>NC_090938.1:56667543-61467543 GCF_040938575.1 Ambystoma mexicanum
CCCCATATAGCAAAAAAAGTCAATGAGGTGCAAACGGATCAGAGAACATAATAAAAACAAAATAAGCCTTTAAATATTCCCAGAAAACCCACAAGACCTCAATATTCAGATAATTATTCAGTCAAGTGTATTGACTATAAAAGTTATCAATTTATAGCATTATAGCTACCACTATAAGATAGGGCTATAGGTGCTGAAAAATATGATTAATTTTCAGTGTACCGCATATTAAGATAATTATTCAGTCAAGATATATATATTTCCCTAATCTTTCATTTGAATCTCTACGCCTCGGGTACCTACTTAACAACCTTTCCACATGGGCCGCGTCCATCTTCTTTTCACCTGCAATAGAAGCACAGACGCATAAGACAACAAAAGGGGTGCACGTGCGAGACGTGCACTGTACAAGTCAAAAAGGAAGCAAGAGGAAGCAGGGGGGAGTGAAGGAGCGAGAAAAAGAGGGAGAGAGAGAGAGAGAGACAGTGAGAAAGAGAGAGTGAGAGAGAGAGAGAGAGAGCGAGAGAGGAAGAGACAGAGACAGAGAGAGAAAAAAAAGAGAGAAAAAGAGAGACAGTGAGAGAGAGAGAGAAAAAGAGACAGAGAGAGAGACAGAGAGAGAGAGAGAGAGAGAGAGAGAGAGAGAGAGAGAGAGAGCGAGAGAGAGAGAGACAGACAGACAGAGAGAGAGCAAGAGAGCCTAAAGGAAGAAAAGTGTAGAGCTAGCAACTGTACTTTGGCCTGCCACCTGAGTGTGCCACCAAACCTGTGTCTCCTTCGGGCAGGACAGTGAGGTGCTCGGGGTACAAGTACTGGCACCCTTGTTGTTACGACAACTGATGCACTACTGTGCTTTCTGAAGTTGCCATACGAACGTCCAAGAGATGGACTCAGTCGTGAAGCTCCTTCACTTTCACCGTGAGTGGAGTGCAAAACATCACCTCATTGGGTCCTTGGAACTGGGGAGTGTTCCAGAGGCGCACAAAGTTGTGGATGCAGACGTAATCTCCTGGCAGCAGTTGTCTAGCTGTTATATGCTCAGGATATGTTCCCGTTGTATCGGGTGTCTCCATAGTCAAAGTTCTGGGAGGTGCAATCTGTTGGGAGGCATACTTAATGGCCTGAGTTAGTGTTGTCAAATACTCCCTGAATTCCTATCCTAACATCGCTGCAGTCCTACTCGCATCAGAAACCCTTCTCACATGCACCAATCAGTAATGACCTTGTGAGGTGAAAGGTGGTGCTCTTTACTTGGCTGCGTGCATAAGCTAAAAAGGGCCAGGGGGAGACAGTACACCCAGTATTTCTTCAATGTGATGCACAGTTTAGATAACTTACTCTTGGGGGTCCATTTATCTTCTCCACAGCGCCATTGGCCTGTGGGTGATAAATCAAGCACATCGGATGCCTGATGCCGAGTAGTGCAGTGACATGCTGAAACAGTGCAATGAAGAAATGTGTGCCATCAATGATATCAAAACCTCGCAACACCCCAGGGTGGGAACACTTTCTGCACCAGAAACCTTGCAGCACACTTGGCATCTGGGTGCGCACATGGCCCTGCTTCCACCCACCTTGAGAAGGGACAGACCACTACAATGAGGTACCTAGATCCATTACGACATAGCCCCATATCGGCGTAGTCCATGTGTAACTCACAGAATGACCCAATACGGTGGGGCAATGAGCCCTGTAGTGTCATCCCTGTGCTAAAATGTTTACACCTGGTACAATGAATGACTATATCAGTGATGCTCTATGGGATATTTGGTGTGAACCAATCCTCCAGTATATCTGCTGCTATGTGTTGTTTCAAATGTTGAGATGGGTAGTGCAATCGTTCAAATGCTACCGCTAGCAGTTCCCGAGGCCTCACTGTCTTTCCAGAGCTCCTGCCTCCATAATAGATCTTTTTAGGACTGCTTACATCCTCTCCATAACCACAACTCCTTCTCCCATTTAGGTGCCCTTCCTTGAAGCTCAATAACCTGGGAGATGGGCAATGCGGTGTAAGGCAATTGGACGCTCATCCATCGGTGAGGCAGTCATAACGTACTCAGTGGATGTCTCACTTGACTGGTACGCTGCCTTTTTGGCTCATGCATCGGTGGGTACGTTCCCCCTTGAGATTTCGTCTGTCCCATGAGTAGGCGCGGTGCACTTGACGACTGCTACAGCAGATGGCTGTGATAACGCTTCTATCAGCTCCACTAATAGCACAGCATGCTTTACAGGAGACCCATCCGCCCTCCTGTAGCCCCTCCACTTCCAAAGAAAGAGGACTGTGTGTACCGTTGTTGTAGCGTAGGCTGAGTTGGAATATATCGTAACATGATGCCCTTGCAAAGCTCTTAGTGCTTCAATGAGCACCACGAGTTCTGCTGCTTGAGCGGACTAGTGTGTAGGCAACCTCTTCAAAACCACTGTCTTGTACTCCCCTCCCACAAGTTGTACCACTGCTGCCCCTGTCCGTTTCTGCCCAATCACCTGATCAAATGTGGACAATCATCAACGGAAAGTACCATAACCTCCGTTAATACATGGTCCCCGGCTTTGGGAGCGTCATCCTTGTCCCCCTCGTATGTGACACAGCCGTGTACTGTCAAGTTCTTTTTGTGGGAATATCTGCTAAAAAAGGTGGCAGGATTCACTCTGTTACACCTGACGACATGAATGTGAGGTTTTGAAATGATCATTTCATATGCAGATGACCTTTGCGTAGTCAGGGTGGACTTTGACCTCTCCAAAATAGCAAACAAAGTTTGTTACTGAACACCCCATTACAATTGTGGAACTTTTCTCCATAGCAAAGGCAGCAGCTGCTAATGCTTGTTGGCATGCAAACTGTCCTTGCATCACTGCATCCAAAGTACCACTGTAATGGGCCAATGGTTTATGGCCCATATTCCTCATCTGTGTCAACACTGCTGTCATAAGGGGACCATCGGAATGTGAAACAAATTAAATTCCTGAGTATAATCCGGGGTGGCCACTACAGCTGATCACTTCTTTAAAATCATCAAATTGTCTAATCATTTCTGCCATCCACAATAACGTGTGGTCCTTCGTTTTCTTTGCTTCCCTTAGAGCTTGCACAAGTAGCCCAATGTATGCCGCACAATTGAGGATCCAGGCCCTGCTGTAATTGCACAGGCCCAGAAAACTCTACTTCTCCTTAACTGAGGCAGATCTGGGGGGGCACGTACCGATGCTGCCCTGTCAGGTGGTATCTTCTTCCTGTTCACTGATATAAACTGCCCCAAATAAATTACTTCCTGCTGGCAATATTGCAATGTAGCCATGTCAACCTTATACCCTTTACAAGCTAGTAATTGTAGCAGTGCGGCCGAGGCTCTTCGGCAATGCTGTTCATTACCACTACACACTAGCAGATCGCCTACGTACCAGATTATCGTGCTGGACACCTGAATATTCCCTAAATCAGCATGCAGTATTCTGTTAAATATGCTCAGGCTCTCACAATACCCTTGAGGTAATCTGATATGTTCGAACCTCAGCTGACCCTGCGTAAATGCAGCAAGATACCTCAACTCTGGATGGAGTGGAATCTGGAAATAATGCATTTTTCAAACCCACCACAGTGAAATCCCTAGCCTCCTTGTGGATGCTGCATAAAATTGTTGCACGATTTGGATCCACTGCAAACTCTTTCTGTACCACATCATTTAGGGGGGTGCAAATTCTGGTTCATTCTCCAATCGCCCAGTTGACCTTTTAACTGGGTATATCACCGTATTGCATTGGGAGGTAGATGCACGATAATCCCCTTATCCGGGAGAGCGTTATGGTCTTCCTAATACCTTCCCCTGCCTCTCTTGACAGTGGACATTGTCTTACCCGGTGCAACACCGCACCTGGTTTGAGGGTTATAAATAGAGGTGTTATATCTTTCAACAACCCTTCATCATGTGGATTTGTAGTCCACAACTGTGGGCGCACATGCTGTATATCTTCTTCGAAAAATGGGGATGGAGTTACTACAGCAATTAAGGGACACTTCACTGTACGGAGTCGTACCATCATGTCACAAGGAATGCACATTTCTAGGATTGTTTCCCACCTCTTTATCATTATTATCAAACAATTAATCATCTGTCACCTTCTTTAGCTGTACTGTTGGGTCTAAACAGTGCACTGTGTGCCACTCACATCCGTCGCTATCCACCCCTAATAGGATAATCCTTCTGTCTGACGCAACAACCTGTGCAGGTCTAGCGATAGTATCATTCCTGCCACCACTTCGGGCGACACATCTGGATGAAAAATTAAATCAGTGGGCACTCGCCAGCACTGCTTGAAAGTCTGGGGCCACGTCTTCACAAGCACTGTGATACCGTAAATAAACATATCTGGGTCTATGGGAATCTGGTGGACCATCACCTCCCTTGCCATTGTATGGATGATCAGCATCACCCTTACAGCCCACATTCCAGGTGTAGAACATACTACTCCATGATCTGTAAAGGATATAGTCATGTTTAACTTACTGAGCAGATCCCTGCCCAGTCGATTGACAGGGGAACCCTCGGAATATGGAAGGGGTGCCGATACTATCTTTCCTCCCACCTTTATATCCAACTCCTCCGTGTATAGAACCTTGGAAATAGCCCCAGAAAACCTCTCTGTGTCAAGATTTTTTCCAGATAGTGGAAAGTTGCCTTCCATTATACATGAGTAAGTTGCACCAGATTCCACCATACATATGAATTGCTTGTTTCCTTTCTCTGCCCCCAACAATGGTTCCTTTTCAGGGTGGATAGTCATTGAGTAGACCGGACACGCAAGTGCTCTCTGTGGGCTGTTCTAGTCAGGATACATGCTTGTTCCAGGAAAAGAGAAAGGGTTACCTCCTACTACAGTTGCCCCCCCAAAGGGAGCGGTCACCCCACCTGGAGCCCTGAGTACAGGGGCAACACCACACTGCTGTTGCTGTGATGAATGTTGTGCTTGTGCGTCCGGCACTTGGGGCTTCTGATTAAAAGTTTGGGATTGCCTC
The DNA here is from genome assembly GCF_040938575.1 of Ambystoma mexicanum. Classification (NCBI taxonomy): domain Eukaryota; kingdom Metazoa; phylum Chordata; class Amphibia; order Caudata; family Ambystomatidae; genus Ambystoma; species Ambystoma mexicanum. The sequence continues at coordinate 56,672,561 of NC_090938.1, forward strand.
TGAGGATAATCCTGGTTCTGGTACCTTTGGCCCTGTTGCTGGTACCCTAATCCTTGAGCTCCCTGGGGCCCTCGGCCCTGCTGCAGCAGCCCATAACTATACCTCGTCACAGACCTGATCTGGCACACCTTTGGGAAATGCCCCCACCTCAAACAATTCCAACATTGGGACTGTAAGAACCCACCACCCCTAAATCCAAATCCTCCACCTCTTGCTCCTCAAAATCCCCCTCTCCCTCACTGCGGCCCTCCTTGCTGACACTGGGAAACGGGGTACTGTTGCACCCTACCGCACGGCCTTGTCCTCCTTCCATCCAGAGTGACGCAATAGTGGCACTCACAACTCGCTGTGTACTCTCTGCCTGCTCCACCTGTACTGCTCCCCCTGACACCTCTGCATTAACCTATACATCTCCAGCTTGATTCCGACTAAGGCAACCAATAAGCTCTTATCCACTTGCTAGCCCATACTGTAAGCTGTGGGAGGGCTTTAATTGAATTATTTTTGTCCATTTGGGGCCAAGGCACGTATTGTGTCCTCCCTTCCCCTTATCTATAAGGGGCAGCTGCATCTTTGCCCTACTTCCCATACCATTCTTCACAACACCTCTTCTTTTCACCACTGCCATCCGGCCAGCTCTGTTCCTTAACCTGCTTCCCACCCATATACCTTCTGCTTGGGGGATATTTTCACCCACCACTTCACCCCTCTCTTCGTCTTCACTCGGGTCCTCTGTGAACGTGCCAGCATCCCCTCCTTCCACATTCTCTCTCTATACCGTAGTCTCCTCTGCCAAGACAATCCACCAACCTGGGATGTTTTCCTCCTCAAGCCCTACATGTTTTATCCCTTAAATGACCCTTCTAAGCAATATTTCCCCCTGATTTCCACTCTCTTGCACCATTCTTAGTGCACTTACTCCCTCCCCCCTGTTTCTGGGGCTGTCTATAGCCTCTGTAGCTCCATTAGAAAACCTGTCAACCTATCCTGAAACTCCCTAGACCTGTACTCTGTCGATGCTGGTGCATCAGGCGGGTGGGTATAGAGAGGTGGGGGAGCAGTGGCCTGTAATGTTGCTGACACTGTAGGGGAGCCTACTGCCACGGGAGAGATCCCTATGGTAGTGGGTACATAGCTTGTATTGGTGTATCCTTCTGTGGGGTATAGTGTCAAGGGATCTAATCCCTTGGTCACTACCTGAGACCCACCTTCCCCTTCTCTCTTCCCGCACTTCTCACTTCTCGGTCTTTGAGCTTTCGCTCCTTTCCATGGATCCTCTGTATCTTCGAACATACACCAAAGATCAGGGGACTCATTTCTCTTTTGTAGCTGCTTCCCCTTGTACTTCACTACTAAAAATATGGGCATGTGTTCAAATATGCTCTTATTGTGCGAGTACTTCCCTGGCCACAGACAGGGCATCCACCCTCCTGTCTCCGCAATCCACTGCTTATGATATATGTGCACCCTGTCATGATACAGTAGCAGGGCCTTGTGCAAGTGCTCTATTGGTGACCCTCCCCCATGTTAGTGACGTCGATCCCTTACCAGCCCTGCAAAGCCCCTCTACTGCGCCACTCATGCTGCTGCTTACTTGTAATAATAAACACAAAAGAATCAGCCCCCACCCTTCTCTCTCACACTTCCAGAAACACACGCTGCTCCAACAGATCGGAAGAACATAACACCACACTGCGACTCAAACAACTAGCACTCCTTCTAGGGCCTGCATCTTCACTCACAAAACACTACTTGTTCCAGGCCTACTACTTATATAAAACCACTACTTTGTATTTCCAAGAACCTCCTTTAGATATCATTCCGCCTCGTGGTACCGCTTTCCCTCCCCTTTCAAGGAGGGGCTCCCCTGCCTTACCCTCGCCTTACCCTCGCCTTACATTTGCCTTACCTTATAATGCTTTATTGATCTGATTGGCTAATACTACAAATGTTCACCAACAATAACCCTAACCTCATCCATGTCACATCGATAACCTTGTTCTCCACGTGCTCACACTTCTCACACTTCCCCATGAATCTGTTCCCTTCTTGTTATTGCTTACAAGAGTCTCCTTAAATGTGCACGTTCACCAGAACTCCTCCGTCATCTGGTTCCTGGCCTGCACCCTCCCCAGAGCCACGCCCGCTTCAAAGAGCAGAGAGGACTTTTCTTAAAATGGCACCTACTAGACCACTCAGAACACACGTTTTTTCAGGGCCAGTAGGTGGGAGCAGCTTCTTCTGGAGAAGTGGCCTGCAAGCCTCTACAGGTACGGGCGGCACTGGGATCACGTCAGGGTCACCAATTGAAAGCAAGCCCCTGAACGATCACGCCAGAGAAAATACAACCTACTAGGGAAGAAATGCCCAAGTCAATTTTGTAAAGATAACAAGATTTAATCTCATGCACAGATGGGAGAAACAGCAAAGAACTCTGCTGCCAAGATCGTTCTGCCAAAAAGAGGTACAAGCAGAAACATTTAAGGCAGAAACATCGTCATAATGACACAATTTATATAGTACACACCCGCGTTGCTGATTGGATGGACCACATACGGGTTCTGCCTTTATCCATATGGGATGGCAATTCACTGGTCCCAGCCATACAATACAAATCACACGATTTTTGATGCAATGATATATACTGCCCATCCTCTTTGAATGTTTCAGGACTTGTTACTTTGGGGTTGATGGCCAAAGGGCACCTGGTGTCATGGAATTTGGGGAATCTTAGTGTTTAGTCAGTTATATGGGCTATACTCATGATCACTCAGGAATGGGCCTGATGGCCAAAGTGAGATAACATGCCCACCAGGTGCCGACCTCTAATTGAGGCCTTGTAGGTATAGCGGTAAGGGCTCTGCATATCAACATTTAGATTCTGCATTTCAGCATATGGACTCCGCATTTCACATTAACATTTTAACAAGGGTTTGAACTTCAACTGGGACCCAGTGTGTGAAACTCATTGCTGGACTCAAGTATGTGAGTCTCAGGCAGAATTAATAGAAACCAATACAAAACGCACATGCTATAACAATCACTTTGCTCCATGATGATATTTTAATGAACTGAACTGCACAAAATATAACACTAACCTAAATATAGCATACTAATTAACCCAACCCCATTTAACATGTAGCTGAATCCCATAATAACATTTAGTGAAAATTAGCTCATGAAATAAACTGGATGCAGATTGAGCAAATGCATGATTTTCTGGAAATGGGAAAGAAAAATTGACTTTAAACGTGCAGGCTGGTCCTGCGCTGTATGGTAGCTGAAAAATGTGAAGATCCAATCTGCTAAAACATGGCTTTGTTTTGGAGCAGGAAGGGTAAGAGAAAGAAAAATGGTTTTCTCTTCAGAATTGCAGTTAGCGCAATGAGAAAAATTGAGTGTGTTGAGTAGTTCTGGACAAGAGGAGGTGCTTGTGATTGGCAGCGGGTTTCTTAAAAAAGGGTTTTGAGGCAGAGTAGAGAGGCATTCCTCTTCTGGCACTGACGGATGAAGGCAGCAGAAGTACTGGTTGCTGAGCAGACTGAGTCCATTGCTTGCAAGCTGACTGTCTGCTGGGCTAAGGCTGAAATTGAGGCTGTCTCTCCTGGGTTGACGATCCTTAGAAAAACTGCATTCTCGAAAATCCTTATCTGGGTTGACCCTGTGCGAGGCAGGCAGAAAGGGGATATCACCAACAGATTTATATAAATATGAGGTTAATTGAGGTGCTGGTGTACTATGTAGCACAGGTTAAATACTTCAGTTCCTTTTAGGTGCTGCATTAGAGATTTGAATTTCAACATGCATGTACTACTGTGTTCATATTTCTCAAAGTCTTGCTGTTTTTTTAAAGGGTATTTTTCTTGCCAAGTTTTACGAGGCCACGGTCAATTGGCAGAGCTTTGCACAGCCATTGCAAGAAATATTATGATAAAGAAAAAATTCAAAAAAGTTAATTTAGTCTCATTATATTTATTCTGCATTCAGTCCCTTTGAGTCGTGCGGTAAGAAATATCTCAAAGCAAAGTAACCGCAGTGAATTGTTTTATTTAGAGAGGCTGAATGTGTCGTATTTCAATTGCATGCTTTACGTTTGTTAAAACTCTGCCAAAAGCGCATAATGTGGTATTGTACATAAGATACCACAGGAGGGCATGGGCCATCTATTCAGAGTGTATTAAGTCCAGTATTTGCTTGTTGTTAGTGACCCTGGTAAAGATAATTATTAGGCAGTATTCTGAAATTAGTCTCACCACTATAACAAAATACCACTATAAAAGAAACCACCACAGCAAAAATACCCCAATAAAAATACCACAAAGTAATAGATATAACCCCAAAATATATCTGACATAGGGCACACTCCTTTTAGGTGAAAGACACATCTTCGCAACACTTTCAAAAACAACGAACAAACATTGTGGCGGGTGAAGGTGCGAACTGTCCTCATGGGAGCTCAGACATGACTGGAGATTTCTGTGGCCTCATGAATTTGGGCATAGCGCCTGCAATGCTGCCTTTACTGTGCTTACCGTGCAAGCCTTTGCCTCTAGCTAGGAATATTAATAACTATGCAAAATTGTGATGCCGCCCACACCCTGAGTCACACCATATGAATATGCTAAAATTGATGATGTTAGCCTGGGGTCCTATCGGATAGGAAAGCGCCCCTTGCACTGACCCCCTTGCCCACTGGTTCATTACAGTGCTCAAATGTATCTCGCCTTACTTTAAAGCACCTAGAGGGGATGTGGCTATCCTCTTCCCAACAGAAGGCAAAATCCTCCTCCTTTCATCGCCAGCCTAATTAACTAACAAAGGTTCCATGGATACACCCTGTTCTTTGTGAGCTGCTGGTGGAAGCATTGTATACTAATCAGAGTTAATTCAAACAGGCCCACAGGAAGCCTGGTTGCAGGACTAACAAAAGACAGGAAAACCCCCACAACTCTTGATATGCACTGTGTCAACCTGAAGCAAGTCCCTGCCTCTCAGTATCAAGGGCAGTGACCCGTCATGTCTGGGACAATGTATTTATAGTAGTCATCTTCGCAGGGGGAACCCTTTCAGAAGGTACGAGCATTTGGTTTTGGAGTGACCAAAAATTTGGTCTCGCCACAGCTTGAAGGGAAACCTACCACTTTAATCAGGAACCACAGAGCGCTCAATTAACCAGTAAAACCCTTTGATCCACAAAAGACAGGAAGAAGGGTGGAAATTAGTATTACATGTTTTCACCCCTTTACCTTTTCTGTTGCAAAACACTCTGGTTATGACCTCACACATACAGGAGATTGCTGGTGGGAACACAGGATTGGTTCATTAAGGTAGGCTTAGCCTACACCAATCACTGGGGCCCATTTGGCTTTCAAAGAGGGTTGAGCCCCTCTTTTGGGCAGATCCTCTGAAGACTTTGCAAGGAGTAACAAGAGGAACTCATTTGGAACCTGGCTGAAGGTACAGTCTGCCTTACAGCTTTCGCCAGTGAAGGAAGGCCAGGATTTCCAAAGAGGGAAGCAAGATTCCTCCCCTAAACATCTCCCATGGAACAGAGGGAGAGACTGAATTCAGAGGACACTCCAGCAGCTCCAGAACCAGTTCCCAGCCAGCATGCAGTGTGCCCTGCTAGGCTCTGCAAGCAATCTTCCTAGGTGGGAAGTGCCAGAGATTCTCTGAACCAAACCAAGGACAAGCCCATTGCCTGCAACACTCTCCATAGCTTTGGGGCGTCTGCCTTAAAGGACAACACAAGCCCAGTGAAGAAGCTAGAAAGAGTGCATCGACAAGCATCAACCAGCATCTGCCTTAAAGGACATTTTGGAGCCAGTCGAGACCCAAGAGCTGCAACCGACTGCACCACTGACTGTTGTCACGCCACAATCACTAACGTCATCCGAGATGTCGCAACCAGTGCTTCAGACCCACCAACCAGCACTGAGACAATGATTCCTGATCCAGAGCTGCTGTGTAGGCTAGCCTGCAACTGTCCATCCAGCCTCGCTTGCCGAACTGCCTGCCGCCTGATACCCGCAGCTGTCTCCCAGTTTGAACTCTATCACAGGAGCGGCAAAGTGCACTGAAACCGACTTGACCCTGTTGAGCACCAAGAACTTCTGCAAGCACAAGGTACATTGTAGGTCTGCCCTCCTGTTCCTTCTCCGAAAGCCCCTAGTGACATTTTGTGACCCATTGCCCCTTTTGTGTTGAAACCAAGTATCCTTGAACTATTGCGATTAATGACTTTACCCACTACCATCATATCAGTATCCAGAGTGCATCCCTTTTCCTTCTTGAAACTGTCTGTACTCTGCATTTCTTTAGAGGGTGGGTTGCATTTTGTAGTGTTATTAGAACTGTGTGTTGAAAAATAATAAAGCAGATATTTGTATTAAACCTTGACTGGACAGCACCTTTTATCATTGGGTAATAATTGTATTGTGGATGTGTTGCAACTAACCAACGATCCACAATCTTGCAGAGCTAAGCCTGCGTTCCATCCACATTACCAAAATTGGACAAGGAGGTTTATCATTTGCTTGTGTTTCCAATCTGTTCAGATCCCTTCTGGTGTACTAGAGGAATGAGGCAGATTGATGGTTTTGTTTGAAACCGATATTCACCCCTAGACCACTGGTGCCCTGGAAGTTAATTTGTCACAGGGTGAATGTAGAAGAAGGTGTTATGGACTCTGCTAATCACTGTGTCCCCACACAACACAAGGACTCCATTGCTGTGTGATCAACTGCAGAGCGGGAGACCGTGCAGCACTGTTATTGGGGAGTTACTCTCTTCTCTCTCTCTCTCTCTCTCTCTCTCTCTCTCTCTCTCTCATCAACGACGCACTCTGGCTCCATGCGGCACATGGGCTGTGCCGACCAGGACTCCCCCTGGCGTGAGCACATCTTTTCCACCTTGGCTGTGACACCGGCTGTGCTGACCATGGCTCCCACATCCGAGCAATTATTTTTTCTCACATGCAGCATACCACACCACGTGAGACCGGCACCCCCATGCGGGAGCTGACTTAATTTCTGCAGCGAACAGCCATGCCGCTATCGCTCTCACCCAGATGGGAGCAGGATCCTGAAGCAGCATCGTCTGGCTGCGGGACACTTCCACAGCATCCATGCTCACCCAGATGGAAGCACTCCATGAGCGCAGGGAGGCCGGCAGCAGCACGTGGAAATCATACCTTTGTCGCAAGTTGTTATGGGCTCCAGCACCCACTGGCACCATGAGGCGGGTGCTGGCCCATTCCTCAAAGGCCCACATTTAAGGCCCTGTCTGTTGTCTGGCCGGGTCCAGGGGGGGTTGTCCTCTTCTACCCCCTGCATGAGCACATGGAGGATGAGGAGAACTGGCACTCCTTCTGAGCCCACTGAAATCATCAGACTTTTTTTTATCAGACCCCTGAAGGTTACTTCCCTCAACTAAAACTCTCATCCTCTACCTCCACACCTTTCACTGCCCCACCCCTCTATCCGTCTCACCTGGACTCCCACTGTCAACACCTTAAAAAAAAGTAGCTGCATTGTGTTTCATTCTATCCTGCTGAAATCCAATCTAGTTGTGCCCAGTGGCTGCATCGTGTTTCATTCTATCCTGCTGAAAACAAACTTAGCTGCGCCCAGTGGCTGCATCGTGTTTCATTCTATCCTGCTGAAATCGAACTTAGCTGCGCCCAGTGGCTGCATTGTGTTTCATTCTAGCCTGCTGAAATCGAACTTAGCTGCGCCCCTAAATCTCTGCTCTCCTCTTGCAGTGGCACACCCGGCATGGCCACTCGGCTTCAAAGTCACCAGACCCATGAAAAAAGTGACAGTGGCTGCCTTTGCCACCACCTACTCTCCTCTACCCATTCCTGTGGCTGACTCCCACCCTGACACAGCTCTCGCTAACCTCAATCTCTATATCTCCAACACTCTTGTTACTCTTGCCCCTGTCATAAGGGTCTGACTGAAGCCTTCCAAAAAGTGCAACTCTTGGTACGGCTCTGATCTGACTGCTCCTAAATGTAAGTGTAGGGCAGCTGAGCGGAAATGGAACTCTTCGGGCAGACCCTCTGACAATCTGGCCTTCCGCCTCCTTCAAAGGCAATATCAACTCTGTATCTATTCCAAGAAAAGAGTCTTTATTCAAGCCTGCATCTCCGTGACATCAAGCAACACCAACAAAATATTCAACGTTTGTAAGGAACTGGCCCATCGTGCAGCAGCCTCTTCTTCTGTTACACCCACCCAGGACCTTTGCTCGGCCCTGGCTGCACACGTCAAAACAAAAACCTAAGATCCTTTCCTCCCTCTCGTTCACACCACAGCATACAGCGACACCGGAGCCTCCCTTAGCCCCCCTCCACTTTCCCTCTCTTCTCTCTCTCACCCGTCACACCTGATGAAGTCGCCAGACAAGCCCGATCTATTAAGGCTTCTTTCAAACAGGTGGACCCCTGCCCCTCCAAAACCATTAGGATAACATTGACTCCCTCACCCCAGCCTTGACTGATCTCTGCAATCTCTCCTTTTCCACTGGAGTTTTCCCAACTGCTCTTAAGCACTCCCTTGTACACCCTTTGCTCAAGAAACCCTCTGCCGACCCCTCCTTTTCTCTAAACTACTGCCCTATCGCTGTCACTTCTTTCCTTGGCAAACTCATGGAAAAGTTGGCTATGTCCGAATTGACCCTCCACACTGAATCTATTGGTTGCTACCACGACCATCAGTCTGGCTTTATAGCATACAGAGGCACGGAAATTGCTCTTCTGAACATCCGCGAATACCCGCTGTCAAACCTTGACACTAACACTCCCTCTGTCATCATTCTCCTTGACCTCTCCTCTGCCTTTGACACGGTTAACCACAACCTCAGGTCAGGCTTTGGCGTGGTTAACCTCCTTTCTCTCTGACCACCCATCCCAGGTGGAACTCGGAGCCTGTCTCTTGACTATCGCTCTCTCTACGTGTTGCGTTCCCCAGGGATCTAACCTATCCCCCTGGTTCTTCAACGTCTATATGGCTACCTTGGCACGTGTTATTGCCACTTTCACCTCTAACTTCCAGTGTTACGCGGATGACATGCAACTATCTTTCAGGCTACTCTCAGCCGCCTTCTCCACCTCGCTCACATCTGACAGTCTGTCTGCTATTTTGTCATGGTGTACTGCAAACGACCTCTGCCTCAATGCCAGTAAGACTGAGATCATTCTCATTGGGACCCCTGCTCCCACTTTCACTCTGGCCGGCCTCCCTTCGCCCTGTGCCCACACCCACCTGCAAGGCTAAAAACCTTGGGGTCATCTTCGACTCCACTCTCTCCTTCTCCTCTCACATTTCGGACATCTCTAAAAAGTCTAACTATCAGCTACATTTCCCCAGAGGTACTCTACCTTTTCTCACTTTCCCCGGGTGGCTCACTGTCGCCAGAGCCCTGTTTCTCAACCTCCCTGCTTCTGCTTTGCGCCCTCTGCAACTCATCCAGAACAGAACCACGAGACGTATCCTTGGGCACAAGCCCAGGGACTGCATCTCTCTGGCGCTGATTCCCTCCACTGGCTCTCCGTGGCTGCAAGCATCAATTTCAAGAACTTCTGCATTGTCCACAAGGCCTTCTGGGGCCTGAGACCTACCTACCTGCAACTCTGTCTACCTAAATACTGTCCTTCCCAAGCTCTCCCCTCATCTACCTCGAACCTTCTGCAAGTGAACCGGTTCTCCAAGCAGAGATTTGGAGGGGGATCCTTATCCTCAGCAGGAGCCTCTGTCTGAAACAGCCACCTTGCTGCCCTCCGTATTCAGCCTGATCTCTTTAAGTTCCGGAAACTCCTCAAGACTTCCCTCTTCTCCTTCTCTCTCCCTCTACCCTGCTGACCTATCTCTCTTCTTTCACTTTCTCTCTCCTCTGTTCCATACAGCTTACTGACTGGCCGCCTGGTGTACCTCAGAGTCTCACAGGTCCCTGGCAGCCCTGTCAGTCCTCTCGCACTCGCCTCCAGGCCCTGCACTCGCCTCATCACCAATGCACTTGAGCAATGACCCAAGAGAGGGGCTCTCTCTGCACTTACCCTAGTCTCCACCGACTGAGTGCACTTGGACCCACCCCGAAGACTAATTCCTCCCCTTCACCGCCCCTCCCATGTAACTGTCTGCGCACTTGCGAGATCCGAATATACCTGCCTGAAGATCGTCTGTCTGTTCCCCACTGTCTTCCCTCCTTAATTGCACTTGTAAAACTTCTGAATCGTCGTCAGACCTATTTGCTGTTGCCTCTGCAGACTATTATCGATTCAGAATTTTAAGGACTCTGAATGATTTATTTTTTTCCCCATGTTCCCACTCTCCTTGAGCGCTTTGAAACACTTGCCTGTGTATAGGCGCTATACAAATAAACCTTACCATGCCATACTAGAGGGAGCTAGCATGTGACTGAGGATGTCCTGAGTGGCTACAGCTCATAGAACAAGCGATCATGGGTGGATCCTGGCTGCAACCCTCTGTGTCTCCCCTCTCTCTCCGAAGACTTCTAATTGTACCCAGAATACTGCATCCTAACATCTCTCTGCATGCTATTATGGCGTATTAATGCATCCTCTTGTTCTGCAGTGCTCCGTTGCCTCACAGCTAGGTTTCTCCCATGTGAAACCCAATTCGAACAAGCAAGGAGAAAATTCTGTAAGAACCCGTGGGATCCAAAACAGCAATAGGCTCTCGTAAAATCACAAAGTAATCTCGTAAGGGAGGGCCTCCCAGCCATTGAGAGCCCAAATGGGGATAAAGTCAATGACAGCACGAGGAGTTTTATTGAGTAAAGTTACGCAGCTCCATGACATGCAATCTGACCTTTATCCTTGTGCAGGTTCTCCTGCAGTACAGGACAAGAACTGGACCTCAAAGTAACAGGAATGAATTCTGGTCTTGACAGTGATTTAGAGACTTTGATGAGTTGAAAAGGCATTTAGTAAAAAAACATGTGGACACTTCAAGTCACAGAAGAGTTCTTGTTCCATCAGTATGATTGGAGAAGCGTATTCCTGTGGTTTTCACGCAGGCCACTTTTGCCGAAGCATGGCTCCTAGGGCCCAGCTTTGGCACTGCAGAAAAACAATATTCTCGAGGGGGTCCCCAAAAGTACCCTCTTCTACCATTGGGAACCTCCGCAAATGTCCTATCTCAACAGTCTGCTAGTTCCCCCTGCATCTCCTTTGTGTCGTGCAGAGGAAACCATGGAAACCCCTGGTCAACCACCAGGCCCCACAATCTTACTCCTGTTTCCCTCCGATCGACTTCCTAGACCCACACCAGCATCCAAAACCTTTCCTGCTATCCTCAAACTCACCCTCAACCCGCTCCTTACCTTTCAGGTCCCACCATCATCGCCATTTCCTGCACACGCGAAAGTGAATGTGCTACTTGTCGATAGACCGCAGTTCGGGAAGACTGCCTCTTGGGAAAAAGAATCAACCAAAAGTGGGTGATACCAGATAAGCAAATGGTCTCTACCTGCCAGAGGTGGTCATTGCTTAGACAGCTGGATGTCTAAACTGTGGGGGAGGGAGTAAAGTTGGTTAGTGGTGGAAATATATACCATCACATAATAAATCACCTGAGGCCAGTATTGTGAGTCTAGAGTTGTTTTTAAGAGAGCTTTGTGTTAATAGTTCCTATTTGCTATCTCAGCTTCTTCTATTTTCAGGTGTTGGTGTAATTTGTGCTTTCAACGAACTAAGACAAATATGCTGTCGTATAGCATCATCAAGGGGACCATCTATCTCCTGATCAACACGGTGGGTGTGGTGGGCAACAGCCTCATCCTGATGTCGTTTGCCCTAATAGCTCACCAGGAACACCACTTGGCAAAATCGGAAACCGTATTCTCACATTTGGCCGCTGCCAACCTGATTGTGTATCTGACCAGGACGATGCCCACGGTATTCTATGAGTACGGGTGGAGAAAGCTCTTCGGCGATGGAAGCTGCAAGGTGGTGTCTTACGTCTTTAGGATATTTAGGGGGATGGCCATTGGCTTGACTTGTCTTCTCAGCTGCTTCCAATGTGGCATTCTCAGCAGAACCAACATGCCTGACAAACAAAAGATAAACCGCTCTGTTAACCCTGCGATTGCTATTCTGTATTTAGCTAACATGGCTATGAATGCTGATTCGGCTATAATGGCAACAGAACCCCACAATGTGTCCAACTACAAGTACACGTTCAACCCTGGGTACTGCTTAGTGGTTTATCCAGGAAAAATACCTTTCGAAGCAAAGGGTTATGCAAGTTTTTCTTTTGATCTCTTATTTGTCATTCTGATGGCCTTGGCAAGTGTCTTCATTCTGCTCATCCTCCACAGGCACAGTAAGAAAATGAAAGGTGTCCGGAACGAGGACCAGAACCAAGGAGCCAGAGCAGAGACCCAAGCGTCAAAGACTGTGATCCTCTTGGTCTGCTTCTACGTCAGTTTCTATAGCATCGACAACACAATATGGCTGTCGCAGACCATTCTTAATGAGCTCGACGTTGTGGTGTCAGATATCCGCGTCTTCTTCACCATGTGTTATGGCGCCGTATTCCCTGTGATACTTTCTGTTTTCAACAAAAAAATCAAGACAATTGTGTTAAAGTCATTTAACAAAAAAAACGGAAGTTAATGATGAAAAAGCAACAACGCCTCAGGGAGATTCATGAGGTTTCACTTTGTACGTTTAGCTTACTTAGAAACCTCAAACATGTTGTCCAATAATTTGACCCCTTTCCTGTCGTTCGGTGTTCGCACCCACAAAGTTGTCTAGGAGACACTACGTAGAAGAGACTTTGGAATAAGAACATCTTTTTTGGATTTTATTTTTTAGTAACAGTGACTTATCCACAGTTGTACAAAAAGACAACCTTTTAGCCACATTAAAATCCACATGAAAAAAAGTAAAACATTCCTACAGTTCGTAGTCAAAGATAAGCAAGATCATGTACCACAAATACACTCCAATGTCTTATTCACTACTTTTCTGCTCCACCTCACCGGCCATCACTTTAATAGCACCAGAGATATTAATCCGTTTTTTGACTAAGGCCAATGTTATAGATACTTTTTCACCCGCCAAAGGATCTTCCACCATTCCTCAAGCGATCTGCGACCATATTTATTAGTTACCTCAGTCATTAGTTTTATTCGCTGTGTGTTTAAGGACGGGCAGCTCATCACAAGGAGCGATATGGGTTTCTACTGAAATCAGTTTTTGGCATAGTCTTCATGTTTCTAGATTTTCTGCCCCTTTCCTCCACCATTGAACATCTACGGTTGGAAATAGATTTAATCGGAAAAAGCAAGAATTGTTTCCTGAAAAACCAGTTGGGGAATAGTTGTAAATATCTAGGTATGGTGTTTAATTTTCACGGTTCTGCAATCATTTTCCCATAACATTTATACCTAGATCTTCCGTACTGAGTAGATATCCAGTCCTGAATAAAAAGTTTCTTTTTCATTTTATCCGGATTTCCAACCAGGATTTGTATGGATTCTCCTAAGTCCATTATTATAGCTTTACAATTGGACTCCCACTCCAACAGAATTGGTTCCTTTAATTTTGACAAAGCTTTTTTCAAGCCCACAAAACCACCCTTTGGATTTTTTTCTATGCACTTCCTGAAGACCAAGAGGGTTTTTCAGTTTACTATGGCCTTAAGTGATGTCAACCCCAATTGCATAAGGATAGCTTGCACAGGAGTAGATCTAGGTAGATCCAGAACTTACTTCCAGAATAGTCCTTCAATCTTAGACCAATTTTCCACTCTGAAGTTGAAAGAAGACTCTACTCCATAGGTTGGAATTGGAGCAACCTTTAAACGGGAAAATGAGATTACAGGAAGAATCGAGAATCCAATATGTCTCTTCAAAAGGATTCTATCTTGGGCGGTCAGGTTCTGTGCTTTTCCCCTTAGGGTCTTCAATCTTAGTGCGTCCGTGGCACTCGTATTCATGCATTCTCCCAAATACGTAAGAGAGTTTACCACAGGAATTTGTATGCCCTGTAGCCACCATTCTGGACTCTTCTTTCCTCTCCATACCTTTCTTTCACCCAGCGATAAGATCATTGATTTTTTGGGGTTGATCATTAGGCCATTGGATATAAGTTTGCAGTGCTTCCAGCTGTCTTTGCAGCCCAATTGGGGTTTTGTCTACCAGGACCACATCTTCCACATACAGACGTCTTCCAATGGTGATGTTTTCAAGACTAGGAGGGATACATCTAGTTTCTGAGAAAGCTTGGTCAAGATCCGAAATGAACCGATTAAAGAGCTCAGGAGCCAACGGGCAACCTTGCTTCAAGCCTTTATTTGGTCTGTAGGGCTTTAGTCAAAAGCTCCATCGTGATTAATCTGATTTTCAACTTGGTACCTGAATAAAAATCTTGTATTGGCTCAATCAGGTTAATTGGTCAGCCCCATTGCTCTCGTTTTTCCCAGAGTTTTGGCTGCATTATTGTGTCAAAAGCCTGCGTTAGATCTACAAATGCCAAGTATATCTTGTTATGTTTTATCTCTCTCCGTCCTGGCTTTCAAAAGATTTAGGATGAAGGTGTTCAATGTCGTCCCTATTCCTTTCACAAAACCTGCCTGCAAGATATCCCAATGACCTGAAGTATTTGACCACTTGACCAAGGGTCTTAGAATCAAGGAAGCATGCCTTTTTTGTAGATTGGGATGATCATTGATGACTTCCAGGAAATCGGGATCTTTTGAGAATTGACAATGTATTCAAACATGATGGAAAAAATGTTGGCCCTGTTGTACTCTGTCTTGTTTAAGAATAAAGTTGCTCAAACCATCTGGCCCGGAGCCCGAGAGTTAGATGATTTATTCATGAATTCGAAGATGGCATCTGGATGGATCTCAAAAGCATCCCATTTTGTGTCTTGAATCTGAGTGGAAGTTGTAGAATTGCTTTCAATATCCTGGTGTTAAGAGTTTCCGAAATACCTTCCTCAAGATGTTGCAGGTATGGAGGTTAGCGTAAGGGACTCCCGTGGGGTATCCGATTGGTTAATTAAATCCCACATCCCTGCCGTATTTCTTGCTTTCAGTTTCCATAACATTTCTTCCGCCTCTTTTCACAGCTGACTTTTTTTATTGAACCTCTGCCAGTTTCGATGATGTTGATGGGCCTTTAACTTTAATAAACCCACTTGGGGTGAGGGGTTTCTTTTGGTGGTATCAGCAGTTTTCCTTTTCAACATCTTCTTTCTCATAACCACCACTGGATCGTAAACATGTCGTTGTTTGATTCTAGGTCGGTTTGACTATCCCTTCTTTACTTCGAACTCGTAAAATAGGCCTACATAATCAAGTATTTCAACCTTACTAATCTCTTCAGATTCGGTAATCAGATGTTTAAGATTGTTTGTTAGATTTTGTAAATGATCAACTCCAATTATCAATCTGTTACGCTCCTGTGTGACTTCTAAGTCTGCAATGTGAAGTTGGTCATGTTGTTGAAGAGACAGAGAAAGCGAACCGACTTAATAAATTGTGATCACTGAACGTCATATGTTTTACTTTCATTGTATCTGCGTGTGATGCCATTGTTTTCGAGATACAAATGTAGTCCAGGATCTGTCCACCAGGTTTCCACTTCTTAGTCACATTACCCAGTGTATCTCTGGTAATGTTGCCATTACGAATGGTCAGATCTTTCATGTCCATAGTCTGCCTCTATATTCTTCCTCTTTTTTCCAATGGCGTTGAGTTTATAGGATCAGTGTCCATGTATTCACCATTTGTATCCAGGCAAGTGCAGTTTAGGTCCCCACATAATATAAACCAGGGATCTAACCAATTAGTTCGACACCTCTCTATCTGCTCGGCCACCCGAGTTGAAAAGTTGAGTCTGGCCATACTAGCCAGATTCCAGTGAATGTTCATCAGAACCAATGTTTTCTCTTTCTTTCCATGTTCCAAGGTCAGTTTTCCCACCAGTATTTGAATCAGGGGGTTTGGCATTATTTCTTCCTCGACTATGATTGAAGCTGGTCCTTTATGAGTATCATAAGGCCAGGCATCGGTCGACCCTTAAATCCTTTTACTGCCGGGTTCAAATAGACAGAACATCCATCAATCGATAGAGCAGTCCTTAGCCATTTCTCTTGGAGACAAGTGAAGTCATGAGCTTTGATTTTAGTTCCCCCTTTGATGAACAGGTGAGAGTGGCCTCTGGTGTTACAATTTGCCACACTGAGGGGTCTAGTTTCTGGCAGCTGAACAGTCTATGACATTTTGCTTTTATCTGCTACAACACCCATCAGCCACTTCCAATTGTCTCCTGTTCCTTTGATTTCTCCTCTTGCAGTTTCTTTCCTCATGTTAGATGTATTAGTTTCTTCACTATGATACTTTCGTTCCTGTCCACGTTCCCTTGTGTGCCTTCGAACGTCACAACCAAGAACATCTGTGACTGGATTCACCTCCGGTGTGCTGATGCACTTTTTTTAGTAGATTTTAGGGTTTGAAGATCTGATGGTGAATGTTTGGAAGATTGGGGAGATGATCTCGGGTTGTCTAATGAGTGGGCTTAGGCTTGCATGAGACCTCCCAAGACTGTTCGTTCCACTGTGGTGTGATATCATTCTTACTCTCAGTTACATAGCAAAACTTTGCAAAATATTAACCTCGGCATTCCATCTATATCTACACATCTGTGTCCTGGGAATTCATCCATCAACCATTCATCCATTGGTCCATCCAGCCAACCACCCACCCACCCATTCATCTGACTGTCTCACCGTCAATCTGGGAAGTCATATATAAATAAAAAGCTACTTCAAGCATATAGTGATGGGAATGATTTGGTTTTTTTTGTGTATGCAAGTCTAGCGTGTTTGTTCTAAAAGAAGTTTCTTAAAGTTTTACTTTTTTAATTTTCAATTGTATAATTAATTTTAGCATGCTTTCTTTCTATGATGATATTGTAAAGTTGATTTATATCAGATATGTCAATATACAAAATTTGAAAAAAGATGGCAATCATGGCAGTACGCGACCCAATGTGACCTGTAGCAGTGTCACTAAACATTTGTGCATTAGACGTCGGATGGTAGTGATCCGTATGATTATTCATATACATTGAATTCTTGGTATGCATATGGCATTGAGCCCATTGACCAAATGGCACAAAACTTCCCAGAAAAATATAATTTCACCTTTAAACTTTAAGGGGCAAAAAACCCATAAAAAACACATGGGAAGGGTATAAAATCAGTTTGTGAATCACAAAATAATTTATTTTTTAGGTTGTTACAATATACTATCCTGTACGACAATTTTACTGTATTGATTTGTGATAATGATATCATAAAGATTGTCATACTGCATATTCACCTTTAATATTTTATCCTTAGACTGTTTTTTAAATACTAGATGGTTGTTCCCTTATAAAAAGTATTTAAAAAAGTGCATCACAATATTGCCTTTTTCAGAAAGTGCTTAGTTCTAGGCACCAGAGGACTATCAACATGTTTCGGACCAAATGGCCTTCCTCAGAATCACACTTGAATTATGTTTTTAATGCAATGAGAAACCAAGGATAACAATGTCACCAGTTTTCTCCATGTTAGAGGCGAGGTGTGCACACTCTGTAGGTAAATTGTACTCTGATGTATGCTAAAATAACATTTAGACAAGTGGAAATGATGGTTTCACCTTTGTTTTAGTTATTCCTTTTATTGTTTTACTTTGTCATACTTTGATTAGGAAGTATGTAGGAATGATATATGTTCTTAATTGTATATTTAATTACTATTTTGTACTTTATTTCTTCTTTTCTATTTTTTCCTTTTCTTTTTGTTTATACTGAAATCATGTATAAAGTTTATTTATAAACTGTATCACATTATTAATACATTAAATTGTCTATAAACTGCAGTTTAGAAATTGAAAACTTCAGTTAAACTCCACCTGCTGAAATAATATAAATGAAGTATAGAGTACATATTATTTGACCATAATCTACTACATGGGATACAACATTGTTCAACTTCACACTTTCAATCATTTTCAAATTAAAATTTTAAATAATTTTAAAAAGAATGTCATTTTTTCAAAGAAAATCTGCCATACTAAACCAAAAGAAGCAATTGTACTATAAAAGTGTATTGTCAAGCTCTTTAACATGACAATTGTGAAGGATATGATAATAATGGACTAATATATATATTGAGGTCACATCTGAAGAAAACTATTATTGATTATTCTACAGAATTAAAGATGACAACCATTTTGCCTCTGTATATATTAAAATGTAATATAAAAAAGACATCATGGGTAACTATGTATTTTGGTCAAATGGTGACACCTTAAATGTAGGACGAAATTTACAACCCACCCAACATGTATTCAATATCTTACTCTTGATGACATTATGAGAACCTCTCATTATTTAAAATCAACTTCCAAGTTGAGATATTATTCCCAAAAGCCAACTACAACACATGCATTTGAGGTAGTTCAAGGAGAAAGCAGAAGTAGGTTGAGAAATTAAATAAATATGGTCTTTGTCTGCAATATGAGCATTTGAGGTAGTTCAATGAGACTGTGAGGGTTAGGATGTTAAAATGGAGAAAGATGGTCTTTAGTTGTGATATGAGCATATGAGATAGTTTAATGAGATTGTGAGGGTGAGAAACTATGGAAATATGGTATTTGACTGCAATATGAGTATTTGAGGTAGTTCAATGAGATTGTGAGAGTGAGGATGTTAAAATGGAGAAAGGTGGTCTTTGGTTGTGATATGAACATGTTTAATGAGATTGTGAGAGTGAGAAACTATGGAAATATGGTATTTGACTGCAATATGAATATTTGAGGTAGTTCAATGAGATTGTGAGAGTGAGGCTCTGAAAATAGCTAAAGGTGGTCTTTGGTTGTGACATGAGCATTTGAGGTCGTTTAATGAGATTGTGAGGGTGGGAAAATAAAGAAATTTGGTATTTTGCTGCAATACGAGCATTTGAGATAGTTCAATGAGATTGTGAAGGCGAGGCTGTGAAAATTGCTGGAGGTGATCTTGGGTTGTGAATCTTGTGATATGAGCATTTGAGGTAGTTTAAGGAGATTGTAAGAGTGTTGCAGTGAAAATAGCTAAATGTGGTCGTTGGTTGTTGAACTGGTGGACCCCAGCCTTTTAAGACGAGGGAGCAATACCCTGGAGACGAATGGGGATGCAGAAGTTACTCAAACATCAATAATCGAAACGACTCAGGTAGTTGGCAAAAATATAACTGTTTTAATATCAATTATCTAAAACAGGGAGTACAATGGACATCAACGGACGTCTCAGCATAAGGACTCTCAATGCATCTTAAAAAAAGCATACCTTTAGAGCAAAAAATCGCCATTGATGACGTCAACCTACATATTTACTAACATCACCCTGCATGGCAAACTACAAAAATCTAGTGGCTATTGTGATAGGTTCTTAAGGAACATCTAAGCATATGATCCATACTAGTTTAAGAGAGTGAAGAAAAGTGACATGTTTCTTAACATCAGGTGGGGCAACTGAGCCATCCCCTTAAACAGGTCACTTTGAACTTCACTAAATACACAACGTTCAATTGGCTACAGAAACTATAGGACCTTTAATCACGCGGCCCCCTACAATTGGTTGGCACGCTAACCTCTGCCAGTACTTTTCCACCTTTGTTAGCAGCACGCAGGCTGGTCTCTGAGGTGCTGGTGAGCTAGTCTTAACCATAGCTTCTGACCAATTAGGATATTTGTCTATCATCACCTCAGTTGTGCATATCTTCTGAACAGGAGTTTCGATCTTTCACACAATTTGTGTCTAATGTCTGCTCAACACAGCCCGATAAGATTTTGGCTTCTTGGGGTTCGTCCAGCCTTGCCTTTCTGAGTTTCACTCCTGTTAATTTGTTCAATCATTTTTAACTGCGACACACTGGAAACGAGACCTTCCTTTTTAAGTCCAGCTCTGCTAAAATACATAGTGGAAACATCCATTCTTTACTCACTTCAATATATATATATATATGTTGACCCATGCCGCACTCTATTCACTATAAAGCTGGCCTCAAGAATACTTCATCTGCTTGCGTTTCTTTGCCTCTCTATACGTGTTACAGAACTTGATATCTTCATCGTTTCTGTAGCACAAGTTTCTTTATCTTGATCCCAAGATGTCACTTATCTTTGATACTTTCTTGATGCCTTATAGAATATCTGCATCCCCTTGTCCCTGCATCTCTTCCATGTATGTCAGCTTGCTTCATGTGACGTCACCAATCTGCTCTTTCATTCATTGGTCCTGCTTCTTCTGGGATTTCATTCAAATGGCCATCATACTGTCTCGTATGCAGGTATGATTTTCTCAATGGGAATCTTGCTTCCAGGATTCTCCTCGGTATCAGTATTTTCACTGGTACCGCACGTGTCTCACACTCTAGTTCCTAACATATATGCAATATGCGCGAAGTGGTTGAGGTGGGGGTACTTGGCTCCTTCTTTACATTGTAATATGAGCATTTGAGGTAGTTTAATGAGATTGTGAGAGTCCGAATATAAGGAAATGTGGCCCTTGGCTGCAATATGAGTATTTGAAGTAGTTCAATGAGATTGTGAGAGTGAGACTGTGAAAATAGCTAAATGTGGTCTTTGGTTGTGATATGAGCATTTGAGGTAGTTTAGTGAGAATGTGAGAGTGAGAACATAAGGGAATATGGTATTTGGCTGCAATATGAGTATTTGAGGTAGTCAATGAGATTGTGAGAGTGAGGCTGTGAAAATGATAACAGTGGTCTTTGGCTATAATATGAGCATTTTAGATAGTTCAATGAGATTGTGAAAGCGGGGGTGTTAAAATGGAGAATGGGGGTCTTTGGTTGTGATATGAGCATGTGAAGTAGATTAATGAGATTGTGAGAGTGAGAAACTATGGATATATGATATTTGACTGCAATAGGATTATTTGAGGTAGTTCAATGAGATTGTGAGGCTGTGAAAATAGCAGAAGGCGGTCTTTGGTTGTGATATGAGCATGTGCAGTAATTCAATGAGATTGTTAGAGTGAGAAAATAAGGAAATTGGGTCTATGGCTGCAAAATGTGTATTTGAGGTAGTTCAAAGACATTGTGAGAGTGAAGTTGTGAAAATAAATAAATATGTTCTTTGGATAGTCGACGAACCAGTCTCTTCATTCGCAAACATTACTAGGGACTCTACAGTGCGTACCAGGCATGTATAAACAAGAAATATCCACAACGTTCAGGTGTTTATTTCTGTCTACTTTCAGTACAGCATACACTGCCTGATTGTGGATGCATGCTGCTGCTATACAGCAAGGATGCTCCGCAGTACTTGGTTAGAGATGGTGTGTCATGCATGTGTGTAGGACATAAAGCGGATGGGCTGATTGTGATACGATGTGTTTGATAGCCAACAGACATTCCACAGCCTACGATTGTGGAGAGTTGCAGTGCATACATGTAATTAATACAGAGAGCACTCTCTGCAAATGAGGGTGCCTGTGGGGGCTTTTGAAAAAGTTGTTTCATGACTGAATCGCTCATTGAGATTTTGTAGCACTTCTGTTTTGGTGTCGGGTGGAGAGTCACTCAACTGACAGACAGACCTTCCCAGTCCTTAATTTGTAAAATAAAGAAATAAGTGACAGGGCCCAAATATTTTCTAGCACTCCTGTGACACTGCGGGTGGGCACCGCTGCTGCCACCACCACCCACAGCTGCTCCCCACAGTGTGGACATATTTGGGGTTACACTACAGCCCGCACCTGCTCATTGTGGTTGCTGGATGCACTGACTAACACCACTGCATAATTAAAGTGAGTCTGAGACAATAAGTGCCAGGGCTCAAGAATAAGTGCCAGGGCTGAGCCTTGGCAAACACCCCCACAAATTAAGCACCGGGTCTTGTCCTGTTTGTTGTTCTTCAGTCAGAAAATGAGCCGGGGTGTGTATCGGTGCAATATTACTGCTTGGAGAGTTCATGGCACATCCTCCGCTAAAGGCGCTACATGCCTGTTATAAGCTGAAGCCTATCACAGATGTACTTTTGACTAGATTCCAGATAATAATGGTACTCCATGTCTCTTTGCTTGCATAGATGGCAGATGTGCCGTGTCTGGCAGCATCACCCATTGCATGTCTGAATATTACATGCAGAGAGATATGTATTATAATAGTGTATAAAGGTATTGGGCCAGATAAATTGTGCTTACCCAATTAAGTTAAATTAGAAAGGATGTCATCCATCAGTTCGCACACCAAGGCCACACATTCTTATACATAGTACCACTTGTGTAAGGGCGCATTATAAATGCCACATCATATCTTATCATATCATATACAAACCAATTCATCATAAACAAACCATATTGTGATCCCAATTCAGCTACATAATTGCCCCCTTCCACACGTGTTTCGACCTAACCGGTGTTTGTCAAGGCAAACAAAGGGCTTCTGTTTCTTACAGTTGTCTCAAATTGTGTCCCTAAACTTCATCAAACGATTTACCAATATCCATCCATGTTCAGAACAAAGTAAGCCAAAACATGTTTCATTATAACATGTGTTCAAAAAAGATGTACATATTCAATATATGCATTGTAAGAATGTAGTACAATGATTTTCAATATATGTATTACAAAGGTCAGGAGGGATCCATAAGGATACAAAAAGACATTAAAAAAACAGACAAGCAAAGAAAGAAAAGGGAGAAAAGAAAATAAATGAAATTCTCATCAGGTACATAGATCGAATGAATACATAAATCACCATAAAAATGAGTTACCAGAACACGCCATTAACGTGCATCCCTGTTACCGCGGGCCACACTCGTTATTACACGCCCTGTGATACAGGCATAGCTGCTATCTTATTGAGGGCCGCCACACACCCACACTGCTGGGTGCTTCGTGCTGTTGGTTGTGAACAGTACACAGTTAAATCCTGTACACTGTAAGACCAGTTACACATTCCATGCTCCGCCCTGTGCGGTATCATTAAATGCCTGGCCATGCTGCATGCTTGGAACTAGTTAATAACATCTTAGTGGGTCCTCACTCACCCTGGTACCAGTGCTGCTCTTGAATGGAGTGTACAGCATCTCATTATTCTGGCCCTCATTAGTTCCAAATGCCTAGTGTATGAATGTGCTTCATTTGCTTGTATGGGAATAGTATTTATACGTCTCCAGTGATAAGAATGGTCTTCCATTCCAGTTGTATCTTGCTATCGAAGAGTGTTCCTGTATTTGCTTAGTCTTTCCAAATGATCTGCAGGAATATTGAGTATAAACTAATATTAATGTAGGGAATGTCTTCATAATTTCACATGAGTGTTCTTATGAATTGCAAAAGATCCTACATAGTACTCCTTACCTCATAATATCTCTTCACTGAGTATATATTTCGGATGCTCTGATAGGGTACATCCTTCCCCCGCCTGTGGTTCCGTGTGCTTTCGCTCGCGGGCGCCATTTTGTCGCAGAAGTGACGTCACGCACGCGCGATTTGTGGCGTCATACCCTCGACGTTCAGGAAATAAACACAAAAAGTACCTGGTGCCATTTCGAAACACCCCTTTTGCCCATATTATGGGCACCGTTGTGAATGTACATGAATAAAATGATTCTTGAGCAGTGGGTCTGACCCACGGGTATCATATACATGTATTTGTGTTAAATAAAATGATTCTTGAGAGTGGGTCTGACCCACGGTATCATGTACATGTATTCGTGTTTTATAACGAAATAAGATTTAGTTGTACTAAATATTGGTTCTAATTTGCTTTTGCATTTGGCACCCACTGCCATATAGTTGCAGCTTGACAGGGTTGCTAATACCAAATATTATTATTACCCATTTTATAAATCACGAATAATACAAGTCTGAGTAGGTGCTTTCAGGGCCTGCCTTAAGGGCAGCAGCGCCCTGGGCGAAATAGCGCCCCCCTCGCGCACTGCGCGCCCCTGGGTAACAGGAGGCAAGGCGGGGCCAGGACGGGCAACTTTCTTTTTTTCTTTTTTTTTTTTAACCTCCTCGCCTCGGCACGAGGTTAAATAGGGCGCGTTAGCACCGCATAGTCATTGAATGAGCCCGCAGCTGTGGGTGCATTTAATGACAATGAGGCGCCTGTCACGCCTTATGCCACTACGCCAGCTCGGGGGACCCCTTGAAAGACTCCCCCGAGCTGGCGTGGTGGGGGGCTAATGGTGCCTTTTCTTATGAAAAGTGCCCGTGGCGGAAGGGCGCATTTAAATGCAACCGCGCTGCGGGCACATTTTACAGTAAAATGCTGCCTGCCACGCCTTCTCCCACAACACCAGCTCGGGGGAGCCCTTGAAAGACTCCCCAGAGCTGGCGTGTCGGGGGCTAATGGTGTCCTGGGGGAAGTGGTGCCCCGCTGGTCGCCCCCGGCTCGCCCACCCTTAAGGCCGGCTCTGGGTGCTATAATGATTTGTACCTGTAACACACAGCACAGTCACACATTAGCCCACTAAGCTATACAAACAGTTGAAAGTTATAAGCCCTGTTTGGGGTGACATTTCATTTCTTTTGAACGTCTACTTACAGACAGGAGGAAAGGATCTGACCTTTTCTTCTGACTGTTTACAGAAACTTTCACCATCCTGCTGCGCTCGGCCGTTGCACCAAAACCTCTAAACCAGGGGTCTGCAATCTTTGGCTCTCCGGATATTGTTGACTACAATGTCCATCAATCGTAGCCAGTATTGTCAATGTTGAGGGCTCAAGGGAGCTGTAGTCCAAAACATCTAGAGGGCCAAAGGTTGCAGACCCCTGCTCTAAACGGATCAAGGAGTTGGTTAAATGCCAAATAGATTGAAAAGTCGTATGGTTCAGGGGGTGCAGCTTTACTTACATTCTGGACCTACAAACAATGGCAAACTACCCTGTAGTTAAGATAGAATCCACAGTCTTTATCGGTGAACTGGCTTCATTGAATACCTGATACACGTATGTGTATGACGTGCAACGATCAGTGCCTCAGTCTAGCAGCACGGCTTATAGCCTTTACATGCAGACTGTGTTTCAAACATGAGTGTTCAAGCATGGTAACCACATATGGCCACCAGGCTCTGGCCAGAACTGTACTTCAAGGTTATGTGTTTATTGGGAGAGGGAGACATGAGAGCAATGGGAGGGGGCATTTATGATCAAATATTGGGCCTTGAGATACCTAAAACACATGCCAACATCTTCCATTCCATTCAGGAGGCGCTAGTCCAGACCTAGTTTTAACTTTGAATTCTAGGAATTGTACTCCTGGATATTCCCATTATGAACACAGGACTACAAGTCCCAGAATGCAAAGTTAAAACCAGCACTAGACCAGCTGCTCTGAAAGGAACGGATAATGTTGGCAGGTAGGACCTAATGAGATTACTGGGATGGACCTTTGGGGTTGGAACACTAGGTCCTGTTTGGGGGGTGAGAGGCTAGTGTGGATCAGGGAATTAACTCCCCTTTGGGTTATGCAGCAATCTATGATATAACGGGATGGCTCTTTGGTCCTGTTTTTAAGAGAGGTCACATGACAGAAAATCTTGAAAAAGATGACTCTGGGACTGATGGGAAGGTTTTCACGAGGGACTTGATGACGACATCAAAGTGATGACATCAGTCTGTCACATTTGTGAGCTTTGCACAATCTCACCTTAAGTCCACGTGCTCTCAACAAAAACTATGCATAGTAGGACACAGTCTTGGCCCCAAAGTTCCCTTCACTCATTTATAAAAAAAGAATTCTGCCAGTCTGGTTCAAATGCCAGAAATAGCAGAAACAAACAGAAGGACTGTATAAGACCTATATTGTCTCAATTCGGAAAGTGTTTAACAAGTCATATTTCACTATTTGCTTATCATATTTTCAGGTTCAGGTTTCCAGGAAACCATCGACTTCCGAATGGCCTCAATTGTGGCCAAAGTTCTTTTGCTGCCGGTCTTCGGCCTCATGGCCACCATCAACACCATCAACACAAGCTTTCAAACCCAGAAATGGGTCTTTCCCAGTTTACAGCCTCACATCTTGCTTCGGCCTCACCTGGACTAAAGCCTCTGATCTCTACGAGTGATATGATATGATATGATATGATATGGCATTTGTAACGCGCCTATACACAGGTGTTTCAAGGCGCGACGAGGCAGGGAGGGGAGGAAACAAGGGGAGACAGACAACGATCCTACTAGGCCAGGTGTCATTCAGATCGCGCAAGTGCAGGGGTGGGGGAGGGGGAAAAGTGCAAGGGGAAGGGGAGGGGGGGAAGTGCAGTACAAGGTAAGTGGCGTAAAGTAATAAATAAATAGGGCCAGCTGGTGGCAAGTGCAAGGTAAGTGCAGAACAAGTGCTGGAAAAGGGGGGGGGCTGTAGGGATACAGAGACAGTCCCGCAGTGCAGAGGGGTTCCAGGGCATCAGTGCAAGTGATGCCCCGAAGAATATCTTATGGAGGACAAGCTACAATGGGGAGTCGCTGCTCTACAGGGTTTGTCTGGTGGTGCCCCATTATCTTGCTGGTATGCTCAACTGCGATCAGTAGGACATTTTCAGCAATGCCGGGCTCACAATAGTTCAAATGAAAATAATCCACATTCCTGTCCTCTATTTGACTAACAGAGGTGAGAGGAGAGATGTGGGCCTGACAGCCGCAGACCCTTTCAATACAACTAACCTGTGACATGCACTCAACCCTGATTTCGGCTTAGTGATTTACCCAAGAAAAATATAATCGGACCTCTTACGTGGTACATTGATGGTTCTGGCCAGATTAGGTATTCCACTGAACTGACACAGAACCCGAAGAAACGGGGCAGTGGTCAGGCAAATGAATGAGGGGGTGAACACAGAGACTCAAGAGTCAATGACCCAGGCTCTTCTTGTGGCAGTCTACGTAAGCTTCTATTATATTGACCAGAAAATATCCCTATCCAGGATCTTCCTTCCTCACCTCGGCTTCATGGTCTCGGATATCCGTGTCTTCTTCGCCACAAGCCATGCTACTTGATTTGCCAAATTATGTAAGCAATCAGCAACACATCCACAAAATCAAAGTCCTTTTCCTGAAAATGTTCCACAACATGACGGAAGTACGGTGATTATGGGGAATCCAAGGGAGATTTTTTCAAATTGTTCAATATTTCTTTCATTAAAAATAGAAAATATGGAATTATTTTCGTTCATTGGTCATGCAGGTTTTAATCTTTGTTTAAGAAGATTATTTGTGCAGGCAAAATATGAGGTCCCTGCAGCAGTACTGCTCATATGATATTCCTGTTGTTTTTATATTTTCCAGAATTTGGGGATGTTAGATTATGCATGTAGAAAGTACAGTCCTGAAGTACTCCCAGGTAATGCGTACAGATGATCGCTTTACATTTAAAAAAAATTAATCTAACAACATCGATCTATTAATCTATGTGTTATCTATCTATTCAGCTTTCTACCTAGCTATGTATCTTTATCTATCTGTTTATCTACGTGTTATCTATCTAGCCAGCTTTCTACCAAGCTATGTGTCTTAATCTATCTGTTTATCTATGTGTTATCTATCTATCCAGCTTTCTACCTAGCTATATATCTGTATATATCTGTTTATCTATGTGTTATCTATCTAGCCAACTTTCTACCTAGCTATGTGTCATTATCTGTCTGTTTATCTATGTGTTATCTATCTATCCAGCTTTCTATCTCGCTATGTATCTTTATCTATCTGTTTATCTATGTGTTATCTATCTATCCAGCTTTCTACCTAACTATGTAGCTTTATCTATCTGTTTATCTGTGTTATCTATCCAGCTTTCTACCTAGCGATGTATCTTTATCTGTCTGTTAATATAGGTTGTATCTATCTAGCCAACTTTCTGCCTAGCTATGTATCTTTAGCTATCTGTTTATCTATGTGTTATATATCTAGCCAGATTTCTACCTAGCTATGTATATTTATCTTTCTCTTTATCTATGTGTTATCTATCTAGCCAGCTTTCTACCTAGCTATGTATCTTTATCTGTCTGTTTATCTATGTGTTATCTCTCCAGCTTTCTACCTAGCTATGTATCTTTATCTGTCTGTTTATCTATGTGTTATCTATCTATCCAGCTTTATACCTAGCTATATATCTTTATCTATTTGTTTATATATGTGTTATCTATCTATCCAGCTTTCCATCTAGCTATGTATCTTTATCTATATGTTTATCTATGTGTAATCTATCTATCCAGCTTTCTACCTAACTATGTAGCTTTATCTATCTGTCTATATGTGTTATCTATCCAGCTTTCTACCTAGCAATGTATCTTTATCTGTCTGTTTATCTATGTGTTATCTACCTATCCAGCTTTCTACCTAGCTATGTATCTGTATCTATCTGTTTATCTATGTGTTATCTATCCAGTTTTCTACCTAGCTATGTTTCTTCATCTGTCTGTTTATCTATGTGTTATATATCTATCTAGCTTTCTACCTAGCTATGTATCTTTATCTATTTGTATATCTATGTGTTATCTATCTATCCAGCTTTCTATTTAGCTATGTTTCTTTATCTATCTCTTTATCTATGTGTTATCTATCTATCCAGCTTTCTACCTAACTATGTAGCTTTATCTATCGGTTTATCTGTGTTATCTATCCACCTTTCTACCAAGCAATATATGTTTATCTGTCTGTTTATATATGTGTTATATATCTATCCAGCTTTCTGCCTAGCTGTGTATCTTTATCTATCTGTTTATCTATGTGTTATCTATCTAGCCAGCTTTCTACCTAGCTATGTATCTTTATATTTCTCTTTATCTATGTGTTATCTATCTAGCTAGCTTTCTACCTAGGTATGTATCTTTATCTACATATGTGTTACCTATCTAGCCAGCTTTCTACCTAGCTATGGTTCTTTATCTATCTGTTTATCTATGTGTTATCTATCTATCCAGCTTTCTACCTAGCTATCTATCTTTGTCTGTTTATCTATCTTTCTATCTCTCTATATCTATCTAGGGCCCTGGCTTTCTGCCCAATCACCCCCAGCACCCCCTACACAGCTCACCGGCCCACACCCGCCTGTCGGGTGGTTTCGCCTCCGCCCACACTTACCCGTTGTATGGTAGACTTCCCTCTCCCCCTGGGTTGTCTCCACCCATGCACTTACCTGTTGCCCTGGATGGATATTTATTTATTTTAGTGTAGAGTAAGGTTTGAGAGTGTGCTATTAGGGTCCCCTAAGCAAGGAAGTGCCAGGGGTGCCCCACCCCCAACGGGCACCACTGGCACTTCCTCTCCTAGGGGACCCTAATAGCACTTACTCTAACACCATCCCCCTTTTTTTCCTTTTCTTTTCACTGCACTTGTATGCTCCGAATATCCCAAGGCTTAGTAGGACCGCTGTTTCTTTCTATTTAATCATTGTTATTTCCATTGTTTATTTTTCTACCTACTTCCCTTCCCTTGTGCCATGTGGCACTTTGAAACACTGTTTTGTTGTATAAGCACCTTATAAATGACGAATAAATCAAATAAATAAATATCCATCCATCTATACATGCATGTCTCTAGCTATCTAAATACCTGCCTATGTATCAATTAATCTATCCAGCTATGTAGCAATCGTTCTAGCTATATACTTGTCTAGCTACCTGCCCATCTGTCCATCTGTCTGTCTGGCTATCTATCTATCTATCTATCTATCTATCTATCTATCTATCTATCTATCTATCTATCTATCTAGCTACAAATCAATCTATCCATATATCTATCGGACTATACATATATCTATCTATCTATCGCTATCTATCGAGTCCTCTAACTGCCCCCCTACATATTCAAAGTCGCGGAGTCCAAATCATGGGTTGGACAGTACACAATACCAGCCATACATCAAGAGTGTGTTTATATTGCCACTCTCTACTTGTGCTTGAGTTTATATAGTGCTTTGAACAGAACCACTGTACAAGAGAAATCAAATTACACAGAGAAATCCCATCTTTAGGAGCTTTATGATAATAAGGGAGTGGAGCGCAGGTGAGACAACAATCAAATGGTGAAGGTAGAAGTGGGAACATGAAGGCTACCAACACAAGTAACCATTCAGCTATTTGCATCAGGTTCATTGATGCATTAACTATATATATATATATATATATATATGTATAGTAAAGTTCATTTGAGCCAAATCACACATTCCACAACGCCACTTAGTAGCCATCACTGCAAGTTCACCTCCAGTTCTGTGATACAACAGCAAGGCACCATGGGTATGCAAATTAACTAACTGCAAACCTTTTTCTCCAAGAAGTTGTCTTTGTCTATGAGGGCAGTGGTTCAAATGAAGGTTACTATTTTCACATTTCAGGTGAAAGTTTTTTTCAAACCTTTCTAAACCCACCATAACTTTCTTGGTGTTCTGAAAAAATTGCCAAATGCTCCAACCACAAGTCTGTCAGGACTATACTGCCCTGATGATGCCTAATAAGGGTGAAACCAGGTGTGTAGTTGTCCTGACGGCCTTGCAAAATGTCTGTCTTGAGTTGATTATGCTGTGTATAGAATACCACTGCCCTCATACACAAAGACAATTTCCTGGAGAAAAGCTTTGCATTTCAGTTAATTTGCATACCCACAGTGCCATGCTGTTGTGGGTCAGAATTGGAGGTGAACTTCCAGGGATGGCTACTAGGTGGCGTTGTGAAATGTGGGACTTGGCTCAAATTAACTTTACTATTTTTACATGAAAGGTGAAAGGGTTTTTCCAAACCTTTTTAAATCCACCATAACTTTTTTGGTGTTGTGGATATATATATATTACATGGCCACGGTAGTGGCCATGTAGTTATGGTTAAGTTGCTGTTTCCATAGGAAGAGCACTTTTTGGGCGGCTTATAACTTCGCTCTCCCTGGACGGATCCTCACCAAACTTTGCAAAAAAAGTAGTTGGGTCACTCTGAATTTTTTGCAAAGTTTGGTGAGGATTCGTCCAGGGGGGGAAAGTTATAGGGGGGGGTCACAAAACTTTTTTTTTCCCATAGACTGAATGGGAAAAAACTTTGCGCACGGCTACAGCCCGAACCGCTGGACGGATTGACACCAAATTTGTGGCAGGAGCGGTGGCCTGGTCCCAAAAGCGTGCTTTTGTAAATTTGGTGTAAATCTGTCCAGTAGTTTTTTTTAAAATGACCAAAATGTAAGGCAAAAAAATTAGTGATATCTGCGTTCGCTTCGCGGACGGACTTCCCTGTTCGCTCCGCGGACAGCACCCCGATTGGCCCGTGGGCTTGCGTCATGTCCGCGGACATGCGACGTGTTCACTGATTGGACGGCGAGGGGTGTGGAGCGCGTCAGATTTTCTGTGGCGCCCGCCATCTTGTATTCGCAGTCGACCGCGTACAGCGCAGTGAAACGTGGATAAAAAATTGTATTTAGTGCCGTGTGTTGGTGTGTAAGAGTGTTTGGGGAGGGTGGGGGAGTACGAGATAGGTTCAATGCTTTGTTTTTTTATGTGCTAGACCTTTTTGTTGCGTTCGATTTGTCCGCGGAGAACACGGCTGTTCTGACATTTTGTAAATAAACTAAATGGTGGGGTGTTTAGAGGACGGAGTATGTGTCATTTTTGTTCGCAAGGAAGGTAAAAATGAGCTATGAACACTCGCGGTGCACTTAATTGTTCGTAAATACACAAACTGGGGGTGTCCTCCGGACGCTGTCCGTATTGTAATCTCTCTAGTTGAATGTGTTCTATGAACACTCGCAGTGTCCCGAAATGGTTGCAATTACACAAAATGGGGGTGTTCTGAGAACGTTTTGATAAACGTATGACTGGCGCTATTGACCTGGGTGACTTGCTTTTGCGACACTAAATCATATCTCCCGCCACTAAGCCTGATATTATCAAAGCATTCATATTCCCCGCCTCTCTCCGTGACGTTACAGGGTGCGTCATGAAACGCGCCCAGTCGTCTGCAGTAGTACGCGACTTTACACAGAACTCGGAAGACAACACACATTATGTCACAACACAGCGCGCCGCAATTCAGAATATGAAACTGTGATTTAAAAGCAAAGAGCAAGATTGTAAATGTTGTAAAGTACATTTATTTGACATCAAATGTTTAGAGAATATTCAGCAATTTGCATTTGTCTTTGTTGTCGATCCGCAAAAGTTCATGTTGAGACACGCAATGTTACTTTGCGGTACAGAGAGTGTTAGATCAGGTTACAACTCAGTGCGTCACAATTCGGAATATGAAACTGTGGTTTAAAAGTTTACGGCAGGATTGTACACTTGGTAAAGTACATTTATTTCACATGAAATGTTTAGTGAATATTCAGCGATTTGCTATTGTCTGTGCTGTCGATCAGCAAAAGTTTATTTGGAGCCACGCGTTGTTCCTTTGCGGTAGATAGGCTGTTGGTTTATGATAAAAGCAGTAAATGGTCTCTCTGATAATCGGAAGGTTGCTCCAACAACGAGCCATTAGACCACCGTATTGGTTGGAATGTTGTTTGTAGCCGCTAGTACTGCGTAAGGGCATATTGGTCCTTGGCGATTGTCCCATAAAATGGTGAGGGTCATGAAGTTGCATATTTGGACTTGCACATGGCAGTTGAAGACCCCATCCGCTGGAGTCTGTAAATCGTGACACAGACAAAACGGGGCCACGTACCTGTTTTAAAAAACATAAATTATTCTCACCAGCCGATCTTCATTAAAAATCATCATTTCATTTATTAGGGCGTGAAACTATTTGCTATCGAGGATAGTGCAACAGAGTATGTTAATAATAAAAAAATAATATGTTCCCATTCATATAGCGCTAAGAAATGTGAGGTATCTAGGCGGTGCTTATTATTAACCACGGTGTGTGGTCCTCATTTATCGACCACGGAAGGATGAAAGGCTGAGTTTGGGCTTGCCTGGATTCGAACTTGCGTTAGCAAGCTGTGCACGGATGTTAAAGCGAGCGATGTACTCGCTGTGCCACTTGACAGGCTACAGTAAAGTGGCACAGCGAGTAGAGCATTTGACCGCCTATAGACCAGTTAAATTATTTCTATTAACCCACCCTGTGTCATCTGCCTTTTTCAGAGCCCTCTAAACGACAGGGGATCAATTCGGCGGTGATAGTACGCAGTAGAAAACATTATGCCACTTTCAACGAACAAGTTCAACTTCAGCGGTCTTTAATGCTGCGCTATTGTAATTATATTTGGTATAAAGTAATGTAAAGGGTTACTTACAGTACAATTGCAATTTCCATTGTCTACGAGTGGTGCAGTCCGAAAATACGACTCCGCGTGTGCCAACAATCTTTCGCATAGTGATATAATATGTAAAAGTGGTTTCGTTTCAGAAATTTCATCTTTATCTTCTGTTACGTTTTAGCCACACTCCTTCAAGAGAAGTCTTTCATCACAATCTCTGTCTGTCAAGGTCAAAACACAATACAACCTTATAGTCCTCTTCGTGCGCCTCTCCGGGGCCCGAGCAAAAAATGAAGCAGCTGACCTTCACTGTGAACGAGCATAAATTCTTACTTTGCAACATTCTGTGTAAAGCCATCTGTAGAAGTTGGTTGTTGCAAGCCATGTTTGTGTATTGTTTGCGTGATATTAAAAAAAGTTTGTTTAAAGGACGTTATGGTTCTAAGTACAGCCGAAAAACCCCTGAAAATAAGAAGTTATGGTAAGGTATGTAAAATAACTCGCGCCAACACCATGCACTGCTAAGACTAACACCCAGGACATCGAAGATGACATCGCAAATGTCATTGATGACATAACTGATGACATCACATGTGTATGTACTTTTCATGGAATTTGTGTACTAGGGATTTTCATTATAATGTTCCGAAAAAAGTGTCAAGGATATTGCAATAAATATCATACAGTTATTAGTGCTTTGCACGATGCATTTATATCAATAAATAGCATTGTATTCTGGAATTATTTGTGGTATACTGAGCTGCTAATGGAGAAAGATAGCATTGTGTGCAGAGTACAAGATAAAAGTATAATATTTGTAATGTTAATATGTAGAATAATGAAATGATAATTGTCCTGAAATGTTGGAAAATTCACAAAATGGGGGTGTTCTGAGGACGCTATTCGTATTGTGTGATTGCTTAGCTGTATGCAATGAGGGAATGGTACAGAGAGTAAAGTGGACGCCGTCCGCGGACACCGCGGCTGTTCGTGGACAGGGCGTGGTAAATCCGGGTTTTTCCAGGAAATCCAACATGGAAAGAAGACTGTAGGGATCAGCCAATCAGATGTCGAGGTTGTGGATTTGTGTTGAAAGAGACTGTGTGTGGTGAAGATGGCAGAAGTGGAGAAAGTCAGGGTGTTGGTGCTCGGAGATATGTTTGTGTATGGTTTACAGCAGTACGCTGAATGCAGGCATGTTGCAAACAACTTTGATGTCAAAGGAGTGGAGGTGGTGTGGAGCACTGTGCCTGATTGCAATGTACAGGGAATTGTACAAGTTTGTGCGGATATGGCCACGATGAACAGTCCGCATGCCGTAGTTTTGCACTATACTTTGTTGGCTGATTTGGAATGCTTGGTTCAAGCCGTAGTGAAGATCCTTCCAAATGCGAAAGTAATTTTTTCCGGATTACTACCTAGGGCAATATGGGACAATAGTTCAGTTTTTTGTCCTCAGCAAAACATTGCTAGGAGTGTCATCAACCGAGGCATGTGTGCTTTCATGCTTAGAGCTGGTATGTTCTTCTGTAACAATGAGAATATTGATGCCAGTAATGCTGTTAATTTTAAGGAAGATGGCATTTCTTTATCTTTTACCGGAAATGCCTTTTTATTTTGGAATGTAAGGGTTGCTTTGGAGAAGGTTATGTGAAGATTTTAGGAGTAAAGTAAGAAAAAAAAACAAGAAAAAAAATATAAAAAAACAGGTGTTTGTCAAGCATCTGAAAAAAAAAAAACGGCTCTTTTCAGAGCCAACCTTAAAGGGGAAATGGGGCACAATATTTAAATTTACAATCATCACGCTCAGATTTTCGATGTGTCCGCGGACATGGCGGTAGTCCGCGTACATGAAAATCACTACGAGGGTGTTAGTATGTTCTATGTTACATGTCAGGGATATTATGGTTAAGTTGTGTTAATAAAAACCTATGAAATTCAGTGAAAAAGACTTTGTTACAAGGACGTTATGGTTAAGTTGTGCTACTAAAAACCTATGAAATTAAGTGAAAAAAAACTTTGTTAAAGGGACGTTATGGTTAAGTTGCGCTACTAAAAACCTATGAAATTCACTGAAAAAACTTTGTTAAAGGGACGTTATGGTAAAGTTGCGCTACTAAAAACCTATGAAATTCAGTGAAAAAACTTTGTCTAAGGAACATTATGGTTCCAAGTAAAACCGAAAAGCCCTTGAAATTCGCCAGTTATGGTAAGCTAAGCAACCATAACTCGCGCCACCACCGTGCACTGCTAAGACTAACACCCAGGACATCAAAGATGACATCACAAATGTCATTGATGACATCACTGATGACATCACATGTCTGGCTCACTCTTTTTTCTTTTGCTGACATATCTAGGCCACATGGTTTTCTTCAGTAACAGTCAGAAACTAAACATTTTATTTTATTTGTAGACGTATCCTTCAAGTAGGTTCTTACAGTAATTCTGTTAGAGTCCAGTCACATCATATAAAACATATACATACGGGAAGACACAAGCTTGAAAGACAGCAATCCTTTTTTGTGCATAAAGATAATCAATAGACTTATGAGCACTTTCTGATAGTTCTGTTGTTTTTTTTTTTATGGCTGTACTTTCCCTGTGGGTCCAATCACATCAAGTGATACATATACATAGGGTGACTAGCAGCTTTGAAACAGAGCAATCATTTATTTGCATGATAATAATCAGTTAAGTTATGAATTGTTTCTGCTACTACTTGTGCTTTTTTGCTAACTTCACTTTCCCTGTATATACCCATATTGGTATGTGTTCTTGTGTCTTTGTGTTTTGTCTATAGTAATGTTTTATTAGCTACGTATTACATATTTCACAGTACACAAAAATATATTAAGAAAACAAATATCATTTCATTATTCAACATATTAACATTACGAATATTATACCTTCATCTTGTACACTGCACACCATGTTATGTTTCTGTATCAGTAGCTTAGTATACTAGATAGAACCCCATAATAGAATGCTATTTATATCAATGCATCGTTCAATGCACTAATTAGGGTATGATATTTATTGCAATGATCCTTGACACTTGTTTCGCAACATTATAATAAGAATCCCTTGTACACATATTTCATGAAAAGTACATACACATGTGATGTCATCAGTGATGTCATCAATGACATTTGTGATGTCATCTTTGATGTCCTGGGTGTTAGTCTTAGCAGTGCACGGTGGTGGCGCGAGTTATGGTTGCTTAGCTTACCATAACTGGCGAATTTCAAGGGTTTTTCGGTTTTACTTGGAACCATAATGTTCCTTTGACAAAGTTTTTTCACTGAATTTCATAGGTTTTTAGTAGCGCAACTTTACCATAACGTCCCTTTAACAACGTTTTTTCAGTGAATTTCATAGGTTTTTAGTAGCGCAACTTAACCATAATGTCCCTTTAACAAAGTTTTTTTCACTTAATATATATATATATATATATATATATATATATATATATATATATATATATATATATTACCCTACCAAAAACCTGTGCAGTTGTGATGTCATCTTTGATGTCCTGGGTGTTAGTGATAGCAGTGCACAGTGGGGCGGTCAGTTATGGTTGCTTAGCCTACCATAACTGGTGAATTTCAGGGGTTTTTCAGTTTTACTTTGAACCATAATGGCACGAGTGAAAAGTTTTTTTAGTGAAGTGCACAGGTTTTTGGTAGGGAAACTTAACCATAACGTCCCCTTAACAAAGTTTTTTTTGGGAGAATTTTATGGGTTTTTAGTAGGGCAACTTAACCATAACGTCCCTTTAACAAAGTTTTTTTTAACTGAATTTCACACGTTTTCTGAAGGCGAACCTAATCATAACATCGCGTTAATAAAGTTTTTCTGCTGAATATACACTATCATCATGTGATCTTGGGAGATATGTAGTATAATTTGATTACTTTATAAACATATAACATAGACCATACAGAACCCCCTCGCTATGGATATTGGAAAGGCACGGACTGAGTGCCTGTCTGCGGAAGGGCGCGGACGAGGGCATCACTACCCAAACAGTCACGG
Source organism: Ambystoma mexicanum (assembly GCF_040938575.1). Lineage (NCBI taxonomy): Eukaryota > Metazoa > Chordata > Amphibia > Caudata > Ambystomatidae > Ambystoma > Ambystoma mexicanum. Next base: position 56,709,821 of record NC_090938.1, read on the forward strand.
GGCAACTGAAATTGTAGTATTGTGTTACACAAAAAATGCTCAACTTTGAAAAAGGACACATAAAGACATGATAATTACTGGTAAATAAATAGGGAAACCTAAACATCTGAAACAAAAATCATGCATTTAATGACCATGTAGAATGAAATGGATTGTACCATAAAAAAAGAAAATATGACTCCACCGTAAGTACCTCACAGAAGCTCTGCAGGCAAGCCCGACAGTAGACGCACGCAATACAGCGAAGACAAATTACAAGAAAAGAGTAAGTCAACTTTATTTTTCTTATATGTGTGTGTACTTTTTTTGGTATGAGGGTCAGAAAAAATATTTTATTTCTGTTCTTTTGATACAGAAATTTGCAGTACTTTGGAGAGGCTGGAGGAGAATTTTCCGCATGGGGAAATGTCCAAAGATAGCAATAGTAATGGTACACAGTGCTCTGCATAAGCAAAATAATGTTCAGTATTTTATGGGCATTTAACATATATATATTTATTTGTAGCAGACCAGGAAAAAAAAAGAATTGCCAACAAACGAGACAGAGGAAGACAGGCTGAAAAGGATAGAACTTAAAATGGACACACTAAATGACAATTTTAACAGTTTAAGACAATTTGTGGAGGAATTTGTCAGAGGAAAAATACGTTATCACTGTCCGACCTGTACATGCCCCCCTTCTCCATTCCCTAGTGAACCGTCCCCAAACCTTCCAGAAGAAAATTGACATTTTGATGAAACATCCATCCCTTCTTCCCCACACAAATCATCTCTTCACAATCAGCCCGTGTTGAACCCTAATTCCCCTATATTCGTGTAATTATCTGCTTCCCTCTGTATTTCTGTTGATTAAAGTGTGTGTGTTTTTAGAAAGTTTTTGTATATTTGTTGTAGAGTAAGGGTTTGAGTAAAGAAAGTTTTTAAAAAAAAGACTTAAAATGTTTGCAAACAGCGCGCCTGTTCGAGCTAGCCATAAGCAATACAATATGGATGTTCTAACGGCAATACATCTACCCGTACCAATGCCAACCAAGATGGAACTGATCTTAGAATGCACCATCTGGGTAAGTTGTGCATAAATGAACAGAATGGGGCGTGCTAAGGACATTATACCTCTCCGTACCGCTCACAAACGAGATAAAACATGTTCCTAGAACATAGCAGGTGGGCGGGATGTATGTAAATGAGCCAAATTGGAAGTGTCCTAAGGACACTATACCTGTCCGTATCATCCGCAGTAAGAAGGAACCGTCTGTAGAACAGGTGCGGTGGCCGGCATTTTCATTGTCAAACAAAATGGAGGTGTCCTAAGGACACTAGACCTGTCCGTACAGTCATCAGATCAGGTACGCACATGCGCAGTACCCCCATAAGTACTGCAAACATCCGGCCTGTCCCTAACTATCCGTCTCACTTGTGTCGCACTTTTAATTAGTAGCAGGACCCGAACACTGTCCGTAGAACACTGGCGCACGTTTGTTAGTCTGCATTTGCTGTCCAGCGGGCATGCTTTTCCCTCGCTTTTCCCATGTGTTCAGGACGTCATCATGTGATCGCACCCACGCTGAGCGTGTGGACTAATTTGCGCACTTTGTCTGCTTCCGCAACATTGCAAAATAACGTACACATGCATGGGAAATGATTTTTCAGTATAAAATCACCATTTGACATGTCCCATACAATAGGTCTACCTGTGAACATGTCATTTACAATTTTTGCAGCACTTTTGAGTGATCAATATGGTCACAAGCCGCACCCCTCGAACCCTATAAATGGCAACACCCCGAGCTCATCTTCATTGTGCTTCTGGCTATAGCAGTTAGAGTTGTGCTGCCTTTACTACTGTAGCGACCATTAGGCAAATAATCCTTATGGCATCCATGGCTACTGTTGCTGCATTAGCCTCAGCACCACCCCCAAACCAGAAGAACTGCTCCCTACCTAAGTAAAGCCCACCGTATATCTTTCTCTCTCCACCTGGCCCTTCTGATCCCCGTGGTTGGTGTCCCTTCCTTACCCTCCTTTGCCCTCCTCCCCTAGTGTCTCGTGTCCATAAAAGCAGTAAACTGGAAAACTACAAAAATTTTAAAAAAGGCTCTTTTCAGGGCCACCTTTCTCAGTTTAACAATAGAACCATCAAGTGACCGTCGTAGGCCCCTCGCATTTTTTGAAAAGTCTGCGGACAGTCGTAGGACACTCAAAAATGGAGGAGGTAAGCAAAACAAAACCAATGTACTTTTCGCTGGGAGTAAGTGGTGGCTCTGAAAAGAGCCTTTCAGTGGGGTTGTGTGTGCTTCAAAAACTGTAGGTTGGAAAAAACGGATTGCCAAAGAGGTGAATATGATTCCAAAAAAAGTTGCAATGCATGTTGTACATTGCGAAGAAAAATCTGATTGCCAGCATATGTAAAATGGACTCCATCTCTGCGAAATATGAAAGAGCTGCGAAACAAAATGTTTTCATTGTGGAATGAGGACATGCCAACATCTCTTAGAAAGGCACAAACAGCCTTATTCACATTGCGCCTCGCTTTCTCCATTTGTGGGCCAAACGCAGCCACTTTTGTCTTTGTGCAATACGGGAAAAAACTATTTGGCAATTTGGAAACATGTCCATGACTTTCCCAAGTCCTTCCTTCATTGCAAATTGCAAAGAAATTCCAGAAACATGGCCTAAACTGTTTCCTCCGCAACGAATGATAAGTATATCAGGATGACGGTTTGTCTGTAAAGTAGCGCAGAGAGGTACCAAGTCCAGCCACCTCATTCCACGCACGCCATGCCAGTGCACTTCCACATGAGGAAATCCAAGATCTGCAGATAGACCGCAACTTTCTGCATGCACCTTCAACCAATGTATCCATGAGTCTCCCAAAATCCAGATAATCTGTTTTCGAGCACACAGAGCCATGGCTGTCTGGTCTCCTGTCAGGGAAAAGACGTTCTGATTAAAAATCTCCGTACAGAACACACCCACTGACCTTTACTGACCAATCCCTACCTTTGCACATTTTCATTTACATTCGCCTCCACCCCAAAATCCCCGTTGGTAATAAGCGCTGCCTCCAGACTACCGCCATGTTCGCGGACACGTACAGGATCAGAGCATGACGACTGTACATTTAAATATTATTCCCCTTTTCCCCTTGAAGGTGGGCTCTGAAAAGAGCCGTTTTTTTTGGGGCAGATGCCTTACAGACACCTCTTATTTTGTTTCTTTTTTATATTTTTTGTTCTTACTTTACTCCTACAACCATTACAGAACCTTCTCCAAAGCAACCCTCACATTCCAAAAGAACATGGCATTTCCCAAAGGAGATAACGCAACACCATCTGCTTCAAATAAGCAATATTCTCGTAGATGCAGAAAAACATACCAGCACGTAACATAAAAGCATGCATGCTGCAATTAATGTTACACCTCCCAATACTTTGATCAGGACAGAAAACAGAACTATTCTCCCATTTTCCTCTAGGCAGTAACCCAGAAAAAATTAATTTCGCAGTTGGAAAGATGTTCATGACTGCTTCAACCAACTGTTCCAAATCTTTCAACAAAGTACGTGAACTCACGTAGCCCAAATGGCAAGCACCGTAGTGCAAAAGTACCACATGAGGAGTGGTCATCGTACGCATCTCGGCGCAAACTTGGAGAAGTGCCGCAACATTGCGGTCAGTCTCAGCGCTCCACACCACCTCCACTCCTCTCACATCAAAATGATGTGCCACATGCCTACTTTCGGCATAGAGCTGTAAACCTTGGACAAAAATATCTCCAAGGAGCAAAACCCTGACCCTCTGCGCCTCTGCCATCTTCAGTATACGCACCGTCTTTCGACACAAAGGAACAATGTGAACATCTGATTGGCTGATGCCCACCGTCCCCTTTCCATGCTGGATTTGCTGTAGAAACCCGTATGTGACACGCCCTACCCGCGGACAAGTGTTGTCTATGTGCGGCGTGTAACTCTTAGCCAGTCGTTCTACCCTTTCCACATCACTTGCGATTCCATTTCCTCATTGGACACAGCTAAGCAGTCACACAACCATCCACCAATCACATTAACCATCCCTACATCTAACCCCGTCATCAAAACTTTGCACTTCTAATGTACTATTGATCACTCTGAATGCAAGTCGCACATCATTGCAAAGCACCTACTTCAAAAATTACTGTGCAAGTGTCGCAGATTTCTACATACAGCTTCATCCATTCGCATATGCATGTGTATAAACTACCGGTATGCATATTTTACTCAGAGAACATGTGCAACCCTTATGATGACATTTAAACAAATTAATGCTACTAAATCTGCATAGCCAAAACATAGCAATGGTTGCCCTTTAAGTACAAGATGTCTGATTTTTCATTGACAATCCGCACTACTTCTTACTGTCTCCCGCATAACCTATGTACTTCAACAAAAGGAAGGAACACAAACAACGATCTGTATAAAACAGTTAATGTACCCTCAGACAGCGGAATCTCAAAACAGCCACTTAACAAATATGGGCTGCATTCTGTGTTCTAAGGTGGAATGATTTTAACATGTATATGACTATGTGATGTGTATATGTTTTTATAAATGTTTGTATTACTTGTGCTTGAAAGAGAATAATATATTAAAAATGATATTTTTTGGTAACACTGTTTGTTATTGAATACATAGAACACAGAATGCAGCCCATATTTGTTAAGTGGCTGTTTGAGATTCCGCTATCTGAGGGTACATTAACTGTTTTATACAGATCGTTATTTGTGTTCCTTCCTTTTGTTGAAGTACATATTATATAATCCTCACTTAGTAGGAGGGAATATCACCTCATTGTGGGGCTACCCATGTAGAATATTATCTCTCCCGCATAACCTATACATACGTTAGAACCCTCCCAATTTAGTGGGAAACTCGATTTTCCATTAGAAAATGTGCACAATTGTTTACTGTGTACCGCCTACATAAATGCTACTTCCAATGCGATCGTATGAGAAAAAGTAAACGCTCCCGATTGCTGTTGTGACATCTCCCTTCGAGGGTCTCCCGATTTTTCAAAATCGTACCTATGATATGAAAGACTGATTTTTTCCCCATTTACTGTAATGACCTATCACTTACAAACCTCTCTACTATAGGTAACACAGCTTAAAAGAAACAAGACATTTTCGAACCTAAACATTGCATGCATTTCTGAAGCACATGCAACTGACATACTGCAAGTAATATAGAAAAGCAGCACATAGTGAAGTGAAATGCACACATGCACTGTGTTGAAATATCAAAGGAGAATACTCTGACAAAAAATACAAAATTAACATGTACAGTAACATCACAGCTTTAAACACATAAAGTTACTAACTTCTTCTTTTTCCAATCGCAGTGAAGACTACTCTCCTGAAAATCAACAGCATCTACACTGCAAACAACATATCCGAAGAACCTGGTCATTCTGCAAAAGAAAAGTAAGTACAATACTACCTTCATATTCTAACTATTCCTCAAACCGACTGTGTGGGTTATGTATTTAATGTGCGCACCAAATCAAACAGTGATTTCTGAACCAGTCTACCCACAAATCAAATAACAGGCAGAATGATTCACAAATCCCTGGCTGTTTGGAACTCAAATAACATACAAATCCCTTAGAATGTTACTACTAGAAAACAAATAGCTGTTTCAATGTTATGCCAGTATGTTCACTATTAATGCTTCTCCTCACCACTAGCCCACTTTCTACTCTCATCTGAAGCACATTGTAATAGTATGCAAACAGAAAAATAGCCTTCCCAAATCATTGTAAGAGGCCAATGCACATTCACACACCACCACAAAGAGTTGTCCATCAAACTCATGCACGCATGCACACAGCACATACATTGTACAACAGACCAAACCATGCCTTCTTTTTTTCAACAAATGCCTACCAAAAAGCAAGTCCGTAGAAAGGAACGCAGAAGTGGAGCACATAAAAATAAAAGTTTCCAACCTAAGCATCAATCTGTAGCAGAGTTTGTAGAGAACGTGGGAACAAAACAGCTAATACAGTCATTTAGCAAAACAAAGGAAGCTTCAACTACCGAAACTTTACCTCCTCCAACAAAACATGGCACCAAGCACAAAACTCTTCACAAAAAATCGGCTACCAGTACTGCTAACAATGCTCCTATTAATCCTGATATAGTAACAAGAACCTATAGTAAAAAAAATATTTTAGCAAAAATGTTTCACCACAGAGTCCTTCAGAATCTAATAAGAAGAGGACCGAAATCATCCTCACCCCTTAAAACCTACCATAGAAAAATAATCCTACAAGCTCTTGTGGACAGTGCAATCATTCTCAAAAGGAAGTTGTTTATATTAGTGTTAAATAGAACAAAACCACTAACAAAACTAAGTACCAAACTGCTAAAGAAACTTATCAATAAACGGAATGTGAACAAAAATAACTTCTTACATATTTGTGGAGGTGAATGGAGTCACACAACAACCACAGAATCATGTTTTAATGAAGAAGCATACAAACAAAATCAAACAAACACAATTGCCATCCATAGCAGTGGACGAGGGTATGAAAAAATCAATATTAGCATCATGGAACAAGAAACACTGCTTACAAAAGTATCCCCTGAAAACTCAGAATTACCTCTCGATTCAACTGAACCAGACCGTCCAGTATCCAAATGGCCATGCACATCAATGTGTGCCATTCCTAACAAATCTTTCAAATCTTTACCTCAGTTCCTCAATCAGTATGTGAAAGGTAAAGACAAAATTAAAATGAAAGTGCTGCAAAATATGGATATCTGTCCAGTGCGCAAATACACAGGACTACAAGGACATTCATTAGCCTGCATTCCTGGACCTATTTGCAAAAGCACCTTCCATGATATCAAAAGGATATCAATACATCATTCAAATGTAAGAAATCTAGTGTATACAATATACTATGCTAAAAATCCAGCTAAATAATTAGCCAATTTAAATAACACTCTTCTGCATGGTACACCCAAATATCTACAAGAAGAAATTGACCATATCCAGAGAAAATATTTTGGAAGTGAAAGTCACTTACAAAATGCAATAGTTTCAGAACAGACTACCAACATTTCTGCACATAGCAACCTTCTATTACACACATACAAAAAAGAAATACTAAAATTTAAAAGTGCACCAGCAGAAATACCAAACCATGTGTGTGTGTGTTGCCGCAGAACGTTTTACAAAAGGAACACAAAATATATAGACATAACATACAAAATAGAAGACAATGAAGATTCCAAATGGTTTGAATTAGCTCTCTATCATTTAGCCGAAAACAAATATCAAATAAGTGAACCCCTAATATGTTGTAGTTACTGCACTACAAAACTAGACAACAACCAAAGTCCTTCACGCCCTATCACAAATAATTTGGAATGGTTCCCACTACAAAAACCCTGCAACAACTCAATTTCTACGAGAGCATCATAATACAAACAGTTCACCCATTTCAAGCAATTATACGCCTTCACCCAAAAACAGCAAAATTACCTCCCTCTGAATTGGTGAAAGGCATTTGTGGCAAAGTAGTTTATTTGACATTAGATCTTACAGAAAATGTACACACTCTAGTGCAACGTACAATAGAGCATTCTTTAATTGTCTTGGTAAATGGTGTACCAACAAAAGACAAAACAAAATAATTTGGCAACAACTGGTGGACTTACATAAAGTTAGACAAGCCTTGCAATATCTAAAAAACAATAACGAATACTACAAGGAAATAAATATTGAAGAAAGCTTAAGGGAAACAACTGAAATAATTGAAGAGTCATCAGAAACTGGACAATTCGAACTTCTGGATCCTGCTGAAGTATCCACTCTTTTGGACCAGTACACAATTCATCCATTACATTCCAATGAAAGCATAGATGATGCACTAGAAACTTGCCAAATGCAACAAACCAAAGGTTCACCAATGAGCATATGGGAAAAAAGTATAGAGCACGTGCTTTTCCACTGCTATTTCCTACTGGCAAAGGTGGAATGTACGATGATAGACCCACTCAGATTACGGCATCAGAATAACGCTCATTACGAATGTATTCACAAGATCCCAGGTTTAGACAAAATGTGGAATAGATATTCCACCTACTCTTTGAAAGTGAACTAGCAACCCTATGTTACGGAGTTGCACACATTTAGAAATCTGGAACCCACTTTCAAAATATGTCAGCTATGCAATTAATACAAAAAGTACAAGAAAAAGATGAGGGTTTACAGTCAAGTATAACAAATTTGTTTGCAAACATGTGTGGTACAAAAGAAGACTGGTTCGGACGGCATGGAGACATACCGTGTATGATCAGAAACCTTGGACCACCGACTTGGTTTGTTACACTAAGTTGTGCAGAATATGCATGGGAAGATTTACATGAGTTCCTACGCATATCAAACAACAACAAAACCAACATACATTTATTAACACCTGGAGAACTTTGCTCTCTAGATCCAGTTAATGTGTCAAGATATTTCCATCATCATTTCATTGCTATGCTACACTTTATTTGCAATAAAACTGTTCCTCCCCTCGGAGAAGTGTAGCACTTTTTTTGGAGAAAAGAATACCAACCGAGAGGAGCACCACATATTCACATGCTTTTATGGATCAAAGGTGCACCTAAATTTGGTCATGACACTGATGCCACTGTTTTGCAGTTCATCCAAAAATATGTCACTTGTGAAATCCCTTCACAACGGACACATAGTGACCTGCACGGGCAGATTTTACAATTTCAAAGACACAAATGTGGCAAATATTGTTGGCGCAAATACAAAAACAATGGGAAATACTACACCAAATGCCGGTTTGGTTTCCCTAGACCAGTTACAGAAACAGGTGAAGTGAACAACTTCATGGGCCTCATTACACGGTAGGCGTATCCACACGGTAGGCGGTAAAATACCGGCACCGCCTTGGAGGAAAGGAGAATTACCGCCCTATTCCAAGGTTGGCGGGGCGGTCATTCCCCCTTCCCCCATTGCCCTTTCCCATTCCCATTTTTGCCCTATAGGGCTCTATGGGAATGGGGAAGGCGCTAATTACGGTGCCGCAAATTGCGGTACCGTAATTAGCACCCTGGTTCCTTTGCGGGTTGGTTTTTAACACCTGCTAAAAAGCAGGCGTTAAAATACCAACCCACAAAGGGACCTCATAGTAAGGCGGTAAGGGTTTACCGGTACCGGTGCCCTTACCGGTACCGGTAAACCCTTACCGCACTACGTGTAATGAGGCCCCATGTCTTCAGTTCGCCATAGTGTGAAAGGTAAATCAACTAAGAACACGAACTTCATAAAAAAAACGAAGAATGTAAATATATCAATGATTACAATGCAATCATTGCCCTCTTATGGAATGCAAACATAGATGTGCAGTACATTACAGACAATTCCACTGCAGTTGCACGATATGTTACAGCCTACTTAACAAAAGCAGAAAAAACAGAGCTTCAAGACCTCTGGGATGACTTATCATCAGACAAAACACTACCTCAGAAATTGTATAGCCTAGACATAAAAATGCTCTCTCATAGAGAATGTGGCACCTATGAAGGGGCAGATCATTTAACTGGTACTGCTTTGTACGGAAAATCAGACAACATAGTATGGCTAAGTCTTGGTCCTGCTAAATCTAGAAAAAGAGTTCTGAAATCATATGAGGACATAGAAACAATTGCCAGAAATGATCCCAACAGCCAAGACGTTTTAAAAAACAATTTACTGGACACATACTATCCGAAAAGGAGTAGCACTTTGGAAAGCATGTGTCTATACCACATAGCTCAAAACCTTACATACAAAAACAATATAAAACCCGATGAAAGCAAAGGCAGATATAGAGTCACAGATTGTGAAGGCAGCTTAGTAGAACTTACAAAACAAAGCTTAATTAATCATGTTAAATTGTCATTAAAAGCTCCTCAACAGAAAGAACTATATTACATGTCTCTGCTCCAACTTTTTAAACCATGGAGAAAAGAGGAAGAGATACTAGATAACTATGACGGCTATGAAGATGCTTTCAAAGCAAATGAAAGCACTATCACCGATGTGAACTTCATGCAGTACAAAGCAATGTTGCACAATGAACAGCAACACGAAGAAGAACTTCAGGCCCAACTAGATAAGGACTCTTCCGACAGTAGTCAACCTTTTATAACAGGAAGTCAAGAACCACTAGGACAGCCAGTAATAGCAAATGAGGCAGAATTAGCTATGACAGAAATGGAAAACACCATGGGTCACTATCAAGAAAATATAGAAGACTTAACTGTACAACAAGCAAAACTTAATGAAGATCAGTGCACCATTTTTGAAGACGTAACAAAACAAATTGCACATGGTCTACAACACGAAAATAAAGAATGTACCTGCCAAAATTACAAACCAATACTGCTGTACGTCAGTGGTGAAGCTGGGTCAGGAAAAACATTCATAATCAAAATCATCAGCAAGTTCCTTCAGCAATTGACAAACAACAAACTGTCAGCTGTTGTAACTACCCCCACAGGTTTAGCTGCCTGCAACATAAGCGGTGTCACTTTACACCGATTACTACTTCTTCCAGTAGAGCACCAAAACAAATTAGATTACTACAAACTTTCTGCAGAAGCTGCAATGGAACTACGCAGAGTATTAAAACAAATGAAAATGCTACTAATAGATGAAGTGAGCATGGTCTCCAACCTAATGTTGGCTTTGATTCACCTCAGATTCAAGAGGTACTTAAAACAAACTACGAAGAACTCTTTGCAGGGAAACACATTATCGTTTTCGGAGATCTTCTACAATTAACAGCAGTGAAAGGTGAACCTATTTTTAAAAGTGTAGGACACAAACTCTGCCGTAAAACTGTTGGCAGCATAGGAAATGTCAACCTTTGGCAACATTTCCAATACAGAGAATTAACAGAAAACATGCGGCAATCTGCAGATCTCGCTTATGCCAACATCCTAAAAAGTATTAGAGTTGGTGTACTATCTCAGGAAGCACAAGCAATATTGAAAAATGGCACATTCATGCACTTTACGGCGATAATGCATGTGCAACTGATGGTATGGAACAAATAGCGCACAAAAATGTGAATTGTATGGCCTTAATGCCAACTCTTGCAAGCTGTGTCAAATTCAATGAAACAATGTTAAATAAAGAATTGCAACCAATAATTGAAATTTGCGCCACAGACAAACTAGACGTACATGGCATGACACTACCCATGTGTGAGCAAGCCACAACAAGACTAAGTAGTTTAGAAAATTCAATATCCAACACAGGTGGGTTGGAAAAAGTATTAAAATTATCCTTAAACGTAAACTTGACGTGGAGCAAGGGCTAGTCAATGGGGCACTAGGTACAGTTGTTGGCTTTCAATCATACCCACGTGACAACAACATTCTGTTTGTCAATATTCGCTTTGACAAACTTTCAGAAGTGAAAAGGATAGGGCGCTCAACTGCTCGATTCCTTCTGTTCAAAGACATGTATGTACGTAGAGAAACAATTTTCTCTAACTCTTGCATATGCAGTCACCATTCATAATGGTCATACCCTAGACAAAGCATTGATAGATATAGGAAACACAGTCTTTAAAGAAGGCATGAGCTACGTAGCACTATCACGCTTACGTACACTTGACGGTCTATTTCTAATCAACTTTGATGCACGTAAAGTGATCGCTGATATTCCTTGCATTTTAGAATACAATAGACTGCGTGCGCTGTACACCCCCCATTTGAAACAATATCCTGTTCCAGAGAAATTAAAACGTGGTAAAAGAAAACTAATTCGATCAGAAAAGCAACACAATCTGACAGCAAATCCTTCAAAGAAAACAAAAGAAGGAAAAGGTTAATCAATTACCACAAGCAAAGAAGAAGAACCTATTAGGGAAAGTAAACCAGGTACTTCTTCAAAGAAGGAACAGAAACTCCGAAAAAAGCACTCTGATATGGAACTAGCTGGTCCATTCAAATTTTCAAATGAAACTGGTGTAAATTGCTATGCAAATGTAGCAAGGAATATTCTATTTCAATTGCCACCAATTGTTAACAATATTTACTTACACAGTACAGACCAATTGTGTTTGCAAATGTTAGTCCTTCATAGAAACGCAACAAACAATCCTGACAACACATACAGTGTTTACGGAATAAGACAAGAATTGGACTACTGTGCTGGAATGGTCAGATTCACTATAAACACACAAGAAGAGCCACAAGAATTTCTAATGTACTTACTACAAGTACTGGAAAACAAAAGCATACCTATAAATGAAATCTTCCAGATTTCATACATGTGGAAACATACATGCACTCTCTGTAGCAATGTCATACAGGAACAAATCCCAAATGAGCGATTTGTGTATGTATCCATACCTATTTGTGAATCCATTCCATTTCAGCAACTGGTACAGAATGCAAACCATGCCAGATTATGTACTATGTGCAATTCAGACAATCGCTCCACCTTACTGATACAAACGCATAGTAAGTACATAATACTTATGCTGCTACGTTATAATGCAGATGGTAGGAAAAACAACTGCAAGCGGACTGGATTCACACACGGTCAAGTGTCACTTAGAAAGAAAACCTTTACAACAGTAGGAATAATCTACCATGCAGGAGCTACAACCAATGCAGGTCACTACACTCCATACATTAAAAAGAAATGTGGATGGGTGGAATGTAATGATAGCACCATTACTCTAAAGCAGAGATTGCCAGCTAATCTTACAAATGCTTATTTAATAAAGCCAAAATTTAGTGACTAATGTGTACTTCAACATTACCAAAAAATGAAGTGAAAGCCTACATACAGTTAGAATACGCCAACAGGGATCTAACTGCCCAAGAGTGTATAACAACAACATAGATCAATGAATACCACAGAAGCATAACAACAAATGCACAGTTAGAATATGCCAACTGGTATCTAACTGCTGTTAAAAATAGCAACAAGGGAACAAACATAACATTAATCACAAAGAACAAGGAAACACTCAAAGAAAGCAAAGAAATAGTTTGTAGCATAGCAATTAAAGGGTTTTTCAATCCGACAAGGATTTTTTTCCCCCAGACCCAAGGATTTCAAAAACAAACACAGAAACTGAGCAAAATGCACAGTACACTGGTCTGTCTATTATGCAATGTAATAAGTCTTCATGAAATGCAAACACTAACATGCTTTTTTTCTTTTATCACAGAAATTAAAAAAGGCTAGGTCCGCCAAGTACTGCAGTCACGTAAAACATATATGGATTCTGCACAAATTAAACAGTAAGTATAATTACAGTCATTTCATACATATGCGAATCAACACGGCTAATCTATAGCAGTAATATGGTGCAGTGGCTGTAGGCTGGGCCTAGCATCTTTGATGTATAACCTACCACCTACGCCCTTTGGCCAAGCAACCCACACTATAGTCCTACCCACAACCATTGCTACATATCAAAACCATGGTGCTTCTAATTTCACTACTTCTAAGTTTAGTTTTGGGTGCATGGTCTGCAGCCATGCAACCAAGACACTAGAACATGCACACAACCACAGCACCACACCACGCCCATGTTCACTTATAACCTCACTGTTAATTTATTTATTTATTTATTTTTTATTGTAACAATTAGTTATTTTCACAACTTTAATTACAAAAATAAGGACAACTTCTTCATCCTATTTCTTTTTCTTCTATGGTCGTCCGTATAGATTCATCATTAAGTTAACATTTTAAAGCTCTTCGGGGCGTGGCTTGGCGGCCATGCAAGCGTGAGCTAACTCTGAGAGGCTCCCACTCGATCCGGCCAATGATCCTGAAAAAAGGCGGAAATAAACACCAGAAGACCGAACAAACGCCAGGAAAAGGCATCGGAAGGCTCAGGGCACATACGGGAGAAGACCCGAGAAAAATCGGAAGTTGGAAGAGCGTAAACGGAGAGGGAGAGATGCGCGGCACCACCAACAAAATGGCGGGCGCGCAACACTGAGACCACGACCCGCGTCCTGCGACACGAAGATGGACCGGAGGTGAAGGGCGGTGCCGGGAGAGACAGCCGACCAACACCCAGCTCAGGCAGAACCGGAGTACTTCCCGAGCGGCGTAGGCGCGAAGTACCAACTGCAGCAGGCGAGGGAAGGAGCCCGCGACGGCACTGCAAGCAGTCGCGCTGCATTGAACTGGAGCGGGTAGAGTCACCGCGAGAAATGAGAGGCGGCCCACAGATCGGACCGAAGAAGAGCCCTCCCCTGCCAACGCGGAGGTGAGCAACAGCAACGGAGACCCGGTAGGGGAGAGAGGTGTGGCAGCGACCGGGACGTCAAAACCCAGACCGAGGACTAAGCGACAGACTGCGGAGCCTGCGAGGGGAGCTGCGGCCGAACTGGGATGGCGCAGGGACGAGAGGCGGCCATCAGCATAACGACAAAGAAGTGAACCAAAGGAGATACACACAGATGCAGACCCCGGCCCAGCCGGCCGCCTCAAGACAATTAGTGAGAGAGAAATATAACCCACGAGGCGGCACCTCAATAGAAGCTACGAGCCACAAATTCAGCTGGCACGACTGGCCACCCGCCATAACACCAGGACAGGGGCAGTGACTAGGGGAAGAGCCGCCCCACGGTAAAATAGACTGCAAGCACCCACGGGTGTGCGGGAGGACAATACCGCAGAGAGACACGGTGGATGAGCAAATAAAGAGAGACAGAGGGAAGACGCTCTTTAAAGGTCAACACACGCAGGAAGTGCGTGAGTGAGTGCGAGGACTGAGCAGAAACCCACTGAAGCGCAACGCAGACCCCGACCAAGCAGGACCCAACTGCAGGCCGAGACGAGCAGGTATCAACATGCCAGACAAGCCAAAGAGCGGCAGGGGGAGACAGACAGTCATGGAGACATTTGCCCGCAAGTGTGATGACCAGCAGCCCGAGGCGGAAGAGAAAGACACGCCAGAGCCATATGTCACGCAAGGAGAGATCAGGCAAGTGGAAAGCAGCATATTGGAAGCCATAGGGGCGCTAAAGACGTCAGTAGAAGGCAAGCTAGATGCAGTGATGGTGGATGTGGGACTCCTCAGACAAGACACGAGGAACCTGGCGGAGAGGATGACAACAGTAGAACAACAAGTGCACAGCAACTCAGCGGAAGTAACCACCTCGCGAACACAAATGTCAGAAGCAATAGAGAGAATCAATATACTAGAACGCAGAGCTGAAGACGCAGAAAGCAGGGCCCGGCGCAACAACGTACGCATAGTAGGGCTGCCGGAGGGGGAGGAAGGCAGAGACCCCACGAATTACATAGAGAACCTCCTGATCCAAGAAGTAGGAGCTGAGACCCTGTCCCAGGGCTTTGCAGTAGAGAGGGCACATCGGGCGCTAACCAGGAAACCGCGCCCAGGAGCACCACCGAGACCAATGATTGCAAAGATCATGAACTTTAAGGACAGGGAAAAAATCCTGACTTTCTCAAGAGAAGGAGGGAACATAACAAGAAATGGGGCCAAGATAACGATGTATCCAGACTACACGGTTCTTGTGCAAAGACAGAGAGCCCAGTTCTGGCAGACCAAAGAGCGCCTTCGAGCGGCAGGGGTGAAATTCAGGCTGCTGTACCCAGCTAAACTTAAAGTACTACATAACGGGAAGACACAGATCTTCGAGACAACGGCCGATGCCCAGGAGTGGATGGACCAACAAGGGATTCCGCAGTTGGCAGAGGGAGGCGAGCGAAACAGAAACTCCCCCCAGCGAAACAGAGAGTGAAACCGGGCACGATATGCGTATCCAACGCCACAGCAACAAGGCAGTAGAGACACCCTGCCGTGAAATATCGAAATAGGGTGACCGACAGCCTCCAAGTTGAAAAGCCTACAGTAAAGAGAATTGCAAGGGGAGCACAAAACTCAGGGAAGTGGAACCGCCAAGACCCATAGCGGAACCCCAGTTAAGACAATGTTTATAGTGTCAGTTTCGAGACACTACGCCGCGACAGGCAGGCCCGAGGAGAGGAGGACGGCACCTGGAGAGCGGTGGGGCCCGAGCAGGGGGAGGGAGGCTGGGCGTTTGCTGATGTTTTTTTGGTTAATAGTTATAGCAGTTGGAGAGTTAAGGCTAAGCCCGCAAGGAAAAGAGAAAAGCAGAAGGAGAAATAACAGTTGTCATACACAAAGAATCAGTATGGAAGACAGACACAGGGAGCAGTACCCACGAGCAGAGAGCTGGTGGAAAGCACGAAGCGAGACTGTCAACAACGGAATACAGCGAACAGCAGGAGAACCGACCCGAGAAGGCAGACGAATAGACTATTTAAAATTCAACAGGCAGAAGAAGGGGAACAAATCCCTGGCAGGAGCAAACCGAGAGAATAAGACACTGAGCAGGCCCATGGGAAAAAACAGGCCGCTAGCGCGAGTCTCCACAAGGACCGAGATGACCTGAGGATTGTCACGTGGAACGTCAGAGGGATGAACGCATATGTCAAGAGGCTGAGGATATATACCTGGTTGAACAAAACAAGGACCCACATTGCAATGTTGCAGGAGACACACCTGACGGCCGCAAAACAAGCTAAGATAGAGAAAAAATGGGGAGGTCAGATGTATAGCGCAACATACTCCAATTACGCAAGGGGAGTAATGACCTGGGTCGCTCCTGGAATCCCATTCCAGCTCATCAACCAAGAAAAAGACGCGGAAGGCAGGGTTCTGATGGTCCATGGGATGCTGGAGAATCGGGAGATATGCCTGGTGAACACCTATGCCCCCAACCATGACGCGACGGCCTTCTTCAGGACACTCCCGCCCCGGCTGGCCCCGTACAGGAATGCTACGATGATCTGGGCGGGCGATCACAATTGCACATTGGACCCCCGGCTAGACAGGTCGGACAATAAGCACAAGAGAGCGGCGCCACCAGCGAGAGCACTACGACAGATGCTAGACCAACTCGAGCTCGAAGACATCTGGAGGAAGGTACATGGGGAAGAGAGGGGATACACGCACTATAGTGCCCCACATGGGACATTTACAAGGATAGACTACCTTTTCACGGGCAAGGAGACACTGGGGGAATTTACTGAGGCACATATACACGCGCGAACCCTATCTGACCACGCCCCCCTGCGAATCACATGGGAGCACACACACAGGAGAGCCCCTATACCCACGTGGAGATTAAGGGCAGAGGCATTATTAGACGGAGGTTTCCAAGAATACATCCAAAACGTAATAGACGATTATTTCGAGCATAATGCGGGTAGTGTGGGAAGCACGGGTACGGTATGGGAGGCCTTTAAGGTGGTGGTCAGAGGTGAGGCGATGGGGGAGACGGGAGGTCTTAGGCGAGAAACCCTAGTGCAACTAGATGAGCTGGAAGGGGAAATCGAGAAGGCCGAAGGGCAGGCGGGGGAGAGGGGAGCGGAACAGGGGAACCTCACCACCCTGCGACAACAGTGTGTGGAGACCTGGGAAAGACTAGGGCGTCTTGACTATGGGAAATATATACAGAAATTACACGCCGAAGGGGACAAGCCTAGCAGACTCCTGGCCTGGCTAACCAAACAGGAAACTAAGCGGGAACCGATCAATGTAATCCAAAATAGACAGGGAGAGGTGATAAGATCCCAGGAAGGTAAAAATGAGGTGTTCTCGCAATTTTATGAGGATTTATACTCCAGGGTCCAGGAAGTGGAAGGGGAGACCGGGAGGAAGCCCTCGCGGAAATCAGCCTCCCACAATTGACGGAGGAACAGGCCCAAATGTTAGACGCCCCTCTCACTGTAGAGGAACTAACGGAAGTGATCACCCAGCTGCCGACAGGGAAATCTCCGGGGCCAGTCGGGTTGCCGGGCGAATTTTATAAACAATACAAAAACGACATAGCCCCGAGACTGCTGGAAACATTAGAGGAAGCATATGAGAAAGGAAGACTCCCGAGTAGCATGTCAGAATCTTTAATAGTCCCGATCCTTAAACCAGGAAAGCCACCTCTCGAATGCGGCTCCTACAGACCGATCTCCCTGATAAACCAGGACTCCAAGATCCTGACGGCGACATTGGCTAACCGCCTTAAAAGAGTGCTACCCACCCTGATCCATACAGATAAGACAGGGTACGTACCGGGACGAAACACGTCCTGGAATCTACGCAGACTCCATTATGTCATAGAAAGGACAAACCAAGAGGGAGGGGAGGGTGCTGTAGCCTCACTGGATGCAATCAAAGCATTCGATTCGGTGGGATGGGACTGGCTCCTGGGAACGCTCGCTCACTACGGGATTGGACAAGGGTTCATACGATGGATAGAACTACTATACAAAGATCCGAGAGCGAGGGTCAAGACGGGTAGACAAGTTTCTAAGGAATGGGGCATAGAGCGAGGCACAAAACAGGGATGCCCCCTGTCTCCAATGTTATATATTCTGGCCCTGGAGCCGTTCGCAGTATTCCTAAGAACGGATTACAAGGACACGGGCATAGAGATAGACGGGGAAACACACCAGATATCCATATACGCGGACGATATACTCCTCTACATACAGAACCCACGCACCCACCTGCAGGACTTGCTGGAGGCGCTGAGCGCGTTCGGTAGGTTATCCGGAATAGTGGTCAACAGAGAAAAATCCTCACTATTTCCCCTAGCTGGCCTACGCACAATACCGACAGATCAATTGCCGCACCTAGGTATCACATAGACCCCGAACACCTTCAAATACCTGGGAGTGGACATTTACCACGACACCACGGAAACACATGCAGGTAACACACAAGCAGCCCTAAACAAAATCGAAAACGCCATGAAATTCTGGCAGACCCTACCGTTGGGCATGATAGGCCGGGCGGCACTGCTAAAAATGACGGTCCTACCCCGACTTTTATATTACTTTACAAACATCCCATATAACATACCAAGGTCCTTCTTTAAACACCTACACACCATGGCGAGAACCTTCCTGTGGGGAGAGGGGAGAAACAGGGTGGCACTAAATACACTACAAAGGAGCTACGAGTGGGGGGGCATCAAACTCCCAGATTTTGAGTATTACTACTTGGCAGCACAACTCCAATTTGTGGTGCGATGGCTAGGGGAAGAGATCTCCATAGACGCAATACTTTTTGGGCCAACACTCCGGAGATCTTACCTGAGAGAACTCTTATGGATAAAGGCCGCCCAAGCCAAAGACCTTCCCAACATAGTCCAGCTAGGCCGAACACTATGGAAAAGAGCCTGGAAATCACAAGGCATACGAGACCCCTGCTCAAGACATATTCCACTAGCGGGGCTAGTAGACACCCGAGTGGCCAGTTTGGCCACGTACAGAACACAATGGGAAGACAAAGGAGTAGCCCAAATAGGGGACCTGTGGCGAGAAGGACAATGGGTCGAATTCCAAACCCTGGTAGACGAACAGGATATGCACAAGGGCCAATTCATCCTGCATAATAGCCTAGTTTGCGCAATAAAGAAAAGGTGGAACACCATGCCAGAGCCCGAGGACACCGAAGGAGCACTGGACGCATGGTATGATGTTTCCGAAGGGGGACACACCATATCCAGACTCTATGAGCAATTGCTGGGATTCACCAACAAAAAGACACTAAGAGCACGAACGAAATGGGAAGAGGAACTTCAACAACCCTTTGAAGAAGAGGAATGGAACAAAGTCCTCTGGTACACGAAAAGGGTCTCCAGGAACGCCAGGTTCAGGCAGCTGCAACTCTACATAGTGCATAGAGCATATCTAACTCCCAAGAGAATGCCGAGGATGGGAGATGGACAGGCCCGGTGCTGCCCGCGTTGCGGAGTCGAACAGGCCGACATGGTGCACATGTTCTGGTCGTGCCCGCAGATAACAGACTTCTGGAACATGGTGAAAGAGAAGGCGCTGACAGCAGACATACACATGCCAGCGGGATCGCCAGCATCATACTTATTGGGCCTGTTCCCAAGGGGGCACCGGCAGATGTCACATGTGGCAAAAATGAAAGACTTAATGACAATATTGCCGAAGCGCCGCATAGCGATGGCATGGAACAAGAGCGAAGGCCCCTCGAAGGAGGGCTGGTGGGCCGACCTACATAAATGGACAATAGCAGAGACGGCAGTCTGGGCGAGAGCCACTCAAAGGGGAGAGAGTAACAGTGGGGCCAGACTATTGGCATGGAACTCTCTAGTACAAGACCTGCTTGGTAACAGAAGCGGGATGACACGAGCGACCCGGGCAACTCAGGAAATGAGGAAATTGGCCCGCCCACGCCGGAAGGCACCACATAATTCAGAGAAAGGAAAGAACTGGGTGGAAAGAGGCCTGGCCGTGGCCTGCGCAGACACTGAACAGTGCAGATCCTACTTGGAAAGGCCAACATATACACGCATAGACGAGAGCAGGGGACACTCCCAGTGAAAGGAGGGAGGCTGCTGAGAGACCGGTCCCTCCGCTATAAACGCGACAACTGTTAGAGCCAAGCCCGAGGAGGTGACGGACTACGAACATACCGCGGCAGCCTTTGGGAGAGGGAGGGGGGAGGAAGAGGGAAGGGGGAAATGGGGAATGCGTTCTTTTTTTGTTTGTTCTTTCCCTTTCTTCTTATGTTGTAAAACAATAAAAAGAAGTTAAAAAAAAAACATTTTAAAGCTCTTCCGAATTAAAGACCTTTTTCTTAACAAGAGTCTTCTTCCAAAATATTTTCAAGAAAATCTACCAAGGCACACATTAATCTAACATTATTTCCAGCTATTAGAGAATTCCACAGGTGTTCAGTTTGTTGAAGGGTCGATGTTAAGCGCTGAAGAAAGAATGAGCGCTGGGTTACCACATAGCCACATTCAGAGACTAGATGTTTGAGTGATTCTGATTCATTTTTACAGAACCTGCATCTATTGTCAGATATGTCTTTGTAATGTCTCAAATACATCATCTCTTTGGTTTTATATGTGTTAAGCCGAAGTCTTAGAAACTTGTTGCGATGATATCTTGATTGAAATTTTGTTAAATATTTGGGTAACTTATCTAGGCCGTTGCAAGTCATGCCTAGGTTAAGTGATGAAGGCATAGCCTCACGCAGTTCGCCATTTTTTATCCAATACCAACACCTCAGGTTTTTTTTGGCAATCTGTGGGGCATTGCATACAGTGTACCAGGAGATGTCGGTGACTGCCAGTAACTTTGTAATTTTCGCAGCCCAGATATATAACATGCCTGAATATTGTTTTACCGTCGATTCTTTTAGTATTTCATAAGCTTGTGCAACCGTATTAAGGTTCATTTTTCATAGCAAGGCGATGGATTTCCATAGGATCAGGCCAGCTAATGGATCAAGGCCTAGTTCATGCCTTATCGCCACAATGGGGACAAATGTTGGAAGGGCCAATACTCCTCTCCAGAATTGGCCTTCAAGAACTGCCCAGATACGGTTGTCGATGTTCAATCCTGCCTCCGCCCCATAAGTCAAGGCAGGGATGACTTTCTGACGATAGAAGGTCATAATTGGAATCAGGGTGAATTTGCTGTATCCATTATGTAGGCGTTTGCCTTGTAGAGTAAAGGCTGTCATGCGATGCTTCAGATCCAAAATCCAGGCTTGTTCGCTGATTGAATTATTTATTTGGATCCCCAGGTATCGTATGGTTTGAACAGAGTCAATCTTTTCTCCTGCAGCGAACCAACTGAAACTCTCAGCCGATCTTTTTTGTGCCAAACCAGATGACATTATCTTTGATTTCCCAGCGTTGATTTCAAGATCATTAGCTTGTAGATACAGAACCAACGCTTGTAGAAGCCGTTGTAGGCCAATTTTGGTTTGATCGAATAAGACAATGTCATCAGCATATATTGCATAGCTGATTGGCTGTTTATTCAGTTTTGGTGGAAAACAGCGCATATTCACAAACACCTCAGGTAGGTCAGCAATAAATAGCTTAAACAGTAGAGCTGCTAAAGGGCAACCCTGTTTCACTCCCTGGGAGGTTGGGATCCCTTTCATCACGGTGCCTCTGTTATCAATGCACACTTTTATTGAGGTTCCAGTATGTAGAGCCATAAGTGGATGAAGAATATTTGCGGGACATGACCAAGCTGTTAATTTGTTGCATAGAATTGTGCGGTTGATTCGGTCAAAGGCTTGACGCATATCTATGAAAGCTACAAAGATTTTTCCCTTGTTTTTCATTGTTTCAAGCTTTAGTATATTTACTATGAGAAGATTGACTTCTGTTCCCACGTCTTTAGTGAAGCCTTTTTGCCGCTCATCCAGTAGATTGTTAGAGGATGCCCATTTGGTAAGTTTTTGTTGTAAACATGTGGCAAATATTTTGCCTATTATATCCAAGAGAGCAATAGGGCGATAGTTGGCAGGATTATCCCTATTGCCCTTCTTGAATATTGGCACAATAATCGCGGTCCTCCATGAGCTCGGGATCAGCTTAGCTACTGCAATTACTCTAAATAGTTCTACAATAAAATTAGCCCAAAGCTCCTTTTTCTCTTTTAAGATCATGTTCGTTAGCCCATCAGGACCTGCAGCACGGGAGTTCTTTAGTTGTGTTATGAGAGCGATGATATTGACTCTGGATTCACATACATCCCAAGGGGCAGTTGATATCACAGACTCTGTGATGCCCTGTGCTGAAGTATTTTCAAAAACTTTCCTGAAATTTTGTTCCCGGGTTAACATAGAGATTCTGTTAGCTAGACTAGAGTCTTGGGTATGATTGTTATTTAAGATCTTCCAAATGTCTCTTGAATTACGCTGAATAATGAGACCGAGCATTGTTTCTGCCCGTTCTTGATCTCTAATTATTTGGAAGGATTTTAGCCAATTTCGATATTTCATTTTGCAGTTCTTAATTTCCTTTTTTTTATCAGAAATATTGTTATGTTTCCTTTTGATTTGTCTGATGTTTTTCTGCATTTGTTTCTTTTGTTGGTTTACCTGGGCACTGTATACATATTTTTTCTGATGTTGCAGATGCTTGTTTGTTATTTTTTTTGTGGTGCCAAATTGAATTAACAGAGGTGCGTAATTTACTTTTTCAGAGTTAATTGTTATGTCATCCTTAAGACCATCACTCAACTGACAGATATGATGATCTTTAATATGCAAACGGTTCAATCCCTCATTCACCTCCAATGGACAGCTGTACTGAGTCGAGGTTGGGCACCGTTCTAGTATGAAGAATAATTCCAGTATGCTGTGATCGCTTACAGATGTTTTAATTATGGACAGTCTTTCTACTTTCGGCCAAAGAGATGCAGAGATTCAAATATAGTCTAATGTTTTTAGATTTTTATCTCTATGCCAGGTCGGTCTTGGGGGAATATCCCCTTGGATGTGGCCATTGACCATCTCGCAGCTTCTTGATTTCATGGCTTCCATCCATTTATCTCCTCTAGTAGATACTGCAGTAGATTGGGTCCTGTTTTTGGATGAAACTTCGAACCATGAGATGTTGAAATCTCCACATATTATAATTGTTGTCTCCAGACTAGATGTTAGACAAGGATCAATAATTGCCATCATTGTTTTGATTAACCTTGCTGAGGAAATCATAGCCGAGTTCCAGTATAGATTAATGATCAATAATTGTGGAGAGAGTTTGTTTTCCTTTGGGCTTAACTGCAATAGTAATCCAAGTACAAAAAGATTTGGCATAAATGTTTGAACTAGCTCCCAGCCATAACACTTGTTTTCCATTGTAACTAGACCAGAAAATGGTCTCCCACGCTGATTCTTTCCCGCTTTATTTAGAACAATGGTGTAACCATCTTTAGACGGGGGCTCACGGAGCCACGTCTCTTGAAGGCAAATGATGAAATTGTTTGCTAGAGAGGTGGGAAAGTCGTTAAATAAATGGAAAAAAACCTCTGGTATTCCAAGAGAGGATCCCACAGTTCTCTATGCCTATTTTTACTGATGGTTATGCTTGTTGGATTTTCCGTGATGCAACTCGTCTTGTGATTTCAACCGAATCTTTCCAAATGGATTTTGTTCCCGATCCACGCTGTCTTATAGAGAAATGACTCCTCAATTCTTCACGTCGATGATCGTTTCTTGATCTTACCTCATCACTTTTAACAGAGTTATTTAGCCTTCTCTCTGATTGTATTTCAAATCCATAGGGTAGTAGCTCATCTCGTGCAGCTAATAGGGTTTTTTCCACTGCAGATGATCTTATACGTAGAAAAACCTTATCAGCAGATTTCTCCGAGATATATTCAACAATTAATATATCTTCTGTAGTAATAGTGCAAAGTGATGGGATGTTACGGAGTAATTGCATCACATTCCTTCTATTTAGATTTACGTCTTTATCGCCAGAAAACACATTTTCCACTCTGATTTTCCAGGTTTGTTGTTTCGAGTCAGATTGACATATGTCACTCGCCTTGGTTTGACATATGTCACTCGCCTTGGTTTGACATATGTCACTCGCCTTGGTTTGACATATGTCACTCGCCTTGGTTTGACATATGTCACTCGCCTTGGTTTGACATATGTCACTCGCCTTGGATTGACATATGTCACTCGCCTTGGATTGACATATGTCACTCGCCTTGGATTGACATATGTCACTCGCCTTGGTTTTTATTGGACTTTGCTTATTCCGCTGTGCAGTAGTCACTCTAGGATTGAAATTCTGAGGTGATTTGGATCCATTCTTTGTGATTGAATTCTGCCTTGCAGTAGACTGATTGAGTGCCGAGGACTTAATTGGAGAGGCTGAGGGAAACATGGTGACTTTTCTGGACCCTTTTGCCACTTCACTTGTTTGTTCTCTGGATTTAGATGCATTCATGCTATTTGGCCTGATTTTATTTCCTGATTGCCCAGACAAGATCGAAGAAGTGGCGGAATCAATTGAATATGTCGAGAGATCACATAAATCCACTGAATCCTCATCGTGTTCTGTTTGTCGGCATCTGAGTCTATTCGGGCCCGCTTGTTTGGATTTTGCTTCTGCTTTAAAGAGGGCTTGACACCATTAAACTGACTCTGGGGCTCTTTTGAATGTGCGGTAACTAAATTACCTGATGGAACCTCATTTGTGCTGCGTTCAAAAAGAGCACGTTTTTGAGGGATCGTTATGTTTCTGACAAATTGTTTGACGTTAGTGGGGTGTTTTTTAACTGGGTTGTTCGCTGTCTTTTTTTAAACAGATCGAACTATTTTTGCAGGCAACTTCGGTGCCTTTATGTTGCCAACAGGAAAGTTCTTAGTTGAACCTTTAAATATGTCAAAAGAACTTATGGTCCCGGAGACAGATGTTAGGGCTTGAGTTGATGGCGAACTAAGAGCCTCAGGCACATGTGTGGGTGAAGTGATCACTGTATCTGCTTGGATCGATGCTGATGTCACTAGAACACTGTTAGATGTCTGGGGTGCTTGTATTTGTTCTGTTGTGACTAATAAACTGTTTGCGAGACCCCCACCAGTGCTTTTGTGTGGACAAGACGACAGGGCTGCAGAGGTTTTCTTCGCTTTTGTTGATTGTTTTGAAATTCCTTTGAGTCGTGCATTTGCCACGCTGTCTCTGGAGGGTCCAGCTAGCAAAGTATTTGTGGGAGGCTGTACCAAATCTGGCACAGAATCAGCACCTTTCACGTGAAGATGAGTTTTGCTTCCAGAATCTGAGCCACTAGGCTGCCCAGAATTCTGTTCTCTATTCACCTGGCTATTGTGCCTTACCCATTTCATACATTCTAGCATCGCGTCCATTAGAGTGGAATTATCCGCGTGGGTACTTGTCAATAAATCGCCGAGGCGATATTGCCATTTTGAAGACGTCTCCGCCTCTCTATCCAATCTTTGCATCAGAACACTATTCAGCTGTTCCATCGTGTCCACTTTTGAAATGAGATGGTTAATTTGAGCAAACAGAGAAGAGAGTGGGCACCACCATGTATTCAAAAATGTTCAGAATATTCAAGTAAAAATCAAATATTTCAAAAAAGAATATGCATCCAATTGAAAAGGAGCTGGCTGTGACAAGTCTGGAGACACCCGGACTTATAATTGCAACACACGCTGGAGACCAAGTAATAATACTGGGTCACACAACCGCTCTCATATGGGGCCCAAGATGGGCACGTATTTATATCTGATTCACGACAATATGTTCAAGTATCCATAATATACCATACTTCTTAGAGAAAGGAAGATGAGTCTTTCTGATTCATATCAAAAATGATTTATCCATAGTAGTTCAAACAAAAAACTATCACTAATAATCCTTAGTGATGAAGCAATTGCCACAATTAAACTATGGATAAATCATTTTTGATATGAATCAGAAAGACTCATCTTCCTTTCTCTAAGAAGTATGGTATATTATGGATACTTGAACATATTGTCGTGAATCAGATATAAATACGTGCCCATCTTGGGCCCCATATGAGAGCGGTTGTGTGACCCAGTATTATTACTTGGTCTCCAGCGTATGGTTAATTTGAGCGCCTTGATCTTTTATGGACTAATTTAAACTTTTGTAAAGTTTTACGAAAGGAATGAGGCCGAGGGTGGTGGCGGCTAAAACATTATATGAATTTGAATGCCAGCTGCAACTGACAGGTTCGATTTATTAATTTGTTCCTGTGCCGAAGTTGCAGATAAAGAGGATGGCATTGTTTCATGTATTTGTTCTTCCGCAGATGCTCGCCTCCTGCCTCGTTGCAGCAGAGACACATCTTCCACATTACCTTTGTTCATATTTTTTATACTCTCAGAGACGTAAGAGGCGTTATTGCCACGAAAAGTAGACAGTTATTTACTGAGCTGTGATGAGAAGAATTCTGCAGAGGAAATACAAATTTGGATTGACTGGATGTGTCACGTAAGATGCCTTTGCACGAGGCGGTATTAGCCAATTTGTTGTTAGAGTTCTCTCCAAAGCTTTGTATCAGCTTTTCTTTAATAGAATTGTAGTCAGCAGTTAGCCTCTCTGTTAGCCGAGCCTCTCGAACTGCAATATCAAGGATTTTTGGTGAGGAGCCGAAAGGCGTTTGTGTTTTTTTTCCTGTTTTTGTCGGTTTAAACTAAGGCGCTGCAAAGATTGCAGATTGACGCAGCATTTCCACCCCATGTGCTCGTCCGCAGCTTTTTGCAATTGTAATTGAGCGAGAGCGTGACGAATTAAGCTTTGCCATACTCTCTTTGAGGCTCTCAGTACCCGTATTGGTAGACCCATGGGAGCATTGTAGTTGTGCTGTCAAGTTGAGCCGGGCGCCTAGTTGCTGAACTGGTGCCATAGCCGTAGTTAACATCAATCCTTTGTTTGCTTCTAGTCCACTTTGTGGCTCATGAGCCTGCAAATTGTTGACTGTCTGCACGCTCAGTTGGTTTATTGGTGGCACGAATATGAAATTTGCCTCATTAGAGTTATTCATAGGCATTTGAATTTGCAGAAGCTTACCTCAATCGCATTTGCCTCCATTGTCAATTCCGGGTCCCTTATCAGAAGGGCAGTTGAGAGGGGTAAAGACCGGATTTGTAAAGGTTCGCATTTAATGCATTTTGCAACTGATAATGTTTTGTCTAAGGCATCAGATCCTTCATAGGCGTGAGCATGTTTACTGTATGCAGCGCAGTTTAATGTCTCTTCCGGTAGCATCGTCAAACACGACGCACAAGGAAATGAGAGGGTTAGATGTCGGCCAGCATCAGGAATCGGGTTGAGTCGACAGCGAGCGAGGAATTGGTCATCCATAATAAAAGTTTCAGTCAAGGTAAGCAAAGGAAGTGCATTATGTATTTGCGTTATTGGGGGCACAAGTTCCAGTCGTGTCGTTTGAAGCAGGGATGATATGTTTTAATGGAACAGATCTTACCTCGTTTGTTTCACTCGCGACAGCTGTATTTGGCTCGAGGGTGATCGACAGCGCTTGAAGGGAAGAGTCCGACCGCTCTGACTCATGCTGCCAAAACGCTACGCCCTCCCCACAACCACCTGAATGATGTTTCATAGTACGAGTGTACCTATGCCTGTTATATGCTGCAGTAGTTGTGGCCACAGGCTACAGACTTGGGTGTAAGGCCATAGATTTTTGAATGTATGGGTATGTAGTGTATAAAATCCATAGTGGCTTACAACTGCAGTGCTTATAACTTTGTTCTTGGGTGCATGGCCTCTTTGGCCATGCACCAAAGACTAAGTCCTGGCCACAACTACCACACCATATCACACCCATTGTGGCTTGTAACAACACTTCGGCCATGCAGCCAAGTCTCTACACACTCTCCACAACCATTTGACCCATAAGCAATACTACAATTGTATCAATTTCTGTAATATGCTGCGGTGGTTGTGGCCAGGGCCTAGAGTCTTGGAAGTATGGCTTACGGCCTATGGCCATGCACCCAAGACTCTAGGCCCTGGCCACAACCACTGCAACATATTACACCCATGGTCGCTTATACATGAGTGACACACCCATACAATGAAACATTAAAACTGTAGCATGCACTCAATTTGTACCCAGGAGTCTAGCCCCTGCCCACACGTACCAGATAAATAATCAAATGTGTGGGTGTGATGGCCACAACCACTGCACTATGTAAAATCCATGTTGGTTTATAACTTTACAGTTGACAAGTGTGTTCTCAGGTCATGCACCCAACACTGTACACACTCCCCACAACCATCGAATCGATATTCAATACTACAGGTGTATCCATGAATGTGACATGCTGCCGTGGTTGTGGCCAGGGCCTAAAGTCTTGGAGGTATGGCCTTCGGCCTACGGCCTAGGGCCATGCATCCATGACTCTAGGCCCTGGCCACAACCACCGCAGCATGTCACACCCATGGCGATGTACTAATCAATAGCACACCCATAGGAAAAGATAATGTAATAACGACATGTACTCAAATTCAATATTCGCTAACACCACGCGTGTCCTTAGAACAGTTTCAAGGTGCCTATGCGCAGCACGGACTGAAATAGTACCCCTATTAAAACCCTAATTTTCTGTGAGTGATGTGCAATTCTACAGGCATATCTGTAGCTGTGATATGCAGCAGTGGTTGTGTCCAGGGCCTAAAGTCTTAGATGTATGTCCATACATATTTCAATGTATGGGTGTGAAGTGGCTTATAGCTCCAGTGCATATAACTTTGTTTGTTCTTGGGTGCATGCCCTTCGGCCATGCAGCCAAGTCTCTACACACTCTCCACAACTATTTGACCATTAAGCAATAATACAGTTGTATCAATTTCTGTAATATGCTGCAGTGGTTGTGGCCAGGGCGTAGAGACTTGGAAGTATGGCCTACGGCCTATGGGCTATGGCCTATGGGCTACGGCCATGCACCCAAGACTCTAGGCCCTGGCCACAACCACCGCAGCATGTCACACCCACAGCGGCGTACTAATCAACAGCACACCCATAGGAAAAAATTATGTACTCAATTTCAATGTTCGCTAACACCATGCGTGTCCTTAGAACAGTTTGAAGGTGCATGTGTGCAGCACGGACTGAAATAGTATCCCTGTTAAAACCCTCATTTTCTGTACGCACAAACATTCCGAACAAGGCGTACATAGAGAATACATCATTAACACCTATCACCTGAACAAATACAGTTTTTCACCCATCTCTTACTTTGTGAACCTTCCCAAGCACTATGACACAGCAAAATAAGTTTCGAAATAGCATGTTGCCGCTGGTCACCGCTGCGCTGTCGGCGGATCCAAGATGTCGGGCGCATCCAAACAATCTGACCACAACACGTCTCACTGCAGCCAATCGGCAGAGATGTCGCATGTCCGCAGTCATGACGCCAGCCCCTAAGCCAATCGGTATCTTGTCCGCGGAGCGAACAGGGAAGTGTGACCGCGGAGCGGACATAGATATCACACATTTTTTTAGACCTACTTTTTGGTCGTTTTAAAGAAAAGTAGTCGACGGATTGTCCCCAAATGTACAAAAGCACGCTTTCAGGACCAAGCTCCTGCTCCTACCGCATATTTGGTGAAAATCCGTCCAGCGGTTTAGGCTGTAGACGTGCGTAAAGTTTTCCCCCATTCAGTCTATGGAAAAAAAAGACATTTAGGGGCCCCCTCTGTAACTTCCTCCCCTGGACCAAACATCACCAGACTTTGCAGACAAATTCAGAGTAGCCCATATACTTTGTTTGCAAAGTTTGGTGAGGATTCGTCCAGGGTGAGCGGAGGTATAAGCCACCCAAATAGGACTCTTCCTATGGAAACAGCAATTTAACCATAACTACATGGCCACTCCCGTGGCCGTGTAATATATATATATATATATATATATATTTATATATATATATATATATACATACATACATACGTTTATGTTCATATATAATTGGGAAAACGGAAGATGATCACGCCAGACTGAGGAGCTCCATCAAGGGCTATGAGTTTTTTAAAATGTCTGTGGAGGGGCAGTTTCAATTGTCAGGAGGCAGATGAGCAAATAGAGTTGCGGTAGAAGGTGGAAGGAACCCAGGAAATGAGTAGGGGTCGAGCTTTCAGAGTGCAAGCAGGTGTCTAGCAGGATTTAGCAATAGCCAGGTTGGAGGGTCGACTGTGGAGGTGTTGGCAAGCCAGAGAAAGCAACTTAGATATGGTCTGACTTTGCATAGGGAGCTGGCCTGTGCTGAGGTGATGGGTGGGTGTAAAAGAGGGGCACTATGGAAGGCCTTGGCTCTGGTTGCACCTGTACCGCTATTGGCCGGAAATCTAGCTTTGGCAAGTCTGGGAATGCTATAAATTGGTATTACACGCATGCACTAGCGAGTTACTGGGGACAGTGCTTATAGCATAGCATGTCAAAGGTAATGGTTGTTCATTCCCTGTGCAAGCTGTCCAGGAATGGAAAAAACTTCTGGCTGCTTTATGCACCGCAATTGAACACCTGAAATAAGGAAACAATTGAAAACTGCTTTGTTTGAAAGATAATGACTAGCTCTGGCTATGATCTCTTCTCTTGATGCGCCATGATGCCTGCGGGCTCCAGCGCTATATACATATATAAATAAATGAATCTATTGCTGGCATCCCATTTAGGGTAGCAGCGAAGATTTAACATTACAGTTAGTGAGGAGTTTGGAGCAGTGCTTACGTTGAGTCATTGCGGTCCTTCATTCTGCATTTCCTGCTGTGCTCCTAATAGAGGCCGCCCAGGAAACACCGCCCTTAGAAGACCACAACTAAAGGGGAAAAGTCAGAGGTCACGGAAGACGGAAGTGAAGGGCCCAGGAGAAAGTAGGGGTATGTTGGGATCAGGATTGGGGTATAAAGTCTCCTGCTTTGCTTTCAAAAAGAACACGAATCTGAAAGACTCTCTTGTGCATACTTTTCTGGAACCAGCTTCACGTGGCAACAACACGCTATGGAACCTTCCCCCTGTTGTGGGACACTACAAATGTGGGAAATGCGTGGCATGTGTCCTCACGCTACAGAAAAAAGTCTTCGAACACAGAAATATCAAGTGGACAATGAAGGAACATACTAATTGCAACACTAAAGGGGTCATCTACATCATTGAATGCCCTTGTGGCCTCCTCTATGTAGCAAAACCATTCGCCCGATGAAGATGCACATATCAGAACATGGATCGTGCATTAGGAATAAGATCCCAGACAAACCTCTGGTGGACCACTTCAGCAACAAGAACCACAAGGATACAGACTTAAGGTGGTTTGTTATCCAAAAAGAGACACCAACCACAAGAGGGGGTGATCTCAATAAGACTTTAACCCAACCAGAACGGAGATGGGTCCATAAATTGGACACTGTGCAGTCGGGTATTAACATCTCTGTCGAGTGGAAATCCTTCCTATGATTCTGCACACATCAGTGAACTGCACTGATTACGTGAATAGAGTCCCTGCGTGTCACCAGATCCAGATGACAATGTAAGATTATGCATTTTTCTTTATATGTTGTGACATTAGACCGGACACTTGTAATGAGACCCCATTGATTTGTACTCCTTACTGATATACCCTTCCCCGCTAGAAGCATATAACCCCTCTTTCATATATGTGTATGATCTTTCAGACGTGAGTAACATGCAACTGCTTTCTCTTTTGGGGACTGATATCACTTGGGAGCCACTACAGCCAGGACTCTGATCATTTCTTCTTCACTAGTTCCCACTCCATAAACCACCCCCTGGGACACGCGCACGTAGTTTCATCAATCAGACAATGGCTCCACATATAGGCAGATTATAGTTGTATGTACATGCCATTTTATCGCTTTTTGAAAGTATGATCTGCCGTCATCAGCCAACAGGACGTGATCATACCAGTATTTATCATCACTACCTGAGGTGTCGCTAGAAGCCGCTCCCCCCAATTGTTACCAAATTATTGTGTGAGGTCGTGTGTACGCCGGTCCATTACCATGGCAACGGCCGTACACATTCATTATAGGTTTGCTACATTTATATACTTGACTTCCATACCCACTACAATTATTTTATTTGTGTGTTTTTGCACGTACTAGGCAGATTTGCTCTGTCTATTCGTACCAGCCACGCACACCGTTCCAAGATGGCCACCGGTACGAATAGCTTCGTGACCTAGCAACGGCCTCCTCAACGCTGGAGTGCCATGCCTGCCACCACAGAAGGAGCTTGTATTCACTAACGCTCCGTGCACCCTGATACATAACAGGATTCCAGGGGGAACCTAGCTCTAAATGCCTGCAGGCTCACATGCAGACGAGTGCCCCACCAGGTATTGTTTGTCTCGCAACTTCTGTAATAGATCGTTTCTATGGACTGAATCGTCCATTAACAATAACACGTTGACTGACTCTGTGCCCTCCATTTAGGACACGTGTCTTCTGGATCCAGTCCAGGGACACATTTGTTGTGATTGATACTCCACTGCTACCTATGCTTAGGTAAGCTCGTTTGCACAACTGATACATGCTTTCTCTCATAATTGAAGAGGAGACAACACTTAGTTCTCCCTTTTAAATGCTCCCTTTGTCAATAGGAGTCTACTGTGACCTCAACCGGTGGGATATTGCCGATCTCTTAACTCTTTCCCCATTGTCACACCTGTGGTCTAGATTGTACCCCACAGGTAAGCTGTGTCCACCAGTCACGTGTGAGACACTGAGTGATTTATTCACTTTTAAATCCATCTTCTTTAGCACTCCCCTTACTGAATCTCATTCACTTTTTCAGCACCATCTGAACATCTTGACAACACTGTCCTTCCCGTCCTGACGAAGGCTGTGAGAAGCATTTGGCATATAGCCCCTTTATACGGCCGAAACACCTTGGTGTAGACAAACTCTTTTCCAACCACAGTGTCAGAAATGTTTTTTCATTATATTGTACCGACATACGTCCTGTATACTTGTTCCATTTGTTTATGTGATTTGACCCCTGTCGTTATGCATCGACAGTAGAAATCTGTATTCTGTTAACTGTATAGACATATGTGTAAGAAATTCCACTTGCTTTTGTTGTATTGTGCAAATCTGTATTGCTCACCCTGTAACCCACGATGTTCAGCACTATACCTAAATTTATCAAGTAGATACTATAGAATACAAAAACCAGTATTCAAAACATTTAGGTGTGGCACTCGATCTGTTGTGTTAATGGTGAGTAAGAACATGGACACTATTTCATCATGTACACATCAGAGAATTATCCTAAATGGACACACTTGGTGTACCCGTAGGGTGTGTTGAGCTGTTGCCTGAAATCTCACCTTTTTCTGTTGTTTCCTTCTGTCTGATTGTTTTGTTTTAGGTTTGTTTTCTTATTTATTGTTAACTTGTGCATGTATTATTATGTTGCACACTGAGGCCTATGGGCTTGCCATATACTATAGGAAATAGACAAAGCCAAGGATGTTGTGGAGTCAGATGGTTAATGAGGTTTGATGGCTGACCCACTGGACATTCCCCCCACCTTACCCTCCAGACCATCATTCTCCAACCTGCTCCGCCATTACAGATGGGCAAATACCATGCGCAAATCAAGACTTGCTCCAGCCCAAACGGTTACTTCACATCCCTTCTGCATGGGGCCACAAGCAACCACAGACATGTATCAGCCTGATTAGTCATCGCATGTGAGGTGCAGCCTGGGCCTGTAGGCACATCAGGCTCAGAACCCACATCTGGGCATACCCACTCCAGGTAAGGGTTGATGGCAAGAATGTCTTAAATGCAGCTTAGCCACTGGTATTTGCTCTGGATAAACCTCAGACATTGTTCTTGAGTCTGCTCAGCCAATCCCGGAAGGGACAGGATCATATGCAAATCAGGCTTGGTCCCACCCCAATGCGACACTCAAGCCTAAGCATGTCTTCTGCACAGACCACCAGAAACCCCATATATAGTTGGGCTTCATTGCTTGTTATCATTGAGGTAAAGCTTGGGTCTGTAAGCACAGCAGGCTTGGCATCCTCATCTCAGCGTCCCTGTGCCACCTGGGCTGGCAAATACAAAACGGAGGTTTAATTACTGGAGGGTTATGACTACATGTTAATTAGCAATTGCTTGCTCTGAGTGACACTCTAGAGTCTAGACCCTTGTTTTTAAACTTGCCATGCATTTACAGAAGAGGAAACACCCTTAACAAATCAGGCTCCCATCCTTTCTGCGTGGGACTACGAGCAATCCCAGACATGTTTCAGCATCATTGGGACTCACCAGGGAGGTGTGGACGTCATTTAGGGGTCGCCAAGGATCTCAACTGCGATCCCCGAGGTATCCCTTGCTATCCCTGTGGTCTCCCTTGCTACCCCTAAATAAAATGCACAAAAACATTTTTAATTATTATTTCTTTTACATTGAGGCTCATGGGCTGCGGGTAGCAGCATGGGGCTCTTTGTTTCTGGACTGGCTGGTTTTCTGATGGCTATAGCTCGTAAAATAGCTCAGTGGGTTGAGCACTGGTTGCTGCAATGTGTGTGTGATCTGCAGGTTCGACTCCCAGCATGGTCAACTCAGCCTTTCATCCTGCTGAGGTTGATTAATGAGTACCAACACAGGTTGGGTGATATTGTATGTATATTTGTTCTATATGAAGCGCTTAAGTATAAGTGTTTTATAATAACACATCATTATCGTTTGGCTCTGGATGTCTGCTTGCATTCACAGTGATTTGGTAATAAGGGCCTATACACACTGATATTCTTGTACGAAATGTATATCACTTTACAGTGATATCGTAACCATATTTTTCGTAGTGTACTTAGGAACAATGCTATGTGATGCCACTTCCTGTTTTGTCGTGGAGTGAAAGGTTGTGTTCCATCGCTTCCCGTGATGTCACTTCAGGGTGGGATGAAATGACATCACGTCCTTTGATGTAATCAAAGGTCAAGGGTCGTGCGATGTCACTTCCGCTACCCCAGGTATTTTGGTTAAATGACGTCCCTGTCAGTGGCTCTGACCAATAA
Source organism: Ambystoma mexicanum (assembly GCF_040938575.1). Lineage (NCBI taxonomy): Eukaryota > Metazoa > Chordata > Amphibia > Caudata > Ambystomatidae > Ambystoma > Ambystoma mexicanum. The sequence goes on from NC_090938.1 coordinate 56,745,259, forward strand.
GGCCAAAATATTTTAGGATTGTCTGTTCTTACTGGTGACAGCGCCAATTCTGATTTGTCTGCGGCTGTTTAGGCTTCTCTAATTTGCAGATGAGCTAAAAACATGCTGGTGCGGAGGGGTGTCCAGAGCAATAACGGTGGTTATGATTAATTCAAAACCTTCCACCCATTGACCTTAGCCTTTTCCGAAAAAAAAACGTGTTGCAACTGACAAGAAATCAGACGTGTGCAGAGATAGGGAAAGGCAGTGTGTGTTCTGCCACCAGGCAGACTGGAAAGTGAAATCAGTGGAAACGTGCACACGAGACCAGACATCCACAATGTTTAGCAGAAACGTACTAGAGTGGGGTCAGTGCTGCACCACAAAACTGAGTCTTGTCTGGGATATTCAGGTGACCCGGGCGGGGCTCTGCTGTGCAGTGAGTGGACCCAGGGAAGCCTTCAACAACTTTTGCACCTTTGGTGGTGAGACCAAGCTCAAAGAGCTGCAGCATTGGCACATCCTCAAGGTCCGTCAGGACATAGGCCTGACCGGGGTACCCACGACATGGGGTACTGCAAGTGTTCTACACCCCCTTTAGGTATTTAAGAAAGAACGGTTAGTCCAGAAGGCATCCTTACTGCAAGATAACTCTTTGCCCGGGTGATGCCAAGACAGGACAGGACTCTTTGATGAGTCTAAGCAAGAAATCCTGGAGCACCAGGACCATTACCTCGATGGCCATCAGAACAGTTACCTATTCAAGAATATTGGGCACCTCCGTTAGTTCTAAGGATCATGAGAATCTACAATGATCCTTACCATGAAACACTAATTGCTCTGACTGGTGAATTAAACCTATTACAAAAGTGCAAACACATTAAACACGAAAGCGCCACTTTTGCAGCCGCGCGGCAATTATATCGCTGAGTAGCGTTCCCCGAGGCCTCTTCCAATTAGGCGCTAAACACTAATTGAAGCAGCTGAAACTTTCCTTGGCTAAGTCACCCTTGGGCGTTGAGATGGTGCAGGCAGTCTGTACGAACAGCGCTGCCGATGAGTCCTGTTGGGTAACATCCCTCAACCCCCAGAGCAGGTGCATGGATGCGCCAATTAGTAAATAGCTTGTTAATGAGCCAGCCCGGCACCAAGCCGGCGCCTGAATCCCCAGTGGCCGCCATCTTCACCGCCTTGGAGTCGAAAGGCGTATCATGTGCAGGGCGGGAGAAGGAGACACACTTGCTAATTGATTGCTAATGGACCCCGCCACAACCACATTCGGGAGAGGTCACCCATGTAGCTTTGATGACCTTCTCCATGCCATGGAATGTGGTTTTATATAACACAACATGTGCCATTTTGCTAGCCTTCAAGCGCATGTTAATGGCGGACGGGGGTCGGGGGGGGCTGCTAAGAGAGGGAGAGGAAGCCCAAATCATGAGGCGTTCACGGGTGTAGGCCTGAAGTGCTGATACCTGTCTGCTCCTATGTTTCTGGGTGGTTCAGGGTTGTAGCACTGGGGTGTCGGTATATTCTAAGGGCAGAACCCAAACCCACTGAGCTACTGTTGCAGGCATGGCGTTGGAATCACTGGTCTGGAGAGGGGGCTGCGTGCTGGTAGTATGCCCAGGTGTTGCAGAACTCTCCACCCAGCTCCTCGGGCCCCTGTTGTCGTCGGTGTGGTGATATGTATGGTAACAGGCATGACCCTGCAGTGTGCTTGGGGGTCTGTGTGTAAGGTGGGCACGAGACGGTGTGCAGGCTGGTGAGCAGCCGATGAATCTAGTCCTGGACTGACAGTATTTATCAGGGCAGGGGGTCCTAGATGTGCTTGGTTTCGTGTTTGGGATGATTCTTTTTGGGGTGGTAGTTTGGGTGTATTTCACTCTCCTTGTCCCGCCCAGTGCGTGCTTGTGAGAAGGTCTTGAAGTGCTTAGTCCTTTTTTGATCGATAAAAGTGTCTGATCTGGTTCTCCCAAAGAGGCGGGCATAAAACTGATGGAAGCGAAGCCTTGACACCCTGAGTGTGATGTGGAGGGTGCTGGGCTGAGCCGGAGCGGATTGCAACCATCTCTGTGTTGGGGTTGTTTTGGCCAAGGTCTGCGCTCCAGAATGGTGTGTTGTTGAGGAGGCATTGGTTCCTTCGACCTGAACGAGTCCAGACATGGGAGCACTTGCTTGGATTCCTGAGTCTAATAGTGTACGTGCTACCACCATCCTTGGGACCGGCCTTTTGGGCGTGCGAGGCGGGCTGGTTTGATGGTTGTGGTTTGGCAACTAGCCGTGCCACAGTCTTCAGTTTGCAGTGAGAGAATCTGCCATGGCAACGGCGTGATCAAGCGCGGACCGATGCTGGAGTTGCGAGTCTGGATCGCAGCGTTCTAAGGGTTTTGGATCAGTTGACAATCGTCTCGGTGGATTCTGAGGCACTGCCATGCCAGTTTTGGGGGGGCAACACATCATGGGCGTAGGACATGGGGGGGACACGGGGGACAAATCCACCCCACAATTGTAAGTGGGGGGGATGTAATGTCATTTATCCCCCCCCAGAATATGTTTGGTGTCTCATGCAGGGATCTGTTTTTGAAGTGGGGGGAGGGGCTGCTTACTATGTAAGCAGCCCTCTCCCCCCCTGACCCCCAAAGCATGGGGGCAATACCCCGGGGGCATATGGGTGATCATCTGCCCTCAGGGAAGGGGGCAAACAAAAAAAATATTTTTTTAAAACAGTTTTGGGTGCGGGTGAGGCCTCTAGCCACCAGGGACTTTTGAAAGGGGTGGCCCTCTCCCCCTCACCCTAAGTGGACGGGGACACCTTATGCAGCCCTCCCTGGGGGCAGATTTCTGCCCCTAGGAAGGGGTACATGAGATGCCCCCCATCCATTTGGGATGGGGGAGAGGCTGTTGTAAATATTGGCAGAAAGACCCCCCTCCCCCTGAGATTGGGGCAGTATGTTTTGACCCCCCTGGGGGCAGATGGCCACATACATATGCCCATTTGCCCCTAGAGAAGGGGAAAACAAAAAAAAAACATTATTATAACTTGTTTTGGGTGGGGGTGGGGGTGAGGGGCCCGGTTGGGCCCATTAGACCACCAGGATTTTTTTGTGTTTGAAAGGGGGCCAGGGGGCCTTCTCCCCGCAACCTAAGTGGATGGGGGGCACCTTATGTAGCCCTCCCCCGGGGGCAGATTTCTGCCTCTAGGAAGTGGTACATGAGAAGCCCCCCATCCATTTGGGGTCGGGGGGAGAGGTCACTGCAATTATTGGCAGAGCCATCCCCCCAAGCCTGGAGCAGTACATTTTGCCCCCTCTGGAGGCAGATGGCCCCACACATGTGCTCATCTGCCCCTAGGAAAGGGGCAAAACAACAAATATATTATAACTTGTTTTGGGTGGGGGAACGGGGGGGGGTCCCACTAGACCACCAGGTTTTTTTGTGTTTGAAAGGGGGGTGGCCTCTCCCCCCACCCTGAGGGGATGGGGTCATCTTATGTACAAAGAAAAAGGTGGCAGAAAGCCAGCAGGATACAGCGCATAGGTCAGCAAATTATGTGGCTGTGAAAGGGCTGCGGCTAAGAGCTTGGGTGGGAGCCTGCCAAGTTCCCACTGGATTAGGAAATTGAAGGAAAAAGGGGTTTTGCTCTCCAGCTGCGCACACACATAAAGTAAATAGGCAATTGCAAATGTATATGAATGGTTTTAATCAAAAACTAATGCAGCCTGACACGTGTTTCGAGCTAAACGCTCTTCTACTGAGGCTTAGTCTTGGCTTGGGTAAATTGTAATTACTAAAATTGAGGTGTAATTAATCTGACACAAATTATTGACCATGGGCTCCCATTAATTTGCAGTTGCACGGATAGGTTATCGGTAAATTATTAACTTGCAGTGCGTTCACTGTTAAGTGAGGAAATGGAGCCATCTTATGTAGCCCACCCTGGGGGCACATTTCAGCCCCTAGGAAGGGGTACATGAGAGGCCCCACATCCATTTAGGGTGGGGGGGAGGCCGCTGCAAATATTGGCAGATCCAGCCCCCAAGCCTGGGGCAGTACGTTTTGCCCCCCTCCAAGGTGCAGATGGCCACACACATGGGCCCATCTGCCCCTAGGTAAGGGGCAAAACAAACATAAAACAAATTATAACTTGGTTTGGGTGGGTGTGGGGGGCCACTGAACCATCATGGATGTTATTAGTGGAAAGGGGGTGGCCCTCTCCCCCCCACCCCAAATGGATGGGGGCCATCTCATGTAGCTCTCCCTGGGGGCAGATTGCTAGATTGGGGTTATCAGTGGGTTAGCCTTTTCCCTTTGCTCCCAGGCAGTGCGCCCACACATATGAGGTACCGTTGTTCGTTGGGACACCTGTGGGAACGCGGGAAAGTAGGATATCTATTGTTGGCGGCGTGTTTCAGTGGGTGGGCAAAGGGAAATGTCTCTGAAATTTGGTGGAAAAAAACACAATTTTCAGACATTTCACTCTGGACACCCACCGAAACGCCCCGCCAACAACACATGTCCTACCATCCTGCGTTCCCACAGGTGTCCCAATGAAAACGGTACCTCACATGTGTGGGTGGTGCACCAACCTGGGTGCAAAGGGAAAAGGCTAACCCACTGGTAACCCCAAGCCTTTCGGCAGACCAGATTTTGCTCATGTGGACAACATGAAGATTTGGGCCTAGGGTGTCGAAGCCAGCAAGGAAAACAGGGAGCCTCATGCATTTCCGAAAAGAGGACACCCGTGGGAATCCACAGAGGTCTGATTTGCGCGAATCGCCCCTGAATTCATTACCCACAATCCCTGGCAAAATCTGAAACATTACAACCGCCTACATTTGGGGAAAAAAGGGGCAAATGTTGTCAGAGATATCTTATGTAATAAAAAAGTTACAAGGGATTGAATGGCGACATACCGAAATCACCAAAAAAGGCCTTGGCAGAAATACCCATGGCAGTTAAGGGGTTAAGACGGTAAAACCCCAGAAGAGACATAATTTGTAAGGCAGCTCAGTGAGTTAATGCTCCCAATGCAGATTGCGCACAGGAATATGTATTTGTATTTGCATTTGTATTTATTTTATTTGTATAGCGCACCAAGCCCAGGGGCAACCGGGCGCATCACTTAGTTACAACATAAGAAAAACAGACAGGACCATAATTACAAAGTTTACAAGTATAATACAGAATTTACAGGTATAATAATAGCAATGAGAGGATAAGCAGATTGTATATACATGTACAAATTAAGCAGAGAACCCAGAGCTAAATGTCCTGGGCGGCCAGCCAGGTTTTCGTAAGGTGTTTGAATCTCCCGAAGAAGGATTCTGCTCTAAGTTCATTAGGAAGCGTGTTCCAGAGTTTAGCTGCCATGATAGGGAAGCTAGTTCCACCTGATCTTTGGAGATTGAAACGTGGAACCTCAAGGCAGTTTAAATGAGCCATTCTGTGGGGTCTAATGGAGTGTGGAGGGCAAATCGGTTGGCCAGGTAGCAGGGAGCTTGGTTATGAAGGCATTTGTGGGTAAGAGCCAGGGTTTTCAGGGAGATACAGTGTGAGATTGAGAGCCAGAGAATATTGCGTCTAGTGTCGGATATGTGTTGGTGTCTGTGAATGTTGAGGGCAGCTCTAATCGCATTGTTTTGGACAATTTGTAACTTGTTTAGGTTGCAGCAATTGGTGCCTAGGTACAGTGCGTTGCAGTAATCAATCTTGGATAATACAAGAGTCCTAGCCAGGATGACACAATTGGTTGCAGAGAGGAAAGGGCGGCTGGCTGCAATAAGCTTGCAGGTATATGCCGCTGCGGAAGAGACTGAGATGGTTTGTCTGGTCAGGGATAGAGTCGAATCAATGTAAATCCCTAAGGTTTTTGTGTCCGTGGCGGTAGGGATAGTATTCCCATCGATGATGAAGGACTTAAACGCAGGGTCGAGTTTGGTAAGTTTCTGTGGTGAACCAAGAATAAGGAGCTTTGTCTTTTCATCATTAAGACAGAGTCCATGTTGTGCCATCCACACCTGGATGACCTGGTAGATGGCATGGATAGTGAGGGAGTCAGCATTGTAGTCCCCTGAGATAGGGATCAGTATCTGGGTGTCGTCAGCGTAATTGGTGTAAGTGACACCCAGATAGTCCAAGATATCGAAGAGAGGTTTGGTGAACACGTTATACAACGTGGGTGAAACACAAGATCCTTGTGGTACGCCACAGGAGACAGGTGCAGGTGGGACGGCTGCTAGTGGAGAGAACACGCGCATTGATCTATTGTCTAAAAAGGAGCTAATCCAGCTTGTAGCTTTATCGGAGAAGTGTGCAGCTGATTTAAGGTGGTGGCAGAAAATTTCATGATTGACGAGATCAAAGGCCGCCGAGAGGTCCGAGAGAAGTAAGAGAGCAAGTTTGCCTTTGTTTTTTAGATCTTCAATCTGTGTTTTTAAATCTATGAGGGCAGTTTCAGTGCCGTGACGTGGCCGAAACCCAGATTGCCTAAGTCCCAAAAGTTTGTTAGATTCAAGGTAATCTTGAATTTGTAGATATGCTGCACGGTCGAGGATTTTTAGTAAAAACGGGACCGTGGTGATTGGCCTGTAGTTTGTGGGTATACTAGCGTCCAGGGTAGGTTTTTTCAATAGGGGGATGACCCACGCGTCCTTTAGATTGTCAGGTACGATCCCAGAGCTAAAGGAAGAGTTGATGAGCGCAGTAATGAATGGCGCTAGGTCATGAGCTGCTTCCTTGATTATAGGTGCCGGGCAGAGGTCGCCTTGGCAATTGGTCGGTTTAAGGCTGGTGATGATCTTTTCCACTTCGGAAATGGAGAGTGGAGAGAAGCTAAAAGGAGTCAGAGAGTCTGGGATGGGGTGGTTTAGGGTGGGGATAGGGTTGGGTTGTGGGTTGGATTGTAGGCTTGATTGTTTGTTGTTGATTTTAATTTGGAGGGTGGCAATCTTGCCGAGGAGAGCCTCTTGGATTTTGGTACACCAAGTGCTATCTTTGATGCAAGTGTCTGGTGCAGTGACAGGGGTTTCAAGTTCTTTTAGGATTCTAAACAATTCTTTGGTGTTGGATTTGGCTTGTTCGATAATTTTATTGTAAGTGTCTTTTTTAGCCTGGAATATGGCTTCCTTGTAGTTAAGGGTGGCCAGAAGGAGGCACGATTTGTTGGCTGCGGACTGGTTGCTTTTCCAATGTGATTCCGCAATTCGTTTTTCTTTGCGCAGGGTTCTGACCTGGGGTGTGAACCAAGAGTTCAGGTGGGCTCCAAGTTTGGTTTTTCTCAGTTTGGATGGGGCGATGATATCTAAGGCTTTTTGCATAGCGAGGTTAAAGGTGTCAACCATAACCGTGGGGTCTGAGCATGAGCGAACATGGTAATTGAGAGCCAGGAGGAGGAGGGGGAGGAGTCTGTCGCAAGTGATGTCACGTTTATTGCGGGTGGCAGTAGCCGGTGCAATGGTAGGAGAGAGGCTGGCACGTTTCGACTGGATTTTAAATGTATTTAAGTTGTGGTCGGTCCATGCATACTGTTGGTTAGAGATGATATGGGTAGGACAATTGTGGGAGGCTAGCCAGTTGAGAGTTCTGCCCTTAGCATGGGTTAGTTGGTTGATAAGCTGTATGAATCATGCATTCACAAGCATATTATCAATAGTCATGGGAGCAGTGTCATTGGGATCAGTGAGGCCCAGGTTAAAGTCCCCAAATATCGAGGCTTGGGATTTGGTTTTGGTGTTATGAGTGATGATATTGGAGAGGTCCTCAGCGAAGGTGGATAGCGGCCCAGGTGGCCGGTAAAGTAGATGGAAGGTGATAGAGTGGTTAGGAGTGACGGCTAGTTTGGCTGCCAGTGCTTCCATAGAGGAAAAGGGATGCACAGAGGAGAGGTGGAAGTTTATAGCATTTTTATGGATGATGGCAATGCCACTACCTTTGGACTGGTTAGAGTTACGATCGTGTCTGATAATGTTGTAACCTGGAGGGATGGCAAGGGAGAGTAGTGGGCCAGAGGCTGCGTGAAGCCAAGTTTCGGTGATAGCCATAAAGTCGAGGTCGAGGGTAAGAATAAGGTCAGACTAGAGCGTGAGCCGTGAGTGATCTGACATTGATTAATGCACCCTTAATATTGCTAGTGTTAGGGAGGTTGGGGTGAGGTGAAGATGGGTTTTTCAAGTGTGTGGATGCGGTGGAGGTCAGAGGCTGTTTGTTAAGATGCACAGAGTGATGGGAGGCGTGCGTGAGTCGCGAGCCAAGTCTGGAATTTCTCAGGGTGATGGAACATGGTATGTTTGGTGAAGGTCTGGAAGCAAAATGTTGAAGCCATAAGGCTGGGTTGTTAAGGTAAGGGTTGGTGTGGTGAGCAATGGACGGTATAGTCATGGTGTTGTGAAGGTTGGGGTAGCGGAGGGAGGCATTGGTGTAATTGGGTACTGTCCCACCGGTGTACTATGTGAGGTAGAGTAGGGTGGGCAGTATTCTTGCAAATAGAATAGCGAGGGTGGAGGGCATTTGGCCTAATACAGTCTAAAAGAAGATGCCTACCAGATCTACAAAAAGGGTGGTTGAGGTAGAAGTGCTGTCGTAGGCAATTGCACACAATGTTAAACAACAATAACAATGACCACAGTAGATGCAGTGGCGTGCACAGAAAGTAAGGCAGCAGTAACCGCGGTAGCAGTGTATTAGGGTACAGATACCTAGATACCTAGATTCGGTTTTAGCACAGAGTAACAAAAAGGCAGTAGATTAAAATGCAGAAAGGCACAAGTTCAAATGCATAATCCAGAGATACCTAGATTCGATTTTAGCAGAGGGAGCCAAAAAGGCAGTAGATTAAAATGCACAAAGGCAGAAGTTCAAATGCATAATCCAGAGATACCTAGATTCGATTTTAGCAGAGGGAGCCAAAAAGGCAGCAGATTAAAATGCAGAAAGGCACAAATTCAAATGCATAATCCAGAGATACCTAGATTCGATTCTAGCAGAGGGAGCCAAAAAGGCAGTAGATTAAAATGCACAAAGGCACAAATTCAAATGCATAATCCAGAGATACCTAGATTCGATTCTAGCAGAGGGAGCCAAAAAGGCAGTAGATTAAAATGCACAAAGGCACTAATTCAAATGCATAATCCAGAGATACCTAGATTCGATTCTAGCAGAGGGAGCCAAAAAGGCAGTAGATTAAAATGCAGAAAGGCAAAAGTTCAAATGCATAATCCAGAGATACCTAGATTCGATTCTAGCAGAGGGAGCCAAAAAGGCAGAAGATTAAAATGCAGAAAGGCACAAATTCAAATGCATAATCCAGAGATACCTAGATTCGATTTTAGCAGAGGGAGCCAAAAAGGCAGTAGATTAAAATGCAGAAAGGCACAAATTCAAATGCATAATCCAGAGATACCTAGATTTGATTTTAGCAGAGGGAGCCAAAACACATGTAACACCTGTGTTCAGCACCTGGCTTAATCCTCCGGTGGGATAATATGCGGGGTGAATGCATTCAGCTTCTGGTGCAACACAGCATTTTCGAGGTCAATTGGTTCAGAAAAAGTGGTGGAAAACACTATTACTGTTGCTTTTTCTAATTGGCCGGATTTTCGTGCATTTTCTGGGTGGAGTTCGGGAGCCGAGTGGACACACCACGACCCCCTGTGTTTCCTGCTCCACCAGACAAATGCGGCCTTAGTGCCAGCATGGCTTCTCATGCTGGAAATAAGGAAAGGGATTCCTGCTTGGAAATGAAACCTGGTAAAAGCGGGCAGAGTCCAGAGGAAGCCATTGTGAATTCCGCCAGCAATCGCTAATTGCGCGAGGTATTTACACTCTTCCAGAGTGGAAAAGCAATGTGATTTCACCTGCCTTTTAGGCTAAAATCTTCCATTTTGAGGCGGAAAGGTAAAAACGTGCGCCAATTGAAATTGTCCACTCCATGCAGTTTACTTTGCGCCTTGATGCTTGTGGGTTTTGCGTGATGCTACACATGTAATAAATAAACAAAAACATTTAACATGACCCTAGATAAATGGCAATTCGTGATCAGAATGAGTGAGCATGGCATGTCGCTCGTAAATGGGTGTCCTGTGCTTCTTGAGTGCGTTGGCAAATGCCCTTAATTGCCATCTCACATTAAACAGGTGCTTAAACCCATCAGTGTGGATTGCACAATAATAAGTCGACAGAGGTATTTCAAATGGCCAATTTAGCTCTTTGGGTGACATTGTCAAAGTGGGAGAATGTTGCCTAGAATGTGACACTTTCTCTGCGGAGTGAATTGTGCCCACCCCGAGGCAGAAGTGTGAAAAACACACAAGGCCACCGTGCCCTGCTCTTTCAGTGTGTGTCTTCCCCACAGGGCGACAGATGCCGACTCAGGCATGGGTAAACCTCAGTTGGCAAGGCTGTAACCTAGTTTATGTGGCAAAGGATTCCAGACTTCCGAGGCTGATAACATTAGTAGCATTGAGTTACATGCCATCTGACAGGTATGTGTGATAAAGTTGCAAAACAGAGCTGTTAGTGGGCTAAAGCAGGAGGCAATTTCTGCCCACCCTCAAAGGGTACGTATGACCAAAAGTAATAGGCCCCTCCCCCCATCATGGCTGTAAGGGCCAGGCTCCAAACCAGGGCTAGAATGCCCTCCTATAATCATGCCCACGAGTAGGGTACCCATCATGCTCCAGGAACCCTGTTGAGCTACCTCTGTGCTTTCCAGGTGATACTAACATTATTTAAAGCCAGAAGTCTAAAAGGTAATCGCTTAATTGCAACTGGAAATAAGCTCCTGGCATGATCAAAATGTCTTAAACAAGTGTAATATCATCTCCTTCATTTATAAGCAATATGTGTGTTCTCGCATTTCTTCATCCACTGAATTACTGTTAGAAACAAAGGCAAGAGTTGTGTCTCTTGTGTAGGCATTAGGAAGGCAGTTGCCAGCCTCTGGCATAACATGCCCATGTTCTTCCAATATTGGCTAGCTGTTGCCCTCTTATGGCCAGGTAGAACCATTATGGCCAGGTAGAACCATTATGGCAGTGACTGGCAAATGCCTTTCCCTGGCTGACAGTAAAGCGGAAATAAGAGGCCAATTCAAGACACAGAACAAATAGCAGTTAAGACAGACTGCAGCTGCCTTTGCTGTGTTAGGGAGAATATGTTGAGTGTTCAAGCAAGGAGGTATGTATTAAGCAAGCAAGAAGTGAGACAAGGGAGAGGCAAAGAAAGGCCAGAGGGGCTCTTTGAATAGTGTAACAGGGCAGAGGACCCATGCTCTGCCGTCCTAGTAACATATGAGAGAATCAAATAGATCAGGCTTTGCAGCAAATGTTAAAAGAGAAAGGAACAGACTCCAGCTCTGCATTCAGAATATCAAAGGCAAAGAAAGGCTACACTCTAAAGCCAGCATGAGATGGAGTAAGAGGGACCAGACTCATTGTGAGAGGCTGGCCCGGCCCTCACAGGAGCGCTAGAGGGGCAGCCCACATAGCCGGCTGCCCCTTTGGCTACCCCCTGGGTCCACATACACCCCACCTACTACCCATCCCCCGGGTCCAACACATCCGGCCGCAGACCCGGGGATCGCTCATCCTCCTTGTTTGCTGTACCCCCCACCCGGAGGACAGTCAAAGCAGCAACATCACACACCTGGTCCCTCTACTCCAATAACAGGGCTTACTCAGAGGTACAAACAAGATTTCCTCTTTCTTTGAAACCCCCATCCTTCCATTCCAAGAGACACACAGGTCTCCTTGCCCCACACAAAAAGTAGCAACTTGCAGTTGGTAGAAAAGGCTTCAACTCCTTTATCTGGCAGGAGTCCACTTACAGGTGATCTGCCTCTTAACAAGCTGGCATCCTAGCTGTGGCCCACTGGAAGTAATTATTATTTCCTTTCTCTTACCATGAGCTCAGAGTCAAATGACAAATTCAGAAATGCAAAATATAAAGACATGTTCTTTGCTGCTGCATCCTTTAATTTTCTTCTGTTTTCTTTTCTTTTTTCTCTTGTTTTATGCAGTGATGATATTTGTAATTTAATACGTACTGCTATTTTAATGTTAATGTTGTTAAAAGTCGAGTTCTTTGACTAAAACACAATAAATAAATTAAAAAAAGCAAAGTCCCCAAGGTGTCCCCTGTGCCACCCAGATTTTAGAGGTTTGAACTGGGTTCTGTCTCGACTGGGAGCGAGTGGCATGTGCAGAGAGCTGGGGTAACATGTCCCCGTCTTTCCAGTCCTAAGAGGAATCCTGCTTCTGAGGTTTGCTGATGTCTTAGAAGGTATTATGGGAAGTGTAGGCAGAGACTGTTGGTGTAAGCTAGTGTGTAGACTGCGCAGATGATGGCTTCCATGTTCTTATCTGGCAACGTCACGCATGGCCCGAAGCGGAGGATGGGTGTGGTTGAAAGTTGCAATTTCTCACTATGTCGTTAGCATAGGACTTGAGGGTGAGGGACTTAGGGTTTGAGGGTGAGGGACTTCTCCATGAGTAATCCAAGATATATGACGGTCAATGCCGGCTGAGGACAGGTTGCAATTCCTTGAGGTTGCTCAGCTCAGGGAGTGTTGGGGCATCATGGTATGCAGTCAGGGTAGGCAGTGGGAAGCCTTCTTAATATTATAGATTGAATACAGAATACAACAGTACATGAGGCAAAGAAAAACGAGTGCGTAAAGCCAGGAGTCATTGGATTAAATATTAGACCAGGGTAACTCTTAGGGGGCGTAGCGTGACATCAGTATAGGTGTTACCTGTGAACCTTCATCCCAGCGACTAATCAGCAGCGCCCTCCGGTTCAGGCGCACTTTACAAATGTCCAAATAAATAAATTAGATAAATAAATAAATCAGAAAAAGGTTTCGATAACGCATTCTGAACTTCCATTCCAAGATGATGATCTCACTGCAGAAACCTTGTTGGCAGAGAAGGCCTCCTGGACCCATTGCATCTGTCCATTCCCTCACTGCTGCTACTTACTTGCTCCTACAGCCCTAGTTCCATGTAACAGCAGTAGGCGCCTGAAAAGTGTGCCATTGGCCTGTGAGCTAGGTGTGCACCGGATAGGCCCTCAGAATTAAACAAGAATCCTTTTCGCAGCACCATAACATATATGTATTCCCTAAATCTGCAGTGATCACTCCTTCGTCTCTGTCTAAACAATTTGTATATTCTCTTATGGATTACACCACCCAACTCATCCTCCAAGTCAGTGCTCTGCATTCCCCACTCACCATAGAGTGGAGAATGGTTTACTTGTGCCACCCCAACAGTTTCCATCTCCCAACCTTTTCCCACAAACTGTCCCCTCTTACCAAATCCGCATTTTGTCCAATCCTTATTTTCACTTAGGGTTAAATGTAGGCCTAACCTATCCTCTTCTCCGAGCTACTTCTTAGCTCTGTTATAAGTTGTCTTTAATCTACTACAAGCCTTGAGAAATGTAATGAATGGTCCAGCTGGGGCCTCAGGAATGGGACGCTCAATATGAACAGATGTTCTGTGGTTTTCTGTTGGTTGAAACTCTTCTAGTGTCCTTCAAAGTCTTTATCGCTTGCCGGGCTGCCATTCTGCTTACTCTACGATAAGATAAGTCAATGTTTATATCTAATCAACATTTGTGGCATTGCCTCTCCCTAGTGACATCACTCTCCGGTGGATGATGTGATCTCACGGTGTCATGACATCAGCCATGTCAGGATGAGGGACCATGCACTAGACTTCACAATGGAGCATGAACCACGGTGCGAACTTCCTCGTCTCTCGGGGCAGATACTCAGGCTTCCTCAAACAAACACCAGATTTCAGCGGCGGGTCCAATTCATGAGCGTAATCTACTTAGAGCAGAAGACATGGACTCATAGAGAGGTTTCAGGGGCATTTGTAGTCCATCAGACGTAGCATGGTGGACGCAAGGATAAGGCGGATCTAACGGGTGATTGCAGTCAGAGGGCTGGTGGAATGCCGGATGAAACAAAGGGGTAAGTTCAACTAGGTCACAGCATCTACAGAAGTAAGCTTGGCAGGAGAGCATATGTGTCTTCACTACTTTATAAGAAATCCATTGAGAAGATCAACTAAGAGCCCAACCTAACACGGGCATTGGATTTGCCCGCCAAAACGAAACAACACATCTTACACATATCAAACATGGAACTCTAATGAGCCACCGCCCACTTGCCGAGGCGCATTCCCATGTTTGTATTGGCTGTGACCATGAATACTGTGTTGCCACAAACATGCATTTTAATTACAAATTGAAAAACCAAAGGTTAAGCAAACACTTGCAGACCACTAGGGTATTGATCTGATGTCCACTTTCTTACTCTTTGGTTTTTGCATTGTGACTTTTATTTGTTAATTGCAGCCTTCATTAAATGGATTTTGTGTACGTCTCTAGGTAATATCAATGTACTGTATCATTTAAGTTCATGGTTATTGTGAAAGTCGACACATGTTTCGCGCATTTCACACTTCCAGAGGACATTATCACTATGTTACTATAAGTTTGATATTGCCTGGGTTTCATTGGCATCCATTTTACTATGTATTCTATTCCAACTTATTAACACAAATGTGACATTAGAAGTCTGCTCCCCCACCCCCATAGAGGAATAAAAAGCAAACTAAAGTGGCACATGTAATGCTGTGCGTTATATGGATGCACATGACCCAAACTCAACAAAAGGTGCAGGGTGTTAATGCACTGACAGACTTGGAAAAATCAAGGCTCAGAGACAGGAGCCATTGGTTTCAAGCCTGAGCTCATTGGGCAAAGCTTGCCCGATTCTCTCCCAAAGTCCACCAGGACAGGAGATCAAATGGAACATGCTTTGAACCTTTGGTGGTAGGAAGCGTCCCGGCCTTTCCAGCTTCCACTAACTTCCTCTTCCCCATCCCCAGACTCAAAGTTCATGTCAAGTGGTAATGTAGCCTGAGAAAGCAGGCTCAAACGCTGCATGATATTTTTGTTTTATTAAGGGAAAGGATTACCCTGAGATCCCCACTTGCTTGGAATATGTGGTTTATCACACCTTCCGGTGGTCACGCCATGGCGTTAACAAGACCTCCCGAGGTTTGGATAGATGGGGGTCTTACTGTCCTCTTTTCGATCACTAGGGTGGACAACACTGCCACTCAACTCCCATTTGCTGTAGGCATTCCGGTACCAACCCCATCCCTCCAGGGCTTTAATTGAGGATAGTTAAGATATCAGACTTGGTTGAGACTCTCCCAGGGGCCATTCACCCAAGAACAAGTCAATGGGCTGTGTTCGTGCTGGTAGAGAGTTTCCCAGACCCCCCTTCTTTTGCATAAATTAACTTTGGGTCTAACCCTAAGTTACCAGGGCGATCCAGACGTGGACCCCTTGCTCACTGTTCTTAGCGAGGCGCAGCGTCACCTCACTGATGATGCCCAACAAGGCTGAAACACGTGTATGGGGTTGCTGTGGTTCTTGTTCAGAGGAGAATTGCCTAGCATTTTGGTGCTGGACTGTCTCTGGGCAGGACAAAGACTGATATGCAGGGAAATTTCTTCTCTGTGAAAAGATCAGTGAGCTAAAGACTTGGTTGAGACTCTCCCAGGGGCTATTCACCCAAGAACAAGTCAATGGGCTGTGTTTGTGCTGGTAGAGAGTTTCCCAGACCCCCCTTCTTTTGCATAAATTAACTTTGGGTCTAACCCTAAGTTACCAGGGTGATCCAGACGTGGACCCCTTGCTCACTGTTCTTGGAGAGGCGCAGCTTCACCTCACTGATGATGCCCAACAAGCCTGAAACACGTGTATGGGGTTGCTGTGGTACTCTTGTTCAGAGGAGAATTTCCTAGCATTTCGGTGCTGGACTGTCTCTGGGCAGGACAAAGACTGATATGCAGGGAAATTTCTTCTCTGTGAAAAGAACAGTGAGCTAAAGACTTGGTTGAGACTCTCCCAGGGGCCATTCACCCAAGAACAAGTCAATGGGCTGTGTTCGTGCTGGTAGAGAGTTTCCCAGACCCCCCTTCTTTTGCATAAATTAACTTTGGGTCTAACCCTAAGTTACCAGGGCGATCCAGACGTGGACCCCTTGCTCACTGTTCTTAGAGAGGCGCAGCTTCACCTCACTGATGATGCCCAACAAGGCTGAAACACGTGTATGGGGTTGCTGTGGTACTCTTGTTCAGAGGAGAATTGCCTATAATTTCGGTGCTGGACTGTCAATGGGCAGGACAAAGACTGATATGCAGGGAAATTTCTTCTCTGTGAAAAGAACAGTGAGCTAAAGACTTGGTTGAGACTCTCCCAGGGGCCATTCACCCAAGAACAAGTCAATGGGCTGTGTTCGTGCTGGTAGAGAGTTTCCCAGACCCCCCTTCTTTTGCATAAATTAACTTTGGGTCTAACCCTAAGTTACCAGGGCGATCCAGACGTGGACCCCTTGCTCACTGTTCTTAGAGAGGCGCAGCTTCACCTCACTGATGATGCCCAACAAGGCTGAAACACGTGTATGGGGTTGCTGTGGTACTCTTGTTCAGAGGAGAATTGCCTAGCATTTCGGTGCTGGACTGTCTCTGGGCAGGACAAAGACTGATATGCAGGGAAATTTCTTCTCTGTGAAAAGAACAGTGAGCTAAAGACTTGGTTGAGACTCTCCCAGGGGCCATTCACCAAAGAACAAGTCAATGGGCTGTGTTTGTGCTGGTAGAGAGTTTCCCAGATCCCCCTTCTTTTGCATAAATTAACTGTGGGTCTAACCCTAAGTTACCAGGGCGATCCAGACGTGGACCCCTTGCTCACTGTTCTTAGAGAGGCGCAGCTTCACCTCACTGATGATGCCCAACAAGGCTGAAACACGTGTATGGGGTTGCTGTGGTACTCTTGTTCAGAGGAGAATTGCCTAGCATTTCGGTGCTGGACTGTCTCTGGGCAGGACAAAGACTGATATGCAGGGAAATTTCTTTTCTGTGAAAAGAACAGTGAGCTAAAGACTTGGTTGAGACTCTCCCAGGGGCCATTCACCCAAGAACAAGTCAATGGGCTGTGTTCGTGCTGGTAGAGAGTTTCCCAGACCCCCCTTCTTTTGCATAAATTAACTTTGGGTCTAACCCTAAGTTACCAGGGCGATCCAGACGTGGACCCCTTGCTCACTGTTCTTAGAGAGGCGCAGCTTCACCTCACTGATGATGCCCAACAAGGCTGAAACACGTGTATGGGGTTGCTGTGGTACTCTTGTTCAGAGGAGAATTGCCATGCATTTCGGTGCTGGACTGTCTCTGGGCAGGACAAAGACTGATATGCAGGGAAATGTCTTCTCTGTGAAAAGAACAGTGAGCTAAAGACTTGGTTGAGACTCTCCCAGGGGCCATTCACCCAAGAACAAGTCAATGGGCTATGTTCGTGCTGGTAGAGAGTTTCCCAGACCCCCCTTCTTTTGCATAAATTAACTTTGGGTCTAACCCTAAGTTACCAGGGCGATCCAGGCGTGGACCCCTTGCTCACTGTTCTTAGAGAGGCGCAGCTTCACCTCACTGATGATGCCCAACAAGGCTGAAACACGTGTATGGGGTTGCTGTGGTACTCTTGTTCAGAGGAGAATTGCCTAGCATTTCGTTGCTGGACTGTCTCTGGGCAGGACAAAGACTGATATGCAGGGAAATTTCTTCTCTGTGAAAAGAACAGTGAGCTAAAGACTTGGTTGAGACTCTCCCAGGGGCCATTCACCCAAGAACAAGTCAATGGGCTGTGTTCGTGCTGGTAGAGAGTTTCCCAGACCCCCCTTCTTTTAGTTAAGATATCACGACTTAGATCTAATCGGATTCCATGGGGCCGTACCCATTTGTGAGACTATTTCTGCACTCATCGGGCTTCCTTTTACAATCTGTAGTAATCTGATGGTTCAGTCCAAAGGTTTACACCGAAATGAAACAAGACCACTAGTACCAGAATTAATTGGGTTTTAAAGTGAAAGCTCACAGTTGACCAGGTTTGACATTGGGAAGTATTTTCCTAGATCCGGAAAGAGTCTACCCCCGGATCTATCAAAATCCATTTGCAGACTTCAGTTGGTTTAGTGTGTTTGGACTGCTTTAAGCGGTGCCGAAGCTGGGGTCGTTTACACCTGGGGCGAGACATTTACCCATAAGACCTCCTGAACTCTGATATCAGATATCAGGATAAGCCTAATTTTGCTTGTTAAGATTGTACTCTGCAGGAAATATTTAAATACACCTATTTGGGATGTATGGGTGCTCAACCTTTTCTACTTTCCTAGCAACATGATATAGAACGCTCCTTTTGGGTTATTTTCAAGGAGTTCTTCATTAATCTTCTGACAGGCAAACGCTTATGGGGGGTGAGAACACTCCCCCTCCCTCCTGTCGTTGGTGGGATCCCAGAGTAAATAATGTCCGTTTCCAGCTCTGTGGTCAGCCACATGGTGTCCTACTCATGTGAGGTCATGCAGTCAAGAGGTCACCTTAAGACGTGTTTACCCCACAGGTGTACCCTCCTACCTCACTGCTTTGACAATTTTCCAGATGTTTGCCAGCAGGAAACATCTTTCCCAGTCTTCATCTTGGCTTGGCCTCTTCTCCAAGGCAAACAAGGGAACCAGGCATCTCTCTGAGTTGCTGACTGGGCCCATATCAACCGATGGAACTAAGTCCAGTGACAGGCAGACACTGCAGCCTGAGAAAGAAGCAGGTGCAGGAAGGGGTGACCAGAGCCACTGTGCGCATGGAGAGCAGGTTCCAGTTGCAGAGAAGAAGGAACATTGCCGTACCGGCCAGAGAGAAGGGGAGTAGATGAGGTAGGAAAGGGCCTCTGCAGCCTGGGTAGGGCTTTATCCAACTGTACTAAGAGACTTAGACTAAGTAAAGAGGCAGAAGTGTAGTACCGGTCACCAGCAAGGCCAATTTCCATCACTCCTACCTCTGTGCCTGCAGTGCAGAAAATGTACGTCTGTAGTAGCAGTTATTTATATAGCGCCTTTTCCCATTTATATGGCCTCAAAGTGCTTTGTGGTAGGAACGCCCTCGGGGACCGAAGTCCAGGTATGGGAAAGTTCTAAGAGGGGGCGTAAGATGCATGTGTGCACTTGGCCAAGATTAGGACTCAGCAGGGCTGGCTAGGCTCCTGTGTGAGCTGCTCTCCAGTATCACACAATCGATCGCCCCTGGCACTTACCAAAGATGCATGCACCCAATCGAGGCAGTGCAGCGCACTGCATGGCTCAAGCTGCCCAAATAAGTTTGAATTGGCTAGTGACATGCGAGTACAACCAATCAAAGGGAAGACAGCATGGCCATGGTTGGAGAATCGATCATGCGTGCTCGTTCTGCCATGCCAAGTCAGTATGGCCTTGAGTGGAGGCCCAATGTGGCATGCCCGGGCTGACATGACAGCACGCTTTTGTGTGTGTCTCTACTCAAGAGAGAGTAAGGACTCAGCAAAGCGAATTCAAAATGGCATCAGGGATGTAAAGAATTCTTGGGTCTTCCAATGCATTGCGTGTCCTCCAGTGGTCAAAACCTAAAGTGCTAAGGGCGAGTATGTTTGTCCTGAACTCCCACAGTAAATCCTTGTTGGCTCCGCCCACTGACACAGTTAAAGGACTGCTTCAATAACCGCCGCCGAAACACCTTTCTTCCAAACGTGGTGTGCGTTCACTGGCAAAGTAGTTTCTTTCTCTGGGTTCCAGCCTTTGCTTTACTTCAGTTTGTCCGAACTGGTCCAAACGACCAAATTATAGTTGCAGCATGCAAGATTCCAACTCTTGGGGACAATGTCCTTGAGCTATCCAGACAGCCTTCCGCTTCCAGTGCCTTGCACAGGATTGAAAAGCTATATAGATACATTGAATGAATGAATTCTGATACGATTTTAAGTTAAAACAAATGGAACAGTTGTAAAAGTTTATCGGAACTAAAGGCAACTATAACAATAGATAAATAAATAAATAAATACAATCATTTGATATACGGAGGTCTGAAATCTCTGTGGAACCTGGGGGCACCATGTGTCCTTTTCATCCACTGAGACTAGGTTACTAAATGAGCAATGCCAAGCACTGAATTCCAGATGAATTTGTAATTCCCTGGCATCATTTGTGGGCATGTCGCGTTGCGCCCGCAGAGAGCGCGCTGCATATAAGCCCTCGATTAACTCACCGCGGTGGACCAACCCAGCCAGATCCCAACCAAAGGCCACGCTTCACAGCTTTCCTGAGCAAGGTAAAGAGCTGCTGGTGTCATTGGCAGGTTTTTTGTAAAGGTACCTTTTCCTGTGTTCTAAAAAATTTGCATTTTTTTCTTCAGAGAGTTTTTTTTAAAATCATGGTCTGGGATGTTGGGTGCTTTGTTCCATTCTGGATCGTACTCAATTTATACCGTTTGGCAGCATGGGGTCCATTTTTAGGCCTATGTATTCAACGCTATGCTTGATTTTTTGTCTCAAGAAACATCAATTAATTCCACCGGGTTTTGTTCAACATCCTCAGGAGATATCTGCTAGCCTATCCTTAACTAAGGGAACTGAGGCACATGGAGATAAAGCGCCCTGAAATGAGCTGTTCTTCATTTCTGGCACTATGTCATTCAGCCTTAATAAAAAATGAATAGCCTTTTCCCAAATCCTACAATTTTTTCAAGTGCCGCTCACAATAATAGACTAACACGCAGCTCCTCGCTGATAATTTAGCCACTAGAACAGAAATCTGTAACATGTGGTTCTCCAGATGTTTTGGACTACGAATCCCATGATCCCTCACCATTGACTAAGATGGCTTCAGTTGATGGGAGTTGCCGCCAAAAACATATGGCGAGCCAAAGGTTGCAGAACTATGAACTAGAACATGCCCGGCACATGAAAGACGAGGCGGTAACCAGACATGACCCTGTGCTGCATTGCAGTGTAATTACCATGACTATTCAAGTGAAATTGACAAGCGCATAATAACACCTTAGAGGGAACGGTTCAGCATTGGCCCTTATAAATGAGCTTAAATGTGAGCCTCAAATACTGAATCCACGTATGGTATGTAAGTGCTCTTTAATAAGTGCAGTATATTGGGTAAATTACTCCCAGGAAACGCTATAGGGATATTGCAAATTATGAAGATGTTGTATGGCCAGAGAAAAACACCTGCAGGCCAATTATCCAGTGAACGGAATGCAAACGTGCTCCAAAGGTGCCTTGCAATATGTGTTTTGCACGGTTCAAAGTGGCTTTGCACTGCTGATGCAAACCCTGTTCCATGGAACTGTGGAAAGTGTATTTTTGCAGTGCAACGTTAGTGCAAAGTTAATTTTGTATTGCACAGTTCCATGAATCAGGGTTTGTGTCGGCCATGCAAAGTCACTTTTCAGCAGTGCAAAGTCACTTGGAACCGTGCAAAACATTCCATGAATTGGGCCCATGGTTTCTTGCTGACTCCAGTGCAGGAGATCTTCCCATTGCCAAGAGGTCAAATAAATGTATGATCTGTTTTTTTTTTACAACGGACAAGCCAAGTATGCACACATATTGTGCTGCAAAGACGTATTTAGAATCTGTAATTCGAAATCTAATTAAAAGTCAGTGTAGGACATGCAAATGGTCTGAGGGGTTGCCCAGAGCAATGCCAGAGGTTATGATTAATTCAAAATCTTCCAGCCATTACCTCTTTTGTTTTGCTGTAGTCACCCTGAGTGGGACGGGTATGCCCAGACTGCGGACCCCGTGCCTGCTGGGCCTAGAGACCTGAGCTACTCCTCGCTGATTGCCCAGTAAGGCTGAAATATGTCTGGGGATGCTTGGGGTCTCGTGCAGAATGGATGTGACCCAACAGTTCGGGCTGGACTGCCCCTTTTGGGGTGGGACCAAGCCTGATGTTCATATGGTCTTTCCCCTTTTGGAATGGCTTGGCAGGAGAAGAACGATGGTCTGGAGGGATGCCCAGAGCAATGCCAGAGGTTAACATTCATTCTAAACCTTCCAGCCATCACCTCTTTGTTTTTGCTTTGTCACCCCGAGGGGGACGGGTATGCCCAGGCGTGGGTCCCGTGCCTGCTGGGCCTTGAGACCCAAGCTACTCCTCACTGATGAGGCCTAACAAAGCTGAAACATGTCTGGGGATGCATGTGGTCTCACAGGGCCGTCGCTAGGCATGTGCAGCCTGTGAGGCCGACTGGGCCCCGCGCCTTCTAGGGCCCCGCTCCGAGGGTGCCGTTGACTCACTCTTTTTTTC
This sequence comes from Ambystoma mexicanum, assembly GCF_040938575.1. NCBI lineage: Eukaryota > Metazoa > Chordata > Amphibia > Caudata > Ambystomatidae > Ambystoma > Ambystoma mexicanum. The sequence continues at coordinate 56,767,442 of NC_090938.1, forward strand.
AGAGTAGCGAAACTTGCTACAGTGCACTCTGAGCACCCGGGCAGTGCACGCTTCAGCATGCATGATAATGTGATAATGGGGAAGCTTGCCGGTGTTGTGGAGACAAATGCCCCCCTCCCAGCAGCCCACTAAGCAGGGCTGGCCTTGTAAGCCCGGCTGATCACTTCTTCTTAAAGCAGAGCATTTAAAGCGGGTGATGATCTATTTAAGAGACCAGTGCTTTGGACAACGCATTCTTAACGTGTTAAGAATTGCAAAGGGGCAAATTTGTTTTGAAAGCACATGCAAAGCAGCAGTTAGCTGCCTAAAATATGTGCCCTCCTGCAGCACATGTTACATTCTGAGTTTATTAAATCAGAGTGCAAACCCCCAAAAGCGCAGGATGCTTTAAGAGCACTAAATGTCTATGAAGTAGGGAAGGTAATGTAGTTTTCATTGTTAGCACCTGCAATCATATGCACACATTATTAGTCAATTGAAATTGTGATGTGGGGTTAGTACTTGCATGCTAGGGGAGTGATTGGAAGGGTAGGGGGGACAGGAGGCAGCCTGTCCTTAAGTGTGTGGTTTCAAATGTGAAGAAGAGTTATCTGCGTGTAACATTAATTCTTCACCAGAGTAAAATAGAATATAAATAGACTGTGCCCCAGCACATGTTGGGGTGATCATCAGCTCCAACCAACAGTGCAGGCCTCTCCCCCACCCAACCCTTCAGGATAACATGCTGCTGGCAAGGTGGGCAACCCAGGTAGGCATTCGCCCAACAAACCTGCCATCGCCAACTGGGAAAAATCAATAGAAGTTACTAGCAGCACCATTTGCATTGCTGAAACTTGACTATAGGTGGCATATGTGTGTGTGTATATATCTATATATAACTATATATATATCTATATCTATATATACATATATAGATATAGATATATATATATGTTTGTTTGTTTGTTTATTTATTTATATAGCTCTCCGGACCCGGGAGTAAATGGGTGCTGGTACAGGTTACAAAGCTCAATACATGGTAATTAACAGTAATACTTTTTAGCAAAGGTTATATACAGAGAGTATAGGCAATGGCAGTGAAGACATCCAATTAAAGACATAACTGGCACATACACAGTATATACAGATAGTAGCTGTGTCTAACGTACTAATTGACCTTGTGCCAATAGCCACCCAATGGCAAGCTTCCTGAAGGACTGGAAGGAATTGGCCGACTTAATGTTTAGTGGCAGGGAGTTCCAACGTTGGGAGGCGAGGACAGTGAAGCTAGAGCCACCGGCTCTTTTAGAGATAAATCTGGGCACCATGAGACATAGGGTGTTAGAAGATCTGGTAATTCTGCTGGACTGCTTACAGGTGAATTTATTGGTGAGGTGAGGGGGGGGGGCTAAGTGGTTGAGAGCTTTGTATGTGAGGCAGAGAGTTTTTAGGTCAATTTTTTGTTAGATGGTAAGCCATTTGCATGTGATTCTAGTGTCAGAGATATGCTCTCGCCTAGGAATGTTTAGTGCTACTCGTAGCGCATTATTTTAAATGACTTGGTGTTTACTAATTATAGCTTGGTTGGCACCTAGGTAGAGACTGTTGCAGTAGTCTAACTTGGACTGTATGAGGGCTCTCGCTAGAGTAAGGCAACTGTTAGTACAGAGAAAAGGTCTGCATGCCCGAATTAGTTTTCCTGTGTAGGCGGTGGAGGAGGCGGTTGAGTTGACTTGCTGGGTGAGAGTGATATTGGCATCAAGATAGAAACCAAGAGTTTTCACGTTTTTGGCGACACGGATGGTGTTGCCATCGATGACGATCTTAGAGTAGTTCGGGCTCAGTTTTTGTAGGATATTAGGTGAACCAACAATGAGCAGTTCGGTCTTCTCGTCATTCAGGCAGAGGCCATGTGTAGCCATCCATGCCAGAATGACAGAGAACATTTCGTTGATCCTAGTGATATCAGTGTTGTAATTGCCAGATATGGTGAGAAGTATCTGGGTGTCATCCGCATAGTTTGTATAGGTGACACCCAGACGATCCAATTTATCAAAGAGAGGCTTTGTAAAAATATTATAAAGTGTGGGGGAAACGCATGAGCCTTGTGGGACACCACAAGTAATGGGGATGGGGTCTGCGGCTGCCACAGGGGAAAAGACCCTCATGGTTCTGTTGGCCAGGAAGGACTGTATCCATGTGACAGTAGAAGGGGAGAAATGAGCGGCAGAGGAGAGGTGGTTACAGAGTATTTTATGGTCGACCAAGTCGAAGGCTGCTGAGCGGTCTAGGAGGAGTAGGATAGCAGCCTTGCCCTTGTCTTTAATGTCGTCAATCTGACTTTTGAGATCAACAAGGGCAGTTTCTGTTCCATGCTGAGGTCGAAAGCCAGATTGACGCAATCCCAGTAATTGGTTGGATTCTAAATAATTCTGGATTTGCAAGTAAGCAACTCTATCCAGGATTTCTAGCAGGAAGGGTACGGTAGTGATAGGCCTATATATAGTAGGAATGGCTGGATCCAGGGTCTGTTTTTTTAGAAGAGGGAGGACCCATGACTGTTTCAAATTGTTAGGTACTGAGTTGGTAGAGAATGGGCCTCATTACGACCCTGGCGTTGGACCATGGTGCTATTAGCACCATGGTCCATGCCGGATTCCGCCATGGTGGATGGCGGAATTACCGCCCCATTACAAGGTTGGTGGGGCGGTAATTCCCCATTCACCATTGCCCCTTCCCCATTCCCATTTTTGGCCCATAGGGCACAATGGGAATGGGGAAGGCACTAATTACGGCACCGTAAATTACGGTGCCGTAATTAGCACCAAGGTCCCTTAGCGGGTTGGACTTTAACGCCTGCAAAAAACACGCGTTAAAGTGTGAATCGGGCGTTAAGGGTTTAACGGCGCCGCAGCCTTTTACGGCGCCGTTAACCCCTTAATGCCAAGGTTGTAATGAGGCCCAATGATACATTTATAAGTTAAGAAATAAATGGGGAGAGGTCTCTTGCGGCATATTTTATAATATGTGCGGGACAGCTGTCCCCTTTACAGTTTGACGGTTTGAGAGAAGTTATTATTTTTTGCACTTCTAGTGCGGTTAACTTTTTGAAGGTGAAGCCACAGTTGGTATTGGATGTAGTAGGTGAGCTCGGGGTAGGTAGGTTAATATTGGAGAGTTGTAGTCTTTTACTTTCAATTTTCGTTTGCAGTCCGGTAATTTTGTTTGCAAGGGCGTTTTGGATGCTGGTGCAACGTCATTGATCTGTCACGGACATGTACATAGCAGGATTGGTTTTTTTTAGCTCCTTCAAGATAGTAAATAATTCTTTAGTACTGGAGCTAGCATTGTTTATTCTTACATTGTAGGCTTCCTTTTTGGAGTGAATCATTTCTTTTTTATAGAGGGAGGATGCATTGATGAGATTAGTTTTGTGTTCCTCAGATGGATTCATTTTCCAAAGGGTTTCCATTTTAGTTTTCTTATATATATATATATATATGTGTGTGTGTGTGTGGGCATTTTCCCGGTGCTGCCTACATACGTAGTGGCCATTATCCTATGATGTCACTTCCTGTGACCTAACTTCATGCAAATTAAGCGGCTTTCACTTTATGTGCCGCACTTGGACGCACAAATCTTAGCGCCGGCCCTGCCGTCTCATGCAGAAGGGATGTGACCTAGCAGTTCGGGCTGGACTGCCCTTTTTGGGTGTTCTTTCCCCTTTTGCAATGGCTTGGCGGGTGAAGAACAATGGTCTGGAGGGAGGCCCAGAGCAATGCCAGAGGTTAAGATTCATTGTAAACCTTCCAGCCATCACCTCTTTTGTTTTGCTATTGTCATCCCGAGTGGGCCGGGTATGCCCAGACGTGGGTCCCGTGCCTGCTGGGCCTCGAGACCCAAGCTACTCCTCACTGATGACGCCCAAAAAGGCTGAAACATGTCTGGGGATGCTTGTGGTCTAGGCCAGAATGGATGTGACCAAGCAGTTCAGGTTGGACTACCCCTTTGGGGGTGGGACCAAGCCTAATTTGCATATGTTCTATCCCCTTTTGCAATGGCTTGGCGGGTGAAGAACAATGGTCTGGAGGGATGCCCAGAGCAATGCCAGAGGTTATGATTAATTCTAAACCTTCCAGCCATCACCTCTTCTGTTTTTGCCCTTAATAACCATGCAAACATGCACCTCTTAAAGTACACAAGCAAGAAATCTTAAAAGAGAATTGTCTGTTTTGGGTAAGTAGTTTGGTGGGAGACACCCGGAGCTGACCTTGGCAGGAAGTATTGTGATGTCACAACCCATCTGCATAAAGTCCTCTGTAATCAACTATTCCAGCTGGATAGACGTGTAGTTTCCCCGTTAGCGAGGCATAGTTAGTTATGGGACTCATAGAAAGCCAAGATTTAAAAAACAATGTCACCAGACGTCAATATTGAACTTGTAAGGTTGCACACGATGTAAACATTGTGTGTCCCCATCATTTAGTTACTGAGTATTTTGGATAGTGTTGAATATTGTGCTGTCCTGTTGGGCATCCATGTGTGCTCGTAGGATATTGGTGCAAGTGCGTGGCTGACAGCTCTGCACATTGTCTAGGAGTACTTAGTGGGTAAATATTCAGAATGTGTGAGTTGAGGGCCTGAGCTGAAGGAATAAGGATGGCCGGTGGGGGGTCTCTCCATCTCTCTACATGAAGCCCAAGAGTAAGTGGAACCCGGAAGAACTTGACATATGTGCAATGAAGCTACATGAACGTTGCCATAAAGAGGCTCACAGCTGATCTGTTTGTGGGGACGCCGGTACCTCCTCATCATTTCTTCTAAATTTCAATAATAAAAAAAAAACACACTAGGTTTTGAGTTTTTAATTCCACCGGAACATTCATAACCTCCAATTGATAACGGGTCTTTAATCCGCCTCTCTCTGTTTTAAGGGATGAAATAGCAAATAGCTTTCATTTCATGAAGAGAGAGCAATTGGAAAAACCCTGTAATGTTCCCTTTCTGGCAGCGAACAGGAGGCAAAAAGCAGCCGAAGAGGGCCATGGCGTGGATGTGGCCCGGGCGAAGGAGGGTGCCACCTGGAGGAGCAGGCAGGCATGGTAGGGGAATCAAGGCCAGTGCCACTTTATTCTTCTCTCCTTCTATCTCTCTCTCTCTGTCTCCCTCTCTCTCTCTCTCTCTCCTTCAATCTCTCTCTCTGTCTCCCTCTCTCTCTCTCTCTCTCCTTCAATCTCTCTCTCTCTCTCTCCTTCAATCTCTCTCTCTCTGTCTCCCTCTCTCTCTCTCCCTCTCTATCTCTGTCTCCCTCTCTCTATCTCTATCTCTTTCACTGACGCTTTCTCTGTCTCTCTCTCTTTTTCTCTCTCTCTTTCTATTTCTCTCTCTTGCTTTCCCTGTCTCGTCTTTTTCTCTTTCTATTTCTCTCTCTCCCTCTCTCCCTCTCTCCCTCTCACCCTCTCTCTCTCTCCCTTACTCTCTCTCTCTCTGTCTCTCTCTCTTTATCTCTCTCTCTCTTTTCCTCTCTATTTCTCTCTCCCTTTCTTTCTCCCTCTATCCCTCTGCCTTTCTCCCACTCTCTCTCTCTCTCTCTCTCTTTTTCTCTCGCTCTCTCTCTTTTTCTGTTTCTATTTCTCTCTCTCTCTTCCTCTCTCCCTCACTCTCTCTCTCTCTTTCTATTTCTCTCTCTTACTTTCTCTCCCCCTTTTTCTATCTCTCTCTCTCCCTCTCTCCCTCTCACCCCCCCTCTCTCTCTCTCTCTCTCTCTCTCTCTTTTCCTCTCAGTTTCTCGCTAGCTCTCTCTCTTGCTTTCTCTCTCTCTCTCTCTCTCTCTCTCTCTCCCTCACCCTCGCTCCCTCTTTCTATTTCTCTCTCTTGCTTTCTCTCACCCCTTTTCTATCTCTCTCTCTCTCTCTCTCTCTAGTTCTCTCTTTCACGTGCTCTCTCTCTCTGACAAAGCTGAGAGAAGGGAAGGGAAGGGAAGGGAAGGGAAGGGAAGGGAAGGGAAGGGAAGGGAGGGAAAGGAAAGGGAAGGAAAGGAAAGGAAAGGTGGGGTGTCAGGCGCTGACCCCATACACCATCATGTAGAGACTGCTATTGTCACATCGACATTTCACAAGAATGAGCACACATTGTTCCGTCCCTCTGCAACACTCTAAATGATAATGTGTGATCTTCCCTAGCACTTCATGCCAGATTCCTCTAGCTTCTGTGCGCTTGCATGGGGTTTGCAAAGTGCAGGCTGCCCTCCCGCCAGAGACCAATGCTTTGCTCGTGAACTCTCCATGCGGCCACACTGCACATGTATGGGAGGACTGGAGTTGCTATGGTCCGGCGTCCATGCGATCGAATGGCCTGATGATGAGGCCTTGTCTGCTCTCTGTCTTCTTCTGCTCGCAATCTTGGTCTACACTTCGATCCCTCTCTTTCTTTTTCTCTACACATTTCCTTCCTCGCTCGTTCTTGCAGGACCCACCTTCTTAACATCCGCAAGGCAAGGCTCGTTCTCACCTTCCAGGCCCCTGAATAATGAATGTCCCCTCGTTTCTTCTATTGCTGCTGCCTCCTTCTTGGCCTCACTGCTTCCCATCATAGTCTTCTCAAGTCCCTTTCCAATTCTTCTAATCGTCTTTGATCTCTCACCCGGTGATTCGAATGCTCCTGCTCTGTCCTCTCTCTGCGGGCTACCCGTTCACCCATCATATCGATCACTGTGCCCGCTTCCCCTGGCCTGCATTACCCCTCCCAACCCACCGCTCTACTTACCTTTAGTGCGGCACACTTCTGCGTGTGCCGCCCGCACTCTGCGATCCCTGTAGTGTCAGCTCCTCCCACTAACTTGGGTTGGAGCTGACGCCGCAGGGTGCTTTTCTATTTTTCTTTTTTTTTTTACATGTTCCCCGCTTTCTGAAATGGTAATCGGGGGACTCCTCTGCAACCCCGACCCCCGTTACTGCACCCAAGTAGAGCGGGGGCCACCCCTGCAACCCCTGCTCTGCTTGGCAGGGCAAATGTCACCCTCATTTTGTGCGCCTCCAAAGTTGCAGTGACTACGGGGGCGCACAAATGAGGTCGACATTTTGGTACAATACCTCTCCATCCCACCTTACACTAACTCTTCTCCTTCCTTACTCCCACAGCTCTCTGCCTCAATTTGATGTAACTTCTGCCTCAATTTCCGGCCTCCACATTTCTCTCCTTCCCCCTGCACCCACACCCCCAAATACGACGATCCCATTCTCCCAGGAGCCCACCTCATCTACCTACCCATGCCTAATACACAACACCTGCTTGCCTCCCCCTCCTCCTGTCACTCTTCACTTGGCCTCGAGATTGCACAATCCATCTACAGCAAGTCTTCCTACTTCACTGACCACACTGACCTGAGTCACCCTCAACCTTCCGTTCGTGCTGTCACAGAGATCTGGATCTCCCCCCCATGACTCTGCTCCACTAGCAGCTCTCCACGCTGACTCTGAAACCTTCTTCCACTCTCCCTGACCAGTTGGAATTGGTGGTAGTGTGGCCTTCCTTATCAATAAGGTCCTCAACACTGACCCTGTAAGCCCCGCCTGACAACATCTCTTCCCCTTTTGAATATGAAGGGAGGATAGCTCAGCGGCAATGTGCTCACCTTGGAAACAAGACGACATGAAGCAACACAGGTTCGATCCCCGGGTCTGCGCTTAGAAACCTCTGGGTATTAAGTGCGTTATAAATACGCCACTAAGACATATTCCTGTAACAGTGCCTCGATGCCCCCGGGCTGTGTGAGCGCTTTAAATATGCAAATGAATAAATAAATAAAATGACACTCCTACTCCTCTCACTGATCTGACTCTCTATCGACTCACTGTTCCACCCAAGTCCTTCTTCCTTAGAGGCACTTCATACCGACATCCCTATTGTCATGTTTGGGGACTTTAACCTTCCCAAGCCACTGCCATCACCTGCCTTGAACTTAACTCCCTCCTATCTGACCTCTCCCTCTACTTCCTCAACAACCAGCCCACCCTCCTCCACTGCCCCTTCATTGACCCCTTTCCCTCCAATCACTCCATTGTTCACTTTAACATATAGGTCCTCCACCTACTACTCGTGACTCTCTTGCCTTGATGAGGTGAGGGCCTCCTGTCTCTCTCCCCTACTCATGCCTCTCCCATTGACTGTGCTTTCTCTCACTTTTTCTACGCACCTATGGCTCCATTTGACCCACACTATCCTGCTCTCACATTCACACATTCCCGTCCCCATCTTCAGCCTTTGCTCAACTCTGAATAAAAGACCCTCAAAACAAACAAGGGCCATGTCCTAGGACGCTTGTGAAAATTACGAACCCCTACCATACTCCTTGCCTACAAAAACTCCATGGCTGCCTCCTCCGCTGCACTGGACTCTACCAAAACCTCCTGCTTCACATGCCTAATCTCCTCCCTTCACAATCGCACCTGCAAACTTTCATCTACCCTCCAAGCTTTGCCCAGACCTCCCAAGCCAATATCCATCAACTCCTCCCTTTCTGCTAAGGACGTTGCTCACCACTTTTCCTCGAAATCTCTAGAATTCCTGACATTCTCACAGCCCTCCTCTCTCAATCCCCAACCGATCTTCCGTCCACCACCCCCTTACCTCTTCTACTCTTAACTACTTCTACCCTACATCTAATATTGAGTAAGCACCCACCCTTCGTAGTGCCAACCCATCTTGTACTCCTATCAACCCCTTTGTTCCCTAAATGGTCATATACGTAGTCTTAATCACTTGTCCTTAGCTCTACTGGACTCTTTCCTACCTCCTTCAAATCTGCCGCTGTCCTACCCCTATTGAAGAAATCCTCTGCTGACCCAAACGTCCCGGCATACTATAGCCCAGTTTCTCTCCTTCCTCCATATTCAAAGGTCTTTGAGTGGGTGGTCTTCAATTGAATCATTTACTACCTGGAAGATAATGGCCTTGGAGATCCATTTCAATCTGGCTTCCATAGTAAACACTCCACAGAGTGCACTTGAGCATCTTTGAACTTTCTCTAAGATGCTCACCACTCCAACTCTCTTCTATACTCATCTCTTTTGCCTCTTTCAACACTATGAACTACTCCTCCCTTCTCCTCACTCTCCTTTCCCTCCTTCACTCAGCCTTCTCAGAACGGGTTACGTCATATCTCACTGCATTTCACCACTGGATGTATCTTCTGTGCCTCATCATATTCTATTTAAAAAACAGTCATCTTTCTCCCAACTTCCAAAGCCATCCCTACACGTCCCTCTCCTACCTCCTTCCTGTCCGACCTTCTTGATCCCTCACCCAAGGCTCGCAATGTTAGGGTCCTCTTTGATAGTTAACTATTTCTGCAACAATTCATCGCTACCACTGCCTCTGCCACTGGTATTAACCTCGTCAATATTCAGAAACTGTGGTCTTTTCTTACTGACCACTCTACAAAAAAACTATAGTCTCCACTCTCATGCTCAGCAAACTTGACTACTGCTGGGTTTCACCTCTAGTGCTTCCTCTCTCTCGCTAGACAAAGTCTGGCACTCCCTACAACCTACCCAGATCCTCTCGCACTTCCATCTACTGACCATATGCGAATTGGCTGTGCATTTACAACATCTCCCTTTTCAAGTTCCTTCTCCTCATCTACATAGACATCAGTGGTCTTGCTCCTCAGTACCTCTCTGAGTGTATCTCAGTTTATTAAGCATCACATTCTCTGCACTCGATCACAATGTTTCATATCCTCCCCATACCTCCTCTCGCTTCTGCCCTTTCTCCCTCTCGCCCCAATCCACTGGACCCTGCTGTCCATCGCAATCCAAGCCAGCCCAACTGCGGATCTCTTCAAAGCTCGGCTTAAACGTCACTTATTTGCTAAAAAGGGCACTTGCCCGCCCTCTCCCCCTTCATCCCTATCCAACCCCACCTCTCCCACCTGTGACCCTTATTAAAGTCATTTGTTAACCACTTGCTCTCTTCTTTGTGCTATTGTTCAAGCAGCCTTCCTGGGATGCCTCTGGCATCTTTTAATCTGTTATTACAAGTTATTTATGATCAATATCGACATCCCTGTTCTTCAAATGAATACAAAAATACAAAGGCGAATATTCATCATCCATGAATTTCACTTGGAACTGGATAAACCCTATAACAGAAGCGTTTACAATGGGACGTTTGGTGCAAGTCTCTGTGCGTGTTTCTCTGGCCCGATTTCGTTCCTTAAACAAATGTCTAATCTTGAGGTTGACAAAATCAGCGCAGAGATTTTATGACGAGCATTATTCAACATAAACCTGTTGTTTTTTAGGGAGCTTGAAGTTAAAAATAGTGCTTTATATTTCAGACAATCCTAGAAAACAGAATTAAAGTTTTCAGACTAGTTCAAACATGAGAGATTGAAAGGTACAGTCTGACTTACATTTTTGGATTCCCAACACATAGTAGGTGCCTGTAAACTGCTGGTTGTGGCTCTCTAATCACAGCGGACATGAGATGTTTGATCACCCCACTATCTAAGATCATTCAGGATTTCAACACGTGAAGGCCTGTTTGTCTCATAAACCAGGTGTCTCCAACCTTTGGCTTTCCAGATGTTTTGGAATATAACTCCTAAAGTTAAGTCCTAGTCAGTGAGGAAGGATCACGCGAGTGGTAGTCACAGACATCTGGAGAGCTACAAGTTGCAGACCCCTGTTATAAACTGTTACATTCTGAATATTAAAGGATGTGTTCTATTATAAAATCAATTATTAAATAACATTTTTTTCTTATATGTCAACCACTGCCAGGGCTGTCTCTGAATATGTTCCAATCTTCTGACTATTGAATCATGCATTTAAAATGGCGGATACAGCAGTATGAAGGAAGACCTGGTTAAATAGTTTGTGCGTCTGTGCCAGCGTACCACACCTGCAGGTGAGCCTAGATTGGAGTCCAATCTACGGCTACTCCCCTAGCAAAAGGCTTGAGTAAGGAAATAATGGCATTTGAAAAAGAAAGCTGAAGAGTGTTTCTCAACATGGAAATATCTTGTCACTTGTATAGGAACAAAGCAAAGCGTTGCAAGATGGAAAGAATAATCTCTAACAATCAAATTCGTGGATCATTTTGAGGGAATTGTTGTAATGGGCACAACCCAATATAAACAGGAAATCATCTTTCTAATATCTAATAAAATGTTCTTTCTTTTTCTGTAACAAGATTGACTACGAAGTTAACACATAAAATGAAGTCACCTGTCCAGAAGACGAAAGAGGAAGGTTTTATACGTGAAAATTCGGGTTATCTGTACATACATATATATATATGTATTTGTGAAAGTGTGTATGTATGTTCGGGGTTGGCTCCAGTCCCATTTCTGTTGGTGGGCTGAAGGTTTGACGCAAGGTCGGCATACCAGTCTGGGGTGTACTGGTGATAGTGAAATTTGACCTACCCCACCCTTTCGCCCTGCACAGTGGTGGAGTGGGGTCCAGGCCTGTGCTATCAGTATAGACGATTTTGGGAGATTGATGATTTTGCGACTTTTCCAAAAATAGAAAGGTCGGCATACCACCTTGGGGTGTACTGGCGATAGTGAAATTTGACCTACCCCACCCTTTCGCCCTGCACAGGGGTGGAGTGGGGTCCAGGCCTGTGCTATCAGTATAGATGATTTTGCGACTTTTCCAAAAATAGAAAGGTCGGCATACCACCCTGGGGTGTACTGGCGATAGTGAATTTTGACCAACCCCTCACATTCGGCCTGCACAGGGGTGGAGTGGGGTCCGGGTCTGTGCTATCAGTATAGGCGATTTTGGGAGATTGCCAGTTTTTCGATTTTTCAAAAATAGGGATTTATGACACAATAAAACATACACAAAGGTATAGCAGACTCCCACGTGCATGTCAGCTACAGACCCGGGCAACGCCAGGTGGTACCGCTAGTTTCCCTATAAAACAGAATCCCCCTATCCCCGCAGAGGTGCCTCATTCAGAGCCCATTACAATAATCAGAAAAGTAAAGCTATTTTATAACAACTTAAAACCGACAAGGACGATCATGTTTCCAGAATAGGAACTGGAAAAACTCTCCCGAGCCAACCCCCTCGCCCCGCCACAGTTTGCACAACAGAAAATCAAAGAGAAAAACTGAAGATGCCAGTCCTGCTAGTTTTTTATTTTGCAGACACCGAAGGCGAGTATAGTGCAGGAAACAATCAAAACTCATTAAAAACAGTAAAAGTGTGCAGAGAAATGTCAGGGCCACTCAACAAAGCCACAGTGAAAATCACAGGTGAGAGAGCGCATCCTCAAATAGAAGCATGGGCCACAGTTCACTAAGACTTCGAACACTCCCTTAGTGTGGCCTCTGTCTGTTTCTTTCGAGACATAAAACATGCAAAAAAGTACCAGATTAAAGAATAAAAAACACATGCAACACCCTGATCAAAGATGGTGGTGACACAGCTCCACGTCAAAGCAAACTAGGCAAATATCTAACATGTAATGCTTGACCCCGTAGAAATACAGGTAAATATGTTACAATTCTTGCTTCCTTTTTAGCAAAAACAAAGTCTTCTTCCTTTCCTTTCTAAACGTTGATCATTCTTGACAAACGCGTTTCGATAAACTAAATATTCTTGCTGTATGTAGTAATCCCAGATCAAAAAGCAGCCCTCAAGAAGACAAACTGGAGCATGTCTGAGTAGTAGAGATGGGGAGACAAAGAGAGGAAGGGGGTGTTACCCCAAGAACTAAGCAATAACATTTTATACAAACATTATTCATTAAGTCACTTGGGGAACATATTCAGAGGAGAAACAAGGAACATTAAGAGATAACCTGTAGAAAAGCCCCATACACTTAAGGTACTTTTTCCAATAAACCTCCTATGTATTTTAAAGGAACAACAATTGCCATCAATGTGCATATATTAAAAAATCATACCTAGGAAATGGGTAAAAAACAAAATAAGTCATGTGAAGGACACATTTTTATAGATTGTGAACATAATGTACACGAGGAAGTGGTATTTTTTGTTAAATCGACTGAGATTGTAAAATATGTTTAAATCAAATAAGAGAATGTTGATCGTCCCTGAGGAAGAGCGATAAGGACACAGCTTCTACTGTGTTGAAACATGTCAACAGGAATGTGTGTTAGATGGAATTAAATTACAACTTGCATCTAGAACGATATTAAGCATATGTTTGAAGTTAACATGTGAAATAGAAGGCTTCGCTTCTTGAATTTTCTTATGAATGCAGATATGATCTCTTGTTTGAGAATGACCCTTGCTTTATCAATTCACATACTTACGCTCTTTTTTTCACTGTCACCTAATCTGTTGGATACTCCTATGATGTAAGCATGACTTCATGTAAAATTATTCTAAAAGAGAGCCCATGCAGACATATTAATCGTTGAAAGGTTTATAGAACTAGCCTACTGATGGATACTGATGGATAGCAGAATCCAGTCTTGACATCAATGGCTGGTTTTGCATAGATACCAGCCTATCTGGAATCTAAGCTCATTCTATGATTCACCGTTACAGCTGTACATGACCAATACCTGCAAAATTTCTTAAAGGCCTATGCCATTGCGCTTTCCGGGTCACAAATGCCTAATTTGACTCTCTAACCGATGGTACACTGCGAATAAAGATTCTAGAGCTTACATTCCAATGAAACATAACATTGAAGCTTTAACTAACATATACTAATATTTGTAATGTTTATTTTTTTTATTTTATGTGCCATTCTCATCCCATTTCCTCTTGCACCTATGGAATTCTATGACATAGTTCAAGGGACGCTATATTTCATTGTGACGTTCACTGGGGTGTTGGGGAATGCCCTCATCCTTGTGTTCCTCTTACTCATTGCTTACCAAGAAGGCAAGCAGGCGACATCCGAAGTGATCCTCTCCCACTTGGCCGCCGTGAACCTCATCATATACCTGACCCGGACGCTCCCGTCAGTGCTATTCAAGTTCGGATTGAGAAACATCTTCGACGACGTAAGCTGCAAGGTCGCGACTCTGATCTTTCGAGTTTCCAGGGGTATGACCATTGGCCTGACATGTCTACTCAGCTGCTTTCAGTTTGCAATCATTAGTGGATCCAACAAAAGAATAACCGAGAAGCAAAAGATCCATAGGTGTGTTGCCCCGGTAATCACGGTACTCTACGTCACCAATGCAGTCACGAATATAGATGCCCCCATCTTTACAACCGCCCCCTACAACTTAACCGATTTGAGATATGTCTTCAATCCTGGTTTCTGCATTGTAGTCTACCCAGGAAAACTGGTATTTGATGCCAAAGGCTACGTGACCGTTGCCATGGACGTCTTCCTCGTCATTGTGATGAGCCTGGCAAGTTGCAGGATGTTAGTGGTCCTGTACCGGCACAGAAAGAAGATGCAAGATATCAGGGGCCCCGAGCAGGGACAGGCGGGCGCCGAGTCTCAGGCAGCAAAGACAGTGGTGATGCTGGTCTCCTGCTACGCCGTCTTCTTTGGTATCGACAACGCTCTCCGGGTGTACCAAACTGCCGCCAATAAGACCCACATTATGGTGTCCGACATCCACATCTTTTTCACCATGTGTTATGGGTCAATGTTTCCGGTCATTCTTCTCATTTTCAACAAGAAAATTCAGAACCAGGCCCTGCATGTGTTTTCCAGAAAGACTTTAAAGCAACTCAGACCAATCAGCTACTGCCAGAGGAACAAAGCGGCGGAACAGGGCAGAATTGCTGGGTAGTTCTCTAATGATCATTTTCTGGGTCAGTTTCTTGGCTGCATATTAATTGTGACTTTGCGTTGCCGAAAATCCGTCCCAATACTGACATGCTCACTTTTGTGTGTATTTGTTTTTGTTTTTTGAAATCAGTGTCAAACAAAGCAAGTTTACAGATATGTTTAATTGTAACAAGATGTAACGTGTTAGGTGCAGAACGTATTTTATTTCAGTGTGTAATCTATAAAAAAAAGGTTTTGTGAAAAAACAGGTAATTGTTGCATGATTGAATGTGAGAGTGAAATCTGGGGGGCTGGGGTCATTTTGATACAAATCTGATAATGTTGTATTGGGGAAAATAAATGTGTTTAACATAAAATGTGTGTTTATTACAGAGTGTTTCAATAAATGTCACCACTACTTATGATATAATAATATGACTGGGTAAAATGTGTATTTATTACTGTCATTTTAATTTATATTCTTCCAAAAATCATTATTAAGAATGATAATAATTATAATAATAATGTAAATGTTTATTGGATATGATAAAATACAGAATAAAAGGCATAACATATGCACAATTCTACAGATACGATACCCCGATCCAGTGAAAATAAACATCAAGCGATACAAAAGGTCAAGTTGGCAAATCGGAACAAATACACAAATTAGGTGGAGCAGATCCAGGCTTTCGGATACTTTCAGAAATAAAAAATATTTAGATGCCAGCTACCGGGAGGGGGAATCTGGTCCCAGGACAGGAGGAAAACGGTTTTTTTCAAATTTGGGATTCTCAAGCATCAGAATCTACTTGATCCAATATGATTTAAGAACCCCTGAAAACTTAACTTGGGAGCGTGAAGAAGTCACATTTTGGCCCAGTATGTTTTTAAGTGCTTTCCGGTGGGAGGTGGCACCCCACAAAGGTTTTTTAGTAGCGGGGTGTCATAATAAAATCTCCCTGTCTTGACATCAGACGGTAGAGTGAAGACCTGTTCTCAAGGGACAGGAGGTGGATAGAGCAAGACCTGTCACAACCATACTCCTCTCGGAGGATCCTCAAACTGCTTCTACGACCCATATTTACAAACGGCACATACAATCCCCTCTATTTCTCCGCCTCTCAATCAGCACCTCAGTTAATTCCTTTTTGAGGTTCTATAGTCCAGAAAAAAATCCCAAAATATCGGAGCCAGAACCTTGGAGAGTACCGCAGATATCACTGTGTTTAGAAAGCCTTTGAGTCCCAGTAGTATTCCTAAATCTTACCGATGGCATTTTATTTTCATTCATTATGCCTGTGACCCGCCCTTCACTTCTGGAAGAAAGATTGGGACTTTTAGAAATCCAATTTCAAATTCGTTTTTTTTTCCTTTTGCTCTCAGATTTGAAAAAAAAAGGTAGGACAAATGAATAGTTTGTCTTATTAAAATATCGACTTTCATTTTTTTTTTTTTTATTTGGAGGTTACTCGCTCCAAAAACGTTAAGCATGGATTTATTTTGGCTTCCAGCTTTATGGAATGATGACTTCCAAAAGTTGGGAATGGACCTTTATGCCTTCCTCTCCCAAATATTTCCTATTTGCATTCTAAGGCATAAAATGTACATTTCCTAGGATAGATAATGTCTGAAAAATGTGCAAAGCCAGTTGATAAAAAAAAGACATGTACTAATGTGTACTAAGATGGCCTTTTGAAATTAGAAATGTCTTAAGAGAACAGATGTGTTGGGCTACTGCTCCCATCAGCCTTAATCAGTATAGTCAACGTAGAGGGATCATAGGAATTCTAGTTTGAAACATCTGGGAGCCGCGCGTTGCAGAACCCTGAAATAGAGTGTAATTACCGACGCCGTGTACTAATGAAAATAAAAGCCCTAATGAGGGTCGTGCTGTAACCTTTCTTGACATTCCCATTTCATTGAGATCTGAAACTTTTTGAATGGAAGGATTGAAACAGAATCTAGGTCAAAACTGAATGACACGTAGAGTGCTGCATATCTGTTATCAGACATGTATGGGCATATATTTTGAAAGTCTGGGCAAGAGACCACACATAAAATGTTTATAGCTGCAAGTTCTTTTAGCCTATCAACCTTTGTCATATATCAGTGCATTGTGGGAGAGCAATGCATTCTTTATTAAATGTGCACATTTATTGGGATACAAAGCCGAGTCACTGAGTGGATCTTCACAAGTTATCTAGATAGCATCTCTAATGAAACTCTGTGTGTGCCCTATTAACAGAGGTTTGTAATGTTATAATGCATAATATTAAGTTGCCTTTCATGTGGCAGTCAGGTTTCAAAGTCTCAAAGTGCTTATCTCAAATGCTAGTTCATCTCCGTGTGATGCTACTCATCAGATTGAGAAAGATTAGGGCTGGGGTTTGGCCCACCGTGTCCTGTGATTTATGCACAGATCGCTGCCGCAGTCGGTTTCGGAGCGATGCTATGGTTTTCTGTACCTAGCAACACATTAGAAAGTTTGAATATAGGACTAAGGGCTGGCTTGGAAGATATGCTTCAATCTACTGAGGTCCAAATGAGGGCCGTCCTAGAAT
Source organism: Ambystoma mexicanum (assembly GCF_040938575.1). Taxonomy (NCBI): domain Eukaryota; kingdom Metazoa; phylum Chordata; class Amphibia; order Caudata; family Ambystomatidae; genus Ambystoma; species Ambystoma mexicanum. The sequence goes on from NC_090938.1 coordinate 56,784,708, forward strand.
CACGGAAGATAGCGAGAGAGGGGCTGGTTTTTAAGAAGGTCTTGAGAACAGTGTTAGATTCATTTAGCAGCTTTCCCTTAATGATGCCAATCCGAACAATTCTGGGACAATGACATTGAACAAAAATTCAAAGATTAATAAGGAAATGGGGAGTGGGGACTTACCTGAGCCACTCGGGTGACATGAGTCTGAAAAAAGTTATCTTTGTGTGACAGGGAGCTGTTTGCCAGATTTGAATAAACATTATGTCTGTGGCCGCTAAGAAAAGTATGAGGCAGAAGAAAGGCTTAAATGTCAACGTACAATATGCTAAAGCCAACTAAGGGGCCCTCTAAGACACTCTTACACTTGATGCTGTCACGTGGATGCTGGAATCAAGATGGGCGAATTGCTCAAGCACCTGGCTTTGTATGTACCGAATCATGCAACACAACACAACATAACACAACACATCTTTTGACCATTTGTTAGATCAGACCATTTTAAAAGAGCAAGAACTTTTCTTGTGTACATGTTTAAAAAAAAGCTTAGGAAATGCTATCAAGTCCCACATTAAAACCCCTCACCTTCCAAGAGGCAAAATATTACCTCACAGAGAGGAAAGCCATCAATTGTTGCCCGAGTTTCTATGTCCCAAACGCTCGGTACATCAGGAAATGTTGGATAAATACATTAATTGGGTTACTTGATGGTGTGCGGCAATCATGGGATAGCACAGGACACAGACGGGACATGTTATGCTATGTATGAGTAAATTAATCTCTTAAAGGATTCATGTAAAACCATGACATGTGACAGATGATGCAATTTATGCAAATCATTTTCTAATTAGACTTGATTGTTTTAAACTGCACTTTTTCTATGGGGAAGTTTGGATGCTGAATATACATTTTCTAAAATGAATAAATCTTTGAGTGCAGCATGTCTTCGCGCGGAGTGAAGTTTGGTTACCGGGAGCTCCGACGCGAGGCCACCCTGTGCTGTGGATTTCATGAAGGAGGAAAAACACTTTTGGGCATCGCACAGTAAATTGGTTGATTTACTGTATTCTAGAGTTTAAAAATATTTTCATAAAAGAGGCTACAATGATTTAAAATCAATTAAAATGTAATTAAAATGCAGAATCATTTCATATAAACAATAACGTAAGAGTGTAATGTTAAGACAGATTCTCTATCTAACACTTGGCCTTAAGTTTGTATTCCACCCCTATTTTTTCACCCCAACAACCATAGCACTTTCCATATTGCGAGCTTGAAAAGCTTTGATTAACACAAATAATCATAATGGACTTTGTCTTTGAATATTTGGGATTTTTCAGACTGTTGTTGAACACTAAACATTGTATGATGATGGATCACATCATTGTAAAGGGTCCTTAGCCTTGTTGAACAGCGCTCCGACACCCTCTGGTCAAGGTCCACCCTACTGGAAGTGCTCCTAAAAAAATTAAAAGTAAAGAATGTTCTGTGTTGTTTTGTTTGTATAACGTGTGTCAAGATGGCTTTTAGGTTTTTCGGTGATCTTTACACTTTTCCTTTTGAGTTCCTATAGTAAATTTGTGTTCACCAATAGAATATTCAAGCTGCATTGGTGGTAGAAATACAACCGTGTCAAATATTTACACACAACAAAGGGGAGAGTAAGGATTCCTTTATCCAAATGTTTGCAAGTTTTACAAACAAGTAACTATTCACCACAAGGTGTGTGAATTCTCTGTCTCCCCAATTACCTTTCCCCACTGGCTCCCTTTCATAAAATTACAGAGTGAGTCCAAACCATTAAAAAAGGGGTCTTCAACCTTTGGCTGTCCAGATGCTTTAGACTACAACTCCCATAAGCCCTAACCAGCATACTCAATGATAAGGTATTCTGGGAGTCGTAGTCAGAAACACCCGGAGAGCTGCAAGTCTGAATACAATTGGAACAGGTGAAGGACTAATGTATTATGCCCTTTCTTGTTGATTTTTAAAATTGATGGGTGTGGCCGAATGCCAGTTACACAAGGCAGCATCTCTTCATAGAACCCACACCTGGTGATTTGCATTAAAGCAAAGAGAATTATGAGAACATATAAATGACCACAGTTTTCAATTTGAAACATGTTTGATAGCTATTGAGCAAGAAACCCTTTTGAGTAAATAATGAAAGTTGGTCTCTGCTGTTTTGATTGGTCACAAAAATCCCCCTAAAAAAAAATGTCTGTGAATTGCAAATTACGAATTTGGACAGCTACTAAACATTTAGTGAGGCTTTGCCTGATTCTGCAACTAGTCTCACGTGGCGAGTCTTCAGAAGCAGGAGCAGCTCGCGCTAGAGCGGACCTGTAAGAGATCGGCGCTCCGGCAAGGCAAACTTTGGCGGAGCGCTGCTACGTCGTGTTCCAGCCCAAGTTCTACGCTGCCGATGGGATTGTCACAGGGTCTATCACATCACTCAGTGTTGCTTACATTCACGAAAGAGAGCAGTCTTTCTTCTCTTCTGCCATCTTCCGTCACTTTCAGTGCTTTGTGCCTCCTCATTGGCTGTCTGGAAGGAGACGCGTCTTGCGGAAGGGTGGTGCTGCTGTGTGAAACCCTTAGGAAACCTTACTGCGTGAAGAGGTGAAGGTGGGAGAGTGAGTGGGAGGGCTGAGGGGGTCTCTTTGCATCACAAGCATGGGCGCCAAGTATATGGAGGAAAGGGGGCATCAGCCGCCTTGCTCTTAAGCAACAGGGGCAGAAAAATCCCTTTGCCCCAGTGGAAATCATGAAAGTTTGGATGATGACTCCTGGGCTGTGCTTGGGACTTTTTCACCCCGGGTGCTGCCTTTGTGAAACCATCTAGATGGCCTTGCACGTGTTAGAAAGGGGCCTATGAATTTAATAATATATATGCGTGAAAGGTTTTTAAATTATCATGTGTATCTTGCGTTCAAGTTAGCTCGCTGTTTACCTTTACCCCTCCCCTTCTTTCCTCTCCTCTTTGCTTAATTTTTCTCCTGATTGTTTACGACTCCTGTCTTTGCTGTAGGTATGCTGTACTTAATTCGTTTTTTTAATGTTTAAATGTTTATGTAGTGCATCTGTAGTCCTTGGTCTTACATGAGACTTTGTAATTGAAAATCGTATAAATAAACTTTAAAAAAAGAAACGAAAACATTGGTCCCAACTGCTCGTGCCACAAGTCTCCTGGGTGGCAAATCCTTTTTATTTGCATGTCCTTTTTTCCAAGAATGCACCTCAAATGGGCAACAGTTTCATTAAAGGCTGCATAAAACACCATGAAAAGCAGAGGCATAAGGTCCTGCTGAAGTGTTAATGGGGGCTTTTTCAAGCGGTGATTACTAGCAGGTCTGTTTATTATAAAAGCTCTTCTGACCAATAGAGACAGTTCATGGGAATCTCATGTTCTCCAATGTCAGGTGGGAAATATTCAAACACACCTGGTTTTGGCATGTATTATGTGTACAGGAAAGTAAAATGACATGCGCAAAATGGCAGCATTTACAGAAAATGGCTCTAGGGCTATTCTTCTGTGTATGCTTTAATAATCAGGACTGTTAATGAAGTAATATTACTTTACTAGAGGAAAATGGGCAGGGGTGTCTCCACATTATAAGCTTCAGAGGTCTTTAGGACTCTATTTAGCAGATACTTTTCATGCCACATATAGATCACTACCTTGCAACTGCGTTGTTTCATGTGACGCACTTTCATTCCCGATCTTGTTTTCTTTTGTAGCCACGGTTAACTGGATGAGTAAACGCGGCTATGAGAAAACGTTAGTGTTCTGAATTTGACCCTTAGCCCCCCTGGAACTCCCAAATGTCAAATGTTGTCTTCCATCCCCATCCCCCCCTCTAGCCTGAAGCCATTTCATTGTTTTTTTCCCCACCTCCTACTGGCATTTTTTTGCCTTTTCACTGTCGGGTAGCCCCAATATAACCGCGGTTATCTCTTGCATCGAACAAAAAGAAAACAGTGCTTTTTTTCATTTCTGAAAAGCCTTTCTGCTGCAAAGCACAATGGGAGATATTGCTACAATATTTTTTTTAAACTACTGGACAAAATAACCCAAGACCCCACCCCAAGAGTTGTTTCATACCTGGTCCAATTCCATCCAGCGGTTTTCGCTGTACACTCCAGCAAGAATTTAAGATGGGAAAGGGAATGGGGACTAGGCCGAAACTGTTTTTTTGTTGTTTTCTTAATAACTTCTTTAATATTTAAAAGATGGTTCCCAATATTTGCAGTCTAGGGGGGCATGTGAGTACAATTTGGAGAACATTTCAGCCAAATCTATTGTACGAGTGAAAAGTTGTTAGCAATACATTTTTCGGGTTTCATATGTATTATAATCTGCAGAGAGTCTGTGCAACCTGCAGTGCGATAAGGTACCCACATACCACACAAAAAAGGGAAGGAGAAAAAATCAGCCTAAACACTAATTCTGCTGTAGGGTCATGGAAGTACTCTGTGACGTACAATATCCTTACAAGGTATGATGTAGGGTTTACTTTGTGCCGAGTAATCTATGGGTGAATCGAGACATAAGCAATTTCAACATAAGCAAATCTAAATGTAATGGAGAAGTAATGAAGCACTGCCATCTAGTGTGCAATAAATAGAATGTAACAAACGGACTATGCCTGATTTCTATTTATTTGTTTTTATTTTATTGTTTAAAGCGTGGACCTAGCTCGAGAGCAGCGTGGCCCTGTACAGAGTGTGGGTAGGCAGCAGTTTGAACACTCATATACCTCTATGATTTTAAGTATACACAAACATTTGAAAATATATATGTTCTGTATATGACTTGCAGGAACTTCTGTTTCCACCTTTCATTTCCATGAAGGCCCTGCTCTTCTGAAATCCAAAGTAGGCTGTCTGCCGAAGCAGTGTACATTTGTGTAAGCAGTGTATTGTTTGGTACTTTCCATGTATGCATGTAGGTCTGTGTTTTAAATAGTTAAAATGTAGCTGAAAAGTAGGGTTAGCGGGGTGCAACAATGGGCTACGTTAATAGGGTGAAATGATTTACGTACAAGCAGAAGGATAGACTATTCAGGGTGCAGAAAGATACAGGCATCAGTTACAGAATGTTAGTGACAGGAGGTTCAGATTCATAATTTTTCTTGTTTAAAAAACACAAAAAAGGCTACTCATTATAGTCAACAATATGGTGCCACTGTTGATAATGTCCATCCTTATTAAAAAAGGGTCTGACTGGGTTAGGCATCCCGATGCCAAGGACGTGTAGAGGATCAGGTAGCCGCTTTCTCACTGGTCCCCACCCCCTCACCACCGTCATACCAGAATGGTCGGAGAAGAGCAGTAAATGGAACCCCCGTGTCATTCCCATACCACGAGTGTACAAGAGACGTTATTCCCTCAGACAACCGTAAAGAATGTACGCTCACGTTGAGCCAGTGGAAGGATGCTGCATGCATGGAAGCATGTCAGCACGCACCTAGGGACATCATGGAGCCTTAAGTTAAATCTGATGAGAGCACAGTGATGTCATAAAGAAAATATATGAACCTATGTTGAAACGATATGAAGAGTAACAATGTAATTGAAGTACAAAGAAAAACATGTAACCAAAGCTAAAGTAATTGTGACTACAAAGAAGATGAAGTTACTTATTGATCAATAATTGTAAAAGAAAGGAAACATATAGAAGCTTGCTACAAAGGTATATTTTGCGTGACTAGTACGGCATGATAGGAAAACGGGTGCCGATTCATGTCTGATATAACTCAGCTACCTAAGAGACAGACTAAAGCTGCAAGATCAGGAGATGCAGAAGACAGCTATGTCTGCACAAACAATGATAAGTCAAGGTTGGCTCAGAAAAAAGGATGCTATTTTAAGGAATAAGTACAGAGCATAAAGGGAGTTACATGCATAAACTCTGAATATGGGACATTCTTCGTATATTGAAGAAGAAGAAAACATCTGTGAAAGCCAACTGTTGGTCAATTAAAAGTGAAAAAAAAGTTCACATGAGACGGCGTGAGACAGTCTCTAGAGGCCAAGAGGAGCAAGTGCATCCAGCATAATTAAATCAAATAGCAGAAAATACAAGGATGAAATGGACAAATTTGTGGTCTGCTAACGTGATTTCAGAGAGAAGTGTACAGGGGCTATTCATTAAGCCTCAGATGAAGATAGTGGTGTGCTCACTCCCTTGAACGTCTCAGGACAGTGAGCAGCAACAAGGTCAACTGCAAAAGGAAGACTTTGGCTTGTGGCAGACCGATGAGAGATGATGGACTAATTGGGAAAACGGGGAGTAGTCTGATGGGATTCTAACGCCTACGTTTAGTTTCGCTTACATGCTACTAAATGAGTCAAAAGTTCAAGGTTGGAATAGTTTGCCAACCAATCTGTGGGTTTGAGGGACAACCTAACATACATTGCTGCAAAGACCAATCCACTGAGAGTTTGTCCATTAAAATCAGTACTGTACATATGTAGAGGTAGTTCAAGCCCTATAGATAAGGGGTAGCCAATGATGCATTAATCCCTATATATTCTATAAGTAGACTTGATCCCTTAAGCAATCCTTCCCCTCAGTAGGATTTGTATTTTTGCCACATAGAATTAGGTCATAGATGACGTATATTGGGGTCTATAGATCTCTGTGTAATCAAGCTGCTTTGTGAGTGTACATGCATCAGTCTGATGTTTGCCAGGTCTCTGTACTTTGAATAAAGGAGTGTTTTGCCATAGCCTTCGAGTCTGTCCAGTTTTTTGGTCTGTGATCTTTATTTGTAATTCCATCTGGCACAAAAGACGCTTCAAGGTGCTAGAGCACAGACGTACCAGAACTAAATGTCCATGGTGGACATTACCGGAGCTCTGCTGCCGGGAAATGAGTCCCAAAAGCGAAAGCACCATTGATTTGAAGGCCAGGAAGGCATACTTTGCTGGCCCTACATTCTGTCTCCAGACACAGATTTTGATTATGTTGGTTGAACCCACTTGCACAAGCCCAGAGAGGGCTGATAGCATAGAGGCCTTGCTCTGCTAGTAGTACTCATTGCCTCACAGCAAACTTTGGAGGCATAACCTCCAAATTGCTCTGCTCGTAATATCTGGTGACAGAACATAATATTTTCACTTTGGAACAAAACTAGCAGTAGGTAGTGTTTAGCCTCCAATGCCAGTGAGTCTGCAAACGTTGACTCTCCAGATGTGTTGGACTACAACTCCCATCAGCCCTAGATGGCAGAGTCAGTGGTGAGGGATAATGGAACTTTCCAGATGTTTTGGACTACAGCTCCCATCAGCCCTAGAGAGCGGAGTCAGTGGTGAAGGATCATGGAAGTCATTACCTTTGGCTTTCCAGATGTTTTGGACTACAGCGCCCATCAGCCCTAGACGGCAGAGTCAGTGGTGAGGGATCATGGAAGTCATAACATTTGACTTTCCAGATGTTTTGGACGTCAGCTCCCATCGGCCCTAGAGAGCGGAGTCAGTGGTGAGGGATCATGGAAGTCATAACCTTTGGCTTTCCAGATGTTTTGGACTACAGTTCCTATCAGCCCTAGACGGAAGAGTCAGTGATGAGGGATCATGGAAGTCTTAACCTTTGGCTTTCCAGATGTTTTGGACTACAGCTCCCATCAGTCCTAGAGAGCGGGGACAGAGTCAGTGGTGAGGGACCATGTAGAGCATCAACGATATTTGAAGAGTGGCAGGATTGCGACCCAGAGGCCCTCTGGTGTACCGTTTCTATGTTCTTAGTTCGCCAGGTTTTTTTTCGCTGATCATTTTTGGCTGAAATTTGGTGGGGATGGTGACACCTCAAGCGTCCCTTCCCTATCACCTAGTCCCTATTCCCCACACCTCCTACCGCTTATATCCCCTTACCTCCCCCACACCCCATATTTTTCAATTTGCTTTTTCCGGCTGAAAGTTTACTGCAAAAAAAAGCTTGGCGATATAATAACATTTTGCAGTAGTATCACAGCTGCTTAGGCAGCCGCCGCTCAACTTGCGAGCCGCCTCCATATGATCTGCGCCACGCGTGTTCCGATCAAGGATTCCCCACATTCATGTGGAGCCCTCAGTGGGCTGTAGTGTGTAGAGAAACGAAGGCAAGTAAGTGCCTTGCCTTTCATGGCCCAGCATGAGAAATTCCTTGAGCTGCACCCCGCGCCCCAGCCCCACAGCACCCCCGGCCCCACAGCACCACGAGCCCCAGCCCCACAGCACCATCAGCCCCGCCCCAGAGTTCTGCCAGCCTCAGCCCCACAGCACCCCCTGCCCCTGCCCCACAGCACCCCCAGCCTCACAGCCCACCAGTCCCGGCCCCACAGCACCACCAGCCCCGGCCCCACAGCACCACCAGCCCCGGCCCCACAGAACCACCAGCCCCGGCCCCACAGAACCACCAGCCCCGGCCCCACAGCACCACCAGCCCCAGCCCCACAGCACCATCTGCCCTGGCCCCACAGCACTGCCAGCCTCAGCCCCACAGCACCCCCTGCCCCACAGCACCCCCAGCGTCACAGCCCCACCAGTCCCGGCCACACAGCACCACCAGCCCTGGCCCCACAGCACCACCAGCCCCGGCCCCACAGCACCCCCAGCCCCACAGCACCACCAGCCCCGGCCCCACAGCACCAACAGCCCTGGCCCCACAGCACCAACAGCCCCGGCCCCACAGCAGCCCCACAGCAGCCCCAGCCCCACAGCACCACCAGCCCCACAGCATTACCAGCCCCAGCCCCACAGCACCCCAAGCCCTGGCCCCAAAGCATCCCAAGCCCCGGCCCCACAGTACCACCAGGTCCAGCCCCACAGCACCACCAGCCCCACAGCACCACCAGCCCCGACCCCACAGCACCCCAAGCCCTGGCCCCAAATCATCCCCAGCCCCGGCCCCACAGCACCACCAGGTCCGGCCCCACAGCACCACCAGCCCCACAGCACCCCCTGCCCGGCCCTACAGCACCACCAGCCCCGGCACCACAGCATCCCAAGCCCCGGCTCCACAGCACCACCAGCCCCGGCACCACAGCATCCCCAGCCCTGGCCCCACAGCATCCCCAGCCCGGCCCCAGAGCACCACCAACCCCGGCACCACAGCATCCCCAGCCCCGGCCCCGCAGCACCACCAACCCCGGCACCACAGCATCCCCAGCCCCGGCCCCAGAGCACCATGAGCCCTGGCCTCACAGCACCCCCAGCCAAACAGCCACACCAGTCCCGGCCCCACAGCACCACCAGCCCCGGCCCCACAGCATCACCAGCCCTGGCCCCACAGCACCCCCAGCCTTGGGCCCACAGCACCACCAGACCCTTCCCCACAGCAGCCCCAGCCCTGGCCACACAGCACCACCAGGCCCTGCCCCACAGCACCACCAGCCCCGGCCCCACTGCACCCCCAGCCACACAGCACCACCAGCCCCGGCCCCACAGCACCACCAGCCCCGGCTCCACAGCACCATCAGACCCTTCTCCACAGCAGCCCCAGCCCCACAGCAGTCCCAGCCCCAGCCCCACAGCACCACCAGCCCAACAGCACCACCAGCCCTGGCCCCACAGCACCGCAAGCCCCAGCCGCACAGCATCCCCAGCCCCGGCCCCACAGCACCCCCAGCCCCACAGCACAACCAGCCCCAGCCCCACAGCACCACCAGCCCCGGCCCCACAGCACCACCAGCCCCGGCCCCACAGCACCACGAGCCCCAGCCCCACAGCACCATCAGCCCCGCCCCAGAGTTCTGCCAGCCTCAGCCCCACAGCACCCCCTGCCCCTGCCCCACAGCTCCCCCAGCCTCACAGCCCACCAGTCCCGGCCCCACAGCACCACCAGCCCCGGCCCCACAGCACCACCAGCCCCAGCCCCACAGCACCACCAGCCCCGGCCCCACAGCACCACGAGCCCCAGCCCCACAGCACCATCAGCCCCGCCCCAGAGTTCTGCCAGCCTCAGCCCCACAGCACCCCCTGCCCCACAGCACCCCCAGCCTCACAGCCCACCAGTCCCGTCCCCACAGCACCACCAGCCCCGGCCCCACAGCACCACCAGCCCCGGCCCCACAGAACCACCAGCCCCGGCCCCACAGCACCACCAGCCCCAGCCCCACAGCACCATCTGCCCTGGCCCCACAGCACTGTCAGCCTCAGCCCCACAGCACCCCCAGCGTCACAGCACCCCCAGCGTCACAGCCCCACCAGTCCCGGCCACACAGCACCACCAGCCCTGGCCCCACAGCACCACCAGCCCCGGCCCCACAGCACCCCCAGCCCCACAGCACCACCAGCCCCGGCCCCACAGCAGCCCCAGCCCCACAGCACCACCAGCCCCACAGCATCACCAGCCCCGGCCCCACAGCACCCCAAGCCCTGGCCCCAAAGCATCCCAAGCCCCGGCCCCACAGCACCACCAGGTCCGGCCCCACAGCACCACCAGCCCCACAACACCACCAGCCCCGACCCCACAGCACCCCAAGCCCTGGCCCCAAATCATCCCCAGCCCCGGCCCCACAGCACCACCAGGTCCGGCCCCACAGCACCACCAGCCCCACAGCACCCCCTGCCCGGCCCTACAGCACCACCAGCCCCGGAACCACAGCATCCCCAGCCCCGGCTCCACAGCACCACCAGCCCCGGCACCACAGCATCCCCAGCCCTGGCCCCACAGCATCCCCAGCCCGGCCCCAGAGCACCACCATCCCCGGCACCACAGCATCCCCAGCCCCGGCCCCGCAACACCACCAACCCCGGCACCACAGCATCCCCAGCCCCGGCCCCAGAGCACCATGAGCCCTGGCCTCACAGCACCACCAGCCCTGGCCCCACAGCACCCCCAGCCCTGGGCCCACAGCACCACCAGACCCTTCCCCACAGCAGCCCCAGCCCTGGCCACACAGCACCACCAGGCCCTGCCCCACAGCACCACCAGCCCCGGCCCCACAGCACCCCCAGCCACACAGCACCACCAGCCCCGGCCCCACAGCACCACCAGCCCCGGCTCCACAGCACCATCAGACCCTTCTCCACAGCAGCCCCAGCCCCACAGCAGTCCCAGCCCCAACCCCACAGCACCACCAGCCCCACAGCACCACCAGCCCTGGCCCCAGCCGCACCGCAAGCCCCAGCCGCACAGCATCCCCAGCCCCGGCCCCACAGCACCACCAGGTCCGGCCCCACAGCACCCCCTGCCCCAGCCCCACAGCACCCCCTGCCCCAGCCCCACAGCACCACCAGCCCCTGCCCCACAGCACCCCCAGCCCAGGCCCCACAGTACCCTCAGCCCCGGCCCCACAGCACCACCAGCCCTGGCCCCACAGCACCACCAGCCCCGGCACCACAGCATCCCCAGCCCTGGCCCCACAGCACCACCAGCCCCGGCACAACAGCATCACCAGCCCCGGCCCCAGAGCACCATGAGCCCCGGCCCAACAGCACTGCCAGCCTCAGCCACACAGCACCCTCAGCCAAACAGCCCCACCAGTCCCAGCCCCACAGCACCACCAGCCCCGGCCCCACAGCACCACCAGCCCGGCCCAACAGCATCCCCAGCCCTGGCCCCAAAGCACCACCAGACCCTTCCCCACAGCACCCCCAGCCCCACAGCACCACCAACCCCACAGCACCATGAGCCCCGGCCCCACAGCACTGCCAGCCTCAGCCCCATAGCACCCCCTGCCCCACAGCACCCCCAGCCTCACAGCCCACCCAGTCCCGGCCCCACAGCACCACCAGCCCCGCCCCACAGCACCACCAGCCTCGGCCACACAGCACCCCCAACCCCAGCCCCAAATCAGCATCCCCAGCCCCGGTCCCACAGCAGTCCCAGCCCGGGCCCCACAGCAGCCCCAGCACCACAACACCACCAGCCCCACAGCACCACAAGGTCTGGCCCCAGAGCACCACCAGCCCCAGCCCCACAGCACCACCAGCCCCACAGCACCCCAAGCCCTGGCCCCACAGCATCCCCAGCCCCACAGCACCTCCTGCCCCAGCCCTACAGCACCCCCAGCCCCTGCCCCACAGCACCCCCAGCCTGGGCCCCACAGCACCACCAGCCCCAGCACCACAGCATCCCCAGCCCTGGCCCCACAGCACCACCAGCCCCCGCAACACAGCATCCCCAGCCCCGGCCCCAGAGCACCATGAGCCCCAGCCCCACAGCACTGCCAGCCTCAGCCCCACAGCACCCACTGCCCCTGCCCCACAGCACCCCCAGCCTCACAGCCCCAACAGTCCCAGCCCCACAGCACCACAAGCCCCGGCCCCACAGCACCCCCAGCCCTGACCCCACAGCACCACCAGACCCTTCCCCACAGCAGCCCCAGCCCCGGCCCCACGGCACTCCCAGCCCCACAGCACCACCAGCCCCGGCCCCACAGCACCACCAGCCGCAGCCCCACAGCAACATGAGCCCCGGCCCCACAGCACTGCCAGCCTCAGCCCCACAGCACCCCCAGACTCACAGCCCCACCAGTCCCGGCCCCACAGCACCACCAGCCCCAGCCCCACAACACCACCAGCCCCGGCCCCATAGCACCCACAGCCCCAGCCCCAAATCAGCCCCCCAGCCCCGGCCGTACAGCACCACCAGCCCCGGCCCCACAGCACCACCAGCCCCAGCCCCACAGCACTCCAAGCCCCAGCTCCACAGCACCCCCAGCCCCTGCTCCAAAGCACCCCCAGCCCCGGCTCCACAGCACCATCAGCCCCGGCCCCACAGTATTGCCAGCCTCAGCCCCACAGCATCCCCTGCCCCTGCCCCACAGCAACCTCAGCCTCATAGCCCCACCAGTCCCGGCCCCACAACACCACCAGCCCCACAGCACCACCAGCCCCGGCCCTACAGCACCATCAGCCCCGGCCCCACAGCACCCCCAGCCCTAAATCAGCACTCCCAGCCCCAAATCAGCACCCCCAGCCCCAAATCAGCACCCCCAGCCCCACAGCACTACTAGCCACAGCACCCCCAGCCCCGGCCCCACAGCAGCCCCAGCCCCGACTCCACAGCACCGCCAGCCCCGGCTCCACAGCACCCCCAGCCCCAGCTCCACAGCACCACCAGCCCCGGCCCCACAGCACCACCAGCCCCTGCCCCACAGCACCCCCAGCCCTGGCCCCACAGCACCACCAGCTCCAGCCCCACGGCGCCATCAGCCCCAGCCCCACAACACTGCCAGCTTCAGCCCCACAGCACCCCCTGCTCTACAGCACTCCCAGCCTCACAGCCCCACCGCTTCCGGCCACACATCACCACCTGCCCCGGCCCCACAGCACTGTTAGGAAAGATTTCATAATTGTATGTAATTTTCCCTCCATGTGGCAACCCCAATACTTTTTGCTGTTGTTTTACACCCTGATCTAGACTTTGCCAGAGAAGCGTAGCCTTCTGCCGCACTCCTCTGAGCTTTCGCTCACTTCTTATGGGGAAACTGAAATGCCCTTAAGACAGTCAGTACTGGGAGACTTTGTTTCCCTTAGTCCTTTCCTCATGTTGCAGCTTTTGTGCAACATGAAACAAGAGTGCACCGTAACTTACATTACCGCGCTCTTGAGTCTCTAGTCATTCCAAAGGCCCTAGAAACTCTCGCTGGATTTATTATAAACTGTGCAGGTATATCACGGACAGGACTGGTGGCAGCTATCGTATTCTTTTGTGTTTTGAACCCTTTTTTGCCATGTTATCCGCGCTTACCGCGTTTTGCACGAATAGGTGGCCTGGCTCCCAAGATGGCCATGCCACGAGGTTCTTTGTCCTGTCCGCTGACCGTCTTCCCCTTCACTTTCCCCCAGGTCGAGCCGACCCAGGGCAGTCCTTATTTGGTCATGCACTTTCCCGCGAAACCCCAAAGCTTTCGCAGGCTTCTGCATGCCTTGTGTGTGCCTCCAGGATGTGGCCTGGGATGTCTGTTCCCAATACACATCCTGGGTGCCAGAGAGTCGGAGTGTCCTGAATGCCTGGGACCACCGTGGTCCGTGATAGGTCCACGTATGGTGTGAGTGTTTGTGAGCAGATCTCCCATTGGGTCCTCTCCATTTTGGCGTGAAGGGAACTTTGGATAAGAGGAGGCAGAAAACACCACTACCAGGTCTATCTCCTGAGTTCACACTGAACAAGGGATAAGGAGCCAGGTATCCTGCAACAAGAAGCTGAGTCGAGGAACTGCTGGTGACCCACTGAAGGTTTGGCACCCTGAGCCGCTGTCGTCCTGTGAGACCCCTCTGCATCTGATCGTCCGAGAAGGTCTGCGAAGGCGCTTCGACCCATTGGAATAGTGGGATCAACTATTCCCGGCACCTTCATCAAACCCTGCAAGTAAGCCTCTTCGGAAGTGTCCCAGGGCCAACCAGTGGGCTGACCAATTTACACAGGACACTTTGCTCTGTCTCTGCTGCCGTTTCAGGGAAGCCCTCGAAACTTGGTCTACTGCTAGCTCTGCGTCCACGGCACCCTCACACCGAATTTCGTACACTTGGCATTCCCAGGTCTGAAGTGAGACGAGTGCGCCCGGACCAGAGTAAACGCGGTTGCCGTGTTGCCCTGCTGTGGTAACAACCTGTGCACGTCCACTGCATTTGGGACACCCTCTACCCTGCATATTGCTACGCAGAAGCTACACAGTGTCGAGATGTCCTGATCATCGCAGCTGAACCTGCCAGCAACGTGAACTGAACTGGAGAAGTCTGGGTCTGCCCGCGTCGGTGACCGGTGAGTAGTCCATACCCCAACCGGTGGCCACCTCGTGCAGGAGCCCGTTTCTTTTCTACCGCTGTTGCGAAATAGCGACTCTATCCCGCACTCTCACCCTGCCTCTGCCCACAAGTTGAGCCCTTGCTTGAGTAGTGGGGACTTGTTCTGCATCGCTTCATTCACCTTCCTGAACTGCCTGATATCCTTGAAGAGGCCCTCGCTTGTCTATTGGCACCAGCGCATGCAGGTACTTTTGAGCATAAGGCTCCTCTCTTTGTAGGGCTCAGACTTCCTCCTAGTTAGGTGTATTTCTGATATCGAACTGGGTCTAATGATTACTTGCACTGACTGTTTTCCTCCCCATCTAGGTGGTCTACATATTTTGTGCTTCTAACTCCTTAGACCCCTTGGTCTTGTATATATATTGTATTGATTGTGACGTGTTGGTTTACTTTAGTATTATTGTGATTCTTTACTATGGTCGATGTTACAAAGGCCTTGTAATAAATGTGTCTATATTTTTAATATAACACCTGTCTGGAGTAATTTGTAAGTGTCCTTGCTTTGTGTGCTCATTGGGCTTTCAGTCACCCTCACCCCTCTTGAGACTTAGTCTTGACCGCCGCCATCGCTACCCTGATTGGTCTGGCTTGTCCAGAGGTTAACCTGTTCCAAGAAACTAGGCTGGCCTTCTGAACCTCTGCCCCTCCAGGTCAGAGTTCAGAAATCCATCTTAACAAGCACCATCAGCCCCGGCCCCACAGCACCACCAGCCCCAGCCCCAAATCAGCACCCCCAGCGCCGGCCCCACAGCACCACCAGACCCTGCCCCCACAGCACCACCAGCCCCGGCCCCAGAGCACCACCAGCCCCGGCCCCACAGCACCACCAGCCCCAGCCCCACAGCACCCCCAGCCCTGGCCCCACAGCACCCCTAGCCCCATCCCCACAGCACCACCAGCCCCAGCCCCACAGCACCCCCAGCCCCGGCCCCACAGCACCCCTAGCCCCGGCTCCACAGCACCCCCAGCCCTGGCTCTACAGCACCACCAGCCCCGGCCCCACAGCACCATCAGCCCCGGCCTCACAGCACCCCCAGCCCCACAGCACACCCAGCCCCGGCCCCACAGCACCACCAGACCCTGCCTCACAGCACCACCAGTCCCACAGCACCCCCAGCACCACCAGCCCCGGCTCCACAGCACCAGCCCCACAGCACCCACAGACCCAGCCCCAAATCAGCACCCCCAGACCCAGCCCCAAATCAGCACCCCCAGACCCAGCCCCAAATCAGCACCCCCAGCCCCGGCCCCACAGCACCACCAGCCCCGGACCCACAGCACCATCAGCCCCGGACCCACAGCACCATCAGTCCCGGCCCCATAGCACCACCAGACCCTGCCCTATAGCACCCCCAGCCCAGGCCCCACAGCACCCCCAGCCCCGGCCGGACAGCACCCCCAGCCCCGGCCCGACAGCACCATCAGCCCCGGCCCCACAGCACCCCAGCCCCGGCCCTACAGAACCCCCAGCCCTGGCCCCACAGCACCACCAGACCCTGCCCCACAGCACCCGAAGCCCTGGCCCAAAAGCACCACCAGTCCCACAGCACCCCCCAGCCCCACCAGCCCCAGCCCCACAGCACCATCAGCCCTGGCCCGACAGCACCACCAGCCCCAGCCCCACATCACCCCCAGCCCCGGCCCCACAGCACCCCCAGCCCTGGCTCCCCAGCACCCCCAGTCCCGGCTCCACAGCACCACCAGCCCCGGCCCCACAGCACCATCAGCCCGGTCCCCACAGCACCCCCAGCCCCGGCCCCACAGCACCCCCAGCCCTGGCTCCCCAGCACCCCCAGTCCCGGCTCCACAGCACCCCCAGCCCCAGCACCACAGCACCCCCTGCCCCGGCCCTAAAGCACCACCAGCCCCGGCCGCACAGCACCATCAGCCCCGGCCCCACAGCACCCCCAGCCCCGGCCCCACAGCATCCCCAGCCCTGGCTCCCCAGCACCCCCAGTCCCGGCTCCACAGCACTCCCAGCCCCGGCACCACAGCACTCCCAGCCCCGGCCCTAAAGCACCACCAGCCCCGGCCCCACAGCATCCCCAGCCCTGGCTCCCCAGCACCCCCAGTCCCGGCTCCACAGCACTCCCCAGCCCTGGCTCCCCAGCACCCCCAGTCCCGGCTCCACAGCACTCCCAGCCCCGGCACCACAGCACTCCCAGCCCCGGCCCTAAAGCACCACCAGCCCCGGCCCCACAGCACCATCAGGCCCGGCCCCACAGCACCCCCAGCCCCGGCCCCACAGCATCCCCAGCCCTGGCTCCCCAGCACCCCCAGTCCCCGCTCCACAGCACTCCCAGCCCCGGCACCACAGCACTCCCAGCCCCGGCCCTAAAGCACCACCAGCCCACCTCACTGGAAAACTATTTCTAAGGCCCAACATCGGCTTCCAAAGGCTTTCCCTGAGAGCTGCGCGAGGGGCGTGAATACCATGTAGAGTTCGTATTTAAAAAGTCCCAAAACACACCTGTGCACCGCTGTACCATTCGCGGAGCTCAAGAGAAGGGGAGGGGTGGCACTGCAGGGGGGCACATGGCCGGCCTGGCAAAAGCAGCATAGGATTCCCCCCCCCCCCCCCCAGCGCAGGGTCAAATGCGGTGCAGGTCATGTGGGTTTAAATGGGAAATGCGCCCCTTAGGTGCCCCTTAGCTGTGGCAGGCAGGGTAGCAGGAAGCCTTCTCAGTCCCAAAGGGCCACGCCTGCTTATGACCAGCGCGATAATAACTCAGGCTACAGGACCCCCTGGAGAGATCCCCGACAGTGGCAACTGTGCCCCAGATGCTGATGTGGACGCTTAGCCCCCAAGGGACGTCTTCCTATTTGCTGTAAAAGAAGCCACAGAAGGGCCGACTCTCGAGGGCAAGCCTCGTGATACCACGTGCTGCACGCACCCTCTGTGATTGGATAGTTCCAGCAGGTGGCTAGCCTGCCAAGGCTGTATAAAGCATAGCTCCTTCGCTCCTGTGAGATCTCAAGGTAGCCAGTCCTGATGTAGCGCCGACGCGCCTTCCAGGAAATCTTGCTATGGAACCAAACGTCTCCGCCTGTGCACCCCCCACGTCACAGCAAGCCCAATGGTTTCGCGGTAAGTCCCTTGTCTCTGTCGAGTCTGGTGGGCATAACGCGCGTGTATTTCTGCGCTAGTGACAGCCTCACGCCTTTCACTCGAAATGTGTCATTTTCGTCTCGAATTGCAAACTAGGTTCAACTTTAGCAAAATTCCTGCACTCGTGGCAATGTTATGTATCGTTTTATGTTGTTACCTATTTGTGCATGCATTTATTTATTTATTTGTACTTTTGTAGCATGCATATACAAAAGTTTCAAAACGGCGGCAGAGTCTCGTGGATTCCCCCAGAGTTAGTTCCAGAGTGGGGGTTCAGCGACTGAGACGCATCGTCCACTCACAGATTTCTCGTTGACGTTCGGGGTTCGCGCCCAAGCTTCACCAGCCAAGCAAAGCGAAGGAAGTGGGGTTCGTTAAGCAGCAAGCTCTTGTATATTTTCCGCTCCCAAAGGGCGCCATTTTAACGAGGCAGGGGCTTCATGTCGGACTATCTCTTTGGCAACAGTGTTAGGGACTTGCATGCGAATTTACAGGAGTCACGCTGCCGATCCTGTTAGCTAATGCTGGGAATAACAGGGTCTACACTTGAAGGGGACGTGTAATTAGGGGGACTTTTATGCTAAGACGAGGATTAAATATGCAGTCTTGAGTGTTACCTCATTGAGGTGTTACGGTAGTGAGAGAATCTCCCATCAAAGGGCTACTTACTTATCTAAGGGTCTTGCTTTCATCAGCGTGACGTACGTTTTAAGTTGGTCAAGACCGAGTGAGTGGGCAACGCCCCATTTGCATTCTAGGTGTTATGTTTGATTATTGGAGTCTTGGGCGCCTCACTCAGCTGGGACTTCATTGTAGACATTAGCAGATGGCAGTGATATTGACCAAAGAAAAACAAAAGGAAAGACATATTTAAGGAGAGGGAGCAGTCATCAGAGATGAGTACATTAGAGCAGGGCTCAAGTCGAGGGTACACGCGGGGGGACAGAGTCCCCCCACTTTATTCAGAGGGTGGACTCAGTCGCCCCAACTAAAATGAGAAACATTGAATGTCCTCTTTGAATGTAAGAATTAAAGCCAAACCGCAGTCATCAGGTTTGCAGGCCGGACACTTTACCACCGCACTATATAACCGGATGACCCATAACAAACAACTAAAGGTGAAATGTCCCATTTTGGTACTGCAAGTCCCAGGGAAAACATTTGTATTGGTTCTTGGAGTGTAAAACATGCACACCTTTTAACGTTTTCAAAAACACAATTAGAATTAAATTATCTTCTCTTGGTTTGGGTGTGTGTTCATTTTATAAAAAGGCAAATGCCATTCGTCCTGTGCAATTTGGGTGGTTATGCAAACCCAATTTAATGAAATGTGCAAATTTCACCTTGATATGCTAATTTCTGGCGACGTAACATCCCATTGCATTTGTTGATGAGTCCCCCCACTTTCATTTTTAGGACTTGACCCCTTCATTAGAGTCTATTTTCACGAGTCCAGAGTTCACTCTTCTGCTGGCATCAGTGCTGGTTGGCCACCAGGGAACTTCTCAGAGGAAGAGGGAGTTCTTGAGCGTTCCCTCAGCCTGGGGTCACTGGAAGTGTGTAATGGTGCTGCCGATTGGTCATTGTGGATCTCTTTGTAGGGAGGGGAGTCTTCAGGCCAGGGATCACTCTGCTGCTGTGTACAGTGCTGCTGATTAGTCATATGGGGTATTTTCATAGGAGGGGTGGCTCTTGAGCTTTGAATGAGAGTAGAGTGCTAGATACCTTCGGCTCAAGAGAATGACACGCAGGTGTGCTCCACCCCCCAATAATGCTGTTATCACACGTAATCCTGGCATGCCCACTGTCGCAGTGTGTGCACTCTGATGAAATCCCTTGCTTGGTTCTAGGGATGGCCAAGGTGGTGACACAGAGGTCCAGGCGCCACCTCGAGTCAGTGGATGTTGGGACCAGGGCTTTAGGGGGAGATTCTATTGGTCAATCTCCACTGCTCCCGGTCATAGTGCAGGGCACAATCCAAGTGCTCCGCTGCAGGCCAGTCCGGGGGCCGCCACCCTCCACAGTTCAGCTGCCACATAGGGTAGGAAAGTCCTGTTGACTTTGACCCGCCTCAGGCCCCAAATAAAACCCTGCAGTGCGGTGGCAATGAACCCCTTACTCAAGCCGGAAGCTCTCTCTGAGAAGACACACATTTCAACAAAAACGAAAACAAACACGTTGTTTTATCTCTAATCAATTTCATTCATCCCACAATAGTAACACTTGTCATGATACTGTTTCCATTCCATTGGCAGTCCGGAAAGTCATTTCAAAGCCCTGGAGAGACCATTAGGAAGCTGCCAACGGATACAATGTTGCTAGATTTGGATTCTCTGGATCCCGCATCTGATACAATGTTGCAGATTTCCAATTACCCAACCACAGAGTTCCCCAGGAATGACTGAATATTACCTATTCGTTGTCGCAGGGCTAAGCATTCCCCTTGCTGAAGATACAGTATTTTAATTTGTACAAGCCTTACCCAGAGGTTTCCTGGAGTGTTTCCCATGACCTGAAGAAACATGAGAGCTACCCAGACAACACCAGGTGGGGCCTGTTTCAAAGAATAAAATAAAATATCACAGAAAGGCCAAATACATGTTTGCCCCCACACTCCCCAGGCCCAGAGTGAGGCCAGGTGCACCCAGTAAAAGCAACCAATCCCAACTCTGCTTCAAGTACCAAACACAGGTGCAGCTACTTATTAAGAGCCAAGCCCAGGTAGAGCATTAGAAACTCAGGGAGGCCAGTGAGCAGGTCTAGGTTGGAGGATTGGAGGCTTGAATCTGGTGGTGGTGGGAGACTGGAGAGGGCTAAGAGCAGAGGTTGCAGAAACCAAGGAGGTTGAAGAGGCGGCATTGGTAGTGTCGGGGGGAAATTCTGCCGGGGTCAGCTGGCCGTCCGCGGACCCCCGGGCAGGGAGGCCCAACTCCTCCCGCGTATCCCAAAAATGAGTATGAGGAACACGCAAGAAGCAAGGTGGTTCTGCTGTTTATTAAAAAACGGCAGGGATGGGTCAAGGATCGTACGTGTCCGTCCTGACTCTCTCTCAAAATTCGTGGGGCTCGCAGGCCCTTTTTACCTCAGTATGACGCGCTACTCGCGTCACCTGGGAAAGTTAGCAAAAAACCTATCGCCACTCTGGATTGGTTCCTCGAGAGATAGGGTTAGTATAGCATACGTATAGAGAACACTGTTAGTGGTTGAGGGTCAGTCAGGTGGTATACTTGGGTTGTCCCTTCTATTAGATACATGAAAATTGTTACATGAAGACCCCTGAGGATTGGCTAATGTTAATGGCGTTAGTGATAAGTACCCCATGTTCTGATTGGTCCACTCGCGAGCCCCCCAGCCTGGGACCATCGTTGTTCCCAGCTTGCGGTGCACCTGCTATTTGCAACAATGTGTAACTATGTGTTTGTGCAGACAATGCGTGGATTTGTTCATATGCTTGAAGGCAGACTACTCCCACCGCCGCAGATGTCCATTGAGCCGCTTCATTGTTGCTGCCTGTGTCTCGAAACGTGGACCCAGGTGCCTCCTCCCTCCTTGGTCTGGCACCCTGTCAGGTTCGGCTTGGTCACGTGAGGAGAGACCGTGGTTGAGGCAGAATTCTGCACATTTAATGTTGCATTTTCCACTGTGTGTCTGGCTTAGTTTGCAGGTGTGACCTTGGCTTCGGCTTGTGGCATGCGAGTTTGCAACATTGTGCCCTTGGCTGTCTGTTCTCGCCGGCTCATTCTGCAGGGTCAGCAATTGTACTCTGGCTCGTTCAATGTTCGTGGAGGCTCTTGCTTGCGGCCTACTTGGGCCTGGTGCATAGGTGGGGATGTTTGATGCACGGCGCTTTAGGTTATGGTATCATATTGCTTTATCCCCAGTATCATGTCTTCGTTATTTTTCTCATTGCAATGCATGGGTTAGGAGAAGCGTCAGCAAGCATTTTAGATGAGTTCGTTGTGCGTCTTGCGTTTCTGCATTTTGAAAAACCTATGTGAAAAATAATAAAGATGCGCGTCAGTGGGTGTGTCCGTCACCTACGTCATAGCACTGAATATGTTCTTCGTGTGGATTGGTGTGGGAGTGTCCAGTGTGCATGTTTGCGCGGGTGTTCTGACCGTTGGCTAGGTCGTCATGGCACCTCTAACGATGTGTTCATTTACTGTTGAATGGTTCAGTCGAGTTCATCCATGCCGCAGGAGTCGGCTTGGGCAGGGCAGGCTGGTGGGCAGGCTGGTGGGCACATCCGTATGTTCCTGTACCAGGGTATTTGGTCATCTGGTAGATAGGCAAACTCCTCTCGTGGCGGGTGTCTGGGCAGCGATCCTCTAGGCCAGGGGCGTGAGGGGATTGGTGGGAGTCTTTTGTTCCATTCTCCCACTTCAGTCCCCCCTCTGGTTGACTTGTCGACCACAAACATATCTTTTTCCTTATCTCCTCTTACTCTCCATATTTTAGTTACTCCTCCCAAGTGTCCATAATGGTTGACATGGTCTTCAAATGACCAATACATATATACACAGGTTCCTCCAGGTGTGCAGTATACCCATTTCCCTATGTAGCTCCTTGGGTTTCTTGGGTTTTCGAGCTTCACAGATGGTGGGTCCAGGTGGTTGGTGATGATCTGTTTGCGCAGTTTTTCTCTTTCTTTTATTATTGTGCCTGTGTGCTGGCCATCATCTGTCGGCATCAATCATTTTGATCATTTTGTCTGTAGTGCGTGCCTTCCGGGCCTTCCAAAATCTTATTATGATCAGTGCAGCTCCAGCCAGTATTATGCATCCAACTATAATCTTTAGTCCGTCTGACAGCCAAGATGGCATCCATGACCATAACATTGAAAACCAGCTGTCATCCTTCTTCACTCCTTTACTTTCTTCCATCATTTTGGAGTGCATCTGGGCCAGTTGTGATACTGCTTCTGTCAGTGTACCATTGTCAGCATCGTTAGCAGGAATGAATGTGCAGCATGATTGTCCTATCTTTGCGCAAACTCCTCCTTCCATTGCTGTAAGGAGATCTAATACATATCTGTTCTGTAGTGCTACCATACTCACTGCTCGCAGTTCCTCTTTTATTGCGTTGAATCCATTTACTGTAGAATGAATTGTCATCATTAGCTCCCATCTAGTTATCTGGAGCCATTTTGCGTTTGCGTAAGCTTGAAGTCCCGGATGTATTATTGACGAGAAGAACATTGCTGCTCTGCTGAATAGTCTGTGTTCTGGTGGGTTTGAAGTGAGTGCTGTTTCCGACCTTCCCCATAGGTAATTTCCTGTCAGAGGTTCTCCTTGTCTCTTCTTTCTATTCAGGACATTGTTGTTGTTGTTCTTTTCGTTCTCTGACCCCTTCTGAGGCTTTACAGATCTCTTCTTCCTCTTGTTTCCTTCATCCATTTTAGGGAAGTTCGCCATGTTCACATGTTTCTGGGGCACCACTAGTGATGGTACATTAACGTGTACCATTGTGCATATACCATTCCACAGAGGGGGCAGTGTGTGGTATGCCTTGTTTCCGCATGCACAGCAATGGTCCATTAATACTGCTGTTCCTGCTCCCCCCTCAGGTAACTCTATCACGCTTGCACAGTTGGTGTTGTATCCCACGTCCACTTCTCCTCTGTGTTGGTAGCATACCTTAGGTGCAGACAGCGGAAGTATGCTTATTGGGTCTTCATCCTTCTCCATCCACGTCAGCATGGGTACGTACTTGCCCCAAATCGTCCAACATCTGTTGTTGTGTTCATCAATAGTTGTAATATTTTCTCTTGTTACCATGTTGCTGCCAATCACTCCTATGTCCCATTTGTTGTCCATGTACACCTTCCCTGTTATTGTTACCAGTGGTCTTTCCCAACATCCTTGTTTACCAGGAACTTCAGTGGCGTACCAGTCACATGGTAGGTAATGTAGTGTTACTTTCTTTGTTTCTCCCTTTTCAGGACCACTTGTCATGTATCTGAATGCTTCAGCATGCAAACTGCTCTTGTGGTAACCCAAATAAGTCTTGAGGAAGTTGTTTTCGTATGGATATGTGTCTCGCGTTTTCCACACCAGTTTCACCTCCGTCCCTTGAAATCTCCCTTTCGTTTGGAACAGTGCCAGGTATATTATACATCGTGCTGTCTTTTCATCTATTTCCGTGGCAACAAATGTTTGAGAAGCACTCATGGCGTATGGGATCAATGAGCAGACGTAGCAGCTGTCTTCTGTTGTCTGCTTACCTATTTGGGTCATGTGTTGGTACCACATGTTGTTCGAGACGTGTGCTGAATCTGTTATGTAATTATCAATGCCTTTATTATCTGAGTATGTGCTACGTTTAACTCTATTTCCCTTGTGTGGAGGCTTGCTAGTACCACCTGACGTAACACCTGTTGCAGCCGTGGGTGGGGGTACATTAGGTTTGGGTACAGCAAAATATTGATAGCATAACTTTTCTGCCATACAGAGGCAGCCAAAAACCCAGTGATCATCAAAATCCCTATCATTTTTATTACAGAAGCTAGTCTCACCGGCATTTTGCTCTTACCTTGCTGCAGTCCGGCAGCTTATTCCTGGACGTTAGAGTTGCCCGCCTGAAAATTCTCAATATGCTTGTTATTAGTGTTAGTTGTTGTTTTCAAGCTCTCCCTATCAAGTAGTCGTTCAGTACCCAGGCGAAGAGCTGTTCCCACGCCAATCTAAGCGATCTGTCTTTTAGGGCAAGCAAGTGTAGGTGAAGATGGGGCATTGATTGTTCTATGGCCAAGATAAATGCTGTGTAGTAGACACGTACCCTCCTTCTTTTTAGGTACTTTGGCCTTTTTATGTGATAGACAAATTGGTGTGATAGGGCTTCAGGGTAGTTATCGTCTGAGGGTAGCATCTACTCCTGGGCAATGAACTTTGTTAGTTATCTGTTTTCTTAGCAATACAATAATACGCGGTACCTGCATGTGCGAGAAAGAAAAAGAGAACATTCAAGTGTTCACATGTGTATATGTGCAAGACAATGGCCCTCATTACGACCCTGGCGGAGTGGGTTTACGCCAGCGGTATTCGCGGCGGACCCGTCCGCCCTACTACGAGTTCCCGTAGCGCCATGGAACGTTTTCCGCCTGGTTTTTCCGGGCGGAGAAATCCATGGCGCTACGGGACCTTGATGTTAATTACGCCACCGTATTTTGCGGTGGCGCAATTAACGCCTTCCCCACTCCCATTATACCCTATGGGGCAAAAATGGGAATGGGGAAGGGTAAAATGGGGATTGGGGATTTACCGCCCCGCCAAGGTCGGCATGGGGCGGAAAATCCACCAACCTCCATGGCGCTATCGGCAGCTTTCCGCCGTGCTCCGCGGTGCATTTAGCACCGCGATTTCCGCCAGGGTCGTAATGAGGGCCAATGTCCTTCAATTGGGTGGTTACTGTAGTGGGTAGGAGGTCAATGGGCAGAGGGTTTGGGGTTCAACTGGCAGGAGTCTCTTTACTCTTTGATCGTGTGACCATGGGTGGGCGGTATGGGAATTACCAGTTTCTATTTCAGTAGTTGTCTCTGGGGAATCTGGGGGGTGGCAGGGTATGGAGACACTTAGGTCGTCAGCTGTGGTAGAAGTCTCTTCCTCCGTGGGTGACACTGTTGCTGTTCTTCCAATGGCCCTGTCGGTGACGCTAGGGCGGGTCTGGAGTTTGCAGATCTTTACGTCGTGTAGGTGATTCCAAGCACGCTTATCCTGCAACTTTACTGCTCTCGTAGATACCTCCTCTACAAGGTGGGGACCAGTGAAGCGTGGGCTGTTCCACTTTCTATTGAAATTGCGGAGTAGCACGTGGTCATCTTTAGCAATTTTGCACAGTTTTTCCTTTTCCGATCCTTGGTCCTCGTCTTCTTGTTGATAACTCTTAGACCCGCCCCGCGTGCGCTCGAGCTGTTGAGACACAAACACTACATTAGTAATCAAAGAAGACACATATTGGTACATTTCATCACCAAGAACAGTTGCAGTGTTTTCATAGTCTGTGAATGCCCTTGATGTTGGCGTTAGAGGAAGGCGCATTTGACGTCCGGTCACCACCTCATGAGGAGTGAGGTGGTGGTCGGAGTCTGGTCTATTCCTCAGTTCAAATAGAGCTAGCGGAAGGCAATACAACCAACTCTTCTTTGTTGTTTGCTGTATCTTTGCAATTGCCTCCTTCAGTAGGCCATTCAGGCGTTCGCATATACCGTTGGCCTGTGGGTGATATGCACATGCAAATTTATGCTTGATGTTCAGTAAGGATGTGATGTGCTGAAACATTTCATTAGCGAAATGTGGGCCGTTATCTGACCGCAGTACCTCGCACACTCCCCACCTGGGGAAAACCTCCCTCACTAAAAATTTAGCTGCTCTAAATGCATCTGGATGTGAGCAGGGTCCTGCCTCAATCCACCTGGAGAATGGGCATACCACTACAATCATATACCTATTTCCTTGACATACGTTGATCATATCAACGTAGTCAATATGGATGTGCAGGAAGGATCCCTCTGGCCGGGGTATAGTACCTTTTATCACTTTCAGCGTGTGACCGGCCGTAAACTGTTGACATGTGAGACAATTGCTGATAAAATTTGTCACATGGGAATTTAACTCGGGACAGAACCAATCTTCCCTAATTCGTGCTGCAATAACTTCCTTGCCTGTGTGGGCTGGGTGGTGGAGTTGGCTCAGGGCAGTGTTCAATAGTGCCAATGGCATTACCATCTTTCCAGTGTTACCCTGGCGCCATAGTGCGTCAGTTGGCGACATTGTACATCCTCTTTTTACCCATATTTCTTTTTCTGCCATTGGTGCAGCCGCTTGTAACTCCATTATCTGTGTGGCTGGGAGATGAGTGTACCCTTCTCTCATCAGCATCTCTTTAGCTATCCCCCTCCCTCTCTCTGACTCTGGAGGGTTCCATATCTCACCAAAATATGCAGCATACTTCGCATGTGCGTCTGCTGCTGCATTTCCTTTTGAGATATGATCTTCTCCATTAGTGTGTGCAGTACATTTGACCAAAGCTAATTCTTGGGGGTCATTTACTACTTCAATTAATTCGGCTAATAAGAGAGCATGTTGCACTGGGGTGCCGTCAGCTCTCCTAAACCCTCTTCTCCTCCATTTGGACAATTCTGAGTGGACAGTAGACGTGACATATGCGCTGTCAGAATATATAGTTACTCTTTTGTCAAACGCCAAGATCACTGCAACCAATTCTGCTGCTTGAGCAGAGTAATGTTGTGGTAA
The DNA here is from genome assembly GCF_040938575.1 of Ambystoma mexicanum. Taxonomy (NCBI): domain Eukaryota; kingdom Metazoa; phylum Chordata; class Amphibia; order Caudata; family Ambystomatidae; genus Ambystoma; species Ambystoma mexicanum. Next base: position 56,811,791 of record NC_090938.1, read on the forward strand.
TTGTACACATTTCACCGCCACATACACCAATTCCTCTGTCATTTTTACCACTGCTGCCCCAGTTCTCCTTATCCCATCACTTTGGTCTATTGTCGATGACCCATCAATGAACAAGAGCTGTCCTCCTTTTAGCGCGTCCTCTTCAACTTTTCTAGTACATGAGTACATTTCGGTATTCTGCGTACAATCATGTGCATAGTCGCCTTCCTCAATCACTTCCGCTATAAACCTTGCAGGATTAACTGTGCTGCATCTAACAATTGATAATTCTGGTCTTGATAAGATGATCTCATAACCTGACGCCCTCTGCGTGGTTAGTGTGGACTTAGGCTTGTTCAATATTGCAAATAGTGCATGTTCCACAAATAGTGTGGTTGGGCACCCCATTGTAATTGATGATGCTTTCTCTACCGCGAAGGCAGCTGCGGCGAGACCTTTTCGCAAGGGAAATGTCCTAACATTACAGGATCCAAGTTACCGCTGTAAAATGCTACTGGTTTGTAACCCATGTTTGTTTTTTGAGCCAACACTGCTTTCATTACTGCTGAGTCGCAATGTGAAAATATAAAGAATTGTCGTTCATAATCTGGGGTGGCCAGTACTGGAGCAGTTGATATTGCATCTTTCAGTTCATCAAAGGCCTCTTTCATTTCCATTGTCCACCCCAATTTTTTCTCCCCTTTGTTAGCTTCTCTTAATGCCTCAAGTAGGGGTCCTATGTACGAGCTGTAATCAAATACCCATGCTCTACAGTAGTTGCACAGTCCCAGGAACTGCTGCAGTTCCCTCACCGTTTGTGGCAACGGCGTTTTTGATATGGCCTTTGCTCTTTGTGGTGCAATCTTTCTTCCGTATTGGGATATGAGCTGACCAATGTATAGTACCTGTTCCTGACAGTACTGTAACTTTTCTTTGTCTACCTTGTAACCCTTTTCAGCCAATATTGTCAGCATCTTCAATGAGTCCTCTCTGCATTTTTTTTCACTTGTGCTGCAAATTATTATATCGTCAACATACTGCAACACTGTGCTTTCCAATTCAATGTTTCCCAAGTCCATCTGTATTACTCTGTTGAAAATTGAGGGTGACTCGCAGTACCCTTGTGGCAATCTGATGTGTTTCCATTTTGTGTTTCTGTACGTGAAGCTTGTTAGATCTTGTGAGTCTGGGTGCAGGGGTATTGAGAAAACGGCATTTTTGAGGTCAATCACTGTAAATCGTGATGCCTCTGCTGGAATGCCACACAATATTGTGGCCGGGTTTGCTGCTATGGGGTATTCTGCTTCCACTATGTTGTTCAAGGGCCTGAGGTCCTGGATGAAAACCAAGACCTTCCTTTAGCTTTGCGCACTAGATATACGGCTGTGTTACATGGTGATTCTGATGGTACCAATATGCCATTATTTATAAGGGCCGTTATTGTTTCATATATGCCCTCATCTGCCTCTTTTGATAGTGGGTATTGCTTCACTCTAGGGAGTATTGCACCTTTTTTCAATTTTATTCTTACTCCCCCTATACTCTTTATGCACCCCACGTCATAGGGACTAGTAGTCCATAATGATGTTGGGACTTTTGCCATATCTTCCTCAAAGAAGGGAACTGGGGTGGATGTGGGTGCTTCAAGTGCCATTGCAATTTTCTGTGCCACTTGTTTGTATGTAACTCTTAGCCACATTTCTACACTCATCATAAATACCATTTCACCTTCTTCCTTTTCTTCTGAAAAGAGCTCCACGTCTGACACCTGGGTGAGCCTGCATCCCTCAGCTAGGGCTATCACTGCCCTCCATGCTCTTCCTTCCCTGTCTTGGGCATGTACTGCGATATAATCAGCAGTTGCTATAATGCTCTCCATGCTCACTGAAATCACCTTTCCTTCTGGTTCATTGGCTGGTGTTTCCGGTCTGAACAGATAGGCTGTTGGCCTCCTCCAGATCTTCCCTTCTATTCCTGGCATCCATGCGAATGCCATGTCTGTTCCGTACTGGAACAGTTCGCCATCTACTGGCTCAGCCCTAATCACTGTCTGTCCACAATATGCTTGCATGATTTGTCGTGCAGTGAGCATGTTTATTCCAGGTGTGGAGCAAATTATGCCGTCGTCCATAAAGGAGATCATCATATTCAACCTTCTCATTATGTCTCTCCCGAGTATGTTTACTGGTGAGTCCCTAGAATATACAAGCGGGACGGACATGTCATAATCCCCTATCGATAAGGGAATGCTATCAGTAAAGGGAACCAACCCCCTAGCCCCAGAGAATCCTTGGGTGTTCATGGCCTCACCTGACATCTTAAATTTACCTTCCCTTATGCAAGACCGGGTCGCCCCGGTGTCAACAAGGAATGATAATTTTTTGTCACCTATCGTTACCTCTATGCGTGGTTCCTCCGCACTATTAGGTGTTACCGACAGGATGGAACACACCAAGGCCGTCTGTGGGCTGTCCTATTGAGGGTATAATGATTGACCACTTCCTGTGTAAGGGTTGTGTCCCAGGACTGTCACCCTTCCCAGTTGTGTTTGCTGTAGTTGTGTATTGGTAGAGGTTATTTTACAGTCTTGAATTTGGGCAGGTTGCTGTACTTGCTGTACTTGGGGTTGTTGTGTTATCGCTACCTGTTGTTGTGGCAGTGAATATGTCTGTGGCTGTTGTTGTGTTACTAGTTGTTGCTGCCCATTTCCCTGTTGCAATGCCTGCTGTTGCTGGATGCCCTGCTGTTCCTGTGTAGGCCCTTGTTGTCCCTGTTCTCCCCATGATGGTGTGCCTGGTCTCACTCTACATGTGCGTGACATGTGCCCTAGTAATCCACAAATCCAACATACAGGTGGTCCCTGGTCTGCCATGGGAAACTCCCTGAATTGTCCTGGTATACTGGTTGCCCAGTGGGGTAGAAACTTCTGAATCCTCCCCCTTGCTGTTGCGTGTTATAGCCGTATCCCCTCCCCCTCATCATTCCTCCCCTTCCCCTGTTATAATTATAATATCCAGCTCCTGATGTTGATTATCCTCCTCCCATGTTAGTCGTGTATGGTGGGAGTGGTGGCAGCTGTTGTGCTACAATCTGTGGTGATTGTATTTGGGAGGGATCTTGTGCAGCCACTACTTGCGTGGGGTTTGGTGTCATTGTTGTAGGTGTAGTTATTAGTGCACCCTCCATCGTGTATTTAGTACGTTTTTTCTGTACCAATTTAGCCTCTTCCGCTTTTCTATCCTCTTCCTTTTGTTTCACCTTCTCTTGCCATGTCCTACAATGATGTACTATTGTCAGCTGTATTTCTGGCCATGCTTTTGCTTCCATCCCACTACCTTCTTCAGTTGTTTCTGAACTGCTTCCGGGAGCCCTTGTATTAGTACATGATAGAATATTGCTGGTGTTTTGTCCCATTGTTCTCTAGTTTCCATACGCCACTTCTCTTGAATTTCCTGGATATAATCAACAGGATCTTCGTTCTCACGCATCTTGCGTGATGTAATTGCTCCTATGTCTGATGTGTCCGGGTACTGTACCCTCAGCGCTTGCCATAATGCATGTCTGCAGTTTGCGAATGGTGCCCCATCGTGCGATGTGTTTGTTATTGTGACCCCGGCGAAGCCTGCTCTCTTCCAGATGTCATCTGCTGCATCCCCCAATATTGATATTAGAAGGCCCTTTACATCCCCCACTGCCAGTTTCATATATCCATTTTCCCGCACCTCCACTTAATGATGGGAGCCTGCACTTTATATTTTCCTTGTCTGCATGCTTCCAAGGGACGTATTGTGGTCTAACCCCTCCCCTCTCCAGAAGTGGCATTAAGTTGTATCCTGTTTCACCCCCTGGGTTCCACAAAATCGAGTCTGTGTACCCCTCCTCTTCTTCCGTGTCTTCTACATCGTCAATTGCGTCCATATTTCCCCTGCTCGTAACTGTTTCCCCTCCATCTCTTCTCCTTCTTTTATCATTTCCTTTATTTAATGTGGGCGTGTCTATTCGTTCTCCCTGCCTGCGTCCAGGGAGGTCTCTAAGCCTGCCTGCGTAGGGTGTCAGTTCGTGGGGGGCGGGTGTAGGTGGGCATGTTGCACGTAATGAGTGTGGGGTGGTGGAGCATGTTGGACGGGATGATGAGGGTGTAGCTGCACGTGTCTTCCTTCCCGCCATTCCTTGCTCTTCCCCCTCACTTCCCTCCAGGTCTTCCTTTCTCCTGCAGGTCCATGGTGATTCTCTATTTGTCCGGGTGATGTATAATTTATCTAGGCTTTCCCTTTCACTATTTCTTCCTTCCTTCTCCATTCCTTCTTCTTCCTCACTACAAAAGCCATCCAGAAATGGCAACCCCCAATCTGTCCTTTTCCCCCTAATCGTTACTGTTTTTAAGTCTATTAGATCCGTTCCTCCCGTTTCTTCTTTACCAATTGCTCCCCTTTGTGCTGATGTTTTGCTACTTCTGTGTCTCTGTGTACATACCTCCTTACTTCACTCTCCCCTCTCCTATCTTCTCTTTCCCCTTCATTTTTCTCCGCTATTTCTCTACCAATTTCCTCTTTTCTTTTTCAATTCCTCCATTACTTCACTACTCATCTTTTCCAATATCCTTTCTTCTTCTCTCTTCCTTTCCCATCTCGCTCTTTCCCATTCTAATATACTCTCTATCATCCTCCCTTCTTCGTATTTCCTTGTCGTTTCTGATAGTAATCTCCTCTTCCATATTTCCATTTCTTTTTCTTTCTCTTCTTCCTCTCTTTTCCTGTCACGGAGTGCTGCTCTGGATACCCTTTCTGCTACTGCCTTTACCCTTTCGGCTTCTCTCTTTTGCTCCTCAGTTCGTTCCCTCATTTTTTCCAACTCATTCTTACTTTCTTTCCTTTCCCGTGCTCTCTCTCTTTCCTCTCTCTTGAGCTGCTTGATCAGTGCGTTCTGCTCATCCCTTAATTCTGCTAATTGTTCCTCCAAAATCTCTTCCTTTTGTCGTAACAGCTCTTCCTCCTTTCTTTTCCCCTCTTCCCCTTTTATTCCACTCTTTCTGGTATTATCCTCGTCCATTTTCCTTACTACCTCCTTCTCTTCTCCTGTTAATGAATCTCGTAATTTTAATAGTACCTGCGCAGCTACCCACTCATCATGTCCTATTTCCGTGATCTGCTCTTCGCCAGTCCTCCCCTCCCCTGCGGGCATCTTCCTATGAGCTGATCCCGTCGTACTAGTCCGCTCCCTTCCCGTGTGGCCACCTGTAGCTGTATATGGTGGCGGGCTGTATGCCGGGTTCGAATACCCCTCAGCCGCCCTTAATTGTTCTCTTACTATTTCTCCTAGTTCTCTTAAAGGATATAACCCCCCTCCCTCCGTTTTCACTACCTTCGCTAGGGGCATATCGTCGCTCTGTTCCTTTTTTATTTCCTTTTCGTTTGAGTTGTTACTCTTTTCTCCTCCCTCTTGTCCGTTCCCCGTGTTCTGTGTGCCTTCACTCTCTTTTTCCCCATTCTCTCCTTCCTCCTTAATCTTCTTCGCTTCCGTTGTTTCCCCCAGAGTGAACATTCCGTTTGGTCCTGGTCGGGACCCTTGGAACATCCTCCATAAGTTAAAAACCTCCACGTGGTGTGTCAACTTCTTCCCTTTGTATGTGTTATGCAGATGGGTTAATAGTGAATGTTGGGTATATGGATCGAAACTGCCATTAGGCGGCCATGGTGTCGTCATTTTGTTGTCCGTCCCCTGTGTCCATTCTATGCTGTATTTGATCAGTTTCTCCCTATGGGGTGACAGTGTTTTACATATATGCTGCAGCGGGGTAGTGAGGGTGTTTCCCCACCCTCCCGATCCTGTCCCGTGTGACATAGTAGCACTTCAATTGTTATCCTCCCTCTATATAGTAGCGGTTATCTTGCTAATAGTGTACGCTATACAATTTCAGATCTTTACCTGGCCCCGTAATTTTGGGGACTTGCGATTGTCCGCTAAAACAAAATAGTAAAATATAGCATTTGCATTTGTATATTCTTTTCTTTCTTTTCTTCCTTTACCGAACACCTTTACGGCCCCCTACAGCCGAGGCGCACGTAGCCCCCTGCGGCTGCGTGCCCTGTATGATGTTCTTATACAGCCGTCCCACTTTGTTTTACCCCTCCTCGTTTTTCTTCACTTGTCGTGGCCGGCGTTCTCCGTGCGCGGCCACGCCCCCCTTTTCACCTTGCCCCGATCTACTCGTTACCGTTTATCTCCGTCTCCATTCCCTTACCATTATTCTCTTCCGCACCACTCTCCGAAAAATGCCTCGCGTTTGAGATATCCTATGAAAGCCCTACTGGTGACGTCACCGATCTCTTCCAAAACTACTAGTAAGTTCTTTACATGTTTTTAAAAGTTCAAAATACGCTTGCAATCTACCCCAGTTAACCCCACAGCTGTCCTCTTGTCTCGCCTGGAACAAGGTAATCAACAATATAATCAGACTGCGCACACTGCGTCGCCTCGCGTGTGATACGCCCCTCGACAGGAGGGCTTAACCAGCCAATTTTCTTCCGTATTAGGCAAACAGTTAGCTACCGCCTACAGGGAAACGTCATCTATCTATCGAGTTTTCTGCCCGATCAATAGGGATCCTCATCTACTCATTGATCAATAATCACCAAATCGTAGGAAACCGCACACACACACATCCTTACAGGTGGTTGCGACCTAGGCCAATCAGTCTCTACGAGCAGCCGCACGTGATGTTTTCGTGCTCCGCCCCCTCCTCTTCCGTAACGTAGCAGACTGCTCTCGCACTTGTCCAGCTACCATTCACTTCACCCTCAACACTAATTTATCAAACCTTCTCCGCGCACCTGTGTAACACCTCCCACCTCCCGTATTCTATTCCTCCCCTCTCCCTCACAATTTCACATTGCTTGTTGGGCGTGGCATACTCACCAAGTTCTCTTGACGCGGGGCTGCTCGACTGCGTGCACCCCTCCAAGCGGCTCGCCACCTCCCCTCGTCTGGACCATGTCTGGACACTCGCCAACCGCGGGCGGGATACTTCTCAACCGGCTCCCGAAGGCCAATATCCGGATTGCGCTGTCCGGTCTTCTCGCAGTTCCGCGATGGTCCTGTAGTCCTCAAAAGGGGGCAGCGGCAGAGGGGGCCGCGCCGCCGGGCCTCCTCGCATCGAGAGCACTCGGAAAAATAAAATAAAAGCAGATCTTAAACAGATCTCAGCAGTGCCTCCAACTTGTCGGGGGGAAATTCTGCCGGGGTCAGCTGGCCGTCCACGGACCCCCGGGCAGGGAGCCCCAACTCCTCCCGCGTATCCCAAAAATGAGTATGAGGCACACGCAAGAAGCAAGGTGGTTCTGCTGTTTATTAAAAAACGGCAGGGATGGGTCAAGGGTCGTACGCGTCCGTCCTGACTCTCTCTCAAAATTCGTGGGGCTCGCAGGCCCTTTTTACCTCAGTATGACGCGCTACTTGCGTCACCTGGGAAAGTTAGCAAAAAACCTATCGCCACTCTGGATTGGTTCCTCGAGTGATAGGGTTAGTATAGCATACGTATAGAGAACGCTGTTAGTGGTTGAGGGTCAGTCAGGTGGTATACTTGGGTTGTCCCTTCTATTAGATACATGAAAATTGTTACATGAAGACCCCTGAGGATTGGCTAATGTTAATGGCGTTAGTGATAAGTACCCCATGTCTGATTGGTCCACTCGCGAGCCCCCCAGCCTGGGACCATCGTTGTTCCCAGCTCGCGGTGCACCTGCTATTTGCAACAATGTCCATTGAGCCGCTTCATTGTTGCTGCCTGTGTCTCGAAACATGGGACCCAGGCGCCTCCTCCCTCCTTGGTCTGGCACCCTGTCAGGTTCGGCTTGGTCACGTGAGGAGAGACCGTGGTTGAGGCAGAATTCTGCACATTTAATGTTGCATTTTCCACTGTGTGTCTGGCTTAGTTTGCAGGTGTGACCTTGGCTTCGGCTTGTGGCATGCGAGTTTGCAACATTGTGCCCTTGGCTGTCTGTTCTCGCCGGCTCATTCTGCAGGGTCAGCAATTGTACTCTGGCTCGTTCAATGTTCGTGGAGGCTCTTGCTTGCGGCCTACTTGGGCCTGGTGCATAGGTGGGGATGTTTGATGCACGGCGCTTTAGGTTATGGTATCATATTGCTTTATCCCCAGTATCATGTCTTCGTTATTTTTCTCATTGCAATGCATGGGTTAGGAGAAGCGTCAGCAAGCATTTTAGATGAGTTTGTTGTGCGTCTTGCGTTTCTGCATTTTGAAAAACCTATGTGAAAAATAATAAAGATGCAGGTCAGTGGGTGTGTCCGTCACCTACGTCATAGCACTGAATATGTTCTTCGTGTGGATTGGTGTGGGAGTGTCCAGTGTGCATGTTTGCACGGGTGTTCTGACCGTTGGCTAGGTCGTCATGGCACCTCTAACGATGTGTTCATTTACTGTTGAATGGTTCAGTCGAGTTCATCCATGCCGCAGGAGTCAGCTTGGGCAGGGCAGGCTGGTGGGCACATCCGTATGTTCCTGTACCAGGGTATTTGGTCGTCTGGTAGATAGGCAAACTCCTCTCGTGGCGGGTGTCTGGGCCTCGATCCTCTAGGCCAGGGGCGTGAGGGGATTGGTGGGAGTCTTTTGTTCCATTCTCCCACTTCAGTAGACAGACGGTGAAGTGGTGAAGAGCGCAGTGGTAATATCAAGGATTAAGTCTAGCGACAGGACAAGATGGTAACAGCGAGGTGGTGGCAGATCGATGGGTCAGGAGGACGTGGTAAGACCCCAGGGAAAGGAGGACGTTGAAACAACAGAGTCTGGAAGTGGCACAAAGGAGGTGGCAAGAACAGGTGGCAAGAGTAATCTGGAGGCGGTGTTTGTGGGCACATTGTGTAGAAAAGGTGGTAGAGAGGTGGTGGGCGTTACAATGTCAAGAAGAGATGGGAATAGCCAAGAGGAGAAGGTAGTTTGGACCGTGCATCAGCTGGCGATGAAGGTGGTCGAGACCGGGTGGTGACCAGGAGGGAACAGAAGGACACGGCAGAGGCACTTGTAGGAAAATCAAGTAAGAAAAGGGGGAATGAGGAGAAGGTGGAGAGCATTAATTGGATAGACAGATCAGGAAGGTTCGGACTGTCCAGGCTGACAAATCAAGTAACAAAGGGGGGGAATGAGGAGAAGGTGGGGAGCATTCTTTGGAAAGACAGATCAGGAAGGTTCGGACCGTCCAGGCTGATAAATTGAGTAACAAAGGGGGGGAATGAGGAGAAGGTGGAGAGCATTCATTGGATAGACAGATCAGGAAGGTTCGGACCATCCAGGCTGACAAATCAAGTAAAAAAGGGGGCATGAGGAGAGGGTGGAGAGCATTCATTGGATAGACAGATCAGGAAGGTTCGGACCGTCCAGGCTGACGAATCAAGTAAGAAATGGGGGAATGAGGAGATGGTGGAGAGCATTCATTGGATAGACAGATCAGGAAGGTTCGGACCCTCCAGGCTGACGAATCAAGTAAGAAAGGGGGGAATGAGGAGATGATGGAGAGCATTCATTGGATAGACAGATCAGGAAGGTTCGGACCGTCCAGGCTGACGAATCAGGTAAGAAAGGGGGGAATGAGGAGATGGTGGAGAGCATTCATTGGATAGACAGATCAGGAAGGTTCGGACCGTCCAGGCTGACAAATCAAGTAAGAAAGGGGGGAATGAGGAGATGGTGGAGAGCATTCATTGGATAGACAGATCAGGAAGGTTCGGACCGTCCAGGCTGACAAATCAAGTAAGAAAGGGGGGGATGAGGAGATGGTGGAGAGCATTCATTGGCTAGACAGATCAGGAAGGTTCGGACCATCCAGGCTGACAAATCCAGCAACAAAGTGGGGGAATGTGGAGATGGTGGAGAGCATTCATTGGATAGACAGATCAGGAAGGTTCGGACGGTCCAGCCTGACAGAGAGGCTACCTTACAATCATAGAGCTGATTGGAGAAGAACTGGGGGTAGCCCAGGCAAGTCTGAACGTCAGGGACACCTCTCCAGTTCTCGCCAGAGTCTTCTCCCGCTGACCTGCGTACTAGCAAGACTTTGCACCCGTGTGAGTCATGGGGACTGGGACCCCAGGGAAAGCTATCATCTGGAGCAATGGAAGAGGAAGAGTTTGAGAGTCACCAGGAAAGCCCTTTGCAAATGGAGGAACTGGCATTAGCAATCCAGAGGTCTGGAAGGCGTAAACACTCGGGAATACTGGAGCGGGCATTGAGGCAGGGCTCTCTAAGATGCAAGGAGCCCACATCCAGCCAGTAATGCAGGCGAAGATACACCCCGGACGTGTCTGTTACTTGGGAAGACCCCTTTCATCGTTAAGTGTCCCCTCCTTTTTACAAAACTCCAAATAAAGGTGCTGAAGACTGAGAAATGGCCTTAGTGTGCTTTGTGGCATCACACCCTGTGTGGGGGGGGGGCCTAATACTGCAGCCGCCGCACTGTTTCTTTGCACGTGGAGCTGTTGAGAGTTGTTCTCTCCACGATATAAGCTTTATAGTCATGGTATGCCTGCTGCAGTGTGTAAGTCTTACGCTTGTACCGCAATCATGTGAGTCAGCTATTAGCTGTTGCTGGGGCACAGTGGACTAATGCATCCACTAGAGGTACCAGTGATTGACCTCATGGTCACAGGTTCGAATCCGGGCAGATCCACAAACCCACCACGTCCGCCCAGCCCTTCATCCTTCCGAGGTCATTCAAATGAGTATCATTAAGTTGGGTAACAAAAAACCTCTGTTATCTGTCAATATCTCCAAGATATCCCTTTGGGGGTGAACGTGCGCTATACAAATGCACCTGTTATTTTATGTAAAGACCTGGTATTGTCGCAATATGGAAGTGTCCTCGGTTTTAGCTGAAGGTATTGCGCGCGTGCGTGCGTGCGTGCGTGTATGTGCGTGTGTGGACGTGTATGTTTTGCATGCAGGAAAACACTAAGCTTCTCCTCTAAACGTGTCTAGAGTCTATGCATTGAGAAGTGCACCGCTACACATAAGAAGTACATTTAGCAGTTCCCAATGTGAAATATCGGGATCCATTTGCTCACTCCCACTCCTGAATAGTAGCCACCACCTGACTAGGCTTAGAGTAAAATGAGGCGAGATTGCAAAGGTTTGGTTTGGTCTCGGGCCTGGGTTTTGAGACCATGGAATGATGGGAGCGACTGTGGCACTTCAAGAAGTGAGACTGTACAAGTTTAGTGAACCTGCCTGTAGTGTTGATGAGTGCATTAAGGGCTTGGGCTCTCAATCTCTTTCTGCTTTAATGACCTTTCACCCCAACGTTGACGTAGGGTCCTGGCCTCCTCTATTTGCTGCAGACACGTCGTCGCTCGCCGTCCTTCTGCCAGCCTTAGATGGCAATGGACTTGCACCCTGGAGGTGCCCCTCAGCATTTTGGGGAATGGACTAGCATTGGTAAAGGAGTCCTTGTCATCATAGCAGATATAGCAACTGTGGTCACTGCGTCTCGGTGTTTGATTGGCTGATGAGGACGATGAGACTTATCTAATTACACATATTGTTGGTGTCAAGCCCTGGTCTGGTTTGCCCACTACTAACAGAAAAAAATGTCTTCTCTAAACTCACCCAACCCCTGAATCCTGCAAATAAAACCTCCAGGAGGTGTAATATTTCGGCATTCCTGCTCCTGCCATCAGGGTGGCAGTCGCACCCAAGTACCCTTACATGCGGCCCGTCTCCAGGACTGGGGGCAGTGGTGTTGTGTTATGTTATCAGCACTTAGTATAGCGCACTACCACCTGGCGGTATCTTGGCGCTGTATTGACCGCTTTGCAAGGACCCGGTAATGGTCATCGGTTACTGACACCATTCTGCACATTGCTAGCCAGTATCGTGTGACACACTTTCTCATGTGTGTACATAAGCACCCTCCCCCCAATGAAAACTGAGCAACACACTCAACTCTTTGGTAGTCCAAATACAAGATACATGCAATTTCATGCTAGATGTGTGCCAGGTTGTAGTTGTCCTCGTCCTGCTTGTGCAGGAAGTGGAATCAGGGGCCAGCTGTTCATGGTGTATGCACTGTCACCTAGGTGGGAGTGCACATATTTCGATTGGCATGAGTACTTGGCACACTGTAACAGATAGCTCATATACATGTTGTGTGGGGTGCTCTGCCTACCCATTACCCAGTTTCTGGTGCGGCCCATCTCTATCATTACTTCTGGAATTCTGCTGCTGACTAGAATGAAGGCCTCATTGGCTGAACCTGGGATGTGTGGAAAACAGTGAGTAATCATTAGGTCTGCATCACACATGATCTGTGCATGTAGCGAGTAATACATTTCCGCGGTTCCTTTTGATTTGCTCCATGGAAAGAGGGGAAATTGTTCAGATGTGCATGCAGTCATTTGTCCCAACAACCATGGGCGTAGGACATGGGGGGCACAGGGGGGACAAATCCACCCCACAATTGTAAGTGGGGGGGATGTAATGTCATTTATCCCCCCCAGAATATGTTTGGTGTCTCATGCAGGGATCTGTTTTTGAAGTGGGGGGAGGGGCTGCTTACTATGTAAGCAGCCCTCTCCCCCCTGACCCCCAAAGCATTGGGGCAATACCCTGGGGGCAGATGGGTGATCATTTGCCCCCAGGGAAGGGGGCAAACAAAAAAAAAATATTTTTTAAAACATAGTTTTGGGTGGGGGTGGGTGCGGGTGAGGCCTCTAGCCACCAGGGACATTTGAAAGGGGTGGCCCTCTCCCCCCCCACCCTACGTGGACGGGGACACCTTATGCAGCCCTCCCTGGGGGCAGATTTCTGCCCCTAAGAAGGGGTATATGAGATGCCCCCCATCCATTTGGGATGGGGGGAGAGGCCGTTTTAAATATTGGCCGAAAGACCCCCCCAAGATTGGGGCACTATGTTTTGACCCCTCTGGGGGCAGATGGCCACACACATATGCCCATTTGCCCCTATAGAAGGGGAAAACAAAAAAAACATTATTATAACTTGTTTTGGGTGGGGGTGGGGGGCCCGGTGGGGCCCATTAGACCACCATGATTTTTTTGTGTTTGAAAGGGGGCCTTCTCCCTGCAACCTAAGTGGATGGGGGGCATCTTATGTAGCCCTCCCCTGGGGCAGATTTCTGCCTCTAGGAAGTGGCACATGAGATGCCCCCCATCCATTTTGGGTCGGGGGAGAGGCCACTGCAATTATTGGCAGAACCACCCCCCCAAGCCTGGGTCAGTACATTTTGCCCCCCTTCCGGGGCAGATGGCCACACACATGTGCCCATCTGCCCCTAGGAAAGGGGCAAAACAAAAATAAAACAAATTATAACTTGGTTTGGTTGGGTGCGGGGGCCACTGAACCACCATGGAAGTTATTAGTGGAAAGGGGGTGGCCCTCTCCCCCCACCCCAAATGGATGGGGGGCATCTCATGTAGCCCTCCCTGGGGGCAGATTGCTAGATTGGGGTTATCAGTGGGTTAGCCTTTTCCCTTTGCGCCCAGGTAGGTGCACCCACACATATGAGGTACCGTTTTTCATTGGGACACCTGTGGGAACGCGGGAAGGTAGGACATCTGTTGGCAGCGTGTTTCGGTGGATGGGAAGAGGGAAATGTCTCTGAAATTTGGTGAAAAAAACACAATTTTCAGACATTTCACTCTGGACACCCACCGAAACACGCAGCCAACAACACATGTCCTACCATCCTGCGTTCCCACAGGTGTCCCAATGAAAACGGTACCTCACATGTGTGGGTGGTGCACCTACCTGGGTGCAAAGGGAAAAGGCTAACCCACTGGTAACCCCAAGCCTTTCGGCAGACCAGATTTTGCTCATGTGGACAACATGAAGATTTGGGCCTAGGGTGTCGAAGCCAGCAAGGAAAACAGGGAGCCTCATGCATTTCCGAAAAGAGGACACCCGTGGGAATCCACAGAGGTCTTATTTGCGCGAATCGCCCCTGAATTTATTACCCACAATCCCTGGCAAAATCTGAAACATTACAACCGCTACATTTGGGGAAAAAAGGGGCAAAATTTGGCAGAGATATCTTATGTAACAAAAAAGTTACAAGGGATTGAATAGACACAGGAGACAGGGTACCTGGAAATCACCAAAAAAGGCCCTGGCAGAAATACCCATGGCAGTTAAGGGGTTAAGATGGTAAAACCCCAGAAGAGACATAATTTGTAAGGCAGCTCAGTGAGTTAATGCTCCCAATGCAGATTGCGCACTGGAATATGTAACACCTGTGTTCAGCACCTGGCTTAATCTTCCGGTGGGATAATATGCGGGGTGAATGCATTCAGCTTCTGATGCAACACAGCATTTTCGAGGTCAATTGGTTCAGAAAAAGTGGTGGAAAACACTATTACTGTTGCTTTTTCTAATTGGCTGGATTTTCGTGCATTTTCTGGGTGGAGTTCGGGAGCCGAGTGGACACACCAGGACCCCCTGTGTTTCCTGCTCCACCAGACAAATGCGGCCTTAGTGCCAGCATGGCTTCTCATGCTGGAAATAAGGAAAGGGATTCCTCTGGGATCTGCTTGGAAATGAAACCTGGTAAAAGCGGGCAGAGTCCAGAGGAAGCCATTGTCAATTCCGCCAGCAATCGCTAATTGCGCGAGGTATTTACACTCTTCCAGAGTGGAAAAGCAATGTGATTTCACCTGTCTTTTAGGCTAAAATCTTCCATTTTGAGGCGGAAAAGTAAAAACGTGCGCCAATTGAAATTGTCCACTCCATGCAGTTTACTTTGCGCCTTGATGCTTGTGGGTTTTGCGTGATGCTACACATGTAATAAATAAACAAAAACATTTAACATGACCCTAGATAAATGGCAATTCGTGATCAGAATGAGTGAGCATGGCATGTCGCTCGTAAATGGGTGTCCTGTGCTTCTTGAGTGCATTGGCAAATGCCCTTAATTGCCATCTCACATTAAAAAGGTGCTTAAACCCATCAGTGTGGATTGCGCAATAATAAGTCGACAGAGGTATTTCAAATGGCCAATTTAGCTCTTTGGGTGACATTGTCAAAGTGGGAGAATGTTGCCCAGAATGTGACACTTTCTCTGCGGAGTGAATTGTGCCCACCCGGAGGAAGAAGTGTGAAAAACACACAAGGCCACTGTGCCCTGCTCTTTCTGTGTGTGTCTTCCCCACAGGGCGACAGATGCCAACTCAGACATGGGTAAGTCTCAGGTGGCAAGCTTGTACCCTAGTTGATGTGGCAAAGGATTCCAGACTTCCGAGGCTGATAACATTAGTAGCATTGAGTTACATGCCATCTGACAGGTATGTGTGATAAAGTTGCAAAGCAGAGCTGTTAGTGGGCTAAAGCAGGAGGCAATGTCTGCCCACCCTCAAAGGGTACGTACGACCAAAAGTAATAGGCCCCTACCCCCCATCATGGCTGTAAGGACCAGGCTCCAAACCAGGCAAGAATGCCCTCCTATAATCATGCCCACGAGTATGGTACCCCTCATGCTCCAGGAACCGTGTTGAGCAACCTCTGTGCTTTCCAGATGATACTAACGTTATTTAAAGCCAGAAGTCTAAAAGGTAATCGCTTAATTGAAGCTGTAAATAAGCTCCTGGCGTGATGAAAATGTCTTAAACAAGTGTGATATCAACTCCTTCATTTATAAGCAATATGTGTGTTCTCGCGTTTCTTCATCCACTGAATTACTGTTAGAAACAAAGGCAAGAGTTGTGCCTCTTGGGTAGGCATTAGGAAGGCAGTTGCCAGCCTCTGGCATAATATGCCCATGTTCTTCCAATATTGGCTAGCTGTTGCCCTCTTATGGCCAGGTAGAACCATAATGACAGTGACTGGCAAATGCCTTTTCCTGGCTGACAATAAAGCGGAAATAAGAGTCCAAATCAAGACACGGAACAAATAGCAGTTAAGACAGCCTGCAGCTGCCATTGCTGTGTTAGGGAGAATATGTTGAGTGTTCAAGCAAGGAGGTATGTATTAAGCAAGCAAGAAGTGAGACAAGGGAGAGGCAAAGAA
Organism: Ambystoma mexicanum; assembly: GCF_040938575.1. Lineage (NCBI taxonomy): Eukaryota > Metazoa > Chordata > Amphibia > Caudata > Ambystomatidae > Ambystoma > Ambystoma mexicanum. The sequence goes on from NC_090938.1 coordinate 56,827,791, forward strand.
AGGCCAGAGGGGCTCTTTGAATAGTGTAACAGGGCAGAGGACCCATGCTCTGCCGTCCTAGTAACAGATGAGAGAATCAAATAGATCAGGCTTTGCAGCAAATGTTAAAAGAGAAAGGAACAGAGTCCAGCTCTGCATTCAGAATATCAAAGGCAAAGAAAGGCTAGGCTCTGACGCCAGCATGAGATGGAATAAGAGGGAACAGACTCATCGTGAGAGGCTGGCCCGGCCCTCGCAGGAGCGCTAGAGGGGCAACCCACATAGCCGTCTGCCCTTCTGGCTACTCCCCTGGGTCCACATACACCCCACCTACTAGGCATCCTCCGGGTCCAACACATCCGGCCGCGGACCAGGGGAGTGCTTATAAGGGGTTGGGCTTGCGATCGCTCATCCTCCTTGTTTGCTGTACCCCCCACCCCGGAGGACAGTCAAAGCAGCAACATCACACACCTGGTCCCTCTACTCCAATAACAGGGCTTACTGAGAGGTACAAACAAGATTTCCTCTTTCTTTGAAACCCCCATCCTTCCATTCCAAGAGACACAGACGTCTTCTTGCCCCACACAAAAAAGTAGCAACTTGCAGTTGGTAGAAAAGGCTTCAACTCCTTTATCTGGCAGGAGTCCACTTACAGGTGATCTGCCTCTTAACAAGCTGGCGTCCTAGCTGTGGCCCACTGGAAGTAATTGCTATTTCCTCTCTTACCATGAGCTCAGAGTCAAATGACAAATCCAGAAATGCAACATATAAAGACATGTTCTTTGCTGCTGCATCCTTTAATTTTCTTCTGTTTTCTTTTCTTCTTTTCACTTGTTTTATACAGTGATGATATTTGTAATTTAATACGTACTGCTATTTTAATGTTAATGTTGTGAAAAGTCGTGTTCTTTGACTAAAACACAATAAATGAATTAAAAAACAAAGTCCCCAAGGTGTCCCCTGTGCCCCCCAGATTTTCTGTGTCTCCTACGCCCCTGGCAACAACATTAGGGAAACCAGATATGTGGTAAAATGTAGACTTCGCCCTCAGAAAACCTGTCACTTCGGAGTAGAAGCAGGTGAATTTTGAATGCTTTTGACAATATAGTCAATACTAGCATGGGGGCGTGGCTAGAGACTGCGCCATGAGACTGTGCTTGGTGTGAGCTCCTAATGTAATCTTTAATTGAACCTGTTTCTTTGGTGTCTATAATCCTGAATCGCCTACCACCGCTTTGGTACGATGGTGGCAACTTGCACTGAGAGTTGTGGAGCGTTTTGGAGTCTGGATGACCCCCCTGAAGTGCTGGATGTCTGAGCGTGCGATCAGCACCCATACGGATAAAATGGCCAACAGCACTTGCACCGGAGCACTGAGATCTTAGGTGCAGTGATCAGAGGCCCTCTTTGGTGATTAGAGGCAGATTTAATGGTCGGCAGGCGGACAAACGGCGAGCGGGCCCCTGTGCCCTGCCCCGCCCCTTTCCCTCCCAGTCTCTCTCTGAGACACAGGCCACAAGGCCCTTTCTGCTGTGACTCCAGCCAGTGGCATCCATTCCCAAAAAAATAAATGTCAGTGAGGAAGGAACACATAGGACACCTTCTGCCGCAGCATTCGCCGTGTTAAAAGAACTGCATTGGTGTAGTGGTTAAGTGCATTCATTAGGTCATGGGAGGCCCATGTTCGGATCCCGCCTGCGACACAGAGATGGTAAGGAAATCCACCCCCCCTCTTTGGTATTTAAATAGCATGGAACAGCTTCTAACTGTTTTGTTTGAGATAATCTTAACACATTTCACAGCGGGGCTCTTGCTTTTGCGTTGGGAAATACCTTAGCTGTTTTGAAACTTGTCTTCAGGATGTCCACACGCAATCTGTCAATAAAACCGCTTGATCGGAGGAGAATAGAAATAAGTTGGCGCTGCATCATTTACTTAAAACCCACAGCATGTTCATTTCAAACATTAGTTTCAGGCGTGATCCTCCAATCTTACCATTGAAAGCAACGCCTGCTGAGGAGGCCCAGCTGTTTTCAGTTGGTTAGACCCCTAGACACAGGTAACTGTAATAAAGACAACTTTATAAAAATAGCTTTTGTCCCTAAGGTTCGCCATTGTGCACTCATGACCACAATTAACTATGCCCACCCTAAACTCCACCCCTTGACCCGCCCACCTTGGGCCCTGCGTCAGGTGCTGCCCACGGGGCCCTTTGTCTTAAATCTGCCACTGGTGGTGATCCCCAGAGTTGCGGATGAATGGTGCAAAATACTGGCTATGGTGTGAGTGGCTACATCAGCCTGGATTGCTGTTTGCCATGCTGCGCAGTGTGGTGATTCAGTGTTGGTGACACTGCTGGGGGAGACGGTGGGGGCGAAGCTGATTCGCCGCACCAAGTCTACTTTCGGTTGTGGAAGTGAGAGGTAAGGCTCCAGAGACATGACACGGGCTCCCGTCTCTGTTGGGCCGGTGACTGTACTCGAGGGCTGCCTCGTCTGCACGAAGACGATATCCTGCCCCGCACTTGCAGGTATGGGATACGCTGCATCCCTGTGTGGATGTCAGAGAGCAACTGTGCGGCCTGGGGACTATATGAAGTTGGCGGTTGCAGTGTGTGTGCTTCCCTGTTCTCGTTTTGGCCTGATATTCTTGGTCTGCCGACATTGAGGGCGTCCTACTACCCCTCATGCATGTGGACATGTTATTTTGATACACGCTTTGAAATCGTGTGGCCTCACTGTGTAAGATGAGAATGGGATGTTGTCCTGGGATGCATGCCATCCTTTTTGGACCCTCATGTGTTCCTTTTAGCACGCTGTCTTATCCCTATTGGATTCCTGCTGCTGCTAATGGAAAAGCGTATTCCTGCTTCCAATAGCTAACTTGTGGCTCGCTACCTGACTTGGCCTGCTGGGTGTTGCCCGCTTGGAATTGGCGATCTGTGCTGCTGCACCCTTTGCTACACAGACATCTGGAAATGTCGACCAGCAAGCACAAATGTGGACAGAAAGGTACTATCAAAGACTCCTTTACCCCGAAAACAGAGCAGAAAGACGCTGCAATGCCACTGGGGTTGCCTGACCAATGGCAGTCTCATCCTTTGGGACAGGACCATGAAGACAAAGTTCTGGCTGCAATCGCAGCTCGGTTGAAAACAAAGTCGAAGAAGTCAAGGTTGATCTCTGCTTGTTACGTCAAGATGTCCACTCCTTATCGGCTGATGAAGAACAAATTGGTACTGGCGGAATACACCCCTGCCTCTAGCAACCCAGATGCTGTGGTGCAAGACTTGGTGGAACGTAATGCTGTCCTGAAATCGGGCGCTGAAGAGGTTGAGGGACGATCGCAATGCAATAATATCTGTGTGCTTGGCCTGCTGGTGGGTGAGGAGGGATATGACCCCACTACCTACTTTGAGAACATGATCCAGCAAGATATTGGCCCGGGGCTTTACAAATGAGCGAACACACCGATCGCTGCATCGTAGAACGCCTCCAGCCACCAACCCACGACCTATCCTTGCTCGAATACTTAATTTTCATGACATAGACATAATCCTTCAACATTCTAGAGAGGGAGGACTAATAAGGCGTGAAAAATCTAAACTTGCTTTTTTTCCTGACTACACCCCGCTGATACAGAAAAAGAGGAACATGTTTGTTCTGACAAAAGAGAGGATTTGTGTATTGGCATTAAGGTATATGCTTCTCCACCCTGCTAAGCTTAAAGTGATATATAAAGGGAAATCCCTTGTTTTCGAAACTCCTGAGGATGCAAATAGTTGGATGGGCCACACTAGATTGGCGAGCAGAACTGCTGAATACCTAGAAGATGGATCCCGGTAACACCTATGAGAGCCTGTACTTACTGGCCGATGCAGAGCAGCGAACTTGAATAGTGGTGCACATGAGAAATTGCTGTGCACTGAAGTCTCCCGATGTGATATTGTTTGTATTATATAGGGGCCACGCCGACCCTCATGGTGAGGAAATGTCTAGCAACCCCACTAACTTGACCGGTTAGGAACCAACCACATTTTGTGGGTGCCTCTGGCTGCTGTCCAAATGGGGGCGTTCAGCCATATGGAGGCGGGGCAGCTTGCATGGCAAGTTGCTGTTGAGCTAACATGGTGGCAGAGTGTCCTATATTTGCGGCCTTAGCTTTGGTTTGTTTGTTTATGTTTCTTTAGTTATTTGTTGGGCACTGTTGAGATGGTGGCTTTAGTGGTGGACGTCACTTTGGTGCTGGGGACTTGAGGCCTTGTTAAGCTGAGAACTGTGAAGGGTCATGAATGAAAGCTGGGCACAAAGATTTCATGTTTTTGGTTAAAGACTTTTATTTACATGAAAATGTGTTAGGAAAATGCCTTTCTGGCCCTATTCTAAAGAGGTGGCTCCCTACCTAAAAACCCAAAACTAAGGACCTGTCTGTGTCAGGATGTCAATGACTGAAAAGCCGTCCTTGTGTCCAAAACGTCCTATCCTGACCCACGCACTACAAACAAAATAAAATGTGAAAGGAAATGATTTTAACCTGATATTGGCAAAAACTTCTTCACCACCAAAAAGGTTCTCTAAGGTGAAAGACCTTGGACCCAGAGGGTGGTTCCCTTCCCCTGGATTCGAAATGGGATGGAAATCTCTCTTTTACTAACAGTTACTTTCGTGTCTTTCCTAGATTCACAATGTTCCTGTTAGGCAACACGTTCTGCAACAGTATTTCTTTAACACAAGTGTCTCAACTATGTAGCAAACACAGGCCTTCTTTTAGAATTTCTTGTATCTTTGCAATGCACACTGGTACACTCCGCTGCCAGGGCTATTTGTGCAATTCCAACTGTATGGTGTACTCTCCTGCCAGGACTTCTCTTCGGTTTCAATTGCTGGTATGCTGTCACAACCCTTGCCCAAAACCCCCTCTGGCAAACCCATTGGCCAGGTGGAGTCAGGACTCCGGCCTCTAGAGCCTGGTATCCTCTTCAAAAGCCCTCATGGAGCCAGTCCTGGCCAGGCTCATACACCATGAAAAACAATGTGCTTGGGAACTACCTTATTGTATTGTCAGCCAACATGGAGGCATCCACATAGCTTGATTCCTAAGAACCAAGCTATACGGTCTAGTGTTTTGGGTGTGGTAGAATAGGGACTACTTTACCTGGACTATTTAGTTGGGGCTATTTAAACCACACTCGAGCAAGACAACACGTTTCGCGTTACTTTGCAGCTTGCAACGTGACGCTCACCGTGTCCAGCTATTCCCTCGAACCTCGGAGAAGCAGAACCTGCAAGGAGACAAAAGGAACATCATTAGCAGCAGCATCTTACCTGCAGTCTTCATCTTTAAATACTCGCAGCTACTGAGAACAGCTTCCTCGAATCTGCACGCCTCCCGGACAGAACGACGTGAAAGAGGAAGATAGAGGCAACATTAAAGAAAGCAGTAGAGACATTTACAAATTACGAACTGCTCAAAAGGCTTACCTGGCTGGTCGCCTCTCGGCTTGCACCACTCCGGACATTCCACTCGCGCTGAAGAACACCGCGACCTACAAGGAATAAAACACAGGTTAGCAAAGGCAAGACTTCGCAGCGCTGCACATAGCGTTTAATTACCACATCATAGTGCTCTTAATGCGCCATAATTTACCAGCGGGGCTCAACCAAGCCAGTTCGCCGCGCTGAAGCTCGCATACTTAAGGGGGCTAAAAGAGACATTTCAAACAAAGAAAGGCATGCAGGATAGCAAAATAACTAAAGAACAGCAATAAGACCTACCTGAAAAATATCAAACGGGCCGGTGTCAGTGAAGTAACTGGACCGCACTCGCCCATGAAAGACAACGCGCTCCTGCAAAGAAGGCAGGACGGAGAGCAAGCCTAATTCTACCACAAGGTGAGAAGAGGGCCCCAGAGGGACTGAAATCATACGGGGGTGGAGGGAGGATACTTACCCCAGTCGGTCAGTCTTGAACACAGTCCTCCTGTATTTTCAGGCAGAACCTTCCCCGCAGACCACATCAGGGCAAAGCTGAGAAGCATACCAGCGAGTAATCCGGCTGGGTGGCGTCCCTGTGGATACCAGGTGAGCGTAACATATACTCCCCTGCAGGACTTTTCTTGGGTTTCAATTGCCAGGTATCCTTCTCTTACAATTACTTTTTTATGTGCTTTCAATTGCCTGGTATCCTTCCCTTGCGAGGACTACTTATGAGTTTCAAAGTACCTCTGTATCACCAAAACTGCATATACCGTTCTTGACTCGGTATATCTGTCTGTGGTAATGTTCTGTCAAACTTTGTCCCACACTTGTATCTCATGCATCCGTATTTTTTTGGGGCTTGAATCTGTACTTTGCCTTTTCTGTATATAAACAAGTTTCTTGTTGTTTTTGTGTTAGCAATCTCAGAACATTCAATGTGTCATTGGCGCGGTCACCGAAACACCCCGGAGTCCCCACTGGTTTTGGGTTGACTGACCGATTCTCTCAAGTGTCTCTGGTCCTGTTGCACTTCTGCGGCGTGGCTCTTCCGCTCGCTTCCACTTTGGATTATGCAGATGCCCTTCCTGCTTCCCTCGTTTCTCTGTGGTCACACGCCTGCTTCGTTTCAGGTCCCGGTACAGAGAACGCAGCCTCTCTAAGCGGCATAGCGCCCAGGAACTCTCTCATGGCTCCAGGCATCTCCACTGTAATTCCTACTCGCGCAATGTGTTTCTCCTTCTGCTTCGGGTGATTCCTCTGCACCCCCACACCGGTATGTGTCTCCAACACTCGAAAGCCTCAGAATAGGGACCGGCATCTTCTCCTGCTCTGCCACCCTGAGTAGTGCGGTTGCCATCTTTAAAAGTCCTATGTGCAGGTGATTCTGTAGAACAACTAGTCTGCCCATTGAACTTCGGGCTCCTGTTACCTTGATCCAACTCCTTCCTCCTCCTCGTCTCAGTACTTCGACGATTGTGGGAGTTGGTGGAATCTGTGGATGTCATCGGACATATGGGGCCTCATTACGAGTCAGGCGTTAAGGGGTTAACGGCGCCATAAACGGCGCCGACCCTTAACGCCTGATTACAAGGTCCCTTAGCACCATGGTGATTTTAACGCCTGCTTTTTGCAGGCGTTAATATCCATGGCGCTAAGGGACCATGGTGCTAATTACGCCACCGTAATTTACGGTGGCGTAATTAGCGCCTTCCCCACTCCCATTATGCCCTATGGGGCAAAAATGGGAATGGGGAAGGGTAAAATGGGAAATGGGGATTTACTGCTCCACTCACCTTGGAATGGGGCGGTAAATCCGCCATCCACCATGGTGTAAACGTAGTTTACACCATGGTGGTAAGGGTACGACCCAGGCGGTAACTTACCGCCTGGGTCGTAATGAGGCCCATAGTGATTAGATAGTTTTTCTCAGTGGGTTTGCATAAGACGACATTTCCACAAAAAGGTGGTATCTCAGAAGCAAAGGGGGTTTTGTTGGAGCTTTGTGTGTCTAGGTCATAGATGATGTTTTACCTAAAGAATATGAGGAGGGGGTTTCTTGATTTCCTCTACAAGGGGGAACACATACATGACAATAGGCCATTAAGGTCTTGGGTATTAGAGGGTCTTCCTCATGGGAAATGGGGGAATACTGCGTCTTGTCCAATGAAGTCATGACATCTCCCCGGTAGTTGTCTCCTCCCATGTAATCCTCCCTCATATAGCTGCCCCCAGGGTCAGGGTCAGCATCAGCCAGCAGCTGCCGTCCCCTGGCCACATCAGAGGAGATCACCCCCAGGGAATCTGTGATGACTCCATTGGATTAATCACAGAACATGTTTGCCATACACCTTCTGTGGGTCCTGGCTTGTATGAGGAATGTTACCTTGATATGGGGGTGGGAGGCTTCAGTTGCACTCTAGACCCTATGATAGATAGTGCAGCAGCTGCCTATGGATCCTCTAAGTGCAGTACCAGGAGGGACTGAGGCAAAGTGCAGCAGCTGCCCCAGAGTTCACAATGAGCGACTGAGGCAAAGTGCAGCAGCTGTCCCAAGTTCTCTAGGTGCATTACAAGGAGGGACTGAGGCAAAGTGCAGCAGCTGCCCCCGAGTCCTCTAGGTGCAGTGATTGTGTCAAAGTGCAATAGCTTGCTCCGAGTCCTCTAGGTGCAGTACACAGAGTGAACGAGGCCAAGTGCAGCAGCTGCCTCTGAGTCCTCTAGGTACAGTGACTGTGGCAAAGTGCAGCAGTGCCCATGAGTCCTCTAGGAGCAGTTCACGGAGTGGCCGAGGCAAAGGACAGCAGCTGCCCCCAAGTCCTCTAGGTTCAGTGAATGTGGCAAAGTGCAGCAGCTGCCCCTGAGTTCACAATGAGTGGTTGAGGCAAATTGCAGCAGCTTCCCCCGAGTCCACTAGGTGCAGTACAGAGAGGGACTGAGGCAAAGTGCAGCAGCTGCCCCTGAGTCCTCTAGGTGCAGTGACTGTGGCAAAGTGCAGCAGCTGCCCCTGAGTCCTCTAGGTGCAGTACAGGGAGGGACTGAGGCAAAGTGCAGCAGCTGCCCCTGAGTCCTCTAGGTGCAGCACACAGAGTGGGCGAGGCAAAGTGCAGCAGCTGCCTCTGAATCCTCTAGGTGCAGTGACTGTGGCAAAGTGCAGCAGCTGACCCTGAGTCCTCTAGGTGCAGCGGCTGTGGCAAAGTGCAGCAGCTGCCTCTGAATCCTGTAAGGTGCAGTGGCTGTGGCAAAGTGCAGCAGCTGCCCCCGAGTCCTCTAGGTGCAGCGACTGTGGAAAAGTGCAGCAGCTGCCTCTAAATCCTCTAGGAGCAGTTGTGAAAACATGAAAATAATATGAGGCCGGGAAGCCCAAAAGAAACACACCAACACAGGTTACAAAGAACATACAAGTGCTTTATTTAAAAGCTACAACAGTTACCAAAGTCAATTGACAAACGGATAGCTATTCGGCTCTCAGTGTAACGTAACAAACTTCAACGAAGGTTCGATGCATTAGTAAGAGAGACCATACATTGGAATACTTGGGTCTTTTATATGATTTGTCCAGCCCTTGGCCAACCCTCTCATGGGTTAACCATTCCTGGGATCGGGCCTAAGGGTTTCTAGCCAGGTCAATCCTATAATTTATGCGTTTTGATCAGTTTCACTGATATAGTTGTACATTTACACATAGGTCAGCAATAGGACAAGGTCTCAGTTCGCGACCCCAACAAGTGGCCTGCAGGCATATTAATTATTCGTGTGTACAGAGGTCACAACGGCCAGAATCTTACTCAGTATGTCATTCAGCCTCCATTTTGATGTTCAGGGTGACTTCCACAGTACAAGAGAACCTAAAATGCGGCTTAATCCAAGATGGCGACTTACATTACTTTCTCTAAGGTCAAGACCTTGCCGCGGAGTTTATTCGCATCATGTTTTAGACAACTTGGCATAGGCCAATACACATACAATTGCTGCGATAGGAGGCATAATATTATTTCAATTCCGACAGTCCCTCCTTTTGGCCTATGCCAAGTGCTAATATCATTTCTTAATACTTTTGCAAATAACTCCATGCATTGTCGTCCATACATCCTGAATCATTGTCTGTAATGTCTCTAGCCATTAGGTCGTTCATCAGAACCTCTTGTAACACAAGCTCTTTAGATGCTGTATCTGGGGCATACATTCTGTGCCCTACTGTACTCACTGCTTGAGCACAACATCCCCCTAGCATTACACATATACTAGGTAGACATTGAAAACAGCAACAAAGGAATAGCAGGATCCCCAAAATAACCAGAATGACAGAAAGCACCTTCCAACCCCAAGATCGTAAAGAATCCCAGAACCAGGCGCTAATATTCCAATCTCCCACAGGAACATGCACTTCAGAACTAAGGATGTGCAAGTTCTGTATTGCTTTGAAAATTGTCGGTGAGGAATCTGGTACGAAAACACAACAAGCGGACCCCACTAATTTGCATACTCCACCACGTTCTGCCAAAATGATATCTAATGCCTTTCGATTTTGGAGTGCTACCAGTCTAATTGCCTTTTGTTCTAGTGTCATATTGTAGGGTATGTCCGTGGTCCGGTTGATTGTTCTCTCCAGTACTCTTTCTAGTCCCTAATATTTTCAGAGTTTGCTATCTGCCCCCAAAAGGGCACAACTGATTTTGCTTTATCTCCCAATACTTGCCCAGGGGTATCTCCGTTCTCGTCCCGCTATGGGCGAGCCTTAGAAACCTCCAATGTACTAGCTATAAATACCCCAGGTAACAGGATTCCTATATAACAGGTTCCCTGCCAATCCTTGGGCAACCAGGGAAATGCTGAACTACCACAAACAAAATAAACAGGCCCCCCTACATACAGAGGCCTGTTCTCTCCAGTCAAATTTACAATGTTCATACAACGTTCAAAATCTCCCATTGGTCGAGTGCCATTTCTTTGTACACAAAAGGGGGCTGAATGAGGGCTATGATTTATAGAGTAGGAAGGAGGCACGGCATCCTTATTGCCTATCGGAGCCATTTTAAAGAAAATTAGAGTTTGAAAGGGAAGAGATAGTTTATCAGACGGCCTAATAGAAGCAACATTAGGTTTACTTCTATTTGCAAAAAGCAAGCATCCCTGGGGAGTCAATTCTCGTTTCTCAAAATCATTTAAATTAGTTCCGTCAGAGTTCCCTGAGATGCTATCATTCCAACGGCCAAAGAATAGTGCTCTAAGAGAGGCATAGCAAGCAGTCGTTAAAGGTAAAGGGTGAATATACCATCCTAGCCCCTTGTTCCCATTTTGCGGTAAATGGGTACAAATCCAACAATTACTCTTATTAAAAATGGCATGCGTTGCATTCATTACTATCATTAAAGTATTATTATGATACTTTTGTCTTTGCTGGGAGTCTCTAGGTGACAGAGTGTGAAGGTGTACAGAGGGAGTCAAAGCAGTTGCTACAATCTCAATTGGCAGTAGAGGTTTTAGAGGGTAAATTTCTTCGAAGTACCAAAGTCCCACAGCAGTAATCACACAAATGCCAATTATTATTAACACAACACAGCAATACGTTTTCGGGGCCCAGGCACATTGTTCGTTGTCCGAGTTGGTCACCCACCTATTTACAAGTCCAGTGCGGGGAGCAGCGGTGGAGGTGGCAGGCATTGCAGTTTCTCAATCGACGAACCCAAGGTTCGTTGCTGGCGACACTACGGTCGCGTGACTTCTTAGTCCTTCCCAACCCTAGCCAGCAGAATCCCTTTTTTTCCTTTTGTTCGAAAGGAACTTTCTTTTACAAGAGAAAACTTTCAATCACTTCTCCTTTCCAAATACACGGAAAGACCCGTGCCGTAGTTCTATTTTCTTCGTCGAAGGTCGTACCTGGTGGTACCCAAAACTGTTTGATCCAAAAATAAGGCGTTGTCACTTCCTGAGGGAAGCGACGTATCGGAGGCGACGGAAGTCGCAGAACTTGAAACAGTGTTTTCCGGAAGTGACTTTTCAAAAGAGTGCGGAGACGAAATGGACTGTTCCCGAAGCTCCACGGGCTCAGAGAAATTCTCCGACGCACTCACAGCGCTGTTTGCTACTCCAAGATCAGAGATTGTAGCATCAGCGAGGGGTTCTGCTTCTTCTGTAACGTGTGGCGTCGGGTGAGGAAGTTTCTTGACATGCGTCGCGTGGATCCAGTGTTTTTCCCAGGCACCCGCACCGCTGTCCGGGTGACCAACAGCACCTGGTAGGGTCCCCTCCAGCGAGGAGCGAGACAGGAAGACCTTTCGTAGGCCTTCACTAGGACCCAACTTCCATGCTGAATATCGTGTCCTGGGCCCGTGAACCGTACAGGTAAAGCTGAGTAAACCTGATGATAAATAAAATACAGGTTTTTAGTCAACTGGTTGCAGTAGTCTACAAGCAATACATTTTCCACCTCCCTCAGGGCTTTAGGCTTCGGATGACCCCAAATGTTAGCAGGTCTCCCCATCACTACCTCGAATGGAGAAAGCCCAGTCTTGGTTTGAGGTGTAGTACGCATGGCTAATAATACAATAGGTAAGGCATCTGGCCATTTCAATTTGGTATCGGCACATGTTTTTGCAAGCTTATTCTTTAAGATACCGTTATGTCTCTCTACCAACCCAGCACTTTCAGGATGTCTAGCTGAGTGAAATCGCTTTTCAATATGTAACGCTGTACATATCTGCAAAATTACTGCTGCAACAAAATGGGGACCATTGTCCGACCAAATTACCCTTGGGAGCCCAAATCGTGGAAATAATTCTTTTACCATAGTCTTTGCAGTGGTCATGGCAGTAGCATCTTTAACGGGGAAAGCCTCGACCCATTTACTAAAGGCACAAATAATCACAAGAACATATTTTAGATTGTTACACCGTTCCATCTCAATAAAATCAAAGTGGATGACCTCGAAGGGAACAGAAGGGGGCCCAAAGCTTCCCCTTGGAGTTACTGTCCCCTTCCCCACATTGTGCTGTTAGCAAATCATACAATTCTGAACATATTGTTGCGCAGTCTTCAGAATTTTGTCATTCACCCAAACTTGTTCTAACATTTTCGTGATCTGCTGGGCACACACATGCGTAGGGCCGTGTGCCATCGTAACCATTGCCCGCACATATGAATCAGGGAGCAACCATTTTCCTTCAGATGCATCCACCCAACACCCACCATCATCTAGTTTCCCCATTCCTTCGGCCCACCTTTTAGACTCTTCTATTGTGGCATCAGTTTGAATATCTCGCACAGACCCAATACCCTCATCCATTACATAGGCATCTTTTGTTTCTCTTAGAGCATACATGTCTGCGCTAAGGTCTGTGGCCGTTTGCCTGGCTATCTGGTCAGCGAAAGTGTTCCCTTTTCCCACATCATCTATGACCTTCCGATGTGCTGCACATTTCATGATCGCTAACTGCCTAGGGAGTGAGAGTGCAGAGAGCAATTGCTTATCAGGGGACCATGCTGGATCTTGGTCCCATGTGAGGTTAGGAACCCTCTTTCCGACCAGAGCCTCCCAAAGTTGTGGGCCACCCCAAAGGCGTACTGGCTATCAGTATATATGTTTACTATACGCCCTTCGGAGAGTTCACAAGCTCAGGTCAATGCTATAATCTCTGCGGCCTGCACGGAGTTATACGAAATTCTCTTAGTTTCAACAACCATACTCAACGTAGTAACTGCGTAAGCAGCTGTAGATGTACCATCTGGAAGTTTGAAGCAGGAGCCATCACAAAACAGCTCCCCTTCTGCATTGTCCAAAGGAGTATCTATAAGATCTATCCTGCCCTTCGTTTCCTGTTCAGTGGTATACAGGCAGTCATGTAATTCTTCGTCACCGCAAACAGTATTTTGCGGGAAAGGTAGGAGTTCAGCCGGATTAAGAACACAACACCTCTTAATTTGAATGTGGGGGGAAAACAGAATTAATTCATACCTTGTTAGCCGTGCAGAGGTGAGGTGTTGCGTTTGGGTTTTGTTCAATAGGATATCTACAGAGTGAGGTACCATCAAAATCAAATCATGGCCTAGGACCATTCCCTCACTCTGTTTTACAGACGCGGCAGCAGCAGCGACAGCTCGCAAACATCTTGGCAAAGCGCATGCGACAGGATCAAGGGCGGAGGACTAGTAGCCGCACGGCCTATTCTTCCCTCCGTGTTCCTGTGTTAACACAGCCAAAGCACATCCATCACATTCATGCACAAACAACACAAAGGCCTTGTCATAATTTGGAGTACCCAGAACCGGTGCAGAGCATAACACGGTTTTGAGAAGCTCAAATGATCGTTGATGTTCCGATTTCCATGGCAGTGGCAGAGAAATGCCCTTCTTCGTCAAAGCCAACATCGGTTTTATCACTAGTGAAAAGTTTGGGATCCACAACCTACAGTACGAATCCATACCTATTAGGGCTCTGACTTCCTTCTGTGTATTTGGAACAGACATGCCAGAAATGTGCACTTTCAGAATCTGCAGCTAAAAGCAAATCATCAAGGGCGTCGAGCTGCTCTTTCAAAGCTCTACTATAAATGCTTGGGCTTTCAGTATACCCTTGAGGTGCCCGAGTAAATGTAAATGAACGTCCCCCCAAGGTGAACGCAAACAAATATCTACTCTCTTTGTGTATAGGAATGCTAAAGAAGGCATTTTTTAAATCCACAACGCTGAAATGCGTAGCCGTAGCAGGGATCATTGTCAGTATCGTTGTTACATCAGGCACAATTGGAAATTGTGGGGCGACAACTCTGTTAATAGCACGAAGATCAATTATGAACCGGTATGGGATTGCATTGTCGCCTTTTTTATATACAGGCAAAATCGGGCTGTTACATAAACTACCTGCAATCTCCTCGATCACCCCACGATGCACAAAATCGGAGACAATGCACTTCAAAGCACGCTCACCCTCAACTGATATTTTATACTGCGGAATGCGTGGTAATTTAACTCCATGTTTCAAAACTATTTTAACGGGCTCAATCTGTAGTACCCCGACATCATTGTCGTCAACCGCCCATAAACATTCCGGAACAACGCTAAACTCAGGAGGCAATGGTCGAGTCAAAAACTGAGAATTGGGAAGTTGCTGTGGTGGAACCGTCAATCGTACTCCATCAGAGGAACAATGAATTACTGCATTCAGTTTCTTTAACAAATTTAACCCCAGCAAATTCTCTCCACAGTTCGAAGTCAGAAGGAAAGGGCAATGGTCCGTAAAGGGACCCAAAGAAACAGACACCGGCGAAGAAACCGGACAGCAATTGGTATACCAGAAAACCCTACAGAAACATTTGTTTGCCCTGACAGTGGAATGTTTGGAACCCGGGAATGATCAATGGAGCACTTCTGTGCTCCAGTGTCTATCAAAAACTGGTGTTTCCTATTCAACACTAACAATTCAATGTAGGGGCCTTTCTGATTAACGGGAATAGGTGAAGGTTCCAAACCCTGCTTCGGGCAGTCCTAACGAAATAAAATGTCGTCGGAAGGAAGCTCTTCAGAAAGATAGGCAGCAGAAGGGTGATCAAATATGTTTCTCGAGTCCACACTCGAAGTCTGATTTTCCCGTGAAAAAGGTTGCTGAGGATCTTGTAAAAACTGACCTCTATCAGAGCCCCCTGCTCCAGGGCGACTTCTAGGTCGTCTACCCATACTCCCAAACGCATTGTTTGACCTTTGTCGAAGGACGGGGCATTGTGCTCGCCAATGACCTTCCTGGCGGCAATAGGCACATTGATTAATATTCACAGAACTCAAAGGAGCGTTTCCTTTTGGGGCATACTGACTTCTGGTCTGTGTCGTACCTCCTCTGGGGTTTCTAACAATTTGTTGTAATAATACTTTAGTCTTCAGATCTCCTTTCCTCTTCTCTATTTTCTCCTTTTCATTATTAACACGGTTCTCATAGTACTGAGCCATGTGCAAAACTTCAGATTGAGATTTTGCCTGCCAAGCGCTCTCAGAGGACATAATCTGTGACTGGATGTCGGGCAACAATCCACTTACAAATTTGTCCACGAACAACCTTTTCCCAGACTCTGTACCCAAGTCCTGTCCACTGAAGTCACAAAATACCTGTTTGAATCTATTAAAGAATTTGGTGGTGCCTTCAGTTTTTCCTTGAACACAGGCCGTAAGCTTGTTCCAAATAATTATTTTCTCTGGAATTATAGTTTTTAATTTTGCGATAATTCTATCAGGCAAAGTAAGTATTACCTGAGGTGGTTTCTCACCAGCTGGTCTTTCCCCATCAAACCTGGTCATGTTAGCCCACGTATCTCCCAACCCTGGCACATCGTCTATTGTCTGAACGTGCTTCCATACATCTACGGGTAGGAGTACAGGGAATAGCAAGTCAATAACACTTAAGGTGAACACAGAGGACTGCAAGACGGACTCTATCTCTTTGTAAAACCCTGTCAGGTTTTTCCTGATATCGGGAACTGATTGTTTAATAGTGTTCAGTTCCTGTCGTGAAAACGGGACGTGAACATATTGCGATACATAATGCGCAGGGATATCCACAGCGGGTGCACCAGTCCCAGCGTTAGCAGGGATCTCAACCTTTGGGACAAATGTCGGAGGAACCTCTCTCATAGGCAACTGAGATATAGGTAATTCCGACCGCTTACTAAGCAACAGAGCCAGGTCGAGCGCTAAGGCAGTCGAATAAGTGTCGGGTGAAAAAGCCCTTTTACAAATTCCCAACAACTCTATAGGACAACTAACCTTCTTCCTTACACATTCTTCCTGCCGGTACTGTACCATTACCTGAATCACCTTCCTTTGCATTTCTACTGTATACTGACTATACGTGTCATATACTTCATCTGGCGGAATCGATGAATCCGAGATCCATCGAATCGCATCTTTGGTACAAATTCGTACTTCCTCAGGTGCCGATCTACGACACGGAAGGAACCGTTTCTGCACATACATACTGTCGTCTTCATCATCCTCATCTCGTGACTTTTCAAAGTCCCTCCTATACTCAAACAATCTTTCAACATGACCATGTACTTTGTTCTCTGTGTCCCTCGAAAGTGCTAAAGCATTTAGATCCCTCACCCCTTGTGGGAGATCCGAATTTTGTAATCTACCCCACATCACACATAAATGAGTCCCCAAGCCTTCGATAAAAACATTTTTCTCGGGAAAACTATTCAAATTTGATAATGTAGAAAAAACATTAACTTGATCACCTTTCTCCATACAGTGCTTAGCCCATGCAAACAATTCCCGTTTCTTATCTGCAGAGAAAGTATTACGAGTCACAATCTTTGACCCCGCACCTTGATCAACTTCAGTCAATACGGGACCACTCGGGAGGGGAGGTGTGGGTAAATTTAATAAGGATGCAACTATCGG
This sequence comes from Ambystoma mexicanum, assembly GCF_040938575.1. Taxonomy (NCBI): domain Eukaryota; kingdom Metazoa; phylum Chordata; class Amphibia; order Caudata; family Ambystomatidae; genus Ambystoma; species Ambystoma mexicanum. Next base: position 56,844,632 of record NC_090938.1, read on the forward strand.
CGCAGGAGGAAGGGGTGGTGCGATAGGTGGAGGAACAACAGCTAGAGGAATAGGAACAATAGGTTGTACAGGGGAAACAGGAATAACAGCAGGGACAACAGCAGGAATGGGCAGAGCACCCGGGAGAGGATCATACGGAGGTGGCGCAGAGGCACCAGGCCTGCGTTCGTTTAACAATTTTTCAATAAATTCCTCAGAAACATGGAAATCTTTAGAGGGATACATTTTCTGGATTCCAAGTGAAAAAGCCCTATCAATATTTTTAACTGACTCTGAATGTTTTTTCTTATCATAAAACAACGCCTTTTCGGCATTTGTTTTATGACGGCGTGCATGTTTATCCCTACTTTTAAGCTGCTGTAATGCTTCTTTTTTCCAATTCTGCAAAACATCAAAGGCTGCAGGTCTGGCCTTCTTTTTTAGCAAAACCGATTCTAGGTATTCAATACGGGGGATCTCAAAACTACCATTGATTGGCCACTGAAATTCGGAGGCATGTCTGGTTTGTCTGTGCCAAATATCATTAAATACTATACTTCCAATGCCATACTTACAGTACATAGTACATGCCGGCGACCCCTCCTGTGGTGCCGGGCGGCTAAATTCCAAAGATTGTCGATCGCTGCGGAACAGAGCCCTAAAGCAGCTAGACAATTTCCCAGGCATTTCACAAAAAATTGGTGTTACCTGGTCAATAATTGTGTCTGCATATACAATACGCCAAATTCAAATTGTCAGGGTTAAATTAAGAGCCGGGTCACGACTGCACTTGACCAAACCTAAGGAGGACCGTACGGTTTACCAAAGAACTTACCTAACGAATTTTACCTTGTGTTTGGTGGTTTCGACAAATCTGCCCGCCTCAAAAAATGGACCCTCGTCAAGATGCCGTGTCAGACCACACGACTGTCGTCCAAGGATCGGATCGTGCAGCGCTGCCGAGGTATCGCGTCTCATTCAGTCGAGCCCGCAGTATCACACCGTCCGATCCCGGTTCGATAGTCTGCATCAACCTTCCATGATCCGGCATTAATCTTGAGGGTCCCTATTCGGGCGCCAACTGTGAAAACATGAAAATAATATGAGGCCGGGAAGCCCAAAAGAAACACACCAACACAGGTTACAAAGAACATACAAGTGCTTTATTTAAAAGCTACAACAGTTACCAAAGTCAATTGACAAACGGATAGCTATTCGGCTCTCAGAGTAACGTAACGAACTTCAACGAAGGTTCGATGCATTAGTAAGAGAGACCGTACATTGGAATACTTGGGTCTTTTATATGATTTGTCCAGCCCTTGGCCAACCCTTTCGCGGGTTAACCATTCCTGGGATCGGGCCTTAGGGTTTCTAGCCAGGTCAATCCTATAATTTATGCGTTTTGATCAGTTTCACTGATATAGTTGTACATTTACACATAGGTCAGCAATAGGACAAGGTCTCAGTTCGCGACCCCAACAAGTGGCCTGCAGGCATATTAATTATTCGTGTGTACGGAGGTCACAACAGCCAGAATCTTACTCAGTATGTCATTCGGCCTCCATTTTGATGTTCAGGGTGACTTCCACAGTACAAGAGAACCTAAAATGGCGGCTTAATCCAAGATGGCGACTTACATTACTTTCTCTAAGGTCAAGACCTTGCCGCGGTGTTTATTCGCATCATGTTTTAGACAACTTGGCGTAGGCCAATACACATACAATTGCTGTGATAGGAGGCATAATATTATTTCAATTCCGACACAGTGACTGTGGCAAAGTGCAGCAGCTGCCCCTGAGTCCTCTAGGTGCAGCAACTGTGGCGAAGTGCAGCAGCTGCCTCTGAATCCTCTAGGTGCAGCGACTGTGGCAAAGTGCAGCAGCTGCCCCTGAGTCCTCTAGGTGCAGTGACTGTGGCAAAGTGCAGCAGCTGCCCCCGAGTCCTCTAGGTGCAGCGACTGTGGCAAAGTGCAGCAGCTGCCTCTGAATCCTCTAGGTGCAGCGACTGTGGCAAAGTGCAGCAGCTGCCCCTAAGTCCTCTAGGTGCAGTACAAGGAGTGACTGAGGCAACGTGCAGCAGCTTCCCCTGGGTCCTCTATGTGCAATACAAGGAGTAACGGGGGCAAAGTTCAGCAGTTGCTGCTGAGTCCTTTAGGTGCAGTGCAAGGATTGACTGAGACAAAGTGCAGCAACTGCTCCTGAGTCCTCTAGGTGCAGTACAATGAGGGACTGAGGCAAAGTGGTGCAGCTGCCCCTGAGTCCTCTAGGTGCAGTGACTGTGGCAAAGTGTAGCAGCTTCCCCTGAGTTCACAGTGAGTGACGGAGGCAAAGTGCAGCAACTGCTCCTGAGTCCTCTAGGTTCAGTGCAAGGATTGACTGTGGCAAAGTGCAGAAACTGCTCTTGAGTCCTCTAGGTGCAGTACAGGGAGGGACTGAGGCAAAGTGCAGCAGCTGCCCCTGAGTCCTCTAGGTGCAGTACACAGAGTGGACGAGGCAAAGTGCAGCAGCTGCCTCTGAATCCTCTAGGTGCAGTGACTGTGGCAAAGTGCAGCAGCTGCCCCTGAGTCCTCTAGGTGCAGTACACAGAGTGCACAATGCAAAGTGCAGCAGCTGCCTCTGAATCCTCTAGGTGCAGTAACTGTGGCAAAGTGCAGCAGCTGCCCCTGAGTCCTCTAGGTGCAGTACACAGAGTGGACGAGTCAAAGTGCAGCAGCTGCCTCTGAATCCTCTAGGTGCAGTGACTGTGGCAAAGTGCACCAGCTGCCCCTGCATCCTCTAGGTGCAGCAACTGTGGCAAAGTGCAGCAGCTGCTTCTGAATCCTCTAGGTGCAGCGACTGTGGCAAAGTGCTGAGGCTGCCCCTGAGTCCTCTAGGTGCAGTACAAGGAGTGACTGAGGCAACGTGCAGCAGCTTCCCCTGGGTCCTCTATGTGCAGTACAAGGAGTAACGGGGGCAAAGTGCAGCAGTTGCTGCTGAGTCCTTTAGGTGGAGTGTAAGGATTGACTGAGGCAAAGTGCAGCAACTGCTCCTGAGTCCTCTAGGTGCAGTGACTGTGTCAAAGTGTAGCAGCTGCCCCTGAGTTCACAATGAATGATGGAGGCAAAGTGCAGCAACTGCTCCTGCGTCCTCTAGGTTCAGTGCAAGGATTGCCTGTGGCAAAGTGCAGCAACTGCTCCTGAGTCCCCTAGGTGCAGCACAAGGAGTGACTGAGGCAAAGTGTAGCAACTGCTCCTGAGTCCTCTAGGTGCAGTACAAGGAGTGACTGAGGCAAAGTGTCGCAACTGCTCCTGAGTCTTCTAGGTGCAGTACAAGGAGTGACTGAGGCAAAGTGCAGCAACTGCTCCCGAGTCCTCTAGGTGCAGTACAAGGAGTGACTGAGGCAAAGTGCAGCAACTACTCCTGAGTCCTCTAGGTGCAGTACACTGCTCCTGAGTCCTCTAGATGTAGTACAAGGAGTGACTGAGGCAAAGTGCAGCAACTGCTCCTGAGTCCTCTAGGTGCAGTACAAGGAGTGACTGGGGAAAGTGCATTGTGCAAAGTACACCGCATATGTCACACTCATTAACACATGTTCAGATGCAATTGTGTTTTCTTTGTGTAAAATAGCAATTCATTTTGTAATTGCTGTAAGGTAGTAATGTCTTGGACATGGTTCGTAGTAAGTCACAGAAACACTCAGTTTCCACCTCTAATGGTGAACTTTGTGATGTGGGCATTTAAAGCAAATACTACACGACATTCATTTATACAGAAGTCCACCAGTTCTATTCTAACTTCTTGTGCCTGGCAGGCGCCTACTTGGGTCATTAATGGCACACACATATACCTCCCTGACAGGATTCCCGGCTCTGTCCGTGGCACCTCGAGCCACTCCTGCTCTTTGCTTCCAATTGCATGCTGGAACTTGTAGTATTGTTTTTTTTCCCATTGCAAGGTTGGACCTACAAGTCTGAGCATGCAGTGTGAGAAAAAGAAACACAGGCCTGGCTCAAGGATTCTGCATGGAACTGGGAAACTTGGCAGCTATGCATACAAAATAAAAAGTAGAAGGAGCTGGTTCTTATTGACTTACATAAAAAATACTGTACATTCCCATTGCCTCCTCCTCTTCAGCACCTTGCCGTCCTCTAACCACAAAATGAGGGTCTAGGTTGGGTGTAGATAAATGAGCTTCCCCTTGTGGAGGAGTTGTCTGCAAGTTGCGCGCTGTCCAAGCCCCGGAGAAAGGCTTGACTCGCCTGCTTTAATGGTAGGGCAGCACGAGGTAACCAGGACGATGGTCAGGGTCACACCATGATGACAAATACAGAAAGACTACAGGATGGAACATTCATCGTTACTCTAGAGCAGGAGACTGCAACCTGTGTCTGTCCAGAGGTTTTGGACTACGGCTGCCACGAGGCCTCACCATTTGCTGTGCTGACAACCGCTGATGGGAGTTGTAGTCCAAACCAACTGGAGAGCCCTGCACTAGAGATTAAAAAGTGTTTGGGAAGCAAAATAAGACACTTTAAAGAATATTCTGGATGGATCCCACAGAGTATTTGCAATTTTGGTCTAAGGGAGATTGAGGTGTTATGCCCCACACACCGCGAGTAATAAATAATAAGCAGCGCTCAGATGCTTGAGGGTTCGTAGCGCTATATAAATGCAAAATTATTATTATTATCATTTATTCTTATGGACAGGGAGAGGGAGAGAATGTGGGTGTGTGTGTGTAGGGATTCTCGTCGATCTTAAGGGCAGTGACCTGCTCAAAGGGAGAGGTGTTACGCACCTGGCTGTCTTGAAAAGGCTTCCTTTTGATTGGATGGCAGTTTGGTCACATGGAAAAGGCTCTGGTCCGCACCAATCAGGAATGCCCCATGTAGGCCCTGAGAGTCAGAGGAGCCAATGGTGCATCGTGTCACATTTGCCCATTAGAACCTTTGCCTCTAAGTACGGGGCCAGGCGGCGGAATCCGTTCCCCTCTGCCCCCTTGGCAACCCTTCAAGCCGCTAAACTGTTGCGCCTATTTTCTGTAATCGATTTTTCTAAACCTCTGCCACCAGAGGGCACAGAAGAGCCCTTTTGCTTTAGGGACCCCCGTCCCCATCATTCCAACTGTCTTTCAAAGTCCTGCTGTTTCATGACATTTTGTACTGCTTATTTATTTAATTGTATTTATTTATTTATTTGTAAAGCGCCGAAAACCCGCAGGCACAGGGCGCACAGGTACACAGTGGGAAAAACATGAAGGGAAGGAGACAGGGGGAGGCAGCAAAAGGTAAAGGCATACTATGGGCGTCGGCTTCAACTGAAACCCCTCTTGGCGAATTCTTCGTGCCCGCCCCCATTTCTTTGGAGGTTGAAGTTATTTATATTTGACCAATGGGGACATGCACTGCTTGGAATGAAACGGGTTGTCTTCTGATGTATTCAGTTGGGACCCGAGGACTCATTTATATCTTTGTATCATTGGAAATCTCGAATGAAAACTTAATGAAAAGAAAAATCATGGCCGGCAGTGCATAATCCAGACCTGTTAATTCCAGAATCATAAACGGAAAAATCCTTGAATTTGAGCCCATTATTTTATTGATTGAAGATGTCATTGACTTTTGTGAGGTCTGTTGTTGCCCAGCTGACTTTTTCAGTTCACTTTTAATGTCTTCTTTCATAGATGGATCTTTATAGAGCCGCCCAGGGGGGCATCTATTTCCTGATGGCGGCCCTAGGAAGTCTGAGCAACTTCTCCACCCTGATCTGCCTCACCCACTGCATCATCAAGGAAGGCAAGAGCTGCATCCCGGAAGTTATCCTGGCCCACATCTCTGGTTCCAACCTATTGGTTTTCCTAACCAGGGTGTTGCCTTCTTCGCTTTCGGCCTTCGGGTTCCGGGACCTCTACACGGACGTGGGCTGCAAGATCAACATTCTCATTTTCCGGACTTGCCGGGGCGCCGTCATCGGCTTAACCTGCCTCCTAAGCTGCTATCAAGGGATCACCCTCAGTGCAACCAGCTCAAAGTGGATGCGTGTCAAGGCACGGCTACGGGCCTACATGCCCATCATTGTGTATATCTGCTACCTAGTCAACATGGCGTCCAATTTAGACGTTGTATACTACGCCGTATCACTCGACAATCGTAGCATTGTTCCATACACCTATAACCTACGATATTGCCTGGTCATCTATCCAAACAAAGTGATATTTGAGGCCATGGGACTACAAATCTTTATCCAGGATCTGGTGCCCGTGTTGGCCATGGCCGCCGCAAATGCCTACATCTTGCTGGTATTGTATAGGCATAAGAAGGTTCTCCGGGGCCTCGTGCAATCGGATCGTCAGAGGGGCAAAACAGCCGAGTCTCAGGCGACCAAGACTGTTGTCATCCTGGTGACGCTCTACGTGACCTTCTATGGAATCGACAACGCCATGTGGCTATACCAAACGGTCTCAAACGAGACCCTCGCTCTCGTGACCGATGTCCGCATTTTCTTCACCATGTGCTACGGCTTTGTCTTTCCCGTGGTTACGGTGGCTTTCAACCCAAAATTGAGGAACACCATGAAGGTCCTGAGAAGGGAACGCGAGCAAACACCACAAAATCATGACATGGGCACGTCCAGCTGTGCAAAAACTCTTTAGAAGCCTAAAATACCCCAGATGATTAGCCGTGTAACAACAATATCGAGACCACCAGCTTCTGAAAACCAACATTGGCAAAGCAAAACAGTTTTGCTTTTTTGTGTGGCCGTGATAGTGGCATTTTCCAGGCATGGCCACAGCAGAATTACCCGTCCAGAACATGCAAAAAAGTGATTACCTACGCACGTGACGTCAGTGCCTGGCAAACGCCTATCCAATGCTAGTAAACAACCCAAACCTGTTGGCTTGGCTAGTTCTTTTGTAGATCAGCTTTCGGCTTGATCCGCCACTTGCCATTACCTACACGCCCCGGATTATACCATCACATTCTCGATGCCTACATTTCTCATCTCTTCCCTCCTTGGTAGTGCTGGGCATCGCTGTCCTATCCCCACACCTTCCTCTCCTCCGTCACTATAGCCTGGTTTCTTTCTTCTTCAGCCACTCACTGCAGTCTGATTACCCCACGAGAATGCACAATATGCCAAGGAACCGGCGCCGTTACACGGTTCTATGTTCTTTCATCGTCAGGCAATATTACGAATGCCTTTTAAACGAGTATAACTCATTTTTGTATTGGGGGTTACCAACCAAACCCCTCCTACTCCACTTATTTTTACCTATTCCATACCCCCAACCTCTTATCTGCCCTTTGCCAGCCCTCCCAAAAATGCTGTTTAGCTTTTTCGTAATTTTGTACACGTTTAAAAGCCAGTCTTAAAAATGACTGCCGATGAAACGACGTTACACCCGTTACACCACTGTGGTGGTGGTTGGTGCAGTAATGAAGCTTTTTAACATAACTGCTGTAAACACACCCTTTCGCCTTGTGTTATCAATAAACCTCTCACGTTAAGAAGTCATTAGAGCATGCTTGGTGTTGTGCCATGTAGTGTTGTGAAAGTCTGGTTGTGCACTTGTATTTTACAGTGCACTCAGTCAGTGGGACTTTGAAGGAGAACAACACTGTGTCCATTATCTATTTTTCCCCTTCCAATCCTATGCACACACTTTGATAGCCTTTGCACGAGTGAAGGAGTGTAATAATTACATTTCATGAAAATATATGGGTAGGAGAGTAGAGTTTCCATGTTTCTTGGCGGTCATGGCTTCTGAAGCAAGCAATCACTGTAAGTGGTGGCGTGTTGCTAAAGGTACTATGCAGGCACATTGTGTCGACCCTAGAGCTGTCCATAACGCAGTAGTCTACAACCTTTGGATCTCCAGATGTTTTGGACTACAACTCCCATCAGCCCCAGCCAGCAAAATCAATGGCGGAAGGGCATGGAGTTCAAATCGAAAACACCTGAAGTGCCCAGGTTGCAATGGGTGTCTATCCAGAATGCTGTTTAATGCTAGCGACTGTAGCTCACAAAATCGACATATGGGAGCTACCCCGCAAGGGTTATGCATCGCAGAAGAGTACCTGTCCAAAGAGCGCGAGCAAGTGGTATATACAAAGTTATCAACAGAACCTTCGAATGCCTCGGACGGATGAAGCGGGGCACTCACAGGTCAAGCGCAAAAACAGAGATGGAGACTTGGTGTACAGTTTGCAGCTGTGGCAAACTGTTAAATAGGCAGACAGGAAATTGCTGAAAGTTTGCTCTGCCATCAATAGCCTGGCATCTAGGAAAGGAGATGGCTGTGCTGCACCTTGATGAGGGGGTAGGCAAGCTCCATAGGGTCTTGGCTTCACCCTCAGCCCTGCCCCCACCATGGCTGCCCAGATCACCTGGCACAGCACTTTCTAGTGACTTGGTTTCTGTCGGGCAATGACTTCAGTCTGAATCCACTCCATGTTTTCAGGATAACAACGCAAAATGCATGTGAATCTACATTGGAATCATTGACCCAGTCGTTTACCCTGAGGGCCCGGTTCTTAAGTTGGCGCAGTGAACGTGCTAAAGAGCACGATTCACTGCCCCAAAGCAGGACGCCCAGGCTCCACCACTATTCTCAAGAGGGTGTGGGCATCCTCGTAGTGCTCTACAGTGCAATGTCAGAACAGATCCGTTATTTTACAAACATGCTGCTGAGACTAGAAAATGTTTAATATGGTGCCACTTGGGAAATTATTTCCAGGGCCTCTCAGTCCATCCATGCAAACCTATGTTAAGGAATTGCATTGGGTCAGTTTATCGTAATATATAGCAAAACGAGCTCAGGGGTGCAGACATGTCTCCATTGGGATACGTTTCAATATTATTATTCTATTTGCACCCGTGAGTTCTTTTTAGCTTAATCCAGTGCTATTCCTTAACATAGGTTTGCATGGGTGGAGTGAAATAAACATTTTCTGCCATCGTTGAAGCAGCTTACCTGTACTGCGACCCGGCTTCTTGTGGCACTCCTCCAGAATAACTGTACTGCGACCCGGCTTCTTGTGGCACTCCTCCAGAATAACTGTACTGCGACCCGGCTTCTTGTGGCACTCCTCCAGAATAACGGCACCAAAATGGTACCGTATATGTGCGCGACTTTAGCGCACATATAAAACTGGAGGAGTGCCACAAGAATACCAGTCTAAAGTGGCAGGTAACGAATGTGGCGGTTGCTAGGAAATTCCAACACATCCTAGCAACTGCCACATGTATTCATGAAAGTGCCGCATTCCTACCGACTTCGGAAGAATGCGTCACCTTCAGAATAGGTCTTAACCACCGAAAAGGTCGTTAACGCTTTTAACAACCTTTTCGGTACTTAACACCCAGCTGAGAATCGGGCCCTCAGTGTGGTAGGAGAGTGTTGTTATGTCCAGAGGTGACGTTGGAGAGAGTCAGCCAAGGTGGAGGTGGCTTTTTGAACGCTGTACTTCTGAAACACTTAAAACAAAGAGGAATGCACCCAGGTAACAGAGTGGTTATCCGGAAAGCCTGGCATTCTCGGGGCGCTGGAAGGCTGCACTTTTTGTAGGCCCTGTTATTATACCGCGTACCACTATGCCACAATTCCACTATTTACACATCAAGTACAGCCGTGTGACACCGACACACAAATGGGGACCTTTTGAACACATTAAAATGTCAGTGAAGCAAGATGCATTTTGTGTTTATTTTTAGAATTCGGACAATGCAATGACAGCAGCCCCAGGTGCTGGCCGTGCGTCTCTGCAACGTGAGGGCGCAAACTGTCGCAAGTTTGCGGGTCACCCATGTTTTGATGGAAACGTTTGTGCTTGTACGTTACATCTAGTGCTTTTAGTGGCACGCACACTGGAACCAGGGCTCTTAGGGGGCATGGTCTGGCATGGGGGTCGGTGCCACAATTAGGAGGCAACACTTTCCTCACCTGAATGCTGCCTGTTGCCACAGTAAGAGCCCCGGCGAGTGTGCCAAAGGGTAGGGGCTGCGGCCGGCCTAACAGTCACCATTTATGTCTGGTGTTTCCTTGCCTTTTAATTGTGGCGCTGAGCCCCTGCCAGACAACCCTTTCACTGTAGATGCAGGATGAACACCCTCTCACCTGCGTCTCAAATGAAAGGGGTGACTGGCATCGGGTCAGAGACGCAATGAAAAGCAAGGATTTTTTTCTTTGTAAAGCTGAAGTTCTCTCTTACACGTGAGAGCTTCAGACTTGGCAAAAAAGCCTTGCCTACTACAGCCTGGTGGGCTGGGGTAAGTAGAGGACTTCAGGGGCCCCGGCAGGACCGCTGTCTCAAATACAATGTTCAGAGCCTGCCAGAGCTCTGCCCTGGCTAGCCCCAGCCCACTTAAAGCCCTGGTTACATCATCAGTATGCCAGTGAACTGAGGCAATCCCCTTAGGGTGGGAGGGGCAAAGGATGGGCAGCACCACCTGAGCAGTGCTTGGGCTGGTCTCTGATATCTGGATTCACCCCTAGAGCTCTGTTCATTTGGCCGATGTTATTAATAATTGTAATAACGTGGCACCCGGTCTGTTCTGGAAATGGTGATCGAAAGCATTAACCAATTGAAACCACAGAAAGCCCCTGGCCCAAAGGCGCCCGTGTTGACCGTTACAAATCTAAACTTGAGCTATGGCTTCCTGTGCGGCTAGCTGTTCCAACAAATATAAACATACCCCTATTTGGTATATAGGTGCAATTGTTCCTATTTTTAAAAGAGGCAATCAGGCTCACCCAGTTGTTATCGAACTATGGCCATAATGGATGTTTTCCTTACGACCTGAGGTAAAATGGTGTATAGAAAGCCACCTGACTGGGTGTATTCAGGTAATATTTCACCGGAGACTCAACTTGGGTTTGCCCCCCCAGATTAGGTACAGTGGAGCAAAGTTTAAATCCTTCCTTATTGATCATTAGTACCCCGGTATGATGTGCCAGCGTACTAATGCCAATATGACCCTCATGGGGGGGCATTAATTACTGGTCGGGTAATGACCCTCGGGTTCCGTTAAAGCCCTCGCTACACTCTGGCAACTAACTATGTCCCCGGAGGGGCATTACCTTACTGGTAATGCCCTCCTTCTTTGGGGTCATATTGCCTAAATAAGTATTTCTTTGTTAAGAAGTGGAACCTCTACAGAGTTGTCCTGGATCTTTAAATAGCGTCCGATACAGTGGATCGATCGATTTCTTGGTGTCATCTACGCTCAGTAGAGAGCAGATAGATCAATTCCTTGGTGTCATCTATGCTCACTAGGAAGCCTTATGGCCCTCAATTCTTCTTTTATCGCATTCAATCCCTTTATGGTGGCATTGACTGTCTGGAGCAGCTCCCATCTGGTGATTTGTAACCATCTGGCGTTGGCAGCAGTCTGAATCCCATGTATGAACATGCATGTGAACAACACTGCAGTTTTACTGAACAATTTGTGCTCATCAGGAATATCGTCAAAAGCTTGTTTTGATTTTGCTTAGAAGTAATTCTACCTCTTTCTTCGCCAGAGTTCTATTGATCTTCTTCTTCTCAGGTGATCATCTACTTTTGGGAACACTTCAATCTTCAGGTGACTCTGTGAAATCACCGACGCTGGAACATGGATGTAGACAAGAGTGCACACTCCACCCCAATTCCAAGGTAACTTCATATATGCTCTAGATCCGCACGCCCAAGTAACGATCCATTAGGACAGCCACCCCTCTCCTCATTTCTGGAAAATCCATGGTTTTTGCACACCCCTTATTATGTCCAACATAATTCTTTCCCTTGCTTTGAAAGCACATAGTCGCATGTATTAATGGGACTATGGACACTGGCCCTGCTTCATCCTCCTCCCATGATAGCAGTTTAGAGTATTTAGACCATGACTTCAAACACTCATCGTTCACCTTCTGTACTCCTTGCACTGCTTCTTTTCTTAGTATATGAGCTGCACAGTACATCATTCCATCTTCCCATGATTTACAGGTGTGTACTCGGCGATAGATCAACAGCTGTGACAGTTTGCAGCATCCAGACATTCCAGTCTTCTGTGTCATGTCAGAACAGTTCATTCTCTTCATTTCTTCAATGATCACCTCATCCTGCCCTGCAGCAGGGTGCACAAGCATCCTGTCTGTCCATCCAGGTTCCTTCTCCACTTGTGTTGTTTTGATATAATCATCGTGGTATGAAAACGTTTGTCTTCATCTCCATCGCAATGTCGCCCATCTCCCTTGGAACTGTCCTCTGGTAGTATATGCCGCCAGATGACTGAGGCAATTTGCTTCCTGTGCTGGCATTTCTTTCTAAATGAAAGCTTTGACAGTATTCATGGCATAAGGGATGAGAGAGCAGACATAGCAATTCTAATCAGATGCTCTTTCCCCACCTTGTTCATGTGCTGATACCACATAGTATTCCCCTGCATTATCAAGGTAAGTATACATTCCCTGATCATCATCTTCTGCACCTCTCTTATGTCATTTAACATGCTCATAGAGATTAACAAAATTGGCATCATTTGTGCCTGCACTGGGAAGTATCATAGACAATCTTTTTTCAATTTTATCAGTAGGAAAATAGATTTTCAGAATGTAAGATACAGAAAGATAAAGAGAATACACATGCATATGTATATCACGCATAAAAGTCTGTAGAACCATTTGTTGTGATATCCTAATGCATGCTGAGCTAATGCTCTCTCTACAACCACGTTGCCCTCTTCTGATATCATTTTTACTGTAAGTATTCCATTTTGCAGCTACAATTGTACGATGTGCTCAAAAATCGCTGTCAATAATCTCCTTATCACTTGACCATTCTTGGGATTGTGTAAGAAGGTGTGAATATCAACGTCTCTCCTAACAAGGATAGCGTAGGATTGAAGTAAGAACACAAAAATAGCAACCACAAGACTGTTTGTATTAGTGCCAACGGGTATCATGTATCTTATTCATTAAAACAGATATCCTCCCGAAAATGAATCTGGATATTGATCTCTTTTCCAATTTCTAATCAAAAACCGACGTTTAGGTATAATACTGATGTATTTATTAATTTCCTCAATATTTCTAAAAGTTCATTTCAGCCTCTGGAATTCTTGTGCACGTCTTTGCACTTCCTGCTAAACTATATACCGAGTGTCCACTGAATTCCATACAATAAAAGCATGTGCTAATCACTTGCTGCTTTATCGTCCTTCTTCTTGGTCATCGATCGTGTCTACAAACGTGGAAATTCTTCTTCTTGTCTTGCTTCTGATTCAGCAACTGTTGAAGGGGGGGGTCTCACCTTTATAAACCTTCATGTCGCTCAAATGCAGCCAAGCTTGTCTTCCTGATACCTTAACTTCAGACGGGGAGACGTCCTCAACGCAGAATGGTCCATTATATCTAGGTTAGTGCCACCTTCTGGTAAATTTCTTTATCAGTATTAGGTCCCCAACATATAACTTTGGTGGTGGCAATAGTTCACTTGGATTGGTCAATGGATGATCCTCTTCTGTGTTCTTAGACCTCTCCCCTCAATGCTTGACTCGATCTGAAATTAAAGAAATACTGGTGGTCATACATGTCCAATAATCGTGCATTTCATCACCTAGAGTCTTTGCTACACTCTGGGCATCACTCCTAACCCTCGATGGAGGAGGCGTTCTCATACAGCGCCCAGTCACTAAATTCATGCAGGGGGAGGGGTGGTCAGAACCTGGCTTATTACGAAGGGCATGTAAGGCTAGAGGTAGTCAATATAGCCACCCCTTCTTAAAAGTCAATTTAATCTTGGCAATCGTTTCCTTGAGAAGCCTGTTTAGTCTCTCCTATATCCCATTTACTTGTGGGTGAAAAGCAGATGAAAACCTATGTTTTATGCTTAATAGAAGTCCTATCTGTTCAGATAACTAATTGACAAAACATGGGATATTATCGGGTCTTAGTACTTCCCACACACCACATCTTGGGAAGACTTCACGCACTAAAAGCTTTGCTGTGCAAGTGGCATCAGGGTGTGCACATGGACCGGCTTCGATCCACCTGTAGAAGAGACACACCACCACTAATAGATACCTGTAGCCATTACATGTCTGCCGCATAGCGACATAGTCGATAGGTAAATGCTGGTACGGACGACTCGGTTGAGGTATTACTCCTCTAATTGTTCTTATTGTATGCCCAGCAGTAAACCTTTGACAAACAATGCAATTCACCATGAACTATGCAATGTGTTCCAACAAATTGGGAACAAACCAGTCTTCTGCAATAGTGGCAGCAAGACTTTCTCTGGTTATATGCACAGGGTAATTCAGTTGCTCAAGTGTGACTTTCAATAATGCTGTCAGCATTACTGGTTTTCCTGTGCTTTCCTGTCACCATAATGCTTTTGTGGGGATACAGAACACCCTGTTGGTTTCCATAGCTCTTGCTCTTCCTGTGGGGCTCTTCCCTACATTTCTATTAATTGGGTAATTGATAACATATTAAACCCTTCTCGTACAAACATGGTTCTAGTTAAACCCTCCTTAATATCTTCAGTATCGAAACTTGAAATATCTGTGGAATATGCAACTCTATTGGCTTCTAATGTCCGTGGCTTTGTTTCCGCGAGAGATAAAGTCTGTTTGTTTAGTATGGGCTGCGCATTTTATGACCGCTATGGCTACTGGGAGTCATAGTGCCTTAATGAGTCTGTCCAATAAGGACGCCTTGTTGTACTGGAGAGCCGTCTGCGCTGAGATAGCCCCTCCTTTTCCAATGTGACTGCCTTGCGTATACAGTTGACGTCACATAGGCAGAGTCACTGTACACTGTCACTTGCTGTCTTTCATGTTTCTCGAGTGTGACAATAAGTGGTACTAATTCTGCTGCTTGCACTGAAAAGTGAGACGGTAGTCTTGCACTCGCCACTACTTCAAATTCACCATTTAATCTGTGTCTTACTACTGCAGAGCCTGAATGCCTCTCCCCACTATTTTGGTCAATTTTTGAAGAACCATCAATAAAAAGAATTCTCCTCCTCCCGCCAAAACATTTTCCTTCACAGTGGTTATTTCATTGAATTCAACATAATTTGCAGTCATGCACATGATCACCTTCTTTTACAGGTTCAGTTACAAATGTGGTTGGATTCACTATTTTGCATCTTACCATTTTTTTACTTGCTGGATTTGAAATCATTCCTTTATAAGCAGAAGCTCTTTGGGATGTTAACACACCCATGGGTTTCTCTAAAATGGCAAATAAGGCATGCTCTATGTAAAGAGTCATAGAATAGCCCTTGACAATACTTGTGGACTTCTCAATTTCAAATGCGGCAGCCTCAAAGATTGTTCGCAAGGGAAGTGTCCTCTCATAACTTTGTCTAAGATCCCGCTGTAATATGCCAAAGGTTTGTACCCCAATGTTGTCCTTTGTGTAAGCACTGCTGCCATGACTGCCCCATTTGTGTGCAAGAATAAATAACATTTCTGTATCTGTACACATTTCTCTTTACAACTCCTCAAATCCTTCCTCCATTTCTTCAGTCCCTTCTATCTTTTCCTTACCAACTGTTAAAGATAGCGTCACTAGGGCGCTGCGTACCTGTTCGTCCAATTGAGCGCCTTGAAGATGATGCCAGGCTGTCAAGAGTCCTGTAGAGATGTGGTGGATGACGCGGGGAACCAGCCCAGCTCCCGCCAAATGGGGACCGGGTTGGAGGTGAACCAGCTCCCAACGCCACGGGTGCGCTCTCCCCTGATTTGCGTGGTGTCAGGACAGTGCAAGCACTGACAGGGGGAGCCTCTGTAGTAGACAGTTCAGAATCCACTGAAGACAACTGGATCCGGATAATGGAAGGACTGAAGATCAGATGCTAATAGTTGTTGGGTCTCCAAGGTAAGGTATCAAGGCAGAATGGAGGCAGAGGAGGCAAGAAGGCAAGGGACAGCAAGATGGAAACGATGACCCAAACCAACCAAGTGGAGAACACAGGGGAACCACCCCAGAACAGGAATGGGATCCTGGGAGGACAGCTAGAAGGAGGGGGAGCCCCTTCCCCAGGACAAGGAGGAAGGAGGGTCAGGACAGCACAACCAACAGGTGGGTGACAAGAGGGTACCAGGAAAAAGGAAAAACGGGAATCAGGCAACAGGTAAGTGGAACGCAAGGAACCGGCGTGGAACAAGGATCCAATTCAAACCGCGTTGAGACGCGGTTTGAATGAATGGCCGGGCTCCTTATATGTGGCTACCAACAGCTGGGAGGCTTGGAACGCAAGCCATGCTGTCTCCCAGGCGTTGGTATGCCCAAAGAGAGGCTTGGACCGCAGGTCCGTCCAAACCGAGTGCCCTGTGCACCACGCATGCGCGGAGAGCGGGACACGGCCGCCCGCGCATGCGCAGATCAGCGCGTCCCGAGAACCCGGAAGCACCCGAGACCCAAGACAACCCCAGACCCCCCAGACAGAAGCACGGGTACATCCTCCAGGATGGGGCGCGCCGCTTCAGGTAAGGGGACCCCGAGGCAGGCGGTGTGACACAATGCCCCCTCCCAGAAAGGCCCAGGGCCCCAACCTTCCAAGGATAACGAAGGAAAAAGTAACGGACAAGACGGGGTGCATGCACATGACAGCGCGGCTCACAAGTGCGATCACAAGCAGGGTATCTCTTCCAATCAACCAGAAATTGGAGCACACCCCGATGAATCCGTGAGTCATATATTTCCTGTACTTCAAACTCAGGGACCCCTCGCACCTGCACAGAGGATGGACGTGGACAGGAGCGCCCAAAGACATCCTTCACAAAGGGTTTCAAAAGGGAGACATGAAACACAGGATGCACTCGCCAGGATTGGGGCAACACTAACCAAAAAGCCACTGAGGACAAGCGTTTTGAAACCCTGAAAGGCCCATAGAATCGGGGTGCTAACTTAGTGGGCAAATTGCGTACTGGCAGGTTCTTGGATGATAACCAAACCAAATCACCCACTTGGAAATCAGGTTCTGCGGTCCGACCCTTATCTGCTTGCCTTTTCATGTGCTCTCGTGCCTCCGCCAGGGTACTCCGGGCCAAGTCGTGTTGCTTCTGGATGTCGAAGACCAACTGATCTGCAGATGGAACAGTGCTGGGCAGTACAGGACAAAAAGGAACCAGCTTGGGATGTTGTCCTGCCGAGCAAAAAAAAAACTGATGCCGGTGGCAGCATGGGTTGCATTGTTATAAGACACTTCAGCCATATCTAGATACTTCATCCAGTTGGATTGAGTGGCATTGGCATAGCAACGTAGGTACTCATCCAGGGTTTGATTAGTTCTCTCTGTCTGACCGTTAGTGTGTGGGTGATAACCAGAACTCAAAGCTTTGCGGATACCAAGATGATTGCACAACTGATGCCAAAATGAAGAGAGAAACTGTGATCCACGATCAAAGATGATCTTCTCCGGCAATCCATGTAACCGATAGATGTTGTGTAAAAACGCCAAAGCCATCTGGGAGGAGGTAGGGATTTTAAGAAAAGGAATAAAGTGTGCATACTTCGTGAAACAGTCCACTACAACCATAATGCAAGTGTAACCCTCAGAAGACGGAAGCTCGACAATAAAGACTGTGGCGATGGTATGCCATGGGTAGGGCAGTGTTTCGGTAGGTCGAAGAAGACCCAAAGGCTTTCTCCTGGGTGTCTTAGTCTGAGCGCAGATAGGACAACTCTCCAAATACTGTTTAACCTCCTTGGCCCAACCGGGCCACCAGAATTGTCTGGAAACCAGTTCCTGGGTAGCCTTGATGCCACGATGGCCACCAACTTGCGAATCATGGAACCCATGAAGTATGTCCAAACGAAGGGAGCTTGTTGGTATGTACAATCGATTCAAAAGGAACAGGAAACCATTGCGTTCTGTAACTTGTGGTTGTTTCAGAAGGTTAACTCGATCCGGGTCAACCAGAGTTTCTTGCAAGATTCTCTGCAGGTGAGGAGAAATCGTCAGAAGAAAATATTTGGGGGAAATCAATGGGGTGTTCAAACCAGTATCTTCCTCTTCTTTCTCCAGAGAGCGAGATTAGGCATCAGCCTTCAGGTTCTGAGCATTGGGAATGTAAGTAATGCTGAAGTCGTAGTGGGAAAAGAAAAAAGCCCATCGGGCTTGACGGGCGGTACAACACTGCAAAGATCGCAAAAACTGCAAGTTGCGATGATCTGAACGGACTTCTACAGGAAAACGGCCACCAAGCAAATGATGCCTCCACTCCTCAAATGCTGTCTTGATGGCCAGAAGCTCCCTTTCTATGACTGCGTAGTTCTATTCACTAGGAGTACATTTTCGTGAGAAATAGGCCACAGGGTGTTCTTCGCCAGATGTAGGATGCTTCTGCACGAGAACCGCGCCAACAGCGTAGTTGGAAGCGTCAGCCTCAACGATGTCGGGCATCTCATCGTTGGGATGACGAAGAACGGGAGCTGTAATGAACGCCGTCTTCAAACAGTCAAAAGCAGCTGACGCCTCCAGATCCCAAAGGAATGGTATCTTGACACTGGTCAAACGCGTCAATGGAGCTGTGACACGTGAAAAATGTGGAATGAAGCGCCAATAAAAATTGCCGAATCCCAAGAAACGCTGAAGAGACTTCAAGTCGTGAGGTTGTTTCCAGTTTCGGATTGCTTGAACTTTATCGGAATCCATGTGTATCCCTGCATTGCTGATCACGTATCCCTGGAACTCCACATCATTTTGATGAAACAAACATTTTTCAGCCTTGGCAAACAACTGATTTTGTAACAGACGTTGAAGTACTTCTCGGACATGGGAGACATGTTCCTCCAGATTGTCGGAAAAGACCAGGATATCATCCAGATATTTCCTAGACCAAGATGCCAATCAAGTCACTGAAGATGTAGTCCATAAACCGTTGGAAGACGGCCGGGGCATTACACAACCCGAAGGGCATTACCCTGTATTCGTAATGCCCAAATGGAGTCTTAAAGGCCGTCTTCCACTCATCGCCCTCTTTAATTCTGACCAAATGGTAGGCTCCGCGGAGGTCTAATTTGGTGAAGACTTTGGCAGATCGTAAGGACTCCATGTTGTTCCGAATCAAAGCTAATGGGTACCTCTCCTTAAGGGTGATGTCATTCAGTTGGCGATAAGCAATACATGGCCGTAAGGTGCCTTCCTTCTTCGACACAAAAAACAGCGGGAAACCCGCGGGGGATTTGGAAGGTACAATGTATCCTTTCTTGACACAATCGTCAAGGTAGTCCCGGAGTACATGTCTTTCGGACTGAGTCAAGGCATATACCTTCCCAAGAGGAATCACTGCACCCGGGATCAGATCAATGGAACAAACGAAAGATCTGTGAGGTGCAAGGGGTATGTCTCCGGGCTCAGAAAACACTGTCCTCAGGTCAGCATACACGTGTGGAATCTGAGACAAAGAACACAGACCAGATGAGTCCCTACCGGAAGTAAGAGGGGTTGAGGTCGGCGACTCCAAGGATGTATCGGAACTGCAACATTCTTGAAGACAAAGAGCGGAGGTAAGCACAAGAGTGTGTGACTCCCAATTGATCGTGGGATTGTGTTGCAGAAGCCAAGGTAGTCCTAACACCACTTGATATGAAGGTGACTTGATAATGTCGAGAGCAATTCTTTCCTCATGTCCCTTGATTCGTAACAGTATACCGACCGCATGCAATCGTATGGGGCCGGAAGTCAAAGGAGTGCCATCAATAACCTCCACAGGTATTGCAGTTTTTCTGGCAAGCAATGGTATGCCGTTGTTGGTGGCGAATTCCTCATCCGTATAATTTCCGGAAGCCCCATAATCCAATAATCCATGGATCTCAACTGTTTTATTAAGCCACAAATTGATCTTCAAGATCATCAAGATAGCCGGCTGCATGGGTGGAAGCACAGGGCTGGAACGGGAAAGTCTGGAAGCAAGAAAGGACCTGTCGTAGCCTTTCCAGTAAATGACAGGTCTCCTAGTTTCCCCCTTTCTTGATAGAGCGCAAAGGACAGGTACCCAGATAGTGACCAGCAGCTCCACCATGTAAACACAGTTGCAGACTTCTCCTGCACTTCTTTTCTTCTTCAGATAATGGGCCCCTTACTGCACCCAATTGCATAGGCTCTGGAGTAGAATCCGAAGGTGCTGGCACACCAGTTGGTAGATTCGGCGGCCTGGGGTACACCTTCTAAAACCGATGTCTCTCACCTCTTCTCACGGCCAATCTCTGGTCTATCCTCAATACTTGTTCAATGAGTTTCTGAAAGTTTTCAGGTTCGGGCATGTGTAACAACTCGTCCTTGTATTCCTCTCTTAATCCCCGGCGAAACAGAGTCTTCTGTGTTAGCTCTGGCCATTGGGAATCGGTTGCTAGTTGACGGAAACGACCGATATATGTGATTATATCGGTATTGGCTTGTTGTATATCCATCAATTGGTTCTGCACTGCAGAGGCCAGATAAGGAGACTGGAAAACTTCCAGGAATGCCTTTTCAAAGGCCATGAAATCACTGAGAAGGGGACTGTTAGTAACAACCAGGGGTGCAGCCCAAGCAAGAGCGTTTCCAGACAAGTTGCCCAGTATGTAGCCGATCTTGGCCTTATCATTGTTGAAATAAGTTGATCGGTAAAGAAAATGTATCCGACAATGGTTGCAGAATTCACCCACACGTCTGGGATCACCATCAAACTTAATCAGTGCGGTGTGAGCCATGGTGTTTTCAGACTGTGGAATAGCTCCAATGTTCTGCGTCACTGTTTGGCATAATGTTACATTCTCCTGGCGGAGTGCTGTCATCTCAGCGTGAAGAGCTTGCATCTCATTACGAAGACCCGGGTCCTCTTCCATCTCAGAGTCCGAAGAGACCGAAGGCTGGTGTCTCAATCTGTTAAAGATAGCGTCACTAGGGTGCTGCGTACCTGTTCGTCCGGTTGAGGGCCTTGAAGATGATGCCAGGCTGTCAAGAGTCCTGTAGAGATGTGGTGGATGATGCGGGGAACCAGCCCAGCTCCCGCCCGAATGGGGACCAGGTTGGAGGTGAACCAGCTCCCAACGTCACTGGTGCGCTCTCCCCTGATTTGCGTGGCGTCAGGACAGTGCAAGCACTGACAGGGGGGGCCTCTGTAGTAGACAGTTCAGA
Organism: Ambystoma mexicanum; assembly: GCF_040938575.1. Taxonomy (NCBI): domain Eukaryota; kingdom Metazoa; phylum Chordata; class Amphibia; order Caudata; family Ambystomatidae; genus Ambystoma; species Ambystoma mexicanum. The sequence goes on from NC_090938.1 coordinate 56,865,705, forward strand.
ATCCACTGAAGAAAACTGGATCCGGATGGTGGAAGGACCGAAGATCAGATGCTAATAGTTGTTGGGTCTCCAAGGTAAGGTATCAAGGCAGAATGGAGGCAGAGCAGGCAAGAAGGCAAGGGATAGCAAGATGGAACCGATGACCCAAACCAACCAAGTGGAGAACACAGGGGAACCACACCAGAACAGGAATGGGATCCTGGGAGGACAGCTAGAAGGAGGGGGAGCCCCTTCCCCAGGACAAGGAGGAAGGAGGGTCAGGACAACACAACCAACAGGTGGGTGACAAGAGGGTACCAGGAACAAGGAAAAACGGGAATCAGGCAACAGGTAAGTGGAATGCAAGGAACCAGAGTGGAACAACAATCCAATTCAAACCACGTTGAGACGGGTTTGAATGAATGGCCGGGCTCCCTATATATGACTACCAACACCTGGGAGGCTTGGAACGCAAGCCGTGCTGTCTCCCAAACCGAGTGCCCTGTGCACTGGGCATGCACGGAGAGCGGGACACAGCCGCCCGTGCATGCGCAGATCAGCGCGTCCTGAGAACCCGGAAGTGCCCGAGACCCAAGACAACCCCGGACCCCCCCAGACGGAAGCGCGGGTACATCCTCCAGGATGGGGCGCGCCGCTTCAGGTAAGGGGACCTCAAGGCAGGCGGCATGACACCAACGTGTGCTTTCTTTAGTGCTTGCAAAAGTGGCTTGGTATATGTGCTGTAATCAAACACCCAGGCTCTGCAGCAATTGCACAAACCCAGGAACTGCTGCATCTGTCTCACTGTGTTTGGTTTCGGTTTTTTCATAATTGCCTCAGCCCTTTCAGATGTCACCTTTTTTCCCTTCATGTGAAATTAACTGGCCTGTGTCAACACCTCTTCCTAGCAATACTGTAATTTTTTTCTTGTCCAGCTTATATCCTTTGCCAGCTTAAATAAGAACTCGTTGGACAGAGTCTTGCCTCTGTTGTACTGCAAATCAATATGTCATCTACGTACTGTATCACTGCACTTTGAAGATAGATATTGCCTAGATCCATCTGTAGGACCCTGTTAAAGATTGATGGCGACTCACATTACCCTTGAGGTAAACAAGTATGTTTTAGTCTTTTTTCTCTAAACGTAAAGGAAGTCAGGTCTTGTGAGTCCTTATACAGTGGGATCGAGAAAAACACATTTTTCAAATCGAGCACCATGCCTCAACTGGGATGCTGCACAATATTGTGGGAGGATTAGGAACAAAGGGAAACACTGCCTCTACAATCTGGTTAAGAGGTCGCAAATCCTGGATACATTTCCATGACTCCCCTTAAGATTTGTTTATCGGATACACTGCGGTATTGCACGATGACTCCAATGGCACACTCATCCCCTGATTCATCAGTGTTGAAATAGTCTGGAATATACCTTCATCAGCTTCTCGGGACATGGGGTACTGCTTTGCTCTGAGTAAAATTGCTTCTGGTTTCAGCTTTATTTTAACCACCCCTATCCTCTTCAATAAACCTACCTCATAGGGGCCTGTGGTCCAAAGGACACTTGGCCCCTTTTCTAGATCTTCCTGAAAAACTGCTGGTCATTGCCACCCTATCACCATTCGCTGTGGATTTTCTCTCTTCTCGATCCTTATCCAGTATGTGATGCTCATAAAGAACAACACTTCATTATCGATATGTTCATCTCTGAACATATCTTCATCTGTTATGTCAGTCGATCTGTACCCTTCTTCAAGAATGATCACTGTTCTCCATGATCTACCTTCGTCATCTATCCCTTCAAGCATTTCTATCTCAGCTTGAACTATAGCTGCTTCCAACTCTATAGGGATAGTCTATCCATCTTCCTCATCTATAGGTATTCGTGGTCTAAATAAAAATACATCAGGTATCCTCATAATCTTCCCTACCAGACCAGGTAGCCATGTAAGCAAAATGCTTACTCCATATAAAAAGACTTCTGGATCTACCGGGAAGCCTCGCAGAGCTTCTTGCTTTGTGAACGCCAGTATATACTCTCTTACATTTAAATAGTGTATTGCAGGAGTGGAGCACAATATTCCTTGATCGGTAAAGGAAATCATCATGTTAAGTTTTGTCATCAAATCTCTCCCCAAAATGTTAACTGGTGTCTGTCGTGAATATAACAAAGGAACGGACATGTCACATTCCCCTATAGAGACTGGTAATTTGTCAGTAAAAGGAGTTAGATTCGTAGCTCCAGAGAACCCTTGAGCATTCATGGCAATACCCGACATTGGGTATTTTCCCTCCCGCATGCACAAGCAAGTTGCCCCAGTGTCTACAAGAAAAGAAATGGATTTGCCCCCTATCGTCACATCGACCTTTGGTTCCTCTTGGGGGTCTCGTGTCACAGATAGTACTGAACACATCAAGTCACCCTGTGAGCTGTCCTATTGAGGATACAAGCTCATCCCGTCCCCGTGAAAGTATTTCCTCCTACCACAGCGACAGCTCCTATTTTAGGTGTCAATACCTTTCCTGTGTTTGCATATTGTTCTGTCTACATAGGTGCTTGTTGCGATTGCCCTTGTGGTGGGTGCATTTGTACTTGTCCCTGCTTTTGCATTTGCTGTATTTGCAGCGACTGTACCTGATAGTATGTGTGATCCTGGGCAAAGCCCTCTCTTGTTTGTGTGCTATATGGCAGCGGAAAAGCTTGCCCCTCTCTTGAGAACTGCCCATTTTGTACACTCCCTCGGCTCCTGCATGCGCGCGCAATATGCCCTGTTATCCGCATGTTTTGGCAGTATCTTACAAAGGTGCATGAGAGGAGTGTCTTTCACAATGATACGTCTCAATTGACTGTCGATACTTACCAGATTGTTAAATAAACCTTTTATTTTACCTCAAATCGCCACCTTTTAATGTTTTAAAACAACAAATATGAGCAAGCATCACCAATCGACACACAATCCTCCTTTGTTTCAATGACCTAGCTATCTTTTGATTGGCGCCAATTGTTTACTACACCTTAACTTCAAACACTGTTACTTTTACAATCTTTCACAGTTCTATTGCTCCTTGACACTTCACACAATAAACAATATTTAGACTAATCACACACTACACATTAATAACCCCTGTGATCACCTTCCCTTCATTATTAAGCATTTATAATAAAGGGTATACTTCTCCCGCCTCTACTTATTTTACCCTATACAGGGTTTACGAAATCACCTTTCACGGTGCTGACAGCACGTATTCTCTATTTTATCCCTATTGGAGTTTGAAATGTCTTCTTCCAATTCCCTTGAACTAGGATTTCTAGGTGCTATCTTTGTCTACTCAACATTTCCCAAGACTCAAAATATCACAATCCCGCCCCTCTATATTGCCATTTCCCTTAGTCTACTTGCATTTGTTAATTGACTCGAGGCCTTCGGTATCGACTCCTCCTTCAATCCGACTACTTCGCCTTCCATCTGCAGAATTCCTGTGGAAACCGAACAGGGATTTTGTTCAAAGGGGGACCTGCCCACCGTCTTGATTCTTCTTGCAAGTTTATTTCTATCAGCCGCTTACCACAGGAAACTGCGATCTTCCTGCTAATGGCAGAGGATGCCCTATCGTCCAAACTACTGGAGCAAAACAACTTTTGATCTTTAAACCATCTGCACTACTACCACGTGAGCATATGGCCTTTTAGGTACGTGCATATTTAATGGATGGGATCAGACCAGAATAATTCTGAGTCCAAATAACGGGACTAACTCAGAAAGATGGCAAAGTACTGTTTTATTAGCAATTATCTAAAACAGGGAGGTTACACCGAATTCAACGGACGTACGCTCAGTCTCTCAATGATCTCTACACAAAATATGTTATTTATATGAAGAATGCATCAGAGTGACATCATACTACATGGCAATAATGAAAAACCTATTAAAGGTTGGTATTGGTTAAGAGAGACATCTAAGTATACTCTCCTATAGGAGATAGGATTGTTATTGGTTGTCCATTATCAGGTGAACAACTTATGACTATCTCTAAAAAACATGTCATTTCAGAAACATTAGATACACAGTTTCTCGTTGGTCGTTGAACTGTAAGGTACTTCGTTATATGGACTAATACAATTGGCTGGCATGGCTGTGCCATGTCTGGAACATTCCGTTAATTTAGCAGCACGTGAGCCAAGACCCAGGTGCAAGGAGATGAGATATGAAGCTACCCCACCAGCCAATTAGCCCAACATCTCTCATCGCCCAGGACTTCTGCCATTATATTGTCTTTGTACTTGGCCTTGCAGAATATTCTTGTCTTTGAGAATTCATGGGAGTGAGGGCACTCGCTATCGTGCCTGGGACTTCAAGTTCAAGCTCTATTTCCATCCTTGGCTCACGTGACGTGATACCACGATTTGGTCAGTTTTGCAGCTTTTAAATGCTCTAAATGAATTAAAGTTTGGCATCCTTTGCACCTTAATGCGAGAAGGTTGATCCTCTGCATATTCGTTCTTCTTCAGAATAGATAACTGACCTTTCTTCTTGCATCTTCACTCCAGGCCAGGCTGCCTTGCCATACAGTTTCACAAGCTTATCATTCTTGCCGCGACAGTTTTCCATTCCAGCCTCATGGGTTATGACCTACTGAATTTCATGATGCCAATGTCCAGTTTCTATACAATGGTGGCATCACCTGCATCCTATTCGCTACTCATAGCCAGCTTCTCTGATTACTTAATCTACCTTGCGTTTCAGCCACTGTACATTTATTGAATGGTTGTTTTTCTACAGCACTTTCTGCACGTGTCATCTTCCTTTTTTAGATTGGGAAACTCACTGGATTCTCTACTTCGCCATTAGTTTCTTCTAGGACCTAGGAATATATGCCGCAGATAAGGACCCAACGGAGCCACGCCTGTCTACAGAACAGCACCCATACCAGGACCAGGACCCCACAGGGGGCTAAAGACCTTTGACAATAGCCTTGATAAAGACCCACAGGTCAAAACAGATGTCGGCTGACAAACAAGGCGCACAATTGCCTATAAGTGTATGCGATGCTTATCAATTAAATGTGGAAAACAACCCAGCACTAGCACAAATAAAAGCAAAACTTGTATCGCATTAACTACAGTGTTAGAACTATTATTTCAACCACTGAAGCAAGATAACCAGGAGAAAAAACTTCCTTCTTCTCTTCTTGAAGCAGATGGCAAGACAATATTGCCTTTGGAGCAGGCAGCAGGCCAGTTTGTCAGAGGGTGCACCTGAGGCCACTTCTGCACAGCAGCTTTGCACTTGCACATTAAAGCTGCCAAGTCAGAGTCATACCAAGAGTTGCCTTTGGAGGCAGGCTTCATGCGGATCCTCATGACAGAGGCAAAGGTGTCACGGGTGTTAGAGATAGAGAGATGAAGGTTAGCCAGAGCAGAGTTGGAAGGAGAGTCAGAGGCAGGGGCAGGACGAGGGATGAAGGTAGAGGCAAATGCGGCGACTGACACATGCTTCATCAGTCAAATGATGGAGAAGGAGACTTGCAGTGTGGGCAGAGGCATCATCAGGGGAGAGGGGAGCTGAAGATGGGAGGAGAGGAGAGAGTGGTCAGACCATTAGAGAGGGTTGGTTAGAAGGTTGGAGAGAGGGATGTCTGTTGAGATGAGAGATTCCAAGCTGTCCCCAGCAGAGTGGGTTGGGCCAGGGGGAGGAATATTGATGGAAAGAGAGTCACAGAGGTTGCTAAGAGTACAGTGGAAAATTCGGAGAGTCAAGCTGGATGCTAAAGTCCCCAAGGAAGAGAGCTTTGGTGGAGGATGCAAAGAGAGAGGAGGAGAGGTCCGCCAATTCTGAGACGAAGAAGGAGCTGGGTCTCTGTGGCCTGTAAATGGTGGCAAGAGTAAGGGAGATGGTAGGAGAGGCAGACAGCCTACAGAGGAGGCCTTCAAAGGTTGAATAGGATTGGGTGGGGATGATGGTGGCAGGAACTCACTCAGGGAAAATCAGAGCCACTCCGGCACCGCCCGGGAAGGCCTGGGACTGGACAGGATCTTGTATCCCTTGGCAAGAAGACTGCCAAAAGCAGTGACAGAGCTGGCCATGAGCCACATCTCAGTAAGTGCAAGAACTTCAAGGTCAAGGTCTTCAAGGAGGAGACAGATGTCAGAGGAGCGTTTGAAGCAGAGCGAGAGTTGAGGGTAGCTAAGTGAAGCTGGTTGCCCCCTTTACATGTTTTCTGAGGGGAGGGCACAGGGCAGAGGTGCCACCAGTGAGGAGGGGGGGTGAAGGGTGGGTGGTAGATGGGCAGGTGGCAGGTGGCAGGTGGCAGGTGAGGGGGGTAGTTGAAAAGAGAGGGAAGATGCCTGTCAAGAAGGAGGAGGCTGGGCTGAGAGCCTTGGGCATGACAGTGCCACTGCGATAGAAAATAATGATGCACCTGGAAGATGCGAAGTGAGCCAAGAGCACTTCCCATCTGGTTCCACCATGAATGGGTAAGGAAGGAAAAGGGGAGAGGACAGATACCATGTGGAGAGTCCATAAGTCAGGTGGAGGAACAGCAAAGAGAATGTCAGTGATTGTCTGGAGGAAGCATTGACGTAGGTGTCGGCAATGGTAGGTGTCCTCAGATTAATTTGTCCATACTTGAGTGAAGGAAACTGCATAACCGTTCCAAGAGCAACCATACAGTTCAGATTGGATTATGGAAATGCACTACTACTCAGAGCCAATAAAGGACAAATCACCAAATGTCAAATAATTCAAAACAACGAGGTGAGAATTATAAAAGGGAAATTCAGAAAAGAACATATCAGTGGAGAAAGGAGAAGCCTGCACTGGTTAGCAGTGGACAATATGGTCAATTTCAAGGCTCTAACCTTGGCACACAGATGTATCTTATGGGAATGCCCCATTATACCCCAAAGGATGATAATCAGCTACACGTCAGGGCGCTCTCTTTGATCTGCGACACAGGGCCACTTGATGATTGTTAATTTCAAGAAAACCAATGCACTTTGAAAAGCATTTCACATCAAGGCCACAATAAATTGGAACAATCTCCCGACACAGCTAAAACTGGAACCCTCCTACACAATTTTTAGGAAGCTACTTAAAACACACCTGTTTAAATAATTGCCATGGGAATTAAAATAACGGTCCACTGACTGCGTGTTTACTGTTTATGTCATGTAGTCCGTATTGGAATTGTATCTTTGTATAAATGTTGCGCCCAGATGCCCACAGGCTTATGGCGCGGTATAAATAAAAAATAAAAAAATAAAAAAATGGACAGACCAGGGTTGGAGAACAGGAGTGCCCTCTTAAATTTCTTCCTTCCGGACTTCGAGAGGGAGGGAGGGAGGGAGGGAGGATAGGAGATGGAGAAGCAGTTAGAGTAGAGAGGAGAGACGAAGAGCACCATCGGGACAGAAAAAGGGGGGTTCAGGAGGATAACCGTGGAGCGGGAGGGACAGAAACACATTGCACAGTAGAATTCACCTTGCGGCCTAGCAGATATGAGGTACGAGACAGTCAATAGGTATCGGGCACAAGTCCCACATTCAAAAATCATTTTGCACACTAAAATGCCTGAAATAAAAATTAATTTAGCATATTAAAATGCCCAAATTCAAAAGTCATTTTGCACAATAAAATGCCCAAGTTTAAAAATCACTAGGTACAGTAAAAATGCCCAAAATCTAAATTCTTTTGGTACAGTAAAAATGCTTCAAATCAAATTTCACTTGGTATAGTAAAATGCCCCAGAGCACGAGGGCCAAATGTCACCGTGAGATTATGAGCTACAAGAGTTAGGAGATATAAGGAGATGTCACAGGTTTAGAATGTAGCATGGAGGTAGACAGGGACTTCAGGAGGGAAAATGCAGTCTAGGCAGAAACGTGTGGCCAGGAAGGATGCAAATTGCTCAAAGATCCTATCTGCTGGAGCAAAAATGTAAAGCAGGAACATGTATGCTGACAGACAGCGCTCACCATGTTGTCAAGTGGGCCAGAGTGCCATAAATTGAACCAGCAAGGAACTGCAGGGCGGCAGGGCAGACAGCATGTGGACCAGCGGCTTCAGACATTTAGGCCGGACAGGCGAGACAGGGGAGACAGGGGCCTTTGTGTGGGCCTTCATGCTGGGGCCGGCTCCCTAGCCTGCCAGCTCCCGGTAGGCCAAGTAACACCAAGGGAAAACCAATCAAGAGCCTTGTGACTCAGGCTCCACGCCAACCCTCGGAGGCACTCCAGTACCGAGGATGAAGGCGGCCATTATGGAAAGGTGTAAATCAACTGCGTAAGTGCTGACCACACGTGTTGTTGACGAAATAAAAGCAGGCAATATAGTACATTTCCATCATGACGTTTCTTTGCAGTCTGCTGCTGCATGTAATTTACTATGAAACAGCACACCACAATGCGTGCTGTCACCCAAATGGGCTTACCTGCAGGGGATGGCGCTGCGTAGTAATCCGGTGCACAGGACAATCTGCTGGGTCAGGGGGGTGGGGTGAGGCAGGCACCCACACGCTCCAGAGAATAGCAGGATCCATGCCCGGCTTACTCCGGTTACTTAGACCTGCTTGGGAGTACTGGATCTGCTTTGCAAAAAGTATGAAATTCATATGTAACTTTTATGAACAATAAGATAATTAAGGTAAATCTATCTAAAACACATGTTATAATTTATAAGAGAAAAAAGCACCCATATTTTATTATTTAATGTTGAGTTGTCTAGGGTGAAGAATTTGTATTATTTAGGTATCCGATTTTCAGACACAAATTCTTGGTGTGCTCAAGCAGCGTGCGCATCTTCCCGGTTGAAACAAGCCAATATGTGTATCCTTCGATTTTCCTCTATGTCTGATATGATATGATTGGTTATTTATAATGCAATTAATACCCAGAGGTTTCTAAGCGCGGACCCGGGGATCGAACCTGTGGTCCTCCGTGTCGTCTTGCTTCCAAGGCAACCACGTTGGCCTCTACATGAACGGTTTATGAAGCCCAGTGTGCGGGTACTGCACTTTGCAGTGCAGGCGTATGGGCGATAAAGTGCTTCAGTCAACTTGCTCGAACAGAGCGCACATTTCTCGATGCAGTGCTTGGCGGTACTCAGGCCACTACCGAGGAGCTTATTCATTGTAAGAGCACTGTAACTTCTCTGTTTCACAAACTTCAATATGTGCTAGTTCAATATGGACTATATTGTGGTCCAGTGATAACAATATTTTAAATAAGGCCATCTTTATAGATATCTCAAAATTGCAGAAGTCCCTGGATATCCCAGGGCTGTGTTGACCTAGGATGCAGTCCTCTATCAACCAGAAATGATAAAACAGAAACAACAGTAATCAGCCTAAAAAGGTGATTTAGACTAAATCAGATTTAATTTCTAACTTCCCAGGTGATTGTAAGCTTCTGTGCGAGCTCGTTTACCTTTTCAGTCTATTTCGCACGACTGTACAACAGACAACAATGTCCTTAGTGAGGATAGAACAGATGGAACACACTAAACAGATGGGAAGGATGAAGTAGATCAACAGTTTGGATGGAGTACTTTATGTAGATGAAGGATTGAATGCTGGAATGGACGGAAAGACTAGTAAACTAAATGATGAACCAGACGAAATGTATGAAACGACGAAACTGAGTGAACGGACAGAGTGAATAAAACAGATAGAATAGATGGTACAGATGAGCGCTTGATCTCGAGCGCCTTACTGAAAACCACCATATCACACTACCACGCTTACTCTCTCCTATACACCACCACTCAATCAGAACACAGTGATACTATGACACATTCAGTAAAGCTGTTCTCATACTAACACCCCCCCACATACTCCGCATCATCCTAATTAAACACAGCTAGATGAGAACATACCGCTAGCCTAAGCATCTCCTCAGGCCTAACGCAGCCAGAAACCAGTCTGGATATCAACCCACCAGAATGAACACATATTCCTGACCTCCCAACAACCACACTTACCGCTAAGAAGCAGCTATCATACAACTGCCACACCAGCTGCACACATATCCAGTGCACACACGCACCTTATGACTCTCTCTCTCTCTCTGCTGACTTGAACCTCGTTTCTCGATGGCGTTCAACCTACCAGCGCTTTGAGGTCATACCAATGATACATAAGGCGCTATATAAATGCAAAGTAACATAACATAACATAAGTTGGCGAGGAAAGTGGTAACTCGCTTTGCTGTTCCTTCAATTACTGTTATTTTGGAATGCACAAACCTGGAATGAGTATCCTACAACGTTATTCTTCTGTGTTAACGTATCAATTGAAAGAATTGATTGGGTTGCTACAGGTAGTCATCCGAACCCCTAATTTGCTGTTTAATAGTAGGCTTCGAGTTTTCATTAGAAAATGCACTCATCGTCGAGGTGAAAGAGCAGGTGATGTCAGTTACTCTCAAGTCAAGGGTCAAACAACATCACTTCTAGTTATGTCACTGACGAGTCAATGTTACTTCCTGCATCCAATATGATGCTATCAAAATAACCTCTGCATGATATCACTTCCTTTCAAGTTACTTTTTTATGGACTGCATTTTTGTCACTCTATTTTTCATTTCCTTCCACATGGTACCATCCTCCTTCCTTTAATAAAAGTACTCACACAGGAGATTGTGGTACCAGTTAATGCTGGTTTGTATTTTTATGCAAGGTTTCCCATTGTTGGCACTCCGGCTGCTTTAGACTACAACTCCCATCAGCCAGATTCAGCATCGTCAATGGTAAGGAATCATGGTAGTAGTAGTGCATAACATCTGCAGAGAGACCTGTTGCAGACCCCCTGTTCTAAGTTCTGTGACACAGCCGCTTGGGCTACTGTGTATCATGGGGGCTGTCAGCGCTTTTTGGCGGAGGGCGATTTTGCCAGAGGTTCCTTTGAGCAACCTTCCAGAAGCACGTAGAACACCTCGAGACAATAAGGAACAGCTTGTGCCTGGCCTGTGTGTTCTTTGTAACCTCTGATAGTGTAAGTTACTGCCCTGTTACTCGTTTCACCTTTCACTTATATTGTTTCTTGCTCCAGATAAAATCGTGTTGCTTCTTGCTTTGTAGGATAAAATCTCCTTGCAGTTCCCAAGGCTCTTTGTGTAATTAAATAAAGCTGTGAAGAGAAACAATATTTAAATGATCCAATCCATAAGCAACCGCGCAGTGTGACTTTCCATGGTCTGTGCGTGGGATAGTCTTGAAAAACAGGACGTGGCTGCCATCATAGCGCTGCAATTCACTATTTAGGAAGGAATTGCCAGCCAAACGTTGCCTTACCCCCCTGTCCTGCCCCCTACCCCCCTCTGAGGTGCGATTCTTGTGTATTTCTGTGCAGTGTGCCTGCATTTATTTGAAGAACAGGGATGGTGATTGTGATCAGGAGTGGCATACAATAACACATTTACAGATGGCTGAGGCTGTGCAGGAAGCAGGCCCGTGCAGTAGCACACACATGAAAACAAGTGGTAAGGCCGTTTACGAGGGCGTGGACAAATATCGACAGCTACCAGGTTACTAAAGCCAAACAAACGATAAAAATATCAGAAACAGACGACTAATGAAGGTAACATTACCCTGCGGGCAGGGCCGGGGCAGGTCCTTAGCTTAGCACTAGAGAGTACTACATTTTTATGCTGCACTTACGAGAGTGGTGGGGTCAAGCAAGGAGGATGGGGAGATGGAGTCTTCACTGATCCCCAGACTGGGATCTCTTCCCATGTGGCCTGGGGACGGCAGCCGATACCTGATCCTGACTCTGGGGGTGGTATTATGAGGGAGGATCTCATGGAAGGAGATGGATGTCGGGGGGATGTGGTGACCCCATTAGGAGAGACGCAGCATTCTTCCCTTCTATGTCAAGAAGATCCTGTAATTCATAAATTCCCGATGACATGTTGTCATTATACAAAGGTCTCATTTATAAAACCCTAAAAACCCATCTTGCTAAACATTCTAGGCAGGATAACATTCACACCTCAGATGTACACACACACACACACACACACACACACACACACACACACACATGACACTTCCTGTCTCTGATTTTTTCGCCGACTAAAAATAACAAACAAAATCACATCAAAAGTCCCATAAGTTTTATGGACTCCAACTCCCATAAAACCTCCAGTACTGGAATGAGGAAGAGGAGAAAGGAGTTAATGTGGAGCAAAAGAAACACTAAACTGGATACGCAGGCTAGTTGTCATGAAGAGGTTCCACTATGCGGGACATTTAAAAATGGGGTCTGCTTTTATCGAGGAGAGAAGTCGGACGGAGGAAGAAGGAAGTGAATCCCCAGGAGAAGGCACAGGCTCGAGAGCAGATTGCGCTGGTGGGAACAGGTGTTCCCAGGTTGCTGTTTGCAGGCAGTGCTCACCAGGGAGGTGCTGGGCCATGGAGGAAGCCACAGGCAGTGGCAGAGGACTACTGGGAAACTTGCAACAGTGAACAAGCTTCCAGCAGCGTGGTGAAGTGTTGGAATAGCAGGCTTACCGGCAGACGAGCGCACAGTAGACGCCATCCCAAGGGGAAAGCTTCACTGCAGCAACGTGATCAGAGGCAGTGCCAGACACCGGCGAGTCTGCCCAGAGATGTGGGGGGCCCCGGAGCATTCCTACAGGCATGTGAACCATTAAGAAGGCATTTTGAATCTCGAATAAGCAGAAACCAAAGACAGAATTTGTCCAAGTCCTCATATGTGAGATGGCAATACAGGGAATGTTGGAGCAAGGGTTTTCACAAGCCAATAAATGTTAACGAAGGAATTGAAAGACCAAACATGAACACCTCTCCATATCTGAGATATCAGTATGGGGAACATTGGAGCAAGTATTGCCAAAAGCAGATGGATACCATCAAAGAAGTAAAAAGATCTAACTTGAATAAGTCTCCATAAATGAAATGTCAATGTGGGAAAGTTAGGACAAGTAATGGCTTAAGCCAAGAAAACATATGCAGTGAAGGAATGCAACTGTGGTATACTGCGAGACGGCGAGAACATTACAGAGAAGCTCTGGTGAAAGAAAAGGCAGTGGACAATTGGGGGAGAAGATACCTGGCAAGACAGTATACCAGGGTATCTACAAACCCCAGAAGGGGATTCCTTGAAGCAGAGTAGACCAAACAATCCATTTAAGTTACTCAGAGATTACAAACACTGTGAATAGATACCTGGCAGGAGAATATACCAGGAAATCTGATTAACTTACTAGAGGGTTCCTGGCATGGGAATATAGCAGGAGGGTCTTTGTAAGAAGTGGTTGTTTTAAAATAGACACTTTCATCATTTAAAGAAACTACTGTTAACATCTTGTGCAGTGTCTGGCTGAGCTTGTAGAGGCTTTCAAATCTTGCCACGAGGGCTTATAGGATCCATGGAGACCTGCAAGCTGTCAGGCAGAGGTGTTGCAAGGGGAGCCCTGTGGGGGGGGGGGGCTATAGCCCTGGGTCTTTAGGTTGTAGCTCCAGATAGAAGCGCAGGGGCTACAATCAGAAGGCTATCTAGTCCTGAGTCCCAACATAAGCATAGCCCAGATCTTTTCCAGACCTAGCTATACCCCTGCTGTCAGGTACTGGATTATAATAAGAGATGGCTTGCCATTGGAATCCTAGAAATCAGAGTTTATTGCACAGATGAAATCTCAACCAGTGGCTCGAGCATGTTGCTTCACAACACCCTGCCAGTGGGCTCAAACTGTGCTCCATGCCAGTGCTGAGTGGATTTAGGCTTCAGAGTGGTAAACACGGCTATTTCGTGAATGGTTAGCTGGCATGGCACACATTTACCTCTTAACCCAGGGATCTGCAACCTGTGGTTCTCCAGATGTTTTAGACTATGACTCCCATGATCCCTCACCATTGACCAGAGGCGTTTCTAGGGGGGAGCTAAGGGTACTAAAGCCCCGGGTCTTTTGGTTGAAGCCCCGGTTAGATGCTCAGGGCCTGCAACCAATAGGCTAGCTAGCCCAGAGTCTCGACAGTTGCGACATTAGCCTAGCCCTGGATCTTTTCCAGACCTAGCAACACCCCTGCCTTTGACTTTGATGGCTGGGGCTGATGGGAGTTGTAGTCCAATATGTCTGGGGAGCCAAAGGTTGCAGACTCCGGTCTTAACCACGCCACTAAGACTGCTGTTACAGCCACCCCTATATACCCCACTTACATAAATCATATGCTTAAAAATCATATAGGTTAGGTTGATTACATCAATAAATGTAACATTTTTAAAATATAAATAATTCACATGCAACTGTTCCTTTAACAGTTTAAATCAAGTTGTGACATTTGTGTTCTCCTGAATTTGCAAAAATCGTTTTGTAAACAACTGAGTGCGTTTTATTTCTCAAGATAGAAAGTAGCATTAAATGTTATAATGTTGTAAAAATACTCTTAAATTACTTTAATGCATTTTAAAAAGCATTGGTCGTGCCCACATTTCTTGAAATAATGTCCTTGTACTAGAGATATGACAAACTTTAGATAAAAAAATGCGCATACGGTGAACCCAGACCGTAATGAGTTTTCAACAACACAAAATTGTCCTTGTGGGTGGGACAATGCTCCTCTCCCACACAGCCCTGGTTGGGTGTAAAATGTAACGTTTTGCACAGGATGAGCAGACTTCCCGGTTTTGCCGGAACTGTCCAGGCAATTGGGTGCTCTGTTCCCCTTTGTCAAGATTATGTTTCCATTGGAAACTGCAGGGGTCCCGGTTTTTGATAGTAGGTCTTCGTAGCTGGCAGGCACAGCCTGCACAGAAGAAATGCTGCATTTTACAACTTAAGATGGTGTTCGTTTTTGATAAATGAATTGTGATATGTGTTTCTTTGAAGAGTACCACTTAAGCCCCCTTCTCCTCCAACCACTACTGAGGTGTAGACCCTTGGCAGCCACTTTCAAGAGTTAGACCTACTTTTATGTTAGTTGCCCGTCCCGGTTTTTTACTTTTTTAAATCTTCATCCTAGTTTTGGAGCATGAGAAAATGAACACTGAGACCCAAAATTGTACTTTCTGTTTAAACGATGCTTAATTGTTATAACAGACATATATTGACAGAATCTCCCTTGATGTCAGCCCACTGTGCTCCCCTGTTGAAACCTGCTGTGCTACCTTGCAACTTTCTGCTGTGGGTCCCCCTGCCACTATGCTGTAAAGAATTCAGCATTGCCGTTCGACCCCTGCTACTGCTCAAAGTCACTGCATGATCAACAGTGCAGTTCATGTGCACTGCTTAAAAGCCACTCGTTTCATCCCCTGCAGCACCGAGAAGGCGTTCAGTCTCATTTGGGAAGTGCAGTCGGCAGCTGAAAAGTGTAAACATCTATACAGGGGCAAAGTGTGGCTTCTGCCTCTGTTGCTAAAGAACTGAGAGATGCCTGCGCTCTTTGCCCCTGTACTAAGTGCTTATGTGCGTGTGTGGAAGAGGGAGAGGGAGAGGGAGAGGGAGAGGGAGAGGGAGAGAGAGAATTAATTAATACAGGACGTTAGGATTGTCATATTTATAATGACCACAAGGGGGCTCTCTGGTAACATTTATGGCCGGGTGTAGTAAGGGTGGAATTTGAGTGGGGAAAAAGGATGTCCCAAAAGAATGAGTGCA
This sequence comes from Ambystoma mexicanum, assembly GCF_040938575.1. Lineage (NCBI taxonomy): Eukaryota > Metazoa > Chordata > Amphibia > Caudata > Ambystomatidae > Ambystoma > Ambystoma mexicanum. Next base: position 56,881,294 of record NC_090938.1, read on the forward strand.
CTGTTGTCTGTCTGATCATCTAGGGATCATCACTTAAGGACAAACATGTGCAAGCCAGGTGCTGATTGGAGGAGGCTACTTGACTGGCAGACACATGGAGAGAAGGCATATTCTATTGAGGGTGCAAAGGGAAGGAGAGCGGAGAATGCCCGATGCATGGCAGGGCTCTAAGGTAAAATGCGGCCTCACAGCTTTATCTGTGCTGCAGCACTTTTGAACCTCAGTGTCAGAGGTCGCTGTGCAAGAGGACCTCAAGACTGTAGCCTCAGGCAAGGGAGCAAGAAGGTCAGGCGGGGTGGAGATAGGAGGGGGAAGGATGCCATTGGAACCCGGGAGAAAGATGACTTCCGTTTTTTTGAAGAGTCCAGCATGAGGCAGCGGAGAGCCTTCCAGTGAAGGGAAACAGTTTGTAATCCATTCCAGAAGGCTGGAGAAAGGCTCCGGGATGCAAACACGGAAAGGCTGCGGTCAGAAGTTTGTGAGTTGTAGGAGATTTAAGGATTACCCTTCCAGGTAGGAGGTGATCCTGGCAAGAGCTGATTTGTGAATCCCAAGGTCCTGGAGAGTGAGGATCCGAGAGGAGTGGTTGACAATGTCAAAGGTCACAGAAAGGTCCAAAAGGATGACTATAGAAGGGTTTGGAGTGGTGAGTATTAGCGAGACAGTTGTGGACATGTATGAGTGCCTTCTCAGTGGAGTGTTTACAATGGAGGTGATCTGGTTGAAGACCAGCCACTCAAAGACTTTTGAATAATGGTGAAGGAGAGAAACTGGGCAATAGTTTGCTGGGACGGTTGCCTAGCCAATCACAGTGCTTCAGATTGTTTCAGACTTGCAGGCAGAATCTTGGATGTTGTAGGCCCAGAGAGCTTTGTTTGGCAGGTGGGTCCGTCAAATGGTGTACAGGGTCTCTGGCAAAGCAGGATAACGCCAGACAAAAAACACCTCTAGTTGGTCACATGACCATCTGGGAGCCAATCACAGTGCTACAGAAGGCTTCAGACTTGCCAGCAGAATCCTGGATGTTGTAGGCGCAGGGAGCTTCAGTTTGCACGCGGGGGACCCTTATATGGTGTACAGGGTCCTCTGGAAAACCAGGATGTGACCCAAAAAAGAAGCTCCCGTCAGTCACATGACCCTCTTCTAGCCAATTACAGAGCTCCACATGGCTTCATACTTGCAAGAAGGGACCAGTATGTTGTAGGTCCAGGGAGCTTTGTTTTGCATGTAGGACCCTCAGATGGTGTACAGGGTCTCTGGAAAACCTGGGTGCCTAATTGGGTGAAGCACGTCGAAAGGAGGCTGCTGCATTCTACATCTTAACCAGAAGAGGGATGTGTGATGGCTGCGTCTAACGTTTTGTATTGCACAGATGCCTTCTGATGCTATACAAGAAACCTGAAAAAATGATTGCACAAACAGAAGAGAAAGATCATAAAGGGAGAACAAACGATAATATCCTTCACATTTTCCACCTTCAGACCAATTCAATTTCCCAGCTCCTGAAATTTGATAAAGGGGTTCTGTCGACGGGGCAATCACGTATATAGAAGTCGGGGCAGCACCAAGACTTGCATGAAGGGTGTGGGTTATCTTACCGGGGCATTCCTTGTGCAGTCTACTTTATGTTGGGGGGCACTGGTGGTCTCCCCTGTGAAGAGAAAGACAAAGAGCAAAATACAACAGGAGAGCTAAAGTGGAGGTGGCAATGGCAAAGAGAAAGCATGCGGTAGGTTAGCTGTGAAAACAATTATGCGGTCCAATGACCGCAATCCGAATAAACAATCTCTCGCTTTTCCTGATCGATCTGTACAACTCCTTCCAAGGTGAAATCTACTTCCTGATGGTGGTCGGTGGAAGCTTGAGTAACTTCTCGATCCTCCTCTGCTTCGCTCACAGCCCGAACAATGAGCGCAGGTTCCCCGTCCCAGAACTCATCCTGTCCCACATCGTCGGATCCAACCTGCTGGTGCTCTTGACTCGTGCATTGCCGGCCTCGCTCTATGACTTTGGATACTGAGACCCCTATAGCAATTTGGGTTGCAAGCTCATCTGTGTGACCTTCTGGACCTTTGGGTAGATGACCATCTGTGCAAGCAGCCCGATGACCTTGCACTGCAAAGATCTCTTCCAGAAGTACCTCTCACTGTCCATTCTGTTCTTCTGCTTGGTGAATATGGCGTCCAATATCGACAGCTGCTTGTTGAACTTGTCCTTCTCGAACCCAAACCAGCTAGCATTAGAGGCAGTTAGCCTGCTCAACTTTATCCAAGATCGTATCCCTTTCTTGGTCATGGCTGCTGCAAGTCTCTAAATTTTGCTGATATTGTACAAGCAGAAGAAGAGTGTCCATGGACTCCAGAAATCGGAGAAGCCTGCAGGACAATCGACAAAGTCTCAGGCCACCATGACGTTGGTTAAACTTGTCACTCTGTATGTGAAATTCTACAGAATTGGCAAAGCCATCTGGCTCTACCAGACCTTCTCCAATGCAACCCTGACCATCGTCTCTGAGGTGCGAATCTTCTTCGCCATGTGCCATGGTTTTGTGTTCCCCATCATCACCGTAACCTTCAACCCCAGGTTTTAAAGCATGATCAAATACAGGAGAAGAACAGAGGAGAAAGAGAGTCCAGAGGAACCCTCTTCATGCCATAGAGGGAACATGGGACGGCAAAATAATTTAAATTCCCAGAGCAACTCACGGGTGCCTGTCAACTTGGGGGCTCAAGACCTCTTTTAGGTTTAACCAATCCTTTCCATTTAGAAATCACAAGACATGCCTTTTCATGCAAATGTCAGTCCTGAATTTATAATTTCACCTCTAGATGATGTCAGCTGTTTGGTGGAGTTCAGAGGTCATCAAGGAATAAGACCACTGTTTCCTGCCAAGCTGCACCCCTCCTTCTACTCGTGGCTACCACCGCAATCAAGCAACAAGTCCAATCCCATAATGCTAGGCCCAGCAACACTTCCTCATCAAGAATGCATCCAGGGGTGTTGCTAGGTCTGGAAAGGTTCAGGGGCTAAGCTAATGTCAGGACTGGTGGGACTCGGGGCTACCTAGCCTTTTGGTTGTAGTCCCTGAGCTTCTATCCGGGGCTACAAGCAAAAGACCAGGGCTATAGCCCCCTCAGCCCCGCCTAGCAACGCCTCTGAATGCATCCCACCCTCTTTCCCAGCCCCGCTCAAACACTAATGCAGGTCTCCAAATGTTTTCGACTACAACTCCCATCAGTTCAGGCCAGCATAGTCAATGGTGAGGGACCATGGGTTTCGTAGTCCAAAAGGTGTGGTGAGCTACCGTTGCAGACCGCCTGCTCTAATGTCTTTGTTGATTACTGGCTATTGGCATTCCTTGGTTATTTCTTTCCAAAAATAATGACATTCCTTGTGGGAAATTAAGAGCACAAGTCTTTCTTGCCGCATCATAGTCCCAATGATGAGATAGCAATGTCAAGAATTAAAATATTGCATCAGTATTTAAAGTCAAACGCTCTTAAACTCAACAGTGCGCACCTGTAGCAAGTACTGTTTAAGTACTGCTTGGCTGCCACGGCTGCTTCGCTGTCTTTCTGCCTCCCTGCAACTTTGCTGTTTTGCCACGTTGCTGCTGTGCCGCTTTGGTGCTGCTGTGGACCTTTAAGGAGAGCTCCTCCTCGAGTTGGCTCGGATTGGTGTGTGTATTCAAACTATTCTACACGCGCACCCGTGCACGCGCACCTGTAGCAAGTACTGTTTAAGTACTGCTTGGCTGCCACGGCTGCTTCGCTGTCTTTCTGCCTCCATGCTACTTTGCTGTTTTGCCACGTTGCTGCTGTGCCGCTTTGGTGCTGCTGTGGACCTTTAAGGAGAGCTCCTCCTCGAGTTGGCTCGGATTGGTGTGTGTATTTAAACTATTCTACACGCGCACCCGTGCACGCGCACCTGTAGCAAGTACTGTTTAAGTACTGCTTGGCTGCCACGGCTGCTTCGCTGTCTTTCTGCCTCCCTGCAACTTTGCTGTTTTGCCACGTTGCTGCTGTGCCGCTTTGGTGCTGCTGTGGACCTTTAAGGAGAGCTCCTCCTCGAGTTGGCTCGGATTGGTGTGTGTATTTAAACTATTCTACACGCGCACCCGTGCACGCGCACCTGTAGCAAGTACTGTTTAAGTACTGCTTGGCTGCCACGGCTGCTTCGCTGTCTTTCTGCCTCCCTGCAACTTTGCTGTTTTGCCACGTTGCTGCTGTGCCGCTTTGGTGCTGTTGTGGACCTTTAAGGAGAGCTCCTCCTCGAGTTGGCTCGGATTGGTGTGTGTATTTAAACTATTCTACACGCGCACCCGTGCACGCGCACCTGTAGCAAGTACTGTTTAAGTACTGCTTGGCTGCCACGGCTGCTTCGCTGTCTTTCTGCCTCCCTGCAACTTTGCTGTTTTGCCACGTTGCTGCTGTGCCGCTTTGGTGCTGTTGTGGACCTTTAAGGAGAGCTCCTCCTCGAGTTGGCTCGGATTGGTGTGTGTATTTAAACTATTCTACACGCGCACCCGTGCACGCGCACCTGTAGCAAGTACTGTTTAAGTACTGCTTGGCTGCCACGGCTGCTTCGCTGTCTTTCTGCCTCCCTGCAACTTTGCTGTTTTGCCACGTTGCTGCTGTGCCGCTTTGGTGCTGCTGTGGACCTTTAAGGAGGTGAATCGAGCACTTTGTGGATTGGATTGGACTTTGTGGACTTTACAATTTGCCGTTTGCTGAGGTCCTCTGTGTTTATTTATTAATTGTTTTCTTTTTTTTTTTCTTTTCAGAGCTCCTCCTCGAGTTGGCTCGGATTGGTGTGTGCATTTAAACTATTCTACACGCGCACCCGTGTGCGCGCACCTGTAGCAAGTAGTGTTTAAGTTCTGCTTGGCTACTTAGCTGCGCAGCCACCGGTGGCAAAGCCCATTGCAAATTTTTCCCATTTTTTTTTCACTTTAATATTTGCCGTCCGTGTGACAAACTATAAGTTTTCTTTTTAAGTTGGTGTGCTATTAACAGCAGTTTCTTTACAGGTTTGCTCGTGCACCTTACATCTACACACACGCTCATGGCGTACTCCTTAAAGACAGGTATGCCTACAATGTTACAATAGAAAGGGCTAATTACCACTCTTGCACTTGTTTCGTGCTTATCCCACAAGACTATCACTCTATCCCCGGTGAATGCGGTGGCCTGCTCCAAAAGTGCAATTATGTCAGTGCCTCCATGCATAAGTACCGAGGCTTCACACGCTGCAAGAACTTTCTTTCTATGTGTCCCAGTAGTATCCTCTCAACCAAAGCTTGATTCAAACTTCTCAGCGCTCCCCCTATCGGATAATACCTCTTCCTCGCCTTACTTCTTCCAGCAAAGGTGTCAAACATATAGTGATGACACAAACTTCCTCCCCCCACACTGATCCTGATCTTTCATTGTACGCCAGCCAATGTGAGTCACCAACCTCTATGCTAATGGGCCATAATGGGCCATAGAACTCACTTCAGGCTCAGAATCTTCCACTACTTCCCCGTCCATATCTTTCGCTTACCCTACTCCCAGAAGGGCGCGTACTCGGGATATACAGACTTCATCCGTCCTGTGTCCCAATGAAGATTGTAATTCCCTGAGTCTGCATACTTCTCCTGTGTCTCGCTCGCTGGATGCCACAGCAGCGGCATTACCCGCCCCCCCTGCTGTGCGTGATGTCACCTTAGCCGCCATGCATTTAAACCTCCAAAGTCTCTTCAAATTATATGAAGGTCTTGATGCAAAAATTGCTGAACAATCCTCTCAGTCTCGTGAAATGCTGTCTCTACTAAACACATTGGTTCGACACTCAAAATCGTTTCCGCATGATGTCTCGACCACAGAGGATGTTCCAGCAAACGAGGTTTCCATCATCACTATTGGCTCGGCGGGACCTCCATCTCCCAGCCACCTGCCTATCCTAGCTTTACCAGCGTTTACTAACATCATCATCCCAGAGGTCGGAGCTAGTGTCCACACCAGTCCTGTCCCCTCGAATGAGTCATGGACTAGTCTCCCGCCCTCTCCAGTTGTCTCCGCTCCTAAACCAGCCCCTTTACCAGTCATGAATCCCCCCAAGGAGGGGAACAATACTTCCATTCATCCAGTCCCCAGAAGAAAAAAAAATGGCTTCGAGGGTCGCTCGCCCTCTGCCTAAAAAGAATTCAAATCACTTCACACTGAGACTTCCGAAACAAACGATGAAAATATTTTTTCAAACACTGAAACCAAGCACCGAGCCAAATAATGTGGTGGAATCCACCCGGTGCCCAGTACCCCTGCCAGCTTCCTTACCCACCAGGCCACTCAGTCCCCATCCAAAGGCAGCCAGCTCATTTGAACAGGCACCAGTAGTGCCTTTAATAGTGGATTTAGTGTCACCATCAAAAGAGAACCCCCCTGCCTTGCCACCTAAACTGGTATCTTTGGAGGCGTCCTCCAAGCCTCATGATCCTGATGTGCCCCCAACACCTACCACAGCTGCGGCTTCAGCATACCCACCGTTGGATGCCCTCATTCGTGAATTGGATCTTGCAACTACTCAAAAACACTCTGACTTTGTTAAAAGCATCATGGGACAGGTCTCGCAACCCAAGATTGTAACCCCCATTACCATTCTGAGAGAAAAAAGGCCTGCGAACTTACAACAACTCAAATACGTGAGGCCGTGGATTCTTATTTAGCTTCTTGCATTCAGCCCCCTTCCTCCAACCCGATTCAAAAGCCCCACGAAGTGAATGATAATCTGCGCCAATGGCTTCTACCAAGTCCCTTTCCTATGTGTGCAGATGGCCCTTCGCCCTCTTCTTTACCCAGCAACCTGCCTCAGCCGACTGCAGTCCGACATAAGGAAACTCCCTCATATCCATCATCAAATGAAGTCGCCCAAATTGCAGACGCTAAAACACAATCTGCTCCTGCACTGAAAACTAAACCCCATGTCCGAGTCTCCCGCAAATGTCACTCCTTAATTTTAAAATGTCGGGGAGGTAGTTTTGGCACCTACGATCTTAATCAGCGTAGTGTGCTAAACATCTTTTCAGAACTGGTGGAACTTGAAGATATATGTTCTAGTGACATCGAACAAATTGAATTTATCTCCGAATCCACGTGTTCAGTGGTGCACCTGTGGATTCCCTCAGGAATTGTGTTAAACACTGTGTGGAAATCAAAAATGCAACTGTTTAACATGGGTTTTTTATTAGCGCAGGATCCAGCACGTATGAATGCGGGAGTGGATGTAACACGACTGGCTCCATATATCAATGCGAATGAAACAACAGTGAAATACAGTTATTGTGATCTGCACCGCATGTCATAACCACCAGTACCCCCAACTGAGTGTCCCTTTACTATTGTAAACTGGAACACAAGAGGTCATTCCCATTTACAGACTTCTATCTCTGGTTTTCCTGTAGCATATGATATAATAGCACTTCAAGAGACTTGGCTTTTGCAAACCCCTGCTTGGAATAACTATGAAGTCGCTCTACTTCCAGCTATGGCAGGCCAAAAGGGTCGACCATCATCGGGCCTGATAGTGGGAGTAAACATGTCTAGGGGATTTGCCATTCAGCCCTGGGCCTCGGTATTTGTCTTTATACAGCTGGTAAAAATCACATGCCCATTGCACACAATTGCATTGATTAACATTTATCGCAGTCCACTTGGGGTGACTGATACTGCATTTTATGTAGGCCTGACTAAACTTTTAGATCTTGTACTGCTTACTCCGGATATAACAGATACCTTCATTGTGGGAGACCTCAATTTAGACTGTCTTCATCGTAAAGAAAAACTACAATTGACAAGGTGAAACGATGGTCCTCATTCATGTTGGAACGCAATTTCCACATGACCAATGGCTCTATACAGGGTGACATTCCAGCTCACCCAACGTGGCAAAGAGAATCTGTATGTACCACAATTGATTACATGTACATTCATTCCAATCTAAATGCGCAGATAAAGACCTTTCAAGTTATCCCCCAGGTACACAGTGACCATCACCTGCTTGTTCTTACAATAAACTGGAACTACGTACCTCCGCATAAGTCCTATTATGTGAACCATCTGGTTGCTAACAATGCTGGATCTCGTTTTCGATGGTCGGATTCCAACTTACTAGCCTTGTCTCAATTGATCACTCACAATAATAATTCCATAAACCCAACACAGTACACCAATCTTCTAATCACATTTAAGAATTCTGTGAAACGTGGTAGTCACTTAGAGTTCTCCCACCAACATTCCTTCAATCCTCTAGTGAAAGCTAGAAAGACTGAATACCATTGTGAAAAAAGGTCTATTTGTAAATTCAACCAGCCAACCCGCAATTAGCAGTTGAGACCAGCCAAATGCAGATATCGCAATTGGATGTGGCAATATCAAGCACACCTCTTACAAGCAGATAGTGAACATATGCTTAGACTAATAGCGAACAAAAACACAGCTGAAACATGGACCATATTCAATCAGTGTGCTCACCAGTCCCAGTGTGCTATGCAGATCTCTAGCGTGAATGAGGCACAATGGATCGAGCATTATACAAACCTATATGCAGACCCGACTTTTGCCAACCTGGCTCACCCGCTTGATAGCCAAGAAATCTGGTCTCTTGAATGCTCTTCATCTATCCTCGAAGATTTCATTAAGCATATCAGTTCCTCCAGAGCCATGGGTCCTGATGGCCTTAGTAATTTCATGTTCAAATCGAACCCCTCAAGGTGGGCTAGAATTTTGAACAATCTCTTTCAACATATCATTGCTTCCCGTGTTATTCCCATCTCATGGAAAACCTCTATCATAGTACCGATTCACAAGAAGGACGATCATACCCTTCCTTGTAATTATAGGCCTATCGCACTTTTGGATGCCCCTGGAAAGCTCTTCTCCAAACTCATCCTTCGAGACTTTAACTGGGCTAAATCTTCCCATACAGGAGACCCCTTCCAGACGGGCTTTCTTGCAAGTTTAGGCACGAATATCAACATGCTTTGCCTCAATGCAATTAAATCTCAAGCACAAGCTTCAAAACAAGCACTCTATTTCGCCTTTGTGGATCTCCACACGGCCTTCGATGCCATTTCCCGTCCTCTTCTTTTTGCTAAATTCACCAGAGATAATTGCCCTTTCACATTACAGCAAATCATCCAATCATTGCATTGTGAAACATCAATTCGCATCAGATTAAACCTAGAAGGGTTATTATCAATGGCTATCCCTAAAGCCCGCGGCCTAAAACAAGGCTGCCTTCTGGCGTCCGCAATTTTCAACTATTTTATGTATGATGTACGGCAGGTTTTTGAGGCAATGCCATCTGACTCACCCTTAATAAACAATTATAAGATCCAGACTCTCATGTATGGCGAGGACTTGGTCCTAATTTCAAAGACCCAGTGTGGCCTACAAAATGTATTGGATGGCTTTAACGGCTACATTTTGAAGAACGAACTGCGGGTTAATACTTCTAAAACCCAGATAGTCATTTATAGACCCACTAACTCAGCAAGATTCAAACCTAGTTGGACTATTAACCACATAAACTTGGCGACAGTACCGAATTACGTTTATTTGGGCATGGTTTTCGATGGTAGTGCCTCAGTTACTGCCCATTTAGATGTTGTTAAGCGTAAACTGGATTCAGCGATTTCACAGACTAAGATTATCATGCACCGTTATGGTGCGTTTACCATGAAACCAGCATTGCTTTATTGGAAACAAAAGGCCATCCCGTGTATATGATATGGCCTCGAGTCTCAATCCACCTGGCCGGCAGTAGTCTTGGATAGGTTGGAAGGCAGACTTTGGAAGGCGATTCTTCACCTTCCACACTGCATTCCAGTGGTGTGGGTGCGTACGAATTAGGGCTCTCCTCTCTACATGCGCAATACCAGTGGAGAACTTGTGCCCTTCTTCGAAAATGCCTGATGCCTAATAGCGAAAACAATATTCTGCAATTCCTGTCAAACTACATATTCCAAACCACTCATCTTTTTGTTAAACATTGGCTACGTGCCATCTATAACATCTTAGGGCAAGCAGATGCCTCCCTTAACATGCTTTTGACCAATCCTGATAAAGTAAAACAACTAATATATCGTCATGATTGGATCAAGACTAGATCTAGATGCCTTCAATACAAATCTGCCATACCTGAAAAATGTAGACACAAAAGTTTGGGGTCTATGGAACCGTATCTCCCCAAGTTCCCGTGGAAAAAATTACGATCTGGTATCTTGAGAATGTGTTTCAATTTATGGCACACGCGTGAACTACTTGCTCAACGCAAATGTAATGAGGGGGAATTAGTCTCTTGTCGGTTTTGTTTGGTCCCCAAGGTTACAGAATCCTTGCAAAATATTCTGTCCTTGTGTCCAGCTTTAATTCAGGAGTGTTTGACATTTTTTTTCAAGTCACTGTAGATATCTGGGAAATCTGAATCCAATTCAGAGATGGTCTACTATGCTGTACACTACAAATGTCGCCTTGCAAATTGTGATAGTCAAGTTTCTTTATGCAGTAAATTTAACTTGTTGAAGAATTTCGCTGTTCAATTTTTTTTTGGTTCTTCGAAAAGTTTTTTGTTGTGCGCCTTTCTATACTCCTAATTTGGTTTTGTTTAAAATTAATTGAAACTTTTAACAACTGTTAGTCTGGATCTACTAACTGTGTAATTGTGTAATTAAGACCTATGTTTGTTTTACCCTATATTCATCGTAGCTCATGCTTTGTTGTTCCTTATTTATGAGCATTTGAATGTAAAGTTTATATTGATTTGTTTCAACTATATCAATAAAAAAAAATAATAATAATAAACTTAACAGTGCATGAATTAGGCAAAACAAAATGCTAGGATTACTTACTAGTAATCATCATAACTCCAAGTCCTAGCCTTTCTCGTCACACTCCTTACTCATGTCAAAAGGACTGTGACGAGGACGATGGATGAAAAGGTAATATCTGTATTAATTACCAGCAATCTTAAATCCCACCAATCCATGTGAAAGTGTTTCCTAATTCCTTAAGGGCTTTACATGAGAAAGACAGACCCGGAGGTAATACTTAGATTAATTATTAGCAATATTTATTACTCCAAGCCCCAGCATTCCATTTTACATAATGACTGTCAGGAGAAAGATGAAGGAGGAGCCAACACCTGCATTAATCACCAGTAATCTTCATTACTCCTGGTCGCAGTCGTCCTCGTCACAGACCATACGTACCACGCCCATGCCTGGACTAAGCTACACTTCTCAAGTGAGAGGTCAACATGGGCGATGAAGAAGTTGCTTTAATATCGTCCATGGTATGGCAAATGCTTCTCCCATTTTCTGGCTGGGTAAACCTCAGTAATTGACTAATTAAATGGTTTAAACGGTTGTTAGAAGCAGGTGGGTGTGACTGGTGCAATTTAAACCGGTGTGCTCTATGGCTGCAATGGGCCTTGACCCCGATGTTCCTCCTTTTGCTTTGAGTCACTTAAGTTACAATTAAGTTAATCTGCTTTTTATTCATAATATCGCTACAAACGCTTCTGAAATTTTCTTAAAAGATCGCTTCAGCTGTTCTCCCATACTCCTTCCTTCCCTCTCTGATAGGCAAAGCGCTTCGACGCCATAAACCGTGGCAGAAGGCGCTATACAAATGCAAGATAACATAACATCAAAAGCACAAAACAGGTCTTGAAACTTTTTATGAGACTGACAAATCCTACACTAAGATGGTTCAGATACAAAAGCTTTGGAAGCGCTGTTTTCTAAAAACGACAACATGGTGAGAGAAATGGAAACCAAAACCACTGGGGAGAAAAGCTTTGAGCCCAGAACCAGTCGTTGGGGTAGGGGTAGCCCAGACACAACCTAAGTTTCTGTAGGTTCAATAAAACGTATCAAAGCCTGTAACTGTGGTACTCGTGTGTGCATTAGTGTGTGATCTAGTGGCTGCATTGCACGCTCTACGACTACGATGACGTTTTTGTGAAATGAATGACATTCAGGAACTTGTGTTCTCTGGTGTAAATGTCTTTTGACTTTTGCAATGTTTCACATTGGCATATAATCAACGTGTTATTGTGCCCAGCTATATGTGTTAGGGAGATCAAGTGAGGTGTCCAGGATCACACAAGAGGGTTCAGCTGAGAAAGTCCAGTTTAGAAATGCTCTTGAATGCACAGCCAGGAACATAGCTGTGTAAGTAGACCCTCTTTATTAGGGATGCTGTATGTAATTCACAGCCCAGGGAATGGTGGCGGATGGGGGTGGGGAACACAACCTGGATGTGTAGTGGAGAGTCGAGGGGTTGTGGTGTGGACACTTCGCTCGTTAAAAGCGATGGAGCAACAGAGGAAGGACACATCTGAATGCTAGTAGGGCAATGTGTTGGGTCAGGGATGTTGTCACGTGGTCGCTCTGAAATAGAAGGCTTCTGCCTGTAGCACGTCATAAAACACCGTAAATAATTGGTGGGTGTTCTTGGGAGGATTTCATTCCTAGCCCGAGCCTCGGTGTCATGCCACCATCATCAAACCTCAGCGTGTGTGTATTCAAAACTCCAATGGCCATGTTTGGGCTGTGTGCAGCTATTATGGAAACTGACATATAGTGAGGCGCTGCAGGAAATGCGGAGCCTCAAGGTGAGGTAACCACTTCATCTTCTGGGTGGCCTCACTACTGCACCCCTCCACTCCCACCACCGCCGGGGCTACCCGTGCAGGTCTCTGTCTCCCCTGCTCCTTGCCATCTCAATGTCCTATTCCTATACTGAATGGCTGTGTCCTCTCGAGGTCAGATGATAAAGGGTTTCTGGGGAAGCGATTGCTGTTACTTCTGTAGCAGGTGTGATTGTGAGCAGAGGCGCTGTCCAGGACATTGTCAACTGAAAGCCCCCACACAGCTGATATGACATAAAAACCTCCGCCTCCCCTCAGAACATTCAAAGTGAGTAACATGGGGTTCATTTCCAAGCAAAAGGCACACACTTTCGGATTTTAACAAATAAAACCATACAATGTGATAAAACCCCTTAAGGGCTAAGGACTTTTTGCACAGTTTTGCGTAAGGCTCAGCGGTTATTAATGGCAAGAAGGCAGCTCTTATTTAAGTCATCTGAATGCCAGCCTTTGCATCTGAGGAGAGTGCTTGCTTTGCCTTCAGGGACTTGCACTTGGTCACATGTATGTGTTTACATCCCGTCAAAGCATTCTTTCTCCAACCTTTATGCGTTGTTATGCTACGTTATGTGATGTTAGGCTAAGTCAAGCTACGTCACTATGCATGGCACAACTTCAGAGCCCACAATTTGTGGTCAGTTGCCCGGGGACTCCTTTCTGACACCTCAGAGACACTCAAACCGTGGCAACATTGCATCTTCAATGGGATTATGGTACATGCAGATGGACAGGCACAATGAACTAGCAGTTTAGAAAGTCAACCACATACCACATCCCAACCACAGCATTACCATGTTGACAAGTACCAGGTGAAACATTCACAAAGAACTAGTAGCTGACCAAGCCAACCAGACACCACAACCCAACCACAGCATTACCATGCTGGCATGAGCCAAGAGAAATCTGCACAATGAACTAGCAGCTGAGAAAACGAATCACACACCATATCCCAACCACAGGATTACCATGCTGGCAAGTACCAAGAGAAACATGCACAATGAACTAGCAGCTCAGAAAGTCAACCACGCACAACATCCCAACCACAGCATTACCATGCTGGCAAGTACCAGCAGAAACATGCACAATGAACTAGCAGCTGGCAAAGCCAACCACAGCATTACCATGCTGGCAAGTACCAGGAGAATCATGCACAATTAACTACTAGCTGACCAGGCCAACCACATACCACATCCCAACCACAGCATTACCATGCTGGCAAGTACCAGGAGAAACGAACCCAATGAACTAGCAGCAGACCAAGCAAACCACACACCACATCCCACCCACAGCATTACCATGCTTGCACAAACAAATAGAAATCTGCACAATGAACCAGCAGATCAGAAAGTCAACCATGCACCACATCCCAACCAGAGCATTACCGTGCTGGCAAGTACCAGGAGAAACATGCACAATGAACTAGCAGCTGAGAAGGTGAACCATGCACCACATCCCAACCACAGCATTACCATGCTGGCATAAACCAATAGAAATCTGCACAATGAACTAGCAGCTGAGAAAGCCAACCATACACCACATCCCAACCACAGCATTACCATGCTGGCAGGTACCAGGAGAAACATGCATAATGAACTAGCAGCCGACAAAGCCAACCACAGCATTACCATGCTAGAAAGGACCAGGAGAAACGTGCACAATGAACTAACAGCTGACTTAGACAACCAGACACAACATCCCAACCACAGCATTACAATGCTGACACAAACCAATAGAGATCTGCACAATGAACGAGCAGCTGAGAAAGTCAACCACACACCAAATTCCAACCACAGCATTACCATGCCGGTAAGTACCAGGAGAAACACACAAATGAACTAGCATCTGACCAAACCAACCACAGCATTATCATGCTAGCAGGTACCAGGAGAAACATGCACAATGAACTAGCAGCTGACCAAACCAACCACAGCATTACCATTCTGGCAAGTACCAGGAGAAACATGCACAATGAATTAGTCGCTGAGAAACCCAACTACACCCCACATCCCAACCACAGCATTACCATGCTGGCACAAACCAAGAGAAATCTGCACAATGAACTAGTAGCTGACCAAGCCAACCACAGACTACATGCCAAACACAGCATTAGCAAGCTGGCAAGTACCAAGACAAAAATGCACAATGAACTAGCAACTGAGAAACTCAACTACATAACACATCCCAACCACAGCATTACCATGCTGGCACGAACCAATACAAATCTGCACAATGAACTAGCAGCTGAGAAAGCCTACCCCATGTCACAACCCAACCACAGTATTACTGTGCTGGCTAATACTAAGAGAAACATGCACAATGAGCTAACAGCAGACCAAGCCAACCATACAAGACATGCCAACCACAGCATTACCATACTGACAAGTACCAATAGCTACATGGACAATGAAATAGCAGCTGAGAAAGCCCACCACACACCACATCCCAACCACAGAATTACCATGCCAGCAAGGAGCAAGAAAAACATGCACAATAAGCTAGCAGCTGAAAAAGCCAACCACAAACCATATCCCAACCACAGCATTACCATGCCGACAAGAAGCAAGAGAAACATGCACAATTAACTAGCCCACACACCACATCACAACCACAACATTACCATGCCAGTAAGCACCAAGAGGAAAACACATATTGAACTAGCAGCTGTCCAAGCAACGCACACACCACATCCCAACCAAAGCATTACAATTCTGGCAAGTACCAACAGAAACATGTACAATGAACTAGCAGTTGACCAAGCCAGCCACCCACCACATTCCAATGACAGCAATACCATTCCGGCAAGTACCAAGAGAAACATGCACAATGAACTAGCCGCTGTCCAAGACAAGTACACACCAGATACCAATCACAGCATTGCCATGCCGACAAGTACCAAGATAAACATGCACAATTAACTGGCACTTGAACAAGCCAACCATACACCACATGCCAACCACAGCATTACCATGCCAGCAAGCACCAAGAGAAACATGCACAATGACTAGCAGCTGTCCAAGCCAAGTACACACCAGATACGAAACACAGCATTACCACGCTGGCAAGCACCAAGAGACATATGCACAATGAACTAGCAGCTGTACAAGCGAAATACACACCAGATACCAACCACAGCATTACCATGCTGGTAAATACCAGGAGAAACATGCACAATTAACTGGCACCTGAAGAAGCCAACAATACCCCACATACCAACTACAGCATTACCATGCTGGCAAATACCAGGAGAAACATGCACAATTAACTGGCACCTGAACAAGCGAAGAATACACCACATACCAACCACAGCATTACCATGCCAGCAGGTACAAGAGAAACATGCACAATTAACTGGCACCGAACAAGCGAAGAATACACCACATGCCAACCACAGCATTTCCATGCCAGCAGGTACAAGAGAAACATGCACAATTAACTGGCACCTGAACAAGCCAACAATACACCACATACCAACCACAGCATTACCATGCCGGCCAGCACCAAGAGAAACATGCACAATGAATTAGCAGCTGTCCAAGCGAAGTGCACACCACATACCAACCACAGCATTGCCATGCTGGCAAGCACCAAGAGACATTTGCACAATGAACTCGCAGCTGTCCAAGCAAAGTACACACCAGATACCAACCACAGCATTACCATGCTGGCAAGCACCAAGAGACATATGCACAATGAACTAGCAGCTGTCCAAGCGAAGTACACACCAGATACCAACCACAGCATTACCATGCTGGCAAGCACCATGAGAAACATGCACAATGAACTAGTAGCTGTCCAAGCGAAGTACACCCCAGATACCAACCACAGCATTACCATGCTGGCAAGCACCATGAGAAACATGCACAATGAACTAGTAGCTGTCCAAGCGAAGTACACACCAGATACCAACCACAGCATTACCATGCTGGCAAGCAACAAGAGAAACATTTTTTAACCTTTATTTTAGGGTTTTTCAACTTGATACAAACATTCTCACCCACGTTAGGGTGGATTTAACTGTGTGCTGTCCCCACTCCCAATCCCCCACCTCCCCCCTCCACTCCACTTCGTCTCACGATTCAATGCCTCCATGGGTTTGTTCTCCACCTCTGCGTTTCACTCTTTCGAGGAGTTAAATCGATAGATTGGGCTGGTTACCAGTTCGTGCCCTGCATTCATTGGGTACTTGATGGAGAGGGAGTGGATTCCTCGGCTTCGTTGATCAGGAATACTACCACTGGGCCCCAGATGCATGTTGGGGCAGCAATTCTAGAGGATGTCCTTGCGCCAATTGGAGACTGTAGGGGGGGTCCACGACCCCAAGACATGGCGACTCTCCTGCGGGCGAGTGTTAGCAACAGTCCTGCAAGTTTTCTTATTGGCGGCGAGAGCAGTCTCGTCATCCCCAGCAGAGCTGCTGTCAAGATGGGTTGTATCTCCTCTCCCACGATTGCAGCTGTAGTCTCCAGAACTTGGTTCCAGAATGGGGTCAGCTTGGGGCAGTCCCATGCAAGGTGGACAAAATCGGCCGCGGGGGTCCCACATCTTTCGCATTTTGAAGAAGACTTGGAATGGTGTTTCTTTGCCTTCGCCGGTGTGAAATAGGTTTGATGGAGGTAATTAAAATGAATCAGCTTAAAGCGTGAGTTGAGAGCTATTTTTTGTGTTTGTCTCAGGATGAATGTCCAGGCTTCATCTGGGATGGTTATTTGCAGGGACTTTTCCCATCTTGCTTTTACGCGAGCGTTGGTAGGGGTAGTGTCGGTGATGATGGATCTGTAAATTTGCGATACTAGTCTGCCTTCCCCTTGCACCTGAATTACGTTATGGAGCAGTCGCCAGGTCGGAGGTTGTTGTGGAAAGGTGGGCAAAAGTGTTTGTAGTGTATATCTGTTTCTGAAATAGATGAATGTGTCGAGGGCGGTGTCGCCTCCTCTTAGTTTTGCTTGCTGGAGGGTCATGAAACTACCCTCGGTGAAGAGTTCGCCCAGGGTGTTTATGCGCAACTTCTCAACCCATTGGTGAAAGACCTTCTCTGACGTCAGCGGGATTCCTGGTATAAATTTGACGGGGAGGAGGGGTGAGTAACGTATTTGCCCTTCCTACTTTTGGGCGATTCTCTTCCAAATCTTGTATGTTGAAAGCACTATGTTCATGGTATTGTTGGGGACCGGGATCTGGCCGATGATGACTGCTCTCAGCAGATTGGGTGTTGCCAGAGCTCGCTCTACTTGTATGTGAGGTCTAATCATTTGCGTGGAATACCAAAAACTGAGGAATTGTGCCTGTGCCATCCAATAGTATTTCTCTGGGTCTGGGAGGGCCGGCCCTCCGCTTGACACCAGGAGGGTCAGTGTTGAGTGCGCAACTCTGGCAGGTTTGCCCACCCATAGCAGCTCGAGAACCATGCTTTTCAGTCTCTTTAAAAAGGATTGTGGTAGCAAGATAGGGATGTTGGTGAATAAGTACAAAAGCTTCGGCAGGATTACCATCTTAACCAGAGCAAGAGAAACATGCACAATGAACTATCAGCTGTCCAAGCGAAGTACAAACCAGACACCAACTACAGCATTACTATGCTGGAAAATACCAGGAGAAAGATGCACAATTAACTGCAAACTGAACAAGCCAACCACACACCCCATATCCCAATCACAGCATTACAATGCCGACAAATATGAACAGAAATGTTTGATCCTCAATCCTAAATCTTATCAAGGTTATAGGCAATATCAGTGGGCTGATGACCTTTAAATTGCTCCATGTAATGCTAGCTTGCCACTAGTTTCCACGACCATTGCTTGGTGGAGAATACCCCCCTCAAGTAAGATTGCCCCATACAGTCTCTGGAGGTAACCCCTTCCACTCAATTTGAACAGTTACCCCTTCCCCCCACTCCCAGAGGTTTCATTCTACTTGTGCCCCTGTATCAAACACCCATGATTTCTGGCTCCCATATGCCTGTGGCATGTTCCCCGTCTAACCCCAACTCCCCAACTCCTGAAACTATAATTAGCGGAGTGAAGAAGCAGAGAGTGGTCTGCTGTGGCATTGTGAAAATAGAGTATTTTCTTCATTATTGTGGATGTGAGGTGGAGCTGCATTGAGGCTTGTGAGAAACCTTAAAAACCGCCCAGTTGCGCAGAGCGCGGAGTGGAGAGCAGATGCAGATTTATTAACACTGGATCAGTGACTGGGTCCCAGGCGATTGCTCCCTTGGCTGCTCCTTGGTAAAGGAACCCTCGATAGCAGCAAAGTCACTACTGGGGACATGAGCATAGAAAATGCCCCCCTTTATATTGTTGGTGATAATTTGAATATGGCCATTCACATAGAGGAGGAGCTGGTCCAGTTAATATGTGTAGGTCTTAGAATGGTAACTGAGTCTTAAACTCAGACCGCGGTGCTTATACCTTCTTCATCGAACCATGACCGAGACCTAAGAATGGGTCCCATCTCAGTAACAAAGCCATTACTGAACCTTAATACTACTCCTATCGCTGGCAAGAAGATTACAGACTTCTTCCCCCACGCTGGAGCGAGTACTGAGATCAGACGCCCAGAACTATTGGTGGCGCAATCGCGTGTGCAGGTGGACAGCTTGTCCGATGGTAGCTTCCTGGAAGGCATAGCTACTACTGGATGTTTTGCCATGGGAGCTGTGCAATTGGACTCAAAAGATCCCGAAGAACAGAGAGAGGCCCGGATTGATGCAGTTGGACAAATAAACATGTCGAATCTGGAGGGCTCCATATCTGCAATTGATTATGATTCCTATTTGGGAACTCCCTGCTCGCCTTCTCAGGTAGTTGATGTATCGTCCCCTAAATCATTCTTAGGCACAGAGGCTCATAATTTGCATCCCTTGCACCACACTTTAGAAGAACTAGAGGACCAGATCAAGCTGTCATCCCCGTCAATCTCCATTCTTAATTCCACCTTGAGCGCCTCGGTGGAGCTCTAAGATAATATTCGAGACGAAATGAAGGCCAACAATCTTATTTCGAGAGAACTTAATGTGAACTTGGATATCTTAAGTAATTGGGTCCTTAACTCCAAAATTGTTAAAACATAATTGGTAGATAAGCAGGTGGGGGCCAACAGCAATGTGTTTGTGTCCATAAATGATGGTGTCCACGTGGGTGCCCACCAGAGCAAGAGCTGCGTAGAGACTGTGAAGGTGAACAGGGGGCAATCGTGCCAAGGCACAGGGGAAATCTAAAAAGGAGAGGAAAATCCAGAGAAGACGCAATTTGAGAAAGTTCCTTAGGAACTTACATTTCTTGGAAGAAGATTAACATAGTGCCAGATCTCCCTCTACTATTTCAGAAGAACCAAAAGAGGCAGCTATTGATCAATCCTCTACTGTAGCTGTTGTAATTGTAATTGGTTATTCGTAACGCACTTAATACCCAGAGGTTTCTAAGCACGAACCCGGGGATCAAACCTGTTTTGCTCCACCTCGTCTTGCTTTCAAGGAGAGCGCGTTGCCCTGGGCTGTACTCCCGGACCGATCCCGGCTGTTGAGGTATTGGATGGTCACCAGGAACCATTATGCAATATAGAAAGGCCCGTTCAAACTAATGGCCTACTATAGGATATATTGACTTAAGTAGACCTCAAGACGCAGCTGGCGAGAAAGTCAAAACGCGGTCTGTGGGGGTTACTGCTTCCAGGGCTACACAAAACATAATTTTGTGGCAGCCTGGAGGATTTATCGGAAGAGGAAGCTTCAACACAACAAAAAATTGATAAATCGTCAAAAGGCGGGGGGGAAATGTGAATACCTTGATAGCAGAAGTTGCAGATTACATCACGAAGAGGCAGTTCCCAGGTGTTCTCGATGGGAGCCTATTTTTAATATAACAAAGAAAGCCCAGTGCAAAACTAAAAACGATGAGGTCAGGGTGGATACAAAAGATGGCACTGCTGGCCCTTCCCCCGAATCTAAGGTAATAGAAGTCCAAGCACAGATTGTGATGGCAAAGTCTGTCGCCATCCTGCCATCAAATACTGGTAAGAATGTGCAGGAGGGAGGCGCAAAAGAGCGGCTAATTCATGTCTTTGGGCTTCAGAGGAACATTGTTAAGTTCACCGGAGGCCATCAGCAAGAGTGAGTGTCACCTGCTACTCCTCGTTTGTTGACTAGTGGAGATCTTTCATCAAACAAGGAGCATAGAAAAAATGTGGGAATTGCGGTAAGGAGGGTATTTCTTGAAGTTAAGCCTCATTTGAATTTGCAAATTGTGTTGAACCGCACTAGTGCTTTGAAATTGCTGCAGTAAATCCCAGCGCTAGATGGACACCTGAGACATTGATTATATTAGCTTCCCTGTTGATGCCTGCACAGATTTGGTGGAGGTGGTCTTACATGCAGCGTATATTGCCAGATCTATACTAGCGATCAAGGATGAGCTAAATTAAATTTGGCTTTTGATTTGTGAAGAGCTGGAGGACGAGAGAACCACGACAGAAAACAGTGCAGATGAAGCCGTGAATTCATCGAGTGGGAATAAACTAGTAAAGAGGACAAAGATTGAGACCAAGAGGGTTGGGCTTGGTTGATGAACATTCTAAAACAGGGGTTTGCTAAGCACAATGAAATCTCGACAACCCTCCGATACCAACTCAAGTCCAGATTTGACTAGAGGTTCCTCTTTAAATGTATCAATGTTCGACTTCTCCAAGGCCTTTGATACTATTAGTCATGGAAAACTGTGGCAAAAGTTGAAGTGCTGGGGAATTCCACCTCCATTACTGTCTATATTGGAGTATATACATGAGGACACCAGAATATAAATCAGGATGGATGTGGGGGGATATTTGACTGATGCAATTAGGACAATTAGAAGTTTAATTAGAAGGGTGCATACTGGCACCCTGTCTCGTTAACTTGTAATTGGCTGATTTAGATGTTGCATTAAAAAAGGTGGATTTTATTAGTCCCAAACTCAGCGGCAAAGGCATCAGTTGGATGGCATAAGCTAATAATGTCCACTTGTACGATTCAACCCCGATTGGCCTACAAAGAATGTTGGCCGCCTTAAGGGAATATGCTAAAGATAATTAATTGATCATCAATAAAAAAAATCATGCGTGATCCATCTTGCTAAATCTTTTAAAAGAGGGGGCAGTTTTAAATGGTCCATGTGACAATGAGGCAAAATAGGCGGTTAAAGGGAAAGAAAATGTTGGTCTTTATTCAGATTTAACCAAATAATGCTGGTTAGCAAAATTAAGTTCTTTTCCCCGAGTCCTTCTGGGTGTTCGTTTTGTGGAGCAAATGTGTTCCTCTGTTTTCTTGTAGGGCACACTATAAGGACCTCTGGCAATCTTCTTCCACTTAGTCCTCATACGCCCAGGTGCTTCCTGTCGTTCCGGAATCCAGGTCTGATCGGCTCTGCAAGGAGAACAAGAATGAGCACCCCTCTTCCAACTATCTGGCTCTTTATATAGGCAGGTAAGGATGGGCCTATCAGGGTCTACTTCCTGTCTTGGAGCATAAAAACCCCCATAGGCCCTGCCCCATTTTCCTTGTGAGCCACCCTCCGTGTTCTTCCCTGACCCTGTTCCCCTGAATGTCCTGCTGCCGCCCAGGTAAGTGTCTGCTGTTTTGGTTGCCCCCCTGTTCGGGCTATGTATCCCGGGTAATAGGACTCCCCCTGTGGGTCTGTGTCTTTGCTGAAGCGGATCGGCTTCCACCAGTCTGCGGGACATGTGGTTGGTGTCCTGCTCGCGGTTGCAATACACGCGGACCGCGTCTCCATGCGGAGACTGGGCTTCTTCTATCCGGCAGCCGGTTGTAGTCAGCTCCTCATCGCGGCTACAGTTTCCTTCCTCCCTCCTGCTGGTCGTCAGTGCCGCTCTGACAAGGCGAGTCTTCCCCGGCTGGACTCGGCGTTCTGCTTCTCGCTCTGAGAACTTGGGGGCTTCGTTCCAGCGGGGACGGCTATCCTTCCGTCTTGCCATCAGTGTCGCTCTGGCAAGGCGGGACCTTTCCGGCTGGACACAGCTCTCTGTCTCTCGGCCCGTGTAGTCAGGGTTTTCGTCCTCGCGAGGACGTTTCGGTAACCTCGTCTCTGCGGGCAGACCCATGGTCGGCTGTTCGGGGTTCTTACCAAGCACTGATGTTTGGTTCTCCCACTCATTTAGATCCTCTGTTCGGGGTACATTGGGTTTGCCTCTGTGTTCCCACCACTCGTCTTTCATACAGGTCACGTTTGATTCTTTTTCCAGCCCGTATGTCTCCCTTCCATATTCCTGGGTTGTGTGGTTCCCCATGACTGGGTCCTTACATACACCCCCCGAAGAGTTCAGCCGATCGGGCTGATCAATGCTTCTCAAAAGATAGTCAGGTACCAGCTGGAAGGCAGCCGGTTTGTGTATGGTTTCGAAACAAAACTCCTGAAGTGTCAGAAACCACCTTAACACACGTTGGTTGGAATCTTTGTGCTTGGCCAACCATTGTAGAGGGGCATGATCCGTGAAGACAGTAAACTTACTTCCCAATAAATAGTATCTGAGTGTCTCGATTGCCCATTTTATCGCTAAACATTCTTTCTCAATGGTAGAATATCCTATTTCATATGGCAAAAGCTTGCGACTGATAAAGGTTGCAGGATGTAGGTCGTCCTCAACTCCTTGTGAGAGTACGGCTCCTAAGCCTATTCCTGAAGCATCCGTTTGTACAAAAAAACGTTGGCAAAAATCTGGACATCTCAGCAAACAAGTTTTCATGGTAGGTCAATTTAAGAGCTTCTGTTAAAGGGCTGGCTATAGTTGAGAAATGAGGTATAAACTTCCGGTAATGTCCAATAAACCCTAGGAATGCTCTAATCTGTTTCTTGTTGCATTGCATGGGTAGTTTCTCAATAGCCTCTATTTTATCGAGTTGAGGTCTGATAGCCCAGTTTTCAACCAGATGTCCCAAGTATTTAGTTTGATTGGTAGCCAACACTGTTTTCTTTGGATTGATATTGAGACCAGCTTTTTTGAGTGCTGCGACCACTGATATGAGATGTTCTACATGTTCACTCCATGTCCTGCTGAAGACCACTATGTCGTCCAGATATGCAGCGCTATACCGGTGATGGGGTGCCAACACTTGGTTCATAAGTGCCTGAAAGGTTGCAGGTGCCCCGTTAGCCCGAATGGCAAAACCGTGAACTGGAATAGTCCGGACGGGGTGGAGAAAGCAGTTTTTATCTTGTCTTCCACCCGTAGAGGTATCTGCCAATAGCCCTTGGTTAGATCTATAGTGCTGATATACTGGGCAGATCCTAACTGTTCAATGAGTTTGTCGATCCTGGGCATGGGGTACGCTTGGTATGTTGATATGGAGTTTAACTGTCTGTAATCCATACAGAATCGAATGCTTCCATCGGGTTTAGGCACCAACACAATGGGAGAGGACCAGTGGCTGCAGGAGGGTTCGATACTCCTAGTTTCAACATTTCTTTTATTTCCTCTTGTACTACCTCCCTTTTTGATTCTGGAAGGCGATAAGGCCGGATTCTTACTATTTTACCCACTTCGGTTTCTATTTTATGTTCCGTTAAATGGGTTTTTCCTGGAAGGTACGAGAACACGTTTCGGAATGGGTGTAACTGTTCTTCCATTTCTCGTCCCTTCTGGTCGGTAATTTGTTTTCCCCACTGGACGGCCGAAAAGGCTGAATCAGATTCTTCCTGCTTCATGATCTGAATGCTAGCGGTACTCCGGACCGATGACTTCCATTCCTTTAGGTGGTTTATATGGTAGTTTTGTAGCTTGGTTTTCCGATCAGGTTGTTCTATCATGTAATTGACTGGGCCCAATACTCCCGTCACCTTGTAAGGCCCCCTCCACTGGGCCAACATTTTGTTATGGCTTGTGGGTAACAGTACCACTACTTGGTCACCAATTTTGTACTGTCTGATTCTGGTCCTTTTATTGTAGTACTTCTCCTAGGCTATTTGTGACCTTCCCAGATTTTCCCTTGCGGCTTCTCTGAGCTTGGTTAGGGTTTCTCTCATTTCTATAACATAGTCTGTTAGAGTAGTGGTTTCTTCCTGTTCCTCCCACTCTGCTCTCGCAAGGTCTAATACTGTCTTTGGTTGGTGTCCGAACAGTAATTCGAAGGGTGAAAACCCAGTGGAGGACTGCGGGGTGTCCCGAAGTACCATAAGGACCCATGGTATCGCTCGGTCCCAGTTCTTCCCGGTGGGTGCTGTCACCTTCTTGAGCATTAACTTGATGGTTTTGTTATAACGTTCTACGAGTCCGTCAGTCTGAGGATGATACACCGATGTGCGGATCTGTTTGATATTCAGTTGCTGACAAACTTTCCGCATTACTCCTGATACGAGATTCTTGCCTTGATCCGTTATGATTTCTGAAGGTATTCCCACTCGTGAAAAGAACGGAACTAACTGGTTACATACTTGCTGAGAACCAATACCCCTCATGGGAAATGCTTCGGGATATCTCGTTGCGTAATCTACGATCACCAGCAGATACTGGAATCCATGACTGCTGGGTTCCAAAGGTCCCACGATATCCATTCCAATCCTGAAAAATTGTTCTTTTATAAGGGGAATAGGCTGTAGAGGAGCACGTGGAGACTTATATGGGTTTATCTTCTGGCAAGTGTCACACTCATCACAATATTTGGCCACTTCTCTGTAGATACCGGGCCAATAAAATCTTTTTAGTATTTTCTCTAGGGTTTTTTCCCGAGCCATATGACCCCCTGTTTGGTTGTCATGTCCCATCTCCTGGATGGACAACCTAAAACTGTATGGCACTATAAGCTGTTCTAGGATTTGATCATTCTTGATCTTGGTGATCCTATATAGTAACCCCCGCTTAAATGCGAATTTTGGATATGAATGTTGACTGTCTGGGTCCTCCACTGCTCGTTCTCTGGCATTCTTTAGGGTTGGGTCTGAGAGGGTTTCGCTTCTAAAGGAGACCCTTTTATCTTCTGGTATCCAGTCCACTAAAGCATTGAACCTTTCTGTCCATTTTCTTTTTTCTACCCTCACTTCTCTTCGGGTTTTCCTCCCTGATCCTTTTTGATTTCCTGCCACCTCATAATCGGCAAAGGGAGCTGTGGATAACCATTCTCTTTCTTTGATACAGTCTTTTAAGTTGGGTGCATCCGTGCCTACTAACACTTGTGTGGGTAGGTGTGGCATGACGGCTACCTCCATTGGTGTGATAACCCCGTTTACCTCTAGGGTCACCTGCTCTGAAGGGTACAACCTGACATCCCTGTGTACACATTTAACCGGTATCTCTTCACCCCTTTTTCCTGATACACTTACTTCTGGACGTATGGCGGTTTGTTCACTGTCAATCAAGCCTTGGCGTGGTACTCCGTCAACACGAACCTCCACCATGTAGGGATCCCGTCTTCTTTGGTATTCCCGACTCTGTGTGAATCCGATCTCCCTGGGTTCCAGTCTGTTTTTCCTTGGGCAGAACCGGGCTATATGCCCCCACTCCCCAAAATCAAAGCATTGGGGTTGTTTGTTGGACGGGTCCAGGGGGTTCCTTTGGGTTCCACTCGAGGGGGCTTGGCAGCCACGACATCCGGAGTTCGGGAAATGTGTGGTTTGGGCATTTCTACTTGTCCGAGTCTGTTTCCTCCTGCCTTTTGGAAGGCGGAGGCGATATCTATGGCTTCATTCAGGGTGGGTCTATGGTGTTGTCTGACCCACCGTTGCATGGCACTCGGAAGGGCGTCCACAAACTGTTCGAGTTTCACTTTTTCGAGGATTTCCTGAATTGAGCTGCTGCATCATGTACTCGATAATACAATTGCCTGGGGGTCTCTCCATTGCGAAGTTTGGTTTCTCTTAATTTCTGTCGGTAGGCTTCCTCGTCTACCCCCATCCTTTCTAGTATGGTTCTTTTAATTTCTGCATAGGCGTGGTCTCCATTAGGGTTAGCGGCCTGGTAGGCGCCTTGCATAGTTCCGGTTAGTAGTGGCGCAATGTAATGACCCCATTTGTCTGCAGGCCACTGGGAATTTCTGGCCACTCTTTCAAAGTTTGTAAAGAAGTATCCTGGATCATCTCCGGGTTGGTATTTTTGCAAGATGTTGGAAGGGGCTGGCGTAACTCCTCTATAAGCCACAACCGCTTCTGTTACCTTCTTTAGGGCAGGGGTGCACAACTGATTTTGACAGAGGGCCGAAAGTACCTTACATGAGGGCTATAGTGGGCCGAAAAGTAAAAGTGGGCGGGGCGGTAGGCGGGACATGTCAGGAGGCTTTTTCAACCCCCAATTTGTATTAAACACATGGAAAAAGAATATGTTTTTGAGGGGTAACTATTTTTATTGCATTTCAAACTTACATTTTGTACTACACATTTTCCATTGTTATAATTTATTTCGATTTAGTTATTGCATGCAAACACTATGCCCCCTATCCCTCACCCCCCAAGCAAACACTATGCCCCCTGTCCCTCACCCCCCAAGCAAACACTATGCCCCCTGTCCCACACCCCCAAGCAAACACTATGCCCCCTGTCCCTCACCCCCAACCAAACACTATGCCCCCTGTCCCTCACCCCCCAAGCAAACACTATGCCCCCTGTCCCTCACCCCCAACCAAACACTATGCCCCCTGTCCCCCTCACCCCCCCAAGCAAACACTATGCCCCCTGTCCCTCACCCCCCAAGCAAACACTATGCCCCCTGTCCCTCACCCCCAAGCAAACACTATGCCCCCTGTCCTCACCCCCAACCAAATACTATGCCTCCTGTCCCTCACCCCCCAAGCAAACACTATGCCCCCTGTCCCTCACCCCAACCAAACACTATGCCCCCTGTCCCCCTCACCCCCCCAAGCAAACACTATGCCCCCTGTCCCTCACCCCCCAAGCAAACACTATGCCCCCTGTCCCTCACCCACCAAGCAAACACTATGCCCCCTGTCCCTCACCCCCAACCAAACACTATGCCTCCTGTCCCTCACCCCCCAAGCAAACACTATGCCCCCTGTCCCTCACCCACCAAGCAAACACTATGCCCCCTGTCCCTCACCCCCAACCAAACACTATGCCCCCTGTCCCTCACCCCCAACCAAACACTATGCCCCCTGTCCCTCACCCCCAACCAAACACTATGCCCTCTGTCCCTCACCCCCCAGGCAAACACTATGCCCCTGTCCCTCACCCACCAAGCAAACACTATGCCCCCTGTCCCTCACCCACCAAGCAAACACTATGCCCCCTGTCCCTCACCCACCAAGCAAACACTATGCCCCCTGTCCCTCACCCCCCAACCAAACACTATGCCTCCTGTCCCTCACCCCCAACCAAACACTATGCCTCCTGTCCCTCACCCCCAACCAAACACTATGCCCCCTGTCCCTCACCCACCAAGCAAACACTATGCCCCCTGTCCCTCACCCCCAACCAAACACTATGCCTCCTGTCCCTCACCCCCCAAGCAAACACTATGCCCCCTGTCCCTCACCCCCAACCAAACACTATGCCCCCTGTCCCTCACCCCCAAGCAAACACTATGCCCCCTGTCCCTCACCCACCAAGCAAACACTATGCCCCCTGTCCCTCACCCACCAAGCAAACACTATGCCCCCTGTCCCTCACCCCCCAACCAAACACTATGCCCCATGGCTCCCACCCCCAACTTTACACTATGCCCCCTGTCCCCCTCACCCCCCAAGCAAACACTATGCCCCC
Organism: Ambystoma mexicanum; assembly: GCF_040938575.1. NCBI lineage: Eukaryota > Metazoa > Chordata > Amphibia > Caudata > Ambystomatidae > Ambystoma > Ambystoma mexicanum. The sequence continues at coordinate 56,909,679 of NC_090938.1, forward strand.
TGTCCCTCACCCCCCAAGCAAACACTATGCCCCCTGTCCCTCACCCCCAAGCAAACACTATGCCCCCTGTCCTCACCCCCAACCAAATACTATGCCTCCTGTCCCTCACCCCCCAAGCAAACACTATGCCCCCTGTCCCTCACCCCAAGCAAACACTATGCCTCCTGTCCCTCACCCCCAAGCAAACACTATGCCCCCTGTCCTCACCCCCAACCAAATACTATGCCTCCTGTGCCTCACCCCCCAAGCAAACACTATGCCCCCTGTCCCTCACCCCAACCAAACACTATGCCCCCTGTCCCCCTCACCCCCCAAGCAAACACTATGCCCCCTGTCCCTCACCCCCCAAGCAAACACTATGCCCCCTGTCCCTCACCCACCAAGCAAACACTATGCCCCCTGTCCCTCACCCCCAACCAAACACTATGCCTCCTGTCCCTCACCCCCCAAGCAAACACTATGCCCCCTGTCCCTCACCCACCAAGCAAACACTATGCCCCCTGTCCCTCACCCCAACCAAACACTATGCCCCCTGTCCCTCACCCCCAACCAAACACTATGCCCCCTGTCCCTCACCCCCAACCAAACACTATGCCCTCTGTCCCTCACCCCCCAAGCAAACACTATGCCCCCTGTCCCTCACCCCCAACCAAACACTATGCCCCCTGTCCCTCACCCCCAACCAAACACTATGCCCCCTGTCCCTCACCCCCAACCAAACACTATGCCCTCTGTCCCTCACCCCCCAAGCAAACACTATGCCCCCTGTCCCTCACCCACCAAGCAAACACTATGCCCCCTGTCCCTCACCCACCAAGCAAACACTATGCCCCCTGTCCCTCACCCCCCAACCAAACACTATGCCTCCTGTCCCTCACCCCCAACCAAACACTATGCCCCCTGTCCCTCACCCACCAGGCAAACACTATGCCCCCTGTCCCTCACCCCCAACCAAACACTATGCCTCCTGTCCCTCACCCCCCAAGCAAACACTATGCCCACTGTCCCTCACCCCCAACCAAACACTATGCCCCCTGTCCCTCACCCCCCAAGCAAACACTATGCCCCCTGTCCCTCACCCACCAAGCAAACACTATGCCCCCTGTCCCTCACCCACCAAGCAAACACTATGCCCCCTGTCCCTCCCAACTCAGCTCACACACATGCACCCATACAGACCTGAACCCCCCATCCCCTCCAACTCAGCACACAAAAAACATTCAAATACAAACATTCATACACATCCAACACCCCCCACCCCCGCATCTCAACATACACTCAAAATACATTAACATTCCAACATTCATACACATCCGACACACCCCCACCCCCGCATCTCAACATACACTCAAAATACATTAACATTCCAACATTCATACACATCCGACACACCCCCACCCCCGCATCTCAACATACACTCAAAATACATTAACATTCCAACATTCATACACATCCGACACACCCCCACCCCCGCATCTCAACATGCACACAAAATACATGAACATTCCAACATTCATACACATCCGACACACCCCCACCCCCGCATCTCAACATGCACACAAAATACATTAACATTCCAACATTCATACACATCCGGACCCCCCCCACCCCCGCATCTCAACATGCACACAAAATACATTAACATTCCAACATTCATACACATCCGGACCCCCCCCACCCCCGCATCTCAACATGCACACAAAATACATTAACATTCCAACATTCATACACATCCGACACACCCCCACCCCCGCATCTCAACATGCACACAAAATACATTAACATTCCAACATTCATACACATCCGACACACCCCCACCCCCGCATCTCAACATGCACACAAAATACATTAACATTCCAACATTCATACACATCCGACACACCCCCACCCCCGCATCTCAACATGCACACAAAATACATTAACATTCCAACATTCATACACATCCGGACCCCCCCCCCATCCCCGCATCTCAACATGCACACAAAATACATTAACATTCCAACATTCATACACATCCGGACCCCCCCCCCCCACCCCCGCATCTCAACATGCACACAAAATACATTAACATTCCAACATTCATACACATCCGGACCCCCCCCACCCCCGCATCTCAACATGCACACAAAATACATTAACATTCCAACATTCATACACATCCGACACACCCCCACCCCCGCATCTCAACATGCACACAAAATACATTAACATTCCAACATTCATACACATCCGGACCCCCCCCCACCCCCGCATCTCAACATGCACACAAAATACATTAACATTCCAACATTCATACACATCCGACACACCCCCACCCCCGCATCTCAACATGCACACAAAATACATTAACATTCCAACATTCATACACATCCGGACCCCCCCCCACCCCCGCATCTCAACATGCACACAAAATACATTAACATTCCAACATTCATACACATCCGACCCCCCCACCCACCTCCGCATCTCAACATGCACACAAAATACATTAACATTCCAACATTCATACACAACCGACCCCCCCACCCACCTCCGCATCTCAACATGCACACAAAATACATTAACATTCCAACATTCATACACATCCGACCCCGCCCCCACCCCCGCATCTCAACATGCACACAAAATACATTAACATTCCAACATTCATACACATCCGACACACCCCCACCCCCGCATCTCAACATGCACACAAAATACATTAACATTCCAACATTCATACACATCCGACCCCCCCACCCACCTCCGCATCTCAACATGCACACAAAATACATTAAAATTCCAACATTCATACACATCCGACCCCCCCACCCACCTCCGCATCTCAACATGCACACAAAATACATTAACATTCCAACATTCATACACATCCGACACACCCCCACCCCCGCATCTCAACATGCACACAAAATACATTAACATTCCAACATTCATACACATCCGACCCCGCCCCCACCCCCGCATCTCAACATGCACACAAAATACATTAAAATTCCAACATTCATACACATCCGACCCCCCCCCCCCCTATCGCAACATACACACACAAACATAAAGTAAAACAGACCCGACACACAAACACAAACAGACCACTTACCGGAGACGTGCTGGAAGGCAGGCAGGTAAGCGGCAGGTAAGCTGGAACGCTGGAATCGTACTACGGCTGGCGTGGCCCAAGGCTGAAATGCCTTCCGGCATCAAGCCTTATGGACCACGCCAGCCGTAGTGCTGGCCCTCCATTGGGTCAGCACACACACACTACGTGGCTCGTAGGAGCAACGTGGTGCATGTGTGCTGAGCGAATGACGGCCAGCGTTTTGTCCGGCCCGGAAGACAACAAAGACTTTCCTAATGGAGGGCGGCCGCGGGCCGCCCTCCATTAGGAAAGTCTTTGTGCCTCGCGGGCCGGACAAAAGAGCATGGCGGGCCGCAACTGGCCCGCGGGCCGTATGTTGTGCACCCATGCTTTAGGGCATCTTGACTTGCAGCCTGAAGTTGTAGGGCCTGTTGTAGGGCCTGCCGATCTGCTTGAGCTTGATGCCCTTGGACTTTTACCAGTTGTTGTAGTTGTTGTTGTCCATCGGCTAGTGCCTTGATGATTGCCTCCATGTCGTGTTTCTGATCCCACCGCTGCCACCAAAATATGTGACAATGAGGCAAAATAGGCGGTTAAAGGGAAAGAAAATGTTGGTCTTTATTCAGATTTAACCAAATAATGCTGGTTAGCAAAATTAAGTTCTTTTCCCAGAGTCCTTCTGGGTGTTCGTTTTGTGGAGCAAATGTTTTCCTCTGTTTTCTTGTAGGGCACACTATAAGGACCTCTGACAATCTTCTTCCACTTAGTCCTCATACGCCCAGGTGCTTCCTGTCGTTCCGGAATCCAGGTCTGATCGGCTCTGAAAGGAGAACAAGAATGAGCACCCCTCTTCCAACTATCTGGCTCTTTATATAGGCAGGTAAGGATGGGCCAATCAGGGTCTACTTCCTGTCTTGGAGCATAAAAACCCCATAGGCCCCGCCCCCTTTTCCTTGTGAGCCACCCTCGGTGTTCTTCCCTGACCCTGTTCCCTGAATGTCCTGCTGCCGCGCAGGTAAGTGTCTGCTATTTTGGTTGCCCCCATGTTCGGGCCATGTATCCCCGGTAATAGGACTCCCCCTGTGGGTCTGTGTCTTTGCTGAAGCGGATCGGCTTCCTCCAGTCTGCGGGACACGTGGTTGGTGTCCTGCTCGCGGTTGCAATACACGCGGACCGCGTCTCCATGCGGAGACTGGGCTTCTCCTATCCGGCGGCCGGTTGTAGTCAGCTCCTCATCGCGGCCACAGTTTCCTTCCTCCCTCCTGCTGGTCGTCAGTGCCGCTCTGACAAGGCGAGTCTTCCCCGGCTGGACTCGGCGTTCTGCTTCTCGCTCCGAGAACTTGGGGGCTTCGTTCCAGCGGGGACGGCTATCCTTCCGTCTTGCCATCAGTGTCGCTCTGGTGAGGCGGGACCTTTCCGGCTGGACACAGCTCTCTGTCTCTCGGCCCGTGTAGTCAGGGTTTTCGTCCTCGCAAGGACGTTTCGGTAACCTCGTCTCTGCGGGCTGACCCATGGTCGGCTGTTCGGGGTTCTTACCAAGCACTGATGTTGTGTTCTCCCACTCATTTAGATCCTCTGTTCGGGGTACATTGGGTTGCCTGTGTGTTCCCACCACTCGCCTATCATACAGGTCGCGTTTGATTCTTTTTCCAGCCCGTATGTCTCCCTTCCATATTCCTGGGTTGTGTGGTTCCCCATGTCTGGGTCCTTACAGTCCATTAATAATATTGAAATCCCCCCAATAAGTGAAGTGCCATATCTTGGTTTCTGGATCCTAGCGCAACCTAATGTTTCACTTATAGTAGGTAACCTCCAGAAAAAGGTTCACTCACTGGTTCATCAAATGAAGAAGATTTATAACAAGTACTGCAAGCTCTCATTAAAGCCTTTGAAACAATTCTACATAGGAAAAGTGGTACCATCGATTCTGTATGGCTCTGAAAGAGAACCAGTCTGTTATAGGACATCTTGGGGAAAATTAAGATGGTGGAATCTGGAATCGGGCGTTAAATCTTCCTCTATCTGTCCCTATGTCATTGCTATGATTTGAGCTGGTCTTGTTATCTCTTCAAGCCTGGTTCTACTGGTGGAAACTAAAACCTTATGCTAAAATAATTACTCCTATGTCTGGTTCTGAATATATGAGGATTTGCTTAATGTCTTAACCAGTAAGTATTGTAATTTTATGACCTGCATCTATCAAAAAGTGGAAAGCATTTAGTCTAAAAATGAAATAAATATGCAGGATCTCATTTCTAACCCATTATGGGTGAAAAGTTTCTTGCATACAATTCACTGGATCCAAACAGTGGACAAGACAAGCAGCTTTCGGCAACATTTTTAAGTGGTAATAAAGAACGGATCTGCGTAATTCTACCGAACCCAAAGGATTGACTCCTAAAAAGTTCAAATTTTTATTTTTTTTATTTTCAGCAAATATATATATGGGGGGAGACCCCCACACCCTCCCTCCTTACCTCTATACATTTTTCATACACTTTACCCCCCCACATATATATATATATATATATATATATATATATATATATATATATATATATATATATATATATATATATATATATATATATATATATATATATATATATATATATATGCAGAAAATTGGGGCCACACATTTGGGAGTCAAACTTTTGGTATTCGGTCCTTTTGTACAAAACCATAAAGAACAGGGGGTGTTGCCAAAAATATGGAATTGGATCCACGTGCTTTCTTCCGAGAACAATTTCTCAGATTTCGCCTAAACTTGTTGCAGACTAGGGAGGTTTTGTCAGCTCGAACTTCTGATTCTAATCTCCACCAAGCTTTATGTGGGTTCTGCAAAAAGCGGGACAGTGTACAAACACAAAAACATACATTAGCTGAATGTTTTAACCTCACTGATATGAGAACCAAATATTTGGGCCATTTGTTTATAAGGAGTGTTTTTCTTTCTCCAGATCATGTTTGGGAATGGTTAAATGCTGGAAGGGAAAACATTTTAACTACAGAACTATTAAGGATGCCGGAAGATATTGGTCTTTCTAGTTGCACAAATGAAAATAAATAAGTGGTTTTACAAATGCTGACGGCTCGCTTTTCAGATGGTTTTATTTGTTCCCTCTTTGAATGTATTAATATATACATTTGTATGTTTTAATCATGATTTGCAAATTGTAAGTGTATTCTTTGTTGTAAGTTTATTTGAAAGCTTTGAAAGATCAGATTGTGATCAAAGCAAATAAATAAAAAAACGATAACATTGCAATAGTTCCATGTAATATACTTAATTCCTTACAATTTGAAAATTAAATCACACATTTCCCAAGGTTTTGAACATTAACCCATATACATAAGAAGACAGATATGTAACAGGCATTGCAACCTCTCCCTTGAAATGTAAGATAGCTCGGTGAGTGAAGCGCTTGCCCCAGGAGTCTGTAAGCAACCCAAAGTTACAGGTTTGAATTCCAAAGTGCTGACTCATCCTTTCACGTTTTCTAAGGTGATTTACATAATTCAAGCCAAATATACTGTGCAATATAACACCTCTTATTACAGCGCTTAGTAGCACTAAGAATGCGGCTTGATCTGCTATGCAGGAATTTGATACATTTACTACAATTTATTGGTGAAACTTGGCACCCCGCTGCCACTGCTGGTAAATCGTCCCCCAAACTTCATCAAATTTACAGCGATGGAAATACTGCTGGAAAGCCAATGAAATCCCTGTGAACTCCAACAACATGGATAAACAGCGATCCTTCAATAAACCTCTGGGCCCAAGTGCAGGGATGGCAAATGTGTTTGGCAGTAATTCCACAGAAACACTTCTGAATTACCACCAAACTCGTAATGAGGCCTACTCTCTTGGACCGGTCTCTGTTTCACCAGCCACTCACTCCATATACATTGACTCAGAGCAAACCAGAGCCTCATGTTACCCATACAGCTACCAAGCAAACATGCAGCCTGCCAAGTATGGATCCCCTGTGGGGTCAAGACCGGTTTCAACCATTTCAGACAGGCTGCATGTCTCATGTGGTCACAACAGAAGGACATGCATGAGGGTTGACACCTGGATCAGTTAGCAAGAACTCAAACTATGTGAAATGTTATACTTCCGCCGTCCTTGCACCTGCAATGCAGGTAGAAGCAGAAAATTGTGGCACTTAGAATAAAGTTTGTCTAACTGGTTTGGGTACGAGAGATCGAACGATCGAGCTGAGATTTTACGTTGCGATCACCTATATTTGCCCTTGAACAAGCAGCCCGCCCCTTTTAAGGCCGTAGAATCCATGATGCAACCTTCACCACCTGTCTATCTCCCGAGATGACCTTAAATGCCTGGACCAAGGCAGCCTATCAGCTTTGGAGACACTCAGCGCTTCTGCCGATTGATGCCTGTGTGAATCTTCCAGCTTCTTCACCAGGTGCACATATAATGGGGCAGGGGTCTCCAGCCTACTGATATGCCTAGTCACACAGACCGAACTTAGAGTATAGAAGTGATGTAGGAGTTGTAAGGAAGGCATGTATTGAAGCAAGACAGACACAAGTGACCGCAGCTCAGGGGCGTTTATTGAACTTTCAAAGAGGTGTGATAAACGCCTATCTAAACGTAAATCTAAGATGGGAGCAAGCTACGACCATCGAATAATAAAGAATGCAGTCCTAGTGGAGTTCTGTCAAAATAAAAGGGCATAAACTAATTAACATATTGCCAATCCTTACCGCTACTTTACAAATAGTGTGGGGATAATGTTCATGAAAATCAAAGAAGCGTTCACAAAATGATAAATCAGGATGTTCAGGCCGTTGGCCTACTTTCCCCATGTTTTCAGCAAGGGGCAAGGCGGTTCGCTCGAGCCCGACACACACCCTGGCATCCTTAACATGAGGATGCAGCTCCAATTCCAGCATCAGGGCCTTTTATGCTCAAGTCTCTTTTCCGCCAAAATCTTTTGATTCGGAGGGCCTGATATACCAAACAAAAATACAAAGTTCCTTTCTTCTCGAATTAAATGATTTGGATGTCTCTCCCTGGATCCCCCTCAGCCGTGTTCATATCCCTTTATTTTTACGATTCCAAAAACATTCCTTCTCGGGTGGCTCACGGTTCACCAGGGGTCAAGTCGAGGGTACACGCGGGTGGACGGAGGCCACCCACCTTTTTCAGAGGGTGGACGCAGTCCCTCTGGCTATTTTGGTGGTTGTGTGTAAAATAAGAACACTTGACTGTCTTCCTTGAATTTATGCTAAACTGCAGATTCGAGCCACAGTCGCCAGGTTCACAGGCCATGCACTTCACCCCTGCACCATATAACCTGATGAAAAACACAATACAACTAAAGTTGAAATGACAAATCCCGGGACTGCATGTTCCAGGAAAACATTGGTATTGATTCTTGGAGTTTAAAACATACACACCTTTTAACATTTTCAAACACTATTAGAAGAAAATATCCTCTCTTCATTTTTGGTGGGTGTTGATTTTATGAAAGGCAAATGCCATTCGTCCTGTGCAATTTGTATGGTTATGGAAAACCAATCGAATGAAATTTGCATATGTCACCTTGATATGCTAATTTCTGGTGACATCACACCCCACTACGTGTGGTAAAGAGTCCCCACCCATTTTTATTTTTAGGACTTGGCCTCTGCTGTTCACCCCGGATCCCCCTCATCTTGGCTCAGATCCCTTCTTGACATCTAATTGGTCTCCCTCTATTGGGCTCAGACCAATTGCAGTTCACTTTATACTTATGAAAGACTTTCGAATGTGCACAGGCTTTGGCTTGACCCGTCGCTGGACCACTTTGATACAAAGCTCCTTATTTTACAATGCAGTTACCACTCAGTTGGAGACCTTCGAATGAGTACCCACTTGGCACCGGACCCCTCTGTACTACGTATCTGATTTGCCTTTTTCAAAGTACATTCACTCCTTTAGTTTACACTTGTTTGCGCCTCTCATCACATGCACTTCAAACACCGTCTTTTGTGGATTTCTTCGTACAATGTTGACGTTTGCAACCTTGGTTCAAACACAAGCAGATTTCCTATTGGTCTCTACGACTCACTGGCTGTGCTGCTTCTACTTGCGCAGCTTTGTTGCAGGAGCCAAGGACAGTTCCACAGCGGTAATCGCTCCTCCCGGCTGGGGTAATCGACACAGGAGTGCCCTAGATACATTTGATGCACAGTGTAGGTTTATTCAGCTTAAGTTCCCGGTCTCAGGCTTCTCACTTTCCAAGGCTCGTAAAGATAACAGTTTCTAGAAGTCAAAGGTACATTCCTCGTTGCAACCCTCTCCGTTCTTGCTGCCTTTCTCCTCATGTTAAATCGCCACATTGGAACTTCTGCATCCTCGTGTGCTTTTCCTTGCTCCGTCTTTTATCCGTGTGGGGACGTGTGATCAGAGTCAGCTGTGTGTAATGATTAGTAATTGCCTGACCTTGATTGACCAGGGTGTTGGAACATGTATTTATTTATTTATTTATTTACAATTTTAAAGTGCTCACACAGCCTGGGGACATCGAGGTGCTGTTACAGGAATATGTCTTAGTTGCATATTTATAACGCGCTTAAAAGCAAGAGGTTTCTAAGCACGGACACGGGGATCAAACCTGTGTTGCTTCGTGTCTTGTTTCCAAGGCGAGAACGTTGCTGCTGAGCTATCCGCCTGGGACATGCCAGGTATAGAGCTCTGGTGTTAGTCCGCTGTCACTCACGATGAACTGTCCATGAGAAAGTGTTTGTGTTGGGAAAGGGGGGTTGAGCTTCTCGGTATCCTACCTAGTAGGATGGGGGAAAGGTGATACAGGAAAGGGGATATCGCATCTCACCATCCGTGTCCCACTTCCACTCCTCGAAGACCCCTCACCCAAGTGATTCTTCTGCACTGGCACACCCCCCAGGAACTGGATCCAAAAGTGATGGCTGTGTCCTGGCCACCTGGATGACAGATCCCCAGCGACTACCAAGTGAGATACCTTCAGGTTTCTCACAGATGGACAAATAATATCTGGCAGGTTGGGGAGGTGTGGCACAGCACAGGAGCACTGAGGAGGAGGCAATGCTATCCCCCTCATAAGCCGCCATGTAAGCAGTGAATGTAATGCCACCCACCCCTCAAAAAGCCAGCAAAGCATTCTCTGTCCGCACCCTGCTCCGCCACCCCACTCTCGGCACACCAGACCGCTTTCCCGGAAATGACACACCGCGTCATTGCTATTCGCTGGAAGGCAGGCTGGGCCATGACTAGCTGCCTAGGCACAGGAATGCCTGTGCTGATCCGCTGGTCCAACCCGATTGCCCCTCAATTCATGGGGCTTACTTTCATGATCCAAATGTCATCCAGGGGTAGTTCTATTTAAGTGACTATATGGTACAGGCAACAAAAAACAAAACCCAGCAAACACTAATACCAAAAGGATGCAGCGATCCAAGAAATAAGATATTGATTTATTTATTGTATTGTATTGTATTGTAGTTGTCATTTATATAGCACCTTTTCCCGTTTGCATGGCATCAAAGCGCTTTGTGGTAGGAACTCCCTCATAGACCGAAAGTGCTGATATGGGAAAATTCTCAGTAACAGGCTTAAAGTGCACATGTTTGCTCCAAAATCATCAAAAAAAGCTCAGGTATGTGGACGGGTGCTGAGGGAGGTCAAGACAGAGCGCTAGTGCAAGTGAAATGATGTGTGACCTGCTAGACCGAAAATTGTCGTAGGTTGTTGCTGTAATATGGTGGCAGGGGTGCTGAGGCAAGTCTGGCGTAAGGGTAAAGCCTTTGTGTGTACAGCTAGACCGAATTTGTCGTAGTCGTAGCTGCATTCTAAATGGCGTGGATGGACAGCCGTGCCTGCGGCAGATGTCCACCGAAGTGGTGCGTTTATACGTACCTTAAGCTCAGGTGGAGCTTCCTTATAGTCTTACTTTATATCTTCTAAGTTTCATAATAGGCTAACATCGAGCCTCTTCTAGTGCAGTATCGAGGATACCTGCATATATCATTACGAGCTACAGTGGCCGACTTATAGATCTTCTCATTTCAAAGGATAGGTAACCATCATATATCTTCTAGCGCAATGGATGGGATAACATTATAAGGTGCCGCCAAAGGGTCCACTCCCAAATATATTCGGGTGCAGCACCTAGCTCGCCCCTCAATCCATCTATGCCTCACAGAGCATCTGAGTGAAATACTTGTGCTAACCACCCCAACCTCCTCTAGAGCCACACACGTGCAGGTCTTCACAATTCATAAAATGTGCCATTGACTTTGAAGTAATTGCTGCTATGGTCACCTGAAGGCTGCGTTATCTCTGGATTGGGAAAGGGCATGTTGGCTTAATACATCTTGCAATTGAAATAGACAGGTTATCGTCCATGCGCTTGTGATTCCCAAATTCAAGAACATTCTGAGCGCTTGTTGGCAATCCCCTTAGATCATTGACATGAGAAGGGCTATCAGTATGGGTCCTCTAGGTGTGCAGCCGAGGTAGGGTATAAGGACGGGAACCGAGTGCAAATTCTGTGCCCTGGGTAGTTATCCTGATACTTTCATTGGAAACCAACCAGATACCATCAGACTGTCAAGAGGTATATTCAGGTAGCTTGAGCGCATCAGTCAAAGAGAAGGAGGGCAGGAGGGCTGATGTGTGTTCGAGTACAGTGAGTGGTCTGCAGGTTGAGTGAGCAGGGAGGGCCACTGCAACAACAGTCGGCATCTGCTGCAAACGTGATTTTTGGTGCTTTAGTGTTTCAAGGAGAGTGAGGCTAGTGCTTGCCAAAGAGGCTGTGGTTATGGGTGGGTAAAGGGTGGGTAAGAGGGTTTCAAGTTGTCATAGAGAATAGCCAAGTTTTGAGGGCCTTTCTGAAAGAGAGGTGGTTATCAATGCAGCAGATGTGGAGAGGAAGCGAGTACCAGATGGCCAGGGCTTGGATGGAGAAAGAGGATCCTCTCAATCTGGTGGAGTTGCATTTGGGGATAACAAGGAGAAGAGCAGAATCAGATCTGAGGTTCCTGGTGGGTTGATAGTGTGTGAGTTTATCCTGGAGGAATCTAGGTTTGATGTACATGGCTTTAAAAGGTAGTTCATCGACAGGGTCGGATTGGCCCCTCGGCCTTTCGGCCCTGGCCGGGCCAAACTCGTCCCTGGGGAGTGGGGGCCGGTTTCTGGCCATGCCAGGGCCGGTTTAGAGGAAAAAGAAAATGAAACAAAAAGATTATTTTCTTTCCACTTTTTTTTTTCTTCTCAAAAAGCCTTTCATCCTTCTTACGTCGACAAATGAGTACCAACGCAGGTTGGATGATATTGTATGCATATTTGTTCTATAAAACAAGAGCTTAAGCGTAAGTGCTATACGATAACATATTATCATTTGGCCTTGGACGTCTACTTTGATTCACAGTAATTTAGTGTACTTAGGAACAATGCTATTTGATGCCACTTCCTGTTTTGTCAAGAATGTCGCCTTGGGGTGGGGGTCAAATGACATCACTTCCGGTGATGTCATCAGAGGTCAAGGGTCATGAGGCGAGGGGTGGGACACTTTTTTGAGGCGAGGGGTGGGCCAGTTTTTTTGGGTGACCGGGCCTATTTCTTGTCCCAGTCCGACCCTGTCCATCGACCGCTAGGATGCCAGTGTAGGACTTTAAGTGCAAGGCTATTATGTTCTCTAGGTGAGAGGCCAAGGAGGAGACAGGTACCAGTATTTTGGATTCTTTGGAGTTTCCAGAACTGGAATGCCAGAGCCCCTCGGTAAAGGGAGTTTGCATAGTTTGTGCAGGAGAGGATGATGGCGAGGATAGCAGCGATTCGGTCTGGGTAGGTGCGGTACAGGAAGAGTCACCTGAGGATGAGTAGGTGGAAGAAGGTTCTGGATACTGAGTTGGTGTATTGGGAGAGGGATAGATTCAAGTCCATCGTGCATCTGAGTTTTTTACAGAAGTAGATGTTGCTGGGCAGGGGGGGTCCTAGGGAGTGTGGCCAGGGGATAGGTTGAGGAAGAATAGCGGATTTGTTGCATACTGAGAGTTTCGTTTTGTCAGGGTTCAGGAGGAGTGGTTGCTTGTCATCGAGTGGTTGATATCAGAAAGGCAGGAGGAGAGGTTAGGGCGGACACCGGCTGGCGATTTTGGGATCTTGGGGATGATCTGGGTGTCATTGGGAAGTTATAGAAGATGCGGTTATGAGAGCAGATGAGTGCAGGGAGAGGGCTAAGGCAGATAGTGAAGAGTAGGGGAGACAATGAAGCTGCCTGCAGCAGCCCTTTCAGCACAGGGTGAGAGAGGGAGAGGAAAGGGGCCGAGGAGCATGATTTGCAAGCAGTTTGAGGAGGAGAGAGGATATAAAATATATATAATGTGCCTGTACACAATTGCTTCTAGGCACCACAAGACAAGGGAGGGGAGACAGAGGGAAGAAAAGACAATCAATCCTACTAGGCCTTGTGACATTGGGATTGGGCATGTGCGACGAAAACTGCAGGGGAAGGGAGAGGGGCAAGTGCAGGGGAAAGGTAAGGGGGAGTGCGATCAGGGCAGCACAGCTCTGAGTAAGTGCAGGCTGAGCAGCGTGGCTCTGGGTAAGTGGAAGCAGGTAGGGGGCTGTAGGGGTTACACTTAAAGCCCCTTAGTGCGCGGCAGGTCAAGAGGCAGTGTATGAAGAGTGGTCATGGAGGTGCATAGTGCCCAGAGAGACTCTCAGGGAACCAAGCAACCGGTCAGCACCGTAAGTTAAGTTAGCAAGTAACGAGGAGAGAGAAGGCAGAGGGGAAAAGGAGGGTCCTGAGCCGCTGCTGGAACTTTAGGTTGTCCGGCTCGAGTTTTTGAGGGGCAGGGAGGCCGTTCCAGAGGGAGGCATTTGCTGAGGAGAGTGTTGTAGTAGAAGAAAGGAGGCTTCTGCATAGCAGGGTACTTCATATGTGGTTTATTGGTCATCAAGTAATCAGGTTTCATCAAGACATTTCAGTATCAATAATGAAGGAGCTATGATGATTGTGGGAGAGCCCACTAGCTCCCACCACCCTGGCTACATCGCCATCCACTGCCTAGGTCACAACTCCAACCCACATAACCTTCTTCTCCGTCACACAGGGTTCCACACTGACATCATCACTCAGGTGAAACATGCATACAGGGATAAAAGCCAAACACAACACAGAGAGGCCTACCCCACTCTCTGCTTGGAGAAAGGTCTGACCCTCAGAGAGTTAGAGGTAGCTGAGCGAAGGGCTCTAGGAGGAAGGTATTTAGGCAGAGCGAGTTGGATATAGTGAGGATATAGTGAGGTCCGCAGAAGGCCTTGTGGATGATGCAGAGGGTCTTGAACTTGATCATTGCTGCCACCGGAGCGATTGGAGAGATTGCAGGGCAGGAGAGATGTGGTCCCTGGGCCTGAGGCCAAGGATAAGTCCTGCAGTCCTGTTTTGGATTAGTTGCAGGGGGCGAAGAGTAGAGTTATGAAGATTGAGAAAGAGGCTGTTGCAGCAGTCCACCCTGGAAAGAATCTGGGGAGAAGGTGGAGGTCAGATGGGCCAAAGGGGTCAGAAAGACATTGAAGAGCCAGGGTGAGAGGATAGAGCCCTGTGGGATACCACATGTGGAGAGAGTGGTGGTGGAGAGAAAGGGTAAAAGTTGGACCTGGGAGGGTTGTTACAGAAGCAAGAAGGTCAGCCATGCCATGGTCTGATCTGTGTTGCCCAGGTTCTCACAGAATTGTTTGATCAGAGTGGCATGATTGACCATATCAGAAGCAAAGGAAAGGTCAAGGAGGTTGAGGATGGAGGGAGAGCTGCAATCAAGATTAGAGAGCAGATCTTCACGGGTGTTCAGGAGAGCAGTTTCCATGCCTCTGGTGGCTCTGAAGCCAGACTGGAGGCTCCCAACAGATTCAGTGTGTAGAGTAAGCTGGGAGGTGGCCAGCTTTTCTAGGAATTTGCCCAGGAAAGGAGTGATAGAAATAGGGCAATAGTTTGCTGGACAGGTAAGATCAGCAGAAGGCTTTCTTAGGAGCGGGTGCAAAAGGAAGTGCTTGAGGTGAGAGAGAAAAGAAGCAGTGGAGAAAGAGATTACAGAACTCAGCCAAGGCTGGTGCAAGGGTGGAGACGTGGTCCTTAATGGTTCTAGAGGAGCAGGGGGGCACCTGTTGGGACGACACTTTCAAAGATGGGTCTTGTCTGGAAACATCATCAGTTGTTGTCAGAGAGAAGGAGAAAGAAATAGGAGAGGAAGAGGTGGCTAAAGGGGGCCTTCGAGAGGTAGAGGGAGAGAGAGAGAGGAGGAGGAAACCGAGGACATGATGTCCTGAGTTTTAGCAGTAAAATGAGATACCAAGGCCTTGCAGAGGGCCTGGGAGGGAACAGGAGAGGTGGAGACTGCTATAGAGGAGAAGGTGGATGCATTCTCCCTAGTCAATGCCCCATCACCCCCACCCTATTGGAATGACCGATGAGGAGCCACAACTGGAAAACCATGCAGATGTTTATGTGACAAGTCCATACCACATCGACTATAGAAAAGACGATATGCACTCAGGCAGCCATTCAGAAGATACCCTCACATTGAAACCGTGGAGAAAACCTGCCAAGAAGGATATCCCTTGCCAGGTTATCAGAAAGCAGCCATGAATAAAAGGGTGTGTGACATGGATGTATGTTAAACAAAGTCTAATAGCAGCAAATGAATATCCCAACGTATGAATCTTTGCTGAAACGATTTGAACATACTTAAGAATGACGATGTAACTGAAGCATTAATAGAAACATGTACCCCATGATGCAGTATTCATGAATACAAATGGAGCCATTACCAGCAAACTCCAAACCCTCCAGAACAACGCTCTTAGGGCGGCTCTAGGCCTCTCTAGAAGAGAGCATATTTCAGCATACAGTCAACAGAGTAACTGGCTTACTGCCAATAACAAAATCATCCTCAAGACTGCCTCACTTAGCCCTCTCCCTCACACAAATCCTCAACAATGACGCCCCTATCTATCTTATCAACAGATTCCATAGACAGACCTCTCTGAGACCAACAGGAATACTGTATAAAGACTGCCTCTCTGTCCCAAATTATAAACGCTCCACCATAGGCGGCAACAGTTTCCCAGTCAAAGCAGCACAACTGTGGAACTCCCTCCCACAACCCTTCAGAATGGACCTGCACTATCAGAACCTCCGGGCGAAGGTCATCTCATGGCTGAAAACGTAGGCCCACCACTACAGCTAGCCACCTAATCCTCCCAGACTCATCTTTATTGCACCTAATGATGCCCACCTGTGCATTTGTATATATTCCTGCTGTTATCGTATATTGCATATTCTGTTGTATTTTGTTCTTTTGTCGTAACTAAGCTTCGCAATCTCTTGTAAATGCTGCGCACCGTTACCCTAGGGTATGGATTGCGCATTACAAATAATAAACAAACAAACAAAGAAGAATGAAGTGACTAACTGGTCAATAACTGTAAATATGCTGAAAAGCAAGATAGAAAGAATACGTAGAAACTTGCTTGTGAGAGCTATATATTCAATGTTTTGGACGACTATTAGAAGAAGATGGACGACGGCTTATGTCAATCAACCCAACTACCTCAAAAATACAAGCCCAGGATCTTAAACGTGGAGAGACGATGCAGAAGCTGGTTTCCTTGCAAAATAAGGGAGTACTATTACTTCAGGGGTACTGTGAGTCCCTTCCATCTTTAACAGAGTCTGACTCAGAAAATATTGAGCTCGAAGCACCATTATTCAATACGTGGATGACATTTTAGTGTGTAGTGAGACAGAAGAGAGATGCAGAGAAGACTCAATCAACCGTATGATGATACTCATAGCTGGGGGTAAACACGCCGGAAAAATGCCAATTTGTGGTGCAATTACTGCACGGTAATACCGCTGGTAGAAATTTCACTGAAACTCCCCATTAGGTCCAATGGACACAATGGGAAATGGAGAATAACGTTTACCTCCCAACCCGTGATTCGGCAGTAATACCGCTGGACGGGTGGGCGGTAGTGCAAATAAAGTTGGCCAGTATCCCAGTTGGGATACCACCCAACTTGTGATGAGGCCCAATGTAGACAAAGACAAATGACAGTACTGTCAAGAAGAAGTATTATACATAGGACAGTTAATATTGTTTGAAGGGGCAAGAGTGTCACCTGAAAGAGCAGAAGCCATTAAGAAACCTGTGCGGCCAAACACAGTGAGACAAATGCAGCAATTTTTAGGTCTGTGCAATTACTGCAGGGCTTTGGTCTTTGACTACTGTACATATATCTACCTACTTTTAAATGTGCTTAAATAAGCACAGGAAGCTAAAACCAAATTGGTATGGACAGAAGACATGACTGAAGGAGTTAATAGATAAAAAAATATGAGCAGCACAGCTCCTTTGTTAGGGATCGCAAATTACAGTGAAGAATTGTACTTATTTTCCCATTCCAATGGAGAAGCCATGACAGCAGTCCTTTACACAGAAGACAACATTAGGACAAGGTCATACACTATTGGCTTACTATAGTGGGATTGTAGACCCAGTTATGAGAGGAAACTATCACTGTGAACAATCTTTGCGGCTGCTGCTTTTGCCATAGAAAAGGCTTCAAGTATAACCATGGGGTGTTCCGTAACTCTATTTGCAGAGGATGCATTATTTGCAATTCGAGAGAAACCCAAAAGTATGTTCACCACTCAAAAAGCTCCAGTTGGTGCTTGACAGTTTTGATAGATGAGGTGGATTGTGTACCATTTGGGGCTGGTGCCCGGTCTCTGAGAGGTGCATATCATTGAGTGAGGGGGACGAGGGCGCCGGAAAGTCAGTGATCGAAGAGTTCAATGGAGGGTCCCTTCCTGGAGTGAGAGTGTTGTGAGTGAGTTGCGGGGGGGATGGCTAGATCAGGGTTAATTATGACTTTTATTCCAGAGAGAGGTTTTAGAAGGGAGTGGTAGGAGAGTGTTCCCACAGGGGCTTGCTACATTTTGAACGCAATGCTTGAGAAGGGTGAATGTTAAAGGGCACCAGGATCCGTTTGACAGTTGATTCAACTGTGAATATGCTGGAGACTGGATATGCGGTTCCACTGGATCGGTTCGATCAAGCGCTTCAGGGGGTGCTGATTATTAGGACCACCAAGGTCAGTTCAACAGGGAAGATGCTGGAGACTGGATACGCAGTTTGGTTCAAGTGGGTGGATGCAGTGTCTGATAATCCACCAGGGTCTGTAATTGGCAGCGAACATGCTGGCGGTTCAAGTGGTGATAAGAAGGCAGCAGATGCAATGATGAGTGTGTAGTTCGAGCGAAAGCAACAACATGCTCAGAGCTCAATGATACGTTTTGGTCCTTTCCTCATCTCCCAAGCACTTGGGACACTGGTCCATGACCGCATGAGTCCTACAACGCGGTAAAGTCCTGGGTACTGTTCTGGTTGGCAGAGAGGCATGTCTTGTCCCATCAGCATGGTCATCGGAATGGTCCCTGGGGATTAGCAGATTTGCCTTTCAGAGATGGAATTACCCTCATCATTTTATTAAATTACTACAGATCAAAAAAGCCTGGGTTTCAACACTGTTGCCAGATGACAATCCATCGCAACCGCAGAGCCTCATTTTTCAGCCAGCCAAGCCATTACAGAATGAGAAAGACCATATGCAAATCAGGCTTGATGCCACTCTAAAAGGGGCAGTCCAGCCCGAACTGCTAACTGCATCCATTCTGCGCGAAACTATAAGCGACTTGGACACGAGAGAGTGTTCCATCAACAGACACACCCAATACAAGATGCTACATTTTTGGCCTGAGACTTTCATTTACCACCCAAAAGGTCTCTGGGAGTCGTAGTCTTGGTATACTTCAATTGACCCACTCGGGTACAGTTACCAGATTACAATAATTTGCCAAATGAAACCGCAGGCGTGCCCATACAGTCAACTGGGACATGGAGGCCTGCCCCGCCTGAGCTCCTCATGGTCAAAATGAAAGAGGCTCAGGTGGCCAGAGGCGCCCCCTGCAGTTAGCAAGGGCCCTCAAAGCATTGAAATATTCAATTAACAAAGGGCAGGCTGTTCTCTGTATGAAGATAAATGGCAAGCCCCCGTGCACACATGCACGTCATCTATTGCACCACTGTTTGCACAAGAGAATTTCTTATCGCTTTACACTCTATCATATTCCGGCAACCCGCTGGAAACGCACTGGCTCGCGGCTCAGGATGCCGTTAATTTTTAACTTGAATTTCAAAATCCTGTTCGCCCTCAACATCTGCAAATACACAGGCCCTTATGTATCAAATTCTATGCAGGATGAAGTTAGATGTCGGAGCTGGACCCATTATTAGGAGCGTAGAGCGCAAGGCAAACGCAGCCCGCCAACGGCAAATGGGTATACAGCCTGGTATTACTCAACAGATAAACCGGGGGAATATTGTAAATTTGGGAAGATCAAATACTTTATTCAATAAATATTGCAAGTCGAGATAAGTAAATATTGAAATTAAATGTACTGATTGGCCGCTTAAGTCCAGTCTTTCTGTACATGCTCTCTACACACAGACCCAAGGTGGATCTGCTCCGATAATTCTGCAGGGATAATTAAGAGGCCAAACGGCGAGCGTATACAGTTGAAAGACACAATACAGCACTAGCCGTCTCAATTTATGTGCATTGAAGGACATAGAAGGTTCAGTAGTAGACACAATACCCAAGACTGGGTCTAAGGAAGTGACATAAGCCTGGAAAAAGACTTGTGTTCGAAACACGTGTTGGCTTTTTCTTCACTTCACGATTCAAGATTGGGTGCTGTTGCTTGTTAATTATCATCGAAGTGAGGTTGTGTATTCTTAGTATTCAAATACATAGGACTCTTGGAGCATAGGGTCCAAATCGACACGACCACCTGCAGCAAATACACATGATTGTGATTTACAGCATTTAGATCCTCCTGCAAATTACATTCGACAAGCGCTATTGGATCCCAATCGCATGCCCCCCCCCTAACATTATTATTGATTTGTTGGTTTCTCGTGGTTTTCCATTTTGAATCCCTATCACGCTAGCATGAGTCTGATCATTTGATAAGGCACAGAATTAGGGCCAAGAACATCACTTAATGGTGAAAAGAATTGGAAGGACTCCTGAGGTACAGGGGTTTGGGAGCTACTCGTAGGTACCCCATGTATCTAAATGATGTGGGTCTCTCCTTGTTGCTTGCCGACTCCCCTCCGATTTCTTGTATCACCAAAATGTGCTTCGCTGATGGTTTTCCTCTACTTATAATATTGCAGGATGCCTTAATTTTGCCCACTAGGTTATCACCCAATAGACTGACCATATCGGCCGAAGCATTTTAGCTTCTATAACGAAGGGTCTCTCGTAGTATTTTATTTTCTGTTAAATTAGCAAAAACACAAAGATTCTAGCCAAAAGAGAAAATAATTTCAACAAAATGTATCCTCCCCAATTTCATCAAAGCAAAGCAAGCTTCCGTTTGATATACAGCAGGCAGTCTAGGTGTATTTGGTTAGTCGTCCTCGCAGACATTCACAACGTATTTTTGTTGCATTTTTTTGCAATTCTCTTACAATTTACATCTGCTCCTCCGCGACCCTCACAATCACGTGCGCGCCGACAGATCTTCCATTTATGTCGCTGGAGTCAAGATGGCCGCCATCCAGGAGCCCACAGGCGTTGTAGCACCTTAAAGATTTTTTTCATCCTGTGGCCTGCCAGCGATGTCTGTTGCCAAAGCAGATGCACGAGTGATCCCTAGTCACCTACGAAGCTCTTCCTCAGTGGGAGTGACAGACTTTCCATGCGTGTGGGCGTCTGACCTTTGACCTCCAGTTCCACCACCTCATCTAATTTGCCTACCAAGCATCCATCTTCACTGGCCTGGTCAATCTTTTAGCAGGAATGCTCTGGGCACCACCATGGCAAAAGAGACGACCTCAGTGGCTAGGACATTCACATGCGCAAGTATTCAATACCTGACAAAAATCTCAACACAGAATTGTGCTCTTGTCTTAGTTCAAGGAAAGATGACACAACCTAAAATTGAACGCACTTTGCCATCTCAGTAAAATAAATGCTTGAGTGACTAAAAGTATCCCTTTTGGGAGCAGATCCAGAGTGCTCCCAGCAAGGCGGGGCCGTCTGTAACAAGAGGTTTATGAAGCAGGCTGCCAAATGTTGACCCATGTTCGTTCTCAGAAGAGGGACTCCCACACCCTTGCCTAATCACCAAATATTATAGTAAGGACTTAAATCGGATTGAGTGTTCTGAAATTTCCATGGAACCCAAGGTGATTTCTAGAGAGGGCGGACTATAGCCTATTCCCCTCTGAGACTGCCAGACGCATCTAATTGGTCCTCTACCTGGTAAGAGCAGGTGAGAGAATAAATACCCTGAGATCAGCGATTCAGAAAAAAGCTCAAGGAATTCAGAGAATTACAAGGACGCTGAAAGCTACGACATCAGCTTGGCACAGAATGAACCAATGAACTGCCTGAACAAACATATGCCAGGGCACTTTGCAGCCTTCTCAGAGTGGGGCACGCAGGCTTTTGTTGAACGCGTCAAAAAGAGTCCGGCCGACCGCGCGCGCTATTGATGAGAACGTTTACGCCCCAATCGACTCCCCCAGGCCTCCAGAGGCTCTTTAAATAAGGATGTAGCCAATAAGTGGTAGAATCAGTGTAGACATGGGGGAGTGAGAGAGAGAGACGGAGAGAGAAGCTTGTATTTTATCATTATCACAACACCCTGTTTTTCTCCTCCCCCTCCCCCCTCTCTATGTTTGATGATGCCGCTGTCACCCTGCATTCTGATAAGAACAGGCCACCCACCAGCATTAAATACAGACAAAGGTTGCAATTAAAACCTTTATTGCTCCACGTGGTTTCGTTATCGCACCTGTGTGCTATCCGGTAAAACATTGCTTTCCTAAAGTGTAGGCCGCAGATTATTTCATTTTTCTGATGCCCGATAACATTGTTTGCACATCATGTGTTTCTGCTAGTAAAAATGAAAGACCACAAAAGACTATGTTGTCTTTTACTGTGCAGCCTATTTTATAGACAGTATTAATTTATACCTGATTTTTTAAACTGCAGTTTTAATAGATTTGCATAGGAAAACTTCAGGGATGGCAACAATGTAACCTGAACACAAGAAGAACATATCGGAAATAGTAATAATACACTTTGTCTATTAAATAGTGTCTAGACAGAACAGACCGGGCACTAATGAGAATTCGCACCCGGGGCGGGGGAACGCAGCCAATCAGGTTTCACGGATTGCAGGCTGAAATCTCTGATCTCACCCCACGTTCCATGTAACCCGCAGGCTGCCTCCCCCGCCACGGGCTACCATATTTTTTAAAATGTATCCCAGCCCCGCTACCCAGCTCCACTTACCTGATTAAGGCGGTGGCGCCTGCCACCAGCGCATCATCTTTCCTACTTCTCAGTTTAAGGCCGCCATGGAAATGGAAGAGGGGGCTCTGTATGAAGCCCTGCCTTCCATAACCATGGCAGCCATCTTGGCTTTCATTGAATGAAAGTGTATCCGCGAGCATCACATTCTTTAAATGAAAATACTTTTTAACACCCCGGTTTGCCACTTTGGTAACCCGGGTGTTAGTAGCCTTAACACCATGTGACAAGGGCTGAAGCGGGCGGGGATTAACGGTACCCCCCCTTTCCAGCCTTTCGAACGAGGCGCTAACGCTATATTCTATTCAAGTCCTTGCCTGCCAGCCTGTATTGTAATGCAATTGTGTCTTGCACAACTCTGGCAATTGGTTCATATATTTTTGCAGGTCCAAGCAAATATTTACAAGTCTATTAAAACAACCATTCCTTTCAGATCTGCCTCAAACTATCCCTCCATGGATTTGATTAAACTCCACGTTTCGTAGCGGTTCCCCGATTGGGCGTCTATCAATCTATCAACTTCAGATTGATTGGCTAATTCTGGGTATGAGTGACCACCCAGCTCATACAATTGGATATTTAGTAAGCAAGAGACTCTACTAAGCTAGGTGACCGAAGAGGTCCTAATGAGCATTCTCGGTACATGGCATCTACCATGGTGAATTATACCCAGCTCACAGATTAAGGACTCTAATATCATTTGATATAAGTTCCTCTAGTTTCATCTTCCCCACCCTAGCTCCTACCCCATCCTAGCTCCCACCTAAAGTTTCCATTAACTCATATTTACACCTCCAACTCTTGGCACTGATACTTAGGTCTGCTGGCTTGGCAAGCCTTTGTCTCTCCCTAACACGGGATGTTTCTCACAAAACGACCCTGGGGAAATCCTCCACACCTCAAGGGACTGCTTGAGCACCTCTGAAGTCCATCACCTATTCCTAGTACAAGTCTGCCTTTGTTCTAGACATTGCCATCGCTGTAAAGGCTGGCTCCAGAACTGAGATTTAACTTCCCGACATTTCCTCAAACGCTTGGCTGACTATTGATCTATATGTAAGATGCATGCAAGCCTGCTCGCACAACCTTATCCCCTGCCGACACTCATTTGTTCTTTCTGAATTACCTGTATCTTCTACTCCCTACTCCCTACTCCCTACTCCCTCTTTGAAATCACCGCCCCCTCTCAACTCTTCTTCTTCCCTGACCAGAGATCTGTGCCGGAGTGAGCACCCGCGCAGTGGATGGCTGCAGGGGCCGCGCTGTTAGCACGCCACAGGCGCGCTTAAGGCAAGCCCGTCTGTGCCCCTATGTGCACGGGACGTGCAGCACCCTCTGGCTGCTCCACTCACACCTGGAAAGTTATTATCCTCTGCTCCAACCAATGCTAAATGGCCATTAGGTTTTATGACAGCCCTGCCATCAAGAAAGTCACACACCCTGCCATGTTGCAATGGGCCTTACCTAATACACGTTCCCTAGTTACTCATCCCATGGAATGCTACGATCTACTATCTGATAAGGGGTTTGATCTTGTCTTTGTAACTGAAACATGGTTAAGAGACACGTCTGGCCCTGCCATGGTTCAGTCCCTCCCCGATAATTACGCACTAACACATGTGGATCGTGGGGCGGCCCTGATCCATAAAATCAATTACAGGATTTCTAGTCTGGTTCCTAAGCATTCTTTATAAATGGAATGCATTCTGACCCGTATCTCTATTCCTCCCACCTTTACTCTTACAGTTTTACTGGTCTATCGACCCCCAGGCACAGATACTGCATTTTATGCTGCATTTCCAGCATTTGTACTCGAGCTGCAAGTGAAATAACCTGATCTGATCACCATTGGTGACCTTAATCTGCCTGCACATCCGGCTACAGCTAAACTAGTCGCCAATTTAACAGCTCTGATGGCTGATTTAGGCCTCTTTCAGGGGGTTGATGTCCCGACTCACAAATGTGGCAATACATTAGATCTTATTTTGACCCCGCCCTCTTACATTGACATTGCCACTCCTATTCCTATAAGAAATACGGTCAGATCACCTTATAGTGCCCTTTTCCATTCCTCTTAAAGTTCCTTCTCGCGTTGTTACGGAGCCTGCAATTCGCAAAAGCAGCTGGGCCTGTGTGTCCACTCTTGAGCTGATTAGCTCTCTACAAACACACTGTGGCTCTGTGGCAAGCTGCTCCCTGACCACATTGGAAGCCGCCTTTACAACCACTGCGGACATATTGAATCCTTATAAACTGTGTAAAACAGAGCAGCCTTCCCCCAGAACCGTGGTTCTCGCAGGAACATAGGGAAAGCAAACTCTGCTGCAGGCAGGCTGAAAGAAAGTGGCGTCTCAACTACTCCTCAAGTCTTAAAACCCTCTTTTGCAGCACTCCTGCTGCCTACCACATAGAAGTGGTGAATGCAAAAAGAGTCTTTTTCGGTCACACAGTGGAAAGGGCTATTAACAAGCCTAAAGCCCTATTTACTCTAGTTCAATCGCTCTCTACGCAGTGATCGAAGTGGGCGAGAGCGGGCGGGAGCGGTGCGCCTATACTTTTTATTTTTAAGTTTTCCCGTTCCTATACTTTTATTTTAAAAAGAAACCATTCTGGAATGGTTTAGTTTTAAAATAAAAGTGTAGGGAGAAATTGAAGCTTGCACTGCACTGAACATCCCCTTAAATAACAGCTGTGTTTGTTTGGGGGTTTCGATTGTGTGTGGGTGGGGCGCAGCGATGGGGTTTGTGGAGAGCGGGGCAGACCGGCAGGTAACATAGCTCCACTACTTCTTTTCGTACACTTCGACCACTGTCTCTATGCCAAAGATGGGACATGATGCAGTGCCGCCCCCTCAGGAACTATGTGATTCCCGCTCTACTTTTTTTCTGACGAAGATTGCCACTATTCGAGAAAATATAAAAAAAATCGAGGCTATGGCATCTATAGCCGACATAGCTCCGGTTAAACCTCCAGCTGGAGCACCTTGGTCTACATTTCCCCTGTTTTCCTACTCAGATGTCTTGTCAGCCAATCAGAAATTGAAATCTGCATCTCCTGTAGGGGCTATTCCCCCTGGCTCTCTTGCAGGAGGCGTCTGTTGACTTAATTAATCATATTACCTCAGCAGTCAACACTTCATTTGCTACAGGATTTATTCCGTGCTCACTCAAGCATGCTTTAGTTATTCCTCTGCTCAAGAAGCCCTCCTTGGATCCAGAAGTGCTGGCCAAATATCGCCCTATTTCACTCCTGCCATTCTTCATGAAAGTCTTGGAAGAAGTGGTATCTCCCCTTCTATCTACATTTCTGGAATCCTCCCAGTATCTGGATCCTTTCCAGTCTGGTTTTCGGCATGGTAGAGGCACTGAATCTGTTTTGAATTCAGTGATGGACGACCTGTTGTGCCTTGTAGACCAGGGTGGTGTTGGAGCAGTCCTGCTATTAGATCTGTCGGCTGCTTTCGACACCGTCAACCAATCTCTCCTCATCTCGCGGCTCACTGAGGCCGGCCTTTCTGGCCAAGTCCTTGACTGGTTTATAGCTTTTCACGAAGACTGCTCTCAATCAGTTTCTCTCCGCCCTTTTCACTCTGCCCCGGTTTCCCTTTTCTGTGGGGTCCCTCAGGAATCAGCACCATCCCCTATCTTATTCACATTTACATAAGATATCTTGTGTTCCTCATTCAGTCATATGGGTTTCGTTTCTACTCCTACACTGACGACACCCAGATTTTGGTCCATTTGGACCTGACCAAATCTGAAATGGCTAACCGACTAAGAAACTGTCTTGAGGAACTGGGAACATGGATGACATCAAACTGGTTAAAGCTAAAAACGGTAGTAAAACCGAGGTCCTGGTTGTAGGTACTCCAACTCCTCAACTGTTGTGGATGGCTGACTTTTGGCCCACCTCCTTGGGCCTCCTCCCCAAACCGGTTATGTCCGTTAGGAACCTTGGGGTGAGGATTTCTGCCACCTCGGCCATGGATGAACAGGTCAATGCGGTATGTAAAACTGGTCACTTTAAACTCTGTGTTCTTTGGAAGGTTCTCCCTTTCGTTCCAACTGCCAACCAAGCCCAAGTGGTTGCTGCCTTCGTCCTCAGTGTATTGGACTACTGGAACTCACTCTATCTGGCTCAACCCGATTACTTGACTGGGCGCCTGCAGCTGCTTCAGAATTCCACAGCACGATCTATTATCCAACCTCCTTTTGGAGCCCACATGAATCCTTTGCTGAGGCAACTGCATTGGCTCCGTGTTGCTCACCGGATTATGTTTAAGTCTATGTGTATAGTACACCAGGCTTTTTATGGCGTGGGAGCAGAATTCCTCCAGGCCAAGTTCGTTCGCTACATGCCCACCCGCTCTCTTCGTTCACAGGCCATGCTACGGGTGGCAGTGTCCCGCTTCAGGTTAGCCCAGAATGGAGGATGTGCCTTTTATGGTTGCAGCCGCCAAAGCATGGAATGATCTGCCCCTTCCCCTGCCGGAGCTCACTGACCACTTTGCCTTCCGTAGGAAATTGAAGACTCTGCTCTTCTAGTAATAGTAACTCGAAAATACTCCTCTCCAGCACCATGATGCCTTCGGGCGAACATGTACTAAATAAATAGTTAACATAGCATAACAGAGATTTTGGTCTAGTAGCACTATGGTAGGATCGCAATAGGCCATTCCTCAGACTTTTATTGTTTGACTGTGTACAGTTGTTACTCTTGCCATTTTCGCTCTATTTTAACTTTGATTTTAGCCTTTTTTAAACCTCAATCTGCTAGTATTTGTGTTCTTGTTTAATTTTAGATGGCGTGTTGATCGTGTTAGCTAGGCTTTTCATATTGGGAATCACTACATTTCCCATCAGCCTCGTAGTCCTTATGACTACTTATTTGCATTTCAGGCGTGTGCGCGCCGGCGCATGAGGGACCAGCCGGGTCTGTGCTGGTCCATTTCACTTTCGGGAGCACTCTGTTTATTTTCACTCTTCATACGGTGAGACCCTGAAATTAAAAGGCTTTTTGTGCAATTCCTTGGCTGACCTTTACAGAAGGATGTTGTATCAATAATCTACTGAGGGTATGTTAAGATTAAGAACCACTACATGTTGGTCCATTACACTTCGCGCATCGGACAAGATTCGCGTTCTGACTATATGTATCGCAAACACTGGCCAAAATGCAGTTAGAAGCAAGTATTCTCTTTGGGTATTACTTATAAATGCTAGGTCTGCTGTAAAAAATGCTGTCTCACTTAAAGAACTGATTCAAACTTTTCAACTGGACATTCTTTTTGTGACAGAAATGTTTTTTACAGTCAATTCGTTATCATACTTTCACCTGCTAGTCCCGGATGACTTTCAAATGAAATGGGCGAATAGAGAGATGCATAAGGAAGGGGAGTGGAGTTGCTATTCTGGCTAAATCTTATTTAGATGTATTGAACTCTCACACTTTGAAGTGGGATTCAGATTCAAATATTCTTGCTTGTACATGTGGTCTCTCCCCCAATGACTCACGCCACATAATACTTTTTTTTATAGACCACCTGGGTCTCAGAGCAGCTTTTTAAGCAACTTGGATACTTATCTGGACACAGAGGCATTATGTCACAGAAAACGTGTTATTCTTGGCGATCTTAGCATTTGGTGCAACAGCCATAACAATCTCGACTGTATACACCTCGATATGTTACTGTTATAGGACATGGAGGCACTATTCATAGATGCAACCCATTCTGGAGGGCATTGTCTGGATCCAGTCTTATTCAGAGGGATACAGCTCTCCCACTCTGAAAATGTTCCAGGGTCATGGTCAGACCATTTTTTGGTAAACTTTTCCCTTTCACGCTCTGCCCCATCTATTGGTCGTAGCTTGGTTATTAAACCACAACCGATGTACCAAAAGAAGAAATTGATCCTCATCACTAGTGAACAGCTATTGATTAATCTCAACCATGTACAGCCTGATCTCAACTGTGCAGAACTCTATTGTACCATTATGGATGACTTACAAAAGAACTGTGATGAAATTGCACCTATTCAATAATCCAAAGAAAGAAGGAGGAATAAACATAACCCCTGGTATACTGATTCATTGCAAATATCCCAAAAACCCTATCAAAAAGGAGAACAACTATGGCTTAAAACTAGAGACCCTACAAATTGGCTAACTGCCAAGTTTGCCTTGAAAACCTATATCCTTGCTGCAAAGTCTGTTTATATACAGAAACAAATCACTCTGTCAGAATATGATTCCAGAACCCTGATCTCCCCTATTAGAAATTCTTGTACTACCCAGAGCCTCCCCCCCATCGCCTCAAATGGTTAATAATTCAATGTCTTTATTTCTGATAAAATCAATCAGATTTGTATGAATAGCGACTCTCAGCCACCACATAGTCAGGAAAGGATTACTAATATGGAAACTCAATTCTATGCAAAACCCTTGTCTGCCACCTTCTCTTGTTCTCCCGTTAGTTTGCAAACAGTAGCATTACTTATGGAAAACCGTAAACCTACAAACCTTATTTATGATCCCCTACCAGCATATCTGGCTACACGGCACATACCAGCCTCAAGTGAGATTGTCCACTCTCTAGTCAATGCCTCATTGAGTCAAAGAAGTGTCCCGTCTGAGCTAAAAAACACTTGCCTTACCACACTCTTAAAAAAAACATCTTTGGACCACAAAATCCTATCTAATTATCATCCAATTGCGGGCCTACTTTGGCCTGCAAACATTCTGGAGAAGATGGTGACAACACAACAGAACTCCAGAGCTACAAACCAGTCAGGGTTCAGACCAGGCCATGGGACAGAATCAGCTCTGGTCACAGTGGGGGACAATATCTTGATGGCTGCCGACGTGGCCAACATTGGCATGCTTGTCAAGTTGGACCCGTCAGCAGCCTTTGACACGGTCAATTTCAAGACCCTCCTTTCCAGCCTCTCTGCAGTTGCTCATGTATCTGAGTGAGTTACAACAGCTCAAATTGGGCCCATTTCCTTCTGACCTTCTGCCAGTGGTGTGTGTGTGTAGTCCCTCAGGGATCCTCCTTGCCCCCCCTGGTTTTTAATGTGTACATCCGTCCACTTTTGAAACTCTTTTCAAAATGTAATCTACATCTCCGGTTTCCAGAAGCACCTCAAGACCTTCCTCTGCGGCTCTGCCTTTTTCCCTCTTCTCCCCTGCCGATCTGTTCTCTCTCTCGCCACCGTGCACCTGGCCACCCTCTGTCCTTTGCACCCAGGTACCTGCTCACCCTGCCACCCTCCTGCACTGCCTCTGGGCCACCAATTGCCCTGGGGTCTGTATCTGTACCCATACAGTCCACCATCCACTTTTCTTCTGTACTTATCATATATACCCTATCTGACTAACCTAGTACTTGCCAGTTGCTGGCTGCACTACCACTGTTTATCACTTTATTTATTTATTTATTTTTACTTCATATTTATTCTGTTCCTCTCCTCTATTACGCACTTTCCAAATCTCCCCCCTTCCATGCACTTTCCTCCTTTTCCATTTCCCATGCACTTGCGCGCTCTTAATGTCACTGGGCCTAGTAAGTTTGTTGTTTTTGTTCTCTCCTGTTCCCCTCCCTTTGCCTGGTCGCGCTCTGAAACACTTGTGTATGAGCGCGATATAAATAAAACATCATTTCATTTCAATATCATTCAAGTGCGGATGACACACAAATGTATGTGTGGTTAACAAGTACGGCGGATGCAACAATTCTTGCTCACTCTCATTAAATTATTTTTCTTTCTGAGCCAATTGAGTATTCATTTGTTACATTTAGACTGCAATTCTGTATTAGAGTGCTCTAATTCCGTTTCTAGGCACTTTATTTGATCAACTGCATCATCCAAACTGCCCTGCAATTTACTAATTATCTCAGTATCATTTGCTTGCATTTTCAAAGACCGGTGTAGGAGAAACCATAATTTAGCACATGGCCGTATTATACGATCCTTCTCCCCCTTTCGGTTTGGAGTTTTATACAGTCTCATAAGGCACACCTGTGTGATGCTCCCTTCCTCAAAAGATCCTGCAGTGGTTCTTTTTGCACGTCCCCACGTATCCTGTCTTTCCATAGAATCACATCTTCTGAACACCGAACCCCATGGGCATAACGTTTTGCCTCAAGGTAGTTTCGCCAGATCAGAAAAATCAGCTTCAACTTGGGGACACTGTGCACAGCGTTGCACTATCACTTCACAGAATTCATTCACTTTTAAGTGCACCCGATGGCTATATGCCTAACGCAATGCCACGCCCAGTAACTGATGTAAAGTTCCCAAAGGCCAACGCATCAAATACGTTAGATACATTTTCTGAAGAAGTTATTCCTAATTCTGTGGTAGCTCCTTATGGTGGTTCTGATTGTAGCGTAGCACCTTTTGTGATAATCCCCCTTTATGATGTTGGCACTCTCCTCAGAATATGCTCTGACAAATGTCTTCTTTCATTCCGGGTCTTTTGTAATTTCAGATACTGGACTTAAAGGATAGTTCCGGGACTTTTTTTTTATTGTTCCTATGGTTCGGCCATGTGTTTTTAAGCATAAATCGGTAGATCGTAGAAAACTTTCCTATGGACCTTACCCGACTTTTCGTCCATTAACGCACTCGAAAACATCCGCCATTTTATGATAATCCTCTCACTTGCCGCATCGCCCTGGCTCACCTGCTTTTGCGGCACTAAATCAAATCCCCCGCCCCTGAAACAGACTTGATCAAAACATTCATATTCCCCGCCTCTATCCGTGATGTGACTGAGCTGCGTAGGCAAACGCGCCCAGGCGTCTTCTACGCGACTCCACACAGAACCAGGAAATCAACACAGATGAGCTCAAACAACACAGTGCGCCACAATTGGGAATATGAAACTGTACTTTTAAATTAAACCGCAAGATTGTAAATTTGGTAAAGTACATTTATTTGACATAAAATGTTTTGAGAATATTCAGCGATTTGCATTTTTATTTACTCACGTTCCGAAAAGTTCGTTTCGAGGCACACGATGTTCCTTTGCTGTACACAGGGTCTTAGATCATCTCACAATACAGCACCACAATTCGGAATATGAAACAGTGGTTTAAAAGCAAACGGCAAGATTGTACATTTTTGCAAAGTACATTTATTTGACATCAAATGTTTTGAGAATATTCAGCGATTTGCATTTTTATTTGCTCTCGATCCAAAATATTTCGTCTTGAGGCAAGCGATGTTCGTGTGCAGTAGACAGGGTGTTGGTTTACGATAAAATAAGCTCTTCGGTCGCACTGATAATCGCATGGCTATTCCAACAACCAGGCACTAGGGCACCACAACGGTCTGTATGTTGCATCTAGCCGCTAGTACCGCGTAAGGGCATACTTGTACTTGGCGATCGTCCCACAAAATGGTCAGGGTGCTAACGTTGTTCACGCGGAGAAGCAACTGGCGATTGAAAAAGCCATCCGCCGGTGTCTGGTACTCGTGACACATGCAGTAATGCACGATGTATCTATTTGAAAAACATAAAAAAAGGAAATTAGTCTCACCATCAGATCTTTATTAAAATTATTCATTTTATATATTAGGTCTGGAAATTATTTCATAGCTAGGACAGTGCAACTGGGTTTTATACGTCAAGGGGGGCTGTAGGATACTGAGACAGTCCCCCAGTGCAGGGGTTGACAGGGAGTGCAGGTGGAGAGTGGAAGGGCCCAGGACCGAGGTCGCAGACAGTGGACAAGTTGTAGCAGGGGAGAGGGAGAGAGAAAGCAGAAGCAAAGAGGAAGGTTTGGAGGTGCTTCCGTAAAAGGAGACGGTTCTCCCCAAGATAGTGCGCGGTACAAAACAATATGCCACATAGAATGAACAAGTACAACTTAACCCGTCTTTAAAGCTACTGTATAGTAATTAAATTGCGGTATAAACTCATCTAAAGAGTTACTTACATTATATTTGCATTTTCCATTGTGTCTGTGCGTAGGGCAGCCCCGAAATACCACTCCTTCTATGCCGACGTTTTATTTCTTCTAATGACGAACATGAAATGGCTTTCGTTTCTGAAATTATATTCATTATCGTTTCTTACGTGGTCCCGGCCTGTCAAGGTCAAATAACAATAGAACCTTATACTGAGTCGTGGGCCATTCTGGCACTCGAGAAAAAATCAAAGCAGCTGACCTTCACTTTGAACGAACACACATTCCTAGTTAGCTAAATTCAGTGTACGGCCGTTTTACAGGACTTGAAATTTACACTCCATCTTTGCATTTTGTCTGCTTGCTTTGCTGCCCCACAGAACCATAAATACGGAGACATTCTATATTTTTGGAAAAATAATTTATATTACTGTTTGGTTTAATTTAATGCGCAAATGAACAAGGTTCGATATATAAACATATTCAATGGGCCTGCGACATGAGGAGACTCGAGAGAACAGACAATCAAATTACAATCATTTAAACCGTGATGTGTATTTCTCAATGAGCTCTTCTTTAGGTGGACATGGAACAGAGGCAATGTTGGGTGGCAATGCAGTTGTCACCTGCACAGGTTCGTTCACAACTCCATTTATGTGCCTATCTAGGACGTCAACAATAAGTCTCTCAATAAACTCATATTGCATATCCTCAAACACTGGTTTGATCACCCATTGTTTACTTATTTTAGTGAAGGCCTTATTGTAGCGAAGCGTCCCTAAAGTTCCGGTCGTCCTACTTTGTTGACGTCCAACGTTATGGTTATGTGCCAAGACCGCTAGAAGAGTCCGATTTATCATGCCCTCCATGCCAAAATGCAATCGTTTTGGCCTGTACTTTAGGCACATATTGTGGAACACCTCCAAATCTCCTGTGTGGCAGAATTCCGTGAGTCCCCTCAAATCTCTTGTTATAGTTTTATCAAATACAATCTTTTCAATGGCTTTGTGAGTGGGTGATGAAGGAATCAACCACTTCTTCTTCCGTGCCTCCTCTGTGGACAAATGGCCATGTTCACAATTGTGGAAATGTCGGTTTGTGTTCCAACGATGAACGTTTGTGCAGTGTGGCATTACTGACCGCCATTTTTCCAGTAGAATTTCCAACGACCCTCCACATGTTTTTGAGCTCCACCAAAGATGGTTGCTGATTGACTTGGACCACTGTGAAATACCTTGCGTTTCTTTTTTTTTACCTGCAGCAGACATTTTTTTATTGATTGTTTTTGCAAGATGCCAAACGTCAAATTGGTGATTTATATTTTTGTACTCTTCTCTCATTGTCTTGGCAATTGAAACGTGTCTGTCCGTGGCTATCAGGTCGATCACCATTCCCCGCGATTGTAGTTCTTGCAATGATGCTACAAAGCCAACTTTCTCCATGGCCACTGAGGATGTACTTTGTGACACCTGTACAACCACCGAACTCACAATTTTCTTACTTTCCATGTCCTGAAAGTGGTAGGTGCAGTACTTGGCTGAAAATCCTGGGCTGTCGCACTGTCCATCACCGGCTAGCCTGAACCGTTTGCCCGCGAATGTACTATCAATAGACATTTTTTCCATTCTCCAAGCTTCGCTAATGGCTGGAAATAGATAATCGGTTTGGTATTTGTAGAACTGAGTTTTCGCAATGAAACGGATTCCCACAAACTGAAAGAAAGACTCTAATTTTTTAAAACTTGAACCACTAAAAAGTGCAGCCGCTGCACAAAGTAGATTGCCTGCTGGCAGTTGTCCCAGCATGGGTTGTGCAGACCATGAGAAAGGATGATATTTTGTACAGGTGGCATGTATTTTAAGGTTAGTGCCTCGAATTGCACGAGTCACATTAATCAATGGCTCCCCACATACTTCCCCACCTACCGAATGCCCACATTTCAACCGAATAATTATATCAATCAAACAACTATCGAATACAATGAATTTGGCCTCTTTCCTTATAGTGTCACTCTGCATCCCAGCTGGTTCGGCCTGTAACGTTGAGGACATGTCACTCACATGAAAGGTAGAATCTCTGATATCGTCTTCCGCTATGTTCAGTGATATTGAAGGCGTTTCATTGTAGTCCACTTCATTCTCTTCCATTGCAACATCTGTTCCTTCTCCGGCAATGGGTGAATAGGACAATTTCTTCAACTTTCTCGCGGTCTTAGTTTTTGCGGGTGTGGATTCTGTGAATTTATCTCCAACTGCATCCGAACTACCAGGAGGACATTCACTATCAATGGCTGGTGGTGGTATAGCTCCGTTGTCAATCACTTCATATTCTTCCCATTGGCACGATGCATCTCCAGTCTCAAGTCCCTGCCAAAAGGTTTGACAAGCAACATCTCTCGTTCGCTTCACTGTCTGTGTAGATCTAGTTCGTACACCCACTCGCAACTAGAGGACAGATTAGAAAAGGGATGTTCAGTTTAAACACAACTTACAGTATTGAACTATTAACAGTGAAAAACAACATAATATAGTGACCAGGACACTAACCTTCTTTTGCTTTCTTTTCTTTGAAACTTTCTTGCCTCGAACTTCAACATCAGGACGCTGTTGCTCCGACTCGTGTGTGCATGTCTCCACTTCCTCTTGCGCTGCAACGACTACATTTTCATGATAAGCACATCCATCACGCACTGACGCTCCATCGACTCCCTGAAACATAGAACTTTCATTAGTATGTATAATAATATTGAAAACACAAAATGTACTTGGGGACCAATACCCACGTACATCTCAATAGCAAAACACGAATGAACGCTTTGTGTAGAACATTCAAACGACAATTATTCACGCATTGTTGATCTAGTTAGATGGAACTGGCAAGATCCATACCTCGGGCTCCTCATAGACTTCCATTGATGATATTATTGAAGTTGATGCTTCAGTGACTCCCTGAAACACAGTAATTGCATTAGTATGGTTTTCTATTTTGATAAAAAGAACAGAAAGTTTGTGCAGGCGTGAACGGCTCATCTAAATAGACCTGCACAAATGATCAGTTGTCTAAAATAAATAATGGATATGTAAATATGATTCGATTTGCTTGATCGTTGGAAGTGTCACCACCCAGAGATCTGAATCAACTACTAGGGGTGATGTTCTTGTAGAAGAAGCTCCGTCATCTCCCTGAAACCTAGTACTAGCGTTAATAAAGAAGGAAGTATAGCGGATGTAATCACGTCATATGATTTCGCTTGATCGAACTGTCAGTATCCATACCTCGAAATGCATAAGAACATCAAGGGACGATGTAACTGCGGTGCACACTTCTGCAAGCTGTTGCGGCGACCCGTAACTGCATGCTCCCACTTCTTCTTGGACTAATGCTCCATCGACTCCCTGAAACATAGGACTTTCATTAGTAATGAACACAAAATTGAAAAAAGAAGACACATAGGAGGGCGACGGAACTGTCCTGAAACGTACCTCGAGCATCTGAGTGACATCAACGGTAGTCGTCAATACGTTGGACTCCTCAGCATCTCCCTGAAAGACAGTACTTGCGTTATTTTGGATAACAATAATTATAACTGAAAACAAAGACTAGAGGACGAGTACAAGGGTGTACCATTAGGTAACATAATTACACGATAAATTAAAACTATTGATTTACATGCCTAAAACAAGTCAGTGGCAGAATAGCCAAGTAAGATTACCCGATAGGCGCTTGAAGTGGCTGATGACTGCAATAATGACACGGATGGAGAATCTTCCGCCTTCATATTGAGTGGATACATAAATGGGGAAATTATTGTTAGCTAATGCTACACACTACCGCAAGGCCAAGAGATAAATACGTAAACTTGACTCACCAGTGGAGGGATGTGGACGAATAGAGTGGGAATAGCGGTTGAGAGCAATTTTCGCCTCGCTCGCGGTGTGTTCTTCTTTATTAGCAATGATGTGGAGTACATGTCAGAGGTAAAGTGCCTGCTGCAGATGCGGTATCGATCACCCCTCTTGTCCGCAAAGACCTCTAGGACTCTACTTTCAAGCTCAGACGGTGGATATCCGCAATATCGGACCCATTCTCTTATCTGATCTATTGTCTTAGGGAAAACATGCATTATAGTACCTTCTGATTTATTATGGGTCTTCGAAGGACAACCGCCAATGGAACAGGCAGGCATTGTGGAAAGTTCTGAAAAGAAAAGATCAACAATTCTCTATGAATACCAATGTAAACTCAGAACATGTGACTAGTTCCTTGCATGTACTGTCTTGAACGAAAAGAAATTGGACGCAAAATGATTATGGTACATGGCCTTACCTTGACGAACAAACAGTTAGATGCAGGGATCAGAGTAGTTTCTTGTCGTAGAACAGGGAGCAGTTCACAGGTTGCAAACTGACGAGTTTCCTCGAAGTGGTCACGGAAGTTCACAGAGACGAAGAGCAGATAACCAGCACCTTCACGGGTTGACTAGCAAAGCGCAAAGAAGTGCTCATTAGAAATATGAAGTGGGTTATAAAGAATTCGAAACAGGGGTGTGTTTGTGAATGAATGACGTGTATATGTCGTGGCATTATGTGGATTGCAGGGGGCCGTCCAGCGTGAGGGGGGATGCTTGGCAGGAGACACGGGGTCTGGAGGTAGACATGGGAACAACAACCCATGCTCTGTAGACCACTTTGAAGTGTACATGGTCTTTGGCACCTCTTGGCCTTTATCGCTCCCTGACTGCTCCAGTTGCCAGCACAAGTACCCCGGTGCGAACTGCCTTTGATAGGGCGGGGGGTGGATTGGGGCGGTGGTCGTGCAGACAAGACACAGGAAGACTCGTGAATGGAGACACACTTATGTGGATTGCAGGGGGCCGTCCAGCGTGAGGGGGGATGCTTGGCAGGAGACACGGGGTCTGGAGGTAGACATGGGAACAACAACCCATGCTCTGTAGACCACTTTGAAGTGTACATGGTCTTTGGCACCTCTTGGCCTTTATCGCTCCCTGACTGCTCCAGTTGCCAGCACAAGTACCCCGGTGCGAACTGCCTTTGATAGGGCGGGGGGTGGATTGGGGCGGTGGTCGTGCAGACAAGACACAGGAAGACTCGTGAATGGAGACACACTTATGTGGATTGCAGGGGGCCGTCCAGCGTGAGGGGGGATGCTTGGCAGGAGACACGGGGTCTGGAGGTAGACATGGGAACAACAACCCATGCTCTGTAGACCACTTTGAAGTGTACATGGTCTTTGGCACCTCTTGGCCTTTATCGCTCCCTGACTGCTCCAGTTGCCAGCACAAGTACTCCGGTGCGAACTGCCTTTGATAGGGCGGGGGGTGGATTGGGGCGGTGGTCGTGCAGACAAGACACAGGAAGACTCGTGAATGGAGACACACTTATGTGGATTGCAGGGGGCCGTCCAGCGTGAGGGGGGATGCTTGGCAGGAGACACGGGGTCTGGAGGTAGACATGGGAACAACAACCCATGCTCTGTAGACCACTTTGAAGTGTACATGGTCTTTGGCACCTCTTGGCCTTTATCGCTCCCTGACTGCTCCAGTTGCCAGCACAAGTACCCCGGTGCGAACTGCCTTTGATAGGGCGGGGGGTGGATTGGGGCGGTGGTCGTGCAGACAAGACACAGGAAGACTCGTGAATGGAGACACACTTATGTGGATTGCAGGGGGCCGTCCAGCGTGAGGGGGGATGCTTGGCAGGAGACACGGGGTCTGGAGGTAGACATGGGAACAACAACCCATGCTCTGTAGACCACTTTGAAGTGTACATGGTCTTTGGCACCTCTTGGCCTTTATCGCTCCCTGACTGCTCCAGTTGCCAGCACAAGTACTCCGGTGCGAACTGCCTTTGATAGGGCGGGGGGTGGATTGGGGCGGTGGTCGTGCAGACAAGACTCGTTTGCCGCAGGGCCTCACCAAGGAGAGGCCATCTAACTGCATGTAAGAGGCTGGCTGCAGGATCTAGTACATGGAAGGCAGGGGGGTGAGTTTATAAATACCTCACCCTCCCAGGAGAATATATGGGTGCAGTTCACCCTGGAGACCCTGGATGCCTAGGCAGTTAGTCAGCAGCAGGCTGGCCTGTGGTGGCAAGGCGGCACGGGCCAGAGGTGGTCATCTCTGTACCCGGTGACCAAAAGGATGATTTATTATGATCAACCATATTTACCTATAACCATGTTTTGTATCAATAAAATACAACGGCCTTCCTTTTATTGCCAACGCTTGAACAAATCAAAACAACCATTGTTAAAATATATATTGGGTTTTATTTTGGATCTTAATTTCAATTGAACATAAATAATAAACATTACACATTGTAAATTTGCGGTTGCAGCACATCCAGGGAAAATCCGCGGTATTGTCCACTGTCGCTGGGGAAATGTTGTCTAATGGCAAGTACCGCACAGGCAGGTATTACTCTCCGAACGCGGTGTCCGAGCCTCCCGTGAAGCCACCAAGTGAAGCAACGATAGGCCACCAGCCTGTACCACCTGTGAAAATGAAAGATGCAAACTGTATTAAAATGACAAAACTTTCTTATCACTGTCGATTCAGGTAAAAAATGTCATTCTGCTTTGAAAAAAATTCTATCTAGAAAATGCACAATATGGAACCAATTTACATGCATTCGAATGATATGTAGATGTAATTTTATATGTGGCAGACGACCATGACATAGTAGTGGCATCACTGACATCACAACCAGAGTATACTTACTCGTTACTCGGATTACGCGGACGAACAGTGCCGCGAAGTTCGTGCATAAGCACCATCATCATCCTCAACACGGTCCGTGAGAGGCAGGCTTCCCTGAACTCTGGCAGCTCGGTGATGCATTGCGGACTTTGCTCGCCTTCCTGCAGACTTTGCTCGCCTTCCGAAATGTAGGCCAGGCATCCCGAGTTTTCTCGGCAGCAGCAGTTCTCCTCCTCAGTTGGCATTAGCTCGCACCGATTGCACGTGCACCAGGTGGAGACGCCGTCCATGCGACATGGTCCAGGCTCTTCATCCGTTGACTGGTCCTCCCAACTGCCGTCCGAATCCCCATCGTTTTCGCGTGCTTGCCTTTCCAGTAGTTCTTCCTCGGTGTACTCGGGCTCGTACATATACGGCATTATTGTAGCCATTATGTGGTAAAGAAAGTAAAATAATTTATAGCGGTGGTACTGGTATCTGTTCACACGGGCTACAATCAACGAGGTAGCTGACCAGAGCACAGAAACGAGTCACAGAATACTCAAAGTAACACAGAGAGAGGAATGGATTCGAAAATCTGCTGCTGTGTGTTGTGAAACGGTCTGTTTATACTTATTGAGGAAAGAGGCGTCCTGCCATTTCCATGGCGACACTTCATTAGCTGAGGCGCAGCGATTGTTGACACGAAACGGGAAATGGGCGGTACGCGTCTGCTGATGTCAGGCTCAGGGGCGGGGGATTTGATTTAGTGCCGCAAAAGCAGGTGAGCCAGGGCGATGCGGCAAGTGAGAGGATTATCATAAAATGGCGGATGTTTTCGAGTGCGTTAATGGACGAAAAGTCGGGTAAGGTCCATAGGAAAGTTTTCTACGATCTACCGATTTATGCTTAAAAACACATGGCCGAACCATAGGAACAATAAAAAAAAAGTCCCGGAACTATCCTTTAATACACTTGGCTTGGGCGGTACATTTACCGTTCAGCAACTTATCTACAATGCTGAAAAATGCCGCGATGGCAGATCTGCACAGATGTAAACATGCAAAATGATCCCACTCGCTCACTTTCTAACTATAGAATTCACATCAAATCATTCCCATGAAAGTATTCACTATCGCGCACTTGTCTGAAAGGTCACAAATTGCATCAGGACACAAAGTCATTTTTTATAATGTATCTTTATTATGACAGATAAACTTACCAATTACACATGGTAACAGCTGTGAGTGGAATACATTTGCCAGCGCGAATATGAAAAAAAAAACAATTCGAAAAAAGGCACATCTCAAGAATAGAATGACCTGTAATCAGCCCCGGCAACCCAACCTTGAGTTAAAGGACTTGGCAAGAGTCACACTTTGTGAATATTCAGCTATAAAAAAAAAACGTATGAATTCAGAACTGCATACATTTTTAACACTGAAACATTACACATGAAATGACTCCTTCCTGACTGACTGTCCGACAGGCAAATCCATCACCACCTCACTTAGAACCATAATTAAGCAATATGCCCCGAGCGGTGGGGGCATTACCGAGTCAGGTAATGCCCCAGGGCCCATAGTTATTAATGAAGGTCCCAGGGCATTACCAGACTCGGTAATGCCCCCGCCACGAGAGGGGGATATTGCTATTAGTACCCCGGCCTGCAAGACCGGGGTACTAAAAGCATTTTTTTCTATCTCGAAATGCTGCACCGTTTCGGGACAGAAAAAAAAATATGATAAAGAAAATGGCCGCCGGGAAAGGGAAAACAGAGTCCGTTGTCCCTTTCCATGGCAGCCTTCGGGAGCGGACATGCTGGGAACAGGAAAAAGGAGAAATCAGAAGGTAAGTGGGGTTGGGAGGGAGAGGAGGGGGAGAAGAAGAAAAAAACATACCCGAGTCCCCAGCGGGGAGCAGTGTCAGCTTCTCAGCCATGTGGAGGCTCGGAGCAGGGCTAGCCCTGCTTCGAGCCTCCTCATTGGCTGAGGGGCTGCCACCCCCCACCGGGAACAATGGCCGTGGAATCTTGGCCGAGGTAATGACACGGAGAAAGCCAAACAGAATGTGTTTCTTTGTAGTGTGGCTAGCCCCTAGTCACATCTAGTTGCGTTGGTTATGTTGGAGGAGCAGGGAGGAGAAATGGGTTAGTAATTTGGTCGGTTTGGTGACGCCTCTGGTGTGTGTCTTTGGTTGCCGCCTAATGGTATCTTCCAACCTTCTTGGTTGTGGTTCATCAGCCCATCTCACCTCCTATATAGGTGAGGGCGTTGACTTCCCTGCGGATTATGGTTGCATGTGGATGACTGTCCCTTAGTGTGGATTAGTCGTGGTCGTTGGGTGTGGACCCGATGTTCTCACGGTTGCCGAAAGGGTGTGCATCAGGAGTTAGAAAGATAGAGGGGAGGTGCTTGGCCGGGCAGCCATAGTTATAGGTTAGCAGGTTAGGGAGGCCCTAGTTGTGGGTGGGCAGGTTAAGGTGATGCTTGGGTTTTAGTGGTTTACCTGTCCGAGTTTCCTTGGTGTGTAATAGCACGCAGTCTTATCCCTAAACCTGTCTGTTGTTCGGGCAGCATTCTCTTCATTGATCACCCTATTAGTTGGGCATGGTTGGGATCGGGCGGGAGGTGGGGGGTGCAGTGCTCTGGACCTCTAAGATATTGCATCTGTTATCTTTGACCATATCCCTTAGACAATTTTTATTTTTATTGCGATGTTATTGCTGCCAATGACCCTTTGCAGTTATCATTGTCTGTTGAATAACCAGGGTTTTCCTGAAGGTGATGTGGTCTTCTGTGATTCTAATTTCTTTGGGCATGGAGTTCCAGAGGTCAGCAATTAGACATGAGAATGCGGTCCTTCTGAATTTCCTTTTTTCATATTGTTGTCTCTATTTGTAGGTCGTCGCTTGATCTTAGGTCCCTTCTTGGCTGGTAGCAGCTCATCTTGGCTTGGAGGAATTCCGCTCCTTGTCTGTGTAAGGCTTTGTGGGTGTTGCAGAGTGCTTTGAATGTAATGTGTTTATTTCATTTTTTGCTGGTAGCCACTGCAGGCTATTCCGAGCTGGAGTGCTGCTGTCTCTTCTGTTTAATCTTAGTAGAATCCTGGCTGTGTTTTACACCCTTTGGAGTTACTTGGTGAGTCTTTCCAGCATTGCTAGGTAGAGGCTGTTTTGCGTAGTCAATTCTTGCAAGTATCAGGGATATGATTGTGAGGGTTTTGTGAGGAAAGGAGATAAATGCGGAGTAATCCTTTGTGTAGTTTTTGGAGGAAGAAGCATTTTTTGGTCATTGTGGTAACTTGCGGTTCCAGAGATAGTCCATTGTCCATGAGTATTCCAAGGTTATTTACTACTTTCGAAGTCTCCAGCTGTGTTCCCTTGACAGCCAAACAGTCCAGTTGTGGGTTGGCTGTGTTGATTTCTGTTGGTGAGACCATTATAACTGTTTTCGGCGGGTTCAGTTTGAGGTTGTTTGTTGTCATCCAGTTGTAGATGTCTGTGAGGCAGTCATTGAGGTAGTTATTTTCTTCCTTGTACTTGGTTCTCTTCACAATCAGTTGTGTGTTGTCTGTCTAGTTGTAGGCGGTTAGTCCATGGATTCAAATAATTTTATCAGGGGCACATGTAGATTCTGAAGAG
This sequence comes from Ambystoma mexicanum, assembly GCF_040938575.1. NCBI lineage: Eukaryota > Metazoa > Chordata > Amphibia > Caudata > Ambystomatidae > Ambystoma > Ambystoma mexicanum. The sequence goes on from NC_090938.1 coordinate 56,952,455, forward strand.
CAGGGGGGAGAGGCCTGATCCCTGTAGAACTCTGCAGGAGATATCTTTGGTGTTCTTTTGTTCGGTTTGTGTGGAATGAGGTAAGCCACCTTAGTGCGGAATCCTGTATGTCACATTCCACCAGTCATTTTATTAGTGTTACATGGCTTATTGTGTCAAAAGACACAGATATGTCCAATAGTAAGAGGGCTGATTGGGCGTCGTTGTCTGCATTTATTTTCAAGTCGTCCCATATCGATAGAAGTGCCGATTCTGTTCCTCTTATCGGTCTGAAGCCAACTTGTGACAGGTCAAGTATTCCGTTTGTTTCAACATATTTAAGCAGGATCTTATACACATGGTTCTCCAGGATCTTCGCTGGGTAGGACAAGTTGCATATCGGTCTGTAGCTGCTCAGGAATACTGCGCTGATTCCTATTTTACCAGTGGTTTGATGTATGCTGATTTCAAGGCGGTTGGTACAATTCCTTTTTCAAGTTAGGTTCCAGAAATGTGTCGCTGGGGTCCTGTGGTTCAGGATTTCTTTGAAAATGTTGGGGATCCTGCAAGATTGGTGTCCTTGATCAATGTGGCAAAAGTTTCTTCTGTGATTGGTTCTAGGCGGGGTGAGTTTTGCTGTAGTCTGTGTTTCGCCCTTTATCTGTGGTGTGGCGGCTAGCATTGTATTCGCCCGGGCTGTGTTGATGTTCTGATGGATGTGTATTTTTGGTCACGGGTGGTTGGTGATGCCGTAGCAAAGTACTTGTGTTGGGATGACAGATGTCTTGCAGGATGAGGGGTTTTTATCTCTTTGATAATTCCGAAGAGTTCTTTCTGTGGATTGTTTGCTGATTCAATTATTGTGGGGTAGCATTGTTTTTTTGCTTGGAGTACAGTTGATTAGTATAGTCTGAGTAGTCTTTAGTATTCTATTTTGTCCTGTTGGTTGTACTGGTCTCTCCATGTTTTTTCCATTTTGCGGTTAGTTTTTCTGAGTTCTTTCAGTTTGTCTGTGAACGTTTTGCGGCCGATTTCTTTGGTGGGGCTTTGAAAGGTTTTTAGGGTGCAAAGTGGTCTAGGGCCTCAGTGATCCAGATGTTGAGGGCAATTTCCACTGCTTCTAGGGTTGTTTGGGTGGGTTCTGTGGTGTTAGGTAGGGTAGATTCTAGTAAGTTTGTTAATGTCTCCAGGACTAGGTTCCTCCAGTTTCTTGTCTTACTGGCATGGAGAATTTCCTTTCCGGCCGGTAGACAGGATTGGAGTATGATGTAGAATGTCAGGTAATGGCTGCTCCATACCATCGGTGTCATTGGGGCAGATGCGCATAGTCCTTCTCTGTAGAAGGTTGTGCCCAGGGTGTGTCCGGCGTTGTGGATGAATCCATTTACTATGTGATTGAAGTGCGATATTGCCAGGAGTGTGTAGAGTGAGTTTGCTTAGGTTTTCATTTTCTATTTTAAACCAAATGTTGAAATCTCCCAGTATGATTAGTTTGTCGTGGTAGGCTGAAAGAATGGCAGCAGAATATGTTAATTTTGTTATGAATTTGGTGGTTTAGGATGGTGCTCTGTAGATCTGGAGGAAAACTATGTTGCTTTGGTTGTGGAGTTTGATCTTGATGAGGAGGGATTCACACTCTTGTATGTCAGTTGCGTTGAGCAGAATGGCTCAGATGTGTTCTTTGTGTATGATTGTGATTCTGCCTCCTCTTCAGTTTTCTCTGTTGGTATGTATTCTTTTGAAATTGTCTGGTATGGCTTTGTTTGCGTTGGCTTTGTAGTTGTCACATAACTAGATTTCAGTAAGAAAGAGCATGTCTGTGCCTCCTTCCATTAGAAGGTCATGGATTTCTGTTGGGTGTTTGGCCATGGATTTAGCGTTGAGCAGGCTGCAGTGTAGTTTGCTTAATTTCCTGTGTGGGTTGTTGTCAGTTCGGTCCGATGTGTAGTCGGGTTTGCGTTGCTGGTGGTTCTCTACTGCGTGTGCCTGTTGAGAGGAGTAGTTCTTTGGTGGTAAGATTGATTGCAGGGTTGTTTGGTTTTGTTTCGTTCTGGCTGGTGAGGTGTGTTGGTGCCCATCATTTGTTCCATTCTCTGGTGATGCAGGGTGTGTAGAAGGTAATGGATTCATGATTGGACCGGATTTGTGTTAGAGTATTGTCCATGGTGTTCTCCGGGCTGGGGTGGTTCATTTATTGTTGTGATGCGCTTGACGTCCCGGTAGGGGATGTATTTGTTTAGTCTTTTGCCTGTGGGTTTGTTGCTGGTAGTTTGTCTTGTCGTATGCGGAGAGGTAGCGAGCAATGTAGTCTGTCTTTACTCTGTTCTTTGTATGTTTCGCCGGGCCGTTCTGCCTCTTCATCACCATATTGTTAGGAATTGTAAGATCTTGCTGGTCAGCACCTTTCTGTGCGTCTGAGGATTATTCTTTTTCCTGTTGTCCATTCTAGCTTCTCTGTCTTTCTTGTGGTGAGGCATGGTCTCTGTTGTGGGTAGGTTTCCTTTGAGCCTTTGTCCTCTTTGGATTGGCATGTTTCCTGGTCCCTGGGACTAAGTCTTCAACTGTTTGTGGTTAGTTGTAGCATGAAATTGATGAGGTTATGGTTGTGGAAGAGGGGTCGTTTTTGGTGTCCTTTTGGGAGAATAGCGTGGTCCTTTGGTTGTTATTGCAGTGTCCCCTCTGACTTGTTCCTAGGCTTTGAAATTGGTGAGTCACCCAGTGCTGTTCCATCTGACTAGGGTGGTTGGGTTTTGTGTGTGGTCCAGTGAGTAACCATTCAACACCTCTGAGTGATGCTAGCTGGGGCAGTGGTATTTTCAGGTAGGCTAGGGAGTGTAGTTCATTTTGATGCTTGTTGATTAATTGGCTGCAGGCAGGAACGGAAACGGACTATCTAGCTAGCTATCTGTTGAATTGGTTTAAGACATTATGGTTCAAATGAAGCAAGAGAGGGGCAACCCCTATGATTGGGACAACAGATTGGATGGGCAACCCCTGGGTTGGGGACGCAGCAATTGGGGGAAGCAGCTAGGATTGGAACACAGTGCTTGTTGGAGGATACCTGGAGTAGGAGGGATCAGGGATGGGTGAAATATGAAGGTACTACAATCAATGCAGGGACCTAGGTTTGACACACCTAGGGAGTGGGAGAAGAGCCTGAATTGGAGACACAACAGTAAATTCAGGACACCTAGATATGAGGTATCTGAATAGAGGGGAAAAGACCTAAATTGTGGACACAATAGTAAATACAAAACACCCCGATATGAGATATCTGGATAGAGGGGAAAACGCCTAAATACGTGACACATCAGTAAATGCAAAACACCCAGATATGCGATACCTGGATAGAAGGGAAAACGCCTGAATTGGGGACACAACAGTAAATGCAAAACACCCAGATATGAGATAACGGGATAGAGGGAGAACGCCTAAATTGGGGACACAGAAGTGAAATAAGTAAACAAAATAAATGAAGCCACCTAAAGGTTGGTGCACCGCAGTGATTGAAAAGTTATTTACTCGCTAGTTGACTTTGGTGTGATATGTTGTGTGTGTAAGAACAGTGGTAGAGCTTTTAGAATGTAGTAATTGCTCCCCACCCAGGCCACACTTACCTTATCAGTCACTGCTGGTTGACAGCTGGCTTCCCAGGTGAACACGGGCAAACACTGAGTGGAGCTGCTTATTTAGGAGTTGCCCTTTGCCATGGGACCCTTAGCTGACGGTCTGCCCTGGGCAGTACTTCTGAAATAGGGCTACCAGGCCCAATTACATGCTTGGGGGCTTGTCAGGAGGCGGGATAGAGGAGAATCTAGGAAGCGCGCGAGAGGGAGAGTGAATGGTTACTCAAACACCTAAGCAAATCAAGAATGCCCCCAATATATATTTTTTTAAATGTCAGCGGCTGACAAATCAGGATAATACCACACCTCTGCGATGTCCCGTTTCTTACTCCACTCTTGTAAATGGTCCTCCTCACAATCCTGAAACAGATTCTTAAATCAGTGTACAGTAAATGTATATTTGTATTTAATTGAACCAATGTCCTACGTTTTAACAGAAACCCTTGCTTATCAACAAAGGAGCCTATAGGCCAAACGTTTCTTACCTGCCGGTGAACTTTGAAATTCATCCACCAATTCTGTCCATCATTTCATGTGGAATTCAGCAACCATTTTTCCACTTACGTCTAGTGGGGATAATGTGCTACACAATTTGCAAGGGCTTTTCATTTATGACGTACGTGGCATAATCCATGAAATATTTTCGTCTGCGGGCATGGAGTGACCCTAATCCGATGGAAGAAGATAGTTTAAGAATAGTTTCACGTCTGACTAGAGCCCACCATTTTATTCCTTGGTCTACACTATGAGGGTTAAAAGGTGTCGCAAGAAGAGCTATCCCTCTATCAAAGATAATATTCATCTACCTAATTATATATTTCTTTCCCTGCCTCCAGCATCCACCCCCGCCCCAACTCCCCTTACTGCTTGAGAATGGGACTACATGTTCCATGATCGCTCACTACTGACTCTTCTGGCTTGGGTTTATGGGAGCTGTAGTTCAAAACATCTGGAGAGCCAAAGGTTATAGAGCACTGGCTCATACCGTTCATAACATGTATATGCAGATATGTCAGTAGTAAATGCATAACAACATGGCAACATTACATCCTAATTGGTAAGAGAGGCAAACTCGGATTGTCATAGAATGTATAGAATGTAGACATGCTAAGTGAACCTAAACTAGGATTCATGGTTGATAATATTCTTAGATGCACACCTTATCTGTGTTACTCTACGTGTCCGGTCAGGTATCAGACAGGGTATGTCCTTTTGGGCAGACACCTTGATCTCTGATGGAACAGAGAGAGATAGAGTGGCGTCTCCTAAGGGCAGAACCAGGTCTTTGAGGAAAACCTTCAAAAGGGAACAAAAAACCCACAGGAGGCTGAAGTGAAGGAGCAACAACTGGAGGTGAAAGCAGGTCGTGAAGAGGTCTTCAGTAAGGAGGAACAGCTCCAGGCCAGCAGGAAGGAAGGAGCCAAGGGATCATGTAGCATGGTAAAGGAGAGCAACAAGACGAAGAGGCAAAGGAGAAACAGGAGGTACAAGTGGTGTGGCAACAGGGTAGTGTGTTACCGCGCCTCAGGGGTGTCGCTATGTCTGGAAAAGATCTGGGGCTATGCCAATGTCGGTACTGCCGAGATCCAGGCTGGCTAGCTAGTCTTTTGGTTGTGGCCCTGGAGCTGCTATCCACAACCAAAAGGCCCGGTGCTATAGCCCCCCGATCCTCCTTCTAGCAATGCCTCTATGATGCTGTAACATACTGGAAATGCGGCTTCTTGTAGGTTCGGTATGGTCAACGAATGTCTCAGGCATTCTGTGCCGTATTTTTGCTGCCGTTGCCTGGCCGTGGCCATCTTGGAGTGGGCAATATGTCAATTTGTGGCCGCCATTTTGGAGTGGGCGCATTCCGCCGCCATCGGGACCAGCGTGAGAAGCAAGGCTGCAACCTGACAAATATGTCCAAAGTTTCTATAATGTAGCTTCTTCTTAAAATGGACTGTTTCATATTCCATTGCAGAGGGAAAATGAACAGTGTCCATTGTGAGCACATCACAAAAGGAGGCTTGGAATGCAGTCTTTACAGGTAGCTAGAGCCCCCATTCCAAGCTGGCATATTGGCTAGAGAGCTGGACACTATTATAAGATAGGGTGACCAGACCAGTAGACCGTCCGGGGTTTGCATGGTTGGGTGTCTACGGTAATTAAACTTATAATTATTTTTCACAACACTTCCAGAATTTGAAGTTGGAGGTGTGGCTCGAACCCCGACCTTTCAGATACAAGTCACAACACTTACTGACTGTGCCACAGAGACTGGCTTGGAAATGGTTGTACAGCAAGCCATGTAATATCAATGAGAGCAAACTCTTTTGAATTAACATGCCAAGATTCAAAGACAAAACTGCACAAATGAGATCATATACACTTTATAAAAAGGAGAAGTGCTGGAAATATGATTAGGTGGTGGTTGTGGCGTCGTGTTGGGGGATGGGCGTGGTGGGCTGCGATAGGGTTGTCCCTCTTTTATGTTATTGATCGTCCTTTTTTTTGTTGGAAATCTGGTCACCCTATATAAGACCAAAGGAGAAGCATGGAAAGCAGCCTTTTATTGCTGGTTACAGCCTGGTTTCCACACTTTATGATTGTCTGTAGAGAACAAAGCATGCTCTAATACTGCATAATCACTTGTTCTGTGGACTTCACCAAGCGGTAACTGCCCAGGGCCCAAATTATGAGCATCGTTGCTCTGACCAAGCCAGTGAACCACACTGAACGGATGATTATTGATCTTAACGCACCAAGGTAATCCACTGGAGTACTAAAAGCAATTGTCTTTATAAAAACAGCTGCGCTGCTTCAGCCACTGCGGCCGGGGGAGATATGAGGCAGAGTGTGGTTACAATGAAAAAGGAAGGCAGGGCTGTGCTCAGAGCCCTTCTTCCATTTCCATGGCTGAATCGGCAAGCCAGAGCGTTGCAGGACTGATGGCTGAGAGGAGCCGCGTTAAGGTGAGGAGAGCGGAAGCAGTGGTGTTGAAGGGCTTGAGCTGAGATCAGTGGGCAGCGGGAGGCAGGAGAGGAGGGGGTACAGATGGCTGGATGGAGGGCACGGGTTGCCACAAGCCCGAGTTTGAAGCGTTAGATTTATCCCATGGTTGGAGCAACCTAAATGACTGACACACCTGCTGAGGGGACTAATGGAACTTGGAAAACTATAATTCGAAAATATTGAACGGAACTTCTACCAGAGAACATTGGTGATAAGAGATTTGAATTAAGAAAAAGTGAAGGACTTTGGATAAATAAAAATAGAGCCCTAAAATCTGATCCGAGCCAGCACCACGAATCGCAACAGTTCCTGGTTTGTCCGTACAACGGACTTCATCACGAGTTTGCCAATGTGGGCAAAAACACTGTTACCACTGCATTATCGCCACGTTATGGCACCACCGTACTGTTGGTTTGCCGGTAAGGTGGAAGATAATTCACACTGTAGGGCCCAAATTCCTATGGTCGCGGATTCTGCTTACACTCCTAGTCGATCACGGTGCTCAGCTAATAAACTTCTGCTACATGTTCCCAGATTTTCTTGTGCCAGATTTGGAGGCAGATCCTACTCTGTTCTTGCCCCTACCCTTTGGAACACTCTGCCTTTAGATTTTAGCAAACTTCATGAGTTCCTCCTTTTCCGAGACGCTCTAAAGACCCTTCTATTTTAGTTCTTTGACTTCCCCCTCTCACTCGCCTCAGTGCCTCGATACCTCACGATCTTTGTGTGCTTTTTAAATATCATATATATAAATAACCCCCAGAAAAATGCTGGCGATAATACCGCCACTTTACTGCCCAAAAATTCCAATTTCTCCCAAAATCCACAAACAGTCCTATGGACTCCATAAATGGGGCTAAACAGCACCCTACCGCCATTTGTAATCTGGCTGTAATCCCGCCAGACCAAGTGATAGTAACAATAAATCCACGACTGTAGAGAAAGAAATCGAAACTGAACAATGGCTTGACCTGGGTGACATCGAAGATATAACAGATGTCATCGATAAACTTAAGCCATCAATAGCACCGGGACCGGACGGCATAACAAACAGCGACCTTAAACAGCACCCAGAGGAATGGGCAATCTTTATTAGCGCAATCTTCAAAAGATGTACGGAGTCAAAGTCAATACCAACATCTTGGACCTCATCCGTCGTCTTTCCAATATTCAAAAAGAGATGCAAAGAGGACCCAAGAAACTACTGTCCCATTGCGCTACTAGACGTGATTGGTAAGGTTTTCGGGGCCCTCCTCTTGAAACGATTTCAGCTCTGGGCGAGTACTGCATCATGTCCCGATCCATTTCAAACAGAACTTACAAATGACATTGGGACCCCCTTTAATATCATGTTCATGAGTGCACTGAAGAGCAAGATTCTAAAAGGGGCTCCTCGGGTCTTTATGGCCTTCATTGACCTGGCCCAAGCCTTTGACCAGGTCAATCAAGAAATACTATGGAAGAAATGAAGTGCGTGGAAATGCCCATCCGAAATCCTCCAACCCATTCGTGCTCTCCATGAGAACACCAAACTGAGGGTACGCTTAAGCCAACAGGGTTGGCTCTCTGAGGAAATACCAGCAGCAAGAGCAGTTAAGCAGGGCTGCCCCTTAGCGCCCGCTCTCTTCATTGCGTTTATGGGCGACTTCAAAGACACTGAGGCTACTATAAGATATTTTCCGCCCCCAATGGGCTCAACAAAAACCATGCACCTGCTGTACGCCGACGATCTGATACTAATGGATCACACACCAATCGGCTTACAGCGCCAACTTGATAACTTGGCCAGCTACATACGCGTGAATGATCTGCAAATCAACGTCAGCAAAACAAAGGTCTTGCTCTTGGAAAAATCCTAAAGGAGAAACGAAAGACTGAAATGGTTTCTTGAAGGTTCAGAACTTGAGAAGGTCCACAAATTTAAATATCTCTGAGTGACTCTCGATTCCTCAAAAACAAACACGGCCATGCAACAAGCTCTCCTTGATAAAACGAGAAAGCTGACTGCCCAAGCGAGAGCACTGGATAAAAATACGCTCGCTTCTCCTTAGTTCCTGCAATCAGATTCTACCAATCGAAGGTGGTTCCATCCTTAACCTATGGTATGGAGGCCATGCCTCAAACATCTGAAAAACTATGGATCCGTCTTGAAGGTTACTTTTGGGGATCTATGTTAGGCCTCCCGAAATGCTCATCTATGGTGTTAATCAGACGGGAGCTAAGCCTCCTTTCCCTGCAAGCTTCTATTGAAAGAAACAGCATGATGCTCTACAGAAAAACACTGTTGACCAATTGTCTGTGCATATTAAGCATGATCAGAGCAGAAACGATGGGAAACAGGTGCAAAGTTGCAAGGCAAAGCTGAATGAAATCCAAACAAATGAGGCAGAGATGATTCAAAATGCTACGAAAATAAAAAGGAAAATGGAAGAACTAGACTGGATAAACACCTTGGCCTCCGCTACAGAGTTCAAATCGACATCTCACCTTCCACCACAGTCGAGGAAACTAAACTGTGTTCAGAACTACTTTAAAAAGTTCCCAAACAAGTCTATAAGGAACACCTTCTTGAGAGCTCGTCTCCACCTTCTAGAAACTAATGAGATCCTGGCAGTTAGAGGCCTGGCAAGCTCGAACAAGTGCCGTTTCTGTAAAAAAGACGATCAGATCGAAATAATACGGCACCTGCTTCTCACATGCCCTGGAACTAAGACTATAAGATCAAAATATCTGTTGGCGCTCTTGACCTCTACCTACACTCAAGATGAAGATGTGTGGTGGGAAAGACTAATTGGCGGGGAAAAAACAACATGGGTAATCGCAACTGTGCAGTTACTGAGACACATCCTTGTTGCAAGTAACCAATAAGCAAAAACTGAACTTGTGTCCTGCGTAGATAGTGTTTTTTGTCTCTTTCTCGTGCATCTGTAACCTTGGTATTTTTATTTTTCTCTCTTTTTACATTGTTATTTTCGTTCTTTTTTTCTCCTAAAAATTGCTAATCTGATTAAAGCAAGTAAATAAAAAATAACAAAAAATATCCATTTGGTGGCATCTCAGTGGATTTCCCGCCGATATACCACCAAACTCAGAATGAGGCCCAATATGACTTCACCCTATTGCAAATGTGTTTTTGTGTTGATTTGTTGGGATCTTGTGGATTTGTTGTTCCCACGCAGGATTCATTCCTGCTTGTGCTGAGTCAGCATATTAAGCAGGTCGGTTCAGATTCATATATAGCGGGCCAGGGAGACTGCACAAACAGATCCAGAACCACATTTTTGTTCTGGACGAGACTAGATTAACTGGCTTCCATGTTGGAGAGAGCAGCTGTTTTTGGAACTCACTGGACGCACCTGCAAAACCTCATGCCGGGGATCTGAGTCCCCGCAATTTAGGTGCAGCCTCAGAATGAAAGCTAGATTTCTCAGGTTGCCCAACATTTCCTTCAAAAAATGTCTGCGGTCCAAGTCACCACGCTAGATTCATGTTTTGTTTTCTCACTAAGGAATTAGTGCTGAATGTGAAATGTCTGAAAGTGCAAAATGTGCCAAATTCGCATCTCAGAATTGCAAAAGCATTTGTTTTTAAGATTTGCAAGTTTACACATTGTCACAAGTTTGCACCAGGCTCTCTTTGTAAAATTACATTATCTTTGCCCATCAAATTCGTGGCCTTTACTGAATTTACTGTCAGACTTGTACATTCCAGCTTTGTGAGATGGTGAGACTCTGCGCCATCATCACTCTATGCGTGAATCTGTCAACCCCCACCCCAACATTTCGAAGTAAAATCGAAGCACCTTATGTGGGTGTCAAAAGTCTCGAATAAACAAACTGAGTGAAAACAATATTCCTGGGCCCGCGAAAATGCCCTCGTCTTCTCTACCCATCAGAATTCATAACGAGACTGTCATGTGCTTTCTGTGCTAGGAACTGTGCCCACATGACTTCAAGAGCTACAGAGCATTGCAAGCAAAATGTATGCTCTGGTGACTTTGTGCATCAGAATTAATGTGCCCAAGATTATGCGGTTATAATTTTCTGTATAATCGTCTAGGCGTATCGAAATTACTCTGTCAGTGCCTTATCAAACCGAATTCATGAGCTGGTAACTATGCAATGTAAATTCCTGTGCTAGGGACTATGCTAACTGAATTCATGTGCTAATTGTCCTACCATCAGAAATCATGTGCTACACACCATGCCCATGTGCATTCGTGTGCCAGACGCAGTGCCCATCAACAGCCAAATGCCCATTACAATACTACTACCAGCAAATGTACCCATCAGAATTCATGTGCAAGGAACTATGCGATACAAATTCCTGTACTAGAAAACAATCACTGTTGTGTTAGCCAAAAGAGCCACCACCACCAAGAGTGCTGGTGATGGTGTTTGATGTGTTCTATGTAATTGCCGAAACATTCATTTATTTGCATACTGACCAGGTTGAAACATCTTTCTGACCCTGGTGAAGGCGGCCATAAGAGTTGCCGAGTGCCGAAACTAGTTGGTCTTTTGTCTTCTAATTGACTTGTCGGGCCTCTTCATGGTTCTGGACAGACTATATTATATATTTTATAATGACTGGTTGTTGTATAGTGATGGTGGCTTTATAAACTCACGCAATGCTCATTGTGTTCTGCGATGTACTGCAAATGTGCTTAAAATTGGATACACTGCCGCATGACTCCAACATTTGATGAATTGCGTGACCTGAATTGACCTTATATCTGTAGCTCTACAAGTGCAATCGTTAATACGTTTAAATAATAAAAACAATGTTGATCTCCACACCATTGGGAGCTGATCACTCATTGCCCCCTCAGGTACACTGTGTAATTTGTGACTCATGAGCACATACATTATACATGTATAAGTTTAATGTATGATATACCTACCCTTGATTAGGTCTTTTTTCGTCCGGTCTTCCAATAGCATTCATGTGCTGGAGACTGACTGCAACCTTCTGAAGTCCGCTACAAGTGACGTTACCCATAGGAATGCATGAGCTAGTGACTACACCCATTATCATTCATGTGCCAGAGACAAGACAATATGAATTCCTGTGCACTATAGCCTTCAGATATCATGTGCTATAGTGAGCATGCGCATCAGCATTCATGTGCCAGAGACTATGCAATGTGATTTTCTGTTATAGGAACTATGCCCACCTGAATGCATGGGCTAGTGACTTTACCCAATATCATTCATGTGCCAGAGACAAGACAATATGAATTCCTGTGCACTATAGCCTTCAGATATCATGTGCTATAGTGAGCATGCGCATCAGCATTCATGTGCCAGAGACTATGCAATGTGATTTTTTGTTATAGGAACTATGCCCTCCTGAATGCATGGGCTAGTGACTATACCCAATATCATTCATGTGCCAGAGACAAGACAATATGAATTCCTGTGCACTATAGCCTTCACATATCATGTGCTATAGTGAGCATGCGCATCAGCATTCATGTGCCAGAGACTATGTAATGTGATTTTCTGTTATAGGAACTATCCCCATCTGAATGCATGGGTTAGTGACCCTATGCAACAGAAGTAATAAGCCATTTACTATACCCGTAAATGTCATGGTCTAGTGGGCATGCCAAGGACTATGCCCATTAAAATGATTGTGCCAGGGATAGTGCCAATCAAACCTCATGGTCCAGGAAATATAGGGATCGCAGTGCCCGTGCCCCTGCCCATCAGCCTTCATGAGCTAGCACCTCGGCAAATGGGCATCCAGGTGGGCGGGGGGGGGTGAGGTGGTGGAAACGGAAGGAGGGTAAATGCGTTCAACTGCAAATGCAAGCAATTCTAGCAGTGTGGGGTCCCTGGCGCTGCTACTGGGCTCAAGGAATGTCTGTGCCCACCAGATTTGATGTGACTGGCATTGCAAGGAATGGACTAGTTTGCTGTGCCTGTGTAACCACCAGACTTGATGTGACTGGCAAGGAATGGACTAGTTTGCTGTGCCTGCGTGCCCAACAGAATGGGTGTGACTGGCATTGCAAGGAATGGACTAGTTTGCTGTGCCCGTGTGCCCACCAGAATGGGTGTGACTGGCACTGCAAGGAATGGACTAGTTTGCTGTGCCCATCAGACTTGATGTGACTGGCATTGCAAGGAATGGACTAGTTTGCTGTGCCTGTGTGCCCATCAGATTTGATGTGACTGGCATTGCAAGGAATGGACTAGTTTGATGCGCCTGTGTGCCCACCAGAATGAGTGCGACTGGCATTGCAAGGAATGGACTAGTTTGCTGTGCCTGTGTAACCACCAGACTTGATGTGACTGGCATTGCAAGGAATGGACTAGTTTTCTGTGCCCGTGTGCCCAGCAGAATTGGTGTGACTGGCACTGCAAGGAATGGACTCGTTTGCTGTGCCTGTGTTCCCACCAGACTTGATGCGACTGGCACTGCAAGGAATGGACTAGTTTGCTGTGCCCATCAGACTTGATGTGACTGGCATTGCAAGGAATGGACTAGTTTGCTGTGCCTGTGTGCCCAACAGAATGGGTGTGACTGGCATTGCAAGGAATGGACTAGTTTTCTGTGCCCGTGTGCCCAGCAGAATTGGTGTGACTGGCATTGCAAGGAATGGACTAGTTTGCTGTACCCATGTGCCCACCAGACTTGATGTGACTGGCATTGCAAGGAATGGAAAAGTTTGTTGTGCCTGTGTGCCCACCAGACTTGATGTGACTGGCATTGCAAGGAATGGACTAGTTTGCTGCGCCTGTGTGCCCACCAGAATGAGTGTGACTGGCATTGCAAGGAATGGACTAGTTTGCTGTGCCTGTGTAACCCGCAGAATTGATGTGAGTGGCAAGGAATGGACTAGTTTGCTGAATTGATGGGACTGGCTTTGCAAGGAATTGACTAGTTTGCTGTGCCTGCGTGCCCACCAGATTTGATGTGACTGGCATTGCAAGGAATGTACTAGTTTGCTGTGCCTGCGTGCCCAACAGAATGGGTGTGACTGGAATTGCAAGGAAGGGACTAGTTTGCTTGGATGTGACTGGCATTGCAAGGAATGGACTAGTTTGCTGTGCCTGTGTGCCCACCAGACTTGATGTGACTGGCATTGCAAATAATGGACTAGCTTGCTGTGCCTGTATGCCCACCAGAATGGGTGCGACTGGCATTGCAAGGAATGGACTAGTTTGCTGTGCCCATGTGCCCACCAGACTTGATGTGACTGGCATTGCAAGGAATTGACTCGATTGCTGTGCCCATGTGCCCACCAGACTTAATGTGACTGGCATTGCAAGGAATGGACTAGTTTGCTGTGCCTCTGTGCCCACCAGCCTTGATGTGACTGGCATTGCAAGGAATGGACTAGTTTGCTGTGCCTGTGTAACCACCAGACTTGATGTGACTGGCAAGGAATGGACTAGTTTGCTGTGCCTGCGTGCCCAACAGAATGGGTGTGACTGGCATTGCAAGGAATGGACTAGTTTGCTGTGCCTGTGTAACCCCCAGAATTGATGTGAGGGGCAAGGAATGGACTCGTTTGCTGAATTGATGGGACTGGCTTTGCAAGGAATTGACTAGTTTGTTGTGCCTGCGTGCCCACCAGAATGGGTGTGACTGGCATTGCAAGGAAGGGACTAGTTTGCTTGGATGTGACTGGCATTGTAAGGAATGGACTAGTTTGCTGTGCCTGTGTGCCCACCAGACTTGATGTGACTGGCATTGCAAGGAATGGACTAGTTTGCTGTGCCTGTATGCCCACCAGATTTGATGTGACTGGCCTTGCAAGGAATGGACTAGTTTGCTGTGGCTGTGTGCCCACCAGACTTGATGTGACTGGCATTGCAAGGAATGGACTAGTTTGCTGTACCTGTATAACCACCAGACTTGATGTGACTGGCAAGGAATGGACTAGTTTGCTGTGCCTGCGTGCCCAACAGAATGGGTGTGACTGGCATTGCAAGGAATGGACTAGTTTGCTGTGCCTGTGTAACCCCCAGAATTGATGTGAGTGGCAAGGAATGGACTAATTTGCTGTGCCTGCGTGCCCAACAGAATGGGTGTGACTGGCATTGCAAGGAATGGACTAGTTTTCTGTGCCCGTGTGCCCACCAGAATGGGTGTGACTGGCAATGCAAGGAATGGACTCGTTTGCTGTGCCTGCGTGCCCACCAGATTTGATGTGACTGGCATTGCAAGGAATGGTCTAGTTTGCTGTGCCTGCATGCCCAACAGAATGGGTGTGACTGGCATTTCAAAGAATGGACTAGTTTGCTGTGCCCATGTGCCCACCAGACTTGATGTGACTGGCATTGCAAGGAATGGACAAGTTTGTTGTGCCTGTGTGCCCACCAGACTTGATATGACTGGCATTGCAAGGAATGGACTAGTTTGCTGTGCCTGTGTATCCCCCAGAATTGATGTGAGTGGCAAGGAATGGACTAGTTTGCTGAATTGATGGAACTGGCTTTGCAAGGAATTGACTAGTTTGCTGTGCCTGCGTGCCCACCAGATTTGATGTGACTGGCATTGCAACGAATGGACTAGTTTGCTGTGCCTGCGTGCCCAACAGAATGGGTGTGACTGGCATTGCAAGGAAGGGACTAGTTTGCTTGGATGTGACGGGCATTGCAAGGAATGGACTGGTTTGCTGTGCCTGTGTGCCCACCAGACTTGATGTGACTGGCATTGTAAATAATGGACTAGTTTGCTGTGCCTGTATGCCAACCAAAATGGGTGCGACTGGCATTGCAAGGAATGGACAAGTTTGCTGTGCCCATGTGCCGACAAGACTTGATGTGACTGGCATTGCAAGGAATGGACTAGTTTGCTGTGCCTGTGTGCCCACCAGGTTTGATGTGACTGGCATTGCAAGGCATGGACTAGTTTGCTGTGTATGTATGCCCACCAGAATGGGTGCGACTGGCATTGCAAGGAATGGACTAGTTTGCTGTGCCCATCAGACTTGATGTGAATGGCATTGCAAGGAATGGACTAGTTTGCTGTGCCTGTGTGCCCATCAGACTTGATGTGACTGGCATTGCAAGGAATGGACTAGTCTGATGTGCCTGTGTGCCCACCAGTATGAGTGCGACTGGCATTGCAAGGAATGGTCTAGTTTGCTGTGCCTGTGTAACCACCAGACTTGATGTGACTGGCAAGGAATGGACTAGTTTGCAGTGCCTGTATGCCCACCAGAATGGGTGTGACTGGCATTGCAAGGAATGGACTAGTTTGCTGTGCCCATCAGACTTGATGTGACTGGCATTGCAAGGAATGGACTAGTTTGCTGTGCCTGTGTGCCCATCAGACTTGATGTGACTGGCATTGCAAGGAATGGACTAGTTTGCTGTGCCTGCGTGCCCAACAGAATGGGTGTGACTGGCATTGCAAGGAATGGACTAGTTTGCTGTGCCTGTGTAACCCCCAGAATTGATGTGAGGGGCAAGGAATGGACTCGTTTGCTGAATTGATGGGACTGGCTTTGCAAGGAATTGACTAGTTTGCTGTGCCTGCGTGCCCACCAGATTTGATGTGACTGGCATTGCAAGGAATGTACTAGTTTGCTGTGCCTGGGTGCCCAACAGAATGGGTGTGACTGGCATTGCAAGGAATGGACTAGTTTGCTGTGCCCATGTGCCCACCAGACTATGTTACTGGCATTGCAAGGAATGGACTAGTTTGCTGTGCCAATGTGCCCACCAGACTTTATGTGACTGGCATTGCAAGGAATTGACTAGTTTGCTGTGCCTGTATGCCCACCAGAATGGGTGCCTGTATAACCACCAGACTTGATGTGACTGGCAAGGAATGGACTAGTTTGCTGTGCCTGCGTGCCCAAAATAATGGGTGTGACTGGCATTGCAAGGAATGGACTAGTTTGCTGTGCCTGTGTAACCCCCAGAATTGATGTGAGTGGCAAGGAATGGACTAGTTTGCTGTGCCTGTGTGCCCAACAGAATGGTGTGACTGGCATTGCAAGGAATGGACTAGTTTTCTGTGCCCGTGTGCCCACCGGAATGGGTGTGACTGGCACTGCAAGGAATGGACTCGTTTGCTGTGCCTGCGTGCCCACCAGATTTGATGTGACTGGCATTGCAAGGAATGGACTAGTTTGCTGTGCCTGCGTGCCCAACAGAATGGGTGTGACTGGCATTGCAAAGAATGGACTAGTTTACTGTGCCCATGTGCCCACCAGACTTGATGTGACTGGCATTGCAAGGAATGGACAAGTTTGTTGTGCCTGTGTGCCCACCAGACTTGATGTGACTGGCATTGCAAGGAATGGACTAGTTTGCTGTGCCTGCGTGCCCAACAGAATGGGTGTGACTGGCATTGCAAGGAAGGGACTAGTTTGCTTGGATGTGACTGGCATTGCAAGGAATGGACTGGTTTGCTGTGCCTGTGTGCCCACCAGACTTGATGTGACTGGCATTGTAAATAATGGACTAGTTTGCTGTGCCTGTATGCCCACCAAAATGGGTGCGACTGGCATTGCAAGGAATGGACTAGCTTGCTGTGCCTGTGTGCCCACCAGGTTTGATGTGACTGGCATTGCAAGGAATGGACTAGTTTGCTGTGCCTGTATGCCCACCAGAATGGGTGAGACTGGCATTGCAAGGAATGGACTAGTTTGCTGTGCCTGTGTGCCCATCAGTCTTGATGTGACTGGCATTGCAAGGAATGGACTAGTCTGATGTGGCTGTGTGCCCACCAGTATGAGTGCGACTGGCATTGAAAGGAATGGTCTAGTTTTCTGTGCCTGTGTAACCACCAGACTTGATGTGACTGGCAAGGAATGGACTAGTTTGCTGTGCCTGTATGCCCACCAGAATGGGTGCGACTGGCATTGCAAGGAATGGACTAGTTTGCTGTGCCCATCAGACTTGATGTGACTGGCATTGCAAGGAATGGACTAGTTTGCTGTGCCTGTGTGCCCATCAGACCTGATGTGACTGGCATTGCAAGGAATGGAATAGTTTGATGCGCCTGTGTGCCCACCAGAATCAGTGCGACTGGCATTGCAAGGAATGGACTAGTTTGCTGTGCCTGTGTAACCACCAGACTCGATGTGACTGGCAAGAAATGGACTAGTTTGCTGTGCCTGCGTGCCCAACAGAATGGGTGTGACTGGCATTGCAAGGAATGGACTAGTTTTCTGTGCCCGTATACCCAGCAGAATGGGTGTGACTGGCACTGCAAGGAATGGACTTGTTTGCTGTGCCTGTGTTCCCACCAGACTTGATGCGACTTGCATTGCAAGGAATGGACTAGTTTGCTGTGCCCATGTGCCCACCAGACTTGATGTGACTGGCATTGCAAGGAATGGACTAGTTTGCTGTGCCCATGTGCCCACCAGACTTGATGTGACTGGCATTGCAAGGAATGGAAAAGTTTGTTGTGCCTGTGTGCCCACCAGACTTGACGTGACTGGCATTGCAAGGAATGGACTAGTTTGCTGCGCCTGTGTGCCCACCAGAATGAGTGTGACTGGCATTGAAAGGAATGGACTAGTTTGCTCTGCCTGTGTAACCCCCAGAATTGATGTGAGTGGCAAGGAATGGACTAGTTTGCTGAATTGATGGGACTGGCTTTGCAAGGAATTGACTAGTTTGCTGTGCCTGCGTGCCCACCAGAATGGGTGTGACTGGCATTGCAAGGAAGGGACTAGTTTGCTTGGATGTGACTGGCATTGCAAGGAATGGACTAGTTTGCTGTGCCTGTGTGCCCACCAGACTTGATGTGACTGGCATTGCAAATAATGGACTAGTTTGCTGTGCCTGTATGCCCACCAGAACGGGTGCGACTGGCATTGCAAGGAATGGACTAGTTTGCTGTGCCCATGTGCCCACCAGACTTGATGTGACTGGCATTGCAAGGAATGGACTAGTTTGCTGTGCCCACCAGACTTGATGTGACTGGCATTGCAAGGAATGGACTAGTTTGCTGCACCTGTGTGCCCACCAGAATGAGTGTGACTGGCATTGAAAGGAATGGACTAGTTTGCTGTGCCTGTGTAACCCCCAGAATTGATGCGAGTGGCAAGGAATTGACTCGTTTGCTGTGCCTGCGTTCCCACCAGATTTGATGTGATTGGCATTGCAAGGAATGTACTAGTTTGCTGTGCCTGCGTGCCCACCAGACTTGATGTGACTGGCATTGCAAATAATGAACTAGTTTGCTGTGCCTGTATGCCCACCAAAATGGGTGCGACTGGCATTGCAAGGAATGGACTAGTTTGCTGTGCCCTTGTGCCGACAAGACTTGATGTGACTGGCATTGCAAGGAATGGATTAGTTTGCTGTGCCTGTGTGCCCACCAGGTTTGATGTGACTGGCATTGCAAGGAATGGACTAGTTTGCTGTGCCCATCAGACTTGATGTGACTGGCATTGCAAGGAATGGACTAGTTTGCTGTGCCTGTGTGCCCACCAGTATGAGTGCGACTGGCATTGCAAGGAATGGTCTAGTTTGCTGTGCCTGTGTAACCACCAGACTTGATGTGACTGGCAAGGAATGGACTAGTTTGCTGTGCCTGTATGCCCACCAGACTGGGTGCGACTGGCATTGCAAGGAATGGACTAGTTTGCTGTGCCCATCAGACTTGATGTGACTGGCTTTGCAAGGAATGTACTAGTTTGCTGTGCCTGCGTGCCCAACAGAATGGGTGTGACTGGCATTGCAAGGAAGGGACTAGTTTGCTTGGATGTGACTGGCATTGCAAGGAATGGACTAGTTTGCTGTGCCTGTGTGCCCACCAGACTTGATGTGACTGGCATTGCAAATAATGGACTAGTTTGCTGTGCCTGTATGCCCACCAGAATGGGTGCGACTGGCATTGCAAGGAATGGACTAGTTTGCTGTGCCCATGTGCCTACCAGACTTGATGTGACTGGCATTGCAATGAATGGACTAGTTTGCTGTGCCCATGTGCCCACCAGACTTGATGTGACTGGCATTGCAAGGAATGGACTAGTTTGCTGTGCCTGTATGCCCACCAGAATGGGTGTGACTGGCATTGCAAGGAATGGACTAGTTTGCTGTGCCCATCAGACTTGATGTGACTGGCATTGCAAGGAATGGAAAAGTTTGTTCTGCCTGTGTGCCCACCAGACTTGATGTGACTGGCATTGCAAGGAATGGACTAGTTTGCTGTGCCTGTGTGCCCACCAGACTTGATGTGACTGGCATTGCAAGGAATGGACTAGTTTGCTGTGCCTGTGTAACCACCAGACTTGATGTGAGTGGCAAGGAATGGACTCGTTTGCTGAATTGATGGGACTGGCTTTGCAAGGAATTGACTAGTTTGCTGTGCCTGCGTGCCCACCAGATTTGATGTGACTGGCATTGCAAGGAAATGACTAGTTTGCTGTGCCTGCATGCCCAACAGAATGGGTGTGACTGGCATTATAAGGAAGAGACTAGTTTGCTTGGATGTGACTGGCATTGCAAGGAATGGACTAGTTTGCTGTGCCTGTGAGCCCACCAGACTTGATGTGACTGGCATTGCAAATAATGGACTAGTTTTCTGTGCTCGTGTGCCCAGCAGAATGGGTGTGACTGGCACTGCAAGGAATGGACTAGTTTGCTGTGCCCATGTGCCCACCAGACATGATGTGACTGGCATTGCAAGGAATGGAAAAGTTTGTTGTGCCTGTGTGCCCACCAGACTGGATGTGACTGGCATTGCAAGGAATGGACTAGTTTGCTGCGCCTGTGTGCCCACCAGAATGAGTGTGACTGGCTTTGCAAGGAATTGACTAGTTTGCTGTGCCTGCGTGCCCACCAGATTTGATGTGACTGGCATTGCAAGGAATGTACTAGTTTGCTGTGCCTGCGTGCCCAACAGAATGGGTGTGACTGGCATTGCAAGGAAGGGACTAGTTTGCTTGGATGTGACTGGCATTGCAAGATATGGACTAGTTTGCTGTGCCCATGTGCCCACCAGACTTGATGTGACTGGCATTGCAAGGAATGGACTAGTTTGCTGTGCCCATGTGCCCACCAGACTTGATGTGACTGGCATTGCAAGGAATGGACTAGTTTGCTGTGCCTGTATGCCCATCAGAATGGGTGCGACTGCCATTGCAAGGAATGGACTAGTTTTACTGTGCCCATCAGACTTGATTTGACTGGCATTGCAAGGAATGGACTAGTTTGCTGTGCCTGTGTGCCCACCAGACTTGATGTGACTGGCATTGCAAGGAATGGACTAGTTTGCTGTGCCTGCGTGCCCAACAGAATGGGTGTGACTGGCATTGCAAGGAATGGACTAGTTTGCTGTGCCCATGTGCCCACCAGACTTGATGTGACTGGCATTGCAAGGAATGGACTAGTTTGCTGTGCCTGTATGCCCATCAGAATGGGTGCGACTGCCATTGCAAGGAATGGACTAGTTTTACTGTGCCCATCAGACTTGATGTGACTGGCATTGCAAGGAATGGACTAGTTTGCTGTGCCTGTGTGCCCACCAGACTTGATGTGACTGGCATTGCAAGGAATGGACTAGTTTGCTGTGCCTGCGTGCCCAACAGAATGGGTGTGACTGGCATTGCAAGGAATGGACTAGTTTGCTGTGCCCATGTGCCCACCAGACTTGATGTGACTGGCATTGCAAGGAATGGACTAGTTTGCTGTGCCCATGTGCCCACCAGACTTGATGTGACTGGCATTGCAAGGAATGGACTAGTTTGCTGTGCCTGTATGCCCACCAGAATGGGTGCGACTGGCATTGCAAGGAATGGACTAGTTTTCTGTGCCCATCAGACTTGATGTGACTGGCATTGCAAGGAATGGACTAGTTTGCTGTGCCTGTGTGCCCACCAGACTTGATGTGACTGGCATTGCAAGGAATGGACTAGTTTTCTGTGCCTGTGTAACCACCAGCCGTGATGTGACTGGCAAGGAATGAACTCGTTTGCTGAATTGATGGGACTGGCTTTGCAAGGAATTGACTAGTTTGCTGTGCCTGCGTGCCCACCAGATTTGTTGTGACTGGCATTGCAAGGAATTGACTAGTTTGCTGTCCCTGCATGCCCAACAGAATGGGTGTGACTGGCATTGCAAGGAAGGGACTAGTTTGCTTGGATTTGACTGGCATTGCAAGGAATGGACTCGTTTGCTGTGCCTGTGTGCCCACCAGACTTGATGTGACTGGCATTGCAAATAATGGACTAGTTTGCTCTGCCTGTATGCCCACCAGAATGGGTGCGACTGGCATTGCAAGGAATGGACTAGTTTGCTGTGCCCATGTGCCCACCAGACTTGATGTGACTGCCATTGCAAGGAATGGACTAGTTTGCTGTGCCTGTATGCCCACCAGAATGGGTGCGACTGGCATTGCAAGGAATGGACTAGTTTTCTGTGCCCGCGTGCCCACCAGAATGGGTGTGACTGGCACTGCAAGGAATGGACTTGTTTGCTGTGCCCATGTGCCCACCAGCCTTGATGTGACTGGCATTGCAAGGAATGGAAACGTTTGTTGTGCCTGTGTGCCCACCAGACTTGATGTGACTGGCATTGCAAGGAATGGACTAGTTTGCTGCGCCTGTGTGCCCACCAGAATGAGTGTGACTGGCATTGCAAGGAATGGACTAGTTTGCTGTGCCTGTGTAACCCCCAGAATTGATGTGAGCGGCAAGGAATGGACTAGTTCGCTGAATTGATGGGACTGGCTTTGCAAGGAATTGACTAGTTTGCTGTGCCTGCGTGCCCACCAGATTTGATGTAACTGGCATTGCAAATAATGGACTAGTTTGCTGTGCCTGTATGCCCACCAGAATGGGTGTGACTGGCATTGCAAGGACTGGACTAGTTTGCTGTGCCCATCAGACTTGATGTGACTGGCATTGCAAGGAATGGATTAGTTTGCTGTGCCTGTGTGCCCACCAGACTTGATGTGACTGGCATTGCAAGGAATGGACTAGTTTGATGCGCCTGTGTGCCCACCAGAATGAGTGCGACTGGCATTGCAAGGAATGGACTAGTGTGTTGTGCCTGTGTAACCACCAGTCTTGATGTGACTGGCATTGCAAGGAATGGACTAGTTTGCTGTGCCTGTGTGCCCACCAGAATGGATGTGACTGGCATTGCAAGAAATTGACTAGTTTGCTGTGCCTGTGTGCCCATCAGCATGGATGTGACTGGCCTTGCAAGGAATGGACTAGTTTGCTTGGATGTAACTGGTATTGCAAGGAATGGACTGGTTTGCTGTGCCTGTGTGCCCACCAGAATGGGTGTCTCAGAATGGGTGTGACTGGCATTGCAAGGAATGGACTCGTTTGCTGTGCCTGTGTGCCCACCAGACTTGATGTGACTGGCATTGCAAATAATGGACTAGTTTGTTGTGCCTGTGTGCCCACCAGAATGGGCGTGACTGGCATTGCAAGGAATGGACTGGTTTGCTGTGCTTTTGTGCCCACCAGAATGGGCGTGACTGGCAATGCAAGGAATGGACTGGTTTGCTGTGCCTTTGTGCCCACCAGAATGGATGTGACTGGCATTGCAAGGAATGGACTAGTTTGCTGTGCCTGTGTGCCCATCAGCATGGATGTGACTGGCCTTGCAAGGAATTGACTAGTTTGCTTGGGTGTGACTGGCATTGCAAGAAATTGACTAGTTTGGTGCGCCTGTATGCCCACCAGAATGGGTGTGACTGGCATTGCAAGGAATGGACTGGTTTGCTGTGCCTGTGTCCCCACCGGAATGGATGTGACAAGGCATTGCAAGGAATGGACTAGTTTGCTGTGCCTGTGTGCCCATCAGCATGGATGTGACTGGCCTTGCAAGGAATGGACTAGTTTGCTTGGATGTGACTGGCATTGCAAGGAATGGACTAGTTTGCTTTGCCTGTCTGCCCATCAGCCTGGGTGTGACTGGCCTTGCAAGGAATGGACTAGTTTGCTGTGCCTGTGTGCCCATCAGCATGGATGTGACTGGCCTTGCAAGGAATGGACTAGTTTGCTTGGATGTGACTGGCATTGCAAGGAATGGACTAGTTTGCTTTGCCTGAGTGCCCATCAGCATGGGTGTGACTGGCACTGCAAGGAATGCACTAGTTTACTGTGCCTGTGTGCCCACCAGAATGGGTGTGACTGGCATTGCAAGGAATGAACTAATTTGCTTGGACGTGACTGGCATTGCAAGGAATGGACTAGTTTGCTGTGCCTGTGTGCCCACCAGAATGGGTGTGACTGGCATTGCAAGGAATGGACTGGTTTGCTGTCTGTGTGCCCACCAGAATGGGTGTTACTGGCATTGCAAGGAATGGACTAGTTTGTTGTGCCTGTGAGAATTCACGTGCCTGTCTAGTGGCTGCATTGGGAGGAACCAACCTGCGTTTACAGTTATGCCCACTTCTACCCGGTTGACCCACAAGTGAAAGCAGAATTTTATATTTGTAATAAAACAATACTTTTATTTGCCCAACCGAATAAATATTTGCCTCAATTAAAACAAAGAAAGGGGCGTGGAAGTTGACTAGACCCACAGCCAAACCTTTCCTTGACTTTGGGCGACCCTTCAAATGTGCAGAGAGTTGCTCGGATCTTAGGAGCTGTGGGAAACGCGGGGCTCTAGGCTGGCACGCGGCACCATGTATCTACAGTAATAACACGATAAGCTTGTTTCTATCCCAGGCCATGTTTTCTCTGGAAAGAGTTCGCCGAGGACAGAGAGATAACACGACTTGCCGAAGATCGCGGGAGGTGAAAGGGTCCGGCCAGAATATGAAGACGCGACTTCCTCAAGTTAATCCAAAGTCCAGAATCCATGTGTTTACCCATCAGCGAGTTTCCTTGAACCCATCCCAAAACCCACTGCGAACTAATTGAATTACGCCACTGCATCTAGACTCATTCCTAAACCCACCCATACACACACACACGTAAACTCACCACTGAGCCTTTCCTTGAACCACTTCCCAAACCCATCCCTGAACGCGTCCTTGGATCTCCTGCTTTTTCAGCCCCTGAAGTTGGTAGGTTGTGGGGTGCAGATTCCTGTGGGCAGATTCCTGGGGGCATCAAGACTGTGGCATTCACAACAGGGGTGTGTGGTTGACTTCATGGTCACGAGTTCACTCATCCATTCATCCTTCCAAGGTCTGAAAAGGAGTGCCATGAGGGTTCTGCAACCTCTGCGCTCTAGATGTGTGGGGCTGCTACTGCCATCTTCTCTCGTGTGCCTATTCAATGGTGAGGAATCATGAGAGTTGTAGTCCAAAACCTCTGCAGACACAGGCTGCAGGCCCCCTTGAGTAAGCACCCGTTTTCTGTCTTTAGTGTCCATGTGCTCCTCTGGAGCAATACACCGGTGGTGTTATACTGATCTCAAGTAGGGGGTGGGGGGGGGGTTGCTGTGTGGTAGGGATGTAACAGTGTTACGGTAAACCGTTAAAGATACCGTGAACCAATTAATTGAACAATAATAACCGTTGCATTGTTTATACCGTTCATACCGTTAAGTGTGCTTTTCAATCTGATTTGGAAAGGCTGCAGTAAGCAAGTGCTGCGCAGTCTTGGTCTTGCACTGTTGGATGTGCCGTCTGCCAAGTAGTTTCAGTTTGAGCAATTTTTAATGCCATTCCATAAACCACACGTGCCTGACACAAAATCAATATGTTAGCAATAGGAAGAATACAGTGCCAAGGAGGAAAAGGGTTTGCTTTTTTTTTATTTATATATTTTTTAAAGCGCTCACACAGCCCGCAGGCATCGCGGCGCTGTTAAAGAAATTGTTTTTGTTTATTTAGTTGTGTAATTGTTTTTGTCTTAGTTGCGTATTTATAACACGCTTAAACACCCAGAGGTTTCTAAGCGCGGACCCGGGGATCGAACCTGTGTTGCTTCGTGTCGTTTTGTTTCCAAGGCGCGCACTTTGCCGCAGAGCTATCCTCCCGGGACTTTGGGTTGGCGGCTTTGGGGTTTATATATTTATAATGGATAATGTTTTCTAAACATATGACAATGGGGGATTTCCCTGGTCCTATCATTGAATTTACATATAATAAGTCACACTGCGAAATTTAATCATCTCTGTGGGTATTCCCTGCTGCCATACCAAAGGGTAATGTGTCCGTGATTACTGAACACCTTTTGGCCCGGAAGTAAACTAAAGGCTGTAACGTAACGAGAGTGTGTGTGCGTGTGTGCGTGTGTGTGTGTGTGTGTGTGCGCACAGTCTTATACTACCATAGGACTCCATTGATCTGTGGCATGCAGGTTATCAAGATGGCAACATGTTCATCTTCACCAGTAGCCAGTGGGGGAGCTAAAAGCCTAAATGACCACTTAAGAAAAGCTTTTCAGTTTGCTTTGCCAGTTGCAGCAGGCCTCCACCCACCCCCTCCTCTCCACACGTGTGTTTGTGTTTAGTGGAAGCAAGGCATTTCAGTGGGAAGTATGTTGAAAAGCCCAATTCTGGCCCTGGATGCCTGTTTTTGTTTGTGATGATACATCTGTCAATTTATGACCTTTTAGAAAATATTTGTTAAGATTAGTTAACTCCACCTGCTATACCGCGATAACCATGATATACCGTCATTTGGCAAGAAGGTTATTGTACCGTCATAAAACTAATACCGTGACACCCCTACTGTGTGGTGTTGGCCTCTGTGGCCCTGAAGTCAAGCTGGAGGGCCTGCTTCAGCGTAAGTGGGGCAGCTGGAAGTTCACATACAATGCCCATGATAAAATGGACCTCGCCCAGCCACTCCTTCCTCCCAACAGCAGGGCTTTCACCAGGGTGAGTCCCACTGCGCCTCGGGGGCAAACTGCGAGGCCTGAAACATTCGCTGAGCATTAGGTCCAAGCTGGCAAGTTCCAACCAGTTGGGAGATGACAGTGTGTGCGGAGAGGTTAACCTCTTCCTCCCCATAACGAAGCTCAAAGTACTTGCAATTATGCCCAGCACTTTGCATGCGAATGGCTTGCCTACGTGCCTACAGCTACCATCCTGGGGACTGCAGGTGAAAGGCTGCCTTTTCTTTTCTTTGGGTTTGAGCACGTTCCCTTCTTTGTGGTAGTAGCGTGCGTGGCGCAACACAAAATATGGCGCGGCCCGTGATAGTCCTGCGACTCAGAGAAATACACAAGCATTGTGCCAAAATGGGCAGGATTTCTCATGGGCGAATTACCACCGTTGGTAAATGGGTCAAATCCCTGATGCAGTCTTATGGACTCCAGGAATGGGGGATTAATACCACCATCCACAACTCCGAATCTGGTGGATTTCCTGCCAGACCGAGTGGTGGTAACACTAAATGAGTGTCACGGTATTTCTCCAGGAAAAGCCGCCAAAATCCCAAGGAGGCCCTTCCAGTCAATTAACCTCTGAAGGAGTAAGGGCCGAGTGGCTGCTACCAGATTTCAAACTTGTGCCCTGCAGGCTGAACCAAGCTGCGGCAGGAGAGCACAGTGCATGCTGAGCAGTCTTACCAGATAAATATATTTATTGATTCATAGATTTTCTTTTTTGTTGCAGGCCCTGTGCCACAATTTACCACAGAGCACGAGATCATGGTGCCTGGGAGACGAGACGGTGGGGGTAACAGAGAAAGAGTCTCTACAGTGCTCCCCCATTGCTACCCTACTCCACCCAGACTGAATACGACAAGCACACCCTCTGCTCCTGGCCTGTTACTCTCTTGGTATTAATGGCACCTCGAAAGAAAACTGGCGGTGCACCAAGTGGCTGCAGTGTGCTTTCACCAATCAAAAAATTAAATCAGTGGACAAACACTTGTCCCAATAGCCGTATGCCCCTAAAAAACATTGCCTGTCAATCCATCTTTCCACATCTGGCCCATACTGGTGCAGCCATGTGAGCTATCCCTACAAAATGAAAGAGACCCATTTTTTCGATTGACTTTTAGAAAGTAACGCTGCTTTATATTTGTAAGTTATTTAGTGGCCAATGTAGAAGGAGCATAAACAAGTTGTTTCCAAATAGTTTATGGTGCACCCCCGATTGGGTAAAATCTTTGCTGTCAGCCCCCCAAAAAATAGCAAAAGTCTTACATTTTCTATTAAATCCAGTTACCACTTTCCCATTTGAAAGAGCCTAAAGCCTCTCCAATAACGTCCCCCCTCCTCCCGAGAGGGACAGCTAGGAAGGGTCCTGTGTGTGTGTGGTGTGGGGCACAAGATCCAACCTTGCGGAACCCCTACCTTTTGGAAATCTGATGCATCACTGATTTGTTGACTACTAGATGATCTAAACTTTTTTTAATTTTCATAAAAGTGCCTAGGGAAAAGTTCTCCTAGTTTTGATTAGCAACTTCTCCAAGCATTTACATCTGCCATGCTGGCACTTAATAAAATATATCTTTCAAAAAGTAATTACTTGTGGTACCCAGAATTCTTAGATTAATGTTCTGCTATACTGGGAGCACACCTTTTCTTTACAACAAGTCAGGCCTTTAAAAAGTCACCCAACTTGTATCTGAGATTCAGACAATGGGTCAGAACCAATTTAACGACTTCCATTCTTTTTATGCGGAGCAGATGGGGGAGGGGCTAAAGCCAGAGGTCAGGGGTTAATCACTTGGGCAATGTAGACCCACTCCAAGAAGGAACAAGTCACAATGAAGAAGTCTCGAGAATTGGAAAGCATTCCACCAGGGTTGCAAGCAGCCACGCTACGGAGGTGATGGCTACTGGTCGCTAGACCTTCATCAACGCGTGCGGCTTCGGTGGTTGGTCCAGAGTATTGGTCTGCTCTCAGAGTGGCGGAGACTTATTATTTCTGTCAGTACACCTCCTCCGGCACGTAAGCTGGACACAATAATAAAATCAGCCTCTACAGGGTACAAACGGTTCCTTTGCTCCGTCAATGGAGGTGTATTGAAGCGACTGCGACTATACGTCAGTCCTGTACCCACTTCAGTCCACGGTCCTAAAGCAGATTCCTCCCTTTGACAGATGTATAAATCAAAAGCAAGAACTCGTTAACGATGCTGAGACTCAACCAAGACATCTTCATTTGCTTGCCTTGCGTTCGAACAAGCCCTGGTCATCTCCCACCTGGTGGCAGCAACTGGGCGCCCTCAAGAGCACAGGTGCCACCTCAGCCCCTCATGCTATAGCACGCCTCACCACAGGAACATGAACATCCAGTCACATCACCCCGATCCTCAAGCAGCTACACCGCTTCCCCTTCAAGCATGCATCATGTTCAAGACAGCTTGCATCTCGGGAGGGTACCACAGGGGCAAGGTGCTCGCCTTGGAAGCAAGACGACAGAGAAACACAGATTCGATCCCGGGTCCGGGCTTAGAAACCTCTGGGCCAAGGCGTTGCTAGGGAGTGGCTGAGGGGGCTATAGCCCAGGGTCTTTTGGTTGTAGCCCCGGATAGAATCTCAGGGTCTACAACCAAAAGGCTAGCTAACCCCGAGTTCGACAAGCCCAACATTAGGTGGATAGACTCTCAGGGTCTACAGCCAAAAGGCTAGCTAACCCCGAGTTCGACAAGCCCAACATTAGGTGGATAGAATCTCAGGGTCTACAGCCAAAAGGCTAGCTAACCCCGAGTTCGACAAGCCCAACATTAGGTGGATAGAATCTCAGGGTCTACAACCAAAAGGCTAGCTAACCCCGAGTTCGACAAGCCCAACATTAGTGTAGGCCCGGATCATTTCACGACCTTGCACCCCTGCCTCTGGGTATTAAGCGCGTTATAAACAACCTATCATATCACCTAGAAAACACCACCCCACCTGGCCAAGAAATGCGCCAATTCTGGAGGCGCCACCACAAACCACAACATCGCCAGGCTGGAAGCAAAGCGGGGGGGGGTGATGGACCCTGTCCTGCTATGCACCCTGAAAGTTACCAATGCAGAAAAGAACTGACCCCAGAACAGCTCACCAAGAACTCTGGATTCGAAAACATGCAAGAAGGTTGGGGGAATCTATTGGAGTCCAAACTCCACGCACTCCACCCCTCCGCCCTCACACCCCTTGCTCCTGCCCAGGGAAATCGCATGAACTTCACAGAGAACGCAGGTACAAGCGCCTCTGTTATCATCACAATTCCCGTCTCCCTTTCAGTCTTAAAGGGGTTAAGTCGCGGTGTTTGTTCGCTGTGCCCTCTGAGTTACAGGCACACAATTGGCAAATGTCCACAACAACGTCCCGGGGGAGCCGTGACACAAAGACACCTTTGTCGGTGCACAACTCCTGCACACATCAGAGAGAGATTGTGGGAAACAGAGCCCGGCTCAGTTTACAAGCAAAGGCTGCAGAGTGCGCCTGTGCGTCAGCCAGGGCTCACCCAATGCCGGACGTGCCTTCATTGTGCATTCATGCAGTCATGTATTTATTGGAAGTTTCCTCATGCGCTCCATGCACGCCAAAGAACTTCTAGGCGCAACTGGGACCAAAAGAGGGGGGTGGATTCTTTTGATATGCTATTTAAACTTGTATACAGTGCCGGCCCTAGCTAGTGGGTCTAGGAGCGTGTAGTATTATAATCAGGTCACTGACAGCTTGGAGTGACACTGTATTTGCCTTAACATTTGCAATGGCCAGTAACACTGGATAAGGTCCATCAAGTGTCCATGCTACTTGGGAGCAGGGTGCAGAACCTGGGGCACCAGGTCGGCTCTAGTGGCTGTGTGGCAGACTTAACAGTGCCAGGCCATTATGTAAGTCTATGCAAAAAGGACAAGCATACTCGTCCTTGGCACTTAAGCCCTTTTTTAGGAGGAGCGCCAGGAGCACGTCTGCACTGTGCCGCAGGAGCTGTACTGTACTGTACTGTGTCCGTTTGGCGCTTCGCGCGGCTGGGCACGCTTCCATACAGTATCTCGTGAGAGTACGGCAGTGCCGCGTCATTGCGAGCTTCCTACAGAGCGCTTCACAAAGTTCAAAGGGAGGAGTTGAAGAAGCTCAAATGCGGTCTAGAACAGGATTGACAGATCAGGATAGACAAAGAATAGTGAGGGAGGGAGGGCGGCTGGATTAGTCGGGCAGGCTGTGTTTCTTTTTGCAGCAGATTTACTGTTCAGGTATCCAGTGGAACATTTACTCAACAAGAAAATAACTCAAGTACGGCCTTGGAGACCGATCAGAGTAGGGAACTCAAGCTGTGTGTTCCTGGTATTGGTGGGATGGCCTAGAGCCAAGCCAGTGCTGAGCCGTGGGTCTTGCTTGAATCCGAGCCAGCCAAAGTATGGACAAGACAAGTGTGCAGACAGAACAAGCTTTCTAAACACACTCAAAACAGCACGCCCTACTAGACCTCCACTGGCCACCCAACCCCAGCTAAAGACCCCTCCTTGGATTCCTGCCTCACAAAACCCCTTAAAACAAAAGGCTACCTGGCATCCTGCCTTCCCTTTCTACGCAAGCAGGACTGGCTGCAATGAGGTTTGGTACAAATTCAATTTTCTTTGTTTTGGTTTTAGGGGAAAGGAGTGAATGATAGAGCAGCCTGCCTGCCCTGGGGTTGCTGCCTACCCTAGGGTTGCTGCCTGCCCTGGGGATTCTGCCGGCCCCGGGGTTGCTGCCTGCCCCTGGGGTTCTGCCTGCCCCGGGGTTGCTGCCGGCCCCGGGGTTGCTGCCGGCCCCGGGGTTGTGGACCCTAAAGATCTGCTCGCCTCCTCTGGCCACTTTCTTTTGGCTGTCCTTATGAGGTTATTGTCCATACAAGTTCTCCATTGTGAGGGCTTTCAGAAGGTTGGTGGCACAAAAGAGGCGTTGCAACTCGCCTCCCAGAAACTTTATCTCGCATCCCCAGCACCGATTTCATGCCAAGTTGCCCTGGTTGGGAGAAGAAGTCAAGAAGACATCTGCAAACTGCCCGTGTGTTGGCGCTATTTCTCCTGCAGTAGTGGTGCAATGAGATGTGGCTCAGCCAGTGTTTTGGCTGTGTAGTGGCTCAAAAATCAAGCCGAGCGAGAGCCTTCCACATGACCTTTGTGGTACTGGACCTCAACGGACTCTCCGGCTCTCGTTTTTATTCGGTTTTGTGGGGACCGGGGTGGTTTGTAGTAAAAAAGTTAAGGATTGATGCAGGGGTGGACTGGCCTATAGGGAACTTTGGAGATTTCCCGGTGGGCCTCTGCACACTGGGACTCTTTTGAGTGGTATTTCCAAATGTTTCCATAGGAAAAGCATTGGGCTTGCTGAAAAGGTGCCATATGGGGCCACTTTGAACATTATTTCCAGGGCCTCTTTTGCTCCCCAGTAATTATTTCCAGGGCCTCTTTTAGTTCCTAGTCCAGCCCTGGATTGATGCTCATATTTGGTCAGGATCTGGAAGGTACGCACGGACGCGCAATGACGCGCGAGGGAGCCGAGGGGCAGACCTCCAAGCGGTTGGATGCGATTTTATCATGAAAACAAAACGATGTTGGGGAAACGATACTTATATGGACTCAGTTAACACCCTTCGCAACTGACACAATTATATAAACAAACTCCAGTCCTAGAATATGTGGGAAAGGGTTGGATAGTGGATTAAAAAAAGAAATATTGTTTCCTCAACAATGTTTTTTTTTCTAAGGATAATATTATTTGTTACCCTCCAAGCAAATGCCAAACTTTCTCACTTTGCTCTGGGAGGGGAGGCGTGCGGAGCAGTAAGTCCGTCAAGGGCTTTTAAAGGAGGGCAAAAGCTGCCCCACAATCCTCTCTCAAGAGCTTCCAAAACAAATGAAATAACTTTGTGAGAAGCAGGAGGTCTGAGCAGATTTTTATTAGCTCTTGCACAGGTGACTGGGGAAAAAAATCAGGATGCTTCTGCCATGCGTCAGACTTTGTGGGGCGGACCTGGTCCGGCGGGGCTCGGCGGAGCCTCCTATAAGCCGCTGGATACATCTTGAAACTGAAACTGCAGATTGCGGTTTATTACACCTACTAACAGGGATTTCGCAACAAATAAGAAAAATCGACATGACACGTTGAAGGCAACGCCTATAGGTGTGACCACAAGGCACAATGGCGCGCAACAAAGAAAATACCAGATTCCTCGTGCATGGGATCACAGGGTCAGTGCGGGGTTAAATCAGATCCCTTTACTGGGTCAATGAGCAGAAAACAGAAGAAAGAGTACACATAAAAACCAGAGAGGAGGAGAAAGCAAGGGGAAGTAAATGGATAATCCAGAGAGCAAAATATTGCAGGTGATCGGAGAAGTAGGCAGTTGGCGAAACTTCTTCAGGGTCCCACAATCCTGGAATCCATGCAACAGGAAGCAGACTTTTCAGAATGCTGCTGTCCACCTTCCCATAGAAAGACTCTAGAATTCCAATAGAAGAACGGAAACTCAAAATCCAGACATGTGCAGTCGTTCCAGATGTCTTCAGGAGTCGGTCAACGTTTGGCCAATTCTCATTCATGATCTGATGGGCAAGCGAGAGGATAAGACAAGCAGCAGTAGCTGGAGATTGCAAAGGGCAGTGACCGATGCAGGGAAAAGGCCTAGAGCTCACCCAGGGGGAATGAAGAGAGGAAGGAGGGGATGACGGAAAGGAAATAGGAGAAGGTTTGGGAGGGAGGCACAAAAGAGGGCACGGCAGAAGAAAGACAGACCGACTTCAACAGAAGAAAAGGCGACAAATTAGTTCCAGCACAAAAAGCAGAGAAGTTAGGGAGATGTGGAAGATGGTTAGAGGAGCGGAAATAGTACGGCATTCCTGGATATCCAGAGGGTGGTAATGGGAGGATGAAAAGCACAAGCGCAGGCGCATCCGAGGAATGGGCAATGGTGGAGATTGGACGCAACCCACTTATTTTTTTTAGTTACCCACAGTATGCACCATTGTGGAACGCGGTGGTGAGCGCAGGAACAAGCAATGAGATGGTATTGGAGGAATAAAACGGAAGAAAAAAAATGAAGACAGAAAAGAGAAATGGTGAGAGAGAAGCCGAACGGTGGGAAGAAGAATGATGAATAAGACCGGCCTTAGAGGATGAGGACGGATGGGAAGGGACAACGCGGCAGAAGAAAAGACAAAGAGGTGGGTCAGAGAGTAAGAAAAGGTGGCAGAGAGTGAAAAGAGGACAGAGAGATATCAGACTAGGAGACATATCAGACTACGGAAACAAGTGCAACAGAAGGGAAGGAGGAAAGGGGGATAGGAAGATACTCCATTCGGGTGGAGTGGTGAGGGAAAGCTCAGCAACACACCTAATGACCCTCAAGAATGTGACATGCCAGGCGTATGGAAACAGCAGGCACTGTTCGCGGTACGGGAATGGTGCCATTTCAGATGGCATCGCCATAAGTCGTTTGAGGACACCAGAGAGAAGTTGAAAGAATGTGTGGTTCCACGTTTTAACCACAGTAGTTCCAAAGCCTCAGGTTAGTTGAAAGTTCCTCTGGTCACCCATATATTACGCAAGTCATGCGATTCACACCCAGGGTGGCACTCTCAATGGATCCCTACCGGGTGCCGTCCACCCCTTATCTGTTGTCCTATTACCAATAACTTCAACGCAAAGGTTACAAGAGGCAGAGATACAGAGCTTGAGCTTCCTGCACCATTAGACAGAACATGCGAGGCAAGGGGTTTCTACCCTCAGTCGCCAAAGCACCACGTAACCCTTAGTTGAAGTTTGATGGTCACACGTCCATCCTACACATGTATTTTCCAAAACAACATTTCATGAATTGTTGAACAACTGGTTCAAATTCATTAAAGCTAGGTTTTTAAAGAGGGATAACACTTAGCAGGATTATGTGGCAACCTTTTAGCTGGCCTACTACTGGCCAGTAACTGTGTCCCAGGCTTATGACCCACTCCTACCAAAACAAAAAAAAGGTAGGATGAAGACATGACTTTCTCACCTTAGACTTAAGAAGTGGTGTGGAAAGCCCATTCTAAAAAAAAAATCAGCTCTTATCTCGAAATGGCGAAAAAGGTGGAACTGGTCAAAGTGGGAGAGCTCTCCAAGCGGGACTATGAGTGGTCAGGACTTCCCACCCTTTTATGTAGGGAAAGTAAGCCACTAGAGGCTGGCTTGGTCCAGCCGCTATACAATGTGCCTCCCAGAGCTGGGGTTGAGGAGCGACCCCGCTTCCCCAAGCGACGCAGGCGACGCCATCCCCAAGAAATTCCTAAGACCAGATACTGTCAACGTTCAACTCATACAGATATGTGGCAAGGAATTTGCCTAGCTCCTGAACTGAAAGCAGTGGTCCCTAGACAAGGAGGGTACCACCGTGGAAATGTCATTGAGCCCACTGGTTTTAGCAGGGACTCAGAGTACCAGAAAGCCCGAGACCATGTACAACTAACTCTGGGAGTGGAGCAGCAGAATAATGAACCAGTATGGACTCTCAGTTGCTCCGCAGAACAGGATACAACCAATGGGAGAAGCTAAAAACTCTTAGTCGATAGGCAAAGAAATGGAGAGATGTGAAGTTGTGTGTGTCCAGACCCAGCCCGCTGAGATGCGGCCCACAGACTAGAAAGCGATGGGAGAAACTGAACATGGAGCTAGGTTCTCTCCAGGCTTTAAGGTTGCATTTACAAAGGAACCTGACCATTAGTGAGGAAATATCAGCACCGAGAAGACCCATTGCTGGCAAATGCGCAGCACGCGCCTCACTGGACACAAAGTGAAACTGAGGAGAAGATACCCACCTGGGAGAAAACCGAACGCTTGAAGACGCCGAGAGATACAGCTACCTGGAAGAGGCCAGTAGAAACCATCAAGACTTCGAGAAACCCTCAAGGAGTGGCTGGAGAACCCAAGGAGGGGTTTGAGCCTAGAGCAACTCTTGGACCTAGGGGGATTGGTTTGCCAGGTCCAAAGGATGACCACAGGTAACCCTGGGAAAGTAGAGTGAACACTTGACCCTTGACCGGAGGGTCACTAAAAAATAACTGTCTGACAAGTGCACTGAACCAGGGTCAGGGGGAGGTCCCATTAAAGCAAACCAAGGTCCAGGAAAGAACTTTTGAGAATCCTACCAAGGTCGAGGAGAGACCTTCTGGGAATCTTGACAGTGCCACATTCCAGGAGGAACCTGATGTGAAGTCTGACAAAGTGACAACCAAAAAATGAGAGTTTTGTGAGCATCCAAAGCATCCAAGAATGAACAAACCAGAGAGAACACTTAATAAATCCAACAAGCTGAGGAAGGGGAGGAACCCAGTCCTTGAAAGCCACCATGCCAGCGGATAGCCTGCAAAGGTACAGGAGTGTAATACACTTCCCAGAGGAGGTCGAGGAGTCCGGAGATGAAGACGTCCAGACTGAGGAGTCTTACTGGAAATGTTAGAGTTTTTGTTTTGCTGAATTAGTATAGGAACAGACTTAAAGGTTTCGAGAACTATAGAGCCTGTAAATTCATCTCATTAGCCAAGGCTGGGCACAAGTCTAAAAGGTGGAGTATGCACCTGTTGGCCACTGCATTGGTACATTACTTGGTAAAATAGGGGGTCACAGGAGGGGGCAAGAACTTTAAGACCAAGAGTTTTCAACTTCATGATTTTGAGGAAGTAAGGTGTAGAACACCTGGAACCCCCAATTTACTTTAGTCCAGCCATGGCCCTTTTTCCCTTAGAGTCCCTTTATCATATATAGAGAACCCCAATAGTTCACTCATTCATTGTCTGAACGATTAATAAAACCCACTCTTCTGCCAACTACCCCAATGGCGTCTAATGCGCCTTTGCTCAGCCTAACCAGAATCTTAGGATTTAGCCAGAATTGATGGAATGCAAATGTGTTATTTCAATTTTTTTTTATTAAACTTGCTTCAATTGAAAAGAAAAACAATGTTTACAGGTATGGGAAGGAAAAAGATTGATGACATCCTCCTCCCTACGTTTCCCCAGTCTTTCTAATCCTAAGAATGAAGTAAAACCATTTCGGCTTTAATAACTTTAGTCTTTTCTATTGTTCCTCTGGTCATTTATAAGAAGATGATATGTTTTGTTTTTTTAGATGGTGACGTTGAGCTTTTGCCATCATCATGATCCATGATCTTCGGTGTGATTCAGTCCCGAGTTGTAGGTGTAGTTTTTGTCAGTCTGTTTAAGCCGAGGTTTTCAAAGAAACCCACTACAGCCATTACCCACTTCGTTTTCTCGCCACTCATCAACCTGTGCCACCATTCCTCTTCGTCATAGTGATCCGAATTTTTGAAGAGATGGCCCAGATGGATCGTACGAGCTGAGATGGTCCCTGGGCATGTCAGTAGTCGGTGTCTTATAGTTTCTATATCCTCGGGCTGTGCACAGAAGCGGCATGTGTTGGTTTGTGCTTGGTTTCTTCTTGCAAGAACTTCTTTGGTGTAAAACAAGTTTAGACAAAGTCGAAGAAAGTTTTCCCATATTTTTATGTCTGGGCCTTTTGCCAAAAATGCTTTGATTTGGTTTAATTTCGTCATATTCGGCAGCAAATGTGCTGTCAATTTTGAAGGTCCGGCTTCTTCCAGCGTTCTGATCCAGTCTCTTTCAGGAATGTGCTTTGGTACTTTGGTAGGGTTATTAATTAGTTCCTCTTCAAAGCTATCCACCCAATCTAAGAGGAGTTTATTTTTTATTGACCGTTCCTGCAATATTGTGCAGCTGGGCTGATTCCGAGTCTTGAGGTATGAGACCACATCACCCCTGGTCTCAAGGCACTCCTATAGTTATGCATCAAATACTGCAGCTCCTTTAAAGCGCCTTGCATAAGCCACCTGGGGTCAGTTTATCAGCAATTTGCACAGGTGCAAAAAACTGGAGGAAATTGAATTCATTTAGCACCGATTTTACTGGTTAGATAATTGGAAACGCAGAAAACCGGTTTAGCCTTAATTTGCATTACCCAAACATGTTTTCAGAACGATAAAAAAAAGGGGAACAGACGATTTTATTTACTATGTTTGATGAGTAACATGAAAAGAAATGTAGTTTATGCTGATTTATAAAGCGCAACGCTACCACCCACGGCTGTCTACAGGTGCTCGCGTGGCTCTGCAAGAGAAGAGTGCAGGGTGTGTCTGTGATGATGGGATAGGCTCAGAACCAGGAGAAACTGGCTTCTGCATGCATGGCCGTGCCTGTGGGAGATGGTCGCGGCCCCGCTTGCTGTGACCGTAAGACTCAGTGCCTCAGATGTGTACTAATGGTTTATGCTGGATGTGTGGGTTGTATGAGGTTAGTTTTGGGTTACGATCGAGCGCACTGGTTAGTTGCATCCATGAGGGGTCCAGTGTCACGGATGTCTGTTAGGGGTTTGATTAGTTGTGTTGGTGTGCTTTTGTGTAGTGTCCATGGATTTATGGACTATATACATTGGTATGTTCCGTCTAAGGTTATTTCCAGAGTCTCAGAGTATCAAACATATTTCTTTTTATGTTATGCAGCAAACATAGCACAAAGCAACCATAGGATTTATTTTTGCCCCAGTGCAAGTGTTTTTTGATAATGTGTATTGTGAAACTGGATTGCTCCATTCTAGGTAATTAAAGTATTTGCCCACTTTTTACAACTTGGGCAAATGTTGGATAATCGGGCCCATTGGAATCTCGAAGAAAAGGCCTGGTTACATTTCATCCCTTACCCCCACCCGCCAATTACCAACTAAATTCCTTGGTTGCAAATAACCTTTGCATCCCCTGAAATCAGAAGACTTCTTCACCCAGGGGGTGGGAGCCTGGAGGGGGAGGGAGGTAGGACTTTCCCATGGAATGCCAACATATACTGGAATGATCTGCCAAAACCGCAGAGAAAATTACCTGAGGTTTAATAGTACTATCAAATCTCATCCAATCAAAAAGGCTTTCCTTGATCGACATAATTCCAACCTACCACCCTTCACCTGCCACAATTCCAACCTACTGCCCATCCCCTGCCATAATTCCAAACTACCCGCACCCCCTGCCATAATTCCAACCTACCGCCCTTCACCTGCCATAATTCCAACCTACCGCCCTTCACCTGCCATAATTCCAACCTACCGCCCATCCCCTCCCATAATTCCAACCTACCGCCCATCCCCTGCCATAATTCCAACCTACTGCCCATCCCCTGCCATAATTCCAACCTACCGCCCCCATCCTTTACCATAATTCCAACCTACCGCCCTTCACCTGCCATAATTCCAACCTACCGCCCATCCCCTGCCATAATTCCAACCTACCGCCCTTCACCTGCCATAATTCCAACCTACCGCCAATCCCGTGCCATAATTCCAACCTACCGAACATCCCCTGCCATAATTCCAACCTACCGAACATCCCCTGCCATAATTCCAACCTGCCACCCTTCACCTGCATAATTCCAACCTACCGCCCATCCCCTGCCATAATTCCAAACTACCCCATCCCCTGCCATAATTCCAACCTACCGCCCTTCACCTGCCATAATTCCAACCTACCGCCCATCCCCTGCCATAATTCCAACCTACCGCCCTTCACCTGCCATAATTCCAACCTACCGCCCATCCCCTGCCATAATTCAAAACTACCCCCATCCCCTACCATAATTCCAAACTACCCCCATCCCC
This sequence comes from Ambystoma mexicanum, assembly GCF_040938575.1. Taxonomy (NCBI): domain Eukaryota; kingdom Metazoa; phylum Chordata; class Amphibia; order Caudata; family Ambystomatidae; genus Ambystoma; species Ambystoma mexicanum. Next base: position 56,991,485 of record NC_090938.1, read on the forward strand.
TACCATAATTCCAACCTACCGCCCATCCCCTGCCATAATTCCAACCTACCGCCCATCCCCTGCCATTATTCCAACCTACTGCCCATCCCCTGCCATTATTCCAACCTACTGCCCATCCTCTGCCATAATTCCAACCTACCGCCCATCCCCTACCATAATTCCAAACTACCCCCATCCCCTGCCATTATTCTAACCTACCGCCCTTCACCTGCCATAATTCCAACCTACCGCCCTTCACCTGCCATAATTCCAAACTACTGCCCATGCCCTGCCATAATTCCAACCTACCGCCCATCCCCTTCCATAATTCCAAACTACCCCCATCCCCTACCATAATTCCAACCTACTGCCCATACCTTGCCATAATTCCAACCTACCGCCCTTCACCTGCCATAATTCCAACCTACCGCCTATCCCCTGCCAGAATTCCAACCTACCGCCCACCCCCTGCCATAATTCCAACCTACCGCCCATCCCCTGCCATAATTCCAACCTACCGCCCACCCCCTGCCATAATTCCAACCTAAAGGCCTTCACCTGTCATAATTCCAATCTACCGCCCTTCACCTGCCATAATTCCAAACTACCCCCATCCCCTGCCATAATTCCAAACTACCCCATCCCCTGCCATAATTGCACCCTACCGCCCTTCATCTGCCATAATTCCAACCTACTGCCCATCCCCTGCCATAATTCCAAACTACCCCCATCCCCTGCCATAATTCCAACCTACCGCCCTTCACCTGCCATAATTCCAACCTACCGCCCTTCACCTGCCATAATTCCAAACTACCCCCATCCCCTGCCATAATTCCAAACTACTCCCCACCCCCTGCCATAATTCCAAACTACCCCATCCCCTGCCATAATTGCACCCTACCGCCCTTCACCTGCCATAATTCCAACCTACTGCCCATCCCCTGCCATAATTCCAAACTACCCCCCATCCCCTGCCATAATTCCAAACAACCCCATCCCCTGCCATAATTCCAACCTACCACCCTTCACCTGCCATAATTCCAACCTACCGCCCATCCCCTGCCATAATTCCAAACTACCCCCATCCCCTGCCATAATTCCAAACAACCCCATCCCCTGCCATAATTCCAACCTACCGCCCTTCACCTGCCATAATTCCAACCTACCGCCCATCCCCTGCCATAATTCCAAACTACCCCCATCCCCTACCATAATTCCAAACTACCGCCCTTCACCTGCCATAATTCCAACCTACCGCCCGTCACCTGCCATAATTCCAACCTACCGCCCGTCACCTGCCATAATTCCAACCTACCGCCCACCCCCTGCCATAATTCCAACCTACCGCCCATCCCCTGCCATAAAATCCAAACTACCCCCATCCCCTACCATAATTCCAACCTACTGCCCATCCCCTGCCATAATTCCAACCTACCGCCCACCCCCTGCCATAATTCCAACCTACCGCCCTTCACCTGCCATAATTCCAACCTACCGCCCATCCCCTGCCATAATTCTAACCTACCGCCCTTCACCTGCCCTGAGGATCCCATTAATCTTTGGGGGTGGGGGGCCTTATCGAGGAGGAAGGAGCAAGAGGCAGAATAATGGTTCAAAGACATGGCCAAGTTCTCAACCTGACAACATTAGAATGGGAGGTCTCAGGTAAAGATAATAGGCTGGGCTTTTAAGAACTACCCTCGAGGGGCGGGACCCCTCAATTTGGGATGGGAATAAGGATTGGCCTGCACTGTGATCCACAATAGCCTGGCAGGGTTGGATAGTTCTTTAAGGTAATGGGAAATGAGAAATGAGACTTTCTCCACCTAAATGTCACCTGTAAGATAGCTCAGCGGATTGAGTGCTCACTGCTGCGATCTGAGCGTGATCTGAAGGTCGCAGGTACGAATCCTGACAAGGCCAATCAGCCGTCATCCTTCCGAGGTTGATAAAGGAGTACCAATTTCAGTTGGGTGATATTGCGTGTAAATAGGTGCTCTGTAAAGCATTAAGGCGCTATATAAACACATCATTATCATGTATTGAGCTAAATAGGAAAACGTTAATAGCAAGAAAGTGCTTGTAGAGCTGTGTAATCGTTCTACCCCTTGTGTTTTCACCCACTCCGTGCCTGCTACACTCTCATTCCCCCTGTGTGTGGTCCCCGCATGGGCTTCAAGTAATCGCTCAAAGCACACCATTAAAATAAATAAAACATGTAAATCCTGTGCTCACTATAGCGCCAACCTAGCTGCGACGCATCGAAGCGCTGTGCAACAAAGGGATACAGAGGCAGGGTACAATTAAATAGGTAGGCAATTAAGGGAACATTTGGAGGGACATGAAAAAAGTATACACCAAGGGGGCGTGGGCAGGGGGGTGCAGGTTAGGGGAGGAAAGGCGGGTGCAGTCTTGTTTAAACCGGTTGCAGAATCTGCAGCTGTACTCCCTTAGAAGCAGGGCTTCAGGGAGCTTCACATAATATGGCCTTCCAGACTGCACGGTTGAGTTCCTGCGTCTGCATCAGTGATTCCCGCCCTCGCCATCTTCTCCAATGCCTGAGAAAGTGAAGTGTGCTCCAGAAATTCCTAAAGGCAGGAACTCCTTCATCGTCTCCTCCCACATTTTTCCCTACATGTTTATGCGTCACTGTTCACCGCCCACAGAAGCAGCTCAGAAATTAAAGTTTCCGAGCAGGATGTCACACTTTTTCGTCGGCTATAAACAGGAGAAAATGTCCATCAAAGCAAGACGCGCTGCCTGCCTCACAGCGGAAACTATTGAAAAAGGTGGGTGAAGTTCTAACATCAGAAAAGGCCTCACATCAGAAGAACAGATCCACCCCCCCCCCCTTAAGATCAGTCGACGTCCCTGTAGCTGTCACGTGTCAGACTACGCAGCAGCCACGCTAGTGGAATCCGCCCATTCAAGAAAAGCGTGTTCTCCTAGCCCTGTGCGCGCCACCAGATGTGCATCACTTCCCCAGAGCAGCCCCTCTCTCATTAACCCTTACAGTACCACATGTCAGCCTCCCAAAGAACAGCTCCTTGTCATGTGTTGTGCCTTTGGACTTGTGGGTGTGGCTTGCATGTTTACGGCACCGCACATGGTTCGAAAGGTGCAGCGTGAAACATCAGGGTGGTGCGGCGCACTCGCCATGTAATTACACTCCTGGAAGATGCAGGTGCGTAACCTTCAACACCCGTGTGTCATTTGTCATCCTACAGCTCACCAATGGTGTCTTAGGTTTCAGCTAGCAGCGTCACATGGCGATTGTGCAATGCCACCTACCCAGACCATGAAGACCGCTTGTGGCTGGGGGCGTGCCTGCTTCAAAGAAACACATGTACAAAGGCCAGTGCGAGACAACACGCCTTTAATGCATGCTCGTGTATAGCTTACTGAACTTCCCTCCCCCTACCCGCCCCCCCAACCCCTTCCTAACCCAACATCACTTTCCTCTGTCCTGGCCCAAACGTGGGCCTACCCCTCATAACGATGAGGGAGGGTTATGCGCCCTATCCACAACAGGACATCTCACCCTTTTTTAGCATGCCAGCTCAACATACAGTTTACCCAATCTCTTCGGTTAGTCTCTGAGGCTTTATGCAGCATCGTTAGGCTGGGCACATTCACCTGTAGTAGACCATCCGATGCTCCACCACTGCTCTCTCCATCGGACTGATTTCCTTCCCCTAGATACAAGTCATTGGAGAACAGGTCACTGACTGCTTCGAGACGATTCCCACGCAGAGGGCGCTGTGCCCTGAAGTTTCTTGACGCGGGAAGAGTTCAGCATTATTTAATCGTGCAACTCACCATACGCGGTTATCATGGTTCCTTTTTTGTTGGTTACGACCAGCGGTTCCGGTCCGAATGTGGGGTTTTCTTTCCTCATTCTTGGCCGACGCACGAGTACTTGATCTCCGATTTCTACGTCATACTCTTTTGCTCCTCACCAGGAGTCTGCTTGGTGTTTCATATTTCTTTTCTCCTCTTGATCTCGGGTCCGGGCATGTTGTTGTAATGGTCCTGTGGGACGCTGTGTAGTGTCTTCTGTTAGTCGTGTTCGCATGGTTCTTTGGAACATGAGGTCAGATGGGCAGACTCCTGTGGTGCAGTGAGGAGTGTGTCGGTACTCGCACGGGAGTTGATATAGGGCTTGCTCGTATGGCTTGTTGAAGACGGTGTTACGCTCACCCGACATCCCCGGGGGCGTCTGGAAGGCTCTGAGATCTGTAACCCTGGATGTGTAGTTGCCCGGTGCCGAATAATGAATCTGCAATTACAGAAGGGAGGATTTGTGATAACTGTCTATAATGGGTGAATCTCCCACCTCCCTCTGACCGATTCCCTTCCCACTCGGTTCTTTTCTCACCTTAGTTATTTGTAGGGTGAGCTATCCGTCCTGCGTTTCTTGTGCATGGGCGCTTGACGTTTGTTTGCGAGCTGCCCGAGTTGCTTCACTGGTGCAGTTCGCCTTCCTTGGGCCCAGGCCTGCTGCAACCCCAAATTTGCTGGTAGACAGGTAGGTTTGTTAATTGTAAGTCTTTGGTCTGTTTATAGTGGGAATTCGTTAATGTCTTTAATGTCTTTATCTCCTTCTTTTCAGGTGCGAAGGTCTTGATGCTGGCGTGCCGGATGGAGAGGCACGTTTTCTAGGTAAGAGAAAGCGTGAAGCGCAGCGCCTTTATTGTCTTTTAAAGCTAACCTGTGTTTTCTTCTTGTTCTCCTCACAGGCCACTGTGGTGCTGCGAGTGGATGAGAGTGTGATGGAAAACAGGCCCCCGGAATCTGTTAAGGTAAGTACAGTGCTGTGCGGTTGTTTAATATTGAAAGCAAACCTGAATATGTCTTTTCCTTTGCAGATGTTGCCGTGGTGCTCCGGATGGAAGCGTGGCATTGCGCGATGGAATTCAGGTAAGACTGATGGAATTCAATGTTTTGGAAGTGCACGTTCTAATATGGTTTTTCCCTTTCTCGTTATTGCAGATCGCAATGTTCAAACAGCAGCTGTGGTAGCGGTTCGCCAGAAGTCCTTAAGCTAGATGCATTTTCTGTCTTCATGCCATTGTTAACTATCATTTTAACTCATGTATATCTCTATGTTTACGTATTACCCATGTACATAACTATGTATGTATGTATATAAGCGATGTATGTCTCTAAGCTCAAGTTGCGCCCTGATGCCCCCGGGCCGGATGGTGCGCGTTACAAATAAACAAAATACAAATAAAATACAAAATACAAAATACAAATAGTTCTCACAGGTGAGTGATGTTTCTTCTCTCGGTTACCACAGATTGCAGCTCAGTTGAGATGCTGAGTGCTGGATGGTGTTTTCTCAGGTAAAACAGAATAATCTTGTTCTTGCAGGATTACCGGAAGATGCTGAAGACCAGGGGCTGGACACGGCGAGCGTCACGCTGTGGGTTGCAGAATAACTCTAAGCGTGTTCTGCAGTCAGGGTGTGGTTTATATAGCCCAGGGAAAGTAGTACCAGGGAAAGTAGTTCCAGGCCTGCCACACCCAAAACACTAGACCGCATGGGTTGGTTCTTAGAACTAGACTGTGTGGGTGCTTCCATGTTGGATTTAAAGGCCCATGTACATAAATGGGACCTAGTTTGAACAGCCCTTCCTTCCTACATATGAGTCGGGTGCCAAAGGCGCAAGACTGGCTCCAGGAGCCCTTTTGCAGTGGTTTGAAGGCCCTCAGGGTTCTGTTGGGAACGCGCTTGTGGCACAACTTGTGCCCCCTCACAGTGGTCATGACAGTTGGCTACTTATAGTGCTCTTTTGACTTTGCCCATAAATGATGCCATTGGCTTGAGGCCATTGCAGTGTTATTTTCCTGTGCTGGAAGCCCATATAGTGTGCATCTCGCTATGCCCTTGTGCACCACTGTGTTCTGTGGGCTCGCGGGCGCTTCATGAGAGCATTCTTCCCTCCCCACCATACCTAGCGTGTGTGGTATCAGGTGGGCCGTGTTCTGTGGGTTGTGTCTGTAGCGGGAGGTGTGCTGAGGCACATATGCTGTGCCCGACGGCATCCTCCTATTCAGCAACTCCTAGGATGCACTGGTCCGTCACCCGAGCCACATGGGCATGTGATGCGTGACTCGGCAGGCGTCCTCTGGCACACATTTGTTCCAGGTGCGCCTCCCCAGCTTGGGCACGATGACAGCTAAGCATGGGTCCTGGCTGGAACCCGTTGTTGCCAGTGTGCTATCCCACCTTCCCAGACCATGCAAACCACTTGGAGCTGGGGGGGACTGCTTCAAAGAGACACACATACACAGGCCAGTGTGAGACAATGCATCTTTAATGCATGCCAGTGTGCAATTTACGGAACATCCCCCCCCCATCAATCCCCTCACTAACCCAATGTCTCTTGCCTCTGTCCTGGCACAAAGGTGGACCTTCCCATCTTAATGATGGGGGAGGGCTACACACCATAGTCACAACATGACAGCAATATTCAAGTGGCCTGCAGGCATGTTGAATATTAACTCCATCATCCGGGGGTAGTATAGTTCCGGGATCCGTAACCTTTGCCTCTCCAGATGTCCAGCATAGTCAATAGAGAGGGATCATGGGAGTTGAAGTCCAAACATCTGCAGAGCAGCATGTTGCCACCATCCAGATCCTTATAGAGGTTTCATGACATAGGTTAACACGTGCTACTACATGGAGCGGTTGCAAGATGAGCGGCGTACCAGCTTGGGTTTCAGAAAGTAAAGGTTATGCGACAACCCTCGACTTCAGATTGTGGCAGGACCTTAAACCCAATTCTAGGGCAGGCCAAGGTGACTCAGTAGGTGGATGTGGAGTCCTGATGACAGAGAAGGGGTCTCCAGAGGTAGAGACCACGTTGAACTAACTTGTGCAGGGTGTAGGAAAGATTTATTGATAACGTGGATTTTTGGAGCACACCTGAAGGGGATAGAAGGGCTATTCATGTCTGAATACCTTGGGAATTGAATTCCAATTAGGGAGTCGCTGATCGCCCAGCCCAGCGCCCATCCCCCACCACCTCCCATGTTGAAATCATTTCATTTTGGGGGAAGATAATAGGTTGTCGCCCGTAGACCTAAGGTGTTCAACTCAGGAGAAAAGATGTGGTTGTGTTCCTGCTATATTGGAGTTCTACCTTCGAGAGACCATGATGGCACAGGGCTTTTAGTTTCACTGGAAAGACGGAACGGAAGCCAGCACAGAAACTTGAGTTCAAACATGCTGTACAATTTTTCATTAACCTGAATTGTTGTATCTACTCTTTATTCAGGCCTAAGTCGATGCCAGTACAACAGTCTAGCTTCAATATCATTTAGGTCGCTCTAGCCAAATAGGTAGAGCCATTACGAGGTTGGGGACAGGTAACAGGGCTTCCCGTTTTTGCGGACCATCCTCAATTTTTGGGGGTGCTGGAGCTGATCTAAAATTCCCCAACTTGATTAAGGTGAAAACATCTCAAGGGGTGAAAATCCAAATGGTACAGGACTGTACTTCAGATACACAAGGTATCGTAGGCAGCACAGGTTCAGCAGGTTTAGTACCATGGACGTGTCCTTCAACAGCGATCTCAACAGATTTTCCCTCAAAAACCAGTGCAGGTTTTTACTGCTTTGTGGTCTGAACCGGTTATCAAGAAACTTGTGTGTTTCATTGCATTTCAACAGTTGCTTAGTGATTGGTTTTTGCCATTCTTGGGCAATGAATGGAATATGAAAAACCGCATGGTAATTTTCAAGGATCACGAGGCAATCCTCAAATAAAAACGTTATTTTTTTTAAATTTTTTTTTAAAAGAGTGCTTACCGAAGTGGTTGAAGGTAAGCGTGATTCTGATAGTGGAAATGGACAAGCAGAATATTCTCACTATAGCAATACCGGAGAATTATAAATCAAATAGTAAATGGATCCAGCCATGACATGGGACACACCCTGGTTGCAATTTTCTGCAGGGAAGGACTATGCGCATCTGCGCCAACACCACCAATTCTATCGAGCGACCACTGCTTAATACCATTCTACATCACTTCCCCTACTGGCCAGAAAGGAAATACTCCAAACCAGCAAGAAAAGAAACTTAAAAGGACCTAGACCTAGAAACCCTAGCAAACCTTCTAGACTCAACCCTCCCAAGCGAAACAGAACCCACTGAAACAACCATAGACAGAAAAGATTTGAATCACCAAGGCCCTTGACCAACTGGCACCAGCTAAAACATTCAAAGCAACACCCAATAAACTAATAGAAAAATGGTTCACAGAAAAACGGAAAGAACTAAAATAGAAAACAAAAACAAAATGGACCACGAATGGAGAGAACAATACACCAGATGAGACAAAATAAAATACCAAAGACAACTGAAACTTTACAAATCCACAGTCCTCAAAGCTAAAACGTTCTACTACGCCACAAGAATAGAATTGGCAAACAATCCACTGAAAGAACTCTTCCAAATCACCAAAGAGGTACAAAACCCTTCTTCCTGTAAGAATTCCACCACCCTGGCACAAGCACTTTGTGACATCACAAACCACCTGAGAGCAAAAATGGACAATCCAGGAGACCATCAACACAGCCCCGGGCAAATGCAACCACGATTGCCAGAAGAACACAGGCACTAGGCCAAATGCAGACTACAGCAAAACTCACCTGCCTAGAACCAATCAAAGAAGAAACCTTCACCACACTGATCAAGGACAACAACCTTGCAGGATCTCCAACGGACCCCTGACATCTTCAAAGGATTCCTCAACCACAAAACTCTGGCAACACACCGCTGGATCCTAATGGCCTATCACTCAAAGAGTAACAATACTGTCCTCCTTCAAATCAGCATACATTAAACCACTGACAAAAAGGAATCAGAAAGCGCAGAAGAACCAAGCAACTACAGACCGATATCCAACCTGCCATCCCCAAAAAAGATCCATGTATACAAAACCCTTCTTAAATACGTCAAAACAAACCAAATACTCGACCGGTCACAAATTGGCTTCAGACCAATGAGAGGAACAGAATCAGCACTTCTATGAATATGGGATGACCAGAGTATAAACGCAGACAACAATGCCCTATCGGCACTCATATGATTGAGCATATCAGCAGCATTTGACACAATCAGCCATGCAACACTAACAAAAAGATTAATGGAACGTGGCATACAGGAATCCGCAATAAAGTGGCTTACCTCCTCACCTCATTCTTAACAAACCGACCCGAAACAACCTACCTATCACCGTTTACAGGGTTCCAGCCTCTTCCCTTTGCTTTTCAACATCTACATGTGCCCACTGATGAAAATCATTCGAACCCACTGATTTACTACCAACAACTACGCAGATGACACACAACCGATTGTGAAAACAAACAGAACCCAGGAACAAAATAACAGCCCCAACAACTGCCTCACAGACATCTACAATTGGATGACAATGAACAAACTTAAACTGAACACGGCAAAAACCCTTAGGATTCAAGAGAAGGAACCCACAACTGGACTGGACGGCCAGCATGGGAACACAACCGGAGACTTCCAATGTAGTAAATAACCTAGGGATACCAATAGACCTCTGACTACCACTGGAACCGCAAGTCAGCACATTCATCAAAGAATGCTTTTTCCTCCCACAACTGCTCAGAGGGTTACTCCCCCAACCTCTTCTTCCCCCACAGAACCCTCACAATCATATCTGTGATATTCAGAAGAATGGACTATACAAACAGCCTCTCCCTAGGAATGCCGGAAAGACTCACCAAGAAACATCAAGTGGTGCAAAATCCAGCAGCCAGGATCCTACTAAGATTAAACAGAAGAGACCACATCTCTCCAGCACTAAAAAGCCTACACTGGTTACCAGTAAAAAAAAAGTGCATCACAGTCAAAGCACTCTGAATCGCCCACAAAGCCTTGCACAGACAAGGAGCGGAATTCCTACAAGACAAGCTTAGCCCGATCACCCAGGAAAGGAACTAAGATCCGGCAACTACCTACAAAAAAAAAAAAGCCAAAACACTACGAAAAAAGAACATTTGGCAGAACAGCATTTTCACATCTAATTGCTAACATCTGCAACTACATGCCCAAAGAAATTAGAACCACAGAAGACCATATCACCTTCAGCAAACTGTTCCAAACTTGGCTATTCAACAGACAATGACACCAGCAACACCACCACAGAAAAACAATTAGAGAGGCGACGAGCTGGGTCAAAGAACCACGAACAAGAACTTGGCTAGTCACTGTTAAGCGGCAAACAAAGAGCAAAGCCAGAGGCTCCAACAAACTGACCGACTTACTAACCCATTTTCCCCTTCCTGCTCCTTCAACATAACGGATGCCACTACACCAGACCTTGGACTAGCCACACTACACACAAACAAACAGAGAATCAATACTATGTACACTGCCGCATCTACAGATGCTGAAGCACACCTAGAGTGAACCACCCACATAGTCCATAAAATGTAAACATCTACAATGCAACTACACACCAAGATACCATATCATCTTACAGCCATCACCACCTGTGACTCTGGATCCCTTATGGACACCATCCAACCAGTGCAAACAACCTAAACCACTCACACTAACACCAACACAGAACACTACCACACACTGAGGCACTGAATCTTACTCATACGGTTACAATGCACAAGGCCTCTCAAACTACCACATGCAAAACAACACTCACAGACACCGGTTCCTCCTGGTTCAGAATCTAACCTCTCACCTTATCCCCACTAAACACCCCCCACCCCCGAATCCCCTCTCTTGCAGAGCCACGCGAGCGCTTGGAAACAGGAAGAATCCAGCATTAAGCACAACATAAATCACCAATAAAAAAACAAATATTTAGAGTTGATTGGTAAAGGTACTGTTGAACCTGCGATGCTTTGAAGGTCTTTACCGGTTTACCAATTTCCTTCGGCGAGCCTTCTGTAATGTAGTTCAGCTGTGGAGACATAGCTGGATCCCTCGTTGGTGAAGTAATGGTTAATACTCCGGCTTTATATGTGCATAGTTTTTGTTATTCAATTAATGATTACACATTTGGGATCTTGTAGGAAAAGTCCTTTGAAGCTTTGTCTACCAACTCTTGTAAGAACGAGAAGCCACCCAATGGTTGAGGCAGAGCGCACAGTTCCGTCAATATTTTAAAGACTTCAGAGGTGCTATTTCCAGCCTAAGAGACATGGTTTTGAAGACATTTAAATTTTCTTTTAATTTGAAGCCCCCATGTTGGATTTAAAAAAAGTTATTTGTCATTCGCCATACAAATTCTCCTCCATTTGTGCTCAAAGATTCTTGTTAAAATAGTGTTTGTGCTCTGACGAATCTCAGGATATCATCTCTTCTCTGGGGGAGGGGTGGGGGGGCACTCCAAGAGGCCAGGGCGTTGCATCCACAGTACAATAATCCCCCCGGGGGGGGTGTTCCATAGAAGGAATCAACTGGGAAGGGAAGGCCCTTATGGGACTGGGGACAATCATGTTCTGGAGACGTATAATTCGGCTGAAAGTCCTTTAACCCCTTTTCAGGAGTTCAACGCTCCTCCCACCAGCCCCAATTCAATTGATATGTGTTATTGTAGAGCCAATCTAACTAACTCATAAATGTAGAGTAACAAGAAAACCAGTATATAGTCTTTTTTTTTTTAAATGTACTGACACAAGAAAGGAGGACTGTAAGGATGAAGATGACACCAGTAAACCCAAGTGAGCAGTCTAGTTCTACACAGAATCCAATTGGTCCAGAAGAACTCCCTTTTTCAACACAGATTAAATGTGCTACAGCGGTGAGGCCAAAGACAAACCCTGGAGTAGCTTTGACCAGAGAAACAAAGCTGGAGAGCAGGGCCAGCTAGACACCAACGAGGCAAACTGCGGGACGCCATGTACAGAGCAGGACGGTAGCAAGGCGGTAGTCCGGTGAAGAAAGATTAGCCATCCCACTGTCCGGGAACCCCTCCGGGCATTGCAAGATCTTGGGAGCTGCACACCACAGGGACTGCAGCCCGAGAGGCACTGTGTTGGTTGCAGAGCCGCCACCAAGAGAAACACAGGTGCCGACAAAACCCAGAGCAAGAAGACGTGATTGGGAGGGACGCTGCCAAACAAGGAAAGCAGCCGAATAGCACCAGAGCCTCACACTGAAGCATCGAAAGGTGGAAGATGCGGTCAGGTATGCAGATGGCTTAATGGGTGCTAGAGGACTGAGATATGCTAGAAAGCCAAAACGAAGTACAAGATAAAAGGGTCCGAGACCATGGGGAACTGTAGAAATAAAAGGTGGTACATTTGGCAGAAAAGTGAACCAAATCTTAAAGGGACATTACTGTGAGTCTGGGGCTCACACCCATACGAAAGGCAAGACCCTGAAGTGACCATGATTAAGAGGGTTTGGGACCCAGTAAGACAAAGAGAGACAGCCTGTGAAGGGGCAATTGCTTGGCAGAAGAATAAACCAAGCAGTTCACCAGGGAGAAAAGGAAAGACATCCTGTGAAGGGGGCATTGCTTGGTGGGAGAATAAACCAAGCAGTTCACCAGGGAGAGAAAGAGAGCCAGCCTTTGATGTGGAAAGGAGCAACCCCCCATTGGAACGCGATTTCTTGAAATTATTATTTTAATCCTTTTTAAATCTGACTGGCTGAGAACATGTAGGTTTGCTTGATGAACACCATTTTCCTTAGAGTGAGATTTTTACTGCACCATTTTGTTAGTTTATAGAGTGAGGGACAGAAATAGGGTTTGGGGTCATAACTGGGACAGACCTACTTTTGGACATCCTTACTATACCATTACAGAACTTGGCTTTCTGAATTGCATCACTGGCCCCATGCACAATGAGGCTAGAGCCCTTGATTGGATTGCGGACCATAACTGTAACATCAATGTGCTCGCCAACATACCATGTGCCTGGTCAGACCACCATGTGATCATCTTCACCATCCAGGACATACCCTCGTCAACCACCCGCCTTATCTTCCGGCAGCTACCAGAAAAGCAAAGAATATCAGTGGACAAGATGCTTCCGCTCTTCTACCCCATCACTAGCCCACAGAACTTCAACAACCTAGGCCCGGAAAAAATGTGTAGATCTGTATAACCAAACACACTCTCTGGCCATAGACAAAGTAGCCCCACTAAAAATTAGGAAAGCCAAATAAGCAGCCCACCTCAACTCGTGGTACCCCATAAGCCTAAAAAGGCGACAGAGTACTAAGAGAGCAGCTGAAGCGGCATGGGAAGAAAAACTCAGAAATTTGTACCAGCGTCCACCAATTACTAAAATACTATACACCCAACGAAAAGTGACACCTACAATCAGAGAATCAGTAATGCTAAATCTGGGACTAAAGAACTTTTGTCTATCCTATGTGATTTGGAAACCCCCATTATACCCGGTGAAAAATGCATCAAAGATACCAAATGGTGCTCATAGATCCAAAAAGCACTGTTGGACAAAATCACGCTCCTCCAAACTAAAACTGACGTTAAAAAAACGTAGCCTCTCCAACAAAGCTAGAAATTTCAATATTAAAGTCACCAACAACCAGTCCACCCCTTTCCAGTTCACTGCCAGGGTGATACCTGCCCGCCTATCCTCATCAAAAAGGCTGTAGCTAACATCTCACCCATCATCATGACCTTTATAAACTCTTCATTTGTAACCTACACAGTCCCAACCAACCTTCAAGATGTATGGGTCCGCCCTCAAAAAAATAAAAAAAAAAATTAAAAAAATACTTCACTAGCCCCCAACACTCCTACCAATTATCGCCCCATAACCATAGTACTGTTCCTACTCAAGATATTGGACAAGGCAGCGTACCTCCAAATTCAAAAACACCTCATGGCACAGAAACGGCTCTCATCGATCCCAAAAATCAAATAGATGAGATAAAGAACAAAGGGAACATAGCCGACTTCCTCCTATTAGACCTTTCTGCAGCCTTCGATCTGGTCAACCATAAAGTCTTATGCAAGCCCCTTACAACAGCTGCACACTTTTCAGCTAAAGCCACGGCTTGCATGTCCTATGTTGACTCGCATGGCTCTACGCACGCGTAGCCTACCGAGTGCTGTCCCTCAGTAGACTATGCCAGTGCCGTCCAGGCCAGAATGTCTAGGTAGAGCCGGCGACCCATTAACAGCTCCCCGCGAGACCACGGCAGCTCATGCGGACACCTATATTCCATCATTTTGGACCATATAAAGAGCATCGAGTTACTGCCCTCCGGCTGTCTACTGGCAGGCCATTCACAGGCTCTAATTGGACTGTGTCTGAGCGAGGCTCACGTACAAGATATGGCGATGGCCAATAGTAGTATACCTACCTCACCTTAAAAGCAGGGGATTATCCCAATAAGCACATTTCCATTCTTCTCCTGATTAAGATGTGGACAAAATGAGTGACGTCGAAACCGGTCGAGAAACTCAAAAGGATTGTGATCTGTCCAGAACAATGTTGTTTTGATCCACCTTCACAATAGATCACATGCAATCATTCTATTGCCTTGTTCTGTTTTCTACATAAATAGTTTGCCCGTGGTGACAGGTATCATGTCCCTCTCCCTAATGTTGTAATTTGTTGGTATGGTTTTTAGTCATTGTTGGTATGAGTGACACAGAGTGTAGATAAACTTTGAATCATCAAATATTGGTATGCTTTTTTAACTTGTATTACGTAGTCCCATGCTTTCCTGCTATGTTATATAAATTGTGAAGTGTTAGTATTATGTGATTAATTCACCTTTTTTGAATTTATGTATCATGCTAAATAAACTTTTGATACGTTGTTTGTAAAATAAATATGTCCTCTGGACAACTTTTTCAGTAATCTTTCACTTTTCAGCTAAAGGCACGGCCTGGATTCAATAATTTCGCACAAATAGGACTATGAGAGTTTTCTCACCTCAGCATCTGCAGACCCAGCACCAGTCTCATGTGGAGTACCCCACAGCTCGTGTGTATCTCCCACATTGCACAATATATTTACGAAGCCACTATTTGATCACCTAGATAGTTTGGGCATCATCTACACAAACTATGCAGATGATACTCAAATACTCATCCCCTTTCAGGCTCCTACACCACTGACTCTAATCTCCTGAACAAAATCTACCTTATCATTCAGGCATGGATGGCCCCTCATGGCCTCTGCCTGAATGATGACAAAACAGAGCTATTGCTGATTGGCTCTCACAACCGCCTGAACAGACTGCCCGGCGAATTCCAATCATTCATCATTGACAACAATACCATTCAAGTTGCTAAAGTAGTGAAAACACTTGGAATCTATCTTGACTCGAACCTTAGCCTCACGAAACAAATTGATTCCACAGCTTCCTCAGTAGCCTACACGACAAAGCTCATAACCGCCTGCAGACCATTCCTGTCACCTGAAAGCTGCGTCACCCTAGCCAGAGCACTTATCCTATCCAAGCTCGATTATTGCAACACTTCCTACAACGGAACTAGTCTTCGCAATCTGAACAAACTTCAAGTACTCCAAAATAATGGTCAAAGAGCTGTAAGAGCGGCCCTTAACATACCTGGAGCCAACCACATCCCAGCATCCAGACAAAGAGTAAAGTGGCTTCCAATTAAGAGTAGAATTATGTACAAATCACCATCTCTTAACCACAAATGCTCAGCCAACCTAGCCTGTAAATACCTCAACTGCAAGTTCTCAAAAAATATATACAACAGACCCACAAGAGCAGCACAAATTAACCAACTCATCATACCAACGTATAAACTTGATAAATCCGGGAGGAGCTTTCCGGTTCTAGCAGCCAAACTGTGGAACGCTTTTACCTTCAGACATCAGAACAGAGACAGTATATTGGACTTTCGAAGAAAAAAAGAAAAACGTGGCTAGTATCCCTAGACTAATCTAGCACTACTGAGGCTCACCCTAGCTCATGTCCTTCTACCTCCTTATGACCGACCTGTTTAATCAGCCATAACTGATCATTACCACCGCCATCCTTCACTGGCAGTAGGTATATTTCCACCCTGTTTGCACACTGTAAATACAACTTGAAATGATGTACCTCCCTTATTGTAATGTACTACACCTGCATTGTTCTGTAACATTATAAACCTGTATGGTTTCTGTAACCTTGTAAACTGTGTATCTTTAAATTTAAAATGTACATTTGTGCCCAGATGCCTTTGGGTGGGGAGCACTATACAAATAAAAAACAAACAAACGTATCTATGTGTACCCATACTGCCACCTGTCATCCTAACTAGGCAACTGGAGCACAGGAAGTGGTTGGAAAGGGGTGGTTTATATGCAGATTACTGCCAAAGGAGCCCCGCGACTGCCTAGCAGCGGCCCATTATCAATGCCTCCAGTATCCAATGGCTGCTCGGCAGCAACCTCGGCTGTGTATCCTCAGCAGGGAACCTGCCTTTTGGCTTACTGCACAAAAACCCAGACTCATTTAAAAGTGGAAAAGGTCGCTTTAATGTGACAGGCCAAAGCTTACAATCAAACGCTTAACTGGCTCCATGGCCTAACAAACTAAAGAAATATTTTAACAACCAATTAAATAAATTAAACATTTTCATTTTCCCCCAACAATTAAATAATTAAATAACCCAATTCCTCCCTAATGATCCCTTGGATCCTACCGTCTCCTTGCCCCTT
Source organism: Ambystoma mexicanum (assembly GCF_040938575.1). Classification (NCBI taxonomy): domain Eukaryota; kingdom Metazoa; phylum Chordata; class Amphibia; order Caudata; family Ambystomatidae; genus Ambystoma; species Ambystoma mexicanum. The sequence continues at coordinate 57,008,138 of NC_090938.1, forward strand.
TTCCAAGCGTCCCGCTTTCTCCCAGGGGCCATGCCCCTCCAGGCTCAATACCTTTTCCCCCGGGGTGACCTGCTTGTGCAAACAGTGCCACCCCATCCTTTCCCGTGTCATTCCCCCATTGTGCTTCCCTCCCCCCACATCAAAAGGGGCCATGCCCCGGCACCAGAAAAACCCTCCCCCGAGGAGTTCTTTCTGCCCCACTCCCCCCCCCAAACATTTCTACCTCAAACTTTTTACCCAGCCTCCCAGCCCAGAACCTAAGAAGAGCCACACCCTTATCCCTTACCAGATCATTTTCCCCAGCAAGACTAATCCCCCCCATCTGGACGCCCATAGCTTTCCCTCACCCCAGCCAACATAGGAAGCAACTAATCCCATCCCAGCCCCCCAAACCCGGACATCTTACCACAAACATCTTTATAGTTGCACCCCAGTTGCCTGCCAACAACCCTTTTCCCAACTTCTTTCCCCGCCCACTTAACCCTAGAATGTCCCAAAAACCAGATTTTTGACATCTGACCGGACCTCCTAGCAGCATCTGGAAAAGAAATTACAAAATCACTTACAAATCAACAACATCCTACTAAATGCAACACTCCCGCTACCTACTGAAAAAATTCTATATAGACATTCCGTTTGCCCCGGTCCCTGACATACCCTTTGTATCTCCCTTACTCCCAGCGTCCCAACCTTTTCACCTACTCCTCTTAATAGCCCAGCCTGCTACTTCCAGATGCTGCACTCCTCCTAAATGAATGAGTTCCAACCTCCTAACCTTTCCCACACCCCTAGTAACACCTCCTCAGTACCCTATCCTTTCTGGCCATTTCCTTAACCCTCTCCGGAAACACCTCAGGTCTTCTCCTACCGTCCCCCTATATTTCACCCCTTTCACCTAACCTTTAAACAATACACCTAAACCCACTTAGACCCCCTTTTTCCTCTAAACTATTACCCCCCTGCTCCCCCTTGCCCCCCCCACCTTCCATCACCTTATTAATATTGGCCCTGCGTTGCCCCCTCCTGCACAGGGGGCCCACGTGCACCCCTCTCCATGCAGGCCCTTTACTTTATTGCTCCTCTCGCCACTGCACCAGGGGCCAAACCTGCACCCCCGTCCATGCAGTCCCTTCCTTATAACTAATTTTCAAGATCCTTGCGTCTATTACCACCCGTTTCCCACCTGCACCAGGGGCCCTAGTGCACCCCCGTCCATGCAGGCCCCTTTTCTGCCTTACTCCTCTCCACCGCTGCACCAGGGGCCACACCTGTGCCCCCGTCCATTCCACATAAATTCCTCTTCCAGCACCTTGCTTCGTTGCTCCACTTCTTTCCCCCAGCTGCACCAGGGGCCCTAGTGCACCCCCGTCCATGCAGACCCAGCTCATTACTTCCCCTTGCTGCACCAGAGGCGCTCCCGCACCTCCGTCCATGCAGCCTGAAGCTTACTCACCTTGTCGTGCGGCAAGAGTGAGGGCTTCGCCACCGTCGTCCATGCCCTCCAAACGACGGCCACCACCCCTTAACAATTTCCACAGTTACATCCCCCCTGCGGCCCTCCCCCACCTACGCTTCTTCCTCCTCACCCTTCTCCTACCCCCTTTAAGTCGCCCCCAAAAACCTTTCATCAAACCTTGTGCCCCCCCTCCTTTTACGTTAAACTGAGCCCGACCTACCAGCACACCCCAATTTACCTGGCATGCGGTCCTCCCCCCCCCCCACTTCCTTGCCCCGCTCCTCGCCCTGACCCACTGTCCCCTGCCTGAAAACAATCTGTAACCGGATGCCGACCCGCACACCTGCTGCACTCGTGTTTAAATTTGCACATCCACCTCGTGCAGCCTTCTTTATTGAACGCCCAACATTCTGTCGAGGGCTGTCCTCCGCCTCCTCCCCCTGCCCCCTCATGGGCGGGGCGACCAAGAAAGGGCCGGTAAGGCACAGGCAGCCCACTTGCTGTGTGCAATGTCGGGGCAGGCCTCGTTGGAGCCATCCATTGCAGCCAAAGATCCATGTCTATCTCCCCCCAGACCGCCTGACTGTCCTCCGCCATTCTCGCTCTGAATTCCTCATCATAGCGTACCCAGGCAAAACCCCCAAAACTCGTGAAAGCCTTCCTAATTACGTCCATATATTTAAGCAGGGCCACGCAACGCTCCGGCAATTTTTCACAGTACACACTGGCATAAATGATAAACGCCGACGTCCAATTCCCAATAGTCACCGGGACCCTTGGGCGTGAAGCCAGTTCCCTCTCTTCCTCCTTAGACCCCTCCTTTGCTCTCACTTCCCTATGGAGCAATTTAAAGACATCCACAAATTCCCCTGCCTGAATCTTCTCCCTGGTCGCTGCCATCAAGTGCGCCCCCAATGGTTTTGTTATCCCCATGTATGGCCATTTTTTCTCCTTTCTTTTCACTTCACACTCCTTATCTTTTCCGGCTTGCACTTCGAGCACCAATGGCTCCACCACCTTTCCGTTTGGACCTCCACTGAGCAAATGCTCTTCTCAACCCCCGCGGCTCCAATGGCCTGCACACCAACTTCTTTCCTTACACTTGCAGTCCAGACCCTTTATCCCTTGTCCCCGTTCTTGCGACCCCTCTCTGCCATGCAGATGACCATTCCCTTTCCCGCTCACCTCTTTCCACACCTGCCGCCTGTGGTCTGGCGTCCACACCGATGCTCCTCCTCTCCTTTCTTAGAGGGCTCCGACTGCGGGGACAAAACATGTCAGCACACTCACCCAGCCAATAGTTCCCCTGACCCCTTCCTCCCCGTCCACCCTGCACTTCCCCTTCCCTATCCCACCTCAAGCTTCTTCTCTCCTCCCCCCTTTCCCTTTCCGCCCCATAATCTTCCACTTCCCATTGCCCCACATATTCCTCCCATCCCACTTCATCACCCCTTAAATACCATTGCGTATGCAAGCTCCTGCCCGAGTTGAGTTGATGATCTTCTTCCGAGCCCGGGGCGTCCGCCCTGCCACTCCTTTGACGTCTTCTCGGCGGGGTTGTGGAAACCCCTGCCTGGTCCTCTTCTCTCGGGCGAGGCGTTCCGTCCTCCACCCTGGGATCCTCATTGCTAGGGGCTGTGCTGCGCCCTCTAGGCTCTCCTTGCGCTGACCAAGGAGGGGCCGTACTGAAACCCTCTACCTCCACCTGACCAGCGGGGGCTGCGCAGCGCCCTCCGCCCTCACTCCTCCTACCCGGGGGGGCCGTTTCGCACCCCACTCTAACCTCCTCAATTGATGGGGACCTCTCGCTCCTTCTCCCACCTGCACTCTTCTGCAGGCATTTACCCCCTCTTCCCTGACACCCCCCTCTGCACCCCCTCACGGGCCCCACTCTTGTTCCCTTGAGCCACCTCCATCTGAGCACTCCTATCTTCCCTAGGGCTATTACTCACTCCCTCCCTCAATGGCTGACCACCCAAAATCATTTCTCCCCCGGACGCCCTCCTGTCTATCTCCCTCCTCAACTTCCTACCCCTGAATTCCCACACCTCCCCTTTCCCCGCCGCAGGGGTGCAAGCCATCACTGCCGCGAGAGCCCCATCTGCCGCTGCTCTACGCTGCGGCCTACCCCCACTTATCTCCCCCTCACCCGTGACCTCTCCCCCAGTGACCCCCCCCACTGCCCCCTCCAACTGAGCCTTGGATGCCCTACTAATTATTTCTAAGGCCTCCCTCAGAGCCTTAACATCAACCAGCCCCTTCTTGCTGGCTCCCTGGCCCACCATAGTGCACTACTTATCTGAGTGCACTACAGTATATATGCCCCTTGAAAATTAATCTAGCGAACCTAAGCCCCCGAGCCAAACTACCTGTGGACCTAAACCCCAACTGACCAACTACTAACTCAGAAACGAGTTAAAAAAGCACTAGCGAAACCCAACCTTTAATATCAAATCCCCAATGCAAATTACAAAATTATTAATCAATTTAACAAAAAAAAAAAATGTTTTATTTTATTTATTTATTTTTATTTATCTACCTCTATATACCCCCTATAATACTGCCCTAGCCCCTGAAACCCCCTGCCCAGGCAATAACGTGCCACGGGAAAAGGAAAACTCGCAAAAAACCAGCAGCCCAACTATAAATGGGCCCGAGATGTGCCCGTGTCACACTGCCCCCTGGCTGCGTGTAAGCACCACTGCACCAAGTAATAACCGCACTGTCCCTTTAAGGTGAGCACACTGCCCCCTCTGACAAGCGACAGCTACCGCACGTATCTTTCCCCTCACAGCTGCAAAAACGGGACCCGACGCTCCCTAATTAAAATACCCCCTACAACTCCAATGGAAAGAAGCACCACACTAGATGCCCAATATCCTCCCCGCTCCCCCTCCCGGACCTGCGTTCAACGCCACGTTTTTTTTAATTTTTTTTTTAATAAAACCCCACACCCTACAGCAAAATGGGAAATACGCCGGGACAAAATGCCGTGCAAGAAAACCCAGCCCGGACCACAGACAACGCTGGGACCAGAGCCAAGTACAGTAAGTGGGGGTACCTTATCTACGGTACCCCCGGCTATAACAAGAATATATATTTTATAACAATGTTCCTGCCAACTATACCTAACCTCCCCAATACTACAACTATCCCTCTCACCTACTCTACCCTGCAGCACCGACTGCCCAGCTACTTCAGGGAAGGCTCGGGAGCAGGCGACAGAACTGAGACAATCATCAAGTCCTAACCGTCCCCTGCCTCCCGAACCTTCCCTGAGCCCTTAAATACCCCCTGGGAGGCGCTCTGCCCCCACGGCCACTCGCTGGCCATGTGCAGCGCCAAAAACTCCCCGGGGGGAAACGCTTTGCGTTCCCCCCGGGGCCCCCCCAACTGAAAGCCCCACTAACCTGGCACTATCTTTTCGGTCACCCCTTTGATCCCTACCATATAATGGGCTGTTTGAGGCTGAGAGGGGCCTTTGGTGCACATCTTGGGCACACTGCAGTCTGAAAGATTCCCTACCCACTTCAGTGCTGTGAGGTGGCCATCATGTGTCATAAAGCACTTCAAAAGCAACATGCCTTTCATAGGCTTAATTGGCGAGAGTCATGCAACACACACAGACCCCCCCATCCCCACCCGATCTGTGTGTCAAGTGCACCCTGCAACACTATTATCAGAGTATCACACTTGGTGGTCATAGTGGGCCGAAGGGGTCGGCAGGAGTGCTCCTCTATTTTAAAGTTCTTTTTTAAGTTGTACTGTTTGTATACTTTTATTTTAAAAAGAAACCGTTGCAAGATGGTTTCGCTTTAAAATAAAAGTGTAGGAAGCAGTTAAAACCTCAGCAGACGCATGCGAATGGGGGTTTGTATTGTGTGTGGGAGGGGGACTGGTGATGGGGTCTGTGGGGAGCGGTGCAGGCCAGTAGGGAACATAGTTCCACTACTTCTTTTCGTACACTTCGACCACTGCTCTCCCTATTCGTCCCTTCCTGAATTCCAGGCTTGCAACTTAATCCCGGAACGCATCCACCGACCTACAGTGGCCTGTTCTGCACTTGTTCCGAATAACCAGTTCGCAGATGGTCTCTTGCCAAAACGTACACGGTAATCCCAAGGCAAAAAGCGACCACGATTTAACTGAGCATCGATGCACATCTGGACCCCCTCATGCAGTCAATTCATCTGGGTCATTAACTCCAATTGCTCCTCTGAACTGCCCCAGAGACAGGTCAGTTCGATTCCAAACATGATTAGAGCATACCTTCCTTTCTGCAATCCCATTCTACGGTCCACCTTAAGGGATTCCCATGCACCCAAAACATTCATTCCTGCCCACCCCCACCACCCCATCTACATCGCTCTGCCCCTACGCCTGTGAATTCCACCCACGTTCCCATTCTCTTTTCTCCCTAATCCTTTTCTTCTACAGACTAAAGTTGGGATAACCCACACTGGGGTACCAAGTGTTACGGGTGACCCTCCCAATGTGCATTGCCCCTTTAAGGGGATGTGTTCCTCCCACGTGTGTTGCCCCTTTAAGAGGGGCCATGACTGTGTCATGGCCCAAGCTAATAAAAGGAGCTCCTGCAGGCACGTGAGACAGAGCGGCTGCAGACTCCCAAAGAGGAACGACTGAGTCCGTGTCTCATTATCCATGTAGGCCCCAGGCCTACACGTGGAGACGCAGGCCTGCACGCCCCGACACTGAGGGACTCGCATGCCAGGATGGCAGTCGAGGTCCCCTCGGTCAGAGGCCTGGCAGGCTGTGACCCCACGCTAGGGCGCCAGAGGCCCTGGCACCCGGGGCCATGCCGGATGTCCATGGCAGACCCCCACCCCCACACATAGTGGGACTGCACGGCGCTAGCAGAGATAGCGCCCAGGGGCGCCCGCCGGATGACCATGGCTGGCGACCCCCAACAATGGCGACGAGGACGACGAGTCCGCGGTACCCCCCCGCTACATGTAAGGGCGACGGGTTGGGGAGAGCGGAGTATTCGGCCCCACCGCGGTTTCGCGTGGCCTGCGCCTCACCGCCGCGGTTTGGCTGGTGTAGGCCCGGGCTGCCCCGCAGTGGGGTACACTGGAAGAGGAGCATTCGGCCCCACCGCGGCTTCGCGTTGCCTGCGCCTCACCGCCGTGGCAAGGGCGGTGTAGGCCCGGGCTGCCCCACGGTGAGGTACATACCCGGCGGCGTCCCGCTGCAGGGGGATGATGAAGGCGATTTGCGGCATCCATCGCCGCACATGGGGGAGCAGAAGCCGTAACAAAGCGGCATGTGGCATACAGCGCCACGCCACAAGAAGCGGATGCGGGAAGAATGGCAATTGGATTTTTCCCGGCCGCGGCCCTCTGAGGAGGGTGCTCATGCGGCCGGGGTGTTTGTCCCATCTGCAGCCCTTCCTGGCCCACCCCTATCTGGTGCAGCATCTCCTGGCACCGGAGAGAGAAGAATAACGCGACCGCAGCCACGAGGAGGTGGAGCTGTAGGCCACCGCTGCGGTGAGTGGACATGCCCTGCATGCCTCCGCCTGCCCGAGGCCCTCCAGGGAGGGTGCTCGTGCGGCTGGGGGCAGGGCGTGCCTGCGCCCTGCAACAGGAAAAGGCGACAAAGTGAAGAACTGGTGGCCCCTACCCCCAGTGGATGCCGGCGGACCGGCAGGTGCCGTGATGAGGCAGGCCATGCCCCAAGAAGACATAGGGCTGCTGATGCCACCAGCAGAGAAGAGGGAGTCAGCCCGACCCCTGCAACACCCTCGCTGAAAAGAGAAAAGTCGTCGAGCACCAATGCCGCGATGGAAGAGGGTCTCCCGCTGGGGAGAGGGCAGTGGTTCCATGCCCCAATGGAAGAGGGGGGCGGGAGTCCAACCCGGCCCTCGGCCCTGTCAGCGGGAAGTAGCTGCCCACTGCGCCCAATAAGCCAACCTGGGTCTGCCGGCGGTGGCGGTAAGGAGGCGCTGTGCGTTCGGCAGACGCAGACACCCGCTGTGACAGCTGGAAGCTTCCAGGCCGCTGGCGCTGCGATTCCAGGCCACCCAGAAGCACATTGTAAGGTGCTCCGCGTCGGAGCAGGAGGTGATGGCGATGGCCCTCTGCGCACTCCATGCTCAGGTGGCGACAACAGCAAATGGCCGTGGACAGCCATGTAGAACCAAGAACATGTCGCCGGAGAAAGATCCCCGACCCATCATCCAACAGGCTCACGTGGCCCGCAGGGCAGTGTGAATCGGAAGCGCCTCATGCTGTTTCAGCACACCCCTGCAGTGTCGAGGTGCTGGTGTCCCCACAGTGATCTCGGGCCTCATGGGGGTGAATGGAAGGAGCGCTATGTCAGAGCTGGAAAGGTGCCTGATGCTCCATGTCAGCCGGGGCCAGGCTGGAGGTGAGAAAGCAGTTGCTCTTCGAGATCCTGGGCCGCAGAACATGGCCCCGCAGTGATTGGCGAGGAGAACAATCTTGCAGTCGTGTGTTGGAACGGTGATGATAGAGGCCTTAGTAGGATCCCGGGCCAGGGGGCAGTTAAATAAGGCAAATCTACGAGCCCAGAGTTTTTCCAACCCAAGATCTGAAGTGCAAGGCACGTTGGCATTGGTGTCATCAGGGCCTGGAATGCGGCAGGCGGTGGGCCTAATAAGAGATAGAAAAGGGCCCCTTTTCGATGAGCCCAGCAAAGTCAACTAAGAAGGGCTCCAACACCCATGCGAGAGGAGCGAACAAGGAACATGTGGCTGCCTGCTCCACCCTCGGTGCCACATCACCAGCGTCGCCCTGTCACGTGTGTCCCACTGCCATGGGCGCGTGCTTCTGCCTGAAAAGGTGACCTGGGGCACAATGGGTAGCAACTGGTTGATCGAGTGCGGCAGTGCACAACACGAGTCGGCGCTGGGTTGGACAGGGGACTTACACTGGGTGAGCATCGGAACCCCGGGCTGCGACATTTCTGCATCCCAAGCCCCGTGCACTGTACACTGGAGTGACAGGGCCATGGGGGAAATAGGACACCCTGACATGTAAGGCACTTGCCGGCCCCGCAAGTGGCCTCGACACCCTGCCACGAAGGTCCCCCTTCAGACCATCTGAGGACCAAGGAGTTGGTGGCCCTGCCTGCCAACATCTCCCGGCGTGCCATCAGGTCAAAGGACCAGGGCACCGTGGGTCTTGGGGATATACCTACCGATCCACTGAGCCCAACCACCAAGGGGTCGGACCAGCGACTACGGGTGACCCTGACACTCCCATGAAGAAGCGGTGCACTGGGCAGGTCGGGATGAGTCCGTTCAATGCAGAGGAATGGGAGTGATCACATATACCATACCGACACTGGCCACAGGGCAGAATTGATCCACCAGCACCACAGCCGTGCTCCGGGCACAGTGCACCTGAGCGTGCTGCACTCTGCGCGTCATGTACCTCATCACGAGTGCAGTGCCCAGGGTGCTGCACGGAAATGGACAAATGACTCTGTGCACCAATGACAGCCCTGAACAATTGAAGCATGGCATCGACCCAACACCAACCATGGCCTCACCGTGGCCAACGGGGAACTCTCACCTCAGGCCCTCACGGGTCGCAGGCATGAATACCAGGGCATCCGGCGTTCTGGGTACCGCAGGGTGTCTGACCAGGGAACCAGGCGGCCCTGGACCCCAACCCCAGGAACAGTGCTGCGGGTCTGAAGTGGGTTGCAGCTCAGAATGAGTGCTTGTGCGCCCTCTTGCGCTCCTAATGGGGGGGGAAGACGCTCCGGACTGGGGAACATCACCGGAGAGGGGGCAAGTGATGTCCTGTCACCCCGTGCCCGAGGAACAGCACTGTGCCCCACCAACCTCCCATGGAGAAGCGTGGACGCCCGTGACCGGGGTCCCTCCGCGCTGAACAGCAGGGAACTATGCCGATGTGGCCCCTGGCACCAGCCAGGTGCGGCTTTGCCGGCCATGAACTGTACCTTCCCTGGACCCGGGAAGTGACTTCTAAACAGACGCTGGTAGTAGAAGACAGACTGGTATCCGGCGGCCCTGCAATTGCTTAAAGAGGACCCTGTAATCCCGTGTGTTTGGCGTAAAGAGGACTCTGTGATCCGGTGCATTGCCGCTGTAGACCTGTATATTAGTAACATGCTTAGAGTGGTCTCCGTAGTGAGCCATAAGGTGAAGCGGTGGCCCCGCATATAAGAGGTGTACATAGTGCCAGCCGCAGAACATGGTGTTTTGTTAATGGTGGCAGGTTCTAACCCCAGGTTAATAAAGGGTTTTGTAAACGGTGGGGAAATGCCTACATTCCACCGGCAGCTCACCCCGCGACTGTTTCCCCACGTAGCAGGTTTAGAAATGTTTGGGGGTGATGTTTTGTTATCATGTTGAGTTATTTATGCATGTGGCCGTGTCATAGCTTAGCATGTGGTTATTTCGGCACGGTCTGAAGCAAGAAGTAGTTTGTCGCTCTGTAACCAGTGGGACGCACGCATGTTCAGCCACGTTTGTTTGTTTGTTATGAAAAAGGAGGAGTGTTACGGGTGACCCTCCCAATGTGCATTGCCCCTTTAAGGGGATGTGTTCCTCCCACGTGTGTTGCCCCTTTAAGAGGGGCCATGACTGTGTCATGGCCCAAGCTAATAAAAGGAGCTCCTGCAGGCACGTGAGACAGAGCGGCTGCAGACTCCCAAAGAGGAACGACTGAGTCCGTGTCTCATTATCCATGTAGGCCCCAGGCCTACACGTGGAGGCGCAGGCCTGCACGCCCCGACACTGAGGGACTCGCATGCCAGGATGGCAGTCGAGGTCCCCTCGGTCAGAGGCCTGGCAGGCTGTGACCCCACGCCAGGGCGCCAGAGGCCCTGGCACCCGGGGCCATGCCGGATGTCCATGGCAGACCCCCACCCCCACACATAGTGGGACTGCACGGCGCTAGCAGAGATAGCGCCCAGGGGCGCCCGCCGGATGACCATGGCTAGCGACCCCCAACACCAACCACCAACATTCAGACCAATCAGGCACTCCGAGACCACTAGGGTTGGTGCAGTATAAAAGCCTTGTAAGAACATAACAGCAGGCGAGTGAAATGACTAGAGAGAGATCCTCTGGGAACAGGTCATATCCCTCACTACCCAATGCCAGCATGTGGTGCAAGACCCCGGCCACTCTGCTGCACAGAGACTACAGAGGAACGGAGCGCATGAACACGTGCACATCTCCTAAAATACCACCTATACAGAATGGGGTTAGGGGGATAAGAGAGGCTAGCGCCTGGCTCAGGTACGAAAGGAAACCCGACTAAGCGCTTAATGGGCAGCCACATTATGAGGAACGCTTGAAAATCTGCCTCTCAGTCAGACCTGGGTCCTCGTGGGGCTGCAATCACCAATTGACCATGTACGACAGTGATCCAGAGGTTTTGGACTACAATTTCCATCAGCCCTCACCAGCACGGGTCAATGGCGAGGGATCATGGGAGTCGTAGGTCTCGGACCCGATGCAAGAGAAAAGCAGGTCAGACAACCTTAATTGACATGTAGAGATGAATACGAGGATTAAAGTACTCTGCTGTGATGAGGAAGAGGGCAGATGACATGAGCAATACTGGGAGCAAACTATGAGGTGGATTTGACCATGTGCCAAAAATAGGGGTTGAAATTATAACATGTAGAAAAAACTCCCATTATTGTTTGAGGCAATTTTTAGAATGAGGGTGAGGGGATACCACCGACTGGCATTGGCCTAGGCCATATCGGGCCCAAGAAGGACCAAACAGTAACCCTAGCAAAGACCCCCTTTGTTGTGACACCAGACAGTGAGACGCCTTGGGGAGCAGTGTTTATGAGTTGCACACACGTGACCACATGATACCCAATAAACGCTTGCCTAGCTGCAAAAGGCCGGTGGGTGTGACCAAAGCCAACAGTGGCCCTTGTGGCCCTGATGGTGTGCTCCTGGAGCAGGGGGTCCTGTGCCCAATAAGGCTAGCCTAATTACACGGCCATACACAGGTGCTTCCCATTGTTCCTAGTGACCAAACTTCCCAAGACACAGAACACAGCTGCCCATCCAATAGATGGGATCAGCCGCTCAGGCTTGGATAGCCTGTGGACCGTCTAGAAGCGTGCCACTTTAGAAACTTCCCATCTAGCAATGCATTCATTAGTCTTCATCGAACAATATGACCATGCATGCACTCTCAGAAGGTCCGGCCAATTGGTCCTGCAACACCCATGCTCAAACTACTTTACGGGGTAAGCGACTACAAGCGTTGATGATCTCGAACTCCACCGTTTTGACATCAACCTCGTCTTCTCCGGGTCCCAGCTCCAGTCTTTCCTGTTCTCTTAGGTAATTCAGTAGACTGCGCCCAGAGACCCCCCCCTCCATCCCTAGGGGTATGAATGTGCTATATAAATGTCAAAGCAAGCACTCGCTTAGGTTTCTTGAATCCTGCGACAAGGCATGCCGCAGAATGGAGGACCACATTCAAGGGGCGGCCAAAGATTAGATATGGTCATTGGGAGTTTTGGGGCGGGGGGAGGGGTGGGTGCAAGTGTACGGTCGATGTGGGACATAAAAAGGTGCTGGTGGAGCAGGACCAGTCTTCTTAAGTAGCCACCAAGTGGTTTCAGGCATTGCAAAACATCCTCTTGAATGTCGAATCGGGACGACGTTCAGGGCGCCTGCACCAATCGAACCAACTCGACGCCGACCTCCAGTGTGCCCGCATCGGCTCTAGAGCAGCTAAAGCGGCAAGAAGCCCAGATGGATGCAGTGGAGCCCTCAAAGACAAGAATGAGGTACTTTGAAGTGGCCCTGTCCTGCTTTTGGGACCATAGTGGCTTTTAACTCATTGCTGCTCTACCTTTTTCCTTCCAACAACATTGTACATAATTCCTCAGTCTGAATGCCTGAACTCCCCCTGCCCCCCGCACGTCCACCAGAGCCCCTTCCTCAGAAACGTTTATTCCCTGTGCTTTCTTTTATAGAGGTGGGTTTTCCCAGTTAGTCGATTGCATTTTATTATTTAAATAAAATAATGTGTAAATAGACCTTCTTGCGCAATTCTTTTATTTTGGAACCTTTGTACTTGTTAGTTTGGCATCTTTGTACTTGTGTTTGAGTTGCTACTGCTACCCGCTCACACCCCTCCTGAAGATCTATATTTCCTTCATCCTGCGCTACCAAATGAGGTAAGCCCCTTTCAGGCTGTGTCGTTTTACCTTTAGGATTGGTATCAGTGCCAGTTTAGCAGCAGCCAGGGGGTGAGCAGGCAGTTTAGCCATATCTCATCCCTTTACATCTGCAGAGCAGTAATTATTTGGTCACAGCCACCAAGCAGAGTGAGGATTTTTTTTATGGTGTGGATTTTGATCAGTGTTCTGTGAACCAAGTGCTGGGACTTGGTAGAAAGGACAGGTCCCAGCCTCACAGGTGCAAGCCTCTTAATCAGGTCTGGAGGGTGGGGTATTTTTCCACTTCGCAGAGTAAAGTTGTCTGGGTCACACATGGCCTACAAAAAAAGCTACTTATTAAGGGAAAGCACAGCTGTCAAGAGGCAGCTGAACACAATCAGTCATGGCATCTGCCCCCCCTCCTTCCACCACTATACCACAAAAATTAGAAACGTTACTCATTAAGGCAACCATACCAATCTCATCCTAGAACAATAGAAGAAGAAATGAACCTGGAAACTCGAGAAGAAATGAGCATGCTGTAACCAAAGATTACAAAAGCAAGTGTCCTCACTGACAAACTGACATACAAGGATACAATAGAGACGAAGCAGCTATGCACTCCCCATGAAGAAACACGGGCATTAGGTCAAATGTGCATTTAGATATTACCTGTACCACATAGACATGGGCATAACATGGTCAATGGCTACGTTGAAACGCAACAGCAACGATATACCGATATAGTTTGCCAAACATAGTAGCGAGGGGCCATCTCGAACACAATGGACAGTGAAGACATGTTCGAGAGAACGGGAGGACTTGAGGAAGCCTTGAAGCTGCAGGGCGATTTGACTTGCTGAATTAGGGGAAATGCAGCTCTGTGCAGGTCATACAGTGGTTGTGTGGCCCCCTTCCAAGGTCACGGTAGAATAGAGAGGGCTGCATGGCTCTGAAGAGAGCAGCAGCTAATAATTCCGAAGCGCAAGACGTTTCTCTTACATTAGAGAACAAACAACCTTCGAAATCCAGGTGTCCATTAATAAGAGCTTAATACGGTGTTCTGAAACACTTCTGTCCAAGCGCGAAACAAACAAAATATCAACACACTACGAACGGCTCAACCAAGTCCCCAATGGCCAAAGAGAGCAATAACACCTGCATTAATATGAGCTAAAATCACGCAAAAGTCAAGAAGAAGAATTCAAAAACGTCTCCTTGGAGGTGACCGATAATTTTAAGACAGTGTCTATTCATTAACTCCAGACATGGATAGGCACCTGCCTTCACTCCCCGTAAATTCTCAGAAAAGAGACACCAGACAAGACCAAGTTCCGAGCTAGAGGCCCTGGCCTGAGGCCTAGGAACTAAGGGACGGGGTCTTATTTAATTGGAAGAAGCAGTTCCTTGATGTTGCTCCCCCTGCCATTATTTTTGCTCATGACCTGTCAAGTACTCATGCTGGTAAGATCAATGTCAATCAATCACAACTCTCAAAATTATGCCACCCTGTAACTGTTACAGTAGCTTAAAGCCAATGGGCCTCATTACGACTTTGGATTGTGTCCGGGTTCCCTGAATGGGGAAATAACAGGCCATTCTGAGTTTGGAGGGCCCGGTAATTCCTCCTTCAGGGAACCCGGGCCCGGACCTTCCCCATTCCCATTTGAGCCCCCATAGGGCTTAATGGTAATGGTGAAGAGAGCTAATAAAGGGCCGATTCCGACCGGCCCGTTGTTAGCTCCTTGGTCCCCTCGCGGGACCCGCTCTGGACGTCTGGTAAAACCAGACGTGCGCATCGGGTCCTGCAAAGGAACCTCGTAATAGTGCGGAATGCGTTTAATGGCGCATGCACGATTACCGGCGCCGTTAAACGCATTCTGCACAGGTCGTAATGAGGCCCAAATTTTTTTACCTTTCATCAATTTTGGGGTGGTCAAGGTGGTGCCGTCAGATAGCGGTGTCCAATGAAAAGACTAACGCATATATAAATTATCTGCAGACAATTCCCCTAACCAATCCCTCGACCTCGTAGGTTTTTGCAACTAAGATCGGGATACGACATCGATTACGACGCATTTTACGGTTAAACCCTGATGTTTGGCGTTGGAGAATCGGAAAGCTTCGAGTGCTTATTGCCCTCCCCACTTCATATGGATTGTTAATAAAGCAGACTGCGCCATGGATCGTGCCTATTTCCGGTACCGGGTGCAGGATTTCCTTGCCCGTCTTTCGGCGCTCCATTACACAGCATCGACACAACACAAAACCTGCCTCACCGGATTCCAAACTTTTAGGTACAGAATTGCATTTATGACTTTTTTTATGACTTTTTTTTTAACATTCTCATGCCAAAAAGCCCAGAGCAGCAGACAAAAATTTGGGTGATCTTGTTCCTATTATTAGAAACATTCCAATGTGAAGACAATGCTTGTTTTTCAGGACTGACTTGGTCAAGAAATCTATTTTTACATCGGGATAAACCTTGCAGGCATATTGAGAGCTACTGAGCTCGTCTACTGTCATGGGATGTGCTTAAAAACACCGTCAGAGTTTGCGTTTTTAGTAATACTCATGATTTTTGTTTTTAAACCGGATAGCGTATTGGTGTATGCCTACTGTTCTTGGATTATCTACGTTTTTGACACGTGAATTATTCAACTTTACAGCACAGTGTGGCACACTGGGACCAGAGCTTCAAACCTTTTAGTAGCTGCGACATTGCCCACCCGGGATAAGAATCTGAGGGATTGCAGCGATTGGTCAATCCCATTTACAGAGCTCTGAGGCAGATTTGCGACATTCAAATCTGAGCAAAAGGAAATGACCCGTGTTCAAGTCCCGCCTACCCCCTTTTTATATTTAGAACCCTTTGACCCAAATAAAAAATAACCTGTTTTTTCTGAGAAAAAAATAAAATATACCTGCATTTCTAAAAGATTATTTTATACCAAGTTTCAGGGGTCGGAACCCTTCGCTCTCCAGATGTTAAGGGTTACAATTCCCATCAGCCCTGCCCAGCATTGTCAATGGTGAAGAGTCATGGGAGTTGTAGTCCAACCCAGCTGGAGGCCGAGTGAATGGTTAGAAAACTGACGAGGCGGGCCGGAAATCATGAACATATCTCAGCAGTTTTCCTGAGAACACGCGTGTCGTTTCAATATCTCCACGCAACGGACATTTGGCGACATAGGCAGCTCTTCTGTCTAGACTTTTACCCCCACCCTTCTCCCAGGATGCACCACGAGAGTCCACGCTAACAACAACACTCCCCTGCTTTTACATAGGGCAGACCTGGCCTTATTGGAGCAAGCACATTATCAATTAAACAGCAGGCGCATTCAAAGACCTCAAGATCCATTCAGTATTGAAATACAGATTTAATAACGGGGCGCTACCGACTGAATTTACTTATTCAAGCCCCAACAGCCTACATGCACCTTTTCATTCACATGTCCCAAAATACCTGCTGGAACAGATTGGTTCCCACGAAAGTCTTATACTCGCCTGCACAAAGAATTAGCATTGAGCGAAGAGGAAGGTGGGTGCTGGTAATTAGAGATTACCACTACTATTATGGTGGGTTTGGGGTTTTTAAAAAAAAAACGAAAGAGGAAAAACCCTGCTAAGTGCAATGTATCAGCTAAAAAGCCACACACGCACAGCGCCACCTCACAGCCATCACTGGAAGTTCTCCTCCAGTTCAGAGCCACTTAGCAATGCACTATGGGTATGCAAATTAGCTGAAAGCTTGCCTTTGGCGCCAGATCAGGAAACGGGGATTGGCTTACTGGGGCAGTGCCATTTTATATATAGCTTTACCAATCCAAGACTGATAGCTCTCAAGGTTGTTGCACCCGCTCTCAGATTTCCAACCCTCACAAATCAGTAGTCCACACAGACGAAGGCCAATCTCCAAACATGCTCATATCATGGACACCTCTAAGCAGAGGTCAGCAATGAGGCCCCCAGGGCCCAAACTCAAAGAGGAAT
The DNA here is from genome assembly GCF_040938575.1 of Ambystoma mexicanum. Taxonomy (NCBI): domain Eukaryota; kingdom Metazoa; phylum Chordata; class Amphibia; order Caudata; family Ambystomatidae; genus Ambystoma; species Ambystoma mexicanum. The sequence goes on from NC_090938.1 coordinate 57,024,744, forward strand.
AAAAGGAGAGCTGGGACAGAAAGGTCAAGCGTTTGGAGCGGGAGGTGCGGGAATAGAGTGCAGTGAGCGGGAAAGGAGGAGAGCAGAAGTGAACGAGAGGGATAGGTGAATGAGGCTGGAGGACAGAGAAGGTAAAGCAGAGGTGAAGAAAGGAGAGTCAAGAGTGGGATAGAAGAAAGAACAACAAAAGAAGAGGGTGCTGGAAAGGAGACCAGAGAGTGAATTAGGACTCGCAGGGAAATAGGAAGTCGAAGGGATACCAGAAGAAAAAGACACAAAAGTGAAATGGAACACCGAAAGAGAAACAGAACACGCGCAAGAGAGCGGGGAGGGGTGGCGGGGGGGAGTACACACGCAAGAGGGAGAGATAACACGCGAAAGAGAGAGAGAGAGTGAGAGAGAGAACAAGCGACAGAGAGAACAAGCGAGAGGGAGAGAACAAGCCAGAGGGAGAGAACAAGCCAGAGGGAGAGAACAAGCCAGAGGGAGAGAACAAGCCAGAGGGAGAGAACAAGCCAGAGGGAGGGAACAAGCCAGAGGGAGGGAACAAGCCAGAGGGAGAGAACAAGCGCAGACGAGAAAGGCGAAAGCCATGGTCCTCTGGGACCAATTATGGTGATTAAAGTGGGGGCATGGTATGCCTACTTCAGTCTGAAAGGATGAGGTGGGGTTTAAGCCCAATAAACCCACTGTGAAACCGCTGCAAAAAGTATCTGACAACTGAGCCCTACAGAGATGGAGCAGGGGTGGGGGTGGCGTCGGTATACCACAGTGAAGGGGGGCATTTCTCTGGACAAGATATGACTAACACATGGCTAGGAAAATAACCCAAGAAGTGCGGGCAACTGAACATCCTAGTAGGGGAGAATGTTCAGCTGGACAGGTTTTTATAAGGCCCACTGAACGTATAGGGACTTTTAGCGCAGGCAGCTTCTCCCACGCACTCTGCGCCCCTGACTATGAGGGACCATTGGCTGTCAGGAAGGAATGCACATTAGGGGAGGGGTTGTGAGGTGGGGGCTGGGGGAGTGGAGATGGAAAGACGGAGGACTCCAGTTCCAAGAAGACCTGGAGAACCCTAACCTTATCCATTAGTGTGAATAGACCCAATGTACGCTGAAGTCCTTTTTTTGACCCACTCAACAATAAATAAGCCCAATTGATTAACCTATCAACCAAACCTTGGGCTGGGACACTGGACTCCAGATCTAATTGCAAAGCACAAAACAAAGTGTTACCTATACAAGTATTGGGGCTTTGACAAGGCAAGCCGAGAGAAGAGGACGCAGCGAAGGGGCACGTATTGGGGCTTTTACAGGGCAAGCTGAGAGAAGAGGACACAGCGATGGGGCAAGTATTGGGGCTTTTACAGGGCAAGCTGAGAGAAGAGGACGCAGCGAAGGGGCAAGTATTGGGGCTTTTACAGGGCAAGCTGAGAGAAGAGGACGCAGTGATGGGGCAAGTATTGGGGATTTTACAGGGCTACCTGAGAGAAGATGACAACGATGGGGCAAGTATTGGGGCTTTTACAGGGCAAGCCGAGAGAAGAGGACACAACGATGGGGCACGTATTGGGGCTTTTACAGGGCAAGCTGAGAGAAGAGGACACAGCGATGGGGCAAGTATTGGGGCTTTTACAGGGCAAGCTGAGAGAAGAGGACACAGCGATGGGGCAAGTATTGGGGATTTTACAGGGCTACCCGAGAGAAGAGGACACAATGATGGGGCAAGTATTGGGGCTTTTACTGGGCAAGCCGAGAGAAGAGGACACATTGATGCAGAAAGTATTGGGGCTTTTACAGGGCAACCCGAGAGAAGAGGACACATCGATGGGGCAAGTATTGGGGCTTTTACAGGGCAAGCTGAGAGAAGAGGACACAGCGATGGGGCAAGTATTGGGGCTTTTACAGGGCAAGCTGAGAGAAGAGGACACAGCGATGGTGCAAGTATTGGGGATTTTACAGGGCAACCCGAGAGAAGACACATCGATGGGGTTCAATTTCAAGCAGAGAATTAAAAGGAGTGCGAGTTTCTTCAAGATTATGGGCAAAAGAAAGATTGAAAAATAATACTAAATTAAAAAGAAAAGGCACATGAAAAAAGACCCTGTGAGCCCCTTTCGCTATTTGTTTACAATCACCAAAAGGCAACTGGCCAATAGGTTCATCCGCTGCAGGACTGAAAACCAAGGCAAGGCATTCGGAGGACAAGGGGTGCTTTATACAGTGGCAAACCAACAGTCCTATATAGTACACGGCGACCAGAAGCCCAAACGTTGTTTTATTTATGCGCCGTGACAGCAGAAATGTATGTGTATACAAGGATATTAACCTCCCACTCCTCCTCCCCCATCCCATCCCATCCCTAAAATCTTCTAGTTATCCTCATCCCTCTGCAAAGCAGCCCAATCCAAGTTGCGCAATAAAATGGCCACCATTTGCAATCACATCTCAGCTGGTTAGACCAGCTCTACACCCACACTTACTCCAGTGTTTTGCTTCACCATTTCAGCTCACTCAGGCTGCTGCCACAGCAACTACCAGTATCAACCTTTAACAAATTACCCCCCCCAAAAGAAAGTCTCCAGAATGGACCCTTGCCCGATGATTAAGGCATCTCTTTCGCTGTCAAATTGCTAGCTCCGATGTCTCCACTGACGTCCAAATGTTGTGCCCAGCCCAAGAAGCTTCCTCTTGACCCAATAAGACCAGCCGACCTTTGATGCAATGACCCCCCGCCCCCCAACCCCTTATGATTGCTGAAGTCACTGAAAATATAGTCGCCATTTGCTTTGGGATTTTGTCAATCCCAGTAAGGTTCAGAGTTTCCACGAGGTCGGCTTTCGTCCGGGAAGAACGACTAGGTCAATGCCTCCCAGTTCTAGAACATCGGTGCTGTGTCCACCATGGCAGATCAGTGGTGCTGTAGGACCAGACCACCACTGTTGGCAAGCCGGCTCAGCAGCTTCATTAAGGCTTGCATCTCCAGCACTGAGATTGAGCGACTACATTCTTTTTGGTTGAAAATTTCCCCCCCCCCAGGTAGTTCTGTTCCGCAGTGACCTTGCCCCCCCCCCTCTTGTGGAGTACCACAGAGTGCATTGATGCCCCAAATCCAACATGTTCATCCAGGTATCAGCCACCTTAATTTCCCTCTCCCTTCCTTCTCCCTCCTCCCAGCCCGCCCACGGACCCAGATTGTTCAGGTCAGGTCTCAATACACACTTTCCCAGGGCAGCCCCTGCGGCAAAGGGCCCGGAGGTAAAGAGCAGTGTCAGCAGGGGAAGCCAGTGAAGCCAGCCGTCAAACAGCAGCAACAACCAAAGTAAGCGTGGCTTGGGTGGGGAGTAGAGCAATCACTCCATTCCAGAAAGCCTTACCACTCTACAATACCTTACCTCAGACTATAGCTTGCCAGGCGAATGTCACCTGCATCACCCCAGGGAACACAACACTAGCAATCGCCCATTATAAATTCACTCTAAAGTATAGGTACATCAAAACATCTGGGTCCGCTATAAACTAAACGCACCATTATATTCTGAGGCCGCAGCATTATGAGACCTGGGCCTTTCTCCCACTATACAGGACTCTCGAAGCTGGGCGTAGCTCCACCTTTATATATGGGTAATATACCACTAACCATCAGCCTGCGTTGCACACAGAGAATTGTGGTTGTTAGCAATGCCACACATAGATGGAATTGTGAATGTTAGCAGTGCCACACCTAGATGGAATTGTGGTCGTTAGCAATGCCACACATAGATGGAATTGTGAATGTTGGCAAGTAACACATTTAGTCAGAATTGGGGGCATTAGCCTGCCCCGCATCTACTTTGCAGGACTCTCGAGTCTGGGTGTAGCCTCCCCCTTTGTCTGCTTTATGGTGAAGTGTAGTGTATCGTATCGTGGGGCCCGAGCCTCTCGACCACTTTGCAGGACGCTTGAATCTAGATGTGACCTACATCTTTGTGTACTGTATGGTGAAACATAAGGTACTGTGGGTCCTGCCCCCACCATGCAGGATCCTTAAATCTAGGCATTTAGCCAAACTGCGAAGGTCAGCTGCGAGGCATATAACCCACTAACCAAAAAGTTCAAAATTTCTGAATACCTTAACTCAGACCAAAAAAAAAAAAACAACCACCTCTGGCACAGCAAGCCACACGCTTCACGCTTCACCACACTGCAACAACAAACACAACATAAGCCATGCCAACAGCATACGAGGACGGTCATTGATCCGATACTCACACCAAAGCTCAACGCACAGTGTATACCGAACTGAAGCTGCCAACAGAACACCACTTAGTTCACTATTCAACTCCCTGTTTAGCTACTAACCTACCCCACCTTCTCGTTTACAGATCCGCCTGAGGACCAATTCCATTGGAGACGGTGTGCAGTACAAATACCTTTAACATTTAGTAGCTTCCAGGTTCTTTGCAGGGAATTGAAAATAAACCTTAGGGTTGTGATCATGTCCCCTTGCCTGGCTTTGCAGACTGCCTGGAAAGTGGTTCGGGGGGGGGGGGGTGCATGTATCTCACCAAATCATTGGACGATGGGCCGCAGGGCATTCTGGGGGGTTACCGTGGCCACTCTCCCTTGGTCTGCAACACAGGGTAGGTATCATTCACAGGTTACACACCTTGGGAACCTCATCTCAGGGAGCACAAGACCCCACACTCTTCTTGCTTAGGACCTTTGAGAAGGTCAGCAGCACCTACACAGTGGGCCCAGCAGACCGCAAACCTTTTCAAAGGACATCCGATGTTCCCGGGCACAAGGACCCACAACCGAATTCTGTGGACCCCTGAATAACACCATGAAAATCCCAAAATGAATAAATTAATCCTTGCCGCCAACCAAACAATGCACTTCTCGGATAAACAAATTCACAACAGCTTGTCTCAGATATAGACTTCTCCCCTACCCACCATACATGTACATGAATTCCAAAAGGACTGCAAGGGGTCCTATAAATTTGGGCAGGCGCCCTCAGCTTCTTTCTGACCCTGTCAGGAATTCGACCATCCACACGGGTGGGGGGTGCAGGATATTCTGCGAACACGGGTGGGGGGTGCAGGATATTCTGCGATCTGAAGCTGAGCCACTAGCTCTGTAGTGTTCACCTATTATACAAGCCTCGCTGGGGGCCTGTTGAAGGAGGCCTTGCAAGGCAACCTAGGAGCAGGAACCAACTCAAAAATGGCCGCCCAGTGCGGTGCTTCTGGGTAAGATATGTAGGAGGAGCTTCCTGGGTAAAAGCCCTCAAATATCACAACCGCCACGCACGGCCTTCCTCCACGCCATTCCACAAGCATCCATGCTGCCGCTCTCCCCAGGCAGGTCTGAACCCCCCTCCCTCCCTCCAAAGAGCACGCGTGTGCCCCACTCAGTCTCCAGGCATTAACAACACACCTGGGTTTACAACTCAATGTCACTGGGCCATCAACAAACATAAGCTATCTGCATGGACGGAGGAGTACAGCTGTTAGTAAGTCGCCACCTTGAACACGACGAAAGGGACGGATGGAGTGTCGAGAAGAATTATCAAGTGGGTTACCACACTGCAAGGGTTGGACTTCCAAGTGGAGTATGTACTTGAGCAAGAGCCTGCGGGGGTTGACGCCATCTCCAGAAGAGCAAAAGAAGTGCTCGATCGTGCACTGTGGATGGTTGTGTGAGAGGAGGCATGGGCCATTTGGTGTGGGAATGATGTCTAGCTCACTGAGGTAAGGTACTTCGGGCAGCAACTACAGCTCTTGGTATTGACTGATTTGCCGCCCATGGGTAGTGGGATGGGATGGAATGAGGGCACCCCATTAGAGGTGGGAACCAACAGGTGCGAAAAAACAACCAAGACGATCCCTCTCTGCTGGTTCCTTTCCAATATACAGTCTAGGGAACTGGGCATTTTCTTCTGAATCTATCTGACCTGGTGTGGATCGAGAAGAAGGCCGTTTGCACCCCCCTGCCCCCCCGAACCACCACCCTGGACTGCCTCTCGGCACACACAGCTCTTGGCAGAACAGCCCAGTAGGCTGTGTTCTTGGGTCACAAAATGTCCCCTCTACGTTCTGGACTAAGAATCGATTTCCCCGGGACGGAACACAATGCGCCATACCCCCCTCATCCCCCCCCCGGACATGGCCCATAGGACCAAGGCAGGGAATGACCAGGAACAAGATGGAGCAGAGCTCATGAACGTTTCGTCTTGTCGGAGAGCGGAGCCGTGCTGAGGCCCAAGGGCTAGCCCAGGAAACTCCAGCTCTTGCACACGAGCTAGAGATCACTCCCGAAGATGCAGCACAGCAGCACAGGTGACTGGACGCAGATGCAGCCAAAGTCCTCGCTTTAGCATCCGTCGCCCTGGCGTAACGGGTCCCACTCCCCCCGCAGCCCTTGTGGTGCAGGGGGCCCATGCTGCCCATGCCCAGCACTGGGGCCCAGTGGCAGTGGCGAGGACCCCCTCAGCAGGGCCTGTGGGGGGGGGCACCCCACATGTTGTGTTACGCCACTGATCTGTTGAAATTGGTATATGCGTCCATTTTTTGGGTGGGGGGGGGAATAGTACTGTGACCAATGAAAATAGCAGAGTCCAACCTCCATCACTCGCTCAAAAGGGTTTCTTGCTGAATCACTATCTGAGGCATGTTTCAAATTCTAAATAGGGTGCATAATGTTCCCGTAAGGCTCTTTGCTATTATTAGTCCATAAATACACCGACACTACACATATGAACACCAACAGAATACAACAAAACACCCAACAGTCATCCGCTACTCTGGACCCCCTTATTGATACAACTAAATAGTGTGCACAACTACTACCCCACTAACCTCATATGACCCACACACACAACACAAAAACTAGCACACATCCGAGGCACAGAGTCCTACCCAGCCGGTTACAACTAACGGGGCCTCTCGAATCGAACCAACTCCCACACGCAAGACAACGAACAAAGACGGCAGTTCCTCCCGGGCTCTGTGCCCATCTTATCCTCACTCGCATACCCCGCCCTCTTCTTTTGCAGAGCCACGTTGAGTGCCTGGAGACTGCCCTTGGGTGTTAGCGAGGCACGGTATAAATCAACATAACATTATGGAAATCACCAGGTTTTGGGGTGTGTGTTGTGTGACCTGGATCTTGCCCCCTCATCATAGTAAGGCGACGAGTTGCCACAATTCAGACAGGAACAGCGATCTGCTCTACACCCTTCTACGCTGGTGAATATCTGAAAACTATCTGGTCTAGGGTTCTATAGTTTAAGCATTAAACTCCACTCCGTGTTTCCTGGATAACCTCCGGAATGACACCAGACTACAGACAAACTAAACGGGAGCTTGTGGCTCAGAATGCCATGACCCCCGAGAACTCCATGAGGTTGGTGCCATTGGTTTCTGCACTTTGAGAGGCCCCCACCCATGTCCACTTGTTATGACTGGACTGGAGTTTGTTGACTGGATCTGAGTGTATGCAGAGCTTGATTGATGTCAGTGGCTGAGTGATGTCATGTGTGGAATGTTGGAGGAGTGGAATGTTGTCAGGTGAGAGTGTTCCACCCTAGGCAGTTGGAAACCATGAAGCCTGGGTAGTGGGAGCCAGTGGGCCTCCACCCTGCTCCCGACTTGTCCTGCCAACTTGTGCCCCCGTTTTATGTAACTGAATAAAGTAGAAGTACTGCCTTACCTAAGCTTCCCAAGTACTGCCTTACCCAAGCTTCCCAAGTACTGCCTTACCCAAGCTTCCCAAGTACTGCCTTACCCAAGCTTCCCAAGTACTGCCTTACCCAAGCTTCCCAAGTACTGCCTTACCCAAGCTTCCCAAGTACTACCTTACCCAAGCTTCCCAAGTACTACCTTACCCAAGCTTCCCAAGTACTGCCTTACCCAAGCTGCCTGAAGAACTCCCAGCTTAACACCAGTCTGTTAGAGACAGCCTGGGCACCAAACCTTGACCCAGCATGCGAGAAGACCGCTTTCATTGCAGCTTGTGAAGCCCATCTCAGCAGGGATGCTTTCGGTCACAGCATTTTGGGTGATGGATGTAGAAATTGAGATATGGCACAGAGGCGCCCTTTTTAAGAGGCTTTCGGAGCATTGCGGCATTAGTGCAACTTGGCAAATAGCACGTGGGTTAAGCTCTCGCCTCCGACATGTAGCAAGCCTGCATGTCGCAAGTTCTGACCCCTCCAAAACTTTAAGCTAAATAAATGGATTACCATTAACCTGGGTAATATTATCAGGACCATTTACTGCCACTCTTAGAAGCAAGAGGAAACCAGACGTGAAGCACTATATTAAAAGCGGATATTTGCTGTTACGCACAGCCAATCCATTGCAGGCTACTTGCTTGGGTTGCAGGACCCCAAAGTTAGGTTTTTCTAATGCCACCAATTCTCGTCATACAGGGGTCTGCACCCTGCGGGTCCTTAGATGTTTTTGACTACAACTCCCAATAGCGAGCACTACAGACTACGCTGGCTTGGGCTGATGGGAGTTTCAGTCCAAAACACCTAGAGAGCAAAAAGTTGCAGACCTCTGCTTCTATCCCTATAGCTACTTTTGAAGTGGTGACGGACAGTGCACCAAATGATACATAGCTAGTAGGCAACAGTAGGAAAGCAGGTATCTCACCCAAAGCCAATGCTCACTAGTGGCCTCAGAGACATCCAGGTTTAGTTTATAAATGTGTACAGTGCAACAGTGTCCCAAGGGCACAAGGGCACACAACAACAAGCATATGAACAAGACATAACGGAGGCGACCACCCATCAGTAACAAAGATACCGCCCGCAGGTGCACATTAGCTGAACGCGAGTCTTCGGCACCGTTTGAACTGTTCTTTGGATTCGATCTTCCTGAGATCTGGTTGCAGCGAGTTGCAAGCGATAGGAGCGGCTGAAAAAGCACCTTTACTGACCATGGTCAGTTTAGTCCTAGGCCCCACACAGAGATTGCCCTCGATAGTTCTAGGCCCCACACAGAGATTGTCCTCGATAGTCCTAGGCCCCACACAGAGATTGTCCTGAATAGTCCTAGGCCCCACACAGATATGGTCCCGTTAGTCCTAGGCCCCACACAGATATGATCCTGTTAGTCCTAGGCCCCACACAGATATGGTCCTGTTAGTCCTAGGCCCCACACAGAGATGGTCCTCGTTAGTCCTAGGCCCCACACAGAGATGGTCCTCGTTAGTCCTAGGCCCCACACAGAGATGGTCCTGAATAGTCCTAGGCCCCACACAGATTGTCCTCGTTAGTCCTAGGCCCCACACAGAGATGGTCCTCGTTAGTCCTAGGCCCCACACAAAGATGGTCCTCGTTAGTCCTAGGCCCCACACAGAGATGGTCCTCGTTAGTCCTAGGCCCCCACACAGAGATGGTCCTCGTTAGTCCTAGGCCCCACACAGAGATGGTCCTGAATAGTCCTAGGCCCCACACAGAGATGGTCCTGAATAGTCCTAGGCCCCACACAGAGATGGTCCTGAATAGTCCTAGGCCCCACACAGAGATGGTCCTGAATAGTCCTAGGCCCCACACAAAGATGGTCCTCGTTAGTCCTAGGCCCCACACAAAGATGGTCCTCGTTAGTCCTAGGCCCCACACAGAGATGGTCCTCATTAGTCCTAGGCCCCACACAGAGATGGTCCTGAATAGTCCTAGGCCCCACACAGAGATGGTCCTGAATAGTCCTAGTCCCCACACAGAGATGGCCCTGAATAGTCCTAGGCCCCACACAGAGATTGTCCTGAATAGCCCTAGGCCCCACACAGAGATTGTCCTGAATAGTCCTAGGCCCCACACAGAGATGGTCCTGAATAGTCCTAGGCCCCACACAGATTGTCCTCGTTAGATCTCAAGGACCCAATCTCAGGTTTTATAGGTAGACTTTCTGAAAGGTAAGAGGGGCTTTTGCCAGAGAGACAGTTGAGTCATATACAGTAAGCAAAAATAAATACTCGCCAAAGTTTCACAGAACACTACAAAATGGCAGCCAAAAGAGGAGAGCATGTACTACTCAGAAACCACTCCATTTCGCATGTGGAGCACCTCGCCCAGTCACCATTCAAAATAAAACAGCAGCAAAGAGTTAATAAAAAAAGATTTTATTATTGAGTTTCAAAATGCATCTCAAGACAACTCAATGTACAACCATTAATTACATCAGCATACAGTACCGCTCACTCAGAACGTGTGGCAAAAACGCACGCTACCACAGAAAATTTATGGTAGAGCATGTGCTTCTGCCACATCACATGCACTTAAAACCTTAGGGCGGGGGTGTGGAAGGGGTAGAACGTCCTGGTTTTTCTATAGAAAGCGCATCATCCCAGCGTAACCAGTTCCAAATTCATCAAAAGGGAACAGTGGCACAGGGCAGTGAAGGACCGGTCTAGGGTCACAGTGTTTGGCTAGGCAGGATGGTTTTGGTATTGAGTCCACAGCTCCCGGTTCCACAGCCGGCAAACTAAACCACTCCTCCTATGAAAGATGGAGTGGGGCGGGTTATAGATCCACCCCTCCCCTCGAGGGGGCACCAGTACATCTTTTCAAAGCATGCCGGCACACACTGCCCGCCCCACCTACCATTACATTGGGATGGTTGACTCACAAGTTGATTTCATAAAAGTATGGAGCGAGGGTTTACCAGTAGCAGAGCTGTCCAATGTGGCTCCAGACAAGGGCGGCAGTAGCACAACCCTGCCCCCCCCACCCATAACCTAACCAATGATGTTTCTCCCTGAAATGGGAAAGTGCCCCGCCCACCTCCGATGGAAGAGTATTCCTTCTCATGAGGGACTTTGCCACCCTGAACAAAAAGAGAATGTGTTCTCAAATGGGATGCAGGCAGCACTCCAATAGATAGCGTTTTCTAGAAGTATATTATTGTATACATTGTATAGATGACATTCTATAGGAAATGCCGAAGAAAAGAAAAAAACAAAACAAACTTTAAATACCTCGCTGCGGTACATTCACATATTCCCCCACGTTTGCGCACTTTGGATTTTACATATAAATATACTTATACAATACTTGCTTTTCCATATAATCTGTATTCACATATATACATTAAGGAGCCATTGCCCAGCGTTTCAAGCTTAGGTTTAATAAAATAACTCCAGCCAGTTTTCAGAATTAAAAATATTAAAATTGGATCACAACGGATCAGTGACCAAGACCGCCTGCATGGTCCAGCCACACACTTTAGAAGGCCGTATGAGCCCGGCCAGGGTCGGAGATGGACGAGCATTGGAGAACAGGTCCCGGAAAGAGCGGTAGGTTTGCCAAAGCCAGTGACACGCTCTGCTCCAGATGGCATGTGACCCACGCTGAGCCATCCCAAACTACTCATTTGCCAGACTTTCTAGATTCTGTTGTTCCTCGAACCGTGGTCTACAGGACGCCAGGCCAAGAAAAGCATCAACCAAAACTGAAGTTCCCAACCATAAGGAACTGGGTCTCGGATTAGCCATATTCACTTGTAGCATCTCGTTCCCTCGTGCCTTCTGTTTCAACATGGCGACCCATCATGAAAAGAGAACCAAACCAGACTTGAGCATGCGCTCTCCATGGACAATCGTATCAAGGGTTATTTTATTTACAAGAACAAAAGACGGCAGTGATCCGGGAGTAGAAAGTCCATGTTTGCCGACCACTGGGATAGGCATATACACGTGGTTGGTTTTGCTCATAGTGTCAGGTGTGCTGCGGTTGGGTTCCACCAGTCCACACTGCCCCATCTTTGTAAAGAGTCTGCAAGAGTGTTGGGAAACCTACAAAGTATAAATACAGCCCACATGAGTAGTATTCGCTGGCCGGGACAAAGACTTCTTGGAATGGGCAAAGTTCAAACTTTCAACCTCTTTCCATTTCACATCCTTCATCACATCCACCAAAAATGGTGCAACTGCCCAGTTAAGGAAGTCTTCATTCGGGCAAACGTCACAGCTCTTCACGGTTTTGGATCCATCAACTGAAGAGAAGTATGCATTTACTCTTGCAGGAGGCCAAGCTTCTTCAAAGCCTCTCGGTGCTCATCAGTAGAGTTTTTGGGGGTAATTTTGACACTGGTGAGAGAGTTTGGACGAGGTCTGGAAGAAAAAAGGGAGAATGGGGAAGAACGCCGGATTTCAGGTTTTGCTGCTGGCTCCACGTCATTGGCTGGATTGGCGACAGACTCCTGGATGGCTTTAAAGTCTACTGCCCCTCCCATGGATGCTGGACGAGGTCGGTTTTTCTTCAAGAAACTTGGAGTAAACAGGGCAGATGTTGGCTTTCGGAAAAGAGAGCTGCTACTTGTGTCTTGGTTCGTTTCATTGCCCCCCTTGTTGTCATTGCTCCAGCCAATCCCTGAACGTTCCAAGGTGTTGGATTTGAAATTCATCTCCTTTAAACCTGGAACGGAGCCCTGCGTGAACCGATACCCAGGTCTGGAACTCAAGTCTTGTTGGCTACTTGATAGTCCTTTAGTTATAACAGATACAGGTTCTCTTTCTATGGCGATATGCGGAGGGGATATCTCCTTCGACTTCTGACCACCCAACACCTTCTCAGGGTTGACACTGAGTGCATTTGTTTTCTCCTGCAACCCACTTTTTGCACTGCTTTGTTCATCACGGCCTCTACCAATTTGCGACGGGTTCTCCTTGTCCGATGCAATTTCAGTTCTACGAAAAGAAAATTCCCTTGATCTCAGACCACCATGAACCTTTTCGGGGCTCACACTGAACGTATTTTTCTCCCACCATGCACTTTTTGGACTGCTACGGTTATTGTGAACCCTGCCATCGATGGATGAATTCTCCTCGCTGGATTGTGGAATTGGCATCTCAGTGGTCTTTGGAAGCACAGAAGGATTGGCTGGGGATGTAGTTAATGAGTTGTTTTTTTCCTGAGGAACAGGAAATTGCCTTGACCAAACACCACCTGATTTAATATGGTTGGTATTTACATTGGTTTTGTCCTGCAATCCAGTATTCTGGTGGGGCTGGTTAATAGCACCAAGAGCATTCGGGGTCTTCTCTGTGGCACTCTGTGGAAGAGGACTCTGTTCCTTCTTTGTGACAGCAGAAGATTTGATAGTATTCTCACCCAGTAAATTCGTCGTCTCCTGCGAGAGTTTCAGTTTCTCCAGTGCCTCTTGCCTGGTGGTCATCTGGTCTTTGATGAGGTGGGTTTTCATACTGGAAGGCCGATTTCTGTTTGCAAGTGGAACGTCTATAAGAGACCGCGTTCTGCATCTCTGCTGTGGCTCGAGGTTGTTATTTGCATGGCTAGTTTTCACAATAATGTGAGCGGGCAGTTTCAATGGCTTCGGATGAGTAGGGGGTCCATGTTTGAAGGGTGGGTCGACAGTCTTTCTGGGCGCTTCTTGAATAATCTCTTGTGATGCACTCTTTTCTCGCTGGGCCTGAAAATTGGAAGTGGTATTATTCTGATCAGGGACTGGCCCAGTCATCGGTGGCGATAGAGGTCTAAAAACAAATCTCTCTTTTGGCAGTTGGGTGACCTCCACAGTTGGTTGCTGCGCTGCGGGAGACACAGGTGTGGATTGTGCAGATGTGAAAGGCATGTGCTCAGGTTGGGGGGATGTGTGCGACGTCTGTAAATGTGTCAGTGAAGTGCGAGCCATGTGCGACGGTTGAGTGGCTGTCGGAGGCAGCTGTGAGGGTCGAGGGGATGTGGGAGGCAGCTGTGAGGGTGGCGGGTATGCAGGAGGAAGCTGTGAGGGTGCAGGGTATGCAGGAGGCAGCTGTGAGGGTGGAGGGGATATGGGAGGCGGCTGTGGAGAGTTCGGTATAAGATGCATGGGTAACTTGGCAGGTTCAGTGTGGGCAAATGCAGAATTATGGGGAGTTTGAACAGTTTGCCAACGCGGGCTTCTCAAAGCCTCACTTTCCTTTTGGGGTTCAGTGTTGCCTGACAAAACTGGAGGTAGATGGTTTGGTTGTTGCCTGCTGAGAGGTCTCTGGGTCACTGTGTCTTTTTGGGGTTCAGGTTCAGCGGCTGATGCAGACTGTGGCAGTGCTGCGGGTGGAACATCTTCAAATGCCTTTGGAGGACTTAGGTTCTTCGGCGATGAAACGAAAGGCTTTCCCACAACGACACCAGATTGGTTAGTGCCGTCCACATTGTCAGATTTTAGGTTTTCACCAGCGGTGTCCCTTTCGAATGATGCGCTCTTCACAATTGGCTGCATATCGCGGAAAGACTCTGGAGGCGGAATGAGCCCAAGTTCTGAAATTAACGGCTCTTGCTCTTTAGGCAGCACAAATGACCATCTTTTCGGCTTCTCCGGTGCCGCCGACGAGGCCTCCACCGTGGGAGGTGCGGCACTCTGCACTGGAACAGTCTTGGCAAGTTCAGCTCTTGGGATCATTACATTTTTCGGAAGGCTGTTGAACGCAGGCTTTGGGAAGCCATCTTGGCCCCAGCCTAATGCACCCAAGCTGTTCCGTTCATTCTGGTTGGTCGACTGCTGGGTAGAATTTCCAGTTGAGAAGGCTTCATTCTGATATGGATCTAGAAAGGAGAAAGAAATAGTAAAATGAATGATACATTACTTTGCTACAATTCATTATAAAGAAACATACCTTAAATGGATACCAGTTCAGCAATGGTTATGCTAAAAAACTTTAAAATACTTTGCCCAACGTCACCCGAGTGGTCTTACAGCACAGGCCTGTGCGGATAGCGGGGGATTTTACCTCTTAACTGGTGAAAAGGAAATGAGGCAACGGCATGGGGGGGGGGGGGGGAGTAGGATAGTGTGATGAATCCGGTGGTGACCTCCCATGTGGCCAGGGTACGGCAGCTATATGAGGGAAGGTCACATGGGAGGAGACAGTCTCCTGGGAGATGTCATGGCTTGATCAGGTAAGACATGGTATCCCCCCATTTTTCCTTGAAAGTAACCCTCTCATATCCAAAACCCTCATGACAAATTGTCATTCCTCTGAAGAATAGGGAAAGCCTTTTCACCTAGCCTATAGGTCATGGGTGCACAACATACGGCCCGCGGGCCAGTTGCGGCCCGCCATGCTCTTTTGTCCGGCCGGCGAGGCACAAAGACTTTCCTAATGGAGGGCGGCCCGCGGCTGCCCTCCATTAGGAAAGTCTTTGTTGTCTTCCGGGCCGGACAAAACACTGGCCCTCATTGGCTCAGCACACACACGCACCACGTCGCTCCTACGAGCCACGTAATGCGCGTGTGCTGCACCAATGGAGGGCCAGCACTACGGCTGGCGTGGTCCATAAGGCTTGATGCTGGAAGGCATTTCAGCCTTGGACCACGCCAGCCGCAGTACGATTCCAGCGTTCCAGCTTACCTGCCGCTTACCTGCCTGCCTTCCAGCACGTCTCCGGTAAGTGCTCTGTTTGTGTTTGTGTGTCGGGTCTGATTTGCTTTATGTTTGTGTGTGTATGTTGCGATGGGGAGGGGGGAAAGGTCGGATGTGTGTCGGATGTGTATGAATGTTTGGCTTTGAATGTATTTTGTGTGTATGTTGAGATGCGGGGGTGGGGGGGTGTCGGATGTGTATGAATGTTTGGCTTTGAATGTATTTTGTGTGTATGTTGAGATGCGGGGGTGGGGGCGTGTGTCGGATGTGTATGAATGTTTGTGTTTGAATGTATTTTGAGTGTATGTTGAGATGCGGGGGCGGGGGGGTGTCGGATGTGTATGAATGTTTGTATTTGAATGTATTTTGTGTGTATGTTGAGATGCGGGGGTGGGGGGGTGTGTCGGATGTGTATGAATGTTTGGATTTGAATGTTCTTTGTGTGCCGAGTTGGGGGGTGGGGGTTTGGGTCTGTATTGGTGCATGTTTGTGTGTGTGCTGAGTTGAGGGGTGGGGGGTTTGGGTCTGTATGGGTGCATGTTTGTGTGTGTGCTGAGTTGAGGGGTGGGGGTTTGGGTCTGTATGGGTGCATGTTTGTGTGTGTGCTGAGTTGAGGGGTGGGGGTTCGGGTCTGTGCGTGCTGATTTGGGGGGTGGGGGTTCGGGTCTGTATGGGTGCATGTTTGTGTGTGTGCTGATTTGGGGGGTGGGGGTTTGGAGTTGGGGGGTGAGGTGGGCCAGGGTGAATAACATCAGAGACAACGGGCATAGTGTT
Source organism: Ambystoma mexicanum (assembly GCF_040938575.1). Taxonomy (NCBI): domain Eukaryota; kingdom Metazoa; phylum Chordata; class Amphibia; order Caudata; family Ambystomatidae; genus Ambystoma; species Ambystoma mexicanum. Next base: position 57,040,871 of record NC_090938.1, read on the forward strand.
TGGTTGGGGGTGAGAGTGCCATGGGGCATAGTATTTGGTTGGGGGTGAGGGGGCCATGGGGCATAATGTTTGGTTGGGTGTGAGGGGGCCATGGGGCATAGTGTTTGGTTGGGGGTGAGGGGGCCATGGGGCATAGTGTTGCACTCCAAGAGTGAACCCAATAATAAAGCTAAAACAGGCACAGCTAGGAGATGTTCATCTTTGGCTTTTTGAGGAAACCTGACTCAACGAAGGCCATACTCCTCTTGGGCAACCCAAATAGCAAACTGTAGCAGTCCAAAATAACGGAATGTCCAATCTAGGGTCAATAAAATATATATAAGTTAATTAAACAGGCGAGATACAATAACTAAATAGAAATAAATTATAACAATGGAAAATGTGTAGTACAAAATGTAAGTTTGAAATGCAAATAAAAATCGTTACCCCTCAAAAACATTTTTTCCATGTGTTTAGTACAAATTGGGGGTTTAAAAAGCCTCCTGCCACGCCCCGCCTACCGCCCCGCCCCCATTTACTTTTAGGCCCATTATAGCCCTGATGTAAGGTACTTTCGGCCCTCTGTCAAAATCAGTTGTGCACCCCTGCTGTAGGTCAACCATCCAACTTTGGTCTACCTTGTATAAAAAAAAAAAACAAAGCAAAAAAATGTAAATGAAAATAAAAAATGTAAGATACATGAAACCACCACTTCCAATTCCATCCGTCAAGCATCAAAAATTGTCTTGCCATTGAAGATCTTTGAAAATGTTTATCCAAGATCTTTGAGTCAATCATCAACAATGAACTTCCTTTCCCAGAATTCTCAAAATACTGCGACGAGGAAGAGTAATCAAGCTATGCAGAGCGCAGGAGGCCACAATCTAAGCGAGCGCTCTAGCTGCTGCTCGCATACATCTGTGCCGGGAAATTAAGCAGAGAGTCAACTTATGCTGCTGCGGCTACTAGCGGGAGAAAGCTGAGAGACACAGAGGCTGGGATCTGCATGGTGGAGCCAGGGTCGGAAAGGGCCATAAAATTGTCTCGAGCACCAATAAAAAAAATCAAATAAATTAAAAAATATATATATATATATATATATATATATATATATATATATATATATATATGTCCCACAGTTGCAAAGGGCTATTCATTTCTTTTGTGACATTGTTTGAATAGTAACCAAGTGTGATGCAAATTGTGCCTTTTCAGCAACACTGGTCAAAACTACTTGCCGCGGAGTGAATTAACTCAAACTGGCCCAAATTGGGCAAGAAAGTGGACCACTTTGACCAAAAAAAAAAAAAAAAAAAAAAAAACACATCTAGCCCACAACAGCATTTTGTGTTTTTGGTTCACCCCTGGGCCTACTGCCCTAGAGGCTGGTCTGAGCCTTGGTGGAGTCATGCAGCTCGGCGGCGAAGAAGAAAGAAGCTGCTGCACCAGGACATGCTGCGGGAACACCAAAAGCTGGTGAGACTCGGCTGGGTGTTCGCAGGTGATAAAATGTAGCACTTCACTTACTGGAGCCAAGAAGGAAGCAGATGTGAAAAGTGGAAGCCGTGAGGGACGGGAGAATGAAGAGAAGGATGCTGACGGAAACACTTCAACGGCTGACAGAGAGAACTCAAACAACAAGAGCTGGTGAATCCAATGTGAGGCAGAGGGGACCCCAGGACATATTGGCGACCACACCGAAGGCAAATAATTGTGAACAATGTAACTGAGAGAGCGAGAAAATAAAGGGGGAATTCAAACTACAACAAACCCTTTACAATCATGTGAATGCACACAGTGCAAGTAAATGGGAAACCAGAATAGGATAATATATCAGGAGAAGACATTATCCAACCAAATATATATGCAACCCTGGGAGCGGGCAAAGACTCAAGAGTGAACAGAAGCCCTGGCAGGAGAGTATACCAGGCAATTATAAGTGTGCTGAAGCAAGAAGCCCTGGCAGGAGAGTATACCAGACAATTAAATGATTGTGCTGAATAGATCCAAGGAAGTCCTGAGAAGGAAAATCAGGGCTAGAAAAAAAAAATTGTGTCGATTAGATACAAAGAGGTAATGATAGGAAATATCAGGATTGAGAAAAGGAATCACGTTGAGAGAAAGCAACACCACCTGGCAGGAGAGTATAGCAGATCTACTGAAAAATAAAATTACAAAAGCTATACAATTTTGTGTCCAAGTGTTGGTATAGGCCAAGAAATGCCAAAAGAACCATTTGTTGGAAAAAACCTCAGAGCTGAATGAAGAATCCAGGGGAAGGGAACCACTCTCTGGAGCAAGGTCCTTTATCCTTGAAGAACCTTTTGTGTTGGAGCCATTTTTTACACTTTTCTAGAAACCCCAAGTTTAAAGACATTTCCATCTTCACTGTAGAGATACGTTTATAGTGCGAACAGATCTTTGGCCATAGGACAGTTTTGTTTTGGACATTCTGACAAAGACAGATCCATGTTTTTGGTTTAGGCAGGGAAATTCCTCTGAAAACCGGGTCAGAGAGGAATTTTCCCATCCCTTTCATTTTCAATAAAAGTCTAAGCAAATGTATGGCTAATTGTGTCAGAGTTTAATTCCCGACTCCTCAGAATAGAAACAAGTCAAAGAAATAGAGAGGTGCAAAGAGGTTAAAAGATGAAGGCGTAAGCTTGTGCTACCAGCGGCGCTAGAGTGTGACCATTGTTCAACAAATGCTGAATGAACAGAAAGGGAGTGAAAATCGGCCAGGATTCCGGGAAGTTACTAGTACAGTGATTATAAGGTCAGAGCATGGCTGTGTGATGGACTCGAGATGTGCTCAAGCATGTCCTTGAAGTGTGGAGGCTTGTTCCACCAGAAAGCTTTCAAAAGGCCTTTGTGGCAAACCACATGGCTACTCGGGAAGTGGGTTGTGGGGGGGCGCAAACGCCTTTTTAGAACCACAAGAGTTGGCTTTGTAAAGGAGAATGCAGGGAACAGGAAAAGGGGAAGAGGGGAATCGCGATCCTCCAAGACCCATACCTGCTGGGCAACTAAATAAGGCATTAGTCTGGCGCATCGGTGATTGGTGGTGTGAAGTGTGATGCCATACTCGGGGAGTGGATTATTAAAGTACAGCGACCCATATCCCCCTTCTAGTGAGAAAATATACCACTAGAAAATCCAGCCGACCGGCCTTTGGTGAAAAGGGCCCATGGGCTCCAGGATAAGAAAACTGGGTAGGGAGCAACACAGAGCTCACCACCAGAAGTCCTCTCTCCATCTGCCCGAGGCTGCCTGCAGAGGTCAGGAGATCAAAAAGCAGCAACCAGGATCGATCTAGGGACTGCCCCTGTGACCTCCGACAAAGTTACTTCTAGGTTACTTTGGGTATAGAAGCACTGTCCTTTGGGTGACCAGAGCAAAGGGAAGGAGGAGTCAAGGGTTGCCACTATAACCTCGTCCATTTCATTCTGCATGCACTTGCAAGTACCCCTAGATTCTTAATTACTGTGCTCTCTCTCTCTCCACACTGCGCTACTCGCCTAGAATACATTCACTCCCGCACCTCCTCCTACTCACTTCTCCCTATGCTTTCTGCAATCATGCTACAACTTCTCTTTCCTAGCCCATTATAAAAACGCAACTCGAAACTCCCACTACCCCATCTCTCTTCCATCGCCTTCCAAAAAACAAAGCCGACATGATAACCACACCTCCTGTAACACTATCCGCCTCACCTCTCATCCTTAACGCATCAACTGAACATTGCACTCTGGAATGCTCCGTCTGTATGCAACAAAACTTCCTTTATCACAGATTACTTTCACTCCAGCTCCCCCCCTCTAGACCTTCTTGCTATCACTGTAACCTGGATCGCTCCATCTGACACTGACACTCTGGCAGCCGTACACAACTCCAAAATAAGTAAATTTAAAAGAGGTAGGTTAGGACATGGCACTGGAAATTTGTGAAGCATTGAGGCCGAAAGAGAGTAGGTGTTCGATACCTCCGGCAGTCAGTTGAGGAGAGTGAATGAAGGCATCTCTACTATTGCTCAGCCTCATTCGGTTCACATCATCTACATCCATCGCGATCCTGGTCTCACAGGACCATTATTTGACGATCTTGGGCAACTCCTTGATTCTCTTTCCACTAAACATCACCTCATTCTCTTAGATGACTTTAACCTTCCCTCTCCAACCACTTCTCAGAAATCTGACCTTCAGTCTTAGTAACCATGCTCTCCACTATCAGTAACCTACCTACCTACCTACCTACCCACAGAGGGGCTAACTCCTTGGATCTCTTATTCATCTCCACCCCTCTCTTGGCAACTAATGCTACTGTCACACCATCCATATGTGAGCACTCAATTGTTTCCACCATCATCTCCTTTCCACCCTCTGACCTTTCCTCACCACTTGTACCCATTACTAAAAGGACATTCAAACCTTCTCCCCTTTCTCTAATACCTACAGTTCTCACTCTCCTCCTACACACTCGATTCCTCTTCCACCAACACTGCCTTTTAACGTTTCCAATCCCTGCTATACGACTCATTCTCCTCTCACCTCCCACTGCTTACTTTCACCCCCAAGTCTCAACATCCTCAACCATGGGTCACCCCATTCATACACCCTCTCTGCACAGACATGCATTGGCTGATGTGCGAATGGAGGCATACTCGCTCATTTGAGGACCTGCAACTACCTCTCTGCCCTGAACTCTCTAAAGTCCACTCTTGATAGATAATTTTACCTCGCCCTCACCGACACGCAATCCTACCATCCTTACAAGGCACCCTAAAGACACTCCTCACTCCTCCTAAACCTACGACTATCAACTCCACTCTCGCAGCTAATGACCTAGCTGATTACTTTGCTGCAAAAATGTCCTAAATTAAAGACATGCTCCTGACCTTCCTCACACTCCCTCCTCCTACATTTTAGACTACAAACACTCTACTATAGTCCTCTGCCTCGAAGCGGTCCTAGCTCTACTGATGACGGCTAACCCCCTCTTGTGCCCAATCAAAGCCTCATGTTCTTCAGCTAGTCAAGCCTATTCCCCCTTATGGCCTCTCAGCTAGCGGAACTCCTCAACCTGTCCTTGATCTCCGCTGGCCTTCCCTCAGTTTTCAACACAGTCACGGTCATACCTCTCCCAAAAATGCAATGGGCACCGAAACCTACCGGCTAACTTCGCCCTGAGTCTCTCCTTCCACACTGCTCTAAAGTGCTCGAAAGGGTTGTCTTACCATTTTCTTAAACATCCACAGCCTTCGAGACTGCCTACAAGTATGTTTCCTCGTCCGTCAGTCCACAGAAACTTCTCGCATGAACATGTCCAACTTCATCGCCTCTGCTAAGCAATCCTAGTTCTTCTTGACCCATCTGCTGCCTTCGACACGGTCGATCACTCCGAGTCCCTTAATATTCTCTTTCCTCTTGGAAATTCATGACCAAGCCATTGCCTGGATTGAATCCTACCTTGCACCTCGCCAATTCTCCGTCTCATGGAGCAACAACACCTCTCAACTCACTGCTCCAACTGTTGGTGTTGCACGAGGCTCTTACTGGGCTCGCTCCACTTTACACTCTACACTTCTGCTCTTGGGGCACTAATCTCCTCCTTTGGGTTCTATTACCAACTCTTCGCGTTTGACACCCAAATCTACTCTTTTCCTGAACTCTCCTCATCTCTCCATCGAAATTTAAAACTGTCTCTCTGCCATTAAATGTTGGGTGACTACACTACCTGGTGTTAAAAACAGAGGTGGTGTTCTTCCATGCCAAAAGCTCCCTCATCTCCCTCATCTCTTCCTCCACCTATAGGGTTCCACTCGACACTCTCCCCCTACTCTTCTTCAGCTAGAAATCTTGGCATCATCAATGACCCTTCACTCACCTTCTCTACTTTCAACTCCAAATTGGAACAGCATCTCACCTCGACCTTTTAAAGATTAGGAAAATCAGGCACATCCTTCCTTTCGGCACCGCCAAGCATCTCTTAACCACTCTGGTCTTCTCTTAACTGAACTCCTGTGCCAGCATACTCTTTGGTCTCCCCAACTATGTTTTCTGTCCTCTCAACAGGATCATTAACTTTGCCATCAGGACTCTCTTTCAACCCTCTCACTTCACACCTACTTCCTCGTTTTGTCACCAGGCTGGATGGCTGCCGATGCAAAACAGGTCTTCTGGTTCACAAATCTATCCATGGAAAGGCACTGCTGTATCAACTCTCGTCTATCCAACTCTACAAGAAGTATTTTCTGAGCCTTCCTCTGTAACTAGCAATGTATATTTAACAGTGCCACGATGCCCTAGGGCTGATGTGCTCTTTAAAAATGTGAACAAATAAATAACAAGCCTGCTCATAATCTCAGCTCTGCTTCGACTACCCCTGTGCTTCCTCTCTCATCTTCTCAGTCTCTCTTCTTGTTCCACTTGCATGGAATTCTCTTCCCCCAGTCACCTGAGAAACAGTCCACATGGATTTGTTCCAAACCAAACTAAAAGCGTACTTCCTCACCTCCGAGTTCCCCTCTTAGCCAAACCTCTCATCTGCCTGCTAGCTAACATTTTTCTGCCTTACCTTTAAGCTGCTTTCCTCCCTCGCTTCCTCCGCCTCTACTCTAGCATTTCACCCATCATGGGCAAGTCCTGAACACAGCAGGCCGTTCCGCCTACCTGCACTTCTGTCCAATGTTGGTTGTCCTTAATCTACTGAGAAAGACTTTTTCAACCTTAGAAACAGTGTTGGCGCTCTGATGGAGAAGTGTAGCTAAATTGAATATGAAAAAAAGTAGAGATGCTGCAAATGGAGGGATGCCACAGAGGTTGACCTGGGCTTGGACAAAATTAAAACAAAAAGAAGCCCTCCTCTAGCGCTTCTCCAAAATTAAATGTTATAATATAGAGACTTTCTTGTTTTTAGGTTCCATTTGTCATTTTTATTTAGAATTCAATTGTGCTGTAAACAGATGGGGATTCCTTTTTACTTCTTGAACATAACATATAAGTTGATGGGAAGACAAAAGAATGCAAAAAATTAAATTGGTTTAAAGTTTTTCGTGGAGTTCACTAAGTTGTTGTGTCCCACGTTGTCACTTGAAAGTTGCAAAGCCTTAGTATAATTTACTCGGCATTTGGGTTGATGGAGAGACAAAAGAATTCAAAATTTAAATTGGTTCTAAGTTTTTAGTTGTATTCACTAAGTTGCTGTATCCCACGTTGTCACTAGAAAGTTACGAAGCCCTAGTTTAATTCACTAGGCAGTATTGGCCTCAATTTGAATTGGTTCAAAATTTAGTCAATGTTGTCTTCACGTTGTTGCTCGAAAATTGCGGAGCCCTAGTTTAATTCACTAGGTAATATTATCCTCGCGAAGCCCTAGTTTAATTCACTAGGTCATATTATCCTCAGGCAGTATTGGCCTCAATTTGAATTGGTTCAAAGTTTAGTCAATGTTGTCTTCACGTTGTTGCTCGAAAATTGCGGAGCCCTAGTTTAATTCACTAGGTAATATTATCCTCGCGAAGCCCTAGTTTAATTCACTAGGTCATATTATCCTCAACACGTGTTTCTCCGCCACATGGTTTATGGCGGTTCTTCAGGAGGAATTTGTAGGTAGATAGGCAAATGGAAAGATCTGAGAGGAAAAAGGTGGGAATAAAGAGAAAAATGGGCAATTTTGAGCAGAGTGTCATATGTTGGCGTTTATACAGTCAATGTTGAGTACGATACTTACAACTAAATATCAAATCTTGTTCATGTATATGATGGTTCCTTTGATGTAGGTAATATTATTAATTCCATCCGGTTTGGTCTGAAAGAGTGAAGAGCATCTAGTATTATATTAGTATCTCTGGGTCAAAGGTACTTTCCAAAAAGATCTAGTCATAATCATCCTTATTCGTTATACTTCAAAAGTTCTGATTCCTGGATTGTGACAATGTAAATGAACTCATATGTTGCCTTGGAACAGTGCGTTTTGGTTTTGTATCTAAATTTACTTGTGCGGACTTTGAGCTTAAAGACTGTTCGAAGCAACGAAGTTAGTCTAAATACCAAGTTTTCTTAAGAATTGTAAATAGTTGTAAAAAGGCCTTGCTTACCATGTGAACGGTGTTTTCCCCGCTCTCTCGATACTGTCTGATGTGGTCGATGAACTCCACATGTTGTGAATGGGTTTCACATAGAGTCGCGTGCGGAGTGACGTCATGCGTGTGTCGCGTGCGGAATGACGTCATTCGCACATTGCATCACGTAATGACGTCACGCGCACGTATCTTATGGTTGTTTATCTTTTTAAGAGCGCCATATTTGCTCGATCCAATTCTAGTGTTCCTGTAGTCTTATATTTGTTGCAAGATTTACAAAGTAATATAGAGGTAAATATCTCTTATTATGATTTACAAAAAATGACATATCTCCTGGTCTGTGTTAAGACCTGTATGGCAAGTGTCCATCATACAAATCCATCTTGCTTCTTGTTGTCGAAGTCTTAATTGTAGATTCCCTCCTCTTGGGGCCGGTTTCAATTTGACTATTCCGTAGAATTTTATCTGACTGATCTGAGAAGGATGATGTGATTCTGTGAAATGATTGGCTATTGGTGATCTTGTATCTCTGTTGGTAATGGCCCTGATGTGTTCACTGATTCTTGTCTTGAGTTTTCTGATCGTGCTCCCAATGTATAATTTTTTGCATGCGCACTGAATGATATATATAACAAATTGACTATTGCAGTTGATCAGCTGTTGTATGGTGAAGTTGGTGCCATTGGGTTTGATGACGGTTGTTTTACCATTTTCTGTATATTGATACATGGAGCATTGACCACATTTGTAGTAGCCTTTGATAGGTTTTTGAAGCCACATTGTTTGTGTAGTGGATTTTTCATCAGGATATTTCAATTCAAAATGTGACGGACTGAGCATTTTTTTGAGATTGCTTGCTTTCTTGAAAGTGATGGTGGGTTTGACTTCCAGGATCGTTGTAAGGTCAGAATCTGATTTAAGGATGTTCCAGTATTTGCTAAGAATTTTCCGAATGATTGAATTGTTAGAACTATAGTTCGTGGTAAAATTGATGGTTCTGTGTGGATCGATCACAGTTTTGTCGATTTTAGGTCTTACTTGTAACAACGATTGTCTGGTCCTAGTTGAAGATTTCTGATAGCTGTTTTTGATAAGTTTGTTTGGGTATCCTCTTGAGATGAATTTGCTCATTGTGGATGTTACTTTCTGTTTGAAATCATCAATTTTTGAACAGTTTCTTTTGACCCTTAGTATTTCACCATAAGGTATATTGTAGATGATGTGTTTGGGGTGGCTGCTTGAGGCATGTAGTAGACTGTTAACAGATGTAGGTTTAGTGTACAGTGTTGTGCAGATGGTATTGTTATCGATATAGAAGGTGATGTCCAAAAAGTTGATTGAAGTTTGACTGTATTCTGTGGTTAGTTTCAAATTATAGGTGTTGTGATTTAGATAGTTGAAATAATCTTTAAATGCTGTTAATGGTCCGTTCCAAATCAAAAAGATGTCATCAATGTATCTGGCCCAAAAAATTATGTTGTTTAGGTGTGTGAATGATTGATGTTGCCAGGCAAATTCTATCTCAAAATGGCCCATGTAGAGATTGGCATATGATGGCGCATATTTTGCTCCCATGGCTGTGCCTTGTATTTGTCGATAAAGAATGTTGTTAAAGATGAAAATATTGTTTTCAAGGGTAAATTGCAACATTTCTAAAATCATATTGTTGTGGTCGTTGAGAGATATAGATCGTGTTTTCAAGAAGTATTCTGTGGTTAGAAGTCCTTTTTCATGCAAGATACTTGTATAAAGTGCTGTTACATCCATTGTTACTAGCCAATAGTTGTCATTCCAAGGTATATTGTCGATCAATTGGATAATGTGCGTGGTGTCTCTGATGTATGATGCCAATGAATTTGCTAATGGTTGAAGCTGATGATCTATATATTCTGAAATGTGTTCTGTGATTGATCCAATACCATTAATGATTGGTCTGCTTGTTGGTAGGTTGATGTATTTCTTATGAATCTTAGGTAGAAAATATATTGTTGGAGTAATCGGATTAGTTGTGATCATATATCGGTATTCATCTTCATTAAGTAGTTCCAAGTCTTTCCAATGACTGCTCATGGTTTTCCATTGTTCGCTGATTTTGATGAATGGGTTTTCTTTGTTTCGTAACATTTATGATCTTTTAGATGGGTGAGTGCCATGTGTATATAGTCTTCTGTGTTGAGTAGCACAATGTTTCCACCTTTGTCTGATGATTTTATAGTAATCTCAGGATTGTTCTTGAGATTGTTTAATGCTCGATTTTGGTTGGGTGTGAGATTATTCCTTATCTTGAGTTTTGCATGTTGGTTCATTTTATTGTTGATGTAGATGTCTCTGAGTTCTTTTTGAACTACTTTGCAGAAAGTATCAATAACATTTTCTGGAGGTAAGATTGGTGTGAATTTGGATTGACTAAACTTTGAACCAATTCAAATTGAGGCCAATACTGCCTGAGGATAATATGACCTAGTGAATTAAACTAGGGCTTCGCGAGGATAATATTACCTAGTGAATTAAACTAGGGCTCCGCAATTTGAGCAACAACGTGAAGACAACATTGACTAAATTTTGAACCAATTCAAATTGAGGCCAATACTGCCTAGTGAATTAAACTAGGGCTTCGTAACGTTCTAGTGACAACGTGGGATACAGCAACTTAGTGAATACAACTAAAAACTTAGAACCAATTTAAATTTTGAATTCTTTTGTCTCTCCATCAACCCAAATGCCGAGTAAATTATACTAAGGCTTTGCAACTTTCAAGTGACAACGTGGGACACAACAACTTAGTGAACTCAACGAAAAACTTTAAACCAATTTAATTTTTTGCATTCTTTTGTCTTCCCATCAACTTATATGTTATGTTCAAGAAGTAAAAAGGAATCCCCATCTGTTTACAGCACAATTGAATTCTAAATAAAAATGACAAATGGAACCTAAAAACAAGAAAGTCTCTATATTATAACATTTAATTTTGGAGAAGCGCTAGAGGAGGGCTTCTTTTCGTTTTAATTTTGTCCTTAATCTACGTCTGTCCACTTATGTATTGTCCCTGGTGACTGTTCCATTCATTCCCCTCCACAACCTGGTCAGAATGTCCCTCAAACTCACTCTATTGTAAGGAGCTCACAGGCTTCCCGTCAAATCTGACGCTTATCTATTGTACGTTCTTTTGGGATCAAATGAGCATTGTTCCTCCTGTATATACATAAATAAAAAATAAACTAATTCGCAACATCCAGACCAACCTCTCGGTCAAAAGAGTCCATGACTCCAGGATATAAAAACATCCTAAAAATCAATCTCACTCAGCGTCCATTTGAGGGGGACGGGGTATCGCCAGCCCCAATACGGATACTGGCAATAAATAATAGCGACAATTTCTGAGAAAGATCTATAATGTTTCATTTTCGGTGCCTCTCAAATAAGACAACAGTAGGAAAGAGGCTTAGGCACCACACCGGAAACCCTGATGGATTGCTTTTGCCAGCTCCACTACTTGTTCGAGCGGGTTTGCACCACACCCTCCGTGCTATTTCTAATTTGTTTCGGCCTCGCTGGAATGTTAATACATGTGAGCCGTACTTATGGACGCATTTCAATTACGCACGCATGCAGCTTATGTAAGACTACATTCACCACAGAAACCCGCCTATCTGCTGCCTTGGGCCAAAGTCAGTGCCAGCTCATCATACCCAATTTCATGTGACCGGCCGCACCAGTGTGATACGAAACCTGGGCTCTCATATCCGTGTAAGACAGTTGGCCAAGTACTTGTAGCTCCCCGCGGTGTAAGATTTATTTAGAACGCTATGCTGTTGCCAGACATGTGTGGGGTTGCGATGGGGACCATTGAAGAAAACTTGTTGGGAAGCCTCAACATAAGGCACAATTTCAGGGAGTGATTATCCACAATGAGGTCTCAGTGATGGATAAGAAAAGGCTGCTGAGACCGAGTGCATAGTCCACCCTCTACTCAGTCCTCACTCCTTGTGTGCCATGTTTAGGCTCATGAGGCAATCCCTCAGTGCGCGACAGTCAATGTGGTGTCCAATAACTGATGTGGTCTCAAAAAGGAAATCCGCACCCACCTCAAAACATGAAATCGAGGCCCAAAAAGCAGTGTGCCTGGCCCTTTAGACTATGTGACTTTATAACAGTGGATGCCACATGCATCCCTCAATTTGCGTGGCCTGCAGTTCCCACGATTCCTCACCATTGACTAAGCTAGCTAGGGTCGCTGGGAGTTGTAGTCAAGTATGATCCACATCAGGGCTGGCCATCCATTTTCTCACAGCAGCATCAGACTCTCACGCCACTCTCAATTTACTGCAGCCAGGAGGGCAGCTGCAAATGCAATTGCTCTAGGGTAGCTCACTTCCCGCGGCCTAGTACCTCCGTCCCAACCGCCATCTTGTTTTTCTACCGTCTTCGAACTACAGCAGAGCTGTACCAAGGAACCTCGGCTGTTGCATGCATGCGTGCGATTTATAAAGTGTGAACCTAGCTGAGGACTGTACAAAGGGGACCCACACCGGAAGTTACAAGCAGAGGAGATAGGATGTGTAGAGGGGATGACGGGAGGGAGCTTGAGGGTGGGGGGGGGGGAAATTGGGGTACAGTGAGGTGATCAGCGATATCTTCACTGAAGAATAGGATTGTCACCTCTTTTATGAATTTTAGGATGGAGAGGGCTAGTCGTATATGCATTGCTGATCTACAAAACGCTTGCGGGGTCAACACAAAGATTGCAGAGTACAAGTAAAATGCAAGACTGTCTACCTCACAAACCCTACTTATAACTGACCAAGTTCTCATAGTCTTTAAAATAACACATTTTTGTGTTGAATAAAGGTTGTGCTCTTACGGAAATTACTTTTTGAAATAGAGTTCTTTGCAGAAACTGGGGCTTCTTCGAATCGTTCATCCGCGGAGAGGCCGCTGTCACCATCAGCATCCAGTGACTCAATGGTCTCTTCCAGGTACATAAGGACGTCCCTCTCTTCCGCCGACAGATAGTCATAGCTGTCATCACTCTGGAAAGAGAACAACAATGTCAACTGTACCAGGCCCCATCTAACAACCAGACCACCACTCCCACCACCCTTGCCTAGGACGTACGGCATCATTAAAGACGCTGGCACGGCAGATTGGCAAGTACAAGGCACCAAACGCATTCAAGCCAAACAAGAGACCCAAACCTCGGAGCGCCTAGCCAACCAATGCACCTTGTCCATGTAACATTTCACGACAGCCATGGAACCCCTCTGGTCAGGATGGTAGAAACAGAGGCAGACTGGTCTGTAAGGAAGTCGGCGGGGTAGGTACGGGTACATGTACGGTGTAGTGTGAACTGAACCTCCGTAGTGGAGGGAGCAAGACAATCCATAAGCAGTTCTAAGATGTCGGGTAAGAGGGCGACAGAGGTGAATTGTTCCGTGCCCATCCATAGACCGGATATGGTCATATGTTGGGTCTGGCAGCAAGAGAAAGAAGCTGTAGTCCTGTATCAAATGGTAGAAGAAGTCAAAATGTATTTATTTGTATATATTGGTGTTTTGTAATGCGCCTATACACAAGTGTTTCGAGGCTCAGAAAGCCAGGAGGGTGGGGTGGAGGGGTGCTAGGGGGGGGGGGATACATGCAGGCGAAAAAGTAGCGGTCCTAATACGCCTTGTGACATTCAGATCATGCAAGTGCAGTAACAAAGTGCAGGGGAGGTGGGTGAAGTGCATGAACTGGACAGAAGGGCCCATGAGGAAAATAAAAGGGCCAGGGGGGGGGAGCAGAGAGAGTCCACAACTAAGTGCACGTTAAGGGGCTGGAATGGCTCCAAGGGGTGCAGGCAGCCAGACAAGTATGCAGGTGGGGGTGGGGGGGACGTTTAGGGGAGAAGCTGGTGCCCTGTATGACTCAGAGGTAACCATGCTGCCAGTCAGTCTAGGCAGACAAGGGCATTAGCAGAGGGGGGGGGGAATAAGTCATCTTGAGGAGCTTCCGGAACTTAAGGATATTCGACTCAAGTGGGAGAGGGGCAGGGGGGCCATTCCAGAGGGAGTCACCTGCAGAGGAGAGAGAACTACCCTCCCCCACCCCCACTCTCTGCTTGGAGAAACGTCCGATTAGCAGAGAGTTCAAGCTGGAAGACTGAAGGGCTTTAGCAGGGAGCTAGAAGAAGTTATAGTAATAGAAGAAGCAGTAGAAGGGATAATAAACAGCAATAGAAGCAGTAAAAGAGGCTATATACGAGTCAAAAGTAATAGCAGAAGAAAGAGAAGGAATAATGGTTGGCGCAGTAGAAGTAATGGTAAATAAGAAGCGATGGAAGTGGCTACATTAGAAGCAATAGTAAAAGTAATAGAAGTGGCAATAGAGGAAGCAGTAAGAGGTAGAAGGCCTGTGTTGGTTGTAGAGAGATGCGAATTAGAGTATGGGATTAACAAGGGAAAGTCATGGTGGAGGACTGAAGTGGTCAGTGGATGGTGCCTTTACCGGCAGCCGATGCGGACTGGTCGGGGGAGGGGGCAGATAGCCACTTCTTAGGGCATGGGGAGTTGGTTGTAATGGGTCGGGAGGGATTAGCAGTAAGAGGTAGAAGGCCGGTGTTGGTTGTAGAGAGATGCGAATTAGAGTATGGGATTACCAAAGGAAAGTCATGGTGGAGGACTGAAGTGGTCAGTGGATGGTGCCTTTACCGGCAGCCGATGCGGACTGGTCGGGGGAGGGGGCAGATAGCCACTTCTTAGGGCATGGGGAGTTGGTAGTAATGGGTCGGGAGGGATTAGTCGGCTCTGGCTTACCTGCACACGGAACACTTTGTTCTAAATGTCTGCACAGTGGCCAGAGCAGATGCTGTTGCTCTGTGGGCAACGGAGCGGCTTAGGGAATGCTTGAAGTGAGCAGGGTCCATATACGGGGGGGGGGGCGCGGAAATCAGGGGGCGGCGAATTTAACGCAGTGGCTTTACTATCAAAGAGGCCCTGCGGACCAGACTGGAGCTCTTCAAACATTTCCTCCCTATGATCGAAAGAGCAAAACTAGGACCCACATATGTGCTGGGCCAGCCTACTTACCAGGGCTGAGTGGTTGGAGGTGATGCTGGCCACACTATCGCAGCTGCCCGCACTCACTGCAGATGCCATGCCAGCATTCACCGACCCCAGCGCCTTCTCAGGCATCACACACAGCGCGTCACAAGAAGAGGCCCAGCTGCTGCCTGCAAGCAGAGGAAAGAAAGGGTTGGCTTTTATTGCAAAATGGTTCCATTAACAAAAGAACGTAAAATATATATATACACATACATATGGTGTTCGTTATACTTCCATAGCTGCCGAGTGGACACATGCCATGCAGTACACCTTGAGCAAATACTGGCTTTTAGTATGCTTTCCCACCTACATTACCTTAAAGGGTAAATTCGCAAAGCTGCTTCTGGATTCTCCCAACTAACCACTTTAGAAGATATAAAATAATAAGAACAATGAACCATCTGTACAGCGCACTTTATAAGTTGTGGGGGAGGGGGGGTTCAATGCCTAAGGCACCAGGTGGCCCTTGGCCAACCGAGATTCAAACCTGTGACTTGTAAGCTCTCTGATAGGTGTCCAACGCACTGAGCTATCTGGCAACCTATTTTGCAACCTATTTTGCATATTTCAAATATTCAAAATAGGAGGTTTTTACGGAAATTAAGATGTTCTCCGATGTCCCTCAATCCTTGAGAAAGAGTTCTGCGGCATTGGAGAGAGGAGAGAAAATGAGCGTCGTCTGGGAGTTGACCTACAAAGAGGTTTTGAGAGGAAGCTTTAGGTCTGCGTTCCGGGACATAGCGGGTTAGTTTAGAGTGCAGAAAAAACGGACCTACTGAATGGATAGAACGGTGCACAAAGCAAAGGATTTAAAACGCGCGAGTGGCACAGCCTAGGGGCATCAAGTGCTAGCTGCGCTGCTGAGTTCTGGAGGATCTGGAGTCTCTGGACCACCGAGTCAGGATGCCCATGGTAGATGCCTCTCCAGTAGTCCAGAAAGACCATGGTGGAGGCAGCGACTAGCGTAGAGCAATATTGAGGTGGGAAGGCAGGCAGGCAGGCCTTTTCTTAGCAGTTTCCACTTGAGAAAGCCAGCACTACAGACCAAGGCAATGCGAGGCTCGCGCGAGCCTGTATGGCGCAGCGGGATCCCCAGGCTTTTTACACAGGTACTCTGGGCTGGGACCGGGCCAAGAGAATTCGGCCAAAAAACCAGAGGTCCAGAACGAGCGGGGTTTTGTGGAACCAATCATCCGGACCTCTCTCACCCTTTAATTTCAGCCACTTACCCACCAGTACCTGATCTCGGTAAGACACTCCTCAATGGAAGGAGGATCCGAGACCGGGGACCAGAGGCGGAAACCAGTCGAGTAGCATCAGCATTTGTGTAAAAACGGATGCCGTAGGAGACCACGAGATCAGCCAGGGGATGCAGGTATAGATTAAAAAGAAGAGGCAACAGGAAGACCCCGTGGCCACACCATAGAAGACAGCCGAAGGGGTAGATGAGAGCAGAACTAGTGAAACAATGTTGCTGCTCAGAGAGAAAAGGAGGTGAACATGGCCAGCACCCCATCCCTGACATCCCCATCTGCTTCAACAGTTAAAAAAATAATGTGATCAAGGGTAGCAGATGCCTTGGAAAGGTGAACGAGTGTAAGAACTCCAACCTTTGGGCAGTGGTCCGGCAGCAGGTCCAGGTCAACAAGGACAGAGATCATGACTCATTCAGTTCCCGTGAGTGGCCTGAAGCCAGCTTGGTAAGGGTGAAGGAGGCCTCCATTTCTAGAAATCTGGAAAGTTGTGAGGCAACACCAATAGCATGAGAACAGGAACAAACCTCAACTTGCTAGCGGGCACTGTTGAGGTTTAAGGAGGGGGGAAACAATGGAACGATGGAGAGGAAAAGGAATGATGCCATTAGTGACTGAAAAGCCGAGAACGGCAGTGGAAAGCGATGTACATTCCGAGGGGACAGCTCGAATACGATGCAAAGGAATGGGGTCAGACAGCAAACGGCTTCAGAGACAATCTCGCCGGCGATGGCATCAAAATAGAAGGTTGAAAGTGAACCTGTAGGGTGCATTTCAAACAAGGGCATCGTAGTTGCGACACTAAGCCCGACCAATGCAATCGAATTCCTAATCCTGGTCAGAAATTTCTTGAGAACGAGAAATCAGAGGTGGTCTAGAGAGTTCTTTGGCTACTTTAAAGAGTTCTCATGAGGAGCAAGTCGCTGATATGACACGACTGGCATTGCAGTGAGCTTTAGCAACCATGACCGCTTTCTGGTAAGCAAGAAGAGTTTGCTTATAAGAAGCCTTGCATTCCGGGGCAAGGGGCCATTTGTATTCAGCACGCCAAGACACTTGCTGCAGAAGCCTCAAATCAGGGAGAACCATGGGCAGATGGTTAGTTTGACAGGAGCCCAGCTTCATGGGGGCCAAAAGTGTCTGCTCTGGCAGTCATTGCCGTGATCAGAGCTGTGCCGGGGTCAGGAATGCCTTCACTGGTAACACTTAGCTTCAGAATTGGTCTTGGAAGCCTCCCGCCACCTGCCCAGGGCTCATCTTGGTCCAGACTCTCCTGCGGGTATGGACCTAGGGGTTTAAAATTGGAAGCGAGGAAGAGGGGGCGGGGGGGGGGGGGGTCGGAGGGTTAAAATGAGAAAGGGAAGGAGAAAGTGCTCTGATAATATAACCGAAATGGGTTTCGAAGTGGGCAGTAGTTCCTCGGCAAAGTTTTTTTTTAAAATGTAGAACACAAACAGAATGACCTCCCTTGTGTGTGAGCGGATAGTTCCTTGCATCCAAGTTGAAGTCAGTTAGGCCGGAGATCCATTTTGAAGCCCGAGTGTCATTAACGCCGTTTGCGTGCACATTGTAGTCCCCCATTAAGAGAAGGTCAGCGTACGTCAGAGTAAGACCGGCTTTAACCTGCATGAAGTTACTTATGAAGCCATGAGATGGATATGGGAGGCTGGTAGACTAGCAACATGTGGATAGTAGAATTATGGGAAAACTGGATACGCGTCAGCATTAATTCAAAGGCCCGCGTATGACCAAAAGGACTAGGAATACATTCCAGACCGGTAGCGTGAACTAGCGCCAAGCCTCCTCCTAC
This sequence comes from Ambystoma mexicanum, assembly GCF_040938575.1. Taxonomy (NCBI): domain Eukaryota; kingdom Metazoa; phylum Chordata; class Amphibia; order Caudata; family Ambystomatidae; genus Ambystoma; species Ambystoma mexicanum. The sequence goes on from NC_090938.1 coordinate 57,059,075, forward strand.
TAAAAGGGCGGGGGCGATTCATGTGCCCAATCATGAGAGTGGGGGGTTAGGTGGGAAGAGATAGGCATGGTCTGGACTTGAGGAGTCTTTAAACCAAGTCTTGTGAGACAAAATGTCCAGCTAAAGGTCAGACAAAATGGTGTGGATGCCGTCTCGATGCGTCACAGCTGAGCGGGCATTGATCAGAAAGCCTGTCAAAGCGGGAGGAGAATACCATACCCCACGTTTTTATTGCTTTGCAAACCAGAAATATTAAGAGAGAACACACTCGAGATTCCCAAGTGAGTAACCCATCCGAAGAGGAGTGGCAGATGAAGTTGGCCAAAACTATGTCCAGAGAACACATCTTATCAAAGGCAATCTTTCTTTTATTTTTTAAAGTTACATAAATGACAGCACTACTCTTGAATACAAAATGGCCGCTGCAACAGATTTCACTGTGATGCGATTGCTCTGCATCATGGGGCAGGTGACCGGCATTAGTGAACCCTCTCGAGATGCCACTTCAAGAGGTCTGTTGGAGGCAGCGGAGCTCCCTCTCTAGCCAGAACTAAAAAAAAGTCGAGTTTAAACGAAAATGCTCTGCTCATGGAACCAGCCTTGAGGCATCACTAAAGACTGACTTGAGAAGAAGAGAGTTCCCAAACCAGAACTGTGATACGAAGAAGCTTGAGGCCGAGAAGCAGAAAAAACATTTTAAAGTACGTGAAGAAAAAAAATGTTAACGACAATTTAAGGAAATGTAAAAATAAAAAAAATCCTATTAAAGAAAAAAATTTTTAAAACCATCAGAGAAACGTTAAGGCTTTGAAGTGAAATGCAAATTCAATCAAGGCTTCACATGAAGGGAAGAGTGGGTCTCTAATCGGGTAGGAGTCTGGAAGTAGAAGACCCCAGTTTTGGTTGTTGGTACTTACTCCGGAGACTGCACTTAAGGAAACTTTGTCTAGCTGGGCGCTCGTCTACAGTTGGGTGTCGCCCACCCACTGGCGCTACGTTTTAGGACAAATTACCAGGAAGGTTCGGCGTCAGGAAATCCTAAGAATTTGTGGAACATCAGACAGCAGGACCTCAGTACAAGCTGAGAAATTTAACAGGACCCAAAGACTGGAAGGGGCCCTAAAAATACAGACGCGCTAGTTGAGTAAAAACACAATCTCTGCGTCCCACCACAGTGGTGTCCCACCCTTGTTTTGAAGAAATTGTAGCGACAGTGCGCAGTATTTTGCTTTTAAGGTCCGTTTAACAGCATTGCTCTAACTTGTACACACAATGATCATTTGCGTGGAATCACGGTACGAAAAGGCATCACCGCCTCCCACCTTGAAGCACTTCTACTGCCTTTTTGCCAGGCAATACCACATTTCGGAGAACTTCTTTAAATACATGCTGCGTATTTAATGCCACAAATTAATAAAAGAAAAAAAAGTGGAAACAACTTTAAAAATATATAGATTTCAATGTTGATGTACTGCACTGTGAAGATGTTCAAAAAAGATAAATTGACAACAAAAAAAGAGAAAATAAAAAAAATGTTCAGGGCTTGAGAGAAGTGAATGATTTTTAATGGAACAGGATACTAAGCAAGAAGTGGTATTAGCTATTTTTTCCTTTTAGTCACCAACATAGTGGGCCATTCCCAAATGTGGCATTTTTTGCCACTAGAGGTATTCAAACTGGAAGGATGAAGGAGACCGAGTTGAACATAGATGAAAAAGCTGCACAGGTAAGAGCGGATACGGTAGGGCCGGAGGGGGTTACAATAGTCCATACCTGTACAGGTAAGAGCGGACATGGTAGGGATGGAGGGTGATGCAATAGTCCATACGTGTACAGGTAGGAGCGGATACGGTAGGGATGGAGGAGGTTACAATAGTCCATACCTGTACAGGTAAGAGCGGACATGGTAGGGATGGAGGGTGATGCAATAGTCCATACGTGTACAGGTAGGAGCGGATACGGTAGGGATGGAGGAGGTTACAATAGTCCATACCTGTACAGGTAAGAGCGGACATGGTAGGGATGGAGAAGGTTACAATAGTCCATACCTGTACAGGTAAGAGCGGACATGGTAGGGATGGAGAAGGTTACAATAGTTAATACCTGTACAGGTAAGAGCGGACATGGTAGGGATGGAGAAGGTTACAATAGTCCATACCTGTACAGGTAAGAGCGGACATGGTAGGGATGGAGAAGGTTACGCGATAGTCCATACCTGTACAAGTAAGAAAGGATACGGTAGGGATGGAGGGTGATGCGATAGTTGATACCTGTACAGGTAAGAGCGTACAGGTAAGACCAGACAGGTAAGAGCAGACAGGTAAGACCAGACAGGTAAGAGCAGACAGGTAAGAGCAGACAGAAGGTAGGGAAGGAAGGGGATGCGATAGTTCATACCTGTACAGGTAAGAGAGGACAGAAGGTAGGAGAGGAGGGGGATGCGATAGTTCATACCTGTACAGGTAAGAGAGGACAGAAGGTAGGGAAGGAGGGGGATGCGATAGTTCATACCTGTACAGGTAAGAGAGGACAGAAGGTAGGAGAGGAGGGGGATGCGATAGTTCATACCTGTACAGGTAAGAGAGGACAGAAGGTAGGAGAGGAGGGGGATGCGATAGTTCATACCTGTACAGGTAAGAGAGGACAGAAGGTAGGGAAGGAGGGGGATGCGATAGGCATTGATCGCTTTTTTAGTGATGCTACAGGTATGAAATACCACCGAGCCGGAAAGGGGGCAACGCACAATGCTCCTAAAAGTGAGAGTCAACCCGCACGGCCAGTTCATAGAATTTTCAAGCAGTACTGAAATTTGTTTGCATTAAGGTGTACAGGTTACACCTGGGACTTTGCATAACACTAGCCTCTGGACTATTAATAGTCTCATCATTTATAGAGTGCACAGGTTCTGCCGCCCCATGGGAAAGAACATAATGTGTGAACCTAGGAAGGAGGGAAAGCCAAGCCGCCCCGGACAGGAATTCAAACTCCCCATCTGCAGGCAACGCAGCGTGTGCTCAACCTACCTTGTTAGCAAACACTAGCAAAAGTTTTCACAAGCAACCCTAATGGTATTAACTTGCCATTGATGGTAGGAGGTGAAAATAGTGCGAGTACCTGGGCATCTAATAGCAGTGCCTAGCAAATACTAATACTTATACAAAAGCCAAGACAGTTGCCTTTGGCAATGCTCGTTTTTAACAGGACTTCAGTGAAGGACACGCATAGGGCTTATAAAATCGAGTGGCTGAGGACAGACCTGGTTAAGACTTTTTTTTTTTATTACACCAGTAGCAAGTTTGTAACTCCAATTAAACCATTAACTCAGAAGCCTGCTTTGAGTACACACTCGAAGGCACTTCCAAGTGCAACGTTTGATGGTAAGGATTGATTAAAGTGAGCTCAAAGAGTTCCCATTTAACAGCAAAAATTCGAACGGTAGCTTCTCACATAATTCTCTACCGCCTTAAACACAATCCACCCCATCGATTTCATGGTTTACCTCTGCAGCGCCCATCCACAAGCCATTCAGACACCCTCACAAAACTCTATGGCTAGAAATGCACACGCACAATAGCACCTCCAAATTCTCCCAAATTGGGACTCTGCTCCCTCTGAGGGGTGCAACCAACAGAACGTTGGAACCATAATTAAGGTGAAAGGCAATATACAAATTAATAAATGCAAAAGTTGATGCTGAGGCTTGATTCAGGCAAGCCGAAAGAGTTCCTGTGAGGGGGTGTTTTTGTGGGTGAGGGGCAGGACTGGCTGGGCATGCCCGTAGGGATTAGGATGGCCATGGGCAGTCAATGAGTGGGCAAATAACCAATTCACCAGAATCTCAGAGCGATGAATGTTTCCGCACTACCCGTAGCCTCCTAGATGTATTTTATTTTTGGATTTGTAGAGCGCACTGCAGCCCGCAGGCATCGAGGCGCTATAAAAGATACTTAAGAAGGTTTGCTTGAGGGTTACAATAAGTGGCCCAGGAATAAAGCTTCAAGACAGTTGCTTACAAGTTAATATTACATAACAGTATCCTGCATAGGTTGTCATATTGTGTCATAGTCAGTGGTTGAAGAGAAGCAACGTATGCAAAATATCACACATGGGGAGAAGCCCTTTAGACAAAGCCTAGTTTTTAAAGCCTTGCGGAAGGAATCATGAGACTTGATTGATCTGATCCGGGAGCTCGTTCCAGAGGGTAGCAGCCATTGTTGGGAAGCTCGAGCCCCCAGCACGCACTCTCCGCGTGTGAGGAACCACGATGCGGTTGGCATAGGGGGACCTGGAGGGTCTGGAAGGGGTTTGTTTGGAGATCCTTTGCGCTAGATACCTAGGTGCAAGTCCGGGAAGACATTTGTGGGTTAGGGCCAGTGTTTTGAAGACAACCCTTTCCTTGATAGGTAGGCAATGTACCCGCCTCCTGACCGCTGAAATGTGCTCCCTGCGTGGTTCATATATCAATGGTTCATGGTCCTCTGGGGGGGGGCACAGGAGGGTTTGGGGAGCATCATCTTCACTGGCACGATATCAATCGCTCATAATCGCTTATCGAGCATCAACATGGGCTCTCTGCCCTCTACGAGTTGGAACACAGCAGCCCGCAGTAACAGAACATGGGCGCTGCCAACCAACGTAATACTGGGAGCAGACAGGATGTGCAGTTGGCATTAAACATGACTTAAATAAAATGGAAGCATACTTATTCGAAACTACTGGAATAAGCCTGAACAGTGAAAATTATAACTGTAATAATCAGCCTGGCAATGCCAGCTAGCACTTCCTAGACTCTGCAATAAACAGCTCACGTGCCCAAGCAACACCTCTGAGGTTCACTGCATTTGCTTCTTTTGGGCCCGAGGCACTTTGCACTACTCGGCATACCTTCAAGCAGCGTGCAGGCATGGGGGGCATGTCGGGGGCGCCCTGGAGACCACCCTCCGTCCCATTAGTACCCCTGGACAACTGGCCCTCCTCCTCACAACGAGAAGTCGAAAAGCGATTTAGTGCTCGATGAAAAACATTGGCTAGAAATAAAGCCTCTGCGTGCGGTCCCCGATCACAACATTAAGACTCCGAGCGGGATCTCGGATTGGCAGTTTGCTCATGTCTCACTGTGTACGCCGCAAGTGGGACACATCACAAACCGTGCACTAATTTCTATGCACATTTCTCATTTTTTTTATCGGTTACCCTCCTTCTAGACAGGGTAGCTCAGTGGGTAAATTGCTGGACACTAGCAAGTGTCTTCATCCTGTCCCAGGTTTAAATCCCAGTACCGCCAATGTAGCATTTAAACCATGCATTGGCTTGGTAACCTCTCGCTGCATTATTTGCAGTGCTGCCAAGTGGAAAAGATATGAAAGCAAGCGCTATATGGACCAGAAATCATTCCACCCATTCTGATATATATTTATTTTATATTGTAATGCCGATTTAGAAAGCGGTTTGTACTTTTTTGCACATCTGCTTTTATAAACAATCGACACGTGATCGTAGAACGTTTTCCTAAAAGTGAACATTGGGCATCGGGGTGGCAAATGTGGTGGCCGAGTACATCCGAGACTAAAAACCAGGATAAAAGGACCTGAAATCTCGGCTTCTCCGTTTCACCAAACTGCGTGATCCTGGCCAAATCACTACAACATTGGCCCTAATATTTTCTTAACTGCAAAAAAATACCAACCATAATCATTTAGGCATAAAATGCATCACTGTCCCACCCTAAATATATCCAACCCACCCACAGCTCAACTTCAACCCGCCACCAATTGCAAGCTCAGAAGTACTACAAGAGGGAAGTGCTAGGGTCCTATTGGGCGTGCCCTAGGCAAATCGGCACTACACCGCTGGCATATTAAATGGCTGAAAACGAAAATGGATTTTTGTCCAATTTGTTTTTTTTTTTTACATTTGTAACACTTCATGTGACGACATAGGTCATGTGATGACACTTCTTGGGATGTCAGGGGTGCGATGCGTCTTCTGCTGATATTGGTGAATTGGCATCCCCTTTTACACGATAGTGGTCCATTTGCTGTGGCACGATTTACAGTCACTTTGTACTACTAATCTGACCCTGGTTGTGATGCGAGGTCACAGAGCGCCCCCGCATACTGTGCAGTTGCGTGCAGTTTTGTGTGCAGTTCACTCTACAAAACGCAGTTGTGTGCATACGCTCAGTACAGCCATCGGGTGGGCCTACAGGGAACTCTGGAGACTTCCCAGAAGGCCTCTACACACAGGGCAGGGGTGGACTGGACTATGGTTAATTCTGGAGATTTCCCAGAAGGCCTCTGCACACCATTTAATTTCCAAATGTTCACATAGGAAAAGGGTTGGTCTTGCAGAAAATGCTCACAGTGGCCCCATGTTACACATTATTTCCGGGGCCCCGCTGGTTCCCGGAACACCCTTTACAGACTATTGTGAGGACGAAGCAAAGCTCATCTTAAAATAATGTATCGAATTAAAGGGACGCAAAGCAGGAAGCCGGTGGGTCACCAGAACCTCGCCACCTCACCATCCAATCCTCCATTTTGCAGATTTAAGGCAAATCAGCTCAGATTATGCTTTCGGCCAGTAGAGTCTCAAGAAAAACGTAAGTAGAGTTGTGCAGAATTGAAAGTATAGACAGACGCACGCTAATGGAGCACTAGGGATTTATTGTTTATTTTTGCATTTTTAAAGCACTCGCACAGCCCGCGGGCATAGAGGCGCTGTTACAGGAATGTTCTCTTTTTTTAGTTGTGTAATTGTTTTATCTTAGTTAAAGATTTATAACACGCTTAAATACCCAGAGGTTTCTAAGCGCGGACCCGGGGATCGAACCTGTGTTGCTTCATGTCATCTTGCTTCCAAGGCGAGCATGTTGCCACTAAGCTACCTTCCCAGAACTAGGGAGTTGTTAAACTGGGGAATTACAATAGGTTAAGTGAAGGTGAATACGAGCCCCACCGGACTCCGGCTCTATGTCCTCTCTCCAACCCCCACCATCCGCTCACTCGCACAACTCGTGTCACAGCACCTGAATGACATGGCAGTCTCTCGCAGCGGTGGCCCTTCTTCGCAGGAGCACAACACGACGAAAATCCATTACTCCTCCCTTTACTCAAAGCCAATGTCGAGGTCATCAGACGGGTCCTTCCCCATCTTGATCGACGGAGATCTGCAGCATCACTGGGCAAGGAAAAAAATATTCACCACTCTCCGCTTGGCACTCCGTGCACTGCATTTCCACCCACACCCCGTTATGTCTCACATTCCCATTTAAAGTCTTTACCATAAACACCCTCTCCATGTTCCATACACGTCCATCCTCCACCCTTATGGCGTGCTTAAAAACTTCGATTACCCCTATGGGTTTGGCCCATTTTCAAGGACCATTCCTAAGAGCAGGAGGGAGCTTGATCCTTACTGAATCTCCCACCACAGGACTGTTATTGCTGGTACCTCTGACACACAATTTGTCATGGGCAGTTTTGTTCAACTGACTGCTCTCTATATTCTGGAACACATTCTTAAACTTCTCCCCCACATTGGTATCCTTCCCCATCCAGGCTGGTACTAACTTGGTGTTAGCCTTGCAACCTCTGCCAAACTCAAACGGGGATACCCCAGTCGTACAATGTGGGGTGAACCGGTGAGCAAAAATCACCTCTCTCACAGCCTTCTCCCAAGCCAACCCATTCGACCACGCCCAATGAATTGCTTTTTAAGGACCTTGTTGAAGCGCTCTACAACACCATTTGTCTGAGGGTGATAAATGGCACTCTATGCTCAATATAATTCCTCCTGCAATACTTTTGAGCGTAACCGAGTTCCATTATGGGAAAACCCTTTGGCTCACATATTTCATCCAAAAACTCCATGACTGTTGTCATGGTGATGCAGGGTTTAATTGACACTTCCACCCAACTGGTCAACAAATCAATCACAATCACTTTCTTTCCATTGCTCCATATTGGGCCTAGCACATCGATGCCCAGACTATCCCATGGTGTCTCAGGAATTTCCATCATGACCATGGGATACTTCGTACCCACACATACTTATCGCTCCTAGTGCAAAGGATACAGTTGCAAATAGTTCTTTCCATCTGAAAGTCGCATCCTGGCCAGCAATAATCACTTTTTATCCTTTGCTTGTTTTAATAATCCCTTGAGGACCCTCGTGGCCAAGGTCTATTAATCTTTGACGTACACCTATTGGTGGAATGATTCCGTCACCTTGCATCACCATTTCTCCCTGTATGCTCAATTCATCAACTACTCTCCAGAATTGTAACAAATCTGGGACTTCAAATTGACATTTCTTCTTAGGGGAACGTTGTTCTTCTAACACTTGTAGTTTGTTTCATGAAACATCCTGTGCCATCGCTGCCTCCCATTCCTCACGTGGCACAAGCACAGCACCCACACTGAAAACCACCTCAGATTCGTCTTCCTTACTGTTATCTACTTGAGAGATACTTGTGAGTCGAGATCTGCAGTAACATTTTTAACTCCAGGTACATATTTTAATCGCGCAATTGAACTCTTGTAACCGAGTTACCCATCTTCTGATACGACTCTGGACTCCGTCGAGCCCCTTCGTCATAATTATCTCGACTAAAGGCTTGTGGTCAGTGCAAAACGCGACATCAACGCTGCAAATAAAGTTCCTAAATGTATCTGCTGCACACTTAATAGCCAATGTGACCTTTTCAATGGCCGCGTATGATTTCTCAGCCTCTTTCAAAAGCCTGGAGGCCAAAGCTATAAGCACTTCTTTCCCCATTGTGCTCCTGAGTGTCTATGGCCCCTAGGCCTACATTACTGGTGTTGGTGGTTATAATGGTCGTGCGGTTAATCCTGAAATTTTTTAAAGCTGGGGCCTTGGCTAAAGCAGCTATGATGAATTAAAAATGTTCACATTCTTTGCTCCAATCAAAAGTCCCTTTTCCTTTGGTAAGATCGTGCAGAGAAACAGTGTGACCAGCAAAATCATGAATGAACTTAAGATTAACACTCTGCCATTCCTATGAGGGTTTGAACTTCTTTTCTTGAAACAGGCCTGGGCATGTGTTCTATAGCATCAGCTAATTATTTCCTGTGTCGTATGCCCTCCGTAGAAGTGATGTGGCCCAAATACTCAATTTCTGGCCTGATGATTTTGCATTTCTCTCTGCTTAGAGTCATCCCTGCTCCATGCAACTTTCGACATAAATACTGTAGCATTTCATTATGAAGTTTTAGGGTATCGGCATAAATTAGTATGTCGTCCTGAAAGCATTTGAAGCCCTGGCCTCCCCCAAATAGCTTGTGCATGATTTTTTTCAAACACTGAGGCAGCAGACATAAGTCTGAAAGGAAAGGCATCCTCTTGCATTGATGTAGACCCTCGTAAATAATGCAGTCAACTTTGACTCCTTATGTAATTTGACTTGATGGTAAACCAACGCTAAACCTAAAGTAGAGAAACACTTTGCCAGGCCAATTGTGTATACAATTTCTTTTATATTGGGAAGGTAATGTCTATCTGGAATCACTCATTTATTGAGCTCCCTCATACCCACACATATTCTGAGTTTGCCCCTCTTCTTCCTTAATACAACAAGCAGCGACACCCACTTAATGGTATCAATAATTTCTACGATACGCTGGTCTTCCAGCATCTTTAGTTCTCTCCTTACTTCATCCTTCATCGACAAATGGAGTCTGCGCAACTTCTGCGCCACAGGTTGACAATCCCTTTTCATCTTAATCTGGTGGACAAATCCACGTAGACACCCAATCTCCTCTTGGAACACCTTAATTATTTCCTTCATTGCAGTATCCCACGTACTGGCATTTTCCACTCAAAACACTGACTCGCCGGCATTGGGATCTAGCCTTACTTGAAGTTTACGCTGATGTGTCCAACTTAACAATGGTGTCCTCCCTGCTTTAGTGACATATCTTCCCGCTTGCGGTTCGGTCTTTGAATTTTAGTGTTCCCCAGAACCACTCAATTTCCTCGTCATCAACGACCATAGAAACACACTCCTCCTCCTCTTCATCATCAATGTGATCATTCCCTACCGAATTTGTGGATGTATTCTTGGTCTTGCAGCACTTTGAGAAATGGCTTATCCCCTTACATTTGCGACAAATAATTTTCAAAGCAGGGCAATCAGGGTCATCTGCCCAATGATTGACCCTATCACATCTAAAACATCTGCCTGGGCTGTTTTTCCTCTGGCTACTCCCTCTTCATCCACAGAATTACGTCCTGTCCCTCCAGGATGACCTGCATGCTCTTTCTGATGTCTTCCACTTGGTGGTCTTATTGCTGATAAGGGAAACTGTATCATTCATGTTGGGAGCGTTCAAAGATTAAGTACCTGCTTTGGCACCCTCTGTTTTTATATTCAGTATCTTCGCTCTGCTTTCCAGAATCTTTACACATGCCTGTTTGTTCTACTTCCTTCGCCACACGCAGGACTATCTAATGTTGGGTCATCTTCTGACCATCATTTCTCTTACTTTGGCATTATTGCATTCCAGCATCAACAGATCCCTCGGACGTTCATCAAGTTGTTCATTAAAGTTGCAAGGTCTTGCTAGCTTTCTCAAACATGTAATGTATTGTTCTATGCTTTCCCCTTCCTCTTGCGCTCTCTTTCCGAACTTCTATCATTCTAAAATAGTACTGAGTTTTTTTTTCCATAATGCCTGCCAATTTTTCTGACTGTTCTTTCATATTCATTGAGATCAATGTCCTCATTGGCAGGAAATCTGGCAGATCCTCAAACTTTTCTTGCCCTGCAGGACCCACGCAATGTAACAAAAGGGACTTCCTCCTTTCAATGCTGCAATTCTGGCCGCAAACCACACTTCCATAGTGCTCGAAGGATATTATCCATCTCATGGTGTGATGGGCTCACCCACTTCAGGAAGGAAGAATGCGAGTGGAGGTGTAAGTGAGGGCCTGGACGCCTTAGGGCTTTGGCGCTATATAAGTGTTAGAACAGGTACACTGCCGAATGCTATTCTGGATATACTGATAATGGAAAATGGAGAGCTGGTGAGGTGCCGACGTGTGGATAGAACACGAGGGGGTTATTGTTTAACTGTGGAATTACAATTGGTCATTAAGTGAAGGTGAATGCGAGCCCCACCGGACTCCGCTCTACGTCCTCTCTCCAACCACCACCGTCCGCACAACCCGCGTCACAGCACCTGCATGACACGGCAGTCACTCACGGCTGTGGCTGTCCGCGGGACAGCATAGTCCACTACTACAAGTGGTAAGAAGCACTGGGATGCCAAAACACCATGTCCATAAAGGGCATTGTGATGTCAGAGCAATACGTTACATCACTCCTCTTCCGATATCAGAACTCTTCTCTTCCCTAGACAGAACATGCATTGACGAGTAGCCCAGTATTATCATATCAGAATCAGCATGTGAAGCGCCAAGAAGACCCTTTGGTGTGATGGGTGCGCTTTAGAAAAGCCAATACAGCTGTTGTTGTATATCCCAAGGAGAGATGTATATTCCCCCTGTCGAGAGCCTGTCCGGAGCCGGAAAGTGCCGAGTGCCAGGACCCCTGCTCCTTCTGGGACCCACCTGTAACATTTTGTTCATGCATGCTCATATATTAGGGTAAGCAGCTCACCAGTGCTTATGGTCAAACCTTCATTGCAACCTTTGTTGTGCTTTTTATTCCGTCAGATTGTTGTTCACATTGCTGCATGGAACTATTTGAAAGACTTTTCTGCTGCCCGTGTGTTGGACTTTTGCACTTGTGCAATGCTGCCTGGCTTCAAAGTTGTCTGACCTTGTTGGGCTCTCACATTGAATCATGTATGCACTTTATATATGACAAATAATTACAGCCTATATGGTGTATCAACCAGATCATCATTTCTAGTTTTGAAGGAGTCAAATGCTCACTTGGGCTAGCCAAAATGTATAATGGTCTGCTTCACTCCTGTCCTTTAGCCAACTATTCTCTTACTAACTATATCTTTACACTCTGGTACTACTGCCATGCATATGAATTAGCGCCTTTCTGGCTCTCACTGCTAAATCTGCATCTAGGTGTCCTTGTTTATGCATTTAAATTGGCGCCTCTCTGGCTCTCACTGCTAAATCTGATTCTAGGTGTCTTTGTTTATGCATTTGAATTGGCGCCTCTCTGGCTCTCACTGCTAAATCTGATTCTAGGTGTCCTTGTTTATGCATTTGAATTAGCGCCTTTCTGGCTCTCACTGCTAAATCTGATTCTAGGTGTCCTTGCTTATGCATTTGAATTAGTGCCTGTATGCATTCTAGTCCTGAATAGGATTGTCAAATCTAGGTGCCACTGCGGTAGCATATTTGCATTTTAGTCCCTACTGGGTTTGTCAAACCTAGGTGCTATTTCCGCCCAACATGCGCACTACTAAGAGTTGCCTTTTATACACACCCTAGTCCCTAGCCTTGACCATTCAAACTATCACTATAATAATGGCCCTCACCAACTCTACACCTTGCAACTTGTAAGAGAGAAACTCACGACTTAGAGCAAGATTGCCTCGACTCTACGACCTCAAAAACAAAAGAACTAAACTATCAGGCCTTATATCCATTCCAACTGCCACTAACCCCAACCTTCTTGCCTTAGCGGCTGTAAAGTGTCATAAATTACAAATCAGCTCGCACTACAAACAGAAGAAACCAAACCACCCGAGTCCTAGACTCTTCCAAGACACAACTACAACTCCCACCTTATCAGGAGCCCTTATCAATGCAAGGTCCCTCATAGCACACAACACGGAAATTGTTGACATCCTTGCTATGGAGAACTTAGATCTTCTTGCTGTCACTGAGACATGGCTCCATGATGCCGCAGGTCTCGCACTCATGATTGCCATACCAGACAACTACAATATACTGAGAGTTGATTGGCCTAACTCCAGAGGAGGCGGCCTGTCCATCATTGCCAAAATGAAGCTAGCTGTAAGACTCACCCCACCGCCAGCAATTACATTGTGCGAACTTCTCTCTGCTAAAATACCCATCTCTAATAATAGCATACTAACCGTTCTTCTAGTGTACAGACCACCAGGCCCACTAGGTAACTTTGAGGAAGACTTATCCAGCCTCCTCACTAATAGCATCAAAGATTCCACCCAGCTCCTATTACTAGGCGACTTTAACTTGGGATTCAATGATGTTGAGGATAAACAGGCCCATTCTATCCAATCAATCTTAGTCGATCATGGTCTTACCCAAAAAGTCTTAGCCCCCACACATATAAAAAGGACATACTTTAGACTGGATAGCCAACCGTAACTGCGACACTACCATTTCTAATATTTTACCTCAAACCTGGACTGACCACCACCTCATATGCTTCTCAGCCACCATAGAGCCTCCTAAACTAAATACCACTGAAATAGTACCTCCTATGCCTACGAGATGTAAAAAAAAGATATCACTGCTGAAAGACTACTACCACTACTCCTTCCAGCCCTCACCGCCAGCACTACTAACTCTGACCCAAACATGCTAGTTGAGACCTTCAACAATTCTATGACCAAAGCTTTGGACATGATAGCCCCTATCAAACTTCGTAAAAGTAAACGAGAGTCTCATCTCAACTCATGGTTCACCCCTCAGCTTAAAGAACTACGTATCCAAAAACGCAAACGCCAAGCTATCTGGAGGCACACACCTTCAGCTGAGAATAAAACCTTACTTGCCAACTTTTCCAAAAAATACAAGGAAGTCATCCAAACTAAAAAAGACACTTTTAGTGAGAGAATCAGTAAAGCTAACTCCAATTCCAAAGAACTCTTCTCCATTCTCCGAGAAATGGAAAACCCAATTGCTCCCATAGACAATGTCCCTAAGGACAAACTATGGTGCACTAGCATCCAAAATGCCTTAGCAAATAAAATCACAACCCTACAATCCAAAATTGCAAAGAAAAAAAGCCTCCTACTGTAACACAGACCACCCTCCTGACAGATACACAAAGTACAACTACACAAAGTAATTGCAAACCATTCAGGTTTACCAACATATCCATTGTGGAAACTGAAAAGGTTATATTATCCCTAAAACCATCGAACTGCCAAGGCGACAGCTGCCCCGCACAAGTTATTAAGGACGCAGCTAGCGATTTAGCACCCTTCATCTCTAAATTAATCAACGCCTCCTTTAATTCTAGTACTGTACCCACAAACCTTAAAAAATCTTGGGTATTGCCTCTCCTCAAAAAACAGAACCTTGGCCCAGCCATCCCCACGGTCCCATTTCTCCTTAAAATTATCGACAGAGTAGCCTACCTCCAGATTCAAAACTATCTGGAGTTAAACCAACTATTAGGATCGCGACAATCTGGATTCAGACCACTACATGGTACTGAAGCAGCCTTAATTGACGTCAAGACACAAATCGACGAGTTGAAGGATAAAGGTAAAACAGCTATGCTCCTCCTTGACCTATCGGCAGCTTTTGACCTGGTGGATCACGCAGTGTTATGCAACCATCTAGCGTCTGCCGCCCATTTCTCAAGTGAAGCTATAGCCTGGGTACAATCCTTCCTAGCCAACCGTATGATGAGAGAGTGTTCTCCCCCTTAGCTTCAGCAGACCCAATACATATCACCTGTGGTGTCCCACAAGGTTCATGTGTCTCCCCCACAATGTACAATATCTTCACTAAGCCATTCGACAAACGTGACAGACTGGGGGTAACTTACACCAATTATGCAGACTACACGCAGATCCTCATACCACTATCTGGCAACTTTGTCGAAGACACAGCTACAGTAAACAAGATTTACCTCCTGATTCAGGCATGGATGGCCTCCCACGGCCTCTGCCTAAATGACAACAAAACAGAGATACTGATCCTGGGTTCCGACTCTAACCTTAAAAATCTCAGTCCCAACTATCTCGCCTTCAACATAGACGGCAATATAATTAAGGTGGCAACTGATGTAAAAACACTAGGTTTCTACCTCGACTCCACCTTATCTCGACTCCACCTTATCTCTCAAAAAACAAGTTAACACCTTGGCTTCCTCTACAGCGTACACCTGTAAATTAATCAGGACCTGCAGACCCTACCTCTCCAAAACCAATTGCATCACACTAGCTAATGCATTAGTAATGTCTAAGTTGGACTACTGTAACGCCCTCCACGCGGGCGCCAATAAAACTGTCAAACAAAATGCAAATATTGCAAAATAATGCTCTTAGAGCAGCCTTGGACATACCCCGCAGAGCGCACATCTCTAAGATCAGGAAAGACCATCATTGGTTAAAAATCAGTGACACAGTTCTTCTCAAGACGCTATCTCTCACCCATAAAGGACTGAACAATACTGCACCACCTTATATCTCGGCCAAACTGACCAGAAAATCCTCCAGTCACCACACCAGAGCCTCTAACCATTTCCTACTAGAAACTCCTAGATTTAGGCAAACAAAAGTAGGTGGAGCTAGCTTCCTTGTTAGAGCTGCCCAAGCCCGGAACGCACTTCCTATTGCATTGAGAGCTCATCCACCCTACTCCAGATTTAGATGCAAGGTGAAAAGTTGGATCTGGACCAACGACAACTAACAAACTGAACCCTTGCACTAGGCCCTGGATTACTGCACACAACTGCCTTGATACTTCTGAAATCTGGACTGCAGACCATCTCACTGCCCTCTGTGGGTTGTGAGGTACCACTATCTTGTGCTTTTGTATATATGTACTGTACATATGGTCACATGACTTGTATTGCATCAGCTGTTTGTATCCTCTGTATGTAACCTAAGCTAAAGTAACCGTGTACCTGCTGCGCCCGGCTACCCCTGGGTTTGGAGCGCATTATCAATCAGGTTTTTCAACATTAAACATATCAGAAACCAGGCAAACATCGGACACCTGGGGAACACATGTTCAGAAGATGTTGCTAGATTGCGGCCCCTCCCTGCCTGTCCCCAAAAAAGAACATATGAAGTGTCGCAGTGTCCCAGATCACTTTTCAGTCTTCTTTGCCACAAACTATTTAAGCAAGCCAGGGGCACGGCCGAAAACATTTATGGAAAATAAAGGGTGGATTTTGATGCATTTTCGGACAATACCATGGATCAAAACTAAAAACATGTAAATTGCTTAAAGATAGATAAAATATTATTCAGCGACAAACATTACCAGCAACCAGTTTCAAGGCGCTCACACAATACACACAAAAAGGCACAAGAGACATAACTCATGCAAGTGGCCCACATTATCCCAAAGAAGTGGTGCACGCCCGCCAGCTGGGCAGCCATTCAGCATTGCCCATCACCCTATAGAGCAGCCCGCTCCTGGCAGCAGAGCAGCATTTGGCAATCAACAAATACATTCATTAATGGGATGTGTTATAATCGCCCTTCACCATAATTATGGTCCCAACGCGCCAAGTTATAGGAGGGGGCGCAAGGCCCTACTAGTGACCCATGCCTGAATGGGCGCAGCAGAGGAATACTATCGATTGAAGGGGGGGAATTGTGTTTACGGAGATAGTTGTGGGAAGCGACAGTTCGAATTGTTGTTGTTAAAGTAGCTTCATTCTTATATACCTAGAAGTTGGGCCATTCCTCATTGAAATGGCCCATAACAAGACATGTACTTTGTTGTTGGCTCTGCGATATAGTAGGGGTTGGCTCTTGGGAGACCGACAGGTAATGAGATGCCCTTATTGTAGCTCACCCCGCTTCTCTACATAGAGCTGCGAAAGTCTTAATCACAGAAACTGGGGCAATCTGTTCATGGTGGGGGTGCGAGGGGACTAACAAAAAGCTATTACAAATATATTTACAGCTTGAAGTACACAGACTGGTCTGGGATTTTCCCAGATCCTCATAATTGTGGTCTGGCTGTGAAATACCGGGCACAGGTTCCGTACCCAATACACCCAACCACCTATCGGTCTAGCAATCCATTGTGCGCTTATTACAATACCACATTACTCCCATGGGCAATGCCCCATCACCAGTTCTTCCACTCTCCTGGCAATGCCCCATTGCCAGTTCTTCCACTCTCCTGGCAATGCCCCATCACCAGTTCTTCCACTCTCCTGGCAATGCCCCATCGCCAGTGCTTCCACTCTCTCGGCAATGCCACATCACAGGAAATCCAGCATCATAACATCACGGAACGAATCCTGCGAGACCTTCCATGTTGCACTAAAGACCTACGTTCGCCCACCTAACCGAGTGAAGAACCAGTGCACCACTGCACTAGTGCCCTCCATGCACTGAACTCACTAACCAGTTGGAATCTCAACTTTGGGGCATGTGGCTCTCAAATGCATCGACAGATATAAGATACAACGCCCAACACATTTTTTCGTATAGCCCTCACATAGATTGTAATGCAATTGTTGCTGCCTTCATCTTTATAAAACCCTGAACCTTTAATAGTACATCGGTAGGGTGACCAGATGTCCCCAATTTTCCCAGGAAAAGGCCCTGGAGTTTTTTTTTTTTTTTTTTTTTTAAATGTTATTAACCCTATCCCAGGATTGAAGGGAGGGTGGATACGGACCTGGTTTTTGCCGGGAACCGACCCTGAAATCGGGCCCAGTATGCTTTTCACACACCCATTTCCTCCCCCTTCCCCTCCCTGGCCACTCTCCTTTCATGAGAGGAGTGCACCTGTAAGCACAGACCTCAGCAATAGGCCAGCAACATAGAAGTAGAACTGGTTTTATTGTGCTTATTGTAGTCCTATGTCTATGGCCTGTCCCGATTTTTTATTTTTTAACAGTCTACGATCAGCCTTTTAATCACGTTTGGGATTTCTTTCTTTCATTTCCTTCGAGGTTTCAGAAAAAATATTGGACTGTTCACGGTGGTCGAAGTGGGAGGGAGCCGTGCTCCTCTACTTTCTTTAATGAAATTGTACTGTTCCTATAATTTTATTTTGAAAAGAGCGTTTTGCATAATTGATCCTTTTAAAATAAAAGTTTAGGAAGAAGTTGAAATGTGCACTTCACCGAACGTTCCCTTAAACAGCAGGCGGATTTGTTTAGAGGTTTGTATGGCTCGTGCAAGAGTGCGTGATGATGGGGTTTTTGGGGGAGTGGAGACAGGCTAGCACGGAATATAGTTCCACTACTTTTTTTTGTACACTTCGACCACTGACTGTTCAAAAAGGAGGATTGAGAGATGTATTTTCCTGCTATGTGTATTCACACAATGCGAGAAAGAGACGAAAGTAACATGAACCTGTCGGTCTCCTCCATAGCGGAGGAAAGCAGGCGGTCACGAAAGCCACAAAGAAGGTTCCAGAGAGCTGGAACAGTTTGGAACCGCAGGCAACTTTTTGGGAAGTGTCAGAAGACTATGCAGAATGCTTATGTGAACCACGTCGGAGAATCTCCAGGTCAGTGGTTCGTTACAGTGGTAGATCATGACCGACTTTGTCAAGAATTAACAATACCTTTGGTAATTAGCCGCGCTATACAAGTAGGATGCGGATGATGATGAAAGGAGGAGGCACAGGGCAAAAATCCGACAAGCCGAGTAAGCAAGAGAACATGATCAGGGTTCTCTCCGCCTAGTTCTGTAACCCGCAAAATAGTGGCTATCCCAGTTTGCCTCCACCCATCGTTATGCAACCTAGGTTTTAACTTGACGAACGCAGAATATTTTGGGCGTAGCATCTCCCTACCTGACTACGATCGCCCTGGAAACAGACTAAACACACAAACTGCAATACAAGTATGGCGATATACGCCATATGGTGTCCATGTACCAAAGTATATATTGGCAAGACAGACAGGAAGATCAAACTAAGAATTGGGGAGAACAAAAGCTGCTTAAGAAACAAAAACAACTAATGCCCCACTGGTGGACCACTGGACCGAACAGACACATGGCTGAAGATTTGAAATGGACCATTCTGTACAAACTCGCCCAGTATGGATACTAATAGAGACAAGTGCCTATTAGTTCGGAAAGAACAGCAGATGATTTTTTTGACCAAAAGTGCCATTTCGGGTCTTAACGAGAAAATTGAGTGGTTGGACATCTAATGTACATTATTGAGTGCCCCCCCTTGTTTCAACATATCCATTCTTCAACAACATAACCGCACGTGTTCAGCAGCGCGGGTCACAAGACACAAGAGAGTGGACAGAAAACGTTTCTCCTCAGAAGGCTTTGGGCAGTACCATCTTTAGAGACCTACGTTCGAATCAAGAAAATGCCAAGAGAGTTGCCAGACAACGTTGCTCTATAGAGGGCCTGGGGAGCACCATCTTCATAGAGAGACCCTCATTCGAATCACACAAATGGCAAAATCCAGCGCCTATTGTTATATAAGACGGCCAGTCCCTACGGTAAACACTGGGACACATGCCCGCAGGTACACGTGAGACATGTTCACTTATCCAAATCGAATTTTTGGATTATTCGACATCATGCATAGTTCTCTCGTTAGGACACGAAGATTTGCTCTAACAGTATATTTCTTCTAATTTAATATAATAAGAACTCTCACCTAAGGTGCGCGTGACTACAGTAACCAGACAACGAGCAACAGCTGGTGCCAAAGTAGGATAGCGTCTGCACGCACAAGGAGGAGCCAACACACATCACGAGTATCCTATCACACAGACCTCATGGACTTCCTTCCATATTTAGGAAGACGCTACAACACATGACCTATGCACCTTGGGGCATGCCTACCTTGGAGGAACATAGGAATGAAGAGGACACCAACGGCTGCGGGTAAGAGACAAACATATCCTTAGACTAACCGGGCCACACAGCTCTTAGGGGTACGCTTTCACTAGCGTAAGACTGACATCAACAGCAATGCCTATATGTCTGTCGACACACCGCCATGGAGCGCTCTCTCCCTCTCTCGCAGATGTCACGGCGTTTCCCGGACGTCGGTTACTTTGTTTACCCGACTTACCTCATGTTCGTAAGCCCACTGTGTTACCAGAGCTCGCTCCACACCAGCACTGAACAATAGCCAAAATTCCCCAAGGCTGGAACTCAGTTTGTCATTGGAATAGTACGGATGACTACAACATTGTATGACCAGATTTCTACCGTGGAACATTTGGCGACTATTATTAAGGTACCTGAAAGAAAACTAAGGTCTCCGATAATAAGTTTAGACATTTTTTCATGTCCCGGCTTTTTCCCAATGCATTATGCTGCGCTGTTGTCCTTTTCCATCAGTCTTGTTTCCTGACATACAAACTGCAATAGACAGAAGCTAAACAGCGCATCGTCTGTGCGTGTGTAATGTCTCCATTTCTTAGGATTGGCCAATTGTGACCTCGTCCTGATTGATGTGGAACCACAAGCACTAAAAGAAGAAAAGAAAAAAAAATAAGAGCATAAACTAACCGCATCATTACCAAATACAGAGTCCACTCCTCAAAGCCGTCACATAGACGGTAAGTCAGACCCTGGAAAGTCCTAAGGTTGGATTTAGTCTAGGGCTCTGCACACAGTTGTTGTAACTGTCCCGATTAGAGACGGCAGGCACGTGCAAATATGCAGCAGGAGCTAGTCTCGAACTAATATTCCTTTGACCCAGACTCACTAAGAGTGTAAGATTAGTGAGTCGAAACCGGTCTGTTTTTTAACCCTTCTTAAGTTTCCCAGTTAGCCCTAGTGTTAATTAAGATAAACTAATGTATATTAGCCAATGCCGGGTATTTGTTCTTAAAACACCGGAGCTGGTAAATTACTACTAACAGCAATTTTTTGGCTTGACAGTATGGACAGTGTTCCTTATGGTCTTCTCCCTTTCCCTTTTGTTGTAGGTTACACGTGGATTTACAAGGTGTTGCGCCGTGGATGCGCCCGCAAGTGAACACCATCAGCATTGCAATTGTGCTGTTGTGTGTATTTGTTGTCTGTTGACATTTTTGTTAAACTTGCAACTGTAGAAATTGCAACACCCATTTGATGGGTTCCATTTCATGGTAAAACAGAGGTTTACAGTGTTTTGGTTCTTTATACAGTGTTTTTTTGCCAATCGACTTGCCTACCCCAGACAGTTCCCTGACGAATTTCCCTACACTTGTTTGTACATTTTTTTTGTTGGAAAGAAACATGTTGGATGAGTTATGTTTGAAAGTATGTGTATGTAGTGGTTTTGATGTGAGTGAGTGAAATGCTGTGGTCTTTTGTTTTAAGAATTGCATATTTGCACAGCATACGACACTCTGGTTGGACACTACAGACTTTAGAGGGATACATATTGTTAAGCCCTCTATACCCACTAGACTGTCTGTTTAGCTTTGCACTGTTGGTTAGATGGTTGAGCAGAGATTCAGGAGTGTGCCACTCAGTGAGATTTCTTCACACTTCTCTGCCCTCACAATTTCTACCTCAATCATCAGCAGGCATTTTTTACAATTTTGTAATTTATTGTGGTTGCATTTGTAAATGTTTGTGTACGTTAATAAAACAGTACATTTTTTCTTAATATGTTATACTGCCCGATGATTTAATACAAAAGGAGGCAGTTTCCTTAAGTGACCTTGTTTTCTCCACGTAGTTGCCTATGCAAATCGAAAGATTGCTGCCTACTTAACCCTTATGTTTTGCTCTAAAGGTTGTTGACCTGTTTGAGGGTTGGTCAACCGTGGGTTCCCCACTCCCTCTAACCTCTTGTTGTGTTTTCTGGCATCTCCCTACCACACCTGCTGTGGCGGTGTCCTTTAATTTGGTTGCACAGGCCAATCCAAAAAAACATAATGGTTGTTGATTTGTACTGTGCAATTGCCCAACAGTGGCTCATCCGAGAACCTCAGTTAATGGAGGCAGCACAACAATCAAAAAAAAAGTACCCAATCATTCTCCAAAATCCTTTGAACATCTGCGCCAAGCCGGAGTAGAGCGACTAGCCTGCGAGTCAGACTTTTGCTAAGGAAATTACACATGCGCCGTTTACCAAATCGCCACGATACCATGCAAGTGGCACCAGTGCATGGTACAAGCCCCAATAACATAAAACAACAGCATACAGAGATAGGACAGGCACAAGGCGAAGGTAAACAAATATGGTTTATTGGACTATACCAAGGGACTGCAACCTTTGTATCCTCAGATGTTTTGGACTACAACTCCCATGAACCCTAGCCAGTATGGTTATTGACATCATCAAGATGAGATGGTCAATTGATTGCATTCGTTACTGTAACACTAACAATACCAGCATTTGTCAAGCTGTTTTTCATTAACACAACATTAGCTCACAATGTTATTAATATTTAAAGGAATATCACATTTTTCATGTCAATCACGGTTTTTCAGCAATCGGAGGCAAATTTCAACTTAAAAACCCAATTGGTTGTAATTGGGAAGTGGGTTTTAAAAATGAGGGGGCATTCTTACTGTTGGTATGCAACTTTCAAGTTATCAGTTCTCGGTTTTCCAGAGTGGAGATTATGTGGGCAATTGGGAGTCCTGCTATTTTCTAAATGGCTGATGGAGAGAACGCGCGCCTTACGGAATGTCGACGCCGATTTCATGTAGGCACTCTTTGCAATCTGGTTTTAAATCAGTCTGTGGGAAATGGGTTTAGACTGTTGACGACCTAGTTTGGAATGTTACGCAAGACTTGGTCAAAATGGCAGGAGCTTGGAGATTACTGAATTATTCTGTGACCCTCAAAAGGTCAATTTTGGAAGAACGGAGTGCCGTAACGATCGTCAATTGCCGAATAGCTCGCTGGTCCAATTAGCGGATGGTTTCAGGTAGCAGTTTGTAGTACATGGGTTTGAAGTCAGAAATCACTTTGAAGGCACTTGAGGGCTAAAATCGTTTGTTCCTGCTCTTCAGTTTGAATTCACTTGTGACCCCACCCCTCTGTACCTCGCAAGTCCTTTGAGTAGTGTCACCACAACCAATGTCACACAGTGAGCCCGACATGGTATTGCGACGTCTACGTCACCGCCCTCAACTGCACCAGGCCGGCTCACCATATGTAATGTGGTCAGGACAGGCCGCCCAAAGCTACATGGTTTCCCCTCATTAGGGATCATCTTGGCGCCATTGTTTGATATCCCTGTGATTGGAGTAGAGGGCTATGTTTAACATAGCTCACTTTCATCCCCAGGGGAGCATCTTGGCGCTATTGACATATGGTTATTGGTAACACTGTCAATGGTATGCTGAGTTTTAAAATGCACAAAAAATGCGAGAATAGGCTGGGCCACTCCAGCCAACAAACACGTATTCCACATTGTCCTCCCCCCCTCCCAATAGCCATCCATCAAGTTCACATTCTGTTCAGAGCCACTGAGAAATGCATTGTGGGTATGCAAATTATTTCCAAAGCATGCATTTTGATCCATAATATTGTGGTCATACAGAAGAGCCATTTTATACTTTATGGACTTCGAACCCTTTCGGACGTCTTGTGCTATTTTTGTTCACCCCCACTTCCACCCCCAACCCCAGATGAAAAGGATGGGGCAGCAAAAGGACCTTAGTCCCAAGGCAAAAATTCAGTCTAGCTGGACACAATCAGTGACCTGGACGTGCATACTCGCAGTACCCATCAGAGTTGTTGCTGCGTCTGGAAAAGATCCTGGGCTATGCTAATGTCGGGACTAGAGTCTAGCTAGCCTTCTGGGTGTAGCCCCCGAGCTTCTATGCAGCGATACAACTAAGAGACTTGGGGCTATAGACCCCTCACACCCGGACCCCCTAGCAACGCCTCTGGCACCCATTAACATGCTGGCTCGAGATGGGTAGCCAGCAAGGACTTGGCCACCCCCTACCTACCTTCGTATTATTCCCTCAGATATCAACAGGTCTGTGTTCTAATCCAAGATCCGTTCCAAACTCCTAAAGCCAATGACAGGTTTACACTGAAATAGTCACATCTCAGTTCGAGGGCAACTCGTATTTAAAACTTGTTTTAGCTACTTAATCTAGGAGACGACCTGAGGCAAGGAGGGATGGGGGGGGGGGTTTAATTCGACATATTCCTGCTTGGAAACACAGCCACTATCCCACCAACTGGTAATTAGGTTTTTCCTTCGCTAACTCAGAAAGTAGCTGCCACAGAAGCACGTAAAAGTAACAGCCTCCAGACAAGGCTGGGACTCTACAAGCAGCTAAAAACAAAAAAAATAAATAAATAAATAAAAAATAAAAAAATTCTAACAAAAAAACATTAAAATAAAAAAAAGGAAGAAAATCAAACTAAAACAAAATATTTATCAAAATTAAAGAAAACAAAAACACAAGTGGCGGCTTGGGAAAAATGCTTACCTTAACTGAAAAAAACAGTTGGGCACCACAGTTCAACAAACTGAAAATAAAAAATACAAGTGTACATGAAGTACACCATTTGCCCATGGGACTTGCACAACGATGAGGTGTCAAAGCAACCGCGCAGACTTTGCCCCTGCGATCGACAATATCTGGGTGCCTAACGGGCCATGGCCACGTGCTTTCCCGGCGGATCTGTCCCCGGGATAAAGGCGCATTATCTCAAGGCGCATGCTATATGCATATTTGCAGAGCGTGCAGAGATTGGAGCGCAGTTCAGAGCTCGGCTGCTGGGACAAAGTTCAGATCTGGAAGGATCTCCCGGCGACATGCAATACATGCACTGCTGTCATAGCACCCATTGGCTGCGGTTTCCATTCGATCGCAACTCCAATAACTAGGTATGTCTCCACAGATAAAGCGTAAACACCGCACAAGAAGGCGATACAGAAATAGGACAATTACTTGGACGTAATTAGAAAGCCATAGGACTAATGGTTAGGATAATAGGAGCAGTTGTCAAAAGTAGGTCCACATAGGTTGCCTTCACGCACCTCAATAAGATTCTCCTGGACAGCGCAAATTAACTTCCTGGAACTACACCCAACTCTACTATTCTCTGGTCCTTGTGGGGGCGCAGGGGGACTTCACCAGAACAGGAAGTAAAAAATAATAATAATGGTTCAATTGAATTCATATCACAAAGGTGATATAATATCATGATTTACTTGGTGGCAGATGCTGGATTTCTCATGCTTCTAAGTACTAGACTATTAGGTACTACCTAATTTAGTGGAATTAAAATGTATCCACTTGAAAGGAGGATGGCCTGAGACAGAGCAGCCGAGACCCAAACTTGCAGTGTCAAGGCTGGCCCCAATGGCTACAGCTCTCCAGCCAGATATAGAACTGTTTTCCTGCGATTACCATCAACAATGCTCTGGAACATTCTCCTACTCGCCTAATGCCCATCCACCCAGCGAAATTCAAACCGGCAGATCGCAAAAAAAAAAAAGGAGACCTGGAAACTCCAACCAAGCCAAGCTGCATTACCATCTGACCATGAAGAGCAGATTCTGAAAAACCTTGACTGGCTCCTGGTGACATGACGCATAAATCCAGTAGAGCAATGGAAACAGAACCTGCAGAAGCCCTTTCCTCCTACATCACAGACCGAAACCTCAGCAGATCCAGTAAATCATAGGACAATGCCTGATCTTGCAGAAACAAGTAGCTACCCCACATATGCAGTGAAATTTAATGCCACCATTAAAAGCACTTCTACTAAATAGCTTTCTGTAAGAATCATTACACCAAAGCTTACCTGGGTAAATTCAATTAAAGGGAAAGAGCCAAACACCTGAATAAAACTCGCCACGGAACACGCCCAGAGGCGGTTAACACCAAGACGTAACGTTTCCACATTCGTAACCCCATGAGCCATTCTAGAGGCTAGATCTGTAGAGGGCCCAGGCTGCAACGTCACCCGGGAATTATGAGACCTAAAACCTGCAACAGCCACGTCTGCAATTTTTTACCCTCGCTCAACAATAGATATATTCTGCAGAGCAACTAGGCGCACTTATTAAGATTTCACTAATTTCCAACCAATAGCATAAAACTTCAGCACCTCTTGGCCAATAAAAACTAGACTTAGCAAAACATTGCAATTTCCAATGGCTCATCCTGGCCTATCAATGTGGTTGCGAAGACCATGTGTGGGGATGCAAAGGAGTGTGGTTCAAAAGTGCAATTCTACCAAAGATTCACAGGGCGGGTGTTGGTCGCTGATAATTTCAAAAATCATTTTCATGACATGTAGCAGCATTTGGATGTAGGCAGCATTTTGTGAAGATTAAAAGGGGTGCAGAATTTCATTTTGCGGTTTAGTAAATGGTCAACATAACTAGAATCTGATCAGGTGTGCCAGTAGGCAGCCCGCAGTAAAATGTCAGCTCAAACATGGCATTTATTACGAACACCATTCGGGATCATAAGGATACTTGATGTTGCGATCACAGAGCCTGAAAGGATGCCAACAGAAACACAAAACAACTTCAAAAATAGCACCAACAACAAGCAGCACGGCTATAAATAGACTCACTAGTGGGCAAAGAAAGGTAGAAGTAATAGAACAACATTAGCAATTCCTGGGAAAGGCAATGTAGTGATAGCTCCAATTATTTGGGAGGATAGCTCGGGGGCAAGGTGCTCTCCTTGGAAGGAAGACGACACAGAGCAACACAAGTTCGATCCCCGGGTCTGTGCTTAGAAACCTCTGGGTGTTGAGCGCATAATAAATAACCCACTACAATTTGCTCAAATGTTTATTACATGTTTTAATGGGGTTCACACCTCAACTGCTCTCGTGATAGGGATTCACACCCCAGACATAAGAGTTTGAAGGGTCTGGTCTGAGCCACCCTGCATCTCACGTTTCAGGATCCAATCATGGTTTGGCCACTTTCTAGAACAAATTCGTACATTACAGTCTGGAGTCCTGCAAGCCAGGAAACACAAGGGCCTAGATTTGTTTTTTGGGGTAGTAAAATATTCATTTTTTTTTTGGGCCAAGTAAATCACAAGCAGTTCAGCAAAAATAAAAATAAAACAGGGGTTAAGGAGTAAAAGCGTCTAAGAAATATTCCCCATTAGAATCGTTAACGCTGACATTTCTAAAATAATTGAGAGAAGCAAGTAAAAAGTGTACAAGCAAAGAAATGCATTTGATCAACTGAAATCAAACTTTTATTGTCTTTAATTTAAATACATTATTCTGCTATAAACAAGAGGAGCAGAGGAGTTTAGGATTAAAGTAAAATTCAGTCTTATTTTGGATTTTTTGTAAAACGTGCGCATGTAAGTTTTGAATTGTTTGCAGTAAATAAAGGGATTTTTTTTTGCCTTATCGCTGAATACTTTACTAACATTTTGGTGGTGTACTTGGTTAAGTACCCTATAAAACGGGAGAGAAGTGTAGGAGCACCCAAAGGGCAGTTCAATTTCAGTACATGGTGGGAGCGTGCTGGTCTTGGAAGCAAGACAACACTGAGCAGCACGTGTTCGATACCCGGGTACTGCACTTAGAGACTGGACTCGGCATGAAGCACAACATAAGAGCCCAATTTCATTATTTATTTTAAATGGATCTAGTGATCACAGTAAGGAAAGTTTATTAGCCATCATCCGTGTCCCGAGTGCTTTATCCTTTCTAAATACTTTCACTACAATTTGGATCGAAGCAGTCAATTCCCATTTTCTGAGTTACCCTCTTGATAATTTGCTGTACGTTTTTCCATTTTGGCGAGAAACAGGTAACAAATACCCGAGAGCTTACTAACCAATCCCAGAGAGACTGGATGCTGCGTGTTCACGAAAAAGGGGAGGTCTCCGCAAACCACAGCTTTCCAACCCAACCTCACCCAATTTTTGTTTTTAAATCTGCATTCACCCACTTGTAATAGAGAAGTACACATTTTTAACAAGGGTGGACTGCAAGGTCAGGTGACACAGGGCTGCATTGTGATTGGATCAGCAACTTCAGAAGCCCTGTGGTCACAGTTGCCTGGATACCTCAAGTGCCACATTTTAGGACTTTGAGGGACTGAACACTAGCGATGGAAACTAGGACAGAATGTTTTCTAGGCGCACACAGTAGAGCAAATACCCTTTCCAGCCATTCTTCAATACGCTTGAAGCCAAGGACATTTTCACCTGCTCCAAGTCTATAAGATACCCATCAGGCTATCAGAATTCACTAAAAAGCTGATATAAGACATTGTATTCTTGTTTCTATTCAACCGATTAATTTGGAAAACCTGGCATCAGGATACAGACCCCAGTAAACCAACCCTCGGCTTTCTGCATACTTAACCCACACAAAAGTCACCATTTCTCTCCCAGCAATCCGCACGCACTCTATAACACCGCATCAACAACACACAAACTTCACCTACAGCACTCGATGCCTCGCCCGATCCAATACTTGCACCAAAGCCCAGCACTCGGTGTATACCGAGCTGAAGCTGCCAACAGCACACCACCTCTCCCACTCTCCTACTCCCCTCCTCCCGACTAACCCGACCCGCCCTCCTTCCGGTTTACGGATCCGCCAGAATGCCTGGGGACCAATTCCGGGGGTGACGGTGCGCTATATAAGTACCTTTAACATAACATAACATTTGGTACCGAATTACAGCGACCGGTTTTAACACTAGGAACTTGGTGTCGGGAAGCAAGGCCAACTCGTCTCACTACTCCAAGGAAGAAACCTTGGCTCGGATCCAATTTGCTAATTTGCGACCACACAGAGAACTCTTTGAATGGAACTTTGGCAGGATTAGGAAAACGACTGGATTCAATGAGAGCAACAGATTCCAGAGCGGCTTACACCACTCCAGCCAGATTCCTCACACCCAGAGGCACGCGGGCTAAAAATAGTCTGCGCGTTACCACACCACATGGTTCAGCATTGTCATCGCTCTCGGGACGTCAGCGACAGATGTCACATCGACTGCTCCTTGGCAGCCAGAGCGTGTGCAGGCCATGTGTTTACATACGACACAATCCTGGGTGTGGCCAATGAAGGGCCTGAGATGGAAACTCAAGAGAATAGGGCCCTACCCCCACATTACCGGCCTAATTCTGAGAATTGCTGTAGCTGGCCTGTTCCTGCAAGACGTGCTGCTTGCTACTCTCCCATAAGGAGGTGCAGCTTGCTTCCGAGTAATTCATCTGCTGTCCGTTGCCTTTTTTTTCTTTAAAAACAGAATTTGAACCATGTGAAAATCCTTAAAGAGTTTTTCTTTAAAATGCCCCTGGCGTCCATGGTTCCATTAGATCTGGTGATGGCGGCCCATAAGAGGCAAAAGCGAGGAACCAAGTTAATCCCCTCTCCAGAGAAGGCATGCAAGAACTTTAATAGCGCAAGCCTCGATCAGGCCCAGCCGAGCGCTGTACAGGCCTCCGCGATGGCACTGGGGTCGCCCCTTATCAATGACTAATGTCTACATTACTAGTACGAAAGGCACATCACGTGTAATGCGCACCCCATCGGTCAGAGATCGGCAAAGTGCACTTCCGGTTTATGTTAAATTCGTCCATTTCATCATCCAGGGGTCAAAAGGAAGGCCACAGTGATTGCTAATAACGGAATTGGCTAATAATAGCTAGAGACTGAATAAAATCGGCGGGCAGATTCTCTGCACAAAACGCAGATCTAAAAAAAAGACTCAAAATCCTCCAAAGACTTTTGAAAACACTTTTATATTTAGTGTTTGGATAGTTCAAGCAGGTGTGTCCTCCTCCAGTTTTGAATTATCCAAATCAAAAGAACGCTGGTGAGGTCGGCTCTACGTTTTCTAAACGATGTTCACATTAAAAAATCTTTTATATAGCCTAGCTAATCACCTATACAGCCTAGATAATCATATACGGCTCACCTATATGGCCTAGATAATCACCCATATGGCCTACCTAATCACCTATTTAACCAAGTCACCTATACGGCCCAGCTGATCTACACGGCCTAGATAATCACCTATTTAGCCTAGATAATCACCTACACGGCCCAGCTAGTAACCTACTCGGCCCAGCTAGTCACCTACTCGGCCCAGCTAAGTCACCTACTCGGCCCAGCTAAGTCACCTACACGGCCCAGCTAAGTCACCTACACGGCCCAGCTAAGTCACCTACACGGCCCAGCTAAGTCACCTACACGGCCCAGCTAAGTCACCTACACTGCCCAGCTAGTCACCTGTATAACAGAGCCTCAAGGCCATTTGGCTTCGCTGCATTGAGGAAGACACTAGTTCAGGCTCCGACACACTAAAGACTAGATTTTGAAATATCACCGATTTTGGGAAAGACTCCTCAACACGTACTCTGCCTGAACAGCAGCGACCCCAGTGACATCACGGCTCCCACGCCGACTTATGGCTGATGAACAACAGCAGTGTGCATTTTAGATGTTAAAACAGCCGCATCCAACTCAACATATCAACATCTTGCTGAACAAGTGGGGGCAGGGCCCTTCCTAGGCACGTCGGCTCACGTCAGCTCCCACATAACACAACATTACAATTAGATCCAGGAAAATGGGTATTCCTACATCAACAAAGCGAGAATAGGATTTACAATGAAAATCGTGAGAGTTATAATTTTCAATTTAAATTAAAAAAACGTTCATGGACTCAATTTATCAATTGTACTTCCTGTTTCTGCGATGCTAGAATCATTTCAAGTTGGCTTCAAACTTGGGCGAAAAGAAAAACCTGTCAGTTTATTGTAACTTATGTGGGGTATGGTGGGGCGGCAGGGGGGCACATCCAACTACTAACAGCGGGGCAGCTTTGAAGCAGGCAAACACCCAGTTCTACGAGCTGAACAAAAAGCGAAATTTAAAGAGTGAGCCTAGAAGGTTATATAGACGACCAGTTTATTCAAAAATTCAATAATACTCCAACTGCACATGCATCCACCAGCGAAACCCAGAGCAGCGACAAGCACACCCGCTTATTGGCACAGAAAATGTCCTCAAGTGTTTGCAACCCATTAGAAAATCAATTGGGATTGCCCAACCCCTGACAAACTTCCACGAACCACTAATTTCATGAATCGCGCGGTGCACATTTCAACCTGCCCATCACAGTTGCATGTTGCCCCACTTACACGGTCATGGCAAAAACTTGCATGAATACAGCTGGATCCACGCACCACCGCCAGAGCGAGACGGCCCATAAGTAACAGCAAAACCCCCACCCACAGGGATACAGCTCACACGGAACCAAAAGTATCTGAATATGGATACAGACCCCACTAACCCAACTTTCTGCATACTCAACCCACACAAAAGTCACACAACCACTTCTCTCCCAGCAATCCGCACGCACCTTACCACATCAACAACACAAACAGCACCTAGAGCACACGAGGTCTCGCCCGATCCTAGCACCAAAGCCCAGCACCCGGTGTATACCGAGCTAAAGCCGCCAACAACACCCTCTCTCATTCTCCTACTCCCCCCTCCACCCGACTAACCCTACCCGCCCTCCTTCAAAACTGCACAGGTGCAAAGTGTCAGCAAGGAGATCCATGACTTTCTGCAATGGACCTTTATTAAAGTACCTGCTATGGCCGTGGGTCATACCCGGGCATCAAAGCACCCATGCAGGAGCGTTCTGAAGCATTTGGGGACTTGAAAGAAAGCCTTGTATAAAAAGCTGGCTTATGACCCGGGCAAAATGCGCCACGCTCATAAGCGCAACGAGCGAAGAAGTAGCAGCTGATTTGCTCTTACTTCAACCAATCGGGCGGAAGAGCAGGCAGAGAGATAGCAGCCAGAAGTCAATCACTGGGCAGTGCTGGAAATTGACAAAATGATACTGTGGAACTCCACCCACTTCGTTAGGCTGGGAACATCAGAGTGATGTGGTTGAGGCTCTAGGGGGCGGAGCTAGGTGTGCAATGTCAGATGGTAGCCGATTGCATACAATCAAAGTCAATTTGGGGCATAGAAGGATGACCACTGATTTTCAAACATCTGTCTGCCATAGCAACCAAGCATCCAATCGTCGCAAAGCACGCAGTGTGTACCATTTCATCTATCACAATGCCCACCGCCATGGTAAAATGTCTGCAAAGTACGAGACATACACACTCACTCTCCTTTGGTCCTCTTCACTATTCAAGCACACTCCGTCATTGTGAAGAAATGACTTTACAATGCAGCCTGTATGTCACCGCAGTCAGGGCAGACCGCTTCCGGGACCTGGAGCGCGTGGGTCTCCGGCCCAATTCCTCCCCCGACCATGGCAGAAAAATAAACTCGCGAGGCGGATTTCCCCTGCGTGGTTGCCATTAGGAGCAGTGCACAATACCACCCCAAAGCATCTTGGTGTACCAAGTAATAATGGCGGTCTGTGGCAAGTAGTGTGTGTATATACACACATACCACAAGTCGACACAGGACTCGCCATTCCTGACACCCAGTGGAAAGTTTTGAAAACGTGTATTTAAGGGGATGTGGGTACAGCAGTCAAAATTTGGGGCAGGGCCTTCCCGAGCCAGGTCGGCTCGCATCAACTCCCACATAACAACAATTAGATCCAGGAAAATGGGTATTCCTGCATCAACATTGGGGGCAGAGCCTTCCCGAGCCACGTCGGCTCGTGTCAGCTCCCACATAACACAACATTACAATTAGATCCAGGAAAACTGGTATACAGTGTTGGCTCTCGGTTCCCTTCCCTGGCTGCCAAATGCGTAGCACCCCTTAGACTAGAGAGTAGATTCCCCCCTGCATCAAGTACCTGCAAACCGAAACAGTCAGCACCCTGGTACACGCAAGAACTCAACCTCAGCAAAAAGAGTCATCGGGAAACAAGACAAAACCTGGTGCCGCTCAAGGACCACATCCGATCTGCCTCTCTTCAATGAACTCCGAGCAACCTGCCGACAACTAATCAACACAGCCATGGCCGCCTACTGTCAAAACACCAGAGCAGAAAATGACAATCAAAGCAGAGCCATCTTTAAAGTGGTCAAGTACTGCATCAACCGACTACCTGACCATCCCATATCACCCTCCATCGAAAAATCCACCGCCATCAACACCTTCTTTGACAAAATCAGGAAGATTTGATCGCACATAGACACCAGCTCTGCATCCACAGAAACACCTCACAATCGCCACACGCTGGACAACATCCAGGACACTCTCTACAGAGGGCCTGGTAGAAACCCTGGCCACCCTCAACGCCACATCGTATACAGACATCCTCCCAGGAGAAGGCCTCCTTACCAACCTGGAGATCATCAACTGCTCCTTAACTCAAGGCACCACATCCCATCGACCCAAAAGACAGGACAATCCTCCCTCTACTAAAAGAAACCCACTCTGGATCCCCACAACCTAAGTAGCCATCACCCCATTACCCATCTTCCCTATATAGGAAAAATCATTGAGAAAGCGGTAACTGCACAACTGCAGCAACACATCAACACCAATTATCCACCTCCAAACTTACCATTCCGGGTAGAGACCCAGCTGTAGCTCAGAGACGGCTACCATACATGCGGTCAACGACAACCTCAACATCCTTGATGACGGCCACCCCTACCTCCTGGTCTACTCAACACCTCAGCCCCTTTCAACACAGTAGAACACCAGGCACTCACAGACACCATACATCGGCGCATGGGGTCATACCTCACCAACCGTTTGTTTAGATGGACTTGTCTAGATTGCCAATGCTACTCGTCACCTGTGGAGACCTGCAGTGTTCCATCCTTTCCCCAGCAGTCTTCAATCTATACATGGAGCCACTGGGCACCCCTCCTAGCCACACACACACACACACAACATCCACCAATACGCTGACACACAACAATACCTCATGATCGACCCCATCAAGGTCATCCACAGGCTCACAACATGCCTCTCGCTGATAGTCTGATATGTCCAGTCTTGGATGTCCAGCACATACCTAAAGCGGAACCCCTCGAAGACTGAATTCCTACTCCTCGTCAACAACCCGCAACACCCAGACATACAGACCTGGCTATCAACCATGAACTCTTGAGGCCTTCACACCCGAGCTCACCATCTTCCCCAAGACCCTCTGGTTCTGCATCTACAAAAACCGCTCCTTCAAGGCACACATAGCTAAGAAAACTCTGCTCGATATCGGCTCTCCCTCCTGGAGAAAGTCAAGCCCTTCCTCCCTACGGACATCTTTAGATCCACCATTCAAGGACTAGTCCAATCCTACCTGCATGGGGGCAATGCCCTCCCTCAAAGGCCTCCCATCGTCACCCCCATGTGACTGAGAATTTTCCTACATGCAGTGGCATCCCTCATCAAGGGTCTACGAAGGTACGAGCACATCACCCGCCCCTCATCGACCTCCACTGTCTCCCACTGCACGCACAAATCACCTTGAAGTCTTGCTACATCGTCTACAAGGCAGTTGCCCTCAAGACACCAAGCTACCTCACAGAATAACTCAGCATCTCCAGCGGACATCCCACCACCAGAAGCCAAGATGCGTGCAGACTTGAAATCCGCTGCTGCACAAACGAAAGGGCCAGAACACAAGCTGTCTCTGCCCATGCCCCAAGACTATGGAACTTCCCCCGCCCCCACCCCCATTCACCATCAGACTCGCTCCAACAATTCAGAAAAGTAATGAAGGCCCACCTAGTCCCTCGTCAACACCCAGGCCATCACGTCACCCCCCCCATGCCACCTGATGACGCCACCCTGTACATCTGTACCGCGCCTCTGTATCCTATCCACGCTGTTTAGCTGTTCTTGTTAACTCTGAAAAGCACTGGTTATGCATCTATACTGTTGTACAAGTTGCTTCTCGAAGCCAGGTCAGCACTCAAATACAATAACAATCATATCTATAGATATTGTACATCGCGAGTCCCCCATTCCAATCATTCACAGCAGACAAAATCGTCTCAGAATGTGTGGCTTTGCAACTGTGACTAGGATCTGTTCTGCGTATTATGGCATCCATGGCGATACATAGTTCTTTTATCTTCCTTTCCAAATGACAATCTTTTCAACAACTATAATGTGCCAGATCCTAACCCACCAGATTTGGGGTAAAGGGCATGTAGGGTGCTTCCAATTGTGGACAATTGGGCCGCCACCAGCGTGGGCCCAATTAAAGGTGACAGAGGCCCCGATAAGGGTAGCATGCCCTCCCGCGTGTCATCCAGGAGCACAATCATGGGATCCATTGGAATTTGCAGACCAGTGATCCACTTAATTTGGACAGCACAACCTTCCAGAAGGGGTTTACCTTGCCACAGGTCCGCAATTTATGTATGTGAAGCCCCCCTTCAGAAGAACCCCTCCAGCAATCGACAGTAGACCCAATTCACTTTGTGTAATCTTTGAGATGTAAATACTTCCCCTATCTATGGCACACCTTGATGATTTGTAAATAGGAGTCCATATTCGATACATGTGTCCATTCTATATTTCAACCCCCAGGTCTTGCTCCTACTTGGTCATATAGGGTAGCTGTTCCCTCGGGATTCCCCCGACCAGTATATAAAGTCGAGATTTTGGATCTAAGAGGCGGGGACTGAATTGTAAGCTCCAATTCATTCAGGGTCCCGGCAGCTCTTTAGTCGTGGGATGAGATGCCCAATGTTGCAGCTCTGCATATCGGAACCGTTCTCTCTCGTCCGATCGAAAAATCGCTTTGCAGTTGTTGAAGGTTAATGGGTTTCCCTCCTTATAAAGCTGCAGGAGCATTTACAGGCCCAGGTGACCCAGCATTCAAACTGCCCCTCGCCATGGCCGGTTGTTCTAAATAGATGTTAGTGGGTCCATTCCCACCGGTGTACCCAACGACATATGGCTCTTTTCACGTAATGGGTTGTATTCTTGGTCAGGTTCAGTAGTGAGAAACGGACCTCCCCTTCAACCACCATGGAATTCATATAGGGAATATGAGGCAAGGGTTACCAAAGGGCAAGCCTGTTCCATCGACTTCCACCACAGATCGTTCCTTCCCCAAGTCATGAGGTGAGAGACCTGTGCCGCCAAGTTATAGCGGTGAATATCAGGGACACCCAAGCCCTCATTTTGCAATGACCTGAAAAGGACCTTCCTAGAGATCCAAACCTTATTGCCCCAAATCATTTGGAAAATCTTCCCCTCTAATGCCCTCAACCTAGGGACTGGAATTCTGACAGGAAGAGCTAGACAGTAATGCAATAGCCTGGGAACCAGATTGATTTTTACGGCTGTTCATTCTGCCAAACCAGGAAAGGTCCTGCTTGAACCATCTGTCCAGGTCTTCAATAAACTCCTTAATCAGCAGATGGAGGTTACATCGGGAGACCCTAGATACAGTATGAGGCATCTGCACACCCAGATACGGTGGAGCAGAGAGGCCATTCCCCATTGGACAGAGTTCCTCGAGGCGATGACAGGCCAGAGGAACCGAAACTTCAAGACCACAACATTCGCTGTAATTGACCAAGTAGCCGAGACATAACTAAACTTAACAAGCTCAGCCAGTAGTGCTTCCAAGAAGTCACATGGATTCCAAAGAGTTCCCATAACATCAATGGCATACATAGACATCTTTTCTGCATCACTGACCAGTACCACTGTGATTCTCTTGTTATTTCTAACGAGACGGGCGAGAATGGTTCCATGGTTAATGCAAATATCAGCGTTGATATGGGGCAACACTGCCTAGTTCCCAGTGAGATAGCCAAGTACAGAGTATACTGACTGTTAACTCGGAGGTTGATTGGGCTTGGTAATTGGCAAGGACTAATCTAGTAAAATTAGGAACTA
The DNA here is from genome assembly GCF_040938575.1 of Ambystoma mexicanum. Classification (NCBI taxonomy): domain Eukaryota; kingdom Metazoa; phylum Chordata; class Amphibia; order Caudata; family Ambystomatidae; genus Ambystoma; species Ambystoma mexicanum. The sequence continues at coordinate 57,095,654 of NC_090938.1, forward strand.
AGCCAAAGGCTTCAAGAGTGCCCAGTATGTAAACCCATCCAGTCAAATGACACCAAGCTCAGCTCCTTCCTTATGGCCAATCTCAACCAGGTTGAGACCCTCCAGATATTATCGCGAGTACTTTTATCTATTATAAATCTGGTCCAATTCTTGGGATAGCCCCCAATCAACCTGTTAGTCAGAATTTTACAGTACAGCTTAGCATGGTTATTCGTTAAAGTGATTGGATGGTATGAGTCGCAGAAGGTTGGGTCTTTGCCCGGCTTGGGTATTAATATGGTCGTTGGCATCACCATAGTGGGGATGATACTGCCAGAGGTCAGAAAAGAACTGAACAGGGCCATTAGAGGTGGAACGCAAAGAGTGTGACCTTTTTTTGTAGAAAGTTGGAGTGATGCCACCGGGCACCAGTGCTTTGTTTTTCAAGGTTTTGATAGCCCATTACACTTCAGAGCGTTCATGGGCTTTTCCAGGGTCTCGGCAACAGGGGTGGGCAGGCGCTGAATATGGGCATTTGCTAGGTAATCAAGTCAGCTCTCACGCAACAGAGATTCACCCGAGAACATAGTGGTAGAGTATTTTTGGAGTATTGCTAAATTGTCCACATCGTCCCGACGTAAAATGGCGTGCTCATCTTGTAATGCGTGTCCTACGGGTTTTTTAATGTATACACCGATAGTCGATTGGCTTTGTTACTCTGGACATGATAAGTGTTGCTTGGTTCTAAATATTGAATACGCCGATCGTTCGGCTAAGTTGTAGTTCACGAAGTGTTGCACGAGATCCCGCGTTTATGTGCCACCTCAGCCAATCATACCTCTGTTTCTAATTGCGTTTGTACCAGCTTGTGTTCTCTGGTATAGATAATGGTCCTACTGATTAATTCCCCCCTTACAACTGCCTTCTCACAGTGACAACCTAGATCCCCTTCTTAATGGTAAACCAACCAAGACACCAGAAGACAAAGGTTAGCCTTCATCCAACACCCTCACTTATGAAGGCAGCCAGATTTCCATTGACATTTAAATTTTTTAAACAATAAAAACAAAAACAAATCGCTGGTCACAGTGCAAGATACTGAAGAACCTTCTTGCTCGTTTGAGTCTCACCTGGACATCAGACAGGGATAGAGGAGGCTTTACCAGTGTGAGGGATACCTCTGCAGGCAACAAGGGTGGTGCGGTGGGTGGGGGGAGGGGAGGGATTCTGAGAGTGAAACCAAATAGAAGAATAAAAGGTTCCCATCTGTCTGATCCTCAACTGTAGATGCACAAGAACAATGGAAAGTAATAGACAGACGAGAGGCCAATGTCATCCAAGGAACCCTCACATGGGCCTCTTTGGGCTAAAGTCAAGAGGCAGAAGGAGATACTCACCAGAGGAGCAACTGCGTAGACAAGGGAAAGTGAACTATGAAGATGAAAACATCTGAGTTGACACCGTTCAAGGTCTTGCTGGGTTTCTAGTTACCAGGCAGAAGAAAAACTTATTTGAGGACATCATTTATTTATTAAAAAAGGTCCTGTCAGTGAAACTGTCATTTTGTGGCGCCACATTTATTTATTTGTAAAGCGCACCAAACCCGTGGGAATCAGGGTGCTGGTTACAGCAAGCGCGGTAGTATGGAACATAATGGAGGTACATAGGTGATTTTGTGGTATCAAAGTTGCAGGTACTACATTACTCTAATGAGAAGGCATACTAGAGGTTATGCATCTTGTGAGAAGAGCCAAGTGTTGAGGCTTTTGCAGAAGGTTCAGAGGGAGGTTTGGGCCCCGAGCTGGAGAGGTGGGGCATTGCAATATTTTGCTGCTACTAGGGGCAAGCTGCATCCTGCAGATTTTTGAACTTTGAATTTATGTTTTACTAGCAGGTTGCATTGAGAGGCTCCGATCGATTGAGTATTGCGGCAAGGTCTTTTGGGGCAGTGTTTGCCAGACATTTGTATGTGAGGGTGAGGGTTTTGAAGTGAATTTGCTCATGGATCGGGAGCCAGTGGGCAGTTCTTCTGGCGGCAGAGATTTTTTTCAGAATATGCATCGCTGCACCTGGTGCCTTATTTTGCATTACTTGCAGTTGTTTAGGTTGCTTTTGGAAGTTCCAGCAAGAGGAGAACTGCAATAGTCAAGTCTTGGCATAATGAGGGCTATTGCTAACGCGAGGCACTGCTGGTGGAGAGGAAGTTTCTGCTTGCATTGATCATTTTACTAGTGTAGGTTGAAGGAGGCCATCGCGTTGACATGTCTTGTTACTGTGACGGATGCATCAAGTATACTGCCAGAGTTTTTACAACTTTAAAGATTGAAATAGAGTTTGCATCTACGGGGAAGGATGTGTAGGCCTTGTCAAGTTCAAGAGGTTGCGAGATCCTACAAGCAGTAGCTTGGTTTGATCATTGTTGACGCACAACGAGTGCGTGGCCATGCAGGCATGGATACTGGTAGGTTTTGCTCAGGGCCTTGTGTCGGTGTCATCATAGTTGCCCGTGATTTGTGAGGTTTGCGCTCAAAGGGACAACTTTGTCAATGGCTTGTAGGAAGGAATGGTTGTATAAGTCAACCAATTCTGTAGGATCCTGGGAACCGAGCCGGGAGGTTGTGAGGGGCTCCAGTAATTGGAGGATCGTGGCAGCCTTTCTTGTAAGGGAGGCTACGAGTATTGAAGTTGCCTGTATCAATGGACCATTCAGAGGGACAAGCCAATCTAAGGTCCTGCCTTTGTTGTGAGTGGGGCCCAAGATGCATTGGGCAAAGGCCAACGTTCCTAAGGACTTGGCTAAAGAGTGTGTGGGAATCTGTAGGGTAATTGAAACCTAAGGTTAAGTCACCCAAGAGAGCGGTTCTAGACGAGGGCTTAGTCTCCAGTGAAAGGAGTGTTACACGTCTTCTTCGAAGGAGAGTATGGGCCCCGGAGGCCTGTAGATGAGGTGAGGCCTTTAGATGGAGTGAAGGGTCAAGGAAGCTGTAACGGAGAGGGTTACTTTGATGGACAACAGTTCTCCCGATTCAAATGCTGGGTTGCCCATTTCTCGAAAGATGGTGCTTTTCTGGCCATGAAGGCTACAACCCCCAACCCCATTTGGTTGGTGATCCATCTTTCCTGAAGATAGTGTAGCATGGTTCGAAATTGCCAGGAGCTTGGAGCTATTTTTGCTCCTGGTCATAGCCAAGGGGAGCCTGGTTAGCTTGAAAGCTTGAGCTACTTTTGACTCCTGTGCCAAGGGGTGCCATACAAACCTTGCTATGCAATGTTAACTGTGTATGTTTGGGAATGTATATAAGAGAATACACCCATGGGACATTTAGAGAATATCAGATAGTATAAAATGGACAAAATGTAGAGTTTGGACCTGGCGCAAAGTTAGATTTGCTGCACGCTGTGTACTAGCTCCTGGTCTCCAGAGGTAGCTCCTGCCTAACTGGTTATGCCCGATACCCACGAGCTGCTTTTTGCTCCTGGTCAGCAAATCTCAATTTCCATCCATGTGTAGTAATCTGGGATGGCCAGGGATAGTGATGGGCTGGCTGCAGGATGTAGCCAAGCTTCTGCGATGGCAAGAATGTTTAGGTGGTTGGATGCGATGAGGTCAAAAAGATCATGTGAAAGGAGAGGTCTAGAGGTGCTGGTAAGGAATTTAGTTGCCTTGGTCATCAAACAAACCATGCAATAACAAGCAATGAAGGCCCCAAACTGGCAATGTATATCCCTACCGGGACAGAGGAATGTATAGAAGTGGTCAGCTGGTAAAAAGCCAGTGACTGAAAAGAAAAACAGGCCTGTGTAGAGAAGGCTGTACAGTGAATGTCAGCTACCGATTGATCAAAGTACGTGTACGCCGGTGCTTCGGGATCCGGGCGATCAGGCGCTATGTGAATACACTTTCAATGCCACTACACAAATCTTGGCAACGGTACCACCAGGGAAACGGTACCACCAGGGAAATTCAGAAGTTGGCCCCCGTGCCTGAAACTTGGAAGTCTAGAACACGGAGTATCCGAAGAGGTGATCTCAGTGCCCAGAGCATCCTCCCACACACACAGATTGTGTGCTGGTAGTTCCGAGAGGCGGGCTGGAGGTTCCCAACAACACAAATCCTTTGGGAGTACAAGCCAGGGGGAAAAATATCACCAATGGATCTTCAGCTTTTGGCTGCTTTCTCCCTCCCAACCTCTTGCCTTTGTAATCTTACACCCTGACCCTGTGCAATTCCTAGATAGCCCTGCACAACAGCCAATAGCAACTCAACAATGGACAGGATGCTGAAGACCCTCCACACCACCCAATAGCAACTCAACAATGGACAGGATCCTGAAGACCCTCCACCACAGCCAATAGCAACTCAACAATGGACAGGATCCTGAGGACCCTCCACCACACCCAATAGCAACTCAAAAACGGACAGGATCCTGAAGAGGAATCGTTCTAGGGGATGAACCATGGGAGAACAGCGTCAATGCTCTGCAACGAACTGTGGAGCCTTTAAGGAGATTTGCAAGGAGAGATGTTTATTCCAGCGACGGTCCTAGAGGTGAAATAATGGGTTCCCTCCTCATCCAATTGGCTGTGACGATTTAGAAAAAAATTAAATTACATAATAAAACACCAAGAAAGTTATGGTGGGTTTGAAAAGGTTCGAGAAAAAAAATATGAAAATCCATTGGAGCAGAGTTGCACATTCCACAGCGCCCCTAGTGGCCATCGCTGGATGAATTATACATATACATAGAGATATATATATATATCTATCTCGAGTTATCCAGCTATCAAGAATTTCATTGGAAAAGTGTTCTTTTGTACTCCATCTGCTGTGACCAAGAGCAATCTGACTAAATGGAGGAATGAAGCCAGAACTTTATAGCTCACTGGGTTTACGCACACACCACAGTAGGACGCAGCATATGGAGTATGTCCTTGCTGCAGGTCACAGGTTAGAATCCCTGCAGATCAACTCAGACCATCATCCGCAAAAGGTCAGCAAAAGGACAAGGAAAGAGCCGAAGTATAATAGTTGTTTTGGAAACCGTGTAAGAAGTCTAGGCACTTGGGAGTGTAACGTGTCCTTGCAAAGCACCAATGTGATGCGCGTTACCCAAACCTGAATACTCTTCACAGCTGTGTGTATTGTTATGTTATGTTATAACATTTGTATAGCGCCAAAAGCCCTTGAGCGTCCAGGCGCTCACATACAATAAGAAACAAGGCAACCACTGCTTGCACTCTAACCCATTCTGCTGCGATCCCTGCTGCTCAGGTGGGTTATGCTCCACCACCAGCCATGCCACTGCGCGGCAGAATATGAAACTGGCACACAAGGATAAAAAGAACAGGTCTTATCTTGCCACACCCTTGCCCACTGGAACACCAGCCTATCGGAAACCAGACCACGCCAACACTTTGCAGGAAGGCGCTCAGTAGCTTGGCACCCCCAGGCTCCTTGCGTTTACATCCCACACCACATATTGTTACCCCCGCTTCTTGCGATTGGTCACCCTCACCTCTTGTTGAGAGGTACGGCTCGTGTTGGAAAGTCAAAGCCCCAAAAGCAAGCAAGCCTTAAGAGGACATGCAAAGGAGGGGATCAATTGGGGGCATGGAAAATCGTTCAAGTTGGTTCCATCAGAGCTCGCAACATGGCACCCAAGAGTGGAGCCCGACCAGTGGCAACTTGGGCCAAGCCCCAACCAAGAGTGGGTGGGCGGTAAGTAGCACACCAGCCTTGGCGGCCTGTAAGAGGACCTTCATGAGCTTAAATATTAACTGATAGACTAATACAGGTGTTCTCCTGGCACTGCCCGGCGGGCGCCTGTCCAGGGGAAAAACAAACATGGTGACTGAATCCAGGATTAAAAAAAATATAATTAAAAAAAAAAAACAACAACATGAAGTGAAGGCGAGTGGCCTCTCTGACAAGCGCATTGGTGGGGGGTGGGGGCGAAGCTACTAGGCCTTGTGAGTGTTCAGAACGTGAAAGTGCAGAAGGGAGGGAATGGGGTAGGTGCTAGGGTGCTCATGGGGGAGCAACAGGTGAAGTGCCATGTAGGGCAAGTGCAAGCCTCCAGGGTGAGCCGAGACAAGTGCTGAGGATAGACAGAAGCTGGGGGCGAATCAGTGTGGGAACTCAGGGCCCCAAGGGTACATAAGGGCCCGGCACACCAAACAAGCAACTGTGAGATGAAAGCGAGGCTCGCAAAGTGAAGTTATTTTCAGCCCGTATCCTCTGGCTAAAGCAGGCATCTGGGACCTGGGGTTTTCCAGTTATTTTCCCTAGAAAATCTACAGAACCAGAATTGAAATAAAAATAAATGTTTTTTAAAAAGGCTATTAAAAGTCCTACTTAGGTTTCTATGGTTGCTGCTTGGCCTGCAAGAGGTCTGTGCAACAGAGCACCTACCGCTGATCGGCAGCGATGCAGCTCAGCTGGCAAGTCCTGTACCACACATCTGTATTCAGAGACTGTTCTGCATCCTTCCAAAGATGATAGATTTCATACGATTAAATTGGGTAATAACACCTGTTATTATAGTGCTTAGAAGCGGGAGGAATACGATATGAAGCTCTATATGGCAGTACTAGAAACAGTAATGTGAACCATTATACAAAATGGACATGAGTCAATGGCCGTCCGTTGGCAAAATGGGACCTTGCAGGTCGAGCTGGAATGAAGCCCAGTTTCCATCTGCCCCCCCCCCCCCCACCCACATTCGGTAAGGGGGCACGAAAGGGTGATTAAATACAATGGTTTGGGGGGGTTGTTCAGAGCAATGCCAGTGGTTATGATGGATCCAACACTGTCCCTCCATCACTCTACGGGGTTCTTCAATCCCTTGGCCAATCCCCACAGCCATAATGGGGGGGGGGGGGGGGGGCGCGAGTCACCACTTGTCAGGACTACCATTTAAGAGTAACTCAAAACCAAGAAGGCGAACAGGGGTGCACGAGGACCGGCTGCGGCTTTCAGAGTAGGGTAGGGTTGCAACCGGTGCTCACGGGCATCATTGACATACAGTGGTGTTTTTAGCAGCAAGTAGCAAAAGATGACATGTGTTGAATGGGACGTGTGTTCAGGCGGTCCTGGCGGTCATTATAGACGTGTAGGGCCCGGGGTATCTTGGGATGCCAACTCTGTTGCATCACCACCGAAGCAGGGCGTTAGATGTAGAGAGCGCCCCAATAGACACTGTAGGGCTTACGTGTGTAGGTGGCATTGGGGAAAGCCATGGCGGAGGCTCTCGCCTAAAAAGGGGAGACTTACGCCCTCTCGAAACCGGGCGCTTGCGATATGTCATCGTTTTGGTCAAGTTCTTCCAGGCATTTTAAAACCAGGTCTGCAGCTTGCAGCCTTATGCATCGACTCTGCTGGCTACGGCTGATGGGAGTTGTAGTCCAAAACATCTGGACAGCCAAACGTTACCCATGCCTACATCCTTTGCTAACAAACATGGAACTTTAATCGTGGTGAGAACACGTTATATTCGTCTTTCATTAAAAGTTTCCAAAAGCTGGCTGCCAAGATCGGGACTAGTACAGGGGGCCGACTCGCATGACACCTCACCACGGACAGGGGGTGATGGGAGCTGTAATTAACAGCAGCCGGGAGCTGAAGGCCGCAGAGCCCCGGCATCAAAAGCAGTATTCACAGAAAGTTAAAACGGATGCCTCGCAGGTCTACCTTTAAAGATTAGAGGGTGGTGGGTAGGCTAGGAGCGATACAATAAAATTACTGTTTAAGTCTACCCCCCCCCACCCACCCACCCCCAACAGGGTGACAAAAGAAAGGCCACTTCTCTGCCATGAACCCAAGCCTGAAAGGGGACCCAAAAAACCCTTGGAAATAAAATGGCGGCAGTGGCTGGACGTGTGAGACAGTTATAGACGGGCCGGGGCCTGGGAGGTAGACATAGTTGCCAACACATCCATTCCATTCAGGTCTGGGATTTTTCTTTGCATTCTGGGACTTGTTCTGCTTTTCACATGATTACACTACAAGTCCCAGAAGTGAAAGAAAAAAAGCCAGACTGGATAAGCAGCTGCAGGTTGGAATGGATCATGTTGGCACCTATGTGGCCTTTTCCTTCCTCCAAACGTCCACATTATACTCCCCCATGCAAAGCACCTTTTCCAGAGGTAAAATAAATGCCAATGGGGGCGGGGCGATGAGCAGGACGAGATCTGGGCAGAGCAGAACGCACGCCAAACCCAGAAGTTAAAAAAAATTACGTTGGCATAAAAACGTGCCAGAGTGACGTCATGCCATGACGTGGTGGATAGCCCGAGGGCTAAGCGCTCGACTCAGCCTGCGCTTCCTGTGTTCAAACGCCCAACAAGATGGACAAATGCAGTACATCAACTCGGTCACAAATGTTAAATGTCAGCACCCAAAATTGACTTATTCTCATAGCAAGTTTTTCTTTGGGGGGGGGGGGGGGGTTATTAAATCTTACTTTGATAAACAAAAATAAGCAGAATTCACGTGTTGGTGAAACAGCGAATAGAGAGCTTTAAATCCGTCCACTATTGGAGAAATGCCAGCAAAGGCGAGGAGAAAACCTCTCGGGCTCAGCCCACACAGACGCGGAGCCCCCAAGGTTACCAACCGGCCCCACCCCACGTCTTTAGAGTCCCCGAGGACCCCCTCCCCCGTTTCCCCCGAATGCAGGGCACCTCCCTTTGTTGTTATTTTAAGTACCCGCCCCCTCACGCTGCGGCCACTGTTGGTGTTGGGTGAAGCAAGTTATTTGGTGTTGGAGCCGAGCCATGAATACAGATGGGACTTAAACACGGGGCGCAAGGAGTCGCCTGCTGGCTCAGTGCCAGCGCTGGAATTTGGAGCCCATCGCCTATTTGTGTGATCCTGGGCTCCTGGCTGTATTTCCGGGGTTCGCTTCCCATTGGGACACTTTTATGAAAAGGTACCTTTAGCCACAGTGCCCTGGCAAACGACTACCCCTGCGAAGACAATTCCACGCGTATGTCCAAGTCCATTGACACCTCTGCCCTCTAAAATGCCCCCTCCCTCCAAGAGGCATCAGCCCCTTTGCTTGGAGACCGGCCACAAAACAGCACCGCAGCCACACGCTATCTCCGCCCAGAGACATGGACCGGTCTGATCCGAGGGACCCTAGCCTCCAAGGTGGGGGGGCAGAACCCCTGCACACACATCTGTTCCTCCCCCCTCCATACGATGAGGGGTAAGAGGCTTAAGAGTCGTAAACCCCCCCGAGTCCGCCCCTGGGGCTTCACCCACTCCCTCGAGTGGATGTCTGATGGTAGTGGGGGCTGTCTCTTTCACCCTCTAATATCTGCACGTCTGTTTAGGGGCCAAAGGAGGGAGCAGTCTCGTGTCGCTGGGACTGGGGGTGTCTCTCGTGTCATGGTCGCGCCCGGGTGCCTGTCTCTGTCTGTACCCTGTCTAGTCTAATCCCCGTTCCTCGGGGGTGTCCCAGGGACGTCGCACACCCTGAAGGCTGTCCCAGGGGGCTTTTCTGCCACGTATAGCGTCTAGATACCGCGGCCCTTGGGGGCCCTCCCGATCACGCTTGAGCCGGTCTCGGGTGGTATATCACACACCCTCGGGTCCGTTTCCCCCAGACACGTCTGACATTGTGCGCTCTGTCTCGCGCACTCTGGATTTCCCTGGGGGTCTCTCCCTCATTTGGGTGTGGGGGTGTCGCTCGCCAGGTTGTTCCTGGAGAGGTGTCGGTACTTCGTTCCCTCGCACTATCTCGGCCATTTCACTTACTCTCTCCCCCCCCAACTCTTCCTCATCACACTCCTCTGCCCCTCAGCACTCACCCGCTCTCCGCGACAGGTCCTCTCTGGCTGATAATGGCCCTCCTGCTCCAGGCGGGTCCCTTCTTCCCGATAGTGGCCCGGCTGCTTCTCCTGCTCTGAGCCTCGACCTCTGCCACACTCCTCGTGCACAGGTGCGCTCCTCACCTGTCCCCGGGCTCCCAACCAATCACAGAGCTCTGACCGAGGGTGGGCGGGCCGGACGGCTGCACTCCCACTAACCAGAGGCCAAGGGTTGACTGGAGCCCCGCCAATGGCAGGGAGGAGCCTGCGGTCCGCCCGCGAGCCGAGCGAGAGCTATGGGACAGATGGATGTAATGCACGGTGCACCGAGTACAGTGCCCACCCCAAAAAAATACACAGGCCTATACAGACATAAAGTGGCCACGCTGTGACATGTGCACTGTGGCGTGGAGGGCTGCATGGCAGACAGTGCACCGTGGAACCCGACCTTCGGGAAAGTACAGCCCCTATGCTTGAAATCATGCGGGTTCCGGTGTTGTATCCTTGCAAATTATCAGCGCTTTTGAAAGACCGGCGGGGCTGGGGCACAGTCAGTCACATGCCGGGTTCCAAGGGATGTGGGAGCTTGGATGGCAGTCCATCACACCAGCCACACTCGTTTGACACCTGTACGGAGGGTATTCCTTGTGGGAGGCCGGAAGGGCTGGACCAGAGTCAAGCACGTGTCCGCCTCCCCAGGGCCGTGGCTTTGGATTGGAGGGCAGGGGAGCAACAGATTCGACGAACCAGTGCCTCCGAGAGGCCGGGAAAGCTGATGCTCGAGCCATTCTCTGCTGAGAGGCTGGTAGGACTGGGTCAGAGTCAGTCTGAGGCGTTGTAGGGCTGGGAGAGCTCTTGCCACGCGGTATCTTCGCGTCCCATGCAGGCCAGTCCACTTCCCAGGCCAGTTTTTCTTCCCGAGAGGGGGCCCGACTCCACCCCACCTTGAAAGAGGGGTTTTGTCAGGGCCCCCAAGCGAGAGAGCGCTGTGTGCTGCAGGTTCTGGGCCCTTCAAGTGCAAAGAGCAGAGCCGGTCACGGCCTGCAGGGTGTTTAGATGGCAGGAAGTTGGCGGTCACTCCAGGGTGTTAGATGGGGGGCGGCGGCCCACTCCACAATCTTAGACAATACGGGGCGTTACATTGTCACTCCAGGGTGGTGGGAGGGCAACTCTGCAAGTGAATCCCATGTAAATGGGGCCTGCATCACAATGGGCGCAGGGGCCTGGGGGCACATAGAGGGGGGGGGGGTAAATTCCAGGAGCTGAGACAAGAACTGGGGGTGGGCGGCTGCTCCAAGCCCTGCTCGTGCGTTTACTAAATGCTAATTTGCACGGAACCTAGAATCACTATTTTGTATTCGCTTTTAGCAGAGGTCATTAAACTGACAGAGCCCTCTCGATTGAAAAGGAGGGAACCGAGGAAGCGACCCAGGGAGCAAACCTTCCAGCATACATTTACATATTCATACAAGTTCCTATATAGAGCCCCTTACCAGATTCTACCGCTTCTAAGCGCTGTAAGGAGGGGTGTGTTTGGAAGAAGGGCAGAGTCGGCCTTTGCACGGGATTCGAAACTGCAAAATTCAGGCTCGTGCCATAACACAAGCGAACACTGAACTTGTGAGATATCCCTTCTGGTTTATCTGTTATGTTGTTTGGCATTTGTGTAGCGCCTACTGCATGGGTTGTGGCATCAAAGCGCTTCACACCGATTCATATGGTTGAATTTCAGTGGTTGAAGATGGAGGCAGTGGAGTAACTTTGCTGAAAATGTTGAGGGCGGAGACGGTGGCATGACATCTAAAGTAAAGGCAACCCTGCTTAATGGTGATGTCCAAATGGTTTGCAATGAAAGTTGGGGGCACCTACAACCCCCCCCCCCATCTTAAATTACACCCATGGATCGGGGAACCAACTTTAATAAAGTAAAAATGCATTAGCAGCACTCTCCGTTTGGTCAGAGATGAAGACTGGGACTAGGCCAAGGTCACACAAGCAGAGGAGAAGGGGGGGCGGGACTTCGGCACGCGGGAACACTGTTGCACTGGGCATCACTCGACCACCATGTCACAGGAAGCAAGCACGAGAAGATCACGAGCTTTGTGACAGTAGTTACAGGTGCAAAGAATTAGTGGTCACCCGCGTCATTGTAAATCACGCGCTCTGTGTCACAATCGAGTACTTAATATTCCATGTCCCTCTTGTCTAAGAACGTTTTTAGCGCTGCAGTTATGAGTATGTGTGTGTGTCACGCACAAACATTTTAGGTTTGGCTTGCGTAGGAAGCTATTGGCACATAAACTGTTTCTAAAGGCGTGCGTTCCTAATATGACATCACGCCAGTGAACTATGAACTCATAGTGCCCCGGCATTACGTGACTGCGGGTAAATATGGCCTCTCTTCTGCAGTCCCACAACTGAACTCTTAACACGCTGTTCTCCTGTTAGACGCGGCTCCCTATCTGCAGGTCGCAGGAGCGCACACTTTAGCACGTCCAGCCCTTGGGGAGAGAGTGAAGATTGTACTTCTGGTTTCCAGTACCTTGGGGGCTACTATGGGGCACCAGTGTAAAGGAGGTCCCAAATAAAACCTGCACTCCTATCGCCCATTTTGAAGTACCAAGAACGTTCACACCAAGATATTTGCCGTATGATGAGCAAATAAACCAGCAGAGAGCCGCATTAGGGCTCTGCCCAGTGCCCATCAGAAGAACAGCACCTATTGAAGTGCCAATACCCAGAAAACCATGGACAGTAATGGATCCATTAATAAAACCCTACCAACAAATGAAACAAAATGAAGATTGCCTAAGTACAGTCCCGGAAGAAACCAAAAATGTCTTAATGGAAGACGAATGGTAACGTCACAAGGGCCCGGACAAACTCACAGATAGAAGAAATGACGACCCGAGAATGACACAAAGAGACGAAACGCCATGAGTAAGGATATTGTGAACGTAAAGTAAAAGAACGATGTCCAAATGTAAGAAAATTAACCTGTAAGCAAAATGAAGATAGTTGACCAGTTTACACCTTTAAATATGCTCGTAACCGAAAGAAGGCTAAGAAAACAGTGCAGCTTGCTATGCTTAGTAGAAGAGTAATGCGGCAAGCGCCATTATACATAATCTACCTCAAACGAAGAGCATTATTATAAGTATATTTCTACTTTGCACAAGAAGCAGAATCAACCCAGGTTACTAAAGGCCCAACAGGAAAAGATTCATATTTAGCAAAACGAGAAGAGACGGCTGAAACAAAACTCAGCAGAGGTAACTCGTGCCAGGAAAGCCAGGGTCATACCTATAGAAGAGGTGAACAGTAGCTACATCTAATTGAAACTAAGAACAGAATATCCTGCCTCTGAAAGTTCGAGTTAAGAAGATGAAGGCAAGTGGCCGGTGAAACGAGAATCAAATACACAAATTGAGAGAAAAGAGACAAATTCACGGTGTAGGAATCACGTGACCAGCCGAGCAAGAAGAAGTGAGGGCTCACACCTACGCTTGGCACCTGACCAGGCGGAGATATCAGAACATTTCCAGACAGAAGATGCAGTCGCAAGGCCAACCACAGTGAAATAATTGACACATGGCTACTAAAATGATGATTGATTGTAACCATGAGCGGAGGAAGGCCGGGTAACTAAGGGGCACCCTGCACCTCGCCGACCATTCTGAGTGCTGCTAAGCGAAGGGTAAAAGTATGAATGGGGTTGGTGCCAACCCAATCACAATGGACCAAATAATCTAGGGTCCTATAGTTAGTAGAACCAATGAGACATTGTACTTTTAGTGACATCTACAGTAGTAATTTTTGAAGGAAGGGCTTAGACGCCCACCTGCCAGTGTTTACCCAATCCCCTCACTCTGTTACCATATATATCTACCTATAGTAAAGTTACTTTTTCCTAACCAATAGAATTGCATGTTAACTTGAGTGTTACACGTCAATGATGACGATTTTTGAGTATAAATGTTACAACTTGTATGAAATTCATTGGAGTTGAAGCGAGAAGGACGATCGCATCACTGCTGATATACATAACTCACTGTTTTATGTACTTGTCATTAAACGGACTCCCTTTGTCAAACCATTGACTTGTCCTTCTTGATTGGTGTAGGAGTAATAGAACTGCACCCCCATCCATCTCAAGGGTGCAGCTATCTCGTCTTAAAGTACTTCGGAGCAAATCTCGGTTCTATGGGCTGGCCGGGGGTCTCGGAGTACACTTGGTAGCACAGATTGATGGTTATCGATTAGAATAAAACACCCATTGACCGTCGACATAAAGTAACTCTAGGTCCTCAGCAATATCACAAGTCCTTTGCCATTCGGCTGAGTAAACCGTGAAGCTGCCTGAAGACAGTGGTAGAGTAGAAATAAAATCTGTAGAACAAGGTCTGAAGGAACCCGTGTTACCCACCTCAGCCCTTCCCACTCCTACGGGCAGCTGAGTGGGAGAAAAGCCGAAGAAGGCAGTGACGAAGGCAGTGATCCCGAGGGTCCAGAGCGGAAACATGCGAACGTTGAGTGAAAAAGACTAAGCGTTTTGGAAAAAGTGCATGCTTTAGAACAAGTAAAGGGGAAAAGGTAAGGGAGGGAGGCAGAGAAAACAAAATAGAGCTAGAAGAATGTACATATATAGGGGAAGGGAATAATGACTCAAAAATAAATAAGAAGATAGAAGAAAGATACCGGGGAGGACCCCGAGAAGAGAGACGTTACTGGGGAGGACACTCGAGAAGTGAGAGGATTCGCCTTATTCCTACGCTAATATAGCAGCTGGAAGAAACTTGTATCCAGAGTCCCAAATAAAGGGGAACAAAAAGACTACCACATCGATTAAAGGCGCTGTGAAAGGGATACGTTTAAACTCCATGTCGGGGTAATTTTAGAGGCAGAGCTACATGTAACCAGCTGGTGTTCGTCTAGTCTGTTAAACGTCTGTCTTACATGTTGTTTGTTGTGATGTCATAAGTCAAAAATTTTCCTTAGAAGAACTGACTTAAATTTTATGCAATTGAATAACTTAGATATTATAATGTACGAATTGATGTTTTTTGAGTAAAATAGAAGATATAACATTTTGTGGAAAATATCGGGATTGGAGCTTGCGGTGATTGGTGCTCACTCATATTGCTGGAATTGTTTAAGTCACGTGAATCTTTGACAAATGTTATATAAGGGAAAACCGAGCAAATGTAAACATGGAGGACATAACTCCATTAGCACACCTGTGCAAACAGTTGCTGAAACATGCACCTAAGCTGAAAAAATACAGTACAGAGTGGGTTAAAGGAACCGCCCACAAAATGTTTATGCCATGGCCACAGGACGGGTCCTTATCTAAAGCTGTTTTGCAACACATGACGGCATATTGGCACGCCACATACATGGGCAAAAAGTTAGACAAATGCCTAGCTGTTCTAG
This sequence comes from Ambystoma mexicanum, assembly GCF_040938575.1. Taxonomy (NCBI): domain Eukaryota; kingdom Metazoa; phylum Chordata; class Amphibia; order Caudata; family Ambystomatidae; genus Ambystoma; species Ambystoma mexicanum. The sequence goes on from NC_090938.1 coordinate 57,110,879, forward strand.
AGCTTTGGAAGATGTATGAACAAGAGAAGGGAGAGGAACTGCCAATAGATTGGATACTTAATGTATGCACAGAGGGGGGTGAGATGTCTACCGTGCCACCCGCCCCATCTGAAACGAAGATTGAAGAAAATAAAGACGAGGGGTTATACCTGCTGAGAGAATTTAAAGCAACTACAGGGTATAGCAACCCGGCATGAGTCACCTACGCAAAGTAATGACCAATTTTATTGAAACTCAATGGCAAATGTGTTGATGATGTGAAACAAAAGGAGAGGCTAGACGATGTACAGAGAAAGGAGAAAGAGAAAGAATTGAGAGACGAAAGACTAAGGAAAAAAGATAGGCAAAGACGTGAACAGCTATATCGTGAAGAGCAAGAAAGAGAGCTTGATCACAAACAGAGAGCAGACAATGTTCAAGACAGACAGAATCAGCAAAAGTTAGAGGAAGAGCAAAGAATACGAGAGACGAGAATAAAGAGACAAAGGGGTGAGGAAATCCAAAGGGCAGATTAACGTAGAAACGAAAAGAAAAAGGAAGAAGATAGGGTCAGAGAAGAGGTGAGGAAGTGCAGAGAATTTGATGATGATGTAGAACGTAAGCGAAGACAGAGAGCATGCGATCTTGAATATCTGGAGAGAGAAGTTAAAAAAACCTGATCCAGTAGTAGATTGGGAAGACATTGAAGAATTCTTTCCTGAGTACGATTCAGTACCAGGCACGTCTAGGGCGAATATTGAAGATGACTTTGACACCAGAAGCATTGGAGAAACGATTGATAGAATATATGACGAAATGGGGTTAGAACAAATACCCCAAGGGGAGGGGGAAGACGAGTGCCTAGAGAGCACTCAGCATTACGACACTGAGGATGTCTTCCGAAGTAGTGGGTATAGGGAACTATCCCTGGATAGATTAGAAATAAGTAGGAATAAAGAGGATGCAAGAAGTTGCACGAGTTGGGGACAGAAAGGGAGGAGTGTGAGGAACAGGAGGAAGAGAGAGGGCGCGAGAGACGATTCCCATGGGGAAAAGGGATAAGTTGGTCAGACACTAGTGAGTCCGCGCCGAGGACAGCAGCATTAGCCACACAATCAGACCGACATGAAGAAGTATGTCACGGTCAGAGGGGGGTGTCTCCACCGCCCTATGCAAGCAGGCTTAGGACATTGCCAGGCAGGCGGCGATGTGGGAACTTTACCCCTGCAATAGACAGGAGAACAATGAGAGAAGAGAGAGAGAGCTATGCATCCCAATTTCCATTACTCGAGAAAGGGGGAGCAAGACCACAATATATTCCATGGCCACACATGGATCGAGAACATTTGAAAAACAAGCTTCCAATGCTGACATCGGGAGCCGGAAAGTGGATACATGAGTTAGAAAAAATGACAGGAGGGAACACGTTAGCTATAGGGGACATCAAAGGTCTCCTAATCGCCATACTTGGTGAGAGAGTCGATGATGTGTGGACACGGACAGGTTACCCTGATGTGACCACAATTAATACCGCACATGACGGAGGTTCATTTAACAATTGTAGAGTCGCGGTATAGAAAGCATTATGAGTGCTTTACCCAGACACTTCTGATATGGGAGCTATAATGACACGTAAAATGAAGGTCTCTGAGGATCCATTGATTTACATAAAGAATTTTCAAGACACGTGGGTGCTCGAGATCCAGGAATCTTGGGGGAAATCTATACCTGTGTTCTACCATATATTGTGCCATGGGCTGCCAGATCCAGTACAGAACAGCTCAAGAAATTGGTAGGAATCAAGGCTAAACCTTGGGCTGAAAGACAGCTGACCATGGCACACTATTGCAGACTACTGCAAGAAAAGAATCTCAAAAAGGAAGCTGCACAAAAGGGTGAGGAAGCGAAATTGGTGCAGAAGAAATTGTCAAAATATGCTCTTGAGGGAGCCATGATAACTAGCACAGCTGAATCGAGCATGCAGCAGGTCAATAACCCACAACAAAATAATCAGGGCAGTACTGGGTTTTACCCCAGAGGAATAGGATTTAGAGGAAAGAGGATGGCAGAGTAATCAGGGAGGTTTCCAGAATAATCAAGGAGGTTTCCAAAACATGCTACATGGTAATCAAGATATGTCAAATGGGCAAATAATCCGACCAACGCCAGTATGTTGGTTATGTGGAATGACAGGGCATTTAGCACGCACATGCAGAAACCAAGGCATGGTGCAGAACGGCCAAGGAACAGGAGCAGGTACGGAGAGTCCACCTGCATTTTTACAGCAGGGTGTTGCACAAAATCACATTGCGCAAGAACAAGCGCCAGGAGCACAACAAGGCTTGCAACCTCAGAATATAGTGAGTTTTCCACAAGGACAGTCCCAACAGTCACCGATGCAATTGTCACAAACGATGAGTACTAGGCAGACCGTGAACCTTGGAATTGGAAGTCACACTGGGAATGGGGGAAATCCATCAGCACAAGGTGGGCCAAAACTATATATGTACTAGGACAGCTCACTGGGAGCTCTGATGTGTTCTATCCTATCAGTGACACCAGACCCTCACTGGAAACCTAGGGTGGATGTTGTTATAGGGGATAAAGAATATTCCTTCTTAGTTGACACTCGTGCATACGTGAAGGCAAGTTTTCCTTGTCCGGCGATGCCATAAACACTCAGAGTTTCACAGGAGCTACAAGTCGTGTTCAATTCACAAATGCACTTCCAGTCTCTATAGGAGAATGTGAGATGAATGTGCCTTTATTATATTCACGACAGACCCAGTAAACATTTTGGGTCGAGATTTAATGACAAAGTTAAATACGATAATCTCGTTCACGGAGGAGGGCATAGTATGTTCAACTCCAGGAATGCACTATTCAAACGTATGCAAAGTGATTGGAGCATAGGCAGGACACACAGCTATGAGGGCTACACCATTAGAGCCAGAAATATTTGCATATGGAATACGTGTGCTAATGACAGGGCTGCCAGGTCTTGCAGACAAAATCATGAGGACCCCAGATGAGTTTCTATTTCGGCCAATAATACTGATGCATGAGGAAAAGGGACAAGTATTTCCCTTGGTGATACACACGGCTGCAGTGCGAGGGGAAAATGGCCTTGATTGATGGTTATGACAATGAAGGCTGGCAATGGTGCTCAGTAATCGCCATTGAAGAAGGATACCGATTGACTGACGTCACTGATGACAATCTGTTTGAAGAGCAAGCAGATATGGGAGAGACAATAGGGGAGGTGAGTCTCACCTTTTGGGTGAGAATGATCAAAAGGGAAGTGCCTCAGAGAATGATGTTGGCACGAAACCATCCTGAATATTTTGATGATGACATGGCCCAGGTGCCTGTCTCAGTGTGGACCACAGGACCCTATGACGTAGGCCTATTGAAAGGGGTTGGAGAAGTGAAAATTAAACTGAAACGAGGAGCAATTTTACCCAAAGTTCAACAATATCCCATGTCCAGAGAGGCAGATGAAGGGATTTTTTAGACAATTTCAGCTATGATGGAGCAAGGCATCTTAGTGACATCAGAGTCGTCATGCAATACTGCAGTTTATCTGATAAAGAAATCAAAGGCAGGGTCTTGGAGGCTAATCCAGGATTTACGTCCAATAAATGATATTGTTGAGTTTGAGTTCCCTTTAGTCCCAAACCCGGCTACAATCTTATGTAATATACCTGTTGAGGCAAAATATTACACAGTGATTGACTTGAAAAATGCATTTTTCTCAATCCCATTGCACTGTGACTCACAAGATCTGACGTCATTCATATTCAGACAGATGCGTTTGAAAACCACAAGGCTACCCCAGGGGTACTGTGAGTCTCCTATTTTTAACAGAGTCCTGCAGATGGATCCAAGCAATATTGCATTGGAAAGCGTTGTCCTGCAATATGTGGATGACATGTTAATTTGCAGCACGACAGAGGAGCAATGCAGGCACGATTCTGTTCAGCTATTGACTATACTGGCTGAGAAAGGATATAAGGTGGACAAGGAGAAGCTACAAAATTGGCAACAAGAAGTGCTGCACGTAGGCCAGCTGATCTCGCATGAGGGAAAAAGATTGACCCCAGAAAGGGCTGAAGCCATACTGAACACGGCTAAGCCACACACGATAAAACAGATGCAGAGCTTCTTAGGCCTGCGCAACTATGTCAGGCCATGGGTCTTACACCAAACCTTTGCTTCAGGCCTTAAAGAAGGACCAAGTGATGAAAGAAAAAATTGAATGGTCTGAGACCATGGAGGAAGGATTTGCTGAACTCAAAAAAGCTATTGGCACGGCACCAGTTTTAGGGATTCCCAATTATGCAGGGGAATATTACCTGTTTTCACACATGAATGGCAGCGTTATGATGGCAGTGCTCACACAGAGAACCTCATTGGGGTATAAGCCCCTGGCATACTATAGTGGGAATTTGGACCCTGTGATGAGAGGCCATTTTCTGTGCGAACAAAATCTGGCTGCCACAGCGTTCGCCATTGAAAAAGCTACTACCGTTGTAATGGGATGCTCAATGACATTGTACGTCGAGTACTCGCTATTTGCTATCCTAGAGAAGCCTAAGGGCACACCGACATCTCAGAGAGCTTCTGCTTATGAAGTGATTATATCAAATCCATCAATAAGATATTCCGATGTAAGATAGTGAACCCAGCTATGTTTATAGCAGAGCCAGTCACTGAAGGAGAACCAATACATGACTGTGCGAACTGTGAAGAATTCTATGATGAAATTCCCAGGGTGAAAGAAAATGCTTTGGCAGAAGGAGAAAGTGTCTTTATTGACGGTTCTTTGAGAATCGATCAAAATGATGGGAAAAGATATACAGGCGTCGCTGTAATGAAACACACCGCAAATGGAGAATTTCGAGTACTCCTTAGTGCACGAATACCATCTCATTATTCAGTGCAAGCTGCAGAATTATTGGCATTGATACTCACCATTGAGAAGCGCGCAGACCAGGAAGTAACAGTGTACAGTGACTCCGCCTATGTAGCATCCAAAGTGCATGCAGGCTTAGTGCGCTGGAAAAGGAGGTGCTACCTCCGAACAGACAGCACGCCAATGCAGCACGCAGCCCTATTGGATAGGCTGATCAAGGCACTACAGCTCCCAGTTGGCATAGCGGTCGTGAAATACACTGCCCACACAAAAGGGACAGATTTTATCTCACACGGAAATCACGCAGCAGACACGGAAACCAAGCGTATGGCATCCAAAAGTGAGACGATCATGGAAGTGGAAGTCACCCATATAAATGAGAGAATGATGGTTACACGGACTACACCGGAAAGCTATAACAATGTAGGGCAAACACAGTTAATGGAGCTCCCAGGGGAGGCACCACAGGAAGAGAAAAATCTATGGGAACGGCAAGGGTGTTCTTTAAACCCCTCTGAAAGCTTGTGGCGACAAGACAGCACTGGTAAACCAGTAATGCCTATAGCCCTGTTAAAATTAGTGCTGGAGCAGCTACATTATCGGGCACACATGACAAAAGAGAATCTAGCAGCAATGCTCACAGAAGACTGGCTCATACCGAACTTAACCAAGCACGTTGCATTTTTTATAGTGAACTGCATAATCTGCCAACAATTCACAGCTGGGCACACATTAAAAGTAATGAGAGGAGTCATCCCCAGGCCAAACAAGCCTTTTCAGCACTTGCATGTCGATTATGTTGGCATGCTTCAATTATGTAACGGGTACAGATACCTAATTGTTGTGGGGTGTCCATTCTGTAGATGGATAGAAGCAAGTCCCTGTACACACCCAGACTCTACCTGTGGGGCCAAATTTTTAGTGAGAGAAGTATTCCCCAGGTGGGGGTTGTGTGAAGTCATGAGATCAGATTATTGGGCTCACTTTGTAAATGAGATTTTAGAACAGATTAGCTTGATGCTTGGTATAAAGCACAAGTTCTCATCGGCGTATCATCCGCAAGGTAACGGGATCTGTGAGAAGCTCAACAGCTTATTAAAGGAAAGGATAGCCACGTTGACGCTTACTCTTAAGAAAGGGATGGTTGCACTGCCTTTCCTTGGCACTGTCTGCACTCAGAAACCAACCTGGTTCTGACCATCATATTACACCACACGAAATAGCCACAGGAAGAAGAATGCGCACTCCCCTGACACCCCGATATAGAGCTAGATGTGATGCCCAGTCGACTGGAGAAATCTTAGGGTCTGAAATGCAAAATTACCTGAATTGCATGACATCTTGCCTTACTGTAATTTCAGACCAGCTGCAGCGATGACGAAAAGGGTGCAGGGCAGCAGCGAACAAAGAAGGAGATACTGCTACAGGCGCAGCTCAAGGACTTTATGTCCCATCCGTTTCCCTTGGAGATACCGTCCTGGTAAAGAACCATACGAGAAAAAGGCGGGACAAGCCAAGATTTATTGTTCCCTTCATAGTGTAAGACAGCACTCCTTCCGCAGTGAAACTACAAGGCAGGAGAGTTTGGATTTTTCTAGGCGATATCAAACCCTACATTGGAGAAGGCCCCCTGCCTGCACCCCAGCGCAAGGAGACTACGAGCAACCACAGCACGTGCAGATGAGATCCATGACGAAGAAAAAGGACGCATGAGCAACAGCAAAATAAAGACAAAGGAACTGTTGTGAGATAGTTGTGGTTTCACTTTTGACATTCCTCTGAGCAAAAAAGAGGATGAGGACAGATAACCTTGACACTCTGTGCATCCTAGTTGCAGGGTGAAGAAGACAATTGCACTTATAAACCACAACATAGTTGTTGAATTTGAATTTTGGATTGAGACACATTAAAACCGTGACGAGAAAATAATATACCAAATTTTGATCGAGGACACATAAATTGGAAGACAATACACTATTCCACACAGAGACTTTGTTTGAAATCACTTATGGTGTCCCACAGTAGCGACATCACCAAGGATGTTGTGACATACTTCAATCTAGTGCTAAGATCGTACCCGTCATTGGTGGGGAGGCTCACCAGTGTCACTGACTTTCGTCAAGATCCTGGAAACAAAAAGACAAAAAGAGTGCTTACTGTAATTGCCGAACAATTCCTCCTACTTCCTGAATACAGCGAGGAAAAGCCAAATGTCCCAAGCAACGAAGGAAGTAAATGAGCTTGTCATTACATTGTTCTTTCGCCTAATCGAAGACTGTCCAAATCTTGTTGGACGAATGACAGACGTACTCATGTTTCTTTGAGATCCAGTGAATGCAGAACATCTGAGCACACTCCTAAATAACATTGTGATCTTAGTTGCACTCCACGCAAACGGAACGTGCAGACATTGTTTACATTGAAGTGAAAGCATACATCAGCAGAACGGGACAAAATCCCTGACGCCCGAAGACAGTAGATTGGTCAGCAATGTTTGCTTTCACTTAATCACTGATTTTTCAGAGCTAGTGAGGAGACCTGTAGATGTTGACGTCCTCACATTCATCAGAGATCCAGCTAATTCTACATAGATGGGCATGCTCTTGCATGGCATTGTGATGCAAGTGGAACTTTCTAACCATCAACAGAACGGTTTGAGAAGATTTTAGACTTTCCGCCGAGGGTCAGATCGAGAGAGTATTGACAGAGATTTCCTTTCTCATTTTCTATTGACAAAGACAATATGTCTTCAGGACTGAAGCAGATAAGAGGCATAGACTGGGAACTGACATACTTTGAACATGCACAGTCAAGAGACTTGCTGAATTGTTGCATAATTTGACACCTCCCATTGCCTAATAAAAGAACTGTATCCCGAGATAATAAACAATTCATCAGTCACAAGAGGGGGGACTTAACACAGAATCTGAAAGACAATATTGTTTAAGGGAGTTTTGTAAAAGTTAACATTTGGCGAATGATCGAGATGGGAATCCAGAGCAGCAATCTCATCCTCCTGCTGGAGGAAAAACGTCCATCTTTCTCTGGAAGCAAATGCTGGCGCCTGACCTACAGGGGCATAATGTATTTGTGTATTATATTCATCATTGTTTTACTGTCATTAATGATTTTCATTGGTGCACAAAGCGTTCCAATTCCAGTGCACCCACCTAATGACGTGCGCATGAAACCCACAAAAGTACCCAGACCTTACATAGTCATTCCAGTCGCTAGAAGATCTGATGGTGGAAGGAATGAACTTGAGATGGATGTGATTAGAAATGACACACACACACTTGTGGTAACAAACAAAAGGAAAAGCCGGAGACAGGGTCGGCAAAGTGTGAGTGAAAAAAGGTTACTGACAACCACACGCATGCAAACACAGAATGCACACGCAGTAGGCCTAGTGTCAATGACTGCAGAACCACAATCCAAAGCATTAGAGATGAAGAGGCTGCCTACTATGAGAAACTCCACAACAGATGAAGTGAAAAGACAGATGGAAGAAGCTGAATTCCTGAAGAAACAAGAGGAGCTAAGGTATAAAACCACAGAGACAGCATTGACAAACGTATATGCTCCAGTGAAAGGGACAAGTACAAGTTCTACAATACAGCCATATACCGCACCAATGTCAGGGTCGATGAGGTGGGCATTTATAACTGGCAGGAAAAAGATATATGAGGACAAGGAAAGAATTGCCAGACTTTTGTCTACTCAAATGGCACAGATGAGGAGGCCTGCACCATGGACCAGGATACCTGAGAATCCTCCAGCAAGAAGGAGCCATACAGATGCATTCAGGGATGAAGTTATAGCAAACTACATGAAAACCTAAAGACTCAAGAGAAGCATGCATGGAAACGACAACAGACTAAGCGATTACTTAGACAGCACAGCACATTTGGGAAACAACATTTGGTACCAGCACATGAAAGAAGTTGGAAGACGAGGTTCAGAAGGGGAATGCTTTGTTTGTGCACTCCTACCATACAGCATGGGGAAGTCTAAGATCTTTGTAGCTGTAGAAATTGATGTCCAGACAACACACTGTCTTTCACACGTAGCCATGTGCATGTGCCAGTTGCCCCTAATATGGGCAACTGAAACAGCCTATCCCGATGAAGACGATTATGTTCAAGACATTAAGACAAGAAATAGAGCTGAAACTAGAAATCACGTGATTAGTTACGAGAAGCCTGGAGTTAAAGAAGCAGAAATCAGAAGAGAAGCAAATCAGTAGCTAAATGTCCAAGAAAAAACTCCATACGTGGCTCAAAGTTGGAAGAAAAGAGGCCAAATGCAGTTTTGGGGAACAGTGCTTTCACCAGATGAATGGGAGAAAGGAGTAGTAATATGTAGAGCCTGGATGATCACTGGTCATTACCAAGGCACCATTGACATCGTACAGAATAGATGCAAGCCATTGTGGCCAAAACTTGCAAGACTGCTGACATGGGTCGAAGACAGAGGAGAACCCTTGCAGATAGTGCCAGTGGAGAGCTCAAAATTCTGCTTCAGGAATAAAGGCACTAGAAAAAAGGGAGAAAATCGGAACTGTGGACGAGTTTTTGAAGCCCCAGGAATGGTGCACGGAACTGCAGTAATTATGGATCATTATTGGGCATGTGGATCCAAAGTATACATCAGATTGCCGAGAAACTGGGGAGGTATATGCACAACAGTGAATGAGCTTTGGTGATCCCGAAAAGTGATCTGAATATTGAATTTTCTGAAAGCAGATGCTTACCTGAGGAAAAAGAGATCTGTGGAACTGCTAACTCAGATGAAGAGAGAAAATTATTTCTCTGACAAATCAGAAGAAGCTTTCCATGCAATTCCGTATGAACACAGGCTGTTTAGTCTCACCTCATCAGTGTTCACAACAATTTTTATGCCAAGATTTCAAGTTGGAGCAAATACTAAATGGTTGCAGATAACCAGGTGAGAATTACTACAGACCATCAACACGACAATAAAATGATTCAATGCAATCGAGGAAGAGTTAAGAGCCATCCGACTGATGACTCTCCAGAACAGATATGTGCTTGACATGATCACAGCCATGGATGGAGGAGTTTGTGCAAAAATTGGAGAATCATGTTGCACATTCATACTTTCTCACGATGAGGAAAATGGAACCCTAAAAGAAGCCATAGGCATGCTGACGAAGCTGCAGAACCAGATGATTGACTAGACTGACGAGGTTGATGATGACAGCTGGTTTGGATCAATATTCTCATGGGTCCCACAATGGATGGCAGATGCATTCAAGTTTCTGGAAGCCCTGCTAGTGATGATATTGCTAGGATTTTGTGTTATCAAGATAATAATCTCTCAATGCCAGAAAACTGTGAAAAAAGCCATAGGGATGAAGATCATGATTGATGTCAATCCAGGATGTATGCCCAAAGACCTGACTGATGAAGAAATAAGAGACTTTGTGAAGGCCAACATTCACGCACCAGAAGGAACAACATTTCTCTATCCCAGGAAACATCAAAACTATGTCGGAAGATGGGTTTACTGCAGCCCAAATGGACAATGTCAATTGATAACATGGAATAAAGACGAACATGTAAGGACAGCAGGAAGCCTGAAAGGAGTAATAAAAATATGGACTCCAAAGAGACACTTTGTAATGCATCGACCTTGGAAGGTTTGGAACCGATGGAAGTACACCTAACATGGATGCTGGAAGCTTCGTGTTGCGGTCTATGCATCATGCAAGATGGCCGCCAGCATGTATTTACGCACAACGCACCAGTGCTCCGATGCGTTGTATCAAAGTACTTTCGTATCTTACCAGCACTGTGTTTCTGAATCTCTTGCTACCTATTATTGCTTCCTGTTGTTTATTCTTCTCTCTTCTTCCACTATCTTACACAGAGGTTTACGTACTATTTTTTGGGTAGCTTTCCTTTATACGGTTGGATCCCTTATACGGTTAGATCCCTGTTAATCACACTTTGAGGTTTGTTCTTTAACTCCTCAATCTCTGTATCTATCCTTCCTGCTACATACCTTGCTTACTTTCTCCCTGACCACCGTTTCTTTTCTACTTACTTCGTTTCTTCCACCTGGAGTTTCTTCTCTCTAGTTACAGTCTAACCTTTCTAGGCTACTGATCATCAGTTTGTTGGTTCACTGTCTTGGCGTTCTTCTACGATCTGGCCATTTTCCTGTGCTCCTAGTGTGCCCCAGTACCTTCGGCACCACCGGCTACTATAAACTTCCCTTTGGACACGAATTCTCAGTTCTCTCGATCATACTACACAGAAGAAGGGACTGGACTTGCTTCTACTCTTCTACCCAACCTGAAGAAGACCATTCACACAGGGTTTTTTCAGCTTACGGCTTTATCCTTGGAACAGCGGGTTGGCTCCTGGGATTTGGTTCCTATCCGGTCACGGTGGCCTTCGGGGAGTCACGCCCATATTTGCATCAAAGAAGGAGTAAAGAAACCAGAAAGACACGAAGGAAAAAGAAGACGGAACTCCGAGAAGATTCCGCTGGTGATTCAGGTGAGGAGGAGTTGGAAAGGATGGAAACCAGGGTTGCAAGTTTTGACACACTTCTTCAGACCATCATGTATAGATCCAGAAGATGAAGAAGGAAGGAACCCAGGTGATGAAGTGAAAATGAATACAGAAGAACCGAGTAAGATGAATCCAAAGACGGAAGTGAAAGTGGTCGATGAATCGCCCAGAGGGGGGAGTGTAAAGGAGGTCCCAAATAAAACCTGCACTCCAGTCGCCCTTTTTGAAGTACCAGGAACGTTCACACCAAGATATGTGATGTATGATGACCAAATAAACCAGCAGAGAGCCACAGTAGGGCTCTGCCTAGTGCCTATCAGAAGAACAGCATCTATTGAAATACCGATACCCAGAAAACCATGGACAGTAATGTATCCATTAAGAAAACTCTACCAACAAATGAATCGAAATGAAGATTGCCTAAGTACAGTCCCGGAAGAAACCAAAAAGGTCTTAATGGAAGATGAATGGTGACGTCACGAGGCCCGGGCAGACTCACAGATAGAAGAAATGACGACCCGAGAATGACACAAAGAGACAAAACGCCATGAGTAAGGATATCGTAAACGTAGAGTAAAAGAACGATGTCCAAAGGTAAGAAAATTAACCTGTAAGCAAAATGAAGATAGTTGACCAGTTTACACCTGTAAATATGCTTGGAACCACAAGAAAGCTAAGAAAACAGTGCAGCTTGCTATGCTTAGTAGAAGAGTAATGCGGCAAGCGCCATTATACATAATCTACCTCAAACGAAGAGCATTATTATAAGTATATTTCTACTTTGCACAAGAAGCAGAATCAACCCAGGTTACTAAAGGCCCAACAAGAAAAGATTCATATTTAGCAAAACGAGAAGAGACGGCTGAAACAAAACTCAGCAGAGGTAACTCGTGCCAGGAAAGCCAGGGTCATACCTATAGAAGAGGCGAACAGTAGCTACATCTAATTGAAACTAAGAACACAATATCCTGCCTCTGAAAGTTCGAGTTAAGAAGATGAAGGCAAGTGGCCGGTGAAACGAGAATCAAATACACAAATTGAGAGAAAAGAGACAAATTCACGGTGTAGGAATCACGTGACCAGCCGAGCAAGAAGAAGTGAGGGCTCACACCTTCGCTTGGCACCTGACCAGGCGGAGATATCAGAACTTTTCCAGACAGAAGATGCAGTCGCAAGGCCAACCACAGTGAAATAATTGACACATGGCTACTAAAGTGATGATTTATTGTAACCATGATCGGAGGAAAGCCGGGTAACTAAGGGGCACCCTGCACCTCGCCGACCATTCTGAGTGCTGCTAAGCAAAGGGGAAAAGTATGAATGGGGTTGGTGCCAACCTAATCACAATGGACCAAATAATCTAGGGTCCTATAGTTAGTAGAACCAATGAGACTTTGTACTTTTAGTGACATCTACAGTAGTAATTTTTGAAGGAAGGGCTTAGACGCCCACCTGACAGTGTTTAGCCAATCCCCTCACTCTGTTACCATATATATCTACCTATAGTAAAGTTACTTTTTCCTAACGAATAGAATTGCATGTTAACTTTTGAGTGTTACACGTCAATGATGACGATTTTTGAGTATAAATGTTACAACTTGTATGAAATTCGTTGGAGTTGAATCGAGAAGGACGATCGCAGCACTGCTGATATCCATAACTCCCTGTTTTATGTACTTGTGATTAAACGGACTCCCTTTGCCAAACCATTGAGTTGTCCTTATTGATTGGTGTAGGAGTAATAAATCTGCACCCCCATCCATCTCACGGGTGCAGGTATCTTGTCTTAAAGTGCTTCTGAGCAAACCTCGGCTCTATGGGCCGGCCGGGGGTCTCGGAGTACAGCAGATTCCCCCATCATGCAAGCAGGGATTTGCGTCCCCCCATTTCAGTGCTTCCACCTAGACCCCACGTATCCTCAGTCTGAAAATAAAATGCATGAACCCCGAACCGAAAATTCATATTCCACTTCCTACTTCCCAGGGAGTATGAAAGAGAAGGGAAACAATTCCACGGACTCTTCTGTTCTGTTCTTAGCTCCTGTCCCTATGTCTTGAGGATTAACTCTTGAGATCCTAAGATGCTTAAATGACAAGTGAGCGTGCGCATGGGGCATGGTTGCTGAATGGAGCATGCTCAGTGTGGGCACTGTGACGGAACTAGCGAGGTCGCCAATACTTCACCGGGGGAAATTTTCTCTCATGTGTGCAGGGAAAGGCAGAAGCTCCCTGAGTCTGACCCTGGTGATGGCTATCTGTGGATGGACCACATAAGGGAAGACAACCCTCAGAGAGGTGGAGTAGACTTGTTGGGTCAAGGCAGACATTTCCATGTTTCCTAAGCCCTCTGTTAACACCCACTTGCCTCCCTATTCCTTTATGGCATACTGTAGTGTGGGTGTACAACCTCCAGTCATGACCAATCACCAGCTGTATTTACATTTGCCTTTGCTTGATAACACTAAGACGAGGAAGAGGACTGGAGTAATGACGATCACTAGAACCAGAAAGCAAACACTGCATTCTAGTTGTTGGGAAAGGTTAACAGGGCCCGGGACATTTAAAAACACCACACCTTCAGCAAAAGAGACTCCTTTCTTCCGATGCGGAGAATCTGCTGGAGGTGCAGTCCGGGGAAGTCTGGAAGCACACTTGTGCCCCGGACAGAAGGGGCTATCAGGTGAAGATGGAGGCAAAGCAGGAACCGGTAAACAGACAGGACACCCTCTGAGCTGGCAAGCAAGCCACAGCGAGAACCGTGAGATGCCGAAGCAGCAGATTCAGACAGGTGAGCCCATGCTGGGGCGCTTCATGGCAGATGCTGCGTACCGTTAATGAACCTGGTAAGCCCAAACGAGGACGCTGGCATACCGAGGCGATGGAGCAAAGAATGAAGAGGGGGTCGCTGACCCAATATATGAAAAGTATAATTAAATAATCGAGGAACTATTGTGCATTAGGGCCAAAACCGGCCCATAAAGCTGGGGGTTTCCCAATAGCACTTTAAGATGAGGCAGCAGCACCCTTGAGATGGATGCGGATGGAGATTAATACTCTAGCATCAAATCAATAATGACATCTCAATAGTTTGGTAAAGCTAGTCTGTTTAATGACAAGTACAAAAAAACGGGGAGTTCGATGAATATCAGTAATCACTCGGTCTTCCTTCTTGCGTCAACTCTAACGAACTTCATAAAAAAACCACATCTTTTATACTAAAAACTTGTCATCGCTGATGTGTAATGCTTAAAATGTTGCATGCAATTCTATTGGTTATAGAAGGTAACTTTACTATTGGTACTATATCTGTATACGATAGTGGAGTGAAAAAGATTCGATAACTAGTTTCAGGTGGGGCATCTAAGCCCTTTCTTCAGAATGGCTACTGTGGACGTCACTAAAAGTATGACGTCCCATTGGTTCTACAAACTATAGGATCCTAGATTACTTGGTCCATTGTGATTGGGTTGGCACAACGTCCCCTTGTACTTTTCCACTGGCTTAGCAGCATGCAGAACGGTCGGCCAGGTACGGGGTGCTCGCCCGCTCTCCCACCCTCCCACCAACCAACCAGAACCACCATCCAGCACTGCCCCAATGGCCATGTGTCAATTAATTTCCTGTTGGTAGGCCTCGATGCTGCCTCTCTGTCTGGGAGAGTTCAGATATCTGTGCATGGAACAAGGCTGCGCATAGGTGTGAAGGCCTCAACTCTTCTTGCTTGGCAAGTCACGTGTTCAGGCACCGTGAAATCATCTCTGTCTCCATGCAATTAGTGTATTTGATTTTAGCTTTCTGCCCACCAAATGCCTTCTGCTGCTTATCTTGATTCCTTTGAACAGGATACTCTGCTCTTGGCGTCATAAATTGTATCTCCTATTCGTCTGTCTCAGCTGATATGACCTTGGCTTCTTTGCACGGGTTTCATGCATCTGAGTTTTGTTTCTGTCCTTAGCGTTCGATTCCCATGTTGAGGGTCTCCTCTCCTGTGGCCTCTAGTAACTTGCGGGTGATTCTGCTCTTGTGCACAGTGGAAATATACGTTATATATATAAAGTGCTCCTTTTGAGGTAGATATGTATAGGAAGCGCTTGCCGCAATCTATCTCTACTAAGCATAGCAAGCCGCATGATTTCCTCAGCTTTCTTGCAGTTCCAAGCATATGCACACGTGTAAACTGGTTGCATATCATTATCGCTCTTATGGCATAAGCTTCTTACTTGACATCACTCATTTTGCTTCAAACTCAGGATGTCTCTTCTCGTCATTCACAGGTCGTCATTTTCTTTATCTGTGAGTCAGTCCGGTAGAACTGTGCTGGTTTCTTCTACACTTGGTACTTTATGTTGAAACTTTGGAAAGGAGCTACATGTGATTGGCTAAAAGACATGTTCCCCTTCACGTTAGTGTGTGAGGGTCAGGTAGTATTTTGGACACAGGGCAGAGAACTTGTTGTTTTGGATGTTCTAACACAGGTGGTCCTTAGTTTTGTTAAGGCAGGGAAATCCCTCCTAGAGTTAGTGATTTCCTCATCCCTCGCTCTAATTCGATCAATAAGTCTTTTTAACAATCACCATAGTGCCCCTGTGTCAGAGTCTCACTCTTCATCCGTCACAGCACTCTGAAGAGCACACGCTGCAGATTGGGACTTTTTGAATTTTCTTATGGAGATGTGCATTTTTAGCTCTCGGTACAGTGAAAAATGGTCTGAAGCCATCTTGTCACCTAGTGCTGAGGTGAATTCCTGAAGTCCTGGTGTAGCCCTTCTAGGCACTACATAACAGATCATAACCACATTGAGTGTTGAATCGAGTAGACTCAATTCATGAAAATAAACTACTTTTACTACAGAGTATCATCAGCCGGCACCAGTCACCTGATCTTGCAATACGCAGAGGCATGATTTTCATCACTGCATCCCTCCCAGCTGGTCTTCGTGCTTCTTCCACTGCATCCTTCCCCTTCTTCAAATTTCTTGGCACAGTCCATTTTCTTCTTCCAGTGTGCAAGTGTTCTGCATTTAAAACATAGCAGAGCCCTCAACTGTAGACAGTTGCCTTGCCTAGGTGTTGATTGACTGTGTATAAAACCCATTCCCCCTCTTGTGCTGCAAACCCCAGAATGCAGCAGAGTCACACAAAAAATGTGCCTCCGCTGTCACACAGTTGTAGTGGAGGTCCCAGACATGGCCTGCACACCTGCCCCTCATTTCGAGGTACCAGGAACGGACTCGCCAAGGTATGTGACGTATGAGGAGCAGATGAACCAACAAAGAACTGCACGGGGACTCTGCCCAGTTTACATCAGAAGATCCATACCTGTAGAAGCGCCCATAACCAGACAGCCCTGGGCGGCACGGTACCCTATCAGACAGCCATACCAGCCGCTGAGACGAAATGAAGAGTACCTACAGACGGTCCATGAAGAGACCCAAAGAGCTGTAATGGAAAGCCAGTGGAAATGACACAAGGGCCTGGACAGACTCGCGAATGAACGAAGCAGCTATCGAAGATAGCACGCCAGTGCGAGTAGCTATGAAAATAGATGTAATGGACACAGGAAAGAGACGATGTTAAAACATGAGGAAACGTTGCTATGAGACAAGATGGAAGTAACCAACCAGTTAAACGCGTGTAAATAGGCTTGGAACGCAAGAAGCTAAGAAAACGATACTGCTTGCAATGCTTAGTAGAAGAATAGAGCGCAAGCGCCAACTATATCTACCTCAATAAGGCACGCTATACCAATGCGACTCCATTTTGTAAAAGCAGAAGAATGTCCAGGCGGCCAGAGGCCTACCAGGCCAGGTTTCATATCCCAGCCAAAGCCATGAGAAGGAGTGGAATCGAAACTCAACAAAGAGCAGCTCATGCCTGGGAAATCAAGGTCAACCAGAGAAAGGGAGGGAAGCGTCAGCTAACAGGAATCGAAACTTCAGAGCATACCAGCCTGACCCGTCAAGGTCAAGATAAGGGAGGCCCATGCAGGTGGTGAGGCCGAAAACAGAATTAAATACACTAAAAGCTGGAAACTGAAGCTGACAAGACAGACGCAAAGAATTACCAACGTCTGATGTCACCCAGATCCAAGGGTGCCATAACTTCTCCAGATAAGAGGCTACAGTTTTGAGGCCATGCCCAGCCAACTAATTGACACATAGCCCCAAGATACAGATTGATGGAACGGAGGCAGGGTGAAACTTGGGACACCAGGAACCTGGGTGTCCATTCTGCATGCTGCTAATTAAAAATGGAAATGTATGTGTAGGGGTGTAACCTGCCCAATCACAGTGGACCAAGTTATCTATGGTCCTATATATCGTAGAACCAATGAGACTTTGTACTTGTAGTGACGTCTATCACGTAGGATGTAGAGGGAGGGGTGTAGACGCCCACCCGATAAGAGTTATCCAATCCACTTGCTCCATTATCATATACAGATATAACACCTATATTTAAGTTACCTTTCCTAATCAATGACTAAGCATGACAAGTTTTTTAGAATTAGACGTCAATGATGACGAGTTTTGTGTATAAAAATTGCTGTTCAACTGAAGTTCGAGGAAGTCGGAGCGAGACAGGTGATCGCAACAATGCTGATTCCCAACTGCTTCCCTGTTTGATGTACTTGTCATTAAACGGACTTCCCTTTGCCAAATAGTCCTCATTATTGAGTCGTGTGGGAGTAAGTGATCCTGCACCCCCATCCCTCACGTGGTGCAGCTAACTTTTCTTAAAGGTACTAGAGGGTGAGCACTGACCTATGGGCCCGTCGTTGGATATCTCGTCCTCTTTTACACTGTCACTGACATACCAGTCCCCTCTACGCCTGAACACCACTCTCTGCATGAGTTTCATGATGTTTTACACTAGTCATTTCTCCCAGTAATTGAATAGTCTCCTAAGTCTAACTACTATTTCTATATGCAATGTAATGTTGTTTTTATTTTCATGTTTGCACAGACTACAGTCTTCATGAGGACCTTCCACCTCCTCAGTGCTTGGAAGCCATAACAACGGCAGTAGGTGCTATACAAATATCAAATAACATAACATAAACAAGACCACCTCTGGATTTACTTGTTTCATGAACAACTCTTGGAGGGAACCTCCAGCCTCTTGATTTCTTTGAGGGATTACCTTTTTCACTGCTTCTTGTGCACCCAACAGGCAATGTTCTAGTTTACACCCTGGGTGGGATTCACAGTACACTCATTCGAACAAGTTCTCTGCGTGTTCAGACCACTACGATGGGGGTCGACAGAGTATAAAAATCAATTAACGTAACATAAGGCACACTTCATAGGGGCCACTAGAAATCTCTCAAAACATGGATTTTTCAACACCACCTGACCCAGTATGAATCCCAATGGATGCACATACTGAGGCACAGACCTTAACTCACAGTACTGCGCTACAGTCAAAAGATGGCCGTCCAAATGCTGTTCACTGAGATGACAGGTGATCGCAACAATGCTGATTCCCAACTGCTTCCCTGTTTGATGTACTTGTCATTAAACGGACTTCCCTTTGCCAAATTACTGGATATCTCGTCCTCTTTTACACTTGGTAGCAGAGGATTGTTTCGGCCATTTATTATGGATTATTGATTAATATAGTTATAAGACACCTATAGACCGACGGCACGAAGTAACTCTAGGCCTTCGGCAACATCACGAGTCCTTTCGCCATTCTGGCTGAGTAGGCTGAGAAGCTTCCCGTGGACAATGATAGTGTAAGTCCATAAAAATCTGCAGTGGGTCTGAAGGAACCTGCCTTTCCAAGCATAACCCTTCTCATTCCCACGGGCAGCCAATTGGATGAAAAGATCACAAGAGGCTAAAGAGGAAGGGGCGGTGATCCCGGAGCACCAGAGAGGAAAAAGATGCGATCGGTGAGTAAAACAACAAACTCGTTACTTTGGCAAATGTCTTGTAGGCATTAGAACAAGCAAGGGAAAGGTAAAGGAGGGTGGCGGAGAAAAATGAATAGTCAGAAGTAGAGAAGACTGTATATAAGGGGCTAATGACTCGAGTATAAGAGAAAAATGTAAGGTTACCTCGGTGGCACCGGGGGGGGGCACCTGTGAGAAAAACGGAAGGATACCGGGCGGGCACCTGAGATAAAAACGTAAGGTTACCGGGGTGGGGGAGGGGGCACCCGAGTGAAAAGCATAAGGATACCGGGAGGGCACCCGAGAGAAAAACGTAAGGATACCGGGGGGCCACCCAAGAGAAAAATGTAAGGTTACTGGGGGGGCACCAGAGAAAAAAACGGGAGGATACCGGGGGGCACCCGAGAGAAAAACGTAAGGATTCGCCTTGTTCCTGCACTTTAATACAGCGGTCAGAAGAAACCTGAACTCCTAGCCCATTTAACAATTAGACTACAATGACGTTTAAAGATGCATTAAAGGAGTTCATTTAAACTCCATGACGGGGTATTGGTTAGAAGGCAGGTATATGTATGACCAGCTGGTTTCCGTCTCGTTTGTCAAGTGTCTGTCCTATGTGTTCTGTTGTGTGTTGAATGTAAGAGAACCGTATTGTTGATTGTTTGAGATGAAATTGGGTTTTATGCGATTCTATGAAGAAGAGGGAATCGCCAACGAATTGATGGTTTTGAGTTAATTGATAGTATATATCTTGGTGGGAAAAGAATGGATTGGAGCTTGCGTATCTGGTGCTCTCTCATACTAGTAGAAGGATAACAAACTGTATAAATATTGTTGGTAACGGAATTGAAAATGGAGCAGGTCACCCCACTTGCGCATCTATGCAAGCAACTACCTAAGCATGCACCTAAAGTAAAAAAGTATAGCACAGAATGGGTTAAGGGTACCGCCCACAAGATGTTTATGCCCTGGCCCCAGAATGGGTCCCTATCAAAAGCCATTTTACAGCACATGACGACTTATCTACATGCCACATATACAGGCAAGAAGCTAGAAGAACGTCTTGCTGTTCTAGAGCTTTGGAAGATGTTTGAGCAGATGAAGACGGAAGAGCCTCCTGCAGATTGGATATTAAACGTATGCACGGAGGGGGGTGAGACGACTACCACACCACCGGCCCCGCCTGAGCCAGCCATTGAGAGAAGTAAGACAGAGGGGCTCTACCCACTAAGAGAACTAAAGGCAGCCACAGGGTATAGCAACCCCGCATATGAGTCGCCTACGTATAGTAGCAACGACAATAAAGAAAAGGACCAGGAAATTAATCTTGCCTCTGCAGTCCCGAGGGACAAGGAGAGACGCAATGATGTAGGAAAGGATCAGGCACAGAGTTGTGCATCTATCGTTAAGGAGAGAGAGGGAAAGAAACGAAAGGAAAATGAAGGTAGAACTGATGAGATAACATTCGCAAAAGAGGAATGGATGGGAGGGCAGATATTGCTGAAATTAGATGGAAAAGGAAGTGATGATGAAAGGCCAAGAGAGAAGTTGATGAGACGCCAAGGAGAGAGAGAGAAAAGGAAAAGGAAATAAGGGATGAAAGGTCAAGAAGGAAGGATAGGCTGAAGCGAGAACAACTATATCGCGAAGAGCAAGAGAAACAGCCCGATCGCAAACAGAAGGCAGCCTACGACCAGTACAAACAGAATATGCAAAGGTTGGAAGAAGAGCAAAGGGTACATGAGAGGAGAGTGAAGAGAAGAGAAGATGAGGAGATTAGAAGGGCAAAGGAACGTAGAAACGAAAGAATGAGGGAAGTAGACAAGGCTAGAGAAGAAGCGAGGAAGCGCAAGGAAATAGATGAGGAAGCAGAACGTAAGCACAGACAGAGGGCACGAGATCTTGAATATTTGAAGCGGGAAGTTAAAAAACCCAATCCTGTTGTAGAATGGGAAGAAATAGAAGAATTCTTTCCTGCACATGACTTGGTACCAGGTGCGAGTGGGACAAATATTGTGGATGACTTTGACACCAGAAGCATCGGGGAAACGATTGATAAGATATACAATGAGATGGGGCTAGAACAGAGAACCCATGGGGGAAGGGAAGATGAGCGCCTGGAGAGCACTCAGCTATATGACACTGAGGATGTCACCCGAAGTAGTGGGAACAGGGGACTGTCCCTAGACAGACTGGAGATTGGGCAGGATGAAGAAGATGCAAGGAGTTGTGTAAACTGGGAGTATTCAGAATCTGACTCCGGTGGGGAAACGGAGGATGAGGCACACGAGGAAGGGACCCGGTGCGAAAAAACGGCTCCCAGGGGACCGAGGGATATGATGGTCAGACACTAGCGATTCCACAAGTAGGACACCGAAGTCTGCCGCGCAGTCCGGCCGACATGAAGGAACACCCCACGGTCAGAGGGGGACATCAGCACCTGCCTATGCAGATAGATTAAGGGCATTGCCAGGGAGACGGCAAGGCGGGAATGCCACCCCAGCGGTAGAGAGGAGAGCTATGGGGAAAGCAAAGGAAGACTTTGCATTCCAATTCCCGCTACTAGAAAAGGGGGGAGCAAGACCACAATATATTCCATGGCCACACATGGACAGAGAGAACCTAAATAATAAGCTTCCAATGCTGACATCGGGAGCCAGGAAGTGGATACATGAGTTAGAGAAAATGACGGGGGGTGTCACCTTAGCTATAGGGGACATTAAGGACCTCCTAATCACCATACTTGGTGAAAGAGTAGACGATGTATGGAAACGGGCAGGCTACCCTAGGGTAACTCTAATTAACACCTCCCATGACAGAGCGCCATTTAATAATTGTAGAGCAGCAATGTGGAAAGCGCTGCAAACGCTATATCCAGACACTTCCGATATGGGAGCTATAATGACGCGGAAAATGAAAGAGTCAGAGGATCCGTTGATTTATATTCAGAATTTTCAGGATGCGTGGGTGCTTGAAACGCATGAGTCTTGGACGAAATCTATCCCTGTATTCTACCATATATTATGCCAAGGGTTGCCCGAGCCAGTTCATAAACAAATTAAGAAATTGGTAGGAATAGAAGCCAAACCATGGGCTGAAATACAGTTGACAATTGCACATTACTGTATATTGTTGCAAGAAAAGAATCGGAAAAAAATGAGGCAACTCGTAAGGGTGAGGAGGCGAAGCTGGTGCAAAGAAACTCTCAAAGTATGCTCTTGAGGGAGCCATGCTGACAAGCCCAGCTGAACCACACGCACAGCAAGCGACTAACCCATCGCTGAATAATCAGGGTAGCGCAGGATTTTACCCAAGGGGAAGGGGTTTTGGAGGAAGAGGATGGCAGAGTGATCAGGGTGGGTTTCGAGGTAACCAGGGTGGCTTTCAGAATAATCAAGGTGGCTTTCAGAACACGCAGATGGGCAGCCAAGCTACGCCAGATGGACAGATGGCCCAACCACCGCCAGTGTGTTGGCTGTGTGGAATGACAGGACATGTGGCGCACATGTGCGGAAGCCAAGGCATGTGGCAAAGCGGCCAAGGAATGGGAATAGGCATGGTGAACCAGCCTGCCGTCCCATACCAGGGCAGTGCACAAAATCACACAGTGCAGCAGCCGTCAGGCTTGCAGCAAGGTGCGCAGCAAGTGGTTCAACCCTCGCACATGGGAAACTTACTGCAGCGACAATCCCAGCAGGCACTGCCGCAAATGTCGCAGGGCACAAGCCCCGGAGGGGGAGTCGACCCTGGAAATGGGGGGAATCAGCAAGTATAAAGTGGACCGAACTTATATATGAAATAGGACAGCTCACGGGGGACTCTGATGTGTTCTATCCTATCAGTGACACCAGACCCTAATAGGGAACCTAGGGTGAATGTCGTCATAGGGGGTAAAGAATTTTCCTTCTTAGTTGACACAGGTGCGACGCGCTCGTGCATACGAGAAGGCAAGTTTTCCTTGTCCGGTGAGGCCATGGATACTCAGAGTTTCACGGGAGCTCACAGTAGAGTTCCCTTTACAGAAGCGCTCACAGTCTCTGTGGGAGAGCGCGAAATGAATGTACCCTTATTATATTCAAGTCAGACCCCAGTAAACATCCTAGGTCGGGACTTAATGACTAAGTTGAATATGACAATCTCGTTTAACGAGAATGGTATAGTATGCTCCACACCAGGAATGCATTATTCAAACGTGTGTGAAATGATCAGAGCATACTCCGGACGTATAGCCATGAGAGCTATACCATTAGAGCCAAAAGTCTTCGAATATGGCGTGCGGGTGCCCATGGCAGGATTGCCAGGCCTCGCTGATAGAACTATGAGGACACCCGATGAGTTCCT
Organism: Ambystoma mexicanum; assembly: GCF_040938575.1. Classification (NCBI taxonomy): domain Eukaryota; kingdom Metazoa; phylum Chordata; class Amphibia; order Caudata; family Ambystomatidae; genus Ambystoma; species Ambystoma mexicanum. The sequence continues at coordinate 57,134,548 of NC_090938.1, forward strand.
ATTCAGACCAAGAATACCTATGCATGAAGAAGAGGGACAAGTATTTCCCTTAATGATACAATCTGCTGCAGTGCGAGGGAAAGTGGTATTGGTCGAAGGATGTGACGACGAAGGCAGACAATGGTGTGCAATTATCGCCATCGAAGAAGGGTATCGAGTGACTGACGTCACCGATGACGATCTGTTCAAAGAACACCCTGACCTAGAAGAGACAAGGGTGGAAGTGAGTCTCATATTTTGGGTCAAAATGATCAAACGGGCGGTGCCACAGAGAATGATGTTGGCACTGATACGTCCAGAATACTTTGATGATGACATGGCCCAAGTGCCTGTGCCTGTCGTGGTATGGACTACAGGGCCCTATGACGTAGGCCTCCTGAAGGGGGCAGGTGAAGTGAAAATTAAACTGAAACCAGGAGCAATTTTACCAAGAGCACGACAATATCCGATGTCCAGAGAGGCAGATGAAGGGATCGCGAAGACAATTTCCGCCATGATGGAGCAGGGCATCCTAGTGACGTCAGACTCACCTTGCAATACAGTGATTTACACTGTCAAGAAATCAAAGGGAGGGTCTTGGTGTTTAATCAAAGATTTAAGAGCATTAAACAATATAGTTGAAGCCGAGTTCCCTCTAGTCCCTAATCCATCCACAATTCTATGCAACATACCCACTGAGGCAAAATATTTCATGTGATTGACTTGAAAAATGCGTTTTTCTCAATCCCGTTGCACCGTGACTCTCAAGATCTGACGTCTTTTACTTTCAGGCAAAAGCGCCTGAAAAGCACGAGGCTGCCACAGGGGTACTGTGAGTCTCCATCCATTTTCAAAAGAGTCGGGCAGATGGACCTAAGCAATATTGCAGTAGACAGTGTTGTTTTGCAGTATATGGATGACATTCTAATCTGCAGCTGTCATGATACTGACTATCCTGGCTGAGAAAGGATATAAAGTTGACAAGGAAAAGCTACAATACTGTCAGCAAGAGGTTCTGTACATAGGCCAGCTAATCTCACACAAAGGGGAAAAAGGTAACCCCAGAAAGGGCTGAAGCTATCATGAACACGGCTAACCCGCTCACGATAAAATAAAAGCAAAGCTTCTTAGGCCTGTGGAATTATGTCAGAGGATGGGTCTTGGACTACAGCTCGTATTCCAAGCCCTTGCTTCAGGCCCTAAGGAATGCCCAGGCAACAACGGAAAAAATCGAATGGATCGAGACAATGGAAAAGGGGTTTGCAGAACTCAAGGGGGCGATTTGTAAGGCCCCAGTTCTCGTGATTCCTAATTGTGCAGAGGAATTCTACCTGTTCTCACATACCAATGGCAATTTTATGACGGCAGTGCTCGCTCAGCGAACCTCACTGGGGTACAAGCCCCTAGCATATTACAGCGGGAGTCTGGGCCCGGTCATGAAGGGCCACTTCCCATGCGAACAAAATCTACCTGCTGCCGCGTTCGCCATTGAAAAGGCGTCATCCATTTTGATGGGGTGCTCCATGACATTGTACGTCGAGCACTCATTATACGTCATACTAGAGAAGCCAAAGTGCACGCTGACATCTCAGAGAGCATCCGCATATGAAGTGATTATCTCTAACCCATCAATCAAGTGCGATGTAAAACTGTGAATCCAGCTACATTCATAGCTGAACCAGTCACAGAGGGAGAACCCGTACATGACTGCGCGAATTATGAGGAATTCTATGATGAAATCCCCAGGGTAAAGTAAGATGCCCTGGCAGGTGGTGAGATCGTGTTTATTGACGGCTCATCAATAATCGACCAAGAAGATGGACAAAGATACACAGGCGTGGCCGTGATAAAACACCTAGCGAATGGAGAGTTCCAGGTACTCATCAGTGCACGAATACCATCTCACTATTCTGCGCAAGCTGCAGAACTATTGGCGCTGATACTCGCCATTGAAAATCACGCCGACCAGGAAGTAACGGTTTACAGTGACTCTGCCTATATGACATCTACCATGCATGCAGGCTTAGCATGCTGGAAAAAAAGGGGCTACCTCCGAGAGAACGGCACACCAGTGCAACATGCTGCCTTATTGGACAGGTTGATAAAAGCACTACAGCTGCCAGTGGGCATAGCGGTCGTGAAATGCGCTGCCCACACCAAAGGGACAGATTTCGTGTCACGTGGAAATCATGAAGCAGACACGGAAGCCAAGCGCATGGCATCCAATGATGAAACAATCATGGATGTGGAGGTGGCATGTACCCATGAGCATATGATGGTAGCACGAGCCACACCAGAGGCCTATAGCAATATGGGACAGACTCAGCTAATGGAACTCCAAGGGGAGGCACCTCAGGAGGAGATACATTTGTGGAAACGGTGAGGGTGTTCCTTAAACCCCTCTGACGGGTTGTGGAGGCAAGACAGCACTGGTAAACCAGTAATGCCTGGCACCCTACTGAAAGTAGCATTGGAGCAATTACACTACCGTATACATATGTCAAAAGAAAATCTTGCTGCAACCCTCGCAGAAGACTGGTTTACACCGAATTTATCAGAGCATGTTGCGTTCTTCATGGTGAACTGCATAATCTGCCAGCAATTCACCGCTGGGCACACACTAAAAGTAGTAAGAGGAGTTATCCCCCGGCCAAATGGGCCCTTCCAGCACTTGCATATCGACTACGTCGACATGATTCAAGTGTGCAATGGGTACAGGTATTTAATTGTGGTGGTGTGCCCATTCTCTAGATGGTTAGAAGCAGGTCCCTGTACACACCCAGACTCTACCTGTGCTGCCAAATTTCTAGTGAGGGAAGTGTTCCCTAGATGGGGTGTGTGCGAGGTAATGAGGTCAGACAATGGGGCTCACTTTGTTAATGCAGTTTTCGAGCAGATCAGCTTGTTGCTTGGTATAAAGCACAAGTTCTCGTCGGTGTATCATCCAGAGGGGAATGGCATATGTGAACGGCTCAATGGCTTGTTAAAGGAGAGGATAGCCAAGCTGAAACTCACATTGAAAAAGGGATGGCTGCACTGTCTACCACTGGAATTGTATGCACTTCAGAACCAACCAGGCTCCGACCATCATCTCACGCTGCATGAGATAGTCACAGGCAGAAGGATGAGGACCCCTCTTACCCCCCGAGATAGAGCTAGATGTGATGCCCAGCCAACAAGTGAGGTCTTGGGGAAAGAGATGCAGGTGTACTTGAATTGTATGACCTCCAGCGTCTCTGTCATTTCAGGCCAGCTGCAGCGACGGCGAAAAGGGTGCAGCACAGTACAAAATACAACAGGAAATGCTGAAACAGACTCCACGCAAGGTTTAGGTGTGCCTCTCATCTTCCCTGGGGATGCAGTTCTTACATGGAACTTTACAAGGAAGAAGTGGGATGAGCCACGATTCAATGGCCGTTTCATCGTAGAGGACTGCACTCCTTCAGCCGTCAAAGTCCAGGGCAGAAGGGCATGGCTCTTCCTGAATGACAATAAACCTTATATAGGAGAAAGCCCTCCAGCTGCATCCAACCACAAAGAAGCCACAGACAATGGGGAAGAACCTCAGCACGTGCAGACAAGATCCATGGCGAGGAAGAAGGATGCATGAGCAGCAACACAATGGCAAAGAACTTTTTGAATAAGAACATTTCCCCAAACCAGAGAAAGGTGATAAAGAACAATAATACGGACACTCTGGGCACCACAGTTGCAGGATAAAGAAGAGAACTACATACACAAAGCCACAACAACGCTGATAAAAACAAACTTTTGAAATAACGTCACGCTCAAGTAGTATAAAGAATCAAGACTCTGATAGACTGAAAATAAAAAGAGAAGGACATTTCTTGAGAGCGTAACACAGTGTCCTGAAAGCAACCAGTGTCAAGACTTTGTTTACAGAACTTATGGTATCTCCCAGCAGAGACCTCAAGTGGGATGTGCTAACCTACTTCCAGCTGGTGGTAATGTCATATCCGACACTCATAGGGAGAGAAACCAGTGTCACAGACTTTATTCAAGATCCCTCACACGAGAAAATAATCTTGCAACTGATGACTGTCATCACGGAAGCCTTCGCCGAGCTACCCGAGCACAGCGAAGAGGACACAAATGCTTCCGCCGCCGGTGGACATTGATGAACTCACATTCACTTTGTTCTTTCAAATAATCGAGAAATGCCCACGACTCGTCGGGAGAACAACTGACACATGTACTTTCATCAGAGACCCAAGAAACTTAGCTCAGTTGAACCAGCTGTGGACTAAACTAAAGCACCTTGTGGTAGTCCACGCAACAGGAAGGTGCAGAGACTGTGTGAATCAAAAGGAAAGCTCATGACTAGGACCCAGCCAAACAGGACAAATGTCCCTATCACCCCGAGGACACACGGCAGGCGCACAATGTCCTGCTTAGACTAGTCACAGACTATCCGGAAATGGTGGGGAGGCCTGCAGATGTTGATGTCATCACCTTCCTTAGAGATCCAGCCAACATCTCACACATGGGCACACTCCTCCACGGCATAATGCTCCAGGTGGAGCTATCTAACTTCCAGCGAGAATACCTAAGGAGGTTCCAGTGAGACTTTCCGCCGTGGGACAGATCGAGGAAAGAGAGAGACAGTGCTTATATTTCCGCCGTGGGACAGACCGAGAGAAAGAGACACAGTGCCATATTTTCCGCCGAAGGACAGATCGAGAAGAGCAGAAACAAAAAAGTTCACCATCTTATTTTTCCTTTTCACTTTTTCCTCTATTTTTCCTTATTTTTATTCTTATTTTTTCCATGTTCACTTTTATTTTTATTTTTGTTTTTATTTTTACGTCATTTTATTTTTGTGTGATTTTTGGCAGTTCCGTCTTTTCATTCCTTCATATTGAACAGGTTCCAGCATGTCCTCAGGACCAAGGCAAATTCAAGGAGTGCACTGGGACTTTACCTACTATGGATATGCATTATGAATGTGATGCACCTGTTGATGCTAGCCTAACCCTTTTTTCCATAGTCTAGCAAAAGTAACTGTACTGTATACTCGGAGATTACTGACATCACCCGCAAGAGAGGGGACACTTGAAAAGCACTTGTCACTTTAAGTAGTAATGAACTCTTGAGCTACGAGATCAGAGCAAGAGAAGGAATAAATAACTGACTATGGACTTGTTCGAAATGGGGGCCCAGAACAGTAACTTAGTTTTACCACCAGCAGAGGGGCACCTCCGCTTCCCTGGGAGGAAATGCTGCCAGATGTCCTACAAGTCTATCATGTGTATATGCTTAGTAATTATCATTATCATTGTCTTTCTGTCGTTGACTATCAGAACTGCTTTCTTTATTGGTGCACGAAGCGTCCCAATTTCAGTGCATCCACCAGATAACGAACATCTGGGGCCTACGAAAGCACCCAGACCCTATACAGTGATCCCAGTCCCCAGAAAAGCTGATGGTAAAACAAACGAGATAAAACTAAATGTAATTAGCCGTGATTCATACACACTTGAGGTAATGAATGAAGAAAAAGGCTGGCGACAGGGTCAGCACAGAGTGAATGAAAATGTAGCACTGACCACTGCACACACACAAACAAGGGCAAGTGTCAATGGAAACAGGGCCTCAAACAAGGGCAGCAGAGAAAGGGAAACTGCCTACAGAATGAACAGCTCCAGAAAATAGTGGAAGTAACCAAGAGGAGCCAAGTGAGAAACCAAAGGGAGAGGGCATAGCAAAATCCCTCAAAAGTAGCCACAAAGGAACTCACAGAGAAAACACAAATGCTAATGGACCATCTGTTCCCGTTCATAGTCAGAGCTAAGAAACTACACGAGGAACTGAAAACTAGAACTACAGAGACTATAACAGTAAGCACGCCAGCTCAGACGCAAGGAACAAGCACCAGACCTACGACACAGCCACGCATTGGGGAGTTGGTGAGACAACGGCGGTTAGAGAACATCTACGAAAAATTACAAAAGGAATGGAAAAGAAACGCAAAACCTTCTCTTCCACAGCGATACAGGTAATGAAACCCGCTCCGCTAACAAACATGCCCAAGAATCCTCCAGCAAGAAAGAGTCATATAGACTCTATTAGAGACATATTTAGAGATGTTTTTATAGCTAACTACAAAAGGACATTGAGGATCAACAGAAACCCACATGAAGACAACAATGAACTCAATGATTACCTGGACAGCACGGCCCATCTCCGAAACAACCTATGGTATCAACACATGAAGGAAGTAGGACGAAGTCAATCAGAAGGAGAATGCTTTGTCTGCGTGCTCCTACCGTGCAGCATGGGAAAATCCAAGATCTTCGTGGCTGTAGAAATTGATGTCCCCATTGCACATTGTATGTCACACGTAGCAATGTGCAACACCAGAGGACAATTTATGGGAAGAGACGCTTCACTGATATGGGCCACCGAAAAGGACTACCCAGATGAAGATGGCTACGTCCAGGACATTAAAACAAGAAACAGACTGGCCACCAGGGGGCGCACGGATGAACACCGACTCTGCGTGAGCTCCAGCATCCATGGTCCCTGAAGCGACCTGAGCCCCCGTCTCACGACCCCCCACCAGTTGAGAAGTGCTGAGGAGCTGTATGAGGGCCCCCCCCCACCATTTTTGCCAGCCATAGACTGTGGCCCTAATCCTAACATCAGGCTACATTGTGAGGATCTGAGACAGTTGTTGGCACCCTGCCTAGTCACCCAGAATGACAGCCTTGTATCAGTGTATGAGCGCCCCCAGAACTTACTCGCCTGTGCTACTCTGGAGAGGGTAAGGCCCCCGACTCAGGGGCGTGTGCCTCCTCTCACCCCGGATCCACTCCCAGATCGGTAAGCCAAAAAATCTACGGCACTTCACTGCCATCGTGCCTTAGACCCTCGCACCCAGAGACTACTAGACCCTGCATTGAAAACGCGCTCAGAGCTTGAGTCAACGGCCTTAAACTGAGGAAGAGGGACCGCGGCCTTGTGATACGCAGAACCCAGCCCCAGGCAGGCAGGCCGGCACAACCTCGGCGCTCACGACTTGCTGCCCCTTGGCTCTTCGGAACCCCCACTGAAGACCTCCCCGACATTACCAGCGAAGCACTCGAGTTTGTCCTGTTCTTAGGACCCCACGCGACTCCGCAGAGGGTAAGGCCCCCGATCCAGGGGCGTGTGCCTCCTCTGACTTTGGGCCCATTTTATGAACGTGCGACATAGACTTTCCAGCTTCGCATACACCCCATCTTCTCCGACTGCTCGACACATCTCCACCATGTCGCTGGAGGCCTCGGAGGCGGGAGCCGCGGCCACTAGGGGGGACATTGCGGCACTACTAAATTAGATTAAAAGCATGGGCTCCAACCTTGGTGGCAAAATTGATGAGATCACCCAGAGAATGGACAGTTTCGAAGAGAGATTGGAGGGTGTCGAAAACAACCAGGCGTCGATCGACACACTTGAGATACAAATGGACATGAGGATACGGAACATTGAGAAAAAGGAAGAGGAGATGCGCCTTAAAATGGATGATTTAGAAAATAGGGATAGAAGGAATAACCTTCGCTTTTTTGGAATCCCGGAATTGAAGGGGAAACCGAAAAGGACCTCAAGGACACGATCCACGATATTATAAAAATTCTAATGGACGATGAAGAAATCGATGAGCCCAAAACCGAAAGAATACACCGAGCTGGTGGACCCCCCGGTGGTCTCCGCTCAGTCCTGGCCAAATTCCATAGATACCAGGACAGGACTAGGATTCTTTAGAAGGCCAAATTCGCAGGCCCACTCACGGTGATAGGAGCTCAAATTACGATCTTTCAAGACCTATCTGCACTTATGTTAGTGCTTGGACGCCCTTGCAGTCCCCTGACAAAATGGCTCATGGAACAGGCCATACAATACAGATGGGGCTACCCATTCTCACTCACCTTTGAACTTGGAAGTAGGAAAATCGTCCTTAGATCAGAGGATGACATAAAAGAATGCATTGCCGACCTTCTGAGTACAGGCCCGAAAGACAATGAAAATGGGGATAACGGACGAGATGGAATGCAATGGGAACAACAGGGACCTAGGCGCAAAAGAGTAAAAGGATCCAGAAAATACAGATTCCCCAATAACACACCCGATAATGGAAAATGAGGATGTTCCCCCTGAATGCCATGACCAGAAGCACTGGTACCCATGGTTGAAGCACGGGACTCTGGTCAAATGGAGACCGAGAGCTTGGAAGTCAAGTGCTCGGGGGACGACGGAAGTAGAACACCCCTCTGAAGTAAGAGGGGGTAGGAACCCGAGTGAGACGACCCCGGGAATGCACGTAATGTTATATTGTTATATTTTTGTATGATTATTGTTGTTACCACTGTTGTATTACATGAAGTGAGGGGGGGAAGTGGGACGGGGGCTCACCCTTATGTTGAGATGGAAAATTTGACTGGGACCGTGAGGTAACGGTCCCCATTGATGGTCCGACAATGGACGGAACACTGTCACCAAGTCCGTTTCGGACGCTGTCAAAAGCTGCTAATGCAGCACCCTCAGTTCCTGGGCTTCCTTGAGCCTCAGCAACTTCTGAGGGAAAGGGGTGTGGGAATAATGAAAGCACCATTTGAATTCGTTTGCAACACCAACGTTGATATGGGCCTTGAGAAGCAAGCAATTGTCTGGCCGACAGTCTTGAAAGACACTCCAGAGACATTCGAAGATGCCATCTCTTGATAACCCAAAAAAGAAAGACTCACTCAGAGTGGCGTCCATCAATGTAAAAGGGCTGAATTCTCTAACTAAGAGGTCATTAGTAGCAAGGGAATTCCGCAGATCCAACATTGACATAATGCTTGTGCAAGAGACCAAGTTTGCCAAAGGGGAAGAAAGAAGCATCATCAGGAAGCGGTGGGACTGGAGTTCTGGGCTCAGGCCCACTGAGAAAAGGTGGGGTTGGTATCCTGCTCAAGAGGGGCATCCAATTCGAGGTAGAAAAGACATGGTCTGATGTGGCAGGTCGGGCCCTCCTGATCACGGGGAAAATAGCCAGAGTAAAAGTGACTATTGCCACTGTATATGCACCAAACATTGGTCAGACTGCATTCCTCCAGAGAGTAATCCCAAAAATAATGATGGAGGCAAAGAGGCACGTAATCCTGGGGGGTGACTTCAACCAATGGGCTGATCCAGGTATTGACTGGAAACCGGGGAATCCAGAGACAAGGAATCAGATTAAAGAGGGACGTACCGACCTTGTCGAGATAATGGATCTATACAACATGAGTGACATATGGAGAATAATTCATCCCGGTGTAGCTGGATACACCTTCTATTCAAATCCCCACCACACTTTTACGCGCATTGACTATATATACATGTCGAACAACCTCATAGCAACTACACAACACTCAGACATTATTCCAATTACCTGGTCGGACCACGACATGGTTCTGGCTGACATTTCTTGGGCGGACCTACCCACCATGGGAGGGAAATGGCGGTGCAACGAAACCCTCTGGAAGGACCCGTTTTTCAAGACGACTATGGAGACTGAAATCAAAGAGTACCTTAAAATTAATGACGATGGGGAGGTTTCCAAACAAGTGGTCTGGGAGGCAGGGAAGGCCACATGGCGAGGGACCCTAATACGGGAGGGGGCCACAAAGAAAAGGGAACGGAAAATTATAGAGCAAAGGTTGAGGGCCGATATAGGTCAATTAGAAGCGGAGATGAAAAAAGAACATAGAGTTGACCCCGATAAAGTGAAAACTGCGCAGCTGAAAAGGGAAGAATTGCGGCTCTTGGAACACGATCAAGTGGTGCGTAAATTGCAATTTTTAAAACAGAAATTTTATGAGAATGGAGATAAGGCCGATGCCTTATTGGCGGCCAGACTTAGGGAACAAAGAGCTGACCGTAGAGTGAACGAAATCATCGAGGATCCTGTCCCTCCTCCCCATACCCCCTGCAATATCCCAGAATCCTTTGCCAAATTTTATGAGAAACTCTATACCTCTGAGATAATTCCCGGCCAACCTGACCCATCAGCCTACCTATCATCAATCCCTATTCCCATGATAACGAACGCAGAAACCGAGTTTCTGGATTCCCCGATTAATGAACAGGAAGTGCATGAGGTGATCAAAAGGCTAACACTGGGTAAATCCCCGGCAGAAGACGGCTGTACCTCCAGTTTGTATAAGACGTTTGCCAAACAACTAGCCCCCTTCCTCTCGGTTCTATTTAATGAAATATTAGAGACAGGACAGGCCCCGGACTCCTTTAAAAAAGGCTTGATAACGGTGATTCCCAAAGAGGGTAGGGACCCCAAAAGCTGCGGATCTTATCGCCCTATTTCCCTTCTCAACCTTGACGCCAAAATTTACTCCAGGGTACTGGCGGCTAGATTAGAAACGCTAGTGCCCCGCCTGGTCCATTCAGATCAAGTTGGGTTCATACTCGGGAGACAGGGAGCTGACTCCATGCGCAAAACATTGCACCTCATTCATGTGGCCCGCGACCTCCCTGGGGACCCCGTCCTGCTATCAATCAATGCCGAAAAGGCCTTTGATAGAGTCGAGTGAGATTTTCTGGGAGCCGTCCTGCAGAAGGTTAGAATAGGCCCCAAAACTAGGAGGGGCATACAGGCAATATATACATCTCCTACAGCATCGATATCCGTAAATGGTGAATATTCCCGTTGGTTTGAATTACAACGAGGGACTAGACAGGGATGTCCCCTCTCCGCGATCATCTTCGCCCTTTCATTAGAACCCCTCGCAAAGGATAAGAGCCGACCCTGCGATAGAAGGGATACGATAAGGCCCAGTGGAATATAAAATAGCGCTATATGTGGATGACATTCTCTTACACATGACCAATCCCGCAGAGTCAATTCCCCAAGTCCTTAGACTAATGGACGAATATGGTCAATTCTCCGGCTTTAGAGTAAACAAGGCAAAATCCATTCTATTCCCCCTTCAGGGAACTAGGACAGAAAATGATCTTAGGTTTCTTCCACTAGGCCTTAAGCTGGAACACCTCACACTACAATACCTGGGCATACAGATTACTAGAAACCTGAATGACTTATTCGAAGCTAACTTCCCTCCACTCCTCCAGCGGTTTACTGCGGACCTTAAGAAATGGAGTAAACTTACGATCTCTTGGCTTGGCCGCATCAACGCGGTTAAGATGACATGCCTCCCATGCTTCCGGTACCCATTCCAAATGCTGCCAATCGAAATACCCAAAGGGTTCTTCAGTGAAGCTAAAAAGATCTTGATGAGATTTATATGGCAGGGTAAGAAACCTAGAATTGCATACACCACGTTGATACTCCCCAAGGACAGAGGAGGGGTTGAGCTCCCGGACTTGAGATCATATTACATTGCCTCCCAATTACGAGTCATGATTCCCCACCTCAGAGAACACCACGACCTTCAATGGGTCCAAATGGACAACCATTACTTTGCCCCGGCCACAGTATCAGAATGGCTATGGACCCCGCACAAAAGGGTACTATGGAAAATCAAGGGCCACCCTATACTGAGCACGATTTGGATTGTATGGCGTGCAAATCGGGAGATGCGCGGGATCACCACCTGGCCATCCCCGCTCAGCCATCTATGGTCTCCTGGCATGAACAATCGCATACCAGAAGTGGCCAGATACCAATCCTGGTATGAGGCTGGTTTGGAGAGAGTGGACCAGCTCCAGAGGAAGGACTCCTATATTACTCTTCCGGAACTGCGGGAAGCATTGGGCATAGGCACACTATCCACATTTCAGTACATCCAACTGAAAGGGGTCCAGACAAAGGCAGAATAGAAGGACAAACTGAGTAGAGAATTGACCCCATTCGAGAAGATATTGGACTCTAGAGTGGAGAGGAAAGGTCTCATATCAATAATGTAGCAGGAACTAATAGCAGCGGGAGACGGTTCCACGGAGCCCTTGAGGTCTACGTGGGAAAAGGACTTTGGGGATGAAATAGACCCCGAGCAATGGAACCTAATGTGCAGGGCCACCTCTAGAACATCGCTATCGTGTCAGTACAAATTGCATGCCATCAAACTCCTGCACAGGTGGCAATACGACCCCCTCAGACTATCCAAAATGTCTCAGTCAATGAGCCCAACATGCTGGAGGAAATGTGGTCAAACGGCTAACTACTGGCATATGTGGTGGGGTTGCCCGCACATCAAAGTATTCTGGAACGAAGTACTGGGGTGGATCAAGGAAATTGATGGTATTCAGAGAGATGCTGAACCCTATCTGGTACTCGTTGCCTTAAAGAGAAACACGGACGAATGGAACAGAGTGAAAGGCCTGACCCCCTATCTACTCCTTGCCGCCAGGGCTCTCCTGGCGATCAAATGGAAATCCGGTACTGTCCCTAGGAAGAGTGAATGGATTGCCCTAGCCACGAACATCTATGTGATGGAAACCATAACGGCCGCTCTGCACGGAAGGGCAGCCCAATGTGAAACCCTATGGATGGACTTTAAAAGTCGACACCTAACACCAGATAATGAGTCCCTATCAGACGAACCTGAGGAGACCTAATGGAAATCCAATGCTCAGGTAGCAGTGATTGGGGGAAAAAAAAGAAAAAAAAAAGAAAAATCTCTTGATACAAGCGAGTGCTGTGTGATCAGACACTGGAGTCAGGAACATTTCCCTATCAACGTTTCGGCGCTCTAATTGCGAAAAACGGATTGGTGCTAAATTAAGGGAGGGGGTGAGGGGGGAAAGGGGAGTTGTTTTTTTTTTTCTTTTTGAGTATCAGGAAATGCACCTTAATTGAGAACTGAGATAACTGTATGACACTGTGAGCTGAAATTAAGCTTTTGGGTTTTTTGTTTTGTAACTAAATGTGACAACCGGTGCATTACCTGGTATGTATCTTGATTTTTCTTTATTGTTCTTTCTTGTTTCTTTTCTTTGTTGTATATGATAAAACCAATAAAAGCATATAAAAAAAAAAAAAACAAGAAACAGGGCGCACACCAGAAATTACGTGATCAGATACGAGAATCCTGACATCAAAGGATCAGGAACACGATGGGTAACAAACCTGAGACTGAACATTCAAGGAAAAACTGCACAAGAGGCACAAATCTGGAAGAACAGAGGCCAAATGCAGATATGGGGAACAGTGGTTTCCCCAAATGGATGGGAAGAAGGAGTAGTGATCTGCCAAGCTTGGATGGTCCTTGGAGCCTGCAAGGAAGCAATAGAAAACTTTCAAAACTGTGCAAACCCCTATGGCCAAAGCTAGGGTCGAAGATAGAGGGGGACCCCTGCAGATAGTGCCACTGGAGAGCCCGAAACTATGCTTCAGAAACAATGGCACAAGGAAGATGGGAGAGAATCTAAACTGCGGACGAATCTTTGAAGCCCCAAGAATGACGGAAGGGACCGCAGTAATTATGGACCATTACTGGGCGTGTGAATCCAAAGCTTACATAAGGTTGCTGAAAAATTGGGGAGGCATATGCACACTAGTGAACGTCCACATTCCTGCACTAGTGATCCCGAAAAATGACCTGAGTATTGACAGTTTCCCGAGGGCAGATGCTCATCTAAGAAAAAGGAGATCTGCGGAACTGGTATCCAGGATGAAAAGAGAGAATTACTTTTCTACCAAATCAGAAGAAGCATTCCATGCAATCCCATACGAGCACAGACTGTTTAGCCTCACCTCAACAGTATTCATAACACTACTCCTGCCCCACGTACAAGGTGGTGTAAATACAAAACGGTTGCAGATAACCAGATGGGAGTTATTGCAGACCATCAACTCTACTATAAAGGGATTTAACGTGATCAAAGAAGAACTAAGAGCAATCCGACTGATGACCCTCCAGAACAGATATGTACTAGACATGATCACAGCAATGGGTGGAGGTGTTTGTGCAAAAATCGGAGAATCATGTTGCACATTTATACCATCGCACGATGAGAAAATGGAACCCTGACAGAAGCCATAAGTATGTTGACAAACATGAAAAACCAGATGATCGATGAAAGTGCTGAAATGGACGATGACAGCTGGTTTGGAGCCCTGTTTTCATGGGTCCCACAATGGTTGGCAGATATATTCAAGTTTCTGGGAGATTTACTAGCAATGGTACTGCTAGGATGCTGTGTTATCAAGATAATCATTACACAGTGCCAGAAAACTGCGAAGAAAGCCATAGGGATGAAAATAATGGTTGATGTCGAACCAGGAGGGAACCCAGAGACCTGACTGATGAAGAAATAAGAGACTTTGTGAAGGCCAGCAAATTTGCGCCAGAAGGTACAAGGTTCACATATCCTAAGAAACGAAGAAGGTATGAAGGAAAATGGATCTACTGCAGTCCAAATGGACAATGTCAGCTAATGACATGGAACAAAGACGGACACGTGAAAACAGCAGGGAGTTTGAAAGGGGTGATAAAAATATGGACTCCAAAGACTCACACATTCACACCATCATGTACAAACCCTGAAGACGATGAACATAACACTGAAGAATCAAAGGAAATAAATGCAAAAGAGATCGCAGAAGTGGTCGATGAACCGACCAGAGGGGGGAGTGTAGAGGAGGTCCCAGACATGGCCTGGACCCCTGCCCCTCATTTCGAGGTACCAGGAACAAACTCACCAAGGTATGTGACGTATAAGGAGCAGATGAACCAACAAAGAACTGCAGTGGGACTCTGCCCAGTGTACATCAGAAGATCCATACTGGTAGAAGCGCCCATAACCAGACAGCCCTGGGAAGCACGGTACCCTATCAGACATCCATACCAGCCGCGAAGACGAAATGAAGAGTACCTACAGACGGTCCATGAAGAGACCTAGATAGCTGTAATGGAAGGTCAGTGGAAATGACACAAGGGCCTGGACAGACTCACGAATGAACGAAGCAGCTATCGAAGATAGCACGCCAGTGCGAGTAGCTATGAAAATAGATGTAATGGACACAGGAAAGAGACGATGTTAAAAAGTGATGAAACGTTGCTATGAGACACGATGGAAGTAACCAACCAGTTAAACGCGTGTAAATAGGCTTGGAACGCAAGAAGCTAAGAAAACGATACTGCTTGAAATGCTTAGTAGAAGAATAGAGCAGCAAGCGCCAACTATATCTACCTCAATAAGAACGCTATACAAGTGCGACTCAATTTTGTAAAAGCAGAAGTGTGCCCAGGCAGCCAGAGGCCTAACAGGCCTGGTTTCATATCCCAGCCAAAGCGAGGAGAAGGAGCTGAATCGAAACTCAACAAAGAGCTGCTCATGCCTGGGAAATCAAGGTCAACCAGAGAAAGGGAGGGGAGCGTCAGCTAACCGGAATCGAAACTTCAGAGCATACCAGCCTGCCCCGTGAAGGTCAAGATAAGGGAGGCCCATGCAGGTGGTGAGGCCGAAAACAGAATTAAATACACTAAAAGCTGCAAACTGAAGCTGACAAGACAGACGCAAAGAATTACCAACGTCTGATGTCACCCAGATCCAAGGGTGCCATAACTTCTCCAGATAAGAGGCTACAGTTTCGAGGCCATGCCCAGCCAACTAATTGACACATAGCCCCAAGATACTGATTGATGGAAGGGAGGCGGGGTGAAATTTGGGACACCAGGAACTGGGTGTCCATTCTGCATGCTGCTAATTAAAAATGGAAATTTATGTCTAGGGGTGTAACCTGCCCAATCACAATGGACCAAGTTATCTAGGGTCCTATATATCGTAGAACCAATGAGACGTCATACTTGTAGTGATGTCTATCACGTGTGATGTAGAGGGAGGGGTGTAGACGCCCACCCGATAAGAGTTATCCAATCCGCATGCTCCATTATCATATACAGATATAACACCTATATTTAAGTTACCTTTCCTAATCAATGACTAAGCATGACAAGTTTTTTTAGAATTAGACGTCAATGATGACGAGTTTTGTGTATAAAAATTGTTGTTCAACTGAAGTTCGAGGAAGTCGGAGCGAGACAGGTGATCGCAACAATGCTGATTCCCAACTGCTTCCCTGTTTGATGTACTTGTCATTAAACGGACTTCCTTTGCCAAATTACTGAGTCCTTATTATTGAGTCGCGTTGGAGTAAGTGAATCCTGCACCCCCATCCCTCACGTGGTGCAGCTATCTTGTCTTAAAGGTACTAGAGGGTGAGCACTGAACTATGGGCCCGTCGGTGGATATCTCGTCCTCTTTTACACTGTCACTGACATACCAGTCCCCTCTACGCCTGAACACCACTCTCTGCATGAGTTTCATGATGTTTTACACTAGTCATCTCTGCTAGTAATTGAATAGTCTCCTAATTCTAACTACTATTTCCATATGCAATGTAATGTTGTTTTTATTTTCATGTTTGCATAGACTACAGTCTTCATGAGGACCTTCCACCTCACAGTGCTTGGAAGCCATAACAATGGCAGTAGGTGCTATACAAATATCAAATAACATAACATAAACAAGACCACCTCTGGACTTACTTGTTTCATGAACCACTCCCGGAGGGAACCTCCAGCCTCTTGATTTCTTTGAGGGATTACCTTTTTCACTGCTTCTTGTGCACCCAACAGGCAATGTTCTAGTTTACACCCTGGGTGGGGTTCACAGTACACTCATTCGGACAAGGTCTCTGCGTGTTCAAACCACTACGGTGGGGGTCGACAGAGTATAAAAATCAATTAACGTAACATAAGGCACACTTCATAGAGGCCACTAGAAATCTCTCAAAACATGGATTTTTCAACACCACCTGACCCGGTATGAATCCCAATGGATGCACATACTGAGGCACAGAGCTTAACTCACAGTACTGCGCTACAGTCAAAAGATGGCCGTCCAAATGCTGTTCACTGAGATGAATCCTGCAGAGTCCTCACAGAATCCCAGCGTAACGCCTTTTCCCCGGTAGCCAGGGGAAGGCAGCCGCTACCTGATGCTATCACTGGCGGTGGTATTAGGGAATAGGATTACTCTGTTAGGATAGACGCAGTATTCATCCTATTCGGAGGGTGAAGTTTCCATACTACCGGAATACCTAATGACTTGTCATAGTAAGGCTTCCTTTCCCCACAGTTGCCCATGTTGTCACTGGTGAAAACCCTTATGGTCAACATGGGAATGATACATGTAAGGATCGGAGAAGCAACTACCATTACTTTTGATAGTTATGAGTCCCCCTTAGGTTTGAGCTATAAAATCAAGAACCACTCATCAAGTCCTTTAAAACCCTCCCCTAAAGGTGTATTCTATAAATAATTTAAACAAAGTGAATTGATTAAGGTTAAGATCACTCAAAACATTACAGACTTCAATTCCCATAATGCTCTAGGCAATGAGACGAGAAAGAGGAGCTCAGAAGTGCAGAACAGTAGTGTGCAGACTAGTGTTTCTAATGACCCCCACCAGAGCAGGACTTTTACATATTTAAAGCCCCCTCAGGAGCAGGTCATTAGAAGACAGCAGCAGTGGGCGCAACAGAAGCAGAAAGATGATGCCGGAGCCGCTGCTGTGTTTTTGGCGGGTTGCAGCGGCACAGGAGTCGTAGGAGTAAGGAATCTGAAGTGCAGAGATCGTGCAGCGTGAAGCAGTGCTGAGACTGGCTGTCCCATAGGAGAGAGGAGCTCTCCTAATTCTGTGTCCTACTCTGGTGGCTGACGTGCACCAGAGTATGCGAGGATCTGTCAGATGCCAAAGTCCTGATGAGACGTGTAGAAGAATTTAAAGCAGCAGTGGGTCGCATGGAAGTGCAGGGAAAGACCAGTGAATCTGCCTTCATTAGGTAACCCCGGGGCGCTCCGCAATAAACCGCTAGCTCAAAGCTGTTTTTAAAAATACTGAACTGATATTGAGAACGACGGAGTGGAGAAATATTGCAACCACCATTGCCAAAGTAAAGAGGGGGCAATTTTTAAGCAAGATGAATATAATATATCTGAAACATAAAATAACAAACCGCATTGCCTAAACCAACAAAAGGCAACTATAAATAAAAGAGGATACTGTTTTCTAATAGTCTACAAAGAGGGAGATTACCTGAAAGGGGAGATGATAACCAGCATTGCCTAAGCTAATGAAGGGCAATTATAGGTAATAGGGGATACAGTTTTGCTAAAGAGAAACCTGCACAAGAGACATTACCAGCAGTTAATTGGTGGTGTAGAAGAAACCCAAAGATGGCAGGACAGAAGCCCTCTTTGTAGAAATCCTCAAATGGAGGGGAATAAAACCTGCATTGCATGAGGCAAACAAATCAGTGGAACAAACAGTGTCATTGTGTTCTGTACCGTATGGAAGAATTTGTGAACCTCAGTGGTGTTGTTGCAAGTTAAAGACTTTTCTAAGAAGCAGTTTTCTTTCATTAACTTTTCACATTAAGGATCAAAGTGTGGAAAGTCTGAAGCAAGCCTCACCACAGAGTACTTATAGTAGTGGTAGGAGTTTTATACTGGCAGGCGAGTACACCAGGAAAGGGACCATTAGTGCTAGTCCTGGCAGGTAAGTGGATCAGGAAGTTGACGATGGAAGTACTGCTCAGTGGTAGAATGTTGTGGTGAAAAGAAAATGGTAAATTCACTAAGGTGTTATGATGACCTGTGGTAAAATCATCCTGACTAAACTTCGTTTATGAAGAAGAAATGTGAAAATTGTTGTGCTTTTAAGAGAAGAAATTATATGGAATACTGACTGGAAGTGTGAAAACATAGTGGTTCTTTGGTTTATTAAGCAAGAGCTTGTGGAAACTTCAGACAATCATTTTGAAGAGTGATAAACGGTATTTAGCAATAAGACAATCCACCTTCCAAGAGAAGGACCTATGGAGTGAAAGGAACCTTGCGTTGTGTTTGGAGCAGAACTTGGCTATTGAAAATAATTTTCTTGATTTGAACTTCAGTTTGGAAAATCCTGAGATCCTGGGGAAGGGGATCTGGCCCTGGTTACAAGGATATATGTTTGCAAAGTTTATGCTTGAATATAACTGTTCTTTTATTGCATTTACACAGCCATATGACACCTGAACGATGCTGAATGTTTGAGTGTGAGGAACAGATACCCTTTGATATTACAGTGGTTTCCTTTAGTCTTAGTTGGACAGGTAGGGACATCCTTGTTACGTTAGGGAAAGCAAGGCATTTATCTCACCCTTATTATTTAATAAAATGGCTACTTGTGGCAAAGCAATGTCTACGTGCCCGTCTTGCATTTCTGATGCCTCACACACCCCACACTCTGTACACCGCTTCGCTGCTTTTGAGTGAGTTCTGTGTGTTAAAGAAAAAAAATGAAATAAACAATTCTAAAAGGCAACCTCTTGCCTCTTGATTTTGAAGACTCAATATACATTTATTTATTGACCTTTTCAGCCTGCTTTTTCTCAATTTAAACACAATGTTCTCAACCATTCTTTTGACTTTTAGTTTTTTTTGGACATTTCTCAATGGCTGTAGTTAGTCCCTTGGCGTTGCCGTGGTTTGGGCACAATTTCTCCAACGCTTTGATCTGCCTCCTGGCATTCTCAAGTTCAATGCACGATTTCTCAAAGGCTGTAGTCAGCCTCTTGGCTTTTACAGGATTAGGTTTAAATTCTCCAGGCCTTGGTCCCCCTTTTAGCCGTTCCTGGATTAAGGTGCAATTCCTCAGAAGCTTTAAACCCCCTTGCATCATGGTATAGTTTCTCCAAAGCTTTGTTCCACTGCCTTTAAATTCTCAAATTCAATGCGTGGTTTCTTAGAGATTTTAACCGTTCTCTTTGCTTTGTCAGGATCAAGGTGCAGTTTCACGAAGGCTTTGCTCAACCTTTTAGTGTTCACGGGTTCTGTGTGTATTTTCCCAGAGGCTTTAATCTGCCTCTTTGCTTTGTCAGTCTCAAGGTGCTTTTTCTCAAAGACTTTGTTCCACCTCTTGACTTTTTCAAGTCTTAATATATGGATTTTCAGAGGCTTTAATCTACTTCACGGCTCTGTCTGGCTCAAGGTGCTTTTTCTCAAAGACTTTGTTCCACCTCTTGGCTTTCTCAAGTTCAATGCCGGTTTTTTCATAGGTTTTAACCCACCTTTTGGCTGTACCAAGATCAAGGTGCTGTTTCTTGGTGTTTATTTTGCACTGCTTGGCTTTCTTGAGTTCATTGCATGGTTTACCAGAGGTTTAACAAGGCCAAAAGGCAGATTAAGCCTCTTGGCTTTGTTAGGCTCAAGGTGCAGTTTCTCAAAGACTTTGTTCCACCTCTTGGCTTGGTCAGGTACAATATCTGGTTTTTCACAGGTTTGAATCCACCTCTTGGCTGTACCAGGATCACTGTGCTGGTTAATTTATTTTTTTAAATTTTAATGTATTATTATAATTTGTTTTACACCTCTTGGCTTTCTCGAGTTCAAGGTTTTTGTAAGCCTGATGTTTTTTTTTCGTCAGAATTAACCAATGATGACAACTTTTCATAGTTTCATGTACGCCCCTAATCATACATTCTCAAAGGTATGGGACTTCCCTCTCTTCTGCTGGTTTTCAAAAATCTGATGGTATAGGTCCCATTTTCTTGTCCCCAATGAACTTGGGAACTGTCACAGGTCACACAGAGGAGGTGTGGGAGTGAGTTCATAAAAGGGCTGGTGGGCATTTTGTTTTTCCTCAACCGTATCCCATTTCTGGGCAACATCCCCTTTTGGTCCTGGCTCTTGCTCTGCAGGCTGATGCCACAGACTGCCCCCCAAAGAACGGTGCCAAGGCCAACTCAGCCTTTCATCCTTCTGAGGTCGATAAATGAGCACCAATTTCGGTTGGGTGATATTGTATGTAAATATGTGCTCTGTAAAGCGCTTTGGATAAAGGCGCTATATAAATAACTCATCATTATCATTACTGGGAGTGTGGGCAAGTCTTTAGCCTCCAGGGAAGTGGTAAGTATGGGCGACTCATCACAGGTATACAGTTGCATAACTTCCTGATGACAAAAGTCCTGCAATAATTCTAAAACTGATCTATAACGTCATATCCTTCCAGAAACAGCTAATGGCCAGACCTAGGAGATGGGCGAGACTATTTTGTGTGTTAGCTCTCATGATACCGCATTTGATACCCCATCCATAGGCACCACAGTGCCCCGCTGCCAGCTCCTTGTTGGAACACTACGCTCTTAGGAGTCCTATGGACTCTATAGAGGCTTCCACGTGCTATGGGCGGTTGAAGGAGGGGAACCACAGGTGACCCCCCCGCCCAAGCCAAATGGGACACTATACATAGAACTTTTTTATTTCGAGTGCTGTTTCTGCACCTGTCCCTTCTCGGGACTGGCCCTGGCATCGACATGAGGCCAAAATTCCAGTTGACCAAATAATTAACCCAGCTGTGTGGATGGAAGTGTTTACCCACGTGTTCCTCTGAGTCCTTCGACTCTCTGCTTTCACTGTTTTTTTTTAGTGTTTTTTTTATATACACTCAACAGCCAATCCTGCAAAATAAACAGCAGAAGGCATTTGTAGAGTACAACTTGAGGCTTTTATTGCAGCGACTCCAGACTCCTGTGACGGAGCGTCTATTAAAGAGGTCAGGTGTGTATGGAAACACACGCCCAGTGCCCATGGTTCCGCCTGGGAAGAGCCAGGAGACCGTGGGGGTGGCAGGGCATTGACCTTCAGCAGTGGAACGAAGGTCGCTGCTTCACGGCTGTTTGCTGAGCACTGTTTTCTCAGCCTCACGTGGGTTTTAAAAATCAAATGTCATGGAAGCTGCATCTCCCTCCCGTGTAAGGTGATGTCTTTTTTCACGACCCCAGAGCTCTTACATTTCCTGTAGACAGTCGTGAGAGTGCCATCCATCCAGACCTGCCCCCCCCCTTGCATTCTGGGTCTAGTAATTTTTTCTTTCCCATTTGAAATGTAGGAAAACTAGAAGAAAGAACCTCATGATATCTGACCACGATGTTGTTATTTGTCTATCTTAGATTGCATTTTGGTACTTTCCCACTTGGATTCTTCTTCTTTTGGATCACACCAAGAATTAAGTGTTTTTGGTTTAATTGACCTTCCTTGATGTTATCACTAGTGAGATACAGAATGGAGTTGACATATGTTGAATAATGACAATTGGAATGACTGAGATTAGGTTTAATTAATTATTTAACTGAAATTTGTAATTCAAGTTTGTATAAACTATATGTTACAATAAAAAATAAAATTAAAATTAAAACTATACGTCACAGAATCTAAGCAAAAGTAGGTCTGGGTGGCCTTCTTGCACATGACCACAGGTCACTTGATCGCTCTGTGATCCTTTAACGCAACTGAAATGATGTTTTTTTGGGGGATCCCATCGAAGTCAATGTAGTTGAAGGCAACTTTTCTTTGAAGGGGATGAACTTTTAGTGTGAGGGTGATCCCACTGATTCTATCGAAGATGAAAAATTCTCTGAAGTGGGTAACACACTGCAAGAGATGGTGAGTTGAGGGGCATGGTTTTGATCACGCCCATCTCCAAATGGACTAAACATGCTTTGCAGAGGACCAGTTCAAGGATGGACGCTGGATGGGGCATACGATTGTATTTCACAACTGAACGCTCCTCGAAATACATGTGAAAATCAAACTTAACGAAGGAGCGCTGCAGTCATTTGAGAAAATATTGGTATATGGAACCGGTCGAGAGATCTTTTCTTTGTCCCTGGGGGTTGACCCCCACCAAACGTAAGTAATGCATTAGCCCCACATGTGCCTTCCGAGTTCCAATCCTTACTCTTGGAGGCGATCCCTTTCTGGTAAGGAATCCTTCCTACATTTACTTTCTATCCCTCCCCCATCCAGGTTATGAAACTCCACTTACCTATAACCCTCCCATTCTTTTTATGTCTGTCCTACCTTGGAATTTGTGAAGAATCCTACAAATCCCTCACTCAAACCCTACCTAAAGTCTCCTTCCAGGTGCTGTAGCGGGGGCAGCTCTTGGTGCGTGGGGTGGGGGTGGATAATAGGGCACCAGCAGGAGGCTGGAGTGAATTGGGCACACTCTCGGCACCAGGGGGAAAAGACCGGGGTGTCCAGCCTCACCCCCTTGCCACCACCCTGACTCCGCCACTGCCCCGGTGGCCAGGGGAGGGCTGATGATTTCTGATCCAAACCCTGGGGGTCGTGCACTGCGGCAGGATCAGCTGGGTGGAGACAGGGTCCAGGGTAGTGAGGATATTCCGTGGGATGGGACGCAGTATTTTTCCTCTGAAGCGGATATTCTCACCCCTATGCCAGAAGAGGTTATGGCTTAAAGTCATTTTGAGATCTCGCAGCCTCAGGTTAAAGCTGAAGTGGTAAAACCTAAGGTTGTAACATCTAACCCTATTACACCAGAAGAACAAATCTTTTGTATCCCTAAAAACAAGCACCCTCCGGGGGCGCGCGGCCAAGTGAGGATGCCGCCGGATGCCTCCTCTATGAGCTCCGTGCTCCCTGCCAGCCCTGTGCCCCAAATCCCCCCCCTTTTGGCAAGTTTGTCCCCCCCAATGAAGGTTCCTGGAGAGTGTGGGAACGCCTGAGGCACTCACTGGTCGAGTTTTCAGCGTCAGTGTGCCTAACAACAGCTGGAGCCGGGAACGAACCTCGCAGCGCGGGCTGCTCCCGTCGCCAAGATGGCGGCCGGCGCCCCGAAGCTCTCTGAAGATGAAGGACTGCAGCGGAGACTTGGTGCAGGCTGCGCGGCGTGTAGCCCCTAAAGAAGTGAAGCCGGATCCCCTTCCAGCCTGAAGAATTTGCCCCGTATCGTGGCTCTGACCACCCTCCCCCATTTTCCCTGCGCCTCTGGCGGGAAGACTGACAGCAGGGAGGCCAGAGTGGTGGCGGCATAAGCGGCCGGCGAGGTGCCCATTCAAGGTCGTGCGGGAGCCGGGAACACAGGAAGCCAGGCACACTCGGGTGCGCAGGGCCATTTGGGCCCACTGATGGAGCTTCGCGGCTCCCCCTCTCCCTGGAGGGGGAAGCAGATCGCAGGCCCCTGGATAAGGGGAGAGAGTGCCTGAGTAGCCGCAAGGCCGGCAATGGGGAAACATAGCAGATGCGGCAGGCGCCTGCCCCAGCAAGAGAGGTTGGATGCATGGCCCTTAAACCGTGAACAGTCAATGAACAGCTGAAAGGTGACATAGGCTGGGCTACTCGGCACCCAATCAGATGGCTTGGAGCCCCCCCCCCCCCGCGGGGTGAAGTGGAACACTGAACATTGAGAGCCCGGGAATGGTCACTGCTTTATGAGGGCAGCTCCTCCATATAGGTGAAACAGGAATACTTGGATCTGCAAGACAGGCACTAGCTGCGAAAGCAAACAAGATAAGGCCCTCCCTTCTGTGAACTGGGACCCACAAGCCCCGTAACCTGACAGCCTCTTGCTCCTTTCAGCATGGGTCATTGGACACCCACGGCATGAACTCTGCCTCCTGACGCCACACTGCATAATAGAGGATCGGTGAGCCTAACAACACAGGAAACAAACCTGAGGCGGTAAAATAGTGGGGGGCACCAGAGATGGCAACGAGCTGCACTTCCACATCCCTGCATGTTCGAGGCAACGGAAGGCCGGTGGCAAAGGTCAGGCTGCTGATGTATTGAAGTAGAAGGCACGGGCAAAAGCTATATAGTCCAACATGTCCGGACAACCAGCGAACCTGAAGAGAGCCGCGTCTAGCAACATCAAAGCCCTAATGCAATCTGCAGAAGCCCACAAGCGTAGCCAGCAACAGGCTACTGCACAGATACACTTCCCGCCGCCTGAAAGTGCTGATTAATCGGATGACCCTCCGATTAGGAAATCGGATTTATTGGCGATGCTCCAAGAGCTCAAAAAAGATATTAAGGACAGTTCCTCCGAAGTCGACAAGTCCATTGCGGATCTCAGCAGAGGGGTCATGGTGGTGGAGAAAAGAGTCGACGAGATGGAGACGGCAGTGGTGGATCAAGGAACAAGGGCAAGAACACGATGTACTCACCAGAAGAGTAGCTGAACTGGAGCAACAGATGGACTGGGTCTAGACCAAACAGGAGGACGCCGAAAATAGGCTTAGGTGTAACTATATGCGTATTCGAGGGATCCCGAAGACGGTGGCCGATGCCGACCTGCAGCAGTATGTAATAGACCTGTTCTGGCATATACTGGGGGTGGCGGAGGAAAGAGAGATTATGCTGGATCACACACAACGGGTATACTCCACCTTTCAACTTAGCAAAAACCTGACGCCAGATGTGCTGACCCGTATACACCTCTTTCAATTACAGGAGGACATTATGCGAGCGGCGAGGGAAAGAAAACCAACAAACTTCCAATCTGTCCCCTTTCAGCTCTGCCAAGACTTGGCTCAGGCCACCCTGCCAAGGAGAAAGCACCTAAGGGTGGTCACAGATTGGCTCAGAACCAGAAAAGTTCGATATCGGTGGGCATTCCGAGCAGGGCTCTGCTTCGAGTGGAAGGGGCAGCGATATACAATTACGAAAGAGGAGGATATGGACGAGCTTATGAGGGAAGGAAGCGAAGCTGAGAGCAGGGATAAGGATGGATCCTTGCCGGTAAACAAAGATAGAGCAGCGGGACCGGAGAGGGAACAATGGAGACCGCAACGAAAGGGCCACCACAAAGAACCCAGGCCTGTGGATCCTACATGAAAGTCTCTTGCAGAAGGGGAGCCAGAAGACTATCCCCCAAAGATAGAGTGGGACAACCTGGAATTATGAGTGGGGGGATAGTCGGTTTGGGAGAGAGGATTTGATCGGGCCCCAGAAGCCCAGAGTGTTAACTGTAGAGGGGGAGTCACACTACAAATGAAAAGGAATTGGTATGGAGGGACAAGGGGGGGAAAAGAGGAGGTGGGGGAGGAGCTGGGATCCCCAAATTCCCATGAGTACACAGACACCTGGTGATCCACAGTGATAGTCGTGGTGGAAGTTATGGTTATTGTTCGGGGGGTCGTTACAAGTTTGGGAGTTAGGGGTAAAAGTAATGAATATAGCAATTTGGTTAAGGGCATGCACAACTCAGGCGACAATCACAGGGGGGCAGATGGACCCAATAATAGACGAGAAGGCCCTCAAATGCACCTCCAATCATGGCTGACCTAAAACTCATGACATTAAATATCCAGGGACTTAATTCCCATATTAAAAGGAAATCCATACTGAGGCGACTTATGGATCTTCAGGCCGCAGTTGTGTGGCTGCAAGAGATGCACTTGCTCCCTGAAGACGAATACAGGTTAAGAGATAGAGCCTTTCCCATGCAATACCTGGCTTCAAGTGGGACCAAGAAGAGCGGAGTGGGTATACTGATAGCCAAAGGAATCCGGTTTGAGAGAAAATTTGTTAAAAGGGACCCAGAGGGCAGATACCTGGTGGGTGGAGGGATGTTGATGGACCAGCAGGTTACCTTGGTGGCAATCTACTCTCCCAATGACAGACAAGACCAGTTCCTGTTAGGGTTGTTGCCCAAGATTGCAGAGTGGGGGACAGGGCAGATCTTGATAGGGGGATATTTCCATGGCGTAATTTATGCCTCGATGGATAAAACCCTCCCAGCCACCACCAATGATAGCACTTACAGACTTGCCCTAGCCCGATTCTTCAGAGAATTACATCTGATCGAAACCTGGCGCTTCTTCCATTGCCAGGACAAAGCCTACACCAATTATGCTGCAGCACATAGAGGCTTCTTGCGGATCGATATGGTGTTAGTTTCGAATACCATGATCCCACAGGTTACAGGGATAGATATAGGGGTGTGCTGCTTAACCGACCACTCGCCGGTCTCCCTGATGGTGGATGGAGTTACCGCCCCAGCCGAGAGTCCGAAGACCCTGGCGGCTAAATGAGATACTCTTAAAAGATTTAGCATTGAGAGTGGACATAGAACAAACCCTAAATAACTACTTCCAAGAAAACACCAAACAAGGGGTCGACTGGGGAACCATTTGGGACACTAGTAAAGCGGTGGTAAGGGGTGAGTTCATCACACATACAGCATATTATGTCCAGAGGAAAGAAAGGGTGAAGCGGGAACTGGAAGCAGAAATAAGGGAAGCAGAGGCACTCTATGAGAATAAAGGGTCACATAGCGAACCAAACAGTCGTACTATATTCACGGGGATAAGGCCAACCGGTTTCTTGCAGCTAAGTTAAGAAAGCAGGAAAACAGGAACGCATCACTCAGCTCAGACATCATGGTGGGAACCTAAGGAGGGGGGAAAAGGAGATAAGGGATATAATGCACTCATACTACACGCAAAATTTGAAGGGGGGGGGATAGATTAGACCGGGAGGCGCAAGAAGCATTCCTAAAACGGGTAGAGCTGTCGCAGATTACAGAGGCAGACAGACAAATGTTGGAAGCGCCTATAACGGAGGAAGAAGTGGGAAGGGTGATAGGCCCTCTGAAAGGACATAAATCCCCCGGCCCGGATGGGTTCTGTAACGCTTATTGCAAGACGTTCAGGACCGCCCTGATAGGCCTGCTAGCAAAACTGTTCAATTACATAAGGGATTCGGGCGGGCATCCTGGGACATGGGACCAGCCACTACGGTTCTCTTTTTAAAGCCAGACAGGGATCCATTAGACTGCGTGTGCTACCGGCCCATCTCATTAATAAGCGGGATACAAAAATCTATTCCACGATATTGGCCCAGAGATTGGCAAGTGTTCTCCCTAAAATTATACACTCGGATCTGGCGGGCTTTGTGAAGGGGCGCCACACTTGCGATAATATCGGTAGGGCCATCAACACGATCGAATGGTGGTGATGAACCGCACAGCTGTTCTCCGCGTTGGCTCAGCGAATAGAAACCTACGAAAGGAAGTGATGGCTTTCATATGGAATAAGAAAAAGCCCCGGGTTCCTAGGAGGGTTCCGTATCAGCCGCATGTGCTGGGGGCTGGAGGTACTGGAACTCCGCAGGTACCTGTGGGTGGCACAGGTGGCACCGATGCTGCAATGGGCGCCTAAAGAGAACCAAAATAGGTGGACAATGGTGGAGAGGGAGGCAACCAAGGTCCCTCTGGAGAACTTGGGGTTCCTGCCAGGTAGGCATAGAGGTCATGGAGGCACACTCCTGGAAACAACCAAAGCCACACTATGGTACTGGGACAAGGCGCTGCGGGGAAAGAGGATAAGAATAGGAGGAGGTCCACTTGCACCAGAAGCACATAACCCGGACTTCGCGCTGGTACTACAACCTGGCTCTTGGACACACTGGAGAGGAGGGCAATCCTTCACACTGGGGGACTTGTAGGTGGAGGGGACACCCTTGACATTCGACAAATTCCAAATCCCAGAGGGGGAAAGCTTTTGCTACAACCAAGTCAGACATTGGATTACAAACACTAAAACAAAGGAAGGGGCTACTCAGTAGGTCTAGAGCTTACCGGAGAAAGGGGTGTCAAGACTCTATAAACTGATGAGTGGGCCTGACCCAGAGGAGAACCTACCGCATATGCAAAAATGGGAGCAGGACGTAAGGGAGCCAGTACCCAGGGAGTATGGAGTCAAATATGGCGACGGGCCACAAAAAGTTCTAAGTGCGCCTCAACAAGAGAGGCAGCGTACAAAATGCACCTCATGTGGTACATGACTTCGCAACGGCTGCATTCCATTAACCCAGAACACCCGCCCAACATGCTGGAGAGGCTGCAGGCAAGTAGGGGACTTGATCCATATGTGGTGGGCCTGCCCAGTGGCAGAAACATACTGGAAGGAAATCCTAAGCCACATCAAAGGGGTTGTGGCGGTACGACTCCCCTTAGATCCATTGGTAAGCCTGCTGGGAAAAGGCGCTGAGGAATGTTATGCGAACACTGGGTATAGAGCAGACCTCATCACCCATATGCTGAACTCGGCCAGAATCAACCAGGCACAAACATGGAAAAACAAGCAGGGGCCCGTAGTGGCCAGATAGTGGGTGAGACTCTGGAGAGTGATGGCCATGGTAAGGTAACAGCACTGGCAAACGGATCGTTCCCGAAATACCAGAACACATGGCTGCCATTCCACGAGTTTATGGACTATAGGGAACAAATGTACTTTAAACCTAATCACCTCCGCAGGGTCTCCATCCTGTGAACATTGTACGGGTAATTCATAGAATTTAGCGCACAAGTGGCGCACGCGGCTGGCGCACAGTGTGCGCGTGCGAATCTCTGCGCCAGCCGCTTGTGCTAAAATCAATTTCCGCACACCTTGTATTCATGGATTTTAGATACCAAAACCAGCCGTGGCACACAGTGGCGCAGCGACCCTGCAGCAGCGCCAGTTACGCCCCCAGTTACGCCCCTCGCACAGGGAAAAGCCATCAAAATCCCCAATCCAGCGCAAAGGGCTGCGCTAACTCTGTACCAGCACGGCAAAGGGGTACGTGTATTACTGGGGTTCGCGGGAAGTTTCATATGCGATTGGCCCTGTGCAAGTGGGGTACGTGTATATCAGGGGTGCGCGGGAAGTTTCACACACGATTTCAGCCAGGTACGTGTATTTCAGGGGTGCGTGGGAAGTTTCACACGCAATTTCAGCAGGGTACGTGTATTTTGGGGGTGTGCGGGAAGTTTCACACGCGATTTCAGCAGGGTACGTGTATTTCGGGGGTGCGCGGGAAGTTTCACACACGATTGGCCCTGTGCGAGTGGGGTATGTGTATTTCTGGGGTACGTGGGAAGTTGCACACGCTATTTCAGCAGGGTACGTGTATTTTGGGGGTTCGCGGGAAGTTTCACACGCGATTGGCCCTGTGCGAGTGGGGTAGGTGTATTTCGGGGGTGCGCGGGAAGTTTCACATGCGATTTTAGCAGGGTACATGTATTTCGGGGGTGCGTGGGAAGTTTCACACGCGATAGGCCCTGTGCAAGTGGGGTATGTGTATTTCAGGGGTGCGTGGGAAGTTTCACACGCGATTTCAGCAGGGTATGTGTATTTCGGGGATGCATGGGAAGTTTCACATGCAATTGGCCCTGTGCGAGTGGGGTATGTGTATTTCGGGGGTGCGCGGGAAGTTTCACATGCGATTTTAGCAGGGTACGTGTATTTCGGGGTGCATGGGAAGTTTCACACGCAATAGGCCCTGTGCAAGTGGGGTACGTGTATTTCAGGGGTGCGCGGGAAGTTTCACACGCGATTTCAGCAGGGTACGAGTATTTCGGGGGTGCGCGGGAAGTTTCACACGCAATTTCAGCAGGGTACATGTATTTCGGGGGTTCGCGGGAAGTTTCACATGCTATAGGCCCTGTGCGAGTGGGGTACGTGTATTTCGGGGGTGCGTGGGAAGTTTCACATGCAATTTCAGCAGGGTACCTGTATTTCGGGGGTGCGCGGTGAGTCTTACACGTGAATTGGCAGTGTGGGTCCTTCCAAGTGTTCCCTCTACACCCTCCATGGCCCCTGCAGGCAGCCCACACCACAGGGGACTACCCTGAACCCCTGGTCATGTCCCGCAGGCAGCCCATCCACCATGGGCATGCCCCCCAGCCAAGCCACATGTCAGCTTGCACTACTGATCACCAACTCATGCCCCCCTGTACTCCCACCACCCAGCAGTGCAGGGCACCTGCCAGCAGGCCCCCACTCATGTCCCACTCACCCCCCTGCACCCCCACGCCCCAGCAGTGCAGGGCACCTGCCAGCAGGCCCCCACTCATGTCCCACTCATGTCCCCCTGCACCCCCACCCCCCAGCAGTGCAGGGCACCTGCCAGCAAGCCCCCACTCATGTTCCACTCATGTTCTCTTGCACCCCCACCCCCCAGCAGTCCAATGAGCGAATCCCACACATGGAACTAAAAAATGAAAATGTATTATGTACATAAAATCAAAAATGAAATGAAAGCATACCAAAATATGAAACATGAAATGAAAAGCATGTGAAAAAGATGATTGAATGAAAATGATAACCAATCCAAAAAAATTAGAAAAAAAACAGTCCAAAGTCACCCTCCAACAACGCAAATCCAAAGGAAATGTAAAAAAAAATCTCCATTGCTCCATGTCCATAATGCAAAAAAAAAAAAATGAATACATGATGAAACTATGTACAGTCCATTGTCAATGGATGTAAAGGGTCCATGATCCCAAACAAACAAATCAAACCTACCTAACAAACTACCTAAAAATATAACTATATACAAATTTGTGTGGCATTGTCCATTGACCGCAAATAAAAGGAAACCTAACTCTAAAAACTATTTACAAGGGCAGTGGGCTAGTCCAACGGCTCACTTTGGGATGTCCCGGGCCAGGGCATCATCGAACTCCTGCTCGATGTCCCGGAGGCGGTCCTCTTCCATGGCCCCGAGGGTTCCCAGGGACGATGACATCTGGACCTCCAGGTCCCTGCGAATTGCCTCGAGGCACTCGGCCTGCCTCACAGCACTACGCATGGAGTTCTCCGCCCTGACCACCGTGAGCCGTGCCTCTTCTGCCCGCTGCCGCTCCGCATCTATAGCATGGCCTCACCGCTGCCACACGGAAGACACTTCCAGTCCTGGGTCCTCCTGCCCTCTGGCCGATGCCTGCCCCTCCGATGTTGAAGGCCCCGAGCCATCATGGCTCCCACCTTGTTGCTGCTGCTGCTGTGCCTCTGCCTCTACCCTGGCTCTTGCTGCCTGCACATCCTCCTCCGGCTGGGGTGCAGTTGTTGAGGTGGCCACCCCTGCTGGACGTCCGACTCCCGACTGTGGCAGGGATGTGTCCTCCACCAGCCTGTCTGCAGGGTCAGAGGCAGCGTCACAAGGTACCCAGGTGATACATGGGTGGGAAGATGGCATGGAGGACGACTGGCGCATAGGGGGTTCAGGTGGGGAGGGGGTCGGAACAAGGTCCAGCAAACTGAGGAATCCGGCCCTGGTGAGCTGTCCCAGTAGGTCTTCGCGGTCAACGAGGCATTCGAGATGACGTGCAGTGTCCTCACGCAAACACTGCAGGTCACCTCGCATTCCCCGTTGACGCAACGCCATCCCACTCAGGATAGGCTTAACCCGGTCCCGGATAGCCACGTCTGCAGGGAGAGGAAGGCCAGTTGTTGTAAGCGGATCCCCTCCCTGAAAACGGGTCTGGACGTAGGCATCCCTGTTGGTGCAGGATGATGCAGTCACAGGATCGGGGACAGGATTACACACAGGCACCTCCGCGGTGGCCTGTGCTGCCTTCTGTCCCTGCCCCTGCACTGTACCACTAGCACCAGTGGAATCCCCACCTCCAGACCCAGTGTCTGTTCCTTGCACGGCCTCCTCCTCCACCAAACCCCCCCACCAACCTGGATGACTCTGTGCCATCTTCCTCCGTCGGACCCTGTGGGGTCTCAGCTGCCCCTTCTGCTGCCGAGGAGTCCAACTCCGACCTCCGCCTCTAGGACCTACCATCGGCAGCTGTGGCCTGGGACACGGCACCGGACTCCTCTCTCCCTGACGAGATGACAACCTGGGAGGGGAGCCCGGCCTTGCGTCTCCGGCTGGCGGTGCGATCCCTGCCATTGTGCTCCACAGCACCCTTTCCGCCCTCTTCATCAGTTGACGCTGCAGACAGGGAGAGATAGGACACAGGCATCAGGGCACTGTACAATGGACTGAAACACACATGACAGTTGCATATGAGTGGCAGTGTCAAACTTCAGACATGGCATCACAATCCCCAACACACATGTCATTTCAACTCACTCACATGAGCAATTCCACAGCCATATCACAACAGCCAGCACCATCCATACACATACAACAGCATGAGCATCCAAAGGTGAGCCAGACATCACTTGAAACACAGGGAGTGCAGTAGACATGCACACACGCCACCACACTTACATGCATGTCTACATCTCGTCCAACTGTTGCAGTAATGAGATCACCATACATGTCAGATCTGCCATTCAGCCTTCTACATATCAGTGTCACATGCATCCATGTTGCATCACAGTTGCACACTTGTCAAGTACTCACACATGCACATGTACACAGTGCAGATACATGCATTAGGAACCACCATCCATGCCACAACCATGCCAATGTACATACACAGAAATTCAAACATGTGTGCTCCCAAACCTGCATTTGTCCAGCATGCTTACCAACACATACACCATCAATGTGTCTCACACATGAGAGGACACACATGTGGCAGCCTCACGCCCATGTTCATACACATCCCTACATGGCCCTACAAAAACACATGTGCAACCTGCACACTACTGGCACACCACGACACGCACAGCGTCCAATCACTCTGCAAGTACACTTACTGCTCGAATCCAGACGGGTCTGCCTCTAAAGGATCTGGACGTAGAGCGCTGGGCATATGCAATCCAGGACCCTCATTTGGTGGTCCGACAGCTGGCCCCGGCGCCCCTTGGCATCCGCTGCCTTTGCGAGGCGCCGGGCCTTGTTGAGGGTCCTGGACCTGAAATCCTCCCAGCGCTTCTTGACATGATGTAAGTCGCGGACTGCCACCCCCTCCGCGTTGATGGCAGTCACGATGTCCATCCAGATCCTGGTCCGTCCTTCATTGTCGGCGCGCAAACTTCCAAAGAGGGCATCATACTGCCCCAGGACTTGCTCCACCAGGACACCAACTTCCCTGTCACTGAAGCTGGTGGCCCTCTGCCTCTCTGGCTGGGGGGTTGCCAGTGCTGCCCGATGGTGTTCTGCTGGACATGGCAACCCCAGAGGCAGGAGTGGGTGGGCAACTGGGTCCTGGGGCTGGGCTGTGGAGCGATGGAATCCCAGTCGGGAGTCTTCAGTTCCAGCAGGGGTGGTCACAGCAACTGCACCGTGGCTGACGTGCAGGGAGCAAATGGCAGGGCACGTGGGCAGCAGGCAGTCAGGCAGCAGCAGATTACAGGTGGGAGCGTGCTCAGGGCTCTGGGGGGCAGGAAAATGGCCTTCAGGGCAGGAGCGTGGTCTTCCATGTGTGTACGCGTGGCCAGCTTGATACGGAGTGATTTGGCACGTGAAAAAATTGCACGTCAGCGTGTAATTCGAGGAAAGGCCCTCAGCACACGTATGCGATTTCATTGGACCAAAGGCCCTTTGCGCGTAAGCACGTCTGTGACGTATCGCACACGGGCGTTGCCCTTTTGCGTGTAAAACTTCCCATGCACAGATTTGGCGCACAACCAGTGAGAAAGTACTGCAGCGCCTTCCTTGAATCGCACGCATGCGCGTGCGCTTGCTTTCTCACGCTTGTGCCTGCTTGTGCTGGGATTTTCGGCGCACGTTTGTTCCATGAATCGGCCCCTGTGTATTAACGATAGGAATTGGTATACTACGCATCTTTCACATTGGACACTGTTGTGCTGCCTTAATCAAAGTTGGAAGTTATATGGCCGAAAGAGGAGGGTGTGTTATAACAGTTATACTCATGAGTACTAATGCAACAAAACCAAAGATGGGAATGATGCTTGTAACCTGTGCTCCTGAGAAATAAATAAAAAAAACAACACCCTCCTCAATGCCAAAGGTACGCCTTGAGGAATGGCAGAAATGGCACCGTCTCTAAATCTTCTTTCTCTCAAAAGAATGAAAACCATAATCCCTCTTTTAAAAATAATAAGGGAATTAAATCTACCCCTGAAAGATTACCGAAAGTAGAAAAAATGAACTTTTCCCAAATTGAATACATGTCCCAGAACGGTGGTGTGGAAGGTTGCCCAGAGCAATTGCTAATGGTTTAGATTCATTCAAAACCTCCACCCATCACTTTTGTGGTCACAGTTTTTCTCTCCATGTGAGAGAGGGTATGCCCAGACGTGGGTCCCTTGCTCGCTGCGCCATAGTGAACCAGGCTGCACCTCACTGAGGAGGTCCAACAAGGCCGAAACATGTCTGGGGTTGCTTGGTTTTCTGTGCAGAGGGGACATGGCCTAGCAGTTCGGGCTGGGCTGCTACCATTGGTGGAGGCAGCTGACTGATTTGCACATGGCTGGACCCCTTTTGCAATGGCGCAGACAGGCTAAAAAACGGTGGTGTGGAAGGTTGCTCAGAGCAATTGCCAGTGGTTCAGATTCATTTGAAACCTTCCACCCATCACTTTTGTGGTCACAGTGTGTCTCTCCATGTGAGAGAGGGTATGCCCAGACGTGGGTCCCTTGCTCGCTGTGCCATAGGGAACCAGGCTGCACCTCACTGAGGAGGTCCAACAAGGCAGAAACATGTCTGGGGTTGCTTGGTTTTCTGTGCAGAGGGGACCTGGCCTAGCAGTTCGGGCTGGGCTGCTACCATTGGTGGCGGCAGCTGACTGATTTGCACATGGCTGGACCCCTTTTGCAATGGCACAGACGGGCTAAAAAACGGTGGTGTGGAAGGTTGCTCAGAGCAATTGCCAGTGGTTCAGATTCATTTGAAACCTTCCACCCATCACTTTTGTGGTCACAGTGTGTCTCTCCATGTGAGAGAGGGTATGCCCAGACGTGGGTCCCTTGCTCGCTGTGCCATAGGGAACCAGGCTGCACCTCACTGAGGAGGTCCAACAAGGCAGAAACATGTCTGGGGTTGCTTGGTTTTCTGTGCAGAGGGGACCTGGCCTAGCAGTTCGGGCTGGGCTGCTACCATTGGTGGCGGCAGCTGTCTGATTTGCACATGGCTGGACCCCTTTTGCAATGGTGCAGACGGGCTAAAAAACGGTGGTGTGGAAGGTTGCCCAGAGCAATTGCCAGTGGTTCAGACTCATTCGAAACCCTGCACTCATCACTTTTTTGGTCACAGTTTGTCTCTCCATGTGAGAGACGGTATGCCCAGACGTGGGTCCCTTGCTCGCTGCGCCATAGGGAACCAGGCTGCACCTAACTGAGGAGGTCCAACAAGGCCGAAACATGTCTGGGGTTGCTTGGGTTTCTGTGCAGAGGGGACCTGGCATGTCTGTGGTTGCTTGGGTTTCTATGCTGAGGGGACCTGGCCCAGCAGTTCGGTCTGGGCTGTTGCCATTGGTGGCGGCAGCTGACTGATTTGCACATGGCTGGACCCCTTTTGCAATGGCGCAGACGGGCTAAAAAACGGTGGTGTGGAAGGTTGCCCAGAGCAATTGCCAGTGGTTCAGACTCATTCAAAACCTTCCACCATCACTTTTGTGGTCACAGTTTGTCTCTCCATGTGAGAGAGGGTATGCCCAGACATGGGTCCCTTGCTCGCTGCGCCAGAGGGAACCAGGCTGCACCTCACTGAGGAGGTCCAACAATGCCGAAACATGTCTGGGGTTGCTTGGGTTTCTGTGCAGAGGGGACCTGGCCTAGCAGTTTGGGCTGGGCTGCTACCATTGGTGGTGGCAGCTGACTGATTTGCACATGGCTGGACCCCTTTTGCAATGGTGCAGACGGGCTAAAAACGGTGGTGTGGAAGGTTGCCCAGAGCAATTGCCAGTGGTTCAGATTCATTTGAAACCTTCCACCCATCACTTTTGTGGTCACAGTTTGTCTCTCCATGTGAGAGAGGGTATGCCCAGACGTGGGTCCCTTGCTCGCTGCGCCATAGGGAACCAGGCTGCACCTCACTGAGGAGGTCCAACAAGGCCGAAACATGTCTGGGGTTGCTTGGTTTTCTGTGCAGAGGGGACCTGGCCTAGCAGTTCGGGCTGGGCTGTTACCATTGGTGGCTGCAGCTGACCGATTTGCACATTGCTGGACCCCTCAATGGCGCAGACGGGCTAAAAAATGGTGGTGTGGAAGGTTGCCCAGAGCAATTGCCAGTGGTTCAGATTCATTCGAAACCTTCCGCCCATCAATTTTGTGGTCACTACATGTCCCAGAATACCATAGGGAATGAGACGAAGAAGAGGGCGGAAGAAGTATGTAGAAGCAAAGGACAGGCAAGTATGCCTAACAGCCTTTGTCAAGGTCAAGCAATTAACATTAAGGGCCTGCACCTGAAATCAATTGCCCCACCCAAGAGGCATAAAAGGATACAGCAGAAGGGAGAAGATAGATGGAGCTGGAGCAGGAAGGCTGGTAGTAGTAGCGGAAGACGAAGAGCACGAGGCTGGCAGTGTGTAAGGAAGTGTGTTCACTTAAGGGATGCTGGGACAAGAGGAAAGCAGGTTTCATCTGCAAGATCTGGGAATCCTGTGTTCACAAACCCTGTTTGGCTGTGACTGCACTGAGAGAGACGTGCCGAGATTGAAAGTCTTCCCAGGTGCACCTAATGGCTGTAATTGCAGAGCCGTGATTGTGCTACAACCCGTGGCTCGTGTGCAGGAGCAAGCCATGGAACAGGGGAGTGAAGGAGACTGCCCCTGGTTAAGGCCGGATCTGAGACACCCATGTTGCAGAGGGGTGTGGGTCCTGTGAAGGCATCATGAAGCAAGACACAGACAACAGACTTTAAGTTCAAAATAAGATAATTTATTAAAGTAAATATCAGGATGGTTGAAGGCTTACCTTGAGCTATGCTGAGGTGGGATTTCCCTAATGAACAAAACTAATGAAAGTTTGAGACGGAGTTCAACTGAAAACTCTGTCTGTGTCCAAAACCTATCCTTGTCCTCGGAACTAAAGCTAAACCATGTGCAGGAGTGTCAATAATCAAAGAAATGGTGATCAACATCATTCCGAGTTGGGTGGTAAGGGAAAAATGATGCCGGTAAAGGAATACCGGCATCGTTTCCCTTTACGGCCCATTCTGACCCACCACACCGTTATTTACGGCGTCGTAAAGTACGATGCCGTAAATAGCGGTTTAGTGGCACGCGCACGACACGCCATGCCGTAATTAGCGGCATGGCGTAAACCGGAGCTGATCCCAAGTAAAGCGGACATGGAAAAAACGGCCTCCACAAGACCGCAAAGTACCTTACCGCCATGGAGTAAATACCGGCATCGCTGAGAAGGTGTAAAGGACCCTGAGCAGTGTTTCCAAGAGGAACAGGTGCACTCAATCAGCACAGGTGGAGGCAATGGAGCCTGGCACAGCACAAAAGGAGTACACCCACACACCACACCCCCTCCCACACCAAAATGATACCGATTGTAGCAGCATTCCTGGAGCTGGCAGCCCTGCTTGCAAGGCAAGAACAACTACAACAGCAACAACAACAACAACCACAGCCACCACCACAGAGGATACACAGGAGGAGAAGGAGGGTGAGACAGGGCCAGCATGCCCTACCGGTGCAGCCACCATTACCACGCCGGCAGCCCCCAATCCCCCGCATCAGAGCCACCCCCTTCAACCTCACACCAGAGCAGATCCACACCCTGTACCGGCTTGACTGGGACACCATTACCAGCATAGTGGACATGATACATGATGATATCGTGAGCCGCATAGAAATACGCACTGCCATCCCCCCTCGACTGAAGGTAGTGTCTGTTCTCCACTTCCTTGCCACAGGCACCTACCAGCATACAGTGGGGCAAATGCATGGCATTTCTCAGCCCATATTTTCACGGATACTCAAAGAAGTGTTGGATGCCCTCCTCACCCACACAAGGGAATACATATCCCTACCCCAGACTCCCCAGGAGATCTACGACACCAAAGCTGCCTTCCATGCACTGGCAGGCATGCCAAATTGCATAGGTGCCCTCGACTGCACCCACGTTGAATTGGTGGTCCCGCATGCCATGGAGGTGCCGTATCGCAACCGCAAGCAATACCACTCCATCAATGTCCAGATGGTGTGCAATGCCAGTAAATCCATCACACATTGCAATGCCCGATACCCCGGATCAACTCATGACTCCTTGGTTCTGCGGAACTCAACACTACCACGCTACATGGAGCGACATGCCGGACGTCGTGCCTGGCTGCTTGGTGAGTCATCTGAATGGGCCATGGCGTTGCTTTGGGGCTGTGAGTAGTTCTGGGAAGGGGGGGTTCATACTCCACCGGCCTGGGAAGGGGGGGTTCATACTCCACCTGCCTGGGAAGGGGGGGGGTTCATACTCTACCTGGCCTGGAAGGGGGGATGCATGCTCATCCCAGTAATCATCTGTGGCCATGCATGACCAGTACAATTTTCCACCATGAGGGCACACACGATTACCTCATTTCCACTTCCATGCAGGTGATGCTGGCTACCCTCTGAAGCTGTGGCTCATGACCCCCGTCCGCAACCCACAGAACAGGCACGAGGAGGACTACAACAGATCCCATACCCGTACACGCGTGGTGATAGAGCAGACCTTCGGGCTCTTGAAGGCACGATTTCGTAGCCTCAGCCGTTCAGGTGGGGCACTCATCTACAGCCACGAGAAGGTGTCCAAGATCACCATGGCATGTGTAATGCTACACAACATGTGCATCCGTCGGAACGTGCCACTGCCCCTGACGTGGAAATGCCACCACCAGATGACGATGAGGGGGAGGAGGTAGGAATGGCAGGACAGCAGCCGGGTCCCGATGCACAGGAGGGACGTTCTGTGCGTCAAGCATTGATTGGACAATATTTCTGACTCACAAGTCAGCTGAGGGTTTCAGGATGAGAGGACATTGGGCACGGGGTGTGGGGATACATGTACACCATGTACTGTGCGACATTAAAATACACAAGCAAAATTATCAATGTCCACTCTGTTTTAGTGAATGAACAACCAGTGTATTAAAAAGTTTAAGTTTGAACGTGTACAACAAAACCACCACCCTCACCCCCCTCCCCCTCCCCCCAACTCACAATGACACACCCTCACCCCCCTCCCCCTCCCAAATGTGTGTGCCAGGATGTTCATTGGCCACTTCCGGAGCCAGGGGGATTAATGTTCTGGCGGCGGAGTGTCCGCATTGACCGGCGGACAGGGCTGGTCTGTGTGGATGAACTTTGTGATGGTGGGTACTCCCACTGGGGCTGTGGTCTTGGGTGTGCTGCCTCCAGGGCATCAGCAATCCGGCCCAGCACCTCACAGAGGCGGTTGGTGTTTGAAGTGATTACCTCACCCAGGGCCTGCAGGTCATTGTGGCATTGTGAATGTGATTGACGGTTGTCCCGTAGGAAGTCCTCCAGCAGGGCTGTGATGCGCTGCCCGTGCACTCCATCCGTGGATGGTGTGGCAGATGTGGTAGCCAGCCATGGTGTTGACCGTGCAGGGCTCTGTGGGCTTTCGGCAGGGGAGGAGGATACAGGACAGGCAGGTGGTGCTCCTTGGCCTGTAAGGATTGGGGTTTCACTCTCCCCAGAGTCGCTGAGTGCGACTTGTGTGTGAGATGGTGTTTCCGGCCTGTACGCTGTGTCACATGTCTCCCCCACGTCAGATAGGTGAACCGATGTAGGGCTCTCCGGCTCGTCGATGAGGCACATGGCAGCGTGCTCCCCTGCCACACTGGATTCCTCCGAGTGGACTGTGGGGTATGTGTCCGTTCCCAGTGCAGGCATGGGTAGGGGTGTTGGTGGGGGTTGTGCAGCCTCCATGGGGGTTGCTGGTGCAGATGGTGTTGCCTGTGGCCTCCTCCTTCCTACAGGCTTCCGCTGTCCCCTGCCTATGCCCCTGGAGGTGGAGGGCTGGGTGGCTTCATGGCCCTCAGTTTCATGTCCGCTGCCTGTGGGGTGGAAGAGAGAGATGGCATTAGCTATGATTTGGGGGTCAGCATCGCTTCAAGGCTATGGTATGAGAATGGTGTTGCAGCGTTTGGGTGACATTTGGGTGGTGAGTGGGACATTGATCTGGGCTAGGATGGTAAATGCATGCAGGTGTCTGGGTCAATCAAGCTGGCAGAGTACTGTGCTGACTCACAGTGACTGCCTCTTTGTCTGCTATGGGCAGTATGGGTTGTAGCCTTGCAAGTGGCATCAGCCTGGGTCTCACTTGTTACGGCATGATTGGGGGAGGGGCATATGTGACATGACTGCTTGCCCATCCCTTGGCGGTGGCTTGAATTGGGAATGCATTTACTGTCTTCACTCATGACACTCACCTCCATCTGCGGATGACGGGGCACCGCACTCCATCTCGCCGACCCCCTCGATGGATTCAGGGCCCATCATGTCGGCACAAGTCTGCTCCCAGGGCATCATCTTGATTGGAGATGCTGGGCCTCCTCCTGTCTCCAGGGCCTGGGTCCTGTTGGCCGATAGGATGGCCGCACCCTGAGACGGAGGTCGTCCCACCTTTTGCGGCAGTCCCTTGTTGTGCGGGGGGTGTTGCCGACAGCGCTCACCTTCTGGGCAACCAGGTCCCATATTTGTTTTTTTCTTGCTATGGTGGCCTTGCGCATATCAGTGCTGAACACCACTTCTGCATTGGCATGCAGGGTGTCTACCAGGACCTGTAGCTCATCCTGTGTAAAGCGCTCCTTGCGGAGGCGTGCGGCTCCTTTTTTGAGTGCTTTCGGCATGATATAGGTGAATGCTGGGAAGTCTCAGGTTCAGAATCTTCCTCCGGATTCTGCATCAAGGGGATGGCAATGGATTGTGTTTTTAAAGATGGCCGCCGCGCTCCTTCCCGTTCCTATGCGATGATGTAATTTCCGTATCCGTTAATTAGCGGTGACTGTAATTTACGGTGTCCGTAAATTATGGTCACCGCTAATAACGGATAGCAGAGCTTCGGTGGCGGTGTTGTAACGACCGTCTCGCTTCATGCCGGTAAGGGGTTTTACGGGCCCTTTAGCGGTATGCCGCCAGGGGATTTACCGGCATGGCGGAAAGCTCGTGCCCGCGAAGTCGGAATGGCCTGTAAATTGCGGCATTGTACCAGACCGGACTCGGTCTTTCCGCCATGCCGGTAAAAACCCATACTTACCGCAAACCTAGGAATGAGGCCCAAAGTCTGAGCTTCTCCCAGCTCTCAGCCTCCTTTTCGGCTCCCCTTGCCCAAGTTCAAGAAAGTTCCTTAAGATTACTTTTCTCAAGTTCAAAGCATTACAGTTCCATACAATCCTCGGGGGTTCCCTTGGCCAAGTTCCAAGCAACACTGTTCGAAAGGAAAGGGTCCCTAGGCTCTGTCCTCAAGACAGCATTTGTAGTTTCCTCAAGTCTCAGGGGTCCCTTCCCCAAGACTTCAATCCCGCAACTGATAATTAGTACAGTCTTATAAAATTTAACTCAAATCCAGGCCAACTAGACCCTCCTTATGGTTACCATCGCCAGCTTACTTATAGTGCCTCTTCTGGATGTATTTCAAAAGGCCTTTTGGTTTTCACATTTCAGGGCTCAATGGTCTAGGCGCAGTTGTCAGACCACGCGGTCCACCCATCATAGGTCGCGCAACCAGGAACCCAAGGCTTTTTAGCCCGCACAGGCTCTTCTATTTTTCTCCTGTTTACAGATTCACCTTCAATGTGTTACACACCTGTGTGCCATTCTTTGGCCTTAACGCATTGTCTCCAGTTATAAAGTTCACTTTGTGCTGCTCTGGTTCAGACCCCACCTTTTATTAAACTTCTTCACACTTGCGCTATTTTCTGCATGATGCTTTTCAAATGGGCACTTTCCTCTTGGGCTCTGTTTGGCATTAGCTTTGCATATGAAGCACAAAGTTCTGTATTCAAGATGCCTACTTTGGCTTAAATTCCAGTTTTCATTCAGTTTGGTATTCAATATATATATATATATATATATATATATTTCAGAGTTGTGTCAAGTTTGCACCCAGTTCGGTATCCAATAAACATACTTTAACTTTGTTTCAAGATTTCATTCAGTATGTCATGTAATAAGCCTTACATGGCACTCTGTTACCGACACGGAGTGCTCTAGTTGCGCCCGGGCTCTGATTGTCTCCCCTGACACTCACCGGTCTTCAGCATCCTCGCTGGGTGCTCTGACTGTCTTTTTCTTATGTTTCTGCTTGACAGACTGGCCCCTGCAAGCCCTGCTCACACTCCTGGTGCTCTGCCGCACACACCAGCATCTCTGCCTCCTCCACATGGACGCAAACTTCATCCTTTTCTTCCTGCTCGCTTGCAGGTACTGCTACATGCAGCCCATCACACAGGCTCCCGCTTCTGTGGCAATCCAACAATTTTTCTGGGCATTGGCCGGTGTCCTGGCTTCCTCACCGCCCCAACACTGCTGCCTCCTCACTGCACGAGTCCCCTGCCCGCGGCTGCCACACAGGCCTCCCTTTTCCTCTCTATGGTGTTCTCTGGTTCTCCCTTTGTACACCCGCACCCACTTGATAGGTTGCAGGTGTGAATTCCTATTTTTATTTGCCTGACATAGTTAAGGGGACATACCTGAGCCCTCACAGCTCTCTGCAGGCATCTTGTTTGTCCAAGTACCAAAGTGGTGAAATGGAATTTGAGTGTTTATTGCTCTTAATCGCCTCTTCCTCATCCCAGTACTTTCAATACTCAAATGTGGGGAAATTAGGAGAAATAATTTACAATAGCCTATAAAGGCCGGGGTAGAGGTAGGTTGATCATCAATAGGGAAAGGGGGAGTACCATGTCTCGTCTGTGGGCACCGCACTCTCAATCCCCAAGGACCCTCCACCCAAGTGATCCTCCCTCGCTTCTCCACCCTCAGGGTCACGATTCAAAATCAATGGCCTTTCCGTGGTCACCTGAGAAGAGGATCCAGGGGTGATAGAAGGGAGGATTCGCTCGGGTTTCTCACAGTCCCAAGAGTGCCTAACGAGGTAGCATAAGGAGAAGAAGTCGGGAAGTGGAAGCCTCCCCCAACCGCAGTGTTCTTGGAGCAAGTGAGTGAAGCTCTGTGTTCAGGTTCACTTTAAAAGCCTTGCCGGTAACTTTAACTTGTGCAAGAATGGGAGCGAGAAGTCATGAAGAGCTCGACTGATGAAGGTAATGTATCACGCGCACTTCTTACACAAGCTGGAGTGCTCGCACATACAGAAAAGCTTTTCCTTTTCCATCGTGAACTATTTAATGTTACTGGAGAGCTCGCATGTCTCCAGTTAGGAAGGGGAACTCATTGTGAACCCCTCGGAAACCCTAAAGCTGACTTTCACAAACTGTTACAAGACTTACCACATCAAAGAGAGGTCACGTGTGAACAATTATAGTTCCCGAACGGAGACAGAGTGTTAATAAGGGGGAGTACAATCCC
The DNA here is from genome assembly GCF_040938575.1 of Ambystoma mexicanum. Classification (NCBI taxonomy): domain Eukaryota; kingdom Metazoa; phylum Chordata; class Amphibia; order Caudata; family Ambystomatidae; genus Ambystoma; species Ambystoma mexicanum. The sequence goes on from NC_090938.1 coordinate 57,178,441, forward strand.
TTACGATTCTTTAAAGCCAAAGATCTTCCTTAAAGAGTGGTCGGGTCACACGCACCTAAAATTGAATGTCTTTTGAAGAGTGAACCTTGTAATATCAAGAACAAGTATTCTATAAATGTAGGTTGTCAAATTGAAGAGAAGAATAAGCAATACCCAAGCCAGTAGGTGAATCCTTTCTATAGTGAACCCAGCCCTGTTAAAATATATCCACCTACATTCTGAGTTTGATAAAGGTCCAGTGTCCTCTTATACAAGTGTGTCATTGTTATCCAAAGCTGGAAGTGTGGCAATACAGCTTCATGGTAGCTACTGGAACCAAAAAGGTGTGAATGAAGCTAGTGAGGGGAGCTGGGTGCTTGTAAGAAGATTAAGTCTACAATCTGTAATGCTGAGACTGTTTAAGTTGAGAGAAAGGCAGTCTGGAAGAAGAAGCAGGCAATACTGGTGGCAGTAAGACAGGCAGAAGAGGCAAGCAAAGAGGCTGCCCTTTTGCAGTATAGCAAAGAAGAGTGTCCTGCCTACCCGTGGAGATCAAAGAGTCTTGTCTTTAAATTAACTAACAATTGTGAAAGTACCAAGTTGAAGCCGAATTATCCAAACTGTGGTTTTGTAGTAGTGGCAAACTGTGGTTCAAAGTAGCCTGTTCCACCATATCAGTAGTAGAAGGGTGGTTGTAAGAGAAAAGTAACACCGTAAGAAGAAGCATCCTGCCAATTATACCAAAGACACTGCAGAGGTCATACGTACATGGAGAGTTGTTGCAGATGAAGTTATTCAATTATACCTTGAACTGTGGTAAAACAATCTTGGAAAGGGAATATCCAGGATTACCAATGGTGCTGTTTTCTTGGCTGGAGGTGGAAGGGGAACTTTTCAAGAGAAAGCTGAAGAACTGATACCTGGGGTTTTTTGTTTGGTGAACTTAGATTTCCTTTTGAACTTAAAAGATCTGGTTCAAGACTTTGCTTTTCTTTTTGAACATTTGGAATAATTGACTTTGAATAATCCTGTGGAAGGGATCTACCTAGGACAGGAGAAAGTAATCCAAATCACTGGTTGTTGGTTATTCATCTGTTTGTTGTTTTTGTATCTCTTTGGATGTTTTGTTTAGTCTGAGGGCCAGTTTTGTTTATGCCGCTTAAAAGTCCTCTACTTCAGGAAGTATGAGGCATCTGACTAGTCGCCTTAACCGAAGATGATGCGTCAGGGTGATGGGGGAGCGAGTGCTACATAATCCTGCTTTTGATGGGTAAGATCTGCGGCTCTCAGCTCGGGGTGGCTAACTTGGTGACCATATACCATTGTTTTGCAGACAGTTTTTTAAAAATAAGTATTTGTATGAAAACTATTCCTCGAAAAAACTCATCGAAAAATAAAGGGGTGTGTGGGTACAGGGTAAAAGAGGTAGGGGGCTAGGGATAGGGATTCAATAATTGGGAACAATGTTTGGGGAGGAAACCCAAAAAAAGAAAAGGACATTTTGATGAGTTTTTTTGCTGACAAATGTTTGTTAAAAAAAAAATGAAGCGAAAAAAAACCTGGTGGTAAAAGAACATAGAACTCTTGGTGGCAGCCAAAATACTTATCTACATCAGAGATTGGGTGACGGAGTCCTTCCAGAAGAATGTGGCACACGAGATCCCCACAGTGAAAGGTTTTTTGCAAAGTGCATCGCAATCTGCAGTGTCGGCTGTGTTTTACCTACCACTTAGTTCTGTTTCTCAAGAGGGAGGTGAATAAGGCTGAAGGGAGGAAGTCGTTTGCTGATTGGTAGTTTTCCCTCCACACCTTAATGTGACGCTACATTAAAAGGAAGCCCGCGCAGAGCGCACCGCAAAGTTAATCACAGTCTGTAGTCTGCTGCAAGCTGGGTTCGGTACCACTACTGTTGAAGCCCGCCGCTCGCCCTCTTCTTGCCAGGTAAGAACCAAGCGTTTTGGCTTTTCTTCGGACTGTATGGACCACCTTTTGTATAGTAACTACAGTCTAAGGAGTTCAGCATTCTACTTTTTTTTTACTTATGGCATACATCTTAGATAGCAAGTGCCATTTCGGACTCCGCTGGCATACTAGATATTGAAAGACCTTGGGAGGGTGGGGGGGATCCTTTCCTTGTCTTTGCATAACTCTCAAAGTTCTCCTTCTAAATTAGAAGAGAAGCTCAGACTATTTCATGCAACAAGGAACAATGGCTGCCTAAAGTAGTGAGTTTGTGGTAGGTGTTACTTCTATGACCTCAACCAAAATGACAGCCATTGACAATAACTCACTTGTGAATCTATGTTACATCTTAAAGACCAAGGGCAAGACTGCCTCTGCTGAACAGAGTAAGGTTAGCACAACAGACAGATTCCTACCACTTGAGGATACCAATATCAGTGCAACCCCATGATTATTTGAGGCAGCATTGGGTAACAGTTTTGATGAGACGTCCCAAGAGCCCAGGGTGGTGGATCATGGGAACACCCCTCAAATGTTACAAGAGGCGTTGGCATCCTTAATTAAGATATGCAAAGCTATCTGCAAAAATCGAAATGCCCAGCTCACCATAATGCAAAACATAGGACATCTATTTATTGACTTTATAGATCATCCAGCGAACCACATACAGGTGGGTCAGTCTCTGGTCGACTGCAACTCAAGTGATTTAATAGCTAGTGCTGTCACTACCCCTGAGCGGCCTCGTCATGAATGAACGCCAACTATGCAGATTGCATCCTCAACCAAAAGTGTAGGCTTAGCGACCTCACCAAATCATCAAATCACACTCCGATCAATCAATTATTGCATCATTCTTAGAGTGGAGGAGCTATCAGGGGCCAGAAGTGCCATCACGGCTCTGGTTCAGCCCATCAACAGACTGCCTACTCAGGAAAATGGCAATGTACAAATACGGGTGTCGAACGAGAAACATCTGGAAAAGAAGCAACCTAAAAGAGAGCAAAACAAAGAAGATAAAAACGACGGGATCTGCCAAACCTCAACGAGTAGAACTAAAGGAGACCTCAACTGAATATGTTCTGTTAGATAGAAAGCGAATAAAGAAGCAAACCAATCCAAGAAATTAGAAACTGGGCAAATACTTCAACAGTAACCTGGATGACTGGATAATTAAGGATCAAATGATATGTCCTGACAATCAAGTAGAAGAGCAACACCTGACCTGGGAAGATCCTATCAATCACAATTGAGCAGTCAATGTCGGTCAGTGATTTGGAGGAAATGCATATTAGTGCACCTGTCACCTTCAATACAGTGAGGCATCAGCGCTACGTAGAGATAGCAGCGCTCAGGATCTAGACACTAATGACACATCTAATACGCGGACCATCTTTTAGGCTAAGAAATGGCCACCCAATGAACAGATCCTTTATACTGTCTATGACGCACATGATACCGTGGCGAGGAGTAATAGGGGCATTGGTTATGTACAGCAGCTAAACCCCAATCACTCCAGCAGTACAATTATACATTGCAGAACAGGCCATATTGTCTCATACATCATCATGACGTGTGGCACTGTTTCCTCCAAAATGGGATACCATCTTTCGATCACCGTAGGAATACCGAACCACCACATACCAAGTGAACAAATGAATACCATCTGTGACCAATCAGGTAGAAGGATACTGTGAGACAGGCATGGTATAAAGAGACGACACAGACAAGTCAAACACAGTTTGAGAACCTTTATTCTCAAGGGTCAGGATGGTGTAACGCCAAACTCGCCTTAACTCTAAGATGGGAAGGTGTCCCTACAGAAAGCTCATCAAGTTTGTCAGTCAAAAACAAAATACTGTCTGTGTCACAACCTATGTGCAACTTAGGGTTGGTAGCTGATGATACATGTTGGGGATATGGGAAAGAGAAGGGGACATTCATTCATATGCTGTGGCATTGCCCCAGAGTTCTAGCCTTCTGGTGTTAGGTGTTAGATAGACTAGATATTATCTTATCTATCAAATTTCCAAGGAAGCCATTACAGGGCCTAATGTTAGCAAATAATGTGCGTTGTTTAACGGCTCGTTTGTATGGATCTTGGATAGACAGAATCCTTGTACTAGCAGAGAAACAAATCTTGAAAGTTTGGCAAACCAGGAAGAATCCGCGAGTTGAGGGTTGGATTAATGATCTACTGATATTATCTGATTTTGAACTGGTCATGTTTCAGAGGAAGGGTAAGAAAGACGCTTATTGGATTTTGTGGAAGCCTTTTAATGATTTATATGGTAACGGAGCATCAGAGTGAGTAGCTCATTAATCTAAGTGGTCAGATAATAGCAAAGATGGGGTATAGTGTTTGTTTTTGTTAGTCTGCGTTTAAGTGTTTGTTTTGTGCCTTTAATTTAAATGTTTGAGAATGTGAACAATCTGTTTTTGTAATTAAATTGATAATACCAAAATGAGTAGTTGTTGCCCCATCAAATATGTGCCTAATTACATTCTGTATAATTCCTGGGGCATGGTTGATATTTAGTAGTTGTATGTGTTCAGATATACAGATTTTCAATTGGATTGTTTGCATTGTATTATATCTTGCATATGCTTATTTGAAAATGAAAAATAAAGATAAGGAAAAGAAAACTATGCTTGTCCTCACTTCTACAGAATAATAGGATGAATGGGGTATGGCCAACTCAAAGGTGTTCAAAATAAAGTTAATGTAACAATGGAACCTTTCTAAAGCTCCCTTCCCCAAGTTTAAGGCACTCAGGATTAAAAGGGTCCACAAGTATCTCAGGTTTCACTTGGCAAAGAAAAGTTCATTTGGCAAAAGATTTTGCGGGTCTCCTTTCCATGAACCCAGAAGCCTTCTAGTTCACACTTCTCCAATGGGTCTCTTTGGCTTCCCTCGCCCAAGCTTCGACCCTCGTGGTTACCTCTATTCAACTTGTTTAATTGGATTTCCTTTTACACAAAACAGTTAAACTCACCAAAAGGTTCCCCGTTCTCTTGGCTTCTTTCGGTACTCCATTCCCCATTCTGAACCAAGTCCTTTTAGTGTTTCTCTTTGATTAGATCATACAGCTCCTTGCATTCAATTGGACTCCTCTGATCGTGGCGCAGTAGTCAGAACGCACGGTCCAACAATTGCAGATCATGCAACCACGTGCCTTATACTTAAGGTTCTCTTTGTTTTCCTTATGCTGGGGTCTCTGCGGCCAACCTGGATCAATCTCCCAACTGGTAGCCACAATGTTGCTTTTCCAACACCCTTTGCTTATTCTCACGTCACTGCTGTCAACCTGGATCCATCTGCCACCTGGTGGCAACCCCAGAGCTTTTCCAACACACTTTGTTTAATGCCAATAGTTTTCTATCAGTTTTGGGAATTTTGCGCCAACTTCATTTCTCGCACAGTACCCCCTTTTTAGGATCTCTATTTTGCTCACTTTTTGTGTCTCCGCAAAGCTCCCCTCTCTGCCAACACTTCCTTTCTTTGCATAAAGTAATTCAAGAACGTTTATCATACACGTGACCACTCTGCCACTTTGGATCCTTGTAATTCCATTTATCAATTTCACTGACGTGTCTCCAGTCTTACGCGTTTGGGCTGCAATGTTGTATCTTGATCACTTACATCAATACACACCAGGCTCTAACAGCTTTTCACTCACCAATGGTGTTTTCTTCGTTCTTGGGTTACATCTTTGCTATCTGAGCTCAGGGTCTCCCCACCTGCCTCTCAGACACTCCTGGGCTCCTGTGCTGGCCCAGGGGAACATGCATTTAATTATACCAATGTAACAGGGGATCAGCACACCTCTTGGCTCCCTTCATTGGATTTCTCTTCCTTTCTGGAATCGGAGGACTTCAGCTAGGCCTCTCCTGGATGCTTCCTCAGACAGACCCTCAGCATCTCTGCATCCCTGTTTCTTCCAGCTGGTCCTGGGCAGCCACGACTCCTCAGCTCTCTTCCCAACTCGCTCTGCTTTTACTGGCAAAACTGGCTTTAGACTGAGAAGGGATCCCCTGCTGAACTCAGCCACACAGCCTCCCTTCTGCTCTGCCAACTGCTTCTACTTGCACTGCTGAGTGCCCCACCTTTTATACACCTGAGCCCTGTCAAGGGATTCCAGGTGAGAGTCCTTGACCTCCCTTGCCCGACTCTCATTTGGCCAATGAATGAGACATGCCTGACCCTTAGGTTTCCTTTCTCCTTGTCAGTATAAGAGTATTGTTGAAGGTGTGGATAATTTCGGTTAAGTGCCTGACTCTGCCTGACCTCATTAAAGGGACAACTTAGTAGTGTAGAAGGCCTCTCATTCATCTTCCTCCTCACAGTACTTTTCTCATAGGCAATCTTTTTAACCCTAGGTCGCATTTTCCCGTCTCATTATGTGTTGAAAATGGGGAGGGGGAAACAGGACAGAAATGGTAAAATTCCATAAAAGCTGAGGGAGAGTAGGATGATGGATAATTCGTAAAGGGGGGATAATTTGCCTTCCCACTCCCCAGGGACCTCCTTCTCAGGTGATCCTCCCTTGCTTGTCTGTCCCCAGGGTCGGGATCCAAGTGACCACCCTTCTCTGGCCACCTCAGCAAGGGACCCAGAGGGAGAAAATTACGCCTTCAGGTTTCTCACAATACTAAAAGATGATGGCTTAGTGAAATATGCAGTAACAGATAAGACAACTGGTAATTGGGAATTGTAAAGGCATCATGAAGCAAGACACAGACAACCAATTTAATATTTACATAAAACATTTTATTAGCTTAAATGTCAGATTGGTAAAAGGTCTAACTTGCTCTACGCTAAGGTGGGATTTCCGTACCTAAATAAAACTAAGGAAAGTCAAAAAATTCAACTGAGGAATCTGTCAGCATCCAAAACCTATCCTTGCCCTCACAGCTAATCTATACAATGTGCAGGGGTGTCAGCAACCAAAAGAAAGTGTCCAACATAACGTTCTGAGCTTCTCCCCGCTCTCCGCTTCCCATCAGCTCCCATCCCCAAGTATATAACAGTTCCACAAAACAAAAAGTCGCAAAGTTACCTCTCGGGATAACACAGATTTAACCACAGTTCAAACAAATACCCAGGGACCAACACCAATCTGCAAAGCCACAAGCTACCCCCCCTTCTACCACAACTACCCACCCCTCTGAACCGCAACCATGCCACATGCTACACGCAGCCTTAATCAATGCTAGGTGCCCCTAATTTGCCACATGTCAAATAACATCTATATGTCTAAATTCCAATAAAATACGTTTAAAACAAAATCAATGCTAGGTGCCTACCAGCACACACTCTTGATATCAACGGCCTAATTTCAAACCTGAACTTAGACCTTTTAGCTGTCACAGAAACCTGGCTTCATCAAGCCTCAGGCCATGTGCTGTCCCTAGCATTACCAGAAGGTTTCACTATCCTCAGATGAGACAGAACAGACACCCGAGGGGGTGGCGTAGCCCTCAACCACAGGGACTCTGTCAACTGTGAATGCTCCCCTGTCAAACTTGTCACTGCACCCTCAAACTCTATCACAATACATATTATACACTGCCAGCCTACTGTGAGAAACCTGAGGATATTCTCCCAAGCAGACCATGAGAATCCCTTATTCAGGTGAACAGTGAAGAGCTGGTGCTCTCAGATCCCAACCCTGGGGGTGGAGGAGCGAGGGAGGATCACCTGGGTAGGGCAGCCTGGGGGTATCGAAGGGGGGGGCGAGGGGCAATGAGATGAGATGAGGGGTGAGATGCGGTATTATACCAAGGACAAGGAAGATGGGGTCCTTGAGGCTTTCATAGGCTGTACCAACTCGACCTCCAATCCACCCAATGAAGCTCCTTTACCAGAATCCAACATCCCCTCCACATCTGGTAAATCAATTAGAAACCCTGTTGCACTCAAACCATATATCCCAGAATCGCTGTTTCCTTGTTTCCTACCCGACTACTCGCGGTCATTCTTCTCCACGTCCCTCTGATTATTCTTTCCCAAACTCCCAGTATACTTTGATAAACCACTACCGTTCCCACAATCCCACCTATTCATTTCACAAACCCTATCAATCTCACATTTCCGAGTTGACCAATCACTCCCTTCCTTATGACATCTTCTCCTCATCCTACCCCATAGGAGATCTAGAAACTCTACCCCCCCCTCCTTTTCCGGCACAAACACTTTTTTATACTGTGACAAACAGACTAATGCCAAAACTGTTTACCTGACATGTCCCAACACAAGAGTCAGGCAAAGTCAGGCAATTGACCAGAATCACACACACCTGACAGCCCTTTCCTTTCCCCACAGGGATAAAAGGTGGAGTATGAGAGCACACAACGAGCAAGGCAGACCACACGATGAGACAGTGTATCCAAGCATAGCAGTACAAGAGGAGAAAGGCGGCGAGAACCGAAAGGGTGGCAATGAGAGAAGCAACCTTGCCCTTTCCGACCCAGCCCCTCAAAGCATCTGTGGAAGGAATCGTAAGACCGCGAACAATAGCGAGTGTGTGTTGCAGCAGATGTCAACAGTACACGCAGCACGCCTACACTGATAATCAGAACAGGGAGAGACGCTTGCTACCGTGGTACCAGCCTTCACTCCAGATACAAGAAAAGCTAAGTGGTTCATCACAGCCGGTGAATCGAGGGGAAAGCCGATAAGAAACTGAACTGTGTTGAATGAAAGTCACAAATGGCAAATTAAGGAAAATTCAAAGAACTGTTAACATTAAGAGAACACCATCTGCAGAGGAGTCCAACATCACATGGGTGCTCATTCGAGAGACTCTGGTTGATCCCACGTTTGTTGAAACTACGAATACCAGAAGGCCCTAGGAGAGCCGGGTGGAAAAGGTCAAAGTGGTCATATATGGGCCTAGCAAACCCCCCTGTGCAGCTGAAAATCTTTGACCTGCACGTAATCGAAAAGCTAAGGGAGATGAATCCTGCATACTGAGAAAAGAGAAAGAGCTGTGTGATTGGCAATAGTTGGCAAGAGTGAACCCGACGGAGGGATGTCCACAGTGGAATGAGACCCATAGTGAACCCAACAGAGAGCGGCTGCTGAACTGTATGATCTCCAAACAGCCCTTTAAGATGAGTAGCAGTACCCTTGAGATAGATGGGGATGCAAATTCATACTCGTGCATCAAATAATTAAGACAACTCAATAGTTTGGCAAAGGGAGTCCGTTTAATGAAAAGTTCATAAAACGGTGAGTACAACGGACATCAGCAACCGCTTGATCTTCTCGCTCTCTTTATTTTTAGAAAAAACACAATATTTATAGCAAAAACTAGTCATTGCTGAAGTACAACCCGCGCACGTACTAACGTCATTCTAAGTAGCAATCTTAAAAACCTAACATACAAAGTAATAGGTTATAGGAAGGTAACTTAACATAGGTACTATATCTGTATACGGTAAAGGGGAGAGGGGATTGGATAATAAATGTCAGGTGGGGCAACTAAGCCCTCCCTTCAAAATGGACACTATGAACGTCACTAAAAGTATGACGTCCCATTGGCTCTATTCACAATAGGACCTTAGATTACATGGTCCACTATGATTGGGTTGGCATCAACCCCACTCATACTTTTCCACCTATGTCTAGCAGCACGCAGAAAGGACATCCAGGTGCAGAGAAGCTCATCTGCACCCCAGCTTCCCACCAATTATGCTACAATCAATCATCACCTCAGTGGTCATGTGTCAATTACTGCTTTGTAGTTTGGCCTTGTGTCTATTCTGTACTCTGAGAACTTTCAAGGAGTATGGGCATGGCGGGGATCCATGCGTAGGTGTGAGTTTCATACTTCCAGCCTGCCTCTGTCACGTGACTAGACACTGTGACATCAGCTTTTCTTCATGTCTTTTCGTATATTTGATTTACTTCTACCAGTCTTCTGATATCTGTGGATTATCTTGACCTTTCTGAACAGGATCCTCTGTTCTTTTCTCTCCTTAAGTGTATCCAATGTTGGCCTATTCCAGTCAGATAAGACCTTGGCTTCTTGGCATGGTCATCCTATAGCTGAGTTTTGTTCTGTCTTGATTCTCGATTTTCTTGCTGCAACACACTGCATCTGAGGCCTCTAGTAACCTTTGTTCAATCATGCTCATATGCGTAATGAACTTACATCTATACACAAAGGGCTTCTTGAGGTATATACTTGTAAACGATGGTGCTTGCATAAAAAGCATAACCAAGCTTCACAATGTCTTTGCCTCTTGCAGTTACTTGCATCTGTACACGTTTAAACTAACTAAATATGTACATCATGTATGTGGCATAAGTTTCTTCATCTTGACATCAACTTCTTCACCTTAGGCTCAAGATGTCACTTATCTATGGTATTTTGTCTCTTGTCAGTAATCTTAAGTCATTAGATCTTCTGTATGTGCGTCAGTCCGATTTCTTATGACATCACCATTCATCTTCCTTCATTATTTTCTTTGCTTCTTCAGGTATTTTATACAAACAACTGTCATATTTTTTAGAATGTAGGCATGGCTTTTTTAATGGGTACCTTACTGTCCAGGTTTTCTTAGGTGTCGGTATATTAACAGGTGCTGTCATCCTGATAGGCACTGGGTAGAGTCCATATGCTGCTCTCTGCTGATTCAACTGTTCTTCATACATCACATAATTTGGTGTGAACTTAATGGGTAATGGGAGGGGGCAACTGGAGTGGGGATGATACTCAACACTTCCTTTTCACTCCCCCCTCTGGGCGATTCATCAACCACTCTCACTTCTTTCTTTGCATTCACTTTTTCTTCATCCTTTACTTTTATTTCATCTTCTGGATCCAGACATTTTGGTCTGATGGAATGCTTCCTTGGGGTCCATATCTTTTAGACTTCTTTCAAGCATCCTGCTGTTCTCACATGCTCATCCTTATTCCATGTCATCAGTTGGCATTCTCCACTTGGACTGCAATAGATCCCCTTTCCCACATATTTTCAATGACTTATTGGATACAGGAACTTGGTTCCCACTGGTGCATAAATGCTGGTTTTCACAAATTCTCTTATTTCTTCATCCATTAGGTCTTTGGGCTTCCATCCTGACTCAACATCAATCATGATCTTCATCCCTATAGCTTTCTTTGCAGTCTTCTGGCATTGTGAGATTATTAATTTGATCACACAGAATCCAAGTAATATCATTACCGACAGGGCTCCTAGGAACTTGAATGACCCTGCCATCCATTGTGCAATGCATGAAAACAGTGCTCCAAACCAACTGTCATCATCAACTTCGTCAGCTTCATCTATCATCTGATTCTGTAGTTTTTTCAGTATATCTGTGGCCTCTGTTAAGGTTCCATTCTCGTCATCGTGTAAAGGTATAAATGTGCAACATGATTCTCCAATTTGTGCACAAACACCTCCATCTGTAGCTATGATCATGTCTAAGACATATCTGTTCTGGAGTGTCATCAGTCTGATTGCTCTCAACTCTTCTCTGATTGCATTGAATCCTTTTATGGTCGTGTTGATGGTCTGTACTAACTCCCATCTGGTTATCTGCCACCATTAAGTATTTGCTCCAACTTGAATTCTTGGCATCAGGATTGCCGTAAACACTGATGAGGTCAGGCTTAACAACCTGTGTTCGTATGGGATAGCATCGAAAGATTCTATGGATTTTGCAGAGATAATGTCCCCTCTTTGTTCTCCTCATAAGCTCCAGACATCTCTTCTTTCTCAGGTGAGCATCTGCTTTTGGGAAACCGTCAATGTTCACATCACTTTTTGGAATCACCAACACTGGAACATGGACATTCACCAATATACATATGCCTCCCCAATTTTTTGGCAATCTCATGTATGCTTGGGAACCACATGCCCAATAGTGATCCATGATCACTGCAGTACCATGCACCATTCCTGGAATGTCAAAGACTCGACTACAATTGCAAATCTCTCCCATTTTTCTTGTGCCATTATTTCTGAAAAAGAATTGTGGGCTCTCTAATGGTATTATCTGCAAGGGTCCTCCTCTGTCCTCAACCCATGTCAGCAATTTAGCAAGCTTTGGCCATAATGGCTTGCATCCATTTTGCACTATGTCAATGGTAGCCTGGTAACAACCGATTACTACCCATGTGTAACGCTCACCTGATTCCCGTAGAGGCGCCGGTCTTGACTGGGCGTATACCGTATCTTCAAAGGTGATGTGTAACACACGGCTGGCTCTTTGGGCTGGACCTCTGTGCACTGTATGTCTGGCTCGAAGGGTAAGATGTCTGCAGATAGAAAATGTGGGATTAATGAACTGGGTTATTGAATGTCTCTCTCTTCTTCCCTTTCTCTTCTCCTGTAGAACCCCAAAGGTTAACGCTCTCACCTTAGGTAAGTGAACGCCGTGCTCTCCATCTGCCTCGAGGCAGGGTGCTGTAACCAGTTTCTTCACTGGATAAGGGGAGCAGGCCTCTTGACTTCAGAGGACTGCTGTCCGTCGTTTACTGCACGAACGATAAGTTTCGAGTAATTCTAATGTCTTTAAAGTCTTTAGTAATGATGTCTCTTGTTTTGCAGGGTTCCGGCGATGGCGGATGGCGGGTTGAAGTGAGTTGAAGATGGAGCCCATGTGATGAATAGAAGCGCCTGGAAGCACGTAAGTAAGCGCTTGTTGCCTGCTTCACGATGCGCTCTAACTGTCTTTTTATTTTGCAGGTACAAGTTCGGGGCGGCTGCAGGGTGCCGGAATACCCACTGGGTTAGATGTGGAAAGGAGTAATTGCACGTGAGTATTAAAGTTCCCCAATGTCTTTAAACGCACCTTGTTTTGTCTTTCAGATGCGGGATGCAGCGCCGAAGGCCTCCGGAGCGTGCAAAGAGTTGGTAAGCTTTTGTCTTTCAGATGCCGGAATGCAGCGCGAGGCGTTGGTGACAGCCGATGGACCAGGTAAGTGAAGAGCTGTCACTGAAGACCGTAATGCTAACCTGTTCTTTCTTGTCTTTATAGGTGTTGCTGAAGACTGGATTCAGAATGGTAAGCCTTTTTCCTTAGGCCCAGGATCAGATGCAGAAGACACGATGAGCGTTCTGCTGCTGAGGATGCAGAATAACGCAAAGCAAGATTCATCCATCGGGTGTGGTTTAAATAGCCTCCTGTAGTGCTTAGGTGTCTCCTTCCACAGCCACGCCTAGGTAAGAAAAGAGTTCCTGCTTTCCAGAAGAGTTCCAGTGTTCTGAATCTAGGGAGTGGCTCCTGCCCCACCCAACAGGAAAAGTAGTTCCAAACAGAAGAGGATCAGAGACTCAACTGGCAGGCAAGTAAGCAGCATGGTCTGCTGCAGGTAAGTCCACCCAAGCATTATGAGCCCGGTGCTTCCAGCGCTGGGACTGGGCATATTTATGAGCCTGGTGCCACTGGCGCCAGGACTGGGTCCAAAAGGTCCCAATTGGGACTGGTTGGCACTCGGAACCTGGGTTATGGATCTGCTTCCAAGGGAGTTGGGAAAACCCTGACCTTTTGGAAGCAGAGATCATGACAGTACCCCCCTCAAGGCCCCTCCCAAACCGGGCTTCTCCGGGGGTTTTGGCTTGTCAGGAAATGTTCGGTGAAATCTTTTGATTAGGCGAGGAGCGTGGACATATTCAGCAGGTTCCCAGGATCTCTCTTGGGGGCCGTAGCCTTTCCAGTCAATTAGGTAGAATAGTTTAGATTTGGAGATCTTGGAGTCCAGAATGCTTTTGACTTCAAACTCGAGTTCTCCATCAACTAGGATAGGTTTTGGAGATTTGGTTAGTCGGGTTTGAGGTTGCACGGGTTTGAATAGAGAGACGTGGAAGACCGGATGTATCTTCATGTGCGGGGGCAAGTCCAACTTGACCGCTACTGGGTTTACTATGGTAGTGATGGAATAGGGACCAAGGTATCTTGGGTTGAATGTGCGTGGCCCTTTTAGAGGTAGATATTTGGTGGATAACCAGACTTGATCCCCTACTTGATATTGAGGGGCTTCCTTCCGATGTTGATCTGCTCCTTTCTTGTATTGTTCTTTAGCCCTTTGAAGGTGAGAAACAGCTTCCTTAAAGGCTTGGGTGATTGTAGAATGCAGGTAGTCTACTGCTGGTGTTTCAAGATCTTGGAGGGGATCCAACTCCGAGGTTCGAGGTTGACTGCCGTACAAAAGAAAAAACGGGGTTTTCCCAGTTCCCGAATGGACAGAGTTATTGTAGGCATATTCGGCTATCCAAAGGATGTCTTTCCAAGTTTTTTCAGTTTGTTGCAGCATGCAGCGTAAATACTGTTCCAGAGTTTGATTGGTCCTCTCGGTTTGTCCGTCGGTCTGAGGGTGGTGACTGGTCGATAGTCTCACATCAATTTGAGCCGACCGACAGCAACTTCGCCAAAAATGAGAAATAAATTGACTACCTCGATCCGAAATTAGAACCGAAGGAAAACCGTGCAGTCGGACGATGTTTTCGAGAAATTCTCGGGCCAGAGTTGCTGCTGTTGGCAAGCCTTTGAGCGGAATGAAATGCGCCATCTTGGAGAATAAGTCCACGATTACTAGAATCGTATTGTATCCGGAGCATGGAGGTAGATCGGTGATGAAGTCCATAGAAAGCGTATGCCAAGGGCGAGGTGGGATGTCAATAGGGCGTAAGAGGCCTGCTGGTCTTTCCTTTTGACTCTTGTTTTGGGCGCATACTCCACAGGATATTATAAAGTCTCTGATATCTTTTTTCCAAGACGGCCACCAGAAGTAGCGCTTGATCTTTTCTGAGGTCTTGGCCATACCGGGATGTCCTTCCATTAAAGAATCGTGATAGCAAGAGATTACTTTTTTCTGTAAATCTGTGCTGGGTAGGTATAATCGTTCTTGGAAATACAATAAGTTGTCCTTTACTGCAAAGTCCTTTCCCTGCAGATGCCAATTCTGTATGTCTGCTGGAGTTACAAGTTGCCTGGCTTTATCCTTAACTTCCTCTATGGATTCTGTGGCGATTACACCCAGAATTCTTTGTTCAGGAATGATTGGTACAGGTTTAGGGTTGATCAAGTGTTCTTCCACTCCCATCCGAGAAAGGGCATCAGCTTTACCGTTTTTTGTACCAGGTCGATAGGTAATTATGAAGTCAAACTCGGCAAAGAATAATGCCCAACGGAGTTGTCTAGAGGATTGGGCTTTTGCGGTTTTCAAATATTGCAGGTTTCGGTGATCCGTAATCACAGTAACGGTGTGTCGGGCCCCCAGCAGATAATGCCGCCAAGCCTTAAAGGCAGACTTGATAGCCAGAAGTTCCTTGTCAGTAATCGTGTAATTGATTTCAGGAGGCGAGAATTTGCGGGACCAAAATGCCACGGGATGCAACTGATTGGTTACCGGGTCCTTTTGTGATAGAACTGCCCCCATGGCAAGGCTTGAAGCATCAGTTTCCACGATGTAGGGGAGTTCGGGGCGAGGGTGTTTTAAGATTGGTGCAGAGATAAATTTAGTCTTCAAATCCTGGAAAGCTTGTTCCGCCTCGGTAGACCATTCAAAACGTTTGTTTTTCTTTAACAAGGCAGTGATGGGCTGGACTATTCGAGAGAATTCGGGGATAAACCTGCGGTAAAAGTTAGCGAAGCCTAACATGCTTTGCACACCTTTTACGGAGGATGGTGATGGCCATTTGAGAACTGCATCGACCTTCTTTGAATCCATACGCACTCCGCCAGGTGATAATATGAATCCCAAGAATTCAACTGCAGTCACGTTGAAAACACATTTTTCCAACTTAGCGAAAAGTTTGTGTTGACGCAATCTTTCGAGGACCATTTTCACGTGTTTCCGATGTTCAGATTCCGATGAAGAATAAACGAGGATGTCGTCAATGTAAACAACAACACACACATCTATGAGCTCTCTGAGGACATCGTTCATAAAATATTGAAAGGCGGCCGGGGCATTACAAAGTCCGAAGGGCATGACCTGATATTCAAATAGCCCATACTTGGTGCGGAAGGCCGTCTTCCATTCATCGCCCTCTTTTACTCGTACCAAGTGGTAAGCTCCTCTAAGATCCAGCTTTGTATATATGCATGCTTTTCTGACTTGGTCCAGGAGTTCAGGGATCAAAGGTAACGGATATCTATTCTTAACGGTGATCTGGTTCAGGGAGCGATAATCTATACAAGTTCTAAGGTCTCCTTCCTTTTTTGGAACGAAGAACAAAGCTGAAGAAGCAGGGGACTTGGAAGGACGAATAAACCCATTTGCCAGGTATTGATCCAGGTATTGTCGAAGGGGAAGGTTCTCAGGCTCGGTGAGGGCATAAATTCTACTACAAGGAGGAGTAGATCCAGGTATCAGGTCGATCTGGCAGTCATAAGACCTATGAGGAGGTAGAGAGTTAGCCTGATCCTTCCGGAAAACATCTTGGTATTCTAGGTATTCGGGTGGTAACTGGGGAGTCTCTGAAGAAATTGCTGCCAGTGCAACACCAGGTGGAGGGTGACAAGTAGAGACACATTCTGGAAACTGGACCGTTCTTGCTCGCCAATCGATCAGAGGATTGTGTTTCTCTAACCAAGGTATTCCTAGAATAATCTGAAACTGAGGGGCCTTGATCACATCGAACACGATCTTCTCATGGTGTCCATCTTGACTTACTAGCGTCACTTCTTGAGTGGTATGCGTTACTGGCCCGGAGGCTATCTCCGTACCATCCACCGTAGTAATGACGTCCTTTACAGCCTTGGGACAAAGAGTTAGATTCATCCTCAAAACCATTTCATGATCCACATAATTGCCGATGGCACCGCTGTCGACGTAAGCTTCAATTGCATGTAATCGATCCGGATTATCAGGGCTAATGAGGACCATAGGTATCACGAAATGCAAGGTCACGGAACTGGTTTTCACGCTCGGCAAGAGGACCTCTATTCTTGTCGGGCGAGGTCGTTTCCCTGCTCAGAGTTTGTAACTTTGGTAACTGCAGCTCCTACTGCCTTCTTGGCAGGTTTCACTGGACAGTCTCGAAGAAAGTGCCCTGAGCTTCCGCAATAGAGGCATAATTGCAACTGTTTTCTCCTTTCCCGCTCCTTTTGCGTTAGAGGACCTTTCAGACCCCCTATTTGCATGGGTTCTCCGGAGTCTACTCCTTTGGAAGGAGTTGGCGGTTTGGAAAATACTCGAGCATCAAACTTGGAACGATCGGCCTTCCTGTTCTGCAGTCTGTGATCTATTTGAACGACTAAGTCTATATAGTCCGAACAATCTTGTGGGGGATTCACTACTTGGGCTAACACATCTTTGAGCTCTCCGCGTAGACCTCTATAAAACAGCGTAATCCTTTTGTCCTCAGGCCACTGAGTTTCCACTATCAGTCTGTTGAAAGACGCGATATAAGCCAAAAGGTCTTGATTACCTTGTCGCAACGAAAGAAGCTCATTGTCCAAGGCCTGCCCCTGTGAATGTCTTGCGAACAGTTTTTCCATACTGAGCTGAAAAGCTTGAAAATCATGGAGGACCGGATCATCTTGATTTACTAGAGGGATCGAACAGTCTGCCGCATTGCCACTAAGGTACGAAAGCACAAAAGCTACTTTAGCTTGATCAGTTGGAAAGGCTGCTGGCCGGCATAAGAAATGCAACCGGCACTGATTGATAAATACTGCCAACCTCTTTGGGTCACCAGAAAATCGTTCGGGCGGAGCCAGAGGTACATTCCCAGGTAGGTTGATCTGCACTGGATTCATAGAGGATGTAGAAGGAAGTTTTCCCCCAGATGCGGGTAACAGGGTCTGTCCGGCTTGTGACTGTAGCAATTGTCTAGCGAGATCATCTGTTCGCTCCTTGGAAATAATCAGTTCCCTTCTTAGAGCATTCGTTTCCTGACGGGCTGCATGCACTTCTGCCCTTAGTTCCCCAAGTAACTGGGCTAGCTGGTCGGTATCCGAGGTTTCCATAGCGCGTGGACGGGAGTTTTGTGGTAGGCTTTGCGTTCTGTAACGCTCACCTGATTCCCGTAGAGGCGCCGGTCTTGACTGGGCGTATACCGTATCTTCAAAGGTGATGTGTAACACACGGCTGGCTCTTTGGGCTGGACCTCTGTGCACTGTATGTCTGGCTCGAAGGGTAAGATGTCTGCAGATAGAAAATGTGGGATTAATGAACTGGGTTATTGAATGTCTCTCTCTTCTTCCCTTTCTCTTCTCCTGTAGAACCCCAAAGGTTAACGCTCTCACCTTAGGTAAGTGAACGCCGTGCTCTCCATCTACCTCGAGGCAGGGTGCTGTAACCAGTTTCTTCACTGGATAAGGGGAGCAGGCCTCTTGACTTCAGAGGACTGCTGTCCGTCATTTACTGCACGAACGGTAAGTTTCGAGTAATTCTAATGTCTTTAAAGTCTTTAGTAATCATGTCTCTTGTTTTGCAGGGTTCCGGCGATGGCGGATGGCGGGCTGAAGTGAGTTGAAGATGGAGCCCATGTGATGAATAGAAGCGCCTGGAAGCACGTAAGTAAGCGCTTGTTGCCTGCTTCACGATGCGCTCTAACTGTCTTTTTATTTTGCAGGTACAAGTTCGGGGCGGCTGCAGGGTGCCGGAATACCCACTGGGTTAGATGTGGAAAGGAGTAATGGCACGTGAGTATTAAAGTTCCCCAATGTCTTTAAACGCACCTTGTTTTGTCTTTCAGATGTGGGATGCAGCGCCGAAGGCCTCCGGAGCGTGCGAAGAGTTGGGGCCTCATTACGACCCAGGCGGTAAGTTACCGCCTGGGCCGTGACTTTACCACCATGGCGTAAACTACGTTTACGCCATGGTGGTTGGCGGACTTACCGCCCCATTCCGACCTTGGCGGGGCGGTAAGTCCCCAATCCCCATTTACCCTTCCCCATTCCCATTTTTGCCCCATAGGGCATAATGGGAGTGGGGAAGGCGTTAATTACGCCACCGTAAATTACGGTGGCGTAATTAACTCCATGGTCCCTTAGCGCCATGGATTTTAACACCTGCTAAAAGCAGGTGTTAAAAGCGCCATGGCGCTAAGGGACCTCGTACTCAGGCGGTAAGGGTCGGCGCTGTTAACGCTGCCGTTAACCCCTTACCGCCTGGGTCGTAATGAGGCCCTTGGTAAGCTTTTGTCTTTCAGATGCCGGAATGCAGCGCGAGGCGTTGGTGACAGCCGATGGACCAGGTAAGTGAAGAGCTGTCACTGAAGACCGTAATGCTAACCTGTTCTTTCTTGTCTTTATAGGTGTTGCTGAAGACTGGATTCAGAATGGTAAGCCTTTTTCCTTAGGCCCAGGATCAGATGCAGAAGACACGATGAGCGTTCTGCTGCTGAGGATGCAGAATAACGCAAAGCAAGATTCATCCATCGGGTGTGGTTTAAATAGCCTCCTGTAGTGCTTAGGTGTCTCCTTCCACAGCCACGCCTAGGTAAGAAAAGAGTTCCTGCTTTCCAGAAGAGTTCCAGTGTTCTGAATCTAGGGAGTGGCTCCTGCCCCACCCAACAGGAAAAGTAGTTCCAAACAGAAGAGGATCAGAGACTCAACTGGCAGGCAAGTAAGCAGCATGGTCTGCTGCAGGTAAGTCCACCCAAGCATTATGAGCCCGGTGCTTCCAGCGCTGGGACTGGGCATATTTATGAGCCTGGTGCCACTGGCGCCAGGACTGGGTCCAAAAGGTCCCAATTGGGACTGGTTGGCACTCGGAACCTGGGTTATGGATATGCTTCCAAGGGAGTTGGGAAAACCCTGACCTTTTGGAAGCAGAGATCATGACACCATGCTCTGCATTTTTTCTCCCATCCGTCTGGTGAAAGCACTGTTCCCCAGATTTGATTTGACCTCTGTTCTTCAATCTGCGAGATTCTTCTGAAGTCTTCATTGTAGTTTCCTATGTTTTGTTCACTTCTCTTCTGATCTCTGATCCTTTTAGTCTAGGTTTTTTGTATCTGATCACAATATTCTTCATTGTGGCCTTGTTTCTTGTCTTTATGTCTTGAACATAATCATCTTCATCTGGATCTGTTTTTTCAGTCGCCCATTTGGGAGAAGCATCACTTCCTATCAACTGGCCTCTGGTTTTGCACATTGCTATATATAACAGACAGTGTGTTGTCTGCACATCTATTTCGATAGCTACAAAGATTTTTGACTTTCCCATGATGTAGGGCAGAAGAGCACATACAAAGCATTCCTCATCCGAAGTTCGTCTTCCAACTTCCTTCATATGTTGGTACCATATGTTGTTTCCCAAATGTGCAGTGCTATCCAGGTAATCATTTAATTCATTATTGTCATCTTATGTGCTTCTTTTGGCTCTCATTCTTTTGATGAGCTTTCACAAGCATGTCACGTAATACTTCTGTATAGCTCCTTTGTGGTGGAGGATTCTCAGGCATCTCTATCAGTGATCTGGTCGTTTCTATTTCTGCTGTTCAAGTAGGAGGTTGTGCAATTTGCTTCATCCTTTCAATATACCAATTAGGCATGAATATGTCCCTTATCATTTCTGTTTGTATCTTTCCTCCAGGCAATGCCCTGATATTAAGTCTCGCAGGCTCAGGTGTGCTTGCATGTGTTGTCTCTTTTTGCTTATTCTCTAAAGCCTTTTGTCTCTTTAAAAGTTCAGCTTTCTCCATTTGTCTCTCAACTTCTCTAGGTGTGGAGCTTCTCATCATAGTTTGTCAAAACTCTCCCCTTTCTTTGGAATGTGATTCTGAAATCATTGACACTAGACCAGGTGTGTTTGTACTCATTATCTGTGTAGGTGTAACTTTCATTAATCACTTGTCTGGTTTACTTTGCCGACCTTGTCTCCGGCGTTTCAACTCATTTGCTAAAACAATTGGTGTGTGTGTGTATGTGTGTGTGTCATTGCTTACCACATCCATTTCAAGTTAGTCACTCTGTCATTCTTTCTTGGAAGGAACAGGAATGACTATATAAGGTCTGGGTGCTCTTGTGGGTATCAAGCATACATTCTCAGGTGGGTGCACGGGAACCACACTTTGTGCACCTATAAAATAAATGCAGTTCTGATTGTTAATGACTGTTATACAGTTATGAATATAATGCATGCATAAACAATGCATTGATAGGTTATCTTACAGCATTTGTTTCTTGGGCAACATGAATGTCTCTCCTCCTGAGGGAGAACAATGCTGCAGCTCTGGCGTCCCACCTCGTTCATCTAAGGAAGCAAAAACTGGTTCTTTAATACATTTTCATTATCACTTTTTTCTGGATTCTGCTGTCTCTGCTTCATGGATCAATAATTCTGGACCAGTTGTCCTCTGATCCTGAATACTGGACTGTCGCTTGTCTCTGGAAACAGCTCTGTTTCCAATGTAATGTTCCAACAATGAATGATGACCTCACTAAGTCTACAATACGTGTTCCATATAGACTAGTTCCCAGTCTATACCTCGAATCTGCTTCACTCAAGATGACATCAAGCTAAGCTTCTGTAAAGCACAGACCCTCCATAATCCTGTCTACCTCACTTCCAGCACATCAGGACACCTCCCCTCACCGGTCCCAAATTCTTACAGCGCGGCAGCAGAAGACTCTCCAGTTTGGGCATAGCCGGTCTATTCTGCCGTCACAAAGTACTGCATCATCTGTAAGGAGGCATTCAGATCGTGCTCATTCATGTTAGCATTGGCAGTTGCCGTGCCGCCTGAACGCTTGTCCACGGCGTTATCGTCCGACATCACGTGCCACAATCCACCGATCATGTGACCCAATCACCGTGACAACAGTGTAAACACACGCTGTGCGCAGCGCACGTTGCTTCTCAGCTGTGTTTGTTCCAGCGATTGGGGTCTCTGTTTTTTGTCCTCACTTACCTTCTTGGATTTTGACCTCGGCATTGTGTTTCCAGACTCCTCTCTGCCTCGCCCCTGGCTATGATGCACGTCTGCTTTTGCTCCTTCTGAACTGCTACGACCCGAATCCTTGTCCTTTTGGATTGCCACTGTCTCTCGCCGGTCAAGATGCCTCATGTACAGTTTACCTGGCTACTGATCCCGGATATTTTGTTGTTGCTTTGGACTGCTTTTGGACTTGCCCTCAAGTGTTACTACGCTGGACCTTTCTTCTGGTTGACGGCTTACGTTCTGCCCTCAATCCTCCCTCCAGGAGCTACCCATTGTGTTTCTGCTGCTGCTGTTCACATTCATTGGGGAAAAACACACCAACCATTGGGGGAACACTGTAAGCAAAGGCTCTGTTTTCCTTTGGGTCTCTCCCTCGCCTCCCAACCGGTAGGTGTCCTTGGTTTGCACGTTATCTATTGTCCAATAGTTGTCTTCCTGACTGTTGCCTTAACCCTCCATTCTCCCTCTGCAGCCATCTGGGGATCCAATGCTCTGGCTACTGTTCCAGCCACCTGTGGCTCCAATAACTGATCAGTGAGTTACTTGTATCTCCCTGTTCGGTGCTTGGGGACGGAGGTATATCTAATCTACGCGGGCCTCAAGTCCTGACAGCTTCCCTGTCAGAAAAAGTGTATTTTTTGTCAATACTTCCACGATCTGTCCTCAAATGAAAGTCTCCACACTCTTCTGTGATTTTGATGAGAAGAAAGTGCAACCTGTATCGTTATGCTATGTAGAAGCATACTCAAGTTAGTAGTGTTGGCTGGATCGCGGATGAATGTGAGTACATCAACATTGGCATGTCTCCCAACAAGGTCTGGAAAGTCTTCAATTAAACAAAAAAACACTGCATTTGGCAGTCTATGATTCTCTGGTGATAAGGACATTTGTCAGGTCCTTGCTGTACTCTGAAAGGAAAAGAAACTGTTCTGCAATCACTGTGAGCAGTATTCTTATTGTTTTTTTTTTTTCGTTATCAGGATCTTGAAGAAATTCTGTTATGCTTGTAAGTCTCCCCACCAGTGAATGATAGGACTGCAATACCAATTCCAAATAGGTCAGTATGTGCCTAGTGAGGTCACTATTGTGTGACACGATAAGTAAGTCCAAACAAAGACTCTGTGTGGAAGGACTCAGGATATTGTATTCTTTTCCAGTTTATATATCCTCAATCAAAATTTGGCATAGCTTTTCTTATCAAGGTTTTAGTGTGCCTCAGTCCAAAGTCAACAAGCTACTTGTGGCTCAATAAATGGAATTCCTCTTCTACTCTGCAACTAGGATGAACAGAGTGTTCGTATTTGTGTCCTTTTCCCCTTATTTTGCTTAAAGGAAATGTCTCATAACTGGGTCACAACCTTATCGCAAAGGTTTCTTTGCTTTTTTCACTTGACTGGTCATGCGTCCTTCTTGCTCATCATGGATCTCGTCTGCACGTGCTGTGATTCTCCCCATTGTCTGTAGTCTCTCCGGGTTGGGGGGTGGGCAGAGGGTTCTCTCCGAAATATGGCTTGATGTCTCCAAGGAAGATCCAAGCTCTTCTTCCCTGTAACTTGACTGCAGATGGCGTAATATCCTCTACAATGAAAGGGCCATGGAACCTTGGCTCGCCCCACCTTTTCCTTGTGTGATTCCGAACTAACATGATATCCCCAGGATATAGTTGAGGTACATATAACTCTGGAACCTAGTCAGCTGTAGTATCTCCTGCAGTGCTCTGTACTGCCCTCCACCCTCCTTGTCGTCACTGCAGCTGTCCTGAAATTACAGAAAAACTGGAAGTCATACAGTTCAGGTAGTTTTGTATTTCCAATCCTAGCACTTCTGTTGGCTGAGCATCACATCTAGCTCTAGTTCAAATCATTAAAGGCGTCTGCATTCTTATGCCCGTCACAAATTCATGTGGCGTAAGATGGTGATCAGAACCAGGCTGGTTTCTGAGTGCATACAATGCCAGTGGAAGGCAGTGCAACCATCCTTTCTTCAGAGTAAGCTTCAACTTGGCTATACTTTCTTTTAGCAAGCCATTGAGCTTCTCACATATCTCATTCCCTTGCGGATGATACCCCGATGAAAACATGTTCTTTATACCAAGCAGCAAGCTGATTTGTTCAAATACTGTGTTAACAAAATGAAGACCGTTATCTGCCCCCATCACTTCACAGACTCTCCATCTGGGAAATACCTCCCTCACCAATAATTTGGCCACACAGGTAGAGTCTGGGTCTGTACATGGATTTCCTTATTTTCTTTTCAACTGTGGAACAAAACTTTGCTCAAATCTGGGGAAGGAGAATTCACCCAAACCAAGAGAAGAGATGATGGTCATATTGTAAATCTGATTGAATGCTATATATATTTGTTGAATTGAACTGCCATGCATTTACATATCGCTGTATTGAATGAACAAGTGGGAGGGACAGATATCCTTGTGTTAGAGTATTTCCTTTAGTTTATTTTAGGAAGGAAAATCCTCATAATTTAATAAGCATATTTTTTAAATCTCCTTGCAAAGTTGTCTGCCTCACATTTCTGACTCCTCACACTAAGCACAAAATATTTACGGGTTAGTGAACATGTTCTGGTGTCTTTAATGCTGTTCAAGAATGTCAAGTCTTGAGTTTAATTGAAAATGGGGGATTTAGATGTCAGTACTGAAGGTAACTGCATTTGATGGGGTAAGCATAACATAGAGAGAATACATCAATAATCAATACCTTAAGCTATGATTCTCTAAACACGCGTGCACATCAGAATGTGGAACATCTAAATACCTGGATATGCAGACTTATTTCATATTATAGCAATGCAAACGTATCTCCCAGCCCAGATTTTATCCTGAAGGAAATTGGGTTGCCTATGGGGCAGCCATAGCTTCGAGTAAAAGAATGAAGAGATGGGACAGTTGCGAAATATGCATAGCTTCCTCCCTCACCAGACTGGAAGATGTGGCATAAGGGCCAGAAAGAATAAATATTGTAAACAGGTACTCTATCAATAGTGCTAATTGGCAATTTATGCTACGAACCCTAGACTCACAGGACACTAAGAATTTATGAAAAACACGTGGTTAAGTTAGGTTAACTTAGGTTAGGTTACTTGTGCCTAGCCCTTTAGTTAAAGAAAGAGTTCCTATAATTGAGATTTCGCCCAGGATATCCATTCTCAGATTTCTTTTCATATTCCACAGAAAAAGGTTAACAAATATTGTTGTTTGCCGCAAACTCTTTGATTTTATTCAAGATGAGCTCGTACGTTACGGAAAATGGGGCCTCACAAGGCGGCCTGCCTAGTATTGTTGTTTCCTCACCCACCATATTTCTGTTTTCTAGAAATGTGACCCACACTCTTGCTTCAATGAGGTTAACCAATGTTCCTCTCTGTGTACCCTGAGCCTCACTCAAGAGAGACCAGATGTTTCGGGTCTTCTTTTCACATATGGTCTTCACTCATTTTTGCCAAGTAAGAACCTTGTCCGCCCTTTTTTTCTCCTTAATGGTCGATCTATATCTATTTTTAATCGCTCTAATTGTCCGATAGTAGGCTTCCCCGGGGGCTATTGATTTCTTAGCTCTGCGAAGCTCAGCTCTACAATTACGCTTCATGTCTCTAATTATTTTATCGAATGGTAGTTTATTCCCCACACTGCTTGTCATACACCCCATAGGGGCCACAGCATGTTTGCCTGAGAAATCATAGATCCAGTCTTCTATGGAGTTGATAGACATATCATTAAATTTGTGTAGCTCTTTAAGCACTACTCTTCCCAGAGTTTCTGCCGCAAGAGCGATATTCTTATCTGACCAGGAAATCCTGGTTCCTGTCTTATTGACTTTTATAATACCCATATTGCTAACTGAGGGCTGTTTTCGAGGAATATTCATCGTACATTTTAATGCAGCATGATCGCTCCACACATTGTGCATAACTATCAAGTCAACAATCAGCTCTTGAAACTCTGGACATATATATATGTATATATATGTATATATATATGTATATATATATATTGTTGTTTGCCGCAAAGGAAAAATGCGATACATGTTATTTTCACTAATTAATTGAACACCACATTTTTATTTACCTCCGATTTAAATTCTCCCATGAATATCATGTTTGTATGCTTGCTCTGATTATTTGCATCGTTGTTAGCAGTGGTGGCCGTTTTCGCTGCTAAACACACACTGAAAATAATCAGAGTAAGCATACAAATATGATATTCATGTGAGAATTTAAATCAGAGGTAAATAAAATGTGGTGTTCAATTAATTATTGAAATTAACATGTAGTGAGTTTATTGCAAAACAAATCAATGAAAAGAAAGACACACTAACGCTCTCCAGCGCGATGATGAGCACTTTCTATAAATGACCTGTAGATGGTGTGCTGAACACCACAAAACTTAATGCCCAAAAAACAAAAACATGTAATTATCTTGGGAACAGGAGGACCTATCGAGCTAGAAATAGTTGCATTAATTCGGCAATTAAATAAAGAATATTCCATGCAAACTTCATGTTGCCAAACCTCACCATTCATGAGGGGTTGCGTCCCCAGATCAATGCCATGTACAAACCCACAAACAAACACAACTTTGTTTTATATAGCGAGAGTTTATTGGTTCTCAACCAAAGTAAAATTTATTTGTTTCAATGGTGCCAACATGTTCCATTTGGAGGCACGTGCAATTGTTTCGACCTTACCCGGGCTTTCTCAAGGCACAGTTACAGAGAGCACTGGTCCCCGGGTACCAGATGGGCACTGGTCCCATGCACTAGAGAGCACTCGTCTCTATGGTCTTGAGGAGCACTGGTCTCCATGGACCAGGTGGGCACTGGTCCCTAATGCACCAAATGGGCACTGGTTTATATATGGCCCTGAGGATCACTGGTCTCTATGAGCCAGAAGAGCTCTGATCCCTACGCACCAGATTGGGCACTGGTCCCCTTGGACTAGAGAGCACTAGTCCCTATAGCCCCAGAGGGGGGCCTTAGCCTGATACACCAGAGAGGCACTTGTGCATGCTCAAACATTTTCTTGGTCCTAAAGGTGGAATATGTCAACTCATTCTTTTTTTAAGTTTCTTTATTATTTTCAAGATACACAACGTAGTAACCAACCCCCATAACATATCCTTCCCCACCCTGCCACACCACAAACTTGAAGGCATCACACTTGACAATGCAGTTAATAAAAATGACATTTGGAAATCAGAAGCAACACCCCAGACATACGTTATTCAATGATGGCCACCCACCTTCCCACCAGCAACACAGTAAGCACCCAGCAATATACAATAGGTGAACCATAAGAAGACCCTGATCATCGTGGATCTTCTTCCTCTAGGCATGTGCAGGTGATAATGGTCAGTCCTTAGTATCTGCGCCCCCTCCTGTGGAGGAGGTGAAGCCAGAGTCCTCCTCCTCCTCCTCATTAGTCACATAGGTTCTGAGAGGTCCCCAGTAATACAACGGTCTGCTACAACTTGGTAACAATGTTGCATATTGAGTCTCTTTTCTCGCACATACTCATTTTGTTCACCCGTTCTCGATAGCATGGTGCCCAGCGCCTACCCCAGGCATTTGCAATTGGGAACCTTGCACACCATTCCCAGCAGTTCCGGTTCAGCTCAAGACCCACCATTCAATAAGAGCCAGTAAGCATAGACCTTGGGTGTATTGCCTCTGAGAATTTTCTTTCCTGTATTACATCCCCCGGGGCATGACATCCTGTCTTTCGAAACTAATCTGAAATGTTTTTTCATGAGTAATCCGCACCCCATGAACCCTATATATAGCAAACAGTGGGGAGTAGCAAACCTCTTCCCCCACAATGCACCGCAGTCGAGCCCTAGCCCTGCAAGTGGTTTCCACCCGTTGGATCTCTGATCGCTCTACCCTCGGTCTCCCCACAACAACCCTCTGAAATCATTTGGGTGTGTAGTCGCCCTTATTGAGCAGAATGTGTGAGAGTGCGGTGGAAGGGGACCACCATCAGATGGAGTATTGTATCTGCATTGCTAGAAAATAAATATACAGATCTGGGTACTCCAGGCCCCCCTCGCATTAGGCTGGTTCAGGGTATTGTATGATATCCTGGCCTGCCTGCCAGCCCAGACAAGTCTGATCATCGGACTCTGAAGATGGGACAAAAAGCCTACCGGAGGCCAGGTTGGTGCATTATTAAATATATACAGAAGTCTCAGAAGGATCACTATTTTGGCCAAAGATACATGTGCAGCCTGGGAGATAGGGAGGCGGATCCAAACCTCCACCTGTGTTCCAATTGTTCTAGTGCCTTCACATAGTTTTCCCTGTATAGGCCTCCCAGGGACAGGGTCACCAGAATTCCTAGATGGCATGTACCCAGTGGGCACCATCTGAAGGCCTCTTCGATGTCAGTTTGTTGTACACCAAGGGTCAACAGGAGCACCTCTGATTTAGACCAATTGATCTTCCATCATGAAGTCCCCAAACCGACAGATCTCTCGCACCAGCTGTTTCAAATGTTTCCTAGGGCGTTTCACGTACAATAACAGTCTGCACATAGAGAGATTTCGGAGACATGGGAATAAATCGCATGATACTCCCTGAGACAGCAGGCCAACAGTTCAACTGCCAAGGCAAAGAGGATGGGGACAAGAGGCACCCCTGCTTCGTACCATGTGTCGGTGGATATAGTCAGACATCATTCGGTTAGTATACACCGCCGCCCCAGGCGCCGTGTACAATAGCCAGACCCAGTGGAGATAAGACAGCCCGATTCCCGAACGCAGAAGAACCCCAAACAGGAATAGCCATTCCAATGAGTCAACAGCCTTCTCCGCGTCCAGAGTGGCCACAGCAAATGGGATCTCAGGGTTTACATTATGCATGAGTGCGAGCAATCGCCTCAAGTTACCAGGGATAAAGCCTGCTTGGTCAGGAAGGGCCAAAGAGGGCATATGTGGTAGGAGTCGGTCGGCCAGTATTTTATTGTATTTAATTAGGGATAATGGCTTGTACAAAGTACACTTTAGGGGGTTCTTAGTTGGTTTCAGTAGTCCCGTCACCAGGGCGATTCTAATATATTCAGGCAGGACGCCTGCAGTTCTGGATGATTTGTACATGTTATGCAAGTGTGGAATTAGGAGACCAGCAAATTCTTTATACAGCTCTGCTGCAATCCCATCCAAGCCCGGGGCTTTACCATTAGGGAGAGAAAGGATCACCCTTCGAATCTCCTCATCTGAGGGGGTTCATTCAGGCTCTCCCCTTGAGCCGGGTCTAACCAGCTCAGTGCCACCCTGTCCAGATTTTGTAAAATGGAATCGCAACCAGCTGTCATTTTAGATGTGTACAACCGCTCATAAAAGTGGCAGAATATATTATTGATCTTCTCCAGATCCCTAGAAGGGTTTCCGTCTGCTTCCTCGACTTCAACAATAGTGTCCAGTAGACGCTTGTGCTTAATAGCCCAGGCCAATGTCCGACTCGGACGGTCCCACTCACCATATGTCGCTGCCACAATGAAATCCCTGAGGAACCGCTCCTCCCTACCTGCCAGGAGGGCTATTTCCTCCCTCTTCTCCCTTAATCGATTTCGGACATCTGAATTGTCATGGTTTCCCTGCTTCAACTCCACGCCATTGATTTCCGGCTCAAGTATAGCAATAAATCTATGCAAGGTCTTCAGGACTCCTCCCTCCCTGGCCATGCAGCACCCCCTGATGTACACCTTAAAGACTTTCCACACTACCTCGGGGTCTGGTATAGAACCCTTGTTAGCCTGAAAGTAGGTTTGTATGTCTTGTGCTATATCTTCCTGGTAAGACAGCATCTTCGAGCGCACAGGTCCTAAAATGCCAGCACAATTGTTTAGGGGTCGGCCCAGAAAATCAAATCAACACCGGGGAGTGGTCAGAAAGTATCAGAGTGCGTATCTTAGCCTCCTCAATATTCCAGGCCAATTCCGATGATACCTTGACATAATCTATTCTAGTGGAGCTAGCATGTACGCCCGAATAAAAGGAATACTTCCTGGCAGCAGGATGCACCGATCGCCAGGCATCATGGAGCTCATGGTTCTCTGCTATGGCTGCCCGTTTCAGAGCCGCTGTAGGGAGAGTGAGTTGGGTGGTGGAGGATCTATCTAGGTCTAGAGATATCACCACATTAAAGTCGACCGCCCATATGACCTTGTAGTTCGGAAATTATATGTAGGTGATTGGCACAACGTTGGAAGAAGTCGCAGCGATCATTATTTGGTGCATATATATTCACAAGGAAAACCCTCAGTCCTGCAACTTCCCCCACCAATAGAATATAGCACCCCTCCTCATCCCCAATCTGTTCATGAAGTTTAAATTCCAATGATCGGTGAATGGATGTGGCCACCCCACGTGAGCAAGAGGTAAAGGAGGAGCAGTACCGATGTAGTACTGATGTATACCCACCCTGAGATATTAGGAAGCTTACCATCCCGTGCCAAGTGTGTTTCTTGTAAGCGTAACTTATTTACCCTGTGGTTCTTGGCTTAATTTGCGATCAGACAAGCTTTCTTACAATGAGTGAACTTGCGTATGTTCCAAGTGATCAATGAGATATTATCTCCAGACCTGCAGTCAGCCTTAGGCATCCGCATACAATAACAGGTCAGTAATTCCCGCCAGAGCCTGTGAATTACATTTGAGACCCGGCGGAGTCTATCTGGGGAAACGAGTACTCCAACTTCTTAAGGAAGTCAATAGTACCCTCTAGTGCTGCCCCGATCCCAGCCCAACACCCCAACCCCCTGCCCCCTCCCACACCAGAAATACTACCTTATTGGATATTGGTGCTGCTGTCCCACCTACCCCAACGCCTCAATCCCACACCGCCACCTATGGATAGGTGAACACAGATCCTGCGTAAGGAACCGCACACCAAATGCCACTGTGGTCGATCACTGGATTGAGATGGTACATAGACCAGATGAATTAAAGTGGTCAGTGGTATACAAACTACAATCAAGTGGAGACAGTAATTGAGACAAAAGGACATTGGTTGCAAAGGAACAGCATCACCTATGTGTGACGCAGTTAACAATATTCCAGTTGCGAGTTGCACTTTCTTCCGCTCTGTGCCTGTACAATGTAACGAAATGGAAGGAGGCCCATTCTCGCTCATGCACTAGGCCTCATTTTGAAATCATAGTTTTGTACTGGCTTTTATATTTCAATGGATCTCCACGCTGAGCCAGCTTCACTCTCACAATGGGGCCTAGCATGGCCTCTCCAGCTCTATCACTCTGGGACTGTCTTTTTACCCCACATCACCTTGGTAGGGGGGCAGCGACCTGCCGCTCTCACCGGCGGGAGCCTCAGACCCACCCTGCAGCTTCCATCAGAGTGCTGGGTCCTCCCCGCTCAATGTCGGCACTGGGGCCGTCAAGCAGCAGCACGGCCCTGCAGCGAGCACACTCCACACAGCTCCAACCAGTTACATGGAGGGCCCCCACCCTTGCGCTCGCGACCATAATCCCTGCGGGTGTCCAGGATGTCGAAGCAACCACGCTTGGTCCGCCACGGACCCCATCCCACAACACCACCAGGCCCGACTGGGAGACACCCTTTCTCTGTGGTCCACAGAGCCCGCAAACGTCGTTGCCAGCCTCGACTAAAGCATACAGTGACGAAGAAGTGGTTGTGGAAGGGTCAACACCAGCAGGAAAAAAGGAAATAACAGCAGGATTTTGTGAGCTCTTTCAGGCTGTGTCGATTCCCGAGCCGCTCAACAGCACCCTCCCCCCCACGTCAACTCATTCTTAAACTGAAGAGAGAGTCAAAATATGTCTTGTCAGCTGATTCAAGATTGAGATGCTGTGGAGTGTAATCCATCTAACATTGAAGGCAGAAAGTCCAGCATCTATATACCTCATAGATGTTTCCATACACATCACCATGGGGAGGACAGAATGCAAATCCTAGCAACTGTGACGAATCATGGGAATTCATACCCACCCACCCACCCCCCTAAATCTAGGGAGGTGTGCCTGCTCTGCAATGGCCCCCCTAGGGGTAGAGGCAAGAGAGAACCTTCCCGCGAAAGCCTCCTCTTTCAGGGAAAAGACTCCCATTCCCATGAGGAACTCCTTAGAGAACCTTCCAAAACATCTTCAAACCTTTCTGGTGAAAATATATGTAAAGTGAAAACCAGTATGTTATCACCAACAGAAAATAGAAGTGCTCCCTTTAAATTCCCATTCCACTCCGATGAAGAAGAGGATATATGGAGGAGAAGAGAATACACAGGAAAAAGGGGAAAAAGAAGACCGGCTTGTGCAGGGGAAGCCCCACAGCTATGTAACTCCAAAAAGGGTAGGAGCCTGAAGATGTGAGGAGAGAGCCTGCGAATTACAAAACAGGCTTGAACACATTTACGCGAGAAGTGACAGACACGCTACCGTCTGTGGCAAGGAAGCCAGGAAAAGAGGAGCTGGGTGTGTGGAGTCCCAAATCAGAGGGAGCAAAAGACCCTAAGAGTAGTGGGATGACCACAGGAGGTTTGTGGTGCATTGAGGGTCCTCGCAACAATGCTGAAACCTTTCTGCCGAAGCAGATACGAGACAAATCGGTATACAAAATGCTGTATGGCCAACCAGGATGGCAAGATGGAAGAGGAGCTGTGAAAGGCCATGAGATTTCAAGATAGAAGTGAGCAAGTCGGCCCTTAACAGCCGACAACATCTGTGACCGCTCTAAGAACGGAGGATAATCAGGACAATGGGAGACCCGGGGGAGTGAATAAGAATCCTTCTTGGAATGCTCATACTCATCACAGTCAAGAGAAAGATAATACCATGATATCAGAAGGAAGAGTGAATGAGAATCATTATTGGAATGTTCATACTCGTCACAGTCAGGCGATATCAGAAGGAAGAGTGAATGAGAATCATTATTGCCATACTCCTACTCATCACAGTCAAGAGAAGGATAATATCACGATATCAGAAGGAAGAGTGAATGAGAATCATTATTGGAATGCTCATACTCGTCACAGTCAGGCGATATCAGAAGGAAGAGTGAATGAGAATCATTATTGGCATGCTCCTGCTCATCACAGTCAAGAGAAAGATAATATCACGGTATCAGAAGGAAGAGTGAATCAGAATCATTATTGGAATGATCATACTCGTCACAGTCAAGAGAAAGATAATATCACGATATCAGAAGGAAGAGAGAATCAGAATCCTTATTGGAATGCTCATACTCGTCACAGTCAAGAGAAAGATAATATCACGATATCAGAAGGAAGAGTGAATCAGAATCATTATTGGAATGATCATACTCGTAACAGTCAAGAGAAAGATAATATCACGGTATCAGAAGGAAGAGTGAATGAGAATCCTTATTGGAATGCCCATACTCGTCACAGTCAAGAGAAAGATAATATCACGGTATCAGAAGGAAGAGTGAATGAGAATCCTTATTGGAATGCTCATACTCGTCAATCAAGAGAAAGATAATACCATGGTATCAGAAGGAAGAGTGAATCAGAATCATTATTGGAATGCTCATACTCGTCACAGTCAAGAGAAAGATAATACCATGGTATCAGAAGGAAGAGTGAATCAGAATCATTATTGGAATGCTCAGACTCGTCACAGTCAAGAGAAAGATAATATCACGATATCAGAAGGAAGACTGAATCAGAATCATTATTGGAATTCTCATACTCGTCAGTCAAGAGAAAAATAATATCATGGTATCAGAAGGAAGAGTGACTGAGAATCATTATTGGAATGAGCATACTGGAGGCGATACATGGTATAAATCAACATAACTTAACATACCCATCTCAGTCAAGAGACAATTATTGAAAAATCAGTACACAGAGGATTGAATGAGAAATATTTTGGGAGTGACCCCATTCACATCAGTCCAGGCCAAGCAGGCCTAATCAAAATAGGCCTCGCAGCGCAGACATCTTACAGTACAGACCCCCATCCTGATGAAGGCCGTGTACCAGATGTGGCATATTAAGCCCACCTAGAAACGGCTGAAACACCGTGGTGTAGACGCACTATCCCCAACTGCAGTGTATTTATGCTGCTTTATACAGAGAAAATGACTTGTTTTTGTTGAAATGTTTAAGTGATGTTATAAATGTCCAAATGTCCATATGTTTGCTATTCTCATGTGAACTTCATGACAAATGATACTTGAATTTGATTTTGTCTTGCACACACAAAGTGGTTGTTTTACCGAGAAACTTTTGGTTCTGTGTGTTGTAAATATTTTCTGTACTTCCGGTCAATGACCTCCCCATTTTTTTTGATGTTAACTCTGGAGCGTCCATTTTATATCAAACTGTATAACCTTAGATAAAGAAGAAGATTGATTCTATAACAGAGCTTGAAGAAATGTATTCTTTCTTTATGCAGAGGGTGACAAAAAAACAGGAGTATTCTGAGAGCACCTATTTTTCCTGAACCTATTCAATTGTAATTATTGTTCCCTACTGACCCTCCTGGGTAGAATAGGCTCCCAACCAGGAGCCCTAATTTTTTAATCCAGTATGTACAGCCCGTGGCTGTGGGCATCATATCCATATTAAGTTTTTATCCCTTGTCCTCATGGATAAGGTCAATATAGTCTCGTTGTTACTCACCGGTGAGATGAGTGCGTGAAACCGGAGAGTAGAACTAAAAACCGGGAAGTTGCTTGAAGAGCTTTGGGTAGAGCCTCCACCCAAGCCTCCTCTCTGTGAGGGAATAAGACCTTCTAAATGATATGACCTCTTGCTGTAATTAACCAGGCAAGTGGACTGATCACCCAAAAGGGCGGGGAGAATGCACCGCCACGAACCAGGCTGCAAAGGAAAGAACAACAAGTAAGTAATACGAAGGTAACACTTGTCCTCTGTAAGTCTTACTAATCAATGGACTACCTGAGCTTTTTCACCCCCGTTGTATGGAAGTAAGGCACAAAACCGGGAATCACCTAGGAATATAACAAGACTTAGAACCTAACTGATTTAAGCAATGACACAAATCAGTAGGTGGACAGGATCTTACTAGTGGAGAAGGACTGAAAGATTTGAGGAGTTCAGAACACAACGACAGGGATAAAATAAGAAAAAGGGAAATGTTAGTAGGATACTAATACCCGGGCGGCACGAGGGTCGCACTGGTTCCGGGATGGTGCACGGCTGCAGAGCGTCCTTAAGTGCACAGGCAAAACAAAGTTCAATCCAGAAGTTTAGTTCGCAAGGCAGAAATGTCTTACCACTGGTGACTGAAGAATGAAGGTAACAACCAGACGGGATGGCAGTTCCAAAGTAAGGTAAGTTGAAGGCAGGCAAGGTCTGGCACACTAGCGGACAACAACTGTGGCAAAAACGTGTAGAAGAGAAGTCCGGGAGAAAACAGGGTTCCGGTACACGTGCAGGCGAAAACAAAGACAAAAACATTTTCTTGCGGAGTCCGTGGAAGCAAAACAGAGGTTCGGTACATGGAAAGACAAATAAGCCAGGGAATTCCAATTGTGGGTCCAGTAAACAAATCTGAGTCGATACCGTAAATAGACAAAGGGTTTGGCACTCGAAGGAGGAACTTCTAAATGCCGGGAGTAGCTGTAAACAGAAGCGGCGTCCTGGCTGCAACCACGGAGTACATCAGTGATGGAGGCGGGGCAAGCCAACGCGAGGCTTCACATCCGAACTACCGCACGGAGCTAAGTTTTCTGGGAAGTGTAGTTGCGTTTCGAGTTGCTAACTTCCACGGTAGCTGCCACCATGCATAGAATGGAGCAGTATTATGCCGTATCCCTTTGGGGAGCGCTGCAAACCTCCTGACCTTCCTGGTAGCCGTACTTGGGGAACCGACTGCACTGGGAAGCCGAAGTGCTAAGGACGCAGGTGGCCGGGTCTTCCGCACAGGACGAGGTGAACGCTGGCCCATAACAGCATCCGCCCCCAAAGGCGGCGACAACCCCTTGCGGGCGTGGAAGTGACGCAGGAGTACAGGTGAGTGAATATTGCTCAAGGGTTCCCAAGAACTGTCCTCGGGACCATATCCTTTCCAGTCATCTAGATAGAATGGCCGTCCCCTGCAGAGTTGAACGTCCAAGATATCAGCAACCTCATACTCGTCCTCGCCATCCACACGAACAGGGCGAGGTCGCGTAGGTAGACGCGTAGAGGGAAGGCAAGGCTTGATGAGACATACATGGAACACGGATGCAGTTTCCATGAAGCAGGCAAAGAAAGACGCACTGCCACAGGATTCAAAACGTCCGTAATGGCAAAAGGACCCACGAACTTCGGCAGCAGCATACGTTTGCCAGGAATGTGCAGATTACGCGTAGACAGCCAAACTTTCATGCCCACTCTGTATTCCGGGGCTGCAATCCTATGTCGGTCAGCATACTTTTTTGCCCTCTCCTTGGCAAGCAGAAGGTGGGATGGAACTCCCCTACGGACCGACTCCAATTCACTTACACAAGCCTGAGCGGCCGGGTTGTCAATGGGGAGTGCCGGATCCAAAGGCAAAGAGCGTGGATGGAATCCATATAAGGCAAAAAACGGGGACACACCTGAGGCGGAGTGTAGCGAATTATTGTAGGCAAATTCAGCAGGGGCGAGCATCTCCAACCAGGTAGACTGACATTGGAGACACAGGCATCGGAGGAATTGCTCTAGAGTGGCATTAGCCCTCTCAGTCTGCCCATCAGTTTGTGGATGATATGCAGAGCTGAAGCGATCGTCAATGTGAAGTGAAGAAGTCAAAGCCCTCCAGAAGCGAGACGTAAACTGAGGGCCGCGGTCTGAAACAATGATAGAGGGGAGCCCAAAGAAACGAAAGACATGCTTGAGGAACAAAGAAGCCAAGTCGGGGGCCGAAGGCAAACCCGAGCAGGGAACAAACAGAGCCATCTTGGAAAAGTAGTCGATGACTACCCAGACGGTATCATAACCGTTTAGAGGAGGCAGGTCCACAATGAAGTCCATGGAGACCATATACCAGGGCTTATGTGGCACCGGAAGGGGACGCAAAAGGCCCACAGGCTTGGATCTAGAGACTTTGCATTGAGCACACAGCGAGCAAGAAGCCACATAATCGATGACATCCCTGGGCATTGATGACCACCAAGCCCAGCGGCGCAATGCTTCCAGTGTCTTTTGCTGCCCCGGATGGGCTGCCATCAAGGAATCGTGTGACCAGGGTAGGGCCCGAAGACGTGCTTCCCCAGGAGGTATAAAGAGACGACCCTGGATATAGGGCAAGCCCTGCACAATGTCGAGGTTTAATGAGTCGCATTCCTCCATATTTGAAGTCACCCAGGACGAGATAAGGGCCCGGAGCGAAGGCTGAGGAGTGCAGGCACAAACCATGCTTTTAGGTAACAGCAGGGGACAATCGGCCTTAGGAATACAAGTACCATGGGATAACCTCGAAAGAGCGTCAGCACAGGCATTGAGACAAGCCGGTCGGTATGTGATGACAAAATTAAACTGGGAAAAGAAGAGATGCCAACGAGCTTGTTGGGCCGTAAGGCATTTCATTGATTTAAAGGCAAGGAGGCTGCGGTGGTCCGAATAGACAGTAACCTGATGACGGCACCCAACAGATGATGACGCCATTCCGCAAAGGTGTCTCTGATGGCTAATAACTCACGCTCTGTGATAGGATAATTGCGTTTGTACGGGGTCAATTTCCTGGAGAAATATGCAACTGGATGGATCTCCCCTGAATCAGGACCTTCCTGTGACAACACCGCCCCGATAGCTGAACCGGAGGCATCCGCCTCCACTAGGAAAGGGAGGAGAGGGTCTGGGTGTTGTAAGACCGGTGCCGTCCAGAAGGCAGCCTTCAGAATTTCAAAGGCCCGCTGTGCATCCGGATTCCACGCATATGGTTTCTTGGAGCTGGTCAGTGCCGTTAAAGGAGCAGAGATCGATGAAAATGAATGGATAAAGCGCTGATAAAAGTTGGAGAATCCCAAGAAGGACTGCAATGCCTTGACAGAGGTAGAAATGGGCCATTCCAGAATCGCTCTAACCTTGGAGTGACTCATTCGAATGCCATGGCTGGTCAAGTGATAACCAAGAAATTCCACCTCGGTAGAATTAAAAACACACTTCTCTGCCTTGACATATAGGTGGTTCTCCCTCAACCTTTGCAACACAAAACGTACATGTATGTCGTGATCCTTCATAGAGGATGAGTAGATAAGGATATCATCCAGATAAACTACAACAAATTGGTCCAGGCAGTCATGGAAGATGTCATTCATGAATGCCTGGAAGGTGGCCGGGGCATTACAGAGTCCGAACGACATCACTAGGTATTCAAATAACCCATAACGCGTCTTGAAGGCAGTTTTCCACTCATCCCCCGGCTCTATCCAAACGAGATTTTAGGCACCCCTAAGGTCAAGTTTAGTGAACACCATGGACGAACCAAGTTGATCCAAAAGCACTGATATCAACGGAAGAGGGTACTGGTTTTTTACAGTGATTGCATTCAAAGCCCTGTAGTCTATACAAGGGCGCAGGTCCCCCTCCTTCTTAGGGATGAAAAATAGTGGAGATGCCGCAGGGGACTTTGAAGGCCTAATAAAGCCTGTGGCCAAGGCTTTATCTATGTATTCCTTCAAAATCTTGTCCTCTGGTAAGGTAAGGGAATATACTCTGCCGGCTGGTATCTTGGCTCCTGGTAACAGGTCTATCGGACAATCATAGGGTCTATGAGGAGGCAATTGATCTGCGCTGCCCTTATCGAACACATCCCGAAAGGATTCGTATTCAGGAGGAATGTCTATACTGGCGTCACGAGCGATGACGCCTATAATAGACAAGGAAGCCTCCAGTGCCTGACAAGAAGACTCTGGGCATACATACGTGTCCTGAAAACAGTGTTCATTACACTCCAAAGAAGGGAAGTGAACACTCTTCTTTACCCAATCAATAGCAGGGTTGTGGTGTTGCAACCACGGAATACCCAATATGACCTGATATTGAGGAGCCTTAATTAAATCGAATGAAATCGATTCAATGTGTCCGTCTTCGGTTTTCATGCTGAGAAGGGAAGTATTCTGTGTGACCAAGCCGGATACCAAAGATGTACCATCCACAGTATGAACCCTCTTGGGTTATGCCTTAGGTAGTATGGACACATTGTTTTTTGCAGCATAGTCATAGTCCATATAGTTCCCTGTAGCTCCTGAATCGATGATAGCCAAGGAGGAGAACGTAGCGTCTTTAGTCGTGGTGAATAACACAGGAAGACCGACAGGAGCAGACGAAAAACCATGTGAGTCCAAGGAAAACACTCCTGGCGTAGGGACTCTATCTATTGCCAGGATTTGGCGTTTCCCGCCTTTTTGACTGGTTTTTTGGGACAGTCTTTCAGCTGGTGTTCTGAAGACCCACGATACATGCACAAATTATGTGAACGTCGATATTCACGTTGTGCGGGAGTCAAAGGGCCCCTCACCGCCCCTATCTGCATGGGTTCTGGAGTTGGAGCAGGAGGGGTGACTACGTCCACTGGAGAGGGGGTAAGGACCGGGGTTTTACGTTCCCCTCTTCTTTCTGACCTTTGGACATCTATTTGTAACACCAAGTCTAACAGTTCACCGAAGGAGGTTGGAACGACCGGGACTGTGGCTAGGATATCTTTTAATTCTTCAGACAACCCCTGGTAAAACACAGCTGATTTCTTCTCTTCGGGCCAGTCCGTTTCAGCAGCTAGCTGATTGAATCTGGTGAGATAAGAAAAAAGAGAAGAAGTGCCTTGTCGTAGACTCAGCAACTCCAGGTCTGATGCTTGAGACTTATAACGGTTATCAAACACCTTATTCATGGCCAAAATGAGTTTGTCACAGTCATAGAGGATGTAGCTGTTAGACTCAAGCAAAGGGTTGGCCCACGCAGCCGCCGTACCCCCGAGATGGGAAAGAATAAAGGCTGCCTTGGTGGTGGAGTTTGCAAAAGCGGTGGGCCGACACAAGAAGTGTAGCTTGCATTGGTTTATGAAAGTCCGGTATTGTTTTGGGTCTCCGGTGAAGCGTTCCGGAGGGCCAACGGGAATTGTGTGGCCATCAAAACCGGGGCCGCAGAAAACCCTGAAGCAGAAGCTGAAGGTAAACCAGAACCTGATGCGGCCGCACCCGCCATGTCTACCCCCAGTGTTGGGGGAGTTTGAATACTCCGTAAGCTATCG
The DNA here is from genome assembly GCF_040938575.1 of Ambystoma mexicanum. Classification (NCBI taxonomy): domain Eukaryota; kingdom Metazoa; phylum Chordata; class Amphibia; order Caudata; family Ambystomatidae; genus Ambystoma; species Ambystoma mexicanum. The sequence continues at coordinate 57,218,422 of NC_090938.1, forward strand.
ATCCTCTGGTGCATGGCGTCATGAGCCATTGTCATGTCAGACCGTAACTCAGACACTAAACGAAACAAGGCGGCCAAAGGATCAGCTTCATCCATGGCTTCTGTTTTTGTTACTCACCGGTGAGATGAGTGCGTGAAACCGGAGAGTAGAACCAAAAACCGGGAAGTTGCTTGAAGAGCTTTGGGTAGAGCCTCCACCCAAGCCTTCTCTCTGTGAGGGAATAAGACCTTCTAAATGATATGACCTCTTGCTGTAATTAACCAGGCAAGTGGACTGATCACCCAAAAGGGCGGGGAGAACGCACTGCCACGAACCAGGCTGCAAAGGAAAGAACAACAAGTAAGTAATACAAAGGTAACACTTGTCCTCTGTAAGTCTTACTAATAAATGGAATGCCTGAGCTTTTTCCCCCCGTTGTATGGAAGTAAGGCACAAAACCGGGAATCACCTAGGAATATAACAAGACTTAGAACCTAACTGATTTAAGCAATGACACAAATCAGGAGGTGGACAGGATCTTACCAGTGGAGAAGGACTGAAGGATTTGAGGAGTTTAGAACACAACGACAGGGATAAAATAAGAAAAAGGGAAAAGTTAGTAGGATACTAATACCCGGGCGGCACGAGGGTCGCACTGGTTTCGGGATGGTGCACGGCTGCAGAGCGTCCTTAAGTGCACAGGCAAAACAAAGTTCAATCCAAAATTTCAGTTCGCAAGGCAGAAAAGTCTTACCACTGGTGACTGAAGAATGAAGGTAACAACCAGACGGGATGGCAGTTCCAAAGTAAGGTAAATTGAAGGCAGGCAAGGTCTGGCACACTAGCGGACAACGACTGTGGCAAAAACATGTAGAAGAGAAGTCCGGGAGAAAACAGCGTTCCGGTACACGTGCAGGCGAAAACAAAGACAAAAACCTTTTCTTGCGGAGTCCGTGGAAGCAAAACAGAGGTTCGGTACACAGAAAGACAAATAAGCCAGGGAATTCCAATTGTGGGTCCAGTAAACAAATCCAAGTCGATACCGTAAATAGACAAAGGGTTTGGCACTCGAAGGAGGAACTTCTAAATGCCGGGAGTAGCTGTAAACAGAAGCGGCGTCCTGGCTGCGACCACGGAGTACATCAGTGAGGGAGGCGGGGCAAGCCAACGCGAGGCTCCACAGCCGAACTACCGCACGGAGCTAGGTTTTCTGGGAAGTGTAGTTGCGTTTCGAGTTGCTAACTTCCACGGTAGCTGCCACCGTTCATAGAATGGAGCAGTATTATGCCTTATCCCTTTGGGGAGCGCTGACCTTCCTGGTAGCCGTACTTGGGGAACCGACTGCACTGGGAAGCCGAAGTGCTAAGAACGCAGGTGGCTAGGTCTTCCGCACAGGACGAGGTGAACGCCGGCCCATAACACTCGTACAACGATGACTATTTTAAAAAACTTCTAGGGATCGCCTCCACACTCCGTAACGAGGAGGGAGTGATCCCTAGATGCTTAACTGAGGACCAACTAGAGACATCAAACCAGAAGAAAAAAAGAATAATACGAACAGAACTCCATGGTCAATTTATGCTTGAGTACTTGAAAGCCAGCATAATCCCGGAAGGCTTGCAAGTACGCAACATCCCCAGGGTGTTTACGGATAATCCGAAAATTCACAAAAAAGTTTAGCGGGGTGGGGAACAAATGCAGCAGAGACTGGTTGATTTTAGTCATCGACACTGCCAAAGAGGAATGTGACAAACAAGACACAGAACTACTGGAACTGGAGAAGAAATTCCTAGAGGAAAAAGTCTATCCAGGACGCAAAAGACAAGCTAGACAAACTTGAAGTCGAGATCACTAAGTTTAAAAACCTAACCCTAGACAGAAAGGTTGATAAATTCAAAAAGAATCTGGCTAACTATTCAGAGGAGAAAACGTATCCCTACTTGAGACCGACCTATTATGCAGATTTGCAAGCAAGTCAGAACTACAATCGCAGAAATAGATCAGTGAACTTCGCGGGAACTTCATCAAGTGGAAGTGGGAGCTCATCCAGTCTTCCAGGTGCAGCTGGGCTACAATTACCACAACCTTTTTTTCCCAGAGGCGGTCAAAGAGGAAGACCCACGAGACGATCCTCAACACCAGGACAGGGAATGAGAACGCGCCAATGGTATCAGAAACAAGGGCAGAACCAGGGATACCTGTCTTCGTCCTTTCCACCCGTGTGATAACCCTTCCTGATGAAGGCCGTGTACTAGGTGGCACATTAAGCCCACCTAGAAACGGCTGAAACACCGTGGTGTAGACGCACTATCCCCAACTGCAGTGTATTTATGCTGCTTTATACAGAGAAAATGACTTGTTTTTGTTGAAATGTTTAAGTGATGTTATAAATGTCCAAATGTCCATATGTTTGCTATTCTCATGTGAAATTCATGACAAATGATACTTGAATTTGATTTTGTCTTGCACACACAAAGTGGTTGTTTTACCGAGACACTTTTGGTTCCGTGTGTTGTAAATATGTTCTGTACTTCCGGTCAATGACCTCCCCATTTTTTTTTATGTTAACTCTGGAGCGTCCATTTTATATCAAACTGTATAACCTTAGATAAAGAAGAAGATTGATTCTATAACAGAGCTTGAAGAAATGTATTCTTTCTTTATGCAGAGGGTGACAAAAAAACAGGAGTATTCTGAGAGCACCTATTTTTCTTGAACCTATTCAATTGTAATTATTGTTCCCTAATCAAAACAGAGGGCAAAGTTCTAAAAGGGGATCCCGGGACCGAACATACAAAATCTATACAAAGGCTAAGAACAGGAAGAAACCGAAGACTGGGAACTGTTCAGAAGAACAAGAAATAGTCAAGATAGAAAAATTACTTGTTGGATAAGTTTACCAGAGAACGTGAAAATAACCACTCTTTGTAGTGGAAAACAGGAGAAGTGATAAAAGCCCCATAACATTAGTGAATGAACGGATACAAATAGTCACTAGAGAGTACTAAAAGATTGTCTATTGAAAGGAAGTGTTTATAAACCACCAAGTCTCAGGAGAAGACTTTGAATGATAAAGATAGTGGTAGGGTCAGGTAGGCTTAGAGTTGGATGGTGGACAGTTTGATTTCATGACATTCACTGACGACTGACGAGCACCTTGGCTAGTTGTGTTGGGTCGGGACGCCTTGTAGTATAGGGAAAGCTAGGCTTTACCCATTTTCTTTAATAATTTACCAGTGAAATGTCTAATTGGTCTGTGTCCTGCTTCTGACCTACCACACACAGGGATGTCATTTGGGGGTCGCCAGGCATCGCAATTGCGACTCTTGAGGTCTCCCTTGCTACCGCTAAAAAAAAAAAACATGTTAAAATATTTGATAGATTTTTTTTTTAGCTCCTGGGTTGTGGCCAGCAGCATGTGGCTCTGTTTCTGGAGTGGTTGGTTTTCTGATAGCGATATCCAGCTAGATAGCTCAGTGGGTTGAGCGCTCACTGCTGCAATGTGCATGTGATCTGCAGGTTCGGCTCCTGGCAAGGTCAACTCAGCCTTTCATCCTGCTGAGGCTGATAAATGAGTACCAACACAGGTTGGGTGATATTGTATGTATATTTGTTCTACATAAAGCGCTTAAGCGTAAGTGCTATATAAATACAAATCATTACCATTTGGCCTTGGACGTCTGCTTGCATTCACAGTAATTTGTTAAATGGGCCTGGACGCGCTGATATTAACGTTACATATGGTGACCCATTCTTGTATGAAATATATATCACTTTACAGTGATATCGTAACCATATTTTTCATAGTGTACTTGGAAACCATGCTATGCGTTGCCACTTCCTGTTTTGTCAAGGGGGGAAAAGCTGTGTTCCATCACTTCCCATGATGTCACTTCGGGTGGGGTCAAATGACATCACTTCCGGTGTTGTCATTAGAGGTCAAGGGTTATGTGACGTCACTTCCGCTATCCCTGGCCTTTTGGTGAAATGACGTCCCTGACCACACAACTGTTTATATCCTGTTTACTGTCCTCTACTTTGGCCTAAAATCACCAGCAAAAGTATTCGGGATGGCGACTTGGTGGGCTTGCTAGGCATGGAGGGAATGCCCGTGCTCTACTCACGAGATGATCGTCTGATCCAGGTTGTGTCACAAAAGAGAAGGAGAAGATGGTGTGTCATTAGGATGTAGATTGTTCGTGCAGCAAGGTATTCTTCTCTCCAAACCTTGCCTGGTCCACTAATCGGATCTAACCAATCATCAGAGGCACCAGAGGAAACTCCCAGAAGCCCCCAGGGCATGCAGCTCAGGCTGAGGTTGACAAGACTCTGGGATTGGAAAGAGGCGGCAAGATCAGGGACTGATGCCCTCCTCCTTGTGCTGCACGCTTGTTGCACCTTGGGCGAGGCTCCACCGAGACTTCTAATCGCCCCCCCTCGACAGGAAGTGGCCCTTGAGATCTCAGGGGTGCTAAGCTCTCATGCCCGTGTCCTTCCCAGAAAACGTGTCCAAAGTGTTTTCCCTCAGCCCATGTACCCTGATGTTACTCACTAGTGATGCAACCGGAGCCGAGGTTTGAAGTGGGGGTGCGGGGACTTTGCACTAGAGAATTATAACAATATTGGCCATATCTCTGTAGCCCTCCCCTAAATTTCTCCATCTCCCCCCACTTCAATCAATAGTTGATATCCTTATACTTATTTTATAATTTGGAGAGGCCCAGTGACTGTCTTTTCATAGAATGCTGGCCAACTCTTGAACAGCCTCCCATCGGGAGATCCAGCGGCGGCAACTGTGAATGGATGCACAAACAGCCGTTCAGCCACACACCAGAAAGTATTGCCATCAAGAGAACAAAGACAGTGCTGGAGTGAAAAGAGGGCACGTTGTTTGGCAGAGAAGGGGTCATCTACCATGGCCCTGTGGCGCCTTGTTCTGCCTTACTGTCTGCATTGGTACCCGTGCAGGTCCTCAGACGGCCTCCTAGGACCAGCTGTCTATAATTCTTCTCTGGGCACACTCACCTTTGAAATTGACGTGTCAGAGTGGGCAGCTCATAATGCATGCCTCGTGGAATTCTGGGACATGTAGTTTTACGTGTTTGTATTCTAATTGTAGAACTGGGAGTACCACGATAGAAAGGGAAGTGTGGTGAAACGGCAGGATTGAAAGAACCTCTCTCTCGCCCTGAGACGTCTGCACATAGAGTGTATGGGAGACAGAAGTTTTCACCCGGTCCCTTTGCCCCCTTGCTACTATTTCCGCTTTCAGGGACTGGCCGACGCCGCTGCCACTAGACCAGGTGCTTTAAACCTGCATCGGATTCCTGGGCTGGCATCCGCGGTATTTTCAGGGTTGCTGCATTTACATACAGGGCGAGGCCTCGGGCAGCCACAAACACGGCGAACTGGTAATACCTGTCAAGAGTTCAGGCACACCTCTTCCAAGGTGACACCCTGCTCGCAGCGGCCTGGCCCTGCCTGGACGTGTGCTTTGCCTCTTGCAAGCGTCTTGGCTGCCTCTGCCTGTCTGTCGTCTCTTTTATCAGTATGTGTGTATCTCTATGCCCAGTCTGTCACTTGCGTCTGTCACCTCTCTATCTCGGTCATTCTGCCGCATCTACCGTCATCCTGTCCGTATGTCTATGCCCAGTCTGTCACTTTTGTCGGTCTATCACCTCTCTATCTCTGTCACTCTGTCCTCTCTATCATCAGCCTGTCCGTATGCCTATGCCAGTCTGTCACTGTTTGTCTGTCGCCTCTCTTACTCGGTCATTCTGCTCATCTGTCTCTACTATCAGCCTGTCTGCATGCCTGTCAGTCTGTCACTTTTGTCTGTGTGCCTGTGTGTCGTCTTTTGTGTGCAGAGGCCATTCCAGCCCTGTTTGTGTCTGTACCCACTTTGTCACTTGTGTCTGTCTGTCTTCTCTTTTTCTCTGTCATTCTGCTTGTCTGTCGTCTCTGTTATCAGTCTGTCTATGGCAGTCTGTCACCGCTGTCTGCTGCCCATCTCCCTCTCTTCAACTTTTTTTCTGACGTTTGTTTTTCTGTCCTGTCTGCGTCTGTCGGTCTGTTTCCCTGTCAGTCGTCTATGTTGTGTGATGTTATCCTCTACCGGCCTGCCTCTCTGTTTCTCCCACTCTCCCTCCAGGCCTGGACTGACATATAGGGTAATCCCTAGAAGGCCATTTCAATATGCGAGTGTGGGTCCTCTTTGTGGCCCAATTGTGCCAGATTGAATTACTGCAATGTGTTGTGTCTTGTAGTTTTGACATATGTCACTGACCAAGCATGCATTAAAATACACAGTTTACAACAAATGATGCCAAGGATTCGCCCATGTATATGCTTCGACAGCCCTCTATAAAAAAATGTGATTGACGATTGTGGGCAATTGTTGCATCGATGCCCAGGCTAATGTCCTGCCCCAGTCGGACCTGCTCTGCTCTCCTCGCCCCTTTTATCTGTGCTTGAGCTCACGTTCTCTCTTTTGCCCTGTGCCTTCTCTCCTCTGAAGCTCTCGCCACCTCGCGATATTCTGGCTAAATGTCCCCCTCTGTGTGCCCTTCTACATACCTCTTTCTCGCGGTCTCTTCCTCTCGACCCTTTCTCTCACGTGGACCCTTCTCTGCCTCTCCCTTTTCCCCCCTCTCTCTCTCTCTATCTTTCTACTCTGTCTCCAGCCACCTCTCACGCCAACTCATTGATGCTTTACTGGCAAGACTCCCAAGTGTTGCCAGAGCTTGTGGGTTTGCCCTACAAGTGGGATCACGGCTTCCTGCTGTAGCTGGAGGTTGCCAAGCATGTGGCCGCTTGTCCTGCTGGCCCTGGGGTCGTCTCCTCATATCTGGGCCTCACGAAGCCTCTGATCGTTCTGGAGAATAGTATTTTGCCCCTGTCTTCTCATCTTGGGGGGGAGGGGAAAAGGGTGTGGGCCTCATTTCCCACCAGCACCAGGGCACAATGTTGGCATTGCCTGCCTGTGCTGCAGGTGTTTTACTTTAGCGGGAAACCGTGCTGAGGGTATCTTTTATTCAGAAGCCTTCAGCATTTGATCGGTGTTGTGTCTGGGCCCCCCAGTTAGTAATGTGTCTGCCCCCCCTCCCACCCTCTTTATCTCGCTCCTTCCTACCCTCTCAGCCCATCTCTCTTTCTATCCCCCTCGTATTCTCTCTTTTTCTCTCCTGTCCCCTTTCTCCCCATGTCTCTCCTCGCTTTTCTCTCTCACCAGTCTCTCTCCTTTTTGTCTCATCTCTCTCCACCACTTCCCTTAGTCCCATGTGCAGCACGCCCTGTGCATAGGGTGTTTCCCATCTGGTGTCTCTACTGTCTCTATTGTAGACAGATGTCGACAATATATCTCTAATGAAAACTTGTTCTATATAAAAATCTAGTATTAAAGAACCAATGTACTAGGTAACAGATTGTTTATGGGACAAATTTGTCCAAGTAAAAGGCATTTTTAGAACTCAGTTTGAAAGATGACAGATGTATTTTATTGAGATGTATTTTATAAAATTAAAATAAATTGATATTTTTGGTAAAAATTGGTAATAGTATGTTGTAATTTAATAGACAACAATATATATGACTGGGATGAAACAAAAAGGGCTTGAGAAGCAAGGGACCCTGTAAACACATTTGTTGTATTGTTGCAATTCAAAGAGGGCTGTTTAAAGTGGTCCAGATAAAAATGTCCTCAAGTCTCTCTGAGGTTTGTGAGGGACACACCACACACATAAACTGGCCCTCTCCCAGTAGTCTTTGATGTTTCCTTACCTAAACTGGGCAGACATCCACATTATCCATTCCACTCGGGAGAGTCCAGTGCTTGTTTTAACTTTGCATTTTGGGTCTTGTAGTTATGGATGTCCCCCTTATAAACCTGGGGCTACAAGTGCCACAATGCAAAGTTAAAACCAGGACTGGACAGCTATCTCCAAAAGTTGGCATCTTTGAGTGTGGGCAAACAGAAGCAATTGTTCATGCCATGCCCGCTTTAACGAAAAGCTTTTCTATATCACCCAATAACCTGATTTCATGGCACTTGCGCCGCTTAGGTTACAGCTGCGGTAAAAAGTCTCTCTGTGCAAGAGGGAGAAGCGCTATCAATATGAATGCGCCTTGTCATATTGCTTCCGCGTGGGAGAGTGAGCCTTGAGAAGAAGCAAAGAGAAAACAGAAGATTTCAAATATGGGTGACGTGGAGGAAGAAAAGGTGAAGAAAATATAGGATGGGTAGAATGAGGGGCAAGGTCAGAAGGAATAGAACATAGATTTGAGAGGACGGATATCACGGAAAGAAAATGTGTGATGGGGCAAACTATAACCGAGGAGTGAAAGGGGAGGAATAAAAAGAGATGGAATGGAAGAAAGGAAAAATGTTAGACAAGAAAGAAAAAGTAGAGAAGGGGGCTAGAGATGAGTAGAAGAGAACAGAGGCCTGAAAGGTCAGAGAAGCGAACATTTGTGAAACAGTGCATTACAGGAAAGAGGGGAGTAGAGAAGGCGCCTAGAGATGAATAGAAGTAAAGGATGTATGGAAGGTGAGAGAAGGGAACATTCGTGAAACAGTGCATTACAGGAAAGAGGGGAGTAGAGAAGGCGCCTAGAGATTAATAGAAGTAAAAGATGTATGGAAGGTGAGAGAAGGGAACATTCGTGAAACAGTGCATTACAGGAAAGAGGGGAGTAGAGAAGGCGCCTAGAGATGAATAGAAGTAAAAGATGTATGGAAGGTGAGAGAAGGGAACATTAGAGAAACTGTGAATTACAGGAAAGAGGGGAGTAGAGAAGGCGCCTAGAGATGAATAGAAGTAAAAGATGTATGGAAGGTGAGAGAAGGGAACATTCGTGAAACAGTGCATTACAGGAAAGAGGGGAGTAGAGAAGGCGCCTAGAGATGAATAGAAGTAAAAGATGTATGGAAGGTGAGAGAAGGGAACATTAGAGAAACTGTGAATTACAGGAAAGGGGGAAGAAGCGAAGGAGGCTAGGGATGAGTAGATGTTTTAGAGGTAGGCATAAGTTGACAGTAGAGATCCAATCACAATCCCACCCGGGATAGAAAGTACTTAGATGTTGCCCTTGAACCTATCACAACCCCTCTGTGGTTTTTCTTATTTGCTACATTTATTTGTATTTACATAGTCACATAGTGTGACGTCCCGTCTGATGTGTATTTTTGTATACTAGGAGCTCGAGCGAACATCCGCTGATGTCCGTTGTAATTCCCTGTTTTAGATAATTGTTAATAAAACAGCACCTTTGCCATTTTCCTGAGTTGGTTCGATTATTTGGTGTCAGAGTTATTCTGCATCCCCATCCATTGCGTGCACGATACCCAAATGGCCCTACGCTCAGGAACATTAGACAAACAGAGTGAAATAAGAAAGTAGAGAAGGGGGCTAGAGATGAGTAGAAATGAACAGAGATATATGAACAGTGAACGAAGGGAACATTAGAGAAACAAAATGCATTACAGGAAAGAAGAAAGTAGAGAAGGGGGCTGGAGATGAAGGAATGGCAGTGGAAAGAGATGTGAGAAAAATAAAGAGAAAGTTGAGTAAAAGAAATAAAAGAGGAATGTAATGAGAGGGGAAATAGAAAGTATAATGCGTATTTTATGATAGGTCAGTAAGGCACACAAAGCTGTCAGCCTCCCATAGAAATCAGATGCTCCCTAGGGTTGGGGAGGGCTCGGATGGGGTGGGGCTGTGCCTGCATGTTCTATAAACCGCAAAAGGCAAAGCAAAGCAATTCATTCACATGGCAAGGGTTGCAAGTAAACCACATGCAGCCCTACTCAGAAAGGGGGAGGTTGTCCCTAGTTTGCGTATAGGCCTGTTCACCCTCCTGGATGAGCTATCCGCCCCCCCCCCCCCACCCCAGCAAAGTTCCCATGCACAGTGGTAACCCATGGACATACCTTGTGTGGACGATTACCGCACGTAGGTCTTCATGGAACAATGAACTCAAAGCGGGAAGTTAATACTACCTTGGAGTGTTTGCTCCAACAGGTTCAATGCCCTCTGGTCGTCCTGGAAAAGCTTCTTAACGGACTCCCAACGCACCTAGAAACACTTGTGTACAGTTGCATTATAAATGCCATATTGTTAAACGAGATATCATGTCGTGCCTACTTTATTGTATATATTGGCTTAAGCCCAGTCGCTCTACGAAGAAAATCGTATTGCAAAGTTCTGATCTTAGATCGACTTCGCCGCCATTTTAGGTCCAGCCGGCATTTTGATTTCTATTCCAATGTAATTCTGTGTTCTAAAATGGTGACAGTGTTTCGCGCTTGTAACTGAGCCGTCCTGAACCTTGTATTGAAGTTAATGTTCAAACTGTCTGTTGGCCGAATGTCTGGGTTGAGTAAAGAGACCTTGTCCCATGGCTGACTTGTAGACAGAGGATTGTCTGCGGCAATAAGTGTGATCCGCGGACATACTTCGACCACAATGTTGAACCAATACTGAATGTGGACACTGACTGAACTGCATTGTAAAGGACATGTGTTAAGGCTTATTGTTAAATCCAAGAATACACTGTTGCCATTGTAACGTATTTGTATCTAAACTGAGGATGATCCATGTGCATATTGTCGGTCAAGCCAGAAGTGAACTCGGCACGAACTCTAGACCATGGATTATTAACTTGCAGAGGGGCTGGACATCATTATTGGAAATGTATAAAATGTACAATTGTTTAGACTCCAGTACCTCTCACTTCTCACACCGAAAGGGCTGGTATTCGCTGTGATGTACTGAGGGCCAGATAGCTATCTGATTTTGTTTCTTTGTAACTGTACAGTATTAGAATAAAGATCTGTGAATCTTTATAAACCCGTCTTTGGTGTATTTCCTTTTGAGGTACTCAGCCTCGATATTTCCATTTGCTTTTACAGATAGCGCCCGAATAGGGACCCTCAAGAATGATGCCATCTCGTTGAAGGTTGACGCGGCATCGGACCAGGATCGGACGGTGAAAAAGTGGGCCCCTTTCTTGGATGAGACGCGATACCTCAGCAGTCCTGCATGACCCGATCCCTGGACGGTGAGCACGCGGTCCCAGACGACATCTTGACAAGGGTCCATATATCGAGGCGGGCTGATTTGCCGAAATCACCAACCACGTGGGTCCTTTGTGTTCTTTGATATCCGATCAGACCTCCTTAGGATTTGATCAGGTGAGTCGTGACCCGATTCTTAAGTATTCTGATAATTAGTTTTGGCATATTGCACTCGCGAGTACAATAATTGACCAGGTAACACCAGTATTCTGATATGCCTGGGAAATTGTCTCCCTGCTTCAGGGCGTTTTTCCGCAGTGACAGACAATCTTTGTAATTTGGCCGGCCGGTGCCAATGGAGGGGTCTCCGGCATGTACTATGTACTGTAAGCACGGCATTGGTAGTATAGTGTTCAATGATATTTGGCACAGACAAACTAGACATGCTTCCGAACATCAGTGGCCACTCAATGGTAGTTTTGAAATTCCTCGCATAGAATACTTAAAATCCATATTATTAAAGAAAAGGGGTAGACCTGCAGCATTTGATGTATTACAGAATTGGAAGAAAGAAGCTATGCAGCAACTTAAAAGTAGGGAAAAACATGCGCGCCTTCATATGACGAACGCCGAAAAAGCGTTGTTATATGATCAGAATAGACAGTCTGAGTCAGTTGGAATATGGATAGGGCTTTTTCACTTGGTATCCAGAAAATGTATCCTTCTAAAGACTTTCATGTATCTGATGAGCTGATCGACAAACTTCTAAATGAACGAAGGCCTGGTGCTACTGCGCCACCTCCATATGTTCCACTTCCTGCTGTTATTCCTCCTCCCGTAGCTCCTCCTGCTCCTCCTATTGCTCCTGCTATTGTTCCTCTTCCTCCGGCTGTTATTCCTCCTCCCGTAGCTCCTATTGCTCCTGTTGTTGTTCCTCTTCCTCCGGCTGTTATTCCTCCTCCTGTAGCTCCTCCTATTGCTCCTGTTGTTGTTCCTCTTCCTCCGGCTGTTGTTCCTCCTCTTGTTGTCGCTAGTCCACCTGCTCCTCCACTTTTGCCTGATGTTACGGGTTTGGTGGGTTTGCCTGCTGCACCAGCAATAGGACCTTTGTTACCAAATGTACAAGATTTGCCTACTCTTCCTCTTCCAAGTGGTTCTGCGCCGCTTGTAGTTGATCAGGGAGAGGGATCGAGGGTTGTAACTCGTAATACTGTGTCTCCAGAGAGAAAGCATGAATTGACTGCATGGGCTAGACACTGTATGGAGAAGGGTGAACGAGCTGAGGTTTTTGCCACACTCTAACTTAGACAATTTTCCTGAGAAAAACGTTTTATTGAAGGATTGGGAGTTTATTTGCGTATAATGTGGAATAGATTAAATGATATAGATCTCGCACAAGGGTTGAGGGATCTGAACATTTTAGCGTATTCAAGAGATACTGGGGAGAAAGTACATGATCATGTCGAGAGGGTTTTTGAGTATAGAAGGGAGTTGGAAAGGTTGCGGAATGAAGATATAGATGGTGATAGTTTGGATGCTATGTTGGTACATAGACGGTTCTTCCCTTGTCGTAAATCGATAAATGAGGAAACACAAATTTGTACAAAAGATGTGATTAGGTGGATTTCAGACATGTATATGACACGTATAGTCAGTATACGCCAGAAATGCAGAGGAAAGTGATACAGGTAATGGTAGAATACCTGCAGGATGAATGTATAAAAAGAAAGATTTGTTGTCCCGCAGAATTATTGAATATGTATAAGAGAGCTTTTTTCGTTTGACACTTCTACAGCTGTTTTAGCGCTCGATTTAGCTCTGTTGCTCAGTAAGCGTTTGGAGTTGCCTACTTCTAAGTTGCCTATGAGAGAGGTTCCTCCGACATTTGTCCCAAAAGTTGAGATTCCTGCTGACGCTGCAGCAGGTACACCTGCTCGAAATATTCCTGCACATTATGTGTCGCAGTTTGTTCACATCCCGTTCTCGAGACAGGACGTGAACACCATTAAACAACCTATTCCCGATATTAGGATGAATCCGACAGGGTTCTATAAAGAGATAGAGTCAGTCTTGCAATCATCAGTATTTACCTTGAGCGATATTGATTTGTTATTTCCTGTACTCCTACCTGTTGATTTGTGGAAACAGATTAGGACTGTAGACGATGTACCAGGGTTAGGAGATACATGGGATAATATTGTTAGACTCGATAGAGAAAGGCCAGCTGGCGAGAGACCGAAGCAGGTAATACTGACTCTGCATGATAGAATAGTTACGAAATTGAAAGCTATAATTCCTGAAAGAAGGATTATTTGGCACAAACGTACTGCTTGCGTCCAAGGGAAATCTGTGTGTGCTACCGAATTCTTTAATCGGTTCGAACAAGTGTTTTCAGATTTCAGTGGACAAGATTTGAGCACAGAGTCTGGAAAACAACTATTTGTGGACAAATTTGTGCATGGATTGCTGCCTGACATCCAGTCGCAAATGATGTCCTCAGAGAGCGCTTGGCAAGTTAAGTCTCAGTCAGAAGTATTGCATATGGCTCAGTACTATGAGAATCGTGTCAATAACGAAAAAGAAAGCATTGAAAAAAGAAAGGGGGACTTGAAAACAAAAGTTCTCTTACAGCAAACTGTTAGAGGCCCTAAAGGGGGTAATTCGCAATTTAGGGGACAGTATGCTCCACAGGGAAATGCGCCATTGGGTCCTGTAAACATAAACCAGTGTGCTTATTGCAGACAAGAGGGTCATATGCGTGCACAATCCCGATCCTCCAGCAGAGGTCGAATAACGCATTTGGTAATATGGGTAGACGATCCATAGGCCGCCCTGGGGCGGGGGGTCCTGATAGAAATCAGTTTTCACAAGATTCGCAGCAACCTTTTTCACAAGAAAATCAGGCACTGAGTGTAGATAATAGAAACATTTTTGATCATCCTTCTGCTGCTTACCTCTCTGAAGAACTTCCTTTTGACGACATTCTGTTTCGCTAGGATTGCCCGAAGCAGGGTTTGGAACCAAAGCCTATTCCCTTTAATCAGAAAGGTCCCTACGTTGAAATGATAGTGGGAAATAGGAAACATCTATTCTTGATAGATACAGGGCGACAGAAGTGTTCCATTGACCATTCACGGGTTCCAAACATTCCACTGAAGGAATTAAATGCGGTAATTCATTGTTGTTCTGATGGAGTGCGTTTGATGATTTCACCACAGCAACTTTCTGTCTCTCAGTTCTTGACCAGACCTTTACCACCGGAATTTAGTGATGTTCTGGAGTATTTGTGGGCAATTGATGATAATGATGTCAGTGTTTTGCAAATTGAGCCTGTTAAGATTATTTCAAAACATGGAGTAAAGTTGCCACGTATTCCCCAGTATAAGATCTCGGTTGATGGTGAGCAAGCTTTGAAATGCACAGTCTCCGATTTTGTGCATCGTGGGGTAATTGAAGAAATTGCAGGTAGTATGTGCAATAGTCCAATTTTGCCCGTGTACAAAAAAGGCGATAATGCAATTCCTTTTCATTTCATTATTGATTTATGTGCCATCAATAAGATTGTTGCTCCACAATTTCCCATTGTGCCTGATGTGACGACAATATTAACTATGATTCCGGCTTCAGCTACTCACTTTAGTGTTGTGGATCTTAAGAACGCTTTCTTTAGTATTCCTATACACAAAGACAGTCGATACTTGTTCGCGTTCACCTTAGGGGGACGCTCTTTTACCTTCACTGATGCGCCGCAAGGTTATGCGGAAAGTCCTAGAATCTACAGTAGGGCTTTGAAAGAGCAGCTTGATACACTCGAGTTGCCCACCACTTGTACACTGCTTCAGTATGTCGACAATCTACTCTTAGCTGCTGATTCATAGAGCGCCTGTAAGGAGGTCACTGTGTTGTTGCTTATTCACCTAGCACGACATGGACACAAAGCTTCACTTAAAAAGTTTCAGTATTGTCGACAGGAGGTCGCCTATTCAGGCTATCTCCTGTCAAAGGAGGGAAGAAGGTTGACGCCTGAACGGATAAAAATCATTTCTAGCATGTCTGTCCCAAATACACAGAAGGAAGTCAGAGACTTGATAGGAATGGCTTCTTGCTGTAGGCAGTGGATCCCCAATTTTTCATTAACGATTAAACCAATGTTGGCTTTGACGAAGAAGGGCATTTCTTCGCCATTGCCGTGGAACTTGGAACACCAGCAAGCGTTTGATCTGCTCAAGACTGCAGTGTGCTCGGCACCAGTTTGGGCACACCAAATTATGAAAAGGCCTTCGTGTTGTATGTGCATGAACGTGATGGATGTGCTTTGGCTGTATTAACACATGAACATGGAGGGACGAATAGACCGTGCGGCTACTTTTCTTTCGCCCTTGATCCTGTTGCATGCGCTTTGCCAAGATGTTTGAGAGCTGTCGCTGCTGCTGCTGCTTCCGTGAAACAGAGGGATGGAATGGTCCTATGCCATGCTTTAACGCTGATGGTACCTCAATCTGTAGATGTTCTATTAAACAGAACACAAACGCAACACCTCACCTCCGCACGATTAACGAGATATGAAATGAGCTTGTCTGTGCCACACATCAAAATACAGAGGTGTTGTGTCCTTAAACCGGCTGAACTTTTACCTTTCCCACAAGGTACTGCTTGCAGTGATGAAGAGTCACATGACTGCCTTTACACCACAGAGCAAGAGACAAAAGGCAGAATCGATCTAAAAGATACTCCTTTGAACAATCCACAAGGGGAGCTGTTTTGTGATGGCTCCTGCTTCAAACTCCCGGATGGTACATCCACGGCTGCTTATGCAATCACCACATTGAGCACGGTCGTGGAGACCAAAAGAATCACGCATAACTCTGCGCAGGCCGCAGAGATTATAGCATTGACCCGAGCTTGTGAACTTTCCGAAGGTCTTACAGTAAATATATATCCTGACAGTCAGTATGCTTTTGGGGTGGTTCACAACTTCAGCAGGCTTTGGGGAGAACAAGGTTTCTTGACCTCATATGGCACTAAAATCCAGTATGGCTCCTTGATAGTACGGTTACTCTCAGCGCTTGCACTCCCCACTCAGTGAGCAATTATGAAATGCGCAGCGCATCAGAAGATTATAGATAATGTTGGAAAATGGAATGCTTTCGCTGATCAGATAGCCAAACAGACTGCCACTGATCTCTCTTCAGAAGTGTATGCTTCAAGGGAAGCCACAAATGCTTGTACTTTGGATGAGGGTATCGAATCTGTGAAAAACATTCAAGCTGATGCCACATTAGAGGAATCTAAGAAATGGGCTGAGGGTTTGGCAAAATTGTATGATGAAGGGTGTTGGGTGGACAAAGTAGAAGGGAAATGGTTACTGCCAGATGCGTACATTACGATGATGGTCGCTATGGCTCATGGTCCCACCCATATTTGTGCACGAAAAGTTACCAAAATGTTGCAGAATGTTTGGGTGAATGATAAAATCTCCAAAGTAGCGACCGCTTTGTCCAAGGTTGTATGATCTGTTTGCAGCATAATGTGGGAAAGGGCACATCGACGCTTAGGGCTAGTTTTGGTCCACCTTCTGTCCCCTTCGAGGTTATAAATTTTGACTTTATTGAAATGGAGCATTGCAACAACTACAAGTACGTACTAGTGGTTATCTGCGCTTTTAGTAAATGGGTTGAAGCCTTTCCTGTCAAAGATGCCACAGCCATGACAACAGCGAAGACCATGCTGAAGGAATATTTTCCTAGGTTTGGTTTGCCAAGAGTCATTTGGTCAGACAATGGTCCACATTTTATCACTGCTGTAATTCTGCAGGTATGCGCGGGATTACAGATCGATAAACGGTTCCATTCGGCTGGGCACGCTCAGAGTGTTGGGTTAGTAGAACGACATAACGGCATCATCAAGAACAAGCTCACTAAGACGTATGCCGGCACCAAACTGAAATGGCTGGACGCCTTACTGATTGTGTTATTGTCTATGAGAACGACCCCTCAAACTAAGACTGGCCTCTCTCCATTTGAGGTGGTCAAACAGGAACCTGCCTAAACCCCGCTCACTACGTGATATTGAACATGTACTTCTTTCTGATTACTGTGGACAGTTAACTAAAAATCTGTATTTGATTTACCAACAGGTGCGAGAAGCTCTTCCTATTAGGTACGAGGGCCCAGGCCACAACATACGGCCAGGGAGCTGGGTCTTGATTAAAGCATTTGAAAGATCCTCTTGCCTCGCACCTCGTTGGTGGGGCCCACATCAAGTTCTCCTGATCACACAGACCGCTGTGCGAGTGTAGGGCAGGAAGCATTGGATCCACGCGTCCCATATCAAGAGGATTCCCTTCCCTTTGCCACACAATACAGAAGATACAGAAACCCTTACCAGTACAGTAACCAACAATCACGAATCTTCAAACAGCATCGAGAGTGCGTCGGAGACCTTCCCTGAGCCCGTGGGGCCTGGGGAAACAGCCGCTTTATCTCCACACTCTCCAACAGATCCTTTTGCATCAGTATCAAATTCTGTATTAAATCCTGCTTTGAATTCACCGCTTCCATCAGGATGTAACGACATGTTGTTTGCAGATCACTCGGTACCAGGAATCACAAGGTACGATCTGCGTCCGAGGAGTTAGACTTACTGCATGGTTCGACTGTGCCACCAAGGAAAATCATCGAAGGGCTTGTCTTTTTGGCCCGATCTTTTGTACGTAAGGGAATTCTGTTGGCTAGGGTTTGGGAAAGGAATAAGAAAACGCTTGATCTGGAGATCGCCAGAAAATTAACTTTGGTGTACTCGTTTGAAGAAACAATGCCTGCAACCGCTCCCACTCATACGGAACAGATAAGAGACTGTGTGACCGATCGTAAAAATGAAGAATCGAATGCGTGGGCCCCGAAAAGTATTGTTGTCTTGCGATTATGGTAACTGGTTTCACAATAGTCATTGCCTTAGGAGAACTACATCCGCTTGAAATTCTGTTACCCACTGAAAATGTACCTACTGTCTCTACACCTTTCGTGCATCTGCCCACTCTATCTCCTAGAGACTCTCAGCACAGAGTTACCATAACAATACTCTATTACTCATCATGAACGCCACACATGCCATTTTTAATAAGTCCAATTGTTGGGTCTGTTCGCATTTACCGCAACACGGGGATAAGGGTCTGGGTTGGTATATTCATCCTTTACCTTTGACCACTGCATGCTATGCTTCTCTAAGGGCACTATTC
Source organism: Ambystoma mexicanum (assembly GCF_040938575.1). NCBI lineage: Eukaryota > Metazoa > Chordata > Amphibia > Caudata > Ambystomatidae > Ambystoma > Ambystoma mexicanum. The sequence goes on from NC_090938.1 coordinate 57,236,652, forward strand.
TTTGGCCAATGGAACGATAGCATCTTGGGGAACTTTGATGGAACTAACTTGAACGACTTTGAAAAACGTGTTCTAACGCCCCTGGGATGCTCACTCTTTGCGAATAGGAGCAAGCCTAATGTTGCTTCTATTAGGCCTTCAGATAGACTGTCCCGTCCTTTTCAATCTTTGATCTCTTTCAAGATGGCTCCTATAGGCAATAGTGATGCCACGCCACCTTCCTATACTGTTAACCACAGCCCTGATTCAGTTTCTTTCTGCATACAGAGGAATGGTACTCAGTCAATGGGTGATTTCAAGGGTGGCGCCAACGTTGCAAACTTGACTGGTGAGGACAGACCTTTGTATGTTGGCGAACCTGTCTACTTTGTTTGCGGTAATGTAGCCTTCCCATGGTTACCTAGGGATTGGCAGGGAACCTGTTATTTAGGGATTCTGATGGCCGGTGCATTCATTACTAGCACTGTAGAAATTCCAAAGGCTCGTCCAAGAGGGCCGAGAATGGCGACACTTCAGCACAAGTTCTGGGCGATGTAGCAAAATCCTTCGTACCATTTTGGGGGCAAATATTGAATTTTGAGGATATCAGAAGACTAGCGAGAGTACTGGAGAGGACCATCAACTGGACCACTGACATACTCTATAACATGACTTTAGAACAAAAAGCAATAAGGTTAGTGGCATTTCAGAACCAGATGGCATTAGACGTCATCCTGGCTGAGCGTGGAGGGGTATGTAAATTAGTGGGGTCCGCTTGTTGCGTTTTCGTGAATGATTCCTCCCCAACTATCTTCAGGGCAATACAAAATCTGCACGTCCTTAGTTCAGAAGTGCACGTTCCCGAGGAAAACTGGGATCTTAGCGCTTGGTTCTGGGACTTCTCTCGATCTTGGGGATGGAAGCTACTTTCGGTCTTACTTATTGTTTTGGGTATTCTGTTGTTTTTCTGTTGTTGTATACAATGTCTTCCTGGTATGTGTTTGATGTTAGGAGGATGTTGTGCACAAGCGATGGGTACATTAGGACACAAGGTATATTCCCCTGAGAAAATGTATAATGAATTTGTACTGAAGGAAGTATCTGACCTCATGGCAATCGATATCTTTGATAGTGATTCAGGATGTATGGACATTGAGACGTGGAGTTACTCGTAAAGTGACTAGAAGTAGTTTAGCGCTTGGCTTAGGCAAAAAGGAGGGTTTGTTAAACAGGATATCATGTTGTGCCTCCTTTATTGTATATATTGGCCTAAGCCCAGTCGCTCTGCGAAGAAAACCGCGTTGCAAAGTTCTGATCTTAGATCGATTTCACCGCCATTTTAGGTACATCCGCCATTTTGATTTCTATTCCAATGTAACTCTGTGTTCTAATATGGTGGACATTGTTTCCCGCTTGTAACTGAGACATCCTGAACCTTGTATTGAAGTAAGTTAAAGTTCAAACTGTCCATTGGCCGAATGCTCGGGTTGAATAAAGAGACCTTGTCCCATGCCTGACTTGTAGACAGAGGATTGTCTGCGGCAATAAGTGTGATCCGCGGACATACATCGACCACAATGTTGAACCATTACTGAACGTGGACACTGGCTGAACTGCATTGTAAAGGACATGTGTTAAGGCTTATTGTTAAATCCAAGAATACACTGTTGCCATTGTAACGTATTTGTATGTAAACTGAGGATGATCCATGTGCATATTGTCGGTCAAGCCAGAAGTGAACTCGGCACGAACTCTAGACCATGGATTATTAACTTGCAGAGGGGCTGGACATCATTATTGGAAATGTATAAAATGTACAACTGTTTAGACGTCCAGTACCTCTCACTTCTCTCACCGAAAGGGCTGGTACTCGCTGTGATGTACTGAGGGCCAGATAGCTATCTGATTGATTCTTTGTAACTGTACAGTATTAGAATAAAGATCTGTGAATCTTTATAAACCCGTGTTTGGTGTATTTTCTTTTGGGGTATTCAGCCTCGATATTTCCATTTGCTTTTACAATATCATATATCATTGGTAATGGCAGGTCACAGCTGCCTACCCTTTTCTAACACAGCGCAGGCGCAGTAGCCTCCAGATTTGGGTGTGCGACCTCACATGCAACCTGTGGCTCACCGGATGTTTTGGACTGCAACTCCCACCAGCTCTATCCAGCCTAGTCAATTGTGATGGTTCATGGGATTCATAGTCCAAAGCACTGAGAGAGCCACAAGTTGCAGACCCCTGAGTCATCTAACCATAGAACTGTAGATGTCCGAGCCAGGAAGTGGATGAGATGAAGAACATTTTGAGAGCAGACCTACGGTGTATAGACCATGAAATTAAAGGGGAAGAAATTGCTATGAAAAAAAAAGAAGACAGCAATATAGAAATTGGCTATTGTCTACTAGATCTCAACACTCAAGAAGATGCAGAAACTATAATGAAGATCTTATCAAATAAGAACACAAGAGATCTATGGACGCTCCTTAATAAAAATTCCACATTTCAACTGACCACATTGGTCTCCACAGTGCCAGAAAAGCTCTGGATGATCAAATACATCGCCGATCTCTTTAGTGGCTCGGATGGCGGTCTCGGAGTAAACCCAGGGAATTGTTCTACCCCCTGGTCTATAGAGTTTGACAAGGAAGATATACAGATTTTGATTTAAAAAAAGCAAAATCCATCAAGAGCTGCAGGGCCTGGCGGCCTGAATAACATCTTAAAGGAAAATCCAGAGGATTGGGCCCAATTTTTCTGGATCCTCTTTGATTGAACTCTAACGATCAGAACAATTCCGCCCTCATAGAGGAAGGCATTGATCGTCCCAATCTATAAGAACGGTGATAGGGATGACCGGAAGAACTATAGGCCCATAGCCATGCTCGATACCCTGGGGAAGATCTTCACTTCAATCCTTTTAAAACAACAAAATAAATGGGTACGAGATTTGGGGCTCCTCAATACAAGGCAAGCAGGCTTCATTTCAGGGGTGAGGACAAGTCTGAATTTATTCTTATTAAACGTATGAAAGATGAGAGCGATTGAGACCAAGCAGAAGGTGTATTTGGCTTTTATAGATCTGGAGCAAGCCCTTCGATACTATCGGCAGAAATAGGCTCTAACAGAAATTGTCGGACTGCTCATGTCCTCCAGATCTTCTGGAGGCAATAAGGGCACTCTACTCTGGTACCTCAATACAAATAAGAACGTCAGCCAAGGGTTTGTTTACCAGGTTGACCCTAGCCTTTAGAGGATTAAAACAAAGTTGCCCTTTGGCCCCTGTGATTTTTAATATGTACTTGTCAGATATGACATCCTGCCAAGAAGGGGGAAGAGCTTTTCCCCCAAAGCTGTACAGTCATTCGATTCCATGGATGATGTACGCTGATGACTTGGTGTTAATGACCTCACCCCTATCGGCCTCCAAAGGAGATTGACCCAGATAAAAAGCTATTTCCAGTCCAACGAACTTAATGTTAAAAAAACTAAAATTATGTTGCTCTCCAATGCCCGTGGGAAACGGAAACATAAATTCAACTGGGTAATTGGTTCTGACAATATAGATAATATCGACTCAATAACATACTTGGGAGTCTCAATAAATTGCAATGTGAATGAGAAGATGCGGATGGATGGGCTGCGACTAAAGTGTGTAAGACAGGCGGCACAGACCAAGGCTTTGCAGAGTAGGTTTGGCAAATTTACGCAGGTCCCGGTAATTACCTTTTATAAGCAAAAGGTTACCCCAATCCTTCTATATGGTGTGGAAACGTCCCTGAATATGCCGCCTGGATTTTGGGAGTTATTGGAAGGTCTTTTCTGGAAGCAGGCCTTGGGCCTTAAAAAACTCCTACCAATTTCTTTGGTGAGGTTTGAATTGGGCCTACAGTCATTATGCTCACTGATAAGATGGAAATCCCCGAGCTTATGCTGGAAATGCATAGAGGATTGTAAACCTCTACCATTTGATATACTCAAAGGAAAGAAGAGAAGTAATGAAGGTAGAGACGATGGAACAGTGGATGTCTGGAAACTGAGGTGTAGGGAATCGCTGGTTTCCCTTGATTTAACGCAATAAGTGCTTCTAGCCAATCCGCATAAGGTTAAAACTGAGATACTGCGTACGGATTGGATTAATACTATTGCAAAAAGAAGCACGTATAAATTAACGCTTGCCCTACCCCTCGAACGAAGGTCGAAGGTCGATAAACCAGGTCCCCAGATAGCTAGTGAAATTCCCTAGCTAAAAATACAGAAACATCTTTATAAGGATCAGCTTGAGGGTGCCATTCCGTCCTGTAGATTCTGTGGGAGATGTGACGGGGTGGAGGCGACGAAGCATCTCCTAACAGACTGTGAGGAATGGATTGGTACGAGAACGAAATATATGAGGGAGGCGATCTCACGATATAGGACGCTATCGATGAATGGCGGGAAATGTTCACAATTGGCGAAAACATTTTGAGGGAATTGGGGAGGGAATCATAAGATGATATGAGGATTTAGATGTGGTTTTGGGGAGGAAGGGATTTTATGAAATGTAGGCCAGTTCACCCTACAAAATGTGCTAGCCAGGACCCCCCGCACTCCATAGGGTTTCCATGCACAGTGGTAACCCATGGACTTACCTTGTGTGGGCGATTACCACACGTAAGTCTTCATGGAACAATGAACTCAAAGTCTGCAGTTAAGACGATCTTAGGATGTTTCCTCCAATGGGTTAAATGCCCTATGGTCGTCCTGGAAAAGCTTCCTAACGCGCCTAGAAACACTTGTGTACAGGCGCGTTATAAATGCCCCATCATATCATTGTTAATGGCAGGTCACCACTCCCTACCCTTTTCTAACACCGCGCAGTCGCGTCTACATTTGGTTGTGGGACTTCACATGCAACCTGTGGCTCACCAGATGTTTTGGACTACAACTCCCATCAGCTCTATCCAGCCTAGTCAATTGTGATGGCTCATGGGATTCATAGTCCAAAGCACCGAGAGAGCTTCAGACGCAGGCTGCAGACCCCTGACTCGTCTAACCATAGAACTGTAGATGTCCCCCACCTCCCTGAGGCTCCAGCAATTGTGCCTCACCTCCCATTTCTACAAAAACACGATTAGCAAAACGCTGGCGTTCAGGTTTAGGCAAAATCGCCCCAGATTGTCCTCTCGGACTGCGATTGTCGCCATCCCAAGCAACGCATGAAGCGCGCTGTATGCATGCATGCATGGGATTTGAGCGCATGGTGCGCTCTACGTTAGGGGCGCCTCGGGGGGTTACAAGTAAAGGTGCGGGGGTACCGGAGTAACCAGGATGTGCAGGAAAAGTGGCGTGGGCTCCAGAGAGTGAATACTACAGTTCTAGAAGGGTCAGGGTGCTGTGATGGGCTAGTACATGTCTCTGTACAGAATGTTAGTAAATGTCACCTCTTGCGTTTGCTTGATTTAATGGCAGGGGGCAGAGTCTTCCTGTTAAACATTAAGCTTAAAGATTCCTTTGCTTTTTGAGATACTTAGCCCAAGACCCCAAATATAGCTCTCTAACTCGTTATGCCCCACCTTCATTTCTCCCCCCACTTAAAGCACTGAGTGCCTGTACCAGCAGGTGGAATATGGTTACAGAGTTGGAACCCATTGCCACCCGCTCCCCCTGCTCTCACCTTGCCCCTAGTACGCACACACGAAGCGCCATAAAGTTTCACAGCACTTGTCAAGAGGTCCATGACGCAAAGGATGTGTATTAAAGATCCCATAACAAGCTTACAGTGTTAGCTTGGCACACACGCTGATTGCTGCTGCGAAACAACGCCGTGCATTGCTCTCTCGTAAAAAGCCTGCCACCTTTAGAAGACGGGTGTGAAAGGGCAGTCGCTCACATACCGATTATTCACAAAGTGAACGTGTGATGGCGCAGACGGGCGGGGGGAGGGGTCGTGAGGGCGCCACGCCCTAACATGGCGGATGGCCAAGGTCCCCGCCCGCATTTGCAGAATATAGGAGCTCTCCTGAAAGGTCAGGGGCAAAAATGACAATCAGCCCCATGTATAGCCTGACACGGCGGGGGTGGGGCAGGGGGGGGTCTGTACAAGAGGCGCACCCACACATTTTCACCTTCCAGCCCCGGCTGGCAGAACGAATGAGAAAACAGCGCTCCCCACAGCCCAATCCCAGGGACACACGATTCATTTGTGGTGGGTCCACATTACAATAGCCCCCTTGGGGGTGGTGCACCGAGGGAGGATCACAGGGGAGGAACCCCCTTATGGGATTGGGGACGACATCATCAGAAAACACGTATGACCCCGAAACAACCCCTATACAACCCAAAATCCCCCTTCTCCCTCTCTAGATGGAGCCAATGTGTTTCTCTGTCGAGTCGTCAAGCTAACATAAACACAACAAGACTGAAAGACCAGAAAGTACAAAGTATCATGCATATAGTTTAAAAACTGGTACTGTGATGAAGAAGATGACTAGGAGTCTGAGGATCACTTTAGAGAAGCAGAGTGAACGGTCTAGCGTCTCAATGCAAGTGATTGGCCTAAAGCAGTACAACAGCTCAGCTGGGACGCGGAAAAGCGATCCTCTGAGGAAGAACAGCGGGAGCCGTGCACTGGAGCAGCTGACGTGAGCTGCAAGGGAAGCAGTAACCTGAGGAGAACCCAAACATAGTCCACCACGAGAGGACTACTTGGGTTGCCGCCGACTGAATCCGCTGACCGCCCCAGGTTCCCGGCAAAGTGCACAGAGAGGAGAATGCACAGCCACAAAGGGTCAGACGACTGCAAAGCCGCCGCAGACGTGAGCTGGATCCCCAAAAGCTACCGGAGCCTCGAGAAGGGATGCGACTGCCCAGGAACCGCCGATGCCTATGAGAAGGAAGCAAACAGGTACGCGGGTTGCCCAGGAGGTGCTAGAGGTCTGGGGAAGCCACAGGGAGAACCCAGAAGCTGGGAGAAGAGGGTCTCGGACCCTCAAACAAAGCAGGAGGTGTAGAGTTGTATACTTGACAGGAGAGTGAACCAAAGAGATACAACAATCTTTGTTTGATTGATAGTTTATTTGTATAGCACCTATATAAAGTGTGTTTCAAAGCGCTTCAAGGCAGGGGAGGGAGCAGGGGAATAATACAATAACATTCTTACAAGCCCAGAGACAACAAGAATGGGTAATTTACTATCGGACTAGGCCTGAGGACATTTCTGATAGTGCAGGGAATCAGAAAATAGGTGAGGGGAGGGAGGGAGGAAGGAGAGAGGAAAGGAACAGACAAAGACTACCGTACTATGCCTGGCGACATTTCTGATAGTGCAGGTGTTCTGGCAGTAGGTGAGGGAAGGGAGGGAGGGAGGGAGGTACGGGAAGGGAGGGAGGGAGTGAGGAAGAAAGAGGGAGGGAGGGAGGGAGGGAGGAAGGAGGTAGGAAAGGAACAAAGACTACTGTACTATGCCTGGCAACATTTCTGATAGTGCAGGGGATCAGACAATAGGTGAGGGAATGGGGGGAGGGAGGGAGGAAGGAGAGAGGAAAGGAACAGACAAAGGCTACCGTACTAGGCCTGGCGACATTTCTGATAGTGCAGGGTTTCCAGCAATAGGTGAGGGAAGGGAGGGACGGAGGGAGGGAGGGAGGGAAGGAAGGGAGGGAGGGAGGGAGTGAGGAAGAAAGAGGGAGGGACGGAGGGAGGGAGGGAGGGAAGGAAGGGAGGGAGGGAGGGAGTGAGGAAGAAAGAGGGAGGGAGGGAGGAAGGGAGGGAGGGAGGGAGGGAGGAAAGGAACAAAGACTACTGTACTATGCCTGGCAACATTTCTGATAGTGCAGGGGATCAGACAATAGGTGAGGGAATGGGGGGAGGGATGGAGGAAGGAGAGAGGAAATGAACAGACAAAGGCTACCGTACTAGGCCTGGCGACATTTCTGATAGTGCAGGGTTTCCAGCAATAGGTGAGGGAAGGAAGGAAGGAAGGGAGGGAGGAGGGAGGAAAGGAACAGACAAAGACTTATCGTACTAGGCCTGATGACATTTCTGATAGTGCAGGGAATCAGAAAATAGGTGAGGGAACGGGGGGAGGGAGAGAGGGAGGGAGGGAGGGAGGGAGGGAGAGAGGGAGGGAGGAGAGAGGAAAGGAACAAAGACTACCGTACTAGGCCTGGCGACATTTCTGATAGTGCAGGGGAACAGACAATAGGTGAGGGAAGGGAGGGAGGAGGGAGGAGGGAAAGGAACAAACAGTGACTATCGTACTCAGTCGGTTCCATGTGTTAAAATTGCGGCAAAAATGGCCATGAACACAAAATATCGCCGCAAAAAGGCAGTGGTTTTGCCACCGCAATCCATGTAAAGGATGCAGGGGGACACCCCCGCAACCCCGAACCCATTATATCATTTAAGGGGAGTGGGGGACACCCCCGCAACTCCTGCTCCCCTTAAATGATGTAATGGGGTACACCTTTAACGGGTCAAACCACAGCATTTTTCCCGCGATTCTTTTGGTCAGGCGACATTTTTGCCGCGATATTATCACTGCATACCACTCAGTCTGATGACATTTCAGATAGTGCAAGTGCAGGGGGGGGAGGAGAGCAGGTAGGCAAGGCAAAGGAAGAAAGTCTGAGAGACAGTGAGTAAGGTGAGCAGAAGCGGAGCAGGCAAAGGTCAAGATTAAGGAGACATCAACAGATGGAATGAACACGGCCATGATGCCAGAGCAAAACAGAAACGCATGTGATGAAGAGTCCTAAAGCAGCGGCCATGATGCAAAGTCGATGATAGGCCCAAGCATGATTCAAAGTCATTCTTATTAAGTGGCGATCCATAAGGTCCAGCATGAGAATGACAAGGTTCAGCATGGGTGAGCCAACGAGCTTTAAAAGTCAATTCAAAGCGCTACCAAAAGGCGGTGATGGCAACCATCAAGTGGCATCATGATCAGACTTTAGGCAAGGTGGGTATAGTTGAGGCAAAGAAAAAGGCGTTGCAACTGTGGTATGAAGAGGATGGGGGAAGGATGGTGTGAGGGACTTTCAAGCAAACAAGTACATACAGACAGGAGAGTGAGGCAGCTAGGTACGACTTTCAAGCAAAGAGGCACATACAGACAGGAGAGGGAGGCAGCTAGGTACGACTTTCAAGCAAAGAGGCACATACAGACAGGAGAGGGAGGCAACTAGGTACGACTTTCAAGCACACAGGCACATACAGACAAGAGAGGGGGGAGAGCTAAGTACGACTTTCAAGCAAACAGGCACATACAGACAGGAGAGGGGGGTGGACAGCTAGGTATGACTTTCAAGGAAGCAGGCACATACAGACAGGAGAGAGGGGACAGTTAGGTACGACTTTCAAGCAAACAGGCATTTACAAACAGGATTGGGGGACAGTTAGGTACGACTTTCAAGCAAACAGGCACATACAAATAGGAGAGGGGGGGACAGCTAGGTACGACGTATTGGAAGTAAAGATCGAGGGGAAGCGGAGAGAAGGAGTAGGTCGAGGGGAAACTGACCGTGGGGAGCAGCCTCGGTGGAAACAAGGGTGGGAGATGACTCCTGGACCGGCCTGGTAGCAGACAGGGGCCTTAGGAGTGGCCCTTTGGAATGGGCCCAGCTAAAGCCTGCCGTTCCCTGTTGGATTGTTTGTTGGGTGGCCTGGCCAATGGGAGAGCACCTAGGCAGGGCTCAGGACCAGGTTGCAGGTGGCAGCCATCTTCAAGTTGCGGCAATGGAGAACCTGCAGCACTTGAGGGACATAAGCCTGAAGGCCCAATGGAGCCTTTTAAGTATGGAGGCACTGCGCGCAACGGGGCAGGAAAGCAGGAATGAAATCGGAGGTCGAATTAGCAAAATACATCTTTTTTCTTTTTTAATTTCTTTGCAAATTAAAAACAGGTGATGTGGTAAATCATCAAAGGGCTGCTTCCAGTGAAGCCGCATTGGCCCAGAGCTATCCCTCCTCCCCAAGCAGACACTACACTGCAGCGCAAGTTTGGGACCCGCACCCATGCCAGAGAGTGAAGTATGAAGTGATGAAGTCTAAGAGGGTCTGGAACTCGCGAGTGAAAGGGAGACAGTCAATGAATGCACACTGGCTTGTTAGGAGACTGCCAGAAAAGTGAAGATCAGGAAACCCTACTCGCTGGATTAAGGAGATACAACATGTAGAGGACACAATTTACAATAATATCAGCATTATTTATTTAGTTCATTCAAAATTGATGAATAAATAAAGGATAAATCAAGAAGAATTAATTTGGTGTAGGAAAATGAAAAACCATTTATCTCTCATATTTGTACTGGACCACATACCTCATTCCCGGCAAACGTAGTCATGTCTACATCCATTCTTCACAATCAACCACTCAATTAGCAAAAGGCATAACAGAACCATGACAATACAGTTGACAAATGTATGTATATCCTAGACTGGGTTGTGTTCGAGTTTTGTAATCCCATTTCCAGGCATTTAGAGAGGACCAACAGGTTTCGACATATTTGGCACAATTTGACCACGTCTTCATCAGGGGACATACAATAATCCTAACACAATGGACACTTATTCCTTATTTGAAGTAATGGGCTGGAGCATAGATTTTGTTATCACCATGGACTTCCTATTGATGGCATGGGTGTGTCCTAATTGCATACAGCACCCCTGTAAAGTGACTTTGGTCTTACTGCAGCTATGAACATGCCATAAGTTTTACTCAAGTAGCGCAGTGATAAAGTTTCAAAAGATGTATTTCTAGCGCAACATATTCATTCTTTTTGCTCACAGAGGGGCAGTCAGCCTGTCTACGCACACCCCGATCGTGCCGATTGGTAGGAGACTGAACCAAGCCATTTCACTAGTCTGAGACTCGCACCCATATGAGAGACTAGGAATAAGAGGGGCAAAAACCCTGGAACATACAGAAGGAATCCTACGCGAACTGTGCTAAGTTTCTGGTTTACAAAGATCTGACCGAAAGAAAATCGGTCGTAAAAAATACACCGGAAAAAAAGGTCCTTATGCAACATCATATTGTATGGAGTTGCATGCGGTCAGCTTTGTGGGAGTAAAATAAAAAGTATGCATACCCCACCCCCCACCTACCTGTTACTGGTCCACTTCTGCCCTGCAGTGTCAGATCCGTCCCTCCAACGCGGGTCGGATCTGATGTCACAGGGTCCCTTTTTTCATTTTTTTTTTTACGTACCCTACCACAAATATCGAGGAAGCCGGGGGGACCCCCGCAAACCCCCACGGCCAATACACACGATCATGAGGAGTGGGTGACACCCTCGCAGCCCCCGCTCCACATGTTCGGTATGTATTAGCCAATTTGTTCGAATTTTTCAGTCGAATGTTACAGGCCAAATTCAGTCAAATGTACCATTCGGCCAAATATATTAGAACAAATATACTAATACCAAGTTTGCAGGATAAAGAAGTGTGAACACAAGACGCATTCCCTTGAGAATTGCCCAGTGACACTTTACCAAAAAGTATGAAGGTGCCCAGAAGCCTAAAGGAACGGAATTAAGATAAGAAGAAGACAGGGGAAAGGAACACAACCCTAGCATTCGGATCCTGCGCTTGGTAACGGAGCCCACCAAGCTGCCAGGACAAAGAACTGTGAAGCCAAGAGCAGCACCCTGTGAGTTACCCAGTGACATAAGACAAGAGGTCTAGAGAAATGTAGCACAACCCTAGCATTGAAATCTTGTGTTTCAGAAACTTATTTTGCACCATTTTGTTATCACCAGAGCGACTGGGAACTTTTCAGTTGGTTGACAACATGACAAAACAAGGAACACTTTTTACTTTTGAGAGAGATCTTGCACAGTTACGTTAGATTGTTAGTGTTAGGGGCAGAGGGAGGTTTTCAGAGATGACAGTGACTGACTTTTATTTAGTTTTGGACTTCCTGACGAGTTCACTAGTTTCCTATGAGGCAAGGACATGCTGCATAGCTTTAGGGATGGAGGGGCCTTTTGCCAGAACACTCATACCTCGGGCCCAGGCTCCTGTATGTTCAGTTGCCCTCACACTGCTTCCGGGCTTCCCAGCATTTAAGGGCCTGTATCTGCAATCCTACAGTCCCTTCTCTCTGCACTTATGAGCCACCCGATGGCTGCACTTGTGAGTTAACTGCACTCTCCCGCCCTCACTCCTAGCACTTCTTCCCTTCCCTCTTCCCCGCACTTGTGCAATCTGAATGACACAAGGCCTAGTAAGATCATTGTTTTGTCCTCCCTTTGTTTCCCCCTCCTTGTCTTGCCACACCTAGAAACACATGTGTACAGGCGCGTTATAAATAACATATCATATCATGTATGTTATACAAAATGGCTGCTTGCCTATGCGTTCATCCATGGATCTGCGTTCCCCTCTGCTTGTAAACATGGAGCACACTAAGGGTTACAAAGCTCTGTGTGCACTACCCTTGCCCTTTAAAATGTGTTACATTAGATGAGGCTCTGTAGTATAGCTGGGTGGGGGCTGACCGGGGGCATTGTACAACAAGTTGAATGTAACGCACTAGTTGCCGGCAAAGGTTTTAGGTGAAATGCTGTCTAAAATGTGGCAACTTGTGTCAGGGAGGCTCATTTCTTGAGGAGTTCAAAGTCTAAAATGCTGATTTCTCAAAGCAGACCAGGCGTGTGATCTTGGGCGCGTCAAGCTGTTAATCAAGATAACCATAGCGGTTTGGTGCTTTGAATGGGCAATGAATGGGTTGATGGTTTGGGCAGACGTGGCTTTCAACACTGCTAAAATGGCTGGACTGACGCTACGCAAGACCAAGTTTGATTACGTTATTTAACAGTGTTTCCTGCCCGACGTATGATTCGAGCCTTGCGGACGATGGTTGTAGCCTTTTGGTGAGGCTGGCGAATGGACACTGGGAATGCCGCTAAGCCATGGACTCTGGTAACATGCCTTGCCATCGCCACTTTAATAGCCGCCTTGCACCCCAAATCCTGCCCGCGTCCCCATTCCTGGTTCTTGACAGTACAATGGAGCATTTTTGAAAAAGGCTCCAATCATTTGCCATTTCCTGGAGTCTCTCTTGTATTGGGCCTTGCTCACAGTTCCACAAGCTGTGATGGAACCCATCACGCAGGACCAGCCTCAAACGTACAGGACTGGCCTGTGTGCCAGATCAGGCCAACCTGTGTCAGCTGGGGTCGGTTAACACCAGGTGTGGCCAATTAAGCTTCTCCTGGTGGGACCATGCCCTGCCAGGTGGGACCGGCCTTAGCGGATGTAGGTCTATCGATGGAAGAAAACTGGTCAAACTTTATTTGCTCGAATATTTTGATCATATCTTTTACCGCAGAAAGCGAGGTGCAGATCATTCTTACTCAGGCAGCAGCGGTCGCTTCACTGCCTGGTAGGACACCAGCAGCAGGCGTCGCTCTGTTCAGACCATGTCAACAGTGGTGTTACCGCAGAGAGATCAGACAATGGGCCTCATTATGACTCGGCCGGTCTGATAAAAAAGTGCTGGTATTTACATATACCAGTTCTTCTCTGGACTGGCAGAGTACAAGTATGCTGGTTGGGGGATAACCTGATTTACCTCCAGCCAAGAGCAAAAAACAGCTGGTATTTTTGGCACCGGTATTGCTGGTCCCGAAAATACCAGCAAATTCTCTCCCCCGTGGAATGAAGATTGACTGGTAGTTCCGCTGCCTGTGGTGTAGGTATATCAGGCGGCGGAAATGGTAGGTGCGTTTGCCGGTGTCCTGGGGGATTTTACTCCAGGATACCAGCAGCCTTGGATTGAGGCCCAATGTCTGCAGCAATCGCTCCTCCGCCGGGGCAGACACCGGCAGCAGCCGCCGCTCTACCACCTCGTCTGGCTTGCCAGTGAAGCTGAACGTCTGCCTGTCCTGCAGAACAGCCCCCACAGCGTATTAAAGAAAGAGCTACCGCAGGTGTGCCTCTTTAGTTAGTAGACTGAGCTCAGAATTCAGGGCCCGATTCATGGAATTATTTGCGTGGAAAATAGGGAACTTGCCTGCTGAACTGCATGCGTAATCCTGTTCTCGATCAATGGAATCAAAGGCGCTGGATTTTCCTTGGCCTTGAGTGGATATCGCTGCAGCCCAGCAAGCTCCTGCGAGCGGCCGAGTGCATTGCGTGAGACACCACGCAGAGTGGGCGTTGCTTGTGCAGTGGTCTGGGAAGGGGGCGGAACACAGAAAATGGGGAAGAATATGTGAAAAAGTGGGCATTACGAGGGCCGGTTCGCAGGCAGTCTATCGCACGCCCACAATTGTATAAAATGACACGTATTCATGGACCCACCCACACAAACTCTCAGCAGAAAAATGGCCACGCAAAGCCCTCACAGTATCCGCCATCCAAAGGAAGGCATAGAGGAACTTGCGCATAGGACTCACCGCACAGAGGCGGGATTGCATGTTGAATTTGGGGGTGCGTGCAAGGGTAACAATCCAAGTTAGGGGTGAGCGTGCGCAGGGTAGCGGTGTGCAGGAATGGATTACGGGGGTATGCACGCAGAATATCTGAGTTTTATCGGAGTTATGAAATATCCCACGCATGTCGTCGGAGTACACTTAACAGTTGCAGGGGACTCTGCATAGGTTCCCCGAGGTGCAGGCCTGCTTGCGGGGGACCAGAGGCACTGTTTCGAGGGTACATGTATGCATGCCCGGGGAGCACGCAGAGGTAGCTGTTTCTGGCTGTTTTGGATTTGCACAGGGTGTTTCGGGGGCGTTCCAACTGCAACTTGCGTATACGGTTAATTTGCACAAACAATTCCATCAATACGTGGAGCGCGCAGAGAGTTGCGCAGAGTTGGTCTTGGCGCGCAAGCTTTGTAGGATAAATACGCACCTTTCCATGAATCGGGCCCTCACTGTCATTGCGTTTCTCCTCCAGGAATGTCGTCATCACACTGAAAGCGCATGGTCCATATGCGGAGGAGGTGAGGCGGTCGTAGATATGCCCAGCGGGCAGGTTGGGTTCTGACAGTGGAGCATCGTACCAGGATGCAGCATGTATAGGTGTATTTGTTTATTTTAGGTTCTTTGTTAATTATTGCTGTGTGTGCATGCTGTAACAAATACATGAGACCGCAGCCCTACCACCCCATCAGTCACCAGCATGCAAAATCAAACTTTGCATTGCTGCTCACAACAGGAACAGATAATTGTTTTAATTCTGAGCACAACCCTTTCCAAGAAGGAAGGACATGTTGAAAGGCAAACCGAATGTATTCTATGCACAAGGATCTGCCAAAAAATAGATTGTTTAACTGTGCCAATATTGTAAATTAAATCTTTTCAACATTTTTCAACGTGTATTTCTAATGTTCACTTCAAGTACATACATATATATATAGTGGTGTCAGACAAGCACAATATTAAAACCTAGAATAATCATATACAAAATGCCTCATAAAAGGTTATCATTCAAAGGTGACTGGTCTGGTTTGCTCCTATTGCTCCTTTGAAACAAAGGGAAGAGGCAAAATAATAGCACCAATGAGGGTCACTGGTTACTTTGCTTAAAATCAAAGACCATTTTGGCAACTTACTTATAATATCCGGTCTTCATATTTGACACATATATTTGTGATAGAAAGGGTAGTATGCTTAAGTCACTAAGTACCTACTGCATACGAGGCTTGGACCGCATCACGTTTTTCACAACACTGACCCCCAGCATTAAACGATAAAACAAATATGCCCATTAGGACCACAACAGGCTTTGGGTGTGAGGATAAAATAGCCGCTGATTGGGGTTCAACATTTTAGGAGAGGGCTGGCTCAGAGGAGGAATCCGTTTTTGAGGAGGGGGTGCCTGATGTGCGCCAAGTCCCCACCAACAGTCATCCTTCCTTAATGATGCCTAGAACATAGGTTTAAAAATAGATTTGGAAAAATGCAGGCCGACATCCTGTTAGGACAATTGCAGCCATGTTCCCCCTGCATGAAACTACACTTCTCTTTAGAAGCTTTGGAAATGGGGGTTCCCGCAACATGCATAGAAGAGAACTTTCAAAATGGCCGATCTGTATACAGCAACAAGGGCCTTAAGAAACATTAAAGCAAGGGAGGTGGGTACAGCAGCTAAACGATTGGCTGTGAAACCAGAAATCTGGGAGTTGCTGTCCGAGCGTAACTGCCTTCCTATTTCACCTCCTCAACACGAAAGGGCCCTGTGGTAGGTGGAGAGATTTCTCCAAGACCCATGCAGAGCTCCGGACGATTCCGCCTGGACGTCAGGCCCATCCTTCCATGAGCAGGAGTGGAGCAGCAGCACCAGGACCAGCTGGCTGCTTTCCATAGTTCCATGCAGATGAAATGCTGAGCAAAGCTCGGCTTTCATCTGAGCCGCAAAATGGGTTCCAGCCCTGCTCGTCAAAGTCAAAAGAATTGAGACGAAATGTTTTATTGAAGTGGTTGTGTAACACTTTGGCAGGTCCACTCCCAGTTGTGTAACCCTTTCACATTTACACTCCCTATTCCGGCACAGGGCGAGCAGCAACAGCCGTGTCACAGGCATTGGTTTGTGGGTAAAACCAGTTGAGGAAGTAAACAGATTTTTATTTATAGAATCCGTATCGCTATTTTTAGCATCTTCTACTCCTATTGTCAAAACAGGGGCAGAAGATAGATGTGGCGGAAGGGCAGAATGAGGGCAGCAAAGGGAGGGGGGAACAATAACCCGTGCGTCCATCCATTTGGACCCATTACATAGCAAAGGCTCATTCCACCTTTCCCCCACAGACATGTGCAGAATGAGTCTTTGTTTTTGTTTTTGGCATAAAAAGGCCGCAGATTTATTTTCCACAACATCATAAAACCACACTGTACACATTAGTGGAAACAACAACTCAGAAGATGCGGCGACTGCTCCGTGTCCAAAACCTGCTTCCCCCTTTCCAAAAGTCCAGTATAGGCCCAACTCTCCCAACCCTCTGCGCCTGAGCCTCGCCTGCCCATGGAGGTGTTCCTGGGCGGGGAGAGTGCCGTTTCCTTGGGGGAAGCTGAGCCCTTGTTGTTCCCCTCAGACGCCCCTGCCGTTCAGGCTCTCAAGGGGCGCTGATCTGAGAAGAGCGAAGACCCTCCGGCTTTCTCCTGGCTCATCCGGAGTCTGTCTCTTGTGCTTGGTCGCCCAAACACTGCCACACCACCTCGCCATCGACGACCAGGCTTGTCTGTTCTTTGCCCTAATTGTAGGGTGGGTGGGAAACAAAATCCTCTTCTTGGTCCTTGCGGGGGGGCGTCCTTCTGCCAAGGCTGGATGGAAGCTGCCTGCAGTAAGGAGCCCGCCCGATATAAAGGGGTAGCTCCGCCCCTTTCTTTTGTAGCCCTTCGCGGGCTTTTCCCATTTCTGCCGCGCTTTCCGTCGGCGCCTCCCCCTCGTTCCAAAGAGGAAGGGGGGAGGGCAGAAGGAGGCCCCCGCCCGGGTTATCGGGGTGCCTCCTCCATTTTCTTTGTGCTTGTCGTCGTCACTGTCATACTCGGCCTCCTGTTCTCAGAAGGAGAGAGAGAACGAAATAGAGAGAAGAGGGGAAATAAAAAGAGGGAAAAGGACAGGGGAAGAAGGCGAGAGAAAAAGAGAGGGGGGAGAGAGAGAAGGTGAGGGAAAGAAAGCGAGAGGGGAGAAGGGAGAGAGTGAGAGAGCGGGTGAGGAGAGGGAGAGAAGGCGAGAGAAAGAGAGAGGGGGGAGAGAGAGAAGGCAAGGGAAAGAAAGCGAGAGGGGAGAAGGGAGAGAGTGAGAGAGCGGGTGAGGAGAGGGAGAGAAGGCGAGAGAAAGAGAGAGGGGAGAGAGAGAGAAGGCGAGGGAAAGAAAGCGAGAGGGGAGAAGGGAGAGAGTGAGAGAGCGGGTGAGGAGAGGGAGAGAAGGCGAGAGAAAGAGAAAGCGAAGGGGGGAGAGAGAGAAGGCGAGGGAAAGAAAGCGAGAGGGGAGAAGGGAGAGAGTGAGAGAGCGGGTGAGGAGAGGGAGAGAAGGCGAGAGAAAGAGAAAGCGAAGGGGGGGGGAGAGAGAGAGGGGAAAGAGAAGGGGAGACAGAAGGAGAGGGAGAGAGAGAAGGGGTGAGAGAGAGAAGGAAAGGGAAAGAAGGCGAGGGAAAGAGAGGAGAGACAAGGAGAGAGGGGAAAGAGGAGGGGAGACGGGAGGAGAGGGGGAGAGAATGAGAGAGCGAGGAGAGAGAAGGGGCAAGAGAGAGAAGGAGGGGGAGAGAGGAGAGGGGAAGAAGGCGAGAAAGGGGGGAGACAGAGGGGGGCGAGAGAGAAGATGAGAGAGAGAGGGAGAGAGAGAGGGAGGAGAGGGAAATAAGGCGAGAGAGAGAGGGGGAGGAGAGAGAGAGGAGGAGAGAGAGAACCGAGAGAGGGAGGGGGAGAGAGAGAGAGAGCAAACAGTACCACCATAAACTGCCATGGCACAAGAAAAGTAGCAGATCGAGAGCAGCTTAAGAATAGCCACCGCAACCAAAAGCGTTTTGTTCTCTCATCCTTTCTTCTAAACGTACATTCCTCCCTTCTAAATTGAGAAATGGTTAGCATGCCCCCCGCCACTACTGAACCCCACCCTTCACTTTTCTTTGGTCTTGGTTATTTGTTGTTTTGCAGCTCATGGTTTCGCCCTTTTTTGTGCACTGATCCCCATTTACTTTGCATTAGTCATTTGCCTCTGATTGTTAAGCTTTTTCTGTGAAAGTTCTTTTTCTCGTATTACTTTCAAATGAGTTTTCCTTGACCCGTTATCCTAAAGCGCCATCATGCGTTTCTAGTCTGAACTGCACTTTCATTCATGATTTTCTTGGGTTTAATAAAAAAGTTGCGGATTTTTAAAAAAATGATCTGTAAATGACAAAGTCTTGTGCCCTCAACCCCGCCTGGACCGGCAAGGCCAGGATCTAAAATCAAACCTGGAGCTGATGACAGGTAATTGGTCAAGGACACTTAAGTAAATGATGGAGCATTTTGCGTCTGCAACAAACCTGGTCAAACCCACCGACCGAAGTGGCCCAATAAGGGCGAAATATGTCGGGGTCTCCTTTGCTCCCTCGGATGATGGCAGGACAAATGCTGATTTGCATACGATCATCCCTGTTAAAATGTCACGGACAGGTTACAAATACTGGCATTCCAAGCTGCACACTGCAATACCAGTGGTTATGGTTAATTCAAAAACTCATATTTTTTATTTCAAAATCTATTTAAGGACAGTTTTGCTGCTGCTTGATCAGAAATAAAGCATGGCTTGGACGCTGTGGAATGAACCACTGACGTGGGCAGGTGAGATTTAATTGTGGGGAGGTAGAGCTAGTGACAATCGGTGGGTACCTTGAATTATTTGCTCGCCAGCAAACAATAGAACTACTTCATCACATCAGTGGTCAAACAAAACATTCACCCTTTACATACCGAATTACACAAAATTGTCACACGCCTGTCTGCTCCTTTTCTAGCACTTGGGGGGTGGGCACATGTCACACTCCCCAGGAATTGTCCCTCCCCTTCGAACAGTTGGCATTGATTTGTATTCCGTGCCCTAAGGGTACAGCCGCGACCACACACTGCATGCACTGTGTGTCTAATCCGCAGCCACACGATTGCCTTAGTGCGTGCAGGGTGTGATTGCGTGGAGGAGGGGAAATCCCCCGTGTGTTCTGATGGCGTGAGTGTCTCAGGAGGGTTCACGCCTATTCGCAAGCACCAGTATTCTAAGACTTCTAGAGTCCAACAGTGCCAACTGAATCGCATCGAGGCACTTTGGGCAGTCCTCCGGCAGTGGGCATTGCCCATACAGATTGCTGGTTCACATGTGGGATAGTTTACATGCTTCAAGCCAATTAAAGTAAATACTTTGCTGCACATGGAGTAATTGACGCGGAGCCTGAATGTAAGCACCATTAAACGCTTCTAAAGAGCAAAGGGACACTTTGCTTTGAAATGTGCATTATATAAATGGTTCCACTCGATCCTTAAATCTCGCACCCGGTGCTGCAAATGGGAACCACCTGTCTCCTTTTCCCCTGCCCTGGCCATTTACACTGTGAGGCAAAACCCAACCATGTACTGTCTTGCCTTCCCAGTGCAATGTTTCTCTGCACCAACACGTGGACGCACAGAAAAACAGCAAAAAAGGTTTAACACTGTTAGTCCACGTTTAAATTCACACAATGTGTTGGTGCCTTTTATTTGATATAGTAAAATGCTAAATCCCACAGACTACTTCAGCAGCTTCCGGCTATGCACTGCAATGAGCAACAAAATAACCCAGGGCTGGACATTTCCATCACATAGAAAAAAGAACCTTTTCCAGGAAGTGTATGCATGGAATTAAACAGCGGCCTAATCCGCAGGGCCATACTTCTGCTGGGGTTAGAACATACATCTAGGTGGCAATGGGTACCCCGAGCATCTGTGCTGACCCCAGAGGCATGGCTCTATAGATAAGCTGGCCTTACCAGGACCATAAGCCACGCACGCGCTTCCCGCAGCCACTGGCATTTAAAGGGAAAGATTGTCTCTGTGCTCTATGTGAAAGAAATACCCAGCATAGTGTTTTGTTCTTCATCTTGGCCGCCACCATCGGATGGAGGACTCTATGGGACTGCCAAGGCGACTGCATTATCCCGTCTCAACATCATGTTTTTAGTCAGTCCAGCTTGTAATGTGGGAGTCGCAAGTAAAACAAACATGAAATGGCTCAACTCCAGATTTACTGACAGCTGACTTCAAAGCAGATGTCAGCCCCCTGCAGAAAATAATCAGGTTACCAGCTGGCAGCTGCAGGAAGTCAAGTTGCAAAGAAACCATGACACAACTGAATTAAAAAAGCACGGTATGCCTGGTGACAGCATGGCGCACAGAAGAGTGACACCATGGCCAGCCACTATGACAAGTACAGCATGTGTCAGGGAGTGGCATGCAGCTGCTTCTAACAACATTCTAAACCTTCCAGCCATCACCGCTTGTGTTTTGCTCTGACAAATCAGCACACACTGCACGTATGAAGAAATGGGATTCCCTTCCCTATATGCTCTGTGAGGAATTTGAGGATATCGTGCCTTCCTCCCTGGCGGAGGGAGACCTTTCCTGTGGGGCCAGGGTGGTGCAGCCAATGTACAAAAATCCCCCTGGGTGGGAGGGGGGGTGCACTGAGGGATAATCGAATGGGGAGGGAAGCCCCCTATGGAATTGGGACGATTGTTCTCGGCGAACGCAGCATTCTTCTGCTTCAATACACCTAGTCCCCTCTCAAAAACCAAATCCTTCCCCCTCCTTTGTAGGGAGAACCAATATACTCTGCTGCAAGGCTACAGACACTAATATACTTGAAAACCTTCACCCATTAGAGAATCCTGAGTGTCCTGCCTCCGAGGTGAAAGCCAGTACTGGGACGAGGAAGATCACTCAGAAGAAGCAAAGTGAGCAGTCTAGTTTTTTTCGCAATGTCAAGTGCATGAATGAACACAGCTATCCAGCACGGGAACTCAAAAGGAGCTCAGCTGTGAAGTTCAGGGAAAACGATCCTCTTAGTAGGAGTAGCAGGAGGCCTGCCCTGGGCGGGAAGAGAGAAGCCGAACAGAAAGCCACACAGCGAGGGGAAGGAAAACCAGACGAAGGCCCACGCAGGAATAACCAGTGAGATTGTTGCCTCCAGGTGACCCCAGAACCCGCGAGCAGCTTGCAAGGCAGGACATGTACCTGGAGAAAGAGAGACACCTGAGGAAACGCTGCAGACCCCACCATTCACCAGGGAGCCGATGGAGCCTCGTCGAGCAACACAAGAGCTGGGGAAATGCTGATACCGGTCAAAAGAGCGAGAACAGGTACGCAGATTCATCAGAACGTGTTGGAGGTTCCGGAGACGCTTGAGGGTGAATATAAGAGTTGGAAGAAGAGGGTTTAGGACCCAAAAGATACTGAAAGAGAGTTGCATGCTTGGCAGAAGAGTGAACCGACGGGCTGCGAACCTAGAAGCAGAGGGGCTGGGACCCTGGAGTTGCACTTGGCATGAGGGTGAACCAAGGGGCAGCAAACCTGTGTGAGTCAGGGACCTGCACCCAAATAAGCCAATGAGAAGCAGAGGGTCTGCGACCCGGAAGTTACTTGGCAGGAGAGTGAACCAAGGGGCAACACACCTGTGCGAGTTTGGGACCTGCACCCATACCCGAAATAAAGTCTAAAGCCAGGAGGGTCAGGCACCCAGTGGAAGACTCCCACCTAGAAGATTGGAAACCAGAGGAACAAAGACTCTGGAATAGATTAAGCGAAACCTCTACTTGGTAGAGGAGTATGCCAAATTAGGGGGATTGACGGACTGGGAATACAAGAGACAATTATTTGTCTGTTATCCCGTATCTTGGAAGAATAATTAACCTAGGCAAAAGGAGCAACACCCTTGCTTTGGAACTTGCTGTTTGTTAACATTATTTTGCATCACTTTATTGCCAGCGAACCTGGAGACTTTTCTGTTTAGAGAGAACACCTGGAGCCCTGTTTATTTGAAGTAAAGACATTCCTTCCACTGTTATAGCAGTATATTAGTGTCAGGGGCAGAAGTAGGTTTTCTTCGAACACGACAGGGACTGACTATTTTTAGTTTCGGACTTCCCGAAATGTTCACTAGTTTCTTTAGAGGCAGGGAATACCCTTAGTTTTAGGGACAGGGAGGTATATATATATATTTGTTTTCCTTTAAGAAAAGTCGTTAGCCAACATCATGCCACCCTTGTGTCTGAGTCTGACTTCTGCACCCTTACAGCTCAATACCATTAGTTTTGACCAGTGGTCGAAGTGCATGAAAAGAAGTAGTGGAACTTTGTTCCCTGCTGGCCTGCACCCACTCCCCACAAACCCCATCACTACGCTCTCGCAACACACAATACAAACCCCCAAACACATGCACCTGCTTTTTAAGGGAAAGGTCAGTGTAGTGCACTGAAAGTGCAAGTTTCAACTTCTTCCTACACTTTTATTTTAAAATGAAACCATTCCTGAATGGTTTCTTTTTAAAATAAAAGTATAGGAACAATAAAACTTAATTTTAAAAAGTAGAGGAGCACCACTCCAAACCACTCCCGCTCACTATGACCACTGGCTTTGACTGTCAAGTGGCGATTTACTTTTAGCCCCCAGATGAGCCAAAATTGAAATAGGCGAATTTGCAAGACACAGGGTCTGGAAAAGATAATGGGCTTTTATTGGAAGTCATTGGTGAGCTGTGTGATCCCATGGTTTTAGGGTCCTTTGACTCTACCTGCTAGCATTTCTAAACTTTTAATCTTGCCATGCCTTTCAACCTTGTGCATCCCCATGGAGGTCAAGTGAGACTTTCTGGAGGGGCTTTCATCGAAGAAAGTGCAGGAGAACTGTTCTTTGGCCGTGCCGTCAGAATTGCTAGGGGAGACAACCCAAGTCTACAGAGGAATTTAGCTTCTTAGTAGGATGAAGATCAACACCCTCCAAGCGATGCTGAGCAGAGATATGTGGCTAATATTTATTTTATTTATTTATTAATCTATTGTGTATTTACGGAATAGGACGAAATTACCGAGGTAGAAAAGTCCGCCCACCCAAAGTTCGACCCCTATTTATTTGCATATGTATATGTGCGAAGGGGGGTAAAGTTAATAAAATGTATAGGGGTAAGGTGAGGAGGTTGTGGGGGGTCTCTCTCTCTCTCTCTCTCTCTCTCTCTCTCTCTCTCTCTCTCTCTCTATATATATATATATATATATATATATATATCTTTTTTTTTTGAGGGGGGAAAAAAAAGGACTTTTGGTGGTCGGAATTTTCAACTTTGTCATTTCACGCAGATCCGTATTTACAAGGTGTCTAAACATCAAATGGTGTTTCAAGGTGCCACAAGACAAACGAAGGTGGTGGGGGGGGGGCTTTGTGTCATTCCAATCATGCAAGTGCAGTAACAAGAAGCGCAAGAGTGGGAACGGGGTGCGGGGCAGAAGGAAGAATGCTAGGGTGGGAGGGAAGTGCGAGGCAGAGTGGAAGCATACAAGTGCAGGGGACGGGAGGAGGAGGAGGAGGAGGGGGAGGGGAAGAAGAGGGCCCCAGGGGCTAGGCAAGTGCTAAGGGGAGGCCATGTGGGCACGTGCCAGGGGATGCAGGGAGGGAGGACCACATGCTAAGTGCGAGGACGGGGTGTACCAGGCTCGGTAGGGATGTACACCCCACCAGGCTGGTCAGGGGAAGGGCCGGAAGGGCAAGTGCAGGTGGGGGTGGGGGTGTGGGCGTCAGGGAGACCAGGTTGCTGTGGTAGACTGGACGAGGAGGGCCTGGTTCCCTGTAGGATTCAGAAGGGACCAGGCAGTCAGTCAATGCGGCAGAGGGGGCATTAGCAGGTGAGTGAAGGAAGTGAGCAGCTTTTGGAACTCAAGGAGAACCGGCTCAATCCTTAGAGGGGCAAGGGGGACATTCCATAGGGAAGGTCCTGCCGAAGAGCGAGGACTACCCCCCAGCTCTCTGCTTGAAAATGGGTTTGATCTGCAGAGAGTTGGAGCGAGAAGACTGAAGGGCTTTAGCAGGGAGATATTTAGAGAGAGTTGGATGTAGCAGGGCCCCAGGCCCTAGAAAGCCTTGTGGGTGATGCAAAAGGTCTTGAACTTGATCCTCGCAGCCACCGGGAGCCGGTGGGGAGATTGTAGAGCTGGTGATAAGCGGTCCCTGGGCTTGAGGCCAAGGATGAATCCCGCAGTCCTATTCTGAATTAGTTGAAGGGTGGAAAGGGAGGATGAAGGCAGATTGAGGAAGAGGCTGTTATAATAGTCCAGCCTAGAGAGGACTAGCGCTCTGGAGACATTGAGTTTCTGGGGGAAGGAGAGGAAAGGGAAATGCCCCTGAGGAGGTGCAGCTGCAAGTGGACCTTCCTGGCAAGTCAGCGATGTGAAGAGAGAAGGAGATACAGGAGTCAAAGATGACAGCAAGGTTTTTAGCCTCAGAATAGGGTGAGGGGAGGGGACCCATGGAAGGCAGCCAGAGAGTTGGAGAGAACGAGTGAACAGGGGTCCCAGTGAGAAGGATCTCAGTGTGACTGGCATTAAGGCAGAGATCATTAGCAGCGCACCATGCCTGAATGGCAAGAAGACAGTCAGGAATGAGAGAGTAAGAAGAGGAGGACATGGGGGGAAGATTGAAGGAGAGCTGCGTATCGTGTGCATAACCGTGGAAGTGAGAACAGAATGTGGAGATCGGTTGGGCCAGAGGGGCAGGCAGATGTTGAAGAGTCGTGGCGAGAGCATAGAGCCCGGAGGGGCCGCAGGTACAGAGTGTGGTGGAGGAGAGGAAAGAGTCCCGGTAAATCTGGGAAGGTCAGTCAGATAGGAAGGAGGTCAACCAGCCCAGTGCCAGTGTCTGTGATGCCAAGGGTATCATGCAGACGATTTCTAAGGGTGGCATGATTGACCATGTCCAAGGCAAAGGAAAGATTGAGAAGGATGAGAACAGAGGGAGAGTTGGAATCGAGATTTGAGAACAAGTCTTCACAGGTGTTCAGGAGAGCCTCTGGCAGCTCTGGAGCCAGACTGGTGGTCATGGAGACAACCAACAGATCCAGTCTAGTGGATCAGTTGGGAGATGGCCAACATCTCCAAGAGTTTGCCCAGGAAGGTGGTAATGGAGATAGGGCGGTAGTTAGCCAGGATGGAAAGGTCGGCAGAAGGCTTTTTAAGGAGAGGGTGCACACGGGAGTGCCTAAGGGGTAGTAGGAAGGAGCCAGTGCCAAACAAGTGATTGCAGAACTCAGCCAAGGCTGGAGCAAGGAGGCAATGTTGGCCTTGATAGTCCTGGAGAAGGGGAGCACCGGTTTGGAGGAAACTTTAATAGAGAGGACATGTTTAGAGACCTCATCTGGTGCTATGGTTGAGAAGGAGGCGCAAAGGAGGCAAGGGAAGATGGGGGCCAAGGGAGGCCTGAGAGAGGGTGAGGGGGAAGGGAAGGGAGTAATGGAGAGTGAGGACAGGATAGCCTGAGTTTTGGCTGTGAAGTGTGAGGCCAGTGCAATGCAGACGGCCTGGGAAGGCAGAGAAGTGGAGACTGCAGTAGGATTGGAGAGTTCCTTGCAGATTTTGAACAGTTCAGCCGTGTTGTTGGTAGCCCCATCAGCTGCGTGCTTGGATATGGGCCCTCTTCTTTGAGCGGATTGAGAGCCTGTATTGCCTTTGAAGCAGGTGGCAAGCCAGTCTCTCCGTCAGTGGATGTGCTTGAAGCCAGCCACGTCCGGTCAGCAACTCTTCACTTGCGTTTCAGAGAGGCGAGGTCGGAGTCATACCAGGTGTTGTGCTCGGAGGCAGGCTTCATGTGGATCCTCATGACAGGGGCAAGGATGTCAAGGATGTTGGAGATGGAGAGATGGAGGTTAACAAGGGCTGTGAGTATGAGAGTTAGTGTAATCAAAGAGTATATATGGTCCACGCTGCAGAAAAAGTGATTCAATATTCAGTATACACTTGTATAGTGAAAGACGTGTATCAGCCAGGCTATCAAGTCTAGCATCCCATCCCTCAGGGAGACATTCACGTGTAATTTCAAATAGAAAAGGAATATTTATTCCTTTGTCAAAACAATCAAGAACATTGGTAATGTGCCAACAAACTTTAAAAAGGGCACACTACAAGAAAGCATTAGAAAGAAAACTATTGACATATACAATCTGTTGAGAAGAATATTCTATTCATTCAAGCATTACATTGACACAAAGAAATTGAAGAAATGAAGAGAAAGCCAATAACAAAAGTTTCTTTACCGATGCAATAAGACCAAGGGGCAGAGACAGAGCAATCCGTAGAAATGAGAGGCAGAATTTCTGTAACCAGAGAAACAAAGTAGCAGGCAAGATTAGAAATCACTCCAGCAATCAGAAGCACCGAACCATTGTGGTTACAATGTTTAAATGAGCCAATTCATACCACGTGAGGCACGCGTACGTCGCAAGCTCTTGGCTTCCGTACACGGCCGTAGTTGCCATGGCAGCCACCAATCGCGGCCGTAGCGACCATGGTAGCAGAAACGCTGAGGCTTATGGTTCCTGTTGTATGAATGGACGATCTAGTTATAGCGCTTTACAAGAGGAACTGAAGTTTCCTGTGTGGACATGTGTCTGCGTTTATCTGTGAACTGTGTGCAATGTTCACCAGAACGTGTCGTTAGGCATGCTTGACACCTAGATAATGCCGTAGGCATGACACACTGCACTTGCATGGTCTGAATGTCACATGGCTGAGTAGGACCCTTTATTGTTGTTGTTTCTCCTCTGCGCCCCCCCCCCCCCTCCTCCAATTTGTCTTGTGGCGCCTTGAAACACTAGTGTATAGGAGCCATACAAATGTCCAATAGATGAAAAAATAAAAAAATACTCAGAGGCTGATTACGAGTCTGGGGTATTGCTTCTGGAAATGCAATCAAATGTTATTACCGCATGTGGTAAGATTGCAGCAACGTAAAAGTACTGCCTGATTCTGAGTCATGCAAACCCTTCAGTCAATCCACATTTTAAGTCCCATATGGCTCTGTGAGGAAATGCCACATGCGGTAATATTGCACCCTGCTAATGCTTTTGTGGGGAGGTGTCTATCTCTGCAATGAAGCAGGTGGACTAGAAGATATTCAGAATTGAAATACAAAATTTGCAGAGCGGTAAGAGGACGGTATTTTCAAATACTACATGCTCTACCAATACCGTCACACTCGCAGTCATGCCCAAAGTGCTGCTATTGCCAAGGCAACAAAGCACCCCATTTCTACCTTTGACTGGTATGGAAAGAAATCTTATTTTAAGACCCATCAATTGATACTGGCAAGATTTCATGACATTGTCAATTCAATTTCCAAGTTTGAGATGTTCTTGCTATAGGTTGCCTGGGAATATTTCGGATTTTCACAAGGCAAAGCTATTGTCTAACAGGCGAGTGGATGAAAAGTAAATGTAGGATCTTCAATTCGAATGAATGAATTAATTGTTTATTTTGTCTTCTGCTCCTTTTTGTAAAAATCTATTTTTAGAGTATACACAAATAAAAAATAAAAAAAAATGTGAATTTCAGTTCCATTATTGGGCGATTTTGTGCACATTACAAAAGTCTTGGCTCTAGCCATGTAGGCAAACAGTTTCCTGTTGTGTTTACAAATTCCGGGGACAATTTCTAAGTTGTTCACAGTAACACAACATGTGTCCATGTGTCTTAGCATTTAATATTAGGGGATGGCCGTGAGACTCCACCTGCTCCAGCGTGACTGCTCTGACTCAAGCATTAATATATCAGTGTGTTGCCAATGGTGCAAACAGTGGAATCAGACGGCCCTTGGGCCAGTTCTTGCAACTGCAAACCACTGCATTATCTGTGGCGCCACCTTTCACCAGCAGGGACCCGCAAAATGGCTGCCAATCTGACTGAGATTAAGGTTCCCAAAATAGCCAGATAATCGATAAGAAGAGTTCCACAGCGATAATGCAATTGTGTACAGTATCTTCTCTGCGTGCACGCGTGGGGACTGTGATTGAGGAAATCGGCTTGGGTTCAGGGGAGAATATTTCGGATTCCTGCTCCTCAGTGCTGATTTTTGTCTAAAAGTCTACTTGTAGAATGGCCTGTTGGCATGGCAGGAGCCAAGCGGGAAAGTAAGTGCATGATCTGCAATTATGCCCTACCATATTGTTTGATAATTCAAAATACAATCCAAAACTCCAAAATGACAACTGCGCCCGCTCTTCTCTTTCACACACCAGCACTTTCGCTCAGATCTCCTCCCTGGTTACAATGCGACAGTACAATATTTGAGTGTGAGTGGACACTTGACAAAACAGAGCGTCCCCGGGCCACCGAGGTGAGCACATTCGCTTTGGCTACCTCCCAGGCGCTATCGGTTCTGATGCAACCAGGCACATCTGGGTTTCGTGCTCCCCGTGTGTTTGAGTTTTCACTCCCACTCGTGTCTTTGGTTTTTCTTTATAAGCCGAATGCACCGCTTAGGTTTTCATGTTCATCCATGTGTTCTCTGTTTGGGACACTCTGCAAGAAAGGTCCCACTTGTATCCCCTTCCTGTTCTCCTGGTGTCTCACTCCTGTCCCTGACACATGTGCAGTTTTCCAGTTTCCACATCCTCTGTGCCCGGACGTTCCTAGTTTGACAGTTGTTCTACCTCCAGCGGTTTGGTTTCACCACTACATTTCCAGCTAGGATTTTCCAACTTTCACACTTTCCACGACTGAAAGTATTAGAATTCCTTCATTCCAAACCTCTTTGTCCGGAGAGTTTCCCACTCTACCATCCCCTTGAGTTGCAAATACCCCAGGACTTCCCATGTACTTCTCATTCAACTCCTCGGTGGTACACCTCGTCTTTCCCCTGCAGTTCCAGCTGCCGCCTCTTGCTCCACTCGCCTGAAAGTGTGCCCCCCCCCACCCCCCTCAGCCATCCATGGTATTTCCGGCTGCGCCGACACTACCAATAGACAAATTGCCTCTTAAGCTTTGAAAACTAGTAAATTGCTTCTTTGAAAGCCTCAAGCTCAGCAGAAATATTCCTCTTCACGGTAACCAGAAATCGACTGCTTCATCGCAAGGCGTATCCACTTAATTAATACATGTGACATTGACACAAGAGAGCGGGAGTGTACCCACCCATTTCTCTTCTCCCCTTCTTGGCTATGCTCTTAGAGTCACTGCTGTCTCCTTTGCTCTCTACTTATCTCGGATTCACTAATCTTCTGGACCTGGTTCAGTCTGTGTTCCGTCTTGGTCGAGGCACGGAGAGTGTTCTTGTCGCTGTTTTGGAAGACATGACCTGGCTAGTGGATGCTGGTGGAGTGGGGGCCCTGATTCTGCTGAATTTATCAGCGGCTTTCGACACGGTCGACCACTCCATCCTGTTATCCTGTCTTGCCCAGTTTGGTATCTCAGGTCAGGTGCTAGAATGGTTTCAGTCGTTCCTTGCGGATCGTACAAAGACCCTCCCGATGCCCCCCTTTTCATTCTACATCTTGTCACCTCAGCTGTGGGGTGCCACAGGGCTCCACCTTGTCGCCTATCTTGTTCAACATCGACATCTGGGCCCTTGTGTGTCTCATCCGCTCCTTTGGCGTCAGAAGCTACTCGTACGCGGACGACACTCAGATACAGATCCGATTAGACCTTGATCATTCTGAAGTGTCATCGTGCCTACAGGGGTGTCTGACGGCTGTTGGAGACTGGATGAACCACAATTGGCTCAAGTTGAATAAGACTAAGGTGATGGCGGTGGGCTATCATCCTAATCCTACACTTTGGGTGTCCTCCTTCTGTCCCCCCTCTCTGGGACCCTTGCCGTCCCCAGTTAAAAAATTAAAAACCTGGGTGTCGTGTTATCGGCCTCACTGTCTATGGACCAACAAGTTACTGCTGCATGTCAGGCTGGTCCCTTCCAACGAAAATGCTGGGGAAGGTATTGCCCCTGATTCCGGCCCTCTGCGTCCCCCAGTGGTAGCAGCTTTGGTACTATCACGGATAGACTATTGTAATTCTTTGTATTTGGCCCAACCCAAGAGCTTGATTAAACGGCTGCAGTGGCTACAAAACATGGCCGCTCGGGTAGCCACTGATACTCCTTATGAAGCTGAAATCTCTCTGGTGCTTCGGACTTCCCGCTTGCTCCCGGTGGCCCAGCGGGTGGAGGTTAAGGCTCTGTGCATTGCCCATTGTGCCCTTCATATTCAGGGAGCGGAATACCTCCAAGTCAAATTCACCCGCTACCATCCCGCCCACACCCTCTGCTCTGCCACAGCCAAACAGCTTTTTGTGCCAAGACACAATCGTGACCGGGTTGGCGGCCGGGCCTTCTCCGTCGCCGCAGCAGCTCTGTGGAATAGTCTCCCACTTACCATCAAAAAACCTCTATCTGGAGTTTAGAAAAAGGGTTAAACCCCATTTATTCTAATTCATCTAGGCATTTGCTCGCTCTCCTAAGCGCCATGATGCCTTCAGGCGACTGCGCGCTTTATAAGATAAGATAACATAACATAACTCGTCTATGAAACTGATACAAGAGAGCAGGCGTGCACTCACTCTATTAATTAATGTCTATGAAACTGATACAAGAAAACGGGAGTGTACCCACTCAATTAATGCTTGTGATATTGGCACAAGAGAGCAGCAGTGTACCCACTCTATTAATTAATGTTTATGAAACTTGATACAAGAGTGGGAGTGTACCCACTCTATTAATGAATGCCTATGACACTGGTACAAGAGAACGGGAGTGTACCCACTCAATTAATGCTTGTGATATTGGCACAAGAGAGCAACAGTGTACCCACTCTATTAATTGTTTATGAAACTTGATACAAGAGTGGGAGTGTACCCACTCTATTAATGAATGTCTATGACACTGGTACAAGAGAACGGGAGTGTACCCACTCAATTAATGCTTGTGATATTGGCACAAGAGAGCAGGAGTGTACCCACTCTGTTAATGCAAGTCTATGAAACTTGATACAAGAGAGTGGGAGTGTACCCACTCTGTTAATGAATGTCTATGAAACTTGCTACAAGAGAGTGGGAGTGTACCCACTCTGTTAATGAATGTCTATGAAAGTTAATATAAGAGAGTGGGAGTGTACCCACTATGTTAATGTCTATGAAACTTGATACAAGAGAGTGGGAGTGTACCCACTATGTTAATGTCTATGAAACGTATGAAACTTGATACAAGAGAGTGGGAGTGTACCCACTCTGTTAATGAATGTCTATGAAACTTGATACAAGTGATTGGGAGTTTACCCACTACGTTAATGTCTATGAAACTTATGAAACTTGTTACAAGAGAGTGGGAGTGTACCCACTCTATTAATTAATGTCTCTGAAACTTGATACTAGACAGTGGGAGTGTACCCACTCCAATAATTAATGTCTGTGAAATTGATGCAAGGAACCTTCGCACATGCACAGACTAAGAGGTAATAAACAGTAAAAGCCTGACTGCCAAATGTTGACCACCCATTGCCATTCCTTTTTTACCAGCATACAAACAAGATTGGTTAATTGCCTGCTGATTACCTATACTAAAAAGACGTGCTGGTGGCACCAGGGCAATTAAAAAGACTATCATCATTTGAAACAAGACACGTT
The DNA here is from genome assembly GCF_040938575.1 of Ambystoma mexicanum. Lineage (NCBI taxonomy): Eukaryota > Metazoa > Chordata > Amphibia > Caudata > Ambystomatidae > Ambystoma > Ambystoma mexicanum. The sequence goes on from NC_090938.1 coordinate 57,268,723, forward strand.
TTAATGCTTATGCCCTCTAAATTCAACCCTTTATCATTCAAGAATAATGCTTTCTATGTTCTGAATAAGTTGCCCCAAAATGAACTCTCTCTTCTTCAATCACAGGCACACTATGTTGTGCAAACAACAATAAAAATCCCACTCCAAAGACATGATTATAATATTAATAACAACTTATTTATATAGCGCTTTCACCCAAAGCGCTTTACATAGAAAAATGTTATATTCAATACTTAATACCCAATCAAAATGAAATAAAAAAACAGAACTCTACAACACTGTAGTCAACTCCAATAACAGTAGCCGGCCAGTGCAACTCAGGACCACGAGGACGAGAGGCTGTCCTCTAATAGAAAATAAGGCCTCCAAAGCCCCACAGCGCTGATCACACCCGCACGCAGTACCCAGGAGAACACCAGCCTAGCAGCCTACCTGTCGCGCACGTTGCCTCTAGCCCACTTACCTGCCCCACCCTCTTCTGTCAGATCTGACGGAGCGCCTGGAGTTCATACAAACGGCATCAGTGAGCGGTAAATCGCAGAAACAGAAGGCAACAAAACATAGCTTCCCGCAGTGTTGTGTGGAAACACAGAAACATCTGTGCTCTGTGCGCGGCAATCATGATCGAAGCAACTTGGGAAATGGAAAAGGGGGTGAAAAGAAAGCCAGGCATAACAGAGGGTCTTTTATAAGCCATTGGGCCACACCCCAATAACCTCGAAGCCAGCCAAAGGAGATGATGGCCCACCTTAGGGGACGTGTAGAGGCGCACATATATTGCTCCGAATGCTCACCTACACATGTATCTGTATAGATCTACACTTCCCTTAGAATAATGCTGGCAGCGTTATGTTTGAGCTAGTGAGGGTGGGACGATTCTACACCTCGCCCCCAGGGGTACATGAACTTTCAAGCAGAACTGGACCTGGGTATTTCAGGAGAAAAGAGGTGTACATGAAAATGTATATCAAATAAACGGCCAATGGCTTTCTAGTTGCCACTGTTGACAGTTTTCAGACAGGCGCCCAGTGTGATTCTTAAATAGTGAAATGAAATGGGGGCCGACCATAAAGAACCAATGGGATTGAAGCTCATTTCCATAGAGTAACGATCTGCAACTATTGGCTTTCCGGATGTTTTGGACTTCAACCCCCATCAGCCCTTGCAAGCAAAGTCAACGGAGCAGGATCATGAGAGTGGTAGTCCACAAATTGTGAAGAGCCTCAGGTTGAATAACCGCTGCCCTAGTGTATGCTGATCCTGCATATCAGAAAGATTGCTGGCAAGTACTGCCCCTTCAAGATCCCTACTAATTAAAAAAACAAATGTATTCACCAACCACGGCCGAGCATTTTGCGCCAGAGTCAACATTCTGCTATAGCAAAGACAGAAATATGTCCATCACCTAACAATCAGCCCAGTGACGGAATATATTTCGAAGCATCAGCTCCCAAAGATAAAAATTCAAAGGCTCAAAGAGTTGCATCAAAGTTTTTATTTTCAACTCGGAAAACACAAGAACGCGGTCCATCAAGGCCTTTGAACCTAATCTGCTAGATAGACCTTGTTATAAAAACTTTACCAATTTGCAAAAAAGATAGAAAAGTAAAAGAAAACATACTTAAAGACAATTGAATCTTGCTTTTGATATCATGTAAAACAATCGACTTCAGTTTATCTGGGAAAAGATCCCAGAAATATTTCACTATGATAAATTGAATAAGAAATTTGTTTTAAATTCAGTCTTCCTTTGCCGTTGGAGTGGTAGGGTGTGGGAGACTTGACGCACTGCTCCCTGTGGTCGGAATACGGACACCTTGTGCATGGTTCTCTGAGCTCTGGAGCTCTGAGTTCCCTATTTCCATGCAGAGTTTCTTCATTTGCAAATAAGTCCACTTGTCCTCCACGTTCATCTTCTCCCAATCTTCCTTTAGACCTTTCATCACAGATTTACAGATGTCTTCCGAACTGGCCGGAAAGACCTGAAAGACAAAATTGGGAATTAGTTATTATTAAGGTATCGTTTAGAGCGATCTTAAATTGCGGCACGCCAGGTTGACAATTGGTTGTGCATTCTGGTAATTGTAGTCCTGGATTTTTAATGGGGGAAAGTGAAACTGCAAGCACCTGAAACCAACAAAAAAAGAATACTAGATGAGAGATTGCACATCACAAGAAAATCCCTTGGATCATTGCATTCACTACATTTTCCCTTCATTGCAATATATTGAAGTGGTGATTATTGATTGGAGTTTGGGCTTTCTATGGTGGCCAAAGCAGAAACTACATCACAAGAGGAAAACAATTCAGTTCCACAATCAGCCTATCGCAGCACTTCCTCAGCCCTCCCAGACAAATTCTCCCTGACATCTCCCCGACGCGCTCCACACAAGGGACGACCAGCAAAAGTGGGAAACACCAAACTCCTTCAATATTGGCCAGTCCAAATAGCGCATTTCTTGTCTGCAAGTGAGATTTGGCTGCAGGATTAGCCTCGGGGAAGACGTCGCACAGACTCTCAACTCTCTACCCTGCTTTCCATCAACATCCGAATCACTTTCAAGACTCTTGGCCTTTGCCCCAAATACATCCAAGGAAAGGGCGCCAGATACCTTCAAAGCAACATGGAGTGTTTGGCTCTACTTTACTTTAAAACATTTATTAAGTGCAGAACCTTGGACCCATAGGATTTAGGGCACTGACAGATACATAGATTTTGGCATAAGGAAAAAGCAACTCGAGGGGGGAAGCCAGAGAAGAAAAAAGATTAAGCAAACAACCCCGTTTTCAACTTTCTTTTGAAAGATTCTATATTGGGCTGGCCTCTGAGGTCTACAGGAAGATCATTTCAGGCTTTGGGCTCTGAGAGGTAGAAAGCTCCCTCTCATCTGGGAAGCATTAAGAGTTTCTGATTACTCGATCTCAGAGATCTGCTTTGAACTTTTTCCACTATAAGATGTTGCAGGTAACTGGGCATAGTGCCCTGTATACATTTGAAAGTGATCACTAGAAGCGGTAGCGCACACAGGCCTCCACCGGGAGCCAGTGCAGTCCTCTTCTAGCATCCGACACATGGTCACGGCATGAAAGCCCCATCAAGACTCTCACAGCACTGCTTTGAATGACCTGAAGTCTATTCCCCTCTGTTTTACTAAGGCCAGCCAAGAGGCTGCAGCAATAATCTATTTTCGCTCTGATGATGGCTCTGACGATTGTCTCAGCATTAGCCTGAGTAATAAAAGGCCTAAAATGGGCCAAAAGTTTGATATGATAGGCTGCTGCGGAGACAAGACTCCCCATATGAGCTTTCATCGTGAGCCGCTGGTCAAAGATAACACCCAAGGTTTTAAGCTTCTTCAAAGGTGTATCTTGACCTCACTGAGTTGGAAGCTCTTATATGTCGGACCCAACTTAGATTGTGATAGAGTGGGTTGAGTACCGACAATCAAGAGTTCCGGCTTACCCCTATTCGGTCCTAAGTTATTCCCAACCATCCAGTTCTCAATAGAGGTGTAAACTATGTTCAATTCTTTTTCATCCTGCGCATGAGTACCCACCACGTGGACAACACACTGCGTGCCATCTGCGTAGTTGGTAAACATGATCCCCTCCTGATGCAGCAAAGCAAAGAATGGCGCCATAAGTATATTATAAAGGCAGGGAGAGATGCAGGTGCCCTGCAGAACTTCAAATTCAATGTGGACCGGGGAGGCCCCCAACTCCCCAGAAAAGACTCTACTTTCTCGGTTATTCAAGAAGGAGGTAATCCAGCGTACCGCTGCTGGAGAGAAGTTTGCCACTGCCTCCAACCTGGCGACTAGTGTGGAATGGTCGACCAGGTCGAAGGCAGCGATAGATCCAGGGGCATCATCATAGAAGCGAGGCCCTTGTCCATCCGCTCCAGCATCCTGGATTTATGTTCCAGTAATGCTATTTCAGTTCGGTAACCGGCACTGAAGCCAGATTGGTGAGAATTCTGCACGGTAAAGTTATTCAGATGTTGGGCCATCTGCCCATAAGCGACCCTCTCTAAGTGTTAGTGATGGGCCTGTAGTTGAGTGGCGCCTCCAGAGGGAGTCCGTTTATTTTTCGAATAGGAGTAACCAAGGCTTATTTAAGATCTGCAGGCACATGACCTTCTGTAAGTGAGGCATTTACGAACTTATAGGGGTCAACAAAGCAGGAGGGCAAGTTTTCATTATCAAGGCTGAGCATGGGTCACCTTTCCAGCTGGTGACTTTTAGTTGGTTCATAATGACTGACAGCTCATCCTCCGAGATGGTGGAAAAATTTAATTGGGGTATGGAAGGACTTTTTTAACCTCTTAAGTGCCAGGCTATTATTGAAGTCTATGTAAAAAGGACACGTGTACTCGTCCTTGGCACTTTTAAAGTGATTCCATCCCCACATTAGTAGTGTCTGCTGGAAGATCTTCTTTCCTCAGCACTATGTCTGATCTAATGCCCTTCAATTTACCTGACATGGCATCCTGGATATCCTGGCACCAGGCGGCTTCCTTTACTAATTGGCCCCTATTAGGGGAGCTTATAGTTTCCTGTTCTTTGAGTCTATTAAAAAGTTCCTTGACCCCTGATTGAGCATTCGTGATCCTGGAGTTGTTGCCATTTGTAGGCTTTAGCTGCACTTTTATAGGCCACCAACCCATTGGGCGAGGGACGGATTTTCCAGCTATGAAATAATTTCAAAGTGGAAGATTTTAATTCTGGAAGGTTTATTTCTGGCCCCCTACCTGATTTTTGTTGGTATGCAGCAATACAATTGCGGCAAAAATATCGCCTTTACAAAAAATCGCGGCAAAAATGCTGTGGTTTGACCCGGTAAAGGTGTACCCCATTATACCATTTAAGGGAAGCGGGGGTGTCCACAGCTCCCCTTAAATGGTATAATGGGTCTGGAGGTTGCGGGGGGTGCCCCGCGCATGCTTTACATAGATTGCGGCTGGAAAACCGCAGCCTTTTTGTTGCAATTTTTTTTTTAGTGGAACCGGCCATTTTTGCTGCGATTTTAACGCATGGAACCTGATTTTTCTACGTGGCTGACCTTCAGGGACAGAGGTGGATCGGCCATGTGGGCCAGGGGCCACCACCACCTGCTCTGTGAGTTTGGAGCCTGGGCCACAATTAGGAGACCCACTGGCCCACACCACCACACCCAGAAGTTTGGCAAGCACTTGTCACACTGATACTCCATATGCTTCAAAGTCCTTTAAGTAGACTGCGTCGATAGCTGGGCTCATCTGCCCCCCTGGAAGCCTGAGGCCCGGATGTGCTTAGAGTCTGCATTTTGAAGTGGTCAAGGATCCTCACCTCCCGTGAGATATGAAAGCAGAGGAGCGCATAACACCACCAGTGCACTTTGAAGGATTCCAAGCGGGGCATGGGGAATCATGTGTCCCGTTAGGGAGAACACGATTCCACAAGGACACCAGAACAGACAAGTGCCTGCACGCTATTGCCACTCCCATGCTAGTGCAGAGCGGAGCGCTGCCGAAGACAGAGTAGAACCTCTGGGCTTCGGGAAAGCATTCCTACTCCAGACCACCAATGAGTGGGGATTCAAGGCATAACCCGGCCTTAGGATAGGCTGACGCCAGGCATCAATGGCCTACAGGCGGTACAATGTTCATTTACCGACAGTCATTTCTTTCGATGGGTTTTTTGCCAAATTTATTTTCTCCGAAAACAATCATGGAAAAACATAAGGGTGTGTAGGGAAGGATGTATAAGAGGTGGGGGTAGGACATAGTGTTCAATTAAAAGGGGATGAGGGTTCGTGCAAGCCAATTAGAGCGTCAGTTCTCATACAATCTACACCGGAGTACGGTTAGGTAGGGGCGGTCAGGCCAAGCCCCTTTCTAAGCCGGGAGTGGGGAGAGAACGCTGATGATGATTTGGGAAGGAGACAGAACTCTGGAGAGGGAGGTGATGGGGAACAGAGAAGTAGGGGCAGATGAGGTAGGAAGGTGCAGGTTAGAGCGAGGTGGCCCGGAGAAGGGCGATGAGGAGTGTGGTGGATAAGAAGGAATGAGTGGAAAACAGGACCAGGAAAGGGAGGTAGTGGCAGGAGAAATATCTAAGGGAGGAAAGGAGGAGTTCATTGGAGGAGTGGAAGACCCTAAGGAAGTGACTGGAAGTCAACCAGGTGGAGGGAGGGCCGATGGTTAGGCGGTGTGCACCCTCGGATCCAATAGCCAGAGGACGACTCGGGCAGGTCCACATCCTGATGGACCCGGTCAACGCAGCCTCAGCATCTATGCTCCTCCACTTCTGCGCAGGTATTTTAAGGCAATCTTAGCCATGGGGTGTATTCGCTTTTCTTTGACGCTGGCTGATATCCTTCCAGTCTGCCAGAAGAGGGCACCCTCTGGCCCAGACAATTCCAGGCCTCCATCTTTTACTGATGGAGACTGTGAGGAACTGGGAAGGATTTCAGTGCAGGATTCAGCAGAAAGGAAGGTAAAGATGGATATTGCTCATGCATGCTTCACTTTGTGGGCAGATACTGAAAAGCAGGCCTTTACCCGGTGCTTTACTTCTTGGCACTTATAATCTCCCTACGGGTGCGTTGTTCTCAGACTCAGTGTTTTGACCATAACTATGCAACACACTTGGGAAGCAGGGTGTTTCAGAAGATTTCCTAATACGTCAGGGTGTTCGTCAAGGTTGCGCACTGAACCCTACTAGTCCTAATCAGTTTTTGACTATTGTGGTGGGATAGCACATAGGAGCAGGAAAAGATGGTCGTGGGGTAAACCAAACCCCTAAAGCAGGGCTTTCCAACTCCAGGTATCAAAGGCCAGATCCATGCGGGGTTTTCAGGATAACCTCATTACTAGTCAATTGATAAATTTAAACACAATGATTCTAAATGTATGCACATTTTTCTTCATGAATATTAATGAGGGATATCCTGAAAACCTGCCAGGATTCCGGCCCTCGAGGCCCAGAGTTGGGCAACCCTGCGCTAAAACATAAGGTCCTGACTGAGGGCTTCTGCGTGGAGGTGGTCATTTTTTGTATTATTTGGGTTCTCGCTTTCCGGCCTCTGGCTCAAGACAGACGGAGAGGGGGAACGGGTGGTACCCTGTTTCCATTGTCATCTGGGTCTTCCCAGTTGTCTGCATTGCTCTGTGTTCACAAAAATGAAAGCTGTTGCAGGTGCTGCACGTGCTATCCAATTATGGGACCTTAGCAACGCTTCCACTTTAATGGTTGAGGAAAACCATTTAAGTCCCTCCCCTGTGCACCGATGAGTATTTCTTCCTACCTGGCAAGAGAGGAACAGGCAAGCGGGTCGGGGCCGGGGGAGGGTAGGGCGGACCACAACAGGGTAGCACCACAGATGCAAAAAGTTCAGGATCTGAGACTACCAGTGAAAAAGAAGCAACCGTAAGGGGCATTGAGAACTCGCAAGGGACACGTGAAGGGAGCGGAGCCCAAGCTACAACATCTGGAGTCGCTTTTTAGGCAGTGTACAAGAAGGAAGAGAACGCGGAGGGGGGGAAAGGAAATCAAAGAGGCAGCGGGAAGATAACACAACAACAAAAGAAAACCTAGTCGTAAATCCATACAGCAGAATTTTGAGTAGCGCTGACATAGCCACCCTCCAAAGGGGTTTGAACTTTGTCCCCACATATAGCACAGATTCATGAGGAAACTCAAACTGAAAGTTTTTTTTTTTTTTGAAGAGCTGGAAGAAACTGATCACATAAATACAATGGACCAAGAAGTAGAGATGCCGGAGTTTATAAGTGAAAGTACTTTAATGCCTCTCATCAATAGACCATCTGTGGACATTTTCCACATACAGCTTCTTAAAGACCTCAGTAAAATCGCATATAGATATCCTAAACACAACAACCCGAGACCACACAAATTGAAGCTATTGGAGTATCTCTATAGTGGAAGCATAACAATCCACCCTGCAGACAAGGGTGGAGCACTTGTACTGATGGAGAGCACAGATTATGACCAGGAATGCAGTAGACAGGCGACAGGACAGTATATGATAGATTGGACTCCGGCCCTACAACTGCGATAATGAGCAATTTGTCAGCGATTCTGATCAAAGTAGAAGACCTCAGTTGGATAAACCATAATTCCAAGAAATATCTCCACATTTCTCATCCCAGAATCCCTACTTTTTAAATACTTCCCCAAAATCATAAACATCCAACTAATCCACAAGGGAGACCCATTGTGGCAGGCATGGAAAGCATCCTCCAGCCCTTGGGTAAATACATTGATTTCTTTTCCTCCAACCTCCAACCCATAGTTCAGAAAACCAGCACTTACGTTAGGGACACCACACACTTTCTGCAGCAACTTAACCAAATCCCTTACACTCAAGGATCTTTCATGTTTACCATCAACGTGAAGCGGTGATAAACGTCCATGCCACAAGATTTAGGCATATAAGCAATTGAATGGTTTCTTTTGAATGAAGGAGATATGAAGGCATCCAAAGTATTTATTTATTATCCTTTTTGTTGCAATTTATTTCTGAGTACCCGTACTTTCAGTTCAAAGATAAATTTGCTCTTCAAGTTTCAGGTACTTCAATGGGGCCAATCATGGCACCCATATATGCAAACTGCTTCATGCACAGATTTGAAAGGGAGCACATATTGGATCACGCCATTTGGCATAAGTACCTGTCTATGTGGGTTCGCTACATAGACCATAGTTTTCGGGTATGGAAGGGGACACTAAAGAATTTAGAAGGATTCCTAACATATCTGAACACTATAGATCCCCGCACACAATTTACAAGTGAAAATTCAGAAGACTGCATACATTATTTGGACGTGAAGATTACAACACGTGAGGGCAAATATGTGACCAACATTTTCAAGAAAGAAACTGACCGGAATAACCTATTGCATAAGTTAAGTTTCCATCAACCGAGCCTCATTAAAAATGTACCCTTCAGTCAGATGTTACCAATGAGAAGGATCGTTAGTGACCCTAAACACTATGAGGGTGAGAATGGGAGAGAAATATCTTGCCCGAGGCTACAGACCTGAGCAGGTTGGTTCCCCAAGAGGGAGGCTAGCTACGGTCAAACAAATAGACTTACTCACTGAGACCACAACAGAAAAAGAACTCCCTGCACTGGTCTATGTATCCAAATACTCGATCCAAAGTGGCCAGATGAAATCCATCATTAAAAATAACAGGTGGACTCTGACACGCGATACCGGGGTAGAACACCTATTTCAAAAACTACCCATATTTGCTTACAAGAGAAGTACTAACCTGAGGGATTAACTGGTGAAAACTAGACCAGCCAAAAAATCATTACAAACCAAACAAACGGACACCTTCCCCTGTCTGTACTACACCAACTGAGGGTTCGTAACAATGGGCAATGTTATTAACCATCCAAGATCTGCTGAGAATATCAAGATCAATAGCTACGCTACATACGATACCAACAATGTAATTTATGCCATCAAATGCCCCTGTGGGTTATATTATGTTGGACAGTCCAAAAGACCATGTAAGCAGAGATGGAATGAACACTGTTCCTGCATCAGGACCAAGAATGTCAAGTCAGCAGTGGGCAGGCATTGTCTAAAGAAAAGACATGACATTTCACAGATAAGATTTCAGGTTGTGGATGCGCTCACCAAATAAACCCTCATGAAGACGTGGCAAAGAGACTAGACCAAAGAGAGACCCATTGGATCGAAAGACTGGAAGCCCTAACTCCAGGGGGAATCAAAGAAGAGGTGAATTATACATGCTTCATATGATCTACCGTACTACTGACAAGAAGTTATATGGACAGACATATGTGGACTTCTCTACTCAATTGGCACTGTTTAAAACACAATTGCTTACAATATGCTTGTACATACCAATACACTGTTCTCTACTATGAGGTTGCTTAGTATACCATTGCAAGTATAATAGACTATGTTTGGCCCCCTCTTAAGTTGTCCTACCTAACGTTAAAACAATAGTAACCAGGCGCGTATTTTCTTTAACATTTTGTGTGATGATATAGAATTATTTTAAGGTTGAGAATAGTGGAAGTGAACCAATGTGTGATATTAACTTTTAAAAGTTACCTTTTTACTGTAGACATCTCCATGATCTATTGGTATGCTGACCTTCCAACCAGACATTCTAAGTGCATAATACTGAATAGAAAATAGGTCAATGCATATATTCACATAGTCTATCTTTTATATATAATGCTCCAATAAAATGCTTGCGTTTTTGATAACTTACACTTTGGGTTCTCTATATTCATATTGTGCTGCTGTATTCATCCCGCGCGGCATCTCGCGTGGGACGCGGGTTGTAGGGGAGTCATCGCATACGTGTGACGTCGCACACGCCAGCGACGGAAGTAAAAACCCTTGACCCCCTGGATGACATTGATGTCATTTGACCCCATCCCAAAGTGATATCACGGGTAGTGATGGAACACGACCTTTCACCCATTGACAAAACAGGAAGTGTCATCACATAGCATTGTACACTATGAAAAATATGGTAAAGATATCACTAAAACGTGATGTACATTTCATGCAAGAATGGATCGCCATATGTATCGTTAGGATCACTGTGTCTAGGCCCATATTACCAAATGACTGTGAATGCCAGCAGACGTCCAGAGCCAAACGATAATGATGTGCTATTATATAGCACTTACGCTTAAGCGCTTTATATAGAAAAATATACACCCAAAAACACCCCACCTACGTTGGTACTCATTTATCAACCTCAGAAGGATGAAAGGCGTTTAAGAATAGACTAAATCAGTGACTCACCCCCTGAAGTGTGCCTGAAATAAACCCTTAATAAGTCTAGCATTTATTGTATAGAATTCCACGAAGACACATTATTTGGTATTCCTATTCTTTCTTTTTTAGGGTCAGTGCTGAAAGTGTTAGACTTGTGGCACTTCTGTTCTTACTTTTTTTTTTTTTTTTAGAAGTCGCAAGGGAGACCACACAGTCCTGATTAGGACGTTGTAGAGCAGGGTTCTACAATCTCTGACATGCAGGGGGTTGTGGACTACAACTCCCATGATCTCTCGCTATCTATTCTGCTTCCTAAGGCTGATGGGAGTGGTAGTCCAGAACATCTGAGGCATCTATTCAAACCTAGGAAATGTGAAGTTCAGATCAGGTGCCACTTTACCTTGGAATGTGCCCCACAGCTGCCCACATTCTATGTTCTTTTGGTGTTACTCACCATTTCCTCATGGAGGTTGCTGAGTTCTGCCTCCGTCAGATTCCGCTGTCCCAGGGGTAGGAGCCTGGAAGGGCACTGCGTGGGTTCCACTGTGAGTTCATCTGCAGGAAATGTATGAAACAGGTCAAATTTTTCTGAATCCTCATGCTTTGCTGGAATCTTAAAATAAATCTCACATTGGCCTATGGGGCAATCCACGCAATTCCCGAAAGGGCTGCCCAAAATGCTAGTATGGGCCCATTCTGCGGGCTAGTGGACCAGTTCTGCAGGCTAGTGTGGACCAGTTCTGCGGGCAGTATGGGCCATTTCTGCGTGCTAGTATGGGCCAGTTCTGAAGACTTGTATGGTGCAGTTCTGCAGGCTAGTATGGGCCAGTTCTGCAGGCTAGTGTGGGCCAGTTCTGCAGGCTAGTGTGGACCAGTTCTGCAGGCTAGTGTGGGCCAGTTCTGCAGGCTAGTGTGGACTAGTTCTGCGGGCAGTATGGGCCATTTCTGCGTGCTAGTATGGGCCAGTTCTGAAGACTTGTATGGTGCAGTTCTGCAGGCTAGTGTGAGCCAGTTCTGCAGGCTAGTGTGGGCCAGTTCTGCAGGCTATTGTGGACCAGTTCTGCGGGCAGTATGGGCGATTTCTGCGTGCTAGTATTGGCCATTTCTGCGTGCTAGTATGGGCCATTTCTGCGTGCTAGTATGGGCCAGTTCTGAAGACTTGTATGGTGCAGTTCTGCAGGCTAGTATGGGCCAGTTCTGCAGGATAGTGTGGGCCAGTTCTGCAGGGTATGTGGGCCAGTTCTGCAGGGTATGTGGGCCAGTTCTGCAGGGTATGTGGGCCAGTTCTGCAGGCTAGTATGGGCCAGTTCTGCGGACTAGTGTGGACCACTTCTGCGGGCTAGTATGGGCCACTTCTGCTGGCAAGTGTGGGTCTTTCTGCAGGCTAGTGGGCCAGTTTGATGTTAGTTTCAGGCAATGTCCAAGTGTTTCAAAATGCACCATTTGCTACAATTAGTCACAAAATGCACCCCAAAGTGGGATGTGTGCAGTTTGTCATGAAAAGTCTAAACGTGTGATACTGTCAAGTCCCGGAGTCACAGACAGTGTTAGGTTAGGGATTGCCATGGTTAATAGTGTTCCCTTAACCCAATCACTATTTTCAGCCAGCTGCTATTGTCCCTAGTGTCCCAGCTCAAGATGCACCGCTTCCTGATCAGCAGTAATTGGTTGAGGACAATTGTGATGCAGTTTGGAACCTTGAGAGAGGTTCTAAACTGCCTTTCATTCAAGAACTGTTCAGGTGTGGTCACAGCGCTCAAGAGCTCCAGACAAAACAAGATTTACCAGAGAAAAAGAAATCTACATCCAGACACCAGAGCAACAGAAAGAGCCTGAAACATTGTTTACTTAGATAAGTGACTGAAGTTTTCAATAAGCCAAAGATTCAAGAACGTTTTTTCTTTTCAATTCAGTTTAAAACTAAAGTTGACTGTACAAGGTTATATAGCAGTTCTTAGAGGAAAAGTTCAAACTGTTTACTTCATATGTGTAACTAAATCCTCAAGTTAAGTTAACTAAAATATGACTTTGGAAGAGTTTAAGTGTCCAGTTGAATTGCTTTCTGTGCGCGCTTCTGTGCAGAGGCAACGTAGCAATTGCAATTGGTGGCGTGTCGTGTTATAATCCAGGCAGCGCTTGAGAAAAGGACCTTGCAGCAATAGGAGGCGTGATGATATACGGGGCATGCGTCTAATGAAGCCGTTAACATTGAAGTGGCGTATTATCAACCGAATCAGCTGTGAGGCGCGGAGCGGAGGGTTAACGTGTAGTGTTTCAGAAGTAAATGAAGCGCTTTCATTTACAATGTGTTCTCGATATGGCAATATTGCTTGAGGTAACGCTAGCGCACAAATTCTAGAACATATTGGATGAAGCAGAAGTGTTCCGTTTTAGATCTACCAGAATTGTAAACAGTAGAACATTTCGTAGTAGTGGCACAACAAAGCACATAGACTCAGAGTTGTTGTAACGTTGCATGGAATGAGAAGTTTTGCAATAACTAGTGTGAAGAAACAAGCAATCAAATTACATGTGGCACATCACAGTTATGATCAGGGGAGCTAATGAACAGTGAAGACTGTTCAACAGAGCAAAGTGCAAAACAAAAAGAAAGGAGTTTGAGAACACAGAGAATGCAACAGTGAGAGTTTCAGCAGAATTATAAGAACCAAACTCCTTGCAGCCTCTCAGATATAAATCAGAGGCAGTCAGGTAACCAGGGGTCCAGGGAAGGTAAATTCAGTGAAGTGTTAGAAAGTTTAGTTTGATGCATTTTTTATTTTCTCCAATTCCCCTTTTCCCAGAGTGGGCTCTGGTCAATCCAATAGTTGTTCAATGGACTGTTGGCTGTACCGGTTTGAGGGACTATGTGGGCTATTCATCTGCTCCTGCAGGAAATCGGCACTGGGACCTGATAGATACTAAAATGTAAGCCACTGTTTTTTCTTAATGCTCAGGAACATTTTGAATCCTAGTCCAGCCCAGCCCAAAATGTGACTTTCAGTCTTGTAGTAACTGGTGACAAAGGCTCTTACAACAATGGCACTTTAGTGAATGGTGACAGAAGTGGAAAAACTAAAAACTAGATGTGATCATGTTTTACACAGAAAGGGTTGATCGAAGTATTATTGCCAATTCTCCAGTGTATTTTCTCTCCACACTACAAAATGAAGACAGGGACAACAGATGGAACAGTTTCTTTTGTTCGATTTTATTAGTTTTGGAACTTGGAAGGCACTGTAAGCGCTGCCTATAGGCTGGAAACTATTGCCATGGAGGGTGAAGATGGGTTACGAGAAGGGACCCCAACATGGGGTGCGGTTTGCATTTTAACCACCCATTGGTCAGCCATGGCCGTGCTACTCCCTATGGCCATTCACAAATGCTACATGACCCTCCCCACCCAAAGCCCCTGGGGTCTCTTTGAGCTAGCTCTGTGCATTTGAAGAGATGCCAATATTATTTCTAAGCAGTCTTCTGAAAGTTAGTGGCTTAATAACATGTGTGGCTCTTGAATAGGCATTTGCCAAACACTCCCATAATATGTCACGCTACTTACACGATTTGCCAGCTGTTGCCATCTTATGGCCAGGGAGTACTATTTTGGCAGTGCCTTGAAAATTCGTATCCCGTGCCAACACAAAAACCAAACCTATCTGCTTTGCTAGTATCTGATAAGCAAGTACTGGTATATAATTCCAGGACATGCTGCTCAAAGCAAAACAGAGAGTAATGCCAAATGTGTGTGCGTGCCCCAAGCCTAACTGTGTGTTCAAAGCTCTGGGGGCATTTTTTGCAGTTCATTTAAAAACCTTTATATTGAGAGAAGCTCACCTGCTTCACAGGTTGGTAGCGCAGACCAGGTGGAATCCGCTATGCATTGGACCATTTTTGCGCCTCTCATGGTGAAACCTGCATCGCAGTGAAATGTGATGTTGTCGTGAAGTCGAAAGCCGGAATCCAGTCCCGGAGTCTTCATCTGTCTGCAGACAATCTGTCCATTTTCAACCGTTGGTTCGTTGCAGCGCACTGGTGAAAAGGAAAGAGACAGAGTGAAATTACATTTTCTGCCAAGACAAAATTAATTGATAAAATGCTGAAATTGTCGAACTGTGGGCTAATTTCCAAAATAATGAAGTGGGAGAATGGAAGACCAGGCTCTCGCCCTTCCCCTCTCGCGCTTGGCCTAGAGGATCACGGCCTAGACACCCGCCACGAGAGGAGTTTGCCTATCTACCAGACGACCAAATACCCTGGTACAGGAACATACGGATGTGCCCATCTACCTGCCCAGCAGCCCGCCCTGTCCATGCCGTCACCTGCGGCACGGATCAACTCGACTAAACCTACACGTCGTTAGAGACGCCATGACGACCTAGCCAACGGTCAGCACACCTGTGCAAATATACACACCGGACACTCCCACACCAATCCACACGAAGAATATACTCAGTGCTATGACGTAGGCGACAGACATACTCACGGACGTGCATCTTTATTATTTTCCACATAGGCTCTCGAAATGCAGAAACGCAAGACGCATTATGAACTTATCTAAAAAGGCTTGCTCACGCTTCTTCTAAGAACCATGTACCATAATGAAGAATATAACGGAGACACGATACTGAGGATAGAGCAATATGATATCGTAACCTAAAGCGCTCTGCATCAAACGGTTCCACCTATGCACCAGGCCCAAGTAGGCCGCAAGCAAAAGCTTCCATGAACATTGAATGAGCAAGAACTGGGTTGCTGACCCTGCAGAATGAGCCCGGCGAAAGCACACCGCCAAGGGCACGATGTTGCAATCTCGCACGCTGCAAGCCAACGCCAAGGTCGCACCTGCAAGATAAACCAGGCACACAGTAGGAAAAACAATATTAATTATGTTGAATTTTGCCACAAACACGGTCCCACCTCACGTGACAGAGCCAAACCTGACAAGATGCCAAGCCCAGGAGGAAGGAGATGCCTGAATCCCACGTTTCAAGACACAGGCAGATACAATTAAAAGACTCATTGGACATCTGCAGCAGTGGGAGTAGTCGACCTCCCAACATATGAATAAATCCTCACATTGTTTACACCTACCCATATTAAAACATTGTTGCAAATTACAGGTGCACCGCGAGCTGGGAACAGCGATAGTCCCAGACTGGGAGGCTCGCGAGCGGACCAATTAGAACATGGGGCTCTTATCACTGACGCCATTAACATTGACCAATCCTCAGAGGTCTTCATGTAACAATTTTCATGTATCAAATTGAAGGGACAGCCCAGGTATACCACCTGACTAACCCTCAACCACTAACACCGCTCTCTATATGTGCGCTATACTAACCCTACCACTCGAGTAACCAATCCAGAGTGGAGATAGGTTTTTTGCTAAACTTTCCAAGTGACGCGTCATACTAAGGTAAAAAGGGCCTGCGAGCCCCACGATTGTGTGTGTGTCAGGACGGACGCGTACGCTCCTTGACCCATCCCTGCCGTTTGTCTAATAAACAGCAGAGTCACCTTGCTTCTTGCGTCTGTCTCATACTCTATCCCTTTTGGGATATACGGGAGGAGTTGGGGCCTCCCTGCCCGGAGGTCTGCGGACAGCCCGGCCGACCCCGGCAGAATTTCCCCCCGACAATAAGCTTGTGGACCACCTTAATAAAAATAATTGTAATACTTCAATGTTGTGTATCGATATAAGCTGCAATATCCCAGCTATAAAGAAAATGTAAAAACCTTTGTTCTCTATGATACAGCATTAACATCTGGCTTTTATATAATGACCACCCAAAGTATATACTAGTAATGGACCTTATTATTACCCATTGCAAGGGGGAATGAGCTCAGAAGGCTGAAAGGGTAAATCGGGCACACCTCTAGGGATCTTAAGCCATGCCCTTTGCAGCAGGTGCTCAACCCACCCAGCTATCCTAATGCTATGAGCTGTTACTTCCTTCATGTCAATTTCAGTGCTGTGACTGATCAACAGCAAACTGAGATAGGATGGCCGAGGGGACAATGTGAGTAGAGAACTAGAGGGTGAAAGCTGGAAACAGTTTGTATATCTCTAAGGCCCGCCAAGTATATCTCTAAGGCCCGCCAAGTATATCTCTAAGGCTCGCCAAGTATACCTCTAAGGCTCGCCAAGTATATCTCTAAGGCCCGCCAAGTATATCTCTAAGGCTCGCCAAGTATATCTCTAAGGCCTGCCAAGTATATCGCTAAGGCCCGCCAAGTATATCTCTAAGGCCGGCCAAGTATATCTCTAAGGCCCGCCAAGTATACCTCTAAGACTCGCCAAGCGTATCTCTAAGGCTCGCCAAGTGTATCTCTAAGGCCCGCCAAGTATATCTCTAAGGCCCGCCAAGTATATCTCTAAGGCTTGCCAAGCATACCTCTAAGGCCCGCCAAGTATATCTCTAAGGCCCGCCAAGTATATCTCTAAGGCCCGCCAAGTATATCTCTAAGACTCGCCAAGCGTAACTCTAAGGCTCGCCAAGTGTATCTCTAAGGCCCGCCAAGTATATCTCTAAGGCCCGCCAAGTATATCTCTAAGGCCCGCCAAGTGTACCTCTAAGGCCCGCCAAGTATATCTCTAAGACCCGCCAAGTATATCTCTAAGGCCCGCCAAGTATATCTCTAAGGCCCGCCAAGTGTACCTCTAAGGCTCGCCAAGTATATCTCTAAGGCCTGCCAAGTATATCTCTAAGGCCCGCCAAGTATATCTCTAAGGCTCGCCAAGTATATCTCTAAGGCCTGCCAAGTATATCGCTAAGGCTCGCCAAGTATATCTCTAAGGCCTGCCAAGTATATCGCTAAGGCCCGCCAAGTATATCTCTAAGGCTCGCCAAGTGTATCTCTAAGGCCCGCCAAGTATATCTCTAAGGCTCGCCAAGTATATCTCTAAGGCCTGCCAAGTATATCGCTAAGGCCCGCCAAGTATATCTCTAAGGCCCGCCAAGTATATTTCTAAGGCCCGCCAAGTATATCTCTAAGGCCCGCCAATTCACCATGGTAGACCTGGGGAAAAGCACTTCAAGGGGAGGCGGCGGAGGGGATAGTGAGTCTTCAAAACCACCCTGTGTCAAGCCTGGATCCAACTCTACCCCAAGTCACAAAAGTAAAGGGCTCAACTAGCGCAATCACTTGCAATTCCCTTCCCGCTATGACACGCCCTCGCCCCTCACACTCAACATGTTTACCAGGAACAGACCTAAGCAATGAACTAAATACTAAACATGGAGAAATCTGCAATTATCCAGGACACAGACCCCTTTAAATCAAGCTCTATGTTCTGTCACATAGGAGACCTGTGATGAAGAAAGAAACAAGACCAACTAATATTCTCCTGTTAATAAGGGGACTATATGCAATTAGGGGACAACTGATAATGCACACAATGTTACCTTCGACAACACATAATGGTCTTCTCCGAAACGATCTCTCCCATCAGATGCAGGGCGTTGGGCCATCGGGTCAATGTCCGAGACTCTACAGTTCGTAGAAGTGTTTTCCTATTCCCCCTGTCTGATGTTACAGGCCGATAGGGTCCCGAAGCCTCTTCTTGGGTCTAATCTATTTGCTGGCTTTCCTGGGTCCTGTACTCCTGCACGAATTCCTGTTTGTGGTGTTCTGCACACAAGGGTTGCAGATCGTTAACCGACAGAGGGAGACCTGCAGTTGTGCCGAGTGTGAGCTTTACGCTTTTCCCATTGCCGCTAAAATCTGTCAATAACCTTTCTGCTCCCCACTCGTTCCTCCTCCCATCTTCTAGTCCTGCCAAGGGTTTACAGGAAGCTTCCTTTTCTTACTGACGTAGGCCCTGGTCTTTCCCAATTCATCCTACCCATCTGGATCATCTCCTCTTGCTTGCAACCCCCTCTGTACTCCTCCCTTCCTCGGGAGAAACTGATTCTGTAGCATACTCGAGCCCAGATGTGTGCCTCTCTTTCTGCTCTTTCCCTTACCTGCACTAGCCACTCGATCAGGACCGTGGATCTCACAACCACCACTGCTTCCGTTTCATTCAATCATTACTGCCTCTGACTTCCACAGCTTCCTTCCCAACACCGCCTCCTTCACGCCCCCCCCTGTTGATGTTACTAAATCTACTACTACCTTCTTTACCAACGCCTACTTCTGTGCACTCTCTCCGCCAGATCCTGCCACCAAAGTTAGTTCAGAAGAAGTTGTCGAAATGTGCTATAGAAGGAGCAGTACTGAGGAGCGTCAGAGGAGTGGTTAGGCAAGAGTTACCGCCTGCACAGCCAATCATTGTGGGGTACCCCGTAGATCAGTGCGGGTAACATTTTTGGCCACGTGGTAAAGGGAATGGATTTCGAGGATGAGGAGGCGGATTTCAAAACCCTCAATGGGGGGTGTGGGGTTAACGGAGCTGCAACAGTGCTGGAATTGTGGGAGGACAGGACATATTGCCCGAGCATGTAGAAGTAGAGAGGGCATGCACCCTCACCTGGGAAGGAAAGACCATGGTCGGCCTGGTCCTAGGGGTTTTCTGTTTGACTTGTAATGTACATTCAGAGTGAGGCCTGGAGCATCTAGTAGTAGTTCCGAACTATTGGTGTCTCTCAGGGTTTCCTTCGCGGTCTTGCCCTTTATCAGAGCAGTCCTCCAGACTGCTCCAACAGTAACACAGTATCCAGTCTTTATATCGAAAATGTATATAGGGAAACACACACATACGGAGGATTGTGCACCTGTGTAATGTCCCTATGTCGATGTGCAGCCCCGGCACACAGCACCCGAGTAAGAAATCAGGGAACACTGATCATTGTTGCATTCCACCCGTAGGCACAGGTATTTCCTGTGCTTTGGATGCATTGAAATATGGACATGGGTACCCTAAATTAATGCTTGGCATGCGATTTTTCTTTTGGGTCTGAGTACCTCGAAGAGGATGCACAGGTGCTTTGGCTGGGAGCTTTGGGTGGGGTGCGTGTGGGTGCCTATGCTGTGTTCTTTAAGGGGTGGAGGTTTCGGGTCCCTCAGGTGGGTGTTTATGGGGACACGGATGCCTCGTCTAGGTGTTTTAGGGGGTGGGAAATGATGTATGGAATTTGTGGGTGTCTCTGCCAGCTACTTTTGGGTGCAGAATGTGGTTTCTCCTGGTGAATGCTTAGATGGGTGGGTGTGTTGGCAGTTCCGCCATGTGCTTCACAGGGCACAGTGCGTCTGTTCGATACTTTAGGGGGTGGTTGCTACCCACAGATCCTTCAGGTGCAGGTTGCACATGACTCTGGCTGGTGCTTTGTTGGGGTTGTGCATGCTTCTGGCAGGTGTTTCATGGAGGGGTGCCTCAGTGAGGTGCTTTGGAGGGGTACAGCAGGTGCTTGGCTGGGTGCTTCTGACTATGGGCTACTTCCAGGTTTGGACTGGCCTATAGGGCAATAGGGCAACACCCGAACCAAAAACACAAAATGCTAGTTTGTTTAGTCAAAGTGGTCCACTTTTTTGGCCCACATGAACCAGTTCAAGAAGTTACTTCACGATGCGGCTAGTAGGTTTGACCAGTGCTACTGTATACATATTCTTTAAAATGCAGTTTTCATCACATTTTATTAAAAACCTCCCCCTTGGGTATTACTCAAACGGTCTGTCACAAAAGGAATTCATTGCCATTTGCAACCTTGGCCAACTTTTTCCGATAGTGCCCGAGACAATTGTATGCCCCAGTCCAACTCTGGCTACTTCAGGGAGTGTGATAGGGGCGTGGGTGTGTCCGGTGGGTGCTTCAAAGGCCTGACAACACGTGTTCATTGTTTTTAGGATCATTCTGGCTTATGTATTCTGGAGCAGTTGTAGTCATTTTAGTAGTAGTAGTCATTTATATAGCGCCTTTATGACATTACTATGGCCTCAACGCACTTGAAACTTTATTAAGCAACGGGGTGTTTCCACAGAAAGACTATTGCAGCAGAAATAGTCTGCGCCAGTTGATTGTCCAGACGGCCTCCATCTTGTGTTGGAAATTCAAAAAAGCGGAGGCCATGCTTCCGTTTGTACACATATGGCTGGCTCTTTTGACTGCTGCCAAAGGAATATTCTGTGTCATAAAAGCACCCCCTAGGCTTTTGACAGTTACTGGAGCACTAGGGTGAGCGCCCAGGTTAAGGGGCGTGGCAAGCCAGAAGATGGACTCAGACCAGAGGACATGTTGGAATGAAGAGACGAAGTTTCCAGATTCGTCACAGGGGCACCGCGTGCAGGAGGGTTCCCGGGATTGAAGGGCCGCCACCCTAGGTTTTTAGTCACCAGAAACATGGGGTCAGTCATTCTTGGATTCAAAGGAGGATAACCAGATGGGTCATATTTTTCCACAGGTGGATCAGAAGCTCGCTACTAATGTGGGTCTTCCCCATCAAAGGCCGAGAAAAGCGTATATCGAGGCCCTTGAAATAAAAGGTCAAGACGGAGAGGGTTCCTTCAAAATAGTCCTGGAAGGTGCAGGGTGACCTGAACCACTAACTTTGACAATTGCCTCAAATTCACTACAAGATTGTTGGATTTCATGAATTATGAGTAAACATCAATAAATCCCTGGAGCACTGGTGTGGTCCCGGCAACCCGAGGGGAGCCAGTCAGGAAACACCCAGACTGGTGTTCTCCGGTGGTATGTGAAGAAACATGGTGTAGAGCTTGAACAGGAGAGGGGTAAGAGCATAACCCTAGCATTCCCCTCTACTTACAGGGATGGGCGCCTAGAAATTGGATTTTAATTGCTGTATAAGCACCTAACAAGCAAACAATAAATAAACTGTGCTTGCCCCTCGCTTTCACTCACGCGCTAATTTATGAGAATCAAAGGGAATTCTTTTGATTACAAATTGATGAGAGAAGCTGGACTTGCAAAGAATCAGTGGTCAAACTCTATCCTAGTTTTGGGAAAAAGGGAAAACGTTTTGCAAAGAAGCGTCTCAGTGATTTAGTCTTATTTTCATGTTGGAAGTCCAGTGCCTGAAAAAGAATAGGTACCCTTGGATTGACCCATAGTATTAATGCCTTGGTAGAAATTCAACACTATTAGTGAATAGATCCCATGTCGCAGAGAGACCTCTGAGAAGCCATGGTAGTGGAGAGACCTGAGAGATACTGAGTGAAGCAATGGGCGCAGAGAGACCGAAAGTGGAGAGACCTGAGAGAAGCCATGGTAGTGGAGAGTCCTGAGAGAAGTTTGAGTGAAGCAATGTTCATGGAGAGACCCGAGAGAAACTTGAGAGAAGCCATGGTAGTGGAGAGACCTGAGAGAAGTTTGGGTGAAGCAATGGTTGCAGGGAGACCTGAGAGAAACCTGAGAGAAGCCATGTTAGTGGAGAGGCCTGAAAGAAACCTGAGAGAAGTCACGCTAGTGGAGAGACCTGTGAAATATTGAGTGAAGTAATGGTAGCGGAGAGACCGGAAGAAAGCTTGAGAGAAGCCACAGTAGTGGAGAGATATGAAAGACATTGAGTGAAACAATGGTCACAGAGAGACCTGAGAGAAACCTGAGCGAAGCCATGATAGTGGAGAGACCTGAGAAAAGTTTCAGTGAAGCAATGGTCGCAGCGAGACCTGATGAAAGCTTGTGAGAAGCCACGGTAGTGGAGAGACCTGAGAGACATTGAGTGAAGCAATGGTCGCCGAGAGACCTGAGAGAAACCTGAGAGAAGCCATGTTAGTGGAGAGGCCTGAAAGAAACCTGAGAGAAGCTATGGTAGTGGGGAGACTTGAGAGAAGTTTGAATGAAGCAATGGTCATGGAGAGACTGGAAGAAAGCTTGAGAGAAGCCACGGTAGTGGAGCAACCTGAGAAACATTGAGTGAATCAATGGTCGCAGAGAGACCTGAGAGAAACCTGAGAGAAGCCCTGGTAGTGGAGAGACCAGAGAGAAACCTGAGAAAAGCCATGGTAGTGGAGAGGCATAAGAGAGGTTTGAGTGAAGCAATGGTCATGAAGAGAGCTGAAGAAAGCTTGAGAGAAGGAAGGGTTGTGGACAGATCTGACAGACATTGAGTGAAGCAATAGTCACGGAGAGACCTGAGAGAAGCCATGGTAGTGGAGAGGCATTAGAGAAGTTTGAGTGAAGAAATGGTCGTGACGAGAGCTGAGAAAGCTGGAGAGAAGGAAGGATTGTGGAGAGACCTGAGAGACATTGAGTGAAGAATGGTCGCAGAGAAACCTGAGAGAAGCCATGGTAGTGGAGAGGCATGAGAGAGGTTTGAGTGAAGCAATGGTTGCTTAGAGACTTGAGAAAAACTTGAGAGAAGACATGGTAGTGGAGAGACCTGAGAGACATTGAGTGAAGCAATGGTCGCAGAGAGACCTGAAGAAAGCTTGAGGGAAGGAAGGGTTGTGGAGAGACCTGAGAGAAGCCTAAGAGAGGGCAAGGTCATGGGCATGGACAGGTCTGAGAAGGGTGATACATTAAAGGAACCAGAGGCCATGGGTTGGCATAGCACATGTGCGCTGTTCTCTGCATAAGGTGGAACAGGGAGGAACCCCAGGAGGGGTCTGCCCAGAAAAGATTTTGATATGTCTCTGATTTAATTAATCTTTTATTATGCGTTTAATACCGGAAACCAGCTTGTAAGCAACAGACTGGGATTGAAACCTATGTTGCTCTGTGTTGTCTTGCTTCCAAGACACACGCGTTGCCCCTGAGCTAACCTCCTGGCCTAATTTACAAAACTGGGATGAACTTTGAAGGAATGGGTTTAGGAACCCTTTTCCTAATCAAGCTTTGCTTTGAGAGCTCTTGTGCTAAGCATGGGATTCGGCTGGAGGCAAAGCGCTTTATAGAGCCAATGCTTGGCCATTGTTGGAACCTGCTGTTATTAGAATAAGAGATTCGTAAGATTAGCTTCAAGGCTTTGATCTTAAACTAGTGGATTACTCTGCGTGGCAGGAAGCATGTAGACACAGTCACTCTAAGCAGCCCTATCCTGCAGACCTCTTTCTTATGGACACCCCTATTACCCCCCGGTACTTCTAGGCGCTCATCCAGCCAAAAACCTGATGTTGTGGACCCTTTAATAAAAAGAAAGGAGGGAGGTCAATCAGTTCCCCAGACTCGCTATTGCATGGAAGGACGTGTGAGGTGGAGAGGATGGCCACAGAATGTAGAATGCTTTTTCTGGTGTGCCCTCTTTCATCTCCTCCCTGTCTTCCATTAATGTAAGCATATGTAGAAAGGATCCGAGCTAGCTACTACCAAGTAAGTAGATGGTGAATAGCAATGATTAAGAGCAGTCTATATATGCCAACACCTAATGACTGAGCATGCACGTGCACAGATATCCCTCCCGGCACATATCCTGCACAGCCCAGGCGTCCCCCCGCCCCCCAACACCCTCTTAAGTATAAAACATCAGTTAACAAATTCAATTAAACAAAGCAAGTCATCTAATAAAAACACACCACAAATATCAAGACCTGGCCTAGCAGTTCGGGCTGGGCTGCTACCTTCGGTGGCGGCAGCTGCTGACTGATTTGCACATGGCTGGTCCCCTTTTGCAATGGCGCAGACGGGCTAAAAAACGGTGGTGTGGAAGGTTGCCCAGAGCAATTGCCAGTGGTTTAGATTCATTCGAAACCTTCCATCCACCACTTTTGTGGTCACAAATAATCAAGACAGACATAAAAAAATTCTTATAAAAGGTGCTCTAACCAAACTTAGAACATCACACATCAAATCTGAATCCTTATAATTCGTAACCAACATCATACAGAGAGAGAAAGAACGGGAGACAGAGCGAGAGCGAGAAAGAATGAAAGAATGTTTCGTTTTTTTCTTTTCTTCTCTTTTTGGTATTATGTAACTTAATGATGTACAGTATTATAAAATTTCATGAGGTTGTATATATGTTGATGGATGTGAAAAAAGTCAAAATAGGTTTGGCTAATGCACAATAAATAAAGTCTAAAAAAAAGAATGAGAGAGAGAAAAGAGAGAGAGAGCGGGATTGAGAGCATATCAGAGAGAGAATGAGAGAGTGATCGAGGGAGAGAGAGAGAGAGAGAGAGAGAGAGAGAAAGAAAGAATGAGAGAGAAAGAATGACAGAGAGAAAAGAGAGAGAGAGCGGGAGAGAGAGCATATCGGAGAGCGAGAAAGAGATGGAGAGACGGAGAGAGAAAGAATGGGAGAGAAAGAGGGAGAGAGCAGGAAATAATGAGGGTGTGAGAGATAGTGAGACACAGAAAGAAAGAATGAGAGGGAGAGAGAGAGAGAAAGAGAGAGAGAGAGAGAGAGAGGGAGAGAGAGAATGAGAGAGAGAGAGAGAGAGAGAGAGAGAGAGAGAGAGAGAGAGAGAGAGAGAGAGAAAGAATGGGAGAGGAAGAATGAGAGACAGAGAGAGTACACGAAAGCATGAGGGAGGGAGAGATATAGAGACAGAGAAAGAAAGAAAGAAAGAAAGAAAGAAAGAAAGAAAGAAAGAAAGAAAGAAAGAAAGAAAGAAAGAAAGAAAGAAGAGAGAGAGAGAGAGAAATAATGAGAGAGAGAAAAGAGAGAGCGGGAGAGAGAGCATATCAGAGAGAAAGAATAAGAGATGGAGCGAGGGAGAGAGAGAATGGAAGAATCAGAGACAGAAAGAGGGAGAGAAAGCATGAGGGAGAAAGAATGAGAGAGAATGAGAGGGAGAAAGGGGGGAGAGAAAGAATTAGAGAGAGAGGGGGATAAAGAGGAAGAGAAAGAAAGAATGAGAGAATGAAAGAAAGAGAGAGGAATGGAAGAGAGAAACAAAGAATGACAGAGGAAGAGAGAAAGAGTAAGAGATGCAAAGAATATGAGAGGGGGAGAGAGGGAGTGTGTGAGAGAGGGAGAGGGACGGAGGGAAAGAGAGGGGGTGAAAGAGAGGGAATGAGAGAGAGAAAGAATGAAAAGAGAATGAGAAAGAGAGAGGGAGAGAAACAAAGAATGAGAGATCAAGAATGAGAGGGAGAGAGAAAGGGAGAGAGAGAAAGAAAAAGAGAATGAGGGGGAGAGAGAGAGAGAGAGAATGTGAGAGAAATCATGAGAAAGAAAAGAGAGAGAGAGAGCGGGATAGAGCATATCAGAGAGAGAGAGAGAAAGAGAAAGAATAAGAGAGGGAAATAATGAGGGGATGAAAGGGGGAGGAAGAGAAAGAGTGAGAGAAATAATTAGAGAATAAAAGAGAAAGAGTAAGAAAAATGAGAGAGAAAGAGAATGAGTGAGAGAGAGGGAGAGAATGAAAGAGAAACAAAGAATGAAAGAGGGAGAGAGAAAGAGTAAGAGAGGGAAAGAATGAGAGAGTGTGAGTGAGAGAGAGAGAGAGAGAGAGAGAGAGAGAGAGAGAGAGAGAGGGGGTAAGAAAGAGCGAAAGAGAGAGAATGAGAGGGAGGAAGAATGAAAGGATAGAGAATGAGAGAGAAACAAAGAATGAGAGAGAGAATGATAGAGAGAAACAATGTGAAGAGAAAGAGAGAGAGAATGAAGAGAGAGTGAGAAAGAGTGAAAAGAAGAGATTGAGAAACAATGCGAGAGAAAGTGAGAGAGAGTGCGAGAGAGAGAATGGGAGAGAAAGAATGAGAGCTAGAAAGAGAGGAACAAAGAATGAGAGAAATCAAGAATGAGAGAGAATATGAGAGAGTGAGAAAGAAAGAATGAAAGGGAGAGTGGGAGAGAAAGAAAGCATGAGAGTGGGAGAGAAGGAGGGATAAAGAGAAATAATGAGAGCGAGAGAAAGAGAGATAGCGGGCATGAGAGAATGAGAGAGCGAAAGAATGAGCGAGAGCAAGGGAGACAGAGGGAAGAGGGAATGAGATAGAGGGGGGAGAATATGAGAGAGAGAGAGAGAGAGGAAGAAAGAAAATGAGAGTGAAACAATGAGAGAAAGAGAGAGATATAACGAGAGATAGAGAGCATGAGCGAACGATAGAAAGAATAAGAGAGGGCGAGAGAATGAGAAAGAGGGGAGAGAAAGACAGAGAGAGAAAGAGGGGGGAGAGAGAAAGAGAGCAAGGGAGAGAGAGGGAGAGAGAGAGAGCGAGAGAACGAAAATTAGAGAGTGAAACAATGAGAGTGAGAGAGAAAGAGAGATAGAGAGCATGATAGAACGATAGAAAGAATGAGAGAGACGGAGAGAAAAAGACAGAAAAAAAGAGAGAGAGAGAGAGAACAGAGGATGTCATTTTGTTATATGGCATTGGCGGGGCAGATAGTAACCGATAGTCTTGGTTATGTGTTTATAAAATGACGTCTGACATATTTTGGCATATGATATGTACGATGAACGGGGATTATAGCTAAATACATTTTACATTAAAATTGTAAAAACCTACCAGGATGACAGGTGGGTAAAGGAGACCATGCTGAAGTCGCCTGGCACTGGATTCTCTCTGAACCGTTGAGGGTGTACCCAGAGTTGCACCGCACTTCAGCCAGGCTCGAGGCGTCGTATAACACCTCCCCTGGCAGCTTTCCTCGCCTGCCGGTTATGGGCAGAACGCTGCCGTTTTCAATGCTTGGCTCCTGGCAAAGCACTAGTGGAATGGAAGGGCAAGGTAAGCTTCATTGTGCGCCCAGGAAGGAGCAATACATGTATTTAGTTCATCGTGGTTTACATGGCGCTTGATGCGGACTCCTGCGGCGTCTAAGCGCTGGAATCCTACAAACCTACTAGCGTGATACTTCAGCGATGCGAGCAAGTGAGTTTTAGGAAGTCATGGGCCGAGGTGCTGAGACTGGCAGCGAAACAAGGAGCGTTTCAGACCGGCTATCTGCGTGCCCCTGTCCTGGGGCCCGCATCTTCCGGTCTTCGGGGAGAAATAGGCACCACCCAACATCTGCTTGGTCTCTTCTTGGCAGTAAAGTTCGGGATTAAGTGCAGACAACGTTGAGGTAATATATAGAGAAGGATTATATATCGAAATGTATATAATGAAAACTTTTATAGTGAATGCACTTCTTTTTTTGGGGGGTTTGGGGGGGCGTCCCCGACCAAACCTCCATTCCGACCCCTAAAAACCCACCCCAACCGTTTCCCAAAAATATTTAACCCTTTACTCAACCTCTAAATGCATTCATTATATACGTTTTCGATATAAAAGATTCCATACATGTTTCTTTCACTATATCATTTTCGATATAAACACTGTATACGGAAAGCAAGCATTGCAAAGCTAGCAGTTTGGGCTTTTGTGTAGGCCTGGGATAGGCATTAGCCGGGCGCTGCCATATTGGTAGTACCCGACCATATGATGGCAACAGTTGAAAAATGATGTGATTACTGGAAGGCGATAGCCGTGCCTGGCAAATGCCTAATTCTTACATAACCGAAAACTGTTGGCTTTGGCAATGCTTCTTTTGAAAACAACTTCAGTGCAAGAACCACGTATAAATCAAGTGAGCGAGGCACACCTGATTAAGACATTTCTATTCACACCAGTATCACATTTATAGCTGCAGTTCATTCATTATCTGTCTGTAGACTGCTTAGAAGGAACAAGTTACTTACCTGTAACTATTGTTCTCCAGCATGGGTCTGGCATGGATTCACATGCTTATGAATATTAATGAATATTCCCAGTCGTCAGGCTGGGAATCCTCAGTAAAGAAAAAACAGTTTCACTTTCACTCACAAACTGTATTTCACCTCTAAACCAATCACTGAGCTCTGGGTCATACTGCCCTCAGACAATGACTGCCCTCTCCCTAAGCCCCTCTTCTGGCAGCCATCTTCAGATTTGATAGCACGTTAAGTGGCAGTATGACCAAGAAGAGCCGCAGAGGGGCAGGAGGGAGGGTCCTCATGTTAATCCATGCCAGACCCATGCTCGAGAACAACAGTTACAGTTAAGTAACTTGTTCCTTCTCCAGCATGGGATCTGGCATGGATTCACATGCTCATGAATAAAGAATACATAGCAGTACAACATTACACAACCATGGGAGGTGGCAAGTCTCAACAGAAGCAATTACACTTACCCCTGGAACCAACTCACCTCAAGCAAACAGATTGCGTAGCACTGCTTTCCCGACCCTGGACTCCTCTCTGGAATCCCTGTCGACGCAGTAGAATCTTGGGAAGGTGTGCGTGGACCTCAACATAGCAGCCCTGCAGATGTCCAGCAGGGGTACACCAGACAGGAACGGCTTTGGCGCGGCAATCGCTCTGGTAGAATGGGGTCTTGGGCCGCTGGTTAGCCAGCCATTGACAGTTTGTGATACAGCAGGTGAGCCACCTGGAGATGGAAGCCTTCGACAAGGCCTTCCCATGGTTCACAGGACCAAAGTTCACAAATAGTTGATATGTTTTCCGGAAACTCTTTGTGCGTGCCACATAGAATTTCAGAGCATAAGCTACATCCAGCGAGTGCAAGACCCTTTCAACTGGCGACAAAGGTTTTGTAAAAAACACAGGCAACACCAAAGGCTTGTTGAGGTGCAAGTCCGACGGAACCTTTGGCATAAAAGAGGGGTGCGTCCACAGCAGCACACTTGTGTCGTGAAAAGTCAGATAAGGCTGTTTGCAAGATAGGGCCTGGATCTCGCTTACGCTCCTGGTGATGGTGATGGCCTCAAGGAAAGCAGTTTTCCACAAAAGGAACTTGAGAGAGGCCTGATGCATAGGCTCGAAAGGGGCCCCCAGGAGCCTCGTCAGAACCACGTTGAGTTCCCATGCCGGGGCAGGCGCCTTCACCGGTGGGATCGGTCGAAACAGTCCTTAAAGGAACTCCTTGACGAGACGGTGGAAAAAAAAAGAAAGACCGTCCTGGGGACCTGGTGTAGCGGGAGATAGCCACCAGATGCACTTTGATGGAGGTGTGAGCCAGTCCGACCTTGGCCAACGACAACAAGTACGGAAGAACCTGTGAGGCCATGATCCTCAGGGGATTGATCGTCTGTGTCCGGCACCACGTCGCAAAATGTTTCCACTTGTGCCTGTAGCACTTCAGAGTCGATGACGCTCTGGCCCTGGCAAAGACCTCCCTGCAGTCCGCCAGCAGCTTGTACCCTCCGAACTCTAAGGCTGCAAGAGCCAAGCCTTCAGGTACAGGGATCCTGGGTCGTGATGCAGGATTGCGCCTCCTTCTCTGGTGAGCACATCCGTGACCACTGGCAACTTGATCGGAGGCGACTGCCCAGTGACTCAAGTCCTGCACCTCTCTGGAGAGTGCCGAGGATCTGGTGCCCTCCTGCTTCCTGGTGTAGAACATTGTGGTGGTATTGTCTGTGAAGAGCCTCACCACCGTGCCCTTGAAGGAGGGAAGGAACGACTTGAGGGCCAAGAACACTGGCCACAGCTCCAGGACATTGATGTGGAGATCCCTCTCCTCCGGCAGCCACATGCCTCTGGCATGGAGATGTCCAGTGCGGGCTCCCCAGCCCTCCAGGGAAGCTTCCATCATGACAGTCTCCTGGTACGGGGGGCTCTGCAAATCCGTGCCCCTGGTGAGGTTGGTGCGCAAGCCCCACCACCTTATCGCATGACAGAGCGTCCAGGAATTCTTGAAGGGGTCACATCTGCAATCTGCAGAGCCGCATCAGATAAATGCATGACTACATCATGCCGAGCAGCGACTTGATGGTCCGCACCGTAGCAGTCTTCAGAGCCAACAGCCATTGCACCTTGCCCAGCATGGCCGCTATGCTCTCTTCTGATGGAGCCGCCAGGCAGGAGACTGTGTTGAGCCTGGCCTAGAGGAACAGTGCATTCTGCGATGGAATCAAGCGGGACTCTGCATAGTTGACTGAGAACCCTAGATCCATCAGAAGCCAGACGGTCCTCTCTGTGTGTTCGACAACTACTGCCCTTGACTTGGGCCGGATGAGCCAGTCATAGAGGTACGGGTACACATGTATCCCCTGTAGACGCAGATGGGCCCCCACCGGTGCTAGGCACTTCATAAACACCCTGGGCGCCGACTTCCGTCCGAAGGGCAGGGACTTGAATCGATAGTGCTTCCCCTGCACTACGAAGCGCAGGAATTTCCAGTGATTTTCCGTGAATGGGGAGATGGAAGTAAGCGTCCTCCAGATCCAGTGATGTCAGGAAGTCTCCTTCCTCCAATTGGCCGAGCACGTGCTGCAACATGACCATCCTGAATCTCTGGGACTTGAGGTATTTGTTGGGGCACCGCAGGTCTAGAATAGGCCTCCAGCCCCCAGTCTTCTTCTTTACCAAGAAGTATCTGGAGTAGACTCCGGAGCCCCAGAGTCGCTTTGGCACCAGCCCTATCGCCCCTTTTCTTATCATGGCCGGTACTTCCTGCAAGAGCTGAGGGATGTGCTTCTCCTGCCGGGCCACCGGTGGTATCCATGGACACTTTCATTGGAACTCTAGAGTATGTCCGTGGGCGAGAGCGTCCAGTACCCATTGGTCAATGGAGATCTTTTCCCACTCGCTGATGAAGCGCACCAGCCGGCCTCCCACCGGTGGGGGCCTGACGTCCTGGCCAGTTCAATCTTACTTTGGGGTGTGTCTGCAGCCTGGGGAGTGACAACATCGGCCACCTCCACCGAAAGCCTTGGAACAGCCTCTTGGGTCAAGGACCGGGAGAGTTGGCGGTACAAAGAGGACCCCCACCGAAACCCTTCGAAGATCTTCCGGATTTCCCTCCTGAGGCACGCAAGGAAGGGCGATGTTGCTGAAGCGTGCCCAGGGCACGGGGCAGCCATGTCCGTCTTAATGGCTTTCAATTGCTCATTGATGGCCTTCCCAAATAGGATGTCGCTGTTGAAGGGCATGTCCAGTACTCTGGTCTGGACCTCCTGACGAAAGTTGGAGGCTTTCAACCAGCCACGATGACGGAGGCAGACACCGTTCCCCATCTGTTGAAGTCCCGTGACGGCGACATCCAGGGCCACAGTGATGGCATGGTCCGATGCCTCCTCTCTCTCCTGGAGGATCTCCAGCGCCTCGACCCGTTTGTCATCAGGCAGAAACTCCAGCCGCGGGGCCATCTTATACCACAGCTCCCTGTCGTATCTGGCCAGGATTGCAAGCGTCTTAGCTGCCTTGACTGTCGTTGCCGCTGAGTAGATCACTTTCCTACCCATGGCATCTAAGTTCTTCCCTTCACTGTCCGGAGGGGCAGAGGCTGAAGACGAGAGGTTAGATGACTTCTTTCTTGCTGCCGCCAGTACCACTGTGTCCGGAGAAGGCTGTCAACGTAGGCACTTGGGTGCGGACTCCGGCACCCAGTACTTTTTCTGCAGCCTCTCTCTCTTCACTGGGGCTGAGGCCAGATTTCTCATAAATGCCAGGCCTTCATCCCAAAAGTCGTCCAGGAGAGGAACCGCCAGAATGGTGTTCCTCTTGGTTTCACGCCATTGGTAAAGGAAACCTTTGTTGGTCTCTTCTGGCATCAGCTGGACGAGCTTAGATGCTCTGGCGACTTTGGCATGGAACGACCCCACTTCATCCGGGGGAGAAGCTCTTGGCTGCGGAGAAATGCAGCCGTCGTCATCCGTGTCCGTATTCACCATGTCTGTCCCCGTATCCCTAGGGGGGAGGGCATGTGCAGAGGCTGATGCAATGCTGCAGGGTGCTGTCTCCTCTTCACCGGAGGCTGGCCCGGTGTCGCTGGAGACATCGTCGGCATCCTCTTCTGGATTTCCAACACTAGGGTGTGGAGGGATGAGAGGGCGTCCAGCGATACGTCACTCTGAGGTGTTGTGGGGCTGGTCTTGCTGGGCGCAGCACCCACATCATCGTGATAAGCATTTTTGCCGTCATCGTTCGCCACGTCCTCTGGGGCTGTGTGAACGAACACCTGGTCCTCCTCCTCCAAGGAAGACATATCCATGCCCTGGAACCCAGTTGAGGCCACCCCTTTTTGCATCCTGAGGGGTCGGTCTTGGGCTTAGGGATAGCATACTCTTCTTCTGCACCTTCTACACCGGCTTGGCCGAGGCATCCCGCCTCGGGGGCAGGGATACTCTGGGTGCTGCCGGAGCCCCCTGGACTGGGTCAGCCCCTTTTGCCTTGGAGAGGGTGGCCCCCACCAGCTCGATCGTCAAGGATGACTTTTTCCTGAGCCTTCAGTGGAAGGTCGGACACCTTTCCCTGCACCTTGGTCTTCTTTGGCTTCTTCTGCAGCTTCCCTCGGTTAGCCGGTGTCCTCTTTGATGAGAAGCTGGAGCGATGACTGGAGATGGAGCAAGACAGTGAATATGAGCGTGCCCTGCTCATCGCAGGACTCGCTTGCGCATCGACCCCAACGGAAACGGACTAGCAGTGCTTGGCCTTTTCTTGGGCCCTCACGGATGAGTGCCCTCAAAGAATTTAGAAGAACTTAGAAGCCCGCTCCTCGGACCGAGCCGTCCTGGGTGAGGCATGCCCCTGCTTGCCACACGGCGTAGAGGCCTTGGCATTGAGCCACGCCGCCAGCCTACTGTGACGATCCTTGACGGTTCGCTTGGAAACCCTAAGACAGATTTCACAATCCACTTCTCTGTGGTCTGGATGGAGACTGTAGAGGCACTGGAGGTGTTTTTCCTCTACAAACATGTTCCTCAATCCGCAGCTGGAGCAGAGCTTGAAAAGGGAGCGTCCCTCCTTCCTCTCCTCTTCTCTGACATGGTCCGGCGTGCAGTGTAGGCCCGATGGCCTTCTGGAATCTTCGATGAAACTTTGAAGATTCTTGCCCTTGAGGGGCATTGAAAGACACAGACAAATGAATCCCTGCTTGCTGGTCAAAGGAGCGAAAGAGCACACGGGCTCTATTCGACAAAAATAGAACTTTTTATAGAAATAAGAGCAAAAATGTAGAAAAGCTCACAGAGCAAAACACAAGGACTCCCAACACTTGAAAGTGCTGTAAAAATCTGAAGATGGCTGCCAGAGGAGGGGTTTAGGGAGAGGGCAGTCACTGCTGTGGGGCAGTATGACCCAGAGCTCAGTGATTGGTTTAGAGGAGAAATGCAGTTGGTAAGTGAAAGTGAAACTGTTTTGTCTTTTACTGAGGATTCCCGGCCTGACGACAGAGAATATTCATGAACATGTGAATCCATGCCAGAGCCCATGCTGGAGAAATATCACTTACAGGCCAACATTTGATATTACTGCTTGATAGTGCTAGCTCAAAGAGATCAAAGGAGTATGTGATGTGAGCGGGGAGTGGCAGATAGTGGCTCGGAATGGCCATAGGGATTAGCATGGCCATGTGCAGTCAATGGGTGGGTAAATAACAAATAACACCCACAAGCTATTTGTCCCTCCTCATGTGTCATCTCCCTCCTAGTTGCGC
The DNA here is from genome assembly GCF_040938575.1 of Ambystoma mexicanum. Classification (NCBI taxonomy): domain Eukaryota; kingdom Metazoa; phylum Chordata; class Amphibia; order Caudata; family Ambystomatidae; genus Ambystoma; species Ambystoma mexicanum. The sequence goes on from NC_090938.1 coordinate 57,302,709, forward strand.
TCCAATGCAGTAGTTTCGACCTCTGGTTGGAGCTTAAGCTGGAGGGGAATATGGGACGAAATATCAGAAACTGTCAGTCAGGGGAGGAACTGTGGGGCGATCTGGTGCAGTGTCAACAAATGTGACAGTGTGTAAAGCCAAGAGATCTTCTACATACTGTGGGGTTCAAACAAAGGCATCAACAAACAGAACTGAAGGGCCCATTGGAAAGATTACCTGCCAACCTTCATAAAAAAAACTTGACGCTGAAAATGGGCCTATTAAGGCAGAGTGTGGGGGTTTCTGCAAGTAACACAAGGAAGTGCTATTTGAAAAAGGCCTATCTGCCATTAAAAAAGAAAAAGCAGCCTTTTAATTCACAGTGGTAGAAGAAATTTAAAGGCCCCTTTTTCATGAAAAGCAGGATTCTCAAGCACTGGCACTAAAATGGCTTTGCAGGTGAGTTTGCAGTTTCAAAGCAAGACATGAGAAAAATGTCCCCTGCTAACATAAAGATGTCAGGGAAAAGACTTAAAGGGCCTCATCACGATTTGGGAGGTATCCCAGCCAGAAATCCGTGAGTGTAACGCCCAACACAATTAGCGTAACCACAACTTGGTTCGGCACTATAAGTTGCAGTGGCGGGGTAAGTCCCCATTTATTTTGAGTCCGGAGGACTCATTGGGGCATTTTTGGCACAATTACCATGGTGCGCGCCAGCTGCATTATTTACAGTGGGAGATCTCTGTGTAGCCAATGCATCCCAAGTATTTATGACCTGGAGCCTACCAATTTCAAACAACAAAGAGACAAAACACAGTCCAGGAATCTCTGGTCACATCCTGGCCAAAAATGGCAAATGGACTGGAGGAACGTAGGCTCACCTTTGCATAACATGAAGATTTCCTATTGGTTTAAAAGGACTACCATAATGTATGCATTTTTCTGAGCAACCATAAGTCGTTCTGCATTCATTTATGTGTCATTTTAAGATAAATTGCAGGTGAGTTTGTTTAAATAAAATTCATCCACCTGCAATTTAGAGAAATGTTTTGGCAAGCTAAAATGTGTTCCTGGTTGCTCTGAACATGTCCTGAATTTAAGAGTTGGCGGACTGGTGGAGGGTAAAATTAAGTATGTGGAGAGTGAATTGCATGTCCCTAACTATTATGCTTTTTGTATTAATGGCTCCATGATTAGCTCAAGCGGAATATATATATATATATATATATATATATATATATATATATGTATAGGGAAAACATTTGTCAGCCCCTAGACTGCGCTCTAACTCATTACTGAGCTAGTGCTGTTGGGCTAGAGCGGGCTGAGCTCTATAAATTACAGAAGGATGTCAGGAAAAAGATACAGGTAGGCAGATGAACAATACCTCCAACTTTAGCCAAGACTTGCCCAAGCACTCACGACCATTTATTAAGTTTAAAAAAAAATATTTTATTTATCAAAAGTAGTGCAAAACATCATGAAAAGCATACATGCAATACCTGGTCAGACCAGGTATAAGGCACCACTCACCCCAACGCGTGGAAAAACGCCACGCGTTGGGGTGAGTGGTGCCTTATACCTCGAGCTTCCTCAGGCTTGTAGTCGTTCCCAACTGGTGTATTCTCGTGTTTATATTGACTCACAGGCCATGTAATGTGCTCCTCCCACCTGCTACTCGCGCGTCACATGATTCACAGTTCAAATTTTACTAAGGGAGAACTCTATGGTTCAGCATGTCGGTAAATCTGCCATTTTGGAGTGTCTATGGTCTGATAGACCGTAAATATAAATGTATGTAATTCAAATGCTAGTAAATTATTTTAAATATAGACTAGTGCGCGCAGAAAGCAGGAACAGGGGGAATCAAACATTCCATGCCTAAGCGAGGTCCAACATGCACTGCTTCGAACCCATAATTTATTGAGTACACTCGTTATATTGATGTGGATTCCCTTCTCTCCATGCATTGTGCAGGCGGGCATCGTTGAAATCGGGTTGCAGCCGCTGCATCTGTTTTTTTCTGCACTCACCCCTTCATGCGGATTGTTTGCCACACCGCAGAGAATGTTTCTCGCGCGGTGAGGCAACAAATATTGTAATTGCGCACTGGCGCGATATCTCGTAATCAAGTTGGTATATTTCATCCACGCTTAGGCATGGAATGTTTGATTCCCCCTGTTCCTGCTGTCTGCGCGCACTAGTCTATATTTAACATAATTTACTAGCATTTGAATTCCATACATTTATATTTACAGTCTATCAGACCATAGACGCTCCAAAATGGCGGATTTACCGACATGCTGAACCATAGAGTTCTCTCTTAGTAAAATTTGAACTGTGAATCATGTGACGCGCAAGTAGCAGTTGGGAGGAGCACATTACATGGCCTGTGAGTCAATATAAACACGAGAATACACCAGTTGGGAACGACTACAAGCCTGAGGAAGCTCGCGAGTCGAGCGGAACGCGTGGCGTTTTTCCACGCGTTGGGGTGAGTGGTACCTTATACCTGGTCTGACCAGGTATTGCCATGTATGCTTTTTATGATGTTTTGCACTACTTTTGATAAATAAAAGAAAACAATTTTAAACTTAGTAAATGGTCGTGAGTGCTTGGGCAAGTCTTGGCTAAAGTTGGTGGTATTGTTCATCTGCCTACCTGTATCTTTTTCCTGACATCCTTCTGCATATATATATATATATATTATGCAGTTATTAGTAAATTATGAAGTTTTGCAACAAAATGACTTTTTGACAAAATGTTGACCAAAAAAATTGGGATTTCGAATCAGAGCTGCCATATTTCTGTTCTAGACTCCTAAACCAATCCTTAGTGAGAGGTTGGACTTGGGTGAGAGAGAAGGGTAACTGTCCAATCCTGGTTGTGAGAATTCTTTCAGGACACTGCCCAATATGAAATCTTGATGGTGTCATCACTGGTATATAAAGTGGATGCACTATGAGAGAGGGGCGGGCTGCTAAGAATTATGAACTGACAGCCGCAAGGAAACACCAAAGGAGATTTTCTGAAATTGCATCTGGGCGGAGCTGTCTATTATTGGGGAGGCCTGGAAGATGACTGGGTTCTATGGTGAAGAGCTGGGGGCCATTCTTGAGAGTGGTGTGACCAGACCTGTGCCCTGTTCTCAAAGAGGGTCCTGGAATACAGCTGACTTTCCTGAACTTTAAACAGAGGTTTTCAATGTAAGTAGAATTAAGCCATTTGAAACAAAAAGGTAGGGCATCTGCTCTTGCCTTAATCCTTTCCCTTTACAGTTAGTGGGAGGTAGGGGGCAAAACTGTGTAGATCCTTAGCCTGTTTGACTGAATATAATTTAATGAATTCCCATTTAGCAAAACACTCCGGGTTGATTTTTTTGTTAACATTCAAAATTAACAAAGCTCATTCCCAGTGTATGCTGAAAACTATAGCCTGTAATTTAATTTGGTGATCCTATTTGTCCTGTTGACCCAGACTTCTTTAAGCAATTGGGGTGTCTTTGTCCCTAAACTAAAAAAATCCCTAAACTGCCAACTTCAGCAACACAGGCCTTTAAGTGGAGGGTGGGCTGCAAATCCACAATTGCTAAATCACCTCATTTTACGGTCTGATTTCCCAAACACAGACCTTTTTTTTTTTTAACTTTATTTTTCTTGCACACAGGTAACATTAATGCTTACATATATTGCACATCGCTTCATTACATTTTACAAAATCAATTAGCTTCCGATCCTGAGTCATCTCGCTCTGCCTTATCAAACAGGTATTGTTTATATCTATCCCATATGTTCCTTGGTCTGGATTGGGGTAGCACCGAGTCTATGTAGAGTTCTTCTGTATCATTAGTCCACACCATGTCCTTATCCCAATCAGCCTTAGTTGGGGGGTATGCACTCTTCCATTTCATCAAAATTGCCCTTTTGGCTATTAGTAGGCTCAGATTCAACAGTTTACGCCAAGTCGGGTTCATTTTCCCCACTGCTCCCAACAAACATATCTTGGGTGACCATTCCAGTGGTTGGTCAGCCATCTCATCTAAGGCGGCACAGATGTCTATACAGCTTTATACATGACCTTAGCATATGATAGATATTTGCATCCTCAGTCTGACATCTAGGGCAGGTCCCCGACATGTTGGGATATAGTTGTTTAAGTTTTGCTGGGGTATAATGCGCTCTCTGCACTATTTTGTAGTGAATTACCTTATATCTGGAATTACACGATATTTGCTTGGTGAGCGAGCAAATCTGTGCCCATTCCTGGTCATCAATCTGCTGTCCCAGGTCTTGTTCCCATTGACTCTTAGCTGCGGTGTTCTCTACAGGGCGCGTTTGAAGTAGTAGCTTATACAATGCCGCCACCAAGACTTTTTGTGTCCCCCCTGTGAATATGTAGCCCAGACCTATATTTATCGCTGGTTCGCTGGGGAATGTGGGGCATGTTTCTTGTATGGCCATTCGCACTTGGGTATACTGCTGTTTATGTCTGTTCGTGTTTCCCACAACCTCTCTGATGTCTATCCACTGGATAAAGCTCTGGTCAGGGAAGAGTTGTCCCCACTGGGTGATCCCTCTGGATGTCCAATGCATCGCGATTTGACTATCTGCACTGAAGGGTGTTTGTGGGTCTCCCCAGAGTGGCATACACGGATGGTATAGCCTGTTGGTTTCAAACACATCGGCTATTTTGGCCCATGCAGCTGTCGTCACCTTCGCTGGTTCTATAGTGTTATAGTGCTTGGGGGTTGATCTGCTCATTTTGTGGAGTGCCGTTATCGCTTCGCGCTCTGTACAACCGGGTATCAGGGTCACAGGGTTGAGGAATTGTGCCGCCCATTGGGAGGCGTAGTGTGCCTGTGGAGCCAGATAATACAACTCCAAGTCAGGTGCCATCATCCCTCCTCTAGAGTATGTATCTGTCAGCTTTTTCCAGCTCACTCTGGAATGTCCTCCCCATACAAACAAGGTGCACGCGCCAGTCAGTATGGTAAATAAAGAGCGGCCTGGCCAGACAGGTATAGTGCTGAATAAATAAAAAAGCTTTGGTAATATAATCATTTTAATTAGTGCTACCCTGCCCATCAGTGATATGGGGAGGGCGCTCCAGCGTTTTATTTTCACGCACAGGGCATCTGTGAGAACGCAATAATTCAAGGTGCGGGAGAGCTGTGCTGTTCTGGCAATGTGTGCACCCAAATAAAGTATATGAGTAGGGCTCCAGACAAGACCATATAGGTCTTGTGGTTGCGGTGTATTTTCTGTGATTGGGAATATCTCTAACTTGCTAGAATTAAGACGTAGACCCGAATGTTCCCCAAACCGTTTAACCTCAGCCAGTACCTTGCCCAAGGTTCGATCCGGATTTTTTAGATATAACAGAATGTCGTCTGCATATAAAGTTATAATGTGTAATTCATCGTCTAGCCTGAGTCCTGCTGAGCTGTACCGTGCCCTAAGGATATCTGCTAAAGGTTCAATTATTAATGCGAACAATAATGGCGATAATGGGCATCCTTGTCGCGTTCCCCCCTTCAGTTCCAGTTTGTTTGTTAAAACCCCATTGATTCTTATTTTTGCATGTGGGCATGTGTACAGTATTTTTATCCATTTCAGAAAATTGGGGCCGAACCCATAGTTGCGCAGAACCCCGAAGAGAAAGGCCCACGAAACCGTGTCGAAGGCCTTATGCATATCTAAGGAAACAGCCACGGCCTGGACCTCAGGGAGTGTTGTGGCTAAAATGTTATGGCACCTTCTAACATTGGTTGCAGTGGACCTTCCCTTAATAAACCCTGCCTGGTCTTCATGTACCATATATGGCATCAGAGGTGTTAGTCTAGTTGCCAGTATCTTTGCCAGGATCTTTGCATCGGTGTTTATTAATGATAATGGCCTATAAGACCCACACTCCTCAGGGGGTTTCCCCGGCTTGAGTAACATCGTAATCACTGCTTCCCTAGTGGTTTCATGGAGTTCTCCTTTATGTAGGGCCTCACTCCATACTGCCATTAATCTGGGGACCAGTAGGGGACCAAACTCCTTATAAAACTCAGCCCCCAGTCCGTCAGCGCCAGGTGCTTTCCCGTTAGGTAATGCCTTTATCGCTTCTAACATTTCCGCCTCGATAATCGCCATCTCTAACAATTCCCTAGTGTCATCGGCCAGCAATGTTGTCGGTATTTGTGACAGGTATCGATCAATTTCCTCGTCTGTGGAATCAGATTGCGGGGAATAAAGACTTTTATAAAATGTATGGAACGTTTCTTCTATCTTGTCTCGGTCAGTGGTAACCAAACCATCTGGCCTTTGCACGCACGGTATGATCGTTGGTCCCCTCTCTCCCTTCACTGTCCTGGCCAGTAACCTCCCGGGGCGCTCACCCTCCCCATATCGGCGTGCTGCAACTGGTTTATCAAAAAATCGGTTTTCTTGATCTGTTGCCTCATTGTATTCATCTAGTTTTGCTTTCATTTCGGAACTGAGGTGAGCTGATGGGGTTTGTGCATATTGAGATTGCAGTGATGCTATATGCGATTCCAATCTGTTCAGTCTACCCCTGATGTCTTTAAGAATTCAATTTTCTGTCGATATTGAGCTTCCCCTTATATAGGCCTTAAACGCTTGCCATACTATTGCTTGACTGGACACCGAGTTTTCATTGATTTCGAAATATTCCTGTATTTGTTGTTCCATAGCGTTCCTGTAGACCAAGTCGCGCAATGCTGCAGGTTTAAATCTCCACATTGGTCGCGTTACTATAGTGCCTGGAATTCGTAATGTTAACTGGATTGGGGAGTGATCTGAATATGTTCTGGGATAATGCTGTGCTGCTAGGACCCAGGAAAGGACTACATTATCTACCAGCCACAAATCTATTCTGGAGTGCATATCATGCACGGTCGAGTAATATGTATATTCCCTCTTAGTAGGATTTAATGTTTTCCAGGCGACTTTCAGACCTAGGTCTACCATATCTGTAGTTATAGTCTGCGCTGCTTTGGTCAGTGCCCTGGTCTGTGTCGATGTGCGGTCTGTATGGACATCTAAAATAGTGTTAAAGTCCCCACCGCATATCAAATGCGCCGTGGGGTAGGCGGCCAACCTCTCGAATATTTGGGAGAAAAATTCTGGATCGTCCACATTTGGTCCATATATGTTTAGGAGAACTATCTCCTTATTGCAAAGTGTGCCATGGAGTAGGACAAACCTCCCTTCAGGATCACATTTCGCTTCTATGCATTTAAACTGGAGGGTTTTGTGTACTAGAATTGCAGTCCCCCTTGCCCATTTAGACTATGTTGTGAAGTACTGGTGCGTTCCCCAATTCGGAATTAGTTGTCCCCCCTGTTGAGGTCCCACATGAGTTTCCTGTAGAAAAATTATCTTACTGCCCAGTCTATTGATATATGCCAGGATTTTCCTCTTCTTGACTCTGGACCCCAGGCCTCGGACATTCCAACTTAGTACTTTGATACTTTCATCGTTATTCCCAGCCATAACCTATGAAGCAGTTATCAATGTGTTCAAAAAAGCATGTTTCTATTAGGAGCTTGGTGGTCATCATGTTCATTACCTGTGTGCGTTTTATTTTACTAACATCCTTAACATAACCATAACCCAACTTTCCCAACTTGTTCCCTCCACCCACCCTCACAGTTCCCCCAACTTTAACTGTGCTCATAGGATCCCAACCTTCCCTTCCCATCACTGGTTGTGCACCTGCTGCAGGGCGGGGACCTGCGGCGTGTTCCAGTGCCCATGCCATCTTGAGGCTGGTAAAAGGTAGACCGGTTCAACTTGGTTGCTCACACATATATCGAAACCTGTGGGGGCATCACAATTTAACAAATCCTGTGAATTTGGTCATATATACCCCCTATAAAGGCCGTCCCCGGGGGGGGGTGCGGCTATAGCTTCGGGAATTGTACATTACATAGCAGAAACATGCCCATTTTCACATAATCGCAAATTTCGTTAGGTTTCCCCTATCCTGGGATGATCAGTCAAAGCAGGAATATGTGCAGCTTCCTCTGGGAACGTAAAGAAGTGGATCTTGTTCTGGAAATGGATTTTGAGTCTCGCTGGATACAACATAGCATACTGTATCTGTCTTTCCCGTAGCAGTTTTTTGACCCCTGTAAAGAGCTTCCTCTCCTGTTGTACCGCAAGGGTAAAGTCTGGAAAGATGCGTATGGTATTAGCTTCCCAACGTAATTCTTTCTTTTCTCTTGCAGCCTTCAGAATTAAATCTCTATCCCTGTAGTTCATCACTCTGGCAATTATAGGCCTAGGGTAGGCTCCTGGCTTCGGCCTCGGGGCAAGGGATCTGTGGGCCCGCTCGATGATGAACATCGGTGACAATCCCGGGTCACCCAGGAGGGTACGCAAGAGCTCCTCCACTGTCTTTTCCATGGGTGCTTTTATCGCTTCCTCTGGAACACCAATTATTCAAATATTATTGCGTCTTGATCTCGCTTCTAAATCCTCGCATTTGGACTTCACTGTCCTCAGGTCGATTGCCATATTCGAGAGCGTGGTCTTCAGGGTTTCAAGTGTGTCCTCCGTGGCCAAGATTCGCGTTTCGGCCTCGGTCATGCGTGAAGTAGTTTTGTCCAGTTGCGTATTGATGGCCGCCACGTTCGCCGTTATCCCATCTAGTTTGCCATTGAGGGCCGAAAAGCCCTGTTGCATGGCGAGGAAGACTGCTTGGGGTTCCATCATCGTTGCCGGGGGGTCTGTTGTTCGTGTGGGAGCATGCTCTCCGCCATCATCACACCAGGTTCTTTCTGCAGTGGTGTCGTGAACCTATCAATCGAACCCTTACTCTTCTTGGGGCCGAAGCTCTTTGGCATTGTTCCCTCGGGGTCAATTAGTCTGTGATATGAACTGCAATGTGCCCTTTTATACGCTTCGGTTCTTTGGCGTGATACACTGATTTACTTCTGGCAGAGCGCGCCGAGTGGAGGAGTACCGCCTGCCCCCTATAACGTGATCCCATGCCCGGCACCAACAAGGCCAGCCCATGCCTCGCCGTCGAGTTACGTGGTTATAGGGAGTTGTTTCTGTTATTTACAGTTGTCCACGGGAAGCCCGTGTTGGCCCGAATCTGATCCGTGCGTATCACAGAGGTATTGTTGGGGGAGTGTAAGAGAGGAGGATCACCGGCGTTCTGGGGGGTACGCATAAAACTTGTGCCTCCCCCCCGTTATGGCCGCCACACTTATCTGATCGAGTTTGTCCTGTCTTCTGCAGTTCGCCCCCGGGGGCTCCGCAGTTCGCACGGGCCGCACACCACAGCTCCCGTGTGTGCCCCACGTGCGACACCCACCCGGGCTGCCACCGCAGGAGCCCGATGATCGGCGAGTGTCTGGGGAGGAGGGGAGGGTTGAGGGGGGCCACTCACAGGCGCTCAACGAGGAGCGGAGCGCCCACGGCCTTCCCAAGCTGAATGTTGCGCCGTCCGTTGCCAGCGAGTATCCGCATTGCCGCTCGCCAGGCCCCTCCTCTCGCTTCTCGGTTGTCCTCAGGTGCCGCTTCCCTCCGCACGTGGGATACGGATACCGGTTTTCCTCTGAGATTTTGCAATTGCCAGACACCAAACGTTCCCAGTTTGTTCCGCCAATGTTGCCGCACATTCTATACAGTTTCTGTCAGGAACCGGTCATCGCAAACGCTTATGTCGGCATTACAGCCTTGGTTCACGCCGAATGCTCACACGAGAGCGACCATTTTCTCTCGCACGCAACAGCGCCCCCCCCAAACACAGACCTTTAAGTGAGGGGGGTCAGAAAAACAAACTGTGAAATCACCCCGTGTTTATGTGATATTGTTATTGATATTTTATTTCTATCGCGCTCGTACACAAATGTTTCAGAGCACGGCAAGGCAAGGGAGGGGAACAGGGGAGAACAAAACAGCGATCTTACTAGGCCCAGTGACATTGAGAAGCAAAAGGTGTGGGTCAAATAATAATTGTCATATGCATTTGTACAAATCTGTAAACCAAACTGCTAGCATTTTTAAGTACGCAGGAAAATCAAAAATTGCACAGCACTGCAACTATTGTTCTCCAGCATGGGTCTGGCATGTATTCACATGCTCCTGAACATTCCCTGTTGTCAGGCTGGGCATCCTCGGTAAAAGACAAAACAGTTTCACTTTCACTTACAAACTATATTTCTCCTTTAACCCAATCGCTATCCTCTCGGTCATACTGTCCCCCTCCAATGACGGTCCTCTCCCTAAGCCCCTCCTCTGGCAGCCATCTTCAGATATGGTGGGCACTTAAAGTGGCATTATGACCAAGAAGAGCCTCAGAGGGGACAGAGGGAGGGTTTGCATGTGAATCCATGCCAGACCCATGATGGAGAAAAAGTAGTTATAGGTAAGTAACTTAAACCTTCTCCAGCATGGGGTCTGGCATGGATTCACATGCTCATGAATAATGAATACATAGCAGTACAACATTACACAACCATGGGAGGTGGCAAGGCTCAACAGAAGCAATCACGCTTACCCCTAGACCAACTCACCTCAAGCAAACAGGATGCGTAGCACTGCTTGGCCGACTCTAGACTCCTCTATGGAATTCCTGTCGACAGAGTAGAATTTCGTGAAGGTGTACGTGGACCTCCACATAGCAGCCGTGCAGATGTCGAGCAGGGGCACACCAGACAGGAACGCCATCGTCACAGCGATCACTCTGGCAGAGTGGGCTCTCAGATGGCCGGGCAGTGGTCGGTTAGCCAACCGTTGACAGTGCGTGATACAGCCGAAGAGGCATCTTGAAATGGAAGCCTTGGACAAGGCCTTCCCATGGTTCACAGGACCAAAGTTCACGAACAGCTGTGAAGTCTTCCGAAAATTCTTTGTGCGTGTCACGTAGAACTTCAGGGCACCGAGTACAAGGCCCTTTCCACCCGGAGACAAAGGTTTTGGGAATGAAACAGGTAACACCAAAAGCTCGTTGAGGTGGTATTCTGACGGAACCTTCGGCATGAGGGAGGGGTGCAAACGCAGCACCACCCTCGATTCATGTAAAGTCAAGTAAGGCTACTTGCAGGATAGGGCCTGGATCTCACCTACCCTCCTGGTAGAGGTGATGGACCAATGCAAAGCTGTTTTCCACAAGAAAAAATTGAGCAGGGCCTGATGCAGAGGCTCAAAGGGGACCCCCATGAGCCCAATGAGAACCACGTCGGGGCAGGAGCCTTCACCGGCAGGAAAGATCTAAAAAGTCCTTTGAGAAACTCATTGATGAGTCGGTGGGGCCAAAGTGAATATCTTCCTGGTGACCTAGTGTAGCAGGAGATAGCCGCCAGATGTACCTTGATTGAGGCGTGGGCCAGTCCAGCCTTTGCAGGACCTGTGGGACCATGACCCTCAAAGGGGTAATCTTCTGTGAACGGCACCACATAGCGAAATGCTTCCCCTTGTGACCGTTGCACTTCAAGGGCGATGACACCCTGGCTTTGGCGAGGATATCCCTGCAGTCAGCTGGCAACTCATATCCTCCAAACTCTAGGACTGCAGGAGCCAAGCCCTCAGATTCAGCGATCCTGGGTCATGATGCAGGATTGTGCCTCCTCTGGTAAGAACAACCGGAACCACTGGCAGCTTGACCGGAGGCAACGTTTACAAGTTGAGAAGGTCCGTGTACCAAATCTGCCTTGGCCAAGCCGCATCGATGAGTATCATCCTGCATTGACACTGTCTGATTGTGTTGATGACTCGTAGCGCAGGAGGGAGCAGAGGAAATGCGTACAGAAACATCCCTTCACACGGGAAGGAGAACGAATACCCTAGGCTCCTCGGTTGGTGGAATCTGCTGGCAAACTTCTAGCATTTGGAGTTCGCTGTCGTCGCAAACAGATCTATCTGAGGCCTGCCCCACTTGACGAAGATGCGGTCCACCTGAACCTGCCAAAGTTCCCACTCGTAAAAGGAGTGCAATTCCCTGCTGAGAGAGTCTGCAATAGTGTTCTTGACCCTCGCTAGGTGAAGAGTAACGAGGAACATCCCTTGTCCGACGGTCCATCGCCACAAGTCCAGCGCTTCCTTGGAGAGCGCTGGGGATCGAGTGCCCCTTTGTTTGCTGATTTAGAACATGGTGGTGGTGTTGTTCATGAAGATCCTCACCACCTTGCCCTTCAGAGACGGAAAGAACGACTTGAAGGCCCAGAACAGGATGGTGATATGGAGATCCTTCGCCTCCGCAGTCACAGGCCTCTGACGTGCAGACGTCTGGTGTGGGCTCCCCAGCCTTCCATGGAAGCGTCCGTGGTGACCATCTTCTGGTATGAAGGGTTTTGAAATCCATGCCCTGGGCGATTTTGGAGCGGACGCCCCACCACCCTATCGCCCGTCGGAACTAGTCTTCGAGAGGGATCTTGTCTGCAAAGCTTCTGGACACCTGTATCCAGCGAGTGTCCAGGAACTCCTGAAGGGGTCGCATTTGCAACCTGCATAGCCAGATGAGGTAGATGCAGGATGACATCATGTCAAGCAGCAACTTGATGGCCCGCACAATGGCTGTCTTTGTCGACAACAGTCGCTGCACCTTCCCTTGAATGGCTGCTACCTTCTCCTCCGTATTGAGTCTAGCGCCTAGGAACAGCGCGCGTTCTGTGATGGTATTAAGCAGGACTTTGGATAGTTGATAGAGAATCCCTGATCTGTCAGTAGCTGGACGGTTGTCTCTGTGTGTCTGATGGCTAATTCGTCGAGGTACAGGTATACGTGTATGCCCCGTAGACATAGATGGGCAACCACCGGCGCCATGCATTTAGTGAACACTCTGGGGGGCGACTTCAATCCGAAAGGTAGAGCCTTGAACTGGTAGTGCTGTCCCTGCACTATGAAATGCAGAAACGTCCAATGTTTCTTGTGAATGGGGATGTGGAAATAGGCATCCTCCAAGTCCAGCGACATCAAGCAGTCTCCTTTCTCCAGTTGGCCGAGCACATGTTGCAAGGTGACCATCCTGAACTTTTGGGATTTCAGGTATTTGTTGAGATATCGCAGGTCTAGGATGGGCCTTCAGCCCCCTGTCCTCTTTCTGACCAGAAAGTATCTGGAATAGACTCCGGAGCCCCAGAGCCATTGGGGAACTAGCTTTATCACCCCCTTTCACAGCATGGCCCATACCTCTTCCAGAAATGTACGGCTCCTGACGGGTAATCAGAAGGATCTGTGGACACCTGCATTAAAAACTCCAAGGTGTATTCTTGGGCGAGATCGTCCAGCACCCATTTTTCAGTGGTAATCTTCTTCTACTCGCTGACGTGCCTCGTCAGCCGGTCTCCCACTGGGGTGCAAGCATGGGGGCCCGACATCCTGGCCGGTTTAGGCCTGCTTCCGTGCCGGAGTCCTGCCCTGAGGGTGACAACGCTGTCCTCTGCTACCGTAGGACAGGGAACAGCCTCTGTAGGCTTCCTCTGAGTCGTGGATGTGGAGGGATAAACCTTTGGCAGACATGGAGGAGTGAAAAGAAGAACAATGCTGCTGGAGTGTGCACAGGGAACGGGCCGTCTACACATTCACCTTGATGGCCTGGAGGGACTTCCCAAACAAGTTCTCTACGTCGAAGGACATGTCCAACACCTTCGCCTGGACCTCCTGCTGGAAATTTGTGGCCTTCATCCGGCCTTGGCGACGTAGGCAGACACGTTCCCCATCTGCCGGAACCCTGTGTCAGCGACATCCAAGGCCACTGTGATGGCGTGATCAGACGCTACTTCTCCTTCCTGGAAGAGAGCATTTGCCTCCATCCTCTTATCGCCAGCTTTTACCACAGCTCCCTGTCGTACCTGGCTAGGATCACCAGTGTGTTGGCCGCCTTGATAGTGGACGCGGCGGTGTAAAACACCTTCCTTCGCATGGCGTCCATCCACTTCCCCTTGCTGTCCGGAGGGACCGAAGATGACGAGGATGGGTTGGCTGACCGTTACCTCGCGGCTGCCGATACCACTGAATCCGGCGATGGTTGCAACATCAGGCACTTGGGTGCGCAGTCTGGTACCCGATACTTCTTCTCCAGCCTATCCCGTTTGGCTGAAGCCCTGCAAGGGTTCTTCATGAGGGCAAGGCCCTCTGCCCACATGTCGTCCAGAAGGGGCACCAGCACGATTGTCTTCCTCTTGGCCTCGCGCCTCTGGTACAAGAACTCCTCCTTCCTGGTTTCCTCGGGCACAAGCTGGAATAGCTCAGAGGCTCTGTAGATCATGGAGTGGAATGATCCCATCTCGTCTGGTGGGGACACCCAATGTGGAACATCCAAATGCAGAGACTCGCCGTCCACTGTGCCGATATCTTCATCGCCATCTGTCGTCGTGACAGTATCCGTCCCCGAAACCATACCCGTGTCTGCTGGGAGGAAAAGGGGCCCGACGTGAAGGCTGAAATGGGGGCATCAGATGATGCTTCCTCTTTTTCGTTTGAGGCTGATCAGGGACCTGGGGTACCACCGGAGCCTTGTTCGGGGGCCTCCTCCTCTGGATCTCCAACACCAAGGTGTGCAGGGTCGACAATGTCCATAGACAAGTCCCTCAACTGAGCTGGTGAGATCGGCAACCTAGGCCCGTGCTGTCATCCTCCTGTTCCAAGTCCTTGTGGACTGTGTGCAAGGACTCCTGGTCATTGTTGTCCGTGGACAAGACCTCCAGGGCTTCTGCCACGGTCTGGGAGGGCTGTTTTGGGCCCCCCCACTATTTCCCCCCTGTGGGGGTTGAACCGGGGCCCCCTTCTGGCGTGCCAGCAGACTTTGTCAAAGTCACTGCGGCAGTGTTGCGAATTGGGGGCAGGGATACCTTCTGCACTGTGGGGGCTACCTTCACTGGGTCAGCGCCCTTAGCTGACGCGCTAGTAGCTGTCTCAAACTCCCTCATTGACAAAGTCTTAGCCTGTAACGATTGGGCCTGCTTGGGCTGTTCGGCCTTCTTCTCCTCCGTCCGCGGCTTCTCAGACTTCTCCCGCAGTTTAGTCGGGGTAGATGATTTCCTTTTCAAGGAGGAGCTTCATTGCTTGCTGGCAATGGAGGCGGAGGGTGATGTCGATCGCGGCTTATTCATCTTGGGACCCGCTTCCACTGCGAACCTGGTGGACTCAGACTTGCGGTTCTTGACCCTGTCTTGGGCCCCCACATCTGAGGTGCCCTCAAAGGAGTTAAAAGACCGCTTCTCGGACCAACCGGTCCTGGGTGAGGCATGACCCTGCTTGGGGCACAGGTCAGAGGCCCTGTTGTTAAGCCACGCCACCAGTCTACTGTGCCTGTGCCTCATCGTCTTCTTGGAAAAACCGAGGCATATCTCTCACTCCACCTCCTTATGGTCCAGATGCAGGCAGTAGAGGCATTGCAGGTGCTTGTCTTCTACACATTCCGTATCCTGCACTTGGTGCAGGGCTTGTAGAGGGATTTTCCCTCCTTCTTCTTCCCCGTCATGGTAGGAGGGCACGAATTAGGTCCGGTGGCGTTCTAACATCTTCGATAATCATCACCCTTGAGGGGCGCTGAAATTGACTGACAAAGGAATCCCCACTGTTTGCCGATGGAGAAGAGAGCACAAGGGCTCTTTTGGAACAAAAATAGAACCTTTTTCCATCGAAAACACGGAAAAGCGTAAAAGTAGCTCACAGAGTGAACTCGAGGACTTAAGCGTGTGGTAAAAATCTGAAGATGGCTGCCAGAAGAGGGGCTTAGCGAGAGGGCTGTTATTAGATGGGGGCAGTATGACCAGAGGACAATGGTTGGTTTAAAGGAGAAATACAGTTTGAAAGTGAAAGTGAAACTGTTTTTTATTTTACCGAGGATTCCCAGCCTGACGACTGGGAATATTCATGAACTTGTGAATCCATGCCAGACCCATGCTGGAGAAATTGATTTTGTTCATTGACCAGTGTTGATTATTTGTAGAACTGAAAATGGGATAAAGTATTGTTTTTCCAACCAACTTGTGTGATTTATTTATGTAAAAAGAAGTTTAATTGTATGCCACAAAGAAGGTGGCATGTTTCAATTTAGTGTGATCTCCATTACTTATAATTCAAATAAATAGAAATATATTTCCTGTACTCAGGTCTGTGCCCTGGCTCATTGGTGGCTCAGGGTGAGGGATCCAAGGGGCCTGATATGAATCTGAAATAGAGCTGAACAAAGAACTGACATTAAACAGTTTGTTGTGTGACACCTTGATAGGGCGGGAAGGAACTCTCTGTGTTGAGGGGGGCCTCTCAATAAACCGTTACAGTACAGTGAGGCTCCCAACCAAGCAGTGGAAAGCTGGACGAGGAAGCTCTTACTGAACGATGCAAGGACCTTAATCTGTTTCATGTGGGGAATATGGAGGGGACGAGGCTCAGGTGACAGGCTCAGGTCTGGCGGAGGTCGGAAATTCAGTAGCAGGAGGGCGCTTTATGTCAGAGACTGTGCTATAAATACAAGGAATTGATTTCTGGAAAGTGTGGTTGGGGCAAAATCAGAATTCAAAAATACTTGGTATAGACACAAGTGAGTCACTAACAGTTTAAAAGATGCATTCAAACATCATATGCACCTAACGCCTCATGCTCAGCTTTCAGACCTGGAACACTTTCTATAGTTGCAATCTTGCTCAAAATTCAAATAGACCTAGGAGTGAGAAAAGACACTCATATAGCACACTGTAGGGAATTAAGAGTCACTCTAGGCGCTGGAGTACTCCTATTGCAAAAGCAAAAGCAGAGCCTGAGACTAGGCAGAATCAGCGTCAGGCAGGGCAAATGTGCAGACCAGGAGAGCCTGTTGTATGGTTATATCCGCGACTGAAATATATATATATATATATATATATATGTTTCACAAAACATCTGGTTGACAGTCCAGATATATATATATATCTGGACTGTCAACCAGATGTTTTGTTATTTTGGGAACAAATAGTATGCAAAATAATTAGAGGTCATAACAATTGTTAATCAACTTAATACTTCAATGCTAAACATGTTGGGAGTAAATAACTTTCATGTCAAAAATATGGATGTCAGGCGTAATTGTGCGTCCAGCCATTTTCCGAGTCAGCAATCAAATCGTAAATCATAGCAGGCAATCGGATTTGAAAGAGTTGCAGAGGCAGTAAAATTAGTATTTAGTGAGACATAAAGACCACTTGTGGAAAATATTAACATTACTTCTGAGACAGCTGGAAGTGACATGAAAATATATATTTTTTAAAAGGTTGTTAGTTGTCTGCAGCCTTTGGCTCTTCAGATTTTCTGCACTTCGATACCCAACAGCCAAAGCCACCACAGCCCATGGCAAGGGATCCATCCGGTTGTCCAACTCCTGGCCTCCAGGGCCGGAATCCTGAGGGGTTTTCAGGATATCCCTCATTAATATTCATGAGGAAAAATATGCGTACATTTAGAATAATTGTATGCATATTTATCTCATGAATATTAATGAGGGGTATCCTAAAACCCGGCATGGATCCGGCCCTCGAGGCCTGGAGTTGGACTCCTTGCTTGTAGAGTCATATGTTTCTGACCCCTGAATAAAGCACTTTGCAGGAAAAAACGTCCCCAAAAAGGCGCCTTTTGATTTCATTAACGTGGTTCAGGTGAAAGTGTGACCTATAAACACTGCTCCTATCGCAGGAATAGTATATGTATTGGTGATCTCATCAGCGGAATACAACAAGTAAAACTTACCAGGCTCGCAGAGAGGCCTATCCGACCATTGCCCGGTTTCCGTGCACCGAATCATGGGTGTGCCTCTTATATTGTAATTCAGGTGGCACTTAATTTCAACCGTGTCATTGTATCTGTACCAATGAAAATGTTTTGGTTTCATGACAGAGTGGTCTGTGGCTCTTCCATTTGTTATCTGTGGCTCACGGCAGACAGCTGGCGAAAAAAGGGAGTGAACAAAATTTAAATAATTTACTTGCAAGAATAGAACATTGATATAAAGTTAGCAAAGCCTTAATGTTGACCTTAGGGATATCATGTTGCATGAAATGCATGCAAAACATGTATGTATAAATGTATGGGATATATAAAGCGCAAGCCTGGGGGGCAAGCAGCAGAGCGCTGTAAAAAGGGTTCACCCCCAAGGTATTTTACAGAGGGTGCTGGGCAGTGTCATTTCAGAAAGGAAGAGGGGCAGGCAGGTCGGGAAGCAAACAAGGCTCACATTAGAGGAGCAGTTAACCTATTTCACAGCTATACATGGTACTTTAGTAGAAGGGTTCTTTTTTATTTAATTATTTGTTTTTGGGTTATTTGTTCCATGTTTTGGGGACAATGTGAATAGCCAGTGTGCTGCCACGTGGTTGTTTCTTGCACTTTGCTTGAATCTACAGGCTTGTGATTTCTGACCCTAAGTTACTCGGTGTGGTATGAAGGTTGGTGAGGCCGATAAGGTATTCAAGGCAAATAACACAGGAGGCATTGTGGAACAGGCCTCGATCTTTTAGCCCAACATTATTTCAGGGAAGAAATGCAGTGATTTCAAGGCCCCTAAAAAAGCTCCACTCTGGTTTGTGCACGCTGCCCATCTTTATATATAAAGCGGAATGTATGCACGTGTGTATGTCCGGCTATACAAATCCACACCGATGAAACCACGTCGACCAAATGTTGCATGGATTCCTCGTTTGTCTGGGGCAAGATCGTGGTCTATGTTTGGATGCAAAAATCGTATATGCAAAAAAAATGTGGTTGTGTGTCTGTATGTTAGTCCGGCTATGCAAATCCACACCGTTGAAACCACGTCTACCAAATTTTGAATGGATTCCTCTGTTGTCTGGGGCAAGATCGTGGTCTATGTTTGGATGCAAAAATCGTATATGCAAAAAAAATGTGGATGTGTGACTGTATGTTAGTCCGGCTATGCAAATCCACACCGTTGAACCAACTGCTACCAAATGTTGCATGGATTCCTCGTTTGTCTGGGGCAAGATTATAGTCTATGTTTGGATGCAAAAAATTCACTCCGTTGACACCCTCATTTACTGATGCTCACCCCGATTCACTACAGTAGGTACTAGAAGGAGGCAGCATTTTGAAAAGTGTTTGAAGCAAAATGTTTGATGTGTTGTTTATTCCTTTGAAATGTATTACTACTGTATACAGCTCGAGAGTGTTTTATTAAAGCATTTTTAAAAGGGAATTAAAAAAAATGTAATTCTTTTTATCAGCCCACACCAAATATGGGAAATGGCAAGGTTACAGTTTAATTAAGTTCATTCATTAGAAGAGAGCACAAGCAATCAATAATTCTTGGACATTTTCTCAAATGTGGTGAAGCCATTGAGTGACTTAAACATGCCGCACAAAAAAACGAATATCACTTGGGAAAGCTCCATCTGATGCAAAGCGAAAATCAATATCAAGAGCTTTTGAAAACCACAACAAATAGCACCACAGCTTGCCGATCCGAGGACAAGAGCAACTTTCTCCAGGGCAAATGAGATACCTGAGAAAACTGAAGCAAGACTTGCCGACAATAGGACAAGAGCAACATCCTCCAGGGCACATGAGACACCACTCAATCAGTGCACGGGCAACGCTGGGTACCCAAGCTAGTTCTAGAATATTGCAATTAGTGCATATGGTCTATGTTATTATAAGCACAGGGCTAATGGCCTGGACCGAAACCAAGCTATAAGAAACAAGAGGTACTCATTGTGTGGGGTACTTTCAGCCCAGGAAAATGAACAGAAAGACCACGTTAGGCCCCTAATGTGCTGAAATACATTCTTGTCAGGGAAAGGCACACTGGCAGAATGAAAAGCCAGCCTCCAAACTTTAACACAGCCAAAGTGCCTACTGAATTCAAACTGTGTGTATTTCTTCAGTTGAAGCAAGGGATATGTGAAGAATAAAACCAGACTGCAGAAAGGAAATGGGAAGGCCCATTGTGAGCTGACAGACAAAAAAGCAGCCTTTCATTTTCAGCTACCACATTAAAAATGCTGTGTGCAAATCAAGTTGAAATACACTGATTCAAAGGGGCCTTGCATGTGATTGATCAAGCCCAGAAAAATGCAAGAATTATTCTACATGGAAAGTGAGTTCTTCTGTTATTCAAAACACAGAAGGCTTGTGTCAGTGTTAAAACTCTTCCCCTGAAAGCTAAAGTGACCTTCCCCCAATCACATGTTCTGTTCAGCCTCTCCATCTGAAAGACAATTGTTTTGAAGTTTCAGGACCTGAGAGGAGAGCCTTGTTCATGCATGACAGACCCATTTGTTGGTGTGCTGGATCAACAGAGAGACTTCTATTAAGTGGGATGAACTTTTCAAAATCCCCAAAATGCAAGAAATTTTGCGAACCATCCCTGACTGACTTGGGGGTGGCCTGCAATCAAGATTGTCACCGAGGCCAGAGACCCATCAGGCCAGAGAGATAAAATCTCTTCAGTATCCATTAGCCTGGCTTCTGACTTCACAAGAATGATTGCTCATTTTACCCCAGCTTGGGTCAACAGTGATGAAGCAGATGCCCAGAGCTGGTGGTTTTAGGGGAAATTAAAACTGAAACTTAGTAAACTGTGAAATGAAACTCAGAAATATATATGTAAATATGCGGCCGTGGGTTTATATTAGGAATTACATTTTACCTGTTAATAATTGAACCGTGATACTTACAGAATTGGGACATATATCATTTTAAAGCTGGTCCCAAAGCAGTTCTGTTGAATCAACTTCCATAAAAATCTGGAAACCCTGCCATAACTTTAAACATGTTTCTAACTCCCCAGAAAATGTAAGGAAGCTGAAAGTTGGGGAGTTAGTGGCTTGCAAAACTAGATATTGGGATCGGAAATGTCAGGTTGGTAACTGTTATAATTGTTGTATAAAGTACGAAAAATTGCCATTGAACCTGCAACCCCCTGCTGAGACAGGAGTCATCTTGATAAGTCTGGGCTGAGTAGAGGAACACAAAAATATATATGTTAATATGTTGATTTGTAAAACTAAAATGTATCTCATGTTGGACTTTTTCAGTGCAAAACTACATGTGTAAAAAGAAGCCAAATGAAGACTCTGTTGGGTGGTATCGCTCCTATCAATTGAACTTCATAACTCAGAGAGGCCTATACTTAGCGAGGGGCTGGGCCATGGGGGGAGGAGAAGCGGTTTCATCTCCAATGAAAATTCAGTGCTAATAGGTTAACACCTCCTGATGTCAATATTCTGGAGGTGTGGCTTAGAAGGTAAAAAAAGCCTCACACTATGGTGAAGAGGAGAGCTGCCGAAGGATCTTCAAGGTGACTTGCCTAAAAACCATCTTGGTGAATCCTGAGACAGCTGCCTGAAATCATTTGTGGAGACTTGCCTAAAAAACATCTGGGTGAATCCTGGAAAGACTGCCTGATACTACCAGGGTTGGGATTATTAAAGATTGCTGCAGGATTAACTTTGCCTGGGAGACAGCAATTGGGAAATCATAAAAGCTGACTGGACCCTATGACCGTGGAGAGCCAAATAGAGGGATGAGTGCTGGTGGCTATCTTTGACTGAAGTACCTGACCAGATCCCTGTGATTCCACAAGAGAGGGTCCTAAAATGCTGCTGACTTTCCTGCGCGCCAAACACAGAGATATTCAATGTGAGTGACTTGTCCAATAGAACCAAGTATGTAGGGATTTGTTTGATTTAAAACATTCCCCTTAGTTAATGGGTGGGGATATGGATGCAGATCCTTAGTATATTTGATAAATAATAATTCAATTAATTCCCCCATAGCCAAATACCACAGGGTGATTTTGTTAACATTCGAAATTAAACATTTCTATTCCCAGTGTACTTTAAAAACTGTACTTTGTAATGTAATTGGGGACACCTATTGTTCTAGTCAACCCCAGACTTCCCTAAAGGAAAGGGGTGTCCTTGCCCAAAAACAAAATTTCTAACTGCCACCATTCCTTAGATCTGGCCTTTAGGCAGAGGGGTGCTAAATGTCACAGAAGGTCTGGGTTTGGTGCTGGGTAAGCAAAATGCTTATGATAGATGCAATAAAGTGTAATTTCTAATTGAAAAATGCACACTCTTTCCTGAGAGTGAGAAAGGGATCCTGATAGATAGGGGAAAGATTGTGTATTGCGTTGTGGTGGAAACGTAGTATCAAAAGCCTGTTGTGTTTTCAAAACTGCTCACATTTTTAAGTACACATGGAAACTATACTAACAAAGCACTGCTTGTCTGAAATAGCTTTTGTACACAGAAAAGGTTGCAGTTGTATTAAATCTGACTCTTACCAGTTAATGCTAGTGTGCATGATTTGGTAATGTTGCAATGTATGTTAACATTTAGACAAAAAAGGGGGTTCGTGGGAGAAGAGTTTTGAACGGTTTATTTGACCTCTATTCCCTGTACATGAAACAACAGTCACACTTACCCCTTGACCCCCTTTCAGCTAGAAACTATCGCCTGATAACCACGTAACTTTCCTGAGCAAGATCCTGGATGAATTGACAATTTTTCAATTTCAGGATTTCCTTGAAAAAAATGACATCTTAGGCACTCACCAATCGGGATTTAGAGCACGGCATGAGACAGAAACGGCTCTCCTGGACCTCAAAACCACATTGACTGGTATAGTAGAAAGAGGACGTCCGGAATTGTTGATACTATTAGATCTTTCCTCTGCCTTCGACCTGGTCGACCATGCTATTCTTGTCGATGGGTTGAAGGGTCTGGTCGGCTGTTCCAACAAGGCATCTGATTGGATTGCCTCCTTTTTCGACCCTCGGGTATCGAGAGTGGCAGTGTAAAATTATCAATCCTCCCCTGATTTCATCAACGCTGGATTTCCACAGGGATCCTGTATATTACAATCTCTCTTCAACCTCTATATCAGGCCACTGCTTGACTCATTGCATTGTCTGGTCTTTGAGCTATCAGGCAATTATGACCAAGATTCTGAGATCTTGAATGGTGTATATGCTGCAATACAGACTTGGATGGTCTCTAACCCCTTGGCGCTTAATGACAATAAGACAGAGCTTCTTATTGTGGCTACTGGACAAGGACTTAAGAAACTGGATATATCCTACAAAAGCTTCAACATCGCTAATAGTCAGATTATCGAAACTGATTATGTTAAAACCCTGGGCATCCCCTTGGACGCAGAACTGAGTATGAAGACTCATGTGTTGCACACGCATTCCTCATGTGGTTACGTGGTCAGGCTTCTTAACCAAATCAGGCTATCTATCTCACTCAGTAATAGATCAATCTTGGCGGCGTTGTTAGTGAACTCAAGATTTAACTATTGTAATAGTCTTTTAGTCGGAACAACACAGGCCAATCTTCAGTCCCTTCAGCCCACTCACAACAGTGCATTTGGGACAGTCTTTAGTCTACGTAAACAGGACCATATTACTGATTCTAGAAGGGCATTGCACTGGCAGCCTGTCAAGCAGAGGATTTCTTATAAGATCCTAGCACAATTGTATAAGTGCTGGACCTCCATTGCCCCTTGTATCTTTCAGAGCGGCTGAATGTTGATCATCCTTCCCGACATCTTTGCTCCAATGGCAACCACAAGATAAAACAACCACGACTCCGGCCTCCAAAGAATGGAATGCGCTCCCATTAACAATGCGAGCCTCCAATTCTCTGTCAGCTTTCAAGGGGGCAATCAAAATATACTTGTTCAATCTGAAACCAGGTTAAACTTGCTACGATATTCTAAATGGCCCACAATATCTTGACTCCGGCTACATGTTTGTTTCTTTTGTCTACGTAGTGTGTTCGCCGTGAGGCATACAGGTATGTGGCGTAAAATAAGTAATAAAATCAATTTAAAAATGTTTGCAGTGCAGAGGAGCAGCGGCATGCCTCTGCAGGAAATCCCGCCTCCCTACCTCCTATATGTTGGAAAGCGGAGATCGTGCCATGTTTGACACCAGCAGTTGTGCCAACACCACAGCAAATATTTCAAAGAAGGTATCCACTGAGAAAAGCCTATCGAATGTATCGCCGAAGAGATGACAATCTGAGGGAGGAACTCCCTGAAGTAATATGAAAAGGAGCAGAGAGAGAAGCTAGTGACGTCATAAGAAACGCCATTGTATACGAGCTAGACATTGGTGTCATGAATTTAGTAAGCCAGGACCCATGGAGAGGAAAGGTCAAAAATTGTGGCGCAGTAAGAATAAGCTGAGATCGTGGAAGCGCATACCAAGGCTGTGTGGCCTGGTATCAAAACTGAAACAGCTAAGGTCAGTTATCTATTCTTGAAAGCAGTGAATGTGCAAAGGAAGAGTCATCCCTTATTAACGTGCAAAGAAAGAACACCAAGAGTGCCAAGTTTTATTCATTTAAGATATTTAAATGCTGCAAAATTGACCAAATCGTGGTCTCCGGTCACGTGAGCCAAGGATGGAAATAAAGTTGAGCTTGGAGGGCTAGAACAACAATAGTGAGTGTTTGCACTCCCATATATTCCAAGAGACAGGATACTTTGCAAGGCCAAGTTCAAAGACAATCTTCATGGCAAAAGGCATGGGTGATGAGAGATGTTGGGCTAATTGGGTGGGGAGGTAAAGTCAAGTCCAGCTCCTGGCACCTGGGTCTGAACTTACGTGCTGCTAAGTGAACCGAATGTTCAAGACATGGCACGAACGTGCCAACCAATTGTAGAGGGCCATATAACAAAGGGCCTAATAGTTTGAAAACCAATAATAAACTGTGTGCTTAATAGTGTTGACGATGACATGTTTTGGAGGTAGGCAGAAGTTGTCTGCCTGACAGTGGGCAGCCAATCACAATCCTAGTCCCTATAGAAAGTATACTTAGATGTTCCCCTTGAACCAGTTACAAACCCTCGTACGTTTTTCTTATTTGCCACATAGTATGATGCCACTTCTCATATATTTTTAGTATAAAGTCTATGTTTTATGAGAAAATTGTTGACAGTTGAGTAAAATTCCATTGATGTCCGTTGTAAACTCCCCATTTTAGATAATTGTTAATAAAACAGCACCTTTTCCATGTTCCTGAGTTGGTTCGATTATTTGGAGTCAGAGTTATTCTGCAACCCTATCCATTGCATGCACGTTACTAAAGGGCCATTACCTCACCAGAGTTGGGCAGTCTCACAGATTGCCTGGATTTCTTTGCATGAGTCTGCCTTCAGTTGCTGCTGTTAAGGGGAATGACAAGATCCAAACCCCCCACAAGCGCAGAGCACGCAGAGTTTCACAGAGTTGAGTAGTTTCGCAGATTACCTGGATTTCTTTGCATGAGTCTGCCTTCAGTTCCTGCTGTTAAGGGGAGTGACAAGCTACAAAAACCCCTACAAGCGCAGAGTGTGTGGAGTTTCTCAGAGTTGAGCAGGCTCGCAGATTACCTGGATTTCTTTGCATGAGTCTGCCTTCAGTTGCTGCTGTAAAGCGGAGTGACAAGCTACAAAACCCTATAGAGGCTCAGAGTTTCGCAGAGTTGAGCAGTCTCGCAGTCACAGCAAGCGAGGTAAAGCAAGGAAAACTGAGAGCCGTTACAGTTAACTTTCACTGCTTTCTATTTCATTCGCCATCAGAAAAATGCGAAGCTGTCCATGCACCCGACTTCACGCGAAAGGGAAACATTGGGATGCCACGACTTCACCATCTACAGCACCAGCCTCAACTTCATTGATGCCATCATTAATTACATCATCTTTGACACCACTGATGGAATCTCTGATTAGATTACAACACTAACCGGCTATGGTGGGCACTGTGTAGTGTACATGTCATCATTGTGGTCATAGACTGCACAACAGGGGATGGAAAGTTAAGGTGGCTTTAGCCGAATTTTAGGGGTTTTGTTGTGTTATGTTCTCAACTTAATGTCCCTGCAACTAAAGTTTTTTCCTTGAATTTCAAGGGTTTTGTTATTCTATATATTGTTTCCACACCACCAGTGTATATTTTAGAACACTACCAGACAACTTTAAAAAGTAACGAACACCATAAAAATAACCAGAGAAAGGAAATGTTCCAATAGATATGCTGGCAAAGTATAAAAGTTGCTCACCTTTTAAAGCCAGCAATCTGTAGTGAAATATTCCCTGGAAAACAAAATCCCCATACAAAAAAAGTGCTTATGGTCGCGTCTGCACTGGGAACATGACAACCTGAGTAAAATCCTGGTAGCCAAATACTTGAGCCAGCTTGCCAACCTCAAAAGAAACCAAGGGGGTTGTGTCCACCCTTTAAAAAAATGTTACGCTGTCCACCCACACATGTCCTTTACTTGTGCCCTGAAAAGCAGCCACAATCAGGGGGAAATAACTGCAGCAGTGTCCAGGATTGCAACCTCTCTTGCCACATCCTGACTTACTTGTCCTCTCATCATTTCCCCTTCTCACCCCCATGCCTGGCTTTCAACAATACTCTGCGTTATAAAGATAACTTGAAAAGTACACATACCACAGTGTCATTCAAAGATATATATATATATATATATATATATATATTACATGGCCACGGTAGTGGCCGTGTAGTTATGGTTAAGTTGCTGTTTCCATAGGAAGAGCACTTTTTGCGCAGCTTATAACTCGGCTCCCCCTGGACCAATCCTTACCAAAGTTTGCAAAAAAAAGTATATGGGCCACTCTGTATTTTTTCCCAAAGTTTGGTAAGGATTCGTCAAGGGGGGGCCAAAGTTATAGGGGGGGTCCCAAAACGTCTTTTTTTTGTCCATAGACTGAATGGGGCAAAAACCTTGCGCACGGCTACAGGCCAAACCACTGGACGCATTGTCTTCAATTTTGCAGCAGTGGCAGGGGCTTGTTCCCCAAAGCGTGCTTCTGTATATTTTGTGCGAAATCTTATTGCAGTTTCCTTTAAAATGATCAAAAAATAGCTCTCTAAGAATTAGTGATATCTATGTCCGCTCCGCGGTCCCACTTCCCTGTTCGCTCAGTGGAGAATATTTCTATTGGCTAATCCATGGCATGCTGTTCGTCAAGATGTTGCGCTTTTACCAATTGGGTCTGCCGGAGCGTCAAGTGCGTAGCGTTCTTTTGATACGGCCGCCATGTTCACTTACTTTTTAAGTTGTACGCCGACATCACCACACACAAACCCTTATGGAACCTTGTGTCAAAAGGTAAGCATTACTTATAAGTGGCAGTAGAAAGTGAAACAGTATTTTGTTCTTGTCAACACTATCATACCGTGCACTGCAACTTGGTAGACAATGTACTACAATTCTTCACTGCGTCTTTGTAAGAAGCCAACACCAACATTACTGCGGTTAGACTGGCGTCCTATATTATTGAATGTGAGGCAGCCACCTGCACAGTTTCATAAACACAGCACGTATGCACGTGGTCGGGAGGAACGGTTCTCATGAGTGACTGCTGATATGTAATAGCAAAAAAGAGAATTTATTTGTGTTCGGAGTGAAGGTCAGTTCATCTCATTTCATTTTTTCAGTAGGCGCTCAGTATGGTCGCGCTCGCACTAAACCTCATAAGGGTCAATTGTTTTTCGGACTTGACATACAGAGAACAGAGACAGAAAGAATGTAGGGTGTCACAGTTTGTAAAACATTCCCTTTTATAACTTATGCTTCAAAAAGGTTTGTGAGGCACATGAAGTATCAGTTCCCGTGGAAGTTTTCTAGCAAACAACTACTGTGTGACTGCGGAGGTCGAAATGGAGCCGGTGCATATCATGTAAGCTTAATTTCGAGGCCTGTACAGCAACCTGCCATGATTTACTTAGTCTGGATAAAAAAAATATTTATAACTAGTAATGATTTTGTAAGTTTGTGTTGCGTTACAATTTAATATTGCACATTACCACCCTTTTGGTAGTTTGTGTGCCATTCAAAATTCATATTGCACAATAGCTCAGTCTGTACAATGTCACTACGATTTCCACTATTACCTACGACATTTATGTGACCATCACATTTTTTTAACTACTATACAGATTGTACATTGTCGCCTTTTCTAAGGAGTCAATACATTTCCCCCATATAAAAATTATTGTTTATAGAAATGTAATGTGTTACCCTTTACATTTGTATTAAGGCTTTGTATTCATGCCTTTTTTTTCTCATTTTATCCTCAGCTACTTCCTTCCTTACTGTGAATGTCATGGACTTCAGCGTCCGACTGACTTTTTTTTTAATCGTCAAGTGCAGCTTTTCGTCACCGGTTGTATGTGCGTCATCATTGAATGGGATGACCGCATCGGACCTCTGTGTCCGTACGCGGTTGTAGCAGTAAGAAGCAACATACCATCCTTTCTGGTGCCATAGTTCAGAGCCATTCACGTGGCCTTGTAAATCACTGTGACAGGAATACGCCTTCTGTGTCAACAAAGCATAATTTCAGTGTGCCTAAACAACAACGTCACCATTGCCAGTTACATTATAAGTAACATACTATACTTTCTAATGGACTACATCACAGCGATTGACTCTGTCTTCACAATGAATGTGAGAGGAAACCGACTACTGTGTCGCCACTGCATACTGTGTATGTGTTAAACACTGTGGCGCCAACGCATGGTGACTGTGTGGGAAAACATCAACGTGACAGTCAAAACTAACATTTCAATTGCGCAGCAGAGACAAAAATTTCCAAATTCTTTGCAACTGAGAATTGGGCGATGATTTAACACTGTGCATTGTGAAATAAAAGTCACTTACTACTGCTCACATGTTAGTGTGTTTTTTAACCATTTCATGTTCCCCTTCATAATCTGCCATGCTCCGATGCGGGTTGTAGTATGTTCTTTCATAGGTGGCATATCTCGCTACGTAAGCCTTTAAGAATTCATTTGTTTACGCTGCCACAGTATCTTATCCAGAGCGCTATTGGACACTACTTGCTTTGGCAACATTTGGCTCAGGGCTATCTATTATGCTTGAAGATGCTATGTTGTCGGATTTGGTATCTTTGTATCTTTGTATAAGGGGAAAAATGAGATCAGATGCAGTGAAAGTGTTTGCTGTACAGAAACGTTTCAAAAGCAATGTTTCCTTATACCTTCTCAGTACACCTTTCTTCACCCATCTTACCCTGTGACACTTACACAAAAATGTGTACACAGGTCAGTGGTAATGGTGTTGCTTGCAATATTTTTACTATTAGTGCACTTCGCTTCACAGGGTTTGTTGTGATTTTGTCCACACATTAGAACAGTAATTGTTAGCCTTCGCCAAGGTACGTTATCCAGAACGCTATTGGACACCACTTGCTTTGGCAACGTTAGGCTCAGAGCCATCTATTATGCTTTTGTGCCGTTACGGTACTTTCTGAAACCCAGATGCCCCAATTACCGAGATCAGTTCTGCATGAAGACGCTATGTTGTCAGATTTGGTATCTTTCTATAAGTGGAAAAATGAAATCAGGTGCAGTGAAAGTGTTTGTTTTACAGAAACGTTTCAAAATCAATGCTTCCTTATACGTTCTCAGTACACCTTTCTTCACCCATCTCCCCTTGTGACACTTACACAAAAATGTGTGCACAGGTCAGTGGTAATGGTGTTGCTTGCAATATTTCTACCATTACTGCACTTCGCTTCACAGGGTTTGTTGTGATTTTGTCCACACATTAGAACAGTAATTCTTTGCCTTCTGTACGCACATTTTTGCCAAACATATTCCCTATATGTTCCACACATTTATTGAAAGGTGATTGCGCACGAACAAACACCTTTGTGTTATACATGTGGTACTGTTTTCATGTCATCTTTCATATCCTGGGTGTTAGTCTTAGCAGTGCACGGTGGTGGCGCGAGTTATGGTTGCTTAGCTGACATAAAAGAAAGGGGCTAAAGAAGTGATGGCGTCAGTGATGGCATCAATGACATGAGTGGTGGCATCTGTTATGGTCTGGTGGTAGTGGTAGCAGTGGAGAGTGCTGATGGGAAAAATGGGTGATTAGCCTACCATAACTCCCGAATTTCAGGGGTTTTTAGATTTTACTTGTAATCATAACTGCCTTTTTTACAAAGTTTTTGCACAGAATGGCATAGGTTTTTAATAGGGCAACTTAACCATAACGTCACTTTAACAAAGTTTTTTTGTAGTATATATATATATATATATATATATATATATATATATATGCACTGAAAAAACATTGTAAAGGGACATTATGGTGGTTAAGTTGCACTAATAAAAACCTACTAAATTCAAAGATAAAACTTTGTTAAAGGGACGTTATCGTTAAGTAAAACTGAAAACCCACAGAAATTCCCAGGTTATGGTAAGCTAAGCAACCATAGCTCACACCACCACCATGCACTGCTAGGACAAACACCCAGTATATGAAAGATAACGTCCCTTTAACAACGTTTTTTCATAGAATTTCATGGCTTTTTACAAGTGCACCCTAATTTGCTATAACTTAGTAATATCATACTTACTCCAATATAGCAATATTTTTCTCCAATTTAGAAAGTTTCACCTTATAACTCTGCCATTTCCCACCTTATAGCATAATTTTTACACCTTTTTCTCACGGTTTTTGTGTTTGTCCATGTTTGCGAACGTCTGATGTCATTGCAGACAGTGTCATGTGACCACGCGCACGTGTGATGCATGATGCATGATGACGTATTCGCAAACACATCCGCACTGCACAAAAACGAGTCAGTGCTTGGCAAACAGTTCTGAACTGCATTTTTCAGCTCATCTAGAAACTTTAAAGCTCAAAATGTATCCTTGCACAGCTCCTACACCTATTCCTGCTCATTATGCATTAGCAACCCAGCACACAGCACGTACGTGGATGAATATTAGGAAAACTGCTATTGATCTTAAATATGGCATCAGCTATTGCCATCCCTCCTCCCCAAGAGCCACCACCAGCTGGAGGAGCTACACAACGAAAGAAGTGCAATACTTCAAAAGACAATCAAGAAGACCAGGAAGATGAGGTAGAAGAAGTGCCCACCTTCAGCACCCAGAGAGAATCCTGGGTGTAGAAGTTCTTTACCACTGTTGGAAATGTACCAAAGGCTAAAGCTACCAAAGTGACATGCAACGTTGTACTCATTCGCGGACAACCTGGGAAGTACTTCTACGAGACCACCTCCATGCACTGCAACACCGAATCCAACCACTGCAGTGCTCTCAGAAAGGATGTTCCTTTCTTAGGAAATAGTAGACTGTCTTCCTCTACCTCATCTTCCTCAACCCATGCTGTAACCACACAGTCTACTTTTGTGGGACACAAAATCCCACCAGCTACCTTGCAAGCCATAAAAGAGGCTGTTGATTCATATCTTTCATAAACAACAGTACTCTGTATATACTGCAACAGACCACTCTGCACGGGGGAGCAATTTCAAAAGTGATTTGTAGGCTGTAATCAAGGGCCATGAGAAAAACTGCCCCCTACCTTATATGTAACACACGCACAACATGTCTCCACCTCTCCACATGCCGCACCTTATTTGTGGTTGGTGCCTCTTCCCTCACCCCCCCTCTCCTGCAAAAAAAACAAAATAATAAATAAAAAACCACCAGAAAAAAACCTTTCACTGTTAAAAAATAGAACTAAGAAAATAATCTTATAGACTCCATCTACTTTACATTTCTCAGTAAAGTAGTTAGACTCAATAAGATTCACCAAAATTTCCATTAGCATTTTGTGTTATGCTAATGGGAATAATGGACAATTGTCTACTAGAGAAACATATAACAGGACAGAAACAATTTTCTGTCCCAAATACTTTTCTCTAGCATAAAATAAGGACCATAAGCAATGGACCTTTATAACTGTCAGCGCTCTCCACAGTCCCCTTTCCAGGCCATGGATCATTAAACGACCCGGATGGCATGTGCACACCATCGCACTGGGCAGCCCTTCTACCCTTTTTAATTTTATATTTGTAACACTCCTTCAATACCTGCTTTCCACATCCATCAACCAATCACTTCCAAAAACTGTACATATAACCCTATCAACATATTAAGCTTCCACCCACCAACTGCCCCTTAACAATCTTCTACCAATCCTTTGCACCTGCATTCCCTTAGTTATACAAAAATATTGTACATAGTGCTCTTATAAATGCACATATGCATTGTGCAGTGACAGAAGCGCATAAATAGAAGGGTCAGTACGGATCGGCACGTGCTCATGGGAGCCCAAGAGGGAAACACTGCCCTCTACCTTAGATTTAACACACATGCAACATCTTCCCCTCCTCCAACTGCCCCTCCATATCTGTGGTTGGTGCCCCTTCCCCCATTTCCCTCCCCACATTACTGTCTGGCCTCTCCAGCAAAAGCAAAACGTTAAAACAAAAAAACATTAAAAAAATGATTCCTTTAGGAACCACCTTTCACAGTTAAAAAAAGAAAAGAACTAAAAAAATAAGCTTATATAGTCCATCTACTTTACATTCTTCAGTAAAGTAGTTAGATTCAATTAGATTCTCCAGCATTCCAATTAGTATTTTCAACTATGCTAATGGAAATAATGGACAATTGCATACTAGAGTAAATTATAAAAAAAGCACAGAAACAAATTTCTGTCTGAAATTTTTCTCTCTAGTATACAATAAACACCATATTCCATTGCTGTTTATAACTATCCACAGTCTCCGCATTCCCCTGTCTAGCCCATGCCTTATTAGAAAAACCAGATTGCACATTCATGCCATCACACAAAACAGCCCTTCTACGCTTTTTACTATTATGTTTGTAACACACCCTCATTGCCTGCTTTAAACCAATCACACATATATCCACCACTCACTTCAAAAAACTCTACATATAGCCTATCAACATATTAAACTTCCACCCACCAACTGCCACTTAACAATGTTCTACAAATCTGTTGCATCTACATTTCCCATACTTATACCAAATAATTGTACATAGTGCTCCTATAAATGCACATATGCATTGTGCAGTGACAGAAGGGCATAAATGAAAGGGGCTGAACGGATGGACAAGTGCTCATAGGAGCCCAGGGGGCAAGTGCCAAGGTGGGAGGCCACTAGCTAACTGCTGGGGCAGAGGAGTCCCAAAGGTGGGATACATCTTAACCTTAACGTCCCTTTAAGAAAGATTTTTCAGTCAATAGAATACGTTTTCATAACTGAAAATGTTTCATAATGTTACATCACTGCATATAAATTATTAATAATTCCTCTTTTAACATATATGAAAGAACTATAAACCTTGTTTAACAAACATATTTTTTGCAACGCATACTTACGTAAGTTGTTATCAGCAGTGCAAGCCCCAAGCAAATCAGAGTAGACATTCGTCCTTGCTGAGGGCCAGGCCCATTGTCCATGCAGCAAACACTTATATCACTATTTTGTGTGCCACTGCTCATGGCAGAAAAGCTATATCACAATTTTCTGTACTTCTTTCAAAAAAATAAAACAAAGGACAGATTTTCAAAAGCATCCTTTCAGGTCCTTGCTAATGCTCCTCGCGCAAGTTTGCTGCAGTCCCGTCCAGCACTCCGGGCTCAAGCCGCAAGCAGATTTTGTTTCTCCCATTTCAACCTAGTGCTTCAGCAATGCTGCATGCCCCAATAAGTAACTCAGAGTAGGCCTTCGTCCTTGCCGAGGGCCAGGCCCACTGTCCGTGCACCAAACTTAAATCACAATGTTTTGTGTTTCGATTTGGATACTTTGGACAAATAAAACACAAAACAGATTTGCAAAACCATGCTTTCAAGTCCTTGCTGATGCTCCTCGCACAGGTTTGTTGTAATTTAGTAGAGCACTTCAGGCTGTAGCCGAAACAGAATATTTCTTCCCATTCAAAGCTAGGGTTCGGCCATGCTGAATGCCCCAATAATCAAATCAGGGTACATGATTATCAAGTAATTGCAGGGCGTTAGAATGGGTAGATCACTGCGCTTCATCTAGTATTTTATACAGATTACCCTGCTCCTGGTGATGAGGTCCTTTTGTGAAGGTGCCCTTCCTTCTTTAAGTGTTAAGTTTCAAATAGGAGAATGAGCCCTATTCCCCCAGCGCTGGGTTATTCAATAAGTTACTCTTGTCTTAATGAAGCAGTCTTCAAAACCATTCTAGATGCTATATCTATTGTTTAAAGTCAGCCGGCACGTAATTCACCTCTCTAGGATCTTTCTCAAGGCATGTGGATTGTGGGCCAGTCATTGCTGCAAGGTTGTGGAAATAGTCTGGCATCCAATCCCAATATCTTGTCCCACTATGGTCGTAAATACGGCTGGTTAATGAAGTCAAGGGGTGGCCTGCTGATCACATGGGCACCTGGTTCGGCGTGCTTGGTAATTATCTGCTGATTACCATTGTCTCAGAGTGTATGCAGCGATAGTCACAGCAATCTGTTGATGCAATTCTTTTCAGCACTTCGGCTGTAGCCACGGACAGAATATTTTTGTTTTCCCATTCAAACCTATCCCGATTTTGAAAAACTACACCCAATAGCCAGTCCCTGGTGGCCATGTCCACTTTAGGGCCATTGCCAGTCCTTCGTGGTCATGAGTAGTAGCCAGATTATCCGAGTCATGGCCTTCAGACAATCTGGGCACTGCCCTTAGTCACCGGCTATAACTCAGTCACCAAACGTATATCACAATTTTTTGTACCTACAATATGACACTTTTCAAAAAATAAAACACAGACACATTTTCAAAACCATGCTTTCAGGTCCTTGCCAATGCTCCCTGCACAACTTTCCTGCAAATCCA
Organism: Ambystoma mexicanum; assembly: GCF_040938575.1. Lineage (NCBI taxonomy): Eukaryota > Metazoa > Chordata > Amphibia > Caudata > Ambystomatidae > Ambystoma > Ambystoma mexicanum. Next base: position 57,337,336 of record NC_090938.1, read on the forward strand.
TCCATATTTTATTTTTTGTAAAGTGTGAAAATGTACGTACATAAAATAGTCGTATAACTTAGCTCCCAGTTGACAACATCCATTCACAGTTTCCCAAAAATATCAAAGTTGGGTCTATAATCTTTCTAAAATCTTTTGTGCACATTCGTCAAACGGCAACAAAGTTATAAGCCGTTTAAAAATGTTAAACCCCCCCCTCTAATTTTGCCCACCAAACATTTAAAAAACATTCAAATCTGAGTCTTAAATCATTTTTCCAAACGTTTGTGCAGATTTGTGAAACAGCAACAAATTTATAAGCCTTTCACATTTTTTGAGACCCCCCTATACATTTGTTCTCTCTTGGCAAAACAGCAAAACAGCACCAACCTTTGTAGAACCATTCAAGGTCAAATCTAGAAAGATATCATAACATGTCATGCAGTATCATTGAGTGGCGCCAAAGTTATACGCCAACCAAAAACTGCTTTTCACCAACCCTCTAATGCAAAAATGTGTATGGATGCCCCCGAAAATCTAGGATGTCTGCCAACATCACACGGCTGTCCTCGGACTGTTGGCAGACATCGGAGATGAAAAACCACCTAGTTTTTTTGGCTTTTTTGGCCCATCCCATCCATTACGTCTATGGGAAAAACAACACATTTTGGGAACCCCCTATACCTTTGCCCCCTCAACAAAACCCTGCCAATCTGACGTGGCCATATACTTTTTTTGCAAAGTTTGTGAGGATTCGTCCAAGGGGGCCAAGTTATAAGCCAAGCCAAGTTATAAGCCACCCAAAAAGTGCTCTTCCTATGGGTTGAGCAAATTAACATACCTACAGGTGGGACAAGTGGGACTATTTGAAGGCCAGTCTACCAAATAGGTTAAAGTGACACTAAACACCTTGGATGCTATTACTCCAACAATTAACCCTTCTCTGACTCATTATTAAAAACATTGTTATGTATTCAACGGCCATAATAGTTACTTGCTTTATATCTTCAAGTTGTGATGTTGTGGAATTATGCTCGGGAGACAGGCGAATGCTGAAACAATATTTATTTTCAGTAGCGATAGGCAGTGTTTTTTTAAGAAATAATAATCAAGTCCTTCCGGTTTGCTTCAATGCTGTCTTGGCCTTCCAGAGTATGCTGGCATTAATCCCAACTTGGTTCTATCTCGTGGTGTCCGGATAGGCCCACCACTCTGGTTCTCCCTCCTCTCTCTTCTCCGTATCCTGTGGAATGAGAGCAACCCATCAGTTTGTTTTGGCGCGCTTTTATCACAACAGATGGTTTCAGGCCCCCGCCAATCACAGAGCGCCCAGACTAGCCCCCTTCCCATTGGCTCTTGAGGATTTATCCCACCTCCCTTAAAGGTTGCCGTCCCGGCGTGTTGCCATTCTCGTCCCTGTTGTAGCAGTGGATGTTTGCATCAGTCACGTGTCTGTGGCCGCGCTGAGTATGGGCGTGGCCGGACGCTGGGTGTTCTCCTCCAGCTACGGTAACCCCGGGACCGCCATGAGGAGTATGGTGGTAACGGGTCGGTCGTTTTCTCGCCGCATCTTGGAGCTGTCTTGCGCACCGTTCACCCACATCCGGGTCGGCTCGAAAAACAGGTGAGTTAGCCACGGCACCACCGCGGCTATTAGCAGCGGTACCCCTTCCTGCTTTTGTAAGCAAATTCATGGACGTGGTATGTTGGGTGGTCACGTCGTTAAGGATCCCAGTGTCTATGGAATCGGGTGTGCTTGATTCACGCCGCGGCTCTAGCCGAGGTGTATCCTCACACCCCCCCCCCAAACCCAGGCCGATCGGGCCAGGGAGAACCCCTGGACAGATAGTCAGCCACCAGCTGGAACCTGGCAGGTTTATGCAACATGATGAAGTCGAAAGGTTGAAGGGAGAGGAACCAGCGGAGAACCCTTTGGTTAGTGTCCTTATGTTGTGCCAACCATTGCAGGGGGGCATGGTCGTTGTATAGCGTGAACCAGTGACCCAGCAGATAGTACCGGAGTGAGTCAATGGCCCATTTGATGGCCAAACACTCCTTTTCAATGGTCGAGTATGCCGTTTCATGGGACAATAGCTTCCGACTGATGAAGCACACCAGTTGCAGGTCCCCTCCTTTATCTTGCGAAAGTACGGCCCCCAGAACCTGGTTTGAGGCATCAGTTTGCAAAAAGAAATGTTTCTGGAAGTCCTGACAGCATAGGACTGGGTTTGACGTGATCCTTCGCTTCAGGTGAGCTATGGCGTTCAGGGCACTCAGGTTGTTGGTCAGGTTAGGAACGCCCTTAAGCCTCAATGCGTCGGTCAAGGGGGCGGCTATCGAGGAGAAGTCGGGGATAAATCTCCTGTAATATCCGACTAATCCCAGGAATGCTCGTATTTGCTTCCTGTTGGTGGGAGTCGGTATATCGTTTATAGCCTGGGTTTTAGACAATTGAGGTTTTAGTATACCTCCACCCACTATGTGTCCCACATATTTGGTTTCGTGGGTCCCCATCGTAGTTTTTTTGGGGTTGATGTGTAACCCCGCCTTATGTAGATCAGCCACTACTAGTTCCAGATGGTCCAGATGTGTTTTCCAGGATCGACTGTACACCACAATGTCATCCAGGTAAGCAGCAGCATATCCATCATGTGGTCTCAATATGATATCCATTAATCTTTGGAACGTGGCGGGCGCCCCATGGAGTCCAAAGAATAGAACCTTGTATTGGTATAGACCTTGCGGGGTGGAGAAGGCAATTTTCTCCTTATCCTGGGAGAGTAAGGGTATCTGCCAGTAGCCCTTGGTTAAGTTGAGCGTGCTTAAGAAATGGGCTGCTCCAAGGCCCTCTAGGAGTTCATCCATCCGAGGCATCGGATAGGCCTCATATCGGGACACCGCGTTTAATTGTCTATAGTCCATACAAAAATGGACTGAACCGTCCGGCTTGGGAACTAGCACTATGCGGGATGACCATACGCTGATGGATGGCTCGATGATGTCCATCCGCAACATCTCATCCACCTCGGATTTGATGATATTCCGTCTGGCTTCAGGTATTCGGTATGGCCTAAGCCTTACGGGTGGTCCGGGGTTTGTCTTGATCTCATGGTCTAGCATATTGGTTCGCCCGGGTAAGGTGGAAAAGGCATCGGCATAAGGAGATAACCTGCTCTTGACGTCCGTCTTCATCTTGAGGGAAAGAGTCTCCCCAATTGAAAGAATCCAGGGTATCGGGAACAGTGTTCAGGATCTCTTCCGATTCGGGTTCCTCGACACTCACAAAAGTGCCCAGAAGAGGGTTGTCCATTTCTTCAAAAGATTGATGTGATAGACCTTTTCTGGGGTGGTCCAGTCAGGTTGATGTACCCGATAGGTTACTGGACTTAGTACATCAGTGATCTTGTAAGGCCCTCTCCATCTGGCCAACAGTTTGTTGGCGCTGGTAGGCAGTAGTAGCAGTACCTGGTCTCCTGGTTTGAAGGTTCTCATTCGGCTCCCCTTATTGTAATTCTTCTCTTGGGTCGTTTGGGCATGACCAAGGTTGGCTTGGGCCAGCGTGCGTAAGGCAGTCAGATGTTTCTTTAATTCTTCAGTGTATTCGGTTAAGGATACCTCTTAGGTGGTTTCCCACTCCTCCTTAACCAGATCTAGTATTGTCCGAGGTTGTCTCCCAAACAAGAGCTCGAAGGGGGAGAAACCAGTGGAAGACTGGGGGGTGCCTCTTAATAACATCAACACCAGAGGGATCACCCGATCCCATTTTTTCCCGGTTGGTCCCGTCACCCTTCTTAGCATTTTCTTAATCGTCTGGTTAGAGTTCTACCAGCCCATCAGTTTGGGGATGGTATACTGAGGTTCTCAATTGTTTGATCTGGAGCTGTCCACATATTTGTCGTAAGAGAGTCGACATGAAATTCGTACCTTGGTCTGTGATTATTTCTGAGGGTATCCCCACTCGGGCAAAAAACGGAATTAGTTGGTTGCATATTACTCGGGCCGACGTTCCCTTCAGGGAGAAAGCCTCCGGGTATCGGGTGGCGTAGTCGACTAAGACCAATAAGTATTTATATCCCCGGATGGCGGGTTCCAGGGCTCCAACTATATCCATGCCGATCCTCTGGAATGGGATCGCTATGAGGGGCATTTTCTGTAGCAGTGCCTTCGCAGGTGGGACCCCGCTAGTTAACTGACAGGTGGGACAGTTTTTACAAAATCGTGCTACCTCCCCATAAATACCAGGCCAGTAGAACCTCTTTAATAGGTTTTGTTGGGTCTTAAGCGAAGCCATGTGACCTCCACATGGATGGTTCTGGGCTAGTTGTAGAACTATGATGCAGTGATTCTTTGGTAGCACCAATTGTTCCTTTATGGTGTCGTCGTCGTCCTTATACCTCTGGTATAAGAGACCATGACGTAAAAGGAACCCTGGGCCTCTGGCTAGGTTGGGTTCCCCTTCTTGAGATGCCCTTTCCCGGGCCACTCGTAGGGTGGGGTCGGTTAGGGTCTCCCCCCTAATGGTGTCTTCGTTATCTTCTAACTTCCAATCGATGGGGCGGGTCATATAACTGGCCTGACACCATGCCATTCGGGTCCGCCTTTTTCGCCCTGGTAGGGATTCCCGGGAAACAGAGTCCGTCCCCGTAACATCGGGTTCGGGTGGAGTCTTCTCTTCTTGTAGTTCCCTTAATGCCTGATTAAAGTTGGGGAGGTCGGTCCCGATTACCACCGGGGTGGGGAGACAAGGCAGGACAGCAGCCCTCAAGGGAGTGGATGTTTTATTCAAGTCAATCACCACATCCTTCATCGGATAACACCTTACGTCCCCATGAATGCATCTAATAGGTACCGTTATGTTAGATAAGCAGAGAGTGTTACTCACGGTTGGTGATATGGTGGTTTGCCTGCTGCCGCTGTCCAGGAGAGCGCGTGATGGTCTGCCGTCGACTCAGATGTCCACCACATAGGGTCCCGGGATACCTTCCTCATCTACCGGGTTCAGGTAACCAATGTCCATCGGTTCGACTGGCCTTCTCCTGGGACAAAACCGGGCGACATGGCCCCATTCGTTGCAATCATAACATTGTGGTTGCTTGTATCCAGGTGTCAACATCAGGGTCTTCTCCTTGACTCCTGGTCTCTTGTCCTCTGGTCTCCTGGTGGTCTCATCGGAGGATCTCCATCTTATGGGTAGGGCTCGGCTACCCCTCATCATATGGGGGTCGGATATCGGGATGGCTATGCGGGCTGATACCCCTATAGGCTGTAGACGGTGGTGACCGGCCTTCTGGTATGCCGACGCAATATCCACTGCTTCGGTTAGGGTGGGTCTATGGTGCTGCCTGAACCATCTCTGCGTTTGTCCTGGCAGGGCTTCGATAAATTGTTCCAGGATTATTTTGTCGAGCAAGGGTTGGTTAGCGGGGTCTGGAGCCAGAAGCCACTTCTCGACCAGGTCCTTTATTCTATAGTATAGCTGGCGTGGGCTTTCTCCAGCCCTGAGTCTGGTCTCCCGTAGTTGGATCCTATAGGCTTCATCGTCCAGTCCTAAGCGATCTAGTACTGCAGCCTTAATTTCCCCGTACGGGGTCTTGCCGTTGGGGTTCACCCCCTGGTAGGCACCCTGCATCACCCCAGATAGGAGGGGGGCAACATACTGTCCCCACCGTTCCGGAGGCCGTTGCGCATTTCTAGCAAACCTTTCGAAACTGGTAAAAAAGAAGGCAGGGTCCTCTCCATCCTTATATTTCTACAGGAGCGCCGATGGCACCAGTGGTTGGTTTCTTGTATTGGCTACTGCATCCGTGAGACGGGATATAGTCTCATGCTGTTTGTCCTGAGCAGTGGTTTGTATGGTGCTCTGTAGCTGAATGGCCTGTTGGAAGGCTTGCCGATCCGCAGCTGCTTGTTGAGACTGCAGCTGTATCAACTGTTGTAATTGCTGCTGGCCCTCAGACAGAGTTTTTATCAATGCCTCCATAGCGCTGTCTAAAATCCCACCTTCGTCGCCAGTGTGGAATTATGCTCAGGAGACAGGCGAATGCTGAAACAATATTTATTTTCAGTAGCGAAAGGCAGTATTTTCTTTTTAAGAAATAATAATCAAGTCCTTCCGGTTTGCTTCACCGGTGTCTTGGCCTTCCAGAGTATGCTGGCATTAATCCCAACTTGGTTCTATCTCGTGGTGTCCGGGTAGGCCCACCACTCCGGTTCTCCCTCCTCTCTCTTCTCCGTGTCCTGTGGAATGAGAGCAACCCATCAGTTTGTTTTGGCGCGCTTTTATCACAACAGATGGTTTCAGGCCCCCGCCAATCACAGAGCGCCCAGACTAGCCCCGTTCCCATTGGCTCTTGAGGATTTATCCCGCCTCCCTTAAAGTTTGCCGTCCTAGCGTGTTGCCATTCTCGTCCCTGTTGTAGTGGTGGACGTTTGCGTCGGTCACGTGTCTGTGGCTGCGCTGAATATGGGCGTGACCGGACGCTGGGTGTTCTCCTCCAGGTACGGGTAACCCCCGGACCGCCCTGAGGAGTACGGTGGTGACAGGTCGGTCGTTTTCTCCCCGCATCTTGGAGCTGTCGTGCGCACCGTTCACCCACATCCGGGCCGGCTCGAAAAACTGGTGAGTTAGCCACGGCGCCGCCATAGCTATTAGCAGCGGTACCCCTTCCTGCTTTTGTAGGCAAATTAATGGACGTGGTATATTGGGTGCTCACGTCGTTAAGGATCCCAGTGTCTATGGAATAGGGTGTGCTTGATTCACGCCGCGGCTCTAGTCGAGGCGTATCCTCACAGATGTGTTAGCAGAGCAGAGGTTATAACCAAAACTATGTATTGGGTTCTTCCCTTCCCTTGAATATTTAGAATCAACAGCCTAATGGTGGCAGGCCAGCTCTTGACGCCTATTTATTGTTATTTCTTTTTAATAAAACCTTTATTTAATGATTATGGTACATAACATTGCAACAACATTACATTTCGTATATATCCATAACAGCGACATTCAGTTCGGTTATATAACAAGGTGTGCAGTATTACTGATTAAACACATTGCTGGGCCCTGCCGGGCTGTTACTGGCTGAGTCCGCTTTGCATAGGTACACTCTAAACGGGGCCCAAATGTCCTTCGGCTTACATGAGTTCAGGAGTAACATTACGTAGTGTTCTTCACATTCATTAACATACATCAGTTCCTTAAGAAAGTGGCTCACTTGTGGTGCCTGTGCACTCTTCCATTTTTGCAGAATGCACTCTTTTGCCACCACGCATGCAATATTAAATAGCCTCCTGATTACCTCTGACTATTTACCAATATCCCCAAACAGATATTTTTGTGGTGTGAGGTCTGCCGGTATCTGGGTTACTTCCTCTAGGATATTCACCCCCTACCCCCAAAATATAGATATGCGAGGGCAGCTCCAGTACATGTGGATCGAATCAGCCTGATCCGCCCCACACTTCTGACACCTACCGGGACTGTTATTTGTAAATTACGCAATTTTTTGGGGGGTGTAGTGCAACTTGTTCAACACCTTAAATTGGATCAGCCGGAGGCCCGCGTTCATGGACACCCTCTTGGTCAATTCACAGTACCTCTCTCAGGCTCTGTCAGTTATTGTAGCACCCAGATCCGTTTCCCAGGAGGACTTTATCTTTTTTACCGTTGGAGTGTTGGCCTGCACAGCCATGTATAGCCCCGAGACACTGGTTCCCGACCGGGTTGACAGGATCACCAGGCACGGGTGCGGTGGGGGTTCGCCTGGGAACATTGGCCACCTAGCCTTAAAAGCCATTCTCATTCTATGGTATTGTAATATCATCAATTGGTCACTTCCCATCCCTGTTTTGAACTCTTTCAACGTTATAAATTTGCCATTAGGGAATATGTCTTTAATTTTAAATTCTTCCTCTGGGTTCCATTCTTTCTGTATTTCTGGATCATATGTGGGTGCTATACCGTGGAAGTTCCAGAACGGGGCCTCGGCATAGTAAGGTGTCTCCAACCCGAGCCTACGGTAAAGTTTGGACCATGCCTGCGCTGTTGTACTGACTGGGTCGAATGGACACTCATCTCTGTGTTTACCTTTAAAGATGACTGACCTTAAGTCGGTTGGGCGTGCAGCGTGTTTTTCTAAACAAATGTGGGGTGATGTGTCCTGCTCATCATACCAGTGTTTGACAAACTGGGCCTGTGCCACTAGATAATACAATTCGAAGTCAGGAGGTGCTATGCCACCTTTGTTATAGGGTTCCACCATTTTTTCCCACTTCATTCTGGCCGCCCCCCGCACCAGACAAACTCCACCGCCATGGATCTGAGAGTGTCAAAGAACCGACTACCAGGCCACATCGGGATGCTGGTAAATATATACAGCAGCTTGGGAAGAATGACCATTTTCAATATCGCTACCCGGCCGATAAGTGAGATGGGAAGCTTAGCCCAGAAGCGGAGTTTAGTAGAAATCGTGTTCAATAGGGAGTCGTGGTTGGTCAAAAGTAAGGATGTTCTGTCTCCCGACACAATAACCCCCAGGTATCTTATCTTGTCCGGGGACCATTGTAGGCCGTGCGTGTTGTTTGGACATCTAGTGGCTGGGGTCAGGGTAAAGATTTCAGATTTAGAGCGATTAGTTTGGTATCCCGAATATTCTGTGAATTAATGCACTGCCTCCATCACTGACCCCAAATGTGTGTCTGGTTCCCGGATGTATAATAGGGCGTCATCCGCATATAGTGATATTGATTGGGTCAGACCCGCCATCCATATACCCCTCTGTCCCTGGTGTTCCCTAATTGCTGCTGCGACTGGTTCCATAGTAAGGACGAACAGTATGGGGGAGAACGGGCAGCCCTATCTCGCACCCCTACCGAGCTCAAACCATTCTGACATAGTGCGGTTGGTCAATACCTTTGCTCCCGGGTTAGTGTATAGTACCTTGACACATTTTAGGAAGTATGGGCCTAGTCCAAATTTCTCAAGCACCATGAACAGGTATGTCCATGACACCGAGTCAAACGCCTTTTCGGCATCTAGAGATACGGCCACCGGCTGTGCTTCTGGCTTAATCTGGGCCATGACACCAAATAACCTACGCAGATTCAGTGCCGTCGATCTGGTGGGGATAAATACGCATTGGTCCGGGTGTACCAACACTGGCATGTTAGGGAGGAGTCTCGTGGCCAGAATCTTTGCAAATACCTTAACATCACAGTTTATAAGGGATAGGGGCCGGTACAAGGACATCTCATTGGGGGGTCGCCTGGGCTTAGGGAGTACCATTATTATGGCCTCTCTCATGGACGTTCGAAGTGTCCCTACCTCTATGGCCTCCTCCCACACTTTCAGCAATATCGGGGCAAGCTCCTCACTGAGCTCCTTATATAACTCAACCCCCAGTCCGTCTGAGCCGGGAGCCTTTCCGTTGGCTAGTGATTTAATCGCTTCCTTTATTTCCTCAACCGTAAGGGGCTGGTCTAACAGCAGTCTATTTTCTGTTGTCAACGTTGGGAGTGTGATACTATCTAAGTATTCCCTAATGTCCTTGGGAGTTTTCAGATCATGATTGGCATACAGTTCTGTATAAAAATTGGAAAATTCTCTATTTATGCCCTCTTCACTTGTTGTTACCGTGCCGTCACCTGCTACTATGCTGGAAATCGTAGTGTGGTGTCTCTCCGCTTTCAGTAGGTTGGCTAGGGTGCGACCCGCCCTGTTCCCCTCGCCATACCGTCGTGCTCTGGCTGGAGTATCCATATACAGCAATTCACTGGTAGGTAGTTTATTGAATTCTTGTAAATTACTATCAATGTCTGCAAGGGTGCTGTCTTCGTGTAGAGATGTATATCGTTGTTCTGAATCACCCAACCGCTTCTCTACTTCCGCCAGTTCCCCCCTGACCGCCTTCAACAGCCCCGTGGATTTGGAAATCAGGATCCCCCCCACCCATGCCTTAAATGTCTCCCATAAAATCGCAGGGCTATTAACTGAGTCTTTATTAGTTTCAAGGAAAAATTCAACCTCGGTATGCAATTCCTCTGCCACTGCAGGGTCCTTAAGGATGTCGGGAGGCATTCTCCATCTCCTAACCGGGGGTTTAAGGTTCCCTAGAGTCATGTCTAACAGGATAGGGGAGTGATCCGACAGGGCGCGGGGAAATATTTCGCTATGGTTAATTTGGTTCATAAGAGATGCGAACACCAGCCAGTAATCTATGCGGGATTCGGTGTCATGCACCAAGGAGTAAAAGGAATACTGTCTTTTGTGGGGGTGCAGTGTTCTCCAGGCATCTACCAGTATTAGTTGCGATATGATTTGTTGTAAAGTACTAGCTGTTTTTGTGGGATTCCTATGTTTGGAGGTGGAGCGATCTAGGGTATTGTCTAATATGGTATTGAAATCTCCCCCCCACAGTATTTGCTCGCTTCCAGAGAAGCCAACCTCTTGCATTACATTTGTGTAGAAGTCAGGGTCGTCTAAGTTTGGACCATACGGGTTTATCAAAATCAGTTCTTCCCCCACAATGCTTCCCCACACTATTACGTAGCGACCCAGAGGGTCTATTTTACTTCTCCCCAATTGGAACCCAACGGATGGGTGAATCAGGACAAGTACTCCTCGTGCCTGTGAAGAGTATTCTGTATAGTATCTATGCTTACCCCACCCTTTCAAGAACTCAGTATTAACCTTCTGGAGCGCACAAATTTCTTGTAACATGACAATCTGGGGATGATGATGAGTAACATAGGCTCCCACCTTGTTCAATTTGGCTCGGCTGTTCAGCCCACAGACGTTCCACATAAGAAGTTTTAGTCTAAGTCCTCGGGCCGTTCTGACAGGGTTAGCCATGTCTGTATACCCATGCTGCGTCTCTTGACTTGCTGTTACTCAGGAGAGTTCCATGTGCTGCAATGTGTCACCACGATTTTTAACTAGTAGGACTCCTCCAACTGAGTCCCAAACCCTCAACTCCCCCCGCCCCTCCCCGCACTGCTCAACGGAGCTGAACATCCTGTGATATTTTGGTCCCCCACCCACATCATCACCCCCAACTTAACGATGCTGCCCTGTAACGTTCATACCCTTAGACTGGTGGAGCCTTCCTGAGGGTCAACCGTTGCATACACCTGGCTTGCCCCGACAGAGGCTCTCGGCTCGTTTGATCATAAGTTTTCATTCAGTCCGTCTATATTGCAGAGTTTTCCTTTCTCTGATCAGTAGGGAGTCCGCAATCCTCTTCTAAAAAAGAGTTTCCCCCCTTCCTGATTTCGTCGCCCTGTTAGGGGCTGATGTTTTACCCCGGTTAGTCAGCTGAGTCTGGTATCTCATCTCCAGGTTGTGGTCTGGCTTTCTGGTCGACTATCCGGTCTCTGGGAGGTAATGGAATGGAGGCCTCAATGTATGTCATGGCTTCTGTGGGGTTTTCAAAAAAGTGAGCTCTCCCACCATGTTGGATTCTCATTTTCGCTGGGAAGATGAGGGCATACGGTACATTACGTATTCGCAATTGTTTTTTAACCAGTTTGTAGGACCGCCTCTGTGCCTGTATGCCAGCGGAGAAGTCCGGATATATTTGGATTCTGTTATGTTCAAAATGTAGAGTGCCTTTCTCTCTGGACAGTCTGAGTATCAAATCCCTATCTCTGTAGTTAAGGAGACGTGTGGGGAGGTGCCCCAGGCTTCGGCACTGGTGCCAACGTGAGGTGAGCCCTCTCTACAAGGAAATGTTCGGAGAAAGAGTCTGCTCCCAGGATATTTCTCAGCAGGTTTTGCACTTGTCTCTCCATGTCGCCTTTGCCGAAAGTTTCCACAATCCCAACAATCCGGATGTTATTCCTTCAAGATCTTGACTCTAAATCTTCGCACTTATTTTGAGTTTTTCGTAGCTCTGTCTGGAGGTGGGCTATGTCGCGACCATGCTGTGAGATTGTGTCTTCGTTCGTGCTTATCCTGCTCTCCGCTTCTGTGATACGCATGCTCTCCTTTTCCACTCGAGCCTTCATGGACCCAATTGTTGCGACTATGTCGTCCAGCTTGAGGTTGACTGCCATGAAACCATTTTGAACCAGTGTCGCCAGGAGGTCCAGGGGATCTTCCCCTTGTTTGTCGTGTTCCTGTGGCGCCCCCTCGGCCGCCCTGTGTGTCTGGGAGCTGGCAAAGGAGTCCATCAGGCTGGTCTTTTTCCCTCCTGTGCTTCCTCTCGGTGCATCCCATGTGATGTGGTGTACGGCCTTTGAGTGGACTGTGTCCTCCCACGTAGTATAGACTGGCGTTTAAATGTTCAAGGACGGGCAAAAGGGTGGGTGATGTGGAAGCGTTTGGCCTACTACACACCCTCTTCCCTCCGGGTGTTTTGGCTATTTATTTTTGCCTTCTACAGGGCCAGGATCTTCGCCGGGTGGGTCCCGAAAGTTTGGTCACATAGACTGCCCCCACACGACTCTCAGCGGGGTGTCCCTCCTGCACCACTCCAGGACTAATGGGGTTCTGCTCAGCAAGAGCCGCCAAGTTCTGCCTGTGTATACCGGGATGTTAGTAGTGCACTTGTTACCACACCTCGTAGGTTGTAATGCTATCTTGTTCAGCGAGCCCAGCCAAGCGCCAGGGGGGGTGGAATGCAGCCTGCTACGTCCCATCAGCAATGGCAGCCCCAGCCCCTAACAGCCCCATGGGAGCTACCTCAGCGGTCTCCGCTGTGTTCCATACAGTGTGCACACAGCGCTGTGTTGACTCAATTTGGTACCGGCAAAAGTTCCTGATATTTGGCACAGAGCCTCCCCCTGATCTCTCCCGGGGGTTTATGGCGTGGCACTGGTGGTGGTCGTTGTGGGGGGGGGCCTGCCGGCCCCACTGCACTTACTTGAGGTGAAGGGTGTGACACGACCCCCCCCACGTGTCTCCACGTTGCTCCCTTGTGCTCTCCTTGATCTGCCAACACGGGGGTCAAGGGGGCTGGTCCGCCGGCGGCGGCTGTGGCGCCGCACGTAGGAAAGCCGCGAGAGCCGTATGATGCTCCCTCAGTTGCTCAGCCGGCCTTCCGAATTTCTCTCCCGATGGAAGCAGCTGCAGGTGCTGGTATTCTCCGTCGGCGGCCTCCCCCCGCGCCCCAAGCCAAGGACGGCTGTACTTTCCTTCACCTCACAGGCGACGCAGTGCGAGTTCACCACTGCGCCCCTCCCCCACTGCGGCCCGCTCTTCCCGGCGCACCACCGGCACACAGTAGATATTCTGTGGAGCCGGCGGGCGGCCGCGTCGGCACCTCCAGTCCGCCAAAACGCTTCCAGGCAGATATTGCGAGTTTTCTTTGGCGTAGTGACTCGATTTTTCGGGCGCTTGCTCCAAAGGTACTCCGCCACCGGAATTATCCTCTCACGGACGTTTAGAACGGTACTGGAAGGATTCATTCGAAGTAGGATTAATGTTTGAGCCGGAACTTTCCACTCAGGCAGCCATATTCGTTGTGCGCAACAGCGCCCCCCTTATTTATTGTTATTTTTTTAATCTTTATGAGTTGATATTTGTTCTCAATGATCTTATATGACTGTTATTACAATGCACAGATTACTTAAGACGTATACAATCTAATTGAAATGTATGCTTGATTGTTTTTTTAAATAGATTTAAAGTCTGAAAAGATTTAATCATCCCCTGAAGAAGAGAATTCATCTCAATAGCATTGGGCAACCCCTTTTGGATCAATATAACTTTGTGGAAAAAACTCAAAAACTTGTTTGCTAACCTAATTTATTACGAATATACTTATGAATACATCATTTACCTTGTTTCGTGTATAAAAACTATGTTGATTTATTTTTACACCAAGAAATTCTGAAACGTGAAAGATTGATTGTTAAAACTTTTTGTCTTTTTTAGCCATAGACAGTGTGCAGGGGACGCTAGTTCCCAAATTGGGAACTTATCTTTTTGCAATCCAATACACAACCCATAAGCCAGGGTTGTTCTTTTTCTCTCCCGCACCTTGAATCACATAGACTATTTATTTAACCTTAGATCTACCATATTATTAACTTCTATATACTTCAAGAGTGCAAGTGGGTGATTTTCTTTTGACAGGAGAAAAGGTAACAGAGAAAGACACTTGAATCTAAGCTGATCATCAAATCTGCCACTCTGAAACCTGCAGAGCATAACACGGACGAGGAACTAGCAGTGCATCTGCTTAATTACTAACTATCTGTCCATAAATCTATCATGTAACCCAATAGTAGGGTTAAATGGACACTCTTGTCTATTTGATGTCATGATAATGTATACTACAAAGGCATAGCTCTCAACCATAGCTCTCAACTCACCCGCTTTTGGCGGGTGTCACCCGCCTTGCAAAGGGCTGACTCACCCGCCAAGCCTCATGCACGCCCATTCATTCCAATGGGCGTCTCACCCGCCAGAAACAAAATCGGGTGATTTCACCCGCCTTTGCGAGACACATGGTTGAGAGCTATGTCTCAACCATTTGAGTCGCAAAAGCGGGTGAAAACACCCGATTTTGTTTTTGGCGGGTGAGAGGCCCATTGAAATGAATGGGCCTGCAGGAGGCTTGGCGGGTGAGTCCACTCTTTACAAGGCGGGTGACACCCGCCAAAAGCGTGTGAGTTGAGAGCTATGCAAAGGTAATAGGCGAAAAGTTCCTGTTACCGCACCTATCGGCCTCTTACACTATGGAAGAGGAGCTATGGTGGGGCCATTTAATGAGTGGTGAAAGGACTACCTGGACAATTGCCACCACACAGACTCTGAAACACATCTTGGCCCTCTGAATCAAAGTTTGGTTCTTTTGGGATTTTAAACCAATCAAACCCCAAATGTAATGCAAACTAGATTCTCTTTCCTGCATTTACGCTCTTCTTTTCTGTATATACGTTCTTCTTTTTGCATCTATGCCTTCTTCTTCATTTGCTTTTGTAAAAATCATTATTTGATTAAATCAAGTAAATAAATAAATAAAATAATGTATACTATGTACTTCCATATGTAGTTGCGTTCATGGATTCATATTTAGCCCACTTGGGCGCACTGATTGGCACTAATTTTATATTTTATATATCAGTACAAATGTAATGGGTAAAGACACTGGTCATTAAACTAATGTATCCCCTCGCCCCCTGGTCATTTAGCTGTGGCATTTCCTGACCCGGCCACCTCCAGAAGCCCTGGTGGTGGACACCTATAGTTCATGTCTAGTCACACATAATCAGGTGACTTTCTAGTCTAGTTACACTTGACAACTCAATGGGCTCATTGATTATCAAAGTTAATATGGGATTTAATTAGCCACCACAGGTCGCTTTTAGCACATTCTTATACGGTTGTCACTTTATAAACAAGAGTTGACGATTTCTTTAATAGGGAAATAAATGTTTCAAGATGGCCCCCATAATAACATAGCTGCCATGCCGTCTTCGGGAGATCACATGATCGTTCTGAAATAATAGAGAGAAATGTTTGCCCGTAGCACGAGGAATGTATGCACCTGATGAAGTTCCGGCTTGGGGACGGAACACGTGGTGAGCACGGAGTGTAAAATCCAGGACTGCTTGCATTCTAATGCACTGGTGTTTTGAATAAAGTACTACACACATTTTTCTATCGCAAACCGAGTGCCCTTGTCCTTTCTGATTGTTGGACTGATTGAGGTGTCCTTGATTACATGGGGGCTCTTTCCGGATCCAACAACCATTTTTTGTTAACATTTAGTGGTCAGCTTCTAGAACCACCGAGGAGCACCCACCTAGAGGCTTGTAGAAGCAAGTGTTTGTTTATATATAGAGGAGGGACACCAGGGAGAGAGAGAGAGAGGAAGGGAATTGGGGTGGCAGCAGAAATAATGAACTAGCAGCACAGTAACATGAACAAGGGTTGGCGAGGTGCTGCATAACAAACAGAAAAAGATGTGTTTTACATTTTTTTTAAAGACAAATTGACCCACTTACTCGGCAAACAATTCGGTTTATTCGAGGTCCCTCTATTCCATGGCCATTCCAAATTTGAACCACATTCGATTTTCTGGGCACCGCTGAGAGTATATCCCACATCACAGACCACTTGATACTGTGTCTTAGCTTTATACCCCTCGTCTGGTATGTTCCCTTTGCGTGTAGTAGCCCGTCCATTTGCAACAGCAGGGTCGGGGCAAGTTGTCCCTGAAAACGATAAACAAACTTGCAGAGTGAGCAGTCATCAAAGGGACATGAGCAGAAAATAGAGCAACTGGGGCACCTGAGCAGCTCGTGGTCTGGCCAAGATTGACTTGCTTTACATAAATTATGAAGGGAGCCTGCACTAGGCCTGCTGGAAACATTGGAGGTCATTATTAATAGTAATATTAATGATTTTAGTAGAAATGCAGAAGAATACCAATGATGTTCCCTAGATAGCAAACCCACAAACTGAACTGGTCCCTGGTACTTTATAAAATAAGTGTTATTATTGTCCAACTCAACAGCACTTACTTTAATGACCTGAGAAGGATGAAAGAGCTGGCACCTGCAGCTTGCACATCCCACCAGCAGGAACCACACACACTGAGCTAAGTTCCCTGTTTTTAGTAGTACGTCTCTACTACAGCCATCAGGGGTGGGCCAAAGAGGAAAGAAAACAGTTAGCAAAGACCACAACATCTTCTTCTTTCCAGCGACCAATGAAATCGCTACACCTCAGTTGGGCGGTGAAAGCTTACAAGGAAATTCCCAAACACATATCTCTGTGGTTTGCATTATGTAAGCAGTCAATATGGTTATTACTAAACTTAAAAACCTGGTGCAACACAGTTATGCCAATCAATGCAACTGTCGATCAGTAAAACGAACACTTTTTAGTTTGGGCTATTAGGTGGCTGCACTATAGGTGGCTGCCTATCTGCACTCTATTGCCTTAGGAGTGTAATGGAAGTGGGCTCCAAGTGGACTGTTGGGCTGCCCGGGAATTTGTGAATGAAGTTTGCCGTCTGCAGACTTACATTGGACTTTACTCGCTTGACACAGCGCCGTGCGCGAGAGGAAGTCCTTGGAAGGCGAAACGCCGTATTGGGAACACTAACAATCACTCACACACTTGCTCCGCCCCCGGCTCCTGCTGCTCGGCCCCCTGCTGACGCTGACGTCCTATTTAGCCCTTGCGCACGCGCATCGCGCGCGCGCATCGAAGTGGGCTCCAAGTGGACTGTTGGGCTGCCCGGGAATTTGTGAATGAAGTTTGCCGTCTGCAGACTTACATTGGACTTTACTCGCTTGACACAGCGCCGTGCACGAGAGGAAGTCCTTGGAAGGCGAAACGCCGTATTGGGAACACTAACAAGTAATGAACTTGGCTACTTAGTGGACCATCTTAAAGTTTCCTTAACAAGGACCGCCGCGGCTTTGCCGCGGCATTTATTGCAGTCGCTAAATTGTATATACTTGTTTGCTTCTCTCCAAACGCCTAATTCGGCCCCCTTTCTATTTCTTTGCAGTCACTCACACACTTGCTCCGCCCCCGGCTCCTGCTGCTCGGCCCCCTGCTGACGCTGACGTCCTATTTAGCCCTTGCGCACGCGCATCGCGCGCGCGCATCAAAGTTGGCTCCAAGTGGACTGTTGGGTTTTTAGGCAGTGAGGCAGGGTGTGCGGGGCAAGTAAGTGTCCTATAAAATTCCTAAAATAAGTAGTAAAAATAAAAAAATGCTTCTTCCTAAAGTTCTGGCAATCATTGGCCCTTCTGGGGCGACTGCAAGCTCTGCCCTAGCAGCTCATTGGGGGCCAATCACCGACCAGGACTTAATAAAACATGAGGTGGCATTTGGATATGCCCGATCCCAGGCACAAGCAGCAGCTGCAAATGGGTTACCCACCGCTGAGTGTAAATTGCACCCCAGGAAGTTGTCACCTAAACCACCTCGTAAAAGCTTCCTTAGTATGCGCATGGATACTGTTGCCCCGGAGCCTGAGCACCCTAATGAAGATACCCCGTCCTCCCCTTCTGATAACTCCATATTAGCGCCGGTGGTACTTGCTGCTTTAGAGAAATGGGTGAGGTTATCGGTTGGTCCTTCGACACCTGTTACTTTTCCGAGCTCGAAAAGAGCTGACGTGCACATGCACTGTAAAGTTGGATTACACATGGAGGATTTGAATATCTCTCCTCCTCTGCTTGTTAATACACCTCAGTCCACCAAGATTCCTGTGTCTAGCTCGTGGCCATCCTCCCCGACCCCGCCATCTTCTCCTAACAGGCAGCCACGTGCCAATAATCACTTGGATACAGATTTACCATACTCACCCTCAAAAAAGACATCGCAGCATCCATTGGGTTTTGATATTCTGGAACCTACAGGGGATATTCAATCTCTTGAGGCATCCTGCCCGGTCCTTACAAGAATACTCAATCTATTAGACCGTGGTCACGAATACACCCATTACGAACTAAGAGATTGTAAAACAGCTCTCACAGAAATTCTATTAAAAATTACCAAACTTGAGGGCTTTATCTTTGCAGACAGCCTTAGACATGCTCCCGACGGGCCCGAACCATTGCTAAAGGGACTTCTTACTAGGACCTCTGTAACCACCCAAACAGATCTTGAACACTTACCTGGTAACGAATCTAATGTTACGAATCCTCCTCCTGTCAAGTATGCATTTCCTCAATCTTTTGCCCAAACACTGATGGCCCCCAGACCCACTGATACATGCCAGATCCTTACGCACGTCCAACTATGTAGGGAAGTGGCATTACATGCGGAAAAGTTGGACCAGCTTCTTTTCTTTCTCCAACCTAGTCAAGGGGAGGAAAGAGTGGGCCCTTCTTTATCCGGCATGGAGGATGCGTATTTACTTTATCCTGATAGCCCCTCGGCACTAACCAATCTATTTGAGATTGACAGTCAAATGGTTAGTGCGCCCACTAGCATTCCGTCTGCATTTGACAACACGCAAGCTCCGGCTGTTAAAAGCCCCCCACAACCTGAAGAGCGATCCTTTATATCAAGGAAGGAAAAAAGGCTATTTTTTCGTGCCTTGAAAAGGAAAGCTGCTCGGGAAAAGGTGTCCAAAACATTGCAACAGGACTTGATCCCGCATGTAAAGGGAAATGAAAAAACTAAATCAAAAATAGGGAAGACTAGTGCCCCCGTAACACAGACAAACGCTACAGTAGCGCAATTTCCTCCAAATGGTGGGAGACCTGGGGAAATAATCTCCAATAAAAACCAAAAAAAACAGTACCGTCAAACGAGGCATTCGATGAATGAAGAGTGTGGACATTCTGCATCCCAGACGCAGCTACCCAACTTCTTTAAACCGATAGACAACAAAATCACGCAAATAGGTAGGGGCGTTGGTACTCCATCATGCAATAGTGAGAAGGACTTGGATACGAAGATTCCAAAGGTGTTGGTTCCAGGAAATCACGAATCCCCTCAGGCACCCCATCCCGGCCTAAATCGAAAGATTGACAAGAAAGCTTTCCCTGCACGAAAGTCAAAGGGCATAGGTGAGAATCAAAATCTACAGGGGATATCTCCAGACCATCCGGGGGGGATTACGAACTAGCAGGGGAACCCTTAAAGCTATCCACCACCATCATAGGATGGGAAATTATATCATTTAAAAATGGCATAAAGCGACTGAATCGATCCGCTTTGATGCAAGCCTTCAATCGGATACCTGGTCTTCGCACATTACACACAAACGATATAGAATGGATAACACTGCCACCTACTCAAAACAATCGTATGGTGTGCAAGGTGCAATCTGCCATTATAACTAACCTCCTCTTGCAATATACTGAGGAGTTACGGTTTATTGGCTTAATGCCGTAACCGTTTGATTCAATCGATGATGCCATCTCTTTCAATGAAACACCCATGGCGCCTCCTCCTGATCAACCTCCAAAACTGGTCCCTGGCGAATCGCAGAGTGGGGTAAGCTTTGAGGTGATTGCTCAGTTAGTAACGCTATCTAATTCCAGCAAGGACTGGTCATGGCTGGCTGCTCTGCAAAATACTCGCAACCCTGCCATGAACAATATTCCTAACTAAGAAGCGTGCTCCTTTATCGATTGTATCCTGGAATTCTTGCGGCTTCAGTAATTTGACATCATGGTTTAGTAATCCGCATGGTGAAATGGAATGTGATATCATGTTATGTCAAGAAACCATGTGCACACATGAACTCCTATTACCCGGCCACACTGTTCTGCAAACAAAGGCAAAATGCGATACTAGTGGTCGACCGTATGGGGGCTTGGCGATATGCCGGAATACTTCGCTAAATATATTGGTATTGAACGTTTTCAATGCTACGGCAATGTTGGCTACACTGATTATATATAAGGACTTGTATCCAACTCCTCTCCTCCTGGTATCCCTATATTATAATCCTTCAATGATCTCCCTAACGGGTGCATTTCAAGAGCTTGACACGCTATTCGATGAAATTCTGACACTCCATCCCACTTGTAATATTGTACTGGGAGGGGACTTCAATGCCTATTGTATAACAACTAACCTTGGCCCTGAAAATTGTGGAGGTACGCATCAACCTTGGCATAGAGGTAGATTATGGTTGGAATATTTGGAATGCTGGGAGCTTGACATCCTCCCGTTTAGCACCAATGATGGGTGTAATACCTGGAGAAGAGGGGAGAGATCGACTTGTATTGATTATTTTGCCCTTTCACGCGGCTTGCAGTCTGTTTCTAGCAATACAACAATATACGATCCTGGGCTCAGCGACCACTATATGATTCATTTGAACCTTCAACTACATGTTGCGCAATTACCCATTGATAAACAACAAGGGCTTTTAGTAGGAGATCGGCCTGGCCTATCGCTTCGTTGGACTACCAACCTCTGCGATAGGGTCAACGACATGATCTCTGCACGATTCCAATTATATCAAAGATCTGATTCTCATCTCCCTACGTCAAACCGAGAGCTTGATGTTCTATTTAATATAACAACTCAGATAATTCAATCCTTGCGTGGTAAGGCAACGAGCCCCATTTTCGGCTCCCCCCCGCAAAATTCCGATTTCATTCTGAAAGCCAAAAGAGCAAAGAGAGCGGCCCTGAGGCAGATTTTTAAAACGGCTCCCAATTGGGCGAGCTACTGTATAGAAAAAAAAGTATCTTAAATACCTACCGGAATAAATGCAGGGATCACAGGCACTTTATTCAAAACCACCAGAATCAAAATATGTTTAATACACTTTGTCATAGGGACAGAAGGTCCACTTGGGGTTTACTTAGGGCAGGAACCTCTGTACTCCCCTCTGACCAGTCCTCATCGATTTCAGCACATACATGGAGAACTTATTTTGAAAAAGAATTTGCTCTCCCAGCACCATTTCAAGATTTGGAATTTAAATGGACCTGCTTGGCTCCTGCTTCCTTCTTACCATGGGAGATTCCTACTATTGAGGCCACTATATCTGCCCTTAAATATTCAAAGGCAGCAGGTCCGGATGGGATTCCATCTTGTGTACTTAAACGATACCCAGTTATGTGGGCCGGTATCCTGAAGAAACTGTTTGATAACATGTTGACAACTACATTTACCCCACCGTCTTGGCTAAATTCCATCATTGTCCCTATCTATAAAAAAGGATTAAGGTCTCACCCAAGTAATTTCCGACCGATAGCGCTTATCGATACTGCTGCAAAGGTATTTGCCATTTTGCTCTTGGGAGAACTACAAGCGGTTATTGGTGAGCTCAAGATCTTGTCCAAGTTTCAAATTGGTTTCCGTGCAAGGATGGGTACACCGTTAAATGCGTCAATCATGGCGCATCTTTTAGCCAAGCACAAAATCAGAAACTCAGGTCCATTGTATATGGCCTCGATCGACCTCACTTCCGCCTTTGACTCAGTCATACGAGCATTGCTGTGGAATAAAATGGTTGAGATGAAGATACCTCTTTACATTATACAATTGATATCAAAGCTCCATTCAAACACAACTTACTTGGTAAGGGTGAATAATGAAGGAGCAACAACACACCCAATAAACATCGGCCTAGGTGTCAAGCAAGGTTGTAATTTAGCAGCTACGCTTTTCAATCTTTACCTATGCGGCATCAATGACATTTGGAATAACCAGATCTCCTATCCAGCAAGGCTTGGCCATCTTAAGATCCAATGGCTATCCTTTGCGGATGACATTGTATTATTTGATTGCACGCCCAAAGGTATGCAAATTAAATTAGATCTATTTGCATCCTATTGTCCGGCACACAATCTAAAGTGCAATGTTGAAAAATCTAACATAGTAGTTTTCAGGAATCTCAAGAAGGGAAACATCACACGTAGGTGGAGTCTTGATAACTTTCCTCTAACCATAGTTACTCAAATTCGTTATCTTGGATATACCATAACTGATTCCAATTCGATGGCAATGTGGAGAGAGGTTCTACAGAAGAAGGCTGCTCTGCTCGCCACGCAAATGCGATTAGTATATCTGAAGTTTTGTAAGTTTTCACTGTTGCCACTTCTGGAATTTTACATCTTAAAAGTAGAGTCAGTTATTCTTTTTGCTTTGGATATGTGCCTCGTGAATATTAACACCTACCTTGATCAATTACAAGGCTGTATGTGGAAGGGGGCTTTGAGGTTAGCCAAATCAACACCAAATATTGTGTTAAGGCAGGAACTTGGTCTTACTTCCCTATCTGCACACCGTAATTGGCGCTTGTTGGCTAACTTTGCCAGAATGTTATATCCCCCTGCCAATTGTCTATACGAAGATCTGGGGCAACTAATGACTGCACCGGAACGATCTTCCCTCACGATTTACCATGCACAAATGCTTCATTTATTGGACGAGATTGCACTTACACCAGTAGACTTGGAACTTGGATCAAACCTTGTCAAACATCGCATTATAGAAAATGACTGGTGTAAAACGGTTTCTGCAATGGCGGATCTTAAGGGTTATAAGGAAGCAGCACGCTTCTGTTCCTCAAGGCGGCCGCATAAACCTTATGTAATTCAGTTTCCCTGTAATAAAGCTAGGGAAGCTTACTTGCGTTTCAAAATGAACCAATCCCTCACCCTAGAAAGAATTAGTGGCTGGAGCCTGCATTGGAAACTACAGGCGGGATTAGGGTGTAGGTTTTGTAATGATAGTGCAACTCAAGAAACCCTTAAACATCTAGTGATATTTTGCCCTCATTTTGAGTCAACACGTTTATTAACAATTGCAACTGATTGTATACTAACTGAGGCAACCAGGGAATGGATATGGTTAGCCTGTATGTGGGGGTCTCGAACGAGCTTTATAATAGCCTTGTGTAGACTTCTACTGGTAATAAATAATGAACTTGAGAGGATGTTTAATAGGAAAATGGCGCAAGAAACTTGTTGATGCTACTAATATCGAAGCTGCATAGCAGCTGATCAGGTGAAGTACATAGACTAGCTTTTAGAATTCCGCATTATAGTGCGTGGCAAATTCATCTTACTGACACACAGGCCTAAGTCAATATAGATGTGTATTACTCAAATCTGAAATGTCAAAGTATTTTCGTTGTTATTCTGAAATCATTGTCAATGTCCCTCCACAAGTCAGTTATTATATCAATATGAAATGATGTAGATGCTATAAGACTACGTTAGGATGTATAAAAAATAATCTAGCATGATTCTTAAAATTCTATGTATATAAAATTGTTTTTGTTAGGTAAAGCGAATGCTGTAAAGGAAATGAATAATGTAGTCTATATGGAATTTGGTTATGGATTTTGTTTTAACTGCAACATAGAAAATATCTTTTATAAAAGTTGTAAAAGTTTGTTGATTGAACTAATTAAACAACGGTTTGAAATAAAAAAAAAATTAAAAAAAGAGTGCAGATAGGGCGAATTGGAATATGAGGAGGGACACATAGCTTGAAGGTGTTGTTTGGATATTTATTTGCCCACTGTAATGAATCAGGAGTAAGGCTCGACACAAGGGCATTATGTTGATTGCTATCGACTTTTATGAACACAAAATGAGTTGGAAAAAGACCTGTCTCGCCCTATCACTAGGAGGGTTTCTCCTTCCTCAACAAAACTAAGGATGTCAAATCTCAGAATGTCCAAAAGCAAAAGAGTTCCCTGTCCTGTGTCCAAAATCCTAACATGACCCTTACATCTCAAACCTATGATAATGTGAAAAGGGGTATAGTCTCTCTCAAATGGGCAATCAGGGTTCTCTCCACAGTTTCAACACAAAGTTCCAAAGTGAAAAGGTACAAAAAACAAACAAATAATAAACATTTCACAAACCTCTAGAGGTGGGGGGGTGTCCCCCTTCCCCTGAGTTTCTCAGCACAAGCACAGTTCCTTTCCCCACAGATTTATACGTTTCCAGTCCAGGGGGTATGGTGGAGGTATGGTTCCCTTTCCCTGGAGTTCCCAAATTCTCAAGGGGTTACTTCCTTCTTCTTAATTTTCACATCCTATTACTCTTCCTTGTATACTCTCCTGCCAAGTCATCCACTTCAGGGGGCTTCCCTTTCCCTGAATCACACTTCTACTGGTTTCCACTTTAATGGGGTATGAGTCTTTCCTTATTTTCACATATCTGGGTGTGAGTATTTTCATCATTGTTCATATGTCCTGTTTCATTCAAAAACATTCTCTTCTCCTTATTTATCTCTGGGGTCCAGGACCCACTCGCATTCATGTACAATATTCCTTTTAGCTATCTCAGTGTTTCAGCTCCCTCGCTGACATTCACCCAGATTTCTAACAGTGAGCAGCAAATGCTTTGGAACGCCTTGGTGTCCCAAACTCCCCTACTGGGCTCACTGGTGTTCGTCGGCAGCTCTAGCATCCCTTGCAGCCTCCTGTCCTCCCAGCGGTCGGCATTCTGCCGCGGAAGCCGCCCACTTCACTCTGCAGTCCCTGCTATGCTTACTACATCGTGTGTCAGCTTCTCCTATCTACAGCACCTCAGCAGCGGACCTTGGCTCTCTGAGTCTCTCTGTTTGGCGCTTCCCGCAGTTCTCCCGCTCCGGTCTGTTAACTGCTTTTTCTCTGTGTCCCGCCCGGCTTCGGGAATGAAGAGTCTCTCTGCATCTTGGCACTTCCTATTTATAAAGAGCGTGCCACCTCCTGGACTCACAGAACAGCTAGAGCATGTCTCTAGTTCTGGATGCCACACTGTTCCCACGCTCTTCCCTGTCTCAGTTCTCTTGTTAGGAGAGTTAGAAAAAGCCTTACTTTTCCCTAAGTGGATGGATTGGCTCTGTGTTACGGTAGGCCGTATGTGTTGGGACTTTTGAAGAGTGTGTGTCTTAGCCTGAATGGAAGGGGGATACCAGGTTCCTGCTAGTGAGTCTCCTTCTCTCCAATGAGGGTTACCTCCCTCCATGTGATGCTCCCTCGGACAGCCACCCCAGGGTCGGGATCAGGTAGCGCTCGCCCTTCCCTGGCCACATGGGAAGGGGGTTTCCGCTGGCAGCGAGTGATGACATCGCTAGATTCACCACACCACCCAATGACTGCCCATGGCCATGCTGATTGCTATGGCCATTCGCATCCAGTTCCTGCCCCTCCCCACCCAAAACACCTCCTCATGGGTCCTCTTTGAGCTTGCTTTAATTAAGCCTTACCATAAAACTTTGCACTCAAAGTGTCTGCCAGTGTTTTTCCCAAAGCAGTCTTCTGAGAGTTAATGACTTAATCAGAGCTGTTAACGCCTGCTGGTGTCATAGAAATATCTTAATCAGGTCTGCCTTCAGCCACTCGAGTTATCAGCACTATGTGTGTCCTTCACTGAAGTCCTGTTAAAAACAAGCATTGGCAAAGCCAAAGGTTTTGGCTTGCGCATAAGTATTAGGCATTTGCCAGGCACTTCTATTATATGCCCAGGTACTGGCACCATTTTGCAGCTGCTACCATCAATGGCCAGTTAATACCGCTACCGCAGTGCCTGGCAAGTGCTTTTCCCATGCCTACGCAAAAGCCCAAACTGCCAATGATTGTTCCGTTGTTGACCTTGTTTCACCACTTACTTTGTTGTAATATTTCCTGTTTGAATCTCTTACTGCTGTGTAGGGTCAGTTTGCGCCTGCCTTTAAGATGTTTTTGTCTTGAATGTGTACAGAAATTCTCTTACTATTAAACCCTTCCCTGGAATCTCGTATCTGTCCCTAAGCCTGGAAACAGTCTGCGATGAAAAAAAACTCTTACAAGAGGCTTCCTAGGATCAGACTAATCTAAGTAACTTCCACCCTATACCCCAGCTGCCATGTCTGGCTAAAGAATAGTAACAAAAGGTGGTCCACCAAATACAGAACTTTTTTCGGGCTTCTGATGTGCTTCCCTCAGATGGCTTTGCTCGTGGCACTAGATTTGTCTCTGTAGCAGTATTGCATAAACTGCGAGACGAAACGGATTGAAAACCTGGGCCACAGATATTGTTGGACTTGCCAGCAGCATTCGACATAATAGATCATTGAATACTGTGCCCCAGTATTGAAAAGTTGGGAATCGTTGGCACTTGCTTTATAATGGATTGAATTTGTTTTAAGTAATCGCACACGGCATATAAAATACACAGTGGGCATCATTACGACCCTGGCGCTAATGGGTTAACGGCGCCGTAAAAGGCTGCGGCACCATTAACCCATTAGTGCCTCATTACAAGGTCACTTTGCGGGACCCGACCTTAACGGCTGGTCTACACCAGCCGTTAAAGTAGAGACCCGCAAAGGGTCCTTGGTGCTAAGTACGGTACCGCAATTTGCGGTACCGTACTTAGCGCCTTCCTCATTCCCATTGAGCCCTATGGGGCAAAAATGGGAATGGTGAAGGGCCATGGAGGAAGGGGGTAATTACCGCCCTGCCAACCTTGTAGTGGGGTGGTAATTCCCCCTTTCTCCATGGCGGAGTCGGTAAGTTACCGGCATGGACCATGGTGCTGTTAGCACCATGGTTTTCCCCCTGGGTCGTAATGAGGCCCAGTG
Organism: Ambystoma mexicanum; assembly: GCF_040938575.1. Classification (NCBI taxonomy): domain Eukaryota; kingdom Metazoa; phylum Chordata; class Amphibia; order Caudata; family Ambystomatidae; genus Ambystoma; species Ambystoma mexicanum. The sequence continues at coordinate 57,364,256 of NC_090938.1, forward strand.
TGTACAACTGATAATCCTCAACTCTGATCCAGACCTTCTAAAGGTGGGATACCAAAGTGCTTTATTCTTTAATTTCTATATCCATCACCTCATTGATATGATGTGGCTCTCTGGCCTCTCGTTCTCTAGCTGGGCCATTGACGCCCATATTCTGGTAAACCTTTCAGGCAGCATGGACCTAACATCGGCTAATATTAGGGAATGTTTGACTGCCATTAATTAAGAACTGGGCAGACGGTCGGAAAATAAACCCTGACAAAAAAGAGGTATTGGCTGTTAATTCAGCAGCTAAACCATGGAATTCCAGCTTTTGGCCTGCTGCGTTAGGCCATTGGTGATAGAACAAGGAGTTGGTCAAAACTATGGATATGGATGTCTTTGTTTCACTCAGACTTGACGTCAACAAAGATATATGCTTGGGACTTCCGAGTGGTCTAGTTCACCACCTACAAACGGTACAAAGCACTGCTGCAAGAATGCTGCTGAGGTTAGGAAGGTATGTCAGCAAAGCGGTCAAGGCCTGAATCAACCCGCTTCCCGACCCTAGCAAACCACACTCCATCAAAAAATCCATCAACACCTTCTGCATCGACAAAAATATGCAAGATTTGCCAGCACATAGACACCAGCTCTGCATCCACAGACCCAGCGGACTGATGCAATCCTTGAGTTAACTCCTGAGTAAAGGGACGCTTATAAGAGCATAAACTTCTCAGGAAGTGCTGTAAGACCCCAGAACACTATCTCAAGAGCTTCAGAGAGCTTGGGAATAAAAGTGGGCAGACATTTGAAGCGTTAACACACTTGTCGTTGAAATATCTGAGCGGGTGGGTGTCTGGTAACAAAGTTGACACATTTAAAGGGAGGTACAATTTTATTGCATATGAGTATGTCTTGAAGAACTGTGAGGTTGACCTACACCGGAATCTTGTGGAAAAGACTTTCACAGACCTGAGGGAGCTTGCAAAGGCTGCCAACAGGTTTTAGGTACTCAAGTCCAGAAAAATACTCAGTCGAGCACAATCAAACCACATGAGAAATCCTCAGACAATAAAAGTAACAACGATGGGAAGGACAAAGATTAACCCACTCCTCTTTCAAGGACAGGTCCCCAAAAGAATAAAGGGAAATCCCAAAACTTTAGTTCAGCTGTACACATCGAAAAGAAGAGCACAGGCACCCCTAACACTGGGACACCTGCATTCTCCCAACCCAAAGATTATTTCGTGTGTAAGGAGCTGGACCATAGGAAAGGGGATCTTGCTTGCAAGGGCTTACCAAGCAAGCCAAAGTGAATGTTGGATTCATGGCAGAGACCATCATTAGTGTGGGCCCTCTTAGAGGAGGACTTCCCACTAGGCCAAGGAGTGGGCGAATGTGGATTGGTTACACTGAGTGGGAAGGGTACCGGGTCTCCAGAAGAGATCACAGTTCCCAATAATACTCAACTATTTATTTATTTAATTGTGATTTGGTTTACATTAAACCTTACACAAGTGTAGAAAATTAAAAGAATACAATGTTCAATATAAAACATACAAAAGAATAAATACATTCAATTCACAAATGAAACATGCAAACTACAATAGTGTCACTTAAGGAGAATGAAATCTAAGAATATAATTAATTCATACAGATGAAAAGAAATATGAACCCCCCAAGTGATCTAAAACATCAAATAAGAATTGACATAGTGAGAGCATCAAAGAAATATCTTCCCCCCAACATAAGCCTAGACCAGAAGAATTATTTTGTGATAGTGATTCCATGTTTACTCTATGTTTAAAGAATCTGTCTCTCTTGGATGCTAGAGCCGGGGAAAATAAATGACCCAATGTTTCAGGGTTTCAATAGAATCTGAACCAAGGCAGAACCGACAATCTGTCGTTGTTACAGATGAGGCAGAATGTCCTCCCCAGTGGATGGTCTGTTCCTTAGTGGGAAGCTGATTAAGCTTAAAGCGCACATAAGAGCACATTTATGGGACAGGGGAAATGTGACAAATACATGGAAAAATGCTCCCTTTTTCTCAGAAATTTGCATATTCCATATATGTGCGATGTGAACGAATAGAATCGAGGGTACAAATTCAATCATACCAAAAAAGTTAAAGTTTTGTTCCCCCTGGGCCATTAAGTAATTCTTCCTCATTTGACCCTATTGAATCAAGCAAGTCTTTCATTGTTCCCACGGAATTGTTAATGGAAGAGATTAGCTTTTCCTTCATAAGAGTATTTAGCTCAACATAAAGTGAGTTTTTTGCAGGTCTGAGAAATTGTGAATAGTTGAGCAGTTGTCTCCATTGGTGTCTAACTTTAAGTGAGGTAAGAGTCCACTCATGCTGGATTACCGAATTCGGAATGGCCATTGCAAGAGACAACACTTCTTTCCACAGCTGTGCCTGCATCTTATTCAAAAAGTCCCCCAAATCCAGAAGCGAGAGATCCAAACCATACCAAAGCACAGGTTCAATTTTCATTAAATAGTATTGCAGGGCGGGCAACATCGAGACGCTAGAGACTTTGTGAAGTAAACGTTTCATATGTGCAATTAAGGGAGGGATCTAGTCCCTCAGTGAGTGTTGCCACATACTAAAAGAAGTTGAATTTGTAAGATTGTGACCTAAATATCTGATCAACGAAACTAGCTCAATCAGTTCATCTCCCAAAGTCCACTTCATCATTTTGGGCTTTTTTTGTTTAGAAAAAACAATGATCTTTGACTTTGACCGAGTGTCCTTAAGATTGTGTTTCACAGCAAATTGCATAAAGATGTCCAATTTGCAATGAAGGTCGATTGGGGTAAGGTCAAAAAGAATAAGATCATACACAAATGCGAGCCAATGTACTCTAAGAGTACGCAGCCTGCCAGGCAGGATAAATGTCACACCTACACCACAAACTCTCAATGTCACTCAGATATATATATTGAAGAGAGTGGGGGCCAGAGTGCACCCTTGTTTGACTCTCAATAGAGTTGGAATAGGTCTAGAGAGGGCACAATTGCTGGTTAGACAAATTCTGATTGTGGTGCTTTTATGGAGTAGGGCAATGAGTTGAACCATATTCAGAGGAACTCCAAACTTGATCAATTTGGCCCAAAGAATTTCACGCAATACACAGTCGAAGGCTGCGTACATGTCCAAAGATGCCATATAGACGGGCCCCATACTGTGGTTTTTCACATTATGTAAAAGATCCACCATAACAATAGCATTAAGGGCGGTGACCATACTTTGCCAAAAGCCTACTTGATACCTAGACAAGATAGGTGACTAAGCTACAAAAAAGTTAAGGTCTCTAAGAAGTAATAATAAATATTTGGCATTTATATAGCGCTACAAACCCACAGGTATCTGAGCGCTGCTTATTATTACCCACGGTGTGTGGTGCTCATTTATCGACCTCGGGAGGATGAAAGGCTGAGTTTGGCCCCGCCGGGATTCGAACCTGCGTTAGCAGGCTCTGCACAGATGTCAAAGCGAGCGCTCTACTCGCTGTGCCACTTGACCAGCTAAGTAGAATGGAAAAGACCTTACTGCCAGAATCAGTTAACGCGATTGGCCTAAAGTTGTCTGGTGCTGTGGGATCGGCCTTTTTATATACACTGGAATAACAATGGATTGAGGCCATAACTGGGGAATTGAGTGAGTTGAACTTTTGTGATCAAATAGTACCTTAAAATAAGACATCCAGAGTTGGGAAGCCTCTTTGATAACACAAGGTGGAATCCGGTCAAGGCCAGGGGATAGAGGGTTTCAATCTTTTAATTGCCCACTCAATGTCCTCAGTATTCCATGGGTACTGACCAAATATGGACCAACCCAAGATAGGATCATAAAGATCAATCTTGGGTCCCTGCTGGAAAAACGTGGCCGTAACAAAGTCGATCCACCTATCCTCAGCAATTGGACATTCATTCTCAAAGGGCCTTACTCCTAAAGTATTATTAATGATGCCCCAGAACTGTCTGGCGTTTGCATGAGTGATATGATAGAACATAGTCTGACTATCCTTAGTGTGAAGTTCAATTTTGCGTGATTTGACTAAGTTTCTATGCCGTTGATAGAGTAATATTTTGGCCTTGAGACAATCAGTCATGCCTAAACCATTTGAGGCCAGATGTTTCAAAGAAATTCTAAGTGCCCATTTTGATTTAGCGATCAAAGGATCGAAGTGATATATAAGATGTTTCTTTGAGTAGACTTTTTGAGTATCAATGATACGTTTCATGCAAACGCCAACAATCCTGGAGACATCATAAAGCAAGTCTGCATTAGTAGTGGAAGAGGCCTTGCCCACAGCCCATGGCATCAGTTACTTCAAACATAGAACATATGAACTTATGACAGAGCTTATTATCCCATCGGAGTCTCCTACCTCCTCCCTCCAAGGTGATAAAGGTTGCAGGTAGGAAAGAGTTGTGTGCACTATGTGGTAGATCAACCGAAAATACCAAAGCCAGATGGTCTCCTACGCTAAAGTCAACTAATTTACATGACCCTGAGGATAGTTTAACCCTGGTGGACATATATATGAAATCAATCTGACAGTGCTGGGAATCCCTATGCCATGTATAGATAGGAAGCTCATCTGAGGGTAGATAACGCAGCAGAAATAGTTCCCAACTAGTCATAAATAAATCCCAGTCACTACCTCTCGAACAGCTTTTATGTGAGGAGCCGAAGACGGCATTGGTCGAATTGAGCACACTGCCCTCAAAGCAGTTGGAGTTGAAATCACCCCCCACTATAATCGAGTGGGTGAGCCCCTCAACAAGCCAACCTTAAAACAATTGGGATAATGTTGAATGTAAAGATTTAATGGACTGTCTAGCAAGGTTCCAATAGATGTTAACCAGAAGTAGCTTAATCTTGGAACAGCTGGTTGAAATAGCAACTGCCAAGAGGGAATAATCAGAATAGATCAATTCTGATCTGAGTTGAAGAGAATTATCGATTGCAATGATTAAACCCCCACTAGGCCTGCCCTGGTCTGCTGAACCGCCAAGCTAGAGTAGTTATGGTATTCCTGCAGATCACATTGACTGGTCAACATGCTCTCCTGTAACATGAGAATATTACAATCCCTCAAACTGGGAGAGGTACAAAAGGAATGATAAAAGTTCCCCAGCCACACACATTCCATGATAAAGCCTTAATCAGGTGAGGGTTAGGGTTGAGTTGGTGCTCGACGGAGCCCCATCAGTGATTTGAGTGCCAACTCAACCCAGGACCAGTCTTGTTGATTGACATTAGGAGTCTAAGTACATAAAGCGGAATTGCCATTCGAAGTAACCGCAAGGCTAGGAACGCTGTCCTGAGGTGGTATAGACAGAAATGCCTTTGCATCTTCTTCCGATTCGATCTAGGAAATATTTAAACCCAAGGAAAGCAAATCTTTCCTTTGTTCCGACACTATGGTGGAAACAATTTCAGAGTGAAAATAAGAGAACACACGGTTATTGTTTATCAAAAGTTGGGAAATCAAGTCTATGTCATCCGAATTAAGGGCTCTCAAAAGGGGAATCTGTTGAAAGATCCCCCAAAATCCTGGTGCGATTCATCCTTGTTTGTTCATATGGTTGATGTTACTGTCCCATCCCAGCAAGGTATGGTCCGGTGAATCTGTTTTTTGCATGTCCACTCCAAAATTGGATTCAACAATTGCAACCCCTTGATTAGTGTGAGCCGTGTGGTTCAAAGATTGGGGATCCCCAATCTGGGTCTTAGATGATGACATAACAATGGGTTGACCCAAGACTTGAGTCCCACTTGCTTGAGTTGTAATTTTTAGCACCAGACTGGAATCATTTGGAAGCTCAAGGATGTCATTTTCGCTTGATGACCCCTGGGAAAATTTAGGATTATCTGGGTGTCAAGATTGCGAGGCTTGGTAGGTGCAGTCAGGATATTACCTGTTCCTGAAATTGTTAAGGGGCATGGATCATACCAATTTCCACAGTCTTTAATACTCAGTGGTTTGCTTCGTGAGTCCTGCCAATACCTTCCTGAATTTTGACCAAACCATCGCCAGCAGCATTCGATTCATTGGCAAAGTTATTGTGTGAACCCGAATTAATGATACTGTCATTGGCAGGCAGCTATTCTTAGAATATGTGTATATCAATGGACGCAAAACTCTGGCAGTCAGAGACACTGCGGCTAGGATCCCTGCTGTCAGCCGGAAGTGGGTACAGCTAGGCCAGTATATTGATGGGTCTGATTGTAGCGTCAGTGGGTTTGAAAGAAAGAGTAAGTGCCCCTTGGCAATAGTAGAGTTCACCTGGTGAGGTGAAATGACGCTGCGCTGTGTATCGGTGAAAGACTCCATCCCTGTCCCATGTTTGTTGGTTAAGGACCTTCCTGGCCCCAGATAGTGGCAGCAGCTACCAGATCTAGGGCCAAAGAGGTCGCCAGATTGAGGGTTCTCAGTGCCTTAGGGCCTATGGTGCTTCCAAAAGGCTTGTTGGAGGGACCGGCATGGCCGGTAGATCCTGGTCCAGTTCCACAGACTTCTAAGTTGCCTACTCCTATGGGAGAGGGGCCAGTAGCCACTGAGGACCCTACTTTGGTAGCAGGGGACTCAGTGACTTCAGAGTTGCCTGGTGCAGTGCAGAAACCTGAGGTGGAGGACAATGTGAGCTCAGGTCTGAAGGGCCTGCCCAAGCGGAATGAGTTTACATCAGCTGGGGGCCCAGATCAGACTGACTTCTTCAAAGCCCAGAGAGAATGTCCCACTCTGGCGGCCTGCAGAAGCAGGCGGAGGAGGAGGCTAAGGGCGAGGTCCCTGAACTGTTCAAATTGTACTGGCAGGAGGGACTCCTGTAGAGTGAGAAAAAAGACTCAGAGGACAAGGGCACCAGAAGGTTGGTGATTCCCCAATGCCACAGAAGGTTCCTTTTGGATTTGCCTCACTAAATTCCTTTAGCGGATCACTTGGAAGTGACTAAGACATTGGACTGGTTGTCTGTGCACTTTTACTGGTTGCAGTTCGGCATAAAAGTTAAGGAATTTGTTCAGTCCTTCCCGACTTGTCAGGCTTCTGGCAAGTCAGGTGGTGCCACAAAGGTTCCCTTAATTCCACTAACCGTGGTTGGGGGGCCTTTCGAGAATAGGCATGGACATTGAGGGTCCTTTGGATCCCCAAACCAGCTCAGGGAACAGCTACATGTTGGTGGTGGTAGACCACGCCACAAGATACTCTGAGGCTGTCCCTCTGAGGAGCATCAAAGCCCCGTGATTGTGAAGGCTCTGATTGGGATATTCTCCCATGTTGGTTTCCCAATGAAGTCATTTCGGACAGGGGAAAAAACTTCATATCAGCGTTTATGAAGGCTATCTGGCCAGAGTGTATTACCTACCGTTTCTCTACATCCTTCCATCCACAAATGAATGGGCTTGTTAAGCTGTTCAACAAGACCTTGTAGGCATGATAGGTGGCTTGGAAGAGCAGATGAGGAGAAAATTGGATATTCTCCTGCCATGACTTCTGTTTGCCTACAGGGAGGTGCCACAGAACAGAGAGGGTTTAGCCCCTTTGAGCTTCTGTTTGGACACCCTGTACAAGGTCCCCTCAGTCTAGTGAGAGAGGGATGGGAGGGCAACCCCTCATCCCCCACACAAGATGTGGTGGACTATGTACTTGGCCTCTGTTCTAGAATGACAAAGTACATGGAACAGTCAACCAAGAATCTAAAGGCCAGTCAGGAGCTGAAGAAGCACTCGCCTGACCAGAAGGCCACAGTGACAGTTTATTCTCTAGGCAGTGGGTGTGGAGTATAGAACCTGTCAATTCCAGTGCCCTTCCGGACAAGTGTACTGGTCTTACTGGCTCTCATTGACATGAAAGGACCTAAGCAGATGTGTAGGGTCTTTCACATCAACCGGCTAAAACCCAATTGTAGGTGGGATGACTTAGTGATGGCGTTAGTGACAGATGGAGAGAATGAGGAGACTGGTCCCCTGCCAGACCTCTTACACACTGAAGCCACAGATGTTTCATTTGAAGGTGTCAACCTTGCAACAGACTTGTCAGAACAGCAACTGTTGCTGTTTACTGGAAATGTTTGCCGGTCTATTTTCACTGACCATTTTTGCTGACTCCAGGTCCCGTAGATTGGTGCACTCATGATGTCGACACTGGAGACAGTAAGCCGATGGAGAGCAGGATTCACCAGCTGTCCATCCGATAAGGTCAGGGACACGATCAAGGAGGAAGTTTCCAGGATGTTGTATGTAGGAGTGATAGAGCCATCCCACAGCCCCTTGGCTAACCCATTGGTACTCGTCCCTGAAAAGACCAGTGGTGGGAAGACTGAAGTCTGCTTTTGTGTGGACTACAGGGGACTCAATTCTGTCGTGAAGACAGATGCCCACAATCATTCCTTGGGCAGATGAGCTTGTTGACAAGCTTGGTGCTGCCAGGTTCATATGTACCTTTGACCTCACAGAAGGGTACAAGCTTGACAGACAGAGCAAGAGAGAGGTCAGCATTTTCCACCCCAGAAGGAAATTATCAGTTCACTGTGATGCCCTTCGGATTGAAGAATGCCACTGCCACATTTTAGAGGATGGTTAACAAGGTTTTGTCTGGACTGGAAAACTTCAGTGTTGCCTATTTAGACAGCATTGCTGTGTTCAGCCACACCTATCCTACCTGAACTAAGTGCTTCAGGTGCTGCAGAACGCAGGTCTGACTATCAAGGCCACGAAATGCGAGATAGAGCAGGGCACAGTGACTTACCTAGGCCACCTGCTCTGTGGAAGTAAGAAACAAGCTCTCTAAGCAAAGGTACAGGCTTTGAAGCACTGGGACATCCCCACCACACAGACGCAGGTGAGAGAATTTCTAGGTCTCACCAGGTACGACCTTCAAGGGATTGGGACCATTGCCGTGCCTCTGAATGATGTAACTTCCAAGAAAATGCCAAAGAAGTTACTTGGACATCCGCCTGTTAAACCTCCTTTCAGGATTTAGAGGATGCAGGACCCCAGTTCTGTAAGTGCCAGACTATAGCTCGGAAGTTCATCATCCAGACAGATAGTGTTTTTGCAGCAGAACTCTCAAGGGGTAGAGCAACCTGTCATCTACATTAGCAGGCAATTGACAAAAAGGGAAAGGAACTTGGCCATTATTGAAAAAGAGGCTTATACAGCCATGTGGGCAGTAAAGAAGCTGAAACCCTACATCTTTAGGTCGCACTTTACTATCCAAACAGACCAGCAGCCTCTTAGATGGTAAAATGGCCATGCAGGGGAGAACCCTAAGCTTTAGTGTTGGGCCATATCCGTACAGGGATTAGATATGGACATCCAGCACAAGCCAGGCTCACAGCATGGAAATGCAGATGGCCTCAGCCGGTACTTTTGCCTAGATGACGAACCAGACCCTCAGTAGGGTGGTGGTTCATATGTTGAGGCTGGGGTACATGTGAGGAATTCGACCATCTGCACGGTGTGTGCGCGCTCACCTGGGCTTTTTTGAAATTTGTAATTAAATGGCATGATGGTACATCAACCTCAGGAAAATGTGTGTGGCTAATTCACACACATTTTCCTATGCTCACACCATGACAAACGCATAGAACTGTGTACTGTGGGCGGACACAGCCTACAAGCACAGTCCGCCCTGTCATATTTAGTTGGAATGTGACAGCCAGGAGTACACTATGTCCTCTCCAGGAACAGAGAGGACCAAGCTTCCCCTATCATGGCCAGCCTGATCAACTAACAAAGGCTGCATGGATCTGCCCTGCTCTTTTGTTCAGCCCTGCAGCTGATGGCAGCAATTAACATACCAGTGGTGTCAAACAAGGCTGCCCTCTAGCAGCAAGTATATTTAACTTGTTTATATCAGACATCAAAGACGTCTTTAACGGATTACACACGTTCCCACCCAAAATTCACGGTTCTCACGTTATCTAGTTTACGCGGATGACATCATTCTGCTAGACTCAACACCTATAGGTCTACAACGTAAACTTACTGCCGTGGAAAAATATCTAACAGATAATGGCCTGAATATCAACAAGGAGAAATGTGAAAGCATCGTCTTTGAAAAACTGCAAGGCTCGAACACTAACAGGCAGAAATTCAAATGGTACCTGGACAAAGAACCGATCAGGCGTGTGCAAAACACCACCTATCTAGGAATGCGAATAAGTGCGAGCATAAACGACGCACCATGGGTGGAGTCAGTAAAGAGAAAATGCCGACAACTGGCATGCCAGGCGTCCCTAATCAACAAAAAATTTAGAACATTTTCCCTAAAACCAACGATAAACTTTTTTCAGAAAAAGGTGGTGCCTTCTCTGATCTATGGTGGTGAAAATGCATTTGGCTGCGGGAATGAAGTATGGAACTCGTTCGAAAACATCTTTTGGTCCAAAGTTCTACACCTCCCTAAGGGCACCTCCAAGGCCTGCGTAAGGTATGAGCTTGGGTACATCTCTATGCAAGCGAGGGTTGCCTGGAACCTATTAAGTCTCTTTAGGAAATCGAAATTAATGAATCTGACGCCCCAAATTGCAATTCTTCACAAACTAGAGACCGAGAAAGCTCCTACAATCCTGTACCAATGGAACGAGTTATGCCACAAGGTTCTTAACTCATACGACATCACGATACAAATGCTGCTTGAAAATCCTGATGCCGCCAAATTGAAGTTGTGGAGAACCGACTGGATCAACACCTGTAATCTAAGAGCAACATCAAGGACAATGCAAGAAGCCCCTGAAGAGGCGAGAGCTTACGGCTGCACTCCGGCATACCTGCCTTGCTTCCCGGACCAGTGGTTGAGATCCCTATACTTGCAGTTTAGGATTAATGTCCTGCCGACTAAGGAGCGACTCTGTTTTTGGTCCCAGTCATCTGACTCGGACCTTATTTGTCGCTTCTGTAAAACCTCAAACAAAACGCTCAAACATCTGACGATGACATGTTCCGGATTAGAGCAAGAAAGAAACAGCATCTTTGGCACAGTTACAAAGAACTTTCAGTTTCTATCCCGGGACGATTGGTGGAAAGCCCTGTTTGATGGGTCAAACAGACCTCTGCTATATGCTTTGGTCTCCTTTCTTCAGGCCGTAAGGATCATTTACATGCCATTTCGGCCGATCAGATGGACAGGACGGCTTGATTTTTGACCCGCTGTCGTATGTGGTGACTAAAAATACGTAATAAGATCCAAAGAGATGTGGGTTTGTTGTTTGTTTCATGTTTTGATGAATTCTGTATATTTTTAAAGGTTTGAATAAAACCAAATAAAAAAAAAATAATAATAATAATTAAGATACCAATTAGAGGGTATTTCCAACGGGCCCACATGGAACCTGGCAGCAGATGTTAACAAAGGAGACAGGCAACCCAACCACCTTTCATATATACTGTGTCAACCTGAAGCCAGCTCTTGCCCTCAGTATCAATGACAGTGAGCTGTCATGTCTGGGACTGCGTGTTTACAGTAGGCCACCCCTGTAGGGGGAACCCATCATTTTCTGAGCTAGTCGAGTTCCTGGAGCTGCAACCAACTGCAACACTGACCGTTGTCAAGCCGCAGTTGCTTAAAGACATCCTAGATGTATCAAAAAGTGCTTCAGAACCGGTGATCAGCACAGAGACAATTACTGACCCCGAGCCTCAGTGTAGGCCAGCCGGCAGCCGTTCATCCAGCTTTGCTCGCCGAACTGTCTTGCCGCCTGATACCCGCAGGTGACTCCCATCTTGAACTGTGTCCCAGAAGCCTGCAAAAAGCCCTGAAGCCAACTCGCCCTGTCAAGCACCAAGAACACCTACAGCACAAGGTGCATTGTGGTCCTGTCCCCGTGGTCCTTCCCAGAAGGCCCCTAGAGAAATATTAAGACGCATTGTTCCCTATGTGCTGATGCCAAGAAACCATAAACTGTTGTGGCATTAGCCACACCGACTACCCTCCTGTCAGTATCCAGAGTGCATTCCTTTTCCTTCTTTGAAACTGTCTGTCCTCTGCATTCCTCTACCAGGTCGGTTGTATTTCGTAGTGTTGCTAGAACTGTCTGTTGTGAAATAAATATAGTAGATATTTTTGATACACCCTTGCTGGACAGTCCCTTTTATCATTTTGTAATAATTGTATTTTCACTGTGTTGCAACTAACCAACGATCCACGACCTTGCAGAGATAAGCCTGCCGTTCTGTCCACGTTACCAAAATTGGACAAGGAGGTTTATAATTTGCTTGTGTTTCTAATATGTTCAGATCCCTTCTGGTGTACTAGATGTGTGGGGCTGATTGATGGTTTAGAAAGCGATATTCACCCCTGGAGCACTGGTGCCCCAGAATTTGATTTGTCACATCCACAAAAGTCCAATGTCCCAAGTTGCAATGTAGTATGCAGTGTGGTAGATCAGAATCAGGAGACGGACAGGGTGGCATGTTGAATGAATGTTTCCTTATTATACCACAAGAACTAAGCTGTCCCAAATCCTAAGATTCTCTGCCTACCCTGCAAAGGATAACATAAAAGGGTGCTTGTCCAGGTGTCCTAAAAAGCAAGAGAAGTCATCTGTCCAGAATCCTATGCAAACTTGAGCCTCCCACTACAAAAGTAAAACATAAATACAACACAGGTACAAGTAGGGCCCTTGCCTAAGCAGAAGAACAGTGCCTGGTTTCTGCCCCCCACCGTTGTGTCTTTTCATCAAAGGGGGCTCCTTGGCCAGATGCACAGTTCAACCCAGGACACTGGATGTCCTTTCAGTCTTTAACCCCTTGTGTCTGTTGCCAGTCGCTGGTTTGTCTCTCTTTCCTCTGGTCTACCAGGGTTTAGCTCAGTCTCTTGCCTCTTCCACACTTGGAGATCCCGGACTCATATCCCCACTCTGGGTGTTCTCATTGTCTTCGCTCCACCTGGGGACTTCCTGCCTTTGGATCTCGTTCATCTCTCCCAGTCTTAGTGCCTTGTTTCTTTCACCCCGCCTTGATGTCTCGCTTCTTTCACCTCGCCTTGGAGTCTAACTTCTCTGAACCCACCTTAGGGTCTCATTTCTATCACCTCACCTACGGTCACGCTTCTTTCACAGAGCCATGGGGTCTTGATTCTCTATCCACACCTTGCGGTCTGGTTTGTCTCACCCCCTGCTTATGGTTTCGCTTTTCCCACACAGTCTTGGGGTCTCATTTCTCTCACCCCACCTTGGGGTCTTGATGGGCCTTGCCGCCCTCCTCCTGGTTCCCCCGAAGGCACTGTGCACCTCTGGTTTCGGACCGTGCTCCTGGGGGGAGAGTCGGTGAGTTTGACTGACGGAGTGCCGCTTCTTTGGCTCGTCTGAGGTGTTCTGCATCAGGTGTGGTTTACCCTTTCTTCCTGCTGGCTTCTGGTGGGACTTTAGTAGCATTTTCTCGGTACCCCGGTTGTCTGGTTTCCTCACAGTAGTCATTCCTCTACACTATTCTGGGCTGGGCACTTCCGACCCCCTGGCCTGCCGATGCTCAACATTCTGCGGAATCAGGCATGGGTGGGTCTGCCACACTTGGCGTACGCTCTCTTCCCTGCCACAGCTCCCAGGAGGAGGTTCCTGGACATCTTCAACTCTGCAGATTTCTCTTCCTTTTCCGTTCTAATTTGTCTTCATCTCCTACTCTGCTAGGATCTGGGACTATCCACAGTTTTTCATCGCAGGCGAGGCCGGTGAATATAGAGGGTCAGAAACCATGCCAGCCATTTACACAGGAAGTTTCAATCTCCCATGAGGCCAATATAAATATTGGGATATGGGAAGATAACAGGGGATTTTCTGTCCTCTAAGGGGGCAGGGGTCTTCCCCACTGGGATCCCGCTTGCCCTGTCCCCTCCCCCCTGGGGTGCTAAGCTTAGTGACTTCACCTCCCTAGTCCCAAAGCGGGGTGGGCTCCTCCTTGGGGAGAGGAGATGAATTCCCTGAATTCAACACAGCATTTTGATATGTCATTGGAGAGCCCACAACTGCAATCAGTTGACCCGCTTCAGGATAATTTGGTCTCAACTCACCCTCCTCATCCCACCTTTTAGTTCACCATCCCCATATCAGCCAGGCAATGTGCCATGACGCAAGTCTGGTTTTCATGTCAGTAATCACTAATTCACTGACATAGTCATAACACACAGTGGGCCTCATTACACAGTAGGTGGTAAACGATGGTGCTATTAGCACCATGGTTGCCGCCGGTACCATACCGGTACCACCATGGAGGAAAGGGGAATTACCACCCCATTCCAAGGTTGGTGGGGCGGTAATTCCCCCGTTCTCCATGGCCCTTCCCCATTTTTGCCCCATAGGGCATAATGGGAATGGAGAAGGAGCTAATTACGGTACTGCAAATTGCGGTACTGTGTTAGGGAGAATTCTCTGTTTAGGCTGAATTTCCTAACCTAGTGAGTCCCCCAGCAGCTTTGCTGGATTTCTGGAGTTTGTTTTTTTCCATCCTGCCAAGAGTGAGACTCTTTTTCTCCCACTCTTGGACATGAATGTGGTTAATTCCTGTGAATGTCAATGTGTTCTATTGGCTATGGGGTCTTTTACTCCATAGGGCCTCATGTGTTTTGCTATGTGTGTTACACCGCACCCTCCGTGCCGTAACACTAGGATGTCCTAGAGGATCCCCACCATAGATTCCATACCCTGGGACTGACTACTGTCTCCCAGGGCATGAAAAGTCACCAATGGCTTTACTAGACCTAAACTTACTAACAGAACTAGTACAAACCATCCTATTGTGGACGTACCGGTAGGGGTAATTTGATTAACCCTTGGTCTGTTATTCGAGGGGGCACTGTCCCGTCCCCACCTCGTCGAGTTTTGGCTGGTGGCAGTGGAAACTACTTTGTATATTCGACCCCGAATATATTCCTATGGGATTCTTCCCATTGTTGGAGGCTAATACTTTTTCCCGTTAGTCTCTAGCATACCGCCGGTTTATTTGTCTTAAATAAATCTACCGGTCAGTATATTCTGCCAGAACCTGGTTTTTAAAATGGCGTCTGTGTTCACCTCTGTAACTCCGAACCAAAGGTTGAGCCCTTTGTTCCACTTCTGCACAGAAGCCCTCCAAAGTGGTGCCATTCTGTCTGGGTACCACCGGGGGTGAGGGAGGGGGTTTAGGCACCCTGGACTGAGTTGCCTCTGGTGTGATTGGCCCAAGTGGTGAGCCACCCCGCTCACCACTTGGCGTGTTTTGGTTGACAGCTAGGCTGAATGAATGGGGGTTTGCTGCATAAAAGCAGGGCTTTTGGGACTGGATCTTCAGAAGTCGCCACAGGACCTAAGAATCCGACGAGGGTAAAGCTGAGCCGACCTGCAACGACGACACCTCTGGTGGAGCCCTGCTGAACCGACTCACCACTTCCCAACGACAGAGGAGATCTCCCTGCTGGAGAGTCATCTCCCCCTGACTGGTGGGAACAACCAGTCCCTTTGCTTTTTCTTTGTTTCTAGGGCGTAGTGGTCGAATTGCCCATGCTGAGCACCCCGGCAACCGGATAGCCACTAGCCCATACCGCAACCAAAAGGTGGTGCCTTGTGACGGAGCACTCCGCGGCTGGTCTCTTCCCTGGTGGTGCAACGATCTTCAACTTTCCTTCGACGACGAGATCATCTCATCTCTTGGCAAAGCCCCGACTTGCATCCACCACCAGGAACAACTGCCCCCGCCGGAGCTGTCTCTTCACTTACAAGGTACTGTGTCCGCCTGGCTTCCCTTGTGACGGTTAGCGTGAGGTGTCTTAAATCCTAACCTTTCCATTGGGTCGCCTCCAGACCTTCTTAACATTTTGTTCTAAATTGGTCCAACCTTTCTGTGACAATTTGCTACAATGACTCGAAGTGCATTTCCACTGTGATACTTTTTGGGACATATCGCCTTGCCTCTCTCCGAGTGGGCCTGGCCTCTGAACTTTGTGATCCATAGTAGACCCTGCCTTGCGGGCCTTGCATTTGCTTCGTAAAAGTGTTGGTACCGAGTTGGTTTCATACCCTGCCTTTACTCTCCCGTTCTAACGAATATTAGAGTGCCATCTAGGTTAAAGCATTCACCTCTGTCTGCAAATAAGTGGTGCTGTTGAACCTAGACTTGTCGAAATATTGTTAGGGGATTGATATACTTATAGTAATTGTAATTGAAGTTGTTTGCCGTATTAGTGCCAGTGTGTTTTCATAGATGTGTCCTTAAAATAAATAATTATATGATCTTTACACCCAAGCTCTGTTCCGTGTCTGCTTGTTCTACGGTGTAAATTGCCCTATCTTGTATACTCCACATACGGCCTAACTTTTCTTGAGAGAAGTCTGACTGCTCAGCCACAGCTACCAAGTGAATCTGGGTGATACAGACGGCTACCAAGTGGGTTTACTGCCAAACACCTGTAGACCTAAATCTTTTGCAGTGGTCCCAGAGGGAACTGCACATGTTTCTGCTTAACACTGGTGTACAGCAGAGGGATTTGTATCGAGTATACAGTTTAGAGTGCTTTTTAACACTTTAGGATAAATAACCACAAAGCTTAGCACTAAAAAAGCAACTTTCAAAAACATGTCTACTATAGAAGTTTACAGCCAAGAGTTCTTGTCAGGCGAAAATACGTTTGAGAGCTCTCTGTAGACAAAATAATCTTTCTGTAAGAGGCAAGAAAGTAGAACTGATAGCGAGATTGCTGGAAAACAAAAGTCTGGGTACTGGTTCAGAGGAACCAACTTCTCCAGCAAATGTAGAAAACAGTGATGGTATTGATCTGAATCAAAGTCTTGATAATGAGTCAGAAGAGGAAAGTGAACCTAATGAAGTTAGCCACTCTGAGCCTCTGTCTGCCTTACCTACTGTACCTACGGGGTCCATACCAGGTCCCACATGTAACCCTGCTTATTTTGAACTTGAAAAAATGAAGCTCGAATTAGAGTACAAACGTTTTTTAGCCCAATCTGAAAGAAACCAAGAGCTAGAGTTCAGACGAATGAATGCCCAAGCTGAGCAGAAGCAAGCTGAGTTAAGACTCAGAGAAATAGAACTAAATCATGAGTTGGAAATGAAAAAGTTGTCTGTGGAAAATGCTTCTCTCTCCTCTGGTTCCTCTAGAAGTTCCAGTTCCAAAAGACCCCGGATGCCTAAGGAATTAGTAGGTATGTATGAACCTAGATTGGATGTGTTGGATTGGTTGAAAATGTTTGAATATAATCATGGGCTCCAGGACATCACAGGGAATTAGTTACTTCCCTGGTTGTTCTCTAGGCTTCCCCCTGTTGCAACTGATGTGATAATGGAGTTGGGGGAGGTGGATAAGAAGGATTACGAAAGTGTGAAACTAGCTTTGATA
Source organism: Ambystoma mexicanum (assembly GCF_040938575.1). Taxonomy (NCBI): domain Eukaryota; kingdom Metazoa; phylum Chordata; class Amphibia; order Caudata; family Ambystomatidae; genus Ambystoma; species Ambystoma mexicanum. The sequence continues at coordinate 57,381,577 of NC_090938.1, forward strand.
GCTAGGTTTGGGAAGACCCCTTCGCAGTATCTTAAGAGGTTTAGAACCCTCAAAAAGCATGATGGTACCCCTTGGGCTACCTGGGTGAGTGAAGGGTTGAAAAACTTAGAGGGATGGATTAAGGGTTACAAAGTGAACAGTCATGAGGGTATGAAGAATCTTTTTATGTTGGAGTCTATTTATGATGCCTGTTCTCCTGAGCTCAGACAGCACTTGGCTGATTCGAAGGAATTGGATTCCAGGAAGCTAGCTAAGGCTGCTGACTTGTGGGTTGCCAACAGGGCTACTCATAAGGATTCTGGGGCAACTCAGAAAAAGGATGAGGGAAGACAGCCTAAAAAAGACTCAAAAGAGAATTCTAATAACTCAAATTCCAAAGAGGGCCCCAAACAAAACCATAAGGGTAAGCCACAAGGAAAACCACAGCAGAATGGTGTACCTTCTGGTGCCAAACCAGAGGGAGGCCAGAACAAGCCACCATTCCAGAAAGAGTTCGGTAAATGCTTTGTTTGTGGCTCGACTGACCATGTGAAAGGAGATCCCAGATGCAAGGGTAAACCTTCAGGGGTCCAGCTTGTCTCCTTAGCCTTTTCTCCAGAGGAAGAAGTCCAAATGGCAAGTGGAAACTTTCTACTGCTGGCTGATGAACCCACTGGAGTCTCAGCCAGTGTTTCTTTAGTGTCTCTGGGTTTGTGGGAACAACAGAATTTAGATGTCTATAATTCTATCCCAGATAATACTAAAGAGTATTATAAGGACAGTGTCCAGGTGAATGGTCAGGAGACTCCTGCCATTAGGGACACTGGGGCCAGCATAACTGTGGTGGATAAATCTTTTTTTCAGGCCGAGGATGTTGCTAAGGCACCCAAACGCCTCACCAAGTTAGCTGGAGGGCCTGTGCAGATGCTTCCCCAATTACCGGTTCTCATCCAGTGTAACGACATGACTGTAAAGATACCTGTCAGCATACAGAGTGAGGTACCAGGACGAGTTCTGTTGGGTAACGATTTAAAAACTCTCGGAGTTGTGTCTCATACCCCCAGACCTCCTAGTAAACGGTTACAGGAGCTAACCAGACCTGCAAGGGAGAGAACCATGAGAGGTACTCCCCAGGAGATGATGAAGAAAGATATCACTCCTGCTCCACTGGAATTGTCAGCTGCTGTCTCAAAGAAATCAGAAGCGAAAGGGAAACCTAAAACTTCTATAACGAAACCAGCAGCCCGCCTTTCAGTGCAGCCAACAAGGACTTCCCCTCGGTTGTCCAAAGTTACACCCGTAACTCCCCCTCCAGCTGAGGCTGAGAGGGTGGTACAACCCTGTGTGGTAGAATTAGACTCTGAAGAAGAGCTAATGGAAGGCCAGGAACTCATTGGAGATCTGGATCCTGTTGACCACCCTGAGCTGCAGTCGTTACTGGCAGAAGGTGGACCCAACAGGGCAGACTTCAGTAAAGGACAGAGGGAATGTCCAACTCTGGAAGGTCTTCGCCACCAGGCAGAAGCCCAGGCTGAAGGGCAAGAGCCTGGGAAATACAGGTTGCACTGGGAAGATGGCCTCTTCTACAGTGAAGCGACCGAGTCTGCACCTGGAGACTACAAACGACTTGTAGTACCCCAAGAGAACAGACAACAGTTCTTGCAGTTAGCCCACGAGATTCCTTTGGCTGGTCACTTGAGTTTCAAGAAGACTAAGGAAAGGCTCTCTCTCTACTTTTATTGGCCGAAGATGGGGGCCGAAGTAGAAAAACACTGCAGGAGCTGCCACACCTGCCAGACCTCTGGTAAGGTTGGCTCCAAGAATGTGGCACCTTTAGTGCCTCTCCCAGTTGTGGGAGTCCCATTTGAGAGAGTAGGGATTGACATTGTTGGTCCCCTTGATCGTCCAACCTCCTCAGGCAACAGGTTTATACTTGTTTTAGTAGACCATGCTACTAGGTATCCTGAGGCAATTCCAATGAGGACTGTTACAGCTCCGGCTGTGGCTAAGGCCCTCCTTGGTATTTTTACCAGGGTCGGGTTTCCTAAGGAAGTAATCTCTGACAGGGGGGTCAAACTTTATGTCCCACTACATGAAAGCCATGTAGAAAACCTGTGGGGTTACTTACAAGTTCTCAACAGCTTATCACCCACAAACCAATGGGTTGGTAGAAAGGTTCAACCGAACCATGAAGAGCATGATAGGTGCTTTAGAAGAACCCCTTAAACGAAAGTGGGACCTTCTACTGCCATGCCTTCTCTTTGCTTATAGAGAAGTCCCTCAGGAGGGAGTAGGTTATTCTCCCTTTGAGCTTCTCTATGGTCATCCCGTCAGAGGTCCATTGGCCCTGATTAAGGAGGGGTTGGAGAGTGCTCCTTCTTCCAAGCCAGTCAGGGTGACTGACTACGTGATAGGTCTCTGAAGGAGAATGTCGCACATGATGACGGAAGCAAGTGATAACTTGAAAGCTGGACAAGCATTGGTCAAGCACTGGCATGATCAAAAGGCTAACATGGTTGAGTTCACTCAAGACCAGCTAGTTCTTGTTATGATCCCAACAAGGCAGAGAGCCTTGCAAGACAAATGGATGGGACCCTTCAGAGTTGTGGGTAAACTCGGAGAGGTCAACTATCTGGTGGACTTGGGCAATCCCAAGGAGACTCCGACAGTCTTCCACACCAACAGACTCAAAGCGTATGTCTCGAGACCGGATGTAGGGGCGTTGCTTCTAGCATCATCAGAGGAAGAAGAAGAGAGTGAAACTCTTCCTGATCTCCTCAGAGGCTTACGTTTAGACGAAAAATTGAAGGAGTGAATCTCTCTTTAAATCTGACACCTGAGGAACAAGAAGAGTGCAAATCTATGTTGAATCAGTTTGCCTCTCTGTTCTCACTTTCACCAGGCTTGACCCCTTGGAGCCAGCATGACATACTCACTGGTGACTGTCTGCCAGTCAAAAGCAGAGGATACAGAATATCAGAAAATGTACGAACCCATATCAAAGGTGAGGTCAGCAAGATGCTTGATCTCGGGGTAATAGAGCCCTCTACTAGTCCATGGTCTAGCCCAGTTGTATTAGTACCAAAGGCAGGATCTAAAGAACTTAGATTCTGCGTGGATTATAGAGCTCTTAATGCAGTCACCAAGAGTGATGACCACCCTTTGCCAAGAACAGATGAGTTGGTGGATAAACTTGGTTTAGCCAAGTTCCTCAGCACATTTGACGTCAGGCTATTGGCAAATAGCCCTGACAGACCATGCCAAGGAGAAAACTGCATTTTCTACCCCCGTTGGCTTATACCAGTTTAAGGTGATGCCGTTCGGATTGAAAAATGCACCTGCTACATTTCAACGGATGGTAAACCAGGTTTTGAATGGGATGGAGGACTTCTGCATGGCATACTTGGATGACAGAGCAGTGTTCAGCAATTCCTGGGAAGAACATGTAACCCACCTAAGAGATGTTTTGCAGGCTCTTGGACAAGCCAATTTGACCATAAAGGCGAGTAAATGCCAAATTGGACAGAGTAAGGTAGTCTATCTTGGACATGAGGTAGGAGGTGGAGAAATACGGCCTTTGCTCAGTAAGATTGAAGATGTGCAAAATTGGACGACACCTACTACTCAGACACAAGTGAGAGCCTTCTTAGGTCTCACTGGGTATTACAGGAATTTCATTGAGAACTATGGGACCATAGCTTCTCCTCTGAATGTCATCTCCTCTCCAAAATTTCCTAAAAAGGTTATATGGAACGAGGAGTGCAATCAGGCTTTTGAAAACCTGAAAAAGGCTCTTTGCCAAGCCCCAGTACTCAGAGCTCCTGATTACCACCAAACTTTCATTGTGCAGACAGATGCTTCAAATCTAGGAAAAGGTGCCGTACTCAGTCAACTGGATGGGAAAGGTAGGGAGCATCCCGTTTGCTTCATCAGCCGCAAGCTGAAGGATCATGAAACAAGGTGGGCAACAATCGAAAGAGAATGCTTTGCTATCGTGTGGGCTCTGAAGAAGTTTAGGCCATACTTGTATGGTTCTACTTTTGTCATTCAGACTGACCACCAACCCTTGAGATGGTTAATGCAAATGAAAGGGGAAAACCCGAAACTACTGAGATGGTCAATCTGCCTGCAAGGGTTTGATTTCACCATTGAGCACAGGTCAGGGTGTCACCACCAAAATGCTGATGGTCTCTCTAGGATGTATGTCATCGACTAGAGGTATGAGATTCATCCAGGAGTGGATTAAATCCTCCTGTCCCTTAGTCTGGGGGGGGGGGGCGAGTGGTAGGGAGAATTCTCTGTTTAGGCTGAATTTCCTAACCTAGTGAGTCCCACAGCAGCTTTGCTGGATTTCTGGAGTTTGTTTTTTTCCATCCTGCCAAGAGTGAGACTCTTTTCTCCCACTCTTGGACATGAATGTGGTTAATTCCTGTGAATGTCAATGTGTTCTGGGGCTATGGGGTCTTTTACTCCATAGGGCCTCATGTGTTTTGCTATGTGTGTTACACCGTACCCTCCGTGCCGTAACACTAGGGTGTCCTAGAGGATCCCCACCATAGACTCCATACCCTGGGACTGACTACTGTCCCAAGTCACCAATGGCTTTACTAGACCTAAATTTACGAACAGAACTAGTACAAACCATCCTATTGTGGACGTACCGGTAGGGGTAATTCGATTACCCCTGAGTCTGTTATTCGAGGGGGCACTGTCCCGTCCCCCCTCGTCGAGTTTTGGCTGGTGGCAGTGGAAACTACTTTGTATATTCGACCCCGAATATATTCCTATGGGATTCTTCCCATTGTTGGAGGCTAATACTTTTTCCCGTTAGTCTCTAACATACCTCCGGTTTATTTGTATTAAATAAATCTACCGGTCGGTATATTCTGCCAGAACTTGGTTTTTAAAATGGCGTCTGTGTTCACCTCTGTAACTCCGAACCAAAGGTTGAGCCCTTTGTTCCACTTTTGGCGGGCTTCTGCACAGAAGCCCTCCAAAGTGGTGCCATTCTGTCTGGGTACCACCGGGGGTGTGGGAGGGGGTTTAGGCACCCTGGACTGAGTTGCCTTGCCAACTCAAGTCGCACTCTGGTGTGATTGGCCCAAGTGGTGAGCCACCCCGCTCACCACTTAGCGTGTTTTGATTGACAGCTGGCTGAATGAATGGGGGTTTGCTGCATAAAAGCAGGGCTTTTGGAACTGGATCTTCAGAAGTCGCCACAGGACGTAAGAATCCGACGAGGGTAAAGCTGAGCCGACCTGCAACGACGACACCTCCGGTGGAGCCCTGCTGAACCGACTCACCACTTCCCAAAGACAGAGGAGATCTCCCTGCTGGAGAGTCTTCTCCCCCTGACTGGTGGGGACAACCAGTCCCTTTGCTTTTTCTTCGTTTCTAGGGCGTAGTGGTCGAATTGCCCGTGCTGAGCACCCCGGCAACCGGATAGCCACTAGCCCATACCGTGACCAAAAGGTGGTGCCTTGTGACGGAGCACTCCGCGGCTGGTCTCTTCCCTGGTGGTGCAACGATCTTCAACTTTCCTTCGACGACGAGATCATCTCATCTCTTGGCAAAGCCCCGACTTGCATCCACCACCAGGAACAACTGCCCCCGCCGGAGCTGTCTCTTCACTTACAAGGTACTGTGTCTGCCTGGCTTCCCTTGTGACGGTTATCGTGAGGTGTCTTAAATCCTTACCTTTCCTTTGGGTCGCCTCCAGACCTTCTTAACTTTTTGTTCTAAACTGGTCCAACCTTTCTGTGACAATTTGCTACAACGACTCGAAGTGCATTTCCACTGTGATACTTTTTGGGACATATCGCCTTGCCTCTCTCCGAGTGGGCCTGGCCTCTGAACTTTGTGATCCACAGTAGACCCTGCCTTGCGGGCCTTGCATTTGCTTCGTAAAAGTGTTGGTACCGAGTTGGTTTCATACCCTGCCTTTTCTCTCCCGTTCTAACGAATATTAGAGTGCCATCTAGGTTAAAGCATTCACCTCTGTCTGCAAATAAGTGGTGCCGTTGAACCTAGACTTGTCGAAATATCGTTAGGGGATTGATATACTTATAGTAATTGTAATTGAAGTTGTTTGCCATATTAGTGCCAGTGTGTTTTCATAGATGTGTCCTTAAAATAAATAATTATAAATCTTTACACCCAAGCTCTGTTCCGTTTCTGCTTGTTCTACAGTGTAAATTGCCCTATCTTGTATACACCACATACGGCCTAACTTTTCTTGAGAGAAGTCTGACTGCTCAGCCACAGCTACCAAGTGAATCTGTGTGGTACAGACGGCTACCAAGTGGGTTTACTGCCAAACACCTGTAGGCCTAAATCTTTTGCAGTGGTCCCAGAGGGAACTGCACAGGTTTCTGCTTAACGTACCGTAATTAGCACAAAGGTCAGTTTGCGGGTCCCAACTTTAAGGCCTGGTCTACACCAGCCGTTAAGGTCGGGTCCCGCAAAGGGACCTCGTAGTAAGGCGGTAAGGGTTAACGTCACCGGTACCCTTACCGGTGACCGTTAATCCTTACCGCCTTCCGTGTAATGAGGCTCAGTATTTCAAAGCCAATACATTATTAACTATTACTATTATATAACTATTAAAAATATTGTTACAATACCATTCACCTCTGTCAAAGCAATTGTTGCTGTCCTGAAATGTAATGTACAGTTTATTATGTAATGTTATTGTTTTACCGTGTAATCTACATGTTGATCATGTGATTTGAGGCCATGACAACGGCAGTTATGCAGTTTACAAATAACATAAATAAACTCCACATATTGCCACTAGGCCCAGAAGCATAACATTCACAACTTCTCACATTTGTACTTGGAAGGAATTTTCAACATGATCATATGTGTTTAAATGAAAACTATTACAAAATCATAAACTAAAGAGATTCCTCTTTTTTTTTTTTTACAGTTTAATTGAAAACAAAATGCCTGCGGCTGTTTGTACCAGACCAGCAGTGCAGAGTGATAAAAGAGAACAGACAGTTCTCCCGGTTATTTTGTACGTTCTTCTGGAACTAGTCGAACAAAGTTCGAATCCCGGCTTTCCCACTTCACAAAATGTGTTGACCTCCAAGAATTCATTTAATCTCCTTGTGCCTCAGTTCTCTTTAGTAACAAGCAGTGTAGCTCTGGAACAACGTTAAACACCAGTTTTAAGTGTTCTCTAATTAAAAAGGTACATTTACTTACTCTCACAAGTGGGCAAGGGGGGCTTCCAAGTGCTGTCCGCCTGGCAGTGGACTGTTCTGGCGCCTTTCAGCTTGAAACTCGTATTGCACTCAAAGGTCACGCTGCTGCCATATTTGTAAGGAGGTTTGGAATTAGAGGTCACGTTTCCATTCGGTTCATGCGGGGTGACACACCTGACATCTACACAGAAAAACAATGTGAAAAGTGGCGTATGACAAGGCAGTCGAGCGAACGGTACTACATGTGCATACTAGTAACTGGTGCATACCATTGGCAGCTGGTACATATGTAAGTTAGTGTGAGCGAACATTTCATCCCTACCTTCATTTGCCATTAGAAATAAGTCGTGTTTGATAAACATCTTTTCTATGGGTTGTACACTAATTCACCTTTTCACAATTGGCCTCGGGAGAATTGACCTCGGGAGAAATGACCTCTGGAGAAATTACCTAATTTAGAAGGCCAATTAGGACATATATGCGGGGGAAACCCCCCACACCCCCCCACCCAATCCAAACCCCCCCACAATCCCCCACCCAATCCCCTTATATTATTTATAATCCAAAACCAACCCAATACATATATAAAATAACTAAAATAATATAAAGGTCAATTGTGCAGAAGGTCAATTAGGACCACTATAATTAGGTCAATTGTGCAAACGGTCAATTGTAAAAGGTCAATTTGGGCAATACCTTTCTATGTGTGTTTGCCAATGTGTAAATATGCAAATGGTATTGCAAATCCAAAACAATATTGAGGTCAGGCGCCAGAGAACTAGACAGTCTGCTCTGCCCCAAGGAGGTTCTAGAGCAGGGTCTCCAACCTTTGGCTCGCCAGATGTGTGTGGACTACATGTCCCATCAGCCCTACTAAGCACAGTCAATGGTTAGGATCCAGGGAGGTATGGCCCAAAACATCTGGAGAGCCACATGTTGCAGACCGCTGCTCTCGAGGAAGATTCTAGTCACACAGCTGAACTTTCTTCCATATGTGTTCATGTCTTCATTCTGCATTCATGAATTATTCCGTTCTAGCGCTCCGCATTGCAAAAAGAAACAGTTCCTTCAAAACGCATGGTTGGGAAGAGGAGGGCTGGGGGGTGTTCAAAGCAAAGTCCAAAATGGGATGCAGAAGGAAGAAGGACAAGTAGGTGCAAAGGGGCGGGGGCCGGGGGGGCATGGGACATCACCAGCAAAGCCCGAAGGCCACATTCCAACAACTAAGTGGTGGGTGAGAGAGGAAGGATGGGTGGGTAAAAGGATGGTGGTGGGGGGGGGGGGGGTAAATGGAACGTTCAGAGCAGGATCCATAGGCTGCATTTTAGTTTATTTATTTTTTCATTTATTGCAGCGGACAAAACCCTCTGGTATATAGGTGCTAGTTACATTGAGGGAACCAAAAAGGAGGGGGAGGTGGTGGGGGAAATGTATTAGGAAGAGTGATAAGTCTTAGGAGGAGCAGAGTCAGTTGAAAAGCCAGGTCTTTAGGTTTCTCCGGAAGGTCCAGTAGGCCGGTTATTTGCTGAGTGCTGGAGCGAGATTTTTCAAAGTTTGGCGGTCCACGACCCCCCACCGAGAGGCGACTGAAGTTGGGGATCTTGAGGAAGTGAGAGTTTGCAGCTCTAAGAGGTCGGGTGCGGGAGTATTTCTGCATGCAGCGTAAGAAGTAGGTCAGGGCTGTGTTGGGGAGACATCGGTGGACCAGAGACAGTGTTGGGGATTTAATCCTTTCTCGGATGGGCAGCCAGTGTGCATCCCTCCTGGCTTCCAAAATGTGGTTAGAATTGGAGAGACCAATGGCCGCTCGGGAGAGCATTGTTCTGAATCGTTTGAAGTTTGTTCAGGTTGCGCTCGGAAGTGCCGGTAAATAAGGTGTTGCAGTAGTCAGCTTGGCTCCTGTTCCTGGCTAAAGGGTGGTGGGGGGCGGGGTAAAGCACCAAAGGGTTAGTAGATACAGAGAGGGCTTGAGAAGAGACAAAGGGCGGCATGTGAAGAGGGGTTAGAAAGAAGCGGAACCACATTAGGCGTTCTGATGTCCCGTCATGTCTGAGACAGACAGTGTTCTTTTCAACCACCCTTTCTCAGGAGTTTGCCTAATGGGCATCTTGCTGAGAGGCACTCAGAAGATTCTCTGTGGCCAATTCATGGTCTGGTTCTTCTGGGTCGGGGGCCTCTTCTTGTTTATCCCTAACCTTGTCTGCCTTTAGGGGTTCTCCCGGCAGCTGTGAGGTCTTGGCGTCCTGCTCACAGCACGCACTCTACTTGGTTCCCCTATGCAGTCTTTTTCCTTGTTTTTCCCCTCTGGAATTCGTTCCTTCTTCCTGTTTTACCACTGGGCTCCTACTCTTCCTTTCAGGTGTTCTCTTCCGAATCGTCTTGCCTGTCTCCTTAGAAACTCCATCGCCATATTAAAAGTCTCAATGGGTTCTGGGTCCAGTCCAGCAAACAAGCAATGCCCTTTTTCAGCCATCCTTCACCGCACACTGAGTCCATCTATCCACAAGCTGAGTGAGGCCTAGGAACATGGGGCTGGAGTCCCCGATTCTGGCCCTCACCGTCACAGAGTGGATGCTGGGTGAAGGTTGGGTACTCCTGGGAATTCTGTTTCCCTATGAAAGGATGAAGGTCATATGGATGTGACCATATATGGTCATAGCCTCTGAGCTCCTCTAGGAGTGAGGACTGCAATGTCCATCACCATATATTGCTAGACGACCAATGGGCGAATAGATTTATTGACGCAATCCACGTGCTGAGTGACAGTCCTCTGACTGTAGAATGGCTCCTGAGATTGGAAGCCGATTGTTCACCCAGTTCCTGGTTTCCTAATTAGCCCGGAGGTCTGCATGCGTGTCTAGCCGGGCAAACAATGTTGTAGAGCAAAGATTGCCAGTCAGCTCGAGGGACCAGAAGCCAACGCCAACCCAAAGAGGACCAGGAAGAAGATCTGCTTGACTGCACCGTGCCAAACCCCTTCTCATGGCAAAGCGCTGGCACCTTAGCAATCAGAGGGAACAAAGGACCTGGTGCTTCCTTGCCCTGCCCCAGCAGGCACAGTTGGATGGCAAGCATTAAGGAACCCCAGAGGAAAAGCACTGCTGCTTGACTTCCTGTGAACATGCCCAGAGTAGGCGGCCGTTCTGGACACCCGGGGATCTGTATATGTCAACGTCCGAATTCTGTCCTTATATCCACCAAACAACAATGAAATAAGTGTTGGGAGTTAGAAGTCCTGGTCCTACCACAAGTGCAGCAACTAATCACTGACTGCATCTCCCAGCGGCCATCGCCACCATCCCTCAGATGGAGGAGTTTGTCATGCCTGAGTCTGTCTGGTGGGTGGTTCCCAGTCCACAACACCATGATCTTGCTCTGAAGAGGCTGGACCTTTCCCCCACTAATCTAACATGAAAGGTACACCGCCAAACAATGAATCTAGCGCATCGATGCTTTCATAGTGCGCTTGGCTTTTCGAAGGGCCTGCAACCCTAATTCTTAGTAATGGGGACACCCCTCACAGCTGGATCCGAATACCGCTGTCACCCAAATAGGCAAAATAATTCTCCTCCAACTCAATCAAGGCAAGGTTCAGCAGCCTGTGAAATTTTCGGGTGCTTTCTTCAAGCCAAAGGGCACTAGTCTAAACTGGTACAGTTCCTCCGGAGTTGAGAATCCATACTCAATTACGGATATTTGCTAGCAACCAGAGGATAAAGCGAAGGTGCCCAGAAACCTTGCAGCGCCTAACCTTTCCACCGGCTCTTCAATGCACTAAATGGGATAAGCACCTGTCTCACTCAAGGGGCCCAAGCTCTAACCTAACATCTTGGCATCCTCGTCCGTGATGTAGTCCTGGACCTTCTATGCCATCTCCTACGATTTGCTTTTGGCGGGCAAACTGTTGCCATCACCCATGTGTTAGGCCTGGAGTCGGAGAAAAGAACGAAGCAAACTGTTGAAGCAGTCACCTTGTTGCCCGGATGCCAGGAATAGAGAGGGAGAGCTAGGGAGTTACCTCCATTGAGCCATCGGTGAGAGGTCCACCTCCCCCCTCCTCTTTCATCAGAGGCAGAGCCATACATCCTCATACCCCGAGTAAGACTTCATCCAGTTGACATGGAGCGCTGCATGGTAACCCCCAGGGGAACCAATCTCGACCATGTAAGTGGCTGATAACCAGAGGCGTTTCTAGAGAGGGGGGGGCTGAAGAGGCTATAGCCCCGGGTCTTTTGGTTGTAGCCCCAGATAGAAGCTGAGGGGTTACAACCAAAAAGGCGAGCTAGCCCTGAGTCTCCATAGTCCTGACATTAGCGTAGCCCCTGATCTTTTCCAGACCTAGCAACACCCCTGCTGATAGCCATCCTCCAAAGCATGCACCTTGTAGGCTCAACCCACCTAACCTCTTGGCTCGTCTGCTAACTAACCCGAGCTGCCTCTGGGACACCCTCTTGGTTTGCCCTTAGATCCTGCTTTCTTCCTGACATGGCTTTGAGCCACACATTTTCTGGGGCTGAGCACATAGCAGACCAAATCATGAGCTGGGCTTCAAAGGCCTATTATTGTCTGTAGTTCTGTGTCTTTAAGTCTTGAAAGTAGAAATTGAAAACCCGGAAGACTTTTCTGCTGCTGCACATTACTTGGTACTCTTGTACTTGTAGACTTCCATTCAGAATGTGGAATTAAAGCCACAATCAGGCTCCTTTTAGCTTAAACATAAGGAATTTCATATTTATCAGGACCGTTTTTAGGGATTTGTGTACTTTTCAAGAAACCTATCTATTAAAAAGCCTATTATTTTAGATCTTTAAAGACATACATTTAAACAAATTTGTACCAGTGGGAGCATAAACGAGATGTGGTCAGGCGTCCAAAGTGAAGACTGGGCTCAAATACTGGCATTACCTCTTAACAAAAGTGTGTCATCCTGAGAAACAATTTGGCATTGCGGTGTCGTGTCGGCCAATACTGAATGGCAGGTATGGGCTTTGTGTTTTGAGGGGATGGAGGCAATACCCAAGGTATGGGTTTCGAGGGTTGGTGGCAGGACGGTAGGTTTGGGGGCTTTGTGTTGTGAGGGCTAGGGAGGCATGAGGTCAGGTATGGGACTTGCATTGTGGGGGGGGGGCAGGACGGCCAGAGGCCAAGTGTGCATCTATTGCCGGCTCAGCTCTTCTTTGGCTTTCAGAACTTTGCTAGTCGACTTATCTTGTCTCTGGGTCGGCTCTACCCACAAATTCTCAGGCTCCCCTTTATTCTGCATGCCCGCTAACAGAAACGCAAGCAAAATGGCGTCGGGCGGTTTGTGGCCCCTCCTAGATAAGGAACACTGCAGTACCTTGGCAAGTGGGAGCCGCATCACTCCAGGTTTCATCTCTTTGACAAGTAATCGTCTTCGTCCCGATTAGCGAAAGATCATCCGAGTTACACTGGTAAACTACGGTTTCCTGGTACCCAAAGGTTTCTTGGCTTGTGCCGCTGTGTATCCCATCCACTATCTCTGGAGGTTGCCTGCATGTTACCGCTAAAATGAAGAGGAAAAATAAGGAATGTCAGTGTATAAATATACCAAGAGGGGTGTAGCATTACAAATATTACTGCTCGTGTAGAAGACTAGGATGCAGAACCAACTCCAGAATGGAGAATCATGATGCTTCAGCCGAGAGTGGACCCCAACACTGCAAAACCATTGTTCGTGTTAGGGTGGCCTACCTCGCAAACCTTTGCGTACCCAGGGCGGTTGAAAACAGAGGATTTTGGTTTTGCGGGTGAGAGCTATGGGTGGGTAAGGGGCTTGGTGGGCGAGTGAACTGACTCATGGGAGGTGGCACTTGCCAAAAGCATGTGAGTTTAGACGAGAGGTATGGCGCATTAGCAGAGGTGTAGACTGGGCAGGGCCTGAGCGGGCAAGGCCCACACAAAATCTCTAAATGCCCACTCTGCTGCACTGTGTGGGCATTTACAGATGGTAATGTCACTGCGGTGAGCCCAGGTACATTAGCGACAGGCCCCACTTGTTGGACAATCCTGGCTACGCCTCTGCATATTAGTGCGCCAGGGAGATCCTGAGGATTTCTGCATGCCTGCTGACAACCGCTGTTCTGGATCCTTGAATAGCAAATCAGCGGGAAAATGAACCGTTGTGCGAAGACTGCGCTGGTTGTGCTATTCTGCATTTTAAACATGCGTTATACTTGCGCTGATGTCCAGATGAAGCACAGCATGAATATATGACAGCAAATAATGTTAGAGTAATAGCTGATCAGCAAAATTGTTAACCTTTGACTCCCTTTTTGCTAGCGTGGGCCGAGCACAAGCCAGACACTTGGATGCGAAGGAGCTGTTCAGAAACACAAACCTGTACAGGTCAGTAGAAGGAAAGTCATATGATTGGCGAGGGCAATCATGACACTTAGCTACGGGTTGTTACAGCCAACAGAGTGTATTTGAAGAAATCTGGAGATGACTCTCTATAATGTGTTTGGTTTTCAATACATCTCTGTTGGGTTCAAAGAAAACATCTGCCCCGTCACAGGCTGCTGTACGTGTCAGGGTAGAAGAAAGTGTGGTGCCGCTTTGGGTAGGAATGGATAGTAACCTTGGGTGAGATTTGCACGTCCCCTTTGGTTGTCACGTGATATTATTACGTACATGCATGCCAACATTATCAATCCCAGCCTGAGTTCAAATCTGCCTTCTGGGACTAGTAGTTCTGAGTTTATAAAGTGAAATCTAAAACTAGGTCAGAGAATGCAAAGTTACAACCAGGACTGAACTAGTGTTTCTCAAATGGAATGAATACTGTTGTCATTTATGTACTATGGGTATTAGAATGTATACCATTTGGGGGCAGACAGGTTTATTAAACTTTGCTTAACTGCAGTTTCTTGCTTTGTAGTCACACACAATATGTTATTTTACGTTATGTTATTATGTTGATCTATGCCATTTGCATGGCTTCCAAGTGCTCACGTGGCTCTGTAAGAATGTGGGTTGGGTATGTTACTAGGGGAAGAGGGATATGTGAGAAACCTGGGGGTATTCTCCCATTAAGACCCTGAGAGTCCTCTGTTCCGGTGGCCAGGGGAGGGCCATCACTCTTGGATCCCAACCCTGTGGGTGGATGGATGAGCGATGGATGATCACCTAGGTTGGGGAATCTGGGGTTGCCTTTGTGGAAATGCCCTGGGTGAGACGTGGTACTCTGACGGGGCGCCAGAAGACGGGGAGGAAGTCCCAGACACCTTCATGGGATACATTGATTCCCGTCACCCCAATCCAGGTCTCATTTTCCCTAATTCCAATCCCGTCTTCCAATTGCCCAAGGTTCGGAAGGCAGAAAAACCAACTAAAATAAAGACAGAAGTCTGATATTAGTATCCATTCATCCATATAAAAAAACATGGGAAAAGTAAGGGAAACCTACTATAGAAAAAACTCAAGGTGTCCCACTAATAGAGTCAGGCATTCAATAATGGCCATTCACACCTGACTCGACTTGACTGTTTTTTTCAATTATCAAAGGTGTGGTTATTCACAAGGAGGAAAGGGAGCTGGATATACTGTCCGAACCAGAGAAGCCAAGGAGCAGAGAGCAGCAGGAGTTGAAGCCTGGAAGAGAACGATGTGTCTCGAGACACTGGCCCAGTGTTTGTGAGGGGCTGCAGCGTGGATAGGAAGCCGTGCCTCCATGAAGCCGGAGTAAGGCAGCCTGTATCCTGCTGGTGGACTTCGGTAAAATGCTTGTTCCCTTGGGATGTGTGCCAGTCCCAAGGGTGCCTGAGGGGCAGGTGGTGAGACCCTGACCTCAACCCTGTGTATCCAGAGGGACCACTTGTCAATGCGACGCTGCCCAGTGAGTCAGAGAAAGAAACTTAGGAGCGTGCGTCTGACTGAAGCAGAGCGGGAGAAAAACACAGTTTTAAAGCGGCACGGAGCGGAAAGTGAGATAAAGCGTACGAAGGACAGAAAGGCCCTCATTACGACTCCGGCATTAACCAATGGCGCTAATAGCACCATGGTTAATGCCGGTAACTTACCGATTACGCCAATGGTAAATGGGGAATTACCACCCCATTCCAAGGTTGGCGGTTGTTATTCCCCATTTACCATTGGCCCTTCCCCATTCCCATTTTTGCCCCATAGGGCTCAATGGGACTGGGGAAGGCGGTAATTACGGTACCGCAAATTGCGGTACCGTAATTACCTCGAAAGTCCGTTTGCGGGTCCCTACTTTAACGGCTGGTCCAGACCAGCCGTTAAGGTCGGGAGCCGCAAAGGGACCTCGTAATCAGGCGTTAAGGGTTTAACGGCACCGACACCTTTTACGGCACCGTTAACCCCTTAATGCCAGGGTCGTAATGAGGGCCAAAGTGTAAGAAAAAATCAGAATAAGAGAAATAGAAAGAAGGAAGTTACACTAGCGGCACGGAAGAGAAAGAAGGAAGTTGTGCTAGCGGCACGGAAGAGAAAGAAGGAAGTTGTGCTAGAGGCGCAGAAGAAAAGTAAAGTGAAAGAAAAGCATTTAAAGAGTGCTAAGAACGAAAAATTGAATAAAGACTTTTAAACAGTGCACAGCGTGCATGGTAAAGAGAGGACAGCATGTCAAATGTGCAGGAAGCACGAGAAAGAAACGGACAGGTGCAAGGGTGCACATTAAGCGAAAATAAAGTATTTGAGGTGCACAACAGGCACAATAAGAAAGCAAAGGAAGGTGCAAGAATGCACAGTGAAAACAAAGGAACAGTAAAGGGAAGGTGCAAGTGTGCACAAGGAAGAAGCAGAGCAGAATAGACGGGGTGTAGTAAGCACCATAAGGTGAAAGGTTTAAATGGAAGAGCAAGGAATAAAGAGAGGGGTTACAGAACATAGTGGTCACGCTTAGGAGGAGCAAAGAACCAGTCAGTTTCGAAAGTCTCTGATTGTACCCCAGGAGAGGTGCGTCCTGACAAGCTGAACTTGTGTTTGAAACCAAAAAGGGCCCTAAGCTTGGGGGAAGGGAACCCTGAGAGGCCTAACAAAGTGTAATACCTATTATTTCATGATATCGAAGGAAAAGCAAAGTACATCCTGACAAAACTGAATTTGTGTTGGAAACTGAAAGGGGCCTGAGCATGGGGAAGGAAACCCTGAGAGTCCTAACAAAGTTGGAGACTTGTTGAAGGGTTGAAAGGATTGAAGCTTGGGGAAGGGAACCCTGAGAAGCTTCAAAGGGAACTGTGTTATATTTCTTTTGTGGCGTTTGGAACTTGGACACGTTGAAATGCGCCTGAACTTGGGGAAGGGAACCCTTAGAGGCCTAACCAAGTTGGCGACTTATTGTTTTGCAGTTTTGAAAGGATTGAAGCTTGGGCAAGGGAACCCTGAAAAGCTTCAAAATGATTTGTGTTATATTTCTTTTGTGGTGTTTGGAACTTGAATAATTACATTGACCAAACTACACCTGTGAGAAGACCACCTGAAACCAACCGTAGTTTCCTATTTTCTGTTGAACCACGGTTTTTCCTTTTTAAAGCCTTCCTATCACATTTTTGTAAAGAGTGAGGGAAAGCATAGGTTTAGACACAGATAGACTTTTATTTTGGACTATCAGACATCAACAGCCTTTAGAAACATCAACTAAAGGAACCATCCCTTTAGAGTTAGGGCCAGTTAGCCATTACACCAACCCAGGAACGTTAGTAAATAAAGGTTTTGAAACTAACATCTTTGAGCCTGTGTCTCTCCTGAGACCATGCCTGTTGCACAGATAGGATAGAGTTGGTGCTCTTCTGTTGGTGCTTGCAGAACCAGGTGAACTGGCATGACGTCTGTGCGTGTCGGCTTTCTGAGTGTGCTTGGATTGTATGCACTGGGGTCATTGTGTCCGGACGGGAATTGTCCAGTGTCTGGGTTGTTCTGTTATTTGCGGTAGTTTGTTCTTGTGGCATAAGTGTGGCTTGTGCATTTTGTGTGCACTAAGACTAGACCATTAGGGTGTGTATGGTATATGGGAGGCATGCGGGAGAGGAGGGAGGATCTGTGGTGGTTTGTAGTTATTGGTATGTGGTTCTTTGATTATTGGTTTCAGGATCCGTACAGTCCCAAGATTGTCTTGGGTTCAGGGTAAGATTTATGGAAGGTGGCCCATTTTATGTCTGTCTCAATGAGATGAATAGGCAGGTTTTCAGTCATTTTCTGAAAGTTAGGTGATCTTCCATCATTCTTATTTCCTTCGGTATCAAGTTGCATAGTTTGGCTACCAAACGGGAGAATGCGGTTCCTCCGAATGTCCTTTTCTCGTAGTGTAACGTTTCGATTCGGAGGTCATTGCTCGATCTTCGGTTTCTTACTGGTTGGTAGCCGTTGATTTTGGCTTGGAGGAATTCGGCTACTTGTTCGTATAGTGATTTGTGATTGATGCAGAGGGCATTGAAATTAATGTGTTTTGTTTTACTGGGAGACAGGGAAGGCTTCTATGGGCTGGTGTGCTGTACAGAGGATCATCAAACTGGCACAAGAGCGAAGAATCCAACATTACAACCGTAAGGTGAACAACAGAGCTTTGACCATTTGTGATTGGGAAATACTTACGCCGGCATGCTGGAAAGGGAGGAACCCATCTGTTATTCTGAGTGCACCGAATAACAGCTTTGCCAACCAGGACAAAGCCTAAGTCACATTCAACTCTAATTAGATCGCTCTGTACAAATACAGGTTTCCAGGGAATGATACGTTTTACATTTTTAACCTCTGGCAGCAGGCAACGTTGATCTACAAAAGAAAGAGTAGAGTACAGATGTTTACAAAAAAGACAAGAAGCAGGGCCATGCCACCAGCTCAAGGTGGCCACTAAAGCACATCTTTTCAATGCTCATGAATTTCGACAAGTCACACAAAGGTATAAATGCTTTTTTAGATATGTTCTTGTTAAAAAGAAGCCAATAAGTCATTTTCCAACATTGGATGGCTGAAGAATGACCCCCACCCCACGTGTGCATGCTCATAGCATGGAGGTGGGCTGTGCCGTTGAGTACTATTGGCCTATTGGGTGCTATGTGTGGAAGTCTTTTGCTCATCCGTACTAAGACAATTTCATGAAGTTAAACTGAAGCGTTCTCCGCACTACTCAACTACGTCCAAATTAAATAGCTTCTTGGGATTGATCATTGAGGCTCTCCTGAATGTCACTTATCCTTCCTTTTCTTCAGAAACTGCCCATGATATTCTGAAAGCAGCAGGGGCATAGGCCCTGCAGGAGAGCACAACACTTAACTCAAACAATTCACCCCAATATCCCAGCTCCAATACCTTCCAAAGTAAGACTGGACAGGCACGCTGCGACCACAGCAATTTCTAGAATTAACAATAGGTTCAATCAAAGCCAAGATGGCTCCCCCAGTGGGCTCCCAAGGTCCATGCTGCATAATGTGCAGATGTTAAGTAATGATGGCACTATTTATGCTCTAGTATCAGTTCACTTACCTTCCACGGCCAACACCTCATGGATTGACTCCACGAAGTGGGAGTGCACGATTTGGCTGGAGCCTGTGCACGGCTCTATGTCTCTAGAGTTTAAATGGCATCGTTGTGCTCCCTCTCCCTTACACAACAGACCAGATTTGATGTTTTTAGATCAATATGGGACTTTGCGAAAGTCAGTGCTTGAGGCAAAAGGATGGGGCAGGGGTGACACTGGGTGCCAGAGCCCACCACGGCCCAGAGGAGGTATATTGGTATTGTTTATTTGTAAAGCGCCTATACACAAGGCAAGTGTTTCAAAGCGCTCAAGGAGGGAGGGAACAAGGTGAAAAAACAACAGTCATTCAGAGCCCTTGAATTTCCGAATGATACAAGTCTGCACTAGGCAGAGTAAGTGCATGGCACAAGTGCATATAGTACAATATATAGCGATCACTCGGACTCTCCAGCACATACCTAGCCTTCATGTATGATCAACCCTACTAACCGTAAACCTCTTGTATGGCCTGTTAGGAGCCCTCGTGCCATGGAAGCAGCTGACTCGAGCATACACTGGGAGCAGAGGCAACTTCCTAGACAGAAAGGGGAGGGCTATAAAAAGCCAGCAGGATCAGATGTGAGTAAGAGGTGTTTGACTGAGGTCAGAGGAAGACCACCAGACCAGAGAGTAGTGTGCAGCGGGTCATGTAGTTCTTGGAAGAGACTTTTGGTTTGCTTGGAGAGTGATGGAAAGGTGTTGGGAATGAGAAAGTGGTGCCACATTTTGTTGTATGCTTGATGTGAGTAACAGAGTGAATGAAGATACTTTTGGAGGGGAGGCAGGAGGGTAGAAAAGAGGTGGGGAGAGAGAGAGAGAGAGAGAGAGGGAGATCAGAAGAGAGCAAGAGACAGAGGGTGAAGGAGTGTAAAGGCATGAGGAGGCGGGAAGTGAGAAGCAGGAAAATGGAGGAGAGTAGAGGCAGTGGCATTGTGGGGAGGGGTGCAATCAGGAGGGTAGCCTGTGAGATCAGGAATGAGCCCGGGAGTAGAGGAGGCAGAAGGGAGAAAGAGAGAGAGAAGACCAGTAGTGGGAGTGTGGAGAGAGAGAGGAGATGGGCAAAGAAAAGGTGTGTAAATGCTCATCTGGAGCAAGGACACCAGGGCCATCAGGCTACACCATATGTCACTGTGAAAGTCGCTGAAGGAGTTAGATAGAGAAGGTTATAGCCATGAGGCCTCCCTATTGTAGGGCTAGCCCAGACAGTAGGGTCAGCTGGATGTAGAGACAAATCCGCACTGTCACCAGACCTGCTGGAGTAGTGAGCCTAGCTTTGGGAGGTGGTAGCCCCTTTCAAGGACAAGGGAAAAGCTTTGGGGACCACTCCTACACCTGTTTTGCACATATTTTTATAATGAAAGTGGAAAACCTATTTCTTTCATCTCGTGACCTATTGAGAATCCTGTGGAAGGGATCCAGAGTAAGACTCGGACACAGGTGCGTGTTAAGTGTTGGTTATAAACGTCTATTATCAAAAACAATAAGAGGTGCTGAGGAAATCCTACCTGTCCCTAGGCCTATGAGGGCTTTCCCTGCCTCAACAACGCTCATGAACGTTTGTGTCAGGATGTTCAATAAATAAAGCATCTTCCATCCTGTGTCCAAAACCCTAAAATAACCCTTATACACTAAACTAAATATAAGGTGAAAATGGGGATTTCTCCGAGCTATAGACTTATAACTTTCTCTTGGAGTTCCAAACATAAAGTTCTAAGGTACGGAAAGAAAGGAAATACTGTTTCACCAGGATAGGGGCTTGTCCCTAACCCTATATTTCTTCTAGTGGCTTTAAATCATAGTTCCAGTTTATCCAGAGGGGAAGGGTCTTCCCTGGAACCTTCTCCAAAAACACAGTTCTCTTGAATTACAATTATCCTGAAAGGTATCTGGTTTCTCCCTTTTCCATGTTGATACTGTTCCACGATTCCACAAAGGGGTTCTGACAACTGAGCTTTCTTAGTCCTTCTTCTCCCCCTGGTATACTCTCCTGCCAGGGTATTGTAGTGTATTCCTATAAAGGGGTATGGATCTTCCTTTTGATTTACTGATTATTGTTCCACAATTTCAAGGTGTGAGTTATTAACCCCTTTGTCTCTTCTCACCTTTTCTCTCACCCCTGGATTAATCTCCTGCCTGGGTGTTACAACTTTCTTATGTGGGTGTGAGTCACAGACTCACTGTTTGCCTGGTTCACTATCCTACTAGGGCTTCTTTGCTTTCTTTTCAGTTTCTTTTGTATCCACAAAACAACACATCTCTAGTACTGGGTCACTGACCGTTTCGTCACAAGCCTCAGATCAATTGCAATGTCTTTACTCCAGTTTTCAACAATGTTGGCTTCTGTCTTAATTCTACTGCATGTACTTGGGCTTTACACAATGGTCATATCAATTCTACTGCCTTTACTTAGGCGTATCACAATGTTGACTGTATCAATTATACTGCCTTTGCTTAGGCTTTTCCCGATGTTCATATCAATTCTATTGCCTTCACTTAGGTGTTTTGCAATTTTTGTATTTGTATCAATTATTCTGCCTTCTTTGTTTGGGCTCTCTCCCATTTGGTGCAGTATGCAGAATTCACCCTGAAGCGCCACGGTAACCCATGTACTCTCCCTGGGCTTACCAGTGTTCCTCGGTGTCTGTCGCGTTTCTCCATCCTCTTCGCTTTCATCCCGCTGACAGTCACTGGGCCTCATTATGAGTAGGCCGGTCTGGTAACAACTGTGCTGGTAAACTACCAGCACTGTTGTTACTGGACCAGAACACTCCCGAGTTCTGCAGGCGGGTGCCATCCCGCCTGCCAGGTCTGACCTGGCGGGCGGAACGACACCCACCCGCAGACTTTGACAGAAGCATGGCATTGTTGCACACAGTACCAGTGCTTCCGTCCTCCCCATTCCCATTGAGTCCTATGGGACTCAATGGGAATGGGGAGTAATTTTTCTCGGCGCTTGGCTTTGGGGAATTACTGGGACCGCCGGGGCTGTAATGCTCCGGTAATTCCCCATTGCGAGGCGCCGGAACAAAACACAACTCCGGCGGCAGCCATGCAGTTTTTACCGGCACGGCTACCGCTGAGGTCGTAATGAGGCCCAGCGCATCCCGGAAGCCTCTTCATTCCTGCTTGGCCTCCTTCTGTTTTTGGCAGCTCCAGCTGCCCGTAACATGAAAGTAGCAAACTTGTCCTGACTTGGCTTCGATGCACGCTGTATCCGTTATCCTCTTTGCTGCCTTCTGCACTACGCTCGCCTCCGGTGTCCCAACCAGCATCAGAACAAGTCAGATACAGTTGCCAGCTCCTTCTCTCTCTCTCCACTTGCTCAGCTGTGCCCATTTTAAATGTCCCGGTCTGACTTAGCATTTTCAAAAGACTATAACGCGGCGCTGGTTTGCTGTGTTCGGTCATCCCCATTACTCCAATCCTGGGAATTCATTATCTATATTACAATAAGACCTACAGAAGTAAGTGTGGTATAAGTCCTTGGGTGTTACTAGGAGTAACCACTGAAGGGTTGCTTAAGTCTAGTATTCTCTTGCTTCCCGGGAGTTTGTGTTTCTCTCTATGGTCCTCCCGCAGACAGCCACCCCCAGAGCTAGAGTCAGGTAGCTTCTGCCTTTGCCTGGCCACGCAGGAGAAGCTTCCCTCCAGAGAATCAGTAACGATCCTGCTAGATTCGTCACACACGCCACACACTCTAGTGGGAAATACACAAAGCAGGAGTCCACGAGCCAATCACCATCAGCAAAGAAGCATGTTTTAGCGAGAGGCAGAGGTTTGCGAGGAGGACCCCTTGCATATCAAACATAAGATAATACTGAATTAATTTCTTAGGTAATTTCAAGTTCAAGATAAATAATGTGGCGGGGCTCCCGATCTGCTGCCTCAAAATGGCTCACATGAGCGTTCCCAAAAAGGCAAGTGGGGGTTCAGTAAACTCCACTAATGGGGCAGTCTTCTAACCAACGACAAACATCTGGGCAACCTGTTGCCTGTGCAGGCCATGCCCAAATCCAAGCCATTCTCACACCACTCATTCGAAGGAACATAGTCAGAAATGTACACACCGTGGTCTGAATCACACAGCCTATATGAAGGCGATACAATAATGGGGTAGTTTGGGATAAGGGGTTTATTTATTTATTTATCATTTATAAAGCGCTCACACAGCCCGCAGGCATCGAGGCGCTGTTACAGGAATTGTTTTTTTTTTTTTCTTAGTTGCGTAATTGTGTTTTTTTTTGTCTTAGTTGCGTATTTATAACGCGCTTAAACACCCAGAGATTTTTAAGCGCGGACCCGGGGATCGAACCTGTAGTTGCTTCGTGTCGTCTTGCTTCCAAGACGCGCACGCGCTGAGCTATCCCCCCGGGACGGGGCAGGGTTAGAAGAACATGTTCAAGAGAAGGCTAGAGTGGTGTGATAGGGCCAGGAGGTGAAGGAGAGGAGAGAGAACAGAGAAAAGGAGAAGGAGCTGAGAGACAGAGAGGAGGATGAAAAGGGACGGAACAGGGAGGTCAAAGGAAGAGGAGAACATAAAAGATGAAGGAGTAGAAGGGTGCGAAAGACTGTGCAGGGAGGAGAGAGACGAGGAGAAGAGGAGAATCAAAGGCTAGAGAGCAGAAACAAGGGGAAAGAAGGACGCACACAAAGTAGGAGATGAGGAGAGTGAAATCTGAGGAGGTGTGCGAAAAGAGAGAAAACAAAGCAGACAGAGAGGCAAGACTGAACAACGGAGGGATGGAAAAGAAGAAAGAGGGAGATAGATAGGGAGGTAAAAGATGAGGGGAAGAATGTGGTGGGGCAAGAGAAGGATGAAAGTATAAAGGAAGCAGGGGTGGAAAAGGAATAGAAGAAGGAAATTAGCAGGGCTAGGTAATAATCTGCAGAAACACACTCCTAACAAAGATCATACAGCTGTGGAGAGAAGCAAGGTTATCATCACAAACTTTAAAGGCCCATCAGTAAAACCTGCTGATTACCGGAAATAAATAGAGAGGGAGGAGAAGGAGCAGAGAGAGAGTAGGGAGGAGGAGAAGTGAGTGATGTGAGCAAGGAGGAGGAGAGGAGATAAAGAGGAAGAAAGGAAAGAAAAAGAGGAGAGCAGTAGAAGAAGAGGAAAAGTAAGCACAGGGGAAATGGAGGAGGCAAGGAAAAAGCCAACAGGAGGATGAGGAGAAGCAGAGCAGAGAAATAAGGGAGAGTGTGAACTGGGAGAAGGAAAGGTCAAGAAAAAGAGGAGAGGAGTAGAAGGTGAAGAGGGAAAGAAAACAGAGGAAGAAGAGGAGGAGGCAAGAGAAAGAGCCAGGAGAAAGAGGAGGAGGCAAGGACACTAGCCAACAGAAAGAGGAGGAGAAGCAGAGGCTAGAGCAGGGTCGGTGAGAGGAGAGGAGTGTGAGCTGGGAGGAGGAAAGGTCAAGAAAAAGAGCAGAGGAGTAGAAGGTAAAGAGGGAAAGTAAACAGAGGAAGAAGAGGAGGAGACGAGCGAGTGCCAGGAGAAAGTGGAGGAGACGCAGAGCAGAGCAGGGAGGCAGACAGGAGAGTTGTGTGAGCAGGGAGGAGGAGAGTTAAGAAAAAGAGGAGAGGATTAGAAGTTGAAGAGGGAAAGTAAATAGAGGGGGCAGGGGATGAGGCAAGGAGAAAGAGCCAGCAGAAAGAGCAGGAGAGAGAGCAGGGTGGGTGAGAGGAGAGGAGTGTGAGCTGGGAGGAGGAAAGGTCAAGAAAAAGAGGAGAGGAGCAGAATGAGAAGAGGGAAAGTAATTTGTATTTGTATTTATTTTATTTATATTGTGCACCTGGCCCAAAGGCATCTGGGCACATTTCCTCAAAGTACATGGTTACAACAGACAAGCAGTACAAATTTTACAAGGTGGCGAAAGCCGCCCTAAATACATGCTTAAATGTAAAGTCAGAACAGGAGTACAGTCATAAAAGTAGAAGAATTACATATAGTGCAGCCTAGGTAAGGATAAGTTACAAGCAAATACGAAGATAAATAACAGAAGTTGTACGTGTATTACATCAAATTACAGTAGGCTACATAGGTTATGCAGTAGAATATACATGGAGACAAGTTAGGTGCATGTGGGAGCCTGATCCTGAGCAATGAGCCAAATTTTAGCCTTGCTCTTGAAAGAGTGGGAGGACGGTTCAGCTCTGAGAGAGTTGGGAAGTGTATTCCATAATTTGGCAGCGAGGACTGGGAAGCTGGATCCACCTGCTTTTTGTCTCCTAAATCTGGGCATTGATAAGGTTTGGGCTTGGGCCGATCTCATCGGGTGGGATGAGGAGTGGGGGTGAAACGGTTGGCTAGGTAGGCAGGGGCCATATCAGACTGGCACCCATGGGTGAGTGCAAGGGTTTTTGAGGCATATTCTGTGAGCAACAAGGAGCCAGTGTAAACTGCGCCTGTGTCGAAGAAGTGAGATTTCCTGGGAACATTAAGAGCAGCTCTAATAGCATTGTTCTGCGTTACTTGCAGCTGGTTAATATTTCTTCGGCTAGTCCCAAGGTAGAGGGCGTTGCAGTAGTCGATTTTAGCCATAACAAGAGTTCTGGCCAGGATGATGGAGTTAGCAGCAGCGAGGAAGGGTCTGCATGCAGTGATAAGTTTGCATGTGTAGGCTGAGGCCGAGACCACAGCGTTGGTTTGTCTCGTGAGGGATAAGGTAGAATCAAGATAGATACCTAGAGTTTTTGTATCATTGGATACCTTAATAGTATTGCCATCAATGATAAATGATTTGAAGGCAGTATCTAACTTATTAAGACTAAGGTGGGAGCCTACGATAAGTAACTCTGTTTTTTCATCATTTAAGCAAAGTCCATGAAGCGCCATCCAAGCCTGGATAACTAGGTAGACATCATTGAAGGCTTTCGAGTCAGTCGCGTAGTCACCAGTGATATGGATGAGTATCTGGGTGTCATCAGCATAATTGGTATAGGTGACAACCAGATAGTCTAGGATATCAAAGAGTGGCTTCGTGAAGACATTGTTCAGTGTGGGCGAGACACAGGACCCTTCAGGGACCCCACACAAGACTGGTGAGGGTTCGGCCGATGCAAATGGGGAAAAAACCTGCATGAAACATAGGAATTGGGGAAAGTGGAGGCAGAGAGAGTGAGCTCTGAGGAGACATGGAGAAAAGAGGGCGAGCAGAGGAGGTGAAGAGGAGTAACCGAGGAAATAGAATTTGGCAGCTGAGAAAGATAGAGAAGAGAGAGTGAAGAAGGGGAGGATTCAATAATAAGGGGAGATAACAGAGGGGAAGAAGAAAAGGGGCGGGGGAAGTTACAGTCTCTCTATACCTGCTTCTAATGGAGATTACTCAGATGTAGAGCGGCCTATGTTTATCAGTTAAAACCTTGAAGGCTTGTCAAAAAAGCCTGCTGATTACCAGTAGGAGGGTTTGATGTTAGTTTATCCGACCTCCGCTGCGATCAGGGAGGTCGGATTGCATTTGCCGCACTCCCACACATACAGTCGTGAACACAAGCAAACTCGTATTGAGGCTTACTCTTCTTCTTCTTCTTGTTTAGGATGACCCCAGAAATCTGAAGCCGGCGATTTCCATCTATTTAGATGATGTTCGCCAAAAAGAGCACCAATCAGCCATCAACCTTCACTAGATCTCATCCCACTTCCCAGTCTCCCGCACAAACTGAAGCAGGAACCTACACTGATCATTCACCACCCCTCTTTTCCAACTGAACAGATCAGATAACCCCTGTACCACTACACCAACGCCACTCATCCGGACTCTGAGTAATTCCCGCTGCACATCATACTTCACACAATCCAACATATAATGAGGCACCGTCTCTGGGCACCCGCAGGCCTCACACGCCGCTGATGTAACTCTACCCATCAAACACTTCCATCCCGCCAACCCCGCATGACCCACCCTAAGGCGATTCAAAATAGTTTCCTCTCTTCATGTCAGCTCTACCCCCCCTCAAACGCCCAAACCCGCATTTCCCTGCACACTGCATACAACTGCCGTCCCTTTGAACTCATATCCCATTGATCCTGCCACATATCCTTAATTTTTCCACACACCATCACCTGTATCTCAGCCACAATCAATGGAACTTTCACATCCACCTCCCCCCGCAACGTGGCCCCATACGCAGCCCGATCCACCAACTCATTACACAAGACCCCACAATGACTGGGAACCCAAGCCAACTCCACCACGGTACCCCCTGTAACACACTCCTCTAATCGCTGTCTAATGAGCACAACTATATCTCTCCTATCACAATTCCCCTCCTTGATAGCCAACAACGCACTCATCGAATCCACAAACACCACCACCCTAGCTAACTGTTTCCCTATAATCCGAAACACTGCCATATTAATAGCCATTAATTCAGCCGTGCAGATGGATACATCACCCGACAACCTAGTCACCCAAAACTCCTCATCTGCTTGAAAATAGCATGCCATACCAACCCTGTTCCTCTCCGGATCCTAGGAACCATCCGTATATACATGAGCGCCAACCTTACCCTCCACATACTGCACCGCCAATCTCTTAATCACTCCTCTATCACCACCCTTCTTGGTCACCACCTTGGCCAGATCCAAACAAACAATTGGATCATGTTGCATCCAAATCGGTCCTACAACCCTACCACATCTTCCACCATACACAACCCCTCCACCCCCAGTCGTTTCACCAGTCTGTCCGCATGGAATCCAAAAGCCCCCCCTTTCCTCTCCCAACTCGCACTCTTATAAGCATGCATCCAATTAACTTTCAGACATTTCTTCACAGGATTCCACACACTGAGGGAATTACAACGCAGCCGATACCTAGTACTCAGCTCCTCCCTTTTCAAATCCATTGGCAACATCCCTGCCAACACTTGCATGGCCTCTGTGGGGAAGGACCGAACAGTCCCAGTCACAATTCTCATTGCCCTTGCCTGAACACCGTCCAAAACATTAAGCTGAGTTCTACTATAACTGCACTGCAGCTGAACTCCAGCACACTCCTGACCAACCCCACATACAACATCCTCATACTCCTCTGCCCTCCACCCCAGTCCTGACCCGACACTGCCTTCAACAAATTAAGACGCTGTTTACACTTTGCCACCATCTTTTCCACTTGCAACTTCCATGTCAGACGCTGATCCAAAGAGCACACCAAGATACCGAAATTCTGTCACCCGAACCACCTCATCCCTGCTGTACTTGAGATCCAAACTGACACCACCACGTCGTCTGTTGAACAACAAACATACCGTTTTAGAGGAGGACACCTTAAATCCCCAATCCTGACACCACCTTTCCATTACCTCCAAAGCCTCCTGCAACTTTTCTTGAATCAGTCCTCCCACCTTACCCCTAACCCAAATAAATCCATCATCTGAATAGAATCCCACCTGACAACCACACTCCCGAACTCTCTCTATAAGGCCATCTACCGCTACAAGAAACAAAATAGAGCTGATAACACAACCCTGAGGCGTCCCATTTTCCATCAAAACCCTCGGGACAACGCGTCCCCAACACGCACTCGAAACGCCCTATTCATCAGAAAATTCTTAATCCAGAAAAACATCTTCCCCTCAACACCTTTCTTTCTCAACACAAATAGCAACCCATCCCTCCACACCATATCATACGCTTTCTCCATATCAACAAAGATTGACCCCCACCATTTCCCGACAGGACAATGCCTCCTCCACATCTGTTGCCAATGCCACAACTGCATCCATCACGGATCTAGATTTACGAAACCCATGCTGATACACACTCAGTCGCTGCTCCGACCCCAGAAAGTGCTCCAGACGGCCACACACAATGTTTTCCATCACCTTGAGGCTTACTCGGCTTAGCCCTTCCGGGCGAAGCCGCCTTTATTTACGCCCTGTCACGTTGCACGGGTCTGCCCTCGCTCACATGATCAGGGCCACCTTGACTCATACATAGGGGATCTGAGGGCAGCTTGGGTCTCACCAAGCACAGATGCACAATGTCCAACATCCATCAGAAACTCTGAGGATGACAGGTTTCGTTAGCTAGTGTGGAGGCCAGATGTACCAACCAACACCTCACCCGACAACATCCACACTGAATAAGAAAGGCTCAGGTAAAGCCAAGAAGTCCAGGACAATATAAATTACAGACACTGCGAGCTGCTCTTTCCCACTAAGGAGACGAACCACGATGGAGGGAGAGCTAGAAGGACTGAATGTGAAAAACTACCACCCAGCACATGGGGTCCAGTGAAAATCGAATCTAACCCTGGTTGCTGTTGCTGTGCTAACCTTCTGTGGGACATGGTACCTCCCAGGTGTTGTGTCATGGTCAAATGGGGACACCATGTGACCAAGTAAATCTAAAGGGACGAGCCGCTTCCGGCTCGTCTGTCGATCCGAACCTGACTCCGGTGTCGTTATAACAGGCACCGTGCTGGTGCCACACTGCGTGCACGAAGCCCAGGGATGGGGCCCTGCACTAGGACGGTGCCCCTGCTGGGCAACACTGTCCACCTTTACTGTAGTGGCCATGTGACCATGGCTGGAGGGGTAACCCCGGCCTGGGTGCCCCCAGAGCCGGGGCTGCTGTGTGCTGGGTGCCCCCAGCCCACGTGTTTGTCTCTGGTGATCCGGAGAATGCAGGGTGATGACTGCTCTGTGTCTGCTGCGTGAGCGCAGCACTGGGGACTATGTCGGGTGATCCCGATGGCATCTGTGGCCGTTCCGGCGGTCCAGGAGCGGGCCACCACAATGGTGACAAGGGCTGGCCGGGCCCGTGAGCTGGAGCTTGTGGTCTGCGGGGGGCCTGTGTGTGTGTGAGGGCAGCATTGGCTGCTCTGCGCGTGGCCCAGGGCACCGTGCTGCTCATGGGCACGGGCCGCCTGGTCCACGCAGGTTGGCATGCGGCGTCACCCGCTGACGAGGAGGCGGGTGCAGCTGAAGCAGCCTTGGCCGCGCTGAAAGGGGGCGTGGACGCAGTGCCATGAGCCCGGCACCACGGAACGAGCTTGCTGCGAGGAGTGGACAATGGAGGCGTGGTGTCAAGGGGGGCTGCCGAACAGCTGAGGTAGCCCCAATCACAGGCGGCGTGGCGGCCGCAGAACAGAAGCAGGAAATGCACAGCAGGCCGCCGCATAGATCAAAGCAGCAGAGTCTGCTGCATGGTGAGGGGCTGCAGACCCCGAACAAAGGTGGGCGGGGCCTAGGCGTCTCTAGGCCCGCACTGAGACGTGTGTCTGTGTGTACTGGCGATACAGCTGTGGGGAGGGCCGGGCACTACAGACAGCTGGTGTCTCCCTGCGGTGACCGGGCCGCGTTGGTGATATCTATCCGGGCCTCACACAATTCGTCTGCAAACAGACAATGGTGGGCGTGGCCTACAAACCCCGGGCCGTGGCTTGAACGAAGGGGGCAGTGAAGTCTGCGGCGGCCCCAGGAGACGGGGCGTGCCAAGTTGAGAACTGGGCTCGCCGGGAAGGAAACATTTTGGGGAAAAAAGGAAAAACAAATCTAAGGGCAAGAGAGGCACGTGGTGGCACTGCAAAGCAAAACAGAAAAGAGGGCGTGGCCTATTAACATTGGGGCCTGCAGTGCTGAAACACACCAATATGGGGCTGGACACAATGTGAGGCTCTGGTCCCTGAAAGGAGTCACTGCATCCATGCCTTCCAGAGTATTGGCTGGGGGTAAAGAAAGGTTAAGGCAGTCAATGTTGCATGGGGTTATCCACGTCAGGGACACCCTGACTACATGTCATCCAACATCCCTGAGGGAAAATACCAGGGAGTGCATCCAATCCTCAAGTCCATGGTGTTCCAGGTGTTGGGAGTCCTCCACCCTCAGGAAAGCCAGGGTGAAAAGAATTGTGAATGGAGGGAGCTGTAGTTCCCAGGCCGCATAGCAGAAGCTGCAGGTACTCACCCCAGCCCATCAAGAATAGAGGGGGCCAGGGGACTGGCATGGTCCGTCAGCCCAGTAGCCCATCAGCTCACTCCTTGCAGAGTGTCTCGATTTCACCAGGAATAATCATCATGAGGGTTGCAGCTCGTACGAGTGCTTGTGCGGCCTCCCATGCCACAGAGACTCCTGGCTTAGAAGCGGAAGAGGGGCACTGGCCCAGTCACCCCGTCAACAGTGTTTTCCTGCCAGCAGCCCCGGAAACGTAGGGGAAGTGAAAGGAGCGGTTCTGTCATTCTGCAGCCAGTACCCGGCAGCAGTGAGCCTACTCCATCTATGAACGTGGCCAGTGTGGCCCCGGGTGCTTCCAGGTGCATGGATGCCCACACCGAACTGTGTGCTCGTCTGTCATCCGGCTACCACTAGCCAAGGACTGGGTCGATGTGGCCCCTAGTACGCCCAGGTGCGGCTTTACCGGCTCCTGAACTCTTGACGGCCCTGGAGACACCTCAGAGGAGATCAAACTGGTACCCTGTGATTGCACACCCAATGGCTGGGAGTCTGCAGACCGACAGCCCAAGTATGGAGTGGAACTGTGTTCATGGTGTGTAGTATGGGGTGCCAGGGGTGTGTTAGGGAGAATTCTCTATTTATACTGCATTTCCTAACCTAGTGAGTCCCCCAGCAGCTTTGCTGGATTTCTGGAGTTTGTTTTTTTCCATCCTGCCAAGAGTGAGACTCTTTTTCTCCCACTCTTGGACATGAAAATGTGTAATTCCTTTGAATGTCAATGTGTTCTATGGGCTATGGGGTCTTTTACTCCATAGGGTCTCATATGTTTTTCTATGTGTGTTACACCGCACCCTCAGTGCCATAACACTGGGGCGTCCTAGAGGATCCCCACCATAGACTCCATACCCAGGGACTGACTACTGTCGCCCCGGGTATGTAAAGTCACCATTGGCTTTACTAGACCTAAATTTACTAACAGAACTAGTACAAACCATCCTATTGTGGACGTACTAGTAGGGGTAATTCAATTACTCCTGGGTCTGTTATTCGAGGGGGCACTGTCCCATCCCCCTCGTCAAGTTTTGGCTAGTGGCAGTGGAAACTACTTGTTATATTTGACCCCGAATATAACCCTATGGGATTCTTCCCATTGTTGGAGGTTAATACTTGTTCTCGTTAATCTCTAACATACCACCGGTTTATTTATCTTAAATAAATCTATCGGTTGGTATTTTCTGCCAGAACTCGGTTTTTAAAATGGCGTCTGTGTTCGTCTCTGTGACTCCTAAACCAAAGGTTGAGCCCTTTGTTCCACTTTTGGCGGGCTTCTGTACAGAGGCCCTCCAAAGTGGTGCCATTCTGTCTGGGTACCACAGGGGGTGTGGGAGGGGGTTTAGGCACCCTGGACTGAGTTGCCTTGCCAACTCAAGTCGCACTCTGGTGTGATTGGCCCAAGTGGTGAGCCACCCCGCTCACCACTTAGCATGTTTTGATTGACAGCTAAGCTGAATGAATGGGGGTTTTCTGCATAAAAGCAGGGCTTTTGGGACTGGATCGTCAAAAGTCGCCACAGGACCTAAGAATCCGACGAGGGTAAAGCTGAGCCGACCTGCAACGACGACACCTGCGGTGGAGCCCTGCTGAACCGACCTACCACTTCCCAAGGACAGAGGAGATCTCCCGGCTGGAGAGTCTCTTCCCCTGACTGGTGGGAACAACCAGTCCCCTTTGCTTTTTCTTCGTTCCAGGACATAGTGGTCGATTTTGCCCGTGCTGAGCACCCCGGCAACCGGATAGCCACTACCCACTGTACCGCGACCAAAAGGTGGTGCCTTGTGATGCAGCACTCCGCGGCTGGTCTCTTCCCTGGTGGTGCAACGATCTTCAACTTTCCTTCGACGACGAGATCATCTCTTCTCTTGGCAAAGCCCCGACTTGCATCCACCACCAGGAACAACTGCCCCCGCCGGAGCGGTCTCTCCACATACAAGGTACCGTGTCCGCCTGGCTTCCCTTGTGTCGGTTAGCGTGAGGTGTCTTAATCCTCGCCTCTCCTTTGAGTCGCCTCCAAGCTTTCTTAACTTTCTGTTCTGAACTGGTCCAATCTTTCTGTGACAATTTGCGCCAAAGACTCGAAGTGCATTTCCACTGTGATACTTTTTGGAACATTTCGCCTTGCCTCTCTCCGAGTGGGCCTGGCCTCTGAACTTTGCGAACTACAGTAGACCCTGACTTACTTGCCTTGCATTTGTTCGTAAAAGTGTTGGTACCAAGTTGATTTCATACCCTGCCTTTTCTCTCCCGTCCTAACGAATACTAGAGTGCCATCTAGGTTAAAGCATTCACCTCTGTTTGCAAATAAGTGGTGCCGTTGAACCTAGACTTGTCGAACTATTGCTAGGGGGATTGATTTACTTATAGTAATTGTGATTGAAGTTGTTTACCATATTAGTGCCAGTGTGTTTTCCATAGATGTGTTTTATAAATAAATAACTATATATCTTTACACCGAAGCTCTGTTCCGTGTTTGCTTGTTCTACTGTGTAGATTGCCCTATTTTGTATACTCCACATACTGCCTAACTCTTCTTGAGGGAAGTCTGACTGCTCAGCCACAGCTACCAAGTGAATCTGTGTGGTACAGGCTGCTACCAAGTGGGTTTACTGCCAAACACATGTAGTCCTAAATCTTTTGCAGTGGTCCCAGAGGGAACTGCACAGGTTTCCGCCTAACAGGGCGAAACGTGGTGGTGTGTCAGTGGAGCAACACCCACCCAAGTTAATAAAGGGTGTGCCTGCATGGGCAAATTCGAATGTGTCACTGGTAACTCATCAAACCAGACCATCACCTGTGGGCAACCTGGGCCCCTAAGGGTGTGAAAAACTAGTAGGGTTTATAGTATCAGTATTAGTGTGTGTATTGTGCTGTGATTTTGGAGTTTGTTTTGTTATTATGAAAAAGGAGGAGTGTTGCATGTCACCCCTTCTGGGGGACATGGTACCTCCCAGGTTTTGTGTCATGGTCACATGGGGTAACCATGTGACCAAGTAAATAAAAGGGACGCAGCGCTCCCGGCTCGTCAGTCGATCCTAACCTGACTCCGGTGTGGTTCTTCCAGGCACCATGCTGGTGCCACACCACGTGCAGGAGGCCCAAGGACGGTGCCCCTGCTGGGCAACACCGTCCCCTTTGACTGTAGTGGCCATGTGACCATGGCTGGCAGGGCCACCCCGGCCTGGGTGCCCCCAGAGCCGGGGCTGCTGTAAGTTGGGTGGCCCCAGCCCATGTGTTTGTCTCTGGTGATCCATAGAATGCAGGGTGATCCCTGCTCTGTGTCCGCTGCGTGAGCGCAGCACTGGGGTCTATGTTGGGTGATCCCGATGGCATCTGTGGCCGCTCCGGTGGTCCAGGAGCGGGCCACCACAGTTGCTTGATTTATTTTTTGAATGAAGGTAAATATCAGGATCTCGCCCAGGAAGTCCTAATCCCCCTAGAAATGCTGGCGTATGCCACTCAGCGTGATTCCACAATTTTCTAAACTGCTCCATGTCGCGAGGCCTAGTTGTTTCCAAAATGGCGCTGTGTACCGCATACAATGTGGAAGACAGTGGCGTGTCCATTCTGGGGGTGGCTGAGGTCGGGGACTGTCTTATGCCGTGGTGGCATGAATTATGAGCGCTCACAACAACCACACAAACGCACACACGTCTGAATAGAAATAATTTACTATTGTCTCCACTACCCACATCTACTTCAATTACTAACATTAGTGTCTTACATTCCTGTGTTTAAAGCTTAATGATCATAGTTTAGGAAAATGGGGTGGCACCTGGGGTGGCCAATCAGATTCCAGGGGTAGCACTTGTTACCCCAGCCACTCCCTGGACACACCACTGGTGAATGACAAATACAGACGTCAGTAGTCAGTCTGCCCATCTCAACTCAGGTACTATTGCTGTTGACGCTTCCCTAAATGAAATACCTTCCTTTCTCTCAACTTAATTCTTGCCTCTACCGCCTGCTCCTTTACCACTTGCCCTCTCACTAGTGCCTCGCTCCTTCTCCTGTTGTCACTCCTCGTGGGCTGCAGCGAGGTTCTTGCCTCTTCCCTCCTCCTTGACAACATTTGGAGCTGCCGAGGGTTTTTTGCTTCCTGCTTTGCCCTCTCGGACATTGTTCTTGGGTTCACCTTTGCACGTCCAGCTGTTATTTAAAGCTGTACCACCAAGATGGCTTGTTAGCCGATCACCCCTATCCCTTCTGCAAGCACCAAACTCCACACAATGGTAGATCGGTGCCAGAACGGTTATTTCGTGTCTAAAGGCCTGATACAACTGATAATAAGAAGGTGACGCTATCGGTTATCGATATTTTTGGACATGCGCATTAAACGCGAGGGGAGAAATTAAATCAAAAATACACCACAACGCGCCTAAAAACCCACACACAGCACTATTCGGTCATGCCCGTGGTCAGAGCATCAAAATAAATGAACAATATACCGAAAAATGAACTATGTTCTGCAAAATGCACAGGATGATCTACCACCCCTGTGTTATGGGGCCGTGTGGTCTGTGCACATGCCTCAGCGCGGTGGGCAAGGAATGACAGACAAGCTGCTTATGCTTCACAGGTCCTGCTTCCGTCTGCCTAAAAGGGCGTAAAGCGAGCCTCTATATTCTTACATTTGCGTCATGACTTCGCACGTCATGTCCCGGATCACTCAACACTACACTCCTCCCAATTTTTATAACAACGGACCTTAGGCGTTCAGAACAAGTTATAAACAACAAAAGTGCAAAATGGATTTAACCAAACATACAACTTCATAAAACTCACTGCATGTTGAGAGGCTAACGGGTCCCTCTAGGTGGGATCTCTGTCCCCTGAGTGTCCCCTTTTCAGGTCGTGAGGTCTTTCAGTCGTGCTGGATGTCCGCTCGATTCTCTGGTGGGGTAGCGCTGTTCTGTCTCGCAGGCAGGGTCCAGTCCTGGGTGATGTCCAGATTCCCTGGGTGCTGGTTCAGCTGCCGCCTCTGTATAGGGATCTCCTGAAATGTCCTCATCCATGTCACCTGCCTCAGGATGGCGGAATGTGGTGTCCATATTTTGTCCGTACCAGTAATTCCACAGCCGAGGCAGGCCTGATAGCCTCCTGAAGAAACTGGATTTTTGTGTAACTAGCCCGTCGTCGTCTGCGACTGTTACTTGTGAGCCTTGCACTCGCACTACCTTCAGGGGTGATGGCTTGTGTGGGAGGGATAGTTTTCCTTTAGAGTGGCAAGCTCTTACCAGGACTGTGTCCCCAACGGCTATATCATGTTCCCTTAGCCTTCGCCTGCTGTTCTCCTTCTGGATTGTCGCTTCCTTCCGGGCTCGCATGTCTCTAATATCTATTGTTCCTGGATTTCTCTCCTCCAGTTCGGGTAGAAATGTGAGCAGACATCTCCGGAAGAGTTGCAGCTGGAGCTACTCGTGTCCAGCAGTGTGGGGTTGTCCTGCACACGAGGAGGAATTGGAACAGGGCACGCTTTTCACATGATCCTTGTCCATGCGCTATACGGAAACACTTGTTGAGCGTGCGCATGAAACGTTCTGCTTCACCATTAGTGTGCGGCCACACTGGTGTTATTTTCCTGTGATCAGTGCCTCCTCTCACCAGGCACTCTACTAGGCCCGCACTCTGGAATGGGGAGCCATTGTCTGAGCATATTCCTTTGGGGAAACCGTGGCAAAACAAATTTCCATTACTGGAATCACGTCTTGGAGGGCCAAGGACAGGACAAATTCGACCTCCATTTTCCGGGATCACTGGTCAACCATCACTAGGAAGTGCGATTCTGTTTGCGTTGATCCAAAATTCATGTGGACGGTTTCCCATGGCTCTTCACTTCTAGACATGCACTGGATGGCTGGTTCTCTGAATTGAGGGGCGGTGGCTTGGCACCACGTGCAAGCTCTGATGAAGTCTTCCACCTTTGATTCCAACACTTGGAACCAGACCTTGAGTCTAAGGCGGCTTTTTGTTTTGGACGCGCCTTGGTGGCCGTGGTGGGCAAGAGCTATCACCCGGTCGATCAATACAGTTGGGATAACTATGTGGGGCCCTCTCAGTAGGAGTCTGTCGCCTGTGAAAGTGAGTTTGCATCGTATTTTCCAATGTGTGTTTGGCCTCCTGCATCTTAGAGTCCAGGTCTTCCAGAGCAGACTTCCATTTTCCTGACTCCATGGCGTTGCGCATGATTTGGAAGCAGCCATCATTTGCAGAGGCTGCTTTGATTGTCCCAATGTTCATTGAGTTGGGGGCAGATCTCTCTATGACAAGCTGTAAGTGCTCTTCAGCTGCCGCAACCTCCTCAGGGAAGACTGTATTTGACAGTTTGGGGTGTCGAGACAAATAGTCTGCAGCGTTGTTTTGTCCTGGTCTGTGTTTCAGGTCCACATTGTTTTTGTCGAGTACGAGCAGCCACTTTTCTATGTGTGGAGGGGGGTTTGCTGACCCGCCCATCATTATGGGAAGAAAGGGTTTGTGATTGGTGACCACCTTCACCGGTTACCCATAAATGTATATATGGAAATGGCGGCATCCCCACAGCCCTGCCAGCACTTCGCGCTCTATTTAGGAGTATCTTGGCTCTGTAGGCGAGAGTGCTCGACTGGCATATGCCACGGTTCACAGTGTGCTGTCTTTGTTGGCCTGGGTGATGATGGCTCCAAGTCCGAACGGGCTTGCGTCCACGATGATTTCCGTGCTCTTCTGGGGGTCAAAGAATAATAGTATACATTCGTCAGATAACACTTTCTTGATATTGTAGAATGCCATTTGTTCTAGGGCTGGCCATCTCCAGGCCGTTGACTCAGGGGTTCGGATACAGTCGATAGGTTCTCAATGAAGCGGCCACAATAAGTGACCATGCCCAGGAAGCTTTTCACCTCAGATACGGTTTCAGGTGGTTTGGCCTCCTAAATGTCTTTGACTTTTGCTGGGCCAGCAAATACTCCTCCCTCTTGAAAAAGGAAGCCAAAAATGTGATCTTGTTTCTCAAAAATTCACATTTCTCAAAGTGGAGGGGTAGGCCCAGGAACTGGATTCTCAGATCTGCTATGTATTAGAATGTCATCACTTACATTGAGGGTACCTGGTAGTCCAGCCAGAGCGCCGTGTATGGCAGTATGAAACACATCTGCGGCGGATGAGATGCCAAAGTTCAGCTGTTTGTACTTGTAGAGGCCAACGTGGGTGGTGAAAGTCATGATGTACGGACTGTCCTGGTGGAGTAGGAGCTGGTGGTAGCCAGACCGCAGATCACGCTTGGAGAATACAGTTGCGCCTTCCAGCTCTGCAATAATGTCATCTAAAGTGGGCGCCAGGTGTCTTTCCCTTCTGATTGCCTTGTTGGGCAGCCGCATGTCCACGCAAATACAGACTTTGTCCGGTTGTTTGGGCTTGTGGGCAATGACAATTGTGGAAACCCAGGGGGTGGGTCCTTCAACTCGCTCAATGATGTCGAGGTCAACCAGGTCTTGGATCTCGTTTTTCTACTTTCTTTCGCAGGCAGAAGGGCACTCTCCTGTGTTTCAGAGCCACCGGCAGTACTGTATTGTTGATGTGGAGCCGGATCGGTTTTCCTTCCATCCATCCTATTCCAGTGAATATATCCAGGAACGTTTGCAGTAGTAACTGGACATCTTCTACAAACACTCGATGGGCGAAGTGGATGAGACCCAGGACTTCAGCTGCTGCACAGCCAAGTAGCGTTTGTGTTGCTACTTTTGTGACGTAGAACCGAGCACGTATGGATACGCTGTGATGATGGACAGTAGTGTTGAATGCGCCTTCCAGTGGTAAAGGAGTCTTGCCTCCAAAGGTGAAGATACGCACTCTTGTGTCTTGAAGTGCAGGAGGTCCTGGTAATGTCCGGTACTGTTCGTCGGCCATCACATTCACAAAGGCTCCTGTGTCAAGGAGTACGTGAACTGGGTTATTCAGGATTCTCACTGCGCATCAGAGTTGGTGTTTTCCACGCCTGCCGACAGTGAGCACCGCTGACACAAAGAAAACATCTTCTTCTTCATCTCCCAAGCTCGCACCAGGAGGGTTCCCTTGTGGGCCAGTGGACGTGGTGTTGGTGGATTGGCTCGCCTTCTCTTGTGGAAAACCTCTGGGGCGTTCCTTTCCCCTTGGCACACTCGCGTGCAGTGATTTGGGATTCCACACTTTGTGCAGGTGTACCCTTTTGCTGGACAGTCTTTCTCATGTGGAAGATCATACCCACACTGCAGGCAGGAGGCTGGAGTGGTGGTGTTCCGCTGTTTCTTCTGCTGCCACGTACTTCTTGTCCCCTGGGTCCTTGGAGTTTGACGTCATACTGAGCACACTTCCTCAAGTTTGACCGATTTCAGGGCCAACTCCATTTTGGAGGTACTTACGTCTGCCAGTTCGTGGGAGCATCAAGTTCGAGGATCCGTGGAGAGTGATTCCTGGTTCTCTGAGAATTTGTTTCTGAAGCGTTCGCGAGTGACATCCAATGATAATTTGGAGTCTCACCTCCTCCTCTTCATTTTCCCACCCACAAGTCGAGGCCAGGTGTCTCAGCCGACCATGGTATTTGTCTAAGTTTTCATCACTCTGCTGCATGGCAGTGCGCATCACAGATTTCTCATAGTCTGTATTCACCGAAGGGGCGAAGTAGTCCGTCAGTGCCTTGACAGCTGCATTATATGAGTCATCTCCGGGGCGCGAGATCTTGAAGAGCGTGTGGACTGCGGGCCCAGCAGAAAAGATCAGAGTGCACTTATTGGTTAGGTCCACTTTCTCCCCTGTGGCATTGAAATACATATCCAGGCACTCCTGCCATAGTTCTCATCATGGTCCCAGTGATGTTGGGGCTCTGTTGATGTCGAATTCACATAGGGGTGCAAGAGAGGTACGTTGTTGGGAGGACCCCCCCTTGCAGGTGTGGTGGCGCGGGGGCGGCTGCAATGTCTTCTGTTGACATGACTCTAGATGCGATGTGTCAGTGCAGGTGCTGTTTTGGGGTGCCCAGGCACTCCGAGAGGAGTCGCTGCCCCTGCTTCTTGGATGACACTGAGGCCCACAGCGTGGTGCACAGGCACTCCTGGGGAGCCTCAGGCCCTGTTAGGAACATGGGGAGTCTCTCACTGATGAGGTGGGTGCACAGGCACCTTACTGTTGTCTAACGCCTCCCTGAGGGGCGTGATTGGCAGAAGAAATGGGGGTGGCATCGCTCGAGCACCCCTGAGAGGCCTACCCCTCACTGATTGTGGAGCCGGAGAAGATATAATACCTTGGGCGTTGCAAAAATTCTGGCGAGAGCCAGTTATAGTCGGTGCAAGACCGTATGTAGGGTAGGATCCCTTGTGCCGGAGCACGATGAAGCTCTGTCGCGGACTGAGGGACAGTCCGCCGTGTGGACCAGGGGCCCAGATGCAACAGACTGCCTGATCTGCAGGCGCATGCACTGGGGTTCGATCCTTGTTGCCAATGTAATGGGGCTGTGTGGTCGTGCGCGTGGAGCAGCGTGGCGAACAATGAATGACAGACACGCTGTTGTGCTTCCCAGGTCTCGCTTCTGTCTAAAAGGGCACAAAGCAGCCCTCTTTATTCTTAAATTTGCGTCATGACCTCACACGTCATGTCGCGGTTCACGTGACACTACAACCCGATACTGATTGGCTCGTGGATCCCTGCCACTGTGGGTGCATGGGCATGTTGGCTCTCCATGCAGAGTTCAGTGTTTCTCGCACTAGCCTGGTGTTTCCAGGCCCTCCAGAGAGGTTTACAGATTGTCTTGCTAATCATACATCAGGGCTAGGCCTGTGCTCTGGACCCTGGGAGATACGCCAGGCAGCTCTGATATACCTGATAGGCAGGCAACTCACTGCGGCTATTTCCCCGCATTCTTTGCAGCATTTCGCAGCATTTCACAGCATACCCACTTCTCTCCACTCTTCCCCAACCCCTAACTACCCATAAAAATACTGCTTAAAATTGCGGCAAAGCAGAGGCGTTGCTAGCGAGGGGGCGAAGGGGACTACAACCCCGGGTGTTTTGGTTGTAGCCCCAAATAGAAGCTCAGCGGCTACAACCAAAAGGCTAGCTAGCCCTGAGTCCCGACAGTCGTGACATTAGCATAGGCCAAGATCTTTTCCAGACCTAGCTACACCCCTGCGGCAAAGTGGCCATCAGAAGAATGCGGGAAAACGGCTGCAGTACCTTGCCATACGCCTCATCCGGGGCCTAACATTGGGGTAGGGCCACCATACTTGAACAGTGGGGATAAAATGAAATAATAAAACATTCTGTGAAATTAAACATATCCCTCCACAAAACGCAAAAGATGATCTGCCGCAGCGAAAGACTGCATGTAAGGATCTCCCACAGGACCACGAGAGGTTTAGGTCCTAAGGGAAGGTCCTAGGCTCTCGAGTTAGGAGAGGTTTAGAAAATAATACTATTGGAATTGTTCTGTGGAGGGGTGTATGTTCAGGGAGCCAGCAGGGGAATGCCGAGAAGTATTTAAACATTGATTTCTCTAGTGTTACACACCAGGTTGCAGAGGAGGTTGAGGATGGCAGTTGCACAGCCAGAGGCATTGCTGAGGGGGCTATAGCCTTGGGTCACTTGGTTGAATCCCCGGGTAGAAGCTCAGGGTCTACAACCGAAAAGGCAAGCTAGTCCCGAGTCCTGATAGTCCCGACGCTAGCGTAGCCCCGGATCTTTTCCAGACCTAGTGGCACCCCTCTCCACTCCATGTTGAGTGCCAAGTTACTACTTCCTAGGTAGAGCTGGCACCAACCCCAAAGACTGTCTATAGGAGGGAACACTGATCTCCATGAGTAATGTGCAGTAGAGAGGAGTGACCTGCCGAAAGGGGCGGACATTCCTGCATTGAGTAAGAATTTTGAGGACACTCTCCCCAGTATGCGCATGAACTGAGGAGGGAGGACGTGAGAGGTCTACAAAGTGCTGTGTAAAGCCTTTTGTGAGGCTTCCAGTCTACCAATGCCTCTCTCTCCATTGGTTTAAGACCAGCTCCAAAAGGCTATTGCAGCCTAAACCAGTCTGGAGATACCAGTTCAGACTCAATACCCGGGAGGAGGTCTCTCGTACACTAGCTGCATTAGAAAGTTGCAGGGGAACAACAAATAACAGACTTTGCTTAAGGATTGGAAAGGGCAGGAAGGACCCCAAGAGAAATTTGTTTTGGAACCTTTGTTTATTTTGGGACGCTCTAAGGACACACTTGTTGTGTTAAGCCAAGACTTGGACTTAATGAGAACAGAAAAGCTTTTGCTTTGGATATGCATTATATTTTAATTTCCCAAGGGTCCCTTACTCCTCCTTTGGTGCATAACCATCCAGACTAAAACAGCTATTTTTTTACACGTTTCTTGACCCTGAGGACATTGATTTATTTTGTCCTTGTAAGAGTCCTAAAAAAGATGTGTTGGTTAGCATGTCTTTCTGGCAATTATATCATCTGTACACCCATCCATTTCACATCCATCCAAGCGTCCACTTGACCATCAATCCATCGCTTCATTCAGCCATTAAGCCATAATTCTGCCTATACATCCACACATCTGCCTGCTCATCAGTTAATCAAAGTGTCCCTTCAGCCACCTTCACATCCAACTCTCCACTCTACATCCCCTCTCCCATACATCTCCCTAACCATCAATTCATCTACCTACATAGCTATCCATCCTTCCATCGATCCACTCATTCATCTGCCTATCCATCCAACTACCCAACTACCTCTTCACCCACCCATCCATTCATTCATTTGTCTACCTATCTATCCAACCGCCCAACTACCTCTTCATCCATCCACCCATCAATCCACTCATTCATATGCCTATCCATCCAACTGCCCAACTACCTCTTTGTCCATCCGTCCATCCATTCATCTGCCTAACCATCTAACTGGCTATGTACCTCTTTGTCTGTCTGTCCATCCATCTACTCATTCATCTGCCTATCCATCCAACTGCCCAACTACGTCTTCATTCGTCCGTTCGTTCGTCCGTCCGTCCGTCCACCCATCCATCCATCCATCCATCCACCTATCCATCCAACTGCCCAACTACCTCTTCATCTGTCTGCACGTCTGTCCGTCCATCCATCCAGTCATTCATCTGCCTATCCATCAATTCATCTACCTACCTAGCTATTGATGCATCCACAATCCATCCTTTCATCCATCCACTCGTTCATCTACCTAACTACCTCTTTGTCCATCCGTCCATCCATCCAGTCATTCATCTGCCTATCCATCAAATTGCCCACCTACCTCTTCAGCCATCCATCCACTCATTCATCTGCCTATCCATCCAACTGCCCAACCACCTGCCCGTCCATCCATCCGTCCGTCTATCCATCCATCCACTCATTCATTCATCTGCCTATCCATCCAACTGCCTAACTACCTCTCCGTCCGTCTGTCCGTCCGTCTGTCCGTCCATCCACTCATTCCACTGCCTATCCATCCAACTGCCCAACTACCTCTTCGTCCATCCATCCATTGATTGATCCATCCATAAATGCATCCATACAGCCTCTTAGATGTAGTTCAGTCTTTCACTATACAGGTGCCTAGAAATAGTTCAGTTTACCTTGTTGTGCTATTCCGAGCTTACTTTTTGCTCACTCATCTGTAGTAATTACTTTCCAGAGAAAATGATTTGTAGTAGGGAAAATGTGTGAAATACAGTTTAACACAGAAATTACCAATCATGGCCCTTGCCCTATGACCAAAACATACTGGAAACAGCTGTCACAGCAGCATTG
This sequence comes from Ambystoma mexicanum, assembly GCF_040938575.1. NCBI lineage: Eukaryota > Metazoa > Chordata > Amphibia > Caudata > Ambystomatidae > Ambystoma > Ambystoma mexicanum. The sequence goes on from NC_090938.1 coordinate 57,424,975, forward strand.
CTAGTGTTTGCAGCTACTTACCAATACAGGTAGGTACATCGGGTTCCCATTTGCTGTTTTCATCACACCTAACCAGACTAGGGCCTTTCAGTTTGAAATAGGCATTGCATTCAAAAGTAATCTTGTTGTCATATCGAAATGGCTCCCGGAAGTAAGATTTCATAGTTCCATTGGCAAAAACTGGACTTTCGCAGTGGACATCTGCAAAGAAAGGTCAAAAGGAAAGACGTCACACAGTGTCATTTGCTAGAGCCCAGGTATGTATTCACTGGAGGCAGTCTCCCTGCTTGGTCCCCAGTTGTTCTGTCCTTAAAGAGCTCCTGAACTTGAGGGAGTCTCCCATAGTAGAAAGATTCACCCCATCCTGGCACCAATGAATCCCCAAATTAAAGATTAAGAGGTGCCTTCAGCTCAGGCTTCGAAAGCTGCAGATTTGCTCCTCATTTGAACCTTAAGTGGCTTGGAGTGGCTCAAATACTTCTGCCTTGACCACTACAACAAGGTGAAAATGGTTGAATTAACTTTGGACACCCTTCCTGCAGACTGGGTGGTTGGTCATGAAGGTTCATCTTGACCTAGTTGGCTTTTTAATGTCAACATGAGTCCCCTGGCCTACATCATTGAATCTTTCAACACGCCATTCCATTTCCACACTGACACACACAACTCATGATCAGGCTAGACAAGAGGCACCCACATCAAAGAAACATGATAGCCTGCCTGGCCTGTGTATGGGATTGAATTTTGTATATATGAATGGTGACAGAAAAATAGACATAATACTCAGTGGGCAGGAGTGGGTCTCGCAGAAACCATAGAACCGAGTCGACAAGCCCTGGCACTCCTTGCATGTCTGAAGGGGTCCCCAAAGTAATTTCTAATCTCCACACTCTGCAACCGCTGAAGCTCTGATTTTCACTCGCCACTGAAGGTCCAAAATCTCTGTAGCTGAGACCCACCAACTGTCATGAAAATCTTATTCTGTTGTTGACTTCAAGTCCCATAATTCCCTTAGTACTGGGATGAGGAAGAGGCCTGAAAAACAATGCCTCAGAAGTGGTCAGTTAGTTAGGGCTAATAACCCACACCTGAGAGAGGTAGAGAGGCTTAAAAGCCCCCCTCAGGTGCAGGCCATTAGATGGAGATGGAGCAGCAGCAGTAGTAGCATCAGAAGGAAAGCACTTTGTCCAAGCAGATGTTCCAAGAAAGAAGGGACCCCGGGAATTTAGTCAAGCAGATTGCAGCTGCCTGTACTGAGAGGGTCCTTTCCCCTATAAATCTGAAGTACAGAGACTGCAGAGCAGGAAGCGTGTAGGAGACCGTGATTGAGAGTTTGTATGCAGCCGAGGGTCTCCAGAGCAAAGTGAGCTCCATGACTGCATGGCAAGAATGAAAACAGCTTCAAGTGTAAGTGTTTCCATTCAGAAGACGCTGGAGCGGTGGAAGTCCTTCAGCACGCGAAGGGATCGAAGACAGAAGCCAGTGTTACAGAGCATTCTACTCCCTTGCTCAAACAAATGCAGGCAACAGTAGCAAAGAAGAATCACTCGCGTATGAGGTAAGTGCTGCTAAACTGACCGTTGCTTGTCAGAAAATGAAGGCAATATAAGTAGCACTCACATATGAATGAAACGATCTGAATGGCGCTAATTAAACATTAGATTGCATAAAACAAATGAAATACTATCACGTGTGACTAAAATTGATTCTGAAGTGAAAGTTAACTGAAGAGTCGTTGGTGAAGCAGTAGAAAGCATTGTAAAACAGAATTGAAGTGACTGAACTTTAAGAAGTGGGAGTTCCAGGGAACAAGCATTGCCCACAGCCAAGGGTGGTACAAGCACTGCCTATAGCCAAGAGTGGTACAGCATTCCCTGCAGCCAACAGTGATACAAGCATTGCCAAAGCCTATAGCTGTGTATATATTGCCCAGAGTCAAAAGAGACTAATAACCAGGCATGCCACAAAGCTAATGGGGCCAACAGAACGAGAAGGGGCGAATGCAATGTCAAAAAGGGATGAAGCTTGTTCATTGTGATTGGTTCATAAAATTGAAGCTGGTATAAAATCTCACATTAACAAAGCCAAAAGGAGGAAAGGTGGCATTATATCCTTAAGAGCATTTTGGTTGTTGATGTTGCAGAAAGACAAAAGTGGCAAAAAGGGCTGCCCTTCTTGAAGGTGAATGTTCGGAAGAAAAGTGACTTCCTACATGAAGGTGTTGAGGAGCACAAATGTGAATATTGTCATTTCTGAAAAGTTGTTGAAACTCACAAAGTTACAAACTGTTGAAGCTGTGTTACACATTTGGTTGTCATTAGATTCAGAACTTCAAAAGCACTGCTGAATTTGGAAAGCTATCAGGCAGGCGAGTAGACCTGCATGGTGAATCTTTGTAGAAGTGGGCCTGATCTGAAAGTAAATCCGGTGGCAGTAGAAGTGCTGTGAAGTTATCCTGACAAAGATACCAATTGTGATTTATGATGGTGAAAGGAAAGCTGCGCAAAGCCTGACCAAGAATATCATTGATGCTATTTGTTTGACTGAAATATCTGTTCTATGAAGAAAAAGAGGCATTCTTTTTGGACATTGGATTACTGGAACTTTTCTGTTGACAAGTTGAAGGTGTAAAGTAATAAAGTGAAACTTTGTTGCAAACCTGGATTTCCTTGTTTATTTTTCTTGACCAATGAAACTGAATCCAACTTAAAATCTGGGGAAGAGGAGATTACTCAGGTAACAGAATACCATTGTTGTTGTTGTGAATTGCCATATATATATTTTTTTTCTTGTGTATTTTATGTATAAGTGAGAGGATTCTCTGTTACAATATTTTCCTTAGTTCACATAAGGCAGGCAAAATTTTCATCAGAGTAGGGATAGTGACGCGTTACTGGAGACCTTTGATTTAATAAAATGGAAAACTTTGAGAAATCATCTAAAAGTTGTCTGCCTCACATTCCTGACCCCTCACAGTGACCTGTAGCAGTGAGAATGGTTGGTGTGAGAGTCAATAAAGTTGAGGTGTAATTCCCTTTGTGATCTGTCAAGAGTGGACTTGTTATATGTTAAATTGTTAAATATTAAATGTTAAAGGTATTTGTACCGCGCACCGTCACCAATGGAATTGGTCCCAAAGCGCTCAGGCGGATCTGGAAACGAGAAGGCAGGGTGGGTTAGTAACGTGAAGAGAGAGTAGGATAGTGAGAGAAGTGGTGTCCTGTTGGCAGCTTCAGTTCGGTATACACCATGCGCTAAGCTTTCGTGCAAGTATCGGATCGATGTCAGTCCTCATGTGCTGTTGCTGCAGCTTATGTGTTGTTTGTTTGTTGTTGCGGTGTGGTGAAGTGCATGCGTCTTGCTGTGCGAGAGTTGGTTGTGTGAAAATTTGTGTGAGTTAAGTATGCCGAAATGTTTCGCTTTTTTGTTAGTGAGTTATATGTCTCGCAGCTGACCTTCTCACTTTGGCTAAGTGCCTAGATTTGAGAATCCTGTATGGTGGAGCAGAGGCCCAGGTCTCACAGTACTACGTTTCACCATACAATAGACAAAGATGGAGGCTATACCTAGATTTGAGCCCCGTATAGTGGGGGAAAGGTCTAGGTTCCACAGTAAGTGGCTTTCACCGTATAATAGACAGAGATGGCGGCTACAACTAGATTTGAGAATCCTGTAAAGTGGGAGAGAGGTCTAGCTTGCATAATACATTACGTTTCACCATACAGTAGACAAAGAAGGAGGATATACCTAGATTTGAGAATCCTGTAAAGTGGGAGAGAGGTCTAGCTTGCATAATACATTACGTTTCACCGTACAATAGACAGAGATGGAGGCTATACCCAGATTTGAGAGTCCTGCAGAGTGAGTGTGACGCAGGATAATGTTCATAATTCTAACTAAATGTGGCACTTGCTGACATTCACAATTTTAACTATGTGTGGCACTTGCTAATATTCACAAACCTATCTAGATGGGATGGAAGGCAACATTTACATTCTTTTCTAGGTGCGACGGAGGTTAATGTTCACAAGTTCTATCTAAGTGTGGTCATTGTTATCATTCACAGTTCTATCTGGGTCCGGGGCAGGCTAATGTACACAATTCTGTCTCAGTGTGACACTTGCTACCATTCACAATTCTATCTAAGTGTGGCACTTGCTGGCGTTCACAATTCAATCGAAGTGTGGCACTTGCTAGCATTCACAATTCTATCCAAGTGTGGCACTTGCTAGCATTCACAATTCTATCCAAGTGTGGCACTTGCTAGCATTCACAATTCTATCCAAGTGTGGCACTTGCTAGCATTCACAATTCTATCTAATTATGGCACTTGCTAACATTCTAATTTCTGTCTGGGTGCGACGCAGGTCAATGGTAAATGGTATATTAACCATGTATAAAGATGGAGGCAACGCATAGATTTGCGAGTCCTGGATAGTGGGAGAAAGGCCTAGGTTTCATAATGCAGCAGGTTTCAGAATATAATACAGTAGTTTTAGATGTAAAGCAGACACAGATGTTTTGATATACCTACACTTTAGAGAAGATTTATAATGGGCGAATGCTAGTGTTGAGTGTTCCCTAGGAGGGTGATGCAGGTGACATTCGCCTGGCAAGCTATGTTCTTAGGTAAGGTATTGTAGAGTGGCAGGGCTTTCTGGAGTAGACCGAAGCGCTGATCACGCTGTATGTATATATTTCCAATTAAAGCACAAAACATCTTTTGGGCAGGCTCTGAGGATCGGGCTTTGGGGTTAACTCACCTTGGCTACATGGTGGTTCCCAATGGTGAGAAAGCCTTGAGAGAGTTCAGGGCAGAGAGGTTGAGTTGCAGGTTCTAATGCGAGCGTGTATGCCTCCATTTGGGTTTTGTACGATCGGACCGAAAAAAAAGGTACGACCGTACAAACTGACTGAAAAATGCTACCACCAAAGGATCAAACACCAAAAGTTCGAACCTTTGGTGGTAGCATTGCAGGTAAGTAAAAAAAAAAAATAAAGACTGTGGGACTGCGGGTGTGTCCCCCGCAGCACCCCACTCACTATACTGTGTGGCATAGTGAGCGGGGTTTGTGGGGGACACCCCCGCAGCACCCCCACAAAAAAAAACAGGGGCTGCAGGGGTGTCCCCCGCAACACCCCCCTCACTATACTTTAAAGTATAGTGAGCAGGGGTTGTGGGGGAAACCCCTGCAGCCCCCATAGTATGTCAGTGTGTTCACATGAGAAAGGTGTAGTTTGCACCTTTCTCATGAAAACTTTCCGGCCACGGCAAAATCAGCCGCGGCCGGATCACTTAGAATCTCCATTTGCACAGTAGCCAACACATGTCTGTGTGGAGAGAGTGTATGAATGGGGTGTCCCATGGTTGAGGATGCTGAGACTTAGGGGTGAAAGTAAGCAGTGGGAGGTGAGAGGAGAATGAGTCATATAGTAGGTATAGAAAGCTGAGAAGGCAGTGATGGTGGAAGAGGAAGCAGGTGTGAAGGAGAAGAGTGAGAAGTGTAGGTCAGCGAGAAAGGGAAGAATGGGAGAAGTTTTAAATTTTCTTTTGGTAAAAGGTGAGATTTCTGAGAAGTGGTTGCAGAGGGAAGGCTTTAAGATAGGGGAATCAAAAGAGAGGAAATGGCATTGGAAATTTGTGAGGCATTGAGGCAGGAAAAGAGTAGGTGTCTGATGCCTCCATCTCTGCCAGTAAGTGGAGGAGAGTGGATGAAGGATAGTTTGGAGTCATGTAGGGCCGCCAGAGTGGCAGTGTCAGATGGAAATATCCAGGTTTCAGTAATAGCAAGAAGGTCTAGGGGAGGAGAGCTGGAGTAAAAGTGGTCAGTGATAAAGGAGGTTTTGTTACATACAGATGGAATATTCCAGAGTGCAATGTTCAGTTGATTAGGTAAGGAAGCAAAGAGACGTTGAGTCTCAGGGGAAGAGAGGTGAGGTGGCTAGGTGTTAGAGAAGACGTGGTTAGCTTATCGGCTTTGTTTCGTAGAAGGAGGTGGAAGAGAGATGGAGTAGTGGGAGTTTTTCAATTTGTGAGTTTTATAATAGGGATATGCGAGGAATCCCAGTATGTCATCACTGCTTCCATAAGGGGAGCCCCTTTCCATGAGGCCAGGAAGGTGAGGCCGCTGTCCGATAGTCCCCATGGGGGTGGTGATCACGAGGTGGATCTCATGGGAGGGGATGACTATTTTGGGAGAACGCAATATTCACATAACACCCCCACCTCTCCTTCAGCCCCACTCTCTTCACCTCCTACCCTCCGATCCCATATACTTCTGTAGTAGGCAAGAAGTAGAAAGGACTGAGCCGTGGAAGAATAGGGATGAACATCATGATCCAAAACAAGAAAGGACTGAGACAAGGAAGAGGTGTGGATATGCAGGGATCACTCCAAGGAACTGACCTGAATGGTCTAGCTTTCAACTGCAGACCTGGATAGGAAGGGGCATAAAAACTGCCAAAGGACTTACCCAAAATGTCAGATGCTATGGAGAGGAGCCGCAAGAGGGGACCTAAGCTTGCAGAGGTAGGCAGCAGGAGCAGACCCAGGCATAGAGACGCTGAAGGGGTGGTCTCCACGGGATGCACAGAGAAAGTCGAAGTGCTGGCTGCAGGAAGCTCCAGCAGCACAGCACAATAGGAACACGTGTTCTGGAGAGAAGGGAGAAGCCGAAGTGGGTCTGAAGCTGTAGAGCTGCTGCAGCAAGCCAAAGAGAGAGCCCCAGAAAGCCGGCAAAGCAATGACGGACCCTGGGAAGCCTGCATCAACCAGAGGGCTGCAGCCAAGACCCTAAAGGTATTTGGGTGGCTGAGCCTGTGGTTGGGGACAGGCAGAAGGTACAAGAAACCCTGAGAAACATAGTGGATCAAACTTTACCAAGCTACAGTAACAAGGTGATTAGCGTTTGGGACCCTTACAAGAAAAGGACATACCAAATACCAAGAAGGTATAATCTTCTTCGCGGCTGTGCTTGGAGGCAAGGTGACCCAGGACTGTCACATAAGAGAAACAATAAAGAGAACTGCGAGGGTGGTACATATGAAGACAGTACTTGGCAGGGGAGTAAACCAAGTCTGTATGTAAAATCAGGAAATCATAAAGAGAACTGTGAGAATAATACAGAGGAACACAGAGCTTGACAGGTGAATAAACCTGATAGAGAAGGACATCAGGTTTGCCAACCAGGGTCAAGGACCCATCAGAGTTTGAAGAAGCATCCAAACTCCTCTTCTTCGTCGCAAGTGCCTGGTAGGAGGAAACCAGGACTGCCAACCAGGGTCAGGGGCCCACCCCAGCTTGGAAAAGCATCAAAGCCACCCTTTTTCGTAACAGTGGCTGGTAGTAGGGAACCAGGTCTGCCAACCAGAGTCAGGGGCCCACCACAGCTTGGAGAAGCATCCAAGTCACTCTTCTTCATTGCAGTGCTTGGTAGGAGGAACCCAGGCCTGTCAACCAGGGTCAGGGGCCCACCCCAGCTTGGAAAAGCATAAAAGCCACTCTTATTCGTAACAGTGCCTGATAGTAGGGAACCAGGTCTGCCAACCAGAGTCAGGGGCCCACCACAGCTTGGAGAAGCATCCAAGCCACTCTTCTTCATCACAGTGCCTGGTGGGAAAAATGCCAGGTCTGCCAATCAAGGTCGGGGACCCCGGAGAGTAAGAAGAAGCCTGAAGAGGGCCAGTTGTGGAACAGAGACACTTCCCCACCAATTGTTGAACTGTGTTACAAGCCTAAAGAAGGTTGGGGAAGCAAGATATTCCACCAACACTGCAGGAACTGATAAACGCAGAACTGTCTTTTTATCCAGGGAAAGGGAGTTAATTATCTGGGCTAGGAAGACCTTCTTTTCATTTAGATGAAACTTAAAGTGTGAGGGACAGAGCTAGGATTCTGACATTGGAAATTGGGACTTTTGCTTTTGATATCCTGACCATGACATTAGTAATGTTAGTTGAGGCAGGGAACTCCCTCTTAGAGTTAGGGCAAGATGAGGGCTTCCTTTTCATTTTTTCACTTGAACAATAGTGTATACCAGCCACCATGACCCCTCCGTGGCAGAGTCTTACTTCTGCACCCTTAGGAGAAAGTTGTAGCGGGATTGCAGAAAGCATAGGGAGAGGCAAGTAGGAGGAGCAGGAGTGAATGCATTATAGGTGAGTAGCGCAGTGTGGAGAGAAAGCACAGTAATTAGGAAGCTGGGTGTACTCACAGGGTGCTGCAGGGAGGAAGGCAAAAGCAAAGGCTCATAGGGGAAAAGGCAAAGAGGCTGGCCAATGACTGGTCTTCACCCTTCACAGTTCCGCCCTTCACTGGGACGCCCCTGACTGGATGCCACTAGGGAGTTCAGAAGTGATGACACACGCTCTTGTCACCTGATCGCCTAGTCCATAAGTGGTTGGTCTATGCTATTGTCCGTGATGCAGCTGGGACGAGCCGATTTTTTTCATAATTGATTTTTCCAAAAGTTTCAATTAAAAGCAGAGTTAAATTATTATTTCTCGCCCATGAACCTTATCTGCCAAGTTTCTGACTCATTTTCATTTTCTGCTTTGCCTTTCCTGCTTGCTTATCAAGACCCTGGCACCGGTCCTGCTTCAGGCAGAAGGACCTCCTGCTCGGATCAGTTGCCCCAGCAGCGCAGCACGCACTCTTGTAGAAAATGAGAGGCAACAGACAATGATGGCTGGAGATGTCAAATGGCTTTAGAACATTACGAGTCGGCTGTAAAAAGGGATTGTCATATTACGAATGAGGTGTGATGTCACAGCTCACTTGTGGTAGGAAAATAAACTGCAGCCGTTTTTAGGTAGACTCAATTCCTCTATGATTTATGAGACAACACATTCTTGCATGCTGAGGATACAGCTATAATGTTATTATTATTATCATTATTATTTCAAGAACACTCTCGTATGGGACCTTATTGGCAAAGTCCCTCAAAATCCTTATCATCACAAACACGTGCTCAGGCATCCCATACCCACTCACGAAGACTAGACTGGACCGTAGCACAAGTAGCCAGGGACGTCATTTCACCAAAATGCCAGGGGTAGCAGAAGTGACATCACACGACCCTTGACCTCAAAGGAAGTGATGTAATTTGACCCCACCCCCGAAGGGACATCACAGGAAGCGATGGAACACGACCGTTCAACCCTCGACAAAACAGGAAGTGCCATCACATAGCATTGTTCCTAAGTACACTACGAAAAATATGGTTACAATATCACTGTAATGTGATACACAGTTCACACAAAAATCGATCACCATATGTATCATTAATATCAGTGCGTATAGGCCCATATTCCCAAATTACTGTGAATGCAAACAGACGTCCACGACCAAATGGTAATGATGTGTTATTATATAGCACTTACGCTTAAGCGCTTTATGTAGAACAAATGTACATACAATATCACCCAACCTGTGTTGGTACTCATTTATCAGCATCAGCAGGATGAAAGGCTGAGTTGACCTCACTGGGAGTAGAACCTGCAGATCACAAACACATTGCAGCAGCGAGCGCTCAACCCACTGAACTATTTTACCGGCTATTGTAAGATGAACAATTACATGTCGGATTGTTCTCAAAGTCAGAAAGCAAATTCCCGTACTCGTTACCTCATAGATGCAAATAAACAGCATGCCAGGAAAGATAGACACATTACAACAAAGCCTAAATAGTGGCACACTGAAAGCAAGGGACGCTTTACGTGCTTTGGAATGTCTTGCGATGATCCTAATGGAGACAACAGCTAAAATAACATGCTAAAATTGCAACTTGTGAAAAGCAAAATACATAGTCAGCAATGGATGCTCATTCTACTCTAAATGCTTTTTGGATGTTTTTGTCTGCATTGTGAATTTGAGGTGTTCAAGGACGGACTAAATCAGTGAGTCACCCCCTGAAATGCGCCTAAAATAAACCTTTAATGAGTCTATCAATTATTGTATAGAATTCCAGAAAGACAAATTATTTGTTATTCCTATTCTTTCTTATTTAGGGTCACTGCTCAAAGTGTTACACTTGTGGAACCCCCAGTTTTTTTAAAGAGGCCTGAACAAGAAAGCCAGGCACTCCAGAAACAAAGAGCCACATGGCACAAGCCACAGCACGGGAGCTTCAATAAAAATATATATATATATTTATTTTTCTTTTTAGTTTTTATTAGGGGTAGCCAGGGAGACCTCAGGGGTCACAGTGGCGACCCCTGCTGACCCCCAAATGACGTCCCTGCAAATAGCGCTGTATTCTGCTCTCACTCCGCTGCTTGTCCTTTACACACCATGATGCAAGAATTGAACCCATCACTGCCACTGTAACTTACCTCTTGCACGCCAACTAACCTAAACCCTCCTGTGTCAGTCTAACTTGTCAACCATGGAGACCAGATTCCTCAAGACCCTCCTGATCGACCATCCAAACAAAGAACAGCAAGAGCCCCCCATCACAACTAATTTTGCCAATACAAAACATTCCCAGAGTGCCAATGGAAAGATTACACTTTTCTGGTTCAGTCTCAAGGGTCTTCAACCTTTGCCTCGCCAGACGTTTTGCACTACAACTCCCATGAACCCCAGCAAGCATAGTCAATGGTGAGAGATCATGGGAATCAAAGTCCAAAACATCGATAGAGCCGAAGGTTGCAGACATAACTACCTCGACCTGCCGCCAACTAACAACTTGCAACTCACCTTCAATCTATTAAAACAGCTAGACTACAAAGAACCCCTGTACACACTGCAGCCTTGCACCTGCCCGCACCACCATCACAATACAAAAAACTGCAGTGCCCCTTGGAGCTCGCTAGATGGCCCACAGCATCTTTTAGCCCAGAGTTGTCCGACTCCAGGCCTCAAGGGCCGGAAACCCGACAGGTTTTCAGGATATCCCTCATCAATATTCATGAGCACAAATTTGCATACATTGTAAATTTATCTCATGAATATTAATGAGGGTAGCCTGACAATCCGACATGGATCCAGCCCTCGAGACCTGGAGTTGGTGAACCCTGTTTTAGCCCTATCACAAACCCCTCTGCGCCTACCAGACGTGTCTCACTCTGTGTCCCATCACTGACAGTAAACAGATCTTAGGTCAAGAGCACGCAAAAATGGCACAAAGTAGTGCTCCTTACAAGCTATTATATTTCCTGATTCCAGGCTGGTAAGTGCTGTGCCCATCTTGGCCCATTTGGCCCAATATTGGTTTTATTTAAATAGTATTGCTCCCCCCCGGCCCCTGCATTGCCCTTGAGTCGCTTTCCTGCCTCCCCCACCTCCCGCCTCCCATCCCGCCCACCGCCCGTGATTGGTTCTCCACCTAAGTCATTACTGACCTCTCCAGGGCAGCCCTCTGCCTAGCAGCCCCTGCGGCTAAGGGCCCAAGGCAAAGGGCGGCTCCTACAGAGGCGGCTCCAGGTAGTGTCAGCCGGTGTCCGCAGGGGAAGCAGCAACCAGCCGTCAACCAGGAGCAACCAAACAGTAAGCGTGGCATGGGTGGGGAGTAGAGCAATTACTCTACTCCGGAAAACCCTACCACTCAACATTACCCTTGCTCAAAATTGTGAATGTTAGCAATGCCACACTTGGTTAGAATTGAGAACATTAGCCTGTGCCAGACCCAGAGAGGATGGTCAATGTTAGCAATGCCACACTTGGTTAGAATTGTGAACAATAGCCTGCGCCAGACCCAGACAGGATTGTGAATTTTAGCAATGCCACACTTGGTTAGAATTGCGAACATTTGCCAGAACCGGACCCAGACAGGATTGTGAATGTTTGCAATGCCGCACTCACTAAGAATTGTGACTGTTAGCCTCCCACAGACCCACACAGGATAAACATTCACTATATATTCTGTCATCAAGATCAGCACTGAGATCAGCTTCCTGAGTCATGCTTCTATAATTGTGGGACTTAGTCTGCATCTGATCTAATATCTTCCTTCCCAGGTGCTTGATCCATTGCACTTCATTCACACTTAGATGAAATCATGAGCGATTAGCCTGAGTCACATCTGGATAGAAATGTGAATGTTAGCATGTCCCAGCATGTACCACACTTAGATGGAACTGTGAATGCGGGCATGTTCCTCACTCGAGGGACTTCTGGATGGAAGTAGGTGCCCCACTTTGATGAAATCGCGAACATTGGCCTGAGTCACGTCTAGATAGAAATGCAAATGTTAGCTTGTCCCACACTTGAGTGGAGTTGTGAACATAATCCTGAACCGCATCTAGACAGAAATGTGAATGTAAATGTTAACATACCCCACACGTGTATGACTATGTACCCTGCTTTCCTGTTCCCCATGCTGTTGCTATATATCTGTATCCCCCTCCTGTCACTGCAAACCTAGCCCCTGCCTCTATGTGTCCGTGTGTCCCCTGCCATCCTGTGCTCATGCCTGGTCTTGGGCGCTTTAAAGATAACCATCATATCGCATCTCTACGCTTACTCTCTACTATACACCATCATACAACTAGAACACAGCTATACGCCTGATTAATTCGGCCTAGCTGTTCACATAGAAACACGCCCCCATGAACCTCTCATCACCCTAATAAAACGCAGCTAGCCGAGCACATTCCGCCTTGTTGCTCACATATGCGTCCTTCAGGCCTAAGACAGCCAGAGCCCAGTCTGGGTGTCCACCCACGAGACTCACACATCCAACTGATATCTTCAGCACCACACCTAACGCTAGGATGCAGCTACCACCAGGCAATTACATCAGCTGCACACATATCTGGTGCACCCACGCACTCTACGACATTATCTCTCTCTACTGACCAGAACTATGGTTCCCGAGGGCGTTCAACTTACCAGCGCTTTGAGGTCATACCAATGATATATAGAGCGCTATATAAATGCCAAGTAACATAACATAACATTACTCTCATGACATTATGTGAACATATAGCCTGGACCGTTTCGGCATCACCACATACATAAATGAGCTTTTGGTGCTTCAATAATATCAGTCAGTGGTATGGATGAGAATGAAAAGGGGTCTTTCTTACCTTACAGTTGGCACAAATATCTCTCCATTGGTAGCTCACCTCACTCAGCTGTTTATCGCTGTCCAATACCCTTATTTCCAGCCTAAATTCATGGTCTGAAGTTTAAGGTCCTGCTCCTCTTGGCAAAATAACCTGGTCCCTCCTGCCACCTCCCCCACACGTAAGGCAGCTAGAGTCAATCATTTGTACCTTTGCACCGGGGCGCGGGCCCACTCCATTGATCCTCGCCAACACACTGGATGGTATCCGCCCCAATCATTGAAAGCTCTTCCTTGGCACAGCGGTACCTCACAACTTTGCGGTATTCAAACTCTTCTCGGTCCAACCCATCGTGAGTTCCATTCTCTATGCGGGGTGGTGGTCCACAAACAATGGCTGAATGGGGGGGGGAAGGAAAAGAGAAGGGTTTCAGTGCACTCACCAGCATGGTTGACAATTCCTCCTTACATGATTATTCTACTTGTCTCGGGAGGGTAGGTCGGGGGCAACACGCTCGCCTTGGAAGCAAGACGATGCGGAGCAACACAGGTTCGATCCCCGGGTCCGCGCTTAGAAACTTCTGGGTATTAAGCACGTTATAAATAACCAATTAAAATAAAATACACTATCCGCTGGCGGCATTAAAGTGCCACAAACCTTAATGCATAGCTATCATGGATCATAGACTTAATGTTTCAATGCAAGACACTTTGTATGCTGAGTGGGGCGACTGCACCTTTCTGCGACCCCATCCTCACCTCCTGTTCCATCCTTAAGTCAAGAACAACTGGGACGGAAGTTGCAGTTGTTGGTATATGGAACTCCAGGATAGGCTGTGCACAATTAATGCTTTCTGTCCAGTTGGAGGAGGTTCACTACTATCCTGTGCAAGGATGATTGTGTATCAGGGATCGGCAGACAGTGGCTCTCCAAATGTTTTGGACTTGAAATAACTTTCAGGTCTAGTCAGCATAAGCAATGGTGATGAATCAAGTCTGTAACTCTCCAGATAGTTTGGACTACAACTCCCATGAAGGCTCATATTTGGCTATACAGGCTAAAGTTGGTGGGAGTTATAGTCCAAAACATCAGCAGAGCCAACTATTGCAGACCTCTCATTGCACAGGAAAGAGTGGAACTTGCATCGTGCTTCCATTTAATTTTGCTATTACCTCAAAGGGACCGGACGGCCCATGCATGTGAGGGCAATCGCAAAACTACAGGTCCAAGATTACACCTACTCTTGACTAAAAAACGTATCTAAAAGGTGTAACACATGCAAACCACATCTATATGAGCAGGAAAAAAGAAGAGTCAACTGTGGAGGGTCAGAAGAAAGACACGGGCCAATGATTTCTTTCACTGGACTGTTTATTAATGAAAAGGATAAAAGTCTATCTTTCCCTATTCTATGAGGCGTCCCTCCCTAACTAACTAACTAAGGTGCTCGTCATTTGTCAGTGAAAATCTTTAAATAATCTGTCCACGTCCAACTCTAAGGCTGTCTCACCCTACCACTAACCTAATACCTAAGGAAAGGAGAATGACTCCCTTCTCCTGGTGTAGTCACGTCTAATAGGATATCTTCAAATAGTCTCTCTGGGCTGCTTTTATCAATTCATACATTTCATTCAATACTTTCTTGGGTTTTCCTCTCTCTTCTGTATAATTATAGTTTTCAGTTCTTCTCTTGTTTTCCTTTTGTCTTTTCTTTCTCAATAAGGGGTTTCCCCCTCTCCCCTGTTAGGGCTATCAAGCATTTACAAGCCTCTCCATTGATACAAGCCTCTCTGCTTGTATACAATTCACACATTTTATCTTTTCTTTGGACATCTCCTTGGTGTCTATATACTGTTTCATCCTCCTCTTTGGATTCTTCTCTTCTCCCTGGCTTCCCTTCTTTATTTAGTCTTTCTTGACTGCTATGGGTATGAACGCTGCAATACCGATTCTCCTTCCCTCTTCTAGGTAGTAACCTGATATTTTCCTCCCTCTCACTGGGACGAGTAAGGTCATACCAGTAACGATTCTCATTCACTTTTCTAGACATCAATGTGTACTCTTCCTCTTTACTGGGACTAGTATGAGCATTCCCATAATGATTTGTCTTTGCTTCACTGGTTTTTAGTACTATATAGTCTCTTAATCTTTTACTGCGACAAGTATGATAATTCCAACAATGACTCCTATTTGTTCTTCCAGACCATACTTTGATAGACTCTTCTCCTTTACTGGGATGAGTAGGGTGGTTCCAATAATGATTCTTATTTGCTCTTCTATTGGTCACTCTTCGACCTTGGTTGGTACAAGTATAAACTCGCCAAGAATTATTCTCATTTACTTATTTCTTGGTCAATGTTTTATCTTTACTGGGACGAGTATGATTGGTCATGTTATCGTTCTCATTTGTTTCTCTATGTTTTAACCTTATTTGCACTGGGACGAGTATGAGCATTCGAATCATGATACTCCATCCTCCTTGCGAGTCTCCTGTCTTCCCTGTTACCTATGGTTGGCAGGGATAACGTCACCAGGTTCTCTGTTCTCTCCTGGTCATCCCTCTCTCAGGTTGGCTTCCAATGTTTCCTTAACGTCCCTTCCTCCGTGCCATTGGATTTGAAGGCACTCCAGTCTTACAGTTACCAGCTTGCTCCATATTCCTAGAGTGGTATCGTTCTTGTTTATAGGACGCCTGGTCTGCCACAAGCCCCTTGTGGTCATGCCACCACTCTTTGTTTCGTTCACTTCTCAGCTTATAGGACGCACAGTGTCTGACTTTGTTTCTTCCCTTTTTCGTCCTTGTGAGACATCTCGCGCCTCTCTCTCTCTCAAGCTTTGGACGCAGAATGTCCAGTACCCCTACAATGTCGACATCAGAACTGATTCATAACTTGCAGGCTTCTCGCTTTCCCCTTCAAGCTCCTCCTCTTTCATTCACTACATAGTCGTGTGTTCCTTTTTCTCGGTCTCGTACGGCTTTTCCTCTCTTCCACGGGTCCTCTTCTTTGTCTCAGTTAATGGGGATTTCTTAGTTAAAGGGATATCTAGTTTCCTGTTAACAATAGCACATACTGATATTTTCTTCACATAACTCTTTATAGGATATATCTGAAAAGGTGATATTGGCATGTTTTCTAGGCAGTTCCTCACAGGAACGGGAGTCCTTATCCCCAAAGGGGGAGTCTCTGCCAGAGAGGTCCCACTATCCTCAACCCACATGGAGGGTGTTGCAAAGCAGGCTCACCTCCATAGCCTCAATGGGGCGGCCCTCTTTGGGAGAAGAGACACATTCTCACGATTTGTCACACAATATGGATGATGACCTAGGCAATGGAAATAATCTTTAATCCGACAGAGAGGGTTTGTCATATAGGGGGAAGTGCCCAACATGCGACTGAATTAAATCTGCCCGAGCCCCATCAAACTTCCAAGAACTCCCCATAAATGTACAACAAGTCTCTCTGAGCTTAGTCCAACTTAGACCAGATAATCTTTTTTTTAACAAGGTCTGTCAAGAGGGGATTTTACAAAGGGGGGACCGCATAGTCTCATTCTGCGTCATACTCACGTTGACAGATGGGCAGTTTAGGGACCCATTCGTTTTCTTCACCACATTGAACGTGTCGCGCATTTTTGGTGATAAAGCCCTCATTGCACGAAAACTCAACTTTATCGCTGAGTAGGTATAGAACCTTAAAGCCAGAGATCTGTCTTCCATTTTCAACAGCAGGTCTTGGACATCGGCGGTCTAAGAAAAAATGAAAAGGAAGAGTTTAAAGGTTATATAATATGTATACAGTACAGTCCGGTGCCAGCCATTTTCAGATGTATTAATTGGTTAATCTTATTGTTCTAAATAGCTAGGATATCCCTTGGTAGAGGCTTCTTGATGGAAGGTGAAAGGGATGAGGATCAGAGAGGGGCTTCTATTGTCATACATTATGGATCCATCGGGTTGTTAGGGCCAATATTATTTTTGTAATCTAAAACTCTATATATGTGCCTTGGAAAACTATTTGGGGTATTTACTTATGCTCACATTTTAGTGGTATTTTTCAAGATGGCAACAAATTGTCACCATAGCTGTACTGCCTAAATTTTCCTTAGAAAGTACTGATCGGCGAGTTAAACTATACATCTTTTGAGTCAAGAGAAAGGATTTTGCCTTCCAAACAGACATACATTTGGCACACATTTCTATTGTGTCAAGAACATAATGCTCTGCAGGTACAATTATTTGAACCAATGTGTTGACATGAACAGAGAACAGAAATGAATGATAGTATTCAAGACGGTCTAAGAGTTTATCAAAATAACAGAACAGTAAGAGCAGCCTGCGTTACTTATCCCCTTCGGCATCAATAAGCACAAAGTTCTCATCATAATGGTCTTCTCCAAATCAACAATCAGTGCACTCGGAAAGGGCAGTGCACAAAAGAGACTTTTTGAGGCAGGAAAAATGTCCACTTGCACACACCTATCCCTTATCCGACATTTGATTAGTTCGAAAACACTTGATGGTCCAGAAAGCTTGAAGAATTTAACACAGATCACAAACTGTTCTTTATCAATTACCCACCCGCTACCACTTAGGGGTATTGTTGGTGGGGAGTATTCTGAACCTTCCCTGAAGGCAGAACCTTAGGTTATGCTACTTCAGATGTCAAAGGGTTCTGCTGAATTTTCTCTCCTTAAAGTTAAATGATGCTAAGACACAATGGGCCTCATTAGGAGTATGCCGTTCACGGTAACAACGGTGCCGAAAGGCTACTGGCACCCCTGTTACTGGACCGGCACACTCCGAGAACTGATGGCGGGTGGCGTCACGCCCGCCAGGTCTGACCTGGTGGGCGGAACGGCACCCGCCCGCAGACTTTGACGGAAGCAGCGGCACCATTATGAATGATACCAGTGCTTCCGTCTTCCCCATTCGCATTGAGTCCTAGCGGACTCAATGGGGAGTAATATTTTCTGCCGCCTGGCTTCAGGGACCGCCAGGGGTGTAATGCCCTGGTTATTCCCTAAAGCCAGGGACCGGAAAAAATACACGACTCCAGCGGCAGCATTCCGTTTTTACCGGCACAGCTACCGCCGGGGTCGTAATGAGGCCCAATTTCTCTTATTGCCTAGCAAAATTTACAAAACAAGTTCAATTATGGTTATCTAGATGGATAATTGGTAATGGTGATCCACAATTAAACCTTACAGCAAAGTCAGTGGGCTTTATTTCAGACTCTAAATTAACCATTAAACTTCATGTCTCAACAAAAGCACAATTACTTCACTATAAACTAGCTCTTCTTTGCAGGATCAAAAACTTTATTCATTCGTCTTTGTTTCATACCTTAGTGCAACCTTTGGTTTTGCCCCGTGTTGATGGCGGAAGCGGTTTGTTGATTGGACTACTAAGTACCACATTGAGGCACTTAAGCCTGACCTTCCATTCAACAGCCCAGAGGTTTCGTCTTGTGTCTCCAATTTTGAAGTCTTTGCACTGGCTCCCATTGGAGACACACATTCCTTTCAAACTAAGCTGTACAATAAATAAAGTGCTACATTTTGGCTATCCTTCTTTGTGTAACCGGGAGACATTTATCCCTGAGATTCCAAAAGCCAAAAATAAGCTATCACACAGAAACACACTTTTAGTGTTACAGCCCAAATGTCCTGCAACCGTCTTTCTTTTATTCTACAATCAGCTCAAACTCAATCTTTCATCATTTTTGGAAAAGATATGAAAACATACCTGGTTCCCAAATGAGGTCCAACTAAATTATCTTTATTTTGAATCGTCTAAATATCTTGTTTCACAATCTTTAGTCAATTTTTAATAAGCAGATTTTAGGATGTTTTTCTTTCTACTTGTTGGAATTGATGTTACTACGTTATAGTTTTTTCTGTTTTATAAACTGTACAGCGCTCTATTTATCATTGTTTGATAAATGCTTCAAATAAAATAAATGTCTTTTGCTGAAAAGCTGCCACCTTCACTCAGGAATGGAGGAAAATTGAGAATATTTCAAATACATCAAATTGATGGTTTTTCCCCACATGTTTTTGCACCTGAAAAAGCCTCCATGTAAATGTTGCATGTAACTCCCTGACATGGAAGACAGCGCATTCTATTCTTTTTTGGTAATGAGTGTGTTTCTAACATAGAAATCTTGGTTACATGAATTCCGATGTAAGATCTACACCAATTGTCAAAACAAATTAAAATAGAAAAAAGACCCCTGCCACTGTGGGTGCATGGGCATGTTGGCTCTCCATGCAGAGTTCAGTGTTTCTCGCACTAGCCTGGTGTTTCCAGGCCCTCCAGAGAGGTTTACAGATTGTCTTGCTAATCATACATCAGGGCTAGGCCTGTGCTCTGGACCCTGGGAGATACGCCAGGCAGCTCTGATATACCTGATAGGCAGGCAACTCACTGCGGCTATTTCCCCGCATTCTTTGCAGCATTTCGCAGCATTTCACAGCATACCCACTTCTCTCCACTCTTCCCCAACCCCTAACTACCCATAAAAATACTGCTTAAAATTGCGGCAAAGCAGAGGCGTTGCTAGCGAGGGGGCGAAGGGGACTACAACCCCGGGTGTTTTGGTTGTAGCCCCAAATAGAAGCTCAGCGGCTACAACCAAAAGGCTAGCTAGCCCTGAGTCCCGACAGTCGTGACATTAGCATAGGCCAAGATCTTTTCCAGACCTAGCTACACCCCTGCGGCAAAGTGGCCATCAGAAGAATGCGGGAAAACGGCTGCAGTACCTTGCCATACGCCTCATCCGGGGCCTAACATTGGGGTAGGGCCACCATACTTGAACAGTGGGGATAAAATGAAATAATAAAACATTCTGTGAAATTAAACATATCCCTCCACAAAACGCAAAAGATGATCTGCCGCAGCGAAAGACTGCATGTAAGGATCTCCCACAGGACCACGAGAGGTTTAGGTCCTAAGGGAAGGTCCTAGGCTCTCGAGTTAGGAGAGGTTTAGAAAATAATACTATTGGAATTGTTCTGTGGAGGGGTGTATGTTCAGGGAGCCAGCAGGGGAATGCCGAGAAGTATTTAAACATTGATTTCTCTAGTGTTACACACCAGGTTGCAGAGGAGGTTGAGGATGGCAGTTGCACAGCCAGAGGCATTGCTGAGGGGGCTATAGCCTTGGGTCACTTGGTTGAATCCCCGGGTAGAAGCTCAGGGTCTACAACCGAAAAGGCAAGCTAGTCCCGAGTCCTGATAGTCCCGACGCTAGCGTAGCCCCGGATCTTTTCCAGACCTAGTGGCACCCCTCTCCACTCCATGTTGAGTGCCAAGTTACTACTTCCTAGGTAGAGCTGGCACCAACCCCAAAGACTGTCTATAGGAGGGAACACTGATCTCCATGAGTAATGTGCAGTAGAGAGGAGTGACCTGCCGAAAGGGGCGGACATTCCTGCATTGAGTAAGAATTTTGAGGACACTCTCCCCAGTATGCGCATGAACTGAGGAGGGAGGACGTGAGAGGTCTACAAAGTGCTGTGTAAAGCCTTTTGTGAGGCTTCCAGTCTACCAATGCCTCTCTCTCCATTGGTTTAAGACCAGCTCCAAAAGGCTATTGCAGCCTAAACCAGTCTGGAGATACCAGTTCAGACTCAATACCCGGGAGGAGGTCTCTCGTACACTAGCTGCATTAGAAAGTTGCAGGGGAACAACAAATAACAGACTTTGCTTAAGGATTGGAAAGGGCAGGAAGGACCCCAAGAGAAATTTGTTTTGGAACCTTTGTTTATTTTGGGACGCTCTAAGGACACACTTGTTGTGTTAAGCCAAGACTTGGACTTAATGAGAACAGAAAAGCTTTTGCTTTGGATATGCATTATATTTTAATTTCCCAAGGGTCCCTTACTCCTCCTTTGGTGCATAACCATCCAGACTAAAACAGCTATTTTTTTACACGTTTCTTGACCCTGAGGACATTGATTTATTTTGTCCTTGTAAGAGTCCTAAAAAAGATGTGTTGGTTAGCATGTCTTTCTGGCAATTATATCATCTGTACACCCATCCATTTCACATCCATCCAAGCGTCCACTTGACCATCAATCCATCGCTTCATTCAGCCATTAAGCCATAATTCTGCCTATACATCCACACATCTGCCTGCTCATCAGTTAATCAAAGTGTCCCTTCAGCCACCTTCACATCCAACTCTCCACTCTACATCCCCTCTCCCATACATCTCCCTAACCATCAATTCATCTACCTACATAGCTATCCATCCTTCCATCGATCCACTCATTCATCTGCCTATCCATCCAACTACCCAACTACCTCTTCACCCACCCATCCATTCATTCATTTGTCTACCTATCTATCCAACCGCCCAACTACCTCTTCATCCATCCACCCATCAATCCACTCATTCATATGCCTATCCATCCAACTGCCCAACTACCTCTTTGTCCATCCGTCCATCCATTCATCTGCCTAACCATCTAACTGGCTATGTACCTCTTTGTCTGTCTGTCCATCCATCTACTCATTCATCTGCCTATCCATCCAACTGCCCAACTACGTCTTCATTCGTCCGTTCGTTCGTCCGTCCGTCCGTCCACCCATCCATCCATCCATCCATCCACCTATCCATCCAACTGCCCAACTACCTCTTCATCTGTCTGCACGTCTGTCCGTCCATCCATCCAGTCATTCATCTGCCTATCCATCAATTCATCTACCTACCTAGCTATTGATGCATCCACAATCCATCCTTTCATCCATCCACTCGTTCATCTACCTAACTACCTCTTTGTCCATCCGTCCATCCATCCAGTCATTCATCTGCCTATCCATCAAATTGCCCACCTACCTCTTCAGCCATCCATCCACTCATTCATCTGCCTATCCATCCAACTGCCCAACCACCTGCCCGTCCATCCATCCGTCCGTCTATCCATCCATCCACTCATTCATTCATCTGCCTATCCATCCAACTGCCTAACTACCTCTCCGTCCGTCTGTCCGTCCGTCTGTCCGTCCATCCACTCATTCCACTGCCTATCCATCCAACTGCCCAACTACCTCTTCGTCCATCCATCCATTGATTGATCCATCCATAAATGCATCCATACAGCCTCTTAGATGTAGTTCAGTCTTTCACTATACAGGTGCCTAGAAATAGTTCAGTTTACCTTGTTGTGCTATTCCGAGCTTACTTTTTGCTCACTCATCTGTAGTAATTACTTTCCAGAGAAAATGATTTGTAGTAGGGAAAATGTGTGAAATACAGTTTAACACAGAAATTACCAATCATGGCCCTTGCCCTATGACCAAAACATACTGGAAACAGCTGTCACAGCAGCATTGCTAGTGTTTGCAGCTACTTACCAATACAGGTAGGTACATCGGGTTCCCATTTGCTGTTTTCATCACACCTAACCAGACTAGGGCCTTTCAGTTTGAAATAGGCATTGCATTCAAAAGTAATCTTGTTGTCATATCGAAATGGCTCCCGGAAGTAAGATTTCATAGTTCCATTGGCAAAAACTGGACTTTCGCAGTGGACATCTGCAAAGAAAGGTCAAAAGGAAAGACGTCACACAGTGTCATTTGCTAGAGCCCAGGTATGTATTCACTGGAGGCAGTCTCCCTGCTTGGTCCCCAGTTGTTCTGTCCTTAAAGAGCTCCTGAACTTGAGGGAGTCTCCCATAGTAGAAAGATTCACCCCATCCTGGCACCAATGAATCCCCAAATTAAAGATTAAGAGGTGCCTTCAGCTCAGGCTTCGAAAGCTGCAGATTTGCTCCTCATTTGAACCTTAAGTGGCTTGGAGTGGCTCAAATACTTCTGCCTTGACCACTACAACAAGGTGAAAATGGTTGAATTAACTTTGGACACCCTTCCTGCAGACTGGGTGGTTGGTCATGAAGGTTCATCTTGACCTAGTTGGCTTTTTAATGTCAACATGAGTCCCCTGGCCTACATCATTGAATCTTTCAACACGCCATTCCATTTCCACACTGACACACACAACTCATGATCAGGCTAGACAAGAGGCACCCACATCAAAGAAACATGATAGCCTGCCTGGCCTGTGTATGGGATTGAATTTTGTATATATGAATGGTGACAGAAAAATAGACATAATACTCAGTGGGCAGGAGTGGGTCTCGCAGAAACCATAGAACCGAGTCGACAAGCCCTGGCACTCCTTGCATGTCTGAAGGGGTCCCCAAAGTAATTTCTAATCTCCACACTCTGCAACCGCTGAAGCTCTGATTTTCACTCGCCACTGAAGGTCCAAAATCTCTGTAGCTGAGACCCACCAACTGTCATGAAAATCTTATTCTGTTGTTGACTTCAAGTCCCATAATTCCCTTAGTACTGGGATGAGGAAGAGGCCTGAAAAACAATGCCTCAGAAGTGGTCAGTTAGTTAGGGCTAATAACCCACACCTGAGAGAGGTAGAGAGGCTTAAAAGCCCCCCTCAGGTGCAGGCCATTAGATGGAGATGGAGCAGCAGCAGTAGTAGCATCAGAAGGAAAGCACTTTGTCCAAGCAGATGTTCCAAGAAAGAAGGGACCCCGGGAATTTAGTCAAGCAGATTGCAGCTGCCTGTACTGAGAGGGTCCTTTCCCCTATAAATCTGAAGTACAGAGACTGCAGAGCAGGAAGCGTGTAGGAGACCGTGATTGAGAGTTTGTATGCAGCCGAGGGTCTCCAGAGCAAAGTGAGCTCCATGACTGCATGGCAAGAATGAAAACAGCTTCAAGTGTAAGTGTTTCCATTCAGAAGACGCTGGAGCGGTGGAAGTCCTTCAGCACGCGAAGGGATCGAAGACAGAAGCCAGTGTTACAGAGCATTCTACTCCCTTGCTCAAACAAATGCAGGCAACAGTAGCAAAGAAGAATCACTCGCGTATGAGGTAAGTGCTGCTAAACTGACCGTTGCTTGTCAGAAAATGAAGGCAATATAAGTAGCACTCACATATGAATGAAACGATCTGAATGGCGCTAATTAAACATTAGATTGCATAAAACAAATGAAATACTATCACGTGTGACTAAAATTGATTCTGAAGTGAAAGTTAACTGAAGAGTCGTTGGTGAAGCAGTAGAAAGCATTGTAAAACAGAATTGAAGTGACTGAACTTTAAGAAGTGGGAGTTCCAGGGAACAAGCATTGCCCACAGCCAAGGGTGGTACAAGCACTGCCTATAGCCAAGAGTGGTACAGCATTCCCTGCAGCCAACAGTGATACAAGCATTGCCAAAGCCTATAGCTGTGTATATATTGCCCAGAGTCAAAAGAGACTAATAACCAGGCATGCCACAAAGCTAATGGGGCCAACAGAACGAGAAGGGGCGAATGCAATGTCAAAAAGGGATGAAGCTTGTTCATTGTGATTGGTTCATAAAATTGAAGCTGGTATAAAATCTCACATTAACAAAGCCAAAAGGAGGAAAGGTGGCATTATATCCTTAAGAGCATTTTGGTTGTTGATGTTGCAGAAAGACAAAAGTGGCAAAAAGGGCTGCCCTTCTTGAAGGTGAATGTTCGGAAGAAAAGTGACTTCCTACATGAAGGTGTTGAGGAGCACAAATGTGAATATTGTCATTTCTGAAAAGTTGTTGAAACTCACAAAGTTACAAACTGTTGAAGCTGTGTTACACATTTGGTTGTCATTAGATTCAGAACTTCAAAAGCACTGCTGAATTTGGAAAGCTATCAGGCAGGCGAGTAGACCTGCATGGTGAATCTTTGTAGAAGTGGGCCTGATCTGAAAGTAAATCCGGTGGCAGTAGAAGTGCTGTGAAGTTATCCTGACAAAGATACCAATTGTGATTTATGATGGTGAAAGGAAAGCTGCGCAAAGCCTGACCAAGAATATCATTGATGCTATTTGTTTGACTGAAATATCTGTTCTATGAAGAAAAAGAGGCATTCTTTTTGGACATTGGATTACTGGAACTTTTCTGTTGACAAGTTGAAGGTGTAAAGTAATAAAGTGAAACTTTGTTGCAAACCTGGATTTCCTTGTTTATTTTTCTTGACCAATGAAACTGAATCCAACTTAAAATCTGGGGAAGAGGAGATTACTCAGGTAACAGAATACCATTGTTGTTGTTGTGAATTGCCATATATATATTTTTTTTCTTGTGTATTTTATGTATAAGTGAGAGGATTCTCTGTTACAATATTTTCCTTAGTTCACATAAGGCAGGCAAAATTTTCATCAGAGTAGGGATAGTGACGCGTTACTGGAGACCTTTGATTTAATAAAATGGAAAACTTTGAGAAATCATCTAAAAGTTGTCTGCCTCACATTCCTGACCCCTCACAGTGACCTGTAGCAGTGAGAATGGTTGGTGTGAGAGTCAATAAAGTTGAGGTGTAATTCCCTTTGTGATCTGTCAAGAGTGGACTTGTTATATGTTAAATTGTTAAATATTAAATGTTAAAGGTATTTGTACCGCGCACCGTCACCAATGGAATTGGTCCCAAAGCGCTCAGGCGGATCTGGAAACGAGAAGGCAGGGTGGGTTAGTAACGTGAAGAGAGAGTAGGATAGTGAGAGAAGTGGTGTCCTGTTGGCAGCTTCAGTTCGGTATACACCATGCGCTAAGCTTTCGTGCAAGTATCGGATCGATGTCAGTCCTCATGTGCTGTTGCTGCAGCTTATGTGTTGTTTGTTTGTTGTTGCGGTGTGGTGAAGTGCATGCGTCTTGCTGTGCGAGAGTTGGTTGTGTGAAAATTTGTGTGAGTTAAGTATGCCGAAATGTTTCGCTTTTTTGTTAGTGAGTTATATGTCTCGCAGCTGACCTTCTCACTTTGGCTAAGTGCCTAGATTTGAGAATCCTGTATGGTGGAGCAGAGGCCCAGGTCTCACAGTACTACGTTTCACCATACAATAGACAAAGATGGAGGCTATACCTAGATTTGAGCCCCGTATAGTGGGGGAAAGGTCTAGGTTCCACAGTAAGTGGCTTTCACCGTATAATAGACAGAGATGGCGGCTACAACTAGATTTGAGAATCCTGTAAAGTGGGAGAGAGGTCTAGCTTGCATAATACATTACGTTTCACCATACAGTAGACAAAGAAGGAGGATATACCTAGATTTGAGAATCCTGTAAAGTGGGAGAGAGGTCTAGCTTGCATAATACATTACGTTTCACCGTACAATAGACAGAGATGGAGGCTATACCCAGATTTGAGAGTCCTGCAGAGTGAGTGTGACGCAGGATAATGTTCATAATTCTAACTAAATGTGGCACTTGCTGACATTCACAATTTTAACTATGTGTGGCACTTGCTAATATTCACAAACCTATCTAGATGGGATGGAAGGCAACATTTACATTCTTTTCTAGGTGCGACGGAGGTTAATGTTCACAAGTTCTATCTAAGTGTGGTCATTGTTATCATTCACAGTTCTATCTGGGTCCGGGGCAGGCTAATGTACACAATTCTGTCTCAGTGTGACACTTGCTACCATTCACAATTCTATCTAAGTGTGGCACTTGCTGGCGTTCACAATTCAATCGAAGTGTGGCACTTGCTAGCATTCACAATTCTATCCAAGTGTGGCACTTGCTAGCATTCACAATTCTATCCAAGTGTGGCACTTGCTAGCATTCACAATTCTATCCAAGTGTGGCACTTGCTAGCATTCACAATTCTATCTAATTATGGCACTTGCTAACATTCTAATTTCTGTCTGGGTGCGACGCAGGTCAATGGTAAATGGTATATTAACCATGTATAAAGATGGAGGCAACGCATAGATTTGCGAGTCCTGGATAGTGGGAGAAAGGCCTAGGTTTCATAATGCAGCAGGTTTCAGAATATAATACAGTAGTTTTAGATGTAAAGCAGACACAGATGTTTTGATATACCTACACTTTAGAGAAGATTTATAATGGGCGAATGCTAGTGTTGAGTGTTCCCTAGGAGGGTGATGCAGGTGACATTCGCCTGGCAAGCTATGTTCTTAGGTAAGGTATTGTAGAGTGGCAGGGCTTTCTGGAGTAGACCGAAGCGCTGATCACGCTGTATGTATATATTTCCAATTAAAGCACAAAACATCTTTTGGGCAGGCTCTGAGGATCGGGCTTTGGGGTTAACTCACCTTGGCTACATGGTGGTTCCCAATGGTGAGAAAGCCTTGAGAGAGTTCAGGGCAGAGAGGTTGAGTTGCAGGTTCTAATGCGAGCGTGTATGCCTCCATTTGGGTTTTGTACGATCGGACCGAAAAAAAAGGTACGACCGTACAAACTGACTGAAAAATGCTACCACCAAAGGATCAAACACCAAAAGTTCGAACCTTTGGTGGTAGCATTGCAGGTAAGTAAAAAAAAAAAATAAAGACTGTGGGACTGCGGGTGTGTCCCCCGCAGCACCCCACTCACTATACTGTGTGGCATAGTGAGCGGGGTTTGTGGGGGACACCCCCGCAGCACCCCCACAAAAAAAAACAGGGGCTGCAGGGGTGTCCCCCGCAACACCCCCCTCACTATACTTTAAAGTATAGTGAGCAGGGGTTGTGGGGGAAACCCCTGCAGCCCCCATAGTATGTCAGTGTGTTCACATGAGAAAGGTGTAGTTTGCACCTTTCTCATGAAAACTTTCCGGCCACGGCAAAATCAGCCGCGGCCGGATCACTTAGAATCTCCATTTGCACAGTAGCCAACACATGTCTGTGTGGAGAGAGTGTATGAATGGGGTGTCCCATGGTTGAGGATGCTGAGACTTAGGGGTGAAAGTAAGCAGTGGGAGGTGAGAGGAGAATGAGTCATATAGTAGGTATAGAAAGCTGAGAAGGCAGTGATGGTGGAAGAGGAAGCAGGTGTGAAGGAGAAGAGTGAGAAGTGTAGGTCAGCGAGAAAGGGAAGAATGGGAGAAGTTTTAAATTTTCTTTTGGTAAAAGGTGAGATTTCTGAGAAGTGGTTGCAGAGGGAAGGCTTTAAGATAGGGGAATCAAAAGAGAGGAAATGGCATTGGAAATTTGTGAGGCATTGAGGCAGGAAAAGAGTAGGTGTCTGATGCCTCCATCTCTGCCAGTAAGTGGAGGAGAGTGGATGAAGGATAGTTTGGAGTCATGTAGGGCCGCCAGAGTGGCAGTGTCAGATGGAAATATCCAGGTTTCAGTAATAGCAAGAAGGTCTAGGGGAGGAGAGCTGGAGTAAAAGTGGTCAGTGATAAAGGAGGTTTTGTTACATACAGATGGAATATTCCAGAGTGCAATGTTCAGTTGATTAGGTAAGGAAGCAAAGAGACGTTGAGTCTCAGGGGAAGAGAGGTGAGGTGGCTAGGTGTTAGAGAAGACGTGGTTAGCTTATCGGCTTTGTTTCGTAGAAGGAGGTGGAAGAGAGATGGAGTAGTGGGAGTTTTTCAATTTGTGAGTTTTATAATAGGGATATGCGAGGAATCCCAGTATGTCATCACTGCTTCCATAAGGGGAGCCCCTTTCCATGAGGCCAGGAAGGTGAGGCCGCTGTCCGATAGTCCCCATGGGGGTGGTGATCACGAGGTGGATCTCATGGGAGGGGATGACTATTTTGGGAGAACGCAATATTCACATAACACCCCCACCTCTCCTTCAGCCCCACTCTCTTCACCTCCTACCCTCCGATCCCATATACTTCTGTAGTAGGCAAGAAGTAGAAAGGACTGAGCCGTGGAAGAATAGGGATGAACATCATGATCCAAAACAAGAAAGGACTGAGACAAGGAAGAGGTGTGGATATGCAGGGATCACTCCAAGGAACTGACCTGAATGGTCTAGCTTTCAACTGCAGACCTGGATAGGAAGGGGCATAAAAACTGCCAAAGGACTTACCCAAAATGTCAGATGCTATGGAGAGGAGCCGCAAGAGGGGACCTAAGCTTGCAGAGGTAGGCAGCAGGAGCAGACCCAGGCATAGAGACGCTGAAGGGGTGGTCTCCACGGGATGCACAGAGAAAGTCGAAGTGCTGGCTGCAGGAAGCTCCAGCAGCACAGCACAATAGGAACACGTGTTCTGGAGAGAAGGGAGAAGCCGAAGTGGGTCTGAAGCTGTAGAGCTGCTGCAGCAAGCCAAAGAGAGAGCCCCAGAAAGCCGGCAAAGCAATGACGGACCCTGGGAAGCCTGCATCAACCAGAGGGCTGCAGCCAAGACCCTAAAGGTATTTGGGTGGCTGAGCCTGTGGTTGGGGACAGGCAGAAGGTACAAGAAACCCTGAGAAACATAGTGGATCAAACTTTACCAAGCTACAGTAACAAGGTGATTAGCGTTTGGGACCCTTACAAGAAAAGGACATACCAAATACCAAGAAGGTATAATCTTCTTCGCGGCTGTGCTTGGAGGCAAGGTGACCCAGGACTGTCACATAAGAGAAACAATAAAGAGAACTGCGAGGGTGGTACATATGAAGACAGTACTTGGCAGGGGAGTAAACCAAGTCTGTATGTAAAATCAGGAAATCATAAAGAGAACTGTGAGAATAATACAGAGGAACACAGAGCTTGACAGGTGAATAAACCTGATAGAGAAGGACATCAGGTTTGCCAACCAGGGTCAAGGACCCATCAGAGTTTGAAGAAGCATCCAAACTCCTCTTCTTCGTCGCAAGTGCCTGGTAGGAGGAAACCAGGACTGCCAACCAGGGTCAGGGGCCCACCCCAGCTTGGAAAAGCATCAAAGCCACCCTTTTTCGTAACAGTGGCTGGTAGTAGGGAACCAGGTCTGCCAACCAGAGTCAGGGGCCCACCACAGCTTGGAGAAGCATCCAAGTCACTCTTCTTCATTGCAGTGCTTGGTAGGAGGAACCCAGGCCTGTCAACCAGGGTCAGGGGCCCACCCCAGCTTGGAAAAGCATAAAAGCCACTCTTATTCGTAACAGTGCCTGATAGTAGGGAACCAGGTCTGCCAACCAGAGTCAGGGGCCCACCACAGCTTGGAGAAGCATCCAAGCCACTCTTCTTCATCACAGTGCCTGGTGGGAAAAATGCCAGGTCTGCCAATCAAGGTCGGGGACCCCGGAGAGTAAGAAGAAGCCTGAAGAGGGCCAGTTGTGGAACAGAGACACTTCCCCACCAATTGTTGAACTGTGTTACAAGCCTAAAGAAGGTTGGGGAAGCAAGATATTCCACCAACACTGCAGGAACTGATAAACGCAGAACTGTCTTTTTATCCAGGGAAAGGGAGTTAATTATCTGGGCTAGGAAGACCTTCTTTTCATTTAGATGAAACTTAAAGTGTGAGGGACAGAGCTAGGATTCTGACATTGGAAATTGGGACTTTTGCTTTTGATATCCTGACCATGACATTAGTAATGTTAGTTGAGGCAGGGAACTCCCTCTTAGAGTTAGGGCAAGATGAGGGCTTCCTTTT
Organism: Ambystoma mexicanum; assembly: GCF_040938575.1. Lineage (NCBI taxonomy): Eukaryota > Metazoa > Chordata > Amphibia > Caudata > Ambystomatidae > Ambystoma > Ambystoma mexicanum. The sequence goes on from NC_090938.1 coordinate 57,455,329, forward strand.
CATTTTTTCACTTGAACAATAGTGTATACCAGCCACCATGACCCCTCCGTGGCAGAGTCTTACTTCTGCACCCTTAGGAGAAAGTTGTAGCGGGATTGCAGAAAGCATAGGGAGAGGCAAGTAGGAGGAGCAGGAGTGAATGCATTATAGGTGAGTAGCGCAGTGTGGAGAGAAAGCACAGTAATTAGGAAGCTGGGTGTACTCACAGGGTGCTGCAGGGAGGAAGGCAAAAGCAAAGGCTCATAGGGGAAAAGGCAAAGAGGCTGGCCAATGACTGGTCTTCACCCTTCACAGTTCCGCCCTTCACTGGGACGCCCCTGACTGGATGCCACTAGGGAGTTCAGAAGTGATGACACACGCTCTTGTCACCTGATCGCCTAGTCCATAAGTGGTTGGTCTATGCTATTGTCCGTGATGCAGCTGGGACGAGCCGATTTTTTTCATAATTGATTTTTCCAAAAGTTTCAATTAAAAGCAGAGTTAAATTATTATTTCTCGCCCATGAACCTTATCTGCCAAGTTTCTGACTCATTTTCATTTTCTGCTTTGCCTTTCCTGCTTGCTTATCAAGACCCTGGCACCGGTCCTGCTTCAGGCAGAAGGACCTCCTGCTCGGATCAGTTGCCCCAGCAGCGCAGCACGCACTCTTGTAGAAAATGAGAGGCAACAGACAATGATGGCTGGAGATGTCAAATGGCTTTAGAACATTACGAGTCGGCTGTAAAAAGGGATTGTCATATTACGAATGAGGTGTGATGTCACAGCTCACTTGTGGTAGGAAAATAAACTGCAGCCGTTTTTAGGTAGACTCAATTCCTCTATGATTTATGAGACAACACATTCTTGCATGCTGAGGATACAGCTATAATGTTATTATTATTATCATTATTATTTCAAGAACACTCTCGTATGGGACCTTATTGGCAAAGTCCCTCAAAATCCTTATCATCACAAACACGTGCTCAGGCATCCCATACCCACTCACGAAGACTAGACTGGACCGTAGCACAAGTAGCCAGGGACGTCATTTCACCAAAATGCCAGGGGTAGCAGAAGTGACATCACACGACCCTTGACCTCAAAGGAAGTGATGTAATTTGACCCCACCCCCGAAGGGACATCACAGGAAGCGATGGAACACGACCGTTCAACCCTCGACAAAACAGGAAGTGCCATCACATAGCATTGTTCCTAAGTACACTACGAAAAATATGGTTACAATATCACTGTAATGTGATACACAGTTCACACAAAAATCGATCACCATATGTATCATTAATATCAGTGCGTATAGGCCCATATTCCCAAATTACTGTGAATGCAAACAGACGTCCACGACCAAATGGTAATGATGTGTTATTATATAGCACTTACGCTTAAGCGCTTTATGTAGAACAAATGTACATACAATATCACCCAACCTGTGTTGGTACTCATTTATCAGCATCAGCAGGATGAAAGGCTGAGTTGACCTCACTGGGAGTAGAACCTGCAGATCACAAACACATTGCAGCAGCGAGCGCTCAACCCACTGAACTATTTTACCGGCTATTGTAAGATGAACAATTACATGTCGGATTGTTCTCAAAGTCAGAAAGCAAATTCCCGTACTCGTTACCTCATAGATGCAAATAAACAGCATGCCAGGAAAGATAGACACATTACAACAAAGCCTAAATAGTGGCACACTGAAAGCAAGGGACGCTTTACGTGCTTTGGAATGTCTTGCGATGATCCTAATGGAGACAACAGCTAAAATAACATGCTAAAATTGCAACTTGTGAAAAGCAAAATACATAGTCAGCAATGGATGCTCATTCTACTCTAAATGCTTTTTGGATGTTTTTGTCTGCATTGTGAATTTGAGGTGTTCAAGGACGGACTAAATCAGTGAGTCACCCCCTGAAATGCGCCTAAAATAAACCTTTAATGAGTCTATCAATTATTGTATAGAATTCCAGAAAGACAAATTATTTGTTATTCCTATTCTTTCTTATTTAGGGTCACTGCTCAAAGTGTTACACTTGTGGAACCCCCAGTTTTTTTAAAGAGGCCTGAACAAGAAAGCCAGGCACTCCAGAAACAAAGAGCCACATGGCACAAGCCACAGCACGGGAGCTTCAATAAAAATATATATATATATTTATTTTTCTTTTTAGTTTTTATTAGGGGTAGCCAGGGAGACCTCAGGGGTCACAGTGGCGACCCCTGCTGACCCCCAAATGACGTCCCTGCAAATAGCGCTGTATTCTGCTCTCACTCCGCTGCTTGTCCTTTACACACCATGATGCAAGAATTGAACCCATCACTGCCACTGTAACTTACCTCTTGCACGCCAACTAACCTAAACCCTCCTGTGTCAGTCTAACTTGTCAACCATGGAGACCAGATTCCTCAAGACCCTCCTGATCGACCATCCAAACAAAGAACAGCAAGAGCCCCCCATCACAACTAATTTTGCCAATACAAAACATTCCCAGAGTGCCAATGGAAAGATTACACTTTTCTGGTTCAGTCTCAAGGGTCTTCAACCTTTGCCTCGCCAGACGTTTTGCACTACAACTCCCATGAACCCCAGCAAGCATAGTCAATGGTGAGAGATCATGGGAATCAAAGTCCAAAACATCGATAGAGCCGAAGGTTGCAGACATAACTACCTCGACCTGCCGCCAACTAACAACTTGCAACTCACCTTCAATCTATTAAAACAGCTAGACTACAAAGAACCCCTGTACACACTGCAGCCTTGCACCTGCCCGCACCACCATCACAATACAAAAAACTGCAGTGCCCCTTGGAGCTCGCTAGATGGCCCACAGCATCTTTTAGCCCAGAGTTGTCCGACTCCAGGCCTCAAGGGCCGGAAACCCGACAGGTTTTCAGGATATCCCTCATCAATATTCATGAGCACAAATTTGCATACATTGTAAATTTATCTCATGAATATTAATGAGGGTAGCCTGACAATCCGACATGGATCCAGCCCTCGAGACCTGGAGTTGGTGAACCCTGTTTTAGCCCTATCACAAACCCCTCTGCGCCTACCAGACGTGTCTCACTCTGTGTCCCATCACTGACAGTAAACAGATCTTAGGTCAAGAGCACGCAAAAATGGCACAAAGTAGTGCTCCTTACAAGCTATTATATTTCCTGATTCCAGGCTGGTAAGTGCTGTGCCCATCTTGGCCCATTTGGCCCAATATTGGTTTTATTTAAATAGTATTGCTCCCCCCCGGCCCCTGCATTGCCCTTGAGTCGCTTTCCTGCCTCCCCCACCTCCCGCCTCCCATCCCGCCCACCGCCCGTGATTGGTTCTCCACCTAAGTCATTACTGACCTCTCCAGGGCAGCCCTCTGCCTAGCAGCCCCTGCGGCTAAGGGCCCAAGGCAAAGGGCGGCTCCTACAGAGGCGGCTCCAGGTAGTGTCAGCCGGTGTCCGCAGGGGAAGCAGCAACCAGCCGTCAACCAGGAGCAACCAAACAGTAAGCGTGGCATGGGTGGGGAGTAGAGCAATTACTCTACTCCGGAAAACCCTACCACTCAACATTACCCTTGCTCAAAATTGTGAATGTTAGCAATGCCACACTTGGTTAGAATTGAGAACATTAGCCTGTGCCAGACCCAGAGAGGATGGTCAATGTTAGCAATGCCACACTTGGTTAGAATTGTGAACAATAGCCTGCGCCAGACCCAGACAGGATTGTGAATTTTAGCAATGCCACACTTGGTTAGAATTGCGAACATTTGCCAGAACCGGACCCAGACAGGATTGTGAATGTTTGCAATGCCGCACTCACTAAGAATTGTGACTGTTAGCCTCCCACAGACCCACACAGGATAAACATTCACTATATATTCTGTCATCAAGATCAGCACTGAGATCAGCTTCCTGAGTCATGCTTCTATAATTGTGGGACTTAGTCTGCATCTGATCTAATATCTTCCTTCCCAGGTGCTTGATCCATTGCACTTCATTCACACTTAGATGAAATCATGAGCGATTAGCCTGAGTCACATCTGGATAGAAATGTGAATGTTAGCATGTCCCAGCATGTACCACACTTAGATGGAACTGTGAATGCGGGCATGTTCCTCACTCGAGGGACTTCTGGATGGAAGTAGGTGCCCCACTTTGATGAAATCGCGAACATTGGCCTGAGTCACGTCTAGATAGAAATGCAAATGTTAGCTTGTCCCACACTTGAGTGGAGTTGTGAACATAATCCTGAACCGCATCTAGACAGAAATGTGAATGTAAATGTTAACATACCCCACACGTGTATGACTATGTACCCTGCTTTCCTGTTCCCCATGCTGTTGCTATATATCTGTATCCCCCTCCTGTCACTGCAAACCTAGCCCCTGCCTCTATGTGTCCGTGTGTCCCCTGCCATCCTGTGCTCATGCCTGGTCTTGGGCGCTTTAAAGATAACCATCATATCGCATCTCTACGCTTACTCTCTACTATACACCATCATACAACTAGAACACAGCTATACGCCTGATTAATTCGGCCTAGCTGTTCACATAGAAACACGCCCCCATGAACCTCTCATCACCCTAATAAAACGCAGCTAGCCGAGCACATTCCGCCTTGTTGCTCACATATGCGTCCTTCAGGCCTAAGACAGCCAGAGCCCAGTCTGGGTGTCCACCCACGAGACTCACACATCCAACTGATATCTTCAGCACCACACCTAACGCTAGGATGCAGCTACCACCAGGCAATTACATCAGCTGCACACATATCTGGTGCACCCACGCACTCTACGACATTATCTCTCTCTACTGACCAGAACTATGGTTCCCGAGGGCGTTCAACTTACCAGCGCTTTGAGGTCATACCAATGATATATAGAGCGCTATATAAATGCCAAGTAACATAACATAACATTACTCTCATGACATTATGTGAACATATAGCCTGGACCGTTTCGGCATCACCACATACATAAATGAGCTTTTGGTGCTTCAATAATATCAGTCAGTGGTATGGATGAGAATGAAAAGGGGTCTTTCTTACCTTACAGTTGGCACAAATATCTCTCCATTGGTAGCTCACCTCACTCAGCTGTTTATCGCTGTCCAATACCCTTATTTCCAGCCTAAATTCATGGTCTGAAGTTTAAGGTCCTGCTCCTCTTGGCAAAATAACCTGGTCCCTCCTGCCACCTCCCCCACACGTAAGGCAGCTAGAGTCAATCATTTGTACCTTTGCACCGGGGCGCGGGCCCACTCCATTGATCCTCGCCAACACACTGGATGGTATCCGCCCCAATCATTGAAAGCTCTTCCTTGGCACAGCGGTACCTCACAACTTTGCGGTATTCAAACTCTTCTCGGTCCAACCCATCGTGAGTTCCATTCTCTATGCGGGGTGGTGGTCCACAAACAATGGCTGAATGGGGGGGGGAAGGAAAAGAGAAGGGTTTCAGTGCACTCACCAGCATGGTTGACAATTCCTCCTTACATGATTATTCTACTTGTCTCGGGAGGGTAGGTCGGGGGCAACACGCTCGCCTTGGAAGCAAGACGATGCGGAGCAACACAGGTTCGATCCCCGGGTCCGCGCTTAGAAACTTCTGGGTATTAAGCACGTTATAAATAACCAATTAAAATAAAATACACTATCCGCTGGCGGCATTAAAGTGCCACAAACCTTAATGCATAGCTATCATGGATCATAGACTTAATGTTTCAATGCAAGACACTTTGTATGCTGAGTGGGGCGACTGCACCTTTCTGCGACCCCATCCTCACCTCCTGTTCCATCCTTAAGTCAAGAACAACTGGGACGGAAGTTGCAGTTGTTGGTATATGGAACTCCAGGATAGGCTGTGCACAATTAATGCTTTCTGTCCAGTTGGAGGAGGTTCACTACTATCCTGTGCAAGGATGATTGTGTATCAGGGATCGGCAGACAGTGGCTCTCCAAATGTTTTGGACTTGAAATAACTTTCAGGTCTAGTCAGCATAAGCAATGGTGATGAATCATGGGAGTTTCAGTCCAAAATATATGATGGACCGCAGGTTGAAGACAACTGGTCGATCATAAGTCTGTAACTCTCCAGATAGTTTGGACTACAACTCCCATGAAGGCTCATATTTGGCTATACAGGCTAAAGTTGGTGGGAGTTATAGTCCAAAACATCAGCAGAGCCAACTATTGCAGACCTCTCATTGCACAGGAAAGAGTGGAACTTGCATCGTGCTTCCATTTAATTTTGCTATTACCTCAAAGGGACCGGACGGCCCATGCATGTGAGGGCAATCGCAAAACTACAGGTCCAAGATTACACCTACTCTTGACTAAAAAACGTATCTAAAAGGTGTAACACATGCAAACCACATCTATATGAGCAGGAAAAAAGAAGAGTCAACTGTGGAGGGTCAGAAGAAAGACACGGGCCAATGATTTCTTTCACTGGACTGTTTATTAATGAAAAGGATAAAAGTCTATCTTTCCCTATTCTATGAGGCGTCCCTCCCTAACTAACTAACTAAGGTGCTCGTCATTTGTCAGTGAAAATCTTTAAATAATCTGTCCACGTCCAACTCTAAGGCTGTCTCACCCTACCACTAACCTAATACCTAAGGAAAGGAGAATGACTCCCTTCTCCTGGTGTAGTCACGTCTAATAGGATATCTTCAAATAGTCTCTCTGGGCTGCTTTTATCAATTCATACATTTCATTCAATACTTTCTTGGGTTTTCCTCTCTCTTCTGTATAATTATAGTTTTCAGTTCTTCTCTTGTTTTCCTTTTGTCTTTTCTTTCTCAATAAGGGGTTTCCCCCTCTCCCCTGTTAGGGCTATCAAGCATTTACAAGCCTCTCCATTGATACAAGCCTCTCTGCTTGTATACAATTCACACATTTTATCTTTTCTTTGGACATCTCCTTGGTGTCTATATACTGTTTCATCCTCCTCTTTGGATTCTTCTCTTCTCCCTGGCTTCCCTTCTTTATTTAGTCTTTCTTGACTGCTATGGGTATGAACGCTGCAATACCGATTCTCCTTCCCTCTTCTAGGTAGTAACCTGATATTTTCCTCCCTCTCACTGGGACGAGTAAGGTCATACCAGTAACGATTCTCATTCACTTTTCTAGACATCAATGTGTACTCTTCCTCTTTACTGGGACTAGTATGAGCATTCCCATAATGATTTGTCTTTGCTTCACTGGTTTTTAGTACTATATAGTCTCTTAATCTTTTACTGCGACAAGTATGATAATTCCAACAATGACTCCTATTTGTTCTTCCAGACCATACTTTGATAGACTCTTCTCCTTTACTGGGATGAGTAGGGTGGTTCCAATAATGATTCTTATTTGCTCTTCTATTGGTCACTCTTCGACCTTGGTTGGTACAAGTATAAACTCGCCAAGAATTATTCTCATTTACTTATTTCTTGGTCAATGTTTTATCTTTACTGGGACGAGTATGATTGGTCATGTTATCGTTCTCATTTGTTTCTCTATGTTTTAACCTTATTTGCACTGGGACGAGTATGAGCATTCGAATCATGATACTCCATCCTCCTTGCGAGTCTCCTGTCTTCCCTGTTACCTATGGTTGGCAGGGATAACGTCACCAGGTTCTCTGTTCTCTCCTGGTCATCCCTCTCTCAGGTTGGCTTCCAATGTTTCCTTAACGTCCCTTCCTCCGTGCCATTGGATTTGAAGGCACTCCAGTCTTACAGTTACCAGCTTGCTCCATATTCCTAGAGTGGTATCGTTCTTGTTTATAGGACGCCTGGTCTGCCACAAGCCCCTTGTGGTCATGCCACCACTCTTTGTTTCGTTCACTTCTCAGCTTATAGGACGCACAGTGTCTGACTTTGTTTCTTCCCTTTTTCGTCCTTGTGAGACATCTCGCGCCTCTCTCTCTCTCAAGCTTTGGACGCAGAATGTCCAGTACCCCTACAATGTCGACATCAGAACTGATTCATAACTTGCAGGCTTCTCGCTTTCCCCTTCAAGCTCCTCCTCTTTCATTCACTACATAGTCGTGTGTTCCTTTTTCTCGGTCTCGTACGGCTTTTCCTCTCTTCCACGGGTCCTCTTCTTTGTCTCAGTTAATGGGGATTTCTTAGTTAAAGGGATATCTAGTTTCCTGTTAACAATAGCACATACTGATATTTTCTTCACATAACTCTTTATAGGATATATCTGAAAAGGTGATATTGGCATGTTTTCTAGGCAGTTCCTCACAGGAACGGGAGTCCTTATCCCCAAAGGGGGAGTCTCTGCCAGAGAGGTCCCACTATCCTCAACCCACATGGAGGGTGTTGCAAAGCAGGCTCACCTCCATAGCCTCAATGGGGCGGCCCTCTTTGGGAGAAGAGACACATTCTCACGATTTGTCACACAATATGGATGATGACCTAGGCAATGGAAATAATCTTTAATCCGACAGAGAGGGTTTGTCATATAGGGGGAAGTGCCCAACATGCGACTGAATTAAATCTGCCCGAGCCCCATCAAACTTCCAAGAACTCCCCATAAATGTACAACAAGTCTCTCTGAGCTTAGTCCAACTTAGACCAGATAATCTTTTTTTTAACAAGGTCTGTCAAGAGGGGATTTTACAAAGGGGGGACCGCATAGTCTCATTCTGCGTCATACTCACGTTGACAGATGGGCAGTTTAGGGACCCATTCGTTTTCTTCACCACATTGAACGTGTCGCGCATTTTTGGTGATAAAGCCCTCATTGCACGAAAACTCAACTTTATCGCTGAGTAGGTATAGAACCTTAAAGCCAGAGATCTGTCTTCCATTTTCAACAGCAGGTCTTGGACATCGGCGGTCTAAGAAAAAATGAAAAGGAAGAGTTTAAAGGTTATATAATATGTATACAGTACAGTCCGGTGCCAGCCATTTTCAGATGTATTAATTGGTTAATCTTATTGTTCTAAATAGCTAGGATATCCCTTGGTAGAGGCTTCTTGATGGAAGGTGAAAGGGATGAGGATCAGAGAGGGGCTTCTATTGTCATACATTATGGATCCATCGGGTTGTTAGGGCCAATATTATTTTTGTAATCTAAAACTCTATATATGTGCCTTGGAAAACTATTTGGGGTATTTACTTATGCTCACATTTTAGTGGTATTTTTCAAGATGGCAACAAATTGTCACCATAGCTGTACTGCCTAAATTTTCCTTAGAAAGTACTGATCGGCGAGTTAAACTATACATCTTTTGAGTCAAGAGAAAGGATTTTGCCTTCCAAACAGACATACATTTGGCACACATTTCTATTGTGTCAAGAACATAATGCTCTGCAGGTACAATTATTTGAACCAATGTGTTGACATGAACAGAGAACAGAAATGAATGATAGTATTCAAGACGGTCTAAGAGTTTATCAAAATAACAGAACAGTAAGAGCAGCCTGCGTTACTTATCCCCTTCGGCATCAATAAGCACAAAGTTCTCATCATAATGGTCTTCTCCAAATCAACAATCAGTGCACTCGGAAAGGGCAGTGCACAAAAGAGACTTTTTGAGGCAGGAAAAATGTCCACTTGCACACACCTATCCCTTATCCGACATTTGATTAGTTCGAAAACACTTGATGGTCCAGAAAGCTTGAAGAATTTAACACAGATCACAAACTGTTCTTTATCAATTACCCACCCGCTACCACTTAGGGGTATTGTTGGTGGGGAGTATTCTGAACCTTCCCTGAAGGCAGAACCTTAGGTTATGCTACTTCAGATGTCAAAGGGTTCTGCTGAATTTTCTCTCCTTAAAGTTAAATGATGCTAAGACACAATGGGCCTCATTAGGAGTATGCCGTTCACGGTAACAACGGTGCCGAAAGGCTACTGGCACCCCTGTTACTGGACCGGCACACTCCGAGAACTGATGGCGGGTGGCGTCACGCCCGCCAGGTCTGACCTGGTGGGCGGAACGGCACCCGCCCGCAGACTTTGACGGAAGCAGCGGCACCATTATGAATGATACCAGTGCTTCCGTCTTCCCCATTCGCATTGAGTCCTAGCGGACTCAATGGGGAGTAATATTTTCTGCCGCCTGGCTTCAGGGACCGCCAGGGGTGTAATGCCCTGGTTATTCCCTAAAGCCAGGGACCGGAAAAAATACACGACTCCAGCGGCAGCATTCCGTTTTTACCGGCACAGCTACCGCCGGGGTCGTAATGAGGCCCAATTTCTCTTATTGCCTAGCAAAATTTACAAAACAAGTTCAATTATGGTTATCTAGATGGATAATTGGTAATGGTGATCCACAATTAAACCTTACAGCAAAGTCAGTGGGCTTTATTTCAGACTCTAAATTAACCATTAAACTTCATGTCTCAACAAAAGCACAATTACTTCACTATAAACTAGCTCTTCTTTGCAGGATCAAAAACTTTATTCATTCGTCTTTGTTTCATACCTTAGTGCAACCTTTGGTTTTGCCCCGTGTTGATGGCGGAAGCGGTTTGTTGATTGGACTACTAAGTACCACATTGAGGCACTTAAGCCTGACCTTCCATTCAACAGCCCAGAGGTTTCGTCTTGTGTCTCCAATTTTGAAGTCTTTGCACTGGCTCCCATTGGAGACACACATTCCTTTCAAACTAAGCTGTACAATAAATAAAGTGCTACATTTTGGCTATCCTTCTTTGTGTAACCGGGAGACATTTATCCCTGAGATTCCAAAAGCCAAAAATAAGCTATCACACAGAAACACACTTTTAGTGTTACAGCCCAAATGTCCTGCAACCGTCTTTCTTTTATTCTACAATCAGCTCAAACTCAATCTTTCATCATTTTTGGAAAAGATATGAAAACATACCTGGTTCCCAAATGAGGTCCAACTAAATTATCTTTATTTTGAATCGTCTAAATATCTTGTTTCACAATCTTTAGTCAATTTTTAATAAGCAGATTTTAGGATGTTTTTCTTTCTACTTGTTGGAATTGATGTTACTACGTTATAGTTTTTTCTGTTTTATAAACTGTACAGCGCTCTATTTATCATTGTTTGATAAATGCTTCAAATAAAATAAATGTCTTTTGCTGAAAAGCTGCCACCTTCACTCAGGAATGGAGGAAAATTGAGAATATTTCAAATACATCAAATTGATGGTTTTTCCCCACATGTTTTTGCACCTGAAAAAGCCTCCATGTAAATGTTGCATGTAACTCCCTGACATGGAAGACAGCGCATTCTATTCTTTTTTGGTAATGAGTGTGTTTCTAACATAGAAATCTTGGTTACATGAATTCCGATGTAAGATCTACACCAATTGTCAAAACAAATTAAAATAGAAAAAAGACCAAACGTAAGCCCCTCCCTTTACACGTGTAACTTTATTTGGAGATCAAAAATTAGGGCAAATGTGTTTTTTAGGTCACTACACAATTAGCCCTGAAGTGTCTGGATAGGTCACTGTCTGCACCTGCCGTATCTGCATTTGTCTGCTGCTACGCCACCTGGTGAGTTTATCATGCTTTGTGCAGCTTTCTTCTTCCTGTCTTTCCCTCTCTCTGCTCTTTCCCTTCATCCAAGGTGCTCTCTATCCATAGCTCTCAACTCACCCGCTTTTGGCGGGTGTCACCCGCCTTGCAAAGGGCTGACTCACCCGCCAAGCCTCCTGCACGCCCATTCATTCCAATGGGCATCTCACCCGCCAAAAACAAAATCGGGTGATTTCACCCGCCTTTGCGAGACAAATGGTTGAGAGCTATGTCTATCTCACCTCTTTACTTCGACTGGAATCACCTATCCTACCTTCCTCTTGAAGCCTGGAAGGAAAAAGTTCAAAAAGGATCTCCTGGTCTCCAATCCAGGCCTGACCATTGCTGACACCTTCGTCAATGCTTCTTCCAGGCAGACTGTCACTGACATCCTCTTTGTCGCCTCCTTCCCCGACCTTTGGACTCCACATATAATTTCTGTCCTCTCTCCTATCTCTTCGTCACCCATTAATGGTGGCACCAGATGGTAAGTTCTCTTGGCTGGCTTCTCATCCTCTAGGTGCATCATTAATGTCTATCACAATAGCACTGTCATGGCGCAGGGCTCTCAGCCCAACCTTCCCCTTCCCGATAGTCGACTCCTGTCTCTCATCAACTTCTTCCCTTCTCCCCCCACGCCTCCAGCGGCCACCACCCTTGTCCCTTCTCCACCTCCGATGGGCATACCACATCCCTGTACCCCTCCTCGGAAGACCTTCAAAGGTGGTAACCAGGTTCACCTAGCTACCCTCAACTCTCTGTTGAGGGGTCTAAAATCCCCCACAGCATACCCCCAAGATTATGGATGCCACCCATTGAAGCAGCTCCACAGACCATAACCGGATGACATCATCAAAGTAATCATGAAGAGGCGACATGGTTCAATACACATAGAGACATTAGCTGAGTGCAAAAGAACACACATGGACTGCTTGCTGACACCTAAAGCAATTACCATGAACAGCCATGAAAGCAAAATGGAAACTACAGCTGCATTGAAATGAATTGGGAAAGCTTAAAACACAGGGTGAGACCTGACACACTGATTTTCCTGAGAAACACAAAACAGATCTGGCAGCATGTCCAGCCCTGCCAAGCACGCTGGGAGAGAATGTTCTAGTCAGCAGAAAAGATACAGCTCCTGCAAGGACAGTTGGCTGAAATCCCTCATAAATGCCAGCAGAGAAAATCATCTTTACATCCTCAAACACGTGACCTGGAGCTGGGGAGCAAGGGCCATTCATCCGAGGCAGACAGAAAATATTGTTCCCATCAAACTGAAGTCAGAAAAAAAAGTCCTTGCTCTGGGATTGAGAAGTTAGAAGTGGTAACATTAATGGGACACAGGCGGTGCTCTGAGATCACCTTCCCCAACCATCATTTTTTGCTCACATTCTAGTATATTTCCTAAACTGACAAGGCTTGCACTGACCTCCTTGGGAGAGTTGGGGGGGGGGGGGTGCCAGGTGGAGCTAGCAGATTTGGCCAGAACAATCAGTTTATTTGTCCCCTATAGAATGTAATTATGCCTATACTGTTCACCCAATCCCATTTCGCCTAGAGCAATGAATGCATCTTTTGGTTGTGAGGTCCGAGTAGTTTAAAACCTCACTGCCCAGCTGCATACTTGCCAACATTCTGTGACCAAAAAGATATACAGGGTAATTCATAGAATTTCGCAGAAAAGTGTCGCAAGCGGCTGGCGCAGAGTGTCCGCGTGCGATTGTCTGCGCCAGGCACGTGCGCTAAAACCGATTTCCGCGCACAGCGTATTCATGGATTTTAGGCTCCCAAACCAGCCGTGGCGCAGAGTATCGCAGCGACCCTGCAGCAGCGCCAGTAACGCCCCCAAGAACGCCCTCGCGCAAGGAAAAGCCATCAAAATCGCTAAATCATCGCAAAGGGCTGCGCTAACCCTGGACCAGTTTACAGGGCTGCCAAACAAGGAACGCAAAGCGGGTAACGTTCATATCAGGGGTACGCGGGAAGTTTTACACGCGATTAGCCAGGGTACGTGCATTACAGGGGTACGCGGGAAGTTTAACACGCGATTGGCCAGGGTACGTGTATTAGAGGGGTACGCGTGAAGTTTTACACGCGATTAGCCAGGGCACGTGTATTACAGGGGTACGCGGGAATTATCACACGCGATTTGGCTGGGTAGGTGTATTACAGGGGTACACGGGAAGTTTTACGGGCGATTTGGCTGGGTACGTGTATTACAGGGGTGCGCTGGAATTATCACACGCGATTTGGCCAGGTACGTGTATTACAGGGGTGCGCGGGAATTATCACACGCGATTTGGCTGGGTACGTGTATTACAGGGGTGCGTGGGAAGTTACACACGCGATTAGGCTGGGTGGGTCCTCACAGGTGTTCCCTGTACACCCTCCACGGCCCCTGCAGGCAGCCCACAAAACAGGGGACTACCCTGCACACCTGCTCATGTCCCCCTGCACCCCCACCCCCCAGCCACCAGGGGCACCCTCCACCAGGCCCCCACCCATGTCTACCACCACCCCCACCCCCCAGCCACCAGGGGCACCCTCCACCAGGCCCCCACCCATGTCTACCACCACCCCCCCCCCCAGCCACCAGGGGCAGCCTCCACCAGGCCCCCACCCATGTCCCCCTGCACCCCCACGCCCCAGCCACCAGGGGCAGCCTCCACCAGGCCCCCACTCATGTCTCCCTGCACCCCCATCCCCCAGCCACCAGGGGCAGCCTCCACCAGGCCCCCACTCATGTCTACCACCCCACCCCCACCCCCCAGCAGTGCCGGGGCACCCTCCACCAGGCCCCCACTCATGTCTCCCACCACCCCCACCCCCCAGCCACCAGGGGCAGCCTCCACCAGGCCCCCACTCATGTCCCCTATCACCCCCACCCCCCAGCCACCAGGGGCAGCCTCCACCAGGCCCCCACTCATATCTCCCACCACCCCACCCCCCAGCAGTGCAGGGGCACCCTCCACCAGGCCCCCACTCATGTCCCCTATCACCCCCACCCCCCAGCCACCAGGGGCACCCTCCACCAGGCCCCCACCCATGTCTACCACCACCCCCACCCCCCAGCCACCAGGGGAAGCCTCCACCAGGCCCCCACTCATGTCCCCTATCACCCCCACCCCCCAGCACTGTGGGGCACCTGCCAGCAGGCCCCAACCCATGTCACCCACCACCCCCACCCCCCAGCAGTGCAGGGGCAGCCTCCACCAGGCCCCCACTCATGTCTCCCACCACCCCCACCCCCCAGCCACCAGGGGCAGCCTCCACCAGGCCCCCACTCATGTCTCCCACCACCCCACCCCCCAGCCACCAGGGGCAGCCTCCACAAGGCCCCCACTCATGTCTCCCTGCACCCCCATACCCCAGCCACCAGGAGCAGCCTCCACCAGGCCCCCACTCATGTCTCCCACCACCCCCACCCCCCAGCCATCAGGGGCAGCCTCCACCAGGCCCCCACTCATGTCTCCCACCACCCCCACCCACCAGCCTCCAGGGGCAGCCTCCACCAGGCCCCCACTCATGTCCCCCTGCACCCCCACCCCCCAGCCACCAGGGGCAGCCTCCACCAGGCCCCCACTCATGTCTCCCTGCACCCCCATACCCCAGCCACCAGGAGCAGCCTCCACCAGGCCCCCACTCATGTCTCCCACCACCCCCACCCCCCAGCCACCAGGGGCAGCCTCCACCAGGCCCCCACTCATGTCTCCCTGCACCCCCATCCCCCAGCCACCAGGGGCAGCCTCCACCAGGCCCCCACTCATGTCCCCCTGCACCCCCACCCCCCAGCCACCAGGGGCAGCCTCCACCAGGCCCCCACTCATGTCTCCCTGCACCCCCATCCCCCAGCCACCAGGGGCAGCCTCCACCAGGCCCCCACTCATGTCCCCCTGCATCCCCACCCCCCAGCCACCAGGGGCAGCCTCCACCAGGCCCCCACCAGTGTCTCCCACCACCCCCACCCCCCAGCAGTGCAGGGGCAGCCTCCACCAGGCCCCCACTCATGTCCCCTATCACCCCCAACCCCCAGCCACCAGGGGCAGCCTCCACCAGGCCCCCACTCATGTCTCCCACCACCCCCACCCCCCAGCAGTGCAGGGGCAGCCTCCACCAGGCCCCCACTCATGTCCCCTATCACCCCCACCCCCCAGCAGTGCAGGGGAAACCTCCACCAGGCCCCCACTCATGTCCCCTATCACCCCCACCCCCCAGCCACCAGGGGCACCCTCCACCAGGCCCCCACCCATGTCTCCCACCACCCCCACCCCCCAGCAGTGCAGGGGCAGCCTCCACCAGGCCCCCACTCATGTCTCCCACCACCCCCACCCCCAGCCACCAGGCGCAGCCTCCACCAGGCCCCCACTCATGTCTCCCACCACCCCCACCCCCCCAGCCACCAGGGGCAGCCTCCACCAGGCCCCCACCCATGTCTACCACCACCCCCACCCCCCAGTCACCAGGGGAAGCCTCCACCAGGCCCCCACCCATGTCTACCACCCCTCCCACCCCCCAGCAGTGCAGGGGCACCCTCCACCAGGCCCCCACTCATGTCTACCACCACCCCCACCCCCCAGCCAACAGGGGCAGCCTCCACCAGGCCCCCACTCATGTCTCCCACCACCCCCACCCCCCAGCAGTGCAGGGGCACCCTCCACCAGGCCCCCACTCATGTCCCCTATCACCCCACCCCCCAGCAGTGCAGGGGCACCCTCCACCAGGCCCCCACTCATGTCCCCTATCACCCCCACCCCCCAGCCACCAGGGGAAGCCTCCACCAGGCGCCCACCCATGTCCCCCTGCACCCCCACCCCCCAGCCACCAGGGGAAGCCTCCACCAGGCCCCCACCCATGTCTACCACCCTTCCCACCCCCCAGCAGTGCAGGGGCACCCTCCACCAGGCCCCCACTCATGTCTCCCAGCGTGCTACGTGTATTTCAGGGGTGCGCGGGAAGTCCCACTCGCGAATAGCCTGGGCGTGTGTATTTCAGGTGTGCGCGGGAAGTTCCACACGCGAATAGCCTGGGCGCATGCATTTCAGGGGTGCGCGGGAAGTTTTACACGCGACTTCAGCAGGGTACGTGTATTTCAGGTATGCGCGGGAATTCTCACACGCGATTTGGCTTGGTACGTGTATTACAGGGGTGCGTGGGAAGTTACACACGCGATTAGGCTGGGTGGGTCCTCACAGGTGTTCCCTGTACACCCTCCACGGCCCCTGCAGGCAGCCCACAAAACAGGGGACTACCCTGCACACCTGCTCATGTCACCCACCACCCCCACCCCCCACCATCCAGGGGCACCCTCCACCAGGCCCCCACTCATGCCCGACTCATGTCTCCCACCACCCCCACCCCCCAGCACTGTGGGGCACCTGCCAGCAGGCCCCAACCCATGTCACCCACCACCCCCACCCCCCAGCAGTGCAGGGGCAGCCTCCACCAGGCCCCCACCCATGTCTCCCACCACCCCCACCCCCCAGCAGTGCAGGGCAGCCCCCACCAGGCCCCCACTCATGTCCCCTATCACCCCCACCCTCCCAGTCACCAGGGGCAGCCCCCACCAGGCCCCCACTCATGTCCCCTATCACCCCCACCCCCCCAGTCACCAGGGGCAGCCCCCACCAGGCCCCCACTCATGTCCCCTATCACCCCCACCCCCCAGCAGTGCAGGGGCAGCAGGCAGTCAGGCAGCAGCAGGTGGGAGCGTGCTCGGGCTCTGGGGGGCAGTAGTTCGGCCTTCCGGGCAGGAGCGTGGTATTCCGTGTGCGTACGCATGGCCAGCTTGGTACGGAGTGATTTTGCACGTGAAAATCCTGCACGTCAGCGTGAAAACTGAGGAAAGGCCCTCAGCGCGTAAGCGCGTCTGTGACGTGACCCGCACAGGTGTTTCCCACACAGCACGTGATGACAGAGCACACGTGGAAAGACTGCACGTCAGAGTGTAATCGCGTGTGATTGGTGGAAATGGCCCTACACGCAGAAGTGACAAAGCGTGTGATTGGTGGAAATGGCCCTACACGCAGAAGTGACAAAGCGTGTGATTGGTGGAAATGGCCCTACACGCAGAAGTGACAAAGCGTGTAATTGGTGGAAATGGCCCTACACGCAGAAGTGACAAAGCATGTAATAGGTGGAAATGGCCCTAGCGCGTACACGCCGCGTAAGTGACGCTGGACGTGTGGGCCTGTATAAAAGGTACGTGTAGAACACGTTTTCCTTGTACATGCTTTTCGTGGAGAGCGAGTGGGTGAATTCTGTACTTCTTGTCGTTTCACACGCGATTTACTTCACGGCGTTTCAAGTTCGTATTCCCTGTTACCTCTGACAGCTTTTTCTCTTTTTTCTCTTTTACTGGTTTACCTGGGCCTGTTCCCTCAAACAGTGTTCCCTTCTACTGTTGTCCTGTCTCCTCAGACAGCGGACAAATCTTCTTTTGGCGGGGGTGTTGCCAACCAAACGTGCTCCTTTTACACGCTCGTTTACCAGGCAGACGGTGAGTCACGCACGTATCTAACATCTGTGCTTGCCCCGTGTGTAGCCTACCCCTTCAGAGGTCATTCTAGGCTGTGTGTGACACGCATACGTTCATTCTTGTGTTTCTGGGTGCCACAGCGTAGTGCAGGTTTTTCTTTCTGGAGGGGTTGCGTGCACGTCATCTCCCTTTTTTGGGCCTCCTGTGCGTTGCGTGACCCGTCATCTTTCCCCAGGGGTTACATTCAGCCTTGCTAGAGCACTAGGGTACAATTACCATCTGGTACCCAACCCCTTTGACCCCCAATTGCCCAGGACAATAGTCTACATCCACTCCCATACGCACATTAACATCAGTGCCATGGCTGGGAGGCGAGGATTCCGTAAGAGTGGCAAAGGTGGAAGAGCCACAAGTGGTGGCCGTGGTGGATCCGGTAGGGGACGTGGTCGTAACTTGCAGGGTGAGCCTGTCCCCCCATGTGTGGAGGACCAGTCACGGGCACCCATAATCCCCCCCTCCCCCCCTCCCATTGAGGCTGATGTGGCTGACACCATCCATGCTCAGCCCTTGTTGGACCAGCCCATTGTGGCACCAGACCTGGCTGACTCCATGGCTGACTTCCAGGTCAGCAGGGCTACGACACGTGCGCTGGTGCACGTTGATGCCATCATGCCACGTGGATCTGGGGCAGCAAGGTCATCTGCTGCACCAAGGAGGCAGGGCGGAGAGGCTGCAGGGGCAGCTGCGGCTCCATCCACCCCAGCCCTCACACACCCAGCCAGGACAGTGTCGGTCCTAGTCCATGCTGCTGACATTCCGCCTGACACCATCACACTAGAGCCAATGCCTGCACCAACTCCCATGCTGAGTGTGCAATCCCACACTCCTGATACAGAGTCCACCAGGGCTCCTGCCCCTAGTGTCCAGAGCGGCGCAGGACACTCAGGATCACCACCACCTTCCAAGCGGAAGAGGAAGAGTGCTCGTCCGGCACAGGCTGATGCCCCAGACACGGCTACACAGTCCGGCCCGTCCAGGAAGCCCAGCTTCACGGATGACGAACTGAATGCACTTGTCGAGTATGTGTCCGGACATGACAACGAGATGGTCATTGTTGCAGGATCCAAGACCACACCTGCACAACGCCAGGCACACTGGCAGACCATTGCGGACATCGTAAGTGCCCTTGGAATCGTGAGGCGCACAGCCAATGATTGCTATAAGCGCTGGAATGACCTAAAGCGCAGGGCAAAGAGTAAGCTGGCCTCAAGTCATGCCGCAACTCTAGTGACTGGAGGTGGGTCTCCAGTAGTAGACATGGAACTCACTCCACATGAGTCAGTCGCTGGGACCTACGTCACGGAGGAACAGATCCAAGGCGTGGGAGATCTGGCTGATTACGAGGCATTGTCCGGTGAGTGCACATGCATGTGTGTGTCATCCATGTGCATGGTGTGTGTGTGAGGGCTTCTGTTCGGGTGCCAGGTGAGAGTGTGTGCGCCTGAGTCGTATGGGTCAGCCATGTGCTTCATGCAATCCTTCCTGCGCAGCTGCATTTGGCCATAGCAGTATCCCTTCTGCCAACAGTAGACATCTAGCCCAACTGCACGCCAGTTGCCCTTGAAGTGTCACCTTGCCACAACATATTTGCTTCTTTTTCACTGTTCATTCAGTCAGTTTGTTTGCATTCCACCACTTTCACTAGGCATGTCGCTGTCCACTAGTCACATGTCTGACATGGGTATGGTAAAGTGGAGTGACTTTGTTACCTGGATATCATTTGTACACACATGTCCCTGTGCAATTGGACCATTTCAGACTGGCAGCTCCAGGTGAAAAATCTGACCTGTTAGAATTAGAAAAGCAATTACATGCGGGAACTGGACTGAATGAATAGGTGCTGCCCTCCTCTCCATCTTCACTCAATAGCAATGGTACATGCCATCTGTGTGATGGCATGTGTGTTTCACCTGCCAATCACAGGCCAATGTGTGATGCCACTGCCAGGCAGCATGCAGAAAATGTGTTCATCTTCCATCTTGGTGTCATCAGTGTGTGCCATTTGCCTGCACTTCATACGCAGTGAGGGTGCATGCATGGGAGGGTTTTAGTCATGTGGGACATGTGTCAATCAAGTACTGGTTCTCTTGCTTCTCAGCCCTCAATGTGTGCCATGGTGCTAATGCCTGTTTCCATTTCTTTGTTTTCATGTCTTTGCAGGGGAAGACGCACCTGATACTGCTGGGGTTGTGGAGATGGTGCAGACCCAGGAGGGGTCCGAGGGCCGACCAACCACCAGTGAGGGACGTGGTGTGGTGGTGGGGGAGAACCCACAAGTGCTGCAGGTCGTGCTCTCAAGGGGTGTCTCTGGCTGCACCTCCCCCGAGCTGCACTCAGGTGTTGATTCGGATGAGACCTACGTGCCGTCGCAGGTGAGTGTTCCAGGGAGGGATTCTGTTCTGTCTCACCCACCTGCACCAGGGTCAGAACCCTCCATGGGGATGTCAGTGTTGGCAGCTACGCCTTCGGTGGTTACGGATGCAGGGTCACACTCCGCGACATCTGATCCTGTTCCTGGGCCAGCAGATCAGAGGGGGAATGCAGTCCTGCAGCCTCAGGCAGTGCCGGCACAGCAAGGCGCAGTTCGCCTTGCCCCAGACAGGTGTGGTGCCCGCCGACGTGGTGGCCGTACGCCACCCGGCAATACCGCATGGGAGCAATCCATTTACGGTATGGCAACCCAACAGGCTGCATCATCCGAGATGATGGCTCAGGCCATGGATAGGGTGGCCACTTCCATTGTCCCCCCAGAAAGGCTGATGGAGCGACTAGAGCAGGCAACCGACTCCATCTGCCAGTCACACAGGGAGGACATGTTGGGGTCCAACAGGGACAGGCGGGCGGCACTGGCGACTCTGCAGGAGGCCATCTCCATTGAGTCCCAGGGCCACAGGGAAGCCCTGAGGCAGGAGCTCCTTCACCTCAGGACGACTCTTGTTGAGCTTGAGGCTTCAACACACCAAAGGACAGAACAGCAGCTGGAGCGTCTCACCCGTACGCTCTCAGCTGAGATGCAGGCAACGAGGGCGGAGGTCCGGGCATCCCGTGAGTTGTTGCATGGGGACCTCCGCACACTCATCCTCCAGAACCAGACCTACCACACCCGCATGCTTGCAGCCATGGAGGAGCAGACTAGGGCCTTGCGTGGGCTGCCTCCCATAGTGCAACCACCTCCGGATGCAGCTGCACAGGGTGATAATAGCGACAGCAGTGATACTCCCACAATAGGGTAGCCGTGTGGGCCATGAGCCCATGGAGGTGTTTTATCTTCCCAGGATCCACGCAGGTGGGTTCTGGTGTGCATCCTGTCCTCGGACCTCCTGGGTGGCCTCCCCAACCCCCCCCAGGCCCATCAATGGCCATTTTTGATTGTTTCTTATTTTTATTTTTATTTTTATTTCTTTTATTCCCAATTATTTTTGGGACAATCTGTTGGCTTCCGTGGTTCCTGTGGGCATACGCTGCATTGTGGCTGGGCACATGCAGGCTTGTAATGTATTTGGTTCAGATGCTTGGGTTTGAGTCACACACACCCCTCCTGCTTCCCGTTTCCATGGGCTTGCAAAGGGTGTGCCCAAGTGACAGTGAATTACACAGTGACGTTGGACTCCCATGAGCTGTGTGGCCAGTCTGTAGTCAATACTGTGTATACATTCCTAGTGCATATTGCTGTTGTGTTGTACACTGCATGTTGCATTGATGTGTAACTCTTCTTCTGTGTCTACCTCCCAATTTGCAGGTCCCTTCCTCATGTCCACACAAGGACCTCTAGTCTGGAGATGGGGTCCATGTTGGCAGCAGTGCACCTACAACTCTACAGGGCGACAACACTGCACAGTTGGTAGTGGTGGGAGTGCAGGCATTTCCAGGTGGTGAGACTACTAATATGTAACATTTGTGATGTCATGTTAATGGTACTACGTGCTCAAGTATGTTGTTGGTCCGGCATTGCTGTGAGCATTTCAGGTGTTGCAGGTTTCTAATAGTGCCACTGTACATAGTGAGACTGATGTCATGTTGTGGGGATTACTTTGTTTACCTGCAATTAGCATGACATGGCACGGTGTGTCGTGTGGCGGTGCTGGGGTTGGGTTGGCTGACATGGCACTGTCCTCTTGTTGCATTTTGCAAGTGGGTATTCATTTTAGCTGCTTCAATGTGTAACTTCACAAAACTGCATTGGTGGTGTCTGTGTGGGTAGGGATGCACACATTGTGACACTTCCAGGTGAACAATCTCAGGCTGACATGGTATTCCCGGTTCATTCTCCAGACATTCAGGATCAGTGTCAGGTTGAGTCATCATTGATTGTCAGATGGAATGTGCCAGGGCAGTGTGCACTCCACAGGGGTGTGATTTCTATGTGAAGTAATTAGCCACTAGCTGTGTACGGGCTGCCTCCCCCCGTGCCCTTTCCCCTCCCATGCGCAGCGCTGTGCATGTAGTTGGGGATGTGGGGCCACCACCATGTCCACGGCCAGGCCCCGGCGTGTTGCAACGTTGTGCAGGACACATGCTGCCACTATGATCCTGCACACAACTGGGGGAGCGTATAACAGCTGCCCGCCAGAACGGTCAAGGGAGCGAAAGCGTGACTTTAGCACTCCGAATGTGCGCTCCACTATGCCCCTGGTTGTAATGTGGGCTGTGTTATATCTTACCTGGGGTGGCGTGGTGGGGTTCCGAATTGGCGTCATCATGTGGGGGCTGAGAGGGTAGGCACTGTCCCCTGTGGAGGTGGTGATTGGTATCATTGGTGGGGTTGTGACCTTGCTCAGTATCCAACATGCATGCATGTGCAGTGGCATACATACTCACCAAGCAGCCATGTATCGCCATGCCGCCCAGCTTCTAGGTCCCGGCTTAGGGTGGACATTCGGTAAATGAAGCTGTCGTGGGTGGAGCCGGGATAGTTGGCATATACTGAGGTGATGATTCCCTTGGCATTACATGCTACCTGCACGTTGATGGAATGCCAGTGCTTGCGGTTCCTATAGATGTGCTCAGATGCCCTGGGGGGACGTAGAGCCACATGGGTGCAGTCGATGGCACCTAGCACTTTGGGGAATCGTGCCACAGCGTAAAAATCCAGGGCGGCAGCATGCCTTTCTGCAGGTGTTCTGGGCAGGTATATGTGCCTGCGGACTGATGGGCGTGCAGTGATGATGTTCAAGACCTGGTGTAGGCAGCGTGACTGGGTGGCCTGTGACACCCCACCCACTATGGCACTTGTCCGCTGAAATGATCCAGTGGCTAAGAAGTGCAGTACATTGAGGACCTTCTCCAGGGGGCTGAGTGCTTGGGAGCACAGGGTGGGTGATGTGAGGTCATCCTCCCACTCACTCACCAGGTCCAGTATAATGTGTGGTGGAAACCTGTACCTCCCATACACCTGGTCATCAGGCATCCCGAAAAGGCTGGTTCTGGGTGTGAATATTCTGGCCCTGACTATCCTCCTCCTCCTCCTTTGGTAGCCCACTGCCACTGCTGCTAGGAACGGTATGTTCATCCTGGCGTCTGAGCTTGTTATTGTTAAAGTCCGCAAATTTATGCTTTGCGCGTGTTCTAGGCGAGCGTGTGACCCGCGCACCCCTGGAATCCAGTTCCCAGTCTAATAGCGTGTGGAAATTCACACGCACCACGGGATACAGGTTCGCTGACGTACTTGCGTGTGTAAGTGCCCGCGCACCCATTAAATACACGTACATAGGCCAATCGCGTGTACGCGCACTTTTGTCCAATTACACGCGATGACACTCTGACGTGCAGTATCTCCACGTGTGCCCCGTCATCACGTGCTGAGTGGGGAACACCCGTGCGGGTCACGTCACAGACGCGCTTACGCGCTGAGGGACTCTGGTCCAATAGAATCGCGTATGCGTGCTGACGCGCTTACGCGCTAAGGGCCTTTCCTCGGATTTCACGCTGACGTGCAGGATTTTCACGTGCCAAATCACTCCGTATCAAGCTGGCCACGCGAAAACACACGGAAGACCACGCTCCTGCCCAGAAGGCCGAGTTACTGCCCCCCAGTGCCCCGAGCAGCCTCCCACGTGCCATCTGCTGCTGCCTGCCTGCCTGCCTGCCTGCTGCCAGCGTGCCCTGCCATTTGGTGCCTGCACATCAGCCATCTGCAGGGGTCCAGTTGCTGTGTCCACCCCTGCTGGAACTGAAGACTCCCGACTGGGATTACATCGCTCCACAGCCCAGCCCCAGGACCCAGTTGCCCACCCACACCTGCCTCTGGGGTTGCCATGTCGGGCACTTCCACATCTGGCACCAGTGGCAACCCCAGGCCAGAGGGGCAGAGGGGCACCAGCTTCACTGTCACCGAAGTTGGTGTCCTGGTGGAGCATGTCCTGGGGCAGTATGATGCCCTCTTTGGATCGTCCCGCGCCAGCAAGGAAGGACGGCAGAGGATCTGGGCCGACTGTGTGGTTGCCATCAACGCGGAGGGGGTGGCAACCCGCGACGTCCTGAAGATCAAGAAGCGCTGGGAGGACTTGAGGTCCAGGACCCTTGTGAAGGCCCGGCGCCTCGTGGAGGGGGGCCGGGGCCGCATGAGTTCCATCCAGATGAGGGTCCTGGAACGCGTACGCCCAGCGCTCCACGCCCAGATCCTTGAGAGGGAGGCCCGTCTGGAGTTGAGCGGTAAGTGTCCATGCATTACTGTGTGAGACAGGGCATGTTGCGGTGTGCTGGTTCTATGATACTTGCCTGTATGTGTGCCATAGGCCATGTATGCATGTATGTGTGCAGGGACATCATGGTAATGCATGTG
The DNA here is from genome assembly GCF_040938575.1 of Ambystoma mexicanum. Classification (NCBI taxonomy): domain Eukaryota; kingdom Metazoa; phylum Chordata; class Amphibia; order Caudata; family Ambystomatidae; genus Ambystoma; species Ambystoma mexicanum. Next base: position 57,480,120 of record NC_090938.1, read on the forward strand.
CGACCAGTGATGTGTGATGCACATGGTTGTTGCATGTGTTGAAATGCCGCATGGGGAGCCCTATGCAGATTTTGAACATGAGAGCATGCCAGTCTCTGTACCTGGACATGGGTGGGGGTGAGGGATGGGTGCTGATGCCAGGTACATATATGGTAGCCATGTCTGTGTGCCTGACCTGCGTGTCTGTGACTTGTGCATGCCATGGATGCATGACACATGTGTGTGACAATGCACAGATTCAGTAAAGCAGCCAAATTACCCTTGTATCCGCTGTGTTTGGTGTGTTTGGGGCCAGATGGATGTGACTGAGGTGAAGTGTGTGCATGTGATAGGCATGAGCCCTGATGCATGTGAGTTACATATCATTGAATGTTTCAAGAGTCCATTGGACATGCATGGAAATGTCCATGGCATGCACCATGCCTGTTACTGTGTGTGTTTTGCCTGGACTGACCCATGTGTTGTGGAGGGACATGATGGAAGTGTACTTTGACAGTGGTGCTCATCTGCTATTGCTTCCTGTCTATGGGACCATTGTACAGTGCCCTGATGCTTGTGTTCTTTGTCTCCCTCTACGCAGCGGCTAGTGAAGAAGAGGGCGGAGACGGCGCTGTGGAGCAAGGCGGCGGGGATGCCCCCACGGCTGCAGCGGAAGGGGTGGGTGAGCCCCCACAGGGGCCTGCTACGGTGGGAGACGGTGAGGAGCCATCCAGGTTGGTGGTTTGCACAGAGGAGGAGGAGGCCGCCACTGGGGCACACATGGGGCCTGGTGGGGGCATCCCTGCTGGTGCAAGTGGTGCAGTCCAGGGCCAGGGGCAGGAGGCAGCACAGGTCACCGTGGAGGGGCCTGTGCATGTCGCTGTCCCTGACCCTGTGAGTGCACCACCATGCACCAGCAGGGATGCCCCGTCCCAGGCCTGTCCGCAGGTAGAGGGGATGTCCATGTCACCTGACTCCCCTCACCTGCGGACGTGGGAACCCCTGGCCGTGCGGAGAAGGTCCTGATTGGGGTCGCGATGCGCACGGCTGTGATTCGTGATGCCGTGCGTGCTTCCCGGGAGGAGCACGCACGTCATCACGAAGTGCACCGTGCCGACGTGGCCCAATTGGGATCGGCCATGTTCGGGGGTTTCCTGCATGTGTTGGCCAATGTGGCGGCCCTCTCCTCCTCTGTGCAGGCTATCCACCAGTCGTTCTCCTTGCCGTCTTCCAGCCCAGATGCCACCAGGGCCCCCTGTGGACCTGCCCCGACCAATGCAGCCAGCTCGGTGGGGATCCCATCCCTGCCACAGTCGGGAGTCAGAGATCCAGCAGGGGTGGACACCACAGCAACTGGACCCCAGCAGATGGAGGATGTGACGGCATCATCGGGCAGGGCACGTGCACGACGGCGTCGGTGGTTTCCATCAGCCTGGATGCCGTCGTGCTGGCACAGGCAGTTGCGTCGGAGGCAGCAGCAGGCTCAACGTGGGAGGCATCATGGCTCGGGGCCATCAACATCAGGGGTGCAGGCATCGGCCGGAGGGCAGGAGAACCCTGGAATGGGAGTGGCTTCCGTGTGGGAGCGGTTGTGCCAGCGGATAGGTGCGGAGCGGCAGCGGGCAGAGGAGGAACGGCTCACGATGGTCAGGGCGGAGGACTCCATGCGGAGGGCGCTGAGGCGGGCTGAGTGCCTCGAGGGTCTTCGCAGGGAGTTTGAGCTTGACACTGCGTTATCCCTGCGGGACCTCGGGGCCAGGGAACATGCCCGCCTCCAAGCCATTGACCAGGAGTTCGATGATGCCCTGGCCCATGACAACAACCAGTGAGCCGTCCGAATAGCCCGCTGCCTTTGTATATAGTTGTATAGTTAGGGTTAGGTTTCCTTTGTTTTTTTGATTTTTTTTTGGTTGCGATTGGACAATGCACCACTTTTTTGTATATAGTTCAGTTTTTAGTTAGTAGTCATAGTTAGGTTTAATTTGGTTGGGCTCATGGACCCAGGATGATCTTCTTCATGGTTCTTCATTGGCTTATTTTAATTTTTCAGATTATTTTCTTGGACATTCATCTTGTTTTGTTTGATTTGCTTTGTGTTTTTTCTTATTTCATTTCCATTCTACTTGCTGTTCAATACATATTTTTTTTGATTCTTCAATGTGTCGTATCATCTCATTGCTTTCAGGCATGTCATGTTGGGTGTTTTGTCATTCACTTGCAGCCATTGTGTGTGACAGACATGTGTTCAATTGCATTATTTAAATTGGGGGTGTAACATGTAATTGCCTTTGATATGTGGGTGGGTGTGATAGTTGGTTGGGCCTTTTGGCAGGGGAGGATGGGCATTACGGACATGATTGGGGAATGTTGGGACCCAGGTGCAGGGGGGCATGGATTGGACATGGGTGGGGGCCTGCTGGCAGGTGCCCCACAGTGCTGGGGGGGTGGGGGTGGTGGGAGACATGGGTGGGGGCCTGGTGGAGGCTGCCCCTGGTGACTGGGGGGGTGGGGGTGCTGGGAGACATGGGTGGGGGCCAGGTGGAGGGTGACCCTGCACTGCTGGGGTGTGGGGGTGGTGGGTGACATGAGTGGGGGCCTGGTGGAGGGTGCCCCTGGTGGCTGGGGTGTGGGGGTGGTGGGAGACATGAGTGGGGGCCTGGTGGAGGGTGACCCTGGTGGCTGGGGGGTGGGGGTGGTGGGAGACATGAGTGGGGGCCTGGTGGAGGGTGACCCTGCACTGCTGGGGTGTGGGGGTGGTGGGAGACATGAGTGGGGGCCTGGTGGAGGGTGCCCCTGGTGGCTGGGGGGTGGGGGTGGTGGGAGACATGAGTGGGGGCCTGGTGGAGGGTGACCCTGCACTGCTGGGGTTTGGGGGTGGTGGGAGACATGAGTGGGGGCCTGGTGGAGGGTGCCCCTGGTGGCTGGGGGGTGGGGGTGGTGGGTGACATGAGTGGGGGCCTGGTGGAGGCTGCCCCTGCACTGCTGGGGTTTGGGGGTGGTGGGAGACATGAGTGGGGGCCTGGTGGAGGGTGCCCCTGGTGGCTGGGGGGTGGGGGTGGTGGGAGACATGAGTGGGGGCCTGGTGGAGGGTGACCCTGCACTGCTGGGGTTTGGGGGGGGTGGGAGACATGAGTGGGGGCCTGGTGGAGGGTGCCCCTGGTGGCTGGGGGGTGGGGGTGGTGGGTGACATGAGTGGGGGCCTGGTGGAGGCTGCCCCTGCACTGCTGGGGTGTGGGGGTGGTGGGTGACATGAGTGGGGGCCTGGTGGAGGGTGCCCCTGGTGGCTGGGGTGTGGGGGTGGTGGGAGACATGAGTGGGGGCCTGGTGGAGGGTGCCCCTGGTGGCTGGGGGGTGGGGGTGGTGGGAGACATGAGTGGGGGCCTGGTGGAGGGTGACCCTGCACTGCTGGGGTTTGGGGGTGGTGGGAGACATGAGTGGGGGCCTGGTGGAGGGTGCCCCTGGTGGCTGGGGTGTGGGGGTGGTGGGAGACATGAGTGGGGGCCTGGTGGAGGGTGACCCTGGTGGCTGGGGGGTGGGGGTGGTGGGAGACATGAGTGGGGGCCTGGTGGAGGGTGACCCTGCACTGCTGGGGTGTGGGGGTGGTGGGAGACATGAGTGGGGGCCTGGTGGAGGGTGCCCCTGGTGGCTGGGGGGTGGGGGTGGTGGGAGACATGAGTGGGGGCCTGGTGGAGGGTGACCCTGCACTGCTGGGGTTTGGGGGTGGTGGGAGACATGAGTGGGGGCCTGGTGGAGGGTGCCCCTGGTGGCTGGGGGGTGGGGGTGGTGGGTGACATGAGTGGGGGCCTGGTGGAGGCTGCCCCTGGTGGCTGGGGGGTGGGGGTGGTGGGTGACATGAGTGGGGGCCTGGTGGAGGGTGCCCCTGGTGGCTGGGGTGTGGGGGTGCTGGGTGACATGAGTGGGGGCCTGGTGGAGGGTGCCCCTGGTGGCTGGGGGGTGGGGGTGGTGGGAGACATGAGTGGGGGCCTGGTGGAGGGTGCCCCTGGTGGCTGGGGTGTGGGGGTGGTGGGAGACATGAGTGGGGGCCTGGTGGAGGGTGACCCTGGTGGCTGGGGGGTGGGGGTGGTGGGAGACATGAGTGGGGGCCTGGTGGAGGGTGACCCTGCACTGCTGGGGTGTGGGGGTGGTGGGAGACATGAGTGGGGGCCTGGTGGAGGGTGACCCTGGTGGCTGGGGTGTGGGGGTGGTGGGAGACATGAGTGGGGGCCTGGTGGAGGGTGACCCTGGTGGCTGGGGGGTGGGGGTGGTGGGAGACATGAGTGGGGGCCTGGTGGAGGGTGACCCTGCACTGCTGGGGGGTGGGGGTGGTGGGAGACATGAGTGGGGGCCTGGTGGAGGGTGACCCTGGTGGCTGGGGGGTGGGGGTGGTGGTGGTGGGAGACATGAGTGGGGGCCTGGTGGAGGGTGACCCTGCACTGCTGGGGTTTGGGGGTGGTGGGAGACATGAGTGGGGGCCTGGTGGAGGGTGCCCCTGGTGGCTGGGGGGTGGGGGTGGTGGGTGACATGAGTGGGGGCCTGGTGGAGGCTGCCCCTGCACTGCTGGGGTTTGGGGGTGGTGGGAGACATGAGTGGGGGCCTGGTGGAGGGTGCCCCTGGTGGCTGGGGGGTGGGGGTGGTGGGAGACATGAGTGGGGGCCTGGTGGAGGGTGACCCTGCACTGCTGGGGTTTGGGGGTGGTGGGAGACATGAGTGGGGGCCTGGTGGAGGGTGCCCCTGGGGGGTGGGGGTGGTGGGTGACATGAGTGGGGGCCTGGTGGAGGCTGCCCCTGGTGGCTGGGGGGTGGGGGTGGTGGGTGACATGAGTGGGGGCCTGGTGGAGGGTGCCCCTGGTGGCTGGGGTGTGGGGGTGGTGGGTGACATGAGTGGGGGCCTGGTGGAGGGTGCCCCTGGTGGCTGGGGGGTGGGGGTGGTGGGAGACATGAGTGGGGGCCTGGTGGAGGGTGACCCTGCACTGCTGGGGTGTGGGGGTGGTGGGTGACATGAGTGGGGGCCTGGTGGAGGGTGCCCCTGGTGGCTGGGGTGTGGGGGTGGTGGGAGACATGAGTGGGGGCCTGGTGGAGGGTGACCCTGGTGGCTGGGGGGTGGGGGTGGTGGGAGACATGAGTGGGGGCCTGGTGGAGGGTGACCCTGCACTGCTGGGGTGTGGGGGTGGTGGGAGACATGAGTGGGGGCCTGGTGGAGGGTGCCCCTGGTGGCTGGGGGGTGGGGGTGGTGGGAGACATGAGTGGGGGCCTGGTGGAGGGTGACCCTGCACTGCTGGGGTGTGGGGGTGGTGGGAGACATGAGTGGGGGCCTGGTGGAGGGTGCCCCTGGTGGCTGGGGGGTGGGGGTGGTGGGAGACATGAGTGGGGGCCTGGTGGAGGGTGACCCTGCACTGCTGGGGTGTGGGGGTGATGGGAGACATGAGTGGGGGCCTGGTGGAGGGTGCCCCTGGTGGCTGGGGGGTGGGGGTGGTGGGAGACATGAGTGGGGGCCTGGTGGAGGGTGACCCTGGTGGCTGGGGGGTGGGGGTGGTGGGAGACATGAGTTGGACATGGGTGGGGGCCTGCTGGCAGGTGCCCCACAGTGCTGGGGGGTGGGGGTGGTGGGGGACATGAGTTGGACATGGGTGGGGGCCTGCTGGCAGGTGCCCCACAGTGCTGGGGGGTGGGGGTGCAAGGGGACATGAGTTGGTGTTCATTAGTTCAAGGAGACATGTGCCTTTGCTGGGGGGCATGCCCATGGTGGGTGGGCTGCCTGCGGGACATGACCAGGGATGCAGGGTAGTCCCCTGTGGTGTGGGCTGCCTGCAGGGGCCGTGGAGGGTGTACAGGGTACACCTGGGAGGACCCACACTGTCAAATCACATGTGGAACTTCCGCGCACCCCTGAAATACACGCGCCCAGGCTATTCGCGTGTGGAACTTCCCGCGCACCCCTGAAATACACGCGCCCAGGCTATTCGCGTGTGGAACTTCCCGCGCACCCCTGAAATACACGCGCCCAGGCTATTCGCGTGTGGAACTTCCCGCGCACCCCTGAAATACACGCGCCCCCAGGCTATTCGCGTGTGGAACTTCCCGCGCACCCCTGAAATACACGCGCCCAGGCTATTCGCGTGTGGAACTTCCCGCGCACCCCTGAAATACACGCGCCCAGGCTATTCGCGTGTGGAACTTCCCGCGCACCCCTGAAATACACGCGCCCAGGCTATTCGCGTGTGGAACTTCCCGCGCACCCCTGAAATACACGCGCCCAGGCTATTCGCGTGTGGAACTTCACGCGCACCCCTGGAATACACGCGCCCCCAGGCTATTCGCGTGTGGAACTTCCCGCGCACCCCTGAAATACACACGCCCAGGCTATTCGCGTGTGGAACTTCACGCGCACCCCTGGAATACACGTAGCCCGCTCCCCCAGGCCCGATCGCGTGAGGAACTTCACGCGAACCCCTGTAATACACGTAGCCCGCTACCCCAGGCCCGATCGCGTGAGGAACTTCACGCGAACCCCTGTAATACACGTAGCCCGCTCCCCCAGGCCCGATCGCGTGTGAAACTTCACGTGAACCCCTGAAATACACGTAGCACGCTCCCCCAGGCCCGATCGCGTGAGGAACTTCACGCGAACCCCTGTAATACACGTAGCCCGCTCCCCCAGACCCGATCGCATGTGAAACTTCACGCGAACCCCTGAAATACACGTAGCCCGCTCCCCCAGGCCCGATCGCGTGAATAACTTCACGCGAACCCCTGTGATGCACGTACCCTGCTGAAATCGCGTGTTAGACTTCCCGCGCACCCCGGTATACACGCACACGTATTTTTTGTCAGCGGGTGTCCGTGTTTGTGGGTACCCCTTTGCACGTCATTTTTCCTGGAGGGCCACAGTATGGGACATTCATCATGGCAGTATATAGGTGCTATTTGTTGGCGCACCTTTTGGCGCACATTTCTTACAGCCGCAGAGACGCTACCGCCTGCTTTCTTGTGGCGGTCGTGTTTGTGCCTGTGCGCTGGTTTGAGCGTGCGCTTTTTTGCCCTATTCTATTCCATGAATACGTGTTGTAGGCGAGCGTGTGGGCGTTCCGCGCACTTGTGCCCTGTACTTCCCCCGTGACGCCCACGTTTTGGCAAGTTGTTCCCCATTCCGAGTGTTACGCCCGTGTTCCGCCTACTTTTGTTGCGTGCGCCGCGCTATGTGCGAATTTCGCTGTGGCCTGTGCGATTTTCGCTGTGACCTGGCGCACGCAGTTAGATGGCCTGTGCGCCAACGTGCGCCGCGCACTTTTTTATCGCACATCCGCTGGTTTTCTCGCGCACGGCCTTCCATGAATCGACGTGCGCTGCTTTTCGTGCGATTTTCGCAATTGCACTGCGATTTTCGCTATTCCACTGCGATTTGCACGTTTTTGCCCACTTGCGCCGCGCTAATTATTCCATGAATCGGCCTGATAGGATTTTTTGAAGTTTGAAAAATAATACTTAGCATAACAATGACATCACAGGAAATTACAAAACATACAGTGTTGGCACCACTGGAGCATTCTAAAATACACTAATCAAACAGCACAACATGGAAATATGCTCAAATGTTTAAAATGTATAATTGTGAATGGTAAATTAACACCAAATTCAATTACCTAACTTCACAGAGAATAATCACACAGAGCTGGTAGCAGCAGCCCAGGCGGTATGTATTTATTCCTGCAGTGCAGGTTGAACACCGAACAACATGGCGTCTGATACCCACCTCAGTCTGATAGACGGATGCGGTGTGATGGCGGTATGCTTTGCCACTTGCCTTCACTGGTGGTTCATCTAAGGCCTGTCCCAGCCAGAGTGCAGGGCAGAGTCATGTGGCTGTCAGGTCAGTGGATTGATCTGAGCCTATTATTCACATATAAATGTATCACTTACCCACCCACTGCACAGACAGATGAATTGCCTTAGAGACACATAAATTACCTGCCACTGTAAAAAGCAGTAGGATCTGTCCCCCAAATCTGTAGGCGGTAGGACTGTTCAAAAAGCAGTAGCCTACTGCCTAAATCGGTAGGGTTGGCATGTATGCAGCTGTAATGAGCTGAGTGCATTTGAAGCTGTAAAATCAGTGTGTGTATCCCTGCTTGGATTAATAAAGCAGAAACGTGTCACATTTCTGGACACCTCCGTTTCTTGGGCATGGGGGATTTCCCTCGAGCCAACACCTGTTTTTTTCATTCCACTTCATTTTGATCTGCCATCAAACATGCTTCTGATATCTGTCTCCTTCTCGAAGACTTTGACCTCAATGTTCTCACCCTCACTGAGACGTGGATTACTGCCAGCTCTGCCAATGCTTTTGACACATTCCTTCCTGAGTGCTACAAGATCCTCGCAAAGCCCAGGCCTTCCCGCTCTGGAGGCGGAGTTGCCCTGACCTTCCCTGACTTGATCCCTGCTACTGTCTTTCCCACTCAAACCTACTCCTCCTTTGAATGCCTCATCTGCAGGCTTGGTGTCTCCCCAACCCACTTGCTGTCTCTCGCCACCATCTACAGGATCCCTTGCCCAGTCTCCCTCTTCCTCTTAGAGTGGTCGGACTGCGCCACTTCCCTTCTTGCCTCTACCTCCAAACTGCTCCTCCTCAGTGACTTTAATATCCACCTTGACTCTCCCAAGACGGCCACTGGACTCTTCCGCAAACCCCTGTGACATTGTTTCCCTCACCATTCATCCCACTTGTCTGACACACTCTGCTGGACATACCTTGGATGCTCTCATCTCTTCTGACATTCCTATCGCCAACCCTCTCACTACACTTCTCTCCTGGTCTGACCGGTCCCTCCTGTCTTCTCATCTGGATCTCTTAGGTCCCCCTGTTAAGCCTCTGCCTGCACTGCCTGTCTCCTTCTCTGTCATTTGACCAAAGAAGTGAGTGTCAGTGCTGCTTTTGCTGCCACTTTCATTCCCCCGCTCACTCCTGCCACCGACTCCCACACTGAGTCTGTCCTTGCTGATCTCCACCTCTCTATCACCAACACCCTGGACATCCTTGCCCCTGTTATGAGGATCCGAATGAAGCCTGCTGGCAATCACAACACCTAGTATGACTCCGACCTAACCTCTTTGAAGCGCAAGTGCAGAGTTGCTGAGCAGAAGTGGCGGGCATCAGAGAACATCCTCTCACAAACGTGCCTGTCGCCTGCTCCAAAGGCAATACAGACTCTCTATCCACTCTAAGAAGAGGGCCAACATACAAGCCTGCATCCCTGCGGCCACTATAAAATCTTAAAGGAACTCGCCAATCCTTCTGCAGTCTCCACATCTCCCCTGACATCCTTGACCCTCTGTACCTCACTGGCCTCACATTTCCTTTCCAGAACTCAGGAAATTCTGTCCTCACTCTCCTCTACCATCCCTCTCCTTCCTAACCATCTCTCATGCCTTCCTTGGCACCCATCTCCCTTCCCTACTTCTATACTGCTTCTCGCCCATAGCACCGGATGAGGTCTCTAGACAAGTCCTCTCTATGAAAGTCTCCTCCAAACAGGTGTTCCCCTGCCCCTCCAGAATTATCTAAGGACAACATTGCCTCGCCTGGCGCCTTTCCTGGCTAATTTCTGTAACCACTCCTTTTCCATCGGTTCCTTTCCTTTCCCCCACACGCACTCCCTTGTGCAGCCCCTCCTAAAAAAGCCCTGTTCTGACATCTCCTGCCCTGCAAATTACCGCCCTATCTCCATTAACCTGTTCCTAGGCAAACTCCTGGAGAGGCTGGCCATCTCCCAACTGATCCAACACTGAATATGTTGGTTGTCTCCACAACCACCAGTCTGGTTTCAGAACAGCCAGAGGCACGGAAACTGCTCTACTGAATACCCATGAACACTTGCTCTCAAATCTTGACTCCAACTCTCCATCCGTTCTTATCCTCCTCGATCTTTCCTCTGCCTCCGACACAGTCAATCATGCCACCCTGACAAATCGGCTCTGTGACACTCTTAGCATCACGGGCCTTGTACTTGACTGGCGGACCTCCTTCCTCTCCGACCGACCTTCCCAGGTTCAACTGGGCCCTTTTCTCTCCCCTATCACACTCTCCACCTGCGGCGTCCCTCAAGGCTCTATCCTCTCGCCGTGGCTTTTCAACATCTATCTTGCCCCTTTAGCCCCTCTGATCTCTCCTTCTTTCCTCACTTCCATTATGAAGCAGATGACACACAGCTCTCCTTCAAGCTTCCTTCCTCTTCCTCCTCTTCCCCCTCTCTCATCCCTGACTGACTGCTATTGAAGCATGGTGTGCTGGCAATGATCTCTGCCAGTGCTTTAAGTGGGCCGGGGCCTGCCGGGGCCGGGCCCCGGCAGTCTCCAGAAAGTGGGGCTGAGCTGGGGCCCAGCCGGGGCCCCCCGTCCCACACAACATTGCGGGATGCATTATCCCGCCGCGGCCGCAGCCGCGACGGGAGATGCGCCCGTCATTATGTTGGCCAAGCTGACAGAAGTGCCAGCCAGCCACAGCGACGCTGAGGCTGCCGGCACTTCTGTCAGTTAGTGTAACTCCCTCTGATGATCCCTCATCAGGGTCATCAGAGGAAGTTACTGTCCCTTTGTTTTCCCTCCCCAGGTCACTGACCCCCGCGGGCTCCGTGATCTAATATGCAGATTAAATCATGGAGCCCGCGGGTTCACTGAGGGTGAAAGACACCTCGGGCTCAGTGATAGCAGATAGATCACAGAGCCCGAGGTGCCTTTCTCCGTCGGCAAAGCTTTATAAAAGATGCCTTGAACTGTGTACGTTTCAAGCCATCTTTTATAAAGGTAGAAATATTTCTATGTTTATAAAAGACGGCTTGAAACGTGCACAATTCAAGGCATCTTTTATAAAGCTTTGTCGACGGACAAAGCCACCTTGCGGTTTGTTTTGTCCGTCATGCCTTGAATTGTTTACGTGTCAAGCCATCTTTTAGAAACATAGAAACATGTTACAAATATCTATGTTTATAAAAGGTGGCTTGAAACGTACACAAACCATAGTAAGGTAAGCACACAAGTGTGCATAACTTACTATGGTTTGTGCACTTTTCAAACCACCTTTTATAAACATAGAAATATGTAACATTGCTATGTTTATAAAATATGGCTTGAAAAGTACACACACCATAGTAGTACGCAAACAAACATATAAATGCTCACATACATTTATATATTTGTTTGCGCACCTTACTATGATTTGTGTATTTTAGGCCACGCCCACAATGAAAGCCACGCCCCCAAACGAGGGCCCCCCCTCAATTTCTTACCCCACTTAAAGCACTGATCTCTGCCGTAATGCCAGTAAGACTGTGATCCTTTTCCTTGGGGCCACATTCCCTCCCTCCCTCTGGCCGCCCTCTATGGGCTCCCTCCCTCCACTCTCTTGTGAGGCAAAAAACCTTGGTGTCATCTTTAATTCCTCTCTCTCCTTCTCTCGCCATATCGCAGACCTTGCCAAGAAGGCCCACTTGCAGCTGCACCTCCTCAGCGTTATTCTCCCTTTCCTCACCTTCCCCCAGAAACTCTTTGTCCCCATAGATCTGGTCCTCCCTAGGCTTGACTACTGCAACAGCCTTTTCCTTAATCTTCCTTCATCCTCCCTTTATCCCCTTCAACTAATCCAGAATAGGACTGCAAGACTTATCCTTGGCCTCACACGCAGGGACTGTATCTCTCCAACCCTAATTTCTCTCCACTGGCTCCCGGTTGCTGCTAGGATCAAATTCAAGGCCCTCTGCATGTTCATAAACCTCAAACACCGCCTTATGTGTCCCAGACCCAAACTCCCCACAATGTGACTCTGAAGACCCCCTGGCCCTGTCTGCGTGGCCCAGTCTGGATAGTGTGGGTTAGTGGACGTGTTGTCATATGTACTGAAAAAGGTCTTTACCATTTCTCGAGGTTTCCGGGGAAAACTCTACAATTAAGGCACAGCATTTCAGATGACAATTACTCTGGCATCCCATCAGCTTCTATCTAGGCCACATCTAGGCTTGAGTGATACCACAGGCGTCATGCCAACACATTTACTGGCCACTCTAATTAGACCACCAGGACAGGTGATGGTCAGAATACCTGCCGATTAAGAATAGAGAACACCATTCCTTGCCAGACACTAAACTGCTGGCTAACAGGAATGGCTCATGGTCACCAAAGCGGACGTGGCACCACGTGCAATGTGCAGAACCGCTAAGCTGCCCGGCTGCAACCACAACCCTTCCATTTCTTTATAGAAAAACAGAGCCACACTCACTGATACTTGGGAAATGGGTATTAGCCTAGTTGACCTAAAACAATTGACCTAATGGCCAATTTGGTCGAATTTGGCATGGGTAATTAGGCCTTCGGGGAAATTTGGTTGTATATATTGCAAAATACCAACCCTATGTTGTCCACACAAAGTCTGGAATCCAACATTCTCCCACGCGTCTGCGTTTCCAGTTAAGGTTTCTTATGAAATCATGTTCATTTAAGTATCTAGGCTAGCCAGAGGCAACCTTATCCCAAGAGGTGGTTAGCTTAACCTGAGGATGCCGGTGTGGTGACCAGCAGAAACAAAGCGGAGTACTGGGTGCAATAGGCACGTCACAATGGGGGGGGGGGCATGGAAGAGCATATCTTCCCGTTTCCTGTAGGTGGAGGACCAACAGAACTTCAGTTAGGAGCCTGACATTTTTGGGTGGTCTAACTTCAGGCCCACCTCCACTAACCTTTACAGTCGTGGGCAATCGTATATGCCAAACACCTGTTTGGTTGCTTATTTTATTTATATAGCGCGCCTGCCCCAGGGGTATCTGGTCATCACTGAGTCCTGATGGCGCCCAGAGGTAGAGCGACTGGCTCAGAAAGACAATGATTGGTTGACAGATGGGGTTGGGCTCATCACCTACCAGCGTATGGTTATAGCTGTATGTGTAACCAGCAGACTACCAGCCACCCACTCCACCCCTTCTAATATTAAAAGCTACTTTGAACCCCCCCACCCCACTCATGACAGAGTGTAAAAAAATAGGCTCATGATAAGGTCTAAACTCGGCATGTGTACATATATGTTCTATCTCACGATGAGCAAATCCAGTTTAGTTCTGTGCAAGTCAAGATGCAATCGTAGTAGCCCTACCACAAAGTTACCTTTGCATGTGGGGGCCGGCCCACTCCAGGTTCCCTTCTCCGTGCAATGAATCAGACGGTTTCCAAGGAGCTCAAAGTAGTCGGCGGTGCAACTGTATGTTACGGCCGAGAGATAATAGAAATCTTCCTGGCCATAGCCGCTGTGTCTCCCGTTGGGGGTATCTGGGGGCTCATCACAGGTTACAGCTGAAGGGGTAAAAGATGGAGAGAGTGAGAGAGAGAGAGAGATAGAGAGGGGGAAAGAGGGAGAGAGACATAAACTCTGTGTACATGGCAATGGTCACTGTTTCGGCATCCCCCGCGACTTCATCAAAGTTCTGAAGGGTTTAAACACCTTTAGCAAAATACAGTCACCCTATCACCCAACTTTACAGGATGTCTGAATCGTTGAAAGACTCAAGCAGGACATCGGGCAATGACGTCCTAGGTGATGCATACTCATGACAGAATACCGCTATCGTCTTTCGCACAGGCCATGAGCTCATTGGGGTTGCCCTATGTGACGTCAGCACTGAGGCCAATAGTTTTGCTATATGTGATGTCCTGCGTGATGCCTTGAACAGTGCATGCATGTAATGTAGGGTTGTACTTGCAAATAATGTCAGTGGATTTGAGGTGCTATATTGTAACCAAACCACAGAGTGTTGTCCACTGAAGTATATATGTAACAAAAATGCTGGCGAGCATAGTATGACACATACCATATGCACGAACATGGCAGACTCATTCACCGCGTCAGCCAAAATGTTACAGCTTTTGGGGTTGTTGAATGCCATCCAGTCCCAACCTTAATAGGGGAAGGCCTTCTCTTTGTATGTGTTGCACTCTCATTAGAGCTCGTCAGAGGGGTACAGGCTGAGCCACAGTACTCATAAAACAATGGACGCAAAACACCTGCCAGATGTTTCTTTCACCACATTCAAGATTAGCTTGGATGGTAAACACCGGTCCAAGTGCTGAATCACTCTTTCTGGACTGGAAAAAAGCTCAATCCTTTTCTGCCTAAGCATGGCTAATATTGCACTGATGGAATTCTTGAAGACTTTGCCAGAATGCATGCATGTGAGCGGGTGAAATGGGGTGTCTTTGTTGACAGGAGGCCTCTCTCACTTGGAAAAGTCTCTATCTAAAATGGAAACTTACCCAGAGTGCCACTCTTTTTTTTCTTTGCATAATTAATGTGTCACCCTATGTTTTAAAGTGTTTTGTTTAATGGTAAGGAAAGCTCAGTGGACAGGTTTTAATGTAAGAGAAACGCTGGTCAGGAGTTGCTTCTGTCTTATTTTAGGTTTGTCTGAGTCTGAAAGTTGTAGTAAGGTACTACGATATTTTGCCACCTGTATGTCGACCGGTGTGATTTATGCCATCAAGTGCCCATGTGGCAAACTTTACGTTGGTCAAACAACAAGGTCAGTCAAAGAGAGGCTCACAGAGCACAGATCTAACATTAGGTGTAAAAACATGAAATCACCCCTCTCGAGACATTTTATGGAAAATGACCACACTGTAGCTCATGTCAAATATCAGGTCCTAGAAGTAGTCAAAAAACCCTACAGAGGTGGCGACTATCAGTCAATACTTTCTCGCAGAGAGAAATACTGGATCCATACTTTGAACACATTACTCCCTAAGGGTCTCAAAGATGAGTTCTCGCTGAAATGCTTTATTTAAACACTAATAATGAGTCCTCTAATTTTGAAAATAAACAAGTGCTCTCCATAGATAGCCAATTCTGCCAATTACACTGTCTCACTTAATCTAACTGGATGGTCATCTAATGCTTCCAAACTTTACAATGCACTGTAGAACTATGTTTGATTTATTGCTGATTGAACTTTATAGAGCAGAACTTGTTATGGTATATCTACAGTGCTCCCATTTGTTCAAAAATGAATAATAATCTTTACTGTGCAATTTGTAAATCCAAAGCCAACCAACTCTAATTTGCATAACACACTTTTACAGTTCCTTGAGCCATTTGCCCTTTTTTCCCTACATTCCTTAGAGCTTCAAGTTATGCCAGCTCACAGTCCATTTCTTACAAGTACATTCTAATATGGCCGCCATCTAGGATAGACACTTAGGAACTCTCTCCAACCTATGCATTGCAACATGAGTCCGTCTTCTACCTCTACACTCCACGAACTACATACACAATCTCACACATGCAGGAGGTCCCTTCATGTCAGGCGGAGCGTCCCCTGCTTAGCAACACTTTCCATCAACTCCCGGCTCATTTGTGTGCCGCCTCTGAAATCAGCTCTGTGACGGAGGAAGATTCCAATACACGATCGCGTATCGTGTTTTCACTAGTAAGTCCCTGCATACATACACGGCATTGCGCCGGCTTCGGATTTCACTCCAAGGCTTCCCTTTACTTACCCGCTGCTCCTCTGTGCCATTTCTTATATTCACAGACTGTGTATCTTTCAGCACTACCTAGTGCCGTCACCTTCTCCTTCGGACATAAGTCACTGGACCCTTCTGGCAATCGGCGATAGGCGGACGTACTCACCTAGCCAGGGTGAGTACCTCCCTTTCTTTTTTTACTGCTCAAAAATTGGTGCCGACTATAATGTAGCCCTATGCCCATCTTTTTCACATTATTAACTACCCACTTTGTCCATAATGTATAAACTACTGCTCTGTGCGACTCTAAATATCATTAATTCCCCACACTACTTATTGTAGGACCTGGGGCTCCCGTGTAATTGATGCCCATTGGAGTCTCCTATGATTGATTGAACCTTCACTTTCCTTTTATATCATCAAACGCAATAGGACTAAGGACCCTCCCATTAATGGCGAGCCTATGTCTAGCCCATTAGGGCATTACTTAAACTTTATCATGACAACTCAATTTTTTTCTCGATCTAATTAGATCACGGTGGCTATGCATAGATTGGGTTGTTTGTGGCTTTGGATAATCACCATACACTATTAGAAATGTCCATACAGAAACTGGTTGTTGCTTTGGGGCCATGTTGTTGTATACAAATGGTGACTTACAGTCTATGACAAATGAGTAAATGTGCACCAGTCACAGACTGGGCGTCATTACTTGAGAGCTTTACAATTCTGATTATATTTTCTTTGTATTCTTTACATTTCAGTTCGTTGGTATGATCTATGGCTCATGAAGAAGAGAATTGGTATCTCGAAACGCGTCAGCCATCTACAATGAATTCAATCTTTTCTACTATTTGCGTTTGGATTAAACATCACTTGTTGTAAATATTCATACATCTCATTGTATTATTAGAAAGGGCCAAACGTGCTTTCAAACTGTAACCCCCCTACTTTGAACCATGTACAAGGTACTTTGAACCACTATTTAGGCGTCACATTGACGCAATTTAAAGGTGTGCAGGGGTCAGGAGGGTTCCATTTTGGATCCTCTTTCTCTCACTTTTCTGAAAGTTGTAGTAAGGTGCCAGGAGTGGTAGATTGCTCTGTCTCTGAACTTCCCAGAATTCCTCTCTACGTTGTATCATTTATGCAAAATGAAAGTGAAGAAAAGAAAACAGAAGAGGGTCAGATATTGCAAATCTAAGACTGTTTAACTTTAGTTGCAAAGATTTATATTTTAGAATCACCTTAAGTACAACAATTGCAGTGACAAGCACAAAAAAAGAAATATATGGAAACAAGTAAAAATGGTGCATAAACAACACTAAACACTGTGCTGCCTAATTTGAAGCTCCAATTTGCTCATCTTTAAAATGTGAATAGTCTGCACAGTGACCATGGTCGCTGCCATGTCACTGTGACATCATTAAGTCTACAGCACTGGCCGTTCCATTTACAAATAATTGTGATTGTTGCTCAAGTTGAATTTACTCATATGATGTTACCCAAACACTACAGCTCCCATAATGCACTTCTAGGTTAAATAATAGCCTGGAAAGTAAGCGCCGATGAAATGAAGTCCTCTGGTGGCTTTATGCCCTCAGCGGCTGCCGAGGCCTTGATCCTAAGGTGAAATCAGCAGTGGCAAGCCTATGCCTGGGAAAAGATGGATCTACCCATACATTTCATTTATCGATAAAGATGTCAGCCCTGAAGGCTGGTTCACATTAGGTTAGCCAGCTACTGGAAACTTCCATGTCTCATTGGATGCATGAAAATTGGTCAAGGGAAAGATTATAGCCCCCCTGTTCAAGGCTTGAGCTTTTCACAGCTAACTGTATTCCCCCACAATCCATCAAGTAGGATTTTAGGAACTTACGTTCACATATGGGCACGGCATTGCTCCACCCAGTCGCCTCGCATATTCTGGTCTTTCGTCCAACGAGTGTGAACCTAAATGGAGAAAAAAAAAAAAAACAGATGATCCACAGGCCAGGTGCTTGGCTTGAGAGCGATTGCCCTGCAGAAGTGGGCGAGCCACACCATTCTGAGGTGGAGCGGGGCCAGAACTGGAGCCGAGCCGAGCCAGAGTTTTGGCTTGGAGCACCAATGCCAGAGACGAGCCGGGCACCAATTCACAAGTTAAACCTGCCAACATCCACTCCACAGGTGGGCATAGAAATCTGGCCCAATTCTGGACCAATGAGATGACTTTTGTTGGGAAGGATAGAGGATCTTCCCACCCCACTAGGCGATACCGAATGAGAAATAAATGCTAGAGAGCACATCCAGGAAGTAGGGGGAGGGTAGTGAACATGAGGGAGAGTGCTCAATGACCTTAGTGCATACATTAGACGAGATATACTAGCTACAAGTGTAAACACCATCTTAGTTAGTGGCAGCCATTTGGGAACATAGGCCGAAGTGTGGCAAAAGGCATCAATTGTGTTAGCATTAGATCCTGTGCATGAACGTGGACATCACCCCCACCCTGGACCGGTTCCAGACATTCATTGTCTTAGGAGTTACAGGCCTTCGTGGCCTGGGAAGAATGTGCTCTGCAAGGTCATGAGAAGGGAACAGCGCGCCTCTTGGCAGTTACCATCTCCCCGAACAGATAGCAAGGCCCTCATGCGCCCAGCGATCCACACACGAGACATGCAGCTCTGCAATGCTTTTATCCTAAGACCCCCGCATACCACAGTGTCATCCAAACCCAGACCACCAACCATAAAACGGTTACACCCATCAATCAATTGCTAAGATCAGAAAGTAAGGCCATCTCGCCTTCACAAATGGGTCACGTGATTTGTGCAGTGAGATGCAGGGTGGTTTCAAATTATACCCCAAATACGAAGGTGGAAGACCTTGGAAGTTGCTGATCTGGATGGGAGTGAAGTGTGTGGGTTAGTGTGACCTCAACTCTCCCCCGGGCTCATTTCTGTGTCTGAAAGGAGCACTGTTACAGGGATAAAATAACACTGTTTTTCCATGTAGCTAATTAAATGTTTGGCCACCCAACCGTGGATGACGAGCCCAGCAGCACCCACGTGGACGAAGATGGGTAGATGAAGATGGAGAAATAGCCAGGCATCCCCTATCGAGCAGGCCCTACATTTATGGGCTCTGCCAATTAGTGGAATTGTACTCTATGAAATGATGCCATCAGTGACATTGTTTGTGCTTATAACATTCTGCACATGACAACGGAGCTCAGAACGTTCTGCGGCTGCAGAGTTCTTTGCTGATGCACTTCTACTTTGTAGAAATAAATACTTGTTATCCTTGCAAGCGGTGTCCTGGGCCTTTTTCCCTAGCAGGCTGTATTTTTTCTGGTGTGAGCGTATAGGGGTGTTCCTTCACTTTCTACACTATACTCTCGAGGGGGGGCACATGTCTTTTGTCTTAGTGCGACTTTCTCACCTCAATATATATTCCCAATTATTTGTTTTGTTTCTTCTTGCACGGACACCTTGTTACATCTGCATTTATTTTTGCCCCCGATACTGTGGAAAAGGCCTCCTCTTGATAGCTACCGCCCGGTCTTTATATCACAGCTACCAGACCGTCTCGGGAGGATAGCTCAGCGGCAACGTGCTCGCCTTGGAAGCAAGACGAATCGGAGCAACACAGGTTCGATCCCTGGGTCCACGCTTAGAAACCTCTGGATATCAAGCGCGTTATAAATAACCCATCATATCATATCCAGTAGTAGCCCACAAAGCCTAGTGATGTCACCTGTTCTGGTTTTGCCTGGACGCTCCAGGTTTACGCCTTCCTGCCCCTGGCAATTAGGAGAGGCAGACAGGAGAGGTATTTGTCCTGGTTTTGCCTTCAGTACAGGCTCCTCGTGGTCCTGTAGAGCCCCTACCTTGCTTTCTGAAAAATCAGAAGGGGGGGGAACCCAAATCTGGGACCTGACAAAATAGCCAGAACCAACAGGGAAAGAGGGAAGGGCGCCTGGGGGATGGCCAGATCCTCCAGCCGCCATGTGTGCCGGCCACTGGGTGCGGAAGGTGATTAAAATGATCTCCGCCAGGTGCTAGTCATAAGAAGCTGTCAGATAGCCCTGAGATCATAAAATGGGATATGGGTTTTGACTTTAAATTTTCTGTCTTTTTTTCTTTTCCTTTTCTTCTTCTTTTCCTTTTCTTCTTCTTTTAAATTAAGTATTTATGAGTGTAATGCTGTACAGCATGCTGTTTAGGTCAAATTGTATGAAAAATGTGATAATGCGTGTTGATTCTTGTTATGAATTGTTATTAAAAAATGTGTGTAAATGTACAATTTGTACAACTGACACAAATAAAAAAAATTCAAAATGGGATATGTCTCAAATGTATCCATTGTGCCAAGTTTGCCAAGGTAACCCTAAAGAGAAGCGAATTCAATGTAATGTAATGTAATGTGCTATGTTAGAGACCTGGTTTACTGCGCCAAATCACCACTGCAGCGCGGAGACTTGCTTGGAATTTGGCCTTAAAAGCCCCCAGCCAGTGGGTCAGACAATAATCTACAAAGGGGAGGAAAAGAGAAGGGGCGAAGCAATAGTATACCCAGAGGTATCTAAGCGCGGACCCGGGGATCATGGATCGAACCAGTGTTGCTCCACGTCGTCTTGCTTCCAAGGCAAGCACGTTGCCCCTGAGCTATCCTCTCAGGGACAAGACAGAACAGATACAACAAATGGGAGTGTGGGGGGTTCAAACAGAGGGTTGTGCAAGTTAAAGGAAGAAGGGCCAGGTTTGTGAAATCTTGGTTGTGTGTCGGCGCAGCCAAAGTAGATGTCCCCTCAGGATTGCCGAACAGGAGAGTACATTCTGTGGTGTAAGAAGAAAGGAATACTTACCCGGGGAAGGCCTTGTGCCCTTCAATGACCTTCCCGGCCACCGGGGTGGCCCTGAGCACCCTTTCAAATTATGGAATAGAATGGTAGGATTATGTTTATGAGCTGTTATACTTTGCCCATGACCACCGAGGCTCCTCAGGGTAGTGGCATTTTAAGCGCCGGTAAGATAGCACAGCCGGTTGAGCGCTCGCTGCTATGATGTGTGTGTCATCTGCAGGTTCGAATCTCGGCTAGGCCAACTCAGGCTTTCATGCTCTCGAGGTGGGTGAATGAGTAGCAACATCAGTTGGGTGATAATTATATGTAACTATGTTCCAAGTACAGCGCTGGTGCAATCCTTGGGCTTCCTTTCCATGCAGGAGAAAACATTGAATATTTTTGCATTTTGTGCTTCCATCACTGTGCTGGAGGTAAAATTGGAGGTAAGTTATGAGTATTTTCTGCTTTATAATATACCACCAATTACTTCAAGTAGTATTCCTTTAGAATACCACAAGAACTATAAAGACTAAAGCAAGCGGAATGTGTAATACTGCTTTTTGTTTTTCTATCCTCATAGGCAATGCAAACAAACGTATAGAGTGCTAAACTATGGCCCGGAGGCCTCTAGGCGCTGAGAGAATAACAGATACAAGTTAGATTAGCACTGAACAATAAAAGAATACACATTATGTTCAAAAAGATATGTTTTTAAACGAAGCTTTCTGAAAGCTTAGATGATCCCTAATCTCCCGCAGCTGGCCAGGAAGAGAAGTCCACATAGTTCCAGGGTGGAGAACGCTCGACCCCCTTGCCTTGCAAGAGGAAATCGTGGAACAGCCCGGAGATTCCGAGAGGATGACCTAAGATCCCTTGTGGGGAAACAAGGAATCTATTTGCCCTGAAGATATTCCACACCGGCGCGACGGTAAGCATGGTGAGCAGGGCAGATCATCTTGGATTTAACGTGGCTGATAACTGGAAGCCGGTGCAGCTGCCGAAAGAAGGTCCTGGGAGTGAGCCAAGCGGTGAGCTCCCAAGGCCAGCCTGGCTGCAGCATTTTCCAATAGCGGCGACCTCTGGATCAGGAAGGCTGGTTGACCGAGATAGATGCCATTGCAATAATCTATTGATCCTACTATGGAAGCTGCTTCAACTTTGGCTCGAGAATCTGACGGGAGAAAAGGTCGTTTTTTTTTCAAGATTTAATCTTTAGAAACCCTGAATGGCATACCGCTGAGATTTGAAACTCTCCTGAACCAGAAGGTAAGATTTTAACACCCAAGCTTTTGAGTGATTTACTGGGTTGGGGGCAAGGTCCAAGGGATTCAGGCCAGAAATCCTTGTTCCAGGCAGCCTGCGCAGTGACAGAGCCTGTGACCGTGATCTCTGTTTTTTCTCCGTTAAGTTTTAGCCAATTATTGGCCATCCACTCGCCTACTGCCTCCAGGCAGTTCCGAAGCTTGAGAGGGGAGATGGTTACTGGGGAATCCAAACAAAAAAGCAGCTGCATATCATTAGCGTATGTGTAAAACCGTAACCCGTGTTTCCTGAATAAGGTCTGCAAGTGGGCGGAGATAAAGATTGAACAGAAGATGGTGTCAGTGAAGACCCTTGGGTGACCCCACAGTGAGAGTGATCAGAGGGGATTGAAAAGGAAACAGAGCTACAGTTTGGATGCGGTCTGGTAAAAAAGAAGTAAACAGGCTCGGGAGAGGCCAGAAGTGCCTCCTGTTCCAGGCACTGAAGCCGGATGTTATGATCGATTGTATCAAACGCTGCAGAGAGGTCATGGTGAATTAAAACCCTGCCCTCTCTGCGGTCCTGGAGAAGAACCGAAGCTCCAAATTAAACCAGGGCGCTTTTGGTTTAACACAGATGCAGCTGGACTTCATGGTGTCAGGTTGCCCACATCGTTGTGTGGGCGGGCCTCCGTTGGGGCCCAAAGGACATGACGTCCGGGACGTGACGTCAGGGGGAGGGGAGGGACGGGGAGGTGGGCTCGGCAGTTCCGCCGAGGCAGTTAATAAAGAAAGGTTGAAGCATACCCCGGCTCCCGCGTATCATTGTAGGAATGAACAGGGCCTTTCTGTGGTGACTCTCCGCAGAGAAGCGACACCTTAACACTGGCGACGAGCAGGCACGGACTCCCGCTGGCGCCGTGCCGAGGTCTGCGGTCGAGCAGTAAAGCGCATCGGCGTGCCTCGGGCACGGCGGGCGACTCTGCACGGCCCCGCCTCCCGCGTGACAAAGGCCTGGGATCGGCACACGGGCTCCCACGTCACAGAGGCACGGGATCTGCACACGGGCAGCCAGAGATTAGCACACGGGCACCCCACGAGCACAGGAGCGCTGAGTCTGACCCCGGGATCGGCACACGGGCTCCCGCCTCCCGTGTCACAGAGGCACGGGATCTGCACACGGGCAGCCCGAGATCAGCACACGGGCACCCCACGAGCACAGGAGCGCTGAGTCTGGGTGGCCCCGCCTCCCGCGTAACATGAGCCCAAGGACAACGCACGGGCATCCCGCGCGAGGGAGTGCTGGCACGCCCGGTGAGACCGGCTAACAAGAGATTTGGCACGTGGAGGAAGCCGTCATCTCGTGTCACGTCACAACCCACGACCTCCCTCCCACGTGCGGTGCGAGACAGGGCAGACCAGGAATACAAGGCCGCACTGCAACAAAAGGGTGAGGGGATGAAGAAGGTCCCCCACACGCAGCAGCAGCACTGCCAGAGCTGCCCGAGCCCAGTCACAGGCGCCATAGTCATCCACGGGCACACAGACTCAATCACAACAACACGGACATGGCGGACACGGCGACCACGCCGGCATCCTCCTCGGGTGGGGCAGGATTGGCGACGGCGGCGTCTGGAAACACGGATACCGCGCAAGACAACAGCTAACATGCACACCAGGAGGGAGGAGCATCCCACGTCATGCACATGCCCAACCCTTTCGAGATTAGAGATACCTCTAATCTAGGGCCCAGATGGAACATATGGCTATGGGACTTCAAGTTCTACACAGGTGCCATAGGATTGACGGACGACACAAGATTGAAAAACACACTGTTCATGGCAGTGGGACCGGCGGTAAGAGACATTGCGGGGGAGCTGCTGGACGTAGAAACAGTCACATATCGGGAGCTACACGCCAAACTGTCTGAATACTTTACGCCACATACAAACAGACTATGAACGCCACATGTTCCACACAACAAGACAAGAAAAAGGGGAGTCGATAGACAATTTCGTGATGCGCCTCCGCATCAAACTGAAACATTGTGAATTCCACAGATACTCCAATGAAAAGGCACTCAGGTCCCAAGTAATCGCCGGGTGCCTCTCACAGCCGTTTCACAAGCAGCTCCTACAGAAGCAACAATCCCTAGAAGAAATCCTAGCGCTGGCCCGCATGGAAGCAGCGGTGGACTCTCAATTAGATAGCCTAGGAAAAGTGTCCATACATCAACACAGTGAAAACACCGAGTCGATCAACAAACTATATACTCACCCCAATCAAGGCAACAAACACCTAGAAGCCACATGCTATAAATGCGGATACGAATACCCGCACGCAGGGACATGCCCGGCTGTAGGGCAAAAGTGCGCCGCATGTGGGGGAATGGACCACTACAGGGCCATGTGCAAAAACGCCCCAACGCACACACTACCTAAACATCGCTACCAAGACAGGCGCCGGCCCACCCACCAGAGTCCTACCAGACCCACAGTGGACAACGAAAGAAGGCACGCCCGAAAAGAAGACAGCGACCGCAGAAGCTGGTACACGCGCGAAGACAAACGCTCGTCAGAGGACATGAGACGATCACACAGACGTTGTTTCATAAGGTATGTTGAGACCAGGGCCCCCACTAGCAGTGACACCCCATCGTCAGAGGAGGATCAAAGGAGGAAAGGATACGTGTGGGCCCTACAGGACAATACTGCGGCCACCCAACACAGCCCCATTTTAACACTTCAAGTGAATGACACCCCACTAAAATTTCTCGTAGACACCGGGGCGACGGTCAACATTATCAGTGAAAGCGCATACCAGTCCCTGACCACACGGCCCAGAATTAGGCAGGCCACAGTAGACATATATCCCTATGGCTCCACGACACCCCTGCCATGCAAAGGCATGATCACAGCCTGGTGTACACATAAAGGGCACTCCGCAAAGATCCCGTTATACATTCTAGACACAGAAGCTAACAGCGGATGCATATTGAGCTTCCGGACAGCAGTAGACATGGGACTAGTACACATCTTATACCATCTGATGGCCCACAAGTACTTTGCAAAACCGGACGCAATCGAAAACTCATTCCCAAAGCTCTTCACTGGCCTAGGCAAACTGCGAAACAGGAAAGTACACCTCCACATCAATCCTCAGGTCAAACCAGTGGCCCAACATTATCGAGGAATTCCATTCAATATCCAGAGGCAGGTGGAAGAAGAGTTGGACAAGCTTATCAAAATGAATGTCATAGAACCTGTGTCGGGCCCGACGCCATGGGTATCACCCATCGTCCCCGTCCCCAAGAAGTCACCAGAAGGTTCCATACGATTATGCGTAGACATGCGCAGAGCCAACACAGCCATTGAAAGAGAAAGACATCAGGCGCCCAGAATCATGGACATGATTCACCTTCTCCACGGGGCGAGAGTTTTCTCTAAGCTGGACCTTACGAAAAGATACCACCAAATTGAAATCGCACCAGAGTTCCGCTACATCACCACATTCGTCACCCATCTCGGCCTGTTTCAATATAAAAGACTCAGCTTCGGCATATCCTCTGCCGCTGAGATTTTTCAGGAGGAGATTCACAAGGTTATCAGACACGTCCCCAACTGTCTGAACTATTCGGACGACGTCCTGGTCTACGGCAAATCACAGGAAGAACACGACCTAGCACTGCACATGGTATGCCAAGCACTGGAGGACGCAGGGCTAACCTTGAACAAATCTAAGTGTGAGTTCTCAAAAGGATCTTTGAGGTTCTTCGGGCACATCTTCTCTGATAAAGGCATGAGACCCGACCCGGAAAAGGTAGAAGCCCTCAACTCAGCCACGCCCCCCGTGAACACCACAGACCTAAGATCATTTCTAGGACTGGCCAGCTACTGCTCCAGATACCTGAAAGACTACGCCACCGTCAGTAACCCCCTGCGCCTACTCACCCGGAAGGACACGCCATTCACATGGTCGAAAGAGTGCCAAGCAGCGTTTGAGGCGATAAAGAAGGCCATCGCACAGGCGGAAGACATGGCATATTTTGATGCCAGCCATGACACCGAACTAATAGTGGATGCCAGCCCGGTGGGACTCGGTGCCATACTGACCCAGAAAGATCCCAGGGAGCCACACATCACACATGTGGTAGCATATGCCAGCCGGAGCCTGACAACCACGGAACAGGCATATTCATAGGCGGAAAAAGAGAGCCTTGCCGTCGTCTGGGCCTGCGAATATTTTCATTTCTTCCTGTTTGGCAAGGAATTTACCATCATCACGGACCACCAGGCACTGCTCACCATATACGGCAGCCCGAAGGCCAGGATGCCGCCGAGAATAGCCAGATGGGGCCTACGCCTACAGGATTACAGCCCTCGCCATAGCTTCAAGGAGGGCGAGGCAGGAGTCTCCATTTTTCTTAGACATCAACTGATTGGTACTAGTCACCAAACAGTTTGCTACCGGAGCCAGAGACCCCCTACCCCAGTGCCGTCTGGGTGAGGAGATTTTAGAAAAGGACCGAGAAGCAGAGGTCGTGGAGGCAATAATAAACGGGAGAATAAAATGGTCAGGCCAAAGGGCTGGAATGGGATTAAAAACCATCACACGAGTTCTTTCAGAAAAAATGTCTTCTAAGACATTTCCTCCCTTGTGTGCCGGGAGGTTGTTGCGGAACTCTGGGTCCATGTCGGCTAAAAGGCTGATCAGGTTTTTCGGGTGTCAGTGGGATTGACGGTTTAACATTAAATTCGCCCATTAAAATTAAACCGGGACAAGCCACCACTAGCTCAGCAACTAATTGTGCAAAGTTATACGCAAAGGTGACCAGTGTCGAAGCCGGAGGTCTATAAATTAACAAAATATACGTGGAAGTTTCGGGTGAACAAGCAATTTAAAACAACGTTCTTGACAATTTAAAATAAACGTGTCCACTCAGATTCAGTTTTAAAATTCAGCAGATAAACATAAAAGCGAGCGGGCTGGTAAGCGCCATCTCACTGTATTCTCTCATAATGTGGCCTATGGTATTTTAAATACCTCCTATTTTTAAAATGCCATCTAATAATCATGAAGTATTGCATGGCGTTCGGCTAGGGACGAAAGCGCTATATTAATAACACATCATTATCATTAGTATGAGCTATTATTTATTTACTTTTATAGGATATTTGTATGGCGCCTATACACAAGTGTTTCCAGGCACCACAAGACAAAAAAGGGGGCGGGGGACGACATTAACAGTCGTACTAGGCCTTGTGACATTCTTACCATGCAAGTGCAGAGACAATAAGAGCCAGGGGGTGAGGAAATACGGGGTAGGGCTGCGGGTGGGGGACAGTGGGGGACTGGAGGGGGTGAAGTGCAAAAGTGTGGGGCCCAGGGGGCTGAGCAAGTGCTGAGGGGAGCCGCGAAGGGCAAGTGCTGAGGGGAATTGAGACACGGAAAAGTGCAGAGGAGGAGTGGACCAGATTCAGGCTAGTCTGGAAGGGAAGGGTGCCCAAGGGCAAGTGCTGGTAAAGGTGCTGGGGTGGGGGCTGAACAAGGTGGGCCTGGCTCCTGTAAGGCATATAAGGGACCAGGCAGCAGTCACAGTGGCAGAGGGACATTAGCACGGGAGGGCGGTGGAGGGGAGGAGGAGAAAAGGAACGTCTTGAGAAGTTTCCAGAACTTGAGTAGATAGGCTCAAATCTGAGGGGGGCAGGGAGGCAATTCCAGAGGGAGGCTCCTTCTGAGGAAAGAGATCTACCGTGCACTCTGCTTAAAAAAGCATCTGACCTGCAAATAGTTGGAACTAGAGGAGCGAACAACTCTAGCAGGGAGGTATTATGGGAGAGAAAACTTGATGTAGAGAGGTCCCAGGCCCCAGACAGGCTTGTGGATGATACAAAGGGTCTTGAATTTGATCCTTGCGGTCACCGGGGGCCAGTGGAGAGATTTTAGGGCTGAAGGGATGCAGTCCCTGGGCTTGAGGCCAACAATAAGTCTTGCAGCCCTATTTTGGATTAGTTGAAGAGGGCGAAGGGAAGACAGAGGCAGATTGGGGAAGAGGCTGTTGCAGTAGTCCAGCCTAGAGAGGACCAGAGCTCTGGAGACGTTGAGCTTCTGGGAGAAGGTGAGGAAGGGGAGTGGTCGGACAGGAGAGAGGAATAGTTAGAGTGTTGGAGAGAGGGATATCTGAAGAGATGAGAGCATCCAAAGTGTGTCCGGCACAGTGGGTTGGACCAGAGGGAAGAATTGTGAGGGAAAGAGAGTGACACAGGTCACAAAAGAGTACAGTGGTCAAATCTGGAGAATCAAGATGGATGTTAAAATCCCCAAGGAAGTGAAGTTTGGGGGAGTAGGCCTGGTGAGAGGAGGAGAAGTCCGCTCATTCATAGAGGAAAAGAGGGGCAGGTCCGGGGAGCCTGCAGGTAGTGGCGAGAGTGAGGGAGAAGGTAAGAGAGACAGCCTGCAGATGAGGCATTCAAAGGAGGAGTAGGATTGAGTGGGAATGATGATGGCCAGAACCTACACAGGGAAAATCAGTGCCACTGCATCCCCAGACCGGGTGGGCCTGGGATTGGATAGGAGCTTGTAGTTCTGGGGGAGACGGGTGTCAAAAGCAGTGACAGAGCTGGCCTTGAACCACGTCTCAGTGAGAGCAAGGACGTCAAGGTCAAGGTCTTCAAGGAGGAGACAGGTGTCAAAGGAGTGCTTGACAGCAGAGCGAGAATTGAGGGTAGTCAAGTGAAGCTGGTTCCCCCTTTAATTGTTTTCCGAGGGGGTGCAGGGGTGGGGTACCACCACCGGATGGGAGGAAGGAGTGGGGAAGAAAGTCAGTGGTGCAGCAGGAGTGGAGTGGGGGTTGAAGAGAGATGGTTAACATCTGTCAAGACGGAGGAGGAGGTTGGGCTGAGGGCCCTGGGCCATGATAGTGCCACTGCGATAGACAATGATGATGCACCTGGATGAAGAGAAGTGAGTCAAGAGCACTTCCCATCTGGTGCCACCATTAATGGATGAGAAAGGGACCATATGGGGAGTCCATAGATCAGGAGAAGGAACAGCAAAGAGAATGTCAGTGACAGTTTGCCTGGAGTAAACATTGACGTAATTATAATCATAATTGTTCATTTATAACATGCTTAATCCCAAGGGTAGTTTCTAAGTGCTGGATCAGGATTCAAAGCTGTGTTGCACTGCGTTGTCTTGCTTCCAAGCCAAACGTGTTGGTCCTGCGCTATACTTCCTCCACAGGCATAGGTGTCTGCTATCGGCAGACCTGGGTTGAAGACCAGGAGAGCCTTCTTAAATTTCTTCCTTCCAGACTTCGAGAGAGTTGGAGGATAGGTGATGGAGAAGCCGTTAAAATAGATAGGAGAGATGGAGAACACCATAGGGATGAGGGGGTGGAGGGGTCAGATGGTGTTGCGTGGAGGGAGAGGGACAGAACTGCACAGTGCATGAAAGAACACACCAGGTAGCCTAGCAGCCAAGCAGAGCAGAAAACAGCACGATAACAGGATCCCACAGAGGGCAGCAGAGTTAGAGGTACACAAATTGAGGTTCAGACATACATTAGGACTGCCAGAGCACCGGAATTTAGCACAGGAAAATGGCAAGAGTACTGTCTGGTAAAGCACTAAAATGCAGCAGAAAAACAAATCAATGTTGAGGTTAAAATGCAGCAGAAAAAAAATTCAATGTTGAGGTTTAAAGAAACAGCTAAATTCAAATTTCTAGTACAGCACTAAAATGCAGCAGAAAAGCAAATCATTGCCCTGGTTTAAGACACAACAAGATTCAGGTTACAGAAGTAAAGAGACTTCATGAATCAGAGCAAACAGGCAGTTTGGAGAAAGGAGAGGCAAAAGGATGCATTTGAGAGTAATGGGGGAGAGGGTGACACAATCTGAATGCAGTGTTGAAACAGAATGAGGAACACCGAGATGCAAAGTTCATCAATAGTGTGTAGAGGAGCGCAGACTTCCGTATGAAAGTTCAGGTGAGGATCCACAGATGAAAGTCGAGTAGCGCAGCGTGAGGGATCACAAGACCAGCATGGAGGCCTCAGAGCTAGCAAGCAGGTCCTACCAAAATAGTGTAGTGTCAACAGCACTGAGCGGGAGTGAGCAAGTGAGACAGGGCAGGTTATCACAGACCATAATATGGGGAGAAAAATAACACGGCAGGTGAGGATGTTGAGGGCTTACCTGTGATGCGGGATGGTAGTCACGATGGCAGTGTAGGTGGAATCCGAGGACATGGAAGGGGGTCCACACAGCCCTCACAGGCCCGGACAGGGCCAGACAGGATAGACCCAGGGGCCTTAGGAGGGGGCCTTGGGGAAGGGGGCCAGCTACCGCCTGCCGGCTCCCTCAATAGGCAAAAAGAGTATTTTCCCAACCAATCGGGCGGCGGGAGGCGAGTCACTGAGAACCAGCAGATGCCTGGCTGGTCGTGAAAGATCCGGTTGCCATCTTTCTAGGGCCTCGAGGAGGCCGAAAGGCATCAGGGCCCTACACGGCAAACAATATGTAACAAAGAAAATGCCACACACGTCATGAAATGAGGCACTACAGTGCTTTTAGCCCAAGTGGGATGATTTCACAAAACAAATAGATCGTTTTCGTTTACTTTCTTCGTTAATGGGGCAAAGTCGCAACTATGCCCAGAGAGTGCCCAGATAAATGGTGGATAACTCGGTGATGGTGGATTGAGCGAGACCGCAGAGGAAGAAGTCCTGCTGACTCCAAGGTTCCAGGGAGGAAAAGGGTTGCATACAAAGAACAGATTAGGATCTATAGCCAATATTGTTCCCATACAATGTTCTCTATGCACCACATGGCATAAATATGCCTCGCCATACCAACTCATACTTTGGTGTATTTTCAAAATAGGAGGTATTTAACTCTTAAGTGCTGAGTTTGCTCATCCTATTTGTCAAGACCGGTGGGGGGGTCTGTACTTCCGCTCTCTATATGGTAGAGGAGAGGCACAGAAGACCCCAGCCAAGATTCTCGATTACGGTAGCGATGGACGAGCAATCAAGGCCTAGCTTCTCAGGAGGTGATGCAGGCTGGTTCTTAAGTACAGTGTATCCCCAAGCCCCCACAAAGGAATGTCCACACACTGTATTACTGAAAACACAGTCTTTATATAATTAATATTCAAGGGTTATGTACTCTTATCACAACAACGCACTTTGTGCTCAGGAAAACCAATAATGATAAATATCTACAATTCTAAAGTGGTACCACTAATATTAGACCTCATAACAGTGCATTCACAATACTGTAGCAATGGCACGCGGATCAATAAGAAGGAAACCAGCAATAGAGAGAGGAGAGATAACAGAGGGTTGAAACAATAGGCAGAATACTGGCCCCTACCACTGGACACAGTTCTGTGTGGAGATCCCCCCACCTGGGCAACCTGTAAAATAAAGGGATATGACACAAGCCCAGTCCATATATTGTTCAACAGTCTTATTCTCTCCTACAATGTTTTTTACCCCCCCAATGTACCTGGTGGAGTCGAGTTCTTCGAAGAGGCGTCGACAGATCCTTCTTGAATGACCCCCTTTTAAGCAGGAGTCACGGATCGTCGAGAGGCGTCGAGAAACGTCGAAGACCTCGGGGTTCGGCGACGGGGAATCGACGGCCCTTCTTGAATGCCTTCCCTTTCAAGCGGGAGGCACGGGGCGTCGAACGTCCGTCGACGAACGAGGTAGAACGATGTCGAAGAGGCGGCAGCTTCGTCCGAGCGGTGCTCGTCGGCGTCGGGGCGTCGGCGTCCTGCACGGCGGAGGTGTGCGGGGCACCTCGATGACAATAGTTCTGGACCGCAAAGATTGTAGAGACGGGAGCCCAGCAAGGGCGTCGAGTCGCTCGAGTCTTTGAGGTCGTTGGGTGGCGGGAAACCCACCGGCAGGTTTCTCCTCGGCGCGTTGGTCGTCCTCGACTTTCTCCGGCAGGATAAGCGGTCGACGATGCGGTCGAGGGAGTCCTTCGATTGAAACGTTCTTAGGCAAGGAGCGGACGGCTCCGGTCGTCGGCGGCACGGCGTCAAGTGGTTCCCACGGCTGGGCAACACAACTTCGACGGGCCTCCAGCGGTTACACAGACCTGCGAACCCTGGTCGACGGCAATGGACTTCGACAGCGTCGATGTCCGGGTGCTTCACTTCGATCTCCTCGGCGGTCCCGTCTCGGGTCGGCAGCCTTTCGAGGGTCTGACTTCCAGGGCGCTTCGGCGAAGATTCAGCGGTGCTCGATGGTCCCTCGGAGCACGGGAAGAGGGCGCCTTACCAGGTCCTCTCTCGGGTCAGTCCTCGACGATTTCGACAACCTTCAGTTCCGTCGAAGCAAATGCCACAGCAAGTCTTCTTCTTCCAGCTGGACGTCGAGGATCAGCAAATCCAGTTACTCTTGAGTGGAGACTCAGCTTCTGAATGCTTCTGAACAATTTCCAGTGGTGAGAGGTCCCCAGATATACTATTCTGTCTCTCATCCACACTGCTGGCACACACACAGCAGCCAATCACACAGAAGGGCATTCATGCAGTCAGTCAGCCAATCAGGCACACAGTGCATTCAGGCCACACTCCTCCCTTTCAGACACTCACAACAAGGAATGTGGATTGGGACAAGTACCCAGCCATTCAACACTACACACTGCATTCAGGCCAGTTTCGGGCAGGGCTGTCTCAGTCTTTGTCTCTCATGCCAGAAACCAGACAACCACAACAAGGAGTGTATATTGGTCACACACTCCATTCACCCAGGTCCCACCCACAGGAGGTACCCATAACATACAGTCACTGGGAAGGCTCCAGTCAGTCTAGCTGGGCCTTTACAACAACACCATATATGGAACTTCCACCCAACAGCCAGTCAGGGGGAAGGGACAGAGTCAGGGCTTCCCAGGACTTTGGGAAAAACAAGATAACAGGCAATAGAAAGCAAGAGGCCACAGGGGCCATCTTGTTTCCTATCAGGAATCAACTGATTCCAATGGCAGGGCCTGGGTATCCCAAAATGGAGGACACCCAGAGCACCTGTCAAATTCAGCATGGAGCTGCCACCAGCCCATACCCTGCTCTGTGGGCCACCCACAGGTGCCCAAAAACATACACTAGGGGCACAGGGTTGTACCCCTACCCATGGGTGCCATAAGGGTATCCCATGGGTCTGTTCACCAAACCAAAAGAGAGCTGCACTGCCAGGAGTCCCTCATGGACTCCTGGGCAGAAAACATGACAGAACACACGGTAAAAACAGAAAAAGGACAAGGATTCAGAGGCCCTGTCCCTCAGATGCATTTCCGGCATCACAGTCGCCCCCCCCAGACTGAGGTGGAGGGTGCCTAATCTCCCACGGGATAGACACCCTCATCCAGACGGTCAACATACCTTCTGGAAAGGCCATCTGCATTATCGTGACTCTTCCCTGGTCTGTGCTCTATGGTGAAGTCTAGCCCTTGTAGGCTAATCGACCACCTGAGCAATTTCGGATTCTCACCCTTCATCTGCATAAGCCACTTCAGGGGCTTATGATCTGTTTGGACCTTGAAGGTGGACCCCGTAAGGTAGGGCCTAAAACGCCTAAGGCTCCAAACTATACTAAAACATTCCTTTTCAACAGTAGCCCACCTAAGTTCTCTACCCTTGAGTTGTCTACTGATGAATATGATAGGATGTTCTCTCCCTTTGTCATCTAACTGGGACAAGACAGCTCCAATTCCGGTGTCGCAGGCATCCGTCTGGACGATAAAGGGTCGGCTGTAGTCAGGCGCACTCAACACAGGTGCCCTACACAGACTTTCTTTCAAGCCATCAAAGGCCCTCTGACAGTCTTCAGTCCAATTAACCTTCCTAGGCTGTTTGGGTGAAGTTAGAGCTGTCAGGGGTGCAGCTATGGTTCCATAGTCTGCCATGAAATTGCGATAGTACCCAGTGAGGCCCAAAAAGGCTCTCACCTGGGTTTGAGTAGTGGGAGTCTCCCAGTTCTGTACGTCCTGTACTTTACTGGAGAGAGGTTGGATTTGACCCCCTCCTACCTCATGACCAAGATAGGTAACTTTCCCCTGAGCTATCTGGCACTTGGTGGCCTTGATAGTGAGGTTAGCCCTTTTCAAGGCCTGCAACACCTTATCCAGATGTGTCAAATGCTCTTCCCAGGTGGAACTGTAGACGGCAATGTCGTCTAAGTAAGCCACACAAAAGGCTTCCAGCCCACTGAGCGCATGGTTGACCAATCTCTGGAAGGTGGCAGGGGCATTCTTCAACCCAAAGGGCATGACCCTAAACTGGTAGAGTCCCTCAGGTGTGGAGAATGCCGTCTTTTCCTTGGCATGGTCCGTCAGAGCTATTTGCCAATAGCCTGAGGTAAGGTCAAAGGTGCTCACAAATTTGGCAGCACCTATAGTGTCCACGAGCTCATCAGCCCTGGGCAATGGGTGCGCGTCAGTTTTGGTGACGGCATTGACTCCTCGGTAGTCCACACAGAACCTCCAATCCTTGGTACCCGCCGGGGAACTTGCCTTGGGGACAAGGACCACTGGACTGGACCAGGGACTGGTGGAGGGTTCAATAACACCCAGATCCAACATCTTGGCGACCTCAGCCTGGATGTGGTTTTTGACGGTATCTGACATACGATAGCTCCTGCTTTTGACAGGCACACTGTCACCAGTGTCAATTTCGTGCTTACACCACGGTGTAAGGCCCGGTGTCAGTGAAAACAGAGGGGCATACTGCTGGAGCAAAGCCCGGCAGGCCCTCTGCTGCTCTGTTGTCAAATCGGGAGAGAGTTGTACTCCCTCCACTGAGCCATCCTGAGGGTTGCTATGCAGCAAATCAGGAAGGGGCTCACTCTCATCCTCTTCTTGCCCTGAAGCTAGCAAGAGACATGAGACCTCTGCTCGCCTGTGGAAAGGCTTGAGCCTGTTGACATGGAATACCTGGGGGGCTACCCCAGAGGCTCCCATGTCCACCAGATAATTGACTTCGCCCATCTTGGAGATGATCCTGAAGGGTCCAGTCCACTTGTCTGCCAAAGCTCTAGGCTTGGTAGGCTCCATCACAAGGATTTCCTGTCCCGGAGTCCAATCCACTTGCGAAGCTTTCAGGTCATGCCAGTACTTATTCAATTCCTGGCTGGCCTTGAGATTTGCTGTTGCCTGACCCATCATTTGTGTCATCCTCCGCCTGAGGCCTAACACATAGTCCCCCACTTGCTTGGCGGGACCTGGAGGGGTGGCTTCCAAGCCTTCTCGGATCAAGGCGAGGGGCCCCCTCACGGGATGTCCAAAGAGTAACTCAAAGGGGCTGAAACCAACACCCTCTTGAGGTACCTCTCTGTAAGCAAACAGCAGGCATGGCAGGAGGAGATCCCATTTCCTCCTTAGGGGCTCTTCCAAAGCACCTAGCATGCCCTTGAGAGTTTTGTTAAATCTCTCAACCAGACCATTGGTCTGGGGGTGGTAAGAGGTGGAGAACTTGTAGGTTACCCCGCACTCTTTCCACATGGTTTTCATGTAACTAGACATGAAGTTGGATCCTCGGTCAGAGACAACCTCCTTGGGGAATCCAACACGGGTGAAAATGCCCAGGAGAGCCCTGGCAACCACCTTGGCAGTAACAGTCCGAAGGGGTATTGCCTCAGGGTACCTGGTGGCATGATCTACCAAGACCAGGATGAACCGATGTCCACCTGAAGTGGGAGGGTCAAGGGGACCGACGATGTCGATGCCCACCCTCTCAAATGGTGTGCCAACCACTGGTAATGGCTGCAGTGGGGCAATGACCCTGCCTCCAGTCTTGCCAGACAACTGACAAGTTGGGCAGGTCCTGCAGTGGGACTCCACCTCTACTCCCATCCGTGGCCAGTAGAAATGGGCAGAGAGCCTCTGCTTAGTCTTCTTGGTCCCAAGATGACCAGCCAAGGGCACCTCATGCGCCAACTGCAGTAGGAAGGGCCTGTAAACCTGGGGTACCACCAACCTCTTGCGGGCACCAGGTTCGGGCTTGGTGGGCTCACTAACAAGGAGCTCACCCTCCCAATAAATCTTGAATGTCCTAGGCACTTCACCTTGTGCCTGGGACAGGGCCTGTTTCCTCAGGCCCTCGAGAGAGTGGCACTCTCTCTGTCCCTTACAGAAGTCTGCCCGGGAGGGTCCCCCTTCAGCTAACAAGCATTGAAGGTCGGGATGATCCTCCGGGTTGAGAACCTCTCCCACAGGAGAGTCTTCTGTCTCTTCTCCCACAGGAGTTGAGTTTGGGTTTTCCGCTGGACCCAGCCCGTCCGGAGCATGGATCCCATTGGGTGCTGTCGGAACAGCAGGAAGAGAAGGTGTTCCCTCCACAGAGGTGGCCTTCTTGGTCTTCCTTCTTCTTGCCTTAGGCCTCGCCTTTGGCTCGGATACCTGACTCACAGCCAGACCCGGTGTCACCTGTGACCTAGTGACTGCAGCAGCAGTCATGGGAAGACCATCCGAGATCAACCCCAACTCTACTAGATCATTTCCTAACAGAATGTTAGCAGGGACATTGTCCTGAACCAGGACAGGAAGCTTTGCTGTCTTGTCTCCAATCATGAGTGTGACTAGGGCTACAGGCGATAATTTGGGAGGCCCACCAGCTAACCTGGTGGTTTGCAGAGGAGCACCTTCATAGTCCTCTGGCTTGAGCAGGGTCCTGTCCACCACTGTCATGCTTGCCCCAGTGTCTCTCAAACCAGTAGAAGGCTGGCCATTCAAGAGGACACTTCTCAAAAATCTACGGGTGTTCTGTGGGATAGTCGCCAGTACTTCTGCGTACTGGTCCCAGGCCCCAAGGGACACTAAGGAAATCTCTACTGGAGCACCAAATGTGATTCCTGTAGAGGAGGGGAGGACAGTGGCCTCCACCTCAGACACGGGGTAAGGGTAGGTCAGGCTGACAGCCTGTACTCCAAGTGCCTTACCTTTACACTTGGGGTCACCCCTTTTGTGATCCAGAGCCCCACAATCCCAACAAGTGCCAGGAGTGCGGGGTACGGTACTGGAACCACTGGGAGCCTGCTTTGCAGCAGGTGGACCACTACTCTTATTCCCACCCACAGAGGACTTATCCCCACTAGATTTTTGGGTCTTAGGAGAGGAAGGTTTTGGTTTACCCGACTGTGACTGCTTTTGGGACTCCTCAGCTTTCTGAGAGGCCCCCTTTTCTTTGTCCTTGTCCTTCCCACTGGAGTCCTTAGGGGACACCCGGTGGGAGACCCACTTGTCAGCCAACCTAGCCAGCTTAAAGGGGTCCAAAATGTTCTGGTCAGCCACATACTGACGCAGCTCTGGTGAACAGGCTTCAGAAAAATGCTCAAAAAACAAGAGGTGGGACAACTCAACAAAAGTTTTCACCTTGTATCCATCAATCCACCCCATCATGTTCATGTGCGCAGTACTCACCCAGTCAACCCAAGACACATTCTCTCTTTTCTTAAATTCCCTGAACCTTTTAAGGTATTGGGCAGGTGTCTTGCCAAACTTGGCAATCAAAGCAGACTTCATACACTCATACTGACCCCTTTCTTCCACACTCAGCTTCAGAATACAGTCATATCCAGTTTGAGGCACTCTGCTTAACAAACACTTAGCCCAATCTCTTTTATCTACATCATGAATTGCACAAGCCATTTCAAACGCTTCAATCCATTGGAGGATATCTGAACCCTCCACAAACACACCAACCAAATCTTTCATAAACTTGGTGGCTGGGGACCTGCCACTCTCAATTGGTCTAGCTGAAGTCTCCACTCTAGCTCTCTCTAGCTGGATTCTCTG
Source organism: Ambystoma mexicanum (assembly GCF_040938575.1). Lineage (NCBI taxonomy): Eukaryota > Metazoa > Chordata > Amphibia > Caudata > Ambystomatidae > Ambystoma > Ambystoma mexicanum. The sequence goes on from NC_090938.1 coordinate 57,517,468, forward strand.
ACATTCAGTGTCCTTGTCTTTGAGCGCAAGATCCCTATTCTTGAGTTCCACTTGCTGTGCCAGCTCCTCTTTCTTAAGCTCAGCTTCTATTTCCAACTTGCGATATTCAAAGGCCAATTTCATCCTTAATAACTCAAGTTCCATGGAATTGCTGGGGTTTGGAACAGAGGCAGCAGGAATGGTGGCATTCCCAGAAACAGATTCAGCGACAACCCCAGGGGCAGAGTCCTCACTGGTTGCATCCCCCCCTTCATCAAGGGTTTCACCATCAGTCTGGTAGTCCACCAGGGCAGCTATCAGCTCAGCCCTAGACTTATCCACAAAGTCCAACTCCCTGGCTTCACAAGCACTCTGGAGAGCCTCTAAGCTCATCCGAGTCAATTTACCATTTGCAATGGGCTCCATTGCCTGTAATGCAGTTATTTGGTACACACCCAAACCTTAATCTAATAAAGTGCGGATATTTTGTAAGTGGCACGGTTATACACTGAGTCTTAAAACCATAAGCATCCCACCGCTGCCACCAGCTTGTCAAGACCGGTGGGGGGGTCTGTACTTCCGCTCTCTATATGGTAGAGGAGAGGCACAGAAGACCCCAGCCAAGATTCTCGATTACGGTAGCGATGGACGAGCAATCAAGGCCTAGCTTCTCAGGAGGTGATGCAGGCTGGTTCTTAAGTACAGTGTATCCCCAAGCCCCCACAAAGGAATGTCCACACACTGTATTACTGAAAACACAGTCTTTATATAATTAATATTCAAGGGTTATGTACTCTTATCACAACAACGCACTTTGTGCTCAGGAAAACCAATAATGATAAATATCTACAATTCTAAAGTGGTACCACTAATATTAGACCTCATAACAGTGCATTCACAATACTGTAGCAATGGCACGCGGATCAATAAGAAGGAAACCAGCAATAGAGAGAGGAGAGATAACAGAGGGTTGAAACAATAGGCAGAATACTGGCCCCTACCACTGGACACAGTTCTGTGTGGAGATCCCCCCACCTGGGCAACCTGTAAAATAAAGGGATATGACACAAGCCCAGTCCATATATTGTTCAACAGTCTTATTCTCTCCTACAATGTTTTTTACCCCCCCAATGTACCTGGTGGAGTCGAGTTCTTCGAAGAGGCGTCGACAGATCCTTCTTGAATGACCCCCTTTTAAGCAGGAGTCACGGATCGTCGAGAGGCGTCGAGAAACGTCGAAGACCTCGGGGTTCGGCGACGGGGAATCGACGGCCCTTCTTGAATGCCTTCCCTTTCAAGCGGGAGGCACGGGGCGTCGAACGTCCGTCGACGAACGAGGTAGAACGATGTCGAAGAGGCGGCAGCTTCGTCCGAGCGGTGCTCGTCGGCGTCGGGGCGTCGGCGTCCTGCACGGCGGAGGTGTGCGGGGCACCTCGATGACAATAGTTCTGGACCGCAAAGATTGTAGAGACGGGAGCCCAGCAAGGGCGTCGAGTCGCTCGAGTCTTTGAGGTCGTTGGGTGGCGGGAAACCCACCGGCAGGTTTCTCCTCGGCGCGTTGGTCGTCCTCGACTTTCTCCGGCAGGATAAGCGGTCGACGATGCGGTCGAGGGAGTCCTTCGATTGAAACGTTCTTAGGCAAGGAGCGGACGGCTCCGGTCGTCGGCGGCACGGCGTCAAGTGGTTCCCACGGCTGGGCAACACAACTTCGACGGGCCTCCAGCGGTTACACAGACCTGCGAACCCTGGTCGACGGCAATGGACTTCGACAGCGTCGATGTCCGGGTGCTTCACTTCGATCTCCTCGGCGGTCCCGTCTCGGGTCGGCAGCCTTTCGAGGGTCTGACTTCCAGGGCGCTTCGGCGAAGATTCAGCGGTGCTCGATGGTCCCTCGGAGCACGGGAAGAGGGCGCCTTACCAGGTCCTCTCTCGGGTCAGTCCTCGACGATTTCGACAACCTTCAGTTCCGTCGAAGCAAATGCCACAGCAAGTCTTCTTCTTCCAGCTGGACGTCGAGGATCAGCAAATCCAGTTACTCTTGAGTGGAGACTCAGCTTCTGAATGCTTCTGAACAATTTCCAGTGGTGAGAGGTCCCCAGATATACTATTCTGTCTCTCATCCACACTGCTGGCACACACACAGCAGCCAATCACACAGAAGGGCATTCATGCAGTCAGTCAGCCAATCAGGCACACAGTGCATTCAGGCCACACTCCTCCCTTTCAGACACTCACAACAAGGAATGTGGATTGGGACAAGTACCCAGCCATTCAACACTACACACTGCATTCAGGCCAGTTTCGGGCAGGGCTGTCTCAGTCTTTGTCTCTCATGCCAGAAACCAGACAACCACAACAAGGAGTGTATATTGGTCACACACTCCATTCACCCAGGTCCCACCCACAGGAGGTACCCATAACATACAGTCACTGGGAAGGCTCCAGTCAGTCTAGCTGGGCCTTTACAACAACACCATATATGGAACTTCCACCCAACAGCCAGTCAGGGGGAAGGGACAGAGTCAGGGCTTCCCAGGACTTTGGGAAAAACAAGATAACAGGCAATAGAAAGCAAGAGGCCACAGGGGCCATCTTGTTTCCTATCAGGAATCAACTGATTCCAATGGCAGGGCCTGGGTATCCCAAAATGGAGGACACCCAGAGCACCTGTCAAATTCAGCATGGAGCTGCCACCAGCCCATACCCTGCTCTGTGGGCCACCCACAGGTGCCCAAAAACATACACTAGGGGCACAGGGTTGTACCCCTACCCATGGGTGCCATAAGGGTATCCCATGGGTCTGTTCACCAAACCAAAAGAGAGCTGCACTGCCAGGAGTCCCTCATGGACTCCTGGGCAGAAAACATGACAGAACACACGGTAAAAACAGAAAAAGGACAAGGATTCAGAGGCCCTGTCCCTCAGATGCATTTCCGGCATCACACTATTCGCTTAGACAGTTAAGGGGGTTATAAAATACTACATGTTACCTGTTTGTAATGAATCCCTTCGTGATTGCATACCCCATGGACCCGAGGACTCTATGAAATCCCTACACAAAAGTGACCCGCCTTGGCTTTGTCTTCTTGGTTTGGGGGATGGGTGGGTTGTCATGCAATGACCTTTGGGACTCACCCAGCCTTTCCCTTTTTGAGCGGCCGTTATCCTTGCTGCGTATACGTTTTGGGCTTCAATGGACGATTAGTGTGGCAACAACCCCCTACAACTCCATAGCCCATAATCTCCTATAATCTCTCCTCCTTTCTGAATCCTCAAGTCCTTGAGTTTCAGTCCTGCCTATGCCCACGCGTTCATACGCTTTGGAAGCACAATAGGTCTGCATCCCATAGAAAGCTGCAATTACAACAACCTGCAGGATTTGGAGCTTTTGTTAAACCCTGAGTTACCCCTGTGGTGACTAGTGACTAGTGACTGAGCTTGTGCCCGGCCTGCGCCCAATAAACCCACAAGCTGCGATAGACCGACTGACTGCCGTAGAGTGGTGTACACTTTCTGCAATCACCTACCTACCTTCCTACCCTACCCTCTAACATGGTGGCAAAGACCAGGTCAAAGAGGAGGGGGCACCAAGAGTGGCCAAGCCGGCGAGTCTACTTACATCCATGCGTGCTCTGCACTAATCAGTGAAATCAGTGGAATCAGTCAGCAAACGTTATCAAACAACTATTAAATGGGCCCTAAGAAAATGCCCAGGCAAGACGCCATTTAAGGGATTTGCAGATGTCCCTGATGCTCCTGCCGCCCAACCCTCACCTCGTCCCACTGTGACTATTCCGACTGCTCACAGAGAGAAAAAAGGAGAGATAGTAGATGTAACAGACATACAGCGGCCCCCACCTAGGGCAATCGTTGGGAGGTTGGGGACGCACCAGAAGAACGGAGTGTCCCGATACGCCAGGAAGCTCCTCGGCCCCCTACCGATCTGATAGTCTATTCCCACCTCCAAATGGAGGTTTCTCCTCTATCATCCACACTGGGCACATCTGCCCCACTTCTGTTTTTCCAACTTCCCCGGAACCTGAGCCGATGAGATCAGTAGGTGCTATGGGATTGGGTCCCTCGGATAGATCGTTCTTGGAAGCGCAGGAGAGATCAATAGACCGATACTATGCGGAAAACTGCTTGGGACCAGTAGAACTTACCACCACCAATACGCACGAAGAACGTGCAGAGTTCCCAAGAGGAAATATGGCCAATGACTCATGGAGTATCGAGAAAAGTAACTCGCTTATGGTGGTAGGGCGTTTGGGCATGGGCATGAGTATGATTACAGAGTCTGACAAAGAGCCTGGCCAGAACACCAGAAAAAGGAGTATATCAAGAGTGTGAGATCATAAGCTATAAATCAGCAGTCCCTTTGATTGAGGAACTGATTATAGATCCCATGGAAAACATGGAGGGAGTTAGCGGTGGACATACACAAGAAGAATATGGAAACAATGCAAGAAGACAAAATGTGCAAGGCCCTTCAAAGAGGACTCCATGCTCTAATACTTTGTCCTCCGGAGGGGATTGGCCCCATCCGAATTTATGTGCAAAGTCTAAACAAACACAGGACAGACACTCTCGTGCTCCGCCCACTCAATCCCCCTGCTCCCAGAGAGGAAATGACAAAAATGTGTATACCATCAGCGATGGACCTGAGACCCTGAATGAAAATGGGGGGGTGAATGGGGTGGGATTACTAGAGCCTTGGCAGAATTACATCACATTGTCAAAAGATGATATTAAGGATGTGATCCGCAAGATGCAAGACCTACATATTAAGGACGAGCAGCGTGTGGACAAGTGCATTGAGAGTATCCTCAAACTCCTAAGGGGTGGTGCTCCGCAGATACCCAAGGACACTAAACAACCTGCTGTAACAGAAGCTGGAACACAGACACAACGTGAATTACAGGCCTGTGCATCAACACCAAAGGATGTCAATTGGAAACCACTAAAATGCCTGTAGAAGGCTCCCTGGAATGGCTTATGCAACATCTGGGTGGCCCCAGGAGCCGTTTCCCATGTCCCTTTTGTGACAAGGCCACCCCCGAGTTTACAGCCCCAACAGATCAGAAAACAGTGGACGATACCCAAGGAAATGAGAAATGGATTAAACGTATTGCAGCCAGATAAACCCTTGATCACTATCGCAAACAATAAAGATTGTGCACCTGGTACGGAATTCATGAACATTGATGAAAACCAACGAGAATCTGGGAAATCAGGGAAATTAACATGCAAATGGAAATTAAGATAAAGGGACTCATTCCGAGGTCGGCGGTAACAAGCCGGTGCCACTGGTGCGTTGCCGCCGACCCGGAAACACTGAATCCGCCGCCTGACTTCCAGGTGCCACCGGGATATTACAAGTAGCGTGAGAAGTCAGAAGGCAGTTTCGGTAACTCCCCATTCCCGTGGAGTCCAATCGGACTCCATGGGAGTGGGGAAACGGAAGCACCGCCACCGTTGCTAAAGGTGCCGGTGCTTCAGTATAAAAGTCTGCCTGCAGGGGCCTTTGAGCCCGGCTGGTCTGACCCTGCTGGGCGCAGCGGCCCCTGCAGGCAGACTCGTAGTGTGGCGGTCAGGAAATAAGGGTTGCGGTCAGGAAATAAGGGTGCCGGTAAGCTTGCCGTCACCCTTGTCGCCGGACCGCCACACTTGGAATGAGGCCCAAAGACCCTGAGACTAAGATTACTGAGAGCGATTGAGTGGATCTCCTGGCTGCTGGAGAGAGGGTAATATCATTTGTTGTTCTAAGGGAAGAACTCACAGAAATAAAAACTCTTATAAGAGAACATTGGTAAAGGTGAGATCAGAGACCCTGGGAATCAACGACCTAACCTTTAAGATCTTCTCAGTGAATTCTATCGGACTGTATGTTCTGTGGCAGCTGCAATGTCAGATGTGGGATGATGAAACAACACCTACGAGCAGCCATATTGAACTGTGCAGATGAACTGGCACTTAGAGGCATGGAGGTTTACCGGGATGAGCCACACATCACATGCCATCTACATGACACTTGGCTCATGCCACTTTGCACCATCAAGGAGACCTCTCGATCACGCACGCAAACACACAACCCCGAACAGGCGAGGTTGGATAGGCAACTAGTTACTGAAAATGTAATGGGCCCGAGTTAAGCAGCCTTGGAAAATGTTTTGAGACGACCACCTCCATGCATGCTAACATCCAGAGCAAAAGACGCTGTGTATGAGTGTATGATGTATGTCGCCCCTTCTGGACCCTAATGCTAGGAAACGGATCATGCAAACCATGAGGGTTGTCTCCTGGAATGTGGCTGAACTAAACACAAAGCTTAAGGATCCTGATTTCATGATGTTTCTAGGAGACATGGAGATCTTGCTTCTCCAGGAGAAATGGGATCTGGATGCGATAGAGTTGCCGGGCTTTGAGGTCTACACAGCCAAGGCAGCAGCGTCGGCTCATGGCAGGAGCCGTGGAGGTCTTGCAACATACTTGGCGCACTCGCTTAAACTTAGGGGGTATCGTTTGTTCTATACCTCCCTGACTCTGCCGATAGTAGACGTGATGCCAGTGGATGGCAGTGTCTGTCGCATAGCAATTTTTATAATGCAACCCGTGACAGTAGCACCCGAGAACTGCTCCAAGCTTTGTCGGAGGTAATGGAGGACCTCAGGAACTATAAAGATCGCTCTTTAAATAGCAAACACCTGATGGGTGGCAATTTCAACCTAAATATAGGGAATTATACAGGGACCAACCATAGTATTGTGGATGAGGATATGGCATTTGACATACATTCATTTATGCACCTGTAGCTCATTAACAGGTTGTAGGTACAGGCCCTTCTGTGCAATTGCCTGACTACAATTACTGGTCGCCGAAAAGTGGCCGTTTTTTGAGGAGACGGGAGACACCCCCGCAAGCCTCAAAACCTTTTTTTTTTTCAAGGGGACCACACCCCCACAACTCCCGCTCCCCTGTCCCTATATATATATATGGTGCCCTATATAATGTCACCAGGACCTTTTCCCGGCGACGTTATATACGGCTAGCATATATATCACAAGTTTATTATGAGCTAACAACTTTCTTCCATTGCATTTCAATCAATTGTTTTTACAACCAAAAATGTTCAGAAAAAAGACATACTATAGGAACACATTTTGTGAGGTTTTGTACAAGATGGTAGGAATTTTGTCTGGCATTCCATTGCTTTTCTGATCAGCTTTTGGAAAAAGAACTCAGAAATCCCTAACTTGAAGAACAAAATCCTGGCTGGCACATCCCAAACGTTCACCCTTGCGAGCCCAGTGGCCCTAGGCAGTGTTAATAAATAGCTTGCATGCTCGCGGGTTTCAGCGTGATCTACAAAAATAGGCCCTCATTATTAATAGCCGATAATTGGTGGCACACTGTCTTTAGGTACAATTATTAATGAAGCAACTGGACAGTGGTGCTTCCCCCAAAAGGAGTCAGATGTCTTTGAATAGGTTGGCGTGAAAGAAGGAAGGCTCCAAGATGTGTCCTGAGATGACCCTCATGGCGATTTCAAAACAACGGCCTGACTGTTTCCATTCCGCTCACTTCCTGCGACATCATCAGTAGGGCATTGGTGTTCTCTGTGACATCATGGGCCGGAAAGTGGTGCAAACGAAGGCGATGGAAAATCACTTGCAGACAGGGGTGAGCGGCTAAAAAGATATAGGCAAGCTGTCACCCTCAAGATGAGTTAGCCTACACCTTCCATCAGCCCCTGCCGGTATAGCCAGGGGTGAGGGACACTGGGATCTGTAGGCCAACACAGTTTTTAGTCTTGGATTAGGACTTTACAGCTAAAAGTGAGCCATTCAATACAAATCAAGCAGTTCAGGGTTGCAATTGGGACAGCATGGAAATGCCTTTTACAATTAGTTAGCAGGGGGGTGGGTAGATCCCCAAAGCCTTCATGAAAATGAACCATCCAGCAGTAAATGCTTGTATTGCTTATAGATGTTCATGTTGTGCCCTGAGTTACAGCAGGTAGGCTCAAAATACAAGAGAAACTGTGAGTATGAACGGTGCAACTTGCCCTGTGAGGCAGCTGAAGGTGGCCGCTGAACCAAAATAGGTGTCTGGTATATCATCTTCTCCATCCTTCAAGTGAACTCTTCCATTCTGCGGTTCCCCGGGGTTCCCACAATCCCGCCCTAGAAGCAAAGACACAGCTTTGAATGAGAAGAAATGACCATACACCTGAAAAGGAGCAATTCTGAAACTGAAAAGGCAAAATAACTAAATGACTTGTACAGAAAACAATGAAAGTGACAATGAAGAAGGCAAAAATATCCCAATTTTAATATTCGGCACATGAGGGTGGTTGGGTGACATCAGGCTGGAAGGGGGCCAAGACCTCACCCTAATAGCAGTCTTTTGCCAAAGGCACATCTCCTTTGAATAGGTACGCAGTCTCAGTTTACGACAACATGTCGGACTGGGCTTGGTCGTCCTGCTAGTTATCATTGTCTCCCATTATCTGATCAGTAGAGTTTGTGGATTTTGTTCATTTTTGGCTCGTGGCAATGGCCTCTCGATTTTGCCTCCCGGGCCAAAGCAAACAAAGAGCCCTCCTTTTGCACTCTCAATAAATACAGCTTTCGGGAAATACGGTCAACCTTTGCTGTTTGCAGATCTGGATGTTGATGGAGTAGATACGAAAGGGCAGCGCTGGCGGGCGAGCTATCGGGAAGTCACCTGATTTCCAAACAGGACACGCTTGATGGGCGAATCAGAGATCTGACTGCTCCTGCCCCAAATACTACAAGCCTGTCAAAGATGGGTCAAAGATGGCGGCATCTCAAGGAGAAGTAGCCTAAGAATCCTAGATCTGACTGCTCCTGCCCCAAAGACTACAAGCCTGTCAGAGATGGCGGCATCTCAAGGAGAGGTAGCCTAAGAATCCTAGATCTGACTGCTCCTGCCCCAAAGACTACAATCCTGTGAGAGATGGCGGCATCTCAAGGAGAGGTAGACTAAGAATCCTAGATCTGACTGCTCCTGCCCCAAATACTACACGCCTGTCAAAGATGGCGGCATCTCAAGGCGAGGTAGCCTAAGAATCCTAGATCTGACTGCTCCTGCCCCAAATACTACACGCCTGTCAGAGATGGCGGCATCTCAAGGAGAGGTAGTCTAAGCATCCTAGATCTGACTGCTCCTGCCCCAAAGACTACAATCCTCTGAGAGATGGCGGCATCTCAAGGAGAGGCACACTAAGAATCCTAGATCTGACTGCTCCTGCCCCAAATACTACACACCTGTCAAAGATGGCAGCATCTCAAGGAGAGGTAGCCTAAGAATCCTAGATCTGACTGCTCCTGCCCCAAAGACTACAAGCCTGTCAGAGATGGCGGCATCTCAAGGTGAGGTAGCCTAAGAATCCTAGATCTGACTGCTCCTGCCCCAAAGACTACAAGTCTGTGAGAGATGGAGGCATCTCAAGGAGAGGTAGCCTAAGAATTAGAGACCTGACTGCTCCTGCCCCAAATACTACAAGCCTGTCAAAGATGGGGGCATCTCAAGGAGAGGTAGTCTAAGCATCCTAGATCTGACTGCTCCTGCCCCAAAGACTACAAGCCTGTCAAAGATGGTGGCATCTCAAGAAGAGGTAGCCTAAGCATCCTAGATCTGACTGCTCCTGCCCCAAAGACTACAAGCCTGTGAGAGATGGAGGCATCTCAAGGAGAGGTAGCCTAAGAATTAGAGACCTGACTGCTCCTGCCCCAAATACTACAAGCCTGTCAAAGATGGGGGCATCTCAAGGAGAGGTAGTCTAAGCATCCTAGATCTGACTGCTCCTGCCCTAAAGACTACAAGCCTGTCAAAGATGGGTGCATCTGAAGGAAAGGTAGCCTAAGCATCCTAGATCTGACTGCTACTGCCCCAAAGACTACAAGCCTGTGAGAGATGGCGGCATCTCAAGGAGAGGTAGCCTAAGAATTGGAGACCTGACTGCTCCTGCCCCAAATAATACAAGCCTGTCAAAGATGGGGGCATCCCAAGGAGAGGTAGTCTAAGCATCCTAGATCTGACTGCTCCTGCCACAAAGACTACTAGCCTGTCAAAGATGGGTGCATCTGAAGGAAAGGTAGCCTAAGCATCCTAGATCTGACTGCTACTGCCCCAAAGACTACAAGCCTGTGAGAGATGGCGGCATCTCAAGGAGAGGTAGCCTAAGAATTGGAGACCTGACTGCTCCTGCCCCAAATACTACAAGCCTGTCAAAGATGGGGGCATCTCAAGGAGAGGTAGCCTAAGAATCCTAGATCTGACTGCTACTGCCCCAAAGACTACAAGCCTGTGAGAGATGGCGGCATCTCAAGGAGAGGTAGCCTAAGAATTGGAGACCTGACTGTTCCTGCCCCAAATACTACAAGCCTATCAAAGATGGGGGCATCTCAAGGAGAGGTAGCCTAAGAATCCTAGATCTGACTGCTCCTGCCCCAAGTACTACAAGTATGTCGAAAATGGCGGCATCTCAATGAGAGGTAGTCTAAGAATTGGAGAACTGACTGTCCGACACAAGGGGTGAGGCATATAGGGAGGATGAAGGCGTGCTTACAAGTGCAATTGACCGCCATGATTGTGCCTTAGCCTAGAAGGCGTGCTTATAGGTGCAGTTGGCCACCATGATTGTGGCTTAGCCTAAAAGGCGTGCTTACAGGTGCAGTTGGCAACCATGATTGTGGCTCAGCCTAGAAGGCGTGTTTACAGGTGCAGTTGACCACCATGATTGTGGCTTAGCCTAAAAGGCGTGTTTACAGGTGCAGTTGGCCACCATGATTGTGGCTTAGCCTAGAAGGCATGCTTACAGGTGCAGTTGCCACCATGATTGTGGCCTAGCCTAAAAGGCGTGCTTACAGGTACAGGTGGCTCCATGATTGTGGCTCAGCCTAGAAGGCGTGCTTACAGGTGCAGTTGGCCACCATGATTGTGGCTTAGCCTAGAAGGCGTGCTTACAGGTGCATATTGGCCACCATGATTGTGGCTTAGCCTAGAAGGCGTGCTTACAGGTGCAGTTGGCCACCATGATTGTGGCTTAGCCTAGAAGGCGTGCTTACAGGGGCAGTTGGCCACCATGATTGTGGCTTAGCCTAGAAGGCGTGCTTACAGGGGCAGTTGGCCACCATGATTGTGGCTTAGCCTAGAAGGCGTGCTTACAGGGGCAGTTGGCCACCATGATTGTGGCTTGCCACTAGGCCGCAAAAGGAGCAATAGACTTTACAACACCCCAGTGATCAAGGTCTCCAGGGTTTTCTGGGTTACTAGTTTTCACTGGAGATTCAAATGTAGGACGTATCATCCAAAACCGACGAGGACCTTGAGGCAAAGCGGGTCTATACTGGCCGAGTAGAGCCCGGAGGTGTTGTAGGCGGGATGGCTGACCGGGCTATTGCAGCAAATGCTAACAGGAATCCCAAGTGGCAGAAGCTGAAAACAAGATGGCGGTGAGGGAGGTTCAGGATAACTGCAGATGGGTCAAACAGGAGAGTAGGGTGGTTGGTGTGATAAGACCGTGTCATAGCATTCGACCAAAATTGTCTGCATGACACAGTCAAAGCAGCCTGAAGCATGCGCAAGTGGCCGAAGATTACATGTGCACAAAAAGTGAAGAAGCACTGTTATACGGCATACAGACTGGCCCCTAGTCATGCCCCCCCAAAGTCCACAAGTGTCTGATGACTGCATGGTGTGCATGGTGGCATCCCAAACACAGACATCATATCACACCCACCACAGCGAGGGGTGGACCAGGAATTTACTGAAGTAGCAGCTAGTTCTCCGCCGCACCAGGCCCCAGGAGCATCAACAGCGGCCTATTTAGGGAAGCCATATGAGTTCCCACGCAATAAGAATGGCTGTTAGGTCATTGCAGCAGTATTAGGTGGGCAGTGCTAAGTTGAAAGCCCAAAATGTTGGCTCATAGCGAGCACCCCGAACATTTGTGTCTTTCCCTCACAGTGGACGGAACTAGGTCTCTCCCTCTCTCTGGTGAGTTAACCCACTGCATGTATCCCTAGGAATCCCAGGTCATGGTGTGGTCTGTTTCCCCGCGCCAGCCACTCTGTAGAGCTCCCTGTGTGTACTCACCCGCCAGCGGCAGCTGTTTGAAATACTTTAGAAGGGTGCACACCGCTGCAGGCATTTTCTGATCTGGGAACACAGGCTTGCTCCCTGCGGGACTCCCTTAGAATGACAACCTGGATTTAGAAACCTTCTTCTTATCCCTCTGCTCTTCTCTCCATCTGTAACTCAGCTATCTGTCTCCCCTTCTTACTCCCTGGCCATTCCGCTATGTCTCTCTTTCATGTCCTCTGTGCTGTCCATATATTTTTGCACGGTCTGGCTCCCACTTACATTTCCTCTCTTATTTCTTGGAATTCCCCCACTACCTCTTTGGTTACAATCCATCAATCGTTCTGTTGCTAGACCTTCTTGTACCACCTTTGTTCCTTCCCCATCCTTGCCCTCAAACATTGGATCCTTGCCCTCAAACATTGGATCCTTGCCCTCAAACATTGGAATCTTTGCCCTCAACATCTGTCCTTCCCCTTTCTTCAGTTTTATTTTAGTGTACAGCTCCCAAAGCTCGTTTAATTGCCTGTCACTTGTGCAGTTGTTTACGTAACTGCTGTTCAGCGGGTTGGCGATAGCGCTCTACAAGCGTTAACAAGCACTATACAAATACAAAACATTGGTTATTGTGTTTTTCTTATTAAATTTAAAAGATGTATGTTGAAGCCACCTTACTTTGCGCATGTTTATTCTTGGGAACACCTCAATCTCAGGTAAAGGACGCCTTTGGCAACAGACCATCAGTGGACGGGTACTTGTAGACCACATGAGCCATGCGGCCCACTTGTAGACCACATGAGCCATGCGGCCCAGCGACAAGAACGACAATACTCACGTTGACAAAACTCGGCTCGCTCCGACCATTTTTGAGGTGCAAGGCATTTTATGATGGGTCTAGGGGTCCTTGGTTTTAGCACAAAACCGGGGCGACATTTGTAAGTGACGGAGCTGCCCACTGCAAAAGCCTTCACCAGCAGGAATTTCTCCATCAGCTCCCCATACTGGAAGTTTGGTGGTTCTCCACAGCCCGCTAGTGCAAAAGATTAAAAAAACTCTAGGTTAGCACAACATGTTCCACTAGACCACACCTTATTCGCTAACCCAGGCGCCTAGCACTTGTCCACACCTCCCAAACTCGACAAGGCCTCGCCCTGAAGTCCACACCCCTTTCACTATACAGTGCCCAGCCCTGTTTCTTGGCCCGGGCAAGGCGGGCAGCTGCCAGGGGCGCAATAGCCCAGGGGGGCGCAAATGCCCTGGTCCCTAAAGCCTCCGGAGGGGATGAAATTCCCCAGTTTGTGGGGTGGCGATTTGCCGTGGTGAAAGTTCCGCGGGTCAGGTGCTGGCGCTGCCCCTTCCGACTGTAATGTCACGTAGTACACAAGTACTATGTGACATTACAGAAGTCAGAGGCTCCCTCTGCCCTCTTTCATGCTACTTGGGTGGGGTGGGGGCATAAGCACAACAATAAAAATACTTTAGGTCCCCCTGTTGCCAACACCAGCCCATCACAATGCCGGCAGGAAGCTGCTAATGCTGGGCCATTAGTCACTGCATGGTTTTGTGCTGGCATTGTGATGGGAGGGGAGGTGCAGTGGACTGTGGGGAGTGTGTGTGCCTTGCAGGGACGCACCATGGACCCCGACACGGTACAAACGGAGACCCGTTCGGACCCATGGTACGTCCAGAAAATGGCCAAAATAATAGTTCTGGTAATATACCTGTTTCTTTCATGCAACTTCTTTTCCAAACTATATATCAATTCCACTTTAAACCACTTCCATGGCACTGTGATGAGTTACTTCACTATGCAGAAAATAGTTTTGACCAGTGTTGCTGAGTAAATATTCTTTAAGCCACGACCCAGTTTATTTATTTATTCATGCAATGTTTGTTGGGTACCTGTATAATTATTTATTTATGTAATGTTTGTCGGATACCTGTATAGCCTCAAACAGGGCCTCTCACAATATCCATCGGATTCTAGAATAGCCTCCGACAAAGCTTCTCACAATATTCATCATAGTCTAGAATCGCCTCCAACAGAGCCTCTCAATACAAGGCTTCACACAAGCTGTACACAGCCTCTAACAGCTTGCAACACACAACACAGGGTCTCCAACGCACCCTCACACAGCTATCAACAGCCCCTCACACAACCTGCAACAAAGCCTAGAACAGCCCCCGAAACAGCCCACAGAACAGCCTCCAAAAGACGCTAGCCCCCAAAAGAGCTCCACACAGCATCAACCCTGCACTGCCTCCGAGAGCCGCCAAAAGAGAACGATATAGAGTTCCACAAAGCTTCAGATCCCAATGTCCAGCATCGCACAACGCAAAGAGATCGATAGAAACTCTTATAATCCTTTCCATCTAACCCTCATTCAGAACACAACAAGCGTCCCTCCTGCACCCCCTTTCTTCTCCCTCTCATGATACACCCCTCAGTCACCCCACATACTATTGGAGTGTACATACAGGATGCCCAACAATAACCAACAGCTTGCCAGATTGCCAGGCCTGCCACCTCAGTGCTCATCCTCTACCTCCAAGCCTATGCGCAGCTCATGAGTTGCTCTGAGTGAGACATGAGTATTTTCTTGTTTTTTTTCATGATGGAACTAATGGACTACTACTCCATAAGGATCACATACCTATAGCAAGTACTTGATTTTCTTGAACTTTATTTTATTTTCGAACTTCATAGTTCAAACTATATTTTTACCACTTCATCTTTAAAATGTATCCATTCCAAACTTTAATTTGTAATACCTCTGCCAGATGACCAAGTCTCCACATTTAGCATGCATCTCCTGTAGGAGACCACACCCCCATTAGATACGCCAACATCCCAAAAATAAGCTTCATAATCGGACCATACTGCCTGAGTAGCCCAAATATTCCTGACTAGGGCACACATCTTGGAGTGAATTAAGAGATGACAAAGTAAAGAGAGAGCAAGTGAGTGATTCAGTCCATGTGTGTATGAGTGGGATATAACAGGAAGTGAGTGAGTGAGAGGTTAGTGAGTGAGTTAGGAATGAGCGTGCGAGTGATGAGTAAGCGAATACATGATTGTGCTAGAGAAGGGGTCTGAAACGTTTAGCTACACCCAATGTTTTTCAATACAACGGTCAACTGCCCTAGTCCACGTAGTCAATAGTTCAGCGAGGAAAGAACATGAAGAAAGGCCTTTTCTATGCCCCAAGATTCTGGAATCTTCTTCCCGTCAACACCAGACTCCACCCTTCGCTTCTACATTTACGGAAGGATCTTAAGACTCTCCTCTTCAAGGAATGGCTGCTCCCTGAGACCCACGTCCACACACCCTCCACTCCCCACCCTACCTGACAATGGGTGATCTGCTCCCAGAGGTTTCCTCCACTGACTGCTTGTAGATCCATTGCTGCCAAATTGCTCCCTTCCCCCTTGTTACCCCCCCGCTCCCTTGTATCTATGCTTCCACCACTGTGCTCTTCACCCCTATGATTTGTAAAGCACTCAGTTCCTTCCTAAAGCTACGTTTACGCTCAGTAAATACTACTATAATAATGAAATACTAATAATAATGATGGCAGGGCATCATGGGGTTTTCGTCCAAAACATCTAGAGACCCACAGGTTTCTAGAGAGGGTGAGTGAGTGGTTAAAGCAAACACTGGCCATCGGCCCAAGTCCAGCGACTGAGACTGACTGCCACCACAGCCGGCCGGCAACAAGGAATGCTGCGACACACCTAAAATCCATAAGACTATGCTCACCGTCACAAATTAACTTAAACTCTGACCACGATGAATCTTCTAGACATTCAATGGTGCCCACTTCATCAGCGGCATTCAGAAATCCTTTCTTAGCGTCGCATACGTAGGTCAAGATGTCGCCGACTGCGTAGGAATCCCCAACAGGCACCTCTTCAGGGACCGCATAGGACCAAGCTGGCGGCGGAGCACAACTCCCTGTTGAAAAGAGAGAAAAAAGTTGATTCCATCATCCAGAGAGAAGGGTGTCTGTACAACCTGTCGACGTATGTCGTTACAACTGGGAGGCTTGTGTCATTACGAGTGTGTACCGTGTGTGTGTTCTCTCTCTCTCTCTCTCTCTCTCTCTCTTTCTCTCCGCCCCCACCCCCCCGTGCAGTATCTGTCATTACAGAAGGCAGAAAAGATAAACAGGATTCAATACCATGTCTCCAAGAAGGCCCAAGCAGCATGGGACCTCATCAAGGTCAAGCCTTTTATCTGTACCCCAGGTTGTCCACTCCGTGGTCATCTCACACCTGGATGGTGGCAGGGCTCTACTTGCAGGACTCCCTCTGATCACTCCATTGCTCATTTTACGTCTCATTACTTATGCCACCCTCTTCTATGAGCAAGGCAAAACTCAAGGAGGAACCCGTTACCCCTTACCTTAATGATGCGACACAATCTCTCCTGTCTCTCGCCCCTTTTTATGCCTATTGTGTTGACCATATTGTTTCCAAACTGCACAGTGGACATGTGACCCTCACGCACATTCGCACCTTCCCGCCCACGTTTTCATCCCTGGATTTCCGCTTAGATCCAGACCCTCCAAACAAATATGCACTGTGACCTATGATTCCAGCACACATCGACATGCCCTATTATAACCCTAGTGCACAAAAAATCCCTTGCTGCACTAACCTCTGCACTGGACTGTGCAACATCTTCTTACTTCACACACCTAATCACCTCCCTTCAAAATCACCCCCGAAAATGGTCTTCTACCATCTAAGCTTTACTCACACTTTCCAATCCAATATCCATCACCTCTACGCTTTTCGCTGATGTCTTTCTAATTACTTTTCCTCAAAAATCTCTAACAATTACACAGTGTCACAGACCTCCTCTCTCTCTCCCTCCCTCACCCTCCTTCTGTTCACCTTTCCCATTTAACCATTCTACTCTTGACTACTTCTCCCCTCCCCCTCCTCTTGAATTAGCACCTGTCATTCACAGCACCTGCCCATCTTGTGCTCCTATTGACCTGTTTCATCCTCAAAAGGTCACTTAGTCCCTACCACCAGACCACATCCCTCTCAGTTCGTTAAGCTCTATCTCTCTGCTGGACTCTACTCTGCCTCCTTCAAACCTGCAACTGTCCTATCTCATCTGAAAAACCCTCTCCTAACTTAAATGGCCCTACAACCTATGGCCCAGTTTCTCCTCACCCTATCTTTCAAAGGTCTACAAATGGATCACCAGGTACTTAGAGGCTGATGGCCTTGGAGATCAACTATAACATGCCATCTTTAGTAAGCACTCCATTTGGACCCCACACATGCATGTTTCTAACTTTCTATCTGATGCTCCCCACTCCAAACTCTTACCCTCTATACTTCTGCCTTTGGAAGACTTGTCTTGACCTTTGGCTTTCACTATCATCTCTTTGCTGAGGACGCTCACATCTTTGCTTTCTCTCTTTCACCCTAGCCATCTCAGAACCGATTATCAACTGTCTTACTGTAATCCATCGTTGGATGGCTCTCCATTGCCTCATGCTGAACTATTCAAAACTGGAAGTCCTCTTTCTTCCAACTTCCATCGCCATCCTTACCCTCCCCTATCCTATCTCCTTCTCGCCTGAACTTCTTCCTCCATCACTCAAATCTTGCAACCATGGGGTCATCTTTGATAGCGACCTCAACTGCAGAAATATATATCTATAGCACTGCCTCTGTTGCTTGTGTTAACCTTCTCAAAATCGTAAAACTCTGCCAATTTGTTATCTACAGCCTTGTGTTCAGCAAACTCGACTACTGCTCAAGCCTACTCCTTGGGCTTCCTCCCTACTCCTTCCTCCCTCCCTCTAGACAAAATCCTTAACTTTGCCAGCCATGTGTTCTACTAATTACCCTGATCCTCCTCCACTCCCATCTAATGACAGCATGCTGGTTGGCTCTGCATGCACAACTGCTCTCTTTTCAAGTTCGGTCCTCAAATCTTTCAATGGTTTTACTGCTCAGTATCTTTCTCATTGTACTCTGTCTCTGCACCATCTCCTTCCCTCAGTTCCTCCGCTGCACTCACCCTCACTGGTGCATGCACCCTCATGCCTCTTTTAGTTTCTGCTCTTCTACCTTCTCGCCCCACTCCATTGGAATCTTTGTTCCATAACAATCAAATCCAGTCAGGGGGTGAATATCTTCTATGCTCAGTTTATTCTTCACCAACTCACAAAAAGGTTAGCTCCACCACCCCATTTTTTACTACCGGACTGCACCATTCTCTCCAGTGCCACGTAACTATGTAATCGTGTATATATATTTGTTAGGCGGAAACCTGTGCAGTTCCCTCTGGGACCACTGCAAAAGATTTAGGACTACAGGTGTTTGGCAGTAAACCCACTTGGTAGCAGTCTGTACCACACAGATTCACTTGGTAGCTGTGGCTGAGCAGTCAGACTTCCCTCAAGAAGAGTTAAGCATTATGTGGAGTATACAATATAGGGCAATTCTTCACAGTAAGACAAGCAAACACGCAACGAGGCTCAGTGTAAAGATATTAAGGTATTTATTTATAACGAAACATCTATCAAAAACACTATGGCACTATCACGGCAAACAAGTCAAATACAATTACTCTACGAAGAAGAAACGATCAATCCCCCTAACAATATTTTGACAAGTCTAGGTTCTACCGGCACCACTTATTTGCAGACAGAGGTGTATGCCTCAACCTAGATGGCACTCTAATATTAGTTAGGACGGGAGAGAAAAATAAGCAGGTTACGAAATCAACACAGTTCAATACTTCACGGGAAAAATGCAAGGCAAGAAGGCAAGAACCACAATCGATCATAAAGTTCAGAGGCCAGGCCCACTCGGAGAGAGGCAAGGCGATATGTCCCAAAAAGTCTCTTGGTGGAAATGCGTTTGAGTCTTTGTAGCAAATTGTTATCGGCAGATTGAACCAGTTCAGAACAATACGTGAGAAAAAGCTTGGAGGCGACCCAACGGAAAGGAGAGGATTAAGACACCTTGCTCGATCCGATCGAAAGGGAAGCCAGGCGGACACGGTACCTTGTTGTGGAGGGCAGCTCCGGCGGGGGCAGTTGTTCCTGGTGGTGGATGCACGTCGGGTCTTTGCCAAGAGTAGAGATGATCTCGTCGTCGAAGAAAAGTGAAGTCCGGTGCACCACCAGGGAAGAGACCAGCCGCGGAGTGCTCCGTCACAAGGCACCACCTTTTGGTCGCGGTACAGGGGTAGTGGCTATCCGGTTGCCGAGGTGCTCTGCACGGGCAATTCGACCACTGCGTCCTGAGGCGAAGAAAAAGCAAAGGGGACTGGTTGTTCCCACCAGTCAGGGGAAGAGACTCTCCGGCAGGGAGATCTCCTCTGTCGTCGGGAAGTGGTGAGTCGGTTCAGCAGGGCTCCACCGGAGGTGTCGTCGTTGCAGGTCGGCTCAGCTTTACCCTCGTCGGATTCTTAGGTCCTGTGGCGACTTCTGAAGATCCAGTCCCAAAAGCCCTGCTTTTATGCAGAAGACCCCCATTCATTCAGCCTAGCTGTCAATCAACACATGCTAAGTGGTGAGCGGGGAGGCTCACCACTTGGGCCAATCACACCAGAGTGCGACCGGAGTTGGCAAGGCAACTCGGTCCAGGGTGCCTAAAGCCCCTCCCACACCCCTGTGGTAACCCAGACAGAATGGCACCACTTTGGAGGTTCTCTGTACAGAGCCCGCCAAAAGTGGAACAAAGGGCTCGACCTTTGGTTTAGGAGTCACAGAGACGAACACAGACGCCATTTTAAAAACCGAGTTCTGGCAGAAAATACCATCCGATAGACTTATTTAAGATAAGTAGACCGGAGGTATGTTAGAGATTAACGAGAAAGAGTATCAATCTCTAACAATGGGAAGAATCCCATAGGGTTATATTCGGGGTCGAATATAACAAGGAGTTTCCACTGCCACCAGCCAAAACTCGACGAAGGGGGACGGGACAGTGCCCCCTCGAATAACAGACCTAGGAGTAATCGAATTACCCCTACTAGTACGTCCACAATAGGATGGTTTGTACTAGTTCTGTTAGTAAATTTAGGTCTAGTAAAGCCAATGGTGACTTTACATGCCCGGGGAGACAGTATTCAGTCCCCGGGTATGGAGTCTATGATGGAGGTCCGCTAGGACGCCCCAGTGTTACGGCACGTAGGGTGCGGTGTAACACACATAGAAAAGCATATGAGACCCTATGGAGTAAAAGACCCCATAGCCCATAGAACACATTGACATTCAAAGGAATTACACACATTCATGTCCAAGAGTGGGAGAAAAAGAGTCTCACTCTTGGCAGGATGGAAAAAAACAAACTCCAGAAATCCAGCAAAGCTGCTGGGGGATTCAGTAGGTTAGGAAATTCAGCCTAAACAGAGAATTCTCCCTAACAATATTGATGGGGGAGATGAGGTGGAATGTTCTTATTCCCATGATGAGGCGTGCAACAGTGTGCTTGGTGGCTTTCAGGGGGTCCATGGTGGCATCTGTATTTGTTTTTATTGGAAGAACATTTGAAGGACAGAGTTGTCAGTTTTGATCAGTGATGACTTAAAATTACATATTTACAGATGGCAGAGGCATTCCCTGGAAAGGTGCTTGATAAATATCACCACGTTCAGAACAAGTGCTGAGCCAGGTTATGAGGGTGTGAACAAAGTGGGACATAGACCAGTGACAAAACAAAATACAAAATAACAAAAATAACACGTAACTTACAAGGGTAGCATGAACCTAGGGGTTGGGTGATGCCATTTAAAGAGGATTGCTGTGCAAATATTACTTTTAGTAAATGTGTCATTTCAATTTGCAACAGTTCCACTTTTTTCTGCACAACACCTTTGGGTGATGCCAATTAAAGAGGATTGCTGTGCAAATATTACTTTTAATAAATGTGTCATTTTAATTTGCAACAGTTCCACTTTTTTCTGCACAACACTCTTCACCCTGCCCCTCGCCATTGGTTGCTTGCAGTTCATATGGCATTTCAATTTGCAACAGTTCCAGTTTTTTCCTCACAACACCCTTTAGCCTGTTCCTCGGCACAGGTTCCTTGCAGTTCATATGGCACTGTAATTTGCAACAGTACACATTTTCCAATGTTTTCCTCACAACACCTGCTACCCTGTTCCTCAGCACAGGTTGCTTCGGTCAATATAGCATTTCAATATGCAACAGTTCTACTACTTTTCTCCTCACAACACTCTTTACCCTTTTCATCTGCACTAGTTGCTTGCAGTCAACATAGCATTTCGAGTTGGAACATTTGTACTACCTTCTGTGAGGGGTCAGAAATTAGAGACGGACACAAAGCTGTAGTTTTCTCAATGTTTGCCATATTTATTGAGGTTAAATGGGGATGGGATGAGCGCCTAGCTGTCCCTATTCTAACGAGAATGTTCCTACCTAGCAAACTAAAACTAAACAAAAGTGATCTTGTGTCTAAATGTATCTGACCCTCACTCTATAATGTACAACCAAGATGCGAACGGTAATCTGTTCTCAGTTCAACCGAAATGTGTAACAGTTTAAACGTATAATTCTCACAAAGTAATCCTTGTGACCAGGGTTGGATTCCCATGCCCTGAATCAATTCAGGAAGACTTTTGAAAGAGTTCTGTTGCAACAGTGATCTATTCCGTTCAATGGAAAATGTCTTTTCCATCCAACATGTTTTTTCATTGAAAAAAACAGTAACTGTTTCTTTCCCAAAGTAATCTTCCCAAGATGAAACAGATTATAAAATGCTTTCTGTGGAATACTTTTTTCAGGATAACACAGCAAGTATCTCTTGTTAAACCATAATGTGTCAGGATAATAAGGTGAATACAACTCTTTAAGTACTCTTCCCAAGATGAAAAGGATTATTTAAAAGGGTGTAACAATTATCCTTTCTGTGGAATACCTTTGTCAGAACAGCACAGCAAATTTCTCTTGTTAAGCAATAGTCTATCGGGATGATCAAGTGTTTATTTTCTTTCCACAACTCTCTTAACCACGACCAGGTTTCCTTCTATAGAGCAACTATTCATCTCCTGGTTTATTCGCCTGCCTTGATTAACTTCCATGTCAAACAAACTTAGTTCCATTCCTGGTTTACTCGCCTGCCAGGATTGACTTCCAATTCAAAACAACTGTTAATGTTTTCATCTGCATGTGGCAATACTTGTTCCACGTTTCTCCACCATTAACTCTTTTGGGGAGAATTTTACAAGGTTTGCCAGTTTTTAAAGTCTCTTGTCTGGTGGCAATGCGGGTTACAGGATTCCCCAAACTGATAACCCAGGTAAGAAGAATTGCACCCTCTTTGCCCCTTCATCTCTTCTTTATAGTCCCTTTGGTGTTGGCAATGTGGGTTACAGGTTTCCCCAAACTGATATCCCAGGAAAGGAGAATTGTGCTCTTTTATCCCCGCTCTTCTGCTTAGTCAGTATTCAAAATTAACTTTTGATTGTAACTGTTTTTGTGGAGCGATCTGGGGTTACCTCTTCAATTGGGCCAACTCACTGGCTTTTTTCAGCTTCTCTGTTACTTTTCTTGCTGATGCAGTGCATTTTCGGTGTGGGTTGGACTTCCAAAAACTGTCAGACCCTCCGAGGTCTGACATCCTCTGCTGCTGCCTTTGTCCACACAGCTCTTCCCAGGAGCTCACCGGCCTTCGTTGTGTCTCCTGGCACTCCTGCACACCGAAGTGATTCTCTCCGGTTTGGGGATTCCGCTCCCTTCCAGTTGGGCTTCTCCCTCTGCTGCTGTCCTCCACGGTCCTGCTTCCCATTTCATACACTCTGTGGCACCTCACGATTTCTCTTCCAGCGTCGGCCTCAGCAGCGCTTCCACTTCTATTTTTGCTTCATCTGCTCTCTGGCGTTCCTCGCTTCCTTGGCTTCCGTGGATTCGCCAGCTACCCTCACCTGTTGGTGATTTCCAAATGTAAATGTCCCGCTTCGCTGACTGGAACTGAAACATCTATACTGTACAGTCTTCTAAGCAGCACTAGTAATCATCATCAGCTCTTTGCTCCTTTTCTTCGTCCAAGTACCATAAGCATTATGGGTCTTGAAGTCCATAATGGTTATAAAGTTTTCGTTGCCATTTTGTTTCAATTGTTTCTTGAACCGAAGGTCATTAGAGTCAGGAGATTTTCTGCGGATGGCATGTGCAGTTATATTGGGGTTAAGACTTTTCTCCAAGACAGAACCATTAAAATCAAGGGGCATTACATGCGGCCCATGGATTCCTAAGGTGGAAAACCTATTCTGGTTAGGTGGTTTCCCATATAATTTTCTTGGGATTTTAACTGGGGAAGGATTTACGCAGTGACAGCATGCCATCAGGTATTTAGGGTTTATAGGGTCTAGATCCTCACAGAAAGAGGAACACGACGTCTCTCCTAAGGGAATCACCACTTTACTCCGACAACCATGTCCTCCCATGTGATCCTCCTGCATGATGCCAACCCCAGGGTTAGGATCAAGTAGCGGCTGCCATCCCCTGGCCACATGGGAGCAGATTTTAGGCTGGGGTTCAGTGATGACTCTGCAGGATTCATCACACTTCCTCATAACACTCTGTGCCCTGTTCCTCAGCACGTGTTTCTTACAGTCAATTATATGGCATTTCAATTTGCAACAGTTCTACTTTTTTCCTCACAAGACTCTTTGCCCTGTTCCTCAGCACAGGTTGCTTGCAGCAAATATGGCATTTCAATTTGCAACAGTTCTACTTTTTTCCTCACAAGACTCTTTGCCCTGTTCCTCAGCACAGTTTGCTTGCAGTCAATATGGCATTTCAATTTGCAACAGTTCGACTTTTTTCCTCACAACACTCTGTGCCCTGTTCCTTAGCACATGTTGCGTGCATTCAATATGGCATTTCAATGTGCAACAGTTCATCTTTTTTCTCACAACACTCTTTTCCCTGTTCCTCAGCACAGGTTGCTTGCAGTCAATATGGAATTTCAATTTGCAATAGTTCCAATGTGTTTCCTCACACGACTCTCCACCCTGTTCTTTGTTTTTGTTTCTCTAAGTCAATAAGGCATTTCAATTAGCAAAGGTTCCATTTCTTTCTTCAAAACACTTTTTACCCTGTTGGTCAGCATGGGTAACTTTTAGTCAATACTACAGTGTGCTGGATGGCTTAAAGAGGGGCCAAGGTGACATCTTTATTTGTTTTTATTTGAAGGACATGGTTGTCAGTTTTGATCAGAAATGACACATAATGACACATTTAGAAATGTTGGAGGCATTCCCTGGAAGGGTGCATGTAAACTAGCACAAGGATGAGACTGATGAGCTGGTTCATTTGAGGGTGTGACCAAAGTGAGACATAGGCCAGGTGACTTAGGAAGATAACCTGCACTTTGGGGTCTCTGTGATCAGCACCTGGCTTTTGCCCCATCACTTCTTTCTCTGTGCTTCTGCTGGGGCTAATGCTCTCCTCTCATGCCTCAGACGCCTCAGTTACAGGTTCAGTACCCTCCACCCTGGCTCTCGGCTTCTAGCTCTGGTACACACTCTGTTCCAGTTTGCCGTCTTCACAAGTCCCTGATGGCTACGTGAACACCCAGCAGCTCATTGTTTTCTCATTGTGGTGGTAGATGCACTTCTCACAGTAGTTGGTACATGTGTATTGGTGCGTTGTAAATGCCATATCATATCATATCATATCATGTGAGCGAGTAGAGGTGTTGGCACGCACCAAGGAGTGCAGCCTAATGATCTCATCAACACAGTGGAAGGGGCTACTCTACATACATGCCAATGAATTTGTCCTCATAATGGAACTGTCAGCGGAAATACACACCATTTGATCAAGTGGTCATTAACTATGTGGGCGCTGGATCAGTGCATGCCGGAAACAACCACTGCATCAATATCTGGGCACAACAGTACAAATGTTTGAATGACGTGGACCAATGGAAAGACAGCCAGCATGTACTGCGGTCAACCATCTATTGGAATGCCATGCCTCCGGAGCTAAGGACAGACTCTTCACTCTGGTCCTTCCGTAGAAAACTCAAAACCTGGCTCTTCAACCAAGATAGCAAGAATCACCCCCAGTCCACCTCAAAGCACGAAACACCCTCCCAGCCCCTGTAGACAAGGTAAATCCAGGGGAACTAGGAAAAGTATTATTTAAAATGTACAATTGACATGGACTAAGCTTGAAACTTAACTGTAGCACAATGTAACTGAACTTGCATGCATTAACACTTTAAGTTAAATGCTATGACATGGACTAAGCCTGAAATGTAACTGGATCTAACCATATTCTTATGCACAAGCCATGACATGGACTATGCCTGAAATGTAACTGGATGTAACCATATTCTTAAGCACAAGCACTCAGATGCCCATGGGTTAGGTGCGCTATATAAATGTAATAAATAAATAAATAAAACCTTTCCCACCAGGGAGAATGTACGTCCGCAGACATCTTGGCATCTTTCCACAGCAGTAATTTAAGGGTAATGTGACTTTAGATCCCTGTGACGAATCCCAAGATGTTGTCACTGCTTTAGGTAGGGAAGCCCCTTTCTATGAGTACAAGGAGGTGATGCCGTTATTCAACAATACCCCTGGGGGTGGTGCTCAGCAGGAGGATCTCATGGGGAGGAAGGACCCCATTGAGAGTAGTGTCCATTTTGGCCGTACACAGTATCCCTTTGACCCTCCCACCTTCCCCCTTCAATCGCACATTTCCTAATGTCCCCATGTGTTTTTGTAACACATCCCAAGTAAGATCTACTGGGACAAGGAAGAGGACGCGAGTAATGAGGATCACTGTCAAGAATGAACTCACACGCTCTAGCATTTCGAGTGATCCTATAGGCCAGCTGTCATTCAAAGGCAGAGAGGGAAGACAACAATGGCATCTCCATTTTTGACACAGCATTGGCAAGAGAGTGGCCCGGTGCATCCTGTTCAGCAGAGAAGCAGACGGTGCCTGATTGAGAGAAGAACACGTGCCAGGCCCGGAACGCGGAAAGCAGAGCAGAGAAGAGGGAAGTTACCTGCCAGTGACCGAGGCCGCTAGAGTGCAAAGGTACCACTACTGAACTGCAGAGGAGACGCGCGGAAGACGGGGGAAGGTTCCACCGCCGAAGCTCTTGGGAGACCTGCGAACAAACGGAGGGTGATGGCCAAGGCCCAGCAGTTACTAGGGTGGCTACGCCCAGAGTTGAGGAGAGCCAGGAAGGACATGAGGCCCAGAGCAAAGCACAGAAGGAATCTTCACGGAAACAGGACAATCAAGTGAAGGGGTCGGGCCCCATAGGGGACCCATAAGGGGAAAGCATATCCCGAATAATAAGAAGAAGAAATACGAACTTTGCAGATCCAAGTGACATTCACAGACCTTGGCAGGGGAGTAAACCAAGGCTGTGGCTAGAATAGAAATTAGATAAAGAGAATTGGGGCATTAGGCAAGTAAAGGGGGGCTGGGACCGATGCTGGGGAAGTGCACCCCGAACCATAATAACAAATACGAACTTTGAAGACCCAAATGACACTCACAGACCTTGGCAGGGGAGTAAACCAAGGCTGTGGCTAGAGGAGAAATTGGATAAAGAGAACTGGCACATTACCCAAATAAAAGGGGTTTGGGGGCCATGCTGGGGAAGAGCACCCCGAACCATAATAATAAGAAATAACACACTTTGCACACCCAAGTGACAATCACAGACCTTGGTAGGGGAGTAAACCAAGGCTGTGGCTAGAAAAGAAATCAGAAAAAAAGAATTGGGACATTAACCAAATGAAGGGGGTCTGGGACCCACGCTGGGGAAAGGAACTGCAAACACTAGTAATGAGAAATATGAAACTTACATGCACAAGTAACACTCAGAGTCCTTGGCAAGAGAGTAAACCAAGACTGTGTGTGGAAGTGAAGTCAGAGAGAGAGAGAGAGAGAAATGACAGTGAGAACGAGATCGTGGAGTACCGTTCTTGGCAGGAGAGTGGGCAAAGAAGTGGGTACTAATAAAAGGTCAGGAACCCTCAGCACACCTTGGAAGAGGGAACCAAGCTATTCTTCTTCATCGCAGTACCTGGAAACCCGGTCTTCTCAGAAAGGGTCAGGGACCCTGAGCACAGCTTGGAAGAGAGAACAGCATATTCTTCTTCATCGCAGTACCTGGAAGCCAGGTCTTCTCAGAAAGGGTCAGGAACCCCCAGCACAGCTTGGAAGAGAGAACCAGGCTATTCTTCTTCATCGCAGTACCTGGAAGCCAGGTCTTCTCAGAAAGTGTCAGGGACCCCGAGCACAGCTTGGAAAATAGAACCAAGCTATTCTTCTTTGTTGCAGTAACTGGAAGCCAGGTTTTGGAAACCAGGTCTTCTCAGAAAGGGTCAGGGACCCCCAGCAGAGCTTGGAAGGGAGAACCAGGCTATTCTTCTTCTTCACAGTACCTGGAAGCCAGGTCTTCTCAGAAAGGGTCAGGGGCCCCCAGCAGAGCTTGGAAGAGAGAACCAGGCTATTCTTCTTCGTCACAGTACCTGGAAGCCAGGTCTTCTCATAAAGGGTCAGGGGCCCCCAGCAGAGCTTGGAAGAGAGAACCAGGATATTCTTCTTCGTCACAGTACCTGGAAGCTAGGTCTTCTCAGAAAGGGTCAGGAGCTCCCAGAAGAGCTTGGAAGAGAGAACCAGGCTATTCTTCTTTCTCACAGTACCTTGAAGCCAGGTCTTCTCAGAAAGGGTCAGGGGCCCCCAGCAGAACTTGGAAGAGAGAACCAGGCTATTCTTCTTCGTCACAGTACCTGAAAGCCAGGTCTTCTCAGAAAAGGTTAGGGACCCCCAGCACAGCTTGAAAGAGAGAACCAGGCGATTCGTCTTCATCGCAGTACCTGGAAGCCAGGTCTTCTCAGAAAGGGTCAGGGACCCCGAGCACAGCTTGGAAGAGAGAACCAAGCTATTCTTCTTCTTCACTGCAGTATCTGCTCAGAAAGGGTGTGGGGGCCTCAAGATGGCTTGCAAAAGGTATCCAGCCCATCCTTCCTTATTGCAGGGCCTGGAAGTCAGGTCTGCCAAGCAAGGAAGAGGATCTATCTCGACCTTTGAAAATACAAAGTCAATTTTGGATAAAGTTGGAAAGTCTCTGGGGAAAGGAAAGCAACCCCTTGAGTCTTGTGGAACTTTTGTTTGCTGTCTACATCCTTTTGGTACTTTTGTTTTGGAACTACAAAGCTGTGCTGCAGTTGGACAGCCAGAGACATTTGCCTTTTTACATTATATAGAATTTAGCTTGTGAGGGATAGGTTTAAGATTTGGACACAGGACAGCAACCTTTTCTTTGGACATTCTGAAACAAACCGTTTCATTAGCTAGTTTGATAGTAGACTTTCACCATCAAATTCTTGGGAGTGCTTTAATGCACTTTATATTCTTTGCTGCACATCACCCCTTGCCTGATTTACTGCTGTCCAACGTCCATTGCTGGATTGATGTTTTGTTTGTTGCGGTTACATCCACTGTACCTGCTGCCACGCGCATGCGCGTGGAGCGACTCTAGATTTTGCAATAGGTGGCAGATTTTTCACGTCTGCATACAGCATAGCGCATAGCGCATAACATTTACATTTTCGAAGACATTTTCCAGGCAAAGTTCTGTATTAATTGCCTGACATCTATTGGGCACCATGCCAAGCTGTTGCTTTGCCTTGCGTATAACCTGATATTGCCATCATTCGTGCCCGCTTTTGGTAGTAAACTGTGCACCCTGTTTTCCCGGGGATGTTGCTATTTTGCCTGCCGCCATGGGGCCGGATTAGCTTTTAGTCACAGTCTTGCCGGGCATAGGTTTTACATGTATCAATAGAGTGTCTCACAGAGGCAAGGTAGGCATGTCTTAGCCTGCCCGCCTTTGGCACTATGCCAATGCCAAGCGTGCAGGTTTCAGCATGCCTGGGATTGGCATTTTGCCAAGATTTTATTTTTTTTGCCCGAGTTTGCTACTGTGCTCGACATAAAGTGTCCGACTCTCAAAGCATTTAGCATCTAAAAGTAGCGCAGATGTTGTGCTTTTCTTGCCAGGTTTTTGGAAATGCACAAAGCACCCTACCCGCAAAGGTGCCCTGCGCATTTCCAGAGGGTGTTCACCAGCTATCTTCAAGACATTAATGCCGGGAACGTGTATGGCATGCTCCCACAAAAGCATTTCACAGTTTCAGCCCCTTAAAGTGAGATACTAAACAGAGAAAAAAAAAAAGCATTTCTATCCCCGTTTGAGGGACAGAAATGCAAGTAGCAAAGCAGTGGTTCGTACCAGTGCTGGCACATTTAAAATAATGCATGCCAGGGACAGTAATGACCCTCAAATGCAGTGGTATTCAAAAATGTTATGCTGAGCCCCCTTGAGTAAAAACATTGGGGCCGAGCCCCCCACGCCCTTGAGTAAAGATATTATTGCCCGGCCCCCAGATGCCATATCTGTCTATATTGTCTATTAAAAGCAGTCACCATACTCCCTTTCGAAGAACCTCATGCCCCACTGGCCATCCTCCGGCCCCCCTAGGAGGGCCAGCCCCACAGTTTCAAGACCACTGCTCTAGTGCATCGCACCTCTTCCAAACAGGCGCAAGGAACGTGCATTTAAAAGTGCATCCAATTAGTCAATTTGTGATATTAGAAAAATGCACAGAAACGCACTGAGATTTGCAAAATTTTTCTAAAAGTAGTTAAATGAAAGATTATGGGCGTCTCAATGACGCGCCCATTCTCTTGCTTTTTTCTGAAAGGGGCACAACTTGTTTTTTGCACAACTAATGCAATGCACGTCCCATCGTCTGCTTCGCACGCAAAAATGAGAATTGAGCCCGAAATGTTTTAGAATTAATTCCCTGATTAGGTAGGTAGAACAAGTTTTAGGCACGCTACGCGCCTCGAAGGAGTCAACGAGGCGCTCTTAATCCCGATTACCCAAACTACATAGAAGTGTAGAAATGACCTCGGCAATAATGAGGTCTGCAAGAGTCGTCTGGACTCCAGTGGTCCTTTGGCGCCAGGAAACTGAAGGAGAGGCCTGCCCAAGGTTGGCAGACTGCCAATCGTGCTTTCCCTGCTTTCCGTATCAGATGGAGCCGAGCACAGAGTTGTGCAAGGCAGCCTGGGGCTAATGTGTGTGCATGCTGGCAGATCAGCCACCATTTTAGAAATGCATTCCGGCATGCATGAATGTAGTAGTTTTAACATGTCCTCTTATGGAAGCTTCTAGACTTGGCAGGGTTTAAGCACGCCTCTTTCCAACGCTTTGCGGAATAAGGCTTTGCCACGTCAGTGGTAATCATTTTAATATAAAGAAACGTTTTATTGTTGCTCGGAGGCCATTTGATGTACCTCCATTGTTAAGATGTTAAGGGAAAGAATCACAGGTGGTCGCCCTGGCGACCGGTCTGTCGTCAAGTCAACAGGGTATTCTGGCATCCCACAACGGGGAATTCTGTTTGACTGTTGTGAAGATCCCTGATTCAAGGCATGGAACTTCCACCTGTTTCATGTAGCTGTTGTGCTCTAGCACCTTGAAGCGTCTTTGTGCTAGATGGGATTACCAATAAAATGTCTCCGACCAAATAACCGGACAGCCTCAAAGAAGATGACAAAATACTTTTTTTTAATCTCAATGAAGGAAAGCAGGGTTAATCATCATTCATCAATTGATTCAGGCAGGATCACATTGTCTTTTTGATTATACTAAGTTTATATAATGCTAGATGCATCATCTATGACGTCATCCTGCATGGCATATTACAAAAACCTATCGGGGGTGGCATTGGATTAGGGGAACATGTCTACATATATAGATTGCATGAATATTAGTCTCTCATTGGCGGTCCCTTGTCTGTAGGACACGCCCTGAGCTACTTCTAAATACGTATAACACTAATTACAGCAGAGATTTTGGCCGCAGAATAATACTTTGCAACATTGTTTGTAAAAGCGCATGGCAGGCTTTTCTGATTGGTTGGCAACCCAAATCAAACTATGGACGTTTGGCTCACTAGCAGCACATACATAGAAACGAAACCCAAGTGCTTGGAGATACGTCAGCTCTCCTCTTGTTTTCCCAATTAGTCTACCCTCTCTCATCAGTAGGCCCCATGCCAATGTCCTCTATTTGAAGGCTGACCGTCTCGGAACATTCAAGGGAATGTAGGCACACGATTATCTTAGCTCCGAGCCTAATGAATAGCCCTTTTTTGCTAGCTCTTCATCACGTGTTAAGAAGCCACGGATTTGTCAATTTCGATAGTGTATTCAGCACTATTTGATTCAATTATACTGGGTGCAGTTGCTCCTCTTGGCCTTAAGGGAGCTCACTTTATCCCATATAAACGTTATGCACTTTTAATTATCCCATAACTTTGGATCCGTAAAAGTTCTTGTTCCTCCTAATCTTGAGAAATATGTCCTTCGTATACAGTCTGCTCGTTGGACTCCCTTCGTACTTTGCCTTCATCTCTCGAAATAGCATCCTTGGTCTTAGGCCAATGTACTCCTCTATTTTGCAAGGGAAAACCAACTTCATCATCTTTTCACTTTAAGATCCTGGGCTCGTATTTTGAGGTAGCTGGGTTGATTGACATAAGCCATTGTCCATCTTTTTGTAATGGTCATCTTAAACGTTGAATATATACCTCTCATAAGCAAGCTACGGCATGTCCGTTCTACCTTGCGTTACAGCGTATTTACAGTTATTGACCAGTGAGTCACTTCACTCTTCGTTGTATTCATGATTACTGCATCAATGGGTACATGTTTCTCTTAGTGCTTCAGTTACATTGTCATCCTTAAGTATTTTCATATCGTTTCAGCATAGGTTCGTATATCTTCTTCATGACATTCTTTTGCTGTCATCAGACTTTGTTTTAATGTACAACCATTATGTTCATGGCTGCACTTTGGCAGCTCGGCAAACAGCATCCTTCTTGGTAACTTTCTTCCACTATGTTAGCTTGTGAGTACACTCTAAATGGTTGCCTGAGTGCATAACGTCTCTCATATACTCAACGTGGTACAGGAATATTGCATGGATTCATGCATGGGTTCCCAATTTTGGCTCTCCGTCTGTCATTCCAATGGGACGGTGCTAAGGGTGCGGAGACTAGGGATAAGTTGTCCACCTGCTCCTCTACACTCTCATTGTATAAGAGGGGGAGGTGTGCTGTATCCTTGAGTGCTTTCAATTGAGGGAGATGACACGAGTGTGATGATGAATGGAGGTATGAGTCTATGATGGCTCTGTGAGTTCACTGAATGTCAGATCCTGGTGTGACATGATGTGAGGATGAACTGATGGGTGCTTCCTACTTCCTTTAAGAATGCAAACTAAAAAGACAGAAAAATGCAGGGCAATCTGGTCTTTTACAAACCTGGCTCCAGCTGGCTCATTTGACGAATGCCACACCGCACATAGTAGGTGCCTCAATGCGAGTTTGGCAGTAAATTCAAATACCATTATCAGCACCTGGTCTGATAATAAATCCAGCAGATTGCGAGTGACGGATTGTCTTAATCACCACTTATGGTGTTTACAGGGGTCCACTCAGGATGTGGAACATTTACCGTAAGCAGTATTTCCACCTGCAGCTATCCCTTCATCGTCTGGAGGTAAAGGGAAGCCTCAAGCAATTATTCTCAGGTTTCTCCTCCACTTTACCTGGAATCTCAGAGTAAGGTACTGTGGTAAAGTGGCCGTAAATTGACAGTAATTCTATCATTCCCACTTAAATGCCACTTCTTACCGCATGGTACAGTCCCAGTGACTTTGAATTCATGTGCTAATTGCATGATTATCTCTAATGGAATGAAAATCACCTGTGTCCCCTTATCAAATATGAATATCTGGCTTCTATTG
Organism: Ambystoma mexicanum; assembly: GCF_040938575.1. NCBI lineage: Eukaryota > Metazoa > Chordata > Amphibia > Caudata > Ambystomatidae > Ambystoma > Ambystoma mexicanum. Next base: position 57,550,420 of record NC_090938.1, read on the forward strand.
GCATGTGAGACCGGCCTGGTCTTTTCCAAGGCTTTTCCAATGTATCAATCAGATGGGCATCTGTCACTTCTAATAATAATGTTTCATATCCTGCACTGTGTTATGATTTTGAATAATGATTCTTGAGCACTATCCCAATTCTAAGCCATAGAAGCCATATATTATCATATGAAAACAGACAACCTAGACAAAAGGCTACCAACAGGAAGATCTTAATGAATAACATCAACTCATAATACATGGGTCAATTGAATATCATAACATAGTGAAGAATATGAGAAATTATTATTAGAATTGGTGGATGGCAATCTCAGTGATGAACTGAAAAGCCTTGAAAAAGACCTAATACCCTTCAACTGTGCCCTCACCACCGAGTCTTTTACATGAGAACCTTTAACACCCTCCAACACTGCCCTCCCCACTGAGAATTTTACAGCAGAACCATTAACACCCTCCAACTCTGCCCTCACCACCCAGACCTTTACAGGAGAACCTTTAACACCCCCCCCCACTCTGTCCTCACCACTGAGGCATTTACAAGAGAACGTTTAACACCCTCCAACACTGCCCTCACCACCAAGACTTTTACAGGAGAACCTTTAACAGCCTCCAACTCTGCCCTCACCACCCAGACTTTTACAGGAGAACCTTTAACACCCCCCCGACTCTGTCCTCACCACTGAGGCATTTACAGGACAACCTTTAACACCCTACAACTCTGCCCTCACCACAGAGACTTTTACAGGAGAACCTTTAACACCCTCAAACTCTGTCCTCACCACCAAGACTTTTACAGAAGAACCTTTAAGTAGACTTTTACAGGAGAACCTTTAATACCCTCCAGCTCTGCCCTCACCACCTAGGCTTTTACATGAGAACCTTTAACACCCTCCAACACTGCCCTCCCCACTGAGAATTTTACAGCAGAACCATTAACACCCTCCAACTCTGCCCTCACCACCCAGACCTTTACAGGAGAACCTTTAACAGCCCCCCACTCTGTCCTCACCACTGAGGCATTTACAAGAGAACGTTTAACACCCTCCAACACTGCCCTCACCACCGAGACTTTTACAGGAGAACCTTTAACAGCCTCCAACTCTCCCCTCACCACCCAGACTTTTACAGGAGAACCTTTAACACCCCCCCACTCTGTCCTCACCACTGAGGCATTTACAAGAGAACGTTTAACACCCTCCAACACTGCCCTCACCACCGAGCCTTTTACAGCAAAACCATTAACACCCTCCAACTCTGCCTTCACCACCAAGACTTTTACAGGAGAACCTTTAACACCCCTCCCCCCACTCTGTCCTCACCACTGAGGCATATACAAGAGAATGTTTAACACCCTCCAACACTGCCCTCACCACCCAGACTTTTACAGGAGAACCTTTAACAGCCTCCAACTCTCCCCTCACCACCCAGACTTTTACAGGAGAACCTTTAACACCCCCCCACTCTGTCCTCACCACTGAGGCATTTACAAGAGAACGTTTAACACCCTCCAACACTGCCCTCACCACCGAGCCTTTTACAGCAAAACCATTAACACCCTCCAACTCTGCCTTCACCACCAAGACTTTTACAGGAGAACCTTTAACACACCCCCCACTCTGTCCTCACCACTGAGGCATATACAAGAGAATGTTTAACACCCTCCAACACTGCCCTCACCACCCAGACTTTTACAGGAGAACCTTTAACACCATCCAACTCTGCCCTCACCACCCAGACTTTTACAGGACAACCTTTAACACCCCACAATTCTGCCCTCACCACCGAGACTTTTATAGGAGAACTTTTAACACCCTCCAAGTCTACCCTCACAACCGAGACTTTAACAGGAGAACTTTTAAGTAGACTTTTACAGGAGAACCTTTAACACACTCCAACTGTGCCCTCACCACTGGGACTTTTACAGGAGAACATTTAACACCCTCCAACACTGCCCTCACCACCGAGACTTTTACAGGAGAACCTTTAACAGCCTCCAACTCTCCCCTCACCACCCAGACTTTTACAGGAGAACCTTTAACACCCCCCCACTCTGTCCTCACCACTGAGGCATTTACAAGAGAACGTTTAACACCCTCCAACACTGCCCTCACCACCGAGCCTTTTACAGCAAAACCATTAACACCCTCCAACTCTGCCTTCACCACCAAGACTTTTACAGGAGAACCTTTAACACCCCCCCCCCACTCTGTCCTCACCACTGAGGCATATACAAGAGAATGTTTAACACCCTCCAACACTGCCCTCACCACCCAGACTTTTACAGGAGAACCTTTAACACCATCCAACTCTGCCCTCACCACCCAGACTTTTACAGGACAACCTTTAACACCCCACAATTCTGCCCTCACCACCGAGACCTTTATAGGAGAACTTTTAACACCCTCCAAGTCTACCCTCACAACTGAGACTTTAACAGGAGAACTTTTAAGTAGACTTTTACAGGAGAACCTTTAACACACTCCAACTGTGCCCTCACCACTGGGACTTTTACAGGAGAACATTTAACACCCTCCAACTCTGCCCTCACCACCCAGACTTTTACAGGAGAACCTTTAACACCTTCCAACAGTGCCCTCCCCACCGAGACTTTTACAGCAAAACCATTAACACCCTCCAACTCTGCCTTCACTACCAAGACTTTTACTGGAGAACCTTTAACACCCTACAACTATGCCCTCACCACCAAGACTTTTATAGGAGAACCTTGAACACCATCCAACTCTGCCCTCACCACCGAGACCTTTACAGGACAACCTTTAACACCCTACAACTCTGCCCTCATCACCAAGACTTTTACAGGAGAACCTTTAACACCCTCAAACTCTGTCCTCACCACCAAGACTTTTACAGGAGAACCTTTAAGTAGACTTTTACAGGAGAACCTTTAACACACTCCAACTGTGCCCTCAACACCGGGACTTTTACAGGAGAACCTTTAAGTAGACTTTTACAGGAGAACCTATAACACCCTCCAACTCTGACCTTGCCACCCAGACATCTACAGGAGAACCTTTAACACCCTCCAACTCTGCCCTCACCACCGAGACTTTTGCAGGACAACCTTTAACACCCTCCAATTGTGCCCTCACCACCTAGACTTTTACATGAGAACCTTTAACACCCTACAACTCTGCCCTCACCACTAAGGCTTTTTCAGGAGAATCTTTAAAACCCTCCAACTCTGACCTTGCCACCCAGACTTTTACAGGAGAACCTTTAACACTCTCCACCTCTGCCCTCACGACCGAGGCCTTTTACAGGAGAACCTTTAACACCCGCCAGCTCTGCCCTCACCATGCGTATGGCCCTTATTGGTGCCTAATGGCACTTTCACAATGACTGATGGGCTTGCATCACGCCTGCATTGACTGAGTGCATTGTCATGTACGGCGGCTCAGTTTACCCATCCCAGTGCTAGTGTGCACCCCATCGACCATCGCGTCTACCTTCTAGAATCCGGTGCCTTCCTATTTGAGGCCGGGACCCTCACTGTACTAGTGAGGGGGGACTCCATGGATACCAGAGGCCAACCCCTGCTGTGGCGATCAAACTATCAGCAAACCAGCATGCTGGAGCCATCTAGACCAGAGGCGGCAACGATCAAGCTCCAAAGGATTCTGCCTACAACTCCCATCAGCCCTTACCAGCTTAGTCAGTAGTCAAGGAGCCTGCGATGTGTAGTGCCAATCGTCTGAAGAAGGGTAGGTTGCCTACTATTGCTCTAAGTCATCCCTGCTGTGCCGAAGGGACTCTCAGTATACCCATGTGGAAGCACTGTTTGCTCCTTGAGGCCCAACCCTCCCTAGAGTAATGCTCCATGACTTTGCCAGTGTGGTTGGCTCAGGGTGCCCTGTCATGGCTAGCGTCTGTTTTAATGTCTCCGACGTTTAGAAAGTATTTCTGACACTCTATCCTTCAGCACAGTCCTCAAAGTCGGAGATGGAAGTCAGTGGAAATTATTTACTAACTTAAAAAGTTCAAAGATTCTAATATGTTCTTGACCCATGAAACCCTATGAGCCTTCCATGAAACTCTTAGTGGGGTAATATGTCATTACATCTTCGAGAAAGGAACACATCTGCAACCACGTGGCCCAATTATTCAGGAATGTTTGAATTAGTCTCAACTAAGCCACTGATGATTGCCCAAAACATGCAACTCTTCACCTCACCCACAAAGATCCAAGCAGGTCCTAGATGGCACAGCAGCTCAGCAAGTCAGATTAGGGTAAGAGGCAGCTCTCAGCCTGGCAATCAGCAAGCCAAGGAACTTGAAAAGAGTGCCTGGGGTTATCCTACCTCGGCAGCTAATGTCATGATCCGCAGAACACACCCCTTTTGGACCACATGGTCCTTGTAACACCGGGGCTTGCACTCCTTGATACTCCCAACATGGCCGTCAAACACGCAACATCTTCCTTGTCCTTACGTCAGGCGTAGCGTATTTACAAATAGGCCGTGCCCCCGCGGGCCCGTGCGTCTCAATGCTCCTGCAAGCAGCGACTAGACGTGTGCTCCGTAGTTCGCTACACTATTGTCCTTGTTCCTGGACCTCCTAATTCCATTCCCATTACCCTCTTCCTTGTTTCCCGGACTCGTGTGCTGTGTGCTTACCCTCTTCGTTCCTGGATCCCAGAGTGTCTGAATCATGGAGCTCTGAACGCATGCTGGAGCCAGAAGAGGCTCGCGCGGGCTTATACAAGACCAGGTCCGTGCGTAAGAAGACACCACCCAAGAAATCCTACAAGGATCGCTCCCAGGTGAGAAAAGGGGAATTCCGTGACAGTTTGAGACGCCAAACGACCGAAGTCGAAGCCGACATGGAAGCGGCTGTTCAGGATCTCATGCGTGGCATGCAAGAACTAACGACCGAGGTACAAAATTTAAAGGCGGAAAACGCTGCGCTCAAACAATTAGTTCTATCCCGTGGTTCTGCCACAAAGGAAAGCGTATTGCTGGGCGGCATTGTTGACAAATACGATGGGTCGGCAAAAACCCTTCGTGGATTCCTTGATTCTTGTTTGGTGCACTTTACTTTTAAGGCCTACTACTTTTCAACCCCTAGGGCTAAGGTTGGCTTCATAATTTCACACCTTTCCGGAAATGCTCTAACTTGGGCTACGCCCTTAGTCAATTCTGGTGATGCCCTCCTGGATGACTACGACGGTTTCATACAAGCCCTTAAAAACATGTTTGACTGCCCTGAGCAGGTCTACAGTGCCCAGGAGCGCCTGGCTAGACTTTCATCAAGGAACCCAGGATATGCTTACGTATGTAACCCGATTCAAGCAATTGACCAAGGAAGCTGACTGGTCTCCTGAAGCAAGTTTTACACTTTTCAGAAGGGGACTGAATCAGGATATCAACGATGAATTGGCCAGAGTGGCTCGCCCAAGCTCGTTACAGTCCCTTTTGGACCTTGCCATGCAAATAGATTTTCGTATCCAGGAAAGAAAGGCAGAAAAAAGGAAATTCAAAGTAACCCCCCCCCGAAGGCATCCTTCGAGATTACCTCCAAGACTGACACAAATCCAGGGTCAGCTACTGAACCAAAACCTATACAGATAGGAGCCTTCCGTGGACCCATATCCCTGCAAGAAAGGATGAGAAGGATTCATACGGGGCTATGCATGTACTTTGCCTCGGATAAACACCTAGTTAGAGAATGCCCTCTAGCCCCTCCTCTGCGTTCGGAAAATGCCAGCTCCCAATCCTAGATGGAGCAAGGCTTCAGGAGAGAGATGTTTGCTCCAGGTCTATTCCATACTTGAACTCTCCTGGACAAAACAGCCTAGTGATTGTACAGGCCCTTCTAGCGCCATCCAAGAATAAGACCTACTCCATTTTGGCCTTGGTTGACTGCGGAGCTATGGGAGTAGTCATTGATCAAGATTGGGTTACATGTCACCACATTCCATATGAGACACGAAGTACCATGCAACCGGTGGAAGCGATCAATGGAAGACCCCTCACTTCAGGGCCTATAAGCCTGCAGACTAAAGATATCCAACTTTCAATAAACCATCACCAAGAGCTGATCAGATTTGACATCATAAAGTCTGCTCATTATCCCATGGTCCTGGGTATGCCCTGGTTAAGAAGCATAATCCTTATATCAACTGGGCAGCAGGATCCTTATTTCTTGGATCTGAGTTTTGTATGTCTCACTGTCTATTCCTGGAATCATCCGTGACACCTTCCAAAGAACCATCAGTAGATCAGCAAGTTCCACTCATGGTTTCCAATATCATATCGGTTCCAAAGGCCTATCATAGTTATGCTGATGTGTTCTCAACCGCCATAGTCCAGGCTCTACCCCCTCACAGACCTGAAGACTGCACCATAGAACAGAACCCTCAGCAGTGATTCCATTTGGGAGGATGTTCATCCTATCCGAACCTGAAAAGAGAGCCCTACGAGAATACATGGATACCAACCTTGAAAATGGCACCATAAGACCATTGAAATCCCCAGCTGGAGCCTCACTGTTTTTTGTACCCAAGAAGGACACTAAGGAACTTAGACCTTGCCTCGATTATCGTGGATTAAATCAATGCACCATCAAGGACCGCTACCCTTTACCCTTGATCTCGGATATCCTGAAAGCGGTGAGAGTAGCTGTAATCTTCACGAAACTGGATCTCAGGGGTGCCTCTCATCTGATCCGTATCAGGGAAGGAGATGAATGGAAAACAGCCTTTCGAACACCCTTTGGACACTTCGAATATCTGGTAATGCCCTTTGGACTTGCTAATGCCCTTGCCGTCTTTCAACGTTTCATGGATAGGGTGTTCTCTGATATGCTGTTCATCTTCATCTTCGTCATCGTCTACCTGGACGATATCCTGATCTATTCCAAGGACCTTGTAAGGCATGAAGAACATGTTAAGGCTGTTTTACAACGACTACGTGAACATAGACTCCTAGCCAAACCCGCGAAATGCCTGTTTAATGTAACCTATGTTCATTACCTATGATTTGTCCTCAGTCCAGAAGGAATTGGTATGGATCAGTCAAAGGTAAAAGCCATATTATCCTGGCCGGCTCCCACTTCTGTGAAACAAGTTCAATCCTTCCTGGGGCTAGCCAATTTCTACCGGAAGTTCATACCCACCTTTTCTGAGATTGTTCAGGCGATCATTGCACTCTTGAAGAAAGACACTCCCTTTCTCTGTTCTACACCTCAAGACAAGGCATTCCAACATTTAAAGACAGAGTTTACTCAAGCCCCCATCCTAGCACAACCCGACATAAATCGACCATTCATAGTGGAGACGGATGCCTCTAAGTACGCCATAGGAGCAGTGCTGAAGCAAGAGTTCGAGAACAAGATGGAACACCCCATTGCTTATCTTTCAAGAATTCTGACTCACAGTGAGACACATTACTCTATCCTGGAAAAGGAACTGTTAGCCATCCGTCAAGCCTTCACCGAATGGCGACACCTACTTCTGAGAGCGAGACATCCAGTCCAGGTCCGCACGGACCATCGGAATCTTCAAGTTCTACAATCCTTGGAGTGTAGGAACAGTCGTCAGGCCCATTGGGCCTTCTTCTTTGCCCAGTACCAGTTCCACATCCATCATGTCCCCGGATCACAGAACATAATTGCTGATGCCTTATCCCGACGTCCTGACTACGAAACAATTGAAGATCGGACCTATCCCAAGATGTTTCCCCACACGATTTTTGCAGTCCAAGCAGTCAGTCTCCTCGAAGAAATTTGGATACAAACCCAATGCTCTGAATTCTGGAAGGATATATCAAGGAAGAACCAATGGAATCTAAGAATCAAGGATGGATACTTGTTCAAGGATAATGCTCTAGTCATCCCCACACAGAAATTACAACAAAGGATAATCAACCTCTGCCATGATACCCTTCATTCTGGACATTGTGGCATCACCAACACACTCTGTCTTATATAAAGACAATGTTGGTGTCCTAGAATGAAGACAGACGTACAACTGTACATCCAAGCCTGTTCTATTTGTAGTCAGAACAAACACGATAACAAGAGACCAGCAGGTCTCCTACTACAAACAAGACCATGGGAATTCATCGCTACAGACTTCATTGTGGAATTGCCACCTTCCAGGGGATACACAACTATCATGGTTACCATTGACTTGTTCACTTGCATGGCTCACTTTACACCCCTGCATAAACTACCGTCCTCATCAGAGCTAGCTGGAATCTTCCTGGAACACATTTTCCGCCTACATGGACTTCCTTCCAAGATCATATCAGACCGAGGACCTCAACACGTCTCACAATTCTGGAAACATCTCTGTCGCATGCTGGGAATCCAACGTGCTCTCTCATCAGGTTATCATCCACAAACCAATGGAGATACAGAATGTGTAAACCAGACCCTGGAACAATACCTTTGCTGTTTCGCCACTAAGGTTCAGGACGACTGGTCACTCCTAATACCCGTGGCTGAGTTTGCGTACAACAATTCCGATCATTCGGCAATCAACACCAGCCCCTTTTATTGCAGTCAAGGATTTCATCCATCAGTGTTACCCTCTGTTCTTCCACATCCCACACCTGTTCCTACCATTGACTCCTGGATGGAAACACTCATCAATGTACACAAGGAAGCCAAGGAACACTTAGAGAAGGCCAGAATACGAACTAAACAAAATGCCGAGTCTAAAAGAAGACCAGGACCTTCATATGCATTTGGTGATCAAGTCTGGTTGTCCTCGAAGCTACTACCCCGACACCTACGGCCAAACAAACTGGCCCCCCGGTACTATGGTCCATTTCCCGTCAAGGAATTCATAAATCCTGTCTCATACCGACTCAAGCTACCAGACTCCTGGAAGAAGATTCACCCAGTTTTTCACACTTCTTTATAAAAACCCTACATCCGATCTTCCTGGAAATCCTGCAGACCCCCTCCGGTGGTGGTGGACGACCAAGTGGAATATGAAGTGTCCCGAATATGCGATTTCAAGGGGTCAGCTTCAATAACTGGTTGAATGGAAAGGATATCTTCCAAGTGAAAGCAACACAGTGCGTGGCCTGTCACTATTCCTTAACAATTATACAAGACCAGGTCCGTGCGTAAGAAGAAACCGCCCAAGAAATCCTACAAGGATCGCTCCCAGGTGAGAAAAGGGGAATTCCGTGACAGTTAAACCTTAGCCATGCCTCTCATCTGCCTGACCCTCAATCCCCGTTAGCCACGACCCTCATCTGCCTGATCCTCAATCCCTGTTAGCCACGCCCTCATCGCTTTGCGCCTCAAATCCCGCTAGCCACGCCCCTTACCGGCCTGCTCCTGTAATCCCCATTAGCCACGCCCCTATCGGCCTGCTCCTCAATCCCTGTTAGCCATGCCCCCATCAGCCTGCACCTGAATCCCCGTTAGCCACGCCCCTCATCTGCCTGCTCCTCAATCCCCGTTAGCCACGCCCCTCACCTGCCTGCTCCTCAATCCCCGTTAACCACGCCCCTCATCTGCCTGATCCTCAATCCCCGGTTCAGAGGGTGTACAGTGTATCCAAGAGAGAAAGGAGGAGAAAAGTCAGATTGGGAGCAGTCTGCAGAGATCAGTAGTAGAAGTGTGGGAAGAAGAGCATGCCTTCTGCCTTGCTGGGCCTTTTGGATGCCTTGTCTTGATTTGCACTGCTCTTTTATGCCTTTGCCTGCCTTGCTATGGTATCAGGTAACAATGTCCCCTTACATAATGTTGCTGGGAAAAGCCGTTGGCAACATTATATATGGGGACGGGTTGGGGGGGATGTCCCCTGCTCCCCTTGTTAAAAAAAAAAATTGTCAAGAGAAATTTTTGCGCGGACATTACTACATAGAACCCTTACTATGCCATGCCTTGATACTTATAGTGTCTTCATTGTCTGTACCCCGCACTAACTAGAGACTGTGTCTGCATGTACCTGCTGTCTCACATTGTTCACCATTGGGGTTTTCTCGTCTTCCTGTCCTGAACCTGGGGAAGACCCTGTACCGGGGCTCCACCCCTTGAGCGTTGGGCCGTCTGTAGCTTTGTCCTCATTCAGGGGTGTTGCGCCCCCCCGGACAGTCCACCTTAATGAGCCTGGACTCTAGGAGGGAGTCAGAGAGCACGGAATGTAGATCCAGGAAACATATCTTATTCGGTCAAGGATGGCACTCTGTCAAGAGTGGCACAGGGCCCCCAGGTAGGGTTTGGGTGGCTGTGCTGATGTAAGGTGACAGATAAGTACACACACAGCAGGAAACTCAACAAGAAAGAAAAGTAGGCAACTGTAGTTGTGAACAGAAAGGGGCAGGAAATACAAAGATACAAACAAAATGGATTCCCTCTTGGGGTGTATGCAAAAATGGAAAAGAGTGTTCCACTGACCTTTGGAAACTCCAGCCTTCTGCACAGATTACTGTTACAGGGGCCCACTCTGTCTGCTCATGGCTGGGAACAACAGCTGTGGGTGTCTGTAACACTGAAAACGCGACAAGGGAAGGGGCAGAGGTTGCCTGCCGGAAACCAACCTTCAAGCTCTGTACAAAGGATCAACATAAGACACAAGAGAGACAAGAACAGAAATAACCAGGGAAAAGGAAGTCTAAGAGAAATCTAGCAGAAGGGAATGAAGGAAAACACAGTACAATAGAAATGGGTAAACTAAAGGGGAGGACAGAGGACTCAAGGAAGAGAAGGACAGGAATGAAGAAAAAGGGGTTGCAAACAAGGAAGAGAGCAAGGGAGCAGCAGCCAGGAAATAGGGGGGCTGCAAACAAGGAAGCGGAGCTGCAGTAACGGGTGGCACAAGGTGCAGAAAAACTGTAGTGGATTGTAGAGGACTGTCGTAGGCTGCAAGGCAGAGAGTCCAGAGGAGTAGGACTGAGAGCTGTAGCAGGCGGCAGACAGAGAGCCCAGAGTTGTAGGGCAGCAAGGAGCGAACCCAAAGGAACAGGGCGTCGGGGCAGGGAGACCAGAGAGTCAGGGCTGAAAGCAGAAGAGAGTAGCAGGCTGCAAGGCAGGGAGCCCATAGGACCAGGGCTGTGAGGCAGGGAGCCTAGAAGGCTAGGGCTGAAGGCAGCGGAGTGTAACAGGCTGCAAGGCAGGGAGCCCAGAGGAGCAAGGCTGTAGGTAGCGGAGGGTTGCAGGCTGCAAAGCAGGGTGCCCAGAGGAGCAGGGCTGTGAGGCAGGGAGCCCAGAAGGCTAGGGCTGTAGGCAGCAGAGTGTAGCAGACTGCAAGGCAGGCAGCCCCGAAAGAGCACTGGATCAAAGCAGGAAAATGCAGCAACAGGAACAGCATACAAATTCGAGTCACAAGGCAAAAAGGGGCTGGGAGGACTCTTGAAGCAACAGACTGAGCTCCTGCATGCAGCTGCTTAAATACAGCCCTGCCCTGTACTGAGGCAGGCTAATTGGCAGCACCTGGAGCAGCCCACCTGAAGATAATCTGCCTCCTCCCTCTCTGGTCCTGAGATGGTGGAAGCAGCACTGATTGCTAGGGCTTCTGGGGATTGTGGTTCCAATACTGACGAATGGGAATGGCCAGGGATTGATAGCTGTAGCAAGGTGCATTATGGTACTTGTAGTTAGCTGAATTAAATAGGAAAGTACCAATGTCGTACAAATGGAAATTAAGGACTAAAATGTGAATAGGGGTTGTTTAAAGAGTATTATAAAGATAAACGAGTACCATATCCTCCATGATGGTTGCCAATGTGTGCGCCAGTGGCACAGGCGTGACATATTCCTTCCTCTCCGTCTCCTTCCCCAGACGCACCAGGTTCCACTGCACAAGTTTCATCTATATGCCAGACATACCTTAGAGGGAAAACGCCAGTTCCTGTCCTGCCGCGGATGGTCCCGGGTCCACACCTCGGGATCTCCTAGAAGGTGAGATGTCTGTCCCACCTCTCACCAGTACCTGTGCAGTATTGGAGAATTGATGCCGATCAGTACCCCCTGCCCAAAAAACCCTCACTAGGCGGCAAAGATTTTGCAAAGTTCCAAATCATCGCTAGCCTCCTTTGGTAGCCAAAATCTTCTAAAAGGTTAACAGCTCTGGTCTTAGTTTGGGGTGAGCCTCTACAACCGCCGAAATCTGGCAAATTACCTACAGTGATCCTGCCCAGCCATCTGCAGCCTTCGACACTGATGACCACCCCATCTTGTTTGATCTTCAATCAATTGCAGATGTCTCTAACAAGACTCGGGAGGATAGCTCAGGGGCAACGCGCTCGTCTTGGACGCAAGACGACACAGAGCAACACAGGTTAGATCCCCGGGTCCGGGCTTAGAAACCTCTGGGTATTAAGGGTGTTATAAATAACCAATCATATCACATCAAGGCCATTAACTGGTTCCACTCTCATTGAAAACAGAGCCTGCGATTGGGCAATAGCATAACCCCTCGAAGATCTGTACCAATGGGTATGCCTCAAGACTCCCCATCAGCTTTACTTCTCATCACTACCACTAGTGGACATTCTCAGATCACACCCCTTCCTATGCGGACGACACGACCGGCACTGATCAGTGGAAAAGCACCAATTCTCTGCCATCTCAGAAGGGACTTGAATACATGGAATCCTGGGTGAGAGCGGATTCCCTGAAGCTCATTGGATCCAAGACTGATATTCTGCAACTGAGGGGACCATGTCTTCCCAAGCAAACCGACCTTCTTCCTCCAATCTCTCCCCATTAAATCTTCTGTTGGAAACATTGACTTTCTATAGGACACCGATAAGAGCCTGAATTGCCAAGTCGGAGCTGTTGTCGCGAACCACGTGCGCAACACACTCCAATAGCCCCCCTGCCCCAGGAAAACCACTCGATGGTATTTGATGCTGTTACCAACTCAGGATTGGATTACTGCAATGCCCTTTAAGCAGGCCTCCCATCCTACTAAATGTGCCACTTCTAAAAGGTCCAAAATGCAACCTTCCTCGGGATCTTTGGGTTAAAACAGGCATAAGTCACTTCCTAACCACCTAAGAAGTCTCCTAGTAGCTTCCAGGATCAAATTCAGGACGTTGTGTCTTACCTAAAAAAGCTTTCACAGTTCCCGCCCCCCAACCTGTGGAGAAACCCACCATCCATCCGATCCCTGCTCATCGGACTCCGACCTCCTCTTAAATCCCTCGTCCCATTGCAGCACTAAGGGGGCAGGTACTTCTCTGCTTTTGGCCCTCGCCTCCGGAACTCACTTTCATCTGATCCCAGGGCCTTAGACCTGACCCTAACATGCAGTCAAGGTTACACTAAAAACCTTATTCTAACCTGTTTGCCCTCCTTCCCACTTGACCACAGGTTCTTTCCCCTTCTCACTGCCCTTTCCCAATCGTACCCTGTCTTGAGCCCCCGCCGCCCCTTGATTGCCTCTCCTAGTCCACCTCTTGCACAGTTCTGCTTCACAGAGGTTGGTAAGGCTGGCACACCTGACTTCTGCCTGACTAGATCCCAGCCCTACCTGAGAGAACGTGTAGAGGCTCTGCCTGACAAATGACTGGCTCTTACACAGCAGACAGGCGTTGGTAAGAAACTCTCCCTGACATGTGACTGACTCTTGTCCAGCCCGGCCATGCTAGTCAGAGCCTGGCATGGCTCCGCCTGACATGTGACTGGCTTAGCCCTTTGAGACAGAGTTTGTTAAGGCTCATACTGACACGTGACTGACACGTGACTGACTGATCCACCGCCCTGGCAGGCATTGGTAAGGAGGCTGTACCTGACAGGTGCCTGACTCTTACTGCACCCCACCTCACAGAGCTTGGAAAGGCTCCGCCTGACATGTGATTGACTCTCCCGTGCCCCGCCTGACAGAGCTCGGTAAGGCTCCGCCTGACATGTGATTGACTCTCCCGTGCCCCGCCTGACAGAGCCGGGTAAGGCTCCGCCTAACATGTGATTGACTGCCGTGCCCCGCCTGACAGAGCCGGGTAAGGCTCCGCCTGACATGTGATTGACTCTCCCGTGCGCCGCCTGACAGAGCTTGGTAAGGCTCCGCCTGTCATGTGATTGACTCTCCCGTGCCCCGCCTGACAGAGCTTGATAAGGCTCCGCCTGACATGTGATTGACTGCCGTGCCCCGCCTGACAGAGCTGGGTAAGACTCTGCCTGACCTGTGACTGACTCTCCCGCGCCCCGCCTGACAGAGCTTGGAAAGGCTCCACCTGACATGTGACTGACTCTTCCCACGCCCCGCCTCACAAAGCTTAGAAAGGCTCTGCCTGACATGTGACTGACTCTTACCCAGCCATATCTGACAGAGCTTGGAAAGGCTCTGCCTGACATGTGACTGACTCTTACTCAGCCAGATTTGGCAGAGATTGGTAAGGCTCTGCCTGACCTGTGACTGACTCTTACCCAGCCATATTTGGCAGAGCTTGGAAAGTCTCCGCCTGACATGTGACTGACTCTTCCCACGCCCCGCCTCACAGAGCTTGTAAAGGCTCTGCCTTACATGTGACTGACTCTCCCCATGCCCCGCCTCACAGAGCTTGGAAAGGCTCTGCCTTACATGTGACTGACTTGCCCGCGCCCCGCCTGACAGAGCTGAGTAAGGCTCTGTCTGACATGTGACTGACTCTTCCCACGCCCCGCCTCAGAGCTTGTAAAGGCTCTGCCTTACATGTGACTGACTCTCCCCATGCCCCGCCTCACAGAGCTTGGAAAGGCTCTGCCTGACCTGTGACTGACTCTCCCGCGCCCCGCCTGACAGAGCTTGGAAAGGCTCCACCTGACATGTGACTGACTCTTCCCACGCCCCGCCTCACAAAGCTTAGAAAGGCTCTGCCTGACATGTGACTGACTCTTACCCAGCCATATCTGACAGAGCTTGGAAAGGCTCTGCCTGACCTGTGACTGACTCTTACCCAGCCATATTTGGCAGAGCTTGGAAAGTCTCCGCCTGACATGTGACTGACTCTTCCCACGCCCCGCCTCACAGAGCTTGTAAAGGCTCTGCCTTACATGTGACTGACTCTCCCCATGCCCCGCCTCACAGAGCTTGGAAAGGCTCTGCCTTACATGTGACTGACTTGCCCGCGCCCCGCCTGACAGAGCTGAGTAAGGCTCTGTCTGACATGTGACTGACTCTTTCCACGCCCCGCCTCACAGAGCTGGGTAAGGCTCTGCCTGGCATGTGACTGACTCTTCCTCTGCCCACCTTGACAGAGACAGAGTGATATGACACTGACTCTGCCCCAGCCCTGCCGGACTTTCAGCGGGAGAGGCCTGCGCGGGGGGGTTTCACGTGTCATGTACTGAGTCCTTTTCCGGTGGCTGGCGATGTGCCCCTTGCCATTGTCTGGTGAGGGTACCAGGGCAGGGCCAGGGGGGTAGCCCGGCTCACTCGCCAGGTGTTTGGCGTCTTCTTTGCACTGGCTCTATAATGCTGCCTTTGCATAACATGGAGCAGGAAGGACTCATGTTGTGCTCGACAATGAGGAAGCGGGAAGAGGCGCACACCGTGAGCCCTTCTGCAAACAGCGCGTGTTTGCGCGTCGGGTGAGTTCCCTTGACTGCTCCAGATCAAGGTTAGAGGTAGGAGGGAGACTGGGCGCCAATCCAGCGTGGAGTGGGGCGTAAAGGGGGTGTAGAGCGCTCCGGGGGGCGGGGGAGGGGAGGCTGATGCCATTACGTGCAACTCATGCGAGGCGGGGCCGCGTGAGGGAAAGCGAGAGGAAACCTTAATTATATTTATAGGGCTAGTGAGGCTGAGGGCCGTGTGCCTTTGAGGCATGGCTTCAGAGCGCTGCTGGAGACTGCACGAGGGAGGCGACGATCTGAGGTGATAGCAAACAAGGTCTTCTGTAATGTGAGCGCCGCACGGGTTTAATGTCTGAATTCAAGGAGTGTGCTTCTGAGAAATGAGACTGCCAACGGGGCAACTGCTTGGGGGCCCATTGAAACTGAAAGAGTTGAAATGCCCTGACGCCACCACTGCCCTTCTGCTATGTTTACAGACCCCCAGCTTGGTAACGTTATAGCTGTGCTGTTTTACGGTGCAGCTAGATTACACAAACAAGCAAGCCAGAGGGAAGAAATGACGCAAAATCCGGGTTTCTCATGCAAGATTTCGGGGTGACGTGCGTGGCCTCTCCTTAAGGGACTTCTCACACACAACTGACACCGTGTTCAAGAGAAATGAGTGCAGGCAGAGCAGTCCCCTTTTCAGGCGCTTTAGGGTTCAACATTGTAAGGAGCTCTGTAGCTTTGCTTCTAGCCTCGGAGAGACAGATTAGCTTGACCCCAGCAGCTACCAGGAGCTTCTTTTGAGCCTCCAGGCCCAGGCTTTCACACCACTTGTTGCATGTCACCCCTGTAGGGGGACATGGTACGTTCCAATACGTGTGCTGTGGTCACATGGGTCCCCCATGTGACCACGTTAATAAAATAGGCGAGCTGCTTCCGGCTCGTCAGTCCACACCAACGAGACTCCGTGGTGTGTGTGTGTGTTTTGTTAGCGCCATGCTGGTGCCTCACCACGTGCTCTGGGTCCAAGGACGGGGCCCAGCTCCAGGACGGTGCCCCTGCCGGGCAACACCGTCCCTGTGTGTTCCCCTGGCCCTGTGAGTCGGGCCAGGGTGGCGATCCCAGCCTGGGTGCCCCCCAGAGCCGGGGCTGCGGTATGCCGGTTGCCACCCAGCCATGTGTGGAGCTCCGGTGACCCCGGAGCGGGTGGGATGAACCCCCACCCCTAATCTAGCGGCGTGATCGCCGCACCTGTGTGTGCACTGTCGGCTGACACCCAACCCGAGTATGGGGCTGCCCGGTGATCCGGAGCAGCCCCCAACACCACTGAGCATGGGGTTCTGCTTCAGAGGGTCCGGGTGACAAGCCTTGCGCTTCGTTGGTTTGCCTCTTTCTTGACCGACCGCCTCCAGACAGTATCTCTTCCCCCTTTTAAATCCCTTCCTAAGGTACAGCCATGCAGGGTTCCTCAGGGCTCTGCCTTGTCTCCCCTTTTATCTCATTTATATTTGCGCCTGCTGGCCACACTGGTTGCAGATCATGGGGTGCGTTTCTATTCTTACGCTGATGACACGCAGATCCTCTTCTGCTTAAATGCTACGGCCTGGGAACCCCCCTTGAGGCTGAAGAACTCCCTCGCTTCTGCTGGAAGATGGATGAACACAAATTGGCTCAAACGTAATGGGCATACAACGGAGGTCCTTGTGATTGGCTCCCCTGCCATTGGGGCCATGTGTCAAGGATGGCACTGTCAAGAGTGGCACCGGGCACCCAGGTAGGGTTTAGGTGGCTGTGCTGATGTAAGGTGACAGATAAGCACAGACAGCAGGAAGCTCAACAAGAAAGAAGAAGAGGTAACAGAAGCTGTGAACAAAAAGGGCAGAGAATACAAAGGTACAAACAAACTGGGTTCCCTCTTGGGGTGTATGCAGAAAATGGGAAAGAGTGTTCCACTGACCTTTGGATACTCCAGCCTTCTGCACAGATTGCTGTTACAGGGGCCCACTCTGCTCAAGGCTGGGAACAACAGCTGTGGGTGTGGGTACAGAAACAGTATAACTGGAATGGATAACTTAAGGGAGAACCAAAGACTCAAGGAAGAGAAGGACAGGGTAAAGAACAGGGGGTTGCAAACAAGGAAGAGAGTAAGGAAGCAGTAGCCAGGAAACAGGGGGGCTGCAAACAAGGAAGCAGGGCTGGAGTAACAGATGGCACAAGGTGCAGGCAAACTGTAGAGGACTGTAGAGGACTGCAGAGAACTGTAGTAGGCTGCAAGGCAGTGAGTCCAGAGGAGCAGGACAGCAAAGGAGCGAGCCCAGAGGAGCAGAGCAGCGAGGCAGGGAGCCCAGAGGAGCAGGGCAGCGAGGCAGGGAGCCCAGAGGAGCAGGACAGAGAGCTGTAGTAGGCTGCAGACAGAGAGCCCGAGGAGCAGGGCAGCAAGGAGCGAGCCCAGAGGAGCAGGACAGCGAGACAGGGCGTCCAGAGGAGCAGGACCGAGAGCTGTAGTAGGCGACAGAGAGCCCAGAGGAGCAGGGCAGCGAGGCAGGGAGCTCCGAGGACCAGGGCTGTAGGCAGAGGAGTGTAGCAGGCTGCAAGGCGAGGAGCCCAGAGGACCAGGGCAGCCAGGAGCGAGCCCTCAGGAGCAGGGCAGCGAGGCAGGGAGCCCAGAGGACCAGGGCTGCAGGCAGAGGAGTGTAGCAGGCTGCAAGGCGAGGAGCCCAGAGGACCAGGGCAGCCAGGAGCGAGCCCTCAGGAGCAGAGCAGCGAGGCAGGGAGCCCAGAGGAGCAGGGCAGCGAGACAGGGCGTCCAGAGGAGCAGGACCGAGAGCTGTAGTAGGCTGCATACAGAGAGCCCAGAGGAGCAGGGCAGCCAGGAGCGAGCCCTCAGGAGCAGGGCAGCGAGGCAGGGAGCCCAGAGGACCAGGGCTGCAGGCAGAGGAGTGTAGCAGGCTGCAAGGCAGGGAGCCCAGAGGAGCAGGGCAGCTAGGCGAGGAGCCCAGAGGACCAGGGCTGCAGACAGAGGAGTGTAGCAGGCTGCAAGGCAGGGAGCCCAGCGGAGCCGGGCAGCAAGGTGTGCTGGAATCAGAAGCCGGATGAAATGGCAACAGGAACAGCATTCAAATCATGGCTCAAGGAAAAACGGTGCTGGGAGAACTCTTAATGCAAGAGACTGAGCTCTTGCAGGCAGCTGCTTAAATACAGCCCTGCCCTGTACTGAGGCAGGCTAATTGGCAGCACCTGGAGCAGCACACCTGAAGATAATCTGCCTCCTCCCTCTCTGGTCCTGAGATGGTGGAAGCAGCACTGATCGCTAGGGCTTCTGGGGATTGTGGTTCCAATACTGATGAATGGGAATAGCCAGGAATTGATAACTGTAGCAAGGTGCATTATGCTACATGTAGTTAGCTGAATTAAATAAGCAAGTACCAAAGTCGTGCAAATGGAATTTAAGGACCAAAGTGTGAATAGGGGTTGTTCAAAGAGTATTATGAAGATAAATGAGTTCCAAATAGTCCATGATGGTTGCCAATGTGTGCGCCAGTGGCACAGGCATGACACCATGTGGACTACCAAATACTGACCGACGCCTTGGGGCCCTGCCCTGAGCCAGTTCTAGCAGTAAAAATTTTGGGAATCAAACTCCTGGCCAGTGGGTCAAGAGAAGCCCACATTTCTTCTCAGTGTCGGCTTTGTTAAACTGAAAATCTTGCGAAACTTCTACGTCTTATCAGTCCTTCCTCTGAGTCCAAGGTGGTCCCTGCTTTTCTTATGGGATCCATTGACCATTGCAACCGTATCTATCTTGAACAACCAGAGGTTATGTTACACCATTTGCAGATTCTCCAAAACTGAGCTGCCCGGCTGGCTCTTGGAGCCCCTAGAGTCTAGCACTCTAAGGATCAGCTTTGTCAGCTGCACTGGCTTCCTAGAAGGAGGAGCCGGATCAAGTGTAATACTCTGTGCCTAGTGCACCGCGCCATTCAGAATTCTGGCGCTGAGTTTCTAGCCTCCACCAGGACTCTTCGCTCCTCTTCCCACTCTGTGGCGCTCTCTGCTGACGCACCTGCACGCCATCTCTGAGTATCTTCAGTTTCGCAAGAGCCTGAAAACATATTTATTTTGATCTGCTTCCTGATCAATCTTCCCCTCTATCTTTTATGAGTGTCTAGATCCTCTTGGGCCATAGCTAGCGCTCTACAAGCATCTTCACCATACAATAGAAACAGGCCTACGCACCCCACACCTGTGTGCGTTTGGAAATGTGGCTAAAAGGGCCCCAGGACACATTCAGAAGACATTTAAACTCAGTGGGTCATGAATGGACCTAAGGTTGTAGTGGGGATCCCGCGTGCCAGTTACATCTGGGGCACTTTCTATATCTCTGTATCCTAGCGCCTCGTTCCTGTTCGCCAGTTGAATGAGTAATTACTGATCCCCTGCTTGTCTCGGGAGGATAGCTCAGGGGAAACGTGCTCGCCTTGGAAGCAAGACGACGAGGAAGAACAGAGGTTTGATCCCTGGGCCCACGCTTAGAAACCTCTGGGTATTAAGCATGTTATAAATAACCTATCATATCATATCATATTATCCGTGCATAGTAACGGGTACATTAGATCAAATAGGTTTAATAAAGCAAGTAGGGATTACTGATATGGAGTGGGTGAGAATGATGGAGGGAGGGGAGATGCAAGGCAGGTCTCAGGTGCGTCAAGGGTTGGGAGATGTTTTTAGGGCCCTCTCCTCTTACCCCCTTACCCTCTTACCCCCTTCAGGTGTTATATTTTAAATTTCTGGGGCGAGCCAGTTCCACTGGAAGGGAGGCGAGAACATTACGCAGGTGAAGCAGGGGGCAGTGCAGAGTGGGAGTGGCGGTGTGGTGGGATACAGAATCAGCTTGGTTGGGTGGAGGTGGGGGTGGGGGCTGTGTGGATAGATTTGAAAACTAGAAGTAACTTAGCTGGGCCTTGCATTCAGGGGTGGACTGGCCTATAGGGAACTCGGGAGATTTGCCGGCAGGCCTCTGCACCCTGGGCCTCTTTTGGGTGGTACTTCCAAATGTTCTCATAGGAAAAACATTGGACTTACTGAAAATGTGTCATGTGGGGCCACTTTTAACTTTATGTCCACGGCCTCTTTTAGTTCCCAGTCCCCCCCTTCTGGCATTAAGTGCCAGTCTGAGCCGAGTTGGTGGACAGAGAGGTTGGGGCTGAGCCCGGGAGGTTGTAGACTGCAAGGATGGACACAAAGCTGATGTTGTAATGGAGTCTGATGTTGTAATGCAGTCTGTGGTGCAGACTCCTGAGGTCCAGTGTGGAGGCCAGGCTTTTGGCAGAGTGAAGGGCCAGCTGATTTCGTAATGGAGTCTGTGGTGCAGCCTCCTGAGGACCAGTGTGGAGGCCAGGCTTTTGGCAGAGTGAAGGGCCAGCTGATGTTATAATGGAGTCTGTGGTGCAGCCTCCTGAGGACCAGTGTGGAGGTCAAGCTTTTGGCAGAGTGAAGGGACAGCTTATGTTGTAATGCAGTCTGTGGTGCAGCCTCCTGAGGACCAGTGTGGTGGCCAGGCTTTTGTCAGAGTGAAGGGCCAGCTGATGTTGTAATGGAGTGTGTGGTGCAGCCTCCTGAGGACCAGTATGGAGGCCAGGCTTTTGGCAGAGTGAAGGGCCAGCTGATGTTGTAATGGAGTCTGTGGTGCAGCCTCCTGAGGACCAGTGTGGAGGCCAGGCTTTTGGCAGATTGAAGGGCCAGTTTATGTTGTAATGGAGTCTGTGGTGCAGCCTCCTGAGGAACAGTGTGGCGGCCAGGCTTTTGGCAGAGTGAAGGGCCAGCTGATGTTGTAATGGAGACGGTGGTGCAGCCTCCTGAGGACCAGTGTGGTGGCCAGGCTTTTGGCAGAGTGAAGGGCTTGAGGACCAGTGTGGCAGCCAGGCTTTTGGCAGAGTGAAGGGCCAGCATATGTTGTAATGGAGTCGATGGTGCAGCCTCCTGAGGGCCAGTGTGGCGGCCAGGGTTTTGGCAGAGTGAAGGGCCAGTTGATGTCGTAATGGAGTCGGTGGTGCAGCCTTGTGAGGACCAGTGTGGCGGCCAGGCTTTGGCAGAGTGAAGGGCCAGCAGATGTTGTAATGGAGTCTGTGGTGCAGCCTCCTGAGGACCAGTGTGGAGGCCAGGCTTTTGGCAGAATGAAGGGCCAGAAGATGTTGCAATGTAGTCCGTGGTGCAGCCTCCTGAGGACCAGTGTGGAGGCCAGGCTTTTGGCAGAGTGAAAGGCCAGCTGATGTTGTAATGGAGTCGGTGGTGCAGCCTCCTGAGGACCAGTGTGGTGGCCAGGGTTTTGGCAAAGTGAAGGGCCAGTTGATGTCGTAATGGAGTCGGTGGTGCAGCCTTCTGAGGACCAGTGTGGCGGCCAGGCTTTGGCAGAGTGAAGGGCCAGCAGATGTTGTAATGGAGTCTGTGGTGCAGCCTCCTGAGGACCAGTGTGGAGGCCAGGCTTTTAGCAGAATGAAGGGCCAGAAGATGTTGCAATGTAGTCGGTGGTGCAGCCTCCTGAGGACCAGTGTGGAGGCCAGGCTTTTGGCAGAGTGAAAGGCCAGCTGATGTTGTAATGGAGTCGGTGGTGCAGCCTCCTGAGGACCAGTGTGGTGGCCAGGCTTTTGGCAGAGTGAAGGGCCTGAGGACCAGTGTGGCGGCCAGGCTTTTGGCAGAGTGAAAGGCCAGCAGATGTTGTAATGGAGTCGATGGTGCAGCCTCCTGAGGGCCAGTGTGGCAGCCAGGGTTTTGGCAGAGTGAAGGGCCAGTTGCTGTCGTAATGGAGTCGGTGGTGCAGCCTTCTGAGGACCAGTGTGGCGGCCAGGCTTTGGCAGAGTGAAGGGCCAGCAGATGTTGTAATGGAGTCTGTGGTGCAGCCTCCTGAGGACCAGTGTGGCGGCCAGGCTTTGGCAGAGTGAAGGGCCAGCAGATGTTTTAATGGAGTATGCGGTGCAGCCTCCTGAGGACCAGTGTGGAGGCCAGGCTTTTGGCAGAATGAAGGGCCAGAAGATGTTGCAATGGAGTCGGTGGTGCAGCCTCCTGAGGACCAGTGTGGTGGCCAGGCTTTTGGCAGAGTGAGGGGCCAGCTGATGTTGTAGTGGAGTCGGTGGTGCAGCCTCCTGAGGACCAGTGTGGTGGCCAGGCTTTTGGCAGAGTGAAGGGCCAGCTGATGTTGTAATGGAGTCTGTGGTGCAGCCTCCTGAGGACCAGTGTGGAGGCCTGGCTTTTGGCAGAGTGAAGGGACAGCTGATGTGGTAATGGAGTCTGTGGTGCAGCCTCCTGAGGACCAGTGTGGAGGTCAAGCTTTTGGCAGAGTGAAGGGACAGCTTATGTTATAATGCAGTCTTTGGTGCAGCCTCCTGAGGACCAGTGTGGTGGCCAGGCTTTTGGCAGAGTGAAGGGCCAGCTGATGTTGTAATGGAGTCTGTGGTGCAGCCTCCTGAGGACCAGTGTGGAGGCCAGGCTTTTGGCAGAGTGAAGGGCCAGCTGATGTTGTAATGGAGTCTGTGGTGCAGCCTGCTGAGGACCAGTGTGGAGGCCAGGCTTTTGACAGAGTGAAGGGCCAGCTTATGTTGTAATGGAGTCTGTGGTGCAGCCTCCTGAGGACCAGTGTGGCGGCCAGGCTTTTGGCAGAG
Organism: Ambystoma mexicanum; assembly: GCF_040938575.1. NCBI lineage: Eukaryota > Metazoa > Chordata > Amphibia > Caudata > Ambystomatidae > Ambystoma > Ambystoma mexicanum. The sequence continues at coordinate 57,573,540 of NC_090938.1, forward strand.
TGAAGGGTCAGCTGATGTTGTAATGGAGTCGGTGGTGCAGCCTCCTGAGGACCAGTGTGGTGGCCAGGCTTTTGGCAGAGTGAAGGGCCTGAGGACCAGTGTGGCGGCCAGGCTTTTGGCAGAATGAAGGGCCAGCAGATGTTGTGATGGAGTCGATGGTGCAGCCTCCTAAGGGCCAGGTTGGAGGCCTGGGTTTTGGCAGAGTGAAGGGCCAGTTGATGTCGTAATGGAGTCGGTGGTGCAGCCTGCTGAGGACCAGTGTGGAGGCCAGGCTTTTGGCAGAGTGAAGGGCCAGCTTATGTTGTAATGGAGTCTGTGGTGCAGCCTCCTGAGGACCAGTGTGGCGGCCAGGCTTTTGGCAGAGTGAAGGGTCAGCTGATGTTGTAATGGAGTCGGTGGTGCAGCCTCCTGAGGACCAGTGTGGTGGCCAGGCTTTTGGCAGAGTGAAGGGCCTGAGGACCAGTGTGGCGGGCAGGCTTTTGGCAGAATGAAGGGCCAGCAGATGTTGTAATGGAGTCGATGGTGCAGCCTCCTGAGGGCCAGTGTGGAGGCCAGGCTTTTGGCAGAGTGACGGGCCAGCTGATGTTGTAATGGAGTCTGTGGTGCAGCCTCTGGATGGTGCAGCCTCCTGAGGACCAGTGTGGAGGCCAGGCTTTTGGTAGAGTGAAGGGCCAGCAGATGTTGTAATGGAGTCGGTGGTGCAGCCTCCTGAGGACCAGTGTGGCGCCCAGGCTTTTGGTAGAGTGAAGGGCCAGCTGATGTTGTAATGGAGTCTGTGGTGCAGACTCCTGAGGACCAGTGTGGAGGCCAGGCTTTTGGCAGAGTTAAGGGCCAGTTGATGTTGTAATGGAGTCTGTGGTGCAGACTCCTGAGGACCAGTGTGAAGGCCAGGCTTTTGGCAGAGTGAAGGACCAGCAGATGTTGTAATGGAGTCGGTGGTGCAGCCTCCTGAGGACCAGTGTGACGGCCAGGCTTTTGGCAGAGTGAAGGGCCAGCTGATGTTGTAATGGAGTCGGTGGTGCAGCCTCCTGAGGACCAGTGTGGAGACCAGGCTTTTGGCAGAGAGAAGGGCCTTGAATGAATCCCTCCTTCTTATTGGCTCTTGAATGAGCTGCAATCAGTGGAAACTCAAGACCTCTAAACCTAAAGCCGGTAAGACACCTCGGCTGGAAGCCAGTAAGGCAGCCCAGCGGGATAAGGGCTTGCAACTGAAATATGTGTGTGATGTCTGGGTTCCAGGTTTGAATCCTGGCACGGTCCAGATTTAGGGGCCATGATCACATGACATCAGTGTTATACTCCCTACATTGGTTCCTTTTGGTAAATCGGATCGAGTTCAACACAAGCGGCCTCATAACAATGTGAGCGGTATTCCGGTGGTAAATGTGCCAGAATGCTGCCCCCCTGAATTACTGTTACTGCCACTTGGTCTGGTGGAAATACTACTGGATTACAAGTGGCAGTGCAAAGACCCATTTTTTTAGTCTATTGGACACAATGGGGCTTTTTTGGTGGAATTACTGTGGCAGAATTACCGCGGTGGAATTTCCACCGCGGTAAGTCTGCCGATTCGGCCAATTTTTCAGCGGTGAGTGTCAACATTTTCCTCCAGGATATCAAAATCAAAAAGGTAAATCCGCCACTCCAGGCCTGACCTCATAATTTGGCGTAGTGGTAAAGTTGGTGGTTACAGATTTACCACCAATTTGACCACTTAACACCATACTTGTAATGAGGCCCATATGTATGGTACACAGAGCACCCTATGAAACAGGGCCGAGTTTCTAGTGAGAAAATACAAAAGCTGTCAACAGGCCGTGCTGCCAAAGTTCTTCAGAGCAACTAGTGGGAGGGCATGGGTGTCAGGCATGGGTGTCAGGCATGGGTGGCAGGCACGGGTGGCAGGCACGAGTGGCAGGCAAGGGTGGCAGGCATGGGTGGCAGGCACGGGTGGCAGGCATGGGTGGTCCCACCTAGCAGAGAAATCATGCAATATTTTACCAATCACGCTAAGAAAGTAAGAAAGTAACAGAAAGCTCATCCTGCTTAAAGCCAAACAATAACACATCATTATTTGCACGTCTACTAGGACTTCACCATTAGCGCCTTGAGGCCTCCATCGAGGGGTTAGTGCCCGCTATTAATAACGAATAGCATAACTATTGTAGCCTGTTGTAAGTGAGGCGTATCTTGTCATTTCTGTGGAACGCTGGCACCTCACAGCTTGTTCTCCCCCTTGGAACCCTTTAGTTGTATTTGTGGGCGAATGGGGTCCGTCATTACTGCAAGACACGCCCTCCTGTGTGATTGGTTTACCTGGGGGGGGGGTACACTATTCGTCTTAAATTAGATTGTGCTAGGACTGGAAGGCAACACCTCTGATTACGGATCTGTTGCAGTGATGGGGGGTGGCATTTCTTCAAACCATCCTCCCTGTTGCACCTAATGCTTGGGCATGTCGTTTTTTGTATTAACAGATGTCCCACCAGAGCTCCAAGACGGGTCCCCTGCAGCACGAGCACTTGAAGATTTGTCATTAATCCAAGGCAATTCTTTAAAGAAGGGATCCCACACTACTCCAACAGGATTGCCCCTTCCCTTATTAACAGTCACCAATAGCTCCTGAAAAAAAAGACAGAACCCTTATTTACTTCAAGGAGGAGTTTCTTTTTTTGGGTGTGGAAAAATATAGAAACGGCACAGCTTCCAGGCGCTTTCTCTTCATAGTCTATCACTGTCTATAATGTTTTTCACTTTCTTAACAAAGGTGAGCCTTCTGGTGTTCGGTGTAAATGTTGTGCCAGTCTGACTTGTGCATGGATTACACAGGGAAGGGGCCTGTTTTATCCTTTTGTGAGCCAGGCGCTTCTGGTCATGTGGTGCTGTGGACGTGTGCTACTGGTCGCCCCTGCACGATGTTAGGATGCTGGCGACTGTGAGTGAGTGAGTGAGTGAGTGAGTGAGTGAGTGAGTGAGTGAGTGAGTGAGTGAGTGGCCACCCTGCGAGTGCTGGATGGGTGATGATGTGAGGGTGCTCTGAGGGTGTCCGTTGGGACCTGCGCTGGGGCGCCTGGTGATAGTGATGGGCGTGCGCCGGTCCTCCATGTAACTCAAGAGTAACTGGAACCTGTCCCATAGTGTATGATTAAGGCACATCTGTATACCTGTTGGCTCCAGCCCTATTCCTACTGCACCAGGCTTGCCCAAGCTTGACTTGTAACAGTGAGGTTTGGTGTGCCGCGTTTGCCAATGTTAAGTAGGTTTAGCCTGGATGACGTTGCAGTGGAGACGAGCAAAGCTAGGCCGCTTTTCAGTGGGAGCGCCGATACACACACAGGGGACACATGTGACATGGAGGAGAGAAACTCCACCTGGACAGCATTCGCATGTTGTGTTATGCTATGTGCCTGCAACCTGCGTCTCCCCAGATGTTTTGGACTAGAACTCCCAAGATCTGTCACCATTGACTATGCTGGTTAAGAATGAAGGGAGTTGTAGTCCAAAACATCTGGAGAGCGAAAGATTGCGCGACCCCAGGGTTATGCAGTTTGTGTTCACTGCCACCTGGCTGCTCCGGACACAGAACTGCAAAAAAAGTGAACCCTGTACACACAGGGCAGGAGTCATTGTGTTGCGTTGTATTGCGTTACATTGTCCGCATTATAAGTAGCGCACACAATGGCGCTTCCATAGCCGAAGATCTTGTATGTTGGGGATTATTATAGCGTGAACGACAAGAGGGCAATAAAGCGCTGTGCCAAAAAGGGGAGAATGGAGGGTGTGGTTGGGGGGCAGGGTGGGATAACATCCCTTCGAAAGAAAGCGCTGGAGGTTATCAGCGAAGCAGGTAAACCCTTTTATTGTCACTTACAACAAAGCAGGATCGCGTAGCGCTGGTGGGTGTAATTGTTTTTTTTACACACAGCCGAGGCCACGTTTCGTTCGCGGACCTTGGCACAAAGAGCCAACAGCAGTGTTGCAAGAGAGACAGGCGCGCACACACACACACACACTAACATGGTTACACAGGGGGCATGGATTTTACTAAAGTTGGGACACTTGGCTCATCTAACTGACTGGGGGCACCTTAGAATTCGTGCGCTAAAACCGATAACGGCTGGCTCTTTGGTAATAGGATACTGTAAAGATATGTAGCTCAATGGGCGAATGAACCTGCTGCAGGTACCTGTGTGCGGCCTTCATGTCACAGGTTTCAGTCCGGGTGAGGAGACTCAGCCTTTTACCCACCCGAGATTCAAAAGATGAACGCTCTCTGTTCGGCAATAAGAACAGCTGTGGCCAGGCAGCGATGCCTGCTTTGGCGGGTCATGACCAGGCAGCAATGCCTGCTTTTGGGGGTGGGGCGGGGGGTGAGGACGAGACAGCGATGCCTGCTTTGGTGGGCGAGGACCAGGCGGTGATGCCTGCTTTTTGGGGGGGGGGGGGGGGGACGAGGACCAGGCATCGATGCCTGCTTTGGAGGGGCGAGGGCTAGGCAGCGATGCCTGCTTTGGTGGGTGAGGACCAGGCAGCGATGCCTGCTTTTGTGGGTGAGGACGAGGCAGCGATGCCTGCTTTTATGGGTGAGGACGAGGCAGCGATGCCTGCTTTGGTGGGCGAGGACCAGGCAGGGATGCCTGCTTTAGGGGGGAGGCGAGGACTAGGCAGCGATGCCTGCTTTTGTGGGTGAGGACGAGGCAGCGATGCCTGCTTTGGAGGGGTGAGGAGTTGGGACCAGGCAGCGATGCCTGCTTTGGTGGGTGAGGACCAGGCAACGATGCCTGCTTTGGTGGGCGATGCCCGCTTTGGAGGGGCGAGGACTAGGCAGCGATGCCTGCTTTGGTGGGTGAGGACGAGGCAGAAATGCCTGCTTTGGTGGGCGAGGACCAGGCATTGATGCCTGCGTTAGGGGGGGGGGGGGGGGGAGGCGAGGACCAGGCAGCGATGCCTGCTTTGGAGGGGCGAGGGCTAGGCAGCGATGCCTGCTTTGGAGGGGCGAGGACTAGGCAGCGATGTCTGCTTTGGTGGGTGAGGACCAGGCAGCGATGCCTGCTTTTGTGGGTGAGGACGAGGCAGCGATGCCTGCTTTGGAGGGATGAGGAGTCGGGACCAGGCAGCGATGCCTGCTTTGGTGGGTGAGGACCAGGCAACGATGCCTGCTTTGGTGGGCGATGCCCAGGCAGGGATGCCCGCTTTGGTGGGCGAGGACCAGGCAGCGATGCCTGCTTTGCTGGGCGAGGACCAGGCAGCAATGCCTGCTTTGGTGAGCGATGCCCGCTTTGGTGGGTGAGGACCAGGCAGCGATGCCTGCTTTGGAGGGGTGAGGAGTCGGGACCAGGCAGCGATGCCTGCTTTGGTGGGCGATTCCCAGGCAGCGATGCCCGCTTTGGTGGGCGAGGACCAGGCAGCGATGCCTGCTTTGGTGGGTGAGGACCAGGTATACATGTTGTCTCTAAGGCTGGGCCGCCTCTGAACCAGCACACTGGGACATCTTGCCCAGATCCGGGGCCATGCCAAACCCCAGGTCCCCGCCCGCGCCCCCTTGTAGCCACTGCCTGAGTCTTCCGGAACTCGGTAGAATCTCTCCGATTCCTGCAACGGTCCCAACTCTCTGGAACTCGCAAAACTCACGTACTATGCAGGAGTACACGGTTTCTATTGAATACCATGAAGCTACAGAGCCCCGCTTTCATTAATGCCCAGAATGCAGGCGAACCAATGAGAGCTCTTGCAAGAGAGATGGCAAGCTGAAATACACATACATGAACTCCGAGAGGTGGGGGCTGAGATCACGACAGAGCGCCTTGAGGCCATGCTTCTGCACTTAGTAGGATATTTGCACTCCAGCCCGGAGTCAGACTCACTGCGATTAAAGCTGCCCAAAAAAATCTCTGCAGCAAGCTGCCAACCCACTGAGCTGCCCCGTTTAGTGGCAGATTTTAAGCACAGTGAACAGACACGTCACAGGTTGTAATTGCTACCTAGCATGGTCCTTTGTGAGCCAAGTACACAGGTTTAGGCGATAAGACAGCTGGCATACCGTGAACCCTGCCGACGAGGGCACCCAGCCAGACCCAGCAGAGGGCGACACCGCGGCTCCATCGCTGGGCTGCCACGACCATTGCACCGTTCTCAGGACGCCTCTGGACCCTCCACGGCAGCAGGGGAGAGTGTGTGTGTCCAAGAAGGGCCTCTGCACTGGCCCCAAACACAGCAACCCACCCACACGCAGCGGAGGAGGGACAGCAAAAGCCGCCGCCCACTCCAATATTGGGGGTCAGGGTCGGGTAGCAGTGCAAACAGGGAGCGATTACGTTTACACAGGAGCATATGGTAAGGGCAGAGCAGGGCGCCGGCAGAGATGTGCCTCATTCATGCGTCCGGTGCCACCGCACTCTGTTTACACACACGATTCCTCCTTCGCTTCTGGCTCTCCCGCGCCCTCCTTCTTGGCACCATTAAAAGCCCCACTTCCCTTTGCCTGAAATTCCGAGTAAATGTGACACACCCGAGGTCACCGGGGACAGCAGCCTGGCTATGTGCTCCAGAATCGGATGCCAACACCAGCCCAGGCCATGAAGGGGGCAGGAAGCTCTGGGGAGGGCTAGGCAAGTTACGAGGTTTGGCTCTTTATTGGTATGTTAATATATTCTATAGTATTGGGATGTATTTATTTATGTCTTTAGTTGTGACTTCACATCCCACTGACATTTGAATGCCCCCAGGCATGAAAGACATTATCCATTCTATTCGGCAGAAACGAGCCCAGTCCTGATTTTTAACTTTGCATTCTGGGAGTTGTAGTGCTGGATTTCCCCATTATAAAACAAGCACTACAGATTGCAAAGTTACAAAACAGGACTGGACTATTGTCTCCGGAATGGAATGGATAATGTTGGCATCTGTGCACAGGCACTGTGGCAGACCTGAAAGAGGTGGGGGTCGCGGGGAAAGGGACATTACAAGATGGATTTGCTGTGGGGTTAATGAAGTGTGATAGTCATTGGTGTCTGTGGGGAGACGTCCTTGCCCTTGGTGATAGGCTGCAAGATGCTTCTAGAGGGGCAGTGATCTGCTGGCTGATTGGAGGGGTGTTCAGACAGTTGTTTTGTATTGGAGTCTCTCTCACTTGGTATGTGAATGTGTGTTGGTAAGTAGACTGTGAGCAAAAAGTTTCTGGGATCAGTCAGTGGTGTCTTAAATGGGCAGGCGGATGAGGGGTGCAAACAACCATAGAGCAAATAATGCCAAGTTGCCATAGCATGGCCTGAAAAAGGCATGCCACTGCATAAAAGAGATTAAAAACACAAAGGCAATCCAAGCATGGCATGTGTGAGGTGCATTCAAAGGCTCAAAACTGAAGTCCCTTGCACATGGAAAGCAGGATTTTTCACACAACAGCTTTGCAATTTAAATGTGAAAATGTACCACTGCTAACAGAAAAATGTCCGGGAAAAGACATGGTGCGTGTTGAAAATAGTAATGTATATTATGTTTTGCATGCAAAATACTAGAAGACTATAAAGACTGGAGGGGTGTCTGTACTCCTGCTCTCTATATGGCAGAGGAGAGGCACAGAGGACCCCAGCCAAGATTCTCTATTATTGGTATCGTGGCGAGCAATCAAGACTTAGCTCTCAGGAGGGGATGCGGGCTGGTTCTTAAATACAGTGTAGTCCTCAAACACCCACAAAGGAATGTCCACACACTATGTTAGTGAAAATACAGTTCTTTATATAAATAAGGTTCACGTTACACAATCACAATAACACACTTTGAGCGCAGTTAATCTACAATGGCAAACATATACAGTTCTAAGTGATACCACTATTACTCTGATTCCATTAAAATGCATCAACTGTATCCAGTTCTAATAGCATATGAATCAATACAGTAAAACGATATCAACCATAGTTTTAGGAGGGAAACAAGTTGGTTAGACAATTGGTAGAATACTGGGCCTCTACCTCTATGGAGAGTTCTGAATGAGGATCCCACAACCTGGCCAATCTGTAAATGAAGATGCACTACAAGCCCAGTACAGATATTGTCTATTAGAGTCTTATCTCCTTCTAAAAAAGTTCTACTGCCCCAAAGTACCTGGGTTCATAGAGTTCTTCGGTGAGTCGTCGACATGCCCTTCTTGAGCACACTCCCCTTAAGGCAGGAGCCGCGGGTCGTCGAGAGTCGGTGAGGAAAGATGTGAACGGTAGTCATTGAGGGAGCAGCTTCGATCGTCGCGGTGCTCATTGACGAAAGCTTGTGAACGTCCTGTGAAGAAGAGGCGTGCGGTGCACCTCAATGACGAGTGTTTGTTGCCACAAAGATTCAATGAAGAACTTTGGCCCAGCAAGGGCATCAGGTCAACGGTGTCTGGTGTCGGCGAACCGGACGTGACCACTGCTGGCTTAAATAGTTTTGTCGGCATCTCTGAGGTCTTCGAGTGGCTGGAAACCCACCGGTGGATTCTCCTCAGTCGTCAGCGGCCTTGACCTTCTCCGGCTGGACGAAAGCGGTCAGCGATGATGAACACGGGAGTCCTTGGATCAATTGTTCTTAGGCAAAGGGAGCACTGCGGCTCCGGTCGGCGATGGTGGACAGCTGTCCGGTGCTTCTCCTCATTCTCCTCGGCGGTCCCCTTCTCCGGTCGGCAGCCTTTCATAGGTCTGTCTACCAGGGAAAAGATCAGCTGGTGCACGATGGTCCCTCATAGATCGGGAAGAGGCCTCCTAGCCAGGTCCTCTCTTGGATCAGTTCCTTGAAGGCACAGAAAGCTTTCAGATTAGCGAATGACAGCAGCAGCAGTTTTTCTTCTTCCAGTGGGCTTCAAAGTTAAGCATCAGTTTCAACTTAAGCTTCTGAACAATTGCTAGCCGTGAGAGGCCCCTAGATATACTGTTGATCTCCAATTCCCTCTTCTGGATCACACTCAGGCAACCAATCACTCAGAAGGGCATTCAGGCAGTCAGGCAGCCAATCGGCTCACAGTGCATTCAGGCCATTCTTCTCCATCCAGACACTCACAACACAGAATGTGGATTCGGACAAGCACTCTGCCATTCAGCACTACACACTGCATTCATACCAGTTTCGGGCAGGGCTGTCTCAGCCATTGTATCAAACACCAGATACTAGACACCCATAACACAGAATGTGTATTCATCTCACTCCATTCACCCAGGTCCCACCCCACAGGCTTACCCAAAACATGCATTCATTGGGAAGGCTCCAGCCAACTGGCCTGGACTACCCCTAAACACCATATATGGAACTTCCACCCAATCGCCAGTCAGGGGGAAGGGACAGAGTCAGGGCTTCCCAGGACTTCGGTAAAAGTAAGGTAACAGGCGATAGACAGCAAGAGGCCACATGGGCCATCTTGTTTGCTATCAGGAATCCACTGATTCCAATGACTGGGTCTGCGCATCCCAAAATGGAGGATGCGCAGGGCACCTGTCAATTCAGCACGGAGCTGCCACCAGCCTGTACCCTGCTCTGTGGGCCACACACAGGTGCCCAAAAACATAAACTAGGAGTACAAGGTGGTACTCCCACCTATGGGTGCCATACGGGTATCCCAAGGGTTTGTTCACTAAACCAAATACAGGAAGAGCCCCACCGACAGAAGTCCCACATGAACTCCTGTGCGAACAACAAGACAGAACATGTGATAAAACAATAAAGGACAAGGATTTGGAGGCCCTGTCCCTCGGATGCATTTCCAGCAACACAGTCACCCCCCACAGACTGAGGTTAGGGTGTCTAATCTCCCACAAGATAAGACACCCTCATCCACATGGTCAACATACCTTCTGGAAAGGCATCTGCATTATCAGGGCTCTTGCCTGTTCTATGCTCAATGGTGCAGTCTAGCCCTCACAGGCTAATGGACCACCTGAGCAGTTTCAGGTTCTCACCCTTCAACTGCATTAGCCACTTGAGGGGCTTATGGTCTGTTTGGAACTTGAAGGTAGACCCAATAAGGTAGGGCCTAAAACGCCTAAGGCTCCAAACTATACTCAAACATTAGTTTTCAACAGTAGCCCACCTAAGTTCTCTACCCTTGAGTTGTCTACTGATGAATATGATTGGATGTTCTCTCCCTTTGTCATCTAACTGGGACAAGACAGCTCCAATTCCGGTGTCGCAGGCATCCGTCTGGACGATAAAGGGTCGCTGTAGTCATGCGCACACAACACAAGTGCCCGATACAGACTTTCTTTCAAGCCATCAAAGGCCCTCTGACCGTCTTCTGTCCAATTAACCTTCCTCGGTTTTTTGGGTGAAATCAGAGCTGTCAGAGGGGCCGCTATGGTTCCATAGTCCACCATGAAATTGGATAATACCCAGTTAGGCCCAAAAAGGCTCTCACCTGGGTTTGAGTAGTGGGAGTCTCCCAGTTATGTACATCCTGTACCTTACTGGGGAGAGGTTGGATTTGACCCCCTCCTACCTCATGACCAAGATATGTGACTTTCCACTGAGCTATCTGTCACTTGATGGCCTTGATAGTGAGGTTAGCCCTTTTCAAGGCCTGCAACACTTTATCTAAGTGAGTCAAATGCTCCTCCCAAGTGGAACTGTAGACAGAGATGTCGTCTAAGTAAGCCACACAAAAGGCCTCCAGCCCACTGAGTGCATGATTGACTAAACGTAAGTGGCAGGTGCATTTTTCAACCCAAAAGGAATGACTCTAAACTGGTAGAGCCCCTCAGGTGTTGAGAATGCATTATTTTCCTCGGCATGGTCCGTCAGAGCTATTTGCCAATAGCCCGAGGTAAGGTCAAAGATGCTCACACATTTGGCAGCACCTATGGTGTCCATGAGCTCATCAGCCCTGGGCAATGGGCACGCGTCAATTTTGGTGACGGCATTGACCCCTCTGTGGCACACAGAACCGCCAATCCTCGGTACATGCCTGGGAATTTGCCTTGGGTACAAGGAACACTGGACTGGACCGGTTGTGGGTTCAATAACACCCAGATCCAACATCTTGGCGACCTCTGCCGACATGTGGTTCTTAACTGTATCTGACATACGGTAGCACCTGCTTTTGACAGGCACACTGTCACCAGTGTCAATTTTGTGCATACACCACAGTGTAAGGCCTGGTGTCAGTGAGAACAGAGAGGCATACTGCCGGAGCAAAGGCCTGCAGGCCTTCTGCTGCTCTGTCGTCAGATCTGGAGAAAAATGCACTCCCTCCACTGAGCCATCCTGCAGGTTGTTATGCAGCAAATCAGGAAGGGGCTCACTCTCATCCTCTTCTTGCTCTGAAGCCAGCAAGAGACATGAGACTTCGGCTCGCCTATGGAAAGGCTTGAGCCTGTTAATAAGGAATACATGAGGGGCTACCATAGAGACTCCTATGTCAACCAGATAGTTGACTTTGCGCATCTTGGAGATTATCCTGAAGGGTCCAGTCCACTTATCTGCCAAAGCTCGAGGCTTGGTAGGCTCCCTCACAAGGATCTCCTGTTTGGGAGTCCAATCCACTTGCGAGACTTTAAGGTCATGGCAGAACTTGTTCAATTCCTGGCTGGCCTTGAGATTCACTGTCGCCTGACCCATCACCTCCGTCTGAGGCCTAACACATAGTCCCCCACTTGCTTGGAGGGACCTGGAGGGGTGGCTTCCAAGCCTTCTCTGATCAAGGTGAGGGGCCCCCTCACGGGATGTCCAAAGAGTAACTCAAAGGGGCTGAAACCAACACCCTCTTGAGGTACCTCTCTGTAAGTGCCTAGCATTCCCTTAAGACTTTTATTAAATCTCTCAACCAGACCATTGGTCTGGGGATGGTAAGAGGTGGAGAACTTGTAGGTTACCCCACACTTTCCACATGGTCTTCATGTAACTTGACATGAAGTTGGATCCTCTGTCAGAGACAACCTCCTTAGGGAATCCACCACCGATGAAAATGCCCAGGAGAGCCCTGGCAACCACCTTGGCAGTAATAGTCCGAAGGGGTATAGCCTCAGGGTTGGTGGCATTATCTACCAAGACCAGGATGAACCCGTGTCCACCTGAAGTGGCAGGGTCAAGGGGACCGGCAATGTCGATGCCCACCCTCTCAAATGGTGTGCCAACCACTGGCAATGGCTGCTGTGGGGCAATGACGCTGACTCCAGTCTTGCCAGACAACTGACAAGTTGGGCAGGTCCTGCAGTGGGACTCCACTTCTACTCCCATCCGGGGCCAGTAGAAATGGGTAGAGAGCCTTTGCTTTGTCTTCTTGGTCCCAAGATGACCAGCCAAGGGCACCTCATGTGGCAACTGCAGTAGGAAGGGCCTGTAAACCCGGGGTATCACCAACCCCTTGAGGGCACCTTGTCCAGACTTAGCGGGCTCACTAACAAGGAGGTCACCCTCCCAATAGATACAGAATGTCCTTGGCACTTCTCCCTGTGCCTGGGACAGGGCCTGTTTCCTCAGACCCTCGAGAGTGGCACTCTCTCTGACCCTTACAGAAGTCCACCCGGGAGGTTCCCCCTTCAGCCAACGGGCATTGAAGGTCAGAGTGGTCCTGCGGGTTGAAGGTCAGACTGGTCTACCTCTTCTCCCTAAGGAGTTCAGTTTGGGTTCACCACTGGTTCCAGCCCATCCGGAACCTGAATCCCATTGGGTGCTGCTGAAGCAGCAGGAAGAGAAGGAGTCCCTTTCGCAGAGGCGACCTTCTTGCTCTTCATTCGTCGTCATGCCTTGGGTTTCCCCATCGGCGAGGGAACCGGACTCGCAGCCGGTCCCGTTGTGACCTGTGATCTGGTGACCACCGCAGCAGCCATGGGTAGACCATCCGAGATCATCCCCATTTCCACTAAATCATTTCCTAACAAAATGTTAACAGGCACGTTGTCCTGAACCAGGACAGGAAGCTTCGCTGTCTTGTCTCCAATCGTAATGTTGACTAAGGCTACAGGCTATTATTTGGGAGGGCCACCAGCTAACCTGGTAGTTCTCAGAGGAGCACCTACATAGTGCTCTGGCTTGAGCAGGGTCATGTCCACCACTGTCATGCTTGCCCCAGTTTCTCTCAAACCAGTAGAAGGCTGGCCATTCAAGAGGACACTTCTCAAAAACATACGGGTGTTCTGTGGGATTGTCGGCAGTATTTCTGCGTACTGGTCCCAGGCCCCAAGGGACACTAGGGAAATCTCTGCAGGAGCACCAAATGTGATTCTTGTAGAGGAGGGGAGGACAGTGGCCTCCACCTCAGGGATGGGGTAAGGGTAGGTCGTGGTGACAGCTTGGACTCCAAGTGTCTTACCTTTACAATTGGGGTCACCTTCTTCTGATCCATAACTCTACTATCCCAAAAAATGCCAGGAATTTGGGGTGCAGTACTGGAAATACTGGGAGCATGCTTTGCAGTAGGTGTACTACTACTCATACTCCCACCCACATAGGACTTATACCACTAGATTTTTGGGTCTTAGGAGAGGAACGTTTTGGTTTACTAGACTGTGATTGCTTCTGGGACTCCTCAGCCTTCTGAAAGGTCCCCCTTTCTTTGTCCTTGTCCTTCCCACAGGAGTCCTTAGGGGACACCCAGTGGGAGACCCACTTGTCAGCCAGCCTGGCCGGCTTAAAGGGATCTAAAATGTTCTGGTCAGCAACATGCTGACGTAGCTCTGGTGAACAGGCTTCTAAAAAATGCTCAAAAAACAAAAGGGTGATAATACAACAAACATTTTCACTTTGTAACCATCAATCCACCCCATCATGTTCATGTGTGCAGCACTGACCCAGTCAACCCAAGACACATTCTCTCTTTTCTTAAATTCCCTGAACCTTTTAAGGTATTGGGTAGGTGTCTTGCCAAACTTGGCAATCAAAGCAGACTTCATGCACTCATACTTACCCCTTTCTTCCACACTCAGTTTCAGAATATAGTCATACCCAGTCTGAGGCACTCTGCTTAACACTTAGCCCAATCTCTTTTATCAACATCATGAATTGTACAAGCTATTTCAAACGCTTCAATCCATTGGAGGATATCAGAACCCTCCACATATACACCAACCAAATCTTTCATAAACTAGGTGGCTGGGGACCTGACACTCTCAACCAACTGGTTTCGCTGAAGTCTCCACTCTAGCTTTCTCCAGCTGAATTTTCTGGTGCTCAGTGTCCCTATCTTTGAGTGTCACTTGCTGTGCCAACTCCTCTTTCTTCAATTCAGCTTCTGTTGCCAGCTTTGTGTAATGAAAGGCTAACCGTTACCATTGTAGCTCCAATTTTAAAAGTTCAATCTTCAGGGCTTCCCCCTGAAGAGCAGTGCAGGGGTTCAGAACAGAGGCAGCAGGAATGGCGGCATTCCCAGAATCAGATTCAACAACACTCCCAGGGGTAGATTCCTCATTGGTTGCATCCCCCCCCCGCTTCACAATCAGTCTGGTAGTCCACGAGGGCAGCTATCAGCTCAGCCCTAGACTTATCCACAGTCTAACTCGCTGGCTTCACAAGCACTCTGGAGAGCCTCTAAGATCATCCTAGTCAATTTACCCTTCGCAATAGACGCCATTACTTGTAATGTAGTTATCTTGTACACAACTAAACCTAAATTTAACAAAATGTAGATATTTTGTAAGTGGCATGGTTACACACTGATTCTTAAAACCATAAGCATCCCACCTCTGCCACCAGTGTAAAGACTGGAGGGGGGGTGTCTGTACTCCTGCTCTCTATATGGCAGAGGAGAGGCATCCTTTCGTAGGTCTGTCTACCAGGGAGCTTTGGCAAAGATCAGCTGGTGCACGATGGTACCTCGTAGTTCGGGAAGAGGTCTCCTATCCAGGTCCTCCCTTGGATCAGTTCCTTGAAGGCACAGCAGCTTTCAGATTAGCGAAAGACAGCGGCAGCAGTTCTTCTTCCAGTGGGCTTCAAAGTTAAGCGTCAGTTTCAACTTCAGCGACTAAACGATTTCTAGCAGTGAGAGGCCCCCAGATATACTGTTGATCTCCCATTCACTCTGCTGGGTCACACTCAGGCAACCAATCACTCAGAAGGGCATTCAGGCAGTCAGTCAGCCAATCAGGGGCACTGTGCATTCAGGCTATTCTTCTCCATCCAGACACTCTCAACACAGAATGTGGATTCGGACAAGTATTCTGCCATTCAACACTACACACTGCATTCATAACAGTTTTGGGCAGGTCTGTCTCAGTCATTGTGTCAAACACCAGATACTAGACACCCATAACACAGAATGCATATTCGTCACACACTCCATTCACCCAGGTCCCAGCCCACAGGCGTACCCACAACATACAGTCATTGGGAAGTCGCCAGCCAATCTGGCCTGGACTTCCCCTCAACACCATATATGGAACTTCCACCCAACAGCCAGTTAGGGGGAAGGGACAGAGTCAGGGCTTCCCGGGACTTCGGGAACAGTAAGGTAACAGGTGATAGAAAGCAAGAGGTCATGGGGGCCACCTTGTTTCCTATCAGGAATCCACTGATTCCAATGACAGGGTCTGGTCATCCCAAAATGGAGGATGCGCAGGGCACCTGTCAATTCAGCACGGAGCTGCCACCAGCCCGTAGCCTGCTCTGTGGGCCACACACAGGTGCCAAAAAACATACACTAGGAGTACAGGGCTGTAATCCCACCCATGGGTGCCATAAGGATATCCCAAGGGTCTTTTCACCAAACCACATACAGGAAGAACCGCACTGCCGGGAGTCCCATGTGAACTCCTGCGCGGAAAACAAGACAGAACATGTGATAAAACAATAAAGGACAAGGATTTGGAGGCCCTGTCCCTTAGATGCATTTCCAGCATCACACAGACATTTGAAAGGATAAGCCACTTGGTTTTCATGAAATTTGTCTCTAAGCCAGAGGTAAACCCTTTTGCTGTCTATGGGACACTTCACAGAGAAATCCCCCACTACCAGTCTGGATTTGACATCCACCAGCTAATTACAAACTGCAATAAAGTGTCCTGCTAAAGGTGTGAAAAATCCATTGTTCCCCAGACTTGCTGGTTCTGAAGGCAGTTACTGCAGGACAATTTCTCTTGCCTGGAGCATGATCAAAATGTGTGAAAATGTGGGATACTGGGAAGGAGGCTGCAACGAATAAAAACTCTGGTTACAGGCGAGCCGCCGGGACTATATGGCCTGGAGGCAGGAGTTGCATTTGTCCTACATGAAGATTGACTACGAGTTAGGGAACTGAAATGGCCATCTAAGATGAGTGTCTATCTGATCTGAAAATTTTCCAAATGAGAGAGTTGGTGAACAGGTAGAGGATAAAATTAGAGGAATATGCATAACAAATTACATATTCATAACTGTTATGCTTTTTATGGCAACAGAAAATTGCCACATGGCCGTGCGACATGTTGCAGAACTGGCTGTGTTATATAATTCCCCATTTATTTATTTATTCATATTTGTTAAGCACACAACAGCCCGTATGCATCCTGGCGCAGTTACAGACAATGAGGAAAGCTTAGTTACAGTAGAGGCATAAGTACAGTTTACACAGGTTGAAGAATACAGTACAGTCATATATACAATTTACACATGTTACATAGTACAATGAATTGGGTATAAAGAGGAAGAGGAGGGGAGGAGGAAGTTGGTGGCGTGGAATAGGGAGCAGTGTTAGTTGAAAAGTGAAGTTTTCAAGTTTCTCCGAAAAGCATAGAGTGAGGTTTCAGCTCTGAGAGAGGTGGGGAGCGAGTTCCATAGCTTAGGAGCTAAGTAAGGGAAACGTAGCCCCCCTACTTTGGTTCTGTTGATGTGTGGGATAACGAGTTGATTCGTGTAGCGTGTTCTGATGGGTCGGGCTGAGGTGGATCTGGATAGTGTTTCTGACAGGTATGGGGGTGCTGTGAGGTTGATGCATTTGTGGGCAGTAGTGAGGATTTTAAATGTGATGCGGTCCTTGACTGGGAGCCAGTGAGCTGACTGTCTTTCTTGAGAGATGTGGTCTCTTCTTGGAATGCTTAAAGCTGCTCTTAGCACATTGTTTTGAGCGACTTGGAGTTTGTTTAGGTTCTTTGTAGAGGTGCCTGCTAGGAAAGCATTGCAGTAATCCAGATTCGCACCTATGGTGGCTCTTGCTATTGAGAGGCGGTTGGACTTGGTTAGGAAGGGTTTTATGGCCTTGCTGAGTTTAGTGCTTATGGTTGAAGCCGAGGCAATAGCATTGACTTGCTCATCCATGGACAGCGTGGCATCAATGTGAACCCCTAATGTTTTTACGGAAGATAGAACGAGAATGATGGAGTTGTCAATGTTGAAGTCGGAGTAGAGGCTGTCAAGCTTGGATAGTGTGGACTTTTGACCGAGGATAAGGATCTCTGTCTTATCTACATTAATACAGAGGCCGTTTTCAGCCATCCAAGCTTGATTGGTGGCATAGATTTGTTGAAGTGCTGCTACGTCTATGTCATAGGAGCCAGTTAAGGGAAGAAGCACTTGGGTATCGTCTGCATAGTTGGTATATGCAATCCCAAGAGCATCGAGTTTATCAAAAAGGGGCTTTGTGAAGAGTTGTATAGTGTAGGAGCAGGGCATGAGCCTTGTGGAACACCGCAGTGGATGGTGGTAGGTGCTGCATTAGCTATTTTCGAGAAAACTTTAATTGCTCTGCCTTCTCGGAAGGAAGCGATCCGGGAAGTCGCTTGATTGGAGAATTGTGCTGCTTGCGTGAGGTGAGTAGTGAGTGTTTTGTGGTCTACCAGGTCGAAGGCAGCCGAGAGGTCTAGGAGGAGGAGGAGGGCAGGCTTGCCTTTATCCATAATTTGGGTGATTTGGTTTTTTGGGTCTAATAAGGCCGTTTCTGTGCCGTGCCCTTTGTGGAACACAGACTGTCTTTTTCCCAGAATAGAATTGATCTCTAGGTGGAGTTGAATCTGGCTGTGCGCCACTTTGTCCAGTATTGTTAATAGAAACAGGACGGTAGTTAGAGGCCAGTAGTTGTTGGGTTGGGCAGGGTGAAGGGAGGGTTTTTTCAGGAGGGGTCGTACCCATGCCTCTTTGAGACTGGCAGGGACTATGCCTGTCTTGAGTGAGGAATTGATAAACACCGTGAGGAACGGGCAAGGTCCTTAGCACAATCTTTTATGATCTTATGGGGGCAGATGTTTCCCTTGCATGCGGATGGTTTGAGGTGTTTGAGAAGGTCTATGACTTCAGGTTCGGTAATGTCCTTGAAGGAGAATTTGGGGATATGGTGTTCTTTGTGGTTGGGCGGGGTGTGAAGTCATTTATTCTGGTTTAGTAAGGCTTTGTCATGAGCCTGGATTTTGTTTTGGAGGAGGTCAATTTAGTTCAGCATTGCAGCTTGAATGCTTGTGCACCAAGCTTCATCCTTGAAGATTTCATCAGTGCTGGTCGATGTTGTGGTGAGTTCCTTAAAGATGTTAATGTTAATGTTAAAGGATATTTGTACCGCACACTATCACCACCGGAGTGGTCCCCTGGCGCTCTGGCAGCTCTGAAAAAGGGAGGGGGGGTGAGTTAGTGGGAATAAACTGGAAAAGTGCAAGAGAGCAGTGATTTGCTGTTGGCAGCCTCAGCCCGGTGGATCCGTTGGCTGGGCTTGGGGTGTTTTACGGTCAGTAGTCGTCGTGTGCTGTTGTGCAAGTCTATGTACGGTTTGTTTTGTTGTTGCAGTGTAGTGAAGTTTGTGCAGATTGCTGCATTTTAGGCTTGTGGTTGTGTTTGGTTAGAGTTTGCAAGTTGTATGCAGAGAGATGAAATTGTTAGTGGATTGGTTAGTTGGCCTTTCTGTCCTTGCAATTATGTCTAGGTGTGATGCTTGCTATCATTCACTATTCCATCTGAGTGTGTGGCGCTTGCTAATTTCAAAATTCTGTCTAGATGTGAGGCAGGCTAGTGATAATGATTCCATTCGGGTGTTGCACTTGTCATCATTCACAGTTTCATCTAAGTGTGGCGCATGCTAACATTCACATTTCTCTCTAGATGCGACGCAGGCTAAAGTCAAGAGTTCCATCTAAGTGTGGTACATGCTAGCATTCATAATCCTATCTAGATGTAACGCAATCTAGAGTTATGGATTCCATCTAAGTGTCGTACATGCTAACATTCATAATCCTCTCTAGATGTGACGCAAGCTAAAATTGAGAATTCCATATAAGTGTGGTACATGCTAACATTCATAATCATGTCTAGAGGTGAAACAGACTAAAGTCAAGAATTCCATCTAAGTGTGGTACATGCTAACATTCATATCGAGAAATCTGTCTAAGTGTGGGACATGCTAGCATTCATAAGAACAAGTAGTTCTTGCCAACGTAAAGGTTGGAGACCCTGACTCTAGCTGCTCTTTATCAGAGTTACATTCTCCTTAACGCTGATACACAAAAGCTCCTTTTAGCTGTAGCTCATATAAACATTATTTTTGCTACGTAAGAAATATACACGTAGTAAGGATTGCAAAGACCAAGGTAGGCAGCTGAACTCTTTATTGTAGTAAACCTCTAAGCGCACTTAATGATGGCACTCATACATCAACCCCCCCTCCCCTAGCATGCTAGGAGTGGTGTTCTACCTCTGAACACACAACACAGAAAGTCACGACGTGGACACCACGTGTTATAATATGTCTAAAAAAAAAAAACATCAAATGAGGAATAAAAAAAAATCACAAGAGGAGTTTCCCAGTGTACAACATTTGATATAGACAATATGACAGGAGCACACCCAAATCAATTAATCCACGACATGCCTGACAATATTCAGTAGGGGAAAAAACAAAATAAGGTACAGTCTAGGTCAAATAGTTCTAAAATCAGGGTCTAGAACTAACCCCGCTAATTACCGCCACATTGCCTTAATTGATTCGTCGACAAAGGTATTTGCAAAATTTATTTTGAGGAACCTCACAAAGTGGGTGGAGGCTGACAACTTGTTAAGCCCCTTACAAACAGGATTTAGCAAAAGGGGCCATAAGTGCCTTGGCTCTGTCCATCTGCACTTCAGATATTGGCGTGCCTTTGGGAAATCATTAAATACGGCAGTGTTAGACCCAACGGCTGCTTTTGATAATATGGATTTAGCTATTATTTGGGCAAAATGGGGAAGTGTGGCATTCCTCTGGGTTTCTTGGGAATGATCCAGTTGCTATATAGCAACAACTCCAATTGTTGGATTGAACACACAGTGTGATCTGTCTAGCCCTATTGCTGTTACAAGAGGGGTCTGCCAGGGCTGTATCCTGGTCCCAATTCTCTTCAATATCTTTCTAACAGATTTATGGAAGGAGTCCTTATTATTGGCCTGTTACGCACACAAATGGGGCGAGTTAAGAGTCAACACTATTGGCTCTGCGGACAACCTTTTGCTATTGGACTATACCCCAGCTGGCCTTCAAAAGACTTCTGGATGGGGTTCAAAGTTATATGGAAAGGAATCATCTCAGAATTAACCACATGAAGTCATTTGTTAAGCCCTATACCACAAAGCGAAAGTCCAAATCCTATCCCTGGAATCTAAACCAGACTAAAATTGAACAAGTCCCTGCTATAATTTATCGTGGATTTCTAATTTCGATAAAACAATCCCGGCTGCAGAAAGAGAAAATGGCAGCAAAACTTGGTCTTGGCATTTCTTTGATGACAGCCCTTAGGAGCAAACATTGTGCCTTTTCTCCGATAGCTCCAATTGAACTGTATACATTAAAATCTACTGCAGCCACACTGTATGGTTGTGAATTGGTGCCCTTTCTTGATAGAACCTACTTTGACAGACTAGAAGCAAACGTTTGGAAGACAGTTCAAGGTCTTCCTAAGTCTACGCCAATAAGTGCCATTAGACTGGAGTTGGGCCCAATACATAAAAAGATGCCTATCGCTGCATGTCAAAATCTTGGGAGGCCGAAGGCAATTCTCTTTGCTCATATATGAAAGGTCTTTTAAAGGGTAGCTTGGTTTCTCCTTTGTTTTTGCTGGGGTGTAACAAGAGATGTAGAGATGTGAGAACTTCGCTGGTATGATCTCTGTAGATCCCACAGAAAGTGACTTTCGTAAAAAAAATAAAAATTCAAAAAATAACTGTCGGGACAGAATCTCCGATTACGAGGATCTTAATAGATTGCTAGTGGTCTGGGATAACCAACATCTATTCGTACCACCACGCAAGCTAAGATCAAACATGCAGAAGTTCCCATCTAAAAGACATTGGGATCTTTACTTTAAATTTTGTTTAAACGCTTTGCCTACTTTAGAAGTCCTAGGGCCAAAATTGG
Source organism: Ambystoma mexicanum (assembly GCF_040938575.1). Taxonomy (NCBI): domain Eukaryota; kingdom Metazoa; phylum Chordata; class Amphibia; order Caudata; family Ambystomatidae; genus Ambystoma; species Ambystoma mexicanum. Next base: position 57,594,769 of record NC_090938.1, read on the forward strand.
TATAGCTAGAGAGATGCATGGTTGCCAGATGTGCGGCTCTGACCAAATTGAATCATTGGCTTACTTGACAAAAGGAGTGCCCTTTTTTCTTGGCAAAGAGAATTAGCCATTTGGGGAGGTTTCTAATAATTGCATTGACATAATTCTTAGAGGACATTTTCCAGGGTCTGAAGAATACAATGTCTGAGGGGTAAGCAGCATGAAGGTAGATTTGGGATTAATGTTTATATTGTTTAATTATGCCGAAATTAGTTGATGAATTGTTTTATGATTTGAGCATAGTTGATGTAATTTAGTGTGTTTAAATGTTTGTACTCATTTTTTAGTAAGTGCAAAAGTTCCTTGTAAACTGTAAAACCCTTTTAAATAATTTTTTTCTTCTTTTTTAATAGTACAAAACGCACCGTCTAGTTGAAGGGTAGAATGTCTATTCTAAGAGGCTAGCACATGAACGCAGGATGTAGTCACTAAAACAAGATGACATTGATGACCCCCCAACGGACAGACTGGCGCATGCAAGGACTAACCCCCCCCTTCAGAGACGGGCAGGGCCTTCTGTCCGCTCCAATTTAGAGATCACCCTAGTATTTCTCATAAACAAGGATTCGTTTTTCATCACTGGAACAGTGAAGGATCCAAAAGGTCACACAATTAATCCTTCGTAAATACCAAAGTCAAGAGTTGTTGCTTCCCTACCACATGCCCAGCGAACCTCTTTGGTCCCCACACCCAAAAGAGAACTCTTTAAAACCACACAACTCTTACTCCAACTTCTACTATACTCAGTCGCCAAGTATCATCTGCCCAACCCCATGACTGCCAGCCCTGAAGAACATACCCAGAGTACACCTTGGAGACCCTGAACTATTTCCACTCCCTGATCAAATCACCTACATCATCATAGAGGCATCTGAAAGAGATGCTAGTGACATGTGGCACCTTATAATTATGCTGCAGTCAATCCAGCTGCCTCGTAGAAGAATCTTCCATGCCCGAGTTGCCTCTGGTATCCATTGGGATGCACATAGTAAAAAATGGGCCCCTGCCCCCTCATCCCAATAAATGCTGTTACACCGGGTATGAGGGCTGTCCTTATACGACACTGTAATGGCTTTCAGAGTCTTAACCTAATCGAGGCCATTGTTGGTATATGCCAACTGCAGATCATGCGATTAACCCACTCCACAAGCTGATTGGCCTTAGGGGGTATTTTTGTTCCTTTAATTGTTCATTTATGATGCTCTTAATACGAGCGTTGTGGTTTCTAAGCGTGGGATCAGATTCAAACCCGTATAGCGCTGCGTTGTCTTGCTTCCAAGACAAACGCATTGCCCATGGGCTATCCTTCCTCCCCAAAGCCATCCTGAAGTTTGTTATTCCCTTCTCCTTCAAATTACTATGCATTTCTCTCAAAGATAAGGAATACGTCGGAGGACACAATCCCTTCGAAATTAAGATTAGATAAGCCGGAGCTGAAAGTGGCTCCTGGGCATCCAGCATTAACCAGTGACCAGGAGCTACAATGATGGGACAAAGCGCTAGTAAACACGTTCAGCCAATCTAACTTGCACATAAAATACCCTCATGCTTCAAATGTCACATAAATGTGTGCTAATGTTCATTCTATAGAATGTTCCAAATGCACAGCGTTAAAATTCACATAGATGCGTTTGTTCCCCATCAGTTCGCCTGGGGAGCTAAACGAAGCTCCTGCTAGCCGTTGGTGTCAAGCTAACTAGGAGCTTAATATCTCCCAGCTACCCTCAATTTCGAGCCCTGTAGTGGTGTCGATAATGCCCACAAAATCAAACGCAAGAGCAAAGGCAAATCAACTCTTAGCCCAAAGCACTTACATGAAGTCAATAGCAAGCTTCTTCCGCATCCATTTGGGAACTTGTATGTGGTTCAACTCTTGCATGTTGATCTGGTGTGATTTATCACTCGGGTCACACATGGCAACCACTTGCATAATCCCATCAATATCAGGCCACCAACATTTAAACCCCAGACTCCACTTAGTCAAGCTCCTGGCCAAGTACCAAGTACCACAGATTAGCTAGGTCCACCAACTTGCTCCATATTTAGAGAGCAATGAATGCTTGGATGATTCCCTCAGCCACCCTTCCTGAAGGGTAACTCATGACCTCTGCTGACTGCTCGCCCATCTGCAATGCCTCCATCCATACAGATTTGTCAAAAATCAGAGACTGAACCACCTACTATCACCACTCCACTCCATGCCTTACTTCCGGATAGTGGTATCTTTATGTGGGGACATCGTTAGAGAGTCGGCCATGGGGTGCTCCCTCTCAGGGATCCACCGAACGTAAACGTATTTCTGCACAGGAGTCAACCACCTGGTGATATGGCATGTACCAGAACCAGATCCCCCCTTTTCAGGACAAGAGGTGCTGTAAAGGCTTAAGTTCAATAAGGATGATATACGTAATATCACACAAATAGGTCATAAAGTATGTGGATGCCCACAGCAGGCTAGTGCCTCAATAGTGGAATAGTTCTACTCACTCCCACCCAAACCCTTGAAGCAAATGCAACAGATACCCCCAACAACACTTGACTCAATGAGACCCAGGCCCTGGGTGCAGGCAGGAATACTTAGAAAGGCCTCCGCCATGGGGTCTCATCTGTAAAAAAAAAAAAAAAGGTAGAGGTTTGAGCTATTTCTGCCTTCTAGGCACGAATTCCGCATTTGCCACTCCCAATGAAACTCCACCCCGTGCAGACTTCTCAGTTACCTTGGAATAGTATTGTCATGATGCCTGCCCCCGGAAGACCAGACCAGGCCCAGCAGCCCCGGAAGCAGGCATCATGCCACTTGGAGCATGCCCAAAAGCCCCAATTAGGGGCTGTTTGGGTACAGTCCTGGCGCCTATGGTGCCAGGCTCATAAAGATAAAGTCAGTCCTGGCGCCATGGGCCATGCTGCATACTCACCTGAGGCAGACCATGCTGCTTGAAGACTCAAGCCAAATGAGGCTTAGGAGGGACTATTTTACTGAAGGGACTATTTTGTTACTTGGGTGGGGCTGTGGAAGAATACTTACCTGGATCTTCTTCCAAGGCTATTTAAACCACGCCCGGACAGCCACACGTGCTTTGCGTTATTCTGCTTGCTGCAGCGTAACGCTCACCGTGTTTTCAGCAGCTCCAGTCTTCAGCCACGCCCGCTTCAGTCCTGGGACTCCTGAAACAAGAAGACAAAAAGGATAAAGGTTAGAACAGGAGTTTTAACTTTAATCCTTACCTGGATCCTGATCCATTTCGCCACGGAACTGAAAGACAGAAGTCTTTGAAGCATCGCTTCGCATTCCTACGGCGCCGCGCTGAACTCACCTGCTTGGCGGTACTTCAGCATTCCATCACGCTCTCTCCATCTCGTGGCCGCCCTCCTACACCTAAGGATACAAAGACAGCAAGGTGAGCAAGGGGACTCTCTAAGGCCATACAAGCTACCCCCAAGGACTTACCTGATTTACCACGGAAGGTACTCACCTCATTTCGGGTCGGCGCAGTCAACTCTGCTTCATCGCCGTACCCCGGCCCCCTAAGGTGAGAAAGCAACTACAATACCAGTTACCCCCCACAAAACTTACCTGATTTACCATGGGGGTCTCACCTCATCTCGGGTCAGCACAGTCAACTCTGCTTCATCGCCGTACCCCGGCCCCTGAGGGGAAAAACACAATAGACTTACCTGAATCTTACCGAGTGCCATTTGGAAATCTTCGAGTGGATTAATCGGCAACTTGCAAGGAATCGGACAGAGTGAAGAGCAGACATTTGAACTCTTATGAGCAATTGGACTTTAGAGTCAATACTGGAACTCACCAATTCCTCTACGCCAATGAAGCAACTGGTCATCAACGCGCCCCTGCGGTCGACGCAGGATGGAGAGCTCATCCTTCCAAACCATCAGGTGAGGCTAAGGAGGGGACATCAAGAGTGATCAGTGGGAAGACAACGGGAGTGGGGAAGGTGGGTTGACACTCAATTCCACGGGTGGTTAATTCCTCTTCTCCTTTGCAGAAGAATATTCTTGCGAGCCAGACAAACTAGGCTGAGCGGGCCAGTCCAGTCAGTCATCTCGGCGCTACACGGCACGCTGGTGGAAGTAACAGCGGCCCAGTTCCGGTCGACGCCCCCGTGGGAACCAGGTGAGCGTAACAGAACGCGAAGCCTACCCACAAATACCCACCTGGGCGTCATGGAGACCTCGGAAACTGATCAGTTGGCCCAAATCATGAACCCGCCTCAAGACTGTGCTGAATATATAGATCTAGTGGTCCAGCTCGATCACAGACTTCAAATCAGGAAGGCTGACCGAACCAAGTTTGAGAACAGGGTGTTGGTTAAAACCCACGTAAGCTCCAAGGGAGTAGATGTCTCAGAACCAATGCAAATCGGGGGGGGGGGGTTAAAGGACCCCTAACCCAAAAGGAGAGAGATAGAAGACGGCAACTGCAATTATGTTTAAATTGCGGAACTGCTGGTCATTTTCTTCGGAACTGCCCTGTAAAACCACCCAAGAAAGTTATAGGAGCAGCAGACGAAAATCATGTGAAATCTGACTCGGGAAACGACTACGCCCGGCAAGCGTAGAGGTCCGCTTGCCGAGCTTAAAGAAGGACACTCTGACCTCGCATTTCACCATAACCATGGTCCTTGTAGATCCAGAGCAGCCATCACGCATGCGGTAAAGGCGTACGTAGACAGTGGAGCCATAGGAAATTACTTGGACTGGGAATTGGCTACCAGGATGAATCTATCTCTCACCCGCAAGACCACGGCCGATGTTGTCACCACTGTAGATGGAATGGAAATCGCCTCTGGACCCGTAAATCATTCCACTGCAGAGATGACATTGCTGAGTCAAGATGGCAATCGAGAGGCTATGATGTTTGACTTAATCAAGGCCCCACAGTTTCAGCTGATACTGGGGATACCTTGGTTGGAAAAACATAATCCCTGTATTGATTGGCGAGAGAAGAGACTAACCTTCCCAGAATGTGCTCACACCTGCTACCCAAGGAAAACTCAAAACTCAGTCCTGGCCCCAGTAATTCCAGTAGCCATGCAATTACCTGTTGAATACCAAGACTTTCAGGATGTCTTCCAAAAGGAACAGGCAAACACCTTACCACCTCACAGATCGTATGATTGTCAAATAGATCTTGTACCTGGAGCACAACCACCTTGCAGCAGAATCTATGCCCTTACGGAACCCAAAAATCTTCATTTGCGCCAGTAACTAGACCAGTACCTTGCTAACGGCTTCATTCGCCCGTCCAAATCCCCTGCATCTTCAGCTTTGTTCTTCGTACCGAAAAAGGAAGGCGACCTTAGAACATGTATAGACTACCGCGCACTGAATCAGATAACCATCAAGAATCGATACCCACTGCCTTTGATCCCAGAACTACTAGACCAGGTGAAGGACGCTTGTATATACACGAAACTAGACCTTCGGGGGGCATTTCATCTGGTACGTGTCAAAGAGGGTGACGAATGGAAGACTGCTTTTCGCACCAAGTACGGACTATTTGAGTACCAGGTGATGCCCTTCGGACTATGCAATGCACCAGCAGCCTTCCAGTTCTTCATGAACAATGTGCTCCGAGAGCTTATCGACGTTTGTGTGGTAGTTTACATCGACAACATCTTAGTATACTCTTTATCAGAATCTGAGCATGTAAAACACATCCGGGCAGTCCTAGAGAAGTTACGCCAGCATAAATTATATGCTAAACTGGAAAAATGCATCTTCCACACTACGAAAGTGGAATTCCTTGGATTTATTCTGACCCCGAGAGGAATCCGGATGGATACACGAAAAGTGGATGCCATTCTTAATTGGCCTTCGCCAAGTTCAATCAAAGGAGTTCAAAGCATGCTTGGCTTTGCCGATTTCTACCGCAGGTTTATCCCGGACTTCTCGCACATTGTACATCCCATTACAACACTATTGCGAAAAAACAAACGCTTTGTGTGGACAGAGGAAGCTGAGAACGCCTTCCAAGAGTTAAAAGCTAAATTCACATCTGCTCCCATATTAAGACACCCGCGCCCGAGCTTCCCTACATAGTGGAAACAGATGCATCCAGTTCAGCCATGGGAGCAGTCCTTTCCCAAAAGGATCCCGAAACTAACCAGCTTCACCCAGTGGCGTTTTGGTCAAGAAAATGTTCAGCCCCCGAATTAAACTATGCCATAACCGACAAGGAGCTGCTGGCCATCAAGTCCGCCTTCAAGGCTTGGCGGCACTATCTACTGGGTGCCAGACATACCATCACGGTCATCACCGATCACCGCAACTTACAATACCTAAAGACAGCCAAAGCCCAATCTTCGCGCCAACTCCGTTGGGCATTGTTCTTTGCCGAGTTTGATTTTGTAATAACCTATCGACCAGGTTGTAAGAATGGTAAAGCAGACGCCTTGTCCCGGATTGGAATGGGAGAAGCAGAAATAACTTTAGAACCCGTACCCATAATTCCGGAACAGAGAATCCTTGGCCTGACTTCCATACAGTCACTGGAGAACATTCAAAACAAGATCCACCAACTCTTTGATTCCGTTGCCCTACAGGACTGGGCAAAGAAAGGTCCAGAGTACTCTGTCATCGATGATTTACCTTATTACCAAGGCCGGCTATTTTTACCGCAAAAGGAACTACAGGAACTTGTCATTTCCCATTACCATGACACCTTAATAGAAGGGCATCCGGGTATTGCAAAAACCGAAGCTAAAATTAGGAAGCAATTTTGGTGGCCTACCTGGCGAAAGGATGTCAAGTCATTTGTCATGTCTTGTGGCATTTGCACACAAAATAAAGGGCAAAAGAAAAAACCTGCTGGATTATTGCAACCATTAGACATACCACCTACCCCTTGGCATACCTTGTCATTAGACTTCATCACGGATTTACCCCCGTACCAAGGTTACAATACCATTCTAGTTATTGTAGATCTTTTTTCTAAAATGGCCCACTTCATTCCTTTAAAAGGGATACCTTCAGCTTCAATCCTGGCCAAGGAATTCCTTGAAAATGTTGTCCGCCTGCATGGCTTTACTTCAGTGTTAATTTCAGATCGGGGCAGTCAATTCATTTCACATTTTTGGAGGAAATGCTGCCAACTGGCACAAATTGATGTTAGGCTTTCGACCAGTCACCACCCTCAGACCAACGGTCAAACGGAGAGGACCAACCAGACTCTTGAACAGTACCTCCGTTGTGTGCTACATCAGTCTGAGGGGAATTGGAAAGACATTCTGTGGATCGCAAAGTATGCGTACAATAATTCCGTACACTCAGGAACTGGACAAAGTCCTTTTTTCACCAATTATGGGCACCATCCTCGAACCCCGGATTTGGACTCACCTCAGCATTTAGAGATGCCCGCAGTGGACCATCTCCACGCTGTTATTACACAAGCCTTTAAAGAAGCAACCATCCATTTGCAAAAGGCTAAGGAAAAATACAAAAAGGATGCGGATCAGCACAGAAGTGAAGCTCCTCAATACCAAATTGGGGACCAAGTATGGTTAGCCACTAAGCACTTACCACTCAAGGGGACTCGGACCTTTAACCCCAGGTATTTGGGACCTTTTTCTGTTAAGGCAATTATTAACCCAGTGGCCGTCAAGTTGGACCTACCTGCTCATATGCGAATCCATCCCGTTTTCCACGTGTCTCTTTTGAAGCCAGTGCAACCAGGAACATGGCTAACCCCTCCACCTGAACCTATCCTCATAGACGGGGAGCCCGAGTTCGAAGTCAAGAATATTTTGGACTCAAAAAGAGTGAGATCAAAACTCTTTTACCTAATTGACTGGAAAGGTTATGGTCCACAGGAAAGGTCTTGGGAACCTAGTTACCACGTGCATGCACCTTGTTTAGTGAAGAGGTTCCATCGGGAATTTCCAGACAAACCACGGCCAAGGGGGAGAACGACTTTAGGAGGGGCCTTGAGGAGGAGTGCTGTCATGATGCCTGCCCCCGGAAGACCAGACCAGGCCCAGCAGCCCCGGAAGCAGGCATCATGCCACTTGGAGCATGCCCAAAAGCCCCAATTAGGGGCAGTTTGGGTACAGTCCTGGCGCCTATGGCGCCAGGTTCATAAAGATAAAGTCAGTCCTGGCGCCATGGGCGCCAGGCTCATTATTGATAACTTACCTGAAGCAGACCATGCTGCATACTCACCTGAGGCAGACCATGCTGCTTGAAGACTCAAGCCAAATGAGGCTTAGAAGGGACTATTTTACTGAAGGGACTATTTTGTTATTTGGGTGGGGCTGTGGAAGAATACTTACCTGGATCTTCTTCCAAGGCTATTTAAACCACGCCCGGACAGCCACACGTGCTTCGCGTTATTCTGCTTGCTGCAGCGTAACGCTCACCGTGTTTTCAGCAGCTCCAGACTTCAGCCACGCCCGCTTCAGTCCTGGGACTCCTGAAACAAGAAGACAAAAAGGATAAAGGTTAGAACAGGAGTTTAAACTTTAATCCTTACCTGGATCCTGATCCATTTCGCCACGGAACTGAAAGACAGAAGTCTTTGAAGCATTGCTTCGCATTCCTACGGCGCCGCGCTGAACTCACCTGCTTGGCGGTACTTCAGCATTCCATCACGCTCTCTCCATCTCACGGCCGCCCTCCGACACCTAAGGAGACAAAGACAGCAAGGTGAGCAAGTGGACTCTCTAAGGCCATACAAGCTACCCCCAAGGACTTACCTGATTTACCACGGAAAGTACTCACCTCATTTCGGGTCGGCGCAGTCAACTCTGCTTCATCGCCGTACCCCGGCCCCCTAAGGGGAGAAAGCAAGGACAATACCAGTTACCACCCACAAAACTTACCTGATTTACCACAGGGGTCTCACCTCATCTCGGGTCGGCACAGTCAACTCTGCTTCAGCGCCGTACCCCGGCCCCTAAGGGGAAAAACACAATAGACTTACCTGAATCTTACCGAGTGCCATTTGGAAATCTTCGAGTGGATTAATCAGCAACTTGCAAGAAATCGGACAGAGTGAAGAGCAGACATTTGAACTCTTATGAACAATTGGACTTTAGAGTCAATACTGGAACTCACCAATTCCTCTATGCCAGTGAAGTAACTGGTCATCAACGCGCCCCTGCGGTCCACGCAGGATGGAGAGCTCATCCTTCCAAACCATCAGGTGAGGCTAAGGAGGGGACATCAAGAGTGATCAGTGGTAAGACAACGGGAGTGGGGAAGGTGGGTTGGCACTCAATTCCACGGGTGGTTAATTCCTCTTCTCCTTTGCAGAAGAATATTCTTGCGAGCCAGACAGACTAGGCTGAGCGGGCCAGTCCAGTCAGTCATCTCGGCGCTACACGTCACGCTGGTGGAAGTAACAGCGGCCCAGTTCCGGTCGACGCCCCCGTGGGAACCAGGTGTGCGTAACAAGTATTCTAACAGACTCAGGAAAAGCCTTAGTTGGTTGATGCTGGTTGGAGGTTTAACTTTCAGAATAGTCCCCATAAATTCCTTCTTTGGTTAATAGATGGCCCAACTAGAACGGTTAATTCTACCTCCTCTAATATCCTCAAGATCGTGTACACTAAAGCATCATATTCCTCATTTACATTTAATTAATTTTCTTAATGTGATTTAGTTTTAAAACAAAACAAATGTCAATTTCAAGTTGACTAGCTATAGTTTATCCATTAGCTTTCCAGTCTCAAACGTTCCCAAAAGTAAAACCTCATTCTTCTCTGGTTCCAGCCAGAGCCTTCAAATCAAATTGTGTAATTTCTCTCCAATCAATGAGGTCTCTTCTCCATTTCTCTTCTTGGAGCTGATCTTGATCCGTCAACTTGAGAAGAACCATCTCCGGTAGCACCTAAAGACCTTCCTCTTTTCTTCTGCCTTCGCTCCCCCTCTCCCCTGCTGATCTGTTCTCTCTTGGCACTGTGCACCTGGCCACCCTCTGTCTTTTGGGCCCAGGTACCTGCTCATCCTGTCACCCTCCCGCACTGCCTGCGGGCCACCCCTTGCACTGGGGTCTGTACCCATACAGCTCCCCCTTTTCTTCCTGCACTTATCAGACCTACCCTGTCTGCTGCCTTAAACCTAGCACTTGCAAATTGCTGTCTGCACTACCACTGTTTGTTGCCTTTATAATGTATTGATTATTTATCTGTTTCTCCTTTGCTCCACACTCTCCACTTCTCCCCCCTTCCATGCACTTTTCCCCTGCCCCTCTCCCATGCACTTGCGCGTTCTCAATGTCACTGGGCCTAGTAAGATCGCTGTTTTGTTCTCCCCTGTTCCCCTCCCTTGCCTTGTTGCGCTCTAAAACACATGTGTACGAACGCGATAGAAATAAAATATCAATCATATCAATCAATAGTTTGTCCAGAACGTGTATCCCAGCACAAATGAACGGCTGATTCCGTCCAAGTGTAAAATCTTCCCACCATTCATCAATTGATTTCGCTTTGAATGTGCCATATAACTGTCAAGACATTTCTTTCTGCTGCAACTGCAGTGCACTCGAATAGTAGGTGCAGTGTGGATTCTGTGTAGTTATGTTTGTTGCCGAATCTAAATGACCCCTCATTTATTCCACGTTCACCCGTGTTGCGTTTGAATTAGTTGGTTGGATATACTCTGAGCCTGATGTGCATCATATCTCACCAAGATGTTTTGAAGGACATTTCTTGACATATTGCAGTAGTGTCTTTTTCTGTGTTGGCCGCATGGTTTTGTAACTTATATGAAAGTTTTGCTTCTCTTGTGAGTATCCAATCGTATCTCTTTAGTTTTTCCTTCACTCAATCTGGATTCTCTAATAGTTCGTTGAGCGTTGAGTCCAGAATGTGTAGTTGTTTGTTCCACTTTAGTTTCCAAGAGTTAAGCAAGACGGCACCCTTTCCCCACTTCTTGTGTTGCAAGTATTTTGTGTCCAATCGCTGGGTTTTCCAGATGGTGAATAGTTCTTTAGTTTGTGAGTTAGCATTTGTTATTCGTAGATTGAAAGCATTTGATTTCGCAGTGAAGATGGCTTGTTTATACTGCAGAGTAGCTAATTTGAAGTTGTCTTTGGAGACGACACTACGGTTAGATTGGCAGTTATTTTGCATCTGTCGTTTGTTGGATCGCAAAGTTTGAAGCTCATCTGTGAACCAGGAATTGGAGTGAAAGGACTTTTTTTCCTTCTTACATTCTAGTGGTGCTATAGCATTTACTGCATTAGTGAGGGTGTCCCTAAAGATATCAGCCTGGATAGTGGGGTCTTATGAGAAGGGCGGTGATAAGCATGGGATGTTGAGATAGGGATGGATGTTCTTTGCAGGGAGCATCTTGGAGCTTCAAGCTAGTGTGGGGGGGGGCATGGTGATTTTGGTGCAATAGACTATGGGGATGGTGAATTGAATACAATTGTGGTCAGTCCATGGGTAGGCAAGGTTGGATGTGATGGCAGAGTTACAGTTGTGGTCGGTGATCCAATCAAGGATGTGGCCTTTAGAATGAGTGGGACTCTGAACCTTTTGGGTGAAACCTAAATCTGCAAGGTCTTTGGCAAGTGCAGTTTCGACTTTATCATGAGGGTCATCAAATCCTAGGTTTAGGTCTCCTAGAAGTAGAGATTTCGTGTTTTTTTTTTTTTAAGGTTGTCATTCAGTAAGTGGATGATATGTCCCTGGAAGTCTCCAGAGTCCTGGTGGCTGATATAGAAGATGGATGTTGATTGCATTAGTGGGTGATAGTGATAGTTTTGTCGATATGATATCTACATTACCCTCCCATACGTGAGGAATTGGCTAATGGATAGGGTTTCTTTGTAGATACATGCCACCCCTCCTCCAGTCTTGGAGGTCCTATCCTGCCTGAGAATGGTGTACCCTGCAGGTAAGGCTAAGGTGATGGAAGGGCCTGAGGCATCGTGTAGCCAAGTTTCCGTGATACCTAGAATGCCTAGGTCTTGACTAAGTATGAGGTTGCTTATTTCTAATGCATAAGCGGGAAGGGAGCAAACATTAAGCAGTGCCTATTTGAGAACCGAAGGTTGTGTGGTTTTGTCTTGGCGCAGTTTGCTTCGGCTGTCTTTGGGATGATAGGTAGGGGGTTTGATGGGAGAAGGTGCAAGGTCACGTTGTGTGTATCTTTCTTTAGGTTTTGTTAGGCTAATGCTATGACGGGGTGGTTGATTGTAGTGCGGTTTCCTAATCTGGAATTTCTGCGCATAGTGGGTGTGGGGAGGCTGCTAGGGTGTAGTGGCATGGTGTGTGTGTTCTGAGTCTAGAGTATCTGAGTGAGCCGTTAGGATGGTGTGTTGGTGTGATCCCTGCATCTACTTTAGTGTGAGAGGGTCTAATCATGTTTGGTTGGCGAGGATGACTATGGTGGTGTGTGGGGAGGGAGTAGGCATATAGATGCTGTGTGTGGTGGTGATGTCTTGGTGAGAGGTGTTAGTGACTGAGTGTAGTGTGGGAAATGTGAAAATGAGGGTAAGTATGGCCACGTGTTGAGAAGGTACAGCTGTCAGCTTCATGATGTGGGAGAATGAGAAGTGGGGATGGTGGTGGGGAGTGGTGCGATCAGTGTGGACTGTGGCTAAGGATATAACCGAAATAGTAAGGGTTGCGCAGTATGCATTCAAGTTTGGTCGTACAGAATTTTAACATCATAATTTCATGGCATGAGGCAGTGCTGAAACAGTTTGAAATCAAAACTTTGGCACACTTGGAAGTCGTGCAGAGAAAACAATTATTGATTACAATTTAGGCACGCTTGGAAGCCGTGCAGTGCATGGAAAAACAATTTACTGATTGCAACGTAGGCACGCTTGGAGGCCGTGCAGAGAAAATAATTATCATTTCAACATAATCAAACAATTATTGATTACAACTTAGGCACTCTTGGAAGCCGTGCAATGCATGGAAAAACAAATTACCGGACACAAAAATAAAGGCACGCTTGGAAGCCGTGCGAGGAAAAACAAATCATGAATACAAATTTAGGCTTCAATTTGAAGCCATGCATTCTTAAAGTCTGAGGGCGCATAGTAGAGAACGCAGAGGTGGTAACGGAATGCTCCAGGGAAGCAACTGGTAGTGAAGAGGAGTGTGACCGGTCATGTGATCCTGACAATGGGCGGGGTAGAGGAGATAAGGCAACGTGCTAGGTGCTCGAGTGCCTTGGTATAGTCTTATGAGTCGGCATGTTAGGATTAGCTGAATCAGAAAATATGTATATTACGGCAGTTATTAGTACAATTTTGAAGATATGCCACATAACTAGTTTTTGTCAAAACCTTGAAATGACAACAAATGGGGCTTGTAAAGTAAGCTACCATAGTCTGCTCCAGACTCTTACACACATCTGTCGAGTGGGGAGGAGAGAGAAGGGTGCCTGTCGAATCCTATTGTGCGACCTCAGGCAGGGTACCCCCTCAAGATTGTAAAATTGGTGGTGTCATTGCTGCTAAAGAAGGGGGACTGCACTAGGAGGAAGAGACAGAGCTGTTGAAATTAACCATTGGAGCGCGCTAATGAAATGTAACATCCAACACTGCAAGGAAACACTAGAGGAGATTGCTGATAGTGCATCTGGGTGGAGCTGTCTATTTCTAGTTAGAGCTGACTGGGTCCTATAGTGGGGAGTGGGAGGCCATCCTTGAGAGTGGAGTGACCAGACATATCTTTCCAGAGGGTCCTGACATGCAGCTGAACTTTAAACAGAGGCTTTATATGTAACTAGAACTGAGCCACGGGAAACAAAAAGGTGAGGAATCTGCTTGCCTTAAATCCATTACCTTTTATAGTGGGCAGGGGTAAAATTGTGTAGATCCTTAGCCTACTTAACTAAAAAGATTAATTTTTTATTAATTCCCCATTTGGTGGAACACTACAGGGTGATTTTTGTTCAAATTCAAAATTAACAGAGCTCCCTTCCCAGTGCGGGCTGAAAAACTATAGCCTATAATTTAATTAGGTAATAATTTTTGTCCCATTGACCCAGACTTCTTTTCGGAAGACGGGTGTCTTTGTTTTTAAATCAGTCCAATCTTTTTGTCCAACTTTCCCCTAACACAGGCCTTTAAATGGGGGAGGGAGCTGAAAATCCTAAATTCTCAACTCATCCTAATTTTTACCATCCAGCTTCCCCAACACATGCCTTTCAGTGGCAGGAGGTCTAAAATTCAAAATTTTCAAATCATTCCAATTATTCTACCAGACTTACCCAAACCATGGTAAAGGGGGCCAAGGGTGTCTGAAAAACAAACTGCTAAATCCCCTCTGTTTATTTTAAACCAAAAGTGTGGGTGAAATCATAATTGCCATACACATTTGTGCCAATCTTGAAACCCTACTTCTAGCCTTTTAAGCCCACACTACATTTATAATTACTTTTGTTATTGATCAGTTTAATTATTTCTTGAAGTGAAATTTGTAGAAAGTAAAGAATTGTGATTTGTGTTTTTTTAAACTAATTTGTGTAGTTGATTTGAGTAACAAGAAGTTAATGGTGAGCCACAAAGTAGGGTGCACGTATAGTTTAGTGTGATTTCTATTACTTTTAATTTAAATAAATACAAATATATTTCCTGTACACCGGCCTTGTTCTTGGCTCATTGTTAGCTCAGAGGGGGGAAGATCCAAGGGGCATATGTGTCTGAAGTAGGGCTGAACAAACAAATCAGTTAAACCGTTTGTTGCGTGGGGAGGGAAGGCTCTCCCCATGTTGAGGGTGGCCTCTCAATAAACTGTTACAAATTGGAGGCTCATGGCCGGGTTTTAGCTGCCTATTTCTAACTCATGACAAGTACATTGTGACAGATTATTCATTTTGATGCAATTGCATTAAGGTGGAGGGAAAGTCATCTTTGTTGTGTTAAAGTGCCACAAGGTCTTGACCGCTGAGTTCCAGGGAGGTGTATAGGTGAATGTGTAAGATTTGATTTGTGTGAAGAAATCAAGTAGGAACAGGGTGAATTTTGCACCTGCTTAAAGAAAGTTTTACTAAGGTGCAAGGAGCTATTGTGAAAATGACTACTGTACAAATTGGTGAAGCCAGGGAGCATCTACTAGCTAAATTATTTCTTAAAGGAAAAATGGGTTGAGGGCGATGCTGGAAACTGGCAAATCTGAATTTTGTGGGAGGTTACCTCAGTAAGCAATGACATTTGGCTCGAAGGTGGAATATTGCACAAAGCACTAGAGACATTTTACCTGACCCAGATTGCTTGTGAAGAATAGATACAAATGGCTCAGATAACTGCTCAGTTATATTTTCATCTGCTCTTAGTGGAAGAGCGTTGGAAAAATAGTGAGGCTTGCAGGATGAATCAGGCTGGAGACCTGTCACAGGCTCAGGATTTTATTCAACAACTCACAAATGAGTTTAAAACCCAGCAGCAAGAGAGTGCCGAGCGTGAAACAGTGTTCTGCACTGCACAATGTGCATAAAGAGTGTGTGAAAAACCTGAGCACACTGTAACATACGTTTACTGATCAGACTAGTTGTAATAGAGGCTGTTGGATGACATTGTGGCCCTTAAGCAACATTTCAAGACTTTAGAAAGGGAAAATAATGAGTCCATCATTAAAGAGATGGACAGAGTTTCATCAAATGCACCAGGGTATAAGTAGTCTGAAACAACACAGGACGCAGCCAATTCAGGAAAAAGACCTCTTGAATCAGGATAACAGGGCCCTATTACAGAAGATAAATCAGTTGGAAATGGAGGTTGAAAGGGAACAGTCTAGTTCTCAGGAACTGACCAGAATTAGAGAAGAAAGGAATGAGCTAGAAAGGCGTGTGACACAAATAGAAGCTGCACTATGAGAGGCAGCGAATTGTAGGGATGAGCAGAAGATTAGCCTCCAAAAGGAAAATCGCCTTGAATATGCACGCAGCATACAAGGCTCACAGAGGGAGAATGAATTACTTCAGCATGAGGTGCAGCAAACAAAAGATCGGGTGATAGCTCAGAGCAGGGTGCATGAGATTAAGCAGGCCTTAGTGTCAGAATTAAAAAAAACTGTTCTCTGAATACCAATAGGAAATAAAGATAGAGAGAAGCAGGGCTCAGAGTCTCACAAACAAAATTGAGAATTACAAACAGGTTCTGAGGCACTCTGACCAATCAGTATAAGGGACAAGGCCCCTTGATCAAGGTGAGGCACCCTTCCCTTTAGGGGCCTCAGGCCCGTCATTTACAACCTACCAGGTACAAATGGGAACTGACCTCATGTACGCCACCGACAAAGAACAGGGGAACATGAAGCAGTTGGACTTACCAAACTGATCCCGAAAGCCAGCCCTTGTCCAATATTGATGAATATTCATCAATACCACACAGAAGGAAAAGTTGCCAGACCAGTGTGTCCTGGGAAGTAAGGAAGAAAATGGTAGGTACTTCCGACAATGAAAACCCTTATGATGAGAAAGTCAGGGAGTTAGATTAGCTGAAGATGTGACTACAAAGAGACCGCCTTTGCCCACTTT
This sequence comes from Ambystoma mexicanum, assembly GCF_040938575.1. NCBI lineage: Eukaryota > Metazoa > Chordata > Amphibia > Caudata > Ambystomatidae > Ambystoma > Ambystoma mexicanum. The sequence continues at coordinate 57,611,272 of NC_090938.1, forward strand.
GCTGGAGGAAAAAGTCAGACCCACAGCCTAGGAAGGGCATTTTAATAACCTCTGTATATTCAGGGGAAGGGGGGAATTTCCCAGACTCCCTGGTAGGGGGGACGAGGAAACTGGTTTCTATCTTGGGCCTCAAAGGTACTCCAGGGAGAGTGATGGTCCAGGCGAGAGGAGTCCAGACCCTGTGGTTCTGGGAGGTATTCCCAGTCTCATAGAGATAGGGAGGGCCTAGAAGACAGGGAAGGGAGCTAACAGCAGTTCTGAGTCAGAAGGTGAATGGACCCTGGTGCAGAAGAAGAAAAAGACAGGGAAACGGAACAAAGATTTTTTGTCAATGACCCAATCAGACAAATCAAGGCCATAAAGAGCTTCCTGAACCCATACCACGATGATGCAAGAATTTGGAATGCGAGCACCTGGAACTTTGTGAGCAGATGATGGCACCATTCTAGAGCAGGAATGATGTGAATTGTATAGCATTTGGAAAATTGACTTTCTCACCTGAGTACTCCAGTTTCTTTGCGGGACTGGAGGACCAAGATCATTATAAATGGTCTACATATAAGGTGGCCGTTTTGAAAAAAAAATTCAACACATGGGAACCCACAAGAGGCCAGTAAGGCAGCATACAACTTGCAGTGTGGAGAAGAACAGGTGCATAGGGAGTTTATAAGGGATTTAAAGTGGGCATTTGCTCAGACTTCCCGGCATGTAAACACCAATAGTAGGGAGTTCATAACTACATATTTCCATGCGCTCCCCAAATATATAATGACTCAGTTGGTGCATGATTTGCACAATTACAGGACCCTGGATTGGGTGATTGAACAGGCCACCAGGATCTATGAGGTCCAAAAGCTGGCTGAGATTAAAAATACAGCCAACCCCCCGCCCCCCAAACCATCTGCTGCGGCGAAGGTGGCAGAGGTAGAAACAACCCCTCAATTGGATCTGGATATGGGAGGCCTAAAAGTAACCCTTCTGTCAACAAGCAAAATGGAAGGCAGAAGGGACCCCACAACCAGGCCTTGTCGAATGATAGTCAGGCAGGGGCTCAGAACAGAGATCCCTCTGACCCTGTCACCTAAATAAGCCCTAGGTACAAGGGTACCAAACCAATCCTGGGTTACGTATACACTCTGCCAGCCCAAAGGGGGACGGGGGAACCAATCAGTACTGCCCTGGGAAACTTCCCTCAGGAGAGAAGTATCACTCCACCTCCCAATCTGAACTTTTTCCCCAGATATACCCCAAACCAGAACATCCAAAACAATCCTCCTCCCTCTCCCCGCTTCCAGGACAATAGATCCCAGAACCTGGGAGAAGAGAGATTCAGGATGGAAAATTATAGGGGGAATTTACAGTACCTGAGCTACTCCGGGAGAAGTGCCAGTTACCCTTTATGGAAGCAGCAGAGGTATGACTTGAGACCTCCCTACCATCCAGATAAGGTCTTGCAACTGGAGCGACAGGTCCAACAACTGACTGATGATCTGGAGCACATGCTGAGGGTGCAGTCCAACCATCAACCTAACCCTACTTTCCAGGATTCTCCAACACCCAGCGCTGATGCCTCGGGGGGGTGGTGGGGGGGATGACGCAAGGGCACATCCGACAAACCACAGGTTCATTAGGAGGGGGCCCGGATGGAGGGGAGATGCCAAGCCCTAAAGTAGGCTCCCTTTCTCACCCAAACAGAACTCCTAAAGACCACTCATCCTGAAAGAATCTCTTCTACCCCATAAATGTTAGAACCCAAAGTCCTTCCTGCAAACAGGTTCTGAGAATTGTTGCCAGGTAATTGGGGATAGCCAAGGAGCTGAGGAAAAGGATTCCCCAACAACTCCCACTGCGAGTTGCAACATTTCATTTTTACAGATTCCCAAACTCCAACACAGAAACGGTCCAAGATCACACAGTGTCAGAGTTCAATAGTAAGAAAATGACCACCGGCTGTCAAATAACTCACACTTTCTTTGCACCTTGGAGGAGAAAGAAGGCTGATTTTATGCACCGGTCAAGGTGCAGGGTCAGTATGAATTATCAGCTCTGGTGGATACTGGATCCCAAGCCACCCTCCTGTCCAAAAAGGCCTTTGACCAACTAACTCAGGGCAGGGTGAAGCCTACCAAATTCCCCTGACACCACTTCCCGGACAACTCCAAATGTTGATGTGATTGATATTTCCATCGAAGGCACATGCAGATCTGAAAATAAAAATTGGACGGCATCAGCTGAAACATCCAGTGATAGTTCTGACAGCAGAGGGCGCACCTTGTTTCCAGGGGTATGATCTCCTGAGGAGGTTATCACCCCTTATCGACTGTGTAAACTACGTCCTCAGGACTCAGACTAACTGCCCCATAACATTAAAAATGAGTACCAATTATGTAAGCCTGAATGGTACCCATCACGTAATTGATCAACGTTCTGAGAATGCAGAGTTCCATTTCAAGAATAACCCAAGTCCCAGACATCACTGCTCATCTCTGTAGGAGAACAAACTATTGATGGCAACCCTTCTCCATTCTTCAAAATCAACCTCCGACCCAGTTTTAAGTGGCAATCCACATTGGAAGGGAACACCCTAAAATTGTACACCAGCCCAAAATCAGAAGAAACTTTGAACCAGACAAGGAAGAACTTGCTCAAAGTCTGATGGACATTCAGAAAAAGGGGGAACGGTTGTTTTTCCCCATTCAGTTAAATGAGGGGGTGGAGCCGGTGCTCACCAGAGTATGCCTGAATAATGGAAGGAGCTTCATCAGTGAAGAATTATCCCACATTTAAAATGATTGACAAATGGGAAGTAGGTCCGGGAAACCCCAAATTCCAAACATCTCCTGCCTAACAGGTGCATGCTAAAAATGTCCATTGGCAACAAAAGCATAGAACATAATTGTTTATTATGTTTATTGAATTTATATAGCACTTTAAGCCAACGCGCTTTACAATATAACAAAAGTGAGAGAAGCATATTTACAGACGTGAACAGGTCATCAGAACAATATGTATAACAATTTACAAGGGGGGAGGTGGAGGAGGGGGTAGGAGAAGGGAGTTGCGGTGTAGGATTTGAGGTAGGGGGAGAGGGAGGGAGGGAGGAAGGGGAAGGGGGAGTGATCTGGTGTCCTCATTGCCACCAAGTAGTATTTGTTACCAATTTAAGGTCAGATTAATTGTTGGGTTGTGAGATGTGTCCCTTCCACCTTTTATCTGGGAAGTGACATTCTCAACCGATTCGCAATCAATTTGGCCCTAATTAATTATAAAGGCTAGTCCCGGCTAGGGAGTAACCCCATGGGCTTTGTCAACACTGAAAAAGTACTTTAGTCAGCTCAATTGCTGCCTTATGCCGTTGAAGTTCAATTGTGAGCATAGGTTACCATCCACGGGCAGGTGCGACAATTTACTCTTCCACTCAAAATTAAGCGAGGACAAAACCTCAAACATCAGGACGCATATATAAATCTAAATTCACATCTCCAACAGAAAGGTCTGTATTTAAATCCAACACCTCTAGTAGACCTAGAACATGACAACATTCAAATATTGGTGGATAACAGCGACCCTCGAAGTATCACTTTGGGCGCTGTGAGGAACTCGTGGTGACAACAGTTAGACAGACACAAGTGATCACAGTTCAAGGGTCTTTATTTAACTGTATGCCGGGTGGACAAATGCCTAATCTAAACCTAAATCTAAGATGGAAACAAGCGTTGACCATCAAATGAAAAATGAGGCAGTCCTTGTGGCGTTGTGTCAAATAATAAAAGCCTATACTAAGAAACCTATTGCCAAATCTCACAACTAATACAAAAAAAAGAGTGTGGGATAGTTTTTGAGAAAAGAAAGAAGTGCTCGTAAATAACATGTCGGTAGCTTGGAACTCCCTTCCCCACTTTTGAAGCATGGGTAAGATGGGAGTTTGGAGCACAGCACACACTTCAACTTTCCCAGCACAAGTTAACAGTTCCAATGGCAGCAATCAGGACTGTCGATGGCCAAGTCTCGTTTCTTCTTGAAAGTCTATTGCCTTTGAGGGCCTGAGGTATTCACAAAACAAACACAAAGTTCTTTTTGCAATTCACGTCGGGTGATGTTTTCACACTCAGGTCCGCCTCTTCTGGTGCTGACCTTTCAAAACTGTTCCTCTTCTTAATTGATTTTGGGTGATGACTTCACCCTGGATCTCCCTCGTTCAGGCTCGGACCAGTCTCAGCGGTTGGCCTCCCTCCACCTTATGGCTTTCAACAAGTCTTCCTGCTATTGTTCTCACAAAAAAAAAGTCTGTACAACAGTTTGCTATGAACCTCCCTTGCTCGGGTTCACGTGATTCTGTCATGATTCTGCCATGATTCCTGCCCCTCATGTCCCCAGCCCTCCAAGATGTCAGGCTGGAGCCAGGCCACGATCACCTACATGGCCTTCAAGGGCCTCTCCATCCCCCCAAAGACCCACTTGGAGTCAGACTTGGCGCTTGTGGCACCAGACTCACTCACTCCCACAGGATAACATTGGGGATTCTAGTGCATTGATGGGGACAAGATGGATGCCCCCACATATTTTGGTTCCCAGAACTGCATGTGCAGTCTAGTCTTTTGGTTGTGGTTCAGCCCAGAGACACCTGGGATACCCAGAGACTATTTAAGCCACACCCAGGCTGAGAAAGATGCTTTGTGTTCGGATCGGTCTCCAGTAGGCCTGCATCTTTCTTCTGCGCTCAGCTCCTGCAAGAACACTGTTAGGAACAGCCTTACCTTGCGGTGCTTCTGCCCATCATTCATCGCTCCTTCTGCTCTGCGGGTATCTTCGGCAGTGTCATTCCCATCCCGGCACGCCGCTTCCTAAGGAAAAGTGAAAAGAACAGAAAAAAAGCATTAGTAAGCATTCAGCAAATCTTCGCTTATTTTTAAAGACTGTACGAGCTTCAAACGCTTACCTGAAACCCAGCCGCTCTGGGGGAACTCTGTCTCCGGAACTTCTCATCCATCTGCAAGAGGGAAAAGACGCTCCAGGTTAGCGTGGAAACATCTAGAGGCGCTGCATACCGCGCTTACTCACTGCATTTCTTCTTCATAACCGGCATCCATGCTGAAAACGTTGCAGCACCTAAAAGACACAGAAAAAGAACTCAGTTCAATACCAATACAAAAGGGTCACATCACGCTCTCACTCACCTTCAGTGCTACTCATCTCAGCAGCACGTCGCCATCCCCAGACGCCAGCCATCATCTAAGGAAGGAAAGGAACGAAGTTACAGAACTGTTCAAAAGGCTCATTATACTTACCTATCGAACTCTTGCCAGTGAAGTAACTAGGCAGCAACGAGCCCGCATCAATCAACTCGCACCTGCGCTGAAAGCAGGACGAAGAGCACACTTTCCAAGAAAACAAGGCCCAGTCCCCAGTCTAGTAGACTCCAGGGAAGGGTTCAAGGTCGTAAGAGGTCAGAACAGGCTGAGTGACATCCCCGTGGATACCAGGTGAGCGTTACAGTTTGCTTTACGTATTTTCATGGTGTTAGCCTTCCACCCCTGGGTCTCCCTCTGCCAGGCTCTGACCTCTATGACAAGAGGCACAATGTACTTCTCCTGTCCTACAGTGCCTTTTGGATTCTCCCTCGGTCGGGCTCGGATTCCAAACAACCAGCGGGACAGTGTACTTCTCTTGTCCCCTCCTCAGCATCCCAATGTCTTTTCAAACAGTTCATAGGGGACATTCCTTGTCAACACACTTTCTCGGGACCTTAGACTTTGCCCCTCCTCATTAGCACCCATGTTCTGGGTTGACTCTCGCTAACTTCACATTCACTTTCACTTGTAATGTTCATGGGATTCACTTTCCTCTTTTTACTTTCACGATGTGGGATTTACTTCCCTTTTACATTCACCATGCAGGATCACTTCCCTTACTTTCTCTCGATTTTAGATCAAAGTCTTTCGATTGTACGAGGACTTTACTGCACCTCCAGTATGATCACTTTGACCTCTTCTGGCAGCTCTCCTACGACCTTCTGGTTTCTGTAGTTTTGCTCAGACGGGGATCGACCAGAGTCTCTCAGAGCGACACCCACGTGGTGCCAGGTGCCTCTGCAGCTGGTCTCCCCTCATCACTTTTACAGTTCATTGAAGTTAGGTTCAAACTTGCCACTTTGCGTTCCTCATTCAACACAGCCCGGCTCTTATCGGTTCTTCCCTCGACTCATCGGCTGTGATGAACCGCTTGGCTTTCTGCTTTACTGGAGTCAAGGCTGGTACCACAGTAGCAGGAGTTTCCTCGCTCCCGCTTATCAGCGTCAACACGCTCTGTGTACCGTTGACATCTGTTGCAAGACACTTGTACCGTCCTTGGTCTAAGTTCTCCTCCACAAAGGTTCCGCGGTCTGGGACGAGAAGGGCAAGGTCACTTTTCTCCTCACCACCTTCTCGCTTCGCGCCGCTTCTCCTTCTCTTGAACTGCCATGCCTGCTTAGCCATCTCGTCATGCTGTCTGCCGTGCTGGTAGTGTGCTCTCTTGCTCCTTTTATCCATGGGGAAAGGAAAGGGCTGTCAGGTGTGTGTGGTTATTGCCAATAATTACCTGACTGCCTGACCTTTGGGTTGGGACATGTCAGGTAAACAATTTCAGCATTAGTCCATTTTCTATCACAGTAACAAAAATTATTCGATTGGAAAAAGAGGGTGTTAGAGGTTGAGTGTCCTCTGGACTCAGACTCGAGGGAATCGTGGTACCGGTAGTGTTCCGTTATAGGAGATTGGAGTTCAAAAGATGGCAATCATAGCAACAAGATCGGCAGGGTTTACTGGGTAAGCCGAAATAGCGGGGTTCGTGACATGAACAAAGAGGATTGTGGGAATTGTAGTGTTTTGTCTGATTGGGTTGGGAATGTGGAAAATGATAATCAGAGGGACGAGAAGGAGGATGGCAAGTATTCGAATGGAGACTGGTGAAACAATGATTCTGTGAGTTATGCTTTTTAGGTTTAACCGGGTTTCGGACGTTAGAGGATTGATTGCGTATGGAGGGGATGTTGGAACGCGGCAGGAGAGTTCTAATGGGATGAAGGGAAGCAAATGCAATACAGCCCATGAAAGCCGCAGATATCTTGCCCTCCTCTCATTCGCCTCAAAAGTGGCTGGGGGTGGTAGCCTGCATGAGCAAGTGAAAGGTTTTGATGTATGCCGACCTCCGCCACATATGGATGGAGTAGCCTTGCCTGACTGATACCACGCACCGACTTTACTGCGAATGCTCTCTGGGCCACACAAAGGACTGCCTGCCCCACATACAGACAGGTGTGACGTATGTGGCCGGGGCCGATCCTGTGCAAGGTTATGAACGTGAGTGGACGCCATGTGTGAAAGGGACTGTAAGTGTCGGACAGTCCCAGATCTGGACCGAGACACAGAGATGCTCGCACACCCCACCTGGAGAGAATACGGAGGTTTACCGCCTCACTTCCAGACAGCAATGCCAATTAACCAATCCACTAACAATCTCACCCTCTGCATACACCTCTCAAACTCTAACCAAACACAACCACAAGCATACAACACAACAATCCGCACAAATTTCACTACATTGCAACAACAAACACATAGACTTGCACAATGACTACTGACCGGAAAACACCCCAAGCCTAGCCAACGGAGTTACCGGGCTGAGGCCGCCAACAGCACATCACTGTCTCTTGCAACTTTCCAGCTTATTCCCACTAACTCACCCCCCTTCCCTTTTTCAGAGCCGCCAGAGCACCAGGGGACCCTTCCGGTGGTGATAATGTGCGGTACAAATCTACTTTAACATTAACATTCTCTGGCAAGATACTGCATCTCCCTTTGGGCATTCTCCCGAGCATAACCCCAGGCTCCCCTCCCTACCAAGGTGATCTTTTCCCACTCGTCTGCCTTTCAAGTCTGGATAAGAGAAGGTCCTCCCTTTCCTGGCCACTTGAATAAGGGACTCTTGAGGTTTGCAAGGTGAGATACCCTCAGGTATTTCACAGCACAGCCACCTTTATTGGAATGGCGGTTGATGTCCAACATTATTTCTATTGATTTTAGTAATGAAATCATGGAACCAATCCCAAACGACTGTTTCGAAATCAGTGACAGTAGAACTCCAGAAAAGCTTTTTACTAGGCATGGGGGGGGGGGGGATTTCCTGGTGTACTCTTCCTCCCCCTACGGTGTGGAAGAGGTGACCTGAGACATTAGGAGGGAGGTGGTACACCTCCAATACTGTGTTCAGGTCAAGGTCATCAAAAGAGATCTGCAGCCAACCAGAGGATACCGCTCAAATTGCCAAGTCTGGGGTTTACCAAACTTTCAAGCCGATGGTCGAGGAAAGGATTAATCTTGCTGATGCCTGTGAGACTGAGGAGCAAAGATAAAAAAGCTAAAACAGGTCATTGTAATTTGTTATTTATAAAGCTCTTAATTCCCAGAGGTTTCTAAGCGCAGACCGGGGGTCGAACCTGTGTTGCTCTGCATCGCCTTGCTTCCAAGGCAGGCACGTTACCCCTGAGCTATCTTCCCAAGGTCTTCTTGGAATACCAAGATATCTTTCCAGTGGGCTCATATGACTGTGGACGCACATGCATTCATTCAACCATCATTCCCACGGACCGCTCCAGTATTTGTGAAACAATACTGGTTACCTCGATCGTCTATGGAGTCACTCACAGAGATTATTAAGAACTTAGAATCCCGTGGGATAATTTGTCCGATCCACTCTACTTTCAACAACCCGGTACTGGGGATACTCAAACCAAACGGCCAATGGAGACTATGTGCAGACCAGAGGGAGTTGAACAAACGGATCCACATGTCAAGATAGCCCTTTCCCTACATCGATCAAGGACGAGCCCAAATCCAAGGGTCAAAAGAGTACACTGCCATTGACCTAACCAACGGTTACTGGACAGTATCTGTGCGTACAGGGGGGGGAGAAGTACATGTGGACCCAAACCCTGTTTGGATACATAAACTCCAGCAATGAGTTCAACATCTTCCTACATAAGGCTATGCCCGATTTGGGCAAAATGGGAAACCTGGTCTATGTGGATGATGTTTTGATCAAGAGCTGAACTGTCGAGGAACATATAGCAGAAATCCGCTATGTTCTAACCCAGTTGCAGAAAACCAGAGCAAAACTGTCCTTTCAGAAGGGACAGTGTGTAAGACCCGATTGAACTTCTTAGGGCACAAGATCACCCCTGAGTTTCTTCAACCAGAGACAAAGAAGGTGGAAGCCTTATTGAAATTAAAGGAACCTACCACTCGGGGAGAATTAAGGAGCCTTCTTGGACTCATTTATTATAGTCAGACGTTCATTGAAGACTATGCAGAGGTCACTTGACCCTTGGTGCATTTATTAAAGGCCGGAGTTAAGTAGGAGTGAGGTCCGGAACAATCGGAGGCAGTTAAGCAACTGAAAAGAAGCCTCTCACAGGCTCCTTGTTTGGCTTACCCCATAAAGAACAAGGAGTTCTTCTTGAAGACAGGGTTCTCAGATACTTGCCTTACAGCTGTGTCATATCAAAAGCGCAACAAGGTCAACAGAGTCATCTTGTATACGATCAAGACTTTGTCCTCTGTGGAGGAAAAATTCAATGACTGCGAGAAGGCACTCCTTGCAACAGTGTGGGCATTGAAAAATGACCACCCATTCATACAGGGGAAGCACATCATTGTTGAGACTCCTCACCAACCCTCGCAATATCTCCAAAGTGACAGAATCTGGGCATGGAATGCTAGTAATTCCAGAATTACTTCTTGGATTCTGTCCATGCAAGGCTTTCCTGTGGAGGTCAGATATGGCCAAAACGAGAAGAGTCCCGTAGCGCAACGGTTGGAAGACTTACATCTTTGTACTCAAGAAAATGATCTCAAGGACAAAAGTCTAATGACCAACAACAACATGGAGGCGTACTTAACTTCCCCCATACAAGGTCTATGAAGAAGATGTGTGTCAGGGGATACCCACAGTTTATATGGATGGGTGCTCCGACCATGTTGCTAGCAACAGGGCAAAATAACTGGTGGCTGGCATTGGGAATGCCTGGGTGAATGATATCCCTGAACCCCCTGCTGGTTATAAAATAGAACCCCAAAGTTGTCAGGTTACAGAGTTGCTGGCCATTTATCAAGCAATCCTCACTGGAGTTCACCACCAACTCAATGAGCAGGCCATAATCACTGACTGATGATGTCAGGGATGAGTTTGTAGAACACCTGATTAACTGGAAGAATCAAGGCATGCTTTGTGCCAACAACAAAACATAAAGCATGCCAAACTGATCCATTGATGTTGTTGATATTGTAACCTCCAATGAGATGACCATATATTGGAAGAAAAGAAGGGGTCATTTCAAAATAGAGGGGCCAGATAAGATGGGGAATGACCTGGCTGACCAGCTGGCTAAAATCGGAGCGTCATAGAAACATAATCCCTGCTGGGTGAAACCGAAGTTGCCGCTGTCACCAGGTCACAAACTCATGCAAATAGAGAACTCTCGACTGCCCAGTGGAGTAAAGATACCTCAGATGCAGATTTGATCAATGCACAGAAAGAGGACCCAATCATCAGGAAATGTTATTGACACATCAAAGACCCCATGAGCTTTCCTTTAACAGAGTCAGATTATACCTGTAAAAAGGATCTCCAGGTTTTGATGAAGTTTTTAAAGATGTTCCGGATCCAAGAGGGTTTGTTGGTAAGGAGAGCCCTAGCTGGCTGTGACCAGTGGATGATACCTACCTCATTCCAAAGCCTGATGTTGAACCACGCGTCCACTGGCGGTCCTAGGGAGTTTCACACAACATTAGAAATCTTGCGCAAGGTTGCCTACTGGCCACATATGGGCCACGACCTCGACACTTACCTAAAGGGGTGTCTTGTATTTGCTCAATTTCAACCCAGTTCACTCACAAACAAAGCTCCCCTATGAAAAAGGGCAATGATACTACCTTGGTCAGATTTGCAAGTCGATTTCATCAGTTCAGTGATTTGCTCCTCTAGAGGAAACAAGTACATGTTGACTGTGACATGCTTGTTTGTTCACAAAGTGGGTAGGATATCTTCCGGCCCCAAATTGTAAGGTGGAGACAGCTGCTGCACTAATGACAACCACATCTTCTCTCGTTTCGGCCTCCCGCAATGGATTGAGTTGGATCGAGGAAGCCATTTTACCAACGAGGGGATGGCAAAGCTGTGGGAGATTCTAGGGGTACAGAGAAAACTCCATATTGCCTACCGCCTAGCCTCAATCGGGTGGTTAGAGAGATACAACCAAACATTGTGAGTATCTTAAAGAAGTTTGTGGCAGACTGGACCCAGTTGGGACATCCGATTACCGCTTGTCCTGATGGCAATTAGGTATACATCATCTTCTGCAACATAGATGTCTCCATTTGAGCTCATGACCGGACGGAAAAAGGTGTTACGGGAGCATCTGCTCTATAGGACACAGGAGCAGACACTGATTAATGTGTCCACAACTCACGAGTACATTGAAAATTCAAGGAAGCACCTCCAGCATGATTTTGCGTATGGTCAGCGCAATTTAGAAAAGTCTGCTGAAAGAATGAAGACCTATTATAATCTAAAGACCACCAAGAAAGAATATGAAGTAGGGGATAAGGATTACTTGTACAATTTTCAAAGGAATGAGGCCAAGGAGCAGAAATTCCTCCCATTGTGGCGTGGTGCCTTTGAAATTGTAGATAAAATATCACCTGTTGCCTACAAGATCCACATCCCAAAAGGAGAACAGACAGAAGAAATATAGGTCCACATGAATCAGTTGAAAAGCTGTCACCCCAGACAGCTTTACGACTGATTGATGAGCCAAATGAAAGTCGTGCAGAGGAACCCTATGAAGAATGAGAAAAAATAAATGTACAAAAAAAAAATTGGTTGGAAACTGAGACATATATATATATATATATATATTCAATGAAAGTAACATTGTTAAATGGACCAGAAAAACCTCCGAAATTCGACAGCTATGGTAAGCTAAGCAACCATAACCTGTGCTATCAACGTGCACTGCTAAGACTAACACCCAGTACAAAGATGACATCACAAATTTCATTGATGATATCACATATCTGGCCCACTTATTTGTGTTCACTGAAATATGTAGGCCAGGTGGGTTTGTTCACCGACAGCCAGAATATTAAAATTCAAAAGGTGCTATATGTTTAGACGTTAATCTTGTCATATGTTCTTAAAGTACTTTCCTTAGGGTGTGGTCTCAGCTCATGGTGCACGTACTTAGGGCAATAGGCAGGCCTCAAACACACAATTCATTTGTATACATGAAGAGAAACTTTAATGCTATTAACATTTTCTGATGATGCTCTTTCTTTCTTCCTTACTTTAGTTTCCCTGTATGTGCCTCTGATTTGTATGCATTGTGGGTCTTCATATGTATTGTTTGTAGTAGCACACAGTGTGAATTGTTAGTTATTACATGTTTAACATTTCACAATCACCCCGGACATCTTGTTACCAACATTATAAACACAACCCCTTGTAGGAACTTTACCCAAATTAATTTCACAAGTGATGTCATCAATGACATTTGTGATGTCATCTTTGATGTCCTGGGTGTTAGTCTTAGCAGCGGTTGTGGCGCGAGTTATGGTTGCTATGGTTACCACAACTGGTGAATTTCTGAGGTTTTACTTGTAAAATAACGTCTCTTTAACAAAGGTTTTTCATCGAGTTCCATTGGTTTTTATTAGTGCAACTTAACCAGAATGTCCCTTTAACAAAGTTTTTTCTGTGAATTTTATAGGTTTTTATTAGTGCAACTTAACCATAACATCTCTTTAACAAAGTTTTCTTCAGAGAATTCCATGGGTTTTTACCGGTGCATGCCATTTTCCTACAACGTACTAATATCATACTTAACCCAATATAGCAACATTTATGTCCAATGTACAAAGTTTCACCTTAAAACTCTGCCATTTCCCACCTTCTAGCATCATTTTAAAACTTCTATACTTTTTCCACTGTTTTTGCTTCCGTCAACATCCGTGAACGTCTGGCGTCATTGTGGACCTTCCGGACAGTGCCACGTGAGCATGCGCTCACGCAAGGCATGTCCATGAACGAATTTGCACTTTGCGTTCGAGTCCTTGCTTCGAGGACAGTTCAGAACTGCATTTTCTACTGATCTAGTAACTTTCAAGGTCAAAATGTACCCTTGCACAGCCCCTACACCTATTCTTACTCATTATCCAGTAACACTCTAGTACAAAGCACATACTTGGAAGAATATTAGCAAAACTGCTATTTATCTTATAAATGGCATCAGCTATTGCCATCCCTCCTCCCCAAGAGCTGCCACCACCAGCTGGAGGACAACAACAAAAAATGCAGTATTTCCAAAGACAATTAAGAGGACCAAGAAGATGAGGTAGGAAGTGCCTACCTCTAGCCCCCAGAGAGAATCATGGGGGGTTTGGCAGTTCTTTAGCACTGTTGGGAATGTACCAACGGCAGTGAAATGCACTAAAGTCACAGACTACCTGGACATTACTCCTACGGGACAACCTCCATGCGTCGCACCGCCACACCAAATCCAACAACTGCAATGCTCTCAGAAAGGCTGTTCCTTTCCTAGCAAGTAGTAGACTGTCTTCCGCCACCTCATCTTCCTCAACTGATACTGTAACCACACAGCCTACTTCTGTGGGACACAAAATCCCACCAGCTGCCTTGCAAGCAATAAAAGAGGCTATTGATCCATATCTTTGGAAGGCAACAGTCCTTTGTATATACTGCAACACACCACTCTGCAAGGGGAAGCAGTTTCGAAGTGTGTTTGAAACTGTAATCAAGGAGCATGAGAAACACTGCCCACTACTTTTAGAAGTAGCACACACGCAACATCTTCCCCTGACCACCTGCCACTCCATATTAATGTTTGGCGCCTCTTCCCTCATTTCCCTCCTCAGAAATATTCCTTTAGGAACTACCTTTCACAGTTAAAAAATAGAACTAAAAAACAAAATATCTTCTAGACTCCATCTACTTTACTTTTCTCAGTAATGTACATAGACTCAATATGCTATTCCAACATTACCATTAGCATTTTGTGTTAAGCTAATGGTAATAATGTGGCGTTCATCCCCCTTTCCAGGTACTGGAACGGGGGATAACGGCCCGGCAGCCCAAGTTATCGGCCCAAGCAAAGTGTGCGCCCTGATGCCTGCGGGCTACAGTGCATTTGAAATAAATAACGAGGGCTCCGGACCATTATCTTCCATTGCAGACCCTGTAATGGGGGATAAAGGCCATTAGCACCCCTGGTTCCCAAAGCGGGAACCCAGGGTGCTAAAAAAATAGATTTTTCTTCCTACAGCGGGACAGGAAGGAAATTCCTTTTCCAGGATAGCTGCTTCCATTCAATGTGTAATTTTTCCTCCAGTTGTGTGTGTACCCCCCAACTTTTTGCTTTGTTTAAACACCATAGTCTGACTTTACTAGAGGAGCACAGCCTTCGACTTCACTCCCCTGGGCTTTTCGCTCACTTTGTTATGGGGAAACTGACATGCCCTTAAATACAGTCAGTAGACTGGGAGACTTTGTTTCCCTTAGTCCTTGTCCATGTTGCAACTTTTCTGCAACATGTAACAAGTGCATGAAATACCTTATAGTACAGTGCACTTGGGTCTAACAGTCATTTCCAAAGGCCCTAGATACCCTCGAAGGATTTGTAAGGAGAAGTGCAGATGTGTCTCAGACAGGGCTGTTGGCAGCTTATCTTTTCATGTAATTTTAGCCCTTTGCTGCCAGATAAACTGCATTTGGCACAAATAGGTGGCCTGGCTCCAAAATGGCCATGCAACGAGGTTCTTTGTCCTGTCCTTTGGCCATCTTCCCCCTTCACCTTACGCAGGTCGAGCTGACCCAAGTCAGTCCACATTTGGGCATGCATTCTCCCACGAAACGCCAAGGTTTCGCAGGCTTCTGCATCCCTTGTGTGTGTGCCTCCAGGATGTGGGCTATAACATCTGGTTCCAGTACACATCCTGGGTGCCAGAGAGTCTGAGGTGCTGTGAATGCCTGGGACCACCGTGGTCCGTAATTGGTCCACGTATGGTATTCCAATCTGAAAGCAGATCTCCCATTGGATCCTCTTCATTTTGGCGCGAAGGAGATTTTTGATAAGAGAAGGCTCCAAACACCCATACCATGTCGATCTCTGGAGTTCTCACTGAACAAAGGATAGGATCCAAGCATCCTAAAACAAAGAAGCCGAGTCGAGTAACCACTGGTGACCCGCTGAAAGGTTTGGTACCCTGAGCCCACTGGAAGGTTTGGCACCCTGAGCCCGCTGTTGTCCCACTGGATCCCTGTGCATCTGGTCGTCCTAAAAGGTCTGCAAAGACGCTTCGACCCATTGGAATAGTGGGACTAACTATTCTCGGCACCTTCATCAAACCCTGCAAATAAGCCTTCTCAGAAGTGTCCCTGGGCCAACCAGTGGGCTGACCAGCTTACACAGGACCTTTGCCCTGACACCGCCGCCTTTTCGAGGAGACAGTCGAAACTTGGTACATCACTAGCTCTGGGTTCACGGCACACTCACACCAATTTCGTACACTTGGCGTTCCCAGGTCTGGCGTGAAGTGAGTGCGCCCATACCAGAGCATACACGGTTACTGTCGCCCAGCCGTGGTGACGAACTTTGCAGGTGAGCTGATTTTGTGCCCCTCTTGCCCTTGAAGCCTGCTGCACTGAAAATGGCCTGATCCATCAACCAAGAGCAGAGACATCACCACTGTCCCATTTCGGAATCAATGCTGTATCTTCGTCGCTGAAAGCTGCCGAGCTGCCAAATTGCTGTACTTGAACCTGCAACCGAAGTAGACTTGACTGCCGAAGTTTGGTACGGAGTGCGCCAGGGGTCAATGAGTAATTGCAACCCTAACCGGTGGCCCATAGCATCTCCATCCATTTTTACACACAAGAGGCCCCTGAGGGCCCCTCCCCTTTCCACTGCTAGTGCAAACTAGCAAACTATTCCCAAACTCTGACTCCTGATGGGGAGACCCTCCACAAATAGTGGGTACTTATTCTTCATCACCTCACCCACCTTCCTGAGTTGCTGCAGACCCTTGAAGAGACCCCGTTTTGCCCATCTGCATTACCGCGTGCCCCAGCATGGCAAGTACATTTGAGCAACAGGCTCCACTCTTCTTAGGGATTGGACTGCCTCTCAGTTAGGATTGTGTTTGATGCAGAAGGAACTTAAGACTAGTTGCACTGCCTATGTCCTTCCCCTTTAAGGTTGTGGACCCATTTCGTGCATTAACCCTTTAGACCCCATTGGTTATACATGTCTTTAGATAGGATTGTATTGATCTAAAGGTATTACTGCGATTGTTATTGTGTGGTGAACTTTCAAAGTCCTTGAAATAAATGTATTTGTATTTTTTATATATATACACACCTGACAGGGAGTGATTTGTAAGTGTCCTTTACTCTGTGTGCTCATTGGGGTCTTTCAGTCACCCTCACCCCTCCTGAGACCTAGTCTTGACCACCGCCAATGCTAACTTGATTGGTCTGGCTTGTCCAGAAGGTTACCCTGTTCCAATAAACTAGGCTGGCCTTCTGAACCTCTGCCCACTAGGTCAGAAATCAGTCTCAACAATGGCCACCATGGAAAGGGAAGGCGGGGCTCCATACAGAGCCCCTCGTCCCTTTCCATGGCAGCCTGCAGAAGGCAAAGACAGAATCCTATAACCATATTACCACAAGCACATTTATTTTCCCTTTCAAACCTATCCCACTTTCAAATAACTAACACATAGCCGGTCCATGTGGACATGGCCATTTTAACACCATTTTCCGTCCCTTGTGGTCATGGCCAGTAGCTAGATTGTCATGACCAGGCCAATCTGGACACTGCCCATGGCCACAGGCCAAGGTCCTTGCCAATGATCCTTATAGGAGTTTGCTCGAAATCCGCCTATGTTTTATTTTTTCCAAAAGTGCCAAAACTGTATGTGCATACAATAGTCAGATAACTTAGCCTCCACTTGACAAAATCCATTCAGTCTTTACACAAACATTGAAGGTTGGGTCTATAATCTTTCTGAAAACATTTGTCCACATTCGTCAAACGGCAACAAAGTTATAAGCCATCTAAAAATATTGAGACCCCCCTCTAATGTAGCCCCCTCTTGAGATACTCCCACCAACCTTTGCAAAAACATTTATATCTAGATTTAAAATTGTTTTGCAAACCTTTGTGCAGATTTGTCAAATGGCACCACATTTATAAGCCTTTACAATATTTTGGGAACCTGTCTAATTTTTTTCCTTCTTGACAAAACAGCTCCACACTTTCCAAAACCATTCAGAACCATGTCTAGAATAACATTCAAAAACGTCATGCAGTTTCATTGAGTGGACCCAAAGTTATAAGCTTCCAAAAACTGCTTTTCACCAACCCTGTAAAGCAGAACTAGGCATAGAGGTCCCCGAAACATCTGGTGTGTTCACAGACTTCAGGGGTGAAGAACACCTGTTGTGTGGCTTCTTATGGCCATATCCCATCGCATCCTCATCACCCCTAACCTCCCCAGAGATTGTTTGATAAATTTGACAAGTGCAATTGTGTTTTTTAATATGTTTTTACAGCGCTGACTACGAATCCAACATGGGAGGTGTTGACAACTAAAACATAAACTTCACGCTTATCCCCATTCAATAAGGGGCTGCGCCTGATGTCCGCAGACATCACGTCACCCTCTAGGCCAATCATATGCCCGTCCGCATACCGAACAGGGAAGTGGGTCAGCAGACTGGACCCAGATATCACTAATTTATTTTACCGGCTTTTTGGTCATTTTCAAAAAACTGATTGGACAGATTTACACCAAATTTACAAAAGCATACTTTCTGGGCCAAGCCACCGCTGCTGCCGCAAATTTGGTGAAAATCCGTCCCACGGTTTGGGCTGTAGGCATGAGCACAATTTTTTTCATTGCGGCTACGGAAAAAAAATGTTTATAATAACTTTGCCCCCCTTCACTAAACCTCAAGTGCTCTTCCTATGAGTTGAGCAACTTAACCATAACTACACGGCTTCTACCGCAGGCTGTGTAAAATATATCTCAAGGAGTAATTCTTTTGGTGCTCATGGTAAAAAAAAAAAAACTAATTTAAAAATAAATAAAATATGTTTTATCAAATGGTGAAAATGTCTTTATTGTATGCTATGTGCATCTTCCGGGGAAATGTGTGTAAAAAGTACTGAACCTCTTTTTCTATTATTAGAGGACTAACTTTCTTCATTTCCAGCCTGGAGACAAGAGGAGAGTCCGATGAGACCCCAAGGGACCCCCGAAAAGTAGGAAGAAAAGAGGGTGCCATGCCACAACCTCCAGCCCAAAGAGGGAAGGGGAGGCTGGCGTGCCCACTCCCTAAAGAAGGAAGAAAAGGGGTGCCGTGCCACACCCTCCAACCGAAAGAGGGAAGGGGCGGCTGGAGTGCCCACTCCCTAAAGAAGGAAGAAAGGGGGTCCTGTGCCACACCGTCCAACCCAAAAATGGAAGGGAAGACTGGAGTGCCCACTCCCCAATGATGCAAATTGCACCTAATGAAACCCCACTCTGCCCTGCTCTTCCCACCAAAGAATCATGGACGAACATGGGGACGGGGGTTGGAGGGGAATGTGGGGTGCATTCAACGGCCCCAAAATGAAGTACCTTTCACATGAAAAGCAGGTTTGTTCAACACCGACATAAAAACTGCTTTGCACTTTAAATGTACCTTTGCTAACAAACATCAGAGAAAAGATATGCTAAATGTTGACAAAAAGTAATGTACATTATGTTTTGCATGCAAATTACCAGCAGACATTTGAAAGGAAAAGCCACTTTGTTAACATGAAATCTGTCTCTAAGCCAGAGATAAACCCTTTTGCTGGCTGTGGGACACTTCATAAAGAAACCCCCCATTACCAGTGTGGATTTTACATCACGCAGCTAATTACAAACTACAATAAAGTGTCCTGCTAAAGGTGTGGGAAAAACCCAGTGTTCCCCAGACTTGCTGGCTCTGAAGCCAGTTACTGAGAGACAATTTTCCTTGGCTGGAGCATAACCACAATGTGTGAAAATTGGAGATACAAGGAAGGAGGCTGAAACTCCAAGTTCAAAGAGAATAATGAAAACTCTGGTTACAGGCGAGCCAGCTGGGATCATATAGCCTGGAGGCAGGATAGTTGCCATTTGTCCCCTATGAATATTTACTATAAATTTTAAAAATACTATATTATTAGTTAGGCCTTTTCCCACAGCAACCATAAGGCGGATTTTCTTCATTTATGTACCATTTTTTAGGTCATTTCCAGGCGATTTTGGAGATATAAAATTCCTACACCTACAAGTTAGGGAACTGTAATGGGAATCTAAGATGTGTTCACTGGCTGATCTGAAAATGTTCCAAATGTGACAGTTGGTGAACGGGAGGAGAATAAAATTAGGAATATGGGTAACAAATCACATATTCATAACGGTTATGCTTTTTACATAAATGCCAGAAAATTGCCACATGGCCGCACAACATGTTGCCGTCTCTGCTATATTATTTAATTCCCCATTATTAGCTGAATCAGAAAATATGTATATTATGGCAGTTATTAGTACAATTATGAAGTTTTGCCACATAACGAGTTTTTGGCCAAAATTTTACATGAGAGCAAATTGTAAATTAAGCTGCCATATGTCTGCTCCAGGCTCTTAAATGAATCTGTAGAGAGGGGCTGGAGCAGGGAGATCAGGGTAATTGTCCAATCCTATTGTGTGACCTCTTGCAGGGTACCCCCTCAAGATTGTAAAATTGGTGGTGTCATTGCTGCTATATGATTGGGAACTGCACTAGGGGGAAGAGACTTAGCTGCTGAAATTTACCATCATAGAGCGCTGATGAAACTTGACATCTGCAAGGAAACAGAGGCGATTGCTGAGAGTGCATCTGGGTGGGGCGGTCTATTTCTAGGCAGGCCTAAGAGCTGACTTGGTCCTATGGTGGAGAGCGGGAGGCCATCCTTGAGAGCCGAGTGACCATACCCCTGCCATATCTTTCCAGTGGTTGCTGACATGCAGCTGGCTGTCCTGAACTTTTAACAGAGGCTTTCAATGCAAGTAGAACTGAGCCCTGGGAAACAAAAAGGTGGGGAGTCTGCTTGCCTTAAATCCTTTTCCCTTTATAGTGGGGTGGGGGGCTAAACTGTGTAGATCCTTTGCCTGCTTAACTAAAAAGATCAATTTAATTAATTCCCCATTCAAAGGAATACTACGGGGTGATTTCTGTTAAAATTCTAAATTAACAACGCTCACTTCCCAGTGTGCACTGACAAACTATAGCCTATAATTTAAATGGGTAATCCTTTTTGTCCCGTTGACCCAGACTTATTTTAGGTTGAGGGGTGTCTTTGTTCTAAAAGCAGTCCAATCTTTCTGTCCAACATTCCCCTAACAAGTGGGGGGTGGGGGTGCAGCAAAGGGGGGCTGAAAATCCTAGATTCTGAATGCATCCCAATTTTTACCATCCAGGTTCCCAAACACAGGACATTCTGTGGCAAGGGGTCTAAAATCCCAAAACATTCCATTTTTTTCTGTCAGACTTCCCCAACCCACACCATGCTAATGGGTTGGGGGGGGGGGATCTGAAAAACAAACCGCTAAACCACCCTGTGTTGATTTTAAACCACAAGGGTGGGTGAAATCATAATTTCCATATGCATTTGTACCAATCACAAAACCCTACACAGCTAGCCTTTTAAGCCTGCAGGAAAATCAAAATTGCACAACTGTACATTTATAATTGTTTGATCAGTTTAATTATTTCTTGAAGTGAAATTTGTAGAAAGTGTGTGTAATTAATTTGAGTAACAAGAAGTTAATGGTGAGCCACAAAGAAGGTGGCATGTGTAGTTCAGTGTGATTTCCATTACTTTAATTTAAATAAATACAAATATATTCCCCGTACACCGGCCTGGTTCCTGGCCCATTGTTAGTGGGGAGGCATCCAAGGGGCATGATCTGCGTCTGAAGAAGGGCTTAATGAAAGAATCTGTTAAACCGTTTGTTGGGTGACACCTTGAGTGGTGAGGGAAGTAACTTCCCGTTTTGAGGGTGGACTCTCAATAAACCAGAATTGTCCTAGGACCTAGCATGATAGCAACCTTGTCGGTCTCCTCCCCTCCCTTACTTGTCCCCCCCCACCACTCCTCTGGCACTACCAGAGATGTCATGGGGCCTAGTACGGTAGTCGCCTGTCTGTTTCCATTTCCTTCCCACTCTCCCCCTCCCTTCCTTATTTAGCTGTTGCACTATCTGAAATGTCATCAGGCCGAGTAAGATTAATTTCACATCCTTACTGTTCATGGCCTGTAAGAATGTCCTTGAATTTTCCCTTGTTCCGTCCCTTGCCTTGAAGCGCTTTGAAACACATTGTGTATAGGCGCTATATAAATAAACTATCATAACACATGAAAAAGAGCTTACAAGGCAAGGCGGCCTGCTCTCTTCCCAACTCTACTAGCACCAGCCTCTCATAGCACTGCTGGGCGTAGAGAACGAAGGACTCCTCATTGATGATGCCCAACAAGGCCGAAACATGTCTGGGGATGTTTGTGGTCTCGTGCAGAAGGGCTGTGGCCTAGCAGTTCGAGCTGGACTGGCCCTTTTAGGGTGGGACCAAGCCTGATTTGTATATGATTTTTCCCCTTTTGAAATTAGCTGAAAAACGATGGTCTGGAGGGTTGGCCAGAGCTAAGCATGTGGTTATGATTTATTCAGAACCTTCCAGCCATCATCTTTTGGTTTTGCTTTACTCTCGTAACAGGGGCCTCTATTCAATTCTATGTCAAGACCGGAAGAAACTCTTCTCTTTACTTCTCGAGCAGTTTAACCCAAAAACAGTGTCAAGTGAAAACATCAGAAAAATAACTACAACTAGTTTGCATTTGATTGGCTCTAAACTTTTACTTTAAATCATTTATTGAAGCGCAACCAAAAAATGCCAGAGGCATACGGGCTCCCGGATCTTGAGTCCCTAAACACAGATGGTAGAGACACAAACAGTCAGACACGTGAATATCTAGTAATATAGGAGGCAATCTACCTAAATATGCAAGTTTGAGTTTGTTCTTAAAAATTTCAAGTTGTCTCACAACTTCTGCAGTTCAATGTCAGAGCATTCCAACTCTTTGGTGCAGCTTCCCAGCGCAACAGACAAGGGACAGGTTGGTACTGGGGACTTCCAGTAACTTGAGGTAATTGGATCGCAGATGCCCGGTTATTCTCTTTTTATTCATGTTGTCAGCCACATATGAAGAGAATTGTCTGGCTAGACCTTTGAATGCAAAAGTAAGCAGGCCAAATTCAATTCTCACTTCTATAGGTAACCAATGGTGACTTCTCCTAGCATCGGAAACATGATCACATTTGTTTAAGGCCAGAATTGCTCCAACTGTGATTTTCTGTATCATTTGTGGTCTAGATAATGCTCTCCTTCCAATGCCTACCAAAAGGTCCACATGAGCAGCCTTCTACCAATCCCGCTCCTGGACGTGCCTTAACCTCTCCATCTTCTTCGCGCTCCCTCTTTCTTTGATGCTCGGGCAGCAAATACGTACTTTTCCAATTTCTTATGTTTCAGGCTGCACGCTCGTAGTTAAGGACATTAAGGCCATGTTTGCCAGTACTCATGCGGCTCTGGTCAAGGCACAAGCATCTCTCAAGAGTCTTCAGGACTATGCTTTTTGGAAGGGCTGTCAGAGGCAGGAGACGCTCGGCCAGCCATTCTTCATTCCAGAGGTCCACCAACAATAGAGCCGCCTGGAGAGAGCAGGAGGACCACAAGCCCAACTCCTTATCGCCTTCGTGAGGGAGAGGCAGTAGCTGGTGGTACGGAGGAAATGAACAAAGTAATACAGTAGGGGAGAGTGACAGCACTGCCGCTCGGCAGCAGAGCAAGCGCAGAGACCCCCACCGTGGGCAGCTGACTCGCACAGCACATACGGAGGTGACAGGAAATCACCAGAGACAATTGAGCCCTAGAAATGGTGCAAGGCTTTCATTTAGAGTTTTACCAAGATCCCATTCAGATGCAGCTTCCAAGCCCGATACTTTTTTCTCAGAAGGACCACTGGCTGTCGGGAGATCAATGAGCTGCGGCGAAAGTGCAAGATTGCGCCTCCTGCAGCCGAACCAGGGAGCTTTGTGAGCAACATGTTTCTGGGGAAAAGGAAGCTCAAACTAAGGCCACTCACAAACCTTTGGGCGGCGAACGCATGCTTGGTGTACTGCCACTTCAAAATGGTGGGGATTCACCCGCTGCAGGATATCCTGCAAAAGAGACAGGCTGGCCCAAATCGACCTTGGGGACACATACCGGACGGTGCCCCTTCTTCAACCTCATCATCGTTTCCTGCAGTTCCTTTGGCTAGGGCAGCAATGAGCATTCCCATGCCTGCCACTGTCTAGCGTTTACCAAGCTGTGCAAGCCGGTAGTCAGCAAACCCGTGTGTGAAAGGGATCAGGCTAATAGTTGCATTTGCATAATGTGTCTGTACATGTCCCGCTTGGTCAGGTATTCAGTTGCTTTGCAGATCCTTAGGAACCATGGAATTAAACCAACCACCACCCCTATGCCAACCACCTTTCCTCTTACTGCAGAGGGTACAGAACAAGAAAGTTGACAAAAGGGCAGATGCACCTTAATGGCTGCACCACCTTCTCTCTGGGAATTGAATCCCCGACTCCGGAGCTGCATTGATGACAGGAGTTGCAGGGATGACAAAGTTTTGTATATAACACCTGCCAGAACTTTAGTAGTGGGAATTGTGGCGGTATTACTAGATACCTGAGCTTCTCAGTAGTCATGCACAAACCATCCAAGAGGACATTGTCTGTTGCCGTCACAGACTGTACCACGTGTCTCACTGCACCCCGATATTGCACTAAAGATTCTCAGGACTTGAATCAACTTACAAGACATCAAATACAATGGAGATAATATTCATATATGATTACATGCATCTCCTAGATTAGCTTCACCCTAGGACCAGCATGTGTCCTCCATTGTAACACACATCTAAATCTGTATGCACTGGTGTTGCTAGAGCAGGAAAAGATTTGAGGTTACGCTAATGTCAGGATCGTCTGCACTCAAGGCTAGCTAGCCTTTTAGTTGTAACCCTTGAGCTTCTATCCGGGGCTACAACCAAAATACCCAGGGCATAGCCCCATAGCGCCCCCCCCCCTTCCAGCAACACCTCTGCCTCCAAGTATGGGTAACAGTGGTTAGGCACTCTAGCACCTGCCTGCCCAGTACAGTCCATGCATTCTTACACTTTTGTTCTGTTCTGGTAGCACAGATTGCACAAGGAGCACCTGAACGTTATTAGAACTGCCAATTAAACTGTGTATTATCAAATAGGTTGGAAGAAAGAGTGCACCGCTACAATTTTGCTATTCTTACTATCTGAAATGTCGTCAGGCCAAGTACAATAGTGGTCATTGTATCTTCCCTTGTTCCGTCCCTTGCCTTGAAGCACTTAGAGACTCATTGTGTATAGGCACTAAACTATATCCACGCATGGCTTCATCATTGATGCAAAATCAGAGGACCAACGACTCCACAACACAAGGTGGTCAACAACCATAGCCCATGCATTCCGGAATTACAAATGCAGGGCTTAGTCAATATTCTCCTACTGACACGACAAAACAGCTCCCATCGCACTTACTTGCTAGGTCCCTAACTGGGAGCAGGAATACCATGCTGCGCACTACAGGAGTCTTAGGCAGTTGTGGGACACCGGCTGTGTGTGTTTCAGCACAGATGTATTGTAAAAGCAGGAAACGAAGACGTACATCAGTACATCCCGTGGCGTCTATACTGGAAAATGCTAGAAGAGCGTTCTAAACCTGTAAGGGGATAATGTGTGGCCATATTAAGTGTACTGAAAGACTTTTGGCAGTTGTCAGACAAATTGTAACATAAGTGGGGAAACTTGTTTGACCATGGAGGAAAGTAGAGCATGCACAGGGTCCAATTCCTGATCGTACCTTGGTACCTACGCGTCCACTTAGGTTGCCAGAGGCAGCCGGGCAAGGAGTGGCATGGTCAAGGGCAAATCCTAACAATACGAACCCCTCTAGGCTCCCCAGCCACCAGAAAAATGCATAGAACCCCACCATCGTTTACAAGGATGGGACCTATGAAAGATATGCAGGATTGGAGCATTAAGGTCATGTGAGCATACCCATGATCTCTTTATGGGTCCAAACGCTTTCCAGTGCACCAGATCATTAATAATACATTTCCACTGAATCCTTTACTCGTCACACATTAAGGATTTGCCCGATTTCATACACTCCCATCAGCCCCAACCATCGGTGGTCTTGATGGTGACCGATCAGGGCAGTTCTGGAACTTAGTAACAGGTTGAAGCAATGAAATATGGAATACGAGATGCATCTTGTAGGTACGAGATAAGGGAAGTCTTAAGGAAACGGGGTTAATCACCTTGTTTGCTGGGAAGGGACCTATATAGCAAGGTTTAAGTTTCTGAAAACATGCGGGTATGTGAATATTACAGGTGGACAACCATACCATATCCCCTACTTGGGACAGTAGACCCTGTTTACGTTACTGGTCTGCAAAACGTTTGGAGTTTTTGTTTTTTTTTTAGGCTTGTGTTAATTGACCTCTTTGCTTGCTTCAATCCTCCCTGGATGTTTTCGTATTAAGGTTGTGGGTACCGAGGTACTCGGTACGGGTGCTGCACAGGCAAGGAATTCAGATGGTATCCGTAAATGCCATGAAAGGGGGCATCTTGGAAGGAAGAATGTACTGCATCATTATATGCCTCTTCTGCTAGTGATAACAGACACCCAATCACCGGAATACTCGATGCCTAGGAGTCGAAGTTTTCCTAAAGAGAGAAATTAATGACCCCCCCGTTGGAAATGATTGCTTTAGGAATCCCAAGGCATAAAATAAGCAGTGTCATATAGGAATTTGCTATGCAATTCTGTAAGTTTGCTAATCAAATTGACACTTGTGTAGCAAAAATAGCTATTTAAATTGCCCTGTTCAATGAAAGCACCACTCAGCCTGCATTCCTCGCTTGCCCTCAGGCCACTCGCCACCCTTTTTTCCTCTGTTCACTGCAGTAATCCTCTCATCCACTCTTAAGTGCCAAAGGCCTGTGTCGGACCGCTAATCAAGAATGTCATATCTTCAAAAAATTGCAAGCCATAATTAATCTGGATGACACTTTTATTAAGCCAACTATCCTGTCTGGCAAAGACCAGTATGTGTTAACTTTATCTTTTTTAAAAGACCGTTGTGCAGTTCCATTCCTTACATAATGCATAATTGCTTCTGTAAAACACTGCAGTGTTTCCCTGCTTTACAGTAAGGTTTCGGTTAGTATATCTTAATCTCAGTGCCAACTAGATTTCATTTTTTTGGGGAAGATGCATCATATAGCCAAGTGAACATTTTTGAAAATCTGCAGTTACACAGCCAAATACTTTAGATGGCAAACCTAGTTCTGTGACCTACTGGTTGCATACATCTGCACTGGTGCTCAGCCCAAGAGCTGAAACCATACTCCTGTACATTCTCTTATCACCCTGTTACTTTATACCAGCTACCATTAAAATGAGATGGTCACTAGGTTGTCCAGTTCTCTGCCTGCTATGCCATCCACTCTGCTTGATCTCTTACTTTCCTTCTTCTTACATAATAAATTCACACAACAAACTACATATGTAAAATAGTGATCAATAGTTCCATCCAATCTGTACATCTACAGATCTGCAGCAATACCATCCACCGTATTTAGCCATTAGAGCTCACTTTCCTCTATGATGATTGCCTTGTATAAAAGCATAAACATGAGGTGGCAAAAAAATGTCCAGAGCATTTTTATTGCATCGATTTGTGTCCATTCATGGAGCTAACGTTTTACAGACACTCAACCAGGGCACACAAACTCTACTTGCCCACTCTCATAGTCGTAGATTTAATGACGGGCGGGTGCAATTTGAAGGGGGCATTTGAAACTTACTTAATATTTACTTTGTTTGGAGTAAATGTCAAATACATTTTCACTGTGCATGGATGGCCTCTGGGTGCTCACTTAAGAATCTCTGGCCGATTACCTAACAGTAAAAGACTACTGGAACCAGAAAAGCTTGGAAGAAGCGAAGAAAAGTCCAAGTGGTCACACAGGGGTCTTGTAAAATCCTCTGTATTGTCAAAAGTCTTTGACCGACATGGAATTGTGAAAGTTAAGGGAAGCGAGTCCCGCTTAGTGGAATTTAGCACATGAATTGTGTTTTCATGAAGATTAGCAAGAGTGAACACGGCTGAAGGATAATGGAAAATGGCGTACTCTAAAAGTCCCATGAGGAATTGTTGCTAAAGGCTGGCAAGGGCGAGCCCTGCAGAGAGAAGCCGACAATCCAAAATAGAGTGGAACGAAGTGAACCCAACCAAGGGGTGTGTACATGAATGTGTTACAAAACTCGTCAAGAGTAAACCCGGTAGAGGGAAGCAGACAACCAGGGGCAAAGCCGATAGGACTGTTTAAAATTTGTGAAATTGAGAAGCACTTCAAGACTAGGGGAAGTGAACTGTCCCCTGTTATTTGGGGTCTGTTTCCAGCTGAGGGAGATCAGGTTGGAAAGTCACCACCCGAAACTCGTTGCAAAAGGTTGAACATGACTAGCAAGGGGTCTTCACCCAGAAGCGGGGGAACCCAGGGGTGAAGCCATCACCCAATATATTCATAGAACAAGAACTGTGTGTTAGTTTGTTGAGCATCAGGCCTTGAAGGCAAGAGACTTATTTTGAACCAACAAAGAACCTGATAACTGCTACAGAACTGTTAGCTCATGCTGAGAAGGCTTGTGCTGTGTTCCGCAGTCCCACCTTGTCCTGTGCTAAAAACGTGGGGATGGGAAACCTCAAGGCAATCACACCCTGACTTATTTGTGAAAACGTTTCCTTTTTTTGAAAACCATATCCCACATTTTCTATAATTAGTTGTAAGGAACTGGCAATAGTTTTTTTAGTGTAGGCCTTTTTTTACTTTGACAGAGATGCCACAAGGACTGCATTATTTTTCCATTTGCTGGTCGTCGCTTGCTCCCATATTAGATTTAGTTTAAAAAACCCCATTGAACTCTGATCACTTGTGTCTGTCTTTACTGTTGTCACCATGAGTTCCTTACAGTAATCTAGGCAGTGCTATAAAATGTCCCATCTTGGTAAAATTATAGATGACCGTCAATATGGTGGTATTCCCTTTGACCAAGCGTACATCTGTTTTGAAGTACATCAAACAAATGTGCCAAGGACCATCAGGAATAGGTAAAGGCTACAGCAAGCCAATGGGTTTTCCTTTGGGCATTTTTGCAGAAGCACAAACAATGCATCCTCGTATGTAATCCGCTACGTCTTGTCTCTGGGTCTTCCACCACACATCTTTCAAGTTCTTTTGGGTGTTGTAGATCCCGAAACGGCCTGCACCTGGTACATCATGACACCAGTAGAGTGCGCATAACAGGCATTCAACTTGTGGGTAACCAAAGGCAATCTGCTTTGTACAACAATCCCCGCTTTCCAAACTGTTGGAAGTTGTTTCAAGAAACACCTTGCTTTCAGCAGTATAAAGTTCACCGAGTGCCTTGTCCCAGAAAGAGGTGGATGGCTGAAATGAGAAATATGGATAAAGTGTTTGATTCTGTTGGCTGGGACTACTTGTTTACGTTCTGGGATGGGTGGGAGTTCACGGATATTATTTGCTATGCGCCAAGTCCTGTATTCAGGCATTACTGAGAGGATCAGTCTCTTTGCCAAACACTCTGCATCGTTTGAACTGGGGTGTGGGACGCGATATGGGTTCCCACTGTCCACTCTTATTTTCAATTGCCATAAAGCCACTTGCAGTTCCAGACATTGCAGGCTTGCGCTGGGCGGGGTCAGAGAGCCGAATATGAAAATATGTATATATGATCCTGACCGCAAATTGCTCCCACTCACCAAGGAGGTAGAAGACTTTGGCAGGGTATCAGGTTTGCATGTAAACTGGTCTAAGTCAACTCTATTCCTGTTAACTGAAGCTAACCGAGGAGCCCTCAGAAGCAGAGCGGTTTCATTGGGAGAAGACATCCACCAAGTATTTGGGTGCGACGGTCTGTAGGAATGGGCACAATTTTTGAAGGAGAATCACAGTGCTTATCTGGAGTTGCTTTGGAGCACAATTGATCAGTCGACTACTTTTCCAATCTCCCTTATGGGCCGAGTTGAGATTATAAAAATGGTAATGCTTACTAAGATATTATACTTGTTTCTCAATATTCTGGTGTGGCCCAGATCGCACTACTTTGAAGAATTGAGAACGTAGCCGATTAGACTACTGTTGAGCCGGAAAACACCCAGGATTAAATGGGAATCCCTCATGAGGCTGTGAGAGAAGGGGTGGTAGGCTGTGCCTCACATGGAGCCATTTTATTTGGCCGCTCCGGTTTCTTTTGCCTCCAACTGGATGCTGGGGTCCGTGCCATTCCGCATGTTGGTATTGAGAGGGGATCAGTATACCCACATAATCTGCAGAGTACTCTGTTATCTATGAGGACAGATGTGTGCCCTTTTCATCCAGTGTTGTGTACTGGCCATGCGTGGCGAAGATTGTGCCCGAGATTGCACAAACGTACACCTCGGAGTTTGACATCTGGAAAATTCAGAGATTGGCACCAACGTGTGATGGCGTGATTAAGAGAGTCTGGTCTACACTGTGAGTCAATAATATGTTTGTTTTTTATATTGGTGGGAATCATTGTTTCCTGGAAAACAGGTCAAGGAGGGGGGGGGGGGGGGGGGGGTTAGGGGTGTTGGATTGGGCAATTTGGCTTAGCGTTCAATATGTTAGGCTTTGGGAGGGGTTTCGGGCCTGGAGACCGTGTTTTACCCGCCTAATCACAGGTATTTACCCTCTTGTTAACCCTACGAACTGGAGAAGGGTAGTTTCTATCATATACAATATGGCATTAAGCTTGGCCCCAGGGAAGTTATACCATGTAGGGCGCAGTAAGAGGCAGATGAAGGAAATCATCAATGAACGGTGGCATTATATGTACATGCATCGCCAGAAAGTAGCGATTAGCTCCAGGTTCAAGCTCATGCAATCAGGCATATCCGTTTCTGCAGATCCTGAAGAAAGCATTGATGGGCGATGCCCCAGGTGTAGAACCTCTTCCCACTTCTTCTACCATTCCTGACTGCTAGTTTGCTATCCAGTCTTGGTGCGCCTTTAATGATCTCTGTCTAAATGTCAGCAAGACGGAGATCCTTCCTATTGGGACCCTCGTTCCTTCTCACTCTCCTACCTTCCCAACATCCTGGACCTTGCGCCAAGAAGGCCCATTTCAACCTCCTTAGAGGTATCCTCCCTTTCCTCACTTTCCCCCAGAAACCCAATGTCTCTAAGCCCTGGTACCCTCTAGGCTGGACTATTGCAACAGCTCTTCCTTAATCTACCCTCTTCCTCTCTCCACCCCCTCCAGCTAATCCAGAATAGGTCTGCAAGACTTATCCGTTGCCTCAAGGCCGGGGACCGCATCTCTTCAGCCCTAAAAATCTCTCCAATGGCTCCCGGTTGCTGCAAGGATCAAATTCAAATCCCCCTGCATCATTCATTGGGGCCTGGGAACACAGCATCTACAACTTGTTCTCACCAAATACTCTCCCTCCAGATCTCTCTGATCTTCCAGCTCCAACTCTCTGCTTGTCCAGCACCTCTCCAAGCAGCGAGCGGGTGGCCGATCTCTTTACTTGGCTGGCTCCCTCCTCTCTAACAGCCCCCACTCCCCTCCGTCTTGAGCCGAATCTCCTCAAATTATGCGCCTCAAGACTCTCCTCCTTGCCGCTCTCTCTCGCATGCTAACCGGCAGTCGCTTCTGGGCACACGCCTTCTGTCCAATCGCCTAAAGCCTCTGCCCTCCCCCTGCCTTTGGGCACCAAATACCTTATGTTGTCTCACAGGCCCGCAACTTATTGTACTTGCAGGTAACCACTGTCCTACCATGTTGTCACTGCCTGGTACTTACCAGTTGTCACTTCCCCATGTGAAACATCTAGCACTTCACCTCCCCTCCCCTGTCCCTTCTCTCTGTGCGCTTGCATGTTCCGAATGTTCACAAGGCCTAGTCGGACCACCTCTGCCTTTGCTCATCATTGTTATTTAATTCCATTGTCTTGTTTTGTTCGCTTGTTCCCTCCCCTTTGCCCTATGGGCGCTTTGAAACAATTTCTTGATGTGTAAGTGTCTTACAAATGCACAATAGATCAAATAAAATAGAACCGAAAATGCTGGATTTCTACACGTCATATGGGAGTGCCCGTCATTGGCGACAGGTAACTGAAATGACGGGTCGTAAGGTGTATAATGGTGTGCCTCAAAATACTCTCATGCATGTTCGGGTGGCTTCCAGAAATAGCCAAGGGAGCAAAGAAATGCATCTTGATGAGCTGGTCTAGTCCTGTGCCTCCAACCCCAGCCCTGTGGATGGGAGATCTGGATTGGTGCTGTGATATGGACACTGCGTACTGTAGGTTGCGGTCACCCAGTTCTAGGCCGGGAAACATCTCGAACCTGGTTACAACATTCCTACACGCCAGGTAAGGATGGGGCAGTAGGGGAACGACCGATGACTGGGAGGGTGGCGCAGGCTCTCCTATGGGAAGTCGCATTTTGTATGCAGGGCTTTGTGGGGGCGCTCTAGCTCATATTGTCAACGTATATTTTTATTTTGTGCTGGGGGTTATTGTGATTCCTGCCCAGAGTTTAACGTACTGCACATGCATCTATTAGGTTTGGTTTTTTGAAGCAAAGAGTTCTGATGTGCCTTATTGATTCTTTTTCTGTAGGACGGTCAACTACATGGTACTATTGTGTCCTGGACTTACTGTTGTACTTTGTTTTTCGATTCATGTACGCATTACTTGCTGTTTGAACTGCGCACCTTCTTTAAGTAAAGAGTTATCATGCAGAGCTGGGCCCAGGGGCGAGTAGGTGTCTCGTTTCTGACATCCTGCTAGATTTACATACTGCAATTACGCTTATCCCGTTGTATCCCTGCCCTCCAGCCAACAGTCAGAGAGGGGAACCTGGTCTAATCGCAGCCAAAAAATAAATCTGCGAAGTCTACTGGAAGGCGTCACACTTCAATATGTTTGTGGCATATGCAGTTTAAAACCTTGTGTAGCATTTTCAGTCATTTGCCAGATATTCTGTATTTGTTCGCCAGTACCATTTGAAGGCTTTAGTTTCAAGTTCCATGATCGCATTCCCCAAGTTTTCATTTGCATTAAGTTGCCAGTGTGTCGTTCCCATGGTCGGTGCTCATGCCTGGGACGAGGATAATTGAGTCGAGTCTACGCCTTCATCGAGAACTGGATGCTTTGGAACAACTTAGCCCTCAATAGGGCTAAGACAGAGCTGCTGATTATTGAAAGCCCTTGTTATCCAAGCTGGGGATCAGCGTATGATGGCTTTCAACTGGAAGATAACCACCCAAAAGAAAGTTTAAACTTTGGGTGTCATTTTTGACTAGCAGTTTACCTCAGGCCCTTCATCACACAGGCCAACGCAGAGACAAGTGCAAGAGCTATTGTGGGTGCAAAAAATAGATTATTGCTGCAGCCTCTTAGCTGGTCTTAGCAAAACAGAGGGGGGCAGTGAGGGTGGTCATGGGGTACTCCCACCGAGACCACGCCTCGTATGCCTGAAGAGCATTGCACTGGCTAACAGTTGAGGCTTGTGTGCGTTTCTGTCTTCTACTGATCAGGTTTAAATGTACACATGGCATTATGCCCAGATACTTGCAGGATCTTGTTGCAGAAAATGTTTACAGCAGATCTCTCAGATCTTGTAATCAAAATCTGACAACGATCCCCAAGACGCAGAACCAGGAAGGCAGAAAAGGCAGCCTTTCCCATTGCTGCACCCGAAGCTTGGAATGATCTTCCCCTTGATCTTAGATGTCAGACTAAGTTAGTACCCTTAAAGAGAAAGTTGAAAACATGGTTATTTGTATGTTTCTGCCTTCCCGGTCTATCCTCCTTGAGCTCCTATGCCTATCTCCTGCTAAACGCATTGCTTTTCTCAATTGTCAGCGCCCTAATGCATAAGGGTCCAAGGTCTGTGCTCTATAAAGGCTTAAAGTAATCTATACTTTTTTTGTGAAATAATTCACTCTCGTACACAAAGATTCTTCTGGGGTTCTATGTTATTTTTTTGTCAGATCCGTTCTTGAAAGATCGCCAATATTGGATCGTCTATGCTAAATACAAGGCAGGTAGTAAACCAGTGATTCAAATAAAGCGCAGATACATATATAAGGGTCTAATCTCCTTTAATCATTACATGGAACTGAACTCGGCCTTGGCGGTAACCCCGCCTACTGATGAGTGCGGCTGTGCGCTCAACATGAGAAGAGGACAGATCCGCTGACCTGCAGTCATCGTCCTAGACAGAGGACATTACACTATACACAAAATAAAATGTTTAAAAATGGGAATGCTTTTTCTTATTTCCACACTAAGGCGCAAAGTGAATGGTTCCCTAGCGCTAGCCGGAAAGCTTAAATGGGCACCCCTGGTCCATGGCCAAGAGCCGTTCAACATAATTTGCTTTTGAGAAGGCTCGACCATTACATTTAAAGATGCACGTATGTTTCAAGTCCGTATAAGATGCCTTGCGTTAGGCTTTCCTTGTATATGTTTAATAGCCCCAAAATGGAATTGCCTCCCTCTTAGTGTTTCACAGTAGAAAAGTTACCTGTGGGCACTCTTCCCAATACTGTGTGCAATAGTGGAAAGTTGCTTTGGCTTTGATGTGCTAATAATTACCCCCAAGATATTTGAAATAGGACACACACTTACTTATCCCCCCAAAAGGAAGCATTGGCAGATACAGCGGGCCCAATCGGGTCTTCTGGGGCTACAGATGCTTCTGTACTTTGCAAACAGGGTGAAAAATACTCATCAAACACAGGAAGAGATTGTTAAAAGACAAGACATCGGCTTTCAGCAAGTAAATATTTAATGCAGTGCGTTTTCTCAGTAATTGTACAGAAAATGTAACTGTTGGTGTGAACGGTTTTCGGAAAGAACCAGCAAAACTGTAACATGGCATGCTCAACATTCCAGCTGCATAGGCTTGTAAACTAATTCCATGATTACGGAATATTCCCATTTGCGTCTGAAACGACCACAGCAAGTGAAAAAGCAGTCACTAAATTCAAGTGATGCCAAGTAAAAAAAAAAAAGAAACGGTAAATATTCTATAAACAAATTGCCACAATTAAGAGACAAATATAAAGTTTAAATATTAAACAAAATCACCAGCTTAAAAAGGAATATGGCAACTGGAACCACTTGCCCTGGTTAAAACAGCAAACTTAAGTGCAATCTAATGAAAAATACAATCAAAACTGTGTATACTATCATTTTTTGTGTACATTCGATTCAACAACATCCATCTTGTCCCCAGTTGCATGAGAGATGTTAAAACGAAATGCGGTTATCAAGTAATGTTTCAGCACCAGTGCTGAGAAAGCAGCAATTCATTTGTTTTTATGTTTAAAAAGAGTGTAGACATATTGGAGAAGCATGTGCATCAACGATTTACACAAATATTAAAATCTCAAAGCAGAACCCCCAGGCATTAGTGTTTCAACAGGGTTTAACACCTTACCGCAGTCTCTTTAATCAGAATAATGTGAAAATATAGCAGCAAAAAAAAAAAAAGTATACAATCAAGCCCACATCAGTCACCTTTAAAATAACGTAATGTTTACTTTTGCATTGGCAGAACTCTTGTGGGACTCAAGTATGCACTACCATGGCAGAGGATTTAAACAGTGGGGGACACTTAACACACAAATAGGTCAGGCCATTTCGAGGGAGAACTAATGTGCCACTGACCCTAAGCAACCTTACGCTAAAGCACTCACTCTTACCAGTGAATAGGATTCATTATTGGGAACATAAGAATGACCAGACCCTTATTTCCACAATGAAACTTCGTGCACATTCCAGCCATCTAGCCCTAGAACAAGCATTGTTTGAAAGATGGATTTAAAAACAGGAGCATAAATACAAGTGCATATGCTCAAAGTCACCCGTTGATGAAGGTGAAACGTAAGCTAGTCGTAAAGTCAATTGACCCCTGGCATTAATACCAGATTTCCGGTTCCAATATCACTCTTGAAAGACTAGTGCACATTTTCAAGTGCAAACTGGCCTGCTTTATAGTTCTGCAATACAATATGATGAAAAGGGGCTTTTCAGGACATTTCCAAAAGACAGCCCGGTTTCAATTTTCAACTTTCAGAAATGAAGACAGAAAAGTAACCGTCTACAGCCAAGTCTAATTCAACACTTCTATATTCTTGCTAGAAGACTCCCCTCTCCTACCGCATCAGCCAGCCATCGCACCCAAAAGCAGCCTCTAAGATAAATATGCATGCACAACGTCAGATGCATGTACAAAACCTTTTTAGTTTTGGCATAGCCACCAATCGTTGTCAAGTACATAGTGCAGTGCTAAAGAGATCAAATGGACAAACTACTGCCTTCCAAACATTGTAGGTCTCCTTTGGGATGCAAAATAGTGATTTGAAAAACAGGAGACCGCACAGAATGCTGCAGAGCACCATCTTCCCCCATGGAGAGTGGTGCTCTCGCCATTTTAAAAAGGTGGGCATGCCATGTTGCAGCGAAGTGAACTCTTTTCTTCCAAGCGTCAAAATAACGGAACTTGCTCGGCATCCCCCAAAGGCGCATGGACCCGTCGGTCACACTCACAAGATGTATGTACCAGAGCACATTATGTTAGTACCTGGACACAGTGGCAATTGGTGGATGCGTGGACAATGTTTATACAAACCAAACCGCTTGGTCTATCCTTGTTTCCCACCCTTGATCAATTTATAATACTGGTTATGTAAATATGCCGGACAACTCCAACATCTAAGCACCAGGCAAGGGATCAAACAGCAGTTGTATGGTATAATTATCAGAGAGAACACATTGCCGCTGAGCTAAACTCGTGGCCCATTACATACCCACATTCCCAAAATATTGCTAAACATAAGCAATAAGTAACACCTGAAACGAAATCTTAAATTGAAACCATTCAACTAGATCTTAAATACATGATTTCGTAACATTCTGCTAACAGATGTTAAAACATATGTCGACCTAAATAAAGTGGAAACCTGCAGATTTCTTTCAAGACATCTAAGATGTAGATATAACTTTTACATTTCTAAATGGCTGGTTTCTTAAACTTCACATAACAAATAACATGTTCCGTTAATTCTGGTAAAACATTTTCACACACATGCCGAAGAAACGTAAACATATGGGGGAGACATGGAAAAAACGCCCACTTGCAGTGGACACATGACTAAACAAAGTTCTTTTTACAAATACTTTACAAAGACTACATAAAAAGGGAAGTAACACTGTAGAAGGCAACATTTTAAGGCTGAATGCATTTGTTAGCTTTGTCGACCATTTTGTAAAACAGCATATATTTTTTCCTAGCTAAGAAACACTCCTTCCACCACCGCAGACGACCATAGTTTATGAATCACATAAGTTCCTGGTTTGCTGTGCATGCAGTTTTTAGCAGCCTGGCTTCCAGCTCAGTCACTGTAAAACAAGCGTTGTCAACAGATTATGAACGGCTGCTTCGCTTTCTCATACCAAATTGCAATGGTGATGGTTTTGTTCAAGGCTCTCTAGTATTGTAATGCACTTTGGGATTCTTGGCACAAGGCTCAATGCAAGTGCTCAGTGCGCCAGGCACAGCCACACCCGAAAATTGAGAGGAGCACAGGGATTTCCACACCGGAAAATTGAGAGGAGCACAGGGATTTCCACACGTACATCGAAAGCGCAAACATGTTAAAATTGAATTTTCCAAATTACTTCTGATAAATTTGTAAAAGCATCAGAAATTAAAAAAAAAATAAAAAACAAAACCACACATAGTTAGAGTAACAGCTCAATCCCACAGCCACCTATGTCACTGTTATGCTAGTGAAACCTAATAGAAGGTAATACAAATTCTCGTTTGGATATATTTCCTGTGCAGGAAAAAAAAACACTAAAAGTAAAACAACTCTTATAAAGCTGCACATGACTTTCCAGAAATTAAACTTCGGCAAGCTGGCTCAAGCAAGATTTACAAATCTTGCCTTAAGTTTCCCCCAGACGTATAGAATGATACAGATCTGCTGCTGTGCCTCGACACTGCAAATTTATTTCTTCAGCAATAAAGGCAAATAAAAACAATGACCCAAAAGAAAACCTGCTATGAAAAGCAGTGCCTTCCTTTAATTTAGCAAAAATGTGTATATAAAATGGTTCTTACAAAGGCAAGGACCCCATCACTAGCTCTATGGAACCAGATTACCACTACAGTGCTACTATGAGCCAGTGTCCCCCCTCATCGCCAGTCCTTTATGCCTAGTTCCTTATCTGCCAATGATGAAGATGATACGACCATTGGCTTTGGAGAACCCTTGGTGTTGCTTTAGCAAGTGTGCCCACTAAGATCCGTGAATGGTAAAAACAGGTGAAGAATAAGGCAGAGCTGAAGTCATTGGGCAGCAATGCCTGAAGCAAGGATCTGTACACAACTCTCCTGGAGGGCGCAGTACCAGTCCTTCTAAGGCAAGTACTACCCATGGTACAACGTCCTTTCATCACGGTATGTTTTTCACAGTATTTTTTTGCCGAAAAAAACTCATCTGATTTTTTTGGGGGGTTGGAAATATATATATATTGGGGGTCGGTGTTCAGGGATACATAAAACATTAATGTAGAGGGGGCTTGGGGAAGAACCCGCCAAAAACAAAAAAGTTGAGTTTTTTTTGTAAAAAAAATCCATTGTAAAAAAAGCCCGCAAAAAAACATAAAAACATCCCGCAATGAAATGACATGGAACCCTACCCATCAATCCAGCTTTTGTGAAATTTGCCCTCTAAAGACAGATTTATAAATACATTTTTTTTTTAAAAATACACGCACGCTTAAAATCCCAGACAGATCTACTGCTACGGCATTACATTTGGGATAGTCAACCACGGCCCCTGCATTGCTATGGAAGGCAGCATTAAGCATTTGTTTGTTGCCCCCATCTAAGATCTTTGCTTGGTGTTTAGCAATAAATCATATTACTTTCCAATCTACTGTTTCTCTAGAATGTCTTTTCACGACACATTACCTGTATCCTTTGGGACTGTTGCGCACTTCACCTCACTGAATCTATCCCAAATGTTGTTTGACACAATAGGGTTAATGTGGTCTTCCAGGCTAAATACATTTTGAAACATTTTCAGAGGGCAGAAACGACCAAGTCTATGTAGATGGTGAAGCCAATAACACAAGCCAAGCTTGACAGACATGTGCTTTGTGCACTAGAGGACTTTAGTGGCAATAAGACGATCGAGATCCACAGCAGGGCTATATGTAGCAGTAAAAACGTCCAAAAACCTACTTGTCCCTTCTTTAGAATGTACAATGCACCTGTGATGGATATTTAGCGCTGATCACATTATTTGGCAGACGCTAAGCGTTCAAATTATTTTGGCTCCTAAATTGTAAACATTCCATAACATTGTAAACCAGAGATCTAACAAAATGGATCAGGACAAACTGCACCAAACAATTTCATTGCACTCTGGGTCCTGAATCGATCACATCCGATAGGTTCTCGATATACAACCTATGATTTTTCAGTTAGTGATGTAATCACTCCTGGTTTAAATAGCTAAAACCATTACTAAACACAAACTGATCATTATTGTGTATCATTTTGAAAGAATTGCTCAGATGAAGAGCTATCGTTCTCTGTAGCTGAATTTTCTATTACTGTGGATTAAAGGTAGTGTTAAGATTACAAACATTAGACATCAGATTACTGTTCAGTATGTAAATTAACATTTAGTGAAACGTACCTATACAAATTAGATGCATGCGTGTAAACCTTAACACTTGTGTTTCGACATGGGGTCATTCAAGCTTTCAAGATGTGATTTATTTAGCTTATTTTACACCCAGAGCTTTCAGCTCTGTGAGGTAGATGGCTTGCTTTGTGCCTGCTGACATCACACTTCCCCAAAGTTAGTATGCCCAGTCTCCTTAGCGTGTTCTCGTGCTCCCCCTTGTCCAGTCAAACCTTGCTGGCAAACCATGCAGCGTAGAGTGAAGCGATTCACATCTGTAAACTGCCTTTTGCTTCTCGCTTCATCTGCCAGCTCCAAGGCTTGAGCAAGTACAATGTCATCTGAGGAAGAAAAAATGGTCAAGGGAGGTACATCCGGGTCGAGAAATGTACGCTGAAGAGGATCGTAGTGTATACCATCGTAAATAAGCAAGACTCGCTTTGTGTAGCCCACATCCTCCCCAAAGCGATCAATCCTGACCGTCTGAGTGTCGACCACACAAATTTCACATTGATAAAACTTGCACAAAATAGAAACCTCAATTGCTCCTCCCCAGGTGTCATCCCTCCTGATCCAATCACAGTACTCCTCGTTTGACTTGCCAAGCACCGCCTCGCAGTAGGACTCTGGGTCACTTGCCACAATCTGAGCAATAAGATTACGCATTTCTGGAGCACAAGCTGGATCGTACACACCACCTTCAACCACATAGTAGACACTAGTGAAAAGACATGAATTGTCCGCTGGCACCACCTTTCGCGAGAGGCCAGGGAGAACATCCCTGCTTTCCTGGATTTTCGGTTTTGAAGCCATGTCAGTCTTTGTTTTACTGGTGTCCTCTTCAACAATTAGCGTGTCTCCTGTCGGGCGAACAAAGAAAAAAACGGTTAAAAGCATGTAGTATGTACTAATTACAGAAAACACCTCTTGAATCAGACTGATTTCAGTGGTGCACCTGTAACAATGTGTTGGATTTCATATGTAAATATTGCATTTCAACTATTTTAGGTAAAACATCGTGCAACGTTTCTTGTGGTGGCAACCAAATAATTTCCAGAAGCCTGTGTCACGTGTGGACAAAGATACTGTGCACTTTCAAGGAAAGATACCTCTTAAAAGCGATCTTAAAGTCCAAATCTACATCGGATCATCATCTATCAAGCAAAATACAGATACACATCAAGAAACACTGGCATGACAATCTTTGCCTCAACAGATACCCTTATTTTTGTTTTGTTAAACCTTGCATCACACCAGAAAAAAGTACAGCCCGTTGGGGAAAAAGGGCCAAGACACGTTTGCAAGGATAACAATGATTTATTTCTCCAAAATGCAAATGCATCAGCAAAGAACCCTGCTGGCGCGAGGACTCTGAGCTCCGTAGGGACATGCAGCACATTAGAAGCACAAATAACGTCACAAATGACGTAACCGCATAAAACACAATTCCGCAATCCTAATTGGATGAACTCATATAGGACCTGCTCCATATTGGAACCCAGGCCACTGGTCCATCCTCATCGGTTCATCTTGGTCCACGTGGGTGCTGCTGTGCTCCTCCTCTAGGGTGAAGTTGGCCTGACAATTAACTGGTTCCTAACACAAACAATATTATTTCATTACTGTAACGAGCACCAGGCAGATACAGGGACGGGCTAAGGTCACATGAACTCAGGCTTCACTCAACCTTAGTTTTAGGCTATAATTTTGATGCTATCCTGCATCTCACAGCACAAAACACGTGACCCATTTCTGAAGGTGAGATAGCGCTGCCTTCTAAACTTATTTATTGTGGGGTGTACGGTGTACACGTTTTATGGCCTGTGCTTGGACGGTGCCATGGTGGGGGGTCATGGGATGAAAGCATGGCAAAGCTGTATTTCTCGGGTGGTGATCGTTGGGGCCCAGAGGGCTTCCATCTCCTATGATTTTCATATGGTTATAAGATTGTTGTAACGTTACTCCAGGCTTAAAAGCCACCATGCCAGTAGTTAAAACTAATTCAACAAAAGCATTCACCCATCACTTTAGTGTCCTTAATTATATGCCTTTTGGAATTACCAAAATTAGAAACCGTCTTCTTGCCTTCCTCCTCCTACATTTTACACTCTACTCTACCATCCTCAGCCTCCAGCTCTCACTTTAGTCACAGTAATACTAATGAAGTGCTGTCTCTATTAATGAAGGCTAACCCCTCATTCCCCATCGGACGCTCTTGGTCCTTAGCTAGTCAAGCCTATTGCCCCTACAGTGGCCTCATCCCTCGCTGAACTCTTCAACCTGTCCTTCGACTCAGCTTGCTTTCCCCATTTTCAAAACAGTCAGTCATTCCCATCCTAAAAAAAAAACAAGGCGCTGACCCGAACCTACCGGCTAACTTTCACCCTGCGTCTCTCCTTCTGCACTACTCTAAAGTGCTTGAAAGGGTTGTGTTCAACCGTCTTACCAATTTCGTAAATGCCCACAACCTTCAAGACACCCTACAAGCAGGATTCTGCTCCTTGTCACGCCACGGAAACTGCACTCATGAATGTGTCCAACTTCATCACCTCTGCTAAGCACTAAAACATATCCTAATTCTCCTTGGCCTGCCTGCTGCCTTTGACACACTTTATGACTGATATCCTTAATACCTTCTCTTCTTGGGATTCGCAATCAAGCCCTTGCCTGGATTAAATCCTACCTTGCACCACGCCAATTCTCAGTCTCCTGGAGCAACAACACCTCTCAACTAGCTCATCTAACTGTTGGTGTTCCACAAGGCTCTGATTTGGGTCCGCTCCTCTTTACACTCTACACTTCTGCTCTTGGAGCACTAACGCACCCACTCTTCACAGACACCCAAATCGTCTACTCTTTTCCTGAAGAGGAATCTAATGTCAAACTCTACCAAAACAGAGGTACACCTCTTTCCCCGTCAAAAGCTATCTCTTCTCTCACCTCTGACTATCCAGTTCCCACCCAACACTTTCCCTACTCTTCCTCAGCTAGAAACCTCTGCATTATCTACGATTCTCCTCACACCATCTCTAGAACTGGAACAGCAGCTTGCCTCAACCACCTAAACATTAGGAAAATCAGACACCTCCTTCCTTCCAACATCGCCAAGCATCTCTTAACCACTCTTATCTTCTCTAAACTTAACTGTGCCAGAATCCTCTTTGGTCTCCCCAACTATGCTTTCTGTCCTCTCAACAAGATCATTAACTTCGCTACCAGGACTCTCAACTTCCGTACTTCACACTTACTTCCTTGTATCGTCAACAGGGCCAGATTTAACTTTTTTCTGCTGGTTCACAAATCTATCCATGGTAAGGCACCACTGCATCCATCTTCCTCTATCCAACTCGATAAGCCTTCTCGTAATCTCTGCTCTGCCTCAACTACCATTATGGATCTGCACCCTCCATCTGCTTCCTCTCGCTTCCACCACCTCCCTCTTCTTGCTCCACTTGCGTGGAATTCTCTTCCCCCAGACATCCGAGAAACAGCCCACACAAATTTGTTCAAAACCAAATTAAAAGCCTAACTTCTCACCTCAGACTTAACCTCTTAAGCTACCCCTTGTCTGCCTGCTAGATAACATTCTTCCCTTGCCTCTAACCTGCCTCTGTGTCACACTTCCTCTGCCTCCATTCTAGTACTTCACCCATCGTGGTCATGTCCTGAGCACAACTGGCCGTACCGCCTACCTGCACTTAAAAATGTCCAATGTTAGTTGTCCTTAATCTATGTATGTCCACTTATGTATTGTCCGTGACTGTTCAATTTACTCCCCTTCACAACCTGGTCAGAATGACTCTTAAACTCACCCCATTGTAAGAAGCTCACTGCTTCCCTTCAAATGTGACCTATTGCACATTATTTTGTGATCAAAAGAGCATTGTTCCTCCTGTACACACACACATATATATATATATATATATATACATACACACACACAAACTATCCTCTCCTACAGTCCACACGAAAGTGTATGCAGTTACTTTTTTGCCTGTCCAGAAATCATCAACAGCTGTTTAGACTGTTCCTGATTCATTTGTCTATTAAGTGTAAACCTCACATAATCTGAAGGCAAAAAAACATGGTTGGCATTGAATGTTACATTCCAGTAAGCTCTTGTATAGCATAACTGCTGCCATTTTGGCATTCTCTAGTCCAACTCACCATCACCAGTCTTGTTACCCTGCCTTCCTCATTTCCTATCATGCTGCCTATAACAAGTACTCCAATTACCCCAAAGCAAAAGGCTCTTGCTCATCACAAAAATCACAATCTCTGTGCCCCCCCTCCACCTACAGTCCATTCCTTCTCTGCGTTCAAGTATCGCATAGATCTCCTCAACTTATCAAACTACCAAGTATCACATCACCTAATGAAGTCATGCATAATTGCTTCACTTCAGCAGTGCATCATTTTGGATCAACTGGGTGCCACTAAGGGCAGAATATTTAAGATGGATAACCTGGAAACCTGGCCTGGTTTAGGCCATTAACAAATGGGGGTTGTATGCCTGCTACGGTCAGTCCCTTACCCCACAGGGACTATACAAATAGATAACCGAAACCCTGGTGGTTTGTCAAATCTCAATTCTTCCAACAACCCTCAAACCCCCCCTATTAAGTAATGGGCCCAAGGCTCCTCAATCATTCAATAACCAACACATTCCAATGTGCTAGCACCAGCCCAGAACTCCAAACGCCATATGATC
This sequence comes from Ambystoma mexicanum, assembly GCF_040938575.1. Lineage (NCBI taxonomy): Eukaryota > Metazoa > Chordata > Amphibia > Caudata > Ambystomatidae > Ambystoma > Ambystoma mexicanum. Next base: position 57,655,066 of record NC_090938.1, read on the forward strand.
ACAGCCTGCATTCTATGACCACTACCAATTTTGTCACCAACAATTCGCTCTCCATCCAGTGTTCCAACTCTTGGCACTAGCATTCCTGCGCTCACTTTTGCTACCTACCAACGGCACTCTGGCTAGTTCTTCACACCTCTGCCTACCCTCCCACAATACAGCAAGTCCCCACGTCCGACAATCAGCTCTTCTGCCACATCATAGCTATCAGGAAAGGCCCTTGGCTTCGCTTTGAGACACGCCAGGGCATGGGGCATTCCGTGGAGATACGCAGAACAGGTTTCCAGACCTCCCCGACGTCGGTATCTTCATTCCCCGGATATTCTTGAATTAAGGCACTACGATTCCCATGAATCTCAGTATGTGCGCACATACGCTGCCAAGGACACGGCCCAGAAGATCGGCTTTGCATCCACTCTATCAATAAAGGGGATGAAAGAGCAGGTGTTGGTGCTCCTCAACTGCTTCGGGAGTAGCTACACTCGTTTTTTGTTACCTGTTCCTCCTGAAACCTGATCTGCTATTAATGACGACCTGGTTTCTGTCCTCTGAATACTATTGCCTCGCCCTTGTCTGCCCGTCGAGTAAGATCTCGGCTTGTTTTACCAGTACTCTACCTCAGCCTATGGTTCCTTGCTCTTTGTATTACCTACTGATTTATCCTGCATGGTTGGGACGCCTTGGATTGGTTTACCTTCCTGGAACTATACTCGCTCTAGCTTTATGGATTAACTGCGGATTGGCCCTGAACTATTATGACCCTTTGGACCTTGTTTTCTGGATTAACCCCCTTTAGCTTTTTGTGCTGGTTCCAGTCAGGTCCCTGCGCCCTTTGGACATTATTGTGCCCCCCGTTTTGAAATGATCGTTGGGCTGATCACTGGACTTTAACTAATAGAAGTGTGGGTTTTTTGTCAACGTGCTGCAGGTTAAACAGCACAGCAACATCACCATCAGGTAGGAAAGGTATTTGGGGGACAGGAGGGAGATGGGCGAAACTGTATCGCCTCAAAGCGATGGCTGTGTCTCGTCTCTTTTCTCCCTGCAGCCCTAATGACTTCCTGTCTTTTCACCGGAGCCCCTAGCCCAGTATGCTTCACGGGCTGCACTCTCCGAGGGAAAGTTTCCCTGTAAAGGAGACCCACTACAGGCGTGCTTATGGTCTGGCCGTGGTGGGATTTTGGCAGATTGAGAAGCCACACCTATCAATAGCAGTGGAATAGACGCAGAGCCTACGACCAGTGCTCCAGATAAGATTTGGAAGTGGGAGTATTTTACTCCCTATTCCCAATGAGAGTATTTTATAAGCAAGTAGAAATATGTTTCAACTGAAAAACGGAATTTTATAATGCATATTTCTTTGCACCATGCACACTAAGATACAGTTTCCTCCTGTGGTACCATGTGCACTACTGATCCAAACAGATCCATAGAGCTGTGTGGGTCAAACGAGGGGCGTAAGATTCAATGGGTCTTTTTCCTTTTTTGGGAATATTTGCCAATTTTTAGGGAGTAAAAAAGTGTCTGATTCACCAATTATCTGTAGGGATGCCTATAACTGCATTACTGCAGGCCTCTTCAGACCTGCGTACCGGCATGGCAGCCGCTCAGGCATCTCTCCATCAGCGGATTGACGCCGTGCAGGGTCTGGAGCATCCCTTGCTCCCGATAACAAATTAAGGGTGCAGTTGCGACTCCAGCACCTCCTCTCCAATTACCCAATCCAGGGATTCGCCAGTAGTTCTGCCTACACCTAAGCCAAGCGAAGACTGTTGCTGCAATTAAGCAGTATACAGCTGTAAGCGCAATCAAGCAGTGACTGGAAGAAGCCAAGGCAAGAACTTATGTAAAAGCAGTTATTGGGGCAGATTTAAATCGGATTAAGGTGGAACGCATTAACTATATATATATATATATATATATATATATATATATATATATATATATATATATATATATATAGAGAGAGAGAGAGAAAGAACCGGGCTATGAAAGGACACATGGAACAACATCAAGATGTCCATCTATTGTCTGTTTAAAATTGTTTTGCGTTCTTGATAAATTATAACCATTTCTGCCCTGAGGAATACGACTGTCCAGCCTTCTCTCTTTTCAGTTGAAGAGATAGACGCCATAGACAAGTTTTACAGGTCGTCGAAACTACCTACCCTTAGATACCAGTGCAGCAGACGAGATTGATGGTAGCTGCACCAGGTACTGGTCGTTGACTGTTTAGGTCGGAATGGTGATAAGTAGTGCAAATCTGTTTACAATCATTGCATTTTCAACTCGTCATATCATTTTAAATACTATTTGGAATTGGGGAAAATATTAGAAGATCACAGGGGATATTACTTCCTGTTTTCACACTGTGTATTTTGTTTTCCCCCCTTTTCTATATATTTTTTGGTTGGACTTGTGTGATATTTTTTGAAAATTGGATCTCTTTCTTGTGCATTATGTTTCTAAATTGCAATTGCACTATGTTTATCCCGCATTGCAGGATAATCAGTAGATAACTATGCACTTTAATTGTAGACATCTAACATTGTTTGGTTGTTTTTATGCTGTTTTACCATGGATTCAGCACTATGTGTATGTAATTTGATATGTGAACAAAAAAGATTGATTGGTTTTATATTATCCTTGACCTGGCCTATCCCCTCATTGAGCTCCTAGATTGAGAGCAATCTACCCTGCTTGATCCTTCTAGTGGGACGGTTCCCATGACCCCATTTCTTCTTCTTTGTTGCTTGTTCTGTTACTCCCCTGGGTTCACGGAGTCTGGGGACGCCTATCCTTGATCATTTACACCCTTTCCTTTGCCACACACCACACCTCCCCCAAATGCTTTATTTCTAACGTCTCAACAGCCTGCGAGCATCAGGGCGCACAGTAAGACATCAGACAAAACAGCTAGCACGTGACATCAAAAGGAGTGCATTCTAAAAGGTGATTCTATTCAAACAGTAATTTTTTCAGATGTTTCCGAAAACAAGAACAGATCACTTTCCTGCCGAAGTTTTAAAAAGGATTCCATGCCTTACACGAGAGCACCAGGAGCCACAGGACCCTAGGACTCTCCTGGGTTCATGTACGGTCAACTTGTCTAAGATAATCCGGGGCATTGCCATACACATGTGTGTGTTTAAGTGAGAAGTTTGAACTGCACCAGAGCAGCCACTGGCAACCAATGCAATTCCTTTCTTAATGCAGATATTTGTGATTTCTGGGGCAAGTTTTTGGCAATGCAAACGACTTGTTTTGGATAACCTGAAGTTTGTGAATGCAATTTTTATTTGCTCTGTCCAGAAGAGCATTGCAATCAATTCTTGGAAGAATTGTAGCATGTGCTAAGCCGACCGGTTTTATCTGCCGCAAGAGCTTTACATGGTACCGTGAGTTTATTTTTTTTATAAATAGTGTGTTTGCCCCCAGTGAGGGCTCCAAGTAGACACCCAAAGTTTTAACTCTTTTCAGCACAGGAAATCAAACAATTCTCAATAGTAAATTCTATATACTCAGACAGAAGTTTCTTCCTAGCTTGGGGGCACCCAAATACCACAAGCTCTATTTTATTGCTGTTGAGGCATATCCAGTGGATTGGCATCCACAGTTTAATGGTTTGATAGATAAGATTCAACATATCTGTGCCTGCCTTTTAAGTCCAGTACAGCTCAAACATTAATTGTGCATCACCAATGACTATAAAGCGACAAGACTGCTCTAATTCTTTGTCAAATATGTATACAATCATACAAAGAGTAATTACTTCAATGAACCGGCGCCCAGGTGATACTGGTTCTTCCAACCCAAATTCACGGTCGTCAGTGTACTTGGTGATTTGCAACCCCATATTGACAACTATGTTGCACAGTGGTTAGCTACAGATATTAAATAACGCTGGCAACATGCATGCGCTCTGCGGTACTCTGAAATATCGGAGCTGAGGCAGATGAAGCATTATCCCAATGCACTGTGGATCCCCGGTTACTGAGAAATGACCGGACCCATTGAATGGCATTCTCTGAATAGTTACCTACTGTAGCCAGGGCAGACAGAAGGTGGCTGTGATCAGGCAGATCAGACGACGCTAATAGGTGGAGTAAAATCAGTACCCCTGGCTTCCCCGTCCATAATATTCAGCATATTGGATTGTAAATCAAATAATACACTGGGAGTGCCATAGTGTGTTCTAAAGTCAGATTGTCTAGGGTTTAAAATAGAGGCAGCTTAAGTAAACTTGGAGTTGTAAACTGGCAATTTTATCAATCACTTTAAGCAAAAAGTATGAATTTGAGATTGGTCTGAAGTTAGTTGTGTCCCTAGGGTTTAAACTCGGTTTCTTCGTAAATGGCGTCACAGTAACTTCTTTAAGGACATCTGGAACATTATTGTGATTAAAAGAGGAGTTGATAAGTCTGGTTAAAAAAGGGAGCAAATATTTTAAAGTACTCCATAATTATCTTTATAGGAATGACAACTCCAAAGCAAGACGTGGCCCGTAGTTTCCTCAAAACATCCTCCACGATAGTCACGGTGATGGGTTGAAATGTAAATTCCACACCGTTTGGAAAGTTAGAAGATTATGTTTCCTGGTTTTTATAGGAGTCTGTAGGCTGTTTAAATTGGTAGCCAAAACCCCTTTCAATTTCATCACATGCAATGAAAATGTTGTCCAAAAAAGCCAGTTGACCTTGCGGAATTGGCATTAGGAATTGCAGAATTGGCATTAGCTGGATAAAATATGTGCACTTGAGATTCAGGCTTCTCTAATGATTTCCGAACAAACTGCTTTTTAAGAGTTGTTCGCTGCATTCTGTATCTGGGCGCTGAAGTCTTTTTTTGCGTCTTATATCCCTAACATTTTGCAAGAACTTTCCTTGCTTTAATCAGTCTCCGATTTAGATGTTTGCTTTACTCTTTTGGCTTGCCTTTTCTTTTTTTAAAGCATTTTAAGATCTGGGTTAAACAACAGTTTACTACTTCTTAGGAGCTACCTGATCTATCATCTTGGTCACAATCTTTTCAAGGAGGTTGCAATTATGTTAGGTGGATCTACATCTGAAGTGGATTTTATAGCTTCTGTAATACAACTCTGTAGATTGGATGCTTCATTTTCTATTTTAAAGTTTTCTAGTCGCATTTATCTTTTTCTCTAGTTTGGTTCGAAGCAGAATATGAAATTCAACAAATGAATGGTCCTTCCAAAAATACAACATCTAGTGTGGATATCGGCGATGTTAAGATTACGAGACGCAACCGAGTCCAAAACATTCCCTTTATGGGTTGCTTCATTGTTATGACCCGTGAACTCAATATTGTTCAAATTCATGGTCCAAGGTTTATAGGACAACGTTCTATGACTGGTATCCTATTGAGGGCTACGAATCTTGTGTTTGATGCGAGGTATAAGGCTCAAACCTCTTATCTTGAATTATTAGCTTTAACTTGGGGTAAGGCGCCTTTATTTACTAGTGTCAATCAATTAACTTCTGAAAGCAACTGGCCTTAGCAAAAAAGGGCAGCTTTTCTGGGTTTGTCTGCCGAATTGAAGGATGCCTCGTCAGTGGTTCCTTCTCACCCCGTTGCCTTCCCAGATCTCGATTTGATTTTGCATCTAGACACCCAAATCTTTCAAAGACGAGGGGAGAAGAGGACACACGACATAAGATTCAGCAAGAAAGACATCCAATTCCGCTGCTGCGGGAGATGCTGTGCGTTGCCCACTAAGGAAGAAAGAAAGGCAAACCTATGTCTGTATCATGGCCAAATAGGACACGTAATCCGTACTTGTAAAAAAAGACCTGTGAAACGGTCAGGAAATACCAAGACCCACCCATAGTAAGTTATGATTGGCTCTGGGGCTACGAGTAACAATATGGACGCCCAGTTTGCCCGAGATCAAGGATTCCCTATTCAGTTCAAAACATTGACAGAGGCTGGTCAGGCTGTTCACTGTACGTTCTTTATCTCTGGCCAGGTAATGGAACAAAAACAGACATTACAAATGTGTCTGCAACAAGGCCACAGCAAATACCTATCTTGGGATCTCATAGCAGCACCCCAATCTAGTGATATTGGGGATGCTATGGTTGTGACAACACAATCCGGTCTAAAATTGGGAAGATCAAACAGTGACGTTCACTTACCCTTATTGCAAAAACAATGCCTTAGTCCCATTACGACCGCCAAATGATCTCCTTGCTTGACTTTACCATCTGGGCTGCCTAATTTAGGAGCAGTTTCACAAGACCCTTCAGTTCCTGTGCCCAATGTATCATGATTATTTGGACGTCTTCAATAAGAAACAGGCCAAACAATTACCCTCACATCGACCTTACAATTCCCTCATCTGCTATCCTTCATGGTCGAGTTTATTCATTTGATGCCAGTGAGAATGAGCTTCTCATAGAACACACCAAGAAAGCCCTAAAAACATTGTCACATTTGTGTCTCCAGATCCCCCGCCGGTTTGCCCATCTTTTTTATGCCAAAGAAGGAGACTAAAGACCTTTCGTGGATTATAGAGCATTGAATGATGTGACCATTAAAAACCACGACCCTCTACCAATCCTCTGTTGTGTTCACAAGGCTTGATCTTAGTGGCAGACCAAGTTGGAACATTATCATCAGCAATAGCCACAAGCAAGGGCGTCAAGCAAGGCTGCCCGCTTGCCGCAGCTATATTTAGCTTGTTCATCTCGGACATTGGCATTGTGATAGAGGAAGTGAATTAATTCCTGCCGAAAATAAATAAATCACACATAAGCTGGCTTCTCTACGCCGATGATCTCATCGTAATGGACTTAACAGCTATCGGCTTACAAAGAAAACTTGATGCTATTCAGCGATACGTAAGCAAGAACCAGCTGTTGATCAACCCAAATAAAAGCGAAATCCTAACATTTAAGAACTTGAAAGGAGGGTCCTTGAAAACAATGAAAAAGTTTAGATGGACTCTGGGCGGAGCAATACTGAAGAGATCACACAGTGTGAAATACTTGGGAATGGTTTAAGTTCCTGTGTCAATGACGGTCCCTGGAGAGCCGAAACCAAAAGGAAATGTGCTCAGCTAGCCAGCCAAGCCTTAATCATAAAAAGGAAATTTGGAAAGTTCTCTCACGAACCACTAAGACTGCTTTATCAACAGAAGGTTCTAATCCACGTGGCAGAAAACGCCCTGGGCTGCTCTCATGAAGTATGGTCCTCCTTAGAGAACCAATTTTGGACAAAAGTACTGGGCCTTCCACGAGGAACGATGACATCTTGCATTAGATATGAATTATCCCTGATTTCTTTTCAAGCTAGAATTACTTCTGAACCCGTTATCCTTATTTCGTAAGACACGTGCGCGAGAAAACATCCTCCCGTTCCAAATCCTGCATACCGCAACGGCCGAAGGACAGAACTTAGTGGCTATGTGGATCCAAAGATGCGAAAGCATACTAGTTGAATTTGACATCAAGACAGATAAGCTCCACGAAAATCCGGACGTGGCAAAAATAAAAATCTGGCGCATAGATTGGGAGAGAACTTGCGCACAAAGAGCAGCTGCGAAACTGATGACAGATGTACTAGCTGAAGCCCGTGCCTTTAACACAGCACAACGCTACATCAGTTTATTCCCGGATCCCAACGCACGTAGACGCTTCATGTTATTTCGCATGAATCTATTTAAAACCAAAGAGCGTTTACAGATGTGGAAATGCAACAAAAACGCAAACCTTTCTTGCAGATTTTGCTCAAGAGACCCAGAAACATTGAAGCATCTGGTCCTTTTCTGCAAAAATCTTCGCAATGAAAGAAGTTTGAACTTGGGTCTGTGGAGCGCATGCCATCCGACATTGTGCGCGGATGATTGGTGGGGTCATATGTTCAATGTAACTGATCCAAAACTGCTAATTTCGCTGACCAACTTCTTACGAATAATTGAAGTGCGACTTAGCTTGGTTGATGATGATGGCAGGACGTAGGCACTGGCCAAATGGAGGGCTGGATTCTATAGACGTTGGCGGGAGGAGTGGAGGAGGCTGTGGAATGACGGAAATTGATGTATGTTGCTTGTTGTTTTGTTGATTGTTTGTAGGTTTGTATAAACCAAATAAAATTACATTTTTTTTTTAAAGTGGCGCACCTAACTTGGTCCGCATTCGTAAGGGTGATAAAAGGAAGGACGCCTTAAAGACCAAATACGGTCCAATTCCTCAATAATGCCATTCGGGGTACATATTGCCCCAACAAGATTCCAGAACTTCATTAATATTTTTGAAACATAATTTGTTTACCTTCCTGCAACTCGACCATCACTCTTGGATTACCTGCGGATTGGCCCTCAACTATTGTCACCCTTTGGCCCTGGTTTTCTGGAGGAACCTCCTTTAGATTTGCACCCTCGTTCCAATCGGTTCAGGTTCATTATTTGTGCGTCCTTTTTGGCAACAAACGTAGGGTGGTTAACTGATCACTGGACTTTAAAAACAAATGGTAGGGAGGCCACCAGGGGGCGCGGGCAAGATGGCCACCTGAATCTCAAGCTCCCGCATGGCCCCGGGAAACTCACGGAAAAACATGCCTTAAGTGCTTTCTAACCCCATCTATCAGCGATCCTTGAGAAGGGGAACCGCTGTGGACTACCCAGAAGCTGGTCCGGACTTCGGCGATGCCCCCGCTCCCGAGATAACGACCTGTGAACGGCGACCCCCCTGCGCCTGAGGGAAGGCCCCGGATGGGAGCCGCACCTCGCCTAGCTGCGTAGCGGTGGGAGGAGTCGAATCCCCCACCCGCTCTGACTCGTGCACCCGAGGTCTGAGGTCCTCTCGACGGCTCGGACGGGCCCTGCGGAGATCCCCTTCAGCGGCTCAGGCCACACGGCTGATGACCCCCGCCTCTCCGGACATCTCAAAAGGAGCCCCCCATGCTGGATGCGGCGGGTCGTCCGACCCCACCAGAGAGGAGTAACGGCCCGTGCGACCAACACACAGGCCCCAACGCCGGGCCGGCCTTCAGTTCCAACGGCTGCCGGCGACCGGCCCATCCATCATTGGGGATACGGGGGCACCACCGCCACACCTACTGCTCTCACCACCAGTGTTTCGTCTGTGCCCGAGCAGATGCGGCGGCGCACCGCGAAACCATCTCAACGGCCCACGTTTCTGCACCTGACCACTGCCCCAACAGCCTACCTCCCCACAGACCACACGTGGCTCCGGATTAGTGGCGGCCCACCCGACCACCGGAGCAGGCTCAGGCCGTCGCGGGAGCGCGCCTGGGCCACCCCGCCGACACCTCAGGAGAACCCTATAGCTTGGTCCGATCGATACCCCATGAACTGGAGGGAGACCCTTGCGCAACACCAATACAGGCCTGGGTCCCTCGAAATGGAGACCGGCCCTGTAGCCTCGCATCCCCCAAACATGAACGCCATACAGAGTAACATCCAAACGATCCTAGAAGAGATTAGGGTTATGAGGACAGACATGGGGGCCAAGTTGGCGGACCTCACGGCCAAGGTTTCAACGCTGGAGGATCGGGTAGAAGGGGTCGAGTGCAACCAGGCATCGACGGACATCCTCGAGGCACAAATGGAAACTAGATTTCAGGAACTGCACCGCCGCGAGGACCACCTCCAGCTCAAGGTCGACGACATGGAGAACCGGGAGAGGAGAAACAACTTGAGAATTTTTGGCCTTGAGGAGACGGAGGGAGAGACCCCGGTTGGACTTGAAAGCAAAATCCAAGCCATCATCAGGATTGTCCTGGTGATCGGATTTGGGGAAGACTCTCCTGCTTGATAGAGTCCATCGGGCCGGCGGCGGGGGGAGTAGAGGTCCACGCTCAGTTTTGCAAGATTTCACTACTATAAGGACAAGGCTAGGGTGTTGGAGAGGGCTAGAACCCTACGGGACATTCAACATGGTAACTCCAGGGTGACGATTTACCAGGATCTCTCGGCCCTCACTCTCCAGATGCGAAAGAAATGCGGCACTATCACCAGGTGGCTACAAGAAAAGGGGACACGCTATCGCTGGGGCCACCCATTCCACCTAGCATTTGAATGGCAGGGCCAGATATACCAACTAGTCACAGAGGTGGAAATCCGAAGGGCCACCGAGGATCACAGGCGACATCGCGGGACCATCAGAAAAATGGGACGAAACAAACGGAAGGCTCACGTAAATTCCGAAAAACCAAACATCCACCCACAGACCGAGGAGATCCTATATGAGCGTACGAGCAGCAACCAAGGCTCGCCTTTCTGTACAGAAGGCCTGATCCACACCCCACGGGAGCACGCGACGATTCATGGAGCCCGCCGTTCATAGGGTTTTCGCCCCATGACCTGTGGGGAGTTCTTTGTTTAATCGACTTCGGTCAGGGTTGAAGTGTTGCCCATTCAGAGGCTGTTGTATGGTTTCATAGGAAGATGCACGGCGACTCCACACGGACAACGGCCGGCGCCTCTCCAGGCCTTGTGATACGCCCCGCCAGGTGCAAAGGAGCCACGACCAGGTACCAGGGCCGGGGGGGGGGGGGGCCTGACTCGGGAGTCGCTACAGCCGGTTCCCCGCCGCGGATCAGAAAGGGCCAGTACTTAACGAAGAGACACAGGTTGGAAAACGCTATACCTAAGAAACTGTTTTCCCGGGGCCAGGGAAGCGACCCTGGTGGTTCGTTGCCAGTCACATCCCCACCCGGGGACCCGGTGGCGAATGCCCCACAAAACGGGTAAGGGGGGGAGGGGGGATTGCGCCCCGTGGGGCTCGAGGGGAAAGGGAAAACCAGCTCAAACTATGGACACTTTTTTTTGCAACGGGCTCCAAGTAGCAGACAGAGGCGATTTCAGTGCGCGTAACAAAAAATGACAATGATTGAAGCAAAGATAGGCACGTTGAACGTCAAGGGCCTTCACTCCCAGAATAAGAGATCTCTCACGAGCAACATGTTCCGTAAGCAACACCCAACGGTTCTTTTCCTACAGGAGACACATTACAGGCAAGGCAGGGAATCGAAGATCAAGGGGAAAGACATCGGGTGCAATTACTGGGCCTCACACAGAAGTTCTAAGAAGGAAGGGGTGGGAATCTTCCTGAGCAGGGCGTTCCATCTCAGACATAGAAACCAAGAGGGGGTTTGGTGGTCGTTTTTTGGGCATTAAGGGAACCTGTGAGGGAGAGCGCGTTACCCTGGCCACTCTATATGCGCTCAACTCAAAACAAATACACTTTCTCACCCAGGTTTTTCATGTCATGGAAGATTGGGCAGAGGGAGCCATGATACTGGGGGGGGAGGGGGACTTCAACCTCATAATGGACCTGAGGCTTGACGGTGGTCCGCGAGAGGGGGGACACCCAGGGACATCTCCAAGGACAATCTGGCCCTGCAGGCCCTCCACAGAGAGCACTATTGGGTGGACATCTGGCAAACAGCAAACCCAAACCATGGTGGGTACACCTTTTTTTCACCCCCCCATTGCACCTACACCAGAATCGACCTTTTGTTCATCTCGGAAGAGGGGAACAGGGTGGCACAACAGCCGAAGGTGGAAACCATAACTTGGTCGGACCACAAACTCCTCATAGCGAATTGGTCACTGCCCATCTCCCCAAGATCTTCCCGATGGCGTTGCAACGATACACTCCTCAGGGACCCAGTATTTCGTGATTTCATGAGGCAGGAAATGCTGGCCTATTTTGAGACAAACGACCCCGGCGAGATGGATATGTCCATGGTGTGGGATGCCACAAAAGCTACGTTCAGGGGCCTTCTCATTGCGGAGGGTTCGAGACGTAAGCGGGAGAGAGGCCTAATCGAGGGTAAACTCCGCGCAGAGTTGGGCGCTCTGCGAGCCAGACTGGGCCTCCCGGGGGTGGATCGAGGGGCTCTCCTGGAGGAGATGCAGGGCAAAAGACAGGAACTCCATACGGTCCTCATAGGGGACGTCATCAAGAAAATGAGATGCACTAAGCAGAGGTACTACTAACGGGGAGAGATGGTGGGGACCCTACTGGCGCTGAGGGCTCGGGGCTGCAGGGTTGAGAGGGGAGTCACTCGTCTCAGGGATGGAGTGGGCGGGATTCACGGGGGCCACGAGGAAATAGTGGAGTGTTTCGCTGATTATAGCAAACTCTATTCCAAAAAGGCAGGCGAATCACTGGAGGACATCCGCGCCTACCTGGCAGAACACCCTCTGCCTAGGCTGTCCGATGTGGAGCTAGAGATCTTGGAGAAAGAGATATCGGAGGAGGAGGGCGCCATCAAAAGACTGATGGTGGGAAAGGCACCGGGGGAAGACTGCTACACAGCCGACTTGGCCACCAGACTTGAGGGCTGCCTCCCGTGCCTGGTACACCCCGACCAAGCGGGATTTGTCTTGACAGGCAGGGTTCCGATAATATGCGGAAGACGCTCCATGTGCTTGCCTCGAGAGGGGTCCGCGACGAAGGCGCGCTTCTGTTGGCCCTTGACGCGGAGAAGGCCTTTGACAGGGTCAGCTGGGCCTTTATGAGGGAGGTATTCACGACCCTGGGTACGGGCCCGAGGTGGCTAGGTTGGATCTCTGCGCTCTACTCCTCCCCCTCTGCTAGAGTGGTGGCAAATGGGACCGAGTCGAGGACATTCCCCCTCGAGCGTGGTACACGGCAGGGATGTCCTTTGTCCCCCCTAATTTATGCGCTCGTGATGGAACCATGGGCAATCTCGATCCGCAACGATGCGGCCATCAGGGGAGTACAGGTCGGAGAGATGCAGTGCAAAGTCTGCCTTTTAGCTGACGATGCACTGCTCTATATCACAAACCCATCCCAAACAGCCCCCCGAATGCTGCAGGTCCTCTCGCGCTATGGGGACCTATCGGGGTACAAAGTTAATCTGGAGAAATCGGTGGCGTTCGTGGGGGGTAACTTACCAGACTCAGAGATGACCTTTGTTAACGGGCTCCCCTTCAGGATGAGAGACGACGGATTCCGGTACCTTGGAGTCCAGGTCACCCGTGACCCCGAGGGCCTATACCCGGCCAATTTCCCTCCCCTCTGGTCAGCAATTCGGAAAGACAGAGCGATGGTCAGGGTCGGGGCTCTCCTGGAGGACATGTCTCAACCTCATAAAAATGGTAATCCTTCCCAAGTTTTTATTTCTTTTCCAAATGCTCCCAGTGCTGATCCCCAAAACGTTTATCAAAGAAACGAAGCAAGTCCTCCTCAACTTTCTCTGGTCAGGGAAGAAACGGAATCTCCCACAAGGTGCTGACCAGACCGAAGGAGGATGGAGGGGTGGGATACCCTGACCTTGAAACATACCATAGGGCCTCCCAACTGAGGGTCCTGGTCGACCACTTTGCCCCGGGGACGAAAAAACAATGGGTAGCCATGGACAACGGGCCTCTTGCGCCCGTCACCATAGAGGAATGGCTCTGAGTCCCGAGGAAAAAGATCCCCAGAAGGGTCTTGTATCACCCAGTCCTAAAAGTGTTGTGGTCCCTATGGAAAGAGGGAGGGGTTACTACCGCTGGCTCACAACCTGGCCCTCCCCCCCTGAGCTGCATTTGGCCCCCCCCCTTCCTGGCCAAGATAGCGGAGCCAGCGGTTTACCAGACGTGGTTCGAGGCAGGTCTTAGCAGGACTGGTCACCTCTGGGTGGGGGGCTCTTTCTTACCCCTGAAAGATCTAGAGGAGGCCCTGGAGATAGGCACCCTGTCCCCCTTTCGCCATCTCCAGCTTAAGGGAGTCCTGACCGAACCATCCTGGGGGGAAACCCTCAGGAGAGACCTTACAGACTTCGAAAAACTCCTCCTTTCGGCGAGGGGCTCCAAGGGAATAATATCCCGCCTCTACAAACTCTTCCTCTTTTCTGTCCCGCTAGACCCCCCACCTGCACGCACACAATGGGGAAAGGACCTGGGTGAGGAGATCGACGACGAGAGGTGGAGGGAGATGTGTAGGCGGGCCAACCGCTCCATGGCCTCACTCCAGTATCACCACCAGGCCCTCGCTGGCACTACCCCCCGCAGAGGATTGCTAGAATGAGGCCGGGGTACGATCCACATTGCTGGAAGTGTAGGACCGAAAGGGGGGGGGGATTATATTCACATGTGGTGGAGGTGCCCAGAGGTATTGACATGGATTAAGGGGATAGATGGGGTGGAACGGCCTTCCTGCCCCTGGCTTATCCTTTTCGGAATTGACATCAGAGATGATCACGAAAATACCCATGACCACATGCTGCAGGTTATGTTGGTCTGCGGCCAGGTGCTGCCAGGCACAATAAAATACCCATGACCACATGCTGCAGGTTATGTTGGTGGAGGCCAGGTGCTGCCTGGCACAATAAAATACCCATGACCACATGCTGCAGGTTATGTTGGTGGCGGCCAGGTGCTGCCTGGCACAAAAATGGAAGAACCCCGGAATGCCCGGGGAAAAAGCAGGGGTAACCAAGGTACGGGCCATTTACGACATGGAATTCTTCACGCATTTACTTGACGAATCTAGATCCAACATCGAGGAAATATGGCTCCCCTTCTTCGAAAAATACGGCCGCACAGTGTAATCTTAGGCTCCGGACCCAGAGAACCCCCCTCTGGGGGCCTCAGGCCAGCGTTCACTGGCCCAACTCCGAACCCTTCAAGGCTCGGCCCATGACTTCGGCGTGCCAAGTGCACAACATGTAGACTTAGCTATGCTCTTTTTCGGAACCCGTGAAATACGCAATTATTGGTAACTTGAACTGGTGGGGGGTGTGAAGGGGTTATAACTGGTTTCCTGTTTATTCATGTTTAAATATGCTCTGCATTGTTGTAACAGGTGCGAAACCTAATAAAATTTGATTTTCAAAAAAGAAAACTAATGGTAGGAGTTTGTTTTCTGTCAATGTGATGTAGGTTTAATGGTATAGCAACCTCACAATCAAGTAAAGACAAGGCATTTGGGGACAGCAGGGAGGTGGGACAAACAGCTGGTCCTTAAAGTGATACCAGAGTCTTCTCTTTTCTTCCTGTAACCCAGTTGACAACTCCTGCATTTTCATCCGAGCCCCTTGCCCAGTGGTTTTACAACAGGCTCCACAGGCTGTGCTCTCAAGGTGGAAAGTTGCTATTTAAAGGAGGCCCACTATCGGCATGCTTATTGTCTGGCCGCAGTGGGTTCTTGCCAACAGCACTGTGTAGTTTTTCCCTCCCACATTCTTCCCAACGCTGCTGTCCCCCCCCCCCATTACCAACTCATGCAGGTTCCCACTGAATCCCTATCTGTGCACCCCTAATGATTATGCAGAATACCCTCACCCCAAGTATTCTCCCTCTACTTTTCTTCCTTTTGTCATACTAATGATCAATAGTGTGGCTTGTACGGATGATAGTAAAGCTGGCCCATGAAATGTAGTGATTCGAAAGCCAAGATCTGGTGAACAACTTTGTATGAGGTTGCGGAATTTGATCGACATTTGCGAATGACTGGTGGAAGCTTTATGGAGGTAGAAGCCACATATTGGTTTAGCAATGGGGTGGTTATGCTGGTGTCTAGAAGCAATGTGACTATTTGGGAAGGTTTATAAAAGGATCGACCAGGAAACATCTAAGAGATTTAACTCATAATGGGTCAAACGTAACAGTAAATGGCATTCAGATTGCGATACACTATATACTAGCTCCTCAATCCCTTGAAGTTAGCTCTTTACTAGATGATGTCCGATAGCCAGGGGTTGCTTTTGCACATCAAATCTTGATTGTATCCCTCAAGAAGGCTTTTGTGTTCTTATCCGCGCTCCAAAAATCATATTCACAAAATGTTTGCCCATTAAGATAACTAGCCTTTAACTGGCTGCTTATATTCATTTTGTGATGATGCCAAGTCTATAAGGTTATTAGATCTAATCCAGTGAAACATGTATGAAAGGGTATAAGCTACCAATGGGCTAGACTCTACTCTAGAGCATGTGGCAGATGTACAAGTTTAAAAATGGGGGCCAGTATAACACTTCACTTCCCAATATACACCCAATTCCTAGCATGCTCACATTTCACCATTCCAGAGCTCCAGATCACATGACCCGTATCGCAGATCTATTCCACTTTTTGTGCGTTAGAAGTACTCTACACGAAAATAAATGCTTCTGGATATGACACCTTCCTCTTCTACTTTCACAGCTTTCAATCCAAAGCCTACATTACCCACAGCCCCCCATCACTAATTAATTACACTGGCTTCTCTGTAGTATTCTGTGTACATTGTGACAGGTATTATGATGTCACTTCTATGGTAATGTTATTTCACGTACCATTGTAATGTATATAAATGGTGCTACCTGCATCCGCATGCCTGGAATGTTTGGGTTGGAAAGAGAGCGAGGTTTGTTTGGAACGGGGGGCGACGGTGGGCAGTTGGCGAGAGAGGCTGGATGGCGGTGGATGCAGGTGGAGCACCGGGTTCATAATCAAATAAAGATTACCTGTGGTTGTCTTCCATGAAGTCACGAGTATGCTTCATTTGGCGACAAGGATAACCCGGTGCTAAGAACCCACGACGCTCCGGATGAATAGTATTCATCTGTGCTGACAGAGAAGAGTATACGTGGGGCGACAACGACCGAAAGAAGAAAAGGCTGGCGATATTGACACGGTAAGAGCAATTAATGCTTTGGAGGCATCGTCACACAAAAAAAAAAAAGCCACTGGACGTTGGGGAAGGCGGATGCATTATTGCACACAGTTGCTAGAGGAAGGGACATAAAGACGCTGCACTACGTGATGCCATTTTGACGCAAGTCAGGCTGGAATTAACACAGCACGCTTCTTCCTCATCTCAGTGGATTTTCCTTTTGTTTTTTGGATCAACCACACACCATAAACGTGGATAGGTCTGAGAGGTATTGTACATAAACAAATTTGACAAAAATCTCCAAAGAGTGACAAGTGGAAAGACACGCAAGGCATCAGCATCCAGCCATCTGCGAGCTTCCTACCAGCTTCAGGTCAGCCAATCGTGGCATGGTCCGAATGGAAAGAGTTTTGGATAAACTATATGCAGACGGTTGAACAGGAAGGTTTAACGCCTCACAAGAAGAAATTATTGTTACTCCATGCTCTAGGCTTGGTCAGAGGAAATATAGGGAGTTTCCAGAACTGACAGATGAAGCAGGGGACAGTGATGAACACGAAAAAGCATTAAGGCAACTAGACAGGTACTATACATCGGAGACAAATGTAGCAATCAACAGATACAATTTCTACACGAGAGCCCAAAAAGAACAAGAAAGCATAGAAAAGTATGCATCAGCTTTAAGACTATTGGCCCGCACATGCCGTTTTGGAAATGGAATCACCCTGGATGAGCTTATTAGAGATCAAATAATAATTCACATGAGACTCGTTAATACAAGACAGGTTACGGGTGGTGGGAAATCCATCCTTACCAGAAACAATTGCGATAGCGAAAAGGATTGAACACAGCCAGTTGTGTTCAAAGGAAGTGAAAAATAAAAAACAAGCCACCCAAAATATGTTGCAACATAATAGCAGAAATACACAAGAAGTATAAGAACAAGGGCTGGTAATTGCAGTATGCACCAAAGAACAATTTGAAATAGGAGTAACAGAACCAGAGGAGCAGAATACAAAGATGTGAAGGGAAACTATAAGAAATCTTGGACAAGAAATGACTCAAAGAGGTCTTCACCACAAACAAAAGAAGGAGATAGGTGCTTTATTGTGGCAGGTTAGGCCATTATGCATACTCCAGAAATTGTCCAGCGATTGGACAAAAATGTGGCAACTGTGGTATAAAGGGACATTTTGCGGTTTCTTTCAGACACAAAACGAGAGTGTCTAAAATACAAGAAGAAGATGAATCTGGTGAAGAAAGTTTTTTAATTCATGAACTGCCTGGAGGAGAATTTAAGTGTCCAAGGTGTGAAGTCATCTTGGACAACTGGAAGCTAATTGTCAGGGTGTATAGTTGCTCACCTTACACTATCATCACAAGGAAGACATGGCAAAAACTTAGTGCGGAAGGTCTCAGATGTAATTTGAAGACACCGGACATAAAGAATCCGGGTGGGTTCGAAGATACAAATTAAGGGTTGGTTCTACAGCATCTTTCAGTTCAAAGATAGACAAGCACAAATGAAAGTATATGTGGCGGAGAAGGGGGTAAACATAATAGGTTGGAGAGATCAGGCGGCGTTGCGAATAAGGTTAGATCCGTGTGAGGAAGAGCAGGTATTATTGGTGAACATCAGCAGTGAACAAATGAAGAAAATAGAGTTGAATCCCGATAATGTCTTTCAGGTGAAATTAGGTTTACTAAAAATGTTTGCCCACAGAATAAGACTAAAGCGAGCGGCAGTGCCAGTGACTCACACCAAAGCCAGACCTATACCATTTGCCTTGATCAGCAAAGTAGAACAAGAACCTGCAAAGGCTCGAAATGAAGGATGTAATTGAGAAGATAGAATCATCACAGTGGGTGAGCCCCATCGTTGTGGCCATAAAGAAGAATGGAAAGCCAAGGATATGTGTAGATTTGAGAGACGTAAATAAGAACATTATCGTAGACATATTTCCTTTACCAATAATTTGGAGATGTTAAACTGTATTGAAGGAGCAGATACTTTTACCACATTGGACTTATCAAGTGCATACCACCAAATATCCCTCGCGGAAGATTGCAGAGACATTACTGCCTTTGTTACACCTTTTGACATATATCGATATAAACGAATGCCTTTTGGTTGGGCTTCTGCAGCAGCAGTGTTCCAGGGGGTCATGACATGCGTTGAGAGGATTGGTTGGAACTTTAGCATATCAGGATGACAATTATTTATGGCAAGGGTGCTGAGGAACATGATAAGAGGTTGAATGAGGTGTTGGGTTGAGTGCCTGTGGTTTGAAAGTGGAGCGAAGCAAATGCAAGTTCAAGGTAAAAGAAGTTGAGTATTTAGGACATACTGTGAATGGAAAAGAGTACAAACCCAAAGTAGAGGCCATGAAGGCAATCAGAGATTCCCCTGATCCCACCACAAAAGACGAACTCAGGTCATTTCTTGGGTTATGAGAGTATTACAATACATTTGTGGAGAATTTCGCCAGTATTACTGAACCCTTAAGAAAGTTACTGAGAAAAGAGGTGAAATTCATTTGGGATAGTGAATGTAAAGCTGCAGCTGAATGCATCAAAGAGGGGATTTGTGAAGCTGTAGAGTTAGGAGGCTTTGTGTTTGGAAGACAGACTAGACTCACCGTAGATGCCAGTGGAATTGGTTTAGGGGCTGTGTTGTCTCAAGTCACGGAAGATGGTCAATTGAAAGTTATAAATCCCGCATCCATAGCAATTACTGATACCGAGAGCAGATACTTGGTTATAGAAAGGGAAATGCTAGCTTGAGTTGAGGAAATTAGTTACTTTAGAAAATACTTATGGGGAAATAAATGTGTGGTACACACCGATCCAAGCCAGTACGTGGTATGTGCAGAGCTACTCCCAGATTAGCCAGATTGAGTTTTAAGACTACAAGATTATCATTTTGTGGTGAAATATGTTCCAGGAAAGAAGAATTTAATAGCAGATTTTTTGTCTAGACTACCTTTAATTGATTGCGATAATGATATTTCTAAAGATATTGAAGTGGTGGCAACTGTTTTTGAAGTAACATCAAGGGAAGTGTGGTTAGGTGAACTCACTAAGGACCAAATCTTCAGGATGGCCAGATAAAAAGTTGTTGGATGATGAGTGCACAAAATTCTGGGAAATCACAAATGAATTATCTGTGGAAGATGATCTATTACTTAGAGGGGAGAAATTAATTCCCCCACAGGTATTACAAATGGATCTGATTGAAAAAGCTCATCAAGGGCACCCAGGTATTATAGGCACAAAGAATAGTGTAAGGGCTAAATATTGGTGGTCCGATATTAATTTAATGGTTGAAAGATGTGTTAGAAATTGTTGGCCGGGCCAAAACTGCGATAAGAGTTGCAAGAGTTCAAAAATGGAGCCCATCAACATGTCAAAGGTCGAAGCGTCATGGGACAGAATAGGCACCGACATTGTAGGGCCGTATAGAAATATAATGCAGGAGAAGATTTATAATTGTATTGGTAGATTACTATTCCGGATGGATGGAGGTCAAATTAGTAAATAATGTTGACACCAGTGAGATAACAACATTTTATTGCAAATTTTTTAGCAGAGAGGGATACCCCAAAGTTGTGATAATCGACAATGGAGTGCAGTTCAAAAGCAAAGAAATGAAGGAGTTTGCCAAGCATTTAGGGATTGAGTGAAGATTTTCAGCATACCATCACCCCCAAACCAATGGTTTGGTAGAAAGATGCAATAGAGTTTTGGTAGAGACAATTGAACAAGCGGTGAGGAATAATATGCCCAAAGAAGAAACTCAGGGAAAAGGTGTGGAGCAGCAGGGTTTCCACCAGAAAGGACACAGGGAAATCTCCATTTGAAATATTGAGAGGCAGAGAGCCCAACACATTGCTCAATCCTGTATGGGTTAACTATAGAAAGAAGAAAGGGTGCGACAAGAAAGAATGGGTAGAGGAGAGCAGGTTGAGAATTGTCCTGGATGATTTTGTTAGGATTAAGAAGGGACGTGTTGTGAGAAAAGGTGAATCCAAATACTCTGACCCTGTGATGGTAATAGAAGTATTTAAGCGGGCTGTTAGAGTCGGTCTGGAACATAGATAGGATCAGTAAATGGAATTGGGCGAGTGGTAGTGGTGTAGGTGAACGGGTGAGAAGGAAAGACAATAGAAGAGCAATTGAGCTGTTTCATGAACTACACATGAATTTAAACGTAGTGAATGAGCAATGAAGAAATGATGTTGGTGATGCTGAGGTGCACCGAGGAGATAGCGTTGGTGGTGTTGACGGTGAGAGAACTGTGCAAAGTACAAGAGTCCAGAGACTTTCAGTGTGGTCTAGAGACTATGTAATGGATTATTACATCCTAAAGAAATGTGTGTTCAAAATTGCATTGAAAGTACTTTCAGATTTGTTATACTAATTTTGTTTCCCTCATATTCCTTTAATGTTTTTTCAGTTGGTTTGGGGGGGGGGGGGGGGGGGGGGAATAGTGTAGTATTCTGTGTACATTGTGACAGGTATTATGATGTCACTTCTATGGTAATGTTATTTCACGTACCATTGTAATGTATATAAATGGTGCTGCCTGCATCTGCATGCCTGGAATGTTTGGGTTGGAAAGAGAGGTTAATTTGGAACGGGGGGTATTGGTGGGCACTTGGCGAGAGAGGCTGGATGGCGGTGGATGCAGGCGGAGCACCGGGTTCATAATAAAATAAAGATTACCTGGGGTTGTCCTCCATGAAGTCACGAGTATGCTTCACTCTCCATCACTACTTTTTTTAAATCACACAAAAACGGACCTTGGAGAAGTTACCTAAAAGAGATAGTACTCGCATCTGATACACAAAACACACTTAGACTGTCCCTAGTAGGAAAAACACCCTGACCCTGTCGGGCAAATCTCTCCCTAGGAGTTGGTGATGCGCCACCTATCTTATGGGAGACGGGACTGGGGGGATAGCAAGAGGACTTTCCCTTTTCAACAAATACACACATGTACCAATTGCACTAAAAAGATCAAAAACAAGTTTGAATGGAGACAGTGAACATTAGAACTTATCTCTGTTGTGTGTTACAGAAGGCCCCTACTAACTGGAATTTCTATACATATTTAATCACCAACTGGGTAGTTTCTGACGTAATTGAAGTACTACCGCTCCAGTACTGATATTATTACGTTTTATTGTCCAGGTTCAGTTAACATAAAACACGAAGGGGCGACAGAAAACACCGGCTCCCCACACCCCTGCAGCCATCTACGCTCACTCCAACTCCAACTGTCACTCTCCACTCGCTCTCCAGTCCGATAACGTCACAATCACCTGCACGAACATCACTCCCGCGCCCAACCCCATGCACACGATTATGACACATCCTCCTCTCTTATACAACAACAGAACAGATGAGTGAAACTAGCCAGCAATGTTCCACACACCATAACAACATTAACACTTCAGCCCTATCACAAAGTGGCCAACTAAGCAACAGACCTGAAGCACAAAGGAAGTAGACAAAGCCTTCGCTGAACCCAACCAGACTACAACAACTGGCCACGATGTGGTACCAAAGTAACTAACTTCAATACCATTCTCGATAACCAGCTCCCACCTAACCTGGTAAATAATTCAACTCCTTAACCCCACCAAGAAACCTCACATAGCAACCTCCACTTGAAAGCTGATCTTGAAAGCTGATAAACACTAATTCCAACCCCTCTGATAATCCAAAAATACCCATAAAAATAGGGATAAGGCCCACAAATTGGATAAAAGGGCCTAACAAACCCCAATCTGTCCCAGAAACATGGTCCCTCGAGAACCAAAAACAAAAAACAAGAACCACCACCGGTCTCAAGCTCTCCCTCAAGACCCCAGGCCTACCACACCCGTAACGATCCAGAACCCCACCCAGGGGACCAAACTAACAATCCACGCCATCAGTGCACCGTGCTCCTTCCGCCCTAGTCTGCCCCCCAGGCCCTTAGGCCTGCCACGCCCAAGCGCAAACCAGCTCGCCACCTCTGCAACTGCAACCAAGAGCAAAACAACTTTAGCAAGCCCATGCTCCAGCTATACCAATCGCAGCCATACCCCACACAGCTGCACCACTATACATTACCCAACCAGCAGCTCAACATTGAACACTGCGCACTGTGTTGGTAATGAATTTGACAAAATTGAACTGAAATACATATAATCATGTAGCCTCCCCCCAACCACATGTCCAAGATCCACCCTGCCGTGAATCCTTAAGGTGAAAAATATTGGCTCTGCACAATAACTAATGTTGACATTCCAGGACCCAATTGTTGCTGTCCCCGAAACTAAGTGAATTCCCAACTAAATGAGAAAACATAACTGAATGTGTGCTAAGAAAATCCCATTTCCGTTGCAAAACCCACACAAACAATATTAGCGACCCAAGATGCCCCAAGATGTGTCCCAAATCTTGATACGCCAGACCGACGAGCAGTCATGAGTATGAATGAGTCACAGGGCAGTCCTTACCCAAACCCAATACCTGAAAAGAAACCAACATAGAACTTACAGTATGCCGTTACATTTTTAAATGTAAAACACAGTACCTAACACCCGCGGCTACAACAAACATCACATCCACACGACAACAGCCGCCACAACTAGCCCCTCCAAACCCTGGGACTAAAACATCTAACCCCTAAACATACGGGCCACATACGAACATAAACGCGCACCAGTACAACATTCCAAGCATACCAACACCACCAAGGCCCGAACACCACCTACCTCCCCTCAGTCACTTGAGAAGTCATATTGCAATAATGCCCCCTCCAGGATCCTCGCGCAGCCCTTGTACATCATCAAAACAGTTCCAGTAACGATGATCTCTACCATCTGCAGGGCACTATCGGACAGAATGTTCACGATCCGAACTGCCATGGATTAGCTTTCCAGTGCATAAACGCCTTCTATCCAACCTGCTCCCTGAACCGTGTGCAGACCATTGAAGAGCATCTCCAGTACTCAGACACCACTCCGCCGTCATGGTGACCGCACCTCGCAAAGTCCAAAATCCACACGCACGACACCGGCCATGCCATCCACTCAGGTTGACAGTGCGCTCCGTAGCGGGCAACATTTTTCATCAGGCACCGCACACTGTGTACTCCTTCACAGTGCCAACAGATGAGTGTGCACCTGACTGGGACCTTCCCCGGTACTACAAGTCCCACATTCACAAAGGCAATCCAACTGCCGAAACAAGTGTAGCCGCTCCTGCCAATCCGGCACCACTATATGCCCTAATGGACGCTTCCCCTTCCACCAATCAGGAGCCAAATTGCAGCGGGCGTTGCCACCCCGCCCCTTAGCAAGCCGGGCGGTGCAGAGACAAGTAAACAAAGTCTCCTTGCGAGCTGGCGACAGTAAGTCAAACACTGGCCAAACGAATTAATAGGAGCGCCGGTTCGCTACCAGGTTCTGCTTTACCTGCTGCTCGGAACCCACCTGCGTAGAACGTTGGCTGCCGTCTTCAGCAGGCAAACACCAACCGCCTTTGCCGGCGCGATATGGAGCAGCACCCAGCTGCCTCCTAAATGCCCTGGGGTGTGGGGAGTACTAACGGGGGGCGGTGTCCTGTACCAGCTGCACCCCCCACAGCAGCAGTAGAGATGATTACACACGCGTCTCCTTTTCTTTATCCTCGTCGCCAGTGACGTAATTTAAGTACTACCGCTCCAATACTGATATTATTACGTTTTATTGTCCAGGTTCAGTTAACATACCAAGTTAACATAAAATACGAAGGGACAACAGAAAACACTGACTCCCCACACCCCTGCAGTCATCTACGCTCACTCCAACTCCAACTGTCACTCTCCAGTCCGATAACGTCACAATCACCTGCACGCACATCACTCACGCGCCCAACCCCATGCACACGATTATGACACATCCTCCTCTCTTATAAAACAACATAACAGATGAGTGAAACACTAGCCAGCAATGTTCCACACACCATGACGACATTAACACTTCAGCCCTATCACAAAGTGGCCAACTAAGCAACAGACCTGAAGCACAAAGGAAGTAGACAAAGCCTTTGCTGAACCTAACCAGACCACAACAACTGGCCACGATGTGGTACCAAACTAACTAACTTCAATACCATTCTCGATAACCAGCTCCCACCTAACCTGGTAAATAATTCAACTCCTTAACCCCACCAAGAAATCTCACAGAGCAGCAGTAGAGATGATTACACACGTGTCTCCTTTTCTTTATCCTCGTCGCCAGTGACGTAATTGAAGTACTACCGCTCCAATACTGATATTATTAGGTTTTATTGTCCAGGTTCAGTTAACATAGCAAGTTAACATAAGATACGAAGGGACGACAGAAAACACCGGCTCCCCACACCTCTGCAGCCATCTACCCTCACTCCAAATCCAACTGTCACTCTCCGCTCGCTCTCCAGTCCGATAACGTCACAATCACCTGCACGCACATCACTCACGTGCCCAACCCCATGCACACGATTATGACAGTTTCCTTTCACACATCAGACCTTCTGCTGGACTATTAAAACTCATCAAATAGGGAAAGCCTAGGGGCGGGCCGCCTGTCTAGGACACAGAATTGATATGATGTGTGCAAACTATTGTGTAAACATCATGTTCATGATCTTATGGTCAATACTAAAAAGTAAGGTTCATAGTTCAGCCCTATGTTTTTGTCTCCATCGCTGTTGACTTCTTCCAAACCACACACCTGGTGTACAAGAAAATCACTTTCAGAATGCCGGCATACCGGACGGCCAAACTATAAACATCGGGTGGCACGCATTATTCTCTTAATGAGCCAACCCAAGATTGGAAATTAGACCGGTCTGCAAGGCGAAAACTAGGAAACGTGCCTCCTCATGCTACGTTCCAGGCCTCTCTACCTACAACCACTTGCAACCCAGACTGCTCCGATTCTCAATTTTAGGACAGGCAGAGGCCCCTCCAATACAGTTTGCCATCAAGATCTGCTGCCTTTTAGATCCACACACCTGAACACTCAATTCCTGCCCTAGTTCTCCAGACCGAGCCCCCATACTTTGTATTGCTTAACAGTTTTCAACTTGCTTTACACCCCAACACCCCTAATGTGGATCTGGATGGGCAGATCGTACCTGGGGATGGTAAGGAAGACATCTGGATTCAGGTAAGGCACAGGAGACCAGTATATATAAAAGGAGTAAGTTTATTTATAAGTTACAGAGTTACAGGGCTAGTTATATAGAAAGGCAGGGAGCTAAATAGAAGACATCCTTTCAGTAAGGTTCTCCCATCCTGTGTCCCCAACTGTAGTTCTTGGAACCCTCAGGTCCCATCACATTCCATATGACATAGCTGTATTCTACTAGCAGCACTGTGTGCACCCAGTGCAGATAGATAAGTACAATACTACAGTACCTCCTCACTAACCACTCTTCAAAAATGCTCAAACACTCCCTCCTTGGGCATTCATGACCTGCAGGCGCATGACCCATGCCTACCTCGACCCACCTGAATAATCCCCCCACTTACAGCACCAGATTCTGAATTACAACAACCCCCTGGCACAGTACTCCCGACTCCTTCTTCTAGTCAGGTCCAGATCAACACCCGCCCCCACTCTATGTTGGAAGCATTCTAAAGGCTCTGACCACCCATATCTACCCCCGCCTTGTTATTTCACCGTATGCACCCCTGGCCTCCCTCCACTCCTTAGATGAGCAGCCACCTCCTCTGACCGCACCCTCATCCCCTCTCAGCCCCGCCCTCAGGCAGGTCCACACACCCCTCCCTTCCACTCACCGCTCTGAATCCTCAGCCCCCCTAGGCTCGCCTCGCCATCACTCAGCTCCAGACTCCGAGGGGGGAAGCCCAGAAGGATGCGCTGGCGCTCGGCCGGTACCCCGGTGAGGGCCCGTATATGCTCCTGCAGCTCCCGCAGAGGGGAGGCAACACTCAGGCCCTGCAGCGGCGCCGTGCCCTGTCGGGACTTGCAGCGGAGCCGCAGCATGGTGAGTGGGGTGGGGCGGGAGGGGGGAGACAGGACTGCGGGGATGTCAAAAGAGCCAGCGGCCGCAAAGCCACGGCAACAAGATGGCGGCGCTGCCGCTGCCGGGCGATCACGGGGAAACCTCGCGAGAAATCCCGAGAGCGTCGGAGCCATGGCAACAAGATGGCGGCGCTACCGCCGCAGCCGGGCGATCACGGGGAAGCCTCGCGAGAAATCCGGAGACCGCCTAAGTCATGGCAACGAGGTTAGCGTCCCCTGCGCGAGGGCAGCATCCCTCCTAGGAAAGAAGTGGCTCTCCAGGTGTGAATGGAGGCGAAGGTGGGTTGGAGGGTTAAGTGTTACCGGTGGAATAAACACACACAATAATTAATTGAGCACAAACTACCACTATCTTAATTTGTAAAATGCGGCATTTCTTCTGTGCGAGATTGTGCATTCCTGCTATGAAGACCTACTACAAAACATGGGACCACTGCATTTTCTAATGGAAAAATAATCATGAGAAATGTGGACAGAGCACTGTCGAGATGTGAAAGATGTGAATATTTCCGAACGTCTGGCCAACCACCCCTAGGACCTTCAACGCAGATGTGGGACGACAATAGCAACTTTGTAAATTGGAAATATGCATTAATCATATATCTTTTGGCGGGTGGTCCCATTGAAGTCGATGGGGTGACAATTTTTGTAAGGTTGATCACACTGACGTTCATGAAAGACATTGATTTAGTGTGTGTGTGTGGGGACTAGTTCAAGACACACGTTCATTACCAATTTCTGCAATAACGACTTAGCCTAGGAAATAGACACAGGTCATGAAAACCCTATAACACACGTCAACATTTGGGAACAACCAAGAAATAAAGAAAAGGAATTTGCCACTAACTTTAATTGGGACAATGGATACTTTAGGATGGAAAAAGATGACAAAAACATGACACGTACTTTTTTATGTCCTGTCCTAGGGGTGTAGTTGCATGGAAGAAGGCAGGGGTCAAGAAGGAGACCACTCAGTTACGCTGTAGGTTGTAGTATGTATTCCCTTGGAGTACAGGCTAGGACAGGAACACCAGCAGATGTCACAGGGTACGGCAAGGAGAACACGTGACCACCACTTTGGCTGCCCTCAGCTCTTCTCTAACTATCACTGCTGGAACACTCACTCCAAAGATTCACAGTAACATTCCATGAATGACACAGGCATTAAATCAATGCCACACAGCACTACAATTCAGTGCACCACACACCTTCCCCCACAAGGCGAAAAGGAGATGAATGGGTAAAGCTTCTGCAGGAGAGACTATACTACTTGTAAAAAGCATGAACACACACAAATATGTGAGTGCACATCCCATAACTATGCAACAAAAGTCACTGTAATGACATTGCTCATCTATACACCAATGTACACCTCTGCTTCAACCAGCACCTCTCCACCTTACACAGAAGGGAGGCAAAATAAAAAGCACTTTGCTCCCCACAAATCATCCAAAATTAAGTAAAAGAGCCCGAGAGAATACACAACAAAAATACTGCCCAAAACAAACAAAAAATCCACCCACCACCACATTCAACAACCACTAACCACACTGCATCACAGATGCGGGTCCTATCGGATGGGACCGTCTGATATACCAGAAGAACAGGAGAAAACACCATCCAACAGGGGAAGGACAACACAGAACACCACCACTACAGGCGACAACACAAGTGGATGCTGCAGCCAACTTACACCTTCAGAACAGCCACAGAACACAGGATAAAATCCCTCCAAAAACACATTGCTTGCAACCCTTGCAAGAAACACAGGGTGTGCAGCATCGGCACATGCCCTGAACCACTGCATGTGGTAACAACCCTAAACCACTAGAAGAAACAAAAAAGACTGCGCTTGGGATTGCTACCCCCAAGTCTCAGCCCTGCTACATCCGAGCACAACCAGCTCAACTTCGAGCACCTTACACGGCCAATCGACAACACACCTTCCATTCGGGGATGCCACCCCCAAGTCTTAGCCCTACTACAACCGAGCACAACCGAGAACACTAGCGCAGGAAATGTCATAGACCATTCACCAAATACAACACTGCACTCCATTATCAACCCAGGTAGAAACCACTGCATACGAAAACTCAACTAAAACCGTACTGCAGTGGTAAAGTCGGTGCCCCCGTGGCGACCGCTGCTTAACAGCGCATCCTTTGCGACTAAGCCCCAAATACATCTGAATCTGGCGTACCTCACGCCCTCCTGGCATGATAGGCAGCGCCCAAACTAGTAAAGGCACATCTCTCCAACAGGTCACTCTGACTAGAGATCCAACCACATCTAATGTCGTAAGATGACAGGAGTGTCCAAAAACCACGCTCTACACACATCACCTCAAAACGGGGCAATTCAATTCCCCCTTAGAAGACTGCTTCACAGATCACGTCAAAACAGTTTAGCTCATAACACAACACTATTAAGTAGACATGGTTACAGATGTTTGGAGGCACTGTCCGACTCTTCAACTAAAACCCAATATGGCAAAGTAAGTGCTCATGGCGCCCGCTTTTAAAAAGTGGATCTCTTGAGATAATGCCCCCTAACGCTTCAAAAACTGGCAATGCCTACGGATTAGGACATGCCCCATACAATCCCTAGAATGTCCCAAATAACACTCACAGACATTCAATGCTACTTATGATAGGTTATTTATAACGCGCTTAATATCCAGAGGCTTAATAGCGCGGACCCGGGGCTCGAACGTATGTTGCTTCGAAGGGGAGCACTTGCCCCTAAGCTATCCTTGCGAGACTTGTTCCATTTCCACAGTTGCCTAAGCAGAGGTTGTGACTAGGATCTAGCCACCAGAACACACTTACACTCACATCAGTTTTGATTTCACCCATTCAAATAAATGCACCCATTGCTATGCTAACACACAAAATTGTGAGAAGATGTCAAATACAACATACACTGCTGAAGAGAACTTTAAAGCGCCCTTATGGCCGCCTGCTATTGCAGCACGTCAAGTGAGAGTATTGCACACTCTTGTCACACACAGAAATGTGTTCTCAACCATACCCATAGTCCCACAGGTACACGGCAACCCTAGCGCACCTGTGGTTACAGCAGTTAATGCATGTCATGTTTCAACACACACGATTCAACACTACAGTCGCCCCCATGGCTGACTGCTTGGAAAGCATGTCAGAACAAAAGAATGCCCAAAAATGGGCCAGCTGAAGTACATTCCCATTTTACACAAATACGTCGCGGCAACTAATGCTCCCATGACTGTCCATTGCATTGACGATACCTAATGAGGTACACAAGCCAGGGGTAAACACTTTACACTTTCCGGGTATATGTACCTATTTCCCAGTGAACACTACTACGTGTCCGCTAATGGTTGACTTCCTTTTTTTTTTTTTAATAAAGAAGTCGACACACTAAGTTATCCTGATGCATTTCTAACGGGAGGGAAACACTGTCATCAACATTTTTTTTTCGTTCCCCCCCCAACACACACTTGCTTCATCTGCCGCCTTTAACAGAAAATGCATAGTAAACAATATTCAGGGCATGACATTGAACAAGGAACACATTTCAATTGCAGAAGTTGCATCACACTGAATCGTGAGTGAACCGCATTGCGTCCATTCAGCCACTGCTGGTAAAAACAAAACCAACCCTGCCTGGTGAAAGGGAAAGCAGCTGAAAGTCACTGTGACCCTCAAAGGGCGCAACAGCAACACAGGAAGCTGCGCCCACACTGCTTCCCGAAACTGCTGTAAGGAAGGCATGGTACCAACAGTAAGACAGAAACAAGTGACCATAGTTCAAGGGTGTTTCACAAGGGTAAGATAAACGCCTATCTTAACCTAATTCTACAGTTGGGAGCAAGCTACGACCATCAAATAATATGAATGCAGTCCTAGTGCAGTCTTGTCAAAAATAAAAAGGGCCAATGCTAAAAAAAAAAAAATGCCAATCCTACTACTAACTTACAAATAATGTGGAGTGATGTTCATGAAAAAGGAAAAAGTGTTCACAAAATGATAAGTCAGGATGTTCGGGCTGTTGGCCCCCCCCCCCACTTTTTCAGCACGAGACAAGGCGGTGAGCAAAGCACACACTCTGGCTTCTGCGGCATAAGGATACAGTCCCTTTTTCACAGTTCAAGACCTTCTGTGTCCAAGCCTCTTCTTGCAAGTCACTTGACTCAGAGGGTCTTGTATACAAACACAACACAAACACATTCTTTTCCTTGCCCAGTATTCAATTTGGATGTTCACCCTGGATCCCCCTCGGCCAGACTCAGACCCTTTTCAAAACAAAAAGTTAAATGTTGGAACCCCCTCTGTCGGGTACGATCCCTTTCAAACTATGTTCAGATAATTCTTTCTCGGGTGACTCAAGGTTCAACCCAGATCCCCCTCTTAGTTCAGATCCCTTTCTTTCACTCGATTAGTCTCCCTCAGCCAGGCTCGAACCAATTGTGATGTACTTTAAACTATTAAAGACTTTTGAATGTGCACAGGGTTTAGCTTGACCTGTTGCATGACCGCTTCAATCCCAATATTTCCTTTTCTCACACTCAGCATCAGTTAGATACCTTACAGAGACTTTCGAATGAGCACCCACGTGGCGCCGGACCACTCTGTGTATGGTATCTTTTCTTGGCTTCCCAAACTTCAATTATAAAGTTCAACTATTCCTTTTGTTTTCCACTTATAACCGCGTCACTCTTTGCCAACGCCTCACACACTGTTCTCTTTGTACAATGTTGCTGCTTGCAATCTTGGTTTAAAACACCAGCTGGTTTGTTATCAGTCTTTCCAACTCACCAGCTGTGCTGTCTTTTCTGACGCCGCTTTGTTGTAGGAGCAAAGGACAGTACCACAGCGACAATCGCTCCTACTCGCCTTGGTTATCGACGCCGGAGACTCCCGGTACCTCTGACACACTATGCAGGCTTAATCAGCCTTAGTTCCTGGTCTTTGGTTTCTTACTTTCCAAGGCTCACGAAAGTAACAGTCTTTAGAGGTCACAGGTACTTCCCTCCTTGCACCTCTCTCTGGTCTCGCTGTCTTTCTATTAAACTGCCATCTCGCAACTGCTGTTTCCTCGTGTGGTTTGCCTCACTCAGAGTGAGTTTTTGAGCTCTGTCTTTTATCCATGTGGGTAAGTGTGATTGAAGTCAGGTGTGTCTAATAATCCGTAATTGCCTGACCTTGCCTGTCCATGTTGTTGGGACATGTCAGGTATACAGCTCTGGTGTTAGTCTGTTGTCGCTCATGGTCAACTGTCCGTGAGAACGTTTTTGTGTCAGAGAAGGGGAAGGGGGAGTTGAATTCCTAGGTATCCTACCTGGTAGGATGGGGAAAATATGTTATTGGGAAGGGGATACCGCATCTCACCCTTCGGTGTCCCACTTCCACTCCCTGAGGACCCCTCATCCAGGCGATCTTCCTGCACTTGTCCACCCCCAGGAACTGGATCCAAAAACGATAGCTGCGTCCTGGCCACCTGGATGACAGATCCCCAGAGACTAGCGGGTGAGACACCTTCTGGTTTCTCACACTGCTCAACCCTTGAAATTGTCTCCCCTCTGCTGCTTCGGCAAAGAAAGTTAATGTTCATGAATGCTCTCTGGAACTTCCGTACCGCCGCTTCCTCCACTGTCTCTCCAGAGTGCTCAACAATGAAGAATCTCTTCCGTTGCAGGTTCTTTCCTTAGAACTTACTCCCTGCACGCTCAATGACGTCACCAGTCGGCTGCAGCTGCCGAAGGAGACAGAGCTCTGCATCCTCCAGATGCCAGATGCGCAGATGGGGCAATCTCCGCACGATCACCTCAGGGGAGGCACTCTGACACTGGGAGTCTCCCTGTCGACCCTCACTTAAGGTAAGATGATCTTCCTCACCCTCTGCTGCCCGCTGCACTAACAATGCACACTCATGAGGATCATGTGTTGAGTAAGCGCAGGGCCAATGTTCTTCACGGGGACAATGACACCTGCGGCTGGGGTCTCCCTGGGGACAGCCAACACAGCGATGACTTATTTTGTTCACGTCATCTCCTGGCTGGCACTTGAAAAGATATTGCCACTGCCTTCGGGGAGCTGGCAAGGCGAGTCCTCTTCTTTTCGCCTAAACCCTGGATGGCAACAGGGAAGGCACAGGTGATGGGTCTCTCTTCCGGGGGGTTGTTTCCAGGCGTTGCTACTCCCCCAACAGTAGTTCAGGTCCTTCCACAACTCGTCGCCATATGTTATGTCCTGTCCTAGGGGTGTAGTTGCATGGAAGAAGGCAGGAATCAAGAAGGAGACCACTCAGTTACGGTGTAGGTTGTGGTATGTATTCCCTTGAAGTACAGGCTGGAACAGTGGCACAGGAATACCAGCAGGTGTCACAAGGTAAGGCCAGGAAAACCCACCACCCAGGCTGCCCTCAGCTCACCTCTTGTCTAACTGTCACTGCTGGAACCCTGAATCCAAAGATGCACAGTAACATTCCATGAATGACACAGGCATTACATCACTGCCATACATCACTGCCATTCAGTACACCACATACTCCCTCAGGAATCTGCAGTGTTTCCATGTATGCAGTGAGTATGTTATGACTCATAGGACATGAGCCAGATTCTTTTCTGTTTATCTATGTCAACTTCGCACAAAACATCCAAGCATACTTGAACCAAACCTTGACAAATTGCTTTATACAAGTTCCCAGCTTCTTCTCATGTCTCTTTGTCGCAAAGAAGAGAGGCACACCAAGCAACTGCTTCAACAACAGAGCTATAAGCACTGTCACAGTGAAGAACTAGTATCCGTTGCCATTGATATATGTTTTGGTTGATCAAGTCAGGTCTCCGGCTGAGTACGGTGAAGAACTGGTATCCTTTGCCATTGATGTATGTTTTGGTTGATCAAGTCAGGTCTCCGGCTGAGTACGGTGAAGAACTGGTATCCGTTGCCATTGATATATGTTTTGGTTGATCAAGTCAGGTCTCCGGCTGAGTACGCCAAGCTTGATCTTGGGATGAAGTATTACCTGATCTGCACGAAACTGGATAACAAGTGGAAGACATCCTTAAAAGCCCAGTGAGGCTAATAAGAGTATACTGATATATGGCCATCAGAAGGCCCTGCTGCATTCCAACATTTAGTTAATGAAGTGTCCGATGGCCTCTGGATATCTATGTGGTCACCTACCTCAATGATACCTGATCTTCACTCCCTTATTGGCACAACATAGCCACCACCTAAGGGAGGGGTTCCAACAGTTAGGAGAATACTGAGAATACTGCTTGTTCGTCGAAGTTTGCAAAGTGCTGTTTTTGCACCAATGAAAAGGCGTACTTAGAGTTGATCCTGTGCAAATGATGCTGCGGTCCAGGCTGTCCTGGCCACCTCGTGAAAACCTTAAAAGCACAGCAAGCCTTTTTGGGGCTCCCTAATTTCTATTTCTGTTTCTATTTAGAGTTTTTATAAAGTGGACAATAATTCATGGGCAACACAGTGCTCCACATAAAAGGGATTAACACCTTTCAAGTAAGAAAAAGGGCAGATAATCACAAAACATACAGACTAGGACAACCCTAAATATCTGTGTTTATATTTTTCCTGAAATTCAAAAGAATTTCCTCCTGCCGCAGGGCTAATGATGGGCCATTCCAGAGAGAGCATGCTTGCACAAAAGAACTCTTCCATCATCAGTACGTGCATTCCTAGATTTAGGAATAATTAGGAGACATGCCAGTTTAAACTCAAGATATTTATACGGGTTGCATCTTCGTAGTCATTGAGAAAAGACTAACATTTTTAGTGGAATACAATGCTCACATTGATTTAATGTAATTTTTTTTAAACACTCGCTTTTTAACTGGTTACCAGTCTAGGGATTTAAGTCCAGGTGCCTTCAGGCCAAGTATTGCCATGGCAGTTGAATTTTAAACATGTTGTAGGTTCATCATTTGACTGTCGGGTAAAGCAGATATACACTGTTCCCAACATCGAGTCTGAAAATAAATAAAAGCATTGATCACCAAGACCTCATGTGGAAAAGATAGGTAACCTCTATGGCCGGTAGATTTCACTTTAAGGGTGGCTTCCCTCTCTAGATGATCAAAATAGAATTGGGGTTCCCAATTACTCACCTGAAAAGAGGAAAATGATATACAGTACAAAATAAATGTCTCCATGTGATGAATTTCAATATATTTTAGTTAATAAAATAACCATGCATTTAATGAATTCACTTGTAAGCACCTCATACTTAAAAACACACACATATTACATGTATTGGTTGTATTAAAAACATGTAAAGTACAATTTTGTAAACATTAATTACACCTACAGAAAGTAAATTCTGCAGATAAATGCATGCTATACATTGAAACATATACAAACTGGGCAATACATATATGTGCACAACTGTCACGCCCTAGGGGGGGCACACAACCCCTCCCTACCCAGAGAAGCACGGGTTCCTGATGTGTAACTAACAGGTTTCCCAGAGGCAGTCAATGGGGGGGAGAGGCCTAGGGAGTAGTTGTGGATAGCTATGGGGGAAGTAGGGAAACCAAAGAGAGGGTTAGTGAACTTGATTGGATAGGGACGGGGAGGAAGGAAAGGTAACATACACAGCACTGTTCATGTACTTCTAGCAAATTCCGTAACACCTGATTCGATGCTTGACCTGTGGTCTAACCCTAAATGCTGACATGACCTGTTACACTGAACACCATTGACTGGTCGCATACATTAGTAACAGTCACACTGAGCACAAGTAGACCATTGCATGAATTGCCGAATACAGCCACATTACAAGGATCAGATGAAAGTAACATGCACATAACTTGGACCCTGAAGAGCAAACGTGTTCCTTGATTCATAGTGTGACCCATTCTTGCCATGCAAAACTCCCTGTTCCCTGATACATCACAGGGATGACCAAATTTCGTGTTCATCACACCTAAAATGAGGAAACATACAATAACTTATTTTATAACATGGCAAACATGATGGAGCACTTATATTAGGCTCGGCAACTTCCTGTGATGACTGCTCACGATCAACCTAAAATTAATATTCCCCGAGCACATAGGAGCAACCCACCATCTGTGGACTCCTCTGAGAGAACGTGGAAATGCCAAAACGCTGAACCCAGCCTCTGCCGCTCTGCCTGTGCCTCACAATCAGCAATTACCAGCACCTGGCACAGCCAGGGGCGGCTCTAAAGAGTGTTCCTTTGCTGTGTGCGTGCAGACACGCTGGAATCTTGGGAAATTAAGTTCCCAAAGCCATCTAGGGCCCCAGCACCTCCCATTTACAGGGCTTATTAGACCATGCTTGGTGACTGTGGCTGCAGAGGTCCCCATGATTCCCCACCACCCGGTCATCACGTCTCCCCAACAGCCATCCCCTCCAATGTGATCCTCCCTCACAATACCACCCAAGGGTGAGGATCAGGTAGCAGCTGCCTTCACCTGGCCACATGGGAGGAAGCTTTAGGGTGGGGTTCAGTGATGACTCCACAGGATTCATGTGATCGTCCCGCATGATGCCACCCCCAGGGTCAGGCTCTGGTAGCGGCTGCCTTCACCTGGCCACACGGGAGGAGGCTTTAGGCTGGCGTTCAGTGATGACTCCACAGGATTCATGTGATCGTCCCGCATGATGCCACCCCCAGGGTCAGGCTCTGGTAGCGGCTGCCTTCACCTGGCCACACGGGAGGAGGCTTTAGGCTGGGGTTCAGTGATGACTCCACAGGATTCATGTGATCGTCCCGCATGATGCCACCCCCAGGGTCAGGCTCTGGTAGCGGCTGCCTTCACCTGGCCACACGGGAGGAGGCTTTAGGCTGAGGTTCAGTGATGACTCCATAGGATTCATCACACACATACACATGCTGTGCCTTATTTTGTGCAGTGGTGCAACGGTACTTCGGTACTGAGATGCTAGTAGGCTCAGCGAGATAGTTCCCTCTACTGCTGAGCCGATTCTTTTCCCGGCTCAATCTTTTGCTTCTCAGTATTGCACACAGGAGTGTTGGGACATGGTTGGATGTAGTGTCCCGCCTTGCCACTGTAAAGGCATAGATTGTTTGTACGCCTCTTTTCTTTTTCATCTGTGGACAAGGGGCCCGATATGCTCCCGATTTGCAAAGGCTCTCGCCTCAGTCTGCTGAGTGTTAAGATCCCGTCCCTTATCTAAATGAGGGAATGGAAGCATGTCAGTTCTTTTCTTTCCCCCCTTTTTCTCACTCATCCTGTGATCCAAAGGTAAAGCCAAGTCTATTAACGCACTACAAGACATCCTTCAACTCTTCCCAAAGCACCTGATAGAACCGCTTGTTTAGGCACAGGCCAATCAGTGTCTACTTCTAATCTATTAAACTGGGTTACATAAGTCACCAAATCCTTGGTACCTGGTCTTAGTGCTAATAATTCCTTGTCTTGTCCCAGAGACACATTCCTAAGGTCAAACAATCTGCCAAATTCTACAGTAAATGGGCCCAATCGTACGGTTATCTTTTTGTACCAGTGGTATTGACCATGCAGCTGCGTCCCATGAAAGACAAGACATCACAAAAGCTGTACTTGCCTGCGTAGCTTCGAAAGCCATTGGTTTACAGAGGAAATAAAGTTGACACTGAGTCAAAAAGATTGAGAATTTAGGAGGACCCGGTCGGGGTCAGAAATGAGAGGCGGGCACAAAGTGGTAGTATTCTCAACATCAGACTTCTTTATTAAAAGAAAATTGGTTGTTTGAAGGCCTCTCTGTCCCTATCCTAAAGAGAGTTCCCCCACTGGGAGACAGGCATAGTATCAAAAGAGACACAGACTCAAAGATCTAAGTTTCAAAACCTTTATTTACTAAGGTTCCTGGGTTGGTTTAATGCCTAACTGGCCCTAACTCTAAAGGGATGGGTCCCTTCACTGATGTTTCTAAAGGCCGGTGATGTCTGAAAGTCCAAAGAAAGTCTGTCTGTTTCTAAACCTATCAAAAAATAGTCCACAGGGGCCCCCCTGCGAGAACGAACATGGCCCATTGACCATTGACTGTGCTCAGAGAGGCAATGAGGCCAAACAAGGCTAAAACACGTGTATGGGGTTGCTGTTGGTACTCTTGTTCAGAAGGGAATTGCCATAGCATTTTGGCGCTGGACTGCACATGTGGGTGGGACAAAGACTGATATGCAAATAGATATTTCCCATCTGTGAAAGGTACAGTGAGCTAAAATGTGGCTGCAGACTTTAGAGTGGGTACCATCCCATAGAACATTCCATTTTTGCTGTGTTCATTCTCATAAACGGGCGCCCAATAACTATTTTTGTGATTTTTTTCAAGGGCCTTAGGTTTAGTCACCCTGAGTGTCTTAGGGTCATCCGGACGTGGACCCTTTGCTCACTGTGCTCAGAGAGGCACAACTCCACCTCACTGATGAGGCCCAACAAGGCAGAAACACATGTATGGGATTGCTGTTGCTACTCTTATTCAGAAGGGAATTCCCATAGCATTTTGGATATTGGATATTTCCCATCTGTGAAAGGTACAGTGAGCTCAAATGTGGCTGTGGACTCTAGAGTGGGTACCATCCCATAGAACAGGCCAATTTTGCTGTGTTCGTTCTCATCGAGGGGCGCCCATGACTAATTATTTGTGTCTAAACCTATGCTTGCCCTCACTCTTTCCAAAAATGTGATAGGTAGTCTTTAAAAGGAAGAGCACAGTGGTTAAAAAAAATAGGAAACCAAGGATGGTTTCAGGTGGTCTTCTCACCAGGTGTGGTTGTTAGGAATTAATCTCCCCAAGCCTCTGAAATTCCAGCTGTCTCCGTTAAGAAGCCTGCTGCAAAAGAGGAAAGCAGGCATGCTAAGAAGACTTTTGGTAATCGCCTCACTTGTAAGCTGTCATTTAGAGCACGTTGGGGGTTGCCATGGAGACGTTGGCTTCCCCTCCATGCACGTACTATGCTGGGAATGATCCGCTCGTAGTAAATCAGCTGATGTTACGCTCACCTGGTTCCACGGGGGCGCCACCCAGCAGTTGGGGTTCAGATGTCCCTCCTTGCGATGCCCAGATGCGACCAGCGGAAGAGTTCTGCCTGGAATACAGGTAAGCTATGTTCAAGACTGGGCAAACGGGGTAAACAGCCTCCCACCTCCCTGTAGGTCTGCAACCCTTCTGGACTTCTCCTCACCTTGTTTTAGATGTTGGCGGGTTCTCCGTCCTGCTGTCTTGGCAGGGGCGCGTTGCTCTTGGTGGGCAATGGCGATCGAGTTGCTTCACTGATGCCAGCCCGTCTTGAGTCTTTCAGGTAGGTCTTATTGCTGTGAATATTAATGTTCTTGCATTCCTTTTAAACAATGTCTATTTCTTCCTAGGTAGGCGGAAGTCCAATATGTGGTAAGGCGGAATCTATGTTTCGCCGGTAAGTTTGGGCGTTTTTGGAGCGCCTTGACGCGGTGAGTAGGCGCTATGCGCTGCGCTTAAGATTCCTTGCCTTTGCTAACCTGTTATCTTTTCCTCTCCACAGGTCGTGGTACTCGGCCGGAGTATGGAATTTCCAATGTGATGCTGATTGAGGAGCGGCCGGCGAGGTAAGCCTTTCGGCACAGTTCGTTAATTGTACAATGTCTAATGCCTTGTTTCTTCTCTTTTTCAGGTCCGTCGATCCGAAGGAGCGCTGGTTCGAGGATGATGGTCGGAAGAGCTGCGGACTGCTGGCGATGAAGTTCAGGTAAGCTGCTTCCTTTTTCTCACAATGTCTTCTCCTTTCCTTTGCAGGTGCTGTCCTTACGAGGTTCGTGGCTGAAGCTGAACACAGTGAGCGTTACATTGCAGTAATGCAAACCAACGCGAAGCGTGTCAGTCTATTCGGGTGTGGTTTAAATAGCTTCAAGAAAGAAGTCCAGGTAAAATAGTCCCCATGGTACCACACCCAAAAACACTACACTGAACGTCTGGTTTCAAGGAGCCAGGTTATGAGGATGCCTCCACATGACTGGCATTAATGAAAAGTAGTTCCCAAGCACAAGTTCATATTCAAACATGAGCCTGGTGCCAAAGGCAGAAAACAGTGAAAAAAGGGGGGGTCACGTGAAAACACTCCACTAAACACTTCAAGCGGAAGAAGGCTCTCAGTGTTTGAACCCAATGAGGGGATAGGCCAGATCAAGGATGGTATAAAAAATCAAACTTTATTATTCACATAACAGGTTACATTATATACTCCACTAGATCCATAATAGAGCAGCTTAAAAACAGGCAATTAACAATAATTATCTACAATATCAAATATATCATTGTCAAGTGAATCTCCTGCAATGCAGGCTGGACATAAAGTGCATAGTGCAATTGCATTAAAGTAGTATAATGCGCCAAAGCGCAGTCCAGTGTCAACAATAGGACAACAAGGTTCAAAGCAACAAGATATGAAGGAAAAGAGAAGGAAATGAGAAGAGGAAAAAGAAGGAAAGAAAGTAATAAGAAAGGACTGGCCCCAAGAAGGCCTATGCTGCAATTTCTTGGGTTTAGTGGGGGCTGGAATCAAGACTCTCCCTGGCCCATAGGTTAGCCAGGGGGTCTTCAGAGTGTGGGTCGTGACAGCTGATCGCATATAAGCACCGCCCCTTCCTCGGAGCGGTGCTTCTGAATTTGGAATTACTTTGGATCAGTAGCGTTTCTTGTTTCTCCCTCATCTTTTTGGAATTCCGACCACGGAATTGTTTACTGGACTTGTCTTCTTCTTTGCCCAAGTTTTGCTGGAAAATCTTAATTTGGTGACATTGACCCAGACTGTTTGCTTGACCAGCCCCACCCTCACGTTTCTGCATCTTCATAACCGTTTCACGGCTGCCCGACCAGGAACGCTATCGGATTTCCTCCTTGCTTCGTCTCCATTCTGTCACCAACTTTCGCATCATTGACTCTCAGTGCTCGAACTAGAGACTGCCATTTAGCACGGCCTTGGATTGATTTTGGGACTCATTTAGGCGTCATCGTGCTGGTGGTCTAGGTTTGGACATTGGATTTTCCTGGCTGGATTAGGCGTCCTCATGCCGTCGGTGCAGGCAAGTTCCCTGGATTACATCTGCTAACAGACTCCTGCTTCTCTATTTTTCATCACGCATACAGACGCCGCTTGGTAAGGACACAAGACTTTTGTTTCTTTTCTCTGAATACAGTCATTTAATCTGCTTCGTAAGGATTTATTTCTTGTCATTCATTACAGTGTCCAAGTATGGGAAACCTTTGACTGCACATATTTCTGCAGGCACGACTACTGTTCTGACACAGTCAGGTTAGCATTGTTATAACCCACTCATTCTGTTTCTGTTGTGGTTGTTTTTCCAGTGTCTGACCATATTCCTTTTATTTCTTCAGTCAGCGGTCTGGCATGTGTCCAAATCATCTTTTGGCCAATCCGTTGCTCAGTGTGTTTAATCAAACCACCTGAGTGGTATATTGGCAAAAAGAACTCATCAGCTACAAGACAAGTTCAATCATCCGTACTACTTGCTTTTGCTATAATAGTGGTTCGGGCAATGTCACAAAAATAAGTTCAGTCATAAAGGGCTGTTTGTAACCTTCTCCACAGAGCCCTTGCAATATTTTCAGATATTTTCAGCGTCTTTAGTTCCCCTGGGTTCCCTTCCCGAAGCTTCAACTTGTTCAAGTTCCAAGCACCACAAAGGAAATTTAACAGATCCTTTTGAAACCTCTCAGGGTTCCTCCCCAAGCTTCAATTCTTTCAATACTACAAAACAATAAGGGCCTCATTACACGGTAGGCGGTAACCATGGCGCTATTAGCGCCATGGTTGCCGCCGGTATTTTACCGTGTCCGCCTTGGTGGATGGCGGAATTACCGCCCTACTCCAAGGTGAGCGGGGGCGGTAATTCCCCATTCACCAAAGCACTTACCCATTCCCATTTTTGCCCCCATAGGGCATAATGGGAATGGGGAAGGCGCTAATTACGGTACCGCAAATTGCAGTACCGTAATTAGCACCAAGGTCCCTTTGCGGCACCCTACTTTAACGGCTGGTAAAACCAGCCGTTAAGGTCGGGTCCCGCAAAGGGAACTCGTAGTAAGCAGTAAGGGTTTACCGGTACGGGTGCCCTTACCGGTACCGGTAAACCCTTACCGCCTACCGTGTAATGAGGCCCAAAGTCTCCAACTTTGTTAGGCCTCTCAGGGTTCTCTTCCCCAAGCTCAGGCCCCTTTCCGTTTGCAACACAAAAAATCTGTTTTGTCAGGTTGTACCTCTCCTTTCAGATACAGTTCTTTCACACAAACCTGTGGGGTACGATCAGAGATTTTCAAAACCGCCTGGGTCTTTACTTCTCGTAGGCGTGACCACTCTGATCTGTAACCCCTCTCTTTAGGTCTTGCTCCGTCTCCTTTCTTTCAGCCTTTCACCTTCAGGTGCTTCCTGCACCCCTTTCTGGCTTTCCCTTGTTTTTTTTCTTTCACTGTGCTCTCTTGCAATCTTTTCCTCTCTGTGCACACTTGCACTCTTTTCATCTCCATGTACACTTGCACTCTTTTCTTCTCCGTGTACACGTGCACTTCCCTTTAGTTTTTTACCTTCCTTTGCCCTTTCCCTCTTGAACGCTTTCCTTTACTTGCCGTGCACACGTGCACCTATTCATTTTCCTCTAATGCCTCTTTTTCACTTTGTCTTGCACACTTCAAATGCTTTCTTTTCTTTCTATTGTTCTTCTTGTCATTTCTTTTCACACTTTCTGTCCATCTTTTCTGTCTTTTCTGTCTTTCTCACGCTTTCCGCGCCGTGCCACATTCTCATCTGTGTCTTTCTCCCGTTCCACTACAGTCAAACGCACGCTCATGAGTTTCTCTCTTTTTCACGAAACTCACCGTGCAACATCACGTTGACAGGCGGTCCTTCTCTGGATACACAGGGTTGAGGTCATGGTCTCACCACCTGCCCCTCAGACTCGCTTGGGACCTGCACTGGTCCCAAGGGAACAAGCACACCACCGAACGCCACCAGCAGGATTCAGGCAATCTCTCTCCAGCTCCTAAGAGGCACGGCTCACTAGCCACAGTGCAGCCCTCCACGAACACCGGGCCAGCATCTCGGCACGCCGTTCTCCTTATCGCGTAGGTTTGCCCCGTGTACCGTTGACATCTGCTGAAAGACACTTGTGCTTTTGTTCACAGTTTTATGTCCTCTTCCACAAAAGGTCTGTAGGCCTGGGACGAAAAGGGCAAGGTGGCTTCTCTCCTTGCCACCCTCTCGATTCCCACTGCCTTTCTCCTCTTGAACTGCTGTGCCTGGTCAGCAATGCTGTTCTGCTCTCTGCCGTGCTCGTACTGTGCTTTCTTGCTCCACCTTTTATCCCTGTGGGGGAAGGAAAAGGCCATCAGGCGTGTGTGATTTAGGTTAACTGCCAGACTTTGCCTGATGCTGTGATTGAGACATGTCAGGTAAACAGCTCTAGGGTTAGTCCTCAGGTTTTCATGCTGGTGAAAAGTGTTTGCATCGGGAAAGGGGAGAGATAGAGGTTTTAAGTATTCTGTGTGGTAGGACAGGGAAGAGGTGTTACATGTAATTATAGCCTTCGTCCTAGGGGTCTTGGTAAATTTAGAAGGGTGCAATTGATAGGATTTATGAGACAGTTGGGAATGACCGGTATTACTATCTTTAAATAAGAAAGGGGGATTGTGGGAACAGTAGTATTTTATTTCATTAGGTTGGGAGTGCAGGAAATAATAATCAGAGGGACAGGAATAAGAATTATTGGGAGTATCTGGATAGGGAACAGGAAAGCAAGGATTCTGAGAAAGATGGTTTCTGAGTACAACAGGGTGTGTAATGGATTCACTAGAGGCGGAGGGGATGGTGGTTCCTCGTAAAGGAAGTTTATTGAGTGGAAGAGAGGTCGATTTGCTACAGCCCATAAAAGCCTTGGGGACCTCGTCTTCCTCGTCTCTTTCTCTGGTGTAGTACTGCATCTCACCTGGGGCATTTCCCAGCGTACAACCCGGGCTCCCCTATCCAGGTGATCCTCCCTTGCTTGTGCACCCCCAGAGTTGGGATATGAGAGCTCCAGCCCTTCCTTGGCCACCTGAATTAGGGATTCTTGATAAATACACTGTCAACAACACGTTAGCTGATGGCTCCTCACGGGAAGTTACACTGCGGGGTCCAAAGGACAATCAGTAATATGCCCCGCAATTGAGAGTTGGCGGTGAGGCTCATCTTGTATACATACAAGGACTCATCTGTATCCATTGGGCAGCACATCATAAATGCCCCGGGGCATACTCTCCCAGCAGAATGGCGGTGACAAAAGAAAACTTCTCGCTGGGAGAAACAACTACCTCCTGCCGCAAGAACTGTAGGCCAGACTCTTGTAGAACTAAACACAGTGGACAATACAAAAACCTCTCTAATTGTCCATTCTGGGCATAAAAATCGGGATGATCAAGCAGAGATGCCCAGGCCGGCTGGCTCTGGTGTTACACCATGGTA
Organism: Ambystoma mexicanum; assembly: GCF_040938575.1. NCBI lineage: Eukaryota > Metazoa > Chordata > Amphibia > Caudata > Ambystomatidae > Ambystoma > Ambystoma mexicanum. Next base: position 57,699,194 of record NC_090938.1, read on the forward strand.
CTCATTAGTGACCCAGAAGTTACCCGGCCCAATGATCAGGAAAAGTTTGGGGCCCCTTCTAAGTACCTACAAATTGTGGAAATAGCACCAACCGCCCTTAGCCCCTTTCTTAATAGGTCTTGGTTACTGAATTTATTCCACCGAATACCAAACTTGAAATTATCTCTTCCAAGGATATTGAGCATATAGAACTCCCAAAACCTTTTAGCGGACAAACTGGGGGCTGATTACTTTTGTTTCAAATATGGTAACCGAAAGTGTATGCATGAAGGCTAAGCTCTTATATGAATTTGGCCTGGAAAGAAAAGAAAGTACTGAATGATGAAAGGATGTTATATAGGAGTGAAAGCGTATATAAAAGAGCGCCCCCTCAAGCCAAGAGTTAGGTTACTAGTGAGAAGTTTATGTACGGGATGGAAGAGCATGATAAACTTCCAAGAATACAGAGAAGCTGGCTGAAAGCTTATGATGCTGGAGAATTACCATCTGTAGGTCGGGCGGCATCCTTTTCTGTTTTATCCTGGAATTCACAGGGCCACTGCTCCTTTTTGGCAAACCCGCAAGGCGGGCTGGAACTTAAGATGTCTGACCTTTTCATTTTTCAGGAAACCTGGTTAACGGCCCCTTTCTATATGGATGGCTATTCCACAATTTTTAGGCTTTCCTCCCCTGTGCTTAGTGGCCGGCTGAAGGACGGCTTATGTATGGGGGCAAAAACTGAATACATGCTTAGATTAGAGAAAATACCAACTTACTGGCAGTGGTTTTGAGAGGTTTTGCACCTGGTCCTGGTGACACTCTGGCCTTGGGTATATACGGTCCTCCTGGTGACAAACAAACAGGTGAACTGGTGGAAGCAGTTCGCGACACTCTGTGTTCATGGATCATATTCGTCAATCAGATGATCCGTGATCTGGGCCCATTCTGTAGAACAAAGCGGTGACTATGAGTGACCACGTCATTTTAAGAATGACCTGCAAAACAGTGGAATTTGACTCCACAGAAAAACTGAAGTCAAATCCCTCTGTCAATTTACAGGGAAATCACCTCTATTGGTCCCTTGGAAACATAAACGACTTAAATGCATACATTAAAACCTATGGCCGCCAGGGTGAGGAGTTACTTGAGAAACATGCTTGGGATCTGAAAAACCATGGTCATTTCAATAAGGGATTGTGATAAGAGGCAACAGAGAGTTAAACTAAAGGGAAATAAACATTGGGTAGCATACGATGTTGCCATTGCAAAGAGGAGTCGATTTATGTCTACTTTGGACATCAAAAATAAGTTGTCCACACTAATAAGAACATACCAATGGTGGCTGAGTGATAACTGATATATAGATACTACAGCAAAATGGCAGCATATAAATAGGATCATTCTCACCCATGACTCAAAAGTAATGTAATGTAATTGTTTATTTATACAGCGCCTATACACAAGTGGAGTGCTTCAATGCACTTCAAGACGGGAAGGGAACAAGGGAATACAAGTAATCATTCTTAGGCCTTGATTTTTCTGAATGATCGAAACAGAAAAACTAGCATACTAGGTCTGATGGAATTTCTCCTAGTACAGGTGCATGAAGTGTCACAGTTGCGACCAAGCTAGGGAGGGGGAGGACATAAAAAAAGGGAGGGCGGGGAGGACAGGTCAGTCAAACTTTCTTGTCCTAGTACATTTAGGTCATCCATGCGCAAGGAAGAAGGGGTGGGCGAACAAATGCGTCCAGTCCATCAGGGCCTTGCGTTAAGTGCAGAGAGGTTGCTTCGCTCATGGAGCGTAAGCTGAAAGTGTAATAATGCAGAACATAGTGCAGTGGCCAGGAGGCAAGTGCAAAAGACTAGCGGGGGGGCCTGGGACCTATAAGACTCTGGAGGTGACCCAGGCAACCAGTCAGCAAAAACTGAACAGAGTTAGGGAGGGGAAGGAGGAGGGATGAGGGAGAGAAAAAGAACGGCGGTTAGCGGGGGAGAGGGAGGGAGAAGGAGGAAGAGAAGAGGAAGGGCTTGAGGAGTTTACAGAACTTAAGGTGCTCTGGCCCAAGACGGAAAGAGAGGCAGAGAGGCTGTTCCAGAGGGAAACACCTGCAGAGGATAAGGATCTACCCCCAAATCTCATTTTGTGAAAGCGCTTAACCGCAGAGAGTTGGAGGAGGACGAGCGGAGGACTCTAGAGGGAGAGTATTTAGGAAGAGAGCATTGTAGATAGTGCGGGCCCCAGTCCCAGACAGCCTTGTGGATTATGCAGAGGTTCTTGAACATGATCCTTGCCACCATGCGGAGCCAGGGGAGGGATTTCAGCACCAGAGAGATGCGGTCCCTGGGCTTAAGGCCAAGGATAAGTATTGAGGTTCTGTTCTGGATGAGTTGTAGAGGACGGAGAGTAGAAGTAAGAAACTTGAGAAACAGGCTGTTACAATAGTCCAACCTAGAGAGAACCAAGGCTCTCGAGGTGGTGAGCCTCTTGGGGAAAGTGAGGAAAGGTAGAATACCTATGAGGAGGTGCGGTTGGTAGTGGGACCTTTTGGAGATGTCTGAGATGCGAGAAGAGAAGGAGAGAGTGCTGTCGAAGGTGACCCCAGATTGTTTGCCTCATTGGTAGGTGAGGGCGCAGGGCCAAGGGAGGCTGGCCATTGTGAAAGTGGGAAAGTAGGACCAGGGGTGCCAATGAAGACGATCTCTGTCTTACTGGCATTCAGGCAGAGATCGTTAGTAGCATACTAGGACTGAATTGTGGATAGAGAGTCAGGGATGAGCAAGGAGGAGGAGGAGGCTGAGGGTAGCCTGAAGGAGAGCTGCTTGTCATCGGCATAACACTGAAAGTTAGAGGTAAAGGTAAAAATTATATGGGCCAAGGGGGCCTTGTAGATATTGAAGAACCAGGGGGAAAGGTTAGATCCCTGGGGGCCACCTCAAGTAGAGAGAGTGATAGACGAGAGAAAGGACCCGAATTCCACCTAGGAGGGCCGGTTGAAACGATTCTCTCAACACCATGGAGGAAATTATTGGGTTTATTGAAAGTTGGAGAATAGGCCCACCGGCTCCTTACAGCAAAACACAAATGACTGTTATTCATTTCTCTCTAGCATCTGTCCAACAACCTTCCATGTTCCAGGTTACTACGTATGCTGCCGTGTGGAACATGGAACATAGAAGGCCAGGTTGATGGAACATGAAAAGAACAATGAAATACTACATCGGTCAGAGAGAAAGGAGGCGAGCCACGCCACGGCCTGATCTGTGATGCCCAGGGTATCACAGAGACGGGTGATCAGGATGTTGTGGTTTAGCATATCGAAAGCAGAGGAGAGGTCAAGAGGAATAAGGACAGAGGCAGAGTTAGAGTCAAGATTTGAGAGCAGGTCTTCACGGGTGTTCAAAAGAGCAGTTTACGTGCCTCTGAATGCTAAAAAAGCCAGACTGATGGTCGTGGAGACAACCAGCAGATTCAGTGTGGAGGGTTAGTTGAGTGATAGCCAGCTTCTCTAGGAGTTTTCCCAGGAAAAGGGTGCTGGTGATTGGGCGATAGTGTGCCGGAATAGACAAGTCGGCGTAGGGTTTTTTGAGCAGAGGGTTCACAAGAGAGTGCTTGAGGGGAGAGGGGACGACTCCAGTGGTGAAAGAGATGTTGCAGAGGTTGGCCAAGGCTGGAGCAAGAGTGTCAATGTTGTTCTTTTTGGTTTTGGAGGGGCAGGGGTCCACCTGTTTGGAAAAGGCTTTCATAGACCGGACCTGTCTAGAGACCTCATCAGGTGAGCCAAAGAAGTTGTGGTTCATGATTGGCGCCATCAGAGATGGCCAACTGAGCCTAGAGGTCAGCCCCATCTCTGATGAGGACTGGACGTGCCACATAAGCAAGTGTTTCTGCGTACAAGGAGCTTGTATGCTTAGTGATAAGCACTGTTGGATGGAAGCCTCAAGTGTACGGTCCCAAGTGGAGGCCGCGGACTTGGAGGCCCTAATTAAGAAAGCGAAGCCCTCGAAGGGCCATGGGTCTGGACGGGCCATCTAATATTATATTAAAGAAGGATCCTGTTTTATGGGCTAATCTCCTGAAAATGTTTTTTCTTCATATCTGTAAAACAGGAATGATCCCAAGCTCCTGGCGCAAATCAATTCTGATTCCCGTACACAAACAGGGCACCCGTACAGACTCAGACTGCTATCGATTACTAGCTATGCTGGACTGCAGTTAAAGAATCTTTGCTAGTATTCTGCGCGATATGCTTGCCCAATGGTCATATGAAAATCATCTTTTAAGCAAGCATCATTTTGGTTTTAGAAAGGGTTGTGGTACTAAGCATGTCCTAGGGATGCTTAATAGTCTTATTTATGATGCCTACAGGTACCTTGACAATCCATTATATGTCTGTTCGTCGACTTCAGCTCAGTCTTCGACACGGCTATCCGCTGAAAACTGTGGGAGAAACTTGAGAAGCTCAGCATCGATCCCTGTCTCCAACACTTTATTAAACAATTGCACCACAAAACAACGGTGAAGGTCCGATATCGCAGGACGGTAGCCTAACACAGCCTATTGAGACAAATGTGGGCCTGAAGCAAGGCTGTGTTTTGGCACCATTACTATATAACCTTTACATGGCTGATTTGGATAAGGCCATGAAGGCAGCTCACAATTACCCTCCCCGATATGGGCAAGAAGTAGTAAACACTCTCACATACGCTGATTACATTGTTATCCTGGATAGAACACCCATTGGCCTTCAGCATTTCTTAAATGCCCTATAGATATATGCAGAGGAAAATGGCCTCAGGATAAATATGGTAAAAACAAAGATAATGGCATATGGCAGGAAGTCACAGTGCTGAACTAAGTTTAACTGGCACCTGGGTGCATATAAACTAGAGTTAACAGATACATATAGGTACCTGGGGATACAGGTATAGGCATCCCCGACATTTTTACACTTACATAATACCATAAAACCTAAAGTGTGGGCCCAGTTGCTGGCCATTAAGAAGGTGATCGACATGTGGGGTGGACGGTCATTAGATGCAAAACTGATCGCCTATGAACCAGCAATTGTGCCATGGATCCTGTACGCTCTGGAGCCCTTTCCTAGGAGAGCAATTAATTGGCTCCCAAAATTGGAGGGAAAAATCTAAGGTCCTTGCTGGGCTTACCAGGCACCGTACCAGAGGAGGTAATGCCACTGGAATTAGGCCTCCACTCTCTTGTCTTTAACTGGACGGGGGCAGCCTGCAAATTATGGGTCAGTATAAAATTTGGCGGGGACAGACACTTCTCCAGAGGTCGAAGTGGGCGGGAGCGGTCGGGAGCGGTGCTCCTATACTTTTTATTTTTAAGGTTCACCGTTCCTATACTTTTATTTTAAAAAGAAACCGTTCTGGAACGGTTTACTTTTAAAATAAAAGTGTAGGAAGAAGTTGAAGCTTACACTTCAGTGCACTGCACTGAACATTCCCTTAAATAACAGGTGTGTTTCTTTGGGGGTTTGGATTGTGTATGGGAGGGGGCACAGCAATGGAGTTTGTGGAGAGCGTGGCAGACTGTCAGGGAACATAGCTCCTCTACTTCTTTTCATACACTTCGACTACTAATCGTTACTATATTCTAGTGTGGCACATGTGGAACGATACTCCCGTAGTATTTGTTTCAAGAAATTGGAGAAGAAGGTACAAGCTAATTGCCTTGATATCACTGACATGCACCTTGGAGCAAGAGGTACCCATTTTTTTGGGGAAACTGGACGGTGTGATTTGGATCCATGATAGGAACCTGACTCTTGCATCCCCAGAGGGAAGGCGTAAATATGCGCATTTCGCTCAACAAGCCGGTTTCTCACAGGGCCCAAGGCAGTATTTAATTAAGTGGCATTTCCCTGCACTGATCCACTTTATCCTACAGTTGCACCTGGACATTCTGCCAGTCTTCGGCGTCAGGGGAGCTTGGCAGGGTGCCCCGTTTGAGAAGCACCATTGACGGATTTGGAGGCGGCAAATTGAAACCATAAGACATATTTTGACGTCCTGTCAATTAGATAAGCTTACGTCAAATTTAGGTCGCATGAGAGCGCCCAATTCTGGAGCATGTTTTTCGCAGCTGAGTCTTATGTGGCGTTTCAGCCGCGTTTTATGTTTGGCTTAGGGCCAAAACTATGTTGGAGGCAAGGGGTTGCCCCTCCTGACCCTTAGATTATAAAGTTCCCTTAACAGTTTTAATTGAGCTGGAGAAATTAGATTTTGTAGTATGAATTTTTATTAAGGACTAATAGAACCACTCTCACTCCTCGATGATTCCTAACCCGGGTGATCCTCCCACACTGATACACTCTCAAGAACTGGATCCAAAAGCAATGGCCGTGTCCTGGCCACCTAGATGGCAGATACCCGGGGACTAGCGGGTGAGACACCTTCTAGTTTACCACACCCTCACACTAGAAATGAACTAATTAAGAAATGTAAGGTAAATTGTCTCTGATTCAGGTTTAGCCAAAAAGTGTTCAAATGTAAAGCAGATATATATATCCACCAAAAAGTGTTTTCTCCCAAGGAGACATCCTTGGATCCAGAGGATAGTTCCCTTCCCCTGGATTAATTCAGTAAGGATAGCAAGCGTGGCTTTGCAAAAGAAATGTTCCTTTAAGAATGGTAGGAATGTCTTTTCCATACAACAACTTCTCAAGGCTGGCAAAAATGTCTTTTTTAAGCAACAAAGACTCCAAAGATGGTGAAAGCATCCCTTCCACACATTGGCCCTCATTACGGGTCCGGCGGTAGCTGTGCCGGTAAAACCGACAGGCTGCCGCTGGATTTGTGGGGATTTACCGGCGCGGGACTTACCGGAATTACCGGGGCATTACAGCCCAGCTGGTCCGGTAATTCTAGCGCCAGCATTCCGTTACTCCCCAATAGGGACAATGGAAACCCTGACACCAAGCGGTAATGGTGCCGTGTTTCCGCATCCGTCTGTGGCCGGTGGCGTTATGCCCGCCAGGTCAGACCTGGCACACGGCCACAGAACTCGTAATTGGCTGGTCTGGAAAACGGTGCCGGTACGGTTTTACCGGCACCGTTAAATCCGGACCGGCTAGCTTGTGATGAGGCCCATTATCTTTCTAAGAATGGCACAAGTGTCTCTTTTATATCACAACTTCTCAAAGATAAATTCCTGGTATACTCCCCTGCCAGGAATCCTTCTTTTGATTCTTTAGATCCCCTGGTAAACTCTCCTGCCAGGTATCTATTCACAATGGGCCTCATTACAAATGATGCGGTAAGGCAACAACGGTGCCGGTAGTGCTACCGGCGCCATTGTTGCCATGCCTCAACATTACGAGCAGACCAGGATGGTAGCAATGGTACTGTTATGAACAGTACCGCTGCTACCATTCTCCCCATTCCCATTCAGCCCTATGGGGGTTCAAATGGGAATGGGGACGTACCGGGTCCGAGTCCCGCGAAAGGGAATTACCGGGCCCTCCAAGGTCGGAATGGCTTGGTAAATCCCCTTTTGCTGGACCCGGACCCGAGTTTGGGGGTAGCCATGCCCTTATTAAGGGCTTGGCTTCCTCCAAACTCGTAATGAGTCCCAATGTCTTTTCTTTTCATCTACTTCACTGGGATTACCTGGTGTACTTCCCTGCCAGGAATCCCCCCCTCAGGTCTTGCAAATCCCTTGGTATATTCTGCCCCTCCCTAGCAATGCCTCTGCCCAAGGCAAACCCGAGCAGATTAAAGCAAGCCAAAATCAGCAGAGTTGAAGACTCTCCTTCCATCTTGTCCTCAAGCACTCAAGCCACATGTCATGAGTTTCCTGAGTCACTGGGTCTTCTGAATTAGCAGAAAGGGTTCCAGCTATGCCGTGGCAGAAGCAGCAACTTCCTGTGATACCGCAAGCAGTCATACTGAAAATAATGTTCCCGGAGCAACCCGCCATCCGTGGACTCCCCTGAGAGAATGTAGAAATGCCAAAACGCTGAACCCAGCCTCCGCCACTCTACCCATGCCTCACAATCAGCAATTACTGGCACCTTACATGGGCAGGGATGGCTCTAAAGAGCGTTCCTTTGCTGCGTGCAGGCTGGCATGCTGGAATCTTGGAAAATGGAGTTCCCAAAGCAGTCGGAGGGCCCAGCACCTCACATCTCCAGGGTTTATTAGCCTGTTCTTGGAGGCTTTGCCGCAGAGGCCCCTGTGATTCCCCCCCACCCCTACAATCCTGACAAACACCAATCTACACTCCAAGTATTAAACTAGATGACTATTTTATACAGCATGCCCCATCATTTTAGGTGCATCTTCATCAGGACAGAAAACTATATTGAAGAGCAAACAAACATTAAAATTAAATACAAACATTATGATCAAGAAGCACACTACAGAGAGTGCATGACATCATTCCTGGATTGTAATTCCATTTATATTTCCAAATACAGGGATTCCAAGCAAACACGTGTAATTCAGCTCCCAAAAGATCACAATAAATAAATACCTGCGATTAACATTATTCTAAAAAATATATACTTTGATCATGCTACATCAACACATGTTTTGACATCATGTTCTATCTTATCTTATGTTATTGGGCATTTGTGTAGTGGCCTTTAACATTGATATGATTCCAAAGCGCTGTGGGTTGAACACCCTCAGGGACCGCAGTCCAGGTCAGTGGAGAGAGTACTGTAGTAAACGTGCTTGGGTGCACTCGGTATGTGTGCAGCCAGTTTGGAATAAGTGGTGTGTATCTGCTACTAGTGCTAGGTGTGGTACGGTGGTTGTGTTAGGTCAGTAGAATGTGCGCAGCAAGGCCCATGGACTTGGGTGTCTGCATTCAGGCGGTGCTGGAATTTGTGAAATGAGATTATTTGTGCAGCTAGGCCGATTTCAAGGGATATACATGAGTTCTAAAGACTGATGAGGTGATTGTGGAGTTGTTTAAGTATGTGTGCAGCTAGGCAAAATTAATCAAGGGGTATAGCTGCATTCTATTGTGTTGACGCAGAAGAAAGAGTTAGCATAATGGTGTGTTTGAGTGTCTGTGTGCTTTCCAGGGGCACCTTGTTCCTGTTGAGCTTCCTGTCCATGTCGAGGGCGTGGTATCTCCCTTTGGGGTCGGGCTGTTAGGCTAAGATCCTCCCTGTGTCTTGTTGGGTCAAATTGCTTTGGCAAAGACTGACGGGAGGTGACAGGCAGATCAGTTCCAACTCATGTTGTTACTATACAGGTGCTATAGACGTCCTTGGTTGGTAGTTCTGCTAGACGGGTTACTCAATATGTAGTTTTGCTAAATACATTCCCATATAGTTGGGATTAGTAGAGAGTAAGTGCTAGACTGTCCACGGTACATAGTTCAGCTCAGGGATTTACAGGTGTGTAGGATTAGCAAGCAAGGGCATTTTCTGGACTGATATCGCAGTGCATATTTGCAGAGCACTACTCAGGTTCATAAGTGCTTTTAGTGCTTGGGTTGGCAGTTCTGCTAGATGGATTACCGGTAGGTAGTTCTGCTAAATACATTCCCAGATAGGTGCGATTAGCAAAATAGGTGCTAGAGGGCCCCCAGTATCTCGTTCTGCTCATGGATTTCTAGAAGTAGGGTTAGCAAGCACGTACATTTCTTGGACTGATAGGGTAGTGCATAATTTGCATAACTGCATGGCATTGATCAAGCTCATAAGTGCTATTAGTGCTTGGGTTAGTGCAATGAGCACAATCGGTCCAGATTTCTGGAGAAAGATATCTCTAGGCATCAGAGCATACAGTATTCCTAGCGGAAGAAGGCAATGATTCAATTCAGTCATGTATATGGGTGCTACTGCGATTCGGGTTTCAGGTGTGGGGCAAAGGCTCCAGATAGTGGGTGTGCATATTGTCTGGCCTGAGTGTCTATAAAAGACTTGTATTGACTGGGATACCACGCCATTTCTTGGTTGTGTTGGTAAGTTGAGTTGTCAGGGCATTCCCTTATGTGTTTGCAGGTGAAGAGCCAGGTTTTGAGACCTTGCAGAAAGCCATGTAGTCTTTGCTGTGTCTAATGCGGGGAGGCAGTGAGTTCCACAAAGTTGGCGCCAGGGTTGAGTTGGCGGACCCCCCCCTTTCCTGGCCGAATTGGAGGTGGGCACCACTAGGAGGAGGGCAGAACTTCATCTTAGGGTGCGAGTTGGGTGGTAAGGCACAATCTTTCCTTGTAGGAATTTGGGGCCTGCTTTGTGTGCTCCTCAATGGGTAATACATAGGACTTTGAAAGTGGCCCTGCATCCAATAGGCAGCCAGTTTAGGGTGCGGAGGGCAGGTGAGATGTGGTCCCTTTGTCCCAATGCAATAAGCAGTGTGCCAGCTGAGGTTTGGACTCTTGGAAGTTTATTTAGCTGGTAGGCTGGTGCACCCAGGTAGAGGGAGTTCGCATCATCAAGTCTGCATGTGACAATGGACATAATTGCAGCCAATCTGTTGGGGTCGGTGAGGTAAGAGAAGATGCGCTTCAGGAGCCTAAGGTGGAAATGAGAGGATTTGGATGCATTGTTTTTTTTTTTTAAAACACTTTTCATTAGTGGTCACAAAAAGATACACGGCACTATTCCACATTGCACCCCACATATCCCATAAGGATACATTATTTGGTTAATTTATACATCCGATGTTACAGTGACTCGTCATCATCAGAGATCATGTTACACAAATATACTCTGAAAGGGCCCCAAATGTCTTTGGGCCTACATGCCGCAGGTTGGGCCAGGACAAATTGTTCTTCTGATTCATTGACATGTGTTAGTTCACGAAGAAATTGGTTCATGCTTGGTGGACCGGCATGTTTCCATGTTTATAGGATGCATTTTCTGGCCACCGCACATGAAATGTTAAACCATCTTCTAATTTTCTCAGGGCGTTTGCCTATGTCCCCAAACGGGTATTTCTGAGGAGTTAGTGCAGGGGGGACTTGCGTTATCTCTTCCAACATCGCAGCCACAGCATTCCAAAAACCCGCAACCACGGACACTCCCAGTACATATGAAAGGATCCGGCCTGAGGTGCGTTGCATTTAGGGCAATCATCTGGGCTATCTGGTACGAATTGTGCTATTTTAGCCGGTGTGTAATGTAGTCTATTTAGAATTTTGAATTGGATTAACCGTAGCCCAGAATTCAGTGACACATTCTTAGTGAGTGACCAGTACCTGGCCCATTTCTTCTCTTCAATTGGCATCTGCAAGTCTCTCTCCCATTTTTCCTTGACTTGATTTACTGTGGGGGTATGGGTCTGTACTGCTGAATACAGTTTAGAGATTCCCAGGCCATCTTTAGCGGTTGCCAGCTGTATGCACGGATGTGGTGTGGAGGCTCGTCCGGGAATAGCGGCCATCTTTTCTGAAATGCAGATCTCATGCAGTAATATTGAAGTGTCTTGAGTGGACACCCTCTCAGCGCCCTCAGTAATTCCCTCAAGGCCACAAATTTCCGATTGATGAACATGTCACCCAGTTTCATCTCTCTATTTGGGTCCCAGGATTCCTGTATGCTGCTGTCAGCGTAGGGGGTATGCCCGGGAAATTCCATAAGGGTATTTCCGGGTTATAGGGTGTCTCCAGTCTCAGCCTTTTGTATATAGCCTCCCATCCCCTGACTGTGCAGCTTACCGGGTTGTATTCGCAGGTGTCCTTGAATCGTGAATCAAAAATGACAGATTGTATGTTCGTGGGGTGTGTGGTGTATTCCTCTATTCATGTGTGGGGTGTCCCATCTGAAGCATTATACCAGTATTTTGCAAATTGCGCTTGGGCGACATAATAATCAAGCTCGAAGTCGGGGGCAGCTATACCACCCGAGGAGTATGGTTCCGTCATTTTTTCCCACCCTATCCTCGCTGTTTTCCCGTTCCAGAGAAATGTTGCCACCATGGATCGGAGTCTGGCGAAAAAGGTCCTACCAGGCCATATCGTGACGTTGACAAAGAAGTAAAGCAACTTGGGTAAGACTACCATTTTGAGGGTGGCGACCCTGCCGTATAACGAAATTGGGAGGCGCCCCCACATCTGAAGTTTTGTATTAGAGTTTGTAGTGCTCTTTCGTGATTATCTGAATATAATGTAAGTCTATCCCTGGAAACAAGGATCCCCAGATATCTGATGTGCTGCTCCGACCACTTGAGTCAGTTTATTGTGTCGGGGCATCTGGTGGCCTGTGTGAGCGGGAATATTTCAGATTTGGCCCTATTCACAGTATACCCGAAATAAGTTGCAAACTCTTGTATTTCTGCCATGGTTGGTGCTATGGTTATCTCAGGCTCAAGGACATATAATAACGTATTGTCAGCATACAGTGAGATCAGCTGGTTGGACCCTTTCATTTTTATCCCCTTGTCTACATGTCTTAGTCGCACTGCAGCCGCTATTGGTTCTATGGTTAGTGCGAATAGCAGGGGCGAGAATGGACAGCCCTGTCTAGTGCCCCTGCCCAACAGGAATAATTCAGAGATGGACCTATTGGTTAACACCCGAGCTCTGGGCTCAGGGTATAATAGTCTTACGTATCTGATAAAATTGGGGCCCACCCCAAATGCCTCCAGCACAGCCAGGAGATAGACCCATGAGACAGAATCGAAGGCTTTTTCGGCATCGAGGGATATAGCCACTGCAATTCTTTCCGGGTCTATTTGTGCCATTATGCCAAAGAGTCTGCGGGGATTCAGGGCTGTGGATCTTGTGGGGATAAACCCTTTTTGGTCAGGGTGGACAAGGGTAGGTACTGCTGGTAGAAGTCGATTGGCCAGCACTTTTGCAAATATTTTAGCGTCAGTATTCATAAGTGACAGGGGCGTATTGGACGACACATCTTGTGGTGGTCGCAGAGGCTTAGGGAGCACAGTTATTACAGCCTCTCTCATAGTTGGGGGTAATATATTACTCTCGAGGGATTCCTCCCATACCTGCATTAGTATTGGCACGAGTTCTTCGGCTCCCATCCTGTCTGACCCTGGTGCCTTGCCTGATGACAGTGCTTTGATTGCCTCCGTAACTTCCTCTGCAGTTACCGGCTGATCCATTGCATTGCCAAGCGATCCTCATCTGGGAGTTTTGGCAGGGAGAGAGCCGCAAAGTATGACTTAATTTCTGTGTGCGATTTCTTATCCTTATTTGTGCATAGTTCTTTATAAAATTGAACTAATTCCCTGTTGATCTCCTCATCCCTCAGGGGTACCTCCCCCTGCGTTGTTTGTATGCTAGTGATCTGATTCGGTTGCTTGTTCTGTTTATGTAAGTTGGACAGCGTTCTTCCCACCTTGTTTCTCTCCCCGTATCTGCGTGCCCCTGTGGGGGCTGCCACATAACGCACTTCTCTGATGGCCACCTTATCAAATTCCTTGAGGTGTGTGTGTGTGTATGTCGGCTAATATTTCTTTGTCTTGTGTACGGGTGTAGGCTTCTTCCAATGTGTCTAGTTTACTTTCAATGTCTGTTAGCTCGGCTCGCACACCCTTCAGCATGCCAACAGACTTGGATATCAGGACTCCCCTGGCCCAGACCTTGAAGATTCCCACACTGTGGAGTACTTACCAACCGATCGTACATTGTTAGTGAAAAACTCTGCTATTTTGACATGAAGTGACTCCACCACCCTGGGGTCGCCCAGCATTCCACTCGGCATTCTCCACCTTCTTGCAGGACAGGGGGCATTTCGGAGCGTTAGCTCCAACCACACTGGGGAATGATCTGATAGCGAAGGGGGCAGAAACTCACACGTTTTCAATGCAGCAGTTATAACCGAGGAAACAAACCAATAGTCAATTCTAGACTCAGAGTCATGGACCGAAGAGTAGTATGTGTATCTCCTACTACCAGGGTGTATTTCCCGCCAGGCATCCACCAGTGAAAGCTGTTGAAGAATGTGGCCCAGGGTCAGGTCTGTCTTGCTTAGAGCTCTGATAGTTGTCGTGGATCTATCAAGTGTGGGATCTAGGGCCACATTGAAGTCCCCACCCCAAATCACATTGGACACATCAAGTGAAGCAATCATCTGATACACATTCATATAGAAAGCGGGGTCATCAATGTTAGGCCCGTATGTGTTAACCAGCAGTAGTTGCTGGCCTGCGACCTCCCCCCATTCTACAACATATCTACCCAACTGATCCACCTTGTGGCCTTCCAGCCTGAATCCCAAGCTTGAATGAATAAGGGTAATAACCCCTCTAGATTGGAAAGAGTAGTCAGTATGGAACCTTAAATTACCCCACTTGGGCAGTATATGCATGTTGTTCACTCCCACTGTATGCGTTTCTTGTAGCATTAGGATTTGGGGGCCATGTCTGGTAATGTAATTGCCAATTTTCTTGACTTTCATCAGGTTATTTAGTCCCTGTACATTCCATGTCAGCAGTTTTATGCTCAACCCGTCACCAGCGCATTATAGGTAGATATTTTGACATTGTCTCGTCTCTCAGGGTTATAGCATTTGTGCGATTTGGCCAGCGCCAGCATCACAGCAACCACAATTTTAATATTCAACAAACAGTTAACCTCTGTCAACCTTCCGACTGGACATAATGGCTTCCAGTGGCCACAAACCCCCAAATCGTTCCATAATAAGTCTGTTCCAAAACAGAAACAACAAATTCCACACCCTCGTCCCTCCCACCCACCCCCATCATCACCCCCAACTTGACGATGTTCCCATCTGAACGCATGGAATATTCCAGGGGTAGCCATGTTGCTTCACATGGCCGCCGACTTGGTTCCAACTCTCCACTTAACCACATTAAATAGGGCCGCATTGGCCATTAAATTGCTGTGTCTGCACACTCAAGGATACGGTAGCTTTTGCATATGTTTGTCCACTAAATGTCTCTTATTTTATTTATTTGTTTTTTAATCTCTACAGATTTTTTTACAAAGAAAAAGTAGTCTTTGTGGCAAGTAGATCGAAAAAGAAAAAACTGAAAAAACGTAGAACAAACTAAAGAAAAACAGTTTTCTAACACCGAAGAAAAGTCTGACCATAGTCAAAAAGAAGAAAGAAAGATGAGAAAGTTATGAGGAAAATTAGTTTGTTGGTGTACTTGGAGCGATGTTTAGGCTCTGAGCTGGTAGCATTACTTTGAAAATGTATTGAAAGATGTTGACTGTCGCTAGGAGCCATTTCTGTTAGTCGCCTCCGATCAATTTATTCCAACTGTTTTCCTCATCTTAAAGTGTGAAGTAGATAAACTGTCTTTCAAGTATAAAGAACGGATTTCTCGCGTCGCTGGGCAGTTCAGGAGGAGGTGGCGGATTGTTTCCTTTACAGTTGTGGATTTGCAGATTCGGCAACAGCTGGTTAAGGATAGTTGTCTTGTAGCCAAAACTTCATTCGTTTCCAATAAATTCAGTCGGATTTTTAAGAGGTAGTTACGCGCTGACCTACTTGGGAAAAGCTTTAGGTAGGATTGTAGAGAGTCCAACTTCTTGAGAAACGGGGGGAGGTGACTGGAAATTTTGTAGTTGTTTGCAGTTTCAATTGTCTTAATCCAGTCGAGCTCTTTGATCTTTTTGATAACTTTTACTGGGTTGGTTATGAGCTCGTCCGTGTTACTTTCGACTGAATTTCCCTTCTTGTCAACATTTGGCAAGTGCCAAGCCGGATTTCTTCATTTATCAGGCGGTAGGCGTAAGGCAAGTGCCAAGCCGGATTTCTTCATTTATCGGGCGGTAGGCGTAAGGCGAGTCTTTCTGAATACATTTCCTGTATAGGAGGACGCTATTGCAGTCTATTATTCCGCCGGTCGGGCCCTGTTATTCTGTACCAGTCTGCCCCCTCTGGGAGGCAGGGGTATGGAAGTTTCAATATACTGCATGGCTTCATCCAGGGATTCAGAAAAGTGCGCCCTTCCTGCATGTTAAATCCTCATCTTGGCCGGAAACATCAATGCATATGGGATTTGGCGCTCTTTCAGGGGCATTTTGACTGGCTCATAGGATCTTCTGCTCGCCTGAACCCCGGTGGAAAAATCTGGGTATATGTGTATCCGGTTTTCTTCATATTGGAGCGTTCCAGCCTCCCTCGCTATCCGCAGGATTGTTTCTCTGTCCCTGTAATTAAGGAGTCGTGCAATTATCGTGCGTGGCGGTGCACCCGGTTTAGGTGCTGGCGCCAGTGTGCGATGCGCTCTCTCGACTAGGAAGTGTTCGGAGAATGCCTCCAGCCCAAATAAGGTTTTGAGTAGTAATTCAAGTTGCCTTTCCATTTGACCTTTCCCAAAGGATTCTGATACGCCCACTACTCGGATGTTGTTTCACCTTGATCTCGATTCGAGGTCCTCGTATTTATTCTGCAGTTTGGACACAGTGGGCCTCATCACGACCTCGGAGGTAACCCTTAAATCCGGCGGTAGCGGTATTACCGCTGGATTTAAGGGTCTGCCGAATCAGGGCCTCGGCGGATTTCAACCCAGATCTGAGCTGGCGTGAAATCTGCCGAGAATTCGCGCTCATATAGCCGGTGGGAAATCCGCCGGCGGTATGAGCGCGAAATTTCCCCATTGAGCCCAATGGGGAATGGGGCATTCCCGAATGGGCTCAATGGGGAATGGGGACTTCCAAGTCCGCCAAACTCGTGATCCCGTGCTATTAGCGCCGGGGGCTATGGCGGTCGCGCTAATAGCCCCCGCGCTAATACCGCCGGCGTTACCGCCGAGGTCATGATGAGGCCCAGTATCTTTAAGCTGGGTGATGTTGTGGCCCTGATGTGCAATGGTGTCTTCATTAGTGCTTATTCTGTTTTCAGTTTCCGTGACACGTGCGCTCTCTTAGTCCACTCTGGCCTTGAGGAAGCCAATAGTGGTTACTATATCATCCAGCTTCATGTTCACTGCACGAAATCCATTATGCACTATTGCTGTCAACCTGTCTTCTTGATCTCCAACTTCTGGATCCAAGGCCTCATTAGAGCTAGTGTGGATGTCCGCAGTAGTGATTTGATTCTGGCTGCCAGTGTAGGCATCCATTGGGCCTTTCTTCTTGTTACCAGAAGTCTTGGCCCCTTTACCTGTTTTGTGTGGTTCACCCATAATGATATCGTGGTATATGCTGTTGTATTTCCCTCAGTGGTCTATTATTGGGCTTGTCACACTCCTGCGCACTTTCAAATCTGCCCCTTGTATGATGCTTCTGTAAGGGATTAGGACAAGGTTCTAAGGTTGGGGGCGTTATATTCACGCAATCATCAGGATATAGTTTGCCAGAACTTGGTTACCACGAGTGGACTGTGTCCTCCCATGTATTGTATTGTTGGATTATTAAGTTTGTGTTGATTCATGGTGTTATGTCCTTTCAAGAGTCTTCAGCTTCCATTGCTTGCCTGGCAGCTGATGTGGGTCCGCCGCCCTCTCGCCGGCCCGTCTCTCGGGGTGGCATGCACTCAAATGCTTTAGCACGTCGGGGGGATCACCTCCAGTGTGCAATTTTATAGTAACAAACTTCTTCACTGTCGTGTGTTTTAGCGTGCGTAACAGTCTGCGTTTACCAAAAGCGCTGCGCTCTTTTGTATGGGTGATCACAGTGGCCTGCACAGGGCCACCCAAGGGGAGGCCCCCCAAGGCCTACCAATCAGTTTATATGGTCTCTAAAGGGCAGCCACCCAACCCGCGAGGGACGGGGCCAAGATAACCCGGAGCAGCTTGTATCCTGCCGGGCTTGCCACACCCGTGTTCCACGCCGAGAACAGCAGGACCGCTGGTACGCCCAGGAGAGAGCCACCCAACAGTGAGAGCCCGCTGGCCCATGCCGATCAACCGTGTCAATATGGCACCGCTCCCCATCCGCTGCACCACCGACCCCCTTACTTGGTGCCCTGAGGCGTATGGTGGGATGCAAAGTAGGATCTGGGGGGGGGGGGTCTTGGAGATCAGCAGCGGGAGAGCTACGGGAGCCCAGGCCGCATCAGGAGGTCTGCCGGTCCACCTCTACTCCGATCACCCTCTCTGCATCCGCGTTCCAGCTACGCATCAAGGATTCGGGCGCTGGGCGCGGGTTGCAGGCCCAGGCTCTGCCCATCCGCGGCCTTCCGTCCCCCTGCATCCATGGCTCTAGGGTGGTTTCTCTCGGTACTCCTAGCCAGATCGTCACAGCTACGTGAGTTGGCTGATGTTTATCTAGCCGTAACTTCAGTGCTTTTGGTCGCTGATTGCCAGGAGTTTCCGGGAATACGCACGGATACTTGGCCTATCCGTAAAGCTATTTTCAGCTCAGCAGGCGGCTCCGAAAAGGATAATTAGGCACAGGATTTCTCAGTGGAGCGGGAGCTCTAAAATCAGGCGGCCATTTCTACAGTGCACAACAGCGCCCCAGGATTTGGATGCATTGTTGATGTGGTGAGACAGAGTTAGGTCAGAGTCCATTGTACAGTCAAGGTTTTTGGTCGGCAGGGGAGGCCCAGTGAGGGTGGCCAGGGAGTTGGCTGGGGAAATAGAGCATACCATGATCTCCATTTTACCTGGGTTCAGAAGGAGATTGTTAGTCATCATCCAGCGGTCAATTTCTGTGCAACATGCTGCTAGGTAAGGGCTAGGGTAGGTGGTCGATTTAGGAATTCTCGAAGTTTAATTTGTGTGTCATCTGCATAGTTATAGCAGGTGAGGTTGTGTGAGCGGATTGTCCTAGGCATGGGGGTGTAAGAAACTCATGGTGGCAATAGTAAAGATAGAGACAAGTGATCACAGTTCAAAGGTGTTTATTAAACTGCATGCAGGTTGGAAAAACACCTAATGTAAACCTAAATCTAAGAAGGGAGCAAGCGTCACCAATCAGATGAAAATAAGGCAGTCCTAGTGGCGTTGTGTCAAATAAACAGGGCCTATATTAAGAAACTTATTTCCAAAACCTTACAACTAATACAAAAAGGGGTGTGGGATAGTTTCCAGGAAAAGAAAGAAGTGTTCACAAATAATAGGTCAGGATGCGGTAGCTTTGGACTCACTTCCCCACGTTTTGAGCATGGGGTAAGGTGGGATCTTGGAGCACAGCACACACTACTGCTTTCACAGCACGAGTGGACATTTCTTTCTCAGCTTATCAAGACCCTTGATGGCCAAGTCTCTTTTACCAAAAGTCTCTTGCCTTCGAGGGCTTTACGTCTTCAAATATCAAAAACAAAAGTTCCTTTAACAAAATTAAAGTTTGTTTCTTTGGTTCACTTAGGGTGAGATTTTTGACCCCTAGGCCCCCCTCTTTGGGCCGCTGACCCCTGCTCCTCGTGGTGTTGAGTGATTGCTTTTCAACCCTGGATCTCCCTTGTTTGGGCGCAGAACCTTTCACAAATTTCAATTTCTTTTTAAACAGTTCTAGTGGACATCCCTCGGCTGGTTTCACTCTTGTCAACACACTGTTCCGTGGGACTTTAGACTTTGCCCCTTTCTCGTCATCATCATCCCTCTTCCGGGTTCACACTTGCCAACTTCACCTTCACATTCACTTTCAATGTTTATGGGATTCACTTCTGTTTGCTTTCTCATGTGGTGGGATTCACTTCCCTTTCTTTCTTTATAGTTTGTAGATCAAAGGCTTTTGACTGTACAGGATTTTGCTTGACCTCCTGTATGACCACTTTGACCTATCTTGGCGGCTCCTCTACAGCCTTCTGATATCTATACTTTAACTCAGATGGGGATCGACCAGAGTTTCTCGGAGCAGCACCCACATGGTGCCGATACCTTTCTGCAGCTGGTGCTCCCTTTTCACTTTTACAGTTCTTTAAACTTTTCTCACTTGCGACTTTGCGACTTTCATTCAACACAGCTTGGTTCGTATTGGGTCTCTCTTCCACTCACCAGCTGTGATGAACCGCTTGACTTTTCTCTTCACTGGAATCAAGGCCGGTACCATGGTCTTGGGAGCTTCCCTCGCTGCTGCTTATCAGCGTCGACATGCTGTTGATACCACCGGCATCTGCTGCAACACACTCCGTATATTGTCCTCGGTCTTACGATTCCTTCTGTGGAGGTTTTGCGGGTTTGCATCGAAAAGGGCAAGGTTGTATCTCTCCTTGGTAGCCTCTCGATATTCGCTGTCTTTCTCCTCCTTTTGAACTGCCGGGTCTGGATAGCTGTCTCATCATGTGGTCTGTCTTGCTCGTACTGTGCTCTCCTGCTCTGCCTTTTACCCATGTGGGGAAAAGGAAGAGCCATCAGGTGTGTGCGATTTAAGTCAATTGACTGACTTTGCCTGACCTTTGTGTCAGGACATGTCAGATAAACAGTTTTATTTCAATTCCTTTGCCTTTCATGAGTTAAAACAGTGTTCATGTAAGAAAGGGGAATTATAGTCTTTGTTCTAGGGGGTAGGTGTTTTCGGAAGGGTGGGTTTTGGAGATCTGTAATTGTTGGTCACTTTCGACTGGGAGTTTGGAAAGTGACAATCAGAGGGATGGGATTGGTAAGGCTTACAGGGCAAACGGGAATAGCTGGGATCATGAAATAAACAAGGGGATTGTGGGGATTGTAGTATTTTACCTGAGCAGGTTGGCAGTGCAGGAAATAATAATCAGAGGGACGGGAAGAAGAATTATTGGGAGTATTTGGATAGTGGACAGGAAAACAAGGAGTCTGAGAAAGTTGGTTTCTGACTGCAACAAGGTGTGTAATGGATTCATCTGAAGAGGAGGGAATGGTGGATTCGCGAAAGGGAAGTTTATTGGATTGAAGGGAGGTCGAGTTGATATAGCCCATAAAAGTCTTGGTGACCTTGTCTTCCTCATCCCCTTCTCCGGTATAGTACCGCGTCTCACCTGGGGCATTCCCCCGAGTGCAACCCCGGGCTCCCTCACCCAGGTGATCCTCCCTCGCTCGTCCACCCCCAGTGTTGGGATCTGAGAGTGCCAACCCTCCCCTGGCCACCTGAATAAGGGCTTCCCAAGGTTTACTTGGGAGAACACCCTCAGGTTTCTCACAGGGGTCATGTAAAGGTTGAATATAAGGGGAGAGAGGCAGGCACATTTGGGTACTCCCGTGTTTACCAGGCGAGCGGAGGAGAGCAAAGGGAGAAAATGGGTGATTTGCGGTCTATTAGTGAGGAATGAGGTGATCCAGGCGAGCGCTGAATCTCGTATTCCACAGGAGTGCAGTCAGCCAAGGAGGATCATGTGGTTAATAGTGTCAAACGATGCTAAGAGGTTGAGAAGAATAGGTTCTGTGCATCCTTCTGAATCTGTTGTGACTTTGAGGTCATCCCAGATAGAAATCAGGGTGGTTTCTGTTCGGTGGCGCAGACGGAAATCTGATTGAGCTGGGACTAGGAGATTGTTAGATTCCACAAAACCATTGAGCTGC
The DNA here is from genome assembly GCF_040938575.1 of Ambystoma mexicanum. Lineage (NCBI taxonomy): Eukaryota > Metazoa > Chordata > Amphibia > Caudata > Ambystomatidae > Ambystoma > Ambystoma mexicanum. Next base: position 57,720,472 of record NC_090938.1, read on the forward strand.
GAGTATGCACTGCAGTCGATGTATAAATAGATTCAGGAGGCATCGACTCCAAACTTCATTATCGCTCATAGCCATATTGGTCAACGACCACAAGCCCCTTTTAGCTCCAGAAATCAGAGACTTTTTTCGCGAGCTGGGCTAAAACGGCTCTCATTTAATCTTTTATGCTCAACACTGCTGTTGCTACATGGTAAATGATGGTATACAAATTGTCATATTACCTGTAGCTTGTGTAAAGTAGCGGGCTACCTCACAGTCTCTCCAAATCTTAAAATCCCATTTACCTTACATTTTCCCAAAGAATAAACTCAAAAACTGTGTCCTTCCTCAACTGCTCTTAAATATGTGTCATTATTCGCAGTGGATGCTCATTCTGCAGCCATACTGGAAGAAAGAATGTTCTCATATAACAAATGGGCCACTGTTTCCTCAGTATAACTATATTGAAAGTAGAAATGGTGCTGGATCTCATATTGTAACAGCGTTGTCTGTTTCGACGTACTAAATACCAACATACCATTTGAGACAACCTATATAGTTCACACCGCAAGTTCATGTGGGCACATAAACTACGCTTCAGATTCCTATTACATTTCATGTCATGGCCAAACTAGAAATAAAAAAATGTACAACAGCCTAACCTCTGGACTTATTTTCCTACAACATCTCATGAGTGCAGATCGAGGTCAAATGGCACAAAATCTCAGCTTGAGAATAAATGCTATATATTCAGAGCTTTCTGTCTAGCCACACACTAAAATATACCACCCAGCATGATCATTCAGAACCCCCACAATTGATGTAAATAGTAGATCTGAAATTGTTCTCTTTGTGCCAATTCTATATCAAGCAAGCCAACTCTTATAACTCTTTTGCCATTTTCAAAGACCAACCATTTAAAATCACAAGGACATGTTTTTCTTTCAGAAAAGGCTCAACTAAAGGTCCTTCTAATATACCTCTCCCAAACCTCGGTCTGTGAACTGTAATTTGCAAATTCACCTCTCTTGTGGGTTTGTCAACATAAACCCTATTAAAAGGGTAAACTATGACATACACTACAGTGGTGCTCCTACAGTTACTGTCGATTATCAATTGCTATTTTTATCTTAGCATTCAAAACGTTCCTCAAAACCTAGTTCTTCCATCCCTCCTCTTGAAACCTTCTTGTTAAAATGCGCACAGAAACACTGTCCCAACCCGACAACACACCTATCCACCCAAACCTCCGCGGATGCCGGCAGCGTTCGCTGCAGCACAATGTGATAAATTCTCCCCTCCACGCCCAGACGATCGTACATCACTCCCCCGTCTACCCAAGCCCCTCTTCCACTGCTCAGGCTCTCAATCTAGGGAAAACACAACTGGTGAGACCATCAAATCACGTTGGACCTAGAATAGCAACATTGAAGATGAACTCCATCTGAGTTTAAGGTATCTATACCTTGCACCATGTCTGTGGACATAGGCCGCACACCTGGCCAGCCATTCATGAACTATAGAATGCAGCTATGGCTATGCAAATCCAGTCTAACAGCTTGCATACCCAACCACACTGAAACCCCTGATGTACCACAACACATATGTCATTAGTATACAGCGACAAACTACAAAAAACATCGGTCTATCTGAGCATACGTCAAGTCTCCGGCACCCACCCACATGCCTGACCTGGCTTCTTACTGGAGCCTAGCCAGCCCACCTAAGTCCTAATCTGGCAAAACGCACACACACATCTTAAAAACTAACTCTTAGAATCTGCCACACATGGACCTCTGTCCCAGAGGGTGTTCCAACCACAAAGCACATTTAAACCATACAAATGGGGAAAGGGCACTATATAAATGGGGAAAGAGCGCTACATAAATGACGAATACTATACAATACAATACAGTAATTGAATAGGTGGTCAATGTCAATTTATAAACCACAAATCTTCCACAAGGCCATTGGCCAACTATAGAGTCCACATAGTGAACCAGTCTGGGGTATGTTTCTCTAATGATCTTAAAACCTGTATCAAAGATTTTTTTAGATTTCTGCCTCTTCTTAATGTTCTCCAGGAATTCACATATCCTGTCTGTCAAATATGCCAATTTTCCAAATTAATGTCCTTATATTTTTAATTTACTTGTAAAATGACACGACAAACACAGTTTCTTTCAGTCTTAAAGGGAAAGTTCAGTCCGAAATGTTATTGTCCCAATCGATCATGCATGTTTTTTTTAAGCATACTGAAATCGATCTTTAAAAAAATTCCTTTGCATCTTATCTTATTTTTCTTCACATTTACACATGCGAAAACAACGGGTCGGGTGTCGCCATCTTGTCCTAATCTTATCCGTTATTACATCGGCCTAAGTTCAAGTGCCCTCGCGGCACTAAATCATGTCACCCACCCATCAAGCTAGCATCACTCGACGCTTATGCCCATTTTGACAATGCCAATACACGTCTCGTGTCAACGTCCTCTGTGCGCAAGCTAGTGATGTGTCACCATGGAAATGCCAATACGCCTTTTCCTCCAAGTATAAACAAACCCTTTTCGGTCACACAACAGTGGAGTTTCTTTTTCCTTCCTGTCAATGTCTGTCATTCGATCCTCCATGACTTCTTTCTGCTCTTTTCAGCTATCCTTCCAGTTTGACACCCTGTGAACAGGTACTTAGAGTATATGAACTGATTAAATGCAATATTTGCTTTTATTTAAACATTTCTTATATTCATAAGCCTTTACAAAACCATATTTAAATTCTACTTTTACAGGGCTTAATTTGTACATGTGTGCATGTAAAATGTTATAGTTTGTGCCTATTGTTCATGTCTTTGCACTAAGGGTATTTGTAACATGGCAGTGTGTTCTCTTCTCCTTCTTCAATAGTTTTAACTATATACAAAAAAAAACCACATTCATATTTTTCTGACTGTTCCTTTTGTACTTCTTTAATTTTCAGGAACTATGGCAACAATACAGCCCGACCAGTATGAGCCTGAATATTCAGAGTAATAAAGAGAAAGAAGTGGAAATGATGGGGAATCGGGAGAGCCCTGATGATCAAACACTGGATCCTGAACCCATTCGCATGGAAGACGTTTCCACCTGGTGTACCTGCGATCATTGCAAGTTTATGCCAAACGTAGTGGAGAACTGCTGCTGCCAAGAAAACTATGGATGCTTGGTCTACATAGCAGAAGAAGACACATCACTGCTATGCGTTACCGAGCTGCAAGACATCAGGGCAGCATGCCTCACAAGATCTGTGTTGCGGCGGATGATGATGATTCTTATGCACGAACTTCAAGCAACAGTTTGCCCTTGTAATCCAAGTAACGAGGAAGTTCACTCTAGATCTGATGTATGTTTGACAACTGAGATGACTAACTTTTGATGTTGAACTGCTACATCATTGTAACTTCCATCGATCAACGACAAATGTTTTTTTTTCTGTAAATTGAATACATTTCTCGTACTAGTGTAAAGGCAGAGTATTCATTGCTAGATTTAACGTCCAAACAATTATATTTCATTCACTTTGAACTTTAAAATAATACTGCCCTAGGTTCAAAACTGTTCTAGCTTAAATGGGCATTCACATTTGTACTTTATCGATACTTCAAATACCAACAACTTTATTCTGAAAGCTACTTTTTAAGGGGAACAATGCCATTGAATGTATGTGGGTGTTTCAGGATAAAGAAACACAGTCTGGTTCCTTCATGTGAAATATTTCTGTTTCTCTGTCATAGGTGGTACAGGCTTGTGGCCTATCGTGCGATTACATGGTGGATTCATGGAAGGCCTGGATTCCGCTTTCGACGAGTAATACCTTCCTGTGTCATTCGAGCCATTTGCATGAAATTCTCCAGTGAAGACGGACAGTGCAGGGAATTTTTACACACAGTACCGCAACCGCATCACAACAATTTGTAGTTTGTTTGTGCCATCAACATTACTGAAGTATATAAAAAAAAAGTTAACATGAATAGTTGTTTACATTTTTTAGTAAGTGAACAACCCGTCCAACCTTCTAGGAGGTTCATGAAAGAAGTTTTGTCTCCTTTTGCCCTTGCCTCATCACTGATGTTTTGTGCAATAAAATCCACAGCCTTTTATTGCCAACACAAAACCAATATCTCAGTCATCTTTATGGGCAAAACCCACTGGAGTGGGGTTTTTTGGTGTCTTTAACCACAGTTGCCATCTCGCCTTCAGAGCTTATGTATCCCTTGACCATTGTTCCCCACCTTTTGCCCTCGCCTCATGCCCATTCATCCCCCTCCAGTATCAATGACAGCTTGCACCTTTGACCATGCGCTCGCAAGGGGGCTGGGTGTATGGGAAAGCCCAAGGTGCCAAACCCCATGTACGCCTCAAAGGAATCTTCGGCACTGGCGACCATTGTCCACATGACCAGCGCACAGTGGGTGTCTGCAGACTAACCTTTGAACACGCCCTTCCTGCAATCATCATATGTATGTATCCCTTGAACACTGATCCAGGCCTTTTGCTCTCACCTCATGCCCATCCTTCCCCTGCCAGTATCAATGAAAGCTAATACCTATTACTGTGCGCACCCGAGTGGGCTGGTGGATGGGAAGGCTCAAGGGGCCAAACACCATGTACACCTCAAAGGAATCTTCTGCACTGCGACCATTCTCCACATGGCCACTGCAGACCCGGTGTCTCCAGACTGCCCTTTGAACACCCCTTCCCGCAATCATCTGTCTTGATATTGGGCAAATCTTCCTCGGGACCAGCCCTTGGGAGCAAAAATTACCCAATTCAGCCCAAAATACAGGTTCTATTGTGCCGAGCAGTGAACTCATGCTAGTGACAAATGACACCTTCAAAAAGTTTTAGTATTTATTCTAAACAGTGAATTTCAGCAACATCTTGGGATTCAAGTTAGAGAAGATTACAAAACACAAAACTTAGAGAAATGCAAAATATAGAGAAACATAGAACTTAGAGAAACATAGAGAAACACAGTCTTACGCCCCTTCAATCAGCACTGGGAGACCCTGGCCCTCATAAGCTAGCTGTAACAAGCCCCGCTCAGAGGACAGCGCTGCAGGGTGCCGACAGAGCCACAAATTCCGGACACTTGATCTTGCTCGAACCAAGTCCACAGATCGATCTCCCACCTGAGTCATGTGCGCATGCATTTTTATAATCTCGTGCTGTCAGTCCATGACGCACAGTTCCAGAACTTTCCCTGTGCAAAATATAGGCTTGCTCATGAAAAAACCCAACTCTGTGAATTTCCACTGTGCTCCTTTTCTGTGCCCCTCCCTACTTGGAGCCCATCTGCGCGAAAGCTCAGGAATGTCTTATCAGTGCCATCTCAGAGAAAGAGGATTTGTTTACGAAGCCATGCAGGGCTACCGTTAGAAAGGCAGAATATTCTAAGAGAAGCCGAGATGAATTAACCCCATGTGAGCAAGCTCTAAAAGGCATGCACTCATAGCTTAGTGTTCATAGCGCTTAAGATTGGCTACCTAAGCGCTATATAGGTGCCATAATGTTCCAAACACTCCAATAATGTCTATTAGCTACAGAGCTGGGGCCTTCGCCCTGCCTGTCTATCTACAATGCATAATGTGACCTACCACCCCTACTAGGCCTGCATATTCCTTGTAGCTCACTACTGCGTAATGGAAGTGCTACAACAGACTACTGTCAGCATTTTTGGCATATACTTTGAATAAACTATTGGCTTTCAGTGGCTAATGCTGTCATCTAAAGCCCTTATTGGCAAATTTGCAATTTTGTGTATCACTACATCATCATATGTATGTATCCAAAGAACACTGTTCGCATTGAACCCATCCTCATCCTTCCCCGCCAGTTTCAATGGCAGTTCACACCTATGACCAAGTTTATTGAATGGAATAGTAATATGTAACGATTTGCTGTATAACTATGAGTTCGGACTAATTTCATCACCTTGATAATTAGACAAGGTTACAAAGGTTTTTTTTAAATTTAAAACTAAATGTACAAACAAAGCTATGTGATTGTTGCTTTGCTCACAGTGATACTTTATTAATTTTAATAATTATTTATATTTTTTTAACAGATCTTAATAAATACCTTGATAGTTACCTAGAGAACATCTCTGCAATCAACAAGTAATATATTGTCAACAATCTACTTGTTACCTGGCTTGCTGAATCGGCTCATCTGTTCATCCAAGTAAGGGTTTGTCAACTATTTTGTTTGGTCGTTTCCTCGATCGCTCCCCGGTAGGTTTCTATTGCTTTATACCCAATGTACACTGTTATCTTATTTTAATGTATTTCAATGACGTCATCCTTCATTGAGAGTGTTATGTATATTTATCTCTGGAATTATCACATTGCATTCCAGTGAATTGAATCGGAATATAATGTTTCGTAGTCTATGTTTTAAACGCATGTTTTCTTTTGGTGGCTCAAAGTTTATTAAATGGAATAGTAGTATGTAATGATTTGCGGTATAAGTATGAGTTCGGACTAATTCCATCGTCTTGATAATTAGACAAGGTTACAAAGGTTTTCTTTAATTTAAAACTAAATGTACAAACAAAGCTATGTGCTTGTTGCTTTGCTCACAGTGATACTTTATTAATTTTAATAATTATTTATATTTTTTTAACAGATCCTATAGACATTTCAAGAATGCCTTCATGTATCATTTTTGGTTGCCCTAAACTCCTGGCACAGTCCTTCATGTATTCCCAAGAAGATGGCTTTTATATTGCAGATTTCCATGGTCTGAGATAGAAAGAAAAGCTAAGGATGTCTGGGAAGATGTGAGGGGCAATCTATTCCGGGTCTGCAGATGATATGTACGAAGCATCACAGTACACTAAAAAGCATTGTCCCAGACAACTTCGCAAATTACTTACAAACGCAGTTCTGACTAAATTTCAGCGCACGCTGGCTCAGGTGAGTAGTAGAAGATGAATTTATGTCTGTTGTTATATTAAAAGAGTGGTCTTTATACATATGTCTTCTAAATGATCTCTCAAACTATTGAAATAGTGTGTGTAAGAGGTAACATGATGAGCCCTTTTTAGTTTCTGAGGAACAGTTCCATCGATGTTATATTACACAAGTTGCGCTCGCGACACACTACAGAAACAGTTAAACAAAATAGCCTAAATTGAAATTTTTTTAATCTCCACTTTCGGTTATTCTCTTAATTTCTTTTAGATTTCTTGGCTAACATGTATTTCTTTACATCGAGCTCCCTGATGGAAGTCCAGACCTTCACCAATGAGGAAACCACAGACACCTCGAGTAGCCCAATGGTGAGGACAAGCAATATGAACGTTTAGGGCATTCGATGTAGTCAAAATTATCATACTAATGTACCTTTTCAATGTGACTATTTTCTGAACATATATATATATATGTATATACAATGAAGGCGCAAGATTCATCATTGATCACTATTCCAGAGTCAACAGCAACCTCACTCACGTAACAAATCATTATTTTATACAAATGCTTTATATGCGACTGAACAATACATGCATGTGGTCTACTTCAAATTGAAGCAGAAATAAGATTGTTATGTATAATATTAGTTATTGATACAAAGTGGCATGTAGGAGTGTCTGTCAATATGGACCATCGTCTCCATCACATGTATCACAATGGTGAGGACAAGCAATATGAATGTAGTAATGTTTTAGGGCGTTTGATGTGGTCAAATTTATCATACTAATGTACCTTTTCAATGTGACTATTTTCTGAACATATATATATATATATATATATATATATATATATATATATATAGTGCCTCACCACACTAAACAGCTTGGGGTGTTGATTGAGCGACCCAGCAGAAAGCATAGTGTGAGTAGAGTGGCAACCAGTCTTCAATATCCAGCACTCCCTGAATACAAAGATTCAGGCTTCCTCAAAGAGGGACTCTTCTTTGCGATACACCTCTCTGCTATTTCAGATAAGGACAGACAGAGGAGTTGATTGCACAAAAGAGCGGGGAACACGTGCACCGCCAAACCAACGCTGCAAGAAATCATAGGAATGATTTAATAACAATAATTCTCCGTTTTGACCATAAACACAAATAAACCCACACCTGTGGATACCTGATTGTAAATCGGCTATGATGTGGAAAGACAATTCCAGACCCTTTATTCTGAACCTATAAAAGAAACCCCAAACTATAAACTCAGAAACCAGTAGAGTAGGATTCCCAAATGATGACTAAGTGATAATCACTGACCTGAGTGTAGACTGGCTTGGAGATTAGAGTATTCCTGTGGTCATCGTATTAAACAACAATAGGAAGAAAAAATAACAAACAGTAATATTAGTACAGGGTAGGTAACCCGGGCGGCACGAGGGATGCACTAGTTACGGGTTGGTGCATTAATCAGCAAAGCGTTTGAAATGCACAGTAGTCGAGGGTCTAAAACAGCACAAAGCAGGTTAGTGGAGTGTTGATTTCTAAGTCAGGAAAAAAGACGGTGAAGTTCCCAATCTCTCCTTGATAATGAGAGGAGGTTGTGGCTTTAATGGAATGGTAGGTTTCACAAGGCAGGAAGAATGTTGACACAGAAGGAATACACCACTTCCTATTTTGATGTATGTAACGGAATACAATACAAAAGTAGCAGAAGGACTCACGTGTAAGCAGTAAGTGGGTGGCGGCAGTCCGGGGCCGGTCCGTTCTCGGCAACAGGAAGCTAGTTCAAAGCAGAAGGGAGATGGAGGCAGTCCGGGGACGTTCCGCATTTGAGTACCAGGTAAGCAGAGCAGGATTTCGTTCAAAGCAGGAGGGAGACAAAGGCAGTCCGGGCACGTTCCGCGTTCGAGTACCAGGTCAGCAGAGTCAGTCCAACGACGTAAGCAGAGTCGGAACACCAAACAAACAAGGAATTCTTCTGTTGGGTACTCCTGAAAGGTTGAAAGACAAGTGTGATGAATACGCCACAATTAGCAGCCCCAAACACACCACCAATGCCAGATTTAAGCCTCAAGGGGGGATAGGCTACCCCGTACGTGAGTTGTTGGCATGCACGTAACGCATCACCTGACATGGATGCGCTCTGTATACAAACAGCCTTCATTGCAACCTGTGCCTCTGCCATACGGACGCTATGACACTACAATTCCAGTGAGAAGCAGGGGGACGCATTGATGTAACTGAAGAATCCTGTTGTCGATGCTTAACATATATGTATATAATGATATATATATAATGAAGGCACAAGATTCATCATTGATCACTATTCCAGAGTCAAAAGCAACCTCACTCACGTAACAAATAATTATTTTATACAAATGCTTTATATGTGACTGAACAATACAGGCATGTGGTCTACTTCAAATTGAAGCAGAAATAAGATAATTATGTATGATATTAGTTATTGACACAAAGTGGCATGTAGGAGTGTCTCTCAATATGGACCATTGTCTGCATCACGTGTTTTCTTTTTAATTTTGCCTTTACATCCTAATTAAAACAAATACTATGTTATGGGGGATGTTGGAACTTCCACGACAATCACTTCCTCATTTGCCACCGGTCCGGAGTATGAGGTATTCCTAGTTAAACTTTTCGTTATATTAGTAGTTGTGGATCTACTTTTTGGGGTTTGAAATTAGTGTTTTACATTTCAAACAATGTACAATACTGTAAGTGTAAAAAATGTGAATCAACAACTTCATTGTATTTGTCGCCCATAGAACTGCAACAATGAAAGTAAACCTCCACAAAAACCTTGAGTTTTTGCCATCTCATGAGTTGAGGTGGCAATTCCATCCCAAATGTCCTCATTCTCATTGACCGGATCTGCTCCTCCTTTACAAAGTTGGCCAATAATGATAGCTCCACTTGCAACTGGGCTGGCTGTGGCACAACCCCACCTACCATTCACTTGGGGATAGGCCAATTCTAACCTGCTCCCTCCTTACAATGTCCTTAGGAGGAGAGTTGCTGGGAGAAACTATACTACCAGTCGGTTTACAGCCCCTATTGTCCATCGAGCTTCCGATAGAACATTACAGCGCCAACTAATGTTGGAGGAAACATTTTAATCACTATGTTTTGCAGGATGATATAACATCAACTCCATGTGACATTGCGGAAGGTTGTCAGGTGGAATCTAAAATATATATTTTGAAAACATCACACATACCAAGTGTTTGACCTTATCTTGCTAAGAATTTTCAAATTCTATCACTTAAACAACTTTGTCAAGAATTACTTTGTGAGATCAAAGTTTGTACAATGAAATTTGCTTGAAAATTCACTTTTTTTAATGAATGTTACGTCCAAGGAATGTACCACTCAATCGGTTGAAATTGAAGAGACACATGAACCAGAGGTATACATAACATTATCTGAAATGTAATTTATCAACACGTATGATAGGCATGTCATATTTTTAATATGTTTACATTTTTTACAGACATAAATTAGGTTCTAGTTGAAGCTGTGTACATATGTTTCATTTAGTGGAAAAGACATTTCCTCAGTGTATACATTCTAAAAAATCTTTTTTCCAGCCTGGTATTGTGGTCGGAAAATCGAAGTGCACTTCTTCAAGGAAAATTAAGAAAGGCAGGGTAAAGAACAAACCAGTTTGTTTTGGAGAAGTTTTTAAGCAGATATTTTAATCATATTAGGTTTTTTATTGGTAAATTGTATCTTCTGTATGTGATATGTGAATTGAGCATGTTTCCCTTTAAATCTGTTAGAGGCTCAGGAGGAAGAGGAGCATAAAGACACAGACACCAACAGAAACTAATGATGTTGCTTGCCAAACTGATGTCACTATGGATTAACTACATTTTGAGGCACAGCCTGGTCAAGTTAAGATTCAGGTGGCCTCATTACGGGTCCGTCAGTAAGACTGCCGGTGATACCGGCGGGTTGCTGCCGGACCCGGAAAAAATTACTGGTGCCTGACTTCCTGGTAACACCGGGGGATTACAACCCCAGTGGTCCGGGAAGTCAGGCGCTGGCAGTTTGTCCTACAGGACTCTATGGGAATGGGTGTTGATTCTCCCAACTGAAGTAACAAAGTTTTAACAATCTCACCTTGACAGATCGAATGATCCGTTAGAGAACAATCAAATGCTGCAGTGAAAGTTCCCCTGTAACTGCCCTGCCCTCTCCGACCCGGAATAGGAGTAACCAGGGGAAAGAACAGGGCTGCCAGGGAAACCCTCGAGAGGGAAGAAAACCCTGGTCGAGTCCGGGAGCTTCGTGGATCAGGATGGATGCAGAACTGTCCTCGATTCGTGGCGATGGATGGCAGGCGGGAAGGCTTCTTCTGGATGCACAAAAGAATATGGTAAGAGTATTTCAGAGAAGGATGGAATCTGAAGAGTATAGCGGAAGGTTGAATAAAGAGTTCTCTCACCAGAGACGGCGGGACTCGAGAGTTGGATGATCGGTCTTTGGTCTCAGGAGAGAGACGACTGGAAGGTGGGAGCTCTACAATACACAATCAGGTAAGTGCCAAAGTCGAGAGAAGGGAAAGACCCTGATATAAAAGCACTTACTCCTAGCGGGTGCCAAAGAAACGACAAAGCCGGGGCTAGAGCTTTTGCATAGCCGACAGAGACAAGGGCTTGGCGGGAAGATCCGAATGCTAGAAAGGCTAGATTCGAAGGGGAGAGCTGGTGACGAGATCTGGGAAGTAAGAAAGTACAGAGTTAGTAAAGCGGAGAAGTTTGAAGAACTAGTGGGTAGTAGAAAGTCTAGTAACGAACTCTCGGAGCGTCAGTAGAAACAGAAGTGACGCGAAGAGCTGTCGGCTCTCGTTCCGGATAAAGGATGACGTGAGCGGTCATGAGCGTCTCAGGGAGACGTGAAAAGACTAGACTGCTACCCTCTGCTCGGAGATCACCTTGAGCATTACTCCTGGAAGTCGTACTGTGAAGCGTACCGCACAAGCGGTTACGAGCCCACAGAGACCACCTCCCGCAATGTGTAACAGTGGGGACCATGGAAGCACCAGCACTGTTGTTAATGGTGTCAGTGCTTCCGTGACAGCTTGCCTACCGTGGCCACTGTGCCCAGCACAGTCAACACTGTCGGGCACAGCTGCTCCAGCAGGCAAACCCGTAGTGTGCCAGTCCAGAAACAATGGTGCCGGTAGGCTTACCAATACTGTTGTTTCCAGACCGGCACACTTGTAATGAGGCAAAGAGTCATGATACAAATGTCCAGTGGCATGAATATGTTTCATCGTCCGCCCCTCCTGGAGCCTGTGGAATAGATGGTGTTTGTGGAACCATTAACTTCCCATTCACGTTTTCTGCCATGCGTGCATGCGCGGTCTAGTCGTTTCTTTGGAGACAGATGCACAAGCTTACATCAACTGTGTGTGACACCATCTCCGTGCGTTGCAACACAATTTGTTTTTTTCTTTGGGTAAGACGATGTGCTACTGCCGTGTGCTCTTCGCTCTCCCTCTCTTTTACTTTCTGCTGCCCTTCTTTTTCTTACGCTAGCTTGTCTCCCCGGGGTCCCTTTGTCATTTTTTACCTTACACTCTGTGCCCCCCTTTCCTTACCACTTCTCATTTTTTCCTTTCTCTTTTTTGCCTAAGAGGTTTCCAGCTAACAAATTTTGGCCTGCTTACTTTCGATTTTCTTCTTTGCATTTTGCTTTCACATCTTGTGTGGTCTTCTCTGCCATTTGCCAGCCCTGCTTCTGGACTCCCTTTCCTCTTACCAACTGGATCTACAGCCACAGACTGGGTATAGTTTGTTCATAAGATCCTTAGATCTACTGTATTCCATATCTCTACTTCAAGAAAACACACCAAATTCTTGAACTCCCTATAAGCGGACGACATGCTTTTAAACTTACAGCACCCTGAGACTAATCTACAGTATTTTTTAGACATATTTGAGCCCTATGCAGACCTCTCAGGCATCACAATTAATGTGTAGAAATCGTGCTTGTTCCCCTTGGCAGAGTATAGAGGGAAACCCCTGAACGCATTGCCAGTGCTATCTATTAAGTGGGAGATGTACACATTTAGATACCTCGGAGTAGAAATCGACCATGACCCCAAGACAGAACAAATACGGAACACACTAAAGGCAGTAGATAAAATAAAACATCCACTACTTTCTGGGCTAGATTACCACTCTCATTAATGGGTAGGGCCCCTCTGTTAAAGATGGTGGTGGTCCTGAGGTTCCTGCATTTTTTCACTAATGTCCCTTATGACATACCGAAAGGCTTCTGTAAGAAACTTGACACAACATGCCGTAGGTTTTTATGGCACAATTGGAGATGCAGAATGGAACTAACAAAATTACAGCATCCGTACGACCAAGCAGCGATAAAAGTGTCCAATTTTGAAGCATATTTTGTAGCGAGCCAACTTCAATTTGTCACAAATTGGCTGTCAGACGAACAGACAGGGATACAGCCAGCATTCACCCCATTCGTTTTTAAGGAGGTGATATGGACCGAAGCGCCACATCGTCCGAAACCCCTGCTTTTGCTGATGATGGGCAAGAAGGTATGGCACAGGGCTTGTCGCTTCCTAGATGAAGAGTCACCCTACTCCCATCAGATACCATTGGTTATGCTAAAGGTGGAGGACCCATAATTTAGACTTAATGTAAGGAAGTATTGGGAACCCATGGGGGTAGCTACGGTGGGAGATATACTATGCGAGGGGAGACCATTGGAATTCGGTGCGCTCACCTCGGAAACTGGCTTACATGAAGGGCAACACATAATATATGCTTCACTCATCACTAGGCTAAAGCAGAAATGGCCGGAAACAGACAGGGAATTGCAGGAGGATGAAATAATAGAAACAAGTTATGATGTTTCAGAAGGAGGGCATGTAGTATCAAGAATATACAAGTTATTGATGTCTCTGTGTTTGGATAGGCTTGCACAGACCCGGTGTAGCTGGGAAGCAGATCTGCAGGAACAACTGTCTGATGAAGTCTGCTGTAGAGTGATAGCTCATCATAAAAAAGTGTCCAGAAATGTGAAACTCCAGTTAATCCAGTTGTATGTAACCCATAGGGCATATTTAACCCCCAACAAAATCGCCAAATTCAGCAAAGCAACGGAACAAACCTGCCCAAAATGCGGACTGATTGATGCGGACATGGTACACATGTTCAGGGCTTACACAAAGGTCCTATGGTACTTGGAAGATATAGCTCAGTCCCTAGCAAAGGGAGGTTTAACATTGGACGCACAATCTCCCACAGCCTGTATGCTTGGCAATTTTGCACAACTGAAGCAGGCAAGACCCATTAGTAAATTGAAAGACCTAGCATATATCCTAGCAAAACATAGGATAGCAATGGGTCGGAAAACGCACCAGGGTCCGGAGGTAATCCTATGGTGGAGTGATCTCCAAAAATGGTCGGTGGCAGAAACCTCAGTATGGCAAGAGGCGGCCCGGCGAGGTTCAGGAGAACAAAATACAGACTTGGACTCTTGGAGGCATATGCTACAGGAACTGATGGCTTCTGCGCATAGTGACACGCAAATGGTAATAAATGCCTCCTCGCCATTGACGGCATAGCAACAAGTATATGTACTAAGTACAGTCAGATGTCATGTGGTGGGATGTAACAAGGTGGAATAGGCTGGGAAGGGGGGATTTGGGGAATAGGGAACAACAGACAAAATCGACAGTGCATTGAGATGTGAATGTATGTATGAGTCTGTAAATTGCACCGTTGTTAAGAAATCAATGAAATTGTTTACAAAAAATAAACACCACCAAAATTGAGAAGGATTTTTTTTGGAAGCCATCTCGGCTTTTTTCCCTTCAAAGGTCCTTTCGGAAAGGAGTCTATTGCCAGGGCTATTGTTCTACAGGCATAGTGGCTTCTTTCCGAGATCGACCATATCGCTTCAAGGATCGGAAGTCCTCAAGGAAGAAAGGCACCTCGCCTCTGCTGGAAGATTCCACCTATCAGCTGAGTACGGACGATTCAGGTGAGATGGGGGCTCAGCGGGACATTTCTGACAATATAAATCGAATGTCACCAGTGACACATGGAAAGTAACCATGGATGATTTCTACATTGCACATCATATCCCAGATGAAAGTGTAAAAACAGAAGATATATCGGAATTGCTTGCAGACCTGTTGACACAATCTAGACCCTCTTAAAAATGTCAAACAACGAAACATCTGATTTTATCTGTTTCCCCAAATCATGTGGAAATATCACAGCCCAAAATAATTGAAGCATCTTTGCAATTGATTGACGACTCTGCTCATGATCTCAACTTCAGTATTCCCAGTTTGGTGGACTTGTCCACCACTGTCGAATCACAAACCACAGTACTGCAGGACGATTGGCTATTAGAGGAGCACAAATACATTGTATTTGACTGCTTCCTGTTAGAGATTATACAAGAGATTAAATGTGAGCAAAAATTACATAGGCGTATATGTGGGGAGCCATTGGTAAATGTTACTCATGTAGTCAAAAGTACCAACCTGAAAATCCAGGCTAGCTGTGTCCACCACCATAACACATTTTCATGGTCAGCAAAACCTATGCTTTGAAAAGTGCCTGCCGGAAATTGACTTTGTTCATCTGCTTTGCTGTTCAGTGGATCAACGTTCAGTAAAATGTCAAGTTTCTGTCAATTTGTGAGACTTGAGTTCCTTTCTAAAACACAGGACTACAAATATCAGAAGGATTTCTTGTTCCCTGCTATTAGCCATACCTGGAAACTTGAACTGATATCAATTGACAGTACAATCACTGGCAAAAGGGTAAGACTTGCTGGCGACAGACAGTGTGACAGTCCAGGATTTTCCACTAAATACTGC
Source organism: Ambystoma mexicanum (assembly GCF_040938575.1). Classification (NCBI taxonomy): domain Eukaryota; kingdom Metazoa; phylum Chordata; class Amphibia; order Caudata; family Ambystomatidae; genus Ambystoma; species Ambystoma mexicanum. The sequence goes on from NC_090938.1 coordinate 57,736,284, forward strand.
ACTTACCACTTTCAAGACATTTAATGTAAAAAAATAGTGAGTTCAATCATCGTGCATGTATCAGAATGTACATCGTCTGTTGCCATGGAAAAACGTTTTAGATTCTAGAAATGTTTGTGAAAAGTCTGTGTAAAATGTTCGTTAAGACAAATAAAAAAATAACTCAATAATGAGATCCCAGCTTTGAATATGTGCAATGCAACATAACCAAGATGTAATATTGACATTGTTAGAATTTATCGTGAATACAGGACAATCCCGGCATGCCCATCGCTGACACAAATGTCAATGCTGCTTCCAGGCAGACTGTCACAGACATCCTCTTTGGCGCTCCCTCTCCAGACATATGGACCACCCACATGGTCTTTGTCCTCTCCCCTTTATCTTCGTTGCACATTAATGTTGGCACCAGATGGTAATAATAATAATAATTTAGAATGTTTATAGCGCTACGAACCCTCAGGCATCTTATTATTATCCACGGTGTGTGGTGCTCATTTATCGACCTCGGAAGGATGAAAGGCTGAGGCTGGCCTTGCCGGGATACAAACCTGCATCAGCAGGCTCTGCACAGATGTCAAAGCGAGTGATCTACTCGCTGTGCTATTGGACCGGCTCACAGTAAATAATGTGTTCAATCAGAATGGCAGTGTCATGGCCCAGGGCTCTCAGCCAAACCTCCTCCTTATTGATAGTCGTCTTCCGCATCTCATATTCCTCACTGATCCCGCCAATACTCTGTCTGCCTCCCCTCTTGCCCCCTCTCCACCACCGACGTGGGTACCACATACCTGTAGCCCTGCTCGGAAGAGCCTCAAAGGTGGCAACCGGATTCACCAAGCTACTTCAACACTCGACCTGCTGCAAAACATTTCTCTGATATCTGTCTCCTTCAAGTCTTTGACCTGGATGTTCTTGGCGGCACTGGGACGTAGTTCACAGCCAGCTCTGTTACTGCTTTTCACACACTCCTCACTGGGGGCTACAACATCCACTCTAAGTCCTCACCTAACAGGTCCAGAGGCAGCGTGGCATTGGAAAACCATTAGTTGTGTAGGCGCATTACACAAATCCCCAGAAAATGATTAAAATACAAACAAGGATCGATGGAACTATAACTATTAGTTGTGTGGTTGATATTAATCAAGCAATGTTAGGAGGCGGAAGTCGTAGGTGCACTAATGTTTGTACGTAATAGCCCAACTGCATTAGCTAACATATTTTGTTGATCAATTTGCTTGCAACTCACCACCCGCCATTGCCCTAGTTTCATGTACATGGTCCATCACATTTATTTACCATTCCTGTGATGCAAAACACAAGAAGAAGTTGTGGTCGTGCACTTGATGGAGAAGGCACACCTATATTCGCTCACAATAGAAGAAAAACAACCCGCTAGGGAAAAAGGCCCAAGAAACTCTTGCGAGGATAACAAGTTTATTTCCACACAAAAATAGGGATCAGGAAAGAACTCTTCTGCTACGGAACATTCTGCCAAAGAACTACAAGTAGAAACGTATAAAGCCGAAATATTCAAGAGTGATGCACACATATACAGTAAAAATCCTTTGTGGTTGTTTGGTGAGACCCTATGAATGTCCAGCCAAGTCTCTGTGGGTGTCAAGGATGGCACTCTATTAAGAGCGGCACAGGACACCCAGAAAGGGTTTGGGTGGTGTGCCAAATAAAGTGGACAGATAGGAACACACACAGCGGAAAGGAAAGGGAGCGAAGAGTGGGCAAGAGAAGCAAGGGAAAGGATACAGAATGAATACCCTCTTGGGGTGTATGCAGATATAGGAAAAGAGTATTCCACGAACCTTGGAAATACTCTAGCCTTCTGCACAGTTTGCTATAACAGAGGCCCACGCTATTTGCTCATGACTTGGAACAGCAGCTATGGGTGTCTGTGATGTAGAAACGAGACAAGGGAAGGGGCAGAGGTTGACTGATGGGAACCAGCAGACAAGCTCTGTACAAAGGGTCTACAAACAGTACAAGAGAAGATACAACAGACAAATCCAGGAAAGGAGATGATAGCAAACTAGCAGAAGGATATGAAGGGAAAGTCGAGTAACAGGATATGATGATAGAGGACAGAAGGGTAGGTGGAGAGCTCAGAGGAGCAGGAAGGCAATGAGTAAGCCCACAGGAGTGGGACGGTAAGGTAGAAATATCAGAGGAAAAGGGCTTAGGGCAACAGAGTAAAGCAGACTGCACGGCAAGGATCCCAGAAGGGCCGGGCAGTAAGGAGTGAACCCTGAGGGGCAGGGCCGCCGAATGTAGAAGGTTGCAGAGGGCTGTAGAGGGCTGCTAGGCCGAGGACCCAGCGGGGAAAAAGGTAGGGGGTAGGCAGCGGAGCGTGATAAGCTGCAAGTAGGAAGCCCAGAGGACAAGGGCTGTTGGCAGCCGGAGAAAGGTAGGCTGTAGAGCAGGGAGCCCAGAGGACAAGGGCAAAGGCAGCCGGAGAGAGGCAGGCTATGGAGCAGGGAGCCCAGAGGACCAGGGCTACGGCAGCCGGAGTGAGGAAGGCTGCAGAGCAGGGAGCCCAGAGGACAAGGGCAAAGGCAGCCGGAGAGAGGCAGGCTGCAGAGCAGGGAGCCCAGAGGACAAGGGCAAAGGCAGCCGGAGAGAGGCAGGCTGCAAAGCAGGGAGCCCTGAGGACAAGGGCTAAGGCAGCCGGTGTGAGGTAGGCTGCAGAGCAGGGAGCCCAGAAGACAAGGGCTGAGGCTGGAAAGCAGCAGAGCGTGATCAGCTGCAATGTAGAGAGCCCGCAGGGCAAGGGCGAAGGCTGGAAGGCAGCAGAGCGTGTTCCGCTGCAATGTGGAGAGCCCGGCAGGGCAAGGGCGGAGACTGGAAGGCAGCAGAGCGTGATCAGCTGCAGTGTGGAGAGCCCGGCAGGGCAAGGGCGGAGACTGGAAGGCAGCAGAGCGTAATCAGCTGCAGTGTGGAGAGCCCAGAGGAGCAGGGCTGAGAGGCAGGGAGCCTGGAAGGCTATGGCTGGAGGCAGCAGGGTGGAGCAAGCAACAAGGCAGGGAGCCTGGAAGGCTATGGCTGGAGGCAGCAGGGTGGAGTAAGCAACAAGGCAGGGAGCCCAAAAGGCTAGGGCTGTAGGCAGCAGGGTGTAACAAGCTGCAAGGCAGGGTCCAAGCAGGAGTGAGGGTAAACAGCATACAAGGATCCGAAGACAGACGCCAAAGGTGGAGGAAGGACTCTCAATGCAAGAGGCTGAGCCACTGCAGACAGCAGCCTTATATACTGCCTAGCCCAGCACAGAGGCAGGCTAATTGGTTTCACCTGGCGAATCACACCTGCAGGCAATCGGCCACCTCCCTTTCTGTTCCTGGGCTGGTGGAAGCAGGACCAGACTCTAAGGCTTCTGGGGGGTGTAGTTCCATAGAAAACCAATAGGAACGGCCAGGAAACAATGCTTGCGGCCAGGTGCATTATGGTATGCGTAGTTAGTTGACAATAATCATTAAGCAGCAAAGTCCAAATGGAGCATCAATGGATGTGCCCATGGCGCAGGCATGACAGTATGCCCCTCTCCAGGCCCCTCTCCAAGCTCCCTGAAGACCGACCTGTAGGAAGAGTGTCTGTTCCACAGTACAAGAGTCTTACTCCAAAAAGACACATCATGAGGCACCAGAAACGAGTTGTAAGGTCAGAGTCTTGAATGACGGAGCCGGTACCAATGTTCTGAACCTTTGATGTAGAATTCAGAAAAGATGAAGTCTGTGGAACACAGACCCCAACTGTGTGTGCATGAAGAGAGGAACTGCGAAAAACTGCTGCAGGCTCCAAGATAGATTTTGCTTTGACGGGCAACAGTATGATGCTGGAAAGTGGAGCCATAGGTACAGCAGAGTTGGTATCTTTAGGAAGGTTTTCCAAGACATCCGAAGTAGTAATGACAACATTAGGGTTAGCCATAGAGAGTTCAGAGGATACAGCAGCGGTGAGATCTTGGATGGCTGTAGGGGGTATCGATGCTGTAACAACTAGGTGTGAGGGAGCCATGAGAGAGCCAGCGGGCTGGAGAGCACCTGAGACTGGTAGAGTAGAGTTTGGCAGTCTTAGTGCTATAGATATACCAGCAGGAACAACTGGAGTAGTAGTTTCAGGATTCACAATAGCTATAGCAACCTCAAGATCTGTAGCAGGGACTTCAGGAGTCTCAAATGTGTCCGGGGGTTTAGGAACCACAGCAGCAGACAGATCATGAATAGCAGTTGGAAGTTCGAGTGCTATAGCAGCTACAGACAGATCAGGTGTTGCAACTACTGGTAGATCGGGTACCACAACCACTGGCGATTCAGGGGGTATCGAAGAAACAGAAGATGTTAATTGCTCGAGAGTGATTTCTGATAGCACAGCCACACTTTGGCAAGCCCCGCTTGCCACTTCAGCATGCTCGGTGTGAACTGTGCCAGTCTCTTCAGCTGCCATTGTCATTGCAGAGGAGGTTGTAGGTGTGAGTACTGGATGATGGGCTAGGGTGAGGGCGGAATCATCCTTTGACTCAGAGGGATTTTCAATCAGTAGACCACCCTTGTCTTGTGGTGTAATGACTGTGTGCGTGATTTGACCCACCGGAGGAGTTAATTCTTTTCTGTCAGTAAAACAACCTGAGTTTCTGCGCCTGGAAGGTGAAAGATCTGTGTCAATCTCTAGAAGGGATACATAGGCTATATGTAGGTCTTCCATCTGCTTGGTAAAAGTCTGTATACCTTTCTGTATGGCAGTTCCAGGCCTTATCATGTCGATCTCAAAAGATAAGATGTCAGGTGTTGGACATAGTGTCAGAAGGTCTGGTGACTTGTGTCCCTTCATAAGATTCTTGTGATACAAATAAACAAAGTCATCATAAAGGTCTTCGGTCTTTCTTTTAAGTCGTAGGAGTTGTTTGTGTAGCAGGTAAGTATCATTAGTTTGATCTACAGCTTCAGAAGCGGGTGTGGCAGAAAATTTGGTTGTAGCAATGGGAAGACTGACCTTAGGGTTATTGTGGTTAATAGATACTGTGGAAGTATTAAGACAACCGATGGTTAGTATAGGTCTTTTGTACCCGGAACCAGATGCACAAACCTCAGGATAATGACTGCCTTGTCCTGTCGAATAAGGTTTTCCAGCATTCTGGGGAGCTTGCCAAGCTGATCTTGCGCATATCACACTGGCAACAGCGTATTCTGGTTTAGATTCTCTCACAATGAGTGATATGTCCTGAGCTGTTGCGGTGTTAGAAGGCTTGTCAGAAGACGCAGGAGAGTTTCCCACTGTTTGGTCTAACAAGATCTGTAAGAATTCATTATCTTGCTGTAGCTCTGCAACAGATAAGGACTGCGGATCATAGTCGCAAATGTCATAATAATTGTACATGGAAGAAGGGTCAGCTAGCCAGTGAGTATAGTACCGTGCTTGTAAATCTTTGTTTTCTAAGGCGAGACTGTCCTTTAGACTAAGTTTCTTGTTTGCTGTCCTTAGGGAAACCATAGGTTTATGCAAAGGTTTCTTAACTCGAAAGGAAAGCATCTTTGGTCTGTGTGTGCCCTTCCGGCCAATGGAATAACAAATGTTTTGCTCTTGCATTCTGTCAAGGATGGCACTCTATTAAGAGCGGCACAAGACACCCAGAAAGGGTTTGGGTGGTGTGCCAGATAAAGTGGACAGATAGGAACACACACAGCGGAAAGGAAAGGGAGCGAAGAGTGGGCAAGAGAAGCAAGGGAAAGGATACAGAATGAATACCCTCTTGGGGTGTATGCAGATATAGGAAAAGAGTATTCCACGAACCTTGGAAATACTCTAGCCTTCTGCACAGTTTGCTATAACAGAGGCCCACGCTATTTGCTCATGACTTGGAACAGCAGCTATGGGTGTCTGTGATGTAGAAACGAGACAAGGGAAGGGGCAGAGGTTGACTGATGGGACCAGCAGACAAGCTCTGTACAAAGGGTCTACAAACAGTACAAGAGAAGATACAACAGACAAATCCAGGAAAGGAGATGATAGCAAACTAGCAGAAGGATATGAAGGGAAAGTCGAGTAACAGGATATGATGACAGAGGACAGAAGGGTAGGTGGAGAGCTCAGAGGAGCAGGAAGGCAATGAGTAAGCCCACAGGAGTGGGACGGTAAGGTAGAAATATCAGAGGAAAAGGGCTTAGGGCAACAGAGTAAAGCAGACTGCACGGCAAGGATCCCAGAAGGGCCGGGCAGTAAGGAGTGAACCCTGAGGGGCAGGGCCGCCGAATGTAGAAGGTTGCAGAGGGCTTTAGAGGGCTGCTAGGCCGAGGACCCAGCGGGGAAAAAGGTAGGGGGTAGGCAGCGGAGCGTGATAAGCTGCAAGTAGGAAGCCCAGAGGACAAGGGCTGTTGGCAGCCGGAGAAAGGTAGGCTGTAGAGCAGGGAGCCCAGAGGACAAGGGCAAAGGCAGGCGGAGAGAGGCAGGCTATAGAGCAGGGAGCCCAGAGGACAAGGGCTACGGCAGCCGGAGTGAGGAAGGCTGCAGAGCAGGGAGCCCAGAGGACAAGGGCAAAGGCAGCCGGAGAGAGGCAGGCTGCAGAGCAGGGAGCCCAGAGGACAAGGGCAAAGGCAGCCGGAGAGAGGCAGGCTGCAGAGCAGGGAGCCCTGAGGACAAGGGCTAAGGCAGCCGGTGTGAGGTAGGCTGCAGAGCAGGGAGCCCAGAAGACAAGGGCTGAGGCTGGAAAGCAGCAGAGCGTGATCAGCTCCAATGTAGAGAGCCCGCAGGGCAAGGGCGAAGGCTGGAAGGCAGCAGAGCGTGATCCGCTGCAATGTGGAGAGCCCGGCAGGGCAAGGGCGGAGACTGGAAGGCAGCAGAGCGTGATCAGCTGCAGTGTGGAGAGCCCGGCAGGGCAAGGGCGGAGACTGGAAGGCAGCAGAGCGTAATCAGCTGCAGTGTGGAGAGCCCAGAGGAGCAGGGCTGAGAGGCAGGGAGCCTGGAAGGCTATGGCTGGAGGCAGCAGGGTGGAGCAAGCAACAAGGCAGGGAGCCTGGAAGGCTATGGCTGGAGGCAGCAGGGTGGAGTAAGCAACAAGGCAGGGAGCCCAAAAGGCTAGGGCTGTAGGCAGCAGGGTGTAACAAGCTGCAAGGCAGGGTCCAAGCAGGAGTGAGGGTAAACAGCATACAAGGATCCGAAGACAGACGCGAAAGGTGGAGGAAGGACTCTCAATGCAAGAGGCTGAGCCACTGCAGACAGCAGCCTTATATACTGCCTAGCCCAGCACAGAGGCAGGCTAATTGGTTTCACCTGGCGAATCACACCTGCAGGCAATCGGCCACCTCCCTTTCTGTTCCTGGGCTGGTGGAAGCAGGACCAGACTCAAAGGCTTCTGGGGGGTGTAGTTCCATAGAAAACCAATAGGAACGGCCAGGAAACAATGCTTGCGGCCAGGTGCATTATGGTATGCGTAGTTAGTTGACAATAATCATTAAGCAGCAAAGTCCAAATGGAGCATAAATGGATGTGCCCATGGCGCAGGCATGACAGTGGGAGATGCCAGGCCATTGGCCGAGCCCAGTCCATCCGTCTTGCATCACGTGGGGTCTGCTGGGGTCATCATCTGCATGGAACCAAGGTCGAGCTAGCAATTAATTGCGGACTATGAAATAATGTTGCATTATCATTACACTGTGCACCTGGGAGGCTTGGGGACTGGCAAAGAGGGAGTCTTAGGTGACGCTAACCCACACATTCATCACTCACTCCTTATTGCATTGTCCGCACCAAAGGCCAGCTGGTTTATGGGTGGTGTTTGGGGGTAAAATACTCTTGTGGAATTCAGGGGGGTCTTGGAACTGGGACAGATGTCTGGGCTATAACTCGTGGTTGGCTGGGTGGAGGGCGGAGGCCTGCTTTGTCCTGGCTGTAATAAACATGCACACTAAGCAGTCTTGTACTGTCTTGTGGTCTTCAGGGGCACATTCCTTGAAAACAGACACATTGGTAGCATATTGTACAACAAAGGAGGGTTACGTTGGAGGTTGGCAGCGTGGTACATCTCTCTATGGTTTGGGCCTGGTCAGGTTTCCCCATGCAACTTGGAAGCCTGTATCCTCACACGCTGAATGCCCCATGGTTGTGCTTTGGTTATGTCTAAAAGAATGGCGTTTTATTGCATGCATACACTATGTCTACATATATTATAATGTTGATGATTGGTTTAGGAAAAATTTGAGTTTCTGTCACTAACCTGAATTGGTGGCGATCCTCCGGAGCAGAAATGGACGACTGTAAAGATCTCCCTGAGACCCCTGCTCCCCCTACTCCGAAGATTGTAGAAAACCGAAGAGAGAGAGACAGGAACCCCAGGGAAACCCTTGGGGGGAAGAAAACCCTGGGAGTTCTCGAGAGTGCTTTCTGGAGAATTGGCTCGTCTCTGGATGGCTGTTGTTGCAGGATTCACGGTGTCTATATAACAAGGAATGGACAGGTAAGGGAGAGATAGACTGACTCAGAGGAAGAATTCAGTTGAAGAGGAATTACACTTACAGTTCTTCTAGTCACTAAGGGAATCTGTGTTTAGAGAATGCCGGTCTTGTTAGCCGACATGGAGGATTCACCTAATGGATTCGAGAAAGATTCTTAAATAAGTACAAGGATATCGCAAGGATGAGAGAGAGAAGGTTAAAGAGAAATAGGGAAGATTGGTATATGAAACAGGACTTACTCGGTCAAAAAGGATGGGTGGCTCAAAGAGGGACTTGGGTCGGAGAAGGGGCAGCCGCAAAGGCAGAGATCTGAAGACCGCTGAGCCCGGTAGAAAAACCGCTGCTCGAGGGGAAAGGTCCGAAGGATTGCTAAATAGGAAGGAGGACAGCAAGAAGGATTAAAGTGGAGTTCTTGGTAATCGAACAAAGTCTGAGGCAAAGATTGAAGTAGCAAACTTACGAAGCGTCTTGGAAAACAGAAGCGACGCACAAGAGAGAGGAGTTTCGGTCCTTTAATTCAGTCATGTGATCCTCTGATCGCGTACCAGGAGGATGTGCAAAGGCTCGACCGTCACTTCTCCCGTGTCCGGAGCACGTCGCCATCTTGAAATATCCGCGAAAGGCGGAACTGCATAAAGACCATTGTCGTCTCAATTGCCATCGCTGAAAAGGTGTAACAACATATCTATATTGATCATAATATTTGTGGATGTGCGGGGAAATTACAATGCCCGCCTCCCCCTTAGTCCATTACAATTCTCCTAATGAAGCTTGTCTCACTCTGAAGGGCCTAGGGGGTGCGTCTGGTTTAACACATTCTCCACAATGGTAATTGTATTTATGGGGCCTACCCACGAACAACTGAGCAAAAGACACTCAGTGCACTTGACAATTATTTTACATACATATAGCACATTATTCTCAACTTTGATGCATAGTTCATATAATGGAAGCATAGGTAAATGCATAGAAATTCATCCGTGGATATGGTGATGCAGAGGTAATAAGTACGATCAGTAATAATTTGTTTCCCCTCATCTGTACAAAGTGGAGGTGCTTTCCTCTTAGAGTAAATATTTCAGAAAATGCCATGGAAAGTGATGAAAAAGATGGCATCCCAGATGCACACATTCAGAATGTCTGTCAGTCAACCGCTTCTCCAAGCAGAGGTTGGGGGGAAGGTCTCTCTCCTCAGCTGGTGCCTATCTTTGGAACAGCCTCTCTGCCCCTCTCTGACTTGAGCCGCATTGCTCAGAACTCTGCTCTTCTCTACATCTTTCCATCTTTCACTTCACCGCTAATCACCCCATTGTAGCTATGACTAGTGGCTTGATCATCAGGTATCTCACAGGATACCAGGTCCATCTTCCAAGTCAATACCGGCACCCCTCTTCTGATGCACTGCCCTTTGGGCCCCTGCTTAATGGCTCGACATACCTCCATTGAGTGCCGCCTGTACTAGCACTGAGCCTGAGGTTCTCCTCCTTGGCTCCGCTTGGCACATCCCTCTCGGGGCCCTCCATCAGCACTTGTCCTCCCCTATGTTCTTACCATTGTTATTAGTTCCCAAAAAGCATTGTGGCGTTTTGAAACATAATTCTGTTGTATAAAGCGACTTACAAATGCTCAATAAAATAAAATAAAAAATAGATAAATACACCACATTGAAATCTCTGATGGCAGAATGGATCACTTTGCGCCAAAGAGCTAGAGACAAGTTATCTATGGGTACACCGTGTTCTAAAGCCTCACCTTGTGGTGTGTGTGCCTACTTTGCATGCAAATAAACACATGGGGGACATATGTAGTGTGAGCACGCAATCTCACCCAATTTCGCCTTATGATACACAGGGCTGCTTCAGGTGCACATGTGAGCATGATCGGACATGCAGGAATTATAGTAAGAGGCATTCAATGTATACCAGAAATGTGGGTTGCAAAAAACTATTCAAAGGTATGCTTTGAGCCATGAAAGAGTCGCAGATGAGCGAGAAGAGAGTATGGATCACCTTTTCTTACAGTGCAAATATAGCCTCGGAGGGAACAGCAAAACATAATTTTCTGGTGTATTATCGCTTTCCTCTTTTTGGCACATATTGTACATTGCTGTTTTTAACTGTCCTTAGTTTTGCAAACCACATGTCTGAAGCAAGGTCTTCTACTGTCTGTATTTTTTTGTGGCGTTCTTTCTCAAAAACGTAACCTACTCCTCTCTGGCTTAGTTCACTAGATACAGGCTGGCATTATTATTTGTCCTTGAATGAAACACACTAACAGTTCGAAAGACACAATAGGCCCCATCACGATTTCGGCGGTAATGCAGCGGTTTTCCTGACAGACGTAAATAGTGCTAACGCCAAGGCCCCCGGCGGACAATCCGCCAAATCACGAGTCATTGTGCAAGCGCCCCGGTCCATGGCGTTATCGCAAATAGCGCGAACCTTTAAATCCGGTGCTCCGTGCACTACCGCCATATCGTGCACATAGCGCGCTATGAGCGCGCGCTCATAATAGTGCACGCTTTTAGCGCGTGGGAAACGCGTCACCGCCGGAACGGGAAACAAAGCGGCAGCCATCTTGGAAATCACAATCCGTCGGATATCACAGCCCCTGGAAACCATCCACGCCATCCAACCCCAAAACATGTCTCAGGAGCGCACTAGGGGCAAGAATGCCCTGGACAGGGTGAGAAAGCCCAAATTCAGCGACCAGGAGCTAGCTGTACTGGTCGAGGAGGCCGAGACACACCATGAGGAGCTGCAGCAGCGCAAAACAAGTGGCCAGCGCAGAGCACAAATTTGGCGCACCATCAGCCAAAGGGTCACCGCTGTGGGGCGTGTGCCCTGGGATGGGGAGGATTGCCGCAAGCGCCTGAACGACCTGCACGTGGGAGTCCGCGGCATCCTGTCACAGCACCGGAGTGCAAGCAGGGGCACTGGAGGAGGCCCACCACCAACCCCACCTGGACTCACACCTTGGGAGGAGAAAATGAGTGCCCTGATAGATGTTCGCACCATCAAGGGAATTGGTGGAGCGGAAGCAGGCACTGGCATTGATCCAACTGCAGGTGAGTCCTACCCCCGAATGCATGCAACTGAAAGTACCACACATGCAGACCCTGAGTGAATGAATGTGAAGAAATGTGTGTGAGGAACTGCATACACCCATAAGTGAGGCCTACATCCATTGAACCGTAGTGCTGCCTTGACGACCCTGCACGTGCAGTGCATGAATGACAGGGGCAGGGGATAGACATCCATAGCCATAGTACAGCTACGTAGAGTTTGAGTGTGCATGAATACACCCCCAAATCCCTGAGCGCAGTGCACCCCAACCACGCATGCTATCTTGTCACTCCGACATTCCAATGCAGTGTACCTCCATACCCACTCACAACAAGCACCACATGAAGACAGAACAGAATGCAAGTTGAATGCGTGATTGATACTGTCTTCAATCCCACTTGTTGGCATGAACTGCATCACACAAATATATGTAGCATTGAACTCAAACCACACCCTATGTACCCCACAGGCACACGTCGATCCCAACGGGATGAAGATGATGGGGAGGAGGCCACACCAACACAGCGCCCACGGCAGCGCGCCTCCACCAGCACCGCCACCCCACAAAGAGGCCGCATGGAAGCGAGACGACCCAAGCCAACTCCCACTTCACCCCAACGCAGCCCTACCAGACAGAAGCAGCAGCCACATGCCCGCAGGGAGGCCACCGCCAGCTCGCCCCAAGCCACCAGTCACAGCCACGATGCTGAGGGACTGAGCTGTGGATTGGAGCCCGATGTGGGAGCAACACCTCCACGTGCCCATCATGCAGGAGGACAGCACTCTCCTGGAAGCAGTGACACCGAAGGGATGGTCACACCCCAGGGAAGCCCAAGGCCAGGCACACAGCATGCACAAAGCCCACATGTGCCTGTGCGTCCTGTCCGCACACCACAGCCGGATGAGGACACTCCATCATATGGCAGCCCAGAAGACCGGCACTCAGAGCCTGGCAGCCCAATCCAAGCCGGCGCCATGTCCCCATGCAGCCCCCCCCGACAGCTCACAAGTCGCAGGCCAACACATGACACACCAGGGGTGCCCTTTGTCACAGGGGCAGCAGGGATGGGCCGGCTCGACATTATTGAGGCCAAACAGGCCAGGGTGGAATCAATGGCCAAGGTGCAGAGTCGGCACATCAAGGCTGTCAGTGCATCTATACGGCATGGATGCAAAAACATAGCGCGTGACAATGCGCGCACACGCAGAGTCGTCGAACAATGTACCGCTGCCCTGACAGGGTTTCGACAGCAGGTGAGGGAGTTGAGCGAGGCAGTCTCAGCACTTGCTGAGCAGACAAGGAGGGAAACAACCTCATGAGACAGTACATGCTGGCCGCCGCTTTAGTCCCTTCGACATCAACCACACCCACGGAGGGTTCCCTCGAGCCATCTCCTAGGCGCCGGTCTATGCACCACCTGAGGGCACGCACACCAGAGGGGCCCAGAAAAGGAAAGCGCCCACGACCATCCTAGTGGTGCATGGCATCGTTGTTGGTGCCCTGATAAGACACATGCGCCTATCTGCACAGTTGAGGGTAGTTCACTGGGGGCAGGGGGGATTATGTGCTGGGGGTTCACTGGGGGGAGGGGGATTGTGTGCTGGGGTTTCACTGGGGAGGGGGGATTGTGTGCTGGGGGAGGGGGGATTGTGTCCTAGGGGATCACTGGGAGGAGGGGGGTTTGTTGGACTGAAAATAAATCACGTTTGAAAAATCACAAGGCATGGACAGTAGTGATTGTTGACAAATCCAATTTAATGTTGAAGTGACATCTGTTCAATTTACCCATCACCATTGTTAGAAAAATGCATTAATCAATCCCTGTCTGGCCAACCTCCCCTCCCTCAGCCCAAGCCTTTGTGCATGTGCAACACCTTCTGGCACGTCATCACCCTCACTCCCATCCTCAGGTGGCTGCACATGAGCATCAGGGGGCAGTGGCACATTTCTGCGACAGCAGATGTTGTGCAGCATGGCATATGTCAGTACAATTTTGCCAACTTTTTCTGGTGCATACATCATTGCCGCTCCCGTGCGGTCGAGGCACCGGAAGCGTGCCTTCAGCAGTCCAAATGCCCTCTCCACGCAGATCCGTGTTCGAGCATGGGCAAGGTTGTATGCCCGCTCCGCTGCCGTGTGTGGATGACGCACAGGGGTCATGAGCCACGTGTACTGGGGATATCCAGAATCACCTGCACGGGAGAGAAAGCCGGTATGGGGACAAGGTAAGTCCAGTGGGTGTACAGAGCTCCGTCATCAGTGTCATTTTGCCATACTTGTCATTAGGTCTACAACATTGTGGAGTGTGCTGTTCTACGGGCATAATTGAATCAATGAGGTACTCTCAACTTGGTACGCCTATGTTTCTGGATGTAACAGTACTCATTCACTTGTCGCTGGGTAAGGGGGCCCTTCCATCTACTTCTGCATGACAGAAGTGGCTGCGTCATGTGTCATTGCAATTCCATTTGGCTGCAGTTGCATTTGCTGGTTGTCACTATTCTGTACTGTTCTCCATGCATTTGCTAGGACATTCTGGGGACAGTGTTCGTGGGATGTACATTGCCATTACTTAGGCTACTTATGTGTGGTGCATTTGTGGATGTGCCAATTTATGGATTGGAATTTCATTACAGGCGGGTGGGCAGGGTGGGATTTCTGTACTGTGTCAGTGTTGGGAGCCATGTTGATACTCACACAGGAGGCTTCATGGTGGTATGCCTTCCATATGTCACTGTGCCGCCACATGTCTTACATCCTGCATGGGTGTGTTCTGCTGTGTTGGACATGTCCAAGGTTTATCGTGCAAGGTGCTTGAATGTGAATGCTGCAGTAATGCTGCTGCCTATTGGGAATCATGGATTACGTGACAGGCACCATCAGTTGTGGATTGACATGCAATATGGTATACATTTGTACTCGCCCAGCAGCCATGTGTTTTGGCCTCGGTGCCTTTCCATGTACGCCGGCAGGGTACTGTTGCGCAGGACCATGGAGTCGTGGGTGGATCCTGGGTAGCGGGCACAGCAGTGGCTGAAGGTGAGGTCAGGACCACATGTCATCTGCACATTGAGGGAATGGTACGAGTGCCACATGTGTGCAGTCCAGGGCTGCTATTACATTCGGGACTTGGGCAATGGCATAGAAATGACCCTTCAGCTGGTGCACCTGTACATGTGTGCAGTCCAGGGCTGCTATTACATTCGGGACTTGGGCAATGGCATAGAAATGACCCTTCAGCTGGTGCACCTGTGCCTGTGTGGCTGGCAATGCAATGTGCTCGTTCACATGATTCAACAGTGCATCGAGCACCTGTCCCAGCCTGGCACTGAATATGGAATGGGCCATTCCATGCATCGTGGCAACGGTATGTTGGTAGCTGCCAGTCCCAAGGAATTGTAGCACAGACACGAGCTTCACTAGGGGAGGTACTGCTGTGCTGGTGGCTATGAGGCTGCCGATGTCACCCTGGATTGTGTCCAGCAACTGGGTGATGGTTGCCCTGTCCAGCTGATATTCCATCACCAACTGGGCATCAGTCAGGGCCCAGGGTGTTGGCCTAACCCTGGGGATGGCTGGCCGCCTTGCTGGTGCTGCTCTCCTCCTCCTCCTCATCCCCACTTCCCCCTGCACTCCAAGGGCCCTGGCCTGGTTGGCCGGCCTCTGTAGCTCCAGGCGCAGCAGGTAGAAGTCAACATCAAGGCTCCTGGCTCCAAATGGCAGCATGGTGTTGGGGAGGGTGTGTTGTGCATGGGTGGGTCCTTTGTAGGCCTCTGATTTGCACCGGTTTCAGCTGGGCCCTTATTGCTGTCTCCTCCCTGCTCCTGCTGGTGTAATGGTGTTGGAGAGGGTGTGTTGTGCATGGGTGGGTCCTTTGTAGGCCTCTGATTTGCATTGGTTTCACCTGGGCCCTTATTGCTGTCTCCTCCCTGCTCCTGCTGGTGCAATGGTGTTGGGGAGGGTGTGTTGTGCATGGGTGGGTCCTTTGTAGGCCTCTGATTTGCATTGGTTTCACCTGGGCCCTTATTGCTGTGGCCTGTGTTTTGTTACCTCCAGCTTTTTGCTGGAGTTATTTTCGGTGCTTTTCTGGTGCTAATTGCGCCTACGCCGGACTCGTGATTGCTGATGTTTTAGCGCGAATGGTTACTGGCGCTTTTACAGCCGATGCTTGCACAGCCTGCTGTACCTGCGCCGGCTGTAATTGCGCCAGCGGTATTTGGACTCGTGATCCGACGGACCCTTAAATCCGGCGGTAATAGCGCTACCGCCGGATTTAAGGGTTACCGCCAAAGTCGTGATAAGGCCCAATGTGTCGAATACCCACATCCAATTGATAACATTGACTATATTGAAAGTGGACACAAGAAACTTTACTTTCTATTTCTGAGATCTGTTGCTTTGAGCGGTCGTTCAGCGTGACATTGAGAGAATGGAACACCCTGAAATTATGCAAGAGTAACTTCATATACTATTTTGGTGTTTGAAATTGGCATGTGTGCTGTGTACTTGATGAGTAACTGTGTGACGGAAGAATGTACTTCTTAATGAAAAGATTGCACATCGTACGTTATGGTATGTTGAAGGATATTTATACTGTGTGCTATAAATGCCAGAGTGTTGCACTGGAGGTGTTTTGTGCCTTGTTCAATCATATATTCTGTGCAGAGTTGTGAGTTGTTAGCTTGGCTATATTATGGTGATGACTCCTCGAAAACCAGCACCCACAACCTGTGTTCAGGCTAATGATGGCTACACCACTTTGTCCCGTGCCATATCCTGGTGTGCAGTCACCATTGCATCCCTGGACACCTGTAAGGGGGTGCGGTGGCAAACCTTTTCCCAGTGCCCTTGTGCTCCCTGGACCCCATTGGTTATCTGTTAGCTCACTACTCATTCCACTTCAATTATAATTCCCTCTGTCTGTGCTTCAACCTATGACGTTCCTATCTGTGTCTTTAGTTTGTGGTAGGGCCCGCTATGGGAAACGGGTGCACCTGGGTCTCCCACCCATTCGGAGGTCTTACTATTTCCGTGCACTTCCATGCATGTCGTGATGTGACCTACTCCCCTGTCTTGACATCTCTGTGTTCATTCTTTGTGGTGTGGGTATTGCTCATTTGTTTTCCTCTGGTTCTGAAATGTTTACGTAACTTGTTAGCCAACATATATAAATGTATATATTCGATAAAAATATGGCTACTGAAATATATGAAGAGAGAGGGTGGGTTGACAAAACCTAGTTGGTTGGTGGCGCTGGCAAGGGGGTTGGTGCTCCTTAGTTACTACAAAAATCAGTTTGAAGATGTTTTTGTGTGTGCAGTCATATGTATTATTTCAAGTGCAGCATAACACCTGGGGTACATTGTACCAGGTTGGTGAACCGTAACAATAGAAAAAACAGCCTTTTCATGTTCCATGTAGGTTTGGAGAGTGAATCTCTCCCAAAATGTATTGATCTCCTTGGTACATAGTCTTTCAAGTTTGATGAATTGTTGCCTGAAGTTATCAGGCACACTAGGTGTCGGTGGGAAGGCATGTACGGTGGAACCCTTTGCAGAAAAGAGGTTCTTGGTATCACTTAATCTGGATTCCAGATAGTCTGCCATGGTTGGTCTGTTGCTGCGGGGGTCCAGTCCCTAAAGTCTGTTTGCAAGGGGTGAGGAGCTTGGTTTCGGGACAGCCAGGTCCCCTGCGCAACTATACTGAAATACATGATTTTATTCTTTCATTTTCATAGTTACAGTCTACTGTTCTGGGTACCCAATAGTTTCCAGCTCCTGTCTGACGGATTCTTTAATCAACATCGGAGGATAATTAACAGCACATCTTTAATAACGATTATGTGGGACAATGGCCAGGAACCAATCTGTCGTTTAGCGGTAGCAGCAATAAGACCTGACAGTTTTTATGATGTAAACAATACCTGATGCAAAAGCATTGCGTTTGAAAGTGAAACGACTCATTATCTTCTGACTAATGGAACATAGAAGACATGAAACACACAGATTAATCGATCTCTGATTGCAATCAGCGTTTTATGAGGAACTTATATAAAAACATTTGAAGAATGCAATGTTCGCTAGCTATAACTTCTATTGGAAAACTATTTCAATGTTTTCATGGATCGAATCTACTCTTTTGAGCGTTATGTGAAAAATAAAAGTAATTGTTCTATTGCAGACTATTGTTGTTTTCTTCAAAATAATGTTTTGTTCTCCGATTTGTGAAAAGAAATAAAATGTTGGTGCTCTGAAGAGTATTTGTGTGTTTATCTTCCTGGTTCTGCGTTAAGTAATGTTATGGCGTGGGTACGTTTGGCTACACTGGCCACGAATCTCATAAAAATTGGTGGAGCATATACATACATGCCAACATTCTGACACACCTGGGAGGGAGATTTCTACAGAGAAATCGGGAGACAACAATTTCCCCATAGGAATGCATTGGGGAAATAATTATTTTAGGAGGGAGAACGTGAAAAATTGCAGTATTTTTCACTAAAAAATCATGAGTCTCCTACCTAAATCGGGAGGGTTGGCATGTATGGCATATCGTTTGGACAAGTAATGTCAGCTTGATGGGCGGGTGATATGATTTACTGCAGCTAGGGCACTTGAACTTAGGGTGATGTATCAACGATAATTAGCACAAGATGGCGGGAGCCCAACCTGTTGTTTTCCTGTGTGTAAATGTGAGGAAAACTGAGGTAAGATGCTTAGGTCATTTTTTAAAGATTTATTACAGTATGCTTAAAAAAACATGCCCAATCCAATGGACATTAACATTTCTGAGCGAACTTTACCTTTAAGGTGCAGATTCTGAATATTTGTCTGATCTATAAACTCTTTTTAAGAATTGTTAAACATTTTAGGATAACCTCTCTCAATGAGACAATGCTTTATTATCTCTGCTGACACCTCATAGATAGTAGATAAAATAGAAATCTGATATTTCCCAGTGCAATTAAAACTACATCTTTTTCTAAAAAATACAATAAAATTACAACAGATAACATGTTTTACAGTATCCCATAGACGGCTTGCAATTGGATAATATGATTTCGGTAAGGATTATCATAACCATTACAAGATGGCCGCCTTGTTCCGCCATTAGGCTGCTCCGCCCTGCCTGTCCTCTTTCAGCGTCTACAGTGAGGACGAAGTTTGACACCTGGAAAGTCACCAAAGGGGGCTCGACCGGGGAGCGGCCTGCGTCACTTCCGGTGCCGGGCTCCATAGTTACAGTGCCAGCGGGTCGAGCTGTGAATGACAGCTGAGCGGGAGCTGAAGGTGAGTGGCTCAGGCAGGGCACAAGAGCCAGACTGGCCGCGCGAATGGCAGGGCAGGGAAGGGAGGGTGGCAGGGACAGGGGCTGTCAATAAGAAGGCGACTTGAAGGGTCTGTGTGTAGGGAACGGGGCGGGGGAACAAGCCCGGGTCCTAGGCAGAGCCTACCTGGACGAGAGCCACTGTCTAGGAATAAGGGGGTAGGGAGGGGGTGTGTGCATAATAAGGGGATATAGAGGGGGGGGGTGTGCATCCGTACGAATGGGGCATTTTGTGTATGGTATGTTGCCCAGCTCCTTAGTATGCAAAGCACTCAGATGTTGCTTCAAAGTGATAAGGGGGAGCCCAGAGGGCACCCGGTGCCCTCTGCTTCCACTACAGAAGGGTGTCCACTTCCATGATGTGCTCTGCTCTTGTTACAGACAGGGTCTTTCTGCAGCTCCGTAGAAAGTTCCTCTCTGCCCATACTTTCACCTGCCACTTTCTATCATCCCCTAAAACAAAACTACAGAGAGGCTCTGTGGTATTAACAGGTACCATCTGCCTATAGGCATGTGCGCTCTACAATCTATGTAGTAAACGGGCAGGGGGCTCAGGTCTGTTCTGCAACAGGGGGCTCAGGTCGGTTCTGCAGCAGTGGAGGCAGAAGACCCCTGTCTGATCTGCAGGAGTGGGGCCAGGGGGCACCTGTCTGATCTGCATCAGCGGGGGCAACGGGGCTCCTGTCTGATCTGCAGCAGCGGGGGCAACGGGGCTCCTGTCTGATCTGCAGCAGCGGGGCAACGGGGCTCCTGTCTGATCTGCAGCAGCGGGGACAAGGGGGCTCCTGTCTGATCTGCAGCAGTGAGGGCAGAGGGATCCTGCTAATTTAAGCAGGGTCATGGGGTCCTTTCTGTAGGGGCGTAGGGCACCTGTTTGTAATGGTGGGGGCAGTGGGCTTATGTATGTATGCAGCAGTACCTGTCGCTAGTGGAGCCAGGCATTACCTATTAATACTTCTATTCATATTCGACACACACAAGACTATATGACATTCTGCAAAGCTCTAAGAACGTGGCTCTTTCCATAATAACAACCACAACCTTATGAAGTGATTGAACCTTAGCATCCCGATAACTAATGCTCAATGACATCCCCAATAATGTCATCACTGAATATGCTCATTCATTCGCTATTAAGCAACCACATGCCTGAAATGCAGGATATTAGATCATAACTCCACGCAGACACTCTCCTCCCATATCACTCAGAGTGCAGCTACACCCCTCAATCAATTTGGTTTAGCTGCTCACATACGAACATTACCCCATGAACACCTAATCATTCTAATAAAACACAGCTATACCCCATGACAAACTGGCCTAGCTGCACACATAAGTGTCTCACAGGCCTAACACACCCAGAACCCAGTCTTGGTGTCCACCCGCCAGACTGCACACATTCAACCAATATCAATACCACCACACCTAATGCTAGGATGCAGCTACCATCAGGCAATTGCATCAGCTGCACACTAAACTGGTGCACCCTTTGACACCCTACTCTCAACTGACCTGGAATATGGTCCCCAAGGGCGTTCAACCTTCCAGCGCTTTGAGGTCATACCAATGATATATGGAGGGCTATATACATGCCAAATAACATAACGTATACCATAGCACCTGCATGCATTTCTCTATTTTTCTTTTAGAGAGTTGGGGCAGAAAGTGGCTAACTAAAGTAGGGTGAGAGAGGAACTTTCTTTGTGGCGCTGTGGGATTGCAGAGATCCCCTATCCCTAGTGGGAACAGATCACACCTTGGAAGTGGGCACCTCTCTATCGTCGGTGCAGAGTGCACCTAATACTTTCTTTTCTTCCTCTTAGAACTTTGAAGCATCATCAAAGTGGGTTGATTGGAAAGGAACAGAGCAACAGCATGATACCCAAAAGGCCTGGGCGGGTAAAGCTGCCATTAGTATTTTATTTACTATAGCTTACTGTAAAAAGAAGCAAATGATTTGGTATTACATTGTTATGGTTTTTTGTATTTACATACTGAGCAATGGTCCGCCTTGTCTGTTCAGGGTGGCATTGGGTAATTTTGGGTCTGATTGGCATTGATAAAGAGCTGTAGTTTAGGCGTTTTGGTAACTGGATTCCCTTCCACCCAAAACCATTGAAAATGCAAGAACCCCTTTGTGAACAGAATCATCATTGTTCATTTTGGTTTTTAACACACTGTATTTTTACAAAGGGATCCCTTAGGAACACCTGGCGGAGTTTTAAAGAAAATCAGCAATGTCGGACACAAAGAGTCAGGATTTGGCACCGACGAATGGCATTGAAGGCAAACCTTCAGCTGTGCGCCTCACAGAGAAAAAGGGTTGTAAGTACAGTATTGAGTCGTGTATTGTAGATCTGGTTAGCATGCATTTGGGTGACAGTTTACATGTATGAGAGTATATGGTAGGTACCATTGAGTCGCGTACTGTAGATGTGAATTCTGGTAACATGCTACCTGCCTTTTGATACGGTTAACCATCACATCTTAGTTAGTTGACAGATTGAGAGTGGTGGGTAGGGTCTCGGATCATGCCGTTGAGTGGTTTGAAGCATTTTTGACTAACCGTCAACAACAGGTCAGGTTGGGAGATTACACCTTAAACTCCACTAAGATGTCACCCTTACTTTTTGATCTTTATTTGCGTCCCTTGATAGAGATTTTGAGGTATCACGGGATTAATTTTCACTCCTATGCTTACAATACCCAAATCTTCATCAAAGTTGCACATTTTGATGAAGCCTTTATTAAGATTAAATATTGTCTGGAGGAAGTCAGCCAATAGATGTCTAGTAATCTGCTCTAATTGGACGCATCCAAGACAGAGCTTATTCCGTTTGGACCCAGACACTTACTCACTCCCGTCAAGGAACTACCAATCCCTACCTTTTGGTTCTAAATTGGGGTTTGCCTTTAAGGTTTAAGAACCTGGTTTGCATTTGGCAGAACAAACTTGGCAGTGAAGGCCAGGTAGGAGCCAAGGTACAGGCAGTTTACTATTCACTGAGACTCCTATGGCAGACCCTGTCCTATATCCCAATTGAAGATCATAATCCAGTGGTGGGCGCCTTAGCCAATGCCCTTTTAGACTATTGTAACAGCCAGCTGATGGGCATTCCCGCTAAACAACTTCAGGGGCTTAAAAAAGCCCAGAATATGGCCATCAGATTGGTCTATTGGTTGGGTAAATCAGCCTATGTATCTCCCTCTTGCCAGGCACTACATTGGTTGGCAGTGGAAGAGCGCATTACATTTTAAGGTGGCGTGCCTTATCTTTAAACGCCTTAATGGGCTGGCACTGAGAGATAAGATCGGTTGCTATCAACAGTCCAGATGCTTACAATCTAGAGATAGCTTACTCCTTTACTCTCCCCACCTTTCCCCCCCAAGCACCACTTCAGTATGTACATCAAGGAGAGACAGAAGATTTGCTGTTTTTGTTCCAAAATTATGAAATAGTATTCCCAGAGAAATCAGGACCCCCGAAACACTTCATCAATTTTGCAAAGTACTTAAGACTTTTTGTTTAGATAAAATGCAAAGCTACATTATGGTTGCTTTTCCTGCTGCTGAAATTGTTTCTAGTTCATTTTGTTCCAGCTGCTCAGCTATACGGTTAAGTCTGTCACAAGCACATTATAAATACCCTAAATCAAATTAGGTACAGTATGAGCCATTGAGTTGTGTACTGTAGATCTATGTAGCACGCATTTGGTTGACCGGTTACATGTATGCTTGTGGTAGGCGCTATTGAGTCTTGTATTGTAGATGTGTGTAGCATGCATCGGGGGACAGGTTACATGTATGAGAGTATGATAGTGTAGGGAAGGTGTGGTATCAACAATAAGACAGACACAAGTGACCACAGTTCAAATTAAACTTCACAAAGGGTTTGAAAAAACACCTATCTAATGCTAAATCTAAAGGTGGGAGCAAGCTACCACCATCAAATCATAATAAAGCAGTTCTAGTGGTGTCCTGTCAAAATAACAACAGTATTCTGATTTATGGCGTATCGAGGAAGTAACTTTAATTACTTTGTCTAGGTATACACACAGTGAGATGCCCTATGCTCTTCTATGCTTATATATTGCAAAGAAAAGGAGTCAACAGATCTACCAGTATGAAAACCATTGGTACTTTCCATTGATCCACAATTCCAGAAGCACATACACTTATGAAATATTACTTATTTCCCAGGATGTACAGTCTGTTTCTATACGCCCACCTCTCAGCACTTACACATATCAGGGTCAGGATTTAATTGGATTTCCTTTATAGTATCACTCCCCTTGGGATTGTTTCCCCCTTAGATCATACTTGCATATGAATTTCTTTTGGCTTTATTGCAGACAGGTGGGGGCACCCTCTTAAGGACTGGTTCAATTCTCCCCCTCTAGGAACAGGTGGGCAACAGTCAGAAACATTGAATCTGCTTTCCTCCACAACCTGTTTGCTGTTTCTTCCACTGAACAAGGCCTGGTTCTTTTACTCCCAGGGTGCTGGTAATAATCTAAAATGGCTCCAAATATCTATTCCTTCTCCTTCCTATAATCAATTCTTCTTTTTCTCCATCAGTGAGTGAGCGACTGAGTCTGACAGTGTAACAATCTGTGTGAGTGTGTGTTGAATCTTATATAGAACAGTAACCCCACCTTCCTGAGGTGTGTATAAATTCCCCAATCTAATTGGTCAGTCTATGTGGACAGTGTTCTATAAGAGACATTGCAGTAGACTACCCCTCTGGAGTCATTTGGCAATTTAATGAAGCAGGCAGTCTGATGGGAGTAACTTATACACACGGAAACTGCTCTCCTGAACATCCCTGAACATCTGCTCTCCAACCTTGACTCTAACATTCCCTCTGTCCTCATCCTACTCTCTTCTTCCTTCGACACGGTCAACCATACCATCCTGCTCAACCCTCTCTGTGACAACCTTGGTATCACCGATCGTGCTCTGGCCTGGCTGACTTCTTTCCTCTCTGATCAACCCTCCCAGGTCCAACTTGGGTCCTTCCTTTCATCCATCTCCCTTTCTACCTGTGGTGTGTTCCCCCATGGGTCTAGCCTCTCGCCCTGGCTTTTCAACCAATACCTGGCAAATCTCACCCACTGCATTGCCATTTTCTGCTCCAATTTCCAGTGCTATGCTGATGACACAACTCATTTCAGGCTTCCCTCGGCCACCTTCTCTCCTTCGCTCAGCTCAGATTGTCTAACTGCCATTCACGATTGAAGTGCCGTCATCGATCTCTGCCTGAATGCCAGCAAGACGGAGATCCTCCTCATTGGCACACCTTCATCCTCCTTTCCCCTTACTCTTTGGCCGGCCTCTTTGGCCCTCCTCCTACCCCCAACTGTGAGGCTAAGAACCTCTGGGTTATCTTTGATTCCACGCTTTCCTTCTCTGCCCACATCTCTCATGTCTCTAAAAAGTCAAACTTCCTACTGCACCTCGTCAGAGTGCCTTTCCTCTCCTTCCCCCAGAAACTCACTGTCTCCCGAGCCCTGGTTCGCTCTAGGATGGACTATTGAAACATCCTCTTTCTAAAACTACCTGCCTCTGCTCTCTGCCCTTTGCAACTCATCCAGAACAGGACTGTAAGACTTGCCCTGGGATTGTACCTCTCCAGCCCTGGAATCTGTCCACTGGCTCCCAGTGGATGCAAGGGTTGAATTCAAACCCCTCTGCATTGTCCACAAGGCTTTCTGGGGCCGGGGTCCAAAATACCTTCAGCTATCCCTTCGTAAATACCTCCTGTCTCGAGCTCTTCACTCCTCTACCTACAACTCCCTCAAGTTCAGTTGTTTTTCGAAGAACGAGCTGGGGTAGATCTCTTCAAAAAAGGCAGCAGTTCCTTCTCCACTTGTGCCCTCTGGTGGAAGATATTCTACAGTGTTTGAGGGCTGTCGGCCTCACAGAACCATCAGTGTGAAGCCTTATGGGGTCATCCTTCAGTTTTCCGACCCCCCCTGAAAAATGCTGTCAAAAACGCTGCAGGAGGCGATCAATATCCGTATGGTATACAGCCAGCGTAAAATGCACAATTTTTTTTATTTTTTTTTATTTTTTATTGTTGTTTTGGTCAGTTAAACCCGACCTCTCAACAAATTTATAACAAAATAAATTACAGTAAAGTACATTAATACATCAATGAATCAAAATATTAATCATCATTACATTAATCGCTCTCGCTTTCATTCAACTTCACATATATAACGGTTGCTTAAGTTTAAATTACAAGGTTAACCATCGGCTGTATCATGTATCTTAATTTTCAGGGAATTTAGATAATTAACAACTGCATACCTTAATTTTTTTGAGTGTCCTGTGTACAATACTAACCATAATTGCTCCTGCATAATAACTGCAGTCTCATTAAACAAATGTTTGAAGTAAAATATTCTCTTTGTTAACAAACTGACACACTCAACTACCAGATGTTTTAGCGTCTCAACCTCTTGATTACAAAATCGACAACTTTGGTCTGATATTTTCTTCCATCTGTGTAATATCTCTCTTGTGGGCCATATATTTAATCTAAAACGTAGGAAATCTGAACGGTGATCAGGACCAGGGGATTGCTTCAGGTATTGCTCTACAAGTCCCTGTGATTTTAGACCAAACGGATTCGAACTGAATTTCGATATTTTCATGCACGCTTCTCTGGTCTTAATCCAATCCGATCTCCACAGTTTAGATTTGGCTTTATCTGGGTTTTCAATAAGTAAAATTTCAGTAATATCAGCCCCATCTAGAAAGTTTTTGGCACAGTTTCGCCAATTTTTTGCAAAATTATCATTTGCTAGCAGTAGATATTGAGATATAATGGCGAGTAACCCATTAGTATTATCTTGCATAATACATTTTCTGTATAGTTGGCAGACTTTCCATTTAATATACTGCATAGATTGATATTAAGCCCATTTCATGTCTAATAATCGGCATAGATTCTGAATTGGGTAACATGAGTGATTTTTTCCAAAAAGCACTTTCATATTTGGTCCAATAATGATAAGCTTGACATTTTTTTGTTTCTGACCCATACAGAATTGTGGGGATGTATTTTTGCTTGTAATATATAATCATGGGGTTTATAGTGAATTTACAATATTTTGCCCGAATTATCCGGACTTGTGATATTGCACTGAGATGTTTCAGCTGAATATGGTCTTCATACGGTTTGTCAGATGTATGATTATTCACACATACTCCTAGACTCCTAGATAAATATATGATTTTACAACCAAAAGATCAGTATCTTGTAATTGCCAACTATATGATTTTTGTCTTGTTTTGACACCAAATTGCATCACTTGTGTTATTGTAGTATTAATACTAATACAATTTTTCTTGGCATATGTATCTAGCGCTTTCAACATAGTGCGCAAGCCTGCTGGTGTTTTAGACAAAAGTACCATGTCATCGGCATAAAGAAGCCAATTAATGGCTATTCCAAGCAATTTTGGTGGGTCAGTGATCAACCCTTTGAAACTAAGCCCAAAATCTAAAAGAAAAAAATTAAATAGTGCAGAAGCCAACAGACAACCCTGTTTCAAACCCCGCGAGGTGTAAATGGGTTCAGAGAGCAACCCATCATTATTCATGCGAATCTGAATTGATGTATTTGTATGTAGCTCAACTATCCATTTAAGTATATGCCAGGGACACCCCAGGTCCATCAATTTCTTAAAGAGTAATTCCCTGGGAACAAGATCAAAAGCCGACCTAAAGTCTACATATGCTACATATAAAGGTTGATGATGCTGTTTGTTTTGCTGAATAATAGAATTCAGGGTGATTAAATTGATAGCTGTTCCCGACGAGTGATCAACCAGAACGTTTGCATTGAAGGGCTCACACCAGCTGTCTAACGCGCTTCCTGGAGGAGGCGGAGCTGGGTTCGGTCACGTGACCTGGCACGTGACTTTTTGTGGATAGAAAACATCAAGGCCACCACCCTTGCGGCGCTAAGCCCGTCGGGAGCAAAGGGCGCCGACTGTTCTACAGCTGTTCGACGCGGACGGCGCGACCAGTGATCGGGAGTCTGCGGCGGATAACCACAAATACACCTTGCATAGCCAAAAACACGGGGTAAGTAGACACGGCGTAGTAATTGTTCACCTTATTGCATTTTCCACGCCGTGTATGGATGAGGACATGCGCTTGCGAAGCTCCAAGCAAGGGGAAGAGTGTCCACTCAAAGAAGACCCAAGGTCCGTAACAAAACATGTCCCACATTCTCATACGCCATGTGGAACCAGCCCACAAGCGATGAGAGTGGAGGGCAGTTTTACCACCGCCATCACCCCACAAAAAAACTGTTTACCAAGTGACATCCCTACGGATTCACTATGCTCAGGGGCGGCTAAGGACATGATCAGGGAGAAGGAGAAACAGGTTACAAATGAGACTATACAAGTTATAACACCATCTGGGGCAACACACGGCGCAGTGAAACTGGCCGAGTCGCAGCCTTCCGGAGGGGAGACTAGACAAAGCCTTACCTGCGACCCTGTACAAGCCAGGAAGTGTGATAAAGACCCACTCGTTGCACTGGGCCCGAGCAGCAACGCGCTCACGAAGTCGAACCGGAGCACAGCGTCCTCGTCAATCAGTGTTGAAGGCCATAAAGACAATGCTGAGCGCAAACAGCAGCAGCAAAACATAGGAAATAAGCCTATTTTAGTTCCAACCAGCAACGCGAAGGCCCAAGTTCATGCTCCCACTGACGAAGACACTGCACAAGTCTTGTCAGACCAGACAGGGACACCATTAGAACTACAAACAAGCATCTGTGCAGTCAGCAAACTTTCAACTGATCATAACTGCAAAAAGAGATCAAGAGATAAATGCACAAAAAGCATTAAGAAAAAGCTACCACCACCTAAAAAACAACAAGCTATCAGAGGCAGCACGATTAAAAACTTAACATACACGAGACTTCGGAAAAATCACTCTCTACGAATTTTGACCGATTTTTTTGAATTTCAGCCACACACAAAAATCAATATGTGTGACGAAATTTCTGACGCGGAAATGCTCGCAGTAGAGACTGATTTGCCACCCCCGGCAAAACAAAGAAAATGCGAGCACATAAGTAAAGACATCCCTGACTTACCAACAACGCCTGAATCTCATTATGCAGAAGTAACAGAGCTGCGAACCATGGAAAAGTCAGATGTACTTAAGAACAGAGAAATAGCACCGGAAATGCCCGTTCAAAGTGGAACTCAACTCATGAGTAATATTCAGGATCAGCAAAACATGGAAAAACAAAATAAAGATGAGCAGCAAACAATACAAAGTCAGATTTGGGATGAAAACACCACATCGAGCAGTTATTTCTCACTCACAAAAGATAACCATGCTAGGGTTCCTTCGGCACAAGAATCAACATCAACGAACACACCGTTAGGACAAATGGATGGTGCTCCAAGGAAAGCAAACTTATTCCATTTCCCAGGCATTGATAACAGTGAGAATCCTACAGAAGGCGATCGACAACACCCCACAACCCTTAAGGATTTAACAAAAGCAAAATCCAATACCTTAACAGATGCACAAGTGCATGAGCCCAGGAAAGTAGCCACCGAACCCATGATAGCTGCAGATGGACACGCAACACAAGAGCATTCATTTGCGAATCCAATCGCTTCTGCGAAAAAAACTATCACCCCTAAAGACAGGAGGGCGTCGGTAGCAAAAGAATTTACATCCAACATACAAGGATTAAACACATATCGACCATTGGGAAACACCATGGCGCCCACGAATACAGGAAATGCTAGTCAATCAACACAAACACCAAGTAAGCGGTATTCCGCTTCCTGGCTAACACATCACGAAAACATGAGTCAGCAAACAGCACACACAACACAAGAGGTGACCACAAAGAAAACGGATCTCCAAGGCATAATGTCAGTGATAACCATTGCCCTGAACCCCTTCTGCAAACTTTATGAAACAATGCATGAAACGGTGAAAGATCAGCAAGTGATTTTAGCTATGATCCTCACAAAAGTATTATACTTAGAGACCTACATAACAACAAAGGAAAACGTTTCAGAGCCAAAAGATAAGTTGGATACGCAAGGTCCATACTCAAAAAACAAAGGCGCAGC
Source organism: Ambystoma mexicanum (assembly GCF_040938575.1). Taxonomy (NCBI): domain Eukaryota; kingdom Metazoa; phylum Chordata; class Amphibia; order Caudata; family Ambystomatidae; genus Ambystoma; species Ambystoma mexicanum. Next base: position 57,765,253 of record NC_090938.1, read on the forward strand.
ATCACATCTTCATGCTCAAACGCAAACAAGGAAAGAACACACTGTACACGAAATTGGAACACAAACTAACATAGTTATCGACCTTACAGAACAAAAGCGCGTCAGAGGCATGAGGGGAACGCAAGGTTCAGTGCAAAACCAAACTGACGAACTCATTCTCAAAGGGAAGTCGACACCACATTCAATATGTCAGGCCTCCAACACACTGTTCGTCTTAAATAAGGCGCCTGGAAGTAATCAGGTTGAAAAGACAAAAATGAACTAATCTATTCCATTTTTGATATGACCAACGGCAAAGACAAACTGAGTCTTGAAAACACAATGGCAAATGCAAATCACAACTTTACTATGAAAACAAACACCAAGGCACCACAAAAAAGTACATTGAATAACGACAGTTCGTACAGAAGACAAGTACAGGTAAAAACATCGACCACTGACAAAAAAACAAGCCAGAAGGCTACTACTACTAATAACACAAAACCCTCAAAACCGAATGAAACAAATGAAAAACAAAATGTCAGAAGTAGCTCAGCGGCAAGAAACTATTCGTCTGACTCTGACCCAGTAGACGCACTATTAGATCTTAGCATCTATCCTGCGGATGACTCTTGCTCAAGCATAACACCTGAGCAATTCAAAAACAAGGCAAGATCCTATTATAAAAATCAGTACACTTCCGTAGCCCCGGGAGCAATTAACAAAACTGACAAGGAGCGCGACTTCGAAACCCTGGAAGAAAGGCGCAATCGCCTAGAATATCACTTCAAATCTAATGAGGCAGAAAAACGCACGAGGACAATAAACAAGACACCAAAAAAGTCAGACAAAGAAATAACACAGAAGAAATCCAAAATTGACATCCACAGACAAGAGATGGGCAAGGGACGCAGAAAAGGGAAAGAAGAAACATCTAGGCAAAACAATGAAGCTTCAGCTAAACAAAAGAAATCGGAACCTTCAAATCAAGTTGCACGTTCGATCTCCTGTGGTGATCCAAACAAGATAAACGATAGAAACACAATGAAAAAGCATCAAGGGAGAGATGCAGACCTCAGAATTGACGAAAAAGAAAAAAACAGACCAAGCTCCCGCACTCAGGCAAAGCACAGGACTAAGAAACAAACCTCTGGAGATCTGCATCATAATTTTAATAAACACACAAAGTACAGATGGATAATAAAGATGTCACAAAGACTCGAACACAGAAGACCTTATTTTGAACAGGAGAACTGTCATGACCATATTTAGCAAAATTGGCAATCTACGCGAAATTCACACGGCAGACATAAAAATCGTGGAGCCATGGCATGACAGGTCGGGAGCAATCACTTTACTCCATGTAAATTCGAACACAGTATACACAAGAATCCTAAACCAAAAACTTGACATCTATAGACAGGGATTCCATACTGAGGATGTCTCAATCCAGTTCCCACATGGAAGTCTTGATGCTCTATCCTGTAGCCGTCAAAGTGCCTCAAAAGATAGACATGAGAACTCCAGCCACAAGGCTCACCTAAATCAAAAGGTGGAAAGAGAACATCAGAAAAAGTTAAACGTAAAAAAAAAAACAGTTAACCGAGATTCACAAGCAGGTAAGGACCAAAATAAAACATGCAAGGGTGAGCAACAAAACTCAGAACATAATCTGGAAACCTATTATACAAGAGAGAGAAGTCAGAACAGAAAAGAACAAAGATCAGACAACAGTCATAAGCTAAGCAATAAAAAGGAATACAATCAAAGATCGCATAATTCAAGGGAAGGAAGTCGAGACAGAAAAGAACAGAGAGCAGACAACTGTCATAAACCAACAAACACAATGGTCTTAAAAACAGTGGAGCTGCAGAAGAGCGCACAAACAAAGATAGACACATCTCGAAACATCAAAACAGGGCTATGGGCTTGGTTGCCCAAAATGCTCACAAACCATCGGAATCAATAGCCATCCACGAAAGGAGGCCCATCTACATGCGACACGCCAAACGAAAGGCCGACACGACTAACCCTATGCTCCTGGAACACCCGAGGTCATTCCCACCTAACGATGCCAGGTGGCCCAAACCTAGGGGAATACGACATCATTTGCCTACAGGAAACGTGGCTTCAAACAACCCCAGTATTGGAAGGATATCAAATCATTCTAGTCCCGGCGAGCAGAGGAAGCAAGGGGCGTCCAACCTCAGGATTGCTGATAGCATGCCGCAACGGAATTAGAATCAAAATTGATAAAATCTTACTGACAAACCAATCTCTGTTAGCAATTGTAATCTCGGTGCAAGTTCAGAACAACCAAAATTCACAATCCAGAAACGTAGTCATAGCTAACGGATACTGGAAACCAGCGGCAATTACAACAAAAAGATTCATTGATATGTGTGAGAATCTACTTGTGACTGCAATGATTGACTACCCTGCAGCAGATATCATCATGTGTGGCGATTTAAACGCCACTTGTAATGAGACAAAAAAATCAACAACGGCAGCACAACAGGCATCAGCACACAGAGGGAAAGAATGGCTAAAGTTTTGCGAGCCACATGGTCTTCATAACTTAGACGTTGCATTTCCAGCATCAGACAGGCCACCCACGTGGGAGCGTCTACCCGCAATAGCCACTATTGACTACATATTTGTATCTCAGTCGCTATTACCAATGGTTGAAGCATTTACGATACATCGCACATCCTTGAGTGACCATAACCTACTCGAAACAGCTTGGTCTCTAACTAGCAAAATAAACATGCATTATAACACTCAAATAGAAGCTAATGCGCAAGGCTCAAGACTAAGAATAAAGCCTGCAGAGATTTGCGAAGTAACAAAGAAATACATCGAAAACAAATTTTTAGATGCCACAGATGGAATAGACTATCAACCTTTACTGATTCCATACATGCATCAAAAACGAGGAAATGGATCAGCCTCCGACCAAAGTTCCAAACATGTTTTCAACAAGGAATTAGTGGAGACAAGGCGTAATTACAGAAGAGCGTTAAGAGAATTACGTAAGTCCTCGAACATAGACATCTCATATGCCACTAATGATATAAAGAAAAGGTACAAGGACTGGGTGAAATTTCATCGACACAAACTATATCAAGCGGATGCAGAGAAGATAACCAAAGCTCTCGTCACTAACAGCCGAGAATTCTGGTCTCTAATAAAGGACGCAGACAAAACATCGAATAATCAGATCTTAAATAACATCAATCAAGCAACTTGGGTAACGCACTTTACCAAAGTTTTTCAATCAGCCTTACGCACACCAGATAAAGAGCAACAAGTAAACACAGTAACTTGGGTCGACTTAGACCAAGAAGATGACATCATGAATATCATTACTAAACTAAAAAACTCTAGAGCCCCAGGCCCAGATGGGATTTCAAACGCAGAGTTAAAAAGTCACCCAAAAGAGTGGGCAAGTCTAATGAGTGTCATATTTCGGCGCTGTACAGAAACTCAGTCCATACCACATTCATGGACCAAAGACATAATCATCCCAATCTATAAAAAAGGCAACATGAACAATCCCGAGAATTTTCGCCCGATTGCCTTATTGGATGTAATGGGTAAGGTGTACGCCTCACTCCTTATGTCCAAATTTCTAAAATGGGCAGCAGGAGCTAAGTGCAATGACCCCTTTCAAGCAGGATTTAAGAAAAGCGTAGGCACAACTTGCAACATCTTACTATGCAGCATGTTGAAAGCAAACGCACTGCAAAGCAAGTGCCATCTATATGTTGTATACATTGACTTTACTCAAGCCTTTGACCGAGTGGAAAGACTAACATTATGGGATAAATTAAAAGCGTGGCAATGTCCTGAGGAACTACTTGCTCCAATTCAAGCACTACATCGCGACACCTCAATGAAAGTTCGTTTGAATCGTAATGGATTGCTATCAGACGAAATCTACAGCGAACGAGGTGTAAAACAAGGGTGCCCGTTAGCATCTGCGCTCTTCTTGACATACATCGGCGATATCAACTGCATAAATGAAACTAGAGCATTTCCGCCAAAGTTGGGGCAAACGAAGATCGGGCACCTTCTGTACGCCGATGATTTAACCATATTTGATCAGACGGAAATAGGTCTGCAGCGAAAACTTGACGCTCTCCAAACTTACGCCACAAAAAATCATTTGGAAATAAACACGAGTAAAACAAAAGTCATGATTCTTCAAAATAACGGAAACAAAAAAAGAAATCAACAAAGAAATAACTTCAAATGGCATCTGGGAGAAATCAATCTCGAGACCGTTGCCCAATGCAAATACTTAGGAGTACTAATGGACAGCTCTCAAAGAGAAACAGCCATGCAGGCAGAACTTTACGCAAAGACCAAAAAACTAGCTGCCCAAGCTAAATTTGTGGATGGCAAATTTGGAAAATTCTCCCTAGTACCAACCATTAATTTCTACAAAATGAAAGTGGTACTGACAATTACGTATGGTGCAGAAGCAATGCCCACCTTACCAATAGGTTTGTGGTCCAAGTTGGAAGCGCTGTTTTGGCGCACAGTACTACCTCTTCCACCTTCAGTATCAGGGTCAGCAATCAGGTGTGAATTGAGCCTACTATCGTTAGAATGTACAGTCCTCTGCAACTCCCTCATGCTGTACAGAAAATGTCAAATTGCACACAATAACGAAGTCTTTAGGCTACTAAAATGCGAAATGGACAGCAGAAAATGCAAAATGCTAAATGACTGGCAAGACAAAAACCAACTAATTCTGAAGAACATCGCATCTGAAGATCAAGAGCTCATAAGCAATCCGTGCAAAATACTAAAAAAACTAAAAGACAACGATTGGGCTATGACAATAGAAAACGCAACCAAATTGAAACTCACTTTGCATCTCCCTGGTAATACTCTAAAAAGGAATGAGTTACAAAGATATGTAAATCAATGCCCAAGCAAGCACATACGAAATGCAATCCTGCGTGCACGGCTAAACTTATACAAAACAAGGGAGATCCTATATATTCGTGGACAAGCAACAACAAATGGATGCCGCTTCTGCGAAAACAATTCTGACCCTCCAAAAGAAACACTAAGGCACTTGATCATGAGTTGCCCAGCCACAGCTAGCATCAGATCACAATATCTTGCACCTATGGCAGGTTTTGATATCTTGGCAGAAGAAGAGACATGGTGGTGTCGATTAATAGGAGGGGAAAAAACCACATGGCAAATTGCAATGGCACAAATGGTTCGACACATCGAAATTAATCTATTAAATGAAAACGATAAGTAACAGACAACCGAACCAGATGAAATGGATGATGTAATAATATAGAGTAACGCCGCGCGAGCTTAACAACAAAAGAGAGAAAAACCCTGGCAAAGATTCTGATGATAACGATGATGATAGAACTTGCAGTCTGTATTGTAAAATCTTATTTTTTGATTAAACAATAAAAAAAAAAAAAAATAGCTGTTCCCAAACCGGGAACGAAACCTGTCTGAAAAGGATCTCTGTGGCTTAGATGATTTAGCCATTTGTTAAACTCACCTAGTATCATTCGGGCAAAAATTTTTCCTGGGCAATCTAACAATGCAATAGGTCTATAAGAGGCCGGATTAGTCCTGTTGCCTTTTTTAAATATGGGAAGAACAATCGATGTTTTCCAATTCAGGGGAATGGAGCCTGTAGCCATTATTTTCTTAAATATGAGATATAATATGGTAGACCATAAATGTCTGTTTTGTTTTAATATAGCATTATGTAAACCGTCTGGCCCGGCTGCTCTTGAGACGCTCAGTTTCGATATAAAAAAAAGTATGTCATCACAATCAAAGTTCACATTATGGTCGGCTACAATACTGTCCCAGTTTAATCCCATATTTGTGATTGGTGTGGTATATATATTGCCAAAAAAGGTCCTCCAACAATGTTGAGAAATGGAATTCATCATGAGGGAAGGCTGATTTTTAATTGCGGTTTTATTTAGAAGAGCCCATATACCCCCTGAGGATTTAAGGATGATCTGTTGCATCATTACCTCTCCGTCATGTTGATATTGGGAGGCACGACGTCCTCTTAACCATTTTTTGTGTTCCCTTTTTAGTTGTTTTATCTTGTCATGATTTGTCATAGAATTTGACCCACAACCTTTGTATAGTTTTTTTATATTCCTCCTTAATTCACTTTTCTTGGATTTAACTTCAAGGTCAAAGGCATGAGGGTGAGTTTGTATACCTCGTTTGGGGTGCAACCCCTGTGTAGTAAATAGTTGCATGGCATGAATATAATATCCACTTTCACATTCGGTATCATCAGTATACCGCTCACACAAGACCTCTCTAAACTGACACAGTCTTGACTTGGACCATTTTATACGGTTACCAGCATTATTGACCTGTAAGTTCGACATATTAATATTTTGAGACTGTTTCCTAATTTTAGGCCATTTACATATCACCCGCAGCTGGCTATGATCACTCATGATGGTTGAATTGACCGTAAACATAGTTATATTGTTTAGGAAGTGATCATTCATAAAAATGTAATCTAAAGTTGCATGACTACCAGCATTGTGCCAGGTGGTTTTGGGAGGATAATCCCCTTGCAATGAACCATTTACCATGACAAAATTTCGATCAGCCATGATGGATAACCAACGACATTCATCTGACATAGATCTCGAATGTTTGGAAGATAAAAGGTGTAAATTTAGGTCCCCCATTATGAATGTGTTAATAATGGTTTCATCCATTAACAGTTGATCGAGGATCATGGCTAAGGTTTCAAAGAATACATTTGATGACAAGTGTTTTTTCCCCCAATAGATGTTCACTATTGCACAAAACGTTTGACCTAACTGAATCTTAACATATTGAAAACATGGTGATGGAGTTCTGTGCCAAATGACTTCGATGTTCTTATCTTTTCTAAAAGCCATCAGCAGGCCAACCATTGGGCGACCCTGCAGCGGCTCGATGGCAGGCACCACATAGATATTATAATCATCCCAAACTGGTATGGCTCGCAGCCACGTCTCCTGGAATACTAATATATCAAATTGGAGGAGCTCTTTGCTTTTGTTGTTAATAAAATGTTTATGGCCTCTTGTATTCCAGGAGAGTAGGCTGATGGATTCCAGTGTCTGGGGTTGTTATAGTCTCATATTGAGATTATCATCTCTCCATGCATTTTGTGCTTGCCCATCTTCTGTAAGCAGTGAGGTTGCATTATTGCCATACGTTCTAATTTTTGGGCGGTCAGTAATTAATTGTTTCATATCTTGAGTGGTTGTATCTTGTGATAAAATAAAACCTAGGTTATAAAATGCAGTTCGGGCTAGCCACAAGGTATTTAGTACAACTCTTGATGGAATAAACAGCCGTGCTTCTGTTAGATTTGTATCATTAACAAATTCCACCAGGCTAATATCGGCTGAGGTTAGATCATCAAGTGCGATAATTTCCGCACAGATGTTCAAAATGCTAGCTCGATTCAAGTCATATGTAGCAAAAGGGTAACCACGGCATTTAATAAGGAGACAATGATTTTTATATTGATTTTTGCCGAGATGCCTAGAAACCCCGGGGTCAGATTCGCTCTGCTGGTTCTTGAGCTGTCTGGTGATGGTTGTAAGCCCCGCGGCCCCTGATGTATCAGGTCATGCGGGGCTGACATTTGTAGCATCTTTGGTTCTCTCAACAGGAGCTCTATATTAGATTTCTCCTTGCTTATATTTTGATTACACTGATCAGATTTATTTAATAAACCCTGATTGGCTAATCTGATAGTTTCTGTAAGAGCTTCATTTTCTTTAGCGTATTTTAGAAAGGAAGCTCGTATTTCATCGCGCAGATCTTGTAACACGCCGTCTTTGTCATTTGACACATTTGCATATACCTTATTCCCTTCTGAAATGTCACCATTCTTTTTGTTAGCCTGGTTTTCTCTATAGGGTACTGTATAAGACTGTACCAAAACCTCATTTGCGTTGGAATGTCTTTCACAAGCGGCTCTTATTTCTTCCCGTAAATCCTGCATAATATCAACCATAGAGCTTGGTGCATTTTCGTGTAGTGTTTTGGTTTTAATTGGGGCCACAGTGGTACTCATAATCAGCTCTTCATTTGCAACTGAGGAGATTGAGGGCCCCTTTATTGATTTAACTTGCGTCACAATGCTCTCAATTGGGGTTTTTCCAGTAAGTCCCACTGGGGGTTGGGAAGTTAATGTCACAGTGGCAAGCAAGTAATCAAGCGGTTGATATTTTAGTGATTCCTTTCTCCTACAATTATTTTCAATATTCAGGTTCAATTTCCTTTTTTTCTTCGCAGAGATTACTAGCTTTGCAGCTTGTTTTCCTTTGGACAGGTTTTTCTTATTAACGGTTGTTTGTTGAGTTGCACAACTTGTATCCGGCTCGCGAGACCGGACAAATTCTGAAGGTTGCAATTTCGAGGTAGTAAACATGGATGCAAAAGATACACCTTGTATTTTCGGAATTACTTCTATCAGTTTAACCGACGGTAATTGGACACTTTCTCCCTGGATAGCTGCATTTGCAGTTATTATTTGTTTCGGTGCGTTTAACGGAGTATCTACTATCATACCCAGATCTTGTAAAGAATTTGTTTGGGTCGATTGATTTTTTGGCCCAAATGTACATGAACGGATTGGTAGATTTTGAGTCTGCGGCTCTTTTTTGAGAAGTGAGTGTAACATTTGAATCTCTTTGTTCTGACCTGTCATTTTTTCGTCCAATGATTCATATAGCTTTGCTAACGACAATAAGGCCGTGTTCATAGCACTCAGAGTATTATTCAGTGCCGAAGCCTCAGGAAAAGAGAATCTATTGTCTTTGTACGGCATCTGGCTATCGCGTATAAAGTACGGATGATTATTGTCGGGTTCGTTAAATCTAGTACGTCTAGGCGTTGGAGCTATAATTTGATATATTAGATGAAGATTTTTCAAACAGTACTGGTGATTTGTATAAATCCTGATTCTCATTCGCCAATGTTGGAGTGGTGTTTGGTACTTGTTCTTTGTCGGGGGTAATACTTAGAGGTTTTTGTGAATTAACATCTAGTTGGATCAGATCACCCGTATTGGAACATATGTACATCACCTCAGGTGTTACTGATTCAAGTGGACTCGATGCATTCAGAGACGCTAAAGTGTCATTACCAAAGGCTCCTACTGCTGTTATTTTTACGTACTCAGCTTGCGGTAAATGCTGAGCTGCAACGGAACAAATAGGTGCAACCGTAAGCGATTTAACAGGACACACTTCAAAATGAGTATCGACATTATCAGTTGCTTGGGAGATAAATAATTCTCCTGTTGTGTATGCCATAGCGATCGTGGCGTCCGTTACTTCTCTGGTCATTTGTTGTGCATTATCAAGACAAGCTCTTGTATCAGTCATTGGTTCCTCTATTTCAGCGAGGGCCGAAGTACTGGGACAGGCTGAATGAGCCATGACCGAGATCGAGCTTGGAATTGGCAGTGTATTTATCTTACTTTGTGGGGATTTAGATGTTTCCAACCCCACAGTATCTTTTGTACAGAAGGTGCGAATATCCATATTTAGGGAATTCGCACGCTTTCTGTCTTTATTATCTTTAAGTCTTTTACCAATTAAAGCTTTCTTTGTTAGAGGAGACAAAGGATTGTAAATATTTGACATGTGCTCTGGCATTCCTGTTTTCAACGAGTTGATTTGTCGAGACATGTCACACAATGGAACACAATCAATAATATATAAAAGTAGGATAATAACCTCACTTTAGATTATAAACCGTTCTCACACCAAGCAACGAGACAGCAGCCAAAATACTACTCAGGATGGGTTATAGTTGAAAGTGCAAGAGTGATTACGCAAAAATATAAGATATATAATATATATTCCTACAACCTCAAAAAATTGATGTTCATAGATCCCACCATTTACTAAGGCTAATAAGGGAGAAGGAATCTTCACAGCCCCAAAAAATGAGATAATATGAGGTCTGGGTATCTTCAAACAGTGTCACTATAAATAGAGCTATCAATAAAACATAGTTTAACACAATTTGTAAAATACAAGTGATAAAATATCATTACTAAGAAAGATTAAGAGTAAATCAAAGTCAATATTTCATAGATGACACTTATAACAAAATCAAAATTAACCATTGGTTAAATGCATTAATTGTATATGACTGAATTGTTTAGCTTTTTATATGTAAAGTGTCATCAGTGATGAGCAGCAATCAAATGTAAATAACCACCTGGTTTTGGGAACGCCCGACAGCTTAAGGAGCGGCCTTAGTCCGACTCTCCTCCCCACCAGGATGATCTTTATGCGTGGAATGTGCAAGTAATTTTCTTATTCCTGATGTAATCTGCTTACATTATTTTTCACCATGGATTGAATTTCTGGACACAACAGGAGGCACCTTTCGAATCACAGCACGCTAACGCCACAATACGCCCAACAGCCTAACAGCACCAGCCCTTCTGCCTCCAGGGCTTACGCCGCGAGGGTGGCTGGGGCGGACTTTTCACTCGGGCTGAGGTCACGTGACTGGTCAGGTGATCGAGTCTGGGCCCCACCTCCTCCAGGAAGTGGAAGCGAGCTGGCAAGAGTTATTGAAAACTCGCAGTGCCAGTAAGAAAAGGACTCCAAAAACGAACGTTCAGGGCACAGTTCGTAGGCACAGCAAATACCAAAATGCACAATGTCAAGGGCTTCGGACGCAACACAGCTCAGGAGGGAGTGCGGGCTCACACTTGTCGCAAAGAACCTCACCTTGATCTTGTTCGGCCCATGCGACACCGGCGCCACAAACACTCCTTGAATCGGTAGCGGCATGTCGCCACCGAAAGAATATATCCGGGCCTTTGACTCTGTCAGCTTGGGAGGGCCTGGGAGAGCCTCATAGTGTTCTGCCGCTAACACGCAGACTGACGCGCCAGTGTCTATCAGAACGGGAGTGGGCACCTCATCAATGTTCACTGTGCACGTCGGCTGCCTGTTCACTCTGGATCCGGTGGCAATGCTAGAAATGAAGAAGATTTCCTCCTCCTCCTCAGCTATGTCCAGATCCTGCATGTCTTGCTCAACCAACGACACGCCCCTTGTCAAACTTATAAGGGAATAGGGGTCTCAATCCCCCTCTTCCGAACCACAGAAGCCAAATAGATTGACCCCTCCCACCGTGGTTGGCACGGGCGCCTGAAGACTGATATCACAGGAAGCCACGTGGCAGCCAATGGGGGGGAAGATGGAGTTAGGGAAAAGGGGATGGAGTGACAAAGGTAAGGAGGGGAACATACACAAGCAAATACATACAATACAGCGAAATTCCTGAACCTGTACCTCTATTTCCTGAACACCTAACCTGACCTCCTAAATACCTGTAATGACCTTGTTACATACGAATCATAAGAGCTCTTTAAACTCCACTTTGCACCTCACAGAACATAAGCTGATAACCTAGAACATGGACTTTGAACATAACATAGGGCTTGAACATAACGTAGGACTTGGACAGTCATTTCTTGAACACACATAGATTGGCTTACAAGCTAAATGGCACAAACAAAAGGGTGTCCCTTTTTATGAAGACACAAGACACATGGCCTGTCGGGCACAATGAAGCCGCAAAGAGTGATTGAGGAAAAAAGACACACACGAACATGCCCTTGTACTGTGTGGACCCATGCGTGTTCTTTACATAGTCTCTATATCTTTCACAGTGCCCAGTTTTATCCGATTAGAGCTTTGTAGCATGTTTTCTCCACATGGCGTGTCTAATGCATGGCATGTATCTTAGGGCGTGTTACCTCACACACCCACTTCAGCGTTGAAGTAGTCAATTAATAAACAAGTAAGCATATAGCAACTCCAGAATAAGAACACTGTGGTCAAAACACTTAACTGATGATCCGGATGCCTCACAAGGACATCCGGACCCTGAAGAGCGATGCCCGAAGCTTATGGGAGCCCGCTTCACTGACACGGCCCTTGGTTATTCAGCTGTTCGTCACCGTCGCGGTCCGGGGAAGCTCCAAGAGTCCTTCGGCATCTGAGAATTTCTGCATGCCTGCTCCTAAGCTGCCGCCGCCCGTGCTGAAAATCATTAATTACCTGCACCAAGGCACGGGCGGCGGCGAGTTTTAACAGTTGCTGCTAATGAGCAGCTGTTGTAGCGCGCGATAGAACTACACCTTTCCCAACGCCTCATGGGAAATGTAGTTTATCGCCTCTTGCAAAGCAAGAAGCGCCGACCTGAAGCTTTCCTCAGATTCCTGACAGTACCCAGCCCACAGACTAACGCCATAGCAAAAGAAGGGAAGAATGGAAAGTCCGGAGGAGCCGATGGGCACAGAAGCGTGGACTGGTTCCTAGCGGAGGCAACAGCAAAGGAAGAGAGAGCAAGAGGGAGTGGTAATGCGCAAAGATATCAAGGGTGAGGAATATGTGCCAAAGGCTTTGTTTTGTAATGGCTGAAATTCTCCTGCAAGAGCTTCAGGCGTTACAAAATAATCCTCACCTTTTCACAGAGTCGCTGACCCCCTGCCAGTAGCCCTTTTCATTAGAGATGCAGGGATCATCACCCCTGCATTTTTGATGAAAGGAATGGATGGCAGCGGAGGCAGCATGAGAAACAAAAGGTGAGGCTTTTATTTTCTTTTTATAAAGCCTGAAGCCCTCCTTTACACGCGAGATCTTCATGCTTTAAAAAAAAAGCCTTGCTGTGTAGTAACCTGGTGGGCTGGGGATAGCAGGGGATTTAAGGTTTTTCTTTGGAGTCGCTGGGGCTGAGCCCCTGCTATCCATGGCCCATTTAAAGCCCTGTGTATAATCCTGTTGTCCATGTCTTATAAATGTCAGTACACTATGCGTTTGAGTAACAGAGCTCGCACAATCGTTTTCGGTTGGTAGCCAAGACAGAGGCTGCTTTATTGCTTTGCACGACAAATCTGCAAGAGCTACTTTTTCCCTCTACTAGAACTAACCTGTACCAACCACCCCAGGCACCAAATCGCCACCTATATAAGTCACAACCCTGTGGGAAAAACAGAACTACCAAGGAACTTTCAAGATTCGAAACGCATCCAGTTTCTAAGAGGAGGCCACCCTCTCCTGTCCATTCAGGCTTGTAAGGCTGGCGTAAACATAGGCGTCCGTTTTGATGTCATTGCATGACTCCTTCTGGAAGGCCACTGCATTAAAAGAATAAGAGAATCGCCGTCATCCATGCCACATGTGACTGTTATGTTTTATCTTCACCTGCTCAAGTCCTTGCCCTGCAATGTTAATAGCACATGTCACCTCTGGCACCCACCGAGACTGGCTTCCTCAGCACTTTTTGCCGACTTGCATAAAAGATGCAATTACTTAATAAAAAGGGATTAGAAGAAAGCACATAGCATGTCAAAGATGATTAACCATTAAGATAGTCCTCAGTTCTTATTTGCACAGACAGAACATTCTAAAGCTCATCCTCATTTAAATTTGTATCTGGAGAGGTTACACAAAAACCTAACTGACATTACTTGTTAGCCAGCCGGGTAGAGAGATCGTAAAAGAAAAGAAATCCTTAACTACGCATCCGACATGCAGATCCTGCAGAAATAACTAGTGGGTCTTGCAATATTCAAAATCGGGCATGGCGTACTCCTCCTTCAGCCAGACAAGTGGGTTAACACCACATCTTCGATCCTCAATACCAAATAGAAATGGTTCAGAATAGAAAAGATACAATTCTAATTGGGATAATAGTAAAATATGCACTGAAACTAGAATTACACAGGCTATTATTTTATTTTAATCTCTTTAGATTTACTGAGACAAAGGCTGCTAGATTCATACCTAGTGTTATTTGATACCACCTGGTGGCAAGCCTTGAAAGGGAAGTGTATGAAATGCAATAACAGCTACAGCTGGCAGGGAGGGCATGCATAAATCTGCTTTTACTAATGGCAGGACTTCATTCCTCTGGAAATCCCAGTCGTCGCTGTCCATGATGTACAAAATGGCGGTGAGCGGGTAGGCAGGGGTGGAGACAATGTGAAGGGACAGGCTGCTACTCTGTAACTGGTTCCAGAAGGTAAGGGTACATCCATTATTGGTGCTTTTGGGTGCCATTGCAGAGTGGTGGGCAGGCTTGGCATTAAGGTCTTCAATTTTTATTAATTGAAATGTATTTATTGGGTATTTTATAATGCGCTGAAACAGCAAATGGTGTTTCGAGGTGCAACAAGACAGAAGCGGGAAGGGGACAGATGAATAACAAAAAACGGTCCTACTAGGCTTTGTGTCATACGGATCGTGCAAGTGCAGTAACAAGAAGTGCAGGTGAGTGGTGTGAGAAACCTGAAGGTGTCTCCCTGGATAGTCTCTGGGGATCTGTCATCCAGGTGGTCAGGACACGGTCATCGCTATTGGATTCAGTTCTTGGGGATGGACCAGTGAGGGAGGATCACCTGGGGGTAGGGGTACAGCTCCGGACGGACTAACACCAGAGCCGGGTACCTGACATGTCCCAATACAAGGGTCAGGCAAGGTCAGGCAATTCACCAGAATTACACACATCTGACGGCCCTTTCCCCTTCTCCACAGGGATAAAAGGTGGAGTACAACAGCACAGGACGAGCAAGGCAGACGGCACGACGTAAGAGCTAACTCAGCACGGCAGCTCAAGAGGAGGAGAAAGACGGCACAGAGTGAAGGCATCACAAGGGGAGAGTCAACCTTGTCCTTTCTGACCAAGGTCCGTGAAGCCTCCACAGAGCGAATGATAAGTCTGCGAACAATAGCCAACGTGTGTTGCAGCAGATGTCTACGGTACACAAGACCCTCCTCTGCTGATTACCAACCCGGGGAGAGACGCTTGTCTCAGTAGTACCAACCTTGACTCCAAAGAGTAGGAAAGCTAAACGGTTCATCAAAGCTGGTGAGTCGAGGGGAGGACCGATAAGAAACTGAACTGTGTTGAACGAAAAGTACCAAGTGGCTATGTGAACATTTGAACAAGTGGAGAACTGTTAGTATTTTGGAAAGGGGAAAACCAGTAGTAGAGGAGTCTGGCAATACGTGTGTGCTCACTCAAGAATTTCTGGGCGGTTACCCAACAGTAAAAAGACTACCGTAACCAGAAGGCCTTGGGGAAGAAGCGAAGAAAGGTCAAAGTGATCATACAGGGGTCTTGTAAAATCACCTGTACTGTCGAAAGTCTTTGACCGACAGGTGACTATGAAAGTCAAGGGAAGTGAATCTGTTTCTTGAAGTTGGCGAGAGTGAACCTGGCAGAGGGAAGCTGACAACCAAGGGCAAAGCCTGAGGAACTGTTTTAAGATTTGTGAAAGCGAGGAGTATTGTGGCCAAGGGGAAGGAAGTTTCCCCCTTATCATTTTGGGTCCGAGCCCGACTGAGGGATATCCAGGGGTGGAAAGTTACCACCTGAAGTTCACTGAGAAAGGAACAGTTTTTTTGTTGTTGTGTAAGATAACTTGTGAGGGGTCAGCTTCCAGAAGAGGGGACCCAGGGGTGAAGCCATCATCCAACATGTTCGTAGAACAAGAACTTTGTGTTTGTTGACTGAGATTTGTGAAAGCAAGAAGCAAGACAAGGGGGGGTGAACAGTCCCCCTTGTTGTTTGTGATCCGGGCCCGGTGGAGGGGGATCCTGGGTGAAAAGTCACTGCCCAAAGTTCATTAAGAAAGGAACTGTTTAAAAAGTTGTTGAATAAGACTTGCGAGGGTTCAGCGCCCAGAAGAGAGGGGCCCAGGGGTTAAGCCATCATTCGCATGATCATAGAATAAGAACTTAGTGTTTGTTTGTTAAGAGCATCAGGCCTCGAAGGCAAGAGACTTTTATTCAAACCATCGAAGAACCTGATAGCTGCTACGGAACTGTTAGCTCGTGCTGGGAAGACTCGAGCTGTGTGGTGCTCCATTCCCACCTTGTCGTGGGGAAGGGAGACCTCCAGGCAATTACATTTGGCACACTTTCCTTTTATTTGAATAGTCTATCCCACACTCTTTTGTATTTAGCGTAAGGAATTGGTAATAGGTTTTCTTACTATAGGCCTTTTATTTTGAAACAGCGCCACTGGGACTGCCCTATGTTCATTTGATGGTGGACGCTTGCTCCCATCTTAGATTAAGGTTTAGTTTAGGTGTATTTCCACTTTGCATTAACAGTTTATTAAACACCCTTGAACTGTGATCACTTGTGTCTGTCTTTACTGTTGCCACCGTGAGTTCCTTACATTGGGGAGGAGGGTGGCGGGGGAATGCCGGTGAGAGCGGAATGCGCTAATGCTAAGGAGGGAAGGAAGTGCAGGTCAGAGTGGAGAGCACGCAGTACTGGGGAGGTGGGGGTCGCCGGGGCTAGGCAAGTGCTAAGGGGAGGACAGGTGCACAAGTGTAGGGGAATGCAGAAAGTGCCAGGGAATGAAGGTCCACATGCTAAGTGCAAGGAAGGGACTGGATGGGCTCAAAGGAGTGCAGGCCCAGCCAGGCTAGTGCTGGGGTGGGAGCCCAGAAGGGCAAGTGCAGGATGGGGGAGGGTAAGGGGAGACCGAAGTGCTGGGCTAGACTGGGCATGGAGGACCTGGTGCCCTGTATGAATCGGAGGGAACCAGGCAGCCAGTCGGATGCGGCAGAGGGGGACATTAGCAGGGAAGGGGGAATGGGAAGGAAGAAGAGAAAAGGATGGGATGGTCTTGAGAAGATCAGGGAGGTCATTCCAGAGGAAGGCACCTGTGGAAGAAAGATATCTACCCGCTCCCGCACTCTCTGCTTCGAAAAGCATCTGATCTGCAGATAGAGTTGGTGCTAGAAGACCGAAGGACTCTAGCAGGGAGTTATTTAGGGAGAGAGAGTTGGATGTAGCGGACGTCCAAGGCTCCAGAAAGCCTTGTGGATGATGCAGAGGGTCTTGAACTTGATCCTTGCAGCAACCGGGAGCCAGTGGAGAGATTTTAGGGCTGAAGAGATGAGTTCCCCGGGGCTTGAGGCCAAGGATAAGTCTTGCGGTCCTATTCTGGATTAGTTTAAGAGGGCTAAGGGAGGATTTATGCAGATTGAGGAACAGGCTGTTGCAGTAGTCCAGCCTAGAAGTGACCAGAGCTCTGGAGACATTGAGTTTCTGGGGGAAGGTAGGGAAAGGGAGAATGCTTCTGGGGAGGTGCAGCTGGAAGTCAGCCTTCTTGACAAGGTCCATCATGTGAGCACAGAAGGAGAGAGAGGAGTCAAAGATGACACCAAGATTTTTTGGCCCACAAGAGGATGTGGGGACGTGGCACATGAGGAGGAGGCGGGGGGGGGGGGGGCAGAGAGTCGGAGGAAAGTAGGGAGCTGGGGTCCCAATGAGAAGGATCTCAGTTTTGCTGGCGTTAAGGCAGAGATTGTTAGCAGCACACCATACCTGAATAGCAGTCAGTCAGGAATGAGAGAGGAAAAAGAGGAGTCAGTGGAGGGAAGCATGAAGGTGAGTTTTGTGTTTTCCGCATAACACTGGAAGTGAGGAGAGGAGGCGGAAATCAAGTAGGCTAGAGGGGCAAGGTAGATGTTGAAGAGGCACGATCAGTGGATAGAGCCCTGAGGGACGCCACAGGTGGAGAGTGTGATGGAGTAGAGAAAAGGGCCCAGTTGGACCTGGGATAGTTGGTCAGAGAGGAAGGAGGTCAACCAGTCCAGTGCCAGGTCAGTGAACGCAAGGGTATCACAGAGCCGAATTATAAGGGTGGCATGATTGACTGTATCAAAGGCAGAGGAAAGGTCACGAAGGATGAGAACGGAAGGAGAGTTGGAATCGAGATTCAAGAGCATGTCTTACGGGTGTTCAGGAGTGCAGTTTCCGTGCCTCTGACTGCTCTGAAGCCAGACTGGTGGTCGTGGAGACAGCCAACAGATTGTGTGGTGTATCAGTTGGGAGATGACCAGCTTCTCCAAGAGTTTGCCCACGAAAAGGGTAATGTAGGGCAGTAGTTAGCCGGGCAGGAGGGGTCGCAGAAGGCTTTTTCAGGCGGAGTGCTTAAGGAGTAACGGGAAGGAGCCCCTGGCAAAGGAGTGATTGCAGAAGTCAGCCAAGGCTGGGCAAGGGAGGCAATGCTGTCCTTGATGGTTTTTGAGGAGCAGGGGAGCACCTGATTGGAAGAGACTTTCATAGAAAGGACTTGTCTAGAGACCTCACCTGGTGATATGGGTGAGAAAGAGGTGAGTAGGAGGGAAGGGGTCAGGGGGGCCAAGCGAGGGGTCGGGGGGGGGCCAAGAGAGGCATCAAAGTGGGTGATGGGGGTGTTGAGGAGAGTGAGGACAGGATGTCCTGAGTTTGGGTAATGAAGTGAGAGGCCAGTGCAGTGCAGAGGGTCGGGGATGGCAGAGGCAAAGTGGAGACAGCAGTAGGATTGGCACGTTCCTTGCAGATTTTAAACATTTCCGCCATATTGTTAGTGGCCCCAGAGATGTGGGCTTGGATATAGGCCTTCTTTTTCGAGTGGATGGAGAGTCTGGATTGCCTTTGGAGGAGGTGGCAGTCCAGTCTGTCAGAGGATATGTTCAAAGCCTGCACTTGCATTTCAGAGAGGCTAGGTCGGAGTCATACCAGATGTTGCACTTGGAGGCAGGCTTCATGCGGATACTCATGACCGGGGCAAGGATGTCCAGACGGTTGGAGATGAAGAGTTGAAGGTTAGCAAGGGCTGTGTCAGTGTGGGAGTTAGTGGCCGGAGTGGGAGGGGGAATGAAAGTGGCGACAAAAGCAGCAACTGGCACTCGCTTAATCAGTCGAATGACTGAGAAGGAGACTGGCAGTGCGGGCAGATGCTTAGTCGGGGGACCAAGAGACCCAGATGAGAGGACAGGAGAGCATGATCCGACCAGGAGAGGGGGTAGTGAGAGGGTTGGAGAGCGGGATGTCTGCTGAGATGAGAGCATCCAAGGTTTGACCGGCTGAGTGTGTTGGAGGCCGCATCGGGCAAGTCGATGTGAATATTGAAGTGTCTGAGGAAGAGAAGTTTGGAGGTGTAGGCTAAGAGAGAAGAGGTGAGGTCAGACCACTTTGCGAGGAGGAGGAGGAAGAGAGGGGAGACAGGGGGTCTAGTATATGGTGGCAAGAGTCAGCGAGAGGATTGGGAGACACCAAGCCTGCAGACGACGCACTCGAAGGGAGAGTGGGACTGAGAGGGTATGATTGTATCAAGGACCCATCCAGGGAACATCAGGGTCACTCCGCCCCCAGACTGGTTAAGCCTGGGCTTCGAGAGGGTCTTGCAGGCTTTCTGGAGGAGTGTGTCAAAAATAGTACCAGGACTGGCCATAAACCACTTCTCTGTGAGAGTGAGAACGTCAAGGTCCAAGTCTACAAGGAGGTGGCAGATGTCGGAGGAGTGTTTAACAGCGGAGCGAGAGTTGAGGGTAGCTAAGTGGAGCTGGTGGCCACCTTCTTGAAGGTCTTCCGAGGAGGGGTACAGGAATGTGGTGGCGATGGAGCCAGAGGGATGGCAGGAAGAGTGGCAGTAGAAGGGAGGAAGTTGATGAGGGACGGAAGACCCCTATCAAGAAGATGGTTGGGCTGAGAGCTCTGGACCATGGAAGTGCCATTCTGGTAGCTATTAATGATGCCACTAGTGGATGGGAAATATGCCAAGAGTACTTTCCATCGGGTACCACCATTAATGGGTGAAGAAGGGACCACTGAGACCATATGGGGAGTGCAAAGGTCCAGAGAGAGAACGACAAAGAGGATGTCAATGACAGTCTGCCTGGAAGAATCATTGACATAGGTGTCAGCATGGAAAGGCCTGGATTGGAGACCAGGAGATCTTTCTTGAACCTTTTCCTTGCAGACTTCGAAAGAGAGATAGAATAGGTGATAGAGTAGCTGTTAGAGAAGATGGGGGAGATACAAAGCACCATGGAGGGGGAGAGCAGAGAGATGGAAGGGGGAGAACAGAGGGAGGGAAGAGTCTGCACAATGAACTCGCCAGGCGGAATAGCAGCAAGCCAGGTGGAGACCAATAAGGTTCACAAGACAGGAGTCCAGACCAGTGGAGAAAGTCCTGCGGAAGGCAGGAGTGAGCTCGACTAAGAGACTTGATCCCCTGCCATCTTCCCTTTGCCAGCTGCAGGAGACTAACTATGCGGATACTTGGTTCTGCAGCGGTTTCATGCAGAGCACAGCTGTAACTCCAGGGCAGCATGGGCAGGACCCAGTAGAGGCTGTGGAGCACCTAAGCTGGGAGCACACTGCTGGATGGCAGGAGGAGGTCTAGATTTCAGTATCGAGGGGGAATGCTCAAGTTTCAAAACACAGCAGAAAATGCAAAACACCTAGATTAGAGTTTCCTGGATAGAGGCCAAAATGCCAGATATGGATAACGTACAACTGTGGGCGACGTGCAGCAGACTACAAGCTTCTTGGTAATAGGAGTAATAAGAGTAGTAGGACCATTTAATAGGGAGCAGTAGTTGCTGCTTAACTTGTCAGTTGCTACTGGTTGACGGCTGCACTGCAAGCTCCACCAGCGAACACAATCTGGAGCTGCAACTGCTGGAGCTGCCGTTTGCCTCTGGGCCCTTAACTGCACTGGGCTTCACAGGCAGTGGGGCTGCCCTGGGTACAGGCCCTAAAAAGTGGCCTCAGGCCCAATCAGATGGCAGATGGGAGAGAGTAATCATGATATTCACTGGCCCTGGAGGGGCTCGTGAATCAAGGAAGCGCAGAGGTGTGCAGAAGTAGCAAAATTAAAAATGAGACAAGTTCCCAGTAAATTTATTCCAATTGCGCTCACCCTCACCTTGGGAAGGGGAGCTGTTACTCTGTAAAATACAGCATGAAAGCTGTTTCTTAAGTGGTCATTTAGGGTTAAGATTCCCTGCTGGATACCTTTCTTTGTTCTGCTGTGAGGAGTCCAATAAACCTATCTCGCAATAATTTGCAGCTAATCCACCCTCATCCTTCGTTGCTTTATCTAGGATTTTGCCACAGAATGAATCCATACAAGGTTTACAGTAGGCACATATTCCAGAAGGAAGTATTGGTCTACAAAAAGTGTGACTTTAAATTGACTTTTTTCTGGCCAATACAGACCTCCCAAAAAGATGCTAAATTATCTAACATTTGTTACCCAGGCTGTGAATATCCTTTGAGACTATTGAAGGTCAAGGAGGGGCTCATGTTATGCAACCTCAACGATTAAACCAGAGAACTCTCCCATTGCAATGTGCATTAAGAAACCCAGTTTTTACGGTAATCTATGCAACACTCAACTGCTTCTCTAACCGAAGTCTTACCTCTGTTGAACTTAATCCATTCTTCTTTCTGTTCATTCATCGTGTTGGCAGATATGTGCTCCAGTGAAAGAAAATTGCACACACGCAGTCTGCCTGTGCCCCAACAAAGTATCTACCATCTTTCCACTGCATTGTGTATTTGAAAACTTTCCAATATACCAGAACTGTGTGTTTTTGTTAACATAAGGCAGCAGCTTTCCCCAGCTGTAGGCAACAGGGGACCCAAATAACATTTTGAAAAAACCCCTGCTCATCTTCTCCAGGCCCGTCATGGTTTTGTTCTCAGAAGCGCTTTGCTAATGGCCTGCCCACCCATTTTGTAACGGTGCTCCTAGCCTCTAAGTTTTTAACCTCCACCCTCGTGAGTGAAAAGCCTTGAGCCCACTCTCGCTGAAGGGAGGATGAACAGCAGGTGCCAAATCCTCTTCAAATCTTGGAGTAGAGCCAGGTTAGTAAATGTTTGAACAATCTGTGTGCAGTCATTTTAACGTGAAGCAATGTTCCACACTGGACTGTGAGGTCTATAAATGTATATGGCTCGGTCAGCGGAATTGGAGATCAACCACTGTATAGTAGCAGTGAACACAGAGGCGGGCAAGCCACCATCAGGTCAACCTATCTATCCTATGGATGGCCACCATTGCGTTCACATGAGATAAAAAGTGGAGCAAACGGACACCACACAGACCAAACACCCACTCTTTTTTCCAGACTCGGTGGTACGCATGCCATGTGTGTGCCAGTTCCTTTGTGAAGTGATTGCATGGATTGTGATATTTGACAATCTACACACTATGCCTTTGATGGCCGCATCGGCAGTGTCACCATTGCCTCCTGCGTATATTTTGAGCGTTAAATGGAGCTTTGTGATATAAGTATCCATTCCAAGCTGTGCAGTGCTTCTTCACTTCCAACACCTACCAAATCTCTTGGATTTTGTTATAAAAAATTAAAGAAAATCTATTTTGTTTACCACATTTCAAGGTTCTTTTATGCTCCATCTTACCCAACCTGTATTGAAATATCACCAGACTGTAGCCACTACCACCATGCACCAATTTGAGTAAAATACAGTGGTCCGTACCCCTGCTTGCAGTAAATAACCATAGCCCACTGTTCCATAACGAGAATGCAATTAGCATTTGGTGTTGCAGCAAAACTTTTTTAAAGGTTTTTTTGTGACACACCATATGCTCTTGCAAGGTTTTACTGGAAATTTACTGCAGGGGTTGATTGGGATGTTGGGATAACTGGGTTCATTTTAAAATGGTATTGTGTAACTATCGTTCCTGTATTCATGAAGAAATCCGAATAAAGATATTTGATACCGAAAGAACACTGGCGTGGAATTCAGTTCCCACCAGAATAATTTTCTACAGAAGCCAGCATGTTAAGGGTCTCTCAGAGATGGAAAAATCCTAAAATAAACAGTTTTCCCAAGTGGCTCCCAACTTCAAATATGCACAATTCCTTCTTTTCTGGTTCTCTCCACATCAACCATGAAAGCAAATCACCCCCTGCTTCTCTTCTGATACCATTTTTCCTTTGTTGCTTTCTGTGACGCACTTCCAGTCACAAAAGAATCTTTCAAATCACCCACAGTAATCCTGCAAAATGTCTCCGGTACAATAGAAATATTCAGACCAAAAAATACCTCTCTAGATCTTACCCAAAGCATCCCACTCGCCTCTTGGTTGTCTTCACATCCACCATTTTGTGAAATTTTCCGCTTCTTTCCTCTAAACAAAATAACACTTTTCTTTTTATTGTTCCCATTGAATGGCTTGCATCATGCAGAATAAATGTTGCCTTATCAATTTTGAAAAGTCACAGGGCTGCAATGTACGATTGGAGTTATAGAAGAGATTTTTTGTTATTTTAAGAACCAGGACTCTGCACGTATGTCAATAAAAAATACATTTAAAGAAGTACTGCCCGAATTTGCACCAACCCTCTTATTTAGCACTAACCCATCTAACCATAATCGAATTTGCACTGCTTGTCTTTTCAAAGCATGCAACATTTTGTGCGTGGGGAAAATGAATATTTGACTGGTAAAAGAGGAGGAGCTCTGACAAACTGTTGCTGTGTGTAGAACCAGGAGCACCTAGCTTTTGGTGGGTTTGTTTTTTAGTTACATATTGATTTGCACACCAGAAGACTTTTCTTTTCAGATGGAAGACCTCAAATTTTTGACTCGTCTTTATGCTTTGGACAGTGGGTGAGGTTTGCAAGTTGATGCAAGAGACGAAGAGTAGTGATTGCTTTTGTAGGGCGAGAGCGTTTTCTAGCCATGAATGTTGGCATGGTTGAGTGATGGTTTTGAACATGCAGTTTTTAGAGGTTGGTTTCTTTCTGGCAGTTGCTATATTTATTTTGACCTGTTACGGTCTTCCTTACTGATCGTGGGTTTGGAGAAGTTGTCATGTGAGTGTTGATTAGCTTTAGTGGCATTGAGAGGATGGTTGATGGTTGATGGGCTGTTCTGTATGACATCCTAGTTACAGCGTTTTGAGTAAATACCCCTTTGAGTTTTTCAGCTGGCCTGTTCATTGTTGTCTGTTTCCTGTGTTCTTCCTGGTGGGATTTTTAATGGTTGAGTGGGTTCCAGCTCGCCTATTGGTGATGCTAGGTGGGCTACGCTTGTATGGCATGCTAGCCCAAAGTGATTAGGATGGATTCCCTAGCAATATGTATTCTCTAGAATTGCTACGTTTTTGTTGGTTCCTTATGTTCATTCTGGTGGGTGTTTTCTTGTTGGGCTTGTCTGTCATCTAATGTTTTATGGTTGTTGCTGTAATTCAGTTTCTCTCGCTCTATGGTACGTTTCTCTCCTATTCTATCATTTTTCTGTAATGTAGGAGATCTGCTAATGGCTAGATTCCTTTACGGTTAGCGTCCCACAATTTTGCTATGAGAGTGAAGAAAGAAGCACCTCCGTTTCTTTTTTCTTGTAGCGCTTGGTTATGATTAACATGTTACTGCTTGTTCTAAGACTATGCATTTGGATGCACGTGTAGCCCAACTGCATCCATCCTCTTGGTAACGGATTTTACAACATCTATGATCATTTCCTGCATCCGAATTCGGTGTGATCCACGACCTGATTTACGAGCGCTGACCATCGTGTTCTGAGATCCGGCATTTTCTTTCGCCTGACCTGTTTATGGCGGGCGCAACGCTGTGCCAAATTATGGCTCTAGCCTCGTTGCCCAGCAACTAAAGTGTTTATCCTTGACGACATCCGCCGTCATGCGGAAACGCCGGCGGCCATCTACTAAGGCCCATACCAAGGCCCTGTTTGCCCCCTGTTCGCCACATGGCACAAGAGGCACATCCAATTACTCTTTACCAACATAATTCTGGGCCATGACACAAAGCGTGCTGCATGCCCCCCCACGTCTCCCAAACTCGTACCTGCAATCGACTACTAATGTGAGTAGTACCCGTGTGAAATCGGAGATGCACACTACGCACTCTGCCTTTCCTTTCTCCCTCTCCACTAAACTAACATTATCAATGCCTTCCGCTATGCACACATCAGCCTGAACAGTGCATAACATAACGGTACTGATTTCTTTGTCACTACTGTTAACTATTGTCCAGACTAAATATATGTGTGCTTCATGCCTCTCTCACACAAACCCACTGTTTCTAATGTGGCCTTACCGCCTTACTACTGTGCCTTCAGCCAGTCTCACTAGCATAAATGCCTAACTCACACCAGCCTACTGTAGCAAATGTGTTTGTGCCTCTAATTGCATTATTACTGTGCCCTGTCTAACACAGTGTACTGTAGCAAATGTGCCTGTGCCCTTAACTGCATTACTACTGTGCCCTGTCTGACACTAGCCTATTGCTAACTGTACAAGCACCTGCCATCACTACCCAGACCATCCATGGCACGCATACAATTTACTATCCTCGCACTCTCCTTTTACATCTACCACAGCTACATCACCTCCGGACCCCTCCTAAAAACCAAGATGCAGCACCCAACAAGCTCTCTACCCATCTCCAACATACCACATGGCACCACTGGGCCACCACATCCCTCTGATTTTCACCTCACATACACTCACTGCAACATTAACCTCAGAAATTCCTTATTAGGATACCACACTCCCCATCGCTTTGCAAGATACACCAGTAACTACACACAAAAGACCCCTCACAACAAGCCTAACCGTCTGCAAGACACTCCTCTACCCGCCATCATCAAACTCAATTGTGTGCTCATAAATGCCAGATCCCTCATAGCGCACGCACTTGAGATAGCAGACCTCATACTAGCTAACAACCTCGACCTTCTAGCAGTAACTGAAACCTGGCTACATCCAGCCGCAGGTCCTGCCCCCATGCTCGCTGTTCCTGACAACTACACCATCACCAAAGTTGACAGAACATCCAGCAAAGGAGGAGGAATTGCTTTCATTTCCAAAACCCATCTATGCCTAAGAGAATTCAACTCACTACCGTTCCCATCTGGAGAACTTATATCTGTAAAACTGCCACTATCTTCCCAAAGCACACTTCTGATTCACTTGATCTATAGACCTCCAGGCCCTAACTCTACGTTTGAAGAAGACATCTCTAACTTACTTTCCCACCACACCAAACCAACCTCAAAAATATTACTATTAGCGGACCTAAACATAGGGTACAATGACCCCTTGGATTCTCGCACCCTAATTGTAGACCAAACCCTCATAGAACTAGGATTCAAACAGCATGTCAGGACCCACCCACTGCAAAAGCAGAACCCTCGACTGGATCGCCAACCTAAACTGCAATTTGAACCTACTCTCGAACAACCCTTGTGCTTGGTCTGACCACCACGTCCTCCACTTTGAATTGGATGCCTCCACTCACACCTCTCCGGTGTCTGCCCAAGCTCCTCCAGCAGCAACTAGGAACAATAAGTCCATCAACTTGGAGACCATTCGCCCCCTCATTCAACCCATCATCAACCCCTCTCATCCCCTCTCATGACATTGAACTAGAACCTGAAGCGCTAGTTCACATGTTCAACAAAAACCTACTGCTAGCTCTAGACCAAATCACCCCTATCAAAACTGGAAAGGCTAAACAACCTAATCACCTCAACAAATGGTTCAACCCAGAACTAAAAGCATTGAGGAAATCTAAAGGATCCGCTGAAGTCATCTGGCAAAAAAAACATCACCCCAAAATAAAGACATCTTCAAGACAGCTGCCGCCACTTACAGAAAAGCCATTATCAAAACCAAAAGAGACCCATTCAACAGTAGACTACAAAATGCGAAATCCAATGTAAAAGAACTCTTCACCATTCTCAGGGAACTGGAAACACCCATCCCTCCTCAATCTACCTGTGTCAAAGACGCCACATGCCAAGATACAAAAGGCACTTCTAGACAAAATAGCCCTACTCCAAACTAAAATAGAAGCCAAAAGACTCCTCCTAGCCACCAAGGTACAAATAACTCGAACCAAACCCACCAACCCCACTCCAACAACCCTGATCTCTTGAATGTGCCGCGGTTACTACCACACAGGTTAAAGCAATTATTGCTAGCCTCAAACTGTCTAAATACCAAGGTGACATCTGTCCAGCGTCCATCATCAAAGAAGGAGCCAAAGACTTTGCCCCCTTCATCACCACTCTTATTAACACCTCATTCGCCTCCTGCCCAGTACCCAAGAATCTTAAAGACGCCTGGGTCAAACCGCTTATCAAGAAACCTACTCTAGACCCAAGCATTCCCACTAACTAGCGCCCCATCACCACTGTCCCTTTCCTGCTAAACATCCTTGATAAAGCAGCTTATATCCAAATTCAGAACCACCGAGAACCCTACAACCTTCTAGCCCTCCGCCAATCTGGCTTCAGACCTAGACGCAGCACTGAGAACAGCCCTTCTAGACCTGAAGATCCAAATGGACGAGGCCAAAGATAAAGGCCATCCATCTCTCCTCCTAGCCTGTCATAGATGTGGAATACGTCGGAGGAACATCCCACCGAAAGAACGTTACCAGACATGGTAAGTAACTTGTTCATAGAGAATGTGGTGCCCAGGGCTGTTTCACCAGACCATAGTCCGAGTAAACTGAATGCAGAGGTGTCCCTTTCTTGTACATTGGAGGGAGGACTTCATCACGTCCACCAGGTCAACTGATTTCATCCAAATGGAACGATGTGACATGGACATTGCAATTGGGACTGTGTAGCAAGGCGTGTTAAGACAAAGAAAGAGGACATTGGAGACGTAACCTGCAAAAAAAGGACAAAAAATGGAATGCAAACTGTAACTAGTTCAGTGATTTCTGGCTCCTTGCTCCGGAGGTAGCCTTTGATTACAGTGATGTCCTAACCAGAGGGCTACTGCTTTAATTCAATCCATGGAGGGGTGTGTTCTATTGATCCGTGTCTCGGGTGGCTTCCCCTTGGTTGTAGGCCAAGGGAGTGGATTGTGTTCTAGCACGTTCAGGGAATTTAGATCAGCGTTGCATGTGCCTCGTATTGTAAATGATCTTTACATGTGTTCTGTTGCTAATGTAAATCCACAGTGCTGGGCACGCATGTGCTCCGAGTCACCTTGTTGCCTCCCTTTCCCTTTCTCCCCTCTCACGTGTGGTGTTCGTAGAGGTTCTCAATTGATGGGTGTGGGTCTGATGACAGATTTGGCCTCCTTATTATGCACTAGGTTGAAGATCGCTTGCAGCAAAAGTTCTTGTTGTGGTGGTGTAATGTGGGATTTCAACTGTTAGCACATTAACGTATGCTATCCTGCCATAATACCCGGATGAATCTGCGCGTTATCCCCTCATTCCTCGTCCTTCTGTTGCTTTGAAGGTATTTTGATCAGCCTGTGGCTCCGATACTGGTGCCTGTGTGTAAGGGGAGCTCCCTCACCTTGTGTACCTCCTTTTCTTCAGGGTGTTTTTCTGTATGGGTCTGCACGTGTCACAGAGTCCGGCTGACTAGTCAACATTCCAAAGATGGATGGGGGACCCGGCAGTAAGCAACAGCAAGTAATATATTTTGAGTCCAGGTCTTTCTGATGACACCATCAACTTCTAGCTAATATGTCAGGCGAGGAACGGGGGTGTTGGTCGTGATGCAATGCAGGGTTGCGTTGTCTGTGGTCCGAATCGCTACGTGGTATGCCTTCAGGGTGTTCAAAAAGGTGTTCTTTCTCTCCTTCCTCTACTGATACTGTGCTCTGCACTAAAGGCCTTTCGGATCTGGGTTAACAATCCCTGCAGGCCATGTTATATTGGCCCAGATGTTTCCGTTACAAGCGCTGGCACACCAGCTCGCAGAGCGTCATTCGGTTGGCCTGCTGCTCCCACCTCACTCTGAAGGAGCCTGACGGCGGGGGGCCGAGGTCACCCAACCCTGCGGCGCCGTGCACCTATCCCTGCCAGCGGTCCAGGCGCACGTGGCTTGCGCAGGGCACCCCGCACTCACCGCACCTCTGCTCGCCGAGCTGCCACCTAGTCTTGCCCTTCCCAGTCCGCTTTGCTGGACGTCTGCTCCTGCCCACAGCTGTGCCGCGGAGGGGCCAACGCTCCACGGGAAGCCCTCCCCCGGGACTCGCTGTTTCACGTCCCAGTTGTGGATAGTGGTCACAATGACCCAGAGTCCGCTGCAGCAGCCCAGCAAATCTTCATGGGTGTCACAGAATACACTAGCTTTCAGGCATCCAGTGCGGGCCTTAGCTCCTCCCCCTTTGTAACAGCAGAGGAGGCAGATGCAGCCCGATTCCTGCCGCCGGCTCACCTCCCTCAGCAGCACCTCCGGGGAATTGTATAGTTCAGATATTTCCTTAATCCATTAGTGGTTCTCATTCAAACTTCCAGATGCTGTTCCCACAATGTTCATACACCAGCCGTACCAGTATTCAGTTCGTAGGTGGCTTCTGGACGGATTCATTGTTAACAGGATCTTTCTTGGATTGGAGCTCTCAAATCAGGCAGCCATCTTCCGTGTGCGCAACAGCGCACCCCCGAAACAGAGCTAACTTTGAAACGAGAGGGATACAAAGATTGTTAAGTAAAAGAAAAGCATTATCACACACAGTTAACTCGTCGCAGTAGAAGAAGTAAAACCGAGTTAACTTGTAAACCAAATTAATCCGAAAGATACAAATCCAGGGAACAGTCTCAAGAGAAGTTGGACAATAAGAGAGAATCGGTGTGAGTACATTCTGTGGCAAAGGGGGAACATAAAGGGTAATCCTGTACAAGAACATTATGACATTGAAGAGAAAGAACGGTACCAACCTGAGCTTAAACACAGAAACCGAATACAGGGGGAGCCAAAAGGGATTAAAGAAAGAGAAAGTGCAGCGTCTCAGATGTGGGATTTAAGTTGATATGAGAAATCACAAGAGACTGCGTATCATATATGAAAGACTGGTACTAGCAGTACCCTTAGCAGAAGGGAGTCATTGTCCTGCCTTATATTAGGGTCAGTTACGGGTAGTTTTGTACAGCTGCCTTGTTTCCTTGGACATTCACTACTGACAAACAAGGACCTTAGTAAGAAAGGCAGGGATCATCCATAGTTTGGGGGAAGTTAGACTGCCTTGTTTTTTAAAAATAAATAGCGGTTCGTCATGTCCTCTGAGAGTCCGTGCCTGTCCTCTGACTCGTCCCAGCACATATAGCGACCTGTTCAAGTTTAATGGATCATATCGTGGACAGTTGGCTTGTATCTCCTGTGGAATTTAGATTTGAGGTGTGTCATTTACTAAATCGTGAGTTTCCAACCCATAGTTCCTGAATATTAGGTGATGCTAGATCCTGTTACCACAGAAATAATGTCCAAACTCTGATCTCGAAATCGGCAGCGTCCTAGGTAGGTTATTTCTTTATAACTGTAGAGAAAGAGACTGGGAAACTAACAGAGTATCCCAGTTTCCACTAATGGCGCCCGCAAACTATCTTTAAGTATGCTTTTGTAGTTTTGCAGGCAATGAGGATCATACACTGACATATGATATTTTTGGCAACATTTTAGACATTATAATAACATATAACATTTCACAGCAAGCGTTCAGCCCGCTTTTGCTGAACAAAACTCCTGACAGGATGCCTTTCGCGAAGGTGGCTTCTCCGAATCGGCTTTCCACAAAAGTGGGCTGTACCGGAAGGGATCCATGTGCAGCAACGGTAGGCAATTGGGAGGTAAGTAGCCGGGTGGGGGATTGGCTGGGCAGAGAGCAGGGGGGCAGAGTGGGAGCGAGCAGGCCATGCCAGGTGGTTGCAGAGGTAACCCCGCATGTGAAGGGGGTAGTTGGGTGTGGGAAGGACCGGCGGCTAGCCTCTGGGAGAGAAGTGATATGTTGTGGATGGTCTTGTCTGTGGCATGGTATATTTTTCATCTCCTTTTCTCTAAAACTACATGTTGCATGGTATATTTCTTTACTTTGGTTCATCCCTGTAGCAGTATTGCTGTGAGCTGTATGTTTTTTGATGGCATGTTATTGTTTTTGGCTATTGTTGTGGATGTGTGGGGCTTTTTTAAATGTGAATGATGTGATGTGTATTCCTGTTGTGAGGATGTATATTTTTTTACTTTTTTTTTTTCTTCCATTTTCTCTTTGACCAGCCATTTCTACTTTGTGTGTGTGTCTGTCAGTCAGGGCTGCAGATTTGTTTGTTTTTGGTGGTATATTTTTAATTCCGTTTATACCTCCGTTCCTACTGCTCAGATTTCCCAAATGTTGATACATTTCTTGCCGGTAAAAAGAAACTATTTCGATTTTTGGTTGTTGACATTGATAAACGTTTTGCGGCATGCACTACCTCAGCCTATGGTGTATGTCGAAAATTAAATCCAACAACTTTGAGATTATGGACTAAATAGTGTATTTTTCAGATTTTATTGAAAACTCATGGTTCTTTAGCCGTACCTGCTCTTCACAGGAGCGCTAGAAGACCTCTAGTTCCTGAAGGATCCATCCAGGTTGAGGCCATACAGCCATTTTTTCCCCACAAAGAAGCGACTTAAGCTGCTTTGTTTACATGTTTTTGAATGGCATCTTAATACGAAAAATCTGACATTGCCGCTGGCTGACACCATGCTCATGCATTGCAACATTGCCTTGGTTGTGACCATCGCGTGAGGGATAGAGGCGAACACCTACTAATTACTTTTCCTGCATACTAATCCTTTTGTTTTTCATATGGTGCAGACTGAGTGCAGATTTTGGCAGCGAGTACTGCTTAATGTATGCACCACCTGCCCAAAGGGAGTGTTTCACATATATATATATATATATTAAACTGTTATTCTAACAAGTTGGATCCTGTCCTGATAAAAGCAGGTTTTTAACTAGCATGGCACCAAGGATTGTTTTGGAACAGTCTGTGGTAGTGACATGGTAGTCTTTTGCCACTGGATGATGCTTGCATTATACAGGCCTGCAAATGTTGTGCTAGGCAATGAATACATATAGCCCTTTTTGCAGTTTTGAAATAATTTTCCAATGAGCAAAAGCCATTACCAAATAACGTCTACCCCAGAAATCAACCAATACTTAGTGACTAAAATCTTTTTTTTGGTACCGTGATGTGTCCTTCAGTTGGCCGCACCACCCAGTGGGTTTGCTAGTGTATTTTAGTCTGGTAGAAGCACCTTGTTTTATGTCTCGTCTTCACCAGGTAGGATTTATTTTGCCTTTGTATGCCTTCTTTAGGTAATTTTAAATGACTTCACTTGGTTTTGTTAGATATTTAGTATCCTGTGTAATTGGCCTGAGCAGATGGAGCATCAGAAGTGCCGACTGCCTTCACGTAGAGCCATTATTCCAGTTACCAGCCACACAGTAATGGTGTTGTTCCCGGATAGATTGTTCACTTCGTGTCTACAGGTCACGTGCTTATGAAACCGAATGCGTCAGGCTGTTGCGAAACGTAGCTGGACTCTTGATCTTTGAATTGTTGAAAGCTGCCCGCCAACTTGGAATCATCCTGCTGTCAGCCATGTGACCCAAAATGGAAATCGCCATTCTGCTTCTTGACTCGTGACGTTCGTTCTCTTAAATGTGACCTACCCCTACATATTTGGGTACTCCCTCACTGCCCTCTTCTTGATCTTCACACACCCAGTGTTGTGAGTTGAGTTGATGGGTGCTATTCATATGTGGTGCTGTTCTCTATAATTCTCTGCATCTTCACCATGCCCCCGCCCAGCCGATGGAGCCCCCTCCGACACCCCCCAATTCTCCAGGCCTTTAAAACGTGCCTAGTCCGTAGCATCTTCTGCCCTTTTCCTTTGTTTCTAAGCATTTTGCTGAATCCCCCCAAAAGTAATTTAGAAGTGTGGCGTTTCGGAAGAAGGAGTCGGGCTCATTTTGGACATGTTAACTATCTTTGTAATGAAATGATAAAGAAACTGCCTATCTATCCCTATTGCTATGGCAGTTTCCCTGCCTGACTGAAACTCAAGGTGCTTGTTTGTTGTCAGGAAGTCCAAACTGAATATTCTCAGTCCAAATCTAACTCCATCTGACCCTACCACTAATATGAATAACTAAAGGAGGCCAAAACAATGCGTCTCATATCCTGGTCATTTCCCGTTCTGCCTTTGTTCTTTATATTGTGTTTCCTTGTATGATTAGTGTTCAAATGGATAGAAATATGTTTCATATGTGGCTCTTCAGTGAGACCATCTTATGTTTCCTTCAGGAGCTTGTAGCTCCTCTCGACTGTTTATGGGTCTTCTATTCTCTTCTCTGGTTTGAGTAGAAATGTTGCTCCTGGATATATTCCCTCATACTCCTGCCGGTAAGTATATGTCTCTGACTTTCTTGAGACTCCGTCTTTTTTAGGTTTTGGCCTCCTTTTACTTATATTTGTAGTTCGCTTCTTGCGTTCTTCCTATTGGGTTACATCTCCCTTTATTATGTTCTCTTGACAGTCTTAATTCACAACACATGCGACACTGTATCAGAGAGTGTTTTCTCGCTTTTTAACTTTGAGTTCTAGTGGTTTCTCCCTCTTTCCCAGCGTTCTCTTGTCCAGTTTCCCTTTTTGTTCCCAACCTGCCTTTTTTGTTACATTCTTTGGGATTTCTTTGTATCTACAGTTATGCTGGGAAATGTAACCTTCCTGGCTTTCATACGTTCCACATTTTTACATCTGGTTGCCCCGGCGGCTTCCGGCTCTTGTGTTTCACCCCGGTAGCTGTGTTTCTCCAGGGTGACATCGTTGGGTTTGGCCCTCGCTCGGATAATCGGTTTGCCTTTCTGAGTTCTCTGTCTCAGACTTCTCTCGCCCCTTGTTCTTGGTATCTCAGCGAGAGTCTGCGTTTCACAGACAATGGTGGTTGGGAGCTGTCGGCATTCCCTGTGGTAATGCTCTTGGCATTGTTCACCGTGTACCTAGCCCACCACGATGTGACTGTGGTCACACCACCATGTGGGACAGGCTTTCTCTCCTTGTTTCTAAAATGGTTTCTCTGTTGCCATTCTCCGGCGTTTCGGGCTGGCTTTCTGCAGCTTTCCAATTGCTGCGTGCTCCGCGGCTTCCTCCATTTCTGCCTCTCCAAGGTGTGCCGACGTCAGGGTGCTTCACCTGCACATCCAACTCTCTCCCATCTTGGGATCGGCTCATCTGTGCTAAATGCAAGCCTTTTCTTAAAGGGATACTCTCTTTACCTTTGTTTTATCCACCATTGCCTGAAGCAAGATGGAAGGATGATACAGTATTCACCAAGGAAGGCAGTTCCGTATATGCAGAAATGGTGGTTGGCCTAGGGAGTTCCGATGGGAACGTGAGTTCTTGTTCCCTAAGTGCAAGTCACTCCCAGTGTGGTCCAACTTGCCAAGACCCCTAGGGAGGGTCTTGCGGAGTGGGCTCGCCTCCCTAGCCTCAAGGGGGTGGCTCTCCCTTGGGGAGAAGGTGCAAATACTCCCGATTCCTCACAGAAGCCAGAGTTTTTCTTTAAAGCATCATATAAAGACAAATGGTCTGTGAAGAAAACAGTCCGATCTGATAACCAAGTGATTCTCACACAAATACTGCAGGTTCATTTTTGCTAACATGCGCCCAAGCTATTTATTTTATCTGCACAATCGTGGGGCTCCAAATCTCTTGTATGAGATTTGGGCCAGTCTAGTGTCTTTGCAATGCCTGTTCAGTAATCTACTTAAATCTCTTTGTTTTTCTTTTTGCTTCCTGGGGAGGGTAACTGCAACATTGCTGCTCTGGGAGCAGGAAGAGAAGGCAGTCTCGTGGCAGTAACTGATGTGATCTGTCCATGAATCTAGCATATATACTATCAAACCGGACTTTTGAAACTGTCCTCTGAGAATTATAATTTAGAAGGAAGCATGAAAATGGTTACCCATATTTCTTCCTAATTGTTCATTTATGCTTCCTGACACTTAGCTCTACAACTTTCTGGTCAGGGGCAAGGGTTGCTGAGAGCCCAGGATCAGGTCATTGAATTCAACCGGTAGCCTGTAGCTTGAAACCCATCCTCAGCGACATGGTGTCGCCCAGCTGCCCACGCAGGGCATGCTTGGACACTGTGCCTTTAAGACCCAGATTCAGAGCATGCTGGGACACCGCGCCTCTAGGCGCAAATATGTTCTTGCACACCTTCCTTGTGCCGAAGAGGTACACGCCCACAAAAGGTGGAACTTTACATGTGATCACAAAACTTCAGAATTGCCTTATTCACTTTTGTGGATGAACTTAAGTTAACCTTCATGTTTTGCCTAAAAGTTTGGATGTCGACTATGAAAGAATGTGAATGTATGGAGTATGAAGGGATGTATGCTGGGAAGTTTATTTTTGAGTGAAAGAAAACGAAGATTTTATTTTCCTTGTCCGACATGAATTTTCTCTGGAGCATGCTTATCCATGACTGACCAGCACTTTGGGGTGTAAATGCACTTTTTATTGTGAATCTGGTGTAATTTGCACTGAATTTCTAAGTGCAAGTTACAACTAATTCAGGAGAAACATTGCTTGGCATAACCTACGCCTAAAAAGGGATACATGGTGAGTAGATCCTATTCTGTCTTAAGTTGTACCTAGTTATGTCTGTACTGGGGTGTGTATGTTTTCTTCGTAGAGACATGCTTTTTGAAAATCTTTCCACAATCAAAGATTTTATTGTTAGTTCAATATCTTCTACAACTTTCAAATGAGAAATGCTGTAGTCTGTGCAACCTCAGGATGTTTGGGGGGGGGGGCAGTGGGGGGGAAATCAGCCTGTAAAAAATATGTAAAAATGTCTCACGTTTGAGAGATTGGCTGAAAAACCTCAATCCAGTCTTGAATTTACGAAGTAAGTAAATTATAGCTCGGATTGCTCGTGTTGTCGGATTAATCATGTTCAGGCACTCCATAGACTGTCCTGTACATTCAAAAGCACTAGGACAAATGTCTAGAGCCATCATCTAGCAGGGCTTCCAGAGGATCCCTAGGTGCCTTCTGCCTGTTCCCCACCCCACTATCCCATGCATGAATTCATGACTGTCATTGCTAGAAACCCATTTGCATCACCAGACTATAATGACCTCTGAAGGTTTTCCAAGCCATAATACGGCAACTCTGCCTCTCTCTTACAGTACAGTAAGGTAGGGTTCCTCTTCTCCTCAGTACAACAAAGTACTGTACTGTGAGCCTTCAAAACCGCAGATGGCAGCCCTCTATTAAAAAAAAAAACATATAGCATCCTTGAAGACTCATGCAAGCTGCTCTATCGCTATGACCTATTTACAGCAATTGTCCTAAAACAGTTAATCTACCAAACACTTTAGGATCCTATAAAGACATGCCATGCAGGAAACTAATTAGGACCAATGATGGGAACAGAATACCCACTCATCCGTATGGAGCACAATATCAAATAAAGCAGATGCAATCATCCTGTGCACGCCTCCGAAGACTGTAAAGCTGGAGCACATCACTCCGACTCCATACACTCCACTTTCTCCCAGTCAAATGCAGAGTCCAATTCCAAACCCTTTGTACTTCCCACCAAGTATTCCACAGCAGTGGTCAAAATCCACTTAGAATTTGAGTCACTATGTGATTGTTCCGACCTCTCTAGCCCTACAGCATGGGTCTAGGCACAGTTGCATTCCTTCGACCGCAAATGCCAAGGAGAACCCCCTTTCTCATTTTTGGCAACCAACTCGTAGAACACCATCCGGTTGGTCTCACCAACACACACACTTCATCACATATGCAAGAAACCACCCCAGTACACAATACCAGATGAACCACAAAGATCGCTGCGGTCCTCTGTAACAACGAATCGAGAGAATTTGTCCCTTTCCCCAACGGGGAGCGCAACCCCCATACCCTCCTTGAGGCGGGCCCGCTCTGCAATACAATACCATTGCTAGGGGTAGAGGAAAGTGTCACCTCACCAGGAGAGACTCCCCCCTTTGGGGACAAGGACTTCCATTCCTGTGAGGAACTCCCTCAAGCTATACATACCATGGCCTACATGGGGTGTTTCAACATGCCAGTAACTGCAAGGCATGTTAATGTGAAAGTCGAAAGCTCAGGTGGATCTGCAAACACTAGGAGGCGGGGCGGGGGGAATAATCGGGTGAAGGAGTAGGAAAGTGAGAAAGTGATGTCCTGTTGGCAGCTTCAGTTCGGTTTTCACTGTGCGCTGAGCTTGGTTGTGAATATCAGATCGATGCGAGTCCTTGTGTGCTGTTGGGCCCAGTTATGTGTTGGTTGTTGTTGCGGTGTGGTGAATTGCGTGCGGTTTGCCATGCGAGAAGGTGGTTGTGTGAGTTAAGTATGCAAAAATGTGAGCTTTTGGGTTAGTGGGTTATATGTCAGTTAGTCCTCATAATTCTTGTTCTATGTATCCGGTTGTCCTATGGAGTTGGCATAGTCTTTCTTTTTCCTGTCCATCTAATTCTTAGGAGTGATGGCGTGGCAAGTTCCCAGCTGTTATTTCCGACCTGTATGTACCAAGTTGAGGCGTGCATTGTCCCCCACTCTGGTATTGGTGCTGTATTTTTACAATCACCCACTCCCTCCTTATACATTTCCTGTCAGTGATCAATTGCTGTCTGTGTTTACTTTGTAGGCTAAGGTGTTATTGACATATCACCCTTACCCTGCCATCCCAATCTCTCTGTGACAGTTCTTTGGTATGATTCTAGCTTATCCATCTTTCAATTAGTAAGTTCATATGCTGTAGATTGTTCTTCCCTTACTTCAGTTGATGGGGGCGGTAGCTTAGGGAGATGGGGATGATCGGTTTCCTCTCTCAGCATTATTTCAGCTGTGTATGTGCCTCCCTAGTTATGGGGTGAAGTGCCAAGATTTGAGGAGTTTTCTGAATAGGTCATCTCTTTTTGTTACGTATGTTCTTTGGTAGCTCGTTCCAGGTTTTTGGGGGGAGGTGAGGGAAAGAGGATTCTCCGAATTTTCTTTTTGTTATATGGTTTTGGTTCAAACGAATGTCACTGCTGGATCTGAGTGGCCTTGTTGGGCGGTGTATGTTTATTTTTTCTCTTAGGAAATCTGCGCCTTGGCCGCGGATTGCTCTCTGCGTTATGCACATTGATGTGAACTTGATCCGCTGTTTTATTGGTAGCCAGTGTAGTATTTTCAGCGCTGGTGCGATGTGTTCTCTTTGAGGTAGTTTGAGGAGCAGTCTGGCTGCCGCATTTTGTATGCGTTGGAGTTTTTTTAGAAGTCTTTCTGGCATGCCCAGATATAGGCTATTGGCATAGTCTACTCTGGACATGACGAGAGCGATGACGGTGAGTCTTTTTTTGGCAAATGACAGGAATGGTAGGATCCTTTTTTACTGCTCGCAGGAGAAAGAAGCATTTCTTAATTAGAGCATTTGCTAGTGGCTCTATAGTAAGTTCGTTGTCCATCAGGACTCTCAGGTTTTTTACAGTTGGCAATGGGGCTGGAGTGGTATCAAGTTCTGTTGGCCTTGGGATGCAGTGGTTGTCTCCTCCGTTTTTTGTGATGATCATTATTGCTGTTTTGCCTGGGTTGAGTTTGAGGTAGTTCTGGTTCATCCAGTTGTAGATTTCACAAAGGCAGATCTCTAACGTTGTTTTCTTCTTCTGTGTCTTGTATTTTGTAGACTATTTGTCTGTCGTCAGCGTAGTTGTAACAGGTGAGGCCGTGTCTTTTTAATGATCTTGATTAGTTAAGAAAGGTAGATGTTGAATAATAGCGGGGAGAAGGATGATCCTTGTGGTACTCCACATGAGGATTGGGTTGGATTTTAAAGGTTTATCCATATGATTTCTGTTCTGTTTGTTAGGAAGGATTGGATCCATATTAAGGTCGGTAGTTTCAATTTCAGAACAGGGTCGTAGAAACTGGGACGAAGAAACTCCTAATTGATATCATTATTTATGCAACCGGATCATTTCCCTTTAATTCAGAATGCCCCATTCACTGGAACAAGTCCGGAGGAAGGAGAACAAAGAGGGGGAGAGCAATGACTGTAGACGTAAGCGGAGGGAGGCACCAACCTATGCAACACCTGGAGACAAAAGGTACGAGGAAGCGCGCAAGATTCAAAATTGCTGGAGACTCCAGACTTGGGCTGGATACATAGCACGTGATCCGCAGAAGATAGAAGCCCAGGAAGAGGTGGTGGCAAGACTACAGAGGGAAGTATGTGGAGGACAGCTGATCCGTATACTTCGCCAATACCACCGGCAAGAGAAGGTGATTGTGTGCTGGCGTGCAGCTGAGCACCGCACCTGTATAGCGAAGCAGATGAAGGAGCGGAGACAGATGCCAAAGAAGAGAATGCGCTGGCGGCACAAGAACAGAGACAGTACTCCTGCGGAGGAAGGCTTCCAAGTATTTTTCCCTGCAAGAACCAAGGTAACGGGGCGAACAGGAAGCCAGGGAAGATTCAATGCAATAGTTATACAGCACGGTTAACTGGTCACAGTTAGAAGCTATGAAACTAACTTAACTTTGAAACCAAGTAACTATAGAGTTTGTGAATTAAGAGAAAATATTGTTTAGGAGTTGAACAAAGTAAGAGAAAACCAATGCATAAAAATACCCTTGGAAAAGAGGGAAAAATAACTTCTTATACAATGCAGCAATACTAATAAAGAGAAAAGAAAAGACGAATCTAAGTTCCGAGGAACTAGGCAATTGAGCCCGATACAAAGCCCAATTGACCAAGATAATTGGAACCGTTATTATCCAAGAGAGCATATCAAAGTAAAATGACTTGTCAAGAAGACGCTGAGGTCCTGAGCCAAGAACGTAGCGCTAAGAAGGACCCCCCCACACGGGAGCACCAGGAAAAACTCAATAACACAATTGAGGAGTTCAAGATCTGATCAGAGAAGTCACAAAAGACTTTGCGGATTGGATATTAAACACTGGTACTCGAGGTACCCTCAGGAGAAGGGAGTCATTCTCCCAATCTAAGTTATTTTTCATAAGTGGCAGGGTCAGTTAGGATAGTTTTTGGACAGCTGACTTATTTCTTTGGGACACTCGCAGCTAACAAACAAGCACCTTAGTTAGTAACATAGGTAGAGACCACCCATAGCGATAAGAAATGTAGGCCTTCCAGTGTTAGTAAAATATCATACATCGCGTCATCTGAGAGTCTGTATCCTTCTTCTGACTTGCCACACATCTCATCCTCCTGCAGACCCTCCACACCTGAAAAGGGATATTGAAGCTCTTACATTGCAACATCATTGTTCTCACACTTGCAAATGGAAAGCCTACAGGATTGGTCCAGACCATCAAACGCAGACATAGAATTTCCTTATTAATAACAACAATACAGTACCTTCCCCTTTTCACATGCCTGAATTCCTAGCGAGTCACTCAATTATGAATATCAGGTTTCCCAGGATCCTTCGAAATTACAAACCTAAAATAGATAGAAAGCAAACACAGTAAATACCTCCTAGTACTCAATACCAACAGCTAAGCACCGTGCACCACAGCCCATTTACCCTATTCACCATTGTCTTCTACCACATTTACATTACATGCATGCTGCGCCCCAATACCTGGCAGCACCCATCCCACTGCACTAACCACTGAAGAGCCACAGAGAGCTTTTTGCACAGCCCACAACACATGTTCTCATATCGCCCCCACTGCCCCCCAATTTACAGACCATTGTTTATTCCAGGAAAGGCAGCTAATTGATCTTGTCCCCCTGCCCCCATCCAGGGATATGACTTCCAGGTGTCCCCAGCACCTAGAAGCATATGGCACAAAGGACTGCTATGTACAACCTCCACCCATATCCAGCTCTGGTTTTGCACTTGCCCTTCTGTTAACTCCTAGTAACCCTCTCTTATGTGACATTGTCACTATGGATGGGCTGGGCGGGGTTGTAGGGATCGAAATTAAGATGTGCTAAGCAGGAGCTAAAAGCAACTCCTGGATATCCATTATTAACCAGTGACCAGAAGCTACCACTGGGGAACCGGAGCGAGTACATAGTGTTCCGCAAATCTAACTTCCACATAAGATACAACACATATCCCTTTATCCATTGTTTAGGACCCCTTATGCTTTAAGTGTCGAATACATTTATCCTAAGGCTCATTTATAGATTGTACCACATGCACAGAGTTAAATCTACACAGGTGCGTTTCCTTGGCATCAGTTGGCATGGGGTGCCAAAAGTAGCTCCTGGTAGCTGTTGGGACCAAGTTAATAATGCGTTTTATAGGTCAGAAGCCGGGGCTAAATAGCTCCCAGCTCCCCTCAATATCAAACCCCCGGGTGGGACCCTGGAGATCCATGGACCAGGGACTGCTACGCACACTGTGATGCTCTTGCTGGAGGTGTTATTTGGGCGGGGGGAGAGAACCAACAGACTCCACCCCAATCCCCAGCCAGGACTGAAACCCTGCCCTTTGGCTCACAACCGTAAATTGTAGTGTTCATTGAAGTAGCAGAGCAATACCTGAATTGAAGAATCACACTTGTGGTTCCCACATTATAGGGCTTGTTTTCCTCCTATTTTGGCAGGTTTGTGGAGCAACCTGTGAAGCATAGCTTTCCCGCAAGCAGAGGCTCACAGAGCATGGCGTGGTTCACACCAGAGGACTTGACACTTCACCACAGGTGTAGGATCCTGAACTGTGTACCCAATGTCAAATACAAACTCTGGGCATTGCCAGGATCCAGCTTCCAGTTGCCATGACTCTAATCCTTAACCCTACAATTACAGTCGAGAAGTGTATAAAATAAATCTTGATCAGACCAGGCATGTGGGAGATGGGAGTGGATGGTGAATACCTAAAGGGGCTGGGAGAGCGCAAGAAAGTCAGAGTATCTAAAGTACCAGGACTGGGTCGGAGGCAGAGGAGAGGCCCCATAACCATTGTGACAAAACCAAAAGGGGGCACACTAGCCTCCAGACCCATATGCCATTACGTCACCAAAGTGGCCGAAGTTGTGCTATGTAAGACAACTTTAATTATAAAACTGAAAGTCAAATGTTTAGACCTGGAAAATATGAGCCTCGTTTATTTCCCTGTGCAATAATATTTGAGTTTGTTGCAACCATAGGATTTTTTTTTATTTTTTAAATCAATCGACATGTCTGTGTTGGGTAGCTGCTCAACGCTGCATGCATTATTGCTGTACTGAATTGCACAAAACCGCAAACTTGTTTTCCTTGTTGACTGTGGTGAAAGCTGCAGGTCAGATGTTGTCCAAATAATTATTTGCCTGTGAAATGGCTTTTATGTCCCTTGTCGCCTTTTTTCAATGTTTACTAGTTTATTTTGCTTTTATGCAGCTTGGGCATCCTACATGACGAACTCCCCCACCCTCATTGTAATGACCGGTCTGCCCGCCAGAGGGAAAACCTACATGTCCAAGAAGTTGACCCGCTACCTGAACTGGATTGGTGTGCCAACGAAAGGTATTTGTATTTATTTGAAGAGCAGGGATGTCAAGTTCAACCAGAAATGACTTAGAATAGCACAGATCTGTTGGAGGCATTCCCCTAAGGGGTGCCTGTACAATAGCACGGCAGCATAAACAAGTGGTGAACAAAGTGGACCACAGAGCAGGGACACAACAGAACAAAAGATAAAGGAAATCAGTGACTTATAAAGGAAACTCTCTCAGGTGGTGTAGGGGGCAAGTGCTTCAAACTGAAGAGGAGTACTGTACACATACATAGAATTACATGATTAAGTGGCACTGGAGGGAGTTGTGGGGTCCAGTAGAGGAGATGGGTTGATAAGGTGTGAGGACTCGCACCTTGCGCAAGTAAGTGAGGTTTAAGCCAAGCTTTGGAGAGATCGACAGTCAGATTGGCTTTGATTGTGATGGACAGTGTGTTCCAATGGAGC
The DNA here is from genome assembly GCF_040938575.1 of Ambystoma mexicanum. Lineage (NCBI taxonomy): Eukaryota > Metazoa > Chordata > Amphibia > Caudata > Ambystomatidae > Ambystoma > Ambystoma mexicanum. Next base: position 57,807,829 of record NC_090938.1, read on the forward strand.
AAACGAGTAGGGAGCAATGTGAGTAAGGAGTAAAAGTAGGTATTTGGTTCCAGGAACACCAGTGACCATTGGCTGAGAGTCAACGTCCATGTGCAGCATGTATATTGGCTGTACATATCCGTGCTTTTGCTACATTTATTCCCCTTCCCCATGTGCCTCCTCCCGTTTCTGCTCCTTTCAGCTCCTAGCCCCTCTACACTGGAACTCCCTACCTCGCTCCATCCGCTCCATCCCCACCTTTTCCTCCTTCCGTTCTTCCTTGAAATCTTTCCTTCTCCATTCTCCTCCCTGCTACCGTTACCCCCTCATCTCTCTCTCTCTCTCTTCCCTCACTTCTTCCCCTATTTACCTCTCCCTACCAGCTCCTTTTTCCCCCCTCTACCTTACCTCTCCATCCTTACCTCTTCATCCTAACGCCCTCTCTGTTCCCTCCTCCTTCCCTTACTTACCCTCACAGGTTAATTGCCCTAACTACTGTTTTATTGGTTTGATTAATGTCTTGTAAATTGCTTCTTCTGTTATACATTTCTATGTATCTTGTTGTTCTAATGTAAAGCGCTTTGGATTAAAGTGCTTTATAAGCACAATAAATACAAATACAAACACATTTATAATGTCCATGCAATACAATGACACAAAATCTTTGTTTTCATATTGCTGCAACTTAGTAAGACCTGAGACCAAGCATTTCATGTAAGACTGTAACTTCGAAAAATTGCAGTTCAGGAACCTGCCATTTCTCATACTCCACAGGTTGTGATGTTTCCCTACTGCTCTTTTGCCCCATCCACCCCCCCCCATGCCACAGTGTATCCCCAAATTGAATTTTTTCAAATCTTTTCGCCCCTCCAGTTTTCAATTTGGGAATGTATCGCCGTGAAGCTGTAAGATCGTATAAGTCCTATGACTTCTTCCGCCATGACAACGAGGAAGCCATGAGAATCCGAAAGTAAGTCTGTCAGCATCCCCTGTTCATGGAAAACTTTAGAGTGACATCATCCTATTGAGCATTGTTGTTAAGTCATTTCTGTCTTGAAGGCAGATAAGATTTGCATGCATAAGGAAGGAGATATAGTCTTCTGGATAAAGCTGTTGGCTCTGCAACCAGGAGACCAGATTTCTAATTCAGGCTTGTCAACCAGACTGAATTCTGCGTGTCTAGGACAATTACTTTGCCCATGTGCTCCGGTTCCTATTCTGCAAAGACTCGAAGATCTTGCTTTGTAACGTATAGGAGGAAAGATCAGTTCTGTAAATGTCCGGATTTCCTTTATCATTTCTGAATTCAGACTGTTTCCATGTGCTCTTATTTTTGGCATATGAAGGATCACGCAACGAAAAAGAAAGCATTAGAACCTGGGTACCCCTGTTTCTCAGTTGACCACTTTACCACTCACTACCCCATATCGGCTCCCATTTTGTCTCCCACAACTCTGTAGAAAGTTTTGACATAGCTACTCGTGGGCCACTGGTGATTAATGCTCTCTCTTTTGGTAGACAGTGTGCCTTGGTAGCCTTGCAAGATGCGAAAACGTACATGATGGAGGAAGGCGGGCAAATAGCTGTAAGCAATAATTTTCCAGTTTTTACTTTAATTCTTCCCGTACTTTCCACGCTTTACGGAGAATGTTTTTCATTTGTGTCTATTGTGCAGGTGTTTGATGCAACCAACACGACTCGTGAGCGAAGGGACCTGATCCTAAGCTTTGCCAAGGAGAGCGCTTTCAAGGTGGGTCTTTATGGCGCACTGGAAGGTTACCTGAGCCAAGTTGGCCAGTGCTACAGTAGGACTTCTTTAATTCCAGGTTACCCCCATTAGGCTGTCCTCCACTAATACATGTGTTTTACAGATTTCCCACTTTAACAAATTCAACAGATATTGTAACAACTAAAGTTTGTCAAGCACACTGCACACATTATTGGTTAGTAATTTTGATCTCCAGACAAGTAACAACAAGGGTGGCCACTGCTCCACCTTCCAATAAGAATGCATGTAATTGGTAGTCGTTTTTGACTTGCAGTGTGACCTCTGGCATAAGATTCTAAAACCACAAAGAAGAGAATATAAATGTTCTGCTAGAGAGCTTAAGGGACATTTTTCTTGCATCATGAAGTCTGGATCCAGCAATGTGTTTTAATTTTTTTCATCATTCCTGTTGGCAAGGCCAAGAGACATCCAATTTCCCCTTATACCCCAGAATCCATAACAGGGTTGACAGAATCTGTGCTCGTTAGCATGGGATAAGCACTCGCCTCACGTGAGGCCAGTCTGTACTTCTCGTGTACAAATTCTGCAAGGCTGACTCAGCTGTTCATCCTTCCAAGGTCAATAAATTGGGTAATAAGTCCAATCATTACAGTGCTCATAAATGTGAGGAATCTAATGTGAAGCTCAATGGGCTAGTCTAATATTATCCTTCGTATCCTAGCATCTGTTCACACATTTTGTTTTAAGTTCCTTGCACGTGTGTGTAATATATATATATATATATATATATATATATATATATATATCACTGATAAAACTTGAATTAAGGTGTAGTTAAATTGAGCCAATTTAACACTCCAAACCTTTTAAATTAAGCAGATCTGGTAAGTTATGACCAGCTTAACTCAGCAAGCTCGTGTTGATGTCCCCCATAATGACATGCCCCCCCCAATGCAATTTTGTATGTCATTGTAATTCCCATCTCTTATAATATGTATGTGCGCATGGGCTTTGCAATGGGAATGTGCAGTTAAGCTGGTCATAACGTCCCATATCTGCTGAATTTCAACAGTTTTGTTGTTTAAAACAGCTCAATTTAACTGAACGTCAATTAAAGATTTTTCAGTGAATTTTAAGGGTTTTACTGTACCATATATGGAGTCGTCACTGTTTTCCCAGTGGTAATCTACTCCCATGTGGCCAGGGAACGGCAGACGCTACCCGATACTGACTTTGGTGGCGGCTATATTAGGGAAGATCACATAAGGGGTCGGGCAGACAACCTCTGGGGAGATGTCATTGCTTCATCGGATGAGACATGGTATCCCCTATTTTTCCTTGAGGATAACTCGCCCCTACCTAATACTCTCATGGCATATTGTCATGTCTCCTCATCCGCCTATGAAGGGTAGTGAAAATCTTTTACCAAGATGCATCCATAGGCCAAACTCCCAACTCTAATCTGCCTGGTAAAACCTATGAATATGGTTTCTCCAGTTTCACCTAACAATCTTCCAGGACTGACTTGCCCTTGAAAACCATTAAGAAAATGTATCCAAGTTTACCGTGCAAATTGTCAAGAATGGACCTCCTTTCCCAGAATTGCCAAAATATTGGGACGAGGAAAAGGAACCGAGCAATGCAGAGCGAAGAAATCAACAAGCCCAAGGAGCGAGCTATTTGTTACACACACGCAGAAAGGAAATGTTAAGAGCAGAAGCAGAGAGTTGAGGGGTGCTGCTGGGTGGAGAGAGCGCTGCGCCTCCCTGTGTGGATCGAGAGACTGAAAATCTGGTACTGGTTTGTTGGAGTCAGCCGGCTCGAGTGCCAAGAAGAAAGAAGCTGCTATGAGAAGAGGCCATGCTGAGGGACCACCAGGAGCCGATGATGGACTCCTGGTCGTTCGCCGGTGTTAGAAACCAGCATCTTACTCACCGGAGCCTAGAACAAAGCAGACAAGCCCAGTGAAAGCCATGAAAGATGGGTAAGGCAAGAGGAAGTGGTTTTGAGAAGGAAAGAACAGAAAGACCGTCACCCACTGGTTGTGGAAGAAACCAGGGATACCAACAAGAACGGGTGAGACCGTCCGGAGACAGCTGGGACATCGGAGCATATCAGCTGCCATAGTAAAGGCAAGCAATTGTAAATCAAGAAACCGAGAGAACGCGAAAGAGCTTATTGTTAAAAGGGGAAATGAACTGTGAGTGAAAACCTTACAGGTATGTGAATGTGTACAGTGCAGCTATATGGGAAACTGGCACAGGATAATATATAAAGCAGATACATTATCCATCATAGTAAATGTACAGGTTTTGGAGAGGGCCGAGAGCCCGTATGAACAGAAGCTCTGGCAGGAGAGTATACCAGGCAGTTACAAGAAATGTGTTCACCGGGAGTAAAAAGGTTCCGAGTAGAAATATCAGGACTGAGGATATGATTGTTAACCAAGAAAGAAGCAGCCAAACACTTGCAGGATAGTATACCAGGTATTCTGAAAGAGACAAAAGTAGAAAACCAGACACTTGTTTTCCACCATTGTGGCTTTTCAAGAAAGGCACAAGGAATTGTTACTTGTGAAATTATCAGAAAGTAAACATGAATCCGGGGGAAGAGACACCTCTGGAGCAAGGATCCTTATCCTTGATGAACTTTTGTTTTGGAGCGATTTATTCATCCCTTTTAAACACTTTTCTAAACCACCCAAAACAAAAGACATTACCATCTTAGTTTAGTGTGAGGGTCAAAATAGAACTTTGGACACAGCGCAGTTTTTGTTTCGGTCATTCCTCTTAGAGCAGGGTGCAAGGGGCATTTTCCAAACCCCTTTCATTTTCAATAAAAGTCTCTAACCAAAATTATAACTCACTCGTGTCCGAGTTTTATTATTCCTGATTCCTCACACTGTTTCTTTTCATGGACCACTAGCCATGGCCTCGGCCGTGTCCACTCTACATGTTCTCCCAATATGTTTCTTTTGGAACCACTTGGCCGTGTCCACTATACATGTCTTTCCGGCCCACTAGCCTCGCCTTCAACCATAGCCAATATGTTTCTTCTGGACCCACTAGGTAGCCACAGCCTATGGCCGTGGCCAGTATACCTGTCTTTCAGGCCCACTAGCCACGGCCTTTGGCCCAGGCCATTGTGCAAGGACTTTGGCCATGCCCACTCTATATTTTAAAACGCTAACGGGCCACTAGTCGTGGCCTTTGGCTATTGCCTTTGCCTTTGGCCTTGTCCACTGTACATGTTCCCCCAATATGTTTCTTTTGGACCCACTAGCTAGCCACAGCATTTGGCTGTGGCCAGTATGCATGTCTTTCGGGCCCACTACCCAGGGCCTTTGGGCCTGCCCAGTGAGCACAACCTTCATGCGTACTGGCCGGGGCCATATTGGCGCCCCTTGACATGTTGCCCAATAGGTTACCGCACAATCACTGTAGCTCTAAAAGTAGTCATCTTTTTTTTTTTTTTTGTCTTTTTTTTTTCTTTCTTAAAGGGAAAAAAAGTTTCCCCCATAACCATAGTTATATTAGCAGTGGACTACAAATAACCCTGAATATTTCAGAATTATTCATGGTTTTTATATGTGTGACACACTTTCATTCCCAACCCTGTTTTCCCCTGTTAACCCCAAATATGTTTATGTTGATGTTAAAGGACATTTGTACCGCGCACTATCACCACCGAAGTGTTCCCCTGGCGCTCTGGCGGCTCTGAAAAAGGGGAGGAGAGGGGGTGTGTTAGTGGGAATAAGCTGGAAAAGTGCAAGAGAGCAGTGATGTGCTGTTGGCAGCCTCAGCCCGGTGGGTCCGTCGGCTGGGCTTGGGGTGTTTTACGGTCCGTAGTCGTCGTGTGCTGTTGTGCAAGTCTGTGTGGTTTGTTTTGTTGTTGCATTCTTGTGAAGTTTGTGCGGATTGCTGCATTTTAGGCTTGTGGTTGTGTTTGGTTAGAGTTTGAGAGGTGTATGCAGAGGGATGGAATTGTTAGTTGGTTGGTTGGTTAGTTGGCATTGCTGTCCATTGCAATTATGGGAATCCATCTATGTGCGGTACATGCTGACATTTACATTTCTATCCAAATGCAACGCGAGCTAAAGTTTAAAATTCTAAGTGTGGTTCATGTTAAGAATAACAATTCTATCTAGGTGCGGCGCAAGTTAAAGTTCAGAATTCCATACGAGTGTGGCACATGCTAACAGTCACACTTCCATCTGGATGCGACGCAGGCTAGGGTACAGAATTCCATGCGAGTGTGGCACATGCTAACAATCACATTTCCATCTAGATGCGGTGCAAGCTAAAGTTAAGAATCGTGAGTGTGGCAAATGCTAACAGTCCCATTTCTTTCTAGGTGCGACTCATGCCAAAGTTAAGAATTCCATACGACGCGAGCTAGGGTTCAGAATCCTGAGTGTGGCACATGCTAACAATCACATTTCTTTCTAGATGCGACACGACCTAAAGTTCCGTTCCCTACATGTGTAGCACTAGCATATGCATCACAAGGCAGCATTTACAATCCATTTACAGTGGTCACAGGTCTTCCTAAGTATGTATTATTGAAATCTATGGCAGTCTACGCTATGGAAGGTAAGGTAGAGTGACAGGGGCTGTCGATGGCGACGGCATGTCGATGGGAAGCTCTTCTCAGGAATCTAGAACGGTATACACTAACCCCGAGAACCCTTCACCCGTGATACGCTGGCACCCAGGGAAAGGTTCTCTCAAGGCATGAGCACAACTGGACACCCTCCATATGCAAGGACTCTCAGTCAGAAAGGCCATCTAGGTGTGGTACATGCTAACGTTAACAATCCTGTGTAGCTGCGGAGCAGACTAAGTCAAGAATTCCATCTAGGTGTGGTATGTGCTTACATTGGCGAGTAGTTAGGTTAGTATGTAATGCAGGCAACATGTACAGTTCAGTCAGCCTTGAGTAGATTTAGGCTGCTGGTCATAAATCTCTGTAAGTATGCATGATGTGAAGCTATGGCAATCCACAAATTTGAAAGGTAAGATAGAGTGGCATGGGCTTTTGGAGTAGAGTAATTGCTCTACACCCCACCCATGCCACACTTTTTGTTGGTGTCTGTTGACTTCTGGCTTCATTGGCTTCCCCTGCTGACATCTGCAGACACATCTTGGGGCCATCCTTTGCCTCGGAGTCCTTCGTCGCAGGGCTGCCGGGCAGAGGGCTGCCCTTGGATGTCCTTGATGTGGGGTATGGGGACCTATCCGGATGGAGTGGGCGTGTTGGGAGTTGGGCAGAAGGAGAGGGACCACGCGCCGAGTGCGCTATGGTGCTTTTAAGCACCTTTGCAATATTAAATTGCAGGGTTTGGGGAGGTGGGGGTCAGGAGACTCCTTACCTTTGGCCTGGGTCACAGCAAATATGCGAAAGCATTCGAGCTCTGTAGGAAATGCCTTTGTTCTTAAAGCTTGTGAAAGATTGAGACTTAATTGTGATTTAGCAAAATGTTGTTGCTTGGATTCTGTTCAGGCCAAGGTGTAATGTTTATTATTTTTCCATTTCTTCTGCTCTTACAGCCCATTTATATGGTGCTTTTTATTTCCCCCTTTTTTAGGTGTTTTTTGTGGAGTCGGTTTGCGACGATCCGGAGGTGATCGCTTCAAATATTATGGTTTGTATAGTCACATTTGTATCGTCTTGTCTTAAGTATTGCATGTAATTATCCCACGTGGAAACATTTTGTTTAAAAAAGTATGATTTAGGATATGTTTGGAAAAGGTCACAATCTTTTACATTGACTTTGTGAGAAACATTTCAAAAATAGCACTGGGAGTTTTATTCTTTTGAGTGAGTACTGACTTGGATAGTGCATGTTTTATTTTTTATTTTCTGTATTTATGGAGTCTAAGGAAAGGGTAGATTTACCTTCCAAACGCCTTGTTGATTTTTCACTGTCTCTCCCTTTTCTGTGAGAATCCTTCGAGGCCCCATTTCGTGTTCACTCTGAAATCATCCCTTAATTGTACTCTCTAAAGCTCTCCCAAAACTCCCTTTATTCACTTAATACGCACCTGACCAGTATTCCCATTTGTATAGCTGTGATTAGTTTTTAATGCATTTGTTTCAATATAAAAAATAATTTGTTGTATTTGTTTCTACAAAACGTTTGTTAAAAGTAATGTTTTACTATGTTACCAATCAAAGGGCTGATCTAATTGACCTTCTTAATGCAGCTATGAATGAATAAGGAACAACTCCTGTGTAGGCTTCGATCAAGCACGTCTACTAAGCATGTGCCTGGTAAGGGATGCCCAGTCCACACCAGCACTGAAGTTGTTACAGGAAGCAACATGTTCTTTCTTACTACGCTCTGTGGGATAGAATCTGAAGCTAAGCTAAAAGGCAGGGGCGGTGAGAACGCTGGATGCTGCCAAACCTGCTTGACAAACATTTTGTCGGAGCTGGACTTCTACTGTGGCATGTGAGGACAATGGTGTCCTTCAGATGTCTTGATGGGCGTGGCCTTGCAAGCCCTGGGTGTCATGTTGGATGTTCATTACCCTCTCCAGGAGTGGTCATCTTTGCGTATCCTAAGTTATTAGATGTAAAGGCACGACCCAAAGTGGAACTAAGGATGATTGCAATTGGTTTACTTTCTCAGATGGATTTTACGTTCCGATGTAGGTATTTAATTACAGTACATCAAAAGCATTCAGGAGTTAATTTTGTTTCCCTACCATTGGACATGAATCATTGAATAAGAGCAACATGATCGAGTTTTCATCCAAACATCCATTACGCTAAATGAATGTTATAAGATATAATGCTGGGAGACGAAGGGCAGGCAGTGTGCTACAATGCACAACAAGGAACGTTTGATGAAACATAATGGTATTTGGCTGAATCATTTGAATTCAATCTACACATTAGCAAAATACATGTTTCAGCGCTTGTGAACATATTCTGCACAGGCCTTTGTGATTAACCGTAAGGATCCCTCACTAAACCCCTGCCTAAATCTCCTCCCATGTGGCCAGGGAAAGACGGACGCTTCCAGATCCTGAACTTGGGGCTGGTGTTGTGCAGAAGGATCACCTGGGAGGAGTAAGGGCGTAGCATAGGGGAATAAGAGGACTCGGTGGGGTGAGACATGGTATTCTCTTCCTCCAGGGAGGACATCTCCCCACTGCCATTACAATCTTTTTTTTCACAATTTGAACCTCTTAAAGTGGGTAAAACAATCCTAAACACCTAGACTTTGGGAGAAATAAAAACCCTTCTAAAACCCTAAAGACTTATAAAGGTAGAAGCACGCCTAACGCCCAAAGGTACAGTGAAAGGAAGTCAGTGAATCATACCAATTCAAACTCTAAAGAACTTTATTTGTCTATACAATCAAGTCTTGTGATTTATCCTTATGATATTCCTTTAAAGAATATCACGGAGAACAGAACGGAGTTTGAGAATGGAACTCAAGCTAGAAAATGTTACTTTATTTGGGAGTTCAAGTCCCATAATTCCTGAAGTACTGGGATGAAGAAGAGGGCTAAAGAGGAACAATGCTGCAGAAGTGTGATCTACTTGTTAGTGGAAATGACCCGCAGCTGAGGGAGACTGAGAGGGAAGGCCCTCTCAGGTGCAGATTGCAGGGCATTAGTGAGCAGGGAGAGCAGTGTGAAGCGTGTGAGCAGCCGAAGCAGAAATTGAAGGAGAGAGAAGACGTCGGAACCACAGTCAAGCAGAAAACAGTAGCCGGTCCTCGGAGCGTCTTTGCCTCCAGAAGCCTTAAGCGCAGAGGCTGCACAGCGGGAAGCTTATAGTGACCCCCGGAGTGCTCACGTGCTCGATACAGGCATTTGTAAAGTAACAAACGGTTGTGCATGAGTGGAAGTAATATTGAAGGCAATTTTGAATACCGAACTATCAGGAAACGGCGAGAACCTTATTATTCAAAACTAATTAACTGTAACTTTAAGTATGTGAGTTTGTTGAGAACTTAGCAACAAGGTGGAACTATTATTAGAACTTAATGCAGACAACCATTGCCCAAGCCAAATGAAAGTGAAGCCACACAATTTAACACCAACAGATATTGTCAAAGGCAGGTGGGGACTAAAGAAAGGTCCAAAGGTTGTGAAACTTGTTGGCCATATTTGAAGAAGCATATAATCAAAGCTGGTTCAAACCCACATTGCCAAAGCCAGGGATGAAGCAGAATAAGACCTTCTCCTTGTCTGTGTTTGGTTACTCGTGCAATGGGGAACCAAGAGTGGCAAGAAGGCTGCCCTTCTGGTAAAGGTTATTCGGAAGGAGAGGAGCATAACTTGCTCATGTTTTGGAAAGTGCAAAATAGTACTAAAGAGCACCAATGTGAATCTTGTTTTCCCCGAAGTACTGCTAAAGGTCTGATGTTGTACAGTAATGAACATTGTGTAGCTGTCGTAAGCTGATCTGAACCACAGAGACACTTGCTGTTTATGATCACTATTTAGGCAGGTGAGTATACAATAATGGCAAACCATTGAAGTAGTAGGCCTGGCATGGGAGTAAAGTAGGTAGAAGTTGATGAAGTGCTAAAAAAAAGTGGTGCTAACAAGTTACCTTTGTCAGACCTATGGTGTTGAAGACATAACTGTATAAAACTGCTACAGAAGAGTTATATTCCTTCCGAAATAATCAGTTGTTGCAAAGCATCCTGTAAAGTGGTGTTAAAAAGTTATTCTGAAAGACTTTCATTGCTGAACAAAGAACTGTATAAAACTAATGCAAAAGTGATATATATCTTCAGAAATAATAAGTTGTGGCAAAACATCCTGACAAAGACAATTTATGTTGCGGTTGACAAACTAATAAAATATTCTGTGAAGAAAATGTGCAATCTACCTATGGCAAGAGGAAGAGAAAAAAACCTTTTTGTAGAACCACTAGAGTGTTGGAATTTTCTGTTGGCACCCCCAAGAACTGTGTGGGAACCTTCTGTTGCCAAGTAGGAGTCACGATAAACTGTGTTGGAACATTGATGCTAACTAGGTTTTTCTTGTTTCTCTTGGAACTGTGGAGCAGAAGCCTGCTTGAATCTTTGCACGTCTAATACACCCAGATTATAAGGAGAGACTGTTGCTATATTGGGAATGTAACTGTTATAATTTTGAAGCCTTTAACTGCCATGCATTAAGTTATTGAGTTACTTTGTGTATAAGTGCGAGGGGCAGATATCCTTTGTTAGAGTGTTTCCTTTCGTTTATTTTAGGCAGGATAATCCTCACCAGGTTAGGGATAGTGAGGCGTATATCCAAACTTTTTATCTAATAAAATGTCGTCTTTTGAAAAACCTTCACAAAGTTGTCTGCCTCACATTTCTGACCCTCACACCTTCGTCTGGAATATCTCCTCTAGTGCTAGTAATCGCCCTATAGCGAGCGGGCTTGGAGGAAGGCTGTGGCGCACTGCAACTTTGCATTAGCTAAACAGACATGCTTATGCTGTAGGCAAGAAGGGTGGCAAACTCTGAGGAACGTTTTAAAATAGGAATGTTTTTATGCACTTTTGTAGTAGTTTTGTTGACTTGAATGCAAGTCTAGGCTGGAGGAGATCAGTTGATCTGTAGTTTGGCTCTGATAGAATGCCGCTTTTGTTGCTGGCGTGGAGAAGAGAGCGACTTCTTGGTTTAGGAAGACCTTATTTTCTTTTGCGTGTCCTCGCTACTAAAGTAGCTCTGCGAGTTTTTGCAGTCCACAGCGTTCAGTTTTCTATACGCCTCTTGAGGCTCACGTGTGCTTTTATCTGTATTAACGCGCAGGGTCAGACAAGTTCTTCAGTGTATCTCGTTCTGGATTAACCACACAACTTCAGTCTAAAATCTACTTTTGCTGCCCTCTCTACAAATCTGTTTTCTTTACGTTGATATGACGGATGGTTCCTTAGGATAGGAGCTTACTGTTCCCTTTCTTCAGCAACCTCTATATTTGATTGACAAACCTGAGGATAATGGAATTCTACTGGGGAGTCTGTCATTATTTGTGTGGGGTCCGCGCCACTAAATCCAGCAAAGGTGGAATCAGGTTTGTTTGCAAACAGTTTTACCTGAATGGACAAGGAAACCCACAGGCATCCATGTCCCGAAAATGAGGCGTTGGTGCACAAAAACATTGGGGTTTTTGTTGGGTTTTTACACAATAGTTAATGCCAGGAAATACTTTTCTAACTGTGCACCCTCTAACCTTGAGGAGGGGTGGCCTTCTAGTACCACGTTGGGCCTGTACAACTCCACTCAACCCAACAAAGTGGCATAATCTCCTCCTATGGCAGATCTTTCCATCATGCTTAACTGGACCTGATCTGGAAACCTGTACCCACATGGTCCTCATTCCGTGTCTCAGTCTTGTCTTCCTTAGTGATGTGTCATGGGCGTGTCAACGCCCCGGTTAAAGATGATTCGTCATAGCCACAGAGCCTTATTGGTTTCTTAAAATGTGCAAGCCAATCACGATCATTGATAACTAGCACCCCATCATCTCCCCGATAAGGCTTTTCCCATGGCATATATACATTATATGATATGATAGATTATTTATAACGCGCTTAATCCACAGAGGTTTATAAGCGTGGACCCGGGGATTGAACCTGTGTTGCTCCATGTCGTCTTGTTTCAAAGGCAAGCATGTTGCCCCTGAGCTATCCTCCCGAGACCATCCAGGGGCCCTATATAAAATACTGATTGGTTCTACAGTTAAAGTACTGGTGTTACTCTATAGTCCTGGTAAGAATAATTCTAGAATTTTGATCTTGTTACACTGCAAATATGAGATGACCTTTAGCAAGATAGGAGCCTATGTGTAGTGACATCTTGATTTGGTGTGTTTTGTAGTTTGATTCACTCACCTCTCGGCACAGAAAATGCCCACATAGACCGTATTCCTCCACATGTTACAGTCTCCATCAGCATTGCATCGGCTTGAGGAAACCTGATTGGAAAGCACATTGATAAAAATGTTTGTTGTGATCTTGTTTTAATTATCTTGTTGCACCAAGTATCTTGGTTTTCAAAAGATGCCAATCAACCTCTTCAGAGCGCCCTGAAGTAATCCATTCACAGTGTGGCAAACCCGAAGAAGCACTCGAAGTACTCGGACCACTGACTGGCATGTTTCAAGGGTCTTTTTATTCAGTGTATATGAAAGGCCAATTTCGAGTTATCTCTGAGGGATGTTCCCAATCTAGATACTAAAACTAATGGTGCTTGTGAAACAAAACAGTCCTTAGTCCAAAGTCCTATGCAAGTAATCTGGCCCTACCACTTGGAAAACAGAACTAAAAAGAGAGGCTCGAGCAATAGCCTCTATCGTAGGCCTTCTGCCTGACACAATCACTTGGATGGCTTTTAGTTAGATTCAGTTCACAGATTTCTTGCAGACTTTGCTGATCAAAAGAACATATCCTCTGTGTGGTTCCCTCTTAACACAGTTCTCTTTATAACATTTTGGGACCCATAGACTCCCAGAGGTCCTGCAGCCTTCTGGCACATTTGTGTTCTCTCTGTCAATGTAATTCATATAGGGCGCTTGCCCGCTCTGATTTCTCAGGCTCCCGTAACCTAGTCCGCTTTCCCTTCCTTGATGCAAAGTGTTTGTATCCCCTTCATTTTGACTCACATAGGGTGCTTGCCCATTCAGGGTTCTCACCTTCTCTGCTCTCCCAGGCTGAATGCAAAGTGTTCGTACCTCTGTCGTTCTGATTCACAGGGGTGCTTGCCCGCTCTGGTTTCTCAGGTTCCCATAACCATGTCGGCTTTCCCTTCCTTGATTTCAGGTGTTCGTACCTCTGTCGTTCTGATTCACATGGGCGCTTGCCCACTCTGCATTCTCAGGTTCTAGTAACCTTGTCAGCTCTCCCAGCCTTAATTCAAAGTGTTTGTACCGTTCAGTGCTAATCTCTTTGTGGGAGAGTTTACTTCCTGTTTGCTGCTTGTCTCTGCCGCTTATGTCCTTCTGGTGTAGATCTCAGGGATCCGGGCTCTCGCCCGGCAATCTGGTCTCTGCTACGGTTATCGGGGCCCCAGGCTCACCAGGGCTTCTCTGTGGTTGCACTATCGGAGGAAACGGTGCTTCCCCATCGCGGACTCTCCCCCAACCTCTGCTTCTTGGTCGGACGGGACGGCAACTGTCCGGCTAGCGTTTGGTTCATCCTCCACGCTCCCGCAGGCTCCACGGTTGAGCGTGGCCTAACCCTCCAGGACATCTCCTTTCCAAAGGCTTGTCTCTGCATAGGAATCACTCTCCTCCCCTCTCACAGTTCCTCTTGTGTTTATGTACGTCATCACCACAAAAGAGGGTGTATTGTTCTTTGACTGGGGCGGCCAGGCGACAACCAGTATGGCCTGAAGCCAATGAGATGGAAGTAAGGTTACTGGTTGGTGTAGTCAAAATAGGAGGAAAAAATAGTTTTTCCAAGTCCCATGTAGGCAGACCATATTCTGGACTGGGAATCTCTGTCCCCAAGATGGAAGTCACTGGCAGTGAGACCCCACATGCCCAGACCTCGGGGAGGCTCTTCGGTGCGGGCTCCCCTCCCTAGCCCCATTGGGGGTGGTTCCCCTCTGGGGAGAAGGAACGAGTTGACCAGATTCGTCAACCATGAAAAGACCGTCCATTCGGGTGCAACGAGTCCTTTCCTGTCTGGTAGTCTGTAATGTTGCGCTCCTCCATCATAGACCAACTAGAATAGTTCAGTTTTTAGGAGAGTGCTTTAATATTGGTAGTTTGGTGCAAACTAGAGCTCTGGTTTTGTGCATGCCAGATTCTGGGGCCCTGGACTCGGTAACCTGACCCAAGCTTTTAGTGTGTGAAATGCATTGGTAGAACAGATGAGAGGCTTCCAATTGAAGGTTTCTGACTGTATTGTTGTGTGGAGGCAATATATGCAAGTATTAGGGCCTTTCCGCTATACGTAGAAGACCGACAGCGGAGCGCTTTTAAGGCTGCTTTCACATAGGCCAATTGCACAATTTTACGCAGAGTCTAGCTCCTTGATTCTGTATTCGAAGCATCTAGCTCCTGTGTTTCTGTAGAAATAAACTAATGGTTTGTATGTCATAAAGTGATCATGTTTGAGGATTTCTTTTATTTATTTGGCAATATAGCTGGGCAGCTGGTGGAGCCTCTAGTTCCACAAGCTTGGCTAATCAAAAAATGGTTGCTTCCCATTTAGCCCACATTACACACCGATTTGTCTTAGGTTTGTATATTTGGGGCTATGTGGTGTGCATGACAAAAACATTTGACTTGTGGTTGCTTTTTTAAAGAATAGCAATTGAGTTGCACTTTTTGGCGTTCTGCATAAACTATATTTCTACCAACGTGTTCTGTTTCATTACCAACAGTGTCAGTGGAAGGTGCTGCAAATAACAGGGAACAAATCTGCAAGACCAGCTCTGTGTGTTATGCTTGACCTTGTGCTGACCTCACACACTTGAGCCAGTAGCACTTTGAACCTCCTGTTTTTATTTTGATGTCAGTAAAGCTTTACAAATGTATAACCGTAACCCCCACCCCCTTCCCCCAGTAAATAGCAAAGATTTATAACTCCAATGAAAGATCTCCTTCCCATGAGTAAGCTCCGCAGTGTAAGTGATCTGCTTCTAGGCACTAGGAACTAACATGCTAATGTGAATAACATGAGGGTTTTTGAGCCTGAGCTCTAAAATTGCAAATAACCTGCCATCTTTTCTTTCTTGTGTTCAGGCATAACCAGTAATTCCGCATTTACAAACCTAAGAGCACAACTATAAGGCCTTCCTAAAGGCAGAGAGGGGCTTGTGTATGGGACGGTGGTCATTAAAATGCACTTTCGAGCATCCTACTAACATTTATGACACAAAAGGAGATCTTTGCACTTTCAAAGACTTCTATATAATGCCGGCTAGGTCGCAGTGTTAGTGCCGCCGTAGTGATCTAGTACCGGCTAGGACAGTGTTAGTGCTAGCTAGGCCACAGTGATCTAGTGTCGGCGAGGCCGCAGTGTTAGTGTCGGCGAGGCCGCAGTGATTTAGTGCCGGCTAGGACGCAGTGATTTAGTGCCGGCTAGGCCACAATGATCTAGTGCCGGCTAGGACGCAGTGTTAATGCTGGCTAGGCCGCAGTGATCTAGTGCCGGCTAGGATGCAGTGTTAGCGCTGGCTAGGCCGCAGTGATCTCGTACCGGCTAAGACGCATTGATCACCTGCTGGTATTATTGTGAATTTACAAAACAATTCCCAGAAATGTGCAGTTGTCACCAGCTACAACAGGTTCCGGCTGGTAGACGCCAAAGCAAGAACTTGACAAACTGGCTCATGGCGCAAACGCCCACTGTTTACCCCAAAATGAAACTCTTAATACACTCGGACAGGATTTTCAAAGTATCCAAAGAAAACTGAATAGCCAGTGTTGCTGTCTGTATTGGAATGCATGTCATTTTACGTGAGATTGAAGGGGAATGTTTGAAGTTTTATTCTTCATAAAGTTCTTTTCACAGAAGTGCTTATTTTTCTAATCCGCTTCTTGGCACGAGGGATGGACACCGCTGGAGTTAACATGTAGCCCCAGTGTCCCTTTCATTTAAGGCCTGTTTTTGATTCGGAAACCATTAGGAAATTATTTGCACATGTATTAAAATAGCGACTTTCTTTTGAGTTTGTTGCTCTATTATTGGTGGTTTAACTTCAACGATTTATGAAGTTATGTTATGTTCATTGGCTTTTATACTTCGCATATCGCCACAAACCTTGTCCGCATGGGCGAACTGTTACCCCGCCCAGGGTGTAAAGCAGACCTTGGTCTGTAGGGTGAAAAGGAAACTTGGGTCCGGAGGGGGGGTGGGGCGGGGTTCTGTTAAGCAGGAAAGGGTAAAGAGGGAGAAAGTCAGAATGAAACGGACATAGGTTACAGCAAAAAAGGGAAAGACAGCATGAGTTTGAGTGGTCGCAACATGAGGTTGAGTGGTTATTTCTGGGATGCCTGTGTAGTAGTGTGGGGTTTAGGAGGGAGAGATATAACATGAGGTTGAGTGTTCGTTATTGCTGGGATGCCTGTATAGTAGTATGGGTTTCAGGAGGGAGAGATATAACATGAGGTTGAGTGGTTATTGCTGGGATGCCTGTATAGTAGTATGGGTTTCAGGAGGGAGAGATATAACATGAGGTTGAGTGTTCGTTATTCCTGGGATGCCTGTATAGTAGTATGGGTTTCAGGAGGGAGAGATATAACATGAGGTTGAGTGTTCGTTATTCCTGGGATGCCTGTGTAGTAGTATGGGGTTTAGGAGGGAGAGACATGAGGTGAGTGATTTGTGATGAATGCGATGGAGTCATCACAGATTCCCGTTGGTAACCTCCTCCCATGTGGCCAGGGAACGGCAGCCGCTTCCTGATCCTGACGCTGAGGGGTGGCTATATGAGGGAAGATCTCATAGGAGGAGACAACTACTGGGGAAATGTCATGACTTTATTGAATGAGGCATGGTGTCCTCCATTTGCCCATGGGAAAGACCCCCTGATACTCACTACCCTAAGGGCCTATTTGTCATAATCAAGGGTTTCAGGTTTCTGGCTCACCTGTTTGATCTTGGATGCCTTCTTTTGAATGGGGGTGGTTTTCTCTTTCTTTTTTGTGGTGTGGATGTCAAAGAGGAATGGGCGGGCCTCCCCTGACGCCAGTCTGCCTTCTCAGTAGGAGGCAGGTTACCACCCGGGGCCACTGCCTGTAGCGGATATGTCCAAACGGATCCGTTCAAGCACAGCGGTTAGGTTCCAGGGCGGACTCAAGGATGGGAACCAGGAAGGGCACAAGGCAGCCGTTCAGACGTCCGAAGGCAGAGAGAGAAGAACTGGCATGTAAGATTTTGGGATATCCCGCGGTGAAAGCAAGGTAGCAGTCCAAGTGGCTTCCAGGAAGGAAGGGAGCACTTGGCAAGCGAGGAGCAGCGGAGGAAGGGAAGTGTAAGGAAGGAAGGAATGAAAAGACCCTTGGGGGCACTTTAAGAAAGGAATAAGCAAGTTGCGCTGAGCACCAGTACACGGAGCCTTGAGACGCGCCATCTCGAGTAAAAGCAGAACTTTTCTAAGAACGCTGTGCACGGGGTCTGGGAGACTGGACTGCTGAATCCAGATCACTAATGACATTGGCCATGTTGGAAGGAATAATGGATGCCGCAAGGTGCTAGTGAAGTGACCAGGTCGTCCAGAAGGGGCCGACCCGACTATTCATGACAGCATGCCCCCTTCTAAACTTTGTTCCCCCAGGTTTGCCCGGATGTAGTCTATGGAATCGTCTGAGTTAGTGGGAGCATTGATGTTGGTCCTGGGTTCCCACGACCGTTCACTGGGTGGATAGCCCTTCCAATCTACCAAATACTGCAGACATCCTCGCTTATAGCGGGAGTCACACATCCTGGTGACTTTGTATTCAATCTGGTCATTAACTAGGACTGGAGGAGGGCAAAACATTGCTTTAGTGGAATGATGGTAGTGTTTCAATAGTGAAGAATGAAAGACCCGATGTATCCTTTTGCATGTTGCTGGAAGACGTAGTTTGTAGGCTACGGGGTTGATGATCTTGGTTACAAGAAATGGGCCGTAGAAACGAGGTGCCAGTTTATTGGATCGTAGGTGCCTGGGTAGATAAAGGGAAGACAACCAGACCTTGGGCCTCATCACGACTTCGGCGGTAACCCTTAAGTCCAGCGGTAGCGCTATTACCGCCGGATTTAAGGGTCTGCCGAATCAGGGCTTTGGCGGATTTCACCCCAGCTCTGAGCTGGGGGGAAATCCGCCAAAAATTTGCGCTATTACCGCCGGCGGTAAATCCACAGGCGGTATTAGCGCGAAGATTCCCCATTGAGCCCAATGGGGAATGGGGCATTCCCGAATGGGCTCAGTGGGGAATGGGGACTTACATTACTGCCGAACTCGTGATCCGGCGCTATTAGCGCCGGGGAGTTCGGCGGTAGGGCTAATACTGCCCAAGTCGTGATGAGGCCCCTTGTCCCCAAAGGCATATGTGGGAGTTGGACGACGCTTAGTATCAGCATATCTCTTAGTATCAACACTGGCCTTCTGTAGGTCTATGGTCACTAGGTCTGTTAGCCATGCATCCACTGATGGAACTGGGGTCG
The DNA here is from genome assembly GCF_040938575.1 of Ambystoma mexicanum. Taxonomy (NCBI): domain Eukaryota; kingdom Metazoa; phylum Chordata; class Amphibia; order Caudata; family Ambystomatidae; genus Ambystoma; species Ambystoma mexicanum. The sequence goes on from NC_090938.1 coordinate 57,826,658, forward strand.
AGGAAGGACAACCCCTGGGTAGGACCGAAGGGTGGAAACCAGAGGTACAGAAAAAGGGACTAGTTTTTGTTGAAGAATGCACTGAGTTATTATATGTGAATTCTGCTACTGGAATTAAGATAGACCAATCGTCCTGTACTTGGGAGGCGAAGCAGCGAAGATACTGTTCGAGCGTTTGGTTGACTCTCTCTGTAATCCCATTAGTCTGCGGGTGGTATCCAGAAGACCAGGCACGTTCTACACCCAATAATTTGCATAGATTCTTCCAGAATTTGGAAGTGTATTGGCTGCCACGGTTGGATATGATCTTAGGTGGTAATCCGTGTAATCAGAAGATTTCTGACATGAAGTTCCTTGCCATCTCAGCTGCCGATTGAAGTTTAGTCAAAGGAGTGAAATGTGCCATGTGCGAGAAGAGATCGATCGTGACCATGATGGTTGTGAGTCCCCTAGATGGAGGGAGGTCTACTATAAAATCTGTGGCAATAATCTCCCAGGGACGGGAAGGCATCTACGGCTCCAGCAGTAGACCTGTTGGTTTTCTGCAGTCTATCTTTTTGATTGCAATTCACACATGCTTGAACGTGATCACGAACGTCTGACTGCATTTTAGGCCACCAAAAGTGTCTTTTGAGGTTATGAAGAGTGGATTTTATTCCACAGTGTACTTAGTAGAGGGTGTCATGACAGAGGTGTAGTACCCTTTCTCTCAAGTCCTGTGTTGGAATTGCCAGGGCCTAATCTTTGAAGAGGCATCCATCTTTGGAGGTTAAGGTCCACTGATTATTCCCTGTGAAGTCTTTCCAGAGTGCCGATGTAGGAGTGTTTGATCTGACCTTGTCAAGAAACAGGTAGACACTAGCAATGAACACCTTGTCAGGAAAGATTCTGCGAAGAGGCAATTTCACATCAGGTAGATAATCCCGCCTCCTGGACAGGGCATTGGAGATGGTATTGGAGGAACCAGGTATGTGCAATATGTAGAACTGATATTGTGCAAAGAAATAAGCCCAGCGTGCCTGTCGGCTGTTTCGGCGTTCCATGGACTGAAGTACCTGAAGGGTCCTATGATTGGTCCGTACTTGGACCGGTATCTGGCACCTAAGAGCAGATGGCACCATTCAGTGGAGACCTGGCGGATGGCTAAGAGTTCCTTTTCAAGGACTGAGTAGTGTATTTCACAGGGGTTCAAAGTCCGGGGAAAGATATGCTATGGGGTGCTCAAGCCCATCTTCTTGTTCTTGTTTTAGAACCGCCCACAAGGCATATTCAAAGGCGTCAGTTTCCACGATGAATGGTTTGGAAACGTCCGGCCGAGATAACATGGGTTCCTTGGTGAACATGTCCTTCAGTTGCTGAAAGGCTGTTTCCTGAGGGGTAGACCGTACAAAGGGTGTGTCTTTTCTCAGCAAGGACACAATCGGTTGGACAATGGATGAAAAGGCTGGAATGAATTTCCTATAAAAGTTAGCCAAGCCCAGGAAGGATTAATTCTGTTTAGTCGAGGATGGAGCCGGCCAGGAAGTAATGGCCTTTACCTTGGCTGAGTCCATAGCCACGCCTTGAGGGCTCAAAACAAAACCTAGGTACCGTACTGTGAAGACATGAAAAATGCACTTTTCGGGTTTGGCAAACAGGTGGTGCTTCCGCAGGCATTGCAAGACCCGGGAACCGTGGTCCTGGTGAAGATCTGGATTGGTCGAGTACACCAGAATATCATCCAGATAGATGATTACAGAGTGGAACAGCATATCAGAAAAAACCTGGTCCCTAAAGCGCTGGAAAACAGCAGGGGCATTGGAGAGACCAAACGGCATGACCAGGTATTGGAAATACCTCCCGTATGCGAATCAGATGATAAGCCCCTCTTAAATCCAAATTGGTCAATATCACCGCACCTCGCAGGGCTTCCAGTATGTCAGTGATTAGAGGTAAGAGATAACAGTCTTTCACAGTGCACTGGTTGAGGCCTTTGTAGTCCAAACATGGGCGGAGCTCCTTGGTGTCATTTCCTGGGAACAAAAAACATGGAGACCCCCGCAGGAGACTTGGAAGGGCAGATAGTTCCATTAGTCAAGTTTGTGTCCAAGTACTCTCGAAGGGCTCTCTTTTCCGGTTCGGAGAGGACGAACATCCGACCGAAAGGTATAACTGCATTCTTGTTGGTTTCTATGGCACAATCTACGGGTCTGTGCGGAGGTAAGGCCTGGATTATGGCTGTGGAAAATACATATGAAAACTGGTGATAGACCTCCGGAACCTGATTGATTTTAGAGACTGTGGGCCTCATTACGACTTTGGCGGTAGCCATGCCGCTATTGGCGGCATGGCTGCCTCCAAAACCGGGTTCGGGTTCCCTGAATGGGGAATTACCGGGCCATTCCGAGTTTGGAGGGCCCGGTAATTCCTCCCTCACGGAACCCGGGCCCAGACCTTCCCCATTCCCGCCCCCATAGGGCTCAATGGGAGAGGGAGCTAACAACGGGCCGATTACGACTGGCCCGTTGTTAGCTCCCTGGTCCCCTCGCGGGACCCACCAGGCATCCTTACCCGGTCCTGCTAGGGGACCTCGTAATCAGGCGGAATGGGAATAACTGGTCCGCACCCATTAGCGGACCCCGTTAACCCATTCTGCCTGACTCGTAATGAGGCCCTGTGAGTTTGTGCTGTTTGTGGTTGGTAGGCACCAAGAGTTGAGTCTTCTGGGAGAGACAATGAGCAAGACAGAATTCAGAACCCGAGAACAGCAAACCAGCTTCCCATTTATATAGGGATTGTGTCGTCGTAGCCAAGGCATGCCCAAAACCAACAGATAATGTCTCGCCTTTATGATGTCGAACTGCAGTATTTCTTGGTGGTTGATTGCGAGCAGAAGTTCCATTGTTTGTTGTGTGACAGGTCCAGAGGACAGTGGGCGTCCGTCGATCCCTTCAACCGCCTGTATGACGTCCTTGTATATCCTCGGTATCTGATGTTGACAGGCCCATTCATCCAAAAATATGCCCATGGCACCACAATCCACCAGGGCCAAAACCGGAAGTCTCTGTCCAGTGTTGGAGGTCAACGAGACCTGGAGGATGACCAGTGTAGAGATGGTGGTTGGGCTCAAGGAAGCTGAAAAGGTGGAGCTTGAATCTGTCTCTGGGCTCCGTTCAGGTGGAGCAATAGGGTAGTTCCAGACCAAGTGTTTGTCGGATGCACAATACATACATAACCTGCTGTTTATCTGCCAATTCCTTTCCTGGGGGGTCAAGTGTCCGCATAAAGCAACCAGTTGCATGGGTTCAGACTCCGAATGCAATGTCTCTGGAGGCATCCTAGGACTTGGATACACTGGTGATGGCTTCTGTTAAGGACTACGAACTCTTCTTTTCTCTGCCTTCCTCTCCTGTATTCGAAAATCGACCTGTAGGGACAGATCCAGGAGAGCCTGGAAGGAACCTGGACGGACTACCCTGGCCAATTCATCCTTGATCTCCTCGTTCAGACCTCGACGAAATAAGGTGAAGCTGGCTTCTTGGGACCAATCGGCATCTTTGGCCAGTTGTTTGAAGCGTGTGACGTAAGTCAACATATCTTGGCTTCCTTGTGGGAATTCTAACAACTTCTCCTGGGCTGCAAAAATCTGTTCAGGGCGGTCAAACATGGTTTTGAAAGCCGCATGGAATCCATCATAGTTGTCTAATAGAGGATCCCCAACGGAAACCAGGGACACTAAGGCATTAGCCGAAAGATGAGAAATTACAAAGCCAACCGTGGCCCTGTGAGTGGAGAAGTAATACGGCTTAAACGTGAAGTGCACGATACAGGAGTCAAGAAACGGGCTTCGAGCCTTAGGTGAACCATCCTACTTCGCAACTATGCCTCCCATGGCTGACCTTTCCTGGAATGCAGAGTCTCTAGACAAAACAAGCTGCCTCAAGGCTGTGTTTTCTGCCTTGAGGTTTTGTACTTCAGTGGACAGTTCTTGCATGCCTCGCAGGCGGTCCTGAAGTGTGGGTTCCATCTTGGATGCTGAAATGGTTCTTTGGCGTCTCAAACTGTCACAATAGAGGGTTTCAGGTTTCTGGCTCACCTGTTTGATCTTGGATGCCTTCTTTTGAACAGTGGTGGTTTTCTCCTTCATTGTGGTGCGGGTGTCGAAGAGGAAAGGGCGAGCCTCCCCTGACGCCAGTCTGCCTTCTTGGTACGAGGCAGGTTAGCACTCAGGGCCACTGTCCGTAGTGACTATGTCCAAGCAGATCCGTTCAAGCACGGTGGTTGGGTTCCAGGGCGGATTTCAGGATGGAAACCAGGAAGGGCACAAGGCAGCTGTTCAGACGTCCATATGCAGCAAAAGAACAACTGGCAGGTAAGGTTTCGGAATACCCTGCGGTGACCGCAAGTTATCAGTCCAAGCAGCTTCCAGGAAGGAAGGGAACGTTGGGCAAGTGAGGACCAGGGGAGGGAAGGGTAAGGGGAAGGAAGGAACGAAAAGACCCTTGGGGGCACTTTCTGAAGGAATAAGCAAGTTGCACTGAGCACCAGTACACGGAGCGTTGACACACACCGTCTCGAGTAAAGGCGGAACTTTTCTAAGAACACTGTGCACAGGGTCCGGGAGACTGAACCGCTGAATCCAGATCACTAATGATGGTGGCCATGTTGGAAGTTATAATGGATGCTGCAAGGTGCTGGCGAAGCGACCAGGTTGTCCAGAAGGGGCAGACCCAACGATTCATTACACTATTCCATGTGTCTGTTCCCCCTTTAGGGAAAATAGAGAAAGCGTTTTTTTTTTTTTGTTTTTTTTTTATTGAAAAACTACAGTCTTGACATTTAAGAAACGACTTTTGTTTCAAGACAAGTAAACGGACAGTCAGCGAAGAGAAGAATTACAAGAAGCAAATTACAATTACAAGGTCGGACCAAGATCATGAACTGCAGTCCTTCACAGCAGAAAGCTTTTCCCAACGCCCTTCAGGCCCAGCTCCCATTTTTGGTCTAAAATGTAAAAGGTCTTTTTTTTTTTTTTTAAAAAAGCTCCAAGAATACCTTGTTCAGTTCTAGTTTCCCCTTCATATAGAACTGATTTTTCATATGCAACCATTGAATGCTATGTATGTATGGACTCCAATTCCCACAACCACTTCATGAGGATGGTGAAGGAAATTATGCCAAGCAGAAAGAGCCTCAAGACCAATGAGGGTGTTAGTTGTTTTCTGAAAGCGCAGTTTCGCAGGACATTTAAAGATGGAAACCAAACTTTGAGTAGCTCTTTAGGCTACCCCTCAGAGGCGTGCAGAAGCTAGAGGCTTCAACCGGTGTGGTCGAGCCAAGCGGTTCTCCAGCAGCAAAGGAAAGTAACATTGTGAGAGCAGGACATGCTGTGGAGACACCAGGAATCACAGCAGGATCCTTGGGCTTTCGGCAGGTGGAAGAAGCAGCGTTACCCTCACCTGAGCTTGAAGGGAAGCAGGCATGCAGGAGCTGAGCCGCGATAGAAGCCGGAAAGACGTTGGAGCAACCCAGAGTGGGAAGCTAGCACAAAAGAAATGTTGCGTAAGCGCGAACAGGTCCGAAGAGAGCCTGTGAGTCAGTCCAACACGATGTGGGGACCCCAGAGTATTTTGGCGGCCGCGCCAAACACAGTTTGAACATTGTGAAGTTGTAGATATATGATATGATTGGCTATTTATAAGTTTCTTAAAACCCAGAGGACCTGGGGATCGAACCTGTTTTGCTCCGTGTTGTCTTTCTTCCAAGGCAAGCATGTTGCCCATGAGCTATCTTCTCAAGATAAACAATAAGAAGATTGTTTGCTAGTCAAAAAGGCAGAATACAAATGCAAACCCAAATAGCATATGATTGCATGGAGTGCAGATGTGGGGAAAGTTTAAAAGGAACATTGAAGCAGATACATATACTGAACCAACACTGGTACATACAGCTTTGGATGTAAAGAGGAACTGTAATAAATATAAGGAAAGAAGAGTTGTCCTGGCAGGGGAGTATACCAGGTAGTTGGAAGTACAAGAAAAGTCCTGGCAGGAGAGTACACCAGGCAGTCGTGAATGCATAAAGAATCCTGGCAGTGGAGTATACTAGGCAAATTGCAATCCTACAACAAGCGTCAAGAAAGGACAGTGTTTGTTGAACAAAGACATTTTTGTTAAGAAGGGCTTACAAGGCTAAACAGTTTTGAACCTAACAGGCTTGGTGTGGGCCAAGAAAGACACTACGAACTCTTATACCAAGGGACATCGTTGCACCATTGAAGAATCCAGGGGAAGGGAATCACCTCTGGAACCACAGTCTTTTCATCTTCAGGAACATTTACCTTGGGGCTGTTGTATTTTTATTCATGAACACTTTTGCCAACATCAGGTTAAAGGCATTTCCCTTGGCACTTTATTATTTTGTTGTAGTGTGAGGGTCAGGACAGAATGTTTGGACACAAGGATTGCTTTTGATTTCGGACTTCCTGACGCAGACGGATCCTTAGTTTTTGGTTATAGGTAAGGAAACACCTCATAGAGCAGGGTCAGATAGGCATTTTACCAACCCGTTTATGTTAAGAAAAGTATTTAACCAAAAACATGACAACTTTGTGTCCAGCTTTAATTTCAGACCCCTCAATGATCGTTATTGCTGGGATGCCTGTGTAGTAGTAGTAATAGTGGTAGTATGGGGTTTAGGAGGGAGAGACAACATGAGGTTGGGTGATGGTGATTGCCGGATGCCTGAAATGTAGTATGGGTTTAGGAAGGAGAGACATGATGTAGAGTGATGGTGATTGCTGAGATGCGTGTATAGGTATCGGTTTAGGAGGGAGAGAACACAGGTTGAGTGATGGTGATTTCTGGGATGCCGGTATAGTAGTATAGGGGTAGGAGGGAGAGACGACATGAGGATGAGTGATCGTTATTGCTAGGATGCCTTACGGGTTTGGACCAAAATAAATCCTGAAAAGCATCCAAACATGTCCATATTGGACAATTTAGTTATCTTAGCAGAACAATTTGTTGTTGGTAACATTTAAATCAAGTTATGGATGTGTGATGGCCTTGTGATGTTCCCAAGAGTTCGAGTTGTGGGGCCTTGAAAACAGAAATCCATAGGGGGTTCGCTTTTGAGAAGTATTTGTGGGTGGCAGTGGTAATGCTGAGCTTACGGTGTCTGAGCCTGGCTGTGTGCTGAATTAAAGCTGGGGGAGATAAAAAGGGCAATAGCACAAGGAATCTCTGCACCCGAGCCATTCTAGATGGGATCCAGTTGAGGGGAGAAGACACGTGTGGCAATTACATACTAGAATGGAATACACATTCCCTAAACTATAGGGGCTATGTGGTCTGGGGAGCAATGTTAGATTCTATTATTCATGCCGGGATAGGCAGATCAGAGCAACAATTTTACCAACATTTGCTTTGCGCAAATTTCATAAGCACCGTCGGAATCAGTTTCCATAGGGTTAAAGGCATGGTCTAGTAAAAATTTCTATTATCCCTACGGGTCGGCCATGTTTCTTTAAGCCTAAGTGGCTCGATTTTAGAAAACTTTCCTATGGACCTTACCCGAGTTTTCTTCCATTAAACGCACGCGAAAACAGGCACCAGGGAGCTGCCATTTTGTGATAACCCTATCACTTGCCGCATCGCCCTGGCTGACCTGCTTCTGCGGCACTAAATCAAATCCCCCGCCCCTGAGCCTGACATTATCAAAACATTCATATTCCCCGCCTCTCTCCGTGACGTTTCTGTGCTGCGTAGGCAAACGCGCCCAGTCGTCTTCTACGCGACTCCACACAGAACCCGGAAACCAACACAGACCATCTCACAACACAGCGCGCCACAATTCGGAATATGAAACTGTACTTTAAAATCAAACAGTAACACGGTACATTTGGTAAAGTACATTTATGTGACATTAAATGTTTAGAGAATATTCGGCAATTGCCATATGAACTCCGAAAGCCATTTATTTTCTTTTATCTGTATCCGCAAATCCGTAAAAGTTTATATTGAGTCACGCGCTGTTCCTTTATGGTACACAGGGTGTTGGTTTTCGTTAAAAGAAGCACTTTGGAAGCACGGTGAACCGCAAGGCTGTTCCATCAACTAGGCACTAGTCCATCGTAAAGGTTGATATGTTGCTTTTAGCCACTAATACAGCGTAAGGGCATGTGGGCCCTTGGCGATCGTCCCATAAAATTGTCAGTGTGCTCCAGTTGTTCACACGAAGCTGCAGGTGTCTGTTGAAAAAACCATCTGCCGGTGTCTCAAACCGATGACCGTAGCAGAACGGGATCAAATACCTGTTATGAAAACAAAAACAATATTTTATTTATTATGGCCGATCAGAAACTATTTGCTTGCAAGGATAGTTCAATGGAGTATGTTCAGCTCTAAAATCAATGCGAAAAGTAACAAAATAAATCGAGGCCAACACACAATGAGAAACGACAGTTTGTTAACATGCGTGTGGAATGATATGATATGGCATTTGTAACGCGCCTATACACAAGTGTTTCAAGGCGCGACGAGGCAGGGGGGGGAACAAGGGCAGACAGAAAACGATCCTACTAGGCCAGGTTTCTTTAAGATCGCGCAAGGGGAAGTAGAGAGGGGGTATAAGTGCTGTACATGGTTAGTAGAATACAAGATAAATAATAGGGCCAGCTGGAGGCAAGTGCAAGGTAAATGCCGGGAGAAGGGGCTGAAGGATACAGACTTAGTCCCGTAGTGCAGGTAGGCAGTGCAGGGAAAAGTGGCTGGGCCAAGGACCGAGATCGGTGAGACCTGTGGACCTGCATGCCCATGTGCCCACTACGAACACTTTTTCCTTGCTTTTCCTAGCTCTTCATTCATTCATTTATTCATGCATCCATTCATTAATTCTTCATTCCGGTATAAAAGCGTCTAAAGATTTACTCACATTATATTTGAAATTTCCATTGTGTCTCTGCGTAATGCAGTCTGTAAATCCGACCGTGCTCTTGACAACGATTTTTTGTATACTGAACTAAAATGAAACTCGGACTAGTTTCTGAATTTTCTGCCTTATCGTCTCTTACGTTATTGCGCACCCCCTTCAAATGAAGTTCTTTCGGCATGGTCCCTGTCTCAAGGTCAAAAAACAATAGAACCTTATACTTACAGTGCGACTTGTGGGCCTCATCTGGGCGCTGTCCTTCGCATTCTTTATTTGCAACATCCCGTAGTAAAGGCATCTGTGAGAACTTGAAGTTTAGAATCCCTCTATGTAGTGCGCCACAATGTGCAAATGCGAACTGGCTTCTCTCTCAAATGCCACGGCCCGCTTGGCGCATTCTAAGGCCCCCAATTTTGTCCCCGTTGTCTGCGAGCTTTGCAGCCCCAAAGAATCATAACTATGGAGACATTTAATTTTTGGCGGAAGGTCAGGGAAAGTATAAAGTACCACAGGAGTTGAGTTAAAAGTGAGATTTATTGTTTGTTTGTTTGTTTTATTATTTGCAATACGCAAGCCTCCCCTCCGTTAACAGTGCGCAGCATTTACATTTACATGAGATGAGACATGAGAAAAATATATACATACACATATATGAGGTGAATAGAGAGAGTTCAAAGATGACACCCAGCTTGTTCGCCACCCATGATGGTGAAGGTAGGGGTTAGGGTTACAGGTACACTGTACAGTAACATTTATTTACAAAAAGACAATCGTATTGCAATTATTTAAACCGGGATTTGTACTTCACAACCAGCTCTGCTTCGGGTGGACATGGCACAGTTGCAATGTTCGGTGGCAATGGATCACTGCTCTGCACAGAAACGTCCAACATTCCATATCTGTGCTTCTCTAACACAGCAGCAATAAGGCCTTTCACAAAGTCGAACTGCATTTCATCATAGACTGGTTTGATCACCCATTGCTTACTTCGTTTTGAAAACACCTTAGTGTAGCGAGGCATCCTTACTTTACCCCTAGTCCTAGATTGCTCATGTCACACATTGCTGTTATGGGCCAAGACCGGTTTCATGCCCCAAAAGCTAAAATGCAAGCGCTTTGGCCTGTACTTTAGGCACATATTGTGGAACATCTCCAAACCTCCTGTGTGACAGAATTCTGTTAGTCCTCTCAAATCTCTTGATAGAGTTTTGTCGAAAACAATCTTCTCAATGGCTTTGTGTGTCGGTGAAGATGGAATCAACCACTTCTTCTTCCATGCCTCCTCTGGGGACAAAGGGTCATGTTCACATTGGTTGAAATGTAGGTTTTCTGACCAGCGGTGAACGTTGGTACAGTGGTGCATCAGTGACCGCCATTTTTCAAGTAGTATTTCCACTGACCCTTCACAAGTTTTTGAGCTCCACCAAAGATGGTTGGTGATAGAATGGGACCACTGCAAGATACTTTCAAAACCTTTTTTTTTTCCTGCAGCCGAGATTTTGTTACTGATTGATTTAGCAAGATGCCATACGTCAAATTGATGATTAATAAGCGGGAACTGCTCTCTCATTGTCTTTGCAATTGAAACGTGTCTGTCCGTGGCTATGAGGTCGATGTGCATTCCCCTAGATTGTAGATATTCCACTGATTTTATAAATCCTAGTTTCTCCATGCCCACTGAGGATGTACATTGTGTTACCTGCACGACCACCAAACTCACAATTTTCTTACTATCCATGTCTTGAAAGTGGTAGGTGCAGTACTTAGCAGAAAATCCAGGGCTGTCGCACTGTCCATCGCCGGCTAGCCTGAAACGTTTCCCTTCGAATGTACTTGATAGAGACAATTGTTCAATTTTCCAAGCATCACTAATGGCCGGAAACAGATAATCACTTTGGTATATGTAATACAGCGATTTAGAAATGAAATGAAGTCCCACAAACTGAAAGAAAGCCTCTAACTTTCTGAAACTGGAGCCACTAAAAAGTGATGCAGCTGCACACAGTAGATTGCCTGCTGGCATTTTCCCCAGCATCGTTTGTGCAGATCATGAGAACCTATGATTTAATCTACAGGCAGCATTTATTTTGACGTTACTGCCTTTTATTTGACGAGTCACATTAATCAATGGCTTCCCACATACTTTCCCTCTAACGGAATGGACACATTTCAGCATACTTATAATATCCATCAAACAACTGTCGAATACAATGTATTTGTTCTCTTTCATTAGACTGTCATCCTGCGTCAACGTTGTTTCGGTCTGTGACGTTGCGAAGATTTCAACACATTGGAAAGTATTATCGCTGATATCAAGTTCTGATGCGTCTGTGGATGCTGCGGCTGGGTTATTCTCTGTCATTTCGACATCTGTTACTTCAACATTGATGGGAGAACACAACAATGTCGACAGGTTTTTGGGTGGCAGTTTTTTGGCGGGTGTAGATTGTGTGAATTGATCTGCAACTACTTCAGAGATATCTTCAATACATTCAATATCATCTTCTTGTGGTGGTGCGGTCGCACTGTAGCAATGGTCCAATGCAACTTTGCTGTATTCTCCAAACTCAGTTAATTCATGTTCTGGCCATTGGACATGAGCATCTCAAGCCTGAACACGCCTCGCCTCAATTAATAGTTCCTCCATAGTGTACATGGTCTGGCAAGCAACATCTCTCTGTCACTTGACTGTCTGTGTATAGTTCTGACACCCACGGGTAACTAGAGGAGAGATTGGAAAAGGGATGTTCGGTTTAAACACAAGATAAAGTGTAGTCCAATTGACTGGAAAAAAACATAAAATAGTCCCCAGCACAAACATTTTTTTAAAGTTATGAACTGTTTGTAACTAACCTTTTTTGGGTTTTTTTCTTTGCAACTTTTTTGACTCGACCTTCAACATCTGCACGCTGTAGCTCCGATTCATTTCCGTATGTCCTCCCTTCCTCTTGCGCTGCAACGACTATATTTTCTGTATCCGCATAGACAGCACAGAATGAGGCTCCATCATCTCCCTGAAACATAGTACTTTCATTACTATGTATCAAAATATTGTTAGCATAAAACACACGTGAGGACGAACACACAGGTACATCTCAATACCCAAACACGATTTAAACATTGTGTGCAACAATCAAACGACAAATATTCGACCTGTGATGATCTATTTCGATGGAACTGTCAGTATCCATACCTCTGGCTCTGCATGGACTGCCATGAATGGTTTTATTGGAGAGGAGGCATCAGCATCTCCCTGAAACACAGTACTTGCATTAGTATGGTTTTCAATATTGGAAACATAACACACACTTGGGGTCGACAGCACAGGTACATATAAAGAGATAACCACAAATGATGCATTGTCTAAAACAATCAAGGAACATCTAAATATGATCACATTTCATCGACTTATTTCTCCGATTTATTTACATCTGCATCATCTAAATGGGATGTTGTGATTGTAGTGGAAGCGCCGTCGTCTCCCTGAAACACAGCACTTGCGTTAATAGGGAAGAAAGTATAGCAAATGGAATCACGTTATATGATCACGCATGATGGAGCTGTCAGTATCCATACCTCGTGCTGCTGAAGAATATCTATGGATGTTGCAAATGTAGTGCGCACTTCCGAAAGCTGTTGCGCCGATTCGTATACGCAAGGTCCCGCTTCCACTTCCCCTGGAATTACTTCAATGTCAGGCTCCGCATCAAGTGCAGGGGTTGACGCTCCATCAACTTCCTGAAACATAGTACTTGCATTAGTGAGGATTACAATAATGCTATCCAAGAATGGTGTGCCGCCAATGACCCCTGCCTTAATGCCAGTAAGACTGAGATTCTACTCATCGGTACTCCCACTCCCTCCTTCCCTGTAGCTCTCTGGCCTGCCTCCCTTGGCCCCCTCCCTGCTCCTACCTGCAAGGCAAAAAACCTTGGGGTCATCTTCGACTCCACACTCTCCTTCTCTCCTCATATTTCTGACGTCGCCAAGAGGTCACACTACCAGCTGCACCTCCTCAGAGGTATTCTTCCCTTCCTCTCCTTCCCCCAGAAGCTCACTGTCTCCCGAGCCCTGGTTCTCTCGAAGCTGGACTACTGTAACAGCCTCTATCTTAATCTGCCTGCCTCCACTCTCCGCCCTCTGCAACTCATCCAGAACAGAACTGCGAGACTTGTCCTTGGCCTCAAGCCCAGGGACCGTATCTCTCCAGGACTGAAATCTCTACACTGGCTCCCAGTGGCTGCGAGGATAAAGTTCAAAACCCTCTGCATTGTCCACAAGGCCTTCTGGGGCCTGGGTCCTAAATACCTTCAACTCTCTCTTCCCAAATATCTTCCTTCCCGAGCCCTTCGCTCATCCGCCTCCAACTCCCTCAGGGTTAGCCGCTTCTCGAAGCAACGAGCTGGGGGTAGATCTCTCTCCGCGGCAGGGGCCTCCCTCTGGAACAGCCTTCCTGTCTCCCTGAAACTTGAGGAGAACCATCTCCGGTTCCGGAAGCACCTCAAAACCTTCCTCTTTGCTTCTGCTTTCCCTCTCCCTCTCCCCTGCTGAGCGGCTAATTAATTTTCACTGAAGCTGCACTGATCCTGCAATTGGACCACTCTAAACGGCCTCAGTCCTGGGCCCTGCCACTCTCCACTTGCACTGATGCCCTGGAACCCCTTTGCACTGCGGGTCTGTCTCTGTATCCCTACAGCCCCCGCTCCCCCAGCACTTGTTCTGCACTTACCTCACACTTGCCACCAGCTGGCCCTATTTATTTATTTATTACGTACGCCTCTTACCTTGTACTGCACTCCCCCCCCTCCCCTTCCCCTTGCACTTTTCCCCTCCCCTACCCCTGCACTTGCGCGATCTGAATGACACCTGCCCTATAGGATCGTTTTCTGTCTCCCCTTGTACCCCCCTCCCTGCCTCGTCGCGCCTTGAAACACTTGTGTATAGGCGCGTTACAAATACCATATCATATCATATCATATCAATAGTGAAAACATAACACACACCTGGGTTCGACAGCACAGGTACATATCAATGGCTAACCACGAATGAAAGATTGTGTAGAACAATCAAACGACAAGAATTCCAGCTCTGATGATGACGCTTGATGGAGCTGTCAGTATCCATACCTCCTGCTGGTGAAGAAAATCTAGTAGATGTGGTGGACGCTTCAGCATCTCCCTGAAAGACAGTACTTGCATTAGTATGGATAACACTAATTATAACTGAAAACAAACACCAGTGGACGATAACTAAGGTTTATATCAATTGGAAAGCACTAACAAAACATTCGATAAAATAATTACACGATAAAATAAAACTATTACTTGACAATGCATAAAACAAGTCTGTAGCGGATTAGCCTAGTAAGATTACCTGATACGCGCCAGAAGTGGTTGATAACTGCGACCACGTCAAGGATGTAGAATGTTCTTGCTTCAGATTCAAGGGATAGTCAAGAAGTTGTAAAGGTAAATTAATGATTGATAATGAAATGCCAATAATAAAAATAGCCATGTAAGGCGACAGAATACTTGAAAAATGCTCAATACAGCACAGTTCCCTGTTCCTATATATATATATATATATATATATATATATATATATATATATATATATATATATATACCTTTCGTTTGTAGGTTATGAAATCGAAAAAGAATATATTGATAAATGTCATTATTCAAAAAGCTATACACTCATATCAATATCGAAATTATTACAAGGGATAGAACACCTACAATGTCAATCCATTCCGCTACCTACACACTACCACTAGGCCTAAAGCTAAACCAAGACATATAGAGACATAACCTACTGAAAGACTTTGAACAAGTGATATTTAGTGCATGCATTATCGAGAATATTTTATGTTAGCTTAGATAGATTGTGACCACCCTGCTTCACAGCGACCAGACCTTCACCCATTCGGAGCACAGATGTATGACGTCCATCCTTGAATGGAGACACACTTGATTCATTTAAAAAATCGAAACAACCGTTGTTAAAATATATGTGGTGTTTTATTTTGTATCTTATTTTCATGACACAAAAATACAAGACTTTAAAGATTATACAGGTCAGGTTGCAGCACAGCGAGAGAAAATCCCCTGTGCTGACCGCTGTCACTCGGGAACGTTTCTCTTATGGCACGAACGGCACAGGCGGGTATCACTCTTTGTACGCGGTGTCCAAGCCTCCCTTGGAGCCGCCATGTAAAGGAACGATAGGCCACCAGCCTGTACCACCTGTGAAAAGGAATGAAACAAACTGTTTTTAAATGACCAAGATAAGTTTAATAAACGTTTGTTGTCAATGTTGTCAATGACAATTGTTGTCAATGACAATTCTTGTAACTAATGGCATTCTGCACGGACAAATGCTATCTAGACAATGCACACTATTGAACGACTTTCATGCGTTACTATGATATGAATATATAATTTTGGATAAAGTAGAAGAACATGAAATAGGAGTGGCATGATAAGCAGAGTATACTTGCTCGTTACTCGGATTACGAGGACGAACAGTTGCGCGAAGTTCATTCATAAGCACCATCATTATTCTCAACACGGCCTGTGTGAGGCAGGCTGCCCTGAAGTCTGGCAGCTCGGTGATGCATTGCGTCGTGGCTCGCCTTCCGAAATGTAGGCCAGGCATCCAGAGTTTTCTCGGCAGCAGCAGTTCTCGTCCTCAGTTGGCATTAGCTCGCACCGATTGCATGTGCACCAGTTGGAGACGCCGTCCAGGCGACTAGGCCCAGGCTCTTCATCTGTTGAATCGTCCTCCCAACTGCCGTCCGAATCCCCATCGTTTTCGCGTGCTTCTCTTTCCAGTAGTTCCTCCTCGGTATACTAGGGCTCGTACATGTAGGGCATTATTGTAGCCATTGTGTGGTAAACAAAGTAAAATAATTTACAGAGATGGTACAGGTGTTCACACGGGCTACAAGCGGTGAAGGTAGCTGACCAGAGCACAGAAACGAGTCACAGAATACTCAAAGTAACACAGAGAGAGGAATGGAATCGAAAATCTGCTGCTGCGTGTTGGGAAACGGTCTGTTTATACTTATTGAGGAAAGAGGCGTCCTGCCATTTCCATAGCGACACGTCATTAGCTGAGGCGCAGCGATTGTTGACACGAGACGTGCTTTGGCGTTGGGAAATGGGCGGTACGGGTCTGCTGATGTCAGGCTCAGGGGCGGGGGATTTGATTTAGTGCCGCAGAAGCAGGTCAGCCAGGGCGATGCGGCAAGCGTAGGATTATCACAAAATGGCAGCTCCCTGGTGCCTGTTTTCGCGTGCATTTAATGTACGAAAACTCGGGTAAGGTCCATAGGAAAGCTTTCTAAAATCGAGCCACTTAGGCTTAAAAAAACATGGCCGACCCATAGGGACAATAAACCATTTTACTAGACCATGCCTTTAAGCATAAAGAACTTTAAAAAGGCCATGCTCAACTTAACATGATATACCTGAAAAAGCAAAACCTCACCTAGAAGCTGTCCAGTTTGCTTTAATAGCACTAATTCTCATTGTCTGAGAAAACTTAAGACGAAAACCAGTAGACGGATTATGAGAGGAAGAGGAAACGTTACTCAACGTGAGTTAAAACTGGAGAAATTAAAAGGCTAAAATGTTGTAGAATACCTAAGGCAAGGCACCATTGAGACTGATAGGAAACAAATCATTATTTTATAGCATGTGGTCTAACGTGATGGTGGTGTTTGGTTGTATGTGTGCACATGCCGATTTTTTTAAAGTTATGAACTTATATGGATACAGTGTTGTTTTTAATCAGTCACATTATGAAACAGTATATATCAATGAGACCTCTGACACACCAGCGCTATTTTTACAGGTTATTGTCAAGTATTCACACTACAACATTTGAATATGGTGGATTTCCTGTGGGTGACTTGGAAGAGGAAGGGGAGGAGGTGGCGAAGAAGTGCACAGACCCTAGCAAAATGTTGAAGAGTTTTTTTTTTTCTTTCCTAATATTAATTTTGAAAGAACCGTCCCTCAGATCATTTTGAACTTCAAGTCCTTAGATTATTATTAGTATTTTTATTATTATTACCCCCATCTCTTAATTGCCAATTTGGCATAAAAGCATAATTTGCTGTAATATTGTGTATTTCACAAATAATGGACAATAGCTCAGGCAGTGGTCTCTATTACTCTTTCTTCGCAATGGCCATAAATAACAGGTTTCACATTAGTTCATCTTAAAGTCATTATTTCATGAAAAGTAATAGCCGGGAGGGTAGGGGAGGGGGCGCAATTTACTTCTACTTTTTAAAGCAAGTTAAACACCAAATACATGATTAATTGCAAATAATGTTCATAAGTTGTTAAGGCAGTGTATACATTGAAAGTAACGTTTTTGGGTTAATTGGTGGAGAAAGCTATGAGTAAAGTTTTTGTTTCTAAAAGATTTTTATTTTTGGTGAACTGAGGTCAGATGTCATGTCACTCAAATGTACAACTGGTGATGTAGTCAAAGATTGTGCTTGGTGTTGAATTGGCTCAGTTGACGATAAACTTCAGTTTGTTTGTAGAAGACTTTCCACTTGCTTTATTTGTTTTCTGAAATGCCTTTTTATTCACGTATTTGTGCAGGAAGTTAAAGTGTCCAGCCCAGATTACCCGGAACGAAACCGTGAAAATGTTATGGAGGATTTCTTGAAGAGAATTGAATGTTACAAAGTCACCTACGAGCCGTTGGACCCAGATGACTACGACAAGTAAGATATAAGATCACTTTTCAAAAATAACTACGCAGATTGTGTGCTGTCAGAAAACTGAGGGTATTCTCACTCCTACTCCCTTTAGATCCTCTGTGCCGTAAGCCAGGTAAAGGCCATCGTTCTTGGATCCTGACCCTGGGGGTGGAGAAGCGAGGGAGGATCACCTGGGTGTGGGGTCCTTGATGAATGGGAGTGGGGAACCCTTGGACGAGATATGGTACCCCCCCTTTTCCTATTGATGGCAAACCTAACCCTCCCCCAACCTTTGTGGGCTATTATAAGCCAGCTCCCCTCATTTTCCCTCATGTGACATTTGACAGTGCTGGGACGAGGAAGAGACGACTAAGAGTTATGCACACTATCATGCAGTTACACCACTTTGGTACTGAGATGAGGAAGAGGGCCTAAAGGTGTACCGTTGTAAAGACCAGGCATGTCTTCCTAATCAGCCTAAGTATAGTCTGGCATTTAAGAGAAAGGACTCACGCCTGCAACACTTTTGCACAACGCAGGTGTATAAATGAGATGTGAACAGGAATATGAGGAGACAGAGCCATGACGCTGATGGAAGCCGTGGAGAGCTGTTCTGCATCCCGAGAAGCACACTGGGGACTGAAGCAGGTGAGGATTCAGGCGAGTGCAATATTGGAGCACGAGCCCCGTGGGGCTGAGGCGAAGGAAGGAGACCAGAGGAGGGGGTAGTCCTTCATCCCATCGAAGGGAGTGCTTGTTCTCCCGTGGTGCTGCACAGGTGTGAGTGTCTGAGGGGCAGAGAAAAACACAACTAGAAGTAAGACGCCAAGTTTGTGGTCGGTGCGATACGGAAAAGGACTTTAGTGTGAGCCGGTGAATTTCAAAGATAGAGAAACCCGGTGTTACCTTAACTGCAAGTCTCAAGAAGTGTACCGCTATTGTTAAATGAAACCAGAGACTTGTACAATGTATCAGCATGGTTCAGTGTTTTATTAAAGAAACGGGTACGTTTTCGAAAGTCTCTGAACGTTATTAATCCTTCCTTCTCAAGCTGTTAACGTGTTATTGAAGTGGTCGCGTACCTTGGGGGGGGGGAAAGGGATGTTGTCAAAAGTCTTCAATTAAGGAATCAATGTAAAACACGTAAAGCGTGTGAACTGTGAAATTGCTGACTTCCAAACTACAGAGAATCTTAAATTTAAAGCAAGCCATTGTACTTTGAATACCAAATTAATTTAACATTGAAGCAAACAAGTAAACTTTGAACTCTGAATGTAATTAAGCAACATAAGACTGCATTAAACTCTGAACTGCTATTGAATGCATGTTGCACCACGAATGAATTTAAACCTTAAAGTTGAATACATAAAAGGCCAAAGAAAGCCCAAACAGCGAATTTTAATAAGTGAATACAGCGTGGCGAGGCTACTGTTTGGAAAAGGGTGTGTGACACATGGAGGCAGAGCCACGAGGAGACAAAGGGGAAGCCGGAGGGGCCCAAGAGCACACCCTAAACCCAGAGGCCAACAAAAGGAATCAAGTAAAGCTGACTTGGTGCACAGGAGCAAGCACCAAGGAACCTGTCTGGAACTAAGACTTGCTTTTTTTAATGGAACTTTCTTATGCTTGGGGGAAGGGGAGCTGAGGGAAAGCTGTGAGCTGGAAGAAGCTCAGAACTTTGAGTTAAACACTGTTTCTTTTGACTTTAACATCCCTACACATTTGTTTGTTCTGGTTGTGAAGGCAAGACTAGGTTTTGGACACAGACGGACTATTCAGTTGAACTCTTTGACTCAGACTTTCCTTAGTGTCGCCCAGGTAGGCAAATCTCACCTTAGCATGGGGCAATTTAGGCCTTTAACCATCCTGACATTTAAGTTCATAAATATCTTGTTTTAACTTGAAGTCTGTTTGTGTAGTGCTCATGATGTGTTCACAGTACGTAATGGTTCCTTGTTAAAATTGCTAACCTTTTAATTGAAAATATGGTGGTCAAAAACATTTACATTTAAAATACCATAAAATAAGTAATTATTTTCTTCCCACACAACAAAACCACCAAAACCTGCTGTCAAGAATACCCCCAGCAGACTCAAAGATCCTAGAGGTATTGTGTATAAAATTGCACTTTTACCACAAAGTTCACCAGAATCCCTCCTAACATCAGACCAGTATCTTCAGATGCTCCACCCCTTACCACAGGCGCACCATCTATAGGGCCAACCAAATACGCACCTTTCCACTCTACAATTGATACCTGTATTTTTAATGAGTCTAAAAATGTTTTAGGCCAAGCTATTTTATTTAAAAAAAAAATGTGTGTCCATACTTTAGCTGGATCCATTGACTCCATTACAAATGTTTTGTGACCCAATCTAATTTAGTAGGATGGCTTTGCTCAAACCAGGGTAGAGCTTTAATTTAGCAGTATTCACTAACATGACTGCTATAACGATCTGCTGCTCGAGCCAATGGGCTTGAGCAAAATAAGGGCCTTTAACACGGACGAGCAATGCCATTAGCGGCTAGTGCAGCCCTCCATGCAGGTTATTATTGCTATTAGGAAGGATAGCTCAGGGGCAACGCATTTGTCTTGGAAGCAAGACAATGCGGTGCCACACAGGTTACAGCCCCGATCCCGCGCTTTGAAACCACTTGCTGATATGAAGCGTGTTATAAATGAACAATACAATAAAAAAATGTGCATCTGCAGCGGGATGCCCTTCACAAGCTAGAGCGAGCCTACAGTATATATTGGCTATTGTGTTTAATGCAAAGAAAGCTGAAAAGGTAGAGCCCCTTTTCCGTTTCCGCAGTAACTCTGGTGCGGTATAGCAGGCATGTCTCCTGATAACTAAGAAAAGGGGAAAGGGAAGTTTCTTTTTTAATTGTTTTCTTTTGCTATGGGGACAAGGGAACTACTAGCGTAAGAGGAGAATGGCGCACATCTTGGTCAGAATGTGGGTTTGTTCCGTCGGATAAAGGCAGTTTCCAAGGATAAAAATTACGATAACTCTGCTATTTTTATCTTTTGTTTGTAGTACTTCTAAATTGGTTCATGGCAAACCTAAGATACCAGAGCAGGTATTTCATTACAGTGGCTCAAACTCTGTGTAAACATGTTGACCCATTAAGATCACACATTTATCTGTCTTTTCAATCTCCAGATAGTGGATAATATGACCAAAGTTGACCTTGCCAGAAAATATCCAACATACTCTGCTTTTGTTCCCCTTAGAGATCACTCCCTCATCAAAGTGATAAATGTGGGGCAGCGGTTTCTGGTAAATAAAGTCCAAGATTACATCCAAAGCAAAATCGTCTACTACCTCATGAACATTCATGTCCAGTCGCGCACCATCTACCTCTGTCGGCACGGAGAGAGCGAGTACAACCTTCTTGGCAGGATCGGTGGGGATTCAGGTCTCGCTGTGCGTGGAAAGCAGGTACTGCCAATAAACTATCCCCTGATGTTCTCCTTGAGGCTCCTGTGTTTGATTTGGGTATACTGCAATAAACTGATCGGGTTAAACAGTTAGTTGTTAGCCATTAAGCAGGTGAGAACGTTAACCCACTCTGTGCCATGTGTTCTTAAGCATCCGATATTCCACAGAAGAACTGCTGGTTCTTTTACTGTCTCTGTTGCTATTCACAGGCCGTACAGAGGTTGTTTGCAGGAAGGCACACGGATGTGTGCAGTACTTCGCTGGTTTGGGATATCCTGGTGTCAAGCTTTCTTACTATTATGGACACATGACCATGCAAGTGTATGTCCTGATAATGCCTTGCTCCAAATGTCCAGTCATGTGTTCATGGGATCTTTGTCAACACGTGAGGACTAGCCCCTAAATATCTTCACGGACAGGCAAGCCAGTTGAAAAAAGTGCTTGTGTGTTTAGACTCCCATATACCCATTTAGATCTTGAATAACTCCTTGTACTAATATCACTGCTACAAGGTGTCATTACCAGGTTGACACAATTGCAGAGCTTTGCCAGCTTCAACTTTCCAAATTCATGGGTATTGCCATTTGCGACAAGTGGAGCAAGTGCAATGAGATGCTAGGTACCAAATTAAACTAGTGACAATGGGTGTCCTTTAGAAGTGTACTGTTAAGACTTGTTAAATCAAAATGCATCTCGGTGAATCAAAATGATAAATTGCTATATTTTTTTATCTCCTCAATTTGCAATCTGTACTTCTTCCTAGTTTGCCCAGGCGCTTCGACAGTTTATCGAGGAGCAGGAAATTGCCGACTTAAAGGTTTGGACGAGTCAGCTGAAGAGGACAATCCAGACAGCCGAAGCACTTGGGGTGGCCTACGAACAGTGGAAGATCCTGAATGAGATTGATGCTGTGAGTTCAACTCGATGTTTACTTGTGATCTGTCTGGTAATGGACAGTAAATCAAACAGTATGGTCATTTGGTGGAATTGGTTATTTCTCTGTCGTTTTCTCTAGACCACATCACCCTTTTCTTTTTAATAGGTAATTTTAGGGCCCGTCTTTGCCAAAATGCCAAGTCCCCAAGCATTGTGATTACATTATCTGCACACCCACAGTTTCTTTAAATGCCATAACACAGTTGTGTTTCTCCAAAACTAAAGGACCTCACATTAGTCCTATTTGTCATTATAAATGTATTGGCGTTTGATTCAGAAGTGATTGAGTGCAGGTATAGTCAATTAAATATATGTTTTCTGTAGTGCCATCTTCCCATAGGATGGTTGCTTCATGGCCAACAAACTAAAGATGGTCACCAAGCTGAAGCATTGAGCACTGTTGTGTGATGCACTGTCGGGGGGAATTCTCCTGGGGTCGGCTGGGCCGTCCGCGAACCTCCGGGCAGGGAGGCCCCAACTCCTCCCGCGTATCCCAAAAATGAGTATGAGACACACACAAGAAGCAAGGTGGTTCTGCTGTTTATTGAACAACGGCAGGGATGGGTCTAGGATCGTAAGCGTCCGTCCTCGCAGGCCCCTTTTTGCCTCAGTATGACGCGCTACTTGCGTCACCTGGGAAAGTTAGCAAAAAACCTATCGTCACTCTGGATTGGTTCCTCGAGTGGTAGGGTTAGTATAGCATACGTATAGAGAACGCTGTTAGTGGTTAAGGGACAGTCAGGTGGTATACTTGGGTTGTCCCTTCTATTAGATACATGAAAATTGTCACACGAAGACCTCTGATGATTGGCTAATGTTAATGGCGTCAGTGATGAGTGCCCCATGTTCTGATTTGTCCACTCGCGAGCCACCCAGCCTGGGACCATCGTTGTTCCCAGCTCGCGGTGTACCTGTCATTTGCAACAATATGTAACTATGTGTTTATGCAGACAATGCGTGGATTTGCTCATATGCTTGAGAGCAGACTATTCCCACCGCTGTAGGTGTCCATTGGGTCATTTCATTGTTGCAGCCTGTGTCTCAAACGTGGGACATAGGCGACTTCTCCCTCCTGGGTCTGGCACCCTGTCAGGTTCGGCTTGGTCACGTGAGGAGAGACCGTGGTTGAGGCAGAATTCTGCACATTTAATGTTGTATTTTCCACTGTGTGTCTGGCTTAGTTTGCAGGTGTGACCTTGGCTTCGGCTTGTGGAATGCGAGTTGCAACACTGCGCTCTTGGCTGTCGGTTCTCGCTGGGCTCATTCTGCAGGGTCAGCAATTGTACTCTTGTTCGTTCAATGTTCGTGGAGGCTCTTGCTTGCGGCCTACTTGGGCCTGGTGCATAGGTGGGGATGTTTAATGCACGGCACTTTAAGTTACGGTATCATATTGCTTCATTTCCAGTATCATGTCTTCGTTGCATTTTTCGTCACAATGCATGGGTTAGGAGAAGCGTCAGCAAGCATTTTAGATGAGTGCTTTGTGCGTCTTGCGTTTCTGCATTTTGAAAAACCTATGTGAAAAAAAAATAATAAAGATGCGCGTCAGTGGGTGTGTCCGTCACCTACGTCATAGCACTGAATATGTTCTTCGTGTGGATTGGTGTGGGAGTGTCCAGTGTGCATGGTTGCACGGGTGCTCTGTCCGTTGGCTAGGTCGTCATGGCATCTCTAACGATGTGTTTATTTACTGTTGAATGGTTCGGTCGAGTTCATCCATGCCGCAGGTGTCGGCTTGAGCAGGGCAGGCTGGTGGGCACATCCGTATGTTCCTGTACCAGGGTATTTGGTCGTCTGGTAAATAGGCAAATTCATCTCGTGGCGGGTGTCTGGGTCGCGATCCTCTAGGACAGGGGCGCGAGGGAATTGGGGGGAGTCTTTTGTCCCATTCTCCCACTTCAGTCCCCCCTCTGGTCGACTTGTCGACCACAAACATATCTTTTTCCTTATCTCCTCTTACTCTCCATATTTTAGTTACTCCTCCCAGGTGTCCATAGTGGTTGACATGGTCTTCAAATGACCAATACATATACACACAGCTTCCTCCAGGTGTGCAGTATACCCATTTCCCGATGTAGCTCCTTGGGTTTCTTGGGTTTTCGAGCTTCACGGATGGCGGGTCCAGGTGGTTGGTGATGATCTGTTTGCGCAGTTTTTCTCTTTCTTTTATTATTGTGCCTGTGTGCTGGCCATCATCAGTCGGCATCAAGGGGTGCATACCAACCAATTCGATCATTTCGTCTGTAGTGCATGCTTTCCGGGCTTTCCAGAACCTTATTATGATCAGTGCAGCTCCAACCAGTATTATACATCCAACGATAATCTTCCGTCCGACAGCCATGATGGCATCCATGACCATAAAAATGAAAACCAGCTGTCATCCTTCTTCACTCCTTTACTTTCTTCCATCATTTTGGAGTGCATCTGGGCCAGTTGTGGTACTGCTTCGGTGAGTGTACCATTGTCAGCATCGTTAGCAGGAATAAATGTGCAGCATGATTGTCCTATCTTTGCGCAAACTCCTCCTTCCATTGCTGTAAGGAGATCTAATACGTATCTGTTCTGTAGTGCTACCATCCTCACTGCTCGCAGGTCCTCTTTTATTTCGTTGAATCCATTTACTGTAGAATTAATTGTCATCATCAGCTCCCATCGTGTTATCTGGAGCCATTTTGCGTTTGCGTAAGCTTGTAGTCCCGGATGTATTATTGACCAGAAAAACATTGCTGCTCTGCTGAATAGTCTGTGTTCTGGTGGGATTGAAGTGAGTGCTGTTTCCGACCTTCCCCATAGGTAATTCCCTGTCAGAGGTTCTCCTTGTCTTTTTTTCCTATTCAGGACATTATTGTTGTTGTTGTTTTCGTTGTCTGACCCCCTCTGAGATTGTACAGACCTCTTCTTCCTCTTGTTTCCTTCATCCATTTTCGGGAAGTTCGCCATGTTCACATGTTTCTGGGGCACCACAAGTGATGGTACATTAATGTGTACCATTGTGCATATACCGTTCCACTGAGGGGGCAGTGTGTGGTATGCCTTGTTTCCGCAGGCCCAGTAGTGGTCCACTAATACTGCTGTTCCTGCTCCCCCCTCTGGTAACTCTAACACGCTGGCACAGTTGGTGTTGTATCCCACGTCCACTTCTCCTCTATGTGGGTAGCATAGCTTAGGTGCAGACAGCGGCAGTATGCTCATTGGGTCTTCATCCTTCTCCATTCACGTCAGCATGGGTACGTACTTGCCCCAAATCGTCCAACATCTGTTATTGTGTTCATCAATAGTGGTAATATTTTCTCTTGTTACCATGTTGCTGCCAACCACTCCTATGTCCCATTTGTTGTTCATGTACACCTTCCCTGTTATTACCACCAGTGGTCTTTCCCAACATCCTTGTGTACCAGGAACTTCAGTAGCGTACCAGTCACATGGTAGGTATTGCAGTGTTACTTTCTTCGTTTCTCCCTTTTCAGGACCACTTGTCATGTATCTGAATGCTTCAGCATGCAAACTGCTCTTATGGTAACTCAAATAAGACTTGAAGTTGTTTTCGTATGGATATGTGTCTCGCGTTTTCCACACCAGTCTCCCCACCGTCCCTTGAAATCTCCCTCTCGTTTGGAATAGTGCCAGGTATATTATACATCGTGCTGTCTTATCATCTATTTCTGTGGCAACGAATGTTCGACAAGCGCTCATGGCGTATGGGATCAATGAGCAGACATAGCAGCTGTCTTCTGTTGTCTGCTTACCTATTTGGGTCATGTGCTGGTACCACATGTTGTTCGAGACGTGTGCTGAATCTGTTATGTAATTATCAATGCCTTTATTATCTGAGTATGTGCTGCGTTTAACTCTATTTCCCTTATGTGGGGGTTTGCTAGTACCACCTGACGTAACACCTGTTGCAGCCGTGGGTAGGGGTACACTAGGTTTGGGTGCAGCCAAAATATTGATAGCATAACCTTTCTGCCATACAGAGGCAGCCAAAAAAACAGTGATCATCAAAACCCCTATCATCTTTATTACAAAAGCTAGTCTCACCGGCATTTGCTCTTACCTTGCTGCAGTCCGGCAGCTTATTCTTGCGACCTTAAAGTTGCCCGCCTGAAAATTCTCAATACGCTTGTTATTATTGTTAGTTGTTGTTATCAAGCCCTCCCTATCAAGTAGTCGTTCAGTGCCCAGGCGAAGAGCTGTTCCCACGCCAATCTAAGCGATCTGTCTCTTAGGGCAGGTAAGTGTTGGTGAAGATGGGGCATTGATTGTTCTATGGCCAAGATAAATGCGGTGTAGTAAACACGTATCCTCCTTCTTTTTAGGTACTTTGGCCTTTTTATGTGATATAAAAATTGGTGTGATAGGGCTTCAGGGTAATTATCGTCTGAGGGTAGCATCTACTCCTGGGCAATGTACGCTGTTTGAAATCTTATTTTCTTAGCAATACAATAATACACGGTACCTGCATGTGTGAGAAAGAAAAAGAAAACATACAAGTGTTTACATGTGTATATGTGCAAAACAATGTCCTTCAATTGGGTGGTGGCTGTAGTGGGTAGGGGTTTGTGGGCAGAGGGTTTGGGGCTCAACTAGCGGAAGTCTCTATACTCTTTGATCGTGTGACCATGGGGTGGGCGGTATGGGAATTACCAGTTTCTATTTCAGTACTTGTCTCTGGGTATTCTGGGGGGTGGCAGGGTATGGAGACAGTGAGGTCGTCAGCTGTGGTAGACGTCTCTTTCTCCGTAGGTGTCGCTGTTCTTCCAATGGCCCTGTCGGTGACGCTAGGGCGGGTCTGGAGTTTGCAGATCTTCGCGTCGTGCAGGTGATTCCAAGCACGCTTATCCTGCAACTTTACTGCTCTCGTAGATACCTCCTCTACCAGGTGGGGACCAGTGAAGCGTGGGCTGTTCCACTTTCTATTGAAATTGCAGAGTAGCACATGGTCACCTTTAGCAATTTTGCACAGTTTTTCCTTTTCCAATTCTTTGTCCGCGTCTTCTTGTCGATGACTCTTAGACCCGCCCCGCGTGCGCTCGTGCTGTTGAGACACAAACACTACACTAGTAATCAAAGAAGACACATATTGGTACATTTCATCACCAAGAACAGTTGCAGTGTTTTCATAGTCTGTGAATGCTCTTGATGTTGGCGTTAGAGGAAGGCGCATTTGACGTCCGGTCACCACCTCGTGAGGAGTGAGGTGGTGGTCGGAGCCTGGTCTATTCCTCAGCTCAAATAGAGCTAGCGGAAGGCAATACAACCAACTCTTCTTTGTTGTTTGCTGTATCTTTGCAATTGCCTCCTTCAGTAGGCCATTCAGGCGTTCGCATATACCGTTGGCCTGCGGGTGATATGCACATGCAAATTTATGCTTGATGTTCAGTAAGGATGTGATGTGCTGGAACATTTCATTAGCGAAATGCGGGCCGTTATCCGACTGCAGTACCTCGCACACTCCCCACCTGGGAAAAACCTCCCTCACTAGAAATTTAGCTGCTCTGAATGTATCTGGATGTGAGCAGGGTCCTGCCTCAATCCACCTGGAGAATGGGCATACCACTACAATCATATACCTATTTCCTTGACATACGTTGATCATATCAACATAATCAATATGGATGTGCAGGAAGGGTCCCTCTGGCCGGGGTATAGTGCCTTTTATCACTTGCAGTGTGTGACCGGCCGTAAACTGTTGACATGTGAGACAATTGCTGATAAAATTTGTCACATGGGAATTTAACTCTGGGCAGAACCAGTCTTCCCTAATTCGTGCTGCAATAACTTCCTTGCCTGTATGAGCTGGGTGATGGAGTTGGCTCAGGGCGGTGTTCAATAGTGCCAATGGCATTACCATCTTTCCAGTGTTACCCTGACGCCATAGTGCGTCAGTTGGCGACATTGTACATCCTCTTTTCGCCCATATTTCTTTTTCTGCCATTGGTGCAGCCGCTTGTAACTCCATTATCTGTGTGGCTGGGAGATGAGTGTACCCTTCTTTCATCAACATCTCTTTAGCTATCCCCCTCCCTCTCTCTGACTCTGGGGGGTTCCATATCTCACCAAAATAAGCAGCATACTTCGCATGTGCGTCTGCTGCTGCATTTCCTTTCGAGATATGATCTTCTCCATTAGTGTGTGCGAGACATTTGACCAAAGCTAGTTCTTGGGGATCATTTATTACTTCAATTAACTCAGTTAATAAGAGAGCCTGTTGCACTGGGGTGCCGTCAGCTCTCCTGAACCCTCTTCTCCTCCATTTTGTTAATCCCGAGTGGACAGTAGACGTGACATATGCGCTATCAGAATATATAGTTACTCTTTTGTCAAAGCTTTCCTTCAACGCCAAGATCAGTGCAACCAATTCTGCTGCTTGAGCAGAGTAATGTTGTGGTAATTGTACACATTTCACCGCCACACACACACCAATTCCTCTGTCATTTTTACAACTGCTGCCCCAGTTCTCCTTATCCCATCACTCTGGTCTATTGTTGATGACCCATCAATGAACAAGAGCTCTCCTCCATTTAGCGCATCCTCTTCAACTTTTCTAGTACATGAGTATATTTCAGTAGTCTGCGTACAATCATGTGTATAGTCGCCTTCCTCAATCACTTCCGCTATAAACCTTGCAGGATTAACTGTGCTGCATCTAACAATGGATAATTCTGGTCTAGATAAGATGATCTCATAACCTGACACCCTCTGCGTGGTTAGTGTGGGCTTAGGCTTGTTCAATATTGCAAATAGTGCATGCTCCACAAATAGTGTGGTTGGGCACCCCATTGTAATAGATGATGATTTCTCTACCGCGAAGGCAGCTGCGGCGAGACCTTGTTCGCAAGGGAAATTACCTAACATAACAGGATCCAAGTGACCGCTGTAAAATGCTACTGGTTTGTATCCCATGCTTGTTTTTTGAGCCAACACTGCTTTCATTACTGCTGAGTCGCAATGTAAAAATATAAAGAATTGTCGTTCATAATCTGGGGTGGCCAGTACCGGAGCGGTTGATATTGCGTCTTTCAGTTCATCAAAGGCCTCTTTCATTTCCATTGTCCACCCCAATTTTTTCTCCCCTTTGTTAGCTTCTCTCAATGCTTCAAGTAGGGGTGCTATGTATGAGCTGTAATCAAATACCCATGCTCTACAGTAGTTGCACAATCCCAGGAACTGCTGCAGCTCCCTCACTGTTTGTGGCAATGGCGTTTTTGATATAGCCTGTGCTCTTTATGGTGCAATCTTTCTTCCGTATTGGGATATGAGCTGACCAATGTATAATACCTGTTCCTGACAGTACTGTAACTTTTCTTTGTCTACCTTGTAACCCTTTTCAGCTAATATTGTCAGCATCTTCAATGAGTCCTCCCTGCATCTTTTTTCGCTTGTGCTGCTAATTATTATGTCGTCAACATATTGCAACACTGCTTTCCAATTCAATGTTTCCCAAGTCCATCTGTATTACTCTGTTGAAAATTGAGGGTGACTCGCAGTACCCTTGTGGCAATCTGGTGTGCTTCCATTTTGTGTTTCTGTACGTGAAGCTTGTCAGATCTTGTGAATCTGGATGCAGGGGTATTGAGAAAAAGGCATTTATGAGGTCAATCACTGTAAATCATGATGCCTCTGCTGGAATTCCACACAATATTGTGGCCGGGTTTGCTGCTATGGGGTATTCTGCTTCCACTATGTTGTCCAAGGGCCTGAGGTCCTGGATGAAACGCCAAGACCCTCCTTTAGCTTTGCGCACTGGATATACGGCTGTGTTACATGGCGATTCTGACGGTACCAATATGCCATTATTTATAAGGGCCGTTATTGTTTCATATATGCCCTCATCTGCCTCTTTTGATAGTGGGTATTGCTTCACTCTAGGGAGTATTGCACCTTTTTTCAATTTTATTCTTACTCCCCCGATACTTTTTATACACCCCACGTCATAGGGACTAGTAGTCCACAATAATGTTGGAACTTTTGCCATATCCTCCTCAAAGAAGGGAACTGGGGTGGATGTGGGTGCTTCAAGTGCCATTGCAATTTTCTGTGCCACTTGTTTGTATGTCATTCTTAGCCATATATCTACACTCATCATAAATACCATTTCACCCTCTTCCTTTCCTTCTGAAAAGAGCTCCTCATCTGACACCTGGGTGAGCCTGCATCCCTCAGCTAGTGCTATCACTGCCCTCCATGCTCTTCCTTCCCTGTCTTGGGCATGTACTGCGATGTAATCAGCAGTCGCTATAATGCTCTCCATGCTCACTGAAATTACCTTTCCTTCTGGTTCATTGGCTGGTGTTTCTGGTCTAAACAAATAGGCTGTTGGCCTCCTCCAGATCTTTCCTTCTATTCATGGCATCCACGCGAATGCCATGTCTGTTCCGTACTGGAACAGTTCGCCATCTACTGGCTCAGCTCTAATCACTGTCTGTCCACAGTATGCTTGCATCATTTGCCGTGCAGTGAGCATGTTTATTCCAGGAGTGGAACAAATTATGCCGTCCTCCGTGAAGGAGATTGTCATATTCAACCTGCTCATTATGTCTCTCCCGAGTATGTTTACTGGTGAGTCCCTTGAATATAAAAACGGGACGGACATGTCATAATCCCCTATCGATAAGGGTATGTTATCAGTAAAGGGAACCAACCCCCCAGCCCCAGAGAATCCTTGGGTGGTCATGGCCTCACCTGACATCTTAAATTTACCTTCCCTTATGCCCCGGTGTCAACAAGAAATGATCATTTTTTGTCACCTATCGTTACCTCTATGCGTGGTTCCTCCGCACTATTAGGTGTTACCGAGAGGATGGGACACATCAAGGCCGTCTGTGGGCTGTCCTATTGTGGGTATAATGATTGACCACTTCCTGTGTAAGGGTTGTGTACTTGAGGTTGTTGTGTCATCGCTACCTGTTGTTGTGGTAGTGAATATGTCTGTGGCTGTTGTTGTGTTATTAGTTGTTGCTGCACATTTCCCGGCTGCAGTGCCTGCTGTTGTTGGTGGCCCTGCTGTTCCCTTCTAGGCCCTTGTTGTCCCTGTTCTCCCCATGCTGGTGTGCCGGGTCTCATTCTACATGTGCGTGACCTGTGTCCCAATAATCCACAAATCCAACATACCGGTGGTTCTCTGGTCTGCCATGGGAAACTCCCTGAATTGTCCTGGTATACTGGTTGCCCAGTGGGGTCGAAACTTCTGAATCCTCCCCCTTGCTGTTGTGTGTTATAGCCCTATCCCCTCCCCCCTTATCATTCCTCCCCTTCCCCTGTTGTAATTATAATATCCAGCTCCTGATGTTGAGTATCCTCCTCCCATGTTAGTCATGTATGGTGGGGGTGGTGGCAGCTGTTGTGCTACAATCTGTGGTGATTGTATTTGGGAGGGATCTTGTGCAGCCACTTCTTGCGTGGGTTTTGGTGTCATTGTTGTAGGTGTAGTTATTAGTGCACCCTCCATCGTGTATTTAGTAAGTTTTTTCTGCACCAATTTAGCCTCTTCCGCTTTTCTATCCTCTTCCTTTTGTTTCATCTTTTCTTGCCATGTTCTACAATGATGTACTATCATCAGTTGTATTTCTGGCCAGGCTTTTGCTTCCATCCCCACTACTTTCTTCAATTGTTTCTGCACTGCTTCTGGGAGCCCTTGTATTAGTATATGATAGAATATAGCTGGTGTTTTGTCCCATTGTTCTCTAGTTTCCATACGCCACTTCTCTTGAATTCCCTGGATATAATCAACAGGATCTTCGTTCTCACGCATCTTGCGTGATGTAATCGCTCCTATGTCTGATGTCTGATGTGTCTGGGTATTGTACCCTCAGCGCTTGCCATAATGCATGTCTGCAGTTTGCGAATGGCGCCCCGTCGTGTGATGTGTTTGTTATTGTGACCCCGGGGAAGCCTGCTCTCTTCCAGATGTTATCTGCTGCATCCCCCAATATTGATATTAGGAGGCCCTTTACATCTCCTAATGCCAGTTTCTGTCCTGCGGTGTGTTTTTCCATTTCATATATCCATTTCCCCGCACCTCCACTTAATGATGGGAGCCTGCACTTTATATTTTCCTTGTCTGCATGCTTCCAAGGGACGTATTGTGGTCTAACCCCTCCCCTCTCCAAAAGTGGCATTAGGTTGTGTCCTGTCTGACCCCCTGGGTTCCCCAGAGTCAAGTCTGTATACCCCTCCTCTTCTTCCGTGTCTTCTACATAGTCTGTTGTGTCCATATTTCCCCTGCTTGTAACTGTTTCTCCTCCATCTCTTCCCCTTCTTTTATCATTTCCTTTATTTAATGCGGGCGTGTATATTCGTTCTTCCTGCCTGTGTACAGGGAGATCTCTAAACCTGCCTGCGTAGGGTGTGTGTTCGTGAGGGGCGGGTGCGGGTGTAGGTGGGCATGTTGCACGGGATGATGAGGGTGTAGCTGCACGTGTCTGCCTTCCCGCCATTCCTTGCTCTTCCCCCTCACTTCCCCCCAGTTCTTCCTTTCTTCTGCAGGCCCATGGTGATTCCCTGTTAGTCCGGGTGATGTACAATTTATCTAAGCTTTCCCTTTCCCTATTTCTTCCTTCCTTCTCCATTCCTTCTTCTTCCTCACTACAAAAGTCATCCAGGAGCGACAACCCCCAATCTGTCTTTTTCCCTCTAATCGTTACTGTTTTTAAGTCTATTAAATCTGTTCCTCCCGGTTCTTCTTTACCAATTGCTCCCCTTTGTGCTGATGTTGTTGCTACTTCTGTGTCTCTGCGTACATATCTCCTTACTTCACTCTCCCCTCTCCTATCTTCTCTTTCCCCTTCTTTTTTCTCCGCTATCTCTCTACCTATTTCCTCTTTTCTTTATTAATTCCTCCATTACTTCACTACTCATCTGTTCCAATATCCTTTCCTCTTCTCTCTTCCTTTCCCATCTCTCTTTCCCGCTCTAATATGCTTTCTATCATCCTCCCTTCTTCGTATTTCTTGGTCGTTTCTGATAGTATTTTCCTCTTCCATATTTCCATTTCTTTTTCTTTCTCTTCTTCCTCTCTTTTCTTGTCGCGCTTTGCTGCTCGGGATACCCTTTCTGCTACTGCCTTTACCCTTTCAGCTTCTCTCTTTCGCTCTTCAGTTCGTTCCCTCATTTTTTCCAACTCATTCTTACTTTCTTTCTTTTCCCGTGGTCTCTCTTTCCTCCCTCTCAAGCTGCTTGATCAGGGCATTTTGCTCATTCCTTAATTCTGCTAATCGTTCCTCCAAAATCTCTTCTTTTTCTCGTAACAGCTCTTCCTCCTTTCTTTTCCCCCTTCCCCTTTCATCTCGCTCTTTCTCTCATTATCTTCGTCCATTTTCCTTACTACCTCCTTCTCTTCTCCTGTTAATGAACCTCGTAATTTTAATAATACCTGCGCAGCTACCCACTCATCATGTCCTATTGCTGCGATTTGTTCTTCGCTAGTCCTCCCCTCCCCTGCGGGCATCTTCGTATAAATTGACCCCGCCGTACTTGTCTGCTCCCCTCCCGTGTGGCCACCTGTAGCTGTATATGGTGGTGGGCTGTATGCCGGGTTCGAGTACCCCTCAGCCGCCCTTAATTGTTCTCTCACTATTTCTCATAGTTCCGTTAAAGGATATAACCCCCCTTCCTCTTTTTTCACTACCTTCGCTAGGGGCATGTCGTCGCCCTGTTCCTTTTTTATTTCTTTTTCGTTTAGGTTGCTACTCTTTTCTCCTCCCTCTTGTCCGTTCCCCGTGCACTGTGTGCCTTCACTCTCTTTTTCCCCATTCTCTTCTTCCTCCTTAATCTTTTTCTCTTCCTTTGTTTCCCCCACAGTGAAAATTCCGTTTGGTCCTGGTCGGGACCCCTGGAACATTCTCCATAAGTTAAACACCTCCACGTGGTGTGTCAACTTCTTCCCCTTGTATGTGTTATGTAGATGGGTTAATAGTGAGTGTTGGATGTATGGGTCGAAACTGCCATTAGGCGGCCATGGTGTCGTCATTTTGTTGTCCGTTCCCTGTGTCCATTCTATGCTGTATTTGATTTGATCAGTTTCTCCCTATGGGGTGACAGTGTTTTACATATATGCTGTAGCGGGGTAGTAAGGGTGTTTCCCCACCCTCCCGTTCCTGTCCCGTATGACATAGTAGCACTGAGTTGTTATCCTCCCTCTATATGGTAGCGGTTATCTTGCTAATAATGAACGCTATACAATTTCAGATGTTTTACCTGGCCCCGTAATTTTGGGGACTTGCGATTGTCCGCTAAAAGAGAATAGTAAAATATAGCATTTGCATTTATATATTCTTTTCTCTCTTTTCTTCCTTCCCCTAACACCGTTACGGCCCCCTACGGCCGAGGCGCACGT
Organism: Ambystoma mexicanum; assembly: GCF_040938575.1. Taxonomy (NCBI): domain Eukaryota; kingdom Metazoa; phylum Chordata; class Amphibia; order Caudata; family Ambystomatidae; genus Ambystoma; species Ambystoma mexicanum. The sequence goes on from NC_090938.1 coordinate 57,861,006, forward strand.
AGCCCCCTGCGGCTGCGTGCCCTGTGTGCGTTCTTATACAGCCGTCCCACTTTATTTCACCCCTCCTCCTCTTTCTTCACTTGTCGTGGCCGGCGTTCTCCGTGCGCGGCCACGTCCCTCTCTTCACCTTGCCCCGATCTAATCGTTACCGTTTATCTCCGTCTCCACTCCCTTACCATTATTCTCTTCCCCACCACTCTCCAACAATGCCTTGTGCTCGAGATATCCTATGAAAGCCCTACTGGTGACGTCACCGACCTCTTCCAAAACTACCGGTAAGTTCTTTACATGTTTTTAAAAGTTTGAAATAAGTTTGCAATCTACCCCCGTTAACCTCACAGCTGTCCTCTTGTCACGGCTGGAACAAGGTAATCAACAATATAATCAGACTGCGCACGCTGCATCGCCTCGCGTGTGATACGCCCCTCTACAGGAGGGCTTAACCAGCCAATTATCTTCCGTATTAGGCAACCAGCTAGCTACCGCCTACAGGGAAACGTCATCTATCTATCGAGTTTTCTGCTCGATCAATAGGGATCCTCATCTACTCATTGATCAATAATCACCAATTCGTAGGAAACCGCACACACACACACACACCCTTACAGGTGGTCGCGACCTAGGCCAATCAGTGTTTACGAGCGGCCGCGCGTGATGTTTTCGTGCTCCGCCTCCTCCTTCTTCGTAACGTAGCTGACTGCTCTCGCACTTATCCAGCTACCATTCACTTCACCGTCAACACTAATTTATCAAACCTTCGCCGCCTGGGTGTGTAACACCTCCCACCTCCCGTATTCTATTCCTCCCCCGTCCCTCACAATTTCACATTGCTTGTTGGGCGTGGCATACTCACCAAGTTCTCTTGATGCGGGGCCGCTCGACTGCGTGCACCCCTCCAAGCGGCTCGCCGCCTCCCCTCGTCTGGACCACGTCTGGACAATCGCCAACCGCGGGCGGGATACTTCTCAACCGGCTCCCGAAGGCCAATATCCGGATTGCGCTGTCCGGTCTTCTCGCAGTTCCGCGATGGTCCTGTAATCCTCAAAAGGTGGCAGCGGCAGAGGGGGCTGCGCCGCCGGGCCTCCTCGCAACGAGAGCTCCCGGAAAAATAAAAATGCGGATCTTAAACAGATCTCAGCAGTGCCTCCAACTTGTCGGGGGGAATTCTCCCGGGGTCGGCTGGGCCGTCCGCGCACCTCCGGGCAGGGAGGCCCCAACTCCTCCCGCGTATCCCAAAAATGAGTATGAGACACACACAAGAAGCAAGGTGGTTCTGCTGTTTATTGAACAACGGCAGGGATGGGTCTAGGATCGTACGCGTCCGTCCTGACTCTCGAAATTCGTGTGGCTCGCAGGCCCCTTTTTGCCTCAGTATGACGCGCTACTTGCGTCACCTGGGAAAGTTAGCAAAAAATCTATCGTCACTCTGGATTGGTTCCTCGAGTGGTAGGGTTAGTATAGCATACATATAGAGAACGCTGTTAGTGGTTAAGGGTCAGTCAGGCGGTATACTTGGGTTGTCCCTTCTATTAGATACATGAAAATTGTCACACGAAGACCCCTGATGATTGGCTAATGTTAATGGCGTCAGTGATGAGTGCCCCATGTTCTGATTGGTCCACTCGCGAGCCCCCCAGCCTGGGACCATCGTTGTTCCCAGCTCGCGGTGTACCTGTCATTTGCAACAATATGTAACTATGTGTTTATGCAGACAATGTGTGGATTTGCTCATATGCTTCAGAGCAGACTATTCCCACCGCTGTAGGTGTCCATTGGGTCATTTCATTGTTGCAGCCTGTGTCTCAAACGTGGGACCTAGGCGACTTCTCCCTCCTAGGTCTGGCACCCTGTCAGGTTCGGCTTGGTCACGTGAGGAGAGACCGGGGTTGAGGCAGAATTCTGCACATTTAATGTTGTATTTTCCACTGTGTGTCTGGCTTAGTTTGCAGGTGTGACCTTGGCTTCGGCTTGTGGCATGCGAGTTGCAACATTGCCCCCTTGGCTGTCGGTTCTCGCTGGGCTCATTCTGCAGGGTCAGCAATTGTACTCTTGTTCGTTCAATGTTCGTGGAGGCTCTTGCTTGCGGCCTACTTGGGCCTGGTGCATAGGTGGGGATGTTTAATGCACGGCACTTTAAGTTAAGGTATCATATTGCTTCATATCCAGTATCATGTCTTCGTTGCATTTTTCATCACAATGCATGGGTTAGGAGAAGCGTCAGCAAGCATTTTAGATCAGTGCTTTGTGCGTCTTGCGTTTCTGCATTTTGAAAAACCTATGTGAAAAAAAAAATAATAAAGATGCGCGTCAGTGGGTGTGTCCGTCACCTACGTCATAGCACTGAATATGTTCTTCGTGTGGATTGGTGTGGGAGTGTCCAGTGTGCATGGTTGCACGGGTGTTCTGACCGTTGGCTAGGTCGTCATGGCATCTCTAACGATGTGTTTATTTACTGTTGAATGGTTCAGTCGAGTTCATCCATGCCGCAGGTGTCGGCTTGAGCAGGGCAGGCTGGTGGGCAGGCTGGTGGGCACATCCGTATGTTCCTGTACCCGGGTATTTGGTCGTCTGATAAATAGGCAAATTCATCTCGTGGCGGGTGTCAGGGTCGCGTACCTCTAGGCCAAGGGCGCGAGGGGACAAACTAAAGATGGTCACCAAGCTGAAGCATTGAGCACTGTTGTGTGATGCACCATCATCCTTTTTATGCTTTCGACCTCCTGGAGCACACAATATCTTCCTACTTGGCATTCTAGAATCCTATTGGGGTTTTGGTTGTTGTGGTGTGTTGTTTTTGACGAGGGTTGGTGGTTACTTGCTGGCTTTGCCCTCTGCCTTGTGCCCCTCGGTCTTGTTGGGCAGCAGCACCTTAAACACTTGTGTAAAGGCGCGTTATAAATGCCATATCATATCAGAATAATAAACACCATTTCACTCTAGTATCGAATTTGCCAATGTAGTGCTAAATGTCAACTGCAAGCCTCCGATGTGGATCTTTGCTTAAACCTCTCGAGCATTGTTTGCTCGCTAGAAGTCTGAAGGCAGCTTAAACTTGCAGTCAAAATTAGAGCCAACTGTTTAAGATATGTGGCTTGTACACAAGGTGTGTTTCTTTGCATACTCTCAAAGACATCCTGGCGCTTGAAAGCAATATCTTTAAAATGAATGGCAGGTCATAAGCTTGCCGGGGAAGAAGGGACAGGATCCAGGTGACTTTTGTTCTATTCTCTTCCAGGGAGTGTGCGAAGAGATGACCTACAAGGAGATTCAAGAGCAGCACCCGGACGAGTTTGTGATGCGCGACCAGGATAAATATCTTTACCGCTATCCAGGTGGGGAGGTAAGGAATCCATGCAACGCTTACTGTTTACTTGGTGGGTTTTCTTTATTCTGATCTTGGACCCATCTTTGTGTCGGTGTCTGAAAGGTGCCAAATTAGAGTTCTAAAAATTACCACAACAGTTGTTTGGACAATAGGCCAAATGCATGGTTTCTTTCTTGGCCATCTTGTTTTTCCCTCAATCTTAATTTTCTTTTCTTTACTTTTTACTAATGTGTCTAGCTTACAATGAAACTGTATGCATAAAGTCCTGGAAAAAGTTTGAAAGAGACTTGAGGGCAAGGCAGATGGTGGCGTGTAAGGGGTGATGCTTTGTATGTTTTGTTTTATCAGCCATTGACGATCTGATGCAAAATGGCCCCCAGTCTTTACAAGGGTCTGCAGTGCAGAGGAAGGTGCTACTGCATATAGCCCTCTACTTTTATGTTTTACATTTTCTTCTAAGTTTTTTACAATGTACCGCCCTTCTACATCCCATCTGCCGTTAGTGAAAATATAATTAATCAAAAACATCAGAAAATGCAAAGGAACAAAGAGCTGTCCTTCCATCACCGAGAGCTATTAAGATGTTCAACAGCTTCTCACAAATAGCAGAAGAAATGCTAATCCAGATGGCCACCAAAGTGAAAGTGTTGAGGCCTAACCCTAACATCACAGTTCATCAAAGAGCACCTGGAATCACTGGCAGCTGTGACGATTCACAGGATCCCGTCACTTCTCCCCAGGGGGAGCCCTTCCCGGTGAGGCTATAGAGGTGAGGCCTCTACACAATAGTCCCCCTAGGGGTGGTGGAAAGCGGGACCTCACAGGAAGAGATTCCCATCTTAGGATAAGGGGAGCCCTGTTCTGTGATGGAACTCCTAACTCCTTTCCCTTGGGACTAAGTCCTTATCAGAAATCCATGATACCACTATTGTCTGTTACGGTAATGTCTCTTTCGCCTTTGATTCACAAATGAATATGACCGAAGTGAAGAAGAGCCACAGAAACCTGCAAAGTAATAACAGGTTGCCTTACCATAGTACTGAGAAGAGTTGGCCCCAAGGAGGCATAAAGATGATCTCAACAACAGTAAAGAATGACTTTGATTTTATGCTCGGGGATCCAGCCACAGGAAATCAAGAGTGAGAAAGGACTGGGAAATGAAGAGAGAAACATGCGTGATGCCAGTTCAGCCCTGGAAGTTCGAACCTCGGAACACAAAGCTGCAAGAATTCTGATTCCTTCCCTTCTCCCCCAGTGGTGGGGATATCCAAGATTAGTCGGCGGAGCACTGCAGAGAAAGCCAGCAGTGGCGTGACCTCTGGGAGGTTGCCATGCAGTCTTGCAACTGTACTGGAGCTGTGTGGCCCAAGTTTCAATCGAGTTTCAAGGAGGGAACAGAGTGAAGGAAGCGCTGAAGCAACATGAGTCAGTCCATCACCCCAGGTAGAACCGGCGATGCAATCCCGACACGCAACAGGTAACTGGAGTTGTGGGAGACACGGTAGGGGCCTGGGCAGCTAAAGAGAACCTCTGGAGTAATCTCACTCATCACAATAGTAACACCCAGAGAATCAAGAATGCCTCAGGAGTAATCTCCCTCGTCACAGTAGTGATACACAGAGAACCAGGAATCAAGAGAGTCTTGTGAGTAATTTCCCCATCACAGCAGTGATACCCAGAGAACCGAGAGCCTTGGGAGTAATCTCCCTCGTCTCAGTAGTGAGATCCAAAGATCTAAGAATCAAGAGTGTAGCAGGAGGAATCTCCCTCGTGACAGTGACAAGTAAGAATAAAGAGAATACGGTTACATGTGTTAATATCTGCGCAAAAATATCAGCATACAAAAATATCGCCATATTTTCGCAGTGATATTAAGCCATGGTACCTGCGGGGGACACAAACACAACCCCCATATTTTTTTTAAAGGGAGCGGATGACACCCCCCCGTTCCCATTTACCTCATTAACTATCCCCACTAATATCGCCTATGGCCTTAAACCACAACCATATATATATGCCGATATTATTGGTGGGGATAATATTACCTGATACCGAGAATACTAGACCACAAGAGCTGCCCGGAAGTAATCTTATAATGTCTTAAAATGCGGAAGAATGACCACACTGTAAAGCAAGCTTTCAGGAGACCTTGGGAAGAAGTGAAGAGACATTTAAGGACTATTGCAAAAGACTACCCTAAGACTGCCCTCGAGGCTGTGCAAGGTGAGTCAGGAGAAGGTAGACTTTCTCCTGACCATACTCTTTTTGTTGAGTCCGAAATTAAAGCAAAGGATTGCTGGAAAACAGATGAAGACTATGGGGAGAGGTAGGCTCTTTTCTTTATTTCTTAAATAAGACTTTGATAAAACATGCCACCCCATTGTCCGACGCTTTACTCCACCACACCACACGGCCCACTTCAACATCATCTGCAAAGCCTTGTAAGCACTGTAGAACTTTGATCAGAAAGCTCTGGTCATCCCCCACTCAAAATGAAATGCTTACCTGCAGTGCTTGGCTAACCGCAGACTGATCTCAACCTTATTGTTTATTGTTTAAGAGGATACTAATCGAGTACAATCTACTACTAAAATGTCATATGATCACTAGTCAGGCTTTAGACCGTCAAGAAGCACTAAAATGACCAGACTTTTCATTAGGGAAGAACTTCTGAAAACTCTGGGCCAAAAGATGTGTGGCTGCTCCACTGTGTACGACATGGTTGAGTCAGATGGAGCCAGATTTCTGTGGGGAAAAAGACATCCTTACGACATTCCAGAGGGCTCAGACCACTCCATATGGCTATTTGGAGCCTTTTGCCTTCCTTGACCCCTTCAGTATCCCATTTTCTCAATATGCTGATGTTGCAATGGTCCGGGTCCACCTGGAGAGTAAGAATAGCAGCTCCTCCAGCTTGACCAGCGGCCTGATTTAAATGTAACACTGGATGACGTTGATCATGCTATACCTTAATGGGAGCAAGACTGGGATCCTGGTATGTGGCCTGATCAAAATAAGGAATCTGCCATTTGGCGTTGTTCCCAAATGTGCACCATCTCAGCATTTGCAGTAAAACATCTGGGTGTGATTGTTCACACAGGCCTCTCATTTGGCTGTTAGATAAACTCCACTGTAAAAGGTGCACATTGCCACCTCTACAAATTGGATAAAATCCTCCATTCATCAATTTCATGAAGCCCTAAGAGGCAGTCCAGGTAGTGGTCTGGTCCAGGCTGTATTACTGTGAGGGCCTCTGTCTGGCTTCCTAAATCGACCTTTGGGCACTAACAAATGACCCACAATAGATCTGAAAAGGTTCTTGGCCCTGGAAAAAAGAGATCACGTTGCCTCTGTCTAAAAAGGTCTGCCTTGCTTCCCTGTGCAGTGGATGATTGAAAGACTGCTTTGCTCATACCGCCGAGCCATCAGGCTTAAGGGACCCAACTGGTATACCAAAATGTGAAGCCTGAAGGTCACAACATACTGTCTTTCTCCAATAACCCATGTGCAAAGACGAGCGCAGGAGTACCATCTGACTGGATGGGCTGTTGCAGGGCCTGGAGCGAAGACTCCCGGGCTAGTTACCTACAGGTCAGGAGGACTCCTGCTTCTGAATACCTGCCCTACGTGTTCCTAACCTCAAAGAACTGTGGCATCTATGGACACCCACTCTCAATACCTAGGAGTCCCAGCCCACCATCACATGTTTTCCCTTGGGCAGCCATCCTTTTCTTAGTTGCACCTTCCTGTAGATGTAGATTACTGCTTCGGGCAGCATGGATCCATAGGAAAACCGTTGCATTGATTGAGAGTCTCCCCCCTCCCCACGCCCATCTCCACTCATCATTACTGATGTGGGTCTGATCATCCTTTTCTGATAATGTTGGAGCCTGACCATGCCAAGTGCCCTTAAGGGCTAGACAGTCGTCCCCCCGCCCACCACCACATTTAATCCACCCCCCTCCCCCCGATGGCTGTGAAGCACATTCAGTTCTGCTCGTACAGTGGCTACAGAATGCTAAAAATGCTTCCATGTCGAAACGTTGAAGCACCCTTGTCAATGAATTCCAGGTGAAGTTTGTGCTGCTTGGAGAGCTGTTAAGTTCTCGCAAATAGTTTGTTTCAGATAGACAATAGTGGTTAATGATATCAAATGATTATGTAAGCTTTGACGCCTCCAATTGGGACCTTTTTGGATAAATAAGTTCTTTCTCCCTAGTCTTATCAAGATTTGGTTCAGCGGTTGGAGCCGGTCATCATGGAGCTGGAACGACAAGGCAACGTTCTGGTTATCTGCCATCAGGCAGTTATGCGCTGCCTGCTGGCCTACTTTCTTGATCAAGGTGCAGGTATGGGACTGGCATAAATTGTACTTGAGTTTTTTGTCATGGTTTACTATTTTGTCTGCACACTGTGATGATAAACCATTTCTTGTTAGATTTATTGTAGCCTCCTGTTACATTTTTCTTGCATGTACTTTACCATTTAGCGCAAAGGTGTTCATTTGTTAATCTATTCGACAATCCTGCATGCCAGTCTTTGATTATCCTGGGTTTTAAACCAGACACTAAAGCAGCAGAATACATAGTTGAGCCTGAAAGAAGGTTCTTTTGAATTACCACCAGTGTATTAGAGACTGTCATCACAGATGGAACTTGATAAACCAAGAGTTTCCTGGCCCTTCATTTGAACGTGACTATTTTCTAGTCATTTGTTCCATGATTTTGGTGCACAAGTGGTAGGTACAGAAGAGGATTTTTGGGACAGAGGACGGTTATTTTGGTTGGACATTCATCCTGACGACGAGTACCCAGTTATCTTTACTTTAGGTAGGGATTTCCCTTTCGACCCAGGGAAAGGTAGGCGTTGTTTTTATCATTTAACCAAAAGTCTGTAACCAAAAGGCCACCTTTGTGTCCGACCTGTGCATCTGATGTGCTACACTGCACAATTACTGTTTTGTAGCTGTGCGCCTTTTCTTTTACCACTGATCTTGCCTCATTTGCTTAATGGAGAGAAGTCCCACCTCTGAAATGTGGCACTGTGAATTATTAATTTTTTGCAATGTGGTATGGGACCCTTTTTTTTAGACCCATATTTTGTTAACCCTACTCCATTTAGGAGATCTTTAATTGAATACTTAAACGACACATGCGCCATTTCTTACACATCTATCTGAAATATATACCTTTCATAGAGATTATATTCCGGAAACGGGGCTGTCATTAATGATTCCAATAATCTTCTCCCATGACTCGCAAATGCTTATTTGTTACCATACCAGAAATCATTGCTAGTTAACCCAAACACACCACACACTTAGACGGATTTTCCTTGGAAAAGGTTTTGTTGGAAGCATCTAGAGGAAATGTGTTGCTGAAACCTAGTCCTTCGTGTTTGATGTCACTTGTGTGCAATTACAAACGTTGTGTAGCCGCTTCAGCCTTTGGCTAATCATCATGCTATAGGTACCCCTCATTACACTTCTTCTAGGACCCCCTCCCCTTTCTTCCATTCTAGTATTCAGTTTCACAGCCCTACTCTTTCTATAGCATGAGTGGCCAGCTGGCGTGTTCTTGGCGTCTTTTTTGCCATTCCTTAGCATCTAGTATCTTCTGTCCAACACAATAATGGAAAGTTCTGAAAGTGGACTGTTCGTTTTATTTTTTTGTTACAGATGACTTGCCTTACATGAAGTGCCCGCTCCACACTGTCTTCAAGCTGACTCCTGTTGCTTACGGTAGATATGTTTAAACTGTAATTTCACATGTCTTTATTATTGTTACATGAACTGAATTTCAACTCATACTTGCAAAAGACTTCTTTCGTAACACATTGAGTTTCTTCCTGAAATTATGTTGACCAGCCTTTCCTTGCTTCATTTGGACACCCACAGGCTAGGTCTGAGCCTTTTACGCCCATCCGCTCAACAGTGCAGAAATGGGAAGTGTTTATGGTTGAGGTCTGCAACTTTTGGCTCTCCAGATGTTTTGGGCTGCAACGCCTATCAGCCCTATGCCACCTAGTAAACGTGGAGGCTCATGGACGGCATAGTGCCAAACACCTGGATAGAGTACTTTGCAGATCCGTGGCTTAAGGTGTGGGTCCACTGTGCCTAAATATCCCCAACACGTTTAGTCTGGTTTTACAATTATCCATGTAAACTGGTATGAGACTCTAATTTTAGAATTATTTAGGTGTCTATTATTTCTAAGAGCTATTGGGTAAAGTTTTGGGTGTTTTACCATTGTTTTGGAATTTCCTTAGGTATGCAACTATGTTGAATATTTCACACACACACACTTTGCAGCTAGTTTTGTTGCACTGAAATATGTTTCCATAGTGCAGAGGAATGCAGGGATATGTTTATAGTGCCTGTGGAACTTGCTCCATACCTGGACCTCTATCTGCATGGATTCACAGCATGGACTGATATCGGTGTTATTTTCTAAATGTGAGTATTCACTTGTGAGCCTCCTTTGCTCATTCTGGCAATTCAGTGGGATGCTCAATCTTTCCCTTTTCAAGCCAAGGAAAGCCTTGTCATGAAAGACGGTTCTTTAACATTTTAAGTTTATGGAATGCTCTTCCCTAATAGTCCATTGGCCGTGAAACCTCTGAGATCCGCTTTAACTTCAGCATGTAGCACTAGACACAAATTTACTAGTATTTAGTTTGAATGATAAACGTGATCCTTGAGATTTCATGTACTCCTTTTTTTATTTGTGTAATTTCAGTTACTTTTGCCCTTCATTATCCTCTCCCCATAAGGCTCCTTCCTCCTCCCCTCTTATCTCTGTTGCTGTTCCTGTCCCCAATCTCTTCATGTGTTGTTCCATCTTTCCCAAACATGCCCATTGTTCTTCTGTTTTGCTCTCGTTTCCTTCTCCTCCTACCATTTTCGTCCTGATAACCCATTTTCCATGTCACTTATGAGTTTTAATCATGAAGAACAAAGACTGTGAAGGTGTGCAACGCTTTCTTCCAGAACAATTGTGCAAAATTGCCATTGCTGCATTGAATTTGCCTAATGGAGTTCATGTAATGTTGGGTAGTGCATGCACAGGTAGGATCATGCTTCCACAAACACAGGTGGACGTAAGGCAACTCACTAGAATTCGTCGAGTGAAGGATGTCGCTTAAAGGATGACAAATAAGCAGATGTACATACAAGCATGCATTATTATGTTTCAAAACCAGAGGCTCCCATATACATTTAACCACTGATGAGCTACATAAGATGCCTGGCTGGAAGAAATATATCCTAATTTTAGATCAACATTTTTGTTTTCACAAGGGTGTAAAGTGGAGATGATTAACCTGAATGTAGAAGCAGTTGACACCCATCGAGACAAGCCGATCGTAAGTAAACCTTATAGTCTTCTACATGTGTCCCTTGCACAGTTTGCTACTTTTTGTCTGAGAAATGTGAGGAGGAGTTTCTGAGTATGATTAGTCGGTAGCATTCAGTCAAGCAAAGATCACACCACTTGGAGCCTTAGTAAAAGAAGAGGTAGTCTAGAAAAGTAGCAAACCGTGTATGAATTGCTGACTGGCAATTCCAGAACTGCAAAGTAATGTTATTAGCAAAATGTTAAGGACGGTAGTGAAGAGAATGAAGAGAAGATTGGTAGCGCTCGTCCACCTGTATTTAATGCCTTCAGTCCATTGTATTTCTAAAAAATATATTTTTACTTTATGGTTCTCGGATACCTTTACCATTCACATGCATGGAATCTCCACGGCTCTTTGGTGAGTCATGGTAAAAGTCATTATAAAAGGGTGAAAAAGCAAGTTCATGTTTTGGACCTTGTTGGCGGGTTTTAAGCTTCCCTTTTCAATGCCCCCTCTTAGACATTTTTGGACCTTCCGAACCTTTTTAGCGTAGGTTCTCTTTTAGTAAAGATCCTTCCCTCAGAGTTCCTCCTGTGCTCCTTGTGCTCCCCCTTTCTTCCACATTTTCACATGCCTGCCAATCGGCAGGATAGTTCAGCGGCAACGTGCTCGCCTTGGGAGTAAGACACAGAGCAACACAGGTGCGATCCCTGGGTCTGCGCTTAGAAACCTCTGGGTATAAAGCGCGTTATAAATAACCTATCATATCAATGTAAAAGTATCTCTCCAAACCTGTAGCTCGTAGGGAATGTTTCTCTTGCTGACCTATGCAAAGCAGCTCCATTAAAAGCTGTTAGTTTAGCGCTGCGGCTGTCAAGCATATTTCTAGTCATGTCGGTCCTCCTTTAATCCAACAAAGTTTCTTAAGAAACTGTTTCTCTCACTCCTCTGCCCATTAAATATACACTTGTTAGGGCCTCTTTGCAAACACATGATAAATTACCTGTGCTTGTTATATTATTATTTTGAATATTAGCAAATTAATTAAATGATGTCCGAACAGACATAGGGTGGTGTTCAAGGAATTAAATCATCCTAAATACAATTTCAGTTTATACATAAATTAAAAGTAGAAAAATAGCAATCTAAAAAATTATTTATACAAGGAAAGCTGTAAGAAAATGTCATTGTAATGCTAGACCAAAGTGGGCTAGTGTAAAATGTCTGAGATTAGATAAGTGTCCTTATAAGGACCTTATTCACAGAGCGTCTTCCAATGGGGGTTTGTCATTCTAAAATGCTTCTCTGAATTAGGCCCTAAATGTTAAATAGTTGTTGTGGGTCAGAGCAAGAAAATGTTGAACTATGATGAATTGAGGGAATTCGTCCTTTCATCCCTAAGGGGAGCTCCCCATGATGCTGGGGTGGTGAACCCGCTCCGCATCACCCTCCCTAGGCGTCGAGGCAAGTGGGACCTCACTGGGATAGACTCCCTCTGAGGGGACAAGGACTCCCGTTCCTGTGAGGAACTCCTAACCCAATTCAATTGATTGCATACGTGGGACTATCTAACATGTCAAATACTTCCAAGTACAAAGACTTAACTGAAGAGAAAGTTAAAATGTTCTGTTATCAGGAAGAAAAATAAGTTGTCCCTTTAAATGGAAATCTCCAATCCGCTGCGGCGAGTAGGATTAAGAGGAGTACTCGTCAAACTAAGGAGGAAGGAGAGAGGTATTGATACTGAAGCAGGACGGTCGCCTGGTACCATTACACCAGCAAAGGGCGGAGGTGCAGAAGGACATGGAGTCCGCAAAATCCAAACTTCCTTGGATCCAGCAATGCAAGTGCCAGTAATACAGCATGCAGAAGAAGCAGAAACCAGTGGCGACTGGAGTCAGAGAACCGGTGTTGGCGTGATCACAATCGCCGTGGTGGGCAGGCTGCCCGTTAACTATGCAACACCACCCGGAGGATGCCACAGCAAACGGATTGGCTCCTAGTCATGTTACCAAGAAGCCAAAAGGAGGCGTGAGAGACCTCTGACGAGGACGCAGTGAAACCAAGCATAACGCAAGACAGAGAACCAAATCAGGTCCCAGGCCCATAAGAATCCTGATGACGTTTCCCACCAGTATGGAAAGTAACCATGAACCCGGGAGAAATGACAAGCAAACTCTTTATATGCTCCCAAAAACTCATCCCAGTGAAAGGGAGAAAAGTTGAGAAACAAACTAAGGTATATGAACTGGGTTAATAAAAGAAAGAGAATAATAAACATCCACAGACAAAGAGATTGGAATACTAGAAGGAACTCATCTCAGTAGGACTGAGAAAGGTTGGGAAGCACAGTTAAGCAACTTGAACTGTTCTAAGGAAAGAGAGAATAATAAACATATCTGAGACAGACAACAATATCACTGAAACACCGGGAGAATCTCTTCTCAGAGGGAATGAGAAAGTCTTGGAAGTAGAGCTAAGAAACTTGAACTGCCTTGAGGAAATTTTAAGGGTGCGCAGGTAGGAGACACACGGGGCCGGTTATTTGCTTAACAGCCACTTTCATTAAAAGTAAAGTAAGCGGGGGGGTTGGAGAAATTCTTAACTTTCCCTAATCCTACAAGGGGTGGTCCTGCATCAAGAATACTAATGAAGATGTCAGAATGTCCAAATTAAAGTTCTCCGTCCTATGTCCAAAAATCTGATATCACCCTCACACGATAAACTCAACAGAAATGTGTAAAATGGGAAACAATGTCTCCTGGCTGGTTTCCTGCCGTCTCAGTTTGTCACTTTCAAAATGAAAAGTTCCAACAACAAATACTGTGCTCCAAAATTAAAGTTTCATACAGTTCAAAGTGGTTGCTCCCTTTCCCTTTGATAGTCACTACGGTTCTTAGAATGGTCACTTCCCTCTTGATTATTGAAACGAGTCCCAGTTTTATCAATCCAGTGTACTTAGTTTACTCGCATGCCAAATATTTCCTGGTTTGTTGTCTCCAAAACACTGGGACATGGAATAGTAGGTTTTACTATCAAGCATGTGTGAGCCTGCTGCTCCCTTATTATATTTCTCCAGTGGAGTCGGTTTACTCGCCTGCCTAAACCACCAGTTATTTATATTTGCTCTAATTATATGCAGCATGTTGTGCTGTGGCGTTGTATTTGTTTTTTTAATTTTTAGTTTGGTTACTGTTTGTTTAGCCACCCAAAGCCCGTTTTGCCCAACCGGTACCTGTAACGTCGGTTCACCAGGAGATCGGTTGGGCTGCCACTGGAATACTGGATTCCGTCCCCGTAGCTCTCTCCAAACTTGCTTGTTTTCTTGTGGCTCGTCACCTGCACCCGCAAATGATATGGGACTCTTCCAATTCCTCCTCTGCCCTCCTGCTTCGCTTTGCAGTCGCTCACTGAACAGCTGATTGTAGGCTCGCTCATCATCTTTGGCCTGTCTGGCTCCTTCACCTCTCTCCCTCAACCAGGACACAGGGTTCTTGTCTGAAGTCGCACCCTGAACAGCTGATTGACGGCTCACTTGTCAGTTTTCGCCTGTCTGCCTCCTTCACCGCTCGCTGTACCCGAACCAGGGAATGGGTTTCCTGTTTGGTTCTTGGCAGTTGCTGTTCTAGCTCTTTCATGCCTCTCCGTTCCCCCAGCAGACGTGAGGGTTTTCTATTGCTTTCTGCTGGTTCACTCGCCCGCAATCTCTCTCCTTCAGTCTGCCGTTGCTGCTCCTCCACTTCAGCCCACTACTACGACTCCTGGCACCACTGCTCTCTCTCGTGTTTGTGTATCCCTTGCCTCCTCACAGGGCCTCCTCCTCCCAGTTCCTCTACCAATACTTCCTTTGAGACCTTCCTCGCTCATCCTTGTCGCAGTCCTGCAAAAATGGGTAACAGTTCTGGCAGCTTTTGGATAACGCCCCGTTTTCTCCATGTAGGACAAGTTTCCAAGGAGTTTCTGAAACTGACGATCTTGTCAGATTTGTCACAAAACAAAGGGAATAATAGATATCCCAGAGAGCGACATAAATAAGGCAAGAACACTACTACCCTTGAAAGAGGGGATAGCTCATCCCGGGAAAAGAGTTTGAGTGGGATGCTGGAGTTGGATACTAGACAGAAAGAAATTGATAAACTGAAAACCAGAGAAAGCTCTATGATAAGTAAACTACAAGACAAAACAGGCCAGAAAGGGCTGAAATAGAAGTCTCCAGGAAACCGTTATTATGCAGGAAATTATACTCAGCCAGCTAATGCAAAACCCCTGAAGATTGAACTAAAGATTTGACAAGAATCAAGGAAAGCAATTTCCAAAGAGGAAGTACCATTCAGCGTCTTATGAGAGCTACACAACCTTATAAAAAAAAGTCAAGAAAGACTATTTGAAAATTACATATTGACCAGGAACATGAAGATTAAGAGGACGAGTGCATAAAACACCTATCAGTAGGAGGGAGTAATTCTCCCGAC
This sequence comes from Ambystoma mexicanum, assembly GCF_040938575.1. Lineage (NCBI taxonomy): Eukaryota > Metazoa > Chordata > Amphibia > Caudata > Ambystomatidae > Ambystoma > Ambystoma mexicanum. The sequence continues at coordinate 57,876,138 of NC_090938.1, forward strand.
CATGTTGTCAAGTTAGTGGTAGGGTCAGTTAGCATTAGTTTTTGGAGCGGACATTTTCTTTTTCGGCATTCAGACTGACAAGCACCTTAGTTATTCATATAGGTAGGGAACATCCAATAGCAATAGGGATAGTTGGACATTTACGCTATTATTTAATTAAAAAAACCTTGCAAATGTCCATGAGAGTCTACGTTCTTCTTCTAATCCACAACAGAACCCACCAAACTGTATTGGGGGTAAAGATTTCCAAACTCCATGGGTATTTTGAGGAAAATACCAATGATCATGTCCTCTTGAATGCAATTGGACCACTCTTTGCAGGGTTCAAAATTAAGATTCGATGAACAGGCATCACCTAGTAGGTAGGAGCTATCGCTGCGGGTACAAGAGTACTTCAAATCTAACTTCCACGCAAGATGTACACTTTAACATTTTGCACATTTATGATCCATTATATCCTTTATATTTAAATGTATCCTAGACGTGTCGTCGTCCTTCATTTACATTCCCAACACTCAAAGTAGATGTGACTTGCATGTTTGTAAGGCATCAGTTGGCATGGGGAGCAAAAAGTAGCTCTGGCTAAATAGTTCCCAGCAATTGTGAACCTTGCCCTTTATAGTTCAAGTCTTGAAGGGTCATTATACACCCAAAACCTGTGATGACTGATAACCTAGGCGTGATTCGAGCTTCTCGTGGTCCCCTTTCATATTTCGTGGAGCGGTTCATTACTAATACTAAGGGATGGTGCACAATGTTCTGCTGATTCAAAAAATGAGGGATATCGGGTATAAGAGAGGAGGGAGTAAACCTGATACAAATTGTTTGCCAATATAGAAAACGAACTCCTGCCCCATATGTGTTGGTGAGAAACTCACTAGACAGTCGGATATATGTCACATATAATTACTCAACACCATAGGAATTGTGCATGGAAAATTAAACCAAATTGCACTTGAATGTTAGCAATTTATAGCATCTTTAATATACAATTATAAAAAACACAATTTAATAAAACATCATAAAAACTCATTATAAAACATCCCAAAGTGACAAGTGCATTGATAAGTATGGTGTGGTAGACACCTCCATGATGTCTAACTGTGCAAAATGCCAGGTTATTGTAATAATATGCACACGCCTATTTACAACACCAAATTAGATACACTTTTATACACCGCTTGTTTCTGCAAGGGCAGAATCTTAGTCAACAGATTTGTAAACCACACAGACAAGAGAGGAAAAGGAAAGGAAAAAGAGAATAGGATACAGAGTACCACAATTCAAAGAGTAACTCTATAGTTGGTGCATTAGTTCTCTGATGCTTTGATGACAACAGGTGTGGTTTTGAATCCCACTCACAACACTTTGTTTTAGTGTAGAAATAAATCCTACATGCTTCGTTCCTACACAAATTGACATTGTTTCAGGAACTTCTTCAAGGGCATAACATTTCCAAAGCATTGACCCAAAGGGTCTCCACATTCGGTGGTTACAGATAAACACAAAAATGGGTTAAAAGAGTATCAAGTGATTACATGGTATGTGACAACACTGGTATGTGTCCCCCGTGGAAAGGTTGCAATAACATTAATTCCACCCGCTCTTCTCTAGTTAGTAGAATTGGAGCGTCTAGGCCAAACCTAAATAAAAAAACAAAAGAGAGGGACCTAATTAGTGAAGGTCGCCTACCTAGATACCCACTGTATCAAATATTAAGGGTATATTGTTGGCGCTTACCGTCTCTTGGTCTCGGTAAAGCGTCCTCAGTGGCTAAGAATAGTCACTATGTTACAGTCACCACTATCCCTGTGGACATACATAAAAGACAAAAAACGTCCTGTCATCTATCTGGTCAATCAGTGGTATGCAGAGAAATAGATTGTAAAAAACGGTTATCAATTGAGTGTGTAAGTCAAGGATCTTTTGCGCTTACTCTTCAGTGTAGCTTCATTCTCAAAAAAAGGAGGGGGAAAAGTAGAGAATGGGATGAAGCCTGGCTCGCCTACAGAAAAAAGGACATGCTCTAGTTAGTAACATAGGGAGTATGTGTCTGAGCGCAATGTAAAGGCATGGGTGAAGATTGCATCCATAAGTTAGTAAAAAACATCAGTCAGCGTTACTGCAGCCCTAAGGACATGAGGTATGCGTTGTTCTGAGTGTTAAAAGTAACATATATACAGCTGCAAAATCACATGCACTCTGTGATCGGTACCTCAAGTTCACATATATATCGGCAGCTGAGTTCAACAAAAACATGAGACTCGAACTACCATACGTCTCATAAATCAGATCGACTAGTTAATAATTTGGTCCAGAACGATGATAATCCACTGTGTGATAATATACAAACACTACTTAAATGGGGTGCCATAGGAACAACAATTCATTGCGGCATTACGTAACTCATGTTTACGGATAAACGCAACGTATAGTGATTAAATAACCACTCGGCTGCCAAGGGATAAAGCCTCAGTCCACTTACCCTAAAGTTACGGTCATCGGAGGAACCAGGAGACGATGTTCATCAGCTGCTGTACAAACGCGAAAATCCAAACATTGTGGTCTCCGCGCGAGTCCTATAACGCGTAGTCCTGACTGGCACATGCGTAGTTGGCTCAAGGGCTTCATCGAGATCGAAAATGGACTTGTCAGCCCCAATCATTAAGTGACGGCATGTTAGTAGAGTACAAATATTAAATGTAACGGGACAAATGAATCAAAGTAAAGTTGACAACGTAGACCCGAAATGTCGGTAGTCATTAGTGGGAGGGAAAAAACACAATTATAGTGCACGAAGGCTTTTTAGAAATTGTTTTATTCAAAAATAGTGTCTAGGTACTGTGCGTGAATACAGTTACTCTGATCAGTAAATGCTTACTCATGTGTCCTAAGCGTAGACCCAATGTAAGACAGAAGTAGGCTCTCGAATTCGAGAGGTAGACAAATACAATTCTTGATGAAATATTACCCACAGGTTACCCTTTAAACACACCAGGGTAAAAAATAGAGGGTTTGAAATGGTAACACAAGTGTCGACAATGCACTATTTGGGGACCTCAATTGTATGAAGAATTAGAGTGGAGTATTAGTTGGATTAAATGTAGATGTACTTATCAGGTGATAAACACACTCCAGTCAATATTTTCATTTAGGCCCATAAAATGACTTTTTGTCAGAAAGATCATCTTCTGTTCTTGTATACTGAGCATTTGTTTACTATTACAAATGCTACCAGAATGTCCAATGTTCTGCAACTATGGAATACCATCATCTCTGATATCCCTGACACTTGGCCCCTGGCCTCCCTTTAGCACTTGCAACTTGCTTTTCCCTCTTTCCCTTCCTACCTTAGCACTTTGCCATTGCGCAATCCGGCACCCCTTCCAACCCCCTCACCACTTGTTCATGCAGTAGCATGATGCGAATGTCACAAGCCCTAGTTGGACCGTTATTGCATCTTGCTCCTTGTTCTACCCCCACCCCTTACATTTATTTTGTTGTCTTGTGGCACCTTGAAACGACATCTGTTGTATAGGCGCCTTACAAATGACCATTAAATTTAAGAGTGCTAAGCAATACTCTGAACAGTAGGGTTGATGTTTAAAATAAAAAAAGTTGCTATGATCTAAAATAAAAGTATGTCTATTGTGAGAGATCAGAAGAAGGACAAAAAACAAGTATCTTCCATTTTAAAAAGGTGTTTGTTATCCTTTAAAATAAACTCCTATCTGTCCCTAAACTATGGGTTTCCCCTACCTAATCAAAACTAACTTGCTGCTAGTCAGTCCTAGATGAGTCCATGTTAGATGTTAGGCGAGGTTGGATGCAGTAACCCTGTGGGAGACTACACCAGCCTTGTCATCTTGGTAATAGGTGACACACCTATTGGTATAGGCCTGTACTACACTAGTTGGTAGAGTTACTGAGCGGTAAATGTGAGCTGTAGAGATGTAACACCGAGATCCACAATAGCAAGTATCCAAATAACACTTATACTCAGGTTTTCTAGTAAAATGCTTATTTATTTAACGGTCAGTTTTAAATAAGCCTTGTTTAAAAAGATGAATGTGCCAAAATAAAGATACACTTCACAGCACATTCTCAGAATCAAGACGAGCAGTGAATGCTCTATAGAGATGCTTCATACACACTTGCTCCACCCTGAGGTGACTTCTATTGGCTAGGGCAGCATTGGCATTTATATATCACTTTTGTACTTGGTAAAATTCTGAGGTTGTGGAAAAGGTAAATGTTAGGGAAGGAAAAAGGTTAACAGGTTCTCGGAGCAAGTGAGCACTTTTCAATCTCCAATGAAGTCTAGATAAAACCTTTCCCAGCAATACAAGTTAAACGTATGCACCACCTATGAGGAAGCGTTCGAATCAGTCAGTGGGTCAGAAGAGTCTGCTGGGAGCCAGGACAGCCAAAGTCAATTTGAACAATGTCTATGGAGCTGAAACACTTCTTTAGATAGCACAAAAGTCTTGCACAAAGTTAGAGAGTTTGTTGTAGGAAATCACTGTTGGGCCACAAGCTGTTATACATGTGAAAGTTAGAGCTAGGATCAACTCTAGAAAGCGGCTACTGCAAGTCTCAAGTTAGATAATGCAAGCTACAGACAACAAGAGATAAGTACCCTTTAGTCAGAACAGCACCTTAGGTTTGAAGAGGAGAATCCAGCTGGCTTCTGTCCTGGTTGCAATGTTGCATATCCTGGTTTTCTGGGCCTCAGTCGTGGGGACAAGAGGGAGGACGTCTGGAGTACTCCTGCACTGTGGTTCGAAGGTCGGCAGCAGTTACGGGCTCTTTTCAATTCGGCTGTACTCCACGGTTTCAGCTACCGGCAAATAGCCCCACTGCAGATCTTGCACACTTAAGGGGCTTCCCTTGCTTCTGGAGTCCAGCACTCTGGTGAGTTGACTCAGACTTGGGTCGTCCTGCTTCGGGAGGGTCCTCCGGATCTTCCTGGCACTTCGGTCCGGCTTAAAGATGATGCACTCGACTACGTAGTCTCAACCCCTGGCACTCTGTTCCAGCAGCAGCAAAGTACAGCCAGTTGTGGGAAGGTCTTCCAGGACAGTTTGTCTTTGGGTTAGTTGGTCCCACCAACACAAGGGAAGAAGTCGTCCTTCTTGGAGCTTCTCTAGTCGATTTGAAAACAGAGCTTCAGCACTGCAGCCGGGCTTCACCAGGCAGTTCAACTGTCCAGGAGGATGCAGTAAGCTTCTCTTCACTATTCCTTCGTCGGTTGTTTCTTCCAGTGGCCAACTCGGTCTTTGGTTCAAGAAGCTGCACCTTTTATGCAGGTTTCTCCCATTCGCGCACAGCCTAGCTGTCACTAATACAGCAGGGTGGCTGTCCTAAAAGCACAGCTAGCCAGCCAATCAGCACTCGGTGCATTCAGTTAACCAAGGAGACTAAGGACAGGGAGTTTCGGGGACCTCCATAGCTTCCTGCCCTGCCAGATACACTTGAGCCAGAGGCGGGTTTCAGTACTGGAGCCTGCCAAAGGCAAAGCGAGCAAAAGGGTTAAACTTGGTTTGGCACACAGAGTAAAACCCAAGAAAGACCTCATAACAGGACATGGCGAAAAAAGAATACCGGGTCCATTTTGACTCAATGGTCACCCATGGGTGCTATACTGCAGCTGAGGGTCTCTCTCACGCCAGGATAAAAATGCAAAGTCCTAAAGTCCAGTAAAAGAGCGGAGGGTCTCTACGGTTGAATGGAATTAGCACAGACATGAGAATTCTCCCGAACAGTCCGAAAAGGAAGAAGTGTCCTGTGTCCAAATCTAGTCTGCTCTGCCCCTGCCACTATTCAAAAAGGTAACTAGGGCACAGGTAAATGACTTCCTTCTCCTGTGTTCTGCTCCTCAGCAAAGTCACTTCAATATTTGATCTTTAGGTAGTTCTTGACAACCACCCTCAATAGTTCATAGAGTTCAGAAATGGGTTTCTTCACCTTTCCTGATGTGTCTTTGACATGGTGCTTTTCCATTCTAATGCTCCTTCTCGCTCTCTCTTGCTGTCTTGTGTCTTTACAAGTATTGTTCTTTCCTCTCTTAATGTCCACTCTTTCCTGGCTGTGCCAGTTTATTTCCCAATCTTTTCGATTATTGGAATAAGCTTGCCAGTTCCTATAATTATTCTCAGTTATATGTTTTGCTTTAGTGTTAACTAACGATTCACACTTAAATTCCACTCTTCAGTCTGGTTTGGATCACATTTGATCAAATTTATTTGACCTCTTTTTTCAGTCTAAAATGCGGGGGTAGACCCCCCGAACTTCCCTGCAACCTAATCTATAGCCTTACCCACCTAATATATATAATTACATTTGAACAAAAAAAGTCAAAAGAATTTGATCAAATGTTTTAGGTCTATTATGCTAATACCTTCAGTGCTACTGAGACAAGTATGATTGTGCCAAAGATTATTCACACTTAAATTCCACACTTCCATTTCAGTGCGATGAGTATGATTCATGTACTCTTCATCTCCGCTATCCCTCCTGGGTCTTCCACTGTCCCAGTTAGCTCCCTTCCTTGGGGTCAGCATCACCGGACCTGTTCGCAGGGCAGGAAACTCTCCTCGCGCTGTCACGTTGGCTTCACTCTTTCTTGCACTCTCCCTTGGCATCCACTCTCTGATGCGGGAGAGCCTGTGATCTCTGTGGCATTGCTGGACTGGACAGTCCACTGCATCGTGGTCACGCCACCACACACTCTTGGGCTTCTTCGCTGGTTTCCTCTTTCGCTAGTTTCTCCCAGTATCAGCCGTTCTCGCATGCCGTTTCCTCGCCAGCTGTCTCTCCGGTATGCACGCTGCACTTCTGCTTTTCTAAGCTTCTGCAATCACCCAGTTTCAAATATCCCGGTCTTCTCTCACTGTCTTGACTCCTCTTTCTGCTTTCATGACGACAGCTGGGCCTTCCCCAGCATAGTGGTATAGTCCTTCTTCACTCTCCAATGAGTGTTCTGTATTACTTCATCACTCTTCTTCTCACTATTTGTGATACCAGTTTCTTTTACTTGGATTACTGGTGCTATTCAACAGTAGCAAACAGTAGTGTGTTCTTCAAGGGTTCTTGGTTGTAGTATTGTAGCTGGTAGATTGTGAGGGAATGTTTTAGGGAGTTCCTCTTGGAATCGGGAGTCCTTGTCCCCATAGGGGAAGTCTCTCCCGGTGAGGTCCTTCTTTCCTCTATCCCTAGGGAGTTTATCGCATAGTGGGTTCACCTCCATACTCTCACGTGGAAAGGCGTCACCCGGGGAGAAGTAACTGAATCCCACGATTCGTCACACTATTCACTATACAGGATATCCACTCATGTTTAGGAATTGGGTACTAACATGGGAATTAAGGTTCCAGAGCCCAGATTCAAGTAAGTCCCCATGTGAGCACTGGTAAAACTAATATTTACATAAGCTGACCATTTATGTGGGCTAACACTAATCTTTCAGCTGATATCCTGGCCACCTTGAATCTTCTGATCTCAAGCTGGTACATACATTTGCAAGTAGCAACTAGGGTACAAAAGAGTGACTTCATCAGTTAGCAGTCAGCTACCATATTACAATAAATCAAGCAGATGTGGTGATGCTGTTTGCAAAAGCAGTCTCCATCCCATTGGCATAGAGGTTTCTGTACCGATCGCATCTGGTTTCTAAGGCGAAGCAGATAGCAGCTCTTCTGCGAACTCTCATGCAGGTTACCTAGCAACATTCCTAAGTGTGGGCATCTTCCATGATTCTTCCCATTCTCCTATCTCATGATCGACTGATGTGCTACCTCCTTCCCCTGCTCCAAAAACCAATTCAAATGTTGCTAGATCCCTTTCAGATCTTTCACTCTTATGAAAACCTTAACAAAAGACCTACTCCTAATGTTGTCCAGGTAGGCAAATGTACAAAGACCGCCCCTGAACCCTGCCAAAATCTATGCGGTTGGTTTAGAACGTGTTTATTAAGCAATGCTTTCTTACGGTTTGCAGGTGAAGCTTCCTGATGACAGCTTAGTTTTTCAAATTACTTGTATTTCTAAAATAATTTTTATATGGCACATTTAGCCTCTTTAATAACTTCATTAAGTTTGACTGAAGACCTTATGTAATTTATGGAGAATTTTTAGTCTTCAAATAACGTCTAATTCCTAAAATACCGCCACGAGCTATTTGTTCTAGTTTTGCATGGTATGAGTAAGTTCGATGGTCAGTCAGTTTCTCAAGTGCAACCCCGGCATCTCGATGTCGAGCTCAGATTTCTAGCTAGCCAAAGTGGTGTCATTGAGCAAGCTTGTACATAATTGAGAATGCCCAAATACCAAACCATGGGTCTATTCGAGTGAATTCAAGGTTTCGTTCCAAAATTTGGACGAGTGTTTTAAGATCTTGAACTCACTTACTTGATTCATTGCGTTCCTTCAAGCTGCTGGTCAAGCTCGGTTGCATCTGGTTTAACTGTTCGTTCACCGATCTTAATGTCAATCGTTGGGCTTGGTATTAGCGGGATATTTGATGCCCCGCAAAACGTGAGTTGTATGTGGCCTCTACACAAGAAGCCCTGCATAATGCTAAATTGTAGCTCTTCCGAATGTGAAAAACAAAAGATGTTCAAAGGTTTATAGACCAATGTTGGTTTCCTCAATTTTATTGAAGTTTTGCAATGCACCAAATTGTTTGTTTATGTTTAGGCATTTATAATGCGCACCTGGTACTCAAGGGCTGATTGGCGCAATTGCAGTGAAACCCTTAGTACACAGGCATCCAGACACACTATTCAAATACACGTTTGTGGTCTCGTTCCAATCTAAACTAAATTGGAAATCTGAAAACGAAACTCGAATACAGCATCAGACTGTTAACCTTTTGAATTTAAATGAGATCCATGTTACGCAGCGTAATTCCCTAGTATTGCGCCTTATTACCCCCCCTTACTTAAAATCCAGTCAAACAAGGGGCATATTACTGTAGAGATTTGTATTGTTAAGTTCTAGCTGGAAATCGAGATTTCTTGAAAGGCATCGAAGCAAAAGTTCTAAGATCTGAAACTAATGGGTAGTTCTGCAATGTTCATAGTTTAGTACAGCAATGAGATATGTTATGCCAATTGCATAACAAGTTTTAATACTGACTAGTTACTCTTAAACACAAATTAGCATTCACCATCTACACATCGGTGAACAATGCAATGCACATTTTTTAATGACACTGTGGTGCTTCTTATTAACGTTTATTAAGAATTTCACATAAGCAGTCTAGGCATGCGTCGACAGTTCAATGATGTGTGTATTCATGCTGTTTACATATTTCAATATTCTACAAGTCCCTTATATGTTACTTTTTCCTCCATCGTTTTTGATGATGAGTGAAATATTCTTGGATGTGTGGAAACACTTGTGTATTGAGCGTGATATAAATAAAATATCATATCACATGTGCCCTGGTGCGCATATCATTTAACACTCTGGTTAGCCGTGTCAGTGTTACAGGTGTGCTATACTGAGAACGCGATGCATCCCAAAATGCTGTCCTTCTTTTTCATTTCGGTGTTTGTGTATCAGTATGAACTCTGTGATTTATTGTAGGACTGCATGAACTGACGAACCTTCCACATGCTTTCCTTTTCCAAGATACTGATGACTGAAATGCTAATACCAAGTCGATTTTTGTACACATACCTCAATTCTGGTCATTTTAAGCTTCCTTGACGTGCTTGCTTTTGGTTTCCCTAGTGCATATATTGTTTATTCCAATTTGTTTGTAAACCATTAAAGTAGTGGCCAATATTCATACAACACAGGATTGCGAAGTGGCTAGGCACCCCAGGTTAGAGAGTTCCAAAGCTATATGAGACTCAGTCCTAGCTAGTCAGAATTTAGGATCTGTTAAGTGTACAAGGGAGAAATCTATGACTCTGGTATCGGAAGTCAATGCACAAATAGTAAACCAACAAAGTGACCATATTTGATGGACACTCCCGTGCACACCTGTGTTAACTGAAAAAATATCAGTCAGAATTTTAATACATTGTCATCAACTTATTGAATTCATACCCACACTTTTTATAAACTGAATAAGTGTCCAGAATCTTTTAGATATGACATAAGTAGGTTACTCGCACATTTTTGACTGACTCTCAGTGACAACAATAATATACTTCTTATATTCAACCTGATACTGGTAAACTCGTCCATGTTGTTCTTCAAAGATTCTGGACACTTATTCAATTTATAAAAAGTGTGGGTATGAATTCACTAAGTTGATGACAATGTTTTAAAATTCTGACTCATATTTTTTCAGTTAACACAGGTGTGCACGGGAGTGTCCATCAAATATGGACACTTTGTTGGTTCAATCTTCATGCAACACCAGGACCTTGATCACTTTTTCGTATATATGAAATTATGGTCGGAAAAGTGGATCTTTTCTCGGCGTTGAAGCCTGGTCTCGCTTGGAATGTGGAACGATCAAAGCCAACAATAAGTCGTCTTGGCAAAGCTCGTCACCATAGAAAATTGTAAACTTTTTGTAGTTTGTGTGTGGGATTTTAAAATGTTTCCTATCATGTAGTGTAACCACTATATTTCTTTTCTTTTGTGATGTGCTGTGATGTGAAACGTTTGGTTTGTAGGGTCAGAAATGGGTCAATTGTTTTTCTCTCTCTCTTTTCCTCATATTTTATTTTGGTTCCAGTTTCATTCCTTTCTTAATATCCTCATTTTTAATCAGAGCAACCTACAAAAGAACCAAACACCTACGCGGATGAGAAGAAACAGCTTCACGCCTTTGGCCAGTCCGGACACCGTAAAACGCCCGCGGAATTACAGTGTCGGGAGCCGGCCTCTTAATCCCATAGGGTCCCTCCGCTTCCGGGAGGCTCCGGATGGGGCAGATCGTCCACCGATGCAAGTCAGTGTTTAGCTGTATGCCGTCCACTTCCTCTACTTCCTCACCCTCTACTTCTACCCACCTTTTCTCTGATTCGGATGATGAAAAAAAGGGCGATATTTGCTTTTTTTTTCTTAATGATGCATCCACAAACTGATTTTGAATATGTCAATCATCCATCACTTCAGAATCATTGCTTTCACATCTGCAATGGAGGAACGACCAGCCACGAGCCATGTTTTTCCAATGCTGGCCCTCCCGATCATTGTCGGTATGTTGCACAACTCACGGCATGCATTTACCTTTGTGCTGTGATCAGATCACAACCCAAGCATGTAAGGGGAAACTTCATCATTCAGGTGTTTTTATTTTGTTTTAAAAAACATTTTTAATTCATTTTTTAAAATCAATATATCTTTCCAAGCTTCCACCATGTTTTGGAGACCGAGATTGCAATTTCTCATACATCTATAATGCATTTGCAGAATATATTTCGCCAATAACTGTGTTGCTCCGGACTAGAGCATTTTTGTTTTTAATATTGTTTTTAAAAAGCATGTTTTTATGCCAAAAGGGCACTTTGCTACAATCTGAACTTAATACAATGTGCTCTTTTTAAGGAATCAACGTTATGGAATCACCTGAGAGTTGTGAGCACAATAGAATTTTTTAAATTGTATTCCCTTATTTTGAAAAATCTCCCCGGCGTCTACTATGTACTATCTGGACATTACTTGTCAGATAAAGTAGCAAATGGTGCAAAGAAGTGTCTCACACCTCCAAGGATACTTTTGTATGAAGTTTCCCCTTCTTGCCTCCATTGTGTATTTGCATGTGTTTGTGTGGACAAAATATGTTCGTCGTCGAACTGCAGTAACTGTTTGCCTCGAGGCACAGATAAGCATTTGATCGGTTTCTATCTTGAAGGAAACAGATTTGTCTGTGTACTAAAATATGCCAACATTTGAACCGTTCTAAGTGTTTGTTGATTACTAAAATATCTTCCATTCTCAAGGCTGTTTGCACCTCCATTTATCAATGAGTTCAAGTTGCCTCGTCTCCAACCAAACGGCACAATTGGTTGGGTAGTATGTTGTTTCATTCCTTGCCTACGGTTTGGTAATTATTCCAGAGAAGGGTCTGTCTACATGTTCTTCTAATTGCCTTTGTCTTCTTGAATTGGAAAAAAAAGTCAAACGTTCTAAGAAAATTGGCTAATTCTCTATATCTCACGTTGGCTACAAATTGTCTAGGGTGTGATCAACATATTCTTACAGTATAGAATCAAAACATATTCTTACAGTTCCGTGCCGCCAAAATTTTACATCTGACACTTAAGTAGAAACCGGCGGCTCATTGCAGTTTGTTTTCCTATCTGTGTTTTGAATCTTAGGAAAGTTTTCCTATTTCCATTGTTAGTTTCTTGAAGGAAACCACACCGATGTGGTATGTTGCATAGATGAAGTTTAAGAAAATTATTTCTTTTGTTTTTTTTCATCACGCCTAGAAACACTTGTGTACAGGCGCGTTATAAATGACCTTGCATATCATTTTGAATACAAATCTATCATTTAGTCAAACTTTGTGCATAAGAGTTGGTGAACATTATTAGAACATATCGGGCTATTTTACGTCTACTGCCAATGTTCGGTACTATGTATGTAGTTCTTGTATATGCCCGTACCTTTTGAATAGACTGGTATGACAAAGATAAAGGTTTCTATACCTTTGGAAGCTTGTACATTATACATTTATTAAATAAATAAAATTGACGCCGTAGGTGCACATGCATGACCGCTGCCTCTGCTTGACGTGGCTGTAATGAAGACTTTTTTGTTACAGTTTGAGCAGTTCTTATTATTTAGAACACGTGTTAAACCACCTTAGAGTTAGAAAGCCCTGAAAAACATTTGCTTGCAGGAAGCCCTAATCCCATAGCCTGAGTGCAATTGAAGTCTATTCTACAGTCTTTCATTTTTAAGTCTGCCTTGTTGCATTGCAAGAGTGTTACTCGAAGATTTAAGTTTAGTGCAGGAATGGAATTTTGAAGAATATATTTATTTTTTTACTGTTGTCGATAATTAGTTAGTAAACCTGAAAACGGGTTTCTATTTAAAACCTGTTTAAAGAGGTGATCCATAGAGAGAAGCTGGTTCTTTTAGTGGCCCACTAGATATCAACTTAGTTTCTGTAGGATCACAAGCAGTGCCATCCCATCTGTGCTATATTCTTGTAGGTAGAATGACTCTGGAACTTCCTCCCCCGTAACACCAGACACTTCCCCTCGCTTCTACAGTTCAGGAAAGAGCTCTAGACGGTTCTGTGTCTTTCCCTCACCGGTTTCTTTTTTCAGAGTTTTTTTGCTGCAAAAACTGATCCTTTTTTTGTTTGGACTGGCTTTTCCTTCCCTTCACAGCAATTTGCAAACTATTCCCCACCCCTTTTATCCCTTTAATCCCCCCCCCTCCTCCTCCCCATTTTTTCCGATTAGTTTTTGCAGCAAAAAATCGGTGGCAAGAAACTAACTGGCGATGAATGAACATTGTACCCTCCCTAATAAGGAATTTCTGCTCCCTAACTTCTAGATGTACACTCCCCCATTCCTCCACAATAACTCTACTGTTAGCTCCTTGCTACCTTGTATCTCTGCGTCCCTCACTGCGTCCTTCTCCCTAGGATTTGTTAAGCGCTCCGATGCTTTCTGAAGCTAAGTTTGCGTTCAATAAATAACCTAATAATAACTAAAAATAACAACTCTAACAAATTAATCATAACAAACATAATGTATTTTTTGTGTGACTGATCTCCCTTTTTATGTCTGTGTTTTTCATCATTGCTGAAAGAGAACTAGCCATGTAAATTACTAATGACTTAACCTGGACAAGCCAAATTTAAGTACTTGCTATCGTCTGGTTGGATGCGAAGCCTTGAATCTTGATCCGCATTGTGATGTTGGCCTTTCTTTCAAATGCTGGTTTCAATCTGCTCCCTGTACTGTTGCAACTAACATGCTTGTTTGAGCTTTCCTCTACTATGTTTTCTTTACAGCCTCAATTGGGACATGCTTGCTTGTGAGTACTATCAAAAATGTTTCTTAATTTCGTTGATGTAACGATTTTGTTGTCTATTGCTGCGCGTCTTTTGATGTCACCGAATTCGCATACAGACATTGCCAACGGTAGAGTGTAACGGCTCATTCCAGCTGCTCGGCCATGCCGCTATCCACCGCTAGAGCGGGATCTTACCTTCTCTGTCCCCCTTTCTCCATAGGGAACAAACTTGCATGAATACCTGCGATCCCTATGTCTCGCTCCCGACCACCAAATGATGGGAGTCGAAGATTGATTCTCAGCCTCCGAACGGAGCAGACTTTGAAAATGCATCCATGCCCTTCTGTCCGTCTAAACATTGCTGCTGTTGGTGAAGTCATTTTAAGCTCTGTGTTTGGGCCACTAGGTTATGTGTAAAGATTTTTGTAAATGTTTTAAATTGTAAATATTGGCAGCACTCCGCCTCCCAATGCCTCAATGAAGTAAGTGGCTTACTAATGTTCACTTCATGCACACATTTCTGCTGAAATGAATGTGAACTGCTCATTTTATAATTTATTTTATCATTGGAATGTAAGTTTTTTTTTTTTTTGTACCTTTTTTTTTGTCAGATGTTTTACAGAACCGTTAAGATGGAATTCACTCCAGAACACAACTCTCCCCTTTATTTAAATTCTTCACTGGGATGCTTTTTGCAGTTTTTTGCAATGTCACCCATGTTTAGAACCACTCCGCTTAGTGGGAGAGTTATCTCCTCCGCTTTTAAACGCTCTCCCATATGGTTATGGGGTTAGTCTTCCTTTGCTATGAGGCGGTCTGCTCCACTGAGTTTTGCTTCACTTCTCTACAGCGTGAAATGGGCGTTGTAGGACAAAATGTAATGCCTCGCCATCCCAATAAACTAGATCAGAAAATCCTGGGCCGGCGTAAAATCAAGTCTAAAACACTTTTTGCGAGCGGGCACAGTAATGGGGCACAATAATAGGGATAGCATTGGAGGAATAGGTCATTAAGCGTACACCGGGAAGGGCTTGACAGGTTTAGTACAGATTGGGTAGGGCAAAGCGGGCAAAGTCTTGATTCGCAATCCAACCTTCTTAATTGCTCTGAAGTTAAGGTTGTGCAGCACTAAAGAGAGCCACTAAAGAGAGCCAGGCATTTCAGTGCAGGTTTGTGTTATTGACTGATAGAATACATGTGCTGTCCTGAGTTGTATTGGTATGGCTCCTGCAATAGATCTTGAGTTAGTCTTGGTCTTTTAGTGTAACACCCTTACCAATTGCACCAAGGCTTTGTAATTGACTTGGATGACCTCTGTTAAGGTTCATACTACAGGAGTACAATCAATCAAATGTGAAATCTACAACAAATGCAAAGGGCTGGTACAGTGGGTCGCCCAGCAGCCCTTCTCAACGTATGCTCCAATGTTGTATGTGACTGGTTGATGTCATGAGCAGGTCTGGTAAGCCGCTGTTGGAGACTTAAGGGAACCAGAAGAGCTTCCCACATAGCTTTGCTTGCCCTAACATCACTCTGTGGCACATGCTATTGGGGAACGTGGGTGCGGCTCCCTGGACCGGCAGTCATGGCTGCAGCCATATTAGACTGTCAGATTACCCGGGAGGATAGCTCAGCAGCAACGTGTTCGCTTTGGAAGCAAGACGGCACGAAGCAACACAGGTTCGATCCCCGGGTCCGCGCTAAGAAACCTCTGGGTATTTAAGCGCGTTATAAATACGCAACTAAGGAAAAAAAGATAATTACACAAACAAAAAAAAAACAATTCCTGTAACAGCGCCTCGATGCCTGTGGGCTGTGTGAGCCCTTTAAAAAATGCAAAAAAATAATAGATTACCCTTTTTGTTTTTCCCCTGGGACGTCAAGCAGTGCTGCCATAGATTCCAGTGTTGGGGTTTTTATTGTCATTGATGCACTCCTTTAACTCTTGTACATAATTACTGTTGCATTTGCAACTCTAGGTGTAATGTGTCCTTGGTTAATGCTCCACTTGATTTTAGCGATTTCCAACATTTTTAATTTCTGGTCAAACATTGTGTAATTACTATATTTAAATTGCTCCTTCCTGGCAACCAGTCCCTCCTGTGCCCCTCTTCTCTATCTCATGGATAATCTATGTTTGGCTCTCTGTAATTCCGTTACCTCCACTTTTCATGTTTGGCGGCATCAGTGCTCTAGATAAGATTTTGAAGTGGGGTATTTTACTTACTACTTTTTAAAGGTGGGAGTGAAATAATTTTTTAGGGAGTAAAATTGTAAGTCTAATTCGCAGTGGGAGTATTTTATAAGCAAATAATGTTTTAACTGTAAAACTGAAATGTTTTAGTAATAATGATTCCTTTGCGCCTAGGAATTCATGCACATTAAATGATGCATGTTTACTTCTTCTTATCAGGCAGTAATAATAGTAATTTATCCCTTGGTACTATGTGCACTACTGGTACAAACATATCCATGAATGTGTGTGGGTGAAAGCAGAAGCACAAGGCCGTATGTGTCTGGTTCCTCTTTTTTGGTGGGAGTATTTGTACTTCCTATTTTAATTTTTTGGGTTATTTGCCTATTCTTTGGTAGTAAAAGGGGCCGATAAGCACCTTATCTGTAGAGCTAGACGGAATTACCACAGGCGTAACTATAGAGTGGTAATTCCTCTGGTAGATAAATCCTCCACCTACGCTCCAGCAATCGGCGGAATTACTACTCGGTAATTCCTCTGGTGGTAATTCTGCCAGAAATCCCCAATGGAGTCTGTGGTGGGTTGGAAGAAGGAGACGGACACTCAGAAGACATGATTCAGGTTGTTTAATGTAAATTATAAGTAGTGGCCTAACTTTCCCTATCACTAGAGGGAGTACCCTACCTATCTAACAAAACTAAAGGTGCTCGTCTGTTGTCATGAATTCCAAAAGAAACTATGTCCTTTGTCCAAACTACCCCATCTAGCCCTGCCACTAATTCTAACTAACTTAAAATAGACCAAGGGAATGATTTGTCTTTGCTCGGGCTATCCAATTCATTCAACAGTCTCTTAAACTATAACACCCCTCGGTGGGACAAATAGCTTCTGCGAACAATTCTTGTAGCTCCTCAAAAACACTTCTCTCTCATACTTTCTGTTGCCCCCTTTTGAGAATGTCCTCTACAATATTTCTTGATACTCGTATTGTTAATTTGTTGTTTCCTTCCAGGCCTCCCCTCCAGGAATACTTGAACAGGGTTTTATTGTTGCTTATAGTTTCCCCTAGGTCTTCCCTCTAGGAGTACTTTCCTTCAGCTCTTTCAAAACTTCTATTATTATCAGTTCTTAGTCTTATGATGTCTCTTTTCTTTGTGGTTATACCGCAGCGGTATTGATTCAGCGCCTCTCTTCTAGGCTTTGCATCTCTGGTTTGAGTATCTCTTCTCTTATTGGTTATACAACAGCTGTGTGGTTTCGGCCCCTCTCTTCTAAGCTTTTCAATTCTTGGTTGGCTTTGTTGCTTGTTTGATAACTCGTCCTTCGAGGTTCCAGCTTCTTACTAGAACTCTCTTCTCTCTCTGGTTTACTTGTTATTTGCCTTCAATGTTCATCACATAATTTTAGCCCTGCTTTCTCGTTCTTTTGACTGGGACAAGTTTTCTCTTATTGATAACAATATCCTTCACGCCCCCCGCTTCTCCTGGTCTCCCAGGTACCTCTCTCTTGGGACGGTGCTTGGGCTCCTCTCCCTCCCTCCCTTCCCTTAACATTTTTGGCTCTGCGTCTGATTCCTGCTTCGTACTGATGCTGCTGATAGGAAGTGACCCATGCTTCCCTGTACAGGCAATATCGGCATTGTTCCTGGGGCGTCCTGCCCACCACTTCCAGCTTGTGGTCATGCCACCACCAGGTTGTTTGTTCCTCTCTCGGTCGACCTGAGACTCTTTTCATGTCCGCATGTGCCAGTTCTCCAGCGTCACATACTCGTGTTCTCACTCTCCCTTCATGTCCAGGGCTCCGCCTCCAGCCAATGTGATGATGTCGGGGGGCTTCGCCTTCGAATCGGGCTCCTCTCTTCTCTTACTCCTCGTCACAGTTAAATATTCGTCTGTTATTAAAGAGACCTCTTCCTTTTCTTGTGCAACTGGGTTTGATCTTCCATTGCCTTTAGCCAAAGGTAAGGATGCCACCTTCTTCAGCTTACCAGGTATTCCCATGCATGCAACTATATTAGTTTGTCTAGTAGTTTCTCACAGGAACGGGGGACATTGTCCCCAAGTGGGGAGTCTCCCAGTTTGGTGCCACTTGCCTCGAGGGAGAGGTTTGCAGAGCGGGCTCACCTCCCTAGCCTAAAGAGGGGGAGCTCCCCCCAGACTCTCTCCTCTTCTGCCCTCAAGAGATGACCCGACTGTGCGGATCATCCCTCACTTCCAGGTAAGCCCAGTAGCGCTGTGCTGGGAATTACTGCACGCCTTCATTTTCGCACATTGTGCGACTTCGACCGTGAAACCTAATTTGATTTTGGTGCAAATTTTTTAAGATGGGTATCTGTGTCTGCATACATCTACAGGAGAACAATAGATGGGTTTCCCCTACTTCGCTGGCTGAGGGGAGCAACAAACAATAGTAAACCGGGGTAAAGCCAGCGGAAAAGAAAAGGGTTCACTCAACGGACATCATTCAACCTAGAGGAGAGGGAAAAGGCCCCCCCCCCCCAGCTGCAGCCCAGATCACCATTCATACAACAAGAAATAGTTAAAAAATACCATATTTATTGATTTCATTTTAAATCTTTTTTAAAAGAGAGTATTAAATCATCTGAAATTCTTGTACAATGTACAACAAATATAGATCATACAGCTATAAAAAAGTGCGTACTGTGTTAAAGTGCTAGTATTAAATATTGGCTGCTACAGAAAATCGTAACAAGATAAATCACATAAATCCTAGAAATTAGTCTGGGCATCTCGTATAGGGTACCCTAAGTGCGTGAAGGGGATCACTCAGATAGGGGGAACCCCCAGTCACCCTGACCAGACCAACTGTCTAGCCAACAGATTATATATCCGTGACATAACCTGAACAATAATAATAATACAAAAATAATTTTCTTGCTATTAGTAGTAATAGTTTCAATAATCCATTTTTAGAGGCAGACAAATACCTAGAAAAGAAAATTATATTAATTCAAAGAAAGACAGTAAAGCACACACACTAAAATCTAACTAAGGGATGCTGTGCGTCGACTACTATGATGTCATTAAAAAAAGAAAATACATCTACAGCCCTTCCAAAGATCCTGCATCGTGGCCGCTGGGGGGTTTTGCTAGTCGGCCTCCTCTACGCTAGCATGGCGGCTGACACCTTTTGTTTCTCCAGGCATTTAAGTGTCTCATTGTGTGCTTGCACTACGGTTGATCTGATTGGGCCATTTCTTGCTTTTCTGGCTAATCAGTAAACTGGCAGGCAGGTGAGCCAGCCTATCGACCGAAGGCCACTGTCGGGCCCTGTCTGGTGCTGGAGAGAGCCCCTGCATGCCTCTGAGCCTGCATTCCGCACATCCCATGCAGCTCATAGATCAAGCTAACTGCATCCCTGCATTCAAGACCATGAACAGTGTGCTTCTACCCTGGACTGTAAGCATACCAGATCAGCTGCCTTTGCCCAAAACTCTCCACCTGATTGCCTCTTGATTGTTGCCTCCCTTGTCTATAGCCTCACTGCTAACTGTCTCCTCTTCCCACTTGACATTGTTACTTACTGTA
The DNA here is from genome assembly GCF_040938575.1 of Ambystoma mexicanum. Lineage (NCBI taxonomy): Eukaryota > Metazoa > Chordata > Amphibia > Caudata > Ambystomatidae > Ambystoma > Ambystoma mexicanum. The sequence goes on from NC_090938.1 coordinate 57,895,823, forward strand.
CATCTTATGCATAGTCTGCTTCTGCTGCCAGACCCCTTTTTTATGCTGCAATGGTGCTCTTTGTCAAACTCAAATCTAGGTGTGCTTTTTAAATTGTTGCATCCTCAATTTTGTGATATTTTAGTGTTTTGTCAATCTAGGTGTGCTGTTAATGTACCCACCCACCCCGGCTGGTAGGCCGCCTGGTGAGTTGTGTGCTTGTGCAGTATCTACTCCTGTCCCTTTACTTCCTTCTCTACCTCCCTTTATGGCTCTCTCCACCCCTCCCTTCTACTCGAACTGCTATTCTATCACCTATCCACCTCTGTCACTAAGTCTGGATGGAAAAAGTTAAAAAAAAAAAAGACCTCCTTTCTTGTAACCCGGGCGTACCTACCGCAGACACCTATGTCGGCCCCACTTCCAGACAGTTTGTTTCTGATATTCTCTTTTCTGTCCCCCTCTGCAGACCATGGACTCCGCATCTGATCTCCACTCTCTCCCCCCCCCTTCCTCCTCCTCACCCATTAATGGTGGCACTAGATGGGAAGTCCTCTTGGTTGGCTTCTCATCCTTTAGGTCATGGGTGCACAACATACGGCCCGCGGGCCAGTTGCGGTCCGCCATGCCGTTTTGTCCGGCCCGCGAGGCACAAAGACTTTCCTAATGGAGGCGGCCCGCAAGCAGCATCGGCCGCCCTCCATTAGGAAAGTCTTTGTTGTCTTTCGGGCCGGGCAAAACACTTGCCCTCATTGGTTCAGTGCACACGAACCACGCAGCTCCTACGAGCCACGTAGTGCGTGTGTGCTGCACCATTGGAGTGCCAGCACTACGGCTGGCGTGGCAGTAAGGCTTGATTCCGGAAGGCATTTCAGCCTTGCTTGCCACGCCAGCCGTAGTGCTAGAAGCCTCGCCAGCGTTCCAGCACGTCTGGGTAAGTACATTGGGGGGGGGGGGGTTGTGTCTGTCTGTCTGTCTGTCTGTCTGTCTGTCTGTCGTCCGTCCTGACTGTGTTTTTTTGTTTTTGTATGTTTGTTGAGATGCGGCGGTGGGGCGGGGGGATGTCGGGTGTGTTTGTATTTGTATGTCTGCAGTGTATGTTGAGATGCGGAGGGGGTGTGTGTGTCGGATCTGCCTGAATGTGATTGTGTGCAAGTTCAGTGTATGTTGAGATGCGGGGGTGGGGTGTGGGTCGGGTCTGCTTGAATGTGTTTGTGTGCAAGTGCAGTGTGTGTTGAGATGCGGAGAGGGTGTGGGGGTTGGGTCTGCCTGAATGTGATTGTGTGCAAGTTCAATGTATGTTGCGATGCGGGGGTGGGGTGTGTGTCGGGTCTGCCTGAATGTGTTTGTGTGCAAGTGCAGTGTGTGTTGAGATGTGGGGGTGGGGGGTCCGGGTCTGTATGCGTGCATGCTTGTGAGTTTGTTTGGTGAGTTGGGGGGTGGGGGGTTCAGGTCTGTATGGATGCATGGTGTATGTGTGTGAGTTTGTATGGTGAGTTGGGGGGTGGGGTCAGTATGGGTGCATGGTGTATGCTTGTGAGTTTGTGTGCTGAGTTGGGGGTGGGGGGGTTCGGGTCTGTATGGGTGCATGGTGTATACTTGTGAGTTTGTATGGTGAGTTGGGGGTGGGGGGGTTCCTGTCTGTATGGGTGCATGGTGTATACTTGTGAGTTGGGGGTGGAGGGGTTCGGGTCTGTGTGGGTGCATGATGTATGCTTGTGGGTTTGTGTGCTGAGTTGGGGGTGGGGGTTCGGGTCTGTTTGGGTGCATGGTGTATCCTTGTTAGTTTGTATGCCGGGGTGGGGGGGGTTGGGGTCTGTATGAGTATTTATGCATGGTGCATGCTTGGTGGCATGGGGCATAGTGTTTGCTTGAGGGGTGGGTGTCTTGGGGCATAGTGTTTGCATGATGGGTGGGTGTCTTGGGGCATAGTGTTTGCATGAAGGGTGGGTGTCTTGGGGCATAGTGTTTGCATGAGGGGTGGGTGTCATGGGGCATAGTATTTGTTTGGGGAGTGGGGGCCATGGGACATAGTGTTTGCATGGGGGGTGGGTGTCTTGGGGCATAGTGTTTGCTTGAGGGGGGGTGTCTTGGGGCATAGTGTTTGGTTGGGGAGTGGGGGCTTTGGGGCATAGTGTTTGCATGAGGGGTGGGAGCCATGGGGCATAGTATTTGCTTGAGGGGTGGGCGCTATGGGGCATAGTGTTTAATAAAAATTAGGGGTTGAAAAAGCCTCCTGCCACGCCACGCCTACCGCCCCACCCACATTTACTTTTCGGCCCACTATAGCCATCATGTAGGGTACTTTCGGCCCTCTGTCAAAATCGGTTGTGCACCCCTGCTCTAGGTGCATCATTAATGTCTATCACAATGGCACCATCATGGCTCAGGGTCCTCAGCCCAATCTCCTCCTCTTTGACCGGTGCCTACCGTCTCCTCAATTTCCTTCCTGCGCCTGCTATCCCTCCTTCCTCTCTCAGCGCCTCCTTCACTACCTCCGAGGGGTGTATCACCCACCTGTGCCCCTCCCCGGAAAACCTTTAAGGGTGTTGACCAGCTTCACTTGGCCACACTTAATGCTCGTTACGGCTATCAAACACTCTTCCAATATTGGGACCCTCTTTGAAGACATTTATCTCAGCGTGCTCGCTCTTCCCGAGACGTGGTTCAATGCCAGCTCAGTCACTGCTTTTGTCTCCCTTCTTCCAAGATCCTTTCAAAGCCTCGTCCCAACAGTGCTGGTGGTGGAGTAGCCTTTATCTTCCCTGAGTCGGGCCCTTCTTACCTTATACCCACCCAATCCTACTCCTCCTTTGAAAGCCTGGTCTGCAAGCTTGGTATCTCTACTCCTTCCTCTTTGTCCATTACCACTGTCTACAGGCCCCCAGGCCCCCATCTCCTCTTTCCCGTCGTAATGGGCCAATTTCTCATCCTCTCCTGACTTCCATCTCTAAACACTTCCTCCTGGGTGACTTCAACATCCACCTGGATTCTTCAGTCATGGCCTCCACTCTCTTCCGTGACCTCTGCACATCTCTCTCCCTCTCTATTCTCCCCTCTGGCCCTACCCACTCAGCTGGACACAAACTCGATGCCTTCATCTGTACTGATGTTTTGCCCTCTACTCCACCCTGCTCTCATGGTCTGACCACTCCCTCCTCTCCTCCCACCTGGGACCTCTCAGCCCTCTGACCGAACCTCCCACAGCTCTGTCAGCCTCGTTTACAGACATCCATCCGATGAAACGAGTGTCAGTTGCTGCATTTGCTTACACCTTCATCCCCCCTCCTCCTATCACGATCAACTATTGACTCTGCTCTCAACAATCTCCATCTCGCTATCACCAACACTCTCAATATTCTTGCCCCTTTCATGAGGATCCGTTTGAAACCTGCCTCTAAGCGTTACACGTGGTACAATTCTGATCAAGCAGCCCTGAAACGCAAGTGCAGAGCTGCTGAACGGAAGTGGCAGACCTCAAGCTCATCCTCTGATAAACTGACGTGTCGCCTTCTCCAAAAGCAATATTGTTTCTCCATTCACTCCAAGAAGACGGCTCACATCCAGGCCCGCGTCAATGGAGCTTCTAACAACGCGACTGAACGCTTTAAAATCTGCAAGGAACTAGCCAATCCATCTGCATGCTCAACCTCGCCTCTTCCCTCCCAAGACCTCTGCACTGCACTGGCCATCTACTTCACTGTTAAAACTCAGGACATCCTGTGTTCTCTCTCCCCCGGCCCATCTACCACCGCCACCCCTCCTTCTCTCATATCACATCGGACAAGGTAACTAGAGTTGTCTGCTCAATGAAAGGCTCTTCCAAACAGGTTTCCCCTTGTTCTTCAAGAACTATTAAGGACAACTTCAGCTCCCTTGCCCCTGCATTCACTGATTTCTGTAATCACGCTCTTGCCACTGGGTCTTTCCCCTCTTCCTTCAAGCACTCACTCAAGCGCCCCTTCTGAAAACTCCTTCAACTAACCCCTCGTGTCTGGCTAACACTGCCCCATCTCTATCAACCCCTCCGTTGGGAAACTTCTTAAGAAGTTGGTCTTCCCCCAACTGACCCAGCATACCGAGCTTGTTGGTTGCCTGTACAACCCTCAATCCGGATGCCAAGCAACCAGAGGCATGGAAACTGCTCTCCTGAACACCCGTGAAGAATTGCTTGCTTCTCTTGACTCCAACTCATGTGCTGTTCTCGTTCTACTCGATCTCGCCTCTGCTTTTGACATGGTCAACCACTCCATCCTCATAAAGCGGCTACCTGATAACCTTGGTATCTCGGAGCGGGCACTGGTCTTGCTGGCTTCCTTCCTCACTGACCGTCCCGAGGTCACCCTGGGTTCTTTCTCCTCAACTCCCTCTATCTCCACTTGTGGCATCCCCCCGGGCTCTATCCTTTCGCTTTGGCTCTTTAACATCTATCTCGCCCCTCTTGCTCGCCCTATCTCCACTTTCTCCCTGCTCTTGCAGTGTTATGCAGATGACACCCAACTCTTATTCAGACTACCCTCTTCTGATTTCCTCTGTCTTGGTGTACCTCCAATGAACTCTGTCTCAATGACAGCAAGACTAAGATTCTTGGAATACCATTACTGCACCCCTACAACTGCGAGTGCCGAAAATGCAGACTTTATATTCAACCCCCTCCTTTACACCACATATATGTGGGGGGATGGGTATATAATACAAGTAGGGAGGCTTTGAGGGGTGGGGGCGGTCTCCCCCTGCGTATATATGTGGTATAAAAGTGGTTGAAATAAAGAAGGTCCGCATTTTCGGGGTCTCAGGAATGGGAGTCGAAGTAATGACATAGATTCAGATTCTTCCTATGTGGACTCCTGTTCCCTCCTTTCTCCCTTCACTCTGGCCTACCTCCCTCTCCTTCCTCTGAAACCAGAAACCTGGGAGTTATCTCCTACTCCTCTCCTGCCTCACATCTTGGACCTTGCCCAGAAGGCCAGCTTCCACCTCTTCCTCTTCAGCAGCATCCTCGCTTTCCTTCCTTTTGCCCAGGAGCTTAATGTATCCAGAGCTCTTGTTCTCTCCAGGATGGACTATTGTAACAGCCTCTTCCTTAATCTACCTTCGTCTTCTCTCCTCCCTCTCTAGCTATTCCAGAATAGGGCTTCAAGGCTGATACTTGGCCTCAAGCCCAGGTACTGTATCTCTCCAGCCCTAAAATATCTCCACTAGCTCCTGGTTGCTGCAAGGATCAAATTTAAATCCCTCTGCATCATCCATAAGGCTGTCTGGGGCCAGGGACCACGCTATCTGCAACTCACTCTCACTAAATACTCTTCTTGCAGATCCCTCCAATCCTCCAGCTCCAACTCTCTGCTCGTCAAGCGCTTTTCTAAGCAGAGAGCGGGCGGCCGTTCTCGTTCCTCAGCTGGCTCCTTCCTCTGGAACAGCATCCCCCTTTCTCTCCGTCTTGAGCCGGATCTCCTCAAGTTCCACAAGCACTTCAACTTTCCTCTTCTCCTCCTCCTTCCCTCCCTCTCTCCCTCCCATGCTAATCTCCACAGTCGCTGTGATTGGTGGTCTGGGCCCTTATGTGTCCTTCGGAATCCTGGCCTTCTGTCCAATAGCCCGCAATATCCTCCACTGCCCTGCACTTGCCTTAAGGCACCACTGGCCTGCGATGTCTCGCGGCCTGCAATTATTGTATTGGCTGGTGACCCCCTCCCCCGTTCCATCAAGGGGTCACTGCCTGGTACATACCTGTTGCCTTGCAACTTGATCTCTGGCACCCCCCCTCTACCCCCCCGTACCCCCTCCTCTGTGGAGCCTCTGGCACTTACACCTTTTTTCTGTCCCTTCTCTCTCCCTGCACTTGCACGCTCTGAATGTTCACAAGGCCTTGTAGGACCGTTTCTGTGTTCTGCTCACCACTGTTATCTCCCTTGTTTCCTTCCCTTTCCCTGTGGTCGCTTTGAAACACAATTTCTTGATGTATAAGCGCCTTACAAATGCCCAATAAAATAAATAAATAAAGAGTGAATTCCTGCGATTCATCACAAGTCCTATGGACTCCAAGAAGTGGGAATTTACACCGCCTGCCACCACTTGATCCTGTGGGCTTACCACAGGATTACAAGTAGCGGTAGCCGCAATTTAATTTGGCGGTTTTCCGGTGGATTTACCGCCAGAATACTGGCAAACTTGTAATGAGGCCCAGCGTGCTTTTTCTCACCATCTCCTTTGCTCTGTTGTTCTGGTCATCCATTCATTGAATAATTGAATTGAATTTGAATGGAAATCCAAGGTATAATTGCAATCCCCTCTGAGATTATGTTGCTCCTCACATTTGTATGTGGTACTACCTGTTAATTAGTGACGGCTATGTTTGGTTTCATCTAGTAAAACCATTCTTCCAAGTATCGCTTGTTTTTCCCATTTTTCAACCATTATCACGAGGTTAGTATTTGTTACCCTCAATCAAACTTTCCTTTTTTGATGATTACCGTTCAACAATATATAAAAATCATGACTCTCTCCCTCCTTTTGTTGACTAAATATTTTCATGTGCTTTAGTCGGTCTCCACTTCTTTTATTCTAAAATTATCTTTTTTGCAATAGTACTCTGAAGTTTGTAAGTTTCTGAATCTTTATAGTGAAGTTTTCTTACGTTGGGTCAATAATCTCAAAAGGATGCCATGTATTATAGGTAATATATGTCGCCCTAATTAAGGCAAATTCATGACAAAGGGATCAAGCTTGCAAAACAAAATTTCTGTTAGTCAAACAGTTCTTCTCGTCAAGCCCGCTCACAGCCTCTTCGCTTTCTTTTAAAACAGAATGGCCCCTTTTCAATAGATTAGCAGTTATGGCCACTTTCTGGGTTTTTAGATTGTGACCATTGCCGAACAGCAGTTGAATGGCCCCCTCCTTCTATAGCTTTTATGAAAAGCAATCAGTGAATTGTCATTTCTTGCAACTGAATTAAATGAACTAGTTCTTCCAATTTACCAGAACATCGTCCTCCCCACCCAGAAGCATAAGACTTCAATAATTTCACCTGGCAAACCATGGAAGATAAAGCTAAGTATTTAAAAAATGTTTTCCCTTTATACTACTTTCATAAACATGTGTAGTAATCCAAAGTACAAGAAAATATCTTTCCAGAGTCCCAGGAAAAATGGAGCTCTGTTTCTTTAAATTTCGTGGTATGGTGAACCGTTGGAGTCCTATAGCGCGCTTGTGTTTTTTTTTTTTTTTTAAATTGCCTGCATTTGTGACTTTTGTTTATATTTTAGACATTTTATTTTGTAGAAATATTTGTTTTAATTTAGGAGAATGATTTCCTTTGCATAGTCCTAATCATTGGTGGAATAAAAGGGCTTTAGGTCTGTGTGAAGAGACCATGTTTAGCTCAGTGATCACTCAAGATGACCTTCCTGGCTCCATTCTGTGCTTGACACTTTTGCATGGCGACATTACAACAAAACAAAACCAAATGTCATCAAGGAATGCAAATTTAATGCTTCTGGGATATGAGATGATATATTGTCTGTCTCTTTTTGGACGAATTCTAGGCCCATGAAACTGCCAACTAAAGCATTTCTAGGAAAGCTGATATACCAACATCATTCCCTGGAGGCGGCTTGTTTACCTCTTTTGGACGCTCCTTCACAACCGTCCACCCACTGTCATTAATTTCCTTCCTCGGACTCCAGTCTTGTGGTCGTTGTCAATGCTTCTGTCATTGCAGATGATAAGATCACTGCCAGGTTCTAGCTCAGTTAACTCTTGCAGTCCCTGAAGCACATGGCAATGAGTGAGTATGTGTGTGCACCCCAAAGCCAGCCTCTGGGTGGAATGATAGTAATGGTGATATTATTCAATCATTTTCCTATGGTGCGACGAGAAGGATTCACAGAGTGAAAACCTGATTCATTGGGACTGCAGAGCACTTTACATAGATCAGTGGGGGAGAGAGGATGATGTCCCAAAACCTGCTAGGGTTACAATTGGACGTTTCCATCAGTCAGAGGGTTTAGGTTTTTTCTTCTAAGATTGTATAGGTAAGAAGTTGAAGGGGTAACTTGTGGGCGGGAAGTATAGCATTTGTACTTCTTATAGCAAGGCAGCAAATCTTGCATGTTGGTAGAGAATTCTAGAGGTCTGGAGATTAGAATGAGAAGGCTCAACTTCTGTAGGGCGGCGTGGGTGGGGGGGTTCTTATCCTGTTGGCTCCTTAGACTCTGCTGTAGTGTTGTGTTGAGGCTGTGGCTGGTCAGTGATCAAACCGGTAAGTTTAGCTTATTAAATTAAAGTCCATCTCAACACTATGATTGTATTTTTCCAGTCCTGCAAAGCCATAGTCTACCTTCGGTTTCTTCAGTGGGACCATTTTGCGTAACTGGACCACCTTTGATTGCTGATGCGTCAACAAGCAGTGTTAGTTGCTCATGATTTATCCAATCCTGTAGCCTCCGAGCAGCAGAAGAAAGATGCCCAGGATCCTGACCATATCTTGGTCAACTGTTGCTTGACTACAGTCTCCTCTGTACTAGCAGAGTAAAGGAGCAAGTTTTCAGGACATGGCATCCCTTCCACCACCACATACTGTGAAAGCGAAAGCAAGAAATATCACAGCTGGGGTAACAAGAATTTCTCGTTTCACGCAGGCTTCTTTATCCGGTGCTTACTATAGAACAATTTTGGGCAAGTAAGAGGGCTTTCATGGGATAAAATACTGAGGCTGAGCTCTACCCAAACTAACAATTCTTTGATGCAGATGGTCTATTTCTAATGATTTAATTAGCCGCCCAGAATACAAGACCGTTGTCTGATGGATGCATTCTCAATAATCTTGTCCAAGGCATTTGCATAGATTTTCTTTCTTTTCCTCCAGTCAGTAAACGGTTAGTCAAATCCAAATATAAAGCATTGAATATCGTTCTGATGACTAATCCTGATCAAGGGTGGATCACATATGTTGCATCGCTCCACCGAGCCATGTGTGAAACTGTCTCATACTCTGTTGCTTCTGAGGGGTTTTTTAAGGCACAGAGCTCCTTTTAAAAAAAATAAAAACCTAAGCCGGCTCTGGAGATCCTGCACTAGGGCCCTTTATAGCTACCAGAGGAATGCATAGAAATGGTGAGGAAAGCTGGAAGCTTGTCCGTGCTATTCCTCCAAGGAAAGTGGTTTTGTTCCTGCTATCTGGTAAATGACTGTTTCCTACTGTGTAGTGGAGACTTTTCCTTGCTACCCCAGTAACTGGGTAAGGACAGTTTGAGAGATTACTCTTTGAGGGCTTGTCTGCCTTCTGTTGCAGCTTATAGAAAGTGTTCAAGTCACCTTCAGGCACTATGGGCCCCTTCAGGCACTATGGGCCTCATTACGCGGTAGGCGGTAAGGGATTACGGCACCGGTAAGGACACCAGTGCCGGTAATCCCTTACGCCCTACTATGAGGTTCCTTAGCGGGTCCCTTCCCTAACGCAGGCCCGTTATTAGCTCCATCCCCATTCCCATTTAGCCCCATGGGGGCTCAATTGGGAATGGGGAATGGTTCCCGGAATGGGCACTTACCGGGTCCTCCAAGGTCGGAATGACTTGGTAAGTCCCTATTCCGGGAACACAGACCCGGAATGCGGTAAGGGGGTAGCCATGGCGCTAATAGCACCATGGCTACCGCCTACCGCGTAATGAGGCCCTATATCTATCTGTGATGTGTGTGAAGGACTGACGCAAAGGATTCCACCACTGTGTTGCTTGTTCTCTCTTGGTCACTGAATGTTATGTCATTCAAAGTTATGTTTGCTTATTTTGAGCCCTTGCACATGTGGAAACTAGGAAAGCAAACTTGTAGTTTGTTTCCTTGATCAAATAGATTAGTGATATTGGGATTATTTTAGGTGACTGGCCTTTTACTCTGTTGTGTAGGTATGAAGCGGTTTTGAGACATCTTCAATCTTTTCTCTCAAAAGTAGGCTTGTAGTTCCACCTTAATCTAACTTCAAACCTACATTATCCTCCCATGCCTCCTGAACAGACTTTACCTGCAAGCCATGTCAAAAGATCTTTCATTCCCATAGTCAACTAGTATGAAATAAAGAAACCTCTCTCTCTGGCAGGTTAGAATCTTTTATAGCTGTGTAAACTAGGGTGAGCAATTTGAAAACCTTTCATTGCTATGTGGCTTCTGTGTTAACTAAGTTATGTAACAAGAAGGGGAAGTTGGGCCTTCCTGGAAACCATCCACACATTACCCTATAGCTGAGGCCACTTCACCAGAGGTCTTGTGTAGTGGGAATTTACAATGCTGCTACGTGGAAGGGCGTTTGGTGGTTTTGTCGACTCCAATTTGAAAGTTCTGAATTTGGTCGACATATCTGTAACTTTTTTTTTTGAGGATTTTTTCTGTTAATGGAGAAGGATCCACCAAATTCACCACTTCCAATTGTGTGTCAACAAAGCAAATTGAAACCTATGGAAGTCCATATGTACACTCGCTCTCTAGTCCTTCTTTTTGAAGAAGTTTGTTAAAATGTGAGGTATCATCTGATGATAAAGGTTGCAAACGTCTAGCAGTAGTCTTCCATAGAGGTCATTGTCCCAATTTCATAAGCCCCCCAAATTTTGTTAAAGTACATTGGAGTCATCGGTTGACAATATTCACTGGAAAATAACTGAGATTTCCTCTTGGTGTAGTTATTTATGGATCCCTACAAGCTCATGTTCCCCTTAAATTAAGAGGAGCAGGGTCATTTCTTTTCTGGGAACCGTTGAATGGGATTTTACTTTACTTTCTTATTTGTGTGCTTTTTTAAGAAGTACATTTAAAAGTTTTTTAAAAACATTAAATGTTCATGTGCACAATTATCCCCCAGATAGCTAATTAACTGGCGGTTTTCCAAGCTACCATTTAACACCTGTCCTACAAGACAATTTAGTTTTGTGCATCCAGATTCTTGTGGGTACGTATCTATTCTTAAAGCTCTCTGTTGGTTAGGTGTTAGGATTTTTAAATCATTTGTGTAGTTGCTCGTTTTCATAGGTTATTGAAAATATGACAAGCCTGTTTTTCTGATTATATTTGTATGTGTAATAACAAGAATATAGTAAACCGCTGGAAGTATTTTTATCAGCGTTTTCTTATTTATGGCCACAAATGTACTTTTTTATTTGTGCAAATCAATGTATGCTAATTTACCGGTGGCTCTTTTTAAAAATCTGTATATATGTTTGTACATTTTTAGAACATAATTTGATAATTTTGTATAACTTATTGGTTTTATTGTCCTATTTTCGGCTGCATTTTTCTATCTCTTGATTACTCTTAGTTGATGCTTGAAAGCCTTTCTGTTTCACTAAACAGGTAATGTTAGAACCCTGCGTGCCCGAGTTATAATGTATTTGTTTTCAGGATATGTACATTGGATTGTTGCACAGTAAGATTGATAATTTTTCCATACAAAGAGTACACTTTTACTGCCCTCATAAAAACATACCTTTGGTACACAAACGATAAAGTATAATGTGTCTGTCGGCTATTTAGCAATTGGGGACATTGAACTGACCTAAAAGTTTAGCACAACTTTCACTGCTAGAATAGGAAACAATTAACATTGCTGCTTCATAGTGTAATCAATCTGAAATAAGTAGCCCATAGTGCTATATTTCTTTCTGTTATTTAATATGTATATACAGTCAACAAGGTACAACATGTTTTTCTTTAAAACACTTTAATCGGCCCAATAAGAATGTTCAATCATTCATATCGTGGAACTTATATCATGTAAACAAACCCCCCACACCCACAGTGCGAGCTTTGTTGAAGGCCAACATACTCCACACATAATCGTTGAGTAAGGACGGGACATGGTCCTTTCCCATCATCAAGGAAGGAAACATGTTGACTTTTTTTTAGATGATCACATGTATAAAAAGTCTTGGGAACTGAGCTGAACTATACTATGTTTTGGTACACTCGGCAACCAATTTCTAAAGGCAGTTTAGCAGAGTGTATGTTTTAAAACCGGGCTTCTCTTGTTAATGGGACCATTTTAATTTGTTCTGCATCTGAAACTGAAAGTCAGACAAACACTGAATAAGGGAATAGCTAGGCCTTGCAATAAATTAATATTTTCTTTATTGCCCTCCAAAATTAATTCTACTCACTGGAATCGTTGAATTTGCTGTCCTTTAAAACATTCTCATTTTGAACTCTGTAAAAAACTTGAATATATATATATATATATATATATATATATATATATATATATATATTAGATCAATATGTGTGTCATTGGTAGGAATTCCACAGGGTCAACGCAGCATGGCCTCCAACTGACGTTGTGAGAATGTATCTCTAGCATTGGAACTTTCAAAGGTTCACCTGCGCAGAATACCTACATTACAAATGTTATACAGTACCTTAATTCTCCTGGAGAAAGATTGTACTGGCTGAAAATGCAGTAGTTATTACAGTCCTCTTGTGTTGATACTCGTTTTCGAATTAACATGTCACTTTTATCAAAATGATCAGGTTGTTGCCTTGGCTTTCAGCCTTATTGAAGAAAGTGTTAAGAATGAATGTTTAACAGTTTGTTTTTTACTACTCGCCAACCCCCTCCCAACAGCTTTTTGTAGCTTGTTCCCAATTTTTCAATTTTTTTCCTACTTAAAATAAACCTTTCACTCATTTAAAAAAAAAGTATTGTGCATTTAGTTCCATATAAGAACTTTAAGTACTTAAAAGAAAAACATCAAGAAAAGAAACATTAAAATTATCACATGTTAAAAGGAAACAATTTGCACAATGATCCCTTACAATTTGTATCCAAATTAATAATGGTAATTTCATTCACCATTTCCAATGTTTCCATCTTATATAACAATAAATAACAGAGCCTTTTATGCTACATTTGGTTGGTTGGTGTGTATCCACCATATGCTCCCCATTAATATGTGTAACCTTCATCAATACTTCCCTCCATATATCATTTGCTGCTGCACTTACGACTACTGATGTTGCACTATATAAGCTAGACCAAAATCGGTCTCCTGAGCAATCTTTTAAATTTGTAACAAAATTACCGTAACCCTGTGCATAAAGAGGCTCCAAGGACTTATAACTTGTAAGAACATGCCAGCAGGTTTCAACCTCCGTATAGGATAGGCAACAGTCTTTTTGTATATGGAATTTAGGCCAGGAGCAATAAACTCCATGGTGGGCAACACATTCAGACGCATACACAAAACAAAGCGTTTAATTTCCAAATTAAAATACCATAATGTTATACATTTTTAAAGAATTAGCGATCATTGACAACCGTTAAAATTTGAATACCTTTTCATTATTATTATAGCCAGCAGTCCTATTGGCCCCAATATTTATAATTTGTAGTACAATGTAAGTAATGAATGCATTTAGGTATAATCATCGATTTTCCATCTTTGGATACATGGAAGTGGGAGAGGAACATATTTTATGGAAGTATAAACCCCTTTACCCTACATAGAAACGTTTTGATGCATTATCGGCCAGAAGAATATGTACAGGCCTGTGCCGTTGGTACGATTTGATTGATATTGGTTTTTAGTTCTATCATGAATTTGTAAACAAGGTTGTCATTCGCTGTCGGGCCATAACAAATTAGACTGCTTATGTTTAAATTTGTATGCCTTATTTTTTTATAATTAATGTGGACTGGTGCACAGTTCCAGTTTTCTGTCTTCAGCTCTTTCATCCAAAGATTTTGGTTCCCTTCATTTTTCTGCCTTCGCCTTGCCTACTTGTGTCAACATTTAAACATCACAATAGTACGATATGTTTATGGAACTTGTTTATGCAGGAGATTCCTTTTGGGGTCATGTCGCATACAAATGTCGTGCACAAATCTCCATGAACTGTAAACGTGAACATTTTGTGTTCTTTTCCATGACCTGGTGTTAAGGACCTCGACAAAATGATAATCTGTCTGGAAATATTGTGTGTATATTTCTGTGTTCAACTTGTCCTTATTCAATTGCCCACAAAGTAATCATTGTGTTAAATGAGTGTAATAAAACATGGCGTTTTGCTGTATGTATTTATTGTTCCAAATGGTAAGAAATACCTGCTGTTGTGAATGATTGTGTCATTTCAACAGGCTGTGATTTATCGAGACCAGAATGCTTCTTCGTCGCATAGTATATGTAACGTCAAAGGCATGCGTTTTGTGCTGCGATCACAACTTTTAAATGTTATTTCAAACTATGGAATAAAGAAAGAGCTGCTTTTAGAATCATGACCTCTGTTTGTTTTGTTAATATGAAAAGGTTAAAGAGGAGCTTCCAATGATGTAAGTTTGGTCATCTATATTAAGATTTTGGATGACTGGGTAGTGGGCAAAGGTTGCAAAAGCCAGCCAATCAGATGCTAGGCATGCGGGCTTGAACCGCTGGTGCAAGCCTGCCTTCCATGCCACCTAACGGCCAGCTCTCGCCCGCTGCCGTCTGCTCCCAGCCCCCGTCCCCTTATTTTATTTTCACTCTCCCATCCCCTACTTACCCTATTTCCGCCCCTGCATCCACTACTTACCCTTACCTGCCACAAGCTGCCATGGAAAGGGAAGAATGGCTCTGTACGGAGCCCCGCCTTCCCTTTCCATGATGACCATCTTTGTACAGGCTTTTCCCTCGTACAACGTGAAGCTGGAAATCCTTTTTTCTTATTTAGCACCCCGGGTTACCACGTTGGTAGCCCAGGGTGCTAATGGCCTTAGGCCCCCGTTCTAAATGCTGGAATGGGGGTTAACGGGCCAGAGCCCTCGTTAATGGCCCTTTCCTCCACTTGGGCCGTTAACTTGGGCTGCCGGGCCATTCAGTCCCCTTTCTAAGGGCTGGAACGGGGGCTTAACGCCACAGTGAGCATGTTGTACCTGCTTCCAACACATTGTTGCCAATATTTTTTTTTTATTTTTTTTTTTTTCGGTTTTTTTTCAGTCTAGGATCTTGATCTCTATTCCTGTATGTTAATATGGAGTCTGGGATGGACCAAGAGGGTAACTGAGATTCATTTCACAGACCAACCATAGTCATTTACTCTCTGGCATGGACACCTTACGGAACGTGAGGGTTGATCACTGATTATGAAAATAGGAAATGCCTAGATCCCATTTCAAGTTTCCAGTTCATTCATATATTGGGATCTATATCCGAATGTCGTAGACAAAAGGCCAAACCTGCGGATTCCAGAAGAAAAGGCTGCATTCCACAGGTTCGGACTTTTGTAAACGGACCCCTTCAGTTCTCTTTCAGGGGTCTTTGCCACCCGCCATCCCCCCTACTCGTCCTTGGGCATCGTCCTACAATGCGCGTCACCTTCTGTCACCCCACCCCCACCTATGCCCACTTGCCTGCTGTGGGTCTGGCCTCCGGCTGCCTCTTTCATGCTGTCTGGATGCTGAGACCCTGGAAGCCTGACGCACAGCACCTTGTGGCCTTTTGTACCTCAGGCTTCCAGGGCTGTGGCATATAGACTGCAGCCAAAATGTTCGTCTAGAGAATATATATTTATATGTGAATCTATATATTAATTTATTCGACATTAAATTAGGTTTTACATGGCTGTCAAAAATTAGGATTGTGGCCATTAAGAGTTCTGCATCGCGTTAAAGCAAGTTTAACTGGGACGGAATGTTACAATATCAATGGAAATGTAGCCTAGGGTATTTGTACTCTGGCTTGCTGGTGGAACTGTTCTCAGCAAGCCAGAGTGGGGAAGACTCCAGACCAGCTCTGGAGAGAAAGCGTAAAAAAACCACAGCAAATGTAGACTTTCTAAGGACTCTCTTCAGTCTCTTGAAGCAGGCCTGTCATGTATTGAGGTTCTAAAGTAACCTCCTAAGCGAATGAATAGCAGGGCAGGAGACTTCACAGGCAAATGGATAGTGCTACGTCCCATAACAGCTGTCGTGACTTGCCACGAAGGGAAGAGTATTGAGCCTCTGTCCACAAATCACCCACAGGGAGAGAAAGATAAACACTCCCTGTGCAAGCTTTGAGGCCAGAGGTGGTTGATGGTTCGCTGAATCAGATGGCGCCGAGGACCCCAGAGGCTGTTGGAAGGAAGTCGGGGTTAATACAGGCAAAGACAGTGCTTTAGTTAAATGCAAATAAATGATACTCTCTTACCTATGTTCAGTGGAAGGGAGCCTGAGGTTTTGGTGCAAGGGAGCGCCAACGATTCAAACAGTCAAGTACCTGGAGGCAGGTACGGGCTGACCACCCGTAACCCTTAAGGTGCACGTAATGGTTTCCAAGAAAGAACGGAAGGAAGGTCGTAAGCAATCCAAGGGTCAAAATCCGTGTTGTAGTAAGTGAGCAGATAGGGAAAATCCAAAGCAGTCCGTTATGCGTAAGCCAAAGGTCCAAAGTACCAGTATCCGTGCAAAGTTCCAGCAACCGAATCAAAGGAGCAAGGGTTAACCAAATCCGTGATGTGTAAGCCTGAAGTCGA
This sequence comes from Ambystoma mexicanum, assembly GCF_040938575.1. Taxonomy (NCBI): domain Eukaryota; kingdom Metazoa; phylum Chordata; class Amphibia; order Caudata; family Ambystomatidae; genus Ambystoma; species Ambystoma mexicanum. Next base: position 57,912,266 of record NC_090938.1, read on the forward strand.
AATCCGATGTGGCCAAAAAACAAGAGTCAAGAACGCCGAACAGTGTTGTGAAACAGCTGTGAAGCAGCGAGTGATTCAAAGCTCCCGGCTTTTATGTGAGCCGCCTCCCGATCACGTGAGCGGGACTTCGTGCACGTGATCGGGAAGTCGATGTGAAACCAGGAAGCAATGGCGATCGGCTGTTCCAGCCCGATCGCAATCTCCATGGCAGTTGCCATTGGAGACGAGGAAACAAACAACGCCGTCCTCTGCGTGTGACCTGAAACCATCGGTGATGGCGACTCCCCTGCACCCTAGGTGATGGGACAACTTGAGGGTTTGACTGTGACCCGAGGAGCCTGACAGTCCTTTGTGTCGGAGTGTTATGCAAGCTGTTGTATGAGTGTGTAACTGACCTATTGTGCATGACAGAGCCCCCCCTCAATGGCCCACGACCATGTGGGCAGGTGGGATGGTCGAAATGAAAACGGGAGACAAGTCTCGGGGCATGGACGTCAACCGCGGGGACCCAACACCGTTCTTCCGGACCAAAACCCGCCCAGTCCACCAGATACTGGAGACAACCACGAACCATACGAGAACCCAGTATACCCGACACTTCATATTCCACAGAGCTACCCACAGAAACGGGGCTAGGCGTAGACCTGAGACGGGTAGGGGCAGGACAAGGCTTTAGCAAGGATGTATGGAATACAGGGTGACGGCGCCAGGAGGCGGGAACTGAGAGGCGATAAGCCACAGGGTTGATCACAGCAGATATCCTATAAGGGCCCACAAAACGGGGTAGCAATTTGCGACAACCAGGCAGCCGGAGGTGACGAGAGGAAAGCCAAACCCTGTCCCCCACTACATAGGAAGGTGCCACAGCCCTCCGCCGGTCAGCCGCAGACTTCGCAGAGACTTGGGACTCACGAAGGTGAGCGAGAGTCTGGGCATGAACGGCCGATATGTCACGTGCACTGTTAACAGCGGCAGGGTTAGCAGAATGTGTAAGGTCTGGAACAGGCAAGGTGCGGGGGTGTTGGCCATACAAGACAAAAAAGGGAGAAAAGCCAGTAGAAGTATGCAGAGCATTATTGTATGAGAATTCGACGAGATGCAGTACACTCAGCCAGGATTGTTGGTGCTGTAGAATGAGGCAACGTAAATACTGCTCCATGGCCTGGTTCACGCTCTCCGTCTGGCCATCTGTCTCCGGGTGGTATGCGGAGGAAAAACGGGAATCAATGCCCAAGAGGCCTGTGAGCGCCTGCCAGAACCGAGAAGTGAACTGGGGTCCCCTGTCCGAGATTATAATAGTGGGTAACCCGAAAAGACAGAAGATCGATCTAAAGAAAAGGTCGGCCAGAGCCGGTGCTGATGGGATGCCAGAACAGGGAACGAAACGGGCCATTTTGGAGAAGGAATCGACCACCACCCAAATGGTGTCGAAGCCCTTGGTTCGAGGTAGGTCTGTCACAAAATCCATTGACACTGTGTGCCAGGGCCTAGGAGGTATAGGTAATGGGAGTAAGAGCCCCACCGGACGTCCTCGGCGATGTTTGCATTGGGCACATACAGCGCACGTGTTGACGTATCCTTCAACATCGCGTTTCATGGAGGGCCACCAACACCACCGTCTGAGGAGGTCCAGCGTACGCTTCTGTCCGGGATGACCATTATTGGCACTGTCGTGGGACCATTCCAGTGCAAGATTGCGAGTGTCGGCTGTTGGTAACCATAATTTGTTCTGTATGAATGGCAGCCCATCATGAAACACCGGATCCCACTCGGAGGCCTGTTCGGGATGTAACGAAACCCATGTGCGAATGGACTCTAGAAGTGGCAAAGGAGGAGTACAGAGGCAAATGACGTGCTGATCTAGTAGTTTTTCAGGGAAAACAGGCAAGGATACCCCACCATGAGAACGAGACAATGCGTCCGCCTTCCCATGGGACAGACCTGACCGATGTTTGATTTGGAAGTCAAAGGCTGCAAAGAATAAATGCCACCGCACCTGCCGACTATTGATGCACTTGAGTGAGGCCAAGTCTTGGATGTTACGGTGGTCTGTGAATACTGTGACTGCATGTTTTGCCCCCAACAGATGATGCCGCCAGACCTGAAAGGCATCCTTGATGGCCAACAATTCTTTCTCCGTGACCGTATAGTGCGTTTCCGTAGGAGTAAACTTTCGGGAATGAAACGCCACCGGGTGTAGCTGACCTGAACAAGGACAATGTTGGGATAATACCACACCAAGAGCAAAGGAGGATGCATCCGTCTCTACAATGAAGGGGAGTTCTGGGTCGGGATGCTTCAGTACAGGAGCAGTAGTAAACGCAGCTTTTAGCGCATCAAAAGCTGTTTGGTGTTCTTCCAACCAGATAAAAGGTAACTTGGGGCTGGTCAAGGCAGTAAGAGGTGTTACAAGAGATGAGAAATCCTGGATAAAGCGCCTGTAAAAATTTGAAAACCCAAGGAATGATTGTAATGCCTTAATATTACAGGGCTTTGGCAAGTCCAAAACTGCACGAACCTTGGATTGGTTCATTGCTAAACCCCCAGGGGTAATGTGGAATACCAAGAATTCCACACTCTCAGTATGGAACTGACATTTTTCTGGCTTAGCGTAGAGTGAAAAACGGCGAAGTCGAGACAATACCTTGCGGACGTGTAGTACATGCTCCTTCAGGTCCTGTGAGAATATCAGGATATCATCGAGATATACCGCTACACAGATGTCCAACAAGTCATGAAAAATCTCATTCATGAAACGTTGAAACGTAGCGGGGGCGTTACAAAGCACGAAGGCCATGACCACGTATTCAAACAGTCCGTAGCGAGTACAAAAAGCCGTTTTCCACTCGTCTCCGGGGCGAATCCTGATTAAATTATAGGCTCCGCGGAGAGCGAGTTTCGTGAAGATATTGGCGTGACTCAACCTGTCCAACAATGGTGTAATCAGGGGAATCGGATACCGGTTTTTTATGGTGATAGCATTCAAGCGGCGGTAGTAAGTCGCCCTCCTTTTTGGGGACAAAAAAAAAGGGGCTAGCCGCCGGAGAGGTGGAAGGGCGTATATGGCCAACCTTCAGAGCCGCTTGAATGTATTCTTTCAATGCCTTTTCCTCTGAGGGGGACTGGGAGTAAATACGTCCCGAAGGGATGCTGGAGTCAGGGATGAGGTCAATAGGGCAATCGTAAGAACGATGTGGTGGTAGTACCTCCGAAGAACCCTTGTCAAAGACCTCCTGAAAGTCCTTATATTCCATAGGGATACCTGTTGCAACGCCCCCACCATGTGAGGCGCCAAGGACGTGGAAGCGTCCTCGTATAGTGTAAGTTGTGCGATGGCCCCCAAGGCACGTGAGGGAGATTCAGTGTCGTCAGGTGCAGTGAGGCAAAAATTCTGAGAGGTTTCCGATTCAAAGTGAACCTGCCCAGACTTCCAGTCGATCAGAGGGTTGTGTTGATGTAACCATGGGAGACCCAGTATAATCCCGAATTGGGGCATCGTTATTAAATCAAAGGATAAGACTTCCTGATATGTTTTCTGTATAGTCAGGGTGATCGGGGCAGTTTATTGTCGAATTGGGCCAGAAATCAGTGCTGTGCCATCCACCGCCTGTACTGGTTCCGGATGCTGTTTGGTAATCAGGGGCAGATTCAATGACCCGGCCAGGTTTATATCGACATAATTGCCAGTGGCACCAGAATCGATATAGATCGAAACGGCATGAACGATGTCGGGTGTGGGTTTTAACGTAGCCTTTACCATCACCGGCCTGATCCTGCCAAAGGTGGGGAACTTGTCCGAGGGAATTGAAGGATTGCTCGATCCGTCCCCCGGATCTAGGGTCGAGCATTCTGAAAAAAACGGATTTTTTAACTTGGGGCGTCTGGGACAGGACTTTACAAAATGCCCACTCAGGCCACAGTAGAAGCAGGCGTGGTCGGTTCTTCTGCGGTCCCTCTCTAGTTGTGTGATCAGGCTACGAATACCGCCTATTTGCATAGGTTCACCACCTGTATCAGAGGAGGGGAAGGCCAAACTAGTAGTAGGGAACCCTGTTTCGAACTTGCGTTCGGAACGCCTTGCATCGATCTGTAAGGCGAGGTCCACTAAGTCAGTATGAGATGTGGGCAAAGAAGGAACGACGGCCATAGCATCTTTCATGGTGTTACTGAGCCCTCTGTAAAACACAACTGCCTTTTTAGGTTCGGGCCAAGATGTTTCAGCAGCCAGTTGGTTAAATCGGGCAATGTATTCTATGAGTGACCCCTTTCCTTGAGTCAGGTCTAACAGCTCAAGATCCCGGGATTGGGCTTTATGACGTGTGTCGAATACATGAGACATTTCTGTGATCAATAACTCGAAATCATATAAGACAGGGTTGTTGTTCTCCAGTAGGGGATTGGCCCATGCTGCAGCAGTGCCGGCCAGATGGGACAAGGTGAAAGCCGCCTTTGTGGTGGAGTCGGGAAAGGCCTGGGGTCTACAAAGAAAATGGAGTTTGCATTGATTTACAAAAGTGCGAAACTTTCTGGGGTCTCTGTGGAATCTTTCTGGGGCGGCCAGGGGAAAGGGTGCAGGCATGAGTACAGGAACTTGTGGCGCTACAGGGGGAACAATAGGTCGGACAACTGGGGGTTGAGCGGCGGCTTCCCCGAACTCTACATCAGCGGGTAACGGGTGTTGTACACTTTGGATCAAATCTTATCTCTGATGTATAGCCGCATTGGCTGCTGTCATGTCTGCCCTCAGTACTGTGAGTGCCTGTACCAATGCAGCCACGGGGTGTTCGGCTACAGGTTCCATACTCGACACAGCGCAACGGCTTCACAGTCTGTCGTGACTTGCCACGAAGTGAAGAGTATTGAGCCTCTGTCCACAAATCACCCACAGGGAGAGAAAGATAAACACTCCCTGTGCGAGCTTTGAGGCCACAGGTGGTTGATGGTTCGCTGAATCAGATGGCGCCGAGGACCCCAGAGGCTGTTGGAAGGAAGTCGGGGTTAATACAGGCAAAGACAGTGCTTTAGTTAAATGCAAATAAATGATACTCTCTTACCCATGTTCAGTGGAAGAGAGCCTGAGGTTTTGGTGCAAGGGAGCGCCAATGATTCAAACAGTCAAGTACCTGGAGGCAGGTACGGGCTGACCACCCGTAACCCTTAAGGTGCACGTAATGGTTTCCAAGAAAGAACGGAAGGAAGGTCGTAAGCAATCCAAGGGTCAAAATCCGTGTTGTAGTAAGTGAGCAGATAGGGAAAATCCAAACCAGTCCGTTATGCGTAAGCCAAAGGTCCAAAGTACCAGTATCCGTGCAAAGTTCCAGCAACCGTATCCAAGGAGCAAGAGTTAACCAAATCCGTGATGTGTAAGCCTGAAGTCGAAATCCGATGTGGCCAAAAAACAAGAGTCAAGAACGCCGAACAGTGTTGTGAAACAGCTGTGAAGCGGCGAGTGATTCAAAGCTCCCGGCTTTTATGTGAGCCGCCTCCCGATCACGTGAGCGGGACTTCGTGCACGTGATCGGGAAGTCGATGTGAAAAAAGGAAGCAATCGCGAACGGCTGTTCCAGCCCGATCGCAATCTCCATGGCAGTTGCCATTGGAGACGAGAAAACAAACAACGCCGTCCTCTGCGTGTGACCTGAAACCATCGGTGATGGCGACTCCCCTGCACCCTAGGTGATGGGACAACTTGAGGGTTTGACTGTGACCCGGGGAGCCTGGCAGTCCTTTGTGTCGGAGTGTTATGCAAGGTGTTGTATGAGTGTGTAACTGATCTATTGTGCATGACAACAGCCAATAGTTGGGTCATAGACGGGGCCCTGCTTGTAGAGACCCATGTGCCTTTTCATCCATGCCACGTGATGAGTTGGTATCGGAGGTGCCCTACTCATAGAGTGGATAACCTAAGCCGAAACAATCGGACTAGCCCAGTCAACCCAAGCGTGCTGGGAATGGGCTTGAGCAGCCCACACATTCATCTAGCGCGCCCGGTATGACTAAATTACAGGAATCACCTATCACCGAGGAGATAACCGATATTGTCTGCTTCTGCAGCATTCCAGATGCCCCCGATGTTTAAAACATGCCACTGCAGTGGAGCAGAACTCATATAAAGCAGACATAACAAATATATAGTCCCCTTTAGTTATTTGGATGCTGTTTATTAAAAGTTAAGTTTGTAGCATGGATTAAAAAGTGCAGTAAAGCACCAATGAAGGTGGGTTCTGCCCAACATACTTGATCTGAAACCTTCTAAACCGGCGTCTGCCCCTGTTTCCGACTCAAGGAATGCTCGTATTATGCTCCTTTTTCCTTTTTACAGACTCCAGAAAGCCTACATATCCTGTTATTTCTGTTGGTTTAAATGTGTGGTAGTTTGTAGATTCATTTACCAAAATTAGCACTAAAGGAATTCAACTCTGCATAGAAAGGAATGTAATCTGCTTTATTAAAGGCACTTATACCCATAGGGATGCCTTGTGTAATGTTTTCTGAGCGCAAGCATCTAATTTGTGCAAATCCAAATCTTCAAGTGCTAGCGCCCTGGGTATTTATCCTCAAATTTAAAAAAGGCTGATGTTTGGTGGTGATTTTTCACCAATGTATTGTGAGGGGTCAGTAATGCGAGGCGGACAACTGCTTGTAGATTTTTCAAAATATGCCATTTTATTCAAGAGATTCTATAAAGTAAATACCTTGCTTGCCCTACTCTAAAGAGGAATTCCCTCTCTGGTCTAAAGGCTAAGGGAACGTTCTCTAACATGGGAAAACTGGCCGTCACACTAAACAAATATACAAAGGAAATTATATAGCAACACAATAATAATAATAAACAATATTAACACAATGTCTGAATGGCCTCCTATCATGTTTAAGGTCCTTTTCGAAGGATTCAAAGTGCAGCAAAAGAAAAGAGGTTTTGAAACAGCTCTTGAAAGTTCAAAGTCAAAGAAAACAGTTCATCAAAAAAAAAATGCATTGGTAACAACTCTTTGTTTCTGGATGAACAGATCACCTTCCAACTTTCAGAAAAATAAATAGTACCATTGGTAATCCTGGTTATGACTGATTGATTGATTTGAAGGCGTACTATTGCCCAATGTCAACAATACACAATTCTTTAGGACTTCAGTTACAACTCTACATTTGGTATATTTGTCAAGATGCTTTTTCTGTGCTGCTGCTTCTATTTTCAACAACCACGCTTCTACTGTTGGTACAATGAGAACAGCCACTTTTGTCCCACAGTACGTTACTGCTTCAAACCACTTCAATGTGACATTTGCTGGCAACGTAATATACCATCACAGTTCAAGTATTACTACTACTGGTCAGTACGTTTGAATTGTTAGACAGGCTTTGACAAGACACTACAACCTCTTCAGGTAGGCAAGGCACACTTCCTTTAAATGACCTTTTCAAAAGGGGCAGACTCTTTGCTTCTTCCGTCTGTCTACTACAAAAACAACCTGCTTCTGCCCGTAAGACTCACTTCTTTCTAGCATCAGAGGTCTACAGCACCACAGGTTGTATGTTACTTCTAAATATCCTTCACAAGCAATTGGCTCCACTTCCCCAGCTTTACTCGCACCTTTCTGCCTGTTATCAGCCCAAGTAATTAACCAAAAGTGTTGGTGCCACTCTCAGCTTCAGGTAACAATGATATACTTGTTTCTTAGGCCACTTGACTGTTAACTTCACAATGTAGTTGGATGTCTCTCTGAATATTTGCAAGAATGAATCACTATGAAAAGGGGGTGCCGCTTGGCGTGGGTAATGATTGTTCTCTTCAACACTTCAAACTCTTGTTTGAAATGAAAAGAATGTCACTTCTGGATACAGTTTACAGTGCAGTCTTTCTGGTGAAAACACAATTAGACACACGCGTCCTATATTTAAAGTTAATTTCAAGGTTTAACGTTGAATAAAGAATTGTATTCCTGTGTAACTGCAAAGGATGAAGTTCTGTCTTCTTTTGGGAATTAAAATAAAAAGGCGCACACGACCTCCTTTTTATATAGTTTTATAGTGTTATAGTTTTCACTCTGTGTAACTTGTATATAGACAATATTCAGTAATAGTTTGGGGAGCGTTTCTTCTTGTTAATTGAGAATGTGCGACCACTCTGTTAGGCATGAACAGTCTTTGAATAGTTCAGCAATGGTTTTAAATGATTTTAGATTCTCACACAAATATTGATTTTTAATGTTATACACGAGTGCTACAATTCCATTGTTTATACGAGTTCACAGATAACTCAGAGCTTTCACTCGCATTAAGCAATATGCAAGTCCCTTAGGAGGTGGCTAGAGTTACCGGCAACGCTCGCACAGTGTATTTGAACGCTGTGCTTCTCTCACCAGCTTCAGAGACACTGCTTTCCCGACTTCCTCTACCACTTCTACTGCTTCTAGCTCGCTGGGCACTCACACCCTTCTCCAGCATAGGTGTCTTCAGTCCGACCACTTGATTTGGGAGTTCCTTTTCCTTTTGAGACCCTCGGCTTGCCTTCTGCTTCTGGCTTTTGTCTCCTACCCTTCCACTTGGATTCTGGGACTTGTCTCTTCCACTGAAGTTAGGGTTTTCAACTTTTGCATTATGTGTAAGGGTAGAATTCCCTTAAGGCTTTTAACAAAGGGACTATGAGAATGAACTCTCAAAGAGAAAGGTGGTTTAATGAAGACAGCATTTTGATAATCCTTTACATTGTAGCCATGGGATTGAGGAAGGCATTTAGTTTTGGATACCAAAAAGGATCTTTCTTTCAGTATAGTTTGTTCTGATTTTATAACCTTGGGGGTCGCAACCTTATCTCTGATACGAGGTTGAGACACATTAAAATGACAATAAGCAATAACCTTATTAGGTACAGTGATAAGAATCTCCCTGTCAGAGTAAAAATACTGTCTCATCCCACGGAATCTCCTCACCACTCTGCGCCCTGTCTCCTCCCAGGTGATCCTCCCGCAGTACACAACACCTCCAGGGTTGGGATCAGGAAGCGTCTGTCTTCTCATGGCCACCAGGGAGGAGGCTTTAGGCAGGGTTTCAGTGAGGGATCTGTAAAATTCTTCACAGTATGCACAGGACACCTGGTTGTGCTTAAAGCTCAACTCCTCTGTTGGGACTTGCAAGAAGGAAGCTATGAGGAGATGTGAATTGTGCTTATCATCTTACTTCTTCTATACAGGAGAACCGACCAAGCATGAAAGCGTTTGCTGAGATTTAAGATCTCTTATTCAGCTTTAGCATTTGAGTTCCTCAAATATTGAAGAAGACAGTGAAATTGTCAAGTTGAAACCTACTAGCCAGGCAGAAAAAGTTACTTGCCGCTTGGACTGCACACAGTTTCTCACCGAAAGTCAATTATCAATTGCAAGTGCACATTTTGAGGCCTGCCAGAGACATTGGCCCTCATTATGAGTGTCATAATGGAGTCATCACTGATAGCCCGCAGTGACCACCTCTCGTGTGACAGGGGACAGCAGCCGCTACCTTATACTGACCCTGGGGGCGGCTATATTGGGGAGGATCACCTCGGAGTAAACAATCTCTGTGGTGATATCAGGGCTTCATTGGATGAGACATGGTATCCCCTATTTGCCCTTGAACATAATACGCTCATACCCAATACCCTCATGGCCTAATGCCATATCTCTACACCTCCCCCTTGGAAGAAAAGAAAAGACTCTTCCCCAAAGCATATGAACTAAACTCCCAACTCTGGTCTACCATGTGGAAGTAGCAGGAATGCCTGCATCGTTTCCATCTATTCATCATCCAGAGCTGCTCTACCATCCAGGCATATTGAAAGTGATTATCCAAACTGTTTTCATCAAACCTCAACAATGTACACCTTTTCCTAGAATCCCCTGAATACTGGGACGAGGAACAGAAGAGCAGTGCAGAGCAGAAGAAGCTTCAAGCCCAACGAGTGCTTCAGCTGTTGGCCGAAAACACCTATGCCTGGTAAATATAAAGTACTACACCCCAGTGTAAACGGCTGCTGCTGTTGGCGAGAGAATGGTTCACCTCTCTGTGAGCTTTAAGGTACCGAACAGGTGTGGCAGAGCCACGCGGATCACTGCAGAGGAAGAAGGGAAGCGCAGTGAGAAGGACACGATGGAGAGATGTCAGGAGAAAGGAAAAGACTCCTGGGTGTTCACCGACTGCCAAAGCAGATCAAAACCGGTGAGAGCCCAAAGCAAAGCTGGCGTGTTGAAGGGAAGCCATGGGAGACGAAAAAACGCGGAGAAAGCGGTCACAAAAAGAAACCCGTAAGACCACCTTCACAGACTGCGAACGAGCCCAAGAACACCAACAAGAGCTAGTGAGTCAACCCAAGGATAGTGGGGGGACACCAGGGTGTTTCGGCGAACGCGCCAAATGCAAATAATAATAAAGCAGACTGAATAGTAAGAGATAGCGAAGAGACTAATACTAAGAAGGGAAAGTGAATTGAAACCAAAGCCCTTACCAGTATGTGAATGTTTAGAATACAAATACATGGAAACACTGAAGCGAATAATAAATCAAGAGGATATAAATGTACAGTGATGAATATAAGAAGTCCTGGCTGGAGAGTATACCAATTACAAGTGCATTAATATGCAAAGCCCTGGCCGGCGAGTGTACAAGGCAATCTTGAGTGTGTGAACGTTGGTAGTCCTGGCAGGAGAGTATACCAGGTAACCACAAGGGTATAAATACATGAAGCCCTCAAAGGGGAGTTTACAGGTTTACAGGACGGTGTTGGCCAGACGAGCAGGAGCAAAATCCTGGCCACAGAACTCTGAAGTGAATAGAACATTGTGTCTGATAGTGCCACTGTGGGCCCAACAATACACAAGGAACTGTTGTATTAAGAATTGTTTGTGGTAAAGAGGAATCCAGGGGAAAGTAGTCACCCTCTGGAACAAGAACTCTTTATCATTCAAGAATTTTGGAGTTGGAGCTACGAAATCTTTCTCTACAAACGCCTCTTTCAAAAGGCATCGAAGGTTGAAGACTTTTCCCTTTTCACCTTTTGGACACAAGGACAGTTTTGATTTTGACATCCTGACAGAAAGGTCCTTAGTTTTGGTCTAGGTAGGGAAATTCCTCTTGGAGCAGGGCCAGAGAGGCCTTTTCCCAACCTTTTTTATTTTTCAATAAAAGTCTTTAACCAAAAATATGGCTAACTTGTGTCCAAGTTTCATTCCTGACTCTTCGCAGTGGGCACCATTGAGATCCTGAGCTCACAAATGGTCCTCTTTCTCTTGAATTTTATTTCCAGACCGGAGGCTTGCATTTTTCAGATTTTATTTAATGGCAATATCTGCAAAGAGAAGAAGTTTATATAACATGAACAGAGAAAATAGATCCAAGCGATAGCTCTCAACAATCCTAAAGCAGGAACCAAAAGGCAGCAATAAGGAGTCGCATACCACTGAGCTGAAGATAATGGCCTGCAGCCACTGCCTACCATAGCCCTCTTTCCTTGCTGCTGGCTGCAGGTACAGGTTATGTTTTCTTTGCTCCCTCTTTTGCCTATTTTTAAGGTTCTGGGAAGGCACTTGGTGGAGGTGGTGATAGTTGCTACTTTATTGTATAATTTTGTTGCGGTCCAAGCTTGTGTGGTGTGCCCTTACGCTTTGCTTCCTGCTGTGTTCTAGTTTTTGCCTACAGTGTACCTGGTCAGCCTCAGTTGTGATGTTCTCATGGTCCTTCTGCTTTTTGTGCCTAGTGGGCACCAGACTCGCTTAGTGATTTCCCAATCCGAGAACGTTCGAGCTGAGGGGTGGTCTTTGCTGGTCACCTTCGCATACGCACAACGCCGCTCATGCATTTTTCTCAAATTCTCAAATTTGCATCTAGCGTAGGCAGAGTCCTGTTACTTTTTTGTCCAAACCACACTGAATGCTACTTGGCATTAGCATCAGAGTGCATTTTAACAGAGTGCTGTAATGTGGAGGGGTCCTCTGATGAGGATTTACAGATCATAATGAACTCCATGGTGGGTGCAAGCCTGATCCCAACAAACTGTGGTATCTTGCATGATCGAGTTGATCTCTTGGGTGTATGAGCTGTCAGTTGCCAGTTGAATGCCAGTTGGGTTGTGAAATTGAGGGGGCTCTCTGGGTCCTGCATGGATCCTGTCTTTTGACTGCCTTTCCAGACACCCCAGTTACTACATAAGCAAATCCAGTGCCAGACCTGTCCAAAAATCCATGTGTGATGGGCTGACTAGTGGAGCGTCCCCAGGAGGGAGCAGTACCGCATGGATGCAGTGTCAGGCAGCAATAAGTCGGTGATAATGGCAGTCAGATGCCAGCAGACACTGACTTCGGCTGAGCGGGAGGTCGAACTACCATTATAGAGTACACCACTAGCAGGCAGGACGGGACGGCCGACGGCAGCAATCCCGGCAGACCAGGAAATTAAACAACCAAGTACTTGGCTGTCAGCCCTGAAGAAACAGAATATCTCCAGGGGAAAAAGGGCTTATACTAGCTTACCGGGAGGTCCTGTGTCGGGCAGCATGATGGGACCCGTGTGCTGTGGAGTTGAATGCGGGGAGGTTGTAGGGAAGCTCAGTGATAGTTGCAAAAAGGAAGATGGTTGGACACAGGGAAGGATGTTAATGGTATACTGTGCCGGAAACCCTGGAGGGAATAGAGATCAGGTGCAGGGAATGCAGTCAACCAATGGGGTGGTATAAACCGAGGATAGTCGTGCAAGGAGGTTATTATTCGCTGCTTCTTATTGTTGCAGAAAGGTGCTGAGGAAGGAGACCAGATCGAGTATGTGTGGACTCACTAAGGACGGAGACCAACTGCAGGAGCAGAGACTCAGAGCGAGACAAAGTTAGAACCCGCAGACTTTGGGCTGCAGTCGGGATGAGGGTGTTGTGAATAGAACAGCACCTGTATGTTGAATAAAGGAGCGTATAAGAGACCAGAATCCCTTCCTACTGAGTATTATTTCGTACCAAGAGCTGTCAAGTGGTGGCAGTGGTTGGATCTCCGACAGTGCCATGGATGCTCGAATCAAGACTGAGTTAAGGCCAGCAACAGTTGGAGCAAGCCTTCCAGATGCAGAGTTAGCAGGCCGAAGCGGAACAGGCCTTCCAGCAGCCCATTCAGTTACGGGAATCCCAGCTAGCGGATGCCACACCAGTGCAACAGCATGCACAAGTTTGAGCTACGTTGCTGCAAAGGTTTTACATTTGAGAAGATCTGGCATATTTCTTTGCAGATTTCAAGTAAGAAGCCCGTAATTCCTAATGGTCCCAGGACCAATGGGGCCACTACACAGCACTACTGATGATGGGTGAAATGGAGTGTGCGTACCAAGTGGCCAACCCGACAGGTGATGCCAACTATATTGATATGCAAGGTCCTGGAATGCCTGGGGCATGATGAAGAAACCTATATAGTACGATTTTGAGAGTCATTACTATTGCCGACTGAGACCCTGAAACAGTTGTTTTACAGAGTCAAGGACTTGACGATAAATTCCTTCAGACCGCTACGACCATGACCAACGAATTGGCAGATCGAATTGTGCTGGAACAGTTTGTGGAAGCACTACCCACCCCCATTCAAAGATGGGTGAAGCAATACCATAGACCAATTTAGCGGAGGCTGTAAACCTAGCATCCGCATACCAAAAGACGGACCAAGGCTGACTCATGACATACGGTCCATCTCCCTGTTCGGTGGTGCCAACTACACCCTTGGTAACCCGGACCTCATGTGGAAGATCAATGGGTATCCAAATGAGACGTGCTGAGGTTGAGTCGCCAAAGACCTGGCCAACTGGGGAAAACAGCAGAGTATGCCCCAAGCCCAGCATTCTGCTTCTCCAACAACCGTAATGTTACGAATGTGGCGGGCGAGTGGAGCCATATCATATACCATATCCAGACATGGTCAGAGGAAAAGTAAACCGGAGCCCGTGGATATTGGACTGTTTGACGCCCCTCCGGAGGAGAACAAAGCTAGAGCCGAGTATGTACTCAGTCTCTCCGTAGCCATACAAATGTGAAGCGGCGGTGGAGGGCACCCCTACCCGAACCATGGTGGATTCAAGAAGTTTACAAATTGCTGTCAGTAAACAACTGGTAGGTGGAAGAAAGGGGCTTCAGAGGGCATTACAATACATTGTGTGTACAGGGATGGTAAGTTCTATCCCACCAAAGACATTAGGATTAACATGGTGGGGGAACAAATGACATTAGGAGCTGCAGTACTACTCGTGTTACCCAAACCATTGATTGTGGATTCCAATGTCACAAACCTACCCTGTATTATAATGGAAATCAAGGCGGAATGGCTAGCTCAAACAACCTTTTATGGGATGGACATTCCAAAAGACTATAAAAATTCCTAAAAGCCAAGTGGAAAAAAGGAAATTGCAAGAGCAGTGGTGTGAGTGGTGAAAGGAAGCGCCCCCAAATTCAGCACGATCCTCCCCGCAATGAGAGACAATAAGGGACTCTCCCGTAGTGGGAATAAGACCAAGACAGAGTGCGGGTGAGCGTAAGTGGGAGTTTATCCAAAGAATAGGGCATGCAAAGAACTCTGCAACCTCCGAGAGCGCTCTGTCTGACAATAGCAAAGACAGGCGTATTTCTAATACAAAAAACGTCATCAGAACCTACACACTATAGGGGGCACAAGTTAATTGGGATTGGGTGGCGTCGACTAACTATAGGTGTTGCTGCAGCGTGGTTGGTCTTGGCGTGAGGACGTCACTGGTCAGCCTCGTGGGTTGGGTTGGGCCTGTCAGGCCAGCTTGAGGTCATCCGAGCGGTGTTGGTATGCTGGGGCAGCCTGTGACAAAGATGAATACCTTTCCTGACTCGTTTGCCCTAGGCCATGCACACTGCAGTTATTCAAGAAACGACATCTAAGTTCATCAATAAATCGCTCAGCAGTTTGTCTTATAAAATAAACGCAACACATGAGGAATGCACCTCGTGAGAGGTCCGGTGGTTGTCGGTTGGGGTGAGATTTACCTGTGTCCTATTGACCGGTATTTTAGGTCGAGGGGCTGGGCTCTGGGGCCTGAGCCGAATGATACATGTCTGTCTGCCGCGTTAGAAGTTATTATATAAATGGGTCTCTGTGTCTTGTCCCAGTGATGGGGGTCGTCATGATTCTTGGGGTGGTCTAGGGGGGGGGTTGTGGAATTTACGAGAGGGTGCTGGTAGATCAGTAGATTCAAACGTGGGTTTATTACCGTGCTGTAAATAACACAGGTGGCGGGCTGTGGCCTTGGGTGCGGTACCGGGGCCTCTGACTCTCTGAAGCGGCTCCAGCTTGGTTGGGGGAGGTGAGGGAGCGCGGCACATGCCTTAGCTTCTTTATCTGGCAGGCTTGGTAGGGTGGGAGGGAGAATGGCCTTGCATATATTCACAAAGGTTTTTTCCTCGTGCGTTGCTAACTTTTGAATGCAGAACTTTTATAATGTTCCGCCTTATTTCGATGTTATTTAAACACACATATATATTTCAATTTAGTTACACATTTCTTTAATACAGTCGGTCCGAGTACCTTTTCATTACCTAACATTATATTTACTACATGGTGTGATTATTTTATGTACATTAGACGTTACACGAGGTAGTTCTAGGTTATGGCCTACAGAGATTGATGCTCGCTGCTTTAGGTGATTAAGAAAGCATATATGAGTTCAGGTTTCTACATAAAATTGTAAGAACACTTATACAGATAAAGGCAATACATTTGGTCGACATCTTTCTCTGTGGTTATAGCAGCACTAGTCCAGACCTGGGGTGGTATCATGTAACGTTACATCTTTATGGTTTATTCACAGTTTACAGGATCTGTTTAAACAGAGGTAGTTCGTTAATACCAATACTTGAATTATTTTCTACTTTCTTCAGATAGTGATGCTTCAGCTTTTTTCCCGTCACCCTGGCCTCGCGGACCAGGTCGTGCGGGGTGCAATATTACATTGTGAACGATAAAATGTTACAGTGTTAGCATCTCGGGTTAGCTCATACCCGACTTTCTCATGGGAACGCGCTCGCAGCGGATCTACCAGGGCTACTGCGGCGGCAGAGATGCATGAAAGGCCCTCCAAAGGTGGGGGCCTCGTTACAGTGTGCTGAACTCACGTCATGTTTGCTAGACAAGATGGCTTCTAGGCCTAACTGAATTTTGGTATATGCAGGGAACGGATACGTGTGGGCAATGTCGTCGGCGGGTGAACCCTCCTCCACCTGGGCCCGGGTGGCATGAGGGGACGGCCACCGAGTCATGGTCCTCACCTGGGGAGAAGGCTGCAGGTGAGGAGGGCCTCGCGGCCAGTCCTCCCCTACATTTCCCCCCTTTCGTTACTAAAGTAACGAATTCTTTAGCTCTTCTAATCTTCTACATTCTTGCTCCTCTATCACTGCATCATCCCATGCAGGTGTTCCTTTTCTAGGCATCCAGGCTCTGCATACCCCCCTCAAGCTCTCACCTCTTCTAGCATACTCATCTGGTGTACATGTTAAATATATACAGTCACCAGTTTCTTCCAAGTCTACCCAGACCTCCTCATACCATTCCAGTTCCACGTCTCGTGGTTCTTTGATAGTGGTGTGCCATAGTTTATCTACTATGTACTTATCACGGTACATAGGCACTAACTGGTACCTGGGAGTGTTATCTGTTCCTGTCTGTACATGTACTTCTTGTGTCGCCTTGATTGTACCACCAGAGTTGCCCATTGTCACCATCATCATTGCACCGTTAGGGACTGCGTTAGCACAACATCGGAGGCCCACCTGGCACAGGCAGAACACCACGAGGAGGACCACCACAACTGGTATCAAGAACTTCATTGCCATTCCAAGCCATGAGGGAACCCAGGAGAAGATATTGTCGAACCATGAGCTATCTTTAGCCCCACCTTCCATCTTCATCTTCTCTCCCAGGTTATGTACTGCTTCAATGACGTGGGACAGGGACCCATTTTCTGCGTCTTCAGAAGGTACGAACGTGCAGCACGCACTTCCTATTTTTCGGCAAACACCTCCATCGATCGCTGTTAACAGGTCCAGAACATACCTGTTCTGCATGGTCATTAGTCGCAGAGCTCGTAGTTCCACCTTTATTATGTTGAACCCTTCTTCAGTGTCATTGGCCAGCTGAATCAGTTCCCACCGTGTGATCTGGAGCCATTTTGCATTTGCTCTTGCTTGGACACTTAAAACTAGTGAGGCAAAAAATGTTTCCACGGAGCTGAACAGGCGATACCTGTCTGGGATCTGTGCCAATAAATCCGATGATGCTTGTGATATGTAGTTCGATGCTCGCTTGTTCCGTGATAGCTCCTCTTCTTTCCCTCCGGAGGACAGGACATAGAGGTGCGCTTTTGCAGTGGGAGAAGTCACATCCTGGTTCACGTTTCCTTGCGTCCTTTTATTTTCGTCGACGTGACTTTCTGGAATCACCATTAGGGCCGAATGCAAAGTGGCCATTGAGCAGCTGCCACTCCATGCCTGGGGAAGGTGCAAGTAAGCCTGATTCCCGCATACCCAGTATGTGTCCATTAGTGCTGCTGTTCCTTTTTTCATGTCTGGGATGGTGAGAGTTTTGTTACAGTTTTTATTCGTTCCCATTGCCACTTTTCCTTCTCCCTTGAAACATAGTTCGTTTTGTATTTCACTTTGTAGCTTGAAGGGTTTCTCCATCGCTGTTACCCATGTTAGTTTAGAGATGTGTTCTTTCCATATTGGTAAGCACGTTTTTTCCATCCACCGCAGCTTGTCTGGTTGGACACCTTTTAGTGCTTCCGCTTTGCACAGTACTTCTTCATCTTTCCATTTGTTTTCGGAAAACAGCGTCCCTTGTATTGCAAAGAAAGGTTCTTTAAGACAGACCACTCCAGACGCTTTTGAATAGCACGTTTTGTTGTCCTGTATCATTTTGAAAGAGACATCGTGTGCTTGGAAGGTGTTTTTTATTCTACACAGCGTGAGATGAAGGAGACATTGGGCATCCACAATGGGCAATTCTCTTGGCAACAACACTTTGGGTGTGCCTGATGCATGGGGGATGAGCGAACAGACATAACAGCTTTCATTGGTTGTCTGTTTAGCTGTTGTACTCATATCTGCATACCATTTATTTGCTTGGTGGGGGTGTCGTGGGTCTTCCATCTTGTCTAATCCTAACCCATAATACTCATCATACCCCCTCCTACTTGTCTCTCTTCTTCGCCTACTTTTCTCCCCCCTCCTATACCTTTTAGTTTCGATAGGTGAAATAATAGGCCCCCCTTTCTCATTCCCACCCCCCTTTTCCAATTCCTCATATAGGAACTTGTGTTCTGTCATCGTAATTACTTTTCCATTTTCCTCAATAAACAACAAATCGCTGTTTTGTATCGGGGCGGGAAGGGTAGTGGGGCTGTTATATATTTCAGGTAGGGACATTGTGTCATTTTCCATATCTTTATTTCTTGATTGTGACAGGGCAGCAGTGGGTGGTGCAGTATAGTAACCCCATACAAAGTGTGATCCATCCCAGACCAAAAAATCACCTTCTCTAATATTCATACTTGTAGTTGAATTCGTGCCAGGGGCAAGGGTGGTGTTACTCCCCCCTCCCCCCTCGTTCATCTCGATAGAGATGAACGCTATGAACCAATATGTCACCAGGCAAAATATTGAGATGAAGAACACAATAACACACATTGATAAACCACATTCGTATGAATATGTCAATCTATCTACTAACATTTCTCTAAATCTAACAAATCTATTAGTTGCAGGCTGCCCATTCGATGCCATAGTAAATCCTGTTTGAAACATAAAAGTGCATTAAGTACAAGCATGTAAACATTTCTAACGTGACATTATTTCGACAAAGTATGGGAGTGGGTGAGGGAGGGGGTGTGTCCACAGACAAGGTAACTTTACAATCATTACTATCCGTTCATTATTTCATATATAAAAAGGAAAGTCGAGAGAAAAAACTTCTCCAAAACCAAAAAAAAACCCACAAAAACCTTCAAAAGTTGTAAAAAATTATATATATATATATACATATTTATTTCAGTACACTTGTCGTGCGCCAGTCGCGTTCAATGTTCATCACTTAATGCACACAAAATTCCCATCATTCATTCTGCACAACTTCATTGTCCGCAGTTGCCTGTGCCTCGTCCTGCACCTCACTTTCCAC
Organism: Ambystoma mexicanum; assembly: GCF_040938575.1. Classification (NCBI taxonomy): domain Eukaryota; kingdom Metazoa; phylum Chordata; class Amphibia; order Caudata; family Ambystomatidae; genus Ambystoma; species Ambystoma mexicanum. Next base: position 57,931,450 of record NC_090938.1, read on the forward strand.
GGCGCTATAGGCTCTGCGTACATCTGTTAAATGCACCCAGTATCGTAGGCCCTTCACCTTTACTGCTGTGGGTGTGCAAAACACTACCTCATAAGGGCCATGGAAACGTGGCGCATTCCACCTTCGCACAAAACTTCTGACATATATAAGGTCACCAGGCATTAGTTGTAATGGTTTTTCAGGCAGTGTCTCTGTTTCTGTTGTGTTCCCCTCCTCTCTTGTAGAGGGGGGGGCTAGTTGCTTCGCAATTACGCGTGCTGCCCGTGTCAGTTTTTTCAAATACTCTGTGAACTCCTCTCCCAATATCGCTGCACTTCTGTGTGCATCAGAACGTTCACGGAGAGGCGAATGCGCTGTGTGCATTCTCCTTCCCGTGACGATCTCATGCGGGGACAAATGGTGGTCTTTACTTGGCTGATTTCGTAACTCAAACAGGGCCAAAGGCAGGCAGTACATCCAGGTCTTTTTAAGGGAAAAACACAGTTTTGACAATCTGCTTTTTAACAGACCGTTCATCTTTTCCACTACGCCATTACTTTGAGGATGATAAATCGAACATAATTTGTGCTTTATTCCCAATAGCGTAGTCACTTCCTTGAATAGTTCATTAACAAAATGCGTGCCGTTGTCTGAGCGAATAACTTCGCAAATCCCCCAGCGCGGGAATACTTCCCGCACTAGGAACTTCGCGGCGCCCTTCGCATCAGGGCGCGCACAGGGGCCTGCCTCCACCTACCTTGAAAATGGACATACAACCACAATCATGTAGCGAGCCCCGTTACATCTTTCTCCCATGTCTACATAATCAATGTGGAGCTCTCTGAATGGGCCATTTGGTTTTGGTATCGTTCCTCTCAGTGTGCGCAATGTCATACCTGAGTTGTAAATCTGACATGTCGTGCATTCTAAAGCCAGCCTTGTGATGTGTTCATGGAGGCAAGGTGCAAACCAATCTTCTTGTATGTCCGCCATTATGTGTTGCTTTGCGTTATGTGCGGGAAAGTGTAGTTGTTGAAATGCTATTTCTAACAATGTAACTGGCATTACCGCTTTCCCTGAACTTTTTTGTCGCCACAATAAATCAGTCGGCGATTTGCTGCATCCCCTCTTAGTCCACAGCAATTTTTCTTCTGCACTAGCTCCCTCTTGCAGCTCTATTATTTCCTGTGTGGGCATCATGTTGTATCCTGTGGGGACCTCTTGGCTTGCTGTGTGGTGCAACATGTACTCTCCTACTTCACCTTTCTGTAAATACGAAGCTTCTTTGGCAGCGGCGTCTGCTGCCGCGTTCCCCAAAGATATAAAATCTGTATTTGTGGTGAGGGCTTGGCATTTTACGATGGCCACTGCCGTGGGGTCTTGCAGGGCCTCAATCAGTTCTTTCAATAATTCTGCATGCTGAACCGGTGTTCCATCTGCTCGTCGAAACCCTCTCCGCCCCCACCGTGCCAACCCGCCGTGTACTGTTGTTGTCATGTATGCTGAGTCGGTATATATTGTCACTGCGCACCCCTTGGCGGCATGCAGTGCTTCTATTAGCGCTATTAGTTCTGCTGCTTGGGCTGAATAGTGTGATGGGAGGCGGTGTTGCACTAGTGTCTCGTATTCATCTTCCTCTAATCGTACAACTGCCATACCCACATGTTTCTCTCCTGTCTCCATGTCTATTGATGCTGACCCGTCCACGAAATACACCTCTCCCTCGTTCAGGGCATTCTCAAAAATCACTTGATCCTGACCTTCGTCACCTGTGTATGTAGCGCAGTTGTGGTTCTGCATGTCCTCTACGGTGCACGCCTCTGTGATGAATGTGGCCGGGTTCACTGTTTTACATCTTACTATGTGGATGTTTGCGCTGGACAGTATTATTTCATATGCTGTGGCGCGTTGTGTCGTCAATGTGCTCTTTGATCGCTCTAATATTGCAAAGAGTGAGTGTTCCACAAACAGTGTCACAGGACAGCCCATCACTATCGTGGCACTTTTCTCAATCGCGAACGCGGCTGCAGCTAGGGATTGCTCGCACGCGAAATGACCTTGCATTACTGCGTCTAGGGTGCCACTATAGTAAGCCAGTGGTTTGTGCCCTAACGATGTCTTTTGTGTCAGTACTGCTGTCATCAGTGTTCCTTTGCAGTGTGAAAATAAGAAGAATTCGCGCCCATAATCTGGATTTGCCAGTACTGGAGCGCTTGATATCAGCTCTTTTAGTGAGTTAAATGCTGTGTTCATCTCTTCTGTCCATTCTATGTGTTTGTTTTCCTGCTGTGCTTCTTTTAGTGCCTGTAACAAGGGCCTTGTGTACGCTGCATAATCCAATATCCATGCTCGGCAATAGTTGCACATACCCAGAAATTTCTGCATCTCTTTTACTGTTTTGGGCTCCCCAACTGTTCTAATCGCCTGTGCCCTGTCTGGTATGATCCGCTTGCCATCCTTTGATATCAGCTGTCCCAAGTATAGGACCTCTGTCAGACAGTATTGTAACTTCCCCTTGTCCACCTTGTACCCTTTATTGGCCAATAATGTCAGGAGTGTTATTGAGTCCTTTCTACACTCTTCCTCAGTTTGTGCACAAACCAATAAATCATCAACGTACTGAATCACTGTGCTTTCTACAGACAAATTCCCCAGATCTTCATGTAGTACCCTGTTGAATATGCTTGGGCTCTCGCAATATCCTTGTGGTAGTCTGCAGTGTTCGAACCTCCTCCCCCCTAGTGTAAACGCTGTTAAGTACCTGCTCTCTTCTGCTAGGGGAATCGAGAAAAATGCATTTTTCAAGTCAATAACTGTGAAGTGGGATGCCGTTTTCGGAATGTTGCACAGTATTGTCGCCGGGTTCGGGACTAAAGGGAACTCCTTCTGAATCACATCATTGAGTGGGCGTAAATCTTGTATCATCCTCCATGAACCTCCCTTCGCCTTTTTAATCGGGTAAATGCATGTGTTGCATGGGGAGTTTGAGGGCACTATTATTCCTTGTGCTAGCAGTGCATCGAGTGTCTCTCTGATCCCTTCTTCTGCTTCGCGTGACAATGGATATTGTTTTACCCGGGGTAGAATTGCTCCCTGTTTCAGTTTTATTACCACAGGCTGAACCCCATGTAATAACCCCACATCATGGGGGCCATTTGTCCATATGTTAGTGGGTACTAACCTCATGTCGTCATCAAAAAATGCATGTGGTGCTCCTACTACTGCCATTAATTCAACTTGAGTTTTTCTGGCTGTAACTACAATGTCGCACGGCATTGCTAGTTCCATCACTATTTCGCCATCTGTCTCAGTGTCAGAAAATAGCTCCTCGTCCGAGAGCTCCCTCAGTGGGATATTTGCATTTGTACACAGTACTGTCCGCCACTCACATCCTTCCATGTCAACGCCAATCACACATATTCTGTTTGCTGACACGTGTACTGCGTGTAAATCCAACGATAGCACTGACCCGGGAGCAGTGTCGGGGCTTGCTATGGGGCGGAAAAGGAATTCGGCTGGAATCCTCCAATCCATCCTTTTTAGTTCTGGTACTATGAGAGCCAATGTTCTCATGCCCTCAACAAACATCTCCTCGTTTCTTGGTAACCCTCTGATCTCTTGCATGATTGTGTGGCCGTGTATTACTGCTAATATGCGGAGGGGGCATATGCCTGGCGTCGAACATACGATACCGCTCCCTGTGAATGATATTGTCATGTTTAGTTTGCTTAAGAGATCTCTCCCCAGCAAATTAATGGGAGAGTGTTCATAGTACAGTAGGGGTGCTTTCACTGTTTTACCCCCCACTGTCACATCCAATGCCTCTGTGTAAGGAACTTCAATTACAGCCCCAGAGAACCCCTGCGTCTCTAACGTTCTATTAGATAACGGGAACCGGCCCTCTCTAATGCATGATTTCTCCGCTCCCGAATCCACCATGAATATGAACTGCTTGTCTCCTATCTGCGCTCCTATCAATGGTTCCTCTGATGCATTGTGGGTCGTAGATAGTACTGGACACGCAAGTGCTCTCTGTGGGCTGTCCTATGCGGGGTGTCTCATTGCCCCCCCTTTATCAAAAATGTTCCCCGAAACTACTGACACCCCGCTGTAAGGTGCAGGGGCAGGCGCTCCATTAGCTACTGTGGCGAAAGTGTTACCTGGCGTGTATTGCATATTGTCATTATTCTGTGGGTGGTTTTGTGTTCTGTACTGATGTCCGTGTAGTTGTGCGTTACTTCTTTGTCCTACATTTTCTGGTTGCTGGTATTGTCCCATGGGGAGGCCGTAGGGGCTTCCTGGGTGGGGGTGACCGTACTGTTCTGTCTCCTGGAACCCGTTGTTTTGTCTGCTCCTGCACTCTCTTGAGTAGTGCCCCCATCTCCCACAATTCCAGCAGCTCCCCTGTGGACCTCTGGGACCCTGCCACCCATTTCCTCCCATTCCTCCATACCCTTGTCCTCCTCTTCGGCCCCTGTACCCACCTCTTCCCCCTCTTGGGGCCCACTCTTGCCACGTTGGACCTCCGTTCTGCTCCTGCTCCGTCCACTGTCGTTTTCCTTGTCCTGTCCAATTTGCTGCTATTCTTCCTTGTATTGCTATTTGCCCCTCCTCTCCTTCGTCTCCCTCCCTCATGAGTGGGAGTCCTGCTACCGCTGCTGCAACCTTCACCAGTTTTGATTGTACCAACTTTGCCTCGTCTGCCAACCTTTTCTGTGCTACTTCCCTCTCTCTCTCTTTGATCCTTTTGCAATGGTGCACTATTATACTTTGGATCTCTGGCCACCCCTTTGCCTCAACGCCCGCTATTTTATCGAGTGCCTTCTGCACCTCTTTTGGGAGCCCTCTCTTAATGATAAAATAAAATAGAGATGTGGATTGGTGCCAGGGCGTGCCCGTTTCCGCTCTCCACATCTCCTGCACCCGGAGAATGTAATCCATAGCATCCTCCCCGTCATTCATTGTACATTGCATTACTGACTGTAAATCAGGGGTATCTGGGAATGTCTCCCGCAGTGCGTCCCACACCCTTGCTCGTACTGTATTAAAGGAAGCCCCATCATGGCGATCACAGTCCAACGTCACGGCCGGGAAACCAGCCTTAGCCCATACTCTGTCCGCTTGATCTCCTACTGCGGTTACTAGTAGGCTTTTCACATCGCCTACTGCCAACGGTATGCCGGCGGTATGTTTCTCAAATGCATATATCCACTTGCTCGCCCCTCCTGACAGCTGGGGCAATAATTTCATTAAATTAGCCTTATCCATCTGAGCCCATGGTATATAGTTTGGTCTCCCCCCCCCCCTCTGTGTATCAATGGAAGTTGTAACTTCCCTTTTGCGGTTGCACCCTCCCTTTCCTTAGTCGCTGCTGACTCCAATGACGCCATCTTCCCCACCCTATTTCTTAGTCGTCCCATCCATTCGTCGTCTATAGTCCCTAGCGAACATGCACCGTCCACCTCCTCGCTTTCCCCTCCTACTGCCATACTCAACCTATCACTCTCATCCAACCCTCCTCTGACATCACATAACAAGTCCTCTCTGATCCCTCTCTCTCGTGATACATCACCAATGCTCCCTTCTACTGCTCCTACCTCTATTATTCGTGTCGGCTCTTCCTCAATTCTGAACAGTATTTCCCCCTTTTTCCATCCTTCCTCAATTTGTCTACTTTCGCTCGACGCTCTAGACGTGCGTCCTGATTGTGTAGGGGCGCACGCCGTGCGCTCACATATGTCTTTTATTCTTGAGAGTTCATCCCTTGCCACAGTAAGCCTCGACTCTAAGTCACTCGTTAGCTTCTCTATATCCACCCTCTGTGTGCTTCCCTGGGCGCGCTCTCTGGTGCTTTCGTATGGCGGGGGGGCTGTTGGTCTTTGTGGTGTACCAGTTGTGGGGGGAGGCACATAAGTAGGGTCGCTATATCCTGCTGCGGGGGCTGGTTTAGGTAATATCGGGTACAAACTAATCACCTCCGCAGGTTGTTCTGTACTTAGCTGTTCCTTTTCCTCTCTTGGAATCATCAGTGGATTATCTGTGGTGGAAGGTAGATCAATATTTGGTGCCGGAGCTTTGGGTGGGGGTACTTCCTCAAACAATCTCCAGAGGTCTAATATCTCCTTCCTATTTTGCCATTGTTTCCCCTTATACTTGAGGCTAATGCATGCTCGTACCATATCAAGAATGCTTTTGTCAAAAGACCCTCCCTCGGGCCAAATCTGGGGCAGACCCTCCCCTTTCAATTCTGTTACCCATTGATCGTGATATTTATTTATTCGTTCAGCGTATCCCGGTAAGCTCTTACAAATATGTGACAAGGGAGTTTCGGCCCCCATACTCTAAATCACTAACACAGCCGTGTCCACCTTTTTTACTTTTAGTTAGGTGTAGATATGTGTATGTATACCTTTATGGCACAGACAAGAGCGGACGTCTCAAAAATTATCACCCAACTTTATTCACTGCGCAAATCCTTTCTCACTCACCATAGCTCATCTCCTTCCCATTCCCATACACTCTCATGTGATTTCACTTGCAACTGATCAATTACTAGTTATGGTCAACACTCTCTGGCACCACCTCGCGGTCAACCGGTCGTCTCCAACACTCACACGGTGCGCGCACCCTTCACAATGCTTTTCCACTCACACCTCGTCTTTTTTTCCTCCCTTTCCTCCCTGGCCAGCTGTCCCTGTTTTTCTGCTAAGGTTACTATGTTCACGTCTGTACGTGCCACTACTTAATCCCCACTCCTACAAATGTGCTCCCTATTTTATAGTTCTTCTACAAGTATATTTACCTTATACCCTTTTCGCTTTCTCCCCCTGCCCCGTGGAATGGAAAAAAGAAATAGAGAGAGTAGCAATCACTAAAAAATATTCCCGGTGTCTCCCTTTGCCAGACACCAATAACTTATTTCTTACTTCTTCATATATTCCCAGTACTAGTTTAGATAGCACTATGCGGCGCCGCCTTCCACCCCCTTTCGGAGCTAGGTTTCCGTCACTTCTACCACTTCACTTATTTCTTACTCCTAATGGCCATATGCAAAGAAAAGATAAAGAAAGTTTCAAGACCCGTCTTTAGTAGACCCCCGTTATTCTTCTCCTCTACCTGTCCCCGTTCTCCTGTTATAATTTCCCCTCCCTTCCCCTTTACGATCGCTCGCACTCAGTACTCACGTGCCCGTCTTGAACCGATAGTCTCCGAAACTGGGTCCGTCCAGGCAGTGTCACCGGTAACTCAACGGTCAGCCCCTGGCTCCGGCGAGCGGCACTCAAAGGGGATTTTTTTCCAATCGGGATCCCGTACCCTTTCTCATTGAGTGCGCACTTCTTATTGTGCCGGTCGCCGTTGGCGGGCAGCCTCCCGGAGCCGGCTCACCGTGCGTATCCCTTCTCGACCGGAGATTCTCGTGCCACAAGGGGGTCGTTAAAAAGGAGTTAGGAAAAATAATTTGGAGATATCACGCTATCGGGGTCACCACTGAAAGGAAGCGCCCCCAAATTCAGCACGATCCTCCCCGCAATGAGAGACAATAAGGGACTCTCCCGTAGTGGGAATAAGACCAAGACAGAGTGCGGGTGAGCGTAAGTGGGAGTTTATCCAAAGAATAGGGCATGCAAAGAACTCTGCAACCTCCGAGAGCGCTCTGTCTGACAATAGCAAAGACAGGCGTATTTCTAATACAAAAAACGTCATCAGAACCTACACACTATAGGGGGCACAAGTTAATTGGGATTGGGTGGCGTCGACTAACTATAGGTGTTGCTGCAGCGTGGTTGGTCTTGGCGTGAGGACGTCACTGGTCAGCCTCGTGGGTTGGGTTGGGCCTGTCAGGCCAGCTTGAGGTCATCCGAGCGGTGTTGGTATGCTGGGGCAGCCTGTGACAAAGATGAATACCTTTCCTGACTCGTTTGCCCTAGGCCATGCACACTGCAGTTATTCAAGAAACGACATCTAAGTTCATCAATAAATCGCTCAGCAGTTTGTCTTATAAAATAAACGCAACACATGAGGAATGCACCTCGTGAGAGGTCCGGTGGTTGTCGGTTGGGGTGAGATTTACCTGTGTCCTATTGACCGGTATTTTAGGTCGAGGGGCTGGGCTCTGGGGCCTGAGCCGAATGATACATGTCTGTCTGCCGCGTTAGAAGTTATTATATAAATGGGTCTCTGTGTCTTGTCCCAGTGATGGGGGTCGTCATGATTCTTGGGGTGGTCTAGGGGGGGGGTTGTGGAATTTACGAGAGGGTGCTGGTAGATCAGTAGATTCAAACGTGGGTTTATTACCGTGCTGTAAATAACACAGGTGGCGGGCTGTGGCCTTGGGTGCGGTACCGGGGCCTCTGACTCTCTGAAGCGGCTCCAGCTTGGTTGGGGGAGGTGAGGGAGCGCGGCACATGCCTTAGCTTCTTTATCTGGCAGGCTTGGTAGGGTGGGAGGGAGAATGGCCTTGCATATATTCACAAAGGTTTTTTCCTCGTGCGTTGCTAACTTTTGAATGCAGAACTTTTATAATGTTCCGCCTTATTTCGATGTTATTTAAACACACATATATATTTCAATTTCGTTACACATTTCTTTAATACAGTCGGTCCGAGTACCTTTTCATTACCTAACATTATATTTACTACATGGTGTGATTATTTTATGTACATTAGACGTTACACGGGGTAGTTCTAGGTTATGGCCTACAGAGATTGATGCTCGCTGCTTTAGGTGATTAAGAAAGCATATATGAGTTCAGGTTTCTACATAAAATTGTAAGAACACTTATACAGATAAAGGCAATACATTTGGTCGACATCTTTCTCTGTGGTTATAGCAGCACTAGTCCAGACCTGGGGTGGTATCATGTAACGTTACATCTTTATGGTTTATTCACAGTTTACAGGATCTGTTTAAACAGAGGTAGTTCGTTAATACCAATACTTGAATTATTTTCTACTTTCTTCAGATAGTGATGCTTCAGCTTTTTTCCCGTCACCCTGGCCTCGCGGACCAGGTCGTGCGGGGTGCAATATTACATTGTGAACGATAAAATGTTACAGTGTTAGCATCTCGGGTTAGCTCATACCCGACTTTCTCATGGGAACGCGCTCGCAGCGGATCTACCAGGGCTACTGCGGCGGCAGAGATGCATGAAAGGCCCTCCAAAGGTGGGGGCCTCGTTACAGTGTGCTGAACTCACGCCATGTTTGCTAGACAAGATGGCTTCTAGGCCTAACTGAATTTTGGTATATGCAGGGAACGGATACGTGTGGGCAATGTCGTTGGCGGGTGAACCCTCCTCCACCTGGGCCCGGGTGGCATGAGGGGACGGCCACCGAGTCATGGTCCTCACCTGGGGAGAAGGCTGCAGGTGAGGAGGGCCTCGCGGCCAGTCCTCCCCTACAGTGGGCTATGTTGTTTGTGGCGGTTGACTGGAAGCTGGATGAACAAGGAGACAGCTTCCAAGTGGCGCAGGAATTGGGCACCACACTACATAACGCCACATAGTCAGCAATGTGGGAGGAGCGGCAGGGAGCAGGTCCCCATTTCATGAGAAAAACAGACTATACTACTGAGTAACACAAAATAAGAACTCAGACCCTGTATTTCAACTACTGATTACTGCCTGGTATCGAACAACAGTGCTGGAAGGAGCTTATCTACAAGTGGGAGAGGGACAACTCGGTACAGAGAAGACAACACAGAAGATCTTGGCTAGTTTCTTTTGGCCAGGTTCCCATGGGCAAGCTTCCAGATTCTGCCGGTAGTGTGAGGAATGTCAGAGAAAAAACAGAGCCAATGTACCAAATGCGCCATTGCAGCCCATGCCTTTTGATCATGGAACCCTTCCACTGGATAGGCATGGATATTGTGGGGCCTCTTGAACCCACCAGGAGTGGAAACAAATATCTCTTGGTGATAGACTATGCTATCCGGAACCTGGGGGCATTTCCCTTACGTAGCACCATGGCTCAACAGATCTGTCGTGTCCTGGTAACGTTAATGGCACGAGTGGGGATACCATGGAAAATTGTAATCGACCGGGGTATGAACTTTGTCTGCTATACTCCAACAGCTATGTCAAACCTTATGCATCGAACAGCTGAAAATGGATGAGCTAGTCGAAAGGTATAATCAAACGACTAAGCAAATGCTGCAGAAGACCCTATGCACCACCAAATGAAACTGGGACCTGGTGATACAGTGGATCTTGATGACGTTAAGGAATACTTTCCAGTCTCCACAGAATTGACAACTTTTAAATTACTATTCGGCATGCCGGTATGGACTCTATTGGACATTTTGAAGGAGGAATGGGAGGAACAACCCTAAAAGGAGATGACACTGGCCAAGTATGCAGACCAGCTTGCCAAGAAAGTGGAGACGTTACAGACTATTGCTCACACTCACCTGCAGCAGGCTCAAGGCATCAAAGGGAAGCAGTACAACAGGGGGTCATGTGTCCGAAGCTTCCAAGTAGAGGAGACACGGTCCTGGTATTATTGCCTACCTCCGAGCACAAGATACTGGCTTTGTGGAAGGGACCTTATGCCATTCACCAGCTCCTCTGTCCAGTCATTTACAAAGTCCATACTTACCATGTGAATCTCCTTAAGAAATGGGTGGAACCAGCACAAACCTTAGCTATGGTAGGCACAGAAACACAAACCACTACCAAGATGCATTTTAAGTTTGAAGCTATTGGAAGGGAGGCCTTGTGTGTCAACTGTTAGAAACCAGAAGGTGTCACGCCCGCTAGTCCCCGGCGATCTGTCATCCAGGGAGCCAGGACACCGCCATGTTTGCTGGGGGGTGGACCAGTGCAGGAGGATCACCTGGGTGAGGGATCTTGTGGGAGTGGGACACCGGTTGGCGAAACGTGGTATTCCTCCCCTGTAAACCATTTACCCTATCCTACCAGATAGGATATTTGGGAACTTTACCCCTACCCCCTTTCACTTTTCACAAACACTTCACAGAGACATCCTGCTCTGGGAGAAAACAGACTCACACCCGAGCAGTGTACCTGACATGTCACGCTACTATGTACGGTGAAGTCGGGCAATTACTGACAGTGAGTCACACCTGACTTCCATTAAAATTCCCCACGCGGATAAAAGGCGAAGCACAATCTGAGCGAGGCAAAGTCCACAAAGGAACAGCAGTTTAGTGTTGGCAGCTGAACAAGGGGAGAAAGACGGCGAACAAAAAAGGGTTCGGAAGGAGAGAAATAACCCTTGACATTTTCAGCAAGAAACCCTTACTTTTAAGGAACCTTCGAGTCGCAAAGCATAAGGCCAGGAAACCAGACTTAAGAATCCTGCATTTTGTGTCGGAGATACCGAAGGCCCTCCTGCATAACCGACCAAGGTAGGGAGGAGCAGCAGCTGTGGTATTGTCAGAGAGATCAACACAGCCGGTGAGTTGGGGAGGCCGATGCAAGACCGGTCTGTGTTGAAGCCAAGGTTGCAAGCGGCAACATTGTATAACGAGTGCTGGAACGATCATTGTTAAACGCTTGTGATGAGACCCGAGTAAAGCTAAACGGCTGATGAATGTTTGAACTTGAGAAGGAAAGATACGTTACTGTTGACAGAGTGGTCGGGCACCGTGAATGTGTTCAATCTGAGGTCTCTGTAAGGTATCCGGCCAAGAAGTGGTAGAAAGGAAAGTAGACCATTGATCAAAACATTTTGCAAAGTGAATCGAGGTGGTCCTGCAAGGGTTTAAGCAAACCCCATTGCACATTCGAAAGTGTTTGATTTTGATATCAAGAGGAAACCGTAGAAGGTGAGATTACATGGTCCGAGCCCTAACGAGGGAGACAAAATTTGAATATTGTGCAATCTGAATGACACCTGGCCTAGTAGGATTGTTTTCTGTCCTCCCTTTATTCCCCCTCCCTTGCCTCATCGCGCCTTGTAACACCATGGTATGAGCCCAAACGAGGGAAACCAATTGTAAACATTTGTGCAAAAAGGGGATCCAAGCCTGAAGGAGGGAGACCCATGTTGAACATTGGATGTAGGAACTTGTGCATGTGAAGATCCTGATAAGAGTGGAACTTTTTGATATTGGTTTAAGACAAGTCCTCTGCAGTAAGAGCCTGTTATTGGAAAAGAGGCTTTGGCAGAAGGCCCTGATTCCTATGCTTTGAACTGTATCATTGTGGCAGAGAACCCAGAGTGTGTGCGAAGCTCTAACATGCCGACTTGCCCTGTGCAGAAAATGTGGGGAAGGGAAGTCAACTGCTCAACTGTCCCGACATATTATTTCTTGAACACTTTTCTTTTTGCAAACACAATTGCCCCCTGCCCTTTTGTATTTAGAAGTAAGGATTGGCAATAGATTTACTAGTATAGGCCCTTTTTAGTTTGACAGAGACTCAACCTGGACTGCGTTATTAAAATATGATGTTCGTAGCTTGATCCCATCCTTAGATTTAGTTTAGATAGGCGTCAATCAACTGATTGAAGTACAGTAAACACCCTTGAACTGTGATCACTAGTGTCTGTCTCCACTGTTTGATACCATGCCTTCCTTACATGTGGTCTGGAGTGGGATACGATTCAATTGACAAAAATTGAAAACCCATGCTGGGCATTGTCATACCACCAGGAGGAGAAAATAGGATTATTAAACTCCTTGAGTCAGATACAATATACACTATAAAAGAGGGCTTGTTCTCCCAAATTCAAGTCCCAATTGGCCAACAAGCTTTGTTTTTCAAACACAGTTATTGTTAGATAACCTTCCGATCTCCCACTATAATATCCAACAATGGGATCGAAAAATAATCTTAAAAATAAGACCTGCACACATCTTCATTAGACCTAGCACCCTGAATCCACCTTTACCTGAACCTTTCCTTTTTGGTACCAGACTGGTTTCAGTACCTTGCTCATCTGGTGTAGAAATCAACCTACCCAGGTCTTGCCCTCTGTCAGGATCAAGTTCAAAGAAGTCAGCGACTTAAAAACCCTCTCGAAGGAAGTTGAGACCCTTTTTATTTCAACTCAAAGTGTCATGGAGGGAACCCTTACTCCCCTGGAAAACATGGCCAACCTTGAAGATCTCATTGCCCAACTGGCTACCCATCAGATTTAGGCCAAAGCCAGTCTCCAGGAAAATGTATCAAAGTTAGTTGAGTTAAAGGCAAGACCCCTATTACCTCAAGGGATACTACAACCTTACCAGGAGGGAGAAGACCTAGGGAATTTCTTTTTGAATTTTGAGCAATTAGCTGAGCAATTCAGATGGGAAGAAACCCTACATTGTTTGTATTTGGGATCCTACAGACCGCCTACCAGCTACTTAACCTTGCTCAGGGGGCTACCTTTATATTCATAAAAGAGGGCCTCCATAAAGGGTAGGCCAAACCTGTAACTTCTAATGACAGAAATGAAGGGCTGTTAGATTAAACCCTGGTGAACCCCCCCCCCCCCCACTCAATTGAGGGGAACGAATTAAGAACACAGTATCCCTCTCAATTAACAAAAAGACCATGAAAGAGTTGATTGAAATGATGATAATTCTGGAACAAATCACCAATTTGTAGCATCCCTTTTTACAGAAAGCAGTATTACAGCTAAACCGACCTACCCAAGTCATAGCTATTGAAAATGCCCAGTATCACTCCGATGCAGTAAACCGTTTTCACTCTGTACACAGGGGTGAAGAACAGAAAGATCACAAAGCCACATACTGCTCACAATCCCAGGTACTATATAGAGGGAGAGGGTTCTCTAAACCCAAAGAGTGGATCCCGAAAGAGAGAATAGAAGTCGGAAGACAAGACCCGAAAGGGTAGAGAGGAAAGCAGGAGATAATAACCTAAAGGCAATTAACCGTCGCCTCCTATTTGTTTTTCATGTACAAAAACTGCCCATCTGGCTCGACATTGCCCTAAAAATCTAAAAGAAGAACCTATGGAGATAGGGTGCCTAAGATGGGACGAGTGAGAAGAAACAGAGGCTGATCTAGAAGCCTTCCACATGTGTCTATGCCGGTCTTCAACTGACATTGCGTATGACAAGCCCTAGTCAATGGTAAGCCTGTAAAGGTGCTAATTGATTCAGGCAGCAAGCAAACCTCCGTAAGGGCCGATTTGGTGACAACAGCAGACTCAGAAAATGCGACCCTACTTAGAGTCACATGTACATTAGGGGGGGAATTGCGGCTGGTGTCATCTGCCATTATTCCCAGGCTCCCCGAAGAGGTCATCATAGGAAGAGACTTCGCAGCATTTTCTTCTCTCTTACAAGATCTTCCAAATCCCCATAGCAAATTTACACCCCAGGATTGCTGGCAACTTGACTGTTAAACCCAAACCTCTCCAGAGTGGGAGTGGACAGAAACAGAATCTCATGAGCCTACAATTCACCAAGAGCGTACCACAAAATAGAACACTAAATAACAGGTTCACCACCTCAATCCCAATTTATAGGCCACACTAGAGAGACAAATATGAACACCCCGCCTATACCAGAAAGGAGGAAAAGAAAATTGTGGACTATGCAAGAACCCCTGGATATATATTTTCCTTGTTCTCTCCGGGATCCTAACATTAGAGGACCTCGGAAAAGACCAAGTATATCCACCTCGCATAGGGGGGGGTATGTGAGAAACCAGAAGGTGTCTCACCCACTAGTCCCTGGGCATCTGTCATCCAGGTGGCCAGGACACGGCCATCGCTTTTGGATCCAGTTCCTGGGGTGGACCAGTATGGGAGGATCACCTGGGTGAGGGGTCTTCGGGGAGTGGAACACCGGATGGCAAGACATGGTATTCCTCCCCCAGTAACACATTTACCCCATCTCACATACCTCGCATAGGGGGGGGGTATGTCGGAAACCAGATGGTGTCTCACCCACTAGTCCCTGGGCATCTGTCATCCAGGTGGCCAGGACACGGCCATCGCTTTTGGATCCAGTTCCTGGGGTGGACCAGTATGGGAGGATCACCTGGGTGAGGGGTCTTTGGGGAGTGGAACACTGGATGGCAAGACATGGTATTCCTCCCCCAGTAACACATTTACCCCATCCTACCAGGTATGATACGAGTGAACATTCCCCCCCCACCTTTCCCTTCACAAACACTTCCACACAGACAGCCCTCTTTGTGAGAAAACACTCCTTCCCGAGCAGTGTACCTGACATGTCCCACTACTGTGGTCGGGCGCAGTAAGGCAATTGCTGACAATCACTCACAACTGACTTCCATTAAACTTCCTCACACGGATAAAAGGCAGAGCACGAGAGCACACTCTGAGCGAGGCAAAGCACACGAAGGAACAGCAGTTTCGAGTCAGCAGCTGAACGAGGGGAGAAAGGCAACAAACCAAGAAGGGTTCGCACAGAGGGAAATACCCTTGACCTTTCTTGGCAAGAAATCGTTACTTTCAAGAAAACTATGAGTCGCAAAGCCTAACGGCAGGAAACCAGACTAAAGAATCTTGCATTGTGTGACGGAGATACCGCAGGCCGTCCTGTGCAACCGACCATTGTAGGGAGGAGCAGCAGCCACCATGTTATCATCCTCGTTGTCAAGAACAAAGAAGCACCAGAGAGATCAACACAGCCGGTGAGTTAGGTAGACTCATGCAAGACTGGTCTGTGTTGAAGTCAAAGTTGCAAGCGGCAACATTGTATAACGAGCGCTGAAATACGCGACTAAAGCTGAACGGCTGATGAATGTTTGAACTTGAGAAGGAAAGATACAATACTGTGACAGAATGATCCAGCACCGTGAATGTGCTCAATCGAAGGTCTCTGTTAGGTATCCCACCAAGAAGTGGTAGGAAGGAAAGTAGAAGATTGATCAAAACATTGTGCAAAGTGAATTGAAGTGGTCCTGCAAGGGTTTAAGCTAAACCCGTTGCACATTAGAAAGTGTTCGATTTTGATATCAAGTAGAAACCATAGAAGGTGAGATTACATGGCCCGAGCCTGAACGAGGAAGACCAAATGTGAATATTGTACAGAAGGGACCCGAGCTCGAACGAGGGAGAACATGGTCCGAGCCCGAACAAGGGAGACCAAGTGTAAACATTGTGGTAAAAATGGGGCCCAAGCCTGAAGGCGGGAAGCCCATGATGAACACTGGATGCGAGAACTTGTGCATGTGAAGATCCTGATAAGAGTGGAACTTTGATATGTGTTTGTTACGACAGGCCCTCTGCAGTAAGAGACTGTTATTACAAAAGAGGCTTTGGGCTTTGGCAGAAGGCCCTGATTCCTATGCATTGAACTGTATCCTTGTGGCAGAGAAGCCAGAGTCTGTGTGAAGCTCGAACGTGCCGCCTTGCCCCGTGCTGAAAACTTGGGGAAGGGAAGCCAACTGCTCAACCGTCCTGACATATTATTTCTTGAACACTTTTTTTCTTTTTGCAAACACAATTATCCCACGTCCTTTTGTATTTGGAAGTAAGGATTGGCAATAGGTTTTTTAGTATAGGCCTTTTTATTTTACCAGTGACTCGACTAGGACTGTGTTGTTATTATTAGATGGTCGTAGATTGCTCACATCCTTAGATTTAGGTTCTATAGGCATTCAACCAATCCATTGAAGTTCAATAAACACCCTTGAACTGTGATCACTGTCTTCACAGTTTGATACCATGCCTTCCTTACACAACCCAGAACTAAAAGACAGTCGGAGGTCAGAATTGGACATCCTTGTCAGCGAGTTCCAGAATACTTTCTCATCATTACCAGGTCGAACCACTGACTCAAACGATGGGACATATACTCCACCACATCTTACAGTATGATTGTGTCCATATCGGATCCCAGAAGCCTGCATCTGTGCCGTGGATGCAGAGGTACAGTCGATGCTGGAGATGGTAATCATCAATCCTTCACACAGTCAGTGGTGTTCCCCGATAGTACTGGTTCCAAAGCCGGATGGCAGTATCTGGTTCTATATGGACCTTCAAAAACTGAACAACGTCTCAAAATTTGATGCCTATCCTATGCCCAGGATAGAGGATCATTTAGATCAACTGGGGCCGGCTTACTACCATTGACCTCACAAAGTGATATTGGCAGATTCCTCTCCGTACGGAGGATAAGGCGGAGACCGCATTTGCCACACCAAAACCCTTGGGCAGCAGTCGGGATGAGGGTGGTGTGAGCAGAACAGCGCCAGTATGTTGAATAAAGGAGCATATAAGAGACGATAATTCCTGCCTACCGATTATTATTTTGCATCAAGAGGTGACACCATGTTTCATTATTTCTCTATGCAAAAGGGTTTACCAACTCTTTCGCTTGTGCACACTCCTCCAACAGGTGCTTGTGAGACTTGCAGCCTCTTGACCTCTCTGGTTGGTTACAGGACAAAAGGGTGGTGTGGGCCCTGATGTGGATAGTGTTTGGAGCCATTCCCTTTTAGGCGAAGATGTATATGTTTACCCTGGATGACATCTCTGCAGTGCCACAAGTGTAATGCCTGGGGAATGTAGGTAGGCTTATCATGCTCTTTTTAATACTGAGAAGAATGGCAGGGTTGTTTATAAACCACGCCAGTTACACTTTTCTGGGACATTTAACAAAGTGAAGTAGATATTTGTGCTTTCTTGGCACTCTTGATCCAATGACTGAGGTGGTGAAAAAAGGCTATATGCAGGCACGGGGAATATGTGTCAAGACAGCAATTCTCATTCAGGATTTGGCCATGAAAGATACTGCACCAAGCTTTGAGTCTTTTCCAAATCCAAATATTCCTAGGATGACTCCTGAAGATGCCAGAGAGGTGCATCCAATTGAATGGATCCGCAAATTGTGTGCTGGATGGTCTCTGAGAAACCTTTTTCACACGCAGGGCCTATTTCACTAATTCTAATTGGTGCCCCTTGTTCCCGTTGGCCCATTATATTGAGGTGTGGCTATGGGACACATAGGATCAACCTTCCATTTCAAAGTTAAAACTTGTTTTCCTATTGAAGAAGTAGTGGACAACACACCTGACCTGAACATGGACCTGGAGATGCTCACTTTAATTTAACTATGTGAGAAAGACTAAGCATAGCCTTGTCATCCGTGGGGATTATTCCAGGAGTAATTAATTATTGGATGTTTTAGGCCTATTCACAATGTTCCAGTGCGCAGCAAGACGCCCATTTTTCAAATGTTGTCCTAGATCCAGAGACCATTCTCTGGCATTCCCTAAACATTGCCCAGAGGCTGAGGGGCTTTTCTTCAGTTTTGCCGTCATTCAGAAAAGGGATATATTTCTCATCATAGTCACATCCTTGGACCAAGTGTAGGTCAACATAAAGAGTCTTTCAAGGTTTTCACTCATGCCAGTCATGGAAAGGGCTGCTCGGCTGGTTGTTGCAGACAATGCTTCTCCAGATCCGGCCCGCATGGTTTTGGCAGGAGTCCTCAATATCTTCAGAGCTACGACTCATCCCCATTCCTCTCTCAATATTGTTACGGCAGCTTCTTGCAGGATTACACGCTCAAAGGATACACTGGCAGGTGGCAGGTATTCTTCAGTTACTTTATTCAGGTAGCTTAATTCATCAGATCTCATCAGGTACATTGGGAGATTAGGAAGTACAGACAGGAACCCACTTGTTCCCACCACCCAGGCTACATCTTTCCAACTGCCCTGGGTGGAATCCCATTCACACAGAACATTCCAATCATTCTACTAACATTCCAAACCTCACATCACACCTTGCATACACCTTATGCAACCAAGAATCAGGATCTAGGAAGGAAAGCCAATCACAACACCTCCTTCCGTTACCACAAACGCACCTCTCAATCAAACAGCAGCACACTAAAGGTCACCGCTAATCACAACACCTCCTTCCTTTACCACACAACAAACGCACCTTACAATCAGACAGCACCACACTCAACATAAACTGTAGAACCTCTGGCACCAGAACAATAGTTAAACCAAGGGGATGGCTGACCAACCGGGTGTAACCTACCTACATGTAATGGCGCCACACCAACATTGCAACCAAACGCTACCATCTCAACAAACACTCAAACACCTTCTACCCACCACTGCCACTGGCGGATCACCAGCCTGCCACACTGGAGTGCTACCTGCCCCTCTGGGCTATCAAACTACAAAACCCAAACCAACCTGGAAAACTAAACTCCTCCCGTCCACAACTGCCCTTGGCAGTCCTGAGGGCTGCCACACCTGAGCACAAGTGGCCACCTATGTTAGTATATTAGCTGGCATGTCGCTCGCTACACCACTGCGAGGGAACATCTCTAACCTACCGAGACAGACCCCGAAGGATCAGGCGCATACTTTCCACAACACCTAAGATGCACATTCACACCTGACCCATTTTATTTATATATATATATATATATATATATATATATATATATATATATATATATATATATATATATATATACACACACACCCCCACCCCTTATGCATGGAAAAAAAGCACACTTGTTAAGCAACTAACAAAATACCAGCCCCAAAGTGTTGGCCAGACACTGTGAGCCCTCAAAACCAAGCACTAAACCGGACCGGCTAGGCGCTGCCACAAAGATGTTGAGATCGCCCAGGCTCCCAGAACCACCCAAGAGTTAATCCAGGATGATTCCTAAAGAAACACTAAAATCAATAAGTAACAACTAAACACAACCACTGTATGCATAACAAAGGGTCACTACACATCATCTCCTGTGGCTGCATACACACCATGCATCACCACAGACTCTGCACTAGAGTCTTTTGACCAGCCCACCACTGGTCACTACACACCACAACGCCTGTGGCTGCATACACACCATGCATCACCACAATCTCTACGCCAGAGTCACTTGACCAGCCCACCACTGGTCACTACACACCACAACTCCCGTGGCTGCATGCATACCATGCATCACCACAATCTCTACGCCAGAGTCACTTGACCACCCCACCACTGGCCACTACACACATCGACTCCCGTGGCTGCACACTCCATGCATGGCCACTGACCCTGCACCAGATTCTGTCACCATCCAACCAAGCACTGCAGTCGCTTCACCTGGATCCTGAATACTCTAGTACTCACTCAGTGCAACACTTTAACAAATGGTAAACAAGTACTTACCGGTGTGAGCAGGGCCCTACTCACACCTCAAGTAAACATGTAAATGGCTAATCACCAACAAAAATCATCACCACACTTAGCAATAGGACATGCTGTCCTAACATACGATTAACTCTCATATAGTTGTACTTATCAAATTCTAACAGTCCATTTAAGAGTCCATGTTGCATATTTGCAACTAAACATCCTGCAAATCCTCAGATAGCATTAAGTTAGCAAATAAAGCAGCAATAAGAATAACCACTTTAAAATGCAACACCCATAATATCAGTCATCACCACTCACACAGTGCACAAACATGCATCAGTAATAGCCACTTTAAAGCAACCTTGTACTATAAAAAAATCCTTGTCACATACTAAAAGTCCATTTAGCATAGTTGCAAAATTACATCCTGAAACACCTCAAAAGATTATTTCGAATGATGATGTATCCACCCAAAGTTATCATCGCACACACTCAGGTTTTTTTTTTAATTCACCAAAAACTATTGTCATTACACACGTGAAGTTGCAAGCAAACACAACACAAACCTCCACCGACATCATCTTGTCGCACATACTAGTTCCTGAAATTCCTCAAAATAGTTGAATCTGTAACATTGCCCCAACAGCACTTAACAAAACACTACCTCAGTGTGTAACCCCAACCATTACATAAGCACACTAGGTAAACGAAGTGTGATGACACAATGCAGCGCAGCACTAAAAAACATCAATAACCGTTCAGCCTCTCGTTATCCTATGGGCCAAACATGCTGGTCTCGGACTGCTCCACAAACAGCATAAGGCCCCAACTACAACGGTTATTCCTTTTACATGCAATGGCAGAGCGTCCCAATGCTTCCGTTGGCAGAGCGTCTGGTACCTCCAGCTCTGCACGTGTTTTTTTTTAAAAAAAGATTTTAAATTTCCCTTTTCCAATCCTGGGGAAGTCCTTATTCCTGAAGTGGCACCCGTACTTCTCCTTTCAACCTGGCGCTGTTCTTATCAAGATGCAGTCCTTGTCTGCCTGTTACATCGTACCGCCTCCCGCAGCACCCAAACCACTTTACAACAAAACCGTACATGGTACCGTCTCCCATAGCACCCAAACTGCCTCACGGGTGCCACAAGATGCTGTCCTACGTGACATTTCTTCGGTGTTTGCAGACCGACCAGTACCGGGCTTGCTTCCTGGTCACGTGGATGCACGGAGGTGGGTCTTTACTCACACCTTATCATTGGTGTGTTTCATCATACCAACAGTCTCCTCCGCGGTCACTGGCGAGGCGTCCAGCATTCTCTGCTATTGCCAACTCCTGCAGCGACCGCACTGACATCACCATTGGACAATGGAGAATGGGATGGTGCGGAGCTATGCAACTCCAACCGTCGTTACAGCAGGCCACTTCAGCGCAGGCATGTCCTCCCGACAATGCGGATCTCTCACTCCACGATCCCCTCCAAGCTCTGTGCAGACCATTCCACCACCCCATTACGGAAGAGTCTTTTCTAATATCAACGTTTAACAACTTCCAGGTAAAAACACCTCAATATCTCTACTTCACTACAGTCTTAAATATGCTTCGTATCATGCAGAGTCATGAAGAATCTTTGCATCCTTCTAGAGTCCCTAGCACAACTGGCTTGGGTGCTCACTCCAGACCATGTGCAGGGCGAAATTGCACCCTAGGGGCCTCCCCTTCAAAGCCCACTCCTTCTCTGATCCGGGGAAGCTTGCTCTTCAACCTAACAGGTGCATTTCAGGGGCAAGCTGGCACCTTCCTGGCAAAGCGATCCTTGGAGAGTCTTTGGGACCTTCTAAAGTCCTTGACACCTATGCAGCCTACTTACACCAACTGGAGGAACAGGTAACTCTTTATTTGAGCCACTAACAGTAACGAACCCCAGCCGGGGAAAGCACGCTCAACTGATACAGGTGTGTCAGCCTGTGTTCTAGGTATTATGAAATGATTACTCTTAGACTGAAAGTAGGGTATTTTGTTTCACGTAAACAACTTTTATTTAACTTGAACTCTTCTTTATAAGTAAAGGATACACCTTGAATTCTTGTGGCAGCTCGACAGAAAATCTCCTCAGGCAACTTGGTGAGTTTATTCAGGTAAGTCTCTCAGGCTTCACTCTCTCTCAATGTTAGCGATCTGTGTTTACCAAAGTGAATTCTCATCCCAATAGATAATATCGTAATGCTTCTATAGCCCATTTTACTGCGAGGCATTCCTTTTCTATGGCGGCATAATGCATCTCGTGGGGAAATAATTTCCTACTTATAAACCCCACTGGTCTTTCCGCCTCTCCTTGGTTTGGATAGAGGACTGCCCCAAGGCCGGTACCTGATGCGTCCGTGTGTAGATAAAATGGTGCTGTGAAATCTGGACAGTGAAGAATTGCTTTTTCAGAGAGAGCCTGCTTCAGGCTGCTAAAAGCTCTCTCCGTTTCTGGTGTCCGCCATTCTTTTCGTGGTGATGCTGAGGTCTTCAAAAGATTGGTCAGAGGCATTGCCAACGTGGAAAAATGGGGTATGAACCTCCTGTAGTAGCCTATGAAGCCTAGAAAGGCTCTCACCTGTCTAGGACTCTCGGGAAAATGTAGGTCTTTTATAGCCACTAATTTCTCCTCCTGAGGCTTTATGATGCCTTGCCCAACAAAATAGCCCAAATACTTAGTATGGAAATTAGCCATAAAGGACTTCTTAGGATTCACATGAAGCCCGGAACTTCGTAACAGACGCAGTACTGTTTCTAGATGAACAAGGTGATCACTCCATGTTTGGCTAAAGATGATAATATCGTCCAGATAGGCTCCAACATACGCTTCGTGTCCCCTTATGATTGAGTTCATCAGTCTTTGGAACGTTGCAGGTGCTCCATGTAACCCAAAGGGTAAGACTGTAAATTGAAATAAACCCAATGGAGTGGCAAAAGCGGTCTTTTCTTTATCATTAGGATGAAGCGGTATTTGCCAATATCCTTTCGTTAAATCTATGGTTGTTAAAAGTTTTGCCTTTCCGAGTTTATCCAGTAAGTCCTCAATCCTAGGCATAGGATATGCTTCGAATTTTGAGATTTCATTCAGCTTTCTGAAATCTAGACAAAATCAAGTAGATCCATCTGCTTTAGGGACTAGAACTATGGGTAAAGACCATTCACTTCTGGAGGGCTCTATGACCCCCAATTGCAGCACCTCTTGGATCTCGTGATTGATTGAACCTAGCTTTGCCTCTGGAATTCTGTAAGGTCGGAGTCTGACTGCTTCTCCAGGACGAGTCTCAATGCGGTGGAAGGCTAACTTCATCCTTCCTGGTAAACTGGAGAAGGTTTCTGCATATTTCTTGTTAAGCTCCCCGAGTTCCGTCTTCTGGTTCTATGACAAACTTTCATTTATATTCAATGCCTCCAATCCCAGATTTCCTTTTAATTGTGGGAACTGCTCCATCGGTATTTCCGTAGTATTTATCATTGCTATCGCCGTCTCTGGCTCAGACCATTTTTTAAGCAGGTTCACATGATAGGTTTGAGTTGGATATCTTCGATCGTTTTGTCTTACTCTATATGTCAAAGGCCCCAGGACTTCTTCGATTACATATGTCCCTCTCCAGGTAGCTAACATTTTGTTCTAATAATACCAACACCTTATCTCCTTTCTGGAAGGTTCTCAGCTGTGAGGTTCGATTGTAATAATACTCTTGCTTGACTTGATTCTTCAGTAAATTCTCTTGTGCAATTTTCTGTAAGAACTCCACCCTTTCCTTAAGCTGGAAGGCATACTATGTTAAAGAAATCTCCTGACCTGGATTCTCTTCCCAACTTTCTTTTAAAATGTCGAGTAACGTTCTCACGGGTCTCCCAAACATCAACTCGAATGGAGAAAATCCGGTGGAGGACTGGGGTGTGTTGCGTAGGGTCAGTAGTATCCATGGTAAAATCCGGTCCCAACTTCTTTCTCCAGGTTCCATAGATTTCCGCAACATCTGTTTGATGGTCTGATTATATCTCTCCACGAGACCATCAGTTTGGGGGTGATACACTGACATTTTCAGATGTTTTATCTTCAATACCCCACAAACTTGTTCCATGACTGCTGACATGAAATTGGTCCCACGTCAGTGATGATTTCTTTTGGTATACCTACTCGACTGAAGAAGGGTATCAATGCGTTGCATATACTTGGAGCGCTGGTTGCTCTGAGAGGGAAAGCCTCGGGATACCTAGTGGCGTAGTCGACGACCACTAGGATGTATTTATATCCTCTGGAGGATGATTCTAAAGGGCCAACAACATCTAACCCGATTCTACTAAAGGGTTCCAACACAATTGGCATGGGTTGAAGTGGTGCCTTTTTTACGTTGGCTCGATTTTTCTTCTGACATTCCGGGCAAGTCTGGCAAAATCGGGCTACCTGTGCATATATCCCGGGCCAGTAAAATCTCCCTAAAATTTTCTGTGTGGTTTTCTCTGTTCCTAAATGCCCTTCGCCCAACTGCAGATGTACCACTTCCATGACTGTTTGGTAGTATTTTCTGGGGATCAATAATTGTTTATTGATAGTTCCATTCTCATTCTCGCTGTAGCGATAGTACAAACCCTTTTCCTTGAAGAAAAAAGGTCCTTTTCCTGATACGTCATCTCGCACACTAGCCCTGCATTTGCTAACAACGGGTCCAGTTCCTGGGCCATGTGAAAACTATCGCCACCCTCATCCAATTTCCAGTCGACCACTACGGGACAGACATTCTTCTCCTCCCAGTCTCTTTAATTTTCTTATTGTGGCTTTGGTTTTCTTTTCTTTAGGTGGGTATACCGGGATCTCATGGTGAGCAAAAGGAGCATCTTGCAACCAACTCCCCTCAACCTTCTTCACTATTCTGGCAAAGTTCGGCACATCTGACCCTTCCAGGAGTGGCTCTGGCAATATCGGCATCACAGCGGCCCTGACTTCCATCTGTTCCCCAGCCACCTTTAAATGTATTTCTTTGGTAGGGTAAGATTTTACATCCCCGTGGACACAACGTATAGGGATCCCTTTGTTAGTAAATTTCACATCTCCTACTAATTCAGTACTTACTACAGTTTGTAGGCTACCGGTGTCTAGCAGGGCTCTCGTTGGCTTCCCATCGACCTCCGCCTCACAGGTATATGCATATGGTGACTTCGTCAGTACTGCTGTTTCAGACGATTCTCCTTCCTTGTGAACCTCCAGGTTTCCCACGTCCATCGGCTCTGTCTTGGTTCTCTTAGGACACATTCTGGCCAGATGCCCCCATTCTCCGCACTCGAAGCACTGTATTCCTTTGGGGATCACACTTGGCGTTCGCATTCCTGCGGGACCTTCACTGCCGGGCCTTCCCCTATTAGGTTCCCAATCCGGTTTCCTGAGCATAGAGTTAGGCCATCTTGCTGCTCCTATGTTCTTTGCGGCAGGATCATTAAAGTTAGTGCTGGATTTAGGGGTGGGCAAGTATACCATTGAGCGCCCTTGACCGGCCTTCTGATAAGCGGAGGCAATGTTAACGGCCTCCACAAGGCTGGGTCGATGATGTTGACGGACCCAGCGCTGCATAGGGACAGGTAGGGCCTCAATGAATTGTTCCATTACAATCTTCTCATTAATTTCCTGAAGTGTGGTATTCGTTGTTTGTAACCACTTATCCCCTAACTCCTTCACCCTATAAAAGAGTTGTCGGGGTGTCTCGTCCGGTTCTAACTTGATCTCCCGGAAGTTTAGTCTATAGGCCTCCTCATTGTGCCCTAAATGTTCTAGGACTACTCTTTTCATGTCCATATACGTAGTTTCTCCCGTTGGGTTGGCCGCCTGATAAGCGCTCTGCATCTCACCTGTCATGAGGGGTGCAATATAATGGCACCAGCTTTCATTAGGCCATTGTGCATTCCTTGCCACTCTTTCAAAATTGACAAAGAAATGCGCAGGATCCTCTGAATTGCTGTATTTTTGAAGTACTGATGCAGGAACCTGAGCATGCCTGCGCACTGCCGTAGCCTCCAATAACTGGGCTTGTTGGACTTGTATGGCTTGCTGGAACGTCTGTCTATCTGCTTGCGCTTGCTGATTCTGCAGTTGCAAAGCTTGCTGAAGAAGTTGATGCCCCTCACTCAGTGTCTTGATCAGCTCTTCCATGGCGTGTTGCGATCCCACTTCTTACACCAAATTTGTAAGCCTGTGTTCTAGGTATTATGAAATGATTACTCTGAGACTGAAAGTAGGGTATTTTGTTTCAGGTAAACAACTTTATTTAACTTGAACTCTTCTTTATAAGTAAAGGATACGCCTTGAATGCTTGTGGCAGCTAGACAGAAAATCTCCTCAGGCAACTTGGTGAGTTTATTCAGGTAAGTCTCTCAGGTATCACTCTCTCTCAATGTTAGCGATCTGTGTTTACAATCAACGTTGTCTTAGGATCTTTCTTACGGCCTTGACTCTTCGGGTTTCCTCCCTCTTAGCTTCCTTCCTCCTTTGTATTTTCTTAGATCATTTCCCCATCTTTTTTAGTTTTTTTTAGCTCTGTGGTTTCTTTTATCGTGCGTGCAACTTCCCACTTTATTTGTCAACGACTTCTTGTCAACGTTATTCACAAAAGTCTATACTGTGCTGTGTCGGGATTATCTTCAACTCCCTCTCTCGAGCTCTCATCTATACTTGCTTGTATCTTAGTGTCTCATACTTTCACTTTTCACTTTTCTGCCACTTTGTTCACCCAGGGTTTCAACTACCCTTATAACAATGTCAGTGTTCAGGGAAAATAAATGCCTCTTCAAACGAAAAAAACTTCAAGTCTGTAAAAACGATATGACGCGAGTGCTTTGTGCGTTGGCACAGTTTCCTCCCACCTCTTCCGCTATGAAGGCCTTTTCGTCCCTCTAATCAGCTGCTTACCGCTGTTCAAGTTCCTTGATGGGACTCCGTCGCCTCTCGCTCTGCCTCTTGTCAGTGGTTAGTATTTCTCCGCCACCCTTTTCTCAGCGGGCTTTCCTTGACTCGACGGCTCCGGGTCAGTGTTCGCTTTGCGGCTTCCCCGCCGTACAATCTCCGGGCTTAATCTTAGGTAACTTCCTCCGGTACTGCTGCACCTTTACAGGAGACTGTGATTTCTCCTCCTCTCGGTGCGAACGAATTCTTCTTCTCCCGAGGTCAGCAGCGTCTCGACACTCCGACCCGGTCAGTGGCTCCAATTCTCTGGTACACGACTGTTTTCAGAACCTCTTCAAGAAACTACAAGAAAGCGCAACGGCGCCCTTTTCTTTTAACTTAAATATCTGTCAAAACACTCTTGTTTTCTTTCCGCTTCAGCTGGGCTTTTTTCTAATACGCCCACTCGTAACTGTCATTCTCCAACTCTCCCTCTCCGGTCTCCTAGCAACCACAGAGAGGGAAAACAGAAAGTCAACACTTGAACTTTGGTTGTGATTGGACATACACACTGTCAATCTATCCCCCCTGATTGATGTTATTTCTTAACCCCTGGTTGCCCTGCTTAGTTTTACTCCTGCTGATATCACCAGAGCCAGTGCCTGACAGGTGATCCGTGCAGATCCGACTGGGTTCATCACACCTTGAAAGCCCACTCCTTCTCTGATCCGGGGAAGCTTGGTCTTCAACCTAACAGGGGCATTTCAGGGGCAAGCTGGCACCTTCCTGGCAAAGCGATCCTTGGACAGTCTTTGGGACCTTCTAAAGTCCTTGACACCTATGCAGCCTACTTACACCAACTGGAGGAACAGGTAACTCTTTATTTGAGCCACTAACAGTAACGAACCCCAGCCGGGGAAAGCACGCTCAACTGATACAGGTGTAATCAAGCACCTCTCGCCCTTAGGCTCCAAATTCTACCAATGCTGATCTTGGAACCTAATGACAATGAGCAGTGCCATACACTGCCGTCACTCACACACCACTCTTACTGACCTGGCATGACAAACACAACACTCAGATTAACCCAGCGTGACACATACACACCACACTGACTAACCTGGTGTTGACTCACACGCACCACTCTTACTGACCTAGTGTGACCCACACACACCACTCTGACTACCTTGATGTTACACCCTCACACCACTTTCACTGACATTAGCGATACATAACCAATTTAAAGAGACATTTTTCAAATTTTAAAACTTTTAAAACTATAAAAAGTTCTTGTTGCATTACAGCAACCTAAAGCTGCAAATCCTCAAACTTGTTATTCCTACGACATTTAAAGAAATTATGTTTCCCATGAAATTGCAGACGTCAACTACCCTGAAAGGTTATCCATGCGCAAACTTAAACACCAGCACATTCTCCCTTGTTCTCACCATGCGTAGGACCCACTTACCAAACTTCGAACCAAAAACTGTACACAGGCATACTCCCACACCACTAGTGAAACGGATACATGCATTCAATATTAATTACCATGGGCAAAGCACGAAAAATAAAAACCTCATAGCCATTTCATCTTATGTTACTTTCACCATTGGACCCATACAAATAAATACTTGCTGGAGGCACACAAATTATATTTCATGAGAGGTGTTTCCGCTTCACTCCAAAGCCCAACTGTGGACAGAAATCTTCCCCTCAGAGCAAGACTTGCCAAAATATACGAGCCTCTCGCTAGGTCACTAAACATATCCACAAAAACGAGGAAACTGACCTCAGCCCCCCACTGTGGCTCCATGCCTACAAAAACTAGTTCAACCAAGTACAGCAAACTGAAACTACCACAGGCCCCCTTGCCATCCATACTAACTACTATGAGTCCAGAAATAAAAGGAGCCTTAATAAACTCCAGATCCTTGGTAGCACATGCTACAGAAGTAGCCGATCTGATCCTGAAAGAGGATTTAGACTTTCCTGCCATTACTGAAACACAGCTACACCCTGCTGCAGGCCCCATGATCATGCTAGCAGTTCCTGATGGGTTTTCCATCCTGAGACATGACAGACCTAACTCTAGAGAAGGAGGTATCGCCTTTATCTTCAAATGCGGTCTCGCAATGAGACTTGCTACCCAGATTGATATCCAATCATGCAAATTATTCTCAGTCAAAGTTCCCCTAAACAGTGCCCAAACCCTAAATATTCACCTCATATACTGCCCAGCAGGTCCGCCCGGAACCTTCATGGATGACATCAACTCTATCCTTACCAACAATCTCAAAAGCGCCTCGCCATCTGAACATGGGCTTCAATGACCAATCAGACCAGCTTGCTACAACCACAGCTAATACCCCCCTATCTGAACTCGAATTCACCCACAGATGTAACAGTGCCACACATGAGAAAGGCAGAATACTTGACTCGGTTGCTGACCATAATTGCCAGGCCAACATCTTATCCATCTCTCCTCTAGCCTGGACGGACCACCATGCTCTCCACTAACAAACCTCTATCGACCACGGCCCCTAAGGCTCCACCTACACTAACCAGAAATTTAAAAAGTATTACTGTAGACAGGCTTATCCCGTTAATACTCCCCACTCTCAGCTCACTCCATGACAACACTGACCCAGAGAGATTAGTTGAAGAATATAACAAAATCATAACTTCGTCTCTGGACTAGATTGCCCCCACAAAACTTAGACCTAGTAAGCAGAAACCCATTTGAATAAATGCTTCACGCCCTTCCTAAAAAACTTAAGACAACAAAAAAAGAAGATGCAAGGTTACATGGACGAAACATCTAAGTGAAGCCAATAAACTAAAACTCACTAAATTGTCCTCCCTCTACAAAAAAGAAATATGCCTAGCCAAACGAACTTCCTTTGACACACGTATATCTAATGCCAAATCCAACAGAAAGGAACTGTTCAACATTCTCAAAGAAATAGAGACTCCAATCGCACCACCTGACACTTGCTTAAAAGGCATAAAATGGTGTGAAGACATCCAACATGCCTTAGCCAACAAAATAGCCACCTTACAAAACAAAATCTCAAGTAAGAGAACTAGCCTAACTGATCCCCCTGGTTCCAACACAACCGGTAAGGCTAGCAGAGATGAATCTACGCGATTCAATTTTACCAAGGTCTCCATCATTGAAGTGGAAAAAATGATCATGTCTCTCAAACCCTCGAATTGTCAGGGTGACCTTTGCCCTGCGCAGCTTATTAAGGATGCTGCCCACGACCTATCTCCATTCATCACTAAACTTATCAATGCGTCCTTCTCTACTGGCATCATTCCTACTAACCTTAAACAATCATGGGTACTTCCCCTAGCCCAGCCTCACCCACTAACTATAGATCTATTACTACTGTGCCTTTTCTTCTAAAAATTCTAGATAAGGTAGCTTATACTCAAATTCAAAAACACTTAGAACAACAACATCTACTAGGTGCAAGACAATCAGGCTTCCGCCCCCAGCACGGTACTGAAACTGCACTTATTGATTTGAAGACCCAAATTGACGAGCTCAAGGACAGTGGGAAATCATCACTACTCCTCCTTCTAGATCTCTCAGCTGCGTTCC
Organism: Ambystoma mexicanum; assembly: GCF_040938575.1. NCBI lineage: Eukaryota > Metazoa > Chordata > Amphibia > Caudata > Ambystomatidae > Ambystoma > Ambystoma mexicanum. The sequence continues at coordinate 57,961,985 of NC_090938.1, forward strand.
ATCTAGTTGACCACGCCATCCTCTGTAACCATCTAAACACAGCAGCACACTTCTCTGATTAAGCCGTCACCTGGATCGGATCCTACTTAAATGGCCGGACTATGAGGGTCTTCTCGCCATTAGCTGCCGCAGCCCACATACCTATTACCGTCGGTGTGCCCCAGGGTTCATGCGTTTAGCCCACACTGTACAATATTTTTACCAAGCCCCTCTTCGATGATCTGGATCATCTTGGTATCACCTACACTAACTATGCAGATGATACCCAGATCCTCCTCCCGCTTACAGGGGATTATGGAAAGGATTTGGCCTTTATGAACAGAGTGTATATCATCATTCAGGCATGGATGGCCACACATGGTCTATGCCTGAATGATGATAAAACTGAACTCATCATCCTGGGCACCCCGCCCAACCTAATAAATTAGGTCCCAAATATACATCATTCACCATCGATGGCAACATCATAAATGTAGAGCATGTGGTGAAAAGACTTGGCGTCTACCTTGACTCCAATCTCTCATTTACTAAACAGATCAACTACTTAGTTTCCTCCACAGCCTACACGTGCAAACTGATACACATGGGTAAGCCTTTCCTCTCTGACAGTAGTTGCATTACTGTAGCTAGAGCCCTCATCCTCTCACGTCTGGACTACTGTAACGCCCTCTATTTAGGATCGCCCAAAGCCACCATTAAAAGAATCCAAATCTTACAAAACAATGCTCTTAGAGCGGCCTTAGGTATATCTAGAAGAGACCATATCTCAGAGATCAGTCGACAGAATAACTGGCTCTCCACCCATGACAAAGTCCTTCTAAAAACGCTATCACTGACACACACATCTCTTAACAATGCTGCACCCATCTACTTGGCTGAGAGATTTCACAAGCAGACCTCCATCAGACCAGTTAGACTCATGAACAAAGATCGCCTCATTATACCGAGCTTCAAAAGATCCACTATTGGAGGTAATAGCTTCCCGGTGCAAGCGTCCAAATGATGGAACACCTTGCCTCCCAGCCTAAGAGCAGACCAAACCTTTCACAAGTTTAAAGCCAACACTATTATTTGGCTAAACTCCAACAACCAACTTCACTAATCTCATGCTCACTGTCTCAACATCTGCTTGATATTCTCTGTATATATTGTACCTGCACTAGATATTCTTTGTATATATTGTACTTAGGCTTGTACATATGTTCTCCCTGTATATAAATCTCACGTTTATGCATTTATCTATCTATGTATATTTCTTTGTAACCAAGCTTCGCATATACTTGTAATTGCTGCGCCCTATTACCCGAGGGTATGACGCGCATTATAAATAATAAACAAACAAACCAAAAAATGTGACACTTTTACAGTACCTTCCAGAGCCTCTCTGGTGTGTCGTTATTGATGCTGTCTGACATATTAGTTTTAACCGTTTTTGAGGATTTGTAGGATGTTAGGTAAGCACATGGACTCTTAGACTTTCTGTTTAGAACTAAAATGAGTTATTCCTATTTTAAAACCGCATGTTCTACTGTTATTCTAATGGGAGAGGATATTGGTAGGTGTTTGGTCATGTACATGTTTAGACGAGGTAGGGCCCTGCTCACACCACTTTGAGTGTTCAAGTATTTGGGATCCAGTTAAAGCGACTGCAGCGCTTGGTTGGATGATGAGAGACCCTGGTTCAGGGTCTGTGGTGATGCATGGTGTGTGTGCAGCCACAGGAGCTGATATGTGTTGACCAGTGCTGGGTTGGTGAAATGACTCTCGTGCAGAGTTTGTGTTGATGCATGGTGTGTATGCAGTCATGGGAGTTGAGGTGTTATGGGACCAGTGGTGGGCTGGTTTAGAGTCTCTGGTGCAGTCTGTGGTTATGTATGGTGCATGCAGCCATAGGAGTAGAGACTCTGGTTCAGAGTCTGTGGGGATGCATGGTGCATGGAGCCATAGGAGTTTGATGCGGTTAGTGACCAGTGGTGGGCTGGTCGAGAATGGCTCCGGTGGAGTTGTGAGGATGTGTTTGTTATGCATACAGTAGTTGTGTGTCAGTACCTCACTTAGGATTTGTTTTGTGTCATTATTTTCCGTTTCTGAGTTGTACTCTGGAATCATCCTGGATTACCTCTTGGATGGTTCTGGAAGTCTGGGCATACCCAACAACATACTTGTGGCAGTGCCCAGCCGGTCCGGTTGAGTGCTTGGTTTTGAGGGCTCAGCGTGTCTGGCCAACGCTTTGGGGGCCGGTGTTTTTTTTGTTGAGTTGGTTGACCGGTGGTCTTTCACGCAAGTTGGTTGCTGTTGTGTGTTGAGAATGGGTCAGGTGAGAGTGTGCATTTTTGGTGTTGTGGAAAGTGTGCACCTGATCATTTGAGCATTGGTTTATGGTTTGTCTCAGTAGGTTAGAGATGTTCCCTCGCAGTGGTGTAGCAGGCCACATGCCAGCCCATATAGGTGGCTGCTTGTGCACAGATGTGGCAGCCCTGAGGTTCACCAGTGGCAGTGGTGGACTGGAGGTGTTTCGTTTTTCAGGATGGTTTAGGTTCTGTAGTTTGGTAGCCCAGAGGGCCAGGTAGCTCTCCAGTGTGGCAGGCTGGTGATCAGCCAGTGGCAGTGGTGGGTGGACGGTGTTTGAGTGGTTGTTGAGATGGTTGTGTTTGGTTGCAATGTTGGTGTGGTGCATTTCCATGGAGGTTAGTTACGCCTGGTTGGTCAACCATTCCATGGTTTAGCTATTGTTCTGGTGCCAGAGGCTTTACAGTTGAGATGATTGTTGTGATAACCTAAGGAGGTGGTGTGATTGTCTTTCATTTTTGCTTCCTGCATCCTGCTTGTATGAGGTGCATTGTAAGCTGTGATGTCATGTGTGAAATGTTAGTAGAATGATTGGAATGTTCTGTGTGAATGGAATTCCACCCAAGGCAGTTGGAAAGATGTAGCCTGGGTGGTGGGAACAAGTGGGTTCCTGTCTGTACTTCCTAATCTCCCAATGTACCTGATGCGATCTGATGAATTAAGCTACCTGAATAAAGTAACTGAATAATACCTGCCCCCTGCCAGTGTATCCTTTGAGCGTAATCCTGCAAGAAGAAACTGAAACAGGCAGCGGCGTCCCTCCTCCCCTTTTAACTTAGGTTCCACAAGCCGGAAGGCGTCCCTCCCGCTCTACCGAAACTGTACTTTCCAAAACAACGTATAACCTTGCTCACACACACCACTCAGACTACCCTTTCGTGACTCACACACACCACTCGGACTACTCTGGCGTGACTCACACTCACCACTCTTACTGACCTGGCGCGGCTCACACACACCACCATATCCTTTGAGCGTAATCCAGCAAGATTGCATCTTTGTCGCCAAAATGTTATGACGGCTTCTTGCAGGATTACGCTCAAAGGATACACTGGCAGGCATCAGGTATTCTTCAGTTACTCTCAGGTCCATGGATGGACCTGAGAGACTGGAATACAGAGATCAATAAAGATTGTGTCTTGGTGGGGTGTGGGTCCAGCTCCCTACCGGCCTTCCTAAGACTATGTAAATATATGCCTAGGGGATCTACTGGTTGTAATCTGATTATTTGATCACTTATGCGGTTTTAGCCGGTTTTCTACGTTCTGTTTTTCTGTTGCTCGTTTTGTACTGTGTTTATGACACAATTCCCTTTTGCTCATTCCTGTTCCTGTTCTAAGAATTGTTTGTATTGTTTGCTTCTTTGTTTGTATGCGCCCTTATGCCTTTGGGTACCTGGTGCGCAATAGAAATAATAAACATAAACATAAATGTGTGAATATTTCTAAATACCCCTCAAATCTGTGATATGCTTTGAAAACACTTCTCAAGTGTGTGGGGCAAACAGCACATTATTTAATGTATTTGTTGTTTCAAATGTGGAACATTCGTCCACCGGGGATAATGAAATACAGCAACACAGTCTATAAAGCAAGACCAACCAAAAGCTGTGCCAATGCAATGTTGTTTGTCCTGATGAAATCTAAAACCATGTGTCTTTATTAGGGTTTGACAGGGTATTAGGGCCTTGCTGAAGACACAAGGGAGACATCAATCTGCTTTGCCCCACCAGTCCATTTTGCTGATACTTTAAACTTTGTGTCATATTCTTTTTTCTTTATGTTCCTACTTTTTCTATTGTGTATTCTTGTTATTATTTGTTAACATGATTTATATTAAATTGATATTTTGAATGGATTGTGTCCTCCCACGTATTCCTCATCTTTGAAAACTCAAATATCCAGCTTCAGCTTCTCGGAAAAGAAAATCGCCAGAGGGCGCTGTGCATCGATGCAGTCAACTCGTAGTCCCACGAGCGCCTCTGTCTCAAGGATGATGTCATCGAAGGCATATATAGCACGTGCAGCGCCTGTTAGCTTCAGTTCCGTTTTTCCACGTAAGCTTACACTTTGTGAACTATGACTCGCTTCAGAAATGTCTTCGAGAAATGTCAGAAAATGTCTTTGTCCCAAGCACTGAGAACCCCGAAGACCGAGTTTAAACAGTGCCAAGACTGCGATGCCAAGATGTCACTGAAGGATCTGCATCAAGTATCCTTGTGGTGTCTCGGTGTGGAGAACAAGACATTGGCCTGTTCAAAGTCTCAGCCGATGACTGGAAACGCTCTGAAGGAGCGTAAGGGGAAGTAAGCGGTAGGTAGACTCCCTAAGAAATCTCCTTCGACTACCCCGTCGAAAAAGCTTTCTTCCGACAAAGTGAGAGTTGACTCTCCTCAACGGAAAAAGGCAAAAAGGTCAAGGTCACAGAGTGCTTCCCACCACTCCTAGTCATCGAGGAAGTCAAAAAAAGGCATCACAAATTGCCTAATTCGACATCCCCGTCTGACTCCTCTCCTAAGAGTACTATATCTTGTCCCACTAAGGCCTCTACTCGGGAATCATTCAGGCAGTAAATGCTTAGAATTTTTAGAGAGCCAGAAACCCTCGAAGCAAGTAGGCCATGCTCCTGCCATGCCTCCTGGTTCTGGTAAGGAAAGGACTCAAGACAAATCCTGCATGCCCTTGAGCCCCGGGACGAAGACCAGATTCCCATTGAGGTGTCATCACGATGAAAAATCGAAGAATTATTTGAGTCATAAATCAAGAGACAAGTTGATGTTGACGCCAGGGGCACCATCGATGTCAGCGGCGCTATCAACGCCATCAATGCCATTGAGGCCACTGGTGCTATTGACATCTAAACGTCTTCATTGAAGACATCGACGACTCCACGGGCATCTGCCTCGAAGCCATCAACGCCTTTACATGAAATTCAGAAAACCTATACCAAGGAAGTATTTCTTTAAATCTCTCACTTCTATTTATGAGAACAAGTGATGATGATGTTGCACCCTTTGGTTTGCAGTATGGCACACCAAATGTCCCTGATAGTTTCATATCAGAAAAATCCAGATTGAGAGACCTGCATGAACGTTTACAGACAGCCAGTGGAGTGGACACTTCATACTGGAATTGGAACTTGGAAAGCCTGAATCAGATAAGCACACAGATGCCTCTTAAAGGTAATTAATGACCAAGGTAGTGCATTATCTGGGATGGAGCAGACCTGCCCTCTCATTCAAACAGGATGACCTCACTGAGATCATGGACAAAGGTCCTCAAAGGGATCCTAACCTACCCTTTCAAGTTGCTCTTCAGAAGAGATTAAGTGCTAATTGGGAAGCACCAGAGTCAAGTCCGGCAGTAAATAAGAACCCGACAAAGAAATGGCGACCGTCAAGTAGTGACCCCAGCTCCTTATCGAAATACCCTATCCTAGAAAGTCTGGTGTTGCAGGCAGCAACCGCTACCCCCAAGCAAGCTGCTTATCCGACCATCCTACCTGATCGGGATGATAAAAGGGTAGATGCCTGATCAAGAAAAGTATTTTCTGCTGGCAGCATGGCTCTTAAATCAGCCAACTCTAATGTGCCCTTGTAAAATCCACTTACACACTCTGGGACTGCATTTCCATGGCGGCTGAGCATATTCCCGAAGGGAAGGAAAGAGACGGTTTCTTGGCCATTGTACAAGATGGCAAAGAGGCCATATGCGAGTCTCTTCAGTCGGGTTTGGATTCTGCTGACAATGTCAGCAGAGCCATGGCGCCAAGCAGCGTAATACACAGGTTTTCTGCCTTCTTTAAGGGGAAAGAATGTCCTGATAATGACGGACAAGATGGTAAGATGGTGGCCATGTACTACCTCAACAAGACAGCAGGTGTAGGGTCACTACCATTGTGCAGAGAGGCAATGCAGCTCTGGGTCTGGGTCTGGACAATACAAGAAGGAATCTCTCTATCGGCAGTTCACCTAGTCGGATGGGAGAACACGACGGCGGACACTCTGAGCAGGCAGAGCACAGTCTCCCACAAGTGGAAATTATCACAGGAAGTCTTTCAAGAGATCTTCACCCTTTGGGGAATCCCTCAAGTGCATCTGTTCATGACTAGTGTCAACCGGAAGTGCGAACTGTACTTCTCCAGGGAATTTCCCCCAGAGGGGCTCCAGGGGACGCGTTCGTAGCAGACTGGAAGTTTACACTTCTGTACGTGTTTCCTCCAGTCCCGTCATTCCTCATCTGATTAGGAGGCTAAGAAAGTTTGGGAAATCCATGATACAAATTTCTCTGGATTGGGCCTGGAGGACGTGGTACCCGGACCTTCTGAGCATGTCCCTCTGCCCTCCAATATGTCTTACACAAAGAGAGGACCTTTGCTCACAAGAGGAGGGTCAGGTTCTCCATCCAGAGGTCAAGACACAGCCTTCAAACATGGTTTCTGAGAGGGTGAGGTACAAGAATTGGGACCTCCGGGATGACGTAATGGAGAGTTTGCTTTCAGCCAGAAGGCTAGCAACAAAGTCTTTATACCGCTGCGGTTGGAACAAATTCTGCAGTTGTTGCAGAGACAAGAATGTGGACACCTTGCTATCCAAATCACTGGAGGTGTTATCCTTTCTACTGTACTTGGCCAATCTTGGGCCTCACGTTGGGACCAATAAAGGTTATCTGGCGGAGCTTTCCATCTTCAAGCGCTTGTCTGAGGAAGCTTCATATTTTAAGATACCTTTTGGTGATACAATTTCTGCAGGGACTCACAAATGTGTTCCCTCCAGGTTCACGGTTGGGACCTTAATCTTGTTTTAAAGTTCCTTATGTGTGCACCAATTAACAGCTCCATTCATGTCCTTTAAGACTACAAACGTTCAAGACCATCAGCCCGTAGAGTGAGCGAGTTGCAGGCACTGTCCTCTAAACCACTGTTTACAGTATTTCATAAGGACAAGGTCGTCCTGAGGGTCAAACCTTTATTCCTACCTAAGGTCATATCAAACTTTCATTTAGGACAAAAGATAGTGTTGCCTGCTTTCTACTCGCCATTTCATCCTGGCAAGGAGGAGGAGAGGTTACACAGGCTCAACCCATGAAGGGCTCTGAGTTTCTACATTTCAGGATTGTCAAAACCTTGTCTGAATGACCAACGATTCATAGAATACACTGGTCATAGACTGGGACAAGCTGTGACAAAACAGACCTTGTTGAGATGGATCATTTTAGCTATTTCCGAATGCTAGAGGTTGGCGGGCAAGTATCCTCAGAAGGCTTGAGAGCCCATTCCACTAGGGGCATGGCTACTACTTCAGCTCTGCAAAGAGGTGTTCCTGTTAAAAACATTTAGGAAGCAGCCACTTGGTGTACAATTCACACTTTTACTAAGTATTACTGCCTTGATTCCACCTTAAGTCAAGAAGGAAGCTTTGGGAAGGGCAGTCCTAAATTCTGTTTATGGAAAACATTGGTAACAAAATTCATACTCCCTCCTCCAAAACAAACGCTGCTTTTGGAGTCTATCAAAGATGAGGAATACGTGGGAGGACACAATCCATTCGAAGAACAAGTTTAGTTACCCCTGGTAATGTTGTTCCTCCCAGGTATTCCACATCGCCCCTCCCAGCCTACCCGGCAGTAGAATTTCCCATGTTATTGCAGCTTATGCTCCTTCAGAGTCTAGTATGGTCAAATCTGCTTTTATGCGGGTAGTTCTACTTGAGAATGACACGAAAAAAACAGAACTCAAGCCATCGGGCGCTGCGCTTTCTATATATACACCTTGGATGACATCATCCTGCATACAGTGGCCCTCGAGGGACATCGAGTCGACTGCATTGACGCACAGCTCCATCTGCCAAAAACATTTTCTGAAGCTGGATATCGTATATCAAAGATGAGGAATATGTGGGAGGAACATGCAGTCGAATGAATGTTATTGGGGTAAGTAACTTGTTCATCTCCTATAGTGGCAGAATTTCAATTTGTAAGATAGTAACTCGTCCAGGTCTCCACATACAAACACCTAATTTATTTCTCGCCAACAGTGAATTATAACCTGCCATTGGCTAGTGAAACTATGAGGTTTTTGTTTGTATTTTGTATTTTTTTTGGTGTGCCACATTTTTGTAAGTTTGATTGATTTAATGAAAGGTTAAACTTAATATACGTAGGAGACATTTTGGGCCATTGTGCAAAGTGTGAGGAACAATTGTGAAAAAATGCAATTGTGAAGGATTGTTTCAGCAGAAGAACGTGTCGGGAGAGATTAACAAATGGCCAGGAAGAGGCTGATCCTGAGAAGGAGGCGGAAAATTAAAGGAGAAGAGGCGTTGCACACTTCCGAGGTTTGCAATTCGAGTGTTTCGTAAAAGAAATCCTGCAAAAATGCAAAGTGCCTTGATGTGACTTCCTTTCCTAACTTACAGCTTCTATATTAAAAAAATATATATCCTGTGTTTCAATTGTAATAGAATTTGAGAGGGTTGTAATCAGTCATTTGCATAAAACATCCTGGAAACATAACAAATGTTTGGATTTCTCTTCCTTGGTATGTTTAAGTTTAAACTAACACTTGAATACATTTAATTCAACATTTCAAGATGACATGTTCACCTGAACATAGGCGACATGGCCCTTATGCAGCAGTGAGCAAGCTCATTTAAAAATGTCTCCTTTCATTGCCCCCCTTTTCTGTCTTTTGGGGCCCTTTCATGTATGCTACCGTTCGTTTTAATAACCCCTGAAGGTTGAAATTCTACCTTCAGCTGAGTGTGTCAGGCGCAGTAGATCCAACAGTTAAGGTCCCATTTACCGAATGCAATGATTAGAATGAAAAGAAAGGCCTTTAGGACACCCAAGCCCCAAACTAGGACTGTAGTTTTTAAAATCATAATGTGTGTCTTCTCAGTTGATTTTGCAGTAGCAGTGCAAAACACTGAATGTGATTTGGTGTTATGTGTAGTTCTATAGATATTTAGGTTAAAGTAAAAAGGTTTACCAAGTGCAACCCATTAATGGCCAGTAGTGATTTTTCCAGGCATACAGATTTGGGTGCCCACTCATAGTATAGGTTTGGAGGCTTCCCAGTTTCTTCTATGAGTTTTACATAGTGGGTAAAACTTTACTGTGTCCAATGAACTCCCTCCAGGTGAAGTCTTTACCAATACAGTTCCTAGCTGAAACATATAAATTGACTTACATCAGAGGAGTCCATCTGTGACGAAGAATGGCCCCAGACGATACCTTTTCGTATAGTATAGCTAATGTAGTCCATGGTTATTTTGAACACCTGTGTGAGTGGGCCCTCGTGACCAGAGTGGGACACCCCTGTGTTTGAGCGTGTCTTGGGTTCTGGAGGGTTTATCAGCCTGTTGAAGCCAACATTATTCTAATCAGCTGTCAGTCTTGGTCACTAAAAGTCGCTTGAATGATTCTCTGTGCAGGAAACGCTCTAATGAATCCCTAAACATCTTCAGACCCAATACAATCCACGTCCCACGATTGACCTCTAGAAAGCTGTGCCTGTGGTCCCAGGTTCTGCAGCTCTGCACGCTGGGTACTCTACATTTAGATTAGCTGCCGAACTGCAGCTGGGGTTAAAGCCCCATAGAAGTCGCTCAGCTGTATCCCCAATGATCCAATGTATTACCTTAACTATGTTTCTCTCTCTCTTTTTGTTTATAGAAACCGGGTGTTTTATAGCTTGGGAGAGGAGCAGAATGACTTGGCGTTAGGCGTGAAGCGGATACCACTAGGAGCCTAGCGTACACCAAAGCTAATCGTCTGGTAACCGAAGCTGCTGCCAATAAAGACGCTGGAAGTAGCTGATGAGCAGATTGGACGATATTTCAGATACCAGCGCTGGTGCGCTCTGTTGATTCTGATCCCTTGTAGTGTCTATGCTTTTGTCTCTGAGAAAGGGACAGTGAGCAATTCCATGCATACACCCATTATGTATAAAATTCAGAGACGTCTCGATTGCCAAGCTCAAATGGGGATGTTCCTAAACCGTGCCGGGTGGCTAATCGACTCTCACCTGTTTGCTGTGTTTTGCTTTGTCGCTGTCATTAGACATCAGCCTTTCCAGCCATCATTTAAATGTTTTCTTCTCTGATATTGCAGGTCAACTTCCACTTGCATCAAGAGGCATTTGATATGGTGGGGGAAGAGAATGGTTTGGAATGTAAGCATTCCGCTAGAGGCTGTGGGTGCTGTTGCCAGGGCCTTGAGTGCATCCCACCCCACCACTGGGCAGTGAAGCAAATCCCTGCCGTCCAGGTTTCTGATTGATTGGTCAAAGGCCTCATTGTTTATCTGGTTAGACATGGCCATGTTTCATTCGAATTGGCACGTCCTTGCTTTCTGCTATCTAGGGTCTTCCACACTCTACAGATACAACATTGTAAAGGCAGAAGTAAAAGAAAAAACACAATTGCTGAAATTCCTCCGGCAGGTTATCTGAACTTCTGAAACCAAATTCTAAGGGTTGTCCAAGTCCAGACATCGAGGGATGGGTCCATGCCAGACTTTCAGGATACCCCTCATTCATTTTCATAAGATAAATTTGCATTCAATGATTCTAAATGTATGCACATTTTTCCTCATGAATATTAATGATGGATATCCTGAAAACCTTCAGGATTCTGGCCCTCGAGGCCCAGAGTTGGACAATCTTAAGCTTCCCACCTTGCTGGGAAGCCTTTTCCTGCTTCTGCAGAAGCAGGGAAAATGATTTGAAGGCAGGACTGTATAACTAAATAATTTAGATGTTTTAATCCCTGGAGGCCAGCCTCACGTCACACACCTGGTTTACACAACTAATTAGCCAAACCCAACCACCCGTGTTTTCACCCAGCAGTCGGGGAACTGCGGTTCGCGTCCTTTTGATTTTATTGCTCTGATGCTTTTTTGTTTTAAAAATTACTCTCTGCTTTTGAACTGGGAGGACATTTCTTTCTTTGAGGGTGAACACTGTATTTCTTTACAATGCCTCCTTTTACCAACAGTGTTGCATGCCGCATCAAAGTGTTAGTATCCTATGGATGCGTTCCTTCTCACTTGCCAGTATGCGTAGTCTACCGCACATTCCTAGACCATCTAGACCTGGTACAGTCCTGTGCGTTCCTTGCAAGAATATCAGGTGAAAGGAGGAAGTCTTTTACTGGAGATAATAGTGAGAATACTCAACTCTTGTGCTTTGGGATAAAGTAATGCAGTTTCCATACCAGGTTTGGTGCGGGTAACCAGAGGATCCGACTATTCGTGAAAGGGGCTCGTAATGCTGGGCTGTTCTCCTTGGCTTTTTTTGCATTGCTACGTGTGACCTATTTTCCCATTGGTCCTTCATGGGCACACGTTGCCAAATGCAATAAAAAGAATCCAATCCTCGGCCTTGATTGACGAAATTCCACAGAAGTTCAGGCCCAGCATGAATTCATCTGCGATTCTGATTGCTCCACAGCGGTCTGCCAGTTTTGGTGCTCCGTTCCTCTGCTGCGTCTGGAGGAGATTTCAAGCATCTTCCTTTGAGGAAAGACCAGATCCTCACTCCTCCATCCTCTTGTGCAGCTTGAGAGTTTGGTACTTGAGGAGTTCGTTCAGGTTCATAAGAGGATTTTCAGGCCCAATATTTGTGCAGAGTGGGCAGCCATGATGGTTTTATCTGGAAACAGTATAACAACAAATGGATCCATATCTGGCACTGGTCTCTGGATCACGTGCCAAACTTTTAGTTAAGTCAGTGGACAATGAGTTAACTTTTGCCACCACTGGTATCAAAAAAACATCTGTCGGTTTTTGCAGCAGGGATTTAAATTGCTTCTGGGGCTGGACTGGAAGGCAGTCCTAGGAGTACCAAAATCAACATCAATAACGGCTATTAGAAGAGAGCTAGGCCTAGTATCCCTCGAATCCATGGTGGAGCAAAGCGCTATGAATTTTTTCAGGAAAACAATCTGGGCTGATTCATTGCCGGCCTTTAACATCATTAAGGATGAAATGGACACTGGCAAATGTGCAGCTCTGAAAAGATGGGTGGCAAAGAGGAAAGATAAACTCCTGAAAAAGAGCTGAAAGAAAATCCGGACAGAATCAAACACAAATTGGTAATGATGGACTGGATCCACACTCTTGATTCAGCTGCAGAAAATAAACTTTTAACCCACCTGCCTGCCACTTTCAACAAAGTGAAATCTCCCATTAAGTATTGTGTCAAATTTCCTGAAAAAAGAAAAAGAATGCTATTCATGAAAGTGAGATTAAATCTGTTACTAACCCAAGAAATCTTAACCATCAGGGGTGTCTCGGATAAAAAAAAATGATGATTATGTAAAAAGCCGGAGGTGACGGAAACTCTGAAGCATCTAATAATAGACTGTCCTAACAATAAACAAAATAGAGTTACTCACCTGCTACCGCTATTTGAGAACCCGTGGATAATCGAGGAAAATGACCTATGGAACAGATTAATATCAGGTGTAACTACGAGATGGACAGTGGCAATGGCGAATTTCATTGAGGCAACATTCCGTCAAATTGGGGAGACATCATCGCCTCGCCAGGAAGGGACTGGGGCCCAATAAAATCAAAAAAAAGATGACTGACCTGAGGACAAAGATGGGACGTGAAAACGTGAAATACTTTTAACGTGAATATTTGTACATAAAGAAAAGAGAGTGTCGAAAGTCATTCAAATATTTGATACATTTTTCAGGGCTTTCTGAAATAAAACAAGTCAAATAAAAAAAAAAAAAGAAAAATGGTTTCTCTTTGCAGAATGAAGCCATCACGTACGACTGACTGCTTGATTCACCTTGACCACCTGTTTGAAATCCCTCCCCCCACAACCCCCAGCGGTGGGACTTTAATTTGCTTCTGTAAGGAATCCCTTTGAGTGTATGGCTTCATATGACTTCGGCCTCCTCTCTTGGAAGATCTACATTGTTGGGGCTGTTAATTCTGCCAGGAGGAGGCTCTTTCCTGTAATCAGTCCTGTACAGTTCCCAATACTCACGAGGAGCTTCTAAGTGAAGCTTGTCTTTGATTTCTGAAGTCCTGTCTGTTCTCCAAATGAACCAGGAAATGCACTTCCCTGTTTTGGTGTATACACCGCAGAATTCCCCTGCATACGTGAGAGGATTTGCATCATTTGGAATTAGCCAGAACTTCAAACTTTGACTTGGCTATGACAAATCCTTTTAGACGGCCATATTGGTATTTCATCTAGGCTCAAGACAGCCAAGGCGACCATGGCGAACGGTATTGTGCTTTGCATTTAAAAGGTGTATGCTTTGCATAGTCTTCCTGTTCTCAAGAGACCACCTGGGCATTGGACCTGATCTATGGCAACATCAGTGTAAATCCACCTGCAAATGCCCAGAAATTAGATCTTTAGGGTGGTGATGCAGCTGCATTCCATGTGTTTTATAGGCACTATTCCAGGGATGTTCCTTAGAGATTGGATGCTTGTTTTAGATAGCAGGTATTGTGTAACGTACTCGCTTGAAGCAAGCTGGCATATCCCCTCTCCTCCTCCTCCCTAGTAAATTCTTTCTGTGTAAACAGTCCCAACGTGTTACGACGGAAGGACAAGTGGAATCAAAAGTAACACAAAACCTTGATGGTGATTTAGGTACTCTAAGCCACCCTCATTGACACCTCCCACAGAGCCACCCCATGCCATGTGCAGTGTCTTAATCTTTAATTATGCGCTTACGCTTAACACCAGGCAGGGGTCTCCAAGCGCTGACCGGGATTCGAACCTGTGCTGCTCTGCCTTGCCTTGCTTCCAAGACAAACGCGTTGCCTCTGAGCTATCATCCCAGTATTACCAGCCGCTTCTCCAGCTACTTTTTGAATGAGTACCCACATCACTGTGAAGTTACTTGTCTATTGCTTCCTGCTCTTTTATCAAGATCTCTAAATATTTGCTTTTCTCTATGCAAGGAGGCCCTACATTAAGTATTTCCTATAGCAGGGGACCAATAAACTGCAAACAATCCTGTTTTCTGCTTTCCTAACCAACTTCTAGTTCTTTTCCGACTCTCCCTTGCTTTCGCCTTCACTCTCTTCTCGAAACTTGGTCGACACCTTCGACTTTGCTCTCATAATCTACTAATTTATCTTACACTAGTTCTCAAACCTTTCGCCATCCACTGCACATTATCCGTAACAATCAGTGTTTTGTAACATACATTAGCACCCTGGCGGGAGGAGCCAGCCAATCAGGCGGCTAGGATTGGGTGCTTGAACTGCCAGTTAAAGCCTGCATAGCATCCCACCTGACAGCTGGCTCTCCCTGCCACCATCTCCCGCCACCCCCACCTTCTGTCCCATTATTTTTTTAATTCCCCCTTCCCCACTTACCTTATTTTCAGCTGAGGCGGCACTCACCGCAGCAGCCGCACCTTCCGCTCTGCTCCTGATGACCATTATGGAAAGGTAAGAGGGGCTCCGTATGGAGCCCCACCTTCTCTTCCCATGGCAGCCATCTTAAGACAGTATTTTCAGTCATTGAACGGGACGTACAAGGCATCCCGTTCAGTGACCCAAAAAACTATTTTTAAGCACTTTTTTAGCACCCCAGGCTACCGTTTTGGTATCTTGGGGTGCTAATGGCATTAAGCCCCTGTTCCAAGTGCTGGAAAGGGAGGTAACGTCCCAGAGCCCTGGTTAATGGCCCTCATTCGCTTAGGCCATTAACTTGGCCTGCCGGGCCGTTACCCCCCATTCCAGCCCTTTGAACGGGGGCTTAACGCCACAATATTTCTTCTATATGATTCAATCCCGCCCATCCTTGGTTACTGCTCTTCTGATGTCCTCTTGTCTACTTACAAACCATGCTTTCCCAATTCTCATTATGATTCAGAACTCTTCTAGATCTTCGGTTCAGCTCTCTAGCTGTTAAATGATGTCAGTCTTGTACCCGGAACCCCTCTTCTCTTGTCAAACTCTGTCTTTTGCCTCTCTCCTTAGAGTCTGTTTCCCACTCGCATCTAGTTAACCAGCTTCTGTGATGCCTCACAATTTTACACTTGGACACTTTTTGGTGTACACCTCAAACTATATCCTAAAACCTGTCTTTTCCATAATGAATTAAAAAAAATGAACATGCTTATGGAATGATACAAGATTCTGATTTCAAACTATACAAAGGTGGCAGCGCAAACCACAACCAATTGACAAAGTAATGAAATAAAAAACAAGCAACATAACATTTTAAGTATCATGAAAATGAAAGTCTATGGCCACAAAAGGTGATTGTAGATGATCAAATGTTCTCAATAGCCCATCCTTTTTAATTTCATCCACCCAAACACTGCTAGCTTGTTTAAATCAAAGCACTGAGAGTGAATATTTAATTTTCAATTTCTTTCTTGCTCGCATTTTCCTCTTAAAACTTCACATTCTCACGTATCTCCAATTTCTTTTTAGAAAATGTGATCAGTAAGCTCCTCCATCCGAACCACTTGGAAAGCATTGGAAGTGTTTTCGATAGAGGCACTTAAACATCTGCCAATACTTAAATCTGATCCGGCCTCTGTTCGTGTACAATGTCCTGCAGTAACCCACGTAAATCCCTGAATCCTGACTTCCTCAGACCCTGGCACATGCCAACACTTGACTCCATGTAGCTTTCTTTGCCCAGTTTTCCTTCATTTCTTTTTCTTCTTCTATGTCTATCCATCACGAGTGTGCATATAGCGAACACGTGACAACCAAACAAGTGACATAAACCAGAGAAGTGTATCTGCTCAAGATTAACTCTAAAGCCGCCTAACCTCAAACAAACATTGCTGCCCTTATGTTCCCCTTACATTTGAAAGTTCTTTACGAAGCCCTTCTTGTTCTTGCGGGCTACTTTGGAGAAAGCAACTTGGCGGTGATGTGCAGGATGCTTTGGGCATAGATCTGAACTCATGTTTTCTTTGTCAAGGTTATTAGCAGGTCTCTAATTTGTGTCTCCACCCCCTGTCAGAACTAGGGTGTGGAAGATGAAGAAGTTGTGGGTGAGCGCCTTCTTTATTTCCGCTATGCTATGTAATATATATATAATTCTGGGCATCCCTGCAGCAGTCACAGCAACGCCCCCCTATTGGTGATGACGTCTCTATATCTTGACCTCATCGAGCGTTCACTTTTCATGTAAGCTAAGATCACACTGCACACATTCATGGTCCAGTAATTTGAGCCATTTTAAGTCTACAATGCTTTGTTATTGTTATGAAGTTTACTTCTTTGTATTATTCTGTCGAAATATGTTTAAAATGATGTATCGTCTATTTTTCAAAAAAATTAAATGCCTCAATATTTAAAATGAAGTTTATATTAAAGCCATTGCTCCAATTATTATATATTTTTTTAAATAAATCTGCTTTCCTCAGAGCTCCATGTCTTTTTGGTTTTTGTAAAGCAGTGTCAGCAGGGCTAGAAGTACTTTGTCCGCGTAATCAGTGACTCCATGTCAGGATTAAGGTTTTGGGCCAAAGGAACTGGAGAATAAGGGGCTGAACCACACTTCTCAGCAGGCAGTGGGTCATTGTGTAGTTCAACGTGTTTGCGCTACGGCCCAGCTGGTTGCCATTAAGGGTCTTCATAACCGCCAACCGCCCGTGCTCTGGTGCAGATAATTAACGTTGGATAGCACGGGTGGCGGTGGTTTTGCAGGTCTAGGAGGAGAAAAGCTGTGATCGTTTGGCAGGCCAGAGGAAACGCCGGAGCAAAGCGGACTTTGCTTTTTCAGCCCGCGCGGCGGCTGTCGCGCTAGTAGAGTTCATTTTCCCGGGCTGCGGCGTTGAAGGGAGGCAGCTCGGCGGAGTTCCGCATCATCCATATGGGTACGGAAAGCCTCGTGAGGCATCCGGACATTCGGTTAAGTGACCAGAGACTGTTTTGTTGATTGTGTCAAGCAAATACCTAACGCTGAGTGATTTATGAGGCGCATGTAGGGAGTAGTAGCGACAAGGACGCTTACTTTCTTTTCTTTTCTTGACGGATGTGAATCCCCAAAGAACTCTGGCACATGTTATGTTGGGGATGTTACCTGCCAGGCCAGGAGAGTCCTGGCAATTCTTTCTAGGAACACAGCTTACTGTGTAATGTTATGTTGTTTGTGCTTATGCTTGCCCGAAGGGCCATGTGTCTACGTTTCAGGCACTAAAAGGAATTCCCCTTTTGTTTTGTGCCATCCAGCTTTTCTGCAAAGCAATGTTATGTGTATGGTGGTCTTAAGAGCGGGTGATAAATGTTTGTACCCTTTATGTGACAAGAACTAACCCATCTGTGGTATGTGCATTCATATGTAAACCTTGTATTGTGTCAAGTACAGTATTTAGGTAACAGGAATCAGTAGGCTGTCAGGAATAGGCTGGAGGGTGTAGTACAGGTTATAGGTCAGGTTGTGGAGTATAGGTTCTAAGGTACTAGTGTTCTGGTTAGAAATAAGTATAGTAGTATATGTGCATGTTTCTTCCCCTATCTTTCCTTTGTCATTCCATCCCCTTTCCCTAACTCCACCTCCCCCCCCCCATTGGCTGCCACGTGGTTACCTGTGCTATTAGTATCCAGGTGTCCGTGCCAACCACGGTGGGAGGGTCGATCATTTCGGCTTCTGTGGTTCGGGAGAGGGGATTGATACCCTATCCCTTTTTAAGAGTTTTGAAACTCCAGCACTTACATGTCTCCTTATAAAGATCCTAAACGAAATCCTGAAACCCTTATGAATTGTACTCTACTCTCCAGCTGAAAGGTGTGTTAGGGTGCCATGATTGAATTACATTAAAATTGAAAAGCTAAGCATGTGAAGTTGGCACCCCAGATTGTGTCTTCGGAAGTTCAATGTTGTGAGTGTGGTTTTCCAGAAGGTGAGACACTATCCTACCGCCTCCTACTCCAGCGTAGAATCCATAGCCCAGTTGCATGAGTGATTAAATGATCAAATTCTCTTTCGAACCAATAAGAAAGCTTAACAATTCCCCTTGGAGCCTTCACTAAGCAGCCACGATGAGTGGCTGTTTCGATGGTGCTAGGGGGATGAGTGGCTGATTCGATGGTGCTAGGGTGATGAGTGGCTGTTTCGATGGTGCTAGGCTGATGAGTGGCTTTTTCGATGGGGCTAGGGTGATGAGTGGCTGTTTCGATGGCGCTAAGGTGATGAGTGGCTGTTTCGATGGCGTTAGGGGCGCAAGGGTGATGAGGGGCTGTTTCGATGTTGCTAGGGTGATGAGTGCCTGTTTTGATGGTGCTAGGGTAATGAGTGCCTGTTTTGATGTTGCTAGGGTAATGAGTGGCTGTTTTGATGGTGCTAAGGTGATGAGTGGCTGGTTCGATGGCAGTAGGGAGATATGTGACTGTTTTGATAGCGCTACGGTGATGAGTGACTGTTTCAATGGCGCTAGGGTGATGAATGGCTGTTTCAATGGGGCTACGGTGATGAGAGGCAGTTTCGATGGTGCTAGGGTGTACTCTGAACCAAGGTTGATGCTGGAAGAAAAACCAGGAAGCTTCAACAAACTGCTCTCGTTTTCTAGTGCTACTCTGCTGCTTTGACCTTTGGATGGCTCTATACTGATGTGAACAGGCCAGGTCAATGATTAACCTTCCCGCCTAGGAGCCCCTCAGCAAGTTGCCCGTGCCGGGTATGCTCCCAAAGGGCCAGCATTTCATCATTTTGGACATAACCATCCACTTTCCTGGAAAGTACAACATGGATATGCATGATCATGTTATTTAAAGTCTTTTGACCAAGTGATTTGTCCCACATCCCCATATGAGGACGTTCTTAGCAGTGAAAGCTTGCAGAAACTACCTCTCCCAGCAGCGGTCGGGGTAGTATCAGAGGGAATGGATCTGAAATTCTCGATACGTGCACTGTCTTAGTTTTAATCCAGAGCATAATGATGCATTTTGTTGACATCTGAAGCTGCCATTTTCTGAAAGATGTTCATGACAAAGAGCACACAGCGTGTCTGCATACCTAGGAATAAAGGTGACCCAGGATCCGTTTCTCTTTAGAAACAGGAGCCCTGCAGAGTTCGGGCTCCTAAAATGGACGTCCGTGGTATAGTTCACTGTCCGGACTTTGGAATATTTGGACAGAACGCGGGGGAAATGTAAACAGCCCGACAAATCCTGTCTCCCAGTAACGGAACAGGACCAGGAGCTCACACCAACCCCATCTGGACTCCACTCCGAATGTGAAAGTTTGAAGAATAGAAAAGAAAAAGTGGGCTCCTACATATTTCTTTCTGATTGACGACAAATGCTGAAGCCAAAGACAGAAGTGAGTACATATGTATGTGTGTTTGGCAAAGAGGCCATGTGCGAGTCTCTTCAGTCGGGTTTGGATTCTGCTGACCGTGTCAGCAGAGCCATGGCGCCAAGCCCCGTAATACACAGGTTTGCATGGTTAAGGAAGTCTGGATTTGCACCAGACGTTCAATCTAGACTCCTTAACGTGCCTTTTGATGGGTCTCATATTTTTGGCAGCAAGGCCGACGAAAGCCTTGAGAAGCTGCAGACCCCGAAGGCGGCAGCCAAGCCTTTAGTTGCTGCTATTAGGCAGCCTCAGCCTTTTCACTCCAGTGGAACATCTTGGAGGGGCAGATCCTTTCTCTACTACTCTTCAGTTAGAAGAGCGAGAGGAATGGCTGGTCAAAGAGGACAAAGAAGTTTCCCTCATGGTGGATGAGGGAGAGGTGCAAAGCCTGCCCAAGCAGCGGCAACTTTACCAACAGCCACTGCTTCAGCCATCGCAAAACCTCTCTGAGTTCTTGACTCACGACACCCTGGTAGCAGGCAGACTGTCTCAACATCTGAATGGCGAGACATTACTTTTGAATCTTGAGCACTACAAACCATAGCGCAAGGTTACTGCCTCCCCTTCATTCAGAGACCTCAGAACCATCCATCGGGCAGCCATTCTTTAAGGGTTCCAGATCCGTTCCTTGTGCAGGAAATTTTGAACCTGCTAGAGAAAGGTGCTAGAGAGTCAGTACCTGTAACAGAGAGAAACAATGGGTGGTATTCTCTATATTTCCTAATCCACAAGAAGGATGGAGGACCAAGACCCATCTTGGACTTGAGATACTTGAACAAGCTCCTCAGGAAGGACAAGTTCAAGATGGTCAGACTTTTTCAGATCCTTAAGGCCCTCCAGCCGCAGGATTGGATGGTGTCATTGGACCTTCAGGATGCTTATTTACATGTGCCAATCGATCGCAAGTACAGAAAGTACCTGAGATTCGCAGTTGCTTTTTTTCATTATCAGTTTCGAGTTCTGCCATTTGGGCTAACCTCCGCACAAGGGTGTTCATCAAGTTGATGGCAGTTGTGGCAGTGAGTCTCGGGAGAGGGGGGTTAACGTCTACTGAACGATTAGCGGATCAGGGTGCGTTCTCCTGAACAAGTCCTGGATCAGCTCAGCATCACCTGCCACTCCCTCCACAGACTGAGCTTCTCCCTCAATTACAAGACGTCCCACATTATACCATCTCAAAAGCTTCAGTTCATCGGGGGCTCTACTGGATACATCCTTGAAAAAGACCTTGCCACCCGAGGTGACGGCTCAAGACATTCTGCAGATGGTCACCAAATTTCAGAGTGCCTGGCATCTCCCAGCCTTTGACTTTTTGAGGTTGCTCAGCCTCATGGCATCCTACATTTTTCTGGTGCCAGAGGCTAGCCTGAGAATGAGATCCCGTCGATGGGCTCTCAGGACACAATTGTCTTAGTTCACGGGTAACATGTCAGACCTACCTCAGATTCCAAGCAGGGTCGCACAGGATCTCCTGTGGTGGGCTTGCGAGGACAATGTTCTGAAGGGATAACAGTTTTGGCAATCCTGGCCAGAGATAACTGTAGTGACGGACGCCTCACTCATGGAATGGGGAGCCCACAGCAAGGATCTGACAATCAGCATTCGTTGGTCTCCATCGGAGTCCAAACTACACATCAATCTTTTGGAGCTGAGAGCAATCAGACTTGCACTGAAGGCTTTACTGCCTTCTTTAAGGGGAAAGAATGTCCTGATAATGACGGACAAGATGGTAAGATGGTGGCCATGTACTACCTCAACAAGACAGCAGGTGTAGGGTCACTACCACTGTGCAGAGAGGCAATGCAGCTCTGGGTCTGGGTCTGGACAATACAAGAAGGAATCTCTCTATCGGCAGTTCACCTAGTCGGATGGGAGAACACGACGGCGGACACTCTGAGCAGGCAGAGCACAGTCTCCCACAAATGGAAATTATCACAGGAAGTCTTTCAAGAGATCTTCACCCTTTGGGTAACCCCTCAAGTGCATCTGTTCGTGACTAGTGTCAACCGGAAGTGCGAACTGTACTTCTCCAGGGAATTTCGCCCAGAGGGGCTCCAGGGGACGCGTTCGTAGCAGACTGGAAGTTTACACTTCTGTACGTGTTTCCTCCAGTCCCATCATTCCTCATCTGATTAGGAGGCTAAGAAAGTTTGGGAAATCCATGATACAAATTTCTCTGGATTGGGCCTGGAGGACGTGGTATCCGGACCTTCTGAGCATGTCCCTCTGCCCTCCAATATGTCTTACACAAAGAGAGGACCTTTGCTCACAAGAGGAGGGTCAGGTTCTCCATCCAGAGGTCAAGACACAGCCTTCAAACATGGTTTCTGAGAGGGTGAGGTACAAGAATTGGGACCTCCGGGATGACTTAATGGAGAGTTTGCTTTCAGCCAGAAGGCTAGCAACAAAGTCTTTATACCGCTGCGGTTGGAACAAATTCTGCAGTTGTTGCAGGGACAAGAATGTGGACACCTTGCTATCCAAATCACTGGAGGTGTTATCCTTTCTACTGTACTTGGCTAATCTTGGGCCTCAGGTTGGGACCAATAAAGGTTATCTGGCGGAGCTTTCCATCTTCAAGCGCTTGTCTGAGGAAGCTTCATATTTTAAGATACCTTTTGGTGATACAATTTCTGCAGGGACTCACAAATTTGTTCCCTCCAGGTTCACGGTTGGGACCTTAATCTTGTTTTAAAGTTCCTTATGTGTGCACCAATGAACAGCTCCATTCATGTTCTTTAAGACTACAAACGTTCAAGACCATCTTTTTGGTAGCTCTAACATCAGCCCGTAGAGTGAGCGAGTTGCAGGCAATGTCCTCTAAACCACTGTTTAGGTATTTCATAAGGACAAGGTCGTCCTGAGGGTCAAACCTTTATTCCTACCTAAGGTCATATCAGACTTTCATTTAGGACAAAAGATAGTGTTGCCTGCTTTCTAGCCTCCATTTCATCCTGGCAAGGAGGAGGAGAGGTTACACAGGCTCAAACCATGAAGGGCTCTGAGTTTCTACATTTCAAGATTGTCAAAACCTTGTCTGAATGACCAACGATTCATAGAATACACTGGTCATAGACTGGGACAAGCTGTGACAAAACAGACCTTGTTGAGATGGATCATTTTAGCTATTTCCGAATGCTAGAGGTTGGCGGGCAAGTATCCTCAGAAGGCTTGAGAGCCCATTCCACTAGGGGCATGGCTACTACTTCAGCTCTGCAAAGAGGTGTTCCTGTTCAAAACATTTAGGAAGCAGCCACTTGGTGTACAATTCACACTTTTACTAAGTATTACTGCCTTGATTCCACCTTAAGTCAAGAAGGAAGCTTTGGGAAGGGCAGTCCTTAATTCTGTTTATGGAAAACATTGGTAACAAAATTCATACTCCCTCCGCCAAAACAAAGGCTGCTTTTGGAGTCTATCAAAGATGAGGAATACGTGGGAGGACACAATCCATTCGAAGAACAAGTTTAGTTACCCATGGTAATGTTGTTCCTCCCAGGTATTCCACATCGCCCCTCCCAGCCTACCCGGCAGTAGAATTTCCCATGTTATTGCAGCTTATGCTCCTTCAGAGTCTAGTATGGTCAAATCTGCTTTTATGCGGGTAGTTCTACTTGAGAATGACACGAAAAAAACAGAACTCAAGCCATCGGGCGCTGCGCTTTCTATATATACCTTGGATGACATCATCCTGCATACAGTGGCCCTCGAGGGACATCGAGTCGACTGCATTGACGCACAGCTCCATCTGCCAAAAACATTTTCTGAAGCTGGATATCGTATATCAAAGATGAGGAATATGTGGGAGGAACATGCAGTCGAATGAATGTTATTGGGGTAAGTAACTTGTTCATCTCCTATAGTGGCAGAATTTCAATTTGTAAGATAGTAACTCGTCCAGGTCTCCACATACAAACACCTAATTTATTTCTCGCCAACAGTGAATTATAACCTGCCGTTGGCTAGTGAAACTATGAGGTTTTTGTTTGTATTTTGTATTTTTTTTGGTGTGCCACATTTTTGTAAGTTTGATTGATTTAATGAAAGGTTAAACTTAATATACGTAGGAGACATTTTGGGCCATTGTGCAAAGTGTGAGGAACAATTGTGAAAAAATGCAATTGTGAAGGATTGTTTCAGCAGAAGAACGTGTCGGGAGAGATTAACAAATGGCCAGGAAGAGGCTGATCCTGAGAAGGAGGCGGAAGATTAAAGGAGAAGAGGCGTTGCACACTTCCGAGGTTTGCAATTAGAGTGTTTAGTAAAAGAAATCATGCAAAAATGCAAAGTGCCTTGATGTGACTTCCTTTCCTAACTTACAGCTTCTATATTAAAAAAAAATATATCCTGTGTTTCAATTGTTATAGAATTTGAGAGGGTTGTAATCAGTCCTTTGCATAAAACATCCTGGAAACATAACAAATGTTTGGATTTCTCTTCCTTGGTATGTTTAAGTTTAAACTAACACTTGAATACATTTAATTCAACATTTCAAGATGACATGTTCACCTGAACATAGGCAACATGGCCCTTATGCAGCAGTGAGCAAGCTCATTTAAAAATGTCTCCTTTCATTGCCCCCTTTTCTGTCTTTTGGGGCCCTTTCATGTATGCTACCGTTCGTTTTAATAACCCCTGAAGGATGAAATTCTACCTTCAGCTGAGTGTGTCAGGCGCAGTAGATCCAACAGTTAAGGTCCCATTTACCGAATGCAATGATTAGAATGAAAGGAAAGGCCTTTAGGACACCCAAGCCCCAAACTAGGACTGTAGTTTTTAAAATCATAATGTGTGTCTTCTCAGTTGATTTTTCAGTAGCAGTGCAAAACACTGAATGTGATTTGGTGTTATGTGTAGTTCTATAGATATTTAGGTTAAAGTAAAAAGGTTTACCAAGTGCAACCCATTAATGGCCAGTAGTGATTTTTCCAGGCATACAGATTTGGGTGCCCACTCATAGTATAGGTTTGGAGGCTTCCCAGTTTCTTCTATGAGTTTTACATAGTGGGTAAAACTTTACTGTGTCCAATGAACTCCCTCCAGGTGAAGTCTTTACCAATACAGTTCCTAGCTGACTTACATCAGAGGAGTCCATCTGTGGCGAAGAATGGCCACAGATGATACCTTTTCGTATAGTATAGCTAATGTAGTCCATGGTTATTTTGAACACCTGTGTGAGTGGGCCCTCGTGACCAGAGTGGGACACCCCTGTGTTCGAGCGTGTCTTGGGTCCTGGAGGGTTTATCAGCCTGTTGAAGCCAACATTATTCTAATCAGCTGTCAGTCTTGGTCACTAAAAGTCGCTTGAATGATTCTCTGTGCAGGAAACGCTCTAATGAATCCCTAAACATCTTCAGACCCAATACAATCCACGTCCCACGATTGACCTCTAGAAAGCTGTGCCTGTGGTCCCAGAGTTCTGCAATGAGAGATTCTGCAGCTCTGCACGCTGGGTACTCTACATTTAGATTAGCTGCCGAACTGCAGCTGGGGTTAAAGCCCCATAGAAGTCGCTCAGCTTTATCCCCAATGATCCAATGTATTACCTTAACTATGTTTCTCTCTCTCTTTTTGTTTATAGAAACCGGGTGTTTTATAGATTGGGAGAGGAGCAGAATGACTTGGCGTTAGGCGTGAAGCGGATACCACTAGGAGCCTAGCGTACACCAAAGCTTATCGTCTGGTAACCGAAGCTGCTGCCAATAAAGACGCTGGAAGTAGCTGATGAGCAGATTGGGCGATATTTCAGATACCGGCGCTGGTGCGCTCTGTTGATTCTGATTCCTTGTAGTGTCTATGCTTTTGTCTCTGAGAAAGGGACAGTGAGCAATTCCATGCATACACCCATTATGTATAAAATTCAGAGACGTCTCGATTGCCAAGCTCAAATGGGGATGTTCCTAAACCGTGCCGGGTGGCTAATCGACTCTCACCTGTTTGCTGTGTTTTGCTTTGTCACTGTCATTAGACATCAGCCTTTCCAGCCATCATTTAAATGTTTTCTTCTCTGATATTGCAGGTCAACTTCCACTTGCATAAAGAGGCATTTGATATGGTGGGGGAAGAGAATGGTTTGGAATGTAAGCATTCCGCTAGCGGCTGTGTGTGCTGTTGCCAGGGCCTTGAGTGCATCCCATCCCACCACTGGGCAGTGAAGCAAATCCCTGCCGTCCAGGTTTCTGATTGATTGGTCAAAGGCCTCATTGTTTATCTGGTTAGACATGGCCATGTTTCATTCGAATTGGCACGTCCTTACTTTCTGCTATCTAGGATCTTCCAGACTCTAAAGATACAACATTGTAAAGGCAGAAGTAAAAGAAAAAACACAATTGCTGAAATTCCTCCGGCAGGTTACCTGAACTTCTGAAACCAAATTCTAAGGGTTGTCCAAGTCCAGACATCGAGGGATGGGTCCATGCCAGACTTTCAGGATACCCCTCATTCATTTTCATAAGATAAATTTGCATTCAATGATTCTAAATGTATGCACATTTTTCCTCATGAATATTAATGATGGATATCCTGAAAACCTTCAGGATTCTGGCCCTCGAGGCCCAGAGTTGGACAATCTTAAGCTTCCCACCTTGCTGGGAAGCCTTTTCCTGCTTCTGCAGAAGCAGGGAAAATGATTTGAAGGCAGGACTGTATAACTAAATAATTTAGATGTTTTAATCCCTGGAGGCCAGCCTCACGTCACACACATGGTTTACACAACTAATTAGCCAAACCCAACCACCCGTGTTTTCACCCAGCAGTCGGGGAACTGCGGTTCGCGTCCTTTTGATTTTATTGCTCTGATGCTTTTTTGTTTTAAAAATTACTCTCTGCTTTTGAACTGGGAGGACATTTCTTTCTTTGAGGGTGAACAGGGTGGTGAGGGTGATGCCTCCTTTTACCAACAGTGTTGCATGCCGCATCAAAGTGTTAGTATCCTATGGATGCGTTCCTTCTCAGCTGCCAGTATGCGTAGTCTACCGCACATTCCTAGACCATCTACACCTGGTACAGTCCTGTGCGTTCCTTGCAAGAATATCAGGTGAAAGGAGGAAGTCTTGTACTGGAGATAATAGTGAGAATACTCAACTCTTGTGCTTTGGGATAAAGTAATGCAGTTTCCATACCAGGTTTGGTGCGGGTAACCAGAGGATCCGACTATTCGTGAAAGGGGCTCGTAATGCTGGGCTGTTCTCCTTGGCTTTTTTTGCATTGCTACGTGTGACCTATTTTCCCATTGGTCCTTCATGGGCACACGTTGCCAAATGCAATAAAAATAATCCAATCCTCGGCCTTGATTGACGAAATTCCACAGAAGTTCAGGCCCAGCATGAATTCATCTGCGATTCTGATTGCTCCACAGCGGTCTGCCAGTTTTGGTGCTCCGTTCCTCTGCTGCGTCTGGAGGAGATTTCAAGCATCTTCCTTTGAGGAAAGACCAGATCCTCACTCCTCCATCCTCTTGTGCAGCTTGAGAGTTTGGTACTTGAGGAGTTCGTTTAGGTTCATAAGAGGATTTTCAGGCCCAATATTTGTGCAGAGTGGGCAGCCATGATGGTTTTATCTGGAAACAGTATAACAACAAATGGATCCATATCTGGCACTGGTCTCTGGATCACGTGCCAAACTTTTAGTTAAGTCAGTGGACAATGAGTTAACTTTTGCCACCACTGGTATCAAAAAAACATCTGTCGGTTTTTGCAGCAGGGATTTAAATTGCTTCTGGGGCTGGACTGGAAGGCAGTCCTAGGAGTACCAAAATCAACATCAATAACGGCTATTAGAAGAGAGCTAGGCCTAGTATCCCTCGAATCCATGGTGGAGCAAAGCGCTATGAATTTTTTCAGGAAAACAATCTGGGCTGATTCATTGCCGGCCTTTAACATCATTAAGGATGAAATGGACACTGGCAAATGTGCAGCTCTGAAAAGATGGGTGGCAAAGAGGAAAGATAAACTCCTGAAAAAGAGCTGAAAGAAAATCCGGACAGAATCAAACACAAATTGGTAATGATGGACTGGATCCACACTCTTGATTCAGCTGCAGAAAATAAACTTTTAACCCACCTGCCTGCCACTTTCAACAAAGTGAAATCTCCCATTAAGTATTGTGTCAAATTTCCTGAAAAAAGAAAAAGAATGCTATTCATGAAAGTGAGATTAAATCTGTTACTAACCCAAGAAATCTTAACCATCAGGGGTGTCTCGGATAAAAAAGAATGACGATTATGTAAAAAGCCGGAGGTGACGGAAACTCTGAAGCATCTAATAATAGACTGTCCTAACAATAAACAAAATAGAGTTACTCACCTGCTACCGCTATTTGAGAACCCGTGGATAATCGAGGAAAATGACCTATGGAACAGATTAATATCAGGTGTAACTACGAGATGGACAGTGGCAATGGCGAATTTCATTGAGGCAACATTCCGTCAAATTGGGGAGACATCATCGCCTCGCCAGGAAGGGACTGGGGCCCAATAAAATCAAAAAAAAGATGACTGACCTGAGGACAAAGATGGGACGTGAAAACGTGAAATACTTTTAACGTGAATATTTGTACATAAAGAAAAGAGATTGTCGAACGTCATTCAAATATTTGATACATTTTTCAGGGCTTTCTGAAATAAAACAAGTCAAATAAAAAAAAAAAAAGAAAAATGGTTTCTCTTTGCAGAATGAAGCCATCACGTACGACTGACTGCTTGATTCACCTTGACCACCTGTTTGAATTCCCCCCCCCCCACAACCCCCAGCGGTGGGACTTTAATTTGCTTCTGTAAGGAATCCCTTTGAGTGTATGGCTTCATATGACTTCGGCCTCCTCTCTTGGAAGATCTACATTGTTGGGGCTGTTAATTCTGCCAGGAGGAGGCTCTTTCCTGTAATCAGTCCTGTACAGTTCCCAGTACTCACGAGGAGCTTCTAAGTGAAGCTTGTCTTTGATTTCTGAAGTCCTGTCTGATCTCCAAATGAACCAGGAAATGCACTTCCCTGTTTTGGTGTATACACCGCAGAATTCCCCTGTATACGTGAGAGGATTTGCATCATTTGGAATTAGTCAGAACTTCAAACTTTGACTTGGCTATGACAAATCCTTTTAGACGACCATATTGGTATTTCATCTATGCTCAAGACAGCCAAGGCGACCATGGCGAACGGTATTGTGCTTTGCATTTAAAACCTGTATGCTTTGCATAGTCTTCCTGTTCTCAAGAGACCACCTGGGCATTGGACCTGATCTATGGCAACATCAGTGTAAATCCACCTGCAAATGCCCAGAACTGAGATCTTTAGGGTGGTGATGCAGCTGCATTCCATGTGTTTTATAGGCACTATTCCAGGGATGTTCCTTAGAGATTGGATGCTTCTTTTGGATAGCAGGTATTGTGTAACGTACTCGCTTGAAGCAAGCTGGCATATCCCCTCTCCTCCTCCTCCCTAGTAAATTCTTTCTGTGTAAACAGTCCCAACGTGTTAAGACGGAAGGACAAGTGGAATCAAAAGTAACACAAAACCTTGATGGTGATTTAGGTACTCTAAGCCACCCTCATTGACACCTCCCACAGAGCCACCCCATGCCATGTGCAGTGTCTTAATCTTTAATTGGGCGCTTACACTTAACACCAGGCAGTGGTCTCCAAGCGCTGACCGGGATTCGAACCTGTGCTGCTCTGCCTTGCCTTGCTTCCAAAACAAACGCGTTGCCTCTGAGCTATCATCCCAGTATTACCAGCCGCTTCTCCAGCTACTTTTTGAATGAGTACCCACATCACTGTGAAGTTAATTGTCTATTGCTTCCTGCTCTTTTATCAAGATCTCTAAATATTTGCTTTTCTCTATGCAAGGAGGCCCTACATTAAGTATTTCCTATAGCAGGGGACCAATAAACTGCAAACAACCCTGTTTTCTGCTTTCCTAACCAACTTCTAGTTCTTTTCCGACTCTCCCTTGCTTTCGCCTTCACTCTCTTCTTGAAACTTGGTCGACACCTTCGACTTTGCTCTCATAATCTACTAATTTATCTTACACTAGTTCTCAAACCTTTCGCCATCCACTGCACATTATCCATAACAATCAGTGTTTTGTAACATACATTAGCACCCTGGCGGGAGGAGCCAGCCAATCAGGTGGCTAGGATTGTCTGCTTGAACTGCCAGTCAAAGCCTGCATAGCATCCCACCTGACAGCTGGCTCCCCCTGCCACCATCTCCCGCCACCCCCACCTTCTGTCCCATTATTTTTTTAATTCCCCCTTCCCCACTTACCTTATTTTCAGCTGAGGCGGCACTCACTGCAGCAGCCGCCCCTTCCGCTCTGCTCCTGATGACCGTTATGGAAAGGTAAGAGGGGCTCCGTATGGAGCCCCACCTTCTCTTCCCATAGCAGCCATCTTAAGACAGTATTTTCAGTCATTGAACGGGACGCACAAGGCATCCCGTTCAGTGACCGAAAAAACTATTTTTAAGCACTTTTTTAGCACCCCAGGCTACCGCTTTGGTATCTTGGGGTGCTAATGGCATTAAGCCCCCGTTCCAAGTGCTGGAATGGGAGGTAACGGCCCAGAGCCCTGGTTAATGGCCCTCATTCGCTTAGGCCATTAACTTGGCCTGCCGGGCCGTTACCCCCCATTCCAGCCCTATGAACGGGGACTTAACGCCACAATATTTCTTCTATATGATTCAATCCCGCCCATCCTTGGTTACTGCTCTTCTGATGTCCTCTTGTCTACTTACAAACCATACTTTCCCAATTCTCATTATGATTCAGAACTCTTCTAGATCTTCGGTTCAGCTCTCTAGCTGTTAAATGATGTCACAGTCTTGTACCCGGAACCCCTCTTCTCTTGTCAAACTCTGTCTTTTGCCTCTCTCCTTAGAGTCTGTTTCCCACTCGCATCTAGTTAACCAGCTTCTGTGATGCCTCACAATTTTACACTTGGACACATTTTGGTGTACACCTCAAACTATATCCTAAAACCTGTCTTTTCCATAATGAATTAAAAAAAAATGAACATGCTTATGGAATGATACAAGATTCTGATTTCAAACTATACAAAGGTGGCAGCGCAAACCACAACCAATTGACAAAGTAATGAAATAAAAAACAAGCAACATAACATTTTAAGTATCATGAAAATGAAAGTCTATGGCCACAAAAGGTGATTGTAGATGATCAAATGTTCTCAATAGCACATCCTTTTTAATTTCATCCACCCAAACACTGCTAGCTTGTTTAAATCAAAGCACTGAGAGTGAATATTTCATTTTCAATTTCTTTCTTGCTCGCATTTTCATCTTAAAACTTCACATTCTCACGTATCTCCAATTTCTTTTTAGAAAATGTGATCAGTAAGATCCTCCATCCGAACCACTTGGAAAGCATTGGAAGTGTTTTCGATAGAGGCACTTAAACATCTGCCAATACTTAAATCTGATCCGGCCTCTGTTCGTGTACAATGTCCTGCAGTAACCCACGTACATCCCTGAATCCTGACTTCCTCAGACCCTGGCACATGCCAACACTTGACTCCATGTAGCTTTCTTTGCCCAGTTTTCCTTCATTTCTTTTTCTTCTTCTATGTCTATCCATCACGAGTGTGCATATAGCGAACACGTGACAACCACACAAGTGACATAAACCAGAGAAGTGTATCTGCTCTAGATTAACTCTAAAGCCGCCTAACCTCAAACAAACATGGCTGCCCTTATGTTCCCCTTACATTTGAAAGTTCTTTACGAAGCCCTTCTTCTTCTTGCGGGCTACTTTGGAGAAAGCAACTTGGTGGTGATGTGCAGGATGCTTTGGGCATAGATCTGAACTCATGTTTTCTTTGTCAAGGTTATTAGCAGGTTTCTAATTTGTGTCTCCACCCCCTGTCAGAACTAGGGTGTGGAAGATGAAGAAGTTGTGGGTGAGCGCCTTCTTTATTTCCGCTATGCTATGTAATATATATATATAATTCTGGGCATCCCTGCAGCAGTCACAGCAACGCCCCCCTATTGGTGATGACGTCTCTATATCTTGACCTCATCGAGCGTTCACTTTTCATGTAAGCTAAGATCACACTGCACACATTCATGGTCCAGTAATTTGAGCCATTTTAAGTCTACAATGCTTTGTTATTGTTATGAAGTTTACTTCTTTGTATTATTCTGTCGAAATATGTTTAAAATGATGTATCGTCTATTTTTCAAAAAAATTAAATGCCTCAATATTTAAAATGAAGTTTATATTAAAGCCATTGCTCCAATTATTATATATTTTTTTTTAAATAAATCTGCTTTCCTCAGAGCTCCATGTCTTTTTGGTTTTTGTAAAGCAGTGTCAGCAGGGCTAGAAGTACTTTGTCCGCGTAATCAGTGACTCCATGTCAGGATTAAGGTTTTGGGCCAAAGGAACTGGAGAATAAGGGGCTGAACCACACTTCTCAGCAGGCAGTGGGTCATTGTGTAGTTCAGCGTGTTTGCGCTACGGCCCAGCTGGTTGCCATTAAGGGTCTTCATAACCGCCAACCGCCCGTGCTCTGGTGCAGATAATTAACGTTGGATAGCACGGGTGGCGGTGGTTTTGCAGGTCTAGGAGGAGAAATGCTGTGATCGTTTGGCAGGCCAGAGGAAACGCCGGAGCAAAGCGGACTTTGCTTTTTCAGCCCGCGCGGCGGCTGTCGCGCTAGTAGAGTTCATTTTCCCGGGCTGCGGCGTTGAAGGGAGGCAGCTCGGCGGAGTTCCGCATCATCCATATGGGTACGGAAAGCCTCGTGAGGCATCCGGACATTCAGTTAAGTGACCAGAGACTGTTTTGTTGATTGTGTCAAGCAAATACCTAACGCTGAGTGATTTATGAGGCGCATGTAGGGAGTAGTAGCGACAAGGACAGTTACTTTCTTTTCTTTTCTTGACGGATGTGAATCCCCAAAGAACTCTGGCACATGTTATGTTGGGGATGTTACCTGCCAGGCCAGGAGAGTCCTGGCAATTCTTTCTAGGAACACAGCTTACTGTGTAATGTTATGTTGTTTGTGCTTATGCTTGCCCGAAGGGCCATGTGTCTACGTTTCAGGCACTAAAAGGAATTCCCCTTTTGTTTTGTGCCATCCAGCTTTTCTGCAAAGCAATGTTATGTGTATGGTGGTCTTAAGAGCGGGTGATAAATGTTTGTACCCTTTATGTGACAAGAACGAACCCATCTGTGGTTTGTGCATTCATATGTAAACCTTGTATTGTGTCAAGTACAGTATTTAGGTAACAGGAATCAGTAGGCTGTCAGGAATAGGCTGGAGGGTGTAGTACAGGTTATAGGTCAGGTTGTGGAGTATAGGTTCTAAGGTACTAGTGTTCTGGTTAGAAATAAGTATAGTAGTATATGTGTATGTTTCTTCCCCTATCTTTCCTTTGTCATTCCATCCCCTTTCCCTAACTCCGCCTTCCCCCCCATTGGCTGCCACGTGGTTACCTGTGCTATTAGTATCCAGGTGCCCTTGCCAACCATGGTGGGAGGGTCGATCATTTCGGCTTCTGTGGTTCGGGAGAGGGGATTGATACCCTATCCCTTTTTAAGAGTTTTGAAACTCCAGCACTTACATGTCTCCTTATAAAGATCCTAAACGAAATCCTGAAACCCTTATGAATTGTACTCTACTCTCCAGCTGAAAGGTGTGTTAGGGTGCCATGATTGAATTACATTAAAATTGAAAAGCTAAGCATGTGAAGTTGGCACCCCAGATTGTGTCTTCAGAAGTTCAATGTTGTGAGTGTGGTTTTCCAGAAGATGAGACACTATCCTACCGCCTCCTACTCCAGCGTAGAATCCATAGCCCAGTTGCATGAGTGATTAAATGATCAAATTCTCTTTCGAACCAATAAGAAAGCTTAACAATTCCCCTTGGAGCCTTCACTAAGCAGCCACGATGAATGGCTGTTTCGATGGTGCTAGGGGGATGAGTGGCTGATTCAATGGTGCTAGGGTGATGAGTGGCTGTTTCGATGGTGCTAGGCTGATGAGTGGCTTTTTCGATGGGGCTAGGGTGATGAGTGGCTGTTTCGATGGCGCTAAGTGATGAGTGGCTGTTTCGATGGCGTTAGGGGCGCAAGGGTGATGAGGGGCTGTTTCGATGTTGCTAGGGTGATGAGTGCCTGTTCTGATGGTGCTAGGGTAATGAGTGCCTGTTTTGATGTTGCTAGGCTAATGAGTGGCTGTTTTGATGGTGCTAAGGTGATGAGTGGCTGGTTCGATGGCAGTAGGGAGATATGTGACTGTTTCGATAGCACTACGGTGATGAGTGACTGTTTCGATGGCGCTAGGGTGATGAATGGCTGTTTCAATGGGGCTACGGTGATGAGTGGCTGTTTCAATGGCGCTAGGGTGATGAGAGGCCGTTTCGATGGTGCTAGGGTGTACTCGGAACCAAGGTTGATGCTGGAAGAAAAACCAGGAAGCTTCAACAAACTGCTCTCGTTTTCTAGTGCTACTCTGCTGCTTTGACCTTTGGATGGCTCTATACTGATGTGAACAGGCCAGGTCAATGATTAACCTTCCCGCCTAGGAGCCCCTCAGCAAGTTGCCCGTGCCGGGTATGCTCCCAAAGGGCCAGCATTTCATGATTTTGGACATAACCATCCACTTTCCTGGAAGGTACAACATGGATATGCATGATCATGTTATTTAAAGTCTTTTGACCAAGTGATTTGTCCCACATCCCCATATGAGGACGTTCTTAGCAGTGAAAGCTTGCAGAAACTACCTCTCCCAGCAGCGGTCGGGGTAGTATCAGAGGGAATGGATCTGAAATTCTCGATACGTGCACTGTCTTAGTTTTAATCCAGAGCATAATGATGCATTTTGTTGACAGCTGAAGCTGCCATTTTCTGAAAGATGTTCATGACAAAGAGCACACAGCGTGTCTGCATACCTAGGAATAAAGGTGACCCAGGATCCGTTTCTCTTTAGAAACAGGAGCCCTGCAGAGTTCGGGCTCCTAAAATGGACGTCCGTGGTATAGTTCACTGTCCGGACTTTGGAATATTTGGACAGAACGCGGGGGAAATGTAAACAGCCCGACAAATCCTGTCTCCCAGTAACGGAACAGGACCAGGAGCTCACACCAACCCCATCTGGACTCCACTCCGAGTGTGAAAGTTTGAAGAATAGAAAAGAAAAAGTGGGCTCCTACATATTTCTTTCTGATTGTCGACAAATGCTGAAGCCAAAGACAGAAGTGAGTACATATGTATGTGTGTTTTAAGGATACAGTGGGGGGTTGTTCCATCAAAGCGTTATTGCTGTACTCGCACATCGACAAAGGGAATCCATGCGACAAAACAGAATGAATAATTTTATTATGTGTTTTGCTCAATTCAGTTTTTAAGTGGCCATGCACTGGCTTGCATCCAGTAGCTTGAAACATTTTCCAAAGCTATTTTTAATAAAGGTTTAGTGGCCATAGTGCTCTTTATGATTGCAAAATGCATGCTATTCTTCCCAGTGCAATTCTATGATGTGTCAAGTGGATGAGGTGTTGTCTTCTGTTCATTTTGCTCCATTTGGCGACCCATTTTAGGATAACTTACATTCACCCAAGCTTTCTTCATCTGTTTTTGTGGATTCTGCCTTATGTGTTTTCGTTCTCATTTTCTGATGCAATCAATGCTATTGTTTTATTTTTTTCACAATATGAAATGGTTATTGGGTGATGTGATATTTGAGCACAAATATGTCTCACCTCTTAGCCCTGTCACAATAAACATTTTGTGTATTTATACTCTCAACTTGAGTTATGCATTGAAAACAAATCAAAATTGGTCTCTAACTTTGCTTAAAGAGTAATAGATTTTAAATCGGTTGCATTCGAACATAAATGGCGTCCCTGATCATGCTTTGAGTAAAGATTGCTTTGTTAGTTCTCTTTTGGAGTGACATCATGAGGCAATATGGTCCTGTAGTAAAGTTGACAAATAGTCCAAATTCTAATCCTAGCTTCCCATAATGACCAAAGTGTGTGATCCTGGCCACACCGCAATCTCCCTATGTTTGGTGCAAAGCTCTTAGTAAATGCAAAATGAAATACACATGTTTGCTATTAACCTTATTTGTCTAGATCGGGGGCTCTAGGAAACAAGATGAGCCTGACTATGAAGCTGCTCGTCTCTTTCTCATGCAACTGATGCGGATCAGTTACCAGATGGAAACTTGCATGCACAATGCTTTGCTAGGGAACTAGAACATTGGACAGGGGCAGTGTGGGGGGGGGGCAGAGGGAGAATAAATGTGGTGGCATACAGTGCAACAATTGTCTCAGGATAAGCCTACCTATTTCTAATCTCATTCAATTTTCTGGGAAACTAAAAGTTCAAACATGGTTTTTCTGCAGTATTACAATGTGCCTGGGCTCCCTTCCAGGGTCAATAGGACCTTGAGCAAAGTCTCTGGTTTCCAAGCAGCTGGGACCTCCCTAGGGGTTCATGGATAATCCTCTGCAATGTAGGATGTCACAGGGACTCTTTCCCTTTCTTGACCTGTTTGTCCTGGTCGCTGGTCTCTTGATCTCCTGGGGAATCTGCAGCTTCGGCACGCCGGCCTGCTCATCTCCATGCGTGCCTCTGAATCTCTGGTGCAGGCATGGAAGGTCTGCAGCGCCTCAACATGGACTAGAACAGTGTGGTAGAAAAGGCAGAACAGGAAGGCGGCCAACTACTCCACTCCTCTGAATTGCAAGTTCTTTCCTTTAGAACAGTCGTTGCTCCCCCTGTGACCGTATCCCCACTTCCTACTTTTATCTCTTCTTAATTCCTTCACCAAATTCTGCTCCTGCGCTCATCGTTCCTTTCACTCCTGTTCATCCTCCTGTCCTCTAATTACTTCATCAACTCCTGTTCCAGCTCTTCAACTCTTTCCTCCCGTTCCTTTGCGCTTCGTAACCACTCTCATCCTTTCCACTCTTTACTATCTTCCTTGCCTCCTTCTCTCCTTTATGTATCTTCCTTTTCCCATTTCCCAAATCTCTAAATACACTCTATCTCTTCCATCTTCTTCACCCTTCCAGGCACCTCTTTTTCAACCAATATTCTTCAGGTCTTTCCTATCTCCACCACCTTCTCCACCTCTCTGGGCACCGCCTGCCTTCTCAATGCCCCCTCTAACTCACAACTATCACAGTGTTGCAGCTCCTTTGTCCCCTCCTCAATGATCCCCTTGAGTCACTGCTACCCCTCACACCAGCCTCCTTCCTCTAGGTACCAATCCTCTCTTTATTGATGTCTGCCAATGCACAACTAGCTATTGCTCCTTCTTCACACCTCTGGGTGCTCCCCACTTTCTGGTCATATTTATTATCTTTGCTCACCACTACCTCACCCCTTATCGGCAGTCCCAGTTCTCTAGGCACCCTATATCTCTCCAGCTCCCAAGCTCCAGAATGGCCCAGTCTTCTGGACCTTTCTTTCAGTCTCCAGGTTATCTTAGTCTCTCCAGCTTGTTTCAAAACCAGCGCCTGTGATTTGTCTCCAGCTCATACTGAGCTCTTTGCTTTTTATAGGGCGTCAGCCTATGTCTATCGATCCTTGTTCTATGGTGAAAGGTGACTCGGGAGGTAGATGGCATGGGCTGCGCTCCTGAGGATATCATCTCTGTTATATGTTGGACTGCAGCTTCAAGGACCATGCCTGCCATCTTGGAGCTCATAACTCCCTCTTCCTCTGTAGTTCTCTGGTATAGGGGTTGGCTGATGGGCCTCACCCCTGAGGATGGCTTCAAGTTTGAGATGGGACAAATGGCTGGCTTGTCCCTCCCATTGGGTGGCCCTCTCCCTGTTTGTCACCCGTCGTCCCTGTCCTTGGGGGGAACTCGCCAAGTTTATCTGTGATCATCTGTAAGTCTGGAGGTCATGTGTAAAGACTGGCTGACTGTGCCATTGCCTATGATGGCTAAGGGCTGAGCGGATATGTAAAGGAACAGGTGGATGTGTTTACACTAGCACCCGCCCCCTCACTGCCACCATATTGGGACAGTAGGAGAAGAGCAGTAAATGGGACCCCCTGTATTGTTCCTATACCGAATCAAGTGTGTGAGAGGTGTTATTCACTCAGACAGCCATACAAAGTGTCCCCTCGCACAGAAGATGTGGAAGGATGTCAGCATGCACCTATGAACATCGTGAAAGTGAAACCTGACCGGCAGACTGATGTCATGAAGAAGATATATAAACCTATATTGAAACGATATGAAAATACCTAAGAGTAACAATGTAACTGAAGCGCCATGAGAAACCTGTACCTAAAGCTAAAGTAATTGTGAATACAAAGAAGATGAAGTAACTTACTGGTCAATTAAATACGCAGTAACGCAAGGTAGAATGTAAAAATATAGAGGCTTGATGCAGAAGAATATGTAATGTGGCAAGGACGGCCATGATAAGAAAATTGACACTGGCTGATGTTGAATTCAACCAACTACCTCAGAGACAGCCGAAGGTTGTAGAATCGGGAGCAGCTGGAAAGCTCGGTGTGCAGAACAGGAAGGCTATGTTGGCCAAGGATGCTATTTTAAGGAATAATTGCAAGACACAAGGGGAGTTAACCAGGATAAGCTATGAATGAAGGAAACATTTCTCTTAGATTAAAGAAGAAAACCTCTGCAATTACCAAATTATTGGGCCAATAAAAGTGTGTGAAGTCTATGCGCAGTAGAGTAGCAAGTCTCTAGACGCCAAGAAGAGTAATAGCACCCTGCATAATTAAATCAAATAGCAGTAAATAGGAGGCTGAAATTGACACATTTGTGGCCTCTTCACATGTGACTCAGAAGTTGAAGACAAGGGCTATTCATTAGAGCCTCAGACGAAGATAGTGTTGTGCTCACATGCTCTTGAATGTTCCAGAACAGTGAGCAGGCTGCAAGTCCAACTACAGACAGAAGACTTTGGCTTATGGCCGACCGATGAGAGATGATGGACTAATTGGGAAGAAGGGGAGTAGTCTGGCAGGATTCAAACACCTAAGTTTCATTTCACATACGTGCTGCTAAAGAGCCGAAAGTCCAACGTTGGGATAGCATGCCAACCAATCATTGTGTTTGGGGGACAACCTAACATACACTGTTGCATGCACCAATCCACTGCCATGTTGTTTACTATAATCAGTATTATACGTATTTAGAGGTAGTTCAAGGCATGCCCTACAGATAAGGGGCAGCCAATGTATTCTATATGTAGATATGTTCCCTTAACGAATCCCTTCCCTCAATAGGTTTTATGATTGGTCATGTAAAATGGCATCATAGATGACACATATTGGGGTATAAAACATCTATGTAATGAAGCTGTTATGTGAGTGTGCAAGCATCTGTCTGATGCCTGTCAGGTCTCCCTGCTTAATTAAATGAGAATAAAGTTGTGTTTTGACATATTCCAAAGACGCTTCAAGGTGCCAGAGCACAGAAGTGCAGCCCAAAACACCAGGAGAACGAAAACGTTGCAGAGCCCTGGCTTAGGTGAATGTGCAATGCGAGTCATATGGTGCCTGTCGGCTGGATGAGAAGATGTGCCTGCTGTGCTCTTGCTCATCTCTATCCTCCTAAGAATGATCCTGTCGGCTATGACATTAAGCTACATCAATGTCACTTGGAGTAAGAACCTCAGACTCCTCAGTTATTTGTACTCAACCAGACCTCTTGAGATATGAAGAAATGGCCTCCAGCAAAGTTATAATGAGGGTGAACTCTATTGAGAACTGTGAGAATTCCACAACCTGTCTTTAACGAGAAACAATCCAGACTGATGTATTCAAACCAACCTGAAAGCCTACCTCCTCGCCTCCCAGTTACCCTCTTAACTTACCTCTCATCTGCCTTCAAGCTAACATGTTTCCCTCGCCACTAACCTTCCTCTGTTCCTCACTTCCTCTACCTCCACTACAATTGATTCATCCATCGTAGTCACAAGCCTAACACAAGTGGCCGTACCTCCTACCTGCACTAAAATAGGTCTAATGTTGATTGTCCTTAATCTATGTATGTCCACAAGTGTATTGTCCCTGGTGACTGTACCAAATACCCCCCCCCCCCTCTCCCAACTAAACCGGTCAGAATGTCCCTCAAACTCACTCTATTGTGAGAAGCTCACTGCTTCCAGTCAAATCTGATTTCCTATCTATTGTGCATTCCTTTGTGAAGGAAAGAGCATTGTTTTTCCCTGTAGGTAGCTAAAACAATATGCAAGATGTGGATAATCGCCAGATCAGGACCTTTAAACGGACTCTCCAGTCAGTGTCGGAAGAGGAACTTTCTACAGAGCCATGTCCCAGTCGAAGCATATAGAGAAATGCCATGTTGGGATGGGAGAAAATCTCTGATAGATCGCTGCATCTCTCGCCCCTGTATGTGTCATCGCCCAAGCACCGCTCACCAGAGCCTCCAGTTCTGTGACTGTGGAAACCCTTTGCCAATAACCACACACCACCGCAGACGACCACCCCTGTTGTCCTGTGCATGCCATCCCCCAACCACCCTTCACCCGAGCGGCTACTTCAATGTCTGGCTGAACACCGTTCTGCCAGGAAACACAGAAGGGTATGCCACCTCATTGCCCCACTTGACCCAAGGTCGCAGCCACCTGCTCTCACTGATAAGTCCCTGACAGAAATTCCAGGTCACTTTCTAGATTCTGCTTGCAAAATCTCCCCAAAGTAGTCATGGCCACAATGACCAGGGCATAATGTGGGTATCCCCCCAACTGGCCGAAAAATCTAAATTCTTTTAATCCAAATGAAAATTAGTTGAAAATGCATCTGTGCAAATTGTATTAGTCTACAGTGTTGCACAGATGGAAAGGACTTCCCTTTAATCCTTAACCTTCTTTTATGCTCTTTCTCTCTCTTGGTTCCTACCCCCAAAAGGCTGATCTTTGGTTCTTTTGATGCCTGCCGATCCATGTGACGAATCATATGAATTCGTCCTCTTGCCCCCCAAAGGGCAGCCCCCATGTGAGGTGAGGGAGGTGAGCCTGCTCCGCAAACCCTCCCTTTGGGTAGAGGCAAGTGTGACCTCATTGGGAGAGACTCCCCCTTTGGCGACAAGGACTCCCATTCTCAGGAGGAACTCCCTAGAAGACCTGGCAAAATAACATATGTAAACCTTCCTGATGGCAATATCTATGAAGAGAAGCTCAATATATGTTATTGCCAACGTCAAATTGAAAACCACCTTATAATCTCCCATTCTACCGGAACGACGAAGAGGATGTATGGAGGAATAGCGAACCCAGGAGAAAAAGAGAAAAAGGAACAGATTCTTGCCCAGGGGAAGGCCTATGGCTGCATCAATCCAAAAAGGGGAGGAGCATGGGGAAATTAAGACAGTCTGTGAACTTCAAACAGACACACACGCTGACTCCAGGGAGCAGCAGAGGTGAGACATGCAGTATCCTGCAGTCGTGGGGAACCGAGATGAGACAAGTGTGCTACCATATGTAGCAAGAAACCCACACAGACTGAAATTGGATGTGTGGCGTCCAAAGCTGAGGTAGAGAAAGAATCTGAGACTGGAGGTAGAGAAAGAAGCTGAGACTGGTGGCGTGACCACGCGAGGTGCCTGGTGGACCAGGCATCCTGATAACAACGGCAAGACCATTCTAATACTGCCAACTCGGGACAAGCCAGTACCCGAAATACCAGATTGCCATCCAAGACAAACAGAGAGAAGGGAAGAGAAGCTGGCGGAAAGACATGAGACACATGAGTAGAAGGAAAGAAAGGTGCACCTCACCAATCGAAATGTCAGGTGATGTTAAACCCGAGAACAAAGGTAATACGGATAACGGGAGACCATGGGGAGTGAATGTGAACGAGTATTATTTTGACACTCATACTCATCACACTCACGAAAAAGATAATATCACAAGACCAGACAGATAAGTGTATAAGGAAAAGCAGAAAGAAAAAATGTGATGGAATCAGAATCATTATTGGAATACGCATACTCCTCACAGTCAAGAGAGAGAAAACATTGCAAGAGTGAATGAGAATCGTTATTGGAATGCTCAGATTTGTCATAGTCGGAAGAAAATATAACGAGTGAATGGGAATCATTATTGGAATGTTCATACTCGTCACAGTCAAGAGAGAGAAAACCTTGCAAGAGTGAATGGGAATCGTTATTGGAATGCTCAGATTTGTCATAGTCGGAAGAAAATATAACGAGTGAATGAGAATCATTATTGGAATGTTCATACTCCTCACAGTCAAGAGAGAGAAAACCTTGCAAGAGTGAATGGGAATCGTTATTGGAATGCTCAGATTTGTCATAGTCGGAAGAAAATATAACGAGTGAATGAGAATCATTATTGGAATGCTCATACTCCTCACAGTCAAGAGAGAGAAAACCTTGCAAGAGTGAATGGGAATCATTACTGGAATGCTCATACTCCTCACAGTCAAGAGAGAGAAAACCTTGCAAGAGTGAATGGGAATCATTACTGGAATGCTCATACTCCTCACAGTCAAGAGAGAGAAAACCTTGCAAGAGTGAATGGGAATCATTACTGGAATGCTCATACTCCTCACAGTCAAGAGAGAGAAAACCTTGCAAGAGTGAATGGGAATCATTACTGGAATGCTCATACTCCTCACAGTCAAGAGAGAGAAAACCTTGCAAGAGTGAATGGGAATCATTACTGGAATGCTCATACTCCTCACACTCAAGAGAGAGAAAACCTTGCAAGAGTGAATGGGAATCATTACTGGAATGCTCATACTCCTCACAGTCAAGAGAGAAAACCTTGCAAGAGTGAATGGGAATCATTACTGGAATGCTCATACTCCTCACAGTCAAGAGAGAGAAAACCTTGCAAGAGTGAATGGGAATCATTACTGGAATGCTCATACTCCTCACAGTCAAGAGAGAGAAAACCTTGCAAGAGTGAATTGGAATCATTACTGGAATGCTCATACTCCTCACAGTCAAGAGAGAGAAAACCTTGCAAGAGTGAATGGGAATCATTACTGGAATGCTCATACAAGAGTGAATGGGAATCGTTATTGGATTGTTCATACTTATCATAGTCTAGAGAGTGAAAATATAACAAGAGTAATACAAAGAGAACTGAAATAGACATATATTGGGAATGACCCAATTCATGATAATCCATACCAAGAAGGTCCAAAAGAAATAAAAGAACAGGTTACAAAAGAGAAACCTGAGAACAAGCTGGACTTTGTAAAAATACATCAAGAGAATAGGAAAATCAAAGACTATGAACTATTCGCTGAAAGTAAGAAATATCCCAGCAAGAGACAATTGTTGGATAAGCCTATCAGGGAATGAGAGAAGGTCGCCCCTTATAGTAAAAAGACAAGAGAAGAAACACAAGTCCAAGACCCTAATAAATGAAGTGTATGAACTGGTAAAAGTGATCACTGGATCATCAATTGAAAAGTGGCTGAGAGCCAAGTCAAGGGACCTCGAGAGAAGGGAGGC
Source organism: Ambystoma mexicanum (assembly GCF_040938575.1). Classification (NCBI taxonomy): domain Eukaryota; kingdom Metazoa; phylum Chordata; class Amphibia; order Caudata; family Ambystomatidae; genus Ambystoma; species Ambystoma mexicanum. The sequence goes on from NC_090938.1 coordinate 58,005,097, forward strand.
ATTCTCCTGGTTTAGAGTTGTTAAAAATAGAGGTAGGTTTATATAGATTAAAGTCAGACGGTGAGCGGTTTCGTAACAGACCTTGACTGACAAGCACCGTAGGGAGTTTTGTTCCGTATGGACGCCCTGTGGAATAGGGAAAGATAGGCGTTATTCATATTCTTAAAGAAACACATTAGCAGAATGTCTAATCTGAGTCTGTGTCCTTCGTCTGGCATACCACACCCGCTAGCAAATGTCAGCAAAATTGTGCATGTAAAGACTGCAATTACAGTATGATTTTAAGGGTTACCAGTCAATTGGTCGAAAACATTTGGTCGACAGGACAACTGGTCGACACCATTTGGTCGAATGCCAAATGGTCGAATTTTTTTTTTTTTTTTTACCCTTTTTTTTTTTTTTTTGGGGGGGTCCCCCCAACCCCCTTTTTTTCTTTTTTTTTTTTTCCCACACGAAAACCCACAAAACACACACAAAAAAAAAAAAAAAAAATTCGACCATTTGGCATTCGACCAAATGGTGTCGACCAAATTGCAGTCGACCAGTTTGCTGTCGACCAATTGACTGGACACCGATTTTAAGCACTAATTGTTTTTCGGTGACAAACAAATTACATGCATAAAAACGTCAAATTTCCTTACACAAAAATATCTTTTTGTGTTTTATTAACTACTGTACGAGGGCTGTCTTAACTCGGATTCTTTTTACGTTTGTAAACCTTGCAGTTCGTAGAAGAATCTGTTGGCTGTCTATCATTTTGTAACCATTTGGTGACACTCCACTGATCCCCAGGCCTATGCCCACAGCTTGGAAAGATGACGCAGAAGTTCAACCTCCTGGTGTTCCTGCTTGTACAGTTTTCCTCACAATCACTAGGTGGGTGTGCGCGATTGCAAACTCTTCCAAGACTAAATAGTGAGAATGTGTGATGTTCAGTACTTGAAAATATTTCACAGTAATCATGACTTTTACAAATGAAAATATGACAACTGTTTGAATGTATCTATTTCTCTTAGCTGTAAAGCTAACTTTCTATTTAGTATTATAGTTATCTGTCGCACCCTTCTATTGCTCTGCATAGACGTCTAGCTTTACGTCCTTGTATCCCATCTAGTAGTCTATTGAAATGATATATAGGCGTCTGCAAACTGAGGCTCTCCAGATGTTTTGGACTACAACTCCCATCAACCCTAGCCAGCCTTATCAATGGGGGGGAAGTCATGGGAGTTGTAGTCCAAAACATCTGTTGAGCCAAAGGTTGCAGACACTTGCCTTGTAGTTTCAGCTGATATCGCCTTGTCCTACAAAAAAAAGCATTTTGTCACCATCAGGATTCTTGAAGAAAAATGTTTTTTTTAAAACATATAGACTGACTTTCAGGTCTATTAGAAACCAAGTTTTCGGAAAACTATTGATTAAGAAAAGGTGCACTATGGCCAGGAAATCAAAAAATAAATCTTGAACTGGATTTTTAAAATGTGTTTCTTTGACCTAAAGGCAGATAATATAAAGACTTTCTCCTGTGCAGAAGAAAACACTCGCTCCCCATTCTAACAATAATGGTTCATTTTCATAGCATTGTTATACAAAGTCCTTTACAAAGAAATTGGTTCTCATTTGGCCAACTTTTGACAGATGAAATGCCTTGAATGTGTTGGATCTAACCAGTTAGAAACCACCACACCCCTGGATTGCTTCTGGCCAAGGACAAAGCTTCCTTGTATAGGCCCACTCATTCAGTGATAAAGTACACTGACATATGAGCAGTCTTTTGTAATGTGTTGACAGAAAAAATTCTAACAAAATATATTCAGGGAACAAGGGCAAAGGTTAATATGGATGTCTGGCTTACAGGAATTAGAATAGATGGGAGAGGGAAGGAAAAGATAGGATTTTAAAAATGTTTTAAAAAAAACAAATAATAAAAAAGCAAATGTCTGTAGAAATGAACAGTGACACAATAGCGACACTTGGATATGCAATGGGTGGTGTTAAAAGAAAGGCCAGTAGAGTAAGGCCCAGGGGTGGACTTCCTGCTTGCAGGCTTCAGTACAAGATGGCCGCTCCTTGCTGCAAAAAGACAACTGAAAGGTGGGTGCTTTTGGTACATTTGTCCCAAAAGCGCGGGATTTCCTTATCCTACCTTTCCAACGTAGCAGTGGTGGCACCAGGCCGGGGAGATCTGAATTCTGCGTGAGTTGTTCCTAGCAAACGCGCCGGCCATTCAGGGCAAGTAGTAGAATAATCAGGTTCCTGATGGGGGCAGAAACTGTCACTGTGGATGCAGACCATGTTCCTGTTCGGGGCCTGGCGGATGTATCCTCTTAGCTAGGGTGAGCAGATTTAAAAAGTCAAAAAACCGGGAAAGGGCAGCTAACATAAAAGTAGGACTAACTATTGAAAGTGGCTGTCAAGGCACTATACTTTAGTAGCAGTTGGAGGAGAAAGGGGGCTTACGTGTTACTTTTCAAAGAAACACATATAATTCATTTATCACAAACTAACACTATGGGCCTCATTACGAGCTTGCCGGTCCAGATATAACGGTACCGGTGAGCTTGCCAGTACCGTTGTATCCGGACCGGCAAACTCAGAGTTGTGCTCGTGGGTGCCTTTCATTCCGCCAGGTCTGACCTGCCAGAATGAAAGGCACACGCGAGCACAGCATCTTGGATGCACCGGCACCGTTATGAACCGTGCCGGTGCATCCGACCACCCCATTCCAATTGAGCCCAAAGGGGCTCAAATGGGAATGGGGAAGAATTTTTTCCGGCACCCTTGAATGGGCAAATACCGGGTACGCCAAGGCCATAATGACCCGGTAATTGGCCATTTATGGGCACCAGACAAAAATGGATACCGGCGGCAGCCGTGCCTGTATTACAGGCACAGCTACCGCTAGCTTCGTAATGAGGACCTATGTTAAGTTGTAAAATGCAGCATTTCTTCTGTGCGGGATTGTGCATTCCTGCCTGCCAGCTATGAAGACCTACTACCAAAAACCGGGACCACTGCAGTTTCCATTGGGAACATAATCTTGAGAAAGGGGGACAGAGCACCAAATACCGGGACATTTCCGGCAAAACCAGGACGTCTGGTCACCCTACTCTAAGCCATGCTTACAGCGGCAGTGTGCAGTCGTAGCGGGATCTGGCAAGCAGCGCTCAACTCACTGATCTCCCAAATTGCCAGCCAGGGCAGGTGGGTAGTTGCCCCCCTTTTTCACCTCATGGTATATGCTCCCTTCTTCCTGCTCCATGGTATATGGTTCCTAGCTCACCCTTCTGGGAAACAGCGCCAAGTTCAATATCCTGATATAGAGTGTCCAGCTCACGCAGGAATATAGTGCCCAACCCAATTTAAGGGGATGTAGTGCCTACCTGCGCTCTGCATGGGAGCCGCTACTCCATGTGGAATAGCTGCTCCACCAAACATAGCACTTAAGGCAGGCAATGAAAAATGGCTACTGCCTGGATTTTCCTTTTTAATTCCGCCAGTGAAAGGTGCTCCTAAAACGCCTTTAATTGGATTTAATCCTGTCATGTCACTGAATTGAAACAATAGTCGGCACTTTTGCCATCACTCGGTTGAGCTACTGGTGGATTTGGGTTGTCAACCTATAGCTTAAAGTTCCACTCCAAGAGGCTGTTCGATCAATGGTGTGCGCCATAAAATGGACCCACTCACTCCCCACTGCTCCCCAATACTTATGAAGTTACCCAACTGCTGTGCATAGTTCCCCTTGACTTCCAATGCATGGCCATTCCTTGATTATTATTAAGGCTTCCGGTTTTATGGTATTTATTTTTCTGCCCTTTCTGTCTGTATTTAAAAAGATAATTTGCTACCAGGATTTTTCTGCATTTATTCTATTAAAAATGCATTTATTAAAGCACACATGCAGCCGCATAGGAGAGAAATGCTAGCTCCATTTCTTCCATAATAACAATGGAGTGCTTCTGAGACTGCTGCTGCCTCAAGATCTGTGCTGTCAGCAATTTGAAAAACTTTAATACTGTTTTTATACACCTTTTACACTCTCCATGCTGCCGATCTGCAATGTGATTGGCCTGCGATGTATGAGTGACATCATAGAGAACCAGACAGAAAGACCTGTTTTTCTGGTTTTTTTTTCATTTTTATAAATTAATACACACAGAAAACAGATTGATTTCCGCCTGTATTTATGTGTACAAATCAGTAAAAACAGAAAACTGGAAGCCTTAATTATTATAATATTTATTTTTAATGATCTGGTTTATTCAGTATTTCCATTTTGTTACTTTTTTCTGCTTGTATCTTGTTTAGCTTTTCTATGTTAATATGAGCACTACAGATGGGTGCAACAGGTCAACATGCAGATGTTGACCCTGTCTCTCTTGTTTAGCTGCAGGCTGTGGTAGGGTGCCATCGGTGGAGAATGCAGATTTTGCAGTGGAGAGCGATGCCACAGGCACAAGAGTGGCCTTCAGGTGCACGAGGGGCCTCCTCATCGGTAGCCACGTCCTGTCCTGCAATGCTTCGCGACAATGGCATGAGCCTCCGCCGGTCTGCAGAGGTAGGTGGGCTTCTACAATGATTCCCCTGGCCAAGCTCAAGCTTTGCCACTGGGATGAGACTCCGAGCTCGGCTGGAACCCTCATGAAAGAAGGGGTTCATTTGTGAGGGCAATAGTTCTGCTGTCCCCATCCCAGCGTTTGTCCTGCGCGATCTCTTTTCAGGTTCCTTCTTAATCCACCCCTATGCTCCCCGAAGCATTTGGAAACCTTTCTAGTAGTGTGAGCTCCTGCACAGCCAAGGTTTGTTTTTGTCATTAATCAATGCATGCTAAACATTTTTTTAGATAGGGTGAAGAAACTAAGTTGCCAACTTTGGAACTGTAAAACAATAGTTCTGCACCTTCTTCATATTGGCAGGAACCAATGCGAGGGTCCCATTGCAGGCCTGGGGGACCTTGACCTTTTCAGCCAGTTAGGATAGAACAATCCTGATAGCCTTGACCCACCTTGGACCACTTACAAGGCTATGCGGGGCCCTGGTGATGCACCATTGCTCCCACTTGTAGGTTGTCCGAAGCTCTCTCTAAGCAGATCCAAAATCTAGAAGCTGGAAATACACATGCCTCTTTACTTGGAGTCAGTTTCCCTCAGCCAGCGTAATGTCATTGCATGTACCACCCCATAAAATCACTTCAGAAAACACTATTGACTTAATCACAGTTCCCATTATACTCCAACAATTTAGACATTGTATGTGTTGTGAGGAGACTTGAGGAGGCCTCTGATGGTCCCAGGTGAGTTCTCCTAATCCTCCTCACATTGTGCAAGGATGCATGGTGTGGCAAGACTGTTGATTATAGGTAGCGCTCGGACAGGGCAGGGTTCTACTCTTGTGGCTCCCGCAATGTGCATCCTTATAGCAATAATATACCCAGATTGTGGGGTATATGGTTGCTCATGGTGGGTTGGTGTAAATTTGTAGGTGTATGTGTCTCTCAAACTCGGCAGGTCAGTGGAAATGTGTGGTGGCAACAAAGGAACTGCTTCTCTGCGCAATCTTAGGCTCTCCCCTCTAGCGGCTAGCCATATCCTGTTTTTTATCCTTCTCTAGGTCCCCTCATTGTGGTTACCGTCTACTGTGCATTTCTGTCCCATTAGGCCTCTCTCCCACTTCTAGGTTCCCATCCACTGTGGTTTTGCTGTACTATGTATTGTGTCCCATTAGGCTTCTCTCCCACTTCTAGGTTTCCATCCACTGTAGTTTTGCTGTACTATGTATTGTGTCCCATTAGGCTTCTCTCCCACTTCTAGGTTTCCATCCACTGTGGTTTTGCTGTACTATGTATTGTGTCCCATTAGGCTTCTCTCCCACTTCTAGGTTGCCATCCACTGTGGTTTTGCTGTACTATGTATTGTGTCCCATTAGGCTTCTCTCCCACTTCTAGGTTTCCATCCACTGTGGTTTTGCTGTACTATGTATTGTGTCCCATTAGGCTTCTCTCCCACTTCTAGGTTGCCATCCACTGTGGTTTTGCTGTACTATGTATTGTGTCCCATTAGGCTTCTCTCCCACTTCTAGGTTGCCATCCACTGTGGTTTTGCTGTACTGTGTATTGTGTCCCATTAGGCCTCTCTCCCACTTCTAGGTTTCCATCCACTGTGGTTTTCCTGTACTGTGTATTGTGTCCCATTAGGCCTCTCTCCCACTTCTAAGTTTCCATCCACTGTGGTTTTCCTGTACTTTGTATTGTGTCCCATTAGGCCTCTCTCCCACTTCTAGGTTTCCATCCACTGTGGTTTTCCTGTACTGTGTATTGTGTCCCATTAGGCTTCTCTACCACTTCTAGGTTCCCATCCACTGTGGTTTTCCTGTACTGTGTATTGTGTCCCATTAGGCCTCTCTCCCACTTCTAGGTTTCCATCCACTGTGGTTTTGCTGTACTATGTATTGTGTCCCATTAGGCTTCTCTCCCACTTCTAGGTTTCCATCCACTGTGGTTTTCCTGTACTGTGTATTGTGTCCCATTAGGCTTCTCTCCCACTTCTAGGTTTCCATCCACTGTGGTTTTCCTGTACTGTGTATTGTGTCCCATTAGGCTTCTCTCCCACTTCTAAGTTTTCATCCACTGTGGTTTTCCTGTACTGTGTATTGTCTCCCATTAGGCCTCTCTCACACTTCTAGGTGCCATCCACTGTGGTTTTCCTGTACTTTGTATTGTGTCCCATTAGGCCTCTCTCCCACTTCTAGGTTTCCATCCACTGTGGTTTTCCTGTACTGTGTATTGTGTCCCATTAGGCTTCTCTCCCACTTCTAAGTTTTCATCCACTGTGGTTTTCCTGTACTGTGTATTGTCTCCCATTAGGCCTCTCTCCCACTTCTAGGTTTCCATCCACTGTGGTTTTCCTGTACTGTGTATTGTGTCCCATTAGGCCTCTCTCCCACTTCTAAGTTTCCATCCACTGTGGTTTTCCTGTACTTTGTATTGTGTCCCATTAGGCCTCTCTCCCACTTCTAGGTTTCCATCCACTGTGGTTTTCCTGTACTGTGTATTGTGTCCCATTAGGCTTCTCTACCACTTCTAGGTTCCCATCCACTGTGGTTTTGCTGTACTGCATATTGTGTCCCATTAGGCTCTCTCCCACTTCCTCGTTCCCATCCACTGTGGTTTTTCTGTACTGTGTATGGTGTCCCATAAGGCTTCTCTCCCACTCTGTAGGTCCCCATCTCTCAAGGGGTGCAGTTGTTCTGTTGTGAGTCACTGGTTTTCTCTTCCTGTGTTTTCCCTGCTGCTGTGACTCCCGCACCCCCCCCACACCCGCACCTGCGCATCCTGCGCTGTGTGGCGCTGGGCTGTGCCTGTCTTTCTCTTCTCTTGCGCCCTTTTCCTCCCACCTTCCTCCTTCGCACCTTCTATGGTGCTCTTTGTCTCTCCTATCTTCTCTAACTGCTACTCTATCTCCTATCCAGTGCTTTAAGTGGGCTTGGGCCTGCCGGGGCCAGGCCCCGGCAGTCTACAAAAAGTGGGGCTGAGCCGGGGCCCTGCCGGGGCCCCCAGTCCGACCGCACGCAACATTGGCGGGATGCATTATCCCGTCGCGGCCGCAGCCGCGACGGGAGATGCGCCTGCCATGAAGTCAGGCTAGCTGACAGAAGTGGCAGCCAACCACAGCGATGCTGTGCCTGGCTGCCACTTCTGTCAGTCATAGTAACTGCCTCTGGTGACCCCTCGCGGGAGGGGTCATCAGAGGCAGTTACTGTTCCTTTGTTTCCCCAGGTCGCCGAGGCGTCTTTAACCCTCGGCGAACCTGGGGATTCCTCGACATATTTCGAGGTTTATAAAAGGTGGCTTTGAAAGTACACATTTCAAGCCATCTTTTATAAAGCTTTGCCGACGGGCAATTTTGTCCGTAGTCAAAGCTTTATAAAAGATGGCTTGAATTGTGTACTTTCAAAGCCATCTTTTATAAACCCGAAAACATGGCCTGAAAAATAGGCAAACCGTAAGGTACGCACACAAATATATATACATGTTATATATCTGTGTTCGTACCTTACTATGGTTTGTGTACTTTGCAGGCCATCTTTTCTAAACATAGAAATATGTAACATATGTAACATATTTCTATGTTTAGAAAAGATGGCCTACAAAGTACACAAACCATAGTAAGGTACGCACACAGATATATAACATGTATATATATCTGTGTGCAGACCTTACGATTTGCGTGCTTTTTAGGCCACGCCCCTCCCAGAAGCCACGCCCCCAAATGAGGGCCCCCTCTCGATTTCTTACCCCACTTAAAGCCCTGCTCCTATCCCTCACACTACGTCTGGAAGGAAAACGTTCTAAAGGGACATCCTGGTCTCCAACCCAGGCCTCCCTATCGCTGATAACTACACCAGCACTTCCTCCAGCCAGACCTTTACCGACATCCTCTTTGTCTTTCCCTCGCCAGGCCTATGGACCCCCTATATGATCTCTGTTCTCTCCCCTTTTTCCTTCTCTCCCATTAATGGTGCCATTTGGTGGGAGGTCTTCCTGGCTCTCTTCCACTCCTCCAATACTTCATTAATGTCTACCTGAATGGCACATTCTTGGTCCAGGGCCCTCAGCCCAATCCCCTCCTTTTTGATAGGTGTCTCCCATGTCTCATCAACTTCCTCGAAGAGCTTGACCTTGATGTCCTCGCTCTCACTGAGACATGGTTCACAGCCAGCTCTGTCACAAGTTTTGGCACTCTCCTGCCTGATGGCTACAAGATCCTCTCCATGCCCAAAACCAACCGACCCGGAGGGGGAGTAGCTCTCATCTTTACGGCGTGGGTCCCTGTCTCTGTCCTTCATACGCAGGTCTACTCCTTCTTTGAATGCCTGGCCTGCAGGCTCTCTATCTCTCCTGGTCTCTCTCTGACTGTGGCCACCATCTACAGCCCACCATGTCAGGCTGCCCTCTTTCTCTCAGAGGGGGCTGACCTCTTCACATCTCTCCTTGCCTCTACCTCACAACTTCTCAGAGACCTCAACATTCACCTGGATGCTTCTTATCCCTTCACAGGGCTTTTCAGCAACCTCTGTGACTCTCTCTAACTTGCCATTCTACCCTCTGGTCCGACACACACAGACGGACACACATTGGATGTTCTCATCTCCTCAGACATCCCTTTCTCTAACCCTCTCACTACCCTTCTCTCTCTTGGAATGACCACTTTCTTCTTTCCTCTCACCGGACACTCTGTCCCCCAAGCTAAGCCCTCCCCTACACTGCCACCTACTTTCTCCGTCATTCGGCCCATGCAGCTTGTGTCAGTGGATGCTTTTGCCTCCACCTTCTCTGCTCCTCCTACTTCTGCGGCTGACTCACACCCTGACATAGCCCTCTCTAATCTGCATCTTGTAATTTTCAACACTCTGGACATCCCTGCCCCTGCTGTGAGAATCCAACTGAATCCTACCTCCAAGTGCAACTCTTGGTATGACTTCGACCTCGCTGCCCTGAAACGCAAGTGCAGGGAGGCTGAGAGGAAGCGGAGGGCTTCGGGTGCATCCTCTGACAAACTGTCCTGCCACATGCTCCAAAGGCAATAAAAATACTCTGTCCTGTCCAAGAAGAGAGTCCACATCCAAGCCTGTGCCTCTGCGGCCTCTAACAACACGGCCAAACTCTTTAAAATCTGCAAGGAGCTAGCCAAACCTTCTGCACTCTACACCTCTCCTGTTCCTTCCCAGGCCCTCTGTACGGCCCTGGTTTCTCACTTCACTACTAAAACTCAGGACATCCTGTCCTAGCACTCCTCTTCCTCTCCGTCTACCACTTTCTGACCCCCACTGGCCACCTCTCCCTCCAATCCTCCTTTCTCCTCTTTCTCTATGATAACACCTGACGATGTTTCTAGATAAGTCTAATCTATGAAAGTGTCATCCAAACAGGTGCTCCCCTGCTCCTCCAGAACCATCAAGGATCACATTGACACCTTCGCTCAAGCCTTGGACGATTTCTGCAATCACTCTTTCGCCACTGGTGCTTTCTCCTCCCCTCAAGCATTCCCTTGTGCACCTCCTCTTTAATAAGCCTTCTGCCGATCCTACCTGTCTGGCTAACTATCGCTCGATCTCTAATACTCCTTTCCAGTGCAAACATCTGGAAAAGCTGCCCATCTCCCAGCTTACTCTCCACACTGAAACTGTTGGTTGTCTCCATGACCACCAGTCTGGCTTCAGAGCTGCCAGAGGCACAGAAACTGCTCTCCTGAACACCCAAGAAGATCTGCTGTCCAATCGGGACACCAGCACCCCTTCTGTCCTCATCCTCATTGACCTTCCCTCTGCTTTCAGCATGGTCAGTCACACCATCCTGATCAATTGACTCTGTGAGAACCTGGGTATCACAGATCAGGCCCTGGAGTGGCTGACATCTTCCCTCCTGACTGACCCTCCCAGGTCCAACTTGGGTCCTTTCTTTCCAGCACCAATCTTTCCACATGTGATGTTCCCCAGGGCTCTAACATCTCACCCTCGCTCTTTAATCTCTACGTGGCTCCTTTGACCCAACTAATCTCTACCTTCTGCTCTGACTTTCAGAGTTATGCAGATGACACACAGCTCACCTTCAGTCTCCCCTCAGTCTCCTCTACCCTCTTGCTCATTCCTGACTGTCTATCCGCGATTCAGGCTTGGTGCACCTCCAACAATCTCTGCCTTAATGCCAGTAAGACAGAGATCCTTCTCATCGGGACCCTTAATCCCGCTTTCCCTCTCTCGCTATGCCCAGGAGTCTCCCAGGACCCCCCCTTGTTATCTGCATATTTCAAGTAACTCTGGGTTTCACCCTAAGTTACTAGGGGAATCCAGACGTGGACCCCTTGCTCACTATTCTTAGAGAGGAACAGCTACACCCTACTGATGAGGTTCAACCAGACCGAAACACGTGTCTGGGTTTGCTGTTGGTACTCTTGTTCAGAGGAGAATTGCCTAGCATTTTGGTGCTGGACTGCCGCAGGGCAGGACAAAGACTGATATGTTTGGGATATTTCTTCTCTGTGAAAGATAGTGAGCTAAAGACTCTGGGTAATTCTCTCATAACCAGGACTGATGTCTGGCAGAGGGACTCCCAGGACCCCCCTTGTTATCTGCACTTACTCAGAGCAATGCTCCTGATTGCACGTTCCCCTTCCCCTGCACTTTGCGTTATCACACTTGCACTATCTGAATGACGCAAGGCCTAATAAGTTTTGTCCTCCCTCCGTACCCTCTCTTGTTTTGTCGTGCCTAGAAACACGTGTCACATCATGTCCAGGTGTCTGCCCATCTCTGCATCTTGGAAGGATTGAAATCTTATATGTACAAACCAAGCCGGGGGCAGTTCCCACCGTCCTACAGTCAAGACCACTGAGCAGATGCTTTTCTATCTATGACCTAACTGGGAAAGCACGCTGCAGTTCGGGGGTGAGGCTGAAGGAGAACTGGGGAGTCATTCACCCCTTGGTGGTGGTCTCACGAACCAGACAGGGGTCTTCAAATCAGATCACATTCAGGTTTTTCTAGACTAACAACATCCTGTGTCACCTTTTTCCCTTTTCAGAAGCCTGCGGCCTTCCAAAGAGAATCCAGAACGCTCAACTTAAATACCCTCATTACAAAGAGGAGACATTTCCTGCACATCACAGAGTGGCCTATGAGTGTGTGCATGGGTTTAAGCGAGAGTCCGGAGAACCCTTCGCAACTTGTCGCCAAGACTTCACGTGGGAGGAGGCCTCCCTGACCTGTGTGTGTAAGTGTGATCAGTGATCAGAGGTGAACTTAGAGGACAACACACACACGCGTACAGACCCTATAATATAATAAATAAATAAATATAACCTCACATACGCACACACAATCATACTCTCAGGGACCAACAGACCCCACTCTCTCACATACGCAATAACCCTCAGAAACCAGCAACCCGAAGTTGTCTCAATTTCATAAGCGGAAGCGAACCAAGCTCAAGGGCCGCAATTACAGTCACAGGGCATCTGTAGGGGTGTGGGGGGGCACTTGTGTGAACACCACAATTCGGTATCAAAAGACACGCACAGGCTTGTCCAAACTGGTCATTCACAGGCATGGTGTGGAAAGCGGGCGAATGTAGCCCACTGTTTAAATAACTATTATCCCATTTTTTGGGCTACTTTCAGTAAATTCCCCTGAGTGCCAGAAGCCGGATGTGCCCAATGGACAAATAACCTCAGGACTGAAATCCAAATATGTCCCCAACGACGCGGTCACCTTACGGTGCTTGCCGGGTTTCCTACCAGAAGGCCACTGGACCAGCGTCTGTGGTCGAGATGAGATGTGGGCGCCAGGATTACCAAAGTGTGCTGTGAGTAATGCTTGTTTACAACAATGCACTGTCTGATAGGGCAACCAGGAGCTTTGCAGAGAGGCTGGCAGCTCAGGCCAGGCCACACTGGGCTGCAGCTCTACTAGTCATTCTACCAAATCCCTCAAGATTTTCTAGGCCAGTTCACAAATAATTTCTGTGAAGGATTTACACATATATAGTCTAAATTAAGAAGAAATGATCGCTTCACAAGTGCTTCATATTCCGTTGACTTGCATTTTTGTTTCTGGTGCTGAGCGCTCATTAACTACTAACAAGGGGCATATTGAACTTCAGTTTTGCCCTCTAAATTCAGAAACCCATTATGCACAGCACGACTGTGGGCTGCAGTTATATTAGGGCGCAGGATTCTCAGATTGCGGCCTGAATCTAACGATGCAAGCCCACGTTCTGAGCAACCTGGTGGCTGCGGCCCCCGCCCCACCATCTTTCCTACCTCCACCCTCCCTTCCTGTTTTAAGCCCTCCTGCAAACTTATTTCTGCAGCTGCCGTTGCTTCCTCCTCCCGTTGTCCCTGCTGGCTGCCATGAAAATGAAAGAGGGCTCCGTACAGAGCCCAGTCTTCCTGATACATGGCAGCCATTTTTAGTGAGTATTTTCTTTGAACCCCATTCATTCAAACGAATAACGTTGCTGTCAGCACCCCGGGGTTACCAGATTGGCAACTTTGGGTGCTAATAGCAATAGCGCTGGATCAGATATCATTGCAATATTCTAAAAAGCGGTTTCTGATGTTAGGAACCTGTGACTGTTTCAGCCTCCTCCTATAAAAGCTCTTAAAATCGTTCAGACTCCAGGATGCTGCTGAACTGGACCCCCAAATAGTGGCTCCATTTCAGGCACCCATATTTCCGCTCTGGTGATTTGCCAACAGATACGCGCACCCTACTGGGACAGCCGGCCGCCGACCCAGGCTGGAACGGGCAAAGGGCCACAAAATGGCAAAAGAATAAGCATGAATATATTAATTAATGGGGTAGTATGGATTGGATTTTTCAAACACACATCTCGACTGTTTCTCCTTATAGTTAATTGTATCCTTTTATTTTTAATTGCTCTACGCCTTCTGGCTACGAAGCAGCTCCCAAGCCTGTGAAATGCCCTTGAATAGCAGTGCTCTGGATGTGTTCATCTTTTTCCAGAACGATTACCACAAAACGTCGAGTTCTGATACTTTTATTGGACTGATAGTATTGTGCTGCGATGGAAAAAGCATTAGCTTTGGAAAGTCCCAGTGCCAATGGGTAGAAGTGAGGGGAGAGACGTATTGTGGAAGTTGAACCAAGGCTGGCAGGTATGGAATGTAGTGCTCTGGTCACCAGATGTGAGCGCTGCCAATCTTCAACAGGGAACCATTAGCTAGCAGACAAAGCAGCTAGAAAGCAGTGCACTGTCCAACGAGATGCTTGCATTTACATAAATATAGCAGTGCAGTATTTTGCTTTCCTGCTATTGTCAGTCAGAATCTGATAGCACAGCCAGCAGAGCGCTCCCTTTGATATCAGTCCAGAGCCTGCTGACGCAGGTTCGAATCCGGCAAGGTTGAACTCAGCTCTTCCTTCTTCCGAAGTTAATAAAATGAGCACCACACACCGAGGGTAATTAAGATGCCTGAGGGTTCCTAACACTATATAAATGCAAAATTATTATGTGGAAAGTGTTATTTGAAAAAGAAACAAAAGGAGGCCTGATGAACTTGAAAGAAATGTATATTTCTGCTCATGGTAAAAATGGCTCGACTATGAAATTGAACCTGCGTTTTTAGATCGTTTACCACATTTGATTGTTGATAATGTCCTTATGGCTTTTTTTTCCTGGCTCTCTTTGTTGATGAGCAGAAAAGGGAGTTTACGCACTGCGGGGTGAAGCTGGAGGACTGGAAAGCGGCGCTGGAGAACGAGAAGCGTTGCCTGGAGAAGCAGAAGGCCGAGCTGGAGAGGAAGGACGGGCCTGCATCCTAAACACGGGACACGCATGGCCTCCATTGCATTGCGTGATTCAAGAGCACTTGCATGTAAAACCATCAATGTCACAGACAGGCGGCCATGCCACAGTACCTTTGCACCAGTAGAGGGCTCGCTTGCCAGGTATCTGCACTCTGGCGAAATTTGCTTTGGTGCACAAAATGAATAAGTATAACGCAATTGGGCCCAATGAGTATACTGATGAAAAATTGCACTGCACTGGGGTAAACTTTCCATAAGCCACCCCATGGTCTCTGTGTGCCCGGTAACCACTAATCAGTAAGAAAAAGGTAGAGAAAGAGTTTCTTCAACAGTCACTTACTCTAGAACATCGCTACAAATCACATTTACAAAAAACAGATAAATCATCAATACAAAATGAATTTTATTAAGATTCAATACAAGATAAAAATCTCATGCGGTAGAAACTACAATACAGTAAATTACATAATAAACCCTAAAACAAGCATATTTAAATGTGCTAATGACCAAATATAAAAGGTAAACGTGCATCAATTTTAATTTTTATCAATGAAATATAAATGAAATATACATTCTCAATTTAAATAGCATACTTGGTTACAACACATGTTTCAGTCCTCTTCAAATCTCTGGTGGGACTTTCTTCAGGAGTAGTCATCACAAAGGAGTTATTTTTTTTTTTTTTAAACCTACAAAAGCTTCTTTCAATGAAGACACATTCATTTGTTTGGAGACGTAACTGGGAAAACTAGTGCGAACAGACCTCCATCGGGTTATATGCCCAATTATGGTCTAGTTACTGGGAAATCAGTTTTTCTTCACCAGAACCTATGGGTAAGTGCCCATTTCACAGAATCAGTGTGTGCCCGTGCGAGTCGGGGTCACCAATCTTCTTAGAACCTTTTCTGGGGAGGCTTGTCCAAAGGATTTATGTCGCTACTGCCTTTTAGCAGAAGGGTACAATGGACCATATTCATGCATCCATTATTATCATCTGCTTGATTTGAATGTGTATAGCACTTAACCCCATATTTGTATTTAAGTACCTAAGTGTCAATAAGTGAATTGAAAATCATTGTACCAATAATGACATTTTCAGTGTCTTCCTAATCCACTTCTTCAATTCAACAAATACTGTTCCCTATGAGTGCTGATATTATTAAAAATAACTCACAAATGTTCTCGCCTCCAACTGATTTGTGCATGAGGTTCATGCGCCGGTTGCAATGCTTGGACAGCAGGTTGCAAGTGTCGGGGCTCCAAAATTAAATAAAAAAACATTCACTGTTTTGTTTTACTACTCAAAAACCACAAGCCTGCATTGTGTCATTAGAATTCATCAGCACAAGAGGTTATCACATCGATGCATAACGCTGAATGAAGGGGACGATTTCACAAAGCCAGGCTGCCATCTGCGCTGTGGAATGTGTGTGTGCCTTTGGGGGATTCGAGGGCAGGGGTGACACATCTGGTGCAGGGGCATTGTCAGTTGGTGGCTGATGTGATACGTGTGATGGGGTATTGAGTCCTGTATAGGCATTTATTGAGATGTATGATGGATAGTTGGCTCGCCTGGGGGATGTGGGAGTCTATGGAGGAAAGCAGGGAGTCTGCCAGGTCCAGTGTTGCCATGACCATGTACCATGGTTGAGTGCAGGAGGAGGGTCCTTGGTCAGTGGAGGGGGAGGAATGTTGGTGTTGATAGTGTAATGATGATGGCTGCATGTCTTGCCAATGTGCTACTGCCCTCATGTGTGCCCCATCCATGTGCCCAGTTGGCCCTGGTAACTATTGTGCCCTTGGAGTGGTGACTGCTCATCCTATGCAAATCCATGCGTGCAATTGATGGGTAAGTCACCATGTATTATGCGCATACATGTTTGTGGGTTCAGGATGCTTCACTGAAGTCATGATGTGATGTGGAGGTGACATTTGTATGTGAGTTGGCGGCATGGTACCTTGCAGAACTGCCTCTCCACCGTTCTACACATCATATGGTTGCCAGGTGGCTGGTGTGGGGACATCTTTGGATGCCGCTGGTTATGAAATTCCGGGTGGGGCCATGGTAATTGAGTAGTGCTCAGGGGAGAGAGGCAAGGATATTCCACCATCCCCTCAGACAGGCAGGTCGCCACAGAGGTACCATCTGGGGGGTCAGGCTCAGGTGTGGTAGAGGTAGGTGGAGGGGGCCATTATGGGCCTGTCCATGGTGTCTGGTGGGGGGGTGCTTCATCGGATGTGCAGGCTACAGACATGGCCCTGGGACAGGAGTTTGTGCGGGACACAGTGGTGGGGTCAGCTCTTCGCACTGTCCCAGACCCATCGGCTACAGGGCTACACAAGTTTGGTGATGCCACAACACAGACAAGCCCCGCAGTCAGTACTGATAATGCCATATGGGAAGCCGTGTTGCCCATGCTCTTGTCGTGCTGTGGCTGACAGGTGGCTGCCCTTCAGGCACTTGATGTGATCTGTGGCCAGCTCGTAAGTCATCATGGGCAGGTGTGCCACATCATGTCTCAGATGGCTTCTGCAGTGCTGTGCGTGGTGCAATTGGCACAGGCTTCACCCATATCACCCACCTCCTCCTCATCAACTGCGCCCAGGCACCCACAGGTGTCGCCTCCATGCTGATCACCACCTCAGGCTCCTCTGCCCCTGTCACCCCATTGGCAAGTCTGGTGCCTCCTTCGCACTCAGTAGGGGTGCAAGTGGCCACCAAGGCCATTCAGGTGGTCCCCCGGTCTTGGATGGCCTTTGCACAGGATTCTGCAGTGCAGGTGGACATGGCAATGGAGGCAACGGTGGGGCAGTACTCTGCTCCAGGAGTCATTCATGTCGCCCAAAGGGAGTCCCAGCACCAGAGGCGGGCTGCCAGGCAGCTGGAGCTGTTGCAGCAGCGGAGGCAGGTACACCAGCGATTCAGGGCATGGAGTGCCCCGCAGGCATTCATAGACCAGCAGAAGAGGCAGGTGGCAAGTCACCGGATACATGTCGCAACCACATGCCAACCGCAAATCATGAGGCAACAGGAGGAGCAGAGGCTGCAGGCAATGGAAGAGGCAGCTGCCAGGGCCAGGACTGCAGCACATGCAAGGATGGTTAAGTTACATGATGCCATTCTCGGGGGGGATATGAGGACTGCACAACAAATGGAACAGTCCACGCTGGAGGCCCCGCAGACCCGCAGGCACAGCACTGAGGCCCCCCTGCAGCAAGTGGAGGCAGAGACACAAGTAGCCTTGGGCCAGGCATTGTCTGGGACTGCAGCACTGACTGTAAACATTGTGTTTTCTTTGGATTGGCCGAATTTCTTCTTTTTCAAGGAGGATTCCTGTGATTTTGTTTTGGCCTAATATTCTCATGGTTAACGTTTGGTTTGCTTTATAATACAGTTTTGTCTTTGGTTCAATGAGATTCATGTGGTTATTTTGTCTTTTCGTGTGAAATTCAATTTCTCCGATGCTCATGTCTGTGTACATTCGTCCTTTGGTGTGCATGTCACACTGGGCTGTTTCGATGAGTGCATGCCGCATACTCATGTGGTGCTTCTTGGTATTTATGAGTCCTCCCTCAGCATCTCATTTTTTTGAGTTGACGAGATTCTGTGTAGCATTTGTCAGTGCATCTACTCACTGTGCAGGAATGATTCTGTGTTACCTGTGCACATTGCCAACAAGCACCATGTATGCTGTATGCAGGTGTCAGGCTGACAGCCATGCACTTATGGATCAGCATATGCAGATGTATTCATTGTGACCTTCTCAGTCCATGCATGTAGTCAATGCCGGTGCTTAGGATAGGTACATGTATTTGTGTTGTGTGCATCTCTGGCTGTAGGCGTGTGAGGGTGGTGGTGGCGGTGGTGTATTATTATGGTCCATCATTGTGGTAGTCAAGGTTGTCCTACATTGCATTCCTTGCACAGATGGTCATGTAGCCATGTATGTTGGCTGTGCAGATCTATGTTAACTGTGTGGGACAATGATGACTGGGCCTTGCAGTGCACATGGGTGTTGCACTGTACACGCCTGTGATCATGAGATGTGGTTGGTGTATATGGCTCCACTACCCATACAGGGTTGTTATTGTGTCGTATATGTGGGTGTTCTTTGTAAGAAACCTGAAGGTGTCTCACACTCTAGTCCACGGGGATCTGTCATCCAGGTGGCCAGGACATGACCATCGCTACTGGAGGGGTTTTTGGGGAGTGGAATTGGGACACCGAAGGGTGAGACACGGTATCCCCTTCCTTATGACACCTTTTCCACATCCTGCCCAGTAGGATACTTAGAAAACTTTACCACAACATGAACCCTTTCTCACATCCTGCAACAACGGACTAATATCAGAGCCGTTTACCTGACATGTCCCAACACAAGGGTCAGGCAGAGTCAGTTAATTGCCGACAACTACACACAACTGTCTTCCCTTTCCCTTCATCATAGAGATTAAAGGGGGAGCACAAGGGCACACTCTTAGCAAGGCCGAACGCATGAGGAAGCAGCTATTCATGGACGGCAGTTCAAATGGAGGAGAAAGGCGGCGAGGCCTGAAAGGATATCAAGGGGGGGGGGGAATTGCCCTTGCCCTTTTCACCCCAGACCCACAAAGCCTCCGACAAAGGAAACATAAGACTGGGAAGCGTAGCTGGCGAATGGTGTTACGGATGTCAGCGGTACACAGAACCCTCCTGTATTGGTAGCCAAGGAGGGGAGATGTGGTTGCCACTGTGTTACCGTCCTTGACTCCAGCGGCAAAAGAAACTCTGAGTTCAGCACAGCCAGAGAGTCGGAATTACCTGATAGTGGGCCGGACTGTGTTAGGCTCAACGTTGCAGTGGCAACATTTCTTAGAATCTGAAGATGGTCCCACTTCTACCTCATCACCTGTATGTTTGGGAGATTCTTCTTCTGGCTCACCCTTCTTCTTCCTTCGTCTTGGCCCACATTTCTTATTTGTTTATTAAGAGATAAGGGCAAGCTCCTCCAGAGGCCACCTTGCCTGGTTGATGAACAAGCCATGCAGTATGGGCCTCATGGAGCCAACCATTCCAAACAGGGAAAAAGCCTTACGGCTAAAAAAAATGGATTCTGCTGATGTGGCTTCAGAATAGGAAGGTCCGTAATAGAGTGTAGACAATAGCAAGCTCCGGAGGACGGAACGTTGGTTAAGCAAAACTTTACTTGACAGACTGGTCCAGGGATGCGAGATGGAGAAGAGTAGACAAATGGAAACAGGCAACGGAATGAATCCAGCATGAAAAAAAGACAAAATAAAGGAGGAGAACGCAGTGTAGCGGAACCGTAAACAGCAAGGATTCAAGTGGAGGTAAGCAGGAGGAAAGGCAGCTGCTACACAGCATGCAGGAGAAAGCAGGGAGTGGAGGCAGCAGTCGGACAGCGGGGGGCTAGCTGAGGAAGGAATCAAGCAATTCACAGCGGAGACGGTGAATGCAGGGAGGAAAGCAAAACAAAACACTCAGCAGCGTCTTACCCGGGATAAACGAAGGTTGCAACACTCCGAGCGATGAGTCTGATGCTGAAAATACACACAACGGCCATCTTGGATATAAACTAGACTGCTGATCTCTGTTCAGTGGAAGACGTGACGAAAAATCAGCTGCTCCACCAGCGTCTCCATATATTCCAATGTCTGGACATGACAACATCAAGAAGATTAATAGACAGAGGTCTTTTGTGAACAAACTTGGTACCAGAGATAGTGGTCCGGCCCAACATGGGTGCTAATTTGGTGGTTTCTGGCTGGTACCCCTCTCCTGAACAAAGGGACTATGTTGAACTAAAAGAGTATTGGAACTACAAGTACCAAGAGGCCATAGGGAAGGCCAGAGTGAGTGTCAAAGTGGTCATACAAGGGTCAAGACAAGCCCCTTGTACAATCGAAAGTCCTTAACACGCAGCAGAACTTTTGATGATTGTGAAATTGTGAACCCAATTGAGGGAATTGAAGGTCTGAGCCTGGATGAGGGGTTCTAACTAAACCTAGATGGTTGTTTAAAAAGACATTGAGACTTTTGAATATTACAAATAAGGAGATTGCGATTGAAAGGCGGTAGTGAATCCGACTGAGGGACGTCAAGAGAAAAGCTAAGGAAAGTGAACCCCACATTTTGAAGAAACTAAGTGAACTCAATTGTGACAAGTATGATCCCGACTGAGGGATGTCCACAGTGAGTGATTGTTTTGAGCCCGACTGAGGGAGACTAACGACTGAGAGAAGGATCAGAGCCCGGCTGAGAGGGATGCAAAGGTGAAGAGTAATCGCCCGACGTGAAGATAAATAGAAGGAACTTTTGTTTTATTGTTTTTGGCGTATCAGGCCCTCTGAAGCAAGAGACTTTGCATGAGAAGAGACTTGGGGACAGAAGGCCCTGATATAATGAAAAGGAACTGTAAGCTTGTGCCAGATAAACCCAGGAGTGTGCTGTGCTCAAGAGTCCTGCCTTGTCCTGTGATAAAAACATGGGGAGGGGAGACCCCGGCCATAACATCCTGACCTATCATTTTGTGCACACTTCTTCCTTTTCTTGTGAACATTATCCAACACTATTTTGTAGCATAGTGGTAAGGATTGGCAATATGTTTATTCGTATAGGCCCTTTTTATTTGACTAGACTCTACTAGGACTGTAATATTAGTATTTGATGGTCATAGCTTGCTCCCATCTTAGATTCAGGTTTAGATTAGGCATTTATCTCACCCATTTTACAGTTTAATAAACACCCTTGAATTGTGATCACTTGTGTCTGTCTTACTTTGATACCATGCCTTCTCTATATATGGTGTCAGCAGTGGGATGTGACTCAATTGAAGCCACACCTTCCTTACAGCTTTTATGGGTGACATTACTATCTGCCAGGTTTTATCCATTTTCTGTGTGTGTCACATGCATGTTGGGTGTGGTGATGCTGCTAGTGATGGTGTTTGTTGCTCTGTGATTTTTGTAATCCCAGTGATGGTGCATTGTGTGTGCGAAATTGAGCTAAAACATGGCGCTGGTGCGCAGCCGTTTTGGACCTTGATTTCCAAACCGCAATGAAAGTCTACATTTCTGTGAGCTCAGTTAGAAGGCAGACATGAGTTCTGCAATGGTTGCAATATTATATTATGAAGCAGATGAGCTTACTGTGAAGGATAGTTGTATTGTTCGCTCAAGGACGTGCCGAGAGGGGAGTCAGAGATGTTAAGGTGCATTGATAAGGGGTGCTGCGAACAAGCATGCAAGAGACGAGCTGGGTTTTTCCACTACTGTCTGGATTTTTCTGCTCTTTGCCTCCCATGCTTGCTGTCTGTCCTTCGGCCGGGGACAGTTTGTCACCCTTAAGAAGAGAGGTATCCTGATGAGGAGCCAAGAATTGGAACCCTGAGTGATGAAGTCTTGCTGAGAGGGAGGACGCTGCGCTCCAGGCCCCGTTAGTATGTGTGATCTCTCTGCCTTCCTGCCTCAGGACTGGGTAGTGGTGTTGTGGCTGAGATGAGGTTGTCTCCTGCAACTTCACTAGCGATGATGTATATCCTTTGCAGCTATCCTTCTTTGTGTGCTTATGTATAACCAATTGCATTTATCCCATAGTTATCTGTGTGTTTATGGTTTATGAATAAAGGGGCCTGTAACAAGCCCATTATATTTCAACCCTTGGTCTAAGTGTGCTTTATTGCCTTCCTGAGTCCAAGAACTGTGTAATAGGGTGAGTACTTCTGAGGTTATAGCATGTGTCCGAAAAGCAAAACAGATGGTCAATGGCATGCTCGATATGTAATATGAATGTTTGTGCTGCCCGGTTTGTCCTTTTGTGCAGAGTTGCATTCATTTCACGCAAGTAACTGCTAATACATGTGTTACACTCCAGACATCACTCCAAAATCTGTAGAGCAGATGAGTGTGTGCATAAGGGTGTTTGTAGCTGCCAATGTGCTTCAGGTGAATGCATGTCAACAGCACCACAGGTGCCTACAATCCATGTGGTCATTGATTTTGATTTTTCCATGGCGTATATCATGGGAGACACATCCGTGTAGGATTTGGACCTGAACAACCAGTGTACAAGGGAGGAGGGGACGTGATGGCCCACTGAACCCTCACACTTCTAGGGATGGTGAGATGACACATTCATGTGGATGGACAGGTACACTCGGGTGGGATTCCTCCACCATATTTGGTGTGGTGGGCCATGTGGAGTCAATTTCCTCAGGAGGGGTGTTATGGTGAACCGGTAGTTACACAGACCATACAGTGTCACTGTCGGTAATTGAGGTAGTGCCCAATCCGAGCTTCAACAACTATTGTGGTCACTCATTTCGTACACACCACCCACAGGTTGAAGTTTGAATGATGTGTGCCTAATGTGCCTCTACAAGATACCATAGGGTGATAACAGGGCTGAGTTATTGTGGGGTGCAGACCCAGGAAGACCCTGCCTGCTATAGACCGGCCCAGTGGCAGGATTGATGAGACAGCGTGTTGTCGTCCACCTCACGGTGCCCAGCTAGTTCTTCCCCTGGCACCCATGCCAGAGGAAGGGTCCCACATTGCCCACAGCTTCCAGTCACACTTCATTGTCACTCTGGCCTCAGGGGAATTGGGCAATGCCTGCACTGGGGGCACCCAAGCCAGCTCTGCAGTGGTGGCATTCTGCCTTCCCGTTGCACACATCCAGGTGCAGGGGGGCATCCGCCACCTGAGGTGGACAGTTCTCATCCACCATTGTGCCCCACAGAGTGGGTGCTGATGGAGACCATGTCCCCTATTTTTTAATGCCAGTGGGATGCATGGGTGCAGGGTTGTGCAGATTTGGGATTTGTGTGTGCTGGTCCTTTGAGGGGGATGTGTCGGGTTATGTGTGTGGTGTGGTGATTGGTGGTTGTACAGAGATTAGGATTAGTGGGTGTAGGTGCACTTTGCATGTGGGGGCTCCAATTGGTGGGTGTACAGTGTGCAGGAATATTGAGTGTAGACTCACTTGCATGTGGGCGGCTCAGATTGGATGTACAGGGAGTAGGAATAGTGGGCATAAGCGCATGCTGCATTTGGGGGTGCACATTTGTGGCACTCCTGGGACTGTTAATGGTTGGTATGGTTGCAAGTAATGGTGATTACCTGTGGTTATTCAACATGCAAACAAATTACTCATGTTCTTTTGGAAGAATTAATCTTTATTTTTTTGCTGCATCTCATGTCACGGGTAACATTCTGCACGAAGCAGTCTATTTCACTGGGTCCTTGGTTTTCACTAGGGATGTGTTGTGTGCATGTCAGGTGCAATCCTGTTTTCTTTGCACTGTAGGTCCCTGCTAGCACTTATTGATGTAAATCGCCTCCTCATACAATGCATTTGCGCCACACAATCCTACTGCACATGCTGGAACTTATGCGTGCACTTTGCACGTCTTTCTATAAATCAGGCCCCATGACTCAAACAAAAAAATGACAAGCAGGGACGTCATTTGAGGGTTGCCAGGGGTCACAATTGCGACTCCTGTGGTCTCCCTTGCTACCTGTAAAAAAGAAAAGAGAAAAAAAAGAACATTTTTTTCTTCTTTTTTTTGTTTTAAAATGGAAGCTCCTGGGCTGTGTCCAGGGCCATGTGGCTCTTTGTTCCTGGATTGGCTGGCTTTAATGCTCAGGCCTCTTAAAGAAAAACAGGTGGTTACACAAAGTGTAATACAAGAAAGAATAGGAATAACAAATAGTCTTTCTGGAATTCTATACAATAATTGCTAGACTCATTAAAGATTTATTCTAGGCACACTTCTTGGGGCGAGTCACTGATTTAGTCTGTTCTTAAACACCTCAAATTCTCAATGCAGACAAAAACTATATGTATTTTGCTTTTCGCAAGTTGCAGTTATAGCATGTTTTTACTGCCGTTGTCTCTGTTACGATGATCACAAGACATTCCACCTCGGTGTCATCAGTAACTTGACAAAATCCTTGTGCCTAAAAGCTTGTGTACAGTGTAGAAATGTTTGACCATAGCACATCAAGTGGCCCTTGATTTCATTGTGCCACAATCAATGCTTTGTTGTAATATTTCTATCTTTCCTATCTCACTGGCATGCTGTTCAGGATGTTTGTTTGCATGTATGAGGTCACGAGTGCTCAGAGTGCGGGATGCCGTGTGAGTGCGCTGCTTTTCCTGCGCTAGTCTAAATTCTCTAATACACAGTTCTGAACCCTCCCGATGGTATGTATTTTGCCAACCTCTGAAGCCTGAAAAGTAGCTCCACGCAGGCTTGACGTGTGGCCAACTTTGCACCAGACCTGCAGATGAACTGGTCTGCTGTTAAATATCAGTTACCAGTTTATTGGTATCCACTAAAGAGTGTAATTTACTTTCTGACTTTGAGAAAATTCAGACATGTAAAAGTTAATTTTATTATAGCTGATCAGATAGCTCAGTGGGTCGAGTGCTCGTTGCTGCGATGTGTGTGATCTGCAGGTTGCAGGTTCGAATCCCGGCAAGGCCACCTCAACCTTTCATCCTTCTGAGGTCTAGAAATGAGTAGCAGCACAGGTTGGGTGATATTGTATGTATATTTGTCCTATAAAAAGGGCTTAAGAGTTAGTGCTATATAATAACATGTATTTGGCCTTGGTCGTCTGCTTGCATTCTAATTTGGTATATGGGCCTATACACATTGATATTAATGATACATATGGTGATTCATTCTTGTATGAAATGTATATCACATTACAGTGATATCGTAACCATATTTATTGTAGTGTACTTAGGAACAATGGGCCTCATTACACGGTAGGCGATAAACCATGGCGCTATTAGCGCCATGGTTCATGCCGGTAATTTACCGGTACTGCCTTGGAGGAAAGGGGAATTACCGCACTATTCCAAGGTTGGGAAGGCGGTAATTCCTCCTTCCCCATTCCCATTTTTGCCCCATAGCGCATAATGGGAATGAGGAAGGCGCTAATTACAGTACCGCAAATTGCGGTACCGTAATTAGCACCCCGGTCCCTATGCAGGTTCGTTTTTTAATGCCTGCTAAAAGCAGGTGTTAATGTACCAACCCGCAAAGGGACCTCGTAGTAAGGCGGTAAGGGTTTACCGGTTCCGGTAAAATACCGGTAAACCCTTACCACCTACCGTGTAATGAGGCCCATTGCTATGTGATGCCACTTCCTGGTTTGTCAAGGGGTGAATGTCACTTCAGGGTGTGGCAAATGACATCACTTCCCATGATGTCATCAGGGGTCATGGGTCATGTGATGTTACTTCCGCTACCCCTGGCATTTTGGTGAAATTACGTCGCTGATGACAAGCCCAATAGAGATTTTCCAAATTATGTGTTTGGCATGTTTTTCATTGATAGGGTTTTTCGCTCAGGAAACGCTTCTCGTACTGCCCTTACCTCAGAGCGCTTACAGTCCTAAGTGTGCTTATTTATGAAGTGCCGTTCGTTTCTCAAAGAGGTGCTCCCAAGACATCCACAATTTCTGCCAAAGCCTCCTACAGTGTCTCTGTCGGCCTCCAGTGCGTGACTTGTTCAGTGGGTGGGGGGTCATTACTTGCTTTTCTGTGACTGAGCACTCCTTTGGTTGCAGAAGAGTACTGTCACGCTCAGTAGCTCCCTCCCGTACTTCCTCCTCACCTGTTTCCTCAAGTGCGCTGTCTTGTGCATCGGTGTCCTTCTTTCTGTGAGGCTTGCGAGGTTCTTTACTCTTCTTTTCTTTTTTCTGATGTAGATAAGGACGAGCCCCCTCTGAATCCACCTTGGCCTGAGGAATACCCAGGCCCAGTGGGACACCGAGGAGCAAGCCCCCAAAAACAAGGAAAAAGCTTCCTTGGCGTAAAAAAACCCTGATAGAAGGTATTGGCAGCTGCTGTTGGATAGAGTCCTTGTTCCCTCGACATGAGAGGTAATTTGAATTCAGACAAGAACAGAAGACTTCCGTTTAGATTCACCAAGTGTTCCACGGAAGGGTACAGGTAAGTGCTCCTGTAAATAAATCACCTCCTCCTCGAATTCCGGAGACCAGTTTAAGGAGATACCAAGTAAGTCCTTGGAAGGTAAGGTAAGTATCAGGAGTCAACAAAACGTCGTAATAAAGTGCTGATAGATAACACATAAAGACTAAGAAACATCAGAGGAAAGAAAGAAGCCAGATGGAACTATATCAGAGCTCCACTGTGTAAACAAAACAGATTTGAAAGGGGCGGAGAAGATGATATGGGGCAGGGCATTCAGATAAGGAGACGTGTTACAGCAAAAGGCGCCGTACACGGTACAGAGTGAAAGTCGCGAGGCCGCGAGATAGAAGACAGGTAAGAAGAGTCAGAAACCGTATGTAGCGGGATACGAAGAAAGATTATACAGATTGTGCGCAGACGGCAAAGAAGGAAAGTGAGGTTTAAAGATAGAATAAGTAATAACCACAAGACTGAAGGCAAAGAGCACAGGAAATACAAGCAGCGAAAGCAAAGGCAGAGAGAAAAGGGACCGGGAACCCGGGCAAAAGAAGGCAAGCAAAGCGAAAGTAGAGGGCTGGAACTCTGACAACCAGAGATCCCGCAAGCGTCTTCCCGAGAGTAAACGGATACAATACAAGGAGTGGATGGCTCTGCCCACCCATATAGAGGTGGTGGCCATCTTGGCAGAATATTAGACTGCAGAGTGAGATGCTACAGCCTAAGAGAATCTCCAGCATTGCCAGCACTTCCAGGGACGGCGCATGACAAGTACCCCCGCTCCACCAAGACACTATGCTAGGCCCAATAGTGTCTCAGTGTTCCTTGGGATGCCTTATTTGGCCTCCTCATGTCCACGCATAACCGGGTGGCTTTGGACCCTTTCTTTGGGATGGGTACAATGTGGGATACCCCCGTTGCCGGTTTTATGATGTCTTGACTTAACAGCTTGTGCAGTTCCTCCTCCACCTGACAGTGGATATCCACAGGGGTTCCTCTAGAGTGTTGGGCCACGGGCTAAACTTCTTCATGAATGTGAAGCCTGATTTGACGATTCCAGAGCTTTCCAATTCCTTTGAACGAAGATGGGTATAGCTGATCTATTCTTTCTATGGTATCAATGTATTTGTGGAGCATTAACTTGTAGAGTATATGAATGAGTCCCATTTCGACAGCCGTCTTGAAACTCATGATGCACCCCGATTGTGTGGGGGTGGATATCACATGTATTGGGATATTCATTGTTTGTGTCTTGTAGCGACACTGTGCTTCGAAGTTGTTAGGCAGAAACTTGTGCAGTTCCCTCTGGGAACACTGCAAAAAGTTTAAGACTACAGGAGTTAGCAGTAAACCCAATTGGTAGCAATCTGCACCACCCAGATTTACCTGGTAGCTGTGGCTGAGCAGTCAGACTTCTCTCAAGACGGGTTAGGCAGTATGTGGAGTATACAAGATAGGGCAATTTACACAGTAGAACAAGCAGACACGGATCAGAGCTTGGGTGTAAAGATATATAATTATTTATTTAAAAACACATCTATGAAAAACACGCTGGCACTAATATGGTAAACAACTTCAATCACAGTTACTATAAGTATATATCAATCCCATAACAATATTTCGACAAGTCTAGGTTCAAAGACACCACTTATTAGCAGACAGAGGTGAGTGCTTAACCTAGATGGCACTCTAGTATTCGTTAGAGAGGGAGAGAAAAAGGCAGGGTATGAAACCAGCTCAGTACCAACACTTTTACGAAGCAAATGCAAGGCAAGTAAGGCAGGGTCTACTGTAGATCACAAAGTTCAGAGGCCAGGCCCACTCGGAGAGAGGCAAGGGGGTATGTCCCAAAAATATCACAGTGGAAATGCACTTCAAGTCTTTGTAGCAAAATGTCACAGAAAGGTTGGACCAGTTTTAGAACAAAAGTTAAGAAGGTCTGGAGGCGACCCAGTGGAAAGGTAACGATTTAAGACACCTCACGCTAACCGTCACAAGGGAAGCCAGGCGGACACAGTACCTTGAAAGTGAAGAGACAGCTCTGGCGGGGGCAGTTGTTCCTGGTGGTGGATGCAAGTCGGGGCTTTGCCGGAAGAAGAGATGATCTTGTCGTAGGGGAAAGTTGAAGATCGTTGCACCACCAGGGAAGAGACCAGCCGCGGAGTGCAGCCGCGGAGTGCTCAGTCACAAGGCACCACCTTTTGGTCGTGGTACAGTGGTTAGTGCCTATCCGGTTGCCGTGGTGCTCAGCACGGGCAATTCAACCACTAGACGTCCTCAAAGCGAAGAAAAAGCAAGGGACTGGTTGTTCCCACCAGTCAAAGGGAAGAAGACTCTCCAGCAGGGAGATCTCCTCTGTGGTTGGGAAGTGGTGAGTAAGTTCAGCAGGGCTCCACCGGTGGTGTCGTTGTTGCAGGTCGTCTCAGTTTCTCCCTCGTCAGATCCTTAGGTCCTGTGGCGACTTCTGAAGTTCCAGTCCCCAAAGCCCTGCTTTTATGCAGAAAACCCCCATTCATTCAGCCTAGCTGTCAATCAAACATGCTAAGTGCTGAGCGGGGCGGCTCACCACTTGGGCCAATCACACCAGAGTGCGACTTGAGTTGGCAAGGCAACTCAGTCCAGGGTGCCTAAACCCCCTCCCACACCCCTGTGGTACCCAGAAAGAATGGCACCACTCTGGAGGGCTTCTGTGCAGAAGCCCGCCAAAAGTGGAACAAAGGACTCAACTTTTGGCTTGGAGTTACAGAGGCGAACACATACGCCATTTTAAAAACCAAGTTCTGGCAGAAAATACCAACCGGTGAATTCATTTTAATTTAATAAACCGGCGGTATGACCGAGGCTACATAGAAAAAGTATTAGCCTCGAACAATGGGAAAATCCCATAGGAATATATTTGCGGTCGAATATAAAAAGTAGTATCCACTGCCACCAGCCAAAACACGACGAGGGGGGACGGGACAGTGCCCCGTCGAATAACAGACCCAGGGGTAATCGAATTACCCCTACCAGTACGTCCACAATAGGATGGTTTGTACTGGTTCTGTTAGTAAATTTAGGTCTAGTAAAGCCAATGGTGACTTTACATGCCCTGGGAGACAGTAGTCAGTCCCAGGGTATGGAGTCTATGGTGGGGGTCACCCAGGACACCCCAGTGTTACGGCACAGAGGGTGCTGTGTAACACACATATCAAAACACATGAGACCCTATGAGTAAAAGACCCCATAGCCCATAGAACACATTAACATTCAAAGAAATACCACAAATCATGTCCAAGAGTGGGAGAAAAAGAGTCTCACTCTTGGCAGGATGAAAAAAACAAACTCCAGAAATCCAGCAAAGCTGCTGGGGGACTCACTAGGTTAGGAAATTCAGCCTAAACAGAGAATTCTCCCTAACACTCGTCCCACCAGACTAAGGGACAGGAGGATTTAATCCACTCCTGGATGAATCTCATACCTCTAGTCGATTACATACATCCTAGAGAGACCATCAGCATTTTGGTGGTGACACACTGACCTGTGCTCAATGGTGAAATCAAACCCTTGCCGGCAGATTGACCATCTCAGTAGTTTTGGGTTCTCCCCTTTCATTTGCATTAACCATCTCAAGGGTTGGTGGTCAGTCTGAATGACAAAAGTAGAACCATACAAGTATGGCCTAAACTTCTTCAGAGCCCACATAATAGCAAAGCACTCTCTTTCGATTGTTGCCCACCTTGTTTCAGGATCCTTCAGCTTGCAGCTGATGAAGCAAACGGGGAGCTCCCTACTTTTCCCATCCAGTTGACTGAGTTCTGCACCTATTCCTACATTTGAAGCATCTATCTGCACAATGAAAGTTTGGTGGTAATCAGGAGCTCTGAGTACTGGGGCTTGACAAAAAGCCTTTTTCAGGTTTTCAAAGGCCTGATTGCACTCCTCATTCCATCTAACCTTCTTAGGGAATTTTGGAGAGGAGATGACATTCAGAGGAGAAGCTATGGTCCCATAATTCTCAATGAAATTCCTGTAATACCCGGTGAGACCTAAGAAGGCTCTCACCTGGGTCTGAGTAGTAGGTGTTGTCCAATTTTGCACAGCTTCAATCTTACTGAGCAAAGGCCTTATTTCTCCACCTCCTACCTCATGTCCAAGATAGACTACCTTACTCTGTCCAATTTGGCATTTACTTTATGGTCAGATTGGCTCGTCCAAGAGCCTGCAAAACATATCTTAGGTGGTCTACATGTTCTTCCCAGGAATTGCTGAACACTGCTATGTCATCCAAGTATGCCATGCAGAAGTCCTCCATCCCATTCAGAACCTGGTTTACCATCCGTTGAAATGTAGCAGGTGCATTTTTCAATCCAAAAGGCATTACCTTAAACTGGTATAAGCCAGCTGGGGTAGAAAATGCAGTTTTCTCCTTGGCATGGTCTGTCAGGGCTATTTGCCAATAGCCTGACGTCAAGTCAAATGTGCTGAGGAACTTGGCTGAACCCAGTCTATCCACCAACTCATCTGTTCTTTTCAAAGGGTGGGCGTCAGTCTTGGTGACAGCATTAAGAGCTCTATAGTCCACACAGAATCTAAGTTCTTTAGATCCTGCCTTTGGTACTAACACAACTGGGCTAGACCATGGACTAGTAGAGGGCTCTATTACCCCGAGATCAAGCATCTTGCTGACCTCACCTTTGATGTGGGTTCTTACATTTTCTGACATTCTGTATCCTCTGCTTTTGACTGGCAGACAGTCACCAGTGAGTATGTCATGCTGGCCCCAAGGGGTCAAGCCTGGTGAAAGTGAGAACAGAGAGGCAAACTGATTCAACATAGATTTGCACTCTTCTTGTTGCTCAGGTGTCAGATTTGAAGAGAGATTCACTCTCTTCTTCTTCCTCTGATGATGCTAGAAGCAACGCTCCTACATCAGGTCTTGAGACATACGCTTTGAGTCTGTTAGTGTGGAAGGCTGTTGGAGCCTCCTTGGGATTGCCCAAGTCCACCAGATAGTTAACCTCTCCGAGTTTACCCACAACTCTGAAGTGTCCCATCCATTTGTCTTGCAAGGCCCTCTGCCTTGTTGGGATCATAACGAGAACTAGCTGGTCTTGAGTGAACTCAACCATGTGTCACGCCCCTTCGGAGACGCTGGGCTTTGTGGCATCGATGGACCATAGGACGGCGGGTGTCAGCCATTTCTACTACCAAGATGGCCGCCGTAACTGGAGTTGCGGGTCTAGCCTCAGCACACCTTGATTTCCCGGAAGTACTGCCTCCCTACCCGAGGGTGGGTATATCAGTCCCGGAGATCAACACGGCGTTGCGTTGCTACTCCTCATTAACAACGCTACGTAAGTTCGTTCCTAGGTCTTAGAATTTGACTTGCGAAATACTGTCTTCAGCTTCTAAACTTCCTGTTTTCAAATTCTAGTGTCTCTCCAACTACCTCTTTGTTTTCCGAGTTCGCGGTCTCCTCCTCTTCATCAACCAAGTTTGCCATCCGGTCCCATTCCGGACCGTGGTAAGCCTCATCCCAATCCCGTATAACCAATTACCTCCAATCCCGCTTTTTCTAACATTCACAACTTACTATTATCCTCTTCTTCGCTTAGTAACAGGCACATCACGCACCGGCATTTCGAACACACTGGCAAGACTCTGCACCATCAAAACAGATCTTAGCTCCGCCTCGATTGCTTCTCAGAGGTTTTCTGAAGATTCTGACTACCACCATCTTCCACCTATTGTTCCGGTTTAAGGGTAATCCACATTCCTCTTACCTTACATTCTATCCCTCAGTTTCACTCTGATACTTACCAGTCTCTTTCTTCTTCTCAAAGACGAACGCCCTCCTGACTTCGCCGAAATCCCCGACTGCAACGGAGGACAACACACCGCTACCTTCGGAACAGGGTTTTCTTCCCCAGAGGGTTTCCCTGGGACTTCTTCTTCTACCTGGTTTATCCGGGAGGGGGAAGAGGTACTTGGGAGGCTTTCATTATCTTCTCTCCATTTGGAACAAGAAGAGCTTTCCACTACCGAAAGGGGGTCTGACAGAGGAAGAGGTAACGGTGAGTCCTTGGGATAACCTGCCAATTGATTGATTGGATATGCATATAACTTGTCTCATTTATTAATATATGACAGTTAGCAACGCCCAGAAAATATAAAGTATATCTGAGCAGGTTGTCTCAGGGATTCAGGGTTACTAAGAAACATGGACGCCTCACAACAACAGCAATTAGTGACTGCAGTACAGGCTCTGACAGATGAAGTGCATTCTTTAAAACAAGAGAATGCTTACCTCCGACAACAGGCAGGCAGAGTCCCTAGCTGGTCCGAAGTGCCTCCTGGCCCTATCCCAGGAGGTTTATACGATGGTAATCCTCATAAACTCAAGACTTTTATCGAGGCTTGTACCGTTCAGTTCTCTTTCAAGACAGCTTTTTTTCAAAGCGACCGTGATAAGGTAGGACACATGATTGCAAACTTGACAGGGTCCGCGTTAGCATGGGCCACGCCTCTTGTTACTACCAATAATGTCTTATTAGATTCTTATCCTGCCTTTTTGAATAGTCTTCGAGCCATGTTCAGCCGTCAGGAAATCACGATTTCAGCCCAAGAGCAGTTATTAGATTACAAACAAGGATCTCAAGATCTATTGTCTTATATCACCAATTTCAAGCAGTTAGCAGCTGGTGCGTCATGGGCGGACGATGCTCTAATCACAATATTCCGCAGAGGATTAAACGAAGAGCTAAAGGATGAGATCTCCCGAGTACCCAGACCTCCGAATTTGGCAGAGATGATCATCATGGTTATGCAGATGGATTACCGACTGCAAGAAAGAGTGAAGGAACGTCGTCGTGGCCGCTCCATGAGACCACCTATGACATACCCTCCTAGTTTAGGAAGATCACAAACAGATGAACCTATGCAGATAGGGACTACCAGAAGTCGCCTTACTCCAGAGGAGCGTCATAGACGTCGAGTCAAGGGCCTGTGTATGTATTGTGGTTCCAAGGAACACGCAATTCGAGATTGTCCTCTTATCCCAGCCAAAAGTCAGGGAAACGCCATCTCCCAACCGCCAGGGGAACCGCGGCTAGGGAGTCAGTAAACGGTTCCTCATCTTATCTGATACCTTCCCAAGTTACGGAGATCCCCGATCTTACTATGTTGGCCTTACATGTCCAGATCAAATGGGGAGATACAGACCCCATTCCGGTCACGGCCTTAATAGATTGTGGGGCCGCAGGGAACTTTGTTGATACCCTCTGGAAGACCGCTCATAATATACCATGTTCAGTCAAGACCTTGGCAATCCCAGTTGAGTCCGTGGATGGTAGTCCGTTAACATCAGGTCCCATAAAGGAACAAACTATACCTTTGCGGATGAATATCTCCTCCCATCAAGAATCCATTATCTTTGATGTAATCCGTACAGCCCACTATCCAGTTATTCTAGGACTACCCTGGCTTCGTGCTCATAATCCATACATCAATTGGAAGGCGGGCACGGTTTTTCTGGGATCTGAACATTGTTTGACGCACTGTCTTTCGGACGGTGCGGTTGGGTTTCGTCCCACAATCTCCATGTTGGAAAATCCGGGTTCCATCTCTGTATTGAACCATATCCAGGAATTGCCCATTGAATACAGACAGTATCAGACAGTGTTCTCCGAATCTCAATATGCTGAACTACCCCCACATCGGAGAGATGACTGCGCCCTGGAACTAGTTCCAGATGCACCAATTCCTTTCGGTCGCATGTATGTCCTATCTGGACGGGAACGTGAGGTTCTTAAAGAATATCTTCAAAAGAATCTTTGCAATGGACTTATTCAAGAATCCACCTCACCAGCTGGGGCTTCTTTGTTCTTCATCCCAAAGAAAGACTCTACGGAACTCAGACCGTGTATAGATTACCGAGGCTTAAATAAGATCACCATCCCGGATCGCTATCCTATGCCTCTCATCCCAGATATACTAGAAGCCGTTAAAGGAGCTACCATCTTTACAAAACTGGACCTCCGCGGGGCTTATCATCTCATTCGTATACGAGCTGGCGATGAATGGAAGACAGCTTTCCGTACTCCTTTGGGACACTATGAATATAAAGTAATGCCTTTCGGCCTATCCAACGCCCCCGCTGTCTTCCAACGCTTTATGGACCACCTCTTTTCAGACATTCTTCTTCACACAGTTATTGTCTATTTAGATGATATTCTGGTCTTTTCTTCATCACCATCAGAACACTGTCAGCACGTGAAAGAAGTATTACGGAGACTATTCAACAACCACCTTTATTGCAAACTAGAGAAATGTGAGTTTCACAGAAACCAGGTTGCCTACCTAGGGTACATAATCTCTGCAAATGGGGTATCCATGGACCCTAAAAAAGTATCAGCTATTACAGATTGGCCTATACCATTCTGCATTAAGGATCTGCAGAGATTTCTGGGGTTTTCCAATTTCTACAGACGTTTCATCCCACACTATTCGCAAGAGATACTTCCGCTGACGACACTTCTTAAAAAGAATGTAAAATTCCTTTGGTCCGGGGAGGCACAAATTGCCTTTGAGAACCTGAAGAAACATTTTCTCACAGGACCCATACTGATTACTCCAGATCAAACCAAGAAGTTCATTGTGGAATCGGATGCGTCTCATCAGGCCCTTGGGGCCGTTCTGCTTCAAGAAAATGATCAAGGAATAGAATGTCCTATAGCCTATCTTTCTAAAACACTGTCTCCCTCTGAAATCAACTATTCAGTCCTAGAAAAAGAACTATTAGCTATAAAAAAAGGCATTCGAAGAGTGGAGACATCTTCTCCTGGGGGCAAGACACCCAGTTGAGGTCAGGACTGATCACAGTAATTTACGCGTCCTACAGTATGCTCAGACCCGAAATAGCAGGCAGGCACGTTGGGCACACTTCTTTTCACCGTATGAGATTGTTTTCACCTTCATTCCCGGGAGAGTCAATCTCAAGGCTGATGCATTGTCCAGAAAGGATTATACCTCTTCTACGCCTTTTCGATCGGAACCTCTGTTTCCCAGAGCCACATTCGTGCAGGTAGTCACCACGTTTTTACAGAACGTGGCTAACTCCACTTTGCAATTTATTCAGTTGAATCCACAGTTTCTGGCGACCTGGAAACTCAACATGGTCCAAGGATGTGCTTATAAGGACAAGAAGCTCTTCCTCCCTTCGAGTGAACTACAAAAGACAGTTCTTAATCTCTGTCACGACTCATACCTAGCGGGTCACCGAGGTGTGGCAAATACTAAAGAGTTGATC
The DNA here is from genome assembly GCF_040938575.1 of Ambystoma mexicanum. Lineage (NCBI taxonomy): Eukaryota > Metazoa > Chordata > Amphibia > Caudata > Ambystomatidae > Ambystoma > Ambystoma mexicanum. The sequence continues at coordinate 58,040,658 of NC_090938.1, forward strand.
CAACGTAACTTCTGGTGGCCGGAAATGACTCAAGACATCATAGACTACGTGTCCGCTTGTGCTATCTGTTTGCAGTCAAAATGCCCTCGAAACGCCCCTTCAGGACTCCTCTCAGTAATGCCGATCCCGGACCGTCCTTGGCAAATGATTTCCACTGATTTCATAGTTGATTTGCCACCATCAGACGGTTGTACAGTAATCATGGTCACAATCGATTATTTCACAAAATTGGCACATTTCGTTCCACTTCAGCGGATTCCCACCGCAGCTCAGATGGCAAGAGTTTTTCTTTCACGGATTTTTTCCCTTCACGGATTACCTGAGACCATTGTTTCTGATCGAGGTTCACAATATACATCTCGCTATTGGCAGCAAGTCTGCAAGAGTTTGCATATCTCCCGGGCATTGAGTTCAGGTTTCCATCCGCAGACAAATGGTCAGACGGAACGCCTAAATCAGACCCTTGAGGGATATTTGCGTTGTTACATCTCCTCCTCACAAGATAACTGGTGTTCCTTGTTGCCTTTGGCTGAATTCGCGTATAATAACTCTCGACATTCAGCCTTGGGATTCAGCCCTTTTTTTTGCTCCTACGGATACCATCCTCAGTGTTTTCCCAGCGGTCCGGTCTCCACTTCAAAATTTCCCGATGTGGATCTTCTCATTGATGCCATCCAGATGGGACATCGAACAGCCAAGACCTCTCTTCGGGAGGCCCAGATCCGGGTCAAACGCTCTGCTGACAGACATCGCACTCCAGCTCCGCGGTTGGTACCAGGAGACTTGGTTTGGTTGGCATCTCGATTTCTGCCTCGTCATCTGGTACCATCCAAATTGTCCCCGAAATATTTCGGCCCTTTTTGCGTTTTGAAGCGTATAGGGTCATCAGCTTTCAAGCTCAATCTCCCTTCATCCTGGTCCAGGATTCATCCTGTTTTTCATGTCTCACAGTTGAAGAAAGACGTGGCGGATCGTTTCTCCCGTGCACGGAAAGGATTACCCTCTCCTGTCATCACCCCGACAGGTCCCGAGTATGAAGTGGCGGGAATTTGCGATTCACGCATTTTCCGGGGTCATCTACAGTTCTTGATTGACTGGAAGGGTTATTCTCCGGCAGATCGCTCTTGGGAACCGGCATCGGCGGTTCATGCTCCTACTTTGGTCCGCCGGTTCTTTTTGTCCCATCCGTCCAAACCGGGAGGCCCGGGGCCTTTGAGGGGGCATACTGTCACGCCCCTTCGGAGACGCTGGGCTTTGTGGCATCGATGGACCATAGGACGGCGGGTGTCAGCCATTTCTACTACCAAGATGGCCGCCGTAACTGGAGTTGCGGGTCTAGCCTCAGCACACCTTGATTTCCCGGAAGTACTGCCTCCCTACCCGAGGGTGGGTATATCAGTCCCGGAGATCAACACGGCGTTGCGTTGCTACTCCTCATTAACAACGCTACGTAAGTTCGTTCCTAGGTCTTAGAATTTGACTTGCGAAATACTGTCTTCAGCTTCTAAACTTCCTGTTTTCAAATTCTAGTGTCTCTCCAACTACCTCTTTGTTTTCCGAGTTCGCGGTCTCCTCCTCTTCATCAACCAAGTTTGCCATCCGGTCCCATTCCGGACCGTGGTAAGCCTCATCCCAATCCCGTATAACCAATTACCTCCAATCCCGCTTTTTCTAACATTCACAACTTACTATTATCTTCTTCGCTTAGTAACAGGCACATCACGCACCGGCATTTCGAACACACTGGCAAGACTCTGCACCATCAAAACAGATCTTAGCTCCGCCTCGATTGCTTCTCAGAGGTTTTCTGAAGATTCTGACTACCACCATCTTCCACCTATTGTTCCGGTTTAAGGGTAATCCACATTCCTCTTACCTTACATTCTATCCCTCAGTTTCACTCTGATACTTACCAGTCTCTTTCTTCTTCTCAAAGACGAACGCCCTCCTGACTTCGCCGAAATCCCCGACTGCAACGGAGGACAACACACCGCTACCTTCGGAACAGGGTTTTCTTCCCCAGAGGGTTTCCCTGGGACTTCTTCTTCTACCTGGTTTATCCGGGAGGGGGAAGAGGTACTTGGGAGGCTTTCATTATCTTCTCTCCATTTGGAACAAGAAGAGCTTTCCACTACCGAAAGGGGGTCTGACAGAGGAAGAGGTAACGGTGAGTCCTTGGGATAACCTGCCAATTGATTGATTGGATATGCATATAACTTGTCTCATTTATTAATATATGACACCATGTTAGCCTTTTGATCATGCCAGTGCTTGACCAATGCTTGTCCAGCTTTCAAGTTATCACTTGCTTCTGCCATCATGTGTGACATTCTCCTCCGGAGACCTATCACGTAGTCAGTCACTCTGACTGGCTTGGGGGAAGGAGCACTCTCCAACCCCTCCTTAATCAGGGCCAATGGACCTCTGACGGGATGACCATAGAGAAGCTCAAAGGGAGAATAACCTACTCCCTCCTGAGGGACTTCTCTATAAGCAAAGAGAAGGCATGGCAGTAGAAGATCCCACTTTCGTTGAAGGGGGTCCTCTAAAGCACCTATCATGTTCTTCATGGTTCGGTTGAACCTTTCAACCACCCATTGGTTTGTGGGTGGTAAGCTGTTGAGAACTTGTAAGTAACTCCAGAGGTTTTCCACATGGCTTTCATGTAGTGGGACATAAAGTGTGACCCCCTGTCAGATATTACTTCCTTAGGAAACCCAACCCGGGTAAAAATACCAAGGAGGGCCTTAGCCACAGCCGGAGCTGTAACAGTCCTCATAGGAATGGCCTCAGGATACCTAGTAGCATGGTCTACTACAACAAGTATAAATCTGTTGCCTGAGGAGGTTGGAGGATCAAGGGGACCAACAATGTCAATCCCTACTCTCTCAAATGGGACTCCCACAACGGGGAGAGGCACTAAAGGTGCCACATTCTTGGAGCCAACCTTATCAGAGGTCTGGCAGGTGTGGCAGCTCCTGCAGTGTTTTTCTACTTTGGCCCCCATCTTTGGCCAATAAAAGTAGAGAGAGAGCCTTTCCTTTGTTTTCTTGAAACTCAAGTGACCAGCCAAAGGAATCTCATGGGCTAACTGCAAGAACTGTTGTCTGTTCTCTTGGGGTACTACAAGTCGTTTGTAGTCTCCAAGTTCAGACTCTGTCGGTTCACTGTAGAAGAGGCCATCTTCCCAGTGCAACCCGTATTTCCCAGGCTCTTGCCCTTCAGCCTGAGCTTCTGCCTGGTGGCGAAGACCTTCCAGAGTTGGACATTCTCTCTGCCCCTTACTGAAGTCTGCCCTGTTGGGTCCACCTTCTGCCAGTAAAGACTGCAGCTCAGGATGGTCAACAGGATCCACATCTCCAATGAGTTCCCGGCCTTCCATTAGCTCTTCCTCAGAGTCTAATTCTACCACACAGGGTTGTACCACCCTCTCAGCCTCAGTTGGAGGGGGAGTTACTGGTGTAACTTTGGACAACCGAGGGGAAGTCCTTGTTGGCTGCACTGAAGTGCTGGCTGCTGGTTTCTGTTTAGAAGTTTTAGGTTTCCCTTTCGCTTCTGATTTCTTTGAGACAGCAGCTGACAAATCCAGTGGAGCAGGAGTGATATCCTTCTTCATCATCTCCTCGGGAGTACCTCTCATGGTTCTCTGCCTTGCAGGTCTGGTTAGCTCCTGTAACCGTTTACTAGGAGGTTTGGGGGTATGAGACACAACTCCAAGAGTTTTTAAATCGTTACCCAACAGAACTCGTCCTGGTACCTCACTTTGTATGCTGACAGGTATCTTGACAGTCATGTCATTACACTGGATGAGAACTGGTAATTGGGGAAGCATCTGCACAGGCCCTCCAGCTAACTTGGTGAGGCGTTTGGGTGTCTTAGCAACATCCTCAGCCTGGAAAAAAGATTTATCCACCACAGTTATGCTGGCCCCAGTGTCCCTAATGGCAGGAGTCTCCTGACCATTCACCTGGACACTGTCCTTATAATACTCTTTAGTATTATCTGGGATAGAATTATAGACATCTAAATTCTGTTGTTCCCACAAACCCAGAGACACTAAAGAAACACTGGCTGAGACTCCAATGGGTTCATCAGCCAGCAATAGAAAGTTTCCACTTGCCATTTGGACGTCCTCCTCTGGAGCGAAGGCTAAGGAGACAAGCTGGACCCCTGAAGGTTTACCCTTGCATCTGGGATCTCCTTTCACATGGTCAGTAGAGCCACAAAGAAAGCATTTACCAAATTCTTTCTGGAATGGTGGCTTGTTCTGGCCTCCTTCTGGTTTGGCACCAGGAGGTACACTATTTTGCTGTGGCTTTCCTTGTGGCTTACCCTTATGGTTTTGTTTGGGGCCCTCTTTGGAATTTGAGTTATTAGAATTCTCTTTTGAGTCTTTTTTAGGCTGTTTTCCCTCATCCTTTTTCTGAGTTGCCCCAAAAATCCTTATGAGTAGCCCTGTTGGCAACCCACAAGTCAGCAGCCTTAGCTAGCGTCCTGGATCCAATTCCTTTGAATCAGCCAAGTGCTGTCTGAGCTCAGGAGAACAGGCATCATAAATTGACTCCAACATGAAAAGATTCTTCATACCCTCATAAGTGTTCACCTTCCCTCTAAGTTTTTCAACCCTTCACTCACCCAGGTAGCCCAATGGGAACCATCATGCTTTTTGAGGGATCTAAACCTCTTAGGATACTGGGAAGGGGTCTTCCCAAATCTAGCTATCAGAGCTAGTTTCACACTTTCATGCTCTTTCCTATCCTCCTCCCCCAACTCCATTACCGCATCAGTTGCAACAGGGGGGAGCCTAGAGAACAACCAGGTAAGTAGCTCATTGCCTGTGATGTTCTGGAGCCCATGATTATACTCAAACAAACTAAGCCAATCCAACACATCCAACTTTGGTTCATACATACCAATTAATTCCTTAGGCATCCAGGGTCTTTTGGGACTGGAACTTCTAGAGGAGCCAGAGTCAGAAGCAGTTTCAACAGACAACTTTTTCATTTCTAACTCATGCTTGAGCTCCATTTCTCTGGGCCTAAGAATTTGTTGCATTTCTTGGTGTTTCTGTTCAATTTGAGCAGTAATCCTTCTGAATTCCAAGTCTATTTTCATTTTTTCTAGTTCAAGGACTTCAGGACTTAGTGTGGGACCTGCTATAGGCCCAGTAGGTACAGCTGGTAAGGCAGACAGAGGGGTAGGGGAGACAGTTTCATTAGCCTCTCCTTCCTCTTCAGGCTCTTCATCACTATCATCAGAACTTTGATTTAGATCAACACCATTACTGTTATCTACATTTGCTGGAGAAGTTGGTTCCTCTGAACCAGTAACCAGACTTTGGTTTTCCAGCAATCTCGCTATCAGTTCTACTTTCTTGCCTCTTACAGACCGATTCTCTTGTCTACAGAGAGCTCTCAAACTCTCAGTATTTTCACCTGACAAGGACTCTTGACTGTAAACTTCCATAGTAGACATGATTTTTGAAAGTTGCTTTTTAGTGCTAAGCTTTGTGGTTAGTTATCCTAAAGTGTTGAAAAGCACTCTAAACTGTATACTTGATACAAATCCCAGCACTGTACACCAGTGTTAGGCAGAAACCTGTGCAGTTCCCTCTGGGACCACTGCAAAAAGTTTAAGACTACAGGAGTTAGCAGTAAACCCAATTGGTAGCAGTCTGCACCACCCAGATTTACCTGGTAGCTGTGGCTGAGCAGTCAGACTTCTCTCAAGACGAGTTAGGCAGTATGTGGAGTATACAAGATAGGGCAATTTACACAGTAGAACAAGCAGACACGGATCAGAGCTTGGGTGTAAAGATATATAATTATTTATTTAAAAACACAACTATGAAAAACACACTGGCACTAATATGGTAAACAACTTCGATCACAGTTACTATAAGTATATCAATCCCCTAACAATATTTCGACAAGTCTAGGTTCAAAGACACCACTTATTTGCAGACAGAGGTGAGTGCTTGACCTAGATGGCACTCTAGTATTCGTTAGAGAGGGAGAGAAAAAGGCAGGGTATGAAACCAACTCAGTACCAACACTTTTAGAAAGCAAATGCAAGGCAAGTAAGGCAGGGTCTACTGTAGATCACAAAGTTCAGAGGCCAGGCCCACTTGGAGAGAGGCAAGGCGGTATGTCCCAAAAATATCACAGTGGAAATGCACTTCAAGTCTTTGTAGCAAAATGTCACAGAAAGGTTGGACCAGTTTTAGAACAAAAGTTAAGAAGGTCTGGAGGCGACCCAGTGGAAAGGTAAGGATTTAAGACACCTCACGCTAACCGTCACAAGGGAAGCCAGGCGGACACAGTACCTTGAAAGTGAAGAGACAGCTCCGGCGGGGACAGTTGTTACCGGTGGTGGATGCAAGTCGGGGCTTTGCCGGAAGAAGAGATGATCTCGTCGTAGGGGAAAGTTGAAGATCGTTGCACCACCAGGGAAGAGACCAGCCGCGGAGTGCTCAGTCACAAGGCACCACCTTTTGGTCGCGGTACAGTGGTTAGTGGCTATCCGGTTGCCGGGGTGCTCAGCACGGGCAATTCAACCACTAGACGTCCTGGAAGCGAAGAAAAAGCAAGGGACTGGTTGTTCCCACCAGTCAAAGGGAAGAAGCCTCTCCAGCAGGGAGATCTCCTCTGTCGTTGGGAAGTGGTGAGTCGGTTCAGCAGGGCTCCACCGGTGATGTCGTCGTTGCAGGTCGGCTCAGCATCTCCCTCGTCGGATTCTTAGGTCCTGTGGCGACTTCTGAAGTTCCAGTCCCCAAAGCCCTGCTTTTATGCAGAAAACCCCCATTCATTCAGCCTAGCTGTCAATCAAACCTGCTAAGTGCTGAGCGGGGCGACTCACCACTTGGGCCAATCACACCAGAGTGCGACTTGAGTTGGCAAGGCAACTCAGTCCAGGGTGCCTAAACCCCCTCCCACACCCCCTGTGGTACCCAGACAGAATGGCACCACTCTGGAGGGCTTCTGTGCAGAAGCCCGCCAAAAGTGGAACAAAGGGCTCAACCTTTGGCTTGGAGTTACAGAGGCGAACACATACGCCATTTTAAAAACCGAGTTCTGGCAGAAAATACCAACCGGTGAATTCATTTTAATTTAATAAACCGGCAGTATGAACGAGGCTACATAGAAAAAGTATTAGCCTCGAACAATGGGAAAATCCCATAGAAATATATTCGCTGCCGAATATAAAAAGTAGTATCCACTGCCACCAGCCAAAACTCGATGAGGGGGGACGGGACAGTGCCCCCTTGAATAACAGACCCAGGGGTAATCGAATTACCCCTATCAGTACGTCCACAATAGGATGGTTTGTACTGGTTCTGTTAGTAAATTTAGGTCTAGTAAAGCCAATGGTGACTTTACATGCCCTGGGAGACAGTAGTCAGTCCCAGGGTATGGAGTCTATGGTGGGGGTCACCTAGGACACCCTAGTGTTACGGCACGGAGGGTGCTGTGTAACACACATAGCAAAACACATGAGACCCTATGGAGTAAAAGACCCCATAGCCCATAGAACACATTAACATTCAAAGAAATACCACAAATCATGTCCAAGAGTGGGAGAAAAAGAGTCTCACTCTTGGCAGGATGAAAAAAACAAACTCCAGAAATCCAGCAAAGCTGCTGGGGGACTCACTAGGTTAGGAAATTCAGCCTAAACAGAGAATTCTCCCTAACAGAAGTGTCCCAAGCATTTTAGCAGGGTTTTCCAGCCATAAGGGTAGATGTCCACTTCTGCTGGGTGGTGCAATTTGGGTACCTGCAGTAGTGCCTGGTAGACCTGTTCACTAATTACATTTACGGTGGCACCCGTGTCTATGACAAACTCAGTTTGTGTTTCATTAAGTTGGCCTGTGTTTGGTCGCATGTTGGTTTCCCAACGCGTAGACATTGCATATCCGTCTTGGTTCCCCTTCCGAGGAGCTTGGTTCTGTGTCTGTCTGGGATTGTTCAACTAGGTATCGTATATGGCGCCGGGATCGATGTTCTATTCATGTCATGGACATCCGATAGTGTCTGCCTTCCCTCCCTGACCTATCTTCCTTCCGTTCTCTTCACTGTCTCTCTTCTCCAAAGCCGTGATCTCTTCTCTCCCCTTCCCTTCCTCAACAATGAACTTGTGCCGCCATGTGAGAGGTTTCCGTTGCTGTGGTGGTGGACCTCCTGCGCGGCTTGTGGTCATGCCACCGTCATTTTGCAGCCGAACCCCTTGGCCAGGCGACATACTGACTTGAAATGGTTCTCTTCCCCACAGTCTGAGCGTCGTTGTCCAATCACCGGGCATGTGACTTCATGTGGATATTCATATCTGCATCGCTAGCAGAATGGCTCGCCTGTTGATCTAGATGCCCCTACTAGCTTGTGTACACCCTCCAGATGTGAGGAGTGTCCATTTGGGCTGCCGAAGGATTCTACTTGCGAGTCAACCGCCATGGAAGCCTGAGCATCTCCTCTAGTGATCGTGCCTTTTGTAATCAGTTTCTCCTGAATGTTTGAGACTCACACCCTGCAATGATTTGAGATTGTAGCGCCTCTAAATTGGAATAATTGTTGAAATCACAGTGCTTCGTTTTGCTTTGTAATCTCATTACAAATGCACCTATTGTTTCTCCTTTAGCTTATTTCGTGGCGTGGAATAGATGCCTCTCGTAATCCACGTTGGTATGTGGTGTAAAATAGGTGGCTAGAGCCGTCTTGAGACTTAATGGAGTCGACAGGGAACTCATCAATTATGTCCCTTGTGGCAGGGCCCGTTGCTAGCTTCAGTAGACATTGCCTACGTGCGTTTTCCACCGGGCCAATTGCCCCTGCATGTAAATCAAAGTCCCAGACCCATCTGTGTCCCATGTTGCTGGTGTCTCCCACATCATAAATGCCTGGTATTTGCACTGCCAGGGACTCTGATACCCTTTGTTGGCCCTGCAGTTGTGAAGTCACTGGGACGTGGCTGGCATGTCCTGGTCTGACATGCTGTGTCCTTACTGCTTGATTCGATGCAGTGCTTCCTGGTCTTCCCCCTTTCAGGGTTACTTGAATGGGGCCTTTTGCTGCCTGGGAGGCCTCCCCTGTGTGACGGCAGCCTGAGACAGGCACGAGCACTGCCGCAGAGCCCTCTCCAGGCTCCTGCCCTTCTTAAGGTCACCACCGCCGCCACTGGCCCTTTATTTAGTCCCCCTTGTACACAGCACCGCTGTGTGGTGGCCGCCTGTATAGGGCACGAGTGCTACTGAAATTGGGCCCATCCCCCAGCCTCCAATGACGTCCTAGCACTCGCCCCCACAGCCCTGGGGTTCCGTCCACACCACAGGCCGAATGCTGCCTTCCGGGCTCCTCCCTCCAACTGTCGGAGGCTGCCAGCCACTCTTGTCATGCGTGTGGGCATTTCGCACTTAATCATCATCTCCCACGCGGGCTGTCCCTCATCGCCAATGTAATGTAGCCTGCGACCTTCATCGCTGGGGGCCTCCAGGATCAGGCACACTGGACGCGCATTACGCTGCGTAAGAAATAAGGAGGAACAGACCGAGCTGAGGTCTACACGTCTTTATTCATCCACCTCCTTACATAGTCCGCCTCTTCCTGCCCTTACGTCACTTCGCCCCCACTTCCTCATCCCACCCTCCTTGATACTAAACTACATTTCCCAACAGCACAGTTATATATCAAGCTTTTTTTTTAAGTCACAAGGGGGCCCCCTAAAACGTGGGACCCATTTCTATTGAAAAGGCTGAAAGACCCTAGTGCTGGACATACATCCCAATCGTGCACAAAGTTGTTAAACAATTCACATAAAACATGAGCCAAAATTGATCCAAATGATTGGTAGAACTCTAGAGGTAGACCATCTAATCCTGGAGATTTCCCAACATTAAGTTGTTCAATTGGCATCAGAACTTTTGCAACTTCTACCTGAGCATCCTATGGAGTTAACATAGGAACTTCAACAAGCTCAAAAAATTCCTCCAGTTCATATCTCAGAGAAAATGCATTCTCTGCATAGAACGCTTCATAGAAAGATCGAAAACACGTTGGTCAGAATATTTCATCACCATGCAGCCATGTTCATTGAAGAGAAGGCATGGTATCAGAAGTATGACACTGACACAATGGATACCATTTGTAAAACCTTTATTGAAAATGTTGGGGTCGGAGAAACTCCTAGTTTTCCCCTACAACTAAGATGGGAGTCGTCTCGACCATCAAACAAACAAAACGGTCCTAGTGGCACCCGTCAAATCAAAATGACCTAGTCTAACAAAACCTAATGCCTGCCCCATCTCTTGTACAAAAAGTGTAAAAAGGAGAAATGTATGTACAGGAAAAACCAGTGTTCAAAAGAATAAAAAGGTAGTTGAATCAGCTTTCCTCCTCAAGTTAAGCCTCACAGAATAAGGCTGTCCTTGTAGGCAGGATGACACTCTGGCTCTGTTTCCAACACTCCAAGCAGTTCCACTCCGTGGATCGAGGCCCACCTGGCCTTCCACGTTAAAGTCTTCCTGGACTTTCCAAAATTGTATTCCAATGTAAAGTTCATAAAGGCCCCCCTCTGTCAGGCTCAGATCTCACAGTTCAACAGACATTTGCGGGGGGCTCCCTTTCCAAAGCTTATTGTACTTCGGGTCTCCCTCGGTCGGGCTCGGATGTCCAATCCTTTTGAATTTGCACGGTTTACAGACCACTGCAGGACCTCTTCGACTCATAGTTCACATTTACTTTTGCTTTATAGCTTCCCACAATGTACCTTTCACTGGACCACTCAGTTACTTAGTATCTCTGATCTCGCAGCCGCCTTTTACTTCAAAGTTCATTCACAGGTCTGCCTTTCTCCGCGTCTCATCCAAATGTGTGCAGCCTTCACTTGTGATATATAATTACTACTTGATTCATTTTAACACACAAGGGTCTTCCAGGTTGCTTGCCAACTCACCGGCTGTGAGCGCTTCTCTTGATTTGCCATTTTCATTTCTGGAGTCAAGGTTAGTACCACAGGCCTGGCCCCCCCCCTCCCAACGTTCACCCTGGAGGGTCACTGGCATCCTTGAAACAATGCAATCTTCACTTGTGTGATCGGGCCTTCTCCACAAGTCTTCCGCAGTCTGGAGGCAAAGACCTCCAATAGGGGACCCTTGGGGTTTTCTGCCCGCCGCTCTCATCGCTTGGTCCGTTGCTCTGCTCCACTAGATGTGCATTAGTCCCGGAAATTGTGCTTGCTATCGTGTTTCGCCTTGCTCAGAGTGTATCTTTAGGTGTTGGCTTTTATTCATGTGAGGATAGTGAACTCGTATCAAGTGTATGCACTTAGTGTAAAGTGGCTGCCCCAATTACCAGGACATGTCCAGTGTGATGTGAGAGAGATGAACAAGTTACTTACCCCTGGTAACGTTCTTTCGGCTGGATGTTCCTCCCACGTATTTCCTTATCTTATGATATTTCCAATTTCCAGCTTAGCTGCTTCGGAATTTTATTTTCAGCACAGGGCGCTGCGCCTCAATGTCTGTCAACTCGATGTCCCTCTGAGGCCTCAGTCTCGATGTTCATGTCACCAAAGGCAGAAATAGCATGCGCAGCGTCCGTTGGCTTCAGGCCCATTTTTACGAGTGTAGGATCTATCGTATACCCGACAGTTACTCTTCCTGAGAGAGGGCAGACTGCAATAGCAAAGGAAATTCTACTGCGGTGTAGGTTTGGAGGGGCGATAAGAAATATGTGGAAAGAACATCCAGTTGAAAGAATGTTACCAGGGGTAAGGAACTTGTTCTTTGAACGGATTGTGTCCTCCCACATATGCCTCATTTTATGATAGTATTTCTGGAGGAGGGAGTCAGAAATGTTCATGACAATTTAGTAGTTCTCATAGGTCTGTGTGCACAGAATGCAACACTGCCTTACCAAATAAGCCTTGCCAGCTTGTAGAAGAATCCAAACTGTATTGTTTGGTGAAAGTATGTACTGACGACCATGTGGCAGCCGCACACATTTCTTTAACTGGTAATCCCCTCTGTAATGCAGAGTAAGTCGCCAGGTCCCTGGTCGAATGAGCCCGAAGTCCTTCTGGTGGATCTTTTCCCGCCAGTCTGTAGCATTCTGATATTGCCAGTATTATCCATATGAATAACGCCCATTTAGTGATTGCCATTCCCAACCTGTGGCCTGAGTAGCCAACAAACAGTTTGTCATCTTGTCCTAGTTTTGCCATTCTGGTGATATAGAAACTTAGTGCGGGTTTAGGATCAACCCTGTGTAGCCTCTCCTCTTCCTTCCCAGGGTGCGGAGGAGGGTAAAATGATGGTAATGTTATTTTCTGAGTCAGATGGAATTCAGATATAATCTTGGGTAGAAAGGTGGGTTTCGCCTTAAGGACCCCCTTGTCCTTAAAGAAAGTGTATGAAGGCAAAAGGGTTAAGTTCAAAACCCTCTGCATTGTCCACAAGGCCTTCTGGGGCCTTGGGCCAAAATACCTTCAACTCTCTCTTCCTAAATATCTTCCTTCTCGAGCTCTTCGCTCATCCACCTCCAACTACCTCAGGGTCAGCCGCTTCTCCAAGCAACGAACTGGGGGTAGATCTCTCTCCGCAGCAGGGGCCTCCCTCTGGAACAGCCTTCCTGCCTCCCTGAAACTTGAGGAGAACCATCTCCGGTTCCGGAAGCACCTCAAAACCTTCCTCTTTGCCTCTGCTTTCTCTCCCTCTCTCCCCTGCTAAAATCACTGAACCTGCACTGAATCTGCAACTGGCCACTCACCGATCTCGGTCCTTGGCCCAGCCACTCTTCCCTGCACTGCCTACCTGCACTACAGGACTGTCTCTGTATCCTACAGCCCCTTCTCCCGGCACTTACCTTGCACTTGCCACCAGCTGGCCCTATTATTTATCTTGTATTCTACTAACCATGTACTACATTCTTCTTGCACTTGCCACCAGCTGGCCCTATTACTTATCTTGTATTCTACTAACCATGTACTGCACTTCCCCTCTACCCTTCCCCTTGCACTTTTCCCAGTCCCACTACCCTTGCACTTGCGCGATCTGAATGACACCTGGCCTAGTAGGATTGTTGTCTGTTCTCCCCTTGTTCCCCCCCTGCCTCGTCGCGCCTTGAAACACTTGTGTATAGGCGCGTTACAAATGCCATATCATATCATATCATAAGGCTTGCAGGATAAAGCCTGAAGTTCACTCACCCTTTCGGGCAGATGTAATAGCTACTAAGAAGATGGTTTTTAAGGTTAGCAGACTCAAAGGACAGGAGTGTATAACCTCAAAAGGAGCACACATCATACATTTCAACACCAAGTTGAGATCCCAAATCGGGACTTGAAAAGGTATTGGAGAGAAAACGTTTGTCAATCCTTTTAGGAATTGTATTATTAGAGGAATTGTGAAGTAAGATACCTCCTCCAAAGTGCGCTTACATATAGAAAGTGCTGCAATATATCCTTTAATAGCACCTATCTGGAGCCCCAGATTAGCTAGGTGTAACAAAAAGGATAACACCATAGGTGTATTACATGTAAATGAATCAACATTCTTATCTCTACACCAGTTGCAGCATTTGTTCCAAAGGCAGTGATACAAAGACTTAGTTGCTGGCCTTCTGGCTGAAAGCAAAATCTCCATTGCGCCATCTGGGAGGTCCCAATCCTTGCATGTCAGCCTCTCAGAAACCATGCGTGAAGGCGCAGTGCCCTGACCTCTGGATGGAGAACCAGACCTTCCTCTTGCGAGAGAAAATCCTCTCTTTGTGGGAGACGTATTGAGGGCAGCTGGACATGTCCAGGCGGTCCAGGTACCACGTCCTCCTGGCCCAATCCGGAGCAATTAGGATCATGGATTTCCCCAAACTTTCTCAACCTCCTGATCACGTGAGGAATTACGCGTACAGGAGTGGAAATTCCCATTCCACCACGAACAAGTCTCCTAGAACCGGTCGCATTTCCGGTTGACACTGGTCATGAACAAATCCACTTGAAGGGGTTCCCCAAAGGGTGAACATCTCTTCAAGGACTTCCTGAGCTAGTTCCCACTCGTGGGACACTGCTCTGCCTGCTCAGAGCATCTGCTGCTGTATTCTCCACCCCAGGTAGGTCAACTGCCGAAAGGGAGATCCCTTCTCGGATTGCCAAGAACCAGAGCTGCATTGCCTCTCTGCACAGTGGTGGTGACCCTACACCTCCTCTTTTGTTGCGGCAGTACATGGCCACTGTGCTGTCCGTCATTGTCAGGATGTTCTTTCCCCGTACAGAAGGCAGAATGGCCTTCAGCGCTAGTCTGATAGCCCTCAGGTCCAAAAGGTTGATGTGTAGTTTGGACTCTGATGGAGACCAATGACCACTGATTGTCAGATTTTTGGCGTGGGCTCCCCCATCCCGTGAGTGAGGCGTCTGTCACTACTGTCATCGCTGGCCATGGTTGCCAAAAAGGTTCTCCTTTCGGAATATTCTCCTTGCAGGCCCACCATCAAAGGTCCTGTGGGACTCTTCTTGGAATCTGTAGGAGGTCTGACATCCTTCCTGAGAATTGGGACCAATGTGTTCTGAGAGCCCTCTGGCACCAGATAAATGCAGGATGCCATGAGGCCAAGCAACCTCAGAAGTCAGAGGCTGGGCACTCTGGAATTTGGTGACCATCTGCAGAATGCTTTGAACCCTCACCTCTGGTGGCAAGGCTTTTCCCAGGGATGCATCCAGGACTGCTCCAAAGAATTGGAGCCTTTGAGATGGTATGTGCGACTTCTTGAGGTTGAGGGAGAAGCCCAGTCTGAAGGGAGCGACAGGTGGAGCTACCAGTAAAGAGAATTGCCAATTCCTTCATTCTTTTGAGGGGCAAAGGAGGATGGCGCCGGCTGAGCTGAAGTTGTAGCTGGGGTAGGCAAGCCAATCCTGTATTGAGCATATTCGGGCATGCATACAACAAAGTGTCTCCTGGTCTGATCCGAGGGCCAGTGCATTACTCTATGGTGCAAGAAGATGAGGGGCGTCATTTGTCTAGACTGCTCATGAAGTGAGCTGTCCCGCGGCTGCTTTATTAGGCTTGTCCCGGGGGTTAGCTCAGCTTGGAAACAAGACGACACGAAGCACCGAGCTTAGAAACCTCCGGATATTAAGCGTGTGATAAATACGCAACTAAGAGACATAGGGCCTCATTACAATCTTTGCGGAATGGGTTAACGGGTGCCGCTAATGGAGGCAGACCCGTTAAACCCATTCCGCAAGATTACGAGGTTCCCAGGCGTCCTTACCGGGTCCCGCAAGGGGACCAGGGAGCTAACAACGTTGTTAGCTTCCTGCACCCATTCCCATTGAGCCCTATGGCGGCTCAAATGGGAACGGGGAAGGTCCGGATCTGGGTAGCCTGTATGGGGAATTACCGGGCCCTCCAAAGTCAGAATGGCCCGGTAATTCCCCATTCAGGGAACCCGAACCCGGTTTTGGTGGCAGCCATGCCCATATTAAGGGCATGGCTTCCGCCAAAGCCGTAATAAGGCCCATATTCCTGTAACAGTGCCTTGCTGCCACATGGCTGTGTGAGCGCTTTAAAAATGCAAAAAAGACAAATAAACAAATAAAACAAAAATGAGTAATGCTGCGACCTTCGGATCATTCTTGGATGGGCAAATGGCAGGATTTGTTTGAGGTGAGATGGCTTGACCCGGGTCACGTGGGAGATAAAACAAACTAAAAGAAAACAAATGAAGCACACCTTTCTCTATAACCCCCCACCGTCAGGCTCCCAAACACATAAAACATTTTCTATACGCCCTCTCCCCCCACACTAACACTTAACACGACTTGACGCGCATTCCTGACGAGTGACACCCCCACACGTCTTGCAGTGGAACATGGCTGACCGACTGCCCATCCCGATCAAAGCCAGCCCAACCCTGGTTCTCTTTATCGCTTGGCTTAAACACCACTCGTCAGACAAAGAGGGCGCTGCGGGCACCCCCTCCTCTCTACCTGGGCCCCTCATTCCCGCGTATTAATGAAATGTTGTAAATGTGCACTGAACTCCCGTTTGGTTTGCAGCCCTTGCCCCGTGGTTCATGTTGCCTTTATAAGTCGCCTTCCTGTGCTCCCTTTCTTTGGTGTTGTGCCTCACACCCTCATAAGCGTGGGTCTCACCTCTGTGCTACTGTGCAGGCGCCCTCCCTGGCAATGCCTCCAGGATCTGTAAAAGTCTTATTGCCAATCCAAATCTGGGCTACAAAAAAAATAAATAATAATGCTCACTTTTGCGGGAACGCTGTGCCCTGTGTGTCTGGGTGGGTGGTCAGGGGTGAACGAAGGACCATTGGCTCATTCTGGGCGGAACTTGCAATGCCACTTGCGGGACAGCGCGCGAGTTAATGACTGACCGATAAGTCCACAATGGACTGACTGTCCGTCCAGCCGCGCTTCCAGCTACTTGGGGAGATAAAGCGTGAATCCCACATTTGGGAAGCTGCGTGCTGGTCCGGGGTCCCCACCTGCAACCACCCAGGAGAGGCCAGCCTTCAGGTAAAGCGTGCATTTGCTGGCACTGAAGCTTAGGCTCTGCACGAGGCTGTCGAGTGTGACAGAGCGAAGAGGGGGCGCGGGGGTAGCAGAGCAATGCAAAACAGTTATTGAAAGAGGTGTGGTGGCGTGATAGCAGCTGTGATAGCAAGGGGAAAGGCTTATAGGAGGACGGGGGAAGGCAGGTGGGTGTGATGGACAGATTGAGGCAGAAGCGACAGCGAGAGGTGTCCTAGCGGGACACAGGCGTGCTCATGGGCTGGTGGCGTGTGTGGGGAGGCGGTGGCGCGAGTGAGGCTGGCACGCGTGAAGGGGGTATGTGCGTGCTATAGGAGGGAGGCAGGTGTGAGAGGAGATCAAGAAGAGCGGCATATATGCAGGGCTGGAAATGGGGTAGGGGTACTCTGGGATTCCGTAGCAGTGGGGTGGAGTGGTGAGGGGGAGGGGCTTGGGTGGAGTCACAGCAGTCAAGTGATAGGCTTATAAAAAGCGTAACAAACGCAGAGCAAACATAATATTGCAGCTGCAGATCATTCGAAAAGGTGCAACAAAAAAAATCACATATTAAACCCACTACGCAATATATATATATATATCGGCAAGTTGAGAAAAGGTGTGTAAGTCTAGCAATATTCTCCCAATTCTGAATAGAAGCCTTCAATTAACAGCCTGCCAAGTCACAGGAGCCTAAGAAAATCTAATGAAGCACTATTGCGTGAAATAGAGGGCTTTAATTGGGCTATATTCCCTCGAAGTGGCAGGCAGACCCTGTCGGTAACAGCCCCGCCCAAGTTAAGGGCCCGAGCAAAGCGAAGGGTTCCTCAAGAAAGGCGGCAGTGCAGTTACTGACAGGGTCGGCACGCTGCTAGTGGGCATATCGTCATTAGCACCCTATACAGGAGCTGATATGATATGATATTTGATTTGTATCGCGCGCCCATACACAGGTGTTTCAGAGCACGAAGAGGCAAGGGAGGGGAAACAAGGGAGGACAAAACAACGATCTTAGTAGGCCCTTCGACATTGAGAACGCGCAAGTGCAGGGGAGAGGGAAGGGGGAAAGTGCGAGGGGCAGGGGGGGAGTGGAAAGTGCTGAACATGTGATAGAACAACAATAGGTAGTACGGCCAGCAGGTGGTAAGTGCGAG
Source organism: Ambystoma mexicanum (assembly GCF_040938575.1). Lineage (NCBI taxonomy): Eukaryota > Metazoa > Chordata > Amphibia > Caudata > Ambystomatidae > Ambystoma > Ambystoma mexicanum. The sequence goes on from NC_090938.1 coordinate 58,058,315, forward strand.
AATAAGGTGTAGACAACGGGGGTCTGATAAGTGCTGGAAAGGGTCTGTCGGGTTGCAGATACAGACCCAAGTGCAGGGGTTTCCAGGAAGCAGTGCGGGTGTGTGCATGGAGGGCAGGGATCTGGGCCCGAAATCAGAGGGTAACCTGGTGCCCGGTGCCAAGGCAGAAAGATTAGCAGGGGAGAAGAAGAGCGAAGGCAGAAGCAAAGAGGAAGGTGTTGAGGTGCTTCCGGATCCGAAGATGATTCTCAAGTTTCAGGGAGGCAGGGAGGCTGTTCCAGAGGGAGGTCCCAGCTGAGGAAAGGGATCTACCCCCAACTCGTTGCTTGGAGAAGCGACTGACCCTAAGGGGGTTGGAGGTGAAGGAGCGAAGAGCTCGAGTGGGAATGTAGTTACGGAAAAGCAGTTGAAGGTATTGTGGACCCACGTCCCGGAAAGTTTTGTGGACAATGCAAAGGGTCTTGAATTTAATCCTTGCAGCCACTGGGAGACAATGAAGAGATTTCAGGACTGGAGAGATGGGACCCCGTGGCTTAAGGCCAAGGACAAGTCTTGTGGTCCTGTTCTGGATGAGCTGCAGGGGACAGAGAGTGGTTGCAGGCAGATTTAGAAAGAGACTGTTGCAATAGTCCGGCCTAGGGAGAACCATAGTATTTTGTTTGTTTTTTCATTAAAAAAAAGAAGCTAGCTTTCCTGCCGAGCCCGGCCCGGGACAAGGAAGTGCTGCTGGAAGTCTCAGTCTGTTTTCGTTGTTGATGACTGTGACGTCATCAACATGAAAACAGACTGAGGCAATAGCAGCATTGCGCGGGCCAGGCCGAAGTGCACAAGAAAAATATGTTTCTTGAAGAAAAAAAAAAGACACCATTATCACCCGTATAGGAAACTTCACAGGTGCTAAGATTAGGGGGAGCAGGGAAGGGGAGCTGGCAAACAAGGCTGCTGGCTTGTACCATAGAATTCCGCCCGCGTTCCATGCATCCTAATTGGACAGTGCCCCCTCCCAGGGTGTTAATGTGTGGAAGGTGAACGCTGCACACGTTAATGGGCCAGAGCCAAAGGTGAGGGTTCAAATGAGGGGGGGGAGCCACATAGCACACAATGAAGCCCCGCAGCGAGGTCTCTAATGTTAATAGAGTCTGTACAGGGGAGGCAAAGGGCAGCAACGCCTGACACAGCCTGTCCATGTTTCCTTGACCAGTGCCCAGCATGTAGACATCACAAGGGGAAGCTTGGAGTGCAGCCTGTACAGGCGGTTAGAGCCTCACTGGCTAGCAAGGTGGAAGGTGTGAGCAAACACACAGCTGCACTACTTTTTGCAACCATTTTCACCATTCCGGAACTATTCGTTGTGAAGTTAAAGCACACTTCTCCACTTTACCACCTGATAGCATTTACAACGAAACTGAAATCTGTTTCAACTCATTTGGCTGTCAAGCAGCATGGCAGCAAACCTTCAAACATGTGTTGCACGTTGCTACATTCCTGCCTACTCTATCGCTCGCTTGTGACACAGTTCCACTACTTTTTATGGTGCACGTCTACCACTTCCTGTAGCTAAAATGTCACAAAACACAGAGCTTTATGTGCCCACTTCTATTTCTAACTACCCCCATCTGCTGCTCTTAAGGGACAATAGCGATCCCAAACTCCCACTAGCTGCTACATCTGTAGCATTTGAAGTTAATCACTGCAAAACAAAGACAAACCAGACCAGAGCTCTTCAAGCTTGGAAATGTATCCCCAAGCACTCAGAATGGCAGCTAGGCCAGGGGCGGGCTGTTCGCTTTACCAGAATCGAAATCGGGGTAGAGGCCCAATTCCAGCACTGACTGTATGCAAGGTTGCGTGAGGGAGGTGTGGGTGATAGGGTGAGGAGATTGGTGTGCTTGCGAGCTGGAACCACGCACCGTCTTGATAAGCTAGTCTGTTCTCATGGCGAGATTGACCCGGGTATGATAACAAGGAGTTGGGTTTGATAGCAAGAGGAAGGTAGGTGTGATACCACACTCATTATCGGTGGGCAGTCATAATTTCGAAAAAAAATGTCGACAGACAAAAATGTCGACAAAAAAATGTCGAAAAAAAAAATGTCGACTTTTGTTTTTTTTAATTATATATTTATTTTAGGGGTTCGGGAGTTAAAAAAGGAAAGAAAATGTAAAAATTTTAAAAAGGGGGTTTGGGGGGGGGGGTACCCCCCCCCATTTCGAAAAAAAATGCATTGAAAAAAAAGTCGACATTTTTGTTGTCGAAATTATCACTATGAACCCTCATTATCATTATACAGATAGGGAGGCAAGTGTAACGGCAAGAGGAAGGCAGGGTATTAGCCTACTTGTTCGAAAAACATTTGATCTTTTACTTTTGACAGAATTTTTTTGACTGTTTTCTTGGTCGAAATTCAGTCCAATTTAATTAAATATATATATGGTGTGGGGTAAAGGAATCGGGGGAGTTGCAGGAGGTCTCCCCACACATTTTCGACCAAATAAAAACGAGCAAAATAAATGTGGTCAAATGTGAAAAGGTCTTTTCAAAAATATTTTCAACCAAGTAGACCTAAACCGGAGGGGAGGCGTAATAGAGAGAGTCGGGGCAAGTTTAATAGCGGGAGGAGGGCAGGGGGATTCCGCCCAGGTAGACTTTCACCTGCGGGACACACGAGCACGGAGCACCTCTATCAGTGGAGGTCTCCACACCTGTGCGGACATGTCATGAGCTTCTGTGTTGATTGCATATGATTTGGAATGTAAGAAGGTCGATTTTCCACGGGCTGTCCCTTTAAACCTACAGGAAAATAAAATGGCCTCCCACTGTTTCAAGATGGACGCTTTGTACACTAGACTCGCACTCGGGGCGGTGCTGGTTACAGCTCTTGTCGTTACTGTCAATGGTGAGTACAAGTACATTGCAAAATCTAAGCGCTGGGGCGCCACTGAATAAAGTTAGAGCATTTAATCAGAGCTTGTCCGAGGGCATCAGAGTTTGAACCCATCAAGCGTAGAGTTAGAAAACGGCCAGAGACACCCACCAGACACGCTTGTCAAGGGGAACACGTGCTTTACTTGGGAAGTAGATTATGCGTTGGTAAATAACATGAAATGGTACAAGTACAGCAAGTGAGAAAGTAAACAGTGTAAACCGTGCTCCGTGGGGCAGTGCAAGCTTCCCACACCACACTGCCTTGCCTCACGCCCAAACTCCACACAACGTATCCCCATGCGGGCCAAGAAAGCCACACTGCCTGCGCTTGTGCTGCAAGCTACTCGCACTGTCCATGTGCTGGATGCTACTCACACTGTATCCCCATGCGGCCCAAGAAAGCCACACTGCCTGCGCTTGTGCTGCAAGCTACTCGCACTGTCCATGTGCTGGATGCCACTCACACTGTATACGCATGCGGCCCAAGAAAGCCACACTGCCTGCCCTTGTGCTGCAAGCTACTCGCACTGTCCATGTGCTGGATCTACTCACACTGTATACGCATGCGGCCCAAGAAAGCCACACTGCCTGCCCTTGTGCTGCAAGCTACTCGCACTGTCCATGTGCTGGATGCCACTCACACTGTATACGCATGCGGCCCAAGAAAGCCACACTGCCTGCCCTTGTGCTGCAAGCTACTCGCACTGTCCATGTGCTGGATGTACTCACACTGTATACGCATGCGGCCCAAGAAAGCCACACTGCCTGCCCTTGTGCTGCAAGCTACTCGCACTGTCCATGTGCTGGATGCCACTCACACTGTATACGCATGCGGCCCAAGAAAGCCACACTGCCTGCCCTTGTGCTGCAAGCTACTCGCACTGTCCATGTGCTGGATGTACTCACACTGTATACGCATGCGGCCCAAGAAAGCCACACTGCCTGCGCTTGTGCTGCAAGCTACTCGCACTGTCCATGTGCTGGATGCTACTCACACTGTATACGCATGCGGCCCAAGAAAGCCACACTGCCTGCGCTTGTGCTGCAAGCTACTCGCACTGTCCATGTGCTGGATGCTACTCACACTGTATACGCATGCGGCCCAAGAAAGCCACACTGCCTGCCCTTGTGCTGCTAGCTACTCGCACTGTCCATGTGCTGGATGCTACTCACACTGTATACGCATGCGGCCCAAGAAAGGCACACTGCCTGCCCTTGTGCTGCAAGCTACTCACACTGTCCATGTGCTGGATGCTACTCACACTGTATACGCATGCGGCCCAAGAAAGCCACACTGCCTGCCTTTGTGCTGCAAGATACTTACACTGTCCATGTGCTGGATGCTATTCACACTGTATCCCCATGCGGCCCAAGAAAGCCACACTGCCTGCCCTTGTGCTGCAAGCTACTCGCACTGTCCATGTGCTGGATGCTACTCACACTGTATACGCATGCGGCCCAAGAAAGCCACACTGCCTGCCTTTGTGCTGCAAGATACTTGCACTGTCCATGTGCTGGATGCTATTCACACTGTATCCCCATGCGGCCCAAGAAAGCCACACTGCCTGCCCTTGTGCTGCAAGCTACTCGCACTGTCCATGTGCTGGATGCTACTCACACTGTATACGCATGCGGCAGAAGAAAGCCACACTGCCTGCCCTTGTGCTGCAAGCTACTCGCACTGTCCATGTGCTGGATGCTACTCACACTGTATACGCATGCGGCCCAAGAAAGCCACACTGCCTGCGCTTGTGCTGCAAGCTACTCGCACTGTCCATGTGCTGGATGTACTCACACTGTATACGCATGCGGCCCAAGAAAGCCACACTGCCTGCCCTTGTGCTGCAAGCTACTCGCACTGTCCATGTGCTGGATGCTACTCACACTGTTACGCATGCGGCCCAAGAAAGCCACACTGCCTGCCCTTGTGCTACAAGCTACTCGCACTGTCCATGTGCTGGATGCTACTCACACTGTTACGCATGCGGCCCAAGAAAGCCACACTGCCTGCCCTTGTGCTGCAAGCTACTCGCACTGTCCATGTGCTGGATGCAACTCACACTGTTACGCATGCGGCCCAAGAAAGCCACACTGCCTGCCCTTGTGCTGCAAGCTACTCGCACTGTCCATGTGCTGGATGCTACTCACACTGTATACCCATGCGGCCCAAGAAAGCCACACTGCCTGCCCTTGTGCTGCTAGCTACTCGCACTGTCCATGTGCTGGATGCTACTCACACTGTATACCCATGCGGCCCAAGAAAGCCACACTGCCTGCGCTTGTGCTGCAAGCTACTCGCACTGTCCATGTGCTGGATGCTACTCACACTGTATACCCATGCGGCCCAAGAAAGCCACACTGCCTGCCCTTGTGCTGCAAGCTACTCACACTGTCCATGTGCTGGATGCCACTCACACTGTATACGCATGCGGCCCAAGAAAGCCACACTGCCTGCCCTTGTGCTGCAAGCTACTCACACTGTCCATGTGCTGGATGCTACTCACACTGTATACGCATGCGGCCCAAGAAAGCCACACTGCCTGCCTTTGTGCTGCAAGATACTCACACTGTCCATGTGCTGGATGCTAATCACACTGTATACGCATGCGGCCCAAGAAAGCCACACTGCCTGCCCTTGTGCTGCAAGCTACTCACACTGTCCATGTGCTGGATGTTATTCACACTGTATACGCATGCGGCCCAAGAAAGCCACACTGCCTGCCCTTGTACTACAAGCTACTCGCATTGGCTGTGCTTGTGTTGCAAGCTACTCACACTGTCTGTCCATGTGCTGCAAGCTATTCACACCGTATGTCCATGTGCTGCAAGCTACTCACACTGTCCGTGTGCTGCACACTACTCACGCTGTCTGTCCATGTGCTGCAAGCTACTCACGCTGTCTGTCCATGTGCTGAAAGCTATTCACACGGTCTATCCATGTGCTGCAAGCTACTCACACTGTCCTTGTGCTGCACGCTACTCACACTGTCTATTCATGTGCTGCAAGCTACTCACACTGTCTATCCATGTGCTGAAAGCTACTCGCACTGTCTGTCCTTGTGTTGCAAGCTACTCCCAATGTCTATGTTTTGCAAGCTACTCACACTGTCCATGTGCTGCAAGCTACTCACACTGTCTATCCATGTGTTGAAAGCTACTCACACTGTCTGTCCTTGTGTTGCAAGCTACTAACCGCAATGTCTTTGTTCTGCAAGCTACTCACACTGTCTGTCCATGTGCTGCAAGCTATTCACACCGTATGTCCATGTTTTGCAAGCTACTCACACTGTCTATCCATGTGCTGCAAGCTACTCGCACTGCCTGTCCTTGTGCTGCAAGCTAATCACACTGTCTGTCCTTGTGCTGCACGCTACTCACACTGGCTGTCCTTGTGCTGCACGCTACTCACACTGCCTGTCCTTGTGCTGCAAGTAAATTACACCGTCTGTCCTTGTGCTGCAAGCTACTCACACTGTCTGTCCTTGTGCTGTACGCTACTCACACTGCCTGTCCTTGTGCTGCAAGCTACTCGCTTTGCCTGTCCTTGTGCTGCAAGCTCCTCACACTCTCTGTCCGTGTGCTGCAAGCTACTCACGCTGTCTGGTTACCCATCCTGTCTGTCCTTGTGCTGCAAGCTACTCTTACTGTCTGTCCTTGTGCTGCAAGCTACCCACACTGTCTGTCCATGTGCTGCAAGCTACCCCCACCGCCTGTCCTTGTCCTGCAAGCTACTCGCACCGTATGCCCATGCAGCCCAAAAAAGCCACAATGTCTGTCCATGTGCTGCAAGTAACTTGCACGCTCCGTCCATGTCCCGCAAGCTACTCAAACTATCTCTCTGTGTGCTGCAAGCCTCTCTCACTGTCTGTCTATGTGCTGAAAGCTACTCACACTCTATCCTTGTGTTGCAAGCTACTCACACTGTATAATCATGATTTGCAAGCTACTTGGACTGTCCACGTACTGCACGCCACTCACACTGCGCCACTCATACTGTCTGTCCATGTGCTGCAAGCCACTCACACTGTCCTTGTGCTGCAAGCCACTCGCACTCTCTGTCCTTGTACTGCAAGCTACTCACACTGTCTGTCCTTGTGCTGCAAGCTACTCACCTTGTCTGTCCTATTGCTGCAAGCTACTCACACTGTCCATCCTTGTACTGCAAGCTACTCACACAGTCTGCCCATGTGCTGCAAGCTACTCACACTGTCTGTCCTTGTGCTGAAAGTCACTCACACTGTCTGCCTATGTGCTGCAACCTACTCGCATTGTCCTTGTGCTGCAAGCTACTGGGACTGTCTGTCCATGTACCGCAAGCTACTGGGACTGTCTGTCCATGTGCTGCAAGCTACTCACAATTTCTGTCCTTGTGCTGCAAGCTACTCACACTGTCCATGTGCTGAAAGCTACTCACACTGTCTGTCCATGTGCTGCAAGCTACTCACAATGTCTGTCCTTGTGCTGCAAGCTACTTACACTGTCTGGCCCTGTGCTGCTAGCTACTCACCCTGTCTGTTCTTGTGCTGCAAGCTAATCACACTGTCTGTCCTTGTGCTGCAAGCTACTCACCTTGTCTGTCCCTGTGCTGCAAGCTACTCACACTGTCTGTCCTTGTGCTGCAAGCTACTCACACTGTCTGTCCTTGCTCTGCAAGCTACTCACACTGCCTGCCCTTGTGCTGCAAGCTACTCAGACTGTCATTCTGCTTCAAGCTACTTACACTGTCTGTCCTTGTGCTCAAGCTACTCACACTGTCTGTCATTGTGCTGCAAGCCACTCACACTGTCTGTCCTTGTGCTGAAGCTACTCACACTGTCCCTTTTAAACTATCTTTCATTGGTGCATCTATGACTATTCTCAAACCATCACAGTGGACTGAAGAGTCACAGAATGAAGCTGGCCCTCATTCTGGGTATCACTCATTATCCTGGTCTTAATTCTGGCTGCCAAACAGTTCTCGAGTCCTGCTGGAAGCATTATGGGATTGGTGGTGGTGGCAAGCTAGAGATGTTGTCCTTCTTTCAGGATCTACCAGCAAAGCTTGACTGCTTCCTCTCTCTATCTCTTCCTGGGTCGATGTAAAAGGTCACTCCCCAGAGTAGAAATGTTCTCAACCGAGCCCAGTATATCAGATTTGCAACAAGTGCCTGACATGTCCTCCTACAGCAGGGTTGTGCAACCCGTGGACTATTAGTCTTATGATTGCTCACCATTGACTAATGTTGTCTGGGGATGATGGGAGTTGTAGTCCAAAACATCTGGAGATCGAAAGATTTCAGGCCACTTTCCTACCGGTTCCACAGAAACTGCTTTTTTGTGCCCAGGTGTTTGGTGTACATTTTAATGAAATTTTAGGGACAGATGTGCCAGCCTTATCGGCGGCAGTGCCCCGGGCGATTTAAGAAAAATTTGGCGCCAATTCTTTTTTAACTCCCTGCTCCGGCACCTCGCAGGGAGTTAATCACTGGAATAGGGCGCTCATGCTAATGCATGAGCGCCCTATTCTAATGAAAACCGCCCTGCTCCCGCGTCGGAGGGGGTGGGGGGTGTAGTAACGGGGATGGTCAGAAGACATCTGGATCCAGGTAAGGCACAGGAGACCAGTATATATAAAAGGAGTGAGTTTATTTATAAGTTACAGAGTTACAAGGCTAGTTATATAGAAAGGGACAGGGAGCTAAACAGATGACATCCTTTCAGTAAGGTTCTCCCATCCTGTGTTCCCAACTGTAGTTCTTGGAACCCTCAGGTCCCATCACATTCCATATGACATAGCTGTATTCTACTAGCAGCACAGTGTGCACCCAGTGCAGATAGATAGGTACAATACTACACATCTCCCTCTCTTCAATTGAACACACAAACAAAATATCACAGACCAGACATTTAGAGAAACTTTCCAAATTACACAATCCTTCACATCAGTAAAATCTATACAACATTCACAACCAAGAAAGCGTATCCACATTCACTTAACTAACATTCAAAACAATCAAGTACACAATTCACCACCTGCCCGGGACTGCCACTCCCAGGCCTCACAACTGCCACTTGCGAGCACATACGTTCCTTGCCACACTCTCAACCATCAAAGCGTATCTCCTCCCACTCCACCTGCCACATGGAGATAAGGGTCTGCCACACCCAGCACAAACGCGTACTCACGCAACCACCAGGAACTATCAACATTCATACAAACCATATATCCTTATCACATTTGCCTCACAACCATAAGTCAACATCACCACCATTCCTCTCGGAAACACCTGTCATTTGCGCCATCAACTTCACATACACACCCTGCCATAAGAAACAATGAAAAGTGGGAAAATGCAGAAAAGAAACTCACAAAACAAAGATCACATTAAAACAATGCAGCTGGGAAAGAACAGCGCGAGGAGAGAATAACACCGCGACAGAGACTGATCAGATCTGAGTCCAAGTGCAAATTGATCTTTCAAAAAAAATTGGAATGCAGTCAAAACATGAAAGCATTCAAAATTTAAAAACATGTATGGCCAAGGAAAATTAACAGATGACATCCTTTCAGTAAGGTTCTCCCATCCTGTGTTCCCAACTGTAGTTCTTGGAACCCTCAGGTCCCATCACATTCCATATGACATAGCTGTATTCTACTAGCAGCACTGTGTGCACCCAGTGCAGATAGATAGGTACAATACTACAGGGGGTAATCATCTCAATAGATGATGCTTCCGTGCATTTAATAACAATAGGGCACTTGCTGTGCTTTCTCCCACTACACCAGCTCCGGGGAGCCCTTAAAATACTCCCCTAAACTGGCCTGGTGGGGCGGCGCCCTGGGCGGCTGCCCGGCCCAACCTGCCCTAAGGCCGGCCCTGAGGGACAGATATAGGTATTTCTTTATTGAGCGCACTTTCCTTTCAGTAACCCATACTACTTTACTTATTTATCTCCTCAGGGAACTGTGGTCGGCCCATGGCGCTGCAGTTTGCAGACTTGAGCAAGCGGCACGCTGACACCGCAACATTTCCCATCGACTCGTCTGTCAGCTATGTGTGCCGTCCCGGTTATGTCAAAACCCCGGGAAAATTGGCTGTTAGGAAGTGCCTTGCAAATTCCCAGTGGTCAGTCATTTCAGAGTTCTGTGAACGTAAGTATTTCTGGAGCCACTATCAAAGAAGTTCAAGAAGTGGGAGGTGCCCGGGGTTAGTGACTTTGGACAGGCATTCTATAGGAAGGTGTATGCAACCGGCATCGACCAATTATCCACCAACAGAGGCCAACTGATCCATTGAAGAGTCTTCAGACTCGTCCCTCAGTGACCTCTTCTGTTTACTGACCCCCTTACACTAATGTAATGGATTTAAAATTGTATTGAGGATCACGCACAGATTCCCATTTTTCAATTGTACTGAGGATCACACACAAATTCCCAGATTCCCATGTTCCCATCTGCGCCGGATACCTTTGGGTTTGGAAAGTCATACAAATAAAACAAACAATAGTACTGAGGATCACACGCAGATTCACATGCTTCAATAGTACTGAGGATCGTGCACAGATTCACATGCTTCAATTGTACTGAGGATCGTGCACAGATTCACATGCTTCAATAGTACTGAGGATCATGCACAGATTCACATGCTTCAATAGTACTGAGGATCACGCACAGATTCACATGCTTCAATAGTACTGAGGATCACACACAGATTCACATGCTTCAATAGTTCTGAGGATCACACAGATTCACATGCTTCAATAGTACTGAGGATCACGCACAGATTCACATGCTTCAATAGTACCGAGGATCACGCACAGATTCACATGCTTCAATAGTACTGAGGATCACACACAGATTCACATGCTTCAATAGTACTGAGGATCACGCACAGATTCACATGCTTCAATAGTACTGAGGATCACACACAGATTCACATGTTTCAATAGTACTGAGGATCACACACAGATTCACATGCTTCAATAGTACTGAGGATCACGCACAGATTCACATGCTTCAATAATACTGAGGATCACGCACAGATTCACATGCTTCAATAGTACTGAGGATCACGCACAGATTCACATGCTTCAATAGTACTGAGGATCACACACAGATTCACATGCTTCAATAGTACTGAGGATCATGCACAGATTCACATGCTTCAATAGTACAGAGGATCACACACAGATTCACATGTTTCAATAGTACTGAGGATCATGCACAGATTCCTATTTTACAGGTTATTTTATGTGGGGGGATTTCGCAAGACATCTTTTGCCAAACTATCTAGTTTTATCCTGTGTGCTATAGCTGTTGTTTTATGCTTGTTTTTCCTTCCTCTTTCATGGTTTTGCAAAGCACGGGAGTGTGGGAATCCAGGAGAGCTACATCACGGCTGGGTCCAAGTCAATGGCACCATCGTTGGCTCAACAGCGATATTTGGCTGTGATGAAGGGTGGGTGTTTTTTTTTATCGCTGTCCCAGGCAGTTCTTTCAAATGTTGCAATTACAAAGAGATCTGGGTATTTTGTGTGTGTGTGTGTGTGTAAATTGACCTCTTAAATCTGACATTTATTGATCCTTTTTTAGTGGAATTTCGTTCAAATTTAAGATATATATATATATATATATATATATATATATATATATATATATATATATATATGGGGTGGGGTATGGGAATGGGTTAAGGTGGGGGAAGTGGGGGTGGGGCTGCAGGATGTCTCCCCCCACATTTTAGAGCAAAAAAGACCAAAACAAATTCAGTCAAATTGGAAAAGATCTAACATTTTCAATCAAGTAGATCTAAACTAGTCAAACACCTCAGTTAAGAGACAATTAAGGTAAAATGATTAATTGCAACAAAACACATGAAATTCAGCTGATATCAAAAGTGACAACGACCTTATCTCTTTGCCCCGCCCTTTTGATGTCACCCTTGATACTATTTTTTATCTCAATCTTGATTCCTGCTTTGATCTCACATGTGTGATCTTGGGCTGAGTAACGGGAGGGACCAGCACCTAGTTAAGGTTGCTGTCACTTTCTAAACCTGCTGAATTTCAAGATTTTCTTGTGATAAATTGTTTCACTTTAACTGTTCCGCAACTAAAGTATTTTCTCTCCCTGAATGCCAAGGGTTTAGTTACTGTACTTCGCCTCTAGTAATAAATAACCATGGGATTTGCCCTCCCCCTTACAGGGGCGTGGCCACTGGCCATGATCTGCGACATGTCTCGGGAGGATAGCTCAGGGGCAACGTGCTCGCCTTGGAAGCAAGACGACACGGAGCAACACAGCTTCCATCTCCTAGTGAGCGCTTAGAAACCCCTGGATATTAAGTGCGTTATAAATAACCTATCATATCATGTCCAGTGGCCACTGCGACAATGAGGAATCGGGACGAAAATTGGTCGGATATTTGGGGGTCATGTTATAAGCAGGGTAGTGCACAGGTGCAGTACAAAAGCAAGGCGTTGGCCATTCACGCCTTACTTGTCTCCATGGCAAATGCCCCTCTGCGTTGTTTCTCTTTTTCCACGTGTCTCTTCCCCTCCCTGCAGAGACTGTAGTGTTGAGGAGGTGGTCTCGCTGCCTTCACTTCTCTCTTTCCTTCGCTCCCTCTGTCTCCCCCTCACACACATTCTCCCTTTTCCAGAGCATCCTTTGTTTGTAGTGTCTGAGGTACACTCCCTCTGTCTCTCTTTCGTTCTCTCTCTTTGTCTCGGGCTTTCCTCTTCTGGTCTCTCTCGTTCACTCTCTCACTTTCTCTGTCTTCTACCCCTCTCTTTGTCAGTTTCTCTGGAACCTGTGCATTAAGTCGGCGACTCCTACAGTTCCTTCCCTCTCACTCTCTCTCCTCCGCCCATGTCCACTAAATTAACATTACAAGCTAAACTGTCACGTTAACTTAATTCTGTGTGCCCATTTTTTCTGCAACAATAAAAACATGTTTCTTTCAGTGGCACAAGACCATGTGCTAATAGCCTTACGGATCATGGCAGCGGTCATTATCGCTTACGATAAAGCATTACGGATCATGGTAGTGGTCATTATCGCTTACGGTATAGCCTTATGGATCATGGCAGCGGTCATTATCGCTTACGATAAAGGTCATTATCGCTTACGATAAAGCCTTATGGATCATGGCAGCGGTCATTATCGCTTACGATATAGCCTTACGGATCATGGCAGCGGTCATTATCGCTTACGATAAAGGTCATTATCGCTTACGATATAGCCTTACGGATCATGGCATAGCCTTATGGATCATGGAAGTGGTCATTATCGCTCACGATAAAGACCCTTCTCAATGTATACCCCTCAGCTCCATCTCGGACAATACCTTCTGGTGGGCCATAATCCTACAATAATGACTGCTTTTCTCACACTTATGGCATGCAAATCCCTGTTTTACACGCAAATAATTCCATGAACCAGGGCCTTACACACTTCATTGAAAACAAATGGAGGTATCTGCTGCAGGTTTGTGATGGGCACAAGTCAGCGAAACAATGTGTGACCATGTGAGGGAACACTTGTGACTTAACTCTGGACTTGGCTTGCACTGTGCCCCTGCTTCATGCACTATTCCTCCTCCTTAAATGCACAAACTTCCGCTAAGCCCTTGTAGTTGATACATGTTGCAGAATGTGATCATGTGTAAACATGCGACGGCATAAGAAAGCTTGAGCGTTGTGCCTTGGCAGGGTGGCGTCACTGAGGTGGTGTGTCCCACTTTCAGGTACAGGCTGGTCGGATCCAGGCCACTGCGGAGATGTTTGGACACGGGTGCATGGAGTAACGCGGTTCCAGTTTGTGAACGTAAGTGCCCGTTGTTCCCTTGCGAGACGCTGGTTTAGTGTTACTCAATTCTAGTTTTGATCCCTACTCAGTTTCCTCCCCAAAATGAGGGAGGTCGTTCTGCGCATGTTTGCTCTTTCCCAGTGTCCTATCAGCAAGTTATGTTATGTTATAGGTATTTGTACCACGCACCATCATCATGTCCCGGTTGGAACATTTTAGTGCCACCTGAGAGAGAACTGCACTAGTCACGATATCTTTCTCCATTGAGTTGAATGTAAACAGGAAGCTGTCTAACTGCTCGTTCCCCAAGCCAGCTGTCTCTGCTGCCCTGTGGGTGTCTCTCACATCTCCAGAGGAATTAAAAGCCATTATGCCGGCATCCCCAGAGTGGTTTTCAACATAGATTTCTTGCGCCAGAAATCTCCATAGCAGGCCAATGTTTGTGACACGAGAGGCAGCCATTTTGTTTAGAAACACCAGCCAGTATTGGTTTTCCAAGTCCTATACTGTCGTCAGGAGAGCATTCCTAAGTCCACACAGCACAGCAGGTGGAACGGAAGAACCACGACACAAACCTGCAGTCAATCTAAAGAGAGTTAATATGCCATGAAAGAATTAGGTGTACAATCAATGCTTTATCATTGTATTTATCTAAACGAAAGTAAGACGTGTATCCAACTTTCTTTCTACCAAGACCCTAGTACCTGGTGGCATTCATTGAACTAGCCCAAAGAGGTCCCGGGGTGAGGGGTGTTTGCGGGTGCAGGGGGGCAGGTAGGTGGTGGAACAGGCCCTAGGGGCAAGTATGGCCGTAGGTGGTCAAAGGGTGCACACATTCCAAACAACATGCAGAGGCTCTGTGTTCCTCCTCGGGTTCCAGTTCTCCATATCTCCAATGCCCCGCCAATAGTTTTGGCTTATTGGTAACGCTTAGATGGCCACCTAAAACCAAAACTAAAGGTTTTGCAGGAGGAAAAAAATATATAAGGTACTAACTAAAGCCTGTTCCACAGTTGCGCAAAGCGAAACTATTGCACTGATTTTTGAAATTTCAGAATTCCAAATACATGTCAATATTGAACTTGCTGATGTTTAAATAAGTAAAAATGGCGCGATATGTGCCTTTAAATTCTTGAGTTTGTTTTGAGTACAAATAATGTTTCATCGCATATTAACTGGCTTAAAGATAACGACCATTACAATTTACACCCGCTACTGGTGTCACTGGTGCAACCATTGGCGCCCAACCTGTTTTAATACCTGTACATCCCCGTGCTGTGCTATTAACTGAATTGTATCATATCGTTGTATCATATCTGTGTACCAATGCAAATATGTGACCATAAGCTGTAAATATCCATGTACCCTGTCTTATATCTGTGTATCATATCTGTATACCGCTCTAAACTTGTAACCTTAAGCTGAAAACATTCCTGTACCCTACGCCCTGATACCGTCGGGCCAGGTGCGCATTATGAATAAACAAACAATCAAACATTCGTGTCGATATGGCCCGCTTTCTGTAATTCCTATTCGTGTGTTTTCCCCTAATTTAAAATGAGGAGCAGTTTCCCTCAAATGCAAAATGAGAAAAGTGTGAAGTGACCCTTCAAAAGTCTGGCAAGGGATCTAAAATGAACATTTTGTGTATTTGGTCTTGTTAGTACAAAAAGAGCTACACGCTGGAGATTCTTTTTCGGAACTCCTTGTGAGTCTGGTGTTTTTAACATTACTTAAAAACACTTAATAAGAAGTTGGGATTGCATGGAAAATGAACTGCATGAGGTAGATCAAAAATACCGTGCAGGAAAATAACCCACATTTATCCTAGGCTGCACTAGATATGGCCCCTCTGTGTGAAACACCCCATGCAGTCCCAAGCCTCCCTTGGATTGAACTTTAAAAGCAAGCGTAGAATTACGTCTTTAGTGAAGCAAGATGTCCTGTATAACCTCATTGTAACCTTTAACGCTATGCATTTGTGCTCTTTGATTGAGCGCTGTTCTATTAAGCGCTCTGAAGCAACCCACATTTCATGTGGCACTTTAGTTTTATAAATCGCATCAATAAATGAGTATATACTGAGATGAATCCTGCAGAGTCATCACAGATCCCCGGCCTAAACTCTCCTCCCATGTGGCCAGAGGAAAGCAGCCGCTACCTGATCCTGACCCTGGGGGTGGCATCATGAGGGATCACATGAATCCTGCACAGTCATCACAGAGCCCCGGCCTAAACTCTCCTCCCACGTGGCCAGAGGAAAGCAGCCGCTACCTGATCCTGACCCTGGGGGTGGCATCATGAGGGACGATCACATGAATCCTGCAGAGTCATTACAGATCCCCACCCTAAACTCTCCTCCCACGTGGCAGAGGAAAACAGCCGCTACCTGATCCTGACCCTGGGGGTGGCATCATGAGAGATCACATGAATCCTGCAGAGTCATTACAGATCCCCGGCCTAAACTCTCCTCCCACGTGGTCAGAGGAAAGCAGCCGCTACCTGATCCTGACCCTGGGGGTGGCATCATGAGGGACGATCACATGAATCCTGCAGAGTCATTACAGATCCCTGGCCTAAACTCTCCTCCCACGTGGTCAGAGGAAAGCAGCCGCTACCTGATCCTGACCCTGGGGGTGGCATCATGAGGGACGATCACATGAATCCTGCAGAGTCATTACAGATCCCCGGCCTAAACTCTCCTCCCACGTGGTCATAGGAAAGCAGCCGCTACCTGATCCTGACCCTGGGGGTGGCATCATGAGGGACGATCACATGAATCCTGCAGAGTCATTACAGATCCCCGGCCTAAACTCTCCTCCCACGTGGCCAGAGGAAAGCAGCCGCTACCTGATCCTGACCCTGGGGGTGGCATCATGAGGGACGATCACATGAATCCTGCAGAGTCATTACAGATCCCCGGCCTAAACTCTCCTCCCACGTGGCCAGAGGAAAGCAGCCGCTACCTGATCCTGACCCTGGGGGTGGCATCATGAGGGACGATCACATGAATCCTGCAGAGTCATCACAGAACACCGGCCTAAACTCTCCTCCCACGTGGCCAGAGGAAAGCAGCCGCTACCTGATCCTGACCCTGGGGGTGGCATCATGAGGGACGATCACATGAATCCTGCAGAGTCATTACAGATCCCCGGCCTAAACTCTCCTCCCACGTGGCCAGAGGAAAGCAGCCGCTACCTGATCCTGACCCTGGGGGTGGCATCATGAGGGACGATCACATGAATCCTGCAGAGTCATCACTGAACCTCAGCATAAAGCCTCCTCCCACGTGGTCAGAGGAAAGCAGCCGCTACCTGATCCTGACCCTGGGGGTGGCATCATGAGGGACGATCACATGAATCCTGCAGAGTCATCACAGATCCCCACCCTAAACTCTCCTCCCACGTGGCCAGAGGAAAGCAGCCGCTACCTGATCCTGACCCTGGGGGTGGCATCATGAGGGACGATCACATGAATCCTGCAGAGTCATCACAGAACACCGGCCTAAACTCTCCTCCCACGTGGCCAGAGGAAAGCAGCCGCTACCTGATCCTGACCCTGGGGGTGGCATCATGAGGGACGATCACATGAATCCTGCAGAGTCATTACAGATCCCCGGCCTAAACTCTCCTCCCACGTGGTCAGAGGAAAGCAGCCGCTACCTGATCCTGACCCTGGGGGTGGCATCATGAGGGACGATCACATGAATCCTGCAGAGTCATCACAGAACACCGGCCTAAACTCTCCTCCCACGTGGCCAGAGGAAAGCAGCCGCTACCTGATCCTGACCCTGGGGGTGGCATCATGAGGGACGATCACATGAATCCTGCAGAGTCATCACAGATCCCCGGCCTAAACTCTCCTCCCACGTGGTCAGAGGAAAGCAGCCGCTACCTGATCCTGACCCTGGGGGTGGCATCATGAGGGACGATCACATGAATCCTGCAGAGTCATCACAGATCCCCGGCCTAAACTCTCCTCCCACGTGGCCAGAGGAAAGCAGCCGCTACCTGATCCTGACCCTGGGGGTGGCATCATGAGGGACGATCACATGAATCCTGCAGAGTCATCACAGATTCCCGGCCTAAACTCTCCTCCAATGGGGCCAAGTAAAGGCACACTATAACTCAGAGAGACTGGAGGTACTTTTTTACCGACCACTTATAAACAGCCCTCCAATAGACTTTGATTCAAACAATACATCATGTTTAAAGGGTCACTTGCTTCCCCACTATCCCTTCTTGGTTATTCCTCTCTTATATGTTTTATGATCATTATATTGTCATATATCACACCAGCTTTTTATCAAAAATAGTAATTTATTTATTTTTCTTAAAACACACCATGTAAAACATTTTTCAACACTCTTCTTTTTTTCTTTTTGTTCAATTGTGAGAAAAATCAATACAATTGGTTGACAAACAAACATATATGTCAATACTTTTCAATTTCATTGTGCACATCCAAAAATTTGTAGTAATGCATTTTTTGACAATTTTTTCAAGATAAAAATATCATAAGGATCTGTTGTTTGCTCCCCTCTGTCATAGAGAGGTGCCTCCCAGTCCCAAAACCACTTTACTCTGTATTACTATCACCCATGCTTACTTTCATACTGCATTCAAACCATACCCGACATGTTTCATTCCTTACACACTTTCATATCACTAACAAGGAAATTCTTCAGGGGGAAAAACTTCTTTCTACCACATTTCATTCAGATGTGCAATTTTGTTTGTCTTTTTTTTAGAGTTCTTTCTATGGATCCACTATGAATGAGGTTCCATTTGCCATTCACCGAGGTCCAACCATCAAACGGATAGCTAAAGGAAGCAAGAGAGGGGATATTCAAATTTTAATGTTCGAATCACCTCCAGGTTTACGTTTCTATTACATATAACCTACTGTCCTTATTAACAGTGTTAAGGAGTACACATTTTTAACTAGCTCCTTACGCACATCGATTGCAACACTATATTTCTCCATTTCAATACACGCAGGCTACAAGTCACATGTTTCCTGACCCGGTATCTTCTAGTCTATGGCTCCAATTGATCTCAAAATCAGTACGCCCACTGGCTGGCCTATTGCCAGTCTCTGCCTTATCTAGGTATTCTTTCGCATGTAATTACCTTGATCCTGTTAGATGTTACTTTGTCTATCTTCTTAGTGTATCACCTTCAACTCCAGGATACTTTGCTATATCCACCTTGATAGCTAGTTCCCGAATACCATCTGGGACATTCCTCCCCGTTCTTCCACTATTTAAAGCAATACATACGTGATTATTATCAACTTTTTCCTTTTGTTTAAAATCCATTAGTTATTATTATATCTATTAGTTTTCTGCCTCTTGTATGTTTAGGTCTGCTCATAATGACCTGCTTTATTGGTGTATTAATCCGATTCACAATGCTGTGTTGGGCTCAAGACTTCTGGGCTCTTACTGCCTACTGTTCGACCAGCACTGTGTTAGCCAATCCTTCTTTTGTCGCGTATGCTTCAGCTTCTATTTGGCTACGGTTAAAGGGATATCACAGCATTAAGTATTGTTGTTTATAACCTGTGTATCTCCAGGCAGTCTCTGATATACCTAACTGACTCCACAGATTAAGGTTAATTTATCTTACCTGTAGCTATTCTCCTCTGTCTTACTCCATTCGGGGTCCTTGATTTCGGTGTCACCTTCGTTTGTCTGGGGCTCTCCCTCGTTCACAGATGCTGCTCTCATCTCTTCCCATGTCCTGCCGTTTGTGTTCTCCTCTGTTTTTTTCAAATGAAAATGACCGTTTTTTTAATACTTTTAGAACGACCATGTGATCCACTTGTCACGTGATTTGTTGATGCTGTGTATGTCACTCCCCTTCTTTATAGACTCGTTGGCATTCCTGCGTTAGCCTTCGGCCCCTTAGTCTTCCGTCTCGGGGGCTCTGCAATCGCAAGTCGGGAAGCTGCGGAGGTAGCACAACGCTCCAAGCCCGAACACGCGGCGTCCACGGATTCCACCGCTTCCACGCGGAGTCCCAGCGCCGCATCACTCTCCATTCACTATGGCACCGCCCTCCGCGAACCACAGTGTCCCACGCTCACGTCTGGTAAGCACAGGTACATGTTGGGAGTACCTATAGAGGCTTTGTGTAGCTCTATATTCATTCCATGCAGTTAGATTTCTATGGAGTTTCAAATATTCGTCTTTTGCCTCACTGCGGGCTACTTGTCCATGTTGGAAAGTCAGTTTATTAATAGTCCTTCAATTTGCATCAGAGTCTTTAGTATATGTTTATCTTCTCTTTTGGACTACCCGATATTAAGAGGGGCATAACTTTGTCCATCTTCTACTGCGGTGGTGATCGTACCCTTTATAGAGTTTGTTGTTATTTAACTTTATCACCTCTTGTAGTTAGCCGTGTAGTCCCTATCTCGGGCGGGTTGAAAAAATCTCACTCTGTTCTCTCATTAAGGCCTACCTCTGTACTTTTTGTGAGGAAGATCAATTCTCTCTCTTTTCTGGCTAATTTTCTTCTATCCAGATTCGAGTCATTTGTTTGTCTCACCATATAAACTACTGACCATCTCAGGTCTTCCACTTTGTGTATTATTTCAATAAAATGATCCACTATGGGTGCCGAATGTACTCTGTTTCTTATGCAGCTTTTATGTTCTGTGATGCGTACCTTGATTTTTCTTTCTGTCTTCCCTATGTAGATCTTTTTACAGGGGCACCAGATTACATATACTACAAAGCAAGAATTGCAATTTGTCAACACTCGTTTCCAAAGATTTTTCGAACCCAGATCAATCTCAGTAGTTTTCTTAGTTTGTGCACAACACGCGCAGGATCCACATGGATAGTGTCCTACTGGGGCTCACAGTCCCCATGTCTCTATTAAGGTAGGCTGTGTCATAGTCTGCTTAGTGATGTCGTTTCTCATAATTTGGTCTTTTATCAACCTACTTCTTTGGAAAGCCATCAAGGGTCTCTGTAGTGGTACCTTTCCTTTTTCCATAATTCTCCAATTGCGGTGGATGATCTTCTGTATTCTATTGGAGAGGGTACTATAGGTATTCACAAAGACTATATTCTCTTTAATTCTTCTTCTAGGGTTTTGTTCCAGTATTGCCTCTCTGTTGTTATTCTCGGCTCTCTTCATAGCTCTTTTTGTCAGCCTGGTGGGGTAACCTCTCTTATGTAGATCACTTCTCAATTTGAGGGCTCCTTATTTGTAGTCTGCATTGTTCGTACTGTTCTTTTTAAGCCGTAAAAATTGGCCAAAAGGTAAGTTGTCCCGGGTATGTCTTGGATGAAAGCTGGTATAATGTAGGAGAGCATTCCGATCCGTGGGCTTTTTATATGGTTTCACATACAATTTTCCCTTCTCTGTGTCTACTTTGATCGTCACGTCCAGGTAGTTGATTTCCACTTTGCTAAGATTCTCTGTGAATTTTAAATGCTGGTTTTGTCGATTAATCCACTCAAAAAACTTACTGGCTGTGTTTTCATTTCCTCTCCAGATGATGAGCACATCTATATACCTCCTCCATAGTAGTATATTTGCTTCAAATGGGTTGGTATCATTATGGATGCAATGTTTCTCAAACGCCTCCATAGAGAGGTTGGCGATACTTGGGGCCAGCGTAGCTCCCATGGCTGTATCCTTTATTTGTTTGGAAAAGGTGCCATTAAAGTGGAAGTAACTTTCTGTTAGTGCCATTTCAGCACACCACATTATGAAGGACGCTGGGGTGTTGGTATTAATTCTCTCAGTGAGTAATCTTTCTTCCAATAATTCCAGGGATTCCTTCTGGGGTATATTCGTGTACAGAGCTACAACATCCAGACTAATCAATATCTCCGTAGTGTTATCGAATGATCTGCCCTCTATCTCTCTTATAATTTGTGTGGTATCTTTTACATAGGATGCCATTTCTCTGACCATTGATTGCATAAAGTGGTCTGCAAATTTAGACAATGGCTCCAAGATCGAATCACACCCTGACACTATCGGTCTTCCTGGTGGTCTGGTCAAGGATTTATGTATTTTAGGGAGTATGTAGAATTGCAGAATCCTTGGTTTATCTACTGTTAGGAAGGCTGCTTCTTTCTTTGTGATCCATCTTCTTTCCTCTGCTTTGGTCACTTTAAGGTGGATTAATCTTTCTAATTTGTCTGTTGGATTGTCTTCCAAGGGTAAGTAGTTGTTCTCATCTCCTAGTTGGTTCATACATTCCTCTATGTAATCTGATCTATTTAATACCACCGTAGCCCCACCTTTGTCGGCTTTACGAATGATTATCGATTCATTATCTAGCAGCTTCTTGAGAGTAGCTTTTTCTGTTTGGTTAAGGTTGTGATAGGTTTTCTCTGTTTTGGTTTTCTCCTCCAATGTTGCAACTTCTTGTAGCACCCTACTTTCAAACACCCTAGCTTCTGCCGTTTGGTTATTGTTGGAGGGCAGAAATCAGATTTTTTGTGTAGTCCACTGTCTGGATCACTGTCGTTAATTTTATCATCGGAAAATTGCTTTAGGTGGATCTTCCTCATGAATTCCAAGAATTCTTCTCGGAACTTAAAGCGGTTATGTGTGTTTGTGTTTACAAACCAAAGGCCTTTATTAAGGGCCTGTGTCTCATCCATACTAAACACATAATTAGATAAATTCACCACAGTGTTTTCATGCTGCGGGTCATTACTCGTTGGTCTGGGTCCCAGTCCTGTTGGTCCTGTTCTAAAAAATGTTGTTGTCCACTCGTGTTGCCTCTATTACTGTTCCTTCTTGTGCCACCTCCTCTTCTAAAGCCTCTTCTCCCTGTATTGTAATTAGGGGCTCGTCCTCTTCTGCCTGTATTACTGCCTTCTCCTGTACTCTCTTCACTCGAGCTATACGAGGTTCCTCTGAACCTAACTCTTCTTTTAGAGTTACCTTGTTTCTGCGCTTGTTCTTCTTGTTCTTTAGTGAAGTAGTTGTCTTGAGTAAACGGGAAGGCTTTTTCATGGGTGAACTGTTGTATGTCTTTTTTCAGACGTCTAATGCGTTCTTTTGTCAGGTCATCTTTAAATGTCTTCATTTCGCTCAATAGTTCATCCAGTCTTTTTTTGTATTGCTCAAGAGGGACGATCTTTTTAATTTCTTCTTCTAATTTTTTCAGGTCTATGGCTATTTTTTCAGTTGTCTGTTTGGCCGTATCAATTATTAGAATGACCCAGCCCCTACCACATTTATTACCAATGTAACTCCACTGCAGCAAGAACTCCTTATTATCTAAGAAGATCCTAGGCTCATTTCTTACTACAAGTCCCATTGGTAGTATGCTATTTCTCAAATATTCTAACATGAGACTACCATGCAATTCCGATCTAATTAGTCTTTTTTTGATCTGGGTTAGTTCATCCCAACTGGTCAAATTCGATGTATCACCTAGTTCACCTCCGAAAAGAGTAGTTCCGTGATGTACTCATTGTCATAGCTCTTACACTTTTCAGCAGCCATATTAATGCCTATTGTCTATGTAGCATGTTGTTAACAAATGGAAACAGTGTCCTACAATGGATATGTTCCCAATTAATATGTTTTGTCTCACGGGCATGCGCCCGTACCACAGCACACTATGGGCCTCATTACGACCCAGGCGGTAAGTTACCGCCTGGGTCGTACCTTTACCACCATGGCGTAAACTACGTTTACGCCATGGTGGTTGGCGGACTTACCGCCCCATTCCGAGGTGAGTGGGGTGGTAAGTCCCCATTAACCCATTTACCCTTCCCCATTCCCATTTTTGCCCCATAGGGCATAATGGGACTGGGGAAGGCGTTAATTACGCCACCGTAAATTACGGTGGCGTAATTAACAACAAGGTCCCTTAGCGCCATGGATTTTAACACCTGCTAAAAGCAGGTGTTAAAACCTCCATGGCGCTAAGGGACCTCGGAATCAGGCGGTAAGGGTCGGCGCTGTTTACGCCGCCGTAAACCCCTTACCGCCTGGGTCCTAATGAGGCCCTATAACTCAGAGAGACTGGAGGTACTTTTTTACCGACCACTTATAAACAGCCCTCCAATAGGCTTTGATTCAAACAATACATCATGTTTAAAGGGTCACTTGCTTCCCCACTATCCCTTCTTGGTTATTCCTCTCTTATATGTTTTATGATCATTATATTGTCATATATCACACCAGCTTTTTATCAAAAATAGCAATTTATTTATTTTTCTTAAAACACATCTTGTAAAACATTTTTCAACACTCTTCTTTTTTTCATTTTTCTCAATTGTGAGAAAAATCAATACAATTGGTTGACAAACAAACATATATGTCAATACTTTTCAATTTCATTGTGCACATCCAAAAATTTGTAGTAATGCATTTTTTGACAATGTTTTCAAGATAAAAATATCATAAGGATCTGTTGTTTGCTCCCCTCTGTCATAGAGAGGTGCCTCCCAGACCCAAAACCACTTTACTCTGTATTACTATCACCCATGCTTACTTTCATACTGCATTCAAACCATACCTGACATATTTCATTCCTTACACACTTTCATATCACTAACAAGGAAATTCTTCAGGGGTAAAAACTTCTTTCTATCACATTTCATTCAGATGTGCAATTTTGTTTGCCTTCTTTTTTAGAGTTCTTCTATGGATCCACTATGAATGAGGCAGCCATGAGGCAGCCATTACCTGATCCTAACGCCAGGGTGGTGTTAGGAAGGGGGACCACATGGGAGGAGAAGGCTGTTGAGGGAATGTGGTGGCAGAAGGGACGCAGTATTCATCCTCTTCTGAGGATGAGTTTTCCCGAATGCTTGAATATTTAATGTCATGTTGTCACAGTAGGGTCTCGCCTCCCAGACTTGCCCAAGGTATTTGTGTAAACAGGAAAACAATGTACACAAGGGGCAGGGAACTGAAAGTAGCTATGGTTCCTCATTGGAGAGAAAACCATTACTTCTTTTAAATCCTGCCTTAAAAGTACATCCTACAAATCTCATAACCAGAGTGAAATAAATTATGTTAAAACAGATTTGATCATTACAGACTTCAAGTCCCATAATGCTCTTAGTACTGAGACGAGGAAGAGGAATCCAGAGTTGATAAACCGCAGTGAGTGGTCTAGTTGTAATGACCCACACTTAAGCAGGACCTTTAAACATTTAAAGGCCTTTCAAGTGCGGATCAGTAACCAGCAGCAGGAGGTAGCAGAAGTGGGAGCAGCCATAGTGCTGGTAGCGGGACACCCTGCAGAGAACGTGGCCGAGGTTGGGTATCCTGGAGGATACAGAGGGCGCGCAGGTGGAAGCAGTATTAAGGCCTGGTGACCTAAGGAGATGGAGATAAGCTCTCTGTGCCATGCATTTTCGCCACAGTGTGAGGTTTTCACCGGAACGCGTGTGGAGCAATGGAAGCTGCATTTACAAACAGCGCAAACAGCAGAAGGCTGACCGGAGCAGTCAAATGCCAGCGCAGCCTAGACGAACATCGAAGCAGAAGCAGTGAGTCAGAAGGAGATGCCAGGGTATACCAATGAGTGGACCTGATACAGGTGGCCCCGCAGCGCTCAAAAGTAGACCGCTCTATAAGAATGCACCGTTTCAATACCAAACCTTTGAATTAAAGCAAACCGGGCACAACTCTCTTATTAAGAGATGTTGAATAACAGACTATTGTAACCTGCATTGCAAAGCCAAAAGGGGGTAATGATCAAGAAAAGTGAATGCAACCTTCCAAAAGGGAGATGTGGAATAGGAGAATATCGGAACCAGCATGGCCAAGGCCAAAAGGGGGCAATCAACAAGCAAAGTGAATACAATTTATCTAAAGCGACATATTCAATAAGGGAATAATGTAACCAGCATTGCCAAAGCCAGAAAGGGACAGTAATAAAACAAAGGGGATACAACTTTCCTAAAGATAGCCAACCAAGGGACATTGGAACATGCATTGCTAAAGCCAAAGAAAGTTGAAAGTGACATCAAAGCAATTTCAATGTAACGGTCCCGGAACAAGATATCCTGTGGGAGAAAGTTGTAAACTACATTGCCAGCAGCAAATAGGCTATGTAAAAAGAATTAAGAAACTGCAGGAGAAAAGCCCTCCTTTTAGAAAGGATCAAGGGGAGAGAACTATAACCTGCATTGCCTATGGCAAATCGATCAATGTGAGAATAATTGTCCTTGCGTGCAGTCTATTTGTGAAAGAAGTTGTACGCCAATTGTGTTGCAGGCCAAAAGACTTACCCAAGAATAAACTTCACCACAGAGTACAAGTAGTAGTATTAGGAGTTTTATCCTGGCAGGCGAGTACACCGGGAAAGGGACAAGTAGTGGTTAGTCCTGGCAGGCGAGTGGACCAGGAAGAAGATGATTTGAAGTACTGCAAATATGGTAGAAGGTTGTGGTGGAAAAGAACTGGCATTCCACTACTGTGTTTTCATGATCTATTGTATAACCATACTGACTAAGGTGTTGCTCATGAAGAAGAAATGTGATATGATAAAATGTGATTGGCCTTCAGAGAAAAATAATATTTAAATTGACTTTCGACTTGATGTACAAAGAGAAGGTCTTTTTGTTTTTTCAAACAGAAGGTTTTGAAAGCTTTAACAGTTGTCTTAAGAGTGACAAAACCTTTTGGAACTGGGTTAGTCACTTTGCCAAGGGAAGGACGTATTGGAAATGTGTATTCTACCTGGAGTAGAACTTGGCTAGTGAAAAAATGTTTCCTGAAATTGAACTTTGGTTTGAAACATCCTGAATTGATCCAGAGGAAGGGGATCCAATCCTGATCACAAGGATTCCTGTTTAGAACTTTGTGTTTGAATTTAAATATTGTTTTATGAAGTTTAAACTGCCAAATAATTAATGTATGATTGTGTTGTATGTATTAGTGTGAGGGACAGATACCTTTGAACATTAGGTCATTTTCCTTTAGTCTTGGTTTGTTAGGTTTGAAATCCTTGGTAGGTTAGGGAGAGATAGGTGTTTATCTCAACCCTTATCATTTAATAAAATGGAGACTTGTGAAGAAAATCTACCTATGTGTCCATCTCGCCTTTCTGACCCCTGACAATACATAAATAAGATAGGATTAGTTGACAAAAAATGCAGGACAATCTTATTACAGAGCCTTCCCAGAGGGGACACAGGAAGTACAAAGTTCCTAAATGGGCCTGGGAGAGGGTGCTGGGAAGGAGCTAATGGGAGATTTGCTCAATTGAATTCCTCCATTTCCGGAGCCTAATGAATGGATCAAAGAGTAGGGGGCTGACTTGTTTTCTGTCCAGCGCAATCGGCCGGAGTGATGAGCAGCGATGGACAGCTTACTGCTTTATGACTAATTTAAAATAAAAAAAATGTTTTAAAATAAAAAAAATGTTGTATTGAGATTTAGGCTCCACCCACTTTCTGGGTGGAAACTGCACCTACAAGGCTTTGCTTTGGAAAGATGTGTCTCTTACGGCATAAGAAGCCCTGAGTCTGAAAGTCATCAGCCGCCTAACAAAGTTTGATCTTGCTCGGACACCTACATTAAATGATACTGAGAAGGGCCAAGGGGTAAGAGCTAGGGATCCATTTCAATTACTCTGGATTCGGGTCACATCGAGTGCTGGGCGTGGCGCTCTACATGGAGGTGCACCAGTGAGGGCTTTTGACCTGGGATCTCCAGACACTTGACGATAGCCGCCCCCTGGGGTGCCTCCGGTGTGACATGGGGCCCTCTTGCTCTAGCGGAAGGTCAGGAGGAATTCTGACAACAGCAGTGAAGAGTGGATTGCCCAGGAGCTGCGCCGACGGGGTGGCACGCCCAGGACACCGGTTGCAGTGCAGTGAGTCCCCCAAGACCAGGAGAGCGGCGAGCAGGGAGAAGTGCAAGATTTAGTGCTCATCTCATGCCGATTCCTTGGCATTAAAAAAGAAAAGCAAAATAAAAGCGGGTGTGGCGTCAGTTGCTAATATGCATCTAGAGGGAGGAGTGATGCATCAGGCAACTCCACTGAAAGTGAGCAGAGAATAATCCGAAGTTGCTGTACAGCGGGAGAAACAGCAGTAAACATCCCTACTGGCAGCTTGTAAGCAAATGTCTTCAGTGGTATCACATGGAAGCACGGAAGAGGCCGAGATCATCGTAGGCCCGCATCTCTTTCTTAGTAGTTACTAATCTCCTCTCTGCATAGTACTGTGGAACAAGCCAAGAGCAAGCATATCCCCACTGGATGACTCTACAAGGGCCTGCTGACAGAGGGGAACGCAGCAGCATGAGCAGAAAATTACAGTGACAGGCTACAGAGAACAATGTTTTAATTTGCTTGTGCATACATTTCAGATTCAGAACCCGGCCTCTGTGACCCACAAATAAGAGTCCCAACTGGGGTGAATGCAGTTAGATCCAGAAACCCTCATAAGGTCTACGACTCTACGCACATGCCAAGAGGTAGGAAGAAACGGACCCAAGTCGGTCATCTGCAGCCTCATCAAAAACTGTCCAATTCACTGGAAAAACTTTGGGCGAGGGATCTGGACACACCCACGTCCACGGCTCTACCTGCGTTGCAGCGACCTTTGGAATTGCATAACGAAGATCCTGAAATGGCGGACTCTAAAGAAGATTTAACCAAAAGCTTTCAAGACTTTCAGGAAAAATTCTCTGCTTCTTTCCAATTAAAATTTACAGAGTTTACTTCTGAAATTAGGCATTCTCTTGCAGACTTTGGCAAAGACGTTTCCTCTCTCGGGGAGCGTGTTGCTACAAACGAGCGTGCAATCCAGGAACTTGCCGATGAAAGTAAACAAGCAGAGGTCGCCCTAGGAGAATTATCGAGGATGACATATAACCTTGAAATTCAATGTGAAGACCTAGAGAATCGATCAAGGTGCTCCAACATCCGAATTAAGAATCTCCCGGGATCAGTAGCAGACCCAGACCTAAAAGGGGAGATTACACAGATCTTTTTGCACCTTATGGTGTATGAGGAGAATACCAACATTCCGTTAGATCGGGTCCAGAAGATGGGACCGAAGAGGACACAACCGGGAGCTCGCCCTCTGGGTGTATTGGCAGCATGTGCACTGTACCCCCAAAAGGAGCAAATATTAAGAGAGGCCAGAACAGAGGAGTCGATAACGCAAAACGGGGTAGAAATATAACTCTATCAGGACCTTTCAATGATAACTCTTCAAAAATGCTGAGACATGCAACTGGTGGTGAAGACTCTTCAAACACGTGGAATCGGGTCCTTTCCATTTGGATTGCTCTTCTCCCTGGAGGGCAAACAGCACAGAATAATCTCTAGAGAGCATGGATAGCATTCCTTCAAATAGAATAGGAGGCAGCCACTGGGCAAATGGTTGGGACTGAGGCCACGTCAGAGCATAGTACTAAACAGGATACACATACCACATCATGGGAATGGTCCCTACAAGATCGTCGTAGAAGGAAATCTAAAGATGCGCAAAAGGAAGATCGGCACACCCGTCTTAGAGGTCCAAAATTGCAAACTTCTACATAAAGGTGTCTCAAGGATATGGCTATGGGCACAGTCGAGATGCGGTGTAGGTAAACTTAAGTACAACAGGAACGGAGCGCGACATCTTGGAATTCATCTGTTCAGGTAACAGATGGGGGTGTTAGGATGCCCCGTACTTTGCCCTGGAACAGTGGGTGACTCATTGCTGGCGGTTAGTACCCTCGGATACAGTAGGTACTGTGATTCTCACCAGGGGACATTTTGGGGAAGGGTGAGGGAGAAGTTTGGGGGAGGGGATGGGAATGTTTGTTGAGGGTAAGGGGCAAGAGGGAAGGGGTAACAACTGTACATTGGTAACTTTAAAATACTTCGGTGGAAATGAGTGCATACATAGCAGCCCCATGGAAATAGGAGCAGGTTCTTCTTGATTCAAACTTTTATCATTGAATGTTAAGGGGCTCAAGACTCTAATAAAGTGTAAGAAATTAGAAGGTCTCTTGAGGCGTTACCAACCGGATTTTGTGGCGCTTCAAGAGACCCATATTGAGAGGGCAGATACGCCCTGTCTCTGTCAGTACCCCTGTTCTTTTACAGTGAACTGCTGAAGGGAAGGTTGCCGGGGTACTCATAGCTATTAAAGGCGGAACTCAAACTAAGGTATTACGCACTAAGATTCATAAAGAGGGCAGATACATCTTCTATTAAACTGACTGTGGTTGCAATATATGCCCCCAGTATAGGCCAGGAGGTTTTTCTGAAATGTTTTTTCTGAAATGTTTTCTGAAATGTACCTTGGGGCAACTGGAGTTCGTTATGTAGGGTGAAATGTTGCTTTTGGGTGACTTCAATGTAGCCTGGGATCCTGCCCGAGAACGAAGCAGAAGAACACGCTATGTCCAAGCTCCTCCTTCCGCTACCCTAAAACAGAAATTTGAACACCTTTCCTTAGTGGATGTTAGGATAACTCCCAGGGGGACTGACAAAGGGTATAGATTTTACTTGCATGTACACCGTGTAAAAATCAGAGACTCTGGGCATGGAGATTCCCATCTGAACTGTTAAAAGATCAAGTTATCAGGGATAAAATTGCAGACCAAATTGGAAGTTTTTTTTATTTAAACCGAATTGGGGAGACTATGCTAAACATAATATGCAATACCTTTAAGGCAACTCTGCAGGGTGCCCTAATTGCCAGAGGCAATTTGATATAAAAAGAAATTGAGACATTAAAAAGAATTAGAGAAGGAACTCTAAGGATGATGAAAAATAGGGAAACTAATACTGGCCCAACTATACAGAAAGCATACAGGGCTATGGCGAGTAGGCTCAATCTTTATCAAACTAAGAAAGCAGAAAAATCTTTGCTCATCCTTAAACAAAAGTATTATATTAAAGCCAACAAAGCAGACCGACTGTTGGCTAGTCAACTCCGCCAGAGAGTAGCATCCCGTACGATACAGCGGATCCGGCTCCCTTCTGGTGACATAATTACAGAAACTTCACACATTCTCACACAGTTCTATTAATTTAATTCAGATTTATACCGGTCGGAATTCCCAGGCCTGCAATCCCAATTGGAATATCTGGAGAAAGTCACTCTCCCTCGAGTGACGTTCGTGGATGATCAGCAGCTTGAACTATATATCACTCTAGAGGAGGGTCTCTGGGTTATTTGAGATCTTCTGCTAAATAAATCACCAGGCCCCGACAGATATCGGTCATTGTTTTATAAAACATACAATAATGTATTGGCACCAAAACTGAACCTGTTATATAATTCCTTAACATTTTTGGGGACAAGTTCCTCCACAACGGAAGAAGCTAAAATAAGGTTATTCTCCAAGCCAGCTAAAGATCTGAGTAATTGCGGGTCTTATCGCCTTATAGCATAAATAAACCTTGATGCAAAGATCTACACTAAAGTCTTAGCCAATAGGATGGAGGATCTACTCCCTTGACTAATACATCCTGGTCAGATCAGCTTTATCAAGCAGCGGCAGACACATGATAATATCCGAAGAACCTACCATATTTTAGAAAAAATAGAAAAGAAAAAGATCCTTGCAGTTCTCGTATCTATAGATGCAGAAAAAGCCTTTGACTGTGTCGAATGGTCGTTTCTCTTTATCACCTTGGCAAGGATGGGGTTTGGTCCTAAGTTTATTGATAAAATCAAGGCTAACTATATACAGCGATCAGTGAGATTATTAATAAATGGTTGTTTAACTCTTCCCATTTCACTACAACGTGGGACCAAACAGTGTTGTCCCCCTATCATCGTTATTGTATGCACTACACTTGGAACCGTTACTCGCCAAGGTCAGACAGACAGATGATATTCAGGGAATTGGCTTTGGGGGAGTTCCACATAAAATTATGGCATATGATGAAGACATGCTTCTCCTGGCTTTAAATCCTTTGAAAACAACAAAAGCAGCGACAAGAGAATTCGTGAAGTTCGGGAAGGTCGCAGGCTTAAAAATAAACAATTCTAAATTGTAAATCTTAAACGTATCCCTCCCTCACCACGGACATACAGGCTTTACGGTCGCATACACATTTTGGTTGGGCACAAGAAGGGATCAAATTGGTAGGGATGGCTATAACTCGTACAATAGATGGGCCATATAAAGCCAACTACCCCCGTGTGTTAAAAGGAATCAAAACACAACTAGTAAAATGGGATCCTTAACTATTTCCTGAATAGGCAGAATTAACTCAGTAAAAATGGTTACACTGCCTAAAGCCTTACCAATTCGGGATCCCGCTATATTTTTTCAGGAATTGCATAAAACAATCTCAGTATTCATATGGAATAACAAAACTCCAAGATTGGCTTTATGTACCCTAATGACCCCTACAGATAAGGGGTGTCTGGGGCTCCCAGATTTGTCCAAATATTACCAGGCAGCTCAAATTAGGGTTCTTAAGGATTGGTGCGAGGAAGATACGGCGAAAGGATGGGTACAGATGGAGAGGGCGTTGGGTGGCCCTCATTTGGGGGATAACCTGTGGCTCCCTAAACACAATCGACCCCCGAATACACATGCTAGTTCAATTACGAATCTTGCTGAGGAAGTCTGGGATACAACGGTTAAGAAATATCACTTGGCAAAATATCCTTCCCCTTTGACGCCTTTATTTTATAATCCCCAGGTTGTATGAGAGTGAGAGATTTGTTTCAGGGAAATGACCCTTAATCCTTCAGATCCTTTCCCACCAGTGAGGAAAGCGGCAGTAAGAGAGCTTACACCTTTCAAAAAATATGTGGCGTCTAAAGATGGATCTAAAGCTCTTATTTCAAACTTACACAAATGAATGGTTGACACCACCCCTAAGACACTGATAGGTTATCAATAGCGCTGGCAACCGACATTGGGGGAGGAAGTGGCGGAACAAGAATGGGATACATTCTGGACAGCAATTCCTAAACTTGCTACGTCGATTCAGATCAGAGAATTCTGGTACAAATTAATGGTTCAATGGCATTGCACACCTTCTGGTTTACGGAAAATGAAGTCCTCTATCTCAGACAAATGTTTGAGAAATTGTGGAAAGGTGGGAGACTGGAAACATGTCTGGTCGGACTGCCCTGGGTCGGAGCGGTACTGGAAAGAGATAAACAAATATATGGCCCAAGTGCTCGGATTGCAAGAACCCAGGTCTGTGAAATCCTGTCTGCTGGTAGTGATGGAAGAGAACCTTCGACATAGTCCCAAACAAACCGTTGGCTGCCTTATTGGTGATCGTCCAAAAATGGGAATGGAGAAAAAAAATCTCAGGTTGACGAATGGTTTTCCAAAGTCTGGAACTTTGTGGCTTTAGAGTGGATAACGTACTCTATACAAAGATGTCACTCTAACTTTTCCAATGGTTGGAATGTAGTGTTGAACGTTCTGCAGAAAGACTATAATGTTGTGTATTGTCTGCAGAAACTCTGTATACTGGGAATTGCTTGAATTCATATTATGGCTTATTCTACTATTTGAAACTTGCTGTATGCACAGCGGGGGCAGGGGGAGGAAAAGGTGAATGGGGGAGGTGGGAAGGGTGTATATTTGTAATTAACGTGAAATGCCCAAAAAAATAAATGTTTAAAAACATGTACGGGTGGCTGGGTGTGCATGTGTGTGTGTGGTGAATGGTGTGTGTGTGCTTGTGTCCGATGGCGCAACGAAACCTACATTTTGGGGGGGTTCTAACCCTTCAAATGTTGGGAGAGGTGCAAACTTTACGGGCGGTGCTGGAGGGGCAAACTCATTTTTGTGGAGCATCTAACTTCTTTATGCCCTCTAATGAGACTATTCTAGTGCAGATTAAATGTTACAAGCAGTTAACTCTCCCCTTTAAGTCTGAAAGCACCCACTTATGGACTGCTGTGGGAATAAGCAGTCTCCTGTCCCCTCTCTACCTTTCCAATTACTTCCCTGGCACACAAGTACGAAACCCACATCATGATTTCAATTGCCTAAAGAATTATGCATTTGAATGCAGGTACTAACAGTGAAATGCTTTAAGTTAGTAATTGCTGGGCCTTTGTTAACATGAATCCCAAGTGCTGTTTAACATCCGTGTCCTGTTCTGTCCGGCAATAGCTCTGTAGGTCAACCAGGTCGAGTAAACATAGCCCAAAATTTCAAGGGGGAGGTGCGGTGGGGGAGGGTTGAAGACCAGTCCGCTCAATGGTGTTGCACCACTACTTGTTAATCCATTGGTTATTTATTGGTAATCTTCATTTCTCATAGCCCTATTCCTTCTCGCCGCAGTACTTGTGTATGAGGCCCTTTGACTCATACATAAGTACTAGGTTGAGGTAGAGGGACATTGAGGTAATGCCTGTCTTAGTTACATATAATCTTCATTACTCCTAGTCCCACTCTTCCTTATCCCAGTACTTACCTATGAGGCAAGGAGGCTCATACGTAATCACTGGGTCAAGGAAAAGGGATGTGGAGGTAATTCTAGGCCTAGAAGGTGATTTTGGGGTTTGGTACAGTGTTGGGACGGAGAGGGGATGTGTGGGGGGTGGGGAGGTATGGGGATTGTGCAATAAATCGTAATGGTCATCCATGTCCAGGCTAAGCAGGCATGATATGTGGTATTAGTGGCTAGAGAGGCATTTTGGGTCAGCCAGTCTAGCCATTTCTTAGTTTGTCTTGACTTTATTTTAACTGGGCATCTCTGATAAAGCAGTCCTGCTAAGTGTAATTACCTGGCTAGACTGGCATTTGGGTTCTGCCAGTCTAGCCGTTTCTTACTGCAGCATTGTATATTTTTCTGGGCATCTGTGATAAAATAGCCATGATAAGTGTTATTGCTCCGACTGGCATTTTGGTGCAACCAGTGTAGGTATGTCTAAATGTGGCCTGGCATGCTTTACTGTAATATGTTATCACGTGTCTAGACTGGTCTACATTGTGCAGTCAGTTGGACATGTTTTCATTGTGGCATCACATTTTTAATAGCAAAGCATTATATTAATTAAAGCATTAATGTTCCTGTGCACTACTGGTGACTTGCATGTATTGGATTTTTGGATGGGTGTTACCCTACAAATCAATTGCAAATGCTCTGGCCTTTCAATTTTTCTCAGAAAGTGTGCTATATAATGCATTAAAACACATATCTTTCTCCTAACGCAGTGTGCGGTGTACCCCTGCAGCAGCACGTTTGTGAATATTGCGCAAGCGTGGTAATCTAGGCTGGCCCAGAGTGTGGTGCGACCCGTGATTTGTTGTCGAGTTGCATGGGGGCTGTCAGCATGGCTCGTAGGGGGGCCCCCAAATTTGTGTTACGCCACTGACTACAGTGCATAGAGTTGGGAATAGATATACAGATGAGGTTGCTCAAAGGTTGAAGAGTTAGCTTCCAAAGCTTATCACTCATTGAACAATCAACCACTGGCTGGATCATTGTAAATTTGTTTTCTGTGGGTAAATGATATCTTTTCACTCTCTTTACTCAGCCGTTATCTGTGGGCCGCCTCCAGACACCCAAGATGCAATTCACAGTGGGTTGACCTCGAGCGAGTATTCGTATCTCACTAGCGTGACGTACCGATGCATCCAAGGCGCCCTCGTAGGAGTGGCGGCAATTTACTGCACGCAGCATGGAAACTGGAGTGGGCCGGCTCCAGAATGCATAGGTAAGCATACGACTATCCATAGGGGAATGCTGTACAAAGAGTTAAGATTGGGGGAATCCGGGAAAACCACTTTCCTATCCAACTCTCCCCTTCCCTGAACCTGGACAGTTAATAACTATTAGAACCAGGCAAAGATATCAAAAATAAGTATATATGTATATTAACAAACAGCACAAGGCCATCTTAAAAGTTGTCACCCCCTTTCCCACCATTGACTTAAATCATGTCAGGCATCAAAGGTTTCATTTCCTACCCATCTGACCAGTGCTCTCACCCAAGACGCGGCCCCTCATATGGCTCATATTCCTTATATATGTCCTGAGAGAATCTCACAGACACAACCAGGTCTTCTAGAGCATGCACATAGTCCTCAGCTCCATTCCCACATGTGCCCCCTGCTCACTAAATATTGACTTTCTCTAATACAATCAGTGCACCCCCATATCTTTGTCGAGTCCTCCTCTAGTCTTAGAATACCTGGTACATTTGGTGGGTCTCATGAAACCATAATTAAGAAACTTGAGTGGGCAGGAGGAGGACAAAGGCAGATCGCAAAGGGGGGCAGGAAGGGAGGAATGCACGAATTGTGTGGTCCAAACATGAAAATGCTGAAGTATCA
This sequence comes from Ambystoma mexicanum, assembly GCF_040938575.1. Lineage (NCBI taxonomy): Eukaryota > Metazoa > Chordata > Amphibia > Caudata > Ambystomatidae > Ambystoma > Ambystoma mexicanum. The sequence goes on from NC_090938.1 coordinate 58,094,255, forward strand.
CAAAGCCTACATTGGGTTTAGTTTGTTGTGTAGATCCAACAAGGGCACAAATCTACTTTGAAGTTATCTAGTGGCAATTGTATTATACACAATGGATATTTAGGCGTCGCCAAGGGATCATGTAATGGAAAAATAGTATCAAAAATGCAGATTTTCCTAACTTAAGTAAAGAAAAATCTTGATACTAATAAAGACACATTGAATCTTGAAATAAAATATCTTTACATATAGTAAGAATACAGAAAGACTAATGCATTAAGTGGAAGCCTTCAGTCTTGACAATCAATGGTGGTGCTAGTAAGGAGCCAGCTGACTTGGCAGAAAATATATTTTTAAGAATCATTTTCTTTGTAAAAAGAATAATTTAAGACAATATCTTAAAAACAATTGGGGATTAAAACTAGTGATACACAAAATTATGATAATTGTGAAAAATGCATTGAGGTTTATTGTGCGGATCCATACTAATGTTTGTAAAAGTGTTGACACACTTTTTCCCCCAGCATTTATACCGCTGTCCATTATTTTGCCTCAGTATTGCAGGTGGAATTGTGTTGTAGCATCGACTTCACATGTCTGCCTGCTGTTGCCCAACCACCTGGTGAATGCGTCTGCATTTCCACCATTGTGCAACGGATCCCCATGGAATCTACCTGAAATTACCACCTGTTAAAATCAGGCAAATTCTATAACCATTAATTGCAGGATGCTTTTACACCTTTCTGCAAACATAGTGGTAAAGTCAGGGGTAAAGGCGAGTTTACCAAGTAGTGAAAAGTTATTACAACAAGGAAGCATCTATTGCATCCTTAGTCCAAAAATATAGCCACTTGCTTGATACATATCAAAGTAACTTCACTCCTTCTAATCTCTTTTGCCCCCAGATGTGAGCTGTCCGATGCCCCAAGTAAAGCACGGGGTGCTGGTAGCTGGGTTCGCCTCACGATTCACTTATGGAGATTCCGTTGTGGTCCGGTGCCAAGACGGCTTTATCCTGAAAGGTACTGGCGTGCTCAAATGTGGCAGGGGTGGAGATTGGCATCCGGCAACCACCAAGTGTGTGCACAGTAAGTAAGGACATTTATCATAAAATGTCCGATCAATGATGATGAGAATAATTATTGGCCGCCGCAGAATGCTTAGTCTTAGGCCTCCACCAGAGCAAGTCACCAACCACTTATGTAATTTTAAATAACCACCTGAACTTAGGCAAAACCAGTAAGTAGAAAATATTTTGAATAGAAGAATGTTCACATTTTTTCTGGAAGTATATGTTTAAGTTGTAGATGTCTACAGAATCAATTGTCAATGTCTTGGTTATTTCCTGACACTGCAGTAAGTGAAGCAAGCGTGCACATATTTATGTGTGTCTATCTGTCTGTTGGCATCAGACTAAAAACAACAAAAAACATGTTGAGTGACTGCCCCCAAAATAAATATATTAGATTTCTATCGCAGAACGCAACTTTGTTTGGAGTATATCTTTTTTTAAATTTCCAAAAGGAGACATTATGCTAGAATTTGTTCTTTATGACACTATGCCCACAATACAAATATTTATTTTTCACTATTTCTATCACATGACAGCTAGCAATAGAAACAGTGCAAAGCCTACTTCTAGCTGGGGATCGCATTAGAAGTATACTTTTCCTATTTCTATTGTATGAGTTTGGCAGCTTGGTGGATCCCTCTATGATTTTGTGGTTGAATTCAGGAGTTCCAAGTAATCCGCGGATAATATAAATAATTTTATTTATTAGTACAATGCAGAACTTTAAAAGCTTTTTGCAAAATCGATACAATAAAACAGTAAATAGTATACAAATAAAAAGGCATAGGTATACAACGAATCCAGCAAAATCGTTATACAATGAAACGGCAAGGAGGTATCACAAGAAAGACAGAGTTAAGCAAAGAATCAAATGACATATAAACATTCCAGAGAGAAGAAGAAGAGCGAACAAAGCTTCAATATATAAAAATTATGAGGAGAAGAAGAAGAGTGACAAAGATTCAATATATACAAATTCTGGAGCCAAAAAGAAGAGTGACAAAGATTCAATATATACAAATTCTGGAGCCAAAAAGAAGAGTGAACAAAGATTCAATATATACAAATTCTGGAAAGAAGAACAAGAGAGAACAAAGATTCAATATATAAAAAGTCTGGCGAGAAGAACAAGAGTGAAGAAAGATTCTATATATATACAAATTCTGGAGAGAAGAGAGAACAAAGATTCAATGTATAAAAATTCGGGAGAGACCAAGAAGAGCGAACAAAGATTCAATATATAAAAATTATGAGGAGAAGAAGAAGAGCGAACAAAGATTCAATATATACAAATTCTGGAGCCAAGAAGAAGAGTGTACAAAGATTCAATATATACAAATTCTGGAAAGAAGAACAAGAGAGAACAAAGATTCAATATATAAGAAGTCTGGAGGGCAGAACAAGAGTGAAGAAAGATTCGATATATATACAAATTCTGGAGAGAAGAGCGAACAAAGATTCAATGTATAAAAATTCGGGAGAGACGAAGAAGAGCAAACAAAGATTCAATATATAAGAATTCTGGAGAGAAGAACAAGAGAGAACAAAGATTCTATATATACAAATTCTGGAGAGAAGAGCGAACAAAGATTCAATATATCAAAATTTGGGAGAGAAGAAGAGCAAAGAAAGATTCAATATTCCCCTACATTTTAGTAACATGATAAATTAAATTCACACTATGTCCTTCAAAGTATTTTGCCCAGATAATGTCCAAATCAAATCGAGAACAATTAATACCACAGTAGTCTTCTCCAGTAGTTCAAAGCAACACATACAAGTAATAAATGTGTAGCTGTTTGTAGAGCACTTTCCCCACAGAGCCTAAAGCATCCTATACTTCTCCAGGTTGAGCCAGACCCCCCAGACTCCATATCATCTCCATTGTTAAAATTAAGTTGAATTTAATGGGAAGATATTTGTGTATGATACCATTTTTGGGATAGTACATGTAATAAGTGCCAGGACGTGCGATTTCAGATACCGGTGCATATAATCACTAGCTAGTGATTTAGCAGAGAAGTTAACAAAGGACTGTTCAATGTCAGTAGCATAAACCTAAGTCTTGAGTCTAGCAGTGGGTTTAGTAGATGAATATTCTGTGTGAATCATGCCGAAGCGCTCAAACCAAAGACAAAGCTCTTTATACAATTTTTGCACATACAAGTTCCTAGAACCTGGAGCCTCACCGGATAATAATAAGCCATTATGGTGCAATAGTGTGCTGGGAGGGTCCAATATTACTTTAAACATTAAATTAAGTCTACTGATCAAAATGTATTTTGATGTGAGTTCCCCTTAAAACTTACATTTTCCCATGGCTGTTTTTTTTTTAGCTGTCAGTTGTCCGGAACCCGACGTTGCAAATGGGCGCATAACCTTCGGCGCAAAAGAAACATTTCAATCTGGGTTCGAAACTGGATACAGAGTGTTTGCTCAAGTCTCATTTGAGTGTGACCCTGGATATGAATTGGTCGGCAAAAGTACAATACAATGTCAGCTTGACAAAAAGTGGCACCCGAACAAACCATCTTGCGCCCCCAGTAAGTATTTATGCTCAATAGTCATAATGAACGTGCTTTACAAATGCATGGCTGAATTGTAGTGTCTGTCGTAGAATTACAAACGATTTCCTGACATCTAATATCCGTTCACACGCTTAGGCTTAAACAGAAACAAATTATTTTCTTTGTTTGTCCCCTTACTGGGTCAGAAATTGTAGCATTTGTGGCTTCTTAGCCTTTGAGTGCATTACAGCCCCAGGGCGACGACAACACTCTATAAGACTGAGTGGAACGATATCGACAAAGAAATCAAATCATTCACAACCTGCAAAGACACGTTGTTATAATACAAAATAGGTGCATCGGTATGCATTCAAGTCTCCTTGTTTTGCAAAGCCCATGTAGCATTAAAGGTGGACCAGTTTTAATTCCAGTCTCCTTGTTTTGCAAAGCCCATGTAGCATGATTGGTTGTCCAGCTTGCATTCCAGTCTCCTTGTTTTACAAAGCCCATGTAGCATGATCGGTGGATCAGTTTGCATTCCGGTCTCCTTGTTTTACAAAGCCCATGTAGCATGATCGGTGGATCAGTTTGCATTCCGGTCTCCTTGTTTTACAAAGCCCATGTAGCATGATCGGTGGATCAGTTTGTATTCCGGTCTCCTTGTTTTACAAAGCCCATGTAGCATGATCGGTGGATCAGTTTGTATTCCGGTCTCCTTGTTTTGCAAAGCCCATGTGGCGTGATAGGGAGACCAGTATTAATTCCAGTCTCCTTGTTTTGAAAAGCCCATGTGGCGTGATAGGGAGACCAGTATTAATTCCAGTCTCCTTGTTTTGCAAAGCCCATATGGCATGATAGGGAGACCAGTATTAATTCCGGTCTCCTTGTTTTGAAAAGCCCATGTGGGGTGATAGGGAGACCAGTATTAATTCCGGTCTCCTTGTTTTGCAAAGCCCATGTGGCATGATAGGAAGACCAGTATTAATTCCGGTCTCCTTGTTTTGCAAAGCCCATGTGGCCTGATAGGGAGACCAGTATTAATTCTTGCCTCCTTGTTTTGAAAAGCCCATTTAGCATGATAGGTGGATCAGTTTGCATTCCAGTCTCCTTGTTTTGCAAAGCCCATGTGGCATGATAGGGAGACCAGTATTAATTCTTGTCTCCTTGTTTTGAAAAGCCCATGTAGCATGATCGGTGGATCAGTTTGTATTCCGGTCTCCTTGTTTTGCAAAGCCCATGTGGCATGATAGGAAGACCAGTATTAATTCCGGTCTCCTTGTTTTGCAAAGCCCATGTGGCCTGATAGGGAGACCAGTATTAATTCTTGCCTCCTTGTTTTGAAAAGCACATGTAGCATGATAGGTGGATCAGTTTGCATTCCAGTCTCCTTGTTTTGCAAAGCTCATGTGGCATGATAGGGAGACCAGTATTAATTCTTGTCTCTTTGTTTTGAAAAGCCCATGTCGCATGATAGGTGGATCAGTTTGCATTCCAGTCTCCTTGTTTTGCAAAGCCCATGTGGCGTGATAGGGAGACCGGTATTAATTCTCGTCTCCTTGTTTTGAAAAGCCCATGTAGCATGATCGGTGGATCAGTTTGTATTCCGGTCTCCTTGTTTTGCAAAGCCCATGTGGCATGATAGGGAGACCAGTATTAATTTCGGCCTCCTTGTGTTGCAAAGCCCATGTGGCATGATAGGAAGACCAGTATTAATTCTGGTCTCCTTGTTTTGAAAAGCCCATGTGGGGTGATAGGGAGACCAGTATTAATTCCGGTCTCCTTGTTTTGCAAAGCCCATGTGGCATGATAGGGAGACCAGTATTAATTCTTGTCTCCTTGTTTTGAAAAGCCCATGTCGCATGATAGGTGGATCAGTTTGCATTCCAGTCTCCTTGTTTTGCAAAGCCCATGTGGCGTGATAGGGAGACCGGTATTAATTCCGGTCTCCTTGTTTTGCCAAGCCCATGTGGCGTGATAGGGAGACCGGTATTAATTCCGGTCTCCTTGTTTTGAAAAGCCCATGTGGGGTGATAGGGAGACCGGTATTAATTCCGGTCTCCTTGTTTTGCAAAGCCCATGTGGCATGATAGGAAGACCAGTATTAATTCCGGTCTCCTTGTTTTGCAAAGCCCATGTGGCATGATAGGAAGACCAGTATTAATTCCGGTCTCCTTGTTTTGCAAAGCCCATGTGGCATGATAGGGAGACCAGTATTAATTGAAAAGCCCATGTGGTGTGATAGGGAGACCAGTATTAATTCCGGTCTCCTTGTTTTGCAAAGCCCATGTGGCATGATAGGGAGACCAGTATTAATTGAAAAGCCCATGTGGTGTGATAGGGAGACCAGTATTAATTCCGGTCTCCTTGTTTTGCAAAGCCCATGTGGCATGATAGGAAGACCAGTATTAATTCCGGTCTCCTTATTTTGCAAAGCCCATGTGGCATGACAGGGAGACCAGTATTAATTTTGGTCTCCTTGTTTTGAAAAGCCGACGTGGCGTGATAGGTGGACCTGTTTGCATTCCGGTCTCCTTGTTTTGAAAAGCCCATGTAGCATGATTGGTGGACTAGTGTGCATTCTGGTCTCCTCATTTTGCCATGCCCCTATAGTGTGATAGATGTATCAGTAAGCATTCCAGTCTCCTTGTTTTGCAATGTCCCCTACAGCATGATAATCACATCAGTTCCATTCTAAGCTCCTCCCTTTGCGGGACCCATGTAGCGTGATAGCGAACGTGGTAGTCTCCATACATTTTGTAGGAGACGCCACTGCTACAGAAAACATGGTGGGGCCACCAGGTGCAGAAATAACGGGGTGTCCCTTACTAACCCATTGGATACACAAATCCTACTTACAGTACCTGTAAAGCGAACAGCTTGTCTGTGGAATGTGATTGGTAAACAATGTAGGGTGCCATACAAAATGTATTCGTCCAAAGATGCCTCTGGAATTGGCCATGGGAATACAAAGATAAATGTAGACTATGAATTAAAAATATCCCCCAACTGCCCCCTCACATAAACTAGAACTCGCCCTAAAGTTTGCACCCTTTCCCGGGCTCCCACCGATTCCTTTGCACTGAAAACAGTTAATGAACTGGCACCCAAACTTGAGCCCACATTTCTCCTCTGCAGACCCTCTCAATTTCCACTGTGCTCTTATCAGCCTGCTTCAAGGTGCCCTCAAATTGGCCACCATAAGACTTGTCTTGGAGAAGCCAACTGCTAGACCAATCAAACCACCCAGTTATCAATCCCCCACCCACTATTCCCAGCATTCCCAGAGGTGTCCAACTTCCTCAATACTGCTCACCACTCCCAACTCTCAGCCATTCTGTTCCTGCTGGATCGCTCTACTGACTTCAACACTGTGGATCATATTTCTCTCTGGCATTAGTGACACTGCCCTTTCAAGGGTCAACTCCTACTTGACAAATTGTTCCTTCCCCATCTGCAGGAAAATAGGCCTCCTCCTCTGCAAAGCCACGCCCAGAAGGTGTTCCTTAAGGATCTGTCCTTAATCCCCTCCCCTTCACACTCGACATCGCCTCTCATTGGAAACTTATTTCTAATTTTCGCTTTCATTATTCTTTTCCAGGGAATCCCAGAGCATTTTTTACTTTCACCTCTTTAATCGGAAACAGCCCCACACTTCATCTCCAATTTATCCCCTGTTTCTTACTGGATATTGGGAGGGATCAGCAATGTGAAGCAGGCAAAGGCTTGTATTTTTCTCAGACGTAAACATTTTATTGACAATAAAAAGTGCAAATAAATCCTTGCTAAACCTACTCTATCAGGGAGTTCCTTACAAGCCTAAGCGCTGAAGGGATCACTCCTAACAGAAACAAACTGGCCCTCGAACTAAACAACAAAAGCACTCAAAGTGAATTAAAAACAACATAAATGTGTACATACCAAACCACGAGTAATTCGGACGACCTTTCGCCTGTCCTGGGTAAATCCCTTCCCCGGGATTGTTCACAGACCATTTCTCCAAATGTTCAAAAAGAAAAGTAAAGTCTTGAGCCAGATCTTGTAAGTTCCAAATGCAACAAAAGTTCACCAAACAAAAAAACACTGGTAACAGTTCTTCAGCTTTTTTGATGAAATGTCGCCTTCCCATTCCAGCCAAGGAAACAGCACCAACGTAATCCTGGATATCCTCTTTCCATGATTGTTTGGCCACAGTTCGAAGTATAAATGAACAACTTTTTCTTTGACAACTCTCCAAGTATTTATGATCCCTACAGTGTCCTTACGTTAATTATCAGGATGTTTCTTCTTAGGGTGTTGCTTTCCTCTTGACAACCCCCTTCTACTTCTGTTACCGTGGGCACAGTCTCCTTTGTTCCACAGTATACCTCTACCTCATCCACCTTCAATGTAACATCCTCTGACAGTATTATACACAACCACAGTTCTAATATATTTACTCCAACTTTGTACTTTATGATTGTTAGGTATTTAAAGACAAGACTCTTTGACCTCCGCAGGTAGACAAGTCACTCCTCTTTCCTATGCTGTAAGAAAACCTCAGCCTATTGCCTCTTCTATCTGTCTTACTGCCACCAGTGTAACCTGCCTCTGCTTCCAGACTTCCTTTCTCTCAACTTCAATAGTCTCAGACAGATTAACAATGTTTTGCAAGCACCCAGCTACCTCCCCCAGCTTCGTTCACACCTTCTTGGTGCCAGTAGCTACCCAGAAGCTGTACTGCCACTCTTACAGCTTTGGATAACAATGTCACACTTGTATCAGAGGACACTGGACCTTTTACAACTTTATCAACCTCAGAATTCCGGTGATTGGATTTCAACAGGGCTGGTTTCACTATAGAAAGGGTTTGCCTCTTAGCTTGGGTAATACTTGTTTCTCGTCAGTTCAACAACTGCTGCATTTAAAGAATACTTGTTCTTGGTGTTACAAGGTTCAATCTTCAAAGGAGAAACAGACTTAAGTACACACTACCACTCTTTAAGGTAGCTCTTTAACCTTAAAGAGCCGTAAGTAATTGCATTTCCACTTATTAACGCAGAGATAGTCTCAGAGTCCTGTTGGCAATTACAATTGTTCACACACAAACTCTCTTTGATGCAATAAGTTCTTGTAACAATTTGTGAATGCAGCGTTTGTGTTTCCGAGTGATTGAAAAAGTATTCCCTTTCTAATTGGAGACACCCAACCAATCTGGTAACATTAAACAATTTTACAATGGGAAAATGCAAAACTTTTCTTTATACGCGAGCACTCTGACTTTTACTAGAAGTGCGCGTGAAACATTTCCACTGTCAGCAGGACTCTTCACAATGACTAACAGTTTCTACTCGCTCCCACTGTTTCGCAAGGTCATTTAAAGCTAGTAACAGTTACCGGCAAGATTATCTGACTGAGTCTAAACACAGAGCTTCACTCACTGGCTCCAAGAACACTGCGGTTGCGGCTGCTTCACCTTCCTGACTTCCTCTTCTTCTACCACCTCTTTGGACACACTTGGGACCCACACCTCACTGCAGCATGGGTGTCTTCGGTCCAGCCTTACCAATGGAGAGTTTCCTTCACTACTTTGTCCCTCGGCTTGCTTCTTTACACGTGCCTTTCGGGTTGCAGCACAAACACGGCTCTGCAATTACAGCCACTAGGCACACCTGGGAAGACCTTCAATCTCATCACGTCTCTCACAGTGCAGCCACGCAAAGGCAAGGTTTGTGAACACAGATCCTCTCAGAACTTGAAGGTGAAATCTGCTCTCCTCGTGTCCCGGAATCCCTTAAGTGATCACTTTTCCTCATGAACTGCCACCCTCGTGCTGTTCTCCTTCTACTACTATCCCCTGTCTCCGTGTTACCCTGGGCATCACAGATCAGGCCCTGGCGTGGCTTCTGTCCTTTCTCTTTGACCATCCTCCCGAGATGGAACTTGGGTTCTTTCTCTCCGCTATTACTCTCTCTCTACTTGTGGTGTCCCTCAGGGATCTAACCTGTCCCCCTGGTTTTTCAATGTCGACATGGCCCCTTTGGCCCACAAGATCTCTGCCTTCACTTCCAACTTTCAGTGCTATGCAGATGACACGCAGCTTTTTCAGGCTACCCTCAGGCTCTTCCTCCTCCTCGCTCATGCCAGACTGTCTATCCGCAATTCAGTCCTGGTGTGCTGCTAATGATCTCTGCCTTAATGCGAGCAAGATAAAGATCGCCCTCATTGGGACACCCGCTCCCACTTTCCCAATCTCACTCTGGCTGGCCTCCCTTAGTCCTGCGCACCCAAACACCAGTGAGGCAAAAAATCTATCTGGGGTCATCTTCAACTCTACTTTCTCCTTCTGTTCTCACATCTCGGTGATGTCCAAAAAATCTCACTACCAGCTGCACCTCCTCAAAGGTACTCTACCCTTTCTCACCTTCCCCCAGAGGCTCCCTGTCTCCAGAGCCCTGGTTCTCTCCAGTCTGGACTACTGCAACAGTCTCTTTCTAAATCTTCCTTCTTCTTCTCTCCGACCTCTTCAACTTATCCAGAACAGAACCGCAAGACTTATCCTAGGCCTCAAGCCCAGGGACTGCATCTCTATGGCACTGAAATCCCTCCACTGGCTCCCCGTGGCTGCAAAGATCAAGTTCAAGTCCGTCTGCATATTCCACAAGGCTTTATGGGGCCGGGGCCCCTACTATCTACAACGCTCTCTTCCCAAATAATGTCCTTCTAGAGCCCTCCGCTCGGCCTCCTCTATCTGCGGGTGAGCCATTTTTCCAAACAGAGATTTGGGGGTAGATCCTACAATTACTACTGCAGCCTTCCAGCTCCTGCTCCAGCTTCTATTCTCTTCCCCTCCTGATGCAGCCTTTTATGCCTCTTAGGTGGGGCAATTGATTTCAGGTATAGGCCCTTAATGTTAATTGCCTGACCTTGACAAAGGCTGTTAGGCATACTTGCCTGTCCTTCACTTCTATATGTCTCTTCAGCCCTCTTCTTACACGCAGTCCCCGTGGGATTCTGGAACATGTACTTCCCTTTAGTGAAACTAGGTTATTCCATTCTAATTTAGCGTTAAGGGTAGATGTAATTCCCTTAGTTATTTTAACAGAGGAGCTGTAGATTTTAACCTTATTAGAGAAAGAAGATGTAGAGAAGGCAACATTTCCACCATTGCTCGTGGCATACATTTGCTATTTAAAATGGCATTTCTTTTTAGGGATAAACAAGATTTGTTTTTCTGGTATAATATGTTGTGGGACACATAAGTTTAGGATTTACCATCTCAGCTTTACCAGGAGGTTGAGAGATATTAAAATGACAATAAGCCCTAACCTCTTCTGGCACTGCGGCGAGAGTATCCCTTGCAGAGGAACCAGATGTGTCTCACCCCACAGAATCTCCACACTATCCAGGGCCCTGTCTCCACCCAGGTGATCCTCCAGCAGTAAACCACCCCCAGCGCTGGGATCAGAACGCATCTGCCCTCTCCTGGCCACCTACGAGGAAATGTTAGGCAGAGTTTTAGTGAAGGATCCACAGGATTCTTCACAATGTCCCTAAGTTATGTGAGGGGGTATGAAATGTGAGGCGGACACGTAGATAGAGTTTACTCACAAGTAGCCATTTTATTAAATAATAAGGGTGCGAAAAGCGCCTCACTTCCCCCAACCTAACGAGGATTTCCCTGCCTGTCAAAGTAAGACTAAAGGAAAACACTCTAATATGAAAAGATATCTTTCCCTCAAACTTATACATACAACAAAATCATACATGTATCACATGGCAAGTCAAACTCAACAAACTAATAGTTATATTCAAACAGGGACTTTGTAAACAGGTATCCTTGTAACCTGGGTCGGATCCCCTTCCCAAGGATTAATGCAGGATTTTCCAAACCAAAAGTTCCAATCAAGAAAGTTATTTTCAATAGCCAAGTTCTGTTCCGAATGTAACACAAAGTTCTTTTCACTTCATGAATATTTCACCTGGCACTTGGATTGTCGTATTGTTAAACAAGATGGATCACTCTTGAAAATGATTGCCCAAAGTTTCCACAAGCTCTTGACAAAAAAATGTTATCTTCACACTTCTAGTCTGAATTCAATATGACTTCTCTTCTTTAAAGAACAACAGCTTTCACATTTCTTCTTCATAACCAATAATGCCTTGTCAGGATGGTTTTGCCACAGTTCATCACAACACATTAGTGGACTTGCCATGTTCTTTCCACCAGAACCCCACCATAATGCTGTACTTCATTATCTACTTCCTGGTCCACTAACCTGCCAGGACTAATCACTAATAGTCCCTTGCCTGGTATACTCGCCTGCCAGGACAAAACTCCTACAAGTTCTCTGTGTCGAGGCTTGCTTCAAACTTTAGAAAAATATCTGACGTTCAACAACAACATTGGGGTTAACAACTTCTTCCATAAGAGTTCAATACACATTGAAGCACTTTGTTCCACTGATTGGTTTGCTACATGCAATGAAGGTTAGTTCCTCTCCCACTTGATGATTTCTACAAGGAGGGCTTGTCTGCTGCCACCTTTGAGTTTTTTCAAAGACATCAGTTAGCGGCTGGCAATACCTCTTGATCAGATTCCCCCCTTTAGGAAAACTGCATCCCCTTTTATGCATAATTGCCCCTCTTTGACTTGGGCAATACTGGTTGTCTTCTTCCCTTTCAAGTAATCTCCCTCTGTGCAGACTACTGGGGAAACAGTATCCTCTTTTGTTTGTAATTGTCTTTCTTTGGCTTAGGCAATGCTGGTTTTTATTTTCCCTTTCAAATAATCTTCCTCTTTGTAGATTCCATTCATCTTGCTCAAATAGTGCACCCTCTTTACTTTGGCAATGGTGGTTACAATATGTCCCCACTTGGTCTCTCTCAATATCAGCGATGCGCCAAAAAAACTATAATTCATTAGTTCGGTATTCAAAAGGGTTATTGGTAGCCAGCAGTCAATTTAGGAGCGCCCCAGGCTTACCTAATGAAGGCCAACTCACCGGTCTTTCCATGCACTTCCGTCTGACCTGCTACCGCTACTTCTTTTCTCGTTGTGTCTGGGATGTTTGACAGCTTCGGTCACATTCTCACGGCCCACATCTTTTACACAGGGAGCCTGCCTTGCTCCTCGTATACTCTGGTGAATGCCAACCACCGGAGTAGGACCCCAGAGAGGAGAGCGTCTCTCTTCTACAGGATAGGCAGCAACAGCACAGCTTCCTGCTGCGCATCTTCTGCAGTTCAAAGCCTTAACTTCTACGACTCTCAAAGCACTGCTCCCCGCTTCAAACACAGCATCGGCTCTGGCGTTTCCTTCTTCTGCTTCTGTTGCTCCCACTGCTGCTATCTGCTTCTTCTTATGCCCTGCACCTGAAGGGGCTTTAAATATTTTAAAAGTCTCGCACGGTGTGGGTTATCAAAACCACTGGACTGCACATTGCCGATCTGCACATCTGCCCTCCTCTTCGTCGTGCCAGTACTTAGAGCATTATGGGACTTGAAGTCCCCAATGTTCTGAGTCAGTTTGGCTTTATCCAATTTACTGTTAGATGATTTATAGAATATACCTTTAAGGGGGGGGAGGTTTAAAGAAATGAATAGTTGTTCTTAGCTTTGTAGTGCAACCCTAACGGGGACTCATAACTATCATAAGTAGTGATATTGATTCTCTGATCCTTACATATATCCCATTCCCCTGCTGAACAGATGGGTTTTCACCATTAACTATGCGAGTAATTTTGGGGAGGGAAGCCTTACTCTGACAACAAGCCATAAGGTATTCCGGTATTAGGAAAATCTCCCCCTCTGAAGATGAATACAGCGTCTCACCTGACAGTCACTCTGTATCCTTGTGGCTTTCTCCTCTCATGTGATCCACCCAGCTAATACCACCCCCAGGGATAGCATCAGGTAGCGGCTGCCGTCCCCTGGCCACCTGGGATGAGGCTTTAGGCTGGGGCTTTGTGAGGACTCTGCAGGATTCATCACAGTTAGCTACTGCTCAAAGTCTCTACGATGGAAGGGATGTCTCTCCTGTGCCGTTATGCCACACTCTTTCCCATTGCTCTCAGTTGGGAGTCTCTCTAAGACGTGCATCCTAAACGTTCCTCAGTCTATAGCCTACACTGCCAAGTTCATCTTCCTGAACATCAGCAAAATCCATTCTTACCTTCCATTTCACTCCATCAAACTCTGGTTTCCACTCCAGCCTTCAACAGACTGGACTACTGCTCCACTCCCCACACGGAACTCCCCCTCTATACATTCACCACATGCACAGGACGTATTGAACTTCACCCCCGCACCCTCTTCAACCTCCCATCATCCCAATGAACCTCCTGCAACCGCCTTCTCCTGGGTTGGCCTTCAGTGTCCAACCTCTCTCTTTTCAAGTTTCTTCTTCTGTTTTTTAAATCTGACCAGACCCCTCCATCCCTCCTGCTACATGATATCTACTGCTGTTGGCCCCTCTTGCACTGTTTAGTCCCAAAGCCCTCCTCAACCTGCCTGCCGCTCGCCCACCCTGTGCTCCTTCCTGTTTTTCCTCCTTGCCCCTCAGGGCTCATCAGTCGATCGCCCCTCCATGAATCAAAACATCCTCGGGGTGATGTGATCTAAGATGTCCTAAAGAAGGCCCCTCGCCACTGGAAGGACCCCCTTTGTGATGGGCAGTGATGTCATCATTCCGCCATGATCCACCCCAGCCCGCATAGTTTATATACATGAAATACTGCACATTTTAATTGAGGCTTCCACAGAAAAACAGGTCTTTCTGTCTGGTTCTCTATGATGTCACTCATACATCGCAGGTCAATCACATTGCAGATTGGCAGCATGGAGAGTGTACAAGTTGTATAAAAAATAGCATTAAAGTTCTTCAAATTGCTGACAGCATTGTTATGGAAGAAATTTAGCTAGCATCTCCTTCCTACATGGCTGCATGTGTGCTTTAATAAACGCCTTTTTTTTAATTAGAATAAATGCAGAAAAATACTGTCTGCGAATTATCCTTCTACATGACAAAAAATAAATGTGGATAAATACAGAAAAACAAGGCCAAAAAATAAATATGGATAAATACAGACGGAAATGGCAGAAAAATAAATACCATAAAAATGGGAACTTTTGTTTTAATTAGTACCTTGCGAGAGAGGGGGGGATGCAGCCTCTCAGCCAATGAGGATTGCTCGAAATGGGGGCACTACCAGCAGTAATCCCCCCCCTCCGAGCCACCTCATGGCTGGCTGGAGGCCGACCATCTTCCCCTGCTGGGGGAAAGAGGTAAGTGTGGTCCTCCCCCTCTTCCCTCCCTCCTCCCCCCCATCCACAGAATTCCCTTGCCAGCCCCCACCCCCACTTACCTTCTTTTCAGTCCATTTCGGGAGCGGATGCGCTGAGAACACTTCTGTCCCCAGCGCGTCCGTTCCTGGTCTGTGACAGGCCATTATGGAAAGGAAGAAAGGACTACGTGTAGTCTCTTCTCTCCTTTCCATTGCGGCCATTTTTTTCAAATGTTTTTTTAATGGGCGCGTTTCCATTGTGGGCATTTTTTTGGTTTACTTTTTTCAATGGCCACCATGGAAAGAGAAAACAGACTTTGATTCCCCTTCCCCAGCGGCTATTCTATTTACATTTTTTATTTCTGTTCCAAAATGCTGGTGCGTTTCGGAACAGAAACAAAAATGCTTTCAGTATCCGGGTCTTACGGGCCGGGGTACTACTTGCAATAACAATAAGTGTTAATGCCCCTCTGCTCGAGGCTTATTGCTTAATTAACACCGATGGAACCTCTATACTCCTCTGTGTGGCCGTGTCTTCCAGATCCTTCTATTAAAAAAAACAGGCTGATGTGTGACATCCATTGCAAAGCTCCCAGCAATGGAGTACCTTCTGCTAGTCTGACCTATGGAATGTGCTCCTATCCAAGCAAATAAGAAAATCCAGTTCTGAACAAACATTGGCGGCATTAAAGCATCATAGATTCAACCCCATGGCACCACAGAGAAGCAGGAAATCAATTATCTGTTAAGATCTGGAGCGAATAAATAAATAAATAAATGATCTTTAAGGCTACTACTGGGACCATCACCTTGGGAGCTAACTTGGACATGTATGAACTAAAACAGATATGTTTCTGTGCTATGACGATTTTTTTAAGGAAAAACCTGAGAACTCCAATGCCTGGTAATCATTTGCAAGACCTACTTCTTTACTTTTCAGAGTCTGGGTGCCGTAAACCGAATATTGCAAATGGATACGAGACCACCACATCTGGGCGCAAGTTGGGGTTCAACAGATCTCACTACAGTCGAAAGTCTATGACGTACATAGCCTGCGATCCTGGCTACACGCTGAAAGGCAGCAGAGAGGCCCAATGTGGAGAGGCCTTTGAGTGGGAGCCGCCGCTGCCGTCTTGCCTGCTGCTGGAACGTAAGCCTTCACGCACGAAACGCCCTTCGTGTTTGCATTTGCCCTCACCACACACGAACACATTCTGTCGATAAAAGCGAGTAGAGGGGAGACAGAGCACGTGCTTTCTTTCAAGACCACGTGGGTCACTGCTCCAGAAGCGAAGCACTACACCTGCAATGATTTGCGGGGTCTCGCAGAACAAGGGGTTAACTTCGACTATGATTTAATTTTGGAACCAGTGGCTTCCCCTTTTCCTCCATTTTCCTCCAATTAAATATTGTGGGTGTGATCTGACTGATATGCAAATGGTTATGTCTCAGGGAGCAGTGAGCTGAAACTGGTTGTAGACAGAGGGTGTTGTTAGGTCTGGAAAAGATCTGGGGCTACACTAATTATGGGAATGTCGGGGCTGGGGGCTAGCTAGCCTTTTTGGTTGTAACCCCTCAGCTTCTATCCGGGGCTACAACCAAATGACCCAGGGCTATAGCTTCCTCAGCACCACCCCAAACCCTCAGCAACGCCTCTGGTTGTAGACCCTTCTGGGTGGAAGCAATTCCATAGAACAGGTTATCTGAAACATGCCTGTTCTCAGTAGAGGGGGCTCCCACACTGTTGTTTAATTCTCCAATTGAATGCGTTTGTCTCTTGTAAAATCCATTCTAAGCTTCTAGGGGCAATTTAAGTGATGGGTGACCCCCAGACCCTTGATTTCACTGTTAGGTGTAATTGAGTGTCCTAGGCTGCAAGTCAGAGTTTGGATGGAATCCTGATGGAATGTTCTATCCACATCACTCCAAGTCACTCAGCTGTTCCCATCAGCGGTCTCCAATGTGAATGCTGAAAGCACTGGGCCTTAAGGAAACACAAATGTATCTTTGGATCATAGGAAGCTTGAGGCTGTGAAACCAAAAGATGGTAAAAGGCCTTGAGGGGTCAAGACCATACAAGGTTGTGTAGAAAGAAAGGCAAACGCACGGCGGACCTGTTCAAACACTGCAATCCCGGGTCGTGCCAATGACAGTCATTATGGCCAGGTCAAAAGAGAACAATCTTCTTTTCAATTTAGTTTTGGTTTAAAAATGAGGCTCATGGGACTTGTAGGCACAAATATCTGGACAAGGACAGGCTGGCCACCTCGGCTCCAATGTACTCCGACTTAGCGTGACATTTTGTTAAACTCTGAATGTCCAAATATATAATTCAAGGCAGCAAAGAAAAGGTTCGAGAGTGTACAGAGACCTCTCTTTTATCAAAAGACAAACCCAAGAATTCATCAACATATCATTTCCCCAAAAAACCCTTGGATTCAGGAATTTGTTGATGGTTCTGTTCACTTCCCACTGAATTCACCTTCTGGCAATTTCTTTTTTCCCCAAGATTCTGCGCCCATTCAAGTCCAACATTCCGTAATGCTACAAAGCGAGGCCGTGGCAGAAACACTCACTTGCCCCGCCAAGTTCCTACCCGCCGGGCGGAAGAATTTCATATGTGCAGGAGATGACAGCGCTGGGTCGATCCCGGCCAATCACGAAGTGAGTATCAGAAATGCCTTCCTAGGGCCCAAGGATCCACACTGCCCCTTTGTGATCATCAGCAGACAGCATCCTATGAAGTGTGTAGCGCACTAAGGACTGGTTGGGGAGCCATCAAGCGCTTTACGTCTTAGCTTAGGCGGTCCTTCATCTCTCTTTTATACCAAGCATATCTATGCGGATCCATGTGACACATATTAAATAAGAATTAGACCATAGTGCATTACAAAAATGTCTATGACACAAACCGTGTTACCAAAAACATCTCCACCTTCACACTTCCCGCGCCCTTTATATCTGCACAATGTCGACATGAATCCATTTGTCCAATCTCTTCCTAAGCATCTTCCTTCTCGAGCTCTCCGCTCATCCACCTCCCAACTCTCTGAGGGTCAGATGCTTCTCCAGGCAAAGAGTGGGTGGTAGATCTCTCTCTGTCCTCGGCGGGGGCCCCCCCTGGAACAGCGTCCCTGCCTCTCTCAAACTTGAGCAGGACCACCTAAGGTTCCGGAATGAACTCAAGACCTTCCTTTTCGCTTCCGCTTTCCCTCTCTCCCTTGTTGATGTCCCTGTCTGCCGCATACTGGTTCCTGGCCACCCACTGAACTTACAGGACCAGGCTCCTGCACAACCGGTTGCCCTTGCTCTGCCTCAGGGCCTCCAATTCACTTAAGGGATTGTATCTGTAACCTTGCAGTCCCCTGATCCCTGCATTTATGAGGCACCTCCCAGCAGCACTTACGAGTTACTTTGCACGCTCCCCTTAGCCTGCTGGCACTTCTCCCCCTGTTCCCCTCACTTGCCTAATCTGAATGACACAAGACCTAGTAAGATTGTTGTTTTGTCCTCCTTCTGTCGCGCCTTGAAACACTTGTGTATAGGAGCGTTACAAATGCCATATCATATCATATCATATCACATCATTAGGCACTCACCTTTACACAGGCCAGGGCTGCAGGCAGAATATAGTCCACTGTCCCAGGTCCAAGAATAAGTTGGCAGTGTTTTTGCACAGGGATTTCACATTTGGTCAAATGGTGACACTTATTGCTGGTGGTAAGAGAGCATTGAGGGGTTACCACTACCTTTATCTTTGACATGACAGTTCCTTTAGCTGGCAGTAGATCGCATGATGAAGATTTGCAGAGTTGCAATACATGCACCCCAGCCTCTCTGAGAACAGAAGCCACTCAGGGACGACATGCCATTGACTCATATGTTATGTGTCATTGTTCTTGCATGTTTCATTCTAGGCCACGCCGGCGAGCGCGGGTGCCCTTTGCAAGACTTTGGAGAAGAGCCTAACAGAGAACTGGCAGACCATGGGCTTGCAGGACAAGTACACCCACCTGGACCTGCAGAAACTGTGCCTGGACATTCGAGACCTTCATCTACAAATTGAGAAGCTCAATGCTACAAGCACCCCGTGCGCCCCCAAAAAGGGAGGCCGTTTTTGGAATATTGGTTTTTCTGTCTGATTTTTTCAAAAAATAGGACCACCAATACATATGGAAAGTCTCTTAAACAGAGCAATGTGTGTCAGTGGAAAAGTTGCTGTTTTTAGATAAGAGACTGGCGTGGTTATCCTGGCTTCACAACATGACTAAATCGTGTGATCCTGGGCTGAAGCCATTATCTAATAAAGAAGCTTAATCGACCCACGTCACCAACCAAATGTTGCATGCAGATCCAGTAGTTGAAAAGTGCTAAAAAGATTCACACAATTCGTAATAAAATGTTATGCCCAAATCAGTCCACACTCTTGACTGTCTGTTGCATGTCTAAACCACCTCTATAGCATTAGCGACTTCACTGCAGCACCTCGTGCTAAATATTGAAGAGGGATTAGATCTGATGTAATGCTATACAGCCCACAAAATAGGTAAGTGGTGAAGCGAGCCTCGGGCTTGCCCCCGGGAGCGTAACACAAAATATGGGGCCCCCTTGTGAGCAATGCCGAGGAGTCCCCCCCAAACTCAGCAACAAATCACAGGTCGCGCCACACTCAGGGCCGGCCTAGATTACCACGCTTGCGCTATATGCACAAACATGCTGCTGCAAATGACGCTGCACACTGCACTCGGAGAAAGATATAAATATGTGTTTTAATGTGGCAATAAAACCTGAGGCAGCGGCACAATACCGCCCCAGGTAATGCCCCCCGGGGCCGTAGTTACAGGCCCGAGCGTAGCGTACCGTGGGCGGTATTGGCCCGTCGCCAAGGCTCTTATAGCCATTAGTACCCCGGCCCGTTATACCGGGGTATTAATGGCATTTTTTTCTGTTTCGAAACGCTGCCGCGTTTTGAAACAGAAAAAAAAATGTGGACAAAAAATGGCCACCGGGAAAGGGAAAACCTAGTCCATTTTCCCTTTCCATGGCGGCCATCGGGAGCGGACGCACTGGGAACAGAAGTGTTTCCATCGCGTTCGCTCCCAAGAAAAGAAGAAAAAAGAAGGTACGTGGGGTTGGGAGGGTGGGGAGGGGATAGTTTGCGGGGGGGTGGAGGAAAAAAAAATTACCTGAGTCTTACCATGGGGAGGCTCGGAGCGGGGATTGCCCCGCTTCGAGCCTCCTCATTGGCTAAGGGGCTGCCACGCCCCTCGCCGGGAACAGACTAATGTACACGGGAATATCGTGTGGTATACTCACAAAAGAGCCAATCCACACATTGTATTCCCAGTGCACATTGCGTGCCGTGTACTAATGCATAATAAAGCACACTTACTGAGAAAAATTGGCTAAAAGGCCAGAGCGCTTGCAATTGTTTTGTTTTTGTTTGTTTTGTTTGTTTGTTTATTTATTTATTGTGCGCGCCAGACCCAGAAGTATCAGGGCGCAGGTACAAAGAGAATTTACAGCTTAGTTACAGGAGTGGTACAGGTTATCTCATAGTTACAGGATAAGGGTAATTAACATAGAACAAATATAGTGGCATGTAGATGTGGACAATATGTCGTAAAATGTACAGATATTTACATATTTAACATAACTAAATCAAAAATACAGTGCATGTAGGCAGGAGGGCTAAGTTAGTGTGGTGCGGTAGAGTAGGTTACATATCTTTCTCGATGAGCCATTCAATTGTGCTCTTTCTGAATTTGGCAAACGTTTGGTCAGATCTGAGTGTGTGTGGCAGGGAGTTCCACAATTGTGCTGCCCTGACTGGGAAACTGGATCCTCCAATGGTGGACAGTTTGAATCTTGGCACTTGAAGACAGTTAGGGTTGGCTATTCTTGGGGGTCTGGTGAAGATTTTGTTAGAAAATCGTTCAGTTAGGTAGCTAGGGGCTTTGTTATTTAGGCATTTGTAAATTAGGGAAGCCGATTTGAGGTTAATTTTTTCTTGGGTGGAGAGCCATTTATGTTTCCTTCTTATTTCGGAGATGTGTGCTCTTCTAGGGATGCTTAGGACAGCCCTGAGTGTGTTATTTTGTAACACTTGAATTCTATTGATAATTTGTTTGTTTGCCCCTATGTAGAGGGCATTACAATAATCAAGTTTTGATAGGAAGAGGGCTCTGGAGAGGATTAAGCAGCTGTCAGTTGACAGGAATGGTTTCCCTGCTCTTATTAGTTTACAGGTATAGGCCGTAGATGAGGCCGGTGAATTTACCTGTTTGGTGAAGGATAGGGTTGAGTCGAGGAAAATCCTCGGGTTTTTACTTCTCTGGCGACCTTGATGGTATTCCCATCAATAATTAATGCTGAGTAATTAAGGTTGAGTTTTGAGATGCGAGCTGCGGTGCCCAGGATGATGAGCTCTGTTTTGTCATCATTCAGACATAGGCCATGGATGGCCATCGAAACCTGAACGATGCTATAGACTCTATTCACCAATGCCAGATCTTCATCGCAATCCCCCGTAAGTGGTAGGAGAATCTGGGTATCGTCTGCGTAATTGGTATAGGTGATACCCAGATTCTCAAGATCGTCAAAGAGTGGCTTGGTGAAGATGTTATAGAGTGTTGGGGAGACACATGATCCCTGGGGGACCCCGCAAGTAATAGGAATCGGGTCTGCTGCAGCCGATGGTGAGAAGACCCTCATAGTCCTGTCACTAAGGAAAGACTGTATCCAGACTATAGCTTCCTTTGAGAAGTGGGCCGCTGAGTCCAAGTGGCTGCACAGGACTTTATGGTCCACCAAGTCAAAGGCAGCTGAAAGGTCTAGTAGGAGGAGAAGTGCTAGTTTTCCCTCATCTCTTAGTGAGTCTATTTGGCCTTTAGATCGATATGGGCTGTCTCTGTACAATGTTGTGGTCGGAAGCCAGATTGGCGGGCACCTAAGAATAGATTCACCTCAAGCAAGTTCTGAATTTGGGTGTATGCTACCTTATCTAAGATTTTTAGTAGAAATGGCACCGTGGTGATGGGCCTATAGTTAGTGGGTATATTCGGGTCCAGTGTTTGTTTTTTTAGAAGAGGAAGTACCCAGGATTCCTTTAGATTACGTGGGATGGTGCCGGTCCTGGATGAGGCGTTAATGAGTTTTGATCAGTTGTGCTGGGCATTGGTCACCTTTGCAATTAGATGGTTTAAGCGCGAGAATCGTTTTCTCTACCTCAAGAACTGAGACCTTAGAGAAGTTAAATTGGGTAAGTTCTGTTGGCTTGGATTGCTGTGTTAAATTGGGTGGCGCTAGAATTTGAGCTGGTAGTGAGGCTTTCTTTAGAGCTATTTTATTTTGGAGCTTGGTCACTTTATTAGTGAGTGCCAACTGGATGTCAGTACACTAGGTTTTATCTTTAATGGAGTCATCTTGTACTATGATTGGAGTTTCCAATTCTTTTAGGATTGAGAAGAGCTCCTTCATGCTAGAGTTGGCTTGTGTTATCCTATTGTTATACGTTTCTTGTTTTGCTGTGAGGATATCCTTTTTGTATTGCGATGAGATGCTTATTAGCTTAGTTTTAATTTTTATAGTAGGGTGTAGGTTCCAGGCCGTTTCACGTCTTCTTTTCTGTAATCTTAAGTTTTTTAGGTGAGGTGTGAACAAGGAGTTTAGGTGCTTTTTAGGTTTGCTATTCCTAAGTTTTAGTGGGGCAATGCTATCAAGAGCCGTAGTAATGGCATTGGTGTATTCTTCCACAAGTAGACCTGGGTCTGTATGGTCTGGTAGGGCGTTGAGATTAGGGATGAGGTGGGGTAGGATATTGTCGACTGTGATGTTTTTCTTATTTCTCGTCAAGGTTGGTATGGCGGGAGGAGGAATGGGTACAGTGGGTCTTTTAGTCTTGACAGTGAAGGCAATTAGGTGGTGTTCAGTCCATATTTGGGGGGAGATGGAGGTGATGGATAGGTTGCAGTTGTGGCTGGCAATCCAATCAAGAGTTCTCCCTTTCGTGTGCGTGGGGGTATTCACTTTCTGAATGAAGCCCAATTCCGTAAGGATATTAGCTACGGAGGTAGCCTGATGATCGTTGGTATCATCACACCCTAGGTTAATATCTCCTAGCACTATGGTTTGTGAAGAGTTTTTTAGCTTCTCCGAGATAATAGAAGTAATGTCTTCATTAAAGGTGCTGATCGGGCCCGGGGGTCTTTAAAGAAGATGGATATTTAACGTTTGGGAGTTGGCGGTGGGTAGTTTGATGGATAGTGATTCACAAGATTTTAGGTTAGGTGTTGAAGTAATTCTCATAGAGAGATTCGTTTTTGCTATAATCGCTAATCCTCCACCTCGTGAATCAAGTCTGTCTGCTCTAAGGATAGTGTAATTATCTGGGACTGCTAACGTCAGTGCTGGGCCTGCTGCCTCATGCAGCCAGGATTCCGTGATGGCGATGAAGTCAAGGTCATTTTTCAGAATGGTCTCTGCTATGTCTGTAGCATGGGCGACTAAGGATCTAGCATTAATTAATGAGCATTTGAGGTTTTGTAATGTAACACCAATCCAAAATTCCAATACATGCAAGTCACCAACAGTGCACAGGAACATGAATGCTTTGATATAATTCTTTTCTATAAAAAATGCCATACCACCATGAAAACATGTCAAAATGGCTGCACAATGTAGGCCAGCCTAGACACGTAATAACATATTACAGTAAAGCATGCCAGGCCACGTTTAGACATACTGGTTGCACCAAAATGCCAGTCGAAGCAGTAACACGTATCATGGTTATTTTATCACAGAAGAGAACACATCACACCTGCGCTAAAAACACTACATTGGCTACCAATAAAACAACAAATTCAAATTCAAATCAATGGCCATCATGCACATAGCAATCCAAAACCAAGCCACAGAATTCCTGAGAGACAAATTACACCTACATCACCCAACAAGAACGCTCAGGTCAAGCAATGACATCCGCCTGGAACCGAAACCCTACAACAGAAGAAAACTCGGAGGATCCTCTTTCTCTCACCTCACACCAAAAATGTGGAACGCCTTACCAAAGAATATAAAGAACACAAGAAACCACCTACTATTCAAGAAACTGCTCAAATCCTGGCTTTTCACTGCACAACTAGAAGAACGCCCACAGGGACACATACATACCTGGTAACAATTATGAGTGAAGACACCGATCCCGGACCCCAACAATCTATCAACTACAAACGGATTCTAAGGAAGACATTCTATGACGTATCAAACTACAAACTGGGAGATAGCCATAACAAGAGGACACTAATGACCGAATGCATAGATTCATCAATAACACCCTGGCCCTGATTCACAACCCAAACCCAGCAGACCACCATCAACTATAGACAGTGAGGGAATAGGGTGCAGCCAATCCACAGCACCAGCACCAGTGGGGGTGGGACTAGACATAACCGGCCCCCCAACCTAAGACCCATACAACACAACCAGGAACGCGCCGTGCCATCTAACTTAACAGATAGATGGCCAAGAAATGTAACCAGATACTAAGCGTACCCACAGAGCTATTTAAATAGAACAAGATCGGCTAGAACCTGGACCTACAACCCACTAACCGAACTTCAAATATCTGCATACCTAATTCACCCGAAGACCCACACAACCATTTCTCGGCCAGCAACCCGCACACATTTCATCACACCACAGCAACAATAAACAACACATAAACTGCATCAACAGCACACGAGGTCTCGCTCCGATCCGATAATTTCACCAAAGCTCAGCGCATGGTGGAAACCGAACGGAAGCCGCCAACAGCACACCACTTCTCTCACTCTCCAACTCCCTCTTCACCCGACTAACCTAACTCACCCGCCCTCTTGTTACAGATCCGCTTCAGCACCTGAGGACCAACTTTGTTGTTGACGGTGCGCGATATAAATATCTTTAACATTAACAGATGCCTGAAAAAATATACAATGCTGCAGTAAGAAACTGTTAGGCTGGCAGCACCCAAATGCCAGTATAGTCAGGTGATTATGCTTAGCAGGACTGCTTTATCTGAGATGCCCAGTTAAAAAAAAGTCAAGCCAAAGTAAGAAATGACTAGACTGGCTGCACCAAAATGCCTCTGCAGCCACTAATACCACAAATCATGCCTGCTTAGCATGGACATGGATGACCATTACAATTTATTGCACAATCCCCTTCCCACCCCCCACACATCCCCTCTCCCTCCCCCAGCCTCAAAATCGGCTTCTCGGACCAGAATTAAGGCCACGTCCCTTTTCCTTGTCCCTGTGCTTTCGTATGAGGCTCCTTGCATCACAGGTATGTACTGGGATGAGGAAGAGTTGGACTAGGAGTAATGAAGATTACAGGTAATTAAACCAGGCATTACCTCCATGTCCCTCTACCTCATCCCAGTACTTATGCATGAGTCAAAGTGCCTCACACACAAGTACTGGGCCGAGGAAGAATGGGGCTATGAGTAAGGAATATTACCAATAAGTAACCAATGGATTAACAAGTAGTGGTGCAACACCATTGAGCTGACTGGGCTTCAGCCCTCTCTCCCACCCCCCAGGCCCCTGACATTTTGGGCTATATTGACTCGACCTGCTGATCTACAGAGCCATTGCCGGAACACAACAGGACACAGATGTTAAACGGCACTTGGGTTTCGCTGTTAACAAAGGCCCGGCAATTACTAAAGTAAAGCATTTCACTGTTAGTACTTGCATTCAAATGCATAATTCTTTAGGCAATTACATCTTGATGTGGGTTTAGTACTTGCATGCCAGGGAAGTGATTGGAAGGGTATAGAGGAGACAGGAGAACGCTTATTCTCACAGCAGTCCATAGGTGGGTGCTTTCAGACTTAAAGGAGAGAGTCAACTGTTTGTAACATTGAATCTGTACTAGAATAGTCTCATTAGAATGCATAAAGAAGTTAGAAGCCCCCACACAAACACATTTTCAACTACCCCACCGCCTGTGAAGTTAGCACATCTCCCAACAATTGAACGGGTAGCACCCTGCCCCGAAATGTAGGTTTTGTTGTGCCCCTGCACACAAGCACACACACCAATCACCATACACACACACTCGCACCCCCAGCCACCCATACATTTAAGTGTGTACCCTTTCACCATAAAGGCACACCCAGGCAGCCCCCATACATTTCAGTGTTCACTCTTTCACCATACACTCACACAGGCAGCCACCTATACATTTAAGTGTGTACCCTTCACCCTACACTCACAGAGGCAGCCACCTATACATTTAAGTGTGTACCCTTCACCCTACACTCACAGAGGCAGCCACCTATACATTTAAGTGTGCACCCTTCACCCTACACTCACAGAGGCAGCCACCTATACATTTAAGTGTGTACCCTTCACCCTACACTCACAGAGGCAGCCACCTATACATTTAAGTGTGTACCCTTTCACCATAAAGGCACACCCAGGCAGCCCACATACATTTCAGTGTTCACCCTTTCACCATACACTCACACACTCACACGTCATGGGGTTGAGGGGAGCCCTATTACTTACTAAAATTGTTTCTTTTTTAAGTCACTCCGACTTCATAAAGAAAATATTTATGTTAAGGACCGAACCATAATGGAAATAATTTCTTTATGAAGGCAGAGTGACTTCAAAAAGAAACTATTTCTGTTTGAAGTCATAGAGATCCCCCACACCCCATGACATGGAGGCCTCCAGGCTAGAGGCTTCCATGTCATGGGGTGGGCGGAGACCTCGGACTTCAAAAAGTAATCGTTTATTTCTGTAGTCACTCTGCCTTCATAAAGAAATTATATCTGTTACGGTCTAACAGAAATATTGTCGTTATGAAGGCAGAGTGACTAAATTTAAAAAGAAATGTTTTGGTCCAAGCTGCCCTCCCAGGATATGTGGTGGCGGGGCCCTGCGCACTGCAGGGGCTGCGGGAACTGCAGTGGCCCCCGTTACGCCAGTGCTTGGCGCGGGCTCAAGTCCTCACGGCCGCAGCAGGCAGCACGCACCAATGACGCTCAGCCCGCATCGGGAGCCCATGGGAAAGGGAATCTACAGCAAGAGCCTGTCAAACCCCTCACCTTTGAGAGCAGATACACAATTGTCAATAAGCATCCGCAGACGGACAGGGGCAGAGGACAGAAGCCTGCCTTGCCCACATCATTACACCCTCATTCTGAAGACAAGGGCTCACATCTCTCGATAGCTAACATCTCTTTGCAAAAAAATAAATATAATCAAAATTGGGGTGAAAGATGGTTGTAAAGGAAGCATAATAGAAATTCTGGTCTCCTGCTCCTGGTGTCAGACTAATGGGGGAGTTGCCAGCCAGGTGGGTCAATGCACCTACTGCAGCAATCTATGTGTAACCTGTCAGCCACACACCCAGTTCCTATTGAGTTGCTTGCTATGCTGAGGAATGTAGTCACCCCCACATCACCTCGAGATGGCTGCCTGTTTGCTTGCTAGAAGGAATTTATCAACACTGTCCCCTGTCTTTCCCTTTCTTCCCTCAATGATTTAGGGCGTGTTAAAAGCAGAGAGACAGCCCTTTGCTATTTGTATTCAGTACAATTAAACCTCGTTATCCTGGCAACGCTATCTCCTGGCCTATTTCCTTAGCCGGCTGTCTTTCTTCTGGAGTGTGCGTAAAAAGGGACTTGCCTTCAGGCTTGTGGAGCCCAGAGTGCACAAAGCGAAGCCACGCCCATGGTGAGTATACAGACACATGGGGGGCACTGGACCCATGGCCACTCTCACGAACCGCTTTTTACAACTGTCCTCTGGCATCCCTAAAATGGGGGGGCTGGCTCCAGCCTTGATTTAAGAAATACATTCCAAAGATGGTCAATATTGACTCAAAATGGTTGAAATGAAATGTTTTTGCAAACGTGAAATTGACACTCAGAGACTAATGAAACGTGAACAAATGATTTATTTATTTATTTATTTATGCATTTATACAGCGCACCTAGCCCAAAGGCATCCAAGCGCTATAATGGTAATTTTTACATTGAGCTTAAGAATATGGTTACAGGTTTACTGATCTTCACTACAAATAGTACATTGAATATAATATTTACAATATATAAATTAGTAATCACATTGGTAAATTTAAAAGAAAACAACCAGTCGAAACAAGATAATAATTAGCTGTCACAAATATTCCGATCTCCAGCTCAAAATGTACACATTGTAGATTCCATACGAAGTGCTTCAAAGTAAACTACATTTGACTTCACAGAAGAAAATAAAAGGTCAAATAGGACCAAGGGTTTAGGGGAGCACGTCTCCCTAAAAGGTTTGGTATTGTTTATTTATATAGGCGCCTATGCACAGGCAAGTGTTTCAAAGCACTCACGGAGGGTGGGAACAGGGGGGAAAACGACAGTCGCCCAGAGCCCTTGAAATTCAGAGACTGTAATAGTCTGCAGATCAGAGAAGTGCGTAAGGGCGTAAAATACGGTTGAGACACAGCAAATGGGCGAGCTAGTTCAATCCTCGAAACACGGTGACTGGCACAATACTACCACGTTCTTCGGAGCCATGACATGTGGCAAAATAATCCAGAATTGACAGTGTGGTTAAGAACAGACGCATTTGGAACGCTTTAGCGGTGTGGCTAAAACGGCTGTCAGCTGCTCTCTGCAAGGTCCAGCTAACAGTGAGCAGCAGTGGTCACATGATGCTTTCTTTGAGAAATGGATGTCTGCTCTGCTCTTAACCTGGGCATTTGTCCATTAGCTATGCCATATGCATCACCCATTACTCATTCTTGCCAGCCCCTTTCCTTTCCCCTCCAGTAAGGTGCTGAATGAGACATTTTCCTTTGGTTTGGCATAACAAGGCCACAGATTTATTTTCACACATATATATAACCACAGCAAACAGATATTGAAAATAGTTCCAAAGATGCGGCGACTGCTCCTCGTCCTGCTTCCCCCTTTTTATCCATGTCCATTGCAGGCCCAACTCCCCCAAGACCTTCGAGTCTGAGAACCGCCTGCCCCTGCAGGTTTGCAGACTGGGGGAGCGCCGTTTGTTGGGGGTAAGCTGAGCCCCAAATGCTACCGCCAGACACCCCCGCCGTTTAGGCTCCCAGGAGGTGCTGTCCAGAATGGGTGAAGCCCCTTCCGGTTTAGCAATGGCTCATTCGGAGTTTTTCTGTTCTCATTGGTCGCCACAACACCGCCTGGTCCTCCTGTGACAACGACGTCCAGGCTCTGCCTCAGCTGTAGGGTGGGAAGGTGGGAAACGAAAATCCTCTCCTGCTTGGCGGGCGCCCGGCTGCTGGAAGAGCTGCAAGTGCTCCTGTGCCGGGCACCCGCCGCTTATGATTCCCAAGCTCCTCCCCTTTCTTTTGTTGCCCTTCGCGGGCTTTTGCAGCGCTTGGCGCTCTTTTTCTGCCTCTTGCCGCCCTCTCCCCTGCCCCCGCGGGGGGGAAGGGGGAGAGAGCGGAAGGAGGATGGCCCCTGCCCCGGTTCTCGGGGTGCCTCCTCCATTTCCCTTGGGGTCTCCGTTTGTCACCTTCATAACCTGGGCATTTGTCCATTAGCCATGCCATATGCATTACCCATTACTCATTCTTGCCAGCCCCTTTCCTTTCCCCTCCAGTAAGGTGCTGAATGAGACATTTTCCTTTGGTTTGGCATAACAAGGCCGCAGATTTATTTTCACACATATATATAACCACAGCAAACAGATATTGAAAATAGTTCCAAAGATGCGGCGACTGATCCTCGTCCTGCTTCCCCCTTTTTATCCATGTCCATTGCAGGCCCAACTCCCCCAAGACCTTCGAGTCTGAGAGCCGCCTGCCCCTGCAGGTATTTGCAGACTGGGGGAGCGCCGTTTGTTGGGGGGAAGCTGAGCCCCAATTGCTACTGCCAGACACCCCCGCCGTTTAGGCTCCCAGGAGGCGCTGTCCAGAATGGGCAAAGCCCCTTCCGGTTTAGCAATGGCTCATTCGGGGTCTTTCTGTTCTCATTGGTCGCCACAACACCGCCACGCCAAAGGTGGGTTACTGCCCACCATGGCTCCCCCTTTTCCTAGTTTGTAGCTCTAGAAGTTCTGTGTACACCTTGCTGCCCGGTGCCAATCCTTCTATCCTTCTTTGACCAGGGATGTCACCTTTGCAGTTGTGCCTGATCCTGGGGTACCTCAGTACCCCCCCACATTTCCATCCTCCTTGACCTGCTCTCGCACCACCGGCTCCTGGTTCTACCACTGCTTTGAAGCCAACTGCCTCCTTCTCTTCCAACCATCTCCTTACTAGGCAAAACTCTCTCAACACTCCGTGCCTGGTAACACCCTGCCCCTGCAGGTGTTTTAGGAGTGAGAGAGCCCCATTTGTTCGAGGAGGCTGATCCCTTGTTGCCAACACCAGACGCCCCTGCCGTTTTTAGGCTCCCAAGAGGCACTGGTCCGACTCCGTTCCTTGCATTATCCAACCATCTCCTTCGTAGACACAACTCTCTCAACCCACCGTGCCTGCTACCTCCCTGTCCTTACAGGTGTTTCGGGCTGAGAGAACGCCATTTGTTCGAGGAAGCGGAGCCCTCCTTGCCACCACCAGACGCCCCTGCCGTGTTAGGCTCCCAAGAGGCGCTGGTCCGACTCCCGAGTAGTGGAGTCTATACACAAAGCTACTGTACATACTGACTTGTCTTTTGGCTCAAAACCTATCCCACCTTTTGCCACATACTACTGGTGTTATATTGATTCCACCGAACTGACCCATGTGCGCAAGCCCAATAAATTGCGTTGTGTATTAGTAACTTTCATGGTCACTTCTGTAGCCCA
Organism: Ambystoma mexicanum; assembly: GCF_040938575.1. Taxonomy (NCBI): domain Eukaryota; kingdom Metazoa; phylum Chordata; class Amphibia; order Caudata; family Ambystomatidae; genus Ambystoma; species Ambystoma mexicanum. Next base: position 58,124,895 of record NC_090938.1, read on the forward strand.
ATGGATAGCCTGAGCCTTCTCCCCCGCATCAATGCCCTTGCAACTACCAGGCCCTGCAGTGATAAGGTACCCCACCATGACCCAACCTGGACAACCTGTTTTGTAGGGTATGCCCTCCTGTGCATTGACCTCGGTGGATCAGCCACTGACCTGAGTGCCCCAGCAACCTTCACCCCCTGGCCAATTCAGATATGTCCCATCCCATGCCCACAAGAATCTGCCCAGATATGGTGGCCTACAAGGGTATCCATCTACCTCCGTGCCCTTATTGCCTCCCCGGCCTATTCTCCCATCCTCTCCTAACCTGCTTTATATCATTTGGAACGTTGGTAGGAGGATAGGTTTTTTCTAATGCGCTTAATACCCCGAGGTTTCCAAGCGCTAGCACGGGATCAAACATTTGTTGCTCTGTGTCACCTTGCTTCCAAGTCCAGCCTGCTCCCCCTGAGCTATCCTCACCTCTACGCTTTGTACCTCCCCTGATTAGCCCTATTCACTTAGGTACATTCACTCTTATGTCCTCCAAATTTGCAATGCCTTGCCACTCCTGTCAAATCGTGTGACTCTGCGTGATCCCGACCAACCACCTTTGCGTGGTGGAAATTCCCTTAAAAGCCTGCTGCACTGAAAAGTTGTCTACCGCAACGTCTCTTCACGGGCCACCAAGTGAGTTCTGTAATAGAGTCCCTCACTGCAAACCCCTACCAGTTACTTGTGAACTCAGCTGACCCATTTGAACACTCTGTAGCCCCTGTGTCACCTCTGTGGCTGCTACCACAAAACACAAACAAATGCCGTCAACCCACGTGGCTGATAACTAATCCAATGTTGCTGTGCCATAACTACAATTAGCTACACTACTCCTAATCGTATTTCACCTCCAGCCACCCGAGCAGCAACTGCGGTACCTAATAACAGCGCAATGTGATATCATGTCCCCACCATGGACTTAAACCATGTTCGTCCACTTTTCCTATATTGTGTGTCCGAGCGCTTTTACACCCGCCATAATTCCAGATACTTTTGCTAACTTTACATTGACCGCCATTGGGGCATCTTGACCTTCCAACCGCCCCAAACCTGTACCACTAGCTGCTTTACTGGAGCTCTACTGGTGCCTAGCCCCATCTTTCCCAAGAGTACAGCTGTCACCTACAGTGAAAGCCTTAGACCCCACTCCACTACAGAAACAGCAGCTATACCACCAACCCCTGCACCATGTGGCAGTTGCGATAGCACCGCACAAGAGATATGATCCTTCCAGAAAGCTCCGCCCAGGTAAACTGTGGCCCAATCGAAAGCTTTAACCCTCCCATGTGCAGTTACACGGGAAAGTGGTGCGGTTTAAAAACAGTCACTATCTAGTGGTATTGCCGCTGCCGAAATTACACATGTTAATCCCCCGGCTGTAGCCTTCCATACTTTCCCTGGCCGCACACCATCACCTCGCTGCTAGTGGGTCGCTCAGCCTGGCCAAAATAAAAGCGACACATAAGACAAGTTGAAACCTGGCAGTAAACATGGAATATTCCCTTGATGACACATGCAAGCCCACTGCACTGCTCACCCATCCCAACTGACGGTAGTTCGCCCTCATTTCCGATGTTCATGGGCGCCAATGCCCTGCCTAAGCCCCACGAGAAGACACTCAATGTCACCCATACTGAACACGCGGGCACCTCGCAACCTTCCCTGCAATGCGCAACATAACGCATGTGTGGTGCCTAGTTATAGTAAACACGTCCCTACCTCTGACGGTGTTACCCAGTCATCAACAGGGACCTCCACTACTATAAGTCCCAGACTGCCAAAAGAAAACCGGGCCTTGACCGGTTTCCCCCCCAAAATGCAATGGCTAACGAACACGGTATCTCCCGCATGTCGCTTTGCCTCTGACTTGTTACCATGCCCTCCGTCGCTCTCGTGTGCAACGTAATGCACTTCCCCTCCAAACGGTAATTTTCTTAATGCTGGAGGACATATTGGCCGGAAAATCGCGTACCAGCTGTACGTTCAGCTCGTCGCATCTAGGAAATATAAAGAGTTGCTTCTAAAACCCCATCCCCTATATAGACCACTTTTGAAATGGTGTTGCCATGGGGTCCGTGCAAGGCGTATGAAACTGCCTCCCTTTGTTGTGCTTGGGAAAGCACGACTGTCATCTCTGTAATGTGTATATCTACCGCTATTTTGTACTGTAAATCCCTGACCCTTCTCCATTGAAAAGCAAGGCAACGTGGAAGACCCCTGTCCTGCATGTCGTACCACCCACTGTCATAGTAAATCCATGCAACATTAGCCCCGAGTGCACAGTGGTAAATATCGCCTGATGACTGGGCAGGCGGCAATGCGGTACATATTGACACCCTGTACAAATTAAAACAACTCGCGGCACTCTTCAATAATTCCAACACCGCACAGAACGCCAACAATGATGCCCACCCCCATGTCCTGTAATAATGCAAACCCCACACGTTGATTGTAGTCTGAAAAACCCTAGCTCACGGGCTACTACACAAGCCGTTAATCATAATGATCTCCGGCGCCACAGCATGAACAGGTACCACCTTCCTTTTATCAAAGAGCTTGCTACCGACATTTCTATCGTGTTGTACCACTGTACGCAATGAAGTGCTATTCATCATTTTCCTGCAAGCAACGCAGTAAGTTTAGGTCAAAGGCTTATAGCACTGCATACTATTGTAACTGTACTGTTACTTATAACGTGCTTAATTCCCAGCTGTTTTTAAGCCCGAATCTAGCGCCTGGACCTGTGTTGCTCCGCGTCTTCCACGGTGAGCACGTTGCCCCTGCGCTATCAGTTACACAGTTACACTGCCCCATGCCGCCCCGACGCAGAAAAGCAAGAAACACACCTTATTCAAAGGATGTCGGCTGTGAGGGGCCGACCTCCGCCTGCTGCGGCTCCTTAGCCCACTCGGCCATACTAACTCCAGAAACCCCTGCAGTGTCTGCCGAGCCGACTCTACCCCCGCCCTGCCGGTCTTTGACCTGTTTGAGTACGTAGCAGTTCTCTGCAATAGGCACCGGCATTCCCCGCACCTGGCGACTGCCTATAGGTGGCTCCGAGTATCACCATGCCATGCAGTCTGATCCTAAAACCCAGCCGCCCGGGACCGGTCCCTACTACCATATGTAGTGATTCATAAAAGCGCCTGAAGCCATACATAGCAAGCTTCCTCTCGCTGCTCATTGCTATTTCTAAGGTGCCTGCCACCATATTGTTAAATGTCTATCCCACTTTAAGTGGTTATTGCGGTCGAGCTTTTCTGACAAACCTTTACCTTTATACTGTTATATCCTCTCAATTCCTTCGCTTGGCTTTAACCAAAATATGAGCCCGGGCTGTCTACCACCCTGCCCTTAACACACAGGGTTATATTCTCCGTTGTTTCATCTGAGGAGGAGTTTGAGCCACCAACCTTCCAGGTTCGATCCACGCGCTTTTACTGCCCGTGCCACAGAGACTGGCTAAAATTCGCTGTCTGAACCCGGCTCGCGTTTAGACATATAGGGGGACTCGGGACCGTATTTATTCCTTACACATTTGCCTTTGCACATCCATTAACCCCCCTCTTTCTCCGTTACGCTTGCTGCATCATGTACAATTTCTACATGGCCCATAACACTCCCACCTCAAATGAGCCCGCTTACTTGCTCCGGCGACCAGACCACCAGTTACTGAAAACCCCTTCTATGGAGTTACGGAGCCAGCCGCACTATGATTATCGACAAACGGAGCATTCGGCTCTCCCCCCCTGTGTGTACCTTCTCTCCCTCTCTATCCGCGACACCCAAGCTCCTCTCATGACTGCAGCAGGCACACAAAATCATCCATTGGACCACCATGACATCTAGGATCTCCCACAAGAACGCTGGAAAGGCCTTCAGCTGCAGTGGCCGCCACACAGCAAGGCGAACAGGGGTGAGCCAGGAGAGCAGGAACCGAAAAGGACATCCTTCCTGAAACGAAAATCCTCTCCTGCTTGGCGGGCGCCCGGCTGCTGGAAGAGCTGCAAGTGCGGGCGCCCGGCTGCTGGAAGAGCTGCAAGTGCTCCTGCTTGGTGGGCGCCCGGCTGCTGGAAGAGCTGCAAGTGCTCCTGCTTGGAGGGCGCCCGGCTGCTGGAAGAGCTGCAAGTGCTCCTGCTTGGAGGGCGCCCGGCTGCTGGAAGAGCTGCAAGTGCTCCTGCTTGGAGGGCGCCCGGCTGCTGGAAGAGCTGCAAGTGCTCCTGCTTGGCGGCGCCCGGCTGCTGGAAGAGCTGCAAGTGCTCCTGCTTGGAGGGCGCCCGGCTGCTGGAAGAGCTGCAAGTGCTCCTGCTTGGGCTGCTGGAAGAGCTGCAAGTGCTCCTGCTTGGCGGGCGCCCGGCTGCTGGAAGAGCTGCAAGTGCTCCTGCTTGGAGGGCGCCCGGCTGCTGGAAGAGCTGCAAGTGCTCCTGCTTGGAGGGCGCCGGCTGCTGGAAGAGCTGCAAGTGCTCCTGCTTGGAGGGCGCCCGCCGCATATGAATCCCAAGCTCCTCCCCTTTCTTTTGTTGCCCTTCGCGGGCTTTTGCAGCGCTTGGCGCTCTTTTTCTGCCTCTTGCTGCCCTCTCCCCTGCCCCCGCGGGGGGGAGGGGCGAGGGAGCGGAAGGAGGAAGGCCCCTGCCCCGGTTATCGGGGAGCCTCCTCCATTTTCCTTCGGGTCTCCGTTCGTCACCTTCAGAATAGTCACTGCGATTGCTGTACATAGAGGGCAAGGAGTCTGACGACCAGGTTCGTGTTCAAGGCTTCCCATTGGTTGAGATCCAAAACTCACATGAATTATCACAGCTTTGATGCTGATGCTGTCAGGCTTCCTTCTATACACTATACAGTGGGTGCACTGTTTCCCGGTGGCTGTTACAGTGGTTGAAAACTAAAAGGAGAATTCTGGAAGGTGCGCATTCGTCCCTGCACACCTAGCTTCAGAGGTAAATGGCTGCTTCATGGCGGCAAGTCCCGCGTTCTGGAAATTGTGTGTGCACCGTTTCCACTCTGCAACAGCCACCTGCAGGCAAAGAAAACGCGTTACACATTCATCTTGTCCTAGTAATATTATTTACCAAGCACATCCATTTTGCAAAGCATGACATGGATGTGGCGTTGTGCAACACGTAACTCCAAAATAAGGCTCTCATGTTTCCTGTGTTTTCTCCCTTTTGGGTCCTGGGACTTGTAGTTTGTTTCCTTTTCCACTCGAAATTTAGGAAAACTACAGGTCCCAGAATTCCATTCAAACACAGGGCTGGAGGAGCTTCTCACACATGGCCGTGGGAAGCTTCGGAGCTCTGGAAAAAACAGATATATCAAATAAATGTACAAAAACACCGCCGTACTCCACCAGAGGGCGCGCAAGCTGCATGCTGTACTGAGAACAGACACCTTGTTTCGGAGCAGGACGATTAGGCGCAGGCCGATTCGCCGCGACCGATTCGGCGCGGGAGCCCATTGGGCGCGCCCATTTTGGCGCGACCGATTCGGCGCTGCGACGTTTGGCCGCGAGGATGTTTTGGCGCGGGGTGGGGCTTACAGTATTTTTTTATGGGATTTGCACAAATGATGTTTTGGCGCGGGGAGGGGGGTTACAGTATTTTTTTACAGTATTTATTTTGAAGCACATGCTTTAGAGTATTTTTTATTGTGAATTGCCCGAATACTTTCTTATTTTTTGTTCTGTATCAATTGTTCGATCATGGGACTTAAATATTAATTGTTTTGCTGCCCAGGCACAAGGTCAGTTTGGTCTTGTGGTTCAGTTCAAAGCCTCACAATCTTGCAGGCCAGGGTTCGTGGCTGGGCCAAAGCTTTTAATTTTATTCTATTTGCAAAAGATCACATTATTTTTATTTAAAAGGGGGAATTAACCAAAGGTTTTGTTTATCCACAAACCCTGGCCTGCAAAACTCTAGGGTAGAGAACATAACGCAAGGCCACTACCTTCGAGGTGGTAGCTGGGAGGTGGCAGTGGGCAGGGGGTGAAGGAGCGAGGTGGTAGCTGGCAGGTGGTGGGAGGCAGTAGTGGGCAGGGGGTGGAGGAGAGGTGGTAGCTGACAGGTGGTGTGAGGTGGTAGTGGGTAGGTGGTGGGAGGAGGGAGGTGGTAGTGGGCAGGGGGTGGAGGAGAGAGGTGGTAGCTGACAGGGGGTTATAGGTGGTAGCTGGCAGGTGGTGGGAGGTGGTAGCTGGCAGGTGGTGGGAGGTGGTAGGTGATAGTGGGCAGGGGGTTATAGGTGGTAGCTGGCAGGTGGTGGGAGGTGGTAGTGGGCAGGTGGTGGGAGGAGGGGGGTGGTAGTGGGCAGAGGGTTCTTTTTCATTGTGAATTGCCCAAATGCTTTATTATTCTTTTTTTTATTAGACTGTTCAATCATGGGGGTTAAATATGTAACTTTTGCAGCCCCAGGCAGAAGGCCAGTTTGGTCTTGTGCATAAGTTCCAAGCCTCACAATCTTGCAGGCCATGGTTCGTGGCTGAGCTAAAGCTTTTTATTTTATTCTGTTTGCAAAATATCACATTATTTTTTTTTCAAATAGAATAAAATTAAAAGCTTTATCCCAGTCACGAACCAGAGGCAGCAAAAGTTGCATATTTAACTCGCATAATTGAACAGTCTAATAAAAAAAAAAATAATAATAAAGCATTTGGGAAAAGCACAATAAAAACTACTACACTTCACGCCAGTCACGTGACCCCAAATTATTTTCAAATGCAACACTTTGTCAGGCACAGTTCCTGTCAACGGGCTGCATTTGAAAATAATTATGCTTTTAAATTTGGCGTGAGGGAGTTTAGATGTGGCTGCAATGTCAACCACGCCCAAACGTCCCTCGCGCCAAATCGGCGGTGCCAGAAAGGCTCCCGCGCCGAACCGGCCCGCGGCGAAACGGCCGTGCCAAAAGGGGGTGTACCCGCCTTGTTTATTTAGGCTGCTTACAGCACCAGCGGCTGAACCCGGAAAAGACGTCTTGCAAGAATAATACAAACCCAGGCGAACCGAGCGACCCACAATCTAATTGCAATAGGTGACATTTAGAAAGCAGAGGAGAAAGGGAACGTTTTGATCTGCTTCCGAAACTTCAGCTGGTCCGGCTCAAGTTGGATGGGGCAGGGAGGCCATTCCAGAGGGAAGCACCAGCAGAGGAGAGAGATATACCCCCTACTCTCTGCCTGGAGAAGCGTATAACCCTTTGAGAGATGGAGGTAGCTGAGCGAATGGCTCCAGAAGGAAGGTATTTTGAAAGAAAGCGTTGGATGTAGATCGCGCCCTGGCCCTAGAAAGCCTCGTGGACAATGCAAAGGGTTTTGAACTTGATCCTTGCAGCCACCGGGAGCCAGAGGAGAGATTTCAGGGCTGGAGATATAGGATCCCTGGGCTTGAGGCCAAGGATATGTCTTGCAGTCCTGTTCTGGGTTAGTTGCAGATGACGGAGAGTAGAGGAAGGCAGAATGAGAAAGAGACTGTTGCAGTAGTCCAGCCTAGAGAGAACCAGGGCTCTGGAGACAGTGAGCTTCTGGTGGAAAGTGAGAAGAGTCCCTTTGAGGAGGAGCAGCTGGTAGTGGAACTTCTTGGTGACATTTGAGATGTGAGGAGAGAAAGAGAGAGTGGCATAGAAGATGACACCAAGGTTTTTTGCCTCCAAGGAAGGTGAAGGAAGAGGGCCCAAGGCGGATGGCCAGAGTGAGAGAGGGAAAGCTGGTGCCAGGGTCCCAATGAGAAGGATCTCCGTCTTACTGGCATTAAGGCAGAGATCGTTGGAGGCGCATCAATCCTGAATCGCTGATAGACAGTCAGCAATGAGCGAGAGAGGAGAGGAGGCTGAGGGGAGCCTGAAAGAAAGCTGAGTCATCCCAATAAAAAGTTAGAGGAGAAGGTAGAGATCAGATGGGCCAAAGGGACCAAGTAGAGGTTGAAAAACCAGGGTGAGAGTATAGAACCCTGGGGAACGCCACAGGTAGAGAGAGGTGGCAGAGAGATTGGGACCAGGCTGGACCTGGGGGTGCGGGGGAGGGTCCAAGAGGAAGGTCAGTCACTCCAGGGCCTGATCCGTGATGCCCAGGTTCTCATGGAGTCGATTGATCAGGATGGCGTTGTTGACTGTGTCGAAAGCAGAGAAAAGAAGGAGGCTGAGGCCAGAAGGAATGCTGGAATGAAGGTTAGAGAGTAGATCGTCACAGGTGTTCAGGAGAGCAGTTTCCATGCCTCTGGCAGCTCTGAAGCCAGACTGGTGGTCATGGAGACAACCAACATATTCAGTGTGGAGAGTAAGCTGGGAGATGGCCAGCTTTTCCAAGAGTTTGCCCAAGAAAGGGGTGATGGAGATTGGGCAAAAGTTTGCCGGGCAGGTAGGATCAGTAGACGGCTTCTTGAGAAGTGGGTGCACAGGGGAGTACTTAAGGGGAGAGGGGAACGTTCCAGTGGCTAAAGACTGATGACGAAAATTGGCCAAGGCTGGAGCGAGGGTGTCAATATGGTCCTTGATGGTTCTGGAGGAGCAGGGGAGCACCTGTTTGGACGACGCTTTCATAGATCAGACTTATCTAGAAACCTCGTCAGAGGTTGTCAGAGAGAAAGAGGGAAAAGGAGGGGGAGTGGTAGAGATTGCCAAAGGGGTCCGAGAGAGGAAGAGGGAGAAGAAGAGGAGATAGAGGACAGGATGTCCCGCGATTTAGAGGAGAAGTGATAGGCCAGAGCCGTAAAGAGGGCCTTTGAGGGAACAGGAGAGATAGAGACCGCAACAGGAATTGATCAGTTCCTTGCCGATTTTAAAGAGTTCGGCCGTGTTGGTAGAGGCCGCGGAGACGCAGGCTTTAATGTGTGCTCTCTTCTTAATGAGTGTTTTTGCTTTGACTGGCATTTTGGTGCAACCAGTCTAGGTATGTCTAAATGTGGCCTGGAATGTTTTACTGTAATGTTATTAAGTGTCTACACTGGTCTACATTGTGCAGCCAGTTGTACATGTTTTCATTGTGGCATGGTATTTTTAATAGCAAAGCATTAGTGTTCCTGGGCACTGTTGCTGACTTACATATATTGGATTGGTGGTACCCTACAAAACAATTGCAAACACTGTGGCTTTAAAGCCAGTTTTTCTCAGAAGTGTGCTGTATATCACGTTAAAATACATATTTGTATCTTTCTCCTAGTGCAGTGTGCGACATACCCCTTCAGCAGCACGTTCGTGTATATTGCGGAAGCGTGACAATCTAGGCCGGCCCAGAGTTTGGCACGGACTGTGATTTGTTGCCAAGTTGGGGGGATGGCTCGCAGGGGGGCCCCCACATTTTGTGTTACGCCACTGTGACATTACCATGTGCCATAAATGACCTAAAATCAGAAAGGGCAGGAGTTGGAAACCGGTTTAACATTAACACTGAGTTAGCTTTTCAAGTTGCATCATGGGGGAACTTCGGACTTGTTTAGCCCCATCACCCCAGTTTTGTTTGGAAACGCTCCTAGAAGAGAGGGGCTGCTTTCTACGCTACTCTGAGTACATCCCAGATAATACTTATAAAGGGGCTATTATTACTTTCAAGGGGGCTGATAATTCGCACACTTTTACTCTCTAGGGTGAATCTTTCAAAGCAGGTTTGACCGATCCCCCAAATCAACGTTAATCCTTTCCCTGCCCTGGGATGGATTCAGAGCTGTGATCTGTAGGTCTCCCACAGATCGCTCTGTCCACTGTCAGAACAGAGAATCTTTGTTTCTTCCAACTTGTCATCCCTTCTAGGACCCCACCCCAGAGCTGGATTTGACACTAGTCACCACATGTGGAGGTGGCAGCACCCCATGGGCGCCTGGTGTCACCGGAGAGGGGTTGAGTGGGCGGGGGGAACTCTATATCTGTAGCTTTCACATTCCAACATTCCCTGGTATGGACAATGTGCCCTCCGTGAGATGACACCATTCCTGCAGGATACACGAGGTGACAATATAGTTCTCTGAATACCAGACCGGTCCCCGCTTTCGGGTATGCCTCTGCCTCTCATTCTCTGTTTAATAATAAAAAATGAAAAATGCACTCTCCTTCTCACCCCTCCCCTCCCACCCTTCAGATATCAGTGCTTTTCCTCTGGTTGCAATGATGTCAGCAACGGCTGGGGTGGCTCTAGCAAATTAACTCCTGACAACACACCTCTCACCCAGAGAGAGAGGTGACTTAGGCAGAGGCGCCACCAAGCAGTGGCCAATGGGGGGGGAACAGACCCCTTATAAAAACGCCCCCCCCCTTGGCCCGCCGGCCGGTTATGTTTTTGTTTTGGTGTGCCACCCCAAGTGACCGCATCAGGCCACCCCTATGAAAAATGTTTGGGGGCGCCACTGGACTTAGGGTGAGTGATGGAAAGAGAACGCAAGTATGTACCCATATACTGCCTATTACTGGAATGATGATGTATTTAATGTGTTTAAGGTTTGTTTATAGAACCAAATTAGGGTGACCAGTCGTCTGGCTTTTCCCAGACAGTCCGGGGAAATCACTGGACGTCCCGGGGTCCGGATAGTTTTTTTATTTTATAAACCCCATCCGGGGTTTTGGTCATGGTGCCTTTTTTTGATGGGATCCGATTTCGGAATCCCAAAATCGGGTCCCAGCGCGCCTCTACCTGCGCGAAAGGGGGCTTGAAATGCTTTTCACGCCCCCATTTCCTCCCCTTCCCCTCCCCGGCGCTCTCCTCCAATGAGAGGAGTGTGCAGGTTAGCACACTCCCTGCCCGCCTCCCGCAACGAGCCAGCGACATAGAAGTAGGACTAAAGTTATATGTGCATTTACTTTAGCCCTACCTCTATTTCAAAAGCCCGTCGGGGTTTTTTTTTTTTAAATCTGCTCCTCCTAAACCAAATGCACAATAAAGTACACACACATAATTTAAAAAAAGAATGCAGAGTGTTGCAGAAAGCGAAAGGGCAAAGACAGAGAAAGAGAGAGCATGAACGTGCTGGGTGGGCATATAGCACACAGGTACGGGTGTTATCATTTAGAAATCCATGATGCAGAATTGATATTCAAAAACAAGGAGGGTTCTGGGAATTTCTCTACTACTGGCCTATATCTCGGGTTAGAGTCTCAAGCAGAGTCTTTAGCTCACCATCCTTTCACAGAAGAGAAATGTCCACAACATATCCGTCTTTGTCCTGCCCAGGGGCAGTCCAGCACCGAAATGCCAGGCAATTCTCTTCTGAACAAGAGTACCAACAGCAACCCCAAACACTTGTTTCGGTCTGGCTGAACCTCATCAGTAGGGTGTAGCTGTGCCTCTCTAAGAATAGTGAGCAAGGGTTCCACATCTGGATTCCCCTAGTAACTTAGGGTGAGACCCAAAGTTACTTGAAATATGCAGATAACAAGGGGGTCCTGGGAGACTATCTGCCAGACATGAGTCCTGGTTACAAGAGCCTTACCTAGAGTCTTTAGCTCATTATCTTTCACAGAGAAGAAATATCCCAAACATATCAGTCTTTGTCCTGCCCTGGGGCAGTCCAGCACCAAAATGCCAGGCAATTCTCCTCTGAACAAGAGTACCAACAGCATCCCCAGACACGTGTTTCGTCCTGGTTGGGCCTCGTCATGAGGTGGAGCTGTGCCTCTCTAAGAACAGTGAGCAAGGGGTCCACGTCTGGATGACCCTCGTAACTTAGGGTAAATCCATCACCTTTTTGTTTTGCAGAATTGTTATTGCCATGAGTGCACAGAGAGATCATGTGTGTTGTTCACTAGGTAAGTGGATCTTGTATGCTATTATAATGCGGGACAACAGTGTTGACTTACGCATTATATAAGAGTGGGACATTCTCTAGAGCACACACTCAGTGAGGTAAAACGACGGGCTCGGGAGAACATTTTGTGCAATTGCCGGGAGGGCTGCGCAGGGGCAACGCGTTTGTCTTGGAAGCAAGACAGCACAAAGCAATACAGGTTGGAATCCTTGTCCGCGCTTAGAGACTGGTATCTGGTATTAAGCGTTGGAGTAACCTTGCTGAAAATGTTGGGGGGGGCCATGACATCTGATGAAAAGGTGCCCCAGCCAAATGAATGGGGACAAAATGGTGTGCCATGAAAGTTGGGGGGGACAAACACCCCCCCTTCCTAAAATTAGCCCATGGTATTAATTAAGCGCTTTATAAAAGGTTAATACATTAATTGGAAAGCAGAGTTTTGGACGCTGGTTTTCTGGTTCTACATTGTATAAGTTAAACAGCATATGTTCCTGTTGCATCGTCAATTTTAGAAGCAACATGCAATGCTTTCTATGTAGGTACCTTTCAAGGGCTAACCAGCAGCTCATGTGATGAATCGAGCCGAGCATTAAACGCCTTGATAAGAGCAGGTGTGCAAAAAAACAGCATACATCACTTCTTGGAAAAAGGAGCGAGTCGAACCCTCAAGGATTCCAGCAGGAGCTCCTGCCTGCCGGTTACACATGGACCTCAGCAACAACCACTCAACCTGCTCAGCTACACATTACTTTACTTATACTTTAAAACATGTATTAAGCGCAGACCTTGGCCCCCTAGGCATTAGGGCGCTGACAGACATATAGGCGGGGGCACTGAGAAAAAGCACAAGAGGGGGGAAGCGAGGAAAAAGGTTAAGAAAATAGCCACACGCGCGGCTTTGTGCCGCACTCAACTTTCAAATACTTCAACATCGATGAGAGGCCTCTGAGCAGGGCTGGCAAGAGGCACGGCCAGTCTGTGCGGCTGATCAGGGCCCCGCGGTCATAGGGGCCCCGCACGGACCGACCAGCCGCCGGCACCAGACATATAAAAGAACATTGTTTTCAAAAGGGGCTCAGCTGCCTCCATGTTTGTCTCAGTGAGGGCAAGTGGCTGGCACCTCTCAACATCCTGCTCCGATGCTCTAGAGAAAAAAGCACTGTTTATCACTTCCTTCCTTCAAGCAGAGTGTGTAAAGTGGGGTTGATTTTCAAATGATGGCCAATTTAAGACACCATTGTTTTGGAGGAGACATTCTAAATGTTTCCGTGTTAAGAATTGCACCAGTTAGCTTGGAAAAATCTTTGCCCTCCGCCAGGACAATTAAACTTATCGTACAAAACCGTTAGACATTTTCACATGTTCATATTTAAGACTCCAAAAAGTGTTTATTTTAGGGAGAATGTGACATTTGCCTCACATTATATATGAAGCAGGCCTTTGTCAAACATGGAAACACAAACGGGTAACCTTTTCCAACATTACCTTTGGCATGAGTCTATTTGCCTTCTGCTGAATTGCATTCTGGTATTTGTAGTCCTCCATTCAAGGTGTGGCACTAATGGCACAATTGTAAACTTTTTTCCTGGCATATTTCTATAAGGATTTATATATTTGTGTGCATACTTTACTATGGTTTGTGGACTTTTCCAGTTATCTTTAATAAACAGAGTATTATTGAAAGCCACTCATGGGGGTGAGGGGGGACAGGATGAGGGGGCAAGTGAGTCATGAATATTTGCCTTGGATGTGGTGGGGCAGGTTACAGTCCTGGAGACCGGAGGAATTCTTTTCTCTGTTTCCGGGCCTGCGTTGAATTTCATGGCAAAAGTCAAAGATACATGTGGGTGGACAGCGTCCAACACCCTTTTTACAGAGGTATCGGATGAAACCCCCATTAGGTGTTTTTGAGGCCAGCATTAAACAAAAAAAAGTTTTGTTGCTCAAGTGTACGGCTACTAAGATTTCACCCCAGGTTGTCATGTTTCCAGTGCAGACACCCACAAGACCACATAAAAATGTAATTAAAGGACACGTCTCCTCCTTGGATTTTGTTTTCCTTTGAATAGTTCATTATAAATTTCTGGGTTTAAAAGGTGGCTACCTTTTATACTTAGCCAGCATATTTATTGGAAATTCTCCTCTCTGATTTTTTTTTCCGAGTTAATTTTTTTGAAAGGTAAATGCACATTTGTCTTGTGCACTTTATTTTAAGGGGAAAGGGCAATTGAACAACATTTTTATATTTCACTTTAAGATAGGTGCATTTACAGAGCATATATTAGTGGCTGTTAGCTTTTGATTTTGGATATGTGGGCAGAAATTCCCACACTGAATAACATGAGGGAGCTGTACCATACCCAGGTCGAAACAACACAATTCACACACATTTTGTGGCCAGAATAGGAAAAAAAGCATATGATTTACAGGAAGATCTGAGCATATAACATCACAGCAACAATCACCTAACCTGCTCAGTTTTCTTTGCAGACTGCTATAGGATCCCGTGATACACCCACAAAACAAATTTGGCCTGCCCACCGCCTCCATGGGTCAAGTGATCCATTAATGAGGCTCCCTTCCATTTTTAAGGGAGCAGCACCTGCTAATTTTGCAAGATGCATGCTAACGCGTCACCAAGGCTAAACCCAGCAGGAGAGGAGACAGCAACCCTGCCACAACCAGTGATTTAGAGGAGATGGCAAGAACGGGTGCACCTATGCCCCATCACTATAATATTGAGCCCACCCGCGCCCCACACACACTTTTTGTTAAAGGACTTGAGACCTGTTAATCCTGTTAACATTTGAAGACTTGCAAAACTGCTTACTTCCCTGCCTCAAGAGCACCCAGGTAAATAGGCTCTATCGCACTAGAAGTCCACCCTGCAGTAAGCACAACCTGCCCTGACTGCCCCGGGGCCAATCTATGCCCTCACATGACATGCTTGGAACCTGCTTGGAGTTTTTCTTTTGACAGCCAAAATAATCTTTATCTGGAGCTTCTGAAATAAAAGCATATTGCTTATCTGGACCATATGGCCAAATATATATACACAAGAAATACAAAAACAATTGATGAGCGTCTGAGAAAACAGCAGTTAACTTCAGTCGGAAAAAGACAATGACCATATTTTTGGAATGCCTTCCAGTCAGATGGTGTTTTAAAAAAAAAGTTTCAAAAATACCTTTTTACAAACAATATTTCTACCAATTGCATCTGGGAAAAAATGTGTTCAAGTTCCTGGATTACAGACTGGTCTCAAATCCCGGCTTTTCCACTTACCGAAAGTGTGTGATGCCAGCCAAATCCTTTTATCTCACTATGCCTTATCTGCCAAAATTAAAAGCTACTCAGCTCACAATGTCCTATACACCAATTTATTTCTCTCCTACCTTACTAATGGCAAACTATTTTTAATGTAACTCCCCATGATACCGTTATGATTGAAGACTCATTCTATATAATTTTCTTTAATATCACAGATGTCACCATTCATGTTATTATAGGGGGGTGTGTTACCCGGGGCTCAACGGGTTAACGCTCACGAGCCCCCTCCGTTGGAAAGGCGGAGTCTAACTGGGCAAGGGAGTTATGGGGCACGTGCGCGGTAAGCGCCAGATTGGGTTTGGTTGTTTAAGAATAAAGACGTTCCTCCTATCTCTCCGTGTGTGCGTCCTTCATTGGGCCTAGATCCCTAGGCAACATTTGGCGACGAGGATTTCTCCCGCACACTGGAGTCCTCCTTCTGCAGCAGTCCGCTGTTCTCCACTCCCACGTGGTGGGCAACCCGGCGATCCTTCTCCTCCTGCTCCTCCTCCGCGCAACACGGCAGTCCACCGGATCCGCCTTGCCGGACCTCCTCCTCCGAAGCTCCGCGGAAGCGATCCCGCCCGCGCCTCCATCCTATACCTTGCCCGGTGACGCCGGCCGGAAAGGGGCCTGAATCGACAGAAGCGGTGGACCCCTTTGCCGGACGCTGGGTGCACGTGGGCTCGTTCTAGGCCCGACTACCTCGCCCCACGCGCTGCATATACACGTGCGGGCCTAGTCTCCCAGGCGCCATGAGCACCCCGCCCTCCAACGCTGGGTCCAGCCAGGGTTCTCCTCAACTACCGCGGGTGGCGAAGTCGATACAACTACGCCTGCCCCCGCCGTTCACCATGACTCCTCAAGACACCAAAGGCCCCAGGTGGACCGACTGGATGGATGATTTTCGTCATTTCGTGAGAGGATCCGGCGACGGAGACTCCCCCAACATGAGAGACATTTTCCTCAACCTGGTAGGGGGGGAAATTAAAACGGTTGTGAAGGCTATTCCGGACACAGACCAAGACACGTTTCCCAAGTTGATTGGTGCTTTGGACAAACTGCTGATCATCGAGGTCAATCGGGACTACGAAAGATATTTGTTCAACCAGTGCACCCAACTCCCACAAGAGACTGTCGACGAATTCATCACACGCCTACGAGTGAAAGGGGCAAACTGCCAATTTGATGCGTTCTCGCTAGAGGAAGCCATTCGGCTGAGGGTGATCGAAGGGTGCCTCTCCCCCGCTCTCAAGAAACAGCTACTCAAAAAACCGCTCACCATGCCTGAGGTGAGCGAACTTGCTCGCATCCATGAGAGAGTGGATGCGCAGGCCTCAGCCATGGGACACTCCAACAACTCCAAATCAGACATGGGGGAACTTGTAGCCGCCATACAACCGCCCCGTCAAGGAGACAGGGGCCCTCAGCCCTACAGATCGCCGGCAACCTCTTCGACGTGCGCCCCGCGTCCACAAAGACAGTGCTACCGCTGCGGGATGTCCTTCCCCCACTCTGGGTCTTGCCCAGCCCTGTCTCAGCGATGTACCAACTGCGGGAGAGAAGGACATTTTCACTCCGTTTGCAGGGAGGGCGTACCGTTTCCCCCGATGCGCCCCCAGGCGGGCCCCAGAATGCTCTTCCGGCCGCAGCCCCTGCAGTACAGTCAGCCAAGACCATACCAACAGGGCTTTGGGCAGAGGCGCTACGTCAGAGCGATGGACGAATACCAAGCGGCAGGATATGCCCCACCGTACGATCAGGCCGAACAGCCTAGACACCTCACGGACGAATATGACAATCCTCCTGCGGAATATAGGCCCGAGACCCTCTACCAGGAGGACCAGGCGATGGCCTACTACGCACCGCAGGACCAATACGACCACGACGAGTTTGTGAACCTGATACTCGACAACAAAGAGGCCAGGGAGGCCCCGCAAATCCCGCTCAAGATGGGGAACTGCCAATTTCAATTTATGATTGACTCCGGGGCCACAGTGAACATCATGGGCGAACAAGACTATGGCCGCATACCATGCCCACCACAGCTCAATCCGTCCCGTTCCAGAATTTTCCAGTGGGGAGCTGCCACCCCGTTACGGACCGTGGGCCAATTCACCCAATGCCTTCTCCTGAATGGGCGGCAAGTGGAGGCGACCATTCACGTGATACGGTCCCTCGCCAGGAGTCGATGCCTCCTCAGCTATCACACGGCATCGCACCTGGGGCTGATCGAGATCCACGTAAATGTGGGAGACGTAATCACCGCCGCAGCAGCCAACCCCAGCCCGGGGAACGTAGTAGGGTCGGTAGCCTCTCATCAGACTCAATCGCCTGTCTCTCAAGACAATATCGCGAGTGCCTTCCCCAAACTTTGCGAGGGGCTAGGAAAGCTCCGGGGACCCCCCAGCAAGCTCCACATCGACCCCAACGTACGGCCAGTGCCGCAGCACCCCAGGAGGGTTGGTTTCCACCTTCAGGCGACAGTATCGGAGGCACTCCAGCAACTGCTACGCGACGGCATCATCGAACCGGCGACGGGGCCGACGCCGTGGGTGTCCCCCCTTGTGGTGGTCCCCAAAGAAGGGGGTAAGATCCGGTTGTGTGTGGACATGAGGGTGGCCAACACGGCAATACAACGGGAGAGACACCCGGGACCATGTATTGAAGACATGATCGTGCTGCTGAACAGTGCCCAGATGTTCTCCAAACTGGACCTAAATCAGGGGTACCATCAGTTGGAGCTCCATCCTGACTCCCGGCCCATCACCACGTTTGCGACTCACGATGGGCTTTTCAGATACCGGAGACTGAACTTTGGAATCTCATCGGCCGCTGAGATTTTCCAGGAGACAATACGCCAGATCATCAGGCCTGTAAAAGGGGCTTTAAATTACAGTGACGACATACTCGTTTTTGGATCGTCCAAGGAAGCCCATGACAGGGCACTACACGACACGTGCGAAGCCCTTCAGAGAGCCGGCCTCACGCTTAACATCGTGAAGTGCCGGTTCAGTAAAACGAAACTCAAGTTCTTTGGACATATTTTCTCCAAGGATGGCATGCTGCCCGACCCCGAGAAGGTCGACACGATCACCAACCTAGGCGAGCCCCGGCAGGTGGCGGACGTCCGCTCGTTCCTCGGCATGGCAGGATACTGTGCGAGGTACATCCCCCACTACGCCTCCATCACAGACCCGCTGAGGAAACTGTTGCAGAAGGAGTCGACGTTCGAATGGACACCGGCCTGCCAACAGGCCTTCGCGGACATCAAGCAAGCCCTCGCGGAAGCTCACCGTCTCGCATACTTCAACCCACAGTGGCACACCGAGGTGGTAGTGGATGCCAGCCCCGTAGGCCTCGGTGCCATCCTGGCCCAAACCAGCGGCGCGGATGTTAATCCCAGACACGTGGTTGCATACGCAAGCCGAGCGCTGTCGACACCTGAGCTGGCCTACTCCCAGGCCGAGAAGGAGAGCTTGGCAGCAGTCTGGGCGTGTGAACATTTCCATAACTTCATCATCGGCAAAAGGTTCACGCTGATCACCGACCACCAGGCACTTCTATCACTGTTTGGGAACCCGCACACCAAGATGCCGCCGAGGATTGAGAGGTGGGGCATCCGCCTCCAGGAATACGATTATGACATCGTACATCGACCTTAACCCCGCGGACTACCTCTCACGACACCCCGTAGGGGCCCCGCTCGCGAGGAGGGGTGACGTCGCCTATGTGCAATATGTGGCGGCCCACTCGCTGCCTCCGGCGCTGTCCCTTGAAAGAGTAGCCGCCGCATCAGCAGCCGATCCAACGACAGCTCTGGCGATCAGCCTCACGATGGCCAGCAAATGGAAAGATCACCACAGAGCCATCCTAGCGCACCCTGGGGTGAACAAACAAGAAATTGAGCGGCTAGCCCGAGTACATGGTGAACTTGCGGTGAAGGACAACAATATTCTGCTCAGAGGGTGCAGGATCGTCATCCCCGCCACACTCAGGAGTGAGGTGGTCAGCATAGCGCACGAAGGCCACAGAGGAGCCGAGAACACAAAAAAGCAGCTCAGGTGCCACGTGTGGTTCCCTCTCCTGGATGCAGCCGTTGATGAGTGGGTAAGGAACTGCCACGCCTGTCAGTGCACAGCCCCCGCTGAACGACCGCCCCCACTCCAGCATACTCAAATACCTGATCACCCCTGGGAACGAGTAGCCATGGATTTCTACGGGCCGACCGAAGCGGGTGACTACATCTTACTCTTCATAGATGAGCACTCAAGGTTCCCGATAGCCAAGGTGGTCAATTCCACGGCGTTTACTCAAGTGGCGGCGACGATAGAAGAGGTTTTTAGTGAGTGGGGGATCCCCAAATGGGTCAAGTCCGACAACGGACCACCATTCTGTGGACATGAGTTTGGGACACTGGCAGAGCACCTGGGGTTCAGGCACATGAAGATCACACCTCGCCACCCCCAGGCGAATGGAATGGCCGAGCGCTTCATGGCGTCGATCAAAAAGACTATACAGAGGGCACGGCTTGACGCAGTTGATACACACCAAGCGCTATGCCGTCTGTTAAGAGACTATAGGAACACTCCTCATGAGGTCACGAATAAGACGCCCGCCGAGCTCATGTTCCGATATGAGGTGCGAACCCGCATCCCGAGAAGTGCGGCGCAGGCAGAGCCGGTTGACCATGATCTGCTCCAGAGAGACGCGGTGGCAAAAGAAAATGCGAGGCTCCGCACCGATGCACGAAGAGGAGCGGTGCCGCCGGAGTTCCAGGTAGGAGATGAAGTCCTGGTACAACAACCGACGGCTAGAAAGACAGACCCGCGGTTTGTTCCAAGCCCCATGAGGATAGTTGCAGTGAAAGGGACGATGGTAACGGCTGAAGACGAGAACAGGGCCGTCACCAGAAACTGTCAGCAGTTCAGGCAGTACGCAAGAAGAGAAAACACAGAAGGACCTCATCGGGCATTCTCACCAGAACCAAGGTTGCAGAGGGATGATGAATGGTTCCCCCCGGAAGGAGACCCCGGGGACATGAGCCAGAGGGGAGCGACTGAAGAGGAGCCAGATCCTGGGACTCAAGGTGAGAAGCCGAGACGACTCATAAGGAAGCCAATGAGACTTGTTGAAGAGTGTTGAGTTATTGTTTGGACACAGAGTGTCAAGTTGATGTTTGGACATATTGTTCGGGGGTAGTGTTACCCGGGGCTCAACGGGTTAACGCTCACGAGCCCCCTCCGTTGGAAAGGCGGAGTCTAACTGGGCAAGGGAGTTATGGGGCACGTGCGCGGTAAGCGCCAGATTGGGTTTGGTTGTTTAAGAATAAAGACGTTCCTCCTATCTCTCCGTGTGTGCGTCCTTCATTGGGCCTAGATCCCTAGGCAACAGGGTGGGCACTGCATTTGCCTCCCAGGGCCCCACAATTCCCAGGGCAGGCCATGCCCCAGAGAGCAGCTTATTAGACTGCTTTAGCAGCTGTGCAGTACCTGTGAACAGCACATAATGTTCCCGAGGGGCCAAGAAGGCTGAGGAACGAGTTTGACCCTGGCGCCCAGGGTGCAGCCTGTGTCTAAGCATTCACGTGAAGGGGTGAAGTCCAAGATGACACATTCGTTCAAAGGAGGCAGCTAAGATTCGAACGCAAGTGAAGCAGAACATTGCCACGCACAGCCCATCTCGCGCCCAGAAAAGGAAGTGTGTTGCCCAAGATCACAGGGTGTACAGACGTAGAGGGGAAGTGACGCAGTGCTCTGGCGCGCAACGACCTTTTGTTTTCAGTTCCCGGGAAGAGGTGTGTGGTTGTTTGCACAATTCTGTGCAAGAGACGCCTGACGTCAGCTCGGCCTTTTGCAATAACAGAAACGCTGGCAATGCAGCAGTCAGCAGAGATGCCAGGTTAATCCAGAGCTGGGACTTGGCATCCGACCAGGACGCCAAAACATCCTCATTGCATTGGGCACGCCTTACCTGCCAAGGGCATGACTGCAATTAGTGCGATTTCTGCACAGCGCACACGCTTAGCCATCGGAGGGCACTGTGCTTGCTGGGTTGGGTGAGTCATAGCAACCTCCAGCACCGGCTGAAGATGTGCCACGGCTGGTGGGGGCCCATTTCAACATAATGTTTGTGCCACCCTCTCCCCACCTATCTACAGCTGGGAAAAACAGTCTGGAACGTCCGTGGGATGCTTAAATTATAGTGGAGTCAAAAGAATGAAGCAAGGGGGTGAAACGCTGCACATTATTGCGGGACAGGTTGGGGGAGGGGTGGCGCAGAAGCACCAAATGTTCACTGCAAAGCTATTCATCACTCTTCGGTGCTAATTTACAGGAAACCAGAGTAAGAAGGCAGTGGGGTGCCTAAGGGCACTAGCAAAGGGCAGCCTGTAACGTGTGGACGCCAAAGTGCACGTGTAATGTCCTGAATAAAAGGGGTGTGTTGCTGTGTCATAAGACTGCCAACATGGGGCAGTTGTTCGAACCTCCTGCTGAGTCTCGGGGGCCATTTCAACAGAAATAGTTGAAAGGCCCGGACACCTTCTCTGGCAGACTCAGCCTTTCAGTCACCCAACACCGATTAAAACACAGGATCATTTTCAACTATTGATGTTCTGAAACTACTAAGAGCCTGATCACGAGTTGGGCGGTATTTGGGCATAATTTGCATTGAGCAGTATTAGCGTTAACGCCGAGGATCGTCATGCAAATACCGCTGTATCACGAGTCGGCAGGCACACGCACATAGCCCCGGCGTGAACGCTAATACCGCTCGACACCAATAGCGCCGGTAAGCGGACTCCCGCCCGAAATCCCAGCGCAAATAGCGCTAGCGCCGCCAGGAGCCGAGAACGTGTGCTAATAGCGTCACGTGAAATGCACCACCACCAGAACAGGAAATACTGTGGCGGCCATTTTGGACATCACCATCCCTTGAAAATTGGAGCCCCTGGTAGCCATCCAAAGCATCGGAGAATTCAGAATGTCCCAGGAGAGTACAAGGGGCAAGTCTTCCCAGGATCAGGTGTGTAAGCCCACATTTATGGAGCCGTGCTTACTACCCTTATGGAGGAGGTGATAGGCCACCATGATGAGGTCTATGAGCTGCAGCAGAAGACCAGCTCGCAGCGGCGGAACAAGCTATGGGCCAACATCAGCCAGAAGGTATCCGCAGCTGTCCGTGTCCCCAGGGATGGGGAAGACTGCAGCAAGCAGTTCTACGACCTGTGAGTCCGGGGCATCCTAGCACAGCACAGGACCGACAGCCTGGCCATCGGGGGAGGATTACCAACACCTGGAACTCACCCCCTGGGAGGAGCGTCGCAACTCCATCATTGACATGGCCTCAATTGAGGCAGCCGGTGGAGCGGAGGCCGGTGCTGCCACCCAGGAGGCCGAAGGTAAGTCACCCCCCTCACTCTACCCCCAATACCAAACGTAATGTCAACAGCCCACCACACCATCCCCCAGTGTGAATATCCATGAGCTGGCCATTGTGACGGTGCAGTGTGTGGGAGCCACCACAGGCACCCACAGCAGTACCAATGTGCCAGTGCACCTAGGCCACCCCTGTGAACCTGAGCTAGGGGGAGGGCAGCCAAGGGAGACAGCCAAGTGCCATGCAACACATAGCCATGGTGGGGGCACAGCAGTGCACCATTGCCAGCTGGCCGTGTGAATCAGATGCATGCCAGACAAGCAATACCCAGGCCAACAATGTACCCCTGCCATGCCACCACCGGGAAGCCACATTCCCAGGTTTGTCCCCCCTCCTGCACCAAGCCCCATATATACCAACCCAATGCAAAATGCAAGCATGCCAGGCCTGTGCATGAGTCCAACTGCCCCGTGCAACCCCCCCTGTAAGTACTACTATGCATGCCAAAAATCGTGAGTGAATGTGACCTAATGCCATACCCCATGTCCCCTACAGGCACGCAGGCATCACCTGAGGCCTCCAGGGAGGATGAGGAAGCAGTGCCATCCCATCGCGGGACCCACCGATGCCTCCAGCAGCACCACCATCCCATCGCGGATGCACCCCACTGCAGAGCCATGACCGGGTGGCAAGGGTGTCAAGGGTGTCAAGGGCACAGGCATGCCACCATCGCGCCCACACCCCAGTGACTGACAAGGACACCCGGTTGTATGCCTCATCATTAGGTGGCCCCACCAGGCAGGACAGTCCCACCAGTCCCAGTCCCACCAGGCATCACATCTCCGCCAGGCATCGCAGCCCCACCCCAACACCCCTTACAGGTCAGGTGACCGCCGTGATAGCTAGACTGGACATGATTGAGGCACGTCAGCTAAAAATTGGGGGCCTTGCCAGAGGACACAATAGGCACGTGAAGGCCATCAGCCATGCTATCAGGAGTGCAACAAAGACCATGGCAAGGGACAATGACCGCACAAGGATGTGGTGGAGGCGTGCACAGCATCCCTCACCGGGTTCGGGCAGAGGGTAAGGGAACTATGCGAGGGACTCTACACATTCACCAAACACATTAGGGACACCAATAACCTCCTTCCCGCAGCAAATTCAACTGCCCGCCTCCATCCCATCTACCTCCACCACCCCCACTGAGGAGTCCCAACAGGGAACCACAGTGTGGAGGTCACAGGGACTGCTGCTCCAGCACTCTCCCGAAGTCGGTGCACATGGAAAGCGGCCACCTACCCATTGAATAGACTGTGCACTATCGGCCTGAGGGGCCATCACATGGACACATGGTTGGGTGCGGGGAGGGTGGACTGTGTGCTGGGGTGTTGGTGGTGGGTGGGGGTTTGGGGACAGTGTGTTGAGGGTTGGTGGTGGGTGGGAACGACTGTGTGCTGTGGTGTTGGTGGTGGGTGGGAGAGTAAGGGGGAATGTGTCCTGGGGTGTTGGTGGTTGGTGGGGGGGGGTTCAACCATGTACATTGAAGTCTGTTTAAAACTGAAAAATCCAAGGACATTTGTTATTGTGTACTAGTGATCTTTATTCAATATGTGCAGGTTGTGTATTGGTACGGTCACTGTGCTAATAGAAATTATCTATCAGTGCCTGTTGGACCAGCCTCCCCTTCCCCACCCCATCCCTGTGTGTATCAGCCCTGGCTCCGGCCACATGGTCATCACCACCCCCTAGTGGTTGCCTGTCTGCGTCGGGGGGTAATGGCACATTCTGCCTGGGGCAAATGTTGTGCAGCATTGCACGTCAAGACAATTTTCCCAACTTTCCCCGGGCATACATGAGGGCCCCTCAGTGCGATCTAGGCAGCTGAATCGTGCCTTTACAAGTTCAAAAGTACGTTCGATACAGCCGCCCATGGTCATGGTTGTAAGCGTGGTCCTGTGGTGCTCGTGGGTCACGCACAGGGTTCATCAGCCTCGTGAGCTGCAGGTATCCTGAGTCTCTTGCATGGAATGGAAGGACAACATCAGAAATTTGTACCATGCATGGGTCTGCAGAACCAGAATGTTTGGCCATTATGCACCGTGGGCATTCCTGTGAGCAACAGGGCCATGCAACGTGTATGTGTGATGGGTGTACATCCTTCCTATTTCATGCCATGCATTATTTCTCCTGTACATGCACCCTGTGTTGTTGAGGTGGCTGTCCTGTGGCGGCTGACGGGTGACTTCCCTGGAATGACTGCTGTGGCACGGGTGGACACAGCACTACAGGTAAGGGGGTGCATGGCCCACATTTCCTCATTATGAATAGACATGAATTCACATTGAATTGTAATAGGGTGTGGTAATACTCCCTACATTATTTGGGCAAGGGACACCGGGAACGCTGTGCCCCGGGTTCCACCTGCACCACTCCATGGATATGTTTGGGCCAGTGGTGCATGGAGTACCACAGGATGGGGCTACTGTTGTGAGTGGTTGATCAGGGGAAGTAGGCGTTTTTCTTTTGATGTGCCTGTATGATTAATGTTCATTACATCAACAATTTCGTTTTACAGTTCACACATGTTTTAGGCGCTTATGGGATGCTCTCTCTGGGAAATTGATTTACATGTTTACTCCTTGGGACTCATTTGACACATTACTTTAAGGAGTGGGGTCCTCTTTCTCTTCGGATTCCTATCTGGGGCCCTGGGTGGACTCGCTGCTTGGTGATGGGGTGTGGATCTGCACTGCAGCACAATCAAGGTGCATTCTGGTTATTGTGGTCTGATGTGTTGCTGTGTTTGGAGCAGTGTGTGTCAATCACCATGTGTGGGTCCAGATGTGGTCATTGTGTGCATGCACCCTTGGATGTGCCCTGTAAATGGTGCAGGTGCTGCACAGGTGCTGCCAGTGCCTCCTCCTACCATGCAATGCTTCCTGTGGCTACCCCCCCCCCCACTTTGACTTGTGCTTAAACATGCATTTGTGGCAGGGTTTGTACTCGCCCACTATCCAGGTCTGTTGTCCTCTGTGCCTCTCCATATATCCTGGCATTGTGCTGTTGCATAGGACCATGGAGTCGTGGGTGGATCCAGGGTAGCGGGCACAGCAGTGGCTGATGGTCAGGTCTGACCCACACAAGTCATCTGCATATTCATAGAGTGATAGTGTATGCGGTTCCTAAAGACTGCCTCATGGGCCTGGGGTCTAACCAATGCTACATGTGTGCAGTCGATGGCTGCTTTGATGTTGGGCACTTGTGCGGGGGCATAGAAGCGTGCCTTGAGATCATTCACCTGGGCCCGGCCGGTGGGAAGTGCGATGTGGAGGATGACATGGCGTAGCAGGGCACCCAGCACTTGTCCCCGGACTGCACTGAATGTTGACTGGGCCATGCCATGCATCATGGCCACAGAGTACTGGAAAGTGCCTGTCCCCAGGAACTGCAGGACTGCCACCAGCTTGACCAGTGGGGGCATGGCTGTGCGGAGGGCAAGCCTGCTCCCAATTTCATCTTCTGTTGTAGCAGGCAGCTCAGTGATGGTCGCCCGATCCAGCCGGTACTCTGTTACCAACTGGGTGTCACTGAGGGCCCGGGGTGATAGCCTGACCATGGGGATGGGTGCATGCGTTGCTGGGGCTGGTCTCATCCTCCTCCTCCTCCTTCCCCCACACGCCCTGTGCTCCCTGCGCCCTGCCCTGGTTGCCCAGCATCTGTAGCTCCAGACGCAGCATGTGGAACTGCATGTCAAAGCTCCCAGCAGAGAATGGCAGCATGGTATTGAAGGGTATGTTTGGGGCCTGGGTGGGGTCTTATGTAGGCCTCTGGTGTGCATTGCTTGCACCTGTGGCTTGATTCCCGACAACTGGGTTCATTTACCTCCAGCTGAAGGCTGGGGGTAATTCCAGCTGTATTAGCGCTAGTTTTCGGGTGGTAATACTGCTGGACATGTAGTTGTGATAGGTCTGTAATAATGGTCTGTGTGGATGGCGGTAGTACCTCCGGCTGTAATTGCGCCGGCTGTAATAACAACGGCTGTATTAACACCGGTCCCTTTTGGGTCCGGCGCTAATTTTGCAGGATCGTGATCAGGCAGAGCGGTATTCCAGGCCGAATGCCATTAACGCCACATTTAAGGGCTATCGGCCAACTCGTGATCAGGCCCTAAAAGTGGTGATTTTGGAGCATGGGTGTCACAGTAACACAATTAACAGCAAATGTTTAGTAAACACAACATAGGTTAAAATAAACCTTGAATTCTCCTCTGTCTGTGACTGGCCCATTCATAGTCACATGACATGGTTTCTTGCTATGTCCCACATCACCAGTACAATTTGTCTGTGGGGGCATGGATGGGCTGCAGGGAAGAGCTGGACCTCCAGAGAAAACTGGCCCACAGGTAGAGGTGGGCTTCGGAGTAGAGGTCGGCCTTGGGGAAAGAAGTGGAGCTTGAGCAGGGGCGGGGTCAGTGGCAGGGGCGGACCTAGATGTGCTGATAGTCCTGGAGGCAGGGGCGGGGTCAGTGGCAGGGGGGGGGCATAGATACGCGGATAGTTCTGGAGGCAGTTGTCGGGTAACTGGCAGGGACAGGCCTAAATGCGCGGATAGTCCTGGAAGCAGGGGCGGGGTCAGTGGCAGGAGCGTCCCTAGATACGCAGTTAGTCCTGGAGGCAGGGGCAGGGTAAGTGGCAGGGGCGGGCCTAGATGACCAGATAGTCCAGGAGTCAGGGGAGGGGTCAGTGGCGTCAGTTGCAGGGGTGGGCCTAGATACGCAGATAGACTTGGAGGCAGGGGCGGGTCAGTGGCAGGGGTGGGCCTAGATGCATGATAGTCCTGGAGGCAGGGGAGGGGTCAGTGGCGTCAGTGGCAGGGGTTGGCCTAGATGCGCGGATAGTCCTAGAGGCAGGGGCTGGGTCAGTGGCAGGGGCGGGCCTAAATGCACGGATAGTCCTGGAGACAGGGGCGGAGTCAGTGGCAGGGGTGGTCCCAGATACGCAGATAGTCGTGGAGGCAGGGGCAGGGTCAGTGGCAGGGGCGGGCTTAGATGCGCGGATAGTCATGGAGGCAGGGGCGGGGTCAGCGGCAGGGGTGGGCCTAAATGCACAATAGTCCTAGAGGCAGGGGCGGGGTCAATGGCAGGGGCAGCACTAGATGCACGGATAGACCTGTAGGCAGGGGCGGGGTCAGTGGCAGGGGCGGCCCTAGATACGCAGATAGTCCTGGAGGCAGGGGCGGGGTCAGTGGCAGGGGCGGGCTTAGATGCGCGGATAGTCCTGGAGGCAGGGGCGGGGGCAGGGGTGGGCCTAAATGCACAATAGTCCTAGAGGCAGGGGCGGGGTCAATGGCAGGGGCAGCCCTAGATGCACGGAGAGACCTGTAGGCAGGGGCGGGGTCAGTGGCAGGGGCGGGCCTAGATGCACGGATAGTCCTGGGGGCAGGGGCGAGGTCGGGAGCAGGGGCGGCCCTAGATACGCAGATAGTCCTGGAGGCAGGGGCAGGGTCAGTGGCAGGGGCGGGCTTAGATGCGCGGATAGTCCTGGAGGCAGGGGCGGGGTCAGCGGCAGGGGTGGGCCTAAATGCACAATAGTCCTAGAGGCACGGGCGGGGTCAATGGCAGGGGCAGCCCTAGATGCACGGATAGACCTGTAGGCAGGGGCGGGGTCAGTGGCAGGGGGGGCCTAGATGCACGGATAGTCCTGGAGGCAGGGGCGGGGTCAGTGGTAGGGGCAGGCCTAAATACACGGATAGTCCTGGAAACAGGGACGAAGCACGGAGCCGGGGTAAGCCTCCAAGCAGGAAGATTTAAAAACTGTGCAGCTTGCTTCCCTGGACTGTCACAATCACCTTTTCACTACACAATAGTTTTATTTATTGGGTTTTTATAAAGCGTCTATACACAATATGTTTCAAGGCGCAATCACATCCTTGTTTTTGTAAACTCGTCTAAATGTAGTCACACTATGGGCCTCATTACCCGGTAGGCGGTGAGCCATGGCGCTATTAGCGCCATGGCTCATGCCGGTAAAATACCGGCACCGCCTTGGCAGAAAGGGGATTTACCGCCCCATTCCAAGGTTGGAGGGGCGGTAAATCCCCCTTCCGCCATTGCCCTTCCCTATTCCCATTTCTGTCCCATAGAGCTCTATGGGAATGGGGAAGGCGCTAATTACGGCACCGCAATTTTGCGGTGCCGTAATTAGCTCCGAGGTCCCTTAGCGGGTTGGATTTTAACGCCTGCAAAAAGCAGGCGTTAAATCCCCCAACCCGCAAAGGGACCTCGTAGTGAGGCGGTAGGGATTTACCGGTACCAGTATTTTACCGGTACCGGTAAATCCCTACCGCCATCCGTGTAATGAGGCCCTATATCCCCTTGTACCAGATGTACGCCCTATCCAATACATTACAAAATAAATTGTAGGGCTGGGGGGATGTGTTACACTTAAATAGTAACTCACAAAAATTGTGTTTTTAATTACTGAAAGCCTATAGCTGGGTAAGACCTCACAGTCTCAAAGTGTCCAGCTTGGGGAACCATACCTTTTGTCTGAGTAGCCGTTTGGTTGCTGCCACCCCCCTGTGTCCTTCATGTGCAAGCTGGACCATCTTCTCACGGAGGGACTCGGGTATAATAACCTTGCATCCCTTTAGGACATGATCCTCTACGATGGAGAGTTCGTCTCTGACCTGGTCCAACCACCTGATGTCGTCTTTTACTGTCTCCGGTTCACGTCTGGCTTGCTGTTTCATGTGAGCCCGTTTGTCTAGCAGTATGCAGTGCCGGACTATATGCAGGGCTGGGTCCTGCTCTGATTGAGCGACCATCTCTGGCCATCCTAACGGGAGTAGTTGCAGGTGGTGGACTACCTAGTTGATGTACGCGTCCGCTATGGACGGTTGGTCTCCCGCTGGTCTCGTGGGGTGGCGGGACAAGTAGTCTGCTGGATTGTCCTCCTTGCCCGGACGGTGTTTGATGACAAACTTCTAGTCTTGGAGGTGCAATCCCTACCTTGCGATTCTCTGTGGCATTCTTGCCTTTGGGTCTCCGTAGATCGCGAGCAGGGCGTGGTGGTCAGTTATGCCTGTGAATTCCTTTCCATATAAAAACAGATGGAAATATTCACAAGCCCACCCCACCGCCAGGCTCTCTTTCTCCGCTTGGGAGTAGCTTGTTCTGTGGTAGTGAGGCTCCTGCTAGCGTACGCCACAATCAATATGTTGAATGGACTTGCCGGGTCTTTTTGGGTAAGGATGGTGCCCAGACCTACAGGACTGGCGTCAACAATCACTTCTGTGTTCCGTTGTGCATGAAAGTAAGCCATGTCCTCTGCTTTGGTGAGAGTGTTATGGATGGTTTCGAAGGCTTGCTGGCAATCCTTGGACCACGCAAAGGGTTGATCCTTGCGAGTGAGTAGGCACAGAGGGTTGCTTACTGTGGCATAGTCTTTTAAGTACCCGGCGCAATAGCTAGCAAGTCCAAGGAAAGAGCGGAGTTCTGTCGTGTTTGTGGGGGGGGCGAGGCCATATTGAGAGCAGCCACTTTGTCTGGCTCTGGACGCATCCCTTTGTCCAAAAAGATGTGTCCGAAAATCGTAGGGACCCCTTGCTGAACTTGCACTTGTCCTTGTTGAGGGTGAGGCCTGCTGCTTCCAATGCGGCGCACACTCAGTGGAGGGCCACGTCGTGCTCCTCCTTGGTCTTTCTGAACACTAGTACGTCGTCTGAGTAGTTTAGGCAGTTTGGCACATGTCATATTACCCTGTGGATTTCCTCCTGAAAAATTTCTGCGGCTGACGAAATGCCAAAGCTGAGCCTTTTATATTGGAAGAGTCCCATGTGGGTCATAAATGTTGTGATGTATCGTGATTCGGGGCTTATTTCTATTTGATGATACCCCTTTGTTGGGTCTAGTTTTGAGAATGTCTTGGCTCCGTGGAGGAGGTGAATCATATCTGTGATTCGTGGTGCCTGATGTCTCTCTCTTTCAATTGCCACATTCGCCCTTCTCATGTCGACACACAGTCAAATCAACCCGTCTGGGGACTTTTTGGGGACGGGGACTATGGGAGACACCCATGGATTTGGGCCTGTGACGGGCTTGATGACTTGTGACTTGATGGGTTTTTCTAACTCCTCTTCCACCTGCCTCTGTATGTTTACAGGTATCCCTCTAAAGTGCTGCGCCACTAGTGGGATGTCAGGGTTGATGTGTAGGTGAACTTTCCTGTTTTTGAGCTTTCCTAGACCTTTGAACAGCTTCAGGAATGCTTCCTCAATTGCTTCCGGTTTCGCGAAGTATTTGTGGGCCATTAAGTGGTATAGAATGTGCACCAGGCCCATGTCAACAGCCGTTTTGAAGCTCAGGATGCAGCCGCTGTTGGCCTCGGTCTTGAGTATATGTAGTGGTATCTTCGCAGCATGTGACTTGTGCGCACACCAAGCTGTGATGGTGCCTTTGCATAGCAGAGGAGTTGTTGCGCCGTGCGGGTATATATCCACTGTGGCCTTGCGTATTTTTGGTGGACGGGTCAGAGAGTTGTAAGCCTGTTCACTGATGATGTTAACAGTGGCTCCTCTGTCTATGAGGAACTCCAGGGGTGTGTCGTTTACTTGCAGCGTGAGGATGGGGCTATGTTGTCTGGACATTTCGTTGTTAAGCGCCCAGACATATCCCTTCTTTCTCTGGTCATCCTCAGATGATGGGGTGTCGCTGGTCGAGGACGACCGCATCTCGATGTATCTGACGAATCGTCTTTGCTGGCTGCACCTCAATGCGTCCCCTGGACGTCTGTCCTCTCTCGTATAGGTGCTTCTCCATTCTCTGTTCTCTCTGCATTCTGTTCTGGGGTCATTGTCTGGTCTCATGTCTGGCGGGCTTTGGCACAAGCTCCTTCTGCGTTCTTGAGTTCTCTGCCTGCTTGACGTGGGTGCGTGGCGCATTTTTGCATACTGCCCTGAAGCGGTCCATCCCTCCACAGGTGACACATTGTTGGCCTACCGCTGGGCATTCTCCTGTATGTGGGTATTCGTACCCGCACCTGTAGCAGGTGGCATCTAGTCGCTTGCTGCCCTGGCTAGCAAAAGTGGCCAGTATGTTGATTTGGTCCTGATGTGTTGCGAGCTGTTGTATGGCTATTTTGTCAAGGCTGTCCAACTGTGATTCCACAGCTGCTTCCATCCTGGCTAGGGCCAGCATTTCCTCAAATGTTCACTGTTTTTGCAGTAATTGCTTCCTGAAAGGTTGCGATATGCATCACGCTATGACCTGTTTTTGCAACGCTTCCTCGTTAGAGTATCGGTGGAATTCGCAGTATTTAAGTTTGATGCGGAGGCGCATCACCAAGTTATCGAGGGACTCACCCTTTTCTTGTCTGGTGGTGTGGAATATATGTCACTCATAATCGATGTTAGTATGGTGCGCTAAGTAGTCCGATAGCTTGCCATGTAGTTCTCCGTAGGTAGTGGTGTCCAGGTTTAGTAGTTCTCCTGCAATGTCTCTGAGCGCTGGTCCTACCGCCACGGACAGGGTGTTTTTTAGTCTGGCGCCGTCCATGAGGCCTATGGCCCCCACGTAAAATTTGAAGTCCCTTAGCCATGTGGCCCAGCGGGGGCCCAGGTTAGTGGCATCTCTCAAGTCAAATGGAGTGGGCATGTGCAATACTTGGGGTGTCCCTCCTGCCACTGGGGCCTGATTGGCATTTGCATCTGCTGCCCCCTATGGTCTCGATGAGGATGTTGAAGGTGCTGATGAGGCCGACGATGCCACCGGATCTGACATGATGCAGGGTTAGGGGCTACTTCTGGTATGGCGTGAGGGGTCTTTTAGAGGTATCGTTGAATTATTTGTGGTGGTATGACCACTGTGGGCTTTGGCCTTCTCCAGGTCGCCTGCCTGGTCCTGCGTGTATGTCCTCTGGTTGTGGTGTCTTTATCCTGTTGGGTCACCCCTGCCTCTTGTGGCCCAGGCTGTGCTTTGTTGTCTCTGTGCAAATGCTTCCCGTTGCACATGCCTTCAGGGGAAGCTATTTTCATCAGCCGCTTATCTACACGGCTTACGTTCTGTGCCTTTAAACTGCAGGCTTACTGTGCTGCCTTACCGGCTGGGGCGGCTCTCAGCTGGGTGCCCCTCCCCCTTCACGGGCGGCCACTGCCTTCCTCCTGGCTTTTCTCGTGGTCTCTGGGTTCCTCCCGCTGTCGGGGACCACGGGGCATCTTCCTCAGCACGGTTCTGGACACCGCTGCTGCAGGCGGCGGTGTGGCTGCTCTGCCATGCCTCCTCGGGCTGTTCGGTGGGCTGCTGGGCATCGCAGGGCCCTCTTATAACTGGGCGGCGTGGAGGGGCAGCCTCGGGGAGGTGTGCCGACGCGCTCGAGCTGTCCGGCGACAGACCTCCTGACACGGCGGGTCGACGGTTACCATCTCGTCGCCATTGTAGAACCTTTGGTCACCGTGCAATGATACACGGAACACGGGGCTCCAGAAACACGGCTTACTTTATTCACTGCGAGCTAACAACTGCCCTCCCTCATGTCCGTCCCCCTCCCCAGCCCAACGTCACTTCCTGCCCCTGGGACCGCAACGGCGGACCTCCCCCTAACAATGTGGAGGGGCTGCTGATCAGGATGTTACATCTGATGTTAATCTTTATTATCGTTATTTTCCACAATGTATGCAGTTCATCGGTTGAGGTGATGAAGGGTTGAGTCAGCCTAACCGGGGTATCGAACCTCTGACGTCAGCACCTTGCCCATGAGCTTCCACAGGCAAAGGAGATGTGAATCAGGCATAGATAGGGTTACAGGGAAGGTGGTATAGGTTATGGAGGGAAAGGCAGAACCAATCTTGATTCATTTGCTGGTGGATATCCAACTGTGTTCTTGCTGAAGTCATAGCTCTGCGAGTTTCACATGATCTGACCTGGACAACTGCACCGTTGAGTCCTTGACACCGAGGAAGCAGGAGTCAGGATGGTCCCAAGGTGAAGAGCTCTGGACTGCACTTTCAAGGTAAGAAGCAGGAGTGTCTGTCGTAGCGGGCTTGCAGGGCAGCACCCAATGCTGCGGTGCTGATTTTCTAAAGCAAATGGCTGTCAGGCTTTAAGGAAGTTAGGGAGAGCCCTCTACAAACGTACATATGATTATTTTTTTTAAGACGTATAGGCCTGGTCAAAGCGAGTCATTGTTCCGTCAGGAAGCAAGAGGGGGAAGGTTCCAGAATCCACAAGACTGCACAAACTCACTCAGGGAAGTGAGCACATGGCGGAGAGTGACAACCTGTGCCAGCGCTCTTCAAAAGAAGATATGTTCCAATCAACTGCACTGTTACAGGGTAGTATTTGCCCCGGGTCCCCTTCGTAGTAAGGCCCAGCCCCCGTACCTCAAGAAGCACTCGGACACAGGTCTGCTTGCTACGGGTTCCCGGAGGCTACTGCCGAGCACGGGCGTCCCCTTTATTAACCGTGCATGCGCGACGCTCAGGCATTCGTTGCGCACGTGTACAACAACATGACTCCGTAACATGCAAAAGAGCACTGGAAAATCTGAGTCCAAATCATACAAGTAATGTAAGAAGTGTGTTGTGGTGTTGTAGCGTATCTGACACTTCCTGAATAGCCAAACCATGGATAAGTGAGGTGCGTAGGCCGCACGGCAACTTACTGGGCGGATGCGCCCATGGTAACACACCCAGCAGACCGGGGAAGGCTTGTGTTGGCCAACCCAATGTTTTCAGTCCTTTCTAAGAAATCAGGGAGTCCCATGTTGTGGCCTAAATAGATGACAGGACGCTGTAGGGTTTCTAACAGTCTTTATTGACTGACAACAGGGAGAGAGGTTCTAAGGCGGCCTGGTGGCGCGGGGCGCTTACTCACAGTTCACTGCGATCAAGTCCTATGCTTCCCCAGTTGATTCACTGTGGAAAGGTTGTGCTCACCGGTGGCACGCTGTAAACTCCTAGGGCCCCCATGAAGCCTCCTGTGGCTGTGGTGTTACGCCCTAGAAGCTGTGGTGTGAGTTCTGTCACTCACTTCTCCTCGTCATGTAAATCAGGAGCAGCGCGCCTCTGTGACCGCTTCAGCTGGCCGGGCGCCAACTCTGAAGCGGGAACGTTTTCCCGCGGAGCGTGGGCTCGCAAGATCCCGTCTCGCGAGATCTCGCGAGAACACGCTCCCGCGATCACGTGATGTCCCCACACACCTCCTTTGCTGGGAAAAAGAATGGGTGCTCACTCCATGATGAAGTCCGCATATTTCCTGGGTTTCCTTCTCTCTCTCTGGGGCCTGCCAGGATCAGGGTATGGAGCGGGATTGATGAAGTGTCCTTGGGAGGGTGCTGGTGATTCAGGTTCTCTTTGTCCAGCTCTTTGCTGTGATTCCCTGGGTGTTGTTGGGGGGATGGAGCTTGCAAAGTCGTTGTGATGGTTCGGCTCTATGGTGTCTCCGCTTGGGAGGTGATGGTTCTCGTATGACTCTTGGCAGACTTGATCTCCTCCAGTGTCTCCTTGCAAGTGTACGGTGTCTTCTTTCCTGCGGTACATGGCTACCTTCTCTAGATTCCATCTCCTGCCATCGCTGGTGCAAATGTGGTTTGTCCCTCTCTCCATGACTTCTATGGGAGTGCTGTATCTGGAACCAGTGGAGGTGTCCTTGTGGGGAAGTCGTATCTTCACCAGATCCCCTTTGTTGACTTGTGTGTGTCTAGCGGCTCGGCGCAAATCCCCCTGTGCTTTCATTGCTTCTTTGTTGCGCTGCATGCGGCACGTTACGTCATCCATGTCAACGTCTTCGTCGGCCCTCACTTGCTGGGGCCATGGTGGTACCAGTGAGGATGCTGCCCTTCTCCCCCTCAGCAGATGGAAAGGTGAAACACCTGTGACGGCGTTGGGGGTGAGACGGTGGGCCGCTACGGCTTCTTTGACCGTCTTGTATGGCTCTAGGCCCGAGGCGTGAGCCAGTTGTAGCGCCCCCTTGATGAAGCGGTTGGCCCGCTCGACTATGCCATTTGCCTGTGGGTGATATAGACTTGCTTTTCGCTGTTTGATGTTGTTGAGCTTGAGACATTTTTCCATTTCTCTGGAGACTAGCTGGACTCCATTGTCTGTGACGAGTTCTTCGGGCAGGCCCTCCCGCTGGAATATGGCGGTGAGTGTTTCAACGACTGTTCCTGTGGTGATGTCTGGGGTGAAGTCCGCTTCCACCCATTTGGAAAAATAGTCGACCAAGACTATCCCGTACCTGTGTTCTGGGGGCATGTTGTCCAGCGGCCCTATGAAATCCAGCCCCAGTTTTCGCCACACCCCTTTGGGGACTTCGGTGGGCAGCATGGGGGCTTGCCTCACGGCTAGGCGCTTGTCCCTGTTTGAGCATTCGTGGCACCTATCGACCATCTGCCGAACGTCCTGGTCCATACCTGGCCACCAGTATGCGTCGCGTATCCTTCGTCTGGTCATGTTGCACCCTAAATGGCCCGAGTGCGCTCTGCACAGTATGACTTTGCGGATTCCGCTGGGTGGGATGATTTGATCACCTCTGAGAATGAGACCGTTCATGGCGGTGATTTCCTCGTTCACCTTCCAGTAGGGACGAAGGCCTTCGGGGATCGCTCTCTCGTTGGGCCATCCATTTCGAACCCAGGTGCTTACGTGCCTTAGGGCGTAGTCCTGCTCGAACTCTTCCTGCCAGTGGCGCTCGCTCATTTCCATGTACTCGACGTTCCTCAAGTCGCCAATGGACGCAACGACACATTCGTCTTCCAGGAATGTGGTTCCGGGGGCGCTTTGGTTAAGGAGCCTGGACATGCAGTCCGCTTGTGTGTTTTTCCAGCCCGCAATGTGTTGTATCTCATAGGTATACTCTTGGAGCTTTGCGGCGATCCTGGCCAGTCTGGGGGTGGCCGTCTTGGTGCCGCCCGGGCTCAGCATGTGAATTAGGGGTTTGTGATCGGTGATCAACTTGAATCTTGTCCCCCGTACGTAAGATCTGAAATAGTCGACGGCCCAGGCGCATGCCAACATCTCTTTCTCTACCGTAGAGTAATTCTTCTCGGATGAGGATAATACCTTGGATGCAAACGCCACAATGTTCTCAGTGTCACCCTTCTTCTGGGTCAAGGTGGCCCCTAGGCCGTATGCGCTGGCGTCAGTGGTGATGTAGGTGTCCCATTCAGGGTTGTATGGTTTAAGACACGGCATGTGTAGAATCCTTTTCTTGATTTCGCCGAAGGCCTCATCTTGTTCTGGGCCCCAAGAGTACGCTGCCCCCTTCTTCAGAAGCTCCCTCATGGGAGACGTGGTCTCAGAGAACCTGGGGACGAATTTGGCATAGTACTCGGCTAGGCCTAAGAATGAGCGTAGTTCCTCTTTGGACATCGGCACCGGCGCTTCTGTAATGGCCTCCATGAGGTTCTTCTTGGGGCTTACCCCATCACTCGAGATGCAGTACCCAAGATATTCTACCTTGTTCACCCCGAAGACGCACTTTTCATGGCGTAGGTGAATGCCTTCCTCCTGAAGTCTGCTCAGGACCGACTTGAGTGCCTTGTCATGGGTCTCGTTGTCCTTGGCGTATACAGAATGTCGTCTTGGAAGAATGAGACATTGGTGAGGCCTTTCGGTAGGGAGTTCATCATCCTCTGGAATGCAGATGCTGCGGACGATAGCCCGAAAGGCATGCGGGTGTATTGGAAGGTGCCAAAAGGAGTGATGAACGCCGTCAGGGGGCGGGAGGACTTGTATAGAGGAATCTGGTGATAGGCATCACGCATGTCCAGCTTCGAGAAAATGGCCGCCTCCTTCATCATGAGGACAATCTCATTGATGCTGGGGAGTGGGAAGCTATCCGTGATCACCTCCAAGTTCAGGCTTCTCAGGTCGATGCAGATCCTGAGGTCGTTGCTGGACTTTTTCTTTACTACTACTACCAGACTCAGCCACTCTGAGGATTCTACGGTTTCAATGGTTCCTTCTTCGACCATCTTCCTCAGGTGGGCGTCCAAAGCTGGTCTAGCGGTGGCAGGTACTGCCCTTACTTTGTGCTTGACTGGGGTAGCGTTGGGTTTCAGCCGAATTTTGTGGACGAAGTTTTTCACTTTTCCCGGTTTCTCGGAGAACAGGTTTGGAAAGATCTCCTTGTAGTTTTGCGCTGCTCCTGACGAGATCATGAGCACCTGTTCCGGAGTTCTGGGATCTAGTTTCATGCTGAGTTTGTGTTGGTCATCCCACCCCAGCACGGCTGGACCTTTGGGTGAAAAATACACTTTGGTGGTGGTAGACCTCCCTTTAAAATCGATCCGGGCCTTGATGTAGCCCAACAGGTCAACCGTTGCCCCTCCAAACACGGTCGGTTTTTGCCTGGTTGATCTAATCTCCACTTTTTCTTGTCCCATCATCTCCTTGTACATGTTGATGGGCAGAATGGTGAGGTCGGATCCCGAATCAGCCATGACGCGCGTTTCCATTCCGTCCACTTTAATGGTGCAGTGGGGCTTTTCTCTTCTGGCATGGGGGGCATTGACCATGACAACCAAGGGTCTGTCCTGCAGTTCATCATCATCAGTTGAGGTGCATTCACCGTCAACACGGGAAACAGTTTTCTCCCGCCAAATGCATGCCGGAGCCACGTGGCCAATGCGTCCGCACTTGGAGCACTCCTTATTCCTGGCGGGACAGTTGCGGTCGTTCGCCATGTTCTTGGGAATGGCGCATCTGTAACATTTCGGTGCCTCCTTTTTCCTGGGACTTTTGTCTTTGGGGCCGTCGCGGGAATGCTTGTCTCTGCGACCTCTCCATTGTAGCGCCGCCATTTCGGGCACAGGCAGGTGACTTCCCGCCTCCTTGCGTCTGCTGGAGGTTTCTTCCTCCGCCCTGGCAATCTGGATGGCTTTATCGAGGGTGACCTCCTTTTCTTGGATGAGTTTGTCCTGTACTTTCCTAGAGTTGGTGTGGACAACGAGCATGTCGCAGATGACCTGTTCTGCATTGTCTCCAAAGGCGCAAAGAGAAGCGAGTTCCCTCATCCTGGTGATGTAGTCATCCACGGGTTCGCTCCCTTCCTGTTTGCGAGTGTAGAATCTCAGCCTGTGCAGTACAATGTTCTCCTTATTGGTGAACCTCTTCATGATGCGACGAGTCGCTTCTTTGTAAACATCTTCGTCTTCGATGTCATCGTCGGCCGCAGGTATTTCTTTAAGGCCGGCAAAGATGCGCTGACCTTCAACCCCTAGCCCATTTAGCAGCATCGCCCTCTTCCTGATGGGGGCATATCGCGTGCCGCCCACTGCTTCCAAGTAGGTGGAAAAAAGGGGTTCCCATTGCATCCAAGGAATTGCCGGTGTCCCTGGCAAGGGGAGAAACGCAGGGGGTGGTGTGGCGCCTTGCATGGTGGGTCCGTGGGACTTCTGGTATCCTCGTTGCCAGTTATTTTGTGGCCTAAATAGATGACAGGACGCTGTAGGGTTTCTAACAGTCTTTATTGACTGACAACAGGGAGAGAGGCTCTAAGGCGGCCTGGTGGCGCGGGGTGCTTACTCACAGTTCACTGCGATCAAGTCCTGTGCTTCCCCAGTTGATTCACTGTGGAAAGGTTGTGCTCACCGGTGGCACGCTGTAAACTCCTAGGGCCCCCATGAAGCCTCCTGTGGCTGTGGTGTTACGCCCTAGAAGCTGTGGTGTGAGTTCTGTCACTCACTTCTCCTCGTCATGTAAATCAGGAGCAGCGCGCCTCTGTGACCGCTTCAGCTGGCCGGGCGCCAACTCTGAAGCGGGAACGTTTTCCCGCAGAGCGTGGGCTCGCAAGATCCCGTCTCGCGAGATCTCGCGAGAACACGCTCCTGCGATCACGTGATGTCCCCACACACCTCCTTTGCTGGGAAAAAGAATGGGTGCTCACTCCATGATGAAGTCCGCATATTTCCTGGGTTTCCTTCTCTCTCTCTGGG
Organism: Ambystoma mexicanum; assembly: GCF_040938575.1. Taxonomy (NCBI): domain Eukaryota; kingdom Metazoa; phylum Chordata; class Amphibia; order Caudata; family Ambystomatidae; genus Ambystoma; species Ambystoma mexicanum. The sequence continues at coordinate 58,164,265 of NC_090938.1, forward strand.
GCCTGCCAGGATCAGGGTATGGAGCAGGATCGATGAAGTGTCCTTGGGGGCGCGCTGGTGATTCAGGTTCTCTTTGTCCAGCTCTTTGCTGTGATTCCCTGGGTGTTGTTGGGGGGATGGAGCTTGCGAAGTCGTTGTGATGGTTCGGCTCTATGGTGTCTCCGCTTGGGAGGTGATGGTTCTCGTATGACTCTTGGCAGACTTGATCTCCTCCAGTGTCTCCTTGCAAGTGTATGGTGTCTTCTTTCCTGCGGTACATGGCTACCCTCTCTAGATTCCATCTCCTGCCATCGCTGGTGCAGATGTGGTTTGTCCCTCTCTCCATAAATTCTATGGGAGTGCTGTATCTGGAACCAGTGGAGGTGTCCTTGTGGGGAAGTCGTATCTTCACCAGATCCCCTTTGTTGACTTGTGTGTATCTAGCGGCTCGGCGCAAATCCCCCTGTGCTTTCATTGCTTCTTTGTTGCGCTGCATGCGGCACGTTACGTCATCCATGTCAACGTCTTCGTCGGCCCTCACTTGCTGGAGCCATGGTGGTACCAGTGAGGATGCTGCCCTTCTCCCCCTCAGCAGATGGAAAGGTGAAACACCTGTGACGGCGTTGGGGGTGAGACGGTGGGCCGCTACGGCTTCTTTGACCGTCTTGTATGGGTCTAGGCCCGAGGCGTGAGCCAGTTGTAGCGCCCCCTTGATGAAGCGGTTGGCCCGCTCGAGCAGCACGCCTCTGTGACCGCTTCAGCTGGCCGGGCGCCAACTCTGAAGCGGGAACGTTTTCCCGCGGTGCGTGGGCTCGCGAGATCCCGTCTCGCGAGATCTCGCTCCCGCAATCACGTGATGTCCCCCACATCCCATTCATCCAATTAGCCCACGCCCACGTGCCATGTTGTAATGTACGATGACGCGACACCGGGTGAGAGTCGTCTGCGAACCACGCCAGCTGCATCCTCTCGCCATTTTCCATCATGTTATTTGTATAGTGCCTGCACTAGGACATGCTTACTCTGACACTTGCTAGCGCCAGCAGTGCAGCCCAAACACAGCATATTCCTTCCCCTTTTGTGGTGCAGTTACTGCACAGATTTGCAGCACTTTCCTGTTCATTTACAATGAAATATAAAACGAAGTGATGGATGTCGTCATACAAACCCTTACTTAACCAGATTGTTGGTTTTAACGCCATTAAGCTAAACATCCAGTTCAAAACGCACACCATTAAAATGATAGGTGATGGATTTCAATGTCTGGATTATAATTTATTTTTATATAGTGCTTTAATCTAAAGAGCTTTATATTGGATATATTTACAAACATTACTATTATTACCCAATCTAAATTGGTACTGGCCGGGTTTTGAACGGGGACTTTCAGATCAAACGCAGATCACAGCAACAAGCGTTTAACTCGCTGAGCCATTTTAGCAGCCATATCAATGACTGATTAATGTCCTTGTTAATGGCCATCACTTTGCTTGGGAGTGTTAACTCGAGAAGTGTTAACTTAGGGTCCAGGGTAATACGCTTGGTCATTGCCCCCATGGGTACTAACAAACGTGAACATGGGACTTCACTGGTTGTCTCATCAGAATGCTTGGAATCAAGACATTTATTTAGGCAATATGACATTGACGATTGTGTACTAGTGATCTTTATTCAATATGTGCAGGTTGTGTATTGGTACGGTCACTGTGCTAAAAGAAATGGTCTATCGGTGCCTGTTGGGCAAGGCTCCCCCCCCTCACCCAATCCCTTAGTGTATCAGCTCTGGCTATGGCCACACGGTCAATATGACCCAAGGAGGAGGGGCATTACCAGTCGGGTAATACCCCGGGGGCCATAGTTAACAGAGCCCCAGGGGCATTACCCGACCGGCTATGCCGATGGTCATATTGCCATTAGTACCCCGGCACTTCGTACCGGGGTACTAATAGCAATTTTTCTCGAGTTGAGAAACGGCGCTGCGCTGTTACTCAACTCGAGAAAAAAAAAGCAAAATAAAATTGCCACCAGGGATCGGGGTGAAGAGGCTACACGTAGTGCCTTCTCCCTTTCCATGGCGGACATTAAAACCAATGAAAAAAAAGTAAACAAAAAAAATGGCCGCCATGAAAAGGGCAAAGGGACTACATGTAGGCCATTCTCCCTTTCCATGGCGGCCACTCCAAAATGCAGTGGCGGAGAAGCAGAGACTTCAGAGCCTTGTCGGCGAGGTAAGGCCCGGACTTGTAACAAGCTCATTGACCCTCAACGGGTACTAATATGCAATAGTGCTGTATTCCATAGGTCATTAAAGAGTGGTACTTGACTTTGGCACAAGTTAATTGCCCTGTGGGCCATCACTTTCCTATGCAGGATGCTGCATTTGTAGGTAAAAATGGCTCTTGCCTGAGCTGCTAGAAGTGTAGCGGAAGGTGAGGACTTGGTTGTGTTTCAATCCGTGGGTTAGTTCTAAACTATTAGTCGGTCTTAGAATCTGATGCACACATTTCGCTTTACACATTGTGCTTTGCATCCTCCAACTGCATTTTGCCCCCTTGTATTTAAATCCCTACTTATAGAGGAGGGACTGAATGCATGGGCACGCCACCCCCAAACAGCGCTGCTATGCATACATCATCATCAAACAACTTTCTTCGGCCAACAGGCCATCAAAGTCCATCCTAGCAAAAACATTTACACAATTTCCGTAATACTTTACATCAAAAGACTTTCCATTAATTAGTCAGAGCCCAGTTCATCTCACATCGGTTCACCAGATGTCTTGCCCTTTTAGTGAGGTGGGTGGAGCTATCCAAATGATGCACATTTTTATAGTGTGGGCAATGCATAGGTGATCCTCAAGTCCACTGTGAAAAGTTGGCATCAATGTACACTAGCACCTGAAGAGAATCTTACGCGCAGAATCAAATTACCATAATAAATGATCTCAGACCCAATAACCGGACAGGCTCAAAGAATATTGCAAGTACTACTTTATTGTCAGCTCAAATAAAGTAGGGACATCTGGTGATCATATAAAATGCAGCTCACTCACTCTCGTGTAATGTTTGATTACACAAATACTTTATACTTCAATGTACGTCAGCTGTGAAGTCATCCTGCTCGGCAAACAGCAACATCTATCGAGGGGAGGGATTGGTTAGGGCAACATATACACTTATAGTATGTGCAATTGGTAATAACATCATCGGCTGCACCTTATCTAGTAGGCATGCCTCTAACTACCCTTAAATATGTGTAATACTGTTTATAGCAAAATACTAACAATGGAGTGGCTTTTGCAACACTATATAGCAAAACTATATAGCATGCTGCTCATGATTGGTTGGCATAGCATCCCAAACTTGGATATTCGGCTCCTAGCAGCACGTGAACATAACAAAACCCAGGTGCAGAGAACAACGCCAGTCGACTGACCACTTTGGTCAATTAGTCTGCCATCTGTCATCAGTTAGGCCACAAGCCAAGGCTTCTCCTTTATAGTTGATCTTGCTGACTGTTTTCTTCTCTGTGACCTTTAAAGGAATCAGGGTACACCACTATCTTCGTCTGAGGCCTCATGAATAGACCTTGTCTTCTGTTCTTGCACCACGTGTTAGTAGACCACAAATGTGTCCATTTTGTCCTTTTATTTACTGCTATTTGATTTAATTGTGCTGGGTGCTATTACTCCTCTTGGCCTCTGGCGACTTGGTCGTTCCACCTTATATATGCTTTTTGCATCTTTACTTGTCTAATATTTGGCACTTTCAGATGTTTTCGCTTCTGCTTAATCTAAGAGAAATGTGCCTGTCGTTCATAGCTTCTCCTGGTTAACTCCTTTTGCACTTTCCAATTACATCCTGCTGGATCATCCTTAGTTTTAGTAAAACAGATATTCTTTGTTCTTCGCACAAAGCTGTTTCTGCAGCGTCTCCTAGTTCTGCAGCCTCGGTTTGTCTCTGAGGTAGTTTCAATGCGATCCAACGTCCATCTTTTCATCATGGCCACTCTGTTTACGTTATCGTTTCTATTGCAACAAGCTTCTATATGTCATATCTACCTTGCGTTTCTGCATATGTACATTCATTGAGCTTCATCTCACTCATCTTTCCAACACAGACGATTTCTTCACTTCTTTACACTTGATTACTTTGTAACTTTAATTGCACCTTGATTCTTTAAGTATCTGCATATATCTTCTGTGCGTCCTTGTGTCTTCCATTTATGACTTCACTTTACTCATGTCAGTTTGCACTGACATGGTGTATGTCGAAATCCTTTCACCACTGTGTACGAGGGTACATTCAATGAGGCTGTCTGAGTGCATAACGTCTCTCATATCTTCAGTGCTATATTGGGATGATACTTGGTGACACACACACAGCGCTCTCTTGACGTTCTTCCAGTATGCCGGAGGTGAGGGGCGGGCACTAAAGATGACATCACCTGCTCCTCTACACCAGTATAAAGTTCCCATCACTACCATTACCGTTTCTGCATGTCTACCTTTGTTGCAAGGGCGGCAATGTACAACAAAAAAACCAATGGAAACGTTTGGGTATTACAAACTTGTGCATTAATGCAGTCAGCATTCTGAAAAGGCCCCATGCAGCAATGCAGTTTCCACTGCACCTGGCTTGCAACAGGGGAGACAGGCGGGGAAAGGGTGAAGCCACATATTGCCTGAGAACAAAGCACCTCCTCTTGTACAACTTCATACTACTCATAAGTTAACCACAAGAGTTGCCAAGCCTCCGCTCAAACAACCCATGATGAGAACGCGGCTACTGAAACGTCACATACCGGAAGCTCTTTCTGGAACGTTGACATATTCAAGATGGCATCCTAAGTTAGGTTGATGTGTAAACTGTTGCGATCACCATTTTCACCTCTTCTTGGCACTGACAACTTTCTTGGTGTACGTGACTAACTTCCACCCAGAGTGGCTAATCGGAAGTGCCGTTTTATTTCTCAAATATTCTGACCTTGATGAACCCGCAACTGACATTCATCCATCGCCACTAAAAAATTGGTACACAACCTGTTTCCTGTACCAGCATTAATTAGGCAATTGAAACTTTATTTGGTTATATCTTTCTTTGGGGGGGTTTAAAAAGTCTTCCAGGCTCCATATTATCTTTTGGGGTTCTGCATTTTAAGCTTATCAGCGAGGCAAGAGATGATAGAAGACTAACTGGGGATGAATTGTCTAGAATACCCCACTAACCCTAAAAAGCTCAGAGATCTTTTTTGGTTTTGAGTACCAGGGTTTCTTGAACAGCTTTTACCATTTCACTTTGGGGTTGGACAAGCCCTTTTCCCACAAAAGACCCAAGATACTTGACGGCTGATTGTGACACGTGATATTTTTGGGGGGTTTGCAGTAAGGCCGGCCTTTTTCAAGGCTCTGATGGCTGAATGTACATGTGTTCTTTCCATGTTCTACTATGAATGATTATATCATAGATATAAGCTACAAAGAAGAGTAAGGCCAAAGGACTTGGTCCATTAGCGTCTGAAATATGGCTGGTGCCCCGTGAAGTCCAAAAGGTAACAACTTGAATTGAAATAGTCCAATAGGGATGGAGAAGTCTGTATTCTCCTTGTCCTCCAGATTAACTGGTACTGTGGAGAATCCTGCAGACCCCCCATGAAAACCCTTCTTAAAGTCTCCTCCGAGGGGGCCCGGAGAGGGCAGACGCTTCCTGGTCCCAATCCTGGAGGTGGTGTACTGCGGGAGGATCACCTGGACGGAGACAAGGCCCACGGTAGTGGGGAGGCTGCACAGGGTGAGACACAGTATTTCTCCTTGAAGAGGAATACTCTTACCACAGGCTTACAGGAGGAATTAGCTTACTGCTATTTTGATATATCCCAGTCTCCCACTAAGGATGGAAAGGTAGGCGTGGTCCAATCTAGTGTTGAACCCAAAGAACAAATCTTTTATACTCCTAAATCCCTATCCTTCACAATGCCAGAAGTATGCCAAAAGGAACAATAAACATGAGACTTTTCCTGCCCCATCTGTTTCTTAAAAGGTTAAACCTTATTACTCCTCATTTAATAATATAATTCTCAAACCGTTTCAAGAAGCAAAGAAACTGAAATTTTCTAAAGTGGACTGCATTTCCCAGAATCCATCATGGACTGTGAAGAAGAAGAGGACTTAGGAGGCATGGAGGAACCAAGGACAGGCAGGCAGCCCTAATAGCTTTTGGCAAGGCCAGGCAATTAGTCCTTAGGGCCTATGCCTGAGGCCAATTAACACACCCGAGGGGCATAAAAGGCTGCAGCAGGAAGACTCAGTAGAAAGAAGCTGTAGCTGGAAGGTCAGCAGAAGCAGAAGAAGCAGAGCACGCGGCTGGCAGTTCACTAGGAAGGGTTACCACAGAAGGGACGCCGGAGCTGACAAAGAGCAGAATATGCCTGCAAGCTCTGAGTTGGTCCTGTGCTCGCAGGCCCTGTTTGGCCGTGGCAGCATTGGAATAGGCTGAGAGAGACAGGCAGTCTTTCCAGATTTGCCTAGTTGCTGTGAATGCAGAGCTGAAGTCGAGCATTCATCCGAGACCCGTGTGCAGAAGCAAGATGAGGGAAGCCAGAGAAGGGAAGATTTTCGATTAATGATGCCAGATCAGAGACACCCGTGCAGCTCAGGGGTGTGGGTCCCAAGAGCGCCTGTAGCAGCAGCAGTAGAAGCAATCAAGCCGGGAAGCAGAAGCAGCTCGCAGTCATTGTGATTGTGAAGCTCCCTAAACCCAATCATCCAAAATACCTTGCCGGTAAATGTAACAAGCATAATAAAGCGGGTAAAAGTTGTTTGTGGAAGTGGGAAGTAATTCTAACAAGGGAATTGTATACCGCACTTATACCAACAAAGCTGAAGTTCCTGCGTGTGAAGAAAGCTTCTCTTTTCCCCATTATTAGAAATAAACTGTTGCTGAATGCTCGAGTGTCTCCTATTAAGGAGCAGAAGGGTGCCGGTAAGTCTCATGAAGTAGAAGCTAACTTGCCCGCAATGTTACAAACTCATATAACATCAAGGAGTGGTCGCATACATGAAACTTTGTTGCCCAAGTTCTTTGGATGCATAACGCTCAACGGGAAAAGGCAACTCCCATCTTTAAAGTGGTAGTTTACTATCCAAATGGAATTGTGTGTGCCTAATTCAGTTTCTACTGAGAAGTTATTGCTTATAACATACTGAACAATTATATAGCTGTTGTAGATGTTGCTGGAGTCCAAAGAAGAACGAGTATTACCCAAGCCAGTAAACCAGACCCTTTTAAAGTGAAACCAGCTCAATTAGAAACTGCACATCACTGTTCTCAAGTTGTAGAAACTGTTGAACAACCAGAGTACTCTGATACAAGGATAACAAGGATATCCAAGGCTGGAAAAGTGGCAATACAGCTTTAGGGGTAACTATCAGAGGCAAGAAAGTGTATATGGAGCTGGGTACTTGTTAAAGGAACTCATTCTAAATCTGTAGACCTGAGACTGTTCAAGCTAAGAGGAAGCAGTCTGGGAGCTAAAGACAGACTGTCTTGTAGCTGCATGATCAAAAGTAAAGGAAATAGGCTGCCCTTTCTTGTCATACAAGAAGGAATTGTGCCTTGCCAACCTGTAGAGGTCGAAGGGCCTTTTTGAAGTTGCCAGAAGTAAAGACAGATTTCGTGGTATCAGCAAGAGAGAAAAGAAAGGCACAGAGGCTCCACTTTCTTGCCATACAAGAGAAAAGAGTGCTTTGCAAACCTGTTGAGGTCAGAGAAGTCCTGTTGAAGTTGCCTAAAACTTTAAGTCGCAGTAGCAGCAGTAGAACTGTGGTTGTCGATACTTTTGTCAGAACATTATTCTTTTGTAGAAAATGCAGATGCACACTGTAGGGCAAGGGGATCTGCTCTACAAGTATCAGGTGCAGAAGGGATTTGCTAAAGAGAGAGCAAACTGTCGTGGTGAATATCTCGGGGTCGGCTGAGCTGTCCGCGGACCTCCGGGCTGGGAGACCCCAACTCCTCCCGTGCTTCCCTGAATGAGTATGAGACACACACAAGGAGCAAGGTGGTTCTGCTGTTTATTATAATAACGGCAGGGATGGGTCTTGGACTGTACGTGTCCGTCCAGACTCTCAACCTTAGTGGGGCTCGCAGGCCCTTTTTACAGCAGTATGACGCGCTACTTGGGTCACCTGGGAAAGTTAGCAAAAAACCTATTGCCACTTCGGATTGGTTCCCTGAGTGGTAGGGTTAGTATAGGATACATATAGAGAAGGATATTAGTGGTTAAGGATGAGTCAGGTGGTATACTTGGGCTGTCCCTACTATTAGATACTTGAAAATCGTTACAAGAGGACCTCTGTTGATTGGCTAATGTTAGTGGCGTCAGTGATGAGTCCCCCTGCATTCTGATTGGTCCACTCGCGAGCCCCCAAGCCTGGGACCATCGTCGTTCCCAGCTCGCGGTGTACCTGTCATTAGCAACAATGTGCAGGTATGTGTTCGTGCAGACAACGTACAGGTCTGCTCATAGACTTGTGAGCGGGCCGTTCCCATCGCCGTAGGTGTCCATCTTGCCGCTTCGCTGTTGCAACCTACTCCCAGACGTGGGACCCAGGGGACTTTCTGTCTTGTGGGTTTGGCACCTTGTCAGATCTGCTTGGTCACGTGTGGAGAGGCCATAACTGGAGCAGAATTCTGCACATTAGAATTGTATTTTGTTTCTGTGGGCTTGGCTTTTTTTACAGGTGTAACCTTGGCGCTGGCTGGTAGCATGCGAGTTGTAACATCGTGGCCTTGGCTATGAGCTCTCGCTGGTGCTCGTTCTGCATGATCAGCACTTGTACTCTTGCTCTGAGAGGGTTTTCATGATGAGGCTCTTGCTTGCTGCCTACTCGGGCCTAGTTCATGGGTGGCGATGCATAATCCATTGTACGGAGGTTGAGGTTTGACATGGCGTCACAAGCAGTGTTAGGTATACATGATGGCGTCATCACAGGGCGAGTGGTGGGAGAAGCATCAGCAAGCATATATACGAGTTCTTCAAGAGTCTTGCGTTTCTGCACTACTATAAGAAGGCCTATGTGAAAAATAACAACGTTGCACGTCAGTGGGTGTGTCAGTCACCTACATCATAGCACTGAATATGTTCTTCGTGTAGGTTGGTGTGTGAGCGACCAGTGTGCATGGTGGCACGTGTGTTCTTGGCAGTTGGCTAGGTCGTTATGGCATCTCTAACGATGTGGATACTTGTGGCCGTTGTCTTAGTCAAGTTCATCCATGCCGCAGGTGTCGGCTTGAGTCAGACAGGCTGGTGGGCATACCCTTATCTTCCTGAATCAGGGTATTTTGTCATCTGGTAGATAGACAAACTCGTCCCGTGGGGGGTGCCGGGCCGTGATCCTCTAGGCTATGGTCGTGATGAGATTGGGGGGAGCTTGTTCTCCCATTCTCCCACTTCAGTCCCCCCCTGGTCGACTTGTCGACCACAAGCATATCCTTTTCCTTATCTCCTCTTACTCTCCATACTTTAGTTATTCCAGCCAAGTGTCCTTAGTGGTTGACATGATCTTCGAACGACCAGTACATATAAACACAGCTACCTCCTGGTTTGCAGTGTACCCATCTTCCAATATAGCTCCTCAGGTTTCTTGGGTTCTCCAATTGTACAGATGACGGATCCAAGTGGTTAGTAATGATCTGTTTACGCAGTCTCTCTCTTTCCTTTATTATCACGTCGGTGTGCTGGTCATCATCAGTTGGCATCAAGGGGTGCATGCCAACCATTTCTATCATTTCGTCTGTAGTGCGGGCTCTCCTGGCTTTCCAGAACCTTATTACAATCAACACCGCTGCAGCTAATATTATGCATCCAACTATGATCTTCAGTCCATCTGACAGCCATGATGGCATCCATGACCATAAAAATGAAAACCAACTATTATCCTTCTTCACCCCTTTGCTTTCTTCCATCATTTTGGAGTGCATCTGGCCAGTTGTGATACTGCTTCAGTAAGTGTCCCATTATCTGCATCGTTAGCAGGGATAAATGTGCAGCATGATTGTCCAATTTTCGCACAAACCCCTCCTTCCATAGCCGTGAGAAGATCCAGTGCATATCTGTTTTGTAGTGCTACCATTCTTACCGCTCGCAGCTCTTCTTTTATGGCGTTGAATCCATTTACTGTCGAATGAATCGTCATCATCAGTTCCCACCGGGTGATCTGAAGCCATTTTGCGTTTGCATATGCTTGTAGTCCTGGGTGTATTATTGATGAGAAGAACATTGCAGCCCTGCTAAATAACCTGTGTTCTGGTGGAATAGAGGTGAGTGCTGTTTCCGATCTTCCCCACAGGTAGTTTCCTGTCAGGGGTTCTCCTTGTCTTTTCATTCTCGGTAGGATGTTATTGTTGTTGTTCTCTCCTTCTTGTGATTGTACAGACCTTTTCCTCCTCTTGTTCCCTTCGTCCATATTGGGGAAATTGGCCATGTTAACATGTTTTTGGGGCACTACTAGTGATGGTACATTGATGTGTACCATGGTGCATATTCCATTCCACAACGGAGGCAAGGTGTGGTATGCCATATCCCCGCAGGCCCAATAGTGGTCCATTATTACTGCCATTCCAGCATGTCAAGACTTGATGGTCGTGTTGACGATGATACCTCTGTCCCCAAGTACCACTCGAGCAAACAATGAGTTACTGCCCGAGCGATCCTTGAGGCCACAGCTTGTGAATGTCGTCGGTCGGAACCAGGAATGTCGGAAGATGCCCCCCTGACCACTGCAAGGCAAACAAGTGGGTTAGATAATCAATACAAACCCACACCTGAATACTCAATGTATCACAAGGAAGCTTACCCTGAATAGATGGCCGGAAACCCAATGTAGGTGTGGGGAATGGAGTCTGAGGCAGCCGGCAGAGGTTGACGACGGGTTGGTAACCTGGCAAGGCACTTGAGAAGGTGTAGTCACCACCTGATGTAGAACACTTGAAGCGATGAGCCAAACAAGGCAGAGGAGTCCTGAACAGTACGAGGTCCAAAAAACAGAGTCGAAGACTGTAGCAGAAAGGGTAATCCAAAAGCAGTCCGAGGGAAAAGCTGAGGTCGTATCCAGGAGAGAGTAAGTTCAAAGCAAAGGTACCAAAGGGGGGAACCAGATCAGAATCCAAAAACAATCCAAGGTCGTAGCAGCAGAGTTCAATAGTAGTCCGTAGTACGCCAAACAGGATCAGCTGTGAAGCGCTGGATGGCTGTCAGCGCGTCACTTTTGAATGTTGAAACAGCAATCACGTGACCGTGATTCCCGTCAAGTGAACGGTCTCCGGAACACGTGACCGAGATGGTAAACAGGTTACTGTTGCGTGACGGACCGAACATGCTGAGGTCGAGGAGCCCCCCTGGCGTCAGCACCAGAGACGTTGTAGGATGCCTGTGGCGCGTCTCCATGGCAATTGCCAACGTAGAAATGGGAAACAAGGCAGATGCCGACGTTGCCCCTGCCCAACCCCTCGGCGGCAGGCCTGCAGGTGAGAACGGGACCTGACTCGTGTGGGTACCTGGTGTGCCTGATGTGCCTGCCGTGTGACAGTGGTGAGGGCCGGGGGTAGTGTTGGGGGTGTGTCTGAGGGGAGCGTGGATGGGGGCGTGACACAGCACCCCCTCTGGTAGTTCTAATACGCTTCTGCAGTTGGTGTTGTATCCCACATCCACATCTCCTTTGTTTTGGTAGCATAGCTTGGGTGCGGTCAGTGGTAGTATGCTTATTGGGTCTTCATCCTTCTCCATCCATGTCAGCATGGGTACATATTTACCCCACGTCGTCCAGCATCTGTCGTTGTGCTCCTGTATGGTGGTAATATTTTCTCTTGTTATCATGTTTCTCCCAACCACTCCTATTTCCCATTCATTGTTCATGTATATTTTCCCAGTTATTGTTATCAGAGGCCTCTCCTAGCATCCTTGCACACCAGGAACTTCTGTGGTGTACCAATCGCACGGTAGGTATTCTAGTGTTACTTTCTTCGTTTCTCCTTTATCGGGGCCATTCGTCATGTATCTGAATGCCTCAGCATGTAAGCTGCTTTTATGGTAGCTCAAGTATGTCTTGAGGAAGTTGTTTTCATATGGGTATGTGTCCCTTGTTTCCCACTGCATTCTCACCACCGTTCCTTGGAATCGTCCCCTCGTTTGGAATAGTGCCAGATATATTATACATTGCGCTGTCTTTTCCTGTATTTCAGTGGCAACAAATGTTCTTGATGCACTCATGGCGTATGGGATCAATGAGCACACATAGCAGTTATCCTCCGTTGTCTGCTTACCATTTTGGGTCATATGCTGGTACCACATGTTGTTTGAGACGTGTGCTGAATCTGTTATGTAATTATCAATACCTTTATTGTCAGTGTATGTGCTGCGTTTAACTCCCTTACCTTTAGGGTTGCTAGTACCACCTGATATCATACCTGTTGCAGCTGTCGAGGGGGTATGTTAGTTCTGAGTGCGGCCACAAAATTGGTAGCATAGCTTTTCTGCCATACAGAGGCAGCCAACAGACCAGTGATGACCAACAATCCTATCAATTTTATTACAAGAGCTAGTCTCACTGGCATTTTTTTCTTACCTCGCTGCAGTCCGGCAGCTTATTCTTGCAACGTTAAAGGTGCCCGCCTGAAAATCCTTAATGTGCTCGTTATTATTGTTAGTATTTGTTAGTTAAGCTCTCCCTATCAAGTAATCGTTCAGTGCCCAGGCGAAGAGCTGTTTCCACGCTAATCTTAGTGACCTATCTCTTAGAGCCAGTAAGTGCTCGTGAAGATTGGGAAATGATTGTTCTATGGCCAAAACAAATGCGGTGTAATATACGCGTACCCTTCTTCTTTTTAGGTACTTCGGCCTTCTTATATGATATACAAATTGGTGTGATCGGGCCTCAGGGGTGTTATCATCCACGGGCAGCATCTACTCCTGGGCAGAGCACACTGTTAGTTACTTCACTTTCTAAACAATACAATTATATGCGGTATCTGCATGTGCGAGAGACAATAGAGAAAACATACAAGTGTTTTATATGTGTGTGTGTAACATCCAAGTTTGTTATACAATGTCCTTCAATCGGTGGTGGCCTTCGAGGGGGGACCTGGGCTGGGTTGGGCAGAGGTTTGTTTACTTTGTGATCTTGTGACCATGGGGTGGGCTATGGGCAAGTGTCCAACGTCTATGGCAGTGGTTGTGACTGGGGAGTGGTCAAGTGTAGTGACATAATTGTCCTCAGCGGTGGTTGCTGTATCCTTCTCTGTAGCCGACGTTGTTGATGTTGTTGGTCGTGCAATGGCCCCATCGTCAACGCTAGGGCGGGTCTGATGTTTGTAGGGCTTTACGTCGTGTAGGTGATTCCAGGCGTGCCTATTGTGCAGTTTCACTGCTCTGGGAGCCACTTTCTCCACCAAGTGGGGTCCGGTAAAGCGTGGGCTGTTCAACTTTCTATTGAAGTTGCGGAGAAGTACATGATCGCCCTCCGCAATAGTGTATAATCCTTCCTTTTCTTGTTCCTCGTTGGTGTCTTCTTGTTGAGACCTCTTCGACCCGCCCCGCGTGCGCTAGAGCTCTTGAGATACAAAGGCGACACTAGTAATCAAGGAAAACACATATTGATACATTTCGTCACCAAGACAATAACAGTTGCAGTGTTTTCATGGTCAGTAAATGCTCTTGATGTTGGCGTTAAAGGAAGGCGCATTTGTCGTCCTGTCACCACCTCGTGGGGAGTGAGGTGGTGATCAGACCCTGGCCTGCTCCTCAGCTCAAATAGAGCCAGCGGAAGGCAGTACAACCAGCTCTTTTTAGTTGTCTGCTGAATTTTTGCAATTTCCTCCTTCAATAGGCCATTCAGGTGTTCACAGACGCTGTTGGCCTGCGGATGGTATGCACATGCAAATTTATGTTTAATACCCAGCAGAGATGTGATGTGCTGAAACATTTAATTAGCAAAGTGTGGGCCATTTTCTGACCGCAGCACTTCCCAAACACCCCGCCTGGGGAAGACCTCTCTCACTAGAAATTTAGCTGCTCTGAACGCATCCGCGTGTGAGCAGGGTCCGGCCTCGATCCACCTGGAGAATGGACATACCACTACAATCATGTACCTATGTCCTTGACATATATTGATCATATCAAAGTAGTCAATATGAAGGTGTAGTAAGGGTCCTTCGGGCCGGGGTATAATACCTTTTATCACTTGCAGCGTGTGACCGGCCGTAAACTGTTTGCATGTGAGGCAGTTGCTGATGAAATTGGTAACATGAGAATTTAACTCGGGGCAGAACCATGTGCTGGATGATGAAGCTGGGCCAGGGCGGTATTCAACAGTGCCAATGGCATGACCACTTTTCCAGTATTATTTTGACGCCACAGCACATCTGTTGGGGACATCGTACATCCTCTTTTTACCCACAGTTCCTTTTCTGCCATTGGTGCGGCTGCCTGCAATTCCATTATCTGTGTTACAGGGAGATGAGTGTACCCTTCCTTCATCATCATCTGTCTTACCTTTGACCTCCCCCTCCCTCTCTCTGATTCTGGGGGGGTCCATAATTCACCAAAATATGCAGCATGCTTGGCATGTGCGTCTGCTGTTTCCTTTCGAGATATAGTCTTCTCCATTAGTGTGTGCTGGGCATTTAACCAAAGCTATCTCTTGGGGGTCGTTAATCACTTCAATTAATTCTGCTAGCAAGAGGACATGTTGCACTGGGTTGCCGTCAGCTCTTCTAAACCCCCTTCTCTGCCATTTTATCAACCCGGAGTGCATCGTTGGTGTGACATATGCGCTGCCAGAATATATAGTAACTCTTTTGTCAACACTTTCCTTTAGTGCCAAAATCAGCGCAACCAATTCTGCTGCCTGAGCCGAATAATGCTGCCGTAATTGCACGCATTTTACTGGGATATACATCAAATCTTCTGTCATTTTTACTACTGCTGCCCCAGTTCTCCTTATCCTATCTCTTTGTTCAATTGTTGACAAACCATCAATGTACAATATCTCACCCCCTTTAAGGGCTTCCTCCTCCACTTTCCTTGTGCTGGAGTACATTTCAATAGTCTGTGTGCAATCGTGAGCATAATCACCCTCCTCAACAACTTCCGCTATGAATCTGGCTGGGTTTACGGTACTGCATCTGACAATTGTCAATTCGGGTCTAGATAAGATGATCTCTTAACCTGACGCCCTCTCAGCTGGCTGTGGTCAGCGTGGACTTAGGTTTGTTCAAAATTGCAAACAGTGCATGCTCCACAAATAATGTGGTGGGGCACCCCATCGTTATCGATGATGATTTCTCCACCGCAAATGCAGCTGTGGCGAGACCGTGTTCGCAAGGGAAATGTCCTAACATGATAGGGTCCAAGTGACCGCTGTAGATTGCTATTGGCTTGTGTCCCATGCTAGTTTTCTGAGTCAATACTGCTTTCATTACTGCTGAGTCGCAATGTGAAAAAATTAAAAATTGATGTTCCTAATTTGGAGTGGCTAGTACGGGAGCTGTGGATATGGCGTGTTTCAACTCATCAAACGCCTCCTTCATTTCTCTTGTCACCCCAACCTCTTGTCCCCTTTTTGCGCCTCTCTCAATGCCTCGAGCAGGGGTCCTATATATGAGCTGTAGTCGAACACCCATGTCCTACAGTAGTTGCACAGGCCCAGGAACTGCTGCAGTTCCCTCACAGTTTGTGGTTGTGGCGTGTTGGTTATGGCTTGTGCTCTTTGTAGTGCAATGTTTCTTCCGTGCTGGGATATTAGTTGACCAATGTGTAGTACCTGTTCCTGACAGTACTGTAACTTTTCCTTGTCTACCTTGTACCCCTTTTCAGCCAACACTGTCAGCATTTTTACTGAGTCTTCCCTGCACCTCTCTTCAGTTATGCTGCAAATTATTATATCATCAACATATTGCAGCACTGTGCTTTCCATTTAAATTTTTCCCAAATCCATCTGTATTACTCTGTTGAAAATTTAGGGTGACTCGCAGTAACCTTGTGGTAATCTTGTGTGTTTCCATTTTGTATTCCTGTATGTGAAGCTTGTCAAATCTTGTGAATCTGGGTGCAGAGGTATTGAGAAAAAGGCATTTTTGAGGTCAATCACGGTGAACCGTGATGCGTCTGCTGGTATTCCACATAGTATCGTGGCTGGGTTTGCTGTTATGGGGTATTCTGCCTCTACAAGGTAATTCAAGGGCCTGAGGTCCTGGATGAAATGCCAAGACCCTCCTTTAGCCTTGCGCACTGGGTACACATCCGTGTTACATGCTGACTCTGATGGTACCAATATGCCATTATTTATCAGGGCTGTTATGGTTTCGTATATGCCCTCATCTGCCTCTTTTGATAGTGGGTATTGCTTCACTCTAGGTAGTATTGCGCCCTTTTTCAACTTTATTTTTACTCCTCCAATGCTCTTTATGCAGCCCACATCATAGGAACTGGTGGTCCACAGTGATGCTGGAACCTTAGCCATGTCTTCCTCGTAAAATGGTACTGGGGTAGATGCAGGTGCCTCGAGGTCCATAGCCATTTTCAGTGCTACTTGCTTGTATGTTACTCTTAACCAGATGTCGACACTCATCATAAATACCATCTCTCCTTCTCCCTTGTTTTCTGAAAAGAGCTCTTCATCAGACACCTGCGTGAGCGTGCATCCCTCAGCCAGGGCTATCACTGCTCTCCATGCTCTCCCTTCCCTGTCTTGGGCATTTACTGCAATGTAATCTGCAGTCGCTATAATGCTCTTGATGCTCACCGAAATCACCTTCCCCTCTGGTTCACTAGCTGGTGTCTCAGGCCTGAACAAATATGCTGCTGGCCTCCTCCAAATCTTGCCTTCTATTCCTGGCATCCATGCAAATGCCATGTCTGTTCCATATTGGAACAGCTCGCAATCCACAGGCTCAGCTCGAGCTACTGTCTGGCCACAGTAGGCTTGCAGTATTTGTTGTGCAGTAAGCATGTTTATTCCTGGTGTGGAGCAAATTATGCCGTTCTCCGTGAAGGATATTGTCATATTTAATCTGCTCATTATGTCCCTTCCAAGTATGTTCACTGGCGACTCCTTTGAATACAGGAGTGGGACAGACATGTCATAATCTCCTATAAATAAGGAGATGTTATCAGTAAAGGGAACCAACCCTCTAGCCCCAGAGAATCCTTGCGTGTGCATGGCATCGCCTGACATTTTTAATTTACCCTCCCTTATGCAAGACCGGGTTGCCCCAGTGTCAACAAGGAAGGAGAATTTTTTGTCACCTATCGCTACCTCAATGCGTGGTTCCTTCGCACTATTGGGTGTTATCGATAGGATGGGACACACCAAGGACATCTGTGGGCTGTCCTATTGTGGGTACAGTGACTGACCGCTTCCTGTGTAAGGGTTGTGTCCCAAGATAGTCACCCCCCCCCTAACTGTGTTTGTTGTAGCGGTGTATCAATGGGTGTCAATTTATGGTCCTGTAGTTGAGTGAGCTGTTGTACTGGTTGCACTTGGTGTTGTTGTGTTATTGTCACCTGCTGCTGCTGCGGTGGTGTGTATGTCTGCAACTGTTGTTGTGGTGATACTTGCTGTTGTGTGTTGCTCTGTTGTGTTCCTTGCAGTTGCTGGTAACCCTGCTGCTCCCTCATAGGCCCTTGTGGTCCCTGTTCCCCCCATGCTGGCGTGGAGGGTCTCATTCTACATGTGCGTGACATGTGTCCCAACATTCCACAAACCCAACATACAGGTGGTTCCCTGGCCTGCCATGGGAAACTCCCCGCATTGTCTTGGTACCCTTGTTGCCCATTGGGGTAGTAACTCCGAAATCCTCCCCCTTGCTGTTGTGCAGGTTGGCCATATCCTCTCCCTCTCATCATTCCGCCCCTTCCCCTTGTGTTGTTATAATATCCATTTCTCGGTAGCATGTACCCTCCTCCTGTGGGAGCCGTGTATGGTGGGGGTGGTGGCATCTGTTGTGTTATAAGTTGTGGTGGTTGTGGTAATGGTGCTATTTGTTGCTGTGTGGGATCTTGTGCAGCCACTACTTGCGTGGGGTTTGGTGTCATTGTTGTCGGTGTAGTTATTAGTGCTCCTTCCATGGTATACTTAGTTTTTTCTGCACTAAATTTGCCTCTTCTGCTTTCCTATCTTCTTCCTTTTGTTTCATCTTTTCTTGCCACATCCTACAGTGGTGTATTATTGTTAGTTGTATTTCAGGCCAGGCCTTAGCTTCCATTCCCACTATCTTCTTCAGTTGTCTTTGTACTGCCTCCGGAAGCCCTTGTACTAGTATGTGGTAAAAAAATGCTGGTGTCTTATCCCATTGCTCTCTAGTTTCCAAGCGCCACTTCTGCTGAATCTCCTGGATATAATCAACAGGATCTTCATTCTCACGCATCTTGCGTGACGTAATTGCTCCTATATCTGATGTGTCTGGGTACTGCACCCTCAGTGCTTGCCACAATGCATGCCTGCAGTTGGCAAATGGCGCCCCGTCATGTGACGTGTTTGTTATTGTGACTCTGGGGAATCTTGCCCTCTTCCAAATGTCATCTGCCGCGTCCCCTTATATTGATATTAATAGACCCTTCACGTCTCCCAGTGCTAGTTTCTGTCCTGCGGTGTGTTTTTCCATCTCGTATATCCATTTCCCCGCTCCTCCGCTTAGTGATGGGAGCCTGCACATTATATTCTCCTTATCAGCATGCTTCCAAGGGACATAGTGTGGTCTAACCCCTCCCCTCTCCAATAGTGGCATTAAATTGTACCCCATCTGTCCCCCTAGTTGTCGCGGGGTGGAATCCGTGTACTCCTCCTCTTCCTCTGTGTCAAGTAAATCTGCTGCCATATCTATATTACCGCTGCTTGTCGTATCTTCTCCTTCATTTCTCCACACTCTCCTATTGCTCTCTTGGTTTACTGCAGTTGTGCATGGTCGTTCTTCCTGCCTGCGTCCTGGGAGGTCTCTCAGCCTACCGATGTATGGTGTGTGTTCAGGCGCGGGTGTGGGTGGGCGTGTTGGGCGTGATGATGTGGATGTAACTGCGTGTGTTGGTCCTCCTGCCACTTCTCTTACCTGCTCCTCACTTCCTTTCACTTCTTCCTTCGTCTTACATGCCCATGGTGATTCCCCGTTAGTGCGTGTGATATACAATTTATCTAAGCTCTCCCTACCACCACTTTTTCCTTCTCTCCCCGCTCCCTCTTCTTCTTCGCTGCAAAACTCATCCAGGAGCGACAACCCCCAGTCTGTCCTTTTCCCCCTTATTGTCACCGTTTTTAAGTCTATTAAATCTGTTCCTTCCTGTTCTCCTCTACCAGTTACTCCCCTTTGCGCTGATGTTGTAGCTACTTCTGCATCCAGACGCACATATGTTCTTACCCCATTCCCCTCTTTCCTCTCTCTTCTCTCCTCTTCCTTCTTTTCCACTATTTCACGACCTATTTCCTCTCTTTTCGTTTTCAATTCCTCCATCACCTCACTACTTACCTTCGCTAATATCCTTTCTTCCTCTCTCCTCCTTTCCCATTTCTGTTTCTCCCTTTCTAATATGCTTTCTATTACTTTACCTTCTTTGTATTTCCTGGTGCTCTCAGACAGTATTTTCTTCTTCCATAGTTCCATTTCCTTTTCCTTCTCTTCCTCCTCCCTCTTCATGTCACGCTGTGCTGCTCGGGATACCCTTTCCGCTATTGCCTTCATCCTCTCCACTTCCCTTTTCCTTTCTTCAGTACGCTCCTTCATTCTCTCTAACTCATCCCTACTTTCTTTCCTTTCCCTCCTCCTTCCTCGTGCCTCTTTCTCGAGCTGCTTAATCAGTGCACTCCCCTCATCTCTTAATTCAGCCAATCGTTCCTCCAACATCTCCTCTTCTTCTTGTGACAGCTCTCCTTCCCTTGTGTTGTTCTCCTCACCCCCTATTCCAGTGCTACCCGCATCGTCCTTATTCATTCTCCTCACCACCTCTTTTTCTTCTAGTGTTAATGTCCCTCGCAGCTTTAAGAGCACCTGCCCAGCTACCCATTTGTCTTGTCCTATGTTTGAAATGTGCTCCTCGCTGTTCCTCCCTCCCTTTTTGTGCGCCTGCATGCAAGTCGGATCTACCGTGCTTGTCACCCCCACCCCCGGTAGCTACCTGTAGCGGTATATGGTGGAGGGCTGTACGCGGGGTTTGAGTACCTCTCAGCTGCCATCAGTTGTTGCCTTGCTGCTTCTCATAGCTCCGTCACAGATATAACCCACCTTCCTCCTTCTTCACTACCTTCGCTAGGGGCATGTCTTCTGTCCCTTCCTTCTTTACTTCTACTTCATGTACAGTACCAGGCCTTTCATCCCCCTTTCTGTCTCTTCCCGCCACTGTGCGCTACTGGCCGCCTTTTCCCCGTTTCCTTCTTCCTCCTTAATCTCCTTCCCCTCCTTTGTTTCTTCGCTCCCCTTCCCTTCTGTTGTCCCTTCCAAGGTGAACATTCCGGTTGGCCCTGGCCGAGATCCCTGGAACATCCTCCACAACTTAAACACCTCCACGTGATGTGCCAACTTCTTCCCTTTGTACGTGTTGTGTATGTGTGTCAGCAGTGAGTGTTGGACGTACGGGTCAAAACTGCCGTTAGGCGGACATGGTGTCGTCATTTTGTTGTCTGTTCCTTGTGTCCATTCTATGCTATATATGATGAGTTTTTCCCTATGGGGTGACAGCGTTTTACAAATATGTTGGAGGGGGGTAGTCAGAGTGTTCCCCCACCCTCCCGATCCCGACCCATATGACATGGTTACACTGTGCTTTTAACTCCCCTCAGCACAGCCGTCGTTACCTGGCCCTGTAGATTGGGGACTTTCGACCGTCCGCTAAAAGTAAAAAAACCAAGTATAACAATTACAAGTATACAGTCCTTTTCCTCTGTTTGTTTTCTTCCTTGATACCGTTGGTACGGCCCCCTGCAGCCATTGGCGCACGAAGCTCCCTGCGGCTGCGTGCCGTGTGACGTACTTGTAAAGCCGCCCCACCTTTTCCACTCCCCTCCTTCTTCCACCTTAGTCAGCGTGGCCGACGTTCTCCGTGCATGGTCACTTCGCCCTTTCCACCCTTCCCATATTTGGGGTGGCCGGCGGTCTCCGTGCGCACCCTCCCCACCTCGGTTTTACTGCCCTTGTCCTCTGCTTACTCCCCTACCACCCTTCAACAACACAATGTGGTCAAGGTGTCCTATGAAGGCCCTACGGGTGACATCACCAACCTCTTTCAACTGCTACCGGTAAGATCTTTACACTTCAAGAGAGCGCGCAATAAGTTTTAACTTCTTGTCCCCGTTAACCCCACAGCTGTCCTCTTGTTACGCCCGGAAAAAGGTAACCAACAATACACTCTTATAATCGGACTGCGCACGCTGCGTCGCCTCGCGTGTGACACGCCCCTCACCGGGAGGGCTTAACAAGCCAATTATCGTCCGTACTTGGCAACAATCTAGCTACCACCTTCAGGAAAACGTCATCTATCTATCGAGTTTCACTGCTCGATCAATAGGGATCCTCATCCACTCATTGATCGAAAACGCCAATTCGTAGGAAAGCCACATACACCCCCTCTACAGGTGCCCACAATCTAGACCAATCAGTGTCTACGAGCAACCGCACGTGGTGCCTTCTGGCTCCACCCACCCTGCTTCCGTGACGTGGTAGAGGACGGCCCTCGTGCCTGTCCCGTTACCGCTCACTCGTCTATCAACACTTATTAATCAAATCTTCGCCACACACTGTAATAACACCTCCCACCGCCCTTATTACAACTCCTCCCCCCTCCCTCACAATCTCACATTGCTTGTTGGGTGTGTCATACTCACCAAGTTCTCTTGATGTGGGGCCGCTCGACTGCGTGCACCCCTCCAAGCGGCTGTCCACCTCCCCTCGTCTGGCCCACGTCTGGACACTCGCCAACCGCGGGCGGGATACTTCTCAACCGGCTCCGAGGGCCAATATCCGGATTGCGCTGTCCAGTCTTCTCGCAGTTCCGCGATGGTCCTGTAGTCCTCAAAAGGGGGCAGCGGCAGAGGGGGCCGTGCCACTGGACCTCCTCGCAACGAGAGGCCTTGGAAAATGAAAAAAAAAAACTCAAAAGGGTAGACCTTAAACAGATCTCAGCAGTGCCTCCAACTTATCGGGGTGATTATCCCGGGGTCGGCTGAGCCGTCCGCGGACCTCCGGGCTGGGAGACCCCAACTCCTCCCGTGCTTCCCTGAATGAGTATGAGACACACACAAGGAGCAAGGTGGTTCTGCTGTTTATTATAACAACGGCAGGGATGGGTCTTGGATCGTACGCGTCCGTCCAGACGCTCAATCTTAGTGGGGCTCGCAGGCCCTTTTTACAGCAGTATGACGCGCTACTTGCGTCATCTGGGAAAGTTAGCAAAAAACCTATTGCCACTTCAGATTGGTTCCCCGAGTGGTAGGGTTAGTATAGGAAACATATAGAGAAGGATATTAGTGGTTAAGGATGAGTCAGGTGGTATACTTGGGCTGTCCCTACTATTAAATACTTGAAAATCGTTAGAAGAGGACCCCTGATGATTGGCTAATGTTAGTGGTGTCAGTGATGAGTCCCCCTGCATTCTGATTGGTCCTCTCGCGAGCCCCCAAGCCTGGGACCATCGTCGTTCCCAGCTCGCGGTGTACCTGTCATTAGCAACAATGTGCAACTATGTGTTTGTGCAGACAAAGTACAGGTCTTCTCATAGAATTGTGAGCGGGCCGTTCCCATCGCCGTAGGTGTCCATCTTGCCGCTTCGCTGTTGCAACCTGTGTCCCAGACCTGGGTCCCAGGTGACTTTCTGTCTCGTGGGTTTGGCACCTTGTCAGATCGGCTTGGTCACGTGTGGAGAGGCCATAACTGGAGCAGAATTCTGCACATTAGATTTGTATTTCGTTTCTGTGGGCTTGGCTTTTTTTACAGGTGTAACCTTGGCGCTGGCTGGTAGCATGTGAGTTGTAACATCGTGGCCTTGGCTATGATCTCTCGCTGGTGCTCGTTCTGCATGATCAGCTCTTGTACTCTTGCTCTGAGAGGGTTTTCATGATGAGGCTCTTGCTTGCTGCCTACTCGGGCCTAGTTCATGGGTGGCGATGCATAATCCATTGTACGGAGGTTGCGGTTTGACATGGCGTCACAAGCAGTGTTAGGTATACATGATGGCATCATTACAGGGCGAGTGGTGGGAGAAGCATCAGCAAGCGTATATCCTAGTTCTTCAAGCGTCTTGCGTTTCTGCACTACTATAAGAAGGCCTATGTGAAAAATAACAACAATGCACGTCAGTGGGTGTGTCAGTCACCTACATCATAGCACTGAATATGTTCTTCGTGTAGGTTGGTGTGTGAGCTACCAGTGTGCATGGTGGCACGTGTGTTCTTGGCAGTTGGCTATGTCGTTATGGCATCTCTAACGATGTGGATACTTGTGGCCGTTGTCTTAGACGAGTTCATCCATGCCGCAGGTGTCGGCTTGAGTCGGACAGGGTGGTGGGCATACCCTTATGTTCCTGAACCAAGGTATTTTGTCATCTTGTAGATAGACGAACTCGTCCCGTGGGGGGTGCCTGGGCCATGATCCTCTAGGCCATGGTCGTGATGAGATTGGGGGGAGCTTGTTCTCCCATTCTCCCACTTCAAAACTCTGAGAAGAAGTACCGTGACAAACTGTATTTAAAGATGCTGCAGAAGTTACAAGAAGAAGAAAAGTGGTTGCTAAGCAGAAATGATACTTTTGTCTTAAACCTTACTCATTCTTTCCTGGAAGGAGGCTATGCAGGAATACCATAGGGGCTGCTGTCTTCTTTGTGAAACTTGGAAAGGGGATCTTTTTCATCAGGCAAAGAAGAAAAGGTGACCAGTGCATTTTTGTTTGTGTAAACTTTTGTTAACTTTGGACATTTTCAAGACATTATTCAAGACTTACTTTCCTGGGGGAAATTGACTTTGGGACATTTCTGGGGAGCAAGATATGCCCAGGACAAAAAGAAGTCATCCAAGACAATGGTTATTTGGTAACCTTTTTATGTATGTTGTTTTTAAGCTATTTTGAATGTTTTATTATTTAATGTGAGGGTTCGTTTTGTGAATACTTGGAGGTACTCCCTTAGATCCTAGACTAGGTTGGGAACCCGCTGGCAGGGTTTATATTCCATTTTTACTTAAAACAAAATGTCAAACCTGGAGAAAACTAAACAAAGTTGTGAGTCTCACAATACTGACCCCTCACAGTACTTACTAGTATTCTTTTGTCAGATCAATCGTGAAGAGGAAAACAGCGGACCCCAATCGATCAATCAGATCGTCTATCCTTGGCGTAGGATTACTGTCAAGTTTGGACACCACGTTCCCCCATTCTGAAATCAATACAGAGCCTCCATGATTGATCTGGCTTGGCAAAGAGTACTATCGGAGAGGACCAAGGACTTTGGGATTGTTCAATGATATCAGAGTTTAACATTTTCTTCACTTCCTCTATCACTATTCTTTTTCTTACTTCAGGGATCAGATATGGTTTTAAATGGACACCTTTCCGTGAGGGTGTACTGAAGTACTGAAAAACCCCTTTTACTCTTTCTGGTTCATTTTTAAAGACATCTGGAAACTGTTCCAAGGCGTCTTGCAGATCTTGCCTCTGGGCCTGTGGTAGGTGGGAAGGAATCAATATTGTGTTCTAATTCCTCTCTTAAGAGAAACTAGTAATTACCACTGTTGTCGTTTCAACAGGATCCTCTCTCTATTCGTTAAGGGGATTTACATGATAGTGTCATGTGTCATCCAGGATTAAGGTGGTCCTTATGGCGGAGGTGGAGTTCTCGCCCTTTCAGGACTATATGTTTTATGGCATGTCGCACCTCATCCAACATGGCGGATATGCTTGGCCGTGTCTTTCTTGATTCCCGCTTGCACTACTCATCAGAGAGCCGTCTCACCGGCAGGTTCCGCAGAGATGCAGTACGCGCTGCGCGCCTATAAATATTACTTGAGACTGCATTACATCGTGTCTTAATGCTAAGGTAACTTTGGCACCCTAGCTCAACGCTACTTACCTTTCCTTCTTTCCGTGTTCCTTGGCATGTCGCTTGACAAACCTCCTTCTCTTGTTGTTTCCGTTCCTGCTTTCTGGTCCGTTGCTTTGTCCTCTTCCGGCCTCCTACCTTCGTTTCCCCCATTCCGTAGTCTTCTGCAATTCCTTCCTTGGATCTTGCCTGTAGTCCGGAAATCCTCCAGTCTTGATTCCCTCCTGAATTTCATTGGACACTGTGCTTTATAGAGAACTCAGTCGTGAGCCTCTTGTTCAGGGCTGGCCTTAGCTCCCTGGGTGCCACATTTTTCAGTAGGCGCTGATCAGCTCCCTATTGTTATTAAATGTCCTCCGCCCTAGAGAGCGGAGCACCTTTCATTTCATTAGGGTGTCTTCCACGCCTTCTCCCACCACGCCAGCTTGTGGGAGCTAATATCAGGGCGCCCTGGTCTGGTCGCCTTGGCTGCCCACCGTTAAGGCCGGCCCTGCTCATGCTTTTAATGAACACAACGCTCAGGGAACTTTTAATATCCCTATAATGCGCAGTTTGGGTCTAGTTTTTCTAAATATAAGTTCCTCACTCAATGGTACTACCTTTTTCAACTCCAGAAGGATGAAAGGCTTACTTGGGCCTGACAGTGTTCTGCACATCTGTGGGTCGCATGCGGGACTCTCTGCCTGTTGAGCCATCTAACAGTGTCTCCACCAGTCCTTTTTTTCAGAATAAACCAGAGCAGGAATCTGGATCCTGACCAATACAGCCATGCAGGATTAGAAAAGGGACTATCTAAAGCAGGGGTCTGCAGCCTTTTGCTCTCCAGGTGTTTTTGACAAGAACACCCATCGGGAGTGGGAGTCACAGTGGAAAATATCTTCAGAAGCACAGGTTGAAGACCTCATCTTCAAAGGGATAGGAGCCAATTCACAAGGACATTGGTAGGCATTTTTGTATGCAGCATAATCTGTACAATTGCCATAAAGCCAAGAAAATCAACGTGCCCTTTTCCATTTGAGAGACAATAGTCCAGTTCTCTTGTTTTCCTGTGCATGCTTGTACTTGTAGTTCTAGAGGTCTCTTTTAACAATATAGTACTACACATCACATGATGCAGAGACAAAACTAGGAAAATAAACACTTGGAATGTGGCACATTGGCATATATGTTATGTTATATTATTTTATTTATTTATTTATTTGCATTTGTATAGCGCACTTGCAGCCCGGGGGCATCGAGGCGCTGTTACAAGGATCAATGAATGCAGTTAAGAAGGGATCTAGGATGTCTGCCGATTCTTTGATGAGTTGAGCAGGGCAAGCATCTCCTTTGCAGTTAGAGGGTTTGATGGATTTGAGCAGGGTGATAACTTCCAGCTCTATCATGTCTTTAAAGTGAAGAGAGGGTGAGGTTTTGGATTTAGTGGGCACAGGAGGTTTCTTGTGCGTGTTGGCTATGAGGTGTTGAAGAGCTTTTTGATGGCCGCGAATTTTAGTTTGAAGAGAATTGAGCTTGTCTAGTATGGCGCAATGAATACTATTACACCAGCTATCGTCCTTGAGGAGGGACAGAGGAGGAGTTGACGGTTTTTCCAGTTCTCTGAAGATGGTGAATATTTCTTTAGAACCTGATTTAGCATCATTGATCCTTGAGTTGAATGATGCGGCTTTCGCTACGCTGATGTTAGCTTTGTATGAAATGGAAATGGTTATGTTACGTTTACCACGCGGGAGCCACACCCACCTTGCAAGTTATCAAGGGAGTTGACCACTCGTAACAACCTTCTTGTGAGCAGGGGACACTACAGAAGTGACTCCATTACTAATACACAAATTACACAAACATTTCACCCTGATTTGTAGAGGAAATCCTTTTTGCTCCAAACAGAATGTATGTATAAAATATCTATCAAAGTTCACATCACTCACTATTTGCCACAGGGAGAGGGTTTCCAAAATGTTTCCAAATTCAGGCTGAATCCTAGCCCCAGCCTGTTACATTTTCATGCATTGAAAAGAGCTGGTTCCTTCCATGACATCATAAAAGTGGAGGAGTGTGTGCATAGACAGGGGGCATAGGCCAGGCTCCTGCGTTGACCAGAATATACTGTCCTTGTTGGAAAACAAGACCAGAAAATACAGGGTTAGAAGGTTTAAGTGCAATTTGTTCTCCCCAGGACATCTCTCTTTGTTGTGTTGCTCACATATCCGCTCTTTTGCTCTGCCACAGCTACTGTTCTGAAATACCGCATCTGGAACTGCAGGATATCCTCTCATTTCAATTGATCTGACAAAAAAAGGGCTCATGGGCCGCTTGCGCCCAGGTTCACTTTCCTGCAGTCAGACTCCTGCCTCGAATATTGTATTAAAGTAAATACTTAAGGGCATTTTGCAGAGACTAAGTATCGCGAGACGCCGGGCACTCTAAGCTTGGCGAGACTTGGAGCGTGATGCGCGATGCCCACTCTGCTGGCGGCATTCTAAGAGCGGGGACGGCGCGAATCACACAGCAGCCCTGGCGCACCTCCTAAGACCTCATTAATGACGTTATAATACGCTCCTGACTCCATGCCCTTCATGGGACATGTCTACCCTCACCCCATGTCAATAGTTAATGGCAGTTTACGCACAGTGCTGTGACTGTTATGTTATGTTATGGATACTTAGCCAGCGCACGTTCACCCGAGGGCATTATGGCGCTACAGAGAGGGAGTGACGGTTAAAACAACAAGAGATGCCATGAGATACCGTGATGCCTGTTCAAGAGAAAAAACACAAGGTGAGCCTGGTTTCGGCGATGGCAAGGGAAGCGTTAAAAGCACAATTGGAGAGAATGTTGAAGGACGGGACGATAGAAACCGTCGAGTCATCTGAATGGATGAGCCTGGTATTGCAAATAAGAGAACAGTACTCCGATGACCTATGGGTCTGCACCGATTTGCGCAGCTTGAATCTAGTAGTAGTGACCGATAGCTACCCACTCCCGAGCATAAATGAACTGATTTTATTATTGCACAAGGCCAAAGTGTTCTTGAAACTCAATATGAGAGACGCCTATCACCAAATCAGCCTGCATAGAGAATTGAATTCTTTAACAGCAGTCATAACCCCGTTCAGAACCAACCAGTTTACCCGCATGCCGTTCGGCCTATCTTCGGCCGCATCAGCGTTTCATGCTTTCAGAACGATATTTTACTTTACGCCAAAGCCACTGCAACGCATTACATTGTGCATATGAAGGTGCTAGCCAAATGACAAGAAGCAGGAGGGAGATTACGCTTCAACAAGTGTGTAAAAAAAAGCTAAGGAAGTGGAATACTTGGGTTATAAGATCTCCAGTGAAGGACTCAGCCTGATGCAGGTTATAGAGAAGGCACCAGCACCTGACAACAAAGAAGAACTAAGGCCGTTCCTGGGCCTGGTGGAATATGACGCAAAATTTGTTCCCAACTTCACAGAAGCGACTGCCCTAATGAGGGATCTACTGAAGAAGGGCACTGAGTTCAGGCGGCGTGAAGACCAGTCTAGAGTGTTTCTAAAAGTTAAAGAGGTTATCATACACACCCCGTGCTTTCAGCCGTTTAATCCCCTTTGGAAACCTGGTATAACTACAGATGCCAGCTCCTATAGATTGGGGGCTACGCTGACCCAGAATAGATTTGATGCAGAGCACATAGTGGCCTTTGCATCCAAGGCACTTTCCCCGTCAGAAAGAAACTACTCCACAGTGGAGAAGGAGATGCTGGCGTGTGCATGGGCGGCAGACTATTTTCGGACATACATGTGGGGCATGAAGTTCCAATTGGTAACAGACCGCAAGTCATTGGTCCACATGCTCAGTCCAGGGGGGGCGAAAACGTCCACGCCTCGTTTAGCCTGCATTGCTGCCAAGTTGCAGGAATATACATATGAGATGCCCAGGCAGACTGCATGTCCAGGCTGCCCGAACGCAGTGACGCAGCAACCAACTTCCTCAAGGACGAGGGTGTGATGGCGTCCCTGGAAGACCTCAGAAGCAAGGAATATCTTGAAATGAGCGAAAGGCACTGGAAAGAAGAGACAGAAAATAATGCCAACATAAGGTTTGTCACGGAATGCGTTAACCATGAGGTATGTCATGGAAACCTCCTCAGAGGTACTCTGCCTTTCCCTTCCTTCCCCAGGAAGCACACTGTCTCCCGAGCCCTGGCTCTCTCCAGGTTGGACTATTGTAGCAGCCTCTTTCTAAATCTACCTGCCACTACTCTCTGCCCTTTGCAACTCATCCAGAACAGGACTGCGAGACTTGTCCTTGGCCTCAAGCCCAGGGATTGTATCTCTCCAGCCCTGACATGTATCCACTGGCTCCCAGTGGACGCAATGATTAAATTCAAATCCCTTTGCATTGTCCACAAGGCTTTCTGGGGCCTGTGTCCAAAATACCTTCAGTTGTCCCTCCGTAAATACCCCCCCTCAAGAGCTCTTTGCTCCTCAACTCTAACTCCCTCAGGGTCAGTCGTTTTTCAAAGAAACAAGCTGGTGGTAGATCTCTGTCTTTGGCTGGGGCCTCCTTCTGGAACAGCCTCGCTGCCACTCTGAAACTTGAGGAGAACCATCTCCGGTTCCAGAAGCACCTAAAGACCTTCCTCTTTGCTTCCGGCTTCGCCCCTCCTCTCCTCTGCTGATTTGCTCTTTCAGCACTGTGTACCTGGTCACCCTCTGACTTCCGTGCCTTGTACCTGCTCACCTTGCCACCCACCCGCACTGCCTCCTAGAAATTCCTTGCCCTAGGGTCTGTATCTGTAACCATACAATCCCACCCCCTTTTCTTCACTTACCAGACTCACCCTGTCTGTTGCCTTAAACCCAGCACTTGCCACTTGCTGGCTGCACTAGCACTGTTTGTTGCTTTTTACTATTTATGTATTTATTTATTTATTATCTGTTTTCCTTTGCTCAGCAGTTTCCACTTGTCCCCCTTCTATGCACTTTTACCCTTTCCGTCTCCCATGCACTTGCGTGTTCACAATGTCACTGGGCCTAGTAAGATCATTGTTTTTGTTCTCCCCTGTTCCGCACCCTTGCCTTGTCGCGCTCTGAAACACTTGTGTACGAGCGCAATACAAATAAAATATCAATTTCAATATCAAAAAAAGGGTAGTCAGATGAAAGAGCGATTCTCGAAGGCTTGCGTCCATATTGGAAGGTGGCAGAAGATATTTGCGAGAACGAGGGCATGTTAATGAGGGGCGATCAAGTTATCCCACCAGCCGGCACGAGAAAGACCATCATGTGCTGGGCACATGCAGGGCATTAAGGGAGCAACATGGCAAGGAGACGAGTAAGAGAGTCTTATTGGTGGCCCACCTTGGATCAAGACATAAGAATAATGACGGAAAGGTGTCATGAGTGCTTGAACAGCGATAAGAGGCTGTAAATAACACAAGCTCCGTTACACCCCAAAGAGATACCGGAGTGAGTGTGGTACAAGTTAGGGCTGGACTTTATTGGCCTCTTCTAACTGATGCTGCCGGAGCACAAACACAGAATTGTGATAGTCGACTACCTATCACAGGCAAGTCAACGCAATAGCCTCCTCAGCTGCGTACCACGCCAAACTAATCAACGAAGTCAGACCCTTCCTCTCCAAAGAGAATTGCACAAACATAGCTAGAACAATCACCGGCTCCAGGCTAGATTACTGCAATGTACTCTTCCTAGGAACCTCCAACAAAACCTGGAAAGGCTACAAATCATACAGAACAATGCCCTCCGCGCTGCCCAAGGTATCAGGAAAAGAGAACACATCTCTGAGGCCAGAAAACAAGCCCATTGGCTACCAATAAAGGAAAGAATCATCTTCAAAGCTTTGACACTGGCCCACAACTGCATCCACCTCACCGCCCCGGTCTACCTCTCACAAAGAATCTGCTCCGTCTCCTCCTCAAGGCCAACTAGGTCACCATATACCAACATGCTCTGTGTGCCACTAGTAAAAAGAGCCAGAGCTGGAGGATCCAGCTTCCCTTATCTCGCACCATCACTCTGGAATGCCCTACCTCCCATAATCCGAAGTGAGCCCTCCCTCATTGCCTTCCGGAAAGCTATGAAAACCATCCTCTTCACATAAGTTTTCTCGCAGCACCATGTTTGCCAATAAACTGCCTGTAATGTAATAGCCAAAGATGCATGAGCTGTAATGACTAATCTGTTTGTAGCAATCATAATGTGCCAACGACTACTACCAATCCTGTACCCCCTGTAACTATGTTCCTGCAAGTAACAGCGCCACAATGCCCCTGGGCTGTCTGCGCGCTATATAAATATAAATAAATAAATAAAAATCACAAAAATGGGTGTAAGTGGAGTTTGTCCACAAGATCATAACTGCCACAGTGGTTAGCATCCTCAAAGAGATCTTTCAGAGAGAAGGACTGCTCAAAGAACTCATCCCAGACAATGGAATACAACTTGTCTCCAGAGAGATGAAAACGTTTTTGAGCGACAACAACATACATCAGGTGAAGGCCACATTGTATCATCCCCAGACTAATGGGCTGGTGGAGTAGACCAATAGGTTCATCAAGGGGG
Source organism: Ambystoma mexicanum (assembly GCF_040938575.1). NCBI lineage: Eukaryota > Metazoa > Chordata > Amphibia > Caudata > Ambystomatidae > Ambystoma > Ambystoma mexicanum. The sequence continues at coordinate 58,195,878 of NC_090938.1, forward strand.
CAAAGCAACTGGCCACAACAGCCGGAATTGACCCCTACAGTACAGTCAAGGAGGCCGTCGCCACCCATCGCTTGACCTCAAATGCTACCACGAATGTCTCCTCGCATCGGCAGTTGAGAGGGCGCAGAGCAGCTTCCTCTCTAGTACCGCCTTGGTCGTCAAAAGTAAGGGAGGATGACACCATAAACATGGATGAATTGGTCTGGAGGATGAGCAAAGGCAAGTCTTGCATGAAACTATGGAACAACCGAAGAAGAGCTGCCCAGAACGTTGACGTTCAGGGAGGGGATTTACTCAAAATAAAGTTGACACATAAGGAACCCATGACAGGATCCAGGTTTAACAAGGCCCTCAGAGTGTGACAAAGAGGGACTGACCATGTGTGCACTCAAGATGGGAAGAGATGGAACTTGGAGTGAGTGGCGCTATTTGAAAGAAGAGCCAAAGAGGCGCCTGACCTAGAGAGTTGTGAACAAGTACTCAAGGACAAGGAGACCGGGGGCGATAATTCAATCAGTGACTTGCAGGAACCCGCCTGCGGAGACAGGTCAGACAGCTCCATGGGGCAGGAAGTGACACTTCAGGCAGAATGCGAGCAGCAAGAGGAATCAAGCGAGATGGCTGAGAGGGAGCAGCAAGGCCAGGACGGTGGAGAAACCCGCCCCCAACGAGAAAGCAAAAGACTAGCTCGCCTCGCAGATTTTTGTCCTGGACTAGCATCAAGTGGCTCAACAAAGGTCGGGCGCCCTAAGTCTCGCGAGACTTGGAGCGCGAGATGCGCGACGACCGCTCTGCTGGCGGCATTCTGAGCGCGGGGAGGGCGCGGATCACACCCTAGCCCCGGCGCTCCTCCTAATGCCTCATTAATGACTTTATAATACGCTCCTGACTCCATGCCCTTCATGGACATGTCCACCCTGACCCCAGGTCAATAGTTAATGGCAGTTTCCACACAGTGCTGTGACTGTGATACCTTGATGCCTGTTTAAGAGAATAGAGCCTCTTCAACCCACCCAAGGCCCTGTGAGTTCTGTGGTTGCCACAACACATGTGCTCTGATCAAGTGTAATATTCTAATTTAACTATCTGTACCCGCATACTGTATGCAAATCCCGCATCCCCTCTGCACCGGTGGTGTAGGCCCAATTTCACTATCGCGTGGGCCTGCACCGAATAAAGGTGGGCCTAGCGCAGGGGTCCCCTAAACTAAGGGAGATCTATTTAGCTTAAGTATTTACGTTTATGTGTTTCCACGACCATGTTAACATTTTAGAACGTCTACAGGTTATCTTTGTTGGATTACCAACATTAGGCGTTGCTATTAACCAACGAAATGGCACGCATTTTATCAAACGTGCCAGGATGAAAGGCAGGAAGGACCCTCTCAGAGTATGAACCTATGGGTGCAGAGTCCCTCTTAGATCAATTTCTTTGAGGCTTGCCATTGTTATTGCATGGTCATTTTTCATTCCTGCCTAGTGCACGAGTATAGCAAGCACTACAAGTACCAGAATGCAACAGGATCTGAGACAAAGCATCAAGGCCGGTTGGTTATTTCACACCCGGCATGGAATCACTTGGAATCCTGCCCCGTGAGTTCTACTAATTTTAAGACTTGGGCACAATCCAGAACACGCTGTGCGTGAAGTCACACGCCTGCAGTCAGGCTTTGCCAAAGTCCTGTAGCTAGTTTATATACAGCACATGCATCGCATTTGCAGCATAACAAAACAATCTAATGAGTTGTTTGCACATCAAACAAGGCAAATATACACCCAGATCAGCTGACAGTCACAGCTTGGCCAGAACTGGAGGATGGGCCTTTCGTCTCATGCCACATGTCTCTGCAACCACTGCACGCTGTCTCTGTCTCGCCCCCCTCTTCAGCTGGCAACAGCCACATTATTTGTCACCCCCCTCCCCCACCAAAAGCTGCCCCTGCTACCGGCGCTTGTTCTGTCGTCTGTCTCTCTTTCTCTTTCTGTCTCTTTCTGTCCCTTTATTATTTGTTTTTTTGTTGTCTGTCTTCGTGTCTCCGCCTCTAGGTCTCTGGTGCAGTCTTTCTCTGTCTCTATGTCTCTCTCTGTCTGGGTCACTTTATCTGTCTCTCGTTCTCTCTGACCCCCTCGCTCTACCCCGCTCACCATGTATCTAAGTGTGTGTGTGTTCCTCTCTCTCTACCCCTTCTCTCAATCGCCCCTCTTACTGTCTCTCTCTTCCCTTCTCTCTCCCTCTCTCTGTCAGCCCGTCCCTTCTCCCCCCGTATCCCTTTCCACCTTTCTCTTCATGACTCTCTCTGTCTCCGCCGCTCCCATGCCTTTCCAAGTGCTTGCACACAACCTTCCTTAGGGTGTGTCTGCTCCTCCCCCGCCCCTCTTCTAAGTGTCACATCAGTCTCTTCTCTAATCTTGCATTCTTCCAAACCATCTTGCAAACCCACACTTCTTCCGTGGTCCCCCTTTACCTCTTCCTTATTCTCCACAGCCTCCTTACTTCCCACCTCTTTGTTTCTCCTCCATCTCCTTCTCACCCTTGCTTGTTTTCCTCTTCGCCATCTCCCCCGGTTCCCATCCCCTTATTGGTCTTCACCTCCTCCCCACTCCTTCTGATAGCCCCTCTTTCCCAGCACCTTTTTCTTCTTCACCGCCTCCACACTCCCCCTGACAGCCCCTCTTTCCCTGACCCTTATTATTCTTCTCCTCCCCCACACTCCTCCTAATAGCCCTCTTTCCCAGCCCCTTATTCTTCTTCACCTCATCCCCACTTTTCCTGATACCCCCCTTTCCGAGCCCCTTATTCTTCTTCACCTCATCCCCACACTTCCTGATACCCCCTTTCCCTGCCCCTTATTCTTCTTCACCTCCTCCACACTCCTCCTGATAGCCCTCTTTCCCAGCCCCTTATTCTTCTTCACCTCATCCCCACTTTTCCTGATACCCCCCCTTTCCGAGCCCCTTATTCTTCTTCACCTCATCCCCACTCCTCCTGATGGCCCCTTTTCCCTGCCCCTTATTCTTCTTCACCTCCTCCACACTCCTCCTGATGGCCCCTCTTTCCCTGCCCCTTATTCTTCTTCACCTCCTCCACACTCCTCCTGATAGCCCTCTTTCCCAGCCCCTTATTCTTCTTCACCTCATCCCCACTCTTCCTGATACCCCCTCTTTCCCTGCCCCTTATTCTTCTTCACCTCATCCCCACTCTTCCTGATACCCCCTCTTTCCCTGCCCCTTATTCTTCACCTCCTCCACACTCCTGATGGCCCCTATTTCCCTGCCCCTTATTCTTCTTCACCTCCTCCACACTCCTCCTGATAGCCCTCTTTCCCAGCCCCTTATTCTTCTTCACCTCATCTCCACTCTTCCTGATACCCACGCGATAGTGAAATTGGGCCTACACCACCGGTGCAGAGGGGATGCGGGATTTGCATACAGTATGCGAGTACAGATAGTTAAATTAGAATATTACACTTGATCAGAGCACATGTGTTGTGGCAACCACAGAACTCACAGGGCCTTGGGTGGGTTGAAGAGGCTTTGTTCTCTTAAACAGGCATCAAGGTATCACAGTCACAGCACTGTGTGGAAACTGCCATTAACTATTGACCTGGGGTCAGGGTGGACATGTCCCATGAAGGGCATGGAGTCAGGACCGTATTATAAAGTCATTAATGAGGCATTAGGAGGAGCGCCGGGGCTAGGGTGTGATCCGCGCCCTCCCCGCGCTCAGAATGCCGCCAGCAGAGCGGTCGTCGCGCATCGCGCTCAAAGTCTCGCGAGACTTAGGGCGCCCAACGTCTCGCAATGCTTAGTCTCTACAGACCTCTTTGTTGAGCCAATTGGTGCTAGTCCAGGACAAAATCTGCGAGGCGAGCTAGTCTTTTCCTTTCTCGTTGGGGGCGGGTTTCTCCTCCGTCCTGCCCTTGCTGCTCCCTCTCAGCCATCTCGCTTGATTCCTCTTGCTGCTCGAATTCTGCCTGAAGTGTCACTTCCTGCCCCATGGAGCTGTCTGGGCTGTCTCCGCAGGCGGGTTCCTGCAAGTCATTGATCGAATTGTCGCCCCCGGTCTCCCTGTCCTTGAGTACTTGTTCACAACTCTCTAGGTCAGACGCCTCTTTGGCTCTTCTTTCAAATAGCGCCACTCACTCCAAGTTCCATCTCTTCCCATCTTGAGTGCACACATGGTCAGTCCCTCTTTGTCACACTCTGAGGGGCTTGCTTAACCTGGATCCTGTCATGGGTTCCTTATGTGTCAACTTTATTTTGAGTAAATCCCCTCCCTGAACGTCAACGTTCTGGGCAGCTCTTCTTCGGTTGTTCCATAGTTTCATGCAAGATTTGCCTTTGCTCATCCTCCAGACCAATTCATCCATGTTTATGGTGTCATCCTCCCTGACTTTTGACGACCAAGGCGGTACTAGAGAGGAAGCTGCTCTGCGCCCTCTCAACAGCCGATGAGAGGAGACATTCGTGGTAGCATTTGGGGTCAAGCGATGGGCGGCGACGGCCTCCTTGACTGTACTGTAGGGGTCAATTCCGGCTGTTGTGGCCAGTTGCTTTGCCCCTTATTCTTCTTCACCTCCTCCACACTCCTCCTGATGGCCCCTCTTTCCCTGCCCCTTATTCTTCTTCACCTCCTCCACACTCCTCCAGATAGCCCTCTTTCCCAGCCCCTTATTCTTCTTCACCTCATCCCCACTCTTCCTGATTCCCCCTCTTTCCCTGCCCCTTATTCTTCTTCACCTCCTCCACACTCCTCCTGATGGCCCCTCTTTCCCTGCCCCTTATTCTTCTTCACCTCCTCCTCCACACTCCTTCTGATAGCCCTCTTTCCCAGCCCGTTGTTCTTCTTCACCTCCTCCACACTCCTCCTGATAACCCCTTGTAATATCTTAGTACATGAACATGCATTTAGTGAACACCATTATATGTAATTGTGGGACAGTGATGTAATAGAGGAGGGAATATAGAATGTGGAACCCAGTAGAAAGGATGCTGTTCTGAGTGAACTGAGAGAGGAACTGTTAGCTGTGGTGGAGCCGGTGGGTTTATCTATGGATCTTAAATAAACCAATTTATCTACAATACTGTGTGAGCCAATACTTTAGTGGCGACGAGGATGGGATGTTATTTGGCTTAGAACAGCAAACCCACCGAGTAGCTGTTCATTCACACTGGATTTACCACTACCTGCAAGCCAGGTAACATTGGTCACCAATTGGAATAAACTGAACTCCAGGAAAACCACAATTGAACAGATTGTGAAGTCAAAGGACTGAAGAGCAGAAACTATCACACTACCTGTGTGAAGGATCAAGTAAAGAACTTTAACAAAAAAGGCCAAGGAAGTTTACTTGGATATATAACTGTCTTCAATAGACCAAGGCTTGCTCAGCAGTACAATCCGTTGTTTTTAAAGGTGATTGGGCTTCCAAAGTGCACAGAGCAAATCATAAAGAATACGAGTGCCAGATTAAGGAACATCTAACTTTGAGCAACATGTTGCTAGATATTTTGAAAGGTGATTGAGCTTCCAAATTGTACGGAGCAATTAATAAGGAAATAAATACATTATTGCTGAACAAAGGAACATTCAACCTTGAGCAACGTGTTGCTAGTTGTTTTTAAAGGCGATTGAGCTTCCAAATTGTACGGAGCAATTAATAAAGAAACAAAAACAGTATTGCATCAATTGTTACACTTCCATCACCATCATATTATCAATTATATCATTACAGTCAGCCACATAACAAAATTACAAGAAAGAGAAAAAGCAAATATATTGGGAACATCAAATCTGTTCCACTAATAGAGGCAACATTTTATTGCAAGAATATAAATGATCAAGAAGGACCACGCATCTCACATAATATAAACAAATATACTATATACAGATTTTTCTCAAACCTCATTTAAACAATTGTTATCAGCAACTTCTGCCAGTCATGCAAGGCATACCGCCCCCTAATTACTTTTTAGACACCAAAGGTGAACCTCCTGTGCCATGGAAACGGTGGAAGAAGAGTTTTGATTGTTATGTGTTAGCAGCGCATGGTCTCAATTTCTCCAGTGAGAGGAAGAGATGTCTACTTATTCATTGTTTGGGAAACTATGGTCAGGAACAATTTGAGAACCTGCCTGCACTATCTGATCCGGAGTCTGTGGGGTTGACGGACTATGACAAGTGTATAAAAATGCTTGATCTACATTACGAAAAGTCCATTAGTGTCATTCTTGAAGATACCATTTCGGGAAGCGAAAACAAAAAAATTGAGAAACAGTAGAACAATTCATCACTGCATTACGCGGTTTAGCCATTTCATGCGATTTTAGATCAAATTTGGAAGAGCGCCTCCGTGATCAGTTTCTTTTGGAATGTAAGGACAGTAAAGTAATGAGATGCCTATCGGCCAAAGGCAATCCTTCATTAGATGAAGTTCTCAGGATTTCAAAGCAAGTGGAACATACAAACAGATGTATAAAGGAACTGGAAAAAAGAGAAGAAACTGATAACAAACTAAATATGACTAATGTTCCAGAACTATTGTATGCACAATAAGTCAACAGTAAAACTACTAGAAAGAAACAAACAAAAAAGATCAAGTATATGAAAGAAAAAAAGGGCCAAAATTCAAGGCAAGAGATGAAAAAAGGGATGTGAACGATCATAAGAGGAAATGTTTTAGATGTGGTAGCATATATCATATTGCTAGAAGTGATAAGTGTCCAGCGTTAAAAGAAATGTGCAAAAGGTGTAGTAGGAAAGGACACTTTACGAATTGTTGCAAAACCAAAGCAGAAAACATTGAATATGTTGATGAGTTATGTGATGATTTTGAAGAATGTACCTTTACGATTGAGAATTCAGACATCAATATAGTGGAAGATTGTGATGCGGATTTAGAAAAACCTATGGCTGACATACAGATTTGCAATTCAGTTGTTAAGACGGTCATTGACTATAGTGCCAAGTATACATTGTTACCAAGAATAATATTTGATAGACATTTCAAAGAGAGTATTGCATTAACAGATATTGATGTGAAGCCGGTTACCTATGGGGGTAAACGAATTGAATTAGAAGGCTGGTTTTGGTCGACCATGAAATTTAAAGACAGAACAGCAAAGGGAAAGTATACGTGGCAAAAAGGGGTCTTCATCCTTTGTTGAGCTGGTCTCATCAGAGGAGATTAAAAATAAGACTAGACCCCAGTGCGGATGAAATGGTGTATGCTATAGATCAAGAGGTACAATTTGAACATCTTGAACATCGTCCAGTTTTCAGGGAAGAACTGTTATAATGTAGAATGTTGTTGTTATGATTCTATTGAGAATGTTCTGCTTGTCTGGTTCTGGAACTTACCCAGAGTCAGACAAGAAGATGCCTGTTGATGGAGGTTGCCTGCTGGGGACTTCCTTTTAATAAACCACGTAATATAATACAGCTATGTCTGATCCTTGTTATTTGATCATCAATCTACAACAAATGGCGACGAGGAGCTGTCAGTGAGCGGTGGGAAGTCCCCAGATGCGCGCCAACAGGGAACAGTAACTAATTTGACTGTTGAAGCGCGAAACGAAGACAGCTGAACCCACGTAAGCTGCAGAATCAAAGAAACTACTAAGGTTAGACGGCGGCAACCTTTATAGCCATGGAGTATTAACCCTCACCAAAGTGATCGCTTAATGGAGATGTGCATCTTATGAAACAGTGCGCGAGCCGGCAACCGAAGAAGGCCACACAGAGCATACGGTACATCAGCACGTCGTTCCTACGTGGGAAGTAATACAAAATGAATTAGATTAAAGAACCTTAATACGGGCATTCCGTGCCACAATTTTGAAAGTCTGGAATGCCATGGTAACGTATAAACACTACGGACAGTGCGTATTGTCAAAGCAACACTAAAAAAAAATTAAAAAAAAAAAGAAACTACACGCTGGCACAGCATGTAATTTGTTAACGCTCGCAACTATTTTACAATGTAATTGAAACGCTCTGCACAGTGAACACATAGGGCACGTCTTATGAGTGAGAGTAAAGTTGCATCACATTAAGTGCTTACTGAAATAGGAAAATAAAAAGAGGATATAATAAAGCAGTGGAAAAAGCATGAAGACATTATGGCAGTGGGTGCCTAAGCTATGGAATTTAAAGGAAAACAAAGTGAGAATGATTTCTTTGGACAGTGGACATTTTGTTGAGTCATTGCCCGCAGCAGACATCTCAGTATAAATTAAAGATATTCTGCTGAACAGTTGCAAAGTATTCCCTTCAGTGGATTACAGTGTCACATCCAGAAGTCACGAAAGGGGAGGAATAGATCAATATAAATGAAGAAATCCTGCTGAACAATTGTAAGCACTCCCTCCAGTGGACTACGGGCCACACCCAAAAGGCATAAAAAGGAAGACTTAAGGACATAATTCATTCCTGAGGGTGTGTCATTACTGTGCAAATTCACCATGCAGAACATTGTGGCCCCAGTGAAATGTATGGCCCTACCTGGTTATCCTGTGTGTCCCTGGGAACAATGGCTGGACAACTTTCAGGTTTACTAAAGAGCTATTGGTGGAGCTAAGGACAACAATGACATGAAGGAAGCCACCTTGCTCAATTGTGTAGGTGCAGAAGCTCTGAGAATATTCAGGACTTTACCAGAACCCAGTGATACGGAGGAAGGATCTGGGGATTCAGCAGCTAGTGTAAGGAAATATGAGACTGCACTGTTAAAGAAGAACAAACATTTTGGCAATAAGACAAATATTGTGCTGGAACAGTACAGATTCCTCTCTAGAAAACAATACAAGAATGAATCAGTAGATGACTACATTGCTTCCTTAAGAGGCCTCATATCGACGTGTGAATTCACGGGTGTGGCGGATGAATATTTGAGAGACCAACTGGTTTTACATGTTGCAGATAGTCGAATTCAACAACGACTATGGCAAGCAAAGAATCCCACCTTAGAGCAAGCCATTGAGATAGCAATATCATTTGAACTGGGAGATAAGTGCATGAAAGAACTTCAAAATAAGCCTGAATGTGTTGCCATAAAATCAGTACAGGACACAAGTGAAGGAAGCTCCAGTAAAGATGAAGAAGCATTGGTTGCTATTGTGAAGAGAATGGTAAAGTCTGATTTTGGCATAAACTCCAGACAAAATAGAGAGGGGCCCCAGAGACCACAAGGCAGGTGCTTGAAATGTGGTTGGTTTAGGCAAATGCAGAAAAGGATTGTCCGGCTCACTCAGCTGAATGTTATAAGTGTGGACAAGTGGGCCATTTTGGGAAAGTCTGTCGCAATGTCAGGGGAAGAGGCAGATTCAATCCACGCTACAATACTACAAGAAATAACAGCCACTTTGGAAGAGGAGCCATGACAAGTGTGAGAGCATTGGAAGAAGTTGCTGGGTCGAATGACTTGGTGGCGATCACTAGTGGTTTCGAGGATGAGGTACATATATTAGCTCTTACTCCAGCTGGAGGCACTGTTGGTCCGTGGGTGCCCATGGCCATTAATGGCATAACACTACAGCTAATGGTCGATACAGGGTCACCATATACTATGGTGGACATGGAGACATATCTTAATGAATTGAAAAAGGATATGAATGACTTACAAATTGCTAAAGTTAGAGCAACAGGATATGGCAAGACACCCATTGATATCGTAGGATATACCTGGGTGCATTTGGACTTTGAAGGGAGGAAAACATACTGTAAATTATATGTGGCAAAGGATGACTTTTCAATAGTTGGCTGGTGGGAACAGGCATTATTGAAGATCAGAATACACCCTGGTGAAAATGTGGCAATTACGAGCATAATGAATAATAGCTGTGATTCTGCTGAGAATTTAGCAATGAGTTTTCCCAAAGTCTTCAATGGCAATATTGGTGTTCTTAAGGGATTCAAGCATCGCATAATACTTAAGAGGGGTGCAAAACTGGTAGTGCATAAAGTAAGAAACATCCCTATTGGTACTCGAGAAGCTTTACAGAGAGAATTGGAGAAGCTATGCTCACAAGACATCATCGAACCAATACAGAGCTCTGAGTGGCTGTCTCCCATTGTTATAGTGAGGAAACCAGAAGGAGCGATTAGAATGTGTGTGGACTTAAGAGATCTTAACAACAATATTTGGGTTGATCGCCATCCCCTACCCAATATTGGAGAAATGCTCACCACGATGGAACCAGCAAAGTTTTTCTCCACGCTAGATTTATCTTCTGCTTATCATCAGGTTATATTAGAGGAAGGGTCCAGACATCTTACATTTTTCATAACACCCTTGGGAGCTTTTCGATACAAGAGAATGCCATCCGGCTTGGCATCAGCAGCTGCCGTCTTCCAGAGACTGATGCAACATCTCTTCAGTGGTTTAAAAGGTGTACACTATTTTCAAGATGACATATTGGTGTCTGCATGACGGAAGAAGGTCATGACGCTAAACTGTTGGGAGTGTTACAAATTATACAACAGAAACGTCTAACTCTAAAGATTGAGAAATGCAAAATAAAAAAAAAAGAAGTGACATATTTGGGTCACTGCATCAATGAAGAAGGAGTAAGGCCTAAGGAAGCCCTTGTAAATACCATTCTCAAACTTCCAGATCCTGTTAACAAGGACCAACTTCAGAGTTTACTGGGTCTCACTGAATATTACTCTAAGTTTGTGGACCATTATGCAGATAGAACATGTCAAATGAGAAGTTTGATGACCAAAGGCACGAAATTTGAATGGTCTGAAGAATGCAAGAAGGAATTGGACACAATCAAAGTGTTGATCAACAAAGCACCTGCCCTTAAAACGTTCAATTGTGGTGCCAAGACTATGATATCAGTGGATGCGAGCAATGTGGGGCTGGGAGATGTCCTGGAACAAGTACAACATGGCTTTGTGGTCCCAATCGCTTTTGCCTCTACGACCTTAAAGGGGGCGGAAAAGAACTATTCAACTATTGAGAAGGAGGCGTTGGCAGTCAAGTGGATTTTAGAACCTTTCAAAGGACTGATTTGGGGAATTCCAATTGAACTCAAAACAGATCACAAGCCACTTATACACGTGTTAAATCCAAAGAATCCTCACTTAACGTCTCCACGCATCAGGAGATGGACGTTAATTATTATGCAATATAATGTGGTTATAAAGTACACTCCGGGGAGAACAAACATAGTTGCTGATTGTTTTTCCTGCATGCCATGCATCAGTGAAGGAAATGACCAATATAGCGGTGAGGATCTGGTAGAGGATCAAGATTTAGATTGCATTATTGCGCAAATACATCCCAGTTTTGGGAGAGATGAATGGATTGCTGCTACAGCTCTAGATCCAGAACAAAACTATTTAAGGAAAGCAGTAGAAAGTGGCTCGAAAGATGTTCAGGCTGTCATTAAGCTCTGGGAAAAAATAAAGAATGAAATTTCATGTGATGATGCATGTGTTTATCGAGGAGATCGTATTGTTCCTCCCGCGACATTAAGAAAGAGAATAATGGATATTGCCCATGAAGGACATGTAGGGAGGAGTTTGACAAAAAGAAGGATCAGAGAAACATATTGGTGGCCCAACATGTGGGGTGAATTAGAATCATTAGTCAAAGAATGTTCCGCCTGCGCGGTGAGTGACAAGGGCAAGTTAACTAAAGTTACGCCGCTACAACCAATAGCTGTACCAGATTCGGTTTGGACAAAACTGGCCATCGACATAACTGGTCCCTATGAAGTACTAGAGCCGCTAAAAATATATTTTATTGTGTTGGTTGATTACACATCAAAATGGGTGGAGTGTGGAATCATTGAAGAGTCTGTTTCTGCCATGAAAGTTACAATATTTTTGGAAGAAATTTTTAGTAGAGAGGGTGATCCACAGGAGTTGATATCTGACAATGGAGCTCAGTTTATGTCACAAGAAGTACAATGCTTTCTGAAAGAACGAGCCATCAAACACAACACGATGGCGTTGTACCATCCCATAAGTAATGGGTTAGTGGAGAGGATGAATCGTTTCATAAAGGGAGCAATCCAATTTGCTGTAGCAAATAGTTTGCCGTGGAAAGAAACACTCAAGTAAGCGCTAAACGCATACAAAGTCACTCCGCATTCAGTGACAGAGGTGGAACCTTTTACCTTGATGAGAGGGAGAATTGCCAACAACAGGTTTAGACCTGCCTGGATGACTGTGAAGAAGAGCAAGAATATTGACATGGATGAAATTATAAGGAGAGTTAAGACACGACAAGAGCAATACAAGAATTATTATGATAAACAAAAGCATGCAAAAGATAGCAAGATTGAGAGTGGAGACTGGATTAGAGTAAGGGAACCCAAGAGAGTTATGAAAGGTGAATCCAAATTCCGATCTCCCCAGAGGGTGGTCAAATGTTCCAAGAAATCAGTAATTCTGGAAGATGGTAACAAGTGGTCATGTAATGATATCATATTGTTGGGGAAAAATCAGATGAGGAATGGTGTTGATCAGCCTGTCGCACCAGGAATATGGAGAGAGAGATCCGATCAAACAAAAAATATTGACGATAATATTACTTTTGATGTATCCAGACAAGCTAGAGATAATGGAGATAACATTATTTTTAAAAAGAATGAAGAAACAGTGGAGAAGTTTGTTGATGGGGAGAGTTATAAAAATCCATGTGGAAACAGTAATTACCCGTCGAGGTCTAGAAGAGTTGTACATAATTTCAAGAAAGATTTTATTTATTACTAAGACTGCAACACCTGCATCTAATCAAACACTGAACTGCATCACTCTTGCACCATGGATCCACTACATATATCCCCTTTTGCTATATTGTAAAGTGGGGTAGATTGAGATTTAAAAGAATCTGTTAGCCCTGTTGGAGCTCATGTCAATTTTCTCTGTATATAGTTGTGGCAATTATATTTCCTTAAATGTGTGGGGAGGGAGATGTTATAATGTAGAATGTTGTTGTTATGATTCTATTGAGAATGTTCTGCTTGTCTGGTTCTGGAACTTACCCAGAACCAGACAACAAGATGCCTGTGGATGGAGGTTGCCTGCTGGGGACTTCCTTTTAATAAACCACGTAATATAATATAGCTACGTCTGATCATTGTTATTTGATCATCAATCTACAACAAGAACTGGGAAGTTTAAGAAACTTTAGACATGAAATAAGAATGAAATGCAATGCTGTTCCTGTTGTACATAAAGTAACACCAGTGCCAGCGGCTATCAGGCGTGCTCTAAAAGAGGAATTGGAAAAGATGGTAGAGCAAGGTTTTATTGAGAGAGTTGAATCTTCTGAATGGGTGTCGCCTCTGGTTGTAGTCCATAAACCTAATGGGAAACTTAGGCTTTGTATTGACTGTAGGTCAGTAAATAAATGCATAGTTCCTGATAGACGTCCTTTGCCAAATATAGCAGAAATGTTGGGTTCAATTAGGGATCCAAAGGTCAGGAGCACGCTTGACCTCAAGTATGTGTATCATCAAATTGTGTTGCACCCTAAGTCTAAGAATGTAACAGCTTTTATTACAAGTGAAGGTTTGTTTCAATGCAGGAGAATGCCCTTTGGGATAATCTCTGTAGCTGCAGTGTTTCAACGTATAATGTACAATTTATTCCATTATATGGAAGGTGTCCTATGCTTTCAGGATGATGTTTTAGTTTATAGGAAAGACAAAAAGGAACATGATGATAGATTGTACAAAGTGTTAAATATTTTTCGAGAAGCTGCTCTTATGCTCAGTAAGGAGAAATGCAAATTCAACAGATCACAGATACAGTATTTGGGACATGAAATTTCTGAGACCGGCATAAAGCCCAAACAAGATTTGGTTAATACTATCGTAGGTTTTACCAATCCAGACACAAAAGATAAACTCATATCATTTTTAGGAATGGCAGAATATTATGCCAAATTTATTCCAGACTTAGCTAGAAAGAGTTTCAATGTGAGGAAGTTAGCAAAAAAGAATGTAAGGTTTGCATGTGATGAAGAATGTGAGTTGGAATTCAAAAAGATTGTTAGGGAGAATTCTCTGTTTAGGCTGAATTTCCTAACCTAGTGAGTCCCCCAGCAGCTTTGCGGGATTCCTGGAGTTTGTTTTTGTCATCCTGCCAAGAGTGAGACTCCTTTTATTCCCACTCTTGGACATGATTTGTGGTAAATTGCTTTGAATGTCAATGTGTTCGATGGGCTATGGGGTCTTTTACTCCATAGGGCCTCATGTGTTTTGCTATGTGTGTTACACAGCACCCTCCGTGCCGTAACACTGGGGTGTTCTAGGTGACCCCCACCATAGACTCCATACCCTGGGCCTGACTACTGTCTCCCAGGGCATGTAAAGTCACCATTGGCTTTACTAGACCTAAATTTACTAACAGAACCCGTACAAACCATCCTATTGTGGACGTACTGGTAGGGGTAATTCGATTACCCCTGGTCTGTTGTTCGAGGGGGCACTGTCCCGTCCCCCCTCGTCGAGTTTTGGCTGGTGATGTGGAAACTACTTTTTATATTCGACCCCGAATATATTCCTATGGGATTCTTCCCATTGTTGGAGGCTAATACCTTTTCACGTTAGTCTCTAACATACCGACGGTTTATTTATCTTAAATAAATCTACCGGTTGGTATTTTCTGCCAGAACTCGGTTTTTAAAATGGCGGATGTGTTCGCCTCTGTAACTCCGAACCAAAGGTTGAGCCCTTTGTTACACTTTTGGCGGGCTTCTGCACTGAAGCCCTCCAAAGTGGTGCCATTCTGTCTGGGTACCACAGGGGGTGCGGGAGGCGGTTTAGGCACCCTGGACTGAGTTGCCTTGCCAACTCAAGTCGCACTCTGGTGTGATTGGCCCAAGTGGTGAGTCACCCCGCTCACCACTTAGCGTGTTTTGATTGACAGCTAGGCTGAATGAATGGGGGTTTTCTGCATAAAAGCAGGGCTTTTGGGACTGGATCTTCAGAAGTCGCCACAGGACCTAAGAATCCGACGAGGGTAAAGCTGAGCCGACCTGCAACGACGACACCTCCGGTGGAGCCCTGCTGAACCGACTCACCACTTCCCAACGACAGAGGAGATCTCCCTGCTGGAGAGTCTTCTTCCCCTGACTGGTGGGAACAATCAGTCCCACTGCTTTTTCTTCGCTTCCAAGGCGTAGTGGTCGAATTGCCTGTGCTGAGCACCCCGGCAACCGGATAGCCACTAGCCCGTACCGCGACCAAAAGGTGGTGCCTTGTGATGGAGCACTCTGCGGCTGGTCTCTTCACTGGTGGTGCAACAATCTTCAACTTTCCTTCGACGACGAGACCATCTCATCTCTTGGCAAAGCCCCGACTTGCATCCACCACCAGGAACAACTGCCCCCGCCGGAGCTGTCTCTTCAGTTACAAGGTACTGTGTCCGCCTGGCTTCCCTTGTGACGGTTAGCGTGAGGTGTCTTAATCCTTACCTTTCCATTGGGTCGCCTCCAGACCTTCTTAACTTTTTGTTCTAAACTGGTCCAACCTTTCTGTGACAATTTGCTACAAAGACTCGAAGTGCATTTCCACTGTGATACTTTTTGGGACATATTGCCTTGCCTCTCTCCGAGTGGGCCTGGCCTCTGAACTTTGTGATCTACAGTAGACCCTGCCTTACTTGCCTTGCAGTTGCTTCGTAAAAGTGTTGGTACCGAGTTGGTTTCATACCCTGCCTTTTCTCTCCCGTTCTAACGAATATTAGAGTGCCATCTAGGTTAAAGCATTCACCTCTGTCTGCAAATAAGTGGTGCCGTTGAACCTAGACTTGTCGAAATATTGTTAGGGGATTGATATACTTATAGTAATTGCGATTGAAGTTGTTTTCCGTATTAGTGCCAGTGTGTTTTTCATAGATGTGTTTTTACAATAAATAATTATATATCTTTACACCGAAGCTCTGTTCCGTGTCTGCTTGTTCTACTGTGTAAATTGCCCTATCTTGTATACTCCACATACTGCCTAACTTTTCTTGAGAGAAGTCTGACTGCTCAGCTGTTAGGAAAGATTTCTTAATTGTGGGTAATTTTCCTTCCATGTGGCAACCCCTAAACTTTTTGCTGTTGTTTTCACCATGATCTAGACTTTGCCAGAGTAGTGCAGCCTTTGCCGCACTCCTCTGGGCTTTCGCTCCATTCTTACGAGGAAACTGACATGCCCTTAAGACAGTCAGTATACAGATACTCTTTTTGGATTGTAACTGATCGGTGCAAGTGAATCACGGACGGGAATGGTGGCAGCGATCGTTTCTTGTGTTTTTGAGCTCCTTTTGGCATTTTAAGCACGTTTCTCGCGCTTAGCCCAAAATGGTGGCCTGGCTCCCAAAATGGCCAGACCATGAGGCTCCTTTGTCCTGTCCGCTGACGTCTTGCCCGCTTCACCTTCCCCAGGTCGAGCCGACCCGGGGCCTTCCTTATTTGGGCATGTACTTTCCCGCGAAACACAGATGCTTTCGCGGGCTTCTACAGGCCTTGTGTGTGCCTCCAGGATGTGGGCTGGGATGTCTGGTCCCAATGCACATCGTGGGTGCCAGAGAGTCTAGTGTGGTGTGAATGCCTGGGACCACCGTGGTCCGTGATAGGTCCACGTATGGTGTGAGTGTTTTATGAGCGGATCTCCCATTGGGTCCCCTCCGTTTTGGCGCGAAGGGAACCGTGGATAAGAGGGGGCTGGAAACGCCACTACCATGTCGATCTCCTGAGTTCTCACGAACAAAGGAATACAGGAGCCAAGTATCCTGCAACCACGAGGCTGAACCGAGGAATCGCTGGTGATCCGCTGAAGGACTGCTCCTCTGCACTGCTGTCGCTTTGTGAAACCCTTTCTACCTCTGATCGAACCAGAAGGCCTGTACTGGTACTTCGACCCTTGGAATAGCGGGGACAGCTATTCTCGGCATCTTCACCATCTCCTGCACGTAAGCCTTCGGAAGTGTCTCTGGGCCATCCAGCAGACTGACCAGCCTACCCAGGAGTCTTGCTCTGTAACCGCCGCCAGGTTGTGTTGTATTTCGAGTCCTTGTCACTCTCACACAATTTGTACACTTGGCATTCCCAGGTCTGAAGTGAGTAGTGTACATTTGGCTGAGATACACATGGCTGCTACGTTGCCCTGCTGTGGTAACAAACTGTGCGGGTTCACTTCGTTTGGGACATCTTTAACTCAACTCTGCTGCTGCAGAATCTACACGACGACGAGACGTCCCCTGCTCCCCTGAACCTGCCAGCACTGAAACTGACGCGGAGAAGCCTGGGTCTGCTTGCATCGGGGACCGGTGAGTAGCATAGCTAGGAACTGGTCGCCCTCCTGCAGGAGCCCATAGCTTTTCCCCGCTGTGTCAAACAGCACACCTTTCTGTACTCGCGCTCTGCTTCTGCCCACAGTGGAGGCTGCGCTTGAGTCGCGGAACTCTGTTCTTCTTCATTTGTGCACCGAACTGAACTGCCTGATTCCCTCGAAGAGACTCCCCTTTTTGCCCGTTGGCACCAGCGTGTGCAGGTACTTTTGAGCACCAGGCTCCACTCTTCGTAGGGCTTGGACTTCCTTTTAGTTAGGTGCCTCTGAAGGCGGACTTGGTCTAATCATTATTTCGCACTGCCTGTTTTCCTCCCCTTCTAGGTGGACTACACATTTCATGCATCTAACGCTTTAGACTCGTTTTTATTTGTATATATATTGTATTGGTTTGGTATGTGTTGGTTTACTAGAGTTTTATTGCGATTTCTCGCTACGGTCATTGTTGCAAAGGCCTTGGAATAAATGTGTATATATTTTTAATATAACACCTGTTTGGAGTAATTTGTGAGTGTCCTTGCTTTGTGTGCTCATTGCGGGCTTTCAGTCACCCTCACCCCTCTTGAGACCTAGTCTTGACCGCCGCGATCGCTACCCTGATTGGTCTGGCTTGTCCAGAGGTTACCCTGTCCCAAGTAATTAGGTTGGCCTTCTGAACTTCTGCGCCGCCAGGACAGAGTTCAGAAATCCGTCTTAAAAAATTGGTGTACAGCGGTGGGATACGACTGAAGGTATCCAGTGTTGCGCACGAACTAAGGCATTTCAAGTTTTTCCTACCGGGACACGTAGTGAATTGTTATAGTATAACTTTAAAAAAGGCCATAGTCCTATCTAACAGTATGGAAACAAATACCTTGTTAACTTTAAATGCTTCCAACTCCGAAACATTGAAAAAGATGTGTGCGGAGAGAGGTGTTTCCTCTCAAGGCACCAAATTGGATATGATCCAAAGAATCGTGGCATGGCAAGAAGCGCAGCTTGACGCTATAACTTCTGAGGACAGTGCGGAAGGAGGTGGGGCTGCTCTCACTGGTAGAACCGACGGTTCTGCCGCTGCACTGATCCACCTCGACCACGAGGACAGGGAGGATGAGATGTCTAATGTTTCCTCTGCCAGTGTTGACGGGGAGGCTATGCTTGAATTCAAGAAGCAAGAGCTCCGGTTTAGGCAGAAGGAGCTTGAGTTCAGCATAGCCAAACTACAAATCGAACAGGCAGAAAAACAGAAAGACAGGGATCACCAGAGGGAACTGGCCAAGCTTCAGGTTGCAAATGGATCCAAGGGTCCTGGACATGGGTCTGGGGCCTCCTCTCATCCACGGTTTCCGAAAGATCTGCTCAGTGTGTATGAGGAAAGGAATTACATTATGGACTGGCTGAATACATTTGAGTATGCATGTGAAGTTCAACAAGTTGACAATGCTGATAAGATTGCCTGGTTACTCAGCAGAATGCCCCATTCTGGCTGTAGTGCCATTATGGAAATGTCGAAGGCTGAGCGAGCTGATTTCGCAATGTTAAAGCAAACTCTCATTTTAAAGTTTGGAAAGACTCCTGCCCAATATTTAAAACGATTCTGAGAGTACAAGAAAAAAGAAGGTGTTACTTGGGTTATCTTATGTAACCGAATCCTTCAAAAACTTCACTGGCTGGGTCGAAGGTTATAAGGTTTCTACCTTTGAAGGCATGATAAATCTTGTCATGCTGGAACACATTTTTGCATCTTCTTCCCCGGAGCTTAAGCAGCATTTGGCCGATTCGAAGGAGATAGATCCTAAGAAGCTGGCCATTGCAGCAGACTTATGGGTGTCACATCGAGTGTCCCATAAGGACACAACTCATCCTGGTAAGCAGGAGGAAGGGAGAAAGTCCAAAGATAAGGAGGGTGGAGAATCTGATTAATCTTCTTCTCAAAAGGGCCACAAAAAGAAAAATAAGGGTAAGACACAAGAGAACTCACAGGGTAGTGGAGGTCAGCCTCCGAAACAGAACTCTGGTTACAATAAGCCTCCCTATGTAAACAGACCCAATGGATCTTGTTTTGCTTGTGGAGCAACTGACCATGTGAAGGGGGATCCCCGGTGTAAGGTTAAACCTTTGGGGGTCCACTCCGCTAATCTGGCCTTCTCCTCCTATGAGGAAGAAGAGATTACAGGAGCATCCTTCTCCTCAGACTCCTTCCCCAGCGGGATAGAAGCTGAGGTAGTTTTAGTTTCCCTGGGTTCCTGGGAGCCTAAAGTCGCAGAGGCTTATGCTAGGATTCCAGATAATACCAAGCACTACTTTAAAGACAGTGTGCTGATCAATGGAGTAGATACTCCAGCTCTTAGGGATAGTGGGTGCAGTCGAACTGTAGTGGATTCTACCTTGGTAGACTCAGAGTTAGTTGCCAGAGCTACTCTGATGCCCACTAAGTTGGCTGACGGCCCACCTCGCATGTTTCTAGTAATACCTGTAAATCTTACTTTAAATAGTACAGCAGTCAGGATTCCAGTGAGCATTCAGAGAAACGTCCCAGTAAAGGTCTTGTTAGGCAATGATCTCAGAGCTTTAGGGCTCGTAGGAGACACTGCCGACAGACCCTACACACGGTCTCAAGCACGGGCAGCATTGGCCAAGACCAATACGCCGCCCCAGCCGAAGGGGAAACCCAAGGCAAAAGGAGCAAACAAGTCAAGACGAGGGAAAGAGAACATTCTCCCGAGCTCGCCTACCACTGCGGTGGAGGAAGTTGGTCAATCGCCCGGGCCTGACGAGCAGGTGGCGATGCCTGAAGTATTTGACCCCAACGACCATCCTGAACTAAAAGACTTGTTAGTAGAAGGTGGTCCTGACAGGGAAGAATTCAGTAAAGGCCAACGTGAGTGCCCATCTCTGGAAGGCCTAAGGAGACAGGCCTGCTCCCAGCTTGAGGGTGAACCTCCTGGGACGCATCGGATTTATTGGGAAGGTGGACTCCTGTATAGTGAGCCCACAGAGTCTACAGAAGGAGACCATAGGAGGTTGGTGGTTCCCCTTGCTGTAAGACCCTTCCTCCTGCAGTTGGTGCATGAAGTGCCCCTTGCTGGTCACCTTGGTATTAAGAGGACCAAGCAAAGGTTATCCATGCACTTCTACTGGCCCAAGATGGGGGTGCAAGTAGAAAGTCACTGCAGGAGTTGTGCCTCCTGCCAGTTATCTGGTAAGGTTGGCTCGACAATCCAAGCTCCATTGGTACCACTCCCAGTTGTGGAAATACCATTTGAAAGGGTAGGGATCGACATTGTTGGTCCCCTTGACCTGCCAACATCCTCAGGCAATAGTTTTATCCTGGTGCTGGTCGACCATGCAACCAGATATCTTGAGGCCATCCCATTGAAAACTGTAACTGCCAAGTCAGTTGCAAAAGCGTTACTTGGCATATTTACTAGGGTTGGCTTCCCTAAAGAAGTTGTGTCGGATCGTGGCAGCAACTTTATGTCAAAGTATATGCAGGCTATGTGGAAAGAATGTGGGGTCACCTACAAGTTCTCTTCTGCATACCACCCCCAGACCAATGGTCTGGTGGAACGTTTCAACAGAACGTCAAAGAGCATGATTGGGGCTCTGGAAGAACCTCAGAGAAGAAAATGGGATCTTCTTTTACCATGCTTACTGTTTGCCTACCGAGAGGTACCACAGGAGGGTGTTGGCTTCAGCCCCTTCGAACTTCTGTTCGGTCATCCTGTACGGGGACCCTTAGCCATAGTCAAAGAGGGATGGGAGATGCCCACTCCCCCTGTTCCTACCAACGTAGTAGATTATGTGCTGGGGATCAGAAAACGGATGGTACTTCTGATGGGCTTGGCTAGTGATAAATTGAAGGCAGGACAAGCGTTGGTGAAACATTGGTACGACCAGAAAGCTTCCCTCATCAACTTTACACCTGATCATGAATCCCATAAGGCCTCGAGCTTTACAGGACAAATGGTCAGGCCCTTACACAGTGGTGGAGCCCCTGGGTGAGGTTAACTATTTAGTGGACCTTGGAAGGCCTGGACAGGCTCCAAAAGTGTTTCACGTAAATAGGCTGAAGGCTTTCGTCCCAAGAGTCGAAATCGCAGCACTGCTACTGGCTTCAGATGTTGAGGAAGAGGAGTCCGAACCTCTCCCCGACCTGTTCCAAAGCAGTCCTTCAGATAGCTCCTTTGAGGGTGTCCGAGTGGCCCCTCACCTGACTTCTGATCAGCAGGCTGAGGTGAAAAGTTTGCTTAGGCAGTTTTCCCCCATGTTTTCACAGTCGCCTGGTTTGACACCTTGGTGCAAACATAACATAGACACAGGAGACAGTGTACCTACCAAAAGTAGGGGATACAGGATGTCAGACAAAGTACGGTCTTATATTAAGACCGAGGTCAACAAGATGTTAGACCTTGGGGTGATTGAACCCTCTAGTAGTCCTTGGTCCAGCCCTGTGGTTTTGGTTCCAAAGGCAGGCACTTCTGAATTGAGGTTCTGCGTGGATTACAGGGCTCTGAATGCTGTCACCAAGACAGATGCACACCCCTTGCCTCGAACAGATGAGCTGGTGGATACTTTGGGTGCCTCCAAGTACCTCAGTACTTTTGACCTCACTGCTGGCTATTGGCAAATAGCTTTAGCAGAACATGCCAAGGAGAAGACAGCGTTTTCTACTCCAGACGGCCTTTACCAATTCAGGGTAATGCCGTTCGGGTTGAAAAATGCACCTGCCACTTTCCAGAGGCTTGTGAATCATGTGTTGAATGGGTTGGACGAATTCTGTCTTGCATATTTGGACGATATAGCAGTTTTCAGTCCCACCTGGGAAGACCATGTGAAACACCTCGGGATTGTGCGCCAGGCTCTTCAGAAAGCACACTTGACCATAAAGGCTAGTAAATGCCAGATTGGACAAGGCTCAGTGGTTTACCTTGGACATGAAGTAGGTGGAGGGAGGATACAGCCTCTTCCCAGTAAAGTACAAGCAGTACAAGACTGGCCTTCCCTCACTACACAGACCCAAGTGAGAGCCTTCTTAGGACAAACGGGGTATTACCGCAACTTCGTGGCAGACTATGGCACCATAGCTGCCCCTCTGACTGCCCTCACCACTCCGAAGAAACCCAAGAAGGTAACTTGGACCGACGAGTGTGAGAAGGTCTTCAACGGCTTAAAAGACTCCTTGTGCCAGGCCCCTGTCCTCAGGGCCCCTGATTATCAAATACCTTTTATTGTGCAGACGGACGCCTCTGACACTGGGATAGGAGCTGTACTATCGCAAGTAGATGAGAAGGGTAAGGACACCCTATTGATTTTATTAGTCGCCAGCTTAAGGACAGAGAGCTCAGATGGTCCACGGTAGAGAAAGAATGTTTCTCTGTTGTGTGGGCCCTACGGAAGCTGAGGCCCTACCTCTATGGGACCCACTTCACTGTGCAAACTGACCATAAGCCCTCAAAGTGGCTAATGAACATGAAGGGAGAGAATCCAAAGTTGCTTAGGTGGTCCATAAGTCTACAAGGCTTCGACTTCACTATTGAGCATAGGCCAGGTGTCCAACATAGCAATGCTGATGGGTTGTCCAGAATGTTTAACTGACCTGAACAAGAGACTCATCCAGGGGTGGATTAGTTCCCCCTGTCCATAGTCTGGGAGGGGCGAGTGTTAGGAAAGATTTCTTAATTGTGGGTAATTTTCCTTCCATGTGGCAACCCCTAAACTTTTTGCTGTTGTTTTCACCATGATCTAGACTTTGCCAGAGAAGTGCAGCCTTCTGCCGCACTCCTCTGGGCTTTCGCTCCATTCGGGGAAACTGACATGCCCTTAAGACAGTCAGTACCGGGAAACGCTGTTTTCCGTAGTTTCTTTATCATGTTGCAGCTTTCGTGCAACATGACACAAGAGGGCACTGTAAGCTAAGTTACTGCTCTCTTGGGTCTCTAGCCTTCTACAGGCCCTAGATACTCTTTTTGGATTGTAACTGATCGGTGCAAGTGAATCACGGACGGGAATGGTGGCATTGATCGTTTCTTGTGTTTTTGAGCTCCTTTTGGCGTTTTAAGCGCGTTTCTCGCGCTTAGCCCAAAATGGTGGCCTGGCTCCCAAAATGGCCAGACCACGAGGCTCCTTTGTCCTGTCCGCTGACCGTCTTGCCCCCTTCACCTTCCCCAGGTCGAGCCGACCCGGGGCCTTCCTTATTTGGGCATGTACTTTCCAGCGAAACACAGATGCTTTCGCGGGCTTCTACAGGCCTTGTGTGTGCCTCCAGGATGTGGGCTGGGATGTCTGGTCCCAATACACATCCTGGGTGCCAGAGAGTCTAGTGTGGTGTGAATGCCTGGACCACCGTGGTCCGTGATAGGTCCACGTATGGTGTGAGTGTTTTATGAGCGGATCTCCCATTGGGTCCCCTCCGTTTTGGCGCGAAGGGAACCGTGGATAAGAGGGGGCTGGAAACGCCACTACCATGTCGATCTCCTGAGTTCTCACGAACAAAGGAATACAGGAGCCAAGTATCCTGCAACCACGAGGCTGAACCGAGGAATCGCTGGTGACCCGCTGAAGGACTGCTCCTCTGCACTGCTGCCGCTTTGTGAAACCCTTTCTACCTCTGATCGAACCAGAAGGCCTGTACTGGTACTTCGACCCTTGGAATAGCGGGGACAGCTATTCTCGGCATCTTCACCATCTCCTGCACGTAAGGCTTCGGAAGTGTCTCTGGCCATCCAGCAGACTGACCAGCCTACCCAGGAGTCTTGCTCTGTAACCGCCGCCAGGTTGTGTTGTATTTCGAGTCCTTGTCACTCTCACACGATTCGTATACTTGGCATTCCCATGTCTGAAGTGAGTAGTGTACATTTGGCTGAGATACACACGGCCGCTCCGTTGCCCTGCTGTGGTAACAAACTGTGCAGGTTCACTTCGTTTGGGACATCTTTAACTCAACTCTGCTGCTGCAGAATCTACACGACGACGAGACGTCCCCTGCTCCCCTGAACCTGCCAGCACTGAAACTGATGCGGAGAAGCCTGGGTCTGCTTGCATCGGGGACCGGTGAGTAGCATAGCTAGGAACTGGTCGCCCTCCTGCAGGAGCCCATAGCTTTTCCCCGCTGTGTCAAACAGCACGCCTTTCTGTACTCGCGCTCTGCTTCTGCCCACAGTGGAGGCTGCGCTTGAGTCGCGGAACTCTGTTCTTCTTCATTTGTGCACCGAACTGAACTGCCTGATTCCCTCGAAGAGACTCCCCTTTTGCCCATTGGCACCAGCGTGTGCAGGTACTTTTGAGCACAAGGCTCCACTCTTCGTAGGGCTTGGACTTCCTTTTAGTTAGGTGCCTCTGAAGGCGGACTGGGTCTAATCATTATTTCGCACTGCCTGTTTTCCTCCCCTTCTAGGTGGACTACACATTTCGTGCATCTAACGCTTTAGACTCGTTTGTATTTGTATATATATTGTATTGGTTTGGCATGTGTTGGTTTACTAGAGTTTTATTGTGATTTCTCGCTACGGTCATTGTTGCAAAGGCCTTGGAATAAATGTGTATATATTTTTAATATAACACCTGTTTGGAGTAATTTGTGAGTGTCCTTGCTTTGTGTGCTCATTGCGGGCTTTCAGTCACCCTCACCCCTCTTGAGACCTAGTCTTGACCGCCGCGATCGCTACTCTGATTGGTCTGGCTTGTCCAGAGGTTACCCTGTTCCAAGTAATTAGGTTGGCCTTCTGAACTTCTGCGCCGCCAGGACAGAGTTCAGAAATCCGTCTTAACAAATGCACAGCTACCAAGTGAATCTGTGTGGTACAGACTGCTACCAAGTGGGTTTACTGCCAAACACCTGTAGTCCTAAATCTTTTGCAGTGGTCCCAGAGGGAACTGCACAGGTTTCTGCCTAACAAAGATCAAGAAGGATCTGAATGCTGCACCCACTTTGAAGTCTTTTCAATCCCAATAAAGGTAGCATTCTCACCACTGATGCGAGCAATCACGGTTTAGGTGCAGTATTATCACAGGTTGAAGGGGGAAGTGAACAACCCATTTGTTTTGCTTCCAGAGTACTCAAACTGGCAGAATGCAATTATTCTGCAATAGAAAAGGAGATACTAACTATAAAATAGTCCATTGAAAAATGTAGATCCTTTTTGTGGGGGCACCAAATTTGTGGTGCGGACAGATCACAAACCGCTAAAAGAAATTTTAACAATCAAAGGTTTAGATAAAGTGTCGGCCAGGATTAGGAAATGGGTCACAAATTTGCAGGAATACAATTGGGATGTTGACTATCTTCCAGGAGTTAAAAATAAGTGTGCAGATTGTTTATCTAGGTTAACAAATTATGTAGACTCTGATGAATGTGATACTGATGATGAAGAAGTACTTAACGTGACTCAAGAAGTGGTATCTGAAGATGAGTCGGAAAAGGCAACGGAATCAGATGAAGTTTTATGCAAATTGAAAAAATGCATTTGTGAGGGAGTCGAGAGTAGTGCAGTCAGGAAAGGGTATTTACCAGAAGTGGTCAGACAAGTGTATGATGAATTTTATATGAATGACACATGTGTAATGAGAGGTGACACACTGTTTCCACCCACAAGTGTGAGATGTAAAATTTTGGAGATAGCACACGAAGGGCATCAGGGTATGACAAAAATGAAACAGTTGGTAAAACAAGACTATTGGTGGCCTGCATGGACATTGAAATACAAAGAGCAATCAGAGAGTGCTGTGCATGTGATGATTCTCCAAAGGGATACATTACTAGGCAGGAGCCCGTGACATTAATGTCTGTACCTACCATACTGTGGGAGAAGGTGGGTCTGGACATTGTGGAGCAACAGTAACTTGAAATATTGCATTGTTTTATTTGAAATGCTTTCCAGGTGGGTGGAAGTGAAATGGCTAATAAATATCTGCTCCAGGGATATCATTATATTTTTAAATGACATATTCAAGATGGAAGGGTATCCCACTACCATCATTACGGATAATGGGGTACAATTGATATCACAAAAAATGACACATTTTTAAAAAGAAAATGGGGTTGAGCACAAAACCAGTTCCATTTATCATCCACAAACAAATGGAATTGTGGAAAGGTTCAATAAAGTCATTAAAAATAGTATTAGGTGTACCTTGAAGGATAAAACAGATTGGAAGAAAGCAGTTGAAGACACTATAGTGGCACACAGATGCACACCTCATACTACTACAGGGATATCCCCGTTTGAGATGCTTAGAGGTAGAAAGCCGAATACAAGGATTTGTCCACCATGGTTGGGCAGAGTGTGCAAAAAGGAGTTTGATTTCAAGTAGATTGAAAGGAAGATTATGAATAAGCAATTAGCCAACAAGGAATGCTATGATGTGAGAAAAGCGGTGAAAGTTTGTGAAGCGAAGGTAGGTGATTTAGTGAGAATAAAACTGCCTTGCATAGGTAATTTGGCGAAATGGTCACCTGTGACAAAAGTTGTGGAAAGATTCCATGGAGCAGTGAAAGTTTCAGATGGAAGGGTCTGGAATGTAAACAAAGTGTGCAAGTGTTCAAAGGAAAAAAGGAGTGTGGATAATGTTAGTAAAAGTTGTGTGGGAAATTCTAAAGAGGAAAGTGATGAAAGTGGCAAAACAAGCTGTGGTGATGAACACAATACACACTCTAAACGGGTCAGCAGGAGACCTGTGTATTTGCAAGACTGTGTGAAGTAGGAGTGTAATTCATGTTTGTATCAATACTGTTATTGTTATTGTATGGAAACCTACATTGAAATAGGAGGAGTGTAAAGTAATTTTATGTTGATTCTATGTTTTATTGTTCATTAATTGAAGCGTTAAAAAAAACTTGTGTAAGAAAGGGAGGTGTGTAATATCTTAGTGCATGAACATGCATTTAGTTAACACCTTTATATGTAATTGTGGGACAGTGATGTAATAGGAGAGGGAATATAGAATGTGGAACCCAGGAGAAAGGATGCTGATCTGAGTGAACTGAGAGAGGAACTGTTAGCTGTGGTGGAGCCGGTGGGTTTATCTATGGATCTTAAATAAACCAATGTATCTACAATACTAAGTGAGCCAATATTTCACCCCTCTTTCCCAGCACCTTAGTCTTCTTCACCTCCTCCACACTCCTCCTGATAGGCCTCTTTCCCAGTCCCCTATTCTTCTTCACCTCATCCCCACTCTTCCTGATACCCCCTCTTTCCCTGCCCCTTATTCTTCTTCACCTCCTCCACACTCCTCCTGATATCCCCCTTTCCCATCACCTTATTCTTCTTCACCTCCTCCACACTCCTCCTGATATCCCTCTTTCCCAGCACCTTATTCTTCACCTCCTCCACACTCCTCCCGATAGCCCTCTGTCCTGCACCCTATTCTTCTTCACCTCCTCCACACTCCTCCTGATAGCCCTCTTTCCCAGCCCCTTATTCTTCTTCACCTCCTCCACACTACCCCGATAGCCCTCTTTCCAGCACCCTATTCTTCTTCACCTCCTCCACACTCCTCCTGATACACCCTATTTCCCTGCCCCTTATTCTTCTTCACCTCCTCCACACTCCTTCTGAAAGCCCTCTTTCCCAGCCCCTTATTCTTCTTCACCTCCTCCACACTCCTCCCGATAGCCCTCTTTCCTGCACCCTATTCTTCTTCACCTCCTCCACACTCCTCCTGATACCCCTATTTCCCTGCCCCTTATTCTTCTTCACCTCCTCCCCACTCCTTCTGACACCCCCTATTTGCCTGCCCCTTATTCTTCTTCACCTCCTCCCCACTCCTTCTGATACCCCCTATTTGCCTGCCCCTTATTCTTCTTCACCTCCTCCCCACTCCTTCTGATACCCCCTATTTGCCTGCCCCTTAATCTTCTTCACCTCCTCCACACTCCTCCCGATAGCCCTCTTTCCTGCACCCTATTCTTCTTCACCTCCTCCACACTCCTTTTGATACCCCCGATTTCCCTGCCCCTTATGCTTCTTCACCTCCTCCACACTCCTCCTGATAGCCCTATTTCCCAGCCCCTTATTCTTCTTCACCTCCTCCACACTCCTCCTGATAGCCCCATTTCCCAGCCCCTTATTCTTCTTCACCTCCTCCACACTCCTCCTGAGTGGCCATCTACTCAGTCTCCTTCACCACCAGCCGGGAGCCACCTCTCCCGCTCTCTGGCCACCTCTCTCCAGCCTCCTTCCTTCTGCTCTTAGTCCTCCCACTCTCACTTCCAGCACTCGCTGCAGCCCCTCGCCAGCAGTGCACCTCGCTGTTGTGCTGAGAGGTGGCGCTTACATAGGGTCTGTGTTGAATGGTTTCACCCCAGCTGGCTGGAAAGGTCACATGAACGGTCTGGGCATGCTCCGTGGCAGGGGATGCTTTGTAGTTCAGCATGTCTGGAGGAAGTCATGAAATAGGCCAGGCAGTCACCATCTAAAATGACATTCTAGAATGTTCTCCCTGATGGCCAGTTTGCAGATACTGGTCTCTCCCCAGTCAGTGTGAGCTTTCACCCTTGCAGCTCTAAGAGGTAGAGTATTTTCCGTGTGGCTGGTGCACTACTCTCCACATCCCTGGACATTATATGTAAGAGAGGGGTGCGAGTTATCCCTGATTTTCCTCCTTATGTTGTGCAAAGCACCTCTGTGGGTTGCTGAGGCCTTTGCAGCTGTGCAGTAGCCTGTTTAGGGTTCTCCCTCTGTAAATGAGTTGGAAGATGGGCGATGTGTTTTCAAGTGTTGTTTGCCTGCCATGGCCTGGACA
Source organism: Ambystoma mexicanum (assembly GCF_040938575.1). Taxonomy (NCBI): domain Eukaryota; kingdom Metazoa; phylum Chordata; class Amphibia; order Caudata; family Ambystomatidae; genus Ambystoma; species Ambystoma mexicanum. The sequence goes on from NC_090938.1 coordinate 58,224,899, forward strand.
ACTCAAGCTCGGGATATGTCCTTGTACGCAACTGATCAAAGTTTCTCTGTAGTCCTCCTCCTCCTCCTGAATCCAGTGTTGACTCTTGCAAATCCCAGTTACCACTCTGACCAAGAGGGCCATTCTAGCAGTTGCAGTCACAGGTTGTCTGGTCTTTTCGAATGGCCTGGGTGATTCAACCCATGGAAGGCACTGTAGCTTGCTTTCAAGACCTGGGGATCTCACTCCGACATCATTGTGATGAGGGCTGTGAGATCACTGTGTTACAATGCTCGCCGACATTACGCCTAAGGATGAATGTGCAGGGGCAGGTGCATGCACACACATCAGAACCCATTGCACAGACATCCTAAGCCTTTTATATATATATAGTGTGTTAAATAATAGAATAATCATGTTTTATAGCATGAGGATGGTAATAATAATAATAAAACAACAGTAATAACGTGAAGAATTAAAATGACCCATATATTTCCTAACAATAGACCAGAGGCCTCATTACAAGCTGGGGGTTGTTATGCTATGTTATGTTGCATTTGTATAGTGCCTTACGCACCATTGATATTACCTCAAAGCGCTGTAAAAACTGGCAGTAATTCCGTTACCCCCACGTTTGAGGTGCCCATGAGGCCATTACCGCCACATTTACCGCTCCGAATTATAGGCTTGACTTTAAAGTGAAGGGTTTACCTCAAGCCGGATGCTGAGGCGAAATCCTCAATTTCAAGGTTCGACATCATAGGATTTACTGCTGTGAGGAATTACCACTCGTGGTAAATCTGATAAAACCCCCATGGAGTCTAATAGACTCCAAAAAATGTGGACTAACACCGTCATTTACTCCACTCGGTAAACCCTAGAAAATTCACAGGACCAAGTGGCAGTAACGCGAACGCAATTCTCATATAATTATGAACAATAAAAACATGAATATTCTGCATTATTAATAATACCATTATTAATATTCTGCATTATGAAGCTCCTTCAGCCCAGGCCATGTTTACATGCTCATTTACCATACATGCCAACACTCCCGATTTAGGCGGGAGACTCCCGATTTTTCTGTGAAAAATAATGCTATTTTTCACGTTCTCCCGCCTAAAAATAATCTTTGCCCAATGCATTCCTATGGGAAAATCTTGGTCTCCCGATTTTTCTGACATAATCTCCCGCACAGGTGGGTTGAAATGTTGGCATGTATGATTTACTGCTGAAGAACAGAGTCACACGGAAGTGTCTCTTAACCTCAGGTTCCCTTTCGGGCCCTGACACTCCTTTCCAGCTTAAGATGAGTCAATAAACACACAAAAGGAGCGCGGAAAGCACCCAGGCACAGGCCTCGACAGGAACAAACCCCATGCAGGGCCCTCGAGTTCCTCTCTATGGGCAGCCAATTAGCAGGTTGCCATAGACGCAGGGCACGTCCATCCCGGAAGCGGCAAGGCGCCATTTACGGGAATTTCTGGCAAGGCCCAAGGGTGTGGGCTCTGCCATCAGAACCCTGGGATCTGCAAAACCTAGCGAGCTCTCGCAGAAGCAGCGTGCAAACGCGCAAAGGGAGGGCATGGGGGGACAGAAGAGTGCTATCCATCCACACAGACGCTACGTTCAGTTAAAGTCGTCCTCAGGGGTGGAAGTGGAAAAAAGCAACTAGTGGTACTCTAGCTGCATCCAAAAAGGAGGGCGTGGGATGGTCGGAGGGCTGTCCCAGGAGAGCGGGGAGCAGGATCACAAGCTTTGGCCCAGTAATAATGCCTTGTAGAGTTTACTTAGAAAAAACAAATTGCATAATAAAGCCACATGACAGCATGTACATCCTTATAGCAACATGTTGAGCCAAAAGGATATCATTCCGGCTTTCGTTTTCACATCCTGAATGGTAAACTATAGGTCCCAGAATGCAAGATAATGCCAACCTGAAAAAATCTAGTTAACCCCCCAGTACTATCAGTGATTTAAGACATGTAATAAAGGAGTTTCTGTAATAAACTCAGATAGATATGCAGATTCTGTGTCACAAACTTCCAGCTCGTTGTTATTCATGATGTTGAAAACATTTGATTAGTGACTTAAAGCAACTTTATATTTTTGCATGTCAGATAGTGGACATCATGGATATAAATACATCTTTAAATCATACATGCCAACATTCCGACGCATCTGGGAGGGAGATTTCGTCAGGGAATTCGGGAGATGTAAATTTCCCCATAGGAATACATTTGGGCTAGAATGATTATAGGTGGGAGAACGTGAAAAATAGCTATATTTTTCACTGAAAAGTTAGAGGGTTGGCATGTATGTTAAATGGCGCTTTGTGTTTCTCACTTTGTGTATCACAGATTTGCAAGGTATCTGGAGCTTTGCGAACTGTTTGAGCTGGAAACGTTCTATCATGCATATGAAAGGCTCTGCCACTGATAAAAGAAATGTGCGTGTTTGCAACCTGAGCACCTTAACGACCTGCAAAGCCACGGACAATGTGTGTGTCTGCCTTGCTGTGACCTGGGAAAGTGCCAGTGTTTGAATGTCTGGCCTGAGCTGATTCTATAACTGGTTCGGGAGAAAGACTGAGGGCCTCATTATGGGTCTGACCATAACCGTACTGGTAAACCCGGCAGGTAGCCGCCGGACCCATAATGAATTACCAGCACCTGACTTTCAGGTGCCACCGGACTATTCTAACTCTGGTGACCGGGAAGTCAGGCGCTGGTAATTGTGTTAGTCCAAATTCCCCTGGAGTCCTATAAGACTCCATGGGAATGGGGACACAGGAGCACCGGCTCCCGTGAGAACTCTACGTGCGGGTGCTGTCCCGCCCGGCAGGTCTGACCCTGGCGGGCGGGACAACACCCGCCCGCAGAGTTGTACTGTGCCGGTCAGGAAACAACAGTGCCAGTAGGCTTAACGGCACAGTTGTAATTCGGCCCAAAGTATCAAGGATGTGTTCCTTGAGCCTCCGAACTAAAGGTACGCTCTGTAAAAATTAAAAGAACAAGTGCTACGGCGTACCAATTATTTATATTTCACTTCCATCTTTTGGCGTACTGGTCCATGGCGTGATTTTCGAGTGCTGGAAGGGCTGGCCTGACAAACCAGTGTGAGCCAGTTCACTGATTTAGTGCACTCTGCAGCTTGAAGTCTTAATCAATGTTTCTGGCCCAGCGTGCTTTAAAAGTCACGTCTCACAAATACTGCAAAAAAAATGTAAAAAAGAGAGCCCCATGGAACTACGCCTTCAGATTCACAAATTGTGACGTTTGAATGAGGCCCAATTTTGTTTAGTGCCGTGTGCTATTTTGTGTCCCAGTCCGACGCGCGGAGCAGTCAACATTCTGCATGCAAATATAAATGCTCCACTGCCTCTAGCAAACAAACCCAGTGAAAGGATTGTCAAAGCCTTGCAGAGAGATTTGCATGAAGATACCATTTCCCTGACCTTTCTGGGAAGATGGCAGGTCGGCCACCATTCAAAGGTTCATGGTTTTCTTTTAGACATCCTTTGTGCTAAGTTAGAACCAGGATTCCCTACACTGTATCCTCTCTTCGGACTCAAAAGACCTAATTGTTCCTCAGATCTGTGATTCGAAGTCCTACTCTACAGAAATGAAGGTGAAAAAGGGGTGCTCGATAGGGCGTCAGATGGCTAAACACAAATGAAAGTTCTCTGTCCAGAAATCCTTTTCTAGGCTTTCTCTCCCTGCTACTCAAAAGAAAACAAGAAAGACGTATTTTTGGGCCTTGCTAAATGAATGGGCTGGCCGTTGGCTTCTGACCCCCATCCATGTGTCTCTTTACCATAGGCCAGAGCCAATGTTCACAGTCCCAAACACATAGTTTGCGTACTGCTGGGGTTCCGTCCTAGGGCTCCAGCCAGGTCTCTCTGGTTTCTCTTTCGACTGGTGTTTCTCACAGTCGTTCACCCTTCAGGGAGAATTTCCTTGGTTTTGATTCCACCCAGTCTAGGTCCTTTCAGTCTCTTTCTCCCTACTCTGGGTTATCTCAGTTCTCCCCACACTGGAGCTTGTCTGAGACTCTCTCCCCACTCTAGGGCATTTTGCTATTCTCCCTGCTCCGGAACTTATCTCACTCTTTCTCTGTGTTTCTTTCACCATGCAGGGGTTTGTTTCGTTCTCTCTCTCCCCACTCTTGGGATGTGCCATATTTGCCACACTAAGAAAAGTTTCCGCTTTCTCTCGCCCCATTCTGGGTTATCTCGTTCTCGACCCACACAGGGGCATGTCTCAGTCTCGCTCCTCACTCTGGGGCTTCTGGGTATTCTCCCCACTCCAGAACTTGTCTCACTCTTTCTCCTTGTTTCTTTCCCCACACAGGGGCTTGTATCTTTCTCTCTCTCCCCACTCTTGCGGTGCACTGTGTTTTCCCCACTCCGGGACTTTCCTCTTTCTCTGTCCCCACTCTGGGCTTCTCGGAATTCTAACCACTCCAGGGCCTCTCTCTGTCTTTCTCCTCTAAGGTTTCTCTGTTCTTTTCCCACACAGGCTTTGTTTCTCTCTCTATCCCCACTGTGGGGTTTCTCTGATCTCTCCCTGCTCTGAGGCTTGTCTCTGTCCTTCTATCCACCTGGGGTTTCTCTGCCGTGCCGTGCCACCCACCTCCATGTTGTTGGAGCCACTGTGTACCTGCTTATGATGTGTAGTGATCCTCGGAAGGCTTTTGCATTTGGTCCGGCCTTCTGTCCCTGCCAAACTGCATATGCAGCGACTCAACTGGGTTTGGTTGGCAGTGTCCCTTCTTTCCTGGTTTCTCAGCTGAGGACCTCTGAGGGGCTCCTCCTCTTTAGGGCCTGCCTCTGCCCTCCAGGGTTCTCTGCTCCTACTCGCGTGGTAGTGCTGGAAGGTTCGATTAACCTTCTGCGAGGGATTGCGGCACTAGCCAAGCTAGGGTGATCTTCAACTCCACTTTCTCCTTCTCTAGAGATGAGTTGAGACAGACAAGGAATAGAGATCACTGTACAAAATGTATAGACCGAAAGGTGTATACCCACTTTCATGGCATTATATGATTATTTTAATTGTAATAGCGATCTCCTTACATAGGAACTCCATACATTTTTAATTTGCAAGATATTCTTTATTTTATATCATACAAAGAATTTAAATATGAAGACGGTGTGTAGAAAATACTTGCATGCATAATAAAGAAAATGAATTAAATTTCTAATAACAATTAATTAGATTTAGAATAAAAAACACACTCGTAACCAACAACAACCCATACCGTATCACATACAACCCACATCATTCATTCCCATTCATAATCACACATTCTGTGCAAACTGAGCAAAGTATACAATTGATCAGAAAATCTATTGGTAAGAAATAAACAATTGGTCTTCCAATTAGACCCTAATGTGCAAAGTGATAATTACACATTAATGTGCCCAATTATTACGTTACAGATACATATCAATAACAGTTTTGATATGAACATTTTCCCTTGCAGTTAGGAGAACTGCAGCAACTCTATGTCGTCAGAAAGGATTTTAAACAAAATACTGTCGACTCGAGTTTCGGCTGTGTTCCAGTCTTGATTTCTGGACCGGAGCCATCTTCAGGACAAATCAACAACCCATTTGGGATTGCATTGGTGTGTGTGTGTGGCCGATTTTTACGGTGTTGGGAGTCTTAAGGCTGTAATGCCCCTGGATGGGGCAGGAGCAGTTTGTTCACGAATTTTCCGTTGTGTGTCTGGCGTCTGGGGTTTACGGCATTGATGGGTCCGTTCTTCTGAACAAGCTAACCCCGAATGTACTGCCTCGTAGATGCTTGCGGCTCGCCTGGTGATTGAATGATGTCGTTCCCACATCAGTTAGCGCTTCGTCGCCGCTAAGTCACATCAGTTTCCTGAGATCATGTCGAACAGCCAAGGCCATCTTAATTGTTAACCTTTGGTCTGCCACTTCCCATAAAACACGCTGTTGCTACGTGGAGTGTGTCAATCTCGCTGCAGCTTATCGCATGAGAACAGAGATCAGGCTGGAATTATAAGTAGGTAATATTAGGTCCCAGTTTATGCCATAGGATGATACAGAATTGGGGAACAAGATAAGGTAGTGTCTTACCTTGGTTGAGGCAGACTGGGGCTATGAGGATGTGTTTTCAAGTGTTGTTTGCCTGCCATGGCCTGGACAACTCAAGCTCGGGATATGTCCTTGTACGCAACTGATCAAAGTTTCTCTGTAGTCCTCCTCCTCCTCCTGAATCCAGTGTTGACTCTTGCAAATCCCAGTTACCACTCTGACCAAGAGGGCCATTCTAGCAGTTGCAGTCACAGGTTGTCTGGTCTTTTCGAATGGCCTGGGTGATTCAACCCATGGAAGGCACTGTAGCTTGCTTTCAAGACCTGGGGATCTCACTCCGACATCATTGTGATGAGGGCTGTGAGATCACTGTGTTACAATGCTCGCCGACATTACGCCTAAGGATGAATGTGCAGGGGCAGGTGCATGCACACACATCAGAACCCATTGCACAGACATCCTAAGCCTTTTATATATATATAGTGTGTTAAATAATAGAATAATCATGTTTTATAGCATGAGGATGGTAATAATAATAATAAAACAACAGTAATAACGTGAAGAATTAAAATGACCCATATATTTCCTAACAATAGACCAGAGGCCTCATTACAAGCTGGGGGTTGTTATGCTATGTTATGTTGCATTTGTATAGTGCCTTACGCACCATTGATATTACCTCAAAGCGCTGTAAAAACTGGCAGTAATTCCGTTACCCCCACGTTTGAGGTGCCCATGAGGCCATTACCGCCACATTTACCGCTCCGAATTATAGGCTTGACTTTAAAGTGAAGGGTTTACCTCAAGCCGGATGCTGAGGCGAAATCCTCAATTTCAAGGTTCGACATCATTGGATTTACTGCTGTGAGGAATTACCACTCGTGGTAAATCTGATAAAACCCCCATGGAGTCTAATAGACTCCAAAAAATGTGGACTAACACCGTCATTTACTCCACTCGGTAAACCCTAGAAAATTCACAGGACCAAGTGGCAGTAACGCGAACGCAATTCTCATATAATTATGAACAATAAAAACATGAATATTCTGCATTATTAATAATACCATTATTAATATTCTGCATTATGAAGCTCCTTCAGCCCAGGCCATGTTTACATGCTCATTTACCATACATGCCAACACTCCCGATTTAGGCGGGAGACTCCCGATTTTTCTGTGAAAAATAATGCTATTTTTCACGTTCTCCCGCCTAAAAATAATCTTTGCCCAATGCATTCCTATGGGAAAATCTTGGTCTCCCGATTTTTCTGACATAATCTCCCGCACAGGTGGGTTGAAATGTTGGCATGTATGATTTACTGCTGAAGAACAGAGTCACACGGAAGTGTCTCTTAACCTCAGGTTCCCTTTCGGGCCCTGACACTCCTTTCCAGCTTAAGATGAGTCAATAAACACACAAAAGGAGCGCGGAAAGCACCCAGGCACAGGCCTCGACAGGAACAAACCCCATGCAGGGCCCTCGAGTTCCTCTCTATGGGCAGCCAATTAGCAGGTTGCCATAGACGCAGGGCACGTCCATCCCGGAAGCGGCAAGGCGCCATTTACGGGAATTTCTGGCAAGGCCCAAGGGTGTGGGCTCTGCCATCAGAACCCTGGGATCTGCAAAACCTAGCGAGCTCTCGCAGAAGCAGCGTGCAAACGCGCAAAGGGAGGGCATGGGGGGACAGAAGAGTGCTATCCATCCACACAGACGCTACGTTCAGTTAAAGTCGTCCTCAGGGGTGGAAGTGGAAAAAAGCAACTAGTGGTACTCTAGCTGCATCCAAAAAGGAGGGCGTGGGATGGTCGGAGGGCTGTCCCAGGAGAGCGGGGAGCAGGATCACAAGCTTTGGCCCAGTAATAATGCCTTGTAGAGTTTACTTAGAAAAAACAAATTGCATAATAAAGCCACATGACAGCATGTACATCCTTATAGCAACATGTTGAGCCAAAAGGATATCATTCCGGCTTTCGTTTTCACATCCTGAATGGTAAACTATAGGTCCCAGAATGCAAGATAATGCCAACCTGAAAAAATCTAGTTAACCCCCCAGTACTATCAGTGATTTAAGACATGTAATAAAGGAGTTTCTGTAATAAACTCAGATAGATATGCAGATTCTGTGTCACAAACTTCCAGCTCGTTGTTATTCATGATGTTGAAAACATTTGATTAGTGACTTAAAGCAACTTTATATTTTTGCATGTCAGATAGTGGACATCATGGATATAAATACATCTTTAAATCATACATGCCAACATTCCGACGCATCTGGGAGGGAGATTTCGTCAGGGAATTCGGGAGATGTAAATTTCCCCATAGGAATACATTTGGGCTAGAATGATTATAGGTGGGAGAACGTGAAAAATAGCTATATTTTTCACTGAAAAGTTAGAGGGTTGGCATGTATGTTAAATGGCGCTTTGTGTTTCTCACTTTGTGTATCACAGATTTGCAAGGTATCTGGAGCTTTGCGAACTGTTTGAGCTGGAAACGTTCTATCATGCATATGAAAGGCTCTGCCACTGATAAAAGAAATGTGCGTGTTTGCAACCTGAGCACCTTAACGACCTGCAAAGCCACGGACAATGTGTGTGTCTGCCTTGCTGTGACCTGGGAAAGTGCCAGTGGTTGAATGTCTGGCCTGAGCTGATTCTATAACTGGTTCGGGAGAAAGACTGAGGGCCTCATTATGGGTCTGACCATAACCGTACTGGTAAACCCGGCAGGTAGCCGCCGGACCCATAATGAATTACCAGCACCTGACTTTCAGGTGCCACCGGACTATTCTAACTCTGGTGACCGGGAAGTCAGGCGCTGGTAATTGTGTTAGTCCAAATTCCCCTGGAGTCCTATAAGACTCCATGGGAATGGGGACACAGGAGCACCGGCTCCCGTGAGAACTCTACGTGCGGGTGCTGTCCCGCCCGGCAGGTCTGACCCTGGCGGGCGGGACAACACCCGCCCGCAGAGTTGTACTGTGCCGGTCAGGAAACAACAGTGCCAGTAGGCTTAACGGCACAGTTGTAATTCGGCCCAAAGTATCAAGGATGTGTTCCTTGAGCCTCCGAACTAAAGGTACGCTCTGTAAAAATTAAAAGAACAAGTGCTACGGCGTACCAATTATTTATATTTCACTTCCATCTTTTGGCGTACTGGTCCATGGCGTGATTTTCGAGTGCTGGAAGGGCTGGCCTGACAAACCAGTGTGAGCCAGTTCACTGATTTAGTGCACTCTGCAGCTTGAAGTCTTAATCAATGTTTCTGGCCCAGCGTGCTTTAAAAGTCACGTCTCACAAATACTGCAAAAAAAATGTAAAAAGAGAGCCCCATGGAACTACGCCTTCAGATTCACAAATTGTGACGTTTGAATGAGGCCCAATTTTGTTTAGTGCCGTGTGCTATTTTGTGTCCCAGTCCGACGCGCGGAGCAGTCAACATTCTGCATGCAAATATAAATGCTCCACTGCCTCTAGCAAACAAACCCAGTGAAAGGATTGTCAAAGCCTTGCAGAGAGATTTGCATGAAGATACCATTTCCCTGACCTTTCTGGGAAGATGGCAGGTCGGCCACCATTCAAAGGTTCATGGTTTTCTTTTAGACATCCTTTGTGCTAAGTTAGAACCAGGATTCCCTACACTGTATCCTCTCTTCGGACTCAAAAGACCTAATTGTTCCTCAGATCTGTGATTCGAAGTCCTACTCTACAGAAATGAAGGTGAAAAAGGGGTGCTCGATAGGGCGTCAGATGGCTAAACACAAATGAAAGTTCTCTGTCCAGAAATCCTTTTCTAGGCTTTCTCTCCCTGCTACTCAAAAGAAAACAAGAAAGACGTATTTTTGGGCCTTGCTAAATGAATGGGCTGGCCGTTGGCTTCTGACCCCCATCCATGTGTCTCTTTACCATAGGCCAGAGCCAATGTTCACAGTCCCAAACACATAGTTTGCGTACTGCTGGGGTTCCGTCCTAGGGCTCCAGCCAGGTCTCTCTGGTTTCTCTTTCGACTGGTGTTTCTCACAGTCGTTCACCCTTCAGGGAGACTTTCCTTGGTTTTGATTCCACCCAGTCTAGGTCCTTTCAGTCTCTTTCTCCCTACTCTGGGTTATCTCAGTTCTCCCCACACTGGAGCTTGTCTGAGACTCTCTCCCCACTCTAGGGCATTTTGCTATTCTCCCTGCTCCGGAACTTATCTCACTCTTTCTCTGTGTTTCTTTCACCATGCAGGGGTTTGTTTCGTTCTCTCTCTCCCCACTCTTGGGATGTGCCATATTTGCCACACTAAGAAAAGTTTCCGCTTTCTCTCGCCCCATTCTGGGTTATCTCGTTCTCGACCCACACAGGGGCATGTCTCAGTCTCGCTCCTCACTCTGGGGCTTCTGGGTATTCTCCCCACTCCAGAACTTGTCTCACTCTTTCTCCTTGTTTCTTTCCCCACACAGGGGCTTGTATCTTTCTCTCTCTCCCCACTCTTGCGGTGCACTGTGTTTTCCCCACTCCGGGACTTTCCTCTTTCTCTGTCCCCACTCTGGGCTTCTCGGAATTCTAACCACTCCAGGGCCTCTCTCTGTCTTTCTCCTCTAAGGTTTCTCTGTTCTTTTCCCACACAGGCTTTGTTTCTCTCTCTATCCCCACTGTGGGGTTTCTCTGATCTCTCCCTGCTCTGAGGCTTGTCTCTGTCCTTCTATCCACCTGGGGTTTCTCTGCCGTGCCGTGCCACCCACCTCCATGTTGTTGGAGCCACTGTGTACCTGCTTATGATGTGTAGTGATCCTCGGAAGGCTTTTGCATTTGGTCCGGCCTTCTGTCCCTGCCAAACTGCATATGCAGCGACTCAACTGGGTTTGGTTGGCAGTGTCCCTTCTTTCCTGGTTTCTCAGCTGAGGACCTCTGAGGGGCTCCTCCTCTTTAGGGCCTGCCTCTGCCCTCCAGGGTTCTCTGCTCCTACTCGCGTGGTAGTGCTGGAAGGTTCGATTAACCTTCTGCGAGGGATTGCGGCACTAGCCAAGCTAGGGTGATCTTCAACTCCACTTTCTCCTTCTCTCCACACATAACGGACGTCACCAAGAAGTCCCATTTCCAGCTGTACCTCCTCAAAGGCATTCTCCCTTTTCTCACCTTCCCCCAGAATCTCTTTGTCTCCAGAGCCCTGGTTCCCTCAAGGCTGGACCACTGCAACAGCCTCTTTCTCAATCTGCCTATCTCTACTCTTCACCCTCTGCAACTCATCCAGAACAGGACCGCAAAACGTATCCTTGGCCTCAAGTCCATGGACCACATCTCTCCGGCCCTGAAATCCCTCCTCTGGCTCCCGGGGGCTGCAAGGATCAAGTTTAAGACCTTCTGCTTTGTCCACAAGGATTTTTGAAGCAGTGGCCCTTCGCTCTTCAATTCTCTCTTCCTAAGTCCCTTCCTCCTGGAACCCTTCGCTCCTCTACCTTTAACTCTCTGTGGGTGACGCGCTTCTCCAAGAAGAGAGTGGGGGGTAAAACTCTCTCCTCTGCAGTTGCCTCCCTCTGGAATGGCCCTGTTGCCTCTCTCCGCATTGAGCCGGACCTCCTTAAGTTACGGAAACTCCTCAAGACCTAACTTCTCTTCTTTCTCGCTCCCTCTACCCTGCTAACCTGCTATGTCTACGGACTGGCTGCCCGGTGGTCCTCTGAGTCTTATAGGACACCAGACCTTCCCTCTGACCATTCCCCCTGCACCTGCCACCCGGCCCTACTTGCACTGTCACCTTACTAACCTTGCACGAGCGGGCTGGGATTGCCCCCTGTAGTCCCAGCCATCCAAGCACTTAGCTCGGGCCATTTTGCTCTGGGGGCACTTCTCTCTGCATCCTCTCCCCTGCACTTCTTGGTGCACACTTGCACAAACTTAATGACACGAGGCGTAGTAAGATTGTTTGTCTTGTCCTCCCTCTGTTCCCCCTCCCTTGCCTTGTTGCGCCTTGAAACACTTGTGTGTAGGCCAATTATAAAAAACAAATCAATCCATCAATCAAGCAACCCCAGACATGTTTCAGTCTCATTAGGCTTCATCAGTGAAGAGAAGCTTGGGTTTCTAGGCCCAGTAGGCACCGGAAATGCCCATGCCCGCCCCACTCGTGACCATAGCAAAACCAAAAGGTGATGGCTGGGTTCAAAAGGTGCAGGTGGGAGCTCTGTTTATTTTATGTAATGACACTGCAAAGCACTATTTATACACTGAAGCAGGACAGTTTCTCTGTATTTAATCTGACCATTGTTAGTTGTGGGCGCAGCTTTTATTCATATGTTAAATGAAAAGCTGTGTTGCATGAAGGTGTGCGTAGAACTCCTCTCACTCACAATTCCACCTCCCTGCGTGACTTCCGTTCTTTCTCACGTGTTACCTGTGAAATCACTACAGCAGAGCTTAGTACAATGGTGGCTTTCGCACTATACTGAGGTGAGTTTGCCGGTCCACATTCTCTTAGGCCTCTAAACTTCCAACCTCATAACACCAGGCAGCGCAACTGTCACCATTCGCCCTTCCCGGAAGGTTTGGAAGCGTTGGTGCATAAGACGCCATTAATGTTCCGTCACACTACGACTGGAACGTTCATTCCGGTCTAGCTTTTTTCCCACATGGCGACCGCCATTTATTTATTCGGCGTTTGGCGCTAACAGTGTGCTTGTCTTTAGTGTAAGACGCTGTAATTTTCCTTTGTGTTTCCTTGGCGCTCTCTCTCTCTCTCTCTCCCTCACTCTACCCTGCTATATTGTCTCCTCTATTCGGATTGCTCTTCGCTCTCCGTGTCTCACCTTATCTCAGCTCCTCTCTCTCGCCCATGTCCTTCATTCCGTTCCTTGATATTGCCGCTCTGTCTCCTTTTCGAGCCATGGCTCATTCCGCCTCAGTACCCTGTGGCTTCTGCCTCTTGCTCTCCTCCGCCCTTCCTCTCCGCTGTGGCTCGCCTTAACCCTCTCCCTGCATTCAAGATACCACTCTATCTACCCCATTGAGTGCTCTTCGCCTAAGGACCCTTCCCTCAAATTCAGCATAAGACTAAACCATCGGAAGTCTTCCGCTACAACGGACTGCTGCAGAAGGGGTTTTTTATGCCGAAAAAGGCCTTTTCCTTTCTTTTTGGTTTATCCATGGGAGAAGTCTCTTGCCTAGACTGTTTAATAGTGGGCACAGTGGCTTCATCTCGAGGTCGACCCTACCTCTTCAAGGATGGGAGGTCTTCACGGAAGAAGGGTGCTTCACCCGCTCCGGGTGAACCATCTGAAGAATTGTCAAGTAAAGAATCAGGTCAGGAAGGGCCTACTATTGTGGACAGCAACACTTTTCTTATGTCATGAAAATCCTCCACTTCTATTCCAATCACAGATTATAGTGGTGTGATAATATCAACAGTAATTCCATTATCGCACAACAAAGTGGTGCTAGCAGAATTTGCACCAAAAACTGCCCACACCACCATACTCATAATGAGGCCCACTGTTTCTTCCTGCAGCCCAAAACTCAAGCAGAGACTGGGTGGTAGATCTCTTTCCTCTGCAGGTGCCTCACCTCTGGAATGGTCTCCCTCCCACTCTTGCCTTGAGCCAGACCTCCTTAAGTTCCGGAAGCTCCTCAAGACCTTCCTTTTCTCCTCTTTCTTCTCTCTGGCTCTCCCCTGCTAAGCTTTCCCCACCTCTTTTTCTCTCTGCCTTCCTTCCCTTCCTCCTGTTCAGTGACGTGACTGGCTGCCTGGTGCTCCTCTGAGTTATATAGGACACGTGCCCCCGCCCCCTGCCTTCGGGCCCTCCTGCACTGCCACCTGGCCTTCCTTGCACTTCCGGGGCCCTGCCTTCCTTGCGCTTAACCCAGGGCACTGTTCCACTGGGGGTACTTCTCCCCCTTCCCCTCCCCTGCACTTCTTGTCTGCGTACTTGCACGATCTACATGATACTAGGCCTAGTAAGATCGTTTGTCTTGTTCTCCCCTGTTCCCCCTGCCCCCGCCTGGTTGCGCCTTGAAACACTTGTGTATAGGCCCATTATAAATAACCTATCAATCAATCAATCAAACGTACGGAGTGAGCCAATTTCTTCATTCTGCTCCAAGGCAAGCTATGACATCAGCATCAAAGCAGTGGTCATTCTAGAAAAATGCTTGGAAAGATATTGTTATGGTCCTTCCAATGAAAGATGTTTTGTCATATAATACTTATTCTCAAATCCATGATGCTGTACGCCCATATTACTTTGAATTAACACCAACTGTGTGCCCCGATGATTGCAAAATGACCATCAGATGTGTGACCTCCTATAGAACTGGTGTCGGCAATATCCATTAGAGACTCTCTGTTTCAGCTTGGAACCCCTAATTTGGGCGGTGGTCATCTACCATACAAAAAGCCCTCTGGTGCAGACCCTAACATTTCACTTGAGCTGGATTCCTCACTTTAAGTCTAATTAAAACATAGACTAACTAAGCAATAATACCCCCTTCCCACGGTCTTCACTAGCCAAAAATGCCCCGGCCCAAAGAATACGTGCAAGGTCCGCAAGGGCATTGATGCTGCGCCCTGGCGCGGGTACGGGCCACTGAAGGAAGGGGTATTATTGCTATGAGCACCTGTGCCAACCGTTGTGGTAGCCGTTTAGCAAGTTATAAAAAATGGGGACTACCAAAGGAAGTGGCTGCTGGGAAGTTATAGGAGAAGGGAACAACCAGTTGTTGCTAGTACCTGAATCATGTGGACCTTGTCCTGACAGTCAGCACTCATGAGGAGGGACAAGCCACCAAGTTGGCCAATGCTTTCCGCTAATATGGGGAAAGCAGGGATCACTGACCTACCCCGGTTTGCCTGCCTGGAGTGATACTGGGTTGGACAAACGTGTCTTGCCGGTATTGTGTCGTGATGCGAAGGGATCGTAGGTGTAGTGGACCCTCTTCTTTAGAGATGAGTTGAGACAGACAAGGAATAGAGATCACTGTACAAAATGTATAGACCGAAAGGTGTATACCCACTTTCATGGCATTATATGATTATTTTAATTGTAATAGCGATCTCCTTACATAGGAACTCCATACATTTTTAATTTGCAAGATATTCTTTATTTTATATCATACAAAGAATTTAAATATGAAGACGGTGTGTAGAAAATACTTGCATGCATAATAAAGAAAATGAATTAAATTTCTAATAACAATTAATTAGATTTAGAATAAAAAACACACTCGTAACCAACAACAACCCATACCGTATCACATACAACCCACATCATTCATTCCCATTCATAATCACACATTCTGTGCAAACTGAGCAAAGTATACAATTGATCAGAAAATCTATTGGTAAGAAATAAACAATTGGTCTTCCAATTAGACCCTAATGTGCAAAGTGATAATTACACATTAATGTGCCCAATTATTACGTTACAGATACATATCAATAACAGTTTTGATATGAACATTTTCCCTTGCAGTTAGGAGAACTGCAGCAACTCTATGTCGTCAGAAAGGATTTTAAACAAAATACTGTCGACTCGAGTTTCGGCTGTGTTCCAGTCTTGATTTCTGGACCGGAGCCATCTTCAGGACAAATCAACAACCCATTTGGGATTGCATTGGTGTGTGTGTGTGGCCGATTTTTACGGTGTTGGGAGTCTTAAGGCTGTAATGCCCCTGGATGGGGCAGGAGCAGTTTGTTCACGAATTTTCCGTTGTGTGTCTGGCGTCTGGGGTTTACGGCATTGATGGGTCCGTTCTTCTGAACAAGCTAACCCCGAATGTACTGCCTCGTAGATGCTTGCGGCTCGCCTGGTGATTGAATGATGTCGTTCCCACATCAGTTAGCGCTTCGTCGCCGCTAAGTCACATCAGTTTCCTGAGATCATGTCGAACAGCCAAGGCCATCTTAATTGTTAACCTTTGGTCTGCCACTTCCCATAAAACACGCTGTTGCTACGTGGAGTGTGTCAATCTCGCTGCAGCTTATCGCATGAGAACAGAGATCAGGCTGGAATTATAAGTAGGTAATATTAGGTCCCAGTTTATGCCATAGGATGATACAGAATTGGGGAACAAGATAAGGTAGTGTCTTACCTTGGTTGAGGCAGACTGGGGCTATGAGGATTGCAATAACTAAAATAGAACGGTAGGGTAGTTGGGTGCAAAAAAAGAATGTAAAGGTAATATCCTATTATCTTTGAGAGGTTGCTGGTAGCTCAAAAAAGCAATTCAACTGTGAAGGATAACCTATTCCTACTTTGCCGAAGCCTAGTACAACTTACTTACTGGTAGCACTAGTCTCGAAATACGCACCTCTCGGTGTGATCGATGTTAGAAAGGCACGGCAGTCAGCGTCTTTCTTCTTTTTGTTAAAGCAAACCGTAAGTTGTGTAATCACTTCTGGTTTGTGTGACATTATTGCCTGACTAGCTCCTGGAGGGACATCATCTTGAGGACAGGCACTATGCCAGACGCCAGTCCTGATGCATGCCGTGACCGCAGCATCCGCGCGAAGCTGCTTGCTTCCCATGAGGGTTTCTCAGCTGAGAGCGGTAAGTACGGAAAGGGGATGGTTTCTGTGGGAGAGAGGGAAGGGTTTTCTTAACAGTTGTCCTTTCTCCATTTCCCTGGCAGCCACGTTACAATTGGTAGAGCGGCGCCTGGAGAGAGAGCAAGCTTGAAAAACCTTAAGTGTGGTGAGAGGTGTAAGTGTATAGGTGGTGGGTTGGGTGATAATAGGGGTTTAGACCCAGCGGAGGGTGGGGTAAGGGAAGAGCAGGGATAGTTAGGGCCAGGGCCTAAAGTGGGCAGGCTCCGAAATCTCGTTTTGAGGCGGGGCCCTGCCGGGGCCCAGTAATCTCCCCTGGTAGCCCCAGCCACTACACGGAAGGCTTGTTTTCTACAGCCTGAAGCTCTCGCTCTTGTGCGAGAGCTTCAGGCTTCAGAAAAAAATGCCTTTCAGCCATAATGGTGGCGTCGCACCTGCGAGGCATCCCTTTAATCAAGTGATGCCCGTGGGCCGGCGCCACCATTATGGAGAAAACGTGAGGCCGCTGGAAGCAGAGGCCTTGCTTTCTAAATACTGAAGCTCCCGGGCATCCGTGGGAGTTTTCAGTCTTTAGATTAAAATGCCTCCGCTTCCAGCCGCCTCACCCTTTCAGCCTCAATGGTGACGCTGTCCCTCCCCAGCTGGCGAGGGCCAGTGCCACCATTAAGGCTGAAAGGGTGAGGCACTGTCCCCTGCCAGGCAAGCCTATACAAAATAAATGCAGAGATCAGCACCCTCTCACCCACGGGAAGAGGGTGCTGATCTCTACAAAAGGTTGCCTGGCAGGGGGGCGTGGCCTAACGGGCCAGCAGGACCCCCGCCGTTAGGCCACGCCCCCTCGATGAGCCCCCGGCTCGATTTGTAGTGCCACTTAAGGCACTGGTTAGGGCAGAGTAGTAGCAAGGGAGAGAAAATGGCGGTGGTGGTAGTTTAAGTTCTCAGCTCACTTCGAACTTGGACTCAGATGATCCTGAATTTCAACCGGCATATAGGGTGAGCTGATTGGCTCCGGCACCCACCCAGGGTGCTATTGTTGATTTCATTCTCTGATTAATGCATTGATGATATTCATTTTTGATGAAAAGTTTTTGATTACAATTCACCTATAAATACAGGCATTTTGAGCATTTCAGCACTTGCGTTTGGATGTCTACTATTCCTTCGTGTGCTTCGTGTGCATGGTCTTGAGCGACAGCTGCGGTCTTTCCCGAGCATCATTCACTGCCCACTGATCCAGGTGACCCAACCTGTCCAGCAACACAATGCGTTCACACCCTAAAGTGACAAGTCCTAAAAAGGTGTGCCATGCCAACATAAACAAGCAGTGCTATGGGCTTACATAGCTCACATTTCCTGTGAAGACGTCGCAGTCTTTCCAACTGAGTTGCGCAACACTGGTGTCTGCGCCCTGAGTGGCGATGGCCACCGATGGGTTTGTATCCTAGTTTGAGAGGAAGTACAGCGTGCTTCCGCTAAAGATGTAAAATATATATTCTTTAAAATGCCTAATATTGTGGGACTTTAAGTTATGCTCAAAGTAAGTTGCGACTGATATTCGTGGTGCTATAATTCTGGCGAAGATGGCCACTGTACCGGTTCAACAAGGTCACCGGAGTTCAAGGTTTGGCAAGTCCCACACCTGGTCATTGGGGACCAGAACACTTGGCTAAAACCCCAAAACGTTGAAAATCCTTTGTTTTGTGTGACGCAGTGCACATGAAAAAGGGCGGGAACACGTGAAACACGTGAAGCGAATGAATGCTGAGCTTTCAATATGAAAGTACAACATGATGATATTGTGTGACACTGATTAGCTTTTTTATATAAACTTGTTGACAATGAAAGGATTTTGAAAATGTTTAACATAAACGATTGAAAATGTTCCTCACACTCGTGAATTTGTTTCGAATGTTTGAACTACGCGGCCTACATTGGACGGTTTTATGAGTAAATTTTCCAAGATTATTATTATTTATTATTATCATGGTGTTTATTGAGTGCGGACCTGGCTTCGAGAAGCAATGAAGGGCTTTACAAAGGTGTAGAACATTTCAGACGCCTACGAGAGCGCTTTTCAGAGGTAACAACAGGATAGATATACTGCGTGGGGTAGGATACAGAGGGGCACAAAGGAGGAGTACAGCTGTACATGGTGGCAGGGAAAAGAGGGGCGGTTGGCGTCTAGCGAGTCAGGTGGTCAGAGAGGCGATGTAATGTCCTCTGTGTTGAGGAGGAGAGACTCCCATAAGAGATGGGTCTTGAGTTCTTTTCTGAATTGTTGGAGCGTTGGGGCGAGTCCGATGCTGACGGGGAGGAGGTTCCGTAGTCTTGGGGCCTAGGCAGAGAAGACTCTTTTCTGCTGGGTAACAATGAGGATAATTCCAGAGGGGCCGTCTCAGCATGACCTCCGCCAGAAGGTCTTCTCCAAGCCACACGCCGTTCACTACACTGTAGAATGGATTCAGCGGGCCTTCATGTGCGCTCCGTAACGGCACACAGATGCGCCGCGTACACGGGTACTCAAAGCCTTTGCCACCCCTGGGAAAACCAATCTCTAACAATGTTAATGCCCTTTCAGTGTCACAGTCCTAAGATCAGGGCGACAGCATGCCCGGGAAAGTTGGCTCACCTGCCACCACTCTCCGGACAAACCTTGAAACTGACGTACCCTTACGGTCATGACTGATATAGGATATACAAGTCTTAACACAACATAATAAAGGCATGCAGAGATTCAATGCCGCTGTCAGTGGAAGTGAGCCAATCACAATGAGCAATTGTCAATAGTGGATCTTAACTACCTCCTATAAAAAGTTTTAAGAGCTTGCGTCTTTATGCCAATGGCCAATAAACACCACGCGATGCTGCGCACAAGCACCTTTTATGATATGCATAGGTTTCACTGTTTCAGAAGCCAATGGACAAATCATACTCTGGAGTCTTTTAATCATTTCTTTTATTATTGAGTGCCTCTTCCATTGGGGTCTACAACTCTTTGGCTCTCCAGATATTTTGGACTACAAGTCTCATCCTCCCAACCAGCATAATCTACCAGGGGTCATGGAAGTTGTAGTCCAAAACATCTGAAGAGCCTCAGGTTGGAGACCACTACATTGGACACACAGCTGTCAACAAGACGGTTGGTAAAGCGGGGAGAGTCTGGGGTGAAGAGATATCTCTGTTTTAAACAGACACCTATCAGCGACGGGTCTTGCATGACATGTGCATGGCAATAGCTTTTGCTCCAGTCCCGGGCTTACCATTTGCAAATCCGTTGCTTATGTGTAACTAGTTCAATTGCAAATAACGAAAACAACAACTGTGACCCAAAATGCATTAGCTAGGCAGCCTCGATATGAGATTGTAGCGAATGTGATGGCCACAGCATTCGAGTGTGGTGGTTTGCATAGGGAGTTCAGGAAGCCAGGTTACTGCCTGGTGGAGGAGTGGCCTTAAGGATTGCCCCTTGTTCAAGAGGGAGTTTGTCTAAAAAGATCCTCAACAAAGGATTTCCAAAGATTCGGGGTACCTGAGTGTGAATACCGCAAGACTCAGAAAACCTAAAGGGAAGAATAGACGACGTTCCTGGACATCAACATCAAGTTTAGTTTTCATTGACAAATGAAATACTGCAAACCGCAAAAATGGAGCTAGGGTGACCTTTTAATAACTTCTTTTAAAAGTAGGCTGGCGTGTATCCCACCTCAAGTGGCTACTGTTGTGGGGTGGAGGCAGGGCCGGTGTAACGTCATTTTTTGCTACCCGTCAGAAAATCCTACCGAGAGCAGGCATTGGGCAACCCACCCAGGGGTAGGAAAATCTGACAGCCTGACCTGTCATTTTTTCCTACTCATCAGAAAATCCTACCAAGAGCAGGCATTGGGCAACCCACCCAGCGGTAAGAAAAAGTGACAGGGTAGGAAAATCTGATAGCCTGATCTGTCATTTTTTCCTACCTGTCAGAAAATCCTACCGAGAGCAGGCATTGGGCAACCCACCCAGGGGTAGGATAAAGTGACTACCCGTCAGAAAATCCTACCGAGAGCAGGCATTGGGCAACCCACCCAGGGGTAGGAAAAAGTGACAAGGTAGGAAAACCCACCCAGGGGTAGGAAAAAGTGACGGGGTAGGAAAATCCGCCATCCTGACCTGTCATTCGAGAGCAGGCATTTGCCCTTGTACCAGGAAAGTGGGGTAAGTGGAGTAAGAGGTTATGGAAACAATTCCCTTTTTTTCAGTTTGATGACATACCCAAGTGGATTGAAACCTCTCCCGATGCAAGATCCTCACGGAGCTCGCTGGAGGTTTCCGAATGCCCAGCCAGCGTGTGTGTGCCGAGGGGGCAATGTTTAAG
Source organism: Ambystoma mexicanum (assembly GCF_040938575.1). Taxonomy (NCBI): domain Eukaryota; kingdom Metazoa; phylum Chordata; class Amphibia; order Caudata; family Ambystomatidae; genus Ambystoma; species Ambystoma mexicanum. Next base: position 58,245,808 of record NC_090938.1, read on the forward strand.
GCGCTTTAGGAAGTAGCAGCCTATAGAAAGATGGGGCATTGTTCAAAGAGTTGGGGACTGAGAACCCATGAGTTCCCGGCAGTATGCTGTCACACGTGGGTGGGGTGCAGAGTGCCCTCTTACGGCAGCCCAAACAGTGATGTGCTTTCTTCAAGGAGGCGTTTTATTTGCAGGTAATTTCTTAATGGGGGCGGGTATGTAAATGGCAAAATAAGGAAAGCAGACTGTTGTGTAAATATAGACTGGGGTGTGAGAAAATCGCCACCTCCAACGAAAGGGCCCTGCCTCTCTGACTTTCGATCCTGATGAGACCCCCGGCACAGCTCTGATCCCCCATGAATGAGGTTCTTGTGGAACACCAGGCACCCCCCCCCTTCTCCCTGACATCAGCATGCTTTGCCCTGCCCGCCTCATGTTACTGCTGGGGGAGATGGCTCATCCGGGCAGCACTATGCCTTGACCACATCAAACAAGATGTAAGGCGGGGGCACCCCCTCACCCACGCCCTGGGCTAGTGTAAAATGGCTGAGGTGTGTAGACACTGCCCTAAGCGCCCCCTCCCCTGCCCCTACTGCTTTCCTCTGTACAAAGAAGCCTCTGCTATTTCGGCGGCCCTGTCCCCACTATTTAACTATAAGTCATGACTGAGCATGCGCACACACTGCACACTTTATTTAGTATTCATTTTTGCAGTTACATAGCACTACAGGCTTCTGAGAACTGCTCATTACCAACAGAGTATGGGGTGCTCATTTATCGACTACAGCGGATTAAACATCAAAGCTTTCTCTGAATACGGACATGAGGGAATAAACCTGGGCATGTACTGCAGTGGGGGCGAGGAGGGGGGTGAGCGGATGGATGCGAGCAGGTGCGCATGTGTGAAAGAGCCCAGGGGGGGCATGGAGAAACATCCACAAGGGCTGAGAGGCCAATGTGGGCATGTCTGCATACAGACGGGTGTAGCAGAGGTCCACTAATGGCAGCGTTCTCTCTGGCCATCTTATGGTCACAGTAAAAAGAGCTTCCTGGGGGGCAAGAGGAGCTGGGGGCAGGTGGGGGGGGCACACAAACATCACAGAGGCAATATGCCCTGGTCTTTCTACAGCACAATTCCAACCATGGAAGTGACTTTTGAATAAGTTGCCATAAGTAAGCAGAATGGGAAACAAAAGCAAATGTAAGTTATTTAAGAACAAACTTACCTGGAAAGGCAGCAGCAGCACTACACAGGGACTCTACACCTTTCACCGTTCAAGTCAGCAAACAAAGAGGGCTACTACTCCCCAAACCTGTGCATCTCATGTCCCATGAGGATAGCTCAGTGGCAACGTGCGCGCCTTGGAAGCAAGACGACACAAAGCAACACAGGTTCGATCCCCAGGTCCGTGCTTAGAAACCTCTGGGTGTTTGAGCACGTTATAAATAGTGCAACTAAGACAAAAGAAACAATTACGCAATTAAAAAACAAGCAATTCTTGTAACAGCGCCTCGATGCTTGTGGGCTGTGTGAGTGCTTTAAAAATAAATAAATAAGCATTTTCCAGCCTTGTCTCTGGCAGCCCCTCACACCTTGCCCAAGTATTCGGCCAATGTCCTCTGCCTCCTGTGCCTCCTGCCATCCTCTTCACCCCAGCATGCTCTCCCATTTGCCAGGCGCCCCTTCCCCTTAGAGCTGCCTGCATCCCTTCCCCCCAAGCCGGTGAATCTCCATGGCTGGCTGGTGGGGGGCTCACCACTAGGTGTTAGGTGTGGGGGCCACCAAGAGGCCAATGTGGACAGGTCTGCATACATACTGGTGCAGCAGAAGTCCACTGCACACTTTTAGTATTCATTTCTGCATTTACATAGCGCTACAGGCTTCTGCATTTTGGAGCTCGTAGTATTTATTATATGTCAAATTTAATATGGAACTCCAAGTTCCAGGGTGCAACGTGCGGTTGGCTAAAATTATAGGATCGTCCTGCCATTTCATACACCATGAGGAGAAACTGTACGATATGGTCACAGAACAAGTGTGTTGATAATTGTCCAGTACTCAGGTATCTGCAAAAAGAAAGATGTTTTTGGAGGGGACACCCTTGTGTTACCTGAGTGTCATACTTTTGTGTTCTTCGCTTGTGTCTGAGCCGGGATCATGACCCAATCCCGTTGAACGTTAAATAATGAACAATGTGCGCATAACTTTCCGTTTCCTCTTCAGGGCAAGATAGCTCTGGGAGCTAATGCACTACCTCCAAGCGCTCAGCTAGCAGCCACCTGGTCGCGCATTCACATCATGTCAGGGTGCACAATGCTCAACTCTTCTTAATTCATTCCAGATACATTTATTACAACTGTTACGATGCCCAGTGCCTGTCACAACAATTCTTAATTAACATCACGCTTCATTGCACCCAAAGTTTGCGTTCCATCTATGCTGTGCCCTGTCTACTGGCGCTTCCATCGCTCGCACATCAGTCTCCTGCCTCTGTTTACTGCCCTAAATTCCTTTACCTTGTGCCTTAACCATTGGACAACCTACACCATTCACCATGAGGTGTTTGAGACATGCTTGACCTGGGGTTCAGGAGCCGCTGCGCAATGTTTTATGGGCTCCCTTATGTGGGTACCCCACCAAATGCATTCTGGTATCTGTGGTCCGGAGCTAACTATCACAGTAAACAGAGGTTGGGTCAGTGCTGTGCTGGGTTGTGCCAGGATTGGTGGAGGCTATGCTGGGGTGACCTAGGTGAGTGGGCATTGCGGCGAGTGAGCTGCGGTGGGTCAGTGCTGTGCTGAGGGTAGTTGAGGTGCTGGCTAGATCTGGGGCATGTTGGGTCCCAGGTCTAAGATAGAGTGGGAGGGTGGAGTGCTTGGAGGTGCTAGGGTTGGTGGAGGAGGTCCTACAGTGACCTGGTTTGGGCGCAGCACATGTGATGAGTGGGCTACTGGGCTGTGCTTATGTGGGTGCAAAGGGCCTCATTACATGTTTGGTGTTCATTCAGTGGCCCCTATTCTTCATTACCATTACCGCCACTTGGTCCCAAGAGTGCACCATGGGATTACAAGTGGTGGTAATGTGGTGTAATTCCCTGTGTGTGTAGTGCACAGGGCTCCAGGGAGATTTGTGGTGGATTTACCACCAGCGGATTTGTTGCTGGAGGTAAATCCTCCACTTTATATCCAAATGTATAATTCAGTGGTTTGTGAAAAATGGCGGTTATTCTGCTAGCACCCAAAAAGGTGGCAGTAATGGAATTACCACTTTTTGCCATGCCACTGAACTTGTAATGAGGCCCTTAAAGTGTGCTGCTTTTAGCTCAGTTGGGTGTGTGTTGTGCTCGGTCGAGCTATGGGATGCTTGTGTGTGCTCTAGGATGCTTGTGTGAGCTATTGGATGCGTGTGTGAGCTAGGGGATGCATGTGTGTGCTATAGGATGCTTGTGTGAGCTAGGGGATGCTTGTGTAAGCTATGGGATGCTTGTGTGAGCTAGGGTTTGCTCAGTTGATGCAGTGGGTGGGCATCAAGAAGATGCAATCTAGGGTGGCGTGTGATGTCTTGAGAGGAGCCTGTCCTGGGATGTAATTGGGTGCTTGGCTATACAGCTCGGGTGAGCTTATGTGGGTGGGTGGGTGGTCTGCTGGGATGAGCTAGGCTGGGTGGGTGCTGTGCTGAGTTACAGTGGGGTGCTTAGATGAGCCACAGTGACGTTGTTATTTGCTCTAGTGTCCTAGGGTGGGTGGGTGATGTGCTGTGATAAGCTATGTAAGCTTGTTCAGATGCTGGGTGGCTAGGTTAAGTGGGCTGGGGGCTGGTATGTGTTTAGGTCCAGTGGGATGATGAGGTGAATTAGGGTAGGCGGGTGGGGTTGGTGGGAATAGCTCTGGTGGGTGTGGTGCTAGGGTGAACTAGGATGGATGGTTTGCTGGGGTGAATTAGGATTGGCGTGCTAGTCTGTGTCATGCTAGGCTGGGGCGTTTTGCTGGTGTGAGCTACGGTCGGTGGATGTTGTACCTGAAAAGCTAGGTGGGTAGGTGCTGTGTTGTGGTGAGCTAGGGTGAGTGGCTAGGGGCTGAGATGAGTTAAAAATGTAATGTGCTCAGTGTTGGGGGAGCTTCGGGTGGATAGGATGCTTGGATGATGGGATGCTTTGGTGAGCTTGAGTTGATAGATGGGGTGCTATAGTGATCGTGTGCTGGAGTGATCTAGGGTGCAGGGGGTGTTGCTAAGAGCTAGAGGAGGGTGGTTGTACTGCACAGGTGAGCTAGGGCGGGTAGATTGTATGATAGTAAGAGTTAGGGTGAGTGGAATGTTTTTTTGTGGTGAGCTAGGGTGGATGGGTAGGAGCTGGAGAGAGGAATGGTCGGGAGTGTACTGATGCAAGCTGGGATTGGTGTGTGGATGGGTTTGCTGAGGCAGTTTATGGCACCCTGGGTGAGCTATGTTGTGAGCTAGGGTGGGTGGGTGGTGAGCTGGAGAGAGGAATGGTCGGGAGTGTACTGATGCAAGCTGGGATTGGTGTGTGGATGGGTTTGCTGAGGCAGTTTATGGCACCCTGGGTGAGCTATGTTGTGAGCTAGGGTGGGTGGGTGGTGAGCTGGAGAGAGGAAAGGTCAGGAGTGTACTGATGCAAGCTGGGATTGGTGTGTGGATTGATTTGCTGAGGCAGCTTATGGTGCCCTGGCTGAGCTAAGTATCGTGCCAGGGCAAGCTAGGCCGGGAAGTTTATATACTGGAGGGAGCTAGGGTGGATATGTATTGTGCGGTGATTAGTTAGGGTAGATGGGTGGCGTGCTGCAGAGAGCTAGGGTGGGTCGTTGTTATGCTGGGGAGCTAGGGCGGGGTGACGTTGTTGGGTAAGCTTGTGTAGGATGTTGAAGTTTGGTGGGTGTGTGAGGTCGGTGAGGTGTGAGGGAGGTTGTGTGTCTGGGGAGAATGGGGCGCTGGGGTGAACTCATGTTTTCTGGGGGCTTTGGCGGTGGTTGGATAGGTGGGCTGCTGGGATGAGCTATGTTGAATGAGCTGTGCTTGTTTTTACTGCATTTGCATTCGGGGGAATGCTTGGCTGAGCTAGGGTTCCTGGGTGTGGTAGGTTCTGCTGGGGTGTGCTAGGGTTCCTGGGTGAGGTAGGTTGTGCTGGGGTGAGGTAGGTTGTGCTGGGGTGAGCTATGGTTCCTGGGTGTGGTTGGTTGTGCTGGGGTGAGGTACGTTTGCTGGGGTGAGCTAGGGTGCCTGGGTGTGGTAGGTTGTGCTGGGGTGAGGTATGTTTGCTGGGGTGAGCTAGGGTGCCTGGGTGTGGTAGGCTGTGCTGGGGTGAGGTAGGTTGGCTGGGCTGAGCTAGGGTTCCTGGGTGTGGTAGGTTGTGCTGGGGTGAGGTAGGTGTGCTGGGGTGAGCTAGGGTGCCTGGGTGTGGTAGGTTGTGCTGGGGTGAGGTAGGTGTGCTGTGGTGAGCTAGGGTGCCTGGGTGTGGTAGGTTGTGCTGGGGTGAGGTAGGTGTGCTGGGCTGAACTAGGGTTCCTGGGTGTGGTAGGTTGTGCTGGGGTGAGGTAGGTGTGCTTGGCTGAGCTAGTGTTCCTGGGTGTGGTAGGTTGTGCTGGGGTGAGGTAGGTGTGCTTGGCTGAGCTAGGGTTCCTGGGTGTGGTAGGTTGTGCCAGGGTGAGGTAGGTGTGCTTGGCTGAGCTGGGGCTCCTGGGTGTGGTAGGCTGTGCTGGGGTGAGGTGGGTGTGCTTGGCTGAGCTAGGGTGCCTGGATGAGGTAGGTTGTGCTGGGGTGTGGCAGGGTACCTGGGTGTGGTAGGTTGTGCTGGGGTGAGGTAGGTGTGCTTGGCTGAGCTAGGGTTCCTGGGTGTGGTAGGTTGTGCTGGGGTGAGGTAGAGTGCTTGGGTGTGGTTGGTTGTGCTGGGGTGAGGTAGGTGTGCTTGGCTGAGCTAGGGTTCCTGGGTGTGGTAGGTTGTGCTGGGGTGAGGTTGGTTGTGCTTGGCTGAGCTAGGGTTCCTGGGTGTGGTAGGTTGTGCTGGGGTGAGGTAGGTTGTGCTGGGCTGAGCTAGGGTTCCTGAGTGTGGTAGGTTGTGCTGGGGTGAGGTAGGTTGTGCTGGGCTGAGCCAGGGTTCCTGGGTGTGGTAGGTTGTGCTGGGGGGAGGTAGGTTGTGCTGGGGTGTGGTAGGTTGTGCTGGGGTGAGGTAGGTGTGCTTGGCTGAGCTGAGGGTCCTGGGTGTGGTAGGTTGTGCTGGGGTGAGGTAGGTGTGCTTGGCTGAGCTAGGGTTCCTGGGTGTGGTAGGTTGTGCTGGGGTGAGGTAGGTTGTGCTTGGCTGAGCTAGGGTTCCTGGGTGTGGTAGGTTGTGCTGGGGTGAGGTAGGTGTGCTGGGGTGAGCTAGGGTTCCTGGGTGTGGTAGGTTGTGCTGGGGTGAGGTAGGTGTGCGTGGCTGAGCTGGGGTTCCTGGGTGTGGTAGGTTGTGCTGGGGTGAGCTAGGGTTCCTGGGTGTGGTAGGTTGTGCTGGGGTGAGGTAGGTTGTGCTGGGCTGAGCTAGGGTTCCTCGGTGTGGTAGGTTGTGCTGGGGTGAGGTAGGTTGTGCTGGGCTGAGCTAGGGTCTGTGGGTGTGGTAGGTTGTGCTGGGGTGAGGTAGGTTTTGCTGGGGTGTGGTAGGTTGTGCTGGGGTGAGGTAGGTGTGCTTGGCTGAGCTGAGGTTCCTGGGTGTGGTAGGTTGTGCTGGGGTGAGGTAGGTTTGCTGGGGTGAGCTAGGGTTCCTGGGTGTGGTAGGTTGTGCTGGGGTGAAGTAGGTTTGCTGGGGTGAGCTAGGGTTCCTGGGTGTGGTAGGTTGTGCTGGGGTGAGGTAGGTTGTGCTTGGCTGAGCTGAGGTTCCTGGGTGTGTTAGGTTGTGCTGGGGTGAGGTAGGTGTGCTTGGCTGAGCTAGGGTTCATGAGTGTGGTAGGTTGTGCTGGGGTGAGGTAGTTTGTGCTTGGCTGAGCTAGGGTTCCTGGGTGTGGTAGGTTGTGCTGGGGTGAGGTAGGTGTGCTGGGGTGAGCTAGGGTTCCTGGGTGTGGTAGGTTGTGCTGGGGTGAGGTAGGTTTTCTGGGGTGAGCTAGGGTTTGCTAGGGTGCGCAAGGGTGGTTGGAGTGCTGGGGTGAGCCGCATGAGTTGCAGTGATGTAGCCGGGCTGGGAGTGGTCAGGGTGGCATAGGGTATAGGGTGGGCAAGGGCATGGGAGTGAGCTTGGGTGGGTTCTTAGGGTGTGTGTGTTGGTGTGATGCTGCAACCAGCAGGGGGGATTCTAGGTGAGGAAGATTGGGTAGAGGGTTAGGTGTGATCCTCGGGTAGCAAGTGTGGGTGAGCTATTGAGATTCTTGGGTGAGCTTGGGTGGGTGGACTCCTGGGGTGAGCTCTGGGTGGGTTGCTGGGGCACGCTGGGTTGGGTGGATGGTGTGTTACTTTGAGGTGACCTAGCGTGTATGCGTGGGATGTTGGTGTGAGCTATGGTGTTCTGGGGCGAGTTATGAAAAATGGGTTGTTGTGCCTGGATGAGCTAGGGTAGGTGGGTATTGTGCTAGGGTACGCTAGGGTCCTCAAGCGTATGTGCTATTGTTAGCCTAGGTGGGATGGGTCCTGGGGTCAGTGAGGTCGTGGGGTGATATTATGTTGGATGAGGTGAGCTAATGTGATGAGGTTGGGTGAGCAGGTGACATGGTTGGGTGGGTGCTGTAGATGGGGTGATGTGAGGTAGTGGGGGTTGGTTTGGTTGAGGAGAGGCGGTGGTTGGGTGCAATTAGGTGTATTAGTGGGGTGATTGTGGTCGGTCTGAGATTTCTGGGTGAGGTGAGGTCGTTGGGACAGGGTGGATGGATGAAGTGAAGTGAGATGGCTTGGGTGTGGTGAACTTTAGGCTGGCATGTGCTAGGGTACATGGATGGAGGAAGGGCAAAGCTGAGGCAGGTAAGTTGTTGACCAGAACTACGGTTCCCGAGGGCGTTCAACCTACCAGCGCTTTGAGGTCATACCAATGATATATAGTGCACTATATAAATGCCAAGTAACATAACATAACACAACATAGGACTGGGGTGTGCTCGGATGGTTGGGATTCACTACTGGGGTGATCTCGAGTGAGTGGGTTTCAGTGCTAAGGTAAACTAGGCTAGGTGTATTTCGGGAGTAGGTAGGGTGACAAGACGATCTAAGATGGGGTGCTAGGGTGAAGTAGGGGAGCTGGGGTCAACAAGGGTTGGTTGGTGACTGAGGGGCTAGTGAAAGTTTGTGATTCTGGGTGGGGTTCGGCTGGGTTAATGAGTGGCAGGCCAGGGCATGCTAGGGGGGGGTTATTAAAGGGGGTGCTGTTAGGTTTCACGGCCATTAGGAGTGCTGCGGTGAGGTAGGATGAAAGGGTGGGTGGTAGGGTGAGCGTATACTGGAGGTTGGGCTACTGGGGTGATCTAGTTTGGAAGGATGAGCTGCTGGGTGATCTGGTGTGGAAGGATGAGCTGCTGGGGTGATCTAGAATGGTTGATGATGTGTTGGGGCGATCGAGGGTTGCTGGGAGGTATGCTGTGTCAGGCTACGGTGGGAGGCAGTGAGATGGAATGACTATACCGTGCTGGGGATGAGGTAGGATGGGTCGTTTGAGGTGTTCTGGGTTAAGTTTTGTTGGGTGTGCAGGTTGGTGTGTTGAGCCAAACCAGGGTGGGTAGCATGCTGGGACGACATGGCCTGGGTGTGTTTGTGTGATTTATAGGTGAATGGGTGGTGGGCTCAGTGAGTTAGGGTCTGTGCATGTTGGGTAAAGTGGTGCAGTAAGGATGTGTGGGATGAGGTAAAAGAGTTTAGTTTTGGTGAGTGGATGGAGTGGGCAAGGTGGTGGGTTAAGGGTGGCTGGGGTGATGTTGGTGAGGTGGTGAGGAAGTGGGCCGAGGTAGGGTGGGTGGGTTTTGTGGGTGGTGTGGGGAGGTTGAGTGGCGTGAGCTGTTGTGCTGCGGTGAGTTATGTTTGTGGTGGGTGGCAAGAGTGCTTGGATAGTTCATGCTGAGGTGAGCTTGATGGTGTGGGTTGTAGAGCTGGAGCAAACCAGGGTGGGTGGTGTTCTGTGCTGAGGTGCACGGTTTAGGTGGGTGCTGGAAGATGCTTGGGTGGGGTGGGCATGATTATTAGGGTGGGCGTGTCCTTTAAGCGCTGCTTGCAGGGGAAAGCAAGGCATCAGCTTTCGGCGCACTCCACCCCACGCCTTCACAGGGGAAGCGTGAGGCCATTTGGTTTGTAGCAACCCAGCAGGGGCTTGTCTTGAAGACCCTGACTGATCTTGGCTTGGCCAGACTTGGCAGATCTGAGGATGAGCAGAGTTCTCAGGAGAGAGCACCGAACTCACTGAGCTATCTGACAGATGCATTTACATTATCAATCACACCGTTTCAGGAGCAGTACCCTGAGGTTCCTTCCCAAACAAGAGGTCCAGATATGATGGTTGTTACGGTGGTGCAAGGATTAATGTCTCCAACTGCAAAGTGCAATTTCAAAACTTCTCCTCCCCTATAACGTAGCTTCATTCGCTGTTTGTATGCATAGAGGGTGCCCCATAACTTGAACCTGGTGATCGTAATGTATTTTCGCTCACTATTTCTTGTGAAATACCATTCATGCTGGTGATTGTAGGCTTCCGTTCAGGCTGTGGAAAATACAGATAACATACTCTTTTTTTCTCGACATGATACTTTAACGATTGCCTCTGCTATTTCGGCGGCCCTGCCCCCACTGCTTAACTATAAGTCATGACTGAGCATGCGCATGCATGCACAGTCAGCCGGATTTATCACAAATATATACGTGTATGTGAAACAAGTGTATTATTAACGTGACAATGATGCACTTAGTTCACGTACATATATATTTGTTATGGATACTTTCATATGTTTTGCACATTTAGTGCTTTTTAGAATCCTGGGACTTTATGAAACACAGTGTCCGCTGCGTTCATCTTCTTGAGTCCGCTTGGTTCGTGCTGTTTGCCTCAGTTTACAAGTAGCTCTTAACACGGATTCACCTTGTTCTGTTATTTCAGTGAGCATGGCTCACATCAAGTTACATAAACTGCACCCCTGGGACCCCACAAACACAGGCACACCACATTCCTGCTGTCAATAAATCCTATACGTTAAGTACTGACTGAGCATGCGCACGCATGTTCAGTCAGCAGGATAGGATTTTCTGACGTATAGGAAAAAGTGAGGTTACACCGGCCTTAAGGGCAGCAGCGCCCTGGGCGAATTGGCGCCCCCTGGCCCACCGCGTGCCCCTGGTTAACAGGGGGCGGGGTCGAAGGGGCAGGGCCAGGATGGGCCACTTTTTCTTTTTGTAACTTCATCGCTCCGGCGAGGAGGTTAAATAGGGCGCGTTAGCACCCCATTGTCATTGAATGAGACCGCCGACGCGGGTTCATTCAATGAGAATGAGGCGCCTGCTACTACGCCAGCTTGGGGGGAGCCCCTGAAAGACTCCCCCGAGCTGGCGTGGTGTGGGGCTAATGGCGCCTTTTCTTATGAAAAGTGCCCGCAGCGGAGGGGCGCATTTAAATGCACCCCGCGGGCACATTTTACAGTAAAAGGCCACCTGCTGTGCCTTCTCCCACAACGCCAGCTCGCGGGAGCCCTTGAAAGACTCCACGAGCTGGTGTGGTGGTGGCTAATGGCACCCTGGGCGGTCGCCCGGCTCGTCCCCCCCCCAAGGCCAGCTCTGCCGTGGAGGCCGGGCCTAAATGGGGCCGGCCACCCCTCTCGAGAAGTCACACGGACACCGGTTTGCCGTGTGCACTCCTGCTCTTGCCATGGACGCCCCCATTTATTGACTTGCCCTTTTGACCCAACACGTCACAAGGCTCTCAAAGGAACACACAACAGCTGATACAAATTATGTAAAGCTGGCAGATTGCCTTCAAATATGAATTCTGTGTTTGCATATAATAAAAATGTAATAGTGTCAGGTCATGGCCCTGGAAGTTGAACTCGTCCCCATTTATCACGTCAGAGCAGCGTGACATCATCAGGAAAAGCTTCTGCCTGGCACTTCTTAGCCAATATTACTCAACCCCAATGACAGAATGACGTTCACTGTTTAGTAAAAATGCCCATGAAAATCTGCAATGTCTCTCGATGCGTAAATGAGGGTCATAGCAATGGGACTGGTTGTACACTAATTGACCTATTCACAATTTACCTCGGGAGAATTGAACTCGGGAGAATTTACCTAATTTAGAAGGTCAATTAGGACATATATTCGGGGGGAAACCCTCTGCAGCCCCCGACCCAGTCCAAACCCCCCTACATCCCTCCACCCAATCCCCTTATATTATTTATAATCCAAAACCAACCCAATACATATATAAAATAACTAAAATAATATAAAGGTCAATTGTGCAGAGGTCAATTAGGGTAACACCATGGGACTCTGTCAGCTCATTTTATCTACGGCGGCCCAGAAGGAGAAAAGGCGTGGCTATACAGGCTCGGACTGGCCTATTGGAAAATAGGTCAATGCCTGAACCCAGAACGCCATTTCTTGGGGTCAAAGTGGGCCAGTTTGATGAGGTACTCCACTATGCGGCTACTAGTTTTGACCATTTTTACTGAATACATATTCTTTAAAATGCACCATTTGCATCACATTTTATAAAAACAACTCCCCTTTGGGTACTTCTGAAACAGTCTGTCACAAAAACAATGAATTGCCATTTGCAACTGTGGGTCACTTTTTCATTGGTGCCCGAGACAATGTTATGCCCCAGTCTAACCACGTGGAGATCCCTCCGGAATTAGGATCTCAGCCTGTGCTATGGCACCACCTGTGCTGTGGGTGGATGATGTGCTCTCCCTCCTGCAATCGGCTGTCGGTCAGTGTCCATGGCCCAAGCAGGCCTTGGTTTTATCATTAGGGCTGCAAACACGGACAGCCATTAAGAGACCTGAGGCAGCTCTTACTATTGGAAAACATGCAAGCTGGTCATCTATTTAGAGAGTGACAGGGATGTGTGCCGCTCTCAGCCTGGAGTGGGTGGCCTACCAGGGTGGAAGCCAGAGCGGGGAAGCTGGTCCTTGTGAGGGACCCTGTCCATTCTCACACGGCCACTATTCTTGAGCAGAGTACTGCTGCCAATCACCCTATGCCTGTCTGGCATGATTCTAGGCATTTTATTTATTTATTTATTTATTTATTTATTTATTTTGCAATTTGTATAGCGCACCTACACTTTCCAACATGCATACTGAGTGGAGTACCGCGCACCCAAACCCCTAACAGAATAGTAACCACATAGCCAAAACCCCTAACAGAATAGTAACCGCGCACCCAAACCCCTAACACAATAAAGCAAAGCCAGTACATGATACAAGCAAAGGAATGTGGCATGCTCCCATTTGCTTCACAAAATAAGGAAGCTTACCTGTTATATTCAGTGGAGCAGCTACCCTGCCAGACCTAAGAGCCTGGGAGACCTTCATAGGAAAAAGAATCTGAACTCCCAAACTCACAGCACAGGGTGGCTATTGCCAGGTGGACCTGCACACGAAAGGGGCATGGCTAGAACACTTGTATGGTTTTTTTTCATATTTTAAAAGCTCTTCGGCATGCTGAATAGTAGGAGACCGTTCTGGGGAACCAGCATGGGAGATGGAAGGAAAGGTGTGGGGGAGGGAGGGGTGGCCGAACCAAGAAGCAAGGCATTGTGGGTTGTTCATGGGCGGTTAGAGGAGGCAGAGGTAGAGCAAGAGACCAGGTGGGGGAAGGACAGTGCAGAGGAGCGTGGAAGCAGAGTATTCAGGCATTGTGCAAGTTGAGCTACTGGATGGTGAAAGGAAGTGGTACTTGGAGATCCATGGGCGTGCTTATGAGTGGAGTGGCCTTAGGGAGTGAATGTATGGAGTAGTAGCAGTGTGGGGTGAGTAGGAGTGCTGAGTCCACAATTTGCAGAGGGGAAAATAGTAGTGGTGTGGAGAAGGGAGAGTAGTAGTGGTAAAGGGAGGGGAGAGTAGAGTAGTAGAGAGTAAGTTCAGAAGACGGAGGTACATGATAATGAGAGGAACATTGGAGCTATAGAAGAGGAGGAGCCAGAAAGAGAGAGAGACAGGGTGGGTGAATGTAGTAAAATACCCTGAGGCATAAATAAGTGGGTATAGAAGTTTATTTGTAGAGCCCCCGAAGCATCTCGCTGCCAGGGAAAAACTTTACGTACAAATGGTTCTGGAATGGCTGCATTCCTTAACCATACTACGCACACATTATGCACTGTGTAGAATGCCCCTTATAACATCCAATTCCCCTATATTATGAACAGGAAAGTTAATTAGGGAATAAACATGAAATGCAAAAGAAACGAAAAACATGTGAGACAACAAAATAATGAATAAATGGAATAAAAGAAAAGGATAAATCTGCTTTCCAAGGGTGGACGAACACCACTAATAGTTAAATATAGTCATTGTTGAAATTCTGGATCATCTTGCGGTTTCTCTTGGATAACATGCCTTCTGAGACTTCACTCGTACACCCCACCACATTGTCTCTTCTGTCATGGTCTCTGTCCTGTATTCTCCTGTTAGTGCGGTCTGTTACCACTTGGGTGCTAGGCTTGCTGGTACTTGGCATAGTGAAATCTTTTTCCACCCTCACGATATCATCGTATACGTATGACCACTTCTTCCCATTCTCCAACACAACTGATTTACCGGAACAACTTTGTACTCTTTGTGGCAATCTGAATCTGGATTCACCCTTCAACAAACCCAATCTCCTTCATTGATTGTCCTCTCCTTCACTCCATCCCTCCGATCATAGTACTCTTTGTACTTTGCCTGTTTCTCTCTTTCTCTTCTTATAATTTGTTGAATGTCCAAATGCGCTTTACTTGTGTCCATAAACATCAATGCAGGTCTCAAACGATTAGATGCCACTCTACCACGCATCAAAGTAAATGGCTCTACATCTGTGGTGGAATGTGGAGTTGTGCTATAGGTACAAAGAGCCACTTTAAGGGCATCTCTCCATGGAAGTGAGTCTGCCACAGCCAATTGAATCACACCCTTGACAAATCTGTTCATTCGCTCAACAAGTCCATTTGCCATGGGATGATAAAATGATGTGGTTATGTGCTCAATCGCTCTCTCTTTTAAAAACACTTGGTATTCTAGTGTGGTACACTGAGCTCTGTTATCCGAAACTATCTCTTTGGGGTCACCTTCCCTATTGAAAATCTAATTTAAAAAACTTGAAATTTTCTCAGTGGTGACACTCCCTTCCACAACTCCCCACTCATCCCACTTAGAGCTGTAGTCTATTAGAACCACAATATATATTTTGACAGTATCAAGATTTTCATACGGTCCCATGATATCAATAGCCAATTTTGACCACACTTCATTGGGACTCTCTACTGGTTGTAAAGGTGTTTTCCTCACATGTTTCACTTTATCACTTGTCACACATGCCGTGCAGTTCCTGACACTCTCTTCCATGTCCCTCCACTTTCCTGGTCACCAGTAATTACTCCTTACTCTTCACTTGGTTAAACCTCTGCCCAAATGTCCTTCATGGACCAAAGTGAATATCTTATCCCTTAGCTTTGTGGGAGGAATGACACGATCTCCCCTATAAATGTGTTCTGAGTCCATTGAAATCTCATCTTTAATTTGAGCATAAACTCCCACGTTTTCATCATAGTCATTCCAATCGCTGTTAATGGCTTCTCTGAGACTCACTTGCTCTGGGTCAATTTCAGCCAAGTTCTTCCATTTTCCTTTCATTATGCTCGGGTTTATGGTAGCGATAATGTCATCATGCACAGACTCCTTCCCTGATTCAGTGTTTGCATTTTCACAATCCCATGACAACCTGGAGAAAAAGGCAGCAACTAGATTTAGTTTGCCCGCAGTATAGCATATGCAAATGTTGTACTGCATTATGTCTAAAATCCAACGTCTAATCCTTGGTGATATCAGATGTGGTGCCTTGGATTGCAGCACATGTACTAGTGGCTTATGATCAGTTTTGAGGAGAATGGGCAGCCCCCACACTAAGTTCCTAAAGTGGTCCAAAATCCATGTTACTCACAAAGCTTCCCTCTCTATTGTGGAGTAGTTCAATTACGCACCTCTCAAGACTCTTGATACAAATGCAATTGTAACTAAACCTTTGCCTTGAAGTTGCTCCAAAACACCCCCTAAGCCAATCTTGCTGGCATCCACTGAAATTATAGTTTTTGCCTTGCAGTCAAACATCCCCATTTTTGGGGCCTCGTTGATTGTAGTTTTTATTTGGTCAAATTCACCTTTGCATTCATCTGACCATAAAAATGTTGTGGATTTTTTCATGAGCTCTCTCATGCTTTTGGTCTTATCAGTATAATCACTCACACATTTAGAGTAGTACTCTGTCATGCACAAAAAGCTTCTCAATTAGTCCTTGGTTTTTGGTTCTGGGATGCTCAATATAGAATTCATCAATTCCTTTTTGGGACTTATACACTCGGCATTAATAGAATGGCCCAAATACGACACTTTGTCACACTCAATCTTACACTTTTCTAACTTCAAGGTGAGTCCACTTTTTTGAATTACTTGCAACACTCCCATTAATTTTGCATCATGTTCTTCTTCCGTATTGGCAGATATCAAAATGTCATCTTGGAAGAAATATACTCCCTCAAGACCTCCAAACAAAAATGACATTCATTTTTGAAAAACCGCCGCAGCTGAAGCAAGGCCAAACGGCATCCTCTTAAACATGAAGGCACCAAGTGGAGTGACAAATGATGTTAAACTCTTGGATTCTTTTTCCAAAGCTATCTGGTGGTATGCCGAGGATAGGTCTAACATGCTGAAAAATCTGGCTTGCTTCAAGGTTGTCAGCAACTCCCCTATATTTGGAAGAGGGCGTCTATCTATCCAGATGTCTTTGTTAAGATCCCTCATATCTACGCACATTCTTATGGACCCATCTGGTTTCTTTACCAACACTATAGGGGCTAACCATTCCAAGCTTTCTATAGGTTCAATTATATTCTGTTCACACAACCGAGAGAGTTCTTTTTTTAGTGCTTCTTTTGTGCCGATGGGAAACTCCTTACTTTATGTGCTATGGGTATTGCTCCTTTTTTTAGAACTATCTTATGTTGAAAGTCTTCCAAGAGTCCAATCTTTTCATTAAACACCTTGGGGAATTGTTTAGCACGTGTAGCTTTAATGTCATTATTGTCTTTCAAAACGCTCAGAATGGGAACTTCTTCCCCTGGATGAATCCTAACACATAAAGTGGCTTGTTCTTCCCATCCCACTACAGAAGAACCATTCTTTGCTACGTACAATTTACAGTATGTTTCACTGTCACAGAAACGCAACTTCACCCAAGTACATCCGATGATATCTATGGGAGATTTACTGTATCCTGTTGCTCTCACTCTAGTGCATTGTATCTCCTGAAGGTGGCCAGACAGTACTTTGACAAATGTGTCAATATCAACCATAGTGTATGGAGACCCAGTGTCGACCATAATAGTGACTATAAGTATCTGTACATGTTGTGTGTTCTCACTGCTGATGGTTAAAATGTTGTCAGGCCCGAGTTTTCTTCACCAACCCTCACCATGTTTCTTGGCGGTCTGTTGATGGAGTATCTACTGAATCTTCCCCCTCTTCCACGAATATTCCTGCACACTTTGGCAAAATGTCCTATATGACTGCATTTGTAGCATTCGACAGCTGCAGCAGGGCATTCTTTTTCAGTATTGTTGTGTTTATACCAGCCACATCTTTTACAACGGCTTTGGCTCTGATTTTTGAAATTAGTATCCCTTCCTCTCATGGAGCTTGCCCTGGTATTGTTAGTGGTCATTCTCCTTACCATTGCCACCAAAGATTCATCAGCGCCTTCCCTTCCTTACTCTTGGACCATCTTGATTTCTCTGTCTTCACTCTTGTCAAATCTTTCTTTCATGCAGCGATCGCCAAGTTCCATAGTCCTGGCAATCTCTAGCGCTTGCTCTAGTGATGGGTCTTTAGCTTGCCACAGTCTCTGTTGTATACGTGAATCAGCCACATTCAACACCAATTGGCCTCTTAGATATTCCTCATCAACAACAGTGAATTTGCACGTGGACTTGAGTCCCCGCAGAACTGCCATGTAGGTGTCTACTGATTCACCCTTTAACTGTCTTGAAAAAAACATGTACCTTTCTAGCACAACGTTGGTTTTGTTGCTAAAATGTTTGGCTAATTTTCCTAGCCCACACTCAAATTTATGATTGTTGTCTCCTGAACCTCCTTCAGCAGCACCCAGAGGAGGGAGTGCCCTGAAAATCCTTAAAGCATCTGCTCCAATGCAGTTCAGCAAGATGGCTTCTTTGAGATCGTCATTATATTTGCTTCCCGCAACTGCTCTCAAGTATACTTGGAATCCATCAAACCACTGCTCCCATGGGCAAGCAGGATTTCCAGGAAGCGGAAGGAACTGCATTGGTGCTGTAACATGCTGTATATCGGTATGCAAATAAACTTACTTTGCGAAATGAAATCTGAATGTCTTTGCTTTACTTGGCTCTGTTCAACTTTGTATTTTTTTTTTATCTGCAAATTGTCCAATGTAGATATAATTCCAGGTTTCAAAGCTCACTTAAAATGGGTCTCTCTGTGTTAATATATGTCTTTGAAGTAACAGTTCACCCAATCACATTTGTCAGGGACCAGTATGTAGTTTGCATGTGCTCTTGGCTAACCTATTTGATTTACTCGTTCCTCTTTGCTCCATGATACCGTTGTCTTTGTAACATACTGTAAATAATGCTGTTCATAAGATGGCTGCCACATTTTGGCATGCCTTTGGGTCCTTTTCTCTGATCCCTTGGTTGCCGGTGCAAGAGCATGTATTAGTTTTATAAGATGCAACGTGCTTGTGCGGCGTTGAACCACTGCAATGTGGCTTCACTTTACAAGGGCCGCTCACCCCCTACACTATCTCGCTGCAGGCACGCTGGTATCAAGAGACCTTTTGACTACCTCCTCGGATCACTGCAGCACTTCCCTTCACTGTGCTGGCTTCGGCTGATCCCTACTCCATCTCAGCGGGTTGCGCGGCTTCTCCGGCACAGCCGCAATGCTGAACCAAACCCCGGGGGCTCTGCATTACAGGTACCTCATCATCATAAGTAGTAAAATAGCCTGAGGCATAAATAAGTGGGTATAGAAGTTTATTTGTAGAGCCCCCAGAGCATCTCGCTGCTGGGGCAAAACTTCACGTACAAATGGTTCTGGAATGGCTACATTCCAGAACCATACTACACACACAGTATGCACTGTGTAGAATGCCCCTTATAACAGTGATGGAAGGGAAGGGGGCAGAGAGGTACACAGAGAGTAACACCAGGACACAGAAGGATAAGATAGACTGGAAGGCGAGTGCCTGGACGGCACAATCCTTCAATCACACCATTGGGAGATCGTTGAGTGGGTACCTGTAGATTGTTCCTGGAGGAAGTCTAGATAGAGAAGATGTTTTCATTTAGGCATCACGATAAAACAGGTAGCATTTAGATAGTGAGTGTTGCATGTCACCCTTCGTGGGGAGCATGGTAGCTCCCCAGAACTGTATAATGGTCCCATGGTGGTAACCATGTGACCAAGTGAATAAAAGAGACGAGCTGCTTCCCGCTCGTCAGTCGATCCAAAGCTGACTCTGGTGTCGTTATTGCAGGCACCATGCTGGTGCTACACTGCGTGCAGGAGGCCCAATGGTGTTGCCCTGCACGAGGACGGTGCCCCTGCTGGGCAACACCAGCCCTCTCAAATGTACATGCCGTGTGACCATGGCTGGACTTGCAACCCCGGCCTGGGTGGCTGCAGTGAGCTGGGTGCCCCCAGCCCACGTCCCTGTGATCCCTCCACTGCGTGAACGCAGCCCCAATGGTGTCTGTTGGGTGACCCCGACATCTGTGTGGCTCGCCCCAGTGACCCGGGAGCGGGCCCCATCACAGTGAGCATTGCCATTCTCTAGCACCACTCTCGGGTTGAGGGATGTTTGTGTTAGGGAGGGACTACCCATGCCCATACTAGAGAGAAATGAGCGGCCCATGGAGCCCTTTTCTACCAATCAAAAAATAAAAACCCTTGAACTGTCTCCAGGAGTTGGTGTGTTCTTGAAGCCATCTTTCACACGCGTAAACGCCCTTAATGTGTACATGCTCCTAACCACCCCTGGGAGATACACTTCCTTGCTATGACACTATTCTTATAATGGAATTCTGCATTGAATTTCCATCAAGAAGGTCTGGGGGAAGTTAATTCTGTAAATGTTTTCTTGTCTTCCAAATAGATGTCCTTTGAGCATGTAAGCTCCCGCTTGAGATACTGACGACAACACCGATCGGTGTCCGTCACATCCGTTTCCTTCTGATGCTTTCCAATTTCTTGACCAATCATGTTTATACGCCTTTTCAGATTTGGTAGATGAAGGACCTACCTCTACGGCAACCACAGAGCACATGGCACATTTTCAGAGTTCCCCAGACCTCAACCCTAGAAGAGAGCTGGAAATCAGACTATCCTCGCCAGCCAGAAGTGAATTGAAGATCAGAAATGTATCCTTCCTAACAAGCCAAAAAGCAAGGTATGAAATTATTATCCAAACACAAGTTGCTGGCCAATACAGGATACACATCCATCAACCTGCGGGCTGTAATCTTTGGTAACTGCAGATGAACAAATTTGGCTTGAGCCCCCGATAACGCTAATTTATGAAAGGAAAGTTTAGGACTAGGAACTTTGGGGGCCTTGCATCAATCATGCAATCACACGATGGACGCCCTAAAAAGACGCAAAATTAGCAGGAACGCACGGAATCAAAAAGGAAGATTTACGACAATGATTAGCATTTTAGGGCCCAGCGGAAGAACGTTCAATGTCCAGATTTTGTAATGACACTCCGTGCGTGATCTGTTAAATATTGAAAGCAGAAGGATACCACGTGACTGCCTGTTGGTGTTAAGATTACTTGTGTCCTGGTTATTGCTTCGTACTCAGTAAAGTATTAAATGCAGCCATCAGCAAAGTCGAAAACGAGTCAGGCGAGAAAGATCTAGACCCTGCATAGATGGATAAACAATTGGTCATATCTTACACTGGTCAATGCAAATCTCTCAAAGCCCAGACTATTAAAATGTTTGCCCTTTAAGCTGTTTGTTTTCTAGCTAATTTGGATTCGTGCTACTAGCTTGGTGGGTGATCCCCCCCCCCTCCAGAAACTACTACAATCGAAGCGATCCGCTGTGGATGCACTCAGATCAAAACAAAAAGCTTGACTTTCGCAAGTGGAGACTGGTGCACCCCCACAGCTACAATCCTGGGATGAGATCATCAACTCTGCAGGAGCACACGTGGTCCATTGATTAAATTGTCAACTTTGTCATCAGGAAATTAGAGATTTGTCTGGACGTTTATTTTTATGATAAAAGCTGGGCAGCCCTCATGAAAATTTGAATGAACAACACACAAGGTTTCTTTAATGTCTTCAACCTTGGGCTCTCTAGATATTCTAGACTACCACTCCCAAGATCTCTCATCATTGGCCATGCTGGTCAGGGCTGATGGGAAACGAAGTCCAAAACATCTGTTGAACCAAAGGTTGCAGCCCCCTGGATTAGAATGAACTACAGAGCTTTTCCCACATTGGAATATTTGGGATTGCAATAACCGTGGTATCCACAGGGAATAGTATTGGAGCTCTCGAAGATGTGAATATTACATTATAGACCACAGGTCTGTTTTCGAATATATAAGTGCCATTAGCCCTAGCCATCATTGTCAATGGTGAGGGATCCTGTTCCAAAACATCTGACGAGCCGCAGGTTGCAGACCCCTGCCATAGACCTTTAGACCTCTTGTATCCCATGCATCTTTTCCGTCTATTGGGCAGACTGAAGAATGCACTGTGGGCCATTCCAAATCGCATCTCAGGTTCAAGGAGAGCTCTGGTGGTGGTCAGGCAGTGGCCAAGTGCCCCCCGTTCATATAATCATGGATGAGTACTAGGATGCTCATTTTGATGGCAATCTTAAAAAGCTTGGAACACAATATAGAGGTGGAGACACTCCACCTGCAAATCAGATTGTGGGACTTTCAATAGCATTTCCTGCATGTAGCTGGGGCACGGAGGGAAAGGTCTGCTCCGACTCTTGCGCCAGCTGTGTCCTGCATCTCGGTCCGCATCTTGCTTAGAGGCAGGGTGAATCGCTAGAATTCCTTGGGATTCCTTCTCTTTTTTAGACCTGTAGTAACCATATGGAAACCATATGCATTCATTACAATGCCGGCCGCCCATGCACGTACATGACGCCCGACATTACTGCTTATTTTATGTCATTATTATGATATTTATTTAGAGCGGACCTAGCTTCGAGAAGCAACGGAGCACTTTACAGAGGTATACAACAGTACAGATATACAACGGAGCATTTTACAGAGGTATACAACAGCACTGATGCACAACAGAGCGCTTTACATAAGTATACAACTGTAAAGATTGTAAGGGTGCAGAAGTATGTGTGGGATACAAAGGTAGCATGCTTGTTGGCACAAACATTTATTTAACAGAAAATAAGGAAGAACCCTACCTGTCCCCATAACCATGAGGGGTTTCCCTGCCTCAAACAAAACTAGGGACAGTGACAGAATGTCTGTCAAAAACAAACTGTCCTATGTCCCAAACCCATTTCCGTCTCTTACAATTCTAAAGAAAACTCTCAAGTAGGCTGCACCCTGACTCCAAAAGGTTGGCGCCCTCCTTCTGAATGATTTTAAGGCAGTTTGTGAATATTGGGGGAATATCCTTCTTTCCCTGGCGTCACTGGGCTTTTCTGTTTTGATCCACACAGATGGGGAGGAGGTCTCTTTTCCACAGATCTTCTCTGGCGATTTGCTTATAGTTCCAAAAAAGGATGGGGTGAGACGATTATGTTTAATGTATATTCATTTTATTTTTTTACTTTCCTTTTTTTCCTTTTCGTTGTGATGATGTAATATGAAATGGTTAGTTATGAAGATGCATTATTAAAAGGTTGAAATGTTTCAGCCGGAACAATAAAATAAAAAAAAAATAGTTTAAAAACAAGGTTGGGAAGGTGTCTCCCTTCCCCAAGCCTTTCTGAGACTCTCTTTCAATAGCATCAATATTGTCTGGATTTCTGCCAAAGGATTAATCTTCCTTCCTCTGATCTCTAAACTTGTCCCAAATGATCTCTTTCTCTTCTCTTGCCTTTGGTTAGAAAATCTTTCTCTCCTTATTTGTTCTTCTTTTGTCTTTTGCTAAAGGATACCTTTTTCACCCCTTGGTCTTCTCTTCTCGTTGTGTGGGACCCAGACCCCCTTCTCAGCTTTGTAATGTCTCTTATTTAAGCCCGGTTGACTATCCTGCCAGGCGTTATCTCGCATGTGCAAATCTCTCAGCTTCTCTGTATTCAGGTCTCAGACCCCTTTGTCAGCTTTGTAATGTCTTTTACTTAAGCCCAGTTCACTATTTTGCCAGGCCTCTCTTCTGGTCTCTCTGGGATGTTCTCTCATCCAATATGTCCTTATTTAATCTCTCTTTTTGGTTCCACTGGGACGAGGAAGATGAATCTGCACTTCCTCCCAGCCACAGCCTCTATGGTCTCTCAGTGCCTTGCCAGCCCCACTCTGCGTACTTGTGGTCAGTCAAAATATCGAAAATAAAATGTAGAATGACAATAATGTCGAAAAATAAATGTAGAAAAAAAATGTCGAATTCCCTTTTTTTAAATTATATATTTATTTTGGGGTCCAGGAATAAAAAAAAATAGGTAAAACAAAATAAAAAAGAAAAAAGGGGGGTTGGGGGGGAACCCCCCCATTCCAAATAAAAAACGACATTAAATAAAATTCGACATTTTTTTTTCTACATTTATTTTTCGACATTTTGACTTTCTACATTTTGTCTTTCTACATTATCACTATAAACCCTGCGTACTTTCCAACTTGGTCTGCAATGGTTCAGTTCCTTGGCAACAGCAGTAAGCTTCTCTGGCTTCCGCTGGGCTCTCATGGTCTGCTTTCGGCTTACGCCAGCTCTGCCACGCTGGTTTCACATCGGGTCACGCCTGGACCACTCAGATGGCTGCCTTCCTGCCACCAGACATTGGGTTCCCGAGCCTTCGGTTAAGTCTTGGCTCTTCACTTTTTCGATTCCTGCCTTTTTGCTCCAGGCGGTCGGGTCTGCACCACGTCCTCTCTGCGCGGCTTTGCTCCCCCGCTCAATGCTACTCTGGGGCAGGACTGACACTGAGAAGAGTCCTTTGTCAGTTTTTATGGCAGTTTGACTCTCGAGTCTCGGATAGCTAGTATGTATGTCTTGGTTCTGCGTAGGGTTCTTTATTACTATATATCTCTCGTGTCAGTACTTTTGGGGTCATCCATATTGACTCTTCCCTTACTCTTCCTCGTCACAGTACCTTCTTCCTTATAGACAGGGCTACTGTGTATGGAGTAACTAGCAGAAGAAAGAGGAGACAGAGAGGATGGGGGTGTTTGGGACCTATCCATGTTGTCGGGTGAGCAGTGCCTGGTGGCATGGTGGTTAACCTATCGCGTTCTCCCTCGATAGTCTTCACCTCTCCCACAGAGGGGGATCCCCTCCCATGGGATCCTCACAATGAGTGCCACCCCAGGTGGACTATCGGGTAGTGGCCTCACCTCCCTGGCCTCATGGGAATGATCCGCCTCCTGGGGAGAAGTGATGACACCAAAGGACTCATCACAAGATGCACAACGGAGCGCTTTTCAAAGGTAACAACAGAACAGATATACTGTAGGGTAGTATAAAGAGGGGCCCAGAGGGGACAGCTGTACAGGGTGGCGGGGAGGAGAGGGGTGGTCGGCGACTAGCGAGTCAGGTGGCGTGGTGGGGTGACGTGATGGCCTAGGTGTTGAGGATGTAAGTGTTGTAAATAAAAAGGCAGGAACCATGGCCCACTTGGATTCCTGTCCCTTGTGTTACCCCAAACACAAAAACCAAAATTACAAAGAGGGGTCACGGAAAAGCAAGTATTTGTGGCCACAGTCCTTTCCATGTTCTTTGCATGTTATTACCCCTTCTGTCTTTTGATACCCCACCAAATCTGTGAGTTCACCACTTGCGCACAATACTCATATCCTTAACCTAGGAACCACCTTTCATGCGTTCCACAAGCAACTGAGGTCACAAATATGGCATCAACACTTGTGTGCGAGATTCTCCGCCTTCTCCAGACTGCAGAGAATATTCCTCTTGCCTTCACTGCGGGATCTATCTGCTGGAGCGGTCACTGAAAAACATCCCCGGAAGGTCCATAATTATGCTGCCAGCCTCATCCTTGGTCTGAGATGTTCCGATCGTATTTCGAAGTGCCTAAGTCATTGGATGGGCTACTGGAATGGTAAGTTAAGGTAAGTCTTCTACCAATAATGTTGGCCTAACTTTGCCTGGCTCTGTAAAGGAAATCCGGTAGAGGGGTGTGGGGAAGGCCATTGTGGAAATCTGTGGTGTTGATGATTGCAGATTGGAAGCACCCATGACATGGGTGTCAGTATGGATTCAGCTGTGTTCAACGGTTGGGGGATACACGGATACAGGTGAGCCCTAAGGATGGTCAGAAGGTTGACAGTAGGAAAGGGGGTGCTGATAGAAATGGACAGGGTGAGAGTCAGTGTTCCGTACGGTAGACCTTGTGGTCATCTAATGGGGGTGTGGAAGTGGTGCAACGTTTCAATATTTTAGCAGCGAGAAGTCAATGAGGGAGGAGTAGAGTGGAATGGAGGGGCGGGGTCAGTGCTCAGAGACGTCTTCGGCTGTGGCTGTGGAGTGCTTCCTTTGTTTTGGTGATTGTCATGTGATGTTCAGTGTCGTGCAAGTGGAGATGGGCATCAGGGCGACGTACCCAGATTGGGATTATGGTTCCTTAAGCAACGCATTGCCTTCAAGACTCTCTGCCGGCGCCCAGAGGTCGCCCCATGGAACTGCGCCTGAACACCAGAAAGTCCACCGACCAGGCAGCCAAGGTCAACTTACAAACATCTGCTATCCATTTACCAGCACAGATACAAGCGTTTTGAGTGTCGACCACTGCAGTTTCAAGACTCCCCCTTTTGTAGGCACCGTACAACTTAGAAAAGTAATAAAAAAATTCAATGTTGAACGCCTGCTGTATGATTCCATTTTGTATCAGCCTGAGAGGATGGAGTTGAGCAAGGCCCTGAAGACCCATTTATTATGGTCCTCCCAGGGTCAATTTCCTACCGACTACTCCATGGTTACCTCTACTGAGGCCCTCCAACCATATAGCACTACCCACCATACCCAATGAGGAAGGATCATGGGCGTTGTAGTCTAAAACATCTGGAGGGCGGCATAGCAAGCAGCCATATCCTAGACTGACCGTCTAACCGTACTTGTAACCCACACACTCTTAGCTAGGAAATCTTTTAGTAAAATAATAAAATAAATCCCACTGTGGTAGGAACAGTGAAGTGTCATTCAGTGTGGCCTGTGCCACAGCTGTGTGTGTAACGATGAGTGGTACACGAGGCAAGACACAACGCCCTGCCCCACCATACTGGTACAGCTGCATGGAACCCTCAACTGGCACACATGCCCCCAGCGGCTCCATATGTGAGTGGAGGAGTACAAGTCCCAGAATAGAAAGGGAAAAAACAGGACTGGATGTCCTGCTCACGCATGGACACGGGGAAGTTGAGCGCTTTGGTTGGCTTTACTGGTCCCCCTCTGCTGTACCAAGAAGGGCCCCCCAAATGTTTGCAAAGAAGCGCCCGGCAATATCCCTGCCTAACATGCTCACATTCAAAATGTTTCCACTTCACAGCATCCTTCCCGAAAAGTGCAATCACTCCTCCTAGTGTGGCCGAAACAGGGCTTTCTTTGTACAGTGGCAATTCTCCTCCCCAGCTAGCATTGTCAATGCTTCTTTTCAATGCACAATAAAGCACGCCCTCACTTGAAAGCGATCCGTTCCTTTTGTTCTGTATCTTTTAATCATTTGTACACACTGCTGTGTGCAAATGCTCCTTTCTGTAGCTTGATCTGTGACCTTTCAATGTTTGCCATGAAGGACTTAAAACAGCAGGTACTTAACAATCACTTTAAATAAATAAAAGGAGGCAAGCCTGGCCTCGTCTCACTTATCCAGATACCAGACACAGTGGAATGGGAATGTCTTTCCAGGTCTCGTTTCTTTTTGGGAGTCCTGGGACTTGTAGTTTTGACTGAAGAAAAAAACAGGAATCGATTTCTTTCTCAAGCATGCAACTGGGAAACGTACAGCCTCCTGCCTTCTCGTGCATGGCAAGGGGACACTAGGGTGACCTGAAACTTCACTTGCATTGCAGTGTTTTTATAATATCACATCTGTGCCATCGCAAGTATTTTCAAATTGGCCGATAGACAATGTTGCCCCTTGAATGTCTCCCAGAGTCTGCTCCACACACCCCAGTGGTCATTTTGATGGGGGCAAGGTGAGACCAAATCACAATTTACCCTGGCATGTCACCATCAGGGGAGCCGATTTATGCATTTCCGGGGGGCGGGGGGGGGGCCAAATACAGGAAGTGACATCACTGGCAGTTATATGACCGCAAATTTGCATGTAGTCGTCAACTTGGTGCAACGGCGCGTGGGGGGCGGGTGTTGGCGCGTGCAGCGCAGAACAGTGGAAATATTGGCTAGCATGCACTGCATATACTAAAGTCAAGAAAGGAGATTTAAGCCTTCGAGTTGCATTCCAGTAAGACATCACTGCCCCTACTCCACCGCTCTATAATCGTCCATGTTGTAGTAGCCCTCCCTCAAAAGGCAGAACAACACAACTAGGATGGGAGAATGAAATGCTTGCTAAACAGAAGGTACAGCTGCAAGGTGGAGTACCACCCCCACCACCAAAAAAAAGTTCCCAATTCAAGGGAAACGAGAAGTAAAGACGTTTCCCGATTAAAAACTACCAAGCAAGACGTGTGTGGTGCCATAGTTCAGTAAAACATCAACAATTCAAACTTACAATAGTGCTGCTGTAGATTGGCCAGCCACAAGTGACATTTGCTAAGATGTTACCTCTGGGTAACCAGATAGAGTTAGGGATGTAGCTTAATCTTAAACCTTTCAGTGGACACATCAGATGTGCTGCTGAAGTATAATGCAATCCTGGCTGAAGTATAATGCAATGCTGGCTGAAGTGTAAAGCAATCAAGTGTGGTTTCTGACTTGGGGGGAAGAGTGTTAACTGCTTTTAACATTGTAGTTTACCAGAAATTGTGGTAAAGTAGTGTACAATGTTAAAAAGCAGTTACCCAGGCTCACCCTGCACCAGGGTGATGTTTGGCACTGATGGAAGCACTCGCGTCTAAATGTTGTAGCCATGGTTGTCTCCATGTTTTAAAAACTCCCACTTTCCGGGTTTTCAACATTCATTTGAAACACCCCTTATTCAAAAAATGAAGGAGTCAGTAAAAAAGCCAATGCTGAAAAGCCTATTTCGCACAAGTAGTAAGACCCAAAGGGTAAGAGCGACTGTATAGCAGACCATGCCAATGTAGGATACTCCAGGATTACCTTCAGTCAAAATTCACCCACTGCAATGTTCCTAAATTCAGATTGCAGAGTAGTGTCCGACTGAACCTCAATCAGCTCTTCCTGGGCATCAAATGGATGATGCACCACCTCCTCTGCCAGAAAAGTCTGCATCACCAAGTCATTAATGGCGCACCTCGAAGGACGACAAAGGACTGTTTACTGTGGGGAATTGCCGTTGGAGTGAATTGCCGTTGGTGTGAAAGCGACAGCGCCGCTTAGAATTCAGCGCGCAGGTTCCACGACTAATAGAAGGAGGACGTCTCATCATGCAACACAGGAAGCTGCCTGGAGGCAGCTCCCATTGGACTGGTGTTGTGTAACATCCCCCCTTTAACCCCACCCATACACTATAACTACCCAAGGTGCAGCGCACCTGCGCCCGCACCTCGAAGGACGACAAAGGACTGTTTACTGTGGGGAATTGCCGTTGGAGTGAATTGCCGTTGGTGTGAAAGCGACAGCGCCGCTTAGAATTCAGCGCGCAGCTTCCACGACTAATAGAAGGAGGACGTCTCATCGTGCAACACAGGAAGCTGCCTGGAGGTGATTGATGAAAGTTTGTTAGAGACTGCCTGCATAGAGCGTGTTAGTTAATGGACATTTAATGCACTGCCTGTTTACAAGTCTGTCTACAAACTGCCTGTGTTTCTATAACTACTTCAAAAGGGTCCTTTCCTTTTTCCAGGCCGCTCCCATTGGTCTGGTGTTGTGTAACATCCCCCCTTTGACCCCACCCACACACTATAACTACCCAAGGTGCAGCGCACCTGTGCGCGCACCTCAAAGGACGACAAAGGACTGTTTACTGTTCATTGTTAACAGTTAGCTACACCACGATAGCCATTTCTCAGCAGAACATCTTTATAAGGAACATAGATCGAGGCTAGCACAGGTAATAAAGAGGTAACCACGGATTACGGTTGTTAAAAGTTGACTTTTTTGTCAAAAAAGGAATTGTAATTATGAAAAACAAAAGATCCAAACTTCCAAATGTCATGAAAGACCCACGGGCGGGTTTCTTTGCGGCAGTATCCACGCGCAGAGCTAGTTTAGCGCGGGCTGCGGCCTTACCACTTCCTCTGCAACAGCCTGACGAGGAAGAGGCATTAATAGCATGTGCGATTAACTGTTCAAATAATCTGAAAGCAAGCAAAGATAAGGGAATTGAAGAGTTACAATTGAATGTTAACTCGCAATCCCTATTTGCTGAAGAACTAACTGACCTTCCACAAAAAGAGGCCTTGAAAGGTTTGTGGAACGAGTTAGCCAACACACAAGGGGAAGTAGACACAATTGAACAACAGTAGGACGACACCCCTAATGTATTCAGAACAGCTGAATTGGACACCTTTCAACCGAACGATACCTCTGTCTCAGAAGCCTCCAATGGAAGAGACTCCAATAATGAGCTATTTTTGGATAAAACAGATAATACAGATATCTGCACTTTGTGCGGGATTTTCAACCGCCTAATCTTGAGTGAATTAAAAAGACAAACGGATCTATTATTACAAATTAACATATCAGTCCAGCAGGTACCATCTAAGCTTAATGAAATCCTAGCCAAACCTGTAGTAAAACCCGCAGTGAAACCATCAAATGATAAAAAGTCAGAGGAGCCTCCTACGAATTCAGGAATAATATCTATTCCTATAGCTATTGTCATAGAAGACTCAGGGTAATCCAATCGAAATAAACTTGCCAGGGACCAAGACAACGGTCCAGACTCATGAACATGGCTTACCGTCAAATGGTGAAAAATAAGGAGAAAAACCTAACATATCGAACAAAGAAAAAAAAAAGCTATTACAGATGCAAAACAAAAACAAGCATTTTGCTAAGACATCGCGTAAATTCCTAAGAGATGTGAACTTTAAAAATATGATACAAACGGAACGGCAAGATCTAACAAGTCCGGACAAGACGGAACACACAAAAAAACATACAGATATGGAAGAGGCCACAAATGTAAAGGGTGATGAGTTTAGTGCTACTCAGCACGTACAACAGGAAAAATACTATGCATCTGAAAAAACCATCTCTGAAACGATGAAAAGAAAAAAGGAATCCTTAGATATCGCCTCACAGCTGTCCTCATTAAAAATTGACATAGCCGACATCTTTGAAATGTTTAAAGCCAATGCCACCAAACCAATAGCAATGTCGAAATCTAAAAACCTGACAGCTGAGACTGATGAGTTTCTGGGAGGCAATGCTGTAGGTGCAATCACGATTCTAGAAGATTATAAAGTCAAACAAGTCTCAAACTCGAATCTAAGTCTCAAGATTAAACCGTCTGGACCAATTATTCCGGCCAATTCAGGGCGTATGCAATAACAAAAAAACATACAAGAAAATCTTAGCCGGGAACAAACCACTAGCAATGACAGAACTAGCGGGGACAATACCTTGATGCAAAATGAAATGCGAATTTCTGATAGTGAAATTTTGAACGCACTATTAGAAGATATCAGTGACAATCTAGAACCGAAGATTGAATGTGCTAATGGTAAAGGTGAAAATGAGGGGTAAAAGACCCTTAATCAACAAGATATTACTAAGATAGTAAGAAAAATTCTAGAAGAACAAAACTATAACAAAAATTCAGTCGAAGATAGTAAACCTTACTTAGAAGTGAGAAATACACAAAAGTCGTACGAAAATTACGAAGATAACGATGAATTACTAGATTTAAAAAATCCAGCTGAGGCTGACTTACCAAGTCTAATACTCACTACATTATTTCCAGAGGGTAGAAAGATAACCTTGAACCACCCCTATATCATGTCCTTATTTGCGATGATCCCGACACTGGAGATGATATCCCCTGCTGAAATTGTATTGGTAGACTTCATTCATAGAAAAAGACTTGACTACGTTCGATTGGTAATTCCATCAGCGTTAGTCAGAATACAGCTGCTGAAAGAAGCCGAAACTCTGCAATGCAAAGGCTTTGACATGTATCAATACAATTGTCCTGACAGTAAGCAAGGTAGTAATAATTCTACTCAGGGGAGAAACGCTTATTCTAACTCAGAAATAAATAAAACATCGGAAATGGCTGATGTACGTTCTGACAAGGTGGAACTAAGAGGCTTGACCCTTGCTTTAAAAAATGCAATTGAATCCCTGAAGACCCTGGCAAAGCCACTTTAGCGATAAGGGTAAAGCCTCGATGGCATCCTGGAATTCAAGAGGTCATTCACAGCTGTTACATAACACAGAAGTAACTGATTTTTTGAGTAACTTTGATGTGGTGTTCTTTCAAGAAACCTGGGCAACTACACAACTGTTCTGGGAGAACTATTACACTTGGCAGATACCCGCTGTAAAAGGCGATAAGGGAAGACCTATGGGTGGCCTACTTACTGCGTGTAAATTCACTATGGATCCGGTGAATGTAGATGTATGGGCAGAACTAGAAGTTTTCCTTGCAGTTACGTGTAACATCAGATTAGGAGATACTCGTACTAATGTATGTATCATTAAAATTTACTGGAACCCTCTTAAATACACAAACTCAATTGTTGAAAGAAATTAACATTCTTACAAACAAAATTGATGTATGGAGGGAAACTATGTTGAATATTTTATGTTACTTGCTGGGGACCTAAATGCTGATTGCAATCTCAACAAGGTGGAGATTAATGAGTTGTTATGGGATATAGATGCTGCAGACAATAAAACAAGATCCATGTTACCTAGCAGTAAACGAAGAGGTGCGATTTGGTTGAACTTTTTGAAAATGATGGGTTTAACCAAAATACATAATGACAAACAGACTTGGCACGCGAGGGGTTTTGGCTCTACAGTAGACTATTTTTTTGTAACTCAAGGTTTGGAATGCTTTATGTCACAGCTAACAGTGGTAGAAATGCCTTCAAGTGACCATAACCTACTTGCAATTGAAATCCCACACACTGAAAATTTAAATAAATATTCAGTCTATGATGAAGAATAACTCACCAATATCAAAGGTACGAGGATTCGATGGTCTTACAACAAAACAAAAGAATTCACTTCGGCATTGTATAAAGATTGGAGATACATGTCGAATGAAGAGAAAATAATAAATCTGTCAGCTAATGGGTTTACTCATTATAGAAACACAATTACACAAAAATCATGTATAAGCAAAATAAGCAACTCTAAAAAAACGCACATACATGTTTTTGACAATCAGACCTTATCCAAAAAAAAAGAGCTGAGACAAGAAATTCGTAAGCTAAAAAATGGATCTGACCCAATAGCAAAGAAAAGTATTCAAATTAAAAAATTGAAACAAGCATACAAAAACGGGCAAATTGCTCGTAAAGTGTATAGAGATCAAACGGATGGCGAAAAAATGTTGGCGGTATGTAAAAGTAAAAATACTTCCAATTTCTGGCTATTGCTAAATGACACTTTGATTACGCAAAAAGAGATCTTGTTTGCGCAAATCAGCGAAGATATGTGGAAAAAGCACTTTGTAGCTTTATAAGAGGTATCCTGTGATGAAACAATACTGAATACCAACACTATACAAAAAAAGGAAACGGTTAAATGGGATTTGGATATCTCGCCTAACTATATATTGAAGTTGATTGGGAAAGCTAAAAAATCGGGAGCCCCGGGGCCGAATAACTTATCAAGTTTGATAATGAAAACGGATATTTACCTGTGGGGAGAAATTTTATATATACTGTTTACTGACATTATTGCTAACAAATTAATACCAGAATCATGGAAGCTTGCCATTGTGATTCCTATATACAAAAAGGGCCTGAGGTCTGCTCCTGAAAGTTATAGGCCTATTGCAATATCCGACCCTGATTATAAGATTTTTATGTCCATTATATTAAAAGATTTGGACGATTGGATTAGCAGATGTAAAGTCCTTGATATTAAACAAATCGGTTTCAGAAAGAAATTGGGCACAGATTGTGGTGGTTTGGTCTTGAAAAGTCTGCAATCTAAAGCTCTCAAAACACAAGGTGCCACAATCTTTGTGGCGGCAATGGACCTCTCTAAAGCGATCGACCTGGTGGACCGACACACTCTATGGGAAATATTAAGAGATTTATCGATTCCTGCACATCTCCTTGAAATGATTATAGAGCTATACTCTAACACTAAAATTAAAATCAGACTAAACTCAGAAGGGAAGTTATCTTCTGAACAGGTCATTACAAATGGGCTGAGACAGGGATGTAAACTCGCTGCCACTTTATTTAACCTGTACGTTTGCAGAGCGGGTTATGGAATGAAAGGTAAAGGTTTGATATCACCCAAATTAGGTTGGATCACTATAGAATGGCTAGCTTATGCTGATGATTTTTTACTTTTGGATTGCACTAAGGTCGGTCTGCAGAGACTCATAAATGCTTTTGCCCTGTTTGTCGTTAGCATTCGGTTAAAAATCAATGCGGACAAAACGATTATGTGCCTAGGTAAGTCTTGTAAAAATCTTTCACGTTTATCATGGTCTTTTCAAGGGAAAAAAATTACTTGCCAAAAGTCTTTTAAATACTTAGGATACCATTTTACAGGCAACGGTTCCACGGCAATTGTGAAAAGACAGTTAAGAACTAAAGCTGACATGATTTTAAGACATATGCGTAAATTTGATGTGAAATTTGGGAGATTTACAGCTATACCGCTAAAACAGTTTTTCACTATGTCTGGTATTCCTAAATTAGTATATGGTCTACAATTCCATGACCTGGAAAAAACTGACCTGATGAAAAAATTAGAAAGTGTAATCTGGAAAGGGGTTTTATACTTTATTCCCAAGAATATATCGATTGAAATAATCAGATACGAATTTGGCTTACAGTCGTTGAAATCTATTATTGTGTGGAAGAAAATACTATTATGGAGGAAATGTTCATTGATCAACACAAATTCACTCTACACGCTAGCAGGAAAAGATACAACAAATGTTTTTTGTACAAATTTGAAAGAAGATATTGAAGAAATCCTAGGGGATGCAGGTATATCTCTTCAACTGCTAGCTAATAATCCTCTGAAAGTTAAAAACATCTTGAAAGGTAATGATTGGCAACAGACTCTTGATGCCGCAGCGCAATCCAAAACTGCGAATCAAGCCTATTCATGCTGGAAATTTAAACCCCGGCTGGAGTATTACTCGGAAAAATACCCGTCAAGAAATTTTAGAAATACCTATATGAGAATCCGTTTTGATGTGCTTAAAACTAACTATGTCTTAAAAAGATGGAATATGCTAAAAGATGAATGGCGCTGGTGTAAATACTGTAAAAAAGAAGGGGTGGAAGAAACTTTGAAGCACCTTATTTTGTTTTGTCCAGCACTCCTGAAAGAACGAATACGATATTTTGAGCAATTTATAAGTCACTTACACTGTGTAGATACCGAGTTGTTATGGTTCCAGATTCGACATAACAACTCAACGGTCTTGAAATTAAGAATGATTGCCTTTTTAAAGAATTTTTGTGCACTTTCATGATATGTTAAACTATGAAATTTTAAATTCATAAAATTGTGATATTAGGTTTGTTTTTAGAAAAATCAGATGACAATGTATTACCGTTGTTTTAAAATGTTTGTTTATGCAATATTTATTGTGTTTCTCTTTGATTTCTATGTGATTTCCTTTTGTAAAGGTTTAAACAAACCATACACAAATAAATAAATAAATAAAAATGCCAGCATTTACTTCAGGGAAGTATTCATCAAAGCTGGACCTTAATGTTGCTAGGTGGTTTGCCCAGCCCCAACTGTTCTTTTGCAAAGGTCTAGCTTCCTCTTGAAGGCAAATACTTTTTTATTCATTCATTCATTCATTCTTTCCCATGTCCACAGGAATGCCCCCAAAAGTGGGATTGGGAGTTTCTGGGGTGGTGAGTTCTAGTGGTCTTGGTTTCCTTTATAAAATACACAAATCACATAGTATGTCAACCAGACAATGTATCATTGTGTACAGCTTAAAGGGGCCACCTGACCCAAAGCAGCACAGTAGGAGATGTATTTTGGAACAATCAACATTGTAAACACACCTCTAGTTTAGATTGTAAAGAGTGCTTGTGCTGCAATTACAAGCACCCAGTTAATAAAGTCCAAACTTAAAACACTTCCTCAGCAGTCAGTGAGTAAAATAACCTTATAAAAATAAAATGCAGTTTTGCATAAAATTACAGAGAATTTTGGGATTATCAGGCACTGGCAAGCGGGCTCTGCTGTTGCTGTGGGAGAAGTGAGGCTTGCAATGGCGACAAATGTAAGGTTAATAGCTGCCGTTTATCACAAGATGGCAGGCCAGCATAAATCGTAACCACTGAATGCCCACTGAACAGCTATAAACCCTTCTATGTCAGCAAGAGGCTGATGTAGAGGAACCAGTTTTAGAAAGCAATGAGGTAATTATACTGTACCATATCCCGTGGGAGGTGATGCCCCCCCAAGACTCAGTTAAGGCCCCTCGTGTCAAAAGCTTGAAAAGTCCTGCCGTCTCAGTCCCCACAGTCCTAATGTCTCCCCCGCTTAGAGTGGAAGCAGTCTGCGGCCCACAGCTTGTAATGCAAATCGCACATTTTAAGCGTCAGGACAAAAAAAACAGAGAACTGAATACATTGTTGAGGTAAATGAGTTCTGACTGGCAACACTGGTAATACCGTATAGAGCCACATTATCGTACCGGCCAACTATGAGTTTGAGGGCAAAGGAGGAGGAAATTCCTCCAGCAAGAAGCTGGAGGTACTTCCTCCACCATACCGCCCAAAATAGAACAATTTGGGATATTACCACCAGCAAAATTACTACTAGCAGTAATACCGCTGAAATCCACCATGGAGTCCTATGGACTCCAATCAATGGGGACTAACACTGCCTACCACCACTTGTAATCCGGCAGTAATACCGCCAGACCAAGTGGCAGTAATGGTAGTACAGTTTGGTGGTATCTCGGCAGATTTACAGGCCACACAGAGACATCACCTCTCTCCCTGATGTCTTTTATTGTAAAGTGGATTACCAGGTTTCAGACCTGTAAGATACCCCTGTCTCCTCAGGTAAATCAGACCCCCAACATTCCATCCTACATAAACTTGATGCCCCAGGCTGTTGATCTTCTAGTCTACTTTTATTCTACCCATGTAGATCCAGTAACGTCATACTCCTGTTACTTTCATGGATTATTTTACTTCCTGTTCCATAAAGCCAGGGGTCTTAAACATGTGGCTCTCCAGATGTTTTGGACTACGACTCCTATGATCCATCACCATTGACTATGCTGGCTGGGGCTGATGAGCATTGTAGTCCAACACATCTTCAGAGGTAAAGGTTGTAGAACCCGGCGTCCAAGAAGAGGCCTGGAACTCCATACTGCCACAAGCACCTTATCATTTGACTCTGGCTCTGAAATAGAGACTTTATGCGGGCCACAAACACTGGTTGTTAATATTATACCTTGGAGCTGCACATGTTAATAGCACTAGTGCAAGAAACAGATGTTCAGGACGGGTGGTAAAAAGACTTCTGTGGGTCGTATGCGGCATATGAGTTCACAGGGTTTGGTTGACTAGGGAATAGCACATTAGGCATGGAGTTGGGACAAGTATGGCAGGTTAGCTGCTGGCAACCTTTCAGGTGGCAACCGTAAACCCATGAAGAGGGAGCGGAGATGTGCAGTGCTTCTTTGCCCCCCTGATTCTCTGATTTGTCAGAGCTACATTTTCAAAGCCTCTCTCTGAATGGAGCATGAATGCATTCATCTCTCAGTTGACTCACACAGGTATTGTTCTGTCTGCATCTTTCATTTGTTATAAAACAGCACCCAAGGTTGGTGGCTCTCAGGGGGTAGGGAGCCTGGGACGCTCCAAGGACAATGAACTGGCAGCCAGGTGGTTTTAGCAATGCGCCCACCCCTCGCCTCAAAAAAGTGGCCCACCCCTCGCCTCACAACACTTGACCTCTGATGATATCACCGAAAGTGATGTAATTTGACCCCACACCAAAGTGACATCCCGGGAAGCGATGAAACACAACCTTTCACCCCTTGACAAAATAGGAAGTGGCATCAAATAGCATTGTTCCTAGGTAAAGTACATTTTGAAAAATATGGTTATGATTTCACTAAGATGATATACATTTCATACAAGAATGGATCACCATACGTATCATTAATATCTGTGTGTATAGATCCATATTGTCAAATTACTGTGACACCAAGCAGACGTCCAAGGCCACATGACAATATGGTATTATATAGCACTTACCCTTAAGCTCTTTTTTATAGAACAAATATGCATACCATATCACCCAACCTGTGTTGGTACTCATATCGACCCAAGAAGGATGAAAGGTTTTTGAAGAATAAAAAATGAAAAAATAAATTTGAAAAAAATTAATTTTTCCCAAAAAATGTTTTCAAACCGGCCCAAGCATGGCCTGAAACGGGCCCTTACTCCCAGGGACGATTTCAGCCCGGCCAGGGACCAATCCGACCCTGCTGCCACCACCCATAGTGCGACAGAGGCTGGGTCTTTGTGGGGCCTCAGGCTCCATTAGGAGCCTATTCAGGAAGACAAAAAAAAGCACACACCTTCTTTTGCCGCGATGACCATCATCAAGGCAAAAGAAGGTGTGCGCTTTTTCTTTTGTCTTCATAAATAGGCTCCTAATGGAGCCTGAGACCTCACAAGGGCCCGGCCCCTGTCGCACTAAGCATGTGTGGCAGGGGCCGTGGATCGGGCTGCTGCTTGTTAATGAAGCAACAGCCCGACCCTTTGGTCATTTAACCTCTTTTTTTTTCTTTTCAAACTGTGGATGCGCGCCCCCGCTGGGCATGAGGCTGCGGCCCCCTAGAGGGGCGCCCCCACAGTTTGAATACCGCTGCGCCTAAACCCTCCCCTCCAGGACCATACACCAATGAGTCCTAGAGGGGAGGGCTTAATCGCACATTTTCGCGATTATACCC
Organism: Ambystoma mexicanum; assembly: GCF_040938575.1. Taxonomy (NCBI): domain Eukaryota; kingdom Metazoa; phylum Chordata; class Amphibia; order Caudata; family Ambystomatidae; genus Ambystoma; species Ambystoma mexicanum. Next base: position 58,283,364 of record NC_090938.1, read on the forward strand.
AGCCGGAGAGAAGTGATGGAGTACCGATAGAAAGGGCCATCCATGCTGCATCACTTCTCTCTTGCGGGGGGGGGGGTTCAGCCCCGACTTTATTTTGCTTGGGCCCCAGAGTCCCCCCATACTCGGCACCCCTGGTCAACATTATCCATTGTATTTGGGAGATGCTTAACATGGGCAGCCGGGTACCGCTCGCCCCCTCCAACCTGGCAAGCTACATGCCATCCTGTTGCAGCCCACCACGTCTAAATAACTGAGGCCAGACCAACTTCTCACGTTTGTGGCATAACAAGGCCGCGGTTTTATTACCACACATTTCACACTGTCACTGCAAACCAGACAACAACATATTCAATACTTTATTGCAATCCCAGATGATCGGAAGCACCTTTTTGTTTACGCCTTCCTTGCCACCCCCTTTTCACCTTTCTCTGTTCCTTTATTTATTTCCAGCCAGCTCTCTTTTACTTGTTCATTCCTTTCCAGCATACTTAGATCACCACTCCCGAGCCACTCGGAGCCTCCTGCTCTGGGTGAAACCCATTGGGAACCGCCGATGATGGACTGCAGGGAGTGCCGTTATGCTTTTCTTTTCCACCAGCCCAAGCTGGAAGCTGACGACCACAGAGGGTGCCACGACCCCGCCGTGTTAGGCTACCAGGGAGGAGGTTAGTTTAGGCACTGGTCGATCGCGCGAGTTACCACCACAGCAAAAAGGGGGTTTCCGCCCCCTTGCTGCCCCCACTCATGCCAAAAAATGCCCTACTATTCTCATCCTCACATTCTCATGGCATCCACCCGGCTCTGAAAAAGAGGTACCAACCCATGTCTGACAGGTGAATCCACCCCTTCCCGTACTACAAGGCACTACTAGGGACTTCAGCCACAATGAGCCTCCCTCCCCGTGACCCTAGGGATCATTTTTGACGACAACTCGCAAGCCCCAAAGGCCTTGCTCAATGCCCACTGCCTCTCATTCCTTCCTTACCAAACCAAATGGGAGTCGGTCTAACCCAAGGCCCTCTTCCTTCACTCCCCTTGACCCATTGCCCCTTTTTTCCCTGCTGCGTCTTTGCCCCCTAGCCAGATGGTCTCCTCCTTACCTTGCCGCTCTACGTCATCCTCCCTAATGCTGCCCCTCAATAGCATCCCGGATGCTCCCCCGCCATAAAACAAGCCCGGCAGAGGGCGCCATGTCCCGAGCATGAAGAGGGTAGGGGCTGTTTCCCTCGCCCTAAATTCCACCTCCCTTCTCCCTCGCTTGCTCCCTCTGGTTGGTGACGGCCAGCTCCTATGCTGCGCGCGTGCCTGAACTGGCACTTGGCTCCCCACATGCAGTTCCCTTTTTCTAATTTCCAGCAGGAGGCTTCCCTCCCTGAACCGCTGTTTCTAGGCCAGGCACCACCCCCGCCCTGAAGGGTGCACCTTCCCCTCTCGCCATCCTGATAACTCTCGTCCGCCTGGGCTGGGTATGGACTCTTGCCTGGCCACTGCTCCCCCACCGGCATGCTCTTGTGCCCATTGCTAGGTATCATCGTATGGATGTATCCTGACACATCCTCGTCATCCCAGTGCATGCTTGGAAACATCTGCATCTTCAACCTGAAGCCTTCATCATACTCGAGCCAGGCATCACCCCCATATTCCTCATGGCCCTCATGGATGCACTGCTCGTCTGTGATGAGCGCAGCTGCGTCACCCAGGTACTTCACCTTGATGGAGGTGTACCTCCTGAAGGCATGTAGCCAGTTCATGATGTTCCTTTCCTTCCTCACTCTCTTCCTGCTGTCCTTCCTGTCATCCTCCTTCTTGGCCTCGCTTAATACGTCCAACCCCACCTGCTCCAGCTCAAGTAAAGTAAACATGGCGATGAACACCTTGCTCCATATATTCTCCTTGATGTCCAAGGGCACCTGTCACATTACAACGGGAGGATAGCATAGGGGCAACGTGCTCGTCTTGGAAGTAAGACGACATGGAGCAGCACAGGTTCGATCCCTGGGTCTGTGCTTAGAAACCTCTGGGTATTGAGCGCGTAATAAATAACCTATCATATTTCATTAGACCCGCAGTCCTTGTCATGGGTGTGCACCCTGGGCCCCTCCTGACACCCACCACTGAAGCAAGCATGTCTACTATCCTTTCCACCCCTTGGATGCCCCTCTTCTCGAGCCCCCATGCTTCCCCTGGAACGGCATCTGGTGGGGGACCGGCTCCCTCCTTTCCCCCTTGATCTCTGCTGCTTAGTTCTGGTGCGGTGCCCCTCCCCTGCGATATCTGACTGGGTGCAGCTGGGCCCCTTGCCTGTGCTCCCTCATCCGCAAAGGCTACGTCATAACCCACTATAATGGGCCTGCTTTGTTCCACCAGCGCTGCGTTCGTGCTCCCTTCCACATTTACCCTTGCCTGCAACCCATAGTTATCCCTGCAAGAATTCACATTATCCCCCGCCTGCTGCCATGCAAACCATTCAGTGCTCTCTATACATGCATCTCTACCATCTTTGCAATCCTCTCACCCAATGCGTCCTGGTCTGCCACCGCCGTTAAGGCCCCTAGCGGCTTCTTCGCCCCTGGCATTTGCCTGCTGCTTCTGATTCTGAGACTCCAATGCCCCATTAGCTTCTGCCGGCTTCCACAACTCCTTCCTGGCTCTTTGCGATCTCTTAACTGTTGGTGGGTCGTTCTCCTCTTCCATGCTTTTCCTTTTTAGATCTGCGTCAATATATTCTGGCGCTTCGGAGTATTCCCCCAATGTCTTGCTCTCCTTCTCCTTGTGCTCTGGCCGCCCACTCTCGGGGAGAGGGGGGGAGATATCTAGCACGTAGTCCTTGCCCTCAGTATCTTCCAGCACTACCAAAGTCTCTTGCTCTTTCTCTTCCTTTGCTGCTGCCTGCGCTATGAGCCTGTCCACGCCTATGTCCTTTGTGGCTGCTCTGATTCTTCTCACTAGGTCTGCCATCTCTTCTGGACTTTCCATTTTTTCTCCTCTTCTCTGATCTTTATTACTATATATTGTTTTCGTTTTTTTGTTTAAATTGACTGTGCCGAGGAAGATGAGAAATTAGGAAGATTAGACACTCAGTCCTTTGTCGATGTTGCTGCTCCCACTGGAGCCCAATTGGTGCTATAGTTCTGTTGGCAAACCGCCTTGTTTATTTCTACTTACTTGACACTCGATTCGTATTTATTTATTTTCTCCTTTTTTTTCAAAATGTCCACCTTGCAGGCCCAATGTGGTTAAGTCCCTCTTCTATTACCTTTGCCCCTCCAATCCGGGCCGGTTCTTCAGGCCTGTTTCAAAATGGCCAACACGACTTTAGGGCCTTACCTCTAGCTGTCTCCCCATGTGTTCGTCCATCGTTACTCTAGCATGCCCTGTGACGCTTTGTTTTCCTGCAGCATGTTACTCAGCATGACCAGCAGGTTTTGGCGGGCACAGTGAATTCACTTATCCACACCTCGCCCCGCCTTCTGCTCCCTCCGCAGTTGTCGCTCTCACCTCCAGCTCGATGTGTGCACCAGGATCAGCCACTGCATCCTTCGCTCTGGTGCGCTATCGTAGTGGAACAGCCTAAGGTCACTAAATGCAAGGGTGATCCCTGCTCGGCCATCATAATGAAAGCTTGTCCACCTACGCTGCTGGAAGCTATTTGCAAGTTCATGAATGCCTCCCTCACGGAAGGTCGGGAGCCGATAGATTTAAAAAAGGCGTGGGTCACCCTTATCCTAAAAAAACCTGGACTACCTACCGAGGTTCCGCTTAACTATAGGCCCATCACGAACACACGGTTCCTCTTAAAAATCTTGGACCGTGTTGCGTTTGGGCAAATTGTTGATTACTTGAATAAACATCCTATTTTTAAATGTCACCAATCGGGCTTTGGACAGGGATACGGAACGGAGACTGCATTACATGAATTGTAGTACAGACTCCTGGAATGGCTGGGTAAAGCATAGCTCTCAACTCTCACGCTTTTGGCGGGTGTCACCCGCCTTGTAAACAGCTGACTCAGCCGCCAATCCTCCAGCACGCCCATTCATTTCAATGGGCGTCTTACCCGCCAAAACTAAAATCGGGTGTTTTCACCCGCCTTCGCGACCCAAATGGTTGAGAGCTATGGGTAAAGGCAAATCATCTATGCTGAGGTTGCTTGACCTATCGGCCGCGTTCGACTTGGTTGACCACTCAATTCTGGTCACCAGGTTGGAAGAAGTGGCCAGCTTTTCCCCAACTGCATCTCGCTGGGTAGCCTCATTCCTGGACAACAGGGAGAGCGGAGTATTTCATGAAGAGGCAGTTGCCTAGCCTGTCACAGTCAAATGTGGTGTGTTGCAGGGAGCGTGTATTTCACCCTGCCTCTACGATATATTTACGGCACCCTTTTTTGCCCTATTAGAACAAGAAGGGAACATGTTCACAAACTATGCGGATGGCACGCAATGGGAACACATGTACAGGACGAAGCCGAGTTGAACAGGATCTATGCCATCGGCGAGAACTGGATGGTCTGGAATAACTTGGCTCTGAATAGGGGAAAACAGAGTTGCTGATTGTTGGCACTCAGTCTATGTTAGCGAAGCTTGGTCCAACTTATGAGAGCTTTCAATTAGGGGATGTTATGATTACCCCACAAAAGAAGGTTAAAACTCTAGCTGTGATCTTTGATCAACAGCTCAACATGAAAGCCGATGTGGGGAGCCTTGTGTCAGCGTCAGTATACTACATCAAGCTCCTAACACATCTCAGACCATTTATCAGTCAAACCAATCCTGAAACAATAGCAAGAGCAATCGTTGGATCTAAAATAGACTATTGCTGCAGCCTCCTTGCTGGGCTCAGTAAGACTGACTGTAATAGGCTACAGGCGGTGCAAAATGGGGCAGTGCGGAGGGTTATGGGTTTATCCCGCAGAGACCATGTTTCGGCTTCCAGGCGAGCTTTGCATTGGCTACCCGTTGAGGCTTGTCGGCTCTTTCGTCTTTTAGTTATCACCTTTAAATGCAGACAGGGCTTAATGCCCCGCTATTTGCAGGATCTTATCTCTGAAAAAGTACATAGGAGATCCCTTGGATACAATAACCAGGAATAGTTGATGATTCCAAGATGCAGGATGGTGAAGGTTCAAAAAGGAGCTTTTTTTTATTGCAGCTTCGAAAGCTTGGAACCACCTGCCCCTGGATCTCAGATGTCAGAGTGCCTTAGATCCATTCAAGAAGAAGCTGAAAACAATGATATTTGCCCGACTTTGTGCCGGGGCTCTCCTGGTTGAGTAATTCTGTTTGTTTGTTTGTTTGTTTTTATTATTTATAATGCGCGAGCGTACCCGGGGGTATCAGGGCGCAGCCTTTGCAAGAATTTTCGAAACTTGGTTACAATACAAAGAATATACATAATGCAAGAATAAAATACACCAATGTTATATACAAGTCAGAAGTAGGCTTGCAGCCATTATATACAGGTTGAGTGCAGGATTTTGTCTTGTGTTTTTATGTTTTGTCCACGCCCTAATGCCTACGGGTCCATGGACTGCGCATTACAAATGCTTTAAAGTAAAGTAAAGTGCACAAGGTTGATGGAAGGCCGGCACTGCTGATAGATGTTGCGTTGCTGCACCCTCGGGACCTCTCGACCAGCATGTCCCGCGTTCCTCGCCGTGGCCAACTTTGCCTTGGCTTCCTGTCGTGTACCCAGGACTCGCAGCCGGTCTTTGATGAGCCTGGCTTCCCCTCCTGCAGTGTTGCTGACCGATGGTGAGCACCTCTTGGTATTTCCATGTTCTTAGGAGGGATTGCTCGAAGGACGGTCGGTGTGCAAATAGGCCGCTCAACCGAGTGGCCTCTAATTATAGGGTCCATGTTTATGGCCCCACTTCCTGCCTGCGCCTCGCTTTTGAGGCAGCAGGCAGGGTGGGGGGTGCTTGCTCCCTGCGCCCTGTTATGCCTTGATGCTGCAAGCCCCTACGGGGCTGCGCCATGGGCATTCCTGGTTTTTACTTTGCATTCAGGGACTGGGATTTATAAAGGGGGAAATCCAGGACTGCAAGACCCAGAATGTAGATTTAAAACCAGGACTGGACTACCATTTCCTGAATGGAATGGATATGTTGGTATTTATTTTTTGGGAGAAGAGACAAGCCCTCCGTCTGTTATTTACAATCTGTGCCATTTTGAATCCTTTACAGCACTGAGCTGGGAGGCGGAGCACAGCGTTTGCCAACAGCTCTCTGGCCAGGTCTGTGCTGCAAATACGGATCCACCTCCGCCCCCGTTGCCACCTGGCATCCACTTAGGGTGGCGTCATCAATTGTTTTTCTAAAGGGGTGTCAAAATGCACAGAAATCCACAGATATCCACATTCTTGAGCCTTTTATACACCCATTAAAGAAAACATGATAAAATTGCCAGGAGAGTGTCGCTGACATGTAAGCATTGGTCACATAGATGCCAACATGACCAATTCCAATCTGTAGGTGCTTAACCAGTCCTATGTTTTCCTTTGCATTCTGGGACTTGTTTTTCCACTTTTCCCATTATAAAACTTTCAGACCTCGTGCAGATTGGCAGAGCTACCAGCAGCCCCGTGTCATGCACGACACCAGAGGGAGTCCTGTTTTTCCCCCTTTAGGGTTATGGGACTTGTAGTTTCTTTTTAGCACTGCAAGCATGGGCCTACAAGTCCCAGCATGCACAGTTAAAAACCAGGACTGGTTCAAAGTGTCACGCATTACATGGGACCACTTGGTAGCTATGGTTTGGGACTCTTACAAACTGATTGGCTGCTGTTTCTTCAGTTTTGTTCCGACACTTACGAGACCAAAAGCACGGTCGGATGGCTCAGGGGCACCGTGCTCGCATTGGAAGCAAGACGACACAGAGCACCACAGGTTCGATCCCCGAGTCCACGCTTGGAAACCTCTGGGTATTAAGCGCGTTATAAATAACCATTTACAATTACGGAGCTTGTGCATTCCACCTAGCCTAGAGTGGCAAGACAATGCCACTCTCCGACAACTATTCATACCAGCCATTGTACGTCCAGAGAGGATGTTTGGCAGTTGGGCACTCAAGAATATGAAACAATTATTTAATTTAGGAAACTGTATATTTGTTTTCTCTTATTGGCCATTTCCTGGAATTGTTTGGCAGTGGCCATGTTGGACTCCTTTAGGCGTTGCAAACTGTCAATTCTGTCTTCCACTCCTTGGATATCACTATCTTCAAACACACCCTCCTCCTCACCTGCTTCTTCAGAGGAGCTGTCTTGTAGGTGTCCCTTCTTTTCCGATCTCTCTCTGTTTTTTTCCTGAAGAGGTATGGCCTCCCATAGAGCGAAGCCACTCTGTAGCCTTACTGAATCAGGTAACAAAGGACCTCGCTCTGAGAGAGCCTTAGAAAGGAAAAAGCTCGAACGGCAGAAAAAACCTCTTGTAGTTTGTCGAATGGGGTCTCTTGTAGCTGGATAAATCCCAAGGTGAAGCAGAGCTGTGATTCCGATATTTAGTAGAGAAGTGAAGCGTTCTGATTTCCTGATGGGATCTTTAGAATCTTTCACAGGATGGAAGCACTGGGGAGTAACTGGATATGGCTCGTGGAACTCCAAGGCGGATGAAGACAGGAAGCTGTGGATGTCCGGAAGCCACAGGTAAGCCAGAGAAAAAGGTAAGTAGAAAAAGTATGAGAAATGCAAGACAGAACTGCCGAAATGGACGCTAAAGGCGGAAACAAATTGAAAAGGCGGACCGGAGAAAGAACAGAAAAACAGCGCAAGGACCGCCTGAGAAAGGTAGCAGCGAGAGAGAGTGGGAGGGAATCCCGTACGAAGCAACAAGACGGGAAGAAAGTAGCTCGGGACGAAACCCGGGAAAGAAGGGGAACCAGGAAGGAAGGCAAAAAGGGAGAAAGAAACAAACAGAGATAGAAAGGAAAGCAATAGTAGAAGCGCGTAAACCCGGAAGCGAAAGAAATAGGGCTGCAATGAGCCGTGCCAGAGAAGGGGCTTGGTTAAAAATGAAAACAAACAAACCCAGGGAGAAAGACTAGAGCGCAGAACCAGGAAACAAAAAGTAAGTGATGGCACAATTCAATGGCGGTGAAGCTGCCAAGTATTCCACAGCCTCCAGGATGGCAGACGCCTGAAGTGCATGACAGGCAGTCCCGCACCCTTGTGTATCAGCAGCATCTGCATTTTCATTTTTCCTTTCCCTCCCTTAATTGCACTTCCCTTCTTCCTTGCTAGAGCTATCCTTCCAAACCTCTCCCTCAATTTTCCATGCCATAAACTTTCTAGCCTTGGTGTAGCTTAGGGTGCCTGTTAGGCCACTCCCTCCCCTTCTTCTTCAGTTTCATCGAAATCACTCCACATTCTCATAACCCAGGTTTCTGATTCTCTGTCATGGTCTACATGGACAATTCTTATAGATGCACTGTCTATTCTGAATAGGAGGTCACCCGACTTCCACTCATCCCTGGGTGGTTGTGGGGGCGCCGCTGTGGGTGGCATCAGTGTCTCTGCTACCCTGGTGGCATTGCATTCTGCCTGCAACCTGGCTAATTCAGTATGTGTTGAGGCCAGTGCTATCTCTAAGTCTCTTGTGCTCACTCTGTTGTGCGCAGTAACCTCCAGAGGTGAGACATATGGCGGAGGTCGGGCCGTACATGGTGTTGCTATCATTGGGCCTGCCGACACATATGTTGGGTTTGTATACCCTTCAGCTGGGCGGGTTGCTAGTGGATATATCCCCTTTTCGTCTCTACATTCGTCCCATCTTCCCATGTCCCTGTCTCTTTGGTACTGTCAGGTGTCGCCCCCTATCCCTTGTTATCCTGTTTCCTCAAACATCTTCCAGAGGTTCAATACTTCCCTCCTATTTTGTAACGGTCTCCCCTTATGCTTTGCTGTCAGGAAGCTGGACATGTGCTCCAGCGCACATTCGTCAAAAGGTCCATGCTGTGGCCAGGAGTGGAGCATCCCTCCCCCTTTTGTCTCAGTCACCCATTGATTGTGATATTTCTGAATCATTTCACAATACAAGGGAAGGGCACAATACATATACGGTCTAAGGGTGTGTCTACCGCCATAGTCATGTCTTGCATTTGTGTCTTGTAGTGAGGTTACACCTATGCTCCTGTGTCACAATTAAAACAGTAACTTGCTTAAAACATTTAAAGCAGATGAGGTTCAGTCTTGTCTCTAATACAAGTCAAAACTGTCAATGAATTCACAGAAAAATAGTCAATTAAATTTCCCCCACCGCTATCTCCCAATAGAGCTTCTTCACACACTCACCGCACACTCTTCTGATGCACCCACACACACCATACACGCCCCTCTTGGGCCTCCTCGGTACTCCTTAAAATACACCAACAAAACAAAACTAAAATAACAAGCTAAAACAACAACCGCTACTATTCCCAAGCTCTCCAATTATACGGAGCTCCTATATTTCTCCTTATATTTTCCCCGCACTGGTCGTAACAGTGCATGTGGCGCCACCTTCCCCCCCTCACTCAGGGGACTCCCTTATTCCGTTTCCTTTTTCCCAATATCCTTAAAATGTTAATAAGAAGGCCAAAAAATCAACACAATCCAAAAACATATCACACTCTCAATTCCAGTCACTGTGTGTTCACACTATTCTCACTGCTCCATACACATAACTCTACTTTATTATCCCATGCAGGCTATACTCATGTTCTCACGTTCTCATAAAGGGCTCCATTCATGGGGTTCCACAACCGGCCTGCACCTCTCCTTGGGGCCGCACCCCGCTCCAAAGAGCAGACGGGATTCTGCAAAGACTGCTCCCTCATGGGCAGGCATCATATGCATTTTGGGACTCGTCACTGTAGGTGGGCACGGGCCTTCTGGAGAGGCCATCTGGATACCTCTGCAGGTACGGGGCGATGGAGTCATGTTGGCAGGGTCACCAAATTAAGGCAAGTCCCTGTTTACGCACACTCCAGAATGAATACAACCCTGAAGGGAAATAAGCCTGGCGATAGCTTGCAAGGATAACAAGGTTTAATTGTACAGAATACAAAATATCAGCAAAGGGCTCGAGAACGTTCTAACTCCAGAATACATGTCGGTCCCTTTTGAGGGGCCACAACATCATAGATGACATCATATATAGGGTCTAAACCCACACAGTTGATTGGAACTACAGTATCCATGATCCTCCTCCATTGTGCTCCGGATTCCATCTGGTGAGTGCCCCCCCTTGCTAGCCCTCTCAAGCATTGTGTGTGCCCAGACCTCGCTCTTTTCCAAATCCATCCCTCCTCCCTCGATCCGTATCCCTCCCGCAGCCCGCGAACGATCCCCGCCTCCTGGTTCCCTGTAGCCCGCCTCCCGACTCGCCCACCATTCTCCGATATGCCATTCAGCTTACTGCACCGAGTCTACCGACTCGCGACCTTCCTCTGAACCCCATTGTGCTCCGGATTTCATCTGGTGAGTTCCTGCCCTTGCTAGCCCTCTCAAGAATTGTGTGTGCCCAGACCTCGCTCTTTTCCAAATCCATCCCTCCTCCCTCGATCCGTATCACTCCCGCAGCCCGCGAACGATCCCCGCTTCCTGGTTCCCTGTAGCCCGCCTCCTGACCCGCCCATCATTCTCCGATAGGCCATCCAGCCTACTGCACCGAGTCTACAGACTCGCGGCCTTCCTCTGAGCCCCATTGTGCTCCGGATTCCATCTGGGGAGTGCCCCCCCTTGCTAGCCCTCTCAAGCATTGTGTGTGCCCAGACCTCGCTCTTTTACAAATCCATCCCTCCTCCCTCGATCCATATCACTCCCGCAGCCCGTGAACGATCCCCGCTTCCTGGTTCCCTGTAGCCCGCCTCCCGACCCGGCCACCATTCTCCGATAGGCCATCCAGCCTACTGCACCGAGTCTACCGACTCGCGGCCTACCTCTGAGCCCCATTGTGCTCCGGATTCCATCTGGGGAGTGCCCCCCCTTGCTAGCCCTCTCAAGCATTGTGTGTGCCCAGACCTCGCTCTTTTACAAATCCATCCCTCCTCCCTCGATCCATATCCCTCCCGCAGCCCGTGAACGATCCCCGCTTCCTGGTTCCCTGTAGCCCGCCTCCCGACCCGGCCACCATTCTCCGATAGGCCATCCAGACTACTGCACCGAGTCTACTGACTCGCGGCCTTCCTCTGAGCCCCATTGTGCTCCTTATTCCATCTGGTGAGTGCCCCCCCCTTGCTAGCCCTCTCAAGCATTGTGTGTGCCCAGACCTCGCTCTTTTCCAAATCCATCCCTCCTCCCTCGATCCGTATCCCTCCCGCAGCCCGCGAACGATCCCCGCTTCCTGGTTCCCTGTAGCCCGCCTCCCGACCTGCCCACCATTCTCCGATAGGCCATCTGGCCTTCTTTCCCAGGCCATTACTGCACCTCCCAGGGCAGCCCTCTGCCCGTGCAGCCCTGCGGCTAAGGACCTGAGGCAAAGGACGACTCCTTCAGGGACGACCCCAGATCGTATCTGCAGGTATCCGCAGGAGAAGCAAGAAGCCAACAACAAGTAAGTGTGGCAAGGGCAGGGCCAGAAGCAACTACTTCAGGCCCTACTACCCTACCACTCTTCTAACCCAGCATTCAACAACGTAAATTCATTATAGTTGCACTCAGAAACTCAGCGTGCATGTAAAAGGGATACCCAATTGCATTCTAGAAGTTGCGCCCAATAGCCTCTCTGAAAAAGCTGAATTCAGAAGTGTTCCTATTTGCATCTAGAAGTGTACCCAATTGCATTTAGAAGTTGTGACCAATAGCCTCTCTGAGAAAGCTGAATTTAGAAGTGTACCCAATCGCATTTAGAAGTTGCGCCCAATAGCCTCTCTGAAAAAAGTTGAATTAGAAGTGTTCCCATTTGCATCTAGAAGTGTACCCAATTGCATTTAGAAGTTGCGCCAAATAGCCTCTCTGAAAAAAGCTGAATTAGAAGTGTTCCCAATTGCATCTAGAAGTGTACCCAATTGCATTTAGAAGTTGCGCCCAATAGCCTCTCTGAAAAAAGTTGAATTAGAAGTGTTCCCAATTGCATCTAGAAGTGTACCCAATTGCATTTAGAAGTTGTGACCAATAGCCTCTCTGAAAAAGCTGAATTTAGAAGTGTACCCAATTGCATTTAGAAGTTGCACCCAATAGCCTCTCTGAAAAAGTTGAATTAGAAGTGTTCCCAATTGCATCTAGAAGTGTACCCAATTGCATTTAGAAGTTGTGACCAATAGCCTCTCTGAGAAAGCTGAATTTAGAAGTGTACCCAATTGCATTTAGAAGTTGTGCCCAAAAGCCTCTCTGAAAAAAGTTGAATTAGAAGTGTTCCCAATTGCATCTAGAAGTGTACCCAATTGCATTTAGAAGTTGCGCCCAATAGCCTCTCTGAAAAAAGTTGAATTAGAAGTGTTCCCAATTGCAGTAGAAGTTGTGACCAATAGCAATAGCAACTCTGAGAAAAGCTGAATTAGAAGTGTACCCAATTGCGCTTAGAAGTTGTGACCAATAACCTATCTGAAAAAAGTTGAATTTAGAAGCGTACCCAATTGCATTCTAGTAGTTGTGACCAACAGCCACTTTGTGAAAAGTTGAATTTAGAAGTGTACCCAATTGTATCTAGAAGTGTACCCAATTGCACATAGAAGTTGTGACCAATAGCCTCTCTGAGAAAAGTTGAACTTAGAAGAGTACCCAATTGCATTCTAGAAGTTGTGTCCAATAGCCACTCTGTGAAAAGTTGAATTTAGAGGTGTACCCAATTGCATTCGAGAAGTTGTGACCAATAGCCTCTCTGAGAAAGTTGGACTTAGAAGTGTACCCAATTGCATCTAGAAGTGTACCCAATTGCACATAGAAGTTGTGACCAATAGCCTCTCTGAGTAAAGTTGAACTTAGAAGTGTACCCAATTGCATTCTAGAAGTTGTGACCAATAGCCACTCTGTGAAAAGCTGAATTTAGAAGTGTACCCAATTGCATTTAGAAGTTGCACCCAATAGCCTCTCTGAAAAAGTTGAATTAGAAGTGTTCCCAATTGCATCTAGAAGTGTACCCAATTGCATTTAGAAGTTGTGACCAATAGCCTCTCTGAGAAAGCTGAATTTAGAAGGGTACCCAATTGCATTTAGAAGTTGTGCCCAATAGCCTCTCTGACAAAAGTTGAATTAGAAGTGTTCCCAATTGCATCTAGACGTGTACCCAATTGCATTTAGAAGTTGCGCCCAATAGCCTCTCTGAAAAAAGTTGAATTAGAAGTGTTCCCAATTGCAGTAGAAGTTGTGACCAATAGCAATAGCCACTCTGAGAAAAGCTGAATTAGAAGTGTACCCAATTGCGCTTAGAAGTTGTGACCAATAACCTATCTGAATAAAGTTGAATTTAGAAGCGTACCCAATTGCATTCTAGTAGTTGTGACCAACAGCCACTTTGTGAAAAGTTGAATTTAGAAGTGTACCCAATTGCATCTAGAAGTGTACCCAATTGCACATAGAAGTTGTGACCAATAGCCTCTCTGAGAAAAGTTGAACTTAGAAGAGTACCCAATTGCATTCTAGAAGTTGTGACCAATAGCCACTCTGTGAAAAGTTGAATTTAGAGGTGTACCCAATTGCATTCGAGAAGTTGTGACCAATAGCCTCTCTGAGAAAGTTGGACTTAGAAGTGTACCCAATTACATCTAGAAGTGTACCCAATTGCACATAGAAGTTGTGACCAATAGCCTCTCTGAGAAAAGTTGAATTTAGAAGCGTACCCAATTGCATTTAGAAGCTGTGACCAACTGCATTTAGAAGTTGCGACCAATAGCCACTCTGTGAAAAGTTGAATTTAGAAGCCTCCCTGTGAAAAGTTGAACCTAGAAGTGTTCCCATTTGCATCTAGAAGTGTACACAATTGCATTTAGAAGTTGCGCCCAATAGCCTCTCTGACAAAAGTTGAATTAGAAGTGTTCCCAATTGCAGTAGAAGTTGTGACCAATAGCAATAGCCACTCTGAGAAAAGCTGAATTAGAAGTGTACCCAATTGCGCTTAGAAGTTGTGACCAATAACCTATCTGAAAGAAGTTGAATTTAGAAGCATACCCAATTGCATTCTAGTAGTTGTGACCAACAGCCACTTTGTGAAAAGTTGAATTTAGAAGTGTACCCAATTGCATCTAGAAGTGTACCCAATTGCACATAGAAGTTGTGACCAATAGCCTCTCTGCGAAAAGTTGAACTTAGAAGAGTACCCAATTGCATTCTAGAAGTTGTGACCAATAGCCACTCTGTGAAAAGTTGAATTTAGAGGTGTACCCAATTGCATTCGAGAAGTTGTGCCCAATAGCCTCTCTGAGAAAGTTGAATTTAGAAGTGTATCCAATTGCATATAGAAGTGTCCCCAATTGCATTTAGAAGCTATGACCGATAGCCACTCTGAGAAAAGTTGAATTCAGAAGTGTACCCAATTGCATTCAGAAGTTGCACCCAATAGCCTCTCTGAGAAAGTTGAATCTGGAAGTGCACCCAACTGCATTTTGAAATTGTGACCAATCGCCGCTCTGTGAAAAGTTGAATTTAGAAGTGAACCCAATTGCATCTAGAAGTGTACCCAACTGCATTTAGATGTTGTGACGAATAGCCACTCTGAGAAAGATGAATTTAGAAGTATACCTAACTGCATTTACATTAGGAATGTGCCCAACGGCCTCTCCGTGAATTCAGAAATGTTACCAATAACCAGGCTGGAAAGTTGAATTTAGAGACACGCCCAATAACCCGTCTGAAAAGTTCCATTAAAGTGTGCCCACTAGCCTCCCGGTGATCTTAGAAAGTGTTCCTAATAGCCTCTCTGTCGAAGGTTACCTCTTGAAGTGACCACAATAGCCTCTCTGTGAAAATTGCAATAATGTAATATCATGCCGGACCAAAACGATCAATCTCACTAATAACCTCTCGGTACAAAGTATGAAGTAGAATTGAATGAAGTGCTCCTACTAGCGTGCCCTAACTAATCGTATTAATATAACTAACAGTATAGCTGTATAACATAGAATCTAGACGGCGACTAAGATTCTAATACAAAGTTGAATTAGATGCATACCTAATACCCTCCCTGTATAAAGGTGAATTGGAAGAAGTACTTCCACTAGATTGCCCTGCTCAATCCTTTAGGATAACTAACAGTTTAGCTGTGTAATGTAGAATCTAAAACGGTGACCAATAATCTAATACCCTCTCTAAGTAAATCGAATCTAGAAACTGACCGAATATCTTCTATGTGTACAGGTGAACACAGAAATGCACCTAATAAACTAATATCTTCTCTGCCGGCAATTGCATCTAATATCGTCTCTGACCTGTTGAACCTAAAGTGTGCCTAAAGGCGTGACACCCCCGATCCTAGAACTATAATCAGGAAACCCTCCTAAATCAACCTTAAAAGTCTGCACCAATCATGAGCGCACCCACCCCACCAGAGTCTCTCAGACACGAGCCTCGTGGACCACCCCCACTCTCCGATCTGCCTTCACTCCCGCCCCCTCCGTCCCAAATCACCTCACCCTCCTCCACACTCGCCTCCACTCCCCTCTCCAAACACTAAGCCAGAGGGGCACGATGGCAAGCCGCTCACCCTAAGACCACTCATCCCCCGAACCCCACCACCGACCCGCCAGCATTACCCATACCTCCTCCCATCACTATCAGACCTGGCACACCCCACCCCGAAATCACCCACCCACTGCCTTGCCCTCATACCCCTACCACCTTCCCCCCCGACCACACTCTTTCCCCTCCCTAAAAACTGCGTGCCTAGCCCTAGCACGAACCGAAGCTGCTTCCCTCTACCCCTCTGACCCCCCTACCCTCTCCCACACACCAGTCGCAGCAAAGAAACTAAAGAGGAAACGCTCCTGGTCCCTCTCGATCTCTCAGCACTCCTCGCCTCCCCTGTCTCGACCCACCACCTCTCTCCCGCAATCTCCGCCTTCCCCCATGGCCTCCCCCTTCCTGAAACCCCTCTCCCTCGATTTCTCATCAACTGAAACTCCCAACCGCCCACACCTCTCTCTCAAACCCACCAACCCAAACCTGATCATCCTATCACACCCAGCCACCCAGCCCCGCCCAAAACCTGCCAATTTTTCCGCCCGCCCACTATTCCCTTCTAGCATCACCCACCTTACCCCCCCCGCTCCACTCTCTCCTCCACTGCCCCATCCCGCTCCAGCACCGAGACCTACCTTGCCTGCCGATGTGAACTGTACCTATTTAACGCCCGTTCCGAAGCAAAAAACAGACATTGCATCTATGACCTCCTCTCCTCTGTCAATCCTGACCTAGTTTTCATCACTGAAACCTAGTTCTCTGATGACTTCGGCCCAATCGCTAGTGAAGCCTTTCCCCCTGACTACTCCCTCATCCCACTGAACCGTCCGTCCAGAGGAGGTGGTGTAGTATTCGTCTTCAAATCTCTCTTCCGCGCCTCAATCATAGACAACCAACCCTCCATCCCATCCTGCGAATCTCTCCTCGTCAAACTCTCCCTCTCCCCATCGCTCTCACACACCTTCCTAATAATCTACAGGCCCCCTGGCTACGATAGACAATTCGCAAACAACCTTTGCGATTCCATCGCCACCCTCCAACTAAACCATCCCAACCTCACCCTCCTTGGTGACTTCAACATATGGCTCGACATCCCCGCCAACCCTATGACACACTCCCTGGTTGACGGTTTAGATGTAATTAATCTCCAACCCCACATAAACGGCCCGACCCACTACAAAGGACACACTCTTGATGCCATCTTTAGCTCCAACACCCTGATTCATTTAAAGCCCCCCACCCCAATCATCTGGTCCGATCACTTCATTCTCTCGTTCGCCATCCACGCACCCGACCCCCTTCCCATACTCGCATCCGAACCTCCGAATTTACGCAAATGCTGGAAAAAACTAATGATCACCCCGGACCTAGCCGAGGCACTCCTCCAATCTCCACCACCCACCTGCCATCCCAACAACCAACTAACCCCTGAGGCCTTTGACTCATGGCTCAACGCATCTCTTCTGTGACTCACCCCCCCCGTACAAACCATCAACCCGCCGTGGCCCTTTCCCCAGATGGTTCACCCCTGAGTTGGAGACCACTAAACGAATTTACAAATACCTTGAACGCAAATGGCAGAAAGAGAAAACCCACGAGAGCAGGACCACCTTGGCCCGACACCTATATCAATACAAGGCCGAAATCCGGAAAGCAAAAAAAAGCCCACTACAACTCCCGAATCCGAAACTGCAAAAACCCAAGCAAAGAACTCCACAAAATCATCTCAGAATTCATCAATCCGGCTTGTAATACAACTATCCCGACCCCCTCACAATCACTCTGTGACTCACTCTCCCTCCACTTTTACATTACGGCTATCGGAAGAACAAAAACTCTAAATACCAAACTGGCTCTACTACAACCACCGGGCAACCCTCTGCCCGTACCGGCCAGCCCTTCAGCCGCGACCTCTACGCAACCAACGTTTGAATCCTTTAGTCCAATATCACCAGAACAATTTCACAAACTTCTATCTGCCCGCAAAACATCTGGATCACCACTGGACCCTTGCCCAGCCACAACCCTTAAAGAAATCTTTGCTTCCACCTGCGCAGGAGAACACGCAAGATCTGTCATAAATTCCTCCCTCTCCTCCGGTATCTTTCCCGACGCATTCAAAATAGTGCACGTCAAACCTCTAATTAAAAAACCTTTGTTCGACCCTCTCGAGCCCAAAAACTACCGCCCAATCTCAAACACCAGGTTCCTTGCCAAACTCATTGACCGAACCACCTACTCTCAACTAAATGCCTTTGTCGAAACCAACACAAAACGCGGCAGCCAAAATGCTACTTGCGCTCGGTCCAAGAGACCACGTATCCCGTAGGGTGGCTTTCAAAACCTTATGCCTATCCCATCGTGCACTGCATAAAACTGGACCTCAATATCTTCAAGACAAGCTAATACCTTACCACCCCACTTGCACCCTAAGATCAAGCTCAGCTGGCCTCCTAGTAATTCCTAAGACAAACTCAGTCAGGTTAGGCGGATCATCATTCTCAGCCCTGGCCCCAAACTTGTGGAACTCGCTCCCAGCACACATCCGCCTAACTGAAGACTTAACGGCCTTCCGCAAACTACTGAAAACCTGGCTCTTCCCCTAAAACTAACCGGTTCCAAACTAGCTTCATCACAATAACACCGACCCATCAATCGACCTGAAGCAAGAATTTACAGCTAAATAAACTCGAACTATAACTATAAAGACAAACAGTACTAAACGAGCAATGAAGATCAAAACAGTGAAGTGGATAATAGGAATAAATCATTGGGAAACTAGGAGATCCGAACCGATGAAACGGACATAACGAATGAGGAGGGAATGTAAAAAAGGACATAGCTGAAATAGTTGGAACGGATGAAGCGTACAGAACAGATGAACACAATAAGTGGAAGGGTGCAAGAGTGGAAGAACAGACGACTAGAAAGATCAAATGAATATGGAGATCAGAGTAAATAGATGAACATACTAGAGCCAATGAGTATGCAGAGTGGTTGTGTGTGTAGAATGGATGAGCGTATAGAGTTGATGAGTACATGTAGAGTTGACAAGTACGCGAAAACAGAGAAACGAACAGATCACAGGATCGCGTAGAACAGACGACTAATCCGAACGGAGGAACGTATAGACTGGACGGACGTTTGACCAGAAGAACGTGTAAGAACGAACAAGCATGTAGAGAGGATGAGCGCGGAGAGCGGACGAGCGTGGAGAACGGATGAGTGCGAAGAGCGGATGAGACTGGAAAACGGATGAGTGCATAGAGCGGATGAGTGTGGAGAGCGTATGAGTGTGGAGAGTGGATGAGTGTGGAGAGCGGATGAGTGTGGAGAGCGGATGAGTGTGGAGAACGGATGAGAGCGGTGAGCGGATGAGTGTGGAGAGCGGATGAGTGTGGAGAGCGGATGAGTGTTGAGAGCAGATGAGTGTGGACGAGTGTAAAGGATTAATGCGGTTGGCGGATGAGTGTGGAGAGCCAATGAGTGTAGAGGGCGGATGAGTGTGGAGAACGGATGTGTAGGGAGAGCAAATGAGTGTGGAGAACGGATGAGTGCGAAGAGCAGATGAGTCTGGAAAACGGATGAGTGTGTAGAGCGGATGAGTGTGTAGAGCGGATGAGTGTGTAGAGCGGGTGAGTGTGGAGAGCGGATGAATGTGGAGAACAGATGAGTGTGGAGATCGGATGAGTGAGGAGTGCGGATGAGTGTGGAGAGCAGATGAGTGTGGAGAGCGGATGAGTGTGGAGAGCGGATGAGTGTGGACGAGTGTAGAGGATTAATGCGGTTGGCGGATGAGTGTGGAGGGCCGATTAGTGTGGAGGGCGGATGAGTGTGGAGAACGGATGAGCATGGAGAGCGAATGAGTGTAGAGAGTGGATGAGTGCGAAGAGCAGATGAGTCTGGAAAACGGATGAGTGTGTAGAGCGGATAAGTGTGTAGAGCGGATGAGTGTGGAGAGCGGATGAGTGTGGAGAGCAGATGAGTGTGGAGAGCGAATGAGTGTGGAGAGCGGATGAGTGTGGAGAGCGGATGAGTGTTGAGAGCGGATGAGTATGGACGAGTGTGGAGGATTAATGCGGTTGGTGGATGAGTGTGGAGGGCGGATGAGTGTGGAGAACGGTTGAGTATGGAGAATGAATGAGTGTGTAGAGCAGATGAGTGCGAAGAGCGGATGAGTCTGGAAAACGGATGAGTGTGGAGAGCGGATGAGTGTGGAGAGCGGATGAATGTGGAGAGCGGATGAGTGTGAGAACAGATGAGTGTGGAGAGCAGATGAGTGTAGAAAGCGGATGAGTGTGGATAGCGGATGAGTGTGGAGAGCGGATGAGTGTGGAGAGCGGATGAGCATAGAGAGCGGATGAGCGTGGAGAACGGATGAGCGTGGAGAGCAGATGAATGTGGAGAGCGGATGAGTGTGGAGAGCGGATGAGTGTGGACGAGTGTAGAGGATTCATTCGGTTGGCGGATGAGTGTGGAGAGCCAATGAGTATGAAGGGCGGATGAGTGTCGAGAACGGATGAGTACGGAGAGCGAATGAGTAGGGAGGGCGGATGGGTACAGAGGGCGGTTGAATGTGCAGAGCGGTTGAGTGTGGTGAGCAGAGGGACGTGGGGAAAAGAAGAGCATGGAGAACGGAAGAGAGTGGAGGACGGAGGAACCGGCAGAACGGAGGAGAGTGCAGAGCGGAGGAACGTGCAGAGCGGAGGAACGTGCAGAATGGCTGGGTGTCGACAGCGGCCGATTGTGGAGAGCGGCTGAGCGTGGAGAGCGGCTGAGTGTGGAGAGCGGCTGAGTGTGGAGAGCGGCTGAATGTGGAGAGCGGCTGAGTGTGGAGAACGGCTGAGTGTGGAGAGCGGCGGAGTGTGGAGAGCGGCGGAGTGTGGAGAGCGGCAGCGTGTGGAGAGCGGCAGAGTGTGGAGAGCGGCAGAGTGTGGAGAGCGACTGAGTGTGGAGGAGCGGCTGAGTACGTAGGAGCGGCCGAGTACGTAGAGCAGACGAGTACGTAGAGCGGAACGGATAGATACGTAGAGCAGACGAGTAGTATGGTCAGGGTGGACCGGATGAGTGGTATGGACCGCATGAGTGGATAGACTGGACGAATGAGTAGATTGGACGAGTGTGTAGATTGGACGAGTGTGTAGATTGGACGAGTGTGTAGATTGGATGAGAGTGTAGATTGGACGAGTGTGTAGATGAGACGACTGTGCAGATTGGACAAGTGTGTAGATTAGATGAGAGTGTAGATTGGACGAGTGTGTAGATGAGACGAGTGTGTAGATGAGATGAGTGTG
Organism: Ambystoma mexicanum; assembly: GCF_040938575.1. Classification (NCBI taxonomy): domain Eukaryota; kingdom Metazoa; phylum Chordata; class Amphibia; order Caudata; family Ambystomatidae; genus Ambystoma; species Ambystoma mexicanum. The sequence goes on from NC_090938.1 coordinate 58,304,243, forward strand.
TAGATTAGATGTATGTGTGCAGCGGACGTATGTTTGGAGCGGATGTGTGTGTGGAACGGACGAGTGTACGCAGAACCGACGAGTGTACGAGAAGCAGATGAGTATAAATGGAGCAGATGAGTGTGAGTGGAGCAGATTATAATATATGGAGCGAATTATTGTATATGGAGCGGATGAGTGTGTGAAGCAGATGAGTACAGAGCAGATGAGTGGCAGATGAGTGTATGGTGCCGATGAACACATAGAACGAACGAGTGTATAGAGCAGATGGGTACGTAGCGCAGATGAATATGATGAACGGATGAGTACGGAGTGAGGAAGATTAGTGCATAAAGCGGATGAGTGTGTAGACCGGATGAGTGTGTAGATTAGAGGAGTGTACTGAGCGGATAAGCATACAGTGGGGATGTGTATACAGAGCGGACGAGTATACAGAGCAGATGAGTGAGTTGACAGACACGAATACATGCACGGGGTAAACTGGAGTACCTACGCGAGAAGAGCAGGAGTACATGCGTATGGAACACTTGCGAACACACGTGGAGCACACTAGAGAATGAAGGATAGACTAAGAGCACGCATGGTGAACAGCACGCGTGAGTGTGTAGTGCAATCATGAACGCCTGAAATGACCAAAAATCCAAAAATGCATAGAACAGACCTGACCGCCCAGAATTGCTTGACGTTCGTATTATGCCTTGGAATGCATGGAACCTTTCAAAGAGCATACCTCATATCACACCCCACGCTTACTCTCTCCTTACACCACCAGTCAACTAGAACACAGAGATACTATGACACCATTCGGTATAACTGTTCTCATATCAACATCTGCCGCTCACTCCCCATCACTGTTGGTCTCACACCCCCAGCCAGGCGTTCTCCTCAGGCCTAACGCTGCCACACTCGGTCTGGATAATTCGGGCCAGATCGAACACATACTCCTGATCTCTCAGCCACCACACCTACCGCTAAGAAGCAGCTACCACAGGAATTCCACATACCCGGTGCGCACACGCACCTTTGGACTCTCTCTTTTCTCTCTACTGACCCGAACTTCGGTTCCCAAGGGTGTTCAACCTACCAGCACGTTCAGACCATACCAATGGTATATAAGGCGCTATATAAATGCAAAATGACATAACATAACATAACATATGGGATGCCAGGCTACAATTGGTTGGTTTCTTCGCCTTTTATCAGGCTCCACGTGGGTCAGCTGGGCTCATCCCGCCGAGGAGTGAAGGTCAGGTCTCTCATAAGTTACATTGTTAAATCTATGCTAGCTTGCTAAGCCTACTACTACATCACTGTGGCATGCACCTGGGAGGCGTGGGTGATTGGTGCCAGGGGCAAGGGAGGATGAAATACAGTCATACTGACCCACACATTCTGGGCTTTGTTGATACCGCAGCTCTCGCACTCAAGGCTTCCACCCTTGATTGATCTATAAGTTATCCCTTGCTGTACCTCTGTTAAGGATCTAACCACCCTTGAATGTCTCTCTGTAAGATGACTGGACCTTATGCCAACACTTAAGAAGACAGTAGAACTCATAGATAACAAATTCTTCCTACCAATGTACCCATTGGTTGTTCGGATGTGACAATCTAAGGGGTCGATTGATGGAAAGACAGGGAATTCAACCTCGACCCACACCGGCTGCAAAGCAAAAATCACAGGGTTAGCACTATAGTAGTAAACACAATCAAGGCACTACTTGAATAGAAAAACTTGGCTTACCTCTGAGTCAGAGTAAAATATTATAATGGGCCGTAGACAGTACAGGGCACTTGTGTCAGTGTCTTCGGAAACGGAGTAACACCTACATCACAGTACAATAATTATAAGGTTGCTAGACCAGGGAACAGCACAGCACAGAAAGAAATTATCTTACCAGGTTGGAGTCCCGTAGTGGCACAGATGTGGAACCAGGAAGTGCAAAAAGAGGGATGAAATCCTTGAAGTGGAACAGAAATCCTTGAAGTGGAACAGAATGAAATGTCTGTGAAGCAGTTTTATCCCGACGGCACGAGGACGCCTAACAATTGTGCAGCATCTTTCTCCAGTACATGAAGAAAAAATCCCCAATGATTTGCAGTTTGTGCGGTGGATTCGGAGTCCAATTTGCAGTCCGTGAAACAAGAAAGTGGAAGCAATGCGGGCGGCGTCTTTTGAGAGACGTAGGAATCACAGGTATTGGAAGCAGGCAAGGTCGTCATTGAGCAGGCGGTGTCTTGTGTGGAACGCTGAGAGAAAAGGCAGTCTGTGTATGCAGGCAAAAGTATCTCACAACAGGCGGGTGTAGTAGTACAGAGGGAGACCTAAGTGACAGTCCGTATGGCAGGCAAGGGTCAGACCGAAACGGGATCGAGGTACAAAACAAGCGCTAAAACGAATCAGGAGACCGGGAGCAGAAATAGGTCTTGAACAAGAAATCTCAGAACGAAAACCAGCAACTTCATTCAGAAGCGCAAGTCCTCTGCATAGGGCGTTCTTTATGTCCAACCAATCACGTGACTCGTCTCCATGCGTGAGTCACGTGATAGGAATGGAGCCTTCTGTAATTGTGGGAAAAAACGGCAATGGAAAAGCTGCAGATCTTTCCATATTAGATGTTTCCCTGTGCCGTAGCTCGTAGCCTCATGGTTGGCAGAGTGTGATTTGGGAACAGGTGATGCAGTATCACGAGGGCCAAGTCCACGAGAGGACGGAGTCTTGACAACCTTGTGTTACAAAAAATGGGATGTATGCTGAGGGGTGAAACAGTCGCACATGCTTAGATCTTTTATGGTCGCTCGGTTTATGCTAGGGCCTGGGGGGTTGCTCGCTTATCATGGAATGCAGGGGCGTGGGGGTCGGGTCAGTGGTGTGGGCTGTGGCTCTGGGTTGGCTGGTTGGGGGTTAGAGGTCTGCTGGCAGTTTGGTTGTGATGAATGGGCACTGTCAGGGGCCCCAGAGTTGTCTCATGACCTTGCAGGGTGCATTCCTCTGAATGATACTAAATGCTTGCAACAGTGAAGGGACAAGGGGGAAGTGAGCTTCCGTGAGAACTGGTGGTGCAGACTCATACTGCCTTAATGATCTGGCCCAGTGAAATCCTTCCATGAAGAGTGACTGGTGCAGCGCGGCCATGCAAGCCTGCAAAATCAAAATGGTGTTTCTTTCTATGTGCCTTCTAAGGTTATACGTCTGCTCTTTGTTTACGCTATATTATATCCGCAGCGAGTTTCATAGTGCGGTTCTCGCCCCCCTTGTACACTACACTATTTCATAGGGGATTTGCCTTACCTGAAAGCGCATAGGGGGGTGGTATATACTCATTTCCATGCCAACACTCTCCAGATGTTTTGAACTACAACTCCCATCAGCCTTAGCCATCTTAGCCAATGGGGAGGCATCATGGGAATCACAGCCCAAAACATTGGGAAGGCAACAGGTTGAAGATCACTGGGGATATTCCAAAAGGAAATGGAATACTTGAATTAAAGTGCCTGAATTTGATAGCTTAACTAACATGTAGCAAGTGTCAAAATTCAGCAAGATTGGCCTCCTGCATTATTCCTTGCTTTTGGGAATTAGTCAGGGGAAAACGTAAAGTTGCTACCAATAAGGGTATCAGGATGGGGTAACTGAAACCTTCATTGTATTCTTCCTAAGAGGGTGGGGCTTTCACTCAGTTCGTCTACCACGCCCACTAAACAGTCTGGTTTCTGCCTCAGGCTTCACAGCCCAGATGTTTCTTTGCCATTATATCCTCTCAGATCTTAATGTCCAGCTGTGGACTGGTTATTGTTCTGTTGTGGGGTGTTTGTACAAGGCCGCTGACTGGTTTTGCCCACAGTTTTACTTCTTTGGGGTCTCCTACCAATAGGGTCTTTGCTTTAGGGATCAAGTTTGCTTAGATCACCCTCTCTACCTGTGGGCCGTCCTCCTGAAATAAAGTTGAGGATGTTACTGCTCCTCCAGTGAGTATTTCTCCCCCTTGCTTAGGACTTTTGTCAGCATGTGCTTTTATAACCACCAGCCTTAGGATCACCTCCTAGGTCAGGTTCCTCTGCATTCTCTCTGGGCCTGTTTTGCACCAGGGTCTGTGCTATGGCCCTCAGTAGGTTCTTGTCCTACTCCGTTCCTGTTGGTCTGAATCCTGCTGGTGTCTGAGATGTGGCCCTCAGAAGGCTCATGCTTTCTTCTTCTCTGGGTCAGGTCTGATATAAAGATCTCAGCAGCAGGCTTTTTCTTCCCCTTCTCTCGGTCCAGACGCTGCCAAAGTCTGGGAAATAACCCCCATCAGGAGTCTAACTCCTTCTTCTGCTCTAGGTCTGGTCACTGCCAGTATCTTAGTCATCGCCATGGATACTGAATGTTTTTGCACCATTTTCACTGGACTTGTCGGGTGTTTCCATTGACCTGATCAGGATTTCCCTGAGTTCTGGATTCTCTATTCCTTGTTTAGCAAATTGTGTATTGAAGCAATCTGCGGCAAGGGTGATGGCTTAAAAGTGTGCACTGCCATTTTGAAGTCTGGCAGCAGTGGAAGTTTCCACCCAGAGCTCTGTCGCATATGTCAGACAGCCCCCACTACCCCCTTGGCAATGGATGCGCTTCTGGGCAAGATATGTAGACACCAGGTAAGTTCACAGTGATTGGGAATGAGGTGGAGAGCTGTGTTGTTCTTACGCACGGTGCAGCGGCTCAATGACCCGCTTTCTTTCTCATGGCTTTGAGTGGGGTAATGCTCCCCAAACAAAAGCTGTTCCTCGTGGCATTAGACTTCATTCTGATGTGTCTTTGGATCTTGTGAATGTTTTTCCCACTGTCTGATATGATGGGTTTGGCACCTACATGACATGAATTCCACTGCACAAGAACTATAAATAAGAGGCGCGCTGCGACTGGGTGTATAAAGTGGGATGGTTGAGTCGCAGAACGTGTCTCTGTGTGTGGTGTCCCTGAGAGGTAGGGTTTAGGTCTTTTCCTCCCAAGGCTACTCGGTGGAATTTGGACATACATACGGTTGATCTTGAGGAAGTAGGGGGACCTACAGCAGATGGAGAGGTGGTGAAGAGTACTTTGTATAGCAAGGCTGTGTGGCCCTTCATATAACGGGTGGGCATCTGCAGTCCACAGAGGCCCTGCAAAAGCAGGGTCTTGCTATGCGACTGTCCTACCCCACGCAAATAATATACATACATCAGGAGTGGCAGCAAAGATAGAGACTGACTAAAAACAAAACATTAAAAAAATATAGTGAGGAAATTAGACTGAAAAGCAAAGGAGGTCACGGGGGCCTTTTTAGGAACAGGGAGTTTAGTGCCTAGAAATAACAAAATGATAGTTGTGTGTTTTGGCAGTGAGTCAATAGAATAGAGAGTAACATTTTAGCAAGGTTAATGGGTTGTGAACAGCAAGCAGACTGGCTGTCCTTAGGCCAGGGATGAACGTAGAAGCGTGAAACTGTTAAAATCGGCCCAAATCTACCAATAAGAGAAATAACTCAATAGCAGAGTGACTCCAAGTGCACGAGAAAACCCAGCTTTATTACATGGCAATAAGCGTACAAAAGACAATCTCAAAATGGCGTTAGGAACATCAAGGTTTTATACCAAATATATCTCATAGCTGATGTCATAGTAGGTACTTTTCATAATAACTTCTACTCTAACACTAGATTGGTTAGTGGAAAATAGAACATGTAGTTACCTATAGGTGAACATTTTTACCATTGGTTCCTTCACAACTAATAACTCCTCATAGGTACATCCTTCCACAAATGATACATTTCAATCTAACATGCTATTGGTTGGCATTCTACTATGCTGGTCAATAAGAAGAACACAATTTCATTGGTATGTGGTTTGCTCATCCAACATCAAGCAGTTTTATGTGGTGCCAAGTTACGTGGTGAGGAAGGAGAGGTGGCCAAACCGCTATAATCCAGTTTAAAGAAGTTAATCCCTTTTCATTCCTAGACCAGAGGTCTTATCTGCCAGTTTTTCCGTGGCCTTGGTGTGTTGTTTCTGTATCTGGATGTGCTAAGAAAGTAGCAGGTGATCTAATTGGGCACTAAATGAAAGGCCATTGTTTCGTCACATGGTAGAGGACCACTGTTCCAAGCTAATTTAATCTAGTTATTGGATGTTATGCTGTTCTAACGTGTGGGTGCTTTCCTTCAGGGATCACTTGGGGCGCTGTGTATTGATTTGTTATGGGATCAGTTGGCAAGGTAGCTACTGGCACCTGGTATTCAAGGATATCTCTGTTTCTCACGGCTAACAATTGAAACTAATTAACTTTGAATATTGCAAGATGTGTGCCCTAGGAAACGTTATCTGCTGTGGCACCCTGACCTTGGTGCTTGGGCTTAACGGCTGAGCCTTGTGAGGCCTGGAATATCGTGTGAAGCAATTTTATGTCTGGATGCAGTGTTTCTGAATGGAGGCCTTGCAGGGTTTGGTCTGAGTAATGGGGATGCTTTGGTTCTTTCTCCGCCATGTTAGTGTTCTTCGTGTCTTGCATGCATGCCCCCATTCACTATTCGCTGCCCGTGTATACAGCAACCTTGTCCATGTTTACACTACTTGTGCAACCCTGTTCTGGGTATTCTGCAACTCTCCTACTTATGTGAATGCAAACTACATTGCTGCTACTTGTATCGCACAAACCATTCTTCTCTTAATGGCGGCTGCGTGGCCCTTGGTGTTTTTCTGATTGTTTATAGACCAGATCTCAGCTTGTATTTTTGTGCATACTCTGGAACGGGTGGAAGAGTGGCCATGCCTGGGGCAACTCTCACCCCCCTTATTACAAAACACTTGTGGCAAAGTTAAGAGGGCCATCGGTAGGTACATTTAACAGCTGATGAAGGTGTTGGCTCAGAAAGTTGCAATGGTCGCATTTATTGAGGACATGAACTGTGACACACAATAGGTAAATTGGTGTGATACTATTTGTTGTCCACACAGAGTTTCAGCAGGACAAGGGCCTCATGTTTTGGGCCTCAACCCCCATCAGCCTAGTCAATGGTGAGGGGCAAAGGGAACTGTAGTCCAAAATACCTAGAGGGCTGCTGGTTGCCAACATTGGCATTCGCTTTGACAGGGAACACCGGGCTGACACATAAATTGTGAAACAAATCGTGCAGAGCTCCCAAGTGTCCCCTGACCTATAATAAGAAAGGCATCCGGACTTCTTTTTTGGGGGGGTGGGCTTCTAGTTTTCACAAATGTCAAATGGGAAAGACACGAACGTAGACTGGATTCTTTTCTTGAGCATGGCAAGGTGATCCTGCCAGGACAGATGGGTAACTATTAGGTGATCAATGTGAGTTGGAGTCTGCATCCGGATGTCACACGCTGGCCTTCCCTGGGCATAGATAAAAAAGGAAAAAAAGAACCAGGCTGGAAAGAATAAAGCAATGAGCAGACCTCTCATGTTTGCCCATTCGACGCATGAGATTGACAAAGTCATCCAGTCATTATTCAAATTCTGGGACTTCTATTGCCAGAATTTAAATGGGAAAGACGAAAGTACAATCCTCAGAATGATAAGGGAACGAACAGGACGGGATAACTTTCTCCCACGTGCACTGGAGCATGCAGGCGGCGCATTGACAGATTTCTAAAGAAAAGAGCTGTCAGGCAGCGCGCAGCGCCATTGAGCTGACGGGCTGAGGCCCCCTGAAATGTTAATTGAAGGGCAGGGCTTCCGTGCCCTTTAACAGTTCAAAGGATCAGGAACATGCTTCTGGACCCATTGTGTTTCTTCCGAGGCAAATCTACTATCTGCTCTGCTCGGATGATCAAGCACTGCCTGTCCCCCCCCCCCTTATCTCCCTGCTGAGTCACACACAGCCTGGGACACACACTTTGCATCCCAGGCTCTGCAGCCAGTGCTGCAAGGAACTTGACAACACGTTTCTTTTGTCATCAGCAGCAAAGCCTTTCGTATGCATGATGGTGAATTTCCAACTGAAAGACCACCAGTCACCTTGCAAATCTGTGACAGTTAAATCAAGCAACACAATAAAGCCCCCTTTGAAATGTGTTCATACCCATAACGTCTAATAGCTTGATATGCTAAAAAGTAAAGTTTGCTTTGATGCCCTTAGTTGAATGGTCCTAAAACCATAAATAACAAGACGCTGAAGGTTTGTGACAAATCTACAAACCTAAGTGAGTTTATGACACAACCTATTTTATTGTGTGTCTTAAAGCACTGAAAATAAAGTCAGTAAATAGACATTTTGACTATTGCATCTTCTAGTTTTCCATTCAGGATGTGGGAAATAAAGGTCCACTGATATTATTTTGGCCCAACATGCTGCTGCTATAGGATTTACATGTTGTTGTTATGTTAATGTTAATGGATATTTGTACCGTGCACTATCACCACCGGGGTGGTCTCCTGGCGCTCTGGTGGATATGAAAAAGGAAAGGGGGTTGGGGGTGATGTTTTACTATGCAATTTGTGTATTTTGCAAGTAAACTCTATAGGACAGTATTATTGTAGGCCTTGACACCCAAAACTTAAATATTTGTTCCAAGTAAAGTATGGAAGAAGGTGCCATGCCTAAATTGCAGAGTGGGTTAAAATCCCTGCTTTGCTGTTTAGCGTAAGTGTGTGATCCTGGCCAAATAATGTAATCTCACCCTGAATTCAACTGCAAAAAGTGCAGTGCTTATAAGTTATTACATTTACACCCTTACAATAAGACAGTTTTAATAAGTGTAGGGACACATTGGTGTACCCTGGTGCTCCTCTGCTAGTGGTTCCAATATTGTCACATAGAATTGCATTCAGGGGTGGACTGCCCTATCGGACATTCTGCCACTGGTAGAATGCAATTTGGACTTGGGATGGCGTGGGGACAGTGTTAAAAGCCACCCTGGGGCCGGTTTGGAATATAACATTTTTTTTGTGATTAAGTAACTTAAGTTACTTTAGGTAACATAACATTACTTGCAGGCATAGAGTCCCCGTCTATCGCCATTCAGCATGTCAGTGCGCTTTACACGGAAATGCCCCAGAAACTGCAGGTACATGCTGTCCACTGCAGGTTTTGCTCAATCCTATGAACGAGACTGTAAATATGGAGCCAGAAAGTGCAATTATTTATTATACTAATTATGTGCATTTTTTTAAGTGGACTCCCTTAACAGAGCAAAGCTCAGAGGTTTACATATTTAATCTGCTGCTCTTATGATGCAGCTATCTGTGTGCCAGCAACAGAGCATCACCGACCAAAAGCACCAAAACACTCTTCAAGGTTCATGCATTCCCACATGAATTCCTTTATGCGCTACGGGGAGACCTAACCGATGGATGAATGAATGGATGGATGGACAGCATAGGTTGGTGTCTATATTAATGGATTCATGGATGAATGGGCAGACGGGAGTTGGGCAAAGAATCTCCATATCAGAGTTTATTATACAACTTATTTTATTGCATGTCTTAAATCACTGAAAGTACAGCACGTTTACATAGATTTTTCAGGTTGCCATTATCTTGCATTCTGGGACTTATAGTTTACTATTCAGGATGTGAAAATTAAAGCCACAGTGATATTCTTTTGGGTTAACATGTTGCTATAAGGATATACACGTGGAATGATGGCGCCATATTTAGTGAAATGTCCGTCACAGAAAGTACGGGCTGACTTCCTAAGGTTCAGATTTAATCTATGGGGTACCCTCGATGTCTTGTGTAGGCAGAAACTGATCCCAATGGAATGTAATTATTGCAGATACTGTTTATCAATGGAAAAAAGGGAAACCCTACAACATTTGTTAGTGGAATGTTGTGCTCTGAAGAATGTACGGTCTAGATGCTTTGATAGTGTGTTTGTAATACACACTGAGGTGACAAACGATAATTTATTGCAAATGTTGTTTTCTAACCCGAGGGAGTGGGTACAGTTAGCAATAGTACAGTTCTTAAAAATGGTGCTACCTTGAGCCAATGATAGTCTTAAGGGCACGGGGAACAAAGATTGAGACCATCGCTAGTGGCTTAATTGGTATCTGTAAAGTTATGAGTTATGTATGTCAAATGCTTATGAGTGAGGTAGTAGTATTGTGGGGTAATTGTATATTGAATTAGATGCCTCTAGCCAGGGTAACAAAATAGATTAAGGTAATCTGTGCCCTAGTGTGATTATTAATATCAGTATGATTTATATTTGTTTGTTATGCTATATCATTGCTGTATGCATATATGATCGATTATTGTTTATATATGTTTAAATATTTGAAAAGTTGCATTGCAACTAAACCAAATAAAAATAAATAAAGAAAAGGATATACATTTTGTCATGTGGCTCGATTATGCCGTTTCTGTTTTTTGTAAGTAAACTCTATACAACATTATTACTGAAGGCCTTGAAATCCAAACTATTTGTGATCCTCTTAGTCCATTCCCACAACCCCTCCACTAGCTGTACGGCCATCCCACTGCCTCCTTTTGTAATGCAGCCAGAGTACTATTAGTTTATTTTTTCAACTCCCACCACTGCACACATCACAGTCCCCAGAATTGTACAATGCATGCATTAACTCACTCAGTTGTCGGATTGCCTTGGGGTACCCGGTGGCACCAATGGAGTGGGGTACATCCAGGCAGTGTGGGCCAGCTCAGGTACTCACATCCAGAACATGGGTTGGATCTGTGATTCTTTTGTAACTTCGGGTAATGCCTGTGTGACACACTACCTAATTCGTCCGTTTTCTGCAGCAGGTGTGTTCACCCACTGGTTTATCATACTGGTGCATGCTATGAAGCATAACCTGTTCTTGCAGGAGCTATGCCCTGCAAGTTCAGAGAGTTGCAGGATCACCAGCAGTACCAGGTGGCACCAACGGAGTGGGGAAGATGTTGGCAGTGTGTACCAGGTACTCAAGTCCAGCTTACAGGAGGTGAGATGCCTCTGTACGGCAGGTCACACCTGATACCATAACATGCCTCCACAGATTTCTGCAGCAGGTGTAGTCGCCCATTTGGTTATCCTACCGGTGCATGCAAAGTCGTGAATTGACGCGATTCACGGATGATGGTTTGAAGGCCCCTCTTTTGGAGGCGAGGGACACACCACTTTTTTTTAGGTGCCCGGCCTATTTCTTGTCCCAGTCCGACCCTGATTGCATTATTGCTGCACTGGGCCTCCCTCGTCTTGTATCACTTGATTTGACAGGCAGACATAGTCTCCCCAGCCAGTCAGCGCACCAGAGATTCTAGTATAGCGGACTAACCGTGGTAGAACCAACATTACATTTTCTCCCGTGTTGCTTCCAGCCACTGAGGTTGCTGCCCCACACCCTGCTATGTCCTGTTATGCTATGATACTGAGTCTTTCATTGCACAGCATCTGCCATTTTCCCACTTTCTAGGAGCTTCAGGATCTGCAAGAAGTGGGTGTTTCAGACTTAAAGGTGAGAGTTAACTGATTGTAACATTGAAGCTGCACTAGAATAGTCCCATTACAATGCGTAAAGAAGTTAGATGCCCCAACACAAGTAAGCTTACCACTCCTCCACCGTCTCTGAAGTTAGCGCCGCTCCCAACATTTGAAGGGTTAGCCCCCACCTAAATTTTAGCCTGGGTACACCCCTGGATGTGCGCCCTTGCATTCTGTTAGGCAGAGCGGAGAGGGGAGCCTTTCCCAGAAACTGGCGGTGTTAAAAGTTTTACTGTGTGCAGAAAAATGTACTTGAACAAACGCAGTAAAACTTTAAAGCTGCTCCTTTCAAGAAAGACTTCCATCGCCTCTTGTGCTTTAAAATGTACTATTTGATAGTTGGTCTCTACACCAGCCCATGGGGGTTGGGGTAGAAAAGTGTGGCAGAGCTTCCAAGTTTGCCCCGCCTATTTTCTGAAGTGGCCCCTCCCATCACCACTTAGTCCCCCCTGCTGCCAGGTGACCATGCAGGGCCAATAAAGACTGGAAAGTGGAGCGGACTTATCTCAGAGCTGCCATTGTATCCCGAGATAAGGAGAGGGTTGGAAGTATTTGCATTTTCTGATTGATCTGGAACGTCACGTGGTTGTTGTTTTCTCAATTCTCAGGAACTATAAAGATAGCAGCTTTGGCAAAGCTGGCCTGGCAGCTGGGGGCACTGCAAGAGCTTCTGGCTGACAAACATGGCCACACAGGCCGAAGGCTCCTGGCTATCCTGGGACAATGCAGACCTTCCAGGCCCCAACACCCAGGGAGAGCGGCCGGCCTTTACTGATACACATCAGCGCCTGGGGACCGTTCATGACTGGTGCGCTATAGAAGTACCTATAGCATAACATAACATCATCGACATCAGATGCTCAAAGCCAGTTTGTTCAACTGAATCCATGTAGACTATAACTCCCAGAATGCATTAGTTTGCTAAAAATAAATCCCAGGACTAGAAGCGTGCTGCGCCAGCAGCATGCAGTCACTGCTTTGACCTGCGTTGTGATCCAGTGGCCTTCCAACACGGCTGCTCGTTCTAACGGGAGGTCATTATTAAACGTTGCTGCCCCGTCCTGCCAAAGTGGCATAACCAACATTCTGAAGTGAGCGATAGGTTGCAAATTGCACGAGGTCGCAGGAACACCCACAACACTGGCAACACCTTAAACACGCATTGGCAAAGGCAAGGGCTGTGCCATTTGTGTAGGCATGTGACAGGCTTTCCAGGGCGCTGCCATAATAGTGCCCCTGATCACAAGATGGTAAACGCTGGAAATGGCTTCAGTATCTGGGCATATGGTGCCAGCGCCTATCTAATGCCACTCCCAGTTTTGGCAATTGCTTGTTTTTATAGGGACTGCAGGGCCAGTTAAACACGAGTACAAACAGAACTGCTATAAATCAAGCGGATGAAACGACGTTTATTTGGAAAATGTTCATAAAACCAGAAATGAATTTACATGTGCCAGGAAGCAATGAACTCTCGGAAGACTACTTAGTCACAACACACAACATACAGCACATAGTTTGCTGTAACTACTCGATAGAACTATCCCCAAGAGGTCCCAATGGGGTCTGTTTTGGGTGGGGAGGGCCAGCTAGTGGGTGGGAATGGCCACAGCTCTTAGCATGTCGATGAGCAGGCACCAGGCGAGTAAAAACCCAAATAGCACCCATCACTATGATACAGCGGGATCAGCGCAGCACAACAAAGCGAGGCGGCCCACGAGGAACCAGCATCAACCCAACCCACGGGGATACAACTCTAACAGCACCAGAAATACCTGAATCAGGACACAGACCCCACTAACCCAATCCTCAACTTTCTGCATACTTAAACCACACAAAGCCACACAACCATCTCTCTCCCAGCAATCCGCACGCACTTTACCACACCGCATCAACAACACATAAACATCACCTACAGCGCTCGAGGCCTCGCCCGATCCGATATGCGTATCAGGGGTGTTGCTAGGTCTGGAAAAGACCCGGGGCTACGCTCATGTCGGAACTGTCAGGACTGGGGGCCAGTGACGTCGCCAGGAATCAAATTTAGGAGGAGCACAGAGGGGGCCAAAGACAAAAGTAGGGGGGGCACAGACAAAAGTAGGGGGAGAACATGGTCACTGCTCGTCTTAGGTGGGAGGTCCAAGGGGGGGCACAGGGTTTGACAGGGGGGGGCCTGGATCCCCAGCCCCCCTAGCGACACCACTGCTGGGGGCTAGCTAGCCTTTTGGTTGTAGCTCCTGAGATTCTATCAGGGGCTACAACCAAAATACCAGGGGCTATAGCCCCCTAGTAACGCCTCTGACGTGTATACCGAGCCGAAGCTGCCAACAGCACATCACTTCTGCCACTCTCCTACTCCCCCTCCTCTCCACTAACCCTACCCCCCTCCTTCCTGTTTACAGATCCGCCAGAGCGCCTGGGGACCAATTCCGTTGGTGACGGTGCGCTATATAAGTACCTTTAACATAACATAAGATGTGTCCCTCCTCCCATCCCACAACCGTCAGACCAGCACTACAATGCAACCGTTTTGGCTAATAGATGCCTCTTTCAAACGAAAATGGCCTGTCCATTGAAACCAGCAGACAGGTCACATCTAGTTTATGGCAACTTTAAAGCCACGTGTTGCTGCAGGTGGTAACCATGACGATATCTGTATCCCGCCCACTTCCTTGTAGGAACAATGTCTGGCTGTTGGGTGCGGTGTTGGCGGGAGTTCCCTGTAGACCACCACCACCCAGCCAGTGGAGTCCACGCGGCCATGTGAGCGCTGAGCTCACTCCCTGCCTGCCAACACTATCCATTCCACTGCGGTCCTAAGTTTGACTCTGCATTCTGGGACTTGCAGTCCTAGATTTCCCAATTATAAACCCAAGGCTACAAGTCCCAGGGTGCACGGTTGAAGTGTAATGTTGGTATTGATAACATTCTAAAAGCTTTTAAAGTGGCAGGGCATGTTTTAGAAACTCGTGAGAGCCACACTGAGTGCAAAGTCCTATCCTGACCAGGAGGAATTCATGTTTATGATTGTAAATGGAAGAGGCAGGCGTGTGGCTGGCAACGAGTGGACAGCGGTGTTTCATCTTTCTTATGGGCCCCCTGCTCACCTTTTCTTTGCCCTATACATATAATGCCTTGATCAGCAGGTAAGTAGTGGCCGAGGCTTGTCTGCATGCAACAGAGGGGGTACAATAGGACCTATATCGCGAACCTGGAGAGGGGTGGCAGATTGGGAGGGTGCCCCCCATGGCCTAGGTGTGGATCTACAGAGAGCCTTCCCCGGTTGGCTCCATAGGATTCAAGCCACTCCCCATCAATATAAAAGAACATTGAGAGAAGGAGAATGGTCAGGATCACACCGTTTGCTCAAGTGGAGAAGCTGGGATTAGAACTCAAATATTCAGAATTTCAAGTGTAACCTGTAGAGTATTTTGCGTTCTTTGTTGGAAGCAAACTCTTGTGTTAATCGGTGGGTCTGAAATGTTGAGGCTTTTGAGGTTGTGGCCATAAGTTTGAGGCTTGGAGAAGATCCAGGTCTCCATTCGGCTTGCTTGCCTTTCAGTTTTGACAGAGTGCCTGGGAGATCAGTTGGGCTAATGAGCTGAGTGTGAGGGTGTTGAGTGTAGGGAAGGAGTATGTGACTCGTTTGTGCAGTGGGCAGAGCTCTCAACAAGGCACAAGTGAGGTCTTCCACTCCTGTTTTTACTCTTTGACTTTTGGGACTTTTTGTTTTTCTCTTTTCCGTTTAAAAGTTTGGGAAACTACAAATCCCGTGATACCAAGAAAAAACAGGACGGAATGACTTTCCCACGGATGGTAAGGGGCACTTCAGAGCCGTGAGTTGGTTGGGGTATTGGCTTCGGTAACACATCTAAATGTATGTTGCAAAGTGCTTGACGGGGAGGCATCATGAGTTGGGATTTGTTCTACGCCTTGGCTGGCTAGCCTGTTTCTTAGGACACGAGAGGGAATACCGTAGTGAGATGTCTGCAACCGTTGGCGCTTCAGGTGTCTTAGACTACAACTTCTTCAGCCCTACCCTGTTTCCATTTCCTTCCCACTCCCCCCCTCCCCTCCTTATCTATGTCTTAGCTCTTGCACTATCTGAAATGTCGTCAGGCCGAGTACGATAGTTAATTTCCCATCCTTACTATTCATGGCCTGTAAGAATGTCGTCGTATTTTCCCTTGTTACCTTCCTTGCCTTGAAGCACTTTGAAACACATTGTGTATAGGCGCTATATAAATAAACTATCATATCATATCATACCCAGCATTGTTAAATCATGGGATCATGTGTTATAGTTCAAAACAACTGAAAAGGCCAGGTTGCAGACCCCTAATCTTAGTGTTAAGGGGACCAGTGAGCTGCATAAATTGAAGTCACCAAAAATGAAGAAACAGGCATTTCCAAGCAGGGTCTCTTTGACCACCCTTTTGTGGCCATCTAGATGTTTTGTACTACAACGCCCCACTGCTTCAGAGCTATCCTTTATAGGATGACGTCTATTTGTACCAATGGAACACAAATGGCTGGTGTGTACTGGGATGCCCTCTAATATCTGGTTAATTCAGAGGTCAAATTGGGCGGGAACTAAAGGGTATGGCATCCCCTTACTTTTTGAGGAAATCAGTGATCGTTCCCTTATTTAATCCCAGAGCACCGTGGCAGGGCGGCAGTGACACCTTTATTTATATACTTAGTAACTTCTTCCCTACAGGGGATGCGAACCTGGGTCATGTAGGTAACACTACAGTGGCGCACCATGCTGAGCTATCTTGCAGGTGCTGAGTTGTTGTTGGTCCTTTGTATAGACTGCCTGGGACATAACGCTCATTGTCAGGCAGTCACCAAGCCCCGTTCTCAGCACTGATATGTGCCTTGTGCAATGAATCGAGAGAGAGAGAGAGAGAGAGAGAGAGAGAAAGAGAGAGAGAGAGAGAGAGAGAGAGAGAGAGAGAGAGAGAGAGATATTGTGTTTAAATGCTGCATTTTCTTTTATTGTATTCTAGCCTGTCTTAATTGTACTGTAAACACAGCATTGTGCGGTGCAGTGGAGAAAAGGAAGGTATGGTGTTTGCATTGGGGTGGGGGTTGAGTATGAGGTCACTTGGGGGCGACTGGTGTGGGAGTAGAAGGGGCTGAGCAGGGGAACTGAGTTGCACTAGTTTGTTTTTTGCACTTGGACCACCAGGTTAATTCCCCACTTAATTCGAACAGAGCTCTCAAGTTACGTTTGCTATGCACGAGAAAGCCGAGTAGTGCTGTTTTTTTCTTTTAAATCTAGAAGTGGTCGTTTTTTCATTTTAAATTTAGGAAAACTTCAAGTCCCAGAATTCTCATAAAAAAGACGACTCGTTGGCCTTCGCATGGATGGCAAGGAGAAACAAGAGAGCACTGTGCGAGTCGAGCTGCACGGGTGACTAGTGAGTACAGCAGATGCTTCTTACACTTGGGAGTGAAAACCATGTTATATTCCTCTGTCTGCTGGTTCATACATACCATACTAAAGTGGTATGTCTTCAGAACTGGAACATTCTGTGTTTATCTCACGCTGGCCAAGCTGAAGAGGGTGCCAACAGTGACACAGTCCATTCATTGTTTATTTTATGATTCAGGTGTGGCATCAGACATCTACTGCTTACTTCCTCCAGTCAAGCTGGTCTGAAGGCAGCTTTGCCCGGCCCTGCCTGACTGCGTGACCCCCTGCTGACTCTGACAGGAGTCCTGCTCTTCTATGGGCCAGGGAAAACCACTCGGGCTAAAGCGCCTACCCAAAATGTTGGCAAATGTGTGTTCATTAATCACACCTCCCCATCCCGTGCCCCCTAGAAATCTTTAACATATATGGGTATTTTGGTGATCTAGCCTTAGAAAAATCATGGTATGCATCATGAACAAACCATGATCAGCATGTTCCAATTCTGTAAGCCATAAACGTTGGTTGATATCCTATAGTTGGTTCACCTCCTATGGTTGGTTGATATCCTATACTTGGTCCATATCCTATACTTGGTTGATATCCTATAGTTGGTTCATATCCTATAGTTGGTCCATATCCTATACTTGGTTGATATCCTATAGTTGGTTCATATCCTATACTTGGTTGATATCCTATAGTTGGTCCATATCCTATAGTTGGTTCATAGCCTATAGTTGATTCATATCCTATACTTGGTTGCTTTCCTATATTTGGTTAATATCCTATACTTGGTTGCTATCCTGTAGTTGGGTCACATCCTATAGTTGGTTCATAGCCTATACTTGTTGATATCCTATAGTTGGTTGATATCCTATACTTGGTCCATATCCTATAGTAGGTTCATATCCTGTAGTTGGTCCATATCCTATAGTTGGTCCATATCCTATACTTGGTTGATATCCTATAGTTGGTTCATATCCTATACTTGGTTCATATCCTGTAGTTGGTTCATATCCTATACTTGGTTCATATCTGTCAACTTCCACTGAACCTGCTTTCCCAAAGTCCCGTTTCTCCCCCTCCTCCTCCTCCTCCTCCTCACCTGCAGTTCCAGAACCCGGGCTGGTATATAACTGTGGTCTGTGGGCGTTGTAATCCTTCACCTTTTTTTTACAAAGAGAGTGTCTCTCCCGAAATGAAGCCATAATGGAACCTATTTAAACAGCTGCCCTGCGGACTTCTTTCCGGAAGGAGACAGAAAGGGGTAAAAAGCCTATTACGGCATAAAAAAAACCCTGTGATGGCAGAATCTGGAGATATCCAGCAGAAGATCGTCACGAGGATGAAGGTCAGATGGTCTCCTATGACTGTAACGTGGGAATTGCCAGGGAAGAAGTCCGAGTAGCCAAAAGACAGGAACTCAATAGAATACAGCAGTTTCCAAGAGGAAGAGAAGGGCCAAAGAGAATGACCCTAGGGGGTTAGGAGAGGCTGCTGCAGTGGGAGGAGTGGCGGAGAGGTAAAATCCCGCAAGGGAATCAGGAAGGAGGGAGAGAGAGAGAGAGAGCGAGCCGAAGAGCTGCGTAAAATGGGGAACGCCGGCCGTTAATATGATAGAGCGGAAAGAGAAACAGAGCGGAGCTGAGAGAAAAAGAATGCAGGGAGACACAAGAAACAGATTGGTTCCTAACAAGGAACAAGAGGAAAACTCACAAGCGATGTGCACCCGAAGCAGCGAAAGTAACCAAGATGGTTGCAACGCGGAGCGGAGCACAATGGGCGTGGCTAAAGTAGCGCCCAGTGTGCGTGTGAAACACTAGACTGATACCTGCTGCTGTGGTGAACGCGGCGGACATACTAATGGCCTCCCAATCACATTCTAGACCACTGGTGCCACGGTAAGAGGCGCATTACAATATCCCATTGTTGGTTCATATCCTGTACTTGGTTGATATCCTATAGATGGTGGATATCCTACAGTTGGTTCTTATCCTATACTTGGTTGATATCCTGTAGTTGGTTGATATCCTGTAGTTGGTTCATATCATATAGTTGGTTCATATCCTATGGTTGATTCATATCCTATGGTTGATTCATATCCTATGGTTGATTCATATTCTATAGTAGGTTCATATCCTATACTTGGTTGATATCCTGTAGTTGGTTGATATCCTGTAGTTGGTTCATATCATATAGTTGGTTCATATCCTATGGTTGATTCATATCCTATGGTTGATTCATATCCTATGGTTGATTCATATTCTATAGTAGGTTCATATCCTATACTTGGTTGATATCCTGTAGTTGGTTGATATCCTGTAATTGGTTCATATCCTATAGTTGGTTCATATCCTATTGGAAACTGTTTGAATTGCTGACAATGATAAATACATGATCATTATCCTATGCATGTCTTATAAACGTATCCCGATGCTCATTTATACCCTATTCCAAAGCAAAAGGCATTAATGTGGGATAAACAAAACTATCTTCTGGTAGATGTTGGTGTCAAGCTTGCCAGGTCCTGCTAGACGGTATCCAGGAGCTAAATAGCTCCCAGTTGCTAGCAATTTCCAATCCTGAACATGGAGTCGAAAACATACAGAAATGTTGAAAAAAGAAATATAATAGAAGTGGGAAGACTAATTGGAAAGGCACAGCCACCTTCTCGTGGACTCTACAACTTCCCAGACTCCTTTCACAATGACTGTTGCAGTACAGACAAAAGCCCAATTGCTTTATTCTGTTAAAGGGAAAATAACTAAATCCTATTTGATAGTAAGCATTCTGGCTATTTGTGTCTTTCAACGGTTTCACAGTGACACTCAGACCAAGGATATCTAGGCTGCCTTTTATTTATTTCACTAACCTGCATCTTTCTATCGCCAAAACTCTGGACATCCTTGCCCCTGTCATGAGAATCCGTCTGAAGCCTACGTTCAAGTGCAACTCTTGGTATGACTCTGACCTCCCCACCCTGAAATGCAAGTGTAGGGTGGCTGAGAGGAAGTGGAGGGCTTCGGGCGCATACTCTGACAAACTGGCCTGACGCCTCTTCCAAAGGCAATACAGACTCTGTCCTGTCCAAGAAGAGGCCCACACCCAAGCCCGCGTCTCTGCAGCCTCTAACAACATGGCCAAACTTGTTAAAATCAGCAAGGAGTTGACCAATCCTTTTGCAGTCTCCACCTCTCCCGTTCCCTCCCAGGCCCTCTGTATGGCTCTGACTTCTCACTTCACCACTAAAACTCAGGACATCCAGTCCTTGCTCTCCTCTTCCTCTCCCACTACCTCTCGCGACGCCCCTATAGCCGCCTCTCTCTCTCCTACTCCTCCTTTCTCCTCTTTCTCTCTGACAACACCTGATGAGGTTTCTAGATGAGTCCAATCTATGAAAGTGGCGTCCAAACAGGTGCTCACCTGCTCCTCTAGAACCATCAAGGACCACATTGACACACTTGCTCCAGCCTTGGCCGATTTCTGCAATTACTCTTTCGCCACTGGATCTTTCCTCTCGCTCTCCTCAAGCATTCCCTTGTGCACCCTTCCTTAAAAAGCCTTCCGTCGATACTACTGTCTGGTAAACTATTGCCCGAGCTCTATCGCTCCTTTCCTGGGCAAACTCCTGGAAAAGCTGCCCATCTCCCAGCTTACACTCCACACTGAATCTGCTGATTGTCTCCATGACCATAAGCCTCGCTTAAGAGCAGCTAGAGGCACAGAAACTGCTCTCCTGAACACCCGTGGAGATCTGCTCTCTAATCTTGACTCGGTCAACCACTCAATCCTGATCGAGCAACTCTGTGAGAACCTGGGCATCACGGATCAGGCCCTGGAGTGGCTGAATTCCTTCCTCCTGGACCGACCCTCCCAGGTCCTACTTGGGTCCTTTCTCTCTACCACCCTTCTCTCCACATGTGGTGTTCCCCAGGACTCCAACCTCTCACCCTGGCTCTTCAATGTCTACTTTGCCCCTTTGGCCCACCTGATCTCTACCTTCACCTCTAACCTTCAGTGTTGGTGGATGGCACTCAGCTCTTCTTCAAGCTGCCTTCAGCCTCCTCTCCTCTCTCGCTGATTGCTTTCTGCCTATCCCCGATTCAGAATTGGTGCGCCTCCAGCGACCTCTCCCTTAATGCCAGTAAAACGGACATCCTTCTCATTGGGACCCCTGATCCTGCTTCTCTCACTCTGGCTGCCCTCTTTGGGTCCTCTTACTTTGCCTTCCTGTGAGGCAAAAAACATTATTGTCAGCTTCGACTCCACTCTCTCCTTCTCTCTGCACATCACAGACCTTGCCAAGAAGGCCCACTACCAGCTGCACCTCCTCAGAGGTATTCTTCCTTTTCTCACTTTCCCCCAGAAGCTCACTGCCTCTGGAGATCTGGGTATCAGGTAATAATGTCCCCATACATAATGTCGCCATGAAAAGCCATTGGTGACATTATATATGGTGACATGGATCTATGTGATCACTGCGCCTCCCGCAACTGCGAGGCCGAAAATGCTGATGGCAGTTACGGCGCGGCACAGTGATCATATGGATCACTGTGCCCGCTTCCCCTGGCCTGCATTACCCCTACCCCACTTACCTTTAGGGTGGCACACTTCTGCGTGTGCCGCCTGCACTCTGTGATCCCTGCAGTGTCAGCCCCTCCCACTAACGTGGGTTGGAGCTGACGCCACAGGGTGCTTTTTTTTTTTATACGTGTCCCCTGCTTTCCAAAATGGTAAGCGGGGGGACACCCTCGCAACCCCTGACCCCCATTACTGTGCCCGAAAAGAGCGGGGGACACCCCCGACACCCCTGCTCTGCTTGGGCACAGTAAATGTCACCCTCATTTTGTGCCCCTCCAAAGTTGCAGTGACTGTGGGGGCGTACAAATGAGGGCGACATTTTTGTATGATACCTGGTGACATTATGTATGGGGATGGGATCCGGGTATATCCCCTGCTCCCCTTGTAAAAAAAATATATATAATAATGTTGCGGGTCCCCCCCCCCCCAGCTGTTCAATGTAATAATGTCTGCGCTAAAAACTGCAACTTTTTTGTTGGGAGAAATTTTGCGGGGACGTTATTACATGGAACCGAAATCTTGTCTCTCAAG
The DNA here is from genome assembly GCF_040938575.1 of Ambystoma mexicanum. Classification (NCBI taxonomy): domain Eukaryota; kingdom Metazoa; phylum Chordata; class Amphibia; order Caudata; family Ambystomatidae; genus Ambystoma; species Ambystoma mexicanum. The sequence continues at coordinate 58,326,226 of NC_090938.1, forward strand.
GCTGGACTACTGTAACAGCCTCTTTCTCAATCTGTCATCCTCTACTCTCCGCCGCAACTAATCCAGAACAGGGCTGCGAGACCCATCCTTGGCCACAAGCCCAGGGACTGTATCTCTCTAGCCCTGAAATCTCTCCACTGGCTCCCTGTGGCTGCAAGAATCAAGTTCAAGACCCTCTGCATCGTCCACAAGGCTTTCTGGGGCCGGCCCCCACACTACATACAACTCTCTCTTACAAAAGGCATTCCTTCTCGAGTCCTTTGCTCATCTACCTCCACTCTGAGAGTCAGACGCTTCTCCAGGCAGAGAGTGGGTGGGGGGGATAGTTCTCCTATGCAGGTGCCTCCCTCTGGAATGGCCTTCCTGCCCCTCTCAAACTTGAAGCTGGACAACCTGAAATCCCGGAAGCAGATTAAGACCTTCCTTTTCTCCTCTGCTTTCTCCATCCCCCCCCTCCCTGATGGCCACTTATCTGCGGCGCCGACTGGTTGCTTGGCTACCCTCAATCTCACTGGGTACCAGATCCTCCATGATCAGTCTCCCCTGCACTGCCTCCTGGCTGGCCTACCATGCACTTAGGGGCTATAACTGTAACCTATAAAGTCCCGTCACCTTGCACTGACCCAGAGCCGCTCTGGCCCGGCTGCACTTCACCCTTCCCTCACACTTCTTCCCCACCCCTTTCCCCTGCTCTTTGCGTTCCGCACTCGCACAATCTGAATGACACAAAGCCTAGTAAGATTGTCTGTCTTGTCCTCCCTTGTCTTGTCGCGCCAAGAACACTTCTATACAGGTGCGTTATTAATGACATATCATTGCCTAACTCCTTCCCTGTGTCTGGGATATTCATACAAGTGTTGCCTAACTCGCTCCCTGTGTCTGGGTGCTGGGATCTTACTTCGCCTATGCTCATGCTTTTTTACTTGGAAGACTAAGGCCCGAGGACCCTGGGCAGGGGCAAAGTACAACTTTCAAAAAGGTTTTGGCACATTGAAACTACTACAGTAGTGATTCAGCGCAGAATAACTTGACATGCATGTTGCCTTCAGACAGGTGTAATAATGTTAGCGTGTGCCACACTTAGATGGAATTCTTAACTTTGGCTTGCATCATATCTGGACAGGACTGTGAATGTTGGCATGTGCCACACTTAGATGGAATTCTTAACCTTAACCTGCGCCGCACCTGGATAGAAATGTGAATGTTAGCATGTGCCACACTTAGATGGAATTCTCAACCTTAGCTTGCATCACATCCAGGCAGGATTATGAATGTTAGCATGTGCCACACTTAGATGGAATTCTCAACCTTAGCTTGCATCACATCCAGGCAGGATTATGAATGTTAGCATGTGCCACACTTAGATGGAATTCTCAACCTTAGCTTGCGTCCCATCTAGATAGAAATGTGAATGTTAGCATGTGCCACACTTAGATGGAATTCTTAACCTTAGCTTGCGTCCCATCTAGATAGAAATGTGAATGTTAGCATGTGCCACAGTTAGATGGAATTCTTAACCTTAGCCTGCATCGCTTCTAGATAGAAATGTGAATGTTAGCATGTGCCACCCTTAGATGGAATTCTTAACGTTAGCCTGCGTCGCTTCTAGATAGAAATGTGAATGTTAGCATGTGCCACAGTTAGATGGAATTCTTAACCTTAGCCTGCGTCGCTTCTAGATAGAAATGTGAATGTTAGCATGTGCCACCCTTAGATGCAATTCTTAACCTTAGCCTGCGTCGTGTTGGGATAGAAATGTGAATGTTAGCATGTGCCACACTTAGATGGAATCGTCAACCTTAGCTTGCGTCGCATCTGGATAGAGGTGTGAATGTTGGCATGCGTCACACCTGGATGGAATCTTAACCTTGGCCTGCGTCGCATCTAGACAGAAATGTGAATGTTAGAACACTTAAATGAGACTGTGAATGATGACAAGTGCAACACTAGAATGGAATCGTGATCACTAACCTGATTGAAAATTAGCAAACGACACACTCCGATGGAATGGTGAATGATAGCAGGCATCACACTTGGAGCCTGTGAAAGAGACTTTGAACAAATAATTGCATCTGAAGTAAGGGTCTGGGAACCCCAATTACAGAAAAGAAAGTTTAACAGTTATATGGACAATAGCAGTACCTGGCAGTATAGTGACCCAGGTATGCTACAGAATCAGCAGTAGAAGCCTGAGATAGACCAGGGGAAGGGAGACATTGCCAGTGGTGTTGCGAGAAGCTAGAGAAAAGTCTGGGGAAAGGGAGTCATTTCCTCTGGCATTGTGAGAAGTCTGAGAAAGACCAGGGCAAAGGAGTCATTCCCCTTTGCGTTGTTAACATTGTGAGAAGCCTGAAACAAAACAGGGGAAGGGGGTCATTCCCCCTGGTATTTCAGGAAACTAAGTAAATTAAGAAGCTTGAATAAAGCCAAAGGATGGGAGGCATTTAACCTGACGCGGTGAACTGTACTTAATAAGACCAGGAGAAGGGAGACATTCCTCCTAGTAATAGAAACAAGGCACGGAGAAGGGAGGCATTCTCCAGGAAACCCATGGCGAAGAACAACAACTGTTGTTTTGGAATTGGAACAGTGTTATATAAGTGAACTGAGACTTTCAAGCTGGAACTTTTGTGTTGTGCCTTTGAAGGGTATGGTGAGCTGTGGAAGGGACTCATTCCCTCAGGAAATAGTCCCCCCAGATCCCTCGCACCATAGTCCGCTCTCCAGTAGAAGGGAGCCATTCTTCGGCATCAAGAAGACTTACTAATCCTTTAGTTTAGTTATACGTGTAACGGGAGGAAATAGGTTTCTGACACAGGAGGGTGGACTTTTTATTTTCCTGGACATCCATACAGACTCCTTAGTGTTTTTCGTTGAGGCAGGGAAACCCCTCTTAGAAGATCTGGAAAGTTAGAGTTTTCTCCTTATTTTTATAAGAAATAAAAGTTTATAGCCAAAGGAATGCCACCTGTGTGTCAGTCTCATACTTCTGCACCCTGCCGGACACAAACATCTCCCTCTCTAACCCTCTCACCACTCCTCTCTCTTGGACTGATCACTTTCTACTCCTCACACCTGAAACTCTCTATCCCCCAGGCAAATCCCCCTCACCCAGCACTGCCACCTACCTTCACGGTCATTCGGCCCATGAAGCATGTGTCAGTGGATGCCTTTGCCTCTACTTTCTCTGCTCCTCCTACTACTTCGGCTGACACAGCCCTTTCTAATCTACATCTTTCTATTTCCAACATCCTGGACATTCTTGCCCCTGTCATGAGAATCCGGCTGAAACCTACCTCCAAGTGCAACTCTTGCTTTGATTGCGACCTCGCTGTCCTGAAACGCAAGTGCAGGGTGGTTGAGAGGAAGTGGAGGGCTTCGGGCGCATCCTCCGACAAACCAGCCTGCCGCCTGCTCCAAAGGCAATACAGACTCTCTGTCCTGTCCAAGAAGAGAGCACACATTCAAGTCAGAGTTTCTGCAGCCTCTAACAACAAGGCCGAACTCTTTAAAATCTACAAGGAACTGGCCAATCCTGTAGCAGTCTCCACCTCTCCAGTTCCCTCCCAGGCCCTCTGTACAGCTCTGGCCTCTCGCTTATCCTCTAAAACTCTGGACATTCTGTCCACTATCTCCTCTTCCTCTCCCTCTTCCTCTTGTGGCCCCCATTTTGCCATCCCACCCTCTTCTCCTCGTTTCTCCTCTTTCTCTCTTACAACATCCGACAATAGTTTCTAGACAAGTCTGATCTATGAAAGTATTGTCCAAACGGGTGCTCTCCTGCTCCTTCAGAACCATCAAGGACCATATTGACACCCTTGCTCCTTTCGCCACTGGAACTTTCCCGTTTCTCCTTAAGCACTCCCTTGTGCACCCCTTCCTCAAGAAGCCATCTGCCGATCCTACCTGCCTGGCAAACTATCGCCCAAACGTCATTACGCCTTTCCCTATGACCATCAGTCTGGTTTCAGAGCGGCCAAAGGCACGGAAACTGCTCTGCCGAACACCCGTGAATATCTGCTCTCTAACCTTGATTCTAGCATTCCTTCTGTCCTCATCCTCCTTGATCTTCCCTCTGCTTTCGACACAGTCAACCACGCCATCCTGATCAATCGACTCCGTGAGAACCTGGGCATCACAGATCAGGCCCTGGAGTGGCTGACCTCCTTCCTCTTGGATCGCCCCTCCCAGGTCCAACTTGGTCCCTTTCTCTCTGACACCTCTTTCTCTACCTGTGGCGTTCCCCATGGCTCTATCCTGCCACTCTGGTTTTTCAACTTCTTCTTGACCCTTTTGGCCCACCTGATCTCTACCTTCTCTTCTAACTCTCTGTGTTATGCAGATGACACTCAGCTTTCCTTCAGGCTCCCCTCAGCCTCCTCTCCTCTCTCGCTCATTACTGTCTATCTGCGATTTAGGATTGCTGCGACTTCAACGATCTCTGCCTTAATGCCAGTAAGATGGAGATCCTTCTCATTGGGACTCCTGCGCCTGCCTTCCCTCTCTCATTCTGGCCTCCCGCTTGGCGCCCTCTTCCTTCACCTTCCTGCAAGGCAAAAAACATAGGTGTCATCTTCGACTCCACTCTCTCTTTCTCTCCTCACATCTCGGACGTCGCCAAGAAGTCCCACTACCAGCTGCACCTCTTCAAGGGGACTCTTCCCTTTCCCACCTTCCCCCAGAAGCTCACTTTCTCCAGAGCCCGGGTTCTCTCTAGGCTGGACTACTGCAACAGCCACTATCTCAATCTGCCTTCCTCTACTCTGCGCCCTCTGCAACTAACCCAGAATAGGACTGCAAGACTTATCCCTGGCCTCAAGCCCTGGGACCGTATCTCTCCAGCCCTGAAATCTCTCCACTGGCTCCCGGTGGCTGCAAGGACCAAGTTCAAGACCTTTTCATTGTCCACAAGGCTTTCTGGGGCCGGTGCCTGGACTAAATCCAACGCTCTCTTCCAAAATACCTTCCTTCTAGAGTCCTTCGCTTAGCTACCTCCAACTCTCTAAGGGTTGGATGCTTCTCCAGGCAGAGTGGGGGGGTAGATCTCTCTCCTCTGTAGGTGCCTCCCTCTGGAATGTCCTCCCTGCCCCTTTCAAACTTGAGCTGGACAACTGAAGTTCCGGAAGCAGTTCAAAACGTTCCTCTTCTCTGCTTTCTCTCTCTACCTCCCCTGCTGACCTACATGTCTGCTGTACCGACTGGTTGATTGGCTACCCTCAGAGTCTCACTGGGTACCAGGCACTTTCTTGATCAGTCACCCTTGCACTTCCTCCGGGCCTACCATGGACCTAGGGGCTGTAACTGTAACCATACAGTCCCTCGTTCTCCTTGCACTACCCAGAGCTGGGCTGCCCTGGCTGCACTTACTCAGAGCATTTTTTTACTATCTACGAAGTGCCACAGCTCTATAGATTTTGCTCCAGTTGACGTTGGCTGTCCTGGCTCCCTGCAGACTCTTCTATTCCATTTGACTTTGATTCTTACTGTCCCTCGTAGGTGATGCTTTGATTTTAACTAATATTGCTTGGAAAGGTTTTTATCTAGACTTCATTTGAAGATTTAAAGTGCTCACATACTCTGAGAACCTGTTTACCTTTTCCTTCCCCTAACCTTTCCTTTTTACAAACCTCAGAATTTACAAAGTGTACAAGTGATATATAAATGCCAACATTGCCCTAGTTAGTGAAGTGACCTCAGGAAGGGTGTGTGAAGCATTGCTTTGTGTCGATTCTGAGAAAGTATTTTAAAGTCTATTTATTTAATTGCTACATATATTGCCCTTTTTAAAGAATTATTATTTAAAACTGAACGTTAAATAAATAAATAATAATTTGAACTAGAAACCTTGAGTGCAAATGTTATTTGGATACTTGTATCTGTGGATTTCATTGCTACAGCTCTGCAGCTCACATTTACCCCTCTTGAGATCAGCCTGGCTGCTCAGTCACTCTACCAACTTGTGTAGTACAGGCCTATAGCAATAGGTGGGTTACCTAATACCAAGAGGACAAGGGTTGTGTAGTCTCCCACAGGGTTACTACATCAATTCTTGCCTAACAGTAAAGAACTGTTACGTGAAGCTGTGATCCCGCCTGTGTGCAGGTGTGCTCTATATGGTGCCAGCAGCTAACAAAGGTGTCATTCAGTTGTTGCAGTTCCACACCCCGGGTTAATAAAGGGTTTTGTAACATGTGGTCGAACTGCCAACATTCCACCGGCGGTTCACCCACCGCTACTGTCACTTGAGGGTTATGTGTAGATATGTCTTATATGTATATATAATATGAGGGGAAGTTATGGTTAAGTTGCCCTACCAGAAACCTGTGCAGTTCACTAAAAAAATAATTTCAACCTCCCCTTTATGGTTCCAATTAAAACAGAAAAACCCCTGAAATTCGACAGTTATGGTAACCTAAGCTCCCAAACCTGCCACCGCCCCTGTGCACTGCTAACACTAACACCCAGAACATGAAAGATGTCATCTCAAATGTCACTGATGACATCACTGACAACATCACATGTTTAGTCCCTTTGTTTTCGTTCCCTGCCATATATATATATGTCCACTCACTAAAAAAACTTTGTTAAAGGAATGTTATACTTCACAGTGAAACCAAAAAATACTGCTCCTTCCCCCATTATGGTAAACTAAGCAACCATAACTCGCACCATCTACGCGCATTGCTAAGATTAACACCCAGGACATCAAAGATGACATCACAAACATCATTGATGACATCACTGATGACATCACATGTGTGCCGCACATATTTTTGTGCATTGAAAAATGTAGGCCAGGTGGTTTTATTCACTGACAATAACAATATACAAATTGAAAAGGTGCTGTATATGTAGCCATGTTTGTCTTTGTACAATACGGGAAAAATGTATTTGACAATTTGGAAACATGTCCATGAGCTGCGCAAGTCCTTCCTTCATTGCAAATTGCAAAGAAATTCCAGAGACATGGCCTAAACTGTTTCCTCCGCAATGAATGATATGTATATCTGGAGTACGCTTTGTCTGTAAAGTAACACAGAGAGGTACCAAGTCCAGCCACCTCATGGCACGCACGCCATGCCAGTGCACTTCCACATGAGGAAATCCGAGATCTGCAGATAAACTGCAGCTTTCTGCATGCACCTTCAACCAATGTATCCATGAGTCTCCCAAAATCCAGATAATCTGTTTTCGAGCATGGAAAGCCATGGCTGTGTGGTCTCCTGTAAGGGAGAAGACAGTCTTACTAAAGTGCGCCGTTCAGAACACACCTATGGCACTTTATGGACTAATCCCTAGCTCTGTTCATTCTCATTTGCATGCATATCCACTTCTGAATGCTCGTTGGTGATATGCGCTGGCTGCAAAGTACTGCCAAGTTCGCAGACATGTATAGGATCAGAGCATGACAACGGTACATTAACGTGTTATTCCCCTTTTTCCCCTTTAAGGGCAGCTCTGAAAAGTCCTTGCTTTACTCCTACAACCATTCCAGAACCTTCTCTAAAGCAAGCCTTACATTCCAAAAGAACATCGCACTTCCCAAAGAAGTTAGCGCAACATCATCTGCTTCAAAATAATCCGCATTGCTTGAAGCAATGTTGTCGTGGCAGCAGAAAAACATACCAGCTCGTAACATGAATGCACGCATGCCGCGATTGATGATACACCTCCCAATACTTTGATCTGGACAGAAAACAGAATTGTTATCCCATTTTACTCTAGGGATAAAGCAGAAAAAAATATTTTTGTTGTTGGGAAGATGGTCATGAGTGCTTCAACCAACTGTGCCAAATCTACCAACAAATTACGTGAACTCACGTATCCCAAATGGGAAGCACCGTAGTGCAAAATGACCACATGAGGAGTGGTCATTGTACGCATGTCTCTGCAAACTTGCAGAATTGCTGCAGTATTGGCATCAGTGTCAGCGCTCCACACCACCTCCACTCCTCTCACATCGAAATGGTGTGCCACATGCCTACTCTCGGCATAGTGTTGTAAGCCAAGCACCAAAATCCTGACCCTCTCCACCTCTGCCATCTTCAGTGTATGCACGTCTTTCGACACAAAAGAGTAATGTGAACATCTGATTGTCTGATGCCTACAGTCCCCTTTCCATGTAGGATTTTCTGTAGAAACTTGTATGTGACACGCCCTACCTGCGGACAAACGTTGCCTACGTGCGGCACATAACTCTTACCCAGTGCTTCAACCCTTTCCTCAGCGGTAGCAAGTCAAGTCCCTCATTGGACAAAACTAAGCAGTCACACAACCATCCACCAATCACATTGAACATCGCTAATTCTAACTCCGTCATCAACATTGCGCACTTCAAAATTACTGTTGATGATTCTGAAGGGAAGTCGCATATCATTGCAAAGCACCTACTTCACAAGCTACTGTGCAAGTATTGCAAATTTCTACGTACAGCTCCATGCATGCGCACATGCATGAGTATAGAATACAGGTATGTATATTGTAATCAGAGAACATGTGCAACTCTTATGATTTAATTTAGACAAATTAATGCCGCCAAATGTGCATAGGCAATACATACCAACACTCCCCCTTTTAAGTGTAAGATGTCCGATCTATCATTGACAAATCGCACGACTGCTTACTGTCTTCTGCATAACCTATACACACGTTGCAAGCATGCCTATTTAGGGCAGAACTCAATTTTGTATGTGAAAATGTCAGAGCTGTGTACTGTGTACGGCCTACAATAATGTTACTTGCAATGTAATCGTATGAGAAAACAAAGTGCTCCCGATTGCTGTGGTGACATCTCCCTCTGAGGGTCTCACGATTTCTCGGCATCGTGCTTTTAATTTGCAAGTACAACATTTTTCCCCATCTACTACTGTGTCCTATCGCTTACAAACCTCTCTCCAATACATAGAACACCATGTAAAAAACAAGGCATTTCCATAAACGTAAAATTGTTAGCAATTTTGAAGGACTTTCAAGTACCATATTGCAAATACCATGCAAAAACAGCACAGAGTGAAGTGAAATGCACACATGCAGTGGGTTGAAATATGAAAGTAGAATGCTGTGACGAAAAAAGCACAATTCATGTGTGCAGTATCATCGCTGCTGTAAACACACAAAGGGCCTCATTACACGGAAGGCGGTGATCCAGGGTGCTATTAGCACCCTGGACCATGCCGGTAAATTACCGGCACCGCCTTGCCGGAAAGGGGATTTACTGCCCCATTCCAAGGTCGGTGGGGCGGTAAATCCCCTTCCGCCATTGCCCTTCCCCATTCCCATTTCTGCCCCATAGGGCTCTATGGGAATGGGGAAGGCGCTAATTACGGCACCACAATTTTGCGGTGCCGTAATTAGCTCCGAGGTCCCTTAGCGGGTTGGTTTTTAACGCCTGCAAAAAGCAGGCGTTAAATCCCCCAACCCGCAAAGGGACCTCGTAGTACGGCGGTAAGGGTTAACGGTCACCGTTGCCATTAACGGTGACCGTTAACCCTTACCGCCGTCCGTGTAATGAGGCCCAAAGTAATTGATTTTGTTTTTTTGCACTGCAGTGAAGACTACTCTCCTGAGAATCAACAGCATCTACACTGCAGACAACATATCCGAAGAAACCTGGTTATTTTGCAAAAAAATTAAGTACAGTACTACCTTTATATTGTAACTACTCCTCAAAGAGACTGTGTGGGTTATTTGTTTAATTTGGGCGCCAAAGCAAACATTGATTTCTAAACCATTCTACCTACAAATATCCATTTATTGAACAAAGAATAACAGCCAGAATGGCTCACAAATCCCTGTGTGTTTGGAACTCAAATAACATACGTTATCCTTAGAAGGTTAGATTTAGAAAATAAGTTGCTGTTGAAAGTTTATGGCATTTCGCTTATTAATAATGGTTCTCAAGCCCACTTTGTACTCTCTTCTGAAGCACATTGTAGTAGTATGCAAATAGTAAAGTAGCGTAACCATAATATGAGGACATAGACACAATTGCCAGAAATGATCCCAACAGCCAAGACATTCTAAAAAACTATTTACTGGACACATACTATCCGAACAGGAGTAGCACTCTGGAAAGCATGTGCCTATACCACATAGCTCAAAACTTTGCATACAAAAATAATGTAAAACCCGATGAAAGCAAACGTAGATATAGAGTGACCGATTGAGAAGGAGCTTAGTAAAACTTACCAAACAAAGCTTAATTAATCATGTAAAATTGTCATTAAAAACTCCTCAACAGAAAGAACTATATTACATGTCTCTGTCACAACTTTTCAAACCATGGAGAAAAGAGGAAGACATACTAGATAACTATGACTGCTATGAAGATGCTTTCAAAGCAAATGAAAGCGCTATCACCGATGTAAACTTTACGCAGTACAAAACAATGTTACACAATGAGCAGCAACAGGAAGAAGAACTTCAGGCCCAACTAGATAAGGACTCTTCCGACAGTAGTCAACCTTCTGTAACAGGAAGACAAGAACCACTAGGACAACCACTAATAGCAAATGAGGCTGAAGTAGCTATGGCAGAAGTAGAAAACACCATGTATCAGTTTCAAGAAGATACAGAAGACTTAACTGTACAACAAGCAAAACTTAACAACGATCAGCGCACCATTTTTGAAGACGTTACAAAACAAATTGTACATTGTGTACAATATGAAAATAAAGAATGTACCTGCCAAAATTACAAACCTATACTGTTGTACGTCAGTGGTGAAGCTGGATCAGGGAAAACATTCTTAATCAAAATCATCAGCAAGTTCCTTCAACAATTGACAAACAACAAATTGTCAGCTGTTGTAACGGCCCCCACAGGTTTAGCTGCCTACAACATAGGCGGTGTCACTTTACACCGATTACTATTGCTTCCAGTAGAGCATCAAAATAAATTAGACTACAAACTTTTTGCAGAAGCTGCAATGGAATTACGCAGAGTATTTGAACAAATGAAAATGCTACTAATAGATGAAGTGAGCATTGTCTCCAACCTAATGTTGGCTTTGATTCATCTCATATTGCAAGAAATACTTAATAGTAACAACGAAGAACGCTTTGCAGGGAAACACATTATCGTTTTTTCGGAGATCTTCTACAATTGACACCAGTGAAAGGTGAACCGATTTTTAAAACCTTAGGCCACAAACTCTGCCGGAAAACTGTTGGTAGCATAGGTAATGATAACCTTTGGCAACATTTCCAATATAGAGAATTAACTGAGAACATGCAGCAATCTGCAGATCTCACTTATGCCAACATCTTAAAGTATTAGAGTTGGTGTATTATCGCAAGAAGCACAAGTTGTACTGAAAAACCGGCACATACATGCACTTTATGACGACAATGCATGTGCAACTGATGTTATGGAACAAATAGTGCACAAAAATGTCAATTGTATGGCCTTAATACCAACTCTTGCAAGCTGTTTCAAATTCAATGAAACAATGTTATATAAAGAAATTCAACCAATACTGGAAATTAGCACCACAGACAAACTATAGACGTACATAGTATGATAGTACCCATGTGTGAGCAAGCCACAACAAGACTAAATAGTTTAGAAAATTCAATCTCCAACACAGCTGGGTTGGAAAAAATATTGAAATTATCCTTAAATTGTAGAGTAATGCTTAAACATAACCTTGACGTAGAGCAAGGGCTAGTTAATGGAGCACTAGGCACAGTTATTGACTTTCAATCGTACCCACGTGATAGCAACATTCAGTTTGTCAATATTCGCTTTGATAAAGTTTCAGAAGTGAAAAGGATAGGGCGCTCAATTGCTCGATTCCGTCTCTTCGAAGACATGTATGTACGTAGAGAGCAATTTTCTCTAACTCTTGCATATGCAGTTACCATTCATAAATCCCAAGGTCTTACCCTAGACCAAGCATTGATAGATATAGGAAACACAGTCTTTAAGGAAGGCATGAGCTATATAGCATTATCACTCTTACGTACACTTGACGGTCTACTGCTAATGAACTTTGATGCAAGTAAAGTCAAAGCTGATATTCCTTGCATTCTAGAATACAATAGATTGTGTTCACTGTACACCCCTCATCTGAAACAATACCCTGTTCCAGATAAAGTAAAACCTGGTAAAAGAAAACTGAATGAAACAGAAATGCAACAGAATCCAACAGCAAATGCCGGAAAGAAAAGAAAAGCAGCTAAAGTTTCATCAATTACCGCAAACACAGAAGAACCTATTAGGGAATGTAAACCAGGGACGTCGGCAAAGAAGCAACAGAAATTCCGAAAAATGCACTCAGATACAGAACTTGCTGGACCATTCAAATTTGCAAATGAAAGTGGGGTAAGTTGCTATGCAAATGTAGCAATGAATATTCTATTTCAATTGCCACCAATTGTTAACAATATTTACCTACACAGTACAGACCAATTGTGTTTGCAAATGTTAGTGCTGCATAGAAATGCAACAAGCAATCCTGACAACACATACAGTGTTCATGGAGTAAGGCAACATTAGGACAACTGTGCTGGAATGGTGAGATTCACTATGAACTCACAAGAAGATCCACAAGAATGTCTAATGTACATACTATTAGTATTGGAAAACGAAAGCATACCTGTAAATGAAATCTTCCAGATTTCGTACATGTGGAAACATAAATGCACTCTCTGTAGCAAAGTGATACAGGACGAAATCCCAAACGAGCGATTTGTGTACGTTTCCATACCAAATTGTGAGAGCATTCCATTTCAGCAACTTGTACAAAATGCAAACCACGGCAGATTATATACTATTTGCAATTCAGACAATCGCTCCACCTTACTGATACAATCAAATAGTACCTACATAATACTTATGCTTCTACGTTATAATGCAGATGGCACCAAAAACAACTGCAGACTGACTGGATTCACACACGGTCAAGTGTCACTTGGATAAAAAACCTTAACAACAGTAGGTATAATCTACCATGCAGGAGCTACAACCAATGCAGGTCACTACACTGCATACATTAAAAAAATGTGGATGGTTCAAATGTAATGATAGCACCATTACTCTAAAGCAGAGATTGCCAGCTAATCTTACAAATGCTTATTTAATGTCTTAAAGCCAAAATTTAGGAAATAATGTGTACTTCAAATTTTTTAAGAAAATGTGTGTGAAAAACTACAAACAGTTACAATACGCCAACAGGTATCTACCTACCCAAGAGGATGTAAGAATGACACAAATAAATGAATATCACAGATCGTTGGGAACAAATGCACAGGTAGAATATGCCTACAGGTATCTAACTGTTGTTAAAAATCGGTAGGAAGGCAACAAACATAACATTAATGTGAAAGATGAAGGAAACAGGATATAACAACGACACAAATGAATGAATATCACAAAGCTGTAGGAACAAATGCACAGTTAGAATACGCCTACAGGCATCTAACTGTTGGTAAAAATCAGCAGGAAGGCAACAAACATAACATTAATCAGAAAGATGAAGGAAACACTCAAAGGAAACAAGGAACTAGTTAGTACCATAGTAAATTAAGGTTTTTTTTGTAATCCGACATGGATTTTTTTCCCCAGACCCAAGGATTAGAAAAGCAAACACAGAAACTGAGCACAATGCACAGTACACTGGTTTGTAAACCAAATATGGGGGTAAAAAAAAAGGTAAACTGTCTATTAAGCAATGTAGTAAATGTTCAAACAATGCAAAGACTAACATACCTGTTTCTTTTACCACAGAAATGGAAAAAGGGATACTTCCGCCAAGTACGATAAGCAATTAAAAATTGCATGTGGATTCTGAACAAAGTAAGGAGTAAGTATATTGGCAGTCATTTTCTACACATGCGAATCTACACGTCTAATCTATGGTACTAATATGCTGCATTGCCTGTAGGCTGGCCCTTGCATCTTCGGTGTGTAACCTACCACCTACGCCTTACGCCCAAGGTACAAGGAGTATAGTTCCTAGCCACAACCATCGCTGCATAGCAAAACCATGGTCCTTGTAAATTAGCTACTTATAAATGTACTTTTCGGACCATCGTCTGCAGCCATGCAGGCAAGGCACTAGGGTGTCCACACAACTAGAGCATTACACCACACCCATATTCACTTGTAACTCCACTGCTCAAGACTTCAGTCTTGGGTGCATGGCCTTTGGGCATGCAGTCAAGAGTCTGGGTCCTGGCCAGCAACACCACAGCATATCGGAACCATTGTGCCTTGTCATTTTACTATGTACAAACTTGGTTTTGGGAGCATGGCCTTTGGCCCTGCTGCCAAAATGCTACGCCCTCCCCACAATCATCTTAATGATGTTGCATAATACAAGTGTACCAATAGCTGTGATATGATACACTAGTTTGTAGCCACAGGCTACAGAGGTGAGTTTGAGGCCATAGCATTATGAATGTATGGGTATACAGTATTTAAAATGCATAGTTACTTACAACTGCAGTGCTTATTACTTTGTTCAAATACTCTGCATCCTGGCCACTACTACCGCACCTTATGACATCCATTGTGGCATATAAGTACACTACGAACAAATGTACTTTTGGAGGCATGGCCTTCGGCCATGTACCCATGATTGCAGCCCCTCCCCACAGCCGCCAGAGTGATGCACAACCACACCATTTCGTACCCATTGTGCCTTGTAAGTACACTACATATAACTGTGCTGTTATGACTGCAGACTCTCCCCACAGCCACCTGACTGATGTTCAATAATAGGGGTGTCTACGTAGCTCTGAAATGCTACACTGTTTGTGCGTAGGGCCTAAAATTTGAGGTGTATGGCCATGCATTTCAATATATGGTTGTGAAGTCTCTTATAACTCTAATCCTTACACGTTTCCTGTTTGGTGCATGCTTGGGTGTATGGCATACAGCATGCAACCATGCACCCAAAAGGACACATCTTGTCCACAACCACCGCACTACATGAAACCCATGTGGGCTTGTAAGTGAAGAGGTCATAGCTTTGTTGTTAAGGGCATGGCCTTCAGCCTTGCCCCCAAGAGTACACACACTCCCCACAACCACACAATCGATACACATTAGTAAGGGGGTATCCATGGGTGTGACATGCTGAAGTGTTGGTGGCCAGGGCCTAGAGTTTTGGAAGTAAGGCCTTCGGCTGACGGCCATGCATCCAAGACTCTAGGCCCTGGCCACAATCACTGTAGCATGTGCCAACCATGGCGGCGTACTGATGAATACAATAACCATCGGAAAAAGTATTGCAATTACGGCATGGTGTCAATTTCAATGTTCCCTAACACCACATGTGTCCTTACAACTGTTACAAGTTCCCCGTGCACTGCACGGACTGAAATACTGCCCTTATTGGACCCCTCATTTTGTGTGCGTACAAGGAGGCCATAGAAAATACATCATGAAGAAGGTATAAGTGTGTTATTGGGTGCATGGCCTTTGGCCATGCACCCAAGACTGCAGAGTCTCACCACAACCACCTCAGTGATGTGTGGTAGTGTTTTTTTTTTTATAGGGGTGGTATACGTCAGTGCTTCTGGCCAGAGACTTCACTCCTAGCTGTATGTCCATAGATATTACATGGGATGGGTGTGCAGTGGCTTCCACGTCTAGAACGTATAACTTTGTTTTTGGGTGCATGGCCTTTGGCCATGCACCCAAGACTGCACCACTCCCCACAACTTGCCAATCGAAATGCAATACTATGGGTGTATCCATAGGTGTGACATGCTGCGGTGGTTGTGGCCAGGGCCTAGAGTCTTGGAAGTAAGGCCTTCGGCCATGCATCCAAGACTCTAGGCCCTGGCCACAACCACTGTAGCATGTGATGCCCATGGTGGCGTACTACTGAATATAATAATAGCCATCGGGAAAAGTAATGCAATCACGGCATGTTGTCAATTTCAATGTTGGCTGCCACTACGCGTGTGCTTTCAACAGTTACAAGTTTCCTGTCCGGCATGGATGAAGTGCTATCGTTATTACACCCCTCATTTTCTGTGCGTACAAGCTGTCCATGGAAAGTACATCATGAAGACCGACCCCCAGAACAAATGCATTGCTCACCCATGTCTTACTGTCTGAACCTTTCCCAACGGTCTGTGACACAGCAAAAGAGTTTTATAAATAGAGCATGTGTACGCTGGTTGTTGCTCCGCTTTTGGCGGATCCAAGATGTCGGGCGCACCCAAACAATCTGACGCATAATACATCTCGCAGCAGCCAATGGGCAGAGACGTCGCGTGTCTGCGGTCATGACGCCAGCCCCTTAGCCAATCGGTATCTTGTCCGTGGACCGAACAGAGAAGTGTGACCGCGAAGCGGACATAGATATCACTAATTTTTTCAGACCTACTTTTTGATAATTTTAAAGAAAAGTACTGCACGGAAGGTCACCAAATTTACAAAAGCACACTTTCTGGACCAAGCCCCTGTTCCTGCCGCAGATTTCATGAAAATCCATCCAGCCGTTTGACCTGTAGTCGTGCTCAAAGTTTTTCCCCCATTCAGTCTATGGGAAAAGACTTTTTGGGACCCCTTCTATAACTTTTGCCCCCCTGGACCAAACATCTCCAAACTTTGCAAAAAAAATTCAGAGTGGCCCATATACTTTTTTTTGCAAAGTTTGGTGACGATTCATCCAGGGGGAGCAAAGTTATAAGCCACCCAAAAAGTGTTCTTCCTATGGAAACAGCAACTTAACCATAACTACTCGGAATGTGATCCCCATATGTGTATCAGTGGCATATCCTATATTTTGTTGGTCCCACGTCTCTGAAGCAGCCCAAGTAATATCGTTCTGTAACTGGGGGAGAGAATAATTTATGTTGTAGTAACACTTGTTTGTTATGAAAAAGGAGGAGTGTTGTACTGTGACCCTCCCATGTCTGTTGCCCCTTTAAAGGAATGTGTCCCTCCCACGTATACTGCCCTTTTAAGATGGGCCATGATGACCGGCTGCAGACTCCAAGATGGAATGACCTGAGTCTGTGTCTCATTTCAGGCCTGCAGGCCCACACCGTGTGAGCATGAGCCTGCAGGCCATGTTGCCATGGGGCCCTCTTGCCACCAAAAAGTGGCCAGGGTCCGCATGTGCTGCGCAAGGTGCGCCCTGCCCCATCCAAGACTGGGTGTCCCCCGGCAACTCCCTGAGGCACTGGGCCTCCGTGGTGCTGGTGACTAGCACCCACAGGGGGCCGGCTTAATGTCAATGGCCGACCCCCCCAACAATGCTGTGGAAAACTAGTATGGGCCAAAACAAGATAATTAGCCATCTCGTGTAACTTTTCAGCTGATCCTCTTTGAAACCAAACGAATCTTTTGTTGCACCAGAAACCCCGCTGGTGCGCTCGATAAGGACGGTCATGTAATGCATCTTGTTTTTAATGACACATTTTAAATTAGAAACCTCTGACCATAAATTATCGATTCTGAGGGTTTGATTGTTTTGCATCCCACTAATAAAGCATGGGGGCATCTTGATATAGCATCCCCTTAGAAGTCGTTTTATAAACTACCATTACATTAAATGACGTAGGGAAGAGCTGAGATGCACAGCAGTGATTACAGATGCCACGATGCAGGCAGCGCCTCTCCCAATCCCGGGCCAAGATGGCCGCAGTGCCATCGATATTTGCACCTGCAGTTCATCTTTCCCAATTCCTAATGGCCGCTGTTCTGTAATATTTGGTATCCCATACCGATCCGGTATCCCCTGTCTTCGGCTGTCTTCATAGATCACAGACCAAAGTAGGAGAGTTCCTGTTGGAGTCCGACTTCGATCGGGCTCCAGGGTGATTTGAATTTGCACAATAAATCGCACGTTCAAAATGAGACGCGGGAGCCGAGGTAATGAGCTGCACTTCTCTTTTATTATCGACGCCAGAACTGGCGTCGGAGGCAGTAGCCCCGCCTCTTCCTTCTTCCGTGGCCACGCCGCACCATCGGCGTAAACAAAGAGGAAGGACTCAACTTTAGCAATGAACAAATAGATGTCCATGGAAATAGGACACAACATCTCCCCCCCACTTAAATGAGGAGCTCAGTTTTTACATTTCTTCTATCCACCTAGGTGGTCGGCGAATAGTCCGTTTGGATTGGATTGGGTGTGTCGCTGTCGCTGTCGTCCGCATCTCGTGCTTCCATCTGATACTCTGACTCCACTTCTGATGATTCCTGGTCAGTCCTCGAGCGATCAGTGATTGGTTCAGAGTGTCCTTCAAAGTTCTTGAAGAATGATGAGTTTCTCGTGATGGACCCTGAGGGGCTGGCTGCTGTTATCATGGAGCCACTTACGTGCGTCACTTCTAGGGGCTCAGGTCTAAATGCCGGGGTGTCTTTGGTGTTTTGTTCTTGCCTTACCAGCACCACGTCGCCCACTTGAATGTGACAAGGCTTGGCCTGTCTCTTTAGATCAGTGTAGGTCTTCGTTAACTGTTTGCTCCGCTTATCTCTTTTGATGGCGTCACCAACGGCCGTTGGCGACGGGCGGGCCTGAGGATTGTGTGGCAGTTGCGTGCGTATGATGCGCCCGAACATTAGTGTGGACGGACACACCCCTGTGGTGCTGTGTGGAGTGTTCCGGTACTCGCGTAGGAGGGTGCAGATGGCCTGCATGAATGAACGATTGGTGATGGAACATATTTGGAGGGTTCTCTTGAGAGAGCTCATGAATTTTTCAGCCATTCCGTTCGCTTGTGGCCACAGAGGTGTGATTGTTCTATGCTGGAAACCAAGGTGTTCTGCGAACATTGCGAAGTCATGTCCACTGAACGGTGGGCCATTGTCTGACTTAACTGTCGATGGTATACCATAATCAGCAAATGTCTTGTCCAGGGCGGGTATAACCGCTTGGGCACTTGTAGAGTGAATGAGATGCACCTCCGGGAACCTTGACATTTCGTCTATAATTACCAGAACATATTTCCCGTTTGCCAGGGGTCCAAACATGTCTACAGCCACGCGGTCCCATACTTGTGGGGGCATCTCTGATGGTTGTAGGGGTGCCGGGAATGTTCGGTGGCCCACCGCCTGGCAGGTAAGGCAATTGCCGAGAATCTGTTCTACTTGTTCGTCCATTTTGGGGAACCAGACCTTTGTTCTGAGTTGTCTCTTGGTGGACACTATTCCGCGGTGGCCAGCGTGAGCTATGTCCAGTATTTGCTTCTGCAGGCTTGAGGGTATTACAATTCGGTTCTCCTTGAGCAGCAAACCTTCCGGGGACACAGATAGCGTGTGGCGTATCAGTTTGAAAATACGGAGTTGAGCCTTTTCGGCTTCGGTCAGGTCTTTCTTGATTTTCAATGATTTGTATATCATGTCATTGATGACATTCACGGTGGCGCCCGTGTCTATCAGAAATTCTAGGTCTTGGCCGTTCAGTTGGAGTAGTAAGGTCGGAGTGTATTCAGTCGCTGTGGCATTTCCAATGGCATGTACGTAGGCTCGTTTTCTTTCTCCACTGGAGGAAGAGGACCTAATTATCTGTCGGTCCTGAGGCGAATCATCCACGTATCTGATCCTATGTCTTGGTCAGCGGTGTGGAGAGTAGCGTCTGCTCTCTCGGTGGTTGGATGTTTCTCTCTCTCTCCTCTCTTCTCGCCTCCTTGATGAGGGCGCTTGTTCTTTGGTTGAGCTGTGAGAGCGTCTCCTTCCATGTGTGGAGCCTCGATGTGAGTTTCTGCGCGGGCTCTCCCGCCTAAAGCGTCCGCCTTCTCTGTTGCTTCCCGAGTTGTGGAGGGATTTGATGTTCTTGCAGACGGACTGGAAGTGGTTGTCCCCCCGCATTTGTCGCACTGGTGTCCAATCGCCGGGCATGGACCTACATGGGGAAAGCGGAAACCACATCGATAGCATTTCTTTTGTTCCGTCGGGCTGACAGGCGTGCGGATGGGGCAGAGAGAGGCTGATTTTGCATTTTGCGTGATGGAAATGTTGCCTAGAGATTCCGTTTGTAGGGTTAGTGCAGCATCGGCTCTTGCAATTTGAAGGATCTCTTCTAGTGTCCTGCTTTTCTGTAGCAATTTTCTTCGAAAGTCAGGGGAGCCGCACCCTGCGATGGCTTGAGATTTCAGGGCCTCTTCGGTGGAGTATTTATCAAAGTCGCAATACTTGGCTCTTTTCCTTAGCCTCATGATAAAGTTGTCCACAACAGTTCTGAGACTCGGTAAGTTTTGAGCCTCGGTATGGGATACCAAATGTTCCATAACGCCGGCATAACGCCCGAGTTCCATACAGCCACGGTGAAACCTGCTACTTTCCCCTCTTAAAACTCGCTACTTTCCCCTCTTAAAACTCGCTACTTTCCCCTCTCAAATGGAGTGCACGCAATTCCAGGTTGTCTCATCATATCGCATTTTAACACAATAAAAAAGTCAAAACAGTCAGAATCATTACAGATGCAGGGAACTCATCTTTTAGAGCTCTATCCAGGCGCTGTGGGGCGAAATACATGCACATCTCCTGATTTGCTTATGGATTGCACCAACAGAAATTACTTCACAGAAAGCACATTGCTAGGAGCATCATCAGTCTTTGATGCTTGGAGGCACCATGGAAGTGACTTTAGAATAAGTTGTCATAAGTAAGCCAAGAGGCAAATAATTTTGTGAGGCAAAATACCTAAAATGCACTTTATATATGGAGCAAGTAAGGCTTTTTAAAAAAAAAAAATAGCATCATATATTAACACATAAGCTTTGAAGTGAATCACTTACCGAGCTGCAGATAAGACAGTCCAATTAAATGATCTGCCCAGGATCACACACTGGTTAAAATAGTGAAACCGGGATATGGACAATTTAAGCAACTGAGCACATCTTTACAGTCATTATTTCATAAAGCATGCAGCATTATGCAAACTTCTCACACCTGATCACTTCCTGCCGTGTACATTTCTAAAGGGACAAAAGTCCCTGCTAATAGTCCCCCCTCCCTCCCATCAGTGCCTAATGGCTCACATTGAAATGCTCTGTTGACACAGAGCAACTTGAGAGCCCCTCTGCTGCTGCCCTGAGCTCCTTGGGACATTGTCCTGCCAGAGGTTTCGGAAAGGGTAAGGTGTCCTACTGCCAGGACAATTACTGTGCTGAGCAGGAATTACTCAGCACACATTGTCCTGCCAGCAGGACATCTTTCTCATTGGGTACCCTCATTGAGGTGCCGAACGGGTCGGGTGGCCCACTGACGAAAGTCCCGGTCAGGCTCTAAAAAGAGCCTGTGGGGTGGCAACTTGGCCCCCCCACTCCCGCGGCTCGGTACGCCACTGTTACTTGATGAGTCAGCCGAACTGCTTTGAGTTGAATGAAACTTAGTTGGTCATATGGTTATTTGTAGCTTAAAAAATCATAGCTGCCAACACTTAGTGGGTTATATAATTAGTAGCTAAATAAATCACAGCTGCCAACAGTGATGGAAATGACTACACAAACTATGGCTGAAAATTGAAAAAATACTCCAGAATACTACCTCCTTAGGGAAATTGACCAGATAGATGGGTTCACTGTAGAGGGTGTGGCGTAGCGGTGCAGTCATCATGGCTGGCACGTAAAACACATACAAATAATATTTCATTTTACAGGGTTGACATGAAATGCAGATAAATCACACAATAAACGAGACTGACAATATATATATATATATATATATATATATATATTACACATCTCATAGCATAGTGGGAGTATTTGTGCTGTTTCCCTTTTAAGAACATGTATTGTCCCTCTAAGGATGTGTCATGACAGCCTCATACCTGACTGTGAAAAGAAGGAGCCTGCGCACGCACGTGCAATACCACGGCGGTAGACTAAATGTAATGGCACTCTGTCTCTGTGTCTCATTGTGTTGGGCCTGCAAGCTTACCCTGTGTGATCACAGGCCTGTGGCCCTGCTAGTCTGGGTGCAGTCTGGGTGCCCCCAGACAAGCATGTGTAACCTGGGTGTCTCCAGGCCACTGGCCCGCTGTGTGATAGCAGAGCAGCTGCTTGTCCGGGAGCCCACGGCAGCTGCGGTCTTGTCGTGTGACCACGGCGATCAGGGTAATACCTGTCACATTAATTGTGTGTCGGTGCCCCGAGCACCCCTTGGGCTGGCCCAGAGTCACAGTGCACAGAAAGAATTTGTGTACTCCACTACCCAATTCAAGGGATAGTTCAGTCAGTATTTTGTTAAATGTTAACCCTCAAAATTAAGGGGATACCAAATATTACAACCCTATATCAGCTGTAATATTTGGTATCCCCTTCAAAAAAAGGATGGGATAGCTTCCAGAAGCTGTCATAGTGTAGGCTTATGGTGTACTTCCCTCCCCAATGCAAGGGATAGTTCAAGCAGTGCGTTGTTAAATGTTATCCCTCAAAATCAAGGGGATACCAAATATTACAACCCTATATTAGCTGTAATATTTGGTATCCCCTTCAAAAAAAGGATGAGATGGCTTCCAGAAGCTGTCACAGTGTAGGCTTATGATGTTCTCCCCTCTCCAATGCCAGGGATAGTTCAAGCAGTGCATTGTTAAATGTTACCCTTCAACATCAAGGGGATACAAAATATTACAACCCTATATTAGCCATTATATTTGGTATCCCCTTCAGAAAAAGAATGGTATGGCTTCCGAAAGCTGTCACAGTGTAGGCTTATGATGTACTCCCCTCCCCAATGCAAGAGATAGTTCAAGCAGTGCGTTGTTACATGTTACCCCTCAACATCAAGGGGATACCAAATATTACAACCCTATATTAGCTGTAATATTTGGTATCCCCTTCAAAAAACAAGTGGGATAGCTTCCAGAAGCAGGCATAGTGTAGACAAACAATGTACTCCCCCCTGCAATGCAAGGGATAGTTGAAGCAGCGCTTTGTTAAATGTTACCCCTCAACATCAAGGGGATATCAAATATTACAACCCTATATCAGCTGTAATATTTGGTATCCCCTTCAAAAAAAGGATGGGATGGCTTCCAGAAGCTGACACAGTAAAGGCTTATGATGTACTCACCTCCCCAATGCAAGGGATACTTCAAGCAGTGCGTTGTTAAATGTTACCCTTCAAAATCAAGGGGATACCAAATATTACAACCCTATATTAGCTGTAATATTTGGTATCCCCTTCAGAAAAAGGATGGGATAGCTTCCAGAAGCTGTCATAGTGTAGGCTTATGGTGTACTTCCCTCCCCAATGCAAGGGATAGTTCAAGCAGTGCGTTGTTAAATGTTAGCCCGCAAAATCAAGGGGATACCAAATATTACAACCCTATATTAGCTGTAATATTTGGTATCCCCTTCAGAAAAAGGGTGGGATAGCTTCCAGAAGCAGTCATAGTGTAGCCTTATGGTGTACTTCTCTCCGCAATGCAAGGGATATTTCAAGCAGTGCGTTGTTAAATGTTACCCCTCTAAATCAAGGGGATACCAAATATTACAACCCTATATTAGCTGTAATATTTGGTATCCCCTTCAGAAAAAGGATGGGGTAACTTCCAGAAGCTGTCATAGTGTAGGCTTATGGTGTACTTCCCTCCCCAATGCAAGGGATAGTTCAAGCAGTGCATTGTTAAATATTACCCCTCAAAATCAAGGGGATACCAAATATTACAACCCTATATTAGCTGTAATATTTGGTATCCCCTTCAGAAAAAGGATGGGATGGCTTCCAGAAGCTGTCACAGTGTAGGCTTATGATGTACTCCCCTCCCAATGCAAGGGATAGTTCAAGCAGTGCGTTGTTAAATGTTACCTCTCAGAATCAAGGGGATACCAAATATTACAACCCTATGTTAGCTGTAATATTTGGTATCCCCTTCAAAAAACAGGTGGTATAGCTTCCAGAAGGAGGCATGGTGTAGACAAACAATGTACTCCCCCCTGCAATGCAAGGGATAGTTCAAGCAGCGCTTTGTTAAATGTTATCTCTCAACATCAAGGGGATACCAAATATTACAACCCTATATCAGCTGTAATATTTGGTATCCCCTTCAAAAAAAGGATGGGATGGCTTCCAGAAGCTGACACAGTGAAGGCTTATGATGTACTCCCCTCCCCAATGCAAGGGATAGTTCAAGCAGTGAGTTGTTAAATGTTACCCCTCAAAATCAAGGGGATACCAAATATTACAACCCTTTATTAGCTGTAATATTTGGTATCCCCTTCAGAAAAAGGATGGGGTAGATTCCAGAAGCTGTCATATTGTAGGCTTATGGTGTACTTCCCTCCCCAATGCAAGGGATATTTCAAGCAGTGCATTGTTAAATGTTACCCCTCAACATCAAGGGGATACCAAATATTACAACCCTATATTAGCTGTAATATTTGGTATCCCCTTCAGAAAAAGGATGGGATAGCTTCCAGAAGCTGTCATAGTGTAGGCTTATGGTGTACTTCCCTCCCCAATGCAAGGGATAGTTCAAGCAGTGCGTTGTTAAATGTTACCCCTCAACATCAAGGGGATACCAAATATTACAACCCTATATTAGCCATTATATTTGGTATCCCCTTCATAAAAAGGATGGGATGGCTTCCAGAAGCTATCACAGTGTAGGCTTATGATGTACTCCCCTCCCCAATGCAAGGGATAGTTCAAGCAGTGCTTTGTTATATGTTGCCCCTCAACATCAAGGGGATACCAAATATTACAACCCTATATTAGCCATTATATTTGGTATCCCCTTCAAAAAAAGAATGGGATGGCTTCCAGAAGCTGCCACAGTGTAGGCTTATGATGTACTCCCCTCCCAATGCAAGGGATAGTTCAAGCAGTGCTTTGTTAAATGTTACCCCTCAAAATCAAGGGAATACCAAATATTACAGCACTATATTAGCTGTAATATTTGGTATCCCCTTCAAAAAAGGATATGATGGCTTCCAGAAGCTGTTGTAGTGTAGGCTTATGGTGTACTGCCCTCCCCAATGCAAGGGATAGTTTAAGCAGTGCTTTGGTAAATGTTGCCCCTCAACATCAAGGGGATACCAAATATTACAACCCTATATTAGCCATTATATTTGGTATCCCCTTCAAAAAAAGAATGGGATGGCTTCCAGAAGCTGCCACAGTGTAGGCTTATGATGTACTCCCCTCCCAATGCAAGGGATAGTTCAAGCAGTGCTTTGTTAAATGTTACTCCTCAAAATCAAGGGAATACCAAATATTACAGCACTATATTAGCTGTAATATTTGGTATCCCCTTCAAAAAAGGATATGATGGC
This sequence comes from Ambystoma mexicanum, assembly GCF_040938575.1. Taxonomy (NCBI): domain Eukaryota; kingdom Metazoa; phylum Chordata; class Amphibia; order Caudata; family Ambystomatidae; genus Ambystoma; species Ambystoma mexicanum. The sequence continues at coordinate 58,351,410 of NC_090938.1, forward strand.
TTCCAGAAGCTGTTGTAGTGTAGGCTTATGGTGTACTGCCCTCCCCAATGCAAAGGATAGTTTAAGCAGTGCTTTGGTAAATGTTGCCCCTCAACATCAAGGGGATACCAAATATTACAACCCTATATTAGCCATTATATTTGGTATCCCCTTCAAAAAAGGATGGGATGGCTTCCAGAAGCTGTCACAGTGTAGGCTTATGATGTACTCCCCTCCCAATGCAAGGGATAGTTCAAGCAGTGCTTTGTTAAATGTTACCCCTCAAAATCAAGGGAATACCAAATATTACAGCACTATATTAGCTGTAATATTTGGTATCCCCTTCAAAAAAGGATATGATGGCTTCCAGAAGCTGTTGTAGTGTAGGTTTATGATGTACTCCTTTCCCCAATGCAAGAGATAGTTCAAGCAGTGCTTTGTTAAATGTTACCCCTCAAAATCAAGGGGATACCAAATATTACAACACTATATTAGCTGTAATATTTGGGATCCCATTCATAAAATGGATGAAAAAATCAAGGGGATACCAAATATTACAACACTATATTAGCTGTAATATTTGGTATCCCATTCATAAAAAGGATGAAAAAATCAAGGGGATACCAAATATTACAACACTATATTAGCTGTAATATTTGGTATCCCCTTCATAAAAAGGATGAGATGGCTTCCAGAAGCTGTCACAGTGTAGGCTTATGATGTACTGCCCTCCCCAATGCAAGGGATAGTTCAAGCAGTGCTTTGTTATATGTTACCCCTCAAAACCAAGGGGATACCAAATATTACAACACTATATTAGCTGTAATATTTGGTATCCCCTTCAAAAAAAGGATGCAATGGCTTCCAAAAGCTGTCACAATGTAGGCTTCTGATGTGCTCCTCTCCCCAATGCAAGAGATAGTTCAAGCAGTGCGTTGTTAAATGTTACCCCTCAAAATCAAGGGGATACCAAATATTACAACACTATATTAGCTGTATTATTTGGTATCCCCTTCATAAAAAGGATGAGATGGCTTCCAGAAGCTGTCACAGTGTAGGCTTATGATGTACTGCCCTCCCCAATGCAAGGGATAGTTCAAGCAGTGCTTTGTTAAATTATTACCCCTCAAAATCAAGGGGATACCAAATATTACAACACTATATTAGCTGTAATATTTGGTATCCCATTCATAAAAAGGATGAGATGGCTTCCAGAAGCTGTCACAGTGTAGGCTTATGATGTACTCCCCTCCCCAATGCAAGGGATAGTTCAAGCAGTGCTTTGTTAAATGTTACCCCTCAAAATCAAGGGGATACCAAATATTACAACCCTATATTAGCCATTATATTTGGTATCCCCTTCAAAAAAGGATGAGATGGCTTCCAGAAGCTGTCACAGTGTAGGCTTATGATGTACTCCCCTCCCCAATACAAGGGATAGTTCAAGCAGTGCTTTGTTGTATGTTGCCCCTCAACATCAAGGGGATACCAAATATTACAACTCTATATTAGCTGTAATATTTGGTATCCCCTTCAAAGAAAGGATGCAATGGCTTCCAAAAGCTGTCACAATGTAGGCTTCTGATGTACTCCTCTCCCCAATGCAAGAGATAGTTCAAGCAGTGCGTTGTTAAATGTTACCCCTCAACATCAACGGGATACCAAATATTACAGCACTATATTAGCTGTAATATTTGGTATCCCCTTCAAAAAAAGGATGAGATGGCTTCCAGAAGCTGTCGCAGTGTAGGCTTATGATGTACTCCCCTCCCGAATGCAAGGGATAGTTGAATCAGTGCTTTGTGAAATGTTACCCCTCAACATCAAGGGGATACCAAATATTACAACACTATATTAGCTGTAATATTTGGTATCCCCTTCAGAAAAAGGATGGGATAGCTTCCAGAAGCTGTCATAGTGTAGGCTTATGGGGTACTTCCCTCCCCAATGCAAGGGATAGTTCAAGCAGTGCGTTGTTAAATGTTAGCCCGCAAAATCAAGGGGATACCAAATATTACAACCCTATATTAGCTGTAATATTTGGTATCCCCTTCAGAAAAAGGGTGGGATAGCTTCCAGAAGCAGTCATAGTGTAGCCTTATGGTGTACTTCTCTCCGCAATGCAAGGGATATTTCAAGCAGTGCGTTGTTAAATGTTACCCCTCTAAATCAAGGGGATACCAAATATTACAACCCTATATTAGCTGTAATATTTGGTATCCCCTTCAGAAAAAGGATGGGGTAACTTCCAGATGCTGTCATAGTGTAGGCTTATGGTGTACTTCCCTCCCCAATGCAAGGGATAGTTCAAGCAGTGCATTGTTAAATATTACCCCTCAAAATCAAGGGGATACCAAATATTACAACCCTATATTAGCTGTAATATTTGGTATCCCCTTCAAAAAACAGGTGGGATAGCTTCCAGAAGGAGGCATAGTGTAGACAAACAATGTACTCCCCACCTGCAATGCAAGGGATAGTTCAAGCAGCGCTTTGTTAAATGTTACCCCTCAAAATCAAGAGGATACAGAATATTACAACCCTATATTAGCTGTAATATTTGGTATCCCCTTCAGAAAAAGGATGGTATAGCTTCCAGAAGCTGTCATAGTGTAGGTTTATGATGTACTTCCCTCCCCAATGCAAGGGATAGTTCAAGCAGTGCGTTGTTAAATGTTACCCCTCAAAATCAAGGGGATACCAAATATTGCAACCCTATATTAGCTGTAATATTTGGTATCCCCTTCAGAAAAAGGATGGGATGGCTTCCAGAAGCTGTCACAGTGTAGGCTTATGATGTACTCCCCTCCCAATGCAAGGGATAGTTCAAGCAGTGCGTTGTTAAATGTTACCTCTCAGAATCAAGGGGATACCAAATATTACAACCCTATGTTAGCTGTAATATTTGGTATCCCCTTCAAAAAACAGGTGGTATAGCTTCCAGAAGGAGGCATGGTGTAGACAAACAATGTACTCCCCCCTGCAATGCAAGGGATAGTTCAAGCAGCGCTTTGTTAAATGTTATCTCTCAACATCAAGGGGATACCAAATATTACAACCCTATATCAGCTGTAATATTTGGTATCCCCTTCAAAAAAAGGATGGGATGGCTTCCAGAAGCTGACACAGTGAAGGCTTATGATGTACTCCCCTCCCCAATGCAAGGGATAGTTCAAGCAGTGAGTTGTTAAATGTTACCCCTCAAAATCAAGGGGATACCAAATATTACAACCCTTTATTAGCTGTAATATTTGGTATCCCCTTCAGAAAAAGGATGGGGTAGATTCCAGAAGCTGTCATATTGTAGGCTTATGGTGTACTTCCCTCCCCAATGCAAGGGATATTTCAAGCAGTGCATTGTTAAATGTTACCCCTCAACATCAAGGGGATACCAAATATTACAACCCTATATTAGCTGTAATATTTGGTATCCCCTTCAGAAAAAGGATGGGATAGCTTCCAGAAGCTGTCATAGTGTAGGCTTATGGTGTACTTCCCTCCCCAATGCAAGGGATAGTTCAAGCAGTGCGTTGTTAAATATTACCCCTCAAAATCAAGGGGATACCAAATATTACAACCCTATATTAGCTGTAATATTTGGTATCCCCTTCAAAAAAAGGATGGGATAGCTTCCAGAAGCTGTCATAGTGTAGGCTTATGGTGTACTCCCCTCCCCAATGCAAGGGATAGTTCAAGCAGTGCGTTGTTAAATGTTACCCCTCAACATCAAGGGGATACCAAATATTACAACCCTATATTAGCCATTATATTTGGTATCCCCTTCATAAAAAGGATGGGATGGCTTCCAGAAGCTATCACAGTGTAGGCTTATGATGTACTCCCCTCCCCAATGCAAGGGATAGTTCAAGCAGTGCTTTGTTATATGTTGCCCCTCAACATCAAGGGGATACCAAATATTACAACCCTATATTAGCCATTATATTTGGTATCCCCTTCAAAAAAAGAATGGGATGGCTTCCAGAAGCTGTCACAGTGTAGGCTTATGATGTACTCCCCTCCCAATGCAAGGGATAGTTCAAGCAGTGCTTTGTTAAATGTTACCCCTCAAAATCAAGGGAATACCAAATATTACAGCACTATATTAGCTGTAATATTTGGTATCCCCTTCAAAAAAGGATATGATGGCTTCCAGAAGCTGTTGTAGTGTAGGCTTATGATGTACTGCCCTCCCCAATGCAAGGGATAGTTTAAGCAGTGCTTTGGTAAATGTTGCCCCTCAACATCAAGGGGATACCAAATATTACAACCCTATATTAGCCATTATATTTGGTATCCCCTTCAAAAAAGGATGGGATGGCATCCAGAAGCTGTCACAGTGTAGGCTTATGATGTACTCCCCTCCCAATGCAAGGGATAGTTCAAGCAGTGCTTTGTTAAATGTTACCCCTCAAAATCAAGGGAATACCAAATATTACAGCACTATATTAGCTGTAATATTTGGTATCCCCTTCAAAAAAGGATATGATGGCTTCCAGAAGCTGTTGTAGTGTAGGTTTATGATGTACTCCTTTCCCCAATGCAAGAGATAGTTCAAGCAGTGCTTTGTTAAATGTTACCCCTCAAAATCAAGGGGATACCAAATATTACAACACTATATTAGCTGTAATATTTGGTATCCCATTCATAAAAAGGATGAAAAAATCAAGGGGATACCAAATATTACAACACTATATTAGCTGTAATATTTGGTATCCCCTTCATAAAAAGGATGAGATGGCTTCCAGAAGCTGTCACAGTGTAGGCTTATGATGTACTGCCCTCCCCAATACAAGGGATAGTTCAAGCAGTGCTTTGTTATATGTTACCCCTCAAAATCAAGGGGATACCAAATATTACAACTCTATATTAGCTGTAATATTTGGTATCCCCTTCAAAAAAAGGATGCAATGGCTTCCAAAAGCTGTCACAGTGTAGGCTTATGATGTACTCCCCTCCCCAATGCAAGGGATTGTTCAAGCAGTGCTTTGTTAAATGTTACCCCTCAAAATCAAGGGGATACCAAATATTACAACACTATATTAGCTGTATTATTTGGTATCCCCTTCATACAAAGGATGAGATGGCTTCCAGAAGCTGTCACAGTGTAGGCTTATGATGTACTGCCCTCCCCAATGCAAGGGATAGTTCAAGCAGTGCTTTGTTATATGTTGCCCCTCAACATCAAGGGGATACCAAATATTACAACTCTATATCAGCTGTAATATTTGGTATCCCCTTCAAAGAAAGGATGCAATGGCTTCCAAAAGCTGTCACAATGTAGGCTTCTGATGTACTCCTCTCCCCAATGCAAGAGATAGTTCAAGCAGTGCGTTGTTAAATGTTACCCCTCAACATCAACGGGATACCAAATATTACAGCACTATATTAGCTGTAATATTTGGTATCCCCTTCAAAAAAAGGATGAGATGGCTTCCAGAAGCTGTCGCAGTGTAGGCTTATGATGTACTCCCCTCCCGAATGCAAGGGATAGTTGAATTAGTGCTTTGTGAAATGTTACCCCTCAACATCAAGGGGATACCAAATATTACAACCCTATATTAGCCATTATATTTGGTATCCCCTCAAAAAAAGGATGGGATGGCTTCCAGAAGCTGTCACAGTGTAGGCTTATGATGAGCTCCCCTCCCCAATGCAAGGGATAGTTCAAACAGTGCGTTGTTAAATGTTACCGCTCAAAATCAAGGGGATACCAAATATTACAACACTATATTAGCTGTAATATTTGGCATCCCCTTCATAAAAAGGATGAGATGGCTTCCAGAAGCTGTCACAGTGTAGGCTTATGATGTACTCTCCTCCCCAATGCAAGGGATAGTTTAAGCAGTGCTTTGTTAAATGTTACCCCCTCAAAATCAAGGGGATACCAAATATTACAACACTATATTAGCTGTAATATTTGGTATCCCCTTCAAAAAAGGATGAGATGGCTTCCAGAAGCTGTCACAGTGTAGGCTTATGATGTACTCCCCTCCCCAATGCAAGGGATAGTTCAAGCAGTGCTTTGTTAAATGTTACCCCTCAAAATCAAGGGGATACCAAATATTACAACACTATATTAGCTGTAATATTTGGTATCCCCTTCAAAAAAAGGATGAGATGGCTTCCAGAAGCTGTCACAGTGTAGGCGTATGATGTACTCCCCTCCCCAATGCAAGGGATAGTTCAAGCAGTGCTTTGTTAAATGTTACCCCTCAAAATCAAGGGGATACCAAATATTACAACACTATATTAGCTGTAATATTTGGTATCCCCTTCAAAAAAAGGATGCGATGGCTTCCAAAAGCTGTCACAATGTAGGCTTCTGATGTACTCCTCTCCCCAATGCTAGAGATAGTTGAAGCAGTGCGTTGTTAAATGTTACCTCTCAAAATCAAGGGGATACCAAATATTACAACACTATTTTAGCTGTAATATTTGGTATCCCCTTCAAAAAAAGGATGAGATTGCTTTCAGAAGTCATTGCCTTCATTTGGCAGTGCTTCCATCTCCTGTTGTGGGAGCTCAGGTGGTGCTCTCTCTGGTTGTGGGCGACTCCTGTCGATGTCTTGCCTCCGATTCGGCCTCCAGTCACCCTCTAGGTTTCTTTCCACCCAGCTCCACGCTTCTCTGGGATCCGTGAAATGCAATGTCGTACGGTTGTGGTACATTTTCAGTTGTGCTGGGAACAGAAGTCTGTATTTTATGTGAACAGCTTGAAGGCGTTTCTTGAGTGGGTCGAAGGACTGCCTCGCTTTCTGAACCTCCCTGGTGAAGTCTGGGGAAAAGGCGATTCTGGGGGCATTAAATGTTATGGAGCCCTTAGTTCTGGCCATCTGCAGTATGGCATCCCGATCCCTATAGTTCAGGAGATTTGCTATTACCGTACGCGGGGGAGCTCTGGGTATTTGTCTGCCCGTTGGTGAGCACGTTCAACTGAGAAGAATTTTGATAGGGTCTTGGGAGTGAATAGATCCGCAAGCCATTGCTCTAGGAATAGCTCCATGCTCGGGCCTTCAGAGTTTTCAGGCAATCCAAGGATCCAGATGTTGTTCCGTCTTGCTCTGCCCTCACTCTCTTCCACTCATTCTTCCAGTGCCTTGAGGCGTGCCAATGCTCCGGTCATTTGGTGATTTACAGTCCTCAGCCTGTCCTCTTTTTCCGACATGCGGCCCTCTGCTTCCCCGGTACGAGCCGTGAATTTCTGCAGCTCATGGCGCAATAGCGACACCTCAGTACTTATGCCATCCATCTTTTTTTCCATGGAGGTCCTTGAGTTGGTGATAGCATTCATGATGTCTTTAAGGGACATATTGTCATCCTTCGGTCCCAATGCATCGCCATGGTGCCCTGCTCCTGCGGGGGCACTTGGGTAGTGATTGTGTACTGCTCCATTTTGCTCTGCGTTGTCGCGTTTTTGCCCTGTCTTTCCCCATGGTGGTCAAGCCAGTGTTGAGTTGCAGTTGCTCCCTTCCCTCTCAGCCTATGTTTGTGTAGCTGTTTAGGTCAGTGGGGTGCTCGCTTCGGGCGCAACGATTCGGCAAGGCACCATCCAGTTGTTGCTGTTGGTTCAGGATCTTTTGGATACTGGTCAAGTGGTTCACCAGAGACACTTGTTCCGCCTTTGCAGGTGCACTGTCCAGCGTTTATTACCAAATGGTGCTGTCCGTGACCACCCGGCTGCGGTACTCCAAAGACGGCAGAGCCACAAGCCTTGGCTTCTATCTCGCTAGGGAGGTGCTGTTGTAATCTCTAACACCTCTTCCCTCCTTTTGGTTTCTCTTACGGTTTATATGCACTGTCCACATTGTGGTTTTCTTCCCAGAAGTCCGCTGCGTAATCACCTATGCCCTCTCCCTCCTTTGTTTTGTTGGCCTGAGGATTGGCTTGGTCGGCACCCTATCTTTCGGGAAGGAGGTGTTTCCATTAGTCTCAGTTCAAACGTGTGTCTTAGACTCATACAGTGCAGGATTAGGGGCCCTGTTGCCGCTTCACGCCACGGACAAGCAGACCAGTACTCCAGTTGCCTCCTTTCCTGGGAGCCGTGCTTGTTTCAGTTGTCCTCAGTAGTAGTCTTTGATCGGGGCCCGTGATATCAGAATGTTGTTTTGCTCTCTCAAATCCCTTCAGCTTCTGAAGTGCGTGCTGCCACTCAGGTCGGCGCACCGGTTGTGTACAAGCACGCCTCCCAGCAGGTGGTCGCTTTTGATAACGGTCTGGGCTCACAAGCGATTTTAAGTGTGTAAACCACGTTTATTGCTGCGTGTTATGGGCTTAGGAGATGTATTCACAAGATATTAGTCTTATTGGGTTCACCTTGGACACTCAGCGCTCAGCCACATCACTACTTTATTGGGACCTCGGAGCGTTGTAGATTCAGTGCGCAGTTCTCATTCACTTTATAACAGCCATGCCCTCAGCGTAGGCAGCTTACCTTCCATTCTCGGTTGCTTTGTGGAACGTGTGTTGGAATCCACGAGTCGCGTTCCACTTTCAGGGTCCCACTGTGAGCGGTTGGGGTCCAGGGATAATTCTGCTGCGTATCGTTGTTGGTAGGCAGTTTAGCTTTTTCGCACCGTCTCTGGGTAGGAGACGTGTTTGATTTGGTTGCCCCCGCTCACTCCTTGTCGCAGGCGCTGCTCGCTTTGCTGTCGGCCTGGCTCTCCTGCAACCGGAGCGCCTTCAGGCAGCCTTCTTCGGTTTGCCTGCTAGCTCGGGTCGCGTCGTTACCAAGGGCCCACAGCAGCTTCTCGCAGCCTCAGATGTGACCGCCCCATCGACCGCCGGGGCAGCAGGTAGGAGCCGAGCCCCGCTGGCACTTGGAGATCCCATCAGGGGGAGGACCCATAGCGCAGCTCACCTTGTTGCTGCAGTGATCAGGATCGTAACGTCGGCTGGTCCTCTCTGTCGTCCTCAAGCAGGGTTGCTCCACCTCGTATCGGAGCAGGGGATGCCAGTGCCCGCCTGCTTTCATGGGCGCGTTCACCGCCTACTCGCAGTGTTGTTTGGGGTCGGGATCACTGTTTAGACTTCCTGATTTCGGCCTCAGCGATGTGATGGTAGTTGCTGTCGCGGGGCGCTTGGTTCAGTGGAACCTTTAACGTAATGCGCACCTTCCTCTTAGCTCGCAGTCCCGGCGGCCATCTTGTCTGGCATACGCAGTCAGCCGCTTCTGGATTCCCCAGCGCGTATCTCCGGAACCACACGTCGGTTCAGGTCCATAGTGCAGCGACCCGTTGCAGAAGGGTTCCGCTTTTGGAAGCTATTTTTGTGAGTTTAACAACATGAACTGTCAGGATAAAGGCAGGATCTAGCTGGCGGACTGGGAGCAGTGAGGAATCACGTCCTCATTGCCCGCTTGCTGGCCACACCCCCCTCCAACCTTGGTGATTATTGAAGGTAAGGTTACCTGGTATATCGGGTGCTTTGCATCCGTTTACCATGCGCAGCCCCTATTCGATGAGCCATAAACACATTTGGAGACCATTTGCACACACTCGTCCATATTTCATTGTGGGCAAGGGGATGTTCAGTGACCAGTCCTCCAGCGGATCTGACAGATCCTTTGGCAGATCTACACCCATTTTGAGGTTAAAATCTCCTCCCCATATGCATTGCTCATTACGATTCCTCCTGTTTAGAAATAACTCATCAATAAACGCCTTGACTTTGGCTAACCTGTCTGCCTCAGCCTTATGGGGGTTGTTATAGAGGTTCAAAATGATTAACGTGTCCCCCTGAGAGGGTAAAATACGGAGCACCTGTAGGTAGTCCATGTTAGTCTCCACTACCCTAAACCTACAGGTTAGGGAGGCTTCAATCAAAATCGCCAGACCCCCATAACATCTTACTCTAGCATTTTTTTTGCTGAGATCCCCTACGATGTGTAGCCATCTAACAGTGTGGTCTCCAAGGCTCAGGTCTCTTGCAGGAGAATGACATTGTGTTTTTTTAAATTTTATTTATTTTTATTGGTTTTATGAAACAACAGAGAACCTTCGGAGCAAACATGAAAGGGACTTGGGCCTCATTACGACCCAGGCGGTAAGTTACCGCCTGGGTCGTACCTTTACCACCATGGCGTAAACTACGATTACGCCATGGTGGTTGGCGGATTTACCGCCCCATTCCGAGGTGAGTGGGGCGGTAAGTCCCCATTAACCCATTTACCCTTCCCCATTCCCATTTTTGCCCCATAGGGCATAATGGGAGTGGGGAAGGCGTTAATTACTCCACCGTAAATTACGGTGGCGTAATTAACAACAAGGTCCCTTAGCGCCATGGATTTTAACACCTGCTAAAAGCAGGTGTTAAAACCTCCATGGCGCTAAGGGACCTCGGAATCAGGCGGTAAGGGTCGACGCTGTTTACGCCACCGTAAACCCCTTACCGCCTGGGTCCTAATGAGGCCCCTTGTGTCCCTATAAACCTTATACAAAAAAAAATTAGATAATTCCCTGGTGTATACACCCTCCCCTCCCTCCTCCCCCCAACCCGCTTTCAAGGCACAGTCTCTGATCGCTGCTTTCACTTATACTGTTCAATCCATTGCCGGCAGTCCCGACCGGGCACTAGATCGTCGGAAATGGGCCGATTCCTCTGAATTAAAGTCTGTGTTTTCCAAGTTAACTATTTGGTGGGGCCGATGTCACTGTTCTCTGGGAATTTCAACCAGTACTTTCCATGTTACTAAAAGCACTAAAGAACCCAAGCCATTCAGTCTCTATCAGAACGCTGGATCCCTGTATAGCTTCTGTGATCTTTTCCATAAGATAAATATCCCTGGCCACTGCCACCCATTCTTTCTTCATGGGGAGGCAGGTCCTTTTCCAAGTTCTAGCTCGACAGGCTCTGGCCGCTAAAAGTAAACAATGTGACAGGTGTGGAAGATTGTCCAACCGCTCATCCCTTCTTTCAAGTCCAAATAATACTAAGATTGGGTCTAGTGGGTGGGATCCTCCGTCCGCCTCTTTGATCCAGCTCAACACTTCTGTCCAATATGTGCGCACTTTGTGACATGTCCACCACATATGCCAATAATTGGCTTTTTCCCGCATCCATGCCAGCAACGGGGAATCACCGCTGCCCGGTCATATTTCCACCTGTGAAGCAGTTTTATGGTGTGCGTCTTATATTGACACGAAATTGAGGTCTTAAATGGCCTACTACAGAGTCGCACCCATAAACCGTCCCCAATTTCACAGCCCAAGTCCCTCTCCCATCTCGTTCTTAGACCCCTGATTGCTCCTTCACGGCGGGACAAAAGCGAGGTATACAGGAGGGAGATGAGACCTTTCATATCTACATGCGTGTGCAAGACCTTCTCTACTGGGGCGAGTGGCCTCTGTATATGCTGCTTCCATTTCCCTGACATGAATACCCCTTCAATCTTAGATAGAGGAGTGGGGACAGCCTGACAATGCCCAATGCTTCCTCCAGTTCCTGGATGCTTATGAATGTATTTTCTTTCACCAACTGACCCACCCTGCAAAGCCCCGCTTCAAACCAGGACTGATAATGTTTGTGGCCAGGAATCGCGTCCCTCACTGGTGGGGACCAAATGTGCCCACATTCACCTTCAATCCTGAAAAATGCCCGAAATCCTCTATCACCCGCAAGGCGGCTGGGACAGATTGGGCTGGCTGCCTCACGTGGAGCATTATATCATCTGCATAGAAACCGAGTTTAAAGGTTCTGTCTCCCACATCTATACCCATCTCATCAGGGGACCCCCTCAGATATTGTCATTGCAAAAAATAGGGGCGAGAGGGGGCAGCCCTGTCGGGTACTTCGCTGAAGATTAAATCTACATGATAGCCACCCATTTACCGTAACTCTGGCTAACGGTTCTGCGTACAGAGCCTTGAACGCTCGTCGGGCACCTTCACCGAAATCAAATTTCTCTAGTACCCCATGTAGAAACTCCCAGTTGACTCAGTAAAAGGCCTTTTCGGCATCTATGGCCACCAAGACTGGGTTGCCCACCCTGGGTGCTGCCTCCCTCATGAAATGGAGAGTCTTCTTGAGGGTGTCTGCTCCCTGCCTCCCCTGTATGAAGCCCACCTTATAAGAATGGATGAGCTCCGGAAGGAGGTCCTCTAGTCTTGTTGCAATTATTCTGGTGAACAACTTTGCATCCACGTTCAGGAGGGAGATTGGTCTATAAGATTGGCAGTCTGCAGGGTCTTTTCCTTCTTTGGGGATGACCGTGATGAATGCTTTCCCAAACGATGGAGGGGCCCTCCCTGTGGACATAATATTCGTGAACAGATCCGGCAGGAATCCGCCAGTTGGCCTGCAAATGCCTTATAGAAGCCTGCCGTGAACCCGTCCTCTCCCGGGGCCTTCCCCAGCTTCAAACCTGATATTGCCCAGAGGACTTCCTCAACTTTTATTGGGGCCACTAGGGTGAAGACTTCTCCAGGTCTAAAGGTCGGGAGGGTCACTCCTTGCAAATAGGATTCTAATGTTTCCCTTCCTATAACTCCTTCCTTCTCGTACAATATCTCAAAGAAACTGGCAAATTCTCCCGCTATCGCCTCTGGGTCCAATCTTTCCCACTCTTTCCCATTCTTGATCTTTGCCACCCATCTATCTGGCCGCTGGGCACGGAGCTTCGCCACCAGCCTGGCACCCGCCTTATCCCCTTTTTTGTAATATTTCTGTCTCAGGTGTTGGAGGCCTGCTACAATTTTACCCATCTCCATTTCTCTAAGTTCCTGTCTCTTGGTTTTGGTGATCCCCAGGTCTCTCTCCGTCTCTTCCTCTTCCTTCCCCTCGACTCTCTCCAATAGGCGTATCTCAGATCTTAGTTTGTGGGCCAAGAGCGTTCTAGTTCTCTTCTTGGCCACCCCTTCACTAATCAATCTACCCCGCCATGTAGCTTTAGCCACCTCCCATACCGTCTCCAGGTGAACCTCACCAGTGTTGTTTAACTCAAAGTACTCTCTAATGGCTTGAAACATCATCTGCTCTCTAAAAACCGCATTCCTCAATAGGAGGTTGTTGCACCTCCACAACGATTCCCTCGGTTTTAAACCCGATATAATAATGTCTGCCCAAACCAGGTCATGATCTGACCAGCTAACCCGGTGATGGTTACAAGCATCAGTTCTGCTCATATGCTGGTGTTCCAGAAATATATAATCAATCCTGGTTCTGGAGCCATGGACTGCGGAGTAAAATGTATAGCCTTTCATAATTGGGTGAGTCTCCCTCCAAAGATCTACCAACCTGTGGTTCCCCATTAAGTCCAAGAACCCTCTGTATGGCTGCCCCCCCCTACTACCTGTGGGGATCGGCTTCCCACTATGATCCAATCCCCGGTCCACCCACATGTTAAAATCGCCTTCCAAGGGGATGAGCCCTTCAGCCCTATCCAATACCTCCCTCAGTACCTCCTTGATGAATTGCATCTGACCCATATTTGTGCCATAAATGGCCGCTATGGTAATTCTCGAGTTTTCCAGGTTTCCCGAGACCACCACCGCTCTTCCACCTGCTCTGCCACAAACTGACGACTCTAGCCTAAGGTTTCTGCGGAGTAGGATCCCAACACCTCCCTTTTTGGTGGGGCCTGATGCCCAGAATATCTGGCCCACATGTGAACCTGGAATGCGCCTTTCTTCCCCTTTCACTGTTCTAGTTTCTTGTACTAGGAGTACACCCAGACCTTCATTCTTCGTTTCCCTCCCCAAGAGTGAGCGCTTTGTTGGTGAGTTAAGGCCCTTTACATTAAGCGATCCTAGACTTAAAGTTTCAACCCGGCCCCTTTTCTCATGGTCTGTCATCGAATGACATTTTTGGATTCACACCTCTTCCGGCCACATGGAAGCCGCTCAGCTCACTTCTTGAGTCCGATCTATGTTGTGCCTGACCCCATACATTCCCAACCCTTTCCCTCTCCTCGACCCCCCTCCCATCCTTGTCTGCAACGCTTGCCAGTTGGCAAGCCACTCGGGGAAGAGGTCCGTCCGTCCCTCGCTGTCCTTATCTCCTCGCCACCCCCGGCTGGGGTCCTTTAACTTTTCCCGACTCCTGCACCTCTGATGCAGCCCCAATCTTTTAATCCTCCTATAGATCATGCATTGGGGTGTTGTTTTTTAAAATATTTTCTCTTGCCCTTCATGTTCTTTTTGGCCCAGGGGCCCTGTAGTTCTCGTCTATGCTCCTGGGGCGTCAGGGTCCCTTCGTAAAGCCTCCTTCCCCCGTGACTTGATAATCCACTCCATCCCATTCAAATTCGAGGGCAAATGGGTAGGACCATCTATATCGTATATCCTGTTAGTGAGCCATTGTGTGAGGGGACGGCATTCCCTTCTGCAGGTAAGTGTGAGGGCGGAGAGATCTTGATAAATCCTGATTGTGTCCCCCTCAAAGGAGAAGCACCCCAGTCTCTTCGCCTTTTCTAGGACCTCCATCCTTTCTCTGTAGCGGAGGAAACGCACCACGATGGATCTTGGGCCTTTCCCTCTGCCTCCACCACCCCTATGAGCTCTTTCCAGCTGGACTTCCTTGCCCAACTCCAGGGTGCAGAGTTGCTTTATTAAGCCTAGGACTATCCTCCCAACGTCCGCCGCTGTCTTCCCCCTTTTGTTGGGTCACCCCTAGAATACGCAGGTTATATCGGAGTTCCCTGTTTTCAAGGTCGTCCATCTTCAAAAGCATGTCCTCTTCTCTCATTTCCAGGTTTGTCAGCCTCGCTTCATATTTCATGTCCAGCAGATCAGTCTGGAGGTGGTTATTCTCCATACCTTCCATTTCCTCTTCAAGAGTGTCAACTCTCCCTTTAAGAGCCACTATCGAGGCCTGTGTATCTGTCCTTATGGCCTTGATTTCCATGTCTTTAAGATCATCCCTGGTAAGTGGTGCGGGGGGGGGGCACTTCTGGTGGCCATATTGTAGTGCGTGTTGCCAGGCACAGCTCCTGGTGTTGGTTGAGACCTACAGAAACGCTGGAGGGATAGGATTGCGTGGGTAAGTGCTTGTTGCTGTTGCTCAGGGGTGCCTATCAATGGTTGCTCCAGGTTTCCGGTCCCCTGGGTTCCAATAGTTTGGTGCAGACTTCCAGGCTTCCATGTCTGTACCTCTGGGACCTCGTTCCAGACTCCTTTGTTTTGTTTTGCCCTGGAGGGGCCACACTGCAAGCCCAGAGTTCTTAAGCGATTCCCCAGATGAGGTCTGGGGCCCAGTTTCTGGTGGGGCCTCCCGTGTTGAGCCTTCTGCTTCTGGCCTTAGGCTCCCTCCGTGTTCTCTGTCTCTCCCTGGCGTGGATAGGCTGGATTGCGTGGCTCGGAGCTCCACCGAGGACTCGGATGGCGGGGCACCTGCTGCCTGCTTATTTTCTGCGCCTGCTTCAGTCTCCAGAGGGGTTCCCGGGCTCTGCGCTGAAATGGGTTGGGGTCCCGTTTATTGGCACCCTAGGGATTCGATGTGGAAGCCTCAGAGGGCCGCTATTGTATCCCCCTCCATGCCTCCGGAGTCCACGAGCTGCCCTCCCCTCCAACGTTGGGACCCATGCACACCGAAAAAGAGGGTCTGAGAGAGTTCTCGGGCCCCCGCTCCCTCGAGCGTGTCTCGGAGCGTTTATATATGCCAGGTGTGGGGGGGAGCCTGGCTCGTGATTTGGCTTCCGCTGGGCCTCCTCATTCCCCTGCGACCTCCTCACCTCTTCTTCTGGATCCTTCCGAGGCGAGGTGGCATTGGGCCGTGTGCTGCGAGGCCCCTGTGTGCTTTGAGGCCCCCCAGCCACCGCCCGTCGTCTGCCTCCCCACTCCGCAACAAGATGGTTTCAAGCCCTCTCTCTGCCCCACGGCACCGAGGGGTCCCCCGGGAAGGCCTCTCTCACCAACGAAGCATGGGGGGCACCTCCTTTGCCTTTATTCAGGGGGAACACTCTTTCTCCTGTAGTCGGGTCTCGCTCTCGTGGTTTACTTCTCCTCCAGGCACCGGGCTACGTGCGCCTCCGATGGGTCAGCGGAAGGCCTCTAGGCTACGATGGAGCCCGCGGGGTACCCTGTTCCACTCTTGGGTCTTCTAGTTGTGGGTTTTTTAAATCTCCACAGTGACTTCCCCTTTGAATTTTCCCCTGGCCTGGCTATATTCCAGGATATCAAGCTAGCTACCAAAGGGGCTGCTTTAGATAACATGTGTACCCCCTAATCTCAGGACCCGCCCCCCCTCACAAAGCTCCCAGTCGACTGGGCTGGGCTGGTCAGCCGTATGTCAGTCCATATCTTCACAGGAGGTTAGGGCCTCATACCGATTAGCTAGCTCAACCCCAATAGTATGTGCCTCTCCCTTCTGTGGGGTCAATATTTCTAAATTAGGGTTGGACCTCCAACCCAAGGGTAATCTGTGGCCAAGAGGTGGATACAAAGGCCCCTGTGCGTGGGGTAACTCTGTGCTTCCCTCCTCCTAACAAATTTGCTCAAGCGGTTCCCTGAATCAGCCACCCTCCCTGTACAACCGTAAAACAAATCCTGAGAGACAGGCCTACTATGGAGACTGTAGCTGTTTGGTTTTAGGCCTCTGGATAAATTAGAGTTGACCAAATAACAAACCATCGTTGCATCCGAGAAGGAAACCACTATGCAGTGCCCCTTCATACATTTGGGTTTTTGGCCTACCCTTCCTACCCTTCTTGCCATTAATATAAGGCTTGGGTCAATGCTCGGTCCATTCAGGTTGGTGTTGATCCAATAGGTCGTTTTATTCATTAGTGAAATAGTTAATTCAAATCCACACTTAGGGAGCCCCGGTACACCCATGATAATCCCCATAAGAGGGGCTGCTGCAGTAAGTAAATTCAAAATGCTTTTCTACAGCCCTTCTATATGCATGTTAGCCCCAGTGTCCCCTATGAAAGTCCTAAAGCTTAAGTCGGACCTCCCAGTACCCGTAAAATTTGAATTAACAGTTACCGAGCTTAACTGTGTGGTTACTGCCTTATCCTTTGCCGGCAACACCAGCCCGCCAACCTCAGTGACCGGGCCAGGACGGTCACCCCTCAACCCCCCGATCCCCGATAGTATTTTACCGACTTTGCCCCAACCCCAACCGTACTTATTTCTGCCACTCTTTTTGTTAGAACTCTGAGTCATCCAGGATAGCCAGTGTGTTCATTACCCCAGACTTAAACATCTGCAATGACTCTAGGATGGTCTAAAGGGGCTTGAGCTTTACATCTAGAAGTGATTCCAGCCAAAGCTTATCCTCCTCCCCCCTGTAGGAGGAATTTAGATCCTGTCTCAGTTCCCTCTCCGGGCTCCCACCCATATGGCTATTCACCAATTGATCCGTTACTACACACCCTCACTGTTAAGACACATAATGATGGGTCCACACTGTGCAAAAGTTATAATTAACTCTTTATTGAGTTAGTAACAGCAACGACCCCCAGCCAGGGGAAATCTTCGCAACTGACCTAGTGGAATGTGGAGTCCCCCAGATCCTGAGACTCCACATTCCAGGAGGTGATGTCAGTGAACATATTATGACAACAGTAACCAAGTTATGGATGAGATGTATTGCACACACAAGCCCATCAATACATAGACATTTAAATATAATAACTTCTAATATGACAAACTGTAATCTCTAACACTCACCATCCGGTGCCCCATTCCTAGTCTCACCTCCTCCCCTTCCACTTCTACTTTCTTATCTGCCTCCATACCAGGGTGCAGAGGATCCTGAGGTATACACACCCCAAGCAACTGCTCCTGTAGAGCCATTGCCTGAACCACTGTGCCCCCTAAGGCCCCCATCCCCTCAATACAACTATTTTGTCAGTGGTGCAACCTTTGGGATTCCCTCCTGAACCTGAAATGGCATCCCATGTTGCTTTTCCATTAACAGTAACGCAAATTCACTATTTTGCTGGCCATGTCTTCCAAATACGAATCAAGGGAGTGTTGCAAAAGATGGGGCTTAACCTTGGCAAGTTCCTGGGCCATTTTAATTTGTTTCGTTTTTTTGCCCTTTCTGTCAGTGCCCCCGGTCAATGATCATCCCTTGCTTATGGTGGAAATGCACCTAAGAACAGTAAAATTGATTGGTTAAAAAGAGTAAACAGACCGCTAAAACGTCAATGTCTAAATGGTGACTATGCAGTGGGACCTTCTGGCATGCGCCAGAGCATAAGAAACAAATGGTAATGGGTTGTTGGCCACAGAGGACCACAACCATCTGCGGGACAAATACAGCCACCCGCCACCCTGGATTGATAGCTTAGTAAGGACTGTTTGGCTCCAAAGGCAGCCACAACACCCACGGTCACAGATGGCCACCGGCATCCAGTCCTCAGGAAAAATCTCCAGAGACCTAGAGAGGGGGGACAGGGAACGCCCGATGGCTCAAGGAGCAGCCTTAGTCTGTCTGTATCCCCCTAACCCCACTCTCATAAACACAAAACTTGAAACAGTCAGAGGCATTGGAGAGCGATAGATTTCAGAGGCAAATCAATAGTCAACCAGTAGCACGGGAGGGATTCTAGCTTGGCACACTCCTACTTATCCAATTGCCGGAATAAGTAAATAGCCACTCAGTTGTCTGGACGTAGAGTAGCAGGCAAAAGTGGAGGGCAGT
The DNA here is from genome assembly GCF_040938575.1 of Ambystoma mexicanum. NCBI lineage: Eukaryota > Metazoa > Chordata > Amphibia > Caudata > Ambystomatidae > Ambystoma > Ambystoma mexicanum. The sequence goes on from NC_090938.1 coordinate 58,369,974, forward strand.
ACAAATATATTCACGTACAGTTTTTCAACAGTCTAGCTTTAACTTTCCCACTTTCGGGTTACAGGTTTTCCGCACTCCACTATCATGCAGAAGTACCAAAGTGCAGAGGGGTGAGGAAACCTGGGTTACCAACAGAGGTCGGCCAATGACTTACTTGCAGACCTTAGTGACTGGAGTAACCCCCTCCATGCCGCTCCACCACGAACCACGAACAACCACTTGTGCCTCCACTTCACCTCTGTGCAGCACTCCGCACTCGTGTTAGGGTTAAATGCTCCTCCTCCTCCACCTCACATGAGCATAGGCAGCAAAAACAGACTGGAAAGGCCGGCAGTCCCCCACCAATAATCACTTGTTCCTTGACTTGACTTCACCTCCGCGCCACGCTCCGCACTTGTGTTAGGGTTAAATGCTCCTCCTCCTCCACCTCACGTGAGCATAGGCAGCAAAAACAGCAGTAAATGTGCTAATCATCTTCATACCCAAGGCTGGAGATTTCAACACTATTTTAAGCACCTCTCTAGGTAGATCCAGCAGAGTTGCTAGAGCTCTTTCATTCTCTGCACAGGAAATTCACAAGGGCATGTATGATTTTGAGCTTTTAGACCTGTGGAGGACACTCCATCCAAGTGATAGGGAATATTCATATTACTCTTCAGTCCATGAAATGCAGTCACGGATTGAATGTATCTTAATCGGGACGGGGCTGTTACATAGGTCTTGAGAGTGCATTCTGCTCCTCAGAACTCTATCAGAACACCCCCACTTATTGTGGGCATTTCTTTTTGAGGAGAATGCGATTGAGCAACGTCTCTGGCATTTTAAATTGCATGCACTGTCGGATCTAGCATTTAAAAGTGACATCAACGTGGTCATTAACACCTTTTTTTAAACTAATATCGGCTTGGTCCCCCTGAATATTTACTATCTGGGACACAGTAAAGGTTTATCTTCATGCTGCATAGGCATAGAGAATGGAGTCCATAAGGCCATAAGGAAGAGTTTGACGGAACTCGAGGTAGAGATCAGACAACTTGAGATTGAAATGGATCAGGTCCAGCAATACAATCCTGCTTCCATCCATAAAAGTTCAACTGGACCAATTCCGCTCACTGGCAGATCAGGAGGTGAAATTAGTTTCTGCCCAGACACAGACCCGAAATATGGAGAGGACGGAAGACCTGCCGCTTACTAGCCTTACTGTTGTGTTCTGAAAGAGCCATCACCTCTTTTGTTTTGCTGTAGTCGCCCCGAGTGGGACGGGTATGCCCAGAAATGGGTCCCATGACTGCTGGGCCCGAGAGACCCAAGCTACTCATCACTGATGAGGCCTAACAAGACCAAAACATGTTTGTGGATGCTTGTGGTCTCGTGCAGAAGGGATGTGACCTAGTAGTTCAGGCTAGACTGCCCCTTTTGGGGTAGGACCAAGCCTGATTTGCATATGGGCTTTCCCCTTTTGTAATGGCTTGGCAGGCAAAGAACAATGGCCTGGAGGGTTGCCTAGAGCAATACCAGTAGTTAAGATTAATTCTAAACCTTCCAGCCATCACCCCTTTTGTTTTGCATTCTGAATGGGGGCCTACCAACATAGCGACCATATTGAACGATGAAGGGACACTTATGCCAGAACTGAGTGATAGTGTATATGTTTCATACTTCTAGCAAGATACTGTATGCTAGGAAGCATACACAATTCCCTATGGAACTCAAAGCAAACCTATGCGATATGCCAATGCGTAGGTTAAATCAGAGCACCCTATACCCTTAAATGCCCCAATCACGGAAAAGGATATAATGAATGCCATTGCAGCGCTACCCACCTCAAAAGTCCTGGTGTCGGATGGTTTAAAGGCTGTATTTTTTTAACGAATTTAGTCCTAAAGTGTCCATGCACTTGTTGAAAGTCTGGCAAGAAGCTTTCCAGCAAGGCTCCCTCCCTCCTTCTATGGTGAAGCCATGATTACGCTAATCCTGAAGCCCAGGAAAGACCCCACTAATTGTACCTCCTATAGACCCATAGCACTATGTGTGGTGGTATATATCTAGTTGGCAGATATGAACTCTTGTCAGGAAGTTCTGTGGATGAGGGGGCAGATAGAAAAAGGGGGATGGCGGTGTAAGGAACTCCTGGTGGCAACAGTAAAGACAGACACAAGTGATCACAGTTCAAGGGTGTTTATTAGACTGTATGCAGGTTGGAAAAACACCTAATCTAAACCTAAATCTAAGATAGGAGCAAGCGTCGACCATCAAACGAAAATAAGGCAGTCCTAGTGGCATTGTGTCAAATGAAAAAGACCCTATACTAAGAAACCTATTGCCAAGCCTTCCAACTAATCGAAAAAGGGTGTGGGATAGTTTTTAAAAAAAGAAAAGTGTTCACAAATAATTTGTCAGGATATGGTAGCCTGGGTCTTCCTTGCCCATGTTTTGAGCACGGGTTAAGGTGGGGTCTTGGAGCACAGCACAGTCTTGAGCTCTCCCAGCATGAGACAACAGTTCTGTTTTAGCTTATCAGGAGCCTCGATGACCAAGTCTCTTTTATCTTCAAAAAGTCTCTTGCCTTCTAGGGTGAGTAAAATAACAAACACAAAGTTCCTTTTCAGGTACCAATCGCATTCCACAAATCATATATACAGTCCCCTTTCAGTGGGTCTTGGGTGATGACTTCCACCCCGGAAACCCCCTCTTCTGGGCTTGGATCCTAAAACAGTTCCTATCGATATCAAGGCCTTCAGTGGTTGAGACTCCTGTTTCCGAGTGCCTAATAGGTTTACAAAAATGACCAACAAACGCAAAGTTCTGCTCTACGTATTCCTCAGGGGATGGCTTCACCCCTGGGTCCCCCTCTTCCGGGCGCAGACCCCTCGTTGCTTTCCGTCTCCCTCCACTGGGTTCACTATGGCTTATTTTTCGGGTGATGGCTTCACCCCTGGGTCCCGCTCTTCAGGGCGCAGACCTCTCTTTGCTTTCAGCCTCCCTCCACCGGGTTCACTATGGCTTTCTCTTGGTTCCCAAATCTTAATGTCTTTTATAACAGTTCATAGTGGACATCTCTCTACCAGGTTCACGTTAGTCAAAGCACTGTTTTTTGGGACTTTAGACTTTGTCCCCTCTTAGTCAGCATCACTCTTCCAGGTTCACTCTGTCCAACTTCACATTCACATTTACTTTCAATGTTTGCAGGATTTCCCCAGCATGGGGTCTGGCATGGATTCACATGCTCATGAATATTCCCCGTTGTCAGGCTGGAAATCCTCGGTAAAGAAAAAATCAGTTTCAGTTTCGTTTCTGAACTGTCTTTCTACTAGTAACCAATCACTGGTCTCTGGGTCATACTGCCCCCAACCAATGACTGCCCTCTACCTAAGCCCCTCCTCTGGCAGCCATCTTCAGATTTTTACCGCACCTTCAAGAGTCCTCGTGCTATAGCTCTCGAGCTTTTACTGCATTTTGCGATTTTTCAAAGAGTTTACTTCCGATCAACGGGGACCCGTTTTGGAATTTTCCACGCCCCTCAAGGGCGAATTTACGTTGAGTTTTCACTTCTTGGAGGATTCCGGAAGACCTTTGAGGCCTACGCCGCGTGGTCATGGCCCAGGACAAGGGAAACACGACTCCAGGACCCAAGCTGTTCAGAAGCTGCCGTGGGTGCGGACTACAGAATGTCTTCAAGGAAGATGAGCACTCCCGGTGCGTCTACTGCCTTCACAACCACAAATCGCACGTGGAGAAGGACTGTGCGTTTTGTAAGAACATGTCGGAACGGACAATGAGGGATCGTCGTACCCAACTTGCCAACTGGCTGGAGGGGAAAGCCCCGGTCGAACCAGACGGCGACAGCCGAGGGGGAGCGAGGCAGCGATCCTCCCCACAAGGTGAAGGCCTCAGGCGCTTCCAAAGTCACAAAGGCCCTGATTCACCCGGCTAAGGCCTCGATCGAAGGAGTCGTGGCGACCGTGGCGAAGCCTGTGGAGGCTAACCCAGTAGAGACGACATCCAGGCCTAGAGTTTCCCTGCCACCCCGGAGGGAATCCTCTTTTCAGCCTATCAATAAGACCCCCGTGAAAGCCCGGGTGGAGAAAGAGGGGGTGCACGGTAGCCATAATGGACACAGATACCACCTCTGAAGATGAGCTGGCTGGCATCGCAAAGATCCTGGACAAGAGGTTCGAGGAAGTCCAGTCTGTCAGAAAGCACCACAGTATTAACCGAAAAGGATACGGTACTCAAAAGGATACAGGTGGTAGGGTCTTCCGGATCCCTGTTCAAGCGTTTTGATAGTTGTGAAGTCAAGTTAAGACCTTCCAAATGATACAACTCTCTGACCGGTAAAACAGGCAGAGCGATGGATCACTGGAAAGGGCGTGGGTAAGGTATAGGAAGTCAGCCTAGAACAAAATAAAGTATCATGAATAATTGCCCCAACCTGGATATGATGGAATAGAAAATGTCATGAATGCACACACTGACCTTGAGTCTAGGGCAGACGAATCCAGCAGAGTCTCTTGAGGAATCCAAGGTAGAACAAACGACAAGGAAGGGAAGATTAGTAAGGGAGACTTATCCCGAACGGAACGAGGCTCACGCTAGATACCGGGTTGATGCATCACAGGATAGCGTCCAAAGTACTGTTCACTGTCACCTTCCAATTATCCTTGAAAAGCTTCCTTCCCACGTAGAGTAAAGTATAGAAATGAATCAATCCCCCTGTTAATATCACAGGTGCAGGAGTTGGAAATTACGCTCCTTTTAAGGTATAAACAAAGTTCACGCGGTTCTGTACAGCCGAAAGAAAAGAGCGTGTGCGTGTGGATTTACACACGATTAGGATTCACGCAGTCCAGGCCAGCAGCGTTCGAAGACAAGATATGCGTGTGGATTTACACGCGAGCAGGATTCACGCAGTCCAGGCCAGCAGCGTTCGAAGACAAGATATGCGTGTGGATTTACACGCGAGCAGGATTCACGCAGTCCAGACCAGCAGCGCTTGAAGATAGCGTGCGCGTGTGGATTTACACGCGAGCAGGATTCACGCAGTCCAGGCCAGCAGCGCTTGAAGATAGCGTGCGCGTGTGGATTTACACGCGAACAGGATTCACGCAGTCCAGACCAGCAGCGCTTGAAGATAGCGTGCGCGTGTGGATTTACACGCGAACAGGATTCACGCAGTCCAGACCAGCAGCGCTTGAAGATAGCGTGCGCGTGTGGATTTACACGCGAGCGGGATTCACGCTGTCCAGGCCAGCAGCGCTTGAAGATAGCGTGCGCGTGTGGATTTACACGCGAGCAGGATTCACGCAGTCCAGACCAGCAGCGCTTGAAGATAGCGTGCGCGTGTGGATTTACACGCGAACAGGATTCACGCAGCCCAGGCCAGCAGCGCTTGAAGATAGCGTACGCGTGTGGATTACACGCGAACAGGATTCATGCAGACCAGGCCAGCAGCGTTTGAAGATAGCGTGCGCGTGTGGATTTACACGCAACCAAACAGCTCCAGGAATCAGCGTGTGACGGAAAACACGCTATAGAAGGCCCAAAAAGTAGCTGTAGTAACCTGCAAGGAAGCAGACCGGAGGTTCAGCTACACAACGCCAAATGATTCGATCAGAAGCAGCGAGTGAAGTTTCCACGCTGCTTAAATACGTAATGCCGTAGTTCACGTGACGAAGCAGAATACACGTGAAGTTAGCGACGTGAAAAGTGCAAACGTCGTTTTCCCGGCAACGTATCGAACAACCGCCATTTGGAATAGAACGGTCTAGCTGTTCTACGAGCGTAGGAGGTAGGACCACGTCCAGCATGCATGACAGTGCCATCCCCCAAAGGGGCAACCTCTCCCCTTCTCGTGTGAAAACGTTTCAATAAAGCAGGAGCATGAATATTAGAAAGAGGTTCCCAGGACCTATCTTCGGGCCCATAACCCTTCCAGTCCACCAGATAAAACGGCCTACCAGAACGTAGTCTCATATCCAGTCTGTCCTGTACCTCGTATTCATCTGAACCCCGCACAGAAATAGCAACGGGCCATACAGGCAATCTTGTGGTTTCAGAACATGGCTTAATGAGTGACACGTGGAATACGGGATGCACTCGCCATCGTTGTGGCAAAGCCAGGCGGACAGCAGCCGGATTAATTACTTGGAGCACTACATACGGACCAATGTATTTAGGCAATAATTTCTTTTTGCCTGGAATTCTCAAGTTCTTAGTGGACAGCCATACTTTCATACCAGCCTTGTAGACGGGTGCGGGTGTTCTATGAGCATCAGCGTAGAACTTGTCGCGTCTTTTAGCCTGCTCTAATTGCTGCTTCACTTTCCTCTGTAATTTCTTCAGATCACGAAAGGTACGGCCTGCGGCAGGAGTATCCAAAGACAAGCTGGAATCCAAAGGTATAGACCGGGGGTGCTGTCCATAAAGCGCATAGAACGGTGAAGTGCCTATGGCACTATGATAGGAGTTGTTATAGGCGAATTCAGCTGCCGGCAGGACCGTGAGCCAATCCGATTGGTACTGCAGACACAGACACCGCAGATATTGTTCCATAGTGCAGTTGACTCTTTCGGTCTGTCCATCAGTTTGAGGGTGGTAAGCACTGGACATTCTATCATCAATCAGTAATGCAGAGGTTAGTGCTCTCCAAAAGCGTGACGCAAACTGTGAGCCCCTGTCCGTAATGATTACTGACGGTAGACCAAAGAAACGAAATACATGGTGGATGAATAGGTCGGCCAGAACAGCAGCCGTTGGTAAACCGATACAGGGAATATAAAGAGCCAATTTAGTGAAATAATCCACTACAACCCATATGGTATCGTACTCTTGGTTTGGTGGGAGTTCTACCACAAAGTCCATAGATATCATGTCCCATGGTTTGTTAGGGACAGGTAGGGACTGGAGTAAGCCCACTGGTTTACCAGGGGTGTTTTTACACTGGATGCATACAGAACAAGTTGATACATGATCTATGACATCTTTTGACATGGACGGCCACCAGCACCATCTTTTGAGTAGTTCTAGTGTTTTCTTCTGTCCAGGATGGGCTGCGATCAAGGAATCGTGATTCCACTTGAGGGCTTTATTCCGCGTTGAAGACGTTGGTAGGTAGAGCACTCCTTGTGTGAATGGTAAACCGTTATGTACGTCCAGATTCATATCCTGGATAGCTTGTGGATGATTTTTCACCCACTCTTGTACTTCGGTTTTTAAGGATGGTTGAACAGAACAACTACATATTACATGATCTGCCAACAACTGATTCTGTACTTGTGCTTCTTCCTTCGCCTCTTCACTCATACGGGACAACGCGTCCGACTTAACGTGTTCTCGGGCAGGACGGTATGTGACCCGGAAATCGTATTGGGCAAAAAAGGCATGCCATCTGGCCTGTCGGGCCGTAAGGCATTTCATGGATTTGAATGCTTGAAGATTTCTATGGTCAGAGTACACTAACACCTGATGTTTGGCCCCAAGGAGATGATGACGCCATTCTCGGAAGGCATCCTTGATAGCCAGCAGTTCCCGTTCAGTGACGGTGTAGTTACGTTCATATGGGGTAAGTTTGCGAGAGAAGAAAGCCACTGGGTGCTCCTCCTTGGTTTCTGTGCAAACTTGTGAGAGTACCGCTCCAGTAGCGACACTGGATGCATCCGCTTCAACGATAAACTGGCGATCTGGATCTGGATGTTGAAGCACGGGTGCAGTGGTAAATGCTTCTTTCAACTTTTCGAATGATGCTTGGGCATTTGGGTTCCAACAGAAAGGAACTTTAGAACTAGTTAAGGCTGTCAAAGGAGCTACTGTTTTGGAGAAGGAATGAATAAATCTGCGATAAAAATTCGCAAAGCCTAAGAAAGACTGTAATGACTTGACATTGTGCGGAATCGGCCAATTCAATATGGCCTTCACCTTGGAACGGCTCATTCGAGCACCTAGATTGGTAATGTCATAGCCCAGGAATTCCACTTCCTGAGAATGAAAGACGCATTTCTCGGCTTTCACATAAAGAAGGTTCTCCCTGAGTCTTTGTAGGACTGTAGAAACGTATTTGACGTGTTCTGAAAAAGATGATGAATAGATCAGAATGTCATCCAGATAAATCACCACAAACTGGTCCATTATGTCCCTGAATATATCATTCATGAAGAATTGAAAAGTGGCGGGAGCATTGCACAGACCAAAAGGCATCACCAAATACTCGTAAAGACCATACCGTGTCTTGAAAGCGGTCTTCCATTCGTCGCCTTCACGAATGCGAACCAAATTGTATGCTCCTCGCAAGTCCAATTTGGTGAAGTAACTGGAAGTACCTAATTGATCCAATAGAACGTTTATCAGTGGTAAAGGATATTGGTTTTTTATGGTGATGTCGTTAAGTGCCCTGTAATCAATACAAGGCCTTAGGTCTCCCTCTTTCTTCGGAACAAAGAATAGAGGAGACACAGCAGGTGATTGTGATGGCCGTATGAAACCCATCGCTAAAGCTTTGTCAATGTATTCTTTCAACACAACGTCTTCTTTTGGGGTCAGTGAATATAAACGACCTGTAGGGATTTTGGCACCAGGAATCAATTCAATAGGACAGTCGTACTGTCGATGGGGAGGCAATCGTTCTGCCTGGCCCTTGTCAAAGACATCAGCATACTCATTGTATTCGCATGGTATGGTAGTGTCGCTTTGATGAACCACGCTGATAGTTGAAGCTCCCACCATAGAGGCTAATATGTGTTGCTTGTTTGACACCTCTTGACTGGTAAAGCAATGTTCATTGCAATGAATCGAAGGATACTGGAGCAATCCCGAAACCCAGTCAACGGCGGGATTATGAAGGGTTAACCATGCAAGACCAAGTATGATCTCGTACTGCGGAGCAGCTATGACATCGAAGATGATTTCTTCCGAATGGTTATTCGATAATGTCATCTGAACAGATACCGTCTCCTGGGTTACCATACCAGAAGTCAAAACAGATCCGTCCACGGTATTAACCGTTTCAGGTTTGTTCTTGTTTACAAGGGGTATGGAACAGTTCTTGGCATATGTGATGTCTATGTAATTGTTGGTGGCTCCGGAATCAACCATGGCCTTGGAAACCAATTCTCGTTCACCACAACGTAACGTCACCTCAACAATTACGGGTGCGTGTTTAGGAATGGTACTGGAGTCCGATGAAACACTCGACATAGGGACTCCTGCTATTGTCGAGTTTTGGCGTTTCCAGAACGCTTGATGGGTTTTTTAGGACATGTCGCCAATAAATGCTCAGATGAACCGCAATACATACATAAATGGTTCTTTCTTCGGTTCTCTCATTCGGCATTGGACAACCGGCCTCTCACAACGCCAATCTGCATGGGTTCGGGGTCGTTAGAGAGGACTGACGGTGTTTCTGAACGCCCCGAGGCTTGCATGAAAGGCTTTTTCTCTCCTTTCCGAGCATTCCTTCGGGCATCAATTTGTAAAACCAAATCGAGCAACTCTGTGAATCCCGTAGGAACCACCGGAACTGTAGATAAGGCATCTTTCAGTTCTTCTGAAAGACCCTTGTAGAAAACAGCCGTTTTCTTGCCGTCAGGCCATTGAGTTTCGGCTGTTAGTTGATTGAACCGGGCAATGTAAGGCAAAAGAGGCTGATTGCCTTGTTGTAGATTAAGTAACTCCAGGTCCATGGCTTGAGTAGCATAACGCATGTCAAAGACTTTACTCATAGCAGCCAAGAGATCGTCACAGTCGTACAACAAAGGGCTATTTGTTTCCAACAAAGGGTTAGCCCAAGCAGCAGCTGTGCCCCCTAAATGGGAAAGTACGAATGCTGCTTTTGTGGTTAGGTCAGGAAACGATGTAGGACGGCAAAGAAAATGGAGACGGCACTGATTAACGAAGGTTCTATAGGTTTTGGGATCACCAGTGAACCGTTCCGGAGGGGCCAAGGGAAACTGAGTGGGCATAACCACATTAATAGTTTCCTGTGGGGGTGTCATAGTCCCCGATCCAGATGCAGTGGCCATTGGAACCTGTGCTCCCTGAGGACTACCGTGCATGGCGTCTTGCATAACGTCCATACGGTGCCATAACATATCCTGTGCCGTAACCATTTCATTTCTCAAATCGCTGATCAACTGAGTCAAAACAGCTAAAGGATCCGTACCCTCCATGGCTTCTGATTCTGTCAGAAAGCACCACAGTATTAACCGAAAAGGATACGGTACTCAAAAGGATACAGGTGGTAGGGTCTTCCGGATCCCTGTTCAAGCGTTTTGATAGTTGTGAAGTCAAGTTAAGACCTTCCAAATGATACAACTCTCTGACCGGTAAAACAGGCAGAGCGATGGATCACTGGAAAGGGCGTGGGTAAGGTATAGGAAGTCAGCCTAGAACAAAATAAAGTATCATGAATAATTGCCCCAACCTGGATATGATGGAATAGAAAATGTCATGAATGCACACACTGACCTTGAGTCTAGGGCAGACGAATCCAGCAGAGTCTCTTAAGGAATCCAAGGTAGAACAAACGACAAGGAAGGGAAGATTAGTAAGGGAGACTTATCCCGAACGGAACGAGGCTCACGCTAGATACCGGGTTGATGCACCACAGGATAGCGTCCAAAGTACTGTTCACTGTCACCTTCCAATTATCCTTGAAAAGCTTCCTTCCCACGTAGAGGAAAGTATAGAAATGAATCAATCCCCCTGTTAATATCACAGGTGCAGGAGTTGGAAATAACGCTCCTTTTAAGGTATAAACAAAGTTCACGCGGTTCTGTACAGCCGCAAAGAAAAGAGCGTGTGCGTGTGGATTTACACGCGATTAGGATTCACGCAGTCCAGGCCAGCAGCGTTCGAAGACAAGATATGCGTGTGGATTTACACGCGAGCAGGATTCACGCAGTCCAGGCCAGCAGCGTTCGAAGACAAGATATGCGTGTGGATTTACACGCGAGCAGGATTCCCGCAGTCCAGACCAGCAGCGCTTGAAGATAGCGTGCGCGTGTGGATTTACACGCGAGCAGGATTCACGCAGTCCAGGCCAGCAGCGCTTGAAAATAGCGTGCGCGTGTGGATTTACACGCGAGCGGGATTCACGCAGTCCAGGCCAGCAGCGCTTGAAGATAGCGTGCGCGTGTGGATTTACACGCGAACAGGATTCACGCAGCCCAGGCCAGCAGCGCTTGAAGATAGCGTACGCGTGTGGATTACACGCGAACAGGATTCATGCAGACCAGGCCAGCAGCGTTTGAAGATAGCGTGCGCGTGTGGATTTACACGCAACCAAACAGCTCCAGGAATCAGCGTGTGACGGGAAAAACGCTATATAAGGCCCAAAAAGTAGCTGTAGTAACCTGCAAGGAAGCAGACCGGAGGTTCAGCTACACAACGCCAAATGATTCCATCAGAAGCAGCGAGTAAAGTTTCCACGCTGCTTAAATACGTAATGCCGTAGTTCACGTGACGTAGCAGAATACACGTGAAGTTAGCGACGTGAAAAGTGCAAACGTCGTTTTCCCGGCAACGTATCGAACAACCGCCATTTGGAATAGAACGGTCTAGCTGTTCTACGAGCGTAGGAGGTAGGACCACGTCCAGCATGCATGACACAGTCCTACGGGAGGGATCCCGACGAGGCAGACGTAGAAAGCGACGGTGGAGCCTACGAGGAGCCGCGGACTGTGGAGAAGACGGAGGACCCTACTCCCCAGCCGTCGCTCCCATCGCAACTGGTGCCTATGCCACAGGACAACTCAGGAGCAATCTTGATGGCTATCCAGGCCCTGTGTACGGAGATAAGGACAAGATTGCCCTTAACCCCAGTGGATGATCCAGCAGCACCTGGACCGTCGGGAAGCCCACTGAACAAGCAGAGGTGAATCCATCCTCCCCCTCCTTTCCAGCCTTTACCTCCTTCCCCTCCACCGAGGGATGAGACTGGAACGGAGACAGTGACGACGGGGACGGACGACGATGGTGGTGATGACGGGACGGATCTCCCGTCACCTCCTGCCCGGGCCTCCCCTCCCGACGAAATTGGCTCTTTCCACGCCATGATCGCCAGGCCTTCGGAGCTCTTCCAACTTTGTACCGTAGAACAGAAGAAGGAGGGCTTCCTCTTCCAGCGACGGGAGGCTAAGAGGAAGACCGTCCTCTCAGTACCGTTACTAGATGACATCTGGGACGAAGGACTGTCGCTACTCAAGAACCCGTCCACGGCTCCTGCGAAGAGGGACCGTTATGAGAAGAAGTACCGGGTCCCAGATTCCACCCGATGTGCCTCAGAGCTTAGCCGTCCCAGTATTCGGTGGTCTGCGCAGCGGCAAAGTAGAAATCGGCAGGGGCAACGGGATCAGCTTCCACTTCCCCACAGGACGGCGAGGGGAAGAAGCTGGAGGCCATGGGGCGACGAGTCTTCTCGTCGGCGGCGACGACCATCAAAGTGGCCAACGCCCTCGCGATCGCGGTGCGCTACAACAGGGAGCTGTGGTTCAAGATCGCTTCCCTCCTGAACTTCCTCCCAGACGACAAGAGGGCAGAAGCCCTTGAACTCCTGCAGAAAGGTGAGGTGGCTTCGGACAACGGCATCCCGGTGGCCACGGACATCACCGACACCGGCTTTCGCCAGATGGGCAACAGCGTTTGCCTTCGTCTGCGCGGTTGGCTTAAGGCCACCGATTTCCATCAGAACATGCAGACCAGGGTACTGGACATGGCCTTCGACGGGAACAACCTGTTCGGCAAGGCAGTGGACGAGTCACTGCAGGCCATCAAGACGGACACCGAGACGGCCCGGGCCTTGGGTTCTCTCCAACAACAACGGCCACCCTTTCGGACCTCCGGAGGCAAGTCTCAAGGTGCCTCCAAAGGATTTGGTGGTGGTTCCTCGTCGTACCGCCAAGCGGCCCATTCATCGTCACAGGAGGCCTACAGAGGCCGTGGCAAGGCCGGAGGACATCGTCGTCGCCAGGGAGGCCAAGACGCCAAGGCCTTGGCGAAGCAGGATTGAACCGGTCACGGCATCGGGCCCCCACCGAAGCACCCCGGTGGGAGGCCGGCTGGTGAAATTTGTCAGCGTGTGGGAGTCCATCTCCACCGACCGTTGGGTGCTGGACGCGCTGGGCCGCGGGCACACTCTGGAATTCCAAAGAAAGTGTCCCCGTCTACCACCTGTGGCCAGGAAGGAAAAGCACGTCCCACAGCTACTTCGGAGGTACAAGCAATGCTGAAAAAGGGCGCGATAGAACTTGTCCCGAAGAGGCTCCAGGGGCTCCGGAGTGTACTCGCGGTACTTCCTCGCCCGAAAGACGACCAGCGGTTGGCGACCCCTCCTGGACCTTCGTCGTCTAAACAAATGCATCAAGTCCAAGAAATTCCGGATGGTCACCCTCCAGCACGTGTTGGGACAGCTGGAGGAAGGCAACTTCCTATCGTCGCTGGACTTGGAGGATGCCTACTTCCACATCCCCATTCTCAAAGGACATCGAACGTTCCTACGATTCGTGGTCTAAGGACGACACTATCAGTGCAAGGCCCTTCCCTTCGGATTGAAGTCAGCACCCAGGGTCCTCACCAAGTGCCTGGCACCGGTGGTGGTGGCGCGGCTGCGCCTGCAGGGGATCCACATTTACCCCTACCTGGACGATTGGCTCATCCGAAGCAAAGTCAAGGAAACTCACCGTCGATCACACAGCGAAGACCGTCCAACTGCTCACGGATCTGGAATTCTCGATCAACTTCGCAAAACCCCACTTGTTACTGTTGCAAGACGCCCTGTTCCTGGGAGCCATACTCGACACAGTGGCACGATTGGCTTTGCGGTCGGAGGAAAGGACGAAGGCCATCTTCGGCAAGGTACAACGGCTGTTGACCATGGACGTGGCTAGGGTGAGGTCCATCAAGTCCCTACTCGGCATGATGTCATCGTGCATTTACTGCATGCGCCTATGCAGGTTGCTGATGCAACCACTGCAGGAGTTCCTCGACGCCTTTTGGATGCAAGTGGCAGGCAGCTTCAAAGACAGGATCTCACTCAGTGAGACTTTCTGCCAAGCGATCTGGTGGTGGGGCACCTGCGCGCATCTAGCGGCGGGCATGGACTTCCAGACCCAGCACATCAGGAAACAGTGACGACGGACGCCTCCCTGGAAGGATGGGGAGCGCACACCGGAGATCTCCACGCAAGAGGCCTTTGGCTCCCGGAGGAGAGGTCACTACAAATCAACGTCCTGGAGCTCCAAGCCATGTTCTGGGCCCTCAGGTTGTTCCTTCCGTCCCTCAAGGGCAAGGTGGTAAGGGTCTTCACCAACAACACCACCACAATGTTCTACATCAGGAAGCAGGATCTGTAGCACTGGTCCATTGCCCAAGGGATGCTCCAGGTACCTTTCCATCTGGCAGGAATAAAGAAAACCATTGCCGACTCACTCAGCAGGGAGCTGCGCTCGTGCCACTAGTGGGAGCTTCATCAGGATCAAGTGGATCTCCTATTCCGACGATGGGGCAATCCCCAGATCGACCTATTCGCGACGGTGACGAATGCCAAGTGCCAGAGGTTCGCCAGCAGGTTTCCCCATCCGGGGAGCATGGGCGATGCCTTCTCATTCCCCTGGGACGGCCTGTTCCTGTATGCGTTCCCTCCGTTGCCGTTGCTGCTGCGACCCAGTCAACTCAGACGGTCCCGGTGCAGGATGATCCTCGTTGCACCAGCGTGGCCGAGGCAGATCTGGTTCCCGGATTTTGTGGACATGTCAGCCTCCCCCTGGTCAAACTTCCGGCGGACGCGGATCTTCTCGCCAGGGAAGGAGGCGCCATCCTCCATCACGACCCAGGATCGCTGAACCTGCAGGCCTGGCTCCTGCACCACTAGAGTTCGGAGGGTACAATAACCCGGCGGACTGCAAGGAGGTGCTTGCTTGCAAAGGCCAGGGCGTCCTCGACTCTCAAGTGCTATCAACACAAATGGAAGAGGTTCTGTGTCTGGTGCCGTGCACAGAAGATTAACCCTCTGCGGATTACGGCCCCTCAAGTGCTGCCGTACCTACTATCGCTGGCCAAGGCAGGGCTGCTACGTAGAGGTTGACGCACACCTTCACAAGATTCTACTGCGTCGACCGGGATTCCAGGGAGGAGTCCAGAGTCGGCCAGGCAGTGCTATGCAACCTGTTCGCCTGAAGGTGAGCCTGGTGAGGAGGTAAGAGATGCTTAATGTTTCGTTGTTGAAATGCTTAATGTTGAGCCTTGCCACCTCCCGTGGTTCTGCATGTGTGTACTGCTATGTATTCTTGTATTCATGAGCATGTGAATCCATGCCAGACCACATGCTGGAGAAGGAACAAGTTACTTACCTGTAACTGGTTTTCTCCATCATGGTTCTGGCATGGATTCACATGTGAACCCTCACTCAAACCCCTCTGCGACTCTTCTCTTGGTCATACTGCCACTTTACGTGCTGCCAAATCTGAAGATGGCTGCCAGAGGAGGGGCTTAGGTAGAGGGCAGTCATTGGTTGGGGGCAGTATGACCCAGAGACCAATGATTCCCAGCGAATCCATCCCAGACCCATGCTGGAGAACAACAGTTACAGGTAAGTAACGTGTTCCTTACTTCCCTTGCTTTCTTATAGTTCTTAGGTCAAAGGCTTTCGACTGTACAGGGATTTTGCTTGACCTCCTGTATGACCACTTTGAGCTATCTCGACAGCTCTCCTACGGCCTTCTGGTATCTGTAGTTTCACTCAGGGATCAATCAGAGTCGACCAGAGTTTCTCGAAGCAGCACCCACGTGGTGCTGGTCCCCTTCTCCAGCTGGTCTCCCCTTTACAATTTTTCTTTGAACTTCTTTTACTTTCATTCCTCACAGCCCGGTTCTTATCAGTTTTTCCTTCGACTCACTGGCTGTGATGAACCGCTTGGTTTTCTTCACAACTGGAGTCAAGGCCGGTACAATGGTAGCAGGAGTCTCCCTCGATCCAGTTTATCAGCGTCAATACGCTCGGTGTACCTTTGACATCTGCTGCAGGACACTTGGTCTATTGTCCTCGGTCTTACGATTCCTTTTGCAGAGGTTTCGCTGGGTTTTCTCAAGAAGGGCAAGGTTGTGTCGCTCCTTGTCTGCCTCTCGATGTTTGTCGCCTTTCTCCTCCTCTTGAACTGCCTGGTCATGATAGTTGTCTCATTGTGCGGTCTGCCTCGCTCGTGCTGTGCTCTCTATGCTCTCTTGCTCCCCTTTTTATCCCTCTGGGGAAGGGAAAGGGCCGTCAGGTGTGTGTGATTCTGATAAATTGCCTGACTTTTGCCTGACCCTGGTATTGGGACAAGTCAGGTAAACGGCTCTGGTGTTAGTCCATTGTCTTTCATGTTGTGCGAAAGTGTTCGTGTCGGAAAAGGGGGGGGCAGTGTTTTTGAATGTCTTACGGAAGAGGATGGGGAAAAGGTGTTGAAGGAAGGGGGATACCACGTCTCACCCTTCAGTGTCCCACTCACACTCCCCGAGGACACCCCATCCAGGTGATCCTCCCTCACTAGTCCACCCACAGGATCCAATAGCGATGGCCAAGTCCTGGCCACCTGGACGACAGATCTCTGGGATTTAGCCAGGGTGACACCTTCAGGTTTCTCACAGCGGTTAAACAGGCATAGGTGCAAGCTTTAATCGGCCACTGAGTGACTACTGTATGTTTTTTATGTTGAAGGGAAAGTGTGAAAGGGAATTGTATCTGGGCAATCACAAACAATGGGGGCTCTGCCAAAACTAGGGTGAGTTGGCAGTTAGTTGACAAGTTGTCCCACTGAGCTTGATCATAACCCTGGGGAGTGGCTTCCTCTGAGGGTTTGACAACTGAGAACTAGGCCTGCCTCCCATCACAGTCTTCAGCTACACCCCAAACAGACTCGTTTTTGGGACACTGAGAATGCTAGGATCCCTCACTGATTGTTTCAATGTGTCCCTCCTCAGCACACGAGGGAAGCGGCTACATCCCCCATGCACAGCCCCCACCCACTCACACAAATACTAGAGCAGCGTCTTCTGATTCTAGAATGGGAATCTGAAGTACAGGCAAGTCCCTGTTCGGTCCAGAACCTTTCTACGACCCACCTCAGCAAGCTCTACCCCATGAGGCAGACGGGCGGCTGTAAGCCCGGTCTGCCGCAGGGTGTCCCTCTGTATCTGGTGGGTGATAGGGCACCGCGGCCACACTAGCTCAGGGAAGCCTTTCAGAAGCTACCCTGTACTGGTGTAGCAGCAACGTCCTATTTAAATGAAAAGCTCCAAGCTGATGTGTACGAGAGGAGAGCTTATCACTTAAATAGTGCGCCGCTGCCACACCAGCATGGGCAGTTTTTCAAAGGCTGTCCCATTCTGGTGTAGCAGCAGTGCCCTATTGAAATGAAAAAAGTCCTGCTCCGTGCTGGAGCACCCAGAAGAAGGGAAATTTGTTTTTATGAGGAGCAAATGTAATATATTTTTCTGTTTTTCAGGGGTGGGCTGCAGGGGCTACAGCTCTTCCATTGTTTGGAATGGTAGGTATGTGCAGTGCATGTAACAGACAAATCAGAGCAGGCATATTAACCCTTTGTGCAATCTAACTGGGAATGGGAAATTCGGACCCATAGGATACACGTATATCTCTGTAACAGAGACACTAACACCCCTGGCTATATTACAGGGACTCAAACTTACTTTTATCTCTTATTTGATTCATTTTTTATTTGACTTTTTATTTTAGTAGAATTATTTGAGTACTGATTACATTTGAATTTATAAGTTTTGGCTCCATCAGATGGTGGTTTAGTTCCCCTCTGCATGTGAGCCAAAATTAATGCCCTAAATGATGACTAGGAGATAAGGCGTCAGGTTCAGTCCTTACCTCTTTGCTTCTGGACTCCTTTGCTGGGAAGAGGTAAGGCCTGTCCTTTCAGGTAGCCACCATGCAACCCGATTACAGGATAACAGGTAAGCACTACGGCTACTCCGGGAGCAAGGTCCCAGGGGGGAAAAAACCTTGAGGGGGAAAAAAAACAAGGTGCTGAGAAGACGTTCCAGGTACAATTGTTATTCTGGGAATTTGTCTTTACAGGAACCAGGAACAAGTAGAAAACATGAGGTTGCAAGGCAAACTAGCGTTCCGCAATACAAAACGATTGCAATGCGAGAAGCCTTCTGAAAACCTCTATTTATTTCCGGGTATCAGATGTTGCCGAGCACGTGAACGCGATGATGTCACCGCGTGGCAAGAGCGTCTGGGAGCAATCTTGGATCGGGACGCAATTTGAAAGCGTTTCCAAAATGAAACCTGATCAGATAAGCGCCAAGTAGGCGAAAGCATGACATAAGGGTTGGCAGAGACAGATACAGAGTCTGGATTTTGTTTGGCTGAACTCTCTTTAGTCTTGGTTATCTGCAGTTAAAAGGTTTTGCATTTTGCATTATTCATATTACCAAACGTTTTTTAGGATCAGACAGCAGGCGACCATTGCCAAACACAGTTGGCCATTGCTGACATTTGCCAGCGTCCAAACCAACCACAGTTGCCTATCCCCAAGTCAATCATTGCCAACCATGGCCCACCATCCCCAATCATAGCTAACCATTGCCAAGCATCGCCAATCATGGTCAAGTCTTGCCGATCATGGACAGAGATTATGGACCATGGCCGACTATAGCCATCTGTTGAGCCAGTAAGGTTGTTCTGTGGGTTGAGTCCCCACCACAGAGATCTGAGGAACACCTCTAGACTGCACCTTTTATACTTTCAGGGTCTATCAAAGACCTTGAAATTATATGAGGTTAATGGTCAAGGTGTATTATTGCAGTGGCAAGAGTGCATTTAGTTTAAGGAGGGTGTTTTGTCAAAGATTGTGTGAGAGAGACAGGTAGAGAGAGATAAAGACAAACACTGATGATGATGATGATGATAGTTTACTTATATAGTGCCTATACACAATGTGTTTCAAAGCGCTTCAAGGCAAGGGAGGGAACAAGGGAAAATACAATGACATTCTTACAGGCCATGAACAGTAAGGATGTGAAATGAACTATCGTACTCGGCCTGACGACATTTCAGATAGTGCAAGAGCTAAGACATAGATAAGGAAGGGAGGGGGAGAATGGGAAGGAAATGTAAACAGACAGGCGACTACCGTACTAGGCCTGACGACATTTCTGGTAGCGCTGGAGAAAAACAAAAGGTGAGGGAGAGGGGTGCAGAAAGGGAGGGGAGGAACAAAACAAGCGACTATCATACTAGGCCTGACGACGTTTCAGATAGTGCTGGAGGTGGAGTGGGGAGGAAAAAACAGTAATGGAAGTGTGGAGGAAACAGACGAGGTTTCTATCATATTAGGTCCAGGGACAATTCTGATAGAGTAAGTGCATAGAAGAAAGTAAGGGGAGGAGATATGAAAAGGGAGAAGGGAAAAGAGGAGAGAACAGAGAGTAAGCAGCCAAAAAGAGTGGAGAAGCAAGAGTGGAGAGCGAATAGAATTGCAGAAGTCAGTAGTAACACATAATGTTGCAAGCCAGAATACAAGATGAAGATGGGAACAGCATGATTCAGGGCCACCATGAGTACAAGATGCAAAGGAAATCCAGCATGAGAGTTGAGAAAGAGTGACGCACCGTGAATGAATGAAGTCCATAAAAGTCAAATCCAGCATTGGCCACAAGACGGTGATGGTGAAACCAGAATTTATCAGGACAGACTCCTGTAGAAGTAGCCTGGAATGGGGTAGGGGGAGCAGGGTAGAAGAATCAAGCAAACCAGGCAACACCTGTGTGCGAGAAGGGTTGGGGCACAAGGGAACATCACAGGGGGACCAGAGAGGGTGGGGATGGCCTGTGGGGACAGAGGGGGTAACGCATGTTGGTGCATGCATACCTGCTGTCTGAGGAGGGGGTCGGGGCCCTGGGTCCTCCTGGTCTGAGCAGGCCCAAACAGGAATTGCCCTTTTCTTCGTCTGCCCTTCGCTTAGGACGCCCAGGCGAGAGACACCCTTGATCTAATAGTTAAGAGCAGGAAAGAAGAGGCAGGGCTAAGAAGGTGGGTGGTGCTTAGGCCAGGTGACCTAGATCCACTTGCACCTGCTCCCCATCTGCAAAGGAAAAGAGGCTGGAGGGCTCCTTAAGTGGGGAAACAGAGCGGCAAGCAGGAAGGCACCAGGTGGGCGGGGCTTGCTAAGTGGTGAAAAAGAGCAGCAGGCAGGAAGGCACCAGGTCGGCGGAGCTTAGGCCAGGTGACCGAGATCCACTTGCACCTGCTCCCCACTTACCATTCCAGCACCCAATATGGCATCCAGAAAATCATCATGGAAGGGATAAACACATGTTATAAATATAATCCCCACCTGTGGAACACCACCAATCACTGGGGCACCCTTGAACGGCATTAATAAGCATGCCAATTAATCTGTTTTTACATACTGCCTGCGCCTGCTGTATGCATCTCCTGCTTAACAAATGTATGATATACACAGCCTATAAAATAGCTAGACTGGTAATATTGCTGTGGAGAAGATTAATACACTTGCTACCGTGATCTCCATGTGAGCAGGAGTAGGTACAATTTTTATTTGATTTATTTAATATATTTTCATGGTGAAACATATTCTAATGAGGCCTCACAGCGTTGACAACATTGGCAGCTTCCACTGCCGCAAGGTTGATGAAATAGGAACAGTTCCACCTTCTAAGAGTATCATCTGGTATGGAAGACTTTGCTAAACCAGGGGATTACACCAAGAACTGCACTAGAAGCAGCGAATATGCTTTAACAAGCTTGTGGCAGTGGGGTTTGAAAGGGAAGGCTGTATCAATCCTACTCACTGACAAATAATCCGGCAGGGCTTCTGTATTGATCTGCACAAAAGAGGAATACATCAGTACAGTACTCCACTCATGCACATCTTCTGAACTAAGGACGTGAGACCAAAGGACATGGAGGAGAGAAGATGGGGCACTTTGCAGCAGCACAACATCTCTCTTATCTCCTGACTCAGGGTTTGAGCCCAGGCCATTGTAAAAGGGAGGCAACATAATGCGTGCCTGCTGCACCCATGCACCAACGCAGTATCCCACTTGTGTTCGGAATTGAGGGCTTCTTACCTGCAGATGCTGTAAGGGGTGAGAAGCACAACCATGTATGCCTACTGTGTTGATGTTTCGGCACAGCATACTGTGTTGCCCGCAACGCTCTGCCCGACGCCACAAGGGTACGCCGTTCGTGGTCGAGGAGGCGTGTGAGGGTCTCGCAGGGCGCTGCACAGAAAAGCACAGACCGGCAGGCAGAGCGGTTGCTCCCATGGGGCTCTCCTGCTTGTGGAATGAACTACACTATGCACACCAGCCGGGTGTGATAGCAGCATAGGTACTTTATGAAGAATAATACTGTATCTTGTTAACAATAACAAGACTATGGGCCTCATTACGGGTCTGGCGGTAACCCTGCCGGTAAAACCAGTGGGTTGCCGCCAGACCCGACACAAATTGCCAGCACCTGATTTCCCAGTAACACCAACCCCGGTGGCCGGGAAGTCAGACGCCGGTAATTCTGTTCGTCCCCATTCCCATTGAGTCCAATAGGACTCAATGGGAATGGGGACCAAGGAAGCAACGTCACCGTTAATAACGGTTTTGGTGCTTCCATGAAACTCTGCGGGCGGGACGGCACCTGCCCGCAGAGTCATACTGTGCCGGTCCGGTAACAACAGTGCCGGCACAGTCGTAAGTCAACTTTATGTGTAGAAATACTCATTTCTACACATATCTCTCAGGCATATTACCTCCATGTTCCTCTTCCTTGTCCCAGTACCTACTTTTAAGGTATCAGCCTCTTTGACAGAAACCCTTCAGGTGTCGGCATATGAGGAGGGTCACACAGCTTGCAGACTTAATTGCTGCTGTAAACACGCTACTGGTGTAATAAAAATGCTTAAGCCAGGTCTGCAGTCAGCCACTTAATTTATAAGCACTCTGTGTTGATTTCATTGAAGTGCTGTTAAGCACAAGCATTGGCAAAGCCAACAGTTTTGGCTTGTGTATAATATTAGGAACTTGCCGGGCACTGCTTAGATGCCCAGATACTGCCACATTTTGCACCTGCAACTACCAATGGGCAGTTAATACCAATACGACTGTGCCTGACAAGTGCCTTTGCCATGCCTACAAAAAAGCCCAAACTGTTCGCATTGCTAATGCTTGTTGTATCAGTGTGCTCCGTCTTGTCGATGTTCCTGTTGCTGTCTGTCACAAACACACTTTGTACCCACCGACTTTCCTTATGTATTGCTGTTTGTGGTTGTTTTTATTAGTGCCTCTTTGATGGAAAATTGTATTTGAAAGGTTGCATCTCTTGATTTATGTAAGGAATCTGTGGAGGTATATGATGAGGATGTATCACTTTGTTGAAATTACTGTTCACGCTCTTTCTTGAATATAACATTTTGACAAAAAAAGTGTAGAACCTAATGGAGGAAGACTTATGTGGTGTGTTGAAGCCCTTCAATCCGTAGGATGGGTGAAATGCACAAGGGTGGTTCATAAACTCATAGATGTGGCACCAGGGACTGTAAAGCTTCATATCTTGATCGGCTGGAGAACACCTGGACACAGTGGTGTACCGAGCGGGGGCTGAGGGAGGGCACACTGCCACCCCACATGCTCTTTTGAGAGCCTGGCTGGGACTTTCGTCTGTGGGCCACCTCTCCTGTTCGGCACCTCAATGAAGGTGCCCAAACGGGAAAGGTGTCCCCCTGGCAGGACAATGTGTGCTGAGTAATTCCTGCTCAGCACAGTAATTGTCCTGGCAGCAGGACACCTTACTCTTTCCGAAGCCTCTGCCAGGATAATGTCCCAAGGAGCTCCAGGCAGCAGCAGAGGGGCTCGCAAGTTGCTCTGTGTCAAGAGCATTTCAATGTGAACCATTAGGCACTGATGGAAGGGAGGGTGGACTATTAGCAGGAACATGTGTCCATTTAGAAATGTGCATGGGAGGGAGTGATCAGGTGTGAGACGGTTGCATATTGCTGCAGGCTTTATGAAATAATGAGTATGGCTTTACCCAAGGGGGGTTTGTTAGGCTCACATTAATCTGCATGATGCTATTGTGACTTTGCATGCAGGATGGGGACAATAACACTAAATCCATCCTCTTATTCCTCAACATATTTCTATAATGATGTATAGTTAAAGTTAATAATTAAAGGGTAGTTTCTTATGTAATGTGCTTTGCTTCCAAGGCATTGTTATAAAGTATTATGTAATGTGTGCAGGTTTACTAGGAAAACAACATCATTCCAAATTGAAGGAAAGGAATGGAAGATCAAACATTTCTCAAATTGTAAAACTACAAATGTGGTCTACATCATTGAATGTCCTTGCGGACTCAGATATGTTGGCCAGACCCAGAGGCAAGTCAACAAAAGAATTGGCGAACATCGCTCTAGGATTCGATGTCGAGTCCACACAGCACCACTAGTCTCGCACTTCATGGAGTATCAACATAGTGCGGATGATATTTGTTTGTTTGTTTGTTTGTTTGTTTATTTATTTATATTGCGCACCAGACCCTTAGGTTACCGGGCGCAGCAACAAGTATATGCGAAGCTTACAATGTTACAATGTTATATAAATGAATTTACAATATTACGCCATATTACACAAATTACTAGAATGTACAGATAAAGAGTTGCCGTATTTACATGAAAGTACAGTTAACAATATACATGATTAGCAGTAATAAACATAAAGGTTGATGTCGCGTCGGGGTGCATTAGGTAGGACTACGCTTGTGAGTGTTCGGGTGTTAAGTCATTGTTGGCGATAATGTGTTTGATAAGGTTCCTTCTGAAATGGGGGAAGGGTTGGTCAGCTCTAAGGTTAGGTGGCAGGGCGTTCCACAGGTTAGCAGCTTTCACAGGGAAGCAAACGCCACCAATTTTGGCAAGTCTGAATCTAGGTACTGCCAAACAATTGGAGTTGGCGAGTCTCAAGGGTCTATTGGAAGTTTTTCTTTTTATTTTGTCCATCAAGTAGCTAGGAGCAGCATTATTTAAGGCCTTATGGGTTAATGAGATCATTTTTAGCTGGATTTTATTCTCAGTAGAAAGCCATTTATGTTGCCGCCTAGTCGAGGAGATATGCTCCCTCTTTCTTATTCCTAATGCAGCTCTGAGAGCATTATTTTGTAGAGTTTGAAGTCTTAGGGTAGTGGCTTTATTGGCGCTACTGTATAGGGCATTACAGTAATCAAGTCGGGAAAGAATTAAGGCTCTAGCCAGGATTAGGCAGCTGGTATTGGACAGGAAGGGCTTGCCTGCTCTGATCAATTTACAGGTGTAAGCAGTGGTGGAGGCTAAGGAGTTTACCTGTTTAGTGAAGGACAGGGTAGAGTCGAGATAAAAACCAAGTGTTTTTACTTCCCTCGAGACTTTAATGACATTTCCGTCTATGCTGAAGGCTGAGTAATCTGGGCCCAATTTGTTAATATTGGCTTGTGTGCCCAGAATGATCAACTCTGTCTTATCATCATTCAGGCAAAGACCGTGAGTGGCCATCCATGCCTGAATGATGAGATACACTCTATTCACCAACTCCCCATCCTCACTGTGATCCCCAGAAAGTGGGAAGAGAATCTGTGTATCATCTGCATAGTTAGTGTAGGTGATACCGAGATTGTCCAAATCATCGAACAGAGGTTTGGTGAATATGTTGTAAAGGGTCGGAGAGACGCAGGATCCCTGAGGGACACCACAAGTGTGTTACTGGTGGATTGCAGATACAGTAGCCAACACCACCAATGCATCCAATGCGTTGAACAATAAGGAATCATGGTGGATTTTTAAACTTAAGGCTACTACTAAGGGTCTCAACGAGGCCATGCCAAATACCTTCAGATGACCGGTTAGTCCATACTCCTTTCACTAAACTCGTGGGGGGACCCACCACTTCTTTTCCTTCACACAAATAGGACAGTCCACTATGTGGCTGTACTCAAGCAATATGCCAGGTGTGCTATCAACGCCTGACCGCACAAGTACACATCATGTCCTTGTATTGTTAGGTGCTTTACATTTTCTATAAAGTGGAGCACTAACTAGCAATGTGCTTCCTTATGTACCATTCGTGAAAATGTACACGCAATCATTTCATGCAAAGCAATTAATGTTATGCACAATAAGAGTTTATTTGCTAATGGGTTTCATCCTGTGCCAACCTTGTCTTTCCTGCATATGCCATGGTTCACTCCTATTTGGTATCACTTGTACATATATATATATATATATATATATATATATATATATATATATATATATATACTGTATCATCATACGCACACCAATTGATGCTGAGCATATTTACTTTGAGTTTTGAAATGCTTGTGTCACTGTCTATTTTGTAAACAACACGCAGCCTACAATCATCGCGGCAACAAACTGCCTTACTATTCAATCCATAAGAATCTACCAGTATATGGGGGATGTACATCTGTGCCCTCCGTAAGCGCAACCAACATCTTCCCTATTCAATATTCCCATTCACAGCCCACACGATAGAAGCTCTGATTCCACCCCACTCCTTCAACGCCATATTACGCTTCGCATAAACTGTTCGGTTACCATGCCAACCCTTGGACCGACATGGTTCGCACATGTGCAGGGGAACAGACACTTCTTACCTGCGCCTGCGCTGAGCGTACTTGCGACGCAGCTCTGACTGTCTCTGTTCCAACGCCGGCTCTCGTAGCCGACCTCCACAGCCCAAGAAAGCGATCGACTCACTTTTCGGACACATAGGTAAGAGCGCCTTGCAGGGCTTGCCACGAAGGAGCCGGGGGTTTACCGCCCCCGCCACGGAAGCTACCCGTGTCCTAAGCTCCTGTCTTCTCACGACGGCACGATCCAACCCAACACGGGCGGGCGCCTTCCGCCCCTTGCTTTCAGAAGTCTCAAAGCATCAGATTTTTCTGAATCTCTTTAGAGCGTCTTCTTGATAAACTGTACCCTGGTTTCTCATTTCCAGGGTCCTGCAGCCACATTAAGGCGTGGCAAAATTCACACCCCATAATCCTGGGAGCCCCACCAATATGTGGACCACCGCCTGATTGCCTTTTACAAGCATCATTCATAAGGTCCTCGCACAACTGAACACAGCCAAGAATCTCCAAACGGCTGCAGGACTGTGCCAACAGGTACTTGTATGTCAACTGTTTTAGTCAAGCATTCCACTACACATTAGTGACTACCATTTATTTACTCATACGTATATGCTTTCTGTGTTTTTTAAATATTTTTCCCAATACCCAAGTGCATCCAGCACACCAGTTACCTAGCGGCAGAAATCCCCTCCTACTGCTTGAAGAGGTCCGCCACTCATTTTTCCCAGTCCCCTGGTACCACCAACTGGAAGAAAACACCACTTTCTGATTACTGTCCAGGTCAGTAACCAAGTGCCAGCAAGCCAGTGGACAATGACATATTGTTCACTCACATGGTCTCAATTAGATGTTATTGCATCCCTGTATAACTAGCATCAGATTTGAACCTCCTAGACGAGCTCTACAATATTTTCTGAGCCCATTTCCCTCTTTTTCTTTTCTTTCCTTTGTTTTCCATATAGGGGAGACCAAGTCAAGGCAAATGAAGAAGGCTTTCCGCCGAAACGTCACAGGACTACATCATTTTGAGGGCTTTATTCCCCCATTCCCGCTTCACAACTCGATCCGTTTTTAGTCGTTGACCAACCACTAGGTCCCTTTCCTTTAGGAGCCAGTAACAAATCTACCCAGTCTCAGAAAGAAAGAAAGTCTTTTCTCTGACACATGGTCTGGACTCCACACATCCCACATAGGTGTTTGCCTTGTGTTTAAATAATACACCATGTTTCGTTGCATCCATTGCATATCTAGGCAAATCATCGATTGTGCATTCATTTGCCTTGTTTGTTAATTTCCCTTAAGCATTTGCTATCTTTTCTTTGTTGCATTTGTTTAATAAGATGACTGTAATTTGATCCTTATGTACACCAGAAAACGAATTAGTTTCATGTTAGACTTAAATGCGGGAAAAAATTCCCCCTGCATTCACTGACAATGGCTAAATAAAAAGCTACAGTGCACCTTTGAAGGGCTCCAAAGCTCGTCTTTTTTGTATATGTATGACAGTTAGCTTAATGAAATAGCTTTTGCCATACTAAGCATGCTGAATAACTTAGCCTTGACCAAAATGTTTAGGTCAAGAGACTAAAAGTAAGTGGCAGGGTGCCATCCCTTTCGTTTCAAGTATCATTAGCTCTTAAGTCCTTCCACTTGTTCATGATAAAGTTACATAGATAAAGTATTATTTAAGCAGATGAAATGCAAAGGGAAACATTAATAAAAATCTATATAAACTAAAACTGTGAAGAAGTGCTCAGTTGCTTAAATTGTCCACATCCCAGTTTCACCATTTAACCAAAGTGTGTGATCCTGGGCAGACCATGTAATCAGGCTGTGTCTTATCTGCAGCTCTGTAAGTGATTCACTTCAAAGCTTTAATATATCATGCTGTTATTATTTTTTAAAAGCCTGACTTGCTCCATATATAACAATGCAATGTAGGTATTTTGCACCAGAAAATTATTTGCCACTTGGCTTACTTATGACAACGTATTCTAAAGTCAGTTGCATGGCGCCTCCAAGTATCAAAGACTGTTGATGCTCCTTGCGATTTGCTTTCTGTGAAGTAATTTCTGTTGGTGCAATCCATATGCAAATGAGTTGATGTGTATGTATTTTGCCCCACAGCGCCTGGACAGAGCTCTAATAGATGAGTTCCCTGCATCTGTAATGATTCTGCCCTTTTTCATTTTTGTTGTGTTAAAATGCGAGATGCCACTAGTAATGTTACCAAAAAAATAGATTGGGGCACGGGTGGGCGGTTTGTGGCCGCGAATGAGACAACCTGGAATTGCGTGCACTGCATTTGAGGGGAAAGTAGCAGGCGTTTCACGTGGCTGTCCCCCTCACCACATCTTGCAATGCTGAATACTCCACTTACAGGATAATATAGCGAGGCTTTTCATAAGATGTAACTGTCTTTTTTTTTTTTAACCTTTATTTTATTTTGCTTGACACTGCATAGAGGGGTGCATAGCTCTCAACCATTTGGGTCGTGAAGGCGGGTGAAAACACCCGATTTTAGTTTTGGCGGGTGAGACGCCCATTGAAATGAATGGGCGTGCTGGAGGCTTGGCGGGTGAGTCAGCTGTTTACAAGGCGGGTGACACCCGCCAAAAGCGTGAGAGTTGAGAGCTATGGGGGTGTGTAGGGGGTAC
Source organism: Ambystoma mexicanum (assembly GCF_040938575.1). NCBI lineage: Eukaryota > Metazoa > Chordata > Amphibia > Caudata > Ambystomatidae > Ambystoma > Ambystoma mexicanum. The sequence goes on from NC_090938.1 coordinate 58,398,273, forward strand.
ATACATCAACTTTTACAAAGATCATACAAAAAACCATGTACTTGCAGTAATATACATCTTCATGACAAAATCATATCGCTGAGATGTAACTGTCTTGTTATTATCACAAAGCGCAGCTCGACATTTCATGAACTGTAACGAGTCGTTAATGGCTTCAGTTGAAGCCTCCAATTTTAATGACAAGTTAAAGTTTATGCAATGCCGAGCTTCCTTCCGTTGTGGGTATAGATTAATGACTGTTTATTATTCTGAGAGAAAGCTTTACATTAGCTGCTTCCTCAGGGGCAGCCTTGCGTTTTAATGCAAAACTTTCTCTCAGAATGAACAGTGTTTTTATCTATTACAGCAACGTGCTGTGCGTGCTCTGCTGCTTATGTCTGCGACAGCTCGGAAGAAGGGCCACTGCTCAGGCGTAATACAGCCAATCAGCGATCAGCCGAAGGCAGCCGAAGACCAGGGGATACCGGATCGGTATGGGATACCAAATATTACAGAACACCGCCATTGGTTAGTCCCAGTAGAAAATGCAAGTGTTAGGAATCATGGAAGGCTACCCGCAAAGGTACAGCTGCGAGGCAGGCGCAAGAGGCGTGGCTTTATGGCCAGTTTCCACCTATCAAGGTGCCGGGCAGGTGCACGGGGCGGGGCGGGGCGGGGTTTTATTTCACTTGCGCGTTCCATCTAGCAAGGTGCTTAGCATTTTCAGTCTAGGGGGCGCTCCATCCCGTCCCCGCGCGCAGGTGGAGTGGGCGGGGCCTCGAGTTGTGCAGGTCACATTAAAACGCTCATTCGATCAGCTGCGGAACATTTCGACTTCTCGAGCGGCCGCCGTCGCGAGGCTGTCAGTTGGCTGCGTCCATCGTCGTTCGCCATCAGAGGGGTGTCCCTTCCCGCTGCCGGTCCCCGCGAGGACCCTTGCAGTTGGTTTAGTGTGCGGCGACCCCCATCCCTGCGTGCTCTTCGGATCGTCCGCTGTGCCCAGCAATGGGTTGCCTCCAGCCCCGGTCTACAGGGGGCAGCATGGTCCTCCCCGGGCTGCTCTCCATCGCTTGCTGCCTGCTGCTCCGCGGGGCCTTCGGGCAGAGTGAGTTCCGCGCAGCGGGGGCCGGCTCCGGAGCTTGGGCAGCCGGGGAGGCTCTGTTGGAAGGGCCAATGGCGCTGTGTGCGGGTGGGGAGGTCTCGGGTGCGGCAATTGTGCTTTTAGGACACATGATAGAGTTCCCCCATCCCTCCATTTTAGGGTTTATTTTTTAAAGTATTTGTGCAGTTACAATCCTTTTTGTAAGTGGACCCGTTCCTGGCCCTGTCGTTTCCCTGCCAAGACGTTTTTATTTATTTTAATATATATAATTGAATGGAATCTTGTATGGCTACTACGTGCCTACTACATTTTTTTACTGTCTCCCGCTTAAAATAAGTGTAACCCCAAAATTGCAAGTCTGTGGGGAAATTACATGTTCCCGATTTCTGTTGTTAAATCTCCCTCCCAGGGGCTCCACAATGTTGGCGTGTCCCATTGATCCGGAAAATAAGAGTGGCAAGCTTGTCTAAAAATTCATACTTTTGTGCTTAAGTGTTTTGATGGGTTGGGTAGGCCATCCTCCAGAACTGATATTTCCACTTCTAAGATGACTCTTCAAATGCACACCCCATTTCACTCCCTTGTTATGAAATGTTCCTCTAATATATAAATATAGCCACTTCTAAAATATTTCAATAAACATCAAACGTACGTTTGTACATAAGGGAATTTTAGCCAATGTTCAATCATGCATACATCAAATACTATAGCAATTGAGTGATACAAATATATGTTCACATATGTATATAATGTACAAGTCATTTGAATTATAACAAAACATTTTTAATATAAGAATTTAACCATAAGCCAGTTAAGTTGATGTTGGGTGGATAACCCAAGAGTAACTCGCCCCCTTTGGGGGACATGGCGATGGTGCGTTACAACAGGGGAACTCTTTTTCTCAGTAGGACCAACTCAGCCTTTCATCTTCCTGAGGTTGATAAATGGAGTACCACGTGTGGGTAATAATGGTGAACATGATGAGTGCTTGGGGAGTGGAAGGTTCTGGTATGAAGACTCTTTCTCTATTCTTATAGTGTGCAAACTAAACCAGAGTGTGGGCTTCATGTAGAAAGAGTTTGCAGTTATTGATAAAAGCAAAGTGCTGTTGCTTGCATGGCTCACAATCGGGGCTGTCACCAGAAGTCGAGTTCCTATTTAGGGGGCGCTGATGATGATACAATATATATTAATTTGTATACACGTACTATTAAAAGTAATGTTACTTTTCTGTCTGTTGGAATGCACGGCTCACAAGTGTCATTGCTGTAAGCGAGTTAAGCAATTGAGCTTGGAGTGCACATTCTAAATGGTGCTCTTCTCAAGGCGAGTGCAATGTATACCACACTGCCTTCTGGGTGCAATACACGGAGCCTTCGGACCAATCATGCGTGAAGTGTATTTAATGCACAGAGTGCAAGTGATCACAGTTAATGAAATGTGGTACAGTGGGGTTGCCAAGGATCACAGTGTGGCCGAGTGGGGTACGCTGGGAGTAGACTTGCTTTCCTGGTCCTAAAGTTGATATCCGGGCAGCAGACCACCGCATCTCGGGCCTACCAGGCGTGCCTGCAGAGTGATTGATGGGTATTCCTCCTAGGTTTAAAATGCATCTGAGCTGGTCGCCTTGGTATTCTGTGAAATGCAAGGCAAAGACACCGGGCAGTCCTCCAGACGGGCGGGGCGGGGCGGGGGACTGGTGGAAAGATACCCCCAAAGGTTCTCCTCAGTAGCACGTGACGGGGCCCCCTGTAGGTTTATACTGTTGTGAGCGTGGAGGGACCCAGCTACAAGTGGGAGTACGGGGGTAGGGAGGCGGGGTTACTCAAAGCAGTATTTATTTAGATTTATCAAGGGCCCGGAGGCATCGTGGCGCTGTTACAGGTTACTCGGTGCAAGTTATACAGGTTATACATTGGTTACAGAAACGGATATAAACATTAGATGACAATGTGAGCAAAGTGTTAGCGGCAGTGCATAAGATAAGCGGTCTAGTTGAACCACTTTGTTTTTAGCACTTTTCTGAAGGTTGCCAGGCACGCCCTTGCCTCGTTTAGCATGGATTGCACTGTTTGACATGCATGCCAGGCCTGCCATGCACGCCCTTGCCTCGTTTAGCATGGATTGCACTGTTTGACATGCATGCCAGGCCTGCCATGCACGCCCTTGCCTCGTTAAGCATGGATTGCACTGTTCATGCATGCCAGGCCTGCCATGCACGCCCTTGCCTCGTTTAGCATGGATTGCACTGTTTGACATGCATGCCAGGCCTGCCATGCACGCCCTTGCCTCGTTTAGCATGGATTGCACTGTTCATGCATGCCAGGCCTGCCATGCACGCCCTTGCCTCGTTTAGCATGGATTGCACTGTTTGACATGCATGCCAGGCCTGCCATGCACGCCCTTGCCTCGTTAAGCATGGATTGCACTGTTCATGCATGCCAGGCCTGCCATGCACGCCCTTGCCTCGTTTAGCATGGATTGCACTGTTTGACATGTATGCCAGGCCTGCCATGCACGCCCTTGCCTCGTTTAGCATGGATTGCACTGTTCATGCATGCCAGGCCTGCCATGCACGCCCTTGCCTCGTTTAGCATGGGTTGCAGTTATGAAGCAAGGGGGCCCGGGAAAAGAGGCAGCAGTTGTCAAAGGGACCCAGTTGAATGTTGCAGCCTGAAGGCCCTCGCCCCTTTAGTTTTTTTTTGTTGCCAATTTCACCCTTCAGTAAACTCGCCTTTGTCAAGATGATTGTTCATGGGGTTTGATTACTCTTCGAGGCCAGGCTGAGTATTATGACTTAGTGGCCCGGTAGCTGACAGCATCCATGTTTTGGGGGTGTATAATTCTGTGTGCCGGGATGGTTATTTTTTTATTTTTTTTTTACGGTGGGAGTAATACTCATATTGCCTTAAGCTAAGGACAGTTTATTTTTTTAATTTCGTTTAGTTTTTTGCGAGCCAATCTGGCCAAATACCGGGTCTGAGGATAGTGATGTGCGAGTGCAGGGCGCGGCACCACTCCCCTGTATGACGGACCACATGCACTCGTTTTGAAAGTTGGCATTTCACATGCCCTACAAAATTAGTAAGTGTACATGCTGGGCAGAGCAGTGTGCCGGTATAATGCAGGGAGAGGTAGGTAAAGTATACCGTTCTTTCAGGTTATTTGGTCCATTCAATATGGTTGACGTGACCGTATGTATAGCCCCTTAACACATTAAATGACAGTTCGTGTAGCAACATAAAATCGACGGGTGGAAATATTATTTTGTAGGATGGTATTATCGGTTACACTTGTGTTTGTGGTTGAAGGATGAATAGTGGTGTTCTTGGCGCTACGCAGAGAGTATTATCCCAAGTGTTGGAGTATATTCTTTGGTTTCAGCATGTTGCTAGGATTCTGGACATGAGTATTATTCCCAGAGATGGCTGAAGTTGTCTACAGCCCTGGCGCATTTTCTTTTTTTGCCTGTTCTGAGAACAATTGGTAGCATTTTGGGTTTGCTCACGTATGTTGCACCATATCTGCCATCCTCCCCAGAATTTGGCATACTTTAGGAAGAAAGGTGGTCAAGAAGCAATTTGATTTGTGGAGTCTGCACATCATAGAATATTCTTTAGAACAACTTTGGTTGTGTTTTTATGGTCATATTTGGATTTTATTTGTATGCTTTTGCGCTATGAAAAAATAGCTTCTGGTTGGGGTTAGCATGAGCTTTTTTGATTTTTAATAAAATGATGCAGGCAATTGTTTAAAATGAGATCTGCTAATGATAATCAGACGCCACTTTCATAATTCCCTGGTTCGAAAAGCACATCTGTAACTGTCGCCTGACCTCCCCAGCAGCTGCCATGCAGTCATAACTGGTTTGTGTTCATGAACACAATGTTGGCACTGGTCTGTCCCAATGGGGAGAGGTAGCTGTTTAACCCCCTGCACATCCGGGTCAAAATGCCATAATTATGTAAGCCAACAGCCTGGTTGGCAGACCTAGTGGCTATTGAGATTATGCAATGTTAAAGCCACACACATTAGGTGTTATATTGTTAGCTTAGTGCCTCACTTATGATGGGGCATGATGTGTATTACCCGTGTGCCCTGTCTGCACCCACAGCAACCATGTCGAGTGCAACCAAGAATCCTATCCCCCTGAGGCAGGCCAACAACTTGTTCCAGGGAACCAGAACCCTCCCAGGGAGGTCCACAAGGAACCAGCGGGGTGCTGGTTTTTGATGTAGGTGGACAGGAAGGGGATAGAATTCATGTGGTCTAGAGGCGAGCTTCAGACAACGCAGGGGCTCATTTTTTGCTAGGGTTCCCAACTTCTAATCCTTGCCCCACTTTTGCAGACCAGACACTCTGGCTATGACATCAGCAGGCAAACTTGCCAGGATTGGAAGCTTAATAACAGGCTTGCTCTGGGCCAATCTGCTGTAATATTGTGTCTGTCAGGCTGCGGGGAGGGTGGGTTGATTAATCTTTAGGACACTTTTGAAGGAGGATTCACCTCATGCTCTTTTGGGGGTACAGTCTACTCCAAAGTCCTTGGACCGCAAGCTAAGGGAGTACTCCAATGATGAGGCAAGCTCTTCTCCTTAACAATCATGAACTTTTGCTGACTCCTTTATCCCGCCACAGCACCCTGCCATTGCAACTTGACACTTATTGATACCCTCATGTTTATCAACTGTACCTCATGCGACTATTGGCCTGTTCCCTGCTGACTCGCTCGTGCTTTACAAATGCAAACATACATGCATCTCAAGGGCCTTGGGATGACCAGCTAGCTGGGCAAAGCCCACTGCTGCTCGGATGCTTGCACCAAAGACCTGCCAACGAAGGAGGCCATACTCTGCAAATCCTCCTGGGAAGGGCAGGACCCCACTTGCCCCTTAGCACAGAAAGAAGTCCAGTGTCAGTTTACCGCCTGAAGACAGGCTCGTCTTTTCTCGACTCTTCTGGAGCGGTCGCAGGATCTGCAGTGCTGCCTTTAGAACACCAAATACACTCATACCTGTGAAATGGATATGTTAAACTTTATGTGATGAAACAGACATGACATTGTATAGGATATTACAAAACCAGAACTGAGAAAAACCAGTTGAGTGAGCGTATTCATTTGAGAACTGAACATTCTAGATTATTTTTTTAATTAAAAAATATACACACAGGAAGAGGTTATTCCTCTTCAGATCTAGTGCACCAGGGATACCTGTTGGTAACAACAGCTTGTTTTTCAGACACGTTTGCCTGGCCTTCACCCGATCACCGGCTCCATCCTGTGGAAGCAAACCAGCTCGACCCAACAACCATTGCCTCGACCTGGGTATTTAGTGATTGATGGCTCTGAACCTTGTTCACCCGATAATGTTTTCACACTTTTGTTTTGTTGGCTCCTGCCAGTTGGATTGTTCTGGGGAAGTAAAGACTTCTGATCCTTTTACTGTTTTGTTACTTATGCTAGCAAGGTAACGGCTACATTATTCTTTGAAACTGGGGTGCCCTTACTCCTACAAGTAGTATCACTTGCGCTGTATTGCAGTTGCAAGATAGCGTGGCCCCTTTCTTTGCGGACTGACCTCCCAGCCAGGTGTTTCTACTTGCATGGGGAAGGGTGACGAATGGAATAGACAAGTAGGATAACACAACACGCTATCCTTGTCTTCCCTTTTTGAGAGAGTTCTTCCAGGAGAGCTGCTTCCTGCACCTATCTGCACTCACAAGTCTTTGATTTGTCCCAAGGCGGGACTTGTAAGGGGGGGGTTTTGTTGTGCACTAAACATAGCCCTCTTCCGTTCCTGACTTGCGTATGCCTCCTCCATGGTTTCCGAAAGGCCAGGTCTGTATGTATCCAACAGCTGCTCGTATCGATGCCCAATTAGCCCAGCAGAAACCTTGTCTTGGCTACCAACTCAACCAATCTCAAATATCTTCTACAACCACTGGAAGCCTTCACCTCAAACTGTCTGTGCAGACTCTCCATCGGGAAAGCACACTTCCACTTCCTTTCTGCACACGCTCGACTGAGGTTGCTCCCAGAAACTTGGCGTGATTCTGTTCAGCCCCACAGATGAGAAACTATCGGTATTTGAAGTGGCCGTTTCCCATCCCCGGTCTGCTTTATGACTTCACATAGCTTCTTTATTGATGACCCTGTTATTCCCTACTTGATGTATGTTTATGGCATCGTGATTTACTGAAAGGTGGACGTTCTACATACTACATGGGTTTTAGTTGCAATTGCATGGGTCCAGCGATTTTCATTGATGTGTAGAATCGCAGGTCTGTATTATGACATCTAAGATAATTCAAAATCCCAACAATACTCCAAATGGAGGTTTGGGTGAAGCATATGGAAAGGGAGAGCGGAAGAGCAGGTGGAATTGTGAGTCAACTAGCGTGTGGGAGGAGTTGCATATTGAAATATTGTACTTTGGGGATTGTGTGTCCTGTTTACTGTCTTTCCTGAACTGCTTATGATAGTGCAGACTCTAAGGAGACTCAGCGGGTAAAGAAAAGCGTTTGGGTAGAAGGTGAGTGGTTCAGGCAGTTCGACATGGAGGGTAAATGCGGCTGCCCCCTGCAAACGTGGTTAGGGGGACCCTTCTTTGAGCAAAAGTAATGATGTGAGGCAGGAGGCATTATAAGTATTGTGAAAAATCCAGGGAATGAATCCCCTCTCCCCAAGGGTTGGGGAGAGGGGCAAGCAGGATGAGCAGGGCAATCGGACACTGGTCCCTTTAAAGGCATGGTCCAGTAAAAATTGTTGTTGTTCTTACCGGTCGGCCATGTTTTCTTAAGCCTAAGTGGCTCGATTTTAGAAAACTTTCCTATGGACGTTACCCGAGTTTTCGTCCATTAAATGCACGCGAAAACAGGCACCAGGGAGCCGCCATTTTGTGATAATCCTATCGCTTGCCGCATCGCCCTGGCTGACCTTCTTCTGCGGCACTAAATCAAATCCCCTGCCCCTGAGCCTGTCATCAGCAGACTCGTACCGCCCATTTCCCAACGCCAAAGCACGTCTTGTGTCAAAAATCGCTGCGCCTCAGCTAATGACGTGTCGCCATGGAAATGGCAGGACGCCTCTTTCCTCAATCAGTATAAACAGACCGTTTCCCAACACACAGCAGCAGATTTTCGATTCCATTCCTCTGTTACTTTGAGTATTCTGTGACTCGTTTCTGTGCTCTGGTCAGCTACCTTTGCCGCTTGTAGCCCGTGTGAACACCTGTACCATCTCTGTAAATTATTTTACTTTGTTTACCACACAATGGCTACAATAATGCCCTACATGTACGAGCCCGAGTATACCGAGGAGGAACTACTGGAAAGGGGAGCACGCGAAAACGATGGGGATTCGGACGGTAGTTGGGAGGACGATTCAACAGATGAAGAGCCTGGGCCTAGTCGCATGGACGGCGTTTCCACCTGGTGCACATGCAGTCGGTGCGAGCTAATGCCAACCGAGGACGAGAACTGCTGCTGCCGAGAAAACTCGGGATGCCTGGCCTACATTTCGGAAGGCGAGCCACAACCGCAATGCATCACCGAGCTGCCAGACTTCAGGGCAGCCTGCCTCACACGGGCCGTGTTGAGAATAATGATGGTGCTTATGCACGAACTTCGCGCAACTGTTCGTCCTCGTAATCCGAGTAACGAGTAAGTATACTCTGCTTGTCATGACACTCCTATTTCATGTTCTTCTACTATATCCAAAATTATATATTCATATCATAGTAACGCATGAAAGTTGTTCAATAGTGTGCATTGTCTAGATAGCATTTGTCAGTGCAGAATGCCATTAGTTACAAGAATTGTCATTGACAAACTTTTATTAAACTTATCTTGGCCATTTTAAAAACAGTTTTTCATTCCTTTTCACAGGTGGTACAGGCTGGTGGCCTATCGTTCCTTTACATGGTTGCTCCACGGGAGGCTTGGACACCGCGTTCGAAGAGTGATACCCGCCTGTGCCGTTCGTGCCATAAGAGAAACGTTCCCGAGTGACAGCGGTCAGTACAGGGGATATTCTCTTGCTGTGCTGCAACCTGACCTTTATAATCTTTAAAGTCTTGTATTTTTGTGTCATGAAAATAAGATACAAAATAAAACACCACATATATTTAACGGTTGTTTCGATTTTTTTTAAATGAATCAAGTGTGTCTCCATTCAAGGATGGACGTCGGACATCTGTGCTCTGAATGGGTGAAGGTCTGGTTGCTTTGAAGCAGGGTGGTCACTATCTATCTATCTAAGCTAACATAACATATTCTTGATAATGCATGCACTAAATAACACTTGTTCAAAGTCTTTCAGTAGGTTATGTCTCTATAAAAGTCACACATATATCTATACTAACAATTACCATTGGATTATACAGGCCTTGGGTTAAGGGTCTTGACCACTATAATACACCGGTTGAAGTGTGGGTCTGTGCTCACAAGGATCTCCGGTATGTGGCATTTGTTATTGATGAGCAACGATATACTATCAAAGGCAGTTCGCACCCGTGGATGAGCGCTGGCATGTGGGGCTGTCTGGGGCGCGAACGGCCAAGGTGCCAAACTACATGTACACTTCAAAAGGTATCCCACGCCAAGGGGCCATCGGTCACATGGCCTCCTCAGACCCCGTGTCTCCAGCCAGGCCTCCCCTTGAAGCAGGCTGCCCCTCTAAGACCACGACATACATATGTCATTCATTCACAAACACACCCCTGTTACTAATACTTTAGAAACCACTTGATATGTCTCATGAGAACATCTTTGTGCTTTGCAAGTCAACTCCTGAACTTGCTACCTGGCAACCACTGAGATCTACGCTAATCTGCTCGTCATGCTATCCGTGAACTTCTTCGACCGCTTAGACCAACCCATCAGTGTGCTACCTGTGGCCACCCACCTATTCTCCTGCAACATACTGCTCTGCTTGCTGAATCCAACTGTTTGTTGGTCAAGGTAAGGCCATGTATCCTAGTCATATTTCGCAGATTTTAAAATTTCTATCTATTTGCGAGTAGAGTACACAATAGTGCTATGTTCATTGGTCTCATTGCTATTGACTTGAGTTTCCATTGCTATGCTATCAATAGATCTGTTTATTTTCATCTTTGTCTATTGTCATCGAATTGCATCCTTCGGGGGTCCAGTCTATAATGTAAGCATGTTTCCTTCTCGTGCAAGACAGAACATCCAAGGGACGAGTCACATGTTCAGATTTCAGTCAAATCAATTATACATTTCTGCAACTTATGCAAATACTAAGCCGCACATAATGAACTGGTATAGTTCCTGCGACCAAAACAAACCTTGCATTGATCATTGTATGATTCATTTACTTTTGTTTCAAATCTTTATTCTTGAAGATTGTATAATAATGTCTATATTTACTTTTCAGATTTATCAACAATGCCTGCCTGTTCGATTAGCGGTTGCCCTTCGAAGACCCATGCGAAATCTGAAGGCACTACAATGCATGTATTCCCGAAAACTGTTGATCGAATAAGAGAATGGGTCAGACATTGCGGATATCCACTGGATGAGCTGGAAAGTAGAGTCCAACAAGTCTTACAGGACAAGAGGGGTGATCGATACCGCATCTGCAGCCGGCACTTTTCCTTGGACATGTACACCACATCTTGGGTAACAGAAGAATAAACAGCGAATGACACGGAAATTGCTCGCAAACGCTATTCCCACTCTATTCGTCCACATTCCGCCACTGGTGCGTCAAGTGTCCGGATTTAGCTTTAGGCCTTGCAGTAGTGTGTAGGTAGCCGAATGGATTAATTGATATTGTAGGTGTTCTATCCCTTGTAGTAATTTCGATATTGATTTGAGTGTATAGCTTTTTGAATAATACATTTATCAATATATTCTTTCATAACCCACAAACGAAATGTGTATATATATGGGAACAGGGAACTGTGCTGCATTGAGCATTTTACAAGTATTCTGTCGCCTTACATGGCTATTTTTAATATTGGCATTTCATTATCAATCATTAATTTACCTTTACAACTTCTTGACTATCCCTTGAATCTGAAGCAAGAACATTCTACATCATTGTCGCGGTTATCAACCACTTCTAGTGCGTATCAGGTAATCTTACTAGGCTAATCCGCTACAGACTTGTTTTATGCATGTCAAGTAATAGTTTTATTCTATCGTGTAATTATTTTACCGAATGTTTGGTTAATGCTTTCCAATTGATATACACCTTAGTTATCGTCCACTGGTGTTTGTTTTCAGTTATAATTAGTGTTATCCATACTAATGCAAGTACTGTCTTTCAGGGAGATGCTGAAGCGTCTGCCACATCTACAACATTTCTAGATGTTCTTCACCAGCAGGAGGTATGGATACTGACAGCTCCATCGAGCGTCATCATCGGAGCTGGAATTCTTGTCGTTTGTTCTACACAATGTTTCATTCGTGGTTAGCCGTTGATATGTACCTGTGCTGTCGACCCCAGGTGTGTTTTCACTATTGTAATCCTCACTAATGCAAGTACTATGTTTCAGGCAGTTGATGGAGCGTCAACCCCTGCACTTGATGCGGAGCCTGACATTCAAGCACTTCCAGAGGAAGTGGAAGCGGGACCATGCGTATACGAATCGGCGCAACAGCTTTCGGAAGTGCGCACTACATTTGCAACATCCATAGATATTCTTCCGCAGCACGAGGTATGGATACTGACGGCTCCATCATGCATGATCATATAACGTGATTCCATTTGCTATACTTTCTTCCCTATTAACGCAAGTGCTGTGTTTCAGGGAGATGCGGATGCCTCCTCTCCATTACAACCATTCATGGCAGTCCATGCAGAGCCAGAGGTATGGATACTGACAGTTCCATCGAAATAGATCATCACAGGTCGAATACTTGTCGTTTGAATGTTTCACACAATGTTTAAATCATGTTTGGCCATTGAGGTGTACCTGTGTATTCGTCCTCACGTGTGTTTTATGCTAACAATATTTTGATACATAGTAATGAAAGTACTATGTTTCAGGGAGACGATGGAGCCTCATTGCGTGCTGTCTATGCGGATACAGAAAATATAGTTGTTGCAGGGCAAGAGGAAGGGAGGACATGCGGAAACTAATCGGAGCTACAGCGTGCAGATGTTGAAGGTCGAGTCAAAAAGTTGCAAAGAAAAAAAAAACAAAAAAAGGTTAGTTACAAACAGTTCATAACTTTAAAAAAATGGACTATTGTATGTTTTTTTTCCAGTCAATTGGACTACACTTTATCTTGTGTTTAATCTGAACATCCCTTTTCAAATCTCTCCTAGTTACCCGTGGGTGTCAGAACTATACATACACAGACACTGAAGCGAATGAGAGATGTTGCTTGCCAGACCATGTACACTATGGAGGAACTATTAATTGAGGCGAGGCGTGTTCAGGCTCGAGATGCTAATGTCCAGTGGCCAGAACATGAATTAACTGTATTTGGAGAATACAGCAAAGTTGCATTGGACCATTGCTACAGTGCGACCGCACCACCACAAGAAGATGATATTGAATGTATTGAAGATAGCTCTGAAGTAGTTGCAGATCAATTCACACAATCTACACCCGCCAAAAAATTGCCACCCAAAAACATGTCGACATTGTGTTCTCCCATCAATGTTGAAGTAGCAGATGTCGAAAGGACAGAGAATGAACCAGCCGCAGCATCCATAGACTCATCAGAACTTGATAGCAGTGATATTACTTTCCAATGTGTTGAAATCTCTGCAACGTCACAGGCCGAAACAATGGTGACGCAGGATGACAGTCTAATGAAAGAGCAAATACATTGTATGTCGACCGTTGTTTGATGGAAATTATAAGTATGCTGAAATGTGGGCATTCAGTTAGAGGGGAAAGTATGTGGGAAGCCATTGATTAATGTAACTTGTCAAATAAAAGGCAGTAACGTCAAAATAAATGCCGCCTGTAGATTAAATCATAGGTTCTCATGCTCTGCACAAACGATGCTGGGGAAAATGCCAGCAGGCAATCTCCTGTGTGCAGCTGCATCACTTTTTAGCGGCTCCAGTTTTAGAAAGTTAGAGGCTTTCTTTCAGTTTGTGGGACTCAATTTCATTTCTAAATCGCTGTACTACATATACCAACGTGATTATCTGTTTCCGGCCATTAGTGATGCTTGAAAAATTGTCTCTAGCAAGTACATTCGAAGGGAAACGTTTCAGGCTAGCCGGCGATGGACAGTGCGACAGCCCTGGATTTTCTGCTAAGTACTGCACTTACCACATTCAGGACATGGATAGTAAGAAGATCGTGAGTTTGGTGGTCGTGCAGGTAACACAATGTACATCCTCAGTGGCCATGGAGAAACTAGGATTTATAAAATCAGTGGAATATCTACAATCAAGGGGAATGCACATCGACCTCATAGCCACGTTTTGAAAGTATTTTGCAGTGGTCCCAGTCTATCACCAACCATCTCTGGTGGAGCTCAAACTTGTGAAGGGTCAGTGGAAATGCTACTCGAAAAATGGCGGTCACTGATGCACCACTGTACCAACGTTCACCGCTGGTCAGAAAACCTACATTTCCACCATGTGAACATGACCCTTTGTCCCCAGAGGAGGCAAGGAAGAAGTGGTTGATTCCATCTTCACCGACACACAAAGCCATTGAGAAGATTGTTTTCGACAACTCTATCAAGAGATTTGAGAGGACTGACAGAATTCTGTCACACAGGAGATTTGGAGGTGTTCCACAATATGTGCTTAAAGTACAGGCCAAAGCGCTTGCATTTTAGCTTTCGGGGCATGAAACATCGCACTCTACTAGCGGTCTTGGCCCATAACATCAATGTCGGACGTGAACAATCTAGGGGTAAAGTAAGGTTGCTTCGCTACACTAAGGTGTTTTCAAAACGAAGTAAGCAATGGGTGATCAAACCAGTCTATGATGAAATGCAGTTCGACTTTGTGAAAGGTCTTATTGTTGCTGTGTTAGAGTAGCACAGATATGGTATTTTGGACGTTTCTGTGCAGAGCAGTGATCCATTGCCACCTAACATTGCAACTGTGCCATGTCCACCAGAAGCACAGCTGGTTGTGAAGTACAAATCCCGGATTAAATAATTGCAATACGATTGTCTTTTTGTAAATAAATGTTATTGTACAGTGTACCTGTAACCCTAACCCCTACCTTCACCACAATGGGTGGCGAACAAGCTGGGTGTCATCTTTGAATTCTCTCTTCATATATGTATGTATATATTATTCTCATCTCATGTAAATGTTGTGCACAGTTAACGGAGGGGAGGCTTGCGTATTGCAAATAATAAAACAAACAATAAATCTCACTTTTAACTCCACTCCTGTGGTACTTTATACTTTCCCTGACCTTCCGCCAAAAATTAAATGTCTCCATTTGGGCTGCAAATGTCGCAGACGGGGACAAAATTGGGGGCCTTAGAATCCGCCAAGCGGGCCGTGGCATTTGGGAGAGAAGCCAGTTCGCATTTGCACATTGTGGCGCAATACATAGAGGGATTCTAAACTTCAAGTTCTCACAAATGCCTTTACTACGGGATGTTGCAAATAAAGAATGCGAAGGACAGCGGCTTTGATTTTCAGCTCGCGCCCAGAAGAGGCCCACAAGTCTCACTGGAAGTATAAGGGTCTATTTTTTTTTTTTGACCTTCAGACAGGGACCATGCCGAAAGAACTTCATTTGAAGGGGGTGCGCAATAACGTAAGACGATAAGGCAGAAAATAGACTGAGTTTCATTTTAGTTCAGTATAGGAAAAATCGTTGTCAAGAGCACGGTCCAATTTACAGACTGCATTACGCAGAGACGCAATGGAAATTTCAAATATAATGTGAGTAAATCTTTAGACACTTTTATACCGGAATGAAGAATTAATGAATGACTGGATGCATGAATGAATGAAGAGCTAGGAAAAGCAAGGAAAACGTGTTTGTAGTGGGCACATGGGCATGCAGGTCCACTGGTCTCACCGATCTCGGTCCTTGGCCCAGCCACTTTTCTCTGCACTGCCTACCTGCACTACGGGACTCTCTATATCCTTCAGCCCCTTCTCCCGGCATTTACCTTGCACTTGCCACCAGCTGGTCCTATTATTTATCTTGTATTCTACTAACCATGTACAGCACTTTTACGCCCCTTCCCCAAGTGCGATCTGAAAGACACCTGGCCTAGTAGGATCGTTGTCGGTCTGCCCTTGTTCCCCCCGCCTCGTCGCGCCTTGACAACACTTGTGTATAGGCGTGTTACAAATGCCATATCATTCCACACGCATGTAGACTGCCGTTTCTCATTGTGTCTTGGCCTCGATTTTATTTTGTACTTTTCGCATTGATTTTAGAGCCGAACATACTCCATTGAACTATTCTTGCAAGCAAATAGTTTCTGATCGGCCGTAATAAATAAAATAATTTTTTTGTTTTCATAACAGGTATTTGATCCCCGTTATGCTACTGTGATCGGTTCATCGGTTTGAGACACCGGCAGACGGATTCTTCAATGGACACCTGCAGCTTCGTGTGAACAACTGGAGCACCTTGACAATATTATGGGACGATCGGCAGGGGCCCACATGCCCTTACGCTTTACTAGTGGCAAGAAGCAACATATCAACCTTTATGATGGACTATTGCCTAGTTGATGGAACAGCCTTGCGGTTCACCGTGCTTCTTTTAACGAAAACTAACACCCTGTGTACCATAAAGAAACAGCGCGTGACTCAATATAAACTTATCTGGATTTGCGGATACAGATAAAAGAAAATAAATGGCTTTCGGAGTTCATATGGCAATTGCTGAATATTCTCTAAACATTTAATGTCAAATAAATGTACTTTACCAAATGTACTGTGTTACTGTTTGATTTTAAAGTACAGTTTCATATTCCGAATTGTGGCGCGCTGTGTTGTGAGATGGTCTGTGTTGGTTTCCGGGTTCTGTGTGGCGTTGTGTAGAAGACGACTGGGTGTGTTTGCCTATGCAGCACAGTAACGTCACAGAGAGAGGCGGGGAATATGAATGTTTTGATGTCAGGCTCGGGGGCGGGGGATTTGATTTAGTGCCGCAGAAGCAGGTCAGCCAGGGCGATGCGGCAAGTGATAGGATTATCCAAAATGGCGGCTCCCTGGTGCCTGTTTTCGCGTGCGTTTAATGGACGAAAACTCGGGTATGGTCCATAGGAAAGTTTTCTAAAATCAAGCCACTTAGGCTTAAAAAAACATGGCCGACCCGTAGGGACAATACAATTTTTTACTGGACCATGCCTTTAACATGGATGACTGGGTTTCTGACCTGTGTACATTGCCGCCTGCTCGTGGAAAATCGGACCAATGGAATTGCTCCTTTGATTCCATGGGGACCCCTAAAAACAACCTGAGCTCAGTAGAATGAGAGGGAAGCACCTGGTGATGCTGAAACTTGGCCCTACGTAGCCCCACAGAGGTAGAGCTGGGAGCCACGCGGTTAGTGTGGTGTGCAGAAACCGAAGGCAGTGAGTGAAATCCTACTCCTCTAAGGCAGAGACCCTAACATGTCGGGGGCTGCTGAGGGAGGACGCAAACCTGCAGAAGAGTACTGACACGCTGCAGCATCAGTGCAGAGCACCTGGACAAGGAGGTGAGATTTGGAGCCGCTGACTGCTCAGACCATCAAGGAGTCCAGGGTGTGGAGCTGCCTGGGCCTGAGAGACTGCCTCCACCCACGAACCTCGCTGGTGGAGACAAGGTATGCAGTAACGTACAGGTTTCTGCTGGAGGGTGGTAAACCCAACCTGCAGGGCAGAAGCGCAATTCGGGCAGAAGCACGAGGAGTGAACAGAAAGGGCAGGAGAGACCCTGGCCCAGACTGCGCAGAGAGCTTGAATACTCCAGGCATGGGTGTGAAAACTAAAGCAAAAAGGGGCTGAAGAAGCCCGTAACACAATCCAGGCTGAAAGCATAAGGACTCTGCGAGTGGGTAAGAACAAGGAAGCAGGAAGTGCTGGAGAAGTCCATGAGCCATTCTGGGCTCAGTGTGAATACCCCCTACCAAGCGGAAGGGGCTGAAGATACCCCACGAAGGGGTGAGCTAAAGCACATAGCCCAGTCAGGGTTGAAAATCTGAATACCCATCAAGTGGGTAAGACAAAGCAAGCAGACGGAGCTGGAGAAGCCTGTGGCCCAGTCAGGGCTGAAAGTGAGATTACCCCATGAGTGGGTGAAACCGAGCAACCAGTGAGGGCTAGCAAGAGCCTGTAGTCCACCCAGGGCTGTATCGACCCCGTAGCTGACCTGAGGCAGAAGATGGGACAGGATGCTCACAGACTAACTTGTTCACAGCTATGAATACTGGCCTTCACAAGTCTGACGACTGCATCTCAGGAGACTGAATAAAACCAGGGGCTATGTGGGACATTTTGTTTGCTTGAGCAAGGAACGTAGAGACCTTTTTGGCGATCCCTTTGAAGGACTTGAAGCAAAGGTGAGAACCTGTGTGTGGGGGAGAGGGGTGTCGGAAAACCTGCCACTGCTAAAGATTACCCGGGTAAAGAAACCCTAGACTAAGCTAAGTTTACGACACTTTTCTGTTTCTTTCTGATGGCGTTTGGGCTGTAATAGGTTAGCATAGGTTTCAGACTGAGGACTGAACTTGTTTTGTGAAGACATCCTATCAAGCACCCATTTTATTGTTTTGTAGACAGGGAATCGGCTGTGGAGATTGGGTTGGAGTAGGGTTTCTCTTTGTGGTTCAAACATACCTATTGGTCTGTCTCCTATGTCTGATTTACCGAAGGATATGGAAGTGTGCAGGCTAATTAACATGCAGCTGGCGGATTCTGGTGGATTCTGCTATCCGTTCAAAGGGACAAGTTCCAGATGTCTGAGGGCAAGTCTGTTTTGCACTTTCTTTGTTTGCAGTGACTGCTTGCTTACTTATAAAGCTGCCCATGTTTCTCCGCATAACGAGGCTCGCCAATGCTTGTCTGTCTTAGCAGTGATGTACGATCTGTTGCTAAATTGGCATTCCAGATGCGGTGTTTTTTTTAACAGCTGAATTCGTTTTATATAGACCATATGGCTGCTCTGTCTCTCATGGGAATGTCGTGTTTTTAGCCCTCTTTGGAGTCTAGGTCTAGGTCCAGAGCAGTGTCCAGGTATTGGTCATATTCGTGGAGACTGCCAGTGCACAATTGTCATATGCCATCTCTACATCCACCATTTTATGGTATTTGGGGGGCAGAAATAGTGTTATGCAGTTTTTAATCCTGCACCAGTTAACCATGATGGTAGCTCCAGGGCCCCTGGGCTTGTCCGTGCACTCGCCGTGAGGGGTTCCCAGACCATACTCAGCAGAAAGGGGGCTAGCTAATAAAGGGCAAAGGGGGGAGGAGGAACCAACGTAGAATGGTGATGCACGATGCTCCAAGAAGCCTGAAACGTTCCATGAATCAGGCCCACGGTGTCTACCTACATAGTGGATCATTTACTTGATTGCGGATTTGACATGGAATATTACAAAATGCAGTGTATAGCTTTGAGGTGTACCCAAACAACCCACTTGAAAAGAATCTGCGTTCATTGATTACGATATTTATTTTTTATTTTTCCCACAATACAAACTCTACAATAGTGCTGGGAAAGCAATGTCCAGGGGGACAAAGGAGAAGCAAAATCTTCAGGCTGGGGCACGATGCAAACGTGACAGGATCACACACGCAAGGAAGAAAGTGCCCTGGAGCAATAGTCGTCAATTGGATTCAGACAAACGTCCAATAATTTTTTCTTAATAGACATTTCTTATGATTTACATCTTTTTAAAGAAGTAACACAATCATGAATTATATAATTAAAACAAATAATTACAGCCCTATCCTAGAGCACCAAAAATGCTCCCCACACACTTCTCAATATACTCAGCACTCGTAATCACATTTATACCACACACATGCAATATTTCAAACGTAATGAAAACGCAGACAAAACAGAGGGACACAAACAAAATGGAAGCATCTACAATATCCAATCTTATTTGCTATAAACAGACCATGCAAGCATCAGTCCTATATTACAAATGTCTTCACCAAAAATCCATGTATTCAGTGTCGTCGTCGACTCGTGTTTCGGCTTGAACATGGGTCCTCGGAATAAATCTCGGACTAGCCTCATCAGGACAAAGTGGTTGGAATGTGGAGGGGAAGGGCACGTGTCGGCTCAACAATGACACTTGGCCAGAAGTTTGCCTGAGGCAATGTATCACTTGATCCATCTCCATTGACCATCCATGGCTGTGGGAGTGGCATCCATATGTCCTGTGCTGCGGTCATCTGGTGTCACTGTGCAGACCAGAAGCGGTAGTCAGCTGGAGCCGTTAACTACAAAATGTAGCGCTGAATTCTAGAAAAAATGCTTCTGGCGGTCCGTGAATAAGCCTAACGGGCTGTCCCGTTGATCATGCTGCACCAAAGCAATAAGCTGAGCTTGTGAAAGGTCATGTGGCAGGTTGAGAGTGATGGGGCGATCTCTCTCCCTCTGCATGCAGCGAGCCTGGCACCTTTCTGTGAAATGTTCCAGGACTTGAGCTTGCCTTTGGCTCGCAGAGGTCAAGCTTCCTCAGTGCCAGGGTATCCTTATCAACATGACTGTAGTGAGACATGCACATGGGAACAGTGGAGCAATGCCCTTCTACTTACTCCCCATGCCATGAATGTCCAACTTCTATAGGCTGGCAAGGTTTGGTACTGTAAGTCTCAAAAATACTACACTGAAACAAGAATGAAAACACACACGGGAGAGATCACAAGACACATAATGAACAGAATGCATATTTATTCTGAGCCAGCCTCATTGAACAGGAGAGCAATCTACCGTTATACAGAGCGATGACGCATTTTACAATTGCATGCTTAGCAAGCATTTCTATGGCAACCTGCATTCTATAGATCTGTAGCTACGTAAATGCATATTTCAACATAGCATAATCGTGTACTAGTTCACAACATGTTTTATATTCTAAGTACAGCAAGGCTATAGTGTAACATTACCGTCTCTTCGCACAAGACGGTCCAGGCTATTTTTGCAGGGAAGGCTATATCTGACAGTCTGCTAAGACAGGTTTATTATGAAAACATCTACAACGTGTTCAGCTACTCTTTCGCACTTAGCAAACCTTATTCATAATGGACAAACAACCACATTTTAGCGCTTCGCAACACAGAACGTGCGTTTTACAAAATAGCTAGTTAAATCTACATTTCTACATGGCTCTCAGCAAATGCCGATCTATGAGAGCTGAAAACAAAATATAATGTTAAACGTAGCTTATACTAAATGGATGCATGAATGGATTAGTCCACGTTAACTAAACCATAGATAAATGCAGATTAACAAACGGCCCTTTTAGCGTGCTAAGCCATTCTAGGATAGTAATACTAGACAATAGTGTGGCATGTAACATGACTGGTATCAGTCAAAACATGGATATAAACGAAGCAAGTAGTGTAGCTAGATACTCAAGCATGCTAACATAGTGTAATAGTGATACTGGGACATTGAAAAAGCACAGTGACCCTCTATCAATAGTGTCCTGGTGAGACAAGGCAAACCTTTGGGAATTTACCATAATACATAGCTGGCAAATGTCAGATTTCTGGAAGCATGTATATAGCAAAGAAACTAAGCAAGCTGTAGCATTGTATAAATAGGCGGCATCTTAAGTAGATGACTGCAATAGTGACACATTGTTGGTGTATTCATCCTAACAACCTTTGGGCATTTTTCAATAAAGGTGGGTGCTGAATTGTTGCATCTCCAGGAGCAAAACCCTGGCTTGTGCTTCCTGGAAGTTCTCGAGGATTGATGAGAACTTTATGGAGGATGGGTAGTGGTGTGGGAGGCAGATTTCCTCATGGGCTGAGGCTAGACCTATGTTGCAGTTACCATGCCCTGTTAAAGAGGTTAGCAATTGGATCTTGGTTCCAACAGGTGTGCAGGTCTACTTTCGGCATCATGGCTTTTTCCACGAATAAGGTGCCACTTGCATGTATTATTCATTTACTTATTTGGATGTTCTGTGGAGTGCTACCATCTCGGGTGGCTTCAACGCGCCAGTCTGCCTTGTACAAAGGAACCAAATGTGAAGAGCATGTGGTAGGACATGATACAACATAAACTGGTTCCTTACAGACATTCTAGCCCTAAAAACAATGGTGGGGATAACCATTTCAGTCAAAAGATTGCAATTGGGAATGGAGAATGTAATGGTCAAAATAAATAGTTGGGTAAAGATGAAATGCAGGAGGAGGTGCAAGTCCAAATGGGAGTGTGACAGTGGACCCCACCCACCAAAGAAAGTGACTATTATACTGTGGGGTTAAGACTCTGCTCCAGGATCAAATAAACTGCCTCTAGCAATGTTGGGCCTTACAGTGCAGACATCCTTTTGGTAATTGGAAAACTCACTGGCGGCTGACAGACATTTCACTCGTCACTGCCGCACATCAAAATGCTGGTTGCATTGAAAATAAGAATACAAAATGGGCCCTAGGCACATTGACAAAACCAAAAAATGAAGGCCTACTTTTAAATACAAGTGATTGAGGCACCAAAGTGCACTTTTCCCAAAAAACAGACCATGGACACGTAGGCACTTCTGCAGTTGAAACAAGAAGACTGGAAAAATGAAACTACACTGCAGAAGTAAATGTAGGATGTGGATTAAGGAAATGGATGGCTTGTCAAATCTGTTTTAAAAGAAGTGCAAGTGAATAGGAAAAACTGAATATATTTTGGATTTCAAGAAATTGGTACAAGTCCCATGTAGACCAATGTAAAAGCCTCATTATTTTGCTGTTTATAGGCACTGAATGAAGAGCTGTGTTTGGCTCACATTGTTCTACAGAAACACTGGGTGAGCCCATAAGACATTTTCACTTCCCCATCACAGCAAGCCAGGTCAAGCCCTGCATCTGCTTTTTATGTGAAAGATCTCCTTGAAGCTCCCAGAGCCAAGAAAATGGGTGGAGCTTGGGCCGGACTAAGGCTTTTAGTAGTTCAACAGCTGACTGCTGTGAAAAACAGAAGATTGATTTAATGGGTTGAACCCTTAGAAATATGTGTATTTCACATTTGATTCGTGGTGTAGCCCAAGACCTAACTCGCAGTGGTGGGTTACAGAAACGGACCCATGAGCATGCTGATGAAGATTGTCTTTCTGCTCTCAAAGATAAGCGACGGATAATCCATTAGCCCTAACAGAAATAATTTTTATGGATTAATTGCAGGCAGTCAATAAAGGAAGCCAGTGGACAGATCACATTGTCAGTTTGAAGAGAAATGTATGTGATATTGAAAGAAAAATGTGCATGTCAATGATTGCCACGAGTATGTGTAGGATCATATTTTGCATTTTCTCGAACCATAAGTCGCACATAATCGTTCAAATATCTCTAAAAAGCTTATGGAAAGCTCCACTCAAGAACTAAAGCTACAACCCAAAATGTATTTATAGCTCCCCAGAAAATGTCACGAAGCAGAGAATTTGGTAGACCGTGGCTTAATAAATTAAATATCTGTATAGGAAATCTAAGGTAAATAACTGTTATAATTTTTTAGTAATTTGCAAAAGCAGATTTGTGACTCAATGAGACGTTTATTGGGTGTGGCATAGGCAGACCGTTTGAGGCATATATATATATCTATATATATATATATAATATTATGCTTTTCTGTAAAATAAAGAAAAATTGCCATGTTACAGTTTTCAAGTGCAAAATTGATGTGTAAAAATGTTTGGGTGGCCTCATCCTTCCCAGAATCTAGGCTTGGCAACTGAACGGGCCAATCGAGCAAGAGGGTGGCCTTGAATAAGAGGATGGAAGATAGTTGTCCAGAAAAACGTATGAGCTGGCATGTCGTCATTTAGACATTTTGTGGGTATGGTTTAAGATTCGTAAAGGTACGCACAAGGAAAAGCTGAGACACTGCCTGAAATTACCTGATTTGGAACTGCTGATGAGATTGCTGAAGGGAACCAGGAGAGGGGACAAAGGCCAAGATCTATGAACCAGGAGAGGCAACATGTAAGGCTTGAGCCTGGAGAAAGTCCATGGCTGAAGAGTCTGATGGTCCCTGACATGTACCTGTTGTATGACTTGAGCCTTGATGTCCTTTTTCCTGAGCACAAACCCAGAGCTATGTATGTAAATGAACGTGTCCATCCACCTCAAGCTTTGTGGGGATCTGATTGATTAATGTTCCAATTGATTCAGTGTGCACACAAAGCAGATCCTTAGTATTTTTTTTATTAAACAATTTAATTGATTCCCACATAGCCAACTACGTGGGGTGATTTAGTTGAAAATCTAACTCCACAACATTGCTACCAGTCTGGATAAGAAATATTGTCTGTAAAGTAATAGGGTACTCGTTGCTAACCCCAAAATTCCCTTTTGTTTAAATCTTTATGATGCGTTTAAAAAAATAAATACATATACATTTTTGTTGTTGGTCCCATTATGAATGTATTTGTAATAGCCCCACTGGTGGTTTATTTTCTTCTTGCAGATGTCTAACCGCTCATATTTTCTTTACGCAGGTACCTGCCCATCTCCAACCAGATTTAATTCTGGCCAGTTGCAATCACAATTTGCATCTCTGACTTCTTTTCCTGTTGGTACCAGAGTGAGTTATGAATGTCGTCCGGGTTATACATCAATCTCTGGCAAATCGAAAACGATTGAGTGCCAAAACAATTTTCAGTGGACCGTGATCCCTGAATTCTGTGAGCGTAAGTATTTTTACCCTCTATCCTCTTTCAGCTGAACAGTTTGTTGTCCTCATTGTCTCGCATGTTCTGTTTCCATAGAAGTTCTGCTGTATCGTACTGTAAGATCTATCACACATTAAACAGTTTGCTCAGGGCTCAGCATGCAAGATAACACCCACCTTCGCGCTTCTCTCTGTCTCAAGGAGGCCTGATCCGTGTTATGAGGTAATAAGGTTTCACTCAGAGACCCCTCAATGGTCCCGCTTGGAGCGAAGTGGAGCCTCCAGGGAAAACCCCTGAAGGGGGAAACCCTGTGATGCGCTGCTTGAGTGCGAGGACTCCGGAGGGCAGCTGGACCCCTGGGATGCTGTTGTCTTGTGAGTAGTATCCTGGTGCAGGTGATTACCAGGATGAAATCTGAGATGGTATGAGCAGAGTACATAAGGTTACTTATGGTATAAAGAGTAATAGAAACTGAAAGGGAGTTTGTGAAAAGAATAGCTTACCCTAGAATACAAGGAATGAGTGGTCTTGGAGGAGAGAACCACTGGATCAGAACCTGAGGTAGTGGAAAGAGGTCAGTCAGATCTAGCAGAAATGGAAAGTTCTGAACTATGAAAGACGGGGAAAGCAAGCTTTCATAAGTTACATTCCGGCTGAGATGCCAAACCCGAAGTCTGTGGATAGCTGATCCCTTGCTAATGCTGAAGATATCCAATGCCTAGTGTACAATTTCCTGAAAAGGGAGCGACAGCTGATTACGGTACAACTGGCGATAACAGGGGAAAGCAATGCGGGCTGCCGCGCAACGTACCTAAAAGCTACAGCCGGAACTTGAGTAGAGACGATGGGTTCTGAGGATGGTAGTAAACAATAGGCTGGCGGCTCTTCAGAGAAGAGAGAGACGATTGTAAACATGAAATGGATAGCAAAATAGTAGGTAGAGAAAAGCTATTCAAGAAGGTCATTTGAAATATGTTTAGGCGTACTTTCGGAGCGTGACCAAGCTCAAAGGGAGAGTAGCATTGCGAAGTCTGAGGCGAGGATACCGGATATGCAGTCGGAGGAAGTAGGTGCGTGGCTAACAATTCATTCCACCTAGCCTAGAACGCTGCTGCCGGTTCCGGTATTGACATGATGGAAGTACTCCATGCAAAGGACCTGCAGGCTAACCTTTAGGGCATATGCAATGTTTGCATGTGACCTGAAGCTATCCTCCTCTGAAATGGGGGTGGTGAGATTACGGCATACATAAACCATTGCTGCTCTAAGCATCAAACATGCGGGAGGCGGGGGCAGCAACGCTATTTTTGAGTTCTTCTCCCACGGTACATTTCCTGCAAGTTGTCTTGAACAGCAGAATTGTGTATTTCACTGTCGGACTAAGAAGAATCCTAAAAGGAGAGTATATACTAGCTTAAAAGAAATGTGTGCATATGGATCGTACCCAGTACTGGGTGAGAATGTAGGCTCACCTTGTCCTCTGCGCAGGAGCCTCTGGGTGAACGATTGTTGTCCGTCGGTAAGAAGACAAAGCACGAACGTGTGTTGGCATTTTCGATTGCGGGTTAAAGTACTGAGCAAGGACAGTGTCTGAGCTCTTCCCACCGCTTTCACTACAAAACTCCCAAATCCCATTACTGCGATGTAGAAAACCTTGCATGGAAAACAAAACCTTTCCCCCAAAAAATAGATGGGAGGGGCGTTGGGTAGGGGTATTTAATAAAGTGGGTGGTTTTAAAATACAGAATGTTTTGCATGCAGTATTTTCTACCTCGCAGTAAATGTGGTATTTTCACGTAGATCCTTCCCACCACCCTCCTGAGCTGGTGTGATGCACAATGGCGGACATTGTGAGAAGATGATAATGCTGTCATATACTTCAATCCCTCCTACTCTGCCTTGCGCTTTTCAAAACCTCTGCTTCTCCCATGTCACATTACTGAGTCCCACTACCAAAAATATAGCACAATTCAAAGCCTCATGAATCTGACTCCTGAAGAATAGTCCAAACAGGCTGAGACATTTTGACAAACCAGTTATGTAAGGCAAGCCTTAAATGGAACTGCCAGTGCCATAACCCTATTTGCCTTTCCAAGCCAACAGCCTGTTGGGAAAGGTAGCTCAGTTGGCCAATAACCCTGCTGCAGAGATCCTTGTTACCTGTTAGTTCAAATCCTGTTGATAGGTGAGCTAATGTGTCTGCATCAAAGGTATGTGTTTAAGATTCAGGTAACATTCAATTGTAACAAATCTGACTTAGCTTTCGACATCGGAAGGATTACTAAATGTTCAGTGATTCTGAACACACACCTCATCGGGATCATACAATTACTGTGCCTTTTTTACAGCGACCACTGAAAATGTTTTATTTCGACCCCACATATATATGTGTGGGGGGGGGG
Organism: Ambystoma mexicanum; assembly: GCF_040938575.1. NCBI lineage: Eukaryota > Metazoa > Chordata > Amphibia > Caudata > Ambystomatidae > Ambystoma > Ambystoma mexicanum. Next base: position 58,424,519 of record NC_090938.1, read on the forward strand.
GTGGGTACAGTATATAATGAATGTAGGGTGATGCGGGGGGATCTACCCCTGCGCATATATATTCAGCATTTTTGGTGGTTGCAGTAAAAACGGCATAGTGATCACATATCCCCTCATCAGGCCTGCTCTACCTGTAATTGCTCGCACACCCATCTCATCAGGGCTGCCATACTTGTAATGGTTCAGAACAGACACATTCAGTCATGGCTGCTATACCTGAAATGGCTCAAAAGAAGAACTTCCCACAAGGGCTGCTATACTTGTAATCACACACCCCCACCCCCCCAATCATGGCTGCTATACTGTAATGGCTCAGAACAAGTGCATCCCATGCATCTGTTGACACACCTCTAACTCTATAATTCCCAGCCTAAGGGCCAAAGGAAGATTTGCACACATCTAAAAAAGGAGCACCCAATGGTAAAGCTGCACTGATTTTTTTAAATTCATTTTCAGCTATTAAATCTTTATTAGTGTTATGTCGAAGAAGAGAGAGCATCTCTGAAACTAAGTAATGCAGGAGAAAAAAGTGAGGGGTGAGGGGAGGCTGCAAGAACACAGAATGTATTAGACAATCCAAAACAGGCATTCAAGCTAAAGGAAGAGACCAGTGAACTTCATGAGAGCAACAAAGAAAGTGAGAAGGGAAACCGAGGTAAATAATAGGACACGCACAATAGGAGTGAGAGATAGAAGTGGTGCAAAAGAGACGTATAGAGAAAGTAAAATAAGAAAACGCATATCAACGGCAGACAGGGAGAAAATAGAAAATCCAGATTAGAGAAATGCAGGCCAATAACATAAGAGGCAGTACAAGAAAGATGATCAAAAGGAGTAGCAACTACAACAGAGAAAATGAAAAAACAGATATAGCGAGAGTAATGACATGAGAAAGGAAGAAGAGTGTATCAACCAATACAGAACAATGTAGGAGGGAAACAGCAATAATAGAATGCAGAAATGGGAGAGGAAGAGTGATGGAGGAACATACCTCAAAACGTGGCATAGCTAGAGTGAGAGGCTTAACATCAAAGTGAGAGGCCGGGGCTACAGAGTAGCAAAGGGAAGGAGAGATGGACCAAAAACATGGAGCGGCTTTCAAGCACGTATTGCCAGGCGGCAACAGTAGGCCTGAGCGGCAGAGAAATGATGCTGGTTGAGTGAGGGACTTGATTTATGATGTAACTAGCTGGCATCTGTAGTAGTTCAAAAGAGTTTTGGTGTCCAAGTATAATGAAGATGAAGCTGGGTAGTACGCATCGACAAATTAATTGTCGCTAATGTTTTCAAACTGATTTAATTTTACACACACATTGGATAGTTGTCGGACACTTTTTACTGTCTTTGCAAAGGAAGAAACTCATTGTTACTCTTGAAATTGGATTTACTGTCCACTTCTAAAGACTGGGAGTAATATACTCTCACGCCAAAATCCTATCTGGAGCACTGGGCGGTGGTGGTCAGCATCCTGCCAAAGGAGCTTCACCATATGCTGCATCTACGGTATGGAGCCTATTGCCTAGCCTTATTAACTATTTCTTATAGATGGTGTGTTTTTTTTGTTTTTAATCTTTGCTGTGTAAGTATCAAATGTAATCTGTCTGCTGTGTTAACTTTGTCGTCTTTGCTAAATCTGCTGACTGGTTTTAAAATACAAATCTAATGACCTTCCTACTGTCCCAGGGAAAGACTGTAGGGATCCAGGAGAGCCGCAGAATGGACAAACTCACTACACCCTGGGAGAGGATGGTGATCCAGATACCAAATTTGGTGCTACCGTTAACTTCACTTGCAATGATGGGTAAGTGTCCAGTTCTGTCTTGGGCTAGTTCTAACCCATCTGTGTGTTGTCTGGTCCTGGGTACCACCCCTGGAATTTATTGCCATTTTCATCAGTTTGTGCTCGGAGGGTTGAAACCCTGCTTTTAATGCATGTTTCATTGCCTGCTACCACTCTGTTCTGTTTGGGAACAGGTTAGAAGCTTAAAGACTGAACTAATGTCTTTTACTGTGCTTCTTGGATACTAAGACCTAGGAGGTTAGCAAATTAATTTGCTACATTTGTTAGTCACTGGTTTTGGTTTATTTCTGAATGTTCTCTTCCCTTTGAACCAATATCCTGTCCTGATGTGAAAGGGATGCGATAAACATGTGGTTTCTATACATGCCTTAAAGATGTGGCTCTTGCACAAGAGGTTTTCTTTCATGGACCTTGTCACTAAGAATGAAGTGATTCTGTGAAACAAGACTAGCCACACCATATGTCTAGTCAAGGGATCTGCAACCTTTTGGCTCACCAGATGTTTTGGACTACAATTCTCATCAGTCCTAGACAGCAGTGTTGATGAGTGATCATGGGACTTGTCTAAAACATCTGGAGAGCCAAAGGTTGCATATCCCATGTCTACTCCACCTGTACAATGACCAAATCTAGAAGATTTCACTGATTGTTAACTGGCGAAAATCACATCCCCCTTCAGGAGTAATCATTGGGTGTGGCATTACGGGGGTTGGCTTTGAAAAAGATGTTTGGTTTCAGTATAACTTTCAGATGGTCTTTGTGGTAAGGCCCATTGCCTGACGCCAGTCACTGAAGGGGGCATGGGGTCGGTAGCTAACGAGCCTAGAGCAGTATGGGATGGAAACTCTGTGCAGAGGACAGCCACAGGGGCCCATGTTTATGCAGACTCGATGTGCTAGGGGACAAATGCTTCACTTTAGTGTCGGATTTCATTCACTCTGCCCGATCTGGGGTATTAGGAGAACTTTCAAAGCCCCAGTGCGATGCTGCAGAGGCTTTCGCCTGATGAATTGTTGCAAGTTTCCAGCTGTAAGACTGCAGTTTTAATTACTTATGATTGTCTCCTGGCAGAGTGCTCCCTCGCCAAAGATAAGATGTTACAAAACCACTGCAAGCTAGCATTCTCTGTAGACTGGATCTGCAACCTTTGGCTCTCCAGATGTTTTGGGCTACAACTCCCATCCTCTGTATAGCCAATTGTGATGCTGGAAATGCATCGGAGGGACAGGGTCTCTGTATCCTTGTCCTTTACTGCTTTTTATCATGTGTTGTGTCGTGTTTTCCGCACAGGAGTTCATGTGGGACTTCTGGTGGTGCAGCTCTTTCTGGTTTTGGTGAACCGACCCATGGGATACCCTTATGGCACCCATGGGAGGCGGTACAACCCTGTGCCCCTAGTGTATGTTTTTGGGCACCTGTATGTGGCCCACAGAGCAGGGTACATGCTGGTGGCAGCTCTGTGCTGAAATGGTGCCCTGAGCGTCCTCCATTTTGGGATGCCCAGGCCCTGTCACTGCAATCGGTAGATTCCTGATGGAGACAAAATGGCCCACATGGCCTCTTGCCTTCCATCGCCTGTTACCTTGATCTTCCCGAAGTCCCGGGAAGCCCTGACTCTGTCCCTTCCCCCTGACTGGCTGTTGGGTGGAATTTCTGTATATGGTAGTGTGGGGAAGTGCTGACCAGACTGGCTGGAGCCTTCCCAACGACTGTATGTTGTGGGCACGCCTGTGGGTGGGACCTGGGTGAATGGAGTGTGTGACGAATATGCATTCTATGTTGTGGGTGTCTAGTATCTGGTGTTTGACACAATGACTGAGACAACCCTGCCCGAAACCGGTATGAATGCAGTGTGGAGTGTTGAATGGCTGGGTACTTGTCCCAATACACAACTTGTTGGGAGTGTCTGGAGAGGAGTGAATGGCCTGAATGCACTATGCACCTGATTGGCTGCCTGCATGCATGAATGCCCTTCTGACCCAATTGGTTGCCTAAGTGTGACCCAGCAGAATGAATGGGAGACAAACTATATCTGGGGGCCTCTCACTGCTAGAATTCGTGTTCAGAAGCTGCAGTCCACTACGAAGAGTAACTGGGTAAAACTGAAGCTTAACCTTGAAGCCCTGCTGGAAGAGAAGAATTGCTGTTGCTCTCCTTCACAATCTGAAAGCTGCAGTGTCTCCAAGAACTGACCCCAAGAGGACCTGGTAAGGCACCCTCTTCCCAAGCTACGAGGGACTATCGTGCACAAGCTGATCTTTGCTAAAAGCTCCCTGGTAGACCGACCTACGACAGGCTGCCGACCGGAGACGGGGACTGCCGCGGAATTTCAAAGAGAAGCACCCAGACTGTTGTCTGCCACTGTCGACGACCGCCGACTGGAGCAGCCATGCTGCCGTTTGCCTAAGAACTTCATTTGATCCAAGGACGCTCTCATCTGCATCGCCGCCCGCTTTATCCTGCTGGAGAAGGCCCGACCGTCGATGCGCCGAGGAGCATCCGCCGGTGGGTTTCTCGCCACCTAAGACCACAGACACCAATGACTTAATGCCCTTTTGGGGTCACAGTTCTTCATCTCTTTGCGGTCCAGAACTATCGTCACCGAGGTGCCAGCACCCCTCTTCCTTGCAGGGCGCCAACGCTCCGTCTTCGACAAGCACCGCTAGGAACGAAGCTGCCACTTCACCGCCGTAGTTCACCCTGTTCTCCATCGGACGTTCGACCCGTGACTCCTGCCTTAAAGGGAGGGCACTCAAGAAGGGTCGTCGAATTCCCATCGACGAACGCTACAATTCCAGGTACATTGCGGCTGTAGAACTATTGTTGAGGGAAATAAGACTCATAGAAAAATACATGGACTGGGCTTGTGGTACATCTTTGCTTTACAGGTTGGGGGGGGGTCTCCACTCAGAATTGTGCCTAGGTGGTAGGGGCCATTATTCTGCCAATTGTTCAACCATCTTGCTTTCCTTACTCTCTACGGCTGGTTTCCTCTTTATTGATCTGTGTGATATTTTGACAGTATAGTTGATGCACTTTAATGAGATCTGATAATATTTGTGGTACTACTTTAGAACTGTATATATTTACCATTGTTGTTTTTCTGAGCACAAAGTGAGTTATTGTGATAGTGTACATAACCTTGAATATTATATAAAGACTGTGTTTTAACTAATAGTGTGTGGATATTCCTTTGTGGGGGATTGGGGACTACACTCTAGTTAAGAACCAGCCTGCATCACCTCCTGAGAAGCTAGGCCTTGATTGCTCGACCATAGCTACCGAAGAGAGAATCTTGGCTGGGGTCCTCTGTGCCTCTCCTCTACCATATAGAGAGCAGAAGTACAGACACCCCCCTCTAGTCTTTACACCAATGGGGAGAGATAATGAGGCGTAGTCTAAAATATCTGGCTAGCCGCAGACCCCTGCCCTCAAATACAATTTATGGCAAGTAATATGCCTGCTTGAGGTGCTTCCAATGAAGTTTATTCTCTGGTATGAGAAACTCCTACCCAATATCCTAGTATTGTGGGGGAAAAAAGGGGAGGTCAAGAAATAGGACTTGTGAACACATAAGATATGGCTCATGAATATACCATTCCTGTGCATCAGGGCTGTAAGCCAACAGAATAAAGTACTTCCTGCAAGGCCACGACAGCCACAACAGATGACTACTACAGTTCTGTAATGTAGATGTCACTGGGCTGTGTGATGAATCCAATGGAGGCATCACGGATTCCCCAGTGGTAGCCTCCGCCCATTTGGTGAGGGGACGGCAGCCCCAACCTGATCCTGACCCTGGGTCAGCTATATGAGGGGGGGATCACATGGAAGGAGGATACCCACCGGGGAGGAAAACTTCCTGATACCCCAGACCCTTCTGACATGCATCTATTTACCCATATTAGAAAAACAAGGAGACCCTTTTCCAGCACCCTTTTGCCCAAACTTCCAACCCTGACCTAAAGACTAAAATCTCCAAAACCCTTCCTTTCAGTTAGTGTGAGGCGTTTCTCCTAGGCTATTCCCTGGGATCCTTACTCGGGTGGCCAGGGGAGGGCTATCGCTCCTGGATCCCATTTCTGGGGGTGACGAGTGAGGGAGGATCACCTGGGTTGGGGGTCCTTGGGGACTGCGGGAGGAGCGCCCTTGGGCAATGCGCGGTATCCCCTTTAATTTTTTTAACATAACCCCATCCGACATTCCCTCACTTGAAATAGGATACTGTCGACAAAGTCCCATTATGCCCCAATGCCTTCTGAAAAAACCCATTTATCCACTATCATACCTACCCCTTCACCCTGACAAAAACCATAGAATTTCCATAATCACCCAGAAAAACTACAACTCCCGCAATCCCTCTTCACTGTCTTTTCCAAAAACCACTGGGGCGAGGAAGAGGAAACCCTGAGCCATGAATATTACCCATAGGAACCAATGCACCATGAGTTCCTATGGACAGTCTCCATTTTGTCCCGCTAACAAGGCCAGGCCTCCCCTTTTCAACCACTCACACCTGATGCTAATTGACTCTCCCAGGGAGTATAAGAGGTGAAGCACACAGGCACACTTTGAGCGAGCTGGAGAGGCTGAGGGGATCATGCTGTCCAGAGGAGCCAAGGAGAAGCAGAGACCCTGGGAAGGAACACTGAGAAGAACAGGCTGCCAAGTCACCAGGCCTGTGAGTGCAGGAGAGGCTGTAGTGTGGCAAGGGAGCTGCGCTTCCAAGCAGCCAAACCAGGGGCCACTGGAGCTATCTGGCAGGACCAAGCCCCTGGTTGTAACATTGAAACCCAAGCCTTTGAGGGGCAGGTGGTAAGACCCTGACCTCATGGACATTTTCATTAAAGCCCACAGCCACTCGCAAAATTGCCAAAAAGAGAGCTAGCGAAGTTGAGTGGAACAGTTGCATTCTGGCACTTGAAGTCCGGAGACAGTTTTTTGATAACAGAACAAGGCGGTGCACGAGAAGGAGTGGCTCTTCTAGAGCGGTGGCAAGCCAGGCAGAGGAGAGCAACTGGCCAGAGGGCTAGGGCCAAGAATCTAAAGGCCAGAGATCCCTTTTTCGAGAAACCATTGTGTCTCAGAAGCTGCGAGGGCTACACACACACACCAACCCAGCTGGAGAGAAAGAAGAGCATATGAAGTGCTACAAAGTTGCAAGCCACCCTCCCAGGTGAACCGTAGAGTTTGGGAGGCACGGATGCAACGAGGTGGATGGCCTTGATATCTGCCTCAAAAGACGGGAAGACCAGGAACCTCCGGACATGACCGGTGAGTCGAGAGAGCACAACAAGTCAGGTCTGTGTGTTGGAGTGCTTGAAACAGCTACCTAAGAAGTGGAGGTTACGTGCACGATAAGACGCGAGAGAAGGAGAGCCCATTGTTGTGAACTGCAAATCATGAACACTAAGTATCAGAGTGGTCCGGCAGAGAAAGTATCTGAGAATGGTTTTAAAGCTGCAAGGTATCGTAGACTCTTGAGAGGTCTGAGCCCGCCAGAGGGAGACCTGTGTTTTAATGTGATTTGAAGCTTTGGGAAGGGCTGCCTACAAGTACTGCGATTGAGGGGTCCAAGCCCGGCTGAGGGAGACCCAAGGTGAGCAGTGAACCCAAAAACCTATGAACACGAAATCCCTAAAAGAAAGAACTTTGTGTGTCCAAGGCATTCTACGAACAAGAGACTTTTTTGTAGACTTTATCGCAGAAGGCCATGTTTTATGTCCCGAACTGCATCCTCGTGCCAGAGAATTGAGTGTGTTCAAAGCTTGTGCACCACCTTTTCATGTACTGACAACGTGGGGAAGTGAACTGCCATGTTCAGTCATCCTGACGCATTACTTTTGAACACTGTTTTCTTTTAGATGCATATTTTCCCAGCACGGGTTTGTTGTAGTAGTGTAAGGGTAGGCAATAGGTTTTGTCAGTGTAGGCCATTTTGTTTTGACAGACATCACAAGTACTGTTTTAGTTATTAGTTTATGGTTGAGCATGCTCCCATCTTTAGATATAGGGCCAGATGTTTTTTTTTATTTTTTTATTTTTTTTTAACCCCATAAACTCATTGAACTGCGCATCATTTGAGTCTGTCTTCACTATTGTTCCTTCAGGTAAAACTAATCTTTCATGTGAATTCATTAAGGAAGATGTTTCAAGAATCCTGTATCAGAAACCATCAATGGTCTTTAATTTAATTCCCACAACCAACTAAATCCTCAATCAGTAGACTTAAATTCCCTTAATGACTCAAGTACTGGGACGAGGAATGAATTGACACTGAACAGCAAGCATGGTGAACGTGCTTGTCATTGGAGTGAAACACTGGCGAGGGACCTTTTTTAAAAATGGCCATTGCTCTGAGAAGGAGCTCAGAATTAATCTCTCCAGGTGAGTCGGTGCCCAGAAGCTAGAGGCATGAGCCTGCGTGCAGAAGCTGGAGGTGTGAGTCAGTGTGCGAGGTGAAAGGATGCGCATGGTTTGAGCGAGGTGGGCAGAGGTGACACCAGGAACCGTGAGTGTCGGGCAGCCAAGAGAAGCATGCAGGAGCGGAGGCGCAAGGGCTCCTGGTGAGATGTCGGAGCCGTGCAGAGGGGAGAGCCAGTGGCCTGGAAACGCTGCAAACTACCATGAGTCTGCCAAAGAAGAGTGGTGACCCTGCAGCATTTCCGTCGACCAGGCTGAAGAGAATTGGAACGTTGGGAAGTTATAGAAGTAAAAGGAGCAGAAGATTTGTGAACATTGTAAGATTGCGGAAAGCAAAGTAACAGTGAGACTTGTTTATCGAGTAGATATACCAAGGGAAGGAGATGGGTATATGCTACTTTAACATTAAAGAGAACTCCTGGCAGGAGAGTACATAAGGAATTTGAAAGTGTTAGAGGAGTACTGAAAGGGGAGGATACCAGGCAACTTGCAAACCCACAAGGAATGTTAAGCAGGATTTTTTTGTTGGTGAACTTGCAAGACTGAACGGTATTCATCTAAACAAGATTGCTGTGGTCCAAGGAAGGCATAAGGACCTGTCAGTCCTAGAGACATATTTGATACCTGTGTAGAATCCAGGGCAGGGAAGCCCCCTCTGGAGTTGAGGTATTTTCCATTCTGGAGAACCTTTACGCTAAACCATTCAACTTGACACCTTTCACAAATACCAGGTTATAGACCTTTCCCTTGTCACTTTGTTGTAGTGTGAGGGTCAGGATAGGTTTTGGACATGACTCTACCCGCCCCCCCCCCTCACAAGGCCTCTGTCTGGCCCTGTCCGGAGCTGGAGGGCTCAGCCCACATCTCTGGAGCCATCAATAACACAGCTGAACTCTTTAAAATCTGCAAGGAACTTGCCAATCTTCCTCCTCCCTCCCAGGCCCTCTGCTCTGCACTGGCCGTCCACTTTTTCTCCCACTTTGGACATCCTGTCCTCTCATCTGCTCCCTCATCCCCTTCTCTCGCCTCCCTTGGCTTCCCCCCTACCCCCCACACCATACTCTCCTTTATCTCCCATTGCACCAGATGAACTCAAGATTTGTCCACTCTATGAAGGTGTCCTCTAAACGGGTGCTCCCATGCTCCACCAGAACCATCAAGGACAGCATTGCCTCTCTCGCTCCATCCTTGGCTGACCTCTGCAACTACCTATTTTCCACTGGCTCCTTCCTTCAACGCCTTAACCACTCTCTTGTGCACCCTCTCCTAAAAGGAAAAAAAGCTGTCGGCCCCGGCTAACTATCGCCTCTATTTTGGGCAAACTCATGGAGAACCTGGTCATTTATCTCCTGCCCTCCCCCCTTCCCCCCCACAACTGACCCACACCATGGTTCTAGGGCTGCCAGAGGCACAAACTCCTCTCCTGAAGACCTACTCTTTAACACTCACTCTGTTCTGATCCTCCTCGATCTTCTGCCTTTTGACAGTCAACCACTCATCCTCTTAAACCGTCTCCATGATACCCTAGTCCTCAGACAGGGCACTGGCGTGGCTTAGCTCCTCCCTTTCAAACAGAAATGAAGTGCAAATGGGTCTTTTTCTCTCCGCTACCTCACTCTAAGCCTGTGCTGTCCCTCGGGGCTCTATCCTATCGCCATGGCTTTTCAGCATCTATCTGGCCCACCTGATCTCCACTTTCTCCCCTCATTTCCAGTGTTGCACAGACGACACACAGCTCTACCCCCCCCCCCCCCCGCCCCACCATATCTGACTGCTATTCAGGCATGGTACTCTGTTAATGATCTTTGCCTTAATGCCAGTGAGATAGTTGTCTTCCGCCCCCACACTCTCTGGCCAGACTCCTCGGCTCCCCTGACCTACCTCACCCACTTGTGAGTCAAAAAACCTTGCATTGTTGACTCCTCTCTCCACACATCACTGGCCTTGCCAAGAAGTATCTTTCAACTACACCTCCTGAGGCATTCTCCCTTTCCTCACCCCCCCACCCCCGCAAAAGCTTAATGTCCCCAGAGCCTTGGTTCTCTCTAGGCTAGACTACTGCAACAGCCTCTTCCTCAACCTGCCCCTTTCCTCTCTTCACCCACTTCAAATAATCCACAATAGGACTGCAGGAGTTATCCTTGGCCTCAAGCCCAGGGACCGCATCTCTTCAGCCCTAAAATAACTCCACTGACTCCCAGTGACTGCAAGGATCAAATTAAAATGCTTTGCATCATTCACAAGGCCGTCTAGGGCCTGAGGCCTCTTTACATCCAGCTTTCACTCCCTAAATACTTCCAAGACAGAGTCCGCTGGTCCCCTGGCTCCAACTCTCTGCAGGTCAACTGCTTATCCAATCAGAGTGGAAGGTAGATCCCTTTCCTCAGCTGACTCATCCCTCTGGAAGGCTGCTCCCCCCCCCCACCCTCCCTGACTTAAGTTCTGGAACCCTCAAGACATTCCTTTTCTTATTTCCTTTGCTCTCCACCTCCTGTGCTGCGACTAGGTTTTGGTCCCTTCTGAGTCCTACAGGGGCCAGACCACACCCTACCATTCTCCCCAGCATCCTTTGTCAGCACTTGCCCTCGGGCTCCCCTTGTCCAACTTGGTCCTCCCTGTACACCACACTCATCCTTCCTTCCTTTCTTCCCCTGGCACTTGCTGCTTTGGCCCTCCCATTATTTGCCCACCCCTACTGTAGAGGGAGCAGTGCAGGAGTGGGAGGCATCCCACTCCTGCACTTGTCTCTGGACCCCCCCCCCCCCCCCGCCCTTTGCACTTACCTCCTTGTTCATAGGCTTGTCACATGGCCAATAGAACCGTTTTTGATTCCCATGCAAACTCCCCCCCTCCCCCAGTCGGAGTCATTTTGCAAACCATTTTTATTTTGAATACCTGGTATAACCAAAATATGACCGCTTTGTTTCCGGCTTTCATTTCTGACTCATCACAGCTTCCCGAGACCAATCAGCACGTCAAAACCATCTGTTGAAAATTAAGCTTTTATTTAGGGGAATATGTCCAAGAAAGAAAACGCGAACCTCCCCAAACCCGAGTGTCAAGCTGGTTCTCCATCTTAAATGCGCTGATCAGCTGAGAAGTCCCACACTGCCTATCCTGGTCACCCTGGGACTCTCCGCCTCCCAGGCTTCTCGATCTCAGAAGGTGCTTCCAGGGTTTTCCACTAAGCAACGGGGCTTGCAGCAAGCAGCCTTTGGGATGGGTTGATGTCCCAGAGTGACAGCTACATTTTTCAAGTACTTTAGAATGTTCTCTAGCGCCCTGTCTCTGCTTAGAAACAAAGGGGCGATGGAGGTTGATTCTCACAGAAGAGTCTGATTCTAGTACAGTGTCTGTATAAGCTTTTGGCAGATCGAAGTTTCCCTAGTTTTTGCTGCAGATTAAATCACGAAGTTATGCACGAGGATGGCCGAGCTTAGAAGTCTAGATTCCACATCACTGAAGGCCGACTTTTATTTTAAAGTTGTTTTGCAAATAAACTTTAATATGAATTCAAATAAGTGTTTATTGAAGTTCAAAATTGGCAGCATTTCAAACCACACACATTGTCGATCTCCAACATTTAACGTTTTATTGTGACTCGCGTTACATTGCAATTGTGAACCAACATGAATTTACTCTTGGTATCCCTGGAAATGTTCAGGGGTTCAGCTGGATTATTGTGGACTTTGATAAACTAATCTAAATATCGTAGTCGCCCACACTTCCACAAAATGCAAGCAATAATTATTTGCATTGGATCAATCCTTGAAGCTTCCTTGACTTGCACCCAAGCCTTGTGCTGTGTGACCTATGAAAATGAATTTAGTAGGAGTGTGGGCCGAACACACTCGCAAGATGTTCCATAGCTGGTGAGATGAGTTGACTTCTTTTGCATTCTGGGACACAACTGCAGAGCCCCCAGAATTCCAAAAGAAACTGTACTTGATAATTTACTGACCGTCATGTGGCAATCGAAGCTCAAAAATGCATTGACGTTGGTAGCTTTTACTGCTGAATCGCTCTTGGGGAGCAGTGATTTTTCTCGCAGTCTCAATCAATGCCACAAAGTACATCAGTGCATTATTGCATGCCTGCTGATTGGATTATTCAAGAGGCTTCAGGTATGTTTATATGTCCTATATTCTAATAAGCTGCGTGTTTTGTGATACAGGATCTGATTAGATGGGTGCTGTTGGTTCTAGTTGTTGAGGCCAGGTGATAATGTCTTTAGAACTCGGATCACAGGATTAACTTTCAATTATTTTTAAAGGACAATTGTGCAGACCCTTCTGACCCTGGAGTTCAAAGTGACTTTGGGGCTATGGTGAAATGAACTTTGTCCTCCACTTCAACGTTTTCACCTAGTTTGCTAGTTCTATATAGATTAATTAACCAGACGGCTACAATCAAATGTATTTGTGACCTAGCCTTGCAATAGCGTGCAAAGAGGAAGAATGGTCTCGGACTGAAGGACCCTTGACCGAGAGCTGTGCCAGAGCCAGACACTTGGCCCACTCATTGGGTTGACCACCTTGTGGTGGGCCAGCATTGTAGGCATGTCTGTCCCTCCTCTGCTTGGCTTCAGAGTGTTTCCTGAGTCAAATAACGTTAAAGCAAAAGCGCTCATTTGCTTGTTCTGTCCTTGTTAGGCTTCTTTTCCTTTCTTGTCAGAAGACGAGAGCAATGTTGGTCAGTTTTCTGCCCCTTTTTATACCCAAAGATATGACTGACGCACTTTCTCCAATGGGAACTGTAACAGACTACGCTGTAATTTGTGACACCATATCCATTTGGCAGTAACCCCAGACTTGTGACTTTACTTATTAGGGCAAACTTCAGCATACATGTCAAATATTAAGAGAAGGGGGTGGTCGTGTTACCACTACACAACTCGAAGCATGCACTCGCGTGCACCATGTTGTCTTGTCCACTGGGATGCGCAATCATCGGTCTATGTTCAAATACTGCCTGTGCGCATATTAAGTGCACAATATAATGCAATCGCTCATTAAATTGACCACATGCAGAGAAGGCTCTGCTTGGTTCGTTTAATATTTAATCTCTTGGTAATTTCAACTTTGGTTTCACTAATGTACGCAGTTATTATTCAACCTTTCAGCTCTTAGAACATTCTGGTAACTAGTTTGCAGCTTCATTCAACTGCTCAATATTTGCCATATTGGCTTAAATATGTAACTCTTCATAAATGTTCCTTGGATATGCTGGCCCATGGTCCTGTGAAGCTCATCGACTGCTTTAGCCAAATATTGCTAATAAAACTAATAGCAACTTCAGTTTGAAATAGTGCACACTAAGCAGCTGATTGTATAGGTTAAACCCCACAATATCAACTCTTTCGTTTGCCATCTAGTCGTCTTTTTTTATTTTTCTTACTAGAGACCTCTGTGGCTCACTGGGTCCAGAAAACTAGAATCCCGTGCCCTTCTCTTTAAAAATGATGTGCATCCGCATGTAGCCTACATTTGCTAAATCTCTCGCTCTTTGCCAGCGGAAAGAGCATACCAATTGGATTTCTTTGGGGCCTGGATTATTTTAGTCCTGTCCCTCTTGGCTTTTCCGGTCTGCTCCTCTGAAGCAATCCATTCACAACTTTCTTGGCTTTTGCACCTCTTGTCTTCTCTGCCAAGCGTGCAGGTTTCTGTCGGAGTCTACCAGGTTCTGCTCCCATATTTATAATTCATAATTACTAAACTACTCCAGTGTTTCATACATTATGTAGCTTAGCCTGTTTCTTGGGTCTCGGGCAATTTGACCCTTCAGCCATGCATGCATGTATCTCAGCCCAAAATATTTGTTGGTCCTGGGGCAGTTTTTCTTGGATGGACACCCATAGGCTTGTCAATTGTAGCACATAAAACTTACAGGCCAGCCCTGGAACTCTTCTGAACTTGTCACAGAATGGTGAGCCGGTGCAAGTAGATCTAGGTCTCGTGGCCAAAGCCCCGCCCATCCGCCATCACTGCTGAACTGTGGGTGCCTTCTGGTTTTGCCACCCTTTTTCCCTACTTAAGCAGCCCTCCAGCCTCTTACCCGTGGCAGTTGGTGAGCAGGTGCAAGTGGATCTAGGTCATGTGGCCTAAGCCCCACCCACCTTAGCCCTGCCTCTTCTTTTTCTTCTCTCAACTCTTAGATCAAGAGCGTCAGAAGTGAAGGGCAGACGAAGAAAAGGGATATTCCTGTTTGGACCTGTTGGGACTGGGAGGACCCAGGGCCTGAACTCCGTGCTCCGACAAAAGGTAAGCACATGCTGACATGTGCTTTCTCCTTTCGTCCCCACAGGCCATTCCCCACCATCACTAGGCAATGTCAACAACATCCGCCCTCCTCGGCATGGACTTCACAATACAGCAACCTCACCCACATCAGTCTCAAGCCCATCGGCACCCCCTCACTGTCCACAACAGAGGTTGATGCTCGCCAACGTCCGCTCAGCTATTAATCATGCAGCAGACATCCCTGACATCAATAACTTTGATGCCATCTTTATCACCGAGATCTGGCTAATGCCCACCTCCACGTCCTTGTCCTTAACTGCTAAAGCATCCACCACAGAGACCAGTTGAACAAGACCGTCAGACCTCAGTCATCCAGAAAACCTCGTGCTCGGCACCTGACGATGTCGAACAACATTGACTCCAGTCCCCTTCTGCTACTTCCCACTCTCCCGACGGACAGTCAGCCTCCAACACCGCCTTTATCGGAAACGTAGACTTGGTCACCACCATGTCCCTCACGCACGCCAACATCTTCCTAGGCAACTTCAACCACCAAGGCAACAAGGCCACCAAAAAAATTAAGGAAGCTCTCCTCGGCCTCCCCGACACCCTCGGCCTCCCTAGCACACACAACCCAACGTATGAGGGGTGACATCCTCGACCACTGCCTTCCCTCCACTACAGCTATCCTCTGCCACTTTTAATAGTCTGACCACCTGGCCATGCCTTTCAACATCCTGTACACCACCCCAATAAAGCACTCAGCAAAAACCCATCAGATAAACCTTCAGGTCCTTCAAGAACTTCCTGGTGGAATACCTTGCCAACCTCCACCTCACATGGACGGAACACCCCCAACCAAGCTGTGACTCTATACTGGAAGCACTCAACCCCACCCTCTCAACGTCCATCCATCAACACGTGCCTCTGAAGCAACGCACCTGCAAACCAAAACCGCTGGCACCCTGGTACACGTAAAACCTCAGCAAAAGACATCCGGAAAACATACCTGGTGCCACTCCAGGACCACATTTGACCTGGCGCTCCTCCAGGAACTCGGAGCAACTAGCCGACAACTAATCAACAGTGCCATGCCCTCCAGAACACCATAGCAGAAGTCGACGACAAAAGTGGAGCCCTCTTCAAAGCAGTCAAGCACTGTCAACTCCACTACCTGACCCTGCCATACCACATTACATCAGAAAATCTGCTGCCATCAACACCGTCATTGACGAACACGGCAGAATTCGCCAGCACATAGACACTAGCTCTGTATCCGCAGACCCACCTTGTGTTCCTCCTCGCAAAATCTCCACCCCCCTGGACATCATTCAAGACACTGCCTACAGAGGACTTGATAGAAACTATGGTTGCCCTCCAAGCCACATTGTATACAGACGGCATCCTCCCAGCATCCATCCTTAGAGACTCTCCCAGCAGAAGCTCTCCTTCCCTACCTGGAGCTAAACAGCTCCCCAATTCAAGGGACCTCCCATCGACCCTAAAATCCTCCCTATTAAAGAAGCCCAATTTGGATCCCGACGACCCAGGTAACGATCAACCGTCAGCCATGTTACCTTCTTAGGTAGATCTTTGAGAAAACGGTGGCGGAGCAAGTGGAACAGCACATCGACGCAAACGATCTCCTCCAAACCTACCAGTCAGAATTCAGACCCAGATGGAAACGCCAACCATACAGGTGGTCGACGTTCAACATCCTTGACAAGGGCCACCCCTGCCTTGTGGTTATACTCAACCTCTGCTGCTTTTGACACCGTAGACCACCAAATGCTCAGACACCACTACATCAGCGCATGGGGTTCAGCGATCTTGTCCTATGCTGTTTCACGTCCTACCTCGCCAAATGCCCGCAGTTTGTTCAGATTGACTCCTAGATCGTCAATGCTACCTGCCACCGTCAATGCTACCTGCCACCTGTGAGTCCCGCAGGGTTCCATCCTCTTCCCAGTGATCTTCAATCTATATGTGGAGCCGCTGGGAGGCCTCCTAGCCACCCACAACACACAACTATACATAGATTGACCCCAAGGACTGTCATGGTCATGAAGTCAGGTGTCGCATGCACAGGACACCTGGGTGGACTCTTCTCCCACTCTCCTGCAATTCGGAAGAAAATAACTCTAGGCCCACCTTTTCAAGGAGTCTCTCCTCAACACCTACTGTGACAGGGGGGTAGTCCTACCCTATATAGTAAAATATTTGCAGAATTATTTACATGCAAACTTTATTGGAACCCTTGTAGGAACACGTCTATATGGGACATTGAGCATAGAGTCCCATAAGTAGGTTACTAGCGAAAAACACACATGAATATTCAAGATGTAGGTGCCCAGCTTTTTATTTAGCTGATAGACTCTCTGTTTTGACTTTTTTTAATAAAAGCAACGAATCCATGCAGTACAAAGTTGTGCAACGGAACATCAATATGCTTTTTTCAGAACAAAAATAAATTCACTTAAACATGTAGGAACCAGTTAATAAGGTGGTTAAAGTAACATTAGCACAAATTGAATGGACACACATGCAAAAAGGAACAACTCGTACAGTAATCAGAATGTTATGAGAACAAATTGAATGAACAGAGTAGTCACTGATTTAATGGATTGGAGACTTGGGCAAGGCTCTCCTGAGCCCAGCTAGAATATGACCCCGTATTTGGCCAAATCTCCTCAACACCTAGGCCACCATGTCACCCCTGACGCCCCCACCCCCTTGCAACCTGACTCGCTAGATGCTGTCCACCCATCTTTTTCCCTTCCACGCTGTACAGCTGTGGCTCTGTATCCTACCCCTCCACCCCACTGTATCTGTTCTGTTGTTACCTCTGTAAAGTGCCCCTTTGTGTATCTGTATTTATTTAATGTTTTTTTTTTAAAGTAACGCGCCTAATACCGTACCATCGTTATCTGGGATTCGTACTTCTGTTGCTCTGTGTGGTCTTGCTTCCAAGACCAGCGCGTTGCCCCTGTGCTATCCTCATTTGTTGTTTACCTCTGTAAAGCACTCCGTTGCTTCTCGAAGCTAGGTCCACGCTCCATAAAATATAATAATAATAATCAGGCTTGATTACCCACAGAAGCCTCGGTTCCTGTCTTGAATCGCCATTACAGCCTGTATAAATTGAATTGCCTTCCTTCTCCTTACGTAATTGCATGCAGTCTTCATTAATTTATAATCGGCCATGTGAGTAGTCTTATTTGTACTTGCCTGCTATCTTTGTTTCCTTGACAGGAATTTGTTTGTCTTCCCTCTGCTTGGTTTAACCAAGCTTTCTGCTTTGTATGGATTAGTCCATTTCCAAATCTTTGTTTCGGTATTAGTTTTAAACAGTTTTCTTTGGTACTGCTAAAGTTGCCTTTCTATTCTATAATGCAATGTGTTTTCTATTGTAGATACGTGTTGTACAGTTCCTGCTTAAACCATCAATCATCCCCACACCTCTAATACACCAGAATGTATCCAAACAGATTGGATTTAAAAAAGCATACAATTCAAATTATAAACCTCCTTGTTCAATTTTGGTAACATGGACTGAACAGCAGACTTCTCTCCTAAAGGTTGCGGAGCATTGGTTATTTGCAACACAGCAAAAATAGAATATTTACCCAATGATAACATTGTCCAGTCAAGGTTGTTTAAAAATATCTACTTTATTATCACAACAATCTAATAACACTACTCTATACAACCCACCCTGTAAAGGAATGCAGAGAACAGACAGTTTCTGGCGGCACTACTACTTTTTGTTGCTTTTTATTTATTCTGTTCTCCTTTTGCTCCGCACTTGCCATCTCCCACACCCTCCTGGAACTTTTCCCCTCTTTCAGGTCCCAATGCTGAAATCCTGCGGAAGCAGACGAATAGCCCTCCAGATTCCCCAAACCGGTACACCCAACAGTAAATACGCTACGAGTTGAGTTGACCAGACAAGGGGAAGAGAACAAAATAACAAACGGTCAGGATAACACTGGAGTCCTCAACTGCTAGATGCCTTGGAGCTTTAGATGCCTGCAAATGACACAGCAATAATTAGCTTCTGTACTTGAACTTACTAACCATTCCCAAAATGTACCTTCCCAGAATCTTTAGTTACCTGACAGTCTGTTTCTTTACTGAGAGACTCTTATTAACTTTTGCTTTCCTCTGCTGAATTCTCTGACTTCCTCATAAGCTATAAGGATAACTTCTGTGTAGTAATCTAACTTCTGTAATTAGAACACTTGAACATATATTGAATGCTTGCTGAGCTCAACTAATAGATGGTTTATCAAATCAATTGATACTTCTGCTGCTTACATGTGTTTAAAACTTTACTAAGCTTATTCTAAATTGCTTTTGCTATGTTCTCTTGTAGTTCTATTGCCTTGGTTTAGGGTTTACTAAAACTCTCCTCTGGTTTGTCCTAATTGTCTCAGTGCGTCATGAAACTAAGTTGCTTTGTGAGAACATAACTTGAAACGAATGATGCCTTTTTGAACTTTCTCTTTACCTCTACGTAGACAAATTACTTTAGAAGTCTTTTTCAAATTTAGTTTCACTTCAATTTACATGCGCTTTTATGTTGAGAACACTGCTGAATTTTATTTTTCTGTACAAGTATTCGCGCGCACACGCTACCTGAACTTGCACTCAGTCACAGAATTGTGCAAATAAGACCGCTGCCGCCTTAACACAACAGCTGCTCGCCGACAACGCCGAACGAATCTCCTCACATCCGATGAAATTTCATACAATGCGGCTGCAATGGACTTCCTGGAAATGCTGCCTCACCTTACTAGGTCCTTTCCTTGAACGTGGCCGGCACACCATGCATACACGAGCGCTTCTATTTACACAACAAAGCCTTCTTCAGTGAAGCGCAAGCTGATTTTCTGTTACACGCTGGCGCGCACACAAAGAAAATACTAATTTTGAGTTGTACTTAGTAATTATTTCTTCTCTCAAACTTCATTTGTTGCATGACAAACAGTCTGACTTTTCGTCTGTATTTGAAATTAAATAACTTTCCAAACTGAACTTGAACTAAGTAATACTATAACATGAAAATATTTTCTCACAACTTTGCTTTTGCAATAACTTCAGTCACTTATCGGAATTTTCACTTCTCTGCTCTTTCAGATGAATTGATAACAGGTATTCTGAGGTTTCTTCTTTAGATTTACTGGAGCTCATATGGGCTGTGACCATCCATGAACAGACCTTGAATGAAAGGCAGTTTAGAACCTCTCTTGAGGTTCTAAACTGCTTCACAATAGTTCCAGGCCAATCACTGCTGACTGGGAAGTGCTCCATATAGAGTTGAGACAATAGTTGCTGGCTGTTATGATAAGATTAAGGAAATGTCTTTACAAAACAATTGATCTTTCATAGCTACAACAACCCCCTAAATTAGTAATGCCTAAGCTGCCTTCTATTACCCAGGGACCTGACACCCTCTCCCCCTCCCCAATGCACTTGCACGTTCTCAATGTCACTGGGCCTAGAAAGATCATTGTTTTGTTCTCCCCTGTTCCCCCTCCCTTGCTTTGTCACGCTCTGAAATACTTGTGTATGAGCTCAATATAAATAAAATCAATTCAAGGAAAAGGGATGCACTCTGGATACTGACAGGAGGGTAGTTGGTATGGTTAATAACCACAATAGTTTTTCAAAAGGCTTCTTGGCTTCAGCAAAAGGGAGAAAGGGTCTTAAAATGTCTCTAGGGGCCTTCTGGGAAGGCCCATGTGGACAGAACCAGAACGGGGCCTTCTGGGAAGGGCCATGGGGACAGAACCAGAACGTACATCATACTGTATTTGTTCTTTGTGCGACAGCAAATTCAGGGTGTTTTTCAGGCTTCTGTGACAAAGTTCGAGACTGGAGTCAGTGGCCGGTATCGGTTGTCGAGCGACGCTTGTCAAACTGCTGCAGACTGGCCATCACAGCGAATCAGGAATTGTTGTCTGTGCTGATCAGCGGTTCTGAAGCAGTGGTCGAGGTGTCTTGCGTTTCTTCAGCAACTGCAGATTGACAGCAGGCCAGTTGTGGAACAAGGAACTTGACTGGCTCTTATGTCCTTTAAGGAAGGTGGTGGTAGGTGGTTGTTGTTGCACATCTCCCTGCTTCTGCAATGGGCTTGCTTTGTCTTTTATGGGCGACCCAGAGCTGAGGGAGGGAGTGAGTTGCAGGCAGCGGTCTTGTCCTTGGGTCAGGTTCAGAGATCTTCTGGTAGTCCGTCCAGAGAGCTTTTGAGGTTGCGCATGGGAGTGTTCATTAATCACACAAGGTGTTTCTGTGTGGTGTGATGAATCTAGTGAGATCATGACTGAGACCCTGGTATGGGCTTCCTCTCATCTGGCCAGGAGAAGGCGTGGTAAAAAGAACTTGTAACAGTTTGTCAAAATGAAAATAAAGTCAACATCACCAAAGGTAAATGTTGTGCTATCCTGACGAATATATTCCATGGGAAGAATGTGTGATGTGTTAATGCTTGCTTTTGAATCCTGAAGACAATGTTTTTTTTTTAATTTATTTTTTTAAACTTTTATGAAAGAGACATGGACGTTTTACATTGAACCAAACATTGTCCTGGATATTTTTGAATTGATCCAGGGGAAGGGAGTTCAACCCTGGTCACAAGGAGTAATTACTAAAATCTAGATGGTCAGCCAAACATTCCTTGGTTGTTTTTGTCGTATGTATTAGTGGGAGCGTCGATTTTGGACACTAGGTAATTTTTCTTTAATTTTAGTTTGCTAGGCAGGGACATCCTTGTTAGGATGGGGAAAGATAGTTGTTTATCTCGCCCCTTTTCATTTAATAAATGTCAAACATTGAGAACTATACCTTGTCTGTCTCGCGTTTCTGACCCCTCACTGTGGCAGAGATCCCTCCCCGCCCCCCATCCCCCATTAGGCCTCACAAAGGTGATGGCTTTGTGAGCCTCTGCTCATAGGTGTTTTGTTTGCATGCAATTGGTAATTTTCAGTGCTACCATTCCTGGTGAGTAATACTACTACGCTAATCTATTAGGTCGAACTATGGCCTTTTAGAAGTTACTTTTACAAAATGAAATTACCAATTTTAGCCACTAGCCTTTGCCCTGCAACGTTCACACATGCTTGTGGTTGTTAATGCACTTGCTTATTTTGTGCATTCTACACTTGTGCATTTTGACAATCTAGCACCAGCCCACCACCAGGTACCTCGAGCGGCAGGTGCTGCAAAGTTTGAATGCTATCTTGCAATTTATGAGAGGGGGAAACCTATTTTTGGTGGTCTTACTGGGATCTTGTGGAGGGGGGAAGAATCGTACAAGAGGTGGGGACAATTGGCTGATTTGTTTGTGATGGCTTCTGACACTATTCTGATTACATTTTCTATATCCTTTTATCCCTATTCAGGTACAGACTTGTCGGGAGAAATAACAGACTATGTGAAGCCACTGGGTGGACCAATGCTGTTCCTACTTGTGATGGTGACTAATTTTCATATCTTTAATTCTTTTTAGTGTTTCATTTAATAATGGAACTGGGACAATCCTATACTGGGGGCAGGGTGGGGGATGGTCTGCAAAATCTTCTATGCACTATCCCCAAACTTGTACCACAACTCTTCTCAGAGGTTTTTCAGCGATGTTGAATGATTTTATACTGCACGCTGCTTCCACCTGCGTGGTCCCTTGGCGCTCAGGCGGTTCTGTAAAATAATTAGGGTGGGCTTGAGGGGGAAGGTTAGTGGGAGGAGCGGGAAAATAGCAAGAGCTTTGATGTGCATTTGGCAGCTACAGTTTGTAAACACTGTTTGCTGAGCCTGGGTGTGATGTTCGGAAGGAGGCCTCCATGCAGTGTTGTGTAGGATTGTGTGTTTTTGTTTTGTGCTTGTGTGTTGTGAAGTTCTTGTGGTTTGTTGTGCTGTAGAGCTCTGCTTGTAGTTTTCCAGAAAGTTGGGTTTAGTGCGGTTTCAGTGCCAGTCATTAGTTCCTTTTTAAAATTGCTTTCTGTCCCCCACCCACCCCCCCACCCCTGGTTGACCTTCTGGTTTTAATAAGTGTTGCCTCTGCATTCAAGGTTCCTATGCTTCTCTGGCATTTTGTATGCAGTCTGATTTCCTCTGGACGGGCCTTAATTCTGGCTAGGTGACTTGTTCCCTGCCCTCGGGGAGATCCAAGGTGTCTCGCCTGAGGCCTTTTCCTCGTCCTATCCTCTATTCCACCAATGTTTTAAGATTACTTTTGTTTTGGCCGGTTACAAGAGCTGAAGAGCCAGTTTCCTGAATTTTTGTATGGTCCTCCAAGATTTGCATTTCCTTGGTAAGGGAGTTCCATATTGTCACTGCTAAGCAGGAGAATGCTGATTGTTTTTTATTTTTTTATTTTTTATTTTTTTATTTTTTTTTAAATGTATATTTTATTTTTTCTTCTTTGTGTGGGGGTTTGGTTTCTAGGCAACTGTTGCTGCAGGATCTGAGGGTTTTGGTTGGTTTGTAGATGGAGTTTCTTTTGAATAAATTCTTCTCCATGGCCCTGTATTGCTCTGTTCGTTATGCACATTGTTTTGAAAGTTGTTATTATTATTATTATTATTTTTTTTTTTTTAACTTCGAGCCCATGCAGTATCCGAAGAGCTGGTGTGATGTGATCTCTTTTCAGTTTAAGGAGAAGTCTGGCTGCCGCGTTATGTAGTTGCAGTTTCCTTAGTAGGTAATCTGGCATTCCAAGGTACATGCTGTTAGCGTAGTCTATCCTGGACATGATGGGAGATATGATGGACAGTGTTTTGTGTGTGAAGGAAAGGAATGGTAGGATTTGTTAATCTTTTGTAGATGGAAGAAACCCTTCTGGATTATCGCATTAACTTGTGGCGCTAGTGTTAACTCGTTGTCCATGAGGATTCCAGTTTTAAAAAAAATGTTTTACACTGCTGCAGTGTTGGTGGGTTTCCAAGTTTTATGGGTCATGGAATCCGCTGGTCGTTTCCTTGTCTTTGGATGTGATCATGATTTCTGTTTTGTCTGGGATTTTGAGTTTGACATTCATCTGTTGGTATAGCTCCTTGAGACCGTTTATTAGGGGTGTGTTCTCTTCTTGTATGCCACTGAAGGTGAAGATTAATGTAATTCGCGTAGTTCTTGCTTTTTATTTTTTTTAGGTTAATTAGCAGTGTCATGTAATGGTGATGGCGATGAGCCTTAGTGGTCCTCTGTAGGTGGTGTCCTGCGGTGCCAATTTGAAATGTTTTCACCACACTGTTTCTGTTCTTTCCGAGAGGAAAGATTTGATCCAGAGCAGTGCCGTGTCAGTTCCATTTCTTGACTGTGTCAAAGGCGGCTTGGAGATCCAGTATTATCGGTGCAGATTTGGTGGAGTCTGCATTCATCTTTAGATCGTCCCATATTGAGACTAGTGCTGTCTATGTTGCTCTGGGGTCTGAAGCCTACTTGTGCATGGTCCCGTAGTTGGTTAGTTTCAATGGGCTCCAGTAGTTGTTCATAGACCTAGGTTTTGCTGGGTATGGGATGTTTGAAATTTGTCTATAGTTTGAGAGGTTTTCCACATCGCCCGTTGTCCTTGATTCGAGTTGATGTGGGACATTTTGAATGCTCTTGGTACTTTCCCTGTTGTGAGTGATTGACGAGGTTAAGGTAGTATTCCGATGGTGTCTTGAGCGAGGATGGATTTGTAGATGTCTGGGGTGCAGGGTTCCATTGGTGACCGTGCCTTGTTACTCTTTTTTCTTTTCTCTAGACAATCGTTAAAAGCAGCACATTTTGTTTGGTGGTCCAGGGATTGGTGATGCATTGTTTGGTCGATTTTGGTCTGCTTTATATGGTTCGTGTATGTTGGGATTTTATTCTTGATGTGATCTGCCAGATCGCATCGTTTTTGGGAGGGCACTGTGTGTTGTTGCATCCCGGTGGGTTTCTTATCTCTTTTACGATGTTGAATAAGTAGTGTTGGTGGATTTTGTGATTCAGCATCGTGTTTCTTTCTTGTTTTGAGAATTTCAGAATTGTATGATCGGTTTGTAGGTATTTTACTCTTGTTCTGGTTGCAATGTTTCCTCCAGTCTTGTTTAGTTTATGGTTGGTTCTTTTCATTGCTTTTATTAGGGTGTGAACCTTCTAGCATCTGTTTTTTCTCTGTGATTAGTTTTCTGAGCAGATGGTATCTATTATTTCTGCTATCAGTTTCTGGATCAAGTTTGCTTTTCCGTCTGTCTGTTGCACCCAGCGATGTGGCTGTTAGCTTCGAGATTTCTAATAGTTCTTCTAGGCTGCTATCCTTGACGGAATTCCAGTTTCTTTTCCAAATTGGTGGGTGTTTTTGCCAATTTTTAGATGGGTTTACTGGTATTTGGATCACAAACGGGATAATGCGATGGTCTCTCCATAGTATTTGGATTGGTGGTGTGTTGCTCCTTTCACCATCTGTCAGAGGTTGATGGTCTCGAGTTGCTTGATTAGGGGTTTCTGTGAGTTTGGGTTCTCTTCTTGAAGTCCCCTAGGATTACTAGATGGTGGTTTGATGGCTAGATTCATGACTGCTTCTATGAAGGCGTCTGTGTGAAGACAGTATCGTAGGAAGGAAATCTTTAGAGGAGTATGAATGCAAGGCTGGCTTGTGGGTCCATGCTAAGGTGGAAGATGTCGCAATTCCTCATCTTGTGATATTCGTTATCGCCAGTCGAGAGATCCTCGAGGATCAAGTGTTTCTCCGATTCCCTCATAAAAAGCAGAAGTTGTTGAAGTGCAATGCAACTCCGTCGACGCCATCGGTGCCGACATCAAAGCCTGTACCATCTTCGACGCCCTTATCGAAGACTTCGTCGAGTGTGCCAAAGGTTCCTTTGACCCCTTCGAAGAAAACACCTATTCCTTCGACAAAAAAATCAGGAGGAAGAGAGAAGGTTTACACATTTTGGTAAGTCAGATTTTTTTTTTTTAAGGTCCATGTCTTCAGTTTTTGAAGAATCTGGCTCGGAGGATGAAGAGGTAACTCCTTTTGCAGTAAAATATGGCACTAGACAAGTTCCAGAGGAACTTATAAACCCTGAATCTAATGAGACCTATGCAAAACTCTACATTCTGCTAGTGGTGTTGACACATCACCTGAATTCGTTTGCTGCACCTGATCCTGCAGAACATGCAGAGTCAGGGTACAGGAGTTTGATGAACAGGGTGACAGAATATATGGGTTGTGGAAGAGCCTCACCTACTTTTTAGCAAGATGGTATGACGGACATAATAGTCTGAGGACCCCAGAAAGATCCAGTTCTCCCTTTACATAGGGCGCTTCAAAGGACAGTTGAAAGGAACTGGGAAAAACCTGATAACATTGCTGCAGTAGATAGCAATCTTCCTAAGAAGTATAGAACTTCTAATTCCTATCCAGAGTATCTAAATAGACGCCCTACTCCAGAAAGTCTGGTTATTCAGGCTGCTACTACTTCAAGACAGATGGCATACCCAACCATACCTCTGGATAGGGAGGATAAGAAGGTTGATGCTTGGGCTCGTAAAGTTTTTTTTACTTCAGGTAGCATGGCCTTGAAATCAACCAATGTCACCTGTACCCTGGCCAGGTTCACACATACCCTGTGGGAATGCATTTCGGCGACGGCTGAACATATTCCGGAAGCCGAGGAAAGGGAAGGCTTCCTGAATAGTCGAAGACTGGAAGGAGGCAATGGGGGATTGTCTCTAGTCTGGACTGGAAACTGCTGATAGTATTCGCAGATCCATGGCATCAAGCAGTGCTACGTAGATTAGCGTGGTTGAGAAAGTTTGGGTTTGCACCAGATGTGCAGACCAGACTTCTCAACATGCCCTTTGATGGCTTTAGGCTGTTTGGTGTAGTAAGGCTGAGAGCTTAGAAAAAACTAGTGCCTCCATGCGACAGCCTCAGAAACCCTATTCGGGCTCATTTTCCTGGAGGGGTCGTCCTTTTCGATACTACTCTTCTGTTGGTAGAGGAAGAGCACCGACTTTTGAAAGGGACAAAAGGAATATCACTCATGGTGGACGAGGAAAGACTACAAGGCCATCTTCAGGAACGGCATCTACACCCTCAGCCGCTCCTGCAGCCACCTCCAAATCACTGAGGTCTTATCATACAAAACACCAGTGGGAGGCAGAATCTTTCAGCATCTGAAAGAATGGCGGGGCATTACTTCAGATACTTGGGCACTGGAAACAGTAGCTCAAGGTTTATGCCTTCCCTTCCTAAAAAGACCTCACGATCATCCACCGGGAGCCAGCTCTACCAAACTTCCAGACCCGCTCCTTTTGCAGGAAATTTTAACCCTGCTAGAGAAAGGTGCAATAGAACATGCACCTGTAAGGGAGAGGAACAAGGGTTGGTACTCCCCTTATTTTCTCATCCCAAAGGACGGAGGACTGAGACCCATCTTGGACTTAAGAAAATTGAACAAGTTCCTCAGGAAGGACAAGTTCAAGATGGGTAACCCTTTCTCAGATGCTTCAGGCGCTCCAACTCCAAGATTGGTTGGTATCACTGGACCTTCAGGATGCTTATTTTCATGTGCCAATCCATCTCAAGCACAGAAAATACCTGAGGTTTGCAGTTGGCGGTTCTCACCAGCAGTTTTCTGCCTTTCAGGCTGACCTCGGCTCCGAGGGTTTTCACCAAGCTGATGGCGGTAGTGGCAGCGAGTCTCGGGAGAGGGGGGGGGGGATTCACGTCTACCCCTACCTGGACGACTGGTTGATCAGAGCACGTTCTCCAGCTCAGGAACATCTGTCGATCACCTGCCACTTCCTCCACAACCTGGGCTTCTCCCTCAATTTCAAGAAGTCCCACATGATACCATCCCAAGAACTCCAGTTTATCGGAGCAGTCTTGGACACTTCCTCGGGCAAAGCCTTGCCGCCCAAGGTAAGAAGCTCTCTACATCCAGCAGATGGTAACAAAATTCCAGAAAACCCAGCATCTGCCGGCCTTCGAGTTTCTGAGGTTGCTCGGCCTCATGGCATCCACATTTTTTTGGTGCCAGAGGCCAGACTGAGAATGAGATCCTTCCAATGGGTCCTCAGAACTCAGTGGTCCCAATTCTCGGGGAATATGTCAGATCTTCTGCAAGTCCCGAGCGCAGTTGCTCAGGGTCTATTATGGTGGGTTTGCAACAACATCCTCAAGGGAGAATCTTTTTGGCAACCATGGCCGGAGATAACAATAGTAACGGATGCCTCACTCACGGGATGGGTAGCTCCCACCAGCGATCTGAATCAGCAGATGTTGGTCTCATCAGAGTCCAAACTACACATCAACCCCTTCGGAGCTGAGGGCAATCAGACTGGCGCTGAAGGCCTTCCTGCCCTCTGTACAGGGAAAGAATGTCCTGATAATGACGGACAACACAGTGGCCATGTACTAGGAGGCGTAGGATCAATACCTCTGTGCAGAGAGGCAATGCAGCTCTGGTTCTGGGCAATACGAGAAGGAATCTCTCGGCAGTTCATCTAGCTGGAGAGCCGCGACGGCAGACTCTCTGAGCAGGCAGAGCAGTCTCCCACGAGTGGGAGTTAGCTCGGAAATCCTTCTGGAGATCTTCGCCACTTTGGGGAACCCCTCAAGTGGATCTGTTCACACTTCCGGTTTACCGTGGTTGTGATCAGTATTGCTCAAGGGAATTTCCCCTGAGAGGAGCTCTAGGAGACGCGTTCGTGGTGGACTGGGATTTCCACCTGCTGTATGTTTTTCCTCCAGTCCCCGTGATTCCTCAAGTAATCAGGAGGTTGAGATCTGCCCTCCAATACGTCTTGCACAAAGAGAGGATCTTCTCTCTCAAGAGGAAGGTTGAGTTCTCCATCCAGAGACACTCAACCTATATGCATGGTTTCTGAGAGGTTGAGATACAAGGATTGGGATCTTCTGGATGACGTAATGGAGATTTTGCTTTTGGCCAGAAGGCCAGCCACAAAATCCTTGTACCAGTGCTGCTGGAACAAATTCAGTAACTGGTGCAGAGATGAGGATGTGGACCCTTTTTCAATGTGGCACCCCAATGGTGCTTTCTTTTCTGTTACACCTAGCCAATCTGGGGCTCCAGATTGGAACAATTAAAGGATATCTTGCTGCGCTGTCCATTTTAAGTGCTCCTCGGAGTGGTTTCTTACTTTAAAATTACATTAATCATACAGTTCCTGAAGGGACTTACCAATGTATATCCACCAATACCGTTTCATGTCCCAACTTGGGATTTAAACTTAGTTCTTAAATTCCTAACTTGTATACCATTTGAGCCTCTGCACTCCTGTCCATTGAGGCTTTTAACACTAAAGACTGTCCTCCTTGTGGCATTAACATCAGCCCGCAGGGTTAGTGAACTACAGGCTCTATCATGAAAACCTCCATATTTTACAAGGACAAGGTAGTTCTTAAGGTTTAAACCATCTTTCTTACCGAAAGTAGTTTCCGACTTCCATTTGTCACAAAAAATTATTTTACCAACGTTCTATCCTCCTCATTTGGGAAAAGAGGAGAGATTGCATAGACAGGACCCCAAGAGGGCCGTCAGTTTTTACATTTCAAGAATGGCAAAAATACGTCAAGATGGCCAACTCTTCTGGGTTACACAGGTCGTAAATTGGGGTTAGCGCTGACAAAACAAACTATACCCCCGCTGGATCATGCTGGCTATATTGGAATGCGAGTAGTAAAGTTTATAATCGCTCAATCTCTACTACTCCTAGTGTCAAAGTAGTGAAGGGTAATCAATTCTTTGTGCTTTTTGCACCAATTTCTCTCACGTTTATCTTCCCCTTTGAGAATTGTTTCCCCGTAAACAAATTGGGATTTTGCCCATTTTTCTTGATACCTATATTGGAATGCTACAGATTAGCAGGAAAAGACCCGCCGGATGGGCTACATGCTCACTCCACTAGGGGAATGGCTACTTCTGCGGCTTTGAAGAGGGGAGTCCCTGCAAAAGACATTTGCTCGGCTGCAACATGGACATCAATGCATACCTTTATCAAGCATTACTGCTTAGATGCCTCCTCCAATGAGGGGTTATTTGCCAGGGCGGTACTCGTTCCGTCCATGAAAACAAACTAGCACTCCCACCTCCAAATTGATCACTGCTATGGGAGTCTATCACAAGATGAGGAATACGTGGGAGGACACAATCCATTCGAAGAACAAGTTACTTACCAACTGTAACGTTCTTTCGTCTGGATGTTCCTCCCACGTATTACTAATCGACCTTCCCAGCCTACCCCGGAGTACAGTTTACGTTTTTCTTAGACTTTCCTCTCACAATGGGACTATCAGTCACAGCATACGCCTGGATGTTCCATGAGTATTTCTCAAAAAAGAACTGAAGCCAACGGGCGCAGCTCGAGCTACTTATACCAACAGTGACGTTGAAACGGAACAGAGCCCGTCTAGAGACAATCGACGCCACAACCTCGAGCACAGTGCCCTTTACCGAAAAAGAAATTCCGAAGCTGTCGATAACGAATATCACAAGATGAGGAATACGTGGGAGGAACATCCAGTCGAAAGAACGGTTAGTTGGTAAGTAACTTGTTCTTCTGTGGGCTACTGTTCCAGTAGGTCATGGACTATCTTCGAATGGATTGTGTCCACCCGCGTATTCAGCTGCTTCGGAATGTTTTTTTTTTTTGGCAGAGGGCGCTGTGTTTACTTGATGTCCCTCGAAGGCCTCCGTCTCGAGGATGTCATCAACCCCTATTGGCTTGAATTCTGTTTTTCCACGAATGCTATCGCTTCGAGAAATATGACGCGCTTCGTTATTAATCATACGGGAGCATGATTTCTTCGTCTGACACAGACTACCCCGAAGACCAGGTTCAAGAATTGTTGCGATTAAGAATCGAAGATGTCATTGACCAATCCACACCGCCTATGGCTATGGTGTCTCGGGGTGGTGCCTAAGACCTCGACCTGCTGTAAGTGCCAGTCGATGACTGGGAAGACCCTGAATGGGTGAAAAGGGAAATTGGTGGTAGGTCGAAACCCAAAATCTACCACGGCCAAAACAAAACGACTGACTAGTCGAGAGGTGACTCTCTTTGGAGGAAGAAAGTTAAGAGGCCAAGATCAAGAAGTGGCTCTCACCACTCCAGATCACTGTTGAAGTCCAAAAAGAGGCACCATAGGTTGCCCTCATCGGCGGATACCACCCCTAAGATAGTATCTTGCTCGACAAAAAAATCCAATCTTGCCGAATGGGAGGCTTTTAGGGCATAGCTAAAAATATTTGAAAAGCGGAAACCCACAGCAAGCCATGCTCCTACCGTGCCTTCCAAAGACTCTGGTAAAGAAAGGGCTTGACCTAATTCCCGTCCACCGTCAAGCCCGGGACGAAGGCCTTGATCCTCACTGAGAGCCGCCAAGGCCTCAATGCAATGAGGGTCATCGAATGATCAGTCGCGTTGAAAACATAAACACAGGTCGAGGTTGTCTACTCTAACGCCGGCTGCACCTTCGATGCCGGCCAAGCCATCGACGTAGAGTGCCCCATCAAAACGAATCCTCCAGCATCGAAATCCGCTATTCATCAAACCCCTGATGCCTGAAGAAACGTATGTACCTTTACCATGGAAGGACTATTTTAAGTCCCTTACCTTAATTTATGAGGCGAATGAACCATCAGACGATGCACCATTTGGCCTCCAATTTGGTAAACCAAATGTGCCAGATAGGTTCATTTCTGAGGAATAAGTTTGAAATACCTTTATGACAATCTGCAGACGGCCAATGGGGTGGACACTTCACTTGAGCTAGAGTTTGGAAGACCAGAGGCTGGGGAGCATGCTGATGCATCGTATAGACGGCTCATGTCCAAGGTAGTGGAATGGCTGGGGTGGAGTAGGCCTCGGTTACCATTAACAGGATGATTTGAATGACATCCTGGATAAGGGTCCTCAGTCAGATCCTATATTACCTTTCCACATTGCTGTACAAAACAGGGTGGCCGTGCATTTGGAGACGCCAGAAACCATTCCGGCTATGAATACAAATTAGACCAAGAAGTACCTCTCTTCCAGTAGTGACCCCGACTACCTGTCAAAACACCCCAGAGAGTCTGGTGGTACAGGCAGCTACCGCAACTTCTAAGCAAGCAGCTTACCCTATCATCCCTCCAAATGGGGACGACAAAAGAGTAGATGGATGGGCAAGGAAGGTCTTTTCTGCAAGGAGTATGTCACTCAAATCAGCCAACTCCACATGTGCCCTTGCAAAATGTGCCGTCACTCTATGGGACTGAATCTCCATGGCGGCACAGCACATACCCCAAGGGGGATAAAAGAGACTGGTTCTTGGCCATAATTGGAGACGGCAAAGAAGCCATGTGCCAGACTCTTCAGTCAGGATTCTGCTGACCGCTTCAGCATAGCCATGGCTACTGGCACCAGTATAAACACAGATTTGCGTGATTGAAGTCTGGTTTGCACTCCAACATGCCATTTGACAGGTCTCATCTGCCACTGCATCAGCTGCCTCAAAACCTCTGAGGTCTTGAATTACAACTCCCCAGTGGGGGGCAGACTGTCTCGGCATCTAGAAGAATGGCGAGACATTACTTCGGATGTTTGGGCATTGGAAACCATATCCCATGGGTACTGCCTTCCTTTCATACAGAGACCTCCGAGTAATCCACTGGGGATTCCAGATAACGCTGCTAGAGAAAGGTGCTATAGAACCGGTGCCTGTAGCGGAGAGGAACAAGATGGTATTTCCTAATGCCCAAAAAGGACCTAGGACTGAGACCCATCTTGGCCTTGAGATACTTGAACAAGTTCCTTAGGAAGGACAAGTTCAAGATGGTCACACTTTCTCAGATCCTTCAGGCCCTCCAATTCCAGTATTGGATGTTGTCATTGGACCTTAAGGATGCTTAATTTCATGTGCAATCAATCTTGATCACAGAAAATACCGGAGGTTCGCCATTGGAAATTCTCATGATCAGTTTCAAGTTCTGCCTTTCGGGCTGACCTCCGCCTGAGGTTTTTCACCAAGCTGATGGCGGTTGTGGCAGTGAGGCAGGAGAGGGGGGTGGGGGATTCACGTGTACCCCTACCTGGATGATTGGCTGATCAGGGTGCATTCTCCCGAACAAGTCCTGGATCATCTCAACGTCACCAGCCACTCTCTTCAGACTGGGCTTCTCCCTCAATTACAAGAAGTCACTTGAGACACCTTCTCAAACTCCAGTTCATCCAAGCTATTCTGGATACATCCTTGGGGAAAGAGCTCTCCACCCGAGGTGAAGGCTCAAGATATTCTGCAGATGGTCTCCAGCGTCTCCCGGCCTCTTGTTTTTTGATTAATTTTTTTATTTTTTATTTTTTTGGGCACAGTTCCATCCTCCACTCTTGACTCCTGCATATCCCTAGGAAACGTTTTTCAAAAATGGGTTGAAAAGGGGCATTTACTAGAGTTTCCTCCGATTCTAGAACATGCCCTAGGGTTTCCTAAGATGTATAGGCAGCTTTAAACATATTCCAAGCTATTCATTACTTAAAGACACGGTCTGTCCCATTACCACTGAGCAGTTCTCCTTCGGGAAACATGTTGCCACCAGAAAGTCATGGCCTGATAGTGGACATTACATCATGCAAGCAATGCCTGTTAAAGTAGAAACTAAGCCAGGCTTCAATACTGTGCCAGGAGATATCCACTTCCCTGTACTAGTTCAATGAAAACCTTGCTAGCAAATAAAATGCTCTTGACTTGTTACCGCCTGCTATATCTGAGTGTTGGTTAAATAATCTAACCTGCTGACAGTAATTTGGTATTGGCCAAAGATTTCAGTGTGCTGGCAATATTAGGTGTGTGCGCTTGCCACCTAACCTGCAGTGCTGCAGCTGCTCCAATATGCCTCAACAATTAAACATGTGGATTTCAGCTCAATATGGCAGCCTATCAATTCTCCCTTTTAATCAAATGGTAATCGTGATTGCCAGGCACTATCCCATTACCATTCCCACCACAAACTGCTCCATGCCAGTTTCCTTTGCAAATCATTTTCAAGGGCATTTATATTGCGTATTGTCACATTACGTTGCTTGTAGATTTGCCACATTCTGCCTACGTATCAGCACATCATTTACATAATTCTCTACTGCCCTAAGACAGAATTTCCTTGCTGCTGCAAACATTCCCCTTGCGCATGTAGGTTGCCTAGACCACAGAATGCAGACACTGGGACCTCACACAGAGCCAGTACCTACCCACAGTCTGTCCCTTGCATCAACCTGGGCGGGTATTCAAGTCGTGATGTTAGTCCTCACTTTCCATCTCCGCCACTCTCTTGATCCTGCTTGTGCATCTGGCTGGGTCTGCTGTAAACTCTCACCCAAGCCTATGACGAGTAGACTGCACGCTGCTACACTGCATTATGTGCCAATGGCAACACCCTAGGCGAGTGTCCACACTGCATCAGTGTAGACAGTACTACAACTGCTGTCAACTTCTTCTAGAATCCAGATGGGGTCTTTAGTCTGAGAGGGGTCCATTAGTATGGTGCTGTGACTAGAAGTCTCTTGTGTGAGTATGCCATTTGTCATCTTGTAGTGTCTGTATGTAACTGTTATCAAACAAATGATGTTAAATGGAAAGTGATTGCTTTACAAGATAAAATGATCTCATTTCTTTTAGCTAGAATATGTGGGCCGCCTCCAGAGATAGCATCTGGTACACACAGTGGAACTGGTGGTGATTATCCCTACCCAAGTGCAGTAAGCTATACGTGTAAAGCTACATTCACGCTTATTGGATCCTCCACGATATACTGTACAAAGGACGGTTTCTGGAGTGTACCTACCCCTCAATGTGCAGGTAAATGTCATAATTTTATATTCTGTGTAACACCTAGGGTGCATGAGAGATGAACCTCTTTATTGTACATTTTCTGTTATGTGGTCTGGCACACCAAACCTTTCCTTTGTGGTTGCAACGGTGTTTGTATTATCGCGTGTGAGCCCTTGGGAGGAGTGGGGGGGAGATGGAGGGGTTTGGCAGGAGTTTGCAAGGTTTCCTTGGAAACCTGGACTTAATGTTCCGTCGTACAATTCTCCTGGTCAATCCCATTTTCAAGGGCGCCAGGAACTTTACCCTCAAACTCAAGTATACAGAAATTCTATTCTCACTTTATCAATGGTATTAAGAACTGGGCCAAGTTGCACCATGTGGTGAATCTTAAAGTAATTAGTTTAATGTTGATGCTAGTGTTGTCTCTGGCGGGTGCACACGATGACAGCCAATGTTCTATTTGGAGTGTCATGGCATGCAACTGTTCATTTTGACAGTTGGTCACTACTCCCAGGGCTGGCATATGGATCTGTGCGGGCTCTAATTACCAATTAACCTATATTGCATTCTATAATTCTAGTGGAAGCTGCAGAGTATTACAGTTGTTGTTTTTGTAACTCGAAGGGACGTCGACACAGCGTGCCAGTAATACTATCCCTAGTGTGACGTCCACTGTACCCATCATCCTTCACGTGTTTAGGTCCCTCAGATAGTTTTTTTTCCACCATTCTAGACGGACACGT
The DNA here is from genome assembly GCF_040938575.1 of Ambystoma mexicanum. Classification (NCBI taxonomy): domain Eukaryota; kingdom Metazoa; phylum Chordata; class Amphibia; order Caudata; family Ambystomatidae; genus Ambystoma; species Ambystoma mexicanum. The sequence continues at coordinate 58,459,526 of NC_090938.1, forward strand.
GTAGCGGAGTTCCTCTTTCGGCGTAAAGCCATTGACTTATTTAAATTACCTGTAGTTCATTCTTTCTATCCTTTATTTCACCGACCATCGAAATATTGTATCAGTGAAGACCACTGCCCATCGAAAGACTACTGCGGCTGACCGTTCGGCCTTGGAAGGCTGCCCCGGGCCTCGTCCCATACAGTAGGGGGAGGTCATTCTAGGATGTATATGCCCCCGTCGGATCTCTGCCATTCCGATACACCAATAGGGAAAGGAAGTACGGTATCACCAGTCAAGTACCGACGCATCTGCAATCAAAAACGTGTTTAATCACAAAAAAAAAATGCGGGCCGTAGCAAAAGAACACTCTGCCTATCCAGAATGCAGCCTGGGGCTTGGAAGGTAGCCTGGCAACGCTGGCGTCCTCTGCACTGCACGGTCTTTCGCCCGGCTTGACGGTACCACGCAAGTTTAGTTACATGATACGTTCTTCATAAGCTCCTCCCTGTGATTCTGCCGGCGCTTCTGAACTTTCTTCGGTGGCGTTACGAATTGCTGTCCTGTTTCCCGACTCCTTGTTTCCCGTTATCCTGAACCTCCCCGCCCCCCTATCATTGTCCACCTTGTTATGACCTCGGACCGTCCCTGTTTTGCATTCTGAACTACGAGTTTGAATCAGTTGCTGCCTTCCTGACCACGGACCGCTACTGTTTTGCCTTGGATATTGATTCTGTCTGCATTGCCCGCCCCCTGCCTGACCACGGACCGCATTTGGATTTAGCGTGGATTACGTTAAGAACATTGTTGCCTTCCTCTTGAAAGACTTGGACCGCTTCTGGATTGCTTTGGGTTTTGTTTCCTCTTGCTCCTTACGGAACTTTGAACTGCTTGCTTTCTGAAACTCAAGAGTACACGGACTAGAGACTTTCGGGCGTACTGTGTGGGTTTTGAGGGATCTTGCCACGAACTTCTTCAGCTCCCCCACTCTGTTACCGTCAGACAGGAGTCCAATATGGTAAGACTGCTAAACTAGTATTAGGGATCTCCTAGCAGTAACTGAATTTAGGTGTCCTTAGTAAGTAATCATTTTGCTGTGCTCTCTTTGCTTAGACATCAGGTGCCTGCATTTACCAACCACATCAACACTGCCTTACCTGAACTAGCAGGTTAGTGGTATTCTGTGTATGGTGTATTTTGGCTTACTTGTCTACGCAGTTCTGATACTTGCCTTGTTTTCAGCTGGTGGTGTGCTATCCGGTCCATCGTATCTCCACTTCTACGGCGCCTGGGTCATCGGTCTCCTGTCTTTCCATTAATAGACCATTCTGGTTGTCAATTCTAACAGCCAGACAGGTACATTATTAGGAAGACTTCGTCTTCTACACGACGAGGCAACTCGCTCCATTTCAAGTGCTTCATTGTTCTCACACACTTTTTTCTTATACTACTTTCGCCCAGCTGCCATATTTTGTAGTTAGGGACAAGACCCACTTTAAATTCTGCCCCAAGTGTAATAGAACATTTCCGTGGGTCGACGAGCATTTAACTTGTCTCCCAAGAGACCACGTCAAGGCTTCTTGTCTAGCGTTTAGGCTCTTCAAGCCCAAGTACTGACGACAAAACACTGGGCCCGCTACGCCAGGCAACTCGAGGCCATGGAGGTAGAAGGCAAGGCCAGTAAAAGGCCCTGTTTTGCCCCTGTAGGGTGCATGTGAGCGCTACACCCAACCCACATTCCCCCACCGACCTGCCGTGCTGGAGCCCCCATACCTGAAAGCATCTCCAACTGCATCAGGGAGGAGTAGGAGCTCCCTCCACCCACTACAGAAGCAGCAGGCTATAGGATCGAGGCCCGCGTGCCGTGCCAAATGCAAGGTAGGCCATATGCCTCTCCCAGCTGCACGCTAGATTTCAGCAACATGATTGTTTTCTCTGCCACAGTTAATTGCACCCTAGCATTCTAACCTGCCAGCTTGTGCCTTATAGATTTGCACTCTGACACACTACTACTGTCCTCGCACATGACACTTTAGCTTTGTAGCTTTAGGTACGACCCGGAATTCAGTTGCTGCCCTACGGCTTTATTGGCTTAAGTGTCCTACCCGAACCCAGGCGTTGCCTAATTCAGCCTATGTACTATTCTGGCTTAGATGCTGCCACACTGCATCATGTGCTGCAACTTAGGGTCGCTAATAGACCACATTTGATTTGTGTTGTGCCTTATGGTCGCTAATAGACCACATCTGATTTGTGTTGTGCCTTATGGTCGCTAATAGACCACACTCGATTTGTGTTGTGCCTTATGGTCGCTAATGGACCACATCTGATTTTGTGTTGTGCCTTATGGTCGCTAATAGACCACACTCGATTTGTGTTGTGCCTTATGGTCGCTAATAGACCACATCTGATTTGTGTTGTGCCTTATCTGTAGTTACTACTGTACTTTACTACTGTAGTGCCTATCTAGTGTCTACACATACGTTAATTGAGTACACAAACTATTCTTGCTAATAACCTATGAACCTCACTGCCCTCATCATTAGAGCCAAGTCACCCACAATGGCCACATTTAGAGGCGCCACTCTAACTATGGCTACCCTCCTCCCGTTACTCCAGAATATCTCACCTCAGAATCGCGCCCACACAACCCCACCAGTTTACCCAGATCTACGATCTCCAACAGAATGGATAAACTGATTCGCCCGCCCACCTTCACCCTCTGTCCCACACCCCTTAGAAACACAAGACTAGGTTCTCGCCTTGTTGCACCCACTACCACATTCCTGAACGCAGCCCCCACCGACCTTGATTAGAAATGATAGACTCAGCTATCGCACTAATCCTGATACAAAACTCACCAGAATGCTCATTAATCAGACTAAGAACCCCAAGCAGCCTACCTCACTTACTGACCTCCCACTGAGTCACAACCCTGCAATACCTCACTCGCCACCACACACACGAAAGCCAACCCCCCACAGACCTCTATCAAGGGAGCTCTCATCTACGCTTGCTCATTGGTAGCCCACGCTACTGATGTCGCCGACATTATCTCCACTAACCACCTAGACTTTATCGCTATCACGGAGACATGGCTCCACCCAGCAGCCGGTCCCACAATAGCTCTAGCCACACCGGACAACTACAACATCATCCGAGCTGACAGAAAAAATGGAATAGGAGGAGGAATGGCAATTATTGCGAAATCCACCCTAAACATCAGAGAAGTAACCAGCACAACCCTACCTTCAGCCGAACTCTTATCCGTCAAACTCCCATTATCTGACACACAAACCATCCTGTTCCATATTATATACAGACCCCCAGGACCCCCCCCCTCCACCTTTGAAGATGATATCTCTCTCTTACTCTCTACCAATTTGAAACCGAAATCCCAAATCATCATTCTGGGAGATTTCAACTTGGGACTCAATGACCCCAATGACAACCAGGCCACCTACCTTAATGACACGATTACTCATCTAGGCTTTACCCAACACATTAACCAACCTACACATACAAAAGGAAGATCCCTGGATTGGCTTGCAGATGCCAATTGCAACCTCTCACTGACTGACATCACTCCCTGTGCGTGGACTGACCATCACCTTATTACCTTCTCTTTACCTAGATCCTTACCATCTACCTCACGACCCACTAAGTTACCTCAAATAATCTGCAGACATAACCGCAACATCACTATAGAGAAACTTAAACCTCTTCTCACACCTATCAGTAAAGCTAATCTACCTATGCAAAATAACAACCCATCAGCCATGGTAGACCTATATAACAATACCTTAGAATTAGCCCTCAACCAGATAGCTCCTCTCAAACAACGAAAAGCCAAACCTATTACCCACTCCAACAAATGGTTCTTAGCAGAATTAAAAGCTCTCCGCAATATTAAAAGAACTGCTGAAACTAGCTGGAGAAAAGCCCCTTCTCTCTCCACTAAAGACAAATTCGCTTCAGCTGCCTCCACCTACAAATCCGCCATCTTAAATGCTAAAAAAGAGATCTATAACCTGAGAATACAAAATGCCAAATCTGGCACTAAAGAACTTTTCTCTATACTAAGAGAACTTGAATCACCATTGCCTCCTACAGAGGACTGCATCAAAGACAAGGCCTGGTGTAACAATATCCAGCTCGCTCTCGCTAACAAAATTGCCCTCCTACAAACTAAGATAGAAGCAAAAAAAGCTAGCTTTGCCTCCAAGCAGAACCCCAGCAGCAAAATAAACCACACCACCCCTTATTGCACCTCCTTCCACTTCTCACCAGTCACAGAAGAGGAAGTGATCAAGATAATCGCCATTCTCAAAACATCCAACTGCAAAGGTGACATTTGTCCCGCATCTGTCATCAAAGACGGTGCTAATGAGTTAGCCCCTCTCAGATCAACTCTCCTTCAAAAACTCAGTGGTCCCCAACAACCTTAAAGAAGCGTGGTCCTACCCCTGCTCAAAAAAACAAACCTAGATCCCAACATTCCCACAAACTACAGGCCCATCACCACAGTCCCATTTCTTCTCAAAATCTTGGACAGGGTAGCCTATCTCCAAATACAACCTTTGGAAGACAACAACCTCCTAGGTCTGCGACAATCCGGCTTTAGACCAAGGCACGGGACTGCAACTGCCCTCTTGGATCTAAAAATCCAAATGGATGACGCCAAAGACAAGGGCAAACTGGCTATCTTGCTCTTGTTGGATCTCTCCGCTGCCTTTGATCTGGTTGACCACCAGATCCTCACTCAACACCTCTCCTTGGCTGCTGCATTCTCTCAGAATGCCACTAAGTGGATCCAGTCATTTCTGTCTGACAGGTCGACTAGAGTCTTCGCCCCCCACTGCGGCTGCAGACCCTATCCCAATCACATGTGGAGTGCCCCAAGGCTCCTGCATTTCTTCCACACTTTACAACGTCTTCACGAAGCTCCTATTTGACAGTCTTGATGATCTGGGTGTCAGCTACACTAATTATGCAGACAACACCCAGGTCCTCATCACGCTCACTGGTAGCTATGAAGAAGATGTTGCAAAGCTTAATGATATCTACTTAGAAATCCAAGCCTGGATGGCTACACACAGTCTTTGCCTAAACGACAATAAGACAGAATTGCTTATCGTAGGCTCCCAGGCTCGCCTCAACAAACTGGACCAAAGGTGCCAATCCTTTACCATTGATGGCAACATCATAAAAGTATCCAAAGAGGTCAAAACACTAGGTATATACCTCGACTCTACCTTGTCACTAAAGAAACAAATAAACTCTACCATCTCAGCTACCACATACACCAATAAATTGATCAATGCCTGTAGGCCTTTTCTCTCCACATCTAGTTGCCTCACCCTATCTAGAGCGCTGATATTGTCTAAATTAGACTATTGCAACACACTCTACTTAGGTACTACCACAAAAAACTTGAACAGGCTCTAGATCCTGCAAAATAATGCACTAAGATGTGCCCTCAACCTCCCGCGCAAGGCGCACATATCCACGGTTAGCAAAGAAGTCCACTGGCTCCCGATCCGCGACAGAATTAACCTAAGAACCCTGGTCATCACCCACAAGTGCCTGTCACGTACTGCCCCACGTTACCTTTCAGACAAATTCTCTAGACATTGCCCCATTAGACCCACCAGAACTCCTTACCTGCACCAACTAAAGATCCCTAACTATAACCTAAAAACAGCAGGAGGCTCCAGTTTCCCAGTGCTCGCAGCACAATGTTGGAACACCATCTAGACTCTCACCGACGCGACCGGCCAGCTGCCTCTCTCTACCTGCAGTAATGTTTACTCTATAGCCTATTCAGGATCAACCTGTAACCCGGTCCTCACTCGCCACTGTAACTACTTTGTGCCTATTCTCTGTACATTCCATTCTCTGTATATTCTACTCTTGTATGTAAACATTCAGAGCCTGGACTAATGTACGCTCTGTCTGCTGCATTATGATGTTCGTGTAACGATATGTAACTCTGCAGTGCACATGATTATGAGCCCAGCTACCTGAGGGTTCGGACGCGCTTTATAAATAAACAAACTAAACTAGTGATGGCAGCAACGCCGCTGTTTCGGACGGCGAGGGAGACTGGGTAGCTTCGGCTACCCAAGCGCAGGCCCCCGAACCCAGACGACAGGCCAGCGGCCCTGTTGTGGGGACAACGCCTGGTGGCGGAAGCGCTACAATTCCATCCACCACTAAACGGATACCCCCAGGTCGAGACTCGACACATGGGCCGAGCGGTCGACCATGCACGGCACCCAGGGAAAGGTCAGTTGAGTCCCTGTCCTCTGGGCATTCTCGCTAGATCGCCGCACAACCGGACCCTACCATCGAAAGACTGTGCAGGTAAAACTCCCACTGAGGGCCGATCGTCCGCAGACGAGGCGGCCTCAGCCCTACCCCGCAACCGAAAATCAACGCTCTGCGCCAGGTCAGGTATCCGGCCCCAAACAGTCAGATCAACATGGCTCGGGGCACCGGGGGAGGGGTCAGGGGGCTAGAGATCACAAGGAAGTCCTCAAAGACCCCTCATAGGGATAAGAGCCCTAATCTAGGCACATTCCCCACCCCCCTTCTAGAGGCTAGGCCTAAACAGTCTGCGGTAATTCCTCCCACAGATGAAGATTTGAGACTTCCTTCCCAACCCATGGTCATCTCAAGTTCGGCACAGTGGCCATAGTCTTGAGGAGAATCTCCTTCAATGGCTGGTTTCTACGAAAAAGACCCTGCCTATATTGAGTTTTCACTCCACTTCCCCCACTACTGCTCCCTCTGGGTCACGAGTCTCTCCTCAACCCCCTACTAAAAGGTCTTGCTGAAATTCCAGTGTGTAGCACAGTCCTAGAACTCTATGGCCCTAACTCCGAACACCTCTCTTTTAGAGGCAGCAGACCCTTATTATGGGGACAATGAACACCAAGAGGCTGACCCAGACGCTGATATGTATCCTTTGGACTCCCCTATTGTTCAGCACCCCCTCAGCCCCCGATCACGGATTCCCCAACTGATAACCAGCTTCTTCTAAATGAGGTGCTAGCCAAGGCGGCAGAGCACTTTCAAATAGAGACTCAGGAGGTACAAGAGGATAAGGGTTTTGTAGAACAAATCCTTGAACAAGAAGACTGTAGCGCAATGTATTCCTCGTCACTACAGTGCAAAATACAGCCGTCATTAGAGACCCCTAACATCACATGGGCTGTAAACCCTTGTATAGAGAAGCTGTTTAGACCCGCACCTTTGGACACTCTGTACATTAGACGTCAACAAAAGCCTGACTCGCTAGTCGTAACTACAACCAGGAATAGAGCAGGCACCCCCCTTGCTTCCTCAGAGGCTCCGCTCGACCAGGAAAGCAAAAGGCTTTATACTATGGGCAGAAAGTTCACCTCCACCGCGTTTTACCAAACCAGAATTGCAGCCCTCTAAGCCAGTTACAACTGCCACAAATGGGAGGAAGTGTCGACCTTACTGTCCTCTGCCCAGGAACCATTGACGTCCCGGCTGGCTCAGGTGGACGGCAGAGCAGTGTCAAGCTGCTTACTTAAAACCAACTTTGACGCTGCGGACAACGCCGGAAGGCTTATTGCCCAGGAGACAGTTATTGAACATCACGCGTGGCTGAGGTAATCCGGTTTTAAACTGGAGACGCAGGCCACACTGATTAACATGCTTACTGAACCCAACGTGCTCTTCGGAAGGCCGTCGGACGCCCTGAACACATCCAAAGAAGAGTATGACCCACTTAAATCTTTGGGGCAACTCACCAAGAAGCCACCCGGCTAGAGGGGTAATGGCAATTTTCGCCGTTTTCACGGCCAAAGTTCACAATGGGGGTCCAATTGCAATAAAAGCTAAGGGGCACCGTGGGGAAATAATCAAGGTCCGTCCTCCCAAAACTATCCTAGAGGACCGCGTAGATCCTGAGCTCGTGGCAGGGGCAAATCCTCTCGAGGGGGTACCCCCTGTTTATGTAACTGATCAAGTGACCTAAGAAAGGAAACGCACAAATGATTGATACCTTTTTACCCTATTCGAACTGACCATAAAATGAATTTGCACCACCCAGAACTGCCACGAATACCTGTTGCCTTTGCTTTATTGCTGAAAGGCCTTTTAACAATCTTGCACTTAAGTGAAGAAGAAAGGCTTCCTCACTGAATCAAACCACTTTCTGGCTGTGTCAAATACCTCATCTTGCTGCTATAGTCTTCATTCTAGAACATGCTTTTTTTCCGCCACTGACCAGAAGTCTTTATCTTCTACTCAATTTCAAATTAAATAACGTTGCAAAAAATAAATGTTCCTGGTAGCTTGCATGCACTTGCTCTTCTTACAGAAGAACGGCACTCTCTTCTGATGAACCGCGCTACGAAAATAAACAGCGCGTTTACTTCTTCAGATGCCGCATGGACTCGCCATTTTCACTGCATTTCACGGAGCGCGAAATTTCCCCTCAGCGTACATCTTCTGGCAACTGAGGGTGACCTGCACACATGTTGGAAGGTCCTTTACTCGAAGGGCCTTCGGACATGAGAAAACCTTTCCCACAACCAAGGAACTCTGGTAGGCACTGCAGGCTCTCGAGCGCTTTTAATTCCTTCTTGCAGGTTCACTTGCACGCATTAAGTTAGTCTGTTAACACACGCTTGTAAAAATTAATGCTCATCAGATCAAACTCATTTTAGTTTGCGCATGTCTTTTAATTGTTTTTCTTAGAAAACAAAAATCCCCTCTCCAAAAAAAATGCTATCTTTTATCTACAGAACTGGGCAGCAATATTTACCGGAAACCAGATTTACTTTTGGCTTATTTTCATAACTTCTTTACAAACACGCTTCCTCATCAGATATAAATTCAACCACTTATTTTGGTTCCATGTAATAATGTCGCCACAAAAAAACGACCATTTTTCGGCAATATTTTTGCATGGCGAGATTAGTGGCAGGGGGCTCTAGTGTGCGAAATGGTGAAAAGGCAGGCTGCAGCAACAATCTCCCACTTGGGTCGGGGGCGGGGCAGGGATGAGGAAAAAACAAATGTCTTAATTTATAAAGGACGTGAATGGTCTAATAAGCGACATACAAGATCTGCTGGAGCATACCGACTCCCCCCAACTTTGCTCCTGAAATGTGCCCATGGGTTACTCCAAGTACATCAATTGGCGCAAGAGCAAATACAAATTATGTTGTATCCCTAGTTTATCTAACCAATTGGGTGTTATTAGTGCCACTGAGCCTATAAAGCCAACCAACATTGCTGGGCACTAAAAATGCAGCAAAGGCAAGCCTAAGTTCGATATCTTGGAGGCTTTTAATGGTGCGGTGAAGAGTGATATAATGCCAATCTCTGGACCCGCTATATGCCCAGGTAGAGCAGAGTAGCTATTGCATTGCACCCGCAACCCTGCAATCACTTCTGTGCGATATTGATGTCACTCAGGGTGTTCGAGCCCAAATAGATGGTGTTACTAAGCAATGCGGACACTGCCCAGGACAACGTGAAGGACCAAAAAAGTGCTCATGGGCTTGGTTCAGCTACACCCATAGTAAATGGGGCTGGCAGGAATCAATCTGCGACAAATCCAGTTGATGGCAGCGACCTAGAACTTGGGTGGATCAAGGCCAGCATAGCAGACATTCCCCTGAGCAATAATTTTGGCCCGTTGGATACCTTAGGTGGTGAGGGGTAAAACTCACAGATTATCTAAATCTCTAGGGTTAAGCAGCAAAGAAAGAAGCAAGAAGCCAGGCCCTCGCATTACAGTCACCACCTCACCTACTCCATCTACAGCTAATGTAATAGCCAATATGCCGATCACTGCTGCCACAGGTAATCAGTGGAGTAATCTCACATGTTGCTATTGTAGGGTTCCATGTAATGTCGCCACAAAAATCTCGCCATGCAAAAATATTGCCGAAAAATTGGCGTTTTTTTGTGGCGACATTATTGCATGGAACATGCTGGGGACACCCCCGCACCCCCCAAACTTTATTTTTTTTCTTTTTTTTAAAAATTTGTTTTCTTTTTTGCCCCGGTCGCCATATATATGGTCACCCAAATAATATCGCCACAACATTTTCCCCGCAATATTATTTACGGCGACCATATATATGGCGATATTATTACCTGATACCCTTATTTCAGGAGCTCTAACTGCTCTGACCTGCTCTGGATGAAATCTGATTGAAAGGCTGTTTAGAATCTTTTGCAAGATTCCAAACTAACTCGCCAGCCAATCATTGCTGCATGTTATTGTCTCCATCTTGGGCTGGGATCACTCTGGATTCCTACAAGTAATGTTAAGGAAAATAACTTGACAAGATTTCCCCAAAACCCCACAGCTGACTTGGTAAGCTACACCGCTCCCCCCCCCCCCCACGCGCCTCAACCCTGCTTTGGGCACCCTGACAATCTTTCTCACCATAGCGCCATGGCAGAACCTGACAGAAGTGGGTGAAAATGAAGAGAGTGAATTTGTTCCCCTGGAAGTGGTAATTGTGGTAGCTTGGTGTGCTGTCAAAGCATTTGTGGATTCTGGGTTTCCCTATACTATAATTTCAGAGCAGTTTTTATTTTATCATTTGTTGCATCTGTGCATTTTTAGTGTTTGCTTTTAGCTTGGGATTGTATTTTGTGTACTATTTTTATCTTTCTAGTATTTTGCCGCGTGTAATTCCATCCGTTCGCCTTCTTATCTGGGGCTAAGTGTGTTTGTAACATTGTGTCTGCATCCCGCTATCGGGTCATGCAGATGTGCACTGGGTCTTTAAGCCCCTGAAACCACAACGCCCAGACCGCCTGGTAGTTCTCACGCCTTTTTTGCATACCCGGGGCGAGGGCCCCGGCACGAGAACACAGAGAGGTCTGTGGTGGTTCGTGAAGGGCCGGAAGTAGGAAGCTCCCCCGCTTTCACCCTGTTATGGGGATTGCGAAGTCATCACTGCAGCTAGAACCATTTTCATGAACGAAAATCTGGAGAGAGAACCTGCCTAAGGTAATTCCAGCTGCTAATTGTGCTCTGGTAGTTCTGAGGAAACTCATTTTGATTCCTCACTCACGGATGTTGACACCCAACCCATACATTCTACATCCATCCCTGCCATATCAGCAGCTCTGCTTGTTGTGATAGGTAACAGTTCCCCGGAATCTAATTCAAATATAGAAACGGACCAAGACTGCCAGCCTTTGTATCACATGGGTCCTTCACTCTTAAAGAGCCGATGTGTGACCAAATGAAGTGTAGTCCATTGCCGGAGAAAGAGCACAGGGAATCTTTTCCCAGGACAAAAATCACTCCTATATGTGAATACAAAATTGTGGTGTTAAATACTAGGTCTTTGATTAAACATGCGTCAATGTAGCCTACATTACAGATATGGAAATTGATATCTGTGCTATTACAGGAACCTGGGGCCATGAGGCAGCTGCCCCTTCATTTAGTCTAGCTATTCCTGATGACTATAGCATGTTTCAACAGGATAGGATTTTGGAAAGAGTGGGGAGCAGAGAGGGGTTGCATAATTTTTTTTTAATCCATCTTTATTTTGGAAGTGAAATGTCAAACCATTGAAGGTGTAGAGTTGAAATTAAGATTGGCCTTAATGCAGAGTACACTGTTAACCTTCTTTTGCACTATAGACCTCCCGCAGCTATCTAGTATTTTACCACTGCCTTCTCTAATCTTATTCTCACATTTCTTAAACCTAAAACTAGGTTTTTAGTACTGGGCAACTTTAACCTTTGGTTGGGGCAGGAATCGATAGTAGAGCTACAGACCTTGAGTGCGCGTTGTCCAATCTTGGCTTTACTCATAAGATTTATGAACCTACTCACTGTAAGGGGCACACCCTTGATTGGGTCTCTCCTCTTATATTACTACAAAAGATCTTTCTGTACTTGCATGTACCTGGTCGGATCATTTCTTTGTACTTTTTATGCTTCAATCTGAATTTCCTATTCAACTGAAAGGCTTGCATAAGCAAGAGTTGTTTCTTGAAATCAGAGGAATCTTACTTGTGAATGTATTGAACCTCTTAGTCCTACTATTGCGATCGGTATGTGGTTTGCCAGGGGGGCGGGAAAAAGGTTGATTTCTGCCGTATTCTTTTCAGAGAGTGTTGGCTAAGAGGCCTCGTAGTGGCCATTTAGGTAAGAGTCTAACCAAACTGAGGTTGAGGGCCAAGTTTTGGTTGTCGGACCTGGATACTATTGTGGAGGAGGTAGGGTTCTGTGTTCCCTGTTGTGCAAGTCCTTAAAGGCTCAGAATGTGGATTTGGGAAGTGTGGATGTTCCGGAGCAGGCGTGGGAGAAGGCAACTAATGATGGCCAATACGTTTGTTTGGACAAGAATACAGATTTGCCATTGGGGTGATGGATTAAGCATCAAGATGGTTTCACAACCAGGAGGTTGTTTGCAAGGGAAGGTTACCTTACCATTATTTTATCAGATAATGGTGTCCAACTGGTATGACAGGAAATCCATGGATATTTGAGCTCTACTGGGATTGAGAACCACCACAATTAGTATAAGCCAAAGACTAATGGGATAATTAAAAAGACTGTTCAGTTGGCATTTGCTAATGGGGTGGAGTGGAAGAAAAGCGTGCACGAAATGAGGGCATTTAGGGAGACCCTGCATGTTTTGACAGGGGGGGGTTACCCCATTTGAGAAAATGAGGTAGTAAAATGCGAACACATTTGTTTCCATATTGGTTGGCAGAAGCAGGTCACATGGTGAGAGAGGAATGCAGGGTTGGGAAGGGGGGTATGGGGGAGTAGGTATGCAGTACTGGTGAGGAAACCATTCAGTGAACTGAAGGTTGTATTGAAGTTGTGAAGGTGGGCAAAAAGCATGTGGTAGCCAGTGATGGGAGACGATGGAGCATGGACCGGATAGCCATTGTGAGGCATCCTGAAATGGAGACTCATTGATGGGGATGGACATGAAGGCAGGTTATAGGATATGACGGTGAGGGTGGCATGTCTTCTCATGAGGGATCCATAATAAGAGGGGGAAGTGGTGGTCTGGGCTATTCCTAGAAGGCCGCTCGGTGTTTATTTGAAAGACCCACATAGGACGCGTAGAATGGAAGAGCTGCAGCCCACGTGAGATGGAGAACTTCTAGGTTGGATGATTGTTGTATATGAGGTAGGGATTTGACAACTAGCCTAGTTGTATGGTTTCAGTATATGTCGAGATGAAACAGTCCTTTGCATTCTTGTATTTTATTTTTTATTTAACCTGTGTTGCATAGCAGTACAAACAACAGCTTTTTGACGCAATCTTAATCGTACAATAGTGAAAACAGCATCAATAATAAGACATTGCTTCCTGGTCCAAAATAACCCTCTGAAATCACAGCCTACTAATCATCAATGGAGGTTGGAAGCCCTCCAAGAATACAAGCTACTTTTTTTCCAGAAGATGGTAAAGAATGATGCAAGGGTCTTTATTCCCTCCCGCCCAATAATCAAATCCCAAAGGGCCTCCTTTATTGAGGTGTGTCCCAGGCTAGCCGCAAGGAGTGCCGTCGACCTAAAAGCTTAGAGTGCTTCACAATAAATTAACAGATGTTTAACAGACTCTAGTTGACCAGAGCCACATAAGCGACAGACGTGAAAGCCTTGGAATATTATTCCAAGCACCCATAATTTCCAGGGTCTTAACAGAGTTGGTTTTGAGTTGGAGGTAATCCCAAACCAATGGGTTACCCACAAATTGTCTGGAGTTTGGAAAATATTCCCGAGAGATGATGTACTCGGTAAATAAACTACTGTTGGACTTAGTAGCAAGGTCCACTGTATGCTGCTTGCAATAACGAGCGTAAACAGTCGCTCTAATAGCGGCTTTAAACTGTGGAAATTACCAACTCTTAGACTCTGGGTGCCAGAGCCAACCATCAAATGGCTGCCGTATTAATAGAGTAAAGCACTACCCTGCATAAAAGCTTCCTTAACCCCCCCGGCATTGAAAATTATTAATTCAAAGTGCCAGCCTGTGTATTTGCGGGTCTCCCTTATGTGTCAAGCAAGACAACTCGAGCCTCACCATGCAGGAGAAGCCATCAAGCTCAAGGAAGATGGTCTGTACTGGAGTACAGGTAGGAAGGTAAAGCAATCTCTTAAGGAGTAGCGACTCCAATTTCGCCATTCCCTCTGAATTACCGGGATGCCAGCCTTGATGCTAGAGTGGTGGCTCAAGTAAGTGCAGAGAGGCAGGGGACTGTAGGGTTGCTGACAGTGCCTGTGGGAGGGAGGGGGGAGGAGGAGGAGGAGCATCCAGCAGAAAGATATCTGCGTAGCCCATTCATTGGAGGGGAAAATTACCCACTTTCGGGGGAGGAGGCGGGTCGATAATGGATTGGCCAATAGGGTGCCCATATCTGCTAGATAAACATACGGGGCATGGGAGTACATCCCTGATTCAGGCTACGAACCGCAGGGATCCAGAAGGCGGTACTGCCCGACTGGTCCAATTGGACTTTATTCTTGTCAGAATGAAGAAAAATAATCGTAGACAGTCCTGCTGGGATGTTCCAATCAGATAATTTCCGCCAAAGCTTGCTATGATTGACGGAATCAAATGCGATGCTGTAGTTGATAAACACGTCTGGAAGGCGAGGCAATTAGTCATTGAGCGCTAACCTCTTTGGCAGCCAGTTGATTAAATGAGATGCTTGGCGTCATCGGCCCAAGACCATAGTTGATCTAAGAAGCATACAGGCAAATATTTTCGTTGAGGCTTCAAGCATGGCAAGAAGATAGTTGCCGCGATCAGACCGATCACCCATCTTCCAAATGTGGACGACCATGCTGTCTCCAGCAACATGGTGTAAGTTGGGATTTGCCAATCCAATAAGATGTAAGGCGTCTTTCATAGTCACAGCGCTGCAAATGCCGTCTGGGCCAGGGGCTCGTGGGGACTTACTGCCAGTAATCTTCAAAATGTCATTAGGGTTATAGGTGTAATGCCATCTACCCATAAGTAGATGAGGTCCATTGGATGTAACATCCCCTCCTCCTAACGTGTTTACAACCTGTTCAACCCAGTCAGATTCAGGGGCACCAAGGAGATCACGCACTGAATAGTGGCCATCAACTATCTTTCAGAATTGACGTGCATCATTAGTGAGAGCTAGACTAACCAAACGCTGCAAGCTTAAATTCTGTTATATTCTGGTGCTGTTTGAACCACTCCAATATAGGTATTTAGCTTTGTTTAATCATGATTCACATGCGGTGGATGCAATTAGCAGTCTTTTTCGCAGTACCCTGCGCAAAGCACACCTTCGTAGCTATTTTCCCATCGTAAGGGTTATAATGGGAAAACGGAAGTAGTGTAACCCTTTTGGCTCTATTGTTTCTCCTACCAAATGTAGATGTAACAAAAGCCATTATAATTTCCCCATAGTCCCTAATCGCTAAGGGGCAGGCACAAGGGTTTTCCAAACCCCTAGTCGTACAACGTTCGACAAAGGAAGCCAAGGCCATTCATAAGCGGACAGAAGCTTCGTCCAGCCTTCACTCATTCCATGGTATGCGATGTAGGGAAGGATTGGCCCTAAGGTCTCCAGAAGTCTTGAAGAATAGGAGACTCACAAATGTTTAGTCGTCACAAGGGGCATGTGGTCACTCTACAAACTGGGAAATATGCCCATGTTGGAGATTAAATGGGGGTTGTTGGCCATGAAAACATAATCCAAGATGCTACCGGTTTTAGGGCGGGTTCATTTGGAAGGAGAATCTGATAAGGAAGCAACATTGATCGTAGTAAAACCAGAGGAGTAAATTAGGCTGGTCCTTTCCAAACCACTCCTACAAGGGCAAACCACTGTCCACAGTAGACGATTGGATGCCCTCAATATCAGCCAAGTGTGTGTGTGCTGGGAATCTGGTGACCACACACAATACAAAGGGGCAAGAAGTCCATTTGCTCTGTTTCAAGAAAGACCAAATTGTGGGGCTGCCTATATGGCGGATCGTATAGATGAATGATTACAACCTCCCTACCACTTTTTTTTTTTTTTTGAAGCGAACAGCAATCTTACCCATTAAGATGTTAGAGCACATCAGTAGTTACTCCAGTCTTACGGAGTTCTTATCACGCAGGGCAAAGCTCCCCTCCGGTGCAGAAACTTTTCCAACTTGCAGGCCTAATCAGCTTGTGACCCATCATATGATTCTTTTTCGTACAAACTACGTCTGAGAACTTTGGCAAAGACTTTACTGTTTACTGCAAGAACTGCGCCTTCCTATCCAAGACACTAGCCCATTGACTTTGGCTAGGCCTATTGAACTGAATCGAGTCCTCTAGTGAACTGAAACTATTTGCACTGCCTAAGAAAGTATTTGTGATCTATTCTATTAACTTGTGCATTTCTCCTCCTATTTAAAGTGACTGAAATGCCATTTTGCTCCTATTTCAGGGGTGCCTGATTTACTTACTTATTGAGTTCGTACTGTATTTGTGTAAGTTGCCTCCTTCTAGTGAATGTTTTTAAAATGATTGTGTAATAAATTAGTAAGTGATTTACCAAGAAACCTTGAGAACAAGTGTCTACTTGAACCACTGTGATTGTAAGACCTCTGTGTAACCTCTTTTACTGCTCACATTACCTCTTGAGATGAGCCTGGCTGCTCAGCTCGCTACCAAAAACTGAAGTACAGATTTATACCAAAGGTTGGTTTTGCTTACACCTGTAGTGGTCCCAGAGGGTACTGCATTTAATTCTGCCTAACGCGCAGCAAAACCTCTTCCACTCAAATCCACTGGCTGGTATCTCCTTCCGTATACAGAGTCAGTTACTGAGCACTCGTATCCTATTCGATTGAATGAATCCGAGTGCTTTAGGATGTAAGCTATGGTTTCTTTGGCAAAAAAGTAAACTAAAGATGTAGCTTTCTGGGTCAGTTCACAGATGTCCAGTTTTTATGGTATTGCTTCGAATGAAACTGAGCGGAATGACAGTGAAATAAGTCGAACAAACCAGCACAATTTAAGAACTGAACATTAGCATCATTATTTTATTTAAAATTTGGTTCATTTTGGATTTCCTCCACATGTGGTAATCCTGCGTGTTCTGTCTAAGAAGGAACATATTTTCAGGCCGATTCATGGAATTAATGTGCGCTTAAAATTTCGGCGCAAGCCTCCGAAAACGTGCGATTCGCAGTGGAAGTCCGAAAATCGCAGTGCAAGTGCGAATATCGCAGGGAAACCAGCGCACATCGATTCATGGAAGTCCATGCGCGAGTAAAATCTTGGATGTGCGCTGAAAAAGTGCATGGCGCACGCCAGCGCACAGGTCATCTAATTGCGTGCGCTAAGGCCACAGCGAAAGCGCACATAGCGTGGTGCACATAACAAAAGTAGGCGGAACACGGGGCGTGACACGCGGAATGGGGAACAACTCGTGAAAATGTGGGCGTCACGGGGGAAGTACAGGAGGCAAGTGCGCGGAACGCCCACACGCTCGCCTACAACAAGTATTCATGGAATCGAATAGGTCAAAACAGCGCACGGGCAAAGACGCGCACAGGCCTAAACACGTCCGCCACACGAAGGAAGGCGGTCGTGTCCCTGCGCATGAAAAAATGTGCGCCAAAATGTGCGCCCACAAAAAGCAGGTATATACAGCTATGTAGAATGTCCCATACTGTGGGCCTCTAAGACAAATGATGTGCAAAGGGGTACGCAACAAACGCGGACACCCGCTGTGTGAAAAATATCATGTGCGTGTATTTCGGGGGTGCGCGGGAAGTTCTACACGCTATTTGCCCTGGGGGAGCGGGGTACATGTATTACAGGGGTTCGCGTGAAGTTTCACACGCGATTGGGCCTGGGCGAGCAGTGTACCACTCACCGTCTGCCTTGCGTGTAGAAGAACGCGTAACCAACACCCACCCGCTGTGAAGTAATAGCGTGTGAACCCCCAACGCCTGGAAAACACACGCACCGCACCCCACGAAAAGCACGTACAGGCCTGTGCGCGATACGTCACAGACGCGCTTACGCGCTGAGGGCCTTTGGTCCAATGAAATCGCGTATGCGTGCTTACGCGCTAAGGGAATTTCCTCGAATCACACGCTGACATGCAAGAATTTCACGTGCCAAATCACTCCGTATCAAGCTGGCCACGCGAAAACACACGGAAGACCACGCTCCTGCCCAAAAGGCTGAATTACTGCCCCCCAGAGCCCCGACCAGCCTCCCACGAGCCATCCTGCTGCCATCGTGCCCTGCCATTTTGTGCCTGCACAGTTGCCATCTGCAGGGGTCCAGTTGCTGTGTCCACCCCTGCTGGAAAAGAAGACTCCCGACTGGTATACCATCGCTCCACAGCCCAGCCCCAGGACCCAGTTGCCCACCCACGCCTGCCTCTGGGGTTGCCATGTCGGGGCAAACACCATCTGAGACCACTGGCGACCCCCAGCCAGAGGGGCAGAGGGCCACCAGCTTCAGTCAGAAGGAAGTTGGTGTCCTGGGGCATTATGATGCCCTCTTCGGATCATCACGCACCAACAAGGAAGGACGGGACAGGATCTGGGACGACTTTGTGGTTGCCATCAACGCGGAGGGGGTGACAACCCACAACATCGAGCAAGTCAAGAAGCGCTGGGAGGACTTGAGGTCCCGGACCCTCATAGAGGCCCGGCGCCTCGTGGAGGGGGGCCGGGGCCGCATGAGTACCATCCAGCTGAGGGTCCTGGAATGCGTACGCCCAGCACTCCACGCCCAGATCCTTGAGAGGCAGACCCGTCTGGAGTTGAGCGGTAAGTGGCCAAGCATTGCTGTGTGAGACGGGGCATGTTGCAGTGTGCTGGTTGTCTGATACTTGCCTCTGTGTGACATAGGCCATGTACGTATGTGTGTGCGCAGGGACATCATGGTCATGCATGTGAGACCAGTAATGTGTGAACCACATGGTTGGTGCATGTGTTTAAATGCAACATGGGGAGCTCTATGCGGAATGGACACATGAGAGCATGCCCGTCTGTTCCTGGACATGGGTGGGGGTGAGGGATGGGTGCTGATGCCATGTACATGTATGGTGTCCATGTCTGTGTGTCTGACCTGCATGTCTGTGACTTGTGAATGCCATGGATGCATAACTTATGTCTGTGACAATGTTCAGATTCACTGATGCAGCCTAGTCATCCTTGTATCCACTGTGTCTGGGGTGTACGAGGACAGATGGATGAAACTACGGTGAAGTGTGTGCATGTGATGGGCATGACCCATGATGCATGTGAGTTTCAAACCAACATGGTATGTTTCAAGAGTCTCTTGGACATGTATGCTAATGTCCATAGCATGCTCCATGCCTGTTACTGCATGTGTTTTGCCTGCACTGGCCCATGTGTTGTGGAGGGACATGATGGAAGTGATGTTTGACAGTGCCACTCATTTGCTATTGCTTCCTGTCTAGGGGACCATTGTACAGTACTATGATGCTTGTGTTCTATGTCTCCCTCTACACAGCGGCAAGTGAAGAAGAGGGCGGAGACGGCGCTGTGGAGCAAAGCGGCAGGGATGCCCCCATGGCTGCAGTGGAAGGGGTGGGTGAGCCCCCACAGGGGCTTGCAACGGCGGAAGACGGTGTGGAGTCATCCAGGTTGGTGGTTTCCACAGAGGAGAAGGCCGCTACTGAGCTGCACATGGGGCCTGGTGGGGGTGGTACCACTGGTGCAAGTTGTGCAGTCCAGGGGCAGGAGGCAGCACAGGTTGCCGTGGAGGGGCCTGTGCATGTCACTGTCCCTGACACTGTGACTGCACTAGCAGGGATGCCCCATCCCAGGCCCGTCCGCAGGTAGGGGATGTCCATGTCATCTGACACTCCTCTACCTGCGGACGAGGGGACCCCTGGCCGTATGGAGAAGGTCCTGATTGATGTCGCGTTGCACACAGGTGTCATTCGTGATGATGTGCGTGCTTTCCGGGGGGAGCACGCACGTCATCACGAAGAGCAGCGTGCCAACATGGCCCAGTTGGGAGCGACCATGGTCGGGGGTTTCGTACATGTGTCGTCCACTCTGGCGACCCTCTCCTCCTCTGTGGAGGCTATGCGCCAGTCGTTCTCCATGCCGTCTTCCGGCCCAGATGCCACCAGGGCCCCCTGTGGACCTGCCCCGACCAGCGCAGCCAGCTCGGTGGGGCTCCCATCCCTGCCACAGTCGGGAGTCGGAGGTCCAGCAGGGGTGGACACACCAGCAACTGGACCCCAGCAGATGGAGGATGTGCCGGCCTCATCGGGCAGGGCATGTGCACGACGGCGTCGGTGGATTCCATCAGCCTGGATGCCGTCGTGCTGGCAGAGGCAGTTGCGTCAGAGGCAGCGGCAGGCTAGACGTGGGATGCATCATGGCTCGGGGCCATCTACATCAGAGGGGCAGGCATCGGCCGGAGGGCAGGAGAACCCTGGAATGGGAGTGTCTTCCGTGTGGCAGCGGTTGGGCCAGAAGATGGGTGCGGAGCGGTGGCAGGCGGAGGAGGAACGGCTCACAATGGTCAGGGTGGAGAACTCCATGCGCAGGGCGCTGAGGTGGGCTGAGTGCCTCGAGGGTATTCGCAGGGAGTTGGAGCTGGACACCGCATTATCCCTGCGAGACCTCGGGGCCAGTGAACATGCCCGCCTCCAAGCCATTGAACAGGAGTTCGATGATGCCCTGGCCCATGACGTCAACCAGTGAGCCGTTGGACTTGCCCGCCGCCATTGTATATAGCTCATTAGTGTTAAGTTTCCTTTCTTTTTTTCTTTCCTTTGGGGCGCATGGACTATGCCCCACATTTTTGTATATAGTTGTTTATTCTGTAGGCTTTTTTTGTATGTTTCCTTTGGACAGTTGGGCTCATGGACCCAGGATTTCATCCTTGTAAATAGTTGGAGTGTGCATTTGTCGGCTTTTTCTTTTTTGATTTTTCCATGGAGCAATGGATTTTACTTTTTCATTTCCGTTTGGATTTGCTTTGTTGGAAGGAGACTTTGGAGACATTTTTGATTTCATATATTTTGGATTCTGATTTCCTTTTTTTATCATTGTGACATTCTGCATTGTTTTCCTTATGTCCATTGTTTGGTGTTTGATTTTCTTTCACCACATTTTTTGTTCGATCCATTTGTTCCCGTACTTCAATGTGTGGTATTCTCTCATTGGTTTCATGCATGGCACGATGTGGGTGTTCACATTCACTGGCACCCATTGTGTGTGTGTGTGACGGACATGTGCTGATGTACATACATGCCATTTGGGTTGTTTCATGTAAATGGCATTTCAATGTGGGGTGTATGTTATGCTTGGTTGGTTGTTTGGGCAGGGGTGGCGTGCCGTGGGATTTTGGTGGACATGAGGGCCATGATTGTGGGTCATGTTGACATGTTGGGGGGGGAGTGGGGGGAACATGAGTGGGGGCCTGCTGGCAGGTGCCCCTGACTGCTGGGAGACATGAGTTGGTGATCATATTGCAACGTGACATGTGGCTTGGCTGAGGGGCATGCCCATGGTGGATGTGCTGCCTGCGGGACATGACCAGGGGTGCAGGGTAGTCCCCTGTGGTGTGGGCTGCCTGCAGGGGCTGTGGAGGGGGTAGAGGGGACACCTGGGAAGACCCACACTGCCAATTTACGTGTGAAACTTCCCGCGCACCCCTGAAATACACGTACCCAGGCCAATCTCGTGTGAAACTTCCCGCGCACCCCTGAAATACACATACCCCGCTCCCCCAGGCCCAATCGCGTGTGAAACTTCCTGCGAGCCCCTGAAATACACGTACCCGGGCCAATCGCGTGTAAAATTTCACGCGAACAAGAGTTCTACATGTACCCCACTCGCACAGGCCCTTTCGCGTGTGGAAGTTACAGTGAAACCCGTAATACACGTTCCCCGCTTGGCGTTTGCTGTTTGGCATTCCGGTAAACTGGTCCAGGGTTGGCGCAGCCCTTTGTGCTGGATTGGCTATTTTGATGGCTTTTCCTTGCGCGAGGGCGTTCTTGGGGGCGTAACTGGCGCTGCTGCAGGGTCGCTGCGCCACGGCTACTTTTGGAGGCTAAAATCCATGAATACGCTGTGCGCGGAAATCTATTTTAGCGCACGCGGCTGGCGCAGACATTCGCACAGGAACACTGTGCGCCAGCCGCGTGCGCCACTTTTGTGCGAATTTCTATGAATGACCCTGTATGTATCTGCCGGACTCTATTTGGAAGCTCATCGCGCGCAACTGTTTATTTTGACAGTTTGTCAGACCTCTTGGCTCCGGCGATCTGACCTACACAGGGTCTTCTTTGTACCAATAAACATTTATTGCATTTTATATATACTTGGAAGCCCGGGGAAGGGTGACACCCGTTGGTTTGATCGTACTCATTCCGATCTTTTAATGGTGGATTAATCCAATTTCTTAAAGCAAACTGGTGGTCCATGATATTTAGGCCGGGGAGAGATGGATGGAGATATATATCTATCTCCCATTGTTCTTCATTAAGTAAAACTGCTAGTATTGGTATCTGTCCCAGCATGCAGGGCTTTCCTCTCCGGGATTACTTTCTCAATATTTGTTGCTGGTATGCAGCTCCCAAAGCTCAACTCTGGTCACTCTCATGGTCCTATCATGCTGCCCATTAGGTCTGACTCCTCCAGGTGTATGGTAACCTTAATGCACATGCGGGCATGTATTTGGTGGTGACTTTGTCACAGCCCCTCCTGCTTGTTAGTTTCCTCCTCTTAGTTAGGTTTCCTAGTTGGCTCTGCTTAGTGTATATTTTTCCTCTGCCCTTTGCGTAATTCCACCTCTGTGGTCCCTCATTGGCCCTTTGAACTCTCGCAACTGGCTCTCAGGATAGTCGACCAGCGAGCATCGCCCTCCTGCTGTGCCCTCCTTGGCCTCCCTGTACAGTTCCTTTATTTCTCGCTTTCTGCTTTTCTGCCTGCTGTGGAGCCTCTTAGATGATTATGAACAGGGCCATGCAACATATGCTGTGTTTGGGGTCTGTAGGGGGCTTCAATCGCACAGGTTCTTTTAATCCCAGCCAGTCGAGGAGTTTTTATGAAGGTCCAGTACCATTTCTATGGTATTCTACCTTTCCGTGGGGGTACAATGAGTGCTGGAAACTCATTTGCTATGTGCTGCCTTTTTTTGTAGTGACTGTGCAAAGAGTTTAGAGCACCGAATGTGACCTGGGTTTATGGTGGCATGCACCATAAATAAAGGAGGCGTTGGTAAAAATGTGTTGCCCTTCACCAAGGCTCGATTCTTTCCTTGGTCGTGTAGGTAAACTAAGTTACTCGAACTGCAGTCTAGCAGGAATGTAAGGCTTTCGGAGGCCGTCTAGCCCAGATGAACTCCCTAGACCTATTGTGCCAGAAATGGGGCTTTTGATATCATGCAGGCAATCTCACAAGGCATGTTTTCTGCACATGTGCAGCAGCGCCACTGGTGGCGTGTACGGTAGAAACTTTCCTTTTTAATTCTTGCTGTCCTATTTCGCCGTAAATCCCACATCCCCAAACCTGCTAATTGCTTGGATGGGCCTTCTAGCGGGTTGAAGGCAGACTACTGCTGCTCAACACTGATACATGTTTACATAAACACCAGAACACATCTCTCTGCAAGTACTCCTGCTTCCTTGGTTCTTTCTCCGAACAGTCACGTGCTAAAGAAATGTATGGCAGACGTGGGCCACACTCAAGCTACTTTCAGCAAATAACATGGCTAAGCACATGTGTGCTGTTATGTGTTTTTTTAATTATTATTTAATTTACATCACAATGTTGCCAGTTTTGGTAAGGCAAAAAAGGCAATCTGAATGTCCTGCAAACCTTTCTACCACGGTCCACAATACAGAGCATCTAACCCTATTACCCCATCCACCCCACCCCACCCCTGCCCAGCTTGAAAGACATTCCTGTTGGCACAGCAGGTCACTCTGCAAGAGAACAGTGTTTTAGCAGTGGCGGAAGGGTGGTAAGAAGGGATGTCTAGCCCAGGTAGGAGACCCTGTTATATTCGCGTTTGACCAGTGACAGGCCTCTTGTATGTGGGACATGCATGGGGGGGGGGAAACACATCTCTTGTTGTCTTCTAATTGTTTACTAGGCCTTACATCGTGAGTGCTGCCCTTAGTGTAGCTGTTTTATAGCCTCATCAGTGGGGGGAGGAGGAGAGAGGGGTGTTTTCAGATTGAGATTTTTGTGAAATTGTTAATCTGATTATATATTTGATTACTGATGCCAGGGTTAGAGCTGCATATGCTTTTTCGCCTATAGCTGTACACATTGCTTTTAGAATGGCTTAACAAGGTCTCAGATTGTAAAGTCTCCAATGGCATGTGGTCCAGGTATTATGATCATCTCTGGCAAACCTCTTTGTCAATTGAAGCCACATGTTTTTTCCAGGCTCTACCCAATATAAGGGAATCTAGCTCTGCTGTTGGAGATTCAAGTAGTCCTTCCCCTTTTCTGTCTAAAGTGAATCATTTATAAGCGGTGCTAGCGCTGAATGCTAAGCGAAAATTGGTGGGCCCAAAGTTTCCCAGGAAGCTGGTTGATACAACCAAATAACTGTGGTTTGTTTAATGAGTCCAGCTAAAAGCGATTACTCCTGGGCAGAGAAGAATATTGTCAAATGGACCTGAACTGGATACACGCTCCTCCTAGTGGGGTGGCTGAATATTGCCAACTGGGTATGAAGACCATAGAATTGGGGCAATTGTTGAGGATGCTGTGGAAGGCCAGTCTGACTCTTAAGCATTGGTGGTCGGTCCAATTTCTGTGTGAGGCAGGCATGATTTCAAGAGACAGACTCAAATGTCTTCGTTTTAAAACCTTTATTTACCAAGGTTCCTGGGTTGGTGGAATGCCTAACTGGCCCACATTCTAAAGGGACGGTTCCCTTAACTGATGTTTCTAATGGCGTCAATGTCTAGTAGTCCAAAACAAGTCTCTCTAAACATCTGCTTGCCCTCACGCTTCACAAAAATGTGATGGGGGGAAATCTTTTTGAAAAGGAAAATTAGTGTTTCAACAAAAATGGCAAAACCAGAGTTGGTTTCAAGTGGTCTTCTTACCAGGTGCAATTTGATCAATGTCAAAGATGTGCTCACTGTACAAGGCTGTTCAATAGTGAATTCCAATAGCTATGTCCGAGTTCCTTGGAGTTCCCTTCACCAAGCTTAAACTTCTTTACTTTCTTCTGTGGGCCTCTCAGGGTTGCCTTCCCCAAGCTCGGGCCCCTTTCAGCTTTCAAAACAAAAAAGCAATATGTACCACAGTTCCTTCTTGATCTCTCGGGGCGCACTTCCCATCTAGTTCCAAACAGCAATGTATCTTTTCAGGATGCACCTTTCTTTTAATATATAATAGGTGATATATATTCTCCTTTCTGACATGCCATTCTCTCATGGTGTAGAATCGGAAGCTTTCGAAAACACCAGGCTCTTTTCCTCGTCACAACCACTTGGACCCCCTTGCCTTGCTTTGTTTGCTTGTGCCTCTTTCCCTGTGTCGTGCACACTTGCACTGTCCTTTTCTCATTGTGTGTCGTGCTTCTTGCATGCTTTTACTTTACCAGACACCTCTGTGCTTTTCCAAGGTCACTCGCACCCTTTATGCGTTATGCTTTCCTTTTGTACATCCTGCACCTTTTTAATCTCCCTTCGTGCCTATTGCACCCTTTTCCATGGGTTGTAGCCCCCCATGCATTCACATTACTTCACTGTTCGATTTTACTTTCTTTATTCTTGCATAAACGCATGCCTTCCCAGTTTCACGCTTTTATACTTTACACGGTTACCTGTATCAATGTCTTTGCACTGTTGGAAATCTTCCTGTTAGCTTCAATTGAAAACTCCCACAAACTGGGTCCTCTTTCTTACGCGTTTCAAGTGTTACTATGTATGGCGCTCTTCACAACCTGACTCTACAATGAATTTCGACTCCCCGGACTGACTTCTGTGCTTCGGCATCACGGGGCACTTTGTTCCGTGGTCATGGTCTCACTGCCTGTCCCTCGGACACTCATGGGCTATCTCACAGGGCAAGGGGAATGAGCACTTGGATTCACAGGTTCTGCAGGGGACCAGCACGCCTCCTAGTTGCCATGCGCGGACCCTTCGTGGCTCCTTAGACACTGCTCCCTCACCATGCTTCTGCTGGCACTGCAGATCCCCAGTCTCCGCTTCCTGGTCTCTGGTCCTGGGCAACTCTGGTGTCTCAGTTCTCCTCTCAGCTTGCTCTCATACTCGCTCATACCTCTGTCTCAGACCACAGCTTTTATAGTGAAAAGACCAGTTAAGTGGAGTCGGGTGTGAATGGTTGCTATCAAAAGCCTGACCTTGCCTGATTAGCGGGACACTTTGTTGTTTCTATAATAGGTATTCCCTATGTTAGACCTATGGGTAATCTTTACTGATCTTAGTCGCCTCTTCCTTGTCTCAGTATTTATTAGAAATGGGGAAGGGGAGTTGGGGTGAGATTGAAAATCACCCCATAGGCTGAGGGAGAGTAGGTTGTTGTGGGTGATGTTTTCCATTTGGGTTTATAGTATATTTTCTGTGCTTTGAGGAAGGAGAGACTAGGTTAGTGTCAAGGGGCTTGGTCTCCCTAAATGTTTTATCTTCCCTTTTTCTTGAGGGAAGGTCCAGGGGTAAGACTGGGTTTAGGTGATGATATACCATGGACGGAATGGGGAATACCATGTCTCACTTTTCTTTGATGCTTTCCCCACAGTCCACAAGGACCCCTGCCTTTTTTTTTTTTTTTTTTTTGGTCCCCCACCCTCCAGGGCTGGGATCTAAGAGTGATGGCCCCTCCCTGGCCACCTGAACAGATCCCCGGGGACTACTTGTGAGAACATCCTCAGGTTTCCCACTTCTTGCAGAAACCTCTTGTGGCCTTTCCACATCTCTTCAGAAGACTGTATGCGACGGCCGTCATATGTAGTGCATTTAGCTCTCCCAATGAAAAGGATATGCGCATTAGAAAGATCTGTATGCAGGTCTAAGATCTAAATCTTAGAGCTCATTTTGGATCCGAAATATCATTACTGCTAATCTTGAGAAGCCTGTTATGAACGAGCCGAGGGAAGCACTTCTGGCTTGGCGAGACATCGGGTTTGGTCAAGGCTCTATTAGAACACAGGATCCGAGACTCCTCTTAGGAGGACTCAAATTAAGGAATAGTGTGCTGGTTGTGATACTGGCTTTATTGTGCTCAGCTGTGGCTGTACCTA
Organism: Ambystoma mexicanum; assembly: GCF_040938575.1. Taxonomy (NCBI): domain Eukaryota; kingdom Metazoa; phylum Chordata; class Amphibia; order Caudata; family Ambystomatidae; genus Ambystoma; species Ambystoma mexicanum. The sequence goes on from NC_090938.1 coordinate 58,486,746, forward strand.
GCCTTTCTCTGTCCATTACGTAAAATCTAAGGGTTATATTGTATTGATTCTTCGTTTTTAACCGACGTATTCTTTGCCTGAAAATTGTTATAGCTTTAAGTCTTCCTACTCTGTTCTGTTTTATCAATCTGTTTTTGTTTGTATTCTGTTTTACAGTGCCGGTTTGGCCATGGGCCTAGGCGCTATTCAAGTATATAAATAAACAACACAAATAAATGTGGGAACTGAAATCTGACAAAAACGACAGTAGGAACGCGGTGGAGCGATCAGAGCTTGTATTATCCTGTATGCTTGATTGGAACCTGGCTACCCCTTTAAGAAAATAAGAAATTGCACCAGCCCACTCGTTGCCAGGGGCTAATCCTTTTCAGTGCTTTGGGACTGGAATTTGCCATCAAGTGCCAGTCTGCTTGAAGGGTGTGTTGACCACATTATAACTTGTCCATCAAGATCTGTAGCTGGCTCTGGGGCGTCTTGGCATAGTCGCACTTCTGAACATGCCAAACTGCAGTATCCTTTAAATCTTCTGACAATGAATGTGGCACATAGGTTACCAGCAAGGGGCATAATCCTGACCAGTAACACTTCAATTGTGCATGTGCTCTTAGCTCGGGGGCCCTAATTATTTCCAAAAGCGCCCTGAACCTATCCCAGATGCCAGACCCCATCATTTACATTGATAGTTTGGCGTCCTTGTTTTACGGAGGGATATTGCAGACAAATTATAGAGGCTGTAATGAGCTTCTTCAGTACAGACTACATGTCATGGAAAGTATGGGGTAATTCAAAGTTTTTACTCCCAACTGATTTATCTGCCTCTTCCACCTTTCCCTTAGGCTTTTTCTAGCCTTTTATGAAGGTGGTAGTTTTCCATGTTCCTTTAGGACTTCGGGGCTATGAGGGAGAGACGCAGTGGTATTCGCTCCAGACCAGATGTGGTATTGCAGTTTCACAAGGCTCTGCATATCCAGTAGAGCATAGGAGTTAGACTTGGCACCACTTAACCATTGACAATGGAGGTGTGAGGAATGTGCGCTTTTTGCTGATCCCTGCTTGAAGGCAAGCTTTTGACCGCCCTGAGAACTCTAGGGGTGGGGGAGGGTTGTTAGATGGCATTGCTTATTTCAACTCTCGCACTCTAGCAGGGGCCAGTGGGTAGTTGAGAGTTTGCGGTGAGTCTGGGCAGGGTTGTAGCTGTCCTGAGTCTCTGCTCTCTTGTGGCAAGCTTTAGGGAGGGAAAAAGTGTGCCTGCCTTGATGGTTTATTTTTTGTGTCATGTCTATGAAATCTCATTTGTGGTTTTTATTTTTTTTTAATTTTTTTTTTGCACATAGTCTCACTCAAATTTAGAGCTGCTATCAGAATCTAATTTTATGGAAGTGTCAGGAGAGATGCATGGTGTGATTCCTCTGATGGCCATTCACAGCCCCTGGAGGAATCCTCCAGTAGTTTGGTAATTGTGAGGGCATCATGAAGCAAGACAGACCACCAATTCACTTTCTTAACCAAAAGATCTGTATTGTATATGTCAGGATGGATGAAGGCCTAACTTGTCCTATGCTGAGGTAGGATTTCCCTGCCTAAAGAAACTAACGATCGTCTGTCAGGAAGAACAGTTTGTCTTCCAAAACCTATACTAGCCCTTCCAATTAAAGACGTAAAATGTGCAGGTATGGCAGCACCAAAACAGTGTTCCAAATAAAGTTCTACATTTTTTTTCTAGCTCGGGTTTGGTTCAGCTTCCGCTTCCCCGAATTCGAGAAAGTTCCACAAAGAAACAGGACTAGAGGGTCCCTCCCCAGTATAACAATTCCAAAATTACCTCTCGGGTCTCTTCCCCCAAGTTCACCACAGCTCCCTTCCCCAAGATCAGCACCGTTTCAAATAATCTTTTGGTTTTCTGATATGGTCGGCTTGAACTGGTAGTCCTTTTGACTTGTACCCAAAACAAATGCTCTTTAATTTCAGCCTTTTCATTACACAGCCTTTTATCTTTTAGCTCTTCCTGGCTCTTTCTCAGGTTGGGCTACTCTGTCTAGGCACAGATGTCAGACCACACGAACCACCCATTACAGGTGACGCAACCCGATAACCCTTGCCACCTTGTGATGCTCTTTAGGCCTTTTTGATTAACGCTGGTTTTCCACCTACCACCAGTGTTGGCACTCGGCATCTGCTGCAGTTTTCTTCTAGGTGGCAGCTTTAAGTGTTAATCACCATTTGTATATTGGCAGTCTTTTGGCTTTGCCACAACTTGCATTCATCTTTCCCCTCTGAGTTCTAACAGCTTGTCATTTCCATTGGCCTTTCATTCAGTTCATGAATGTTCATAACATCTTTCACATTGGTTTCTGAATACTTGTAAAAAAAATGTCATTCCTTTCACCCTAGCACATTAGTTTTCCACTTGTGCTATTCACATGCTTTCCATTATTCCTTCATTGCATTTCCCAAAACACTTTATAATGGATTCACAATTCCTTATTTCTTCATTTGGGTTCCAAAGCCTTTCATTATACGCTTTTCACTTGTGCGTGAACATCAAATGTCTTGCGTTCGCTCAAGAGCACCCTGGTACGAGTATTCTCGCTCTCGTACTCACTGGGGCTGCTCTGCTTTGCCGAACGTCTTCGTTCCACGCTCTGCCCCGGATATATGTCGGGAGTCACAGCGAGCAATGCTCTCTTTAGGAAAACTGTTGTGCAGGGTCCCATGGTAATCGGGAGTTCTCAGTGTTCCCCCAGCTCCAGCTGGGAACACGTAATACCGGCAAGTGTTGGGGTTTTGGTCCTCCTGCGGCCTGCTCTGGTCTTGGTACCTCCTTCCTCTCCTTGGAACACACAGCGTCTTCTCTGTCAGTCCTGCTGCACGTCTGCCACCTTCTCTCCAGGCAGGTTCTCCCTGCTTTGCGGGGAGGGCCTGCTTTTAAGCACCCATAGCTTCGCAATAGGTTTCAGGTGCAGGTAGTTTGCCTGACCATTACACCAATTAACAGGAAATGCCTGATCCTTTTAAAGGCATCTTCCTTGTCTCAGTACTAAAGTGGTGAAACTGACAGTGTGCATTCCTCCTAGTCGCTTAGAGAGATCCTTCAGGTTGGTCTCTTTTGTAGTCGTCTTATAACAAGGTTATTTCCATCGGTCATCCTGACTGAGGGAACTATAATTTGATAACATGACCCTATAAAAGCTTCAGGGATGAAAGGTTCATCATAAAAATAAACCGGGGAATACTATCTCGCCTGCAGGCGTCCTCTCCTCACTCACCAAGGTCCCTCCATCTAGGTGATCTTCGTGATCTTCCCATATCCACCCTCTGGGTCGGCATCCAAAAGCGATGGCTTTTCCCTGGCCACCTGTGAGCAGGAAGTTGGGGAGAAGGAAAGGAGATCCCAGGTTTCTTGCACAATGCAAAGACTCCTATTGAAGACTGCTCTGTATCTTCCTGTGTACCTGTATTCAACGGCTTGAGGTGTCGATGGTGCCGTTCATCAGGTAAGTTATGAGGGAGAAGGTTAGTTACAAAGGAGAAGGTAATAGTGCAGCACTGTGCGTTTCTACTTTAGATGCAGGGTATCACTCGGAAACCAATGTCCCGATTTTGAAAAAGCAAAAACTATCCCTTTGGACAAAGTATCTACTCACAAAACGTTCTGATATTTCTTAGGTGGGTTATTTTAATCAGAATAGCAGTCCCCCCACACCCGCCACGCACGAATGACTGGGAAGCCAGATTTGTTTGGTAATCTGGATAATGGTCATGTACTGTGTTGCAGTATATACAGAGTACTGTTGTCTTTGAAAGATATGGATCAACAGCCTCTTATTGCTTGCACTGTAGCTGGTGGCATTGTGTCCCACAGAAGTAGGCTGTGTGATTACCGTATTGGTTGAGGAAGATGAGGTGGGGAAGGCAGCCCACTTCTTGCTAAGAGAGGAACAGCCTTTCTGCGAGCATTGCAGTGGTTGGATTGGGTGTTGCGGTGCATGGAGGTGGTCCCATAGGAGTACTGTCCAGGTATTGCGCAACCGAGCACTTAGTGCATTTCACTTAGGAATGTACCAAAGGCTAAAGCTGCCAAACGGTGGTAGAGAACTGCCACACCCATGATTCTCTCTGGGTTCTAGCGGTAGACGCTTCCTCTACCTCACTTCTTGGTTCTTCTCATTGTCTTTGGAAGTACTGCACTTTTTTTGTTGTGTAGGTCCACCAGCTGGCGGTGGTGGTAGCTCTTGGGGAGGGAGGGCGGTGCCATTTCTTAAAATAGCAATTTTGCTAGTATTCCGCCAAGTATGTGCTCTGTACTAGATTGTTAATGGATAATGAGTAAGAATACGTGTAGGAGCTGTGCAAGGGTACGTTTTGAACTTAAAGTTCCTAGATCGGCAGAAAATGCAGTTCTGCGCTGTCCGCGAAGCACAGACCTGATCACGAGTGAGGATGAGTTCGTGAACACGTCGTCATGCAGTGTGCATGAGGGAGACGTCTGCGGACCTTAACTGACGCAAAATAAGTTGAAAAAAGTGTATAGAAGTGTTAAAAACAATGCTAGCAGTTGGGAAATGAGTTTTAATGTGAAACTTTCTAAATTGGACAAAAACTTTGCTATATTGGGGTAAGTATGATAGGAAATTAGCATGCACTAATAAAGACCTGTGAAATTCACTGAAAAAACTTTGTTAAAGAGACGTTGTTACAAGTAAAACCGAAAAACCTCAAATTCACTGGTTATGGTAAGCTAAGCAAAATAACTTTGCCACCACTGTGGCAAAAAAAATGAAGTCCTCCAAGTAGTAGGCGAATATTTTATCATTTAAAAAAAGAAAATGTAAAACCCAAAATAGTCTTCTTCCTGAAACCTGCAAGTGGCACAATAAGTGTTTTTAGTCTAAATTAATTGGATTTATCATTCCGAGTAATGTAAGAATATCCTTAAAGTACTTTTCAGTTCAATATTCCATTGATACATTGGTACTTCACCACTTGTGTCCCACCTACTTTAAGAGATGGGATACTTATTATTTATTGAGGTAGTATTTGTTAGTCATAACAAGGAAGGCACTCTTAGCATAGATATCACATGTCCACTATTTACATGTTGTTTTTTTATACAGACGGTCTGGACACTACATTCGCTTCTCGTTTCTCCAATGGTTCACTCTTATGCAAAACTGGATGAATCTTAATCTAATGAGCAAGTTTGAAATAAAGAATGGTGTTAGTACTCGGTCTAGCCCACCACATTTTGGGAATGCACTTGTAATTTTATTTTGTGCTTAACACTCTAGTCGGATTATGTTCTCCCCAAGGCTCACACCACAAACATGAATTCTCAAATCGGGTAGGGTGGGGTTGTCAATGGCCTGTCATCCCTAAAACACACATGCATGTCATTACCTAGTTTACTGTCCACAATTCATTTATTCCAGGCATATCAGGGAGGTGGGGGGGCGGGCAGGGTCTGTCACTTAACAATATATGTATGCAGAACGACCTGCCGCCCCTCTCCTATGGTGACTCGAGTTTGCTGAGCGATGTAAAATGTACTCATTTGTGACTAGACCGTCACTCTTGGGTAGAAATCGCTGGTGAAGTCAACGGCCATTTTGAAAAGGGTATCCGTGGCATCAAATAAAACATTTACTATCCAATTTAAATAAAGTGTCAAAATCAGTTTGCTGTTCATCACTTTTTTTTTACCAGATACAAGACCTAAAACCAGCCTACTGTGTCTCAATCCCATAGCTAATATTGATTGTGGGTCAACCCTTGGCTCCAGAATTCACAATTGCTGAACATGCCCGAATTGTATAATGTTAGATAACCTCATCAGGAGCTGGCTATAATTATTTTCCCAACTAATGTACCATAAGTATAGGACGCTCCTCATGGGTCCGAACTGATGTCCATCCCTATTCTTTCCCGTAACAAAGTGCAACTGCAATGTTCAAATGTATGGGAGCCTGACTGACAGTATTTCAAGGATTTGCCAGTCCTGTATTTAGTTGCATTATGCCACTTTTGAGTATCTTCACTAATTGGCTGGTGGATTGTTTGTGTATGTAGATAATTGTATTCCACTCGACACCCTCATTGAGGCCTCTCTACCAGCTTTTTGTCAAGAAATAATTTCTTGTTCCAGTCTTAGCAATTGTTCCAAAATGTCACCTACTGAATCCCTGTCCATGTAAAGCTGTCATATCTGTGGTTTAAGATGGCAGATTTTATATCTGGGCCCTTGGTCTTGGAAATTAGATCTTTTTTCCGAGACAGGATGGATAGTATCAGAAAAGTAGAAAATCTGGTTTTTGACACGAATGCTAATCTATTACTAAATAGTATCTCACTATACACCAACATACCACAGAGCTACTCTCAAAGCAATAGAAGAATGTTGCAGCGAAAAAATGATGATCTAGTATCCAAACTCGTTCATTATTTGGTGCATAGAAATGGTCCCTCACTGAATATTACTTGGAAAAACTAATAGTGTCCAGATCGTCTGTATAAAAACAGAAATAACAGGTTGACAGTGGACACGTGATATGTATGTGAAGAGTCCCGCCTTGTTATGACTTTCAATTTGTGTTTTTGAGTACCACCTCAATAAATAAGTATACCAACTCCATTTTTAAGTAGGTGGGACCCCAGTGGTAAATTCCAAGAAGATATGGATGGGATACTTAACTGTTGGGCACTTCTAACTAGGGGTGTCACGGTATTAGTTTTATGACGGTACAATAACCTTCTTGCCAAATGACGGTATATCATGGTTATCGCGGTATAGCAGGTGGAGTTAACTAATCTTAACAAATATTTTCTAAAAGGTCATAAATTGTCAGATTATTCATCACAAACAAAACCAGGCACCCCAGGGCGAGAATTGGGCTTTTCAACATACTTTCCACTGAAATGCCACCCCTTGCTTACACAAACGCACGTGGGGAGAGGAGGAGGGGGGGAGCCCTGCTGCGACTGGCAAAGCAAACTGAATAGCTTTTCTTAAGTGGTCATTTAGGCTTTTAGCTCCCCCACTGGCTACTGGTGAAGATGAACATGTTGCCATCTTGATAACCTGCATGCCACAGATCAATGGAGTCTGATGGTAGTATACGCTTGTGCGCATGCACACGCACTCTCTCTTTACGTTACAGCCTTTAGTTTACTTCTGGGCCAAAAGGTGTTCAGTAATCACGGACATGTTACCCTTTGGTATGGCAGCAGGGAATACCCACAGAGATTAGTAAATTTCGCAATATGACTTATTATATGTAAATTCAATGACAGAACCAGGGAAATCCCCCATTGTCATATGTTTAGAAAACATTATCCATTATAAATATATAAACCCCAAAGCCACCAACCCAAAGTCCCGGGAGGATAGCTCAGCGGCAAAGTGCGCGCCTCGGAAGCAAGACGACACGAAGCAACACAGGTTCAATCCCCGGGTTCGCACTTAGAAACCTCTGGGTGTTTAAGCGCGTTATAAATAGGCAAATAAGACAAACAATTACGCAACTAAATAAACAAAAACAATTTCTTTAACAGCGCCGTGATGCCCGCGGGCTGTGTGAGCGCTTTAAAAAAAAAATGTAAATTAAAAAAAAAAGCAAACCCTTTTCCTTCTTGGCACTGTATTATTCTTCCTATTGCTAACATATTGATTTTGTGTCAGGCACCTGTGGTTTATGGAATGGCATTAAAAACTGCTCAAACTGAAACTACTTGGCAGACGGCACATCCAACAGTTCAAGACCAAGACTGTGCAGCACTTGCTTACTGCAGCCTTTCCAAATCAGATTGAAAAGCACACTTAACGGTATGAATGGTATACCGGTATAAACAATGTGACGGTTATTATTGTTCAATTCATTGGTTCACGGTATCTTTAACGGTATACCTTAATACCGTTACATCCCTACTGCTAACCTTAGGATATTCTTGCGTTACTTGGAAGAATATCTCTAATTTAGACTAAAAACACTAAGTGTCACTTGCAGGTGTCTGTACGTTTTTAAGAATTACATTGTCACCTAATCATTGGATGACTTCATTTTTTAATTTTTTTTTTTTTTTTAGAATACTTGTCTAATCATGGCAACACTCCTGATGAATGTTCTGTATTCATTATTTTGTTTTAAATTTGTTATTGTGCATTTGGTTGTACAACCTTTACATGTACATAAATAGCGCCATAACTCAGCAAAGCAAGTTTCCTTAATATACAGACATATATCCATATATTGATTAACAACCCTTGATAAAACATCATCCTACTCAGTTAAGAGTTATCAAAATGAAGATATGGTAAAACGCAGCTGATGAAATAACTTGTGGTTCAAAAAGTCTGTACAGATAAAACCCAGTGTCAACGTCGGGAAGTTTAAAGGAAGGGAAGAGGGAGTTCAATCTATCCTTTAATCAAGTTCCATATTATCTGAGCAGTAGTCCTGAAATTCTGCATACCGTTTCTTGTATAGGAGAACCAGAAGACTATAATTAGTGAGAACGTGTCTGGCAGTTTCAATATCCCTTTTGCATATACTACATAGGCGATCCTCCCTTTGAATCCCAGACCATGCCCCAGTGTTGACAAATGCATGTAAAAGCTCAAGTCTCAAATATACAATATCGTATTAACGGCAGGGAGTAACACTTGGTTACATAACTGTAGGGTTTATCTGTAAAGCTCCCTTGTTATGCATCTCTCATGCTTGGATTTACCTAAGACTTGTGAAAGACTGGATTCGATCAAGTTCCAGAGTCTTTTTTTTTTAACATGACAGGATAAGTAAAACTTGGAGAGTTTCAGGGGGGGGGTTTAACCACCCCAATTACAGAAAAATGGTGTCTAACCATCCAATCTAACTCTGCAAACAAAGTGCTTCGAAAGCGCCTTGTCTGATGATGCATGACGGACCATCTGTGAATGTTAGCCCAAAGTCTACACGCCGCAATTTTCCTGCAAGATATTATTGATGGCAAGCCTATCTCCAGTCTAATCGCCTCAACTGGTGTTGCAAAGGGCAAGCCTAAAAGTGAACGTAGTATTTTGGCCTCAAGGGACCTCGGCCATTTAATGGTGCCTTTGAGCAAAACGTCTGGTTGATATAGGATGGTGGGTACAATGGAGATTAAGTATGCTCTGACCTTTGCCTCAATGGAGCCCCCCCAATCCTGTCGATCTTCCTTAAGACCATCCATTTCTTCCAAGCTTTGGGTACAGTACTGCTAGATAAGTGCATGCAAGCCCAGTTATTGGACAATTGGATGCCTGGTATTTATACTCGCTAATTCATTTTAGGAGGTTTATAGTGATAAATTTGAATTCCATTATGTCGAGAGACATAATGTCTAAACAAAAAATAATAAATAAATAAAGTCAGAAAAAAATGTCATTTCTTTTTTTGGTTGCTTTTTGTTCGAAATGGGGGGGGGGGTTCCCCCCAACCCCCTTTTTTAGTAATTTTTGTTTTATCCCTTTTTTTTTTTTTTTATAACCTCGGAACCCCAAAAAATGTAAATAAAAAAAAAAAAAAAGAAATGTAACTTTTTTTTTTTTTTTACATTTTCTTTTTCCACATTGTCTTTCGACATGTTTTCGACTTATTCACTGCCCACCAATTTAGGAGTCTCCCACCCACCAGGTAAGATTGTTTTTTGGGGCGTTCTTTCCAAAGATCAGAATCTTGGTTTTGTGTTAATCACCAGACCATTGATTTTACCATATTGATACAATTTGGTTAGTGAGATTTTTAATCCGATCAGGGTTCTGGCCAAGATCGATGTCATCTGCGTAGTTGAGGCAGTCCAGGGGGTCTGTGGCCAAAACTAGGTGGGTGATTATTAGTCTATTTCAAGATTAGGGAAGTCGGAAACATAGATTGTGATAGGGGTGATAGAGGGCAGCCCTGGTTCAATCCTTTGTTGGTTGGGTAGGAATCGGATATGTCTGTCATCTGAGATAGACTTATTCTGTTGTCGGTGTCATAGTATAACATCTTAAGGATATAAAGCAGTGAGGGATCCATGCACTGCTTAGCTTCAACCAGAGTCTGATTCGTATAACACTATCGAAGGCACCAGAATAATCCACAAAACATACATACATACATACATACAGGAGGGAATCCGAGGGATTCAGAATAGTGCCAAGTATCTGAAATAAGGGTCTGTATGGCCCAGATCGGGTGGGTAGTGTTGTAATGTTTTCTAAAACCGGTTTGGGAATAATGCAGAAGCCCCCCTTCCTTTGCCCCAGGTTGTCAGCATTTCTAACAGTACACTCAAAACAAATTTAGATGAACTGTCCAGCATGGCGAGCATGCAGAAATTTGTTGGGATATCGCACAGGCCAGATTTATGGACCGTGACCAGGACTTATTGGGCGCAAGATTCACAAACCTGTGAGAAAAGGATGAAGTATAACTGCCCAGAGAGCAGGGTCGTCCTTGATGACCAGACTATTCATTCCATCGTGCCCAACAGCCCAGGAGGGTTTAATTTTACATATAAATGCCTCATAGTGCAATTCCTTAAATTGCTTCTATGCCCATGTGTCATTCCTAGGGGTATTTTGGATGATATTGGGGGCCTCGACCAACTGTCGAGAGGAGCTTTAATCCATACGCTGCATTGGCACCCATACAGAGTACGCCTTTAGGGCGGCCCGTGATTTTAGTCTTGGACAGACTAAAAAGCAGAGTGTAGCCATCTAGCTCAAAACCACTCGCCAGCCAAGTCTCCTGCAAGACCAATGTTAGCATTCATCAATTTTGCAGGAACTATATACCACTCTCCATCCAGAGCAACTACTTTTGCACTTGGGATACTTAAATCAACCCCCGCCCCCCATCCAGCAAACCACTGCAGCAGTCTTTTCCCACTGGACACAAACTATGTGGAGGCATCCTAAACCACACCACTGCAACAAAGCAGATACATGCGCCACACATTAACACCCACACCTCACACAGGAGAACGTGCCACCCATTCTCCTCTATAACCCCAAAACACCACGATGGGTTCAGTCAATGCCAGAAAATTCTTACAAGAACATGGCAAAATGTGCTGCACACAGTCATAGCAGCTAATGTCATTGCAACGAAAATACGAACCGAAGACCTGAAATTCCTCCGAATGTTACACTGAACAGATCTCGCACAACTCAGCTGACTGTAGTAAAACATTAAAATGAGTCCCAATGGTAGTTTTCAAATGCTGCATACCAGCACTAAAAAACTTAAGCAGATCACTGTTCCATAAAGTTCATGGTCAAATACACGCTGTGCACTAGAAATGTTAACTGTTTGTGTTGTGAGGATCTCATGGTGGCAACAAGTAAGACCGACACAAGTGATCACAGTTCAAGGGTGTTTATTGAACAATGAATGCTGTATGCAGGTAGGAAAAGCGCCTAATCGAAACCTATAACTAAGATGGAAGCAATAGTCGACCATCAAATGAAAAATAAGGCAGTCCTAGTGGTGTTGTGTAAAAATAAAAAGGGCCTATACTAAGAAACCTATTGCCGAACCTCACAACTAATACAAAAAGGGGTGTGGGATAGTTCTCAAGAAAAGAAAATGTTCCTAAATAATGTCCGGATGGTTAGCCTTGGGTCCCCCCCCATGTTTTGGACACTGGGTAAAATGGGAGCTTGGACCACAGTACAGTCTTGCCATCGATGGCCAAGTCTCGTTTCACTTGAAAGTCTTGCCTTCGCGGACCTGACGTGTTCAAATAATAAAACAAAAGTTCCTTTTTAACAAATTAAGTTTGTTTCCAATGTTCGGTGGGTGATGGGTCCGCCCCTGGGGCCCCGTCTTCTGGACACTGACCCTACCTGTATTGTATTAAACAAATCTTAAATGTCTTTTTAAACTGTTCCAAAGCCACGGTTTCTCAGGACTTTTTTTTGTCCCTCTGGGTATTCGCTTCCCTTGTTTCTTCACACTGTGGGATTCACTTCCCTTTCTTCCACTTAGTTTGTTGATCAAGTCTTTCGATTGTATGGGGATTTTACTAGACCTCCTGTATGACCACTTTGATGTCTTTCAGCAAGTCTCCTACGGCCTTCTGGTACCCGTAGTTTGGCTCAGATGTGGGAAATCGACCCAAGTCTCTTGAATTAGCACTCGCGTGGTGCCGGTTTTCCCTCTGCAGCTGGTCTCCCCAACACTTTTTTACAGTTCTTTACACAGTTGATTGAACTTGGTTCATTCTTGCCACTCTGCGCTTCTCATTCAACACAGCCCGGTTCTTATTGATTCTCCCCTCAACTCATCGCCTCTGAACCGCTTGGCTTTCCTGGAGTCAAGACCGGTACCATGGGCATGGGATCCTCCCTATCGGCATAAGCTTACCCTGTGTAGCGTTCTGCTACAAGACACTTGTGCTATTGTCCGTGGTCTTTTGTTCGCGGTCTTAGGCTCTCTTCTACAAAGGTTCCGCAGGTCTGGGACGAAAAGGGCAAGCTTACTTCTCTTCTCGCCACTTCCTGGATTCTTGCTGCCTTTCTCCTTCTCTTGAACTTCTGCACCTGATTAGCCGTGTCATTGTGCTATCTGCCGTGCTCTCTGACTCCACCTTTTTATCCCTGTGGTGAAGGGAATGGGCCGTCGGGTGTGTGCGATTCTGATCAGTTGCCTGACTTTGCCTGACCCTTATCTTGGGACATGTCAGGTAAAAGGCTCTGGTGTTAGTCCATTGTCAATTTTGTTGTGCGAGTGTTCGTGTTGGAAAAGGGTGAGGGGCAGTGGTTTAGAATGTCCTACATGAGATTAGGGGGGAAAAGTTGTCGAGGAAGAGGGATACTGTCTCACCCGTCGGTCTGCCACTGCCCGAGGACCCTCCCATACAGGTGATCCTCCCTCACTGGTCCACCCCCAGGAACTGGATCCAATAGTGATGTCCATTTCCTGGCCTCCTTGATGACCGATCTCTGGGCACTAGCTAGGGAGACACCTTCAGGTTTCTCAGTCTCCCGTGGGGAAAAGACTGTTGCAGTGGTTTGATGAACAAAGCCTTGGGTGTATCCTTTAGGTTGAATTAAGTATCCAGGTGCAAAGGTAGTTGCTCTGGATGGAGACATTCCAGAACATGGAAGACTAGACCGTTTTTAGTGGGTTTGGGCTTTCCTTCTTGTGTGAAGGTTTTCTGTGAGAGTGCAGACCCGCTAATCACATGTTATAGCTTATTAATCTGGTCCCAATGTTGTATCCAAGTGAGAACGTCAAGGATCCCTTTTGACGTTTTCAGGAGGATGTGGGAATTCTTTCACAGCTTACTGCTGGTGCTTCATTTTTACTGTTGTGTTCTATCTTAGGAGTTGGACACATCTGATGGCTCAGTTTGTCTGGCCAACAAACTGGGATTGTTGAGGTTTTCTTGAGTGGAATCCCACCGTGTGGTTGTTGCCATGGTGTCTGTGGTCTGTGCTGACCGCATGATTGTGTTGTGCATGTAGTTATCCCATCCTCGTTGCCAGTTGTTAGGATTGTCAGTACACTTGAGGCAGCAGGTGCTTTACATAAGCTCCTTTGTCAGTCTTCACAGGCTCGGGTGCCAAGAGATAAATCCTACTGAGATGCAAATGGAGCCCACTGGCTCCCACCACCCAGGCTACATGACTACCAAGTGTCTGGGTGGAATGTTCACTCAAACCCAAGCATTCCAAATGCACACTGAACATTCCATTCATGACCTCACTCGCAATGCATTCAGGAAGAAGGGTGCATGCAGGAAAACCAGTCATAACATTATTTGCTTGTTCCTCTTGTAAAGCGCTTTGGCGTAAAGCGCTATATAAAATCTAATAAATACTATTTACTATAGGAGGAGGCATAGCCCTTATCATTAAGGACGCATTGTCTATCAGACTCGACAACCACCCATTGGAAGGTAACCCTGACCTACTCGCAGCCAAACTATCACTGTCCCCTAACTGCACCATCAATATCCACCTATTGTATCGACCCCCTGGCTCAGCACCAGAGTTCCAAGGACAACTCCTCCACGTACTTAACAACCTCAAAGGCTCCTCCAAATACATTTTACTTGGTGACCTTAATCTAGGCTTGAATGATCGAAGGACAAAGCAGCCGCAGCCAAAGAACTAGGGTTGCTACAAAAAGTCACCAGCCCCACCCACTGCAAACATCGTACCCTCGACTAGGTGGCAGACCACAACTACACAACCTCCCTCACCTCCAAATCTGCCTACCCATGGACAGACATTAACTGCTTCCAATTCACCATTCCTACCACTCCCAAAGCTCTCACCTGTGCCCCCGCCCAGGTCAGAAACTCAAAAAACGAACAAAGGATAACCTTCTTGCCTTCTTGGAAGTTGCAAACTTAAGCCCCCATTCTCAAATGACCCGAACACACTTGCAGACATCTACACCCTCACCAGAGCTAGCAACACCATAGCCCCAATTGAATCCAAAAAGAGAATCTATGCAAAAATCCAATCCCATCGTCTCCACCAAGGAACAATTAAAAAAAAAATAAAACTATTTTTGCAATACAAAGAAGCCATTTACAGAGCCAAGTCCAAATCCCTTGCCCTTAGGCTGTCCAAGGAAATGTTCTCAATCTTTAAACACCATCACTCCACCCGCCAGCCCTGTTGAAATCATTAAGGATGAAGCATGGTGTGCCAGGGGGCGTGGCTTGGACGGCCATGTAAGAGGTCGCACTCTGGAGGAGCTCCGCTGATCCTGTTTTGATCCTGATGGAGGGGTACGTCCACGGGGGCCGGCCGATGTTGGAAATCGATGTCCAGGTGTGTGAATGCCACCACTACACCCGGTGAAAGTTCGGGACGTCCAGAAGGCTTAGAAACCGAAATAAATGTGATTGCCTGGGACGAGCCCTGAGCAGGCGGACAAGACAAAATGGCGGCGACACGTTGCGAACACCGAGGATCATGAAGTCAGTGTCGCGATCACGAGTGCTGGACCTTTGCGTCCCTTTGCCTGGAGACTAAAACATATGAGCGCCGCCTAGGACGCACGGTGGCCCAGTGAGCGGGAGAGCCGAACGGATGTGGCTGTAACGATAGGACCGTGGGCCTGGTGGTCGGGGTGCTCCGGGCGTGTTAGATGCCCCATGGTGTGGTGGGTCAGGCTTTGGACATTGGGTGGCGTGACACCCCCTCGGTGCCTGGCGGGACGGGCCCCCGCCCGACTCATACAACAATATGACCACGAGAGGTGTGAAACCCAAGGCCAAACAGCCCACGATGGAGGCTTACGCCAAGTCCCCCCCAGGGGCGGAAGGAGGCAAGATCAAAGAGACCCCCGTGACGACCGCAGAGTCACCTGGCACGATACAGGAGGTGCTGGCGGCGATCGCGGACTTAAAAGTGTCATGGAAGACCAAGCTGGGCCTCGCCATGAAAGAGCTACAGGAAGGCCTAAACCTTAAGATCGGTGCCGTCCAGGAGGAGGTGAATCTGCTTAGGCTGGATGTGAGGGCGGTCTCGGAACGCGCGGGGACCATCGAGAGGGAGACGGCCACGAACACGGCAGATTGCGCTGCTCATAAAAAGGAGCTACACGCCCTTGTGCAACGGGTGGGCAACCTGGAGGACAGAGTGGAGCAGGCGGAGGGACGTGCCAGACGCAACAATATTCGTATCGTGGGCCTACCTGAAGGAACTGAAGGGCCAGACCCCACGGAATTTGTGGAATCCATGTTTTTGCAGGAGATTACCGGCGGGGTACTGACCCAGGGGTTTGCAGTTGAGAGAGCTCATAGGGCCCTAACCAGGAGGCCGCCTCCCGGGGCCCCCCCGCGGCCGGTGATCGCGAAAATTCTGAACTACCGTGATCGCGAAAAGATTCTTGAATTCTTTCGAAAAGGGGGAACGATTGACAGAGGATCGGCCAAGATCACGGCCTACCCTGACTACACGCTACAAGTACAGCGGAGTCGGATGCACTTCGGAGCGGTGAAAAGGAGACTTCGTGAAGCTGGCCATCGCTACATGCTACTCTACCCGGCCAAATTGAAAGTTTTCTACAGAAGCAGATCCCTGTTTTTCGAAACACCAACTGAAGCGATGGACTGGCTAGATGCGCTGGGCAGTCCGCAAGAATCGGGCATCCAGGCAGAGACTACGGAAGATAAGTAGCTTATGGCTGGGCCGCCTGGGGCAATGGGGCCGAGACATTGGGACTTGAATATAGTCATTTGTACGGTATGTGATGCGTATGATGTGGTACTGACTGGCTGGCCCATTGGGCGTGCCTACCCGTGGTCACTTGATTGGGAGCTCCAAGAGGCTTCCTTTGTCCCCAATAGTAATATATCTAGTTAGTTAGGTCGCTGTTAGATCGGCGACGCCCCGCGGGGTCCTATTCCTTGTAAACGGGATAAGACCAGACGCGGGTGGGCCTGAGATCCAGGGATGGAGCTGGGCTTTTGTTGGGATGGGAGGGGTTGTTTGCTGTGGTGTGTAGTTGGGAAACAGGGAGGGGGGATGGGGATCAAGGGCGGAAGAGCCGGCGGAGTGTTAGACCAAGGGGGTATTGTGGGGAGGGCGGGGCTGAATACAGACCAAACCGATGGCATCGGATAGTCTTCGCATAGTTACCTGGAATGTCCGAGGCCTCAATAGTTACCTCAAGCGAAACAAAGTCATGCTATACCTGAAGAGGATGCGGATAGACATAGCCCTGCTACAAGAGACCCACCTCACCAGGGAGAAATTGGAGGTGGTTATGAGGAAGTGGAAGGGCAAGGTAGTGGGTGCCACGTACTCGGCGTATGCTAGAGGGGTCATCACCTGGGTGGCGCCGCATGTGCCGTTCCGGGTGCTCGACTCGATAGTGGACCCGGAGGGTAGAATGGTGGCGATAACAGGACTCCTGGAGAACAGGGAAGTACACATCCTCAACCTGTATGCCCCCAATCATGATACTGCAGCCTACTTTAGATCCCTCTATGGCAAACTTGGCCCCTTGGTAGGGGGCGCGATGGTGTGGGGTGGGGACTTCAATTGTGTCTTAGATCCCAAAATCGACCGGTCCGCTGACACCAAAGGGAAAATGTCGCCGGCGGCCAAGGCGCTCGGGACATTGCTAGGAGACTTGGGACTGGTGGATGTGTGGAGGAGACTCCACCCCACGGAGAGGCAGTATTCGCATTATGCAGCGCCATACGATTCATACACGAGATTGGATTATGTGTTTGGAACCGCCGAGATAGCGGGCGAAATAGTGGAGGCGGAATACAAAGCTCGAGTATTGTCGGACCATTCGCCCCTGGTGGTAGAGTGGCGACACCAACCCCCTAGGCCTCGGGTCCCCACATGGAGACTCCGGTCGGAGGCACTGCAGGATGAGGGATTCCGGGAGGACCTGAGGGTTGCCATCGGGGAATATTTTGAGATAAACACGGGTAGTGTGCGTTCTACGGGAACTCTGTGGGAGGCCTTTAAGGTAGTGGTGCGCGGAGTGGCCATCTCTAAATCCAAGGGACTTCAAGGGGGTATCGAGAGGGAGCTTCAGGACACCGAAAGGGAACTGGAGAGACTGGCTCGTCTTGAGAATGCCACTCAGGTAGACAAGACTAGGATGAGAGACCTTCAGGTGGCGTGCAGCGCTCTTTGGGACCGACTATGTAGACTGAACCATAGGAAATACACTGAGCGGCTGCACGCGGGGAGCGAAAAGCCAGGCAGACTGTTGGCCTGGCTGTACAAGAGTGAGTCCCCCCGAGTGGTTATTCATGAGATCCGTGGTGAGGACGGTGGTCTTCGCAACACTCAGGATGGGGTGAACGAGGAATTCCTCAGGTTCTACAAACGTTTGTATGAGGACACTGGGGAGGACAGGAGCCAGGACATCCTGAACACACTGGAAGACATTGGTCTGCCCACCCTAGACGACCTGGAGCGGGAGGAACTGGATGCCCCTATCACTTCTGATGAGCTGGAGGTGGTGATCCGGGGCCTCCCCACGTGTAAGGCACCTGGGGCGGATGGCCTGCCTGGTGAGTTTTACTAGGTGTACGTGCAGGAGCTGTTGCAGCCACTGCTGGCCTTGTTTAACGAGGCATACGAACAGGGAGAACTCCCGTTGTCCCTCCGTGAGGCCATGATTGTCCCATTACTGAAACCAGGCAAGCCGGCTGTTGAGTGTGGATCTTATAGACCTCTGTCCCTGCTAAACCAGGACAGCAAAATACTCACGGCGGTGCTGGCCAACAGGTTGAAGAAGGTGATTGGCAAGCTGATCCACCCGGATCAAACGGGATATGTCCCAGGCAGGAATATCAGTGATAACCATAGGAGGCTGCACCACGTTATCGACCATACTAAGGATGACACGGGCGAGATGGCGGTAGTGTCGCTGGATGCGGTCAAGGCCTTTGATTCAGTGAGATGGCCTTGGCTGAAAGCGGCCCTGCAGGGATACGGCGTGGGCGCTGGTTATATCAGATGGGTCCAGCTGTTATATAGCAGCCCGGTGGCTAGGGTCAAGACTGGGGCCACAGTCTCGGATGCCTGGCAGCTTAGCAGGGGGACCAGGCAGGGATGCCCTTGGTCACCCATGTTATATATACTTGCGCTGGAACCGCTGGCGATATGCCTGCGGCAACAATACGGAGAGGTGGGCATTAACACTGCCAGCGGCAGCCACTTAACATCTTTCTATGCGGACGATATGCTGTTGTACCTCCGCTACCCGGAGGAGAACCTGCAGTACGTACTGGAAGTACTGGATCATTACGCTGTCCTCTCGGGCATATCTGTGAACCCCGGGAAGTCTAGCCTGTTCCCTTTGGGCGGGTACAGGGACGTCCCGTTGGAGAGGCTGCCTGTGTTGCCAATACCATGGCGGACCGACACGTTTAGGTACCTGGGGGTAAATATTTACCACCGGACTGAGGCAGTACACAAGCATAACACAGAGAGAGCCATAGAGGGGGTCAAGAACAGCATGACATTCTGGTCCAGATTGCCCCTGTCCATGATGGGGAGGGCGGCTTTGCTAAAAATGGTGGTCCTTCCAAGACTCCTGCATTTCTTCGTGAACGTCCCGTATTTGATCCCTAAGAGCCTATTTGTACGACTTCATAGTATGTGTAGGGGCTTCGTGTGGGGTAACTCCAGGAATAGGGTGGCCCTGTGGAAGCTCCAGAACCCGCACGAGAAGGGGGGTATAGGCTTGCCCAACTTCGAACTATATTATCTGGCGGGACAACTGTTGTACGTGGCCAGGTGGTTGTCTGATGAAGATTCGGCGGAATCTAGGTTGCTGCGTGAGGATGCAGCCCCATACTTCCTGAGAGAGGTGGTGTGGCTACAT
Organism: Ambystoma mexicanum; assembly: GCF_040938575.1. Classification (NCBI taxonomy): domain Eukaryota; kingdom Metazoa; phylum Chordata; class Amphibia; order Caudata; family Ambystomatidae; genus Ambystoma; species Ambystoma mexicanum. The sequence goes on from NC_090938.1 coordinate 58,506,068, forward strand.
AGGAATAAACTGACGGGAAGAGGGTGGCTGTTGAGGTTGGGATGGGAGGTCTGGCACAGAACATGGAAATTGATGGGGGAGTCAGAACCACTATCTTGGCAGGTCCCGCTGGTGGCCCTGTGCGAAAACGACACCCAACTGTTTCACTCTGTCCGTAGGCACTGGGAGCCGGTGGGCCTGGCCACGCTTGGGGACATATGGAGAGAGGGGGAGGCGCTGGACTTTCAAAAGTTGCAGGATGAGACGGGGGTGCACAGAGGCCAGTACATCACCCATGCCAGGCTAGTTAAACGAGTACGAAAGAGATGGCCGGAGACGGCACTGGCAGATGATCCTGGTGCCACCCTTGAAACTATGTATGATGTCTCAGAGGGTGGGCATGAAATATCACGGATATACGAACTCCTCAGAACGAAGGCTGGGAAAGAGTTGCCCCAACTGAGGCATGAATGGGAGGAGGAGATGGGTGAACTCATGACGGAGGGTCAGTGGAAGAGGGTCCTGGGATATCATAAAAAGGTGTCCCGAAATGCACGGCTCCAACAACTCCAGTTCTACATTACTCACAGGGCCTACCTGACTCCTCAGAAGATCGCACGGTTCGGAGGCTCGATCACTCAAAAATGCCCCAGGTGTGGGGAGGTGGAAGCTGGGTTGCTACATATGTTTTGGGCCTGCCCGGAAGTGTATAGATTTTGGGAGGAGGTCAAGATGAAGCACGCAAGTGGGGGAGTGGTGTTGGACGTGGGATCTGCCTGGTCATGTATGCTTGGGATCTTCCCCAGGCCCAGACACTTTAGGCACCTGAGCAAGCTGAGGGACCTGGCATATGTTCTGGCCAAACGCAGGATTGCCATGAACTGGAAATCGGCTAGCAGGCCGAGAGTGGAACTATGGTGGGCGGACCTTATGAGGTGGGCGGAGGCTGAATCCGTGGTTTGGTTTGAAGCAGTCACTAGAGGGGGCGAGGAGGAGATAGGGCCCTTGCTGGCCTGGCGACAATTGGTGGCCTCTATGACCAACCCACAACAGGGCTTGGACGAATCTGAGAATTCTGAAGATGTGCCTACGGACAATGTTTCTCCTGACGGTGCCCCGACTGAGGATATAAGGGAGCCGGCTCAGGCTTGATGGGGGGTGGGGGGAGTTTTTTCTTTTTTTCTTTTTCCTTTCTCGTATTTTCTTTTGTGGTTTCTGTAAATAATTAACAGTTGTATTGTGTTGTGCGTTTGTTTTTCTAAAATATAAAATCAATAAAATATTTTTTAAAAAAAAAGCATGGTGTGCCAGCATACAGGTCGCTATGCTTAATCAAATTGAATTGCTCAAAGAGAAAATGGAAAATACAAGCTCAATTCACAACCCTACCAAAGAGGGACCCAGCTCCCCATCTCAAACTCCCCCTACCCCATCCTCTTTGCATTTTGTGACATCTCAGAATCCGAAGTCCTTGCACTCCTCCAAAGGCTCAGACCATCGATGTGCAAATGGACATTTGTTTCCCCCCCCCCAACATCATCAAAAAATGTGCCGGCTCTCTGGATCCTCTCATTAAGGCCTTCATTAATGCCGCCTTCAAAACATGTACTGTCCCATCTAGCCTCAAAGAAGCCTGGGTCCACCCTCTTCTAAAAAATAAACATCCCTAGAGCCCGCCTCCCCCAACAACTAGCGCCCCATTACCACTGTTCCATTTCTTCTCAAATTCCTTGACAAAGCAGCCCACAATCAGAACCAACACTTCTGGAAACCAACACCATCCTCGTTAAAAGGCAATCGGGGTTTCTGTAAAAGCCATTGCACAGAAACCACCCTCCTGGACTTTAAAAAAAAAATAAACCACCATAATGGACAAAGGCAAACCGGTACTCCTACTCCTGGACCTCTCGGCCGCCTTCGACCTTGTGGATTACAAAACCCTCACATCCCACCTCACCCATGCTGCTCATTTCACGAACAAAGCCGCCTCGTGGATCACTTCCTTCCTGGAAGGCAGAGCCATGAAGGCCTTATCAGACCAGAGCTCCCTCAACCATCCAATGCTGAGTTCCCCAAGGTACCTGCACCCCCTCCCACGCCCCCCCACCACCTTATGATCTGTTCACTAAACTGCTCTTTGAAAGACTAGACTCTCTCGGCATAGCTTATACCAACTATACTGATGATGCACAGGTCCTCCTCCCACTCTCAGGCACATATGATCAGGACGCCGCAGCCCTCCTCCAAATCTACTCTACCATCCAGGCATGGAGGGCAGCAAAAGGGTTGTGTCAACAGCGATTAAAACTGAGATTATCGTCTTTTGGCCCTAAAGAAACACTAGCTAAACTCACCCAACAATATCGTAACTTCACTATCGATAGCTCCATCATCCCAGTATCATCAGCAGTCAAGACACTAGGGGTCTTCCTAGACTCTACATTATCTACAACTCGCCAGGTCAGTGCTATCGCCTCTGCATACGCCCACACCACTAAGCTCATAAATGCAGTCAAACCCTTCCTCTCCAACCATAACTGCGTAACAATCGCTAGAGCTACCATTGGAGCTAAATTGGATTACTGCAATGCTCTCCTAGCTGGAACATTTGCCAAAAACCTGAATAGACTCCAAATATTCCAAAATAAACCTCTCAGGGCAGCCCTCTCGATACCCAAGAGACCACATTATGCAGGCCAGATGAGATGCCCACTGGCTTCCTATAAAGGAAAGAATTACTTTAAAGACCCTAGCGACTCTCGCTCTAACTCACAAATGTCTCTGCCCCTCCATACCTATCCGAAAGCTGTGCGCTTTATAAATATAAATACATAATAAATAAACCCAATCGGCGGTACCAAGGCCCTACTTACTGAGCGTAGGATATTCTCCCGCATTAATCAGATTATTATATTGGTGGTGTTTGGTGCGTGCCTTCTTCGTGGCGTGCTCATTCAACGGACCTCCTTTGAGTTTGATTCCCATAGGGGTGGTGATGTTCTGGGCTGCCAGAGCAGCATCTCTGGTGAGTAACATTTTCTGCTCCCTCCACCAGCTGGAGGACAACTTTTCTTAAATTGCTGAGTTCAGTCAGAGCTGCTTTCAGATCATTGTTGGTACTACAATTGGTATCAGGTAATATCGCCATATATATGGTCGCCGTAAATAATATCACCTGGAAAATGTCATGGCGATATTATTTAGGTGACCATATATGTGGGGACAGGGGCTAAAAAAATAAATTTACAAAAAAAAAAAGTTTTGGGTTTGCGGGGGCTCGCGAAAAGCCCATTTTTCGGCGATATTTTTGTGGCGACATTATTACATGGAACCCTACAATTGCAACATGTGAGATGACTCCACTGATTACCGGTGGCAGCAGTGATCGGCATATTGGCAATTACATTAGCTGTAGATGGAGTAGGTGAGGTGGTGACTGTAATGTGAGGGCCTGGCTTCTTGCTTGTTTCTTTGCTGCTTAACCCTAGAGATTTAGATAATCTGTGAGTTTTACCCCTCACCACCTAATGTATCCAACGGGCCAAAATTATTGCTCAGGGGAATGTCTAGTATGCTGGCTTTGATCCACCCAAGTTCCAGGTCGCTGCCATCAACTGGATTTGTCGCAGATTGATTCCTGCCAGCCCCATTTACAAGCCCATGAGCACTTTTTTGGTCCTTCACGTTGTCCTGGGCAGTGTCCGCATTGCTTAGTAACACCATCTATTTGGGCTCGAACACCCTGAGTGACATCAATATCGCACAGAAGTGATTGCATGGTTGCGGGTGCAATGCAATGTCTACTCTGCTCTACCTGGGCATATAGCGGGTCCAGAGATTGGTATTAAATCACTCTTCACCGCACCATTGCCTGGCTTATTCTCTACCATAAAGCCTCCAAGAGATCGAGCTTAGGCTTGCCTTTGCTGCATTATTAGTGCCCAGCAAAGTTGGTTGGCTTTATAGGCTCAGTGGCACTAATAACACCCAATTGGTTAGATAAACTAGGGCATACAACATAATTTGTATTTGCTCTTGCGCCAATTGATGTACTTGGAGTAACCCATGGGCACATTTCAGGAGCAAGGTTGGGGGGAGTCGGTATGCTCCAGTAGATCTTGTATGTCGCTTATTAGGCCATTCACGTCCTTTATAGATTAAGACATTTGTTTTTTCCTCATCCCTTCCCCGCCCCCAACCCAAGCGGGAGATTGTTGCTGCAGCCTGCCTTTTCACCATTCCGCACACTACAGAGCCCCCTGCCACTCTGTGCTAATGTCAGTGGTGAGCAACAAGTGTAGTTATGTTGTGTTTTTTTTTTTTTTTTTTTTTATGGTTGAAGTCAGAGCAAGTAACAAGTAGCAGACCGTGGATAACCGAATCGGCACTCTTGTATTAAATACAGGATTTTCTTTCAAACATACAGTTTTGCAGCTCTTTGACAGCGTGGTCCTGTACGCATTGATGTAAAAATGCCCAAGCAATCACTGCTCCAAACAGTTGTTGGACTTTACCAAGGGCTTCACTGCAAGTGTCAGCCCTGCCGCTTTTATACCCTCATCTTCCTTAAAAAAAAAAAAAGAGGCGGGGGGGGGTTGATTTCATGGTGCTGTAATTGTGAAGGGGACCGGTTGGAGCATGCATTTTATGAATTTAGACAGTTTTGATACATTTTGCTTTTAACCAATTGATATTTTGTAATGAGCATGTGGTCTTATGTGCTTTCTCTTTTCTGACATTTTATGTGCAAATTAAGAATGGAGTGTAATGTAGTCTTGTTTCCTATCTGCACTGATCCCGCAATCCTTTATTTTTCAGTCATCAGTTGTCTAAATGTATTTGTCGAAAATGCAGAAAAGGTCAGTGGATTTGGAGCTGGACCTTTCAAGTACCAAGAATCCATCGAGTTCAAGTGTAAAGCAGGCTTCTCCATGAGGGGGAGTGCTGTGGTGACCTGCAGTAAAAACAGTGATTGGCAGCCCCCATTGCCAACATGTCGGTTAGGTGTAGAAGGTAAGTTCTAAAAATGTGCAGATTTAACAACTATGTAAGGATGATGGTCAAATCTGTGAAAGGAAGCGCCCCCAATTCAGCACGATCCTCCCCGCAATGAGAGACAATAAGGGACTCTCCCGTAGTGGGAATAAGACCAAGACAGAGTGCGGGTGAGCGTAAGTGGGAGTTTATCCAAGGATAAGGCGTGCAAAGAACTCTGCAACCTACGAGAGCGCTCTGCCTGACAATAGCAAAGACAGGCGTATTTCTAATACCAAAAACGTCATCAACACCTAAACACTATAGGGGGCACAAGTCAATTGGGATTGGGTGGTGTCGACTAACTATAGGTGTTGCTGGCGCGGGGTTGGTCTTGGCGGGACGACGTCACTGGTCAGCCTCGTGGGTTGGGTTGGGCCTGGCAGGCCGGCTTGAGGTCATCCATGCGGTGTTGATGTGCTGGGGCAGCCTGTGACAATAACGAATACCTTTCCTGTCTCATTTGCCCTAGGCCATGCACACTACAGTTATTCAGAAAATGACATTTACGTTCATTAATAAATCGCTTCACCAGCTTATCTTATAAAATAAACACAACACATGAGGAATGCACCTCGTGAGAGGTCTGGTGGTTGTTGGTTGGGGTGAGATTTACCTGTGTCTTATTGACCGGTATTTTAGGTCACGGGACGGGGCTCTGGGACCTGGGCCGAGTGATACATGTCTGTCTGCTGCGTTAGAAGTTATTATATAGATGGGTCTCTGTGTCTTGTCCCAATGATGGGGGTCGTCCTTACACGGGGTCAGGATTCTTGGGGGGGGGTTCGTGGGGATTTATGAGAGGGTGCTGGTAGATCAGTGGGTTCATCCGTGGGTTTATTACCGTGCTGTAAATAACACAGGTGGCGGGCTGTGGCCTTGGTTGCGGCGCCGGGGCCTCTGACTCTCTGAAGTAACGCCAGCTTGGTTGGGGGAGGTGAGGGAGCGCAGCACAAGTCTTAGCTTTTTTATCTGGCAGGCTTGGTGGGGTGGGAGAGGGAATGACCTTGCATATACTCACAAAGGTATTTTCCTCGTGCGTTGCTGATCAGTGAATGCAGAAGTTTTATACTGTTCTGCCTTATTTTAACGTTATTCAGACACACATATATATATATATATATTTCATTTTCGTTACACATTTCTTTAATACAGTCGGTTCCAGTACCTTTTCATTACCTAACATTATGTTCACTACATTGTGTGCGTATTGTATGTACATTAGACGTTATACGAGGGATATCTAGGTTATGGCCTACAGAGATTGATGCTCGCCGCTTTGGGTGATTCAAAACATATATGAGTTCAAGTTTCTACATACTATTGAAAAACACTTTTACAAATAGAGGTTACACGTTTGGTCAACATCTTTCTCCGTGGTTATAGCAGCATTAGTCCAGACCTGGAGGGATATCATATAACGTTACATTTTTATGGTTCGTTCACATTTTAAACAGAGGTAGTTCATTAATACCAATACTTGAACTATTTTCTACCTTCTTCAGATAGTGATGCTTCAGCTTTTTTCCCCGTTGCCCCGGCCTTGCGGTCCGGGTCATACGGGGTGCAATATCACATTGTTACTAATATAATGTTGCCGTGTTGGCATCTCGGGTTTAGCTCATCTCCGACTTTCTCATGGGAACGCGCTCGCAGCGGATCTGCCAGGGCTGCTGAGGCGGCAGAGATGCATGAAAGGCCCTCCAAAGGTGGGGGCCTCGTTACAGTGTGCTGAACTCACACCATGTTTGCTGTGCACGATGGCGTCTAGGCCTAACTTAAGTTTCGGTAAATGCAAAGACAGGGTGCGTGTGGGCAATGTCGTCGGCGGGTGAACCCCCCTCCACCTGGGCCCGGGTGGCATGAGGGTGCTCCCACCGAGCCATGGTCCTCACCTGGGGAGGGAGCTGTAGGTGAGGAGGGCCTCGTGGCCATTCCTCCCCTACATTTCCCCCCTTTCGTTACTTAAAGTAACGAATTTCTTTAGCTCTTCTAATCTTCTACATTCTTGTTCTTCTAACACTGCACCATCCCATGCAGGGGTTCCTTTTATAGGCATCCATGCTCTGCACACCCCCCTTAAGCTCTCACCTCTCCTAGCATACTCGTCTGGTGTACATGTCAAATATATACAGTCGCCGGTCTCTTCCAGATCTACCCAGACCTCCTCATACCATTCCAGTTCTACGTCTCGTGGTTCTTTAATCGTGGTGTGCCATAGCTTATCTACTATGTACTTGTCACGGCACATAGGCACTAACTGGTACCTGGGGGTGTTGTCTGTTCCTGTCTGCACATGTACTTCTTGTGTTGCTTTAATTGTACCACCGGAGTTGCCCATTGTCACCATCATCATTGCACCGTTAGGGACTGCATTAGCACAACATCGGAGGCCCACCTGGCACAGGCAGAACATCACAAGGATGATCACCACTATTGGTATCAGGAACTTCATTGTCACTCCAAGCCATGAGGGAACCCAAGAGAAGATATTGTCGAACCGCGAGCTATCCTCAGCTCCACCTTCCATTTTCATCTTCTCGCCCAGGTTATGTACTGCTTCAATAACGTGGGACAGGGACCCATTTTCTGCGTCTTCGGAAGGTACGAACGTGCAGCATGCACTTCCTATTTTTCGGCAAACACCTCCATCGATTGCTGTTAACAGGTCTAGAACATACCTGTTTTGCATGGTCATTAATCGCAGAGCTCGTAGTTCCACCTTTATTATGTTAAACCCTTCTTCAGTGTCATTGGCCAGCTGAATCAGTTCCCACCGTGTGATCTGGAGCCATTTTGCATTTGCTCTTGCTTGGACACTTGATACTAGTGAAGCAAAGAATGTTTCCACGGAGCTGAACAGGCGATACTTGTCTGGGATCTGTGCCAATAAATCAGATGATGCTTGTGATATGTAGTTCGAGGCTCGCTTGTTCCTTGAGAGCTCTTCTCCTTTCCCTCCGGAGGACAGGACATAAAGGTGCGCTTGTGTAGTTGGAGACGCTGCATTCTGGTTCAAGCCTTCGTTCATCGTGTTACTTCTGTCAATATGGCTTTCGGGAATCACCATTAGTGTTGAATGCAAAGTGGCCATTGAGCAGCTACCACTCCATGATTGGGGAAGGTGCAGGTACGCCTTGTTCCCGCATACCCAGTAGGTGTCCATTAGTGCTGCTGTTCCTTTTTTCATATCTGGGATGGTGAGAGTTTTGTTACAGTTCTTGTTCGTTCCTATTGCCATTTTTCCTTCTCCCTTGAAACATAGTTTGTTTTGTATTTCACTTTGTAGCTTAAAGGGTTTTTCCATCGCTGTTACCCATGTTAATTTAGGGATGTGTTCTTTCCATATTGGCAAGCACGTTCTTTCCATCCACCGCAACTTTTCCGGTTGAACACCCTTCAGTGCTTCTGCCTTGCACAGCACTTCTTCGTCTTTCCATTTGCTTTCGGAAAACAGTGTCCCTTGTATTGCAAAGAAAGGTTCTTTAGGGCAGATCACTCCAGACGCTTGCGAATAGCACGTTTTGTTGTTCTGTACCATTCTGAAAGAGACATCGTGTGCTTGGAAAGTGTTCTTTATTCTACACAGCGTGAGATGAAGGAGACATTGGGCATCCACAATGGGCAATTCTCGTGGCAACAATACTTTAGGTGTGCCTGATGCATGGGGGATAAGTGAGCAGACATAACAGCTCTCATTGGTTGTTTGTTTAGCTGTTGTGCTCATATCTGCATACCATTTATTTGCTTGGTGAGGGTGTCGTGGGTCTTCCATTTTGTCTAACCCTAGCCCATAATACTCATCATACCCTTTTCCACCAGTCTCTCTTCTCCGCCTACTTTTCTCCCTTCTTCTGTACCTTCTCGTTATAGGAGGTGAAGAACCAGGCCCCCCTTCCTCCCTCCCACCCCCCTTTTCTAATTCTTCATATAGGGACTTGTGTTCTGTCATCATAATCACTTTTCCATCCTCATTAATAAACAAGAGATCGTTGTTTGAAATTGGGGCGGGAGGGATCGTGTGGTTGTTGTATGTTCCAGGTTGGGACATTGTGTCGTTATCTACATTTTTGGTTCTCCATTGTGAGAGGACAGCAGTGGGTGGTGTAGTATAGTATCCCCACACAAAGTGTGATCCATCCCAGATCAAGAAATCACCTTCTTTGATACCTACAGTCGGAATTGTTTTCGTTCCAGGAGCAAGGGTGGTGTTGTTCCCCCCTCCCCCCTCGTTCATCTCGGTAGAGATGAACGCTATAATCCAGTGTAACACCAGACAAAACATTGAGATGAAGAACACGATAGCACACATTGATAAACCACATTCAAATGAATATGTTAATCTAGCCACTAACATTTCTCTAAATCTAACATATCTATTAGTTGCAGGCTGCCCATTCGATGCCATGATAAATCCTGTTTGAGACACAAAAGTTCATTAAATACAAACATGTAAGCATTTCCACATTGTAACGTTTCGGTGATAAAATATAGGGTTGGGTGAGGAAGGGGGTTTGTTGACAGACAAGGTAGCTTTCAGTCAATATTATTCGTACCTTACTATATATATATATAAATAATAAAAAACATGACATTTTTAAAAACAACAATAATAAAAAACATCTTAAAGAGTACAGGAAGGGAAAAAAGAACCCCACGCAAAACTTTCAAAAATTGTAAAAAGAAAATTTACATATACATGTGTACATGTTTTAGTCCAGGACATTTGTTGCGCGCTAATTGTGTTCACTGTTCATCTCATGAAGCACACAAAATTCCAATCATTCATTCCGCACAACTTCATCGTCCGCTGTTGCCTGTGCCTCATCCTGCACCTCACTCTCCGCAGCGCTGTAAGCTTTACGTACATCTGTCAAATGCACCCAATATCGCAGGCCCTTAACCTTTACTGCTGTAGGCGTGCAAAACACTACCTCATAGGGGCCATGGAAGCGTGGTGCGTTCCACCTCCGCACAAAACTTCTAACATATATAAGGTCACCAGGCATTAGCTGTAGTGGTTTTTCAGGCAAACCGTTTGGTTCAGTCGCGTTCCCCTCCTCTCTTGTCGAGGGGGGGGCTAGTTGCTTTGAAATTACGCGCGCTGCCCGTGTCAATTTTCGCAGGTATTCTGTGAACTCCTCCCCCAATATAGCTGCGCTTCTGTGTGCATCAGAACGCTCACGGAGAGGCGAATGCGCTGTGTGCATTCTTCTTCCCGTGACGATCTCGTGCGGGGACAAATGGTGATCCTTACTTGGCTGGTTTCGTAGTTCAAACAAGGCCAAAGGCAGGCAGTACATCCAAGTCTTTTTAAGGGAAAAACAAAGTTTTGATAATCTGCTTTTTAACAGGCCGTTTATCTTTTCTACGACGCCATTACTTTGAGGATGATAAATCGAACATAATTTGTGCTTTATTCCCAATAATGTAGTCACTTCTTTAAAGAGTTCATTAACAAAATGCGTCCCGTTATCTGAGCGAATAACGTCGCAAATTCCCCAGCGCGGAAACACTTCCCGCACTAGGAACTTCGCGGCGCCCTTCGCGTCAGGGCGGGCACAAGGGCCTGCCTCCACCCACCTCGAAAATGGACATACAACCACAATCATGTATCGAGCCCCGTTACACCTTTCTCCCATGTCTACATAATCAATGTGGAGCTCTCTGAATGGGCCACTTGGTTTTGGTATCGTACCCCTTAGTGTACGCAATGTCATACCTGAGTTGTAAATTTGACATGTCGTGCATTCTAGAGCTAACCTTGTGACGTGTTCCTGGAGGCAAGGTGTAAACCAATCTTCTTGTATCTCTGCCATTATGTGTTTCTTTGTGTTGTGTGCAGGAAAGTGTAGTTGTTGAAATGCTATTTCTAACAGCGTGATTGGCATTACCACTTTTCCTGAACTCTCTTGTCGCCACAATAAATCAGTCGGTGATTTGCTGCATCCTCTCTTAGTCCACAGCAATTTTTCCTCTGCACTAGCTCCCTCTTGCAGCTCTATTATCTCCTGTGTGGACATCATGTTGTATCCTGTGGGGACTTCTTGGCTTGCTGTGTGGTGCAACATGTACTCTCCTATTTCACCTTTTTGTAGATATGAAGCTGCTTTGGCAGCGGCGTCTGCTGCCGCGTTCCCCAAAGATATAAAATCTGTATTTGCGGTATGAGCTTGACATTTTACGATGGCCACTGCCGTGGGGTCTTGCAGGGCCTCAATCAGTTCTTTCAATAATTCTGCATGCTGGACTGGCGTTCCGTCTGCTCGCCGAAACCCTCTCCGCCCCCACCGGGCCAACCCGCCGTGAACTGTTGTTGTCATGTATGCTGAGTCTGTATATATGGTCACTGCGCACCCCTTGGCGGCATGCAATGCTTCTATTAGCGCTATTAGTTCTGCTGCTTGCGCTGAATAGTGTGATGGGAGGCGGTGTTGTACTAGTATCTCATATTCATCTTCCTCTAATCGTACCACTGCCATACCCACATGCTTTTCTCCTGTCTCCATGTCGATTGATGCTGACCCGTCCACAAAATACACCTCACCCTCGGTCAGGGCATTTTCAAAAATCACTGTATCCTTACTTTCGTCACCTGTGTACGTGGCGCAGTTGTGGTTTTGCATGTCCTCTATGGTGCATGCCTCTGTGATGAATGTGGCTGGGTTCACTGTTTTACATCTTACTATATGGATGTTAGCGCTGGACAGTATTATCTCATATGCTGTGGCGCGTTGTGTTGTCAATGTGCTCTTTGTTCGCTCTAATATTGCAAAAAGTGAGTGTTCCACAAACAGTGTCACCGGGCAGCCCATTACTATCGTGGCACTTTTTTCAATTGCGAACGCGGCTGCAGCTAGGGATTGCTCGCAGGCGAAATGACCTTGCATTACTGCGTCTAGGGTGCCGCTGTAGTAAGCTAGTGGTTTGTGCCCTAAGGATGTTTTCTGTGTCAGTACTGCTGTCATCAATGTTCCTTTGCAGTGTGAAAATAAGAAGAATTCGCGCCCATAATCTGGGTTTGCTAGTACTGGAGCGCTTGATATCAGCTCTTTTAGTGAGTTAAATGCTGTGTTCATCACCTCTGTCCATTCTATGTGTTTGTGTTCTTGTTGTGCTTCTTTCAGTGCCTGTAGCAGGGGCCTTGTGTACGCCGCATAGTCCAATATCCATGCTCGGCAATAGTTACACATACCCAGAAATTTCTGCATCTCTTTTACTGTTTTGGGCTCCCCAATTGTTCTAATCGCCTGTGCCCTGTCTGGTATAATTCGCTTGCCATCCTTTGATATCAACTGACCCAAGTATAGGACCTCCGTCAGACAGTATTGTAACTTCCCCTTGTCCACCTTGTACCCCTTATTTGCCAATAATGTCAAGAGTGTTATCGAGTCCTGTCTGCATTCTTCCTCAGCCTGTGCACAAACCAATAAATCATCAACGTACTGAATCACTGTGCTTTCTACAGACAAATTCCCCAGATCTTCATGTAGTACCCTGTTAAATATGCTTGGGCTCTCGCAATATCCTTGTGGTAGTCTGCAGTGTTCGAACCTCCTTCCTCCCAATGTAAATGCTGTCAAGTACCTGCTCTCTTCTGCCAAGGGAATCGAAAAGAATGCATTTTTTAAGTCAATTACTGTGAAGTGTGATGCTATTTTTGGAATGTTGCACAGTATTGTCGCCGGGTTCGGGACTAAAGGGAACTCCTTCATTACCACATCGTTCAATGGGCGTAAATCTTGTATCATCCTCCATGAACCCCCCTTCGCTTTTCTGATTGGGTAAATGCATGTGTTGCATGGGGAGTTTGAGGGCACTATTATACCCTGTGCTAGCAGTGCTTCTATTGTCTCTCTGATCCCTTCTTCTGCTTCTCGCGACAGTGGATATTGTTTCACCCGGGGTAGTATTGCTCCTTGTTTTACTTTTATCACCACAGGCTGAACTTCATGTAGCAACCCTACATCGTGGGGGCCATTAGTCCATAAGTTAGCGGGTACTGAACTCATGTCTTCATCAAAAAATGTATGCGGTGCTCCTACTACCGCCATTAGTTCAACTTTAGTTTGTCTGGCTGTAACTACGATGTCGCAGGGCATTGCCAGTTCCATCACTACTTCACCATCTCCCTCAGTGTCAGAAAATAGCTCCTCGTCCGAGAGCTCTCTCAGGGGGATATTTGCATTTGTACACAATACTGTCCGCCACTCACACCCTTCCATGTCAATACCAATCACGCATATTCTGTTTGCTGATACATGTATTGCATGCAAATCCAATGATAGTACTTCCCCAAGAGCAGTGTCAGGGCTTGCTATGGGACGAAAAAGGAATTCTGCTGGTATTCTCCACTCCACCCTTTTTAGTTCTGGTACTATGAGAGCCAATGTTCTCATGCCTTCAACAAACATCTCCTCATTTCTTGGTACCCCTCTGATCTCTTTTATTATTGTGTGGCCGTGTATTACTGCTAATATACGGAGGGGGCATATGCCTGGCGTTGAACATACGATGCCGCTCCCTGTGAATGATATGGTCATGTTTAGTTTGCTCAAGAGATCTCTCCCCAGTAAGTTGATGGGAGAGTTTTCATAGTACAGTAAGGGTGCTTTCACTGTTTTACCCCCCACTGTCACATCCAATACCTCTGTGTAAGGAACTTCAATTACAGCCCCAGAGAACCCCTGCGTCTCTAACGTTCTATTAGATAACGGGAACCGGCCCTCTCTAATGCATGATTTCTCCGCTCCCGAATCCACCATGAATATGAATTGCTTGTCTCCTATCTGCGCTCCTATCAATGGTTCCTCTGATGCATTGTGGGTCGTAGACAGTACTGGACACGCAAGTGCTCTCTGTGGGCTGTCCTATGCGGGGTGTCTCATTGCCCCCCCTTGATCGAAAATATTCCCCGAAACTACTGACACTCCACTGTAAGGTGCGGGGGCTGGTGCCCCATTAGCTCCTGTGGCGAAAGTATTACCAGGCGTGTAGTGCACATTGTCATTATTCTGTGGGCTGGTTTGTGTTCGGTATTGATGTCCGTGTAGTTGTGCGTTACTCCTTTGTACTACATTGTCTGGTTGCTGGTATTGTCCCATGGGGAGGCCGTAGGGGCTTCCTGGATGGGGGTGTCCGTACTGTTCTATCTCTTGGAAACCGTTGTTTTGTCTGCTCCTACATTCCCTTGAGTAATGCCCCCATCTCCCACAATTCCAACAGCTCCCCTGTGGACCTCTGGGACCCTGCCACCCATTTCCTCCCATTCCTCCATACCCTTGTCCTCCTCTTCGCCCCCTGTACCCACCTCTTCCTCCTCTTGGGGCCCACTCTTGCCACGTTGGACCTCCGTTCTGCTCCTGCTCTGTCCACTGTCGTTGCCCTTGTCCTGCCCAATTCGCTGCTATTCTTCCTTGTATTGCTATTTGCCCCTCCTCTCCTTCCTCTCCCTCCCGTATGAGTGGGAGTCCCGCTACCGCTGCTGCGACCTTCACCAATTTTGATTGCACCAACTTCGCCTCGTCCGCCAACCTTTTCTGTGCTACTTCCCTCTCTCTTTCTTTGATCCGTTTACAATGGTGTACTATTATGCTTTGGATCTCCGGCCAGCCTTTTGCCTCAACACCTGCTATTTTATCTAGTGCCTTTTGCACTTCCTTTGGGAGCCCTCTTTTAATGATGAAGTAAAATAGAGACGTGGATTGGTGCCAGGGCGTACCCGTTTCCGCTCTCCACATCTCCTGCACCCGGAGAATGTAATCCATAGCGTCCTCCCCATCATTCATGGTACATTGCATTACTGACTGCAGATCAGGGGTATCTGGGAAGGTTTCCCGCAGTGCGTCCCATACCCTTGCTCGCACGGTGTTAAAAGAAGCCCCATCATGGCGATCACACTCCAAAGTTACAGCTGGAAAACCCGCTTTAGCCCACACTCTGTCTGCCTGATCCCCTACTGCGGACACTAGTAGGCTTTTCACATCGCCTACTGCCAGCGGTATACCCGCGGTATGTTTCTCAAATGCATATATCCACTTGCTTGCCCCTCCTGACAGCTGTGGTAGTAATTTCATTAAGTTAGCCTTGTCCATCTGAGCCCACGGTATATAGTTCGGCCTCCCACCTCCCCTGTGGAGTAATGGTAGTTGTAATTTCCCTTTTGCCGTTGCAGCTTCCTTTTCCTTAGTCACTGCTGACTCTAATGACGCCATCTTCCCCACCCTATTTCTTAGTCGTCCTATCCATTCATCCTCTATAGTCCCCAGTGAACATGCCCCATCTAGCTCCTCGCCTTCTCCTCCTACTGCCATGCTCAATCTATCACTCTCATCCCCCCCTCCTCTGACATCACATAACAAATCCTCTCTGATCCCTCTCTCTCGCGAGACATCACCAATGCTTCCTTCTGCTGTCCCTACTTCTATTATCCTGGTCGGTTCTTCCTCAATTCTGAACAGTATTTCCCCCTTTTTCCATCCTTCCTCAATTTGTCTACTTTCGCTCGACGCTCTAGACGTGCGTCCAGATTGTGTGGGGGCGCACGCTGTGCGTTCACATATGTCTTTTATTCTTGAGAGCTCATCTCGTGCCACTGTAAGCCTCGACTCTAAGTCACTCGTTAACTTCTCTATGTCCACTCTCTGTGTGCCTCCCTGGGTGCGCTCTCTGGTGTTTTCGTATGGTGGGGGTGCAGTTGGTCTTTGTGGCGTGCTGGTTGAAGGGGGAGGCACATAAATCGGGTCGCTATATCCTGCTGCAGGGGCTGGTTTAGGTAATATTGGGTACAACATAACCACTTCCGCAGGCTGTTCTGTACTTAACTGTTCCTTTTCCTCTCGCGGGATCATTAGTGGATTGTCTGTGGTGGAGGGTAAATCAATATTTGGAGCTGGAGCTTTGGGTGGGGGTACTTCCTCAAACAATCTCCAAAGATCTAATATCTCCTTCCTGTTCTGCCATTGTTTTCCCTTATACTTAAGGCGAATACATGTACATACCATATCAAGAACGCTTTTGTCAAAAGACCCTCCTTCTGGCCAAATCTGGGGCAACCCCTCCCCTTTCAATTCTGTTAACCATTGATCATGATATTTATTTATGCGTTCAGCATATCCCGGCAAGCTCTTGCAAATGTGTGACAAGGGAGTTTCAGCCCCCATCCTTTAAATCGCTAGCGCTACCACGTTCGCTTTCGTTACCTTTTATTAGCTGTAAATATGCGTATGTATTCCTTTATGGCACAGACAAGAGCGGACCTCTTAAAATTATCACCCACCGTTATTCACTGCACAAATCTCTTCTCACTCACCATATCTCATCTCCTTCCCATTCCCAGGCACTCTTATGTGATCTCACTTGTAATTGATCAAGTACTGGTTATGGCCACACTCTCTGACACCACCTCGCGGCCACCCGTTCGTCTCTCACACTCGTACGGTGCGCGCACCCTTCACAATGCTTTCCACTCACACTCTTTGTCTTTCTCCTCCCTTTCCTCCCTAACCAGCTGTCCCTGTTTTCCTGCTAAGGTTACTGTGTTCACGTCTGTACGTGCCACTACTGAGTCCCCGCTTTTTAAGATGTTCTAACTTCTTTATACCCTTCTCATTTTCGCCCCCTACCCCGTGGAAATGGAAAAAGAAGAAATAGAGAGAGAGAGCACAATCACTAAAAAATATTCCCGGTGTCTCCTTTTGCTAGACACCAATAACTTATTTCTCACTTCTTCATATATTCCCAGTACTAGTCTAGATAGCACTATGCGGCGCCGCCTTCCACCCCCTCTCGGAGCTAGGTTTCCGTCACTTCTACCACGTCACTTATTTCTTACTCCTAATGGCCATATGCAAAAGAAAGAATAAAGAAAATTTCAAGACCCGTCTGTAGTAGACCCCCGATATTCTTCTCCTCTACCTGTCCCCGTTCTGTTATTCCCAATTCCCTTTCTTTTCCCCTTGACGATCACTCGCACTCGGTACTCACGTGCCCGTCTTGAACCGATACTCTCCGAAACTGGGTCCGTCCAGGCGGCGTCACCGGTAACTCAACGGTCAGCCCCTGGCTCCGGCGAGCGGCACTCAAAGGGGATTTTTTTCCAATCGGGATCCCGTACCCTTTCTCATTGAGTGCGCACTTCTTATTGTGCCGGTCGCCGTTGGCGGGCGGCCTCCCGGAGACGGCTCACCGTGCGTATCCCTTCTCGACCGGAGATTCTCGTGCCACAAGGGGGTCGTTTAAGAAGGAGTTAGGAAAAATAGTTTGGAGATATCACGCTATCGGGGTCACCACTGAAAGGAAGCGCCCCCAATTCAGCACGATCCTCCCCGCAATGAGAGACAATAAGGGACTCTCCCGTAGTGGGAATAAGACCAAGACAGAGTGCGGGTGAGCGTAAGTGGGAGTTTATCCAAGGATAAGGCGTGCAAAGAACTCTGCAACCTACGAGAGCGCTCTGCCTGACAATAGCAAAGACAGGCGTATTTCTAATACCAAAAACGTCATCAACACCTAAACACTATAGGGGGCACAAGTCAATTGGGATTGGGTGGTGTCGACTAACTATAGGTGTTGCTGGCGCGGGGTTGGTCTTGGCGGGACGACGTCACTGGTCAGCCTCGTGGGTTGGGTTGGGCCTGGCAGGCCGGCTTGAGGTCATCCATGCGGTGTTGATGTGCTGGGGCAGCCTGTGACAATAACGAATACCTTTCCTGTCTCATTTGCCCTAGGCCATGCACACTACAGTTATTCAGAAAATGACATTTACGTTCATTAATAAATCGCTTCACCAGCTTATCTTATAAAATAAACACAACACATGAGGAATGCACCTCGTGAGAGGTCTGGTGGTTGTTGGTTGGGGTGAGATTTACCTGTGTCTTATTGACCGGTATTTTAGGTCACGGGACGGGGCTCTGGGACCTGGGCCGAGTGATACATGTCTGTCTGCTGCGTTAGAAGTTATTATATAGATGGGTCTCTGTGTCTTGTCCCAATGATGGGGGTCGTCCTTACACGGGGTCAGGATTCTTGGGGGGGGGGTTCGTGGGGATTTATGAGAGGGTGCTGGTAGATCAGTGGGTTCATCCGTGGGTTTATTACCGTGCTGTAAATAACACAGGTGGCGGGCTGTGGCCTTGGTTGCGGCGCCGGGGCCTCTGACTCTCTGAAGTAACGCCAGCTTGGTTGGGGGAGGTGAGGGAGCGCAGCACAAGTCTTAGCTTTTTTATCTGGCAGGCTTGGTGGGGTGGGAGAGGGAATGACCTTGCATATACTCACAAAGGTATTTTCCTCGTGCGTTGCTGATCAGTGAATGCAGAAGTTTTATACTGTTCTGCCTTATTTTAACGTTATTCAGACACACATATATATATATATATATTTCATTTTCGTTACACATTTCTTTAATACAGTCGGTTCCAGTACCTTTTCATTACCTAACATTATGTTCACTACATTGTGTGCGTATTGTATGTACATTAGACGTTATACGAGGGATATCTAGGTTATGGCCTACAGAGATTGATGCTCGCCGCTTTGGGTGATTCAAAACATATATGAGTTCAAGTTTCTACATACTATTGAAAAACACTTTTACAAATAGAGGTTACACGTTTGGTCAACATCTTTCTCCGTGGTTATAGCAGCATTAGTCCAGACCTGGAGGGATATCATATAACGTTACATTTTTATGGTTCGTTCACATTTTAAACAGAGGTAGTTCATTAATACCAATACTTGAACTATTTTCTACCTTCTTCAGATAGTGATGCTTCAGCTTTTTTCCCCGTTGCCCCGGCCTTGCGGTCCGGGTCATACGGGGTGCAATATCACATTGTTACTAATATAATGTTGCCGTGTTGGCATCTCGGGTTTAGCTCATCTCCGACTTTCTCATGGGAACGCGCTCGCAGCGGATCTGCCAGGGCTGCTGAGGCGGCAGAGATGCATGAAAGGCCCTCCAAAGGTGGGGGCCTCGTTACAGTGTGCTGAACTCACACCATGTTTGCTGTGCACGATGGCGTCTAGGCCTAACTTAAGTTTCGGTAAATGCAAAGACAGGGTGCGTGTGGGCAATGTCGTCGGCGGGTGAACCCCCCTCCACCTGGGCCCGGGTGGCATGAGGGTGCTCCCACCGAGCCATGGTCCTCACCTGGGGAGGGAGCTGTAGGTGAGGAGGGCCTCGTGGCCATTCCTCCCCTACATTTGCTAAAAACAGTTGGGCTAATGGAGGAATGGCTGCAGATCCTATTATCTTTATAGAACCATAAGCGGTTTAGACTTGTCTGCTTGCACTGGCAAAGGTATATCATCCTAAGGCCGCTTTTCAATAGCCATACTGTCCCTCAATTATTAGTAGATTTCTAGTTTTTACCTGGGATTCACCATAGTGATTCTTTTTTTTTTATTCTAGTATCTCCTTAGCCTTCTTTATACCTGTTTCCACCTCTGAAAATTGCTCTTCCTTAGTTATCAATAAACCTTAGCGGATTTATGCAAATGTATAATGGAAATGCAAAAGAACTCGGTAAATATGTGATCCAGTCTGTGATTTGACTTTTACGCCAAGATAATGAAGTAAAAAAACGAATGTACAAATGTCTATTAATATCCTTCTGCCTGCTAGCCTTTTTGGCTGAGAACACTCGTGATCTATGGGAAAGGCCAGGTTTGGTCTCTAAACCTAGATGTATTTATAGGGTGGCTCCTAGTACTCCATGTGAAGTCCTGCCATGACTGTTGAGGAAGCAAAGTAATTCTCCTATGATCTTGTCCCACTTGCAGCAAGATGTCGAACTACGTCCTCCTTTATTTAGCAATGTAATAAGAGAAGCCAAAAGCATCTTTCTTCATGTCTCGCCATGCCCACTCAGTGCGAACTACAGATTTACAGCCCACTGCGCCACATTGCACTTATCTCACCTGCTCTGGTACAAATGCCTTTGCTTGGGAAATTTCTGTTTGTAGTTCTCACTTTCACTTAGCTTATTTTGTTCTACAGTACTGGTTCTCTTACACATTTGCTGTATTCCTAAGGCTGGAAACCCCAGAAATGTTAATTGTAATTGCATTTGAATCTGTAAAATGTTTTACATGTAAATGGGTTTACCACTGCAGCAATTGGCAACTACTGAAGCAACGTGCACTTCAATCAATCCAGGGTAGCACCCTCCTTTATAATTATTTTGCTGTGAAAGTGACCGTTGGAAAGAGGTCTGCTCACTTGATGTTAAAATGATTTGCACAAATGTTGTGAATTGACTGAACTCCCCATGTTATGAGAGGACCGAGCCGCAAAAGAATGGGTTGATCTGGCTGCTACCCAGTGTGCCTCTGACAGTGTGGAAGAGTATCCCATAGATCCTCCTCCTCAACCCTGGTGTGATATCCAGTCTTGTTGGCTTATAACCATGGTCTATTGGCTAGGAGTCCCTTTAACGCATTATTTTAGCAGAACAGATGTTGGCACGGAAAGTGGTCTGCTGCGTTCAAATGTAACCTGAAATTTCCATTAGGCAGTAACAAATAAAACTGAGATGCAATCATAAACGGTTTAACAAATCCAAAGGGTGAAGGCGGCTAAGGAACCCCCTGTGCACTGTAAAAAGGTCAGTGAACCTAGTGTGGGGTCAGCCGAAGTACAATCCATAGCACATTGGTAACTGGAGGACATATTGCCTCCTGGAGCAGGAAGATCGCCACTTGGTACAAGATGACAACTTTGCATAATGTGATTCCAATGGAGTCATCACGGATTCCCCTGCAGTAAACTCCTCCCATGTGGCATGGGGAAGGAGCTACCTGCTCCTGACTCTGGGGGCAGCTATCTGAGGGGGGGGGGAATCGCATGGGAGGAGACCACTACAGGTGAGATCTCATGGCTTCATTCAATGAGATGCAGTATCCCCCATTTGCCCATGGAAAAGATCGCATCATACTCAATACCCTATTGCCATGCTTCTGTTGCACCCCCCAACCCCCACCATTAGGGAAAATAGATAAACCTTTTCTCAAACCTTCTAGGCCTAAATCCCATCCATGGTCCAAGGTAAAAGCTCCAAGAAAACCTTCAGTTCTAATTCCCATTCATATAGAACTGATCCTTCATAGAGAATCATTGAGGGAGATTCTCCAAGTACTATGATGTGGCATTTGTAACGCGCATATACAGAAGTGTTTCAACTATGCATTGTTGATGTCAATGGACTGCAATTACCACAACCATCAAAGTACTGAGACAAAGAGGATGAAGGAAATGATGCATAGCAACAGGATTCTCAAGACCAATGAGCGTGCTAGTTGTTTTTAGAAGGCACCTGTGCATGAGGCATTTAAAAATGCACACCAAACTATGAGAGGCTGCTCAGGAGAAGCTGTTACATCACCCTTGGAGGTGTGTGGAAGTTGTAGGCATGAGCTGGTGATGCGGAGCCAAGGTGCTCAAGGTGCTCCCCAGCAAAGTGGGAGAGGGTCGTTGCACAAGCGAACAGGGCCGTAAAAACTCCAGGAACCACAAGAGTATTCCTGAACGTTCAGCAGCTGGAGGAAGCAGCGTTACCCTCACGGGACCTGAAGGTGAGCAGGCATGCAGGAGCAGAGCCGTGGGAGAACGGAGGCACCAAGGTGGTCCAGAGTGGAAGGCAAATGGCAGAGCTGCGCCGCGTAAGTGTGAACGGGACTGACTACTCCACAAAGCCGGTGAGTCCGCCCAATCGAAGTGGAAACTCCTCGGCATTTGGGTGAACGCCCCAAACGCAGTTTGAACTTTGTAAAGCCACTTAGATAGAAACGATAACATTGATTGTGAGTCAAAAAGGCAGAATGCAAATGCGACCCCTAACAATGGGTACTTGGAATGCCAATATGTGGAAAACAATGTAAACCTTGAAAGAACTAGAAATACCAAATTGAAGAAAAGATATAAAATTGAATGTAAAGAGAAACTGTTACAAACCTATGGAAATAAGAAGTCCTGGCATGAGAATATACCAGGTAATTGTAAATCCATTGCAAACCCTACAGAGAAGTCCCAAAAAGGACAGTGTTTGATTAAACAAGGAACTTTTTAAAGAAGGAAATCACAAGGCTATACGGTGTTGCACCCAACAGGATTGTTTTGGGCCAAGGAGAGTCATAAAGAACTGTTAGAACAAGTGACAGTGCCATCCCATTTGAAGAATACAGCGAAAGGGAACCACCCTCTGGAACCAAGGGTCTGTTACTTAGGAGTACTTTATTGTTGGAGTTGTTATATTTTCATTTATGAACACTTTTTGCAAATACTAGGTTAAAGACCTTACCGTTCTCATCTTATTTAGTGTGTAGTGTGAAGGTCAGGATCGAACATTTGGACACAAGGACGGCATCCTGACAAAGACGGATCCTTAGTTTTTGGTTTTAGATAGGGAAATTCCTCTTAGACCAGGGTCAGAGAGGCATTTTCCCAACCTAGTTGGTTAATAAATCTTTAACCAAGAACATGAGCACTTTTCGCCCATCTTCATTTCTGGCTCGTTGCAGTGGTTAATTGCCTAACTAAAAAGTGAATGCAAAGAGACAAGGTAATTTTGAGGCATGTCCAAGTGAACGCTGCGAATCCGTTTGATGGGAGACCTACCAAAGTAAATGGCTCAGACAGGTTGTGGTAAGAAGTTGCCCTTTAAATGCTGGTATTCACGCTGTGGGCGTTGCAGGGGTGACATTTCTTGTTTGCGGTCCATACCTGACCTGTTTGGTTAGAAGCCACACCATGGGTTGAGGGAAATCATGATACAGCAAGTAACTGGGTTCAAGAGCCCAGTTGAAGCCCAATAAGCTAAGGCAAAGCCAGAAGAGAAGACTGAGAAGCCAGTCCAGAGAGGTCTAGAGGAGTTGACACCAGCTTCTTTCTTCCTTACGCGTATGAGACTTTGAATGGTCACTGTAGTCCAGGATTTGTGACCAAATTCTTGGCCAAAAAAAGTAACATTTGTTTTTTAAGTTGAGGGCAGCACGGTGGCTGAGGACATGCAATGTTTGACTAGATCATTTGTGTGTAGTTTTATTTATACCGGTCCCCGGAGCGACAAGGACTTGAGGCTCAATGGGAAAGACTTCACTAAAAGTGTAAATCCTAATTTTGTTACTTCATCCCTGAAACCTATTGCATTAAGAACTCACTTATTGTTAGTCATTTGGGCCCTCGTAGAATTCTGTCCAACAGTTAATTTTCCTGACAAAACTTACTTAGAACCTGGGAAATGATGCTGCCAATTAGGAGGAGGGTACACAAACTGTAGAAGCCCCTGTCCCTCGTTGCCACCTCCTGCGACATATGCAAGGAACCTAGAAATGGGAATGAGTGACCCTTTCAAATGGATTGTCCTCCCATGTATTCCTCATCTTTAGATATCATCCATTGCTGCTTTGGAAAAATAAACATCAGCAGGATGCTTTGCGTCGATGCCATCGACTGTCCCTCGAGGGCCTCTATTTCGAGGTTGAACTCCTCACGGATACATATAACATGCGCAGCACCCGTTGGCTTCAATTCCATTTTTCCGTGATGGCTAACGCTTTAATTACGGCGCGCTTCCGTTTCCTCAGACTGTGACAGATCGAGAAATGGCCACGTCATCTGCTTCATCAACCTCCCCACCTCCCAAAAACTGGGTTTAAGTGACATGACTGCAGTTTCAAGATGTCATCACAGAACCCCATAGGGTGTCTGTGGTGCCTTGGTATCGCGCACAGGACGGCAGACTGTGGGTCTTGCCATTCCATTACAGGTAAGTCCTTGAAGCAGCATACGGGGAAGTTAGCAGCGGATAGGCCCCCTCGACAACATCATCGAAAAGGTGCTTGTCAGACTGGTCTAGAGGTGACTACTGGGAGTAAAAGGTACAAATAAAATGCTCCTGTTCCAGGAGCGGTAAACCCCACTCCCTCTTCGAGAAAAATTAAGAAAAGGTGCCGTAGGTCTCCTTCCACTTCCTCCAATTCCTCGCCTGAGAGGGAGAATAGCCTGCCCAAGTAAGTCAGTGACTCCTTCCGAATGGGAGGTACAGGCAAAAACATGCACAATCGTCGAAGGCGTCTGACCAACCCCGCACCCCCTGCTCCTGTCGCGCCATCAAAGGCTGACCAGGAAAAGCCTTATCCAAATCCTGCATGCCCTTGAGCCCGGGAGATACGTCAGAGACCTTTACACTGTCTGATTCGACAACAGGACCAGTCCTTGTTCGAAGACTCCATCGAGTCGGAGGTCGGCCCTTCGAAGGCTCCATCGATGGCGTCTAAGTCTGTGACCCCAAGACTGTCAAAGCCATCAACACTGTTCGTGTCAACCTTAGATTCCATAGAAGGAAGTCGAGAAATCCTACAAGCCATTCCCTAGGAAGGATTTTTTTTTCTCTCCCCCACCCCCCCCCCATCTAGACAACCGACAGCAGATAGCCTAGTAGTTCAAGCAGCTACTTCCACATCCAGACAAGCGGCATACCCTACCCTGCCGCCAGATGGGGACGATCAATTGTTTTGACGCAATGGAGAAAACCATGTTTTCTGCTGGAAGAATGGCGCTAAAGTCGGCCAATGCCACAAGCCAAATTCTTCACCTTGTGGGACCATCTCCATGGCAGCTGAACACATTCATGAAGGGGTATGCTATAAGTAATTTATAATGCACCTGTACACCAGTGTTTGTAGACACGATAAGACGAGGGAGGACAAGACAAACTATCTTACCAGGCCTTGTGTCATTCAGATGGTACGAGAAGAGCAAGTGGAAGAGGAGTGTGGAAGGGAGTGCAAGGGAGAGCAGAGGGGGGAAAACAGGGAAGCAATGCTCTAGGTGCAGCTAGGGCAGCATAGCTCTGGGTAGTGCAAGGAGAACAAGGGACTGTAAGGTTACAGTTACAGCCCCCAAGTGCTTGTTGGGTCGTAAGCAGTGCAAGGGTGACTGTTCAAGAAAGAGCCTTGCTAGAGAGGGAGATGGGAATGAGGCGATTTTGAGTCTCTTCAGTCAGACTTGGACTCTGCAGACCGCATCAGCAGAGCCATGGCGGCGAGCACAGTGATGCGTAGGTTTGCATCGTTGAGGATGTCTGGATTCGCAACAGGCGTACAGTCCAGATTGCTAGACATGCTCTTTGACGGCACTCTGCTGTTTACCAGCAAGGCTGGTGAGAGCCTGGAGAAGCTGCAGACCTTGAAGGCGGCAGCCAAATCACTTGGTGATTCGCTCTCCCCTCTTGCTTCGCCACTCTTTAACTGCTTACGCTCTGTTCTCCCCTCCTCCCTTTACTTTCTTCTATGCACTTTCTCTATCAGAATTGACCCTGGACCTAGTATGATCGCAACATAGTCTGTCTGCTCCCCCTCCCCTTATTTGTATCCCACACCCCCAACAGCACTATCTGAAATGTCATCCGGCTTGGTATGGTAGTTGCTTGTGTTCCTCCCCTCCCTTTCTGCACCCCTCTTCCCTCACCTTTTTGTTCTCTGGTTCTACCAGAAATGTCGTCTGGCCTAGTACGGTAGTCGCCTGTCTGTTTCCATTTCCTTCCCACTCTCCCCCCTCCTCCCTTCCTTATCTGTGTCTTAGCGCTTGCACTAGCTGAAATGTCGTCAGGCCGAGTACGATAGTTAGACATCCTTACTGTTCATGGGCTGTAGGAATGTCTTGTATTTTCCATTGTTCCCTCCCTTGCCTTGTAGCGCTTTGAAACACATTGTGTATAGGCGCTATATAAATCATGTCACACCCCAGTGGATCTGCTTGGGGGGTTGGGGGGATAGGCCCTTTCATTACTGCTCCTGTTTTGGTAGAGCGAGAGGACTGGCCGGTACAAAGGGGCCAAAGAAAGTTCCCTCATGGTGGACTGGGGAGAGGTGCCAATTCCGACCAAGCAACAGCTACTTTACACTCAGCTGCTAGTTCAGCCGCCTCAAAACCTCTGAGGCCTTATCCCACAAAACCCTGGTGCTAGGCAAACTCTCGCAGTAGATGCAAAAATAGCGAGGCATTACTTCAGATTCATGGGCATTGGAAACATTAGCCCAGGGTTACTGCCTCCACTTTTTAAGAAGGCCTCAAGATCATCCTCTTGGGAGCCACTCAATACAAGTTCCATATCTGCTCCTTTTGCAGGAAATGTTGCCCATGCTAGAGAAAAGTGCTATAGAACCAGTACCTGTGACGAAGAGGAACAATGTGTGGTACTCTTCTTATTGCTTAAACCCCAAGAAGGGCAGGGGATTTAGACCCATCTGGGGCTTGACATGTTTGAACAAGCTTCCCAGGAAGGTCAAGTGCAAGATGTTCACCCCTTTCTCAGATCCTTCAGGCCCTCCAGCTCCAGGATGCTTGCACTTTCATGTGCCCGAGTATCGCCGTTGGCAGTTCTCAACAATTTGAGTTCTGCCATTCGGGCTGACCTCCGCCCGATGGTTTTCACCAAGTTGATGGTGGTGGCAGCGAGTCTCAGGAAAGGGTAGGGGGTGGAGGGTATTCACGTTTACCCCTACCTGGATGATTGGCTGATCAAGGCCCATTCCCCCCCAAACGGGTACTGGAACATGTCGGCAGGTACTCTCTCCAGTCTGAGCTTCTCCCTCATTTTCAACGAGACACATGATACCATCTCAAAGACTCCAGTTTATTGCAGCAGTCCTGGATGCATCATTGGGGGGGAAAGCCTTGCTACCTGAGGTGGGGGCTCAACACATTTTGCAGATGGTCCCCAAATTCCAGAGTTCCCAGCGTCTTCCAGCCTTCGATTTACTGAGGTTGCTTGGCCACATAGCATCCTGAATTTTCCTAGTGCTGGAGGCTCACCTGACTATGATATCCGTCCAATGGCCCTCAGAACCCAGTGGTCTCTATTCTTGGACAAGATGTCAGATCTGCTTCAGGTTCCCAGAACACCAGCAGCCAACACAGGACTCCTGGGCATTTTGCAGGTGTTGCGTAGCAGCATTTACCTAACCGAAGCCTGACACAAAGCAGAAGGGTCCAGCAGGAACTGAGAGGCACAGAAGCCAAGTAATGAAGGCAGTGAGACTGGAAGAAGCGCTGAACGACCACCACTGGCTTGCCGCGAGAGGAACAAAGCATGCCAGCAGGAACTGGAGAGCCCAGAGAAAGGAAGCTGGGACACCGGGGCATATAGGAAGACGAACCAAAGGCAAGTAATTAAGGAAGCAAATGAAATACTTAAAGGAAGGAACTTGTGAACGTTTCTTTGAAAGGGAAAACAGAAGAAAAAGTAAGACTTTCCCATTTTGAAAGTATGCAATACATAGTCCTGACAGGATAGTGTACCAGGCCGATACAGTATTAGAAAAAGAAATGTATGAAGATAACGCGTTTGGACAGGGGAGCAGAGCCAACATGAGAAGCCCTGGAAGTAAAATACACCAGGCAAAGTAAAAAGCTGCTAGTGTGTGCATTTAAAGTCCTGGCATGATGGGTTTTGAGGTTATAGACTTTTTTTACCTCTACATGGAATGAGTGGGTTGACAATTGTGACTTGGAACGTCAAAGGTCTGAATTGCCCTGGGAAAAGGAAACCAGTGATGGCGAGGATATGGAGGGCGAAGGCAGACTTGTGGTTTATTGTTGCAGGAAACGCATTTACTGGAGGCAAAAAAGTCCTAATTGGCTCAAGATATCCTCGTGAATTGTCGAATCCTAAATAGAGTGGTTGGTATTCTGATTTGGAAATGTATGGATATAAACATTTTCAATGGATGGTGCGGGGTGTAGGTGATTTTACTGATGTGTTCGAATATGCAAAGTCTTTGAAAATGATTATTGCTAAGTGATCGAAAAGGTGATTTCGAAATTTGCCGCAATGTAGAAAAGTGGAAACATTCAATACGGAATGCCATGCAATGACAAAAATTTGCAATAATACGTTTCTATCATGCACTGTTAACAGAGATGACATACGTACTGTTCACAAATCGCTCATTTCCACTTGCATGCCTTCTATGGGATGATTTATGAACCAGCGGATGGTGATCTATGGAGTTTTGCCACTGGTTCCCCTGTGCACATCGGACAAGACATGAATGAAAGGTGTTCAATGGCATCGCTCCCGCAGCTGCACACCCTATAGGCCGACAGGTTAAAGACTCTGGTTATGGTAAGGCAAGGGATTATATCAGCACTGTCACCTTGCATTAACCGCGTGTGCCAAGTGTGGAGTCATTTTGACACGCTGGATTTAAATGTACAAGAATTAAACTCTTAAGGCAAGTGACGGCAGCTTAAACATTGCACTCACTCCTGGCGTGCTTTAGGAGCCAACGCAGTGTCTTACGTTCTTAATTACAATGATTGATTCATGCATGTTGATACTTCTATTGATGCATTTTCGTGTGTTTTTATTGCAGCCGTATAACTGTAGCCGAAAGCAAGAGGTGACAGCATGGTGCAGGGAGGGGGGGTACATATTTGCAGACAATATTCGGAAACATTGTATATTTAGAATAGTTTTCGGAGAAGTGGAATTCAATCAAATTGCATTCGGTATCTTATACGGAAACGGATGGTGAGGGCCGGATGATTTTTACAAATGTATAGTGGGAGGGTACTAACGTTGGGTTGTGTTTACGGTCCCTGCTCTCCAGGAAAAGTGTGTGATATGCATGGGGAAACATGAATACTCCTACATCCCGCCCCCTTTCCTCTATACTTTTGGGACATTCCGTCCTGTGGGACGGGACGGGAGCTCTTTTGTAAAAAAGCATCAAATTGAAACATTTGTCCTTTGTCTCTGTTTACGCAGGGTACCGCATGCGGCCGTAACCCTGCCCTCCTTAGCTCCGCCCCATGCATCGCCCTTCTGTCCTTTTCTCTGCATGGTCGGAGCTGGACGCCCTAACATCACTGGGAAGACTTTTTTTTATTTTTTTTATTTTTTTTTTCCCGTTGTCCTTCTCTCCTGCTCCGGTTCTGCGGTCACGTTGTCCTCCGTCTATGCCGAATGTCTGGGATTTTCCACTTGTTCCTTGCGTCTCTAAGTTACGGCTTCACTATTCTCTCTGCTTGGAGTGTCTGGGACCGGATCACCGTTGGGACTAGTGTTTCTTCTGTGACTCCTTTTCGGTCCGGGCACTTCAACGTTCTCTTTGTAGGTGGGAAATCTCCAGAAGGTTCCTCCATCGCATTTCCAACTCTTCATTGATGGAAAGAAGAGACGCCCGGTAAGTTCTTTACTTTTCAGGGCACCCCAGCCAGGGGACTCCTTCCCGGGATCCTCCAGGTCCGGGAGGTGCTTCATAAACTCTGCTACCGGGGTTATCCCTGAGGTGCCTCACAGGCTTAATAGGCATACCGTGGTTTTCTCTGAGGGTTTCTGCCAGGGGCCTGCCTGTACCAGATTACGATCCGAGGTTCACTGATGAGATGCAAATAGCCAGCATAGTCGTGCTGAGGCATTGGGTACCGGAGTTCGCTCCGAGATCTCCTTGTTAGGAGCTTCCCGCACAGACACCAGGGTGCGCCCTGAGGCCTTCTGTATCGAACCACAGTTCAAGGCCCCTCTCGGGGGAGCTATTCAGACCAGATTCTGTTCCGAGGTTCCTCTTAACAAGCCTTAGGTGTGTACCAACAGAACTGAGAGGCCTGTTGAGGTCTTGTCTGTGAGGTGGATTCCTCAACTTTCCCGCGGTGTTACCGGTTCTATTGAGGGGGGCACCGGGTGAGGTTGTCGACCATCTCCCGTTACCGGCTTTGCTGAGGTTCCTCCTTTTGGAGGCTAATTCAAGGGGCAGGATGTCTAGTAAACATCCAAAGCCCCACAGTACCGGCTATGCCGAGGTTCCTTGTGTCAAGGCTAAAATTTCAGTCCAGTCCTGTGACCAGCCTGTGGAGTCAACTGCCTCATCACATGTGACTCAGTTCTCCTCAGATGTTCACAAAATGGCGGGCGGTCCTGTGGTCTACGGTGGCCATTTTGGATTCTTCCCTCACACCCACGCTATCGTCAGCAGGTGCTGGGAACCCTCTTTCAGTGGACAGCCTTTTCCACGCGATAGTGTGAATCCATTCCGGCCTTCCTATAACTGGCATGCTCAGATGCCATTACCACATTCGGTCTTGCTTCCTCCTACATCTGCCCCATTGGTCTATGTTGACCCGGTGGGTGGCGGGCCTTCTTGGCAGCCCTCTTCACTTCATTCGTGGGGGTCATGCCCCTCATTAGAGGCCTCTGCCCTCCAACGTTTTGGCAGATGATGCCTTTATGGGAAAGTTCTGATCCCATGAGGGTACTTTAAGGGCCTCTTTAGAGAGACCTGACCTCCAGACTCCATTGCCTGCCCCGACAGTTTGTCGCCCCAGTGGTTGCTCCTCCTCCTGCCTCCCGGCTCTTCCGCCTCTGCCTCCCTTGTCACCAGTGGACAAGTCCTCAGCAGAGCGTGATGTCGATCTGATGCCTGTCGCATCGCAGTCGGGGGACCCGGATACTCCAGACGACCCCTTGGCAGATCAGGATAGTGAAGACCAGCCCCCTCTGTCAGAGCATTTCAAGACCGGGTACTGGACATGTCACTCCTGGACATACCAGTGCATGAGGCATCTGCTCTGCAGGAAGGGGTGCTATTGGGGGCGCTAACCTTGTCTCCACAGGAGTGCACCAGCCTGTTCCTTCAGAGGGACGTCTTGGCCGAGGCCCGCAAGGTCTGGGATAAGCCCCACACCGGGCTACACATGACTAAAGGGATTGATGCCCAGTTTAGGCTTTGCACCTCCGAGGAAGTAGCATTGGCATCTCCGCTCCCGTCCTAGACAGTGGTAGCGGCCGCCACTCTGCAATCTAAGCCGGCTTCTGCGACTTCCACCGCTGTGGCCTAGGTAGGTTCTGTCCAAGGATGACAAATTACTCGATTCCTTGGGCAAGAAGATTTTTTGCCAACTCGACGCTGCAGTTGCGTCAAGCTAACAGTTTATTTTAGCGGAAGCAAATATGAAACTGGAGAGATTTGGCTAACTTCCAAGAGTTCATTCCTGCTGACAGATCGGAAGACTTCAAGGGCGGTCTTTCAGACGCCAGGGTGTTGGCGCAGGATATGCTGGAGGCTTCTGCGCACCATGTTCAACACCTCGGCTCGAGGCCTCATGCTTGGGGTGGACACCTCTCGTCAAACTTGGCTTCATGCAACAAAGTAACTCGGGTGGAGCTAGCTTCCCTGTACAAGCTTCCAAGTTATGGAACACTATCCCTGCTTCCTTGCGAGCAGAATCCTCATTCAACCTGTTCAAACACAACATTAAGTGCTGGCTTCATCATTTGGACGCTATGACAGCCTAACCTCTTGACTTTCGCTGACACACCTTGTAATTTAATGTATATCTACGCACTTGCAATACTATGTTTGTACCTATCTGTAACTGTAACGTAACCTTTGTTGAATGTGTTAATTGTAACTGTAACCAGATCTAATTTACGCGCCCTTATGCCCCCGGGCCTGGCTGCGCTTTATAAATAAATAAATACAAATACAAAGTTTTCGAAGGAGGTCCAAGATAAAGTTTTAGACCTGTCTTTTGATGGCAAAGAGCTGTTTCATTCTTCGACGGATGACGAGCTCACCAAGACTTAGGCCAGCACGCAAACTGCCAATTCTGTTGGTGCTAGTCCAAGCCGGAGTCAACGCTCTGAGATCTGGATCCCAGTCTCAGCCCTCCTCAGGCTTCAGAGGGTTCCAGGGCCACAGGTCTCGTAGAACTGACCTGCTGAGAGGTAGCTCCTGTCAGACAGCAACGAGGTCTGTTTTTTCTCTCGGTCTTCAGCCACCACTTCAGGGACTGGTAGTCTCTCTGCCGAAAAGTCTGCAAAATATTTTTTGGCGCTCGCACGAGACTCGGGTGGGAGGATGAATCTCGTCTCATCTGGAGGCGCGGCAAACCATCACCGACAACTGGTGGGTTTTGTCAATCGCTTGGGCGGGCTTCCGTTTGACCCTACCCCACCCTTCAACCCTCCCTTTCAGCAGTCAGCAACACCCTCCCTCAGAGCCGAGGTCCAGAAGCTTCTCCAGAAGCTTCTAGATCTCAGGGCGACGGAACCTGTTCCTCTAAGGGAACGAGGGGAGTGATTTACTCTCCTCTGTTTACGGTGCCAAAACCCAACCAGGCTGGCCTGCGCACCATTCTAGACCTTTCCCTGTTCAACCTTTCTCTTCCCTAAGAGAAATTCAAGATGATTACGCCCTGCTAAATGAAGTCCACTCTTTAGAATGGCGGCTGGCTCAGCGTTGTGGACCTTCAGGATGCTTGTATGCATATCCTGATCTGAAGCCCGCATCGGAAATATCTGCGGTTCTCCTTGGGAGAGGAGCACTATCGGTTTTGAGTGCTCCCTTTTGGTCTCAGCTCTGCGCCGTATGTCTTCACAAAGATGTCAGTCATTGCGGCTTTTTTAAGGCTACAGGGTATTCATGTGTATCCATATTTGGACGACTGGCTTCTGCGCAGTCCCTGTCCGGTGAAGTCTCGAGCAATCTTCAGTCTCTCCTCAGCTCCTGTTCAGTCTTGGGCTGTCGGTGAACTTGTGACAATCCTCTGACGATCTCTCAGGACCTGATATTCCTGGGTTTCTGTTGGAACACGATTGACTGCAGGGTGTACTTGACGGACAGGATGGCAGAACTGTTAACCACATGTCAAGTCTTCACTCAGCCAGAGAGCATGTCTGCTTGTTCATTCCAGAGGCTTCTGGGCCTCGTGCTTGCTCTTCCCCTGGCGCGTCTCCAGGCGGTGGACCTGGACACAAAAATAATCCCGGTTCCACCCTACATGTCAGACCTCCTTTGGTGGTCTACTTCCGGGCAATCTGTCGGTGGGTGCGCCCTTTCAGGAGCCCTCCACCTCCCCACCCGCCAGGTGACCATTACGACTGACTCCTCCCTTATCGGATGGGGCGTGACATGGATGATCTTCAAAATTTTTGACCTGTGGTCACCGCAGGACAGACAATTTCACATAAATTATCTGGAACTTCTGGATTTTTTTTTCCTCTTCCCCTGGAGCTCAAAGCGTTCAAGCCAGGGATTGTGATCAAGGTGGTCCGCATCTGCACGGACAATGCAGTATCCATGAGTCAACAAGCAGGGGGGGTACCAGGTTACCTCACCTCGCCTTGTAGATCTAGCCACTCAGATCTGGAAATGGGCCGTCCAGCATGGTGTTTGGCTGCTGGTGGTACACATTCCAGGCCAACGGAATGTAACTGCAGACTCTCTCGGCCGGCGAGCGGTGGTCAGCTGCGAGTAGGAGCTGAACACAGCGATCCTCTCTGAAGTTTTTTGCCATTGGGGCACTCCAGAAGTGGACCTCTTTGCGACTTCATTTAACAGGAAACTTCCTCTTTATGCTTCTAGGAACGGGCTCGGAGCCTCTTCCCTGGGGGATGCTCTCGAGATTCTGTGACACAACATGAGGGCCTATGCCTTCCCACCTCTTCCTCTGATTCACCGGGAGCTATGCAAGCTCAGGTACCCATTGACTAGCACTCCCCCGTTCATAACCCTGTGGTGGCCAGCCATATTCTGGTTTTCGGAGCTTCAGCATCTGTCAGTCTGCTCACCAGTCAGGCTTCTGCTGATTCCCGACCTGCTTCACCAGAGCGATCAGCAGTTATGGCACCCCAACCCACAATCATTCAGCTTGGTGGCCTGGTGCCTGAGTTCAGATCTTTTAGAGGGTTTCAATTTGTCCGTGGATAATATACATATTATCCAAGCGGCTAGAAAACCTTCGACCAGGTCTCAGTATAGGAGCAAATTGTTTAGCTAAAAAGCTGGACCCCAGAGAAGCTGCTATCGACACAGTGCTGTCTTTCACTTCTCATCTGGCAGCTTCAGGCATGCATGTTTTGTCTTGTGGGACTTGTCGGCTATCGCCACCTACCTGTCCACAGACTCTTGCTCTTTATCTTTGACAAACCCTGTCATTAAAAGGCACTTTGCAGGTCTGTTGCATCTGTATCCACCGGTGCGCCACTCGCATCCAAAGTGGGATCTGAATGTGGTCCTTACTGCTTAGTCATAAACCCTTTGAACCCATGGCTTCGGCAGACTTGAAATTCCTTTCATGGAAAATGGCCGTTCTGATTGCGGTAACTTCGGCGAGGTGTGTAAGCGAACTTCAAGCCTTGTCAGTAGAACATCCATTCCTCACTTTTCACAAGGATAAGGTTGTCCTCCGGACCAATCCCTCTTTCCTTCCAAAGGTGGTATCTGATTTTCATCTGAACCAGTCTATTTCCTTACCAGTTTTCTTCCCAGAACCGGCTTCAAATGCCAAGAGGGTTCTGCATAATTTGGATGTAAGGCGAGCTCTTAAGTTTTATTTGGACCGAACATCTAATCTTCGGAGCTCTTCCCAGCTCTTGGTGACCTTCGGGGACCCAAAAGGAAAGATGGTTTTGAAGGCAACTATCTCCCGGTGAATTGCTTCCTGTATCTTTGAAGCATATTATTCCGTTCAGGGCCTTCAACCTCCAAAGGGAATTCATGCCCATCTTGTGCGGGGCAAGGCATCTGCCATTGCCTTCCAAAAGTATGTTCCCTGGGAAACCATTGCCAAGGCAGCCACGTGGGCTTCCCATCAGCTTTTGGGAAGCATTACTGCTTAGACCTGAGCTCCAGGGCTGATGCTCAGTTCGAGCAAGCTGTTCTTAAAAACCTTTCAGTAAAGGAGTTCCATCCATCCGTTATACTGTAAGGCGTGCTTGGTAATCTCCTAAAAGTATGGAGGAAAGCGGACGGGATGTAGGAGTATAATAAAGTTACTCACCGTAGTGACAACCTTATTCCTAGTCCATAGTCCCCTTTCCGCCATACACCCGCCCGCTGTCCCCTCTAAAAAGTATCCTATTATTGCTTAAATGGTCTCAGACCTGGCGATAGAAAAGGACTGAAGGGCGATGCACGGGGCAGAGCTAAGGAGAGTGGGGTTACGGCCGCGTGCAGTACCCTGCATAAAAAGAGAAGGAACCATTTTTCAATTTTATTCTTTTTTACAAAGTACTCTGGTCCCATCCCACAGGACAGAATGTCCCAAAAGTATGGAAAAAAGGGGACTATGGACTAGGAGTAGGACTAGGACTTTATTATTTTAGGAGGTGATTTCCATTGTCATTTACCATAAAATGGATCGTACTGGTCAATGTAGAGTCGCACATTTTAGAATGTGTAAAGAATTTGCTCTTTTTCTTCAAAAGTTTCACTTGGTAGATGTGTGGAGGGTCATTCCTTCCATCTGTTAAGGAATATACTTTTTAATTAAGCAATTAATTTGCTGGTACATGACTTTCTCTAGGATAGACTATATATTAGTACCTGAGGTTTATAGACAGTGTTTTTTGGTGTGGTTATTAGGGAACACAAAATTTCAGATCATGCCCTGATGTATTTCCGTTTGGACCATGGCAGGGAGTGTACTTTTGTCAGGTGGCGTCTTAAAACCGGGATTTGGGAAGCTTTAGATTCAGTGACAGGTATTCAGAAATGTATAGAGTTGTTTTTTGGAGAAAAAAACAATTGGTTAATCAGATGCCACTATGGTATGTGATAGTTTTAAGGGGGGGTGAGGGGGGCTGGGA
Organism: Ambystoma mexicanum; assembly: GCF_040938575.1. NCBI lineage: Eukaryota > Metazoa > Chordata > Amphibia > Caudata > Ambystomatidae > Ambystoma > Ambystoma mexicanum. The sequence continues at coordinate 58,541,677 of NC_090938.1, forward strand.
ATTGATTAATAGAACTTCTTACATAAGGAAAAAAGGTTTACTAGAACTGAGGTCGCTTGAGAGAGCTATCCCAGCTACAACTGAGATATGCACAAGATAAGAATACGGACCGATTGAAGTTGGTTGTAGACAAGAACATCTAACTAGTAAACCTAATTCTGTGGCTGAAAAGGGCCTCCTCTTTATGAGACAGATATATTGGGAAAGTGGTGATAAGAGTGTGGCAAACTATTAGGCAAAAGATTAAAAGGGATGACTGAGAAATCATTTATTCAGGGTGTGGATGATGAGAAACCAGAGGGTTTCTCGCCCGCTAGTCCCCAGGGATCTTTTGCGGCCAGGGCACGGCCATCACCTTTGGATCCAGACCCTGGGGGTGGACCACTGCGAGAGGATCATCTTGGTGAGGGGTGTTCGGGGAGTGTGGGGTGAGATAGCCGATGGTGAGACGAGGTCTACCCACCCCTTTTTTTTTTTTTTGTTAATCTACCCCACCCAACTCCCCCATACCCCTGCCCTTATACCCCCCCCAGCAACCCTCAACCTTTTTCACGAACACTGCACCGAGGAAGAAGGTGACTAAGAGTAACCAGACTTTTGAATGGATTGTGTCCTCCCACGTATTCCTTATCTCATATTTCCAATATCCAGCTGATCTGCTTCAGAAACTAAATCTTTTTCAGCAGAGGGCGCTGCGTGTCGATGTCAGTCGACTGTATGTCCCTCGGAGGCCTCCGTCTCGATGTCGACATCACCGAAGGCATATATAGCGCACGCAGCGTCCCTTGGCTTCAGTTCCAGTCTTCTGCGCTAACGTTTTGGATACGGTATGCTTTGTTCCTTTGTGAGAATCTTCGGGAGAAATCTTAAAAAATGGCTCCGTAGTCAGCATCTTCCACTTCGAAATCGGGATTTAAAAAACTGCTATGACTACGGGTCAAAGATGTCTGTTACGGACCCCCACAATATGCTTGTGGTGTCTGGGATCTGCTCATCCTTCGTTTGAGTGCGAGGACTGCCTGTCCATGACATCGAAAGCCCTGAGGGAGCGCAGAGGAAAACTTGCAGCAGGTAGGATCCATGAGTTCCCATTGACTCTGTCAAAAAGACAGACATCTGGCGAGTCTAGAACGGTTTCTCCCTGCGGTAAGAAAAGTAAAAGATCCCAAAGTGGTTCCCACCATTCCTCATCGTAAAGACACAGCATCATAGGTCGCAATCTTCGTCTCTGAACGGGTCGTCTGTCCAACAAAAAACAGCCTCCCCAGCTCAGTGGGAAGAACTTAGGCTGAAGATGATGAAAGTATTTGAGAATGCGGGCCTTGACACCCTCAAGTACTGTCGAAAGCCATGTTCGGGTTGAAAGACCAGATGAGCATAAAAATAAGATCTGTGAACCATTGGGCCTGGCAAGCAAAACTCCTTGAGTGTCCTAAAGATCCCTCTTGTCAAAGTTTCTTTGAGGACCAAGTTGTTGATGCCGAGAGACTCTTCATTGACTCCATCGGCACCAAAAGACAATTTGTCGACTCCATCGACACAAACATGGTCATCGACAGTTCGAGTTTTGGCTTCCTCGATGCTACTGGCATCGACGAAGACGTCGACAGTATCGACAATCTCTGCACCTTAGTCGATGAATATGACCCCATCTGGTATCGTGGAAAAAACAAATACCCCTTTACCTAGAGCTGACTTTTTCAAATCTTTACTCAATGAGCACGCAGAACCATCATCTGATAAATAGAGACCCTTTGGCCTTTATATGGTACGCCATCACTTCCTGAGGCCCTAATATCTAACAAATCCAGAATAAAAGACCTTCAAGAGTGCCTACATAATGCAGTGGTTTGGACACCTCACCAGAGGTAGTTTGGCAGATCAGATCCATTTGTTCATGCAGAAGTAACTTATGTCGAGGGTGGTTGAGTACATGTAATGGAGTAGACAAAGCCCAGTTTTCGAACAAGATGACCTGACAGATTGCGGGACCTCCCGAAGACCCAATTGTTCCATTTGATGCAGCTTTACAAAAGCATGTAACTACCAATTGGGAGGCGCTGGAATTTAATCCGGTGGTCCACAAAAACTGACTTCTAAATAAAAGGTGTCAAGCAGTGACCCCTATTTGTCAAAGTGCCCAACTCCGGAGAGTCTGGTGGTACAGGCTGCTACCTCAACCACAAGACAAAGGGGGTCATTACTTGTTTGGAGGCAGCCATGGCGTTATTAGCACTATGGCTGCCTCCAAACCCGGTCCGGTCTCACTGAATGGGGATTTATCAGGATTTATCCGAACTGGGAGGACCCAGTAAGTCTCCATTCAGTAAACCATTCCCCATAGGGCTCAATGGGAATGGGGAAGGCGCTAATAACGGGCCTGCAAATTGCGGGCCTGTTATTATCTCCAAGGTCCCTTAACGGGTCCCGTAAAGAACGGCTGGTCAGACCAGCTGCTCCTGCTGGGACCCGCAAGGGATGTTGCAATAGGGCGGTAAGGGTTTACCAGCACCGGCATCCTTAACGGCGCCCGTAAACACTTACCGCAATCTCGGAATGACCCCCAAAATGTCTACCCTACTATCTCTCCTGATAGGGATGAGTGTTACAATGCTCTAGGCAAGAAGGCTGCAAGTATGGCCCTGAAGTCAGAAAATTCCACGTGTATGTTGGCTAGGTGACGCTCACCCTTTGGGGGTGTGTATCCATGGCGGCTGATCCTATCCATAAAGGGCAAGAATGAGATGTGTTTTTGAAACTAGTCAAGGATGGAAAGGACGCTATGTGTGAATCCCTCCAGACTGGTCCCGACTCTGCTGACTGTACTAACCGCCATTGCTCTGCTGATACAGTTATATGCAAGTTTGCCTGGTTAAGGACGTCCGGCTTTGCTCTGGATGTACAATCTAGACTGCTTAACATGCCCTTTGACGGCACACATTTCTTCGGTAACAAGACTGATGAGTCTGGAGAAATGACAACTAAATTCCTTGGTGCTGTGATTAGATGACCTTCAAATTGCTCCAAGGGTACGACCTGGAGGGGTAGGTCCTTTCGTCACAACTCAACATTTGGAAAAGTCAGAGGACAGTCAGTTCAAAGAGGCCAAAGATTACCCTGTGGTTGTCTGGGAAGAGGTACTAAGACCGCCTCAGCAGCAGCTACTTTGCCATCAGCCACTGCGTCAGCTGCCCCAAAACCTCTCTGAGGACTTGTTTCACAAACTGCAGTGGGAGGCAGACTCTTGCAGCATCTGAAAGAATGGGTGGCTATTACTTCAGATGCATGGGCATTGGAAACAATTGCCCAGGGTTTACTGCCTTCCCTTTCTAAAAAGGGCCGGAGCCATCCAACGGGTAACGGCTCTTTCAAAGTTCCAGATCCACTCCTTATAATATTAAGCCTGCTAGAGAGTTGCTATAGAGCAAGTACCTGTAGCGGAGAGGAACAAGGGTTGGTACTCCCTGTACTTTCTAATTCCAAAAAAGGACAGAGGATTGAGACCCATCTTGGACTTGCGAGACTTGAACAAGTTATTCAGGAAGGACCAGTTCAAGATGGTTACCCTTTATCAGATCCTTCAGGCCCTCCAGCTTCAGGACTGGATGGTATCATTGGACCTTCAGGATGCTTACTTTTCATGTACCAATCCATCACAAGCACAAGAGGAACCGGAGGTTCGCTATTGACGGTTATCAGTTTCAAGTTCTGCCATTTGGACTGACCCTGCAAGTTTTCCCCAAGTTAATGGCGGTGGCGACAGCGAGTCTCAGGAGAGATGGGATTCACATCTACCCCTACCTGGGCGATTGGCTGATCAGGGCCAGTTCCCCCGTACAAGGCCCTGGAACATCTCGGCTCCACCTGTCGCTCCCTTCAGACTGGGCTTCTCCCTCAACCTCAAGAAGTCGCACATACCATCTCAAAGGCTCCAATTCATTGGAGCAGTCCTCGATTTATCACTGGGGAAAAACCTCGCCACCAGAGGTGAGGGCTCCAGACATTATGCAGATGGTCACCAAATTCCAGAGTGCCCAGTCTTCGACTTTCTGAGGTTGCTTGGCCTCATGGCATCCTGCATTTGTCTGGTGCCAGAGGACTCTCAGAACACAGTGGTCCCAAATGTGAGGAAGGATGTCAGACCGCCTACAGATTCCAAGAAGAGTCTCAGAAGACCTCCGATGGTGGGCCTTCCAGGAGAACATTCCGAAAGAACCTTTTTGGCAACCATGGCGGGCGATGACGGTAGTGACGGACGCCTCGCTCACGGGGTAGGGGAGCCCACGCAAAAAATCTGACAATCTGCAATCGTTGGTCTCCATCGAGGTCCAAACTACACATCAACCTTTTGGACCTGAGGGGTATCAGACTAGCGCTGAAGACCATTCTGACCTCTGTACGGGGAAAGAACGTCCTGACAATGACGGACAGCACAGTGGCCATGTACTGCCTCAAAAAAGAGGTGGTGTAGGGTCACTACCACTGTGCAGAGAGGCAATGCAGCTCTGGTTCTGAGCAAGCCGAGAAGGGATCTCACTATCGGCAGTTCACTAGCTGGGGTGGAGAATAGAGCAGCGGATGCTCTGATCGGGCAGAGCAGTGTCCGAGTGGGAACTAGCTCAGGAAGTCCTTGAAGAGATTTTCACCCTTTTGGGAACCCCTTCAAGTGGATTTGTTCACGCAAGTGTGAACCGGAAGTGTGAACAGTTCTAGGAGACAAGTTTGTGGTGGACTGGGAATTTCCACTCAGTCGCCGTAATTCCTCATGTGATCAGGAGGTTGAGAAGGTTCGGGAAATCCATGATCCTAATTGCTCCGGATTGGGCCAGGAGAACGTGGTACTCAGACCTCCTGGACATGTCCAGCTGCCCTCCAATACATCTCCCACAAAGAGGATTTTCTCTCGGAAGGTCTGGTTCTCCATCCAGAGGTCGGGGCACTCAGCCTTCACGCATGGTTTCTGAGAGGCTGAGATACAAGGATTGGGACCTCCCGGATGACGTAATGGAGATTTTGCTTTCGGCCAGGAGGCCAGCAACTAAGTCTTTGTACAACAAATGCTGAATCTGGTGTAGAGATAAGAATGTTGATTCATTTACATGTAATACACCTATGGTGTTATCCTTTTTGTTACACCTAGCTAATCTGGGGCTCCAGATTGGTACTATTAAAGGATCTATTGCACTTTCTATATGTAAGCGCGCTTCGGAGGAGGTATCTTGCGTCCTAATTCCTCTAATACAATTCCTGAAAGTATTGACAATTCCCTCCGATTTGGGATCTCAATTTGGTGTTGAAATGTATGATGTGCTCCTTTCGAGCATATACATGCCTTTCCTTTTGAGGCTGCTAACCTTAACCATCTTCTTAGTAGCCATTACTTCTGCCTGAATGGGTGAGTGAACTTAAGGCTTTATCCCGCAAACCTCCATACACTAGTTTCTTTAAGGACAAGGTGGTCCTTAAGGTGAAAACCACCTTTTCACCCAAGATTGTATCTGAATTCCATCTGACTCAGAAAATAACATACCGTCATTTTACCCTCCTGCGCACCATACGAAGGAAGAGGAGAGCCTACACAAGGTTGATCCTAAACCTGCACTAAGTTTCTAGATCACCAGAATGGCAACACTGGGACAAGATGACCTTGGCTACTCAGGCCACAGGTTGGGTATGGCAATCACTAAACTGGTGTTATCCATATGGATAATACTGGCAATATCTGAATGCTACAGATGTGCGGGAAAAGATCCACCAGAAGCCCTTCGGGCTCATTCGTCCGTACATACTGTCACCTAACAATACAGTTTGGATTCTTCTTCAGGCTGGCAAGGCTTATTTGGTAAGGCAGTTTTGCATTCTGTGCACACAGACCTATGAGAAATACTAAATTTCCATGAGAAATTCTGACTTCCTCCACCAGAAATACTATCATAAGATGAGGCATATATGCGAGGACACAATCAGTTTGAAGAACAAGTTAGTTACCTGGTAACGTTCTTTTGACTGGATGTTCTTTCCACATATTTCTTATCGTCCCTCCGAAACTACCCTGCAGTAGAATTTCCTTTGCTATTGCAGTCTGTCCTCTCTCAGGAAGATTAACTGTTGGGTATAGGATAGATACTACATTCGTAAAAATGGGCCTGAAGTCAACGTACGCTGCGCATGCTATTTCTGTCTTTGGTGACATCGACATCGAGACGGAGGCCTCCGAGGGACATCGAGTTGACAAACATTGATGTGCAGCGCCCTCTGCTGAAAATATTCAGAAGCAGCTAAACCGGATATTGGAAATATCATACAATAAGGAAATACGTGGGAGGAACATCCAGTCGAAAGTATGTTACCAGGGCTAAGTAACTTGTTCTTCTCCAGCATTGGATCTTTCATGGATTCACATGCTTGGAATATTCCCCGTCGTCAGACTGGGACCCCTCGGTACACATATATAGCCTTTTCCTATAGGAAAACTTCCGACACTTTTGTGTCCTATCTACGTCCTTTTACGACCCGCCTACGCACGCTCCGCAGGCTGTCCCAGTATAAGAGGCCCGCCCCCGCCGTTCCCCTTCAGATTTCAACCGTCTCCAAAGTAGTGGGATCTCCTCGTGTTGTCTTACTATTTTGTACTAGGTTGCCTTATTGGATTTCGAGTACGATATGTCCTCTGTATCAGGAAAAGCGCTGTTCCGTCCATGCGCGACGTGCGGCTTGAAAAAGGTTTACGAGGGGGACGACCATATGGATTGTATATATTGCCTCCACCCTCACCATTCGGCGGATGCCTGCGAAATATGCAAGGGGTTTTCTCAAAAAACCCTCAAAGACCGGAACCGACGCCTGGTAACATGGCTGAATGAGGGTGCGGGAGCATACCCCCCCTCGGAGGTAGGCTCCACACAGTCGGCGAAAACATCACACCGCGCTGCCTCGTCGGAACCACCGGCGAAGAAATCTAGACCGTCGGAAAAAGAGTCGTCTGGAACTCACTCCACTACAGACTCCTCGTCGAAGAAATCATCCTCATCAAAAAGGCATGAGAAGGAAAAGAAATCCTCCTCTGGCGATCATCACAGATCGACCACGAGTCGAGTAAAAGCGGGCACGGTGTGGAGAAGGCGGGACCGCCAAAACCACCTGCGAAGCCTGCGTCGTCGACGGCGATCCAGTCAACGGCCGCCTTCCCGCCACTAGCGCAAGGGGCATCCTCCGTCCCGTCGACAATGGCGTCGACGAGAGCCTCGTCGACGGGGGTCCTACAGGAGGCCTGGAGGCCTGAAGTCTTCGATCCTACCCCCCCAGAGGCTTTGCTACAAGAGCAAGCTATGTTGCTGTCCTCGGAGGACGAGTGCGAGAGAGTGGCGGGCCCAGCAGACCTAGGGCTACGAGCGGCTGACAAGTCGTCGACGAGGGCACCCGTTACACCGGTATCTGCCCCTCTCCTCAATCGGTTTTGTCGTTGGATATTCTGTCCTCGCTTCAGTCCTTGCTACGGTCGTTGGACCAGCGACTTCCCCAGGCCAGCCTGCCACAGTCACCCGTCGACGAGCCGGGCCCGTCCCGTCAACCGCCGCACCCACGCATGCCAATCTCAACGCTGGCGCAGGAGGAAGGTGAGCTGCCAGATTCGGAGTCTGACAGGGGAGCCATGTCAGAGGTCTCTTTATCCCCCTCCAGGGATCCTACCTGGGAGTCAGAGGCGGAGTTAGAAAACCCCAGAAGCCCAGCTCACCCGTCCCCTCCGGACGACATTGCGTCATTCCATTCGATGATGGAGAAGACATGCAAAGAATTTGGTCTGTCCCAGGAAGAACAGAAAAAGGACTGTTTTTTGTTCGACCACATGGGCAAGAGAAGGAGGTCGGTGTTCTCGATACCGATACTTGACCATGTATGGAAAGAGGGGTTGCAGACAATGAGACACCCATTCTCAGAACCAGCGGTGAAAGGACGCCTAGAAAAAAAAGTTTAAGGCTCCAGAGTCTACCCCCAAGTGTTTATCCTCTCAACCAACACCAGACTCGGTGGTGTCGGCGGCGGCAGCGAGGAAGGCAAAGGCACAGCACAAGTGCACGACTCCACCCGAGAACGAAGCGAGACGCCAAGATGCCTTTGGCAAGAAAGTGCTCTCCGTGGGAGCGACCACAGTAAAGGCCGCAAACTCTCTGGCAATTGTGGCCAGATACGATAGGGAGATGTGGCACAGGCTGGCTCCGCTGCTTGATCATCTTCCGGAAGCTCAGAGGGAGGCGGCGATGCTACTGGTCCGAGAGGGTGAGAAAGCCTCAAATCACGCAATAAACATTGCGGTGGATCTTGCTGAGTCTGGCTTCAAGCAAGTCAACAATGGGGTTGTATTACGTCGACAGTCATGGCTGAAGTGTACCTACTTCAGACCAGAAGTACAATACAAGGTCTTAGATATGCCCTTTGAGGGAGACCTTCTTTTCGGTGAGAAGGTGGACGAGGCCCTAAAAGGGATGAAAGAAGATTCGGACACGGCACGTTCTTTGGATGCCCTCCAGAGTGGCAGAAGCTACAAGTCTTTTCACCCCTTTAGAGGAGCTTCCGGTAATTCAAGATTCTCTTCTGGAGACAGATCCTTTGCCAGATCGGCTTACCCCTCCCAGGGATACCGACGTGCCTCACAATCGGCTAACCGTCGACGAAACTTCCAGTCTTCCAGAAAACGTCCATCATATCCATCGTCGGCGAGAGACAAGCAAACTAAAGATCAGCAGTGACGTTCCACAACCCGTTCTGGGGGGAAGAGTTTCAGCATATGTCGACGAATGGGAAAGGATAACGACAGACCAATGGGTGTTAGACACTATAAGACACGGACACTCTCTTCAATTCAAACACAGCCCTCCGCAAATTCCACCTGCGTTCACCGCTCAGTCCCATATGAAGGCACTGCAACAAGAGGTTACACTCATGTTAGCGAAGGGAGTGATAGAATTAGTTCCAACATCACAGAGAGGCCAAGGAGTCTACTCAAGATACTTCGTTGTAAAAAAGCCGAACGGCAAATGGCGTCCCATTCTGGACTTACGCGATCTCAACAAGTCCTTAAAGAGCCTGAAATTCAAGATGCTCACTCTGCAGGAAGTGATCCGCGCAGTTCAAAAGGGGGATTTCCTGGCGTCCCTGGATCTACAGGATGCATATTTCCATATTCCAATGTGTCGGAAACACAGGAAATTCCTACATTTTGTAATAGGGCGAACCCACTACCAATTCACGGTTCTTCCTTTCGGGCTCAAAACCTCCCCCAGAACGTTCACAAAATGCCTGGCTCCAGTGGCTGCCTGGCTAAGAAAGCAAAGCCACCATGTATACCCTTACCTCGACGACTTGCTGGTAAGGGGATCCTCCCCAGCGTCGACCAACACAAGTCTGCAAGCCACCATGCAGCTTCTACAACGGCTAGGATTCGCCATAAACTTCGAGAAATCCTCTCTGCGGCCATCGAGAACGCTGGTATTCTTGGGGGCACAGTTCGAGACTCAGCTAGGGCTGGTGAAACCTTCTCTCGACAGGACCTCAAGACTCATTCAACAGGCGGCCCGGCTACGGCGAAACACCAGGATCTCAGTGAGAAAGTATGTTTCGGTCCTAGGGGCCATGGCATCCTGCATCCATCTGGTGAGAAACTGTCGACTTTTCATGAGGCCAGTCCAAGAATTCCTCGCAGACCGATGGACACAAGCTCAGGGATCGTGGTCGGACAGGATAACCGTCGACGACGACAAGCTACTTCGGACCCTTCAGTGGTGGCAGAGTTCCCACAATCTGAACAAAGGTGTGCCCCTACAGGAGCCGGAGTTCCAGAGCACCATAGTTACGGATGCATCCCTAACCGGATGGGGAGCGCACATGGGTGCTCTCCAAACGCAAGGTCGCTGGTCTCCAACGGAGTCACTCCTACACATAAACGTACTGGAACTAGAGCGGTACGATGGGCCTTGAAGGCGTTCCTACCACAGATCAAGAGGTCGCGAGTGCGAATACTGACCGACAATACAACAGCCATGTTTTATCTGAGGAAACAAGGAGGGACACGATCAAGGACTCTCTCCATAGAAGCCCAGAAAACATGGCATTGGGCATCGAAGCACGAAATCTCCCTCGTGGCTCATCACCTTCCAGGAGTGAGGAACTGCCAAGCCGACTCCCTCAGCAGAAACATGGCCCAGATACACGAGTGGGAAATGGACACGGGTCACTTGAAGAAAGTGTTCGAGAGATGGGGCCACCCCCCTCTGGACGCCTTTGCGACCAAAGAAAACAAGAAATGCGAGAAATTTGCAAGCAGGTGGCCCCAAGAGGGTTCGGTGGGGGAGGCGTTCTCCTTCCCATGGACGTACATGTTCTTCTACGCTTTTCCCCCGTTTCCCCTCATACGGAAAACAATACAGTGGATACGCAGATACAATTGCCGGGTGATTCTAGTGACACCATACTGGCCGAGGCAACCATGGTTCTCAGACCTCCTCCATCTATCGCTGGACCATCCCATAGCGTTTCCGAAAGTCCCGTACCTTCTATCCCGGGACAGAGGCACGGTGTGGCATCACGACCCGGACAGTCTCAACCTTACGTCCTGGCTCCTGACTTTTCGGAATTCGGGGCTTTAGACATTTCAGAGGAGTGCCAAGAAATTCTACAGGCGGCTAGAGCCCCTTCCACTAACAAATCCTACTCCTATAAGTGGCGGAGATTCTGTGAATGGTGTAGAAAACAGCGGGACCTACAACCATTGTTGGTGACGCCGGAACAAGTTCTACCTTACCTGCTCCTCTTAGCAAAAAAGGGATTGTCCCCCTCATCGATAAAGGTACACCTGGCAGCCATCTCGAGGTTCACAAGTAAGAGGCAGTCGTCTCCTCTATTCAGCGACAGACTGGTGAAACACTTCATGCGGGGTTTATTTCGAGTTTTTCCCCCGGTGAAACGTTTTCCCCCGGCGTGGAGCCTCAACACAGTGTTGGCAGGCTTGATGAAACCGCCTTTCGAGCCTATGGCCACGTCCGACATGAAATTCATTTCGTGGAAGTTGGCATTCCTGATAGCTATCACATCAGCCAGACGTATCTCGGAACTACAAGCGCTGGTCGTGGACCCGCCCTACCTAAGATTCTTTAAGGACAAGGTAGTCCTGGCAACTAACCCTACGTTCGTCCCTAAGGTTCCGACGGTATATCACAAACACTCATCTGTGGTTCTGCCTACTTTCTTCGCCACTCCAACGTCGGCAGCAGAAAAAACTCTTCATACCCTGGACGTTAAGAGGGCTCTGAAATTCTACCTACATCGCACACAAGACATAAGGGCTACTCGGCAACTGTTCGTCGCATATGGTCCGTCGACGAGAGGTAAAGCAATCTCGAAACAGGGATTGGCCAGATGGGTCTCGTCGGCGATTGCTTTTTGTCACTCTAAGGCCGGAAGGCCACTGCAAAGACATCCTAGAGCCCATTCTACAAGGTCGATGTCATCCTCAACAGCGTTATGGGCCGGAATTCCGCTGGCGGACATATGCCAAGCTGCGGCATGGACAGTGCCCCACACGTTTACCTGCCACTACTGCCTTGCCAGGCAGCATGCGGACGAGGTGCAGATGGGAAGAGCTGTCCTGCGCCATCTGTTTCAGTAATGTAAGCTCCACGCTGTGGAGAGTCTGTTTTCTACCTTTTGATGACAGTATACTTTATGTGGGAAAGGTTATATGAGTAAACTTATTCCTGCTGTACATATGTATTGTGTAGTATGGTGAGGGTACGTTACATTGCATTCTCACCGCCGTCTCAAGTGTTACTGCTATACAATCTATTCTAAGCATGTGAATCCATGAAAGATCCAATGCTGGAGAAGGGAATAGTTTCTTACCTGTAACTCCATTTCTCCAGCATTGGTATCTTTCATGGATTCACATGCGCCCGCCAAGCCTCCCCGGGACTGCAATGTATGTGATGGATAAGTTTAACCCATCCTACTTTGGAGGGGCCGAAATCTGAAGGGGAACCGCGGGGGCGGGCCTCTTATACTGGGACGGCCTGCGGAGCGTGCGTAGGCGGGTCCGAAAAGGACGTAGATAGGACACAAAAGTGTCGGAAGTTTTCCTGTAGGAAAAGGCTATATATGTGTACCGAGGGGTCCCAGTCTGACGACGGGGAATATTCTAAGCATGTGAATCCATGAAAGATACCAATGCTGAAGAAATGGAGTTACAGGTAAGAAACTATTCGCATCTCTCACATCGTACTGGATATGTCCTGTTAATTGGGGTAGGCACTTTACACTAGGTGCATACACCTGATATGAGTTCACTCTCCTCGCATGAATAAAAGGCAACACCTAAAGACACACTCTGAGCAAGGTGGAACATGAGAGCAAGCACAGCTTCCGGGACGAATGCACACCTAGTGGAGCAGAGCAATGCACCAAGCGATGACAGCAGTGGGCAGAAAACCCCAAGGGTTCCCTACGGGAGGTCTTTGCCTCCAGACTGCGAAAAACTTGTGGACAGGCCCGATCACACAAATGAAGATTGCATTGGTTCAAAGATGCCGACGACCTTCCCGGGTGAACGTTGGGGAGGCGACACCTGTAGTACTAACCTTGACTCCAGAATTGAAATTGGCAAAACAAGAGAAGCGCTCACAGCCGGTGAGTTGGCAAGCAACCTGAAAGACTGTTGCGTGTTAAAGTGAATGAAGTAGCAATAATACATCACAAGTGAAGGTTGCACACATGTAGATGAGAGGCGGAGAAAGGCAGACATGTGAATGAACTTTGAAGTAAAAGGAAGCTGCGAGATCAGCGATACTAAGTAACTGAGTGGTCCAGTGAAAGGTACATTGTGGGAAGCTATAAAGCTAAAGTAAATGTGAACTATGAGTCGAAGAGGTCCTACAGTGGTCTGTAAACCATGCAAATTCAAAAGGATTCGACATCCGAGCCCGACCGAGGGAGACCCGAAGTACAATAAGCTTTGGAAAGGGAACCCCCCCCCCGGAAGTGTCTGTTGAACTGTGTGATCTGAGCCTGACAGAGGGGGGCCTTTATGAACTTTACATTGGAATACAATTTTGGAAAGTCCAGGAAGACTTTAACGTGGAAGGCCAGGTGGGCCTCGATCCACGGAGTGGAACTGCTTGGAGTGTTGGAAACAGAGCCAGAGTGTCATCCTGCCTACAAGTACAGCCTTACTCTGTGAGGCTTAACTTGAGGAGGAAAGCGGATTCAACTACCTTTTTTATTCTTTGAACACTGATTTTTTTTTTCCTTTACATACATTTCTCCTTTTTACACTTTTTGTACAAGAGATGGGGCAGGCATTAGGTTTTGTTAGAATAGGTCATTTTGATTTGACGGATGCCACTAGGACTGTTTTGTTTGTTTGATGGCTGAGACAACTCCCATCTTAGTTATAGGGAAAATGAGTTTCATCGACCCCAACATTTTAATAAAGGTTTTTACAAATGGTATCCATTGTCAGTGTCAAACTGCAGATACCATGCCTTCCCTACAATGAACATGGCTGCATGGTGACGTAAGTGTTTTCGATCTTTCTATGCAGAGAAAGCATTTTCTCAGAGATATGAACTGTAGGAATTTTTTTTAGCATGTTGAAGTTCCTATGTTGGCTCCATAGGATGCTCAGATATAAGTTGTGGAAGTTCTGATGAAAATTGAACAACTTAATGTTGGGAAATCTCCAGGGTTGGATTGTCTACCGGTAGAGTTCTAACAATCATTTGGATCAATTTTGGCTCCTGTTTTATGTGAATTGTTTAGCAACTTTGTGCACAGTTGGGATGTATGGCCATCTATGCGAGAGGCCTTAATCACATTGATTCCAAAACAGGGCAGAGAACACAAATAAAATGTGGAAACTACAGGCCAGTTTCATTGCTTAATGTGGATATGAAATTATTTGCAAAAGTATTGGCCAAAAGATTGGACAAATGTATTGGGGGATTTAATTCATGCTTCTCAAGTTAAATTTATGGGAGGCAGGTTTGGATATGATGATATTGGGACCATAATTGATGTGTCTGAGAAAAGATGACATTTCGGATACAGTATTGGTATTCATGGATGCAGTGAAAGCATTTGATGGGGTCAATTGGGAATTTCTGAAAATCACTATGCAAAAGATGGGTTTTGGTGTTATAGCAGTCATTTGTTTACATAATGCAATGACAGCAAAATAAGGGTGTACAATGATTTATCTGATTCATTCAATCTTGCACGAGACAAGGTTGTCATTTGTCACCCTTTTTGTTCAATATTGCTTTGGAGACATAAGCGACATCCATTCGGTTCAAAGAAGGAATTGGAGGGTTTAGGTTTCGGGGAAAGAGAAGTTAAAGTGCTGATATGGGGATTTTTTTTATCTCTAATCCAAAAGAGGATAGTATAATCTTGAACAATGCTTTCGAAAAGATGGGTAGACTTTCAGGCGCCAAAGTGAATCGGGATAAAATTGAGGTTTTCCACTTTCAACAACCTGTAGGAGAGGAGACTTTGCAGAGTGGAACTGTAGATGGTCTGTATCTCAGGTTAAATATTTAGGGTTTTATTTTGTCAGATGTGAGGAAAATTAAAGTTTAATATAGATAGGTTGGCAGAGATGTTGAAAAGAGATGTGAGAAAATCGGACCAATTGACCAAGTATTTGGGCAACGGGCAACGCTATTAAAATGACACTGATACCTAAGGTGCTTTTGTTTTACAATGATTGATCAGATTTTTCTGGACTTTCTATGGGGTAAGAAGAAAAAACAAATTCATACTACTGCATAGTTTTCAGCAGGGAGGCTTTGGTTATCCAGACCTTGAAGTACCATAGAGGATGTGGTTATCGATTGAAAGGGATAGATTTCATCCATTCATATTGAACAATAAATACTCAATGGGAACCATGCCGAATATTGATGTTAAATTGCCCACGTCTAATGTGACTAGAGAAGTGCTTACCTTATGGTTGACTAACTGTGATGGAAATTTGTATTATAAGGCTTCTCTCTGGCATAATGCTGGTCTTCAAATTGCTAATAAAATTAAACTGGCGTAGTTGGATTTCGAAAGCAGTTATGAAAATGGCGGATGGGCAAATAATACCTTTTGAGGAATTTGCAATATGTTTGGTCTTAAGAATAGGGGAAATAAGTAGATTTAGGGATCTCAAATCTCTAGTATTGCGGAGAGTGAACATGTTGTCTATGCCAAGAGTGAGCCAAATAGAGTGAGCCAAATATTTGCATCATGGCCGCGCATGCTATCAACATAACTGAACTTGATGCCTATGGATTCTTTCCTTGAGTCTTGGTAAAAGTTGAGCTGGTTATGGGAGGGGGATTTAGGTTGTGAAATTGTGGATAGGGAATGGATGCAAATACTACAGGTTTTTGAAGTAAGTTTGATTCGAGTCTGACAGTGCATCGGAAAATGGTGGGACGCCTATACTGGACTCTGGTGCGCATGCATGGCTTTGATTTGTTGGATGACGACACTGGCTTGGAATGTGTTAAAGAAAGGGACACATATGCTGTGGATTTGTTCTAGTTCAAGGATTTTTGGGGAAATGTATTAGACAGGTTGCACACAATATTATCAAACTTTCTGAGACTACCTCTTCAAACTCTTGTTGTCCAGTAGGGAAGGTGTGGCATTGCTAGGCAGTACCGTCAGTGGATTGACAAATTGCTAGTAGTAGCGACAAAACAGATTTTGAATTTGTGGAAAATTAGCAGAGCTGGGTGAATGTGAGGGTGCTGTCAGACTTCGAGAAGGTTTTATTTAAAAAACAGAATAGTTATTAGAACTGTGGACACCCTTTAATAGTCTGTATGTTGTGCGAGAGTTGGTTACATTGTATTTGGTTTTAGTTGATGGAAGAAACCAAGGGTAGGAGCAATGTCTGTCTATATATTTTACAATTGTATGTGTTTGTCTGTGTGGAGTCACTTTCCCTTTTTTTTTGTTCTTTTCTCTTTTTTCTCTTTCGGTCTTGTCCTGTGTTTTGTCTGGTTCATAGCTGGGATAAGTATGTTTCAAATAGTGTTATGTTCTGTATATTATAATATGTAATACTTTTGGTCTTTTGGGGTGTGTTGGGTATATGTTGTGTATAGCAGTGGCTTCTTTTGGGTTTGTTATTTTTTTTATCCTGTTCTATTATTGTTTGTATCCAATGCTTGAATCAGTTGTCTTTATTCTGAAATGTATAAATATTGCTTAATAAAGTCCTGCCAGGATAGTATACCAGGCAGTTGCAAGTGTTTTCACATAAGGTAGCCCTGGTAGGCAGCACACCAGGCATAGATAAACTGAACAATATGAGGTACACCACCTAAAGGGGGTCCTGAGAAGGATAAATCAGGACTAGCAAAAAGGTTTGTTGATCTGGCACAGAGGTACACCAGGTGTTCTACCAAGATGCACAAAACAACTTGGCTCCAAGTTTGTATTAGTTGTATTATTAAGAAAAGGGGAACACAAACCTGTCGGGCAAGTACACCAGGTATCCTAACAAGATAAAGAACGAGACCGTTGTTATGTGCACCCGTTGTGTTGTGGATCAAGAGAAACCCAAGCAACTGATGCCCTTGAACATACAACATGGGGAAGAGACAACCAGGGGAAGGGAAATCACCCTTTGGAATAAGGATCTCTGTATCTGGAACTTTTGTATTGGAGTTATGCATTTTCCTTTTTGAACATTTATAAACCACCTTAGTTTATTTTAGAATGCGAGGCCCAGAATAGTACTTTGGACATGTGGCAGTTTTGTTTTGGACATTCTGACCTTGGGGTAGCCTTAGTTTTGGTTTTAAGTAGGGAAACACCTAGTACAGGGGCAGAGACACATTTTGCGAACCCCTTTTATTTTGTCTATTAGTTTATGGCCAAAACCTTGTGTCCGTGTCTCATTCCTGGTTCCTCACAGTTGGGAAAATGATGGTTGGCTTTTTAAAATGGTGAGTGAGGACTGCCTCATCACAATACAGCCTCCTGACGCAGCAGTGAAAATGACTGCTGGTACTACCCCCCCTACCCCTCAGATGTGTTCTTTGCATTTCAACAAAGTTGGGTAAGCAGCCCAACTTATTGGGATCAACCACAAGTGTTTGTTCTAGTACAAAATGAAACCCTAACGTGTTTGGTCAGAAAGTCTGCACCACCTCCCCTTACCGAGCTACATACTCATATTTCCAACACCCCCTTGTCAACTCTCAATAATTGCTAGGGTGATGATGTGATAGGTTATTTATAATGCATTTACTACCCATGGGTATTAACATTTGATTAGCCCCTTCCATTCCATCTGGATGTTCTTCCCAGTTTCATTTAGCATTTGGGTCAGGGATTCCATAATGTCCCTGGCAGTGTTAATCCACTACAGTTTCGAAGGGGGGTGGGAGGGACTTCAACGCCCTCTAGTAACATTCACTCTAGCAACAAATAACTGATTATGTACTATGTGCCCAAACCTTCGGACCCTTCGCCCCCTCTAGTTATACCAAATAGAATTTCAAGCAGCTCCATTGGTCTATCAATACCATCTAAATCCTGTATCCACGACCGCACCTTCCTCCAGTAAATCTGCATATACCAGCAGGACCACCACATATGCCAGTAAGTACCCATCTCCCTGCATCCTCTCCCACTGTTGGTATTTTCAAATCTATTTTGCAATTTTCGTTTTTCAATTAAATCTGAAAGTAATGTTTTATCATGTAGCAACATTCTTATTCATGCTCTTTCTTGCTTCTGCGCTCCCTGTAGCTACAACCACTCCACGTTCATCTATGACTGTGACTCGCAGACCAGATGAGAAGGAAGGTTAGTAGACGTATAAAACTACCATAGCAGCTTTTGACTCCCCACTCCGCCGATGGTGTACGTTTTTGACCTCAAAGTATTGCTTAGTACTTTCCTTCATATTCATTCATGCTGCATAGCTCGGACTCCTATCTGCTGATTGGCCGAGTGAGAGATAACCTGGTGTTTGGCTTCTCACCTGTGCCAGTTGGTCAACCTAAAGCCCAGCAGATGATTGCACATGCACAGCAGAAGGACCACATGGATGAGCTTCATGGCAGGACACAATGGAGGGGGTTCAATGGAGATTAATTGGCAACCTAGATCCAATCTTTGGCCATGAGACATTAACCATATAATAAATGGCACTCTACAGATCTGGATGCAATATAGTTCCATGTGGATATTGATAAAGAAAGGGGGTGAGGTTTGACTGGTACGATGTGTGAAATGGAATTTGAGGATGTAAGAATTTGTTTATCAAGTGCGCCTATTTGAAAGTATTTAAAGGGGATTGGGATGTGAAAGTATTTACTAATGCCATAGAAAATGGTTTAGGGTGTGCTAATGCAGCAGAAAGGAAATAAACTGGAAAACAGTGTTTGCAGCAAGGCTGCTGAGGTATGTAGAGCGGCGCTACTCTTTTACAGAAAGGGAGGCATTGGCGTGCGTGTGGGAGTGGCGAAATTCAAGTGGTTTTTGTGGGGAAGAAAATGTGTAATTGTGATGGATCATAAATCCCTGGTCGGTGGTTTCAACTAGAGGTTTTGATGTTATTTCTATGTGGATCAGTGGGATGCAAGGTTTGGATACAGAGGTGAGGCATGTGAAAGGCCAACTAAATGTGATGGCGGATGCGTTATCCCATAATTCCGTAAAAGGTGATGATTGGAATGGATGTGACAGGTATTTCCCAGTTGCATAGTAGCAGATGAGCAGGAATGGAGGGAACATTGTGGAAAGGATAAGCTGTATAACACGGTTGTGAGGTTTTTGCAGGAAGGATAGCGAATGGAAGATGTGGATGAGGCATTGAAAGGATATAGGAGAATAAGGAGTGAATTGAACGTGGAAAAAGGAATATTCACTTGATTGCATGTTGGTGCCGGAAGGGATGAGGGAAGTTGTACTTGGGAGGGGCATCTTGGTGTGTGTAAACTGAAAGGTCTTCTTCGTCAGGATTGCTGGTAGCCTGGATTGGATGAGGATGTAGAACAATTTTTGAAAAAAATGCAAGGGCTGTATGAGCAGCAATAAGATTCGTGTTGCCAGGGCACCACCCATGAATGTTCTTGAACTGCCAAATTCAGTTTGGGATGTGGTTGCAGCAGAGCTTTTGGGGGCAATATCGGCAAGAGAACAGAGTGCTTATGTAATTGTAGTTGTTGACTTGTTGTTAAAGTGGCCCAAGATTTGTGTAGTAAAGGACATAAGTGTGCGCAGAGTTGTGAAATATTTGGAGGAAGAGTTTTGGACGGAAGGGTTTCCCAGGAAACTGGTGTCTGACAATGGCTTGCAATTTGTGGGTAGAGATGGAAGAATTTTTGAAGGAGAATGGGGGGAGCATACAACTGCTTTGTATAACTCAAAAGGAAATGCAACCATGGAAATATTCAATGGGACATTGATGGAGGTTATACAGATTGCAATAGCAATGGGTGGGGACTGGTCACAGGCTGTGATGAAAAGGGTGATGCAATACAAATTTGCACACCATCAGGTTAGGAGTCTAATCGTTTGAGGCATTAAGAAGGAGCAAATTAAAGGCTGAGACTAGGTTGGATAGGTACGTTTGGTTATGGATGTGGTGCCTCACGAGGTTATACGGGAAAGGATAGTAAAGTTAAAGCTAAAGTGAGGATATGGCAGAAAGAATTGTGCGAAAGAGTGGTTGATGCATGAAGGGGGTGATAAAGAGTGCAGAAAGGGTATATGAAATACTTGGGCCCATTGCAGGTGGTGAAGGATTTTGGGAATACAGTGTTGCTGAGCAATGGGGAGAAGTGGAGTAAGGAAAGAGTGGTGATCTGTAGGTCAAAGCAGGGGTGAGAAGTTTTTTCTTTGTTTCCCTTCATAGAAGGGAGTGAGGTGTTATATATTATAAAATGTAAATAGAGTTAATGAATTCAGTTGACTTGCATACGTTTTAATATAAATGGATTGGACTGTGTGGAATACCATTACATTCCAGAACCCCATCACCTGCAGAGTTTGAGTTGGGTATTGATTCTAATGAAGGCAGTTGCTGAGCTGGAAGCAGCTTGGGACTGCATTAACTGCTAGACTTATTACATACATATGGTTATCAATAAAGATGGCGCACCTACCGACTCCTGGGTCATCCTCCTAATAGACAGCAGGTACTGACAGAGTACGAAAAGTGGGTGGCGAATCACCTTTTCTAAAGGTGGGTAAACAAACGTATTGTGAAAGGTAAACTTAAAAGAAATGCAGAATTGTGACACAGGCAAGAAAATTGCCTTTGGAAGACCATGACAGTCTGAGGAGGCTACTTGGGCTAAGGCTGCTGTCGGTTCTAATTGAGGGGAGGCAAACCTGATCTTAAGATTTGTAAAGATCTATTTTATCTAAATTATTTGTACTAGGTCTTTTTAAATTGAGTAGATGTTCGCAAAATGCACTTTGTATGATGGCACACGTGAACCATCCTATAGCCCCATTCTTTATTTATTTATTTATTTATTTTTGTATCCATAGGGGTGGGCCTTTTATGAGGTTCAAATAGAAATTGCTCCTTGTTCAGTGCTTCCAAGTTGAATTTACTCTTTACATGCATTGGGATGTTCCGACTTCCCGAACAGTGTTTATCGAACCTTAACATACATTTGAACACACCTTCTCCACCTGTAATTTTTCATTGTTTTGACCTTTGGCATCTGCAGATGTTGGTTTGAGGCTGTGGAAGGGAACTGGAAATCAGTCACTGCTTAAAATGACACTGGAAACTTGTTCTTAGTCTAGCCACAGTTCTAAAAGAACAACCTCTAGTAAAGAAGTACACGTGAAAGCTGATGTCACTGCTACAGTAACATTGCTGAGCTCGGGAGCAAGTTGAAAACTTAGCTAGATTTTAAAATGAGATTGAAAGCATGTTTGCTAATGGTTTGTTTGGTGATTTATAGTTAATCTTTTAGTTTAACCACATCCGTCACATGTAGTTTTCATCTGCTTCCAGATTGTCCTTGAAAACAAATCTTAAAATTGTTAAGCTAATGTGCATTATTTGGTCCTTTGCCTGTTGATCGATTCTCAGATATGATTGAAGAATATATAGGATCGGTAAGCAGGTTCATTAACCTTTTTAGAATATTGTGCAGATTGGATTAATTTTATTTATTTTAAACCTACTTCAATACAGATTGTGAAAGTCTTGGGTATGTGGGCAGGGCAATGGAAGACCCGTCTCCTTTTACCCAGCAAATTGTACAGAATTGATCATGACATTTTTTTTATACTACGAATTTGTCAGTCTACATTACTCGCTTGCCCCTTTTTCATGTGTTTTGTAAAACTTCACCTTTTTCTATATTCTCACCTTTCAGCATCCACTGTACAGACCACGACGGATAACATTAGGGAAACAATGTAAATTCCAGCTCTTCCAAGATTGTTGTTTTCTGGGGGTTGTGATATAGCATTAGTCCAAGTGCATCAAACACAATTGTGCATTGCATTCTCCATCATGGAATGTCGGATAATCTTCATAAACACTCCATTAGTTTTATGTAGCGCCTCTAATGTAGCTGTCCCCTTCGAGATCGATTTTATTTAGGGTGGCAGTAACTTCTGTGGCCAATTTGGAAACTTGCTATTGAGTATGGTTCAGCTGGTGTACCAGAGGCCGATTTCTTTGCTCTGTTATCATGAACTCATTCAAGCTTGGGGGTTTAAAGGAATGACCATGTGTGTTTGAGATGTGATAGTTTAGAGGGGTGGGGGTGATGTGATTAAATTTGTAATTGACAACTTGACTAGGCTCTACTTTGGACTCTATAGTACATGCTTTCAGTTTTTGTTGGGTGTAGTAGGTATTTTCAAGAATACATTTCACTGAAATGCATATAAATCGATCTACTAACTTGTGGCTTTCTTGATCAGTCTGGTGAGAGTGCTGCCATTGGTGTTAAAGGTGGAATAGCAAGTTCTTTAACAATTTATTGGCTGCTTTCATAACTTGCTTTGTACATTTCTGACTCCTTACTTATACAAGACATTCAGACAAGGTAGGAAACCAGAACTAACCGGGACATTCAGTAGCTAGTCTAGAGCCATTCTTCCAACTGAGCGGTGTCATGAATTTTCTTTTTCTTTTACCTTGAATTGTAGTCATGGCTTTGTTCAGGCTCAATGTTAGCATACGGCTTTGAGTGGGATTGTCAGTCTTGTTAACTGATCATTTTGATTATGCTCAGATAGTTTAGTCTAATCTGAACCTGCTTTATTTTAGGATGGGTTATTGAACTGTGTGGGCTGGGGGCACAATCTCCACTCCAATCATACATATGCTTTTCACCTCTGTTGGAGCTTACTTCTGAGGCAGGGTCAGGCTGGATAGACTATTGTTCCATTTCTTATTTAGATTGGTGAATAGTTCTTCAGCTTTCTGTCGTTGATCGTAAACATGATTGTTTTATCGTTATAAACCTTTACCCTGAAAGGTTTGATGTGTGGCACATTAAATATGGCAGGACAGCTAACGTGACCTGCCTTAATGCCACTGGTTTGAGCCTTTTTTGCACATTTGTATCTGGTGGTTTTCTCAGGGTGTCTGATCAGGGAGTTTCAAGGGACACCTCATCTTGGGTGTTTGTGCCCGATATGCCTACTATTCTGAAATTCATTATTTTTCACCTCCTTGCGTGCCTTTGTGTTTGAGAAGTACTGGGGTTTTTGTTGTGCTGGTCCGGGGGTGGTCATCTGTGCTCTGCCCCAAAATACTAAAGTTGCCATGGTTAGTACTAGGATGTGGAGCATCACCTCCCAAGGACCCGAATATGACCTTATGGCCATTCAGAGCATTTGGTTTGTATCATGATTACATTAAATATAGCACCTCCATCTCATCTAGAACATAGTCACTTGGGCAGTATTACCTTCTATGCTCAGGATCTCTGATTACCTTAACTTATATTGTTTTGGCTAAAGAATACAGTGATTTATAAATCCAATTTGAACTTTTTTTTTTTTAAATCCTAAAACACCAATGTTTACTTAAAAATAACCTGTTTCCCTTCACAAAACATTAAAGTAAAAATAATGCAGATAAGTGGAAGTTTAGCACTGCATTTTAAGACCACTGACCACTTTGGCATCCCAGGATGCATCAGCGTGGCAGGTGGCACCAATTCCCTTTTCCGTCTGTGCAGTCACGTTCTTGAGCTTTTTTGGTAAAATTGTGTTTTCTTTCCCTTTACGTCTTCCATCATTGCCTTGCTTTTACAAATAATTTGTGGATTAATTCTTTTCACATCTCCTTAGCCTTCCTATTCACGGATATGTGTGATGTAGTGGCATGAAGTTTCCCAACCATGAAACAAACCTTGCCAGATGGATAGTTTCATACATATTTTCAAGACCTCATGACCCCCATCCCACTTAAGCCGGGGCTTAATCCACTAGAGAAACAACTGCTAACGTGGCAAGCCTTAGACATACCACAATTCAGGAAAATCTACCAAGCTGCAACCTGAACATCAAATCCTACCTACATGGCCTGCTACACTCTTTATTTGGATGCCCAAACAGTTCATGCAACTCTCTGGGATTTCATGATTACATCATGTTTTGTATTCCTCCATATTCTCTCTTCAGAGTTGGGGATAGGTTTGCTTGTAATTTTTAGCAACTTGGGATAAAACCCAGGGTAATTCAGTCATGGATCCCTTGCTTAATACGCTGAGAGGCACAGTTTCACCCCACTAATGCCCAACAAGGCTGAACATGTCTGAGGTTCATGTTGGTATAGAATTGCTTAGCATTTTGGCGCTGGACTGGCCAAGTGGGTGGGACCAGACTGATATACAAATGGCCATTTCGAATGGATTGTTTCATCCCACGTATTCCTCATCTTATGTTTATCGCTTCGGCGGCTTTGGAATTTTTTTTCAACAGATGGCTCTGTGTGCAGTGTTGTCGAGTCAATATCCCTTGAGGGCCTCCGTTTGATGGTTGACGTCATCAGCATAAATGGCACCCGCAGCACCATTGGCTTCAGTTCTGTTTTTCCGAGCTAACACTTCGAGAGAATTGCGGCGTACTTCAGTGAAATAGTGATTTTCGTTTGAAAAATGTCTTCTTCGATGCCCAAGTCGGGCTTTAAGAAGTGCTAAGACTGCAGGTTGAAATGTCGATCACTGACCCCACCACATATGTCTGTGGTGTTTGGGTTCCAGGCACCGTATCTCTGACTTTGGCTCATGTCGGGCGATGACCGAGGAGGCTCTAAGGGAGCGTAAAGGTAAATTGGCGGTGGGGAGGTTACCTTCAAAGTCACCTCGAAGAGAACAAAAAAGACTGATGAGTCGAGGATTCTTCCCGACGGAAAAAAAAAATCAAACGGTCTCGATCGAGAAGTCGATCATGCCATTATTCATCTTGGAAGTGGACCAAGAAGAGGCATCCTAGGTCACCATCGACCTCCACTGATTCCTCTACGGAGGTAATAGGGTGTCCTACGAAATCCATTTTTTTTCTTCGTAGTGAAATGCTTCGAATCTTTGAGAATGCGGCCTCAACACACCCCCCTCGACCCCCCGCATCCTCATCAAAGGACCAGCAGAAAAGCCATGTGCTAGTCGCTCGGCATAAGGACAACAAAGGGCAGTCAAAGACTAAATCTTCGAAACCGAGCTTGAAGCCGGTTTCGCATCGAGAAAGGTATCGATCTGACTAGAAATTGTCAAGGGCTTCGAGTCAGGAACCTAGCCCATCTAAGGTTCCGTCGAAGGAGCACAAGAAGTAGACGACTTCAACGCTTTGGCCGACTCGGTCGGTGTCGGAGCCGCCGATGCCAAAGCAGACTAAATCGGCACCGACTTCAAAGCTATCATTGGCAACCAAGACTACTTCGACATTGTCGAATCCTGTATTGGTACAGGAAAAAATCTACAAACCTTTACCAAAAAACGACTATTTTAAATCTGTCGGCCATATATGAGGAGGAACCTCCTTCTAATGACAATATACCAACTTTTGGACTACAGTTTGGCACCCCTAATGTGCCAGAGGAACTAATATCTGAGTCCAGGCTGAGAGATTTATACAATTACCTTCAGTCAGCCAGTGGGTTGGATACCTCTCCAGAGTTCGGGTTTGGCAAAACAGACCCAACTGAGCATGCTGACTTGTATAGAAAGGTCTCTGCAAATTGGGAGTCACCAGAAACTGCGACTGCAGTAAATAAAAACATTGCGAGGAAGTAGACCATCTAGCAGTGACCCGGAGTATCTCACTAAGCATCCCACACCAGAAAGCTTGGTGGTTCAGCCTGCTACATCTACCAGTCTGCTTACCCAGTTATCCCTCCTGACTGGGATAAGAGTGGATGCCTGGGCGAGAAAAGTTTCACTGCAGGTAGTATGGCATTGAAATCGACAAATGTGACTTGCACATTATGTAGATTTACGTTTACCCTGTGGGACTGTTGCTATGGCGGCTGACCACATCCTGGAAGAGGAGAGACGGCTTCATGGCAATCATCACGGATGGTAGGAGGCAAGGGGTGATGTCTCCAGTCCGGTTTGGAGACTGCATCCGCAGATCCATGGCTGCTAGCACAGTGTTACACAGATTTGCGTCGTTGCAGAAGTCTGGGTTTGCACCAGATGCGCAAGCTAGACTACTCAACATCCCTTTTGACGGCTCAAGCCCTTTGGCAGCAAGGCGGGTGAGTTTTGAAAAACTACAGACCTCAAAGGCGGCGGCTAAATACCCTAGTGCCGCCATTAGCCTCAACAACCCTATCTTCCTGCAGTGGCAAGTCCTTTAGATTCTACTCTTCATTAGGAAGAGGACAAGCAGGTCAGAAGATTCCCTCGTGGTCGACGGAGTGGTCCTAAATCAGCCCAAGCAGTGGCAACCTTACCTTCTACCACTGCTTAAGCCACCTCTAAACCATTCTGAGGCCTTGGCTCACAAGACCCTGGTGGGAGGCAGACTTACTCTGCATCTGAACAAATGGCAGGGCATTACGTCAGATGCTTGGGCACTGGAAACTGTGGCCCAAGGTTACTGCCTTCCTTTTCAGAAAAGTCCTCTGGATCACCCACCGGGGAACAACTCTTTCAAAATTCCGTATCGGCTCATTGTGCAGGAAATGTTGACCCTGCTAGTGAAAGGTGCAATGGAACATCTACCTGTAGCGGAAAGGAACAAGGTTTTGCATGCCCCATACTTTCCGATTCCCAAAAAGGACGTAGGATTGAGACTTGAGAAACTTGAACAAGTCCTCAGGAAGGACAAGTTTATTATGGTTACCTTTTCTTTGACCCTTCAGGCTCCCAACTCCAGGACTGTTTGGTATCAATGGACCTTCAGGATGCTTACTTTCATGTGCCAATCCATCTCAAGCACAGAGTACTTGAGGTTTGCGGTTCTCATTATCAATTTCGAGTTCTACCATTCGGGCTGACCTCCGCCCCGAGAGTTTCAGCAAGATGATGGTGGCGGCAGCAAGTCTCTGGAGCTGGGGGATTCACGTCTACCTCTACCTAGACGATTAGGTCATCAGGACACATTCACCCGAACAGGCCTGGGAACATCTGTGTAACCTACCACTCTCTTTACAAATTGGGCTTCTCAATTACAAGAAGTCTCATATGATACTATCCCCAAGACTCCAATTTATTGGGGCAGTCCTGGATATCTGTCATGATGCCTACCCCCGGGCATCCGGATCAAGCCCATCGGCCTCGGGAGCAGGCATCCAGATATTTAATAAAACCCCAGCAGCCCCGGCTGGGGGCTGTCTGGGTTCAGTCCTGGCGCCATAGGCGCCAGGCTCATAGACTTTACTCACCTCATGCAGACCATGCTGCAAATGAATCCAAGCCAACGTGAGGCCTGGATGGGACTATTTTACTTCAGGGACTATTTTTTACTCGGGTGTAGTTCTAGGGACTTCTTACCTGGAATTACTTTGGAGGCTATTTAAATCACGCCCGAACAGCAGCACATGCTTCGCGTTATTCTGCATCCAGCAGCGTGACGCTCCCCGTGCCTGCAGTCAGCATCCAGTCTTCTGCCCGTCTCGAATCCAGAGCTCCTAGCAATAGAAGAAAGAAGAAGGAAAGGTTAGAAAACCGATATTATTTCAATCCTTACCTGAATTCCGGATCATCACGTCTTCGAACTGAAAAAGACATTATTCTACACGCGTCGCATCGCCAGCTGCAGCGCCGCGCCATACTCTCCAGTCCTCACAGCATTTTTCGATCCGGCGCAACCTCCATCATTTTCTCTGCTGGATTCCACCATCTAGGGGACAAAAGAAACATAAGGTGAGCCGAGAGAGCCAACAAATACCTCTCCACCAAGAACTTACCTGATTAACAACCGGAGGCATTATTCTCTAACAAACCGCAACTTCTTACGCTGCACCTGTAACGAGAGAGAGAAACCAGCAATTTAAACACATGCATCTTTTGCCGGACAGTGTTGGGTAATACAGACTCTTACCTGAACACCATCAGCTGCCACAAGACAATCTTCCCTTGGACCCAGCTGCAACACAAGAAAGGAATGTACAAGAGTGAACATCGGACATATTGAACTCTTTGAACTTTGTACTTACGGGTTCTCGCCTGGAACCTCGGAGTCAATATTTGTCCGGAACTCTTCCAACGCCTTCAAACCAGTGAAGTAACTGGTATCTACGCGCCCCTGCATTTCACCAGGATGGAGAGCTCATCATTTACAAACATAAGGTGAGCTTACTGAAAGTGAATATCGGTGGTGATTAATGGGGAGAACAGTGGGGTGCCATTACTAAAATCCACGGGTGGCTAAATCCCTTTCTCCATTTGCAGGAGAGTACTTCTACGGGTCAAGCAGACGAGATTAGGCGGGCCAGTCCAGTCTGTCATCTCTGCACTACGCTTCACGTTGGAGGAGGTCGCAGCTGTCCGGGTCCGATAGACGCCCCTGTGGGAGCCAGGTGAGCGTAACAATCTCCTAGGAAAGCCTTGCCACCCGAGGTGAGAGCTCAACACAATCCTTTGTGGAAGGGCTGACCACCAGAGCAGGCCCTTTAGGAAGGGCCTGCTCTGGTGGTCAGTGAGAGAACACCTCTTGCAAGGTGCCCGCTTCAGGCTCCAGGACCATCAGATCACTGTCACTATGGATGCTTCCCTGAAGGGCTGGGGAGCTAACTGCCAAGACCAGCACACCAGGGGTTTGTGGTCAGACAGAGGAGCCAGCACATCCACCTGCTGGTGCTCCGGGAGATATTCTGGGCAGTGAAGTCTGTCTCCCCCCCCCCCGCCGCCCCCACCGCCCCAAATCCGCCCCTTCCCCCCCACCCCCCCTGCTCATGGGGAAAAGTGGATTGGAATTAAACAGACATTGATGTGTTACCTATGCAAGCAAGGGGGGAGGGGAGACCAGGTCCCCAAGGCTTTCCAAAGAGGCCCAAGCGTACTGGCATTGAGCCCCTCAACAGAACATGTTCCTTATGCCCCTCCATCTGCCGGGGATCCACAACACTCTGGCGGACTCTCAGCAGGGTGTTGCACTCTTGTTACAAATGGGAGTTACATGAAACCAGCTGCACCCATTGTTTCAGCACTTGGGCACATCGGAGATCGACTCATTTGCCACCTGCGACAACAGCTGCTGAAAGACCTTTGCTAGGCGGTTTCCCCACCCGTTGAGGGACTCCTTTGCATTCCCATGAGAGGCAAAATTTCTGTACGCGTTTCCCCCAATTCCTCAAGTGCCGGGAGTCCTTCACACTTTCAAACAGTATTGGTGCAGACTGATATTGGTGGCTCCTGCGTTGCCGAGACAGTATTGGTACTCGGAACTCCTGGCTCTTTCGGCGACCGCTTAAATCAGACTGCCCCCGCACCATTCGCTCTTGTTCAGGAACCAAGGAATAGTTCTGTGCCATGACCCAGCCTCTCACAATCTGACAGCCTGACTCCTGTGTTTCTAGAATTCGGGACCATTTCCCCCTTGCAGGAAGTTCTGGCTAAGGCAAGAGCTCCAGCCACTCTGAAACGCTACAGGACCAAATGGAAGCGTTTCGTGGTGTGGCGCAGGAACCATCACCTGCATCCCTAGACCATCACACTAGAGGAACCGCTGCTGTATCACTGGTCTCTGGCAGAGTCTGGTTTGATGCACTTCTCCATTAGAGTGAGCCTGCCCGCAACCGCCAGATACTGCCAGTCCTCGGTGGGGGCTTCTCTCTGGTCTCATCGGCTAGTGAAAGAATTCCTACGAGGACTGGTTCATTCCCTCCAGTCCGCTGCCCCGCAACAGCCTGGGAACTCAACGTACTGCTCAACAAGGCTTTTGAGACCCCCTTTTGAGCCCATGCACCAGGCATCCATCAAGCACCTGTCGTGAAAGACCGTGTTTTTGGTGGCTATTACTTCGAGATGAGTAGGGGAAATGCAGGCATTTTCTTCAAAACCACCTTATTTGATGATCCACAACAACGAGGCTGTATTGCAAACTAATCCAAAGTTCATACCTAAGGAACCTTCATCCTTCCACCTTAACCAGCAGGTGGTGTTGCCAATGTTCTTTGGATCTCTGGCGGTGCGCACCCTGCACATGTTTGCTGTGGATTGTGCCCTCAAGTACTATGTGGCCCGCACAAAGTCGTTCTGTTTAACGGCTCAACTGTCGCATTTAGACCTAAAGGGCCTGGCAAGTCTGTCGCCAAATCTTAAATTATTGATGGATTTCGGCCTGCATCTCATTCTGCCACCAGCAGGCGGGCAGACCCCGGGCACATTCCCCTAGAGCAGTGGCCGCGACGGGCTGCATTTTTCTTCGGGATCCCGCTGCCAGACATCTGCTGCGCAGCCACCTGGAGATTCGTGCACACATTCAGCAGACTTTACTGCGTTGACAGGGATTCCGCAGAAGAGTAGTCGACCAGGCAGTTCTAAAAAAAACCTGTTGGTAAGTCTCCTGTGGTAAGTGATATGGGGAGCTCCTCCTCCCTTGTGTATTAGTTATTTTTACTGCATTGTAATCTATTCACGTGCTGGAAATATCTGAAAGATCAATGATGGCGAAGGAACTAGTTACTTTTCGACAACTCCTGTTTGCCAGCATTGGTATTTTTCATAGTTTTACATGCAACCCTTGTAGGGGAGGATTGGTCCAAAAGACCCCACCTCCCCTGCACCCTCTTCCCCCGGTGAGGGCCATGGCTCGTCAGGGGTCCCCTCCTTACCACCAGGGCCCAGGTGGTGGATGGGTCACCTGCCGAAGACATTGACCAAACCTGCTGAATTTAGCTAGGCCTCGGAAACCATTTTGTCTAATAGAGATTGCTTGGGCTCTGCGCACCGCAGCGCGGCCCCCACATTTGGGGAGTTTAAATTATCCCTGTGGCCACAGCTCTCTGGCAGATCCGCTGAGAGCCCGTTCCCCCGAACAAGACGGACATGAGCTAGTGTAAGATACCAACACTGTAACATTTCACCTTCCGCAGTGTATCACTGCTCCCAGCATGACCCGGCCAGCAGGGCCTGGGTGGAAAAAGAACTGTGAAATGGTCCTTTGATGAAAGCAAAGTTCCCAAATACTAATGAGAAAACTACCTGCAATGGAGGCGTTCTCTCCACAACCTCCCTGACTAAAAAACCTGTAAAATGTATAAATATGGCAGAATGTGTGCTCATATGACATTAGGAATGAAGCACCCACATCCCTGCAGTTATGCACAAATAGTAAAAGCGTCCCGGGGGTTTTTGTTATGTGTGTCATTGAAAAGATTACACCCCACGGTCCCGCGCCATAACCGAACTAATGCTGCTAGAGTGCAAAGAAAGACAAATGCAACCATATTGAGGGCTCCTGTAAAGGGTGCACGAAAATGCACCATATCTGTGTGTCCAAGCCCACTATGTGCCACTGCCATCAGCCTCAGTGGCGAGTTGTTTCTATGTGCTCCACCAACCTTACTACTACCTCACTTACCGCGAATGTATAAGCATATAACAAAATGTTGTAGTTGTTAAAAACATAGTGTACAAGGAATGGGCTCGGATTGGCTATATGAGAAGCATTGGCGATATTAAAACGTGAGCTTTGGAATGACTCAATTAGTATTGTATATTATTTGAATGTTCATGCTACTTTCACCTAAAATCGGCAACACACGAGGAAAATACCTTTGTGAGCGTATGCAAGGCCATTCCCCCTCCCTCCCAGCGAAGCCTGCCAGACGAGAAAGCAGAGGCCTGTGCCGCGCTGCTCCACCTCCCCCAACTCGGCTGGAGCCACTTCAAAGATTTGTAGTTCCCTCTGCAGCACCCAAGGCCACGGCCCGCCACCTGTATTATTTACAACCCAGCAGTAAACCTCAGCCTGAAAACACAAATCCAGAGGCGCCCTTTCTTAAACCCCACGACCCACTGGCTCACCTTAGGTTAATGGCCCCTGTAAAATTAGGACATCCAATATTATGGCAACATTACAGCAACACATCCATAATGACTTCTAACAAGACATGATGACATGTGCCGCCTGTCCCATGCCCCGAGACCCAACCCCACGACCTGTGGTACCCAGTCAACAGGACGCTGGTAACCATGTACTGATAAATCGCCAGCAAACCCCACTCTAGGTGCATTCCTCCTGTGTTGCATTAACCTGTAGAATAACCTATTGGAAGATTTACTAAAGAAGATAATATTGCAAATGGTTGAATGACTGCGGTATGCATGGCCTAGGGCAAAGAAGTCAGGAAAAGGCATTCATCTCTGACACTGGCCACAGTGGCACAACGACACCGCCCGGATGAACCCAGCTGACCTGCCAGGCCCAGCCCAACCCACGAGGCTAACCAGTGACGTCCTCGAGCCGCGGCCAACCACATCGCAGCAGCACCTATAGCTAGTCGTCGTCACCCAATCCCAATGAACTTGTGCCCCTTATAGTATGTAGGTTCTGATGACGTTCTTTGTAAATATATACGCCTGTCTTTGCTATTGTCAGACAGAGCGCTCTCGGAGTTTGCAGAGTTCTTTGCATGCCCAAATCTGATTGATAAACTCCCATTTACGCTCACCCGCACTTTGTCTTGGCCTTATTCCGATCCTGGGAGAGTCCATTATTGTCTCTCATTACGGGGAGGATCGTGCTGGTTGGGGACACTAGCCTTCACCCTCCGACCCCTCATGACTCGTCACTCGCGTGCGCTTGGCAAATCTGAAGATGGCCGACAGGGGAGGAGCTAATGGAGGTTTTCCTATTGGCTATGGGCAGTATGACCAAAAACGACAACTATATGTAATTGTAATTTGTAATTTATTTATAACCCGCTTAATACCCAGAGGTTTCAAAGCGCTGACCCGGGGTTTGAAGCTTCTTTCAAGACTAGCGCAGTGGCTCCCGGCCCCTCACCCCCGCCCCTGTAAGGATGGGGTCTGCATCAATAGCTATAAAAGCTTTAACATGATTCACAAAATAGTTTATTGTAAATAGGTTTGAAAAATCATACTGTATATAGTTCTGGGTGCTGCACAGGCTCCATGGCAACGTGGAACCACATCTGCATCACAAGGTTCTTGAGAGACTGTTGAGATATGAAAGAAGGGGCAGATGAAAGCCGCAACTGAGTGCTCCCTGCTGGGGGTAGTTTCCTTATTAATGTGATCTTAAATAAAATACAGTGATCACTGAACATATTGTCTGCAGTCTTAACCGTAACAATTGGCGATGAGGATCTAGGAGGAGGAACGACTTTGTGGAAATGGCCCCTTGCGAACTGCAGCACTGACGACAGGCAGACTGTGTCCTGTCTGCAGCGGACTGCGAACGGAGGCTCCCGCTGAAGGAGGCGACCGCTCCGTGCACAAGACGCACCTTGGATGTGTTGGTGCTACTACCAAGAGTTGAGCGACCTGGACATGCAGTGGAAAACCTTTTGGAAGGACTTATAAGGTTGGTGATACAGGCCCAGTGAGGCACCTTTATATTTGGGCACTACGGTGTTTGGTTTTATATATCGGGCATTACGGTGTATCCAGCAAGGTCTCAAAGCATGTGGACTGACTTTGTTTATTTTTGGAAGATTGTTGCTAGGATACCCATCAACAGCCAATGGAGTGGCAATCGGAGCACCAGCTCGCAGCGTGTTGCGTCCTCACCGCGCTTTTTTATAAAAAAAAAGAACCCAACATGGCGCCCATATTGGATGCATCAATATTCTTATTGTACCGGAGTTTCTGGCTTGCCACGTCATCGCGTATGTGAAAGAAGGACCAAAAGGCGTGGCGACCATTTTGTATGTTTAGACGGTACCTTACGATATTGTATTCATTCTGAGCACCTTCGGAGCAACTTGAGACACTTTGAATATAGGAGCTTCACTCAGATTACTCACTGGTGAGTCATTAAAATCCTTGGGAATTTGGATATTTTTGACTGTCTCATGGGTAGTGACAGAACAAAGAACATTTAGACAACATGGAAGAGCATGTGTAGAAATTAACATTATTAGAGATCACAAACGTGCCAACAGTTAATGTGAATTAACAACTCGAGTGCAACTGCATTGTGATTTAATAACTCAACGACATTATTAAAGATGGCAAACGTGCCACCTCCCATGTTCTTCCTTACAGCCCCGGGTGAGCCCAGGGTATGATGGGCAGATTGGAAGGAGGGATTTCACAAATATGAGCTAGCTGTGTTTGGGTCAAATATCTCAAATGAACGCAAAGAAGCATTATTGTTTCACTGTTTGGGTCCTGCAGGTCAGGACGTTTCTTTAAAACTTCCAGAACCGGCTGACCTCCCTGATGCTGGCTTATATGAAAAGACGTTGGCAAAATTGGACAAGCATTACCTTGTTGAAGAGAACATCATTCTTGAAAGATATATAAATTTGCCATGAGGGGTCAAAAGAATGGTGAAAGCATAGAAGACTTTATAATGGCATTAAGAGGTCTGGCGGTCCAGTATAGATTCAATCATTGCCAAGATGGACACATCAGGGATCAGTTGATGATCAAATGCATCAATGACCATATTGGGAAGGAGTTATGGAAGGAGAGGAATCCTTCTCTCTGCAGGGCCATTGAAATTGCAAAAACTGTAGAGCATACAGACAAGTGTATCAAAACACTTGAAGCAGACGCATTGTCTGGTGAAAAACCCAAAAATGAAGAGGGTGAAGGATGATCCATAAAGTGTCAAAGATTAACCAGGGACAAACGGCCCAAGAAGGTGGTCAGACCATTCTGGAAAAAAAGATTGTGGATCGGCATGAGAATAGACCTTCAGCTGGTAGAGGCTGGGGACGCCAATGGCAAGGATTCAAAAGGGGTATCAAAGGAGACCAATCCTTTCAGGGATACTGGATTTTCCAGGGAGTCCAGAGGACCACCTGGTGGAAGAAGATGTTATATATGCAGGAGTTTTTCTTCTAGCATCTGACAGATTGTTTTGCAGTGCATATAATATGTAATGATTGTGGCAGGAAGGGACGTTTTGCTTGTTGTTGTAAAATTTTTAGTACTGGTATGACTTCTTGGCAATCAAGGTGGGAGGTACAGTGCTAGTCACTGCAGGGGTTAAAACTTATCTTATTAGATGAACTAACTCGTTGTTTGCCTGCCTGATACCTTTGAAATTTGTATGAATGAAGCAACGAATGCCTGCGTAGTAACAATTACTTGTAGCAATAGATTCCGTAGCACTAACCGGGACTGCTGTGCCTAGCTGATAGCTCTGCTGACATTTTGACCTGTTTCAAAAAACCTTCCTGTGCAAGGCTCTAAGTGCAAAAACAGTCGGAGCACTAATAGACGCTCCCATACAACTCACCTGCAAGCACAAGTCCTTCGAGAGCTTCTGGTACTCAGGCCGAACGCCCTGCTGAGACTGGGGCTCAGAGTTGCAGAGACACTAAAGTAAACGCCATCCGCTCCGTGGCGCGTGTTAACCTGCTCTTTTACTGAGCACACGTGAATAGGCCGCTCCAGCCACTGCCATTGGCTGAGAAACCTATTGGGACTTCAACTCCCAGAAGCACCAACATCCCTCTTAAAGGAACATCAGGCGCTTCTGGGCCAAGCCGGTCTTGCGCCGGTCCTCGCCGTCCACGGAGTCCGGTGCACACCACGCTGTCCCAGGGACCCCAGCTAAGCAAAAGCAACCATGGGGCGAATGTCCTTTGACATAACAGCCACCATCCTGCGTAATTACCAAGATACAAAACTCGCCAAAGCAGCTTTTGACTCAATTCTAGAAAGAATTAGTCTCGACACAAAAATCACCACCATAGAAACACTTGCAACCAAAAGACGAGAAAAAAATGCATTAGACCACTAACAATAGGAAAGCGCCCTTACAACCACCTCCAGATCTAAAGATCTGCCTTATAAACACCCGATCCCTCAAACACACCATCAGTGTACATGATATGATAACTGCAGAAAATATCTATCATGTCACTGAAACCTGGCTAAAAGAGCCCATCAGCCCCACTTGCGACCTAGTGGTCCCTGAGGGCTACACTATATACTATACCAACAGAGAATCTGAACAAAGGGGGTGGCGTGGCTGTAATCGCCAAGGACACCATCCAATTGTTCCCCACTAAAATAAAATGCAAATCCTTCACCTTAAACACCTCCAAACCAATAATGGTAGTCTCAACATAATCGTTGTTTACAGACCACTATCCACCATGCCTGACTTTAATGAAGAAATAACCCACCAGCTCAATATGATCAAAGGACCCAACACCGCCACTCTATTCCTAGGGTATCGCAACCGGTGGCGGGTTGACCCCAAAGACGGGCCATTAAATTGGAAAAACTCCTGAATAACATTGACTACCAAGTAAAGAACACAGACCCCACCATGGACAATGGTCACTTACTTGATTGGGTTATTACCAACAATCTTATATCCCGAGACTACAGAAACGACCCATGCATATGGTCGGACCACTACAGTGTGTCCTTCCATATCTCTCCTCCCACTCAAAAACCCAAACCTTCCAACCTCCCGATTAAGAAATCACAGCAGAATTTTAAAAACATCAGCAAAGAACATCTGATGTAATACCTAGATAAGTTTGAATCAGAGGGAAACAACAAAGACACATGTGAGGCTACCCTATCCAACCTACTTAGCCACCTACAGGCCCTAGTGGACTTAGAAGCCCCCCTCCTAACCAAAACCATTAGACCAAAAGAAAGTGTAGTTCAGAGGAACTCCTTGAACAGAAAGAGCATAAAAGAAAAAGGGGAAAATGAGTGGAGAAAAAAGCCCACGCAGGATAATAAGTCAGGAAAACCAGTGAGCGAACCTATAAAGATATGAAAATCAGCAAACTCTTCAATATATTGAA
Source organism: Ambystoma mexicanum (assembly GCF_040938575.1). Taxonomy (NCBI): domain Eukaryota; kingdom Metazoa; phylum Chordata; class Amphibia; order Caudata; family Ambystomatidae; genus Ambystoma; species Ambystoma mexicanum. The sequence goes on from NC_090938.1 coordinate 58,578,083, forward strand.
ATCAGTCGATAAAACTAAAGGCATCACCCCATCTTCTCTCCCACCCAAGAAGAATGTGGCGCAACCCAGATAGCGTTTTTCAACAAAATTGATAAAGCCAGGGACACTATTGCTAAATCCCAAGCGGCCACCAAATCACCTAGCCAAGATTTAGTTGCAGAACTCACCCTCCAGACAGCCCAATTTCGGTTCAAGCCCATCACTACTAATGACATGATAAAAGTCCTGGCATCCATGAAACCCACCACCTGCGCCGAAAACATACTAACATCATTCTAGACCACCCTGACATCTTTGCACCAGCTTTAACCAAAGTGATTAAAACATCTTTCCGCAATCAAATCATGCCTGAAAGTATAAAAAGGGTAACAGTCACACCTCTTGTAAAAAAATAAAAAAAAAAACCTAATCTTGACCAGAGGGACCCAAACAATCTAAGACCCATAACCAACTGCAACTTTATACTTAAAAACATTGACAAGATTGCCACTACGCAGCTTCAAGACCATGTAAAAAGTTTGAAATTCCTCCACCACCAACAGTCTGGTTTCCGACCAGCGCATAGCACAGAAACAGCTATGCTGGATCTACAGACTAAGATGCTCAAGATCATTAATCGGGGGAAAGCAGGCCTGCTCGTAATCTTGGACCTTAGATCATAATTTACTCAAGACAGCCTTAAAAAAACAAAACAGCAAACTGCTCAGATGAAGCAATAAGCTGGATCGTGTCTTTTCTTCAAAACAGAACTTCTAGAGTTCATTGGGGAAACCTATTTTCATTAGAAAAAGAAATCACCTGCGGAGTCCCACAGGGCAATAGCATGTCCCCACTCCTCTTTAACCTATACCTAAGGTTTCTATATATAGTCCTCGATAACCTCAATAAGTTCTTCACCAATTACGCTGATGACACTCAGCTGGTAATTGAACTAAGTGGAAACCATCAAAAAGACAACGAAAAAACTAAGCCTGGTGTATAACGCTGTAGAGCAATGGATGGACCAAAACTGGATGTGCCTAAATGGCAACAAAACTTATGGTATTCGGTTCCAGTCTAGTCAGATCCAAGCTCCATCCTGCATACAACACCTTCACCATAAAAGACACCCACATTCAGGTTCTAAACAAGGTTAAAACTTTGAGAATATTAGAAGCGTCCTTTGGTGCAGATGCCCAAACCCTCTGAGTTAAAACGTGCTCATACCCTCTCCTCTTACTAAAAGCTATGACCATACCTATCCGAAGAAAATAGCGCCACAGTCGCAAAGCTACCATCTTATCTTGCCTTGACTACGGCAATGCGCTAATTCTAGGATCTCGCAAACTGCTACTACAGCTATCAAGTTCTACAAAAAACGCAGTGAGATTCATTAAGCAAAATACCACGAACCTGCACCTCAGCGAAGCCAGGAAAGAACTACACTGGCTAAAAATGGAAGAGTCCAAATCAAGTCCCTCACTCTCACACATAGATGTATCTTTGGTAAAGCACCTGCATACCTTAAAACCAAAATCATTCCATATAAACCCACCAGAAAGCTAAGATCAGCCGAACAAGGATTGATTGTGGTGGCTCCATTCAGGCGTAAAAATGGGGCAGGCAAATCCTTCCCCATATCTGCAGCAAGCTTATGGAACAATCTCCCAGGCCAGTTAAGGTTGGAAGTGAACTGTCAACGCTTCTGTAAACTACTGAAAACTCACATCTTTAAGTAAATACACATAATAAAACCCACCCACCAATCTATGTAGACCTATTGTCTCGTGCTACTTGTACTTTGTTCGTCATTTGTCCTCAGTGTTCTATCTGCGCCCCGAAGCTTGAGAGCTACCGGCGCAATACAAACGGATAGATAAATAAAATGTGTCAAGTGCATGAAGTAAATGCAGAGTGTGAGAATGAATTTGGCAGTGAGGTGGCCGGAGAGGTGGTGTATACTGTAAACGCTGTTGATGGGGGGTGGGGGAGGGGAGTCGCGGAAGTGAAAAGAAACCTTATGCTTTAATATTTATTAGTGGTGTTCCTGTCTGAATGCTCATTGACAGTGGGGCAGATTATACCTTAATGAGTGTACAAATCTGGAAAGAGAAATTTGACTGCTGCACTCTGTGGGAGAATTCGTTTAGAGCAAATGCTTATGGAGAAGTTCCTATATAGATTATAGGGAGCTTTGAAGGTGAATTACAGTTCAAGGATAGGAAATCCATTGGAATTATACATGTTGCAAAGAAAGGTGGAGAGTTACTGTTATGGAGCGACCAGGCAGAGTTAAAGATGAGACTTGAGGCAGGCCACCCAGAACAAGTACTTTCTGTGAAGAGTGTGGAGAATGATGAGGTTCAATTAGGAAAGAAATTGGGGTGTTTAAAAGGATTTGTGCATAAAATCGGTTTGAGAAAGAGTGCTGTACCCAAAATTGCGAAACGCTGTACCATTCCTTTGACACTTAAAGAAGATGTGGATAAGGAGTAGAAGAAAATTAAGTGTTTGAGAAGATAAATGCATCTGAATGGGTTAGTCCTATAGTGATAGTCAGAAAATCCAATGGGTCTTTGAGGTTATGTATTGACCGGTGGTAGCAGATCAATTTCTGTTATAGATGAACTTTTGGTGAGGGTGGCTGGATGCAAAGTTTTTTTTTCAATCTTAGATCTCAAATCAGCCTATCAGGTTGAACTACATCCAGAATCTAGAGACCTTACGGCTTTTATCACTCCCATTGATCTATTTCGGTGTATATGCATGCCGTTTGGGCTCGTTTCTGCAGCAAGTGTTTTTTAAAAGATTCATGTATAGACTTCTTGGAGGTGAGAATGGAGTATTGTTATCAGGATGATGTGTTGGTGTGTGGAAGCAATGATGTTGAACATGAACGCCTCAAGAGTTGAGTATTTTGAAGGAAGCAGGTCTCACTGTTGCGATGGAGAAATGCACCTTCAAGGCTAATGAAGTAGTGTATATAGGTCATGAACTTTCTGGAGAAGGTGTTCAGCCTAAATAAGCTATTGAAGCTATTAAGAGGATGGAGGCTCCCAAGTCGAAAAGGGATGCGCCATCACTTTTGGGTCTTGTGGAATTCTATGGAAAATTCATTAAAGGTTTGTCCCAGATGTCACGGAACATGAGGATGCTTACCCGCAAAGGGGTTGTGTTTAAGTGGAATGAAGAATGCAATAGGGAATTTGAACAGATGGTAATCTATTGTGAGCGCACCCATTCTAAACTTTTTTGGAAGGGAAGCGCAATTTAGTTTTTGTGGATGCCAGTGACTATGGCATAGGTGCTGTTCTTGTGCAGGAGTATGGTATAGGGTTGCACACGGTAGCATTTGCTTCCAGATCGTTGAAAGGACCAGAAACTAGATACTCTGTTGTGGAGAAGGAAGCATTAGCATGCGTTTGGGGTGTTGAGAAATGTGAAAGATTTTTGTGGGGAAAGGAGTTTACAATTTGTACAGATCACAAACCGTTAGTTGGAATCTTTACCAAAGGAAGCTTGGAGGAGTTTCAAGGCGCATCATGAAGTGGGTAACTGCTTTACAAGGATTCGTTTTCGATACTTCATGTATGTGGTCCGAGTAAAGTTGTTGCGGACGCTATGTCCAGATCGGTGGAGAAGGAACCCCCATTTGGGGAGTCCTATCGGTGTTCGGATGATGTAGCAGAAATTATTCAAGCCCATGACGCGTTGAAGAATGAGTGGGACATGGCTTGTGTAGAAGATGCAGTTTATCAAAAAATGTTGTCTTTGGTGATGGATGGTGAGATGAAAAGTTACAAAGCTACAGGGATGACCTATGTGGCTTTGCCAAGGTAAAGGATGAACTGTGGGTCCAGAATAATTATTTGTATAGGGGCATCAGATGGTAGTTCCACTCAAAAGGAGGAAATCGGTGGTAGATCTAGCTCATATTGGACATTTGGTTGTCGCAAGGACCAAAGGTTTGGTAAGAGCAGAGTTCTGGTGGCCGGGAGTGGACAAAGACATGGAAGAACAAGTCATGGGTTGTATGGAATGTGTAGAGAGAGGGTGATAAAGGGCTCGAGGTCCAGGTACCCATGGTTGTGCGAGAATGTCCCAAAGTTCCATGGGATGAAGTTGCCTTGGACTTATTGGGTCAATATTGGAGGAAGTAGAGACAATTACTTGTTAGTAGTCATGGATTTGTTGTCAGTGGCCTGAGGTTTACGTGCTAAGAGATCCAGCAGCAGCATTATAAAATTTCTTGAACAAGTATTTTGGCGGGAAGGATTTCCTAAGAAATGTCTGTCGGACAACAAATCAAAACTTGTGTCTGAAGAGTTCAGAGTTTCTTAACAAGTATGGAACAGAACAGTCTACCCCCTCGTATCACCCCCAGAGCAATGGTTGTGTAGAACGCTTTAACAGAACCACCATGGAGGCTATTAGGATTGCAGTTGCCACGGGGATGACTAGGTGAGGACTGTGATGGAGAGGACCTTCCAGTAGAGGTTAGCTCCCCATAGTATGACAGGAGTATCTCCATTTGAGGTATTGCAGGGAAGAAAACCCAATTCGAGCATGTTTCCATGGTGGATTGGGAAAATCCAGGAGTGAGTGTGGATCTGGAAAAGGTCAGAGAAAAAAGTACTGAATATAGCTACAAAGCCAAAGTGAGATGATCTAAAGAATTGTTGTAGGAAGTTCAAAGTCAAGGAAGGTGAATGAATTAAGATCAAACTTCCCACCAAAGTAAGGAAAGGAGCCTGTGTTCTCAGAACCTAGAGTTGTGAAGGATTTGGGTTCTTCTGTTCTAGTCAAAGGTGGTGCCGTATGGAATAAAGAGAGAGTGGCTGTGCTTAAGCATGTTGGTGAGAATGGTGCAAGTCTGTGAAGAATGGTCTGTCTAAGGCAGTGATTCTCATTTGTCTGTAAGGAATGTTAAGGAGAGGAGGTGTTAGGTTGGGTCTGCATCAATAGATATAAAAGCTTTAACATGATACCCAAAATAGTTTATTCTAAATGGGTTTGGATAATCATACTGTATATAGTTCTGGGTGCTGCACAGGCTACATGTCAACGTGGAACTGCATCTGCATCACAAGGTTCTTGAGGGAATGTTGAGATATGAAAGAAGGGACAGATGCAAGTTGCAACTGAATGCTCCATGCTGGGGGTCGTTTCCTTCTTAACATTGACTATTGTCTGCAGTCTTAATCGTAACCACCCACCGCCCCGCCTGGCTATAGAGCACCAAAGTGACTGAAATTTCTAACTTCAACTGCTATATTTTACCGAGGATTCCCAGCCTGACTGGGAATATTCACAGCATGGAAATCTATGAAAGATACCAATGCTGGAGAACAGGAGTAACAGGTAAGGAACTTGTTCCTTATCCCCTTCCTTGGGCTTCCCATGATAGTGCAACCTGTCTAAACATATGAACTGATTGACTAGGCTTAAAAGGGCAAAGATAATGCAGGGAATACTTTTCCCATCGACTCAAACTGGGCTTCGCTTCAAGAAAGTTTCATAGCGTTTCCCGTCGGTGAGGATCTTTTACCACATAGCCCTAGAGAATTACCACTTTCCCCACAATAGAAACATAGGTTCAGTTTCCTCCATCTCTCGTCTATGGTAACTGGACTTCATACTCCCTAGATGCATTGGTTCACAGTCAGTAAAGGAAGAAATATATTTCTCCCATCTGGGATTTGGGCTCCGGTAGTCCAGTTCTTCTCCCCCCACCCCCCACCTATGATATGGCATTTGTAACGCACCTCTACACAAGTGGTTCGTGTATCGCTGTTTCTCTGATCAATTCTGAAGATGAGGGAGACAAGTTCTTTCATATAATCAGGCGGGGTCACGACAGTACTAAGTGCGCCTATTAGGTCTTCTCTCAGCCCTTTATAGAAAATGGATCGCTGGGGGTCTTAAGCCAATTAGTCTGAGCTGCTAATCCACGAAAATTAGCAAAAAAGGAGATCAGAATTCCCCAGTTGTATACTTAAGAATTTGTTGCATAATAACTAGGGAATATTGCTGTCAAACATGGACTGAAAAGCAGAAAGAAAACTAATTTAAGAACTGACTTTTGCCATCCAAGTATCCGACTTTTGCCTAGTCGGAGACGTACAACTCTGGCTATATCACCCCCTTATTTTGAGGGCATAGGCAGCAATGAGATACCCTTAAATATTCTATGCCCGGTTAAAGTGTCAGGGATGAGAATAGGTTTGGTTTCAAATTTTCCACCCATACTAGGAGAACCACCCCCCATTGCCCAGACGTTACCAGAGGTGGTCTTTTCTTTTTGTAACCACTTGTTCAACTGTATTTTGTGGAACGGTTATGGTTATGGATTGGTACAATAAGGCATGTCTACCTGCAGTTTTTGGACAACATTGGCTAGGCCATGCAGTATTGCCTCCATGACTTGCAATCTGCCACGTACCTGGACAATTGAGATGGGCAAGAATTTTCTTAGGAGTCCTTGCGACAATGCATACCCAACCCACAAGGAAAAAGCCATTGGGATACTCTGTCACCCTTGGCAGACCCTTTCAAATGGATTGTCCTCATATGTATTCCTCATGTTTGATTTGATATATTCAATATCCAGCTTCAGCTGCTTTGGAAAAGAATTTCGGCAGAGGGCGCTGTACGTCGATGCAGTTGACTCAATGTCCCTCGAGGGCTTCTGTCTCGAGTGTGATGTCATCAAAGATTGGTGTAGTGTGTATGTGTGTGTGTGTGTATATATATGTGTATATATATATTAGTGCATGCAACGTCCGTTAGCTTCAGTTCTGTTTTTCTGAGTAAGCTTACACTTTGAGAAACTACAGTGCGCTTCTATTCAATTTGCAATGTCTTCTTCCTCAACACCTACTACCCCGTAGACCGGGTTCAAGAAATCAGGACTGCGGCTCCAAGATGTCAGTAACCGACCCACATAGAGTATGTTTATGGTGTCTCGGTGTGGAGCAAAAGACCGTGGCCTGCTCCAAATACCAGTCGATGACAGGAAAGGCTCTGAAGGAGCGAAAGGGAAAATTGGCGGTAATTGGAAACCTCAAAAAGTCCCCATTGACTACCCTGTTGAAGAAATCTTCTCTGGATGAGCCGAGAGGCGGTGACTCGAAGGAAGAAGGTAAAAAGATCTAGGTCGAGGAGTGGCTCCCACCACTCATCGTTGATGAAGTCGAAAGAGACACCACAGGTCGCCCTCTCATACTTCGTCAGACACTTCCTCTGAGAGGGCTATATCTTGTCCCACAAAAGCATTTAGGATTAAAATGCTAAAAATATTTGAGAAATAACCCTCGACAAGCCATCCTCCTACCGCACCTACTAAAGCTGGTAAGGAAAGGGCTCGAGCCAAATCCTGCGCGCCCTCGAGCCTGGGATGAAGGACAGATCTTCGAGAGCAGTTGGTGCGATGAGAAATCATCGAAAGATCCTTCGAGCCGCAAGTCGAAGCATGGGTCCAGGTTGTCAACGCCATTGACACCAGCTGCGCCCTCAACGCTGGCTGCGCCATCTACTCAATGGCACTTTTGACACCCATGAAGCCTTCGATGTAGTTGAAGCAGAAAACATCAATAAAAATCGACCACTCCTCGAGTGTAGAGTTGAAAATTTCTGAAACCTTCCATGCCCACTCCAGATAAGAACTATATTCCTTTTAAAGATCATTTCAAATCACGAAACTCAGTTTATTAGGAAAATGAGCCATCAGATAACGATGAACCATTTGCGCTACAATATGATACACCAAATGTGCCCGAGTTCTATTTCAGAGGAGTCAAGACAGCCAGTGAGGTGGCCACTTCACCAGAGCTAGAATTTGGCAAACCTGAATCTTGGGAGCATGCAGATGCATCATATAGATAGTTCATGTCAAAGTTGTAGATCACTTGGGATGGAATAGTCCTCCCCTCCCCTTTGAGCAGGATGATCTAACGGCATCCTTGATAAGGGTTCACAAATGGATCCCATTTTACCATTCCACATTGCTCTGTAAAAAAACGTGGCAGCAAATTGAGAAACGCCAGAGTCTAATCCAGCAGTAAACCAAATACTGACTAGAAAATACTGGCCATCTAGTAGCGACCTCAATTACTTGTCAAAACTCTCCATTCCAGAATGTCTGATGGTGCAGGCAGCTATGGCAACTTGAAAACAGGCAGTTTACCTAACCATGGGCAAGGAAAACTAGACCGCTCAACAGAATGTTTGAGTAAATGTGATGGAACCTTCAATGGAGCCTCCAAGAGTTGCATAGTTTCCATGGGCGGCGCATGACAACATCTGAAAGAATGACAAGGCATTACTTTGGATGCTTGGGCATTGGAAACCATAGCCCAAGGTTACTACCTTTCTCTTCTGAGACCTTGGAACCATCCACTGGGGAGCCACTCTGACGGTTCCGGAACCACTCCTTGTGCAGAAAATGTTCTGCTAGGGAAAGGCGCTATAGAACCAGTGCCTGCAGCAGAGACCAACAAAGGTTGGTACACTCCATATTTCCTAATCCCCAAGAAGGACGGAGCACTGAGACCCATCTTGGACTTGAGATACTTGAAAAAGTTCCTCAGGAAGGACAAATTCAAGATGGTCACACTTTCTTAGGTCCTTGAGGCCCTCCAACTCCAGGATTGGATGGTGTAATTGGACCTTCAGGATGCTTACTTTCATGTGCTAATCCACCTTAAGCACAGAAAGTACTGAGGTTCACCCTTGGTGGCTCTCATTAGCGGATTCAAGTTCAGTCTTTCGGGCTGACCCATCCCCCCGCCCATGGGTTTTCACCAAGCTGATGCTGGGAGTCAGTCTCAGGAGACTGGGGATTCACATCTACCCCTACCTTGACAATTCGCTGATCAGGGCGCATTCTCCCGAACAAGCACTAGATCATCTCAGCGTCACTTGCCACGCTCTTCAGACTGGTCTTCTCCCCTCAATTAAAAGAAGTCCCATTTGACACCGTCCCAAAAGCTCTGGAGCTGTACTGGATACATCCTTGGGGAAAGCTCTCGCCACCCGAGGTGAGGGCTCAAGACACTATGCAGATGGTCTCCAGGTTTGAGTGCCAAGCATCTTCCGGCCTTCCACTTTTCGAGGTTGCTCGGACTCATGGCATCCTGCATTTTCCTGGTGTCAGAGGCTTGCCCGAGGATGAGATCCCTTCAATGGGCACTCGGGACACAATGGTCTCCGTCCTCGGGCAATATGTCAAACCTAATTCATGTTCCTAGTAGGGTTGCGAAGAAGCTACTGTGGTAGGCCTGCAAGGATAATATTCTGAGGGGAAAACCTTGATGGCAACCATGGCCGGAGATAAAAGTAGTGACGGACGCCTCACTCACGGGGTGGGGGAGCCAACGGCAACAATATCAGCAGTCATTGGTCTCAATCGGAGTCCAAACTACACATCAATCTTTTGGAGCTGAGGGCAATCGGACTTGCACTGAGGGCCTTTCTGCCCTCTGTACGGTGAAAGAAATGTCCTGATAATGACAGACAAGATAGTGACCATGTACTACCTCAAGAGGTCTAGGGTCACTACCACTGTGCAGAGAGGCAAAGTGCCTCTGGCACTGGGCAATTCAAGAAGGAATCTCCCTATCGGCAGTTCACCTAGCCAGAGAGAACACAGCAGTCGACCCTCTAAGCAGGTACAGCAGTGTCCCACGAGTGGGAACTAGCTCAGGATGTCCTTGAAGAGATCTTCACCCTTTGGGGAACCCTTCAAGTGGATCAGTTTGCGACCAGTGTCAACCGGAAGTGCGAACTGTACTGCTCCAGGGAATTTCCTGCAAGAGGAGCTCTAGGGGACGCGTTCGTGGTGGACTGTGAGTTTCCACTCCTGTGTGTTTCCTCCAGTCCCCGTCATTCCTCACATGATCAGGAGGTTGAGTACATTCGGGAAACACTCCTAATTGCCCCGGATTGGGCCAGGAGGACGTGGTACCCGACCTTATGGACATGTCTGTCTGCCCTCAATATGTCTTCCACATAGAGAGGACCTTCTTTCGCAAGAGGGGGGTTGGGTTCTCCATCCAGATGTCCAGACACTCAGCCTTCACACATTGTTTGAGTTGCTGAGATACAAGGATTGGGACCTCCTGGATGACGTAATGGAGATTTTGCTTTCAGCCAGAAGGCCAGCAACTAAGTCCTTGTGCCGTTGTAACATTCTGCAGCTGATGCGAGGACAAGAATGTAGACACTGCAAAACACAAGTGTTATCTTTTCTACTATACCTAGCCAATCTGGGGCTCCAGGTTGGAACAATTAAAGGCTATTTGGCTGCGCTATCCATCTTTAAGCGCCTGTCTGATGAATCTTCATATTTTAAGATGCCACTGGTAACAACATTTCTAAAGGGACTCGCCAATGTGTTCCCCCATCTCTTTTCCAGGTTCCAGTTTGGGGCCTTAATCTTGTATTAAAACGTATGTGTGCACCATTTGAACCTCCTGTCCGTTAAGGTTGCTAACATTTAAAACCATACTATTGGCGCCACTAACTTCAGCCCGTAGAGAGTGAATTGCAGGCACTATCATCTAAGCCAGCCTTTACTATTTTCCACAAGGACAAGGTTCTGAAAGTTGAGCCTTCATTTTTACCTAATCATTTCAGATTTGGCTCGGCCACCAGGGGCCGCAGGAATGTAGAAATGTCCTTGCATTGCTCAGTCGCCACCGGGAGAACAAGGGGTCGGAGCCCAACCTATTGGCTTCCACCCGACAGAATTGGCAGCCCCCACAGTGTCGGAACCCCAGCAGCCCGTAGGGCGAAATCTGGACTCGCCAGCTGCAATACTTTCAGAGAAATGAGGGAGGCTCAGCGAATCCACTGACTGCGGCTTAATCACCAGCACCACCCAGAAACCAGCTCCAGACAGTACAGGTCTGAGGGGCAGGGCTGAGTAAGTCCACGGATGGAACCCGCCGAACAGAGGGGCCAGAGCTTGGAGGCCCTCAGAGGACATGATTAAACAAAGTCCAAAACGAGAAGGCGGGACGGCCCGCCACGACCAGGTTCCATGCACCCGTGAGCTCAGCAGCGGTGAGGGACACGAGTGTCCTGTCCCCGGCTGACTGCACCCAGCAAGCCCCCCCCCCTGCCAAGCAACAGCCGCCACTCAGTGCACCAGTGAGCAGGAGGAACGTTGCGAGCCAGCCCCTGAGTGAAAGGCGGAGAGGTGGCAGCACGACCGGCAAGATACAGGGCCTCATCAGTTGATCAGAACACCATTGGGACACGTGGCAGCAGAGAGACCGCTCAAAGGCCCCTCCCCTTATGCCCCCCCCGCAGTTACGCTGGAGAGCATCGCACAAGGTGAGCCAGGCAGGATTGGCAGGAGAAACCCCCAGGGTGTGGCAACCCGTGGGGAGCCGATCTGGCCCAAGCACCACTGCAGACCCAGGGGGGGGAAATCTCAATCTGGAAATGCCTGCCCCACTCGATAACAGACTATTCCCTTGCCCATAGGGGAGCCAAGTTGCCCCCTCATCCATTGGGGCCTGCAGGTACGGAACGGCCCCACACGGGGACCAGGTGTTATCAATCTCTTCCCGGAACTTGGGGATAAGGTCATGTGACCAGGAGACAGAAACCAGAAACCCCAGGGGAATAAGCAGTGAAAGACCTGCAGAGAGCTGGCCAACTAGCAAAATGGGGAGGACGGGGGGGGCGGGTGCAGGGCATATGGACAGCTGCCGACACGAGAAGTGAATACGATACCGTTGGGGCTACCCTTTTCACTAACCTTTGAATACATGGGCCAACAGCCCAGACTGTTCTCTGAAGAGAACAGAGGAGCAATCCGAGAATATGTGGAAACGACAGACGATTAGAGACGGCCCTCCAGGTAAGCCGTGAGAGGGAGAAGTGAGGGAACCCGAGGGATAGGAAACGGATCCCAAGTTCGCGAAAAGTTACAATGGCCCCTGACATACTCTATGGAAGAGTTAAACCTGGCTTGGGCGTCTGCAAATCTAGCAGCATATATACCAAGGCCAGAAATGCCCCCTCTGCTGGCAGCAAGTAGGGGGGTGGGGGCAATTTGATAACTGATCCAGGAGGAATACAATCTGAGTGTTTGTGACCAGGTCTGAGGGGGAGGTTAGGGGGAAGAGGTTCAAAGTTTTAGGGGACCACTGGTGGGGGCTGAACTCAAGAGATATTGATGAAGATGGTTCCGGTGGAACAAGGCAAGCTGGTGGTCCAGTCAAGTACCAGGAATGGTCGAACTTACTTACTGACTGGGTGCTGGGGAAGGGGGACGAGGGAACTACAAGAGGGGGGAAAGGGGACGAGGGAGAAGGTTACAGTTGGAGCAGGGGAGAAGTTGGGGTGGGGGTTACAGGTTCAGAGGATGGGTGACGGAGCCAGCGCTAACTGCGGAACGCTGAAGGTGGCTGGGGTTGGAGAAACTTTCCAGTGACCTAATGGCCAATATATTACCCGCCCTGGCGATAGGCTCACTGAATGCTAGGGGAGTTAACTCGCCAACAAAGAGATCCCTTTTGGTCAGAGAATTCAAACGAGTCAAAGTACATCTGCTCTCCCTCCAGGAAACCCACTGGGTGAAGGGGAAAGAACCGACTCTGTGGAGGTGGGATAGGGAGGTGCATCAGGCCTCGTACAAGACCAAAAAGAGTAGCAATCATCATGGCCAATAATCTGGCTTTAGGACGGAGGCAACGATCAAGGACCCGGAGGGTTGATATCTATTTATCAGACGTGGCCTACAAGGGACCCCACTCACAGGAGTGATCTATGGTCTGAGCGAGGGTTGAGGTCCCTTTTGGAAGAAAACGAAGGATGGGTTGAGATTGTTTATTGGCGGCATCCTTATAGTGGGAGGATATGTTAACATGGTCCAGGACCCTGCTAGAGATGGGAAAAGAATGACTGTGCAGAAATCCTCCCCCACACCCATTAGACGAAGCCACATCAGACCTTCCTTAAGATTAATTCCGAGCTGGGCTTCGTATTTGTGCTGCCCCGCACATCCTCGGGGTGGCGGCTGGGGGGTGGGTGGGCGGGGGGGGGGTTGGAAGTCCCCCGGGGGTGTCCCCCGGGGGTGTCCCCCCATCATGTACTACTTGAGTCCACAAAACATTCTCGAGGATGGACTACATGTAAGTGGAGAGCTCCCTATCAGGTTATATTGAAGAACCTCGGGTGGAATCGGTCCCGTGGTCTGACCATGATCTGGTGCAGGTCCCGCTGAGACGGGGTTGGAGATCCCGTCGGAGGGTGAGATGGAAATGTAACCACACTCTCTTGAAGGATAGGGAAATAGTCTAAACTGTACTTGACAGTGTACTAGAATACTTTGAATTTAACGACAGCGGAAAGGCGGGGCCCCCACACCATATGGGATGCATTCAGAGCCACAATTTGGGGCCCGCTAATAATAGGGTCACAAAAAGAGAGGTAAAGGAAAAGCCAGGAAGAGGCCCTGCTGGAAGAAATTTCTAAAATTGTCAGGACGACATCCCAGAAGTTCCATCTCTCCGGATCAGACATTAGCATTGGAAAACTATAAGGCTCAGCTTAAAGATGTATTACTTTGCAAAACTAAAAGTAACCTGCTGTTCGTTTTTTTTTTTTTTTTTTAACTTTATTTTGGTGATTTTAACACAAAAACAGTTACAACATATTTGCCCCATTGTGGGGTGAGTTCCCAAGTGCCTTCCTAAGCCGTCCCCCCACTCAGCCCCCCCATTCTCCCACCGTCAGCTCGTCACAGCTGGTGTTTAAGTATAATCTGCTTGGTGTGCCATCTGCTATTGGCTAGTTTCCGTGTTCAAAAGGATTTATGAGTCTCGGTTCTGAGGACTGTCTCCCTGATGATGATGATGCCGATGCGTTCTCGTCTGCCTCATTGATTAAGGACACCAGTGGTCCCCAGATGTCGGGGGGGGGGTGTGCATGCTGGGGGAGTGTTCTGATGAACTCAGATTCAACGTCCTGACAGTGTAGGATGTCTTTATGCCAGTTTGCCACTGACGGGACTGGTCCTCTGCCCCATGACATGGCAACTCTCCTTCGAGCTAGTGTTAAGCCAGTTTCCTTATTCCGGGTGAGAGTTGTTTTGTCATCCCGAGCAGTTCTGCCGTTGGGATGGGTTGCACTTCACCTATTATTGCTGCTGTGGTCTGGATGATCTGGGACCAGAATGAGTTGAGTTTGGGGTAGTCCCATGCCAGGTGAAAGAAGTCTGCCAATTGGTTTCCGCACCTTTTCATTTTGCTGGCTGGTCTGGGTGGGTGTTCTTTTTTGCATGGGTGAAGTATGTCTGGTGTAGGTAATTAAAGTGTATTTGCTTGAAGCTTGTATTGAGGGCTACTTTTTGGGTTTGTTTCAGTATGTATATCCATTCCTCTTCTGGGATTGTTAGCTGGAGGGACCTATCCCATCTAATTTTTGTACGAGTGTCCATGGATAACGTGTCTGATAAAAAGGATTTATAGAGTAGTGAAACTAGCCTGCCTTCGCCCTGGTCCGGGATTACATTGTGTAGCAGCTGCCAAGTTGGTGTTTGTTGCGGAAACGTGGGGAGTAGAGCCTGTAGGGTATATCTGGTTCTAAAGTAAATGAACTTGTCCAATGGTGTTACCACCTTTCGGTGGCTTGTTGAGGTGTAATGAAGGTGCCTTTGTCGAACAGGTCTCCTAATGAATTTATCTGTAGTTTATCTACCCATTGGTGGAAAACTCTTTCGGATGTGAGGGGGATTCTTGGAATGAATTTGATCCGGAAAAGGGGAGAGTATTTCACTTGTACATTGTATTTTTGTGCACGTTTTTTCCACATCGCATATGTAGCGAGGACTACATTCGTGTTGACAGGCACAGAGAGCTAGCTAATTATGACGGCTCTGAATAAATTGGAGGTCGCTAGTGCCCGTTCTATCTGCACGTGTGGTCTAATAGAGTGCATGGCATACCAGAAGCTAAGGAATTGCGCTTGGGCCGCCCAGAAGTATCTTTCTAGGTCGGGGAGAGCTAGTCCGCCGCTAGATACTGGGAGTATCAGCGTTGAGTGAGCGACCCTGGCTGGTTTTCCTGCCCATAGGAGGTCAAGAACAAGGCTTTTGATTTTCTTCAAAAAGGATTGTGGGACTAGGATTGGGATGTTGCAGAATAGGTAAAGTAATTTAGGAAGTATAACCATTTTTACTAGTGATGCTCTCCCCCACAGGGTTAGTGGGAGGGATTTCCACGGGTTCACTTTTTCCTGTAGCAATTTTATTACTGTCTCATAGTTGTCTTGAAATACATTGTGGTAATTCAATGACCTTTGTATCCCAAGGTAGCGTACCCCTGAGGTCTCCCATACAAAATTGTAATAGTCGGTGAACGGTTTGGTGACTGGGGTGATTGGGAATATAATCGATTTTGTGTGATTAATTTTTAATCCTGAATTTGCCCCGAATTTAATTACCTCCCTCATGATTGGATTGAGATTTTCTATGGGATCACGTACAAATAACACCACATCTGCGTATAACGATATGATCAACCGGTGTGGGCCAATGGTGAGAACCCTGTGGAGTTGTTGGGTTCGAAGGTTTGACGTTAGAGGTTCCATTATTAATGCGAATAACGCTGAAAGTGGACACCCCTGCCTGGTGCCTCGCTGCAGTTTGATGGGGGAAGATCTTGCGAATCCCACCAGTATTGTCGTCTGGGGGTCGTTATATAGTAGACACGAGTTTGATGAAGCAAGACCCTAGCCCCATCTGTGTAAGTACGGCGAATAGGAAGGGCCATTCCACTGAGTCGAAGGCCTTCTCGGCATTGAGCAGTACTGCTATGGCCTGGCTGGTGGCATTGAGGGCCTCGATAATGCCAAAAAGCCTCCTGATGCCGAACGTCGTGCAGTGTCTGGGCACGAATCCAGCCTGATCTGCGATCACGAGTCCTGGCAGTAGCCTGTGAGTATTTTGGCCAGTATTTTATTGTCAAGGTTAAGTAGAGAAATGGGTCTATATGCTGCACACTCCTCCGGGGGTTTACCTGCCTTGTGTAAGAGGATAATGTTGGCCACATGGGACGACCATGGGAGCGAACCTTTTTCTAGCGCTTCGTAGTGTATCTCTGCGAGTAAGGGGGCAAGGATTTCAGCAAAGGCCTTGTAAAATTCCCCCGTTAGACCATCGGGTCCAGGGGCTTTGGTATTTGGGAGGGTTTTAATGGCTTCCACGATTTCCTCTGGAGTGATGATTTCATTAAGGGGTTCACGTAGTTCTCCTTCCACCCAGTAGAGTTCAGTGTCTTTGAGGTAATTGTTTAAGGTGTCTGTGTTAGTTATATTTGGATGTGTATATGTCTTGATAGAAAGTTTGGAATTCTTCGGCTATTTCATAGTCTGTATGCACAAGCGTGCCATGTTTGGAGTGTATTCTCTTGACCATCGTCTGTTTCCGGTCGGCTCTGATCAGTCTTGCAAAGAGGGCTCTGGGTCTCTGGCCCTCGCCGTATTGACGAATTTGATTGTTACGGTCTAAAAATTTCAGCTCTTGTTCTGCCGCTGTCCTGAACGTTTGTAGCTCCTCCTTGAGTGTTTCTTGGGTGTGTGGGCCGTCCTCCGTGGAGAGTTTAAGTTCAAGTTGTTTCAATCGTTCCTCACTGGCGATGAGTTCCTGCCGGATCAGTTTGATTCCGTTTTCTTTGGCAAGGCAGACCCCTCTAGCGAAACACTTCAGAGTTTCCCAGATCGTGCCAGCAGACGTAACTGTGCCCAGGTTTATGTCTAGGAAGGTTGAGATTTCGTCTCGTAGTTCGGAAAAGAACACTTGATCTTGTAAGGATCCGGGTTTAAAGCGCCACTGTAGCAGGCGGGACTTGGATGTAGCGGGATTGCATATGAGAGTTACTGGTGAGTGATCGGAAAAGGTTTTGGGCAGGATTTGACACTGTTCCCAACAGAGGGCCGCTGGCGAATGTCATCAGGTAGTCAAATCTGGAGTTGTGCACTGCCGAATGGAACGTGTAGTCACCCTGATCCCGGTTGCTGTATCTCCAGCTATCTACTAGGTTGTAGGCTCTGCATATTTCTTGTATTTGGAGGCTGGCTTTTGAGACCGGTAGTGTCGGGCTTCTTGACGTATCCTTTGCGGGGTCAAGGACGGTGTTTAGGTCGCCTCCCCAGATGATCATTGCCGAGGATTGCGTTGAAAGGTGCATCAGCACCCAGTCGAAGTTGTTCGCCCTGTCGACGTTGGGGCATAGTTAACAAAGATTATTTCTTTGCCGTCAATGATCCCTCTCACTAGCAGTGCTCTGCCTTCGGCATCTTTCTCAGTGCCAATCATCCGAAAGCCTGTTTGACGATTGATCGATTGCTACTCCTCTGGCGTATGACGAGAAGTACCTGTGGCAACCTCAGTTTCTGGCCCACTGGTGCTCCCTCTCGGGGAGGAGGTGGTTTTCCTGAATCAAGGCAACGTCTACCTCATGCCTCTTTAGGTATTGGAGGATCTTTCTTGTTTTCGAGGGGAGGTTGCCTCCTCGAATGTTCCATGTTGTAACCTTGAATTGTTCGTCCGGCGTGGATGGTTGAGCTGATATTGTTGTATTCATCCTGCGGGACACAGGGCTCTGTGAGAGGCATGATTTGGAGATTTCAACAGTGTCCAGCGAAGGTGGTTTATTTTGGCGTGGAGGCTGGGGGGTGTGGTGGTGTGTGGCGGGGGGCAACCTCCAACTGGCCTGTTTGCTTATGCCCTCGGAAAGGGAACCGCAACTGTGCATGTCCGTCTCCTACTTTCCCACCCATTAACAATGAACTGTTTTAAGAACTTTGTTGTGCAAGGCGTACCAGGGGGCCTCCCAGGATGCATGGCCTTGGGGCGTATAGCTCCCGTGTATATTTCGGTTAAGTCGATGAGTTTCTTGTATACGGGTTTTGGATTGCCGACCACCTGCTGTTTAAGGTGGGTTTCTGTGTGCTCTCTCCTGCTGTGTTCGTTCTTGGTTGGGGTTCTGCCCAGGGCATCCTGCTCTATCTAGGAAGGTGTTGGCTTCCGCTGGCAACTGGAAGAAATGGACTTTCCCTTCATGTTGAATTCTGAGTCGCGCTGGAAAGAGCATGGAGTAGGTGAGTTGATTGTCCTTGAGCCTTTGTCTGACGGAGGTGAAGGATCTCCGTTATGCCTTGGCTGCCGGGGAGAAATCTGGGTAAAAGTATATTTTGTCTCCATGATGCAGCTCGCCATTTTCTCTGGCTAGATGAAGAATCTTATCCCGATTTTTGTAATTTAGTAGTCTGGTGATTACTGGTCTGGAGGGTGCTCCTGGGATGGGTTTGGAAGAAGGGATTCTGTGTGCCCTTTCCACTACAAACATGTTGGAGAGGGCTTCACGACCGAAGAGGGTGGTGCATAACTCCTCGACAAAATCTCCCATATTTTTGCTGCAGTTGTTCCCTCAC
Source organism: Ambystoma mexicanum (assembly GCF_040938575.1). Classification (NCBI taxonomy): domain Eukaryota; kingdom Metazoa; phylum Chordata; class Amphibia; order Caudata; family Ambystomatidae; genus Ambystoma; species Ambystoma mexicanum. The sequence continues at coordinate 58,596,509 of NC_090938.1, forward strand.
CCTGATGATCCTAATGTTATTCCTTCTGGAGCGACCCTCTAAATCCTCGCATTTGGCGATGGTTGCTTTCATTTGGGATTCCAGTTGGTTAACTTTGGCTGCCAGGCTTGACGTGCCGTCATCAAAGTTTGAAACCCGTTGTTCCACCTCATTGAGGCGTTCTGAGTGGGTATCCATTCTGTGTTGTAGGAGATCTACCTTCGATGAGAGACTGTCTATTTTGTTGTTGAGGCGACCTATGCAGACTTTAAGGTCTAATAGGAGGCTATTGATATCTGCGGAAGAGGTATCTTCCTCCATCGTGAGGGTGCTGCTGGTTGTTGGATCTGTATCCTTCTGGAGCTTGGGGGTTTTGGGGGGAGTGTGCCGGATCCAAAGGTTGGCTTCCTCTGGGATCTGTTTTTCTCATTGGGCTGGTGCAGTGAGCTTCGCCTTATGGAGCGTGATGATGATAGCTGGTTGACACGCTGCCTGTTGGCGCCCAGACGCAGGGTTTAATTGTGCTGTGCTGGAGTAATTCGTAGGGTCAAGAGTAGCGATCAGGGCGCTTGTCTCTGGGAGCGGTTGCCCTTTTGTAGGTATCTGGAGGTTGCGCAACGGATGAGGGGGTTGGGTGTGCCTCACCCCGGGGATTTGAGTACAGGGAACCGTTCTGGTTGATTTGAGCAAAGTTTAATGGATGGCGGGCACCCTCCAGGGGGCTGGAGGGGGAGAAAAGTCCAGCACGGTGGACTTCGCTGGGTGAAATGCTCCTGCAGGCCGAGACGCTGAGTGGGGGGGGTGACCAGAAGCCGGCGGCCACTGCCGGGGAGAAGAGCGGTCCGCCACCAAGGATATAGAAGGGCCCAGCGGACCCGTTCTGCATTCAAAAGTCAGATGTGCACTTCCTTCTCCCGCCCCCCCCCATGCGCTCTGTACCTGGTGTTTAGCTGCTGGGCACGCTTTTCTGGACTGTCCTTCGCCTCCCTTGTTTCTCCGCTGCGTCAGATGGGAGAAGAGGGGGTGCCTGGAGATGGTGTGGGCCGTCCCATGTGGATGTTCCGATGACCGCCCAGCCTCTCCGTGGTCCCCAGTCACCCGCCCCGGCCGGGCTGGGTATGTCCTGGTAGGAGGGCCGATGTCGATGGGGGAGGCACCACTGGAGCAGTGGTCACGGACCGCAGGCATGCGGCCGGATCACCTCTCCTGATGGAGCCGCACGGGGAAGGCTGCTCCCCGTGGTTCAAGCCTAGCCCGTCACCCCAGGTCACGGCTCCCAGCGGGCCTGGCCCAATCGCCGGAGAGGGTCTTCGCTAGTCTGTTCTGGCCCCAGACTTCACGGAATGGTGGAGCAGAGTCTGGCTGGGCCAGGTGGTCGACTATCAGGCAGGATTACACCGATTTGAGGATGATTGTGTCAGATTGATATTGGGCCGTGCGGGAGCTCACTAAAAAGCGGCCATCTTGGTTGGCCCTCTAGCGCCCTCAACCTGCTGTTCCTTAAAGAAAAATACCATGAAAAGGGGGCCAGGGCAGACAAGATATAGGCATTGAAACCCAGAAAAGCAAAATGGTCAGAGCCATAAGCACCGATGAGGGTACAATGGGTTGTGATACCTCAAGTTTAGGGGTGGCCTTTAAAGCAATACTATGAGCAACTGTACAAATCAATATTTAACAGATGCCCTTATAGAGTACAACCTAGTGCAGCTCCCATACCAGAATTGGCCAGGGACATTGTCTTGGACTTGAAGGCTGAAATTGTCCAGGCAACTAAAACAATGAAGGGAGGCATGACACTTGGGAATGATGGGTTCTCAGTGAAGTTTTTCAAGTTGTATCGGTCCATCTTAGCCCCGCACCTAGCAAGAGTCTTTAATGCAGTCCTGAAGAAAGAAATCCACCCGAGACAATGATGAGCGCCATAATAGTGGTGCTCCCAAAAGAAGGTACGGACCCGACAGTGTTCATCCTACCACCCAATCTCCTTATTGAACACAAATGTCAAGATCCGAGCAAAGGGGCTGGATAAGAGGCTGGAGGGGGTTATGCCTTACCTGGTCTACGGCAACCAGATCGGCTTTATTAAAGGGTGTCGGGGATCGGATAACATCTGGAAGAAAATCAATTTAATGCACTATGCACAAGAGACTGACCTTGATGCATGATTGCATGCTCTCACTTGACTCCAAGATGGCCTTTGATGGGATGAAATGGAGGTACATGGCCATCCTCTTAAAGAAAATGGGATTTGGGGAAAACATGAGGAAAACGGGTGGGGACGTTGTACAGGGCACCAACCGTTGGGGTACAAGTTAATGGAGAACTGGCAGCCCCTCTGACAAACAAGAGGTACGCAACAGGGGTGCCCACTATCACTCTTATTATACACTCACTTTGGAGCCCCTGGTGATGGGGGGGGGGGTAAGAAAACACCTGGGATAAAGGGTATTCACAGAGGGGAGGTCAAATTTAAACTCTCCCTATCTGCAGATGATATTGTGGGATGTCTGGTAGCTCCAGCCTCACTCCTGGCTTTATTCTGGCATATTGACCCCTTCGGGGCCTTCTCAGGTCTGCGTCCAACTCTGCGCTGATGCCACTCCGGGCAGCCGATTCCGGCCCAGATCCAATGAATTCGAATGCCAGGTGTCAAAGTTAAAAAACTTTCAATCACATACCTCGGGGTACAGCTAACCAGAGACCTAGCGTCACTGGCAACAGCTAACTTTGACCCTCTTATGGTGGCCATTAAAGAGGACCTGAACAGATGGGGCAGCATGATACTATCCTGGTATGAACGCATGGCAGCGGTAAAAATGAATATTTTTCCAAGGCTTTTATACCTGTTCATGGCCTTCCTCACTAAAGAGCTCCAATCTAGCGTACATAAATCCGTATGGCAGGATAAAACTCATAGGAACAAGCAGTCCACCCTTACCCTGCCCAGGGAGGAGGGCTTCGGCATCCCGGACTTCCTGCTTTACTACAAAGCAGCTCAGCTTGGAGTGATCCTGAAGCATATGTGAGATGACCTGGGGACATATTGGATATACCTCGAGGACATCGAGGCGCATCCGGCCAAAGTAAGGGATTTACTATGGTCCTCCCATAAAAGGATACTGAGCAGATTACGAAATCGCCCTACCCTAGGAGTACTCTGGTCCCTTTGGAGTGGGGAAAAGACACAGAGAACCTGTCCACATGGCCCTCCCCGTTGACTTCAGTCTGGAGCCCAGACATAGTATTGGGAGACAAGGACTTCCGTAGCACTCCAATATGGTTGGAAAGAGGGCTGGAGAGGGTGGAACAGCTGTTCCATAAGGGAGAATTTTTAGACTATGGGGTAGTGACGGATGTTCTGGGAGGCGTTGTAGGAGGCGATACGATTACCATATTTGAGTACCTGAGACTGGAGGGAATCCTGATCAACCGTAGATAGGGAGAGAAACTGAGGCGGCCTCACTCCTTTTGAGAAAACGCTAGACCACACATGCAAGGAAAGGGATGGTGTCCAAACTCTCGAAGGTCACGAATATAAGCAATGAGAGGAACGGGCAATGCTTTATACATAAAGAGTACTGGAATGAGCTAGCTGGTGAAGAACTCTGAGGCGGCGTAGCATTCCATGGAAACCTGTTCACCGCAGATGAGGAACATCATTTTAAAACACTCAAAGGGTGGCACAGAGACCCCCTTAAGATTTCTCGAATGTTTGCGGGGTCATCCCCATTGTGTCCGAGGGGGTGTGGTTGGGTTGTCTCAAGAGAAGATATGTGGTGGCACTGCCCACAAATCCAAACATATTGGAGGGATGTCTAAAGTCATGGGTGAGATTCTCCCCCTCTATCCACTACAAATGTTATTGGGGCTCCCACTGAGAGACTGATACCTATGGGTACCCCAGCATGCGGGAAACTATGATCGGGGCGGGTAGGATGGTGGTGTCCCAGAAATGGAAGAGTGTAGCAGTCCCAAACAAGAATGCTTACTTATAGAAACATAGTACTTATTGGACAAGCTGACGGCAATGGTGAACGATGAAATGAGCTCGTTCATGGTGGACTGGGATGGGACATGCATTAGTCGGTAGGATCTCCGACCACATTTGGGGCAGGAGAAGGCGAGAAAGAGGGGCTGGGGGGGACGAAGAGGGGAACCAGGAAAGGGATATGGTCAGTATGATTACAGTGCTATGGGCGAACATTGCTCGACTAACTCACCGAAAGGGGAGCACAACCCACAGGGGGGGGGTGGTAAGCCAGGCTAGAACTTGAGGGCTGGCAGAGGAAGCTACGTCCTTGGTGACCATTTCTAGGAAGAGAGACACTTGGCTCAGAGAATGGATGTGCAAGGAGCCACCAATGTTTGATAGGGGAGGGAGGGGTATAGGAGGGGGGTAAGGGGGATGTGTGTTTGATAGGGGAGGTAAGGGTGTGGGGGGGGAAAGGGGTTGTTTACACTGCAAACCTGTTTGGCTATAAAGTAATATGTAAAACTGGGTTTCTCCAATAAAAAATGATATGTTTAAAGAAAATTTAAAATCATTTCAGATTTTTATGTAGGACAGAAAATTGTATTGCCCACTTTCTATCCTCCGCCTCATCCTGGCAAAGAGGAGCGATTACACAGATTGGATCCACGTAGAGCTCTAAGCTTCTACAGCTCTAGATTATCCAAATTTCGTATAGATGGTCAGCTTTTTATAGGCAATACAAGTCACAAACTGGGTAAGGCTGTGACGGAGCAGGCTTTATCCAGATGGATCATTCTAGCAATTTCAGAAAGCTACAGGCTGGCAGGCAAAGATCCTCCAGAAGGCTTAAGGGCCCATTCCACCAGGGGCATGGCTACCTCTACGGCTCTGCAAAGGGGTGTCGCGGTCAAAAACATTTGTGAGGCCGCTACGTGGTCTGCTATATACATGTTCACGAAGCATTACTGTCTTGAGTCTTCACTCGGTCAGGACGGAAGCTTTAGAAAAGCTGTCCTCCACTAGGTTAATGGAAACCATTGATGGCTAAATTCTTACTCCCTCCACCAAAGCAAACACTGCTTTGGGAGTCCATCAAAGATTAGGAATACGTGGGAGGACACACTCCATTCAAAGAACAAGTTAGTTACCCCTGGTAATGTTCTTTCGACTGGGTGTTCCTCCCACGTATTCCTCATGGGCCTCCCAGCCTACCCCACAGTAGAATTTCCCATGTTAATACAGCTTTCGCTCTTTAAAAGCTTAGTACAGTCAAACCCATGGTTATACTGGTAGTTTCTACTGAAAGAAAAAACTGAAGGCAACGGGCGCTGCGCATGCTGTGTACTTTCGATGTCATCACCCTTGAGACGGAGGCCCTCGAGGGACATTGCGTCAGCGGCATCGATGCACAGCGCCCTCTGCCGAATTTCCGAAGCAGCTGAAGCTGGATATCGAATATATCAAAGATGAACACGTGGGAGGAACATCCAGTTGAAAGAAAGTTACCATGGGTAAACCTGTTCTTCTCGTAGATGGGAGTGCTACGTGACGCACACCCTTCCGTGGATTTCAATGAATGAGGTACTACAGTGGATGAGAACCAACAGAATTAATACAGAAAGTAGTGTATGAAAATGATTCCCCTTCTGAACAACAGAATTATAAATACCTGTACTCTGTACAGCTTCTACTTTTAACCTAAGGAAATGTGACCACACAGCATTGTTTTGGAAACAATAGTAAGAATCATAATGATACAGGAGACTAAGCTCCTAATACATAAATACCTGCATTTCATGTTTTAGCAGATCTGAAGAGTCTGGACAGTACAGGCTCTTGATGAAAAATGACCATTGCAAGAACAGGAAGTGGAGGGGAAGACCAGGTATTATAGGAAATGAGTCGCTTCATGACTCTTGCTGGTAATGAGACGACCCACGGTTAGAAGAAATGACCCTAACGCATGGTTTCACATCACACAGTGTACCTCATCTCCCGCATTAACGTTGCGAATTATCTGGTTCCCAGTCCGCATGGGGGTCTATAGGCTCCCAGAATGGACAGTGGAACTGGAGGATTCCAGGGCAGCAGGACAAAAGGTAAGCTGCGTGTCCTGCTGGTTCTAACACTTAACCTCCTCCTCCCTGCTTCACTAAACTGTATACTCTCAGCAACCGCAACCATCATCTGCAGTTATGCTCCTGCATGCTGAAATAATTCCAGAGGGTGCATTTAATCATGGAACACTGCACACTTCACCACGTTTCACAAATAGACTACTTTCTCCAACAGCACAACTACTCCTCCACTTCACATCAAACCCTTCGCGAACCCAACCTTTTCTTTTCATATTAGCACATTAAAATACCCTTCTTCCCGCCCTTCCTATGGGACCCAAAGTGCCACAAGTTCATCAGAATAGGGAAATGCTGTAAGTATGATTTAATAACTTTCAGACCTGCTCGAAGAACTTTTGGCAGTGGCCTATTTTATTGGCTTCCCATTCCAGTATTTAGGAAGTGTTTTGTGGGATATGGACATTACGTCTGTAGGGGACTTCCGCAGTCTGACTGGTATTTGTGTTTAGAAGTGGCGACCCTGTTCAAGGCTCTTCTGCTTAAGCCAATGGTTACTGGCGGCTTTGGCTGCAGGACTTTGTACTTTTAGTAGCAAGTGCCAGAGAAAGTATAGTACCATATAGCCTGTGACAAGCCTAAGAGCGCCTGTATCGAATGAGAATTGTATCCATGCTGGATTAATTCAAATAACCTAGTGGCCATATTGGAGTGATTTAGCTGCATTATGGGACTAAGTGATGTGTGAGAAGGTCCAGTTCACGCACCTGCTATTTTGCACTAGTACCAAATCCTGCACAGTCCGCTGCCATTGTTATGACTGCAAAGGAAACAGTTTGTGATTTTTGATTTCACTATTTATAGTCCCTGGAAGCAGTGTAGAAAGCAAAGCACAGGTGAATCTTCCAATGGAATGAATTTTGCTAAGCTGAACAAAATGTCAGGGAACGTAGCCTGGAGTTCCCCCCCGCCCAAAGATGGCTACATGGATTTGCCTCCTTATCTCTCCCGCTCAGCCGTGTGCTGTCGTGTTTCCATGTAAGATTACCCACCTCAATGTTGGTGCAGGCCATTTGCACAGTCTTTGTTGCCAGTGCATCCCAGATGAGGGTTTATTCTGCACATATGGAAAGGGTAAAGGTAGATGTAGTTGACCGTACAGAGGGGCTCCATTTAAATACCTTTACTTGGACAGAAGAGTGGGCGGGGCTACAAACTGAAGGGAACACCAGAATTTGCGAGTTAGAAAAGAGAGGCTGCTTTTGGAAGGATTGTAACATAGTAATCCTTTACTGCAGTCTTGATGTGTACTCAATGTCGGAGTTGGAACAGTTTGTAGAAAGATCCTACATCTGGTTAGCAGAGCCAAACAGATTAACCTTAATCAGATTATTTCTGTGCGGGATGGCCTGAATGTTGTTGCTACTTGGATTTATAAAATGATCTCTGTAGTGCCTAGGTTGGAAGTAGTAAATAGTTGAATTCTAGCATAACTGATAATGCTTTGGATTTTGAGAAAGTAGGGAAGGAAACCTAAAGTTGTGGATCCATTGCAGCAGTTGTGCTAACAAATGTTTTGGCTACATGTGATAGCACTTGAACAGACATTCACCAAAATTTCAATTTCCTTACAATTTTTTATTTGTTATATATATATATATATATATATATATTTTGTTTTCTTCTACTATCCCCTTACATGATCTATTTCACCTAAACCATTTTTCACCTTTCAGCATCCACTACAGTAAATCCCACAAAGGATACAATTGGGCGCACAGAAGGTAAAGCAAACTTTTTTTTATTTTTTACTTCTATTTGACTTTACTACTGGCTGATTAAATGTTTAACATTGGATAGTTTACTCTTAGTTTGACACCTCTTGGATCTTCCTGAATATAGCATTTCAAGGGTTTTGCAAAGTGACCTATTGGTGTTTGGCGTAAACCCCAGCATCCCACAGTGTAATATAGCTGTATCTATGCAAAGTGTAGCTACATCTTAACCACTGTGCTCCTTTTGTCGGTCTCGTACTTCTGCACTCTTACAGTACCCAGTATTGCTTCTTCTCGGCCTCGCCCTCACTATGCAATTCTCATGCTAGATTTTCCTTTCCCTAGTACTCTATCTGCTCAACACCATCTTGACTCTCTTCCGTTCCCCATCCGATCATCTCTTCTCAGTGCCACCCCTCTTCTCGCTCTACTACTCACAAACATTCTCAAACCTACTCCAAACCCACCTTTCATTTCACTTCCTCTACACGCATATACCCACAGCACCGCTCTTTCGAATGGATGGTGTCCTCCGACGTTTTCCTCATCTTTGGTATATTCAAGTCTGCCTGCAGCTTGCTTCGGATTTATTTTTTTCATAGGGTCCAGCTTTGTGCAGCATCGAGTCTTGGGCTTAGACGGCCTCTGCAGCGTTCCTTGTGAGGTCGACGCTGGTATATGAAGTACACGCTGACCGCTACCTCAGTTCTGTTTTTTTTCCGCTTTGCTGTGTGCTTCGGAGCTAATCGCCTTGGTGTAATTTCAATTGTCTAGATACTTCAATTACATGTCCACAACACCGAAAACTGGTTTCAAGCGGTGTGCAGGCTCTGGGTCGAAGATGTCCATCACAGACCCGCATTATTCTGTGGTGTTTGGGGACAGGCCACAAGGTGGGCTGTGTCTCATGTCAATCCATGACTGTCAAGGCCTTGTGGGAATGGAAGGGAAAACTTGATGCATGTAAGCCCTCACGCAAATCCCGATCCGTTACCCCGTTCAAGAGTCATCCCCTGAATCGAGGGATATTTTCACCCGAAAGAAAGTGTCTGAAACATCAGACGTTAGAGGTCCAGCTCACAGCGCTCGTACTCTTCTCACTAGAAAATTAAAAAGGCTTCACAGGTCCTCGTCATCTTCCCCTCCCGAACGTTTTATTCCCTAACACAGAATCCAGCGGAATGGGAAAACCTCAGTTTAAAAATGAGCAATCGTTTCAGAGGCAAGCTCCTCAGAGTACACCGCTCCAAGGAGTCAGGAAAACGGCGCCACCCCTCTGCGTCTGAGAACACCAGTAGGAAGTCTTGTACGTCGCCTTCCCGTGCACCCAACAGCCCTGGAAGAGGGACTCCTCAACAGAAGTCGAAGGAGTCTTCATCGACTCAAAAGAAACCACCTGTTACTTACTCCTCGAAGCCGTCTTTTCCGGTATCAAAGCCTTCTTGGAAGTGATCACTACAGTCGAGTAGGTCTCTTGAACCTTTGAGACATGTAATTAATTTGAAAAAATTAAAGGACATTAACCCGTCGGCCCATTCACCGACCACTTTGAATAAGACGACGAAGTCTTCGATCCCTTAAACACCATCGGAGCTTTCAGGGCTCTTGAAGACTTCTAAACCTATAGTTGATGAAACTAAGTCATTTAAACCCATACCTTGACCTGAATTCCTCAGGCAAATTGAATCCATCTTTGGGTAAGATGAAGAGGAGGAACACCACCACTTTGGATATGAATATGGCACACCAGATGTTCCTGAAATGCAGAATCTGTTGGAGACCCTGAAGGAAACCAGAGACTGAATTTGGTAACCTAGTGTTAAGCAGAGCGTCTCGCTGGCGCTTTGTATCTGATATTCCTGGTGATGGTGAGGTTGACGCCAGACTGCCTCGGGATCAGAAGAGGGTGAATCGAGAAACCAACCTAAGACCCACCAGAATGCAACTAGGCGGCCCTGGATCAGTTCCCATGCCACATGAGTGCACTTCCCAGATATACATGGCACAGGAACAGTGCAAGCACTGACTTTGAAAGCTGGTGATATGTTTAAAGTCCGATCTTGAGTGAATAAGACGTTGATCCAAGGTCCAGTCAAAAGGAGCAGAAGACAGCTGACCAGGAGCGGATGACAGCAGACCAACCAGCACGGGGTCCAGACCAGTGGCGCAAGGAGGAGAGGCAAACTGGAGAGGAAGAAGAGAGCAAGAGGTAATAGTGGAAGGAGAAGGAAGCGGGCACAGGAGAGGTAAAGAACAAGGGCAGGCAAGGGTAAGCCCTAGGCTAGGGAACCAGGGACTGAGGGAGCAGGAGCAAGGCAACAAGGAATAGGGCAATGAGGAGCAAGGACAAGAGTCCGGAGCGAAGCACGAGTGCAGAGCAAACGTTAATACGCAATGCCCTGTGTTTCCCCGGAAGCTCTTATATCATCGGCACCATAACAAGGCTTGCAGCGCAAGCCGCAGTTGCCAAGTGTCTGAAATACCGCGCATGGGCGGATCGAGGGATGGGGAAATGCTCATATGCACAGGGAGTCCACAACAGACCTGCCGCGAGTCCATACATGAAGCGGAGACAACTGCCAACGCGGATAGACGCCAGGATCCTGCCAGCGAGGGAAGATGTTGTGAAGCCAGCCCCTGTGAGGTAAGTAGGCAAGCGGGGCGGGCTCTGAAGCGGGCAGTGCATAACACTGATTGATATCACTGTTTTTGGCGGATGTTCAAATGCACAAAGTACCTGAGGTTGGCAGTTGGCGGTTCTAGCAATCGGTTTCGGGTTCTGCCTTTCGGCTCACCTCAGCCTCGTGAGTCTTCACTAAGCTTATGTTTGTACATTTATATAGCGCTACAAAGCATCAGGTATCTGAGCGCTGCTTATTTCCCAGTGTTTGGTGCTCATTTATCGACCTCGGAAGGATGAAAGGCTGAGATTGGCCCTGCCGGGATTCAAACCTGCGTCAGCAGGCTCTGCACGGATGTCAAAGCGAGCGCTCTACTTGCTGTGCTATCTGACCGGCATATGGCAGTTGTGGCAGCAAGTTTAAGGAGGGAGGAGATTCACATCTACCGCTACCTGGACAACTGGTTAATCGGGGCTTGTTCTTTGTAACAGTCGCAGAATCTGTCGCACCTGCCACTTCCTCCACTAGCTGGGCCTCTCCCTGAACTTCAATAAGTCCCACTTGACACCTTCACAGAAGCTTCAATTTATTGGAGCAGACCTGGATTCAGCCTCCGGAAAAGCTTTGCCACCCGAGATAGAGGCTCAACATCTCTTGCAGATGGTCTAAAAATGTCAGTGTGCCCATATTCTCCTTACCTACGGCTTCCTAAGGTTGCTCTGCCTCATGGCATCCTGCATTTGTCTGGTGCCAGAACCACGTCCGAGAATGAGATTCCTTCAGTAGACTCAGATCCTAATGGTTTTAGTGGTCTCTGGCAGAATGACAGACCTTATTCAGGTCCCAACAAAGGTCCCCCAGGATCTTCTGTGGTGGGCCAGCTGAGAGAATGTGAGAGGGGAACCCTGTTGGCAACCATGGCTGGAAATGAATCATGACAGACTCTTCCCTCACATGATGGGGAGCACACCTGATACCTTTCAATAAGCGGACACTGGTCTCAGTCTGAGTCCAGACTCCATATCAACTTCTTAGAGCTAAGGGCAATTGGATTAGTGCTGATGGCCTTCCTGCCCTCAATGGGGGGGGGGTGTTGGGGTGAGGGTGGGGGAGTGTCCTGATAATGACCGACAACACAGTGGCCATGCACTATCTCAACGAGAGGGGCTCTAGGGTCCCTGCACCTGTGCAGAGAGGCAATGCAGCTCTGGTTCTAGGCACTGATGGAAGGAGTAACTTGTTCATCTGGCCAAAGAAAAGAGCACAGCAGCGGACACACTGAGCAGGCAGAGCACAATCTCCTACGAGTGGTGACTAGCTCAGGAAGTCAAGCGGATCTATTCACGACCAGTGTCAACCAGAAGTGGGAGCTATTCTGCTCCAGGGAATTGCCCCAAAGAGAAGCTCTAGGGGACGCATTTGTGGTGGACTGGGGGTTTCCACTTCTGTACGAATTTCCGCCAGTTCCCGTCATTACTCATGTCATCGGGAGGTAGAGGGGGGGGGTAAGAAAACACCTGGGATAAAGGGTATTCACAGAGGGGAGGTCAAATTTAAACTCTCCCTATCTGCAGATGATATTGTGGGATGTCTGGTAGCTCAAGCCTCACTACTGGCTTTATTGTGGCATATTGACCCCTTCGGGGCCTTCTCAGGTCTGCGTCCAAATCTGCGCTGATGCCATTCCGGGCAGCCGATTCCGGCCTAGATCCAATGAATTCGAATGCCAGGTGTCAAAGTTGAAAAACTTTCAATCACATACCTCGGGGTACAGCTAACCAGAGACCTAGCGTCACTGGCAACAGCTAACTTTGACCCTCTTATGGTGGCCATTAAAGAGGACCTGAACAGATGGGGCAGCATGATACTATCCTGGTATGGACGCATGGCAGCGGTAAAAATGAATATTTTTCCAAGACTTTTATACCTGTTCATGGCCTTCCTCACTAAAGAGCTCCAATCTAGCGTACATAAATCCGTATGGCAGGATAAAACTCATAGGAACAAGCAGTCCACCCTTACCCTGCCCAGGGAGGAGGGCTTCGGCATCCCGGACTTCCTGCTTTACTACAAAGCAGCTCAGCTTGGAGTGATCCTCGAGCATATGTGAGATGACCCGGGGACATATTGGATATACCTCGAGGACATCGAGGCGCATCCGGCCAAAGTAAGGGATTTACTATGGTCCTCCCATAAAAGGATACTGAGCAGATTACGAAATCGCCCTAGCCTAGGGGTACTCCGGTCGCGTTGGAGTGGGGAAAAGACACAGAGAACATGTCCACATGGCCCTCCCCGTTGACTTCAGTCTGGAGCCCAGACATAGTATTGGGAGACAAGGACTTCCGTAGCACTCCAATATGGTTGGAAAGAGGGCTGGAGAGGGTGGAACAGCTGTTCCATAAGGGAGAATTTTTAGACTATGGGGTAGTGAAGGATGTTCTGGGAGGCGTTGTAGGAGGCGATACGATTACCATATTTGAGTACCTGAGACTGGAGGGAATCCTGATCAACCGTAGATAGGGAGAGAAACTGAGGCGGCCTCACTCCTTTTGAGAAAACGCTAGACCACACATGCAAGGAAAGGGATGGTGTCCAAACTCTCGAAGGTCACGAATATAAGCAATGAGAGGAACGGGCAATGCTTTATACATAAACAGTACTGGAATGAGCTAGCTGGTGAAGAACTCTGAGGCGGCGTAGCATTCCATGGAAACCTGTTCACGGCAGATGAGGAACATCATTTTAAAACACTCAAAGGGTGGCACAGAGACCCCCTTAAGATTTCTCGAATGTTTGCGGGGTCATCCCCATTGTGTCCGAGGGGGTGTGGTTGGGTTGTCTCAAGAGAAGATATGTGGTGGCACTGCCCACAAATCCAAACATATTGGAGGGATGTCTAAAGTCATGGGTGAGATTCTCCCCCTCTATCCACTACAAATGTTATTGGGGCTCCCACTGAGAGACTGATACCTATGGGTACCCCAGCATGCGGGAAACTATGATCGGGGCGGGTAGGATGGTGGTGTCCCAGAAATGGAAGAGTGTAGCAGTCCCAAACAAGAATGCTTACTTATAGAAACATAGTACTTATTGGACAAGCTGACGGCAATGGTGAACGATGAAATGAGCTCGTTCATGGTGGACTGGGATGGGACATGCATTAGTCGGTAGGATCTCCGACCACATTTGGGGCAGGAGAAGGCGAGAAAGAGGGGCTGGGGGGGACGAAGAGGGGAACCAGGAAAGGGATATGGTCAGTATGATTACAGTGCTATGGGCGAACATTGCTCGACTAACTCACCGAAAGGGGAGCACAACCCACAGGGGGGGGGGGGGGGGTGGTAAGCCAGGCTAGAACTTGAGGGCTGGCAGAGGAAGCTACGTCCTTGGTGACCATTTCTAGGAAGAGAGACACTTGGCTCAGAGAATGGATGTGCAAGGAGCCACCAATGTTTGATAGGGGAGGGAGGGCTATGGGAGGGGGGCAAAGGGGATGTGTGTTTGATAGGGGAGGTAAGGGTGTGGGGGGGAAAGGGGTTGTTTACACTGCAAACCTGTTTGGCTATAAAGTAATATGTAAAACTGGGTTTCTCCAATAAAAAATGATATGTTTAAAGAAAATTTAAAATCATTTCAGATTTTTATGTAGGACAGAAAATTGTATTGCCCACTTTCTATCCTCCACCTCATCCTGGCAAAGAGGAGAGATTACACAGATTGGATCCACGTAGAGCTCTAAGCTTCTACAGCTCTAGATTATCCAAATTTCGTATAGATGGTCAGCTTTTTATAGGCAATACAAGTCACAAACTGGGTAAGGCTGTGACGGAGCAGGCTTTATCCAGATGGATCATTCTAGAAATTTCAGAAAGCTACAGGCTGACAGGCAAAGATCCTCCAGAAGGCTTAAGGGCCCATTCCACCAGGGGCATGGCTACCTCTACGGCTCTGCAAAGGGGTGTCGCGGTCAAAAACATTTGTGAGGCCGCTACGTGGTCTGCTATATACATGTTCACGAAGCATTACTGTCTTGAGTCTTCACTCGGTCAGGACGGAAGCTTTAGAAAAGCTGTCCTCCACTAGGTTAATGGAAACCATTGATGGCTAAATTCTTACTCCCTCCACCAAAGCAAACACTGCTTTGGGAGTCCATCAAAGATTAGGAATACGTGGGAGGACACACTCCATTCAAAGAACAAGTTAGTTACCCCTGGTAATGTTCTTTCGACTGGGTGTTCCTCCCACGTATTCCTCATGGGCCTCCCAGCCTACCCCACAGTAGAATTTCCCATGTTAATACAGCTTTCGCTCTTTAAAAGCTTAGTACAGTCAAACCCATGGTTATACTGGTAGTTTCTACTGAAAGAAAAAACTGAAGGCAACGGGCGCTGCGCATGCTGTGTACTTTCGATGTCATCACCCTTGAGACGGAGGCCCTCGAGGGACATTGCGTCAACGGCATCGATGCACAGCACCCTCTGCCGAATTTCCGAAGCAGCTGAAGCTGGATATCGAATATATCAAAGATGAACACGTGGGAGGAACATCCAGTTGAAAGAAAGTTACCATGGGTAAACATGTTCTTCTCGTAGATGGGAGTGCTACGTGACGCACACCCTTCCGTGGATTTCAATGAATGAGGTACTACAGTGGATGAGAACCAACAGAATTAATACAGAAAGTAGTGTATGAAAATGATTCCCCTTCTGAACAACAGAATTATAAATACCTGTACTCTGTACAGCTTCTACTTTTAACCTAAGGAAATGTGACCACACAGCATTGTTTTGGAAACAATAGTAAGAATCATAATGATACAGGAGACTAAGCTCCTAATACATAAATACCTGCATTTCATGTTTTAGCAGATCTGAAGAGTCTGGACAGTACAGGCTCTTGATGAAAAATGACCATTGCAAGAACAGGAAGTGGAGTGGAAGACCAAGTATTATAGGAAATGAGTCGCTTCATGACTCTTGCTGGTAATGAGACGACCCACGGTTAGAAGAAATTACCCTAACGCATGGTTTCACATCACACAGTGTACCTCATCTCCCGCATTAACGTTGCGAATTATCTGGTTCCCAGTCGGCATGGGGGTCTATAGGCTCCCAGAATGGACAGTGGAACTGGAGGATTCCAGGGCAGCAGGACAAAAGGTAAGCTGCGTGTCCTGCTGGTTCTAACACTTAACCTCCTCCTCCCTGCTTCACTAAACTGTATACTCTCAGCAACCGCAACCATCATCTGCAGTTATGCTCCTGCATGCTGAAATAATTCCCGAGGGTGCATTTAATCATGGAACACTGCACACTTCACCACGTTTCACAAATAGACTACTTTCTCCAACAGCACAACTACTCCTCCACTTCACATCAAACCCTTCGCGAACCCAACCTTTTCTTTTCATACTAGCACATTAAAATACCCTTCTTCCCGCCCTTCCTATGGGACCCAAAGTGCCACAAGTTCATCAGAATAGGGAAATGCTGTAAGTATGATTTAATAACTTTCAGACCTGCTCGAAGAACTTTTGGCAGTGGCCTATTTTATTGGCTTCCCATTCCAGTATTTAGGAAGTGTTTTGTGGGATATGGACATTACGTCTGTAGGGGACTTCCGCAGTCTGACTGGTATTTGTGTTTAGAAGTGGCGACCCTGTTCAAGGCTCTTCTGCTTAAGCCAATGGTTACTGGCGGCTTTGGCTGCAGGACTTTGTACTTTTAGTAGCAAGTGCCAGAGAAAGTATAGTACCATATAGCCTGTGACAAGCCTAAGAGAGCCTGTATCGAATGAGAATTGTATCCATGCTGGATTAATTCAAATAACCTAGTGGCCATATTGGAGTGATTTAGCTGCATTATGGGACTAAGTGATGTGTGAGAAGGTCCAGTTCACGCACCTGCTATTTTGCACTAGTACCAAATCCTGCACAGTCCGCTGCCATTGTTATGACTGCAAAGGAAACAGTTTGTGATTTTTGATTTCACTATTTATAGTCCCTGGAAGCAGTGTAGAAAGCAAAGCACAGGTGAATCTTCCAATGGAATGAATTTTGCTAAGCTGAACAAAATGTCAGGGAACGTAGCCTGGAGTTCCCCCCCGCCCAAAGATGGCTACATGGATTTGCCTCCTTATCTCTCCCGCTCAGCCGTGTGCTGTCGTGTTTCCATGTAAGATTACCCACCTCAATGTTGGTGCAGGCCATTTGCACAGTCTTTGTTGCCAGTGCATCCCAGATGAGGGTTTATTCTGCACATATGGAAAGGGTAAAGGTAGATGTAGTTGACCGTACAGAGGGGCTCCGTTTAAATACCTTTACTTGGACAGAAGAATGGGCGGGGCTACAAACTGAAGGGAACACCAGAATTTGCGAGTTAGAAAAGAGAGGCTGCTTTTGGAAGGATTGTAACATAGTAATCCTTTACTGCAGTCTTGATGTGTACTCAATGTCGGAGTTGGAACAGTTTGTAGAAAGATCCTACATCTGGTTAGCAGAGCCAAACAGATTAACCTTAATCAGATTATTTCTGTGCGGGATGGCCTGAATGTTGTTGCTACTTGGATTTATAAAATGATCTCTGTAGTGCCTAGGTTGGAAGTAGTAAATAGTTGAATTCTAGCATAACTGATAATGCTTTGGATTTTGAGAAAGTAGGGAAGGAAACCTAAAGTTGTGGATCCATTGCAGCAGTTGTGCTAACAAATGTTTTGGCTACATGTGATAGCACTTGAACAGACATTCACCAAAATTTCAATTTCCTTACAATTTTTTATTTGTTATATATATATTTTTTTTTTTCTTCTACTATCCCCTTACATGATCTATTTCACCTAAACCATTTTTCACCTTTCAGCATCCACTACAGTAAATCCCACAAAGGATACAATTGGGCGCACAGAAGGTAAAGCAAACTTTTTTTTATTTTTTACTTCTATTTGACTTTACTACTGGCTGATTAAATGTTTAACACTGGATAGTTTACTCTTAGTTTGACACCTCTTGGATCTTCCTGAATATAGCATTTCAAGGGTTTTGCAAAGTGACCTATTGGTGTTTGGCGTAAACCCCAGCATCCCACAGTGTAATATAGCTGTATCTATGCAAAGTGTAGCTACATCTTATTCACTGTGCTCCTTTTGTCGGTCTCGTACTTCTGCACTCTTACAGTACCCAGTATTGCTTCTTCTCGGCCTCGCCCTCACTATGCAATTCTCATGCTAGATTTTCCTTTCCCTAGTACTCTATCTGCTCAACACCATCTTGACTCTCTTCCGTTCCCCATCCGATCATCTCTTCTCAGTGCCACCCCTCTTCTCGCTCTACTACTCACAAACATTCTCAAACCTACTCCAAACCCACCTTTCATTTCACTTCCTCTACACGCATATACCCACAGCACCGCTCTTTCGAATGGATGGTGTCCTCCGACGTTTTCCTCATCTTTGGTATATTCAAGTCTGCCTGCAGCTTGCTTCGGATTTATTTTTTTCATAGGGTCCAGCTTTGTGCAGCATCGAGTCTTGGGCTTAGACGGCCTCTGCAGCGTTCCTTGTGAGGTCGACGCTGGTATATGAAGTACACGCTGACCGCTACCTCAGTTCTGTTTTCTTTCCGCTTTGCTGTGTGCTTCGGAGCTAATCGCCTTGGTGTAATTTCAATTGTCTAGATACTTCAATTACATGTCCACAACACCGAAAACTGGTTTCAAGCGGTGTGCAGGCTCTGGGTCGAAGATGTCCATCACAGACCCGCATTATTCTGTGGTGTTTGGGGACAGGCCACAAGGTGGGCTGTGTCTCATGTCAATCCATGACTGTCAAGGCCTTGTGGGAATGGAAGGGAAAACTTGATGCATGTAAGCCCTCACGCAAATCCCGATCCGTTACCCCGTTCAAGAGTCATCCCCTGAATCGAGGGATATTTTCACCCGAAAGAAAGTGTCTGAAACATCAGACGTTAGAGGTCCAGCTCACAGCGCTCGTACTCTTCTCACTAGAAAATTAAAAAGGCATCACAGGTCCTCGTCATCTTCCCCTCCCGAACGTTTTATTCCCTAACACAGAATCCAGCGGAATGGGAAAACCTCAGTTTAAAAATGAGCAATCGTTTCAGAGGCAAGCTCCTCAGAGTACACCGCTCCAAGGAGTCAGGAAAACGGCGCCACCCCTCTGCGTCTGAGAACACCAGTAGGAAGTCTTGTACGTCGCCTTCCCGTGCACCCAACAGCCCTGGAAGAGGGACTCCTCAACAGAAGTCGAAGGAGTCTTCATCGACTCAAAAGAAACCACCTGTTACTTACTCCTCGAAGCCGTCTTTTCCAGTATCAAAGCCTTCTTGGAAGTGATCTCTACAGTCGAGTAGGTCTCTTGAACCTTTGAGACATGTAATTAATTTGAAAAAATTAAAGGACATTAACCCGTCGGCCCATTCACCGACCACTTTGAATAAGACGACGAAGTCTTCGATCCCTTAAACACCATCGGAGCTTTCAGGGCTCTTGAAGACTTCTAAACCTATAGTTGATGAAACTAAGTCATTTAAACCCATACCTTGACCTGAATTCCTCAGGCAAATTGAATCCATCTTTGGGTAAGATGAAGAGGAGGAACACCACCACTTTGGATATGAATATGGCACACAAGATGTTCCTGAAATGCAGAATCTGTTGGAGACCCTGAAGGAAACCAGAGACTGAATTTGGTAACCTAGTGTTAAGCAGAGCGTCTCGCTGGCGCTTTGTATCTGATATTCCTGGTGATGGTGAGGTTGAAGCCAGACTGCCTCTGGATCAGAAGAGGGTGAATCGAGAAACCAACCTAAGACCCACCAGAATGCAACTAGGCGGCCCTGGATCAGTTCCCATGCCACATGAGTGCACTTCCCAGATATACATGGCACAGGAACAGTGCAAGCACTGACTTTGAAAGCTGGTGATATGTTTAAAGTCCGATCTTGAGTGAATAAGACGTTGATCCAAGGTCCAGTCAAAAGGAGCAGAAGACAGCTGACCAGGAGCGGATGACAGCAGACCAACCAGCACGGGGTCCAGACCAGTGGCGCAAGGAGGAGAGGCAAACTGGAGAGGAAGAAGAGAGCAAGAGGTAATAGTGGAAGGAGAAGGAAGCAGGCACAGGAGAGGTAAAGAACAAGGGCAGGCAAGGGTAAGCCCTAGGCTAGGGAACCAGGGACTGAGGGAGCAGGAGCAAGGCAACAAGGAATAGGGCAATGAGGAGCAAGGACAAGAGTCCGGAGCGAAGCACGAGTGCAGAGCAAACGTTAATACGCAATGCCCTGTGTTTCCCCGGAAGCTCTTATATCATCGGCACCATAACAAGGCTTGCAGCGCAAGCCGCAGTTGCCAAGTGTCTGAAATACCGCGCATGGGCGGATCGAGGGATGGGGAAATGCTCATATGCACAGGGAGTCCACAACAGACCTGCCGCGAGTCCATACATGAAGCAGAGACAACTGCCAACTTGGATAGACGCCAGGATCCTGCCAGCGAGGGAAGATGTTGTGAAGCCAGCCCCTGTGAGGTAAGTAGGCAAGCGGGGAGGGCTCTGAAGCGGGCAGTGCATAACACTGATTGATATCACTGTTTTTGGCGGATGTTCAAATGCACAAAGTACCTGAGGTTGGCAGTTGGCGGTTCTAGCAATCGGTTTCGGGTTTTGCCTTTCGGCTCACCTGAGCCTCGTGAGTCTTCACTAAGCTTATGTTTGTACATTTATATAGCGATACAAAGCATCAGGTATCTGAGCGCTGCTTATTTCCCAGTGTTTGGTGCTCATTTATCGACCTCGGAAGGATGAAAGGCTGAGTTTGGCCCTGCCGGGATTCAAACCTGCGTCAGCAGGCTCTGCACGGATGTCAAAGCGAGCGCTCTACTTGCTGTGCTATCTGACCGGCATATGGCAGTTGTGGCAGCAAGTTTAAGGAGGGAGGAGATTCACATCTACCGCTACCTGGACAACTGGTTAATCGGGGCTTGTTCTTTATAACAGTCGCAGAATCTGTCGCACCTGCCTCTTCCTCCACTAGCTGGGCCTCTCCCTGAACTTCAATAAGTCCCACTTGACACCTTCACAGAAGCTTCAATTTATTGGAGCAGACCTGGATTCAGCCTCCGGAAAAGCTTTGCCACCCGAGATAGAGGCTCAACATCTCTTGCAGATGGTCTAAAAATGTCAGTGTGCCCATATTCTCCTTACCTACGGCTTCCTAAGGTTGCTCTGCCTCATGGCATCCTGCATTTGTCTGGTGCCAGAACCACGTCCGAGAATGAGATTCCTTCAGTGGACTCAGATCCTAATGGTTTTAGTGGTCTCTGGCAGAATGACAGACCTTATTCAGGTCCCAACAAAGGTCCCCCAGGATCTTCTGTGGTGGGCCAGCTGAGAGAATGTGAGAGGGGAACCCTGTTGGCAACCATGGCTGGAAATGAATCATGACAGACTCTTCCCTCACATGATGGGGAGCACACCTGATACCTTTCAATAAGCGGACACTGGTCTCAGTCTGAGTCCAGACTCCATATCAACTTCTTAGAGCTAAGGGCAATTGGATTAGTGCTGATGGCCTTCCTGCCCTCAATGGGGGGGGGTGTTGGGGTGAGGGGGGGGGGGAGTGTCCTGATAATGACGGACAACACAGTGGCCATGCACTATCTCAACGAGAGGGGCTCTAGGGTCCCTGCACCTGTGCAGAGAGGCAATGCAGCTCTGGTTCTAGGCACTGATGGAAGGAGTAACTTGTTCATCTGGCCAAAGAAAAGAGCACAGCAGCGGACACACTGAGCAGGCAGAGCACAATCTCCTACGAGTGGTGACTAGCTCAGGAAGTCAAGCGGATCTGTTCACGACCAGTGTCAACCAGAAGTGGGAGCTGTTCTGCTCCAGGGAATTGCCCCAAAGAGAAGCTCTAGGGGACGCATTTGTGGTGGACTGGGGGTTTCCACTTCTGTACGAATTTCCGCCAGTTCCCGTCATTACTTATGTCATCGGGAGGTAGAAGGGGGGGGTAAGAAAACACCTGGGATAAAGGGTATTCACAGAGGGGAGGTCAAATTTAAACTCTCCCTATCTGCAGATGATATTGTGGGATGTCTGGTAGCTCCAGCCTCACTACTGGCTTTATTCTGGCATATTGACCCCTTCGGGGCCTTCTCAGGTCTACGTCCAAATCTGCGCTGATGCCATTCCGGGCAGCCGATTCCGGCCTAGATCCAATGAATTCGAATGCCAGGTGTCAAAGTTGAAAAACTTTCAATCACATACCTCGGGGTACAGCTAACCAGAGACCTAGCGTCACTGGCAACAGCTAACTTTGACCCTCTTATGGTGGCCATTAAAGAGGACCTGAACAGATGGGGCAGCATGATACTATCCTGGTATGGACGCATGGCAGCGGTAAAAATGAATATTTTTCCAAGGCTTTTATACCTGTTCATGGCCTTCCTCACTAAAGAGCTCCAATCTAGCGTACATAAAACCGTATGGCAGGATAAAACTCATAGGAACAAGCAGTCCACCCTTACCCTGCCCAGGGAGGAGGGCTTCGGCATCCCGGACTTCCTGCTTTACTACAAAGCAGCTCAGCTTGGAGTGATCCTGGAGCATATGTGAGATGACCCGGGGACATATTGGATATACCTCGAGGACATCGAGGCGCATCCGGCCAAAGTAAGGGATTTACTATGGTCCTCCCATAAAAGGATACTGAGCAGATTACGAAATCGCCCTACCCTAGGAGTACTCCGGTCCCGTTGGAGTGGGGAAAAGACACAGAGAACATGTCCACATAGCCCTCCCCGTTGACTTCAGTCTGGAGCCCAGACATAGTATTGGGAGACAAGGACTTCCGTAGCACTCCAATATGGTTGGAAAGAGGGCTGGAGAGGGTGGAACAGCTGTTCCATAAGGGAGAATGTTTAGACTATGGGGTAGTGAAGGATGTTCTGGGAGGCGTTGTAGGAGGCGATACGATTACCATATTTGAGTACCTGAGACTGGAGGGAATCCTGATCAACCGTAGATAGGGAGAGAAACTGAGGCGGCCTCACTCCTTTTGAGAAAACGCTAGACCACACATGCAAGGAAAGGGATGGTGTCCAAACTCTCGAAGGTCACGAATATAAGCAATGAGAGGAACGGGCAATGCTTTATACATAAACAGTACTGGAATGAGCTAGCTGGTGAAGAACTCTGAGGCGGCGTAGCATTCCATGGAAACCTGTTCACGGCAGATGAGGAACATCATTTTAAAACACTCAAAGGGTGGCACAGAGACCCCCTTAAGATTTCTCGAATGTTTGCGGGGTCATCCCCATTGTGTCCGAGGGGGTGTGGTTGGGTTGTCTCAAGAGAAGATATGTGGTGGCACTGCCCACAAATCCAAACATATTGGAGGGACCTACTGGGGTGGATGTCTAAAGTCATGGGTGAGATTCTCCCCCTCTATCCACTACAAATGTTATTGGGGCTCCCACTGAGAGACTGATACCTATGGGTACCCCAGCATGCGGGAAACTATGATCGGGGCGGGTAGGATGGTGGTGTCCCAGAAATGGAAGAGTGTAGCAGTCCCAAACAAGAATGCTTACTTATAGAAACATAGTACTTATTGGACAAGCTGACGGCAATGGTGAACGATGAAATGAGCTCGTTCATGGTGGACTGGGATGGGACATGCATTAGTCGGTAGGATCTCCGACCACATTTGGGGCAGGAGAAGGCGAGAAAGAGGGGCTGGGGGGGACGAAGAGGGGAACCAGGAAAGGGATATGGTCAGTATGATTACAGTGCTATGGGCGAACATTGCTCGACTAACTCACCGAAAGGGGAGCACAACCCACAGGGGGGGGGGGGTGGTAAGCCAGGCTAGAACTTGAGGGCTGGCAGAGGAAGCTACGTCCTTGGTGACCATTTCTAGGAAGAGAGACACTTGGCTCAGAGAATGGATGTGCAAGGAGCCACCAATGTTTGATAGGGGAGGGAGGGGTATGGGAGGGGGGTAAGGGGGATGTGTGTTTGATAGGGGAGGTAAGGGTGTGGGGGGGGAAAGGGGTTGTTTACACTGCAAACCTGTTTGGCTATAAAGTAATATGTAAAACTGGGTTTCTCCAATAAAAAATGATATGTTTAAAGAAAATTTAAAATCATTTCAGATTTTTATGTAGGACAGAAAATTGTATTGCCCACTTTCTATCCTCCGCCTCATCCTGGCAAAGAGGAGCGATTACACAGATTGGATCCACGTAGAGCTCTAAGCTTCTACAGCTCTAGATTATCCAAATTTCGTATAGATGGTCAGCTTTTTATAGGCAATACAAGTCACAAACTGGGTAAGGCTGTGACGGAGCAGGCTTTATCCAGATGGATCATTCTAGCAATTTCAGAAAGCTACAGGCTGGCAGGCAAAGATCCTCCAGAAGGCTTAAGGGCCCATTCCACCAGGGGCATGGCTACCTCTACGGCTCTGCAAAGGGGTGTCGCGGTCAAAAACATTTGTGAGGCCGCTACGTGGTCTGCTATATACATGTTCACGAAGCATTACTGTCTTGAGTCTTCACTCGGTCAGGACGGAAGCTTTAGAAAAGCTGTCCTCCACTAGGTTAATGGAAACCATTGATGGCTAAATTCTTACTCCCTCCACCAAAGCAAACACTGCTTTGGGAGTCCATCAAAGATTAGGAATACGTGGGAGGACACACTCCATTCAAAGAACAAGTTAGTTACCCCTGGTAATGTTCTTTCGACTGGGTGTTCCTCCCACGTATTCCTCATGGGCCTCCCAGCCTACCCCACAGTAGAATTTCCCATGTTAATACAGCTTTCGCTCTTTAAAAGCTTAGTACAGTCAAACCCATGGTTATACTGGTAGTTTCTACTGAAAGAAAAAACTGAAGGCAACGGGCGCTGCGCATGCTGTGTACTTTCGATGTCATCACCCTTGAGACGGAGGCCCTCGAGGGACATTGCGTCAGCGGCATCGATGCACAGCGCCCTCTGCCGAATTTCCGAAGCAGCTGAAGCTGGATATCGAATATATCAAAGATGAACACGTGGGAGGAACATCCAGTTGAAAGAAAGTTACCATGGGTAAACCTGTTCTTCTCGTAGATGGGAGTGCTACGTGACGCACACCCTTCCGTGGATTTCAATGAATGAGGTACTACAGTGGATGAGAACCAACAGAATTAATACAGAAAGTAGTGTATGAAAATGATTCCCCTTCTGAACAACAGAATTATAAATACCTGTACTCTGTACAGCTTCTACTTTTAACCTAAGGAAATGTGACCACACAGCATTGTTTTGGAAACAATAGTAAGAATCATAATGATACAGGAGACTAAGCTCCTAATACATAAATACCTGCATTTCATGTTTTAGCAGATCTGAAGAGTCTGGACAGTACAGGCTCTTGATGAAAAATGACCATTGCAAGAACAGGAAGTGGAGGGGAAGACCAGGTATTATAGGAAATGAGTCGCTTCATGACTCTTGCTGGTAATGAGACGACCCACGGTTAGAAGAAATGACCCTAACGCATGGTTTCACATCACACAGTGTACCTCATCTCCCGCATTAACGTTGCGAATTATCTGGTTCCCAGTCGGCATGGGGGTCTATAGGCTCCCAGAATGGACAGTGGAACTGGAGGATTCCAGGGCAGCAGGACAAAAGGTAAGCTGCGTGTCCTGCTGGTTCTAACACTTAACCTCCTCCTCCCTGCTTCACTAAACTGTATACTCTCAGCAACCGCAACCATCATCTGCAGTTATGCTCCTGCATGCTGAAATAATTCCAGAGGGTGCATTTAATCATGGAACACTGCACACTTCACCACGTTTCACAAATAGACTACTTTCTCCAACAGCACAACTACTCCTCCACTTCACATCAAACCCTTCGCGAACCCAACCTTTTCTTTCCATACTAGCACATTAAAATACCCTTCTTCCCGCCCTTCCTATGGGACCCAAAGTGCCACAAGTTCATCAGAATAGGGAAATGCTGTAAGTATGATTTAATAACTTTCAGACCTGCTCGAAGAACTTTTGGCAGTGGCCTATTTTATTGGCTTCCCATTCCAGTATTTAGGAAGTGTTTTGTGGGATATGGACATTACGTCTGTAGGGGACTTCCGCAGTCTGACTGGTATTTGTGTTTAGAAGTGGCGACCCTGTTCAAGGCTCTTCTGCTTAAGCCAATGGTTACTGGCGGCTTTGGCTGCAGGACTTTGTACTTTTAGTAGCAAGTGCCAGAGAAAGTATAGTACCATATAGCCTGTGACAAGCCTAAGAGAGCCTGTATCGAATGAGAATTGTATCCATGCTGGATTAATTCAAATAACCTAGTGGCCATATTGGAGTGATTTAGCTGCATTATGGGACTAAGTGATGTGTGAGAAGGTCCAGTTCACGCACCTGCTATTTTGCACTAGTACCAAATCCTGCACAGTCCGCTGCCATTGTTATGACTGCAAAGGAAACAGTTTGTGATTTTTGATTTCACTATTTATAGTCCCTGGAAGCAGTGTAGAAAGCAAAGCACAGGTGAATCTTCCAATGGAATGAATTTTGCTAAGCTGAACAAAATGTCAGGGAACGTAGCCTGGAGTTCCCCCCCGCCCAAAGATGGCTACATGGATTTGCCTCCTTATCTCTCCCGCTCAGCCGTGTGCTGTCGTGTTTCCATGTAAGATTACCCACCTCAATGTTGGTGCAGGCCATTTGCACAGTCTTTGTTGCCAGTGCATCCCAGATGAGGGTTTATTCTGCACATATGGAAAGGGTAAAGGTAGATGTAGTTGACCGTACAGAGGGGCTCCATTTAAATACCTTTACTTGGACAGAAGAGTGGGCGGGGCTACAAACTGAAGGGAACACCAGAATTTGCGAGTTAGAAAAGAGAGGCTGCTTTTGGAAGGATTGTAACATAGTAATCCTTTACTGCAGTCTTGATGTGTACTCAATGTCGGAGTTGGAACAGTTTGTAGAAAGATCCTACATCTGGTTAGCAGAGCCAAACAGATTAACCTTAATCAGATTATTTCTGTGCGGGATGGCCTGAATGTTGTTGCTACTTGGATTTATAAAATGATCTCTGTAGTGCCTAGGTTGGAAGTAGTAAATAGTTGAATTCTAGCATAACTGATAATGCTTTGGATTTTGAGAAAGTAGGGAAGGAAACCTAAAGTTGTGGATCCATTGCAGCAGTTGTGCTAACAAATGTTTTGGCTACATGTGATAGCACTTGAACAGACATTCACCAAAATTTCAATTTCCTTACAATTTTTTATTTGTTATATATATATATATATATATATATATATATTTTGTTTTCTTCTACTATCCCCTTACATGATCTATTTCACCTAAACCATTTTTCACCTTTCAGCATCCACTACAGTAAATCCCACAAAGGATACAATTGGGCGCACAGAAGGTAAAGCAAACTTTTTTTTATTTTTTACTTCTATTTGACTTTACTACTGGCTGATTAAATGTTTAACATTGGATAGTTTACTCTTAGTTTGACACCTCTTGGATCTTCCTGAATATAGCATTTCAAGGGTTTTGCAAAGTGACCTATTGGTGTTTGGCGTAAACCCCAGCATCCCACAGTGTAATATAGCTGTATCTATGCAAAGTGTAGCTACATCTTAACCACTGTGCTCCTTTTGTCGGTCTCGTACTTCTGCACTCTTACAGTACCCAGTATTGCTTCTTCTCGGCCTCGCCCTCACTATGCAATTCTCATGCTAGATTTTCCTTTCCCTAGTACTCTATCTGCTCAACACCATCTTGACTCTCTTCCGTTCCCCATCCGATCATCTCTTCTCAGTGCCACCCCTCTTCTCGCTCTACTACTCACAAACATTCTCAAACCTACTCCAAACCCACCTTTCATTTCACTTCCTCTACACGCATATACCCACAGCACCGCTCTTTCGAATGGATGGTGTCCTCCGACGTTTTCCTCATCTTTGGTATATTCAAGTCTGCCTGCAGCTTGCTTCGGATTTATTTTTTTCATAGGGTCCAGCTTTGTGCAGCATCGAGTCTTGGGCTTAGACGGCCTCTGCAGCGTTCCTTGTGAGGTCGACGCTGGTATATGAAGTACACGCTGACCGCTACCTCAGTTCTGTTTTTTTTCCGCTTTGCTGTGTGCTTCGGAGCTAATCGCCTTGGTGTAATTTCAATTGTCTAGATACTTCAATTACATGTCCACAACACCGAAAACTGGTTTCAAGCGGTGTGCAGGCTCTGGGTCGAAGATGTCCATCACAGACCCGCATTATTCTGTGGTGTTTGGGGACAGGCCACAAGGTGGGCTGTGTCTCATGTCAATCCATGACTGTCAAGGCCTTGTGGGAATGGAAGGGAAAACTTGATGCATGTAAGCCCTCACGCAAATCCCGATCCGTTACCCCGTTCAAGAGTCATCCCCTGAATCGAGGGATATTTTCACCCGAAAGAAAGTGTCTGAAACATCAGACGTTAGAGGTCCAGCTCACAGCGCTCGTACTCTTCTCACTAGAAAATTAAAAAGGCATCACAGGTCCTCGTCATCTTCCCCTCCCGAACGTTTTATTCCCTAACACAGAATCCAGCGGAATGGGAAAACCTCAGTTTAAAAATGAGCAATCGTTTCAGAGGCAAGCTCCTCAGAGTACACCGCTCCAAGGAGTCAGGAAAACGGCGCCACCCCTCTGCGTCTGAGAACACCAGTAGGAAGTCTTGTACGTCGCCTTCCCGTGCACCCAACAGCCCTGGAAGAGGGACTCCTCAACAGAAGTCGAAGGAGTCTTCATCGACTCAAAAGAAACCACCTGTTACTTACTCCTCGAAGCCGTCTTTTCCGGTATCAAAGCCTTCTTGGAAGTGATCACTACAGTCGAGTAGGTCTCTTGAACCTTTGAGACATGTAATTAATTTGAAAAAATTAAAGGACATTAACCCGTCGGCCCATTCACCGACCACTTTGAATAAGACGACGAAGTCTTCGATCCCTTAAACACCATCGGAGCTTTCAGGGCTCTTGAAGACTTCTAAACCTATAGTTGATGAAACTAAGTCATTTAAACCCATACCTTGACCTGAATTCCTCAGGCAAATTGAATCCATCTTTGGGTAAGATGAAGAGGAGGAACACCACCACTTTGGATATGAATATGGCACACCAGATGTTCCTGAAATGCAGAATCTGTTGGAGACCCTGAAGGAAACCAGAGACTGAATTTGGTAACCTAGTGTTAAGCAGAGCGTCTCGCTGGCGCTTTGTATCTGATATTCCTGGTGATGGTGAGGTTGACGCCAGACTGCCTCGGGATCAGAAGAGGGTGAATCGAGAAACCAACCTAAGACCCACCAGAATGCAACTAGGCGGCCCTGGATCAGTTCCCATGCCACATGAGTGCACTTCCCAGATATACATGGCACAGGAACAGTGCAAGCACTGACTTTGAAAGCTGGTGATATGTTTAAAGTCCGATCTTGAGTGAATAAGACGTTGATCCAAGGTCCAGTCAAAAGGAGCAGAAGACAGCTGACCAGGAGCGGATGACAGCAGACCAACCAGCACGGGGTCCAGACCAGTGGCGCAAGGAGGAGAGGCAAACTGGAGAGGAAGAAGAGAGCAAGAGGTAATAGTGGAAGGAGAAGGAAGCGGGCACAGGAGAGGTAAAGAACAAGGGCAGGCAAGGGTAAGCCCTAGGCTAGGGAACCAGGGACTGAGGGAGCAGGAGCAAGGCAACAAGGAATAGGGCAATGAGGAGCAAGGACAAGAGTCCGGAGCGAAGCACGAGTGCAGAGCAAACGTTAATACGCAATGCCCTGTGTTTCCCCGGAAGCTCTTATATCATCGGCACCATAACAAGGCTTGCAGCGCAAGCCGCAGTTGCCAAGTGTCTGAAATACCGCGCAAGGGCGGATCGAGGGATGGGGAAATGCTCATATGCACAGGGAGTCCACAACAGACCTGCCGCGAGTCCATACATGAAGCGGAGACAACTGCCAACGCGGATAGACGCCAGGATCCTGCCAGCGAGGGAAGATGTTGTGAAGCCAGCCCCTGTGAGGTAAGTAGGCAAGCGGGGCGGGCTCTGAAGCGGGCAGTGCATAACACTGATTGATATCACTGTTTTTGGCGGATGTTCAAATGCACAAAGTACCTGAGGTTGGCAGTTGGCGGTTCTAGCAATCGGTTTCGGGTTCTGCCTTTCGGCTCACCTCAGCCTCGTGAGTCTTCACTAAGCTTATGTTTGTACATTTATATAGCGCTACAAAGCATCAGGTATCTGAGCGCTGCTTATTTCCCAGTGTTTGGTGCTCATTTATCGACCTCGGAAGGATGAAAGGCTGAGATTGGCCCTGCCGGGATTCAAACCTGCGTCAGCAGGCTCTGCACGGATGTCAAAGCGAGCGCTCTACTTGCTGTGCTATCTGACCGGCATATGGCAGTTGTGGCAGCAAGTTTAAGGAGGGAGGAGATTCACATCTACCGCTACCTGGACAACTGGTTAATCGGGGCTTGTTCTTTGTAACAGTCGCAGAATCTGTCGCACCTGCCACTTCCTCCACTAGCTGGGCCTCTCCCTG
This sequence comes from Ambystoma mexicanum, assembly GCF_040938575.1. Classification (NCBI taxonomy): domain Eukaryota; kingdom Metazoa; phylum Chordata; class Amphibia; order Caudata; family Ambystomatidae; genus Ambystoma; species Ambystoma mexicanum. Next base: position 58,626,548 of record NC_090938.1, read on the forward strand.
AACTTCAATAAGTCCCACTTGACACCTTCACAGAAGCTTCAATTTATTGGAGCAGACCTGGATTCAGCCTCCGGAAAAGCTTTGCCACCCGAGATAGAGGCTCAACATCTCTTGCAGATGGTCTAAAAATGTCAGTGTGCCCATATTCTCCTTACCTACGGCTTCCTAAGGTTGCTCTGCCTCATGGCATCCTGCATTTGTCTGGTGCCAGAACCACGTCCGAGAATGAGATTCCTTCAGTAGACTCAGATCCTAATGGTTTTAGTGGTCTCTGGCAGAATGACAGACCTTATTCAGGTCCCAACAAAGGTCCCCCAGGATCTTCTGTGGTGGGCCAGCTGAGAGAATGTGAGAGGGGAACCCTGTTGGCAACCATGGCTGGAAATGAATCATGACAGACTCTTCCCTCACATGATGGGGAGCACACCTGATACCTTTCAATAAGCGGACACTGGTCTCAGTCTGAGTCCAGACTCCATATCAACTTCTTAGAGCTAAGGGCAATTGGATTAGTGCTGATGGCCTTCCTGCCCTCAATGGGGGGGGGGTGTTGGGGTGAGGGTGGGGGAGTGTCCTGATAATGACCGACAACACAGTGGCCATGCACTATCTCAACGAGAGGGGCTCTAGGGTCCCTGCACCTGTGCAGAGAGGCAATGCAGCTCTGGTTCTAGGCACTGATGGAAGGAGTAACTTGTTCATCTGGCCAAAGAAAAGAGCACAGCAGCGGACACACTGAGCAGGCAGAGCACAATCTCCTACGAGTGGTGACTAGCTCAGGAAGTCAAGCGGATCTATTCACGACCAGTGTCAACCAGAAGTGGGAGCTATTCTGCTCCAGGGAATTGCCCCAAAGAGAAGCTCTAGGGGACGCATTTGTGGTGGACTGGGGGTTTCCACTTCTGTACGAATTTCCGCCAGTTCCCGTCATTACTCATGTCATCGGGAGGTAGAGGGGGGGGGTAAGAAAACACCTGGGATAAAGGGTATTCACAGAGGGGAGGTCAAATTTAAACTCTCCCTATCTGCAGATGATATTGTGGGATGTCTGGTAGCTCAAGCCTCACTACTGGCTTTATTGTGGCATATTGACCCCTTCGGGGCCTTCTCAGGTCTGCGTCCAAATCTGCGCTGATGCCATTCCGGGCAGCCGATTCCGGCCTAGATCCAATGAATTTGAATGCCAGGTGTCAAAGTTGAAAAACTTTCAATCACATACCTCGGGGTACAGCTAACCAGAGACCTAGCGTCACTGGCAACAGCTAACTTTGACCCTCTTATGGTGGCCATTAAAGAGGACCTGAACAGATGGGGCAGCATGATACTATCCTGGTATGGACGCATGGCAGCGGTAAAAATGAATATTTTTCCAAGACTTTTATACCTGTTCATGGCCTTCCTCACTAAAGAGCTCCAATCTAGCGTACATAAATCCGTATGGCAGGATAAAACTCATAGGAACAAGCAGTCCACCCTTACCCTGCCCAGGGAGGAGGGCTTCGGCATCCCGGACTTCCTGCTTTACTACAAAGCAGCTCAGCTTGGAGTGATCCTCGAGCATATGTGAGATGACCCGGGGACATATTGGATATACCTCGAGGACATCGAGGCGCATCCGGCCAAAGTAAGGGATTTACTATGGTCCTCCCATAAAAGGATACTGAGCAGATTACGAAATCGCCCTAGCCTAGGGGTACTCCGGTCGCGTTGGAGTGGGGAAAAGACACAGAGAACATGTCCACATGGCCCTCCCCGTTGACTTCAGTCTGGAGCCCAGACATAGTATTGGGAGACAAGGACTTCCGTAGCACTCCAATATGGTTGGAAAGAGGGCTGGAGAGGGTGGAACAGCTGTTCCATAAGGGAGAATTTTTAGACTATGGGGTAGTGAAGGATGTTCTGGGAGGCGTTGTAGGAGGCGATACGATTACCATATTTGAGTACCTGAGACTGGAGGGAATCCTGATCAACCGTAGATAGGGAGAGAAACTGAGGCGGCCTCACTCCTTTTGAGAAAACGCTAGACCACACATGCAAGGAAAGGGATGGTGTCCAAACTCTCGAAGGTCACGAATATAAGCAATGAGAGGAACGGGCAATGCTTTATACATAAACAGTACTGGAATGAGCTAGCTGGTGAAGAACTCTGAGGCGGCGTAGCATTCCATGGAAACCTGTTCACGGCAGATGAGGAACATCATTTTAAAACACTCAAAGGGTGGCACAGAGACCCCCTTAAGATTTCTCGAATGTTTGCGGGGTCATCCCCATTGTGTCCGAGGGGGTGTGGTTGGGTTGTCTCAAGAGAAGATATGTGGTGGCACTGCCCACAAATCCAAACATATTGGAGGGACCTACTGGGGTGGATGACTAAAGTCATGGGTGAGATTCTCCCCCTCTATCCACTAGAAATGTTATTGGGGCTCCCACTGAGAGACTGATACCTATGGGTACCCCAGCATGCGGGAAACTATGATCGGGGCGGGTAGGATGGTGGTGTCCCAGAAATGGAAGAGTGTAGCAGTCCCAAACAAGAATGCTTACTTATAGAAACATAGTACTTATTGGACAAGCTGACGGCAATGGTGAACGATGAAATGAGCTCGTTCATGGTGGACTGGGATGGGACATGCATTAGTCGGTAGGATCTCCGACCACATTTGGGGCAGGAGAAGGCGAGAAAGAGGGGCTGGGGGGGACGAAGAGGGGAACCAGGAAAGGGATATGGTCAGTATGATTACAGTGCTATGGGCGAACATTGCTCGACTAACTCACCGAAAGGGGAGCACAACCCACAGGGGGGGGGGTGGTAAGCCAGGCTAGAACTTGAGGGCTGGCAGAGGAAGCTACGTCCTTGGTGACCATTTCTAGGAAGAGAGACACTTGGCTCAGAGAATGGATGTGCAAGGAGCCACCAATGTTTGATAGGGGAGGGAGGGCTATGGGAGGGGGGCAAAGGGGATGTGTGTTTGATAGGGGAGGTAAGGGTGTGGGGGGGAAAGGGGTTGTTTACACTGCAAACCTGTTTGGCTATAAAGTAATATGTAAAACTGGGTTTCTCCAATAAAAAATGATATGTTTAAAGAAAATTTAAAATCATTTCAGATTTTTATGTAGGACAGAAAATTGTATTGCCCACTTTCTATCCTCCGCCTCATCCTGGCAAAGAGGAGCGATTACACAGATTGGATCCACGTAGAGCTCTAAGCTTCTACAGCTCTAGATTATCCAAATTTCGTATAGATGGTCAGCTTTTTATAGGCAATACAAGTCACAAACTGGGTAAGGCTGTGACGGAGCAGGCTTTATCCAGATGGATCATTCTAGAAATTTCAGAAAGCTACAGGCTGACAGGCAAAGATCCTCCAGAAGGCTTAAGGGCCCATTCCACCAGGGGCATGGCTACCTCTACGGCTCTGCAAAGGGGTGTCGCGGTCAAAAACATTTGTGAGGCCGCTACGTGGTCTGCTATATACATGTTCACGAAGCATTACTGTCTTGAGTCTTCACTCGGTCAGGACGGAAGCTTTAGAAAAGCTGTCCTCCACTAGGTTAATGGAAACCATTGATGGCTAAATTCTTACTCCCTCCACCAAAGCAAACACTGCTTTGGGAGTCCATCAAAGATTAGGAATACGTGGGAGGACACACTCCATTCAAAGAACAAGTTAGTTACCCCTGGTAATGTTCTTTCGACTGGGTGTTCCTCCCACGTATTCCTCATGGGCCTCCCAGCCTACCCCACAGTAGAATTTCCCATGTTAATACAGCTTTCGCTCTTTAAAAGCTTAGTACAGTCAAACCCATGGTTATACTGGTAGTTTCTACTGAAAGAAAAAACTGAAGGCAACGGGCGCTGCGCATGCTGTGTACTTTCGATGTCATCACCCTTGAGACGGAGGCCCTCGAGGGACATTGCGTCAACGGCATCGATGCACAGCGCCCTCTGCCGAATTTCCGAAGCAGCTGAAGCTGGATATCGAATATATCAAAGATGAACACGTGGGAGGAACATCCAGTTGAAAGAAAGTTACCATGGGTAAACATGTTCTTCTCGTAGATGGGAGTGCTACGTGACGCACACCCTTCCGTGGATTTCAATGAATGAGGTACTACAGTGGATGAGAACCAACAGAATTAATACAGAAAGTAGTGTATGAAAATGATTCCCCTTCTGAACAACAGAATTATAAATACCTGTACTCTGTACAGCTTCTACTTTTAACCTAAGGAAATGTGACCACACAGCATTGTTTTGGAAACAATAGTAAGAATCATAATGATACAGGAGACTAAGCTCCTAATACATAAATACCTGCATTTCATGTTTTAGCAGATCTGAAGAGTCTGGACAGTACAGGCTCTTGATGAAAAATGACCATTGCAAGAACAGGAAGTGGAGGGGAAGACCCTTCGCGAACCCAACCTTTTCTTTTCATACTAGCACATTAAAATACCCTTCTTCCCGCCCTTCCTATGGGACCAAAAGTGCCACAAGTTCATCAGAATAGGGAAATGCTGTAAGTATGATTTAATAACTTTCAGACCTGCTCGAAGAACTTTTGGCAGTGGCCTATTTTATTGGCTTCCCATTCCAGTATTTAGGAAGTGTTTTGTGGGATATGGACATTACGTCTGTAGGGGACTTCCGCAGTCTGACTGGTATTTGTGTTTAGAAGTGGCGACCCTGTTCAAGGCTCTTCTGCTTAAGCCAATGGTTACTGGCGGCTTTGGCTGCAGGACTTTGTACTTTTAGTAGCAAGTGCCAGAGAAAGTATAGTACCATATAGCCTGTGACAAGCCTAAGAGAGCCTGTATCGAATGAGAATTGTATCCATGCTGGATTAATTCAAATAACCTAGTGGCCATATTGGAGTGATTTAGCTGCATTATGGGACTAAGTGATGTGTGAGAAGGTCCAGTTCACGCACCTGCTATTTTGCACTAGTACCAAATCCTGCACAGTCCGCTGCCATTGTTATGACTGCAAAGGAAACAGTTTGTGATTTTTGATTTCACTATTTATAGTCCCTGGAAGCAGTGTAGAAAGCAAAGCACAGGTGAATCTTCCAATGGAATGAATTTTGCTAAGCTGAACAAAATGTCAGGGAACGTAGCCTGGAGTTCCCCCCCGCCCAAAGATGGCTACATGGATTTGCCTCCTTATCTCTCCCGCTCAGCCGTGTGCTGTCGTGTTTCCATGTAAGATTACCCACCTCAATGTTGGTGCAGGCCATTTGCACAGTCTTTGTTGCCAGTGCATCCCAGATGAGGGTTTATTCTGCACATATGGAAAGGGTAAAGGTAGATGTAGTTGACCGTACAGAGGGGCTCCGTTTAAATACCTTTACTTGGACAGAAGAATGGGCGGGGCTACAAACTGAAGGGAACACCAGAATTTGCGAGTTAGAAAAGAGAGGCTGCTTTTGGAAGGATTGTAACATAGTAATCCTTTACTGCAGTCTTGATGTGTACTCAATGTCGGAGTTGGAACAGTTTGTAGAAAGATCCTACATCTGGTTAGCAGAGCCAAACAGATTAACCTTAATCAGATTATTTCTGTGCGGGATGGCCTGAATGTTGTTGCTACTTGGATTTATAAAATGATCTCTGTAGTGCCTAGGTTGGAAGTAGTAAATAGTTGAATTCTAGCATAACTGATAATGCTTTGGATTTTGAGAAAGTAGGGAAGGAAACCTAAAGTTGTGGATCCATTGCAGCAGTTGTGCTAACAAATGTTTTGGCTACATGTGATAGCACTTGAACAGACATTCACCAAAATTTCAATTTCCTTACAATTTTTTATTTGTTATATATATATTTTTTTTTTTTCTTCTACTATCCCCTTACATGATCTATTTCACCTAAACCATTTTTCACCTTTCAGCATCCACTACAGTAAATCCCACAAAGGATACAATTGGGCGCACAGAAGGTAAAGCAAACTTTTTTTTATTTTTTACTTCTATTTGACTTTACTACTGGCTGATTAAATGTTTAACATTGGATAGTTTACTCTTAGTTTGACACCTCTTGGATCTTCCTGAATATAGCATTTCAAGGGTTTTGCAAAGTGACCTATTGGTGTTTGGCGTAAACCCCAGCATCCCACAGTGTAATATAGCTGTATCTATGCAAAGTGTAGCTACATCTTATTCACTGTGCTCCTTTTGTCGGTCTCGTACTTCTGCACTCTTACAGTACCCAGTATTGCTTCTTCTCGGCCTCGCCCTCACTATGCAATTCTCATGCTAGATTTTCCTTTCCCTAGTACTCTATCTGCTCAACACCATCTTGACTCTCTTCCGTTCCCCATCCGATCATCTCTTCTCAGTGCCACCCCTCTTCTCGCTCTACTACTCACAAACATTCTCAAACCTACTCCAAACCCACCTTTCATTTCACTTCCTCTACACGCATATACCCACAGCACCGCTCTTTCGAATGGATGGTGTCCTCCGACGTTTTCCTCATCTTTGGTATATTCAAGTCTGCCTGCAGCTTGCTTCGGATTTATTTTTTTCATAGGGTCCAGCTTTGTGCAGCATCGAGTCTTGGGCTTAGACGGCCTCTGCAGCGTTCCTTGTGAGGTCGACGCTGGTATATGAAGTACACGCTGACCGCTACCTCAGTTCTGTTTTTTTTCCGCTTTGCTGTGTGCTTCGGAGCTAATCGCCTTGGTGTAATTTCAATTGTCTAGATACTACAATTACATGTCCACAACACCGAAAACTGGTTTCAAGCGGTGTGCAGGCTCTGGGTCGAAGATGTCCATCACAGACCCGCATTATTCTGTGGTGTTTGGGGACAGGCCACAAGGTGGGCTGTGTCTCATGTCAATCCATGACTGTCAAGGCCTTGTGGGAATGGAAGGGAAAACTTGATGCATGTAAGCCCTCACGCAAATCCCGATCCGTTACCCCGTTCAAGAGTCATCCCCTGAATCGAGGGATATTTTCACCCGAAAGAAAGTGTCTGAAACATCAGACGTTAGAGGTCCAGCTCACAGCGCTCGTACTCTTCTCACTAGAAAATTAAAAAGGCATCACAGGTCCTCGTCATCTTCCCCTCCCGAACGTTTTATTCCCTAACACAGAATCCAGCGGAATGGGAAAACCTCAGTTTAAAAATGAGCAATCGTTTCAGAGGCAAGCTCCTCAGAGTACACCGCTCCAAGGAGTCAGGAAAACGGCGCCACCCCTCTGCGTCTGAGAACACCAGTAGGAAGTCTTGTACGTCGCCTTCCCGTGCACCCAACAGCCCTGGAAGAGGGACTCCTCAACAGAAGTCGAAGGAGTCTTCATCGACTCAAAAGAAACCACCTGTTACTTACTCCTCGAAGCCGTCTTTTCCAGTATCAAAGCCTTCTTGGAAGTGATCTCTACAGTCGAGTAGGTCTCTTGAACCTTTGAGACATGTAATTAATTTGAAAAAATTAAAGGACATTAACCCGTCGGCCCATTCACCGACCACTTTGAATAAGACGACGAAGTCTTCGATCCCTTAAACACCATCGGAGCTTTCAGGGCTCTTGAAGACTTCTAAACCTATAGTTGATGAAACTAAGTCATTTAAACCCATACCTTGACCTGAATTCCTCAGGCAAATTGAATCCATCTTTGGGTAAGATGAAGAGGAGGAACACCACCACTTTGGATATGAATATGGCACACCAGATGTTCCTGAAATGCAGAATCTGTTGGAGACCCTGAAGGAAACCAGAGACTGAATTTGGTAACCTAGTGTTAAGCAGAGCGTCTCGCTGGCGCTTTGTATCTGATATTCCTGGTGATGGTGAGGTTGAAGCCAGACTGCCTCTGGATCAGAAGAGGGTGAATCGAGAAACCAACCTAAGACCCACCAGAATGCAACTAGGCGGCCCTGGATCAGTTCCCATGCCACATGAGTGCACTTCCCAGATATACATGGCACAGGAACAGTGCAAGCACTGACTTTGAAAGCTGGTGATATGTTTAAAGTCCGATCTTGAGTGAATAAGACGTTGATCCAAGGTCCAGTCAAAAGGAGCAGAAGACAGCTGACCAGGAGCGGATGACAGCAGACCAACCAGCACGGGGTCCAGACCAGTGGCGCAAGGAGGAGAGGCAAACTGGAGAGGAAGAAGAGAGCAAGAGGTAATAGTGGAAGGAGAAGGAAGCAGGCACAGGAGAGGTAAAGAACAAGGGCAGGCAAGGGTAAGCCCTAGGCTAGGGAACCAGGGACTGAGGGAGCAGGAGCAAGGCAACAAGGAATAGGGCAATGAGGAGCAAGGACAAGAGTCCGGAGCGAAGCACGAGTGCAGAGCAAACGTTAAGACGCAATGCCCTGTGTTTCCCCGGAAGCTCTTATATCATCGGCACCATAACAAGGCTTGCAGCGCAAGCCGCAGTTGCCAAGTTTCTGAAATTGTAACGCTCACCTGATTCCCGTAGAGGCGCCGGTCTTGACTGGGCGTATACCGTATCTTCAAAGGTGATGTATAACACACGGCTGGCTCTTTGGGCTGGACCTCTGTGCACTGTATGTCTGACTCGAAGGGTAAGATGTCTGCAGATAGAAAATATGGGATTAATGAACTGGGTTATTGAATGTCTCTCTCTCTTCTTCCCTTTCTCTTCTCCTGTAGAACCCCAAAGGTTAATGCTCTCACCTTAGGTAAGTGAACGCCGTGCTCTCCATCTGCCTCGGGGCAGGGTGCTGTAACCAGTTTCTTCACTGGATAAGGGGAGCAGGCCTCTTGACTTCAGAGGACTGCTGTCCGTCGTTTACAGCACGAACGGTAAGTTTCGAGTAATTCTAATGTCTTTAAAAGTCTTTAGTAATGATGTCTCTTGTTTTGCAGGGTTCCGGCGATGGCGGATGACGGGCTTAAGTGAGTTGAAGATGGAGCCCGTGTGATGAATAGAAGCGCCTGGAAGCACGTAAGTAAGCGATTGTTGCCTGCTTCACGATGCGCTCTAACTGTCTTTTTATTTTGCAGGTACAAGTTCGGAGCTGCTGCAGGGTGCCGGAATACCCACTCGGTTAGATGTGGAAGGAGTAATGGCACGTGAGTATTAAAGTTCCCCAATGTCTTTAAACGCACCTTGTTTTGTCTTTCAGATGCGGGATGCAGCGCCGAAGGCCTCCGGAGCGTGCGAAGAGTTGGTAAGCTTTTGTCTTTCAGATGCCGGAATGCAGTGCGAAGACCTCCGGAGCGCACGAAGAGTAGGTAAGCCTTTGTCTTTCAGATGCCGGAATGCAGCGCGAGGCGTTGGTGACAGCCGATGGACCAGGTAAGTGAAGCGCTGTCACTGAAGACCGTAATGCTAACCTGTTCTTTCTTGTCTTTATAGGTGTTGCTGAAGACTGGATTCAGGATGGTAAGCCTTTTTCCTTAGGCCCAGGATCAGATGCAGAAGACACGATGAGCGTTCTGCTACAGAGGATGCAGAATAACGCAAAGCAAGATTCATCCATCGGGTGTGGTTTAAATAGCCTCCTGTAGTGCTTAGGTGTCTCCTTCCACAGCCACGCCTAGGTAAGAAAAGAGTTCCTGCTTTCCAGAAGAGTTCCATTGTTCTGAACCTAGGGAGTGGCTCCTGCCCCACCCAACAGGAAAAGTAGTTCCAAACAGAAGAGGATCAGAGGCTCAACTGGCAGGCAAGTAAGCAGCATGGTCTGCTGCAGGTAAGTCCAGCCAAGCATTATGAGCCCGGCGCTTCCAGCGCTGGGACTGGGCATATTTATGAGCCTGGTGCCACTGGCGCCAGGACTGGGTCCAAAAGGTCCCAATTGGGACTGGTTGGCACTCGGAACCTGGGTTATGGATCTGCTTCCAAGGGAGTTGGGAAAACCCTGACCTTTTGGAAGCAGAGATCATGACAGAAATACCACGCATGGGCGAATCGAGGGATGGGGAAATGCTCATATGCACAGGGAGTCCACAACAGACCTGCCGCGAGTCCATACATGAAGCGGAGACAACTGCCAACGCGGATAGACGCCAGGATCCTGCCAGCGAGGGAAGATGTTGTGAAGCCAGCCCCTGTGAGGTAAGTAGGCAAGCGGGGAGGGCTCTGAAGCGGGCAATGCATAACACTGATTGATATCACTGTTTTTGGCGGATGTTCAAATGCACAAAGTACCTGAGGTTGGCAGTTGGCGGTTCTAGCAATCGGTTTCGGGTTTTGCCTTTCGGCTCACCTCAGCCTCGTGAGTCTTCACTAAGCTTATGTTTGTACATTTATATAGCGCTACAAAGCATCAGGTATCTGAGCGCTGCTTATTTCCCAGTGTTTGGTGCTCATTTATCGACCTCGGAAGGATGAAAGGCTGAGTTTGGCCCTGCCGGGATTCAAACCTGCGTCAGCAGGCTCTGCACGGATGTCAAAGCGAGCGCTCTACTTGCTGTGCTATCTGACCGGCATATGGCAGTTGTGGCAGCAAGTTTAAGGAGGGAGGAGATTCACATCTACCGCTACCTGGACAACTGGTTAATCGGGGCTTGTTCTTTGTAACAGTCGCAGAATCTGTCGCACCTGCCACTTCCTCCACTAGCTGGGCCTCTCCCTGAACTTCAATAAGTCCCACTTGACACCTTCACAGAAGCTTCAATTTATTGGAGCAGACCTGGATTCAGCCTCCGGAAAAGCTTTGCCACCCGAGATAGAGGCTCAACATCTCTTGCAGATGGTCTAAAAATGTCAGTGTGCCCATATTCTCCTTACCTACGGCTTCCTAAGGTTGCTCTGCCTCATGGCATCCTGCATTTGTCTGGTGCCAGAACCACGTCCGAGAATGAGATTCCTTCAGTGGACTCAGATCCTAATGGTTTTAGTGGTCTCTGGCAGAATGACAGACCTTATTCAGGTCCCAACAAAGGTCCCCCAGGATCTTCTGTGGTGGGCCAGCTGAGAGAATGTGAGAGGGGAACCCTGTTGGCAACCATGGCTGGAAATGAATCATGACACTCTTCCCTCACAGGATGGGGAGCACACCTGATACCTTTCAATAAGCGGACACTGGTCTCAGTCTGAGTCCAGACTCCATATCAACTTCTTAGAGCTAAGGGCAATTGGATTAGTGCTGATGGCCTTCCTGCCCTCAATAGGGGGAGGTTAGGGGGGGGGGGGGAGTGTCCTGATAATGACCGACAACACAGTGGCCATGCACTATCTCAACGAGAGGGGCTCTAGGGTCCCTGCACCTGTGCAGAGAGCCAATGCTGCTCTGGTTCTAGGCACTGATGGAAGGAGTAACTTGTTCATCTGGCCAAAGAAAAGAGCACAGCAGCGGACACACTGAGCAGGCAGAGCACAATCTCCTACGAGTGGTGACTAGCTCAGGAAGTCAAGCGGATCTATTCACGACCAGTGTCAACCAGAAGTGGGAGCTGTTCTGCTCCAGGGAATTGCCCCAAAGAGAAGCTCTAGGGGACGCATTTGTGGTGGACTGGGGGTTTCCACTTCTGTACGAATTTCCGCCAGTTCCCGTCATTACTCATGTCATCGGGAGGTAGAGGAAATTCAGGAAAACCATGTTCCTCTTAGCTCCGTATTGAGTCAGGAGAACGTGGTACCCAGACCGTCTGGAAATGGCGATCCGCCCTACAATTTAGTCTTCCTCAAAGAGAGGACTTCCTCTCGCAAAGGGGGAGGTTGCATTCTTCACCCAGAGATCAGGCCTCTCAATCTTCATGCCTGGTCTCTGAAAGGGTGAGAGAAAGATTGGGACCTTCCGGAAGACGTAATGGAGGTCTTACTTTTGGCTAGAATACAGGCAACTAAATCCCTTTGCCGTTGAAAAACATTTTCCAGCTGGTGCAGAGAAAATAAACGTGATCGTTCACGTGTAAACTTCCCCATGTTTTATCTTTTCTGCTCCATTTGACACATTATGGGTTCCAAGTGGGCTACAGTGAAGGGCCATCTAGTGGCACTATCAATTTGCAAGAGATCTCCGCACGAGGGGTCTAGTTTCAAGGTGCTTTGGTGGTACAAGATCTTAAGGGCCTAACAAATTTGTTCCCTACCTGCACCCTTGTGCCATCATAGGATTTAAATCGAGTACTAAGATGTCCTGTGGGAGTTCCATTTGATGGGAGCTCAATTTGAGCCCTTGCATTCATGTCCTTTAAGGAGGCTCACCTTGAAAACCTCCTGTTTGGTAGCCGTCCCTTGTGCCTCTTATATCAGAGTCAATGTCACGAGGGACACTACAGAGGCCGTCTAAGACCAAGACTCGCTGCTACACAACACTCGACCCTATGAAAAAAAAGTTCCGAAGCAAGCTGCAAGCAGACTTGAATATATCAAAGATGAGGAATACGTTGGAGGAACACCCAGTCGAAAGAAGGTCAAAACAGGTAAGTAACTTGTTCTTCTCACTAAACATCACTATGCTTCTACGTCTCACTTTCTGTTGCTCTTCGGAATGCAGCCCGTCTGCAATAAAACCTCCTTTACCTGCCCCTGCTTACTTTCTCGGTCTCTTGACCTCCTTACCCTCACTGAAACTTGTATCTCACTCCAATTCCTCAACCCTTGCTGCCTTTCATGACCCTGCCTACACCTTTACCCACTCTCCCCACCTCACTGGCAGGGTTGGTGGTGTATGACCTGTTCATCTTCCAAACATCCTATCTTTCCTCGCCTGTCACCAGCTAATTTGGTATTACCCAAATTGACCTTCTGCACAATTGACCTTTTGTCCTAATTGACTTAATTATAGTGGTCCTAATTGACCTTCTGCACAATTTACCTTTATATTTTAGTTATTTTATATATGTATTGTTTTGGATTATAAAGAATATAACTGGATTAGGTGGAGGGTTGCAGGGGTGTTTGGCTTTGGTGGGGGGGTTTCTCCCGCATATATGTCCCAATTGACCTTTTAAATTAGGTCAATTCTCTCAAGGTCAATTGTGAAAAGGTCAATTAGTACGCATCTGCTAATTCTTTCTCATTCAAATACACTATCTCCACAATCACTGTCCTCTATGGCATACATATTCTCTCTCGGCCACCTGTCCTATAGCTCAATTCTTCTACCACTTTTCCCAACCCCCCCCCCCCCCATTGTCATTGGTGACTCCAACCACCCATAATCTCTGCTGCTCTATCTACTGACTTTTCTCCTTAACGACTACCTCTCTTCTGTCCACTATCTGCCTACTGCAGTGGTTGAAGTGTGCGCAAAGTAGTGGACCAATGTTCTCTGCAGGCCTGCCCCCACCCCCCACAGACCCATCGCCAGAACGCCTACCATGCGCAATCCAAGCCCCCAAACACACACCTGCTGTTTAAGGGAATGTTCAGTGCAGTGCATTGAAGTGCAAGTTTCAACTTCTTCCCACACCTTCTTTAAAACTAAACCATTCCGGAAGATTTCTTTTCAAAATAAGTATAGGAACAGTGAAACTTTTTGTTTTTCAAAGTGGAGGAGCACTGCTCCCAACCGTTCCCTCCCACTTTGATCACTGGCTTACTGTGACGATTCACAGGATCTCATCACTTCTCACCAGCGGAGAGCCCTTCCTGTGAGATTAGGGAGGGCAGCCTGCAATGCCACATTTCTTCTAGGGGTGGCAGCAAGTGGGAACTCACAGAAAGAGACTACCCTCTTGGTTGCAAGGACTCCTGTTCCGTCCAGGAAATCCCTAAACACCTTTATTGTATAGTATTGTATTCGGTTATTTATATAGTGTTCTTCCCCCATTTGTATGGCCTCAATGCACTTGTGGTAGGAATGCCCTCGGTGACTAGTCAATGTGCTGGAGTTTAGTCTCGGGAGGATAGCTCAGGGGCAACGTGCTCGCCTTGGAAGCAAGATTAGAAACCTCTGGGTATTAAGCATGTTATAACCTATCGTTTAAGGGTTTTAGATTTGGAGATGCGTGTGTCCATTTTTGCCGGTCTAGGACTTGGGTGGCTGGCTAAACATTTTAACTGGATCCCTGCTAGTGTAGCAAGACTTATAGCACACAGAGCCACAAACTGCTCTTCTGGACACCCGTGAAGAACTGCTCGCATCTCTGGACTCTAATTTTCCAGCTGTTCTCATCCTACTCAATCTCTCCTCTGCCTTCTCTATCCTCATAACACGGCTATGAAAAGTATGTGAAAAGTTACTCACCTGCATTATTATTCCTTTATGTTAGGGAGATTTCATGATTGTGCTTCATCCCCTCTCATAGTGAGACCGCCAGCACTTTTTGCAGGATTTCTTTTCTTTCAATCCTCATTAATTCTAATGGACTGTGTTTTGGAGCGCTATTCTTTGTATTCTACCTGTACTATGGAGTCTGTCTGCTCCATAACTCTGAAATGCATCTGTGGTTTACCACTGCAGCGCACAGCTCTTAGGCAAGAATTGATGTAACCCTCTGGGAGACTACACCACACCCATCCTTCCGCCATCAGGCAGCCCACCCCCTGGTACAGGCCTGCACCACACAAGTTGGCAGTGTGACGGAGCAGCCAGGCCCATCCCGAGGGGGGCAAACGTGAGGTGCAGCAATGGAACCCGCAAACACAAACAACCAAGAGGAACCACTACTAACATCAGCGCTTCCTAAACAAGTCACTGCTATTGTAATGTCCTACAAAATAACTCACAGGCAGACCAACACACTGAAGAGGAGGATGCAAGAAATGGATTCCTCCATGGTTATCAGCCAACCATACTGAAACAAAGACGATTGAGCAAGTAATAAAGAGAGCTCTAGCAAAAGAAGGGACTACCAGTCTACTCTGGGCAGGACCGAGCACTTGCAATAAAAAGGAAAGAAGGACCAATACACTATGTTGGTGGAGCCTGGGAGTTTCAAGGCTGGCACGGAGAAATCATAAGTCGGGAGGTCCTCTGTCGAGAGGATGCTATAAACTGAGAAGGGAAGGAGGCACGTAGAAGACAGGTCAATCTGTGTATGCCCAAGGAAAGTCTAGGCAGTGGTGTGAGCCAGAAGGGGTGTATCGTCTGGCCCTCAAACGACGCAGAGACTGCAGTGGTAAACACTCACCATCTAATACTGCTGTTACTACGCACAATTTTCCCTCCTCCAACCTACCAGACTACCTATGACCTACCCCACTCTTTCTCCTATGTTGAACTTGCCTTTCCATTTCCATTCACTGAAGAAGCATTCACTAACTTCAAGACTGCTCTCTATGCACTCTTGTCCTCTCGCTACCTTCTTTCCAAATGTACTCCTAAAGCCTCTAGAGGCCTGGATTACCTCCCATCCGCACCCTGAAACCAGTGCATTAAAAAGCTTTGCACTTGCTAAAGGTCAAGACACTCTTCAAATCTCCACCTCTTCTCACTGCTCTTCCAAACGACTCCGCCAAACATGATATCCCCCTTCTCCTCCATCTCCCTCGTTCCCATCCCCATGCACCTCCAAATATCCCTCCACTCAATTCTCTCACCTCCTCAACCCTCCATCTTAACTTTCTACAAATGATCTTGCTCTCTACTTTGCTTCTAAAATGGCTACCTTTCGCACTGCCCTTGCTACTTACTTACCTTCTCACTCCCCCCCCTTTCTTTCTGTCCAACCTTTGTCTTCATTTTCCCCCACCCACCCTGATGAGATTCTTGCCTTACTCCTCATGGCTAACACTTCCTGTTCCCCCACTGACCCTGCCCCCCCATGCCCGCACATTGTCAATCCCGTACCTCCCAGAATTGCTCCCCATTTTGTTTTTCCCCTCTTCATCTCTTCTCTTGCTAATGCTACTTTTCCTCTGCCCACAAGTCAGGTACTGTAATCCCTCTCCTTAAGAAACCTGGTCTGGATCCCAAATGTGCATTAGCACCTAGAGCGTTCCAAGTGCCAGATGGGATTACCACAATAATTGATCTTGGACCCAAATAACCAGACAGACTCTAAGAATATGGCAAAATACTACTTTAGTATCAGCTCAATAAAATTGGGGAACCTTGTGAACAGATTGTAACACTCTCGAAGCATTTCAATTACACAAAGCTTTATACCTCAATGTACTTCAGGTATGTCGTCAACCTATGTGGCAAACAGTAAAATCTATCGGGTGGCGAGATTGTTTAAGGGAACATGTATACCTAAAAATTAATTTAGGTGTTAGTACATCATTTGCTGCCCCTTCTGGTAGGCATGCCTTGAACCGCCTCAAACTATGTATAATACAGATAATAGAATAACAGCAACAGATTGGCTTCTGCAACAATGTATAGTCCACTGTGAAAAAGGCCCTCGTGATTGGTTGGCACTCTTCCGAACTTGGACAGTCTGCTTGATAGCAGCATGTAAGCAAAAATAAACCCAAGGTTGGGAAGCCACGTCAGACAACTGCCCACTTGGCCAATTAGCCTACTATATCTCATCAGTTAGGCCGTAAGATGAGGATACTTCTTTGTAGTTGACCTTTCTGACTGTGCCCTTCCTCTGTACTTTAAAGGGATTGAACCTACATTGCTATCTTTGTCTGGAGCTTTAATAGGCCTTGTTTTCTGGTCTTGCGCCAGGTTTGAGGCTACCATGATTTTGTCCATGTTGCCCTTCTGTTTAATGCTATTTGATTCAATTATATTGGGTGCAATTACTCTCCTCGGCCTCTGGAGACTTGGTTGCTCCGTCTTGCATGTAATTTCAATGTCTTTAATTGTGCAATACTTGGCACTTGCAAATGTTCACTCCTTCACTTAATCTAAGAAAAATGTCCTGGCCACGAGCAGCCCGGCCTGGAGATAAGGGCGACGTTTCTGACTGTTTTGAGACTGTGGAGCTGCATTGAGTAACTCTGACAGTGATAACCAGTGGAGAGAGTGAGGAGGGCTCTAGTTTGCTGTTTCCCTAGGGTTTGCACTATGAAGGACAGTGGAAACTGGGAGATCCAGAATAGGGTTGTCCCTTTAACTAAAATCTGCTAGTTTTTTCCATCGACGGAAGACGCGCCATGTGACACATCACGTGTACAGGAAGCACGTAGAAAAACAAGAACCCGTCACCCTTGTGGCGAGAAGCCCAGCGTGGAGATAAGGGTGACGTGTCTGACTGCTTCGAGACTGTTTAGATTTGGGAGGAGCCCCAAGGGAAGTCATACTAATCTGCCAAGGCGCAGGACTGTAACTGCACTGTCACCTCCATACGGCTGGAACTATTTCCATTGGTGGTAGCAGAAACTCAGGTTGACGGAAGTATACATCAGGTCTTCCCTTCAGAAATCCGGTAAGAGCACTGCAATTAACATGCAAGGCTGGGCTTGTTCCATTGCAAACGCTAATGCAGGAATATAATTAACAGGAGAATTGCGTGTATGTTAGCGTGAATTGAGGGCAAAGATCGTTGCAGCTTCTGATTTATACTGATCACATATTTAGAAACATCAATAAGAAATATGAAGCTGCGTAGAAAGGCTTTACAGGACGATCATAGATGCCCTGAATGGGATGGATCCTACTCAGAGGAGCTAGATATCCAAGACCTAGAAATAACATCACACAGCGCTCCTACCTCAACTCTGGCACCAGCCAATATAGTTATAGCGCAGGTGCATATGGGGCATTCAACAGCTAATAGCACACCATCTGACATTGTACATCTTTGGAAGCGTGGGTTGGAATATACCACCACAAATAAAATCCAAAGAAAAATCGATGAACATTTTGGTGGGAAAAAACAATGCCAAAGCCTAAATGACATTCATAGCATGACCCGAGACCTTACAGATAATGAAGACAATTAGTCCTCACCTAGAAAAGATCTTCCTTTAGCGACTACACAAAAAGGTAACTCCACTGAAAGTGATGTAGTGGCTGTTGCAGTGGAGGGAATAGTGGGTGCGGGGACACCTATACAAGAACAAAATACTGAAGAACAGTGGAATGATAAAACTACGGAAGTAGGACACGATGGCAAACAAACAACAAAAGAAGGGGATACAAAGCAAGTGTTGCTACTCTCTCAGCCCTAAACTTTGTACTAAATTCTCTGGTAACAGGTTTCGAGCAGTTAAAATCTGAAGTACAACTACAAGCTGGAACTTTGCTGGAGCTGACCAGAGAAACAACTTGTATAGAAACAACTATAGTGGGGCTGACCTCAATAATTAATGCAGTTATACCATCATTGAAAGAGTTGAGTGGAGCTAGAAAAACCAGGCCTGGATTTATCAGCAATTGAAAGGGTGCTTGTAAAGAACAAAAGAGGAAGATGAGCAACATTGTTTACTTCTAGAAATGCTATCCTTACTTAAGGCTGAGAAGACGACAAAGATTGTGGCCCTAGAAGACCACAAGGGAGAAGAGTACGATGACATCTGTTTTGATGTTACCCCGCTTTCGGAGTCCGTGTTGGAAGAATTTAGAAGGCTTGCGCATGTTGTGGAAGGAGAAGAGGATGGAGTTAATGAGCCTCAAAACTATGCAAGGGGATCTGCCAGACAATCAGAATGCACAATTCCTAGAATGGACAGAAGTTGGCAAGCAACTCTCTAAGGGAAGAAAGAAAGCCAAGAAAAGAGGCTAAAAGAAGTACAATGGCATTTCCAGTTACCCTTAGAAAATATTTTAAAAAAAGATCCATTTGCCAAACAAAAGGGGAAAACTATGAAAAGTGGCCAGCATGTAAAGAGAAGATCATTACAATACAGGAAGATGCACAAGATGACGAACATGGTGACAAACAGGTGTTCACAAATAATGAGAAACTGAAAAGATTTACTGAAAAAAGTGGAAAGCTCCTGATGGTTGCAGATGATGAAAGAAAAATGGGAAAAGAGAATGCAGCCTCGGCCCACAATAAGGAAGATCCGAATTACACAAAGAAAAATAGTGTAAATGTGGGTCTGCAGACAGACCCACTAGGTCTAGGATTTCAAGTAGGAGTTCCAGAGTATGGGCTCGGAGGTCAATAGTTTCATAAGTCCCCCCCAAAAAAATTGAAGAAAAGGGGGGAAAAACACCATTAAAAGCTGTCCATCGGTACAGGGACCTCCATGGGCTCCAATATTTTTGGGGAAAGGGAAATCATGCTTACCCAAAAAAGTCACCTTAAAGGAACCAACCAGAAAAATTGCATCAATCTTTTTAAAACTGCTCCCATGATGATCGAAACCAAAAATGGACAAGGTAAAACGAAGGAAATAGGAGATGAACCTAAAGAACAAGTAGACTGCTCAAGTGAGACTCCCTCAGAGGAGAACCCCCAGCATCAGCCACTGGTGGGTGATTTGGAAGACCTGGAATATCCTGTTCCAAATCTGTAGCTCAAGGCATTAAGCATAATCCCACAACATACCTCACTCTGCAGGGGGGGCTATTCTGGGTTATTTTAAGAAAGTTTTGAATTGTTTTCTTTTTAGCTCAGGAGACATTGGAGCAACTTGAAAATGGTAGAGGTGGGATTTACGTTAAAAGCATGGAAAGCGATAAACAACAAAAAAGAACTAGAAAGTCAGTCTGCAGATTTTTGAAAAAATATCAGAGGAAGTACTAAGGGAAAAAGAAAATGTGAGGGTTTAATTTAAGAGCTACGGGATGGTCAAGTCGGAAGGCTTGTGCGAACCTTCAGGGGAAGAATGAAGATCCAAAAGCTAGCACGCTAGCGGCACTTCCTGAGATTCTCACACAGGTACTCCAGAAACTAGGATTGGGGCAACAGAACCTTTAGGCAAGATGGAATAAATATTACAAGCTGGAATACCTGCGGCCCAAACACCTTCACGGCAAATAGTAGAAAAAAAGCTCTGTTCTATAACTCTTGTCATTCTGCTCCAAGAGACTTGGCATACACATCCAATAGAAATAGAAGGATTAACAATATTTACAATACTAGCGCTTCAAAAAACAAAAGGTTGACCATCAAGAGGGCTATTTGGGTTAACAATTTGTTAAGCAAAGATGTTACACTTCTAGACAGTGAAAGGGATGGTAGCCTTGCATGTAAAGTAAGAGCACATACAACAGAGGGACATCTGCATCTTATAATAGTGAATGTGTATTGTGACCAAGCACAAACTGACCTCCTAAATTTTCAACTGCTATCTATGCTACTGGAAAAGATTGCATTGTTTCATGGTGAGGCCAGTGTGATTTTAGGAGGAGACTTGAATGCCCAATGCATAACAACGCAGCATAGTTAGAACAACTTAAAATGGGCAAAAAAATCAAAGACAGGAAGGCAATGGGTAAATTACCCGCATTCATGGGGACTTAATATGCTAAATTCTTCAGTTCATGGTGACAGCCCATCGAGACCAACTTAGTCACGAGGTAGCTCTTTCTCCACATTGGACTATTTCTTTGTTTCGGAAGATATTCAATCAAAGGAAATATCGAACAAGATCATATGGGGAGAAAGTAGTGATCATGCTCGCATAAAAATAAACATCCAAAATTCCAAGAAAATACAATCGGAAAAGTATGCTCATGATCTAACTGAGAAAAGGCAAAGTGACATTGGTAAAATATAAGAGCAGGGAAGAAACTAAATGATAAACTGAACCGCATCTCCCTAAAAGAACAAAAGAAAAATTGTAGGCCTGAATGAATCATTTATCTGGTCTGTTCATCCTCCAATTGCAGGGGCACTGCAGAAAGTTACTCGCCATCAACATTCATTTGATGAAGAAACATGGATACAGAAAGACATGCATGTTAGTGTCGGATAGGCTAATTGAGAATGTAAAAGAGGTGTCTATGGGAGAACGACACATTTCAGATCACTCAATGGTAATGGCTAAGTTGATGTTACTTGCCGAGAGACAGAGACCTAATAAATGGAGGTTGAAAACTTTTGTGTTAAAAAATCAAGATGCCGCTGAAGCATTCATTAATTTTATACCAGATTTCTTTGAGATGAATGAGGGCACGGCGGACAGCATGGTGGTGTGGGATGCTTTTAAGGCTTCTGTTAGAGGGGAATTGATGAACTGGACTGCAAGGATGCGTAGGGTAGGTGAAGCCAAATTGGTGGAGCTTGAAAAGGAACTTGGAGACTTGCAACGAAATTATGCATTATCAAGAGAGGAGAATATTAGACTTAAGATCTTGGATGTTAAAGAATTACTAAAAAATGAGGTGGACTCACAAGTTGAGAAGGGATTGTATTACATGAACCAAAAGTACTGTGAGCAGGGGGATAAGGCAGGGAAGTTGTTGGCAAGTAGATTGAAGAGTCATTCGGAGAGGGTGTATGTTCAAAAGATTGTTGATGAGTCTGCAAATTTAGAGATTAAGAAAGGTAAAATTGGTAAATGTTTCCGCTCCTGTTATGCTAAATTGTATACGGAAGATATTGCACCACAAATAGGTGATTTTGATAGATTCTTTGGAAAAATTGAACTCCCAGGGCTTTCTGAAGAAGGTAGATGCTTTATGGAGGCCCTGATTACTATCCTAGAGGTTTTTTCAGTAATTTAGGAAATGAATACAGGTAAATCTCCGGGGATGGATGTTTTAAAGGTAGAATTTTATCAAAAAGTTGGTGAAGTGTTGGCACCAAGTTTGTGTGAATTATATAACTCTTTTTTGAGGGAGGAGAGGTTGTGATTCAATGAAGGAGGGTCCCGAAACCTGGAAAGGATATAACTAAGTGTAATAATTATCGGCCTATCTCCTTACTTAATGTGGACCTGAATCTTTTCAAAAATACTGACAGTAAGGCTTAAAAAATGAGTGATAGAGCGTTCTCAGACAGGATTCATGGAGCCAAGGTATGGATATGATGATATTCGAACCCTGTCAGATATTTTGAGTTTGCTGGACTCGGAGATAAAGGATATTTAGTTGATTTTTTTTTTTTTTTTAGACGCTGAGAAGGCCTTTGATGGGGTGAATTGGGGCTTTCTGAATTATACACTGTCGAAGTCGGGTTTTGGACCTTTCTTCATTAAGGCTATTCAAGCTCTTCAGAATGGTGTATCGGCAAAGGTGTGGGTGAATGGGGGGGTGGGGTTCTACGTCACTTCAATTTTTTAGAGGCACTCGCCAAGGTTGCCCCTTGTCGCCACTGTTATTTAATTTGGTGTTGGAGCCCTTGTTGGCGTATATACCTCAGATGAGATGTATCAGAGGGTTTGCAGTGGGAGATGGGGAAGTGAAGGCTCTGGCTTATGCGGATGATGTGGTGGTCATCTTAAATGACCCTGCTGTAGGGGGTCAAGTATTAAGGGAGGTCGTTGAAGAGGTGAGTAAGCTATCTGGGTATCGGATCAACTGGGCTAAGACAGAGGTATTTCCGGTGAGGGCTTTGCCTGGATGTGAACATCTGCTGGGGTGGAACTGTAAATGGGAATATTCTAGTGTGAAATATTTGGGAATTTATATTACTCAAGATTTTGGAAAGTTAGTAAGTTATAATGTAGATAAAATCATTGAGGTTATTAGGCGGGATCTGAGATGGGGACGTGTTAATCTGAATCTTTGGGGCAAAATTAATGCTATTAAAATGATTTTGCTGCCAAAGATTCTGTATGTTCAATCTCTGCCTTAAATTTTACAAAGGGAGCGTTTGCACGTATAGATAAATTGTTACAGGATTTTTTGTGGGGATTTGGGCAGAGAGCCAAGATTCCCCGGTACATTATGGTCTGGAAAGTTTAAGATGGGGAGGGGGGGGATTTGGGTACCCGGTATTGAAAAAAAATTCTAGTGTTTTTTTGTTAAAGAAAGTGTCTAATTACAATGAAGATCTTAACCGGGTGCCGTGGTGGGTACAAATTGAGATGCAGCAGTTTTTGCCTTATGATATTGAATGTTGGTTTTCTTTTGGAAAGTTGACTAAGAAGATACGGTGTTTGAAGTCTGTATTGGCTAGCAAAGAAGCGTTGTCGTCGTGGATAATGGGAACTGGTCAGGGTCTATATCTTTATGAAGAGGCTTCACTTTGGCATAATCCTGGTCTGCAGTTTAATAATAAGGTACTGACTTGGAAGAGTTGGATTCAGAGAGGAGTTTTGACTATTGGCGATGTGTGGAATGATGCTGGGGTAGTACCTTTGGGAGTTTAGTTGAGAAATTTGGTTTAAGGAACACGGAATTGAGAAGGTATGATATTTTGGTAGCTTTACTCTTGGAACGGAGAGAAATGTTGGATGCTCCATTTTTGAAAAACCCAGAGAATTCTGATATATTGGAAATTGGATTTCAAAGAGTGTCTACATTTATGCAGTTTATGCAACCGGATGGGCAATGGTTGGACTCATGGGAAAAGTTGAGGTTGTCATGGACCGAGCAGTTGGGCAGAGAACTCATTGAGAGAATGGGATAAGATTTGGAGAGTGCCGACGGCCAACGTGGATTTGCAATTACGCTACATAGATCAAAGGATATTGGGCAGAATGTGTTGGAGTCCAATATATTCTGCCCAATATCCTTTGAGCTATGTAGCGTAATTGCAAATCCACGTTGGCCGTCGGCACTCTCCAAATCTTATCCCATTCTCTCAATGTGCAAATTGGGTTTAGTTGATGATTTGTGTTGGGGTTGTGGGAAAGAACAGGGTACTCTGCTACATATGTTGTGGCATTGTGAAAGGGTGGTAAGATTTTGGAGGGAGGTTATTGACAGGATCGACCATATCCGGGACATTGTTTACCCAAGCAATCCCTTAGCAGTCATATTTCTGTCATATGGTGGTGGACGTAATGTAAGTTGGGTGATATTGTGTGGGGTGCATAAAGTTTTGTTGGTGGCGGCTAAACAGATGTTGAAGGTCTGGAAGACATGGAAAAAGCCAACAGTGGAGGAGTGGATTTTGGATGTTAGAGCTTTATCAAGATTTGAAAAAACTATGTTTAGTAAACAAAACAAGGCAGACCTTTATGATGAAATGTGAGAGAGTTTTAATGACCTTTATGGATAATGCTAGGTTGGGTTGTGGAGTGAAATTATTTACTTTCAGGTATTATACATATAGGGGGGGTTGTCTTTATGTGGTTGTTTTGTGTAGTCTTGTCTGTTATTTGTTTGGTGCATCTGGTTTGGGTTTAGGTTAGTCTCACAGCTTGATATGGTGGGATACAGGGCTATGTTGTGAAATTCTGCTGTATTGCTTCCCGCTATTGTATATTTTGCAGTTCAATGACTTATGATGATGGTGTTTGTGGAATATTTTTGAAAATAAGAAATAAAGAGTTTTAAACATAAGGATTCAAATAAAATTAAAATTACGAGGAGAACTGCAAAACCTTATAAGAGACTGTAAGCATTGGTCTTGAGCCAGAAAAGCTCTGCGCAGCCAACAAAAGAATGAGTGGATGCTTTCAGCTTTGTTAAAATAGCACACAACTTTTGGTCAATTTATAAATGATACAGGCAAGGAATCAATCAGTAATAGCATACATTGTAATCTTGTTACTGAAAAGAGTTGGACAGACTATCTCACAAATAATTTCAAAAACATGTCTGAGACCCAGGGAGGAGAGCAGGAAGTCGTACAGTGGGAACTCAAATATGACATAAATTAATAGAAGAACTTATTCTGAGTGCCTCATCTTCAAAGGAAGCGGGCCCAAATGGGTTAACCTACCAGGTCTTAAAAAATAATGCAAAAACATTGGCAAACCTTCTTTACAAGCTCTACAATGAAATGCTAGAGAAAGTTTTCCTGCCTCTTGGAAGCAAGCAGTAGTTATTCCATTCTATGAGGGGGGCGATTGATCGCAGCTAGAGAATTATAGGCCAATCGCCCTCCTCGATATCGAAAGCAAAATATTTGAGAATCCTCTTGTTAGAGCTAGAGGCCTGGGCACAGAAAACAAATGTCTTATCTAAATTTCAAACAGGGTTCAGACGTGGCATGTCCACAACATTAAATGGTTTAACCTTGAACCTTCTAGTAGAACACTCAAAAGAGCATGGAGAGGGCCCAATATATGGAGCCTGGATAGATTTCTCCAGGGCTTTCGGTCTAGTGATAAGGGAGAAACTGTGGGCCAAACTGAGAGACTGGGGACTACCGAGAAGGTTGTCAATATTAATTGAATTACATAAAGATACTTCGTTGATGTAAGATTAGACTAGGTTGGTCATCTTACTAATACAATTAGTGTTGAACAAGGCGTGAGACAAGGGTGCCTGGGAGCACCATTTTTCTTTAACTTGTACTTGTCAAACTTGGGGGCCCTTTTTGCAATCCTGGACAATGGCAAGCCCAAAACTAAATTCTACCAAGGTTTATTGGCTGACCTCTGCAGATGACATTGTCCTGATTGACAAGACAGCAATAGGGTTGCAACATTTATCGAATGGTCTACGTGTATATATTAAAATGAATGGACTCCAAGTAAACCCAAAAATTTTAATTTCTAGTGCTGAAACATCCTAAAAAGCATATTAATTATGGAAAATAGTTCTTTGAATTTGAGGCAATTGTGAGAGCAGAAGACCTAGTTTATCTGGGTCACATGGTGCACTCGTTTCCATCAGCTAATAAAGCGGAAATAGAAATAAGGCTAAAGGTTGAGAAAGCGGTACCACAGATGAAAAAGATTCTCCATGAATTCTGCAAATTCTCAATCATCCCGCTATTAGTTTTATGTTGCAAAAATAATTCCATTGATACTATATGGTCTGGAGGCCAAACCATCACTCTGGGACATAGACTGGCAAAAAGTGGAAGGTCAATATGGAAAAGATCATTAGGTTTGCCTAACTGCCTTCCCATGCCTGTCCTAAGGTTTGAACTCAGGCTAAAATCACTGCAGCAACAAGTGGGCTGGAGATTGCTCTCACTGTATAGGCTGATAGTAACTCCACAAAAAAACTCACTTTATGAGGATATAAAAATACAGCTTCAAATGGACAGGTCTAAGATACTTCAACAGTTGGAAGTAAAAGTAATGAGAAATTTGACTGAGGCCGATTCCTCGGTGGAAATCTTGAAAGATAACCCCCTGAAAGCAAAGAAAGAAATTGAAATAATGTACTGGATCAAAACAGGGGTGGAAATGCGGCACTCGAAACCAAAAAATAGCTTCCCAACTGTGGATAAAAAATTGGGAGGGTTGCCAAAGTATCTATAAAAGCATCCTGATTGGGACTCAAGAAACGCTTAAATTTAATCCATACAGGTGAAATTTTCAACATCAGGACTAAGTCGCAACGTCATTACTCTGTGCAATATTTGCACAGACCCCAATAAGCAAAATCTGCGTCATCTACTTCAAGACTGTGAAGGGACTTGGGGAAATTCGATTAATCTATTTCTCTAAGTTTGTAGATAAAGTGGAATGTCTGCTCTCGGAAAACTTTTGGATCCTCTTGATCTCTGGGTACAGCACTGCTCTTACAATTGCAGTGGAACAGGTCTTAACAAAGATTGGTTTGCCTCCTATGGAAGCCTGGTAGTGTGGACACCGGGTGTAAAGAAAATCATGTGTAATATGGGAGCGATTGGAGATGCCGGACAATTGGGTTGAGGCATGGCGGCTAAAATATATAGTATTCTGTTCTTGAGGTTCCCTAAATAATCTCTCCACTAATAGTTTTTTTTTTAAGTAGTGTAAATGTGATTGTGCTATATTTTGTCAAATGTAGGAACATTTATTTTTTTGTAAAGATCTAATATGATCAAAACAAATTTTTAAAAAATGTCCTGCGTATGTGGCTTAACCTGTTGCAAAACATTCAAGTTTTGCAGTTGCCTCTTGCTGCGGCATCCTTAATCTGATACAAACAAAAATTCTTTGTGCACAAATCTGTATTCCAGTGTCTGTCAGCTCTGCAGCCTTGGATTTTCTCCTTGAGGCTTCTTGCTTACTATTATACAAAGCCAACGTCCATTGTCTCATCATGGCTGCTTTACCTGTTATATTTTCTTTGTTTAGCAAGCATCTACATGTCTTATCTACCATGCATTTTTACATAAATACATATACTGCATCTCTTCTCAATTACCTTCTGTGTATATAATTTCTTCGTATTAGCACAAATTTACTTTGTCACTTCAGTCACAACTTCATCCTTAAGTACTCGTACATTGTTTCAGTGCAATCTTGTCTTCTCTTTATGACCCCACTTTACACTTGTCAGACTTCGCTTATAGCTCTTCTATGTTCAGTGGTGTCTTCTGTCACGTCAGTTCAAGGGTACATTCGATACGGTTGTCTGAACACATAACGTCTCTCATATCTTCGATGTAGTATTGGGATGATACCAGGTGTCATTCAGTGTCGTCTTGCTGTTCTTCCAATACGACAGAGGTGAGGGCTCTATAGATAACGTGTACACCACTGTCCTGCCAACATTCGACCTGTCTCTCTACCACACTATTCCAAAATCCTAGAGCGAGTAGTATTCAGTTGACTCAATGAGTTCCTTGATAATCGCAACCTTTGCCACCTTCTTCAAACTGGCTTCCGACCTCTCGGTAGAATGCAGAGAGTTCTCCTCAAGGTCAGCACTTTCATCTCTTCTGCACGTCATGTGAACTGTTAAGCTATTCATGATGTTCTCAATCTCTGCTGCCTTCGATACTATTGATCATTTTGACCCTCTCTCTACATTCTCTCTCCTTGCCATCAGATATCCGTCCCTTGCTTGCTTTGCATCATTCCTTGCCCCTAAACACTTTCAGGTGTCCTAGGACAACCTTACCACCCCACTCACCCACTTACTGTGGGGTTCCCCGAGGGTTTATCCTTGGTCCAATTCTCTTCACACTCTATACTTTAGCCCTTTGTGTCCTGATCTCCTCTTACGGCTTCTCCAATCAACTCTTCTCCACTCAGAGCTTCTCCTTTCCCGACAAGCTGTTGTCAAAAATGTCAAACTGTCTACCTGCAATCAGAAATTAGATGGCAAACGCCCTCATGCTCAACTACACTGAGACTGATTCTCTGCTTCCCAGCCAAACAGACTCTCTCTTCCTCGCCCCCCTCTTGCTTGTTCTCTACGGACCACCTTCCTTACTCTGCTTCCGCTTGTAACCTTGGTGTACTCTCCTACCCATCTCATAACTACTAGCTCTTAATCTCGAAATCTGCCATTGTAGCCAGACTCCACCTCCTCTATATCAATACCGTGCAGCTAATCTCCTCAGTCTGTTCTCGATCTTACTGTGCTGGTCTCCTCTTTGGCCACAAAGTCCTCACCTTCGAGGTCCACACCCTTTTTGACCTTTTGTGCCAGATTGGGCAGTGTAGTGAAGGCATTGTCACACAAGTATGACACTGGCACAATGGATACAATTTGTAAAAACATTATTTTGGAGAAACTCCTAGTTTGCCCTCTAATATGGGAGTAGTCTTGACATTCAAACGATAAACCAGTCCTAGTGGCGTCCATCAAATCAAAATGGCCTATGCTAACAAAACCTAATGCCTGCCCCATCTCTTGTACAAAAGTGTAAAAAGGAAAATTCAGTGTTCAAAAGAATAAAGGT
The DNA here is from genome assembly GCF_040938575.1 of Ambystoma mexicanum. NCBI lineage: Eukaryota > Metazoa > Chordata > Amphibia > Caudata > Ambystomatidae > Ambystoma > Ambystoma mexicanum. Next base: position 58,654,896 of record NC_090938.1, read on the forward strand.
AGTTGAACCAGCTCTCCTCCTCACGTTAAGCCTCGCATGGTAATGCTGTCCTTGTAGGCAGGATGATGCGCTTTGGCTCGGTTTCTAACACTCAAAGCAGTTCCACACAGTGGATTGAGGCCTGCCTGGCCTCCCACGTTAAAGTCTTCCTTGACTTTCCAAAATTGTATTCTAATGTAAAGTTCATAGAGGTCCCCCTCTGCCGGGCTCAGACCTCACGTCACAGTTCAACAAACTTGCCCCAGGGCTCCCTTCCCCATGCTTATTGTACTTCTGTTCTCCCTCTGTTGGGCTCGGACTCCTTTTGCATGTCAGACTTTTGAATGTGTGTAGTTCTTACAGATCACCGCAGGACCACTTCGACTCAAAGTTGACATTTACTTTCGCTTTATAGCTTCACACAATGTACCTTTCACTGAGCGTTTCGAATGGGCTACTTCCTTTCGCTGGCCCACTCTGTTACTTCGTATCGCTCATCTAGCAGCTGCCTTTTGCTTCGAAGTTCATTCATATGTCTGCCTCTCTGCTTCTCATCCACAAGCATGCAGCCTTCACTTGTGATATAATGTTGCTACTTTGTTCGCTTTGAGACACACCAGTCTTTCAGGTCGCTTGCCAACTCACCGGCTGCATGCACTTCCTTGTTTTGCCATTTCCAATTCCTGAGTCAAGGTTAGTATCACTGGCTTGGCCTCGCCTCCCCAACTCTGCCGTCCACCCGGCAGGGTCGCTGGCGTCCTTGAAACACAATGCAATCTTCGCTTGTGGGATCTGGCCTTCTCCATGTGTCTTTCGTGGTCTGGAGGCAACAACCTCCAGTAGGGAACCCTTGGGGGTTTTTCAGCCCGCTGCTTTTGTCCCTTGGTCCGTTGCTCTGCTCCAGTAGGTGTCCTTCATCCCGGATGTTTTGCTTGTTCTCGTGTTCCGCCTTGTACAGAGTGTCTTTAGGTGTTGCCTTTTATTTGTGTGAAGAGTTAACTGGTATCAGGTGTATATGCACTTAATGTAAGTGCCTGACTTTACCTGCCTGAATAACAGGCCATGTTCAGTACGATGTGAGAGTTGTCTGATTACTCGTAGTCACGCTCTTCCTCGACCCAGTGTTTGTCTACAAAGGGGGGTGGTTGGGACTTTGGAAAATCGCACAAAATAGGATGGGGTAGATGAACAAGAAAGTGGAATACCATGTCTCACGATCGGCTATCTCACCCTGACCCTCAAAGACCCCTCACCCAGGTAGTTCCCACACTGGTCCACCCCCAGGGTCTGGATCCAAAGGGGATGGCTGTGCCCTGGCCACGAGGGATCCATGGGGACTAGTGGGTGCGACACCCTCTGGTTTCTCAGACTGGCTAAGTATAAACTTCTCATCTTGAAAACTATCCATGAACTTGCCCACTCTACATATCTGCTTATCTCACTCCCTGCTTTTGCACCCCCCCCTCGCTTATTACAATCATCCTCTGCTCACCTCCTTGCAAGTACTGGAGCCCCCTGCACTCACCCTTGTTTCCGCTCTATCGCCCCTAATATGTTATGATGTGCTACTCCAACTCTACCACTATTTAAATCAACCTCAAAGCCCTCCTCCTTTCTGAAGCACCTGTTTCCTAACACTCTAGGCTACCGCATCACCCAGCTTCCCTCACTCCCTACCCTCACAAGCAACTCTACAGCACTTTCCCCTCACCCATCATCCTTAATTTAGCACTTCATCCACCATCCTGTTATGTTATTCTGTCCTGTCCTCGTCCCTGGTTTATCGCTTTCCTCTGCATTATCTATTCTTCAAGTCATTCTCTTACTGCATTGTCAAGGACCCATGTCCTCGGCTCAGTTATCAATGTTATTTTGTATGCATTTTGTGCCAAAAATGCTTTGCTTTCCTTTGATTTTTAAAAAAATGCTTATCCAGGCATTAAACCATGCCTTTTCAGAGTTAGAACATGCTGCTAACTGTTGGTTAGGAGTTCTCTTATCCCTTGGACACAGAGGACACTAGACATTGGTCAAAGCCAATTAATTAACCTCAGTTTCAATCTACACCATATTAAATGTTATAAATATTACTGGAACCTTGCATCACACCTGAGAGCGATGGCTTTAGTTTGTCCTAGTAGTAAGTGTGAGGGGTCAAATACAAGACCGACACAAAGCTATCGTGTTTTAAATGTTTGCCATTTGGTCAAATAAAAAGGGGTGAGATGGGGATCCTAACGAGAATATCCCTACCTAACAAACTTAAACTAAAAAAAGATGATCTAGTGTCCAAAATGTATCTGACCTTCACTCTAATGCATACAATAAGTGCACAAGAAATATTTGGCCCTCTTCAGTTCATCAGAACAGTGCAAAAGTTCAAGCTTATAGTTTTTAGAAAGTATGTCTTGTAATCAGGGTTGGGCTCCCTTCCCCTGGATGCATTCAGGAAAGTTCTGATTAAAAAGAAAAGTTCTGTTCAGCGCCACACATTCTTTTCCTCTGCATCCTTCCACTTGGTAAAGTAAATGTCTTGCACAAACACCTGTTCCAAAACCCAAATCAGTCTTTTTCCTCCAGGCAATGTCTCTCGGTAGTGAATACTTTTGTCAGGATAGCAAAGCAACTACATTTGATGATGCAATACCTTTGGTGATGCAACAGTTTGTCAAAATTATCAAGTTACCAATGTCTTTCCACAACACCTTTTTTTACCACGACTACATCTCTTCAAATCAACTGCTCTTTCCTGGTCTACTTGCCTGCCAGGAAGAAAAAAAACTCCTTCTGCAGTTGGTTTCTTCCTTTAGTGGCACTATGGGTAACCGATTACCCCAAACTGGTGTCTCAGGAAAGGAGAATTGCTCCCTGGTTTCCCTTCTATCTTTGTTATAGACTCTGCACTGGTGGCAATGTGGGTTACAGGTTTCCCCCAAGTTGACGTTTCATAAATGGAGAATTACGCCCTTTTTGCCTTCTTATACTACTTGCTCGGTATTCAAAATGGTCAGATTTGAGCAAACATTCAACTCGAATAGCCCCAGGGTTACCTTCCCTTGCAGACCAACTCACCAGCATTGTTTGGTGTCTTTGTGTTGCTATCTACTGGTGCGGCAGACCCTAGATGGATCAGCAATTCACTTGACGGCTCTTTCATACCTGGCTCCACCTGCACGGCCTCTCTTGAGCCCCGCCGACTTCGCTGGGTCTCTGTATCCTCCACCGCCTCCAGGGAACTCATTTCTGGTCGGGAGAACGTCTCCTATGAAGCTGGGCTTCTCCTTTTTCCTCTTCCCTGTACCACGGGCATTATGAATCTTGATGTTCATAATGGGTATGAGTCTTTTATGTCTAGTCATTTGTATCTGATTGTTGAACTGAATGTTATCAGATTAAGTGCATGGCAGTTACATTGGTTTTCTCTACTTTACAATATGCCATCAATGCTCCAGGGAGAATAGGGCAATCTTGAGTAATTGAGGTCACCCATTCCCTTGATAGAAGTCTCCTCCCATAGGATCCTCCCGAGGGTCAGGATCGGGATCAGGTAGTGGCTGCCTTACCCGGGCCACATGAGGCCCATACAGGGGTCTTAGTGATGATCTCACTAGATTCATCACATAAGCCTTTAGATTTTGTAAATTGAGTCTGCCCCCAACTTGCACCATCCACAGAAAGGGCACTGTTTCACACATCATAGAATAAGTCCTTGCTAGCACTGGAAAGGTAATTTAGGGACATCTCGGATGCAGTGCCTCTTTGCTCTGGCACCTCCTGCTACATGCACAGTTGGAAAAGGCCTGAAGTCTTCTGCTCCGTCCAATCTGCAAATACCTCCAGTGTCTACCCAGCATCAGAGCCCATCCAGGCAGTCCCTTCTGCTACCTCCAATGCAAACTATCACTCCTGTCTGCTAAAGTCAGAATTTAAGTAAGCTGTTATCAAAAGGAGCTGACCCTTTTGGGCTATTGGGAACGATTAACTGTCATTTTCTTGGAATTCTTATATGGAGTTTTATGAAGGCACTAACTGGAAATGGCAGTTCTTAGAGTTCTGTGATAATAGTTTTTGTTTACAGCTGAAGATGCCATGTCATTCTCCAGCTTAGGCCGGCATCTTCTTGCAAGTCTTCTAAGTTAAAACAGATTTCTTTTGCAGAGTTAGATATTGAAAGCTGTTTAGAAGTTCTGGCTTAAGCCCAGTTCCATTTCAGCAGCCCAGAAGCATAATAGTCTGCTTCTTATTGAGAAATTGTCTGACATCAAACATTCTGGCTCACTTGACTGTTGTGACAGTTGCACTTTGGTTCAGCTCTCCCTCATTCCCAATTGGTTGGGAATGACTGCACTCGCAAGCAGACTATAAAGCTTCTCCAAAAGAAGATTTTGAAGGGCCCTCTTGCAAACATCTTGTTGCATGTTCACCCCCCCCCCCTTCATCCTCCTCCCAGCTTTTTTGACCTTCACTTTTAACTATTACTCCAACCATCATGCCATGATTAGTCCTACAGGCTGGAAAACCCCCTTCAGGCAGTTTCGGTGTGGAACTTCACCACACGTCTCCAAAGTCCTAGAGCTTCTGCGCCCAGAGGACAGCGCCTTCGATCTACTTCACACAAACTTTAGCAAAACCTTTCTTCCTATTGCCCTCCCCACTTTCATCCAAAAGCACCATGGGTTCACACACACAGGAGCAGTGGTGTTATTGAATATCTTCTAGCCGTTCAAGCAAATATGAGAAAGGTGCAGTGACTATTAATGTTCACTGGACTTTGATTCCTGAGTGGAGGAAGTAGGGCAAGTGAAATGTGTATGCAGGTGTTTCGATTTCTAAGTGGGGGATGTGTGAATAGACTGCAAAAAGCTTCAGTGTCCTTTTGGTTGGTTAGAGCCAACCACTTTTACCATAAGCTCAGGGGTTTTGTCTAGGATAGTTTGAATGTTATTGCTACTTGGATTTTAAAAATGTCCATAATGCGTGGAAATAGTTGTGAATAGTTCTGTTTGTACGTATGAACATTGCCTTATAGACTAACAGATTTAATGACCAACGTCTTGGGTTTTGGTAAAGTTGGGGCAGTAGGGGAAGGAAACCTAAAGATGCAGAGCAGTTGGGCTACCAAAATGTTTTGAATACTGTGATTGTATTTTAAGAGAGGCCTTTCAATTGCCTCACCATTTTGCCTCTGTTTCATATTTATTCTTTATTTTTTAGTACCTTCTTGCCTAAACTTTCCCTTAAAATGTTTCACGTTTTAGCATCCACTGCGACTTATACCTCGAACACAATTGTGGACAAAGAAGGCAAAGCAAACATTTTCTTGCCAATTTCAGAATCTTCACTTGACTTTATTTTATGGAACTCTTAAATTGGGGCTTTACTACTAGCTTATTAATGCAGAGTATTGTATAATTTTCATTTTTTTTTCCACCCGATCTATATGTATAATTTTAAAAAGTTTTGAGTATGTAAGAAGGAAAATTACAGTTTCTGCTTGTATTCTCACTTCTATTCTTCTGAACTCCTCAAAACATACTTCTCAAGTTGCAGATTTATTTCATGCGCGTGGAGTTTTTGTATAAAACATTGCCAGATAATTGTGGATCACCCTGCTATTATGCTATTCCATTCTAGTAATTTGCAGACATGCTTTTCAGGTATGCCTGCAGATTGGGCATCCCTTGTGCTTCTATACATAACTAATGTATTCAGTTAGTGTCACTTACAAAACGGCTATGTTTTGTGGCAGTTGTTTACCCATCTTTCAGAATGCTTTTTGTAAAAAATACATGGGCCTTCTATGTGCTGATTGTATGACTGGTATTCCGGAGAAATGGCCCTAACCTTGTCCTTAAAGAGTCTGCCCACCATACCAAATTACTTAAAATTTTGACAATATTTTTGTTGCATCTTCATCCCAGTTTGAAGGCAAATCCAGTATTATTGTATCGGCTGGCTGTAGATCTGGCATGCTTGGCCCACTGGTTGAAAGCTATGGATCAGTTTTCAGGAAATTGATTTTGTCTGGTTTTATTGTATGTAAAGGTTGCTTCACCATTACTGTCATTCTGGAGTAACTTTCAAATTAATAGTGCACAATGATTTGCTACTTTAGTGGGAGGAAAATTAGGTACTGTTAGTTGCAGACCTAATCTGCAGAGTCGCTTCGATGTAGCAAGGATAACTGTTAGAGTGGAAGACAGAAAGGAAGTGATCTTCAATTTTCCCGAGTAAATTATTCTATAGTTGTGCTACCCACCTCCCACATTGAATACTCCTTTGAAGGGATGTTCAGGTTGAATGTAAAACCTTTGAGAGCCTACGTTCATTTGATTTGGCTTAAGGCTCAGTTGGATAGTGCTATACTAGTGTTCCTACACATGCTGGCATCCCTAATCTGTTTCGTGTTCCATGGGTGATCATACTGGCCATTCCTTTCTGGATGACCACAAAGTATTGTTCAACAGGTGGTTTTGCCTTGTCGAACTCCAGCCGCGAAATTGTAGATAAGAACGCTTGTTTTAAAAATAATTTCATCTCACCCATCCTCTTTAGACCATGACGATAAAAGTAACTTGGTTACACTTCACCTAATCAATCATTTTCTAAAGACACGCTTACTTTTCAGGATTCACAGGATCAACTACAAACTGCCACCCCGGGTGCAAAGAAAGTTCATTGGGCTCTTGCTTCATAATTTCACAGTCTGTGTTGGTGTCATTTTAACTCCAGACTTCCTTAATTAAATGTAGGACATTTGGCAGTTCTCATTTAAATCTTCATACTGCCACTATGGAGCTTCTGCAGCTTTTACTTCCGACAGCAGTAAATTGGTGGTTCGGCTTAAAAGTACTGTATAGAAAAGACCTGTATCATACATGTATGCACATATGCTTACATTTGGTTTCTTTATACCTTTAGGATATAAAACCTGTAAGATTATCTTTTTAAGATTGGAACCATGACCTGGATGTGACAATGGATCAATTTAGAAATTCTGTGTTAAACGAGTTGACCAAAAGAAAACCTGTGGGAACATCCCACCTTTATGTATGGATTTGTTGAGTTTTTGTTTCATTTCTGTTTCTGCCAAATGGCAAACTAAGGTTTTGTCATCCATAACGTTTGATTGGTAGATTTACTTTAGCCTACACAGACTATGCAGGAAAGCCTTTATCTTTGTAAATTAGCCAGGGTTTTGTCATAAAATCTAGTTTCAGTACCCCACACCCAGTTGTTGGCAAATCAGAATTTTATGAAGGCCACAGAGAGATTAACCACTGCCCAAAATGTTCCTTATACGTGGCCTGTATCCTTTTATGAGGCAGATGCATGGCCCAATATTGCTAAAAGCCCTAAAGGCCCTACAAGAATTTGTAATATCATATTGACTTTCCCTAATGAAACGGTCTAAAGCAGGGGTGCACAACTGATTTCTCTGGAGGGTCGAATGTACCACAAAAGCCTTATAAACTAGTCCGTAGAGTAGATGGGTTGAGCAGATGGCAGGGTTGTCTGTGTGCAAATTTGAGTTAAAAAACAAAACGTGGGTTGTGGCGTTCAATTTGTATTTATTCTGTTTTTTAGCTCTAAACTGTGTTCTGATGCAAAAGTGATTTTAGAACAGGCAACACTTCATCAATAAATTCAAGTGACTTGGAGGGCCATAAATAACATCCTGAAGGGCTGCATTTGGCCTGCGGGCCGTATGTTGTGCACCACTGGTCTAAATTATAGCTTGAGAAACTGAGTATCAATTGGAACCAGGAATCTCTCTCTGCAATAATCCCCTACTTCCAATTACCCAGGCCATTGAGAAAGTGGTTTAAATGGGAAGTTTCTTGGCTCGATAGAATTTACTTGTTTGCTGCCCTTTAACGTCCCAACGTTTAGTCTCAGGCAGGTGTGATGAAGTTGCAGTAAGCAGCATTCTTTGTGTTTATTTGGGTGGGTAAGAACCGCATGGTCTCGGGTGAATAAATGAAGCCAACAGGTGTGGTGAACTAAATGTCCCTGATGTTATAAAGCATACCAACTAGCCCCCGTAGATAATTGTATTTATGAGGTGGTACAAGATTAAATGAGTAATATGTGAATGAGCCCCAGAGTGTTCCTTTACTATATAAAGGATGGGCAGAGGTTTGGGTGCTTATTGCGTGCCTCTGGAGCATGTTTGTGGCAATGAGACTTCCTTTCATAACTACCCAAAAGTTTGCTGACCAAAGGACTTATTGCCAACCCTATTTTATGTAATCTATTTCATCATTGGATTGTGGGATGGTCCGACGCATAGCTGGCTGAAGTAGTTTAAAACCAATTATTTGAAGGTGAAACCGCCTCAGCAGGATGGCTCAGGGGCATCTGCTTGCCTTGGAAGAAAGACAGAGCACCACAGTTTCGATTCCCGGGCCCGCACTTAGAAACCTCTGGGTATTAAGCGTGTTATCGTATATCATACCTCTGACTTCAGGGTGTTGCGGGGGCAGCTGAAATGACTGCTACACAATTGTATCTTGAATCCCAGAACAAAAGGAGCTGCACATTGTAATATTTTGCCCTTTAGAACAATTTTTTTAGACTTAAAATGGGATAACTAAACTCTAGATTATATAAATTACTAGACTGGGAGAACGCATTGGGAAAGATTAAATGTATGACTTCAGTAGGAACGAGATCTAGGAATAGTCGTCAAAGAATTTAGAGGCAATCAAAGCTTCCAAATGTACAGTAATTAGACGTGTATAAATGTTACCTCTGGTGGCATCTTCACCTGCAGAGTCTCAAGATCTTCTTGGGGAGCGGCAGGGGGTACCCTTTAGGCTGGCGGGAGTGTGGAGGAGTAGATGGTTTCGTTCTTATTTGGCGACTGTGTCCCAAAGCCCAGTCTTATTGAAGGAAGTTGGGCCAAAATTGGACATTACAGCTTTGTTTTCAAGGTGAGGCACTGGTTTGTTGGATTGGGATGAGCAGGGTCCGTCCTCTTTCGGGGTCGAATACTGTCCTTCCTTTACACTTTGTAAATTCAGTGACATTGGTGCAGCATTATGAACCGGAGTGCCCCGTTGCTACTGAGATTGGTTACGAACTCGGAGGACAAACTTTATGGAATCATAGTTTCATCTACAATCAGCAATAAATGGTGCATAGATTCAAGCAGCAGATAATGTGACCAATAAGCAGGTCCATTGCCTCACTCATTTAGCCATCTGTCCCCAAACACCCAGACTGACTAAAATATACATTGCCAACCTTCCTGCTGCTCGCTTGTTGAGCCCCAACTGAAAGAGCTTTGTCACCAAAGCACAATACGAATTGCTTTTAACTTAGCACAAAACTGAATTTCCTATTGCAGATTTTAGAGGCGCTCCACATCTGGGGATTACTTCAGTGTATGGCACTATTCCCACTGCTTGCCTAAGTGCAATCAAGTTTTCCAATTAAGACATCCCGCAAGAATGAGCCTAGAAGTTTTTTTATTTAGCTGACAGGTTTCACAGTTTTGAACATATATGGTCCTTTATCAGTAACATGTCCTGCAATGGATGGGACGCAGAGAAACTCTTACACCAAATGAGACTGACTCAGGAAGTTGGCAAAGTCTCAACTGTTTTAATATCGGTTGTCTAAAACAGGGAGACCTCAATGGACATTTGCGTGAGTTCTCGGCGCACATCACATAAATGTTTTCAGCAAAAAATCATCATGCATGTCAAACTACGTGGCAAATGAGAAAAACCTAAGGATCGGGATTGGCTTAAGTAGAACATCTAAATATACTCTCTATAGAGACTGGGACTGTGATGGGGCATCTGCTGTCAGGTGGACAACTTAAGTCTGCCTCTAGTGCAAGTCATCCTCAACACCTATTAAGTATACAGATTACTATTGGCTCTTGAACTAGAAGGCCCTTTGTTATATGGCCCTCTACAATTGGTTGGCAAACTCGTGCCATATCTGGAACATTTAGCTCACTAGCAGCACGTAAGCTCAGACCCAGGTGCCGGGGGCTGAACTTGACTTCACCTCCCCACCCAATTAGCCCCACATCTCTCATTGTTCATGCGTTCTGCCATGCAGACTGTCTTTGAACTTGGCCTTGCAGTAGTTTCTTTTCTCTGGGAATATAAGGGAGTATGGGTACACACTTATCACAGTTCTGGTCCACATGCCTAACTTCTATTTTCATCCTTGGCTCACGTGACGGGAGACCACAATTCGGCCTGTTTTCTAGCATTTATAATTGTCTTGAGTTAATACATTTGGCACTCGTGGTATTCTTTCTTTGCACCTTAAGGGATGATCCAGCTTCTCACGTTTTCTGCCTTCGAGAACAGATAACCAGCTCATGGCGGTCTCTAGTCTTGACATCAGGTCAGGCAGCCTTTCTTGACTCGTGCATGCTCCCAGCTAATTCTTTGCTGCAACATTTTTTGATCCTCCTTCTCCGTGGGTATGAGTTTACTAAAATTATGACACCGATGTCCAGTTTCTTTTATATATGATGACTTCGCCTGCAGTCTATTCACTACGTAAAGCCAGCTTCTATGATCACTTAGTCTACTTGCGTTGCTGCATCTGCACATCAATTGAACAGTTAACATTGTCTTCAGTGCGTCGCATATATGCACGCAATCTTCTTTCTTGCACAGGAACGTTCACTCGATTCCTTTTTTCGACATCAGTTTCTATATGGTCCATGCATCTTTTTAGAGCGTCACTCTTTGTGTGACGTCACCAGCTTCTTTTTCTTGTTTTCATATTCCTTTGGGGGCATTTTCCAAGAGATTATCATCTCTTCGGGCGTACATCTGGTGTGGCTTTCTTAACGGCAACCTGTTCTAGAACATTTATTGCTGCATGGTCACAATTACTGGTGTCAGCATGGTGCAGGTTCAGGCTTCCCACATCCAGGCAGTAAGGGGATGGGACTTCCTGCAGAGGCATTCGGCTGCTCCTCTACACCCCCCCACCCCTCTGGTTGATTCATCGACCACACCTTCATTAATCTACACATCTTGATACTTTTTCTTGAAGTGCTTCTTGGAGTCTAAATCTTCACTCCTTTCAGAGAACCGGATGATTTAACTTTTTCATCTACACTCCAGGTCATGCATGTAGCTGCAGTCCATTCGGGTTAGAATAGACACATCGTCCCACGCACTACTTGTGATTCTTTGGATAAAAGAATTTAGCACCTGATGGAACTATGATGCTGGCCTTTATGTATTCTCAGATTTCTTTATCAGTCAATTCCTTAAGTTCAAATCCTGATTCAACATCATGATCTTCATTCCTACTACTTTCTTGCTGGTCTTGCACTGTGTAATCATTATCCTAAGCACTGTGTAATCATTATCCTAATCGCACAGAATCCAAACATTACCATCAATAAGATTGCTCCAAGAAACTTGAAGATACTTGTCATCCAATAAGGAACCAATGAGAAAATAGATGCAAACCTGTTGTCTGCAACATCCTTTCTCTTCCATTTTGTTATGCAGGTTCGTCAGCAATGTTATAGCCTCAGTCAAGGTCCCATTCTCATCATGAGAAGGTATGAATGTGCAACATGATGGCCCAATTTTGCACAAACTCCTCCTTCCATTGCTGTAATCGTATCCAGGACATATCTGCTCTGGAGGGTCATTAGTCGTATGGCCCTCAATTCTTCTTGACCGCATTAAATCACTTTATGGTGGTGGTGTTTGTCTGCAGAAGCTCTCAGCGAATGATTTGTAACCGCTTCGCATTCGCCACTGTCTGGATCCCTGGCATAAAGATAGTCGTGAAGATTGAAGCAGTTTTGCTGAACAACCTATGCTCATACGGGATAGCCTCATATGTATCCGTTTTGCTGAGAAACAATTCTCCCTCCTTGTTTGGTTGAGAATTCAAGTGATCTCCTTTCAAAATGGGCATCTGCCTTTGGAAATTCCCCCAATGCTCAAGTTACTCTGAGGAATCCCTAACGCTGGAACATGGATGATCACTAAGGAACACGTTTCTCCCCAATATTTGGGCAGCATCAGGTGGGCTCTGGACCCACAAGCCCAATATCCTTCCATCAGGACAGCGGGCCCTACCCCAATCTTGGAGACATCAACTATAATCTTTCAACCTGTGTTAACTCCCGCATGCGTCTTTCCTTCTCTCCAAAAGCACAATGTTACATTCGCCAGTGGAATCGCAATCGTTGGACCTGACTCATCTTCTACCCATGTCAGCAGCTTGGCATGTTAAGCACACAACTTTAAACACTCATTATTTACCTTTTGTACTTCTGGCACATATTCTGACTCATGAGCTGCACAGGACATCAATCCTTCTTCCCATCCCTTCTTGGTTTTCACTCATCTGTAGACTAGCAGCTGAGATGTTACCAGCATCTAGGTGCCCAAGTAGTTTATATTCTAGCAGGACAATCCATTCTCCATTTCTTTTACGACCACTTCATCCTGTCCTGCCCTAGGATACATGCGCATCTTGCTCTTCCATGCAGGCTCGTTTTCCATCTGCGTAGTCTTGATATAATCATCCTGGAATGGAAATGACCATTTTGATCTCCATCATAGAGTGGCCCAATTTCCTTGGAACTGTCCTCGTCATGCATGCAGCAAGGTGAACAAGACCTCTAGCATCGTGTTCTGGAATTTCTCTAGCAACGAAAGTTTGGGCATTATTCATGGCATAGGGTATAAGAGCACAAACCTAACTCTCTTGAGACGTTCTTTCACCTACACTTCTGATACCACAGGTTGTGACCGAAATGTGCTGCATTATCTAAACATGTATTGATCCCCCTCATTGTGTTCTTCCAACTCTTCTTTCCCCTCTTCTGTCTCCCCAACATAATGGTTGCCGCCCGTGGAAACGACTCTAAAGCAGCTCTACTCGGGGAGACAACACAAATGATTTTGACTTATTGGAAATGGGCAAGTCAGCAATAGTTCCTGGAGTGGGGAGGATTAAAGGTACATCTTTGTTTGGATAATATGATGGAGAAAATGAACCAGGAGGAATAAAAAGGTACAACGCATAACTGTACACGTGTATATCATGAACCAACATGTTAGTCCCCACCATTTGTGGCATTCTGGAATTGGTTGGGCTTGCTCTTTCATCATGTTTTCCTCCTCATTTCTGCTGTAATCATTTAAGGAAAAAAATAAACCTTTCTACAATACTTGTTCAATAATTGCAATTGGCAACCTTCTGATCACGGGCCCATTTTTAGGATCCTGTAAAAGTGTGAATATCAACTTTTCTTCTGACAAGAGCAGGATAAGCTTGAAGGATAAATATAGAAACAGCAAGCACAAGACGATGTGCATCTCAGTTGGTCAGAACCATAGGTCTAACCAAATGGATCCTCTGTGAAAAATGAGTCTGGGTATTGCTTTCATTTCCAGTCGTCAAATTCTAGATTAGGCATATTCGTGATACATCAATGTTTTTCTAAAGTTCATTTTTCAAAAGATTCCCGTGACTCTTAACGAAGATTTGCGATAATATCTATAAGGAATGTCCAAGGGGAGTCAGTACAAATGCAAATCTGCATTTTATCAGCTGGTTGATTTTTATCGGCCGCCTTTGTCATCGATCGAGTCTGCACACGCTGAAATTCTTCTGGTCTTGCTTCTGGATCGGCTGAGGGTGGTACGGTCTCGCCTCCTTCACGTCGTTTAGATGAATTCAAACTCATCTGCCTTGGACTTTTACTGCTGAGTGACATTTTCAACAATGAATGAGCCATTAAAACATGGCTCTTGCCACTTCTGGGTAATTAGGATAAAATCGCCAGCAAATAATTTGGGTGCTGATAATAGTTCAAGAGATTCGGATGCTGAATGGTTTTAATCTGTGTTCTGAGACTGACCCCCCTGGCGCTTGAGTTGATCTGATATGAGAGCGATACTAGCGGTCATACATGTTAAATATTCACGTAACTCGTCTCCTAGCACTTTTGCCGTACTCTGACCATCACTTCTACTCCTCTATGGAGGTGTAAGAGGCATTCTCATCCGCCTCCCTGTTACTAGTTTATGGGGTTGAGGTAATGGAATGAATCGGGCTGATTTCTTCAGGCATATAAAGCTAAGGGCAGGCAGTAGTCATCCGCTTTTCAACGATAGTTTGAGTTTGGCTATTTCTTTAAAGAGGCCGTTGAGTCTCACATACCCTGTTCGCTTGCAGGTGATTAGCAAAAGAAAACGTATGCTTAATAAAAGCCCTATATGTTTAAATGCTTAATTGACAAAATGTGGCCTATTATCGGATCCCTGCACTTCACACGCTCCCCATCTTGGAAAGACTTTACGCACTATAAACTTTGCTGCGCTAGTGGCGTCAGGCTGTCTACCCGGACCTGCCTCAATGGCACTAGAGAAGGGGAAACAACACCACTATCAGATACCTATATCCACTAAACTCCTGCAGCCTATCAACATAGTCAATATGTAAATGCTGAAAAGGACCATTCGGTCGAGGAATAACTCTTCTAATCGTTCGCAGTGTATGCCCAGCGGTAAACATTTGACACAAGATACAGTTCACTACATAAAATGCAATGTGTTTTAACAAATTTGGAATAAACCAGTCTTCCGCAGTTGTTGCAGCAAGACTTTCTCAAATTATATGCATGGGATAATGCAGCTGTTCAAGCGCGACCTTTAACAATGCTACTGGCATTGCTGGCTTTCCAGTGCTGTCTTGTCACCATAATGCTTCTGTGGGGGACAAGGAACACCCTTTTCCATAATTCCTGCTCTTCCTGTGGTACCCTTCCTTGAATCTCTGTTAACTGGGTCAGTGGTTGTTTATTAAACCCTTCTTGCACTTGCTACCACTTCAAATTCGCCATACACTCCATGCCTCACTACTGCTGCACCAGAATGCCTCTTCCCAGTAGTTTGATCAATTTTCGAAGAACCATCAAAGAGAATTTCCACTCCTGACAATGCATTCTCCTTTACATGCGGTAGATCATAGAATTCAATGTAATTTGCACAATCATGCATATAGTCTGTCACTGGCTCAGCTATAAATGTGGCAGGATTCACTATTTTACATCTGGCAATTTTGATCGTTGGGTTCAACTTCATTGCTTCATAGGGAGAAGTTCTGAGTTGTCAATGTGCCCTTAGGTTTCTTTAAAATGGCAAACAAAGCATGTTCCAAGAAAGTCATAGAGCAGCCCATTACAATGCTTGTAGACTGTCAATGGGAACACGGCAGCTGCCAATGACTGTTCGCAAGGAAAATGTCCTTTCATAACTGGGTCTAAAATCCCAATATGATATGATATGGCATTTGTAACGCGCCTATACACAAGTGTTTCAAGGCGCGACGAGGCAGGGAGGGGGGAACAAGGGGAAGACAGACAGCGATCCTACTAGGCCAGGTGTCATTCAGACCGCGCAAGTGCAGGGGTAGGGGGAAGGGAAAAAGTGCAAGGGGGAGGAGAGGGAGTGCAGTACAAATAGTAGAATATAAATAAAATAATAAATAAATAGGGCCAGCTGGTGGCAAGTGCAAGGTAAGTGCAGACAAGTGCTGGGGGGTGGGGGCTGTAGTGATACAGAGACAGTCCCGCAGTGCAGGGGTTGCCAGGGAGGCAGTGCAAGTGAAGAGTGACTGGGCCCAGGACCGAGGTCGGTGAGAGTGGCCCAGTTGCAGAATCAGTGCAGTTTAGGTGAAGAATTTAGCAGGGGAGAGGGAGAGAGAAAGCAGAAGTGAAGAGGAAGGTTTTGAGGTGCTTCCGGAACCGGAGATGGTTCTCCTCAAGTTTCAGGGAGGCAGGAAGGCTGTTCCAGAGGGAGGCACCTGCCGCGGAGAGAGATCTACCCCCAGCTCGTTGCTTCGAGAAGCGGCTGACCCTGAGGGAGTTGGAGACGGATGAGCGTAGGGCTCGGGAAGGAAAATATTTAGGAAGAGAGAGTTGAAGGTATTTAGGCCTCAGGCCCCAGAAGGCCTTGTGGACAATGCAGAGGGTTTTGAACTTAATCCTCGCAGCCACTGGGAGCCAGTGTAGAGATTTCAGTCCTGGAGAGATACGGTCCCTGGGCTTGAGGCCAAGGACAAGTCTTGCAGTTCTGTTCTGGATGAGTTGTAGAGGGCGGAGAGTGGAGGCAGGCAGATTAAGATAGAGGCTGTTACAGTAGTCCAGCTTCGAGAGAACCAGGGCTCGGGAGACAGTGAGCTTCTGGGGGAAGGAGAGGAAGGGAAGAATACCTCTGAGGAGGTGCAGCTGGTAATGTGACTTCTTATGCTAAAGGCTTGTACCCCATGTATTCCTTTGTGTAAGTAGTGCAGTCATGACTGTCCCATTTGTGTGCGAAAATAAGAAACTCCGCATAATTAGGAATGCCCAAAACGGGAGCTGTACAAATTGCTTTTTTCAACTCTTCAAATCCCTCCTCCTTCGAAGGGATTGTGTCCTCCGACGTATTCCTTATCTTAGATAGAAATCCTTCAGCTTTGCTGGCCTCGGAAAATTTTTTCGCCAGAGGGCGCTGCGCGTCGATGATCGCCGAGTCGATGACCCTCGACGGCCTCCGTGCCGACGTCGACGTCATCCTGCCTATAAAGGCCGCGCGCAGCGTCCGTTGCTCAGTTCCGTTTTTCCGCGCTTCGTTGTGCCTCGGAACACCGTTGCTCAGTTCTCGTCAAGATAACGTATATAATAACTACTATTTACCTCGATATCGATGGCATCCTCCTCCGACCCGACGACCCCTCGGTCCGGTTTCAAAAAGTGCCGAGACTGCGGGAAGAAAATGTCGTTGACGGACCCTCACAGGGTCTGTTTGTGGTGTCTGGGAATCACGCACCAGAGTTCGGAGTGTGAGGAATGCCTTTCCATGACGGCGAAAGCCTTGAAGGAGCGTAGGGGGAAGCTCGAGAGAGGTAGGTCAACTTTAACTTCCTCGAAAGCTTCTTCGGTAGAGTCGAGACGTTCGTCTCCTCACCATAAAAAACACTCTCGATCTAGATCACGAAGTGGCTCCCACCACTCGTCGACATCGAGACACTCGAAGAAGAGACGTAGGAGATCCCCTTCGTCATCTTCGTCGAGTTCTCCTGAGAGAGTTCATTGCCCCACAAAACGCAGCTCGCAAGCTGAGTGGGAGGAATTCAGGAAAAAGATGCTAAGCGTCTTCGAGAAAGCGGCCTCGTCCCCCTCGAAGACAGCTGAGGGTGATACCCCGGGTAAAAAACCCAAAAAATCTAAACGCCGCGAGTCGCAGTACCCGGCGGAAAAGTCAACCCGAAAGCGCCTCGAGCCATCGGGAGATAAAGCATCATCGACGCCATCGTCGAAAACTCCTTCGAAACAGAGGTCGGCGCCATCGACGCCGTTGTCGAAGGATTCATCGGCGCATCAGTCGATCGAGTCGACGCCGACGTCGACGCCGATATCGACGCCGGTGAAGGAAAGAACCACGGCTACTCCACAGCCAACGGTTAGACAAAAGACCTCCGACTCGACGCCGAGAACGTCGACGTCGTTCTCGAGCAAGACTCCGATCCTTTCGAGTTCTTCGAGGCCTAGTACACATTTCTCGACGCTTTTCACGGCGCCTTCGAGTACTTTCACGTCGGTGTCGACGACATCGACGTTTTCAAGGCCTGTGATGATGGCTCCTTCTGCATTGGAAATGGGGTTTATACCATTCCAAAAACCAATGTATCCCCCTTTAACCTCGATTTTTGAGGAAAGGGAGGATTCAGACCAAGATATTGATTTACAGAGGACCACATCACCAGAGCCAGAGACTTTCGCCTCTGAGGAAGGAAGATTAAAAAATCTTCAGGATGCACTTCAGGAAGCTAGTGGCTTGGACACTTCTCCTGAAGCAGAATTTATCAAACCAGACCCAGGAGAACATGCGGAGACTCCATATAGAGCTCTGATGTCTAGAATCATAGAATTTATGGGTTGGTCTGCACCTTCTCCTGCCTTTCAGCAGGATGACCTCACTGACATACTGGACAAGGGCCCACAGGAGGATCCTGTGGTTCCATTTCACTCTGCTCTACAGAGAAGGATTTTGACAAACTGGGAAACGCCAGAAATTATCCCGGCAGTAAATAAAAAACTGTCAACAAAATACAGGGTGGCTAGTTCTGACCCTGAATATTTGTCAAAACACCCTACTCCTGAGAGCTTGGTTGTACAGGCTGCAACCTCATCAGGCAGCACATCTGCATACCCCACTGCTCCGCAGGATAGGGATGACAAAAAATATGATGCCATGGCTAAGAAGGTTTTTTCTGCCTGTAGCATGGCGTTAAAGTCTATTAACGCGACCTGTACGCTCGCTAGGTTCAGCCACACCCTTTGGGAGTGCGCTTCATCAGCGGCTGACTGCCTCCAAGAAGGAGAGGAAAGGGACGCATTTTTAAACATCATCAGGGATGGTAAAGATGCGATGTGCGAGACCCTACAAACTGGCCTAGATTCTGCTGACAGTATCAGCAGGGCCATGGCGGCAAGTACCACAATCCGCAGGCATGCGTGGTTGAGGAAGTCTGGTTTTGCCTCTGACGTGCAGACCAGGCTTTTGAATATGCCCTTTGACGGTTCTACCCTCTTTGGAAAGAAGGCGGATGACAGTTTGGAGAAACTGCAAACGTCCAAGGCAGCAGCCAAGTCATTGGGAGCTGCTATCCGTCAGAATACCTTTCGTCCTTCGGGATCATCGTGGAGAGGACGGTCCTTTCGTTACTATTCCTCATATGGAAGGGGCAGGGGACGACCGGCTCAAAGAGGCCAAGGAAGATTTACCCGTGGTGGACGGGGTAGGGGAAAGAAAGCCGCACCCGCAGGAGCAGGAGCCACTTTACCTTCGGCAACTGCATCAGCCGCTTCAAAACCACTCTGAGGTCTCCCCTCACAGAACACCAGTAGGGGGCAGGTTAACTCACCATCTGACGGAATGGCAGGCTATTACGTCAGATGCTTGGGCTCTGGAGACAGTAGCCCAAGGTTACTGCCTGCCCTTCCTACATATCCCTCAGAGTCATCCACCGGGGAACAACCCTTTGAAGCTTCCAGATCCGCTCCTCTTGCAGGAGGTTTTAGACCTGCTAGAGAAAGGTGCCATAGAACTGGTACCTGTAGCGGAAAGGAACAAGGGTTGGTACTCCCCCTACTTCATAATACCGAAGAAGGACGGAGGACTGAGACCCATCTTAGACTTACGGGAATTGAACAAATTCCTCCGAAAGGACAAGTTCAAGATGGTGACTCTCTCTCAGATCCTTCAGGCCCTCCAGCTTCAGGACTGGTTGGTATCTCTAGACCTCCAGGACGCTTATTTCCATGTGCCGATCCATCCCAGGCACAGGAGATACCTGAGGTTCGCAATTGGCAGCTCTCATTATCAATTTCGAGTTCTGCCATTTGGGCTAACCTCCGCCCCGAGGGTCTTTACCAAGCTAATGTCGGTTGTGGCTGCAAGTCTAAGGAGGGAAGGGATTCATGTCTACCCTTACCTAGACGATTGGTTGATCAGAGCTGTATCTTCGGAACAGGCTCAGAGACAACTAGATTATGTTTGCCACTTCCTTCACAAGCTGGGCTTCTCCCTCAATTTAAAGAAGTCACAGATGATACCATCACAGAGACTCCAATTCATTGGAGCAGTCCTGGACACTTCCCTGGGAAAAGCCTTGCCACCAGAGGTGAGGGCTCGAGATATTCTGCAGATGGTCATCAGATTTCAGAATGCCCAATATCTCCCAGCCTACGACTTTCTGAGGTTGCTAGGCCTCATGGCATCCTGCATATTCCTCGTGCCGGAGGCTCGCCTGAGAATGAGATCCCTCCAGTGGGCACTGAGAACTCAGTGGTCACAGTTCTCAGGAAGGATGACAGATCTCCTTCGGATCCCGGTC
The DNA here is from genome assembly GCF_040938575.1 of Ambystoma mexicanum. Classification (NCBI taxonomy): domain Eukaryota; kingdom Metazoa; phylum Chordata; class Amphibia; order Caudata; family Ambystomatidae; genus Ambystoma; species Ambystoma mexicanum. Next base: position 58,674,774 of record NC_090938.1, read on the forward strand.
AAAGTAGCCCGAGACCTTCAGTGGTGGGCCTGTCGGGAGAACATCCTGAAAGGAGAAATGTTTTGGCAACCATGGCCGGAGATAACAGTAGTCACGGATGCCTCACTCACGGGGTGGGGAGCTCACGCCAACGACTTGACCATCAGCGGTCGTTGGTCTCCATCGGAGTCCAGACTACATATCAACCTGTTGGAGCTGAGAGCCATCAGACTAGCGCTGAAGGCTTTTCTGCCGTCTGTACGGGGAAGAAACGTCCTAATAATGACGGACAATACAGTGGCCATGCACTACCTCAACAAAAGAGGAGGCGTAGGCTCACTACCACTGTGCAGAGAGGCGATGCAGCTCTGGTTTTGGGCAATTCAGGAAGGAATCTCTCTATCGGCAATTCACCTAGCCGGAGAGAAGAACTTGACAGCGGACGCTCTGAGCAGGCAGAGCACAGTCTCTCACGAGTGGGAGATAGCTCAGGAAGTCCTTCAAGAGATCTTCGCCCTTTGGGGAACCCCTCAAGTGGATCTGTTCGCCACCAGTATCAACAGGAAGTGCGACAGATTTTGCTCAAGGGAATTTCCCCCGAGAGGAGCTCTAGGAGATGCGTTCGTAGTGGACTGGGAGTTCCCACTTCTGTACGCGTTCCCTCCGGTCCCTGTCATTCCTCAAATGATCAGGAGGTTGAGAAGGTTTCGGAAGACCATGATCCTAATTGCCCCGGATTGGGCCAGGAGAACGTGGTACCCGGACCTTCTAGACATGTCCATCTGCCCTCCAATTCGACTGCCATACAGAGAGGATCTTCTCTCGCAGAAGGAAGGTCAGGTTCTCCATCCAGCCATCAAGACCCTCAACCTTCACGCTTGGTGTCTGAAAGGTTGAGGTACAAGGATTGGGACCTTCCGGATGATGTTATGGAGGTGTTGCTTTCGGCCAGAAGGCCGGCAACTAAAACTCTATACCGCTGCCGTTGGAACAAATTTTGCAGCTGGTGCAGAGAAAAGAATATTGAACCCTTTTCTTGTGGTACACCTATGGTGTTGTCATTCTTACTTTACCTGGCTAATTCAGGCCTACAGGTTGGCACAATTAAGGGCTATCTCGCAGCGCTATCAATCTTTAAGCGCACTGCAGAGGAGCCTTCATACTTCAAAATTCCATTGGTAATACAATACCTAAAAGGATTAACTAATGTTTATCCCCCGAAACCTTTTCAAGTTCCCTTATGGGATTTAAACCTAATTTTAAACTTCCTAAAGGGTGCCCCTTTTGAACCACTACACTCTTGTTCATTGAAGCTTCTCACCCTCAAAACTGTTTTGCTAATAGCATTGACATCTGCTAGAAGGGTTAGCGAGTTGCAAGCCTTATCGTGTAAACCTCCACATACAATCTTTTACAAGGACAAAGTTGTTCTTCAGGTGAAGCCTAACTTCCTCCCGAAGGTAGTCTCGGAGTTTCACATCACTCAGAAGATTATATTACCTTCTTTCTACCCTCCTCCTCATCCGGGGAAGGAGGAAGAGAGACTGCACAGGCTGGACCCTAAGCGAGCCTTGAGCTTCTATATCAGCAGATTGGCTAAGATCAGACAAGCAGACCAACTCTTTGTAGGTTATGCAGGACATAAGTTGGGCCTTCCAATAACAAAACAAACCATCTCCAGATGGATTATTTTAGCCATTCTGGAGTGCTACAAATTGGCAGGAAAGGAGCCTCCTCAAAATCTAAGGGCTCATTCTACCAGGGGTATCGCAACATCCTCAGCCCTTCAAAGAGGGGTGCCAATTCGAGATATATGTGCGGCTGCCACATGGTCGTCCGCACATACATTTACCAAATTCTATAGCCTGGATTCCTCCTCTAGTCAAGAAACTAGATTCGGCAAGGCTGTGTTACACTCTGTCCATTCTGGAAGGGTAACATAACTTTTATTACTCCCGCCTCCAGTCACAATACCACTGCTATGGGAGTCTATCTAAGATAAGGAATACGTCGGAGGACACAATCCCTTCGAAGAACTAGTTACTCTTACCTTGTAACGTTCTTTCGATGGGATGTTCCTCCGACGTATTCCTTATCGACCCTCCCATCCATCCCCGCAGTATGACTTCCTGTGGGTTTGCAGCCTATGCTCCTTCAAGGTGATTAGTCTAATCCAAAAACATTACTGGGGACTACAAAACGGAACTGAGCAACGGACGCTGCGCGCGGCCTTTATAGGCAGGATGACGTCGACGTCGGCACGGAGGCCGTCGAGGGTCATCGACTCGGCGATCATCGACGCGCAGCGCCCTCTGGCGAAAAAATTTTCCGAGGCCAGCAAAGCTGAAGGATTTCTATCTAAGATAAGGAATACGTCGGAGGAACATCCCATCGAAAGAACGTTACAAGGTAAGAGTAACTAGTTCATCTCCTCGGTCCATTCTATTGTAACTTTGTCCACTTGTGCCTTTTTGAAAGCCTGCAAAAGGTGTCTTGTGTATGAACTGTAAACAAACACCCAAGCTCTAACGTAATTACATAGTCCCACAAACTGTTGCATCTGTTTTACCGTATGCGGTTTTGTAGTTTTCATAACCGCCTCAACGCTTTCAGGTGTCACCTTTTTTCCTTCATGTGAAATCGACTGTCCTATGTATAAGACCTGTTCCTGGCAATACTGACATTTTTCTTTGTCTACCTTGTATCCCTTTTCTGCTAAGATATTCAGCAACTGAATCAAGTCTTGTCTGCACTCATCTTCTGTAGTGCTACAAATTAAAATATCAGCTATGTGCTGTATCCCTGTGCTTTTCAAATCAACATTGCCTAGGTCCATCCGGAGGACCCTGTTAAAGATCGATGGAGACTCGCATTACCCTTGTATGTTTCAGAGGAGTTTTGACAGAAGGGAAATGAAGTCAAGTTTTGTGAATCCTTGTGCAACAGGATTGAGAAAAATGCATTTTTCAAATCAGTCAGTGACATATCGTGCTTCTGCGGAAATATTGCATAGTATTGTCGCTAGGTTAGGAACTAAAGGAAACTCTGCCTCTGCAATCTGGTTAATCGGTCTCATACTGTATCAATCTCCACAACCCTCCCTTTGATTTTTTTCACAGGATACGCTGCAGTATTAGACCATTATTCTGATGGTATCACAATGCCTTGTTCCATCCGTGCTGAAATGGTATTGAATGGTCTTGAATATACACTTATCGCCCTTTCGAGCCATGGGGTACTGTCTTGCTTGAGGTAAAATCACCCCTGGCTTCAGCTTTATTTTAACTTCCCCTATAATAATCCTACATCATAAGGGCCTGTAGTCCATAGGACGCTTGGTACCTTGTCCAAGTCTTCGTCAAAAAATGCTGGACGCTGTCGCATTATCACCATTCTCTGTGGGACTTCCTTTTTATCTATCCTTATCCAATATGTGGTGCTCACAAAGAATATTACTTCATTGTCTGTTGGGTCATCTCTGAACATGTAATTGTCAATTATGTCAATCAATCTATACCCTTCTTCGAGAGCTATCTCTGTCCTCCATGGTCTACCCTCAGCCGTTCCTTCGAGCATTGCCATTTCCCTTCGTACTGTGGCCGCTTCTAATTCTAGAGGGATAGTCTGTCCCTCTTCCCCCCCCCCCCTCTTCGTCTATAGGTATATGTGGTCTGGACAAGAATTTTTCAGTTATTTTCAGTCTTTCCCACTGAGCCAGGTAGCAATGTTAATAGAATGTATGTTGCGTTAACAAATCGCCCTCGTTTTACTGAAAAAAGACAAGCAATGGCCCCTTTTTTCCGTGTTCCAATGTGTATTTTAATAGGTATTGCAAATGCCCTCTGTGATTACACGTGTTTTGACGGACAACCCGTCTTTCTCAAATCAGGGCTGGTTGTGGTGAGGAGTTATTGGTGACGGTACCCATTTTCCATATGAATTGACATGCCATTTGAGTGAGATAATCACAATTGGGTTACACAATGATTGGAAAACATGTATAAAAAGAACATTATTTGCAACATATGCAAATATATGTATTGAGTGGCCGTTATGGGAGGGGTAAAAGGTAGTGTTAGGGGATGGTAAAAGAACATCAAAATAATGAGATAATAGAACAAAAGAATAAAGAAAACAGAAAAAACATTTTACATTAATATTTTGATCAATACTCAGGTTTTGCAAATTGTAGAATGTATGGTAATAATGGCTGATTAGCTTGAGTTTACCCAAATACTGATTGCTTGTATGTTTTGCTTTAAGTCTTTTTTGCAAGTCTCGGGTTAAATCCCATCCTAATTGAGGAAAAAACCACATATTTTTACTTGGTGCTAAAAAGAAGTGTATGTTGCCCGTGTGATAGACATGTATATGCTCCAGTTAATGGTGGTTCGTAGCTATTTCAGATTATAAATTGTCACTACTTCTATTCTATTAGCCCCTTACTTTTGGTCCACTCATGTTTTAGCCATTTAAAACTGCTCTATCGCTCTGGCATTGGATAATAAACAAAGAATCATCACAATTCTGCCCTCCTGTTTGTTTCCAAAATAATCGTGTACATAAAATGTTACCAGTTGTCTTAAACGGCAAATGTCCATTCCATAATATCAGGTTAAATCTAAATTCCTTAAATGCATATGGTTGGTTTGATTCACATAATCGTCGCTAGGACTTTTAGTCTCCATACACGTAGCGAGTGTCCATGATTGCCGTGTCAAAGCATTAAATATTACTGGCGGTTTCGTTTCCAAACCAATCTAAGAATACCTGCATCATACAGTGCTGTGGCGCTGTGGCACTGTGAAAGTTGCACGAGTTAACACGTGAGTTTACACTCAAAATAACGATAAGTGGAGCTGAATAAGTCCGCTTACTTCCATGTTTCTTTAGCGTGCAGAAGTGTCCTCATACTACGCGAGCCTGGACCTGGCTCCATTTGGTTGTTGCATTGTTCACGTTGCTTAGCAACATAGTCTTTCCACAGTTACTCGTCTGGCGGCCATATTTTGGGCTAATTCGTGTTATGCTATGAGCCAAATGTTAATTTGTGGGCTGAAAACCCAGATATGGTCTAATTGTCTAAGTATTGGACATTTAGATATATTTTTGCACTGATTTTGTGTAGGAATTGTTACAGACACAATTTGGTTGCCAAATAAGAAAAAATGTGTGATTTGTGGATTAATTTTAAGCAAGTTCACTCTTCTCGAAACCATTCCACCTTTTTTGTTAGAGGTCACGTGTGCTCGAGCCTATTCTTGTTTGAAGGCATTAACTTCAAAGTTTGTAATTTACCCATATTGCCAAATACTATCTATTGCCATTCTTTTTCAGAAAAGGTTTTTTTTACGACTAGTTGGTGTCCACTGGTTAATTAACATTAACATTTCAAGTTAACCTGCAAATTGTTGTGGTTTTGAACGTCCTCTTCAAATGTTAATGTTGACATATCATAACATTCTTTGTTACTATCATGTTGACGTCTGAGTACATTGTATACCATACTTTCTCATCTTTGCAAGATCATCATTTCTCCACTAGATGAGCTGAATTCTCATTACTAGATATACCATCTATAACAGTAATTAAAGAAATGAAGCCATTTTTCATTTCATTGTCTGAATTCGGACCTCTCTCCAATTAGCAAAATTTACAGATCAATTTGGCTTCATGTCTTAATCTCCGTTCCTGATCTCCCCCTCTCGGTCCAAGTGTCACTTTTTTAAGGCCCACAAATCTCAGCAATCTCATGTCATTCCACTGATGATTCTTCTGCCAATGTTGTGCTAAAGGTAAATTGACATCTTGGTTTCCAATGGTTGATAAATGCTCTAATATTCTGGTTCTCAGAATAGTACTTCCTATATAGATCTCCTCACAGGAGCAAATAATAGCATAGATCACAAATTTCGTTTTGCAATTGATGTAGTCCTCAATCTTATGTTTGATTCCATATTTGTCCTTGAAGATGGATGTATTGTCTGATGCGTATTTGCACATTGTGCATGTACCACATTTGCGAAAGCCTTTTGGTAACGGTGGTAACCATGTTGTAGGGTTCGCAGTTTTGATTTCTGGAAGAAAAGGACTCAAAGTTCTCGATTGTTTTTGCACGTTTGAAAATCATAGATGGACTATCTTCAATATATTTCTTCACATGTGGGTCTAATTGTAACGGGCGCCAATTTTTCTTGAGGATTCTTCTCAAAATTGCATGGTCAACACAGTAGGTGGTAATAAAATGTATTTTCTCCATTCTATCTGTCCCCACTTTGTTGGATTGAGGTGTTCTCCTTGTTCAGTTTTGTTGCTTTCGCTCGAGCTGCTGGTGAGTAGTTTGCATTCCTTTTCAAAGTTTCCTTGTTCTGAGCAATTGCTGCAGGCTCTGACAAATTCTCCCTTTGGTATGTTCCTAATTACTGGGTTGTGATGACAGCTCGTGGCAAACAGTTGCGTTCGCCTCAGTATCTTTTCTAAAGGTTTTGGTCTTGAGCGAGTCCTGTGAAACGTATATATTTAGATCCAGGAAATTGATGTCATTTATCTCTTCCATAGGACTACATTCTGTTCGTATGTTTCATCTGCGTAAATGTATTTGTCATCATACATGGCCATTACTAAATTTGCGAGGGCCGGGGCATATTTGATCCCCATCGCTACCCCTCTAGTTTGTTTATTGAAGTCCCCATTGAAGATGAAAACGTTGTTCTGTAGTGTTAGTAGTAGCATTTCTTTGAGCATGCTCACTGATTGTGTTTTCTAAGGGAACTGCATCCAATTTTCAATCTATTGTTTCAATAGCTGTATCCTGCCTAATGGACGTGTATAAGGATTTGACATCCCAAGTCGAAAGTGTGTAGTCCTTGTGCCATTTTACTGAAGTCAATTTGATTAATGAAGTCGAGTCTCTCAAGTAGGATTTGGTTGTGGTCACCAGAGGTCTTAAAACATTGTCAATGTAGTCTGCCATGTTCATGGTGGCCCACCCTATTCCACTCAGAATCGGTCTTCCTTCGGGGATTGTTTCATATGTCTTGTGGATTTTTGGCAAGAAATATGGTCGGTATGATTGGTTGTTTCATGTCCAGAAAATATTTCTCTTCGTCCGTGATGAGCCCTTGTCTGTGCCAAGTAGTGATGGCATCCCTTAGTTCCGATATTATTTCCATTTTGGGGTTGGTTTGTAATTTGACATAGCAGCCCGGTATGTTCAAGTGATTCATTGCCATCACTACATAATCTTTTCAATTCATGACAACTATCTTCCCTCCCTTGTCTGCTCCTTTAATAACCAGAACATGATTTTGTTTTAGGTCAAAGAGGGCCTTTCTTTCCATGTTGGTCAAATCGTCGTTTGTGTATTTGGCTGGTTTACTGTTCTTTAATCTAACATCCATAAGGTAATTAAGGTCTTTAGTGACTGATATGTAAAAAGTATCTACTAGGTTTTCAGGCATCAATTGTGGTGTAAATTTGGATTTAGATTTAATTTCTTTGATTGCTAGACCGCTCTGTCATATTTTTAACTCGTGCATAGTTTCATGAATAGATCGTTCCCTGGTCTCCTGTAAGGATCGAAGGAGATGTATATTGGTCAAATCTTCAATAGTGAGACTGCTCTCTTCAACTTCTGGTTCCTTTGTACGAAAAGCTGAGACTTGTGTAGCAGTGTTTTTTTAATTTCAGTTTCCTCACAAATTTAAATGGATCTATATGTACCTCTGTATTATGAAAGTGTGTGGCTGGTGCAAACGTAAGTCCCTTGTTTAGCAGTGTAATTTCATCTGGTTTCAATTGGTAATCTGATAAATTTAGAACTAATTAATTTATTTGTTCCTTTTTGCTACTTCTCTTGCTCCTGCTCTTGTGAGGCATCTGAAGTCCTTGTGCATGGGGATTCCCGGTGTCTACCACTCCCCCGCTTGCCCTCCTCCTGCAGATGGGGGTTGTTGGTTTGTCTGTTGTGGTAATAAAAAACTAACTTGTTTTTGGTAAGTAATCCTATTGCCTTTTTTGTATCTCCTAATCTGATTAAGGAATCCTTGTCCTTCTGTTCTCTGTTGGGTCGGTTTCTTTATCTTGATCCCCTTCTGAGTCTGCATCAGAACTCCCAGGTGAAGTGTTTGGAGTGCTTTCTTGTGAGACTGGTTTGGTAAATTGTCTGTATTTGTCCTGAAAAGTGTACACTTTGTCGTCTTGATAATCTCGATTGTCTCTGAAAAATGTCCTCATCTTTCTTAGTTTGATCTCATCCTGGTAATCTTTAAGAATTTCATACATTTTTTGATAGTTCTTCTCTTTGGTGACTTCTAACGCTTTCGCCTCTTTGATTTCTTTCTTAATTACTTCTATTTGTTCTGTTAATAGAATGCTCACCCCATAAAATCTATGGCTTGATTGGAACACCTTGCAGAGCCATTTGCCCTGTGAACGCCAGTAGAAACTCACCCACGTGGGTATTCCAGGAGTAGAACACACTATCCCTTTGTCAGTAAATGAAAATGTCATGTTAAGTTTTCTCATCAAATTTATTCCCAAAATGTTAACTGGTCTATCGTGAATAAAAAAATGGAACAGACATCTCACGCTCTCCTATACAGACTGGTAATTCATCATTCATCAGTAAGAGGAACTCAACTTTTAGCTCCAGAGAACCCTTGAGCATTCATGGCAATTCCGGACATTGGTTATTTTCCCTCATATACGTGAACGAGTAGCCCCAGTGCCTACTAAAAAAAGATTTGCCTCCTATTTGTGACATCGACCCTTGGTTCCTCTTGGGGGTGGTCTGGTGTCACAGATAGTACTGAACACATTGTCACCCTGTCAGCTGTCCTATTGTGGGTATATGCACACCCCTGTACCTGTGAAGGGATTCGCTACCACTACAGTGGCACCTCCTAGTCTAGGTGTCAGTAGTTGCCCTTTGTTTGCATACTGCTGTGCCTGAATGGGAGGCGTGTTGCGATTGCCCTTGCAGTGGATTCATTTGTACCTGCACTGGTTGCTGTTTCCTTGTTGCATTCACGGCACTTGTGTCGATATGCTGTCTGATCTTTGGCAAACCCTTCCCAAGCTTGTGCACTATATGGTCGAGGATACGCTGCCCCCTCTTCCCCCCCCCTTGTGAATTGTTTATTCTGTACATTCCCTTGGCTCCCATATAAGCGTGCAATGTGTACTACCATCCCACAAGTCCAACATACAGCAGTAGACGTCTGACTAGTCCCCCTTGATTGAATCCTCCTTGCACATTCTGATTCTCGTTTTGCGCATTTTAAAACCCTCCTTGATTGTTTTGAAATCCACCCCTTCCTCTATATTCCATACCTCTGCCTTGTGGCATGAACCCATTTCCTCCTTGTTCCATTGGGCGCTGATTATTCGTCTGCGATGTACCCGCTGTATCCTCGGCCCTTCTCTTGTCAATACTGCCCCTTCGAAGGGATTGTGTCCTCCGACGTATTCCTTATCTTAGATATCTCTTTCCAGCTTTGCGGGCCTCGGAAATATTTTCTCTCTAGAGGGCGCTGCGCGTCGACGTTCCGCCGAGTCGATGTCCCTCGACAGCCGCCGCGTCGACGTCATCCTGCCTATAAAGGCCGCGCGCAGCGTCCGTTGCTCAGTTCCGTTTTTCCGCGCTTACTCAGTGCCTCGGAATATCGTTGCTCAGTTTCGTAGAGAATTATTCCAATTTCCTCGAGATATTCGATCCATACTCGATGGCTTCCTCGTCTGAACCGACAACCCCTCGGTCCGGCTTTAAAAAATGCCGAGACTGTGGGGATGTCGCTGACTGACCCTCACAGGGTCTGTCTGTGGTGTTTGGGAGCTGAACACCATTGTTCGGAGTGCGAGGACTGTATGTCCATGATAGCTAAGGCCCTGAATGAGCGTAGGGGGAAGCTGGAAAAAGGTAAGACTTCTAAAGCTTCTTCTTCCTCGACGAAGTCGAGACATTCGCCTCCTCGTCACCATTCGCGCTCCAGGTCTCGAAGCGGGTCCCATCACTCCTCGAGATCGAAGCACTCGAAAAGGAGATGCCGAAGATCCCCTTTTTCGTTGTCCTCTTCCTCTGTTTCACCTAAGAGAATCCCTTGCCCCACGAAACATAGTTCCCGGGCTGAATGGGAGGAATTCCGAAAAAATATGATGAGCGTCTTCGAGAAAGCGGCCTCGACCCCCTCGAAGACTGCCGAGAGCGATGCTCTGGTCGAAAGACCCGAAGGTCCAAAACGCCGCGAGTCGCAGTACCCGGCGAAGGAAGCTTCTCGAGCGCGTCACGAACCCTCGAGTAAAGCAAAGACCTCGAATCTTTCTTCGAAGGTTCCGTCAACAAAGGTTCCGTCCACGCCGAGATCGGTGTCTTCGACGCCGTTGTCGAAGGGACCTTCAACACATGGGTCTGTCGACTCAACGCTATCCTCAACATCGGCGTCGACGCCAAGGAAAGTCACGGTTGCGGCGCACCCAGTGGCTATTCCCAGGTCTTTGAAGAGATTGTCGACATCTTCAAGCAGAATTCCAATTCTATCGAGGACCTCGAGGCCTCTACCTTTGTTTTCGACGCCACGTTCGAAGCCTTCGGCGTCGACGACATCGACGTTTTCGAGGCCGATTACAAGTTTGGCACCCTCTGCCTTGGAGATGGGTTTCACACCCTTTGTGAGTTCAGACCAATTGAGAACAATGTCCTCAATTATGGAAGAGGGAGAACTATCTGACCAAGAAGAGACATTTGAGTTGCAGGGATCTGCAACCCCAGTTCAAGAGGAGTTATCCTCAGAGGAACGCAGATTAAAGGAACTCCATGATTCCTTACATGAGGCAAGTGGTTTAGACACTTCCCCATAAGTGGAGTTCGCTAGGCCAGACCCAGGGGAGCATGCTGAAACCCCTTATAGAGCCTTAATGGCCAGGATCACAGAATTTATGGGGTGGTCAACACCTTCACAGGCTTTCCAACAGGATGACCTCACGGATATTCTTGATAAAGGTCCACAAGAGGATCCTGTAGTACCTTTTCATAAAGCTCTTCAAAGAAAAATCATGACGAACTGGGAAACCCCAGATGTAGTCCCGGCAGTAAATAAAAAACTGTCTACCAAATACAGGGTATCTTCTGCAGACCTGGAGTTTTTGTCCAAACACCCATCCCCAGAAAGTCTGGTGGTACAGGCAGCATCTTCTACGGACATCAAGACTGCTTACCCTACCGTCCCACAGGACAGGGACGATATAAAATACGATGCTATGGCTAAGAAAGTCTTTTCGGCATGTAGCATGGCGTTAAAATCTATTAATGCTACTTGCACCCTTGCTAGATTTAGCCATACACTTTGGGAGTGTGCTTCTACAGCGGCTGACTGCATCCCGGAGGGAGAAGAAGGGGAGGCGTTCCTAAATATCATAAAGGACGGTAAAGACGCTATGTGCGAATCCCTCCAGACGGGCATTGATTCGGCTGACGGTATCAGCAGAGCAATGGCGGCAAGTACAACAACCAGGAGATTTGCTTGGTTGAGAGTCTGGTTTTGCCCCAGATGTGCAAGCCAGGCTCTTGAACATACCATTTGATGGCTCTTCTTTGTTTGGGAAAAAGGCGGATGACAGTTTAGAAAAACTGCAAACATCAAAGGCAGCAGCAAAATCCCTAGGCGCTGCAATCCGTCAGACACCTTTTCGTCCCACAGGAACCTCTGCGAGAGGCAAGTCCTTTCGCTTCTACTCCGCATTCGGAAGAGGTAGAGGACGACCGGCTCAAAGGGGACAAAGAAGAACTACCCGAGGTGGACGGGGTAGATATTCAAAAGCCGCAGCAACAGCAGGTGCCTCTTTACCATCGGCATCTGCATCAGCCGCCCCAAAACCACTCTGAGGACTTCCCTCACAAGACACCTGTAGGAGGCAGGTTAACTCAACATCTCGCGGAATGGCAGGCTATCACGTCAGATGCTTGGGCATTGGAGACAGTTGCACAAGGTTACTGCCTGCCTCTCCTACGCATACCTCAGAGTCATCCACCGGGGATCAGCTCTCAAAAAGCTCCAGATCCACTACTCTTGCAGGAAATTTTAGACCTGCTAGAGGAAGGTGCCATAGAACCGGTACCTGTAGCGGAGAGGAACAAGGGCTGGTACTCCCCTTACTTTCTCATTCCAAAGAAAGACGGAGGACTGAGACCCATCTTGGACTTGCGAGAATTGAACAAATTACTCAGGAAAGACAAATTCAAGATGGTAACTCTTTCTCAGATCCTTCAGGCCCTTCAGTTCCAGGACTGGTTGGTATCTCTGGACCTTCAGGACGCTTATTTCCATGTGCCAATCCATCTCAAACACAGGAAATACCTGAGGTTCACAATTGGCAACTCTCATTATCAATTTCGAGTGCTGCCATTTGGGCTGACCTCCGCCCCGAGGGTCTTCACCAAGTTAATGTCGGTAGTGGCTGCAAGTCTAAGGAGGGAAGGGATTCACGTCTACCCCTACCTGGATGATTGGTTGATCAGAGCTGTATCTTCGGAACAAGCTCAAATCCAGCTAGATCATGTTTGCCACTCCCTTCAGACTGGGCTTCTCCCTCAATTTAAAGAAGTCACAAATGATACCATCGCAGAGACTCCAGTTCATCGGAGCAATCCTGGACACTTCCCTGGGAAAAGCCTCGCCACCAGAGGTGAGGGCTCAAGATATTCTACAGATGGTCACCAAGTTTCAAAATGCCCAACGTCTCCCAGCCTTCGACTTTTTGAGGTTGCTAGGCTTCATGGCATCCTGCATTTTCCTAGTGCCAGAGGCTCGCCTGAGAATGAGATCCCTCCAGTGGGCACGGAGAACTCAGTGGTCACAATTCTCAGGGAGAATGACAGATCTTCTTCAGGTTCCCGACAGGGTGGCTCAAGACCTTCAGTGGTGGGCCTGTCAGGAGAACATTCTGAAAGGAGAGCAGTTTTGGCAACCCTGGCCGGAGATAACAATAGTCACGGATGCCTCACTCACGGGGTGGGGAGCCCACGCCAACGACTTGACCATCAGCGGTCGTTGGTCTCCATCAGAGTCCAGACTACATATCAACCTGTTAGAGCTGAGGGCCATCAGACTTGCACTGAAGGCTTTTCTGCCATCTGTACAAGGAAAGAATGTCCTGATAATGACGGACAACACAGTGGCCATGCATTACCTAAACAAAAGAGGAGGCGGAGGATCACTACCTCTGTGCAGAGAGGCGATGCCGCTCTGATTTTGGGCAATCCAACAAGGAATCTCTCTATCGGCAGTTCACCTAGCCGGAGAGAAGAACTTGACAGCGGATGCTCTGAGCAGGCAGAGCAGTCTCCCACGAGTGGGAACTAGCTCAGGAAGTCCTTCAAGAGATCTTCGCCCTTTGGGGAACCCCTCAGGTGGATCAGTTCGCCACCAGTGCCAACAGGAAGTGCGATCTGTTCTGTTCTGTTCAAGGGAATTTTCCCCGAGAGGAGCTCTGGGAGACGCGTTCATAGTGGACTGGGAGTTTCCGCTCCTGTACGCGTTTCCACCGGTCCCCGTCATTCCTCAAATGATCAGGAGGTTGAGAAGATTCCGGAAAACCATGATCCTAATTGCCCCGATTGGGCCAGGAGAACGTGGTACCCCGACCTTCTAGACTTGTCCATCTGCCCTCCAATTCGACTTCCACTCAGAGAACCTGCTCTCACAGAAGGGAGGTCAGGTTCTCCCTCCAGACATCAAAACCCTCAACCTTCACGCTTGGCTTCTGAAAGGCTGAGGTACAAGGATTGGGACCTCCCTGATGACGTTATGGAGGTGTTGCTTTCGGCAAGAAGGCCAGCAACAAAATCTTTATACCGCTGCCGTTGGAACAGATTTTGCAGCTGCTGTAGGGAAAAGAATATCGATCCCTTTTCATGTGGTGCACCAATGGTTTTGTCCTTCCTACTTTATTTAGCGAATTCAGGCCTTCAAGTTGGCACCATCAAGGGCTATCTCGCAGCGCTATCCATCTTTAAGCGCACTGCGGAAGAACCATCCTATTTCAAGTTACCCTTGGTAATACAGTTTCTAAAGGGGTTAACTAACGTTTATCCCCCAAGACCATTCCAGGTTCCCCTATGGGATTTAAATTTAGTCCCTAACTTTCCTGATGGGCACACCTTTCGAACCACTCCACTCTTGTTCGTTAAGATTTCTTACCCTTAAGACTGTTTTATTAGTAGCACTTACATCTGCTAGAAGGGTGAGCGAGTTACAAGCTCTTTCTTGTAAACCCCCTCATACAATCTTTCACAAAGACAAAGTTGTTCTGCAAGTGAAGCCTAATTTCCTCCCAAAGGTGGTTTCTGAATTTCATATCACACAGATTACCCTTCCATCTTTCTATCCCCCTCCCCATCCGGGCAAAGAGGAAGAGAGGTTACACAGGCTGGACCCAAGCAGGGCTTTAAGTTTTTACATTAGTAGACTGGCTAGGATAAGACAAGCAGACCAGCTGTTTGTAGGCTACGCAGGTCACAAGCTGGGGTTACCGATAACTAAGCAGACCATTTCCAGATGGATCATTTTAGCCATTTTGGAATGTTATAAACTGGCAGGAAAAGAGCCCCCTCAAAATCTTAGGGCTCATTCGACCAGAGGTATCGCAGCTTCATCGGCCCTCAAAAGAGGAGTGCCGGTTAGAGAGATATGTGCGGCTGCCACATGGTCGTCCGTCCATACCTTTACACGGTTTTACAACTTGGATTCCTCCTCCAGTCAGGAAACTAGGTTTGGGAGGGCAGTATTGCACTCTATTCATCAATAAGAGGAAGCATGAAGTCAGTACTCCCACCTACAATAACAGAATACTGCTATGGGAGCCTATCTAAGATAAGGAATACGTCGGAGGACACAATCCCTTCGAAGAACAAGTTACTTCTTACCTTTTAACTTTCTTTCGATGGGATGTTCCTCCAACATATTCCTTATCGACCCTCCCATCCATCCCCGCAGTACTACTTCCCTTGTTGTTGCAGCTTACGCTCCTTCCGGGTGATTAGTCTAGTCCAGAAAGAATTATTGTGGGCTACAAAACGGAACTGAGCAACGGACGCTGCGCGCGGCCTTTATAGGCAGGATGACGTCGACATCGATACGGCGGCTGTCGAGGGACATCGACTCTGCGGACGTCGACGCGCAGCGCCCTCTAGAGAGAAAAAATGTCTGAGGCCAGCAAAGCTGGAAAGAGATATCTAAGATAAGGAATACGTCGGAACATCCTATCGTAAGAACATTACAAGGTAAGAAGTAACTTGTTCTTCTATGGCGTATTTTAACAATTTCTTATGAACTAATTTAGCTTCCTCAGTTTTTCTAGCCTCCTCTCTTGTTTTTCACATGCAATAGCCAATAGTGATGCACTATTGTCAACTGTATCTCAGCCCACGGTATGGCTTCCTTTTCCACAAGTTTCTTCATCTGTCTATGTACTTGCTTGGGCAACCCTTGATATAGAATGTGGTAAAATAATGCCACTATTTTTCCCACAGCTTTCGTTTCAAGAGTTCACTGCTCTTGAATGTCCTGAATGTAAGCAATAGGGTCTTCATCTTCCTTCATCTCATGTGTCATAATTGCACCCATATCTGTGTCTGGATACTGTACCCTGAGAGCCCTCCACACGAGCGTTCCACCATGCACTGTGTTTTGTCACACTTGCATATCCTGCTCTCTTCCATGTGTCATCGGCTCTCCTTTCCAATAACAGCCTCCAAGAGACCGTTAATGTCCCCTATGGCCAGCGTGTTTCCTCCTGTCATTTTTTTTTTTCTAATTCATATAGTCATTTCCCAGCACTCTGTCAAACTTTGGAGCTTGCATCTTAAATTGTCCTTGTCCATCTGCGGCCATGTAATATACTGTGGTCTTGCTCCCCCTTTTTTCCAATAAGGAAACCATAATCCACAATTGGCTCCCATTGTCTGCCCATCCATGGCAGGGACGACCATTCCTGGCCGTCTCCTCGTTGGTAACGATCTTAATCTGCTCTCTTATGGCTATGATTCTGCCATCTTAAAATGCAATTGTCCTCTGGGACATTCTGGATATGGTATGGGATCTGGCGTCGTATCTTTAAGTTGTTCCAGATCCGACCACCTACTTTATCTATCTGTAGGCGGCCTTCAGGGGCGCATACACTTCCTTCCTCTTCCCCATTGAACGATTCTCTGTCCTCGTCTGACATGTGTTGTCCCCAAGAGGTATGACTACTCTCCCCTTCAACCTGGTCTAGGTTCAGCTTACTTAAGGACAGGGTTCTATGTTCAAGGTGAAACTGATTTTCTTCCTCATTTTTGTGGTTTAAGTGCTGGAGCACATCCCCTTTCCCTCGATTTTCATAACTGCTACTTCCCTTTGATTCCTGATAGGGAGCATCGCAGATAGGATCAATCCTATGTCAACATTTTCCTCTTCTAATGCTACTCTAGATGTCCCTGGCGTTACTCCTTTAACGGAAGGAACTCTTCCTTTCTGTCCCACTATATTGTTGGACTTGGCTCCATCAGCTCCTTTCAATGCAGTGAATATCAAACTTCTGTTTTCTCCTCTTACGTTCTAACTCTTCATCTAATTCTCTTTGTTTTCTTGCCTCCCTTCTCATCTCCTTGTCTTATCTCTTTTCTCTCCTCACTCCCGCTCTTTTCTTCTCTTCCTTTCTCTTCTCTCCTCATCTTCCATTGCTCTCTGCCTATTGTCATACTTTTTGTTCTTCTGCCCTCTCTTCGTTCTTTTGTTGCCCCTCCTGATACATCTGCTCTCGCCGCTCTTTTAAGTTAGTCTCCCTTCTATCTTGCTTCATGTTCCGTCTTTTCTATGCTGTTCGTCTTGGTCTTCTTTGCCTTACTTCCTCAAAGCTTTTCCCATCTAGCATGAGTAATATCTGTCCTTCCATTCATTCTGTCCGAGCGTTAATCCAGTAAGCTTTCTTTCTCTCCTTTCCATCTCTTAATCGCCCGTTCTATTTCTGTCGATACATTTGATCATTCACTTTTCTTTTCCTTGACTTGTATGATCTTAAAGATCTCATTTTCTCTTGCTCTCCCCTGGAATATCGTCAGTACTGTATGCGGGTGGTTCGTATATCAAATTACTATACCCTGCCACTGCCGTCGGTACCTTTTTAACGGATACAACCCTACGTCTTCCATATCAACACCTTTCACTTCAGGCAAGGCAAGGGGAGCTGAAGGCTCGCACCTTCCACCTTACTCTGACTAAGCATCCACTCCTCAGGTGGCGGATCTTCTTTCTTCCTGATACATTTTCCAAAGCTCTAAATTGGCTAACCTTCTCTTCCTTCCCCTTCTATGCAGCTTGCAAGTATGTGGTCATGCGTTGCAATACCACTTTTGACAACAATCACCCTTGTGGCCAAGGCATGAACATCTTATCTGCTGTGCTTTTCATCCATTCCAGACTATACTGTTTGAGCTTGGGCATGTGCTTTGGCAATCTCTTACATATATGCTTCAGAGGAGTGACCGCTCACATTGTGACGAGTCTCAATGACTGTCAATACTTACCAGTTTTGACATAAAACGGCTTTCACCACTTTTTAATACCTTTTTAAAACAACAAATATGAGCACACTCCAACAATCGCTACTCAATCCTCTACTCTTTTTCAATGATCTGTCTGACTGAATTGGTACCAATTTCTTCACTAAGACATTTACTTAAAACTTCTCAATTCTTCTCAACAATAATTTCACAGCTTCTACTGCCTCCTCAATGATATGATATGGCATTTATAACGCGCCTATACACAAGTGCTTCAAGGCGCGATGAGGCAAGGGAGGGGGAACGGAGGGACGACGGACAACGATCATACTAGGCCAAGTGTCATTCAGATCGCAAGTGCAGGGGGGAGGGAGGGGACAGTGCAGTACATGAGGATAATGGAATAAATAACAATAGAAAGGTACGGCCTACAGGTTGCAAGTGCAAGGGTAAAAGGGTAAGTGCAGGCATCGGGTGTCAAGTGCTGGTGGTGATACAGGAACAGTCCTAAGTGCGGGGTTAATGCGGAGGGCAGTGCAGGTGTGCGACTGGCGGAGAAGGGGACCTGGGCACGGGATCCGAGGGTGGCCAGGTAAACCAGTGCAGTGTCAGCCAGGAAATCGGCAGAGAATTGGAGGAGCAAAGAGTTTTTCAGTTGTTTCCAGAACCAGAGATGGTTCTCAAGTTTCAGGGGAGTAGGGAGGCTGTTCCAGAGGGAGGCCCCGGCCGAAGAAAGTGATCTACCACCAACTCGTTGCTTGGAGAAGCAAAGGACCCTGAGGGAGTTGGAGGCGGAAGAGCAAAGAGCTCGAGAAGGAAAATATTTAGGAAGAGAGAGTTGAAGGTATAGAGGCCCCAGAATGCCTTGTGGACAATGCAGAGGGCTTTTAACTTAATCCTCGCAGCCACTGGGAGCCAGTACAGAGATTTCAGTCCTGGAGAGAGATGATCTCTGGGCTCGAGGCCAAGGACAAGTCTTGCAGTCCGGTTCTGGATGAGTTGCAGAGGGCAGAGCGTAGAAGCAGGCAGATTTAGAAAGAGGCTGTTGCAATAGTCAAGCCTAGAGTGAACCAGAGCTCTGGAGACAGTGAAGGGGGGGGAAGGAGAAGAAAGGAAGGATACCTCTGAGGAGGTGCAGCTGGAAGTTCAATTTCTTAGAAACCTCTGAGATGTGAGGAGAGGAGGAGTCTGGAGTCAAAGATGACCAAGAGGTTTTTAGCCTCACAGGTGAGAGCAGGGAGAGGGCCAAGAGGCCGGCCAGAGAGTGACCGGAAAGGAAGTGTGCTGATGAGGAGAATCTAGGTCTTGCTGGCATTAAGGCAGAGATCATTGGCGGCACACCACTCCTGGATGGCGGACAGTCAGAGATGAGGGAGGGAGAAGAGGTGGCTGAGGGTAGCCTGAAAATTAGCCGAGTGTCATCCGCATAGCACTGGAATTTGGGGCAGAGCACAGCAATACTGTGGGCAAGTAGTGCCAGGTATTGGTTGAACAGTCAGGGAGAGAGATTAGACCCCCCTGGGGTACAACACAGGTAGAGATAAAGATAGAGGAGATGAAGGACCCGAGTTGAACCTGGGAGGCTACTTCTACTTCATCAGACAAACAAGATCACTTAGTCGACTTTTCACATTTAAGCCATGGTGATTTCCCATTGTTCTCCTCGCCCCTAATCCATACTCTGATCTGAGTTTAGCTCGTCTTCCTATATGTACCTGTTCATACGTAGCCTAATGGCCACTACTGGGGTGTAAGACGACCTCTTATGTACTCTTGAGTCAGGACTCATTAGGTGCCATCTCTATTTCGAATGGATTGTGTCCTCCCACGTATTCGTCATTTTAGATAGTCGCCAGCTTGCTGCTTCTTTTGGAAAAAGAATTTGCCAGAGGGCGCTATGCTCAAGGCCGCATAGCTTGGTCCCTCGAAGGCCGCTGTCGACGTCCTCCGTTGTATAAAGGGCTCGAGCCGCGCCTGTTGGTTCAGTTCCGTTTTTCCGAGCTTCTGCTTTGTGTATTGAAAACGGCGCATCAGTTTTTCTCATCGAGAAAGGTCTTCTTCCTCAACCCCGACAACACCCAAGACGGGTTTTAAAGTGTCTCAAATGCGGAAGAAAGATGTCCGTTACGGATCCTCACTGCAACAGTCTTTGGTGCCTTAGTCCTGATCACTGAAACGGCTAGTGCGGGTCGTGTCAGGCTATGTCGAACAAGGCTCTCCAGGAACGCCAAGGTAAGCTACCGGTGGGGGAAGAGTATTTCAAGTCTGCAAAAAGACTAAGACTCGAGAATCGAGAATAAAATCTCGTCCTGAGTCGAGGCGATCGAGGTCAAAGTCGCTAAAGGAAGTCCTCTTCCTAGTCATCAAAAAACCGACGTCATAGATCCGTCATGATCACTGCTTCCAAGGAGCCAGGACCAGCCCAAAGTCCTTGGAAGCAGGCCCCTAATCCTAAGCCTAGGCACCAGCCGGTCCCCACTGGGACCTTTTGGACCTTGTCCTGGCGCCGGTGGCACCAGGCTCATCAAAGCCATCGGTCCCGGCACTGGAAGCGCCGGGCTCATAATATGTGTGAAGATGCTTGGGTGGACTTACCTGCAGCAGACCAGGCTGCTTACTTACCAGCTACATAGGAATCCTCTGTAAGCCGGAACTATTTTCTTACCTGGGTGGGGCAAGCTCCACGCCCTGGATACAACACTGGAACTCTTCTGGAACAGGAACTCTTTTCTTACCTAGGCGGGGCCGTGGAGGAAGACGCCTCATCACTCCTAGGCTATTTAAACCACACCCGATTGATGAAGCGTGCTTCGCGTTATTCTGCATCTGCAGCAGAACGCTCACCGAGTCTGTTCCAGCTTTTCTTCTTCCGATCCTGTACCTGCAAGAACAATACTTACCATTCCAGTATCCAGTCTTCAGCAGCGCCTGTAAAAGACAAGAAACAACAGGTTAGCACGGCGACTTCACATGCAACGCATTCCTTACCTGGTCCATCGGCAGCGACCATTTCTTCAGGCTGCACCTCTGCCTGTGGAGACAAAAGCATAGTTATTACTTACCGGCACTCCGCGAATTCCGGATGTTTTCAACGCTGCAACCCAGCATCTGAAAGACAAAAGAAGAGACATTAGACAGGTATTTACTTACGCCCATCGCGATCACCACAATAGAGCGCCTGCAACTACTCCGGCGTTTTCCAGCATCTCTTCAGCACGAACTCACAGCTGTGAAGGAAAGAGACAGTTAAAGCGCTTGCATTTACTTACGCATTTCCAAGCGCTTCTTTCCAAGGCTCTGGCTCCAGCTTTGGCTCTCTTCATTCCATCTTCTAACACAAGAGAAGAAAGCATTATTCCGAGCCCTGTTCAATACTTACGTGTCCACGCATCTAAAGACTATATGGACTAAAAGGTGTCCGGAAACTCACCGCTCGTGCTGTTAACGGCGGTTGCGATCCTCTGATGTTAAGAGGCCTACGTTTCACCCAGTGAGGGAACTGGCAACGGCACCCTGCACCAGACGCAGATGGAGAGTCCAGCATTCACCTATCTAAGGTGAGCACGTTGACCTGGGGGCTCTACGGAGAAGCTTAGAAGAGAGAGAGAGAGAGAAGGACACTCAATTGCCCAGATCTTTAACCCCATATATTCTTTCACCTGCAGAAATCTCACCCTTCGAGTTCGACACACAGTGCGAAGAGGCTCAGCCCCAGAAGCCAATCGAGTCCTGCACATCACTTTTCGAGTCACAGGGCCTCATTACACGGAAGGCGGTAATGGTTAACGGCCACCGTTAATGGTAACGGTGACCGTTAACCATTACCGCCTTACTACGAGGTCCCTTAGCGGGTTGGTGCTTTAACGCCTGCTTTTCGCAGGCGTTAAAAACCAACCCGCTAAGGAACCTCGGAGCTAATTACGGCACCGCAAAATTGCGGTGCCGTAATTAGCGCCTTCCCCATTCCCATAGAGCCCTATGGGGCAGAAATGGGAATGGGGAAGGGCAATGGCGGAAGGGGGATTTACCGCCCCACCAACCTTGGAATGGGGCGCTAAATCCCCTTTCCGCCAAGGCGGTGCCGGTATTTTACCGGCATGAGCCATGGCGCTAATAGCGCCATGGCTCACCGCCTTCCGTGTAATGAGGCCCACAGACACCTTCCTGCCTAGACCAGCGCCTCCGTGGGAATCAGGTGAGCGTTACAGAACGCGAAGCCCACCACAAAACTCCTACCCAGGCGCAATGGAAACCTCAGACACAGACCAACTGGCCCGATTGCTTGGGGAACTAAGAGCCGAGGTACATGCAGCTCGTCAGGAAACAAACTCTTTGAGAAGAGAGCTGATAATATCCAAGGAGCGAACGGAGGACCTCGCTAGGCAATTACTACAAACGCAGGCAGGACAGACTCCTTTGCCCACTCCAGGAGTAAGTTATCCTTCAGCATCCTCAAATCCAGTGCAAATCAATCTACCCGGTAATGTGCCTTTGGCTCCACCCGAACGCTTTTCTGGTGACCCAAAGAAATTTGCAGTGTTTATCAACCAGTGCCGCCTACACTTCTTATGTCGCCCAGCTACCTTTCCAACAGACCAGACCAAGGTGGCTTTTGTGCTTTCTTATCTCAGTGGCAGTGCCGCAGATTGGTCGATCCCTTTGGTCACTCAGTATGATCCGGTCCTTCACGATTTTCAGGCCTTCCAGTCCAGCATGGAGAAACTGTTCGCAAGACATGCTTAAGGGCAGGCCTTGGACAATGAACTCCTTTCGTTACGACAGGGTAATCAAGACCTCTTGACTTATATTGCCTCATTCAACAGACTTATAGTGGAAACTCAATGGCCGGAGGATAAAAGAATAACGCTTTTCTACAGAGGCCTGCGTGGAGAGCTCAAGGATGTGTTAGCTCAAATTGTGAATCCTCCACAAGAATGCTCAGACTATATTGACTTAGTTGTCCAATTGGACCACAGATTACAGAACAGGAAGGCTGATCGTTCCAAATTTGATACCCGAGTATTTTCTAAACCACAGACCTCTACTAGGGGAGCTGACACCGTGGAACCCATGCAACTAGGGGGCATGAAAGGACCTTTAACTCAAAAGGAGCGGGAAAGAAGAAGACAGCTGCAATTATGCCTCTATTGCGGAAACTCGGGGCACTTTCTTCGAGACTGCCCAGTGAAACCAGCTACGAAGGCTGTAGGAGCCGCAGATACCTGTACCCAAAATTCTGAGCAGGGAAACGACCTAGCCCGACAAGTGTAGAGGTCCTCTTGCCGAGCATTAAAATCTGTCCCGTGACCTCGCATTTCGTGGTGCCTATGGTCCTCATTAGCCCAGAACGTCCGGATCGTTTGCATGCAATTGAAGCTTACATCGAGAGCGGAGCAATCGGTAATTATGTGGACCGTGAAATGGTATCAAGGATGAATCTACCTCTTGTCCCTAAGGCAGTAAAAGATGTCATTACTACAGTGGATGGCACGGAGATAGCCTCCGGACCAGTAACGCATGCCACCCAAGAAGTGAAGTTAGTGAGCCAAGATGGACACCGGGAGAAAATCGTGTTCGATGTGATCAAGGCCCCTCAGTTCCAGATCATTCTGGGAATTACTTGGTTAGAGAAGCACAATCCTCAGATCGATTGGCGAGCAAAGACGGTTCAGTTTCCAGAATGTTTTACCACTTGTTATCCTCGGCCTGATGTTTCACTGGCAGCGATCTCTTCCGAGGTTCCCAAATTACCTCCCGAATACCAGGAATTCCAAGACGTCTTTCAGAAGGACCAAGCTAACACCCTGCCTCCTCATAGGTCCTACGACTGTCAAATAGACCTGATACCCGGAACAACTCCTCCTTGCAGTAGGATTTATGCCCTCACCGAGCCAGAGAATCTTCACCTCAGACAATATCTGGACCAATACCTAGCTAACGGGTTTATCCGTCCTTCAAAATCTCCAGCTTCCTCGGCTTTGTTCTTCGTTCCGAAAAAGGAAGGAGACCTTAGGACTTGCATAGATTACCGCGCCCTGAATCAAATCACCGTTAAAAACAGATACCCGTTACCTTTGATCCCTGAACTCCTGGACCAAGTCAAAGACGCATGTATTTATACAAAGTTGGATCTCAGAGGAGCCTACCACTTGGTACGAATAAAAGAGGGCGATGAATGGAAGACGGCATTCCGCACTAAGTATGGGCTGTTCGAATATCAAGTGATGCCCTTTGGACTTTGTAACGCTCCTGCCGCTTTCCAGTATTTTATGAACGATGTCCTTGGAGAACTCATAGATGTGTGTGTTGTTGTCTACATTGATGACATCCTCGTCTATTCATCATCTGAAGAGGAACACCAGAGACACGTCAAAGAGGTTCTCGAGAGATTGCGTCAACATAACCTTTTTGCTAAGCTTGAAAAATGCGTTTTCAACGTAACTGAAGTTGAGTTCCTGGGATTCATATTGTCACCTAACGGAGTCCATATGGATTCAAAGAAAGTCGATGCAATCATTAAGTGGCCATCACCAACCTCTGTAAAAGGAGTTCAAAGCATGTTAGGCTTCGCTAACTTTTACCGCAGATTCATTCCTGAATTCTCTCGGATAGTCCAGCCCATCACCGCTCTGTTAAAGAAGAACAAACGTTTTGAGTGGTCTACTGAAGCAGAACAAGCTTTTCAGGACTTAAAAGCTAAATTCATTTCTGCACCTGTTCTAAAACATCCTCGCCCAGAACTCCCCTACATCGTGGAAACGGATGCTTCTAGTCTTGCTATGGGGGCAGTTTTATCACAAAGAGATCCGGTCACACACCAATTACATCCTGTAGCCTTTTGGTCCCGCAAATTCTCGGCTCCCGAGATCAACTATTCAATTACAGACAAGGAACTTTTAGCTATCAGATCGGCCTTTAAAGCCTGGCGGCATTATCTTTTGGGAGCCAGACACACAGTCACCGTAATGACTGATCACCGCAATTTACAATATCTGAAGACGGCCAAAGCTCAGTCTTCCAGACAGCTTCGCTGGGCTCTGTTTCTGGCTGAGTTTGACTTTATAATTACTTATCGACCAGGCAGTAAAAACGGAAAGGCAGATGCTCTCTCCCGGATGGGAGTAGATGAACATTTGACCAATCCAGAGCCAATACCCATAATCCCAGAACAAAGGATTTTGGGTTTGGTCAGCGCTCAATCCTTTGAAGACATCAAGATTACAGTCAAATCACTCCTAACCCCGGCCGATTTGCAGGACTGGCAATTAAAGGGAAAAGAATTCTCAGTGGATCAAGACCTACCATATTTCCGAGGACGATTGTACTTGCCCTGTGAGAAAATACAAAAACAAGTAATCTCCTGTTATCACGACTCTCTAATGGAGGGTCACCCTGGCATTACCAAAACCATGGAAAAGATCAAAAGACATTTCTGGTGGCCATCATGGAAGAAGGATATTAGAGACTTTGTAATCTCCTGCGGTGTGTGTGCCCAGAATAAAAGTCAGAAGGAGAAACCAGCCGGCCTATTACACCCATTAGACATCCCTCCCTGTCCATGGCATACCCTGTCCATGGATTTCATCACGGACTTACCTCCATGCTCAGGGTATAATACCATTTTAGTAGTCGTAGATCTATTCTCCAAGATGGCTCACTTCATTCCCCTGAAGGGCCTACCTTCAGCTTCAGTATTGGCCCGAGAATTCTTAGAAAACATCGTTCGGTTACACGGTTTTCCCTCGGTTTTGGTCTCCGATAGGGGAAGTCAATTCATCTCCCACTTTTGGCGAAGTTGCTGTCGTCTAGCCCAAATTGATGTAAGACTTTCAACCAGTCACCATCCCCAAACTGACGGACAAACCGAGAGGACAAATCAGACTCTAGAGCAATATCTACGTTGCATGCTCCAACAAACTGAAAACCCTTGGAAGGATATTCTTTGGATCGCTGAATACGCTTACAACAATTCGACTCATTCTGGAACCGGGAAGACTCCCTTCTTCCTATTATACGGACACCATCCTAGAACCTCTAACCTGGATCCTCCCCAAGAATTCGAAACACCTGCTGTGGATCACTTGCACTCGGAGATCACTCGTGCTTTTAAGGAAGCCACTGCCCATCTGCAAAGAGCTAAAGCTCAATTCAAAAAAGGAGCAGATCGACACCGTAAAGAGGCCCCTCACTACGCAGTAGGAGACCAGGTCTGGTTATCCACTAAGCACCTGCCTCTAAAAGGACCCCGCACCTTCATCCCGAGATACCTTGGACCCTATCTCATCGCTGCCATAGTTAATCCGGTGGCTGTCAAATTGGAATTACCTGCGCATATGAAAATACATCCAGTATTTCATGTCTCCCTATTAAAACCAGTACAACCAGAAACCCGATTGACTGAACTCCCAGAACCTGTTTTGGTAGAAGGAGAACTTGAATTCGAAGTAAAGAACATCCTAGACTCCAAAATCTCCAAATCTAAATTATATTACCTGGTTGATTGGAAAGGATACGGCCCCCAGGAAAGGTCTTGGGAACCTTCAGAATATGTCCACGCACCTCGTCTGGTCAAGAAATTCCATCTGAATCACCCCGACAAGCCAAAACCCCCAGAGAAGACACGCTTAGGAGGGGCCTTGAGGGGGGGTGCTGTCATGATCACTGCTTCCAAGGAGCCAGGACCAGCCCAACGTCCTTGGAAGCAGGCCCCTAATCCTAAGCCTAGGCACCAGCTGGTCCCCACTGGGACCTTTTGGACCTTGTCCTGGCGCCGGTGGCACCAGGCTCATCAAAGCCATCGGTCCCGGCACTGGAAGCGCCGGGCTCATAATATGTGTGAAGATGCTTGGGTGGACTTACCTGCAGCAGACCATGCTGCTTACTTACCAGCTACATAGGAATCCTCTGTAAGCCGGAACTATTTTCTTACCTGGGTGGGGCAAGCTCCACGCCCTGGATACAACACTGGAACTCTTCTGGAACAGGAACTCTTTTCTTACCTAGGCGGGGCCGTGGAGGAAGATGCCTCATCACTCCTAGGCTATTTAAACCACACCCGATTGATGAAGCGTGCTTCGCGTTATTCTGCATCTGCAGCAGAACGCTCACCGAGTCTGTTCCAGCTTTTCTTCTTCCGATCCTGTACCTGCAAGAACAATACTTACCATTCCAGTATCCAGTCTTCAGCAGCGCCTGTAAAAGACAAGAAACAACAGGTTAGCACGGCGACTTCACATGCAACGCATTCCTTACCTGGTCCATCGGCAGCGACTATTTCTTCACGCTGCACCTCCGCCTGTGGAGACAAAAGCATAGTTATTACTTACCGGCACTCCACGAATTCCGGATGTTTTCAACGCTGCAACCCAGCATCTGAAAGACAAAAGAAGAGACATTAGACAGGTATTTACTTACGCCCATCGCGCTCGCCACAATAGAGCGCCTGCAACTACTCCGGCGTTTTCCAGCATCTCTTCAGCACGAACTCACAGCTGTGAAGGAAAGAGACAGTTAAAGCGCTTGCATTTACTTACGCATTTCCAAGCGCTTCTTTCCAAGGCTCTGGCTCCAGCTTTGGCTCTCTTCATTCCATCTTCTAACACAAGAGCCCTGCAAAACAAATAGAAGAAAGCATTATTCCGAGCCCTGTTCAATACTTACGTGTCCACGCATCTAAAGACTATATGGACTAAAAGGTGTCCGGAAACTCACCGCTCGTGCTGTTAACGGCGGTTGCGATCCTCTGATGTTAAGAGGCCTACGTTTCACCCAGTGAAGGAACTGGCAACGGCACCCTGCACCAGACGCAGATGGAGAGTCCAGCATTCACCTATCTAAGGTGAGCACGTTGACCTGGGGGCTCTACGGAGAAGCTTAGAAGAGAGAGAGAGAGAGAGAGAGAGAGAGAGAGAGAGAGAGAGGACACTCAATTGCCCAGATCTTTAACCCCATATATTCTTTCACCTGCAGAAATCTCACCCTTCGAGTTCGACACACAGTGCGAAGAGGCTCAGCCCCAGAAGCCAATCGAGTCCTGCACATCACTTTTCGAGTCAGACACCTTCCTGCCTAGACCAGCGCCTCCGTGGGAATCAGGTGAGCGTTACAAGATCTTCGTCTTCCGCACCCGACAGAAGGTAAAATTTTTGTCCTTCGAAACATGATTCCCCAAAGAAATAGGAGGCCTTTACGGCTTCAATGCTAAAAAAAAATTTGAGAAGGCAGGCCCATACCCCCTCAAAGTTGCGTGAAGAGCATGCCCCTGTCCACTCTAAAGGTGACAGAGGGAAATCCATCACACGAAATCCGACAAAGTCGAGGGCGTCCTCGGACGATGATTCTCCAGCGCCTCATGAGACTATACAGAAACCTTTGGTGCATATATCGAGGTTGCCTGAGGACAAAATGGCATCCTCCTCGAAGTCGGCTAGCGACTAGATACATCCTTCGACAATGCCGTTGAAGCCAAAAATGGCATTGATACCTTCGGCCTCAGTGTCTAAGCCTTATTCGACATGAAAAACCTCTTCGATAACCTCAGGATTCCTTCGAGTGTATCGAAGCCGGTGTTGATTCCGTCAACGCCTTTGTCCGGGAAATCTTTCATACCGGTCACCACGATGACAACTATGGCTAACGCTAGGTCTGTTCCACCATTACCAGAAAAAAATGTCCAGCCTCAGCCCAGGCAGGAATTTTTTCAATCTGTCTATTTTTGAGGAACACACCTCTGATGAGGAAATTACATCAGCTGGTGTTTGATTTGGACAAGATAAGTCCCTGAGGAACTGGTGGATCCTAATTCAAAAATGTCAGACCTTTATGACTGCCTACAATCGGCCAGTGGCCTAGATACCTCACCTGAGGTAGATTTTGAAAGGCCTGACCCCACAGACCATGCTGAACCGGGGTATAGGAACCTCATGGGAAGAGTGATGGATTTTATGGGGTGGAAGTCAGTTTCCCCAAGATATGACCAGGACAACTTAACAGATATTATTGAAGAAGGACCTCAGAAAGACCCAGTTCTTCCCTTCCACCAAGCTTTCCAAAAGAGTTATGACAAATTGGGAGACACCCGAATCTCTACCGGCTGTAAATAAGAAATTTGTAGGAAAGTATATACCTGCTCCCTCGGATCCAGAATATTTATCTGAGCACCCTTCGCCTGAAAGCTTGGTGATGCAAGCTGCGACTGAGAACACAGTCGGTTTATCCCTCTATGCCCCTGACAGGGACGACAAAAAGATTGATGCCTGGGCGTGGAAAGCTTTTACTTCTGGTAGTATGGCCCTTAAATCTCCAAATGTCACTTGTACATTAGCTAGGTTTACTTGCACCCTGTGGAGCTGCTTAGATGCAGCGGCTGATCATATCCCGGAGGGTGAGGAGCTGGATGGTTTCCTGGCGATAGTAAAGGATGGGAAGGAGGCTATGGAGGAGTGCCTCCAGTCAGGACTGGATACTGCAGAGAGTATAAGCAGATCCATGGCATCTAGCGCAATATTGCATAGATTTGCATGGCTAAGAAATCTGGTTTTGCATCTGATGTACAATCCAGATTACTCAATATGCCCTTTGACGGCTTGAGGTTGTTTGGCAGCAAGGCGGACGAGAGCTTGGAGAAGCTGCAGACCTCGAAAGCGGCAGCAAAATCACTCTGCACGGCTGTAAGGCAACCTCAGCAACACTCTTATGCAGGGTCATCTTCCTGGAAGAGTCTTCCTTTTCGCTTCTATTGCTCTTTTGGAAAAGGGAGAGGGCAGGCCAGTCAGAGGGGACAACAAAGAAAACCCTTTTGTGGTGGAAAAGGGAGAGGAGATAGATCAGCCACAGCAGCGGCTACTACCTCCTCAGCCACTGCTGCAACCGCTGCAAAGCCACTTTGAGGCCTTAACCCACAAGACCCCGGTGGGAGGCAGAATCACTCAGTATCTGGACGAATGGCAGGGCATTACGTCGGATGCCTGGGCATTAGAGATAGTGACCCATGGTTACTGTCTTCCTTTTCATCAAAGGCCTCAAGATCATCCACCGGGAGCTGACTCTGTAAAAATTCCAGACCCGCTCCTTGTGCAGGAGATTTTAACCCTGCTAGAGAAAGGTGCAATAGAACATGTATCTGTAGTGGAGAGGAACACTACATTCCCAAAAAGGACAGAGGATTGAGACCCATCTTGGACTTGAGAAATTTGAACAAATTCTTCAGGAAGGACAAGTTCAAGATGGTGACCCTTTCTCAGATCCTTCAGGCTCTTCAGCTTCAGGACTGTCTGGTTTCATTGGACCTTCAGGATGCTTACGTTCATGTGCCAATCCATCTCAAACACAGAGTATCTGAGGTTCGCAATTGGCGGATCTCACTATCAGTTTCGAGTTCTGCCATTTGGGCTGACCTCGCCCGAGGGTCTTCACCAAACTAATGGCGGTAGTGGCAGCGAGTCTCGGGAGGGAGGGGATGCACAGCTACCCTTATCTGGACGATTGGTTAATCAGGGCAAGTTCACCCAAACTGGCCCAGGGACATCTGGCCATGACCCGTCACTACCTACACAAATTGGGCTTCTCCCTCCATTACAAGAAGTCACAAATGATTCTGAGCCAAAGACTCCAATTCATCCGAGCGGTCCTGGACACCACCTCGGGGAAAGCCTCGCCTCCCGGGGAAAGAACTCACCATATTCTGCAGATGGTAACAACATTTCAGAATGCCCAACATCTACCGGCGTTCGACTTCCTAAGGTTGCTAGGCCTCATGGCATCCTGTATTTTTCTGGTGCCAGAGGCTCGACTGAGGATGAGTCCCCTTCAATGGGTCCTCAGGATTCAATGGTCCCAATTGTCAGGGGAGATGTCAGATCTTCTAAAAGTCCCGTCCAAGGTGGCTCAAGATCTCCTATGGTGGGCTCACAAGGAAAATATCCTCAGAGGGGAACCTTTTGGCAACCATGGCCGGAGATGACTGTAATGACGGACGCCTCACTCACAGGGTGGGGAGCCCACACCAACGATCTGACAATCGGCGGTCCTTGGTCTCCATCGGAGTCCAAACTACACATCAACCCGTTGAAACTAAGGGCAATCAGACTAGCGTTGAATGCCTTTCTGCCCTCTTTACAGGGAAAGAATGTCCTGATAATGACAGACAACAGTGGCCATGTACTACCTCAAAAACAGAGAAGGCGTAAGATCAATACCACTGTGCAGAGGCAATGCAGCTCTGGTTCTGGACAATGCAAGAAGGAATCTGTTGGCACTTGAGAGCTGAACATGGCGGCGGACGCTCTGAGCAGGCAGAGCAGTCTCCCACGAGTGGGAGCTAGCTCAGAAAGGCCTTCAAGAGATCTTCACCCTTTGGGGAACCCCTCAAGTGGATCTGCTCGCGACTGGGGCCAACCGGAAGTGCGAACTGTGTTGCTCAAGGGAATTTCCCCCGAGAGGAGCTCTAGGGAACTTGTTCGTAGTGGACTGGGTATGTCCACTCCTTTACGCGTTTCCTCCAGTCCCCGTGATTCCTCATGTAATCAGGAGGTTGAGAAAGTTCACGGGAACCATGATCCCAATTGTCCCGGACTGGGCCAGGAGGACGTGGTACCTGGACCTTCTGGACATGTCCATCTTCCCTCAATACGTCTTCCACAAAGAGAGTATCTTCCCTTACAAGAGGAAGGTTGGGTTCTCCATCCAGAGGTCAAGACACTCAACCTTCACACCTGGCTTCTGAGAGGTTGAGATATAAGGATTGGGACCTCCCGGATGACGTTATGGAGATTCTGCTTTTGGCCAGAAGGCCAGCAACAAAATCCTTACACCGGTGTCGTTGGAAGAAATTCAGTAACTGGTGCAGGGATAAGAATGTATTACATTTAGCCAACTCGGGGCTCCAAGTTGGAACTATTAAAGGATATTTGGCAGTGCTATCTATCTTCAAGCGCTCCTCAGAAGAAGTTTCAGATTTCAAAATGCCTTTAGTTATCCAAGGGTTAACAAATGTGTTCCCTCCTACACCATTCCAAGTTCCCATTTGGGATTTAAATTTAGTTTTAAAGTTTGTGTGCCCCTTTTGAGCCTTTACATTCTTGTCCTTTAAGGCTCCTAACTTTAAAAACTGTTCTAGTGGCTCCAACTTCAGCCCGCAGGGTGAGTGAGTTGCAAGCACTCTCTTGCAAGCCTCCTCACACGGTTTTCCACAAGGATAAAGTTGTTTAAAATAGTTTTGGATTTCCATCTGTCACAGAAAATCACTTTGCCATCCTTTTATCCTCCACTGCACGCTACGAAAGATTCCAGACTAGACCCTAAAAGGGCTCTGTTTCTACATATCTAGACTGAAAAGATTTAGAACAGATCAGTTGTTTTCTTTTATACTGGACACAAATTGGGCCTTGGTGTGTCCAAGCAAACTATATCCAGATGGATTATCGTAGCAATATCTAATGTTGCAAATTGACTGGGAACGAGCCTCCAGATGGTTTAAGGGCTCATTCAACCAGGGGCATAGCAACTTCAGAGGGGTGTCCCAGTGCAAGACATTTGTGCTGCGGCCACTTGATCATCAATACACACTTTTACCAATCATTGGTTAGACACCACTTCTTACCAAGGAGGCCTTTTTGCAAAAGCCGTCCTTAATTCTATGCATAATTGAAGAACTATGGTACTCCCTCCTCCTCTAAATGACAACTGCAATGGGAGTCTATCTAAGATGAGGAATACATGGGAGGAACATCCAGTCAAAAGAACGTTACAGTTGATAAGTAACTGGTTCTTCATGCAATATTTCCTTTTACACTCGTTACTTTTAAAATTACCACAATCCCGTCCCTTAGTTTGCCATTCCCCTCAATCTACTCTCCATTCTATCGTTTCACTCCAAGCCTTCGGTATCTTCTCCTCCAACCAACCACTTTCGCCTTCTATCCGCAAAGCTCCTGTAGAAACCGCTTAGGGATTTCATCAGAGGGACCTTGCCCACCATCTGCATTTTCTTGCAAGAATTCTGTTGGGCTCGTTCCACAGGAAACCCAGTGATCTTCGGGCTAAATGGCGTAGGATGTCCGATCGTCAAACTCTGGAGCTTACAGTTCGCCGGGTCTGAACCATCCGACATTGCTACCAAGTGAACATATGGTCCTTAATCAGTAACATGTCATGCAATGGATGGGATGCAGAGTAACTCTTACACTAAATAATAAGACCGACTCAGGAAGTTGGGAAAATCTTTTTCGATTGTTTTTAATATCCATTGTCTAAAACGGGGATTTACAATGGACATCCACAGACGTTCGCTCGAGGTCTCAGTGCAAATCACATAAAAA
Source organism: Ambystoma mexicanum (assembly GCF_040938575.1). Taxonomy (NCBI): domain Eukaryota; kingdom Metazoa; phylum Chordata; class Amphibia; order Caudata; family Ambystomatidae; genus Ambystoma; species Ambystoma mexicanum. Next base: position 58,707,606 of record NC_090938.1, read on the forward strand.
CATGCTAATATATCATAAATTTGTCATACATAATGTCATACTATGTGGCAAATAAGAAAAAGCTAGTTAGGGTCAGAATTGGCTAAAGGAGAACATCTAAATATAGTTTCTATAGGGACTGGTGCTGTGATGGACCGTCTGTCAGGTGGACAACTTAAGCTTGCCTCTAGTCCCAGTCATTCTCAACACTTAAGTACACAGAATACTATTGGCTCTTGAACTATAAGACCGTTCGTTATATGGCCCTCTACAATTGGTTGGCACACTCGTGTCATGGCTGGAACATTTTGCTCACTAGCAGCATGTGAGTTCTGACCCTGGTGCCAGGGGGTGAACTTGACTTCACCTCCCCACCCAATTAGCCCCACATCTCTTTGTTTATGCCTTCTGCCATGCAGACTCTTTGAACTTGTCCTTGCAGTAGTTTCTTTCTCTGGGAATATAAGGGAGTAGGGGTACACGCTTATCACATTTCTGGTCTGCATGCCTAACTTCATCCTTGGCTCCCGTGACAGACCACATTTCGGCCTGTTTTCTAGCATTTGTCTTGAATTAATAATCTTGGCACTCGTGGTGTTCTTTCTTTGCACCTTAATGGATGTTCCTGCTTCTCACTTTTTCTGCTTTTGAGACCAGATAACCAGTTCTTGGCTGCCTCCAGTCTTGACATCAGGCCAGACAGCCTTGACTCCTTCATGCTTCCAGCTAATTCTTTGCTGTGACAGTTTTCGATCCTCCTTCTCCATGGGTATGAGTTTACTAAAATTGTGATACTGATGTCCAGTTTCTTCATATATAATGGCGGCTTCGCCTGCGGTCTATTGACTACATATACTCCGCTTCTATGATCACTTAGTCTACTTGCGTTGCTGTGTCTTCACATTTATTGAACAGTTTGCATCGTCTTCAGTGTGTCACATATATGCTTGCCATATTCTTTCCTGCACAGGAACGGTCACTTTTTGTCATCAGGTGCTAGATGGTCCATACATCATCTTCTTTTAGAGTGTCACTTACTTTGTGTGATGTCACCAGCTTCTCTTTGTATCGTTTTTATATACCTTCCGGGACCTTTTCGAAGAGATAATCATCTCTTCGGGCATACATCTAGTATGGCTTTCTTAACGGATACCTTTTCTCGAACATTTGTCTTGGCATAGTCACAATTACTGGTGTCAAGCATGGTGCAGGTTCAGGCTTCCAACGTACAGGCAGTAAGGGGCTGGACTTCCTGTAGAGGCGTTTGGCTGCTGCTCTGCACTTTAAACATGCCTCCCCTGCTCTTTAGTAGAGGTACTTGCTTAGTAAGGTCTCCATGTGTTGAAAGGTCTGGTGGTCCATGTTTTTGTGGTTTTAAAACCTAGTAACCATATGTAATTTGTAGCTATATTGTTCTGAATGGAAGCTTTGGGCTTGACTTAAGTCCTCATGTGGCGAGCAGGCTTTCTTCACCAGCCTACGTGAGCAGGACATGGTTTTAGATAACTTTCCAGTCATCCCATGTGCCGTTCACAGCCATTGCAGAGAATTGTCTTGAAGGCCACTGTTCCTGGCTATCTATCGTGCACTTCTACTTCATAGGCGCAATAGGTTGAATTATGGTTTTCACAATGAGGTAGCCACTAAAAGCAGAAGTTTTTCAAACTGAGGTCGTCGCAAACCAGTGCTTTGGGCATAATCAAGGACCCTAAACCACTTCCTTTGAAATGCAATGTATTCAACTTGGATAGTCAAACAGTAAATTTGGCTCCAGAACGTTTTTAAAAGCCTTGTGGTAATGTTTCAAGGCAAATTGGCTTGTATTCACCTGCAGCAATGGGAGGGGGGGGTCAGACAGCATATCACTAATACATGCCAAATATTAAACCTGACCAGGATTTAAAACTGATCTGCCAGAGCACTGCAGACCATCGTGGCCAATGTCCGCAGAGTGGGTATAACATCAAATGTCAAAAGAAACGTGCACGAATGTCTAGAGATTGTTTACACTGCCGTCCCTGATACCAGATTCATATCTGTGGAAGTTGAGAGGGGGGGTGTGTCGACCTCTTGTTCTGGTTTTAAACAACTTTTTTTATCAAACTGTGCCTCTGACCATCTGATAATGCCAGGATGAATAATAAGGGTGTACCAAGTCCTTTGGTTGGCAAACTTTTAAGGAGTTATGAAAGAGGTTTCATGCTTCTGAGGCCCTCAATGTGCACCCACACCTCTGTCTAGATTCCTGCCCCGCCCTCAATCATGTCGTTATTGCCATACAATTTCTTTCTCATTAACTTCCTTTCCACCTTAATCCCGATTCATCAGTTTTACCTCAAACGTCTGTTTACTCTTCCTCCAGCCCATATAGAGTGATCTAAAAACCTACTAACCAGACAGTCTATAAATTAAATACCCAGGAGGGCACAAAGGACAGTGACGAATCCTTGGATCGCATCCCTTTTCAATATCGGGAGCCCTTCTCATTGGGCCAGGGCAGTGCGGCCACAGTCCAATAGTCCCCCTGGGGGTGGTGCGTCATAGGAGGATCAAATGGGAGGCAAAATCCCTTATGGGACGAGGGACGATGTTACCAGGTGAATGTGGTACTCGCCCTTCACAACCTCCATCCTGGGCAGTATCCCATTGTGCCCTACACTTCCATGTACCTGTGCAAGGTAGACACTAGGACAAGTAGACTACCTGTGTGAACATGTAGGAAGACTGGGGCGAGGAAAAGCTCAAGTAACCAAGTTGAGCATTGTCTCTTAAACTGAGATGAAGAACTGCAGAGTAATGCAGAGTACTGCGCAGATCCAAACCATGCAGTCTAATCATTATGGCCTATCTGAAATGCAACAGAGAATAAAATTAGGACTGGGAATAGTCGGATACTCCCTGGAGGAACCGCGAGAGCAGCACAGTCCAGGAAGGAGGCAAGCAATATGGGATTCCATTAAGAGTGCAGGAAGGTCCAATGCAGAGGGACTGCTTGACAACTTCAGAGAGAAGCAGCTCCAGGTGTTCTCCAGCATTGAATCGTTCATAGATTCACATGCTGTGAATATTCCCTGGCGTCAAGCTGGGATTCCTTGGTTACTTTTTTGGATATTTGTATTTTAGAAATTATAACGTGCACAGAACGGACCAAACCGTATAATGGTGCAGATGACAAACATGATTCAGATAGAATATAGCTAAACCCCTTCACCAGACAGCCAAAGACTTAGTAGAACTCTATTTAAACAGAAATGTTTTTAGTGCTCTGCAAAATTGATTTTGAGTTACAGGTCCTCAATTTAAGTGGTAAGGAGTTGCACAGCTTGGGCCCAAACACCGAAAAAAAACAGTCTTCCTGGGACTTTTACGCTGAGGGCGGGATAGAGAGGAGATGACGATCGCTAGAGCGCAGTGATCTTGCAGGCTGATATGGATTGAGTCCCTCAAATATTGAGGGGCGCATTGACCTCTTTAAGGCAGGCTGCCTTAAATCTAATACGATCCTCTATCCGTAGCCAGTGTAACTCTTGACGGTAGGATGACATGTGAATAGGTGTCCTTAGCTTAAAAATCATCCCAACTGCTGCATTTTGTGCTTTCTGGAGTCTCTAAATCTGTTTTGAGGTGAATTACCAGAAATTGGCTATTACAATAGTCCAAGTGGGCGCTGGTCAGTGCACCAACCACAGACGCCTGATCTTTAGGGATGTAAGGAAGAGCCTGGCGTAGAAGTCTTAATACAAAATGCACCGCCTGGTCCTTAGCCCCCACCCCCTCACCCCTGACCTTCGCAGCCAAGATCATCTTGCCACACACAGCCCAAATTCTTTACCTTGGAGACAAAGTGTAAACTTTTTCTTTTTTTTTTTTTTTTTTCTTCCCAGCAAAGTTGGGAATGGGCCGTTTTTTGGTCGAGGTCAATAGATGTCTAGGTCCTAACGAAATAAGTTCAGTGTTTGCTGCTTTAAGTTGTAGTTGATTAATGGACATCCAGTCACTTATTTCATCTAGGCAGTGTCCAGGTCTGCTAAATATTTCTGCAAAGTTAACCCTAATAAAGATCTGGGTATCGTCCGCATAAGAGTGGAAATTAAACCCATAGCGTCTTAGGATCTCCAGGCAGGGACTAATTTACAAATTAAACCATAATGGTGAGGGAGATGAACCCTGCGGAACTCCGCAGTTCAACCTAATCACCTGATACAAATTCGCTGCATACTATTACATTTTTTTAAAGAAAAGGTACGTGTATTTTGTATGCTGTCCCCCCTAGTTATGGGTGCTTTACTCCCATCCAATGGGACATCGAGTAGTAAGCTCCTCCTCTCCAGCCCATCCTCAGATTCTAACCGCGTGTCACGATGGAAGGATTCCTCAAGTTAATTTTCCTCAATCAGTTTTACTTAATCAAAAACCTACTTCCATGACAGGAAAAGAAGTAATCTCAAAGGAAGACGTTGTCTCAGGAAAATGGATAAGGACAAGACAAATTTGTTCAATGCCTGCAGCTCTTGTGGCCTCAAGAACGTCTTCAAAGGTGACAGGCGCAGTGAGTACATGTATTGCCTTTATCCCAACCACTCAGCTGAAGATTGTGAAATCTGTTAAGTGTTTGGCCCAAACCCTCAAAGACAGGCACCGGTGCCTAGTGTGTTGGCTCCAGGAGGGTCATTGCCCACCTTCGGAGTCCACTAAAAGTATGGCTGTTCCTAGGGGGAAGAGATTCCATTCAAAAGAGGGCCAAATCTGAGGAAAGGATGCCCAAATGACATAAACGTCATCACGCCCATGACCCATCAACGGGTGCAGAAGATGCGAAGGCCTCATCGCCGACGGGACGAAAGGGTCCAGCAAAGAGCCCGTCAAGGCCTTCGTCAATGTCGGGGAGATGCTCCCTTCCTCCATCGACCAACCGCTCGTCCACGAGAACAGCACCCACAAGCATGGCAACCCAGTCCTCGTCGACCGCACGCTAATCAACCAGGAACCCCTCGTCCACAAGCTCATCGGCCCATTCATCAATCACAAGCTTGACCAAGAATCAGCTCCCAACTAAATCGAGATCCAAGCAAACAGCCTTATTGACGGGAGTATAAACCTCCTGCACGTCGTCAGTTGCAAGGGAGGAGTCCTTGGCAGTACCGCTGTTGTCGATGGGAAAAGTCTTCAGCCAGATAGTTGGGGACACAACCCTGCAACGGCAGGGAGAAGAATTGCCAAACATGACCAAAGATGCCTGGGACGTCCCCACCAATGCACAAAACACAGCCAAGCAGGCAGAAGGCTGTCCCAAACATCAGGGGGGCTAATCGGGTACAGGATACACAAGTGCAAGTAATTACCGCACCAGTTTCACCAATAGTCTGACACCTAGGGGGCAAGCTACAACTGATTGTATCGCTTTACGTGGAAAAAGAAAATGTTCTGTAACTGGTGTCAAGGGCAGTAAATGCTGGTCCTACTCAACGTCACCCTGGAGCAACTTCTCCCTTACCTGCTCTCGCTAGCGAAACAAGGTCTCAGTCACTTATCCATCAAAGTACACTTGCGACCACCTCCAGGTATAGAAGGAACAGAAGCTCCATGTCCTTATTCAGCGACAGGCTGGTGAAGCATTTTCTAAAAAAGCTTTTTAGAGTTTTCCCTCCAACGAAGCCGACTCCGCCGGATTGTAGCCTCGATACAGTCCTCCAAGAACTAATGAAAAAGCCAATCGAGCCAAAGGCCACGGCCAGCATAAAGCACATCTGGAAGGTAGCTTTCCTTGTGGCAGTCACATTAGCCGAAGGGGTTCAGAACTGCAGGCATGGGTGGTCAATGAACCCTACTTGTGCTTTCCCAGAGATAAGGTGCTACTTATGACCAATCCAAAATTAATTCCAAAGGTTTCCACGGAATTCCACAAAAAATGCAAACATAGCGCTACCTGTGTTTTTCCAGAAGCCTCTACACCAGCGGACACTTCAGATGTAAAAAGAGCCATCAAGTACTACTTGGACAGCACCAAGTCGTTCAGGGCATCTGCTCAGCTCTTTGTAGCCTTTGACCCTGCCAATAAGGGTAAAGCTATATCCAAACAATTTATCCGGGTGTATTACTTCCACTATTTTGTTCTGCCACCTGAAAGTGGGCAGAGCATTCAAAGGCACGCACTGGGCACATTCCACAAGATCCACAGCAGCATTGTCGGCACCATGGGCAGGGGTACCGCTCATTGACATTTGCTAGGCAGCAACCTGGAGTGTCCTACACATTTAGCAGGCACTACCGCTTGGAGAAACATGCAGTGGATGTTCAGACAGGGCGAGCAGTTCTGCGCAGTCTGCTCCAATAAGGTAGGAGTCCCCTTTACACCTGCGTAAGACCATACTGCTATGTAATCTATTCCCAGCATGTCAATCTATGAAAGATCCAAAGATGGAGAAGGAGTAAGTTGCTTACTTGTAACTCCTGTTCTCCAGCATTGGTACCTTGTCATAGATTCACATGCAACCTCCATCCACTCCAGCCAGGTGAAGGCGTTCCGATACCAAAACAGGGTCCATTATGACTGGTCAGAATCTAAGGAAGGGCTGGAGAGGAGGAGCTTGCTACTCAATTTAACATTGGTTGGGCTCAAAGCACCCATAACGAGGGTGACGGCTGTGAGAAACCTGAAGTTGTCTCACCCGCTAGTCCCTGGGGATCTGTCATGGAGGTGGCCGGGTCAGAGCTATGGCTATTGGATCCAGTTCCTGGGGGTGGACCAGTGTGGGAGGATCACCTGGATGGGGGTGGGGGAGTTTGGGCATGTTGAAGTGGGACACTGTTAGGGAGAATTCTCTTATAAGGCTAATTTCCCAAATCTAGTGAGTCCCCCAGCATCTTTACTGGATTTTTGGGGTTTGTTTTTTCTCCTGCTAAGAGTGAGACTCTTTTACTCTGACTATTAGACATGATTTGAGGAATGTCTCTGACTATTTGTGTGATTTTGGGCTATGGGGTCTTTTACTCCATAGGGTATCATCTTTTTTTTTGTGTATGTGTTACACAGGTCTGTTTTCAAGGGGTCACTGTCCAGTCCCCCCTTGTCAAGTTTCTGGCTGGTGGCAGTGGTTACCACGCGAAATATTCCACCGGAATATTCTCAATGGGATTTTCCCATTGATTTTAAACGCACCACTTTTTGGTGCAATGTTAAAGATATCGCCGGTTTATTTAATATTAAATCAACGGTTGGGTCTTTTTGCCAGAACTCTTTTCTAAAATGGCGTTCGTGTCCGCCTCTGTAACTCTGATCAAGGTCGAGCCCTTTGTTCCACTTTTTGGTGGGCTTCTCCACAGACTCCCTGCAAATGGTGTCACTCTGTCTGGGTTACACAGGATGCGTGGGGAGGGGAATTGGCACCCTGGACTGCGTTGTCTTAGCAACTCAAGTCACACTCTGTTCTGATTGGGCCAGTGGTGAGCCGCCCAGCTCACCACTTAGAATGTTTGAGTGACAGCGAGGCTGTTGAATGGGGTTTTTTCTGCATAAAAGCAGGGCCTTTGGGACTGGAACTTCAGAAGTTGCCATAGAACCTAAGAATCCGAAGAGGGAAGAAGCTGAGCCATCTGCAACAACGACACCACCGGTGGTGCCCTGCTGCAACGAACGCACCACTTTCCCAACGACAAGAGCAGATCTTCTGCTGGACGAGTCTTCTTCCTCTGAGCTGGTGGGACCAACCAGTTCGCCCTTTTCGCCTTCCAAAGATGTCTCTTGGTCGAATCGCCCGTGCCAAGCACCCCGGCGGCCGGATAGCCAAGCTTCACCACTTTGACCGCGAATAAAATGAAAGCACCTTTTATCGACTAACTCCGCGGCTGGTTTCATCCCTGTGCAGTGCAACGACTACATGTTTCCTCCTCGACGAGATCCTCTCTTCCCCTGGTCGAAACAACGAACTGCAACCACTGCCAGGAACAACTGCCACCGCTGGAGCTTCCTCTCTTTAAGGTACTGTGTCCTGCCTGGCCTCCCTTTCTTCGGGTTGCCCAAGGTGACCCTTAAATCCTTGGCTTTCCAACTGGGTTGGCCCCAGACCTTCCAACTTTATCTTCTTGAATCGCCCCGACCTCTTTTGAACATTCTGCAAAGAATTTTAGTGCATTTAAAACCGTGTGATCCTGGGCACATTTCGCTTTGCTCCATTTTTAAAGTGGGCCTGGCCTATGAACTTTGGCTCTACAGGGTATACTGCCTTCTTTCCCTTGCTGAGAACTCCTAAAAGTGTTGGGACTTGTCTTATTTCTATGCTCTGCCTTTTTCTCTCCCTTTAACTGAACTATTGGAGTGCCATCAGGTTATGTGCTCACATCCGTTTAACAAATCGTGGTGTTTTTAACACTGACTTGTCTGATAGTTATCAAGGGAGGTGTGTATACTTTACCTGACTGTGTTTTAACTTACTTTTGATTTAGAGTGCTAGTATATTGCCTAAAGTGTTTTAAATAAATAATTATATACTTTTTAAACAAAGCTCTGGTCAGTGTTTGTTTGCTCTACTGTGTTTTTAGCCCTATTGTGTATACTCTATATACTGCCCTACTCTTCTTGAGAGAAGTCTGACTGCTCAGCCACAGCTACCAGGTAAATCTGGGTGGTACAGACTGCTACCAATTGGGTTTACTGCTTACTCCTGTAGTCTTAATCTCTTTGCAGTGTTCCCCAAAGGAACTGCACAGGATTCTGCCTAACAGACACCAAAGGGTGAGATGCTGTATCCCCTTTCTTATGACACCTTTTCCCCAGCCAACCAAGTAGGATACTTGGCAACTCAACCCTCTCCTTTCCCAACACAAACACTGTCTCATGGACAGTCCATTGTGAGCAACAACGGACTAACACCAGAGCTGTATACCTAACATGTCCCAACCCAAGGGTCAGGCAATTAGTGATAACTACACACACCTGACTTCCATCACACTTCCCCACACGAAAGCACACTGAGCAAGGCCAAATGCACAAGGAAGCAGCTATTCCAGGATGGCAGTTTAAACCGAGGAGAAAGGCGGCGAGACCAGAGAGGGTGACAGTGGGTTACCCTTGTCACAAAAGGATTGTGACTTTCAAGAAGCCTCAAGGAAGAGAAACAGAAGACCAGGCATTACAGCTGACGAACAGTGTAGCGTGTGCCAAAGGTACACAGGGCTCTCCCGCATTGATGGCCAAGGTGGGGAGAAGCGCTTGCCACTGTGGTACTGTCCTTGACTTTGACAGCAAAGCAATGCCAATGAATTCAGCACAGCTAGTGAGTCGGGAGAAACGGACCAGACTGTTATGCTCAAGGTTGCAGGCAGCAACGTTGTGTGAACAAAGAACTTGTTTGCGATTGAACTTTATGAAAGAAAGTTGGGTACCAGATACAGAGTGGTCCAGCACCTCGTGGGTGCTCACTCGAAGGTCTGTCGGGTACCCCCCAGAACATGTAAATATTGATTGGTGAAATCGAAGTGGTCCTGCAGCGGGTTAAGTTACATCCTGTGCACAAAGCCTCACATTGTCTAGAAACAGAATTGGTCCGAACCTGACTGAGGGAGGACAGTTGTGAAAACTATCTGAGCCTGGCTGAGGGGGATCCCGGGCAACGAGTAAAGCGCCTGACTTGAATATTTGAATGGAACTTTTCTTTGTCGGTGCATCGGCACCTCTGAAGCAAGAGACTTTGACTAAAACACTTTGGCAAAGGAGGCCCTGATGCTGGTAAAAGGAACTGTGACCTCATGTTGAAGCCCATGAGTGTGCTGTGCTCAAGTGACTCGCCTTGTCCCATGCTAAAAACTTGGGGAAGTGAGGCCAATGGCCTAAACATCCTGCCTTATTTTGTGAACACTTTTTCTTTTTGTGAACATTGTCCCACACTATTTTGTAGCATAGGAGTAAGGATTGGTAATAGTTTTTATTTTTTTAGTATAAGCGCTTTTCATTTGACAAGACTCCATTAGGACTGTATTTGGTCGTAGCTTGCTCCCATCTTAGATTTAGGTTTAGATGGGTGTTTTTCACACCTGTGGTGATCAATAAACACCCTTGAACTGTGATCACTTGTCTGTCTTCTTTGATATCATGGCTTTTTACACAGCATACAAAATATACCTAACTTTTTTCTTTTCAAAAGTAATATCCAAAAGTAACCGAGGATTCCCGCTTGGGCTGGGGAATATTCACAGCATGTGAATCTGAAAGATACGAATGCTGGAGAACAGGAGTTACAGATAAGCAATGTAGTCCTTCCTGAGGCCTGGGAAGCGCGACCAGGGAGAACCGTGCTGCCGAAGGAGCCTTGCAACTGCAGAGCCGCCACAGACTGAAAGACGGCGAGAGTCTGGGGAAGCCCTGCGGCTGGTCTCTGGTGCCAAGGAAGAATAGGACGGTGATGGACCACGAGAAAAAAGGTATGCACGTTGCTGTGAAGACGCTGGGGCCCTAAGAAGGTGGTAGAAAACCCAGAGGAGAGAAAAAGACCGAGAAAACAGAGTCTGGGGCCATGACTGAGGAAAAGAGACTTTATCATACCTTGGTTCGCACAATAGTATTTGGCAGGAGAGTGAACAAGGTCTATCCAGAAGGGAAACCTAGCAAGAAAGGCAAGTCTGGGACTCGCACCCATATGAAGATTAGATTGTTGGAGATATTCATATCGGGTTAGTGAACCAGGGTAGCTCGGAGAAGACACCAGGGGATTGGAGTCCAAACCCCCCCCCCCCCACCCCATGGTGGTTGCGAAAATTATACCAAGGCGAAGGAAGGCAATCTCTAGGCACTTTGGAAGAAGCTGAGGAAATAAAAAACAGATGTTCCCCACACCCCTTCCCCCTCCAGGTATTTGGGAACACTGAGAAAAGGGAGACATTCTCTGGACACTGTTTGAACCCAACAACCGTTTTGGGAATTATATTTTGCATCATTTATAACTTCGTTTTGCGAACCAGTAAAGAACAATTAATCTCACGACCAGAAGAAGAAAGGCCACCTTCTGAGCCATGAAGGTCACCATCACCCTTATTTTGAGTGCCTAAGTATAAGGGTAGGAAATTTGACATGACAGTGGACCTTTTCCTTTGGACATCCTGACAAACCCCTTAGGTTTATTTTTTTTGAGGCAGGGAAACCCCTCTTATTAGGGCTAGTTGGGTTTTCCCCGACCCTCAGTTTCTTTAATACATGTTTATAGCAAGGAACATACCACCACTGGTTTGATCTTACTTCTACACCTTTACATCAGACTGGCCTTTTATATGCTATTGAAATGTTTCTTTGTGATTTCAACTCTAAGATGCTTCTTCATTTCAGAGCCCCAGTCGGTTTTCAATTTTGATACCTTACAGCACTGAATAAAGTATGAAACTGTTCGTCATCAGCAGTGGAAAGGTGCATTCACAGTCTACAAGTCAGCAGGCTGGCAAGAGCCCACACCCCTGCTCAAAGGATTTCTGCATCTTTATCCAGGATTTAACCTTACTTGCTAAGGCCCATGCCAGCGCCATAGTCTCTGCCACCTGTATTTTTGACTGCTATGACTTTGTATACAGCTCTGCGGTATCCAAATCGGTTCTATTGATGAAACTTAGAAACCGATGCATTCTGTGAGCCTGTGGGCATGGTCTCCTGCAACGCATTGTTGATATTAATCATGCAGTGTTCAATTGTTGCTGTTTGGAGGATTCAAGAACGTAGTAGAGTTGTCATTTGTCTTTGTGAATGCATATGCCCATAATTCATGTACATGGTTTCTTTTGTTTTTTACAGTTTGCGAAGCATGTACGGAATCTAATGCAGGATCAAATGCAAGTGTTCTTGCTGGTAAGAATTACTGGGAAAATATGACCTGGATAGAGCAGAATAAACATTGGCAGATTAAAGTGTTTTTAAATTGAAAATCACTTCCCTGTTTTGGTTTAATTTGATTAACTAGAAAGGCAAGATGGTTTTATATTTCTGCCAGAAGTTGGTATACGATTTTGTTTGCATCATTCGGATTAGTATTTTTGATACAGGAATGCAAACTGGGTGGTATGGTCTTTTCACAAGAAACTTAATACATGTTAAGTTTGGATTTTCATGTCCCTAAATGATGTCTAATTCTTATCTGCTTTGTAAGAGGAAAATCTCTGCATGATTGAAGGCAGGAAGAAGGGGTTGCTTCAATAAACCTCACTGGATTCCTTAATCATGGCTAAGGACTCCTGCTACCAAGACAAAATCCAGAAATCCATTCAAGCTTACATTTTAGGTTTCCCTTGAGTGCAGACGTTTCCTTGAGCATGAGCTTGTCGATACAAGGTGCTTTGAAAAGGAGTGAGGTAAAGTGATCAAAATGGGCACAGACTCGAATATAATTTTCATTTATTTTTTATTTTTAGATGAGTTAGTTTAATTGTAAACTTTCATCTGTTTAAGTTATGGAAAGATAGTGCTAAGAGTAACTCGGGAGTTTCTTCTATTGAGTTGGAGTATACTGCTGAGAGAGCGATTGTGTATATATGTTGTTTTGCCCACAGAGTAGGGCCACCCATCTTTCTTCAGTGTTCATTTGCTGGGATGAAAGGTCAAAGAAGGCCCCAAATTGCTTGCGATGCGAGTGCCTGGCATTCCATGACCAGATGGAAAAGGGTTTCTGGCGTTGTTTCAACTTTGCCCCAACACAAAACCACTGTAGATTCTGCAATTTGCTTTGTTGTTTCCAGGTATGAGTTTGTAGGTAGGATGTTCAGACGTATTCTTAGAAATATAGTCCTGATGTTTTGGTCTGGAAACATTAGAAGGTAAGGTGGTGGTTCATGGATTTTTCTGTTGTCTTTGTTGCATTGGAGGTTCTGTTTGTAGGCATTTTTCGTTAGAATGGTTTTTATCCAATCATTCTGTAGAAGTTTGATTTGGGCGTGTTGTGGGCGAAGGATTAGAAGTTATTCTCATATCTCTTTGTTTACCATTTCCTTCATGATAGACTGTTTCCATGTTTGTAGTACCGTGTTGTTGAGGGTGGTTGGTTGAGCTCTCAGGATTTGAATTGCTGGCGTTTTCTCGTCGGAAAGGATTTTGCGAAAAATATCTAGTCTTTTCCAAAGTACAATGGATGCAATTGATTGGTTGCCATTTCGTGTCGTATTCGCGGCATTGGATCTTGCGCCAGAGAATTGCCTCAAATTTCATCCATTTGACTGTACCAGCATTCATCATTGCTTCTGTTCCATAGGTTATTGTAGGGATGTATTTTAGTCTGTAGTAGGCAATGATGGGTCTAAAAGAATTTTCCCTATTTCCTGTGAAGTAGACATCCTTGTCTTACCAATGTTTGTGATGTTTGCTCTATTTTTGTCAAGTCATTGCTCTTCGGATTTTGATTAGTATTTGAAGGTTGTCACGTTTTCTAGATGAGTTCCATTGATGATAAATATTGGTGGTTTTGCAGTTTTTTGATGAGGCTTGGTTAGTCATTGTCTTTTTTTTTGAGGTATTGATTACTAGTTCGTTTTTGTTCATGTAACTACTCAGCGCAGTGAGTGCTACTTGTAGTCCAGAGGGAGTTTTATCAAGCAGAATATCATCTGCATATGCCATCATGGGCACTGGTGTTGAATTTATTTTCGGTGGGTTGGTTTGGTTGTTGATGAGATGTTCTTCAATGTCTGCTGTGAACAGATTGTATAGGGTCGCCGCAAGGGGGCACCCTTCCTTTAGGCTGTTTGATGTGGCAATTGGTCTGGTGGTGGCGCCTTGTTTTGATAATCTCCCTTTTATGTTGGTTTCTGAGTATAGTAAGATGATTGGCTCCAAGATGTTCAATGGGCACTTCCATGTTTTGACCGCAGTTTGTAATGTGATATGGCATCAAAGGCCCTCTTCAGGTCGATAAACGCTGCATATATGGTGGTCTTGCTGTTGATTGCTTTGTATTTGATCATGTGAAGTAGTATCAGGTTAATGTTTGTTCCGACATTGGCAGTGAAACCCGTTTGCCTTGCCGAAAACCTGCCGTTGTCTGTTGCCCAGGCAATTAGTTGTTTCAAGAGTTGTTGCAAAGAGTTTTCCGAGCGGATCCAGTAGGGCGATTGGACGGAAGTTCTGTGGTTCATCACGGGATCTTTGTTTATAAATGGGGACGATTGTAGCTGATCTCCAAGTGCTTGGAATTTGGTTGGTGGTGTTTATACTCGTTATGATCTGGCACATGAAGTTCGCCCAGGCCGGCGGGGTCTTGTTTGAGGACTGCATTTGACATACCGTCAGGGCCAGGAGCTCTTGAGGTATTTAAGTTGATCATATGAATCAGATCATCATAGTCCACTTTTACTAGCCATTTCGGTTTGTTCGTGTTCCTATCATCTTTGGGTTGCGAAATTCGAGCTGCATAGATAGTTGAGAAGTGAGTGACCCATGATTCTTGTTATACGTTAGCCGTCAACTTATGCTGTTTTTGTGAATAATCATTGAGGAGATTATAAAGCGCTCTGGTGTTATGTGACTTGTATGTTTCCATTATGTTTTCTGCATCAGCTTGCTGGAGGATTTTTTGTTGAGATTTTATCCAATTGTATGTTTCAGTCTTTTGATCTGTGTCCTGTTTTCTGCTGATTTTGATTTGTTCAATTGCCGTATTGAGTTTGCCAGGCGTATTTTCTTGTTACATATTTCCTGGTTATGTGTGCTGGTGGATTTGTTGTGGTCGATTTTTAACTGTTTGACGGAAGGGTAGTAAAATCCATTCATAGTTCAGTTTTTCAGCGTCTGTCCGGTTGGAGGTGAGGAGTTTTTTTGGTAGGTGTGCTATTGCTCTTTGGGGAATGCAGAGTCTTGATCTTCCGTCGAGTTCTAGTGAACATGGTGTTAGGTTTTCTTCTGGATCATTAACAGGCGCAAGTGTACAGTCAGTCGGTTGTGGTCGCTTTTGTCCAAAATTATTGTTTGGGCTGACTTAACCGATTCATTCAAGTTATGTGAAAGGAATATGTAATCAATGATTGCGGTTGTGGATCCTCTAGTCCATGTTGGCGTGTAAGATGTGGAATTGTTCATCGCGTGATTTAGGAGGATGAGATCGCGAATGAGGATTTCGTTCATCCATCTTGTTTAGGTGAAAGTTGCGTTTGCGTTTGGGTTCGAGGAGTACCAATCTGGGTGAATAGTTGATGTTCAGATCTCCACAGATTATTATTTCTGGAGGTTGGTGATTTTCAGCAAGGTTATAGATTGTTATGAATACTCCGTCGATGAATGCTTCGGTTGTTATTGCTGCGGTGTTCCAGTAAAAATTGAATATTGCAATTATCTCATGGTTTTTCTGTCTTGGATCATTGCCACTGGTTCTTATTATTGCTAGTTGAGTCCAGGAGTGTTTTCAGTGGTTCGTACCATCCATTGGGGGGTTATTTTAATTAGGGTGAGGAGGCCTGATGCTGGTCTTCCTTGCTTTTTGGCCATTGCAGGGTTGAGAAAGGTGAGGTAGCCATCGCACGCTGGCGTTTCAGTGAGCCATGTCTCTTGAAGGCATATCATTTAGTACGTTTCCAGGTCCTGTGGGGGGGGGAGGGGTTGGTGAAGAGGTGCGAGTTTCCTCTGGTGTTCCATGAGGAAGAGTGACCACGTAGTTTCCAGTTTCATTGATTGTTATGAATGAGAGCTCAAGGAGGATGTCGAGAAAGTGGTATCTTTGTACGAGTTTTCCAGGTCATAGATTCTTTTAATTGGTCGTTCTGTTTCGGTCCATTGTTCTGGTTGTTGTGCTTGGCTCTGTTTTGTTGCTCCTGTGTGGTCATTAGTGTAGTTGGTCGTGTGGTTCCTTGAATGGTAGAGCAAGTGATCATCTCTGTCTTTCCTTGAGTTGTGGCATTGTGCATTGATTGGTCTGGTTGATGTGTTGGCCCAACATGTAAAGCCAAGCTTTTAGAAATGGCTGCGCCTTGAAAGGATCAGTTCTTGGTCTTTTGGGTCGTCTAGTTCGACAGTGATGTTGTCTAGGTGCTGTTCGTCTTTAAAGGTTTTTAGGTCAATGTCTCTTGTTGCTATTTTGTGTAGCTGTGGTATGGCTCCAAAAAGGCGCATAACGTTGGTTCTGTTGAGGATTAGCGGTTCGGATCGGTTTGTTTCATTTTTGATGTGAATTTCATAAATTTGGTTTTGTCGTAACAGGTTTACAAATGACGGAAGTGTACAGATGGTAAGGTCTGATTGTGTCCTGAAGGAATCGACTGAGATTTGTTCGTATGGTTGTGCTGTCGCATCCAATGTATCGCTTTTAAAGGAGTCATCTGATATTTGTTCATAGTAGTCCACTGGATGTAGTTCGTGTTCAGAGACATATTCGTCTATTATGAAGCTTGAGTGCACTGTCGGTTGTATAGATGGTGGTGTGTCATCTGTTATATGGTCTCCATGTGTTGATAGATTGAGCAGGTCTTCATCATAGGTGCTTGGATTTGGTGGTTTGTCTATAGTTGTCCGTAAAGCTAGGGACTTTGGCTGAATTTTGTATCTGTTGGTATCTGGTGTGCAAGAGCTTTGTGTGTTGCAGATTGGTTGTGAGTGGGGTTGGTCAGTTAATTTCACTGTTCTCAGGAACACTCTTGAGCCTGTTTGTCGTTTTTTTAGTTTTTTGTTGTACTGGTTTCAGGATGGCTGGTGGTTTTTCCTTTGAGAAAATCTGGTATGACTCTGTTAGTAGAATGTGTGGGTTCTTGCATCACTGCTTGTGAGCTTGCAGTGGATCTGGTTGTTCTATTCGCGGGACGGTCTTCATTGGTCAAGGTTAGGCCGTTTGATTGTTGAAGTGTGTTGCAACAAGGAGTGGCTGGGATGGCTTGGTCAGTCGGAGCATTCTTTTGCATCGCTATTTGGTGATGTGCTTTCAGCAAGGCTAGGACTTCTGTATTTCATTTTGCTTTTTCTTCGCGATCACCTCTTGCTATTTCTGATAGTCGTTGCCAGCGACTGGATTGTTCTGCTTCGCAGTTCAGATGGGATTTTGTTGTCGTTATGAAGTTCTCCATGTATGTCTGGAGTGTAACAGGGCTAGAAGGGTTGCTTGGTCTCTAATGTTGTCATTCATGGATTCGTGTAGTTTAAGAAAGGGGGATCGATTGAGATAGTACTGCGATGAGCATATTTTGTAGGTCCAGCATGGTAATGGGAATCCTTGGAATGATGTTTCCTCATGGACTGGGTCTATTGATGTAGTAGTGGCTTGGTTGGGTTTCGGGGCGCTGGTGGGAGGAGTGGGTTGTTGCTGCTTAGTTGTAGGATCTGGCGTATAGTATGATTCATCTGAGTCGTAGGTGAAGCGACTTGGGAGGTCTTGTTTTCTGGTAATTCCTGTTTTCTTTTTTAACGTTTCTTTCCTGTGTCATACATGGAGTCGAAGTTAGATGTAGTTGATGGTTTCCGGTCAGGTTGCCAAATATTTCTTTTCGTTTGCTTAGGCTTGACATCATTGATACGATTTCAGTAATGTCCATCGATGGTCTTCTTGCTTTGGTTGAAGTTTTGTTGTCCACGTTGTCTGAGGATTGTGCAAGTTTAATTGAGTTGTGTGTTTGTAGCCACGCAAGTTTGGCTAGTCTTGCTTTTTCTTTCTTTGTCTGTTGAAATGTGGCACTTTTTGCCTTTTGTAGGTTGATGATGGGCCTGGACTAGTTTGATTGAGATTTGGCTGTATCTTTAGCAACTTCGTAGGTGTTGGTGTCTTTGTTTGTAGCGTTTGCTTCTTCTAATGTAGTGGCAGTCAGCTTGGGGGCTGTTGGAATTCCTCCTAATATCGGCGGTTGTGCTTGTATGGTTCCTGTCTTAGCGATGTCGGTCGGCTGGTTAGTGGTATTACTTGAGGAGTGATCGATGTCTAATTCCGGTCTTCTGTTTTCTGGAGGTTTGGCATTGTTTCGTGGGTGAGGGGTTTCTTGATTGTGATGTATAGAAGCTGGCAACTCTGTGATTTCCAAATTGGTTTGTGGAGTATCGTTTAGGGGTTGTATCTCATTGAGTGTCTGCGTGGTGGTCTTAGTTGGTGAGTTGAGGTTTTCGCCATTTTATGGGTTTTGGGAGGTTGTGGAAGATTGTTTCATACTACTGGAGCTGTGGATTTGTGCTTGTATGTTGAGCTGGGTTGGTGGATTTTCTTCATCATTGGAGTGGGGGAATGGCGTCTGCTGTTGAAAGGGCTTGTCCTTTTGTGTTGGGTTGGCTGGGTAAGGTTTCTTCAGTGTTGGGGTGGCAAGTGACAGCTTCTGTTGATCGAGCAGGAGTTGGTTGAGTTGGAAGTTGGAGTATGGTATTGGTGGTAAGGGGTTCATCTGAATCGATGATGTGTTCGTGGTCTAAGTCCGGGAGCTTTTGTGGGTGTTTTGAGATTCCTTTGGTGACAGGAGCTCTTAGGAGGGATTGTTCCATCGTTGGTTGCGAGGAGTCTACGTGGGAGGTAGCAGCGGTGTTGAGTTTTGTTCTTAGTCTTGTTTTCGGGCGCATGATGGTTTGCTGTTTGAGTCGGCTTGTAGACATTCAGTTTTTGTGCCGTCTGTGATAGGATCCAAGGGGCAAACCCCTTTCGGTCTCCTCACAGTGGTAGATGTTACGTTCCTGGTTTGGAAGGGTGCAGGCTCCAGGATCCAAGGGTTGTGCCCTTTCGGGCTCCTTGGTGTTTGTGTTGTCTGTGATAGGATCCAAGGGACAAGCCCTTTCGGTCTCCTCACAGTGACAGGTGTTACGTTACTGGTTATGTAGGCTGCAGGATCCAAAATGCAAAAATGAAGTCTGTTAGGACTTTGACGGGAGGTGTCGGTGTAATTGCGTTTTCAACTGCAGGGGTTTTTCCTGTTGGTTTGGGCAGGATCCAAGGGGAGTGCCCTTTCGGTCTCCTGGTCAGCTGTCTGTTCAGACTCCTCGTTGGTCTTTGGGGTTAGAGGTTGAGTCTGTTTCGTGGAGCTAGCAAAGTTTCATAAATTGTGGGAGAGATCCGAGGGGCAATCCTTGTCGATTTCCCACGGAAAAAGTGGTTCTCTTTGCGGTGTTGTAGGACTTGGGAGATTAGAGGCTCCAGAGGGCAGGGCCCTTCGGTTGTCTTTTTCAGGGATGCGGAATATTCGAGGGTCAGGCCCAGTGGGTCTCCTGGTCAGGGGTATGCTGTTGTGGTAATTGAGTTTGCCACACTTGTGGGGATTCAGGGGGTAGGGCTGTTTGGTTTCCTACCGTTGGTGAGGCCCGGGTTATGGACTTGCAGGGCTTGCAGCGCTTGTACGGTGTAGTCTCCAGGGGGCGGGGCCCTTCAGTTGTCTTGGTCAGGGGTATGGAATGTTCGTGGGTCACTCCCGGTGGGTCTTCTGGTCAGAAGTATGGTGTTGTGGGAATAGGGTATGCCGCACTTGTGGGGATCCAAGGGAGAGGGCTTGGGCTTTTCAGTGTCCTAACATTGGTGTGGTTCACTTAGGACTTGCAGGGCAGAGTGTTCAGTGGCGGGGCCCTTGGATAACTTTTTCTTTGTCTGTGAAGTAGATAGATCACGGGGGCCAACTCGTTGGGGCTCCTACTGTTCGTGGGTCACTCCTGGTGGGTCTTCTGGACAGAGGTTTAGTGTTCTGGGAGTCTGGTATGGCGTACGTGTGAGGGTATAAGGGGGGGGCTTTTCGGTTTGGTACCGTTGGTGTGGTTCACTTGCAGGGCTTGCAGAGTGGAGTGTTCAGGGGGCGGGGCCATAGCTTTGTCCGTGAAGCAGTTCACTCACGGGGGCCAACTCGTTGGGACTCCTGCTGGGCGCGGTGGTCTGATGGCCGTTGGGATTACCACACCTGGGGGGGGTGCACCGGGGAAATCCATGGGCGGAGCAGGCGCTGAGGACTCGCACCGGCGGGGTGGCTCTGTGTGCGTGTTTACTGTAGAGGCAGTTCTGCTCTCGGATGATGGCACTAGTTGGTGCTGCCGTGTAGTTGTCCCACACGGGGGCGGTGCTAGCGTGCAGGAGATGCCATAGGAGTTGTCAGCGAGCTGGTACATTGATGGGTGTTCCGGGGTCAGCGAGGTGGGGTAATGGGATTACCCGCGTGCACTGGTTGGGTGGTGAGGCGGGTGAGTGTGCTGGCAATAGTGCTGGTGAGCCGCTTCTGCAGGCTGGTGTAGCAGCGGCGCGGGCCTGGGGAAAGGTGGTAGGGCGGGTTTGGCCGGTCTTGCTGCGGTAGCACAACAGTCCTGCCTCCGGTGGCAGTGAGGCGTCTGGGAGGCTGCGGTCTCTACCGCGAGGAGCGTGCAGATGCGCTGAACCAAGGTGAGGGATACTGCTTCTTCGAGGTGGGGGGGGGGGTGGAAGAGGCAGGGAACTGAATGCTGTAAGGTGGAGTTGCTGAATCTGAGTTCAGGTTTCTGAGTTGGGCGCAGTCAACTAGAATCTACTGGTGTCGCAGAATATCAGTCTGTTAGTGGGGTGCTCCAGAAAGAAGCGAGCGGAGCCTGCAGAGCCCAAAGACAAAAAGACACTGCAACCGACTGCGGTGTTCTGGGGGTTTTAAGGTTGTAGTTGATGGCAATAGAAAGTGGACTAGGCAGCCCAAAATGGTTTAAGTCCGCAGCAGCAACAAAAGCAGTTCATCCTTCTCTATTGCAGACCAAAGACTCTGCATCCGACTCAAAGAAAATGGTGTGGTGGCCCACACTTTGGGCTATGGCTGGAGAGCTTGCATGTGATTGACTGTTCTCACAAGTTACTCATTTGTTACTCTGGGCATACGTTGGACCATTCTTTGAAACTGGGATTTTAAAGGCGTAAATTAGGATTGTTTGTTTTTGGAAAGTACAATCAAAATACTTATTTATTTTATTTATTTAACATTTATAAAGCGCTCACACAGCCCGCGGGCATCGAGGCGCTGTTACAGGAATTGTTTGTTTTTCTTAGTTGCGTAATTGTGTTTTTTTTTTTGTCTTAGTTACGTATTTATAACGCGCTTAAACACCCAGAGGTTTCTAAGCGCGGACCCGGGGATAGAACCTGTTGTTCCTTCGTGTCGTCTTGCGTCCAAGACGCGCACGCTGCCGCTGAGCTATCCTCCCATACTTGAATATGTATTGCCAGAAAAGTGCACTTTACAATAGTGAAATAGTGGCAAGCATCTGTGTCTCCATTACCGAGTTTTCTTTTATCAACATTCATTTCTTTCACAGGAATTGGTGAGGAATCCATTGCATCGACACCATCCAATAGCACGGCGCATTTGAAGCGGGACTTAACTTATAAACCCCGCCCATAAATGTCTGACACCTCAGTACATGTCAAAGTTGCCTGTTCTTATTTCTACTGTGATGAATCTAGTGAGATCATCACTAAGACCCCTGCTATGGGCCTCCCATCATGTGGCATGGGGATGACAGCCACTACTTGATCCTGACCATGGGGTGGTATTCTGAGGGAAGATCACATGGGAGGAGACTCCTATCGAGGGAATTGATTACCTCTTTTACTCTGGATTCCCCTCTTCTCCCTGGAGCATTAATGGCATATTGTAAAGTAGAGAAAACGAATGTAACTGCTATGCACTTAACCTCTCTAAACTCTGATTACATCCAGTTCAACTCAATCGAAAGGAATCTACATTAAGAGTCAAACCCATTATGGACTTGAAGATCCATAATGACTGTGGTCCTGGGACGAGGAAGAGGGACCAGGCATCAGTGAGGATCAAAAATGCCACTGAAGGGAATATGCGGTCTAGTTTGAAGGCAAGGCACTTGAGCGGGACATTTAAACTTGAAAATGGAGCACAGTGTGGAAGGAAGATGGAATGTAGCAGCATAGGCAGAAGCAGTCGGGAATGACACTGTGTGGTTGGAGCTGCAGCAGGAGTGCGAAAGCCAGCAAAAGCCAACACAGGAAGAGGAGGCGTGCGTTTTGCAGAGTTTGCGTAGCAGGAAGGGAAGGCGTGGTTCATCTGGGAGAGAAGCCCAGCTGTTTGGGAGACGTGCTCTCGACCCAACGTGTGTTCCCTGGAGGTGCTAGGGGACACAGAGACCCAGACAGGCCGTCGTGGCTCGAGAGGCCTTGCATTTGGTGGCAGGTACGGAAGAGCTGTCGAGCGAATTCCCATCCCGGTGAGGGGGCTCTGCAGCAGCAGGGAGCAGCACAGAGTCCAAACATGTAACAATTGCTAAAATCTGACTATTTTTGAATTCCGAGCATTTAAATAAGAAGGCAAAAAGGGTGTAATTCTCAATTTATGAAATGTCAACTTGGGGAAACCTGTTACTCACATTGCCACCATCACAGAGACTATAACAAGATAATGGTGCAAGAAGGTCACAATTCTTCTTTCCTAAAACACCAGTTTGGTGAAATCTGTAACCCCCAATGCCACTAACAGAAGAAACCAACTGTAGTGGGAGTTTTTTCTTCCTGGCAGAGTGAACCAGGAAATAAACAATAGGTTTGAAGAGATGTGGGTGTGGTTAAAAAGGTGTTTTGGAAAGACATTGGTAACTTTATCATTTTGACAAACCTAGTTGCTGTGCTATCCTAACAAGTATTCCATTGAAAGAATAATTGTGAAACACTTGTTTGCTTTGCATCGTGAGAAAGTCATTGTGTGGTGTAAAACAATTGCTTTGATTTTTAAGTGTTTGTGAAAGAGACATTTACTTTACCAGGTGGAAGGACATAGTGGATGGAACAGAACTTTGTTCAATCGGACCTTTTCCAAGGGTATTCCTGAATTGATCCATGGGGAAAGATGGGTGTTTATGCTACCCCTTTTTATTTTAAAAAATGGCAAATAATGAGAAAACTATACCTTTTTGTGTCTCACATTTCTGACCCCTCGCACTACTCGGGTTTAGGACCTTGTATGAGCCAATTGCATCTTGTTTTTTAGACCCTCCTCACCACTCATCTGAAATGTATTTTCTGGACGAGGACCCAGATTCAGAGTAACCATAGGATCCTTGCTCTCCAGTTAACAGCAGTCATTTTTTGCTACCCAGAGACTTAATTTCGGAATATTCCTGAAAAATTTCATTGCAAAGAAATTCACATACAATATATAATCAGAAAAGTATGCAGATTGTACAGTTGGGAAATCGGATCATATTTTTAGGGGTTAATCAGAGTGTGGGGTGGGGATTTCCCCTGTAGTTTGCTGCTGCACTGAATAGAGCATTCTGCTGTGAAATTAATTTGCAGTGAAACCACAGAGCATCATTTTAGGGCTCTGAATTGATTTAAGTGTAAAGCGTGCATTGAGGGCAACAGAGTACATTTTTGCTCTTATCAAAGCAGAATGTCAGGAAAAATCCTGGATTTGTTATCCAAACTAAGTGCTAAATATTGCATAGCAAATTTGTCACTAGCCAAATTAACGTACACCTAATGGGAGATTGGACAATAAGACTAAATTCACCAAAACAAAAATTGCCTTTTTCGTTCTGCACAGGGACTAATGGTTCCTGCAGCAATAACCATCTGAATATTGTCTCTCCAAAGCTCTCTTGTGGCCGAACATGCCATTCCTGCCCCACAAAAGATATTCAGGTAATGAGGTACAATTAAAGTTTGTATTCAATGAAAAGTGCAGAACACAGTGCTGAGTCTGACTGGTAATTGCCGCCTCTTCTCACTTGCCACTGGTCAGTTTAATGGGCTTCTGTTACCATAGGTCCTAGTGACTAGGAACTCCAACATTTGCCCTCTCTGCCACCAACGTTAAACATTGATCCTTGTTCAAGAGATTCCACATCTACTACTCTTGAGGCCAAAGAGCCTGCCCCACAACTTCAGCCAAGGTTTGATTCCCAATCCTTTGCCCTCCGAGAAAGAATAATGTTTTTTAGAATTTCAGATCTGCGTTCTTTAGATCTGGCCATCCGGACAGAAAATTTAATTTCAACATCTCTGCTTTTTTTCTGTTTTTGGTGGCTGGATCTGCTCAGATGGATTCTTGCATCCCAGTATCGTGCCTTTGCAAGAAAATTCATAAGATTTACTGTAGTCCAGAATGATTTGAGAGAGACTGGATATTACACTTTGGCTCCTTGAACTTTTACCAAACTGTTGTCCGTTGTAACTTCTTATGCGGATTCAGATATTTTGCTATTCGCAAATATCGAAATATGGCTGAATGGAGGGTTTGGGGAAGACCTAAGATTACAAAAAATTATGTGGGTTGTTTTTGGTTTCCTCAACTCTAGTTAGTGAGTCATCGGCCTCTTGTCCTCTTTCTCTGTCCGGCTTTCTTTCCGGAATCACACTCTGGAGTGGGTCAGCACCACGTGCACTTGTTGTGAAATCCCTTCAATTCATTATTGCTTTTGGTTCTATTAACTCTGTAAGCACTTTGTACGCTGTTGTGGAGTGGCATATGCCCTACTCTTGATAGTCAGTGTACCTTTCTTTTTTGGATCACTGTGTTGTATGTGTAACTTGACTTGGGTTTTAAAAGCACAATTTCCAGAGATCCTTTCTCGTTTGATTCTGTCTAGCCGCTGAGCCCTTGAACCTCCTCCCACCTCCATCATTCTGGTTGTCTTTCAGCTTCTCAGTACCACTGCGCTACTCTTTGGACCATGGATACCAGCATATAGTCCTTTGGACGCCCTTTGTCCGTTGGCATATTTCCCTTCCTCTTCCTTCACCTACTAATAGCCCACCCAATACTGCTTGACTCTGTAGCCTATCTTCCTGCTTTCCATTTGTATCTCTGTGCTCTCAGTCTCTGTCCAAAACTAAGTGAATGAACGGCTTCTGTTCCTTGATGTTATATCTTTAATTTGACCTGGTGTGCAAGCCTCCACTCACTTGCCTGCGGTCTTACTCCTGGCAGCTGCTCTGCACTTTCCCACATGGAATTTGTTCGGGGAGTTTGCAGCTTAGTAGTCCAGCAGTTCTGTTGGTGTTTTCCATACACTTCTCCGCATCATGCTGCAGGCTGGCTCCTGGAATGAATCTTTTTTTATATATATATTTTTTTAAAACCCATTCCTATTACGATCATCCGAACTGAACCACTTTTGTGGTTAAGGGGTCCTGCCAATGGAACTATACTCCTATAATCCTTTCTTCTGGATGTTTGTGCAAGAAATCACAACTTAGTTATTTTTTTTAATTATTATTAACGTGTATGGCTAAATTAAAGCTTTTTGCACTATTAAAAATGAATGCACAATATATACATATAATGTGGTCATGAGTAGTAAATGATTATAATTTCCTTAACGTTCATTAATTTTCTACAAGGCCACACCCCCAGACACCATGTGCTGCTGCCGAAACAATCAGTGGGTCATCAGAGTAAATGGATGCCCAAAATGAATCTGAAATTTGTAAGGGAAGAGCAAAGCTCTCCATAACCCCTCTGATAATTTTTTGGCTAAGGCAGATAACTGGGTTGAATGTGCCTAGCTGACTCAAAGTCCGATTTGCAATATCGGTATATCCTTTGTTTATGAGGAATGCCTGTCCACGCTCCAATGAATTCAAGAACTGATTGAAACGCATGTAAAATATAAAACATCTCAGTGGCACATTACAGATTTTGAAATGTTAACTCCATGGTAATTCAGGAGGAAGGCTTCGCGTGCATTATTCTGCGTAAGTTTTCTTAGTCGCCAAGGTTGCAATTGATTGAGCAAGGTCCCAAGTCTTGGTTTTTAATTTAGAAAGGAAGCAGTCGGTTTCAGACGCCTTAGGAAGCTGCATATCAATGTGTATTAAATGAGACTTCACAATAGTAGTTAGGTCTACATAGGTTATATTGTCTATATCGAGCATGCTTGGAGAACAGGGTCAATGGAGTCCTGCATTTCTCCAGCATTGGATCTTTCATAGATTCAGATGCTTGAATATTCCCGATTGTCCGACTGGGAATCCTCGGTTATTTAAATAAACATTTTTAAATTATTTCCATAGGAATGAGTGCAAATAGCTCATTATGGTCTGAGCCATCCACTTGTGTAGTCCCTCCACCTCACTTTTGGTCCTTTATGGCCCTAACCAATGAGGTGGCAGGGTTTAAGCTCCGCCCCGTCAGCCATCTTCAGATTTTTTCACCGCAGTCTAACAGACATAGGGAATCCTCCAGCTCTCTGAGATTTTCGTATATTTTTTCCTGTTAGGTATATGTGTTTCACACATCTTTTGATATCTACTGTTCAAGAGCTTTCTGCTCTGTTTCTGGGCTCAGAAAACACTTTATTTCATCAAAAAACTGTCACATGAAATCCTCTTCAGACATGGCTGAACTTCCACGAAGACTTCCCTGTTCAGGGACTGCACGAGGTGCATGAAGAAACTTGTCTACTTTTCTTTATATATTTTTTTGTTATTGTATCTGGTTTACACGAAGTAAACCTTTACAAAACAAAGAAACATTTTTACATTAAAACAGAACATATAAAATCAAAAATGGTTAAAATGACAAGGAAAAAGGAGAAGGCTTAAGAAGACAGAAAACCAATGACTTAAATACCATTTTCAAATTCAACGGTCAAACTAAGTGAAAATATCCCTTATCTTGACTTTCCCATCATACAGTTTTTCTTTTCATAAATCTTTAACAGGGGTCTTAATCGGATTCCACAGTATTTAATTTAAGCGCATTTAGTCTACCATGCAACACATTCCACCACAGAGTCTCAATGTCCACTGAGGGGTTGTGAATGAATCTACCAAAAGCTGCTAGCCACTATGGAGCTATTGCTTTGCACACTAACAATAGATGTCTGAGCAATTCAATAGTTGTTCCACAGTGGCGGACGCGACAAGGGATATGTTGTCTCGCTCCAGATCTGATTTCTAATATTTCCCCCGTGAGGAGAACCTTGAATTGAAATCATAAGTAGACTGCTCTCTTTAGAGTGACTGGAAATGTAATCAAATGGGATTCTAACATACCTAATTTCTTCTCCTCATGGCAACGTTGCTTATAGATCTTAGATGCACCAACCACTTCCATTGTCCTCATCCAATCCAACCATTGCAGTCTTTTTTCCACACCCATAGGGTTAGCAAGCAGAGTCTCATGCGAGTAATCAATATTTTCAAGAAGATTTACACATTCTTTCTGCAAATTTAGCAACCACTTTGATTCAGTAGTGCCATTTCTCAGTCTATTTCCCAATTGAGCGTAAAGTGAATTTTTCCTAGACATAATCAGATTTCGATATGACATTCTTGTCCACCATACTCTCATATTGACGCAGAGAAGACCTAGTTCAAAACGTATTGCTGACAAGGGGACACTTTTCGGTAGGTAGTAAATACGTTTTCGCCATATTTTAGATTCCAGCTTCTCCACCAATCGATTGGTTTCAAAAGGTAGAATTTCACAACCATATATTAATTTTGGTACAACTTTGAGATTATAGAACCTAATCAGTGGAATTACTGAGTATTTACTAGATACCTTTTTCATTTGAAAAATAAGTCTATCCACCTTCTCCAAATAGAAGTTCCAGTACATAGGGATAGTACCAACCCCAAAAACTGGAAAGCCCAAGTAACACAAAGATCTTACTTTTATCAAAGAGCATGCATTGATCTTCCATTTGTAATTCAAACATTTCTTCCTATTGGTAAAAGAGATTACCACCGATTTTCTTTTCATTTATAACCAGTGCATTTTCCTCTACATATGCAGTTAGGGCCATTAGTTTTCTCTGGAGACCCACAGGGGTGTTATCAATCAGGAGGTTGTCAGCATATGCGCTCCAGCATATTTTCAAACCTTCAACCTTAGGTGAAATCGGGGAGAAAAGTCATCAAGGGAGCGTTTACATCTGGGGTATAAAGGTTGAACAAGGTGCGGGCAAAGAGGCACCCTTGTCTAAGCCCATTACTTGTTTGAATCAGTCTGGAAAGGTCAGCGGACATATTCAATCTCACTTGGATGGCTGAGTCCTCATGGAGATTGATGAGAATAGCCAGGAGTTCCGAGGGGAGCCCCATGGAGGACAGTTTGGTCCATAGTCTAACCCTATCCACCTTGTCAAAGGCAAGGGAGAGATCAATTGATGCCAGATAGATTGGAATTGCTGTTTTCTTACAGGCCTTTTCTAACAATAGACAAATAATCAAACCTATCTCCGTACCCATGCCTTTTCGAAAACAAAACTGTTGGATAGGTAAGATCTTATTAATATCGGCCCAATCCACGATACTCTGTAGTACCAGCCCAGCAAATATCTTCGAGTCGGCATCCATAACCGAGATCGGACGATAATTGGTTGGACTGGTTCTATCCCCCTTTTTGTAGATTGGGACAACATACGATATCCTCCAGGATTGTGGAACTGATCTAGTCATAATGCAGTCACGAAAGATATATAGTACTTTGGCCCAATGTTCAGGATTTCTCTTTAGTGTATTTGTCAGCCCATTAGGACCAGCCGCCCTTGAATTATTCTCCCCATTATCTGAATTTCAATGGCTGATATGTTAAACTCGCATCTCCACTCTCCCCTTTTAATGGCCATCAATTCATCTGTCAAAAACAGTATTGAGTTTGTTTATATTGCCATCGTGCCAAATTATACGATTTCCACCACAAAAGACAATAGCTTTCATTTGGATGGCTCCTTGGTTTGATTTTACTACATTCCATGCCAGTTTATCCTCAAGGAATCTATGATCACTCATTTTGGTTTCAATAATACGGAATTCCACACATAGGGCGGACATAGAGATCAACATGAATATGTGGTCAATATGGGATTTATAAACATTCTTTGACCATGTATGCTCATTTCTCCAGCATGGGGTCTTGCATGGATTCACATGCTCATGAATATTCCCCGTCAGGCTGGGAATCCTCGGTAAAGAAAAATCAGTATCAGTTTCGTTTCTGATCTGACTTTCGTAGTAGTAACCAATCACTGATCTCTGAGTCATACTGACCATAGCCAATGACTGCCCTCTCCCTAAGCCCCGCCTCTGGCAGCCATCTTCAGATTTTTACCACACGTTCAAGTGTTGGGATCCTCATGCTATTGCTCTCGAGCTTTAGTGTGTTTTCGCGCTTTTTCATAGGAAAATTCTCTTTTTTCGGTCAAGAGCCTCAAGCTCCACCGTTTCTATATCTGATCAACGGGGACCCGTGTCGGATTCTTCTACGCCCCTCAAGGGTGAAGATTTCGTCGAGCCATGCTTTTGGAGGACTCCAGAAGTTTCTCAGGCCCATCTCGGACATGGCCCAGGAGAAGGGAAGCTCGACGCCCGGAAAGCTGTTCAGGGTCTGCCCTGCATGCCAGCTTCAGAATGTCTTCAAGGAGGACGAACACTCCCTTTGCCTCTACTGCCTGCATGAGGCCAAGACGCACCTGGAGAAGGACTGTGCGTTTTGCGGGAACATGTCGGAGCGGACCATGAAGGACCGCCATCTCCGTCTCGCCAACTGGCTGGAAGGGAAGAGCCCGTCAGGCGAGAAAAAGAAGTCTGAGCGGTCTTCTAAGACCTTTGAGGGCGCCCCGGCGACGGGGGCCCCATCAGAAGGCCAAGCACCGCAAGTCCGCGGGCACCGGGAGCGCCGAACGGTCGGGCTCTTCGGTTGCCAGGCAGGGCGCAACCTCCCCGGTGCCATCGACCACAAGCCAACGCTCTGGCTCGGGTAAGAGGAAGTCCGAGCACCCGGCGAAGCTTCTGGAGAGGCCCCAGTCGAGCTTGAAGGCCCCATCGGAGGGGGAGCGAGGCGGTGACCCCCCGCCCCCAAGGAGAAGGCGGTGAGTGCACCTAAGGTGGCGAAAGCCTTGATCCACCCTGCCAAGGCCTCTATCGAGGCAGTCACGACGGCCCTGGCTCAGCCTGTGGAGGCTACACCAGTGGAGGTGACCTCGGGGCCCAGAGTCTCCCTGCCACCGCGGAGGGAGTCCTCTTTCAAGCCCATCGACAGGACCCCCGTGAAACCTCCGACGGAGAAGAAAAAGGGGGGGGCAGGAGGCCATCGTGGATTCGGCCTCAACCTCTGAAGAGGAGCTGATCGAAGTCTTAAGCCACGGCATTGGCGTGGAGGAAGGCCAGCCCATCGGGAGGGACCCCGACGAGAGAGACGACGAGAACGTCGAGGGTACCGACGAGGTTCCTGTCCGCCCATCGGAACCCCCTCAACCAGTGCCGCAAGACAACTCGGCGGCCATTTTGTTGGCTATACAGTCCTTATGCTCGGAGTTAAGGATGAGATTGCCATTACCACCAACGGAGGAACCGCTCCTGACGGGGGACCCGGAGCCAGGCCCTTCTGTGAGGCCTCCTCCTAAGAGAAGGATTCATCCTCCACCTCCTTTTCAACCATCGCACCCTTCTCAGCCCTCCTCCCCGTCCACGACCCGGGGGGGATGACACGGGGACGGACATGGCTGCGACTGGTACAGACGACGAAGTTTACGGCGATGATCTTCCGTCGTCAGTTCCTCCCCGGGCTTCCCCGCCCGACGAGATTGGATCGTTTCATGTCATGATCGCCAGGGCATCCGAGTTTTTCCAGCTGTGCCCGGAAGAGAAGAAGGAAGGCTTCCTTTATCAACGGCTCGAGGCCAAGAGGAAGACGGTCCTCGCTGTACCTCTACTGGAGGATACCTGGGATGAGGGTCTCGCCCTCCTCAAGAACCCATCCACAACGCCTGCGAGAAGGGATCGGTACGAGAAGTACCGGGTCCCGGACATGGCCCCCTTGTGCCTTTGGGCACAACCGACCCCGGACTCAGTCGTCTCTGCGGCGGCCAGGAAGAAAGCGGGGGGGGGCATCGGCCTCCACGTCAACTTCCCCCCCCGGACGGCGAGGGAAAGAAATTGGACACGATGGGACGCAGAGTCATCTCATCGGCAGCGATGACGATTAAGGCTGCCAACGCCTTGGCTATCGTAGCCCGCTACGACAGGGAGTTGTGGTACAAGATCGCCCCCCTGCTGGACTTCCTACTGGACGACAAGAGGGCGGAGGCCCTAGAGATCTTGCAGGAAGGAGAAGTGGCGTCGGACCACGCCATTATGGTAGCGACGGACATCGCTGATACTGGTTTTCGCCAGTTGGGCAATGGCGTGTGCCTTAGACGGCGTGGATGGCTCAAGGCAACGGACTTCCGGCAGGACGTGCAGACCAGAGTTTTGGACATGCCGTTCGACGGGAACAACCTGTTTGGGAAAACAGTGGACGATTCCCTGCAAGCCATCAAGGCGGACAAGGAGACGGCCCGGGCACTTGGTGTTCTCCAGCAACGACGGCTGCCCTTTCGGAGCACCGGAGGCAAGCAGGGTGCCTCCAAAGGTTCCGGCGGCGGATATTCCACCTACCGTCAAGCGGCCCGTTTGTTCGTCTCAGGAAGCCTACAGGGGACGAGGCAAGTTGGGCGGACCCCGCCATCGTCGCCAGGGAGGACAAGGCGGCAAAGCCTCGTCGAAGCAGGACTGAACCGGCCGTGGGGTCGGGCCCCCACCGAAGCACCCCGGTGGGAGGCCGGCTGGCGAACTTCGTCGGCGTGTGGGAGTCCATCTCCACCGACCGTTGGGTGCTGGACGCCCTGGCCCAGGGTCACGCGCTCAAGTTTCTAAAGAAGTGCCCGCGCATCCCCCCTCGTGGCCAGGAAGGAACATCACGTCCCTCAACTTCTCTTGGAGGTAAAGGCGATGCTCAAGGAAGGCGCCATTGAGCTCGTCCCAAAGAGGCTTCGGGGCTCCGGAGTTTACTCAAGATACTTCCTCGTGAAGAAGACAGGGGGGTGGCGTCCCATCCTGGAGCTACGACGACTGAACAAATTCATCAAGGCACAGAAGTTCCGGATGGTCACCCTCCAACACGTCCTGGGTCAGCTGGAGGAGGGCGATTTCCTGTCGTCGTTGGATTTGGAGGATGTTTACTTCCATATCCCCATCCTAAAGGGACACCGAATGTTTCTCAGATTCGTGGTCCGAGGGCGGCACTACCAGTTCAGAGCCCTCCCCTTCGGATTGAGGTCGGCACCCAGGGTGTTCACCACGTGCCTCGCACTGGTGGCGGTGCGGCTGCGCCTGGAGGGGATCCACGGCTACCCCTACCTGGACGACTGGCTCATCCGAGCAAAGACAAGGGAGCTCGCCGCGGAGCACACGGCGAGGACCATCCAACTACTCACGGAACTGGGATTCTCCATAAACTACGCCAAGTCCCACCTGGTGCCCGCGCAAGACGCACTGTTTCTGGGAGCGAAACTCAACACAGTGGCGCTTCTGGCCTCGCCGTCGGAGGAAAGGACGAGGGCCATCTTGGGCAAGGTGCAGCGGATGCTGGTTGCGGACGCGGCCAAGGTAAGGTCTATCAAATCCCTCCTAGGAATGATGTCTTCGTGCATTTATCTCATCCGCCTGTGCAGGCTTTGGATGCGCCTGTTGCAGGAGTTCCTGGACGCTCGCTGGATCCAGACGACGGGCACCTTCGAGGACAGGATCACACTCGACGAGAGTTTCCTACGAGCGATCCGGTGGTGGGGCACCCGCGTGCATCTGACGGCAGGCATGGACTTCCAGACCCCGGGCCACAGAAGACAGTGACCACGGATGCCTCCCTGGAAAGGTGGGGAGCGCAGACCGAAAATCTGCACGCGAGAGGCCTTTGGCTTCCGACGGAGAAATCCCTCCATATCAACGTCCTGGAGCTCCTTGCAGTGTTTTGGGCCCTCAGGTCCTTTCTTCCATCCCTCAAGGGCAAGGTGGTGAGGATCTTCACCAACAACACCACCACCATGTTCTACATCAGGAAGCAGGGCGGTACCAGATCCCCAGCCCTGTCCAAGGAGGCGCAGGATCTGTGGCATTGGGCCGTCGCCCAAGGGATGTTTCTGGTGCCGTTTCATCTGGCAGGAATAAAAAACACCATCGCCGACTCGCTCAGCAGAGAGCGGCGCTCGTGCCACGAGTGGGAACTACGACAGGATCTAGTGGACCGCCTCTTCCGATGGTGGGGCACTCCCCAGATCGATCTGTTTGCGACGGCGATGAACTCCAAGTGCCGGAGGTTCGCCAGCAGGTTTCCCCAGCCGAGGAGCATGGGCGATGCTTTCTCGTTCCCCTGGGAGGGCCTGTTTCTATACGCGTTCCCTCCTTTGCCGTTGCTGATCCGGCTCGTCAACCAGCTCAAGAGGTCACGGTGCAGGATGATCCTCGTCGCACCTGCGTGGCCGAGGCAGATATGGTTCCCGGACCTTCTGGACTTGTCAGCGTCCCCGTCGATCAAGCTGCCAGTGAACACGGATCTTCTATCCAGGGAAGGAGGCGCCATCCTCCATCACGACCCGAAGTCGCTGAACTTGCAGGCCTGGCTCCTGCAGCGCTAGAGTTTGGAGGTTACGACACATCGGCCGACTGCAGAGAGGTTCTTGCAAAGGCCAGGGCGTCCTCCACTCTTAAATGCTACGGACACAAATGGAAGAGGTTCTCTGTCTGGTGCTACGCACAGAAGATTAACCCTCTACGGATTACGGCTCCGCAAGTACTGCCGTACCTACTGACGCTGGCCAAGGCTGGACTAGCGCACGCTTCCATCAAGATTCATCTTGCTGCAATCTCCCGATACACCAGAACCACGGGACGGATGTCTTTGTGGTCTCATCGTCTGGTGAAAGAATTCATGAAGGGACTGTTCAGATCGTTCCCACCGGTAAAGGCTCCGGCCCCGGCGTGGGAGCTCAACGAGGTGCTGACCAAGCTCATGGGACGTCCGTTCGAGCCTATGCACTCAGCTTCGTTGAAATTCTTGTCGTGGAAAACAGCGTTTCTTGTGGCCATCACCTCCGCACGACGAGTGGGAGAGATCCAGGCCCTTTCCTGCAAGCCCCCGTACTTGACTTTTCACGACACGAGAGTAGTGCTCAGGACGCACCCCTCCTTCATGCCCAAGGTGCCATCGGACTTCCACCTCAACGAACCCTTGGTGTTGCCTGTTTTCTTCCCGTCGCCTTCGTCGCCGGCTGAAAGGACTTTGCACTCGCTGGATGTGGCTAGAGCGCTGAAGTTCTACGTGGACCGCACAAAGAGTTTTCGGAAGACGTCACAACTTTTTGTGAACTTTTGGACCTGTCAATCGGGGGGAAGGCTCTCTCAAAGGCTTCCATTTCCAGATGGCTCTCCGGCTGTATCATGCACTGTCATCGGTTGGCAAACCGACCGCTGCCTGGCCGTCCGAGAGCCCATTCCACCAGAGCGATCGCAGCTACCACAGCGTTCCTATCTGGTGTGCCCCTGCTGGACATCTGCAGGGCTGCTACGTGGAGGTCGACGCACACCTTCACGAAATTCTACTGCGTCGACCGGGATTCCAGGGAGGAGTCCAGGGTCGGCCAAGCAGTACTGCGCAACCTGTTCGCCTAAGGTGAGCCTGGTGAGGAGCTAAGAGATGCTTAATGTTGAGTTGTTGTATTGCTTAATGTTGCCACCTCCCGTGGTTGTGCATGTGTGTACTGCTATGTGTTCTTTTATTCATGAGCATGTGAATCCATGCCAGACCCCATGCTGGAGAAGGAACAAGTTACTTACCTGTAACTGTTCTCCAGCATGGGTCTGGCATGGATTCACATGCGAACCCTCCCGCCTACCCCTCTGCGGCTCTTCACTTGGTCATACTGCCACTTCACGTGCTACCAAATCTGAAGATGGCTGCCAGAGGCGGGGCTTAGGGAGAGGGCAGTCATTGGCTGTGGTCAGTGTGACTCGGAGATCAGTGATTGGTTACTACTACGAAAGTCAGATCAGAAACGAAACTGATACTGATTTTTCTTTACCGAGGATTCACAGCCTGACGGGGAATTTTCATGAGCATGTGAATCCATGCCAGACCCATGCTGGAGAACAACAGTTACCGGTAAGTAACTTGTTCCTTACAGAGGAATCAAAGAGCATTAATATGGGTAAATCCCCAGTAGTCGAATAAGTTTCTCCAAATCTGACCATTAGTGGTCCTACGTTTCAGAACAAAGGTAGCCCCCTCAATATTTCCTGTGTTCGACATGGATCTCAACACGGAAGAGCCAATTTTTTTAGCAATTCCTTCTCCGTATTTAATTTCGGAATTGAGATCCCCTGCAATTTTAATGTCTAATGCTCTGTATTTGAGCAACATGGACGATATGCATTTATTTAATAACAGGATAACATTGCTTAACAGTTCCAACTGATTCCAGCACAAGAATATGACGAGGATGCAATGTATTCCCATATTTCAAGACAACGCCCAAGGCGAAATTCAATATGTCCAGAGATTCCAAAATGTGTGTACCAGTTTCTATTTTAACCGCAATGAGTAAGCCTCCTGCTGGTCTACCATGAAACCCCGACTTGGCAAACAAAGGTCTACATTCAAAACCATATAGTTGTAACGGAAAGGTAAGCCATGTCTCCTGTATACATAACAGGTCAAAAGATTTAAATGTCACATAAAGCCTCCGAATAGATTCATTTCAAGTGTCCCCTAGATTTCCATGAAAGTAGTTGCCACTGGTGGTTTACCTTTGTGCAACTAGTTTTGTTGTATATTTTGGATTTGTGAGATGGACTCTCTTAGACTGAGCGAGCCTTCTCCAATCCTGGTCGTTCCCCCCCACCCCCCCTTTTGGGAAGCGTATCAATTTCCTTCGATCTGTGTAAGTCATCCCTAGGTTGATGGGAATTATCCTTTTGGTGCTGGTGCATAGGATCCTTCCCATTCTCCCACCCATTGCTAAAAATCAGGATATCATAGTCCATCCTATTGAATTGCTCTGTCTCCTGTATGATCAGGTCAAAGATCTTTTGAGACTTCGGGACAATACGCACGTGATCAAGGCACGTTGTATGGATAAAATCCACCAGACAGATGTCCGCTGAGGAGATCAACCTCAGTCGGGGAATCTTATTAAAGAGTGACAGGACACGGCGTCTATTCAGAGAAGGGCCACCAATATCACACAAGTTAGAGTAGGATACTCGGATATTCAGAAAAAGACACTCCTCCACACTATGTTCCTTAGGTCACTATCCTTGATGTGGAGTGGCCTAGCCGATTCATATTGTGTTGACTTCCCCGATTCCTGAGGCCCAAGATGTACTGAGGTCCCCCCCATCTCTTACAGGTACCTCTCCCTGTCCCAATTGGCCCACATCCATGTATTGTCTGAGTTCCCCCTCCCCTCAAATTGTGGTTTGTTGGCATCTCTTTTTGACCCCAGATGGAGTTGCCATTTAGTTCATGTTTGTTGCCCGCTAGTGCCTTATTTCTAAGCACTGCTAGATCTGGTAATAGGTCAAATATGACTTTTTTTTTAATGGTGTTTGCGAGGTCTGAGTTTTTGAAAATTTTCAGTAGGGGACTGATGTAGTCCATTTGAGTTTGACGTTTGTCCCCCAGACACGACTTCATCATTTGCAGAGTTTCCAATTTTGGATTGCATTTTCACTTCGATTTCCTCTGAACCCTGAGGTTTCAGCACCCCTATGAATAAGGGGGCCTGATTCTGATCCAGGGGTTTCGAATAGAAACCCAATCTGTTTGACTCTGCAGAAGTCGTAGGATATTCAGCCATCAGACTTGAGAGTTCCTGTGGCAGTATTTGTCGGGAGGTTGATTTCTCCAATAACTTATAGAAGTTAGAGTTGGAGTTGTTTTACTTCCTTGTTCCCCCCCACCCCCCATTGGCTGTGTATTTGGCTTCCCATTTTCAGTTCCTTCTGCTTCATCTTCATTCCTCTGTTTCAGGCACACATCCAACTCTTTATTTGTGTTTTTTGTTTTTTTCCAATTTTTTATTTTTTCCCAGAGTTGTTCCTAGAGTGGGATTTGTGGCATCTGTATTGTGGAGTTGCAAAGCCATCCTGCTTTCTTTATTTAGTTGTATTAGATCCGATAGAGCCACTTCATTTGTTGGAACCTTAGATTCTTTCATCTTAGTTTCCATCTTCACAGGCTTCAATCCTTGCTTTATCATCCCCTTTTTTTGCTTTTAAAGCCAGGCGTTTGACGACTCGAGAGGAAGAAGCCAGCCCCTCCTCTACTTCCACCATCCTCCTGTTTTTTAGAAAGATCTTCTTGCCCCCCTGAACCCTTACCCAAGTTCATAACATCAATTAGGGCAGATGGGCTATCTGGGGTCTCATTAATATTTGTTTCCTTTACCTTAGCTGGCAACGTCAACCCCATAGCTGTTCTTGGGGTGGTGTGCCCAGACAATTTTAGTAAACCTTGTTCCAGTTTGGTAATTTTAGAGGAAAGCTCAATGACTTCCTCTATAATCCTCTTTTCTCCTTCTGATAGTATCAACACACTATTTCCATCTTTTTCCTTGCATATATTCACCCCACTCCTGGAGGTTAGGACGTTCGCAAAACTGGGTCCCCCATTTCCTATAGCCATCGTTTGGCATCCTTGTGAATTGGTTTTAGGGTCTATTAGTATACTGGCCTTCTTGGCCAAGGGGTCCGTACTTTCAGCTTTACCCATAAGGAAACCTTCCACTCTACTAAGTTTTAATTGGGATTCCATTACAATCCTTTTTAGATCCCATCTCCCAATGGGTAAGCTCGTGCCCCTTGTCAAGGAGATTCAGTATCCATCCTTGAGATCACAGGAAGTGATTCCTGAAATTTATCATTTTCAGGTATAGGGGAACTCGTGAGCGAGACCCCTGATAACAAGTTGGTAGCATGTAGAGGTGGAGCAGTACTATGTTCTCTGGTGCTGTCAGCCCCACCTGTCTCCCATAACAGTTTTTTCTTCACCAACCCAAGATTCCTTTACATCAGTAAAGATTGAGGCCGATGGAAGGGGGAATCTTGCATTAACTGAGAACTTTCTGTGGGGTGTTATGGTCGTCATATGCGGGAGAGTATTAAAGAGATGGACGTTATCAATTCCATTCCGTGCTGCATTTACAGGTGTGGATGGACCCCTGGAAAGCCTAGTGCGCTTCCCCAATTCCATCTTCACTGTTTGACCCATCATAGAGACATTTAAGTTTACATCATTTGTCTTGCTATTCACATCGTTGTTGAAATGTTGATTTTGCGGCTCTTATACTAAAAAAAACCTGGACTGAATGGGGATCTGGGATTCAAAGGACAGGCTGGCAGGCACAAAAGATATATCCTCCTCCCCCAGAAAATGCCCCCCATTTTTGTTTGTAGTTGAGTGCATGTAAGAGACTTCTACCTCTTGTCTAATGTCAGCCTTTTTTTTGTTTTCATATTCCTCAGTATTCACATCCCATGTACTTTCTTCTTCAGTCATAATATTTCAAGTGTGAACTTTTACTTTTTGCCCGTCCACACCCTCCCCAATCTGAATAGATTCAAGGGATTCCCTAAAAGATTTTACCTCGGTCCCTCGACATGGGGTAGGAAGATTATCCATTTTCAGTGCCTCACCTTTAGTCTTTGCTAGACATACTTTTCCATTCCTCAGCACCGTCACCATTTTGTCAGAAACCACGGTTCCACCCCACTCACCCTCACAGCCAAACAGCCCAACAGCACACTTGTTCACACTTGCAATGCGCGTGCACTGCAGGTAATGTAGAGCCATTCCGGGTGGAGGGGGTGGGTACAGCTCGCAAGGCAGCTGGAAAAAAACAAGAAAACGTGCATGAGCGTCCCACATAGATAGTATACGTGCCAGAGAAGGAGAGCAATCCCAGCCCACAGCACAGCAGCAAAAAAAACGCCCTTAGAACACTAGCACAACACAAGAAGTGTGAGCACAGCCCACAAAGGAGCTGAATAAAGTTTGTGACCAACAGTAGTAAGTGGAAAAAGTTAATTACTGTGGTCATTGTAGTATAGGGTTGTAATAGCGTTTCGCCAAGTCCGTGTGAAGCGCTGTTACTCTTGCGCATACGGCGCTGTAGCACTGAGGGATCAAAGGAGAGTCCAGCAGCAAGAACCAAACTGTCAGAGGGGCAGCATCTCAGCCCAACAGCACACTTGTTCACACTTGAAGAAACTTGTCTACATGAAGGACCCTCATGAGCAATGCATCTACTGTTTGTACCCTCATGATATAAATCTAACATTTGCAGGACTTTTTCCAACAAGACCCTGCAGGATAGACACAGAAGACTTCTCCATTTAGAAGCCAAAGGTTTATCTTCTGATGAAGAATCTATCTAGACCGCTCCTGTGCATTGTTCTAAACCATCTGAGACCAACTTCTAAGAGAAGGGCCTCTTCAGTGGAAAGGAGTGTC
Organism: Ambystoma mexicanum; assembly: GCF_040938575.1. Taxonomy (NCBI): domain Eukaryota; kingdom Metazoa; phylum Chordata; class Amphibia; order Caudata; family Ambystomatidae; genus Ambystoma; species Ambystoma mexicanum. The sequence continues at coordinate 58,746,732 of NC_090938.1, forward strand.
TCACCATCTCACAAAAGTAAAAAGAAGGTGGAAATACCCCCTTTGAAATCTGGAGACCTTAAACGACATCCTGAAGGAAAAAAAAACACCTCCAAAGGTAAGGAGGCATTTTCAAAAAACCCAGGGGGGGGCAATCGCCAACGAATAAGCAGTCTACGAGCAGTCATAGTAATAGAGGCCCATCGACTACCAAGCCGTCAACGAAACCTGTAGCGTCCACGACGACACTTCAAACCTCGTCATCGACGACCAAATCCTCGTCGAAATCAGCCTGCATCAAACATTTGTCGACAAAGGAGTCCATCACTTGTCCACAAAGAACCTGTCAACGGATAAACGCACTCACCTGTCGACTAAGTCATAGTCCAACAAAACCAACGTTGACGAAGGCCACATCGGCGCCGTCAACGACAAAGTCAATTCCTTCATCCATGGAGAAACCAAAACCCAAAACAGACATTGCTGACGCCACTGTTAGACCATCCAATGAAAAAACAGTGCTCCCTTTATCAGAGGTACTGAATTTTCAGACACAGAATTTGTTGGCGGGCAACCTTGCCTCACCCCCAAGGAACATAGTCCTCCCTGGCAACTAACTGTGGAGGAACTGGCTGATCCTCACGATCTAGCTCTCATGGAGTCGATGCAAAGGATCATTGAAGAATTCAACAGACGTCAAGCGGAAAAGAATAAGTCGTCCATACCAAAAGAGTTAACACCTCTTCAGAGCAGCTCACCTCGGCATAGCACACCTAGAGTCTCCTCCGAGGAGCAGGCCACGTAAAAGGGTACATTCACCTGACCCTCCTTGCAGATCTAGGAGCAGAACGCTCAGTGCTTCACCGACCAGGGTCCCATCTCCTAGGCCAAGGTCACCAGTTCGAGACCCTACCTGTATCTTCAACCGCATCGGTCTCAGACTGGCAAGAAGATCCTTTCTGAGAATTTTATGACCCCGAGGAAGGGGAGATTACTCATGAGTCAGAATGGGATGATTACATAGTAGAAAAACCCAGAAAGAAAGACTCCAGGAGATTCTTCACCACCAAACGATTTGGTATCTTTCCATACCATTATTGGCAAAGCTGCAGACTTGTTTAAGCTTCAAGTCACATCTGAAGAGAAAGTCGGTGATTTATGAGCACAGTGATAAACACAGGACAGTCACAACCATTCCTCTTGATACCATATGGGAATCGGGGTCAAAGATATTGGCTACGCCTTTATCTACTCCCGCTCTGGTTTCAATACCGGAAAAGAAATACAAAGCCCCTGACACGGTGTCCCTTTGTCTAAGGGGGCACACCAAGCCAGATTCTGTCATCACGGTGGCAGCGAGAAAAAAAGTTGGCCAATCCTGCATCACCCTTATCAGCACCTCCTGACAAGGAAGGACGTAAGTTAGAGGCCATGGGCAGGAAGGTATCCTTGTCAGCCTCTCGCCATCAGAGCGGGTAATTCACTAGCCATGACGGTGCGTTTTGACCGTGAGCTATGGTTGCAGATGTCTAAACTAACAAGACATTTACCAGCGGATCTCCAGGAAGAAGCCAGATCAATCATAGCAGACGGGGAAACTACCTCAGATCATATGATTGATGCAGCAGTGGACGTGGCGAAATCTGGTTTCAGACAAATTGCTCATGGAACGGTACTGAGGAGACGGACCTGGATGAAAGCTACAAATTTCAGACCGGAGGTCCAAGCTCAAATATTGGACATGCCCTTCGATGGTCAAGACTTTTTTGGTAAAAAGATTGATTACCATCTCAAAGGTATAAAGACGGACACAGCTCGAGCCATCAGTTCCCTTAAAGATAAGGACCAGATCCTCCAAATTCAGAGGCTTCAATCATCCCTCCTATGGCCAAAAAACACACGGAAACACCTACCAGGACAACAGATGCCATCAAACCTCTAGCAGGTACTCCCAGACGGGAAGGCGTGGCCCTACCCAGGGCAAGCAAAATTGACAGATCATATCTTTCCACTCAACGTCCCCAGTGGGGGGGGGGGGAGTAAGCCGATGTCTCCATCATTGGCAGTCAATAACATCAGACAAGTGGGTGTTACAGGTGATCCGAAAGGGTCACACTATAGAATTTCTAGATCAACCTCCATCCTTTGCTCCCACACCTCGCAAGGTACATCTTTTAAGACAGGTCATGTACGAGATTCAAAAACTGCTCCTAAAAGCAGCTATCGAACCAGTCCAATACAAACAGAAAGGAAGAGGTTTTTACTGTCGTTTCTTCCTGATGAAGTAGTAAGTCAGTGGAGACCTATACTGGATCTAAGAGCGCTCAACAAGTTCATCAAGCACATCAAATTCAATATGATATCCCTGCAAAGTGTCTTACCTTGGCTAAACCAGCACGACTTCCTGCCCACTCTAGATTTGGAAGACGCCTACTGCCACATTCCCATTCTTCCTGCCCACAGACGGTTCCTCAGGTTCACAATAGGGGAGTTACACTTGCAATTCTGTGTTCTCCTGTTCGGCCTAAAGTCAGCTCCAAGAGTTTTTACCAAGTGTTTTGCATCGGTAGCGGCAAAACACAGGACAGGAACAGATGTCTTCCCATAGTTGGACGACTGGTTGATGAGGGCAAGCTCATACAAACTTGCACGCTTGGCAATTTCGAGAACAATAAAACTCTTAAAAAGGTTAGGTTTTTCCATCAACGAAATGAAATCCTGCCCAGCAAAACAGTGCTCTTCCTGGGTGCGGACCTTAACACCTGCATCCCCAGGATAAGACCCTCAGTGGACAGAATAACCGCTGTTCTCCACTTGACCTCATGGTTCCTAAACAGAGCAGCAACCACAGTGCGCTCTTACAAATCTCTCCTGGGCATGTCCTCCTCATGTATATTCCTCAAACCAAATTGAAGGCTTCACATGAGACCAATCCAGGAGGCCCTGGATCACCAATGGAAACAGGCACTCGGCTCATGGGAGGATACAGTCCAACTACCGCAGACATTACTCCAAGCATTTCAATGGTGGAACTCGCTTCAACCTGTCACAGGGAATGCCCTTTCAGGCACCAACATCTGCCCTTCTTCTCAGGACAGATGCATCTCTGTCCGGCTGGGGGGCCCATCTAGAGGACCTTCAAACCAAAGGCACATGGTCCGCTCAGGAATCTCAACTACACATCAGTGTCTTAGAACTCAATGCAATACGGTGGGCGCTTAAAGCCTTCCTTCCAGTATTAGCCAGCCAGGTGGTGATCATCCAGAAAGACAATACGACCTCCATGCATTACACAAACAAACAAGGAGGCACCAAGTCAGAAATCTTCTTGCAAGAAGCTCCACTCCTATGGGAATGGGCACTGCACCACAGAGTACAAATCGAAGCAAAACATCTCTTGGGAGTGGACAACGTCCTAGCGGACAAACTAAGCAGAGAGTTCACGAGTGAGAACTAGACAAGAAAGAAGTCCAACGAATATTTTCCAAATGGGGTCATCCGCAGATCAACCTGTTCGCCACCAAAGCAAACAAGAATTCACCTCCAGGTACCCCCCTGAACATCAGTCAATAGGAGATGAGTTCTCGGCGGATTGGACAGGGAAATTCCTTTATGCCTCCACGCCCCTCTTACCCCATCCCTCTCATATGGAGAGTGCTAAGCAGACTGAAAGAACAGAATTGTTCACTGATCCAGATGGCTCCAGATTGGGCCCGGCAGATCTGGTACTCAACTCTGCAACACCTCTCCCGTTGGCCCCCGATTCACCTAAAAGCTTGCAATGAGCTTTATACACCGCAGAACCGCAAGTTCCTCCACCACAACCCAGCAAGCCTATCTCTCAAGGCCTGGTTCCTGAGCAGCGAAGAACTAATGAATCTAGATCTCCCTGCAGATTGCTGGGATATTATCAAGGCATCTAGAGCACCTTCAACTCGAATCACCTATACCTGAAAATTGACTCGTTTCTCCAAGTGGTGTGAAACCTCTTCGGTGAACCCTCACAGCATCGGTCGATCAAGTGCTACCCTACTTACTGTACTTGGCCAAAACAGGATTATCTATATCCTCGATCAGCCATAGCAGCATATACAACGAACCCAGATAAACAGTCATTGCTCACTCTACCACCTGTTAAGATCTTCCAAAAAGGGCTTATGCATATTTTCCCTCTTACGCCAACATCGGTGCCATCCTAGAGCCTAAACACAGTACTGACTGCTCTAATAGAACCACCTTACAACCCTATTCATAGATGCAACATGAAATTCCTATCGTAGAAAACGGCTTTCTTGATAGCCCTCACATCTGCCATGAGGATCAGTGAGTTACAAGCTTTATCATCCAAACCTCCTTTCACCTTGTTGCTGAGACTGAGTCATTCTGAGAACCCATCCAAAATTCCTCCCTAAAGTTTTGTCAGAAATGACTCTCACGGAGCGCATTGTCCTCCCTACTTCATTCCAGAATCGCACATCGGATGCAGAATGACCTTTGCATTCTTTTAGATGTGGCGAGAGTCCTAAAGTTTTATCTACAAAGAACTGAGTTTCGCTCCTCCATCAGATTGTTCATTGCTTTCTCTGGACGAACTGAAGGTCAACATGTTTAAAAACAAAGTTTGGCACATTGGGTTTCTCGATGTATCACCCACTCTCCTCAATCCAAAGGCGACCTCCCCTCCCCCACCCCCAAAATCAGACTTCCTTCGGCGCACTCTACCAGAGGGAGGGCAGCTTCAATGGCTTTTCATGCAGGGGTAGCTTTGAAGGACATTTGCAGAGCCACTACCTGGAGCACTCTGCACATGAGACGATACCAACAAAGAATCTGCAGTTGGCCAGGCAGTGCTCCGCCATCTCTTTGCATGAGGTAGGATAAGCCTTCTCCAGCATGGGGTCTGGCATGGATTCACATGCTCATGAATATTCCCCGTCGTCAGGCTGGGAATCCTCGGTAAAGAAAAAACCAGTATCAGTTTCGTTTCTGATCTGTCTTTCGTAGTAATAACCAATCACTGGTCTCTGCGTCATACTGACCACAGCCAATGACTGCCCTCTACCTAAGCACCGCCTCTGGCAGCCATCTTCAGATTTTTACCGCACGTTCATGTGTTGGGATCCTCGTGCTATTGCTCTCGAGCGTTAGTGCTATTTTTTCACGTTTTTTCTCAAAAACTTCGTTTTTTTCGGTCAAAAGAGCCTCAAGCTCCACCGACTCTCCATCCGATCAACGGGGACCCGTGTCGGATTCGTCTGCCCCCCCAAGGGTGAAGATTTCGTCGAGCTACGCTTTTGGAGGACTCCAGAACTTTCTCAGGCCCGGACATGGCCCATGAGAAGGGAAGCTCGACGCCCGGAAAGCTGTTCAGGACCTGCCCGGGATGCCAGCTGCAGAACGTCTTTAAGGAGGACGAACACTCCTTTTGTCTCTACTGCTTACATGAGGACAAGACGCACGTGGAGAAGGACTGTGCGTTTTGCAGCAATATGTCGGAGCGGACCATGAAGGACCGCCATCAACGTCTCGCCAACTGGCTGGAAGGGAAGAGACCGTCAGGCGAGAAGAAGAGGAAGAAATCCGAGCGGTCTTCTAAGACCTTTGAGGACGCCCCGGCGACGGGGGTCCAACACAAGGCCAAGCACCGCGAGTCCGCTGGCACCGGGAGCGCCGAACGGTCGGGCTCTATGGGCGCCAGGCAGGGCGCACCCTCCCCGGCAGCTTCAGCCACGAGCCAACGCTCTGGGTCGGGTAAGAGGAAGGGCGAGCACCCGGCGAAGCTCCTGGAGAGGCCCCAGTCGAGCTCGAAGGCCCCATCGGAGGGGGAGCGAGGCAGTGTCCCCCCCCTCAAGGATAAGGCGGTGAGCGCACCTAAGGTGGTGAAGGCCTTAATCCATCCGGCCAAGCCCTCTATCGATACTGTCGCGGCGGCCCTGGCTCAGCCTGTGGAGGCTACACCAGTGGTGGCGACCTCGGGGCTCAGAGTCTCCCTGCCACCTCGGAGGGAGTCCTCTTTTGTGCCCATCGATAGGACCCCCGTGAAATCCCCGGCGGGGAAGAAAAAGGGGGGGCAGGGCGTCGTCGTAGATTCGGCCTCAACCTCGGAGGAAGAGCTGATTGAGGTCTTAAGCCACGGCCTTGGCGTGGAAGAAGACCGGCCCATCGGGATGGATCCCGACGCAGGTGACGACGACATCGTCGAGGGTGCCGACGGGGCCCCTGATCGCCCTTCGGATTCCCCTATGCCAGCGCCGCAAGACAACTCGGCGGCCATTTTGTTGGCTATACAGTCCTTATGTTCAGAGATAAGGACGAGACTACCGTTGCCGACGGAGGAACCTCTCCCGTCGGGGGATCCTGGACCGGGACCTTCTGGTGTTCCCCCGCCCAAGAAAAGAAGGATTCACCCTCCACCTCCTTTTCAGCCGTCGCGCCCCGTCCAGCCCTCCTCCCCGTCCACCCGAGGGGATGATACGGGGACTGACACGGCAGCGACGGGTACGGACGACGAGGTATACGACGAGGATCTACCGTCGTCACCTCCCACCAGGGCTTCTCCGCCCGACGAGATTGGATCGTTCCACTCCATGATCGCCAGGGCATCCGAGCTTTTCCAACTCTGCCCTGAGGAGAAGAAAAAGGAAGGATTCCTTTATCAACGGCGCGAGGCCAAGAGGAAGACGGTCCTCGCGGTGCCTCTTCTGGACGACATTTGGGATGAGGGCCTCGCCCTCCTCAAGAACCCTTCCACGACGCCAGCTAGAAGAGACCGGTACGAGAAGAAGTACCGGGTCCCGGACGCGGCCCCCCTGTGCCTCCGGGCGCAGCCTACCCCGGACTCCGTCGTCTCCGCGGCGGCCAGGAAGAAAGCGGGGGGGGGGTGCGGGCTCCACATCGACTTCCCCACCGGACGGCGAGGGAAAGAAATTGGACGCTATGGGACGCAGGGTCATCTCGTCTGCAGCGACGACGATTAAAGCGGCCAACGCCTTGGCTATCGTGGCCCGCTACGACAGGGAGCTATGGTACAAACTGGCTCCCCTGCTGGACTTCCTACCGGACGACAAGAGGGCGGATGCCCTGGAGATCCTACAGGAAGGTGAGGTGGCGTCGGACCACGCCATCACTATTGCGACGGACATCGCCGACACTGGGTTTCGCCAGTTGAGCAACGGCGTGTGCCTTAGGCGGCGTGGATGGCTCAAGGCTACGGACTTCCGTCAAGACGTACAGACCAGAGTCCTGGACATGCCGTTCGATGGGAACAACCTGTTTGGGAAAACAGTGGACGATTCCCTTCAGGCCATTAAAGCGGACACTGAGACGGCCCGGGCCCTTGGGGTTCTGCAGCAACGACGGACGCCCTTTCGGAGCAGCGGAGGCAAGGGCGCCTCCAAAGGTTCCGGCGGTGGTTTCTCCACCTACCGTCAAGCGGCCCGCTCGTCGTCTCAGGAGGCCTACAGAGGACGAGACAAGTCTGGCGGACCCCGCCGTCGTCGCCAAGGAGGTCAAGGCGGCAAAGCCTCGTCGAAACAGGATTGAACCGGCCGTGGGGTCGGGCCCCCACCGAAGCACCCCGGTGGGAGGCCGGCTGGCGAACTTGGTCAGCGTGTGGGAGTCCATCTCCACCGACCGTTGGGTGCTGGAATCCTTAGCCCAGGGCCACGCGCTCGAGTTTCAAAGAAGGTGCCCGCGCATCCCCCCCGTGGCCAGGAAAGAGCTTCACGTCCCTCAGCTTCTCCTGGAGGTAAAGGCGATGCTCAGGAAGGGCGCCATCGAACTCGTCCCAAAGAGGCTTCGGGGCTCCGGAGTTTACTCGAGATACTTCCTCGTGAAGAAGAAGACGGGAGGATGGCGCCCCATCCTAGACCTGCGACGTCTGAACAAGTTCATCAAGGCGCAGAAGTTCCGGATGGTCACCCTCCAGCACGTCCTGGGGCAGCTGGAGGAAGGAGACTTCCTGTCGTCGTTGGATTTGGAGGATGCCTACTTCCATATTCCCATCCTAAAGGGGCACCGAAAATTCCTCAGGTTTGTGGTCCAAGGGCGTCACTACCAGTTCAAAGCCCTCCCCTTCGGACTACGGTCGGCACCCAGGGTATTCACCAAGTGCTTTGCACCGGTGGCGGCGCAGCTGCGCCGCGAGGGGATCCACGTCTACCCCTACCTGGACGACTGGCTCATCCGAGCCAAGACGAGGGAGCTCGCCGTGGAGCACACGGCAAGGACCGTCCAACTTCTCGCGGACCTGGGATTCTCCGTGAACTACGCCAAGTCCCACCTGGTACCCGCGCAAAACGCACTGTTTCTGGGAGCGAAGCTCGACACAGTGTCCCTTCTGGCCTCCCCGTCGGAGGAAAGGACCAGGTCCATCCTGGGCAAGGTACAGCGGATGTTGGTTTCCGACGCGGCCAAGGTGAGGTCCATCAAGTCCCTCCTCGGAATGATGTCTTCTTGCATCTACCTCATTCCCATGTGCAGGCTCCGGATGCGCCCGTTGCAGGAGTTCCTGGACGCGCGCTGGATCCAAACGACGGGCGGCTTCGAGGAGAGGATCACACTCGACGAGAGTTTCCGCCGAGCGGTCCGGTGGTGGGGCAACTGCGCGCATCTGACGGCGGGCATGGACTTCCAGACCCCAGACCACCAGGAGACAGTGACCACGGATGCCTCCCTGGAAGGGTGGGGAGCGCACACCGAAAATCTGCACGCGAGAGGCCTTTGGCTCCCGACGGAGAAGTCCTTCCATATCAACGTCCTGGAGCTCCGTGCAGTGTTCTGGGCCCTCAGGTCCTTCCTTCCGTCCCTCAAGGGCAAGGTGGTGAGGATCTTCACCGACAACACCACCACCATGTTTTACATCAGGAAACAGGGCGGAAACAGGTCCCCAGCGCTGTCCAAGGAGGCGCAGGACCTGTGGCATTGGGCCGTCGCCCAAAGGATGTTTCTGGTGCCGTTTCATCTGGCAGGGATAAAAAACACCATTGCCGACTCACTCAGCAGGGAGCTGCGCTCGTGCCACGAGTGGGAACTACGGCAGGATCTAGTGGATCGCCTCTTCCGACGGTGGGGCACACCCCAGATCGACCTGTTGGCGACGAACTCCAAGTGCCGGAGGTTCGCCAGCAGGTTTCCCCAGGCGAGGAGCATGGGCGATGCTTTCTCGTTCCCCTGGGAGGGCCTGTTCCTCTACGCGTTCCCTCCTTTGCCACTGCTAATCCGGCTCGTCAACCAGCTCAAGAGGTCACGGTGCAGGATGATCCTCGTCGCACCTGCGTGGCCGAGGCAGATATGGTTCCCGGACCTTCTGGACTTGTCAGCGTCCCTGCCAATCAAGCTGCCGGTGGACGCGGATCTACTCTCCAGGGAAGGAGGCGCCATCCTCCACCACGACCCGAAATCGCTGAACTTGCAGGCCTGGCTCCTGCAGCGCTAGAGTTTGGAGGATACGACATACCGGCCGACTGCAGAGAGGTTCTTGCAAAGGCCAGGGCGTCCTCGACTCTTAAATGCTACGGACACAAATGGAAGAGGTTCTCTGTCTGGGGCCACGCACAGAAGATTAACCCTCTACGGATTACGGCTCCCCAGGTACTGCCGTACCTGTTGACGCTGGCCAAAGCTGGACTGGCACACGCGTCCATCAAGATTCATCTTGCTGCGATCTCCCGATACACCAGAACCACGGGCCGGACGTCCTTGTGGTCTCATCGTCTTGTGAAAGAGTTCATGAAGGGACTGTTCAGATCGTTCCCGCCGGTGAAGGCTCCGGCCCCGGCGTGGGAGCTCAACGTGGTGCTGACCAAGCTCATGGGACCTCCGTTCGAGCCTCTGCACTCGGCCCCGTTGAAGTTTCTGTCGTGGAAAACAGCGTTTCTTGTGGCCATCACCTCCGCACGACGGGTGGGAGAGATCCAGGCCCTTTCATGCAAGGCCCCGTACTTGACTTTTCACGACACGAGGGTAGTGCTCAGGACGCACCCCTCCTTCATGCCCAAGGTACCGTCAGACTTCCATCTCAACGAACCCTTGGTGTTGCCTGTGTTCTTCCCGTCGCCTTCGTCGCCGGCTGAGAGGACTTTGCACTCGCTGGATGTGGCTAGAGCGCTGAAGTTCTACGTGGACCGCACAAAGTGTTTTCGGAAGACGTCACAACTCTTTGTGAACTTTGGACCTGTCAATCAGGGGAAGGCTCTCTCGAAGGCTTCCATTTCCAGATGGCTCTCCGGCTGTATCATGTACTGTCATTGGTTGGCAAACCGACCGCTGCCTGGCCGTCCGAGAGCCCATTCCACCAGAGCGATCGCAGCTACCACGGCGTTCCTTTCTGGTGTGCCCCTGCTGGACATATGCAGGGCTGCTACGTGGAGGTCGACGCACACCTTCACTAAATTCTACTGCGTCGATCGGGATTCCAGGGAGGAGTCCAGGGTCGGCCAAGCAGTGCTGCGCAACCTGTTCGCCTGAGGTGAGCCTGGTGAGGAGGTAAGATGCTTAATGTTGAGTTTGATGTACTGCTTAATGTTGAGCCTTTGCCACCTCCCGTGGTTGTGCATGTGTGTACTGCTATGTATTCTTTATTCATGAGCATGTGAATCCATGCCAGACCCCATGCTGGAGAAGGAACAAGTTACTTACCTGTAACTGTTGTTCTCCAGCATGGGTCTGGCATGGATTCACATGCGAACCCTCCCGCCTACCCCTCGGCGGCTCTTCACTTGGTCATACTGCCACTTCACGTGCTTCCAAATCTGAAGATGGCTGCCAGAGGCGGTGCTTAGGTAGAGGGCAGTCATTGGCTGTGGTCAGTATGACGCAGAGACCAGTGATTGGTTATTACTACGAAAGACAGATCAGAAACGAAACTGATACTGGTTTTTTCTTTACCGAGGATTCCCAGCCTGACGACGGGGAATATTCATGAGCATGTGAATCCATGCCAGACCCATGCTGGAGAACAACAGTTACAGGTAAGTAACTTGTTCCTTCCTCCCGCCTTTTCCCTGAATATGTAACCTTGGTGTTGCAGTATGGCAAAGGCTCGCAGAAGTTTTCTTCATATCTGTGTATATGATGTGGGCCGTTTTTAACTCCTTGGTATTCTATTGAAGCATCTGAGTCTATGAAAGATCCAATGCTGGAGAAGTCTTAGTTACGTACCTGTAACTGTATTTCTCCAGGATTGGTATCTTTCATAGATTCACATGCGCCCACCCGCCTCCCCTAGAGGCTGCTCCTTCGCTCAGCATCCATCATACTGTAATCTCTATGGTACAAAATCTGAAGATTTTGACTGGGGCGGAGCTTAAACCCTGGCACCTCATTGGTTAGGGCCATAAAGGACCAAAGCGAGGTGGAGGGACTACATAAGTGTATGGCTCATAGACCGTAATGGGCTCTTTACACTCATATTTCTATGGAAATGTATATATTTAAAAATGTTTAATATTTAAATCACCAAGGATTCCCAGTCTGACGACGGGGAATATTCAAGCCTCTGAATCTTTGAAAGATACCAATGCTGGTGAAATAGTTACAGGTAAGTAACTAAAAATTCCTCTGTTCATTCAATCGTCTCAAAGTCTGCTGCAAGTCTATTTCCAATGTGACCGCAACAAGGGTAAGCCTAATACTAGATGCAAAGCTTCTATGGATACCATTCTGTGTAAGAGCACTAGGGAGTGTAGCAGTGTTCCCTTGGTAAAGGTCAACCATTTTATGTTCATGGAGTGTTTTGAGGCCATACAAGATCCTCGGCACTACATCCTTTATCTATACTTTCAAGAGGCCTTTAATGGATCCACCCCATAACCCCCTTGCGCATCACATTTCTGATGACCGACCACTTTCTGGAGGCTTTGTGGGCAGAGCATCCTTTGCGCTGAAGGCCAAAACTCAATAGGAGGTCCTAGATGGGTGTAAGTATCAAACATCAAGCTTCCCACCCCATATATGCCAGCAGAAAGGTGTCCTTTGTTGCAAGCTCTGTTAGGCGGAAACCTGTGCAGTTCCCTCTGGGACCACTGCAAAAGATTTAGGACTACAGGTGTTTGGCAGTAAACCCACTTGGTAGCAGTCTGTACCACACAGATTCACTTGGTAGCTGTGGCTGAGCAGTCAGACCTCTCTCAAGAAGAGTTAAGCAGTATGTGGAGTATACAATATAGGGCAATTCTCCACAGTAAGACAAGCAAACACGCAACAAGGCTTCAGTGTAAAGATATTAAGGTATTTATTTATAACGGAACATCTATAGAAAACACCATGGCACTATCACGGCAAACACTTCAATTACAGTTACTCTACGAAGAAGAAACGATCAATCTCCCTAATAATATTTCGACAAGTCTAGGTTCTACCAGCATCACTTATTTTCAGACAGGTGTATGCCTCAACCTAGATGGCACTCTAATTAGTTAGGACGGGAGAGAAAAATAAGCAGGTTACGAAATCAACACAGTTCAATACTTCACGGGAAAAATGCAAGGCAAGAACCACAATCGATCATAAAGTTCAGAGGCCAGGCCCACTCGGAGAGAGTCAAGGCGGTATGTCCCAAAAAGTCTTAGTGGAAATACGTTCGAGTCTTTGTAGCAAATTGTTATCGGCAGATTGAACCAGTTCAGAACAACACGCTAGAGAAAGCTTGGGGGCGACTCAACGGAAAGGCGAGGATTAAGACACCTCACTCGATCCGACAGAAAGGGAAGCTAGGCGGACACGATACCTTGTTTGTGGAGAGACAGCTCCGGCGGGGGCAGTTGTTCCTGGTGGTGGATGCACGGCGGCTCTTTGCCAAGAGTAGAGATGATCTCGTCGTCGAAGAAAAGGGAAGTCCGGTGCACCACCAGGGAAGACACCAGCCGTGGAGTGCACCGTCACAAGGCACCACCTTTTGGTCGCGGTACAGGGGTAGTGGCTATCCGGTTGCCGGGGTGCTCTGCACGGGCAATTCGACCACTGCGTCCTGAGGCAAAGAAAAAGCAAAGGGGACTGGTTGTTCCCACCAGTCAGGGGAAGAGACTCTTAGGCAGGGAGATCCCCTCTGTCATCGGGAAGTGGTGAGTCGGTTCAGCAGGGCTCCACCGGAGGTGTCGTCGTTGCAGGTCGGCTCAGCGTTACCCTCGTCGGATTCTTAGGTCCTGTGGCGACTTCTGAAGATCCAGTCCCAAAAGCCCTGCTTTTATGCAGAAAACCCCCATTCATTCAGCCTAGCTGTCAATCAACACTCGCTAAGTGGTGCGCTGGGAGGCTCACCACTTAGGCCAATCACTCCAGAGTGCGACCGGAGTTGACAAGGCAACTCGGTCCAGGGTGCCTAAACCCCCTCCCACACCCCTGTGGTAACCCAGACAGAATGGCACCACTTTGGAGGGTCTCTGTACAGAGGCCCGCCAAAAGTGGAACAAAGGGCTCAACCTTTGGTTTGTTCGTCACAGAGACGAACACAGACGCCATTTTAAAAAACGAGTTCTGCCAGAAAATACCATCCGATAAACTTATTTAAGATAAGTGGACCGGTGGTACGCTAGAGATTAACGAGGAAAAGTATCAATCTCTAACAATGGGACGAATCCCATAGGGTTATGTTCGGGGTCGAACATAACAAGTAGTTTCCACTGCCACCAGCCAAAACTCGACGAGGGGGGACGGGACAGTGCCCCCTCGAGTAACAGACCCAGGAGTAATCGAATTACCCCTACTAGCACGTCCACAATAAGATGGTTTGTACTAGTTCTGTTAGTAAATTTAGGTCTAGTAAAGCCAATGGTTACTTTACATGCCCGGGGAGACATTAGTCTGTCCCCGGGTATGGAGTCTATGGTAGGGGTCCGCTAGGACGCCCCAGTGTTACGGTACGTAGGGTGCGGTGTAACACACATAGAAAAACATATGAGACCCTATGGAGTAAAAGACCCCATAGCCCATAGAACACATTGATATTCAAAGGAATTACACACATTCATGTCCAAGAGTGGGAGGAAAAGAGTCTCACTCTTGGCAGGATGGAAAAAGCAAACTCCAGAAATCGAGCAAAGCTGCTGGGGGACTCACTAGGTTAGGAAATTCAGCCTAAACAGAATTCTCCCTAACACTCTCACCAAGCATCATGATCTTAGTCTTGATCCGGATGATCTTAAGCTTATTAGCCAGTGCATACTGATAGAGGGCATCAACAGAGCGTGGTAAACCCCACGGAGTAAGGTCAATCAGAACAGTATAGTTGGCATACGATAACCATGAAATAGGTTCGCCGGTAAGTGTGGGGGTAATTGTGGGCCCTATGTAATGCAATGTAAGCATAATGTAGGACGAGATGCACTGTCGAAGGCTGTGGAATACTCCACAAAGTGACCCTTGGGCTGCCAAGAAATATCAGCGGGAGCAGGCGTAAGGCTCACATGCTCTGTACCGTCCTGTGTTTTTTTTTCTTCTGAATCCAGTCTCACTTTGATTCCATTTTTCGAGACTACCCATCTATTAAGATGACACAAGAGGAGGGAGGCGAAGATCTTACTACTAGAGGAGAGCATAGCCAACAGACGGAAATTATAAGGATCCAAGTATGAGCCCTTCTTGTGAATGGGAATAAGTGAAGTATAGATTAGCACCAGCTGTCTGGTTTCTTGCCAGTGCGTGCAACTTAAAAACATTTTTTTTTAAAAGGGGCATGTAGGTGTTCAGTCCATAAAGTGGTCTCTTTCGATTATGACATTGGCAGGGCTGTGAGGACCGGGTGCTGTGGATGCCTTAAGTCTTCTAATGATCCGTAAGATTTTGTCACGATCAAATACCTTTTAAGCAGCTGACCCTTGGTATATGCATTGGCACTTATCCTGCTCATTATCCCAATAGAGTAGGTTTGTGTGCACACCAAGCCTCCTCTGCAATGCTACACATCTTCTTTGGGGACAGATCCGAGATAAAGGAGCGGTATAGATACAAGATTTGTATGGCATTGTGAGTTCTAAAGAGGCCAAAAATAATTTCCCAATTGGAAAATTTCAGATCGTATCTGTGACACTGCACCCAGTTTTTATACTGACTGCTCAGGATGCCCACGCACCGAAGAGATTTGGAGCCCTTAATTGCGCATATAGCCTTGCATAGTCGTTTTTGCAACGAATGCTGCTGTCAAAGAGCTGTGTACTTTTCTCATGTGCTAACCATGCATTTCCTCTGGGAGGTCTCGGCCATATAAATTCCAGCAGTAGCCTGAAATCCCAATGGCAGATCTGCAGCAGCCTATGCAGGGAATGCCTATATTGGCCGATAAAGTGTTAGCCTTTCCCCACGTTGCCCTCAGACCAAACAACGAAGTTGCCCTGGGCGTTACATGAAACCCTATCCCAGGACCTTCCTGCCACAATAAGTTTGTAGGGGAGCATGGTCAAATTTAGCACGATGTGATCAGTCAAGGGGGTAAAGGAATGAATGTTCTATTACATAATCTGAGCATGCAAGCTATGGATAGCATATCGAGCATCCAGACAGGGCGTGCTCCATCCATTTCTCCAGGTGGTAATGTATAGGATGGAGGAGTACCCACTAGGAATTAAAGGAATTACATTTAAAAAAAAACGGCAGCAGATCAGACCACCTGCGATCCATGCTTAATTGTTTCTACTGGTGGAAAGGACCAGTAAAGTGTGGCTCAGTAGATTCAAGAAGCAACTCGTACTCCACCACAGTAAAATGTGCATTAAAATTGCCAGCTAGTGGCCTACAGCACTGTCGATGCAGACGCTCTGCTATGGCCTTGGTGTAAGGCCCATCATGAGAGAAATATATGATGCTTCCGCTGTGTGGTGCAGTGCGCACTCCTGGCAATGATGATCGAAACTAGGGAGGCGTAGTTCTGCAGCTTCTGGGGAACAGAGCTGCCCGAGGGAGGAATTTTCAATGAGGGCTGCTGCCCTGTGGCCTTATCGGCTCATTCCCAAAATGGCGCTGCAGCTCCTCTAATTGAGCCTTGCAGGGACGCCCAAGCATAAACAGCTGTGAAGCAGGCTGTTTTTCGGTCAGAGGTGGATGCACATCTGAAGCAGTGAATGCGGAACTGCCCGCTCATCCTCTTCACCACCGGCCCGGGTAGCAGTGATCCTGAAGCGTCAGGTGGAGGACACATGCCTCATTCTGCACGGTGCACTCTCAGTGACCGGCAGCGCTCTGGGTGGGGGAGCATTCGTGGAATCCTGTGGCTTGGAGCTGTAACAAACCAGGGGGCACCACTATCCCGCGACGATACTTTGTTTCCTGCTGAGAGCCTGAAACAAATGGAGCTCAATGGCTCCCTGTCTGCAGGAGCGTGGAGTTACGCCCTTCTCCCCCCCGATAACCTTTATTTCTGGGCTCCTCTGTGGTGAATGGTTTCACGGGAGCCCTTTGGGGATTTCTCTTATAATTGCTGTCTCCAACTGGGAATACTCTTTGGAGTGTTCTGCAGCCAGTCGCCTGTTGGACCCTTAAGTGACAGGACAGCCTCCTACACCTGAGGCACCCGCTAGTGGGCAATACATCTGTAGAAACCTAGCCAGCCTGAGCGCAAGCTTGACCTCACCGGAGTGGGATCCTCCGTCATTAGACGTCATCATGTCTAAACACTTGGCCCAAAAGAATGCAGACATCTCAACTATATTACTACTGGCGGACTGGAGTTGGCAAAGTCTCCCTCTGGCTCCGGAAGGCCCCACGGGGCAACTAGCCACCAAAAACGACATTCAATCCTTCATCTTGATATTAAAGCTGAATTCCTTAGCTGCAAGGCTGAGATCTCCACCAAATTAGAGCGCACCGATCAGAGAGTGGTAGAAATGGAACAATGACTGGGGGATGCGGAAGAACAAGCCCAGGACCACGCAACTACCCTGCGGGGGTTTCAACAGAAAATCAGATCCTTGAAGGACAGAAGTTAATTCCTGGAATATAAACAAGAGAACATGGAGCACAGGGCTTGAAGAAATAATCTGTGGATCACTTGAGTGCCCCCATCTGTCCCAGATCAAGCCCAGAGTATATAGGGAATTTTTTCCAAGCTCTCCTGCCACATATCGACAAACCAATGCTGTTACTGGACTGAGATTGCGAACTCGCAGGGGGCTTGCTTCTTGGTAACCCCCGGATGTGATTACTCGAGTCCACTTCCACAACTGCGCAGGAAATCTTGGTGGTAGGCCGTACCCGGGATGAGCTGACTTTCCAGGGTTCCCCCCACAGATTTTCCAGGATATAGCGACTGCCAGACTTCAAAAACGCAGAGCGCTCCGGCCACTAACTCTTTTCTTGCGTGACTAGAAGATCCGTTTCTGCTGGCTATTTCCCACTTCCATACAATTCACATTCAACAGGGTTTCCCCAAACGATAACCTGCCTGGAGGATGCGGAAGGAATCTTGAACATCACTTCACCGGACAAGGTTGGCTAGGGGTACCCAATTCTAAGAGTTGGACACCATACAAGACCCTGGAGGCTGATATATTGGAGTGAAAGGTATGCTCTTGGGACAAATATACTAGTTCATCTCGATCTACGCCCCTAATGAGGGGCAAGAACATTTCTTTAGGAACCTAGAGCCGTCCTCCACTTTCTGGAGGGCCAGATTGTTCTTGGTGGAGACTTGAATGGTGTCTTTTATAGAGGTGGCTAATGTAATTATTATTCCCCCTCCCCTTCTATGCAAACCTCCACCACAATATTACTATTAAATCCCGGAAAGGATCCGAGGGATTGTGCCTCTTGAGGCCAATCTCCTTGTTAAACATTGACACAAATATTTATTCGAACGTATTAGCAAATCGCTTGGCGATGCAGACCAAACGGGATTTGTCCTGGGTAGATAGACCGAGATTACATTAGACTACCACCATGAACCAAGGAAAATTAGACCTTTTAGCCCTAGATGCCAGTAAGGCGTTTGACAAGGTGGACTGTCTTTTATGCATTTAACTCTGGAGGCTTTTCGTTTTGGGCCCTGGTTTAGAAGGATGATCTTGGCTACTAAAAATCCCTGAATACTTTGTTCCCGGTTTATCTGGAGTAATCATCCCCAATCCACCTCACATGCGGAACATGAAAGGGCTGCCCCCTCTCCCTGTGGTACAGCATATATGTAGTAACTTGACAATCTAAGGGGCTATGGTTCGGCACTCTCCCCACAAGGTATATCTATATGTTGACTATGTGTTGCGTTCTATTACTAATATTCTGCCTTCTCTCCAAGAGCTCCGATCCTTTGGTCAAGTAACGGGTTTCAAAATAAATTAGGGTAATTCGATGGCATTGGGCGTGGGGCTGTCTCACAGGATGTCTAATCTTTTCAATTCCTCTGTCCAATCCACTGGGATACTAAATCTGTTATATATATTTGGGGTTTCGGATCACTGCTTCCCCGAAAGACCCCTTTGCGGCTAACTCACCCCCACACCATCATTAAAACACTAGAAAATGACCTAGAGAAATGGGCAAGTAAAGAGATTTTGTTGATGGGCCGAATCACAACAGTCAAAATACTCCCTCGTCTACTCTATCCTTCATCTATCCCAGTGGAAATCGCAAAAAACGTATCGGACCGCCTTTAACATAAAATTCTTGGATTGATCTGGCGCGGCAAGTCTAGGATCCCTAAAAGGGTAATGATGGGAGGTTCCATGTTAGGGGGTTTGAGGGTGACCGATATACACAAATATGCACAGGTGGCACAAATATTGCACTTGCTAACATGGATGTACCTTTCTCCCCCACTGAAATGGGCTGCAGTTGAACATTCGTTTTCTGCCCTTAATCACCCACACTCTACGAAAACGATGGCAGAATCTGCTCATCAACAAAGGTCACTCTGAAGTCATGGGATGAGGCTTTGAAATGGAAAAAGATGCTAGAGGCATGGTCCCGCTATCTCCAATCTTTTGCAACCTTGCTTTCTCCCCTGCATGCACCCAGAAGCTTTTGGGAGCTGAAGGCGCGGCAGTCTTCAAACATTAGCACAGCTATTTGAAGGAGACCAAGGAGAATGTAAAAGGACGTTTCAACTCCCGAAGTCCGACAGATTTCATATGCTCGGCTACACCACTGGATCACACAACCCCAGTGACGAGGCAAAAGGCTACACAAACGTAACTGCCCTGGAGGGTCCAGGAGTCTCCAAGCTATATAAACTCCTCAGGGGGACTTGCTGGCTACTCGACCAGCTTACATGTGCCGTTGGGAGGCGGAATTTGGCCATTGGCTGGAGGATGAATCGTGGCTAGATATCTGGGCCAGAGGTCACTCTTCCTCCAGATGCGTGACTAACAATGTGCCTTTTAAAACTTGTTAATGTTACCCCCCCCCAGCACAGATGCACCACTTCCAGGCTTCAACGCCCCCCTCTTGTTGGCGAAACTGTGGGGCATTAGGGTCATACTAGCGCATGTGGTGGGACTGTACACTGATGCACTCCTGGGAGAGCGTTGTGGCTATCATAGAATATATCACTGGCAGCAAAATTCCGATGGGCCCCGAAACTCCTCTGTTGGTGACCCCAAGGGAGGAGATGTATCCTAAATCTGGGGTGCGGGTGAAATTACTGACACATTTGTTGGCTGCGCTCCTTACAATCGCCCGCTGCTAGAAATCCGTGGAGGGGCCAGAGCTCTCCCTATGGTGGATTAAAATATTGGATGTACTGGTGGTGGAGAAGGTTACGGCTGCAAAGGAAGGAAAGGTCCACCAATCTTTGGCCATATGGGCTCCCGTACTTACGATCTTGGATACCCAGAGTTGACATTCAAACCCCGCCTGGCGAGACCCTATTTACACTTTGGTGAACCCAAGTAACATTTGACTCCCCGGAGTAGGCGAGCGATGCAGGGATTAGGGAGAGGTTTGTTTATTGTCCATCCAGTTGGGCGCAGACAGGACTAGTTATGTTGAATACCTTAATCTTTATTCAATAGCCTTCATGTAATGTATTTCTTGTCTTTCATGTTCCAACTGATGAATAAAACTGTTTAAAACCTTTTTTTTTTTTTTTTTAATATTGCCAACTAGTAAAACCGCCCCGGCAGAGGAGAAATCTTTCCAACGCTGTAGGGTCCTAACAATGCAAGCACATAGAATGGTTGTAAAAGCCCCATAAGGGGGATCGTACAGGGTAATAGCGTATTTATCCTAGCCGTGGGTAAATTGTGATTCTGCAGCATGGGGTCTGGCATGGATTCACATGCTCATGAATATTCCCCGTCAGGCTGGGAATCCTCGGTAAAGAAAAAATCTGTATCAGTTTCGATTCTGATCTATCTTTCTTAGTAGTAACCAATCGCTGATCTCTGGGTCATACGGCCCCCCAGCCAATGACTGCCCTCTCCCTAAACCCCTCCCCTGGCAGCCATCCTCAGATTTTTACCGCACGTTCAAATGTTGGGAGTCCTCGTGCTATACCTCTCGAGCTTTTACTGCATTTTGGCGCTTTTTCAAGGAGATTTTCTCATTTTTCGGTCAAACTGAGCCTCAACCAAGTGCCAGAGGGCACGCCATGATCGCCAGGGCATCCGAGCTCTTCCAGCTCTGCCCCGAGGAACAGAAGGAAGGTTTCCTCTATCAACGGCGAGAGGCCAAGAGAAAGACGGTCCTCGCGGTACCGTTACTCGACGATATCTGGGACGAGGGACTTGCGGTCCTGAAGAACCCGTCCACGACGCCTGCCAAGAGGGACCGTTACGAGAAGAAGTACTGGGTCCCCGACTCCACCACCTTGTGCCTCAGGGCTCAGACGACGCCGGATTCGGTCGTCTCGCCGGCGGCCAAGAAGGCTGCAGGGGCGACGGCTTCAACCTCCACTTCCCCACCTGACGGCGAGTGAAAGAAATTGGACGCCATGGGGCGACGGCGAGGGAAAGAAATTGGACGCCATGGGGCGACGGCGAGGGAAAGAAATTGGACGCCATGGGGCGACAGGTCATGTCGGCGGCGACAACAATTAAAGCGGCCAACGCCTTAGCGATTGTGGCCCGTTACGACAGTGAGCTATGGTACAAGATAGCCCCCCTACTGGACTTCCTACCAGACGACAAGAGGGTGGAGGCCCTAGAGATTCTGCAGGAAGGTGAGGTGGCGTCGGACCACCCCATAACGGTGGCAACGGACATTGCCGACACCGGGTTTCGCCAGTTAGGCAACGGTGTTTGCCTTCGACGAGGCTGCTCAAGACGACTGACTTCTGTCAGGACGTGCAGATCAGGGTGTTGGACATGCCGTTCGACAGCAACAACCTGTTTGGGAAAACGGTGGATGAGTCGCTGCAGGCCATCAAGGCCGACAGACGGCCCGAGCCCTGGGAGTCCTTCAGCAACGACAGCCCTTTCGGAGAGCCGGAGGCAGACAGGGGGCCTCCAAGGGATCAGGTGGTGGTTCCTCTACGAACCGCCAGGCACCCCGCTCCTCGTCCCAGGAGGCCTACAGAGGTCGCGGCAAGCGAGGAGGATCTGGTCGTCGTCACCAAGGAACCCAAGACCGCCTCCAAGCAAGATTGAACCGGCCGTAGCGTCGGTCCCCCACCGAAGCACCCCGGTGGGAGGCCGGCTGACAAAGTTAGTCAGCGTGCGGGAGTCCATCTCCACCGACAGTTGGGTGCTGGATGCTCTGGCCCACGGGCACACTCTTGAAATCCAAATGTGTCCCCGCATTCCTCCCGTGGCCAGGAAGGAAAATCACGTCCCTCAACTGCTGTTGGAGGTGAAGGCGATGCTCAAAGGTGCCATCGAGCTCGTCCCGAAGAAACTCTGGGGCTCCGAGTATACTCAAGATACTTCCTCGTCAGAAAGTAGACAGGCGGTTGGCGCCCCATCGTGGACCTACGTTGGTTGAACAAATACATCAAGGCACAGAAGTTCAGGATGGTTACTCTCCAGCACGTGCTGGGACAGCTGGAGGAGGGCGACTTCCTATCGTCATTGGACTTGGAGGATGCTTACTTCCCCATCCTAAAAGGACACAAAGTTCCTCAGATTCGTAGTTCAAGGACTCCACTACCAATTCAGAGCTCTGCCATTCGGATTGAAGTCTGCACCCATGGTGTTCCCCAAGTGCCTAGCACCAGTGGTGGCGCGGCTGCACCTGCAGGGGATCCACGTCTACCCCTAACTGGACGACTGGCTCATCCGTGCAAGGACAAGAGAACTCTCCGTCGAGCCCATGGCGAAGACTGTCCGCTTACTCACGGAGCTGGGTTTCTCCATCTACCCGAAATCCCATTTGGCTCTGTCGCAGGTGGCACTGTTTCTGGGAGCGAAGCTCGATACAGTGGAACGATTGGCGTCTCCGTCGGAGGAAAGGACGAAGGCCATCTTAGGTAAGGTGCAGCGCCTGCTAGCCACGGACGTGGCCAGGGTAAGATCCATCAATTCCCTCCTTGGAATGATGTCCTTATGCATCTACCTAGTGCGCCTGTGCAGGCTGCGGATGCGTCCTCTACAGGAGTTCGTCGACGCCCGCTGGATGCAAGCGGCGGGCAGCTTCGAAGACAAGATCCCGCTCAACCAGGTTTTCCGTCGGGCGATTCAGTGGTGGGGCACCCGTGCGCACCTCACGGCGGGCACGGACTTCCAGACCCCAGCACATCAAGAGACTGTGACGACGGACGCCTCCCTGGAGGGATGGGGTGCACACACCGGAGATCTCCACGCAAGAGGCCTTTGGCTCCCGGAGGAGAGGTCTCTCCACATCAACATCTTGGAGCTCCGCGCCGTGTTCTGGGCGCTCAAGTCATTACTCCCGTCCCTCAAGGGCAAGGTCGTGAGGATCTTCACCGACAACACCACCACGATTCTACATCCGGAAGCAGGGAGGCACCAGATCCCAGCCCTATGCAAGGAGGCCCAGGACCTGTGGCACTGGGCTGTCGCCCAGGGGATGTTTCTGGTTCTCTTCCATCTGGCAGGAATAAAAAACACCATCGCCGACTCACTCAGCAGGGAGCTGCGCTCGTGCCACGAGTGAGAACAAGGCCAGGATCAATTGGATCGGCTCTTCCAACGATGGGGCAAACCCCAGATCGACCTGTTCGCGACAGTGGCGAACTCCAAGTGCCAGAGGTTCGCCACCAGGTTTCCCCAGCCCAGGAGCATGGGCGATGCTTTCACGTTCCCCTGGGACGGCTGTTAGGGAGAATTCTCTGTTTAGGCTGAATTTCCTAACCTAGTGAGTCCCCCAGCAGCTTTGCTGGATTTCTGGAGTTTGTTTTTTCCATCCTGCCAAGAGTGAGACTCTTTTCTCCCACTCTTGGACATGAACGTGTGTAATTCCTTTGAATGTCAATGTGTTCTATGGGCTATGGGGTCTTTTACTCCATAGGCTCTCATATGTTTTGCTATGTGTGTTACACTGCACCCTCAGAGCCGTAGCACTGGGGCGTCCTAGCGGACCTCCATCATAGACTCCATACTAGTCTCCCCGGGCATGTAAAGTCACCATTGGCTTTACTAGACCTAAATTTACTAACAGAACTAGTACAAACCATCCTATTGTGGACGTACTAGTAGGGGTAATTCGATTACTCCTGGGTCTGTTATTCGAGGGGGCACTGTCCCGTCCCCCCTCGGCGAGTTTTGGCTGGTGGCAGTGGAAACTACTTGTTATATTCAACCCCGAATATAACCCTTATGGGATTCTTCCCACTGTTGGAGATTGATACTTTTTCTCGTTAATCTCTAACATACCACTGGTTTACTTATCTTAAATAACTCTATCGGATGGTATTTTCTGCCAGAACTCGGTTTTTAAAAAATGGCGTCTGTGTTCGTCTCTGACTCCTAAACCAAAGGTTGAGCCCTTTGTTCCACTTTTGGCGGGCTTCTGTACAGAGACCCTCCAAAGTGGTGCCATTCTGTCTGGGTTACCACAGGGGTGTGGGAGGGGTTTTAGGCACCCTGGACCGAGTTGCTTTGCCAACTCCAGTCGCACTCTGGTGTGATTGGCCCAAGTGGTGAGCCACCCCGCTCACCACTTAGCGTGTTTTGATTGACAGCTAGGCTGAATGAATGGGGGTTTTCTGCACAAAACCAGGGCTTTTAGGACTGGATCTTCAGAAGTCGCCACAGGACCTAAGAATCCGACAAGGGTAAAGCTGAGCCGACCTGCAACGACGACCCCTCCGGTGGAGCCCTGCGGAACCGACTCACCACTTCCCGACGACAGAGGAGATCTCCCTGCCGGAGAGTCTCTTCCCCTGACTGGTGGGAACAACCAGTCCCCTTTGCTTTTTCTTCGCTCCAGGACGCAGTGGTCGAATTGCCCATGCAGAGCACCTCGGCAACCGGATAGCCACTACCCCTGTACCGCGACCAAAAGGTGGTGCCTTGTGACGGAGCACTCCGCGGCTGGTCTCTTCCCTGGTGGTGCACCGGACTTCACTTTTCTTCGACGAGATCATCTCTACTCTTGGCAAAGACCTGACGTGCATCCACCACCAGGAACAACTGCCCCCGCCAGAGCTGTCTCTCCACAAACAAGGTACCATGTCCGCCTGGCTTCCCTTTCTTCCGGATAGAGTGAGGTGTCTTAATCCTCGCCTTTCCATTGGGTCGCCTCCAAGCTTTCTTTAACTTGTTGTTCTGAACTGGTCCAATCTTTCCATAACAATTTGCGATAAAGACTCGAAGCGCATTTCCACTAAGATGCTTTTTGGGACACATCGCCTAGCCTCTCTCCGAGTGGGCCTGGCCTCTGAACTTTGGAATCTACAGTGGTTCCTGTCTTCTTGCCTTGCATTTGTCCTTAAAAATATTGGCATCAAGTTGATTTCTTAACCCGCCTTTTCTCTCCCATCCTAACGAATACTAGTGCCATCTAGGTTAAAGCATACACCTCAGTCTGCAAATAAGTGATGCCGTTGAACCTAGACTTGTCGAACTATTGTTAGGGGGATTGATATTTTCTTCGTATAGTAATTGTGATTGAAATCGTTTGCCGTATTAGTGCCAGAGTGTTTTCTATAGATGTGTTCTTATAAATAAATAACTATATATCTTTACACCGAAGCCTTGTTGCGTGTTTGCTTGTCTTACTGTGTTGATTGCCCTATTTTGTATACTCCACATACTGCCTAACTCTTCTTGAGGGAAGTCTGACTGCTCAGCCACAGCTACCAAGTGAATCTGTGTGGTACAGACTGCTACCAAGTGGGTTTACTGCCAAACACCTGTAGTCCTAAATCTTTTGCAGTGGTCCCAGAGGGAACTGCACAGGTTTCCGCCTAACAACGGCCTGTTCCTGTATGCGTTTCCTCCGTTGCTGCTGCAACTCATCAGCTAGCTCAAGAGGTCCCAGTGCAGGATGTTCCTCGTCGCACCAGCGTGGCCGAGACAGATCTGGTTCCCGGACCTTCTGGACCTCTCAGCGTCCCCTACAGTCAAGCTGTTGACAGACGCAGATCTTCTCGCCAGAGAGGGAGGCGCCATTCTTCATTACGACCCGGAGTCGCTGAACTTGTAGGCCTGGCTCCTGCAGCACTAGCGTTTGGAGGGTACGATATCCCGGCTGACTGCAGAGAGGTTCTTGCAAAGGCCAGGGCGTCCTTAACTCTCAAGTGCTATGGGCATAAGTGGGAGAGGTTTTCTGTCTGGTGCCATGCACAGAAGATGAACCCTCTACCGATTACGGCACCTCAGGTGCTACCATACCTGCTGTCGCTGGCCAAAGCTGGACTAGCTCATGCTTCCATCAAGATACATCTGGCAGCGATCTCCCGATACACCAGGACTACAGGACGGCCGTCCTTGTGGTCTCATCGACTGGTGAAGAAATTTATGAAGGGACTGTTCCAATCGTTCCCGCAGGTGAAGGCTCCAGCCCCGGCGTGGGAGCTCAACGTGGTGCTGACCAGGCTCATGGGACCGCCATTCGAGCCTTTACATTCGGCTCAGTTTAAGTTCCTGTCGTTGAAGACAGTGTTCCTTGTGACCTCCGCACGACGCGTGCAAGAGATTCGGGCCCTATCCTGCAAGCCTCCATACTTGACTTTTCACGATACGAGTGTGGTGCTGAGGACACACCCCTCTCTCATGCCCAAGGTGCCGTCGGACTTCCATCCTAACAAGCTCTTGGTGTTGCCAGTTTTCTTTCCGTCGCTGGCCGAGAGGACTTTGCACTTGCTGGATGTAGCTAGAGCGCTTAAGTTCTACGTGGACCGAACAAAGAGTTTTCGGAAGACATCACAGCTGTTTGTGAACTTTGGACCTGTGAACCAAGGGAAGGCTCTCTCGAAGGCTTCCATTTCCAGATGGCTCTCCGGCTGCATCATGCACTGTCATCGGTTGGCCAACCGACCGTTGCCCGGCCGTCCAAGAGCCCATTCGACCAGAGCGATCGCTGCTACTACGGCGTTGTTGTCTGGTGTGCCCCTGCTGGACATCTGCAGCGCTGCTACGTGGAGGTCGACGCACACCTTCACGAGATTCTACTGCGTCAACCGGGATTCCAGGGAGGAGTCCAGAGTCGGCCAAGCAGTGCTGCACAACCTGTTCGCCTGAAGGTGGGCCTGGTGAGGAGGTAAGAGTTGCTTAATGTTGAGTTTATGTAATGCTTAATGTTGAGCCTTTTGCCACCTCCCGTGGTTGTGCATGTGTGTACTGCTGTATTCTTAAATTCATGAGCATATGAATCCATGCCAGACCCCATGCTGGAGAAGGAACAAGTTACTTACCTGTAACTGTTGTTCTCCAGCATGGGTCTGGCATGGATTCACATGCGAACCCTCCCTCCTTCCCCTCTTCGGCTCTTCACTTGGGCATACTGCCACTTACGTGCTACCAAATCTGAGGATGGCTGCCAGAGGCGGGGCTTAGGGAGAGGGCAGTCATTGGCTGGGGGCAGTATGACCCATAGATCAGTGATTGGTTACTACTAAGAAAGACAGATCAGAATCGAAACTGATACTGATTTTTTTTTCTTTACCGAGGATTCACAGCCTGACGACAGGGAATATTCATGAGCATGTTAATCCATGCCAGACCCATGCTGGAGAACAAGTTACAGGTAAGTAACTTGTTCCATCACAACACATGCATAGTTGGTATGTTTCCCACCCTGACGGAATGCAGAAGTGTTGTGATGTGCCTTTGCACCAATGCACAGCCCTCCTTGGGCCGGCCTATGCCGTTCCTTGTAGCCTTGCAGGAATAGATGGTATAACCATCTGAAGCCAACTCATTACTAAGCTAAGTTCCCTGCAAGTAAAACTGCAAGGAAAATGGATCAGCCAAACACAACAGTTTAAGGCTATCAGGATGACTAATCAGACTGCCCAGGTGAATTCCATGAGAGAAATTGAGAAGTATGGTTTGGATGCACTTGTTCTCTCTGTAAAGAGTTTGTAGTGAACTTTGTTATGGCATATACATATCTGTCCTGATTAAGAGTATTGGATATTGAAGACCGACAATCCTCGCACAGGATTTACTAGACAAAATTGGCAGGTTTTCTTTCCATTTTGTTTTTTAGATAAACTTCAAAACTGACTGTCCTACCCTCTTTATAACCTCTGTAGGGGACACTATGGGTACAAGTAGGAAGGAGTTGCCAAACAGAATTAGTGGTTTCCTACAGGTGATGCTTTATCCTTGACTGAGTTCTAGGTCCCACAGCTTCTTGTGTTCAGGGAATCCTACCGGCAATGTGTCTGCAAGTGCATCTTTCATTTTACGGTGCACTGGGATTGGCAATCTGAATCTTGGATGGTCATTCCTGTCGCTGATTCATTGAAGACTAACATACACTGAGAGAGTTGGTCTCCCAAAGAGCATTTGTTCTAGCCACACTCTGCCAGTAATCTCTATGTTATAACCGATTCCTTCCAGGAAAGTTCGGGAACTATTATGGACAGTCTAAAAGTTCATGATGTGTGACCACCATCAAGAGGCTCGCTGAATATAAACCTTTGAAACTCTAAGACCTTCCTTTCTTATTTGCAAAACAATACGTTCTTCAGTTAAACCCATAACAATGCTTCATTTAAACAAGCAGATGGGCACACATTGCTTTCATTGTCATCGTCTGATAATTCGCTCTGCTCACAATATTTACATGGTGATGGCTGCTCCTCTCCTTGGAGTTCACCAATCAAGCTGATTTCCTGAGTCATATCCAACACACTCCTCACAAGCCGGAAATTGGTTCCTGAAACACAACAGTCTTTCCAGATAGCCGGACTTAGGTTTGCAATCCAGATCAATAAAGGATGTAGCAGGTGTGCTTCTGGGAAAGTCAAGGTAATCTGTCTAAAAGATGCTTTCATGATTCACTGGGTCGGAACTTTCCTTCATACATTTCTCCACTTCCATTCATTGTAAAATGTGTTTACAAGTTGAGATCCTTCAGGAAGGCACCATGATTCCCAAGTTCCCATGAGGAGGTATTTTGCGCGGGGAGTGGTAGGAACTTGGTGGGATAGGCCTTAGGGATTAGCAGGGCCACGGGCAGTCAATGTATGAGCAAATAAGCAACAATACCTACAAGCTTTGTATTCCTCCTCATATGCCATCTTCCCCATCTGTATTCCAATGCAATAGCTTTTTCGACACCCAGTCACTCCTACTAAAAATGATATAATGTCTAGTTGGATATGTTTTTAATGACATGTTTTAAAGTGCTGGAGTGGAAAACTATATCGGGCACTATGTCAGTGATATAGCACAAATGTATATTTCACTACTGTCCATCTTCGGTTTCTTCTGTGCACATAATTTTATGATAGAGGTGTACATAATTAGCTGCATCCGCATGTGTACCACATGCGAGTGACCCAGCATCTCGCGTATTGATTATATATTGTATTCCCCCCCCCCATTCAGAACAGACTGCATTACATTTCTTTAATAGAAAATTAGCTCTAAAATTGACCAATTCAGTTTTTTAAAACCATGTCATGGTTGAAAACCCTCCCAAAACCTCAAGTTTGCTACAGGGATCTGTGCCCTGCTTGCTCACAGGACGCGCAGAAAATATTTCTGCCTCCCTGCTTTAAAAGGTGAATAGCTACAGCTGAGCAGCACCACCAGCCCATTGTTCTCAGGGCTGCAGACCTTTTTTTGCACACCTGAACAGCCTTGGAATGACACTCAGCCATACAAATTCATCTCAGTCCGATGAAAACGTAAGTAATTCGGTGCAGCATGCAATCAAAACCATAGGGGAAGAATACAACCTTCTGGTTAAACACAGCTGAGGCTTAATGTGATCTCGTAACCAGGACATGATTGTATTTTGTATTCTTTGTTTGATTATAATATGGTGCTTAGTGTGGGATCACCTTGTTTCCAAAATTCATTTTGAACTGAGTGCACTCTATAAGATAAAGTGATTGCCCAGGATCACATATGTTCAGGCAAGTGCGGAAGCCAGGATTAGAAATCATGTTACTTGGTTGCAAAGCCCACAACATGCTTGCTAGGCCATAGGTTTAAAGGCATTGTAACACTAGGTATACATCATGAACTCAAAGGGCTCTAATACGGGACCTCAAATGGAAATGTGATCCTATTTTTGCAGTAGATATTGAAATGTATTGGGTCTTAAGTAGAGTACATTTATGTGTGAATATACTAAAAACAAGGGGGGGGGGCCCTGGGGGTCCCTCTGCCGGATATTGGTCCCAGTTGCGAGAGATTTACCAGAGTCTTCAGCTCACTATCTCACCTCAACCACGCCCTATTCTCCTTGTCCCTTACTCCTCCCCCTTCCTCATTGTCCTCCCCCTGCACTCTCCTTCTCGCGTTGTGATCTCCAACTTCAACCCTTCTCTCTTCCTTGACTCCTGTTCTTCCTCCCTTACCCCCTCATCCCTCTCGGCCGATGACGCCCTCTCCTCACTGTCCTCTATATCCTCCTCTCTTGACCAACTCTATTCTCTTACTGCCTTCTCACAAACTTTCCCAACCCTGGTTCTCCTCTCACCTTCTATCCATGAGTCGCCTCCAACGGCGCTGGCTCAAATCCCCTTTAACCAACCAATCCTCATACTTCTCTTATCACTCTCTCTGACTCTTGCCTCTCATCTGCCAAGCGCTCCTACTTTCCTAACCACCTTCATCAGGTGGCCTGATCACTGTGTGAACTCCTGTGCAGTGTGACCCTGCAAGACCTAGGTCGTTCGTTCCTGGTGGCAGGAAATAGTCTCTAGGTCGCCTCCAGATCATCTGAAGGCATTCGGCCAAAGCAAAACAAGGACCAAGAAGGTAAGTACACCCCTTCCCTATCGCACCAGCGAGGGATTTCCTTTCTGAGAAGGCTTCTTCTGCTGGGAGAGGTGTAAGGACTTTGACCAGTGCTACCGGCGTATGAGCTGAAGTCTTTATTACCGGGGCTGGCTGTAGGAGGACATCTTTTTGTCTGTGGGTCCTGTCACTGGGCCCAGTCCTGAAGGCCACCTATTCAAAATCTATTTACTGGGTCAAGGCCCGAGTGCTTACCAGACGTCACTCAGAGATCCCTAAGAGCACTAAAGAGCATCTCCAAGGTCTCAACAGACAGCCTCTTTAAAGGCGTTGCCCCAGACAAAGATTTCCTGCACATTTCGGCATCCTGTCAGTTCAGCAAAAGACAAAATGGCAGCCAACCAGGAAGGTTTTATGCTGTACACAGGCAATGTGGAGGCTCCATCTTCAGGCTGGTGGCCACCCCAAGGCTCATCTTGGGATGGCCACCAGCTACCACTAGACAGGATTTTGAACTGGTCCACATTGGATGTACCCTGAAGCACTTCATACCCTTCAAACATTTGTGCTTTGTTACTCCGGCCGTTGGCATATCAAGGGAGGGAGGTGTAGTGGGAACCGGCTTCTGACACTGGCATCAGCAGCACTGTCTCACAGGACTGAGTATGCATGTTGCAAATAGGCCAAGCATATGCTGGTGCCACCAGACAGACCGGGTCCTTGTACAGAAAGTGATACATTTCCTGCAACAGTTCTCTGAGCTGGTCCAGGGTTGGAAACACCAATTCTTGCAATTTATCCCACCTGAATCCTATGAAGGTCAGTCATTGTCTGGTCAGTTCGACTTCTTCAGGTTTACTAAAAGCCAAGTCGGTGAGGGTGCCCAATAGAACTTGAGGGGGTATACATTGCTATACATTGCCTGCTCTGGCGGCCTGGCTCTGATCAGACACCTGTTTTGAAGAGGAACTCCCGAAGTTACTCACCCACACCCCACATCCAACAGCTTCTATCCAAAGGAGACATGAATAAACAATTTGTTACAGTGGTGCAGAAACCTTAAACCCTTCAGAAGGAAAATGAATACAATACTGTGAAGAAGATTGTCCGAGTAATGCAGAGTACTCAGACAACAGAGAAAGGATATAGAAGCTATGCTGGGGAAGCCCAGTTACGCATAATAAACAGAGGTGGTGTAATCCTTTCTTAACAGGAAGCCTGGTAGATTCAAATCTGCTGTGCGAGGGAAGTTTGACCGGGATATGCAGCTTGCAAACGTGGAAACAAGCTGGAGAGTGAAGGCCAAGCCTGGTGGAGGGTTTGGGTGATGTGGGGGGGTGGGGAGGGGGAAGAGCGAGGGAGATTCCCACTGACGGGATGGACAATGCACATAATGAGCCTATTAATCACTCGTCCCAGTGAGAAAAGGAACTCTGGGGAGAGGGGAAGTTATATGTGAACAGTGAGGGACGAAGAGAATAATTACTGGTGCCCTAATACTTGTCCCAGTAATACTAAAGAGCCTGAGAAAAGTGAGAATCATTACAGGTATCCCTATACACATCCATGTAAACTGGAAGTTGAAAATGAAGAGAATCATTGCTGGAACAGTCATACTCCCAGTAACTA
Organism: Ambystoma mexicanum; assembly: GCF_040938575.1. Classification (NCBI taxonomy): domain Eukaryota; kingdom Metazoa; phylum Chordata; class Amphibia; order Caudata; family Ambystomatidae; genus Ambystoma; species Ambystoma mexicanum. The sequence continues at coordinate 58,778,525 of NC_090938.1, forward strand.
TAGAGTGAAAGGAGAAATGGAGAGCTCAATTGAAAGGCCTTAAGGCTGGACCAGCCATGAGAAAATGTGGACATTTTCTGTAGAAGAAGCACTAATGGCATTAAATAAAGAGCAAGAGAAAAATCTCCAAAGGAGAAAATAAGGTGTCAAGGACACGAGAGAAATTAAAGAACCCCATGTCTGAACTGGTCAACATAGTTGCCAGGAACTACTTACGATTAAGTTACCAAAGTGACTGCTGAAAAGCCGACCACATGAGAAGGAAGTCCTTACTGGTAGGGACAGAATAGTTTAGCTTTGGACAGAGAACAGATCTTCCTTTTGTACACTGACAACTGACTAGCACCCTAGTTGGTTTGTGTTTGGTAGGAAAGACCCATAGTTTAGGGCTAGTCAGTTTCCTTATTTTATTTTGTTAGATTTCTTCCAATTATGAATTTTATTTATCCATCCCTTTTTCTTACCCGCCACAGTTTGCAGTCTTGATCATACCATGATATATCCAGATTATTTATAACGCGCTTAATACCCAGAGATTTCTAAGCGCGGAACCTGGGATTGAACCTGTGTTGCTCCGCGTCGTCTGCTTCCAAGTTGAGCATGTTGCCCCTGAGCTATCCTCCCATTTGATTTTAGTTTGGTTACACTGATTACATTTTTCCTGATGTATATCATCTCTGCTTGCTAAGTAGACTAATCCATGCCTGTATTCAGAGAAGCCCTGTAATACATTTCCCAAGAGCAGTGTTGTACTCTTTCTTTTTCTCAATACCAACACCTCCACCTCCCGATGCTTATAAAAAAAGGAAGGGGGTCTGCCTCATCAAGATGCACACAGGGCTGTCAAGTTCAATTTCGACACTACCAAGGACTGGTCAATGATCTGTTTTGTGCTGGGGGGGTTTCTCAAAGAAAGCAGTCCGCTAAAGAATCAATTGCTGGATAGTACCCTAGTGTTTTTAGAATGTGGTGTTGCACCTCCTAAAGGCATGTATGTCCATGTAGAACAAAGGTAGCTTTCATTGCTGTCCATTGTACGTTTCCCTGGAGGCAGGCCAACGTTACTCTCTGGTCTCCAGCTCAATGGCGGCAATCGCCCATCTTTTACCATTTTGGTTAAACGTGATTTTTATTTTATTAGCAGCTTCCGTCTCTTGTTGCCGATTGCTTTTGACTCTCCTGTTAATAAGGAGGGAAGGGGCTGCATGTAGGAGTAGTAAAGATTCCTTTGTAGTTACTCATGTTCTCCTAGTCAATTACTTCTAAATGGCTCACCCTCTATTTTCCCCGCCCCTCTTGGTTGTATACAAAAACAGGTGGGATGTGTAGAGGTATATGCGGAAAATCTAGATTTTTCTCTTTTCGTGCTGCTCAAAGGGATTTCTTTCTTTCTGTCATATGTGGCGGAAAGGGGACTATGGACTAGCAGTAGAAATGGCTCTGGGGCAGGATCTTCTACTGTTTGACTGCTACCCTAGCATACATTAACGTGTGGACGAACTAGACCTTTGAATAGCTGATTCGCTTCAAGGTAACCTTCTTGCAAAATGTTAGCAATTTGAAGATGTTTAGTACCGTTTGCCATGTTTTATGATTAAACACTTGCCTCCCTATTTTCTTACGCAGGAAACCTACCATTGCTTCTTATGGTGTTCGGTATAAAGTGGTCCCTGTTGCACTTCGGGAATGGATTCTGATCTGCATGGAAACCTGTCTACCTGCATGACGTTTGGGCTCTTTGAAGACGACCTTGGCAATGAGGAGTGATAACTTGCCTCGGAGACATCAAATGGACGGATTACCTCTTGAATCTACTTTCATTGCTTTCGAACGAAAATAATTTGAAAAGCCAAAGAATCTGTTGAAGACCTGAATCCTCAAATGTGTACAGACGATCCCTAGTAACTCCTTGTCCCCCTCCAGGCCCACACATCCAGGACAAGTGGCATTGGGTGTATACATGGCATGGGCCTTCAAGTGCTCTAATCCACTGTGGTATTGTTTGGTAGGACTTCTGTTGCAGCTGGCCAGCACAGAGAAGCACAGCCTCTCCATTCTAGTTGCTATTTAAAGTCTGTTCGTTTTTTAAATGCGGCACTCTGATTACTCAACTCTAGTGTTTTTAAAATTGGCACAGTGACATTAAAACAACCACCATAAAACCAAATTTATCATAGACACAATATTGAATTCCCAGACAAGTTGATTTTCCTCTCCTAATCTACCTCATTTATGTTGAAGTAGCACGTGGTTTGCACCTAACTGGCTATCTCGGTTTAAGGCCATAAAGTGCAGACTGCAGTGTATGTATAAATGTGCAGATGTATGTATGTCCTAACTCATGTGCGCGTAATCCATGGCCTTCAGATGGACTGTACCGCAAACTGTTTTTCATATCACTTTCCTGCAGTTTAACCTCGGCGTTTGGTGATATACAATGCATAGACGTCACTAACCAAATTTTCCATACCTAGAATGAATTCTTCACTATTTAATAAAGGTTGGCTGCCTTCTTCTGGCAGTCCTTTTCAGACTCCTAACTAGGGCAGAGTAACCGCAGCCAAAGTCTCATTGGTTCAAGGGTGTGTAAATCCGGGGAGACCTCAATAATGGTTCAACTTGAAATGCATCATGTAAAACTTTCCGCAAGTCTTAGTCGAAGGAGGTTTCCACTTCTACAATAGAAATCTGGAAAAGCGATTTGCCAAAATGTTTCATTTGTTCTTTGTAGTTACCACACGGCACTGTGCTTAAAGATTACAGTGGAATAATTACCCATTAACATGTATACTGCAAACAGCCACTCCTTTCCGCACAGAAGTAAAGCTGTATTAGTCAAAGTTTCTTTAAATTATTCACTGCTCCTGTTGGGGGCTGCGTGTTCACTTAAAATGTGCTCCGTTGATTTATATGATTAAAGCCTGTATTTTTGTATAATAAAATTTTAAAAATATGGCAGTTGGTTGAAGTGCAGTTTCCTTTCTAGCAGGTGTTACTTTCACAACATGGATATTACGTAGCACAATATACCGAGTCGTTTTCGAGACCATTCCTGGTCAGGCCGTCATTTGGGTTCTGGTTTCTTTTTAAAGGCCGGCTTCAAGTCCCACTCGAATGGTGGTATGCTGCTGTGTGGAATGAATGCTACTAGTTAATGGCGTACGTTTGCCAACAGCCTTGCATCGGGCACTGGCAAGCACTTTAATGTGTGATTTATGTTTTTTATGTATTTCTTGGGCAGGAGGAATGTTTAATCTCTAGCATCAATATAAATAAAATGTTGCTTTCTGGTTCATGTTGCATCAAAGCTTTACCCATAAGAATAACCAATATTTTTTTTTTTTAAAAAAACACTATGCTGAAAGTTCAATCCATTCAATCCAGTTCAGAAGCAAAAAGTTAAATATGCAAAGAAAAGACACATGTTTTAGCACGAACTGTAAAAACAACTATCAAGGCCCATAAGAAGATGCATGTTATCTTTTGGGTGCACTTGCAGATTAATTTTGCATTTAATTTATTTCTTCATTATCATTCATATTCTTTATTTCAAATCGTCCCAAAAGACCATTAACATTTTCCAAAAACAAAAATATAATTTCAGTCCAATTTGTGTTTCTTAATTTCTTCCTGCAATGGCTAAGCCAACAAGAGGCTAAAGGCTGTTAGCACCCATAGTGAAATGTACTGCACCTTCAAGTGGGGGTTTCCCATACTTCCCGAGAGGATTGCAGAACACCTTATGACTTCCTGTTGGGCATTTAAATGTTTCCTCCAAAGCCTCCCCCCACCCCCTCCTTGTGAAGTTTTTAAAGTTGTTTTGGTTTTTAGTTTTACATATGTCTTTCCTTGTGGCAAAACGTGCATGGAGGTTTTATTCTGTCCGTTTCCTGATGAATCCATTGAGGTTTCCGGACTTTAATCTGAGTTTCTTCAGTCAGAAAAGCAAGTTTTCCAAATTTGGTGACGATTGGTTAAAGGTTTGCGTTGCTTCATTTCTTTTTCCTTTGCAAGACCTGATGCGGACGGATGCTCCGAGGTGGGGCCTAAAGGATGCTAAATGAGGCAGCAGGCCTGGGCCAGAGCTACCCAAAGGCAGGATCATCCTTCTCCCCATGTGGCCTCCTCTGGATCGTTCAGTACGTTTTCCTGGCTTTAGGGACCATTTTTCCCTTCTATCATAAATGAAGACCCCCCAACAGTCGTGTTCATGCCAGCAGAGTTCGCCTCCTTTCTGACTGGACGTGGCCAGTCTCGCTCTTCCTCCTTTTCTGTCTTCTGTTCATTCTTTGTTTTGCTGTGTCGCCCAGGCTTCCTCCTTGTCCCTGATGTTGTTTAACATCTATATCTGTTCCCTGATTGCCCTTATCCGCTCCCACGGCTTTAGTTGCTATTCTTACGCAGATGACACCCATATCCTGGTCCGTTTAGATCTAGACCGGGGCAATGTGTCGTCTCGCTTGTATGATTGCCTTGTTGCCGTGTGGGATTGGATGGAGACCATCTAAAAATAACGTATCTAAGGAATATTGCACAATAAAAACGGCATTATCCAAATTGTTCTGCTTGTCAAATTCATGCCCCCTTATTTTGCTTGTTTGACATCAAGTAAAATGTCTTTATGCACCGAAGTAATGTCTTCGCGATGGGCTCTCCCCCTCGCCCCCCCTTTACTTATGAGATATTCTACACTGAGGGTGGTCCCTTCCTCTCATGTTGGAATGTCCCATAAGATCAGAGGAAATGAGGTGGTTCTGTGGTCAATTAGTAACTTTTTTGGGTACACCTACAGATTGTCTATAAAGGTACCATTCTGTGCATATAGCTTATTTTACCAATAACACGAACAGCTCATTTTGAGGAATTTAAATACATATAATATTGTGAGGGGGAAAAATAATTTCCTGAAATATCAAATGTCTACTCTATACACTGCATTAACAGGTCACCATTTCAGTTTGCAAATTCTTCCTGTTGATAATCCTGAAACTTAATGTCAGAATTCACACAGAGCAGTCTGCACTGTCTGCACCAAACTGATCTCCCCAGTAGCCACTGCCTATAAGATGAGTCCTCGGACTTACCTGCAGTGAAGCCACAGGAGATCAAGTGTGAATAGGCAGTATTGTATATTATTACAGGCACGGTATATGATGGTTTAGATGAACTATCACTTTTGTGCCGCTCTCGTATTGCGCAGGTCATGACTAATAGACGTCCTAGGTATTTTTTTTAGTCGACATTACATGAGATGAGCAGCTGCCCTGGCACAACATGGAGTGCATAAATCTGGCTTTAAGAAAAAAAAATTCCCCAGCCTGTTCAGCCACACATGTGAAGTCTACAATGCGTACTGACAATAGAACCATCAAGTGTCAGCCTAATGGTAAAAATTCATCATGTCATATCGAATAAACTGAGCAATGGATGTTTTATTTTCTTCTCCCTCTGTACTGGCGAACTCCCAGCTGAATTGTCCCTTCTACCCATGTAGTCCGCGGTTTTCCAGTACATGCTTGGAAATGCATGTGTATTCTTTAGCAATCGCTGCGTGCAATGGGACACAATTCGACACTTGAACGAGGCTTCCTTGACTGGTTCCAGGAAAACCCTTGCCAGGAGACTGAGCCTAGTTTGTGTTTGGCCAGCTGCTGCATGTGCAAAACGTATGCAAAAAAGGCATCCCTTGCCTAAGCTTCCCAGGTGGTGGTGGCATCCATGGATTGAGAGCTGTCCCTCCCAGAACAGGTTCTGAGGCCGAGTGCATTCTTTTACTGGGAGGTAGTGGAAAACACCCCGAGGTGAGGCTATCTGGGGTGGGGGGTCTGGTACAGACTGCATCTTGACCCACTGGAGCGGATCTCAATCTGGTCTCCCTTCACCGTTCTATTTTGAGATATCAAAACTTTACATCAAAGTGCATACATAGTCGTATAAAATGCAATCTCAGTGTTGACGAATGACACAAATGCTGAATTAGAACCGAAATCCAGAATATCCATGTTATACAAAAGCAGTACCAGTTTAGTGCAAAACATGGCAGAAGTGAAATGTGTAAAATCAAATGCACTCTCAGATGAAGCTATTTAGCTAGCTCTTTCATAGCCATAGCTTTTATTTTCTTGCACAAAGATCACAATGTGAACATGTAGGCTCTGCGCATCTGCCGCTATCACAGGTAACACAGCTAGTCTACAATAAATGGTGGGCTCGCCAAGGGGGCCGCGAGTTGGCAGACTCAAGATGATGGGCCTGAGAGCTGCATGGGGAGAATCCAAAAAGCGATGCAGAGGGCGAGGGCTTGTGACATTACAAGCGTAGATCTTGCCCCTTTAATGGAATCAAGGTGTCGTGGTCTTGTGGAGCCAGCAGCTACACTCATGTTCGGTTCCTAGCTTTTGTGGGCAGACATCCCTCCAAATGTACGGAGAAAAAAAAACTGGGCTATGGCAGGAAATCTGAGAGGCAGTCGCAGTCCTCGCACGAAGAAGATGGGACCACCTAATGAGAGGAACTAGCCAGTCAAAGTTGGGACATGAAACAATACTCGGAGGTGGTGTCTACTGACCAATCCCTATGCCAGCAAGCTTTGGAAGCAGAGGAGGATAGAAACTCCAAGATGGCGATGCAAGTCTTAAAACTGTTCTCCATGTACATATCCCATGCAACCAAAGAACAACTAGATGACCCTATCACCCTCCATGAAATAGTCGCTCAACAAGTTTATTCGGATTCAAAAAATCCACCAAACGCAAATAAATCATACAAAAACAATTACAATCAATAATCCAAAATATAATAAAATGCATCCCATCAAGAGTCCCTGAGGAAGAAAATAAGTGAACATGAAGGCCCCATTATCTTCAGGATGTCCCCCACTGCAAGGGCCTGTCCCCCAAGGGCCCTGGCCAATTAGGTTCCAAAGGGGTAATGTTATCACCAGACAGGGGAGAGGGCCTCATAGTTGTCCTTGTGGGGCACTCAGTCTATGAGGAAATATGTGCTAATTAGAATGCCACTCCTGGGCGACCAACTAGCCCCCCTGCATTTTCCTAGGACCGCCTTTGCCACACTCCAGTCCCAAAATGGCAGTTCCGCAGTGTCACCCAGCTGATTGCCCAATCTTGACACCCTGCCCAGGTTTCCCTGGACACAAGAGCATCCTCTTACGGACCGTAGCCAATGTAGGCTTTTATTTAGGAGGGTGGCCCTTGATTTCTTCAAATCCCTTGCCAGCCTGGGTACGCCCTGCAGGTACACAGTAGCTCGTCCAGTCTGACCTTGGGCATGGGGTGAAGGTAACCTCGCTCTACACCGTGAGCCATAGGCTCTCTTCTCTCCAGGAATAGTGCATTTTGATCCCGTTTTGCATGGTACAGTATCCACCAGAGATGTAGGTTTTACCTTAGATTTGGGCACCCCATTGGACACTCTGGACTCGCTACATTTAGATTCCCAAGCACCGTGCTAGGACAAGGTTCTGTTGATGTGGATGTCACGGGGGCCTGTTCCGGGAGGTGGGCCAGGGGGTGAACCAGGGGTGAGACAATGGGCCCTTTGCGAGCAGTTGGGATATTGCGGAGCTCCCCCTCCCGCTGCTCTTTCCCCTGTGTTCCTATGAAGACTGAGCAGATTTTTAATAGCTGCCAACTCAGCCAACACTTGGATACATTCACATTTGCACCCCTTGGGTGTATGATCACCCCCAATTGAGGAGTCAATAGCTAGTCCTGCAGCGGAAATGGGGTCATCACATTGTTGCTTCGGAGCCCTGAGTAAGGATAGATGAAAATACGAGCTGACCGAAGGGCTTGTCGGTGACAAATGCTCGCTCCAGAGACTAGTAGAGCCAGAGGGAAGATTCAGCGGAGGGACGTCGATATGCAGACTGCCCTCGTTGAGTGAGCAGTCGGGGGTGGAGCTGGACGGGGCCACCTCTGTACAGGAGCCACGGTTAGAGCAAAGGGCTGGGATGAAGACCATGCTGGGGATTACCAGGGTAGGGTTTAAAGATGGGCAGCTGCTATCCGATGCTACAGTCCCGGCAGCTTCCCCCTCTGGGTCGAGACCGAGATGACCGGATACAAAGATCCCATTTGAGGCACTGGGTATCGCATGGGGAGGAGGAGCAGGGACCTCGACTTCATCAGTGTTCCAAAGGACCAGGTTAGGGGATTTAACTGGATGACACTGCTGTCGCAGCCTCTTAACAACCAGGACCTTGCATTCCGGTTTGAGACAGTTATCATGGTGAGCAGACTCTGGGCAGAAAAGAGGTAGGGGGAGTGGCAAAACAGGGGGAGCTTTCCTTGGTACAGCATGGGTCTTTAGGGACCCTAAAGACTTTAAGAGTGTCATGGGCGGCTGACCACGCCAACGTTCACTATTCCCCCTTGGCAGCAGTTAAAGTTACAGTTGCAGGTTGCCATCCCTTGCCGTCCCTTGTGCGGGCCTCGTGTGGGCACTTACATGGCCTTCTATCTTCTTATCCATGACCAGACAAGCCTCCCACCTACGGCGCCAAACACTGCGCCCTTGCCCCGCCTCGGGCTTCACTGCTGCGGGCCGCGGTTAGAGAGTTATATCCGGGTGGGCATGGCCAAAGGACAGAAGCAGCACCAGAGGATCCGGGGAGGCCAGGAAACACTGCACCCTTGCCCCGCCGCGTGCTTCACCGCTGCAGGGCTGCGGTAACAGTTATATCTAACTGGGCATGGCCAAAGGACAGGAGCAGCACCAGAGGATCCGGGGAGGCCAGGAAAATAGTTGAGGCAATCTCCGACCTGCCAAAGGGCAAGGCCCCCAGACCCGATGGCCTCACCTCTGAATTCTACCAGGAACATATAGCACTCCTGGCACCCAGATTGCTTGAGGTCTGGACTGAATTGCTCCGGGAATCCACCCTTCCCTCCTCCCCCTCACTGCGGGAAGCACTTATAACTATTCTTTTAAAGCCTGGGAAAGCTGGTGACGAATGTGGATCCTACAGACCCTTGTCATTAATGAACCTGGACATGAAGATATTTGCAAAGGTTATAGCTAACTGGTTCCTACGGATCATGCCGCACTTGGTGCATGAAGACCAAGGCGGCTTTGTGCCTGTACGGTCGACTGCACTTAATATTGGGTGTCTTTTCAATGTCATGGCCAGGATCAATCAAAATGCAGAGGCCGTGGCGGTCCTGCTAGATGCCCAGAAGGCCTTCAACATGGTCTTGTGGTGGTACATGTGGGTGGAAGGTCCGGGGAAAGATGGGTGTGGGCCCAAATATGATTAGATACATTAAATTACTATATACGTGTCCCACAGCTAGGGTCCTGGTTAACTCCCTAACATCTGAACCATTCATACTCCTCAGGGGCACCCAACGGGGTTGCCCATTTTCTCCCATTCTTTTTGCGTTGGTCATTGAACCTATGGCGGATTATGTCTGAGTGTGTCATGCCCACAGGGGAATACGACTGAAAGATACACCGGAGATAATCTCGCTCTATGCAGACTATGTATTGCTGTATGTCAGGAGCCCTGCCACTCATCTGGACCCCATTCTGCGTGACCTAACGTAAATAGGCTCCTTCGAATGGATTGTGTCCTCCCACGTATTCCTCATCTTAGATATATATCCTTACCTTCAGTTTTGCTGCTACGGAAATTTTTTCTCTCTCTACCAGAGGGCGCTCTACTCGAGGCGACTCCGTCGAGTGTCGACGCCATTCGTAGTATAAATGCCTCGAGCGCGCCCGTTGGCCTCAGTTCCGTTTTTCCGTTAGCTTCGCTTCGGATCGAAATAAAACGGCGCTTCAGTCTTAAGCGATTATGTCGTCTTCCTCGAACCCATCTACTCCGAAAACGGGGTTTAAGAAGTGTCTAAGGTGCGGCAGAAAATTGTCTCTGACCGACCCTCACTTTAACTGCCTCTGGTGTCTCTGGTCCGAACATCGGATCGATGACTGTGGTTCGTGCCAATCCATGACCCACAAAGCCTTGAAAGAAAGACGAGGTAAACTGGCGGTGGGGGAGGAATCCTCGAAGTTTTCTTCGAGAGGGAAGAAAGACTCTGCTAAGTCTTCGGCGAAACACCATAAAAAATCACGATCGGGGAGTAGATCAAGTAAGTCCTCTTCTTTGTCCAATAAGGCGAAAAAGAGACAACACCGATCTCCCTCTTCTTCTTCCTCGACTTCGGAGGAAGTTATTACTTGTCCAACTAAACATGACTCCCCTAAAAAGTGGGAACCATTTAGAGAGTCCATGATGAGAATTTTCGAGAACGCGGCCCAGACCCCCTCAAAAATGTCTGTTGGTCATGCCTCTAGTCACAAAAGTGACAGAGGAAGGTCTAAAACTAAGAAGTCTGACAAGAAATTGTCACGGGTGTCTTCTAGGGACTCTTCCAGACACCTAAAAAGACTCTATGAAAGACTTTTGACGTCGATACGTCATTAAAGACTTCGACGAAAACATCTTCGAAGGCTGTCTAGTATAAAGGGTCGACGACCCAACAGAAAAGTCAGGTCGAATATTTTATCGACGACCTCGAAGATTTCTTTGACGGCGTTGAGTGTTTCGAAGACTACTTCGACAACGTCGACTGCCTCGAAGATTCCTTTGACGCCATTTGTAGTGCCTTCGAAAACATCGAAGAATACCTCGACAACATCGAAGGTAATGGCCACGACTTCAACGCCATCGACGCTTCTGTCGACGTCGACACCAGGGTTGAAACATATTCCTGAAAAAATATTTCACCCTGAAAACAGACATGATTTTTTCCATACTATGTCATCTGTATATGGAGAAATGTCATCAGAAAATGAAGAATATGAAGAACGAGATGAACTGGAGGTTACATCAGCAGGGGTAAAATATGGGACAAGAGATGTTACAGAGGAATTAATAAATACTCAATCAAAAATGCAAGATTTGTATGAATGTTTACAGTCTGCAAGTGGGATAGACACATCCCCTGAATATGAATTTGAGAGACCAGATCCAGCAGAACATGCTGATCTGGGTTACAGAAAACTCATGAATAGAGTAAGAGTTTATGGGGTGGGGTAATAATGCACCTGTATACCAGGATGACATGATGGATATTTTGTCAGGAGGTCCTCAACCAGACCCCATACTTCCCTTTTCATATTGCCCTGCAAAGGAGAGTAAATGCTGCTTGGGAAAGACCGGAATCTAGTCCAGCAGTAAATAAAAAATATGTGCCAAAATACAGTCCTTGTAACTCTGACCCAGAGTATTTGAGTAAACATCCTTCTCCTGAGAGCCTGGTAGTTCAGGCAGCCACATCAACAAAAAATGCTGCATACCCCACTATTCCCTCTGATAGGGATGACAAGAAAATAGATACTTGGTCGAAAAAGGTCTTTACATCAGGGAGCATGGCTCTGAAGTCTACCAATGTATCTTGTACATTGGCTAGATTTAATTATACTCTGTGGGACTGCATGTCAGCGGCAGCTCGACACATCCCGGAAGGAGAGGAACGCGATGGTTTCCTATCTATAATTAAGGATGGTAAGGAGGCTTCGGGCGAATGCCTTCAAGCAGGTCTGGACACTGCTGAGAGTATCAGCAGGTCCATGGCATCTAGCGCAGTGCTACGCAAATTTGCGTGGCTAAGGAAGTCAGGTTTTGCACCAGATGTTCAATCTAGACTCCTTAACATGCCATTTGATGGCTCGAGGTTGTTTGGCAGCAAGGCGGATGAAAGTTTGGAGAAGCTGCAGACCTCCAAGGCAGCGGCAAAGTCACTTAGTGCCGCTATACGACAACCTCAGCAACGCCCCTACACAGGCTCATCTTCCTGGAGGGGTCGTCCCTTTCGTTTGTACCCCTCATTTGGGAGAGGAAGGGGACAGGCCAATCAAAGAGGACAAAGAAAATTTCCTCGGGGGCTAGGAAGAGGCGCTAGATCTGCCCCAGCAGCAGCATCTGTCCCTTCAGCCGCTGATGGAGCTGCCGCAAAACCACTCTGAGGTTTTGACTCACAAGACCCCAGTGGGAGGCAGCATCTGAAAGAATGGCGTGGCATTACTTCAGATGCTTGGGCACTGGAAACAGTATCCCAAGGTTACTGCCTTCCTTTTCTAAAGAAACCTCAATCACCCACCATAATACAACTCTACCAAAAATCCAGACCCACTCCTGTTGCAGGAAGTTTTAACCCTGCTACAGAAAGGTGCAATAGAACATGTACCTGTAGCGGAGAGGAACAAGGGTTGGTATTCCCCATATTTCCTTATTCCAAAGAAGGACAGAGGACTGAGACCCAACTTGGACTTGAGAAACTTGAACAAGTTCCTCAGGAAGGACAAGTTCAAGATGGTCACTCTTTCTCAGATCCTTCAGGCTCTCCCACTTCAAGACTGGTTGGTATCATTGGACCTTCAGGATGCTTACTTTTATGTGCCAATCCATCTCAAGCACAGAGTACCTGAGGTTTGCGATTGGCAACTCTCACTATCAGTTTCGAGTTCTGCCTTTCGGGTTGACCTCCGCCCCAAGAGTTTTCACCAAGTTGATGGCGGTAGTGGCAGCGAGTCTCAGACGAGGGGGGATTCATGTATACCCCTATTTGGACGATTGGATGATCAGGGCACGTTCTCCCGAACAAGTTCAGGATCATCTATCCAAGACTTGCCACTTCCTTCACAAATTAGGGTTTTCTCTGAATTTAAAAAAGTCAAACATGATACCATCACAGAAGCTCCAGTTTATAGAAGCAGTCTTGGATACTCGTTCGGGCAAAGCCTCGCCTCCCGAAGAGAGAGCTCACCACATTCTGCAGATGGTGACAAAATTCCACAATGCCCAGTATCTACCGGCCTTCGATTTTCTCAGGTTGCTCGGCCTCATGGCATCCTGCATTTTTCTGGTGCCAGAGGCCAGATTGAGGATGAGATCCCTTCAAAGGGCCCTCAGGACTCAATGGTCCTAATTTTCAGGGGAAATGACAGATCTTTTACAAGTTCCAACCAGAGAAGCTCAGGACCTACAATGGTGGGTTTGCAAAGAACACATCCTCAAGGGACAATCTTTTTGGCAGCCATGGCCGGAGATCACTGTAGTGACGGACGCCTCACTCACGGGGTGGGGAGCCCACACCAAGGATCTGACAATCAGCGGTCGTTGGTCTCCATCGGAGTCCAGACTACACATCAACCTATTGGAGCTGAGGGCGATCAGACTAGCTCTGATGGCCTTCCTGCCCTCTGTACGGGGAAAGAATGTCCTGATCATGACGGACAACACAGTGGCCATGTACTACCTCAACAAGAGAGGAGGAGTAGGGTCACTGCCACTGTGCAGAGAGGCAATGCAGCTATGGTTGTGGGCAATACAAGAAGGGATCTCTATCTGCCATTCACCTAGCAGGACAGCAAAACACAGCGGCAGAAGCTCTGAGCAGGCAGAGCACAGTCTCTCACGAGTGGGAGATAGCTCAGGAAGTCCTTATGAAGATCTTCGCCCTTTGGGGAAACCCTCAAGTGGATCTGTTCGCGAACATTATCAACAGGAAGTGCGAACTGTACTGCTCAAGGGAATTTCCCCCGAGAGGAGCTCTAGGAGATGCATTTGTAGTAGAGTGGGAATTTCCTCTTCTATATGCGTTCCCTCCAGTCTCTGTGATCCCTCAGGTAATCATGAGGTTGAGAAAGTTCAGGAAAACCATGATCCTAATTGCCCCGGATTGGGCCAGGAGAAAGTGGTACCCGGACCTTCTCGACATGTCCATCTGCCCTCCAATACGTCTTCCAAAAAGAGAGGATCTTCTCTCGCAAGAGGGAGGTCACGTTCTCCATCCAGAGGTCAACATACTCAACCTTCACGCATGGCTTCTGAGAGGTTGAGATACAAGGGTTGGGACCTTCCGGATGATGTTATGGAGGTGTTGCTTTCGGCCAGAAGGCCACCAACAAAATCTTTGTACCGGTGTCGTTGGAATAAATTCAGTAACTGGTGCAGGGATAAGAATGTGGATCCTTTTGAATGTGACATTCCAATGGTATTATCTTTTCTATTACATTTAGCTAATCTGGGGCTCCAGGTTAAGACAATAAAAGGATATGTAGCAGCGATATCTATCAAGCGCTCATCAGAAGAAAAATCTTATTTTAAGATACCCTTAATAATACAATTTCTAAAAGGTTTAAACAATGTTTTTCCACTAGTACCTTTTCAAGTTCCTGTGTGGGATTTAAATTTGGTACTTACATTTCTGACATGTGCACATTTTGAGCCTTTACATTCTTGTCCGTTAAGGCTTCTTAAATTAAAAACTATACTTTTAGTTGCATTGACATCAGCCTGCAGAGTAAGTGAGTTGCAGGCACTTTTGAGTGGTCCTCCTCACACCATCTTTCATAAAGATAAAGTTGTCCTTCGAGTTAAGCCATCTTTTCTGCCAAAAATAGTTTCAGACTTTCATCTGTCACAGAAAATAATTCTACCTGCGTTCTACCCTCCTCCTCACACAAGTAAGGAAGAGGAAAGACTACATAGGCTAGACCCCAGAAGAGCTCTAAGCTTTTACATCTCAAGATTGTCAAAGATACGTCAGAGTGATCAACTATTTGTGGGATACACTGGCAGTAAATTGGGACTAGCCGTAACCAAACAAACATTTTCAAGATGGATAATTTTAGCCATAACAGAGTGTTATAGGCTAGCCGGAAAAGATCCCCCTGAGGGCTTAAGAGCCCATTCAACTAGGGGCATAGCAACTTCAACAGCACTTAAGAGGGGTGTCCCTGTGCAAGACATTTGTGCAGCAGCCACATGGTCATCCATGCATACTTTCATTAAGCATTATGCTTTGGACTCAACTACATCTCAAGGAGGTTTATTTGCCAAATCTGTACTACATTCGGTACATGACTAAAAGGCATCTGTACTCCCGCCTCCAATACAAAACTGCTTTGGGAGTATATCTAAGATGAGGAATATGTGGGAGGACACAATCCATTCGAAGAACAAGTTACTTACCAACTGTAACGTTCTTTCGATTGGATGTTCCTCCCACGTATTCCTCATCGAACCTCCCATCCTACCCCACAGTACAGTTTACGTGGTTTACACTCTAAATTCTTTCAAGGCTTGGGTCAATAAGAGGCACGCCTTTGTTTATAATACATGGGGTCTGATACGAAAAAACAGAACTGAGGCCAACGGGCGCGCTCGAGGCATTTATACTACGGATGACGCCGACACTCGACGGATGCCGCAGAGGGACATCGTCGCCTCGAGTAGAGCACTCTCTGGTGGAGAGAGAAAAAATTTCCGAAGCAGCAAAGCTGAAGGTAAGGATATATATCTTAAGATGAGGAATACGTGGGAGGAACATCCAATCGAAAGAAAGTTACAGTTGGTAAGTAACTTGTTCTTCTCTGGCTTCATGATAAACTACTCCAAGTCTGAGAGATTCCCGCTCACGAACAAAACTCAACAACCTGAGTGCGAATACCCCCTGCGCTGGTCCCCGGGAGGGGTTAAATACTTGGATCCATGTTTCCTTAGCCAAATCGACCCTGCTAGCTCAGAACTATATGGCGGCGGCGGCACATTACACTGAGACCAAAATATTAAGATGGCGCTCTATTCCCCTTTCGCTAGCCGCAAAACTCTTGCTGTACAAAATGATCCTGGTCCGTAAATTGCTTTATATTTTTGCGAATGTACCGGTCTGGCCCGGGAAACAGTACTTTGTCAGGATACATAAATATTGTGCACAATTCCTATGGCATGCAGGTGCGGTCTGCAAAAAGTGGATCTATATGACCTTGCACTATGAGAGAGGTAGCTTCACTGCCCCTAACCTGGTATTATACTGGATAGCGGCACAGGCCCAATATGCCACATACTGGTACCCAAGGCAGTTCCACCCCACGTCAAGTTAGAAAGGCTTGTGGCAGCTGATGTAAACATCATGTCACTGATCCTTCATCGCAACTATGAGAGACACTCCCTCTGACCCCGTTGCAACCACCTTACTGGCATGGTCTTGACTACTATCCCTATCCTCTGACACGCGTCGCTATAACAAGTGGCTCCCAATTTGGGGATTCCCCGGACTTGAGCCTACACAGGATAAACTCCTGGCCCATCACTGGCTGGCACTGTGCTATCTGGCATTGACTGATCTGTTCCCCGAAGGGAAGTTCATCACTTCACAAACACGGCGCCCTGGTCACTCTGGGTCAGCACTGAAAATACTGCAGTACTATAGACTTCGTGCAGCAATCTGGGTCATGTGACCATTCTACCCGAACGAACCCCTAGACACGCCGAAAATGGTCTATATGGCCAACTTGGGTGATGCCTGGCGAGTGGTCTCTGCTCTGTACAAAATGCCATTCATCTCGACCAACCCCATACCACGCGGGATGAATGGCCTGATAAACTCGGTACTGAGATCTCAGACGATATGTGGAAGAAAATGTGCTCACATGCGCCAAGTCTCCCTTAACTTCAGGTTTCGCTGCATGCAATATAAGTTGTTGAACAGGCTATATTATACTCCACACAAAATTGCTAAATTTACTCGCAACCGCACACAGGCTGGTGCCAGGTGCCATATTGAAGGTGCTGACCAGATTCATATGTTCTGGACCTGCCCCGACCTCAGCGGGTTCTGGGATGAGATTGTGCGGGCTCTCTGACATTGTGAGAGCAACGGTTGAACCT
Source organism: Ambystoma mexicanum (assembly GCF_040938575.1). Lineage (NCBI taxonomy): Eukaryota > Metazoa > Chordata > Amphibia > Caudata > Ambystomatidae > Ambystoma > Ambystoma mexicanum. The sequence continues at coordinate 58,795,224 of NC_090938.1, forward strand.
GACCTGTTTGGGGTGTGGAGAAGTGACAGTGCTAAAAATGTCTACATTTCTGAACGTCAGCTGTATGGTGGCTAAAAAATGTGTTACAATGTTGGAAGCGCTCTCCCTCCCACCTTTGACATGTGGCTGAAGGCACTTACCTGGTCACAGACGTGCAAAGAGGAATACATCAGCTCCCTCCCCACACGCTCCCGACCCAAAAATGTGTGGTCTGCATTTTGTACCTACCTCATTAGGCTGTCTGACGACAACTCGGATCCGCCCTCGCCTGAACAATTACATGAGTAATGTGTAATGCCATGATGTTGTGTAACACTGTTATGCCCAGTATATTCAGAAACCTCTATATGTAATAACTGCAACTGTGTACTGCGAACTGCATTCTTGCAATTCCTTGTGAAGTATCCACGACTGTGTTGGAAGCTTCTGCCTATAAATAAAGGTAAACAAAAAAAAATGTCTTCTGCGGGACCTGGTGACCTGCCCAGCACCAGAGAACTATTAATCTGTTACCCTACCAATCCTATGTGCCAATGTTAGACTGGAAGGGTTCCATGTCTTAAAATCGTGGCAAAAATGCTGTTTTTGCCGCCACAATCTTGTAATGGATTTGGGGGACACACCTGCAACCCCCGGACCCATTATACCATTTAAGGGGGGGTGTGGGACACCCCCGCAACCCCTGCTCCCTTTAAATGGTATAATGGGGTACACCTTTACTGGGTCAAAACACAGGATTTTTGCTGCAATTATTTTTTTACCGGTGACATTTTTACCACAATTTTATTACCTGATACCACTGGAAGGCAGTGCCAGAATGCCGCAGACCAAGGACCAGCAAAGATGAAGAATAGGACAATCCCTAGTACCATTTCCGAGCTGGAACCCTTTCTATGGGGCAGAGCCTGACTGCCAATTCCCATCGGCGAGACTGGAATGCATGGACAAAGGCCTATAAAAGGCAGGACCAGTGGCAAACATCTTTCTGTTAGAAGGAAGAGTTCATTTGGAGCTGTAGATATGAACTGAAAGGGCAGGCAGGAGACTCCTGGGTAAGGTGGAGGAGCTGGGAGAACTTGAAAAGTTTGAGACCTCATGAGGAGGATATTGGTGAAGATCAGGGGGCGGGTGGAAGTAAGGAGTAGGTGAAACCTATTGAAGTGAGGTTGCTAAGGTGTGGTCAGGAGGTGGTTGGTGAAGAAAGAGGTGGTAGCAGACGAGGTGGGGAGGGAAATGGGTGACTACCCTGAGAACATAGAGGTTGGGGGTGCTGCAAGGATTCATGCCACCCCACCTTGATCCCTGCCACATGGCAGGGGCCCATCACATGACCACACCACAGGCAAATCCTAAACCATTAGTCTGTTGAGACCGGCCAGTCCTGAAAGCATAGACCTGGCCAAACTACTTCGAGAGCCCTGCAGGATAGCATTGGTCACGGCTCCCCTATAAATACCAAAATCCCTGTTGCTGTAAAGAAACTGTTCCTTTAAAACATGGGTCTGCAACCTCTTAGCTCCCCAAATATTTTTGTAGTACAACTTCCAACAGCCCTATACAGCATAGTCCACACTGAGGAAGTTGCAGTACAAAACCTCTGGAGAGCCGCAGGTTGCAGTCCCCTTTGTTAAGAGAAATGGTTTATTGGCACAATGCAGGAAGCATAGTTTTATTGGGATCGCGTGCCTCTTGCCAGCCGTTCCACATATACAACGCTACCAGAGCACAGCTTCCAAAATGCTGAGAGTTCAGTGCGTTGGGGGTGGGAGGCAAGTGAAATTCACAGGCATTGTTCCCGGCAAGGGATTCTCTCACCAGAGATGCAATGTGTATTTATTTATATACAGGAAGGAACAGCTCATTTGATCACAAAACAACATACAATAGGTAAGAGATCAGATTTGACAGGAAACGGTGAGCTTCTTACAGTGGCTTTGTGACTAGATTGTGGAGGGGAGGAAATGTAATGGTCACGGGGACAATACATGGGGAGAAATGACAGCGATTGAGGCCAATCAAAATTAGACATTTTTAAGTGCAGGCAGACAGTATGAGTATGTCCAGCTTTCCTGTCGATGGGCGCACAAACACTGACCCAAACACAACACTCCTATTCACCAATACCCCAAGAATGCTGACGGCGTTTGCAGCAGCGCACCATGACAAACTCTCGTCTGCCCCCCAACGCCCTCCCTGACAGACCATTGTACATAAGCCCCCACTCCCGGCCCCTCCGGGCCACTCTCCCACTGCTCATGCTTTTGTTCCATGGAGACAACTACAGAGACTAGCCAATCGCATTGGACTAACAAATTTGACATTGAAGCTGAATTCCACCCATGCTTGCGGTATGTATACCTTGCGCCACGTCTCTGGACACAGGCCACAGGCACGGCCACCAATCCGTGCACCCTAGAATGCAGCCATGGCTATGTTATTCCGGTCAAGCAGCTCACATAGCTGTCCACACTGAAACCCCCTACCGCGACCCCTCTGCCATTGGTATACAGCGAAAACCTACGAACCATGTCGGTCTAGGCGGGCACGCATTGAATCTCTGGCACTTGAACTCCATCCTATCATAAACCACCAACAGCACCCGCCCATGTGCCTGATCTCAGGGCTGCTAACGGGAGCCTAGCCAGCCCACCTAAGTCCTAACCTGGCAAAATGCGCCCATGCCACTTTAATGGAACTCTTAGAACCTCCCACACATGGACTGCGGTCACCGAGGGCGTTCCAACCACAAAGCGCATTGAGGCCATACAAATGGGGAAAGGGGCGCTATATAAATCACTAATACAATATAATCTTGTTGAGAGGAATGAAAGCATAGTTGGGGAGACCAAACAGGATGCTGGCACAGTAGTCCAGTTTAGGAAAAATTGGTAGTGTTGTGCGGGAACTGGGCAGGCATGAAATAGTGCTAGGTGGAGATTATAACGCAATACTAGGTAGTCTGTTAGACAAAACCGGAGCAATGGCAATCCAGAAAGTGATCTCTTACACACATAGGAGCAAAAAGTATATTGCTCATCATTCAGGTGTCATTCTCGTAGGCATTGAATGTGGTATGGGTGGTGATGGAGTATTGCAGCGGCATGTGGTATGGGTGGTGATGGAGTATTGCAGCGGCATGTGGTACGGGTGGTGATGGAGTATTGCAGTGGCATGTGGTACGGGTGGTGATGGAGGATTGGAGAGGCATGTGGTATGGGTGGTGATGGAGTATTGCAGTGGCATGTGGTATGGGTGGTGATGGAGTATTGCAGCGGCATGTGGTATGGGTGGTGATGGAGTATTGCAGCGGCATGTGGTACGGTTGGTGATGGAGGATTGGAGTGGCAGGTGGTACGGGTGGTGATGGAGGATTGGAGCGGCATGTGGTATGGGTGGTGATGGAGTATTGCAGCGGCATGTGGTACGGTTGGTGATGGAGGATTGGAGTGGCATGTGGTACGGGTGGTGATGGAGGATTGGAGAGGCATGTGGTACGGATGGTGATGGAGGATTGCAGCGGCATGTGGTATTGTCAATCTGGAAAAATGAATACCCTTCATTTGGATGATAGATGTATCTTGATGGCTGAAGGCCAACCGTTTTATGCACAGAATTATAGAAATACAGACTGCTATGCTTGACCAACAAGCGGCCATTTTAAACGTAGCAAGAATCGTCATTTTGTTTGTTAACCATTGCTCATTGCTTTCTGTCTAAACTGCTTTGCAGCCTGCAATTCTTGCAAATTCTGCTTAATCTGCTCAACTGCTAACATTGTTGTCTGAATATGAAAGGGCAAGGCCGCGGGACTGAGGAGTTCGTTGAAACTCCTCATGAGCAGCCCAGGAAGGAATGCCCACGCTCCCTCTCTGTAGCCTTGAGGGAGAGCTGCAGGGCATTTAATCATTTCACAGCTGCCAGCCAGTCTCGTACTGTGGTAGAATATGTTAGAATAAAGCAGCTAAAGGCTTGAATTATGCTCTTCTTACGGCCCCCTTCACAAAAACCCTTTAGAGCATGTCTGCTCCCAGGACACGAATATCGCCTAATAGATAGCAAAGCTTGGAATGTGACTCTTCCCCCGTGTGCAGCTTGCTTCCAAGAACAGAAGCACCATGTTCTGTTCCACAACTAGAAGATGCCTCCGCACTTTCTAAATTGCACATTGTTACTAAAATAGACATCGAAAGTGTCATAATTGTCATACTCATCGGAAATGTCCATCATCCCGAGTTCAAAGAAACTCAATAAAAGGGGGGTGTTAAACATGACATAGCTGATTGTATGATATGCATTTTGTATATATGTAACTGATGTACGTAATTCGCTCTCGCGTCCCTCGAGGTCTAGAGAATGCACGTCGCGGGGCGTGAGACCACAGTTGGCCAATTGGGACTATTTTGCTTGCAATAAACCCTAGCATTGGGAATTTGAACCTCGTGTCTGGCGCATCCTTTCGTGTATGGTTATTGCCTTGTTTCCATATCACTAGGGACCCCTAAGGGCCCCTTTCAAGATGGCGCCCGAATAGGGACCCTCCCCCACTTGCCCCTTCGTAGACGTTGTAACTGAGTAAAGGCGGAGAACTGCGAGGACGGGATGATCGAGCCGGGATCAAGAGGTGTACGGGGCGCCCTGTAGAAGTGAGGAGAGATTCCTTTGCAGATCTGCACACATCTGATCCCTGATCGACGTACCAGGCCAGAGGGCAAAGGAGGCGAGGGTCCCGAAACGAGGCAGAAGCCAGAGAAGCGCAGACACGACGTTGGGAGAGGTTGCGTCAGGACACAGGCGACTTGTTTGATCAGGTGAGTCATTCCCCGATTCAAACGAAACCCTGATTATTGGTAGAGTGTTGATTTTGCAAATTCAAACATCCAGAGTAAGGTTGGTTAACCAAGGGGAAGGTTAAAAACATGCCTGGAGTACTGTCCACTTTAGCGGGGCTTTTCTGCTGCGGTAGACAGTCCTTGGAAAATGGCCAAAGTGCACCGCCTGGGAGAACGCCGGCTTATGACATGTATGCAAAATATGGTGTGGGTGCGACAATATTTTGTGAAATTTGGCATAGGCAAACTAGAAAGCAACAGGACCATCAGTGGCCGATTAATGGTAGCTTTGAGATTGCGAGGATAGATAACTTAGAAAGGGTGTTGATAAGGGAAAAAGCGCGAACCGCAGCTTTTGAGAGTATCAAAGATTGGAGGAGGGAAGCAATGCTCCGACTTAGGAGTAGAGAGAAGCATGCGCGTAGGCACAAATCGAAGCTTGAAGTAGCAGAAGAAAAGGAGGAGGAGGAGTGTACGGCAAGTCTAAGACGGGAAGGGAGACATGAGCAAATGAACATAGAAGGAATATACCCGCAGCAGGAACTACACATAGCAGACGAATTAATGGAACATTTGTTAACCCATACTGGTCGAGGCCCAAAACCAGGATCGAAACCAAACATGCCAGTAGTGACTGCGCAGGCCCAACCAGTAGCTCTCATACCCCCTCCCGCAGCCCAAGCACTTCCCCTCATGCAAGCATTAACCCACGCCCCACCCACCCACAGCTCGAGCCCTCCAACAAGCGCAGACCGCAGACGCGCAATTTCCCAGCACCCAGGAAGGCCCTTCACAGATACCACCTGTCACTTGTCCCATCCGCACCTCCCGCTCCAGAGACAGATTCAGCACCATCCGCCCCTCCCGAAGTCGAAATTGAGACCGGGGAGACGAGAGGCGGGGCTGAAGGAACAGGATTTGGACGGGCAACTCGCAGCGCGATCAGCAAAGAAAGAAAGGTTGAATTACAGCAAGAGGCAGAAATGTACATAGAAGGAAATGATGGGACGGCAGCATTGGCCTCATTATATGGGTACCGAAGAAGCAACGAGAGACAGGTAGTGTTGGAATACAAGGGGGAATTTTTGGTGAGAGAATGGAAAAAGATACTTGGGAATTTACCGCCACGATTGTTAGATTTGAATAAGTTAGCACGCAGTGAGCAAAGAGATGAAGATGTAAGAAAACATGTGTACAAACTCATTGAACTGAAAAATGAAATGGAAGATAGATATGCTGAAATGTTTGCTACACCTGAATATAGTCATGAGTGTATTAAGAAAGGTAGGAAGGAGGCGTTGAGGTTGTATATGCAAAAATCGTGGCCGACAGTTTTTTCAGGTGGTGCAAAGCATTTGCCGGCACCGGGACAAATAGGTGATAAAGATTGCAGGCATGGGTGGGGGAAACGATGCGATGGATGTCGAACAAAAGAACGTCAGTGAAGGAAGTAAGTGAGATGTGTAATGGGTACCCATTGGAGATGAGAAAAGAAGCGATGCGAACGATGGTAGGGGTGTTACTGCAGCAGGTAATTAGATACAATAGAGGTAGAGGAAATGCACAAGGCAGGGGAAATTTGAATAATATGCATGGGGTGTCATTGTGATTAAATCAATGTGCGTACTGTAAAGAGCAAGGACACTGGCGAGCGCAATGCCCGCACCTACAGAATAGAGGTGGGTTTGGCCAGAGAAGGCCTCATAGAGGACATCAGGGGTCAAATGGCCCAAGCAGAAATAGCATGCAGCAGCAGCAGGGATATACCAATGGAGGTAATCAAAATCAATCCTATGGTCAAAAACAAAGTTCAACAGAACCAGGCATTGAACCAAAGTGTTCCGAACCAAAATCGGGGCGGGCAGGGCCAACAGAGAAATGATCAGAGTGGAGGACACCGAGGGGGGAAATGGGAATATTTTTGATACACAGCCAAACACGTATTATAGCAGCAGCGGTGACTACACATTGGACGATGTGTTATTTTCACAACCGGACAGCCCACGTCAGGGGTCGGAACCAATGTCTATTCCAGTGAATCAGAGGGGACCCTACGTAGAGATGAGAGTCGGGAATAAGGAGCACCGTTTCCTTGTAGATACAGGGGCACAAAAGTGTTCGATAGACCACCACTTGGTTCCGGAGATCCCACTGTCAGGCCAAAAGAGTGTTTCTGTAGGGTTCGCAGGTACACCAGTAAATTAACCCTGTGTCCGAAGCTGTCCCAATTACAATAGGACCATTTACGGAACAGTGTCCATTTCTTCTGACTGAAAATTTTGGGGAGAACTTGCTAGGATTAAACTTGTTGAGAAAATTGGGGGCAGTTATACATTGTACGGCAGATGGGGTTTTCCTCACGATTAGGCCTCATGATGCACCGGTGATGGAATTTATGTCAAAAGCGTTACCAGAAGAGCTAAGAAGTGTACCAACCTGTCTGTGGGCAATGCATGATAACGATGTAGGATGCTTGAAAATAGAGCCAGCAAAAATAACTTTGAAAGAAGGTGTTACATTACCACGAATTCACCAGTATAAAATTTCTGTTGAAGGTGAGAAGGGATTAAAGAGTATTGTTACTGACCTGGTGAGATTGGGGGTGGTTGAATAAATTGCAGGTAGCACGTGCAACAGCCCGATTCTTCCAGTTTACAAGAAAGGAGGCAATGAAGTACCATATCGTTTCATAATTGATCTGCGCGCATTGAACAAAGTGGTAGACCCACAATTCCCTTTGGTCCCAGATGTCACAACAATACAAAGATACCGGCCACTGCAGAATACTTTAGTGTAGTTGATTTGAAGAACGCGTTCTTTAGCATTCCAGTGGATAAAAGCAGTAGATATCTGTTTGCGTTCACTCTAGGAGGTCGATCATTCACATTCACACGCATTCCACAAGGATACACAGAAAGCCCGAGCATTTACAGCAGAGCACTAAAGGAACAGCTAGATATGCTAGAACTACCAACAGGTTGCGCACTCTTGCAGTACATAGATGACTTGTTACTAGCTGCTGACACAAAAGAGATCTGCAAAGAAAGTACTATATTACTATTGACACACCTAGCGACCCATGGTCACATGGCAAGTTTGAAGAAATTCCAGTATAATCAAATGGAGGTGTCTTGTTTGGGTTACCTACTTTCGAAAGAAGGGAGAAGATTAACACCAGAACGCATAGAAAGTATTTCTACTATGCCTATTCCAAAAACTCAAAGGAGTGAGAGCTGTAATAGGCATGGCCTCTTATTGTCGGCAGTGGATCAGTAATTTTGCGTTGATTGTGAAGCCGATGATAAAATTAACTAAAAAGGATGCAGTGATGCCTTTACAGTGGGATGAGGAATGTCAGAAAGCGTTTGAACAATTGAAAGTTTCATTATGTTCCGCGCCAGTTTTAGGCACACCAAACTACAAGAAAATATTTAGACTATTTGTGAGCGAGAGTGAAGGATGTGCATTGGCGGTTTTGACACAGGAACAAGGTGGAAGAAATAGGCAGTGCAGCTATTATTCTTCCGCGCTGGACCCTAAAGCGCGCGCACTACCGCGATGTTTGTGATCTGTTGCAGCGGCTGCTGCGTCAGTGAAACAAACGGAAGGAATGGTATTGGGCATACTTTAATTTTGATGGTGCCACATGAGCCATAGACGTTCTATTAAACAGAACAGACGCAACACCTCACCTCACCTCTGCTAGACTAACAAGATGAGCTCATCTTGTTTGCACCCCACATCCAAATTATGAGGTGTAGCGCATTGAATCCTGCAGAATTAATGCCACTGCCCATAGCAAAAATTGGTGACAACGAATCACCACCCCATGATTGTTTAATGGTCACTGAAGAAGAGACGAAGGGAAGAGTTGATTTGAGCGACACCCCACAGTAAGAGCCAGATGGAGAGTTGTTTTGTGACGGCTCTTGTTTTAAATTACCTGATGGCACAACAACTGCCGCATATGCAATTACTACCCTAGAGAGTGTTGTAGAAAGCAGAAGAATCCCCTACAATTCAGCACAAGCCGCAGAAATAATAGCACTGACCCGAGCCTGTGAACTCTCTGAAAATTTGAATGTAAACATATATACTGACAGTCAGTACGCATTCGGGGTGGTTCATAACTTTGGTCTACTCTGGGCTGAGAGGGGTTTCTTGACATCACATGGGGCCAGGATTCGGCATGGGGCTTTGATTGTACGATTGTTGTCTGCACTCACGTTTCCAAAGCGCCTAGCTATAGTAAAATGCGAGGCGCATAAAAAGGTAACATGTAAAGTGGGAGAGGGAAACGCATTTGCAGACAGGATTGCAAAACAAACAGCCACTGATTTAGGAAATAAAATGATGACAGTACAGACTGAGGAAGTACCTTGTATGATAGAGAATGGAGTTGCCACAGTCAAAGAAATGCAGGCTGAGGCCACGACCGAAGAGATTCAGGGGTGGGCTGAGGGCTCTACTGAGTTAGATTTGGAAGGATGTTGGGTGGACAAAGAGACCAAGAACTGGATGTTGCCAAATTGTTACGTAACCGCAATGGTTACAATGGCGCATAGCCCTACCCACATTTGCACGAAGAAGATGGTACAGCATTTATCCACAGTATGGAAAAATGAGAACATAAAAAAGAATGCAGAAAGGCTAGTGCAGAATTGTATTACGTGCCTGCAACACAATGTAGGGAAGGGAACCGTGACTCCAGTAGTTAGTTTTGGCCCACCCTCTATGCCATTCGAGGTGATCCATTTTGATTTCATAGAAATGGAAAGGTGCCAGAACTACAAATATGTGTTAGTGGTGATTTGTGCATTTAGCAAGTGGGTGGAGGCATATCCTTTAAAATACTGTACTGCCATGTCAACGGCAAAAGTAATGTTGAAGGAGTATTTCTCCCGGTTCGGGCTGCCCCGTGTCCTGTGGTCAGGTAACGGCCCACACTTTGTGGGCGCAGTAGTACTACAGATCTATGCAGGTCTACAGATTGACAAGCGATTCCACAGCTCCAGGCATCCCAGTTCCGCCGGACTTGTTGAGAGACATAACGGTATCTTAAAGTCAAAGATAGCTAAAATCTGTGCTGGGAGCAAGTTGAGTTGGGTGGATGCATTACCCCTAGCGCTATTGTGCATGCGCACGTCTGTGCAGGCTAAAACTGGGCTCTCTCCAAGTACTTTTGGCGACACAGACGGCCATTCGAGTGGACGGTCGCAAGGCATGGATCCATGCGACACATGCCAAAAGATTCCCAGGACTGCTGACAACTTCCGAGGACCAGAGAAAGGAAACGGTCTCGGAAACAAAAGAAACTGTTGCCAGTCCACTGCCACAGCATCAGCCCGAGCGAGAAGTGAAAATTGACACAAAGCCTAAGCGAGAAGTGAAACTCGAAACAGAACCTGAGGAGGCTGCTTGGAAGGGGAAAGGGCGAAAAGTGCCCCAATGTTGCTCAGCAGAAACAACATCACTGCCGAGCGACACAAACTCTGCAGTGCAAACGTGAGCAGAAACAACGCGTGTACCCTTTTGGTGCCCACCAGCTTCTGCAAACGCACCAAGGCCAGAGAAAGAAACTACATCATTGCCACGGCGCTCATCGCTACCCATCATTGTGCCGCAGGCTGACACTGAGCCTGATACTGGAAGTGCAGCGGCACTGTTCACGGATCATACAATACCAGGAGTGAAACAGTATAATTTGCGGCCTCGACAGGCAAAGTGATCCACAGATCTTTGGTGCTTTTCTTTTGCCTTTGGTTCCACTCACGGACGGAGTAGGAACCAGGGGCATAGAGGAGAGAAGTGTGAGAGTTGTGCAAATCCGACAATTCAAGACTCACGGCTCCTCGGTGCGCTTATAATAAAGCACATGTGTCCTAAAACAGCGCGGGACAAGCTGGATGCACATAGTACTCTGTCAATAAAGAACTGTTCAGAAATCGTCTGAGCAGTGGGAGAAAGAACAACTAATCTTGCTCACAGGGGATAAGTGATCTAGGCTGTGAAAGGGCTGGCAGAATTGAACTGTGACATTTTCATTGAACTTTTGGCATCAAGAACGAGAGACATTTGCGACGAACTTTGCCAGCAAGAAGAAGGACGATGAAGAACACATCAAGACCGGTTTCAGCCTCCTCCTGCACCCCTGCTGAAAAGATGATAGTTTTAGAGACTGTAAATTTAGGAAAAAAGCATGGTAAAAGGAATAAGGTACTGATTTGGACATTGGTCCTGTGTGCTCTAAGTATGGTAGTACCAACAATAATAGCTATTACACTATGGTTCCTGGAGTCCGCGCACCCATTAGAAACACTTTTGCTAAAAGCAGCTACTGAAAGCCCGGTTCATGTAATCACTGGTACTTTGTCCCCAATGAAAGAAAGACATAGAGAAGGATATGGCAACAATACATTGTTGCTCATCATGAACATGACCCATGCGGCTTTAAAGAAAAAAGATTGCTGGGTTTGTGCCCATTTACCACAGCACGGTGCGAAAGGGATAGGCTGATATGTACAACCGTTATCATTGGTTTATTCATGTGAAGTGTCGTTGAGTGCAATGTTCTTTGGGAAATGGAACAAGAGTAATACGGGTCAGCTAGATGAGACCAATATGAATTAATTTGAGGAAGTGATCATGAGACCTGTGGGTTGTTCCATATTCCACAAAGCTCACGTGTTTTCACCAGATCCCATGAGGAAAAATACACGAAAGACAACAAGACTAGATAGATTACATAGGCAGAATAAACCGACCCCGCCAGCAGAAGAAACATCAGTAATGACATTTCGAATGAGGGATGAATGGAATAAAGATGCTGTGCCCCCTGCCTATACAGTGGACTACAGCCCAAAAACTGCTCCCCTTATGTTTAAAGAAAAAAGGTTCCTATAAAGTAGGAACGTTTAGCAGCTGCCTGAACACAGTGGTTTTAAAGCACGAAATAGAACCCGTGTACGTAGGGGACCCTGTTTACTTTATATGTGGGGAAAAAGCATATCCATGGTTACCCAGAAACTGGGGAGGTACGTGTTACTTGGGTCTACTATTTCCAGGAGTGTTCCTCTTAGAAACTGCAGAAGTAGTGAGGCGGTTAAGAGGTAGAACCCGAAGGAGTAGTGAAGATGGAATGATAGCAATGGATGTAGCCAAATCGTTTATACCATTCTTGGCCCAAATAGAAAACTCCTATAACATAAGGAAACTGCCCAGAATACTAAAAAATACAATAGATACAACGACGGATATCTTATACTACATGACGTTGGAAAAAAAAGGAATTAGGCTAATGGCACTACAAAACAGAATGGCTCTTGATATAATATTAGTTGATCGTGGGGGAGTTTGCAAACTCGTAAAAACTGCATGCTGTGTATTCATAGATGACTACTCCCCTACCATATTCAGAACCATCAGGAAATTACATGTCCTAAATTCCACACTCTCTACTGAAGAAGGGGGTTGGGGGATAGGATCATGGTTTTGGGGACTATTGCGGTCCTGGGGATGGAAGCCTATTTCGATACTAATGGTGGTACTTGGTATATTCATAACATGTTGCTGTTGCATACAATGCCTACCAATAGTTTGCACTGAGATAACTGAGGGATGTACTAAGGGATGTATGCACATGGTGTCGAGAGAAAAACAAACGCATGGCCAAAATAACAGACACTGATGAAACAAAAAAAACAAAAAAAATTCATGGCTATAGACATTAATGATGAAGATGATGCTTATGATAGCATGAAAGGTTCAGACATAGATACCCCAGACTTATCCTCATCAGAGGAGGATACGATGAATGAATAAGACGTTTGGCATACGGCCAAAAGGAGGGTTTGTCAATCTGGAAAAATGAATACCCTTCATTTGGTTGATAGACGTATCTTGATGGCCGAAGGCCAACCATCTTATGCACAGAATTATAGAAATACAGACTGCTATGCTTGACCAAGAAGCGGCCATTTTAAACGTAGCAAGAATTGCCATTTTGTTTAACCATTGCTCATTGCTTTCTGTCTAAACTGCTTTGCAGCCTGCAATTCTTGCGAATTCTGCTTACTCTGCTCAACTGCTAAAATTGTTGTCTGAATATGAAAGGGCAAGGCCGCGGGACTGAGGAGTTCGTTGAAACTCCTCATGAGCAGCCCAGGAAGGAATGCCCACGCTCCCTCTCTGTAGCCTTGAGGGAGAGCTGCAGGGCATTTAATCATTTCACAGCTGCCAGCCAGTCTCGTACTGTGGTAGAATATGTTAGAATAAAGCAGCTAAAGGCTTGAAGTATGCTCTTCTTACGGCCCCCCTTCACAAAAACCCTTTAGAGTGTGTCGGCTCCCAGGACACGAATAGCGCCTCATAGATAGCAAAGCTTGGAATGTGACTCTTCCCCCGTGTGCAGCTTGCTTCCAAGAACAGAAGCACCATGTTCTGTTCAACAACTAGAAGATGCCTCTGCACTTTCTAAATTGCACATTGTTACTAGAATAGACATCGAAAGTGTCATAATTGTCATACTCCTCGGAAATGTCCATCATCATCCTGAGTTCAAAGAAACTCAATAAAAGGGAGGTGTTAAACATGACATAGATGATTGTATGATATGCATTTTGTATATATGTAACTGATGTATGTAATTCGCTCTCTTGCGTCCCTCGAGGTCTAGAGAATACACGTCGCAGGGTGTGAGACCCAATTGGGACTATTTTGCTTGCAATAAACGCTAGCATTGGGAATTTGAACCTTGTGTCTGGCGCATCCTTTCGTGCATGGTTATTGCCTTGTTTCCATATCGCGAGGGACCCCTAAGGGCCCCTTTCAGTATGGGTGGTGATGGAGGATTGCAGCAGCATGTGGTACGCGGGTGATGTAGTATTGCAGTGGCATGTGGTACGGGTGGTGATGTAGTATTGCAGCGACATGTGGTACGGGTGGTGATGGAGTATTGCAGCGGCATGTGGTACAGGTGGTGATGGAGGATTGGAGAGGCATGTGGTACAGGTGGTGATGGAGGATTGGAGCAGCATGTGATATGGGTGGTGATGGAGGATTGCAGCGGCATGTGGTACGGGTGGTGATGGAGGATAGCAGCGGCATGTGGTACGGGTGGTGATGGAGAATTGGAGAGGCATGTGGTATGGGTGGTGATGGAGGATTGGAGAGGCATGTGGTATGGGTGGTGATGGAGTATTGCAGCAGCATGTGATATGGGTGGTGATGGAGGATTGGAGAGCCATGTGGTATGGTGGTGATGTAGGATTGCAGCGGCATGTGGTATGGGTGGTGATGGAGGATTGCAGCAGCATGTGGTATGGGTGTTGATGGAGTATTGCAGCGGCATGTGATATGGGTGGCGATGGAGTATTGCAGCGGCATGTGGCACAGGTGGTGATGGAGTATTGCAGCAGCATGTGATATGGGTGGTGATGGAGGATTGGAGAGCCATGTGGTACGGTGGTGATGGAGGATTGCAGCGGCATGTGGTATGGGTGGTGATGGAGGATAGCAGCGGCATGTGGAATGGGTGGTGATGGAGTATTGCAGCGGCATGTGGTATGGGTGGTGATGGAGGATTGGAGCAGCATGTGGTATGGGTGGTGATGGAGTATTGCAGCGGCATGTGGTACAGGTGGTGATGGAGGATTGCAGCGGCATGTGGTACGGGTGGTGATGGAGGATTGGAGAGGCATGTATTATGAGTGGTGAAGGTGTATTGCAGCAGAATGCGGTATGGGTGGTGGAGTATTGCAGCAGCATGTGGTATGGGTGGTGATGGAGGATTGGAGCGGCATGTGGTACGGTTGGTGATGGAATATTGCAGCGGCATGTGGTATGGGTAGTGATGGAGGATTGAAGAGGCATGTGGTACGGGTGGTGATGGAGGATTGGAGAGGAATGTGGTATGGGTGGTGATGGAGGATAGCAGCGGCATGTGGTACGGGTGGTGATGGAGAATTGGAGAGGCATGTGGTATGGGTGGTGATGGAGGATTGGAGAGGCATGTGGTACGGGTGGTGATGGAGGATTGCAGCCACATGTGGTATGGGTGGTGATGGAGTACTGCAGTGGTATGGGTGGTGATGGAGGATTGCAGCGGCATGTGGTATGGGTGGTGATGGAGGATTGCAGCAGCATGTGGTATGGGTGGTGATGGAGGATTGCAGCAGAATGTGGTATGGGTGGTGATGGAGGATTGGAGAGGCATGTGGTATGGGTGGTGATGGAGTATTGCAGCGGCATGTGGTACGGGTGGTGATGGGTTTTGCAGCGGCCTGTGGTATGGGTGGTGATGGAGGATTGGAGAGGCATGTGGTATGGGTGGTGATGGAGTATTGCAGCGGCATGTGGTACGGGTGGTGATGGAGTTTTGCAGCGGCATGTGGTATGGGTGGTGATGGAGTATTGCAGCGGCATGTGGTATGGGTGGTGATGGAGGATTGGAGAGGCATGTGGTATGGGTGGTGATGGAGTATTGCAGCAGCATGTGGTATGGGTGGTGATGGAGTATTTCAGCGGCATGTGGTATGGGTGGTGATGGAGAATTGCAGCAGCATGTGGTACAGGTGGTGAGTATTGCAGCAGCATGTGGTATGGGTGGTAACGGAGTATTGCAGCGGCATGTGATATGGGTGGTGATGGAGTAGTGCTGCAGCATGTGATATGGGTGGTGATGGAGTATTGCAGAGGCATGTGGTACCGGTGGTGATGGAGTATTGCAGAGGCATGTGGTATGGGTGGTGATGGAGGATTGCAGCGGCATGTGGTATGGGTGGTGATGGAGTACTGCAGCGGCATGTGGTATGGGTGGTGATGGAGTATTGCAGAGGCATGTGGTATGGGTGGTGATGGAGGATTGGAGAGGCATGTGGTATGGGTGGTGGAGTATTGCAGCGGCATGTGGTATGGGTGGTGATGGAGTATTGCAGCAGCATGTGATATGGGTGGTGATGGAGGATTGGAGAGCCATGTGGTACGGTAGTGATGGAGTATTGCAGCGGCATGTGGTATGGATGGTGATGGAGTATTGCAGCAGCATGTGGTATGGGTGGTGATGGAGGATTGGAGTGGCATGTGGTATGGGTGGTGATGGAGGATTGGAGAGGCATCTGGTACGGGTGGTGATGGAGGATTGGAGAGGAATGTGGTACGGGTGGTGATGGAGGATTGGAGCGGCATGTGGTACAGGTGGTGATGGAGGATTGGAGAGGCATGTGGTACGGGTGGTGATGGAGGATTGCAGCGGCATGTGGTATGGGTGGTTATGGAGGATTGCAGCGGCATGTGGTACGGGTGGTGATGGAGGATTGCAGCGGCATGTGGCACAGGTGGTCATGGAGTATTGCAGCAGCATGTGGTACGGGTGGTGATGGAGGATTACAGTGGCATGTGGTACAGGTGGTGATGGAGGATTGCAGCGGCATGTGCTATGGGTGGTGATGGAGTATTGCAGCGGCATGTGGTATGGTTGGTGATGGATGATTGCAGTGGCATGTGGTACGGGTGGTGATGGAGGATTGCAGCGGCATGTGGTATGGGTGGTGATGGAGGATTGCAGCAGCATGTGGCACGGATGGTGATGGAGTATTGCAGCGGCATGTGCTATGGGTGGTGTTGGAGTATTGCAGAGGCATGTGGTATGGGTGGTGATGGAGGATTGCAGCGGCATGTGGTATGGGTGGTGATGGAGAATTGGAGAGGCATGTGGTATGGGTGGTGATGGAGTATTGCAGCGGCATGTGGTACGGGTGGTGATGGATGATTGCAGTGGCATGTGGTACGGGTGGTGATGGAGGATTGCAGTGGCATGTGGTATGGGTAGTGATGGAGGATTGCAGCGGCATGTGGTACGGGTGGTGATGGAGGATTGGGTCGGCATGTGGTACAGGTGGTGATGGAGGATTGGAGAGGCATGTGGTATGGGTGGTGATGGAGGATTGCAGCGGCATGTGGTATGGGTGGTGATTGTTCTGACTTGAGAGTCGTGTAGACCGATGAGACCTCCGTCCCCAAGTGACGCACAGGGTAAGTAATAGAAACCCGCTGTGCGACCTTTGAGGCCACAGGTGAGAGATGTCTTCCCAGATCCACGGAACCTCTGGAACACCGATGCTGCTGTCAGAAAGGAACGAGGTTAAGTACCAGGCAATTACAATACAATCAGGTAAACAATAGGATCTAAAGAGTCTTACCTATCTGGTGTTGGGGAAACCCAGGTAACCTAGTAGAGAGGTTCGAGACTCAGATGATGCGGCGGTCCCTGGAATAGTAGAACCGCAGGTGAGCGTGGATGTAGGGTTAGCCACCTGTAGGAGGGCTTGACTTGAATCCCAAGAAGGGAAATGGCGTAGAGGTACAGCAAGGTATCAGGGGATGATCCAAAGACAAGTCGTGGTGAAGTCCAAAATCCGGCAACAGGTAAACAGTTCCAGGCAAAGGTACAAAGGGGTGTCCGAAGGAGTCCGAGGTAGAGTTCCGTGATCAAAGTAAAAAGGAGCAATTCGTAACGCCAAACAGGGTCTGAGGACAGCTGAGAAGCAATGATCATTCTGTCTCTCAGACCTTTATACTGTGTGTCTCTGGATCATGTGACGTCTCTGGGTCATGTGACGTCCACCAAGGTCACGCGAGGAACGCCACAATGGATCACGTGACCGACGTGAAGACGTAACGCCACCCCTTCTGCTATATGTTCTCCAAGGCAATTGCCAATGCAGAAAGGGTTGCAATCGAGCCCGTACACCAAAGCTGGTACGGTGTTTTCGGTCCTTAGGGTTTACCGAATCACTTGAGCCTCGAACCGTGGGAGGAGATGTTGGGGGAATGTGCGCAGTGTTCTGATGTGGAGTGGACTGGTGTGCAGAGGATCGCCTAACATAGCCCCCCCCCAACAGCCCACGACCCCGTGGGCAGGACGGATGATCCTTATGGAAGCGGGCCACCAAGCGAGGGGCGTTCAGATCTAAGGCGGAAACCCATGAGCGTTCCTCCGGGCCGTAGCCCTTCCAATCCACCAGATATTGGAGCCTACCCCTAAAACATCTAGACCCTAAAATGGCCGACACCTCAAAGACATCAGGAGAGGCCAGTGAAACCGGCGCAACAGGGGCTCGGAGACGGACAGAATCGGGACAAGGCTTGAGGAGGGAGACATGGAATACAGGATGGATACGCCAAGAACTAGGAAGCACTAGACGAAAAGCCACCGGATTCACGACCTGAGAGATCACATACGGACCGACAAAACGAGGTAGCAATTTCCGGCAACCCACTAGGCGAAGATGACATGAAGACAACCAGACCCTAGAACCCACCACTAGTGGAGGAGCAGCTCGACGTTTGCCATCCACACGGGCCTTCATAGAAGCCTTTGCTTCAGTGAGATGGACCACAGTACTAGCCTGTACAGCAGACAGATCCCTAAGACATGTCGTGGCCGCAGGATTCGAAGAAATAGAAGCATCAGGGACCGGCAAGACCTTGGGATGTTGGCCGTAGAGGGCGTAAAAGGGAGAATAACCAGTAGCGAAATGAGCCGCATTATTGTACGCGAACTCAGCAAGCCGTAAAACGGCCAACCAGGAGGTCTGATGTTGCAATATAAGGCAACGAAGGTACTGCTCCATAGATTGATTCGTCCTTTCGGTCTGCCCATCGGTCTCAGGATGATAGGCCGAAGAATACCTGGTATCAATGCCCAGTAATTTTCGTCAATGACCTCCAGAACCGAGAGGTGAACTGTGATCCTCGATCGGTTATAATGACCAAAGGAAGGCCGAATAACATGAACACATGTTCAAAAAACAAGCCCGCCAAGACCGGGGCCGAAGGAATGCCTTTACAAGGAACAAAACGAGCCATTTTTGTGAATGTGTCCACCACTACCCAGATGGAATCAAAGCCTTTCGACCTGGGGAGATCGGTAACGAAATCCATAGTCAACGTATGCCAGGGCCTGGGAGGTACCGGAAGCGGAAGTAACAACCCAACCGGTCGACCCCTTCGATGTTTGGCCTGAGCACATACTGCGCACGAATAGACATAACACTCTACATCGCGCTTCATTGAGGGCCACCAACACCAACGTTTGAGAAGATCTAAAGTGCGCTCTTGACCTGGATGGGCATTAAAGGGAGCATCATGAGACCACTCAAGGGCCAGATTACGAGTATCAGGTGTAGGAAGGAACAGACGTTCATGTACGAAAGGTAATCCATCAGAATACACTGGGTCCCATTCTCGCAACTGATCGGAATGATTGCTAGTCCAAGATCGGACCGAGTCCAATAATGACAACGAAGGTGTACAAAGACAAATCACATGAGTCTTTCCGAGAACAGTGTCCGGGAAGGTTGGCAACTCGACCCCCCCGGGGAACGTGACAAGGCATCTGCTTTTCCATGTGAAGTGCCAGGACGATGCATAATATGAAAATCAAAGGAGGAAAAGAAAAGATGCCATCGGACCTGTCTGCTATTAATGCACTTCAATGAAGCCAGATCCTGAAAATTCCAATGATCTGAGTAAACAGTGATGGGATGTTTAGCCCCCAGAAGATGATGGCGCCAAACACGAAAGGCATCCATGACAGCCAAGAGTTCCTTCTCCGTAACGGTGTAATGAGTCTCAGTACTGGAAAACTTACGGGAATGGTATGCCACTGGGTGTAACTTGCCTGTTGTAGGACATGTTTGAGACAGTACCGCACCGAGGGCAAAAGAAGAAGCATCCGCCTCAACTATGAACGGAAGATCAGGATTGGGGTGCTGGAGTACCGGTGCGGTAGTAAAGGCGGTTTTCAAAGCCTCAAAAGCCTCCTGATGTTCTCTCTGCCAACGATAGGGTACCTGAGGACTGGTCAGAGCCGTGAGGGGGCAACAATTGTGGAAAAGGAAGAAATGAAACGTCTATAAAAGTTGGCGAATCCCAAAAAGGCCTGCAAGGACTTGCGTGTTTGAGGTACTGGCCAATCTAATACTGCTTTGACCTTAGATTCGTTCATGGATAACGCCCCAGGGGTAATGTGGAAACCCAGAAACTCAACAGACGTTTTATGGAACTGACATTTCTCAGGTTTGGCGAATAAGGAATGTTCTCTCAGACGGGATAGTACTTCTCGGACATGCTTTACATGGTCATCAAGACTACGAGAAAAGATTAAGATGTCGTCCAAGTACACAACCATGTATACATCTAGAATATCCCTGAATATGTCATTCATGAATCGTTGGAATGTGGCCGGGGCATTACATAGGCCGAAGGGCATGACTAGATATTCATACAAGCCGTAACGGGTACAGAAAGCAGTTTTCCACTCGTCTCCCTCGCGAACGCGCACTAAATTGTATGCGCCGCGTAGGTCAAGCTTGGTGAAAATAGCAGCATGTGATAAGTGATCTAGAAGTGGTGTGATTAACGGGATTGGATATCTATCTTTTTTTGTGATAGCGTTAAGACGCCGATAATCCACACAAGGACGTAAATCCCCCTCCTTCTTGGGTACAAAGAATATAGGGCTTGCCGCTGGTGAAGTGGAGGGGCGGATATGACCCAAGCGTAGGGCGTTCTGTACATACTCTTTCAACGCTTGTTCCTCCGAAGGGGACAAGGAATAGATCCTGCCCGAAGGAATAGTTGAATCAGGGAGTATTTCGATTGGGCAGTCATATGGTCTATTTGGAGGAACCACCTCGGAAGAGCCACGATCGAAAACTGACTCGAATGCTTTGTACTCAGGTGGAATCCAAGACACCAAGCCCCCAACAGTATGTGAATGCGCATTCTCTGGATCGTCAACAGTTAGCGTGAGTTGAGCTAAGGCTCCCAAGGCCCGAGAAGGTGTGTCAGTGGTTTGATGGACCGGGAGGCAATAATTCTGACAGACCTTGGACTCGAAGAGCACAGTGCCTGACTGCCAATTGATCAGTGGATTGTGTTCACGTAACCATGGAATCCCTAATATGATACCGAATTGGGGTGTGGTAATCAAATCAAAACTTAAGGTCTCTGTGTGAATTTCTTGGATGTTCAACAAGAGAGGTGCGGTTTGGTGTCTAACAGGACCAGAAACTAACGCAGAGCCGTCTACGGCTTGGACATGTTCAGGTCGTGTTTTTACCACTAGAGGCAGGTTGAGGGAATGGGCCAAATCAATGTCTATGTAATTACCAGTAGCACCTGAATCAATGATGATATTGACTGCATGAAGAAGGCCTGTAGAGGGACATAGAGTAGCCTTTACAGAGACGGGTCGAACACGAGCAAAGGCAAGAGGGGTACCCGGAGATGATGACGGAACACTCAACCTGTTCTCCGGATCTAAGGTCGAGCTGTCCGAAAAACCTGGCTCTTCTTGGGACGTCGAGGACACTCTTTCACAAAATGTCCAGTGGTGCCACAGTAAAAGCATGCATTATCCACCCTCCTACGTTCCCTCTCTGATGTGGTAATAGGACTACGTAAACCTCCCACTTGCATAGGTTCTTCTGTACTGGGAGCAGGAGTACTAGCAAGAGTAGGATGGGAAGAGACCCCTAATTCGGCTCTACGCTCCGATCGCCGTGCATCTATCTGCAGGGCGAGATCAACCAATTCCTGATACTGAGTGGGCACAGAAGGGATCACTGCTAATGCATCTTTCATGATGTTATTCAACCCCCTATAAAAGACCATCGCCCGCTTGTTTTCTGGCCATGATATTTCAGCAACTAGTTGATTGAATCGGGTGATGTAGTCTATCAAAGTCCTTCTACCCTGAGTTAATTCTAACAACTCCAAATCCCTAGACTGTGCCTTGTGTCGGGTGTCGCATACTCGAGACATTTCTAGAATCAACAGATCAAAGTCATAAAGGACTGGGCTATTACTCTCCAGCAGGGGATTAGCCCAAGCGGCAGCTGTCCCGGCTAAATGGGAAAGGGCGAAAGCGGCTTTAGCTGTGGAAGTGGGAAAGGACAAAGGTCTGCATAAGAAATGTAACTTGCACTGATTAACAAAGGTTCTGAATTTCTTGGGGTCACCTTGATAACGTTCAGGAGCAGCCAGGGGGGAAGGGGTTGGGAGGACCAGCGGGGTTGGGACTGTAGTAGCAGCCAAGGGAGGAGGAGTAGTTGAGGAGCTAGCATCTCCAAACTCAGGGTCTGCGGGAAGGGAATGCTGAACACTCTGTATGGAATCTAACCTTTGGTGGATCACCGTGTTCGCGGCGGCCATATCTGCCCTTAATACTGTAATAGCCTGGACTAAGGCAGCTATGGGTTCTTTCGTGGATCCCTGCATCGTCAAACACGACTAAACGGCTTCTCAGTCTGTTCTGACTTGAGAGTCGTGTAGACCGATGAGACCTCCGTCCCCAAGTGACGCACAGGGTAAGTAATAGAAACCCGCTGTGCGACCTTTGAGGCCACAGGTGAGAGATGTCTTCCCAGATCCACGGAACCTCTGGAACACCGATGCTGCTGTCAGAAAGGAACGAGGTTAAGTACCAGGCAATTACAATACAATCAGGTAAACAATAGGATCTAAAGAGTCTTACCTATCTGGTGTTGGGGAAACCCAGGTAACCTAGTAGAGAGGTTCGAGACTCAGATGATGCGGCGGTCCCTGGAATAGTAGAACCGCAGGTGAGCGTGGATGTAGGGTTAGCCACCTGTAGGAGGGCTTGACTTGAATCCCAAGAAGGGAAATGGCGTAGAGGTACAGCAAGGTATCAGGGGATGATCCAAAGACAAGTCGTAGTGAAGTCCAAAATCCGGCAACAGGTAAACAGTTCCAGGCAAAGGTACAAAGGGGTGTCCGAAGGAGTCCGAGGTAGAGTTCCGTGATCAAAGTAACAAGGAGCAATTCGTAACGCCAAACAGGGTCTGAGGACAGCTGAGAAGCAATGATCATTCTGTCTCTCAGACCTTTATACTGTGTGTCTCTGGATCATGTGACGTCTCTGGGTCATGTGACGTCCACCAAGGTCACGTGAGGAACGCCACAATGGATCACGTGACCGACGTGAAGACGTAACGCCGCCCCTTCTGCTATATGTTCTCCAAGGCAATTGCCAATGCAGAAAGGGTTGCAATCGAGCCCGTACACCAAAGCTGGTACGGTGTTTTCGGTCCTTAGGGTTTACCGAATCACTTGAGCCTCGAACCGTGGGAGGAGATGTTGGGGGAATGTGCGCAGTGTTCTGATGTGGAGTGGGCTGGTGTGCAGAGGATCGCCTAACAGTGATGAAGGATTGCAGCAGCATGTGGAATGGGTGGTGTTGGAGTATTGCAGCAGCATGTGGTATGGGTGGTGATGGAGGATTGCAGTGGCATGTGGTATGGGTGGTGATGGCGGATTGCAGCGGCATGTGGTATGGGTGGCGATGGAGTATTGCAGCGGCATGTGGTACGGGTAGTGATGGAGTATTGCAGCGGCATGTGGTACGGGTGGTGATGTAGTATTGCAGCGGCATGCGGTACGGGTGGTGGAGTATTGCAGCGGCATGTGGTACGGGTGGTGATGGAGTATTGCAGCGGCATGTGGTATGGGTGGTGATGGAGGATAGGAGAGGCATGTGGTACGGGTGGTGATGGAGGATTGGAGAGGCATGTGGTATGGGTGGTGATGGATGATTGCAATGGCATGTGGTATGGGTGGTGATGGATGATTGCAGCGGCATGTGGTATGGGTGGTGATGGAGGATTGCAGTGGCATGTGGTATGGGTGGTGATGGAGGATTGCAGCAGCATGTGGTATGGGTGGTGATGGAGTATTGCAGCGGCATGTGGTATGGGTGGTGATGGAGGATTGCAGCGGCAGGTGGTACAGGTGGTGATGGAGTATTGCAGCGGCAGGTGGTATGGGTGGTGATGGAGGATTGCAGCGGCATGTGGAACGGGTGGTGATGGAGTATTGCAGCGGCATGTGGTATGGGTGGTGATGGAGGATT
The DNA here is from genome assembly GCF_040938575.1 of Ambystoma mexicanum. Lineage (NCBI taxonomy): Eukaryota > Metazoa > Chordata > Amphibia > Caudata > Ambystomatidae > Ambystoma > Ambystoma mexicanum. Next base: position 58,818,987 of record NC_090938.1, read on the forward strand.
GCAGCGGCATGTGGTATGGGTGGAGGATTGCAGTGGCATGTGGCACAGGTGGTGGAGTATTGCAGCGGCATGTGGTATAGGTGGTGATGTAGTATTGCAGTGGCATGTGGTATGGGTGGTGATGGAGTATTGCAGCGGCATGTGGTATGGGTGGTGATGGAGGATAGGAGAGGCATGTGGTACGGGTGGTGATGGAGGATTGGAGACGCATTTGGTATGGATGGTGATGGAGGATTGCAGCGGCATGTGGTACGGGTGGTGATGGAGGATTGGAGAGGCATGTGGTATGTGTGATGATGGAGTATTGCAGCGGCATGTGGTACGTTTGGTGATGGAGGATTGCAGCGGCATGTGGTACAGGTGGTGATGGAGGATTGCAGTGGCATGTGGTATGATGGTGATGGAGGATTGGAGAGGCATGTGGTACAGGTGGTGATGGAGGATTGGAGAGGCATGTGGTACGGGTGGTGATGGAGTATTGCAGCGGCATGTGGTACGGGTGGTGATGGAGTAGTGCAGCGGAATGTGGTACGTGTGGTGGAGTATTGCAGCATCATGTGGTATGGGTGGTGATGGAGGATTGGAGCGGCATGTGGTACGGTTGATGGAGTATTGCAGCGGCATGTGCTATGGGTGGTAATGGATTATTGCAGCAGCATGGGGTATGGGTAGTGATGGAGGATTGCAGCGGCATGTGGTATGGGTGGTGATGGAGTATTGCAGCGGCATGTGGTATGGGTCGTGATGGAGGATTGCAGCGGCATGTGGTATGGGTGGTGATGGAGTATTGCAGTGGCATGTGGTATGGGTGGTGATGGAGGATTGGAGTGGCATGTGGTATGGGTGGTGATGGAGGATTGCAGAGGCATGTGGCACAGGTGGTGATGGAGTATTGCAGCAGCATGTGGTATGGGTGGTGATGGAGGATTGCAGCGGCATGTGGTATGGGTGGTGATGTAGGATTGCAGATGCATGTGGTATGGGTGGCAATGGAGTATTGCAGCAGCATGTGGTATGGGTGGTGATGGAGGATTGCAGCAGAATGTGGTATGGTTAGTGATGGAGTATTGCAGCGACATGTGGTATGGGTGGTGATGGAGTATTGCAGCATCGTGTGGTATGGGTGGTGATGGAGGATTGCAGTGGCATGTGGTATGGGTGGTGATGGAGTATATCATCAGCATGTGGTACGGGTGGTGATGGTGTATTGCAGCAGCATGTGGTATGGGTGGTGATGGAGGATTGCAGTGGCATGTGGTATGGGTGGTGATGGAGTATTTCAGCAGCATGTGGTACAGGTGGTGATGGTGTATTGCAGCAGCATGTGGTACAGGTGGTGGAGTATTGCAGCAGCATGTGGAATGGGTGGTGATGGAGGATTGGAGCGGCATGTGGTACAGGTGGTGATGGAGGATTGGAGAGGCATGTGGTACGGGTGGCGATGGAGGATTGCAGCGGCATGTGGTATGGGTGGTAATGGAGGATTGCAGCGGCATGTGGTATGGGTGGTGATGGAGGATTGCAGCGGCATGTGGTATGGGTGGTGATGGAGGATTCGAGAGGCATGTGGTATGTGTGGTGATGGAGGATTGCAGCGGCATGTGGTACGTTTGGTGATGGAGGATTGCAGCGGCATGTGTTATGGTGGTGATCGAGGATTGGAGAGGCATGTGGTACAGGTGGTGATGGAGGATTGGAGAGGCATGTGGTACGGGTGGTGATGGAGTAGTGCAGCAGAATGTGGTACGGGTGGTGGAGTATTGCAGCATCATGTGGTATGGGTGGTGATGGAGGATTGGAGCGACATGTGGTACGGTTGGTGATGGAGTATTGCAGCGGCATGTGCTATGGGTGGTGATGGATTATTGCAGCAGCATGGAGTATGGGTGGTGATGGAGGATTGCAGCAGCATGTGGTATGGGTGGTGATGGAGGATTGCAGTGGCATGTGGTACGGGTGGTGATGGAGTATTGCAGCGGCATGTGGTATGGGTGGTGATGGAGGATTGCAGCGGCATGTGGTATGGGTGGAGGATTGCAGTGGCATGTGGCACAGGTGGTGGAGTATTGCAGCGGCATGTGGTATAGGTGGTGATGTAGGATTGCAGCGGCATGTGGTATGGGTGGTGATGGAGTATTGCAGTGGCATGTGGTATGGGTGGTGATGGAGTATTGCAGCGGCATGTGGTATGGGTGGTGATGGAGGATAGGAGAGGCATGTGGTACGGGTGGTGATGGAGGATTGGAGACGCATTTGGTATGGATGGTGATGGAGGATTGCAGCGGCATGTGGTACGGGTGGTGATGGAGGATTGGAGAGGCATGTGGTATGTGTGATGATGGAGTATTGCAGCGGCATGTGGTACGTTTGGTGATGGAGGATTGCAGCGGCATGTGGTACAGGTGGTGATGGAGGATTGCAGTGGCATGTGGTATGATGGTGATGGAGGATTGGAGAGGCATGTGGTACAGGTGGTGATGGAGGATTGGAGAGGCATGTGGTACGGGTGGTGATGGAGTATTGCAGCGGCATGTGGTACGGGTGGTGATGGAGTAGTGCAGCGGAATGTGGTACGTGTGGTGGAGTATTGCAGCATCATGTGGTATGGGTGGTGATGGAGGATTGGAGCGGCATGTGGTACGGTTGATGGAGTATTGCAGCGGCATGTGCTATGGGTGGTAATGGATTATTGCAGCAGCATGGGGTATGGGTAGTGATGGAGGATTGCAGCGGCATGTGGTATGGGTGGTGATGGAGTATTGCAGCGGCATGTGGTATGGGTCGTGATGGAGGATTGCAGCGGCATGTGGTATGGGTGGTGATGGAGTATTGCAGTGGCATGTGGTATGGGTGGTGATGGAGGATTGGAGTGGCATGTGGTATGGGTGGTGATGGAGGATTGCAGAGGCATGTGGCACAGGTGGTGATGGAGTATTGCAGCAGCATGTGGTATGGGTGGTGATGGAGGATTGCAGCGGCATGTGGTATGGGTGGTGATGTAGGATTGCAGATGCATGTGGTATGGGTGGCAATGGAGTATTGCAGCAGCATGTGGTATGGGTGGTGATGGAGGATTGCAGCAGAATGTGGTATGGTTAGTGATGGAGTATTGCAGCGACATGTGGTATGGGTGGTGATGGAGTATTGCAGCATCATGTGGTATGGGTGGTGATGGAGGATTGCAGTGGCATGTGGTATGGGTGGTGATGGAGTATATCATCAGCATGTGGTACGGGTGGTGATGGTGTATTGCAGCAGCATGTGGTATGGGTGGTGATGGAGGATTGCAGTGGCATGTGGTATGGGTGGTGATGGAGTATTTCAGCAGCATGTGGTACAGGTGGTGATGGTGTATTGCAGCAGCATGTGGTACAGGTGGTGGAGTATTGCAGCAGCATGTGGAATGGGTGGTGATGGAGGATTGGAGCGGCATGTGGTACAGGTGGTGATGGAGGATTGGAGAGGCATGTGGTACGGGTGGTGATGGAGGATTGCAGCGGCATGTGGTATGGGTGGTAATGGAGGATTGCAGCGGCATGTGGTATGGGTGGTGATGGAGGATTGCAGCGGCATGTGGTATGGGTGGTGATGGAGGATTCGAGAGGCATGTGGTATGTGTGGTGATGGAGGATTGCAGCGGCATGTGGTACGTTTGGTGATGGAGGATTGCAGCGGCATGTGTTATGGTGGTGATCGAGGATTGGAGAGGCATGTGGTACAGGTGGTGATGGAGGATTGGAGAGGCATGTGGTACGGGTGGTGATGGAGTAGTGCAGCAGAATGTGGTACGGGTGGTGGAGTATTGCAGCATCATGTGGTATGGGTGGTGATGGAGGATTGGAGCGACATGTGGTACGGTTGGTGATGGAGTATTGCAGCGGCATGTGCTATGGGTGGTGATGGATTATTGCAGCAGCATGGGGTATGGGTGGTGATGGAGGATTGCAGCAGCATGTGGTATGGGTGGTGATGGAGGATTGCAGCGGCATGTGGTATGGGTGGTGATGGAGGATTGCAGTGGCATGTGGTACGGGTGGCGATGGAGTATTGCAGCCGCATGTGATATGGGTGGTCGAATATTGCAGCAGCATGTGGTATGGGTGGTGATGGAGTAGTGCAGTGGCATGTAGTACGGGTGGTGATGGAGGATTGGAGCGGCATGTGGTATGGGTGGTGATCGAGGATTGCAGTGGCATGTGGTACGGGTGGTGATGGAGTATTGCAGCAGCATGTGGTACGGGTGGTGATGGAGTATTGCAGCAGCATGTGGTATGGGTGGTGAAGGAGGATTGGAGAGGCATGTGGTACGGGTGGTGATGGAGGATTTCAGCAGCATGTGATATGGGTGGTGATGGAGTATTGCAGTGGCATGTGGTACTGGTGGTGATGGAGAATTGCAGTGGCATGTGGTATGGGTGGTGATCGAGGATTGCAGTGGCATGTGGTACGGGTGGTGATGGAGTATTGCATCGGCATGTGGTATGGGTGGTGGAGTATTGCAGCGGCATGTGGTACCGGTGGTGATGGAGGATTGCAGCAGCATGTGGTATGGGTGGTGATGGAATATTGCAGTGGCATGTAGTACGGGTGGTGATGGAGGATTGGAGCGGCATGTGGTATGGGTGGTGATCGAGGATTGCAGTGGCATGTGGTACGGGTGGTGATGGAGTATTGCAGCAGCATGTGGTACGGGTGGTGATGGAGTATTGCAGCAGCATGTGGTATGGGTGGTGAAGGAGGATTGGAGAGGCATGTGGTACGGGTGGTGATGGAGGATTTCAGCAGCATGTGATATGGGTGGTGATGGAGTATTGCAGTGGCATGTGGTACTGGTGGTGATGGAGAATTGCAGTGGCATGTGGTATGGGTGGTGATCGAGGATTGCAGTGGCATGTGGTACGGGTGGTGATGGAGTATTGCATCGGCATGTGGTATGGGTGGTGGAGTATTGCAGCGGCATGTGGTACCGGTGGTGATGGAGGATTGCAGCAGCATGTGGTATGGGTGGTGATGGAATATTGCAGCGGCATGTGGTATGGGTGGTGATGGAGGATTGCAGCAGCATGTGGTATGGGTGGTGATGGAGGATTGCAGCAGCATGTGGAACAGGTGGTGATGGAGTATTGCAGGGGCATGTGGTATGGGTGGTGATGGAGTATTGCAGTGGCATGTGGTATGGGTGGTGATGGAGGATTGCAGTGGCATGTGGTACGGGTGGTGATGGAGTAGTGCAGTGGCATGTAGTACGGGTGGTGATGGAGGATTGGAGCGGCATGTGGTATGTGGTACGTTTGGTGATGGAGGATTGCAGCGGCATGTGGTACAGGTGGTGATGGAGGATTGCAGCGGCATGTGTTATGGTGGTGATCGAGGATTGGAGAGGCATGTGGTACAGGTGGTGATGGAGGATTGGAGAGGCATGTGGTACGGGTGGTGATGGAGTAGTGCAGCAGAATGTGGTACGGGTGGTGGAGTATTGCAGCATCATGTGGTATGGGTGGTGATGGAGGATTGGAGCGACATGTGGTACGGTTGGTGATGGAGTATTGCAGCGGCATGTGCTATGGGTGGTGATGGATTATTGCAGCAGCATGGGGTATGGGTGGTGATGGAGGATTGCAGCAGCATGTGGTATGGGTGGTGATGGAGGATTGCAGCGGCATGTGGTATGGGTGGTGATGGAGGATTGCAGTGGCATGTGGTACGGGTGGCGATGGAGTATTGCAGCCGCATGTGATATGGGTGGTCGAATATTGCAGCAGCATGTGGTATGGGTGGTGATGGAGTAGTGCAGTGGCATGTAGTACGGGTGGTGATGGAGGATTGGAGCGGCATGTGGTATGGGTGGTGATCGAGGATTGCAGTGGCATGTGGTACGGGTGGTGATGGAGTATTGCAGCAGCATGTGGTACGGGTGGTGATGGAGTATTGCAGCAGCATGTGGTATGGGTGGTGAAGGAGGATTGGAGAGGCATGTGGTACGGGTGGTGATGGAGGATTTCAGCAGCATGTGATATGGGTGGTGATGGAGTATTGCAGTGGCATGTGGTACTGGTGGTGATGGAGAATTGCAGTGGCATGTGGTATGGGTGGTGATCGAGGATTGCAGTGGCATGTGGTACGGGTGGTGATGGAGTATTGCATCGGCATGTGGTATGGGTGGTGGAGTATTGCAGCGGCATGTGGTACCGGTGGTGATGGAGGATTGCAGCAGCATGTGGTATGGGTGGTGATGGAATATTGCAGTGGCATGTAGTACGGGTGGTGATGGAGGATTGGAGCGGCATGTGGTATGGATGGTGATCGAGGATTGCAGTGGCATGTGGTACGGGTGGTGATGGAGTATTGCAGCAGCATGTGGTACGGGTGGTGATGGAGTATTGCAGCAGCATGTGGTATGGGTGGTGAAGGAGGATTGGAGAGGCATGTGGTACGGGTGGTGATGGAGGATTTCAGCAGCATGTGATATGGGTGGTGATGGAGTATTGCAGTGGCATGTGGTACTGGTGGTGATGGAGAATTGCAGTGGCATGTGGTATGGGTGGTGATCGAGGATTGCAGTGGCATGTGGTACGGGTGGTGATGGAGTATTGCATCGGCATGTGGTATGGGTGGTGGAGTATTGCAGCGGCATGTGGTACCGGTGGTGATGGAGGATTGCAGCAGCATGTGGTATGGGTGGTGATGGAATATTGCAGCGGCATGTGGTATGGGTGGTGATGGAGGATTGCAGCAGCATGTGGTATGGGTGGTGATGGAGGATTGCAGCAGCATGTGGAACAGGTGGTGATGGAGTATTGCAGGGGCATGTGGTATGGGTGGTGATGGAGTATTGCAGTGGCATGTGGTATGGGTGGTGATGGAGGATTGCAGTGGCATGTGGTACGGGTGGTGATGGAGTAGTGCAGTGGCATGTAGTACGGGTGGTGATGGAGGATTGGAGCGGCATGTGGTATGGGTGGTGATCGAGGATTGCAGTGGCATGTGGTACGGGTGGTGATGGAGTATTGCAGCAGCATGTGGTACGGGTGGTGATGGAGTATTGCAGCAGCATGTGGTATGGGTGGTGAAGGAGGATTGGAGAGGCATGTGGTACGGGTGGTGATGGAGGATTTCAGCAGCATGTGATATGGGTGGTGATGGAGTATTGCAGTGGCATGTGGTACTGGTGGTGATGGAGAATTGCAGTGGCATGTGGTATGGGTGGTGATCGAGGATTGCATCGGCATGTGGTATGGGTGGTGGAGTATTGCAGCGGCATGTGGTACCGGTGGTGATGGAGGATTGCAGCAGCATGTGGTATGGGTGGTGATGGAATATTGCAGCGGCATGTTGTATGGGTGGTGATGGAGGATTGCAGCAGCATGTGGTATGGGTGGTGATGGAGGATTGCAGCAGCATGTGGAACAGGTGGTGATGGAGTATTGCAGGGGCATGTGGTATGGGTGGTGATGGAGTATTGCAGTGGCATGTGGTATGGGTGGTGATGGAGGATTGCAGCGGCATGTGGTATGGGTGGTGATGGAGGATTGCAGCAGCATGTGGTACAGGTGGTGATGGAGGATTGCAGACGCTTGTGGTATGGGTGGTGATGGAGGATTGCAGCAGCATGTGGTACAGGTGGTGATGGAGGATTGCAGCAGCATGTGGTATGGGTGGTGATGGAGGATTGCAGCGGCATGTGGTATGGGTGGTGATGGAGGATTGCAGCAGCATGTGGTATGGATGGTGATGGAGTATTGCAGCGGTATGTGGTATGGGTTGTGATGGAGGATAGGAGAGGCATGTGGTACGGGTGGTGATGGAGGATTGCAGCGGCATGTGGTATGGGTGGTGATGGAGGATTGGAGTGGCATGTGGTATGTGTGGTGATGGAGTATGTCAGCGGCATGTGGTACGTTTGGTGATGGAGGATTGCAGCGGCATGTGGTACAGGTGGTGATGGAGGATTGCAGCGGCATGTGGTATGGTGGTGATCGAGGATTGGAGAGGCATGTGGTACAGGTGGTGATGGAGGATTATAGAGGCATGTGGTACGGGTGGTGATGGAGTATTGCAGCGGCATGTGGTACGGGTGGTGATGGAGTAGTGCAGCGGAATGTGGTACGGGTGGTGATGGAGTATTGCAGCATCATGTGGTATGGGTGGTGATGGAGGATTGGAGCGGCATGTGGTGCGGTTGGTGATGGAGTATTGCAGCGGCATGTGCTGTGGGTGGTGATGGATCATTGCAGCAGCATATGGTATGGGTGGTGATGGAGGATTGCAGCGGCATGTGGTATGGGTGGTGATGGAGGATTGCAGTGGCATGTGGTACGGGTGGCGATGGAGTATTGCAGCCGCATGTGATATGGGTGGTGGAATATTGCAGCGGCATGTGGTATGGGTGGTGATGGAGGATTGCAGTGGCATGTGGTACGGGTGGTGATGGAGTAGTGCAGGGGCATGTAGTACGGGTGGTGATGGAGGATTGGAGCGGCATGTGGTATGGGTGCTGATGGATGATTGCAACGGCATGTGGTATGGGTGGTTATGGAGTATTGCAGCAGCATGTGGTACGGGTGGTGATGGAGTATTGCAGCAGCATGTGGTATGGGTGGTGATGGAGGATTGGAGAGGCATGTGGTACGGGTGGTGATGGAGGATTTCAGCAGCATGTGATATGGGTGGTGATGGAGTATTGCAGTGGCATGTGGTATGGGTGGTGATGGAGGATAGGAGAGGCATGTGGTACGGGAGGTAATGGAGGATTGGAGCGGCATGTGGTACTGGTGGTGATGGAGAATTGCAGTGGCATGTGGTATGGGTGGTAATCGAGGATTGCAGTGGCATGTGGTATGGGTGGTGATCGAGGATTGCAGTGGCATGTGGTACGGGTGGTGATGGAGTATTGCAGCGGCATGTGGTACCGGTGGTGATGGAGGATTGCAGCGGCATGTAGTATGGGTGGTGATGGAATATTGCAGCGGCATGTGGTACGGGTGGTGATGGAGGATTGCAGCAGCCTGTGGTATGGGTGGTGATGGAGGATTGTAGAGGCATGTATTACGGGAGGTAATGGAGGATTGGAGCGGCATGTGGTACGGGTGGTGATGGAGTATTGAAGCAGCATGTGGTACGGGTGGGGATGGAGGATTGCAGCGGCATGTGGTACGGGTATTGATGGAGGATTGCAGCAGCATGTGGTACGGGTGGTGATGGAGTATTGCAGCGGCATGTGGTACGGGCGGTGATGGAGGATTGCAGTGGCATGTGATACAGGTGGTGATGCAGGATTGCAGGCGGCATGTGGTATGGGTGGTGATGGAGGATTGGAGCGGCATGTGGTATGGGTGGTGATGGAGTATTGCAGTGGCATGTGGAATGAGTGGTGATGGAGGATTGGAGATGCATGTTGGTTGGGTGGTGATGGAGTATTGAAGCGGCATGTGGTATGGGTTGTGATGGATTATTGCTGCGGCATGTGGTACAGGTGGTGATGGAGGATTGCAGTGGCATGTGGTATGGTGGTGATGGAGGATTGCAGCGGCATGTGGTACGGGTAGTGATGGAGTAGTGCAGCGGAATGTGGTACGGGTGGTGGAGTATTGCAGCATCATGCGGTATGGGTGGTGATGGAGGATTGGAGCGGCATGTGGTACGGTTGGTGATGGAGTAGTGCAGCAGAATGTGGTACGGGTGGTGGAGTATTGCAGCAGCATGGGGTATGGGTGGTGATGGAGGATTGCAGCGGCATGTGGTATGGGTGGTGATGGAGGATTGCAGCGGCATGTGGTATGGGTGGCGATGGAGTATTGCAGCCGCATGTGGTATGGGTGGTGGAATATTGCAGCAGCATGTGGTATGGGTGGTGATGGAGGATTGGAGCGGCATGTGGTATGGGTGGTGATTGATGATTGCAATGGCATGTGGTATGGGTGGTGATGGAGTATTGCAACAGCATGTGGTACGGATGGTGATGGAGGATTGGAGAGGCATGTGGTACGTGTGGTGATGGAGGATTGCAGCAGCATGTGGTACGGGTGGTGATGGAGTATTGCAGCGGCATGTGATATGGGTGGTGATGGAGGATAGGAGAGGCATGTGGTACGGGTGGTAATGGAGGATTGTAGAGGCATGTATTACGGGAGGTAATGGAGGATTGGAGCGGCATGTGGTACTGGTGGTGATGGAGTATTGCCGCGGCATGTGGTACGGGTGGTGATGAAGAATTGTAGCGGCATGTGGTATGGGTGGTGATCGAGGATTGCAGTGGCATGTGGTACGGGTGGTGATGGAGTATTGCATCGGCATGTGGTATGGGTGGTGATGGAGTATTGCAGCGGCATGTGGTACCGGTGGTGATTGAGGATTGCAGCAGCATGTGGTATGGGTGGTGATGGAATATTGCAGCGGCATGTGGAACGGGTGGTCATGGAGGATTGCAGCAGCATGTGGTATGGGTGGTACTTGAGGAGTGCAGCAGCCTGTGGTACGGGTGGTGATGGAGTATTGCAGCGGCATGTGGTACGGGTGGTGATGGAGGATTGGAGCGGCATGTGGTACGGGTGGTGATGGAGTATTGAAGCAGCATGTGGTACGGGTGGTGATGGAGGATTGCAGCGGCATGTGGTACGGGCGGTGATGGAGGATTGCAGCGGCATGTGGTAACGGTGGGGATGGAGTATTGCAGCGGCATGTGGTATGGGTGGTGATGGAGGATAGGAGAGGCATGTGGTATGGGTGTTGATGGAGTATTGCAGCGGCATGTGGTATGGGTGGTGATGGAGTATTGCAGCCGCATGCAGTATGGGTGGTGGAATCTTGCAGCGGCATGTGGTATTGGTGGTGATGGAGGATTGCAGTGGCATGTTGTATGGGTGTGATGGAGTAGTGCAGTGGCATGTGGTACGGGTGATGATGGAGAATTGGAGCGGCATGTGGTATGGGTGGTGATGGATGATTGCAACGGCATGTGGTATGGGTGGTGATGGATGATTGCAACGGCATGTGGTATGGGTGGTGATGGAGTATTGCAGTGGCATGTGGTATGGGTGGTGATGGAGTATTGCAGTGGCATGTGGTACAGGTGGTAATGGAGTATTGCAGCGGCATGTGGTATGGGTGGTGATGGAGGATTGCAGCGGCATGTGGTATGGGTGGTGATGGAGGATTGCAGCGGCATGTGTTACGGGTGGTGGAGGATTGGAGAGGCATGTGGTATGTGTGGTGATGGAGGATAGCAGCGGCATGTGGTACAGGTGGTGATGGAGGATTGCAGTGGCATGTGGTACGGGTGGTGATGGAGGATTGGAGGGGCATGTGGTATGGGTGGTGGTGGAGTATTGCAGCAGCATGTGGTATGGGTGGTGGTGGAGTATTGCAGCGGCATGTGGTATGGGTGGTGATGGAGGATTGGAGAGGCATGTGGTATGGGTGGTGATGGATTATTGCAGCAGCATGGGGTATGGGTGGTGATGGAATATTGCAGCGGCATGTGGTATGGGTGGTGATGGAGGATTGCAGTGGCATGTTGTATGGGTGGTGATGGAGTAGTGCAGCGGCATGTGGTATGGGAGTTGATGGAGGATTGGAGCGGCATGTGGTATGGGTGGTGATGGATGATTGCAATGGCATGTGGTATGGGTGGTGATGGATGATTGCAACGGCATGTGGTATGGGTGGTGATGGAGTATTGCAGTGGCATGTGGTATGGGTGGTGATGGAGTATTGCAGCTGCATGTGGTATGGGTGGTGATGGAGGATAGGAGAGGCATGTGGTACGGGTGGTGATGGAGGATTGGAGAGGCATGTGGTATATGTGGTGATGGAGGATTGCAGTGGCATGTGGTACAGGTGGTAGTGGAGTATTGCAGCAGCATGTTGTATGGGTGGTGATGGAGGATTGGAGCGGCATGTGGTATGGGTGGTGATGGAGGATTGCAGCGGCATGTGGTATGGGTGGGGATGGAGTATTGCAGAATCATGTGGTACGGGTGGTGATGGAGGATTGGAGCGGCATGTGGTATGGGTGGTGATGGAGGATTGCAGCGGCATGTGGTAACGGTGGGGATGGAGTATTGCAGCGGCATGTGGTATGGGTGGTGATGGAGGATAGGAGAGGCATGTGGTATGGGTGGTGATGGAGGATTGGAGAGGCATGTGGTACGGGTGGTGATGGAGGATTGGAGAGGCATGTGGTATGGGTGGTGATGGAGGATTGCAGTGGCATGTGGTATGGTTGGTGATGGAGTATTGCAGCGGCATGTGGTATGGGTGGTGATGGAGTATTGCAGTGGCATGTGGTATGGGTGGTGATGGAGGATTGGAGAGGCGTGTGGTACAGGTGGTGATGAAGTATTGCAGTGGCATGTGGTATAGGTGGTGATGGAGGATTGCAGCAGCATGTGTTATAGGTGGTGATGGAGGATTGCAGCGGCATGTGGTACGGGTGGCAATGGAGTATTGCTGCCGCATGCTGTATGGGTCGTGGAATATTGCAGCAGCATGTGGTATGGGTGGTGATGCAGGATTGCAGTGGTATGTGGTACGGGTGGTGATGGAGGATTTGAGAGGCATGTGGTACGGGTGGTGGAGTATTGCAGCGGCATGTGGTATGGGTGGTGATGGAGGATTGCAGCGGCATGTGGTACGGGTGGTGATGGAGGATTGCAGCAGCATGTGGTACGGGTGGTGATGGAGTATTGCAGCGGCATGTGGTATGGGTGGTGATGGAGGATTGCAGCGGCATGTGGTATGGGTGGTGATGGAAGATTGCAGCGGCATGTGGTATGGGTGGTGATGGAGGAATGCAGCAGCATGTGGTATGGGTGGTGATGGATTATTGCAGCAGCATGGGGTATGGGTGGTGTTGGAGGATTGCAGCGGCAAGTGGTATGGGTGGTAATGGAGTATTGCAGCGGCATGCAGTCTGGGTGGTGGAATATTGCAGCGGCATGTGGTATGGGTGGTGATGGAGGATTGCAGTGGCATGTTGTATGGGTGGTGATGGAGTAGTGCAGCGGCATGTGGTACGGGTGATGATGGAGAATTGGAGCGGCATGTGGTATGGGTGGTAATGGATGATTGCAACGGCATGTGGTATGGGTGGTGATGGATGATTGCAACGGCATGTGGTATGGGTGGTGATGGAGTATTGCAGTGGCATGTGGTATGGGTGGTGATGGAGGATTGCAGCAGCATGTGGTACAGGTGGTAATGGAGTATTGCAGTGGCATGTGGTATGGGTGGTGATGGAGGATTGCAGCGGCATGTGGTATGGGTGGTGATAGAGGATTGCAGCGGCATGTGTTACGGGTGGTGGAGGATTGGAGAGGCATGTGGTATGTGTGGTGATGGAGGATAGCAGCGGCATGTGGTACAGGTGGTGATGGAGGATTGCAGTGGCATGTGGTACGGGTGGTGATGGAGGATTGGAGAGGCATGTGGTATGGGTGGTGGTGGAGTATTGCAGCAGCATGTGGTATGGGTGGTGGTGGAGTATTGCAGCGGCATGTGGTATGGCTGGTGATGGAGGATTGGAGCAGCATGTGGCATGGGTGGTGATGGAGGATTGGAGTGGCATGTGATACGGGTGGTGATGGAGGATTGGAGAGGCATGTGGTATGGGTGGTGATGGAGTATTGCAGCGGCATGTGGTATGGGTGGTGATGGAGGATTGGAGAGGCATGTGGTACGGGTGGTGATGGAGGGTTGGAGAGGCATGTTGTATGGGTGGTGATGGAGTAGTGCAGCGGCATGTGGTATGGGTGGTGATGGATGATTGCAACAGCATGTGGTATGGGTGGTGATGGATGATTGCAACGGCATGTGGTATGGGTGGTGATGGAGTATTGCTGTGGCATGTGGTACGTGTGGTGATGGAGGATTGGAGAGGCATGTGGTATGGGTGGTGATGGAGGATTGGAGAGGCATGTGGTATGGGTGGTCATGGAGGATTGCAGCGGCATGTGGTACGGGTGGTGATGGAGGATTGGAGCGGCATGTATTACAGGTGGTTATGGAGGATTGGAGAGGCATGTGGTACGGGTGGTGATGGAGGATTGGTGAGGCATGTTGTATGGGTGGTGATGGAGGATTGCAGCGGCATGTGGTACGTTTGGTGATGGAGGATTGCGGTGGCATGTGGTACGGGTGGTAATGGAGTATTACAGCAGCATGTGGTATGGGTGGTGATGGAGGATTGGAGCAGCATGTGGTATGGGTGGTGATGGAGTATTGCAGCGGTATGTGGTATGGCTGGTGATCGAGGATTGGAGCGGCATGTGGAATGGGTGGTGATGGAGGATTGCAGCGGCATGCTGTATGGGTGGTGATGGAGAATTGCAGCGGCATGTGGTACGGGTGGTGATGGATGATTGCAGCGGCATGTGGTACAGGTGGTGATGGAGGATTGCAGCGGCATGTGGTACGGGTGGTGATGGAGGATTGGCGAGGCATGTGGTATGGGTGGTGATGGAGGATTGGAGAGGCATGTGGTATGAGTGGTGATGGAGTATTGCAGCAGAATGTGGTACGGGTGGTGGAGTATTGCAGCAGCATGTGGTACGGGTGGTGATGGAGTATTGCAGCAGCATGTGGTATGGGTGGTGATGGAGGATTGCAGAGGCATGTGGTATGGGTGGTGATGGAGGATTGCAGCAGCATGTGGTACGGGTGGTGATGGAGGATTGCAGCGGCATCTGGTACAGGTGGTGATGGAGGATTGGAGAGGCATGTGGTACGGGTGGTGATGGAGGATTGCAACGGCATGTGCTATGGGTGGTGATGGAGTATTGCAGAGGCATGTGGTATGGGTGGTGATGGATGATTGCAGCGGCATGTGGTACGGGTGGTGATGGAGGATTGCAGCGGCATGTGGTATGGGTGGTGATGGAGGATTGCAGCGGCATGTGGTACGGGTGGTGATGGAGGATTGCAGCGGCATGTGGTATGGGTGGTGATGGATGATTGCATTGGCATGTGGTACGAGTGGTGATGGAGGATTGCAGCAGCATGTGGTATGGGTGGTGATGGAGTATTGCAGTGGCATGTGGTATGGGTGGTGATGGAGGATAGCAGTGGCATGTGGTACAGGTGGTGATGGAGGATTGCAGCGGCATGTGGTATGAGTGGTGATGTAGTATTTCAGCGGCATGTGGTGATGGAGGATTGCAGCGGCATGTGGTATGGGTGGTGATGGAGTATTGCAGCGGCATGTGGTATGGGTGGTGATGGAGGATTGCAGCGGCATGTGGTATGGGTGGTGATGGAGGATTGCAGCGGCATGTAGTACAGGTGGCGATGGAGTATTGCAGCCGCATGCAGTATGGGTGGTGGAATGTTGCAGCGGCATGTGGTATGGGTGGTGATGGAGGATTGCAGCGGCATGCTGTATGGGTGATGATGGAGTATTGCAGCAGCATGTGGTACAGGTGGTGATGGAGGATTGGAGCAGCATGTGGCATGGGTGGTGATGGAGGATTGGAGTGGCATGTGATACAGGTGGTGATGGAGGATTGGAGAGGCATGTGGTACGGGTGGTGATGGAGTATTGCAGCAGCATGTGGTATGGGTGGTGATGGAGGATTGGAGCGGCATGTGGTATCAGTGGTGATGGAGGATTGCAGCGGCATGTGGTATGGGTGGTGATGGCGGATTGCAGCGGCATGTGGTAACGGTGGGGATGGAGTATTGCAGTGGCATGTGGTATGGGTGGTGATGGAGGATAAGAGAGGCATGTGGTATGGGTGGTGATGGAGTATTGCAGCGGCATGTGGTATGGGTGGTGATGGAGTATTGCACGGGCATGTGGTATGGGTGGTGATGGAGGATTGCAGCGGCATGTGGTATGGGTGGTGATGGAGGATTGCAGCGGCATGTAGTACAGGTGGCGATGGAGTATTGCAGCCGCATGCAGTATGGGTGGTGGAATGTTGCAGCGGCATGTGGTATGGGTGGTGATGGAGGATTGCAGCGGCATGCTGTATGGGTGGTGATGGAGTATTGCAGCAGCATGTGGTACAGGTGGTGATGGAGGATTGGAGCAGCATGTGGCATGGGTGGTGATGGAGGATTGGAGTGGCATGTGATACGGGTGGTGATGGAGGATTGGAGAGGCATGTGGTACGGGTGGTGATGGAGTATTGCAGCAGCATGTGGTATGGGTGGTGATGGAGGATTGGAGCGGCATGTGGTATCAGTGGTGATGGAGGATTGCAGCGGCATGTGGTATGGGTGGTGATGGAGGATTGCAGCGGCATGTGGTAACGGTGGGGATGGAGTATTGCAGTGGCATGTGGTATGGGTGGTGATGGAGGATAAGAGAGGCATGTGGTATGGGTGGTGATGGAGTATTGCACGGGCATGTGGTATGGGTGGTGATGGAGGATTGCAGCGGCATGTGGTATGGGTGGTGATGGAGGATTGCAGCGGCATGTAGTACAGGTGGCGATGGAGTATTGCAGCCGCATGCAGTATGGGTGGTGGAATGTTGCAGCGGCATGTGGTATGGGTGGTGATGGAGGATTGCAGTGGCATGTTGTATGGGTGTGATGGAGTAGTGCAGTGGCATGTGGTACGGGTGATGATGGAGAATTGGAGCGGCATGTGGTATGGGTGGTGATGGATGATTGCAACAGCATGTGGTATGGGTGGTGATGGAGTATTGCAGTGGCATGTGGTATGGGTGGTGATGGAGGATTGCAGCAGCATGTGGTACAGGTGGTAATGGAGTATTGCAGCGGCATGTGGTATGGGTGGTGATGGAGGATTGCAGAGGCATGTGGTATGGGTGGTGATGGAGGATTGCAGCGGCATGTGTTACGGGTGGTGGAGGATTGGAGAGGCATGTGGTATGTGTGGTGATGGAGGATAGCAGCGGCATGTGGTACAGGTGGTGATGGAGGATTGCAGTGGCATGTGGTACGGGTGGTGATGGAGGATTGGAGGGGCATGTGGTATGGGTGGTGGTGGAGTATTGCAGCAGCATGTGGTATGGGTGGTGGTGGAGTATTGCAGCGGTATGTGGTATGGCTGGTGATGGAGGATTGGAGCGGCATGTGGTATGGGTGGTGATGGAGGATTGCAGCGGCATGCTGTATGGGTGGTGATGGAGTATTGCTGCCGCATGTGGGACGGGTGGTGATGGAGTATTGCAGCAGCATGTGGTACGGGTGGTGATGGAGGATTGGAGCAGCATGTGGCATGGGTGGTGATGGAGGATTGGAGTGGCATGTGATACGGGTGGTGATGGAGGATTGGAGAGGCATGTGGTACGGGTGGTGATGGAGTATTGCAGCGGCATGTGGTACGGGTGGTGATGGAGGATTGGAGAGGCATGTGGTACGGGTGGTGATGGGGGGTTGGAGAGGCATGTTGTATGGGTGGTGATGGAGTAGTGCAGCGCAATGTGGTAAGGGTGGTGATGGAGAATTGGAGCGGCATGTGGTATGGGTGGTGATGGATGATTGCAACGTCATGTGGTATGGGTGGTGATGGATGATTGCAGTGGCATGTGGTATGGGTGGTGATGGAGGATTGCAGCAGCATGTGGTACAGGTGGTGATGGAGGATGGGAGATGCATGTGGTATGGGTGATGATGGAGGATTGCAGCGGCATGTGGTACGAGTGGTAATGGAGGATTGGAGAGGCATGTGGTATGTGTGGCGATGGAGTATTGTAGCAGCATGTGGTACGGGTGGCGATGGAGGATTGGAGAGGCATGTGGTATGTGTGGTGATGGAGTATTGCAGCGGCATGTGGTACAGGTGGTGATGGAGGATAGGAGAGGCATGTGGTATGGGTGGTGATGGAGGATAGGAGAGGCATGTGGTATGGGTGGTGATGGATTATTGCAGCAGCATGGGGTATGGGTGGTGATGGAATATTGCAGCGGCATGTGGTATGGGTGGTGATGGAGGATTGCAGTGGCATGTTGTATGGGTGGTGATGGAGTAGTGCAGCGGCATGTGGTATGGGAGTTGATGGAGGATTGGAGCGGCATGTGGTATGGGTGGTGATGGAGGATTGCAGCGGCATGTGGTATGGTTGGTGATGGAGTATTGCAGCGGCATGTGGTATGGGTGGTGATGGAGTATTGCAGTGGCATGTGGTATGGGTGGTGATGGAGGATTGGAGAGGCGTGTGGTACAGGTGGTGATGAAGTATTGCAGCGGCATGTGGTATAGGTGGTGATGGAGGATTGCAGCAGCATGTGGTATAGGTGGTGATGGAGGATTGCAGCGGCATGTGGTACGGGTGGCAATGGAGTATTGCTGCCGCATGCTGTATGGGTCGTGGAATATTGCAGCAGCATGTGGTATGGGTGGTGATGCAGGATTGCAGTGGTATGTGGTACGGGTGGTGATGGAGGATTTGAGAGGCATGTGGTACGGGTGGTGGAGTATTGCAGCGGCATGTGGTATGGGTGGTGATGGAGGATTGCAGTGGCATGTGGTACGGGTGGTGATGGAGGATTGCAGCAGCATGTGGTACGGGTGGTGATGGAGTATTGCAGCGGTATGTGGTATGGGTGGTGATGGAGGATTGCAGCGGCATGTGGTATGGGTGGTGATGGAAGATTGCAGCGGCATGTGGTATGGGTGGTGATGGAGGAATGCAGCAGCATGTGGTATGGGTGGTGATGGATTATTGCAGCAGCATGGGGTATGGGTGGTGTTGGAGGATTGCAGCGGCAAGTGGTATGGGTGGTAATGGAGTATTGCAGCGGCATGCAGTATGGGTGGTGGAATATTGCAGCGGCATGTGGTATGGGTGGTGATGGAGGATTGCAGTGGCATGTTGTATGGGTGGTGATGGAGTAGTGCAGCGGCATGTGGTACGGGTGATGATGGAGAATTGGAGCGGCATGTGGTATGGGTGGTAATGGATGATTGCAACGGCATGTGGTATGGGTGGTGATGGATGATTGCAACGGCATGTGGTATGGGTGGTGATGGAGGATTGCAGCAGCATGTGGTACAGGTGGTAATGGAGTATTGCAGTGGCATGTGGTATGGGTGGTGATGGAGGATTGCAGCGGCATGTGGTATGGGTGGTGATAGAGGATTGCAGCGGCATGTGTTACGGGTGGTGGAGGATTGGAGAGGCATGTGGTATGTGTGGTGATGGAGGATAGCAGCGGCATGTGGTACAGGTGGTGATGGAGGATTGCAGTGGCATGTGGTACGGGTGGTGATGGAGGATTGGAGAGGCATGTGGTATGGGTGGTGGTGGAGTATTGCAGCAGCATGTGGTATGGGTGGTGGTGGAGTATTGCAGCGGCATGTGGTATGGCTGGTGATGGAGGATTGGAGCAGCATGTGGTATGGGTGGTGATGGAGGATTGGAGCAGCATGTGGCATGGGTGGTGATGGAGGATTGGAGTGGCATGTGATACGGGTGGTGATGGAGGATTGGAGAGGCATGTGGTATGGGTGGTGATGGAGTATTGCAGCGGCATGTGGTATGGGTGGTGATGGAGGATTGGAGAGGCATGTGGTACGGGTGGTGATGGAGGGTTGGAGAGGCATGTTGTATGGGTGGTGATGGAGTAGTGCAGCGGCATGTGGTATGGGTGGTGATGGATGATTGCAACAGCATGTGGTATGGGTGGTGATGGATGATTGCAACGGCATGTGGTATGGGTGGTGATGGCGTATTGCTGTGGCATGTGGTACGTGTGGTGATGGAGAATTGGAGAGGCATGTGGTATGGGTGGTGATGGAGGATTGGAGAGGCATGTGGTATGGGTGGTCATGGAGGATTGCAGCGGCATGTGGTACGGGTGGTGATGGAGGATTGGAGCGGCATGTATTACAGGTGGTTATGGAGGATTGGAGAGGCATGTGGTACGGGTGGTGATGGAGGATTGGTGAGGCATGTTGTATGGGTGGTGATGGAGGATTGCAGCGGCATGTGGTACGTTTGGTGATGGAGGATTGCGGTGGCATGTGGTACGGGTGGTAATGGAGTATTACAGCAGCATGTGGTATGGGTGGTGATGGAGGATTGGAGCAGCATGTGGTATGGGTGGTGATGGAGTATTGCAGCGGTATGTGGTATGGCTGGTGATCGAGGATTGGAGCGGCATGTGGAATGGGTGGTGATGGAGGATTGCAGCGGCATGCTGTATGGGTGGTGATGGAGAATTGCAGCGGCATGTGGTACGGGTGGTCTTGGATGATTGCAGCGGCATGTGGTACAGGTGGTGATGGAGGATTGCAGCGGCATGTGGTACGGGTGGTGATGGAGGATTGGCGAGGCATGTGGTATGGGTGGTGATGGAGGATTGGAGAGGCATGTGGTATGAGTGGTGATGGAGTATTGCAGCAGAATGTGGTACGGGTGGTGGAGTATTGCAGCAGCATGTGGTACGGGTGGTGATGGAGTATTGCAGCAGCATGTGGTATGGGTGGTGATGGAGGATTGCAGAGGCATGTGGTATGGGTGGTGATGGAGTATTGCAGAGGCATGTGGTATGGGTGGTGATGGAGGATTGCAGCAGCATGTGGTACGGGTGGTGATGGAGGATTGCAGCGGCATCTGGTACAGGTGGTGATGGAGGATTGGAGAGGCATGTGGTACGGGTGGTGATGGAGGATTGCAACGGCATGTGCTATGGGTGGTGATGGAGTATTGCAGAGGCATGTGGTATGGGTGGTGATGGATGATTGCAGCGGCATGTGGTACGGGTGGTGATGGAGGATTGCAGCGGCATGTGGTATGGGTGGTGATGGAGGATTGCAGCGGCATGTGGTACGGGTGGTGATGGAGGATTGCAGCGGCATGTGGTATGGGTGGTGATGGATGATTGCATTGGCATGTGGTACGAGTGGTGATGGAGGATTGCAGCAGCATGTGGTATGGGTGGTGATGGAGTATTGCAGTGGCATGTGGTATGGGTGGTGATGGAGGATAGCAGTGGCATGTGGTACAGGTGGTGATGGAGGATTGGAGAGGCATGTGGTATGGGTGGTGATGGATTATTGCAGCAGCATGGGGTATGGGTGGTGATGGAATATTGCAGCGGCATGTGGTATGGGTGGTGATGGAGGATTGCAGTGGCATGTTGTATGGGTGGTGATGGAGTAGTGCAGCGGCATGTGGTATGGGAGTTGATGGAGGATTGGAGCGGCATGTGGTATGGGTGGTGATGGAGGATTGCAGCAGCATGTGGTATGGTTGGTGATGGAGTATTGCAGCGGCATGTGGTATGGGTGGTGATGGAGTATTGCAGTGGCATGTGGTATGGGTGGTGATGGAGGATTGGAGAGGCATGTGGTACAGGTGGTGATGAAGTATTGCAGCGGCATGTGGTATAGGTGGTGATGGAGGATTGCAGCAGCATGTGGTATAGGTGGTGATGGAGGATTGCAGCGGCATGTGGTACGGGTGGCAATGGAGTATTGCTGCCGCATGCTGTATGGGTCGTGGAATATTGCAGCAGCATGTGGTATGGGTGGTGATGCAGGATTGCAGTGGTATGTGGTACGGGTGGTGATGGAGGATTTGAGAGGCATGTGGTACGGGTGGTGGAGTATTGCAGCGGCATGTGGTATGGGTGGTGATGGAGGATTGCAGCGGCATGTGGTACGGGTGGTGATGGAGGATTGCAGCAGCATGTGGTACGGGTGGTGATGGAGTATTGCAGCGGCATGTGGTATGGGTGGTGATGGAGGATTGCAGCGGCATGTGGTATGGGTGGTGATGGAAGATTGCAGCGGCATGTGGTATGGGTGGTGATGGAGGAATGCAGCAGCATGTGGTATGGGTGGTGATGGATTATTGCAGCAGCATGGGGTATGGGTGGTGTTGGAGGATTGCAGCGGCAAGTGGTATGGGTGGTAATGGAGTATTGCAGCGGCATGCAGTATGGGTGGTGGAATATTGCAGCGGCATGTGGTATGGGTGGTGATGGAGGATTGCAGTGGCATGTTGTATGGGTGGTGATGGAGTAGTGCAGCGGCATGTGGTACGGGTGATGATGGAGAATTGGAGCGGCATGTGGTATGGGTGGTAATGGATGATTGCAACGGCATGTGGTATGGGTGGTGATGGATGATTGCAACGGCATGTGGTATGGGTGGTGATGGAGTATTGCAGTGGCATGTGGTATGGATGGTGATGGAGGATTGCAGCAGCATGTGGTACAGGTGGTAATGGAGTATTGCAGTGGCATGTGGTATGGGTGGTGATGGAGGATTGCAGCGGCATGTGGTATGGGTGGTGATAGAGGATTGCAGCGGCATGTGTTACGGGTGGTGGAGGATTGGAGAGGCATGTGGTATGTGTGGTGATGGAGGATAGCAGCGGCATGTGGTACAGGTGGTGATGGAGGATTGCAGTGGCATGTGGTACGGGTGGTGATGGAGGATTGGAGAGGCATGTGGTATGGGTGGTGGTGGAGTATTGCAGCAGCATGTGGTATGGGTGGTGGTGGAGTATTGCAGCGGCATGTGGTATGGCTGGTGATGGAGGATTGGAGCAGCATGTGGTATGGGTGGTGATGGAGGATTGGAGCAGCATGTGGCATGGGTGGTGATGGAGGATTGGAGTGGCATGTGATACGGGTGGTGATGGAGGATTGGAGAGGCATGTGGTATGGGTGGTGATGGAGTATTGCAGCGGCATGTGGTATGGGTGGTGATGGAGGATTGGAGAGGCATGTGGTACGGGTGGTGATGGAGGGTTGGAGAGGCATGTTGTATGGGTGGTGATGGAGTAGTGCAGCGGCATGTGGTATGGGTGGTGATGGATGATTGCAACAGCATGTGGTATGGGTGGTGATGGATGATTGCAACGGCATGTGGTATGGGTGGTGATGGAGTATTGCTGTGGCATGTGGTACGTGTGGTGATGGAGAATTGGAGAGGCATGTGGTATGGGTGGTGATGGAGGATTGGAGAGGCATGTGGTATGGGTGGTCATGGAGGATTGCAGCGGCATGTGGTACGGGTGGTGATGGAGGATTGGAGCGGCATGTATTACAGGTGGTTATGGAGGATTGGAGAGGCATGTGGTACGGGTGGTGATGGAGGATTGGTGAGGCATGTTGTATGGGTGGTGATGGAGGATTGCAGCGGCATGTGGTACATTTGGTGATGGAGGATTGCGGTGGCATGTGGTACGGGTGGTAATGGAGTATTACAGCAGCATGTGGAATGGGTGGTGATGGAGGATTGCAGCGGCATGCTGTATGGGTGGTGATGGAGAATTGCAGCGGCATGTGGTACGGGTGGTGATGGATGATTGCAGCGGCATGTGGTACAGGTGGTGATGGAGGATTGCAGCGGCATGTGGTACGGGTGGTGATGGAGGATTGGCGAGGCATGTGGTATGGGTGGTGATGGAGGATTGGAGAGGCATGTGGTATGAGTGGTGATGGAGTATTGCAGCAGAATGTGGTACGGGTGGTGGAGTATTGCAGCAGCATGTGGTACGGGTGGTGATGGAGGATTGCAGCGGCATCTGGTACAGGTGGTGATGGAGGATTGCAGAGGCATGTGGTATGGGTGGTGATGGATGATTGCATTGGCATGTGGTACGAGTGGTGATGGAGGATTGCAGCAGCATGTGGTATGGGTGGTGATGGAGTATTGCAGTGGCATGTGGTATGGGTGGTGATGGAGGATAGCAGTGGCATGTGGTACAGGTGGTGATGGAGGATTGCAGCGGCATGTGGTATGAGTGGTGATGTAGTATTTCAGCGGCATGTGGTGATGGAGGATTGCAGCGGCATGTGGTATGGGTGGTGATGGAGTATTGCAGCGGCATGTGGTATGGGTGGTGATGGAGGATTGCAGCGGCATGTGGTATGGGTGGTGATGGAGGATTGCAGCGGCATGTAGTACAGGTGGCGATGGAGTATTGCAGCCGCATGCAGTATGGGTGGTGGAATGTTGCAGCGGCATGTGGTATGGGTGGTGATGGAGGATTGCAGCGGCATGCTGTATGGGTGATGATGGAGTATTGCAGCAGCATGTGGTACAGGTGGTGATGGAGGATTGGAGCAGCATGTGGCATGGGTTGTGATGGAGGATTGGAGTGGCATGTGATACGGGTGGTGATGGAGGATTGGAGAGGCATGTGGTACGGGTGGTGATGGAGTATTGCAGCAGCATGTGGTATGGGTGGTGATGGAGGATATGAGCGGCATGTGGTATCAGTGGTGATGGAGGATTGCAGCGGCATGTGGTATGGGTGGTGATGGAGGATTGCAGCGGCATGTTGTAACGGTGGGGATGGAGTATTGCAGTGGCATGTGGTATGGGTGGTGATGGAGGATAAGAGAGGCATGTGGTATGGGTGGTGATGGAGTATTGCAGCGGCATGTGGTATGGGTGGTGATGGAGTATTGCACGGGCATGTGGTATGGGTGGTGATGGAGGATTGCAGCGGCATGTGGTATGGGTGGTGATGGAGGATTGCAGCGGCATGTAGTACAGGTGGCGATGGAGTATTGCAGCCGCATGCAGTATGGGTGGTGGAATGTTGCAGCGGCATGTGGTATGGGTGGTGATGGAGGATTGCAGCGGCATGCTGTATGGGTGGTGATGGAGTATTGCAGCAGCATGTGGTACAGGTGGTGATGGAGGATTGGAGCAGCATGTGGCATGGGTGGTGATGGAGGATTGGAGTGGCATGTGATACGGGTGGTGATGGAGGATTGGAGAGGCATGTGGTACGGGTGGTGATGGAGTATTGCAGCAGCATGTGGTATGGGTGGTGATGGAGGATTGGAGCGGCATGTGGTATCAGTGGTGATGGAGGATTGCAGCGGCATGTGGTATGGGTGGTGATGGAGGATTGCAGCGGCATGTGGTAACGGTGGGGATGGAGTATTGCAGTGGCATGTGGTATGGGTGGTGATGGAGGATAAGAGAGGCATGTGGTATGTGTGGTGATGGAGTATTGCAGCGGCATGTGGTATGGGTGGTGATGGAGTATTGCACGGGCATGTGGTATGGGTGGTGATGGAGGATTGCAGCGGCATGTGGTATGGGTGGTGATGGAGGATTGCAGCGGCATGTAGTACAGGTGGCGATGGAGTATTGCAGCCGCATGCAGTATGGGTGGTGGAATGTTGCAGCGGCATGTGGTATGGGTGGTGATGGAGGATTGCAGTGGCATGTTGTATGGGTGTGATGGAGTAGTGCAGTGGCATGTGGTACGGGTGATGATGGAGAATTGGAGCGGCATGTGGTATGGGTGGTGATGGATGATTGCAACAGCATGTGGTATGGGTGGTGATGGAGTATTGCAGTGGCATGTGGTATGGGTGGTGATGGAGTATTGCAGCGGCATGTGTTACGGGTGGTGGAGGATTGGAGAGGCATGTGGTATGGGTGGTGATGGAGGATTGCAGCGGCATGTGTTACGGGTGGTGGAGGATTGGAGAGGCATGTGGTATGTGTGGTGATGGAGGATAGCAGCGGCATGTGGTACAGGTGGTGATGGAGGATTGCAGTGGCATGTGGTACGGGTGGTGATGGAGGATTGGAGGGGCATGTGGTATGGGTGGTGGTGGAGTATTGCAGCAGCATGTGGTATGGGTGGTGGTGGAGTATTGCAGCGGTATGTGGTATGGCTGGTGATGGAGGATTGGAGCGGCATGTGGTATGGGTGGTGATGGAGGATTGCAGCGGCATGCTGTATGGGTGGTGATGGAGTATTGCTGCCGCATGTGGGACGGGTGGTGATGGAGTATTGCAGCAGCATGTGGTACGGGTGGTGATGGAGGATTGGAGCAGCATGTGGCATGGGTGGTGATGGAGGATTGGAGTGGCATGTGATACGGGTGGTGATGGAGGATTGGAGAGGCATGTGGTACGGGTGGTGATGGAGTATTGCAGCGGCATGTGGTACGGGTGGTGATGGAGGATTGGAGAGGCATGTGGTACGGGTGGTGATGGGGGGTTGGAGAGGCATGTTGTATGGGTGGTGATGGAGTAGTGCAGCGCAATGTGGTAAGGGTGGTGATGGAGAATTGGAGCGGCATGTGGTATGGGTGGTGATGGATGATTGCAACGTCATGTGGTATGGGTGGTGATGGATGATTGCAGTGGCATGTGGTATGGGTGGTGATGGAGGATTGCAGCAGCATGTGGTACAGGTGGTGATGGAGGATGGGAGATGCATGTGGTATGGGTGATGATGGAGGATTGCAGCGGCATGTGGTACGAGTGGTAATGGAGGATTGGAGAGGCATGTGGTATGTGTGGCGATGGAGTATTGTAGCAGCATGTGGTACGGGTGGCGATGGAGGATTGGAGAGGCATGTGGTATGTGTGGTGATGGAGTATTGCAGCGGCATGTGGTACAGGTGGTGATGGAGGATAGGAGAGGCATGTGGTATGGGTGGTGATGGAGGATAGGAGAGGCATGTGGTATGGGTGGTGATGGATTATTGCAGCAGCATGGGGTATGGGTGGTGATGGAATATTGCAGCGGCATGTGGTATGGGTGGTGATGGAGGATTGCAGTGGCATGTTGTATGGGTGGTGATGGAGTAGTGCAGCGGCATGTGGTATGGGAGTTGATGGAGGATTGGAGCGCCATGTGGTATGGGTGGTGATGGAGGATTGCAGCGGCATGTGGTATGGTTGGTGATGGAGTATTGCAGCGGCATGTGGTATGGGTGGTGATGGAGTATTGCAGTGGCATGTGGTATGGGTGGTGATGGAGGATTGGAGAGGCGTGTGGTACAGGTGGTGATGAAGTATTGCAGCGGCATGTGGTATAGGTGGTGATGGAGGATTGCAGCAGCATGTGGTATAGGTGGTGATGGAGGATTGCAGCGGCATGTGGTACGGGTGGCAATGGAGTATTGCTGCCGCATGCTGTATGGGTCGTGGAATATTGCAGCAGCATGTGGTATGGGTGGTGATGCAGGATTGCAGTGGTATGTGGTACGGGTGGTGATGGAGGATTTGAGAGGCATGTGGTACGGGTGGTGGAGTATTGCAGCGGCATGTGGTACGGGTGGTGATGGAGTAGTGCAGCAGAATGTGGTACGGGTGGTGGAGTATTGCAGCATCATGTGGTATGGGTGGTGATGGAGGATTGGAGCGACATGTGGTACGGTTGGTGATGGAGTATTGCAGCGGCATGTGCTATGGGTGGTGATGGATTATTGCAGCAGCATGGGGTATGGGTGGTGATGGAGGATTGCAGCAGCATGTGGTATGGGTGGTGATGGAGGATTGCAGCGGCATGTGGTATGGGTGGTGATGGAGGATTGCAGTGGCATGTGGTACGGGTGGCGATGGAGTATTGCAGCCGCATGTGATATGGGTGGTCGAATATTGCAGCAGCATGTGGTATGGGTGGTGATGGAGTAGTGCAGTGGCATGTAGTACGGGTGGTGATGGAGGATTGGAGCGGCATGTGGTATGGGTGGTGATCGAGGATTGCAGTGGCATGTGGTACGGGTGGTGATGGAGTATTGCAGCAGCATGTGGTACGGGTGGTGATGGAGGATTTCAGCAGCATGTGATATGGGTGGTGATGGAGTATTGCAGTGGCATGTGGTACTGGTGGTGATGGAGAATTGCAGTGGCATGTGGTATGGGTGGTGATCGAGGATTGCAGTGGCATGTGGTACGGGTGGTGATGGAGTATTGCATCGGCATGTGGTATGGGTGGTGGAGTATTGCAGCGGCATGTGGTACCGGTGGTGATGGAGGATTGCAGCAGCATGTGGTATGGGTGGTGATGGAATATTGCAGCGGCATGTGGTATGGGTGGTGATGGAGGATTGCAGCAGCATGTGGTATGGGTGGTGATGGAGGATTGCAGCAGCATGTGGAACAGGTGGTGATGGAGTATTGCAGGGGCATGTGGTATGGGTGGTGATGGAGGATTGCAGTGACATGTGGTACGGGTGGTGATGGAGTAGTGCAGTGGCATGTAGTACGGGTGGTGATGGAGGATTGGAGCGGCATGTGGTATGGGTGGTGATCGAGGATTGCAGTGGCATGTGGTACGGGTGGTGATGGAGTATTGCAGCAGCATGTGGTACGGGTGGTGATGGAGTATTGCAGCAGCATGTGGTATGGGTGGTGAAGGAGGATTGGAGAGGCATGTGGTACGGGTGGTGATGGAGGATTTCAGCAGCATGTGATATGGGTGGTGATGGAGTATTGCAGTGGCATGTGGTACTGGTGGTGATGGAGAATTGCAGTGGCATGTGGTATGGGTGGTGATCGAGGATTGCATCGGCATGTGGTATGGGTGGTGGAGTATTGCAGCGGCATGTGGTACCGGTGGTGATGGAGGATTGCAGCAGCATGTGGTATGGGTGGTGATGGAATATTGCAGCGGCATGTTGTATGGGTGGTGATGGAGGATTGCAGCAGCATGTGGTATGGGTGGTGATGGAGGATTGCAGCAGCATGTGGAACAGGTGGTGATGGAGTATTGCAGGGGCATGTGGTATGGGTGGTGATGGAGTATTGCAGTGGCATGTGGTATGGGTGGTGATGGAGGATTGCAGCGGAATGTGGTATGGGTGGTGATGGAGGATTGCAGCAGCATGTGGTACAGGTGGTGATGGAGGATTGCAGACGCTTGTGGTATGGGTGGTGATGGAGGATTGCAGCAGCATGTGGTACAGGTGGTGATGGAGGATTGCAGCAGCATGTGGTATGGGTGGTGATGGAGGATTGCAGCGGCATGTGGTATGGGTGGTGATGGAGGATTGCAGCAGCATGTGGTATGGATGGTGATGGAGTATTGCAGCGGTATGTGGTATGGGTTGTGATGGAGGATAGGAGAGGCATGTGGTACGGGTGGTGATGGAGGATTGCAGCGGCATGTGGTATGGGTGGTGATGGAGGATTGGAGTGGCATGTGGTATGTGTGGTGATGGAGTATGTCAGCGGCATGTGGTACGTTTGGTGATGGAGGATTGCAGCGGCATGTGGTACAGGTGGTGATGGAGGATTGCAGCGGCATGTGGTATGGTGGTGATCGAGGATTGGAGAGGCATGTGGTACAGGTGGTGATGGAGGATTATAGAGGCATGTGGTACGGGTGGTGATGGAGTATTGCAGCGGCATGTGGTACGGGTGGTGATGGAGTAGTGCAGCGGAATGTGGTACGGGTGGTAGAGTATTGCAGCATCATGTGGTATGGGTGGTGATGGAGGATTGGAGCGGCATGTGGTGCGGTTGGTGATGGAGTATTGCAGCGGCATGTGCTGTGGGTGGTGATGGATCATTGCAGCAGCATATGGTATGGGTGGTGATGGAGGATTGCAGCGGCATGTGGTATGGGTGGTGATGGAGGATTGCAGTGGCATGTGGTACGGGTGGCGATGGAGTATTGCAGCCGCATGTGATATGGGTGGTGGAATATTGCAGCGGCATGTGGTATGGGTGGTGATGGAGGATTGCAGTGGCATGTGGTACGGGTGGTGATGGAGTAGTGCAGGGGCATGTAGTACGGGTGGTGATGGAGGATTGGAGCGGCATGTGGTATGGGTGCTGATGGATGATTGCAACGGCATGTGGTATGGGTGGTTATGGAGTATTGCAGCAGCATGTGGTACGGGTGGTGATGGAGTATTGCAGCAGCATGTGGTATGGGTGGTGATGGAGGATTGGAGAGGCATGTGGTACGGGTGGTGATGGAGGATTTCAGCAGCATGTGATATGGGTGGTGATGGAGTATTGCAGTGGCATGTGGTATGGGTGGTGATGGAGGATAGGAGAGGCATGTGGTACGGGAGGTAATGGAGGATTGGAGCGGCATGTGGTACTGGTGGTGATGGAGAATTGCAGTGGCATGTGGTATGGGTGGTAATCGAGGATTGCAGTGGCATGTGGTATGGGTGGTGATCGAGGATTGCAGTGGCATGTGGTACGGGTGGTGATGGAGTATTGCATCGGCATGTGGTATGGGTGGTGGAGTATTGCAGCGGCATGTGGTACCGGTGGTGATGGAGGATTGCAGCGGCATGTAGTATGGGTGGTGATGGAATATTGCAGCGGCATGTGGTACGGGTGGTGATGGAGGATTGCAGCAGCCTGTGGTATGGGTGGTGATGGAGGATTGTAGAGGCATGTATTACGGGAGGTAATGGAGGATTGGAGCGGCATGTGGTACGGGTGGTGATGGAGTATTGAAGCAGCATGTGGTACGGGTGGGGATGGAGGATTGCAGCGGCATGTGGTACGGGTATTGATGGAGGATTGCAGCAGCATGTGGTACGGGTGGTGATGGAGTATTGCAGCGGCATGTGGTACGGGCGGTGATGGAGGATTGCAGTGGCATGTGATACAGGTGGTGATGCAGGATTGCAGGCGGCATGTGGTATGGGTGGTGATGGAGGATTGGAGCGGCATGTGGTATGGGTGGTGATGGAGTATTGCAGTGGCATGTGGAATGGGTGGTGATGGAGGATTGGAGATGCATGTTGGTTGGGTGGTGATGGAGTATTGAAGCGGCATGTGGTATGGGTTGTGATGGATTATTGCTGCGGCATGTGGTACAGGTGGTGATGGAGGATTGCAGTGGCATGTGGTATGGTGGTGATGGAGGATTGCAGCGGCATGTGGTACGGGTAGTGATGGAGTAGTGCAGCGGAATGTGGTACGGGTGGTGGAGTATTGCAGCATCATGCGGTATGGGTGGTGATGGAGGATTGGAGCGGCATGTGGTACGGTTGGTGATGGAGTAGTGCAGCAGAATGTGGTACGGGTGGTGGAGTATTGCAGCAGCATGGGGTATGGGTGGTGATGGAGGATTGCAGCGGCATGTGGTATGGGTGGTGATGGAGGATTGCAGCGGCATGTGGTATGGGTGGCGATGGAGTATTGCAGCCGCATGTGGTATGGCTGGTGGAATATTGCAGCAGCATGTGGTATGGGTGGTGATAGAGGATTGCAGTGGCATGTGGTACGGGTGGTGATGGAGTAGTGCAGCGGCATGTGGTACGGGTGGTGATGGAGGATTGGAGCGGCATGTGGTATGGGTGGTGATTGATGATTGCAATGGCATGTGGTATGGGTGGTGATGGAGTATTGCAGCAGCATGTGGTATGGATGGTGATGGAGGATTGGAGAGGCATGTGGTACGTGTGGTGATGGAGGATTGCAGCAGCATGTGGTACGGGTGGTGATGGAGTATTGCAGCGGCATGTGATATGGGTGGTGAT
Organism: Ambystoma mexicanum; assembly: GCF_040938575.1. Taxonomy (NCBI): domain Eukaryota; kingdom Metazoa; phylum Chordata; class Amphibia; order Caudata; family Ambystomatidae; genus Ambystoma; species Ambystoma mexicanum. The sequence goes on from NC_090938.1 coordinate 58,850,126, forward strand.
GGAGGATAGGAGAGGCATGTGGTACGGGTGGTGATGGAGGATTGTAGAGGCATGTATTACGGGAGGTAATGGAGGATTGGAGCGGCATGTGGTACTGGTGGTGATGGAGTATTGCCGCGGCATGTGGTACGGGTGGTGATGAAGAATTGTAGCGGCATGTGGTATGGGTGGTGATCGAGGATTGCAGTGGCATGTGGTACGGGTGGTGATGGAGTATTGCATCGGCATGTGGTATGGGTGGTGATGGAGTATTGCAGCGGCATGTGGTACCGGTGGTGATTGAGGATTGCAGCAGCATGTGGTATGGGTGGTGATGGAATATTGCAGCGGCATGTGGAACGGGTGGTCATGGAGGATTGCAGCAGCATGTGGTATGGGTGGTACTTGAGGAGTGCAGCAGCCTGTGGTACGGGTGGTGATGGAGTATTGCAGCGGCATGTGGTACGGGTGGTGATGGAGGATTGGAGCGGCATGTGGTACGGGTGGTGATGGAGTATTGAAGCAGCATGTGGTACGGGTGGTGATGGAGGATTGCAGCAGCATGTGGTACGGGCGGTGATGGAGGATTGCAGCGGCATGTGGTAACGGTGGGGATGGAGTATTGCAGCGGCATGTGGTATGGGTGGTGATGGAGGATAGGAGAGGCATGTGGTATGGGTGTTGATGGAGTATTGCAGCGGCATGTGGTATGGGTGGTGATGGAGTATTGCAGCCGCATGCAGTATGGGTGGTGGAATCTTGCAGCGGCATGTGGTATGGGTGGTGATGGAGGATTGCAGTGGCATGTTGTATGGGTGTGATGGAGTAGTGCAGTGGCATGTGGTACGGGTGATGATGGAGAATTGGAGCGGCATGTGGTATGGGTGGTGATGGATGATTGCAACGGCATGTGGTATGGGTGGTGATGGATGATTGCAACGGCATGTGGTATGGGTGGTGATGGAGTATTGCAGTGGCATGTGGTATGGGTGGTGATGGAGTATTGCAGTGGCATGTGGTACAGGTGGTAATGGAGTATTGCAGCGGCATGTGGTATGGGTGGTGATGGAGGATTGCAGCGGCATGTGGTATGGGTGGTGATGGAGGATTGCAGCGGCATGTGTTACGGGTGGTGGAGGATTGGAGAGGCATGTGGTATGTGTGGTGATGGAGGATAGCAGCGGCATGTGGTACAGGTGGTGATGGAGGATTGCAGTGCCATGTGGTACGGGTGGTGATGGAGGATTGGAGGGGCATGTGGTATGGGTGGTGGTGGAGTATTGCAGCAGCATGTGGTATGGGTGGTGGTGGAGTATTGCAGCGGCATGTGGTATGGGTGGTGATGGAGGATTGGAGAGGCATGTGGTATGGGTGGTGATGGATTATTGCAGCAGCATGGGGTATGGGTGGTGATGGAATATTGCAGCGGCATGTGGTATGGGTGGTGATGGAGTAGTGCAGCGGCATGTGGTATGGGAGTTGATGGAGGATTGGAGCGGCATGTGGTATGGGTGGTGATGGATGATTGCAATGGCATGTGGTATGGGTGGTGATGGATGATTGCAACGGCATGTGGTATGGGTGGTGATGGGGGATTGCAGCAGCATGTGGTATGGGTGGTGATGGAGTATTGCAGCGGCATGTGGTATGGGTGGTGATGGAGTATTGCAGCTGCATGTGGTATGGGTGGTGATGGAGGATAGGAGAGGCATGTGGTACGGGTGGTGATGGAGGATTGGAGAGGCATGTGGTATATGTGGTGATGGAGGATTGCAGTGGCATGTGGTACAGGTGGTAGTGGAGTATTGCAGCAGCATGTTGTATGGGTGGTGATGGAGGATTGGAGCGGCATGTGGTATGGGTGGTGATGGAGGATTGCAGCGGCATGTGGTAACGGTGGGGATGGAGTATTGCAGCGGCATGTGGTATGGGTGGTGATGGAGGATAGGAGAGGCATGTGGTATGGGTGGTGATGGAGGATTGGAGAGGCATGTGGTACGGGTGGTGATGGAGGATTGGAGAGGCATGTGGTATGGGTGGTGATGGAGGATTGCAGCGGCATGTGGTATGGTTGGTGATGGAGTATTGCAGCGGCATGTGGTATGGGTGGTGATGGAGTATTGCAGTGGCATGTGGTATGGGTGGTGATGGAGGATTGGAGAGGCGTGTGGTACAGGTGGTGATGAAGTATTGCAGCGGCATGTGGTATAGGTGGTGATGGAGGATTGCAGCAGCATGTGGTATAGGTGGTGATGGAGGATTGCAGCGGCATGTGGTACGGGTGGCAATGGAGTATTGCTGCCGCATGCTGTATGGGTCGTGGAATATTGCAGCAGCATGTGGTATGGGTGGTGATGCAGGATTGCAGTGGTATGTGGTACGGGTGGTGATGGAGGATTTGAGAGGCATGTGGTACGGGTGGTGGAGTATTGCAGCGGCATGTGGTATGGGTGGTGATGGAGGATTGCAGCGGCATGTGGTACGGGTGGTGATGGAGGAATGCAGCAGCATGTGGTATGGGTGGTGATGGAGGAATGCAGCAGCATGTGGTATGGGTGGTGATGGATTATTGCAGCAGCATGGGGTATGGGTGGTGTTGGAGGATTGCAGCGGCAAGTGGTATGGGTGGTAATGGAGTATTGCAGCGGCATGCAGTATGGGTGGTGGAATATTGCAGCGGCATGTGGTATGGGTGGTGATGGAGGATTGCAGTGGCATGTTGTATGGGTGGTGATGGAGTAGTGCAGCGGCATGTGGTACGGGTGATGATGGAGAATTGGAGCGGCATGTGGTATGGGTGGTAATGGATGATTGCAACGGCATGTGGTATGGGTGGTGATGGATGATTGCAACGGCATGTGGTATGGGTGGTGATGGAGTATTGCAGTGGCATGTGGTATGGGTGGTGATGGAGGATTGCAGCAGCATGTGGTACAGGTGGTAATGGAGTATTGCAGTGGCATGTGGTATGGGTGGTGATGGAGGATTGCAGCGGCATGTGGTATGGGTGGTGATAGAGGATTGCAGCGGCATGTGTTACGGGTGGTGGAGGATTGGAGAGGCATGTGGTATGTGTGGTGATGGAGGATAGCAGCGGCATGTGGTACAGGTGGTGATGGAGGATTGCAGTGGCATGTGGTATGGGTGGTGATGGAGGATTGGAGAGGCATGTGGTATGGGTGGTGGTGGAGTATTGCAGCAGCATGTGGTATGGGTGGTGGTGGAGTATTGCAGCGGCATGTGGTATGGCTGGTGATGGAGGATTGGAGCAGCATGTGGCATGGGTGGTGATGGAGGATTGGAGTGGCATGTGATACGGGTGGTGATGGAGGATTGGAGAGGCATGTGGTATGGGTGGTGATGGAGTATTGCAGCGGCATGTGGTATGGGTGGTGATGGAGGATTGGAGAGGCATGTGGTACGGGTGGTGATGGAGGGTTGGAGAGGCATGTTGTATGGGTGGTGATGGAGTAGTGCAGCGGCATGTGGTATGGGTGGTGATGGATGATTGCAACAGAATGTGGTATGGGTGGTGATGGATGATTGCAACGGCATGTGGTATGGGTGGTGATGGAGTATTGCTGTGGCATGTGGTACGTGTGGTGATGGAGAATTGGAGAGGCATGTGGTATGGGTGGTGATGGAGGATTGGAGAGGCATGTGGTATGGGTGGTCATGGAGGATTGCAGCGGCATGTGGTACGGGTGGTGATGGAGGATTGGAGCGGCATGTATTACAGGTGGTTATGGAGGATTGGAGAGGCATGTGGTACGGGTGGTGATGGAGGATTGGTGAGGCATGTTGTATGGGTGGTGATGGAGGATTGCAGCGGCATGTGGTACGTTTGGTGATGGAGGATTGCGGTGGCATGTGGTACGGGTGGTAATGGAGTATTACAGCAGCATGTGGTATGGGTGGTGATGGAGGATTGGAGCAGCATGTGGTATGGGTGGTGATGGAGTATTGCAGCGGTATGTGGTATGGCTGGTGATCGAGGATTGGAGCGGCATGTGGAATGGGTGGTGATGGAGGATTGCAGCGGCATGCTGTATGGGTGGTGATGGAGAATTGCAGCGGCATGTGGTACGGGTGGTGATGGATGATTGCAGCGGCATGTGGTACAGGTGGTGATGGAGGATTGCAGCGGCATGTGGTACGGGTGGTGATGGAGGATTGGCGAGGCATGTGGTATGGGTGGTGATGGAGGATTGGAGAGGCATGTGGTATGAGTGGTGATGGAGTATTGCAGCAGAATGTGGTACGGGTGGTGGAGTATTGCAGCAGCATGTGGTACGGGTGGTGATGGAGTATTGCAGCAGCATGTGGTATGGGTGGTGATGGAGGATTGCAGAGGCATGTGGTATGGGTGGTGATGGAGTATTGCAGAGGCATGTGGTATGGGTGGTGATGGAGGATTGCAGCAGCATGTGGTACGGGTGGTGATGGAGGATTGCAGCGGCATCTGGTACAGGTGGTGATGGAGGATTGGAGAGGCATGTGGTACGGGTGGTGATGGAGGATTGCAACGGCATGTGCTATGGGTGGTGATGGAGTATTGCAGAGGCATGTGGTATGGGTGGTGATGGATGATTGCAGCGGCATGTGGTACGGGTGGTGATGGAGGATTGCAGCGGCATGTGGTATGGGTGGTGATGGAGGATTGCAGCGGCATGTGGTACGGGTGGTGATGGAGGATTGCAGCGGCATGTGGTATGGGTGGTGATGGATGATTGCATTGGCATGTGGTACGAGTGGTGATGGAGGATTGCAGCAGCATGTGGTATGGGTGGTGATGGAGTATTGCAGTGGCATGTGGTATGGGTGGTGATGGAGGATAGCAGTGGCATGTGGTACAGGTGGTGATGGAGGATTGCAGCGGCATGTGGTATGAGTAGTGATGTAGTATTTCAGCGGCATGTGGTGATGGAGGATTGCAGCGGCATGTGGTATGGGTGGTGATGGAGTATTGCAGCGGCATGTGGTATGGGTGGTGATGGAGGATTGCAGCGGCATGTGGTATGGGTGGTGATGGAGGATTGCAGCGGCATGTAGTACAGGTGGCGATGGAGTATTGCAGCCGCATGCAGTATGGGTGGTGGAATGTTGCAGCGGCATGTGGTATGGGTGGTGATGGAGGATTGCAGCGGCATGCTGTATGGGTGATGATGGAGTATTGCAGCAGCATGTGGTACAGGTGGTGATGGAGGATTGGAGCAGCATGTGGCATGGGTGGTGATGGAGGATTGGAGTGGCATGTGATACGGGTGGTGATGGAGGATTGGAGAGGCATGTGGTACGGGTGGTGATGGAGTATTGCAGCAGCATGTGGTATGGGTGGTGATGGAGGATTGGAGCGGCATGTGGTATCAGTGGTGATGGAGGATTGCAGCGGCATGTGGTATGGGTGGTGATGGCGGATTGCAGCGGCATGTGGTAACGGTGGGGATGGAGTATTGCAGTGGCATGTGGTATGGGTGGTGATGGAGGATAAGAGAGGCATGTGGTATGGGTGGTGATGGAGTATTGCAGCGGCATGTGGTATGGGTGGTGATGGAGTATTGCACGGGCATGTGGTATGGGTGGTGATGGAGGATTGCAGCGGCATGTGGTATGGGTGGTGATGGAGGATTGCAGCGGCATGTAGTACAGGTGGCGATGGAGTATTGCAGCCGCATGCAGTATGGGTGGTGGAATGTTGCAGCGGCATGTGGTATGGGTGGTGATGGAGGATTGCAGCGGCATGCTGTATGGGTGGTGATGGAGTATTGCAGCAGCATGTGGTACAGGTGGTGATGGAGGATTGGAGCAGCATGTGGCATGGGTGGTGATGGAGGATTGGAGTGGCATGTGATACGGGTGGTGATGGAGGATTGGAGAGGCATGTGGTACGGGTGGTGATGGAGTATTGCAGCAGCATGTGGTATGGGTGGTGATGGAGGATTGGAGCGGCATGTGGTATCAGTGGTGATGGAGGATTGCAGCGGCATGTGGTATGGGTGGTGATGGAGGATTGCAGCGGCATGTGGTAACGGTGGGGATGGAGTATTGCAGTGGCATGTGGTATGGGTGGTGATGGAGGATTGCAGCGGCATGTGGTATGGGTGGTGATGGAGGATTGCAGCGGCATGTAGTACAGGTGGCGATGGAGTATTGCAGCCGCATGCAGTATGGGTGGTGGAATGTTGCAGCGGCATGTGGTATGGGTGGTGATGGAGGATTGCAGTGGCATGTTGTATGGGTGTGATGGAGTAGTGCAGTGGCATGTGGTACGGGTGATGATGGAGAATTGGAGCGGCATGTGGTATGGGTGGTGATGGATGATTGCAACAGCATGTGGTATGGGTGGTGATGGAGTATTGCAGTGGCATGTGGTATGGGTGGTGATGGAGGATTGCAGCAGCATGTGGTACAGGTGGTAATGGAGTATTGCAGCGGCATGTGGTATGGGTGGTGATGGAGGATTGCAGAGGCATGTGGTATGGGTGGTGATGGAGGATTGCAGCGGCATGTGTTACGGGTGGTGGAGGATTGGAGAGGCATGTGGTATGTGTGGTGATGGAGGATAGCAGCGGCATGTGGTACAGGTGGTGATGGAGGATTGCAGTGGCATGTGGTACGGGTGGTGATGGAGGATTGGAGGGGCATGTGGTATGGGTGGTGGTGGAGTATTGCAGCAGCATGTGGTATGGGTGGTGGTGGAGTATTGCAGCGGTATGTGGTATGGCTGGTGATGGAGGATTGGAGCGGCATGTGGTATGGGTGGTGATGGAGGATTGCAGCGGCATGCTGTATGGGTGGTGATGGAGTATTGCTGCCGCATGTGGGACGGGTGGTGATGGAGTATTGCAGCAGCATGTGGTACGGGTGGTGATGGAGGATTGGAGCAGCATGTGGCATGGGTGGTGATGGAGGATTGGAGTGGCATGTGATACGGGTGGTGATGGAGGATTGGAGAGGCATGTGGTACGGGTGGTGATGGAGTATTGCAGCGGCATGTGGTACGGGTGGTGATGGAGGATTGGAGAGGCATGTGGTACGGGTGGTGATGGGGGGTTGGAGAGACATGTTGTATGGGTGGTGATGGAGTAGTGCAGCGCAATGTGGTAAGGGTGGTGATGGAGAATTGGAGCGGCATGTGGTATGGGTGGTGATGGATGATTGCAACGTCATGTGGTATGGGTGGTGATGGATGATTGCAGTGGCATGTGGTATGGGTGGTGATGGAGGATTGCAGCAGCATGTGGTACAGGTGGTGATGGAGGATGGGAGATGCATGTGGTATGGGTGATGATGGAGGATTGCAGCGGCATGTGGTACGAGTGGTAATGGAGGATTGGAGAGGCATGTGGTATGTGTGGCGATGGAGTATTGTAGCAGCATGTGGTACGGGTGGCGATGGAGGATTGGAGAGGCATGTGGTATGTGTGGTGATGGAGTATTGCAGCGGCATGTGGTACAGGTGGTGATGGAGGATAGGAGAGGCATGTGGTATGGGTGGTGATGGAGGATAGGAGAGGCATGTGGTATGGGTGGTGATGGATTATTGCAGCAGCATGGGGTATGGGTGGTGATGGAATATTGCAGCGGCATGTGGTATGGGTGGTGATGGAGGATTGCAGTGGCATGTTGTATGGGTGGTGATGGAGTAGTGCAGCGGCATGTGGTATGGGAGTTGATGGAGGATTGGAGCGGCATGTGGTATGGGTGGTGATGGAGGATTGCAGCGGCATGTGGTATGGTTGGTGATGGAGTATTGCAGCGGCATGTGGTATGGGTGGTGATGGAGTATTGCAGTGGCATGTGGTATGGGTGGTGATGGAGGATTGGAGAGGCGTGTGGTACAGGTGGTGATGAAGTATTGCAGCGGCATGTGGTATAGGTGGTGATGGAGGATTGCAGCAGCATGTGGTATAGGTGGTGATGGAGGATTGCAGCGGCCTGTGGTACGGGTGGCAATGGAGTATTGCTGCCGCATGCTGTATGGGTCGTGGAATATTGCAGCAGCATGTGGTATGGGTGGTGATGCAGGATTGCAGTGGTATGTGGTACGGGTGGTGATGGAGGATTTGAGAGGCATGTGGTACGGGTGGTGGAGTATTGCAGCGGCATGTGGTATGGGTGGTGATGGAGGATTGCAGTGGCATGTGGTACGGGTGGTGATGGAGGATTGCAGCAGCATGTGGTACGGGTGGTGATGGAGTATTGCAGCGGTATGTGGTATGGGTGGTGATGGAGGATTGCAGCGGCATGTGGTATGGGTGGTGATGGAAGATTGCAGCGGCATGTGGTATGGGTGGTGATGGAGGAATGCAGCAGCATGTGGTATGGGTGGTGATGGATTATTGCAGCAGCATGGGGTATGGGTGGTGTTGGAGGATTGCAGCGGCAAGTGGTATGGGTGGTAATGGAGTATTGCAGCGGCATGCAGTATGGGTGGTGGAATATTGCAGCGGCATGTGGTATGGGTGGTGATGGAGGATTGCAGTGGCATTTTGTATGGGTGGTGATGGAGTAGTGCAGCGGCATGTGGTACGGGTGATGATGGAGAATTGGAGCGGCATGTGGTATGGGTGGTAATGGATGATTGCAACGGCATGTGGTATGGGTGGTGATGGATGATTGCAACGGCATGTGGTATGGGTGGTGATGGAGTATTGCAGTGGCATGTGGTATGGGTGGTGATGGAGGATTGCAGCAGCATGTGGTACAGGTGGTAATGGAGTATTGCAGTGTCATGTGGTATGGGTGGTGATGGAGGATTGCAGCGGCATGTGGTATGGGTGGTGATAGAGGATTGCAGCGGCATGTGTTACGGGTGGTGGAGGATTGGAGAGGCATGTGGTATGTGTGGTGATGGAGGATAGCAGCGGCATGTGGTACAGGTGGTGATGGAGGATTGCAGTGGCATGTGGTACGGGTGGTGATGGAGGATTGGAGAGGCATGTGGTATGGGTGGTGGTGGAGTATTGCAGCAGCATGTGGTATGGGTGGTGGTGGAGTATTGCAGCGGCATGTGGTATGGCTGGTGATGGAGGATTGGAGCAGCATGTGGTATGGGTGGTGATGGAGGATTGGAGCAGCATGTGGCATGGGTGGTGATGGAGGATTGGAGTGGCATGTGATACGGGTGGTGATGGAGGATTGGAGAGGCATGTGGTATGGGTGGTGATGGAGTATTGCAGCGGCATGTGGTATGGGTGGTGATGGAGGATTGGAGAGGCATGTGGTACGGGTGGTGATGGAGGGTTGGAGAGGCATGTTGTATGGGTGGTGATGGAGTAGTGCAGCGGCATGTGGTATGGGTGGTGATGGATGATTGCAACAGCATGTGGTATGGGTGGTGATGGATGATTGCAACGGCATGTGGTATGGGTGGTGATGGAGTATTGCTGTGGCATGTGGTACGTGTGGTGATGGAGAATTGGAGAGGCATGTGGAATGGGTGGTGATGGAGGATTGGAGAGGCATGTGGTATGGGTGGTCATGGAGGATTGCAGCGGCATGTGGTACGGGTGGTGATGGAGGATTGGAGCGGCATGTATTACAGGTGGTTATGGAGGATTGGAGAGGCATGTGGTACGGGTGGTGATGGAGGATTGGTGAGGCATGTTGTATGGGTGGTGATGGAGGATTGCAGCGGCATGTGGTACGTTTGGTGATGGAGGATTGCGGTGGCATGTGGTACGGGTGGTAATGGAGTATTACAGCAGCATGTGGTATGGGTGGTGATGGAGGATTGGAGCAGCATGTGGTATGGGTGGTGATGGAGTATTGCAGCGGTATGTGGTATGGCTGGTGATCGAGGATTGGAGCGGCATGTGGAATGGGTGGTGATGGAGGATTGCAGCGGCATGCTGTATGGGTGGTGATGGAGAATTGCAGCGGCATGTGCTACGGGTGGTCTTGGATGATTGCAGCGGCATGTGGTACAGGTGGTGATGGAGGATTGCAGCGGCATGTGGTACGGGTGGTGATGGAGGATTGGCGAGGCATGTGGTATGGGTGGTGATGGAGGATTGGAGAGGCATGTGGTATGAGTGGTGATGGAGTATTGCAGCAGAATGTGGTACGGGTGGTGGAGTATTGCAGCAGCATGTGGTACGGGTGGTGATGGAGTATTGCAGCAGCATGTGGTATGGGTGGTGATGGAGGATTGCAGAGGCATGTGGTATGGGTGGTGATGGAGTATTGCAGAGGCATGTGGTATGGGTGGTGATGGAGGATTGCAGCAGCATGTGGTACGGGTGGTGATGGAGGATTGCAGCGGCATCTGGTACAGGTGGTGATGGAGGATTGGAGAGGCATGTGGTACGGGTGGTGATGGAGGATTGCAACGGCATGTGCTATGGGTGGTGATGGAGTATTGCAGAGGCATGTGGTATGGGTGGTGATGGATGATTGCAGCGGCATGTGGTACGGGTGGTGATGGAGGATTGCAGCGGCATGTGGTATGGGTGGTGATGGAGGATTGCAGCGGCATGTGGTACAGGTGGTGATGGAGGATTGCAGCGGCATGTGGTATGGGTGGTGATGGATGATTGCATTGGCATGTGGTACGAGTGGTGATGGAGGATTGCAGCAGCATGTGGTATGGGTGGTGATGGAGTATTGCAGTGGCATGTGGTATGGGTGGTGATGGAGGATAGCAGTGGCATGTGGTACAGGTGGTGATGGAGGATTGGAGAGGCATGTGGTATGGGTGGTGATGGATTATTGCAGCAGCATGGGGTATGGGTGGTGATGGAATATTGCAGCGGCATGTGGTATGGGTGGTGATGGAGGATTGCAGTGGCATGTTGTATGGGTGGTGATGGAGTAGTGCAGCGGCATGTGGTATGGGAGTTGATGGAGGATTGGAGCGGCATGTGGTATGGGTGGTGATGGAGGATTGCAGCGGCATGTGGTATGGTTGGTGATGGAGTATTGCAGCGGCATGTGGTATGGGTGGTGATGGAGTATTGCAGTGGCATGTGGTATGGGTGGTGATGGAGGATTGGAGAGGCGTGTGGTACAGGTGGTGATGAAGTATTGCAGCGGCATGTGGTATAGGTGGTGATGGAGGATTGCAGCAGCATGTGGTATAGGTGGTGATGGAGGATTGCAGCGGCATGTGGTACGGGTGGCAATGGAGTATTGCTGCCGCATGCTGTATGGGTCGTGGAATATTGCAGCAGCATGTGGTATGGGTGGTGATGCAGGATTGCAGTGGTATGTGGTACGGGTGGTGATGGAGGATTTGAGAGGCATGTGGTACGGGTGGTGGAGTATTGCAGCGGCATGTGGTATGGGTGGTGATGGAGGATTGCAGCGGCATGTGGTACGGGTGGTGATGGAGGATTGCAGCAGCATGTGGTACGGGTGGTGATGGAGTATTGCAGCGGCATGTGGTATGGGTGGTGATGGAGGATTGCAGCGGCATGTGGTATGGGTGGTGATGGAAGATTGCAGCGGCATGTGGTATGGGTGGTGATGGAGGAATGCAGCAGCATGTGGTATGGGTGGTGATGGATTATTGCAGCAGCATGGGGTATGGGTGGTGTTGGAGGATTGCAGCGGCAAGTGGTATGGGTGGTAATGGAGTATTGCAGCGGCATGCAGTATGGGTGGTGGAATATTGCAGCGGCATGTGGTATGGGTGGTGATGGAGGATTGCAGTGGCATGTTGTATGGGTGGTGATGGAGTAGTGCAGCGGCATGTGGTACGGGTGATGATGGAGAATTGGAGCGGCATGTGGTATGGGTGGTAATGGATGATTGCAACGGCATGTGGTATGGGTGGTGATGGATGATTGCAACGGCATGTGGTATGGGTGGTGATGGAGTATTGCAGTGGCATGTGGTATGGATGGTGATGGAGGATTGAAGCAGCATGTGGTACAGGTGGTAATGGAGTATTGCAGTGGCATGTGGTATGGGTGGTGATGGAGGATTGCAGCGGCATGTGGTATGGGTGGTGATAGAGGATTGCAGCGGCATGTGTTACGGGTGGTGGAGGATTGGAGAGGCATGTGGTATGTGTGGTGATGGAGGATAGCAGCGGCATGTGGTACAGGTGGTGATGGAGGATTGCAGTGGCATGTGGTACGGGTGGTGATGGAGGATTGGAGAGGCATGTGGTATGGGTGGTGGTGGAGTATTGCAGCAGCATGTGGTATGGGTGGTGGTGGAGTATTGCAGCGGCATGTGGTATGGCTGGTGATGGAGGATTGGAGCAGCATGTGGTATGGGTGGTGATGGAGGATTGGAGCAGCATGTGGCATGGGTGGTGATGGAGGATTGGAGTGGCATGTGATACGGGTGGTGATGGAGGATTGGAGAGGCATGTGGTATGGGTGGTGATGGAGTATTGCAGCGGCATGTGGTATGGGTGGTGATGGAGGATTGGAGAGGCATGTGGTACGGGTGGTGATGGAGGGTTGGAGAGGCATGTTGTATGGGTGGTGATGGAGTAGTGCAGCGGCATGTGGTATGGGTGGTGATGGATGATTGCAACAGCATGTGGTATGGGTGGTGATGGATGATTGCAACGGCATGTGGTATGGGTGGTGATGGAGTATTGCTGTGGCATGTGGTACGTGTGGTGATGGAGAATTGGAGAGGCATGTGGTATGGGTGGTGATGGAGGATTGGAGAGGCATGTGGTATGGGTGGTCATGGAGGATTGCAGCGGCATGTGGTACGGGTGGTGATGGAGGATTGGAGCGGCATGTATTACAGGTGGTTATGGAGGATTGGAGAGGCATGTGGTACGGGTGGTGATGGAGGATTGGTGAGGCATGTTGTATGGGTGGTGATGGAGGATTGCAGCGGCATGTGGTACGTTTGGTGATGGAGGATTGCGGTGGCATGTGGTACGGGTGGTAATGGAGTATTACAGCAGCATGTGGAATGGGTGGTGATGGAGGATTGCAGCGGCATGCTGTATGGGTGGTGATGGAGAATTGCAGCGGCATGTGGTACGGGTGGTGATGGATGATTGCAGCGGCATGTGGTACAGGTGGTGATGGAGGATTGCAGTGGCATGTGGTACGGGTGGTGATGGAGGATTGGCGAGGCATGTGGTATGGGTGGTGATGGAGGATTGGAGAGGCATGTGGTATGAGTGGTGATGGAGTATTGCAGCAGAATGTGGTACGGGTGGTGGAGTATTGCAGCAGCATGTGGTACGGGTGGTGATGGAGTATTGCAGCAGCATGTGGTATGGGTGGTGATGGAGGATTGCATTGGCATGTGGTACGAGTGGTGATGGAGGATTGCAGCAGCATGTGGTACGGGTGGTGATGGAGGATTGCAGCGGCATCTGGTACAGGTGGTGATGGAGGATTGCAGCGGCATGTGGTATGGGTGGTGATGGATGATTGCATTGGCATGTGGTACGAGTGGTGATGGAGGATTGCAGCAGCATGTGGTATGGGTGGTGATGGAGAATTGCAGTGGCATGTGGTATGAGTGGTGATGGAGGATAGCAGTGGCATGTGGTACAGGTGGTGATGGAGGATTGCAGCGGCATGTGGTATGAGTGGTGATGTAGTATTTCAGCGGCATGTGGTGATGGAGGATTGCAGCGGCATGTGGTATGGGTGGTGATGGAGTATTGCAGCGGCATGTGGTATGGGTGGTGATGGAGGATTGCAGCGGCATGTGGTATGGGTGGTGATGGAGGATTGCAGCGGCATGTAGTACAGGTGGCGATGGAGTATTGCAGCCGCATGCAGTATGGGTGGTGGAATGTTGCAGCGGCATGTGGTATGGGTGGTGATGGAGGATTGCAGCGGCATGCTGTATGGGTGATGATGGAGTATTGCAGCAGCATGTGGTACAGGTGGTGATGGAGGATTGGAGCAGCATGTGGCATGGGTGGTGATGGAGGATTGGAGTGGCATGTGATACGGGTGGTGATGGAGGATTGGAGAGGCATGTGGTATGGGTGGTCATGGAGGATTGCAGCGGCATGTGGTACGGGTGGTGATGGAGGATTGGAGCGGCATGTATTACAGGTGGTTATGGAGGATTGGAGAGGCATGTGGTACGGGTGGTGATGGAGGATTGGTGAGGCATGTTGTATGGGTGGTGATGGAGGATTGCAGCGGCATGTGGTACGTTTGGTGATGGAGGATTGCGGTGGCATGTGGTACGGGTGGTAATGGAGTATTACAGCAGCATGTGGTATGGGTGGTGATGGAGGATTGGAGCAGCATGTGGTATGGGTGGTGATGGAGTATTGCAGCGGTATGTGGTATGGCTGGTGATCGAGGATTGGAGCGGCATGTGGAATGGGTGGTGATGGAGGATTGCAGCGGCATGCTGTATGGGTGGTGATGGAGAATTGCAGCGGCATGTGGTACGGGTGGTGATGGATGATTGCAGCGGCATGTGGTACAGGTGGTGATGGAGGATTGCAGCGGCATGTGGTACGGGTGGTGATGGAGGATTGGCGAGGCATGTGGTATGGGTGGTGATGGAGGATTGGAGAGGCATGTGGTATGAGTGGTGATGGAGTATTGCAGCAGAATGTGGTACGGGTGGTGGAGTATTGCAGCAGCATGTGGTACGGGTGGTGATGGAGTATTGCAGCAGCATGTGGTATGGGTGGTGATGGAGGATTGCAGAGGCATGTGGTGTGGGTGGTGATGGAGTATTGCAGAGGCATGTGGTATGGGTGGTGATGGAGGATTGTAGCAGCATGTGGTACGGGTGTTGATGGAGGATTGCAGCGGCATCTGGTACAGGTGGTGATGGAGGATTGGAGAGGCATGTGGTACGGGTGGTGATGGAGGATTGCAACGGCATGTGCTATGGGTGGTGATGGAGTATTGCAGAGGCATGTGGTATGGGTGGTGATGGATGATTGCAGCGGCATGTGGTACGGGTGGTGATGGAGGATTGCAGCGGCATGTGGTATGGGTGGTGATGGAGGATTGCAGCGGCATGTGGTACGGGTGGTGATGGAGGATTGCAGCGGCATGGGGTATGGGTGGTGATGGATGATTGCATTGGCATGTGGTACGAGTGGTGATGGAGGATTGCAGCAGCATGTGGTATGGGTGGTGATGGAGTATTGCAGTGGCATGTGGTATGGGTGGTGATGGAGGATAGCAGTGGCATGTGGTACAGGTGGTGATGGAGGATTGCAGCGGCATGTGGTATGAGTAGTGATGTAGTATTTCAGCGGCATGTGGTGATGGAGGATTGCAGCGGCATGTGGTATGGGTGGTGATGGAGTATTGCAGCGGCATGTGGTATGGGTGGTGATGGAGGATTGCAGCGGCATGTGGTATGGGTGGTGATGGAGGATTGCAGCGGCATGTAGTACAGGTGGCGATGGAGTATTGCAGCCGCATGCAGTATGGGTGGTGGAATGTTGCAGCGGCATGTGGTATGGGTGGTGATGGAGGATTGCAGCGGCATGCTGTATGGGTGATGATGGAGTATTGCAGCAGCATGTGGTACAGGTGGTGATGGAGGATTGGAGCAGCATGTGGCATGGGTGGTGATGGAGGATTGGAGTGGCATGTGATACGGGTGGTGATGGAGGATTGGAGAGGCATGTGGTACGGGTGGTGATGGAGTATTGCAGCAGCATGTGGTATGGGTGGTGATGGAGGATTGGAGCGGCATGTGGTATCAGTGGTGATGGAGGATTGCAGCGGCATGTGGTATGGGTGGTGATGGCGGATTGCAGCGGCATGTGGTAACGGTGGGGATGGAGTATTGCAGTGGCATGTGGTATGGGTGGTGATGGAGGATAAGAGAGGCATGTGGTATGGGTGGTGATGGAGTATTGCAGCGGCATGTGGTATGGGTGGTGATGGAGTATTGCACGGGCATGTGGTATGGGTGGTGATGGAGGATTGCAGCGGCATGTGGTATGGGTGGTGATGGAGGATTGCAGCGGCATGTAGTACAGGTGGCGATGGAGTATTGCAGCCGCATGCAGTATGGGTGGTGGAATGTTGCAGCGGCATGTGGTATGGGTGGTGATGGAGGATTGCAGCGGCATGCTGTATGGGTGGTGATGGAGTATTGCAGCAGCATGTGGTACAGGTGGTGATGGAGGATTGGAGCAGCATGTGGCATGGGTGGTGATGGAGGATTGGAGTGGCATGTGATACGGGTGGTGATGGAGGATTGGAGAGGCATGTGGTACGGGTGGTGATGGAGTATTGCAGCAGCATGTGGTATGGGTGGTGATGGAGGATTGGAGCGGCATGTGGTATCAGTGGTGATGGAGGATTGCAGCGGCATGTGGTATGGGTGGTGATGGAGGATTGCAGCGGCATGTGGTAACGGTGGGGATGGAGTATTGCAGTGGCATGTGGTATGGGTGGTGATGGAGGATAAGAGAGGCATGTGGTATGTGTGGTGATGGAGTATTGCAGCGGCATGTGGTATGGGTGGTGATGGAGTATTGCACGGGCATGTGGTATGGGTGGTGATGGAGGATTGCAGCGGCATGTGGTATGGGTGGTGATGGAGGATTGCAGCGGCATGTAGTACAGGTGGCGATGGAGTATTGCAGCCGCATGCAGTATGGGTGGTGGAATGTTGCAGCGGCATGTGGTATGGGTGGTGATGGAGGATTGCAGTGGCATGTTGTATGGGTGTGATGGAGTAGTGCAGTGGCATGTGGTACGGGTGATGATGGAGAATTGGAGCGGCATGTGGTATGGGTGGTGATGGATGATTGCAACAGCATGTGGTATGGGTGGTGATGGAGTATTGCAGTGGCATGTGGTATGGGTGGTGATGGAGGATTGCAGCAGCATGTGGTACAGGTGGTAATGGAGTATTGCAGCGGCATGTGGTATGGGTGGTGATGGAGGATTGCAGAGGCATGTGGTATGGGTGGTGATGGAGGATTGCAGCGGCATGTGTTACGGGTGGTGGAGGATTGGAGAGGCATGTGGTATGTGTGGTGATGGAGGATAGCAGCGGCATGTGGTACAGGTGGTGATGGAGGATTGCAGTGGCATGTGGTACGGGTGGTGATGGAGGATTGGAGGGGCATGTGGTATGGGTGGTGGTGGAGTATTGCAGCAGCATGTGGTATGGGTGGTGGTGGAGTATTGCAGCGGTATGTGGTATGGCTGGTGATGGAGGATTGGAGCGGCATGTGGTATGGGTGGTGATGGAGGATTGCAGCGGCATGCTGTATGGGTGGTGATGGAGTATTGCTGCCGCATGTGGGACGGGTGGTGATGGAGTATTGCAGCAGCATGTGGTACGGGTGGTGATGGAGGATTGGAGCAGCATGTGGCATGGGTGGTGATGGAGGATTGGAGTGGCATGTGATACGGGTGGTGATGGAGGATTGGAGAGGCATGTGGTACGGGTGGTGATGGAGTATTGCAGCGGCATGTGGTACGGGTGGTGATGGAGGATTGGAGAGGCATGTGGTACGGGTGGTGATGGGGGGTTGGAGAGGCATGTTGTATGGGTGGTGATGGAGTAGTGCAGCGCAATGTGGTAAGGGTGGTGATGGAGAATTGGAGCGGCATGTGGTATGGGTGGTGATGGATGATTGCAACGTCATGTGATATGGGTGGTGATGGATGATTGCAGTGGCATGTGGTATGGGTGGTGATGGAGGATTGCAGCAGCATGTGGTACAGGTGGTGATGGAGGATGGGAGATGCATGTGGTATGGGTGATGATGGAGGATTGCAGCGGCATGTGGTACGAGTGGTAATGGAGGATTGGAGAGGCATGTGGTATGTGTGGCGATGGAGTATTGTAGCAGCATGTGGTACGGGTGGCGATGGAGGATTGGAGAGGCATGTGGTATGTGTGGTGATGGAGTATTGCAGCGGCATGTGGTACAGGTGGTGATGGAGGATAGGAGAGGCATGTGGTATGGGTGGTGATGGAGGATAGGAGAGGCATGTGGTATGGGTGGTGATGGATTATTGCAGCAGCATGGGGTATGGGTGGTGATGGAATATTGCAGCGGCATGTGGTATGGGTGGTGATGGAGGATTGCAGTGGCATGTTGTATGGGTGGTGATGGAGTAGTGCAGCGGCATGTGGTATGGGAGTTGATGGAGGATTGGAGCGGCATGTGGTATGGGTGGTGATGGAGGATTGCAGCGGCATGTGGTATGGTTGGTGATGGAGTATTGCAGCGGCATGTGGTATGGGTGGTGATGGAGTATTGCAGTGGCATGTGGTATGGGTGGTGATGGAGGATTGGAGAGGCGTGTGGTACAGGTGGTGATGAAGTATTGCAGCGGCATGTGGTATAGGTGGTGATGGAGGATTGCAGCAGCATGTGGTATAGGTGGTGATGGAGGATTGCAGCGGCCTGTGGTACGGGTGGCAATGGAGTATTGCTGCCGCATGCTGTATGGGTCGTGGAATATTGCAGCAGCATGTGGTATGGGTGGTGATGCAGGATTGCAGTGGTATGTGGTACGGGTGGTGATGGAGGATTTGAGAGGCATGTGGTACGGGTGGTGGAGTATTGCAGCGGCATGTGGTATGGGTGGTGATGGAGGATTGCAGTGGCATGTGGTACGGGTGGTGATGGAGGATTGCAGCAGCATGTGGTACGGGTGGTGATGGAGTATTGCAGCGGTATGTGGTATGGGTGGTGATGGAGGATTGCAGCGGCATGTGGTATGGGTGGTGATGGAAGATTGCAGCGGCATGTGGTATGGGTGGTGATGGAGGAATGCAGCAGCATGTGGTATGGGTGGTGATGGATTATTGCAGCAGCATGGGGTATGGGTGGTGTTGGAGGATTGCAGCGGCAAGTGGTATGGGTGGTAATGGAGTATTGCAGCGGCATGCAGTATGGGTGGTGGAATATTGCAGCGGCATGTGGTATGGGTGGTGATGGAGGATTGCAGTGGCATGTTGTATGGGTGGTGATGGAGTAGTGCAGCGGCATGTGGTACGGGTGATGATGGAGAATTGGAGCGGCATGTGGTATGGGTGGTAATGGATGATTGCAACGGCATGTGGTATGGGTGGTGATGGATGATTGCAACGGCATGTGGTATGGGTGGTGATGGAGTATTGCAGTGGCATGTGGTATGGGTGGTGATGGAGGATTGCAGCAGCATGTGGTACAGGTGGTAATGGAGTATTGCAGTGGCATGTGGTATGGGTGGTGATGGAGGATTGCAGCGGCATGTGGTATGGGTGGTGATAGAGGATTGCAGCGGCATGTGTTACGGGTGGTGGAGGATTGGAGAGGCATGTGGTATGTGTGGTGATGGAGGATAGCAGCGGCATGTGGTACAGGTGGTGATGGAGGATTGCAGTGGCATGTGGTACGGGTGGTGATGGAGGATTGGAGAGGCATGTGGTATGGGTGGTGGTGGAGTATTGCAGCAGCATGTGGTATGGGTGGTGGTGGAGTATTGCAGCGGCATGTGGTATGGCTGGTGATGGAGGATTGGAGCAGCATGTGGTATGGGTGGTGATGGAGGATTGGAGCAGCATGTGGCATGGGTGGTGATGGAGGATTGGAGTGGCATGTGATACGGGTGGTGATGGAGGATTGGAGAGGCATGTGGTATGGGTGGTGAGTGAGTATTGCAGCGGCATGTGGTATGGGTGGTGATGGAGGATTGGAGAGGCATGTGGTACGGGTGGTGATGGAGGGTTGGAGAGGCATGTTGTATGGGTGGTGATGGAGTAGTGCAGCGGCATGTGGTATGGGTGGTGATGGATGATTGCAACAGCATGTGGTATGGGTGGTGATGGATGATTGCAACGGCATGTGGTATGGGTGGTGATGGAGTATTGCTGTGGCATGTGGTACGTGTGGTGATGGAGAATTGGAGAGGCATGTGGTATGGGTGGTGATGGAGGATTGGAGAGGCATGTGGTATGGGTGGTCATGGAGGATTGCAGCGGCATGTGGTACGGGTGGTGATGGAGGATTGGAGCGGCATGTATTACAGGTGGTTATGGAGGATTGGAGAGGCATGTGGTACGGGTGGTGATGGAGGATTGGTGAGGCATGTTGTATGGGTGGTGATGGAGGATTGCAGCGGCATGTGGTACGTTTGGTGATGGAGGATTGCGGTGGCATGTGGTACGGGTGGTAATGGAGTATTACAGCAGCATGTGGTATGGGTGGTGATGGAGGATTGGAGCAGCATGTGGTATGGGTGGTGATGGAGTATTGCAGCGGTATGTGGTATGGCTGGTGATCGAGGATTGGAGCGGCATGTGGAATGGGTGGTGATGGAGGATTGCAGCGGCATGCTGTATGGGTGGTGATGGAGAATTGCAGCGGCATGTGGTACGGGTGGTCTTGGATGATTGCAGCGGCATGTGGTACAGGTGGTGATGGAGGATTGCAGCGGCATGTGGTACGGGTGGTGATGGAGGATTGGCGAGGCATGTGGTATGGGTGGTGATGGAGGATTGGAGAGGCATGTGGTATGAGTGGTGATGGAGTATTGCAGCAGAATGTGGTACGGGTGGTGGAGTATTGCAGCAGCATGTGGTACGGGTGGTGATGGAGTATTGCAGCAGCATGTGGTATGGGTGGTGATGGAGGATTGCAGAGGCATGTGGTATGGGTGGTGATGGAGTATTGCAGAGGCATGTGGTATGGGTGGTGATGGAGGATTGCAGCAGCATGTGGTACGGGTGGTGATGGAGGATTGCAGCGGCATCTGGTACAGGTGGTGATGGAGGATTGGAGAGGTATGTGGTACGGGTGGTGATGGAGGATTGCAACGGCATGTGCTATGGGTGGTGATGGAGTATTGCAGAGGCATGTGGTATGGGTGGTGATGGATGATTGCAGCGGCATGTGGTACGGGTGGTGATGGAGGATTGCAGCGGCATGTGGTATGGGTGGTGATGGAGGATTGCAGCGGCATGTGGTACGGGTGGTGATGGAGGATTGCAGCGGCATGTGGTATGGGTGGTGATGGATGATTGCATTGGCATGTGGTACGAGTGGTGATGGAGGATTGCAGCAGCATGTGGTATGGGTGGTGATGGAGTATTGCAGTGGCATGTGGTATGGGTGGTGATGGAGGATAGCAGTGGCATGTGGTACAGGTGGTGATGGAGGATTGGAGAGGCATGTGGTATGGGTGGTGATGGATTATTGCAGCAGCATGGGGTATGGGTGGTGATGGAATATTGCAGCGGCATGTGGTATGGGTGGTGATGGAGGATTGCAGTGGCATGTTGTATGGGTGGTGATGGAGTAGTGCAGCGGCATGTGGTATGGGAGTTGATGGAGGATTGGAGCGGCATGTGGTATGGGTGGTGATGGAGGATTGCAGCGGCATGTGGTATGGTTGGTGATGGAGTATTGCAGCGGCATGTGGTATGGGTGGTGATGGAGTATTGCAGTGGCATGTGGTATGGGTGGTGATGGAGGATTGGAGAGGCGTGTGGTACAGGTGGTGATGAAGTATTGCAGCGGCATGTGGTATAGGTGGTGATGGAGGATTGCAGCAGCATGTGGTATAGGTGGTGATGGAGGATTGCAGCGGCATGTGGTACGGGTGGCAATGGAGTATTGCTGCCGCATGCTGTATGGGTCGTGGAATATTGCAGCAGCATGTGGTATGGGTGGTGATGCAGGATTGCAGTGGTATGTGGTACGGGTGGTGATGGAGGATTTGAGAGGCATGTGGTACGGGTGGTGGAGTATTGCAGCGGCATGTGGTATGGGTGGTGATGGAGGATTGCAGCGGCATGTGGTACGGGTGGTGATGGAGGATTGCAGCAGCATGTGGTACGGGTGGTGATGGAGTATTGCAGCGGCATGTGGTATGGGTGGTGATGGAGGATTGCAGCGGCATGTGGTATGGGTGGTGATGGAAGATTGCAGCGGCATGTGGTATGGGTGGTGATGGAGGAATGCAGCAGCATGTGGTATGGGTGGTGATGGATTATTGCAGCAGCATGGGGTATGGGTGGTGTTGGAGGATTGCAGCGGCAAGTGGTATGGGTGGTAATGGAGTATTGCAGCGGCATGCAGTATGGGTGGTGGAATATTGCAGCGGCATGTGGTATGGGTGGTGATGGAGGATTGCAGTGGCATGTTGTATGGGTGGTGATGGAGTAGTGCAGCGGCATGTGGTACGGGTGATGATGGAGAATTGGAGCGGCATGTGGTATGGGTGGTAATGGATGATTGCAACGGCATGTGGTATGGGTGGTGATGGATGATTGCAACGGCATGTGGTATGGGTGGTGATGGAGTATTGCAGTGGCATGTGGTATGGATGGTGATGGAGGATTGAAGCAGCATGTGGTACAGGTGGTAATGGAGTATTGCAGTGGCATGTGGTATGGGTGGTGATGGAGGATTGCAGCGGCATGTGGTATGGGTGGTGATAGAGGATTGCAGCGGCATGTGTTACGGGTGGTGGAGGATTGGAGAGGCATGTGGTATGTGTGGTGATGGAGGATAGCAGCGGCATGTGGTACAGGTGGTGATGGAGGATTGCAGTGGCATGTGGTACGGGTGGTGATGGAGGATTGGAGAGGCATGTGGTATGGGTGGTGGTGGAGTATTGCAGCAGCATGTGGTATGGGTGGTGGTGGAGTATTGCAGCGGCATGTGGTATGGCTGGTGATGGAGGATTGGAGCAGCATGTGGTATGGGTGGTGATGGAGGATTGGAGCAGCATGTGGCATGGTTGGTGATGGAGGATTGGAGTGGCATGTGATACGGGTGGTGATGGAGGATTGGAGAGGCATGTGGTATGGGTGGTGATGGAGTATTGCAGCGGCATGTGGTATGGGTGGTGATGGAGGATTGGAGAGGCATGTGGTACGGGTGGTGATGGAGGGTTGGAGAGGCATGTTGTATGGGTGGTGATGGAGTAGTGCAGCGGCATGTGGTATGGGTGGTGATGGATGATTGCAACAGCATGTGGTATGGGTGGTGATGGATGATTGCAACGGCATGTGGTATGGGTGGTGATGGAGTATTGCTGTGGCATGTGGTACGTGTGGTGATGGAGAATTGGAGAGGCATGTGGTATGGGTGGTGATGGAGGATTGGAGAGGCATGTGGTATGGGTGGTCATGGAGGATTGCAGCGGCATGTGGTACGGGTGGTGATGGAGGATTGGAGCGGCATGTATTACAGGTGGTTATGGAGGATTGGAGAGGCATGTGGTACGGGTGGTGATGGAGGATTGGTGAGGCATGTTGTATGGGTGGTGATGGAGGATTGCGGTGGCATGTGGTACGGGTGGTAATGGAGTATTACAGCAGCATGTGGAATGGGTGGTGATGGAGGATTGCAGCGGCATGCTGTATGGGTGGTGATGGAGAATTGCAGCGGCATGTGGTACGGGTGGTGATGGATGATTGCAGCGGCATGTGGTACAGGTGGTGATGGAGGATTGCAGTGGCATGTGGTACGGGTGGTGATGGAGGATTGGCGAGGCATGTGGTATGGGTGGTGATGGAGGATTGGAGAGGCATGTGGTATGAGTGGTGATGGAGTATTGCAGCAGAATGTGGTACGGGTGGTGGAGTATTGCAGCAGCATGTGGTACGGGTGGTGATGGAGTATTGCAGCAGCATGTGGTATGGGTGGTGATGGAGGATTGCATTGGCATGTGGTACGAGTGGTGATGGAGGATTGCAGCAGCATGTGGTACGGGTGGTGATGTAGGATTGCAGCGGCATCTGGTACAGGTGGTGATGGAGGATTGCAGCGGCATGTGGTATGGGTGGTGATGGATGATTGCATTGGCATGTGGTACGAGTGGTGATGGAGGATTGCAGCAGCATGTGGTATGGGTGGTGATGGAGAATTGCAGTGGCATGTGGTATGAGTGGTGATGGAGGATAGCAGTGGCATGTGGTACAGGTGGTGATGGAGGATTGCAGCGGCATGTGGTATGAGTGGTGATGTAGTATTTCAGCGGCATGTGGTGATGGAGGATTGCAGCGGCATGTGGTATGGGTGGTGATGGAGTATTGCAGCGGCATGTGGTATGGGTGGTGATGGAGGATTGCAGCGGCATGTGGTATGGGTGGTGATGGAGGATTGCAGCGGCATGTAGTACAGGTGGCGATGGAGTATTGCAGCCGCATGCAGTATGGGTGGTGGAATGTTGCAGCGGCATGTGGTATGGGTGGTGATGGAGGATTGCAGCGGCATGCTGTATGGGTGATGATGGAGTATTGCAGCAGCATGTGGTACAGGTGGTGATGGAGGATTGGAGCAGCATGTGGCATGGGTGGTGATGGAGGATTGGAGTGGCATGTGATACGGGTGGTGATGGAGGATTGGAGAGGCATGTGGTATGGGTGGTGATGGAGTATTGCAGCAGCATGTGGTATGGGTGGTGATGGAGGATTGGAGCGGCATGTGGTATCAGTGGTGATGGAGGATTGCAGCGGCATGTGGTATGGGTGGTGATGGAGGATTGCAGCGGCATGTGGTAACGGTGGGGATGGAGTATTGCAGTGGCATGTGGTATGGGTGGTGATGGAGGATAAGAGAGGCATGTGGTATGGGTGGTGATGGAGTATTGCAGCGGCATGTGGTATGGGTGGTGATG
This sequence comes from Ambystoma mexicanum, assembly GCF_040938575.1. Classification (NCBI taxonomy): domain Eukaryota; kingdom Metazoa; phylum Chordata; class Amphibia; order Caudata; family Ambystomatidae; genus Ambystoma; species Ambystoma mexicanum. The sequence continues at coordinate 58,874,614 of NC_090938.1, forward strand.
GAGTATTGCACGGGCATGTGGTATGGGTGGTGATGGAGGATTGCAGCGGCATGTGGTATGGGTGGTGATGGAGGATTGCAGCGGCATGTAGTACAGGTGGCGATGGAGTATTGCAGCCGCATGCAGTATGGGTGGTGGAATGTTGCAGCGGCATGTGGTATGGGTGGTGATGGAGGATTGCAGCGGCATGCTGTATGGGTGGTGATGGAGTATTGCAGCAGCATGTGGTACAGGTGGTGATGGAGGATTGGAGCAGCATGTGGCATGGGTGGTGATGGAGGATTGGAGTGGCATGTGATACGGGTGGTGATGGAGGATTGGAGAGGCATGTGGTACGGGTGGTGATGGAGTATTGCAGCAGCATGTGGTATGGGTGGTGATGGAGGATTGGAGCGGCATGTGGTATCAGTGGTGATGGAGGATTGCAGCGGCATGTGGTATGGGTGGTGATGGAGGATTGCAGCGGCATGTGGTAACGGTGGGGATGGAGTATTGCAGTGGCATGTGGTATGGGTGGTGATGGAGGATAAGAGAGGCATGTGGTATGTGTGGTGATGGAGTATTGCAGCGGCATGTGGTATGGGTGGTGATGGAGTATTGCACGGGCATGTGGTATGGGTGGTGATGGAGGATTGCAGCGGCATGTGGTATGGGTGGTGATGGAGGATTGCAGCGGCATGTAGTACAGGTGGCGATGGAGTATTGCAGCCGCATGCAGTATGGGTGGTGGAATGTTGCAGCGGCATGTGGTATGGGTGGTGATGGAGGATTGCAGTGGCATGTTGTATGGGTGTGATGGAGTAGTGCAGTGGCATGTGGTACGGGTGATGATGGAGAATTGGAGCGGCATGTGGTATGGGTGGTGATGGATGATTGCAACAGCATGTGGTATGGGAGGTGATGGAGTATTGCAGTGGCATGTGGTATGGGTGGTGATGGAGGATTGCAGCAGCATGTGCTACAGGTGGTAATGGAGTATTGCAGCGGCATGTGGTATGGGTGGTGATGGAGGATTGCAGAGGCATGTGGTATGGGTGGTGATGGAGGATTGCAGCGGCATGTGTTACGGGTGGTGGAGGATTGGAGAGGCATGTGGTATGTGTGGTGATGGAGGATAGCAGCGGCATGTGGTACAGGTGGTGATGGAGGATTGCAGTGGCATGTGGTACGGGTGGTGATGGAGGATTGGAGGGGCATGTGGTATGGGTGGTGGTGGGGTATTGCAGCAGCATGTGGTATGGGTGGTGGTGGAGTATTGCAGCGGTATGTGGTATGGCTGGTGATGGAGGATTGGAGCGGCATGTGGTATGGGTGGTGATGGAGGATTGCAGCGGCATGCTGTATGGGTGGTGATGGAGTATTGCTGCCGCATGTGGGACGGGTGGTGATGGAGTATTGCAGCAGCATGTGGTACGGGTGGTGATGGAGGATTGGAGCAGCATGTGGCATGGGTGGTGATGGAGGATTGGAGTGGCATGTGATACGGGTGGTGATGGAGGATTGGAGAGGCATGTGGTACGGGTGGTGATGGAGTATTGCAGCGGCATGTGGTACGGGTGGTGATGGAGGATTGGAGAGGCATGTGGTACGGGTGGTGATGGGGGGTTGGAGAGGCATGTTGTATGGGTGGTGATGGAGTAGTGCAGCGCAATGTGGTAAGGGTGGTGATGGAGAATTGGAGCGGCATGTGGTATGGGTGGTGATGGATGATTGCAACGTCATGTGGTATGGGTGGTGATGGATGATTGCAGTGGCATGTGGTATGGGTGGTGATGGAGGATTGCAGCAGCATGTGGTACAGGTGGTGATGGAGGATGGGAGATGCATGTGGTATGGGTGATGATGGAGGATTGCAGCGGCATGTGGTACGAGTGGTAATGGAGGATTGGAGAGGCATGTGGTATGTGTGGCGATGGAGTATTGTAGCAGCATGTGGTACGGGTGGCGATGGAGGATTGGAGAGGCATGTGGTATGTGTGGTGATGGAGTATTGCAGCGGCATGTGGTACAGGTGGTGATGGAGGATAGGAGAGGCATGTGGTATGGGTGGTGATGGAGGATAGGAGAGGCATGTGGTATGGGTGGTGATGGATTATTGCAGCAGCATGGGGTATGGGTGGTGATGGAATATTGCAGCGGCATGTGGTATGGGTGGTGATGGAGGATTGCAGTGGCATGTTGTATGGGTGGTGATGGAGTAGTGCAGCGGCATGTGGTATGGGAGTTGATGGAGGATTGGAGCGGCATGTGGTATGGGTGGTGATGGAGGATTGCAGCGGCATGTGGTATGGTTGGTGATGGAGTATTGCAGCGGCATGTGGTATGGGTGGTGATGGAGTATTGCAGTGGCATGTGGTATGGGTGGTGATGGAGGATTGGAGAGGCGTGTGGTACAGGTGGTGATGAAGTATTGCAGCGGCATGTGGTATAGGTGGTGATGGAGGATTGCAGCAGCATGTGGTATAGGTGGTGATGGAGGATTGCAGCGGCATGTGGTACGGGTGGCAATGGAGTATTGCTGCCGCATGCTGTATGGGTCGTGGAATATTGCAGCAGCATGTGGTATGGGTGGTGATGCAGGATTGCAGTGGTATGTGGTACGGGTGGTGATGGAGGATTTGAGAGGCATGTGGTACGGGTGGTGGAGTATTGCAGCGGCATGTGGTATGGGTGGTGATGGAGGATTGCAGCGGCATGTGGTACGGGTGGTGATGGAGGATTGCAGCAGCATGTGGTACGGGTGGTGATGGAGTATTGCAGCGGTATGTGGTATGGGTGGTGATGGAGGATTGCAGCGGCATGTGGTATGGGTGGTGATGGAAGATTGCAGCGGCATGTGGTATGGGTGGTGATGGAGGAATGCAGCAGCATGTGGTATGGGTGGTGATGGATTATTGCAGCAGCATGGGGTATGGGTGGTGTTGGAGGATTGCAGCGGCAAGTGGTATGGGTGGTAATGGAGTATTGCAGCGGCATGCAGTATGGGTGGTGGAATATTGCAGCGGCATGTGGTATGGGTGGTGATGGAGGATTGCAGTGGCATGTTGTATGGGTGGTGATGGAGTAGTGCAGCGGCATGTGGTACGGGTGATGATGGAGAATTGGAGCGGCATGTGGTATGGGTGGTAATGGATGATTGCAACGGCATGTGGTATGGGTGGTGATGGATGATTGCAACGGCATGTGGTATGGGTGGTGATGGAGTATTGCAGTGGCATGTGGTATGGGTGGTGATGGAGGATTGCAGCAGCATGTGGTACAGGTGGTAATGGAGTATTGCAGCGGCATGTGGTATGGGTGGTGATAGAGGATTGCAGCGGCATGTGTTACGGGTGGTGGAGGATTGGAGAGGCATGTGGTATGTGTGGTGATGGAGGATAGCAGCGGCATGTGGTACAGGTGGTGATGGAGGATTGCAGTGGCATGTGGTACGGGTGGTGATGGAGGATTGGAGAGGCATGTGGTATGGGTGGTGGTGGAGTATTGCAGCAGCATGTGGTATGGGTGGTGGTGGAGTATTGCAGCGGCATGTGGTATGGCTGGTGATGGAGGATTGGAGCAGCATGTGGTATGGGTGGTGATGGAGGATTGGAGCAGCATGTGGCATGGGTGGTGATGGAGGATTGGAGTGGCATGTGATACGGGTGGTGATGGAGGATTGTAGAGGCATGTGGTATGGGTGGTGATGGAGTATTGCAGCGGCATGTGGTATGGGTGGTGATGGAGGATTGGAGAGGCATGTGGTACGGGTGGTGATGGAGGGTAGGAGAGGCATGTTGTATGGGTGGTGATGGAGTAGTGCAGCGGCATGTGGTATGGGTGGTGATGGATGATTGCAACAGCATGTGGTATGGGTGGTGATGGATGATTGCAACGGCATGTGGTATGGGTGGTGATGGAGTATTGCTGTGGCATGTGGTACATGTGGTGATGGAGAATTGGAGAGGCATGTGGTATGGGTGGTCATGGAGGATTGCAGCGGCATGTGGTACGGGTGGTGATGGAGGATTGGAGCGGCATGTATTACAGGTGGTTATGGAGGATTGGAGAGGCATGTGGTACGGGTGGTGATGGAGGATTGGTGAGGCATGTTGTATGGGTGGTGATGGAGGATTGCAGCGGCATGTGGTACGTTTGGTGATGGAGGATTGCGGTGGCATGTGGTACGGGTGGTAATGGAGTATTACAGCAGCATGTGGTATGGGTGGTGATGGAGGATTGGAGCAGCATGTGGTATGGGTGGTGATGGAGTATTGCAGCGGTATGTGGTATGGCCGGTGATCGAGGATTGGAGCGGCATGTGGAATGGGTGGTGATGGAGGATTGCAGCGGCATTCTGTATGGGTGGTGATGGAGAATTGCAGCGGCATGTGGTACGGGTGGTCTTGGATGATTGCAGCGGCATGTGGTACAGGTGGTGATGGAGGATTGCAGCGGCATGTGGTACGGGTGGTGATGGAGGATTGGCGAGGCATGTGGTATGGGTGGTGATGGAGGATTGGAGAGGCATGTGGTATGAGTGGTGATGGAGTATTGCAGCAGAATGTGGTACGGGTGGTGGAGTATTGCAGCAGCATGTGGTACGGGTGGTGATGGAGTATTGCAGCAGCATGTGGTATGGGTGGTGATGGAGGATTGCAGAGGCATGTGGTATGGGTGGTGATGGAGTATTGCAGAGGCATGTGGTATGGGTGGTGATGGAGGATTGCAGCAGCATGTGGTACGGGTGGTGATGGAGGATTGCAGCGGCATCTGGTACAGGTGGTGATGGAGGATTGGAGAGGCATGTGGTACGGGTGGTGATGGAGGATTGCAACGGCATGTGCTATGGGTGGTGATGGAGTATTGCAGAGGCATGTGGTATGGGTGGTGATGGATGATTGCAGCGGCATGTGGTACGGGTGGTGATGGAGGATTGCAGCGGCATGTGGTATGGGTGGTGATGGAGGATTGCAGCGGCATGTGGTACGGGTGGTGATGGAGGATTGCAGCGGCATGTGGTATGGGTGGTGATGGATGATTGCATTGGCATGTGGTACGAGTGGTGATGGAGGATTGCAGCAGCATGTGGTATGGGTGGTGATGGAGTATTGCAGTGGCATGTGGTATGGGTGGTGATGGAGGATAGCAGTGGCATGTGGTACAGGTGGTGATGGAGGATTGGAGAGGCATGTGGTATGGGTGGTGATGGATTATTGCAGCAGCATGGGGTATGGGTGGTGATGGAATATTGCAGCGGCATGTGGTATGGGTGGTGATGGAGGATTGCAGTGGCATGTTGTATGGGTGGTGATGGAGTAGTGCAGCGGCATGTGGTATGGGAGTTGATGGAGGATTGGAGCGGCATGTGGTATGGGTGGTGATGGAGGATTGCAGCGGCATGTGGTATGGTTGGTGATGGAGTATTGCAGCGGCATGTGGTATGGGTGGTGATGGAGTATTGCAGTGGCATGTGGTATGGGTGGTGATGGAGGATTGGAGAGGCGTGTGGTACAGGTGGTGATGAAGTATTGCAGCGGCATGTGGTATAGGTGGTGATGGAGGATTGCAGCAGCATGTGGTATAGGTGGTGATGGAGGATTGCAGCGGCATGTGGTACGGGTGGCAATGGAGTATTGCTGCCGCATGCTGTATGGGTCGTGGAATATTGCAGCAGCATGTGGTATGGGTGGTGATGCAGGATTGCAGTGGTATGTGGTACGGGTGGTGATGGAGGATTTGAGAGGCATGTGGTACGGGTGGTGGAGTATTGCAGCGGCATGTGGTATGGGTGGTGATGGAGGATTGCAGCGGCATGTGGTACGGGTGGTGATGGAGGATTGCAGCAGCATGTGGTACGGGTGGTGATGGAGTATTGCAGCGGCATGTGGTATGGGTGGTGATGGAGGATTGCAGCGGCATGTGGTATGAGTGGTGATGGAAGATTGCAGCGGCATGTGGTATGGGTGGTGATGGAGGAATGCAGCAGCATGTGGTATGGGTGGTGGATTATTGCAGCAGCATGGGGTATGGGTGGTGTTGGAGGATTGCAGCGGCAAGTGGTATGGGTGGTAATGGAGTATTGCAGCGGCATGCAGTATGGGTGGTGGAATATTGCAGCGGCATGTGGTATGGGTGGTGATGGAGGATTGCAGTGGCATGTTGTATGGGTGGTGATGGAGTAGTGCAGCGGCATGTGGTACGGGTGATGATGGAGAATTGGAGCGGCATGTGGTATGGGTGGTAATGGATGATTGCAACGGCATGTGGTATGGGTGGTGATGGATGATTGCAACGGCATGTGGTATGGGTGGTGATGGAGTATTGCAGTGGCATGTGGTATGGATGGTGATGGAGGATTGCAGCAGCATGTGGTACAGGTGGTAATGGAGTATTGCAGTGGCATGTGGTATGGGTGGTGATGGAGGATTGCAGCGGCATGTGGTATGGGTGGTGATAGAGGATTGCAGCGGCATGTGTTACGGGTGGTGGAGGATTGGAGAGGCATGTGGTATGTGTGGTGATGGAGGATAGCAGCGGCATGTGGTACAGGTGGTGATGGAGGATTGCAGTGGCATGTGGTACGGGTGGTGATGGAGGATTGGAGAGGCATGTGGTATGGGTGGTGGTGGAGTATTGCAGCAGCATGTGGTATGGGTGGTGGTGGAGTATTGCAGCGGCATGTGGTATGGCTGGTGATGGAGGATTGGAGCAGCATGTGGTATGGGTGGTGATGGAGGATTGGAGCAGCATGTGGCATGGGTGGTGATGGAGGATTGGAGTGGCATGTGATACGGGTGGTGATGGAGGATTGGAGAGGCATGTGGTATGGGTGGTGATGGAGTATTGCAGCGGCATGTGGTATGGGTGGTGATGGAGGATTGGAGAGGCATGTGGTACGGGTGGTGATGGAGGGTTGGAGAGGCATGTTGTATGGGTGGTGATGGAGTATTGCTGTGGCATGTGGTACGTGTGGTGATGGAGAATTGGAGAGGCATGTGGTATGGGTGGTGATGGAGGATTGGAGAGGCATGTGGTATGGGTGGTCATGGAGGATTGCAGCGGCATGTGGTACGGGTGGTGATGGAGGATTGGAGCGGCATGTATTACAGGTGGTTATGGAGGATTGGAGAGGCATGTGGTACGGGTGGTGATGGAGGATTGGTGAGGCATGTTGTATGGGTGGTGATGGAGGATTGCAGCGGCATGTGGTACGTTTGGTGATGGAGGATTGCGGTGGCATGTGGTACGGGTGGTAATGGAGTATTACAGCAGCATGTGGAATGGGTGGTGATGGAGGATTGCAGCGGCATGCTGTATGGGTGGTGATGGAGAATTGCAGCGGCATGTGGTACGGGTGGTGATGGATGATTGCAGCGGCATGTGGTACAGGTGGTGATGGAGGATTGCAGCGGCATGTGGTACGGGTGGTGATGGAGGATTGGCGAGGCATGTGGTATGGGTGGTGATGGAGGATTGGAGAGGCATGTGGTATGAGTGGTGATGGAGTATTGCAGCAGAATGTGGTACGGGTGGTGGAGTATTGCAGCAGCATGTGGTACGGGTGGTGATGGAGTATTGCAGCAGCATGTGGTATGGGTGGTGATGGAGGATTGCAGAGGCATGTGGTATGGGTGGTGATGGAGTATTGCAGAGGCATGTGGTATGGGTGGTGATGGAGGATTGCAGCAGCATGTGGTACGGGTGGTGATGGAGGATTGCAGCGGCATCTGGTACAGGTGGTGATGGAGGATTGGAGAGGCATGTGGTACGGGTGGTGATGGAGGATTGCAACGGCATGTGCTATGGGTGGTGATGGAGTATTGCAGAGGCATGTGGTATGGGTGGTGATGGATGATTGCAGCGGCATGTGGTACGGGTGGTGATGGAGGATTGCAGCGGCATGTGGTATGGGTGGTGATGGAGGATTGCAGCGGCATGTGGTACGGGTGGTGATGGAGGATTGCAGCGGCATGTGGTATGGGTGGTGATGGATGATTGCATTGGCATGTGGTACGAGTGGTGATGGAGGATTGCAGCAGCATGTGGTATGGGTGGTGATGGAGTATTGCAGTGGCATGTGGTATGGGTGGTGATGGAGGATAGCAGTGGCATGTGGTACAGGTGGTGATGGAGGATTGCAGCGGCATGTGGTATGAGTGGTGATGTAGTATTTCAGCGGCATGTGGTGATGGAGGATTGCAGCGGCATGTGGTATGGGTGGTGATGGAGTATTGCAGCAGCATGTGGTATGGGTGGTGATGGAGGATTGCAGCGGCATGTGGTATGGGTGGTGATGGAGGATTGCAGCGGCATGTAGTACAGGTGGCGATGGAGTATTGCAGCCGCATGCAGTATGGGTGGTGGAATGTTGCAGCGGCATGTGGTATGGGTGGTGATGGAGGATTGCAGCGGCATGCTGTATGGGTGGTGATGGAGTATTGCAGCAGCATGTGGTACAGGTGGTGATGGAGGATTGGAGCAGCATGTGGCATGGGTGGTGATGGAGGATTGGAGTGGCATGTGATACGGGTGGTGATGGAGGATTGGAGAGGCATGTGGTACGGGTGGTGATGGAGTATTGCAGCAGCATGTGGTATGGGTGGTGATGGAGGATTGGAGCGGCATGTGGTATCAGTGGTGATGGAGGATTGCAGCGGCATGTGGTATGGGTGGTGATGGAGGATTGCAGCGGCATGTGGTAACGGTGGGGATGGAGTATTGCAGTGGCATGTGGTATGGGTGGTGATGGAGGATAAGAGAGGCATGTGGTATGGGTGGTGATGGAGTATTGCAGCGGCATGTGGTATGGGTGGTGATGGAGTATTGCACAGGCATGTGGTATGGGTGGTGATGGAGGATTGCAGCGGCATGTGGTATGGGTGGTGATGGAGGATTGCAGCGGCATGTAGTACAGGTGGCGATGGAGTATTGCAGCCGCATGCAGTATGGGTGGTGGAATGTTGCAGCGGCATGTGGTATGGGTGGTGATGGAGGATTGCAGCGGCATGCTGTATGGGTGGTGATGGAGTATTGCAGCAGCATGTGGTACAGGTGGTGATGGAGGATTGGAGCAGCATGTGGCATGGGTGGTGATGGAGGATTGGAGTGGCATGTGATACGGGTGGTGATGGAGGATTGGAGAGGCATGTGGTACGGGTGGTGATGGAGTATTGCAGCAGCATGTGGTATGGGTGGTGATGGAGGATTGGAGCGGCATGTGGTATCAGTGGTGATGGAGGATTGCAGCGGCATGTGGTATGGGTGGTGATGGAGGATTGCAGTGGCATGTGGTAACGGTGGGGATGGAGTATTGCAGTGGCATGTGGTATGGGTGGTGATGGAGGATAAGAGAGGCATGTGGTATGTGTGGTGATGGAGTATTGCAGCGGCATGTGGTATGGGTGGTGATGGAGTATTGCACGGGCATGTGGTATGGGTGGTGATGGAGGATTGCAGCGGCATGTGGTATGGGTGGTGATGGAGGATTGCAGCGGCATGTAGTACAGGTGGCGATGGAGTATTGCAGCCGCATGCAGTATGGGTGGTGGAATGTTGCAGCGGCATGTGGTATGGGTGGTGATGGAGGATTGCAGTGGCATGTTGTATGGGTGTGATGGAGTAGTGCAGTGGCATGTGGTACGGGTGATGATGGAGAATTGGAGCGGCATGTGGTATGGGTGGTGATGGATGATTGCAACAGCATGTGGTATGGGTGGTGATGGAGTATTGCAGTGGCATGTGGTATGGGTGGTGATGGAGGATTGCAGCAGCATGTGGTACAGGTGGTAATGGAGTATTGCAGCGGCATGTGGTATGGGTGGTGATGGAGGATTGCAGCGGCATGTGTTACGGGTGGTGGAGGATTGGAGAGGCATGTGGTATGTGTGGGGATGGAGGATAGCAGCGGCATGTGGTACAGGTGGTGATGGAGGATTGCAGTGGCATGTGGTACGGGTGGTGATGGAGGATTGGAGGGGCATGTGGTATGGGTGGTGGTGGAGTATTGCAGCAGCATGTGGTATGGGTGGTGGTGGAGTATTGCAGCGGTATGTGGTATGGCTGGTGATGGAGGATTGGAGCGGCATGTGGTATGGGTGGTGATGGAGGATTGCAGCGGCATGCTGTATGGGTGGTGATGGAGTATTGCTGCCGCATGTGGGACGGGTGGTGATGGAGTATTGCAGCAGCATGTGGTACGGGTGGTGATGGAGGATTGGAGCAGCATGTGGCATGGGTGGTGATGGAGGATTGGAGTGGCATGTGATACGGGTGGTGATGGAGGATTGGAGAGGCATGTGGTACGGGTGGTGATGGAGTATTGCAGCGGCATGTGGTACGGGTGGTGATGGAGGATTGGAGAGGCATGTGGTACGGGTGGTTGGAGAGGCATGTTGTATGGGTGGTGATGGAGTAGTGCAGCGCAATGTGGTAAGGGTGGTGATGGAGAATTGGAGCGGCATGTGGTATGGGTGGTGATGGATGATTGCAACGTCATGTGGTATGGGTGGTGATGGATGATTGCAGTGGCATGTGGTATGGGTGGTGATGGAGGATTGCAGCAGCATGTGGTACAGGTGGTGATGGAGGATGGGAGATGCATGTGGTATGGGTGATGATGGAGTATTGCAGCGGCATGTGGTACGAGTGGTAATGGAGGATTGGAGAGGCATGTGGTATGTGTGGTGATGGAGTATTGCAGCGGCATGTGGTACAGGTGGTGATGGAGGATAGGAGAGGAATGTGGTATGGGTGGTGATGGAGGATAGGAGAGGCATGTGGTATGGGTGGTGATGGAGGATTGGAGAGGCATGTGGCATGGGTGGTGATAGAGGATTGCAGCGGCATGTGGTATGGGTGGTGGAGTATTGCAGCGGCATGTGGTATGGGTGGTGATGGAGGATTGCAGCAGCATGTGGTACAGGTGGTGGAGTATTATAGCAGCATGTGGTATTGGTGGTGATGGAGTATTGCAGCGGCATGTGGTATGGGTGGTGATGGAGGATTGGAGAGGCATGTGGTATGGGTGGTGATGGATTATTGCAGCAGCATGGGGTATGGGTGGTGATGGAATATTGCAGCGGCATGTGGTATGGGTGGTGATGGAGGATTGCAGTGGCATGTTGTATGGGTGGTGATGGAGTAGTGCAGCGGCATGTGGTATGGGAGTTGATGGAGGATTGGAGCGGCATGTGGTATGGGTGGTGATGGATGATTGCAATGGCATGTGGTATGGGTGGTGATGGATGATTGCAACGGCATGTGGTATGGGTGGTGATGGAGGATTGCAGCAGCATGTGGTATGGGTGGTGATGGAGGATTGCAGTGGCATGTGGAACGGATGGTGATGGAGAATTGGAGAGGCATGTGGTATGGGTGGTGATGGAGTATTGCAGTGGCATGTGGTATGGATGGTGGAGTATTGCAGCGGAATGTGGTATGGGTGGTGATGGAGGATTGCAGCGGCATGTGATATGGGTGGTGATGGAAAATTGCAGCGGCATGTGGTATGGGTGGTGATGGAGGATTGCAGCGGCATGTGGTATGGGTGGTGATGGAGTATTGCAGCGGCATGTGGTATGGGTGGTGATGGAGTATTGCAGCTGCATGTGGTATGGGTGTTGATGGAGGATAGGAGAGGCATGTGGTACGGGTGGTGATGGAGGATTGGAGAGGCATGTGGTATGTGTGGTGATGGAGGATTGCAGTGGCATTTGGTACAGGTGGTAGTGGAGTATTGCAGCAGCATGTTGTATGGGTGGTGATGGAGGATTGGAGCGGCATGTGGTATGGGTGGTGATGGAGGATTGCAGCGGCATGTGGTATGGGTGGGGATGGAGTATTGCAGCATCATGTGGTACGGGTGGTGATGGAGGATTGGAGCGGCATGTGGTATGGGTGGTGATGGAGGATTGCAGCGTCATGTGGTGATGGAGGATTGCAGCGGCATGTGGTAACAGTGGAGATGGAGTATTGCAGCGGCATGTGGTATGGGTGGTGATGGAGGATAGGAGAGGCATGTGGTATGGGTGGTGATGGAGGATTGGAGAGGCATGTGGTACGGGTGGTGATGGAGGATTGGAGAGGCATGTGGTATGGGTGGTGATGGAGGATTGCAGCGGCATGTGGTATGGGTGGTGATGGAGTATTGCAGTGGCATGTGGTATGGGTGGTGATGGTGGATTGGAGAGGCGTGTGGTACAGGTGGTGATGAAGTATTGCAGCGGCATGTGGTATAGGTGGTGATGGAGGATTGCAGCGGCATGTGGTACGGGTGGCAATGGAGTATTGCTGCCGCATGCTGTATGGGTCGTGGAATATTGCAGCAGCATGTGGTATGGGTGGTGATGCAGGATTGCAGTGGTATGTGGTACGGGTGGTGATGGAGGATTGGAGAGGCATGTGGTACGGGTGGTGGAGTATTGCAGCGGCATGTGGTATGGGTGGTGATGGAGGATTGCAGCGGCATGTGGTACGGGTGGTGATGGAGGATTGCAGCGGCATGTGGTATGGGTGGTGATGGAGGATTGCAGCGGCATGTGGAATGGGTGGTGATGGAGTATTGCAGCAGCGTGTGGTATGGGTGGTGATGGAGTATTGCAGCGGCATGTGGTATGGGTGGTGATGGAGTATTGCAGCGGCATGTGGTATGGGTGGTGATGGAGTAGTGCAGCGGCATGTGGTATGGATGGTGATGGAGGATTGGAGCGGCATGTGGTATGGGTGGTGATGGATGATTGCAACGGCATGTGGTATGGGTGGTGATGGATGATTGCAACGGCATGTGGTATCGGTGGTGATGGAGTATTGCAGCGGCATGTGGTATGGGTGGTGATGGAGGATTGCAGTGGCATGTGGTACGGGTGGTGATGGAGTATTGAAGTGCATGGGGTTTGGGTGGTGATGGAGGATTGCAGCGGCATGTGGTACGGGTGGTGATGGAGTATTGCAGCGGCATGTGGTATGGGTGGTGATGGAGGATTGCAGTGGCATGTGGAACGGGTGGTGATGGATTATTGCAGCAGCATGTGGTACGGGTGGTGATGGAGGATTGCAGCCGCACGTGGTATGGGTGGTGGAGGATTGGAGAGGCATGTGGTATGGGTGGTGATGCAGGATTGTAGAGGCATGTGGTATGGTGGTGATGGAGTATTGCAGCGGCATGTGGTACCGGTGGTGATTGAGGATTGCAGCAGCATGTGGTATGGGTGGTGATGGAATATTGCAGCGGCATGTGGTACGGGTGGTCATGGAGGATTGCAGCAGCATGTGGTATGGGTGGTACTTGAGGAGTGCAGCAGCCTGTGGTACGGGTGGTGATGGAGTATTGCAGCGGCATGTGGTACGGGTGGTGATGGAGGATTGGAGCGGCATGTGGTACGGGTGGTGATGGAGTATTGAAGCAGCATGTGGTACGGGTGGTGATGGAGGATTGCAGCGGCATGTGGTACGGGCGGTGATGGAGGATTGCAGCGGCATGTGGTAACGGTGGGGATGGAGTATTGCAGCCGCATGCAGTATGGGTGGTGGAATCTTGCAGCGGCATGTGGTATGGGTGGTGATGGAGGATTGCAGTGGCATGTTGTATGGGTGTGATGGAGTAGTGCAGTGGCATGTGGTACGGGTGATGATGGAGAATTGGAGCGGCATGTGGTATGGGTGGTGATGGATGATTGCAACGGCATGTGGTATGGGTGGTGATGGATGATTGCAACGGCATGTGGTATGGGTGGTGATGGAGTATTGCAGTGGCATGTGGTATGGGTGGTGATGGAGGATTGCAGCAGCATGTGGTACAGGTGGTAATGGAGTATTGCAGTGGTATGGGTGGTGATGGAGGATTGCAGCGGCATGTGGTATGGGTGGTGATGGAGGATTGCAGCGGCATGTGTTACGGGTGGTGGAGGATTGGAGAGGCATGTGGTATGTGTGGTGATGGAGGATAGCAGCGGCATGTGGTACAGGTGGTGATGGAGGATTGCAGTGGCATGTGGTACGGGTGGTGATGGAGGATTGGAGGGGCATGTGGTATGGGTGGTGGTGGAGTATTGCAGCAGCATGTGGTATGGGTGGTGGTGGAGTATTGCAGCGGCATGTGGTATGGGTGGTGATGGAGGATTGGAGAGGCATGTGGTATGGGTGGTGATGGATTATTGCAGCAGCATGGGGTATGGGTGGTGATGGAATATTGCAGCGGCATGTGGTATGGGTGGTGATGGAGGATTGCAGTGGCATGTTGTATGGGTGGTGATGGAGTAGTGCAGCGGCATGTGGTATGGGAGTTGATGGAGGATTGGAGCGGCATGTGGTATGGGTGGTGATGGATGATTGCAATGGCATGTGGTATGGGTGGTGATGGATGATTGCAACGGCATGTGGTATGGGTGGTGATGGAGGATTGCAGCAGCATGTGGTATGGGTGGTGATGGAGTATTGCAGCGGCATGTGGTATGGGTGGTGATGGAGTATTGCAGCTGCATGTGGTATGGGTGGTGATGGAGGATAGGAGAGGCATGTGGTACGGGTGGTGATGGAGGATTGGAGAGGCATGTGGTATATGTGGTGATGGAGGATTGCAGTGGCATGTGGTACAGGTGGTAGTGGAGTATTGCAGCAGCATGTTGTATGGGTGGTGATGGAGGATTGGAGTGGCATGTGGTGTGGGTGGTGATGGAGGATTGCAGCGGCATGTGGTATGGGTGGGGATGGAGTATTGCAGAATCATGTGGTACGGGTGGTGATGGAGGATTGGAGCGACATGTGGTATGGGTGGTGATGGAGGATAGGAGAGGCATGTGGTATGGGTGGTGATGGAGGATTGGAGAGGCATGTGGTACGGGTGGTGATGGAGGATTGGAGAGGCATGTGGTAACGGTGGGGATGGAGTATTGCAGCGGCATGTGGTATGGGTGGTGATGGAGGATAGGAGAGGCATGTGGTATGGGTGGTGATGGAGGATTGGAGAGGCATGTGGTACGGGTGGTGATGGAGGATTGGAGAGGCATGTGGTATGGGTGGTGATGGAGGATTGCAGCGGCATGTGGTATGGTTGGTGATGGAGTATTGCAGCGGCATGTGGTATGGGTGGTGATGGAGTATTGCAGCGGCATGTGGTATAGGTGGTGATGGAGGATTGCAGCAGCATGTGGTATAGGTGGTGATGGAGGATTGCAGCGGCATGTGGTACGAGTGGTAATGGAGGATTGGAGAGGCATGTGGTATGTGTGGCGATGGAGTATTGTAGCAGCATGTGGTACGGGTGGTGATGGAGGATTGGAGAGGCATGTGGTATGTGTGGTGATGGAGTATTGCAGCGGCATGTGGTACAGGTGGTGATGGAGGATAGGAGAGGCATGTGGTATGGGTGGTGATGGAGGATAGGAGAGGCATGTGGTATGGGTGGTGATGGAGGATTGGAGAGGCATGTGGTATGGGTGGTGATAGAGGATTGCAGCGGCATGTGGTATGGGTGATGGAGGATTGGAGAGGCATGTGGTATGGGTGGTGATGGAGGATTGCAGCGGCATGTGGTATGGGTGGTGGAGTATTGCAGCGGCATGTGGTATGGGTGGTGATGGAGGATTGCAGCAGCATGTAGTACAGGTGGTGGAGTATTATAGCAGCATGTGGTATTGGTGGTGATGGAGTATTGCAGCGGCATGTGGTATGGGTGGTGATGGAGGATTGGAGAGGCATGTGGTATGGGTGGTGATGGATTATTGCAGCAGCATGGGGTATGGGTGGTGATGGAATATTGCAGCGGCATGTGGTATGGGTGGTGATGGAGGATTGCAGTGGCATGTGGTATGGGTGGTGATGGAGGATTGGAGAGGCATGTGGTATGGGAGTTGATGGAGGATTGGAGCGGCATGTGGTATGGGTGGTGATGGATGATTGCAATGGCATGTGGTATGGGTGGTGATGGATGATTGCAACGGCATGTGGTATGGGTGGTGATGGAGGATTGCAGCAGCATGTGGTATGGGTGGTGATGGAGTATTGCAGCGGCATGTGGTATGGGTGGTGATGGAGGATTGCAGTGGCATGTGGAACGGATGGTGATGGAGAATTGGAGAGGCATGTGGTATGGGTGGTGATGGAGTATTGCAGTGGCATGTGGTATGGATGGTGGAGTATTGCAGCGGAATGTGGTATGGGTGGTGATGGAGGATTGCAGCGGCATGTGATATGGGTGGTGATGGAAAATTTCAGCGGCATGTGGTATGGGTGGTGATGGAGGATTGCAGCGGCATGTGGTATGGGTGGTGATGGAGTATTGCAGTGGCATGTTGTATGGGTGGTGATGGAGGATAGGAGAGGCATGTGGTACGGGTGGTGATGGAGGATTGGAGAGGCATGTGGTATGTGTGGTGATGGAGGATTGCAGTGGCATTTGGTACAGGTGGTAGTGGAGTATTGCAGCAGCATGTTGTATGGGTGGTGATGGAGAATTGGAGCGGCATGTGGTATGGGTGGTGATGGAGGATTGCAGCGGCATGTGGTATGGGTGGGGATGGAGTATTGCAGCATCATGTGGTACGGGTGGTGATGGAGGATTGGAGCGGCATGTGGTATGGGTGGTGATGGAGGATTGCAGCGTCATGTGGTGATGGAGGATTGCAGCGGCATGTGGTAACGGTGGAGATGGAGTATTGCAGCGGCATGTGGTATGGGTGGTGATGGAGGATAGGAGAGGCATGTGGTATGGGTGGTGATGGAGGATTGGAGAGGCATGTGGTACGGGTGGTGATGGAGGATTGCAGCGGCATGTGGTATGGGTGGTGATGGAGTATTGCAGTGGCATGTGGTATGGGTGGTGATGGAGGATTGGAGAGGCGTGTGGTACAGGTGGTGATGAAGTATTGCAGCGGCATGTGGTATAGGTGGTGATGGAGGATTGCAGCGGCATGTGGTACGGGTGGCAATGGAGTATTGCTGCCGCATGCTGTATGGGTCGTGGAATATTGCAGCAGCATGTGGTATGGGTGGTGATGCAGGATTGCAGTGGTATGTGGTACGGGTGGTGATGGAGGATTGGAGAGGCATGTGGTACGGGTGGTGGAGTATTGCAGCGGCATGTGGTATGGGTGGTGATGGAGGATTGCAGCGGCATGTGGTACGGGTGGTGATGGAGGATTGCAGCGGCATGTGGTATGGGTGGTGATGGAGGATTGCAGCGGCATGTGGAATGGGTGGTGATGGAGTATTGCAGCAGCGTGTGGTATGGGTGGTGATGGAGTATTGCAGCGGCATGTGGTATGGGTGGTGATGGAGTATTGCAGCGGCATGTGGTATGGGTGGTGATGGAGTAGTGCAGCGGCATGTGGTATGGATGGTGATGGAGGATTGGAGCGGCATGTGGTATGGGTGGTGATGGATGATTGCAACGGCATGTGGTATGGGTGGTGATGGATGATTGCAACGGCATGTGGTATCGGTGGTGATGGAGTATTGCAGCGGCATGTGGTATGGGTGGTGATGGAGGATTGCAGTGGCATGTGGTACGGGTGGTGATGGAGTATTGAAGTGCATGGGGTTTGGGTGGTGATGGAGGATTGCAGCGGCATGTGGTACAGGTGGTGATGGAGTATTGCAGCGCCATGTGGTATGGGTGGTGATGGAGGATTGCAGTGGCATGTGGAACGGGTGGTGATGGAGGATTGCAGCGGCACGTGGTATGGGTGGTGGAGGATTGGAGAGGCATGTGGTATGGTGGTGATGGAGTATTGCAGCGGCATGTGGTACCGGTGGTGATTGAGGATTGCAGCAGCATGTGGTATGGGTGGTGATGGAATATTGCAGCGGCATGTGGTACGGGTGGTCATGGAGGATTGCAGCAGCATGTGGTATGGGTGGTACTTGAGGAGTGCAGCGGCATGTGGTACGGGCGGTGATGGAGGATTGCAGCGGCATGTGGTAACGGTGGGGATGGAGTATTGCAGCCGCATGCAGTATGGGTGGTGGAATCTTGCAGCGGCATGTGGTATGGGTGGTGATGGAGGATTGCAGTGGCATGTTGTATGGGTGTGATGGAGTAGTGCAGTGGCATGTGGTACGGGTGATGATGGAGAATTGGAGCGGCATGTGGTATGGGTGGTGATGGATGATTGCAACGGCATGTGGTATGGGTGGTGATGGATGATTGCAACGGCATGTGGTATGGGTGGTGATGGAGTATTGCAGTGGCATGTGGTATGGGTGGTGATGGAGGATTGCAGCAGCATGTGGTACAGGTGGTAATGGAGTATTGCAGCGGCATGTGGTATGGGTGGTGATGGAGGATTGCAGTGGCATGTGGTATGGGTGGTGATGGAGGATTGCAGCGGCATGTGTTACGGGTGGTGGAGGATTGGAGAGGCATGTGGTATGTGTGGTGATGGAGGATAGCAGCGGCATGTGGTACAGGTGGTGATGGAGGATTGCAGTGGCATGTGGTACGGGTGGTGATGGAGGATTGGAGGGGCATGTGGTATGGGTGGTGGTGGAGTATTGCAGCAGCATGTGGTATGGGTGGTGGTGGAGTATTGCAGCGGCATGTGGTATGGGTGGTGATGGAGGATTGGAGAGGCATGTGGTATGGGTGGTGATGGATTATTGCAGCAGCATGGGGTATGGGTGGTGATGGAATATTGCAGCGGCATGTGGTATGGGTGGTGATGGAGGATTGCAGTGGCATGTTGTATGGGTGGTGATGGAGTAGTGCAGCGGCATGTGGTATGGGAGTTGATGGAGGATTGGAGCGGCATGTGGTATGGGTGGTGATGGATGATTGCAATGGCATGTGGTATGGGTGGTGATGGATGATTGCAACGGCATGTGGTATGGGTGGTGATGGAGGATTGCAGCAGCATGTGGTATGGGTGGTGATGGAGTATTGCAGCGGCATGTGGTATGGGTGGTGATGGAGTATTGCAGCTGCATGTGGTATGGGTGGTGATGGAGGATAGGAGAGGCATGTGGTACGGGTGGTGATGGAGGATTGGAG
Source organism: Ambystoma mexicanum (assembly GCF_040938575.1). NCBI lineage: Eukaryota > Metazoa > Chordata > Amphibia > Caudata > Ambystomatidae > Ambystoma > Ambystoma mexicanum. The sequence continues at coordinate 58,893,578 of NC_090938.1, forward strand.
AGGCATGTGGTATATGTGGTGATGGAGGATTGCAGTGGCATGTGGTACAGGTGGTAGTGGAGTATTGCAGCAGCATGTTGTACGGGTGGTGATGGAGGATTGGAGCGGCATGTGGTATGGGTGGTGATGGAGGATTGCAGCGGCATGTGGTATGGGTGGGGATGGAGTATTGCAGAATCATGTGGTACGGGTGGTGATGGAGGATTGGAGCGACATGTGGTATGGGTAGTGATGGAGGATTGCAGCGGCATGTGGTAACGGTGGGGATGGAGTATTGCAGCGGCATGTGGTATGGGTGGTGATGGAGGATTGGAGAGGCATGTGGTACGGGTGGTGATGGAGGATTGGAGAGGCATGTGGTATGGGTGGTGATGGAGGATTGCAGCGGCATGTGGTATGGTTGGTGATGGAGTATTGCAGCGGCATGTGGTATGGGTGGTGATGGAGTATTGCAGCGGCATGTGGTATAGGTGGTGATGGAGGATTGCAGCAGCATGTGGTATAGGTGGTGATGGAGGATTGCAGCGGCATGTGGTACGGGTGGCAATGGAGTATTGCTGCCGCATGCTGTATGGGTCGTGGAATATTGCAGCAGCATGTGGTATGGGTAGTGATGCAGGATTACAGTGGTATGTGGTACGGGTGGTGATGGAGGATTTGAGAGGCATGTGGTACGGGTGGTGGAGTATTGCAGCGGCATGTGGTATGGGTGGTGATGGAGGATTGCAGCGGCATGCAGTATGGGTGGTGGAATATTGCAGCGGCATGTGGTATGGGTGGTGATGGAGGATTGCAGTGGCATGTTGTATGGGTGGTGATGGAGTAGTGCAGCGGCATGTGGTACGGGTGATGATGGAGAATTGGAGCGGCATGTGGTATGGGTGGTAATGGATGATTGCAACGGCATGTGGTATGGGTGGTGATGGATGATTGCAACGGCATGTGGTATGGGTGGTGATGGAGTATTGCAGTGGCATGTGGTATGGGTGGTGATGGAGGATTGCAGCAGCATGTGGTACAGGTGGTAATGGAGTATTGCAGTGGCATGTGGTATGGGTGGTGGAGGATTGGAGAGGCATGTGGTATGTGTGGTGATGGAGGATAGCAGCGGCATGTGGTACAGGTGGTGATGGAGGATTGCAGTGGCATGTGGTACGGGTGGTGATGGAGGATTGGAGAGGCATGTGGTATGGGTGGTGGTGGAGTATTGCAGCAGCATGTGGTATGGGTGGTGGTGGAGTATTGCAGCGGCATGTGGTATGGCTGGTGATGGAGGATTGGAGCAGCATGTGGTATGGGTGGTGATGGAGGATTGGAGCAGCATGTGGCATGGGTGGTGATGGAGGATTGGAGTGGCATGTGATACGGGTGGTGATGGAGGATTGGAGAGGCATGTGGTATGGGTGGTGATGGAGTATTGCAGCGGCATGTGGTATGGGTGGTGATGGAGGATTGGAGAGGCATGTGGTACGGGTGGTGATGGAGGGTTGGAGAGGCATGTTGTATGGGTGGTGATGGAGTAGTGCAGCGGCATGTGGTATGGGTGGTGATGGATGATTGCAACAGCATGTGGTATGGGTGGTGATGGATGATTGCAACGGCATGTGGTATGGGTGGTGATGGAGTATTGCTGTGGCATGTGGTACGTGTGGTGATGGAGAATTGGAGAGGCATGTGGTATGGGTGGTGATGGAGGATTGGAGAGGCATGTGGTATGGGTGGTCATGGAGGATTGCAGCGGCATGTGGTACGGGTGGTGATGGAGGATTGGAGCGGCATGTATTACAGGTGGTTATGGAGGATTGGAGAGGCATGTGGTACGGGTGGTGATGGAGGATTGGTGAGGCATGTTGTATGGGTGGTGATGGAGGATTGCAGCGGCATGTGGTACGTTTGGTGATGGAGGATTGCAGCGGCATGTGGTACAGGTGGTGATGGAGTATTAAAGCAGCATGTGGTATGGGTGGTGATGGAGGATTGGAGCAGCATGTGGTATGGGTGGTGATGGAGTATTGCAGCGGTATGTGGTATGGCTGGTGATCGAGGATTGGAGCGGCATGTGGAATGGGTGGTGATGGAGGATTGCAGCGGCATGCTGTATGGGTGGTGATGGAGAATTGCAGCGGCATGTGGTATGGGTGGTGATGGATGATTGCAGCGGCATGTGGTACAGGTGGTGATGGAGGATTGCAGCGGCATGTGGTACGGGTGGTGATGGAGGATTGGCGAGGCATGTGGTATGGGTGGTGATGGAGGATTGGAGAGGCATGTGGTATGAGTGGTGATGGAGTATTGCAGCAGAATGTGGTACGGGTGGTGGAGTATTGCAGCAGCATGTGGTACGGGTGGTGATGGAGTATTGCAGCAGCATGTGGTATGGGTGGTGATGGAGGATTGCAGAGGCATGTGGTATGGGTGGTGATGGAGTATTGCAGAGGCATGTGGTATGGGTGGTGATGGAGGATTGCAGCAGCATGTGGTACGGGTGGTGATGGAGGATTGCAGCGGCATCTGGTACAGGTGGTGATGGAGGATTGGAGAGGCATGTGGTACGGGTGGTGATGGAGGATTGCAACGGCATGTGCTATGGGTGGTGATGGAGGATTGCAGCAGCATGTGGTATGGGTGGTGATGGAGTATTGCAGTGGCATGTGGTATGGGTGGTGATGGAGGATAGCAGTGGCATGTGGTACAGGTGGTGATGGAGGATTGCAGCGGCATGTGGTATGAGTGGTGATGTAGTATTTCAGCGGCATGTGGTGATGGAGGATTGCAGCGGCATGTGGTATGGGTGGTGATGGAGTATTGCAGCGGCATGTGGTATGGGTGGTGATGGAGGATTGCAGCGGCATGTGGTATGGGTGGTGATGGAGGATTGCAGCGGCATGTAGTACAGGTGGCGATGGAGTATTGCAGCCGCATGCAGTATGGGTGGTGGAATGTTGCAGCGGCATGTGGTATGGGTGGTGATGGAGGATTGCAGTGGCATGTGGTATGGGTGGTGATGGATGATTGCAACGGCATGTGGTATGGGTGGTGATGGAGTATTGCAGTGGCATGTGGTATGGGTGATGATGGAGAATTGGAGCGGCATGTGGTATGGGTGATGGAGGATTGCAGCGGCATGCTGTATGGGTGGTGATGGAGTATTGCTGCAGCATGTGGGACGGGTGGTGATGGAGTATTGCAGCAGCATGTGGTACAGGTGGTGATGGAGGATTGGAGCAGCATGTGGCATGGGTGGTGATGGAGGATTGGAGTGGCATGTGATACGGGTGGTGATGGAGGATTGGAGAGGCATGTGGTACGGGTGGTGATGGAGTATTGCAGCAGCATGTGGTATGGGTGGTGATGGAGGATTGGAGCGGCATGTGGTATCAGTGGTGATGGAGGATTGCAGCGGCATGTGGTATGGGTGGTGATGGAGGATTGCAGTGGCATGTGGTAACGGTGGGGATGGAGTATTGCAGTGGCACGTGGTATGGGTGGTGATGGAGGATAAGAGAGGCATGTGGTATGTGTGGTGATGGAGTATTGCAGCGGCATGTGGTATGGGTGGTGATGGAGTATTGCACGGGCATGTGGTATGGGTGGTGATGGAGGATTGCAGCGGCATGTGGTATGGGTGGTGATGGAGGATTGCAGCGGCATGTAGTACAGGTGGCGATGGAGTATTGCAGCCGCATGCAGTATGGGTGGTGGAATGTTGCAGCGGCATGTGGTATGGGTGGTGATGGAGGATTGCAGTGGCATGTTGTATGGGTGTGATGGAGTAGTGCAGTGGCATGTGGTACGGGTGATGATGGAGAATTGGAGCGGCATGTGGTATGGGTGGTGATGGATGATTGCAACAGCATGTGGTATGGGTGGTGATGGAGTATTGCAGTGGCATGTGGTATGGGTGGTGATGGAGGATTGCAGCAGCATGTGGTACAGGTGGTAATGGAGTATTGCAGCGGCATGTGGTATGGGTGGTGATGGAGGATTGCAGAGGCATGTGGTATGGGTGGTGATGGAGGATTGCAGCGGCATGTGTTACGGGTGGTGGAGGATTGGAGAGGCATGTGGTATGTGTGGTGATGGAGGATAGCAGCGGCATGTGGTACAGGTGGTGATGGAGGATTGCAGTGGCATGTGGTACGGGTGGTGATGGAGGATTGGAGGGGCATGTGGTATGGGTGGTGGTGGAGTATTGCAGCAGCATGTGGTATGGGTGGTGGTGGAGTATTGCAGCGGTATGTGGTATGGCTGGTGATGGAGGATTGGAGCGGCATGTGGTATGGGTGGTGATGGAGGATTGCAGCGGCATGCTGTATGGGTGGTGATGGAGTATTGCTGCCGCATGTGGGATGTGTGGTGATGGAGTATTGCAGCAGCATGTGGTACGGGTGGTGATGGAGGATTGGAGCAGCATGTGGCATGGGTGGTGATGGAGGATTGGAGTGGCATGTGATACGGGTGGTGATGGAGGATTGGAGAGGCATGTGGTACGGGTGGTGATGGAGTATTGCAGCGGCATGTGGTACGGGTGGTGATGGAGGATTGGAGAGGCATGTGGTACGGGTGGTGATGGGGGGTTGGAGAGGCATGTTGTATGGGTGGTGATGGAGTAGTGCAGCGCACGTGGTAAGGGTGGTGATGGAGAATTGGAGCGGCATGTGGTATGGGCTGTGATGGATGATTGCAACGTCATGTGGTATGGGTGGTGATGGAGGATTGCAGCAGCATGTGGTCCAGGTGGTGATGGAGGATGGGAGAGGCATGTGGTATGGGTTGTGATGGAACATTGCAGCGGCATGTGGTACGGGTGGTGATGGAGGATTGGAGATGCATGTGGTATGGGTGATGATGGAGGATTGCAGCGGCATGTGGTACGAGTGGTAATGGAGGATTGGAGAGGCATGTGGTATGTGTGGCGATGGAGTATTGTAGCAGCATGTGGTACGGGTGGTGATGGAGGATTGGAGAGGCATGTGGTATGTGTGGTGATGGAGTATTGCAGCGGCATGTGGTACAGGTGGTGATGGAGGATAGGAGAGGCATGTGGTATGGGTGGTGATGGAGGATAGGAGAGGCATGTGGTATGGGTGGTGATGGAGGATTGGAGAGGCATGTGGTATGGGTGGTGATAGAGGATTGCAGCGGCATGTGGTATGGGTGATGATGGAGGATTGGAGAGGCATGTGGTATGGGTGGTGATGGAGGATTGCAGCGGCATGTGGTATGGGTGGTGGAGTATTGCAGCGGCATGTGGTATGGGTGGTGATGGAGGATTGCAGCAGCATGTGGTACAGGTGGTGGAGTATTACAGCAGCATGTGGTATTGGTGGTGATGGAGTATTGCAGCGGCATGTGGTATGGGTGGTGATGGAGGATTGGAGAGGCATGTGGTATGGGTGGTGATGGATTATTGCAGCAGCATGGGGTATGGGTGGTGATGGAATATTGCAGCGGCATGTGGTATGGGTGGTGATGGAGGATTGCAGTGGCATGTTGTATGGGTGGTGATGGAGTAGTGCAGCGGCATGTGGTATGGGAGTTGATGGAGGATTGGAGCGGCATGTGGTATGGGTGGTGATGGATGATTGCAATGGCATGTGGTATGGGTGGTGATGGATGATAGCAACGGCATGTGGTATGGGTGGTGATGGAGGATTGCAGCAGCATGTGGTATGGGTGGTGATGGAGTATTGCAGCGGCATGTGGTATGGGTGGTGATGGAGGATTGCAGTGGCATGTGGAACGGATGGTGATGGAGAATTGGAGAGGCATGTGGTATGGGTGGTGATGGAGTATTGCAGTGGCATGTGGTATGGATGGTGGAGTATTGCAGCGGAATGTGGTATGGGTGGTGATGGAGGATTGCAGCGGCATGTGATATGGGAGGTGATGGAAAATTGCAGCGGCATGTGGTATGGGTGGTGATGGAGGATTGCAGCGGCATGTGGTATGGGTGGTGATGGAGTATTGCAGCGGCATGTGGTATGGGTGGTGATGGAGTATTGCAGCTGCATGTGGTATGGGTGGTGATGGAGGATTGCAGTGGCATTTGGTACAGGTGGTAGTGGAGTATTGCAGCAGCATGTTGTATGGGTGGTGATGGAGGATTCCAGCGTCATGTGGTGATGGAGGATTGCAGCGGCATGTGGTAACGGTGGGGATGGAGTATTGCAGCGGCATGTGGTATGGGTGGTGATGGAGGATAGGAGAGGCATGTGGTATGGGTGGTGATGGAGGATTGGAGAGGCATGTGGTACGGGTGGTGATGGAGGATTGGAGAGGCATGTGGTATGGGTGGTGATGGAGGAATGCAGCGGCATGTGGTATGGGTGGTGATGGAGTATTGCAGTGGCATGTGGTATGGGTGGTGATGGAGGATTGGAGAGGCGTGTGGTACAGGTGGTGATGAAGTATTGCAGCGGCATGTGGTATAGGTGGTGATGGAGGATTGCAGCGGCATGTGGTACGGGTGGCAATGGAGTATTGCTGCCGCATGCTGTATGGGTCGTGGAATATTGCAGCAGCATGTGGTATGGGTGGTGATGCAGGATTGCAGTGGTATGTGGTACGGGTGGTGATGGAGGATTGGAGAGGCATGTGGTACGGGTGGTGGAGTATTGCAGCGGCATGTGGTATGGGTGGTGATGGAGGATTGCAGCGGCATGTGGTACGGGTGGTGATGGAGGATTGCAGCGGCATGTGGTATGGGTGGTGATGGAGGATTGCAGCGGCATGTGGAATGGGTGGTGATGGAGTATTGCAGCAGCGTGTGGTATGGGTGGTGATGGATGATTGCAACGGCATGTGGTATGGGTGGTGATGGATGATTGCAACGGCATGTGGTATCGGTGGTGATGGAGTATTGCAGCGGCATGTGGTATGGGTGGTGATGGAGGATTGCAGTGGCATGTGGTACGGGTGGTGATGGAGTATTGAAGTGGCATGGGGTTTGGGTGGTGATGGAGGATTGCAGCGGCATGTGGTACAGGTGGTGATGGAGTATTGCAGCGGCATGTGGTATGGGTGGTGATGGAGGATTGCAGTGGCATGTGGAACGGGTGGTGATGGATTATTGCAGCAGCATGTGGTACGGGTGGTGATGGAGGATTGCAGCGGCACGTGGTATGGGTGGTGGAGGATTGGAGAGGCATGTGGTACGGGTGGTGATGGAGGATTGGAGAGGCATGTGGTATGGTGGTGATGGAGGATTGCAGTGGCATGTGGTACGGGTGGTGATGGAGGATTGCGGTGGCATGTGGTACGGGTGGTGATGGAGGATTGGAGAGGCTTGTGGTACGGGTGGTGATGGAGGATTGCAGCGGCATGTGGTACGGGTGGTGATGTAGTATTGCAGTGGCATGTGGTATGGGTGGTGATGGAGGATTGCAGCAGCATGTGGTACGGGTGGTGATGGAGGATTGCAGCGGCATGTGGTATGGGTGGTGATGGAGGATTACAGCGGCATGTGGAATGGGTGGTGATGGAGGATTGCAGTGGCATGTGGTACAGGTGGTGATGGAGGATTGCAGCAGCATGTGGTATGGGTGGTGATGGAGCATTGAAGTGGCATGTGGTATGGGTGGTGATGGAGTATTGCAGCGGCATGTGGTATGGGTGGTGATGGAGGATTGCAGCGGCATGTGGTATGGGTGGTGATGGATTATTGCAGCAGCATGTGGTATGGGTGGTGATGGAGGATTGCAGCGGCATGTGGTATGGGTGGTGATGGAGGATTGGAGAGGCATGGTGTACCGGTGGTGATGGAGGATTGGAGAGGCATGGTGTACCGGTGGTGATGGAGGATTGGAGAGGCATGTGGTATGGGTGGTGATGGAGTATTGCAGCGGCATGTGGTATGGCTGGTGGTGGAGGATAGGAGAGGCATGTGGTACGGGTGGTGATGGAGGATTGGAGAGGCATGTGGTATGGGTGGTGATGGATGATTGCAACAGCATGTGGTATGGGTGGTGATGGAGTATTGCAGTGGAATGTGCTACGGGTGGTGATGGAGGATTGCAGCAGCATGTGGTATGGGTGGTGATGGAGGATTGCAGCAGCATGTGGTACAGGTGGTGATGGAGGATAGCAGCGGCATGTGGTACAGGTGGTGATGGAGAATTGGAGAGGCATGTGGTACGGGTGGTGATGGAGGATTGGAGAGGCATGTGGTATGGGTGGTGATGGAGTATTGCAGCGGCATGTGGTATGGGTGGTGAACGATGATTGCAGCGGCATGTGGTATGGGTGGTGATGGAGGATTACAGCAGCATGTGGTACGGGTGGTGATGGAGGATTGGAGCGGCATGTGGTACAGGTGGTGATGGGGGATTGGAGAGGCATGTGGTATGGGTGGTGATGGAGTATTGCAGCGGCATGTGGTATGGGTGGTGATGGAGGATTGCAGCGGCATGTGGTACGGGTGGTGATGGAGGTTTGCAGCGGCATGTGGTATGGGTGGTGATGGAAGATTGCAGCGGCATGTGGTATGGGTGGTGATGGAGGAATGCAGCAGCATGTGGTATGGGTGGTGATGGATTATTGCAGTAGCATGGGGTATGGGTGGTGATGGAGTATTGCAGCGGCATGGGGTATGGGTGGTGATGGAGTATTGCAGCGGCATGTGGTATGGGTGGTGATGGAGTATTGCAGTGGCATGTAGTATGGTTGGTGATGGAGGATTGCAGCGGCATGTGGTATGGGTGGTGATGGAGGATTGCAGCGGCATGTAGTACGGGTGGCGATGGAGTATTGTAGCCGCATGCAGTTTGGGTGGTGGAATATTGCAGCGGCATGTGGTATGGGTGGTGATGGAGGATTGCAGTGGCATGTTGTATGGGTGGTGATGGAGTAGTGCAGCGGCATGTGGTACGGGTGATGATGGAGAATTGGAGCGGCATGTGGTATGGGTGGTGATGGATGATTGCAACGGCATGTGGTATGGGTGGTGATGGATGATTGCAACGGCATTTTGTATGGGTGGTGATGGAGTATTGTAGTGGCATGTGGTATGGGTGGTGATGGAGGATTGCAGCAGCATGTGGTACAGGTGGTAATGGAGTATTGCAGTGGCATGTGGTATGGGTGGTGATGGTGGATTGCAGCGGCATGTGGTATGGGTGGTGATGGAGGATTGCAGCGGCATGTGTTACGAGTGGTGGATGATTGGAGAGGCATGTGGTTTGTGTGGTGATGGAGGATAGCAGCGGCATGTGGTACAGGTGGTGATGGAGGATTGCAGTGGCATGTGGTACAGGTGGTGATGGAGGATTGGAGAGGCATGTGGTATGGGTGGTGGTGGAGTATTGCAGCGGCATGTGGTATGGCTGGTGATGGAGGATTGGAGCAGCATGTGGCATGGGTGGTGATGGAGGATTGGAGTGGCATGTGATACAGGTGGTGATGGAGGATTGGAGAGGCATGTGGTATGGGTGGTGATGGAGTATTGCAGCGGCATGTGGTATGGGTGGTGATGGAGGATTGGAGAGGCATGTGGTACGGGTGGTGATGGAGGGTTGGAGAGGCATGTTGTATGGGTGGTGATGGAGTAGTGCAGCGGCATGTGGTTCGGGTGGTGATGGAGAATTGGCACGGCATGTGGTATGGGTGGTGATGGATGATTGCAACAGCATGTGGTATGGGTGGTGATGGATGATTGCAACGGCATGTGGTATGGGTGGTGATGGAGTATTGCTGTGGTATGGGTGGTGATGGAGGATTGCAGCAGCATTTGGTACAGGTGGTGATGGAGGATTGGAGAGGCATGTGGTATGGGCGGTGATGGAAGATTGCCACGGCATGTGGTATGGGTGGTGATGGAGGATTGCAGTGGCATGTGGTACAGGTGGTAATAGAGTATTGTAGCAGCATGTTGTATGGGTGGTGATGGAGGATTGGAGTGGCATGTGGTATGGGTGGTGATGGAGTATTGCAGCATCATGTGGTACGGGTGGTGATGGAGGATTGGAGCGGCATGTGGTATCGGTGGTGATGGAGGATTGCAGCGGCATGTGGTACAGGTGGTAATAGAGTATTGCAGCAGCATGTTGTATGGGTGGTGATGGAGGATTGGAGTGGCATGTGGTATGGGTAGTGATGGAGTATTGCAGCATCATGTGGTACGGGTGGTGATGGAGGATTGGAGCGGCATGTGGTATCGGTGGTGATGGAGGATTGCAGCGGCATGTGGTATGGGTGGTGATGGAGGATTGCAGCGGCATGTGGTAACGGTGGGGATGGAGGATTGCAGCGGCATGTGGTATGGGTGGTGATGGAGGATTGCAGCGGCATGTGGTATGGGTGGTGATGGAGGATTGCAGCGGCATGTAGTACAGGTGGCGATGGAGTATTGCAGCCGCATGCAGTATGGGTGGTGGAATGTTGCAGAGCATGTGGTATGGGTGGTGATGGAGGATTGCAGCGGCATGTGGTATGGGTGGTGATGGAGGATTGCAGCAGCATGTGTTACGGGTGGTGGAGGATTGGAGAGGCATGTGGTATGTGTGGTGATGGAGGATAGCAGCGGCATGTGGTACAGGTGGTGATGGAGGATTGCAGCGGCATGTGGTACGGGTGGTGATGGAGGATTGGAGGGGCATGTGGTATGGGTGGTGGTGGAGTATTGCTGCAGCATGTGGTACGGGTGGTGATGGAGTATTGCAGCAGCATGTGGTACGGGTGGTGATGGAGGATTGGAGCAGCATGTGGCATGGGTGGTGATGGAGGATTGGAGTGGCATGTGATACGGGTGGTGATGGAGGATTGGAGAGGCATGTGGTACGGGTGGTGATGGAGTATTGCAGCGGCATGTGGTACGGGTGGTGATGGAGGATTGGAGAGGCATGTGGTACGGGTGGTTATGGAGGGTTGGAGATGCATGTTGTATGGGTGGTGATGGAGTATTGCAGCGGCATGTGGTATGGCTGTTGATGGAGTATTGGAGCGGCATGTGGTATGGGTGGTGATGGAGGATTGCAGAGGCATGTGGTATGGGTGGTGGTGGAGTATTGCAGCGGCATGTGGTATGGGTGGTGATGGAGTATTGCAGCATCATGTGGTACGGGTGGTGATGGAGGATTGGAGCGGCATGTGGTATGGGTGGTGATGGAGGATTGCAGCGGCATGTGGTATGGGTGGTGATGGAGGATTGCAGCGGCATGTGGTAACAGTGGGGATGGAGTATTGCAGTGGCATGTGGTATGGGTGGTGATGGAGGATAGGAGAGGCATGTGGTCTGGGTGGTGATGGAGGATTGGAGAGGCATGTGGTACGGGTGGTGATGGAGGATTGGAGAGGCATGTGGTATGGGTGGTGATGGAGGATTTCAGCGGCATGTGGTATGGGTGGTGATGGAGTATTGCAGTGTCATGTGGTATGGGTGGTGATGGAGGATTGCAGCGGAATGTGGTACGGGTGATGGAGTATTGCAGTGGCATGTGGTATGGGTGGTGATGGAGGATTGGAGAGGCATGTGGTACGGGTGGTGGAGGATTGCAGCGGCATGTGGTATGGGTGGTGATGGAGTATTGCAGCAGCATGTGGTACCGGTGGTGAAGTATTGCAGCAGCATGTGGTATGGGTGGTGATGTAGTATTGCAGCGGCATGTGGTATGGATGGTGATGGAGTATTGCAGTGGCATGTGGTATGGGTGATGAGGGAGGATTGGAGAGGCATGTGGTATGGTTGGAGATGGAGGATTGGAGAGGCATGTGGTATGGGTGGTGATGGAGGATTGCAGCGGCATGTGGTATGGGAGGTGATGGAGGATTGCAGCAGCATGTGGTACAGGTGGTGGAGTATTGCAGCAGCATGTGGTATGGGTGGTGGAGTATTGCAGCAGCATGGGGTATGGGTGGTGATGGAGGATTGCAGCGGCATGTGGTATGGGTGGTGGAGTATTGCAGCGGCATGTGGTATGGGAGGTGATGGAGGATTGCAGCAGCATGTGGTACAGGTGGTGGAGTATTGCAGCAGCATGTGGTATGGGTAGTGGAGTATTGCAGCGGCATGTGGTATGGGTGGTGATGGAGGAATGGAGAGGCATGTGGTATGGGTGGTGATGGATTATTGCAGCAGCATGTGGTATGGGTGATGATGGAGGATTGGAGAGGCATGTGGTACAGGTGGTGATGAAGTATTGCAGCGGCATGTGGTACGGGTGGTGATGGAGGATTGCAGCATGTGGTATGGGTGGTGATGGAGGATTGCAGCGGCATGTGGTACGGGTGGCGATGGAGTATTGCAGCTGCATGCGGTATGGGTCGTGGAATATTGCAGCGGCATGTGGTATGGGTGGTGATGCAGGATTGCAGTGCCATGTGGTACGGGTGGTGATGGAGGATTGGAGCGGCATGTGGTATGGGTGGTGATGCAGGATTGCAGCGGCATGTGGTATGGGTGGTGATGGAGGATTGCAGCGGCATGTGGAATGGGTGGTGATGGAGGATTGCAGCGGCATGTGGTATGGGTGGTGGAGTATTGCAGCGGCATGTGGTATGGGAGGTGATGGAGGATTGCAGCAGCATGTGGTACAGGTGGTAGAGTATTGCAGCAGCATGTGGTATAGGTGGTGGAGTATTGCAGCGGCATGTGGTATGGGTGGTGATGGAGGAATGGAGAGGCATGTGGTATAGGTGGTGATGGATTATTGCAGCAGCATGGGGTATGGGTGCTGATGGAGGATTGCAGTGGCATGTGGTATGGGTGGTGATGGAGGATTGCAGCGGCATGTGGTACGGGTGGTGATTATTGCAGCCACATGCAGTATGGGTGGTGGAATATTGCAGCAGCATGTGGTATGGGTGGTGATGGAGTATTGCAGCGGCATGTGGTATGGGTGATGAGGGAGGATTGGAGAGGCATGTGGTATGGGTGGTGATGGAGGATTGGAGAGGCATGTGGTATTGGTGGTGATGGAGGATTGCAGCGGCATGGGGTATGGGTGGTGGAGTATTGCAGCGGCATGTGGTATGGGAGGTGATGGAGGATTGCAGCAGCACGTGGTACAGGTGGTGGAGTATTGCAGCAGCATGTGGTGTGGGTGGTGGAGTATTGCAGCGGCATGTGGTATGGGTGGTGATGGAGGAATGGAGAGGCATGTGGTATGGGTGGTGATGGATTATTGCAGCAGCATGGGGTATGGGTGGTGATGGAGGATTGCAGCGGCATGTGGTATGGGTGGTGGAGTATTGCAGCGGCATGTGATATGGGAGGGGATGGAGGATTGCAGCAGCATGTGGTACAGGTGGTGGAGTATTGCAGCAGCATGTGGTATGGGTGGTGGAGTATTGCAGCAGCATGTGGTATGGGTGGTGATGGAGGAATGGAGAGGCATGTGGTATGGGTGGTGATGGATTATTGCAGCAGCATGTGGTATGGGTGATGATGGAGGATTGGAGAGGCATGTGGTACAGGTGGTGATGAAGTATTGCAGCAGCATGTGGTACAGGTGGTGATTGAGGATTGCAGCATGTGGTATGGGTGGTGATGGAGGATTGCAGCGGCATGTGGTATGGGTGGTGATGCAGGATTGCAGTGGCATGTGGTATGTGTGGTGATGGAGGATTGCAGTGGCATGTGGTACAGGTGGTAGTGGAGTATTGCAGCAGCATGTTGTATGGGTGGTGATGGAGGATTGGAGCAGCATGTGGTATGGGTGGTGATGGAGGATAGGAGAGGCATGTGGTACGGGTGGTGATGGAGGATTGGAGAGGCATGTGGTATGTGTGGTGATGGATTATTGCAGCAGCATGGGGTATGGGTGCTGATGGAGGATTGCAGCGGCATGTGGTACGGGTGGTGATTATTGCAGCCGCATGCAGTATGGGTGGTGGAATATTGCAGCAGCATGTGGTATGGGTGGTGATGGAGTATTGCAGCGGCATGTGGTGTGGGTGGTGGAGTATTGCAGCGGCATGTGGTATGGGTGGTGATGGAGGATTGCAGTGGCATGTGGTATGGGTGGTGATGGAGGATTGCAGCGGCATGTGGTACGGGTGGTGATTATTGCAGCCGCATGCAGTATGGGTGGTGGAATATTGCAGCAGCATGTGGTATGGGTGGTGATGGAGTATTGCAGCGGCATGTGGTGTGGGTGGTGGAGTATTGCAGCGGCATGTGGTATGGGTGGTGATGGAGGAATGGAGAGGCATGTGGTATGGGTGGTGATGGATTATTGCAGCAGCATGGGGTATGGGTGGTGATGGAGGATTGCAGCGGCATGTGGTATGGGTGGTGGAGTATTGCAGCGGCATGTGGTATGGGAGGGGATGGAGGATTGCAGCAGCATGTGGTACAAGTGGTGGAGTATTGCAGCAGCATGTGGTATGGGTGGTGGAGTATTGCAGCGGCATGTGGTATGGGTGGTGATGGAGGAATGGAGAGGCATGTGGTATGGGTGGTGATGGATTATTGCAGCAGCATGTGGTATGGGTGATGATGGAGGATTGGAGAGGCATGTGGTACAGGTGGTGATGAAGTATTGCAGCAGCATGTGGTACAGGTGGTGATGGAGGATTGCAGCATGTGGTATGGGTGGTGATGGAGGATCGCAGCGGCATGTGGTACGGGTGGCGATGGAGTATTGCATCCGCATGCGGTATGGGTTGTGGAATATTGCAGCGGCATGTGGTATGGGTGGTGATGCAGGATTGCAGTGGCATGTGGTATGTGTGGTGATGGAGGATTGCAGTGGCATGTGGTACAGGTGGTAGTGGAGTATTGCAGCAGCATGTTGTATGGGTGGTGATGGAGGATTGGAGCGGCATGTGGTATGGGTGGTGATGGAGGATAGGAGAGGCATGTGGTACGGGTGGTGATGGAGGATTGGAGCGGCATGTGGTATGGGTGGTGATGGAGGATTGCAGTGGTATGTGGTATGGGTGGTGATGGAGGATTGCAGTGGTATGTGGTATGGGTGGGGATGGAGTATTGCAGCATCATGTGGTACGGGTGGTGATGGAGGATTGGAGCGGCATGTGGTATGGGTGGTGATGGAGGATTGCAGCGGCATGTGGTAACGGTGGGGATGGAGTATTGCAGCGGCATGTGGTATGGGTGGTGATGGAGGATAGGAGAGGCATGTGGTACGGGTGGTGATGGAGGATTGGAGAGGCATGTGGTATGGGTGGTGATGGAGGATTGCAGTGGCATGTGGTATGGGTGGTGATGGAGTATTGCAGTGGCATGTGGTATGGGTGGTGATGGAGGATTGGAGAGGCGTGTGGTACAGGTGGTGATGAAGTATTGCAGCGGCATGTGGTATAGGTGCTGATGGAGGATTGCAGCAGCATGTGGTATAGGTGGTGATGGAGGATTGCAGCGGCATGTGGTACGGGTGGCAATGGAGTATTGCTGCCGCATGCTGTATGGGTCGTGGAATATTGCAGCAGCATGTGGTATGGGTGGTGATGCAGGATTGCAGTGGTATGTGGTATGGGTGGTGATGGAGGATTGGAGAGGCATGTGGTACGGGTGGTGGAGTATTGCAGCGGCATGTGGTATGGGTGGTGATGGAGGATTGCAGCGGCATGTGGTACGGGTGGTGATGGAGGATTGCAGCGGCATGTGGTATGGGTGGTGATGGAGGATTGCAGCGGCATGTGGAATGGGTGGTGATGGAGTATTGCAGCAGCATGTGGTATGGGTGGTGATGGAGTATTACAGCGGCATGTGGTATGGGTGGTGATGGAGTATTGCAGCAGCATGTGGTATGGGTGGTGATGGAGTAGTGCAGCGGCATGTGGTACGGATGGTGATGGAGGATTGGAGCGGCATGTGGTATGGGTGGTGATGGATGATTGCAACGGCATGTGGTATGGGTGCTGATGGATGATTGCAACGGCATGTGGTATCGGTGGTGATGGAGTATTGCAGCGGCATGTGGTATAGGTGGTGATGGAGGATTGCAGTGGCATGTGGTACGGGTGGTGATGGAGTATTGAAATGGCATGGGGTATGTGTGGTGATGGAGGATTGCAGCGGCATGTGGTACAGGTGGTGATGGAGTATTGCAGCGGCATGTGGTATGGGTGGTGATGGAGGATTGCAGTGGCATGTGGAACGGGTGGTGATGGATTATTGCAGCAGCATGTGGTACGGGTGGTGATGGAGGATTGCAGCGGCATGTGGTATGGGTGGTGATGGAGGATTGGAGAGGCATGTGGTACGGGTGGTGATGGAGGATTGGAGAGGCATGTGGTATGGGTGGTGATGGAGGATTGCAGTGGCATGTGGTACGGGTGGTGATGGAGGTTTGCGGTGGCATGTGGTACGGGTGGTGATGGAGGATTGGAGAGGCATGTGGTACGGGTGGTGATGGAGGATTGCAGCGGCATGTGGTACAGGTGGTGATGGAGTATTGCAGCGGCATGTGGTATGGGTGGTGATGGAGGATTGCAGCAGCATGTGGTATGGGTGGTGATGGAGGATTGCAGCGGCATGTGGTATGGGTGGTGATGGAGGATTGCAGCGGCATGTGGAATGGGTGGTGATGGAGGATTGCAGTGGCATATGGTATGGGTGGTGATGGAGGATTGCAGCAGCATGTGGTATGGGTGGTGATGGAGCATTGAAGTGGCATGTGGTATGGGTGGTGATGGAGTATTGCAGCGGCATGTGGTATGGGTGGTGATGGAGGATTGCAGCGGCATGTGGTATGGGTGGTGATGGATTATTGCAGCGGCATGTGGTATGGGTGGTGATGGAAGATTGCAGCGGCATGTGGTATGGGTGGTGATGGAGGATTGGAGAGGCATGTGGTACCGGTGGTGATGGAGGATTGGAGAGGCATGTGGTATGGGTGGTGATGGAGTATTGCAGCGGCATGTGGTATTGCTGGTGGTGGAGGATAGGAGAGGCATGTGGTACGGGTGGTGATGGAGGATTGGAGAGGCATGTGGTATGGGTGGTGATGGATGATTGCAACAGCATGTGTATGGGTGGTGATGGAGTATTGCAGCGGCATGTGGTATGGGTGGTGATGGAGGATTGCAGTGGAATGTGCTACGGGTGGTGATGGAGGATTGCAGCAGCATGTGGTATGGGTGGTGATGGAGTATTGCAGTGGCATGTGGTATGGGTGGTGATGGAGGATTGCAGCGGAATGTGGTACAGGTGGTGATGGAGGATAGCAGTGGCATGTGGTACAGGTGGTGATGGAGAATTGGAGAGGCATCTGGTATGGGTGGTGATGGAGGATTGGAGAGGCATGTGGTATGGGTGGTGATGGAGTATTGCAGCGGCATGTGGTATGGGTGGTGAACGATGATTGCAGCGGCATGTGGTATGGGTGGTGATGGAGGATTACAGTGGCATGTGGTACGGGTGGTGATGGAGGATTGGAGCGGCATGTGGTACAGGTGGTGATGGAGGATTGGAGAGGCATGTGGTATGGGTGGTGATGGAGGATTGCAGCAGCATGTGGTACGGGTGGTGATGGAGTATTGCAGCGGCATGTGGTATGGGTGGTGATGGAGGATTGCAGCGGCATGTGGTATGGGTGGTGATGGAAGATTGCAGCGGCATGTGGTATGGGTGGTGATGGAGGAATGCAGCAGCAAGTGGTATGGGTGGTGATGGATTATTGCAGCAGCATGGGGTATGGGTGGTGATGGAGGATTGCAGCGGCATGTGGTATGGGTGGTGATGGAGTATTGCAGTGGCATGTGGTATGGGTGGTGATGGAGTATTGCAGCCGCATGCAGTATGGGTGGTGGAATATTGCAGCGGCATGTGGTATGGGTGGTGATGGAGGATTGCAGTGGCATGTTGTATGGGTGGTGATGGAGTAGTGCAGCGGCATGTGGTACGGGTGATGGAGAATTGGAGTGGCATGTGGTATGGGTGGTGATGGATGATTGCAACGGCATGTGGTATGGGTGGTGATGGATGATTGCAACGGCATGTGGTATGGGTGGTGATGGAGTATTGCAGTGGCATGTGGTATGGGTGGTGATGGAGGATTGCAGCAGCATGTGGTACAGGTGGTAATGGAGTATTGCAGTGGCATGTGGTATGGGTGGTGATGGAGGATTGCAGCGGCATGTGGTATGGGTGGTGATAGAGGATTGCAGCGGCATGTGTTACGGGTGGTGGAGGATTGGAGAGGCATGTGGTATGTGTGGTGATGGAGGATAGCAGCAGCATGTGGTACAGGTGGTGATGGAGGATTGCAGTGGCATGTGGTACAGGTGGTGATGGAGGATTGGAGAGGCATGTGGTATGGGTGGTGATGGAGTATTGCAGCGGCATGTGGTATGGGTGGTGATGGAGGATTGGAGAGGCATGTGGTACAGGTGGTGATGGAGGGTTGGAGAGGCATGTTGTATGGGTGGTGATGGAGTAGTGCAGCGGCATGTGGTATGGGTGGTGATGGTTGATTGCAACAGCATGTGGTATGGGTGGTGATGGATGATTGCAACGGCATGTGGTATGGGTGGTGATGGAGTATTGCTGTGGCATGTGGTACGTGTGGTGATGGAGAATTGGAGAGGCATGTGGTATGGGTGTTGATGGAGGAATGGAGAGGCATGTGGTATGGGTGGTCATGGAGGATTGCAGCGGCATGTGGTACGGGTGGTGATGGAGGATTGGAGCGGCATGTGGTACAGGTGGTTATGGAGGATTGGAGAGGCATGTGGTACGGGTGGTGATGGAGGATTGGAGAGGCATGTTGTATGGGTGGTGATGGAGGATTGCAGCGGCATATGGTACATTTGGTGATGGAGTATTGCAGCGGCATGTGGTACAGGTGGTGATGGAGGATTGCGGTGGCATGTGGTACGGGTGGTAATGGAGTATTACAGCAGCATGTGGTATGGGTGGTGATGGAGGATTGGAGCAGCATGTGGTATGGGTGGTGATGGAGTATTGCAGCGGTATGTGGTATGGCTGGTGATCGAGGATTGGAGCGGCATGTGGAATGGGTGGTGATGGAGTATTGCAGCAGCATGTGGTATGGGTGGTGATGGAGTATTGCAGAGGCATGTGGTATGGGTGGTGATGGAGGATTGCAGCAGCATGTGGTACGGGTGGTGATGGAGGATTGCAGCGGCATGTGGTACAGGTGGTGATTGAGGATTGGAGAGGCATGTGGTACGGGTGGTGATGGAGGATTGCAACGGCATGTGCTATGGGTGATGATGGAGTATTGCAGAGGCATGTGGTATGGGTGGTGATGGATGATTGCAGCGGCATGTGGTACGGGTGGTGATGGAGGATTGCAGCGGCATGTGGTATGGGTGGTGATGGAGGATTGCAGCGGCATGTGGTACGGGTGGTGATGGAGGATTGCAGCGGCATGTGGTATGGGTGGTGATGGATGATTGCATTGGCATGTGGTACGAGTGGTGATGGAGGATTGCAGCAGCATGTGGTATGGGTGGTGATGGAGTATTGCAGTGGCATGTGGTATGGGTGGTGATGGAGGATAGCAGTGGCATGTGGTACAGGTGGTGATGGAGGATTGCAGCGGCATGTGGTATGAGTGGTGATGTAGTATTGCAGCGGCATGTGGTGATGGAGGATTGCAGCGGCATGTGGTATGGGTGGTGATGGAGTATTGCAGCGGCATGTGGTATGGGTGGTGATGGAGGATTGCAGCGGCATGTGGTATGGGTGGTGATGGAGGATTGCAGCGGCATCTAGTACAGGTGGCGATGGAGTATTGCAGCCGCATGCAGTATGGGTGGTGGAATGTTGCAGCGGCATGTGGTATGGGTGGTGATGGAGGATTGCAGTGGCATGTGGTATGGGTGGTGATGGATGATTGCAACGGCATGTGGTATGGGTGGTGATGGAGTATTGCAGTGGCATGTGGTATGGGTGATGATGGAGAATTGGAGCAGCATGTGGTATGGGTGGTGATGGATGATTGCAACGGCATGTGGTATGGTTGGTGATGGAGGATTGCAGCGGCATGTGGTATGGGTGGTGATGGAGGATTGCAGCGGCATGTAGTACGGGTGGCGATGGAGTATTGCAGCCGCATGCAGTATGGGTGGTGGAATATTGCAGCGGCATGTGGTATGGGTGGTGATGGAGGATTGCAGTGGCATGTTGTATGGGTGGTGATGGAGTAGTGCAGCGGCATGTGGTACGGGTGATGATGGAGAATTGGAGTGGCATGTGGTATGGGTGGTGATGGATGATTGCAACGGCATGTGGTATGGGTGGTGATGGATGATTGCAACGGCATGTGGTATGGGTGGTGATGGAGTATTGCAGTGGCATGTGGTATGGGTGGTGATGGATGATTGCAACGGCATGTGGTATGGGTGGTGATGGATGATTGCAACGGCATGTGGTATGGGTGGTGATGGAGTATTGCAGTGGCATGTGGTATGGGTGGTGATGGAGGATTGCAGCAGCATGTGGTACAGGTGGTAATGGAGTATTGCAGTGGCATGTGGTATGGGTGGTGATGGAGGATTGCAGCGGCATGTGTTACGGGTGGTGGAGGATTGGAGAGGCATGTGGTATGTGTGGTGATGGAGGATAGCAGCGGCATGTGGTACAGGTGGTGATGGAGGATTGCAGTGGCATGTGGTATGGGTGGTGATGGAGGATTGGAGAGGCATGTGGTATGGGTGGTGGTGGAGTATTGCAGCAGCATGTGGTATGAGTGGTGGTGGAGTATTGCACCGGCATGTGGTATGGCTGGTGATGGAGGATTGGAGCAGCATGTGGTATGGGTGGTGATGGAGGATTGGAGCAGCATGTGGCATGGGTGGTGATGGAGGATTGGAGTGGCATGTGATACGGGTGGTGATCGAGGATTGGAGAGGCATGTGGTATGGGTGGTGATGGAGTATTGCAGCGGCATGTGGTATGGGTGGTGATGGAGGATTGGAGAGGCATGTGGTACGGGTGGTGATGGAGGGTTGGAGAGGCATGTTGTATGGGTGGTGATGGAGTAGTGCAGCGGCATGTGGTATGGGTGGTGATGGATGATTGCAACAGCATGTGGTATGGGTGGTGATGGATGATTGCAACGGCATGTGGCATGGGTGGTGATGGAGGATTGGAGAGGCATGTGGTATGGGTGGTGATGCAGGAATGGAGAGGCATGTGGTATGGGTGGTCATGGAGGATTGCAGCGGCATGTGGTACGGGTGGTGATGGAGGATTGGAGCGGCATGTGGTACAGGTGGTTATGGAGGATTGGAGAGGCATGTGGTACGGGTGGTGATGGAGGATTGGAGAGGCATGTTGTATGGGTGGTGATGGAGGATTGCAGCGGCATGTGTTACATTTGGTGATGGAGGATTGCAGCGGCATGTGGTACAGGTGGTGATGGAGGATTGCGGTGGCATGTGGTACGGATGGTAATGGAGTATTACAGCAGCATGTGGTATGAGTGGTGGTGGAGTATTGCAGCGGTATGTGGTATTGCTGGTGATCGAGGATTGGAGCGGCATGTGGAATGGGTGGTGATGGAGTATTGCAGCAGCATGTGGTATGGGTGGTGATGGAGTATTGCAGAGGCATGTGGTATGGGTGGTGATGGAGGATTGCAGCAGCATGTGGTACGGGTGGTGATGGAGGATTGCAGCGGCATGTGGTACAGGTGGTGATTGAGGATTGGAGAGACATGTGGTACGGGTGGTGATGGAGGATTGCAACGGCATGTGCTATGGGTGGTGATGGAGTATTGCAGAGGCATGTGGTATGGGTGGTGATGGATGATTGCAGCGGCATGTGGTACGGGTGGTGATGGAGGATTGCAGCGGCATGTGGTATGGGTGGTGATGGAGGATTGCAGCGGCATGTGGTACGGGTGGTGATGGAGGATTGCAGCGGCATGTGGTATGGGTGGTGATGGATGATTGCATTGGCATGTGGTACGAGTGGTGATGGAGGATTGCAGCAGCATGTGGTATGGGTGGTGATGGAGTATTGCAGTGGCATGTGGTATGGGTGGTGATGGAGGATAGCAGTGGCATGTGGTACAGGTGGTGATGGAGGATTGCAGCGGCATGTCGTATGAGTGGTGATGTAGTATTGCAGCGGCATGTGGTGATGGAGGATTGCAGCGGCATGTGGTATGGGTGGTGATGGAGTATTGCAGCGGCATGTGGTATGGGTGGTGATGGAGGATTGCAGCGGCATGTGGTATGGGTGGTGATGGAGGATTGCAGCGGCATCTAGTACAGGTGGCGATGGAGTATTGCAGCCGCATGCAGTATGGGTGGTGGAATGTTGCAGCGGCATGTGGTATGGGTGGTGATGGAGGATTGCAGTGGCATGTGGTATGGGTGGTGATGGATGATTGCAACGGCATGTGGTATGGGTGGTGATGGAGTATTGCAGTGGCATTTGGTATGGGTGATGATGGAGAATTGGAGCGGCATGTGGTATGGGTGGTGATGGATGATTGCAGCGGCATGTGGTATGGGTGGTGATTAATGATTGCAACGGCATGTGGTATGGGTGGTGATGGAGGATTGCAGCAGCATGTGGTACAGGTGGTAATGGAGTATTGCAGCAGCATGTGGTATGGGTGGTGATGGAGGATTGCAGCAGCATGTGGTATGGGTGGTGATGGAGGATTGCAGCGGCATGTGTTACGGGTGGTGGAGGATTGGAGAGGCATGTGGTATGTGTGGTGATGGAGGATTGCAGTGGCATGTGGTACGGGTGGTGATGGAGGATTGCAGTGGCATGTGGTACGGGTGGTGATGGAGGATTGGAGGGGCATGTGGTATGGGTGGTGGTGGAGTATTGCAGCAGTATGTGGTATGGGTGGTGGTGGAGTATTGCAGCGGTATGTGGTATGGCTGGTGATGGAGGATTGGAGCGGCATGTGGTATGGGTGATGATGGAGGATTGCAGCGGCATGCTGTATGGGTGGTGATGGAGTATTGCTGCAGCATGTGGGATGGGTGGTGATGGAGTATTGCAGCAGCATGTGGTACGGGTGGTGATGGAGGATTGGAGCAGCATGTGGCATGGGTGGTGATGGAGGATTGGAGTGGCATGTGATACGGGTGGTGATGGAGGATTGGAGAGGCATGTGGTACGGGTGGTGATGGAGTATTGCAGCAGCATGTGGTATGGGTGGTGATGGAGTATTGCAGCGGCATGTGGTATGGGTGGTGATGGAGTATTGCAGCATCATGTGGTACGGGTGGTGATGGAGGATTGGAGCGGCATGTGGTATCGGTGGTGATGGAGGATTGCAGCGGCATGTGGTATGGGTGGTGATGGAGGATTGGAGCGGCATGTGGTATCGGTGGTGATGGAGGATTGCAGCGGCATGTGGTATGGGTGGTGATGGAGGATTGCAGCGGCATGTGGTAACGGTGGGGATGGAGTATTGCAGTGGCATGTGGTATGGGTGGTGATTGAGGATAGGAGCGGCATGTGGTATGGGTGGTGATGGAGTATTGGACCGGCATGTGGTATGGGTGGTGATGGAGGATTGCAGCGGCATGTGGTATGGGTGGTGATGGAGGATTGCAGCGGCATGTAGTACAGGTGGCGATGGAGTATTGCAGCCGCATGCAGTATGGGTGGTGGAATGTTGCAGCGGCATGTGGTATGGGTGGTGATGGAGGATTGCAGTGGCATGCTGGATGGGTGGTGATGGAGTATTGCTGCAGCATGTGGGACGGGTGGTGATGGAGGATTGGAGCAGCATGTGGCATGGGTGGTGATGGAGGATTGGAGTGGCATGTGATACGGGTGGTGATGGAGGATTGGAGAGGCATGTGGTACGGGTGGTGATGGAGTATTGCAGCGGCATGTGGTACGGGTGGTGATGGAGGATTGGAGAGGCATGTGGTACCGGTGGTGATGGGGGGTTGGAGAGGCATGTTGTATGGGTGGTGATGGAGTAGTGCAGCGCAATGTGGTAAGGGTGGTGATGGAGAATTGGAGCGGCATGTGGTATGGGTGGTGATGGATGATTGCAACGTCATGTGGTATGGGTGGTGATGGATGATTGCAATGGCATGTGGTATGGGTGGTGATGGAGTATTGCAGTGCATGTGGTATGGGTGGTGGAGGATTGCAGCAGCATGTGGTACAGGTGGTGATGGAGGATTGGAGAGGCATGTGGTATGGGTGGTGATGGAGGATTGCAGCGGCATGTGGTACGAGTGGTAATGGAGGATTGGAGAGGCATGTGGTATGTGTGGCGATGGAGTATTGTAGCAGCATGTGGTACGGGTGGTGATGGAGGATTGGAGAGGCATGTGGTATGTGTGGTGATGGAGTATTGCAGCGGCATGTGGTACAGGTGGTGATGGAGGATAGGAGAGGCATGTGGTATGGGTGGTGATGGAGGATAGGAGAGGCATGTGGTATGGGTGGTGATGGAGGATTGGAGAGGCATGTGGTATGGGTGGTGATAGAGGATTCCAGCGGCATGTGGTATGGGTGATGATGGAGGATTGGAGAGGCATGTGGTATGGGTGGTGATGGAGGATTGCAGCAGCATGTGGTACAGGTGGTGGAGTATTACAGCAGCATGTGGTATTGGTGGTGATGGAGTATTGCAGCGGCATGTGGTACAGGTGGTGATGGAGGATAGGAGAGGCATGTGGTATGGGTGGTCATGGAGGATTGCAGCGGCATGTGGTACGGGTGGTGATGGAGGATTGGAGCGGCATGTGGTACAGGTGGTTATGGAGGATTGGAGAGGCATGTGGTACGGGTGGTGATGGAGGATTGCAGCGGCATGTGTTACATTTGGTGATGGAGGATTGCAGCGGCATGTGGTACAGGTGGTGATGGAGGATTGCGGTGGCATGTGGTACGGGTGGTAATGGAGTATTACAGCAGCATGTGGTATGGGTGGTGATGGAGGATTGGAGCAGCATGTGGTATGGGTGGTGATGGAGTATTGCAGCGGTATGTGGTATTGCTGGTGATCGAGGATTGGAGCGGCATGTGGAATGGGTGGTGATGGAGTATTGCAGAGGCATGTGGTATGGGTGGTGATGGAGGATTGCAGCGGCATGTGGTATGGGTGGTGGAGTATTGCAGCAGCATGTGGTATGGGAGGTGATGGAGGATTGCAGCAGCATGTGGTACAGGTGGTGGAGTATTGCAGCAGCATGTGGTATGGGTGGTGGAGTATTGCAGCGGCATGTGGTATGGGTGGTGATGGAGGAATGGAGAGGCATGTGGTATGGGTGGTGATGGATTATTGCAGCAGCATGGGGTATGGGTGGTGATGGAGGATTGCAGCGGCATGTGGTATGGGTGGTGGAGTATTGCAGCGGCATGTGGTATGGGAGGTGATGGAGGATTACAGCAGCATGTGGTACAGGTGGTGGAGTAATGCAGCAGCATGTGGTATGGGTAGTGGAGTATTGCAGCGGCATGTGGTATGGGTGGTGATGGAGGAATGGAGAGGCATGTGGTATGGGTGGTGATGGATTATTGCAGCAGCATGTTGTATGGGTGATGATGGAGGATTGGAGAGGCATGTGGTACAGGTGGTGATGAAGTATTGCAGCGGCATGTGGTACGGGTGGTGATGGAGGATTGCAGCATGTGGTATGGGTGGTGATGGAGGATTGCAGCGGCATGTGGTACGGGTGGCGATGGAGTATTGCAGCTGCATGCGGTATGGGTCGTGGAATATTGCAGCGGCATGTGGTATGGGTGGTGATGCAGGATTGCAGTGGCATGTGGTACGGGTGGTGATGGAGGATTGGAGCGGCATGTGGTATGGGTGGTGATGCAGGATTGCAGTGGCATGTGGTACAGGTGGTGATGGAGGATTGGAGAGGCATGTGGTATGGGTGGTGATGGAGGATTGCAGCGGCATGTGGTATGGGTGGTGATGGAGGATTGCAGCGGCATGTGGAATGGGTGGTGATTGAGGATTGCAGCGGCATGTGGTATGGGTGGTGGAGTATTGCAGCGGCATGTGGTATGGGAGGTGATGGAGGATTGCAGCAGCATGTGGTACAGGTGGTAGAGTATTGAAGCAGCATGTGGTATGGGTGGTGGAGTATTGCAGCAGCATGTGGTACGGGTGGTGATGGAGTATTGCAGCAGCATGTGGTATGGGTGGTGATGGAGGATTGCAGAGGCATGTGGTATGGGTGGTGATGGAGTATTGCAGAGGCATGTGGTATGGGTGGTGATGGAGGATTGCAGCAGCATGTGGTACGGGTGGTGATGGAGGATTGCAGCGGCATCTGGTACAGGTGGTGATGGAGGATTGGAGAGGCATGTGGTACGGGTGGTGATGGAGGATTGCAACGGCATGTGCTATGGGTGGTGATGGAGTATTGCAGAGGCATGTGGTATGGGTGGTGATGGATGATTGCAGCGGCATGTGGTACGGGTGGTGATGGAGGATTGCAGCGGCATGTGGTATGGGTGGTGATGGAGGATTGCAGCGGCATGTGGTACGGGTGGTGATGGAGGATTGCAGCGGCATGTGGTATGGGTGGTGATGGATGATTGCATTGGCATGTGGTACGAGTGGTGATGGAGGATTGCAGCAGCATGTGGTATGGGTGGTGATGGAGTATTGCAGTGGCATGTGGTATGGGTGGTGATGGAGGATAGCAGTGGCATGTGGTACAGGTGGTGATGGAGGATTGCAGCGGCATGTGGTATGAGTAGTGATGTAGTATTTCAGCGGCATGTGGTGATGGAGGATTGCAGCGGCATGTGGTATGGGTGGTGATGGAGTATTGCAGCGGCATGTGGTATGGGTGGTGATGGAGGATTGCAGCGGCATGTGGTATGGGTGGTGATGGAGGATTGCAGCGGCATGTAGTACAGGTGGCGATGGAGTATTGCAGCCGCATGCAGTATGGGTGGTGGAATGTTGCAGCGGCATGTGGTATGGGTGGTGATGGAGGATTGCAGCGGCATGCTGTATGGGTGATGATGGAGTATTGCAGCAGCATGTGGTACAGGTGGTGATGGAGGATTGGAGCAGCATGTGGCATGGGTGGTGATGGAGGATTGGAGTGGCATGTGATACGGGTGGTGATGGAGGATTGGAGAGGCATGTGGTACGGGTGGTGATGGAGTATTGCAGCAGCATGTGGTATGGGTGGTGATGGAGGATTGGAGCGGCATGTGGTATCAGTGGTGATGGAGGATTGCAGCGGCATGTGGTATGGGTGGTGATGGCGGATTGCAGCGGCATGTGGTAACGGTGGGGATGGAGTATTGCAGTGGCATGTGGTATGGGTGGTGATGGAGGATAAGAGAGGCATGTGGTATGGGTGGTGATGGAGTATTGCAGCGGCATGTGGTATGGGTGGTGATGGAGTATTGCACGGGCATGTGGTATGGGTGGTGATGGAGGATTGCAGCGGCATGTGGTATGGGTGGTGATGGAGGATTGCAGCGGCATGTAGTACAGGTGGCGATGGAGTATTGCAGCCGCATGCAGTATGGGTGGTGGAATGTTGCAGCGGCATGTGGTATGGGTGGTGATGGAGGATTGCAGCGGCATGCTCTATGGGTGGTGATGGAGTATTGCAGCAGCATGTGGTACAGGTGGTGATGGAGGATTGGAGCAGCATGTGGCATGGGTGGTGATGGAGGATTGGAGTGGCATGTGATACGAGTGGTGATGGAGGATTGGAGAGGCATGTGGTACGGGTGGTGATGGAGTATTGCAGCAGCATGTGGTATGGGTGGTGATGGAGGATTGGAGCGGCATGTGGTATCAGTGGTGATGGAGGATTGCAGCGGCATGTGGTATGGGTGGTGATGGAGGATTGCAGCGGCATGTGGTAACGGTGGGGATGGAGTATTGCAGTGGCATGTGGTATGGGTGGTGATGGAGGATAAGAGAGGCATGTGGTATGTGTGGTGATGGAGTATTGCAGCGGCATGTGGTATGGGTGGTGATGGAGTATTGCACGGGCATGTGGTATGGGTGGTGATGGAGGATTGCAGCGGCATGTGGTATGGGTGGTGATGGAGGATTGCAGCGGCATGTAGTACAGGTGGCGATGGAGTATTGCAGCCGCATGCAGTATGGGTGGTGGAATGTTGCAGCGGCATGTGGTATGGGTGGTGATGGAGGATTGCAGTGGCATGTTGTATGGGTGTGATGGAGTAGTGCAGTGGCATGTGGTACGGGTGATGATGGAGAATTGGAGCGGCATGTGGTATGGGTGGTGATGGATGATTGCAACAGCATGTGGTATGGGTGGTGATGGAGTATTGCAGTGGCATGTGGTATGGGTGGTGATGGAGGATTGCAGCAGCATGTGGTACAGGTGGTAATGGAGTATTGCAGCGGCATGTGGTATGGGTGGTGATGGAGGATTGCAGAGGCATGTGGTATGGGTGGTGATGGAGGATTGCAGCGGCATGTGTTACGGGTGGTGGAGGATTGGAGAGGCATGTGGTATGTGTGGTGATGGAGGATAGCAGCGGCATGTGGTACAGGTGGTGATGGAGGATTGCAGTGGCATGTGGTACGGGTGGTGATGGAGGATTGGAGGGGCATGTGGTATGGGTGGTGGTGGAGTATTGCAGCAGCATGTGGTATGGGTGGTGGTGGAGTATTGCAGCGGTATGTGGTATGGCTGGTGATGGAGGATTGGAGCGGCATGTGGTATGGGTGGTGATGGAGGATTGCAGCGGCATGCTGTATGGGTGGTGATGGAGTATTGCTGCCGCATGTGGGACGGGTGGTGATGGAGTATTGCAGCAGCATGTGGTACGGGTGGTGATGGAGGATTGGAGCAGCATGTGGCATGGGTGGTGATGGAGGATTGGAGTGGCATGTGATACGGGTGGTGATGGAGGATTGGAGAGGCATGTGGTACGGGTATTGATGGAGTATTGCAGCGGCATGTGGTACGGGTGGTGATGGAGGATTGGAGAGGCATGTGGTACGGGTGGTGATGGGGGGTTGGAGAGGCATGTTGTATGGGTGGTGATGGAGTAGTGCAGCGCAATGTGGTAAGGGTGGTGATGGAGAATTGGAGCGGCATGTGGTATGGGTGGTGATGGATGATTGCAACGTCATGTGGTATGGGTGGTGATGGATGATTGCAGTGGCATGTGGTATGGGTGGTGATGGAGGATTGCAGCAGCATGTGGTACAGGTGGTGATGGAGGATGGGAGATGCATGTGGTATGGGTGATGATGGAGGATTGCAGCGGCATGTGGTACGAGTGGTAATGGAGGATTGGAGAGGCATGTGGTATGTGTGGCGATGGAGTATTGTAGCAGCATGTGGTACGGGTGGCGATGGAGGATTGGAGAGGCATGTGGTATGTGTGGTGATGGAGTATTGCAGCGGCATGTGGTACAGGTGGTGATGGAGGATAGGAGAGGCATATGGTATGGGTGGTGATGGAGGATAGGAGAGGCATGTGGTATGGGTGGTGATGGATTATTGCAGCAGCATGGGGTATGGGTGGTGATGGAATATTGCAGCGGCATGTGGTATGGGTGGTGATGGAGGATTGCAGTGGCATGTTGTATGGGTGGTGATGGAGTAGTGCAGCGGCATGTGGTATGGGAGTTGATGGAGGATTGGAGCGGCATGTGGTATGGGTGGTGATGGAGGATTGCAGCGGCATGTGGTATGGTTGGTGATGGAGTATTGCAGCGGCATGTGGTATGGGTGGTGATGGAGTATTGCAGTGGCATGTGGTATGGGTGGTGATGGAGGATTGGAGAGGCGTGTGGTACAGGTGGTGATGAAGTATTGCAGCGGCATGTGGTATAGGTGGTGATGGAGGATTGCAGCAGCATGTGGTATAGGTGGTGATGGAGGATTGCAGCGGCCTGTGGTACGGGTGGCAATGGAGTATTGCTGCCGCATGCTGTATGGGTCGTGGAATATTGCAGCAGCATGTGGTATGGGTGGTGATGCAGGATTGCAGTGGTATGTGGTACGGGTGGTGATGGAGGATTTGAGAGGCATGTGGTACGGGTGGTGGAGTATTGCAGCGGCATGTGGTATGGGTGGTGATGGAGGATTGCAGTGGCATGTGGTACGGGTGGTGATGGAGGATTGCAGCAGCATGTGGTACGGGTGGTGATGGAGTATTGCAGCGGTATGTGGTATGGGTGGTGATGGAGGATTGCAGCGGCATGTGGTATGGGTGGTGATGGAAGATTGCAGCGGCATGTGGTATGGGTGGTGATGGAGGAATGCAGCAGCATGTGGTATGGGTGGTGATGGATTATTGCAGCAGCATGGGGTATGGGTGGTGTTGGAGGATTGCAGCGGCAAGTGGTATGGGTGGTAATGGAGTATTGCAGCGGCATGCAGTATGGGTGGTGGAATATTGCAGCGGCATGTGGTATGGGTGGTGATGGAGGATTGCAGTGGCATGTTGTATGGGTGGTGATGGAGTAGTGCAGCGGCATGTGGTACGGGTGATGATGGAGAATTGGAGCAGCATGTGGTATGGGTGGTAATGGATGATTGCAACGGCATGTGGTATGGGTGGTGATGGATGATTGCAACGGCATGTGGTATGGGTGGTGATGGAGTATTGCAGTGGCATGTGGTATGGGTGGTGATGGAGGATTGCAGCAGCATGTGGTACAGGTGGTAATGGAGTATTGCAGTGGCATGTGGTATGGGTGGTGATGGAGGATTGCAGCGGCATGTGGTATGGGTGGTGATAGAGGATTGCAGCGGCATGTGTTACGGGTGGTGGAGGATTGGAGAGGCATGTGGTATGTGTGGTGATGGAGGATAGCAGCGGCATGTGGTACAGGTGGTGATGGAGGATTGCAGTGGCATGTGGTACGGGTGGTGATGGAGGATAGGAGAGGCATGTGGTATGGGTGGTGGTGGAGTATTGCAGCAGCATGTGGTATGGGTGGTGGTGGAGTATTGCAGCGGCATGTGGTATGGCTGGTGATGGAGGATTGGAGCAGCATGTGGTATGGGTGGTGATGGAGGATTGGAGCAGCATGTGGCATGGGTGGTGATGGAGGATTGGAGTGGCATGTGATACGGGTGGTGATGGAGGATTGGAGAGGCATGTGGTATGGGTGGTGATGGAGTATTGCAGCGGCATGTGGTATGGGTGGTGATGGAGGATTGGAGAGGCATGTGGTACGGGTGGTGATGGAGGGTTGGAGAGGCATGTTGTATGGGTGGTGATGGAGTAGTGCAGCGGCATGTGGTATGGGTGGTGATGGATGATTGCAACAGCATGTGGTATGGGTGGTGATGGATGATTGCAACGGCATGTGGTATGGGTGGTGATGGAGTATTGCTGTGGCATGTGGTACGTGTGGTGATGGAGAATTGGAGAGGCATGTGGTATGGGTGGTGATGGAGGATTGGAGAGGCATGTGGTATGGGTGGTCATGGAGGATTGCAGCGGCATGTGGTACGGGTGGTGATGGAGGATTGGAGCGGCATGTATTACAGGTGGTTATGGAGGATTGGAGAGGCATGTGGTACGGGTGGTGATGGAGGATTGGTGAGGCATGTTGTATGGGTGGTGATGGAGGATTGCAGCGGCATGTGGTACGTTTGGTGATGGAGGATTGCGGTGGCATGTGGTACGGGTGGTAATGGAGTATTACAGCAGCATGTGGTATGGGTGGTGATGGAGGATTGGAGCAGCATGTGGTATGGGTGGTGATGGAGTATTGCAGCGGTATGTGGTATGGCTGGTGATCGAGGATTGGAGCGGCATGTGGAATGGGTGGTGATGGAGGATTGCAGCGGCATGCTGTATGGGTGGTGATGGAGAATTGCAGCGGCATGTGGTACGGGTGGTCTTGGATGATTGCAGCGGCATGTGGTACAGGTGGTGATGGAGGATTGCAGCGGCATGTGGTACGGGTGGTGATGGAGGATTGGTGAGGCATGTGGTATGGGTGGTGATGGAGGATTGGCGAGGCATGTGGTATGAGTGGTGATGGAGTATTGCAGCAGAATGTGGTACGGGTGGTGGAGTATTGCAGCAGCATGTGGTATGGGTGGTGATGGAGGATTGCAGAGGCATGTGGTATGGGTGGTGATGGAGTATTGCAGAGGCATGTGGTATGGGTGGTGATGGAGGATTGCAGCAGCATGTGGTACGGGTGGTGATGGAGGATTGCAGCGGCATCTGGTACGGGTGGTGATGGAGGATTGCAGCGGCATCTGGTACAGGTGGTGATGGAGGATTGGAGAGGCATGTGGTACGGGTGGTGATGGAGGATTGCAACGGCATGTGCTATGGGTGGTGATGGAGTATTGCAGAGGCATGTGGTATGGGTGGTGATGGATGATTGCAGCGGCATGTGGTACGGGTGGTGATGGAGGATTGCAGCGGCATGTGGTATGGGTGGTGATGGAGGATTGCAGCGGCATGTGGTACGGGTGGTGATGGAGGATTGCAGCGGCATGTGGTATGGGTGGTGATGGATGATTGCATTGGCATGTGGTACGAGTGGTGATGGAGGATTGCAGCAGCATGTGGTATGGGTGGTGATGGAGTATTGCAGTGGCATGTGGTATGGGTGGTGATGGAGGATAGCAGTGGCATGTGGTACAGGTGGTGATGGAGGATTGGAGAGGCATGTGGTATGGGTGGTGATGGATTATTGCAGCAGCATGGGGTATGGGTGGTGATGGAATATTGCAGCGGCATGTGGTATGGGTGGTGATGGAGGATTGCAGTGGCATGTTGTATGGGTGGTGATGGAGTAGTGCAGCGGCATGTGGTATGGGAGTTGATGGAGGATTGGAGCGGCATGTGGTATGGGTGGTGATGGAGGATTGCAGCGGCATGTGGTATGGTTGGTGATGGAGTATTGCAGCGGCATGTGGTATGGGTGGTGATGGAGTATTGCAGTGGCATGTGGTATGGGTGGTGATGGAGGATTGGAGAGGCGTGTGGTACAGGTGGTGATGAAGTATTGCAGCGGCATGTGGTATAGGTGGTGATGGAGGATTGCAGCAGCATGTGGTATAGGTGGTGATGGAGGATTGCAGCGGCATGTGGTACGGGTGGCAATGGAGTATTGCTGCCGCATGCTGTATGGGTCGTGGAATATTGCAGCAGCATGTGGTATGGGTGGTGATGCAGGATTGCAGTGGTATGTGATACGGGTGGTGATGG
This sequence comes from Ambystoma mexicanum, assembly GCF_040938575.1. Taxonomy (NCBI): domain Eukaryota; kingdom Metazoa; phylum Chordata; class Amphibia; order Caudata; family Ambystomatidae; genus Ambystoma; species Ambystoma mexicanum. The sequence goes on from NC_090938.1 coordinate 58,926,603, forward strand.
AGGATTTGAGAGGCATGTGGTACGGGTGGTGGAGTATTGCAGCGGCATGTGGTATGGGTGGTGATGGAGGATTGCAGCGGCATGTGGTACGGGTGGTGATGGAGGATTGCAGCAGCATGTGGTACGGGTGGTGATGGAGTATTGCAGCGGCATGTGGTATGGGTGGTGATGGAGGATTGCAGCGGCATGTGGTATGGGTGGTGATGGAAGATTGCAGCGGCATGTGGTATGGGTGGTGATGGAGGAATGCAGCAGCATGTGGTATGGGTGGTGATGGATTATTGCAGCAGCATGGGGTATGGGTGGTGTTGGAGGATTGCAGCGGCAAGTGGTATGGGTGGTAATGGAGTATTGCAGCGGCATGCAGTATGGGTGGTGGAATATTGCAGCGGCATGTGGTATGGGTGGTGATGGAGGATTGCAGTGGCATGTTGTATGGGTGGTGATGGAGTAGTGCAGCGGCATGTGGTACGGGTGATGATGGAGAATTGGAGCGGCATGTGGTATGGGTGGTAATGGATGATTGCAACGGCATGTGGTATGGGTGGTGATGGATGATTGCAACGGCATGTGGTATGGGTGGTGATGGAGTATTGCAGTGGCATGTGGTATGGATGGTGATGGAGGATTGAAGCAGCATGTGGTACAGGTGGTAATGGAGTATTGCAGTGGCATGTGGTATGGGTGGTGATGGAGGATTGCAGCGGCATGTGGTATGGGTGGTGATAGAGGATTGCAGCGGCATGTGTTACGGGTGGTGGAGGATTGGAGAGGCATGTGGTATGTGTGGTGATGGAGGATAGCAGCGGCATGTGGTACAGGTGGTGATGGAGGATTGCAGTGGCATGTGGTACGGGTGGTGATGGAGGATTGGAGAGGCATGTGGTATGGGTGGTGGTGGAGTATTGCAGCAGCATGTGGTATGGGTGGTGGTGGAGTATTGCAGCGGCATGTGGTATGGCTGGTGATGGAGGATTGGAGCAGCATGTGGTATGGGTGGTGATGGAGGATTGGAGCAGCATGTGGCATGGGTGGTGATGGAGGATTGGAGTGGCATGTGATACGGGTGGTGATGGAGTAGTGCAGCGGCATGTGGTATGGGTGGTGATGGATGATTGCAACAGCATGTGGTATGGGTGGTGATGGATGATTGCAACGGCATGTGGTATGGGTGGTGATGGAGTATTGCTGTGGCATGTGGTACGTGTGGTGATGGAGAATTGGAGAGGCATGTGGTATGGGTGGTGATGGAGGATTGGAGAGGCATGTGGTATGGGTGGTCATGGAGGATTGCAGCGGCATGTGGTACGGGTGGTGATGGAGGATTGGAGCGGCATGTATTACAGGTGGTTATGGAGGATTGGAGAGGCATGTGGTACGGGTGGTGATGGAGGATTGGTGAGGCATGTTGTATGGGTGGTGATGGAGGATTGCAGCGGCATGTGGTACGTTTGGTGATGGAGGATTGCGGTGGCATGTGGTACGGGTGGTAATGGAGTATTACAGCAGCATGTGGAATGGGTGGTGATGGAGGATTGCAGCGGCATGCTGTATGGGTGGTGATGGAGAATTGCAGCGGCATGTGGTACGGGTGGTGATGGATGATTGCAGCGGCATGTGGTACAGGTGGTGATGGAGGATTGCAGTGGCATGTGGTACGGGTGGTGATGGAGGATTGGCGAGGCATGTGGTATGGGTGGTGATGGAGGATTGGAGAGGCATGTGGTATGAGTGGTGATGGAGTATTGCAGCAGAATGTGGTACGGGTGGTGGAGTATTGCAGCAGCATGTGGTACGGGTGGTGATGGAGTATTGCAGCAGCATGTGGTATGGGTGGTGATGGAGGATTGCATTGGCATGTGGTACGAGTGGTGATGGAGGATTGCAGCAGCATGTGGTACGGGTGGTGATGGAGGATTGCAGCGGCATCTGGTACAGGTGGTGATGGAGGATTGCAGCGGCATGTGGTATGGGTGGTGATGGATGATTGCATTGGCATGTGGTACGAGTGGTGATGGAGGATTGCAGCAGCATGTGGTATGGGTGGTGATGGAGTATTGCAGTGGCATGTGGTATGGGTGGTGATGGAGGATAGCAGTGGCATGTGGTACAGGTGGTGATGGAGGATTGCAGCGGCATGTGGTATGAGTGGTGATGTAGTATTTCAGCAGCATGTGGTGATGGAGGATTGCAGCGGCATGTGGTATGGGTGGTGATGGAGTATTGCAGCGGCATGTGGTATGGGTGGTGATGGAGGATTGCAGCGGCATGTGGTATGGGTGGTGATGGAGGATTGCAGCGGCATGTAGTACAGGTGGCGATGGAGTATTGCAGCCGCATGCAGTATGGGTGGTGGAATGTTGCAGCGGCATGTGGTATGGGTGGTGATGGAGGATTGCAGCGGCATGCTGTATGGGTGATGATGGAGTATTGCAGCAGCATGTGGTACAGGTGGTGATGGAGGATTGGAGCAGCATGTGGCATGGGTGGTGATGGAGGATTGGAGTGGCATGTGATACGGGTGGTGATGGAGGATTGGAGAGGCATGTGGTATGGGTGGTGATGGAGTATTGCAGCAGCATGTGGTATGGGTGGTGATGGAGGATTGGAGCGGCATGTGGTATCAGTGGTGATGGAGGATTGCAGCGGCATGTGGTATGGGTGGTGATGGAGGATTGCAGCGGCATGTGGTAACGGTGGGGATGGAGTATTGCAGTGGCATGTGGTATGGGTGGTGATGGAGGATAAGAGAGGCATGTGGTATGGGTGGTGATGGAGTATTGCAGCGGCATGTGGTATGGGTGGTGATGGAGTATTGCACGGGCATGTGGTATGGGTGGTGATGGAGGATTGCAGCGGCATGTGGTATGGGTGGTGATGGAGGATTGCAGCGGCATGTAGTACAGGTGGCGATGGAGTATTGCAGCCGCATGCAGTATGGGTGGTGGAATGTTGCAGCGGCATGTGGTATGGGTGGTGATGGAGGATTGCAGCGGCATGCTGTATGGGTGGTGATGGAGTATTGCAGCAGCATGTGGTACAGGTGGTGATGGAGGATTGAAGCAGCATGTGGCATGGGTGGTGATGGAGGATTGGAGTGGCATGTGATACGGGTGGTGATGGAGGATTGGAGAGGCATGTGGTACGGGTGGTGATGGAGTATTGCAGCAGCATGTGGTATGGGTGGTGATGGAGGATTGGAGCGGCATGTGGTATCAGTGGTGATGGAGGATTGCAGCGGCATGTGGTATGGGTGGTGATGGAGGATTGCAGCGGCATGTGGTAACGGTGGGGATGGAGTATTGCAGTGGCATGTGGTATGGGTGGTGATGGAGGATAAGAGAGGCATGTGGTATGTGTGGTGATGGAGTATTGCAGCGGCATGTGGTATGGGTGGTGATGGAGTATTGCACGGGCATGTGGTATGGGTGGTGATGGAGGATTGCAGCGGCATGTGGTATGGGTGGTGATGGAGGATTGCAGCGGCATGTAGTACAGGTGGCGATGGAGTATTGCAGCCGCATGCAGTATGGGTGGTGGAATGTTGCAGCGGCATGTGGTATGGGTGGTGATGGAGGATTGCAGTGGCATGTTGTATGGGTGTGATGGAGTAGTGCAGTGGCATGTGGTACGGGTGATGATGGAGAATTGGAGCGGCATGTGGTATGGGTGGTGATGGATGATTGCAACAGCATGTGGTATGGGAGGTGATGGAGTATTGCAGTGGCATGTGGTATGGGTGGTGATGGAGGATTGCAGCAGCATGTGCTACAGGTGGTAATGGAGTATTGCAGCGGCATGTGGTATGGGTGGTGATGGAGGATTGCAGAGGCATGTGGTATGGGTGGTGATGGAGGATTGCAGCGGCATGTGTTACGGGTGGTGGAGGATTGGAGAGGCATGTGGTATGTGTGGTGATGGAGGATAGCAGCGGCATGTGGTACAGGTGGTGATGGAGGATTGCAGTGGCATGTGGTACGGGTGGTGATGGAGGATTGGAGGGGCATGTGGTATGGGTGGTGGTGGAGTATTGCAGCAGCATGTGGTATGGGTGGTGGTGGAGTATTGCAGCGGTATGTGGTATGGCTGGTGATGGAGGATTGGAGCGGCATGTGGTATGGGTGGTGATGGAGGATTGCAGCGGCATGCTGTATGGGTGGTGATGGAGGATTGGAGCAGCATGTGGTACGGGTGGTGATGGAGGATTGGAGCAGCATGTGGCATGGGTGGTGATGGAGGATTGGAGTGGCATGTGATACGGGTGGTGATGGAGGATTGGAGAGGCATGTGGTACGGGTGGTGATGGAGTATTGCAGCGGCATGTGGTACGGGTGGTGATGGAGGATTGGAGAGGCATGTGGTACGGGTGGTGATGGGGGGGTTGGAGAGGCATGTTGTATGGGTGGTGATGGAGTAGTGCAGCGCAATGTGGTAAGGGTGGTGATGGAGAATTGGAGCGGCATGTGGTATGGGTGGTGATGGATGATTGCAACGTCATGTGGTATGGGTGGTGATGGATGATTGCAGTGGCATGTGGTATGGGTGGTGATGGAGGATTGCAGCAGCATGTGGTACAGGTGGTGATGGAGGATGGGAGATGCATGTGGTATGGGTGATGATGGAGGATTGCAGCGGCATGTGGTACGAGTGGTAATGGAGGATTGGAGAGGCATGTGGTATGTGTGGCGATGGAGTATTGTAGCAGCATGTGGTACGGGTGGCGATGGAGGATTGGAGAGGCATGTGGTATGTGTGGTGATGGAGTATTGCAGCGGCATGTGGTACAGGTGGTGATGGAGGATAGGAGAGGCATGTGGTATGGGTGGTGATGGAGGATAGGAGAGGCATGTGGTATGGGTGGTGATGGATTATTGCAGCAGCATGGGGTATGGGTGGTGATGGAATATTGCAGCGGCATGTGGTATGGGTGGTGATGGAGGATTGCAGTGGCATGTTGTATGGGTGGTGATGGAGTAGTGCAGCGGCATGTGGTATGGGAGTTGATGGAGGATTGGAGCGGCATGTGGTATGGGTGGTGATGGAGGATTGCAGCGGCATGTGGTATGGTTGGTGATGGAGTATTGCAGCGGCATGTGGTATGGGTGGTGATGGAGTATTGCAGTGGCATGTGGTATGGGTGGTGATGGAGGATTGGAGAGGCGTGTGGTACAGGTGGTGATGAAGTATTGCAGCGGCATGTGGTATAGGTGGTGATGGAGGATTGCAGCAGCATGTGGTGAAGGTGGTGATGGAGGATTGCAGCGGCATGTGGTACGGGTGGCAATGGAGTATTGCTGCCGCATGCTGTATGGGTCGTGGAATATTGCAGCAGCATGTGGTATGGGTGGTGATGCAGGATTGCAGTGGTATGTGGTACGGGTGGTGATGGAGGATTTGAGAGGCATGTGGTACGGGTGGTGGAGTATTGCAGCGGCATGTGGTATGGGTGGTTATGGAGGATTGCAGCGGCATGTGGTACGGGTGGTGATGGAGGATTGCAGCAGCATGTGGTACGGGTGGTGATGGAGTATTGCAGCGGTATGTGGTATGGGTGGTGATGGAGGATTGCAGCGGCATGTGGTATGGGTGGTGATGGAAGATTGCAGCGGCATGTGGTATGGGTGGTGATGGAGGAATGCAGCAGCATGTGGTATGGGTGGTGATGGATTATTGCAGCAGCATGGGGTATGGGTGGTGTTGGAGGATTGCAGCGGCAAGTGGTATGGGTGGTAATGGAGTATTGCAGCGGCATGCAGTATGGGTGGTGGAATATTGCAGCGGCATGTGGTATGGGTGGTGATGGAGGATTGCAGTGGCATGTTGTATGGGTGGTGATGGAGTAGTGCAGCGGCATGTGGTACGGGTGATGATGGAGAATTGGAGCGGCATGTGGTATGGGTGGTAATGGATGATTGCAACGGCATGTGGTATGGGTGGTGATGGATGATTGCAACGGCATGTGGTATGGGTGGTGATGGAGTATTGCAGTGGCATGTGGTATGGGTGGTGATGGAGGATTGCAGCAGCATGTGGTACAGGTGGTAATGGAGTATTGCAGTGGCATGTGGTATGAGTGGTGATGGAGGATTGCAGCGGCATGTGGTATGGGTGGTGATAGAGGATTGCAGCGGCATGTGTTACGGGTGGTGGAGGATTGGAGAGGCATGTGGTATGTGTGGTGATGGAGGATAGCAGCGGCATGTGGTACAGGTGGTGATGGAGGATTGCAGTGGCATGTGGTACTGGTGGTGATGGAGGATTGGAGAGGCATGTGGTATGGGTGGTGGTGGAGTATTGCAGCAGCATGTGGTATGGGTGGTGGTGGAGTATTGCAGCGGCATGTGGTATGGCTGGTGATGGAGGATTGGAGCAGCATGTGGTATGGGTGGTGATGGAGGATTGGAGCAGCATGTGGCATGGGTGGTGATGGAGGATTGGAGTGGCATGTGATACGGGTGGTGATGGAGGATTGTAGAGGCATGTGGTATGGGTGGTGATGGAGTATTGCAGCGGCATGTGGTATGGGTGGTGATGGAGGATTGGAGAGGCATGTGGTACGGGTGGTGATGGAGGGTAGGAGAGGCATGTTGTATGGGTGGTGATGGAGTAGTGCAGCGGCATGTGGTATGGGTGGTGATGGATGATTGCAACAGCATGTGGTATGGGTGGTGATGGATGATTGCAACGGCATGTGGTATGGGTGGTGATGGAGTATTGCTGTGGCATGTGGTACATGTGGTGATGGAGAATTGGAGAGGCATGTGGTATGGGTGGTCATGGAGGATTGCAGCGGCATGTGGTACGGGTGGTGATGGAGGATTGGAGCGGCATGTATTACAGGTGGTTATGGAGGATTGGAGAGGCATGTGGTACGGGTGGTGATGGAGGATTGGTGAGGCATGTTGTATGGGTGGTGATGGAGGATTGCAGCGGCATGTGGTACGTTTGGTGATGGAGGATTGCGGTGGCATGTGGTACGGGTGGTAATGGAGTATTACAGCAGCATGTGGTATGGGTGGTGATGGAGGATTGGAGCAGCATGTGGTATGGGTGGTGATGGAGTATTGCAGCGGTATGTGGTATGGCTGGTGATCGAGGATTGGAGCGGCATGTGGAATGGGTGGTGATGGAGGATTGCAGCGGCATGCTGTATGGGTGGTGATGGAGAATTGCAGCGGCATGTGGTACGGGTGGTCTTGGATGATTGCAGCGGCATGTGGTACAGGTGGTGATGGAGGATTGCAGCGGCATGTGGTACGGGTGGTGATGGAGGATTGGCGAGGCATGTGGTATGGGTGGTGATGGAGGATTGGAGAGGCATGTGGTATGAGTGGTGATGGAGTATTGCAGCAGAATGTGGTACGGGTGGTGGAGTATTGCAGCAGCATGTGGTACGGGTGGTGATGGAGTATTGCAGCAGCATGTGGTATGGGTGGTGATGGAGGATTGCAGAGGCATGTGGTATGGGTGGTGATGGAGTATTGCAGAGGCATGTGGTATGGGTGGTGATGGAGGATTGCAGCAGCATGTGGTACGGGTGGTGATGGAGGATTGCAGCGGCATCTGGTACAGGTGGTGATGGAGGATTGGAGAGGCATGTGGTACGGGTGGTGATGGAGGATTGCAACGGCATGTGCTATGGGTGGTGATGGAGTATTGCAGAGGCATGTGGTATGGGTGGTGATGGATGACTGCAGCGGCATGTGGTACGGGTGGTGATGGAGGATTGCAGCGGCATGTGGTATGGGTGGTGATGGAGGATTGCAGCGGCATGTGGTACGGGTGGTGATGGAGGATTGCAGCGGCATGTGGTATGGGTGGTGATGGATGATTGCATTGGCATGTGGTACGAGTGGTGATGGAGGATTGCAGCAGCATGTGGTATGGGTGGTGATGGAGTATTGCAGTGGCATGTGGTATGGGTGGTGATGGAGGATAGCAGTGGCATGTGGTACAGGTGGTGATGGAGGATTGGAGAGGCATGTGGTATGGGTGGTGATGGATTATTGCAGCAGCATGGGGTATGGGTGGTGATGGAATATTGCAGCGGCATGTGGTATGGGTGGTGATGGAGGATTGCAGTGGCATGTTGTATGGGTGGTGATGGAGTAGTGCAGCGGCATGTGGTATGGGAGTTGATGGAGGATTGGAGCGGCATGTGGTATGGGTGGTGATGGAGGATTGCAGCGGCATGTGGTATGGTTGGTGATGGAGTATTGCAGCGGCATGTGGTATGGGTGGTGATGGAGTATTGCAGTGGCATGTGGTATGGGTGGTGATGGAGGATTGGAGAGGCGTGTGGTACAGGTGGTGATGAAGTATTGCAGCAGCATGTGGTATAGGTGGTGATGGAGGATTGCAGCAGCATGTGGTATAGGTGGTGATGGAGGATTGCAGCGGCATGTGGTACGGGTGGCAATGGAGTATTGCTGCCGCATGCTGTATGGGTCGTGGAATATTGCAGCAGCATGTGGTATGGGTGGTGATGCAGGATTGCAGTGGTATGTGGTACGGGTGGTGATGGAGGATTTGAGAGGCATGTGGTACGGGTGGTGGAGTATTGCAGCGGCATGTGGTATGGGTGGTGATGGAGGATTGCAGCGGCATGTGGTACGGGTGGTGATGGAGGATTGCAGCAGCATGTGGTACGGGTGGTGATGGAGTATTGCAGCGGCATGTGGTATGGGTGGTGATGGAGGATTGCAGCGGCATGTGGTATGAGTGGTGATGGAAGATTGCAGCGGCATGTGGTATGGGTGGTGATGGAGGAATGCAGCAGCATGTGGTATGGGTGGTGGATTATTGCAGCAGCATGGGGTATGGGTGGTGTTGGAGGATTGCAGCGGCAAGTGGTATGGGTGGTAATGGAGTATTGCAGCGGCATGCAGTATGGGTGGTGGAATATTGCAGCGGCATGTGGTATGGGTGGTGATGGAGGATTGCAGTGGCATGTTGTATGGGTGGTGATGGAGTAGTGCAGCGGCATGTGGTACGGGTGATGATGGAGAATTGGAGCGGCATGTGGTATGGGTGGTAATGGATGATTGCAACGGCATGTGGTATGGGTGGTGATGGATGATTGCAACGGCATGTGGTATGGGTGGTGATGGAGTATTGCAGTGGCATGTGGTATGGATGATGATGGAGGATTGCAGCAGCATGTGGTACAGGTGGTAATGGAGTATTGCAGTGGCATGTGGTATGGGTGGTGATGGAGGATTGCAGCGGCATGTGGTATGGGTGGTGATAGAGGATTGCAGCGGCATGTGTTACGGGTGGTGGAGGATTGGAGAGGCATGTGGTATGTGTGGTGATGGAGGATAGCAGCGGCATGTGGTACAGGTGGTGATGGAGGATTGCAGTGGCATGTGGTACGGGTGGTGATGGAGGATTGGAGAGGCATGTGGTATGGGTGGTGGTGGAGTATTGCAGCAGCATGTGGTATGGGTGGTGGTGGAGTATTGCAGCGGCATGTGGTATGGCTGGTGATGGAGGATTGGAGCAGCATGTGGTATTGGTGGTGATGGAGGATTGGAGCAGCATGTGGCATGGGTGGTGATGGAGGATTGGAGTGGCATGTGATACGGGTGGTGATGGAGGATTGGAGAGGCATGTGGTATGGGTGGTGATGGAGTATTGCAGCGGCATGTGGTATGGGTGGTGATGGAGGATTGGAGAGGCATGTGGTACGGGTGGTGATGGAGGGTTGGAGAGGCATGTTGTATGGGTGGTGATGGAGTATTGCTGTGGCATGTGGTACGTGTGGTGATGGAGAATTGGAGAGGCATGTGGTATGGGTGGTGATGGAGGATTGGAGAGGCATGTGGTATGGGTGGTCATGGAGGATTGCAGCGGCATGTGGTACGGGTGGTGATGGAGGATTGGAGCGGCATGTATTACAGGTGGTTATGGAGGATTGGAGAGGCATGTGGTACGGGTGGTGATGGAGGATTGGTGAGGCATGTTGTATGGGTGGTGATGGAGGATTGCAGCGGCATGTGGTACGTTTGGTGATGGAGGATTGCGGTGGCATGTGGTACGGGTGGTAATGGAGTATTACAGCAGCATGTGGAATGGGTGGTGATGGAGGATTGCAGCGGCATGCTGTATGGGTGGTGATGGAGAATTGCAGCGGCATGTGGTACGGGTGGTGATGGATGATTGCAGCGGCATGTGGTACAGGTGGTGATGGAGGATTGCAGCGGCATGTGGTATGGGTGGTGATGGAGGATTGGCGAGGCATGTGGTATGGGTGGTGATGGAGGATTGGAGAGGCATGTGGTATGAGTGGTGATGGAGTATTGCAGCAGAATGTGGTACGGGTGGTGGAGTATTGCAGCAGCATGTGGTACGGGTGGTGATGGAGTATTGCAGCAGCATGTGGTATGGGTGGTGATGGAGGATTGCAGAGGCATGTGGTATGGGTGGTGATGGAGTATTGCAGAGGCATGTGGTATGGGTGGTGATGGAGGATTGCAGCAGCATGTGGTACGGGTGGTGATGGAGGATTGCAGCGGCATCTGGTACAGGTGGTGATGGAGGATTGGAGAGGCATGTGGTACGGGTGGTGATGGAGGATTGCAACGGCATGTGCTATGGGTGGTGATGGAGTATTGCAGAGGCATGTGGTATGGGTGGTGATGGATGATTGCAGCGGCATGTGGTACGGGTGGTGATGGAGGATTGCAGCGGCATGTGGTATGGGTGGTGATGGAGGATTGCAGCGGCATGTGGTACGGGTGGTGATGGAGGATTGCAGCGGCATGTGGTATGGGTGGTGATGGATGATTGCATTGGCATGTGGTACGAGTGGTGATGGAGGATTGCAGCAGCATGTGGTATGGGTGGTGATGGAGTATTGCAGTGGCATGTGGTATGGGTGGTGATGGAGGATAGCAGTGGCATGTGGTACAGGTGGTGATGGAGGATTGCAGCGGCATGTGGTATGAGTGGTGATGTAGTATTTCAGCGGCATGTGGTGATGGAGGATTGCAGCGGCATGTGGTATGGGTGGTGATGGAGTATTGCAGCGGCATGTGGTATGGGTGGTGATGGAGGATTGCAGCGGCATGTGGTATGGGTGGTGATGGAGGATTGCAGCGGCATGTAGTACAGGTGGCGATGGAGTATTGCAGCCGCATGCAGTATGGGTGGTGGAATGTTGCAGCGGCATGTGGTATGGGTGGTGATGGAGGATTGCAGCGGCATGCTGTATGGGTGGTGATGGAGTATTGCAGCAGCATGTGGTACAGGTGGTGATGGAGGATTGGAGCAGCATGTGGCATGGGTGGTGATGGAGGATTGGAGTGGCATGTGATACGGGTGGTGATGGAGGATTGGAGAGGCATGTGGTACGGGTGGTGATGGAGTATTGCAGCAGCATGTGGTATGGGTGGTGATGGAGGATTGGAGCGGCATGTGGTATCAGTGGTGATGGAGGATTGCAGCGGCATGTGGTATGGGTGGTGATGGAGGATTGCAGCGGCATGTGGTAACGGTGGGGATGGAGTATTGCAGTGGCATGTGGTATGGGTGGTGATGGAGGATAAGAGAGGCATGTGGTATGGGTGGTGATGGAGTATTGCAGCGGCATGTGGTATGGGTGGTGATGGAATATTGCACAGGCATGTGGTATGGGTGGTGATGGAGGATTGCAGCGGCATGTGGTATGGGTGGTGATGGAGGATTGCAGCGGCATGTAGTACAGGTGGCGATGGAGTATTGCAGCCGCATGCAGTATGGGTGGTGGAATGTTGCAGCGGCATGTGGTATGGGTGGTGATGGAGGATTGCAGCGGTATGCTGTATGGGTGGTGATGGAGTATTGCAGCAGCATGTGGTACAGGTGGTGATGGAGGATTGGAGCAGCATGTGGCATGGGTGGTGATGGAGGATTGGAGTGGCATGTGATACGGGTGGTGATGGAGGATTGGAGAGGCATGTGGTACGGGTGGTGATGGAGTATTGCAGCAGCATGTGGTATGGGTGGTGATGGAGGATTGGAGCGGCATGTGGTATCAGTGGTGATGGAGGATTGCAGCGGCATGTGGTATGGGTGGTGATGGAGGATTGCAGTGGCATGTGGTAACGGTGGGGATGGAGTATTGCAGTGGCATGTGGTATGGGTGGTGATGGAGGATAAGAGAGGCATGTGGTATGTGTGGTGATGGAGTATTGCAGCGGCATGTGGTATGGGTGGTGATGGAGTATTGCACGGGCATGTGGTATGGGTGGTGATGGAGGATTGCAGCGGCATGTGGTATGGGTGGTGATGGAGGATTGCAGCGGCATGTAGTACAGGTGGCGATGGAGTATTGCAGCCGCATGCAGTATGGGTGGTGGAATGTTGCAGCGGCATGTGGTATGGGTGGTGATGGAGGATTGCAGTGGCATGTTGTATGGGTGTGATGGAGTAGTGCAGTGGCATGTGGTACGGGTGATGATGGAGAATTGGAGCGGCATGTGGTATGGGTGGTGATGGATGATTGCAACAGCATGTGGTATGGGTGGTGATGGAGTATTGCAGTGGCATGTGGTATGGGTGGTGATGGAGGATTGCAGCAGCATGTGGTACAGGTGGTAATGGAGTATTGCAGCGGCATGTGGTATGGGTGGTGATGGAGGATTGCAGCGGCATGTGTTACGGGTGGTGGAGGATTGGAGAGGCATGTGGTATGTGTGGGGATGGAGGATAGCAGCGGCATGTGGTACAGGTGGTGATGGAGGATTGCAGTGGCATGTGGTACGGGTGGTGATGGAGGATTGGAGGGGCATGTGGTATGGGTGGTGGTGGAGTATTGCAGCAGCATGTGGTATGGGTGGTGGTGGAGTATTGCAGCGGTATGTGGTATGGCTGGTGATGGAGGATTGGAGCGGCATGTGGTATGGGTGGTGATGGAGGATTGCAGCGGCATGCTGTATGGGTGGTGATGGAGTATTGCTGCCGCATGTGGGACGGGTGGTGATGGAGTATTGCAGCAGCATGTGGTACGGGTGGTGATGGAGGATTGGAGCAGCATGTGGCATGGGTGGTGATGGAGGATTGGAGTGGCATGTGATACGGGTGGTGATGGAGGATTGGAGAGGCATGTGGTACGGGTGGTGATGGAGTATTGCAGCGGCATGTGGTACGGGTGGTGATGGAGGATTGGAGAGGCATGTGGTACGGGTGGTTGGAGAGGCATGTTGTATGGGTGGTGATGGAGTAGTGCAGCGCAATGTGGTAAGGGTGGTGATGGAGAATTGGAGCGGCATGTGGTATGGGTGGTGATGGATGATTGCAACGTCATGTGGTATGGGTGGTGATGGATGATTGCAGTGGCATGTGGTATGGGTGGTGATGGAGGATTGCAGCAGCATGTGGTACAGGTGGTGATGGAGGATGGGAGATGCATGTGGTATGGGTGATGATGGAGGATTGCAGCGGCATGTGGTACGAGTGGTAATGGAGGATTGGAGAGGCATGTGGTATGTGTGGCGATGGAGTATTGTAGCAGCATGTGGTACGGGTGGTGATGGAGGATTGGAGAGGCATGTGGTATGTGTGGTGATGGAGTATTGCAGCGGCATGTGGTACAGGTGGTGATGGAGGATAGGAGAGGCATGTGGTATGGGTGGTGATGGAGGATAGGAGAGGCATGTGGTATGGGTGGTGATGGAGGATTGGAGAGGCATGTGGCATGGGTGGTGATAGAGGATTGCAGCGGCATGTGGTATGGGTGATGGAGGATTGGAGAGGCATGTGGTATGGGTGGTGATGGAGGATTGCAGCGGCATGTGGTATGGGTGGTGGAGTATTGCAGCGGCATGTGGTATGGGTGGTGATGGAGGATTGCAGCAGCATGTGGTACAGGTGGTGGAGTATTATAGCAGCATGTGGTATTGGTGGTGATGGAGTATTGCAGCGGCATGTGGTATGGGTGGTGATGGAGGATTGGAGAGGCATGTGGTATGGGTGGTGATGGATTATTGCAGCAGCATGGGGTATGGGTGGTGATGGAATATTGCAGCGGCATGTGGTATGGGTGGTGATGGAGGATTGCAGTGGCATGTTGTATGGGTGGTGATGGAGTAGTGCAGCGGCATGTGGTATGGGAGTTGATGGAGGATTGGAGCGGCATGTGGTATGGGTGGTGATGGATGATTGCAATGGCATGTGGTATGGGTGGTGATGGATGATTGCAACGGCATGTGGTATGGGTGGTGATGGAGGATTGCAGCAGCATGTGGTATGGGTGGTGATGGAGGATTGCAGTGGCATGTGGAACGGATGGTGATGGAGAATTGGAGAGGCATGTGGTATGGGTGGTGATGGAGTATTGCAGTGGCATGTGGTATGGATGGTGGAGTATTGCAGCGGAATGTGGTATGGGTGGTGATGGAGGATTGCAGCGGCATGTGATATGGGTGGTGATGGAAAATTGCAGCGGCATGTGGTATGGGTGGTGATGGAGGATTGCAGCGGCATGTGGTATGGGTGGTGATGGAGTATTGCAGCGGCATGTGGTATGGGTGGTGATGGAGTATTGCAGCTGCATGTGGTATGGGTGGTGATGGAGGATAGGAGAGGCATGTGGTACGGGTGGTGATGGAGGATTGGAGAGGCATGTGGTATGTGTGGTGATGGAGGATTGCAGTGGCATTTGGTACAGGTGGTAGTGGAGTATTGCAGCAGCATGTTGTATGGGTGGTGATGGAGGATTGGAGCGGCATGTGGTATGGGTGGTGATGGAGGATTGCAGCGGCATGTGGTATGGGTGGGGATGGAGTATTGCAGCATCATGTGGTACGGGTGGTGATGGAGGATTGGAGCGGCATGTGGTATGGGTGGTGATGGAGGATTGCAGCGTCATGTGGTGATGGAGGATTGCAGCGGCATGTGGTAACAGTGGAGATGGAGTATTGCAGCGGCATGTGGTATGGGTGGTGATGGAGGATAGGAGAGGCATGTGGTATGGTGGTGATGGAGGATTGGAGAGGCATGTGGTACGGGTGGTGATGGAGGATTGGAGAGGCATGTGGTATGGGTGGTGATGGAGGATTGCAGCGGCATGTGGTATGGGTGGTGATGGAGTATTGCAGTGGCATGTGGTATGGGTGGTGATGGTGGATTGGAGAGGCGTGTGGTACAGGTGGTGATGAAGTATTGCAGCGGCATGTGGTATAGGTGGTGATGGAGGATTGCAGCGGCATGTGGTACGGGTGGCAATGGAGTATTGCTGCCGCATGCTGTATGGGTCGTGGAATATTGCAGCAGCATGTGGTATGGGTGGTGATGCAGGATTGCAGTGGTATGTGGTACGGGTGGTGATGGAGGATTGGAGAGGCATGTGGTACGGGTGGTGGAGTATTGCAGCGGCATGTGGTATGGGTGGTGATGGAGGATTGCAGCGGCATGTGGTACGGGTGGTGATGGAGGATTGCAGCGGCATGTGGTATGGGTGGTGATGGAGGATTGCAGCGGCATGTGGAATGGGTGGTGATGGAGTATTGCAGCAGCGTGTGGTATGGGTGGTGATGGAGTATTGCAGCGGCATGTGGTATGGGTGGTGATGGAGTATTGCAGCGGCATGTGGTATGGGTGGTGATGGAGTAGTGCAGCGGCATGTGGTATGGATGGTGATGGAGGATTGGAGCGGCATGTGGTATGGGTGGTGATGGATGATTGCAACGGCATGTGGTATGGGTGGTGATGGATGATTGCAACGGCATGTGGTATCGGTGGTGATGGAGTATTGCAGCGGCATGTGGTATGGGTGGTGATGGAGGATTGCAGTGGCATGTGGTACGGGTGGTGATGGAGTATTGAAGTGCATGGGGTTTGGGTGGTGATGGAGGATTGCAGCGGCATGTGGTACAGGTGGTGATGGAGGATTGCAGTGGCATGTGGAACGGGTGGTGATGGATTATTGCAGCAGCATGTGGTACGGGTGGTGATGGAGGATTGCAGCGGCACGTGGTATGGGTGGTGGAGGATTGGAGAGGCATGTGGTATGGGTGGTGATGCAGGATTGTAGAGGCATGTGGTATGGTGGTGATGGAGTATTGCAGCGGCATGTGGTACCGGTGGTGATTGAGGATTGCAGCAGCATGTGGTATGGGTGGTGATGGAATATTGCAGCGGCATGTGGTACGGGTGGTCATGGAGGATTGCAGCAGCATGTGGTATGGGTGGTACTTGAGGAGTGCAGCAGCCTGTGGTACGGGTGGTGATGGAGTATTGCAGCGGCATGTGGTACGGGTGGTGATGGAGGATTGGAGCAGCATGTGGTACGGGTGGTGATGGAGTATTGAAGCAGCATGTGGTACGGGTGGTGATGGAGGATTGCAGCGGCATGTGGTACGGGCGGTGATGGAGGATTGCAGCGGCATGTGGTAACGGCGGGGATGGAGTATTGCAGCCGCATGCAGTATGGGTGGTGGAATCTTGCAGCGGCATGTGGTATGGGTGGTGATGGAGGATTGCAGTGGCATGTTGTATGGGTGTGATGGAGTAGTGCAGTGGCATGTGGTACGGGTGATGATGGAGAATTGGAGCGGCATGTGGTATGGGTGGTGATCGATGATTGCAACGGCATGTGGTATGGGTGGTGATGGATGATTGCAACGGCATGTGGTATGGGTGGTGATGGAGTATTGCAGTGGCATGTGGTATGGGTGGTGATGGAGGATTGCAGCAGCATGTGGTACAGGTGGTAATGGAGTATTGCAGCGGCATGTGGTATGGGTGGTGATGGAGGATTGCAGCGGCATGTGGTATGGGTGGTGATGGAGGATTGCAGCGGCATGTGTTACGGGTGGTGGAGGATTGGAGAGGCATGTGGTATGTGTGGTGATGGAGGATAGCAGCGGCATGTGGTACAGGTGGTGATGGAGGATTGCAGTGGCATGTGGTACGGGTGGTGATGGAGGATTGGAGGGGCATGTGGTATGGGTGGTGGTGGAGTATTGCAGCAGCATGTGGTATGGGTGGTGGTGGAGTATTGCAGCGGCATGTGGTATGGGTGGTGATGGAGGATTGGAGAGGCATGTGGTATGGGTGGTGATGGATTATTGCAGCAGCATGGGGTATGGGTGGTGATGGAATATTGCAGCGGCATGTGGTATGGGTGGTGATGGAGGATTGCAGTGGCATGTTGTATGGGTGGTGATGGAGTAGTGCAGCGGCATGCGGTATGGGAGTTGATGGAGGATTGGAGCGGCATGTGGTATGGGTGGTGATGGATGATTGCAATGGCATGTGGTATGGGTGGTGATGGATGATTGCAACGGCATGTGGTATGGGTGGTGATGGAGGATTGCAGCAGCATGTGGTATGGGTGGTGATGGAGTATTGCAGCGGCATGTGGTATGGGTGGTGATGGAGTATTGCAGCTGCATGTGGTATGGGTGGTGATGGAGGATAGGAGAGGCATGTGGTACGGGTGGTGATGGAGGATTGGAGAGGCATGTGGTATATGTGGTGATGGAGGATTGCAGTGGCATGTGGTACAGGTGGTAGTGGAGTATTGCAGCAGCATGTTGTATGGGTGGTGATGGAGGATTGGAGTGGCATGTGGTATGGGTGGTGATGGAGGATTGCAGCGGCATGTGGTATGGGTGGGGATGGAGTATTTCAGAATCATGTGGTACGGGTGGTGATGGAGGATTGGAGCGACATGTGGTATGGGTGGTGATGGAGGATTGCAGCGGCATGTGGTAACGGTGGGGATGGAGTATTGCAGCGGCATGTGGTATGGGTGGTGATGGAGGATAGGAGAGGCATGTGGTATAGGTGGTGATGGAGGATTGGAGAGGCATGTGGTACGGGTGGTGATGGAGGATTGGAGAGGCATGTGGTATGGGTGGTGATGGAGGATTGCAGCGGCATGTGGTATGGTTGGTGATGGAGTATTGCAGCGGCATGTGGTATGGGTGGTGATGGAGTATTGCAGCGGCATGTGGTATAGGTGGTGATGGAGGATTGCAGCAGCATGTGGTATAGGTGGTGATGGAGGATTGCAGCGGCATGTGGTACGAGTGGTAATGGAGGATTGGAGAGGCATGTGGTATGTGTGGCGATGGAGTATTGTAGCAGCATGTGGTACGGGTGGTGATGGAGGATTGGAGAGGCATGTGGTATGTGTGGTGATGGAGTATTGCAGCGGCATGTGGTACAGGTGGTGATGGAGGATAGGAGAGGCATGTGGTATGGGTGGTGATGGAGGATAGGAGAGGCATGTGGTATGGGTGGTGATGGAGGATTGGAGAGGCATGTGGTATGGGTGGTGATAGAGGATTGCAGCGGCATGTGGTATGGGTGATGGAGGATTGGAGAGGCATGTGGTATGGGTGGTGATGGAGGATTGCAGCGGCATGTGGTATGGGTGGTGGAGTATTGCAGCGGCATGTGGTATGGGTGGTGATGGAGGATTGCAGCAGCATGTGGTACAGGTGGTGGAGTATTATAGCAGCATGTGGTATTGGTGGTGATGGAGTATTGCAGCGGCATGTGGTATGGGTGGTGATGGAGGATTGGAGAGGCATGTGGTATGGGTGGTGATGGATTATTGCAGCAGCATGGGGTATGGGTGGTGATGGAATATTGCAGCGGCATGTGGTATGGGTGGTGATGGAGGATTGCAGTGGCATGTGATATGGGTGGTGATGGAGGATTGGAGAGGCATGTGGTATGGGAGTTGATGGAGGATTGGAGCGGCATGTGGTATGGGTGGTGATGGATGATTGCAATGGCATGTGGTATGGGTGGTGATGGATGATTGCAACGGCATGTGGTATGGGTGGTGATGGAGGATTGCAGCAGCATGTGGTATAGGTGGTGATGGAGGATTGCAGCAGCATGTGGTATAGGTGGTGATGGAGGATTGCAGCGGCATGTGGTACGAGTGGTAATGGAGGATTGGAGAGGCATGTGGTATGTGTGGCGATGGAGTATTGTAGCAGCATGTGGTACGGGTGGTGATGGAGGATTGGAGAGGCATGTGGTATGGGTGGTGATGGATGATTGCAATGGCATGTGGTATGGGTGGTGATGGATGATTGCAACGGCATGTGGTATGGGTGGTGATGGAGGATTGCAGCAGCATGTGGTATGGGTGGTGATGGAGTATTGCAGCGGCATGTGGTATGGGTGGTGATGGAGTATTGCAGCTGCATGTGGTATGGGTGGTGATGGAGGATAGGAGAGGCATGTGGTACGGGTGGTGATGGAGGATTGGAGAGGCATGTGGTATATGTGGTGATGGAGGATTGCAGTGGCATGTGGTACAGGTGGTAGTGGAGTATTGCAGCAGCATGTTGTATGGGTGGTGATGGAGGATTGGAGTGGCATGTGGTATGGGTGGTGATGGAGGATTGCAGCGGCATGTGGTATGGGTGGGGATGGAGTATTTCAGAATCATGTGGTACGGGTGGTGATGGAGGATTGGAGCGACATGTGGTATGGGTGGTGATGGAGGATTGCAGCGGCATGTGGTAACGGTGGGGATGGAGTATTGCAGCGGCATGTGGTATGGGTGGTGATGGAGGATAGGAGAGGCATGTGGTATGGGTGGTGATGGAGGATTGGAGAGGCATGTGGTACGGGTGGTGATGGAGGATTGGAGAGGCATGTGGTATGGGTGGTGATGGAGGATTGCAGCGGCATGTGGTATGGTTGGTGATGGAGTATTGCAGCGGCATGTGGTATGGGTGGTGATGGAGTATTGCAGCTGCATGTGGTATAGGTGGTGATGGAGGATTGCAGCAGCATGTGGTATAGGTGGTGATGGAGGATTGCAGCGGCATGTGGTACGAGTGGTAATGGAGGATTGGAGAGGCATGTGGTATGTGTGGCGATGGAGTATTGTAGCAGCATGTGGTACGGGTGGTGATGGAGGATTGGAGAGGCATGTGGTATGTGTGGTGATGGAGTATTGCAGCGGCATGTGGTACAGGTGGTGATGGAGGATAGGAGAGGCATGTGGTATGGGTGGTGATGGAGGATAGGAGAGGCATGTGGTATGGGTGGTGATGGAGGATTGGAGAGGCATGTGGTATGGGTGGTGATAGAGGATTGCAGCGGCATGTGGTATGGGTGATGGAGGATTGGAGAGGCATGTGGTATGGGTGGTGATGGAGGATTGCAGCGGCATGTGGTATGGGTGGTGGAGTATTGCAGCGGCATGTGGTATGGGTGGTGATGGAGGATTGCAGCAGCATGTGGTACAGGTGGTGGAGTATTATAGCAGCATGTGGTATTGGTGGTGATGGAGTATTGCAGCGGCATGTGGTATGGGTGGTGATGGAGGATTGGAGAGGCATGTGGTATGGGTGGTGATGGATTATTGCAGCAGCATGGGGTATGGGTGGTGATGGAATATTGCAGCGGCATGTGGTATGGGTGGTGATGGAGGATTGCAGTGGCATGTGATATGGGTGGTGATGGAGGATTGGAGAGGCATGTGGTATGGGAGTTGATGGAGGATTGGAGCGGCATGTGGTATGGGTGGTGATGGATGATTGCAATGGCATGTGGTATGGGTGGTGATGGATGATTGCAACGGCATGTGGTATGGGTGGTGATGGAGGATTGCAGCAGCATTTGGTATGGGTGGTGATGGAGTATTGCAGCGGCATGTGGTATGGGTGGTGATGGAGGATTGCAGTGGCATGTGGAACGGATGGTGATGGAGAATTGGAGAGGCATGTGGTATGGGTGGTGATGGAGTATTGCAATGGCATGTGGTATGGATGGTGGAGTATTGCAGCGGAATGTGGTATGGGTGGTGATGGAGGATTGCAGCGGCATGTGATATGGGTGGTGATGGAAAATTGCAGCGGCATGTGGTATGGGTGGTGATGGAGGATTGCAGCGGCATGTGGTATGGGTGGTGATGGAGTATTGCAGCGGCATGTGGTATGGGTGGTGATGGAGGATAGGAGAGGCATGTGGTACGGGTGGTGATGGAGGATTGGAGAGGCATGTGGTATGTGTGGTGATGGAGGATTGCAGTGGCATTTGGTACAGGTGGTAGTGGAGTATTGCAGCAGCATGTTGTATGGGTGGTGATGGAGAATTGGAGCGGCATGTGGTATGGGTGGTGATGGAGGATTGCAGCGGCATGTGGTATGGGTGGGGATGGAGTATTGCAGCATCATGTGGTACGGGTGGTGATGGAGGATTGGAGCGGCATGTGGTATGGGTGGTGATGGAGGATTGCAGCGTCATGTGGTGATGGAGGATTGCAGCGGCATGTGGTAACGGTGGAGATGGAGTATTGCAGCGGCATGTGGTATGGGTGGTGATGGAGGATAGGAGAGGCATGTGGTATGGGTGGTGATGGAGGATTGGAGAGGCATGTGGTACGGGTGGTGATGGAGGATTGAGAGGCATGTGGTATGGGTGGTGATGGAGGATTGCAGCGGCATGTGGTATGGGTGGTGATGGAGTATTGCAGTGGCATGTGGTATGGGTGGTGATGGAGGATTGGAGAGGCGTGTGGTACAGGTGGTGATGAAGTATTGCAGCGGCATGTGGTATAGGTGGTGATGGAGGATTGCAGCGGCATGTGGTACGGGTGGCAATGGAGTATTGCTGCCGCATGCTGTATGGGTCGTGGAATATTGCAGCAGCATGTGGTATGGGTGGTGATGCAGGATTGCAGTGGTATGTGGTAGGGGTGGTGATGGAGGATTGGAGAGGCATGTGGTACGGGTGGTGGAGTATTGCAGCGGCACGTGGTATGGGTGGTGATGGAGGATTGCAGCGGCATGTGGTACGGGTGGTGATGGAGGATTGCAGCGGCATGTGGTATGGGTGGTGATGGAGGATTGCAGCGGCATGTGGAATGGGTGGTGATGGAGTATTGCAGCAGCGTGTGGTATGGGTGGTGATGGAGTATTGCAGCGGCATGTGGTATGGGTGGTGATGGAGTATTGCAGCGGCATGTGGTATGGGTGGTGATGGAGTAGTGCAGCGGCATGTGGTATGGATGGTGATGGAGGATTGGAGCGGCATGTGGTATGGGTGGTGATGGATGATTGCAACGGCATGTGGTATGGGTGGTGATGGATGATTGCAACGGCATGTGGTATCGGTGGTGATGGAGTATTGCAGCGGCATGTGGTATGGGTGGTGATGGAGGATTGCAGTGGCATGTGGTACGGGTGGTGATGGAGTATTGAAGTGCATGGGGTTTGGGTGGTGATGGAGGATTGCAGCGGCATGTGGTACAGGTGGTGATGGAGTATTGCAGCGCCATGTGGTATGGGTGGTGATGGAGGATTGCAGTGGCATGTGGAACGGGTGGTGATGGAGGATTGCAGCGGCACGTGGTATGGGTGGTGGAGGATTGGAGAGGCATGTGGTATGGTGGTGATGGAGTATTGCAGCGGCATGTGGTACCGGTGGTGATTGAGGATTGCAGCAGCATGTGGTATGGGTGGTGATGGAATATTGCAGCGACATGTGGTACGGGTGGTCATGGAGGATTGCAGCAGCATGTGGTATGGGTGGTACTTGAGGAGTGCAGCAGCCTGTGGTACGGGTGGTGATGGAGTATTGCAGCGGCATGTGGTACGGGTGGTGATGGAGGATTGGAGCGGCATGTGGTACGGGTGGTGATGGAGTATTGAAGCAGCATGTGGTACGGGTGGTGATGGAGGATTGCAGCGGCATGTGGTACGGGCGGTGATGGAGGATTGCAGCGGCATGTGGTAACGGTGGGGATGGAGTATTGCAGCCGCATGCAGTAGGGGTGGTGGAATCTTGCAGCGGCATGTGGTATGGGTGGTGATGGAGGATTGCAGTGGCATGTTGTATGGGTGTGATGGAGTAGTGCAGTGGCATGTGGTACGGGTGATGATGGAGAATTGGAGCGGCATGTGGTATGGGTGGTGATGGATGATTGCAACGGCATGTGGTATGGGTGGTGATGGATGATTGCAACGGCATGTGGTATGGGTGGTGATGGAGTATTGCAGTGGCATGTGGTATGGGTGGTGATGGAGGATTGCAGCAGCATGTGGTACAGGTGGTAATGGAGTATTGCAGCGGCATGTGGTATGGGTGGTGATGGAGGATTGCAGCGGCATGTGGTATGGGTGGTGATGGAGGATTGCAGCGGCATGTGTTACGGGTGGTGGAGGATTGGAGAGGCATGTGGTATGTGTGGTGATGGAGGATAGCAGCGGCATGTGGTACAGGTGGTGATGGAGGATTGCAGTGGCATGTGGTACGGGTGGTGATGGAGGATTGGAGGGGCATGTGGTATGGGTGGTGGTGGAGTATTGCAGCAGCATGTGGTATGGGTGGTGGTGGAGTATTGCAGCGGCATGTGGTATGGGTGGTGATGGAGGATTGGAGAGGCATGTGGTATGGGTGGTGATGGATTATTGCAGCAGCATGGGGTATGGGTGGTGATGGAATATTGCAGCGGCATGTGGTATGGGTGGTGATGGAGGATTGCAGTGGCATGTTGTATGGGTGGTGATGGAGTAGTGCAGCGGCATGTGGTATGGGAGTTGATGGAGGATTGGAGCGGCATGTGGTATGGGTGGTGATGGATGATTGCAACGGCATGTGGTATGGGTGGTGATGGATGATTGCAACGGCATGTGGTATGGGTGGTGATGGAGGATTGCAGCAGCATGTGGTATGGGTGGTGATGGAGTATTGCAGCGGCATGTGGTATGGGTGGTGATGGAGTATTGCAGCTGCATGTGGTATGGGTGGTGATGGAGGATAGGAGAGGCATGTGGTACGGGTGGTGATGGAGGATTGGAGAGGCATGTGGTATATGTGGTGATGGAGGATTGCAGTGGCATGTGGTACAGGTGGTAGTGGAGTATTGCAGCAGCATGTTGTATGGGTGGTGATGGAGGATTGGAGCGGCATGTGGTATGGGTGGGGATGGAGTATTGCAGAATCATGTGGTACGGGTGGTGATGGAGGATTGGAGCGACATGTGGTATGGGTGGTGATGGAGGATTGCAGCGGCATGTGGTATGGGTGGGGATGGAGTATTGCAGAATCATGTGGTACGGGTGGTGATGGAGGATTGGAGCGACATGTGGTATGGGTGGTGATGGAGGATTGCAGCGGCATGTGGTAACGGTGGGGATGGAGTATTGCAGCGGCATGTGGTATGGGTGGTGATGGAGGATTGGAGAGGCATGTGGTACGGGTGGTGATGGAGGATTGGAGAGGCATGTGGTATGGGTGGTGATGGAGGATTGCAGCGGCATGTGGTATGGTTGGTGATGGAGTATTGCAGCGGCATGTGGTATGGGTGGTGATGGAGTATTGCAGCGGCATGTGGTATAGGTGGTGATGGAGGATTGCAGCAGCATGTGGTATAGGTGGTGATGGAGGATTGCAGCGGCATGTGGTACGGGTGGCAATGGAGTATTGCTGCCGCATGCTGTATGGGTCGTGGAATATTGCAGCAGCATGTGGTATGGGTAGTGATGCAGGATTACAGTGGTATGTGGTACGGGTGGTGATGGAGGATTTGAGAGGCATGTGGTACGGGTGGTGGAGTATTGCAGCGGCATGTGGTATGGGTGGTGATGGAGCATTGCAGCGGCATGTGGTACGGGTGGTGATGGAGGATTGCAGCAGCATGTGGTACGGGTGGTGATGGAGTATTGCAGCGGCATGTGGTATGGGTGGTGATGGAGGATTGCAGCGGCATGTGGTATGGGTGGTGATGGAAGATTGCAGCGGCATGTGGTATGGGTGGTGATGGAGGAATGCAGCAGCATGTGGTATGGGTGGTGATGGATTATTGCAGCAGCATGGGGTATGGGTGGTGTTGGAGGATTGCAGCGGCAAGTGGTATGGGTGGTGATGGAGTATTGCAGCGGCATGCAGTATGGGTGGTGGAATATTGCAGCGGCATGTGGTATGGGTGGTGATGGAGGATTGCAGTGGCATGTTGTATGGGTGGTGATGGAGTAGTGCAGCGGCATGTGGTACGGGTGATGATGGAGAATTGGAGCGGCATGTGGTATGGGTGGTAATGGATGATTGCAACGGCATGTGGTATGGGTGGTGATGGATGATTGCAACGGCATGTGGTATGGGTGGTGATGGAGTATTGCAGTGGCATGTGGTATGGGTGGTGATGGAGGATTGCAGCAGCATGTGGTACAGGTGGTAATGGAGTATTGCAGTGGCATGTGGTATGGGTGGTGGAGGATTGGAGAGGCATGTGGTATGTGTGGTGATGGAGGATAGCAGCGGCATGTGGTACAGGTGGTGATGGAGGATTGCAGTGGCATGTGGTATGGCTGGTGATGGAGGATTGGAGCAGCATGTGGTATGGGTGGTGATGGAGGATTGGAGCAGCATGTGGCATGGGTGGTGATGGAGGATTGGAGTGGCATGTGATACGGGTGGTGATGGAGGATTGGAGAGGCATGTGGTATGGGTGGTGATGGAGTATTGCAGCGGCATGTGGTATGGGTGGTGATGGAGGATTGGAGAGGCATGTGGTACGGGTGGTGATGGAGGGTTGGAGAGGCATGTTGTATGGGTGGTGATGGAGTAGTGCAGCGGCATGTGGTATGGGTGGTGATGGATGATTGCAACAGCATGTGGTATGGGTGGTGATGGATGATTGCAACGGCATGTGGTATGGGTGGTGATGGAGTATTGCTGTGGCATGTGGTACGTGTGGTGATGGAGAATTGGAGAGGCATGTGGTATGGGTGGTGATGGAGGATTGGAGAGGCATGTGGTATGGGTGGTCATGGAGGATTGCAGCGGCATGTGGTACGGGTGGTGATGGAGGATTGGAGCGGCATGTATTACAGGTGGTTATGGAGGATTGGAGAGGCATGTGGTACGGGTGGTGATGGAGGATTGGTGAGGCATGTTGTATGGGTGGTGATGGAGGATTGCAGCGGCATGTGGTACGTTTGGTGATGGAGGATTGCAGCGGCATGTGGTACAGGTGGTGATGGAGGATTGCGGTGGCATGTGGTACGGGTGGTAATGGAGTATTAAAGCAGCATGTGGTATGGGTGGTGATGGAGGATTGGAGCAGCATGTGGTATGGGTGGTGATGGAGTATTGCAGCGGTATGTGGTATGGCTGGTGATCGAGGATTGGAGCGGCATGTGGAATGGGTGGTGATGGAGGATTGCAGCGGCATGCTGTATGGGTGGTGATGGAGAATTGCAGCGGCATGTGGTATGGGTGGTGATGGATGATTGCAGCGGCATGTGGTACAGGTGGTGATGGAGGATTGCAGCGGCATGTGGTACGGGTGGTGATGGAGGATTGGCGAGGCATGTGGTATGGGTGGTGATGGAGGATTGGAGAGGCATGTGGTATGAGTGGTGATGGAGTATTGCAGCAGAATGTGGTACGGGTGGTGGAGTATTGCAGCAGCATGTGGTACGGGTGGTGATGGAGTATTGCAGCAGCATGTGGTATGGGTGGTGATGGAGGATTGCAGAGGCATGTGGTATGGGTGGTGATGGAGTATTGCAGAGGCATGTGGTATGGGTGGTGATGGAGGATTGCAGCAGCATGTGGTACGGGTGGTGATGGAGGATTGCAGCGGCATCTGGTACAGGTGGTGATGGAGGATTGGAGAGGCATGTGGTACGGGTGGTGATGGAGGATTGCAACGGCATGTGCTATGGGTGGTGATGGAGTATTGCAGAGGCATGTGGTATGGGTGGTGATGGATGATTGCATTGGCATGTGGTACGAGTGGTGATGGAGGATTGCAGCAGCATGTGGTATGGGTGGTGATGGAGTATTGCAGTGGCATGTGGTATGGGTGGTGATGGAGGATAGCAGTGGCATGTGGTACAGGTGGTGATGGAGGATTGCAGCGGCATGTGGTATGAGTGGTGATGTAGTATTTCAGCGGCATGTGGTGATGGAGGATTGCAGCGGCATGTGGTATGGGTGGTGATGGAGTATTGCAGCGGCATGTGGTATGGGTGGTGATGGAGGATTGCAGCGGCATGTGGTATGGGTGGTGATGGAGGATTGCAGCGGCATGTAGTACAGGTGGCGATGGAGTATTGCAGCCGCATGCAGTATGGGTGGTGGAATGTTGCAGCGGCATGTGGTATGGGTGGTGATGGAGGATTGCAGTGGCATGTGGTATGGGTGGTGATGGATGATTGCAACGGCATGTGGTATGGGTGGTGATGGAGTATTGCAGTGGCATGTGGTATGGGTGATGATGGAGAATTGGAGCGGCATGTGGTATGGGTGATGGAGGATTGCAGCGGCATGCTGTATGGGTGGTGATGGAGTATTGCTGCAGCATGTGGGACGGGTGGTGATGGAGGATTGGAGCAGCATGTGGCATGGGTGGTGATGGAGGATTGGAGTGGCATGTGATACGGGTGGTGATGGAGGATTGGAGAGGCATGTGGTACGGGTGGTGATGGAGTATTGCAGCAGCATGTGGTATGGGTGGTGATGGAGGATTGGAGCGGCATGTGGTATCAGTGGTGATGGAGGATTGCAGCGGCATGTGGTATGGGTGGTGATGGAGGATTGCAGTGGCATGTGGTAACGGTGGGGATGGAGTATTGCAGTGGCATGTGGTATGGGTGGTGATGGAGGATAAGAGAGGCATGTGGTATGTGTGGTGATGGAGTATTGCAGTGGCATGTGGTATGGGTGGTGATGGAGTATTGCACGGGCATGTGGTATGGGTGGTGATGGAGGATTGCAGCGGCATGTGGTATGGGTGGTGATGGAGGATTGCAGCGGCATGTAGTACAGGTGGCGATGGAGTATTGCAGCCGCATGCAGTATGGGTGGTGGAATGTTGCAGCGGCATGTGGTATGGGTGGTGATGGAGGATTGCAGTGGCATGTTGTATGGGTGTGATGGAGTAGTGCAGTGGCATGTGGTACGGGTGATGATGGAGAATTGGAGCGGCATGTGGTATGGGTGGTGATGGATGATTGCAACAGCATGTGGTATGGGTGGTGATGGAGTATTGCAGTGGCATGTGGTATGGGTGGTGATGGAGGATTGCAGCAGCATGTGGTACAGGTGGTAATGGAGTATTGCAGCGGCATGTGGTATGGGTGGTGATGGAGGATTGCAGAGGCATGTGGTATGGGTGGTGATGGAGGATTGCAGCGGCATGTGTTACGGGTGCTGGAGGATTGGAGAGGCATGTGGTATGTGTGGTGATGGAGGATAGCAGCGGCATGTGGTACAGGTGGTGATGGAGGATTGCAGTGGCATGTGGTACGGGTGGTGATGGAGGATTGGAGGGGCATGTGGTATGGGTGGTGGTGGAGTATTGCAGCAGCATGTGGTATGGGTGGTGGTGGAGTATTGCAGCGGTATGTGGTATGGCTGGTGATGGAGGATTGGAGCGGCATGTGGTATGGGTGGTGATGGAGGATTGCAGCG
This sequence comes from Ambystoma mexicanum, assembly GCF_040938575.1. Lineage (NCBI taxonomy): Eukaryota > Metazoa > Chordata > Amphibia > Caudata > Ambystomatidae > Ambystoma > Ambystoma mexicanum. The sequence goes on from NC_090938.1 coordinate 58,954,986, forward strand.
GCATGCTGTATGGGTGGTGATGGAGTATTGCTGCCGCATGTGGGATGGGTGGTGATGGAGTATTGCAGCAGCATGTGGTACGGGTGGTGATGGAGGATTGGAGCAGCATGTGGCATGGGTGGTGATGGAGGATTGGAGTGGCATGTGATACGGGTGGTGATGGAGGATTGGAGAGGCATGTGGTACGGGTGGTGATGGAGTATTGCAGCGGCATGTGGTACGGGTGGTGATGGAGGATTGGAGAGGCATGTGGTACGGGTGGTGATGGGGGGTTGGAGAGGCATGTTGTATGGGTGGTGATGGAGTAGTGCAGCGCACGTGGTAAGGGTGGTGATGGAGAATTGGAGCGGCATGTGGTATGGGCTGTGATGGATGATTGCAACGTCATGTGGTATGGGTGGTGATGGAGGATTGCAGCAGCATGTGGTCCAGGTGGTGATGGAGGATGGGAGAGGCATGTGGTATGGGTTGTGATGGAACATTGCAGCGGCATGTGGTACGGGTGGTGATGGAGGATTGGAGATGCATGTGGTATGGGTGATGATGGAGGATTGCAGCGGCATGTGGTACGAGTGGTAATGGAGGATTGGAGAGGCATGTGGTATGTGTGGCGATGGAGTATTGTAGCAGCATGTGGTACGGGTGGTGATGGAGGATTGGAGAGGCATGTGGTATGTGTGGTGATGGAGTATTGCAGCGGCATGTGGTACAGGTGGTGATGGAGGATAGGAGAGGCATGTGGTATGGGTGGTGATGGAGGATTGGAGAGGCATGTGGTATGGGTGGTGATAGAGGATTGCAGCGGCATGTGGTATGGGTGATGATGGAGGATTGGAGAGGCATGTGGTATGGGTGGTGATGGAGGATTGCAGCGGCATGTGGTATGGGTGGTGGAGTATTGCAGCGGCATGTGGTATGGGTGGTGATGGAGGATTGCAGCAGCATGTGGTACAGGTGGTGGAGTATTACAGCAGCATGTGGTATTGGTGGTGATGGAGTATTGCAGCGGCATGTGGTATGGGTGGTGATGGAGGATTGGAGAGGCATGTGGTATGGGTGGTGATGGATTATTGCAGCAGCATGGGGTATGGGTGGTGATGGAATATTGCAGCGGCATGTGGTATGGGTGGTGATGGAGGATTGCAGTGGCATGTTGTATGGGTGGTGATGGAGTAGTGCAGCGGCATGTGGTATGGGAGTTGATGGAGGATTGGAGCGGCATGTGGTATGGGTGGTGATGGATGATTGCAATGGCATGTGGTATGGGTGGTGATGGATGATTGCAACAGCATGTGGTATGGGTGGTGATGGAGGATTGCAGCAGCATGTGGTATGGGTGGTGATGGAGTATTGCAGCGGCATGTGGTATGGGTGGTGATGGAGGATTGCAGTGGCATGTGGAACGGATGGTGATGGAGAATTGGAGAGGCATGTGGTATGGGTGGTGATGGAGTATTGCAGTGGCATGTGGTATGGATGGTGGAGTATTGCAGCGGAATGTGGTATGGGTGGTGATGGAGGATTGCAGCGGCATGTGATATGGGAGGTGATGGAAAATTGCAGCGGCATGTGGTATGGGTGGTGATGGAGGATTGCAGCAGCATGTGGTATGGGTGGTGATGGAGTATTGCAGCGGCATGTGGTATGGGTGGTGATGGAGTATTGCAGCTGCATGTGGTATGGGTGGTGATGGAGGATTGCAGTGGCATTTGGTACAGGTGGTAGTGGAGTATTGCAGCAGCATGTTGTATGGGTGGTGATGGAGGATTCCAGCGTCATGTGGTGATGGAGGATTGCAGCGGCATGTGGTAACGGTGGGGATGGAGTATTGCAGCGGCATGTGGTATGGGTGGTGATGGAGGATAGGAGAGGCATGTGGTATGGGTGGTGATGGAGGATTGGAGAGGCATGTGGTACGGGTGGTGATGGAGGATTGGAGAGGCATGTGGTATGGGTGGTGATGGAGGAATGCAGCGGCATGTGGTATGGTTGGTGATGGAGTATTGCAGCGGCATGTGGTATGGGTGGTGATGGAGTATTGCAGTGGCATGTGGTATGGGTGGTGATGGAGGATTGGAGAGGCGTGTGGTACAGGTGGTGATGAAGTATTGCAGCGGCATGTGGTATAGGTGGTGATGGAGGATTGCAGCGGCATGTGGTACGGGTGGCAATGGAGTATTGCTGCCGCATGCTGTATGGGTCGTGGAATATTGCAGCAGCATGTGGTATGGGTGGTGATGCAGGATTGCAGTGGTATGTGGTACGGGTGGTGATGGAGGATTGGAGAGGCATGTGGTACGGGTGGTGGAGTATTGCAGCGGCATGTGGTATGGGTGGTGATGGAGGATTGCAGCGGCATGTGGTACGGGTGGTGATGGAGGATTGCAGCGGCATGTGGTATGGGTGGTGATGGAGGATTGCAGCGGCATGTGGAATGGGTGGTGATGGAGTATTGCAGCAGCGTGTGGTATGGGTGGTGATTGAGTATTGCAGCGGCATGTGGTATGGGTGGTGATGGAGTATTGCAGCGGCATGTGGTATGGGTGGTGATGGAGTAGTGCAGCGGCATGTGGTATGGATGGTGATGGAGGATTGGAGCGGCATGTGGTATGGGTGGTGATGGATGATTGCAACGGCATGTGGTATGGGTGGTGATGGATGATTGCAACGGCATGTGGTATCGGTGGTGATGGAGTATTGCAGCGGCATGTGGTATGGGTGGTGATGGAGGATTGCAGTGGCATGTGGTACGGGTGGTGATGGAGTATTGAAGTGGCATGGGGTTTGGGTGGTGATGGAGGATTGCAGCGGCATGTGGTACAGGTGGTGATGGAGTATTGCAGCGGCATGTGGTATGGGTGGTGATGGAGGATTGCAGTGGCATGTGGAACGGGTGGTGATGGATTATTGCAGCAGCATGTGGTACGGGTGGTGATGGAGGATTGCAGCGGCACGTGGTATGGGTGGTGGAGGATTGGAGAGGCATGTGGTACGGGTGGTGATGGAGGATTGGAGAGGCATGTGGTATGGTGGTGATGGAGGATTGCAGTGGCATGTGGTACGGGTGGTGATGGAGGATTGCGGTGGCATGTGGTACGGGTGGTGATGGAGGATTGGAGAGGCTTGTGGTACGGGTGGTGATGGAGGATTGCAGCGGCATGTGGTACGGGTGGTGATGTAGTATTGCAGTGGCATGTGGTATGGGTGGTGATGGAGGATTGCAGCAGCATGTGGTACGGGTGGTGATGGAGGATTGCAGCGGCATGTGGTATGGGTGGTGATGGAGGATTGCAGCGGCATGTGGAATGGGTGGTGATGGAGGATTGCAGTGGCATGTGGTACAGGTGGTGATGGAGGATTGCAGCAGCATGTGGTATGGGTGGTGATGGAGCATTGAAGTGGCATGTGGTATGGGTGGTGATGGAGTATTGCAGCGGCATGTGGTATGGGTGGTGATGGAGGATTGCAGCGGCATGTGGTATGGGTGGTGATGGATTATTGCAGCAACATGTGGTATGGGTGGTGATGGAGGATTGCAGCGGCATGTGGTATGGGTGGTGATGGAGGATTGGAGAGGCATGGTGTACCGGTGGTGATGGAGGATTGGAGAGGCATGGTGTACCGGTGGTGATGGAGGATTGGAGAGGCATGTGGTATGGGTGGTGATGGAGTATTGCAGCGGCATGTGGTATGGCTGGTGGTGGAGGATAGGAGAGGCATGTGGTACGGGTGGTGATGGAGGATTGGAGAGGCATGTGGTATGGGTGGTGATGGATGATTGCAACAGCATGTGGTATGGGTGGTGATGGAGTATTGCAGTGGAATGTGCTACGGGTGGTGATGGAGGATTGCAGCAGCATGTGGTATGGGTGGTGATGGAGGATTGCAGCAGCATGTGGTACAGGTGGTGATGGAGGATAGCAGCGGCATGTGGTACAGGTGGTGATGGAGAATTGGAGAGGCATGTGGTACGGATGGTGATGGAGGATTGGAGAGGCATGTGGTATGGGTGGTGATGGAGTATTGCAGCGGCATGTGGTATGGGTGGTGAACGATGATTGCAGCGGCATGTGGTATGGGTGGTGATGGAGGATTACAGCAGCATGTGGTACGGGTGGTGATGGAGGATTGGAGCGGCATGTGGTACAGGTGGTGATGGGGGATTGGAGAGGCATGTGGTATGGGTGGTGATGGAGTATTGCAGCGGCATGTGGTATGGGTGGTGATGGAGGATTGCAGCGGCATGTGGTACGGGTGGTGATGGAGGTTTGCAGCGGCATGTGGTATGGGTGGTGATGGAAGATTGCAGCGGCATGTGGTATGGGTGGTGATGGAGGAATGCAGCAGCATGTGGTATGGGTGGTGATGGATTATTGCAGTAGCATGGGGTATGGGTGGTGATGGAGGATTGCAGCGGCATGGGGTATGGGTGGTGATGGAGTATTGCAGCGGCATGTGGTATGGGTGGTGATGGAGTATTGCAGTGGCATGTAGTATGGTTGGTGATGGAGGATTGCAGCGGCATGTGGTATGGGTGGTGATGGAGGATTGCAGCGGCATGTAGTACGGGTGGCGATGGAGTATTGTAGCCGCATGCAGTTTGGGTGGTGGAATATTGCAGCGGCATGTGGTATGGGTGGTGATGGAGGATTGCAGTGGCATGTTGTATGGGTGGTGATGGAGTAGTGCAGCGGCATGTGGTACGGGTGATGATGGAGAATTGGAGCGGCATGTGGTATGGGTGGTGATGGATGATTGCAACGGCATGTGGTATGGGTGGTGATGGATGATTGCAACGGCATTTTGTATGGGTGGTGATGGAGTATTGTAGTGGCATGTGGTATGGGTGGTGATGGAGGATTGCAGCAGCATGTGGTACAGGTGGTAATGGAGTATTGCAGTGGCATGTGGTATGGGTGGTGATGGTGGATTGCAGCGGCATGTGGTATGGGTGGTGATGGAGGATTGCAGCGGCATGTGTTACGAGTGGTGGATGATTGGAGAGGCATGTGGTTTGTGTGGTGATGGAGGATAGCAGCGGCATGTGGTACAGGTGGTGATGGAGGATTGCAGTGGCATGTGGTACAGGTGGTGATGGAGGATTGGAGAGGCATGTGGTATGGGTGGTGGTGGAGTATTGCAGCGGCATGTGGTATGGCTGGTGATGGAGGATTGGAGCAGCATGTGGCATGGGTGGTGATGGAGGATTGGAGTGGCATGTGATACAGGTGGTGATGGAGGATTGGAGAGGCATGTGGTATGGGTGGTGATGGAGTATTGCAGCGGCATGTGGTATGGGTGGTGATGGAGGATTGGAGAGGCATGTGGTACGGGTGGTGATGGAGGGTTGGAGAGGCATGTTGTATGGGTGGTGATGGAGTAGTGCAGCGGCATGTGGTTCGGGTGGTGATGGAGAATTGGCACGGCATGTGGTATGGGTGGTGATGGATGATTGCAACAGCATGTGGTATGGGTGGTGATGGATGATTGCAACGGCATGTGGTATGGGTGGTGATGGAGTATTGCTGTGGTATGGGTGGTGATGGAGGATTGCAGCAGCATTTGGTACAGGTGGTGATGGAGGATTGGAGAGGCATGTGGTATGGGCGGTGATGGAAGATTGCCACGGCATGTGGTATGGGTGGTGATGGAGGATTGCAGTGGCATGTGGTACAGGTGGTAATAGAGTATTGTAGCAGCATGTTGTATGGGTGGTGATGGAGGATTGGAGTGGCATGTGGTATGGGTGGTGATGGAGTATTGCAGCATCATGTGGTACGGGTGGTGATGGAGGATTGGAGCGGCATGTGGTATCGGTGGTGATGGAGGATTGCAGCGGCGTGTGGTACAGGTGGTAATAGAGTATTGCAGCAGCATGTTGTATGGGTGGTGATGGAGGATTGGAGTGGCATGTGGTATGGGTAGTGATGGAGTATTGCAGCATCATGTGGTACGGGTGGTGATGGAGGATTGGAGCGGCATGTGGTATCGGTGGTGATGGAGGATTGCAGCGGCATGTGGTATGGGTGGTGATGGAGGATTGCAGCGGCATGTGGTAACGGTGGGGATGGAGGATTGCAGCGGCATGTGGTATGGGTGGTGATGGAGGATTGCAGCGGCATGTGGTATGGGTGGTGATGGAGGATTGCAGCGGCATGTAGTACAGGTGGCGATGGAGTATTGCAGCCGCATGCAGTATGGGTGGTGGAATGTTGCAGAGCATGTGGTATGGGTGGTGATGGAGGATTGCAGCGGCATGTGGTATGGGTGGTGATGGAGGATTGCAGCAGCATGTGTTACGGGTGGTGGAGGATTGGAGAGGCATGTGGTATGTGTGGTGATGGAGGATAGCAGCGGCATGTGGTACAGGTGGTGATGGAGGATTGCAGTGGCATGTGGTACGGGTGGTGATGGAGGATTGGAGGGGCATGTGGTATGGGTGGTGGTGGAGTATTGCTGCAGCATGTGGTACGGGTGGTGATGGAGTATTGCAGCAGCATGTGGTACGGGTGGTGATGGAGGATTGGAGCAGCATGTGGCATGGGTGGTGATGGAGGATTGGAGTGGCATGTGATACGGGTGGTGATGGAGGATTGGAGAGGCATGTGGTACGGGTGGTGATGGAGTATTGCAGCGGCATGTGGTACGGGTGGTGATGGAGGATTGGAGAGGCATGTGGTACGGGTGGTTATGGAGGGTTGGAGATGCATGTTGTATGGGTGGTGATGGAGTATTGCAGCGGCATGTGGTATGGCTGTTGATGGAGTATTGGAGCGGCATGTGGTATGGGTGGTGATGGAGGATTGCAGAGGCATGTGGTATGGGTGGTGGTGGAGTATTGCAGCGGCATGTGGTATGGGTGGTGATGGAGTATTGCAGCATCATGTGGTACGGGTGGTGATGGAGGATTGGAGCGGCATGTGGTATGGGTGGTGATGGAGGATTGCAGCGGCATGTGGTATGGGTGGTGATGGAGGATTGCAGCGGCATGTGGTAACAGTGGGGATGGAGTATTGCAGTGGCATGTGGTATGGGTGGTGATGGAGGATAGGAGAGGCATGTGGTCTGGGTGGTGATGGAGGATTGGAGAGGCATGTGGTACGGGTGGTGATGGAGGATTGGAGAGGCATGTGGTATGGGTGGTGATGGAGGATTTCAGCGGCATGTGGTATGGGTGGTGATGGAGTATTGCAGTGGCATGTGGTATGGGTGGTGATGGAGGATTGCAGCGGAATGTGGTACGGGTGATGGAGTATTGCAGTGGCATGTGGTATGGGTGGTGATGGAGGATTGGAGAGGCATGTGGTACGGGTGGTGGAGGATTGCAGCGGCATGTGGTATGGGTGGTGATGGAGTATTGCAGCAGCATGTGGTACCGGTGGTGAAGTATTGCAGCAGCATGTGGTATGGGTGGTGATGTAGTATTGCAGCGGCATGTGGTATGGATGGTGATGGAGTATTGCAGTGGCATGTGGTATGGGTGATGAGGGAGGATTGGAGAGGCATGTGGTATGGTTGGAGATGGAGGATTGGAGAGGCATGTGGTATGGGTGGTGATGGAGGATTGCAGCGGCATGTGGTATGGGAGGTGATGGAGGATTGCAGCAGCATGTGGTACAGGTGGTGGAGTATTGCAGCAGCATGTGGTATGGGTGGTGGAGTATTGCAGCAGCATGGGGTATGGGTGGTGATGGAGGATTGCAGCGGCATGTGGTATGGGTGGTGGAGTATTGCAGCGGCATGTGGTATGGGAGGTGATGGAGGATTGCAGCAGCATGTGGTACAGGTGGTGGAGTATTGCAGCAGCATGTGGTATGGGTAGTGGAGTATTGCAGCGGCATGTGGTATGGGTGGTGATGGAGGAATGGAGAGGCATGTGGTATGGGTGGTGATGGATTATTGCAGCAGCATGTGGTATGGGTGATGATGGAGGATTGGAGAGGCATGTGGTACAGGTGGTGATGAAGTATTGCAGCGGCATGTGGTACGGGTGGTGATGGAGGATTGCAGCATGTGGTATGGGTGGTGATGGAGGATTGCAGCGGCATGTGGTACGGGTGGCGATGGAGTATTGCAGCTGCATGCGGTATGGGTCGTGGAATATTGCAGCGGCATGTGGTATGGGTGGTGATGCAGGATTGCAGTGCCATGTGGTACGGGTGGTGATGGAGGATTGCAGTGGCATGTGGTACAGGTGGTAGTGGAGTATTGCAGCAGCATGTTGTATGGGTGGTGATGGAGGATTGGAGCAGCATGTGGTATGGGTGGTGATGGAGGATAGGAGAGGCATGTGGTACGGGTGGTGATGGAGGATTGGAGAGGCATGTGGTATGTGTGGTGATGGATTATTGCAGCAGCATGGGGTATGGGTGCTGATGGAGGATTGCAGTGGCATGTGGTATGGCTGGTGATGGAGGATTGCAGCGGCATGTGGTACGGGTGGTGATTATTGCAGCCGCATGCAGTATGGGTGGTGGAATATTGCAGCAGCATGTGGTATGGGTGGTGATGGAGTATTGCAGCGGCATGTGGTGTGGGTGGTGGAGTATTGCAGCGGCATGTGGTATGGGTGGTGATGGACGATTGCAGTGGCATGTGGTATGGGTGGTGATGGAGGATTGCAGCGGCATGTGGTACGGGTGGTGATTATTGCAGCCGCATGCAGTATGGGTGGTGGAATATTGCAGCAGCATGTGGTATGGGTGGTGATGGAGTATTGCAGCGGCATGTGGTGTGGGTGGTGGAGTATTGCAGCGGCATGTGGTATGGGTGGTGATGGAGGAATGGAGAGGCATGTGGTATGGGTGGTGATGGATTATTGCAGCAGCATGGGGTATGGGTGGTGATGGAGGATTGCAGCGGCATGTGGTATGGGTGGTGGAGTATTGCAGCGGCATGTGGTATGGGAGGGGATGGAGGATTGCAGCAGCATGTGGTACAAGTGGTGGAGTATTGCAGCAGCATGTGGTATGGGTGGTGGAGTATTGCAGCGGCATGTGGTATGGGTGGTGATGGAGGAATGGAGAGGCATGTGGTATGGGTGGTGATGGATTATTGCAGCAGCATGTGGTATGGGTGATGATGGAGGATTGGAGAGGCATGTGGTACAGGTGGTGATGAAGTATTGCAGCAGCATGTGGTACAGGTGGTGATGGAGGATTGCAGCATGTGGTATGGGTGGTGATGGAGGATCGCAGCGGCATGTGGTACGGGTGGCGATGGAGTATTGCATCCGCATGCGGTATGGGTTGTGGAATATTGCAGCGGCATGTGGTATGGGTGGTGATGCAGGATTGCAGTGGCATGTGGTATGTGTGGTGATGGAGGATTGCAGTGGCATGTGGTACAGGTGGTAGTGGAGTATTGCAGCAGCATGTTGTATGGGTGGTGATGGAGGATTGGAGCGGCATGTGGTATGGGTGGTGATGGAGGATAGGAGAGGCATGTGGTACGGGTGGTGATGGAGGATTGGAGCGGCATGTGGTATGGGTGGTGATGGAGGATTGCAGTGGTATGTGGTATGGGTGGTGATGGAGGATTGCAGTGGTATGTGGTATGGGTGGGGATGGAGTATTGCAGCATCATGTGGTACGGGTGGTGATGGAGGATTGGAGCGGCATGTGGTATGGGTGGTGATGGAGGATTGCAGCGGCATGTGGTAACGGTGGGGATGGAGTATTGCAGCGGCATGTGGTATGGGTGGTGATGGAGGAGAGGAGAGGCATGTGGTACGGGTGGTGATGGAGGATTGGAGAGGCATGTGGTATGGGTGGTGATGGAGGATTGCAGTGGCATGTGGTATGGGTGGTGATGGAGTATTGCAGTGGCATGTGGTATGGGTGGTGATGGAGGATTGGAGAGGCGTGTGGTACAGGTGGTGATGAAGTATTGCAGCGGCATGTGGTATAGGTGCTGATGGAGGATTGCAGCAGCATGTGGTATAGGTGGTGATGGAGGATTGCAGCGGCATGTGGTACGGGTGGCAATGGAGTATTGCTGCCGCATGCTGTATGGGTCGTGGAATATTGCAGCAGCATGTGGTATGGGTGGTGATGCAGGATTGCAGTGGTATGTGGTATGGGTGGTGATGGAGGATTGGAGAGGCATGTGGTACGGGTGGTGGAGTATTGCAGCGGCATGTGGTATGGGTGGTGATGGAGGATTGCAGCGGCATGTGGTACGGGTGGTGATGGAGGATTGCAGCGGCATGTGGTATGGGTGGTGATGGAGGATTGCAGCGGCATGTGGAATGGGTGGTGATGGAGTATTGCAGCAGCATGTGGTATGGGTGGTGATGGAGTATTACAGCGGCATGTGGTATGGGTGGTGATGGAGTATTGCAGCAGCATGTGGTATGGGTGGTGATGGAGTAGTGCAGCGGCATGTGGTACGGATGGTGATGGAGGATTGGAGCGGCATGTGGTATGGGTGGTGATGGATGATTGCAACGGCATGTGGTATGGGTGCTGATGGATGATTGCAACGGCATGTGGTATCGGTGGTGATGGAGTATTGCAGCGGCATGTGGTATAGGTGGTGATGGAGGATTGCAGTGGCATGTGGTACGGGTGGTGATGGAGTATTGAAATGGCATGGGGTATGTGTGGTGATGGAGGATTGCAGCGGCATGTGGTACAGGTGGTGATGGAGTATTGCAGCGGCATGTGGTATGGGTGGTGATGGAGGATTGCAGTGGCATGTGGAACGGGTGGTGATGGATTATTGCAGCAGCATGTGGTACGGGTGGTGATGGAGGATTGCAGCGGCATGTGGTATGGGTGGTGATGGAGGATTGGAGAGGCATGTGGTACGGGTGGTGATGGAGGATTGGAGAGGCATGTGGTATGGGTGGTGATGGAGGATTGCAGTGGCATGTGGTACGGGTGGTGATGGAGGTTTGCGGTGGCATGTGGTACGGGTGGTGATGGAGGATTGGAGAGGCATGTGGTACGGGTGGTGATGGAGGATTGCAGCGGCATGTGGTATGGGTGGTGATGGAGGATTGCAGCAGCATGTGGTATGGGTGGTGATGGAGGATTGCAGCGGCATGTGGTATGGGTGGTGATGGAGGATTGCAGCGGCATGTGGAATGGGTGGTGATGGAGGATTGCAGTGGCATATGGTACGGGTGGTGATGGAGGATTGCAGCAGCATGTGGTATGGGTGGTGATGGAGCATTGAAGTGGCATGTGGTATGGGTGGTGATGGAGTATTGCAGCGGCATGTGGTATGGGTGGTGATGGAGGATTGCAGCGGCATGTGGTATGGGTGGTGATGGATTATTGCAGCGGCATGTGGTATGGGTGGTGATGGAAGATTGCAGCGGCATGTGGTATGGGTGGTGATGGAGGATTGGAGAGGCATGTGGTACCGGTGGTGATGGAGGATTGGAGAGGCATGTGGTATGGGTGGTGATGGAGTATTGCAGCGGCATGTGGTATTGCTGGTGGTGGAGGATAGGAGAGGCATGTGGTACGGGTGGTGATGGAGGATTGGAGAGGCATGTGGTATGGGTGGTGATGGATGATTGCAACAGCATGTGTATGGGTGGTGATGGAGTATTGCAGCGGCATGTGGTATGGGTGGTGATGGAGGATTGCAGTGGAATGTGCTACGGGTGGTGATGGAGGATTGCAGCAGCATGTGGTATGGGTGGTGATGGAGTATTGCAGTGGCATGTGGTATGGGTGGTGATGGAGGATTGCAGCGGAATGTGGTACAGGTGGTGATGGAGGATAGCAGTGGCATGTGGTACAGGTGGTGATGGAGAATTGGAGAGGCATCTGGTATGGGTGGTGATGGAGGATTGGAGAGGCATGTGGTATGGGTGGTGATGGAGTATTGCAGCGGCATGTGGTATGGGTGGTGAACGATGATTGCAGCGGCATGTGGTATGGGTGGTGATGGAGGATTACAGTGGCATGTGGTACGGGTGGTGATGGAGGATTGGAGCGGCATGTGGTACAGGTGGTGATGGAGGATTGGAGAGGCATGTGGTATGGGTGGTGATGGAGGATTGCAGCAGCATGTGGTACGGGTGATGATGGAGTATTGCAGCGGCATGTGGTATGGGTGGTGATGGAGGATTGCAGCGGCATGTGGTATGGGTGGTGATGGAAGATTGCAGCGGCATGTGGTATGGGTGGTGATGGAGGAATGCAGCAGCAAGTGGTATGGGTGGTGATGGATTATTGCAGCAGCATGGGGTATGGGTGGTGATGGAGGATTGCAGCGGCATGTGGTATGGGTGGTGATGGAGTATTGCAGTGGCATGTGGTATGGGTGGTGATGGAGTATTGCAGCCGCATGCAGTATGGGTGGTGGAATATTGCAGCGGCATGTGGTATGGGTGGTGATGGAGGATTGCAGTGGCATGTTGTATGGGTGGTGATGGAGTAGTGCAGCGGCATGTGGTACGGGTGATGGAGAATTGGAGTGGCATGTGGTATGGGTGGTGATGGATGATTGCAACGGCATGTGGTATGGGTGGTGATGGATGATTGCGACGGCATGTGGTATGGGTGGTGATGGAGTATTGCAGTGGCATGTGGTATGGGTGGTGATGGAGGATTGCAGCAGCATGTGGTACAGGTGGTAATGGAGTATTGCAGTGGCATGTGGTATGGGTGGTGATGGAGGATTGCAGCGGCATGTGTTACGGGTGGTGGAGGATTGGAGAGGCATGTGGTATGTGTGGTGATGGAGGATAGCAGCAGCATGTGGTACAGGTGGTGATGGAGGATTGCAGTGGCATGTGGTACAGGTGGTGATGGAGGATTGGAGAGGCATGTGGTATGGGTGGTGATGGAGTATTGCAGCGGCATGTGGTATGGGTGGTGATGGAGGATTGGAGAGGCATGTGGTACAGGTGGTGATGGAGGGTTGGAGAGGCATGTTGTATGGGTGGTGATGGAGTAGTGCAGCGGCATGTGGTATGGGTGGTGATGGTTGATTGCAACAGCATGTGGTATGGGTGGTGATGGATGATTGCAACGGCATGTGGTATGGGTGGTGATGGAGTATTGCTGTGGCATGTGGTACGTGTGGTGATGGAGAATTGGAGAGGCATGTGGTATGGGTGTTGATGGAGGAATGGAGAGGCATGTGGTATGGGTGGTCATGGAGGATTGCAGCGGCATGTGGTACGGGTGGTGATGGAGGATTGGAGCGGCATGTGGTACAGGTGGTTATGGAGGATTGGAGAGGCATGTGGTACGGGTGGTGATGGAGGATTGGAGAGGCATGTTGTATGGGTGGTGATGGAGGATTGCAGCGGCATATGGTACATTTGGTGATGGAGTATTGCAGCGGCATGTGGTACAGGTGGTGATGGAGGATTGCGGTGGCATGTGGTACGGGTGGTAATGGAGTATTACAGCAGCATGTGGTATGGGTGGTGATGGAGGATTGGAGCAGCATGTGGTATGGGTGGTGATGGAGTATTGCAGCGGTATGTGGTATGGCTGGTGATCGAGGATTGGAGCGGCATGTGGAATGGGTGGTGATGGAGTATTGCAGCAGCATGTGGTATGGGTGGTGATGGAGTATTGCAGAGGCATGTGGTATGGGTGGTGATGGAGGATTGCAGCAGCATGTGGTACGGGTGGTGATGGAGGATTGCAGCGGCATGTGGTACAGGTGGTGATTGAGGATTGGAGAGGCATGTGGTACGGGTGGTGATGGAGGATTGCAACGGCATGTGCTATGGGTGATGATGGAGTATTGCAGAGGCATGTGGTATGGGTGGTGATGGATGATTGCAGCGGCATGTGGTACGGGTGGTGATGGAGGATTGCAGCGGCATGTGGTATGGGTGGTGATGGAGGATTGCAGCGGCATGTGGTACGGGTGGTGATGGAGGATTGCAGCGGCATGTGGTATGGGTGGTGATGGATGATTGCATTGGCATGTGGTACGAGTGGTGATGGAGGATTGCAACAGCATGTGGTATGGGTGGTGATGGAGTATTGCAGTGGCATGTGGTATGGGTGGTGATGGAGGATAGCAGTGGCATGTGGTACAGGTGGTGATGGAGGATTGCAGCGGCATGTGGTATGAGTGGTGATGTAGTATTGCAGCGGCATGTGGTGATGGAGGATTGCAGCGGCATGTGGTATGGGTGGTGATGGAGTATTGCAGCGGCATGTGGTATGGGTGGTGATGGAGGATTGCAGCGGCATGTGGTATGGGTGGTGATGGAGGATTGCAGCGGCATCTAGTACAGGTGGCGATGGAGTATTGCAGCCGCATGCAGTATGGGTGGTGGAATGTTGCAGCGGCATGTGGTATGGGTGGTGATGGAGGATTGCAGTGGCATGTGGTATGGGTGGTGATGGATGATTGCAACGGCATGTGGTATGGGTGGTGATGGAGTATTGCAGTGGCATGTGGTATGGGTGATGATGGAGAATTGGAGCAGCATGTGGTATGGGTGGTGATGGATGATTGCAACTGCATGTGGTATGGTTGGTGATGGAGGATTGCAGCGGCATGTGGTATGGGTGGTGATGGAGGATTGCAGCGGCATGTAGTACGGGTGGCAATGGAGTATTGCAGCCGCATGCAGTATGGGTGGTGGAATATTGCAGCGGCATGTGGTATGGGTGGTGATGGAGGATTGCAGTGGCATGTTGTATGGGTGGTGATGGAGTAGTGCAGCGGCATGTGGTACGGGTGATGATGGAGAATTGGAGTGGCATGTGGTATGGGTGGTGATGGATGATTGCAACGGCATGTGGTATGGGTGGTGATGGATGATTGCAACGGCATGTGGTATGGGTGGTGATGGAGTATTGCAGTGGCATGTGGTATGGGTGGTGATGGATGATTGCAACGGCATGTGGTATGGGTGGTGATGGATGATTGCAACGGCATGTGGTATGGGTGGTGATGGAGTATTGCAGTGGCATGTGGTATGGGTGGTGATGGAGGATTGCAGCAGCATGTGGTACAGGTGGTAATGGAGTATTGCAGTGGCATGTGGTATGGGTGGTGATGGAGGATTGCAGCGGCATGTGTTACGGGTGGTGGAGGATTGGAGAGGCATGTGGTATGTGTGGTGATGGAGGATAGCAGCGGCATGTGGTACAGGTGGTGATGGAGGATTGCAGTGGCATGTGGTATGGGTGGTGATGGAGGATTGGAGAGGCATGTGGTATGGGTGGTGGTGGAGTATTGCAGCAGCATGTGGTATGAGTGGTGGTGGAGTATTGCACCGGCATGTGGTATGGCTGGTGATGGAGGATTGGAGCAGCATGTGGTATGGGTGGTGATGGAGGATTGGAGCAGCATGTGGCATGGGTGGTGATGGAGGATTGGAGTGGCATGTGATACGGGTGGTGATCGAGGATTGGAGAGGCATGTGGTATGGGTGGTGATGGAGTATTGCAGCGGCATGTGGTATGGGTGGTGATGGAGGATTGGAGAGGCATGTGGTACGGGTGGTGATGGAGGGTTGGAGAGGCATGTTGTATGGGTGGTGATGGAGTAGTGCAGCGGCATGTGGTATGGGTGGTGATGGATGATTGCAACAGCATGTGGTATGGGTGGTGATGGATGATTGCAACGGCATGTGGCATGGGTGGTGATGGAGGATTGGAGAGGCATGTGGTATGGGTGGTGATGCAGGAATGGAGAGGCATGTGGTATGGGTGGTCATGGAGGATTGCAGCGGCATGTGGTACGGGTGGTGATGGAGGATTGGAGCGGCATGTGGTACAGGTGGTTATGGAGGATTGGAGAGGCATGTGGTACGGGTGGTGATGGAGGATTGGAGAGGCATGTTGTATGGGTGGTGATGGAGGATTGCAGCGGCATGTGTTACATTTGGTGATGGAGGATTGCAGCGGCATGTGGTACAGGTGGTGATGGAGGATTGCGGTGGCATGTGGTACGGGTGGTAATGGAGTATTACAGCAGCATGTGGTATGGGTGGTGATGGAGGATTGCAGCGGCATGTGGTATGGGTGGTGATGGATGATTGCATTGGCATGTGGTACGAGTGGTGATGGAGGATTGCAGCAGCATGTGGTATGGGTGGTGATGGAGTATTGCAGTGGCATGTGGTATGGGTGGTGATGGAGGATAGCAGTGGCATGTGGTACAGGTGGTGATGGAGGATTGCAGCGGCATGTCGTATGAGTGGTGATGTAGTATTGCAGCGGCATGTGGTGATGGAGGATTGCAGTGGCATGTGGTATGGGTGGTGATGGAGTATTGCAGCGGCATGTGGTATGGGTGGTGATGGAGGATTGCAGCGGCATGTGGTATGGGTGGTGATGGAGGATTGCAGCGGCATCTAGTACAGGTGGCGATGGAGTATTGCAGCCGCATGCAGTATGGGTGGTGGAATGTTGCAGCGGCATGTGGTATGGGTGGTGATGGAGGATTGCAGTGGCATGTGGTATGGGTGGTGATGGATGATTGCAACGGCATGTGGTATGGGTGGTGATGGAGTATTGCAGTGGCATTTGGTATGGGTGATGATGGAGAATTGGAGCGGCATGTGGTATGGGTGGTGATGGATGATTGCAGCGGCATGTGGTATGGGTGGTGATTAATGATTGCAACGGCATGTGGTATGGGTGGTGATGGAGGATTGCAGCAGCATGTGGTACAGGTGGTAATGGAGTATTGCAGCAGCATGTGGTATGGGTGGTGATGGAGGATTGCAGCAGCATGTGGTATGGGTGGTGATGGAGGATTGCAGCGGCATGTGTTACGGGTGGTGGAGGATTGGAGAGGCATGTGGTATGTGTGGTGATGGAGGATTGCAGTGGCATGTGGTACGGGTGGTGATGGAGGATTGCAGTGGCATGTGGTACGGGTGGTGATGGAGGATTGGAGGGGCATGTGGTATGGGTGGTGGTGGAGTATTGCAGCAGTATGTGGTATGGGTGGTGGTGGAGTATTGCAGCGGTATGTGGTATGGCTGGTGATGGAGGATTGGAGCGGCATGTGGTATGGGTGATGATGGAGGATTGCAGCGGCATGCTGTATGGGTGGTGATGGAGTATTGCTGCAGCATGTGGGACGGGTGGTGATGGAGTATTGCAGCAGCATGTGGTACGGGTGGTGATGGAGGATTGGAGCAGCATGTGGCAAGGGTGGTGATGGAGGATTGGAGTGGCATGTGATACGGGTGGTGATGGAGGATTGGAGAGGCATGTGGTACGGGTGGTGATGGAGTATTGCAGCAGCATGTGGTATGGGTGGTGATGGAGTATTGCAGCGGCATGTGGTATGGGTGGTGATGGAGTATTGCAGCATCATGTGGTACGGGTGGTGATGGAGGATTGGAGCTGCATGTGGTATCGGTGGTGATGGAGGATTGCAGCGGCATGTGGTATGGGTGGTGATGGAGGATTGGAGCGGCATGTGGTATCGGTGGTGATGGAGGATTGCAGCGGCATGTGGTATGGGTGGTGATGGAGGATTGCAGCGGCATGTGGTAACGGTGGGGATGGAGTATTGCAGTGGCATGTGGTATGGGTGGTGATGGAGGATAGGAGCGGCATGTGGTATGGGTGGTGATGGAGTATTGGACCGGCATGTGGTATGGGTGGTGATGGAGGATTGCAGCGGCATGTGGTATGGGTGGTGATGGAGGATTGCAGCGGCATGTAGTACAGGTGGCGATGGAGTATTGCAGCCGCATGCAGTATGGGTGGTGGAATGTTGCAGCGGCATGTGGTATGGGTGGTGATGGAGGATTGCAGTGGCATGCTGTATGGGTGGTGATGGAGTATTGCTGCAGCATGTGGGACGGGTGGTGATGGAGGATTGGAGCAGCATGTGGCATGGGTGGTGATGGAGGATTGGAGTGGCATGTGATACGGGTGGTGATGGAGGATTGGAGAGGCATGTGGTACGGGTGGTGATGGAGTATTGCAGCGGCATGTGGTACGGGTGGTGATGGAGGATTGGAGAGGCATGTGGTACCGGTGGTGATGGGGGGTTGGAGAGGCATGTTGTATGGGTGGTGATGGAGTAGTGCAGCGCAATGTGGTAAGGGTGGTGATGGAGAATTGGAGCGGCATGTGGTATGGGTGGTGATGGATGATTGCAACGTCATGTGGTATGGGTGGTGATGGATGATTGCAATGGCATGTGGTATGGGTGGTGATGGAGTATTGCAGTGGCATGTGGTATGGGTGGTGGAGGATTGCAGCAGCATGTGGTACAGGTGGTGATGGAGGATTGGAGAGGCATGTGGTATGGGTGGTGATGGAGGATTGCAGCGGCATGTGGTACGAGTGGTAATGGAGGATTGGAGAGGCATGTGGTATGTGTGGTGATGGAGTATTGCAGCGGCATGTGGTACAGGTGGTGATGGAGGATAGGAGAGGCATGTGGTATGGGTGGTGATGGAGGATAGGAGAGGCATGTGGTATGGGTGGTGATGGAGGATTGGAGAGGCATGTGGTATGGGTGGTGATAGAGGATTCCAGCGGCATGTGGTATGGGTGATGATGGAGGATTGGAGAGGCATGTGGTATGGGTGGTGATGGAGGATTGCAGCAGCATGTGGTACAGGTGGTGGAGTATTACAGCAGCATGTGGTATTGGTGGTGATGGAGTATTGCAGCGGCATGTGGTACAGGTGGTGATGGAGGATAGGAGAGGCATGTGGTATGGGTGGTCATGGAGGATTGCAGCGGCATGTGGTACGGGTGGTGATGGAGGATTGGAGCGGCATGTGGTACAGGTGGTTATGGAGGATTGGAGAGGCATGTGGTACGGGTGGTGATGGAGGATTGCAGCGGCATGTGTTACATTTGGTGATGGAGGATTGCAGCGGCATGTGGTACAGGTGGTGATGGAGGATTGCGGTGGCATGTGGTACGGGTGGTAATGGAGGATTGGAGAGGCATGTGGTATGTGTGGCGATGGAGTATTGTAGCAGCATGTGGTACGGGTGGTGATGGAGGATTGGAGAGGCATGTGGTATGTGTGGTGATGGAGTATTGCAGCGGCATGTGGTACAGGTGGTGATGGAGGATAGGAGAGGCATGTGGTATGGGTGGTGATGGAGGATAGGAGAGGCATGTGGTATGGGTGGTGATGGAGGATTGGAGAGGCATGTGGTATGGGTGGTGATAGAGGATTCCAGCGGCATGTGGTATGGGTGATGATGGAGGATTGGAGAGGCATGTGGTATGGGTGGTGATGGAGGATTGCAGCAGCATGTGGTACAGGTGGTGGAGTATTACAGCAGCATGTGGTATTGGTGGTGATGGAGTATTGCAGCGGCATGTGGTACAGGTGGTGATGGAGGATAGGAGAGGCATGTGGTATGGGTGGTCATGGAGGATTGCAGCGGCATGTGGTACGGGTGGTGATGGAGGATTGGAGCGGCATGTGGTACAGGTGGTTATGGAGGATTGGAGAGGCATGTGGTACGGGTGGTGATGGAGGATTGCAGCGGCATGTGTTACATTTGGTGATGGAGGATTGCAGCGGCATGTGGTACAGGTGGTGATGGAGGATTGCGGTGGCATGTGGTACGGGTGGTAATGGAGTATTACAGCAGCATGTGGTATGGGTGGTGATGGAGGATTGGAGCAGCATGTGGTATGGGTGGTGATGGAGTATTGCAGCGGTATGTGGTATTGCTGGTGATCGAGGATTGGAGCGGCATGTGGAATGGGTGGTGATGGAGTATTGCAGCAGCATGTGGTATGGGTGGTGATGGAGTATTGCAGAGGCATGTGGTATGGGTGGTGATGGAGGATTGCAGCGGCATGTGGTATGGGTGGTGGAGTATTGCAGCAGCATGTGGTATGGGAGGTGATGGAGGATTGCAGCAGCATGTGGTACAGGTGGTGGAGTATTGCAGCAGCATGTGGTATGGGTGGTGGAGTATTGCAGCGGCATGTGGTATGGGTGGTGATGGAGGAATGGAGAGGCATGTGGTATGGGTGGTGATGGATTATTGCAGCAGCATGGGGTATGGGTGGTGATGGAGGATTGCAGCGGCATGTGGTATGGGTGGTGGAGTATTGCAGCGGCATGTGGTATGGGAGGTGATGGAGGATTACAGCAGCATGTGGTACAGGTGGTGGAGTAATGCAGCAGCATGTGGTATGGGTAGTGGAGTATTGCAGCGGCATGTGGTATGGGTGGTGATGGAGGAATGGAGAGGCATGTGGTATGGGTGGTGATGGATTATTGCAGCAGCATGTGGTATGGGTGATGATGGAGGATTGGAGAGGCATGTGGTACAGGTGGTGATGAAGTATTGCAGCGGCATGTGGTACGGGTGGTGATGGAGGATTGCAGCATGTGGTATGGGTGGTGATGGAGGATTGCAGCGGCATGTGGTACGGGTGGCGATGGAGTATTGCAGCTGCATGCGGTATGGGTCGTGGAATATTGCAGCGGCATGTGGTATGGGTGGTGATGCAGGATTGCAGTGGCATGTGGTACGGGTGGTGATGGAGGATTGGAGCGGCATGTGGTATGGGTGGTGATGCAGGATTGCAGTGGCATGTGGTACAGGTGGTGATGGAGGATTGGAGAGGCATGTGGTATGGGTGGTGATGGAGGATTGCAGCGGCATGTGGTATGGGTGGTGATGGAGGATTGCAGCGGCATGTGGAATGGGTGGTGATTGAGGATTGCAGCGGCATGTGGTATGGGTGGTGGAGTATTGCAGCGGCATGTGGTATGGGAGGTGATGGAGGATTGCAGCAGCATGTGGTACAGGTGGTAGAGTATTGAAGCAGCATGTGGTATGGGTGGTGGAGTATTGCAGCGGCATGTGGTATGGGTGGTGATGGAGGAATGAAGAGGCATGTGGTATGGGTGGTGATGGATTATTGCAGCAGCATGGGGTATGGGTGCTGATGGAGGATTGCAGTGGCATGTGGTATGGGTGGTGATGGAGGACTGCAGCAGCATGTGGTACGGGTGGTGATTATTGCAGCCGCATGCAGTATGGGTGGTGGAATATTGCAGCAGCATGTGGTATGGGTGATGAGGGAGGATTGGAGAGGCATGTGGTATGGGTGGTGATGGAGGATTGGAGAGGCATGTGGTATGGGTGGTGATGGAGGATTGCAGCGGCATGTGGTATGGGTGGTGGAGTATTGCAGCGGCATGTGGTATGGGAGGTGATGGAGGATTGCAGCAGCATGTGGTACAGGTGGTGGAGTATTGCAGCAGCATGTGGTATGGGTGGTGGAGTATTGCAGCGGCATGTGGTATGGGTGGTGATGGAGGAATGGAGAGGCATGTGGTATGGGTGGTGATGGATTATTGCAGCAGCATGGGGTATGGATGGTGATGGAGTATTGCAGCGGCATGTGGTATGGGAGGTGATGGAGGATTGCAGCAGCATGTGGTACAGGTGGTGGAGTATTGCAGCAGCATGTGGTATGGGTGGTGGAGTATTGCAGCGGCATGTGGTATGGGTGGTGATGGAGGAATGGAGAGGCATGTGGTATGGGTGGTGATGGATTATTGCAGCAGCATGTGGTATGGGTGATGATGGAGGATTGGAGAGGCATGTGGTACAGGTGGTGATGAAGTATTGCAGCGGCATGTGGTACAGGTGGTGATGGAGGATTGCAGCATGTGGTATGGGTGGTGATGGAGGATTGCAGCGGCATGTGGTACGGGTGGCAATGGAGTATTGCAGCCGCATGCGGTATGGGTCGTGGAATATTGCAGCGGCATGTGGTATGGGTGGTGATGCAGGATTGCAGTGGCATGTGGTACGGGTGGGGATGGAGGATTGGAGCGGCATGTGGTATGGGTGGTGATGCAGGATTGCAGTGGCATGTGGTACAGGTGGTGATGGAGGATTGGAGAGGCATGTGGTACGGGTGGTGATGGAGGATTGCAGCGGCATGTGGTACGGGTGATGATGGAGGATTGCAGCGGCATGTGGTACGGGTGGTGATGGAGGATTGCAGCGGCATGTGGAATGGGTGGTGATGGAGGATAGCAGCGGCATGTGGTATGGGTGGTGATGGAGTATTGCAGCGGCATGTGGTATGGGAGGTGATGGAGGATTGCAGCAGCATGTGGTACAGGTGGTGGAGTATTGCAGCAGCATGTGGTATGGGTGGTGGAGTATTGCAGCGGCATGTGGTATGGGTGGTGATGGAGGAATGGAGAGGCATGTGGTATGGGTGGTGATGGATTATTGCAGCAGCATGGGGTATGGATGGTGATGGATGATTGCAACGGCATGTGGTACAGGTGGTGATGGAGTATTGCAGCGGCATGTGGTATGGGTGGTGATGGAGGATTGCAGTGGCATGTGGAATGGGTGGTGATGGAGGATTGCAGCGGCATGTGGTATGGGTGGTGGAGTATTGCAGCGGCATGTGGTACGGGTGGTGATGGAGGATTGCAGCAGCATGTGGTACGGGTGGTGATGGAGGATTGGAGAGGCATTTGGTATGGGTGGTGATGGAGGATTGCAGCAGCATGTGGTATGGGTGGTGATTATTGCAGCCGCATGCAGTATGGGTGGTGGAATATTGCAGCGGCATGTGGTATGGGTGGTGATGGAGGATTGGAGCGGCATGTGGTATGGGTGGTGATGGATGATTGCAACGGCATGTGGTATGGGTGGTGATGGATGATTGCAACGGCATGTGGTACAGGTGGTGATGGAGTATTGCAGCGGCATGTGGTATGGGTGGTGATGGAGGATTGCAGTGGCATGTGGAATGGGTGGTGATGGAGGATTGCAGCGGCATGTGGTATGGGTGGTGGAGTATTGCAGCGGCATGTGCTACGGGTGGTGATGGAGGATTGGAGAGGCATGTGGTACGGGTGGTGATGGAGGATTTGAGAGGCATGTGGTATGTGTGGTGATGGAGTATTGCAGCAGCATGTGGTACGGGTGGTGATGGAGGATTGCAGCAGCATGTGGGACGGGTGGTGATGGAGGATTGCAGCGGCATGTGGTATGGGTGGTGATGGAGGATTGCAGCAGCATGTGGAATGGGTGGTGATGGAGGATTGCAGTGGCATGTGGTACGGGTGGTGATGGAGGATTGCAGCAGCATGTGGTATGGGTGGTGATGGAGCATTGAAGTGGCATGTGGTATGGGTGGTGATGGAGTATTGCAGCGGCATGTGGAATGGGTGGTGATGGAGGATTGCAGCGGCATGTGGTATGGGTGGTGATGGATTATTGCAGCAGCATGTGGTATGGGTGGTGATGGAGGATTGCAGCGGCATGTGGTATGGGTGGTGATGGAGGATTGGAGAGGCATGGTGTACCGGTGGTGATGGAGGATTGGTGAGGCATCGGGTATGGGTGGTGATGGAGTATTGCAGCGGCATGTGGTATGGCTGGTGGTGGAGGATTGCAGCGGCATGTGGTATGGGTGGTGATGGATTATTGCAGCAGCATGTGGTATGGGTGGTGATGGAGGATTGCAGCGGTATGGGTGGTGATGGAGGATTGGAGAGGCATGGTGTACCGGTGGTGATGGAGGATTGGTGAGGCATCGGGTATGGGTGGTGATGGAGTATTGCAGCGGCATGTGGTATGGCTGGTGGTGGAGGATAGGAGAGGCATGTGGTACGGGTGGTGATGGAGGATTGGAGAGGCATGTGGTATGGGTGGTGATGGAGGATTGCAGCAGCATGCGGTATGGGTGGTGATGGAGTATTGCAGTGGCATGTGGTATGTTTGGTGATGGAGGATTGCAGCAGCATGTGGTACAGGTGGTGATGGAGGATAGCAGCGGCATGTGGTACAGGTGGTGATGGAGAATTGGAGAGGCATGTGGTATGGGTGGTGATGGAGGATTGGAGAGGCATGTGGTATGGGTGGTGATGGAGTATTGCAGCGGCATGTGGTATGGGTGGTGAACGATGATTGCAGCGGCATGTGGTATGGGTGGTGATGGAGGATTACAGCGGCATGTGGTACGGGTGGTGATGGAGGATTGGAGCGGCATGTGGTACAGGTGGTGATGGAAGATTGGAGAGGCATGTGGTATGGGTGGTGATGGAGGATTGCAGCGGCATGTGGTACGGGTGGTGATGGAGTATTGCAGCGGCATGTGGTATGGGTGGTGATGGAGGATTGCAGCGGCATGTGGTACGGGTGGTGATGGAGGATTGCAGCGGCATGTGGTATGGGTGGTGATGGAGGATTGGAGCAGCATGTGGCATGGGTGGTGATGGAGGATTGGAGTGGCATGTGATACGGGTGGTGATGGAGGATTGGAGAGGCATGTGGTATGGGTGGTGATGGAGTATTGCAGCGGCATGTGGTACGGGTGGTGATGGAGGATTGGAGAGGCATGTGGTACCGGTGGTGATGGGGGGTTGGAGAGGCATGTTGTATGGGTGGTGATGGAGTAGTGCAGCGCAATGTGGTAAGGGTGGTGATGGAGAATTGGAGCGGCATGTGGTATGGGTGGTGATGGATGATTGCAACGTCATGTGGTATGGGTGGTGATGGATGATTGCAATGGCATGTGGTATGGGTGGTGATGGAGTATTGCAGTGGCATGTGGTATGGGTGGTGATGGAGGATTGCAGCAGCATGTGGTACAGGTGGTGATGGAGGATTGGAGAGGCATGTGGTATGGGTGGTGATGGAACATTGCAGCGGCATGTGGTACGGGTGGTGATGGAGGATTGGAGATGCATGTGGTATGGGTGGTGATGGAGGATTGCAGCGGCATGTGGTACGAGTGGTAATGGAGGATTGGAGAGGCATGTGGTATGTGTGGCGATGGAGTATTGTAGCAGCATGTGGTACCGGTGGTGATGGAGGATTGGAGAGGCATGTGGTATGTGTGGTGATGGAGGATTGCAGCGGCATGTGGAATGGGTGGTGATGGAGTATTGCAGAAGCATGTGGTATGGGTGGTGATGGAGTATTGCAGCGGCATGTGGTATGGGTGGTGATGGAGGATTGCAGCGGCATGTGGTAACAGTGGTGATGGGGTATTGCAGCGGCATGTGGTATGGGTGGTGATGGAGGATAGGAGAGGCATGTGGTATGGGTGGTGATGGAGGATTGGAGAGGCATGTGGTACGGGTGGTGATCGAGGATTGCAGCGGCATGTGGTATGGGTGGTGATGGAGTATTGCAGCAGCATGTGGTACAGGTGGTGAAGTATTGCAGCAGCATGTGGTATGGGTGGTGATGGAGTATTGCAGCGGCATGTGGTATGGGTGGTGATGGAGTATTGCATTGGCATGTGGTATGGGTGATGAGGGAGGATTGGAGAGGCATGTGGTATGGTTGGTGATGGAGGATTGGAGAGGCATGTGGTATGGGTGGTGATGGAGGATTGCAGCGGCATGTGGTATGGGTGGTGGAGTATTGCAGCAGCATGTAGTATGGGAGGTGATGGAGGATTGCAGCAGCATGTGGTACAGGTGGTGGAGTATTGCAGCAGCATGTGGTATGGGTGGTGGAGTATTGCAGCGGCATGTGGTATGGGTGGTGATGGAGGATTGGAGCGGCATGTGGTACAGGTGGTTATGGAGGATTGGAGAGGCATGTGGTACGGGTGGTGATGGGGGATTGCAGCGGCATGTGTTACATTTGGTGATGGAGGATTGCAGCGGCATGTGGTACAGGTGGTGATGGAGGATTGCGGTGGCATGTGGTACGGGTGGTAATGGAGTATTACAGCAGCATGTGGTATGGGTGGTGATGGAGGATTGGAGCAGCATGTGGTATGGGTGGTGATGGAGTATTGCAGCGGTATGTGGTATTGCTGGTGATCGAGGATTGGAGCGGCATGTGGAATGGGTGGTGATGGAGTATTGCAGCAGCATGTGGTATGGGTGGTGATGGAGTATTGCAGAGGCATGTGGTATGGGTGGTGATGGAGGATTGCAGCGGCATGTGGTATGGGTGGTGGAGTATTGCAGCAGCATGTGGTATGGGAGGTGATGGAGGATTGCAGCAGCATGTGGTACAGGTGGTGGAGTATTGCAGCAGCATGTGGTATGGGTGGTGGAGTATTGCAGCGGCATGTGGTATGGGTGGTGATGGAGGAATGGAGAGGCATGTGGTATGGGTGGTGATGGATTATTGCAGCAGCATGGGGTATGGGTGGTGATGGAGGATTGCAGCGGCATGTGGTATGGGTGGTGGAGTATTGCAGCGGCATGTGGTATGGGAGGTGATGGAGGATTACAGCAGCATGTGGTACAGGTGGTGGAATAATGCAGCAGCATGTGGTATGGGTAGTGGAGTATTGCAGCGGCATGTGGTATGGGTGGTGATGGAGGAATGGAGAGGCATGTGGTATGGGTGGTGATGGATTATTGCAGCAGCATGTGGTATGGGTGATGATGGAGGATTGGAGAGGCATGTGGTACAGGTGGTGATGAAGTATTGCAGCGGCATGTGGTACGGGTGGTGATGGAGGATTGCAGCATGTGGTATGGGTGGTGATGGAGGATTGCAGCGGCATGTGGTACGGGTGGCGATGGAGTATTGCAGCTGCATGCGGTATGGGTCGTGGAATATTGCAGCGGCATGTGGTATGGGTGGTGATGCAGGATTGCAGTGGTACGGGTGGTGATGGAGGATTGGAGCGGCATGTGGTATGGGTGGTGATGCAGGATTGCAGTGGCATGTGGTATGGGTGGTGATGGAGGATTGGAGAGGCATGTGGTATGGGTGGTGATGGAGGATTGCAGCGGCATGTGGTATGGGTGGTGATGGAGGATTGCAGCGGCATGTGGAATGGGTGGTGATTGAGGATTGCAGCGGCATGTGGTATGGGTGGTGGAGTATTGCAGCGGCATGTGGTATGGGAGGTGATGGAGATTTGCAGCAGCATGTGGTACAGGTGGTAGAGTATTGAAGCAGCATGTGGTATGGGTGGTGGAGTATTGCAGCGGCATGTGGTATGGGTGGTGATGGAGGAATGGAGAGGCATGTGGTATGGGTGGTGATGGATTATTGCAGCAGCATGGGGTATGGGTGCTGATGGAGGATTGCAGTGGCATGTGGTATGGGTGGTGATGGAGGACTGCAGCAGCATGTGGTACGGGTGGTGATTATTGCAGCCGCATGCAGTATGGGTGGTGGAATATTGCAGCAGCATGTGGTATGGGTGGTGATGGAGTATTGCAGCGGCATGTGGTATGGGTGGTGATGGAGTATTGCAGTGGCATGTGGTATGGGTGATGAGGGAGGATTGGAGAGGCATGTGGTATGGGTGGTGATGGAGGATTGGAGAGGCATGTGGTATGGGTGGTGATGGAGGATTGCAGCGGCATGTGGTATGGGTGGTGGAGTATTGCAGCGGCATGTGGTATGGGAGGTGATGGAGGATTGCAGCAGCATGTGGTATGGGTGGTGGAGTATTGCAGCGGCATGTGGTATGGGTGGTGATGGAGGAATGGAGAGGCATGTGGTATGGGTGGTGATGGATTATTGCAGCAGCATGGGGTATGGATGGTGATGGAGTATTGCAGCGGCATGTGGTATGGGAGGTGATGGAGGATTGCAGCAGCATGTGGTACAGTTGGTGGGGCATTGCAGCAGCATGTGGTATGGGTGGTGGAGTATTGCAGCGGCATGTGGTATGGGTGGTGATGGAGGAATGGAGAGGCATGTGGTATGGGTGGTGATGGATTATTGCAGCAGCATGTGGTATGGGTGATGATGGAGGATTGGAGAGGCATGTGGTACAGGTGGTGATGAAGTATTGCAGCGGCATGTGGTACAGGTGGTGATGGAGGATTGCAGCATGTGGTATGGGTGGTGATGGAGGATTGCAGCGGCATGTGGTACGGGTGGCAATGGAGTATTGCAGCCGCATGCGGTATGGGTCGTGGAATATTGCAGCGGCATGTGGTATGGGTGGTGATGCAGGATTGCAGTGGCATGTGGTACGGGTGGGGATGGAGGATTGGAGCGGCATGTGGTATGGGTGGTGATGCAGGATTGCAGTGGCATGTGGTACAGGTGGTGATGGAGGATTGGAGAGGCATGTGGTACGGGTGGTGATGGAGGATTGCAGCGGCATGTGGTACGGGTGGTGATGGAGGATTGCAGCGGCATGTGGTACGGGTGGTGATGGAGGATTGCAGCGGCATGTGGAATGGGTGGTGATGGAGGATTGCAGCGGCATGTGGTATGGGTGGTGATGGAGTATTGCAGCGGCATGTGGTATGGGAGGTGATGGAGGATTGCAGCAGCATGTGGTACAGGTGGTGGAGTATTGCAGCAGCATGTGGTATGGGTGGTGGAGTATTGCAGCGGCATGTGGTATGGGTGGTGATGGAGGAATGGAGAGGCATGTGGTATGGGTGGTGATGGATTATTGCAGCAGCATGGGGTATGGGTGGTGATGGATGATTGCAACGGCATGTGGTACAGGTGGTGATGGAGTATTGCAGCGGCATGTGGTATGGGTGGTGATGGAGGATTGCAGTGGCATGTGGAATGGGTGGTGATGGAGGATTGCAGCGGCATGTGGTATGGGTGGTGGAGTATTGCAGCGGCATGTGGTACGGGTGGTGATGGAGGATTGCAGCAGCATGTGGTACGGGTGGTGATGGAGGATTGGAGAGGCATGTGGTATGGGTGGTGATGGAGGATTGCAGCAGCATGTGGTATGGGTGGTGATTATTGCAGCCGCATGCAGTATGGGTGGTGGAATATTGCAGCGGCATGTGGTATGGGTGGTGATGGAGGATTGGAGCGGCATGTGGTATGGGTGGTGATGGATGATTGCAACGGCATGTGGTATGGGTGGTGATGGATGATTGCAACGGCATGTGGTACAGGTGGTGATGGAGTATTGCAGCGGCATGTGGTATGGGTGGTGATGGAGGATTGCAGTGGCATGTGGAATGGGTGGTGATGGAGGATTGCAGCGGCATGTGGTATGGGTGGTGGAGTATTGCAGCGGCATGTGCTACGGGTGGTGATGGAGGATTGGAGAGGCATGTGGTACGGGTGGTGATGGAGGATTTGAGAGGCATGTGGTATGTGTGGTGATGGAGGATTGCAGCGGCATGTGGTACAGGTGGTGGAGGAGGATTGCAGAGGCATGTGGTACAGGTGGTGGAAGAGGATTGCGGTGGCATGTGGTACTGGTGGTGATGGAGGATTGCAGTGGCATGTGGCACAGGTGGTAATGGAGTATTGCAGCAGCATGTTGTATGGCTGGTGATGGAGGATTGGAGCAGCATGTGGTATGGGTGGTGATGGAGGATTGCAGAGGAATGTGGTATGAGTGGCGATGGAGGATTGCAGCAGAATGTGGTATGGGTGGTGATGGAGTATTGCAGCGGCATGTGGTAACGGCAGTGATGGAGTATTGCAGCGGCATATGGTATGGCTGGTGATGGAGGATTACAGCAGCATGTGGTATGGGTGGTGATGGAGGATTGCAGCAGAATGTGGTATGGGTGGTGATGGAGTATTGCAGCAGCATGTGGTATGGGTGGTGATGGAGGATAGGAGAGGCATGTGGTATGGGTGGTGATGGAGGATTGCAGCGGCATGTGGTACGGGTGGTGATGGAGGATTGCAGCAGCATGTGGTACGGGTGGTGATGGAGGATTGCAGTGGCATGTGGTACGGGTGGTTATGGAGTATTGCAGCAGCATGTGGTACAGTTGTTGGAGTATTGCAGCAGCATGTGGTATGGGTGGTGATGGAGTATTGCAGTGGCATGTGGTATGGGTGGTGATGGAGGATTGGAGAGGCATGTGGTACAGGTGGTGATGGAGGATTGGAGAGGCATGTGGTATGGGTGGTGATGCAGGATTGCAGTGGCATGTGGTATGGGTGGTGATGCAGGATTGCAGTGGCATGTGGTACGGGTGGTGATGGAGGATTGCAGCGGCATGTGGTACGGGTGGTGATGGAGGATTGCAGCAGCATGTGGTACGGGTGGTGATGGAGGATTGCAGAGGCATGTGGTATGGGTGGTGATGGAGGATTGCAGCAGCATGTGGAATGGGTGGTGATGGAGTATTGCAGCAGCATGTGGTATGGGTGGTGATGGAGTATTGCAGCGGCATGTGGTACGGGTGGTGATGGAGGATTACAGCGGCATGTGGTACGGGTGGTGATGGAGGATTGCAGTGGCATGTGGTGCGGGTGGTGATGTAGTATTGCAGCGGCATGTGGTATGGGTGGTGATGTAGTATTGCAGCGGCATGTGGTACCGGTGGTGATGGAATATTGCAGTGGCATGTGGTACAGGTGGTCATAGAGGATTGGAGCAGCATGTGATACTGGTGGTGATGGAGGATGGAAGAGGCATGTGGTATGGGTGGTGATGGAGTACTGCAGTGGTATGGGTGGTGATGGAGGATTGGAGAGGCATGTGGTATGGGTGGTGATGGAGGATTGCAGTGGCATGTGTTACGGGTGGTAATGGAGGATTGGAGCGGCATGTGGTATGGGTGGTGATGGAGTATTTCAGCGGCATGTGGTATGGGTGGTGATGGAGGATTGCAGCAGCATGTGGTACAGGTGGTGATTGAAGATAGCAGCAGCATGTGGTACGTGTGGTGATGGAGTATTGCAGAGGCATGTGGTATGGGTGGTGATGGAGGATTGCAGCAGCATGTGGTACGGGTGGTGATGGAGGATTGCAGCGGCATGTGGTACAGGTGGTGATGGAGGATTGGAGAGGCATGTGGTATGGGTGGTGATGGAGTACTGCAGCGGCATGTGGTATGGGTGGTGATGGAGGATTGCAGCGGCATGTGGTACGGGTGGTGATGGATGATTGCAGCGGCATGTGTACGGGTGGTGATGGAGGATTGCAGCGGCATGTGGTATGGGTGGTGATGGAGGATTGCAGCGGCATGTGGTACGGGTGGTGATGGAGGATTGCAGCGGCATGTGGTATGGGTCGTGATGGAGGATTGCAGCGGCATGTGGTATGGGTGGTGATAGATGATTGCATTGGCATGTGGTACGAGTGGTGATGGAGGATTGCAGCAGCATGTGGTATGGGTGGTGATGGAGTATTGCAGTGGGATGTGGTATGGGTGGTGATGGAGGATTGCAGTGGCATGTGGTACAGGTGGTGATGGAGGATTGCAGCGGCATGTGGTATGAGTGGTGATGTAGTATTGCAGCGGCATGTGGTGATGGAGGATTGCAGCGGCATGTGGTATGGGTGGTGATGGAGGATTGCAGCGGCATGTGGTACGGGTGGTGATGGAGGATTGCAGCGGCATGTGGTATGGGTGGTGATGGAGTATTGCAGCGGCATGTGGTATGGGTGGTGATGTAGTATTGCAGCGGCATGTGGTACGGGTGGTGATGGAGTATTGCAGTGGCATGTGGTACGGGTGGTGATGGAGGATTGGAGAGGCATGTGGTACGGGTGGTGATGGAGGATTGCAGTGGCATGTGTTACGGGTGGTAATGGAGGATTGGAGCGGCATGTGGTATGGGTGGTGATGGAGGATTGGAGAGGCATGTGGTACGTTTGGTGATGGAGGATTGCAGCGGCATGTGGTACAGGTGGTGATGGAGGATAGCAGCGGCATGTGGTACGGGTGGTGATGGAGAATTGGAGAGGCATGTGGAATGAGTGGTGATGGAGGATTGGAGAGGCATGTGGTATGGGTGGTGATGGAGTATTGCAGCGGCATGTGGTACGGGTGGTGATGGATGATTGCAGCGGCATGTGGTATCAGTGGTGATGGAGGATTGGAGCGGCATGTGGTACAGGTGGTTATGGAGAATTGGAGAGGCATGTGGTACTGGTGGTGATGGAGGATTGTAGCGGCATGTGGTACGGGCAGTGATGGAGGATTGGAGCGGCATGTGGTACAGGTGGTTATGTAGGATTGGAGAGGCATGTGGTATGGGTGGTGATGGAGGATTGCAGCGGCATGTGGTATGTGTGGTGATGGAGGATTGCCACGGCATGTGGTACAGGTGGTGATGGAGGATTGCGGTGGCATGTGGTATGGGTGGTGATCGAGTATTGCAGCAGCATGTGGTATGGGTGGTGATGTAGGATTGGAGCAGCATGTGGTACGAGTGGTGATGGAGTATTGCGGTGGCATGTGGTATGGGTGGTAATGGAGTATTACAGCAGCATGTGGTATGGGTGGTGATGGAGGATTGGAGCAGCATGTGGTATGGGTGGTGATGGAGTATTGCAGCGGCATGTGGTATGGCTGGTGATCGAGGACTGGAGCGGCATGTGGAATTGGGTGGTGATGGAGGATTGCAGCGGCATGCTGTATGGGTGGTGATGGAGGATTGCAGCGGCATGTGGTACGGGTGGTGATGGAGGATTGCAGCGGCATGTGGTACAGGTGGTGATGGAGGATTGCAGCGGCATGTGGTACGGGTGGTGATGGAGGATTGGAGAGGCATGTGGTATGGGTGGTGATGGAGGATTGGAGAGGCATGTGGTATGAGTGGTGATGGAGTATTGCAGCAGAATGTGGTACGGGTGGTGGAGTATTGCAGCAGCATGTGCTACGGGTGGTGATGGAGTATTGCAGCGGCATGTGGTATGGGTGGTGATGGAGTATTGCAGTGGCATGTGGTACAGGTGGTGATGGAGGATTGCAACGGCATGTGCTATGGGTGGTGATGGAGTATTGCAGAGGCATGTGGAATGGTTGGTGATGGAGGATTGCAGCAGCATGTGGTACGGGTGGTGATGGAGGATTGCAGCGGCATGTGGTACAGGTGGTGATGGAGGATTGGAGAGGCATGTGGTATGGGTGGTGATGGAGTACTGCAGCGGCATGTGGTATGGGTGGTGATGGAGGATTGCAGCGACGTGCTATGGGTGGTGATGGAGTATTGCAGCGGCATGTGGTACGGGTGGTGATGGATGATTGCAGCGGCATGTGTACGGGTGGTGATGGAGGATTGCAGCGGCATGTGGTATGAGTGGTGATGTAGTATTGCAGCGGCATGTGGTGATGGAGGATTGCAGCGGCATGTGGTATGGGTGGTGATGGAGGATTGCAGCGGCATGTGGTACGGGTGGTGATGGAGGATTGCAGCGGCATGTGGTATGGGTGGTGATGGAGTATTGCAGCGGCATGTGGTATGGGTGGTGATGTAGTATTGCAGCGGCATGTGGTATGGGTGGTGATGGAGTATTGCAGTGGCATGTGGTACGGGTGGTGATGGATGATTGCAGCGGCATGTGTACGGGTGGTGATGGAGGATTGCAGCGGCATGTGGTATGAGTGGTGATGTAGTATTGCAGCGGCATGTGGTGATGGAGGATTGCAGCGGCATGTGGTATGGGTGGTGATGGAGGATTGCAGCGGCATGTGGTACGGGTGGTGATGGAGGATTGCAGCGGCATGTGGTATGGGTGGTGATGTAGTATTGCAGCGGCATGTGGTACGGGTGGTGATGGGGTATTGCAGTGGCATGTGGTACGGGTGGTGATGGAGGATTGGAGAGGCATGTGGTACGGGAGGTGATGGAGGATTGCAGTGGTATGGGTGGTGATGGAGTATTGCAGTGGCATGTGGTACGGGTGGTGATGGAGTATTGCAGCGGCATGTGGTATGGGTGGTGATGGAGTATTGCAGTGGCATGTGGTACGGGTGGTGATGGAGGATTGCAACGGCATGTGCTATGGGTGGTGATGGAGTATTGCAGAGGCATGTGGAATGGTTGGTGATGGAGGATTGCAGCAGCATGTGGTACGGGTGGTGATGGAGGATTGCAGCGGCATGTTGTACAGGTGGTGATGGAGGATTGGAGAGGCATGTGGTATGGGTGGTGATGGAGTACTGCAGCGGCATGTGGTATGGGTGGTGATGGAGGATTGCAGCGACATGTGCTATGGGTGGTGATGGAGTATTGCAGCGGCATGTGGTACGGGTGGTGATGGATGATTGCAGCGGCATGTGTACGGGTGGTGATGGAGGATTGCAGCGGCATGTGGTATGAGTGGTGATGTAGTATTGCAGCGGCATGTGGTGATGGAGGATTGCAGCGGCATGTGGTATGGGTGGTGATGGAGGATTGCAGCGGCATGTGGTACGGGTGGTGATGGAGCATTGCAGTGGCATGTGGTACGGGTGGTGATGGAGGATTGGAGAGGCATGTGGTACGGGAGGTGATGGAGGATTGCAGTGGCATGTGTTACGGGTGGTAATGGAGGATTGGAGCGGCATGTGGTATGGGTGGTGATGGAGGATTGGAGAGGCATGTGGTACGTTTGGTGATGGCGGATTGCAGCGGCATGTGGTACAGGTGGTGATGGAGGATAGCAGCGGCATGTAGTACGGGTGGTGATGGAGAATTGGAGAGGCATGTGGTATGGGTGGTGATGGAGTATTGCAGCGGCATGTGGTACGGGTGGTGATGGATGATTGCAGCGGCATGTGGTACCGGTGGTGATGGAGGATTGGAGCGGCATGTGGTACAGGTGGTTATGGAGAATTGGAGAGGCATGTGGTACGGGTGGTGATGGAGGATTGCAGCGGCATGTGGTATGTGTGGTGATGGAGGATTGCAGCGGCATGTGGTATGGCTGGTGATCGAGTATTACAGCAGCATGTGGTATGGGTGGTGATGGAGGATTGGAGCAGCATGTGCTATGGGTGGTGATGGAGTATTGCAGCGGCATGTGGTATGGCTGGTGATCGAGGATTGGAGCGGCATGTGGAATGGGTGGTGATGGAGGATTGCAGCGGCATGCTGTATGGGTGGTGATGGAGGATTGCAGCGGCATGTGGTACGGGTGGTGATGGAGGATTGCAGCGGCATGTGGTACAGGTGGTGATGGAGGATTGCAGCGGCATGCTGTATGGGTGGTGATGGAGGATTGCAGCGGCATGTGGTACGGGTGGTGATGGATGATTGCAGCGGCATGTGGTACCGTGGTGATGGAGGATTGGAGCGGCATGTGGTACAGGTGGTTATGTAGGATTGGAGAGGCATGTGGTACGGGTGGTGATGGAGGATTGCAGCGGCATGTGGTATGTGTGGTGATGGAGGATTGCAGCGGCATGTGGTATGGCTGGTGATCGAGTATTACAGCAGCATGTGGTATGGGTGGTGATGGAGGATTGGAGCAGCATGTGGTATGGGTGGTGATGGAGTATTGCAGCGGCATGTGGTATGGCTGGTGATCGAGGATTGGAGCGGCATGTGGAATGGGTGGTGATGGAGGATTGCAGCGGCATGCTGTATGGGTGGTGATGGAGGATTGCAGCGGCATGTGGTACGGGTGGTGATGGAGGATTGCAGCGGCATGTGGTACGGGTGGTGATGGAGGATTGGAGAGGCATGTGGTATGGGTGGTGATGGAGGATTGGAGAGGCATGTGGTATGAGTGGTGATGGAGTATTGCAGCAGAATGTGGTACGGGTGGTGGAGTATTGCAGCAGCATGTGGTACGGGTGGTGATGGAGTATTGCAGCGGCATGTGGTATGGGTGGTGATGGAGTATTGCAGTGGCATGTGGTACGGGTGGTGATGGAGGATTGCAACGGCATGTGCTATGGGTGGTGATGGAGTATTGCAGAGGCATGTGGAATGGTTGGTGATGGAGGATTGCAGCAGCATGTGGTACGGGTGGTGATGGAGGATTGCAGCGGCATGTGGTACAGGTGGTGATGGAGGATTGGAGAGGCATGTGGTATGGGTGGTGATGGAGTACTGCAGCGGCATGTGGTATGGGTGGTGATGGAGGATTGCAGCGACATGTGCTATGGGTGGTGATGGAGGATTGCAGCGGCATGTGGTATGGGTAGTGATGGAGTATTGCAGCAGCATGTGGTCTGGGTGGTGATGGATGATTGCAGCGGCATGTGTACGGGTGGTGATGGAGGATTGCAGCGGCATGTGGTATGGGTGGTGATGGAGGATTGCAGCGGCATGTGGTATGTGTCGTGATGGAGGATTGCAGCGACATGTGGTATGGATGGTGATGGATGATTGCATTGGCATGTGGTACGAGTGGTGATGGAGGATTGCAGCAGCATGTGGTATGGGTGGTGATGGAGTATTGCAGTGGCATGTGGTATGGGTGGTGATGGAGGATTGGAGCGGCATGTGGAATGGGTGGTGATGGAGGATTGCAGCGGCATGCTGTATGGGTGGTGATGGAGGATTGCAGCGGCATGTGGTACGGGTGGTGATGGAGGATTGCAGCGGCATGTGGTACAGGTGGTGATGGAGGATTGCAGCGGCATGTGGTACGGGTGGTGATGGAGGATTGGAGAGGCATGTGGTATGGGTGGTGATGGAGGATTGGAGAGGCATGTGGTATGAGTGGTGATGGAGTATTGCAGCAGAATGTGGTACGGGTGGTGGAGTATTGCAGCAGCATGTGGTACGGGTGGTGATGGAGTATTGCAGCGGCATGTGGTATGGGTGGTGATGGAGTATTGCAGTGGCATGTGGTACGGGTGGTGATGGAGGATTGCAACGGCATGTGCTATGGGTGGTGATGGAGTATTGCAGAGGCATGTGGAATGGTTGGTGATGGAGGATTGCAGCAGCATGTGGTACGGGTGGTGATGGAGGATTGCAGCGGCATGTGGTACAGGTGGTGATGGAGGATTGGAGAGGCATGTGGTATGGGTGGTGATGGAGTACTGCAGCGGCATGTGGTATGGGTGGTGATGGAGGATTGCAGCGACATGTGCTATGGGTGGTGATGGAGGATTGCAGCGGCATGTGGTATGGGTAGTGATGGAGTATTGCAGCAGCATGTGGTCTGGGTGGTGATGGATGATTGCAGCGGCATGTGTACGGGTGGTGATGGAGGATTGCAGCGGCATGTGGTATGGGTGGTGATGGAGGATTGCAGCGGCATGTGGTATGGGTCGTGATGGAGGATTGCAGCGACATGTGGTATGGGTGGTGATGGATGATTGCATTGGCATGTGGTACGAGTGGTGATGGAGGATTGCAGCAGCATGTGGTATGGGTGGTGATGGAGTATTGCAGTGGCATGTGGTATGGGTGGTGATGGAGGATTGCAGTGGCATGTGGTACAGGTGGTGATGGAGGATTGCAGCGGCATGTGGTATGGGTGGTGATGTAGTATTGCAGCGGCATGTGGTACGGGGGGTGATGGAGTATTGCAGTGGCATGTGGTACGGGTGGTGATGGAGTATTGCAGCGGCATGTGGTATGGGTGGTGATGTAGTATTGCAGCGGCATGTGGTACGGGTGGTGATGGAGTATTGCAGTGGCATGTGGTACGGGTGGTGATGGAGGATTGGAGAGGCATGTGGTACGGGTGGTGATGGAGGATTGCAGTGGCATGTGTTACGGCTGGTGGTTGATGATTGCAGCGGCATGTGGTACCGGTGGTGATGGAGGATTGGAGCGGCATGTGGTACAGGTGGTTATGGAGAATTGGAGAGGCATGTGGTACGGGTCGTGATGGAGGATTGCAGCGGCATGTGGTATGGGTGGTGATGGAGGATTGGAGCGGCATGTGGTATGGGTGGTGATGGAGGATTGGAGAGGCATGTGGTACGTTTGGTGATGGAGGATTGCAGCGGCATGTGGTACAGGTGGTGATGGAGGATAGCAGCGGCATGTGGTACGGGTGGTGATGGAGAATTGGAGAGGCATGTGGTATGAGTGGTGATGGAGGATTGGAGAGGCATGTGGTATGGGTGGTGATGGATGATTGCAGCGGCATGTGGTACCGGTGGTGATGGAGGATTGGAGCGGCATGTGGTACAGGTGGTTATGGAGAATTGGAGAGGCATGTGGTACGGGTGGTGATGGAGGATTGCAGCGGCATGTGGTACGGGCAGTGATGGAGGATTGGAGCGGCATGTGGTACAGGTGGTTATGGAGGATTGGAGAGGCATGTGGTACGGGTGGTGATGGAGGATTGCAGCGGCATGTGGTATGTGTGGTGATGGAGGATTGCCACGGCATGTGGTACAGGTGGTGATGGAGGATTGCGGTGGCATGTGGTATGGGTGGTGATCGAGTATTGCAGCAGCATGTGGTATGGGTGGTGATGTAGGATTGGAGCAGCATGTGGTATGGCTGGTGATGGAGGAGTTCAGCGGCATGCTGTATGGGTGGTGATGGAGTATTGCTCTGGCATGTGGTACGGGTGGTGATGGAGTATTGCCGCGGCATGGGTGGTGATGGAGGATTGGAGTGACATTTGATACGGGTGGTGGAGGATTGGAGAGGCATGTGGTACGGGTGGTGATGGAGGATTGCAGCATGTGGTATGGGTTGTGATGGAGGATTGGAGTGGCATATGGTACGGGTGGTGATGGAGGATGGAAGAGGCATGTGGTATGGGTGGTGATGGAGTACTGCAGTGGCATGTGGTATGGGTGGTGATGGAGGATTGGAGAGGCATGTGGTACAGGTGGTGATGGAGGATTGGAGAGGCATGTGGTACGGGTGGTGATGGAGGATTGCAGTGGTGTGTTACGGGTGGTAATGGAGGATTGGAGCGGCATGTGGTATGGGTGATGAAGGAGGATTGGAGAGGCATGTGGTATGGGTGGTGATGGAGGATTGGAGAGGCATGTGGTATGGGTGGTGATGGAGGATTGGAGCGGCATGTGGTATGGGTGGTGATGGAGGATTGGAGAGGCATGTGGTACGTTTGGTGATGGAGGATTGCAGCGGCATGTGGTACAGGTGGTGATGGAGGATAGCAGCGGCATGTGGTACGGGTGGTGATGGAGAATTGGAGAGGCATGTGGTATGAGTGGTGATGGAGGATTGGAGAGGCATGTGGTATGGGTGGTGATGGATGATTGCAGCGGCATGTGGTACCGGTGGTGATGGAGGATTGGAGCGGCATGTGGTACAGGTGGTTATGGAGAATTGGAGAGGCATGTGGTACGGGTGGTGATGGAGGATTGCAGCGGCATGTGGTACAGGCAGTGATGGAGGATTGGAGCGGCATGTGGTACAGGTGGTTATGGAGGATTGGAGAGGCATGTGGTACGGGTGGTGATGGAGGATTGCAGCGGCATGTGGTATGTGTGGTGATGGAGGATTGCCACGGCATGTGGTACAGGTGGTGATGGAGGATTGCGGTGGCATGTGGTATGGGTGGTGATCGAGTATTGCAGCAGCATGTGGTATGGGTGGTGATGTAGGATTGGAGCAGCATGTGGTATGGCTGGTGATGGAGGATTGCAGCGGCATGCTGTATGGGTGGTGATGGAGTATTGCTCTGGCATGTGGTACGGGTGGTGATGGAGTATTGCCGCGGCATGGGTGGTGATGGAGGATTGGAGTGACATGTGTTACGGGTGGTGGAGGATTGGAGAGGCATGTGGTACGGGTGGTGATGGAGGATTGCAGCATGTGGTATGGGTGGTGATGGAGGATTGGAGTGGCATATGGTACGGGTGGTGATGGAGGATGGAAGAGGCATGTGGTATGGGTGGTGATGGATTACTGCAGTGGCATGTGGTATGGGTGGTGATGGAGGATTGGAGAGGCATGTGGTACGGGTGGTGATGGAGGATTGCAGTGGTGTGTTACGGGTGGTAATGGAGGATTGGAGCGGCATGTGGTATGGGTGATGAAGGAGGATTGGAGAGGCATGTGGTATGGGTGGTGATGGAGGATTGGAGAGGCATGTGGTACAGGTGGTGATGGAGGATTGGAGAGGCATGTGGTATGGGTGGTATTGGAGGATTGCGGTGGCATGTGTTACGGGTGGTAATGGAGGATTGGAGAGGCATGTGGTACGTTTGGTGATGGAGGATTGCAGCGGCATGTGGTACAGGTGGTGATGGAGGATAGCAGCGGCATGTGGTACGGGTGGTGATGGAGAATTGGAGAGGCATGTGGTATGAGTGGTGATGGAGGATTGGAGAGGCATGTGGTATGGGTGGTGATGGATGATTGCAGCGGCATGTGGTACCGGTGGTGATGGAGGATTGGAGCGGCATGTGGTACAGGTGGTTATGGAGAATTGGAGAGGCATGTGGTACGGGTGGTGATGGAGGATTGCAGCGGCATGTGGTACGGGCAGTGATGGAGGATTGGAGCAGCATGTGGTACAGGTGGTTATGGAGGATTGGAGAGGCATGTGGTACGGGTGGTGATGGAGGATTGCAGCGGCATGTGGTATGTGTGGTGATGGAGGATTGCCACGGCATGTGGTACAGGTGGTGATGGAGAATTGCGGTGGCATGTGGTATGGGTGGTGATCGAGTATTGCAGCAGCATGTGGTATGGGTGGTGATGTAGGATTGGAGCAGCATGTGGTATGGCTGGTGATGAGGATTGCAGCGGCATGCTGTATGGGTGGTGATGGAGTATTGCTCCGGCATGTGGTACGGGTGGTGATGGAGTATTGCCGCGGCATGGGTGGTGATGGAGGATTGGAGTGACATGTGATACGGGTGGTGGAGGATTGGAGAGGCATGTGGTACGGGTGGTGATGGAGGATTGCAGCATGTGGTATGGGTGGTGATGGAGGATTGGAGTGGCATATGGTACGGGTGGTGATGGAGGATGGAAGAGGCATGTGGTATGGGTGGTGATGGAGTACTGCAGTGGCATGTGGTATGGGTGGTGATGGAGGATTGGAGAGGCATGTGGTACAGGTGGTGATGGAGGATTGGAGAGGCATGTGGTACGGGTGGTGATGGAGGATTGCAGTGGTGTGTTACGGGTGGTAATGGAGGATTGGAGCGGCATGTGGTATGGGTGATGAAGGAGGATTGGAGAGGCATGTGGTATGGGTGGTGATGGAGGATTGGAGAGGCATGTGGTATGGGTGGTGATGGAGGATTGGAGCGGCATGTGGTATGGGTGGTGATGGAGGATTGGAGAGGCATGTGGTACGTTTGGTGATGGAGGATTGCAGCGGCATGTGGTACAGGTGGTGATGGAGGATAGCAGCGGCATGTGGTACGGGTGGTGATGGAGAATTGGAGAGGCATGTGGTATGAGTGGTGATGGAGGATTGGAGAGGCATGTGGTATGGGTGGTGATGGATGATTGCAGCGGCATGTGGTACCGGTGGTGATGGAGGATTGGAGCGGCATGTGGTACAGGTGGTTATGGAGAATTGGAGAGGCATGTGGTACGGGTGGTGATGGAGGATTGCAGCGGCATGTGGTACGGGCAGTGATGGAGGATTGGAGCGGCATGTGGTACAGGTGGTTATGGAGGATTGGAGAGGCATGTGGTACGGGTGGTGATGGAGGATTGCAGCGGCATGTGGTATGTGTGGTGATGGAGGATTGCCACGGCATG
This sequence comes from Ambystoma mexicanum, assembly GCF_040938575.1. Classification (NCBI taxonomy): domain Eukaryota; kingdom Metazoa; phylum Chordata; class Amphibia; order Caudata; family Ambystomatidae; genus Ambystoma; species Ambystoma mexicanum. The sequence goes on from NC_090938.1 coordinate 58,996,132, forward strand.
TGGTACAGGTGGTGATGGAGGATTGCGGTGGCATGTGGTATGGGTGGTGATCGAGTATTGCAGCAGCATGTGGTATGGGTGGTGATGTAGGATTGGAGCAGCATGTGGTATGGCTGGTGATGGAGGATTGCAGCGGCATGCTGTATGGGTGGTGATGGAGTATTGCTCTGGCATGTGGTACGGGTGGTGATGGAGTATTGCCGCGGCATGGGTGGTGATGGAGGATTGGAGTGACATGTGATACGGGTGGTGGAGGATTGGAGAGGCATGTGGTACGGGTGGTGATGGAGGATTGCAGCATGTGGTATGGGTGGTGATGGAGGATTGGAGTGGCATATGGTACGGGTGGTGATGGAGGATGGAAGAGGCATGTGGTATGGGTGGTGATGGAGTACTGCAGTGGCATGTGGTATGGGTGGTGATGGAGGATTGGAGTGGCATGTGGTACGGGTGGTGATGGAGGATTGCAGTGGTGTGTTACGGGTGGTAATGGAGGATTGGAGCGGCATGTGGTATGGGTGATGAAGGAGGATTGGAGAGGCATGTGGTATGGGTGGTGATGGAGGATTGGAGAGGCATGTGGTACAGGTGGTGATGGAGGATTGGAGAGGCATGTGGTATGGGTGGTATTGGAGGATTGCGGTGGCATGTGTTACGGGTGGTAATGGAGGATTGGAGCGGCATGTGGTATGGGTGTTGATGGAGGATTAGAGAGGCATGTGGTATGGGTGGTGATGGAGTATATCAGCGGCATGTGGTATGGGTAGTGATGGAGTATTGCAGCAGCATGTGGTCTGGGTGGTGATGGAGTATTGCTGCGGCATGTGGTACGGGTGGTGATGGAGTATTGCAGTGGCATGTGGTACGGGTGGTGATGGAGAATTGGAGAAGCATGTGGTATGGGTGGTGATAGAGGATTGGAGAGGCATGTGGTATGGGTGGTGATGGAGTATTGCAGCGGCATGTGGTACAGGTGGTGATGGATGATTGCAGCGGCATGTGGTACGGGTGGTGATGGAGGATTGCAGTGGCATGTGGTATGGGTGGTGATGGAGGACTGCAGCAGCATGTGGTACGGGTGGTGATTATTGCAGCCGCATGCAGTATGGGTGGTGGAATATTGCAGCAGCATGTGGTATGGGTGGTGATGGAGTATTGCAGCGGCATGTGGTATGGGTGGTGATGGAGTATTGCAGTGGCATGTGGTATGGGTGATGAGGGAGGATTGGAGAGGCATGTGGTATGGGTGGTGATGGAGGATTGGAGAGGCATGTGGTATGGGTGGTGATGGAGGATTGCAGCGGCATGTGGTATGGGTGGTGGAGTATTGCAGCGGCATGTGGTATGGGAGGTGATGGAGGATTGCAGCAGCATGTGGTATGGGTGGTGGAGTATTGCAGCGGCATGTGGTATGGGTGGTGATGGAGGAATGGAGAGGCATGTGGTATGGGTGGTGATGGATTATTGCAGCAGCATGTGGTATGGGTGATGATGGAGGATTGGAGAGGCATGTGGTACAGGTGGTGATGAAGTATTGCAGCGGCATGTGGTACAGGTGGTGATGGAGGATTGCAGCATGTGGTATGGGTGGTGATGGAGGATTGCAGCGGCATGTGGTACGGGTGGCAATGGAGTATTGCAGCCGCATGCGGTATGGGTCGTGGAATATTGCAGCGGCATGTGGTATGGGTGGTGATGCAGGATTGCAGTGGCATGTGGTACGGGTGGGGATGGAGGATTGGAGCGGCATGTGGTATGGGTGGTGATGCAGGATTGCAGTGGCATGTGGTACAGGTGGTGATGGAGGATTGGAGAGGCATGTGGTACGGGTGGTGATGGAGGATTGCAGCGGCATGTGGTACGGGTGGTGATGGAGGATTGCAGCGGCATGTGGTACGGGTGGTGATGGAGGATTGCAGCGGCATGTGGAATGGGTGGTGATGGAGGATTGCAGCGGCATGTGGTATGGGTGGTGATGGAGTATTGCAGCGGCATGTGGTATGGGAGGTGATGGAGGATTGCAGCAGCATGTGGTACAGGTGGTGGAGTATTGCAGCAGCATGTGGTATGGGTGGTGGAGTATTGCAGCGGCATGTGGTATGGGTGGTGATGGAGGAATGGAGAGGCATGTGGTATGGGTGGTGATGGATTATTGCAGCAGCATGGGGTATGGGTGGTGATGGATGATTGCAACGGCATGTGGTACAGGTGGTGATGGAGTATTGCAGCGGCATGTGGTATGGGTGGTGATGGAGGATTGCAGTGGCATGTGGAATGGGTGGTGATGGAGGATTGCAGCGGCATGTGGTATGGGTGGTGGAGTATTGCAGCGGCATGTGGTACGGGTGGTGATGGAGGATTGCAGCAGCATGTGGTACGGGTGGTGATGGAGGATTGGAGAGGCATGTGGTATGGGTGGTGATGGAGGATTGCAGCAGCATGTGGTATGGGTGGTGATTATTGCAGCCGCATGCAGTATGGGTGGTGGAATATTGCAGCGGCATGTGGTATGGGTGGTGATGGAGGATTGGAGCGGCATGTGGTATGGGTGGTGATGGATGATTGCAACGGCATGTGGTATGGGTGGTGATGGATGATTGCAACGGCATGTGGTACAGGTGGTGATGGAGTATTGCAGCGGCATGTGGTATGGGTGGTGATAGAGGATTGCAGTGGCATGTGGAATGGGTGGTGATGGAGGATTGCAGCGGCATGTGGTATGGGTGGTGGAGTATTGCAGCGGCATGTGCTACGGGTGGTGATGGAGGATTGGAGAGGCATGTGGTACGGGTGGTGATGGAGGATTTGAGAGGCATGTGGTATGTGTGGTGATGGAGTATTGCAGCAGCATGTGGTACGGGTGGTGATGGAGGATTGGAGAGGCATGTGGTATGTGTGGTGATGGAGGATTGCAGCGGCATGTGGTACAGGTGGTGGAGGAGGATTGCAGAGGCATGTGGTACAGGTGGTGGAAGAGGATTGCGGTGGCATGTGGTACTGGTGGTGATGGAGGATTGCAGTGGCATGTGGCACAGGTGGTAATGGAGTATTGCAGCAGCATGTTGTATGGCTGGTGATGGAGGATTGGAGCAGCATGTGGTATGGGTGGTGATGGAGGATTGCAGAGGAATGTGGTATGAGTGGCGATGGAGGATTGCAGCAGAATGTGGTATGGGTGGTGATGGAGTATTGCAGCGGCATGTGGTAACGGCAGTGATGGAGTATTGCAGCGGCATATGGTATGGCTGGTGATGGAGGATTACAGCAGCATGTGGTATGGGTGGTGATGGAGGATTGCAGCAGAATGTGGTATGGGTGGTGATGGAGTATTGCAGCAGCATGTGGTATGGGTGGTGATGGAGGATAGGAGAGGCATGTGGTATGGGTGGTGATGGAGGATTGCAGCGGCATGTGGTACGGGTGGTGATGGAGGATTGCAGCAGCATGTGGTACGGGTGGTGATGGAGGATTGCAGTGGCATGTGGTACGGGTGGTTATGGAGTATTGCAGCAGCATGTGGTACAGTTGTTGGAGTATTGCAGCAGCATGTGGTATGGGTGGTGATGGAGTATTGCAGTGGCATGTGGTATGGGTGGTGATGGAGGATTGGAGAGGCATGTGGTACAGGTGGTGATGGAGGATTGGAGAGGCATGTGGTATGGGTGGTGATGCAGGATTGCAGTGGCATGTGGTATGGGTGGTGATGCAGGATTGCAGTGGCATGTGGTACAGGTGGTGATGGAGGATTGCAGCGGCATGTGGTACGGGTGGTGATGGAGGATTGCAGCAGCATGTGGTACGGGTGGTGATGGAGGATTGCAGAGGCATGTGGTATGGGTGGTGATGGAGGATTGCAGCGGCATGTGGAATGGGTGGTGATGGAGTATTGCAGCAGCATGTGGTATGGGTGGTGATGGAGTATTGCAGCGGCATGTGGTACGGGTGGTGATGGAGGATTACAGCGGCATGTGGTACGGGTGGTGATGGAGGATTGCAGTGGCATGTGGTACGGGTGGTGATGTAGTATTGCAGCGGCATGTGGTATGGGTGGTGATGTAGTATTGCAGCGGCATGTGGTACCGGTGGTGATGGAATATTGCAGTGGCATGTGGTACAGGTGGTCATAGAGGATTGGAGCAGCATGTGATACTGGTGGTGATGGAGGATGGAAGAGGCATGTGGTATGGGTGGTGATGGAGTACTGCAGTGGTATGGGTGGTGATGGAGGATTGGAGAGGCATGTGGTATGGGTGGTGATGGAGGATTGCAGTGGCATGTGTTACGGGTGGTAATGGAGGATTGGAGCGGCATGTGGTATGGGTGGTGATGGAGTATTTCAGCGGCATGTGGTATGGGTGGTGATGGAGGATTGCAGCAGCATGTGGTACAGGTGGTGATTGAAGATAGCAGCAGCATGTGGTACGTGTGGTGATGGAGTATTGCAGAGGCATGTGGTATGGGTGGTGATGGAGGATTGCAGCAGCATGTGGTACGGGTGGTGATGGAGGATTGCAGCGGCATGTGGTACAGGTGGTGATGGAGGATTGGAGAGGCATGTGGTATGGGTGGTGATGGAGTACTGCAGCGGCATGTGGTATGGGTGGTGATGGAGGATTGCAGCGGCATGTGGTACGGGTGGTGATGGATGATTGCAGCGGCATGTGTACGGGTGGTGATGGAGGATTGCAGCGGCATGTGGTATGGGTGGTGATGGAGGATTGCAGCGGCATGTGGTACGGGTGGTGATGGAGGATTGCAGCGGCATGTGGTATGGGTCGTGATGGAGGATTGCAGCGGCATGTGGTATGGGTGGTGATAGATGATTGCATTGGCATGTGGTACGAGTGGTGATGGAGGATTGCAGCAGCATGTGGTATGGGTGGTGATGGAGTATTGCAGTGGCATGTGGTATGGGTGGTGATGGAGGATTGCAGTGGCATGTGGTACAGGTGGTGATGGAGGATTGCAGCGGCATGTGGTATGAGTGGTGATGTAGTATTGCAGCGGCATGTGGTGATGGAGGATTGCAGCGGCATGTGGTATGGGTGGTGATGGAGGATTGCAGCGGCATGTGGTATGGGTGGTGATGGAGTATTGCAGTGACATGTGGTACGGGTGGTGATGGAGGATTGGAGAGGCATGTGGTACGGGTGGTGATGGAGGATTGCAGTGGCATGTGTTACGGGTGGTAATGGAGGATTGGAGCGGCATGTGGTATGGGTGGTGATGGAGGATTGGAGAGGCATGTGGTACGTTTGGTGATGGAGGATTGCAGCGGCATGTGGTACAGGTGGTGATGGAGGATAGCAGCGGCATGTGGTACGGGTGGTGATGGAGAATTGGAGAGGCATGTGGAATGAGTGGTGATGGAGGATTGGAGAGGCATGTGGTATGGGTGGTGATGGAGTATTGCAGCGGCATGTGGTACGGGTGGTGATGGATGATTGCAGCGGCATGTGGTATCAGTGGTGATGGAGGATTGGAGCGGCATGTGGTACAGGTGGTTATGGAGAATTGGAGAGGCATGTGGTACTGGTGGTGATGGAGGATTGTAGCGGCATGTGGTACGGGCAGTGATGGAGGATTGGAGCGGCATGTGGTACAGGTGGTTATGTAGGATTGGAGAGGCATGTGGTACGGGTGGTGATGGAGGATTGCAGCGGCATGTGGTATGTGTGGTGATGGAGGATTGCCACGGCATGTGGTACAGGTGGTGATGGAGGATTGCGGTGGCATGTGGTATGGGTGGTGATCGAGTATTGCAGCAGCATGTGGTATGGGTGGTGATGTAGGATTGGAGCAGCATGTGGTACGGGTGGTGATGGAGTATTGCGGTGGCATGTGGTATGGGTGGTAATGGAGTATTACAGCAGCATGTGGTATGGGTGGTGATGGAGGATTGGAGCAGCATGTGGTATGGGTGGTGATGGAGTATTGCAGCGGCATTTGGTATGGCTGGTGATCGAGGACTGGAGCGGCATGTGGAATTGGGTGGTGATGGAGGATTGCAGCGGCATGCTGTATGGGTGGTGATGGAGGATTGCAGCGGCATGTGGTACGGGTGGTGATGGAGGATTGCAGCGGCATGTGGTACAGGTGGTGATGGAGGATTGCAGCGGCATGTGGTACGGGTGGTGATGGAGGATTGGAGAGGCATGTGGTATGGGTGGTGATGGAGGATTGGAGAGGCATGTGGTATGAGTGGTGATGGAGTATTGCAGCAGAATGTGGTACGGGTGGTGGAGTATTGCAGCAGCATGTGCTACGGGTGGTGATGGAGTATTGCAGCGGCATGTGGTATGGGTGGTGATGGAGTATTGCAGTGGCATGTGGTACGGGTGGTGATGGAGGATTGCAACGGCATGTGCTATGGGTGGTGATGGAGTATTGCAGAGGCATGTGGAATGGTTGGTGATGGAGGATTGCAGCAGCATGTGGTACGGGTGGTGATGGAGGATTGCAGCGGCATGTGGTACAGGTGGTGATGGAGGATTGGAGAGGCATGTGGTATGGGTGGTGATGGAGTACTGCAGCGGCATGTGGTATGGGTGGTGATGGAGGATTGCAGCGACATGTGCTATGGGTGGTGATGGAGTATTGCAGCGGCATGTGGTATGGGTGGTGATGGATGATTGCAGCGGCATGTGTACGGGTGGTGATGGAGGATTGCAGCGGCATGTGGTATGAGTGGTGATGTAGTATTGCAGCGGCATGTGGTGATGGAGGATTGCAGCGGCATGTGGTATGGTTGGTGATGGAGGATTGCAGCGGCATGTGGTACGGGTGGTGATGGAGGATTGCAGCGGCATGTGGTATGGGTGGTGATGGAGTATTGCAGCGGCATGTGGTATGGGTGGTGATGTAGTATTGCAGCGGCATGTGGTATGGGTGGTGATGGAGTATTGCAGTGGCATGTGGTACGGGTGGTGATGGATGATTGCAGCGGCATGTGTACGGGTGGTGATGGAGGATTGCAGCGGCATGTGGTATGAGTGGTGATGTAGTATTGCAGCGGCATGTGGTGATGGAGGATTGCAGCGGCATGTGGTATGGGTGGTGATGGAGGATTGCAGCGGCATGTGGTACGGGTGGTGATGGAGGATTGCAGCGGCATGTGGTATGGGTGGTGATGTAGTATTGCAGCGGCATGTGGTACGGGTGGTGATGGGGTATTGCAGTGGCATGTGGTACGGGTGGTGATGGAGGATTGGAGAGGCATGTGGTACGGGAGGTGATGGAGGATTGCAGTGGTATGGGTGGTGATGTAGTATTGCAGCAGAATGTGGTACGGGTGGTGGAGTATTGCAGTGGCATGTGCTACGGGTGGTGATGGAGTATTGCAGCGGCATGTGGTATGGGTGGTGATGGAGTATTGCAGTGGCATGTGGTACGGGTGGTGATGGAGGATTGCAACGGCATGTGCTATGGGTGGTGATGGAGTATTGCAGAGGCATGTGGAATGGTTGGTGATGGAGGATTGCAGCAGCATGTGGTACGGGTGGTGATGGAGGATTGCAGCGGCATGTGGTACAGGTGGTGATGGAGGATTGGAGAGGCATGTGGTATGGGTGGTGATGGAGTACTGCAGCGGCATGTGGTATGGGTGGTGATGGAGGATTGCAGCGACATGTGCTATGGGTGGTGATGGAGTATTGCAGCAGCATGTGGTACGGGTGGTGATGGATGATTGCAGCGGCATGTGTACGGGTGGTGATGGAGGATTGCAGCGGCATGTGGTATGAGTGGTGATGTAGTATTGCAGCGGCATGTGGTGATGGAGGATTGCAGCGGCATGTGGTATGGGTGGTGATGGAGGATTGCAGCGGCATGTGGTACGGGTGGTGATGGAGTATTGCAGTGGCATGTGGTACGGGTGGTGATGGAGGATTGGAGAGGCATGTGGTACGGGAGGTGATGGAGGATTGCAGTGGCATGTGTTACGGGTGGTAATGGAGGATTGGAGCGGCATGTGGTATGGGTGGTGATGGAGGATTGGAGAGGCATGTGGTACGTTTGGTGATGGCGGATTGCAGCGGCATGTGGTGCAGGTGGTGATGGAGGATAGCAGCAGCATGTAGTACGGGTGGTGATGGAGAATTGGAGAGGCATGTGGTATGGGTGGTGATGGAGTATTGCAGCGGCATGTGGTACGGGTGGTGATGGATGATTGCAGCGGCATGTGGTACCGGTGGTGATGGAGGATTGGAGCGGCATGTGGTACAGGTGGTTATGGAGAATTGGAGAGGCATGTGGTACGGGTGGTGATGGAGGATTGCAGCGGCATGTGGTATGTGTGGTGATGGAGGATTGCAGCGGCATGTGGTATGGCTGGTGATCGAGTATTACAGCAGCATGTGGTATGGGTGGTGATGGAGTATTGCAGCGGCATGTGGTATGGCTGGTGATCGAGGATTGGAGCGGCATGTGGAATGGGTGGTGATGGAGGATTGCAGCGGCATGCTGTATGGGTGGTGATGGAGGATTGCAGCGGCATGTGGTACGGGTGGTGATGGAGGATTGCAGCGGCATGTGGTACAGGTGGTGATGGAGGATTGCAGCGGCATGCTGTATGGGTGGTGATGGAGGATTGCAGCGGCATGTGGTACGGGTGGTGATGGATGATTGCAGCGGCATGTGGTACCGTGGTGATGGAGGATTGGAGCGGCATGTGGTACAGGTGGTTATGTAGGATTGGAGAGGCATGTGGTACGGGTGGTGATGGAGGATTGCAGCGACATGTGGTATGTGTGGTGATGGAGGATTGCAGCGGCATGTGGTATGGCTGGTGATCGAGTATTACAGCAGCATGTGGTATGGGTGGTGATGGAGGATTGGAGCAGCATGTGGTATGGGTGGTGATGGAGTATTGCAGCGGCATGTGGTATGGCTGGTGATCGAGGATTGGAGCGGCATGTGGAATGGGTGGTGATGGAGGATTGCAGCGGCATGCTGTATGGGTGGTGATGGAGGATTGCAGCGGCATGTGGTACGGGTGGTGATGGAGGATTGCAGCGGCATGTGGTACGGGTGGTGATGGAGGATTGGAGAGGCATGTGGTATGGGTGGTGATGGAGGATTGGAGAGGCATGTGGTATGAGTGGTGATGGAGTATTGCAGCAGAATGTGGTACGGGTGGTGGAGTATTGCAGCAGCATGTGGTACGGGTGGTGATGGAGTATTGCAGCGGCATGTGGTATGGGTGGTGATGGAGTATTGCAGTGGCATGTGGTACGGGTGGTGATGGAGGATTGCAACGGCATGTGCTATGGGTGGTGATGGAGTATTGCAGAGGCATGTGGAATGGTTGGTGATGGAGGATTGCAGCAGCATGTGGTACGGGTGGTGATGGAGGATTGCAGCGGCATGTGGTACAGGTGGTGATGGAGGATTGGAGAGGCATGTGGTATGGGTGGTGATGGAGTACTGCAGCGGCATGTGGTATGGGTGGTGATGGAGGATTGCAGCGACATGTGCTATGGGTGGTGATGGAGGATTGCAGCGGCATGTGGTATGGGTAGTGATGGAGTATTGCAGCAGCATGTGGTCTGGGTGGTGATGGATGATTGCAGCGGCATGTGTACGGGTGGTGATGGAGGATTGCAGCGGCATGTGGTATGGGTGGTGATGGAGGATTGCAGCGGCATGTGGTATGTGTCGTGATGGAGGATTGCAGCGACATGTGGTATGGGTGGTGATGGATGATTGCATTGGCATGTGGTACGAGTGGTGATGGAGGATTGCAGCAGCATGTGGTATGGGTGGTGATGGAGTATTGCAGTGGCATGTGGTATGGGTGGTGATGGAGGATTGGAGCGGCATGTGGAATGGGTGGTGATGGAGGATTGCAGCGGCATGCTGTATGGGTGGTGATGGAGGATTGCAGCGGCATGTGGTACGGGTGGTGATGGAGGATTGCAGCGGCATGTGGTACAGGTGGTGATGGAGGATTGCAGCGGCATGTGGTACGGGTGGTGATGGAGGATTGGAGAGGCATGTGGTATGGGTGGTGATGGAGGATTGGAGAGGCATGTGGTATGAGTGGTGATGGAGTATTGCAGCAGAATGTGGTACGGGTGGTGGAGTATTGCAGCAGCATGTGGTACGGGTGGTGATGGAGTATTGCAGCGGCATGTGGTATGGGTGGTGATGGAGTATTGCAGTGGCATGTGGTACGGGTGGTGATGGAGGATTGCAACGGCATGTGCTATGGGTGGTGATGGAGTATTGCAGAGGCATGTGGAATGGTTGGTGATGGAGGATTGCAGCAGCATGTGGTACGGGTGGTGATGGAGGATTGCAGCGGCATGTGGTACAGGTGGTGATGGAGGATTGGAGAGGCATGTGGTATGGGTGGTGATGGAGTACTGCAGCGGCATGTGGTATGGGTGGTGATGGAGGATTGCAGCGACATGTGCTATGGGTGGTGATGGAGGATTGCAGCGGCATGGGTAGTGATGGAGTATTGCAGCAGCATGTGGTCTGGGTGGTGATGGATGATTGCAGCGGCATGTGTACGGGTGGTGATGGAGGATTGCAGCGGCATGTGGTATGGGTGGTGATGGAGGATTGCAGCGGCATGTGGTATGGGTCGTGATGGAGGATTGCAGCGACATGTGGTATGGGTGGTGATGGATGATTGCATTGGCATGTGGTACGAGTGGTGATGGAGGATTGCAGCAGCATGTGGTATGGGTGGTGATGGAGTATTGCAGTGGCATGTGGTATGGGTGGTGATGGAGGATTGCAGTGGCATGTGGTACAGGTGGTGATGGAGGATTGCAGCGGCATGTGGTATGGGTGGTGATGTAGTATTGCAGCGGCATGTGGTACGGGTGGTGATGGAGTATTGCAGTGGCATGTGGTACGGGTGGTGATGGAGTATTGCAGCGGCATGTGGTATGGGTGGTGATGTAGTATTGCAGCGGCATGTGGTACGGGTGGTGATGGAGTATTGCAGTGGCATGTGGTACGGGTGGTGATGGAGGATTGGAGAGGCATGTGGTACGGGTGGTGATGGAGGATTGCAGTGGCATGTGTTACGGCTGGTGGTTGATGATTGCAGCGGCATGTGGTACCGGTGGTGATGGAGGATTGGAGCGGCATGTGGTACAGGTGGTTATGGAGAATTGGAGAGGCATGTGGTACGGGTCGTGATGGAGGATTGCAGCGGCATGTGGTATGGGTGGTGATGGAGGATTGGAGCGGCATGTGGTATGGGTGGTGATGGAGGATTGGAGAGGCATGTGGTACGTTTGGTGATGGAGGATTGCAGCGGCATGTGGTACAGGTGGTGATGGAGGATAGCAGCGGCATGTGGTACGGGTGGTGATGGAGAATTGGAGAGGCATGTGGAATGAGTGGTGATGGAGGATTGGAGAGGCATGTGGTATGGGTGGTGATGGAGTATTGCAGCGGCATGTGGTACGGGTGGTGATGGATGATTGCAGCGGCATGTGGTATCAGTGGTGATGGAGGATTGGAGCGGCATGTGGTACAGGTGGTTATGGAGAATTGGAGAGGCATGTGGTACTGGTGGTGATGGAGGATTGTAGCGGCATGTGGTACGGGCAGTGATGGAGGATTGGAGCGGCATGTGGTACAGGTGGTTATGTAGGATTGGAGAGGCATGTGGTACGGGTGGTGATGGAGGATTGCAGCGGCATGTGGTATGTGTGGTGATGGAGGATTGCCACGGCATGTGGTACAGGTGGTGATGGAGGATTGCGGTGGCATGTGGTATGGGTGGTGATCGAGTATTGCAGCAGCATGTGGTATGGGTGGTGATGTAGGATTGGAGCAGCATGTGGTACGGGTGGTGATGGAGTATTGCGGTGGCATGTGGTATGGGTGGTAATGGAGTATTACAGCAGCATGTGGTATGGGTGGTGATGGAGGATTGGAGCAGCATGTGGTATGGGTGGTGATGGAGTATTGCAGCGGCATTTGGTATGGCTGGTGATCGAGGACTGGAGCGGCATGTGGAATTGGGTGGTGATGGAGGATTGCAGCGGCATGCTGTATGGGTGGTGATGGAGGATTGCAGCGGCATGTGGTACGGGTGGTGATGGAGGATTGCAGCGGCATGTGGTACAGGTGGTGATGGAGGATTGCAGCAGCATGTGGTACGGGTGGTGATGGAGGATTGGAGAGGCATGTGGTATGGGTGGTGATGGAGGATTGGAGAGGCATGTGGTATGAGTGGTGATGGAGTATTGCAGCAGAATGTGGTACGGGTGGTGGAGTATTGCAGCAGCATGTGCTACGGGTGGTGATGGAGTATTGCAGCGGCATGTGGTATGGGTGGTGATGGAGTATTGCAGTGGCATGTGGTACGGGTGGTGATGGAGGATTGCAACGGCATGTGCTATGGGTGGTGATGGAGTATTGCAGAGGCATGTGGAATGGTTGGTGATGGAGGATTGCAGCAGCATGTGGTACGGGTGGTGATGGAGGATTGCAGCGGCATGTGGTACAGGTGGTGATGGAGGATTGGAGAGGCATGTGGTATGGGTGGTGATGGAGTACTGCAGCGGCATGTGGTATGGGTGGTGATGGAGGATTGCAGCGACATGTGCTATGGGTGGTGATGGAGTATTGCAGCGGCATGTGGTATGGGTGGTGATGGATGATTGCAGCGGCATGTGTACGGGTGGTGATGGAGGATTGCAGCGGCATGTGGTATGAGTGGTGATGTAGTATTGCAGCGGCATGTGGTGATGGAGGATTGCAGCGGCATGTGGTATGGGTGGTGATGGAGGATTGCAGCGGCATGTGGTACGGGTGGTGATGGAGGATTGCAGCGGCATGTGGTATGGGTGGTGATGGAGTATTGCAGCGGCATGTGGTATGGGTGGTGATGTAGTATTGCAGCGGCATGTGGTATGGGTGGTGATGGAGTATTGCAGTGGCATGTGGTACGGGTGGTGATGGATGATTGCAGCGGCATGTGTACGGGTGGTGATGGAGGATTGCAGCGGCATGTGGTATGAGTGGTGATGTAGTATTGCAGCGGCATGTGGTGATGGAGGATTGCAGCGGCATGTGGTATGGGTGGTGATGGAGGATTGCAGCGGCATGTGGTACGGGTGGTGATGGAGGATTGCAGCGGCATGTGGTGTGGGTGGTGATGTAGTATTGCAGCGGCATGTGGTACGGGTGGTGATGGGGTATTGCAGTGGCATGTGGTACGGGTGGTGATGGAGGATTGGAGAGGCATGTGGTACGGGAGGTGATGGAGGATTGCAGTGGTATGGGTGGTGATGGAGTATTGCAGTGGCATGTGGTACGGGTGGTGATGGAGTATTGCAGCGGCATGTGGTATGGGTGGTGATGGAGTATTGCAGTGGCATGTGGTACGGGTGGTGATGGAGGATTGCAACGGCATGTGCTATGGGTGGTGATGGAGTATTGCAGAGGCATGTGGAATGGTTGGTGATGGAGGATTGCAGCAGCATGTGGTACGGGTGGTGATGGAGGATTGCAGCGGCATGTGGTACAGGTGGTGATGGAGGATTGGAGAGGCATGTGGTATGGGTGGTGATGGAGTACTGCAGCGGCATGTGGTATGGGTGGTGATGGAGGATTGCAGCGACATGTGCTATGGGTGGTGATGGAGTATTGCAGCGGCATGTGGTACGGGTGGTGATGGATGATTGCAGCGGCATGTGTACGGGTGGTGATGGAGGATTGCAGCGGCATGTGGTATGAGTGGTGATGTAGTATTGCAGCGGCATGTGGTGATGGAGGATTGCAGCGGCATGTGGTATGGGTGGTGATGGAGGATTGCAGCGGCATGTGGTACGGGTGGTGATGGAGTATTGCAGTGGCATGTGGTACGGGTGGTGATGGAGGATTGGAGAGGCATGTGGTACGGGAGGTGATGGAGGATTGCAGTGGCATGTGTTACGGGTGGTAATGGAGGATTGGAGCGGCATGTGGTATGGGTGGTGATGGAGGATTGGAGAGGCATGTGGTACGTTTGGTGATGGCGGATTGCAGCGGCATGTGGTACAGGTGGTGATGGAGGATAGCAGCGGCATGTAGTACGGGTGGTGATGGAGAATTGGAGAGGCATGTGGTATGGGTGGTGATGGAGTATTGCAGCGGCATGTGGTACGGGTGGTGATGGATGATTGCAGCGGCATGTGGTACCGGTGGTGATGGAGGATTGGAGCGGCATGTGGTACAGGTGGTTATGGAGAATTGGAGAGGCATGTGGTACGGGTGGTGATGGAGGATTGCAGCGGCATGTGGTATGTGTGGTGATGGAGGATTGCAGCGGCATGTGGTATGGCTGGTGATCGAGTATTACAGCAGCATGTGGTATGGGTGGTGATGGAGGATTGGAGCAGCATGTGGTATGGGTGGTGATGGAGTATTGCAGCGGCATGTGGTATGGCTGGTGATCGAGGATTGGAGCGGCATGTGGAATGGGTGGTGATGGAGGATTGCAGCGGCATGCTGTATGGGTGGTGATGGAGGATTGCAGCGGCATGTGGTACGGGTGGTGATGGAGGATTGCAGCGGCATGTGGTACAGGTGGTGATGGAGGATTGCAGCGGCATGCTGTATGGGTGGTGATGGAGGATTGCAGCGGCATGTGGTACGGGTGGTGATGGATGATTGCAGCGGCATGTGGTACCGTGGTGATGGAGGATTGGAGCGGCATGTGGTACAGGTGGTTATGTAGGATTGGAGAGGCATGTGGTACGGGTGGTGATGGAGGATTGCAGCGACATGTGGTATGTGTGGTGATGGAGGATTGCAGCGGCATGTGGTATGGCTGGTGATCGAGTATTACAGCAGCATGTGGTATGGGTGGTGATGGAGGATTGGAGCAGCATGTGGTATGGGTGGTGATGGAGTATTGCAGCGGCATGTGGTACGGCTGGTGATCGAGGATTGGAGCGGCATGTGGAATGGGTGGTGATGGAGGATTGCAGCGGCATGCTGTATGGGTGGTGATGGAGGATTGCAGCGGCATGTGGTACGGGTGGTGATGGAGGATTGCAGCGGCATGTGGTACGGGTGGTGATGGAGGATTGGAGAGGCATGTGGTATGGGTGGTGATGGAGGATTGGAGAGGCATGTGGTATGAGTGGTGATGGAGTATTGCAGCAGAATGTGGTACGGGTGGTGGAGTATTGCAGCAGCATGTGGTACGGGTGGTGATGGAGTATTGCAGCGGCATGTGGTATGGGTGGTGATGGAGTATTGCAGTGGCATGTGGTACGGGTGGTGATGGAGGATTGCAACGGCATGTGCTATGGGTGGTGATGGAGTATTGCAGAGGCATGTGGAATGGTTGGTGATGGAGGATTGCAGCAGCATGTGGTACGGGTGGTGATGGAGGATTGCAGCGGCATGTGGTACAGGTGGTGATGGAGGATTGGAGAGGCATGTGGTATGGGTGGTGATGGAGTACTGCAGCGGCATGTGGTATGGGTGGTGATGGAGGATTGCAGCGACATGTGCTATGGGTGGTGATGGAGGATTGCAGCGGCATGTGGTATGGGTAGTGATGGAGTATTGCAGCAGCATGTGGTCTGGGTGGTGATGGATGATTGCAGCGGCATGTGTACGGGTGGTGATGGAGGATTGCAGCGGCATGTGGTATGGGTGGTGATGGAGGATTGCAGCGGCATGTGGTATGTGTCGTGATGGAGGATTGCAGCGACATGTGGTATGGGTGGTGATGGATGATTGCATTGGCATGTGGTACGAGTGGTGATGGAGGATTGCAGCAGCATGTGGTATGGGTGGTGATGGAGTATTGCAGTGGCATGTGGTATGGGTGGTGATGGAGGATTGGAGCGGCATGTGGAATGGGTGGTGATGGAGGATTGCAGCGGCATGCTGTATGGGTGGTGATGGAGGATTGCAGCGGCATGTGGTACGGGTGGTGATGGAGGATTGCAGCGGCATGTGGTACAGGTGGTGATGGAGGATTGCAGCGGCATGTGGTACGGGTGGTGATGGAGGATTGGAGAGGCATGTGGTATGGGTGGTGATGGAGGATTGGAGAGGCATGTGGTATGAGTGGTGATGGAGTATTGCAGCAGAATGTGGTACGGGTGGTGGAGTATTGCAGCAGCATGTGGTACGGGTGGTGATGGAGTATTGCAGCGGCATGTGGTATGGGTGGTGATGGAGTATTGCAGTGGCATGTGGTACGGGTGGTGATGGAGGATTGCAACGGCATGTGCTATGGGTGGTGATGGAGTATTGCAGAGGCATGTGGAATGGTTGGTGATGGAGGATTGCAGCAGCATGTGGTACGGGTGGTGATGGAGGATTGCAGCGGCATGTGGTACAGGTGGTGATGGAGGATTGGAGAGGCATGTGGTATGGGTGGTGATGGAGTACTGCAGCGGCATGTGGTATGGGTGGTGATGGAGGATTGCAGCGACATGTGCTATGGGTGGTGATGGAGGATTGCAGCGGCATGGGTAGTGATGGAGTATTGCAGCAGCATGTGGTCTGGGTGGTGATGGATGATTGCAGCGGCATGTGTACGGGTGGTGATGGAGGATTGCAGCGGCATGTGGTATGGGTGGTGATGGAGGATTGCAGCGGCATGTGGTATGGGTCGTGATGGAGGATTGCAGCGACATGTGGTATGGGTGGTGATGGATGATTGCATTGGCATGTGGTACGAGTGGTGATGGAGGATTGCAGCAGCATGTGGTATGGGTGGTGATGGAGTATTGCAGTGGCATGTGGTATGGGTGGTGATGGAGGATTGCAGTGGCATGTGGTACAGGTGGTGATGGAGGATTGCAGCGGCATGTGGTATGGGTGGTGATGTAGTATTGCAGCGGCATGTGGTACGGGTGGTGATGGAGTATTGCAGTGGCATGTGGTACGGGTGGTGATGGAGTATTGCAGCGGCATGTGGTATGGGTGGTGATGTAGTATTGCAGCGGCATGTGGTACGGGTGGTGATGGAGTATTGCAGTGGCATGTGGTACGGGTGGTGATGGAGGATTGGAGAGGCATGTGGTACGGGTGGTGATGGAGGATTGCAGTGGCATGTGTTACGGCTGGTGGTTGATGATTGCAGCGGCATGTGGTACCGGTGGTGATGGAGGATTGGAGCGGCATGTGGTACAGGTGGTTATGGAGAATTGGAGAGGCATGTGGTACGGGTCGTGATGGAGGATTGCAGCGGCATGTGGTATGGGTGGTGATGGAGGATTGGAGCGGCATGTGGTATGGGTGGTGATGGAGGATTGGAGAGGCATGTGGTACGTTTGGTGATGGAGGATTGCAGCGGCATGTGGTACAGGTGGTGATGGAGGATAGCAGCGGCATGTGGTACGGGTGGTGATGGAGAATTGGAGAGGCATGTGGTATGAGTGGTGATGGAGGATTGGAGAGGCATGTGGTATGGGTGGTGATGGATGATTGCAGCGGCATGTGGTACCGGTGGTGATGGAGGATTGGAGCGGCATGTGGTACAGGTGGTTATGGAGAATTGGAGAGGCATGTGGTACGGGTGGTGATGGAGGATTGCAGCGGCATGTGGTACAGGCAGTGATGGAGGATTGGAGCGGCATGTGGTACAGGTGGTTATGGAGGATTGGAGAGGCATGTGGTACGGGTGGTGATGGAGGATTGCAGCGGCATGTGGTATGTGTGGTGATGGAGGATTGCCACGGCATGTGGTACAGGTGGTGATGGAGGATTGCGGTGGCATGTGGTATGGGTGGTGATCGAGTATTGCAGCAGCATGTGGTATGGGTGGTGATGTAGGATTGGAGCAGCATGTGGTATGGCTGGTGATGGAGGATTGCAGCGGCATGCTGTATGGGTGGTGATGGAGTATTGCTCTGGCATGTGGTACGGGTGGTGATGGAGTATTGCCGCGGCATGGGTGGTGATGGATGATTGGAGTGACATGTGATACGGGTGGTGGAGGATTGGAG
This sequence comes from Ambystoma mexicanum, assembly GCF_040938575.1. NCBI lineage: Eukaryota > Metazoa > Chordata > Amphibia > Caudata > Ambystomatidae > Ambystoma > Ambystoma mexicanum. Next base: position 59,014,059 of record NC_090938.1, read on the forward strand.
AGGCATGTGGTACGGGTGGTGATGGAGGATTGCAGCATGTGGTATGGGTGGTGATGGAGGATTGGAGTGGCATATGGTACGGGTGGTGATGGAGGATGGAAGAGGCATGTGGTATGGGTGGTGATGGAGTACTGCAGTGGCATGTGGTATGGGTGGTGATGGAGGATTGGAGAGGCATGTGGTACAGGTGGTGATGGAGGATTGGAGAGGCATGTGGTACGGGTGGTGATGGAGGATTGCAGTGGTGTGTTACGGGTGGTAATGGAGGATTGGAGCGGCATGTGGTATGGGTGATGAAGGAGGATTGGAGAGGCATGTGGTATGGGTGGTGATGGAGGATTGGAGAGGCATGTGGTATGGGTGGTGATGGAGGATTGGAGCGGCATGTGGTATGGGTGGTGATGGAGGATTGGAGAGGCATGTGGTACGTTTGGTGATGGAGGATTGCAGCGGCATGTGGTACAGGTGGTGATGGAGGATAGCAGCGGCATGTGGTACGGGTGGTGATGGAGAATTGGAGAGGCATGTGGTATGAGTGGTGATGGAGGATTGGAGAGGCATGTGGTATGGGTGGTGATGGATGATTGCAGCGGCATGTGGTACCGGTGGTGATGGAGGATTGGAGCGGCATGTGGTACAGGTGGTTATGGAGAATTGGAGAGGCATGTGGTACGGGTGGTGATGGAGGATTGCAGCGGCATGTGGTACGGGCAGTGATGGAGGATTGGAGCGGCATGTGGTACAGGTGGTTATGGAGGATTGGAGAGGCATGTGGTACGGGTGGTGATGGAGGATTGCAGCGGCATGTGGTATGTGTGGTGATGGAGGATTGCCACGGCATGTGGTACAGGTGGTGATGGAGGATTGCGGTGGCATGTGGTATGGGTGGTGATCGAGTATTGCAGCAGCATGTGGTATGGGTGGTGATGTAGGATTGGAGCAGCATGTGGTATGGCTGGTGATGGAGGATTGCAGCGGCATGCTGTATGGGTGGTGATGGAGTATTGCTCTGGCATGTGGTACGGGTGGTGATGGAGTATTGCCGCGGCATGGGTGGTGATGGAGGATTGGAGTGACATGTGATACGGGTGGTGGAGGATTGGAGAGGCATGTGGTACGGGTGGTGATGGAGGATTGCAGCATGTGGTATGGGTGGTGATGGAGGATTGGAGTGGCATATGGTACGGGTGGTGATGGAGGATGGAAGAGGCATGTGGTATGGGTGGTGATGGAGTACTGCAGTGGCATGTGGTATGGGTGGTGATGGAGGATTGAAGAGGCATGTGGTACGGGTGGTGATGGAGGATTGCAGTGGTGTGTTACGGGTGGTAATGGAGGATTGGAGCGGCATGTGGTATGGGTGATGAAGGAGGATTGGAGAGGCATGTGGTATGGGTGGTGATGGAGGATTGGAGAGGCATGTGGTACAGGTGGTGATGGAGGATTGGAGAGGCATGTGGTATGGGTGGTATTGGAGGATTGCGGTGGCATGTGTTACGGGTGGTAATGGAGGATTGGAGAGGCATGTGGTACGTTTGGTGATGGAGGATTGCAGCGGCATGTGGTACAGGTGGTGATGGAGGATAGCAGCGGCATGTGGTACGGGTGGTGATGGAGAATTGGAGAGGCATGTGGTATGAGTGGTGATGGAGGATTGGAGAGGCATGTGGTATGGGTGGTGATGGATGATTGCAGCGGCATGTGGTACCGGTGGTGATGGAGGATTGGAGCGGCATGTGGTACAGGTGGTTATGGAGAATTGGAGAGGCATGTGGTACGGGTGGTGATGGAGGATTGCAGCGGCATGTGGTACGGGCAGTGATGGAGGATTGGAGCGGCATGTGGTACAGGTGGTTATGGAGGATTGGAGAGGCATGTGGTACGGGTGGTGATGGAGGATTGCAGCGGCATGTGGTATGTGTGGTGATGGAGGATTGCCACGGCATGTGGTACAGGTGGTGATGGAGGATTGCGGTGGCATGTGGTATGGGTGGTGATCGAGTATTGCAGCAGCATGTGGTATGGGTGGTGATGTAGGATTGGAGCAGCATGTGGTATGGCTGGTGATGAGGATTGCAGCGGCATGCTGTATGGGTGGTGATGGAGTATTGCTCTGGCATGTGGTACGGGTGGTGATGGAGTATTGCCGCGGCATGGGTGGTGATGGAGGATTGGAGTGACATGTGATACGGGTGGTGGAGGATTGGAGAGGCATGTGGTACGGGTGGTGATGGAGGATTGCAGCATGTGGTATGGGTGGTGATGGAGGATTTTAGTGGCATATGGTACGGGTGGTGATGGAGGATGGAAGAGGCATGTGGTATGGGTGGTGATGGAGTACTGCAGTGGCATGTGGTATGGGTGGTGATGGAGGATTGGAGAGGCATGTGGTACAGGTGGTGATGGAGGATTGGAGAGGCATGTGGTACGGGTGGTGATGGAGGATTGCAGTGGTGTGTTACGGGTGGTAATGGAGGATTGGAGCGGCATGTGGTATCGGTGATGAAGGAGGATTGGAGAGGCATGTGGTATGGGTGGTGATGGAGGATTGGAGAGGCATGTGGTATGGGTGGTGATGGAGGATTGGAGCGGCATGTGGTATGGGTGGTGATGGAGGATTGGAGAGGCATGTGGTACGTTTGGTGATGGAGGATTGCAGCGGCATGTGGTACAGGTGGTGATGGAGGATAGCAGCGGCATGTGGTACGGGTGGTGATGGAGAATTGGAGAGGCATGTGGTATGAGTGGTGATGGAGGATTGGAGAGGCATGTGGTATGGGTGGTGATGGATGATTGCAGCGGCATGTGGTACCGGTGGTGATGGAGGATTGGAGCGGCATGTGGTACAGGTGGTTATGGAGAATTGGAGAGGCATGTGGTACGGGTGGTGATGGAGGATTGCAGCGGCATGTGGTACGGGCAGTGATGGAGGATTGGAGCGGCATGTGGTACAGGTGGTTATGGAGGATTGGAGAGGCATGTGGTACGGGTGGTGATGGAGGATTGCAGCGGCATGTGGTATGTGTGGTGATGGAGGATTGCCACGGCATGTGGTACAGGTGGTGATGGAGGATTGCGGTGGCATGTGGTATGGGTGGTGATCGAGTATTGCAGCAGCATGTGGTATGGGTGGTGATGTAGGATTGGAGCAGCATGTGGTATGGCTGGTGATGGAGGATTGCAGCGGCATGCTGTATGGGTGGTGATGGAGTATTGCTCTGGCATGTGGTACGGGTGGTGATGGAGTATTGCCGCGGCATGGGTGGTGATGGAGGATTGGAGTGACATGTGATACGGGTGGTGGAGGATTGGAGAGGCATGTGGTACGGGTGGTGATGGAGGATTGCAGCATGTGGTATGGGTGGTGATGGAGGATTGGAGTGGCATATGGTACGGGTGGTGATGGAGGATGGAAGAGGCATGTGGTATGGGTGGTGATGGAGTACTGCAGTGGCATGTGGTATGGGTGGTGATGGAGGATTGGAGTGGCATGTGGTACGGGTGGTGATGGAGGATTGCAGTGGTGTGTTACGGGTGGTAATGGAGGATTGGAGCGGCATGTGGTATGGGTGATGAAGGAGGATTGGAGAGGCATGTGGTATGGGTGGTGATGGAGGATTGGAGAGGCATGTGGTACAGGTGGTGATGGAGGATTGGAGAGGCATGTGGTATGGGTGGTATTGGAGGATTGCGGTGGCATGTGTTACGGGTGGTAATGGAGGATTGGAGCGGCATGTGGTATGGGTGTTGATGGAGGATTAGAGAGGCATGTGGTATGGGTGGTGATGGAGTATATCAGCGGCATGTGGTATGGGTAGTGATGGAGTATTGCAGCAGCATGTGGTCTGGGTGGTGATGGAGTATTGCTGCGGCATGTGGTACGGGTGGTGATGGAGTATTGCAGTGGCATGTGGTACGGGTGGTGATGGAGAATTGGAGAAGCATGTGGTATGGGTGGTGATAGAGGATTGGAGAGGCATGTGGTATGGGTGGTGATGGAGTATTGCAGCGGCATGTGGTACAGGTGGTGATGGATGATTGCAGCGGCATGTGGTACGGGTGGTGATGGAGGATTGCAGCGGCATGTTGTATGGGTGGTGATGGAGTAGTGCAGCGGCATGTGGTATGGGTGGTGGAGTATTGCAGCAGCATGTGGTATGGGTGGTGATGCAGTATTGCAGAGGTATGTGGTATGGGTGGTGATGGAGGATTGCAGTGGCATGTGGTACGGGTGGTGATGGAGGATTGCAGAGGCATGTGGTATGGGTGGTGATGGAGTATTGCAGTGGCATGTGGTATGGGTGGTGATGGAGTATTGCAGCGGCATGTGGTACAGGTGGTGATGGATGATTGCAGCGGCATGTGGTACGGGTGGTGATGGAGGATTGCAGCGGCATGTTGTATGGGTGGTGATGGAGTATTGCAGCGGCATGTGGTATGGGTGGTGTAGTATTGCAGCAGAATGTGGTATGGGTGGTGGAGTATTGCAGCAGCATGTGGTATGGGTGGTGATGGAGGATTGCAGTGGCATGTGGTACAGGTGGTAATGGAGTATTGCAGCAGCATGTGGTATGGGTGGTGATGGAGGAATGGAGCAGCATGTGGTATGGGTGGTGATGGAGGATTGGAGTGGCATGTGATAGGGGTGGTGATGGAGGATTGGAGAGGCATGTGGTATGGGTTGTGATGGAGGGTTGGAGAGGCATGTGGTATGGGTGGTGTTGGAAGATTGCAGAGGCATGTGGTATGGGTGGTGATGGAGTATTGCAGAGGCATGTGGTACAGGTGGTGATGGATGATTGCAGCGGCATGTGGTATGGGTGGTGATGGAGAATTGGAGAGGCATGTGGTACGGGTGGTGATGGATGATTGCAGTGGCATGTGGTACGGGTGGTGATGGAGTATTGCAGCAGCATGTGGCATGGGTGGTGATGGAGGATTGGAGTGGCATGTGATACGGGTGGTGATGGAGGATTGGAGAGGCATGTGGTATGGGTTGTGATGGAGGGTTGGAGAGGCATGTGGTACGGGTGGTGTTGGAAGATTGCAGAGGCATGTGGTATGGGTGGTGATGGAGTATTGCAGAGGCATGTGGTACAGGTGGTGATGGATGATTGCAGCGGCATGTGGTATGGGTGGTGATGGAGAATTGGAGAGGCATGTGGTACGGGTGGTGATGGATGATTGCAGTGGCATGTGGTACGGGTGGTGATGGAGGATTGCAGTGGCATGTGGTATGGGTGGTGATGGAGGATTGCAGCGGCATGTGGTACAGGTGGTGATGGAGGATTGGAGCGGCATGTGGTACAGGTGGTGATGGATGATTGCAGTGGCATGTGGTATGGGTGGTGATGGAGTATTGCAGCGGCATGTGGTATGGTTGGTGATGGATGATTGCAGTGGCATGTGGTACGGGTGGTGATGGAGGATTGCAGCGGCATGTGGTATGGGTGGTGATGGAGGATTGCAGCAGCATGTGGCACGGATGGTGATGGAGTATTGCAGCGGCATGTGCTATGGGTGGTGATGGAGTATTGCAGAGGCATGTGGTATGGGTGGTGATGGAGGATTGCAGCGGCATGTGGTATGGGTGGTGATGGAGAATTGGAGAGGCATGTGGTATGGGTGGTGATGGAGTATTGCAGCGGCATGTGGTACGGGTGGTGATGGATGATTGCAGTGGCATGTGGTACGGGTGGTGATGGAGGATTGCAGTGGCATGTGGTATGGGTAGTGATGGAGGATTGCAGCGGAATGTGGTACGGGTGGTGATGGAGGATTGAAGCGGCATGTGGTACAGGTGGTGATGGAGGATTGCAGCTGCATGTGGTACAGGTGGTGATGGAGTATTGCAGCGGCATGTGGTATGGGTGGTGATGAAGGATTGCAGCAGCATGTGAAATGGGTGGTGATGGAGTATTGCAGCAGCATGTGGTATGGGTGGTGATGGAGGATTGCAGTGGCATGTGGTATGGGTGGTGATGGCGGATTGCAGCAGCATGTGGTACGGGTGGCGATGGAGTATTGCAGCGGCATGTGGTATGGGTGGTGATGGAGGATTGCAGCAGCATGTGGTATGGGTGGCGATGGAGTATTGCAGCCGCATGCAGTATGGGTGGTGGAATATAGCAGCGGCATGTGGTATGGGTGGTGATGGAGTATTGCAGCAGCATGTGGTACGGGTGGTGATGGAGTATTGCAGCGGCATGTGGTACGGGTGGTGATGTAGTATTGCAGCGGCATGTGGTACAGGTGGTGATGGAGTATTGCAGCGGCATGTGGTATGGGTGGTGATGGAGGATAGGAGAGGCATGTGGTACGGGTGGTGATGGAGGATTGGAGAGGCATGTGGTATGGGTGGTGATGGATGATTGCAATGGCATGTGGTATGGGTGGTGATGGAGTATTGCAGCGGCATGTGGTATGGGTGGTGATGGAGGATTGCAGCAGCATGTGGTACGGGTGGCGATGGAGTATTGCAGCGGCATGTGGTATGGGTGGTGATGGAGGATTGCAGCAGCATGTGGTATGGGTGGCGATGGAGTATTGCAGCCGCATGCAGTATGGGTGGTGGAATATAGCAGCGGCATGTGGTATGGGTGGTGATGGAGTATTGCAGCAGCATGTGGTACGGGTGGTGATGGAGTATTGCAGCGGCATGTGGTACGGGTGGTGATGTAGTATTGCAGCGGCATGTGGTACAGGTGGTGATGGAGTATTGCAGCGGCATGTGGTATGGGTGGTGATGGAGGATAGGAGAGGCATGTGGTACGGGTGGTGATGGAGGATTGGAGAGGCATGTGGTATGGGTGGTGATGGATGATTGCAATGGCATGTGGTATGGGTGGTGATGGATGATTGCAATGGCATGTGGTATGGGTGGTGATGGAGTATTGCAGCGGCATGTGGTATGGGTGGTGATGGAGGATTGCAGTGGCATGTGGTATGGGTGGTGATGGAGGATTGCAGCAGCATGTGGTGATGGATTATTGCAGCGGCATGTTGTATGGGTGGTGATGGAGGATTGCAGCGGCAGGTGGTACAGGTGGTGATGGAGTATTGCAGCGGCAGGTGGTATGGGTGGTGATGGAGGATTGCAGCGGCATGTGGAACGGGTGGTTATGGAGTATTGCAGCGGCATGTGGTATGGGTGGTGATGGAGTATTGCAGCGGCATGTGGTATGGGTGGTGATGGAGGATTGCAGCGGCATGTGGTATGGGTGGTGATGAGTATTCCAGCGGCATGTGGTATGGGTGGTGAAGTATTGCAGCGGCATGTGGTATGGGTGGAGATGGAGGAAAGGAGAGGCATGTGGTACGGGTGGTGATGGAGGATTGGAGAGGCATGTGGTATGGGTGGTGATGGAGGATTGCAGCGGCATGTGGTACGGGTGGTGATGGAGGATTGAAGCGGCATGTGGTATGTGTGGTGATGGAATATTGCAGCGGCATATGGTATGTGTGGTGATGGAGGATTGCAGCAGCATGTGGTTCGTTTGGTGATGGAGGATTTCAGCGGCATGTGGTACAGGGTGTGATGGAGTATTGCGGTGGTATGGGTGGTGATGAGTATTCCAGCGGCATGTGGTATGGGTGGTGAAGTATTGCAGCGGCATGTGGTATGGGTGGAGATGGAGGAAAGGAGAGGCATGTGGTACGGGTGGTGATGGAGGATTGGAGAGGCATGTGGTACGGGTGGTGATGCAATATTGCAGCGGCATGTGGTATGGGTGGTGATGGAGGATTGGAGCAGCATGTGGTATGGGTGGTGATGCAATATTGCAGCGGCATGTGGTATGGCTGTTGATGGAGGATTGGAGCGGCATGTGGTATGGGTGGTGATGGAGGATTGCAGCGGCATGCTGTATGGGTGGTGATGGAGTATTGCTGCGGCATGTGGTACGGGTGGTGATGGAGGATTGGAGAGGCATGTGGTATGGGTGGTGATGGAGGATTGGAGAGGCATGTGGTATGGGTGGTGATGGAGTATTGCAGCAGCATGTGGTATGGGTGGTGATGGAGGATTGGAGCGGCATGTGTTATGGGTGGTGATGGAGGATTGGAGAGGCATGTGGTATGAGTGGTGATCGAGTATTGCAGCAGAATGTGGTATGGGTGATGGAGTATTGCAGCAGCATGTGGTATGGGTGTTGATGGAGGATTGGAGCGGCATGTGGTACGGGTGGTGATGGAGGATGGAAGAGGCATGTGGTATGGGTGGTGATGGAGGATTGGAGAGGCATGTGGTACAGGTGGTGATGGAGGATTGGAGAGGCATGTGGTACAGGTGGTGATGGAGGATTAGAGAGGCATAGGGTACGGGTGGTGATGGAGGATTGCAGCAGCATGTGGTATGGGTGGTGATGGAGTATTGCAGCGGCATGTGGTATGGGTGGTGATGGAGGATTGCAGTGGCATGTGGAATGGATGGTGATGGAGAATTGGAGAGGCATGTGGTATGGGTGGTGATGGAGTATTGCAGCGGCATGTGGTATGGATGGTGGAGTATTGCAGCGGAATGTGGTATGGGTGGTGATGGATTATTGCAGTGGCATGTGGTACAGGTGGTAGTGGAGTATTGCAGCAGCATGTTGTATGGGTGGTGATGGAGGATTGGAGCGGCATGTGGTATGGGTGGTGATGGAGGATTGCAGCGGCATGTGGCATGGGTGGGGATGGAGTATTGCAGCATCACGTGGTACGGGTGGTGATGGAGGATTTGAGCGGCATGTGGTATGGGTGGTGATGTAGGATTGCAGCGGCATGTGGTAACGGTGGGGATGGAGTATTGCAGCGGCATGTGGTATGGGTGGTGATGGAGGATAGGAGAGGCATGTGGTATGGGTGGTGATGGAGGATTGGAGAGGCATGTGGTACGGGTGGTGATGGAGGATTGGAGAGGCATGTGGTATGGGTGGTGATGGAGGATTGCAGCGGCATGTGGTATGGTTGGTGATGGAGTATTGCAGCGGCATGTGGTATGGGTGGTGATGGAGTATTGCAGTGGCATGTGGTATGGGTGGTGATGGAGGATTGGAGAGGCGTGTGGTACAGGTGGTGATGAAGTATTGCAGCGGCATGTGGTATAGGTGGTGATGGAGGATTGCAGCAGCATGTGGTATAGGTGGTGATGGAGGATTGCAGCGGCATGTGGTACGGGTGGCAATGGAGTATTGCTGCCGCATGCTGTATGGGTCGTGGAATATTGCAGCAGCATGTGGTATGGGTGGTGATGCAGGATTGCAGCGGCATGTGGAATGGGTGGTGATGGAGTATTGCAGCAGCATGTGGTATGGGTGGTGATGGAGTATTGCAGCGGCATGTGGTATGGGTGGTGATGGAGTATTGCAGAGTCATGTGGTACGGGTGGTGATGGAGGATTGGAGCGGCATGTGATATGGGTGGTGATGGATGATTGCAACGGCATGTGGTATGGGTGGTGATGGATGATTGCAACGGCATGTGGTATCGGTGGTGATGGAGTATTGCAGCGGCATGTGGTATGGGTGGTGATGGAGGATTGCAGTGGCATGTGGTACGGGTGGTGATGGAGTATTGAAGTGGCATGGGGTATAGGTGGAGGATTGCAGCAGCATGTGGTACAGGTGGTGATGGAGTATTGCAGCGGCATGTGGTATGGGTGGTGATGGAGGATTGCAGTGGCATGTGGAATGGGTGGTGATGGATTATTGCAGCAGCATGTGGTACGGGTGGTGATGGAGGATTGCAGCGGCATGTGGTATGGGTGGTGATGGAGGATTGGAGAGGCATGTGGTACGGGTGGTGATGGAGGATTGGAGAGGCATGTGGTATGGGTGGTGATGGAGGATTGCAGTGGCATGTGGTACGGGTGGTGATGGAGGATTGCGGTGGCATGTGGTACGGGTGGTGATGGAGGATTGGAGAGGCATGTGGTACGGGTGGTGATGGAGGATTGCAGCGGCATGTGGTACGGGTGGTGATGGAGTATTGCAGCGGCATATGGTATGGGTGGTGATGGAGGATTGCAGCAGCATGTGGTACGGGTGGTGATGGAGGATTGCAGCGGCATGTGGTATGGGTGGTGATGGAGGATTGCAGCGGCATGTGGAATGGGTGGTGATGGAGGATTGCAGTGGCATGTGGTACGGGTGGTGATGGAGGATTGCAGCAGCATGTGGTATGGGTGGTGATGGAGCATTGAAGTGGCATGTGGTATGGGTGGTGATGGATTATTGCAGCGGCTTGTGGTATGGGTGGTGATGGAGGATTGCAGCGGCATGTGGTATGGGTGGTGATGGATTATTGCAGCGGCATGTGGTATGGGTGGTGATGGAGGATTGCAGCGGCATGTGGTATGGGTGGTGATGGAGGATTGGAGAGGCATGTGGTACCGGTGGTGATGGAGGATTGGAGAGGCATGTGGTATGGGTGGTGATGGAGTATTGCAGCGGCATGTGGTATGGCTGGTGGTGGAGGATAAGAGAGGCATGTGGTACGGGTGGTGATGGAGGACTGGAGAGGCATGTGGTATGGGTGGTGATGGATGATTGCAACAGCATGTGGTATGGGTGGTGATGGAGTATTGCAGCGGCATGTGGTATGGGTGGTGATGGAGGATTGCAGTGGAATGTGCTACGGGTGGTGATGGAGGATTGCAGCAGCATGTGGTATGGGTGGTGATGGAGTATTGCAGTGGCATGTGGTATGGGTGGTGATGGAGGATTGCAGCGGCATGTGGTACAGGTGGTGATGGAGGATAGCAGCGGCATGTGGTACAGGTGGTGATGGAGAATTGGAGAGGCATGTGGTATGGGTGGTGATGGAGGATTGGAGAGGCATGTGGTATGGGTGGTGGAGTATTGCAGCGGCATGTGGTATGGGTGGTGAACGATGATTGCAGCGGCATGTGGTATGGGTGGTGATGGAGGATTACAGCGGCATGTGGTACGGGTGGTGATGGAGGATTGGAGCGGCATGTGGTACAGGTGGTGATGGAGGATTGCAGCGGCATGTGGTATGGGTGGTGATGGAGGATTGCAGCGGCATGTGGTACGGGTGGTGATGGAGGATTGCAGCGGCATGTGGTATGGGTGGTGATGGAAGATTGCAGCAGCATGTGGTATGGGTGGTGATGGAGGAATGCAGCAGCATGTGGTATGGGTGGTGATGGATTATTGCAGCAGCATGGGGTATGGGTGGTGATGGAGGATTGCAGCGGCATGTGGTATGGGTGGTGATGGAGGATTGCAGCGGCATGTAGTACGGATGGCGATGGAGTATTGCAGCCGCATGCAGTATGGGTGGTGGAATATTGCAGCGGCATGTGGTATGGGTGGTGATGGAGGATTGCAGTGGCATGTTGTATGGGTGGTGATGGATGATTGCAACGGCATGTGGTATGGGTGGTGATGGAGTATTGCAGTGGCATGTGGTATGGGTGGTGATGGAGGATTGCAGCAGCATGTGGTAGAGGTGGTAATGGATTATTGCAGTGGCATGTGGTATGGGTGGTGATGGAGGATTGCAGCGGCATGTGGTATGGGTGGTGATGGAGGATTGCAGCGGCATGTGTTACGGGTGGTGGAGGATTGGAGAGGCATGTGGTTTGTGTGGTGATGGAGGATAGCAGCGGCATGTGGTACAGGTGGTGACGGAGGATTGCAGTGGCATGTGGTACGGGTGGTGATGGAGGATTGGAGAGGCATGTGGTATGGATGGTGGTGGAGTATTGCAGCAGCATGTGGTATGGGTGGTGGTGGAGTATTGCAGCGGCATGTGGTATGGCTGGTGATGGAGGATTGGAGCAGCATGTGGTATGGGTGGTGATGGAGGATTGGAGCAGCATGTGGCATGGGTGGTGATGGAGGATTGGAGTGGCATGTGATACGGGTGGTGATGGAGGATTGGAGAGGCATGTGGTATGGGTGGTGATGGAGTATTGCAGCGGCATGTGGTATGGGTGGTGATGGAGGATTGGAGAGGCATGTGGTACGGGTGGTGATGGAGGGTTGGAGAGGCATGTTGTATGGGTGGTGATGGAGTAGTGCAGCGGCATGTGGTACGGGTGGTGATGGAGAATTGGCACGGCATGTGGTATGGGTGGTGATGGATGATTGCAACAGCATGTGGTATGGGTGGTGATGGATGATTGCAACAGCATGTGGTATGGGTGGTGATGGAGGATTGCAGCAGCATTTGGTACAGGTGGTGATGGAGGATTGGAGAGGCATGTGGTATGGGCGGTGATGGAAGATTGCCGCGGCATGTGGTACGGGTGGTGATGGAGGATTGGAGAGGCATGTGGTATGTGTGGTGATGGAGGATTGCAGTGGCATGTGGTACAGGTGGTAATAGAGTATTGCAGCAGCATGTTGTATGGGTGGTGATGGAGGATTGGAGTGGCATGTGGTATGGGTGGTGATGGAGTATTGCAGCAGCATGTGGTATGGGAGGTGATGGTGGATTGCAGAGGCATGTGGTATGGGTGGCGATAGAGTATTGCAGCAGCATGTGGTATGGGTGGTGATGGAGTATTGCAGCGGCATGTTGTAAGGGTGGTGATGGAGTATTGCAGCATCATGTGGTAGGGGTGGTGATGGAGGATGGGAGCGGCATGTGGTATCGGTGGTGATGGAGGATTGCAGCGGCATGTGGTATGGGTGGTGATGGAGGATTGCAGCGGCATGTGGTATGGGTGGTGATGGAGTATTGCAGTGGCATGTGGTATGGGTGGTGATGGAGGATTGCAGCAGCATGTGGTACAGGTGGTGATGGAGGATTGGAGAGGCATGTGGTATGGGTGGTGATGGAAGATTGCAGCGGCATGTGGTACGGGTGGTGATGGAGGATTGGTGAGGCATGTGGTATGTGTGGTGATGGAGTATTGCAGCAGCATGTGGTATGGGTGGTGATGGAGGAATGGAGAGGCATGTCGTATGGGTGGTGATGGATTATTGCAGCAGCATGGGGTATGGGTGCTGATGGAGGATTGCAGCGGCATGTGGTATGGGTGGTGATGGAGGATTGCAGTGGCATGTGGTATGGGAGGTGATGGTGGATTGCAGAGGCATGTGGTATGGGTGGCGATAGAGTATTGCAGCAGCATGTGGTATGGGTGGTGATGGAGTATTGCAGCGGCATGTTGTAAGGGTGGTGATGGAGTATTGCAGCATCATGTGGTAGGGGTGGTGATGGAGGATGGGAGCGGCATGTGGTATCGGTGGTGATGGAGGATTGCAGCGGCATGTGGTATGGGTGGTGATGGAGGATTGCAGCGGCATGTGGTAACGGTGGAGATGGAGTATTGCAGCGGCATGTGGTATGGGTGGTGATGGAGGATTGCAGAGGCATGTGTTACGGGTGGTGGAGGATTGGAGAGGCATGTGGTATGTGTGGTGATGGAGGATAGCAGCGGCATGTGTTACAGGTGGTGATGGAGGATTGCAGTGGCATGTGGTACGGGTGGTGATGGAGGATTGGAGGGGCATGTGGTATGGGTGGTGGTGGAGTATTGCTGCAGCATGTGGTACGGGTGGTGATGGAGTATTGCAGCAGCATGTGGTACGGGTGGTGATGGAGGATTGGAGCAGCATGTGGCATGGGTGGTGATGGAGGATTGGAGTGGCATGTGATACGGGTGGTGATGGAGGATTGGAGAGGCATGTGGTACGGGTGGTGATGGAGTATTGCAGCAGTATGTGGTACGGGTGGTGATGGAGGATTGGAGAGGCATGTGGTATGGGTGGTGATGGAGGGTTGGAGAGGCATGTGATACGGGTGGTGATGGAGGATTGGAGAGGCATGTGGTACGGGTGGTGATGGAGTATTGCAGCGGTATGTGGTACGGGTGGTGATGGAGGATTGGAGAGGCATGTTGTAAGGGTGGTGATGGAGTATTGCAGTGGCATGTGGTACGGGTGGTGATGGAGGATTGGAGAGGCATGTGGTACGGGTGGTGATGGAGGATTGCAGTGGCATGTGTTACGGCTGGTGGTTGATGATTGCAGCGGCATGTGGTACCGGTGGTGATGGAGGATTGGAGCGGCATGTGGTACAGGTGGTTATGGAGAATTGGAGAGGCATGTGGTACGGGTCGTGATGGAGGATTGCAGCGGCATGTGGTATGGGTGGTGATGGAGGATTGGAGCGGCATGTGGTATGGGTGGTGATGGAGGATTGGAGAGGCATGTGGTACGTTTGGTGATGGAGGATTGCAGCGGCATGTGGTACAGGTGGTGATGGAGGATAGCAGCGGCATGTGGTACGGGTGGTGATGGAGAATTGGAGAGGCATGTGGTATGAGTGGTGATGGAGGATTGGAGAGGCATGTGGTATGGGTGGTGATGGATGATTGCAGCGGCATGTGGTACCGGTGGTGATGGAGGATTGGAGCGGCATGTGGTACAGGTGGTTATGGAGAATTGGAGAGGCATGTGGTACGGGTGGTGATGGAGGATTGCAGCGGCATGTGGTACGGGCAGTGATGGAGGATTGGAGCGGCATGTGGTACAGGTGGTTATGGAGGATTGGAGAGGCATGTGGTACGGGTGGTGATGGAGGATTGCAGCGGCATGTGGTATGTGTGGTGATGGAGGATTGCCACGGCATGTGGTACAGGTGGTGATGGAGGATTGCGGTGGCATGTGGTATGGGTGGTGATCGAGTATTGCAGCAGCATGTGGTATGGGTGGTGATGTAGGATTGGAGCAGCATGTGGTATGGCTGGTGATGGAGGATTTCAGCGGCATGCTGTATGGGTGGTGATGGAGTATTGCTCTGGCATGTGGTACGGGTGGTGATGGAGTATTGCCGCGGCATGGGTGGTGATGGAGGATTGGAGTGACATGTGATACGGGTGGTGGAGGATTGGAGAGGCATGTGGTACGGGTGGTGATGGAGGATTGCAGCATGTGGTATGGGTGGTGATGGAGGATTGGAGTGGCATATGGTACGGGTGGTGATGGAGGATGGAAGAGGCATGTGGTATGGGTGGTGATGGAGTACTGCAGTGGCATGTGGTATGGGTGGTGATGGAGGATTGGAGAGGCATGTGGTACAGGTGGTGATGGAGGATTGGAGAGGCATGTGGTACGGGTGGTGATGGAGGATTGCAGTGGTGTGTTACGGGTGGTAATGGAGGATTGGAGCGGCATGTGGTATGGGTGATGAAGGAGGATTGGAGAGGCATGTGGTATGGGTGGTGATGGAGGATTGGAGAGGCATGTGGTATGGGTGGTGATGGAGGATTGGAGCGGCATGTGGTATGGGTGGTGATGGAGGATTGGAGAGGCATGTGGTACGTTTGGTGATGGAGGATTGCAGCGGCATGTGGTACAGGTGGTGATGGAGGATAGCAGCGGCATGTGGTACGGGTGGTGATGGAGAATTGGAGAGGCATGTGGTATGAGTGGTGATGGAGGATTGGAGAGGCATGTGGTATGGGTGGTGATGGATGATTGCAGCGGCATGTGGTACCGGTGGTGATGGAGGATTGGAGCGGCATGTGGTACAGGTGGTTATGGAGAATTGGAGAGGCATGTGGTACGGGTTTTGATGGAGGATTGCAGCGGCATGTGGTACAGGCAGTGATGGAGGATTGGAGCGGCATGTGGTACAGGTGGTTATGGAGGATTGGAGAGGCATGTGGTACGGGTGGTGATGGAGGATTGCAGCGGCATGTGGTATGTGTGGTGATGGAGGATTGCCACGGCATGTGGTACAGGTGGTGATGGAGGATTGCGGTGGCATGTGGTATGGGTGGTGATCGAGTATTGCAGCAGCATGTGGTATGGGTGGTGATGTAGGATTGGAGCAGCATGTGGTATGGCTGGTGATGGAGGATTGCAGCGGCATGCTGTATGGGTGGTGATGGAGTATTGCTCTGGCATGTGGTACGGGTGGTGATGGAGTATTGCCGCGGCATGGGTGGTGATGGAGGATTGGAGTGACATGTGTTACGGGTGGTGGAGGATTGGAGAGGCATGTGGTACGGGTGGTGATGGAGGATTGCAGCATGTGGTATGGGTGGTGATGGAGGATTGGAGTGGCATATGGTACGGGTGGTGATGGAGGATGGAAGAGGCATGTGGTATGGGTGGTGATGGAGTACTGCAGTGGCATGTGGTATGGGCGGTGATGGAGGATTGGAGAGGCATGTGGTACGGGTGGTGATGGAGGATTGCAGTGGTGTGTTACGGGTGGTAATGGAGGATTGGAGCGGCATGTGGTATGGGTGATGAAGGAGGATTGGAGAGGCATGTGGTATGGGTGGTGATGGAGGATTGGAGAGGCATGTGGTACAGGTGGTGATGGAGGATTGGAGAGGCATGTGGTATGGGTGGTATTGGAGGATTGCGGTGGCATGTGTTACGGGTGGTAATGGAGGATTGGAGAGGCATGTGGTACGTTTGGTGATGGAGGATTGCAGCGGCATGTGGTACAGGTGGTGATGGAGGATAGCAGCGGCATGTGGTACGGGTGGTGATGGAGAATTGGAGAGGCATGTGGTATGAGTGGTGATGGAGGATTGGAGAGGCATGTGGTATGGGTGGTGATGGATGATTGCAGCGGCATGTGGTACCGGTGGTGATGGAGGATTGGAGCGGCATGTGGTACAGGTGGTTATGGAGAATTGGAGAGGCATGTGGTACGGGTGGTGATGGAGGATTGCAGCGGCATGTGGTACGGGCAGTGATGGAGGATTGGAGCGGCATGTGGTACAGGTGGTTATGGAGGATTGGAGAGGCATGTGGTACGGGTGGTGATGGAGGATTGCAGCGGCATGTGGTATGTGTGGTGATGGAGGATTGCCACGGCATGTGGTACAGGTGGTGATGGAGGATTGCGGTGGCATGTGGTATGGGTGGTGATCGAGTATTGCAGCAGCATGTGGTATGGGTGGTGATATAGGATTGGAGCAGCATGTGGTATGGCTGGTGATGGAGGATTGCAGCGGCATGCTGTATGGGTGGTGATGGAGTATTGCTCTGGCATGTGGTACGGGTGGTGATGGAGTATTGCCGCGGCATGG
This sequence comes from Ambystoma mexicanum, assembly GCF_040938575.1. Lineage (NCBI taxonomy): Eukaryota > Metazoa > Chordata > Amphibia > Caudata > Ambystomatidae > Ambystoma > Ambystoma mexicanum. The sequence continues at coordinate 59,031,070 of NC_090938.1, forward strand.
GTGGTGATGGAGGATTGGAGTGACATGTGATACGGGTGGTGGAGGATTGGAGAGGCATGTGGTACGGGTGGTGATGGAGGATTGCAGCATGTGGTATGGGTGGTGATGGAGGATTGGAGTGGCATATGGTACGGGTGGTGATGGAGGATGGAAGAGGCATGTGGTATGGGTGGTGATGGAGTACTGCAGTGGCATGTGGTATGGGTGGTGATGGAGGATTGGAGTGGCATGTGGTACGGGTGGTGATGGAGGATTGCAGTGGTGTGTTACGGGTGGTAATGGAGGATTGGAGCGGCATGTGGTATGGGTGATGAAGGAGGATTGGAGAGGCATGTGGTATGGGTGGTGATGGAGGATTGGAGAGGCATGTGGTACAGGTGGTAATGGAGGATTGGAGCGGCATGTGGTATGGGTGTTGATGGAGGATTAGAGAGGCATGTGGTATGGGTGGTGATGGAGTATATCAGCGGCATGTGGTATGGGTAGTGATGGAGTATTGCAGCAGCATGTGGTCTGGGTGGTGATGGAGTATTGCTGCGGCATGTGGTACGGGTGGTGATGGAGTATTGCAGTGGCATGTGGTACGGGTGGTGATGGAGAATTGGAGAAGCATGTGGTATGGGTGGTGATAGAGGATTGGAGAGGCATGTGGTATGGGTGGTGATGGAGTATTGCAGCGGCATGTGGTACAGGTGGTGATGGATGATTGCAGCGGCATGTGGTACGGGTGGTGATGGAGGATTGCAGTGGCATGTGGTATGGGTGGTGATGGAGGACTGCAGCAGCATGTGGTACGGGTGGTGATTATTGCAGCCGCATGCAGTATGGGTGGTGGAATATTGCAGCAGCATGTGGTATGGGTGGTGATGGAGTATTGCAGCGGCATGTGGTATGGGTGGTGATGGAGTATTGCAGTGGCATATGGTATGGGTGATGAGGGAGGATTGGAGAGGCATGTGGTATGGGTGGTGATGGAGGATTGGAGAGGCATGTGGTATGGGTGGTGATGGAGGATTGCAGCGGCATGTGGTATGGGTGGTGGAGTATTGCAGCGGCATGTGGTATGGGAGGTGATGGAGGATTGCAGCAGCATGTGGTATGGGTGGTGGAGTATTGCAGCGGCATGTGGTATGGGTGGTGATGGAGGAATGGAGAGGCATGTGGTATGGGTGGTGATGGATTATTGCAGCAGCATGGGGTATGGATGGTGATGAAGTATTGCAGCGGCATGTGGTATGGGAGGTGATGGAGGATTGCAGCAGCATGTGGTACAGGTGGTGGAGTATTGCAGCAGCATGTGGTATGGGTGGTGGAGTATTGCAGCGGCATGTGGTATGGGTGGTGATGGAGGAATGGAGAGGCATGTGGTATGGGTGGTGATGGATTATTGCAGCAGCATGTGGTATGGGTGATGATGGAGGATTGGAGAGGCATGTGGTACAGGTGGTGATGAAGTATTGCAGCGGCATGTGGTACAGGTGGTGATGGAGGATTGCAGCATGTGGTATGGGTGGTGATGGAGGATTGCAGCGGCATGTGGTACGGGTGGCAATGGAGTATTGCAGCCGCATGCGGTATGGGTCGTGGAATATTGCAGCGGCATGTGGTATGGGTGGTGATGCAGGATTGCAGTGGCATGTGGTACGGGTGGGGATGGAGGATTGGAGCGGCATGTGGTATGGGTGGTGATGCAGGATTGCAGTGGCATGTGGTACAGGTGGTGATGGAGGATTGGAGAGGCATGTGGTACGGGTGGTGATGGAGGATTGCAGCGGCATGTGGTACGGGTGGTGATGGAGGATTGCAGCGGCATGTGGTACGGGTGGTGATGGAGGATTGCAGCGGCATGTGGAATGGGTGGTGATGGAGGATTGCAGCGGCATGTGGTATGGGTGGTGATGGAGTATTGCAGCGGCATGTGGTATGGGAGGTGATGGAGGATTGCAGCAGCATGTGGTACAGGTGGTGGAGTATTGCAGCAGCATGTGGTATGGGTGGTGGAGTATTGCAGCGGCATGTGGTATGGGTGGTGATGGAGGAATGGAGAGGCATGTGGTATGGGTGGTGATGGATGATTGCAGCAGCATGTGGTACAGGTGGTGATGGAGTATTGCAGCGGCATGTGGTATGGGTGGTGATGGAGGATTGCAGTGGCATGTGGAATGGGTGGTGATGGAGGATTGCAGCGGCATGTGGTATGGGTGGTGGAGTATTGCAGCGGCATGTGGTACGGGTGGTGATGGAGGATTGCAGCAGCATGTGGTACGGGTGGTGATGGAGGATGGAAGAGGCATGTGGTATGGGTGGTGATGGAGGATTGCAGCAGCATGTGGTATGGGTGGTGATTATTGCAGCCGCATGCAGTATGGGTGGTGGAATATTGCAGCGGCATGTGGTATGGGTGGTGATGGAGGATTGGAGCGGCATGTGGTATGGGTGGTGATGGATGATTGCAACGGCATGTGGTATGGGTGGTGATGGATGATTGCAACGGCATGTGGTACAGGTGGTGATGGAGTATTGCAGCGGCATGTGGTATGGGTGGTGATGGAGGATTGCAGTGGCATGTGGAATGGGTGGTGATGGAGGATTGCAGCGGCATGTGGTATGGGTGGTGGAGTATTGCAGCGGTATGTGCTACGGGTGGTGATGGAGGATTGGAGAGGCATGTGGTACGGGTGGTGATGGAGGATTTGAGAGGCATGTGGTATGTGTGGTGATGGAGTATTGCAGCAGCATGTGGTACGGGTGGTGATGGAGGATTGGAGAGGCATGTGGTATGTGTGGTGATGGAGGATTGCAGCGGCATGTGGTACAGGTGGTGGAGGAGGATTGCAGAGGCATGTGGTACAGGTGGTGGAAGAGGATTGCGGTGGCATGTGGTACTGGTGGTGATGGAGGATTGCAGTGGCATGTGGCACAGGTGGTAATGGAGTATTGCAGCAGCATGTTGTATGGCTGGTGATGGAGGATTGGAGCAGCATGTGGTATGGGTGGTGATGGAGGATTGCAGAGGAATGTGGTATGAGTGGCGATGGAGGATTGCAGCAGAATGTGGTATGGGTGGTGATGGAGTATTGCAGCGGCATGTGGTAACGGCAGTGATGGAGTATTGCAGCGGCATATGGTATGGCTGGTGATGGAGGATTACAGCAGCATGTGGTATGGGTGGTGATGGAGGATTGCAGCAGAATGTGGTATGGGTGGTGATGGAGTATTGCAGCAGCATGTGGTATGGGTGGTGATGGAGGATAGGAGAGGCATGTGGTATGGGTGGTGATGGAGGATTGCAGCGGCATGTGGTACGGGTGGTGATGGAGGATTGCAGCAGCATGTGGTACGGGTGGTGATGGAGGATTGCAGTGGCATGTGGTACGGGTGGTTATGGAGTATTGCAGCAGCATGTGGTACAGTTGTTGGAGTATTGCAGCAGCATGTGGTATGGGTGGTGATGGAGTATTGCAGTGGCATGTGGTATGGGTGGTGATGGAGGATTGGAGAGGCATGTGGTACAGGTGGTGATGGAGGATTGGAGAGGCATGTGGTATGGGTGGTGATGCAGGATTGCAGTGGCATGTGGTATGGGTGGTGATGCAGGATTGCAGTGGCATGTGGTACAGGTGGTGATGGAGGATTGCAGCGGCATGTGGTACGGGTGGTGATGGAGGATTGCAGCAGCATGTGGTACGGGTGGTGATGGAGGATTGCAGAGGCATGTGGTATGGGTGGTGATGGAGGATTGCAGCGGCATGTGGAATGGGTGGTGATGGAGTATTGCAGCAGCATGTGGTATGGGTGGTGATGGAGTATTGCAGCGGCATGTGGTACGGGTGGTGATGGAGGATTACAGCGGCATGTGGTACGGGTGGTGATGGAGGATTGCAGTGGCATGTGGTACGGGTGGTGATGTAGTATTGCAGCGGCATGTGGTATGGGTGGTGATGTAGTATTGCAGCGGCATGTGGTACCGGTGGTGATGGAATATTGCAGTGGCATGTGGTACAGGTGGTCATAGAGGATTGGAGCAGCATGTGATACTGGTGGTGATGGAGGATGGAAGAGGCATGTGGTATGGGTGGTGATGGAGTACTGCAGTGGTATGGGTGGTGATGGAGGATTGGAGAGGCATGTGGTATGGGTGGTGATGGAGGATTGCAGTGGCATGTGTTACGGGTGGTAATGGAGGATTGGAGCGGCATGTGGTATGGGTGGTGATGGAGTATTTCAGCGGCATGTGGTATGGGTGGTGATGGAGGATTGCAGCAGCATGTGGTACAGGTGGTGATTGAAGATAGCAGCAGCATGTGGTACGTGTGGTGATGGAGTATTGCAGAGGCATGTGGTATGGGTGGTGATGGAGGATTGCAGCAGCATGTGGTACGGGTGGTGATGGAGGATTGCAGCGGCATGTGGTACAGGTGGTGATGGAGGATTGGAGAGGCATGTGGTATGGGTGGTGATGGAGTACTGCAGCGGCATGTGGTATGGGTGGTGATGGAGGATTGCAGCGGCATGTGGTACGGGTGGTGATGGATGATTGCAGCGGCATGTGTACGGGTGGTGATGGAGGATTGCAGCGGCATGTGGTATGGGTGGTGATGGAGGATTGCAGCGGCATGTGGTACGGGTGGTGATGGAGGATTGCAGCGGCATGTGGTATGGGTCGTGATGGAGGATTGCAGCGGCATGTGGTATGGGTGGTGATAGATGATTGCATTGGCATGTGGTACGAGTGGTGATGGAGGATTGCAGCAGCATGTGGTATGGGTGGTGATGGAGTATTGCAGTGGCATGTGGTATGGGTGGTGATGGAGGATTGCAGTGGCATGTGGTACAGGTGGTGATGGAGGATTGCAGCGGCATGTGGTATGAGTGGTGATGTAGTATTGCAGCGGCATGTGGTGATGGAGGATTGCAGCGGCATGTGGTATGGGTGGTGATGGAGGATTGCAGCGGCATGTGGTTCGGGTGGTGATGGAGGATTGCAGCGGCATGTGGTATGGGTGGTGATGGAGTATTGCAGCGGCATGTGGTATGGGTGGTGATGTAGTATTGCAGCGGCATGTGGTATGGGTGGTGATGGAGTATTGCAGTGGCATGTGGTACGGGTGGTGATGGAGGATTGGAGAGGCATGTGGTACGGGTGGTGATGGAGGATTGCAGTGGCATGTGTTACGGGTGGTAATGGAGGATTGGAGCGGCATGTGGTATGGGTGGTGATGGAGGATTGGAGAGGCATGTGGTACGTTTGGTGATGGAGGATTGCAGCGGCATGTGGTACAGGTGGTGATGGAGGATAGCAGCGGCATGTGGTACGGGTGGTGATGGAGAATTGGAGAGGCATGTGGAATGAGTGGTGATGGAGGATTGGAGAGGCATGTGGTATGGGTGGTGATGGAGTATTGCAGCGGCATGTGGTACGGGTGGTGATGGATGATTGCAGCGGCATGTGGTATCAGTGGTGATGGAGGATTGGAGCGGCATGTGGTACAGGTGGTTATGGAGAATTGGAGAGGCATGTGGTACTGGTGGTGATGGAGGATTGTAGCGGCATGTGGTACGGGCAGTGATGGAGGATTGGAGCGGCATGTGGTACAGGTGGTTATGTAGGATTGGAGAGGCATGTGGTACGGGTGGTGATGGAGGATTGCAGCGGCATGTGGTATGTGTGGTGATGGAGGATTGCCACGGCATGTGGTACAGGTGGTGATAGAGGATTGCGGTGGCATGTGGTATGGGTGGTGATCGAGTATTGCAGCAGCATGTGGTATGGGTGGTGATGTAGGATTGGAGCAGCATGTGGTACGGGTGGTGATGGAGTATTGCGGTGGCATGTGGTATGGGTGGTAATGGAGTATTACAGCAGCATGTGGTATGGGTGGTGATGGAGGATTGGAGCAGCATGTGGTATGGGTGGTGATGGAGTATTGCAGCGGCATTTGGTATGGCTGGTGATCGAGGACTGGAGCGGCATGTGGAATTGGGTGGTGATGGAGGATTGCAGCGGCATGCTGTATGGGTGGTGATGGAGGATTGCAGCGGCATGTGGTACGGGTGGTGATGGAGGATTGCAGCGGCATGTGGTACAGGTGGTGATGGAGGATTGCAGCGGCATGTGGTACGGGTGGTGATGGAGGATTGGAGAGGCATGTGGTATGGGTGGTGATGGAGGATTGGAGAGGCATGTGGTATGAGTGGTGATGGAGTATTGCAGCAGAATGTGGTACGGGTGGTGGAGTATTGCAGCAGCATGTGCTACGGGTGGTGATGGAGTATTGCAGCGGCATGTGGTATGGGTGGTGATGGAGTATTGCAGTGGCATGTGGTACGGGTGGTGATGGAGGATTGCAACGGCATGTGCTATGGGTGGTGATGGAGTATTGCAGAGGCATGTGGAATGGTTGGTGATGGAGGATTGCAGCAGCATGTGGTACGGGTGGTGATGGAGGATTGCAGCGGCATGTGGTACAGGTGGTGATGGAGGATTGGAGAGGCATGTGGTATGGGTGGTGATGGAGTACTGCAGCGGCATGTGGTATGGGTGGTGATGGAGGATTGCAGCGACATGTGCTATGGGTGGTGATGGAGTATTGCAGCGGCATGTGGTACGGGTGGTGATGGATGATTGCAGCGGCATGTGTACGGGTGGTGATGGAGGATTGCAGCGGCATGTGGTATGAGTGGTGATGTAGTATTGCAGCGGCATGTGGTGATGGAGGATTGCAGCGGCATGTGGTATGGGTGGTGATGGAGGATTGCAGCGGCATGTGGTACGGGTGGTGATGGAGGATTGCAGCGGCATGTGGTATGGGTGGTGATGGAGTATTGCAGCGGCATGTGGTATGGGTGGTGATGTAGTATTGCAGCGGCATGTGGTATGGGTGGTGATGGAGTATTGCAGTGGCATGTGGTACGGGTGGTGATGGATGATTGCAGCGGCATGTGTACGGGTGGTGATGGAGGATTGCAGCGGCATGTGGTATGAGTGGTGATGTAGTATTGCAGCGGCATGTGGTGATGGAGGATTGCAGCGGCATGTGGTATGGGTGGTGATGGAGGATTGCAGCGGCATGTGGTACGGGTGGTGATGGAGGATTGCAGCGGCATGTGGTATGGGTGGTGATGTAGTATTGCAGCGGCATGTGGTACGGGTGGTGATGGGGTATTGCAGTGGCATGTGGTACGGGTGGTGATGGAGGATTGGAGAGGCATGTGGTACGGGAGGTGATGGAGGATTGCAGTGGTATGGGTGGTGATGGAGTATTGCAGTGGCATGTAGTACGGGTGGTGATGGAGTATTGCAGCGGCATGTGGTATGGGTGGTGATGGAGTATTGCAGTGGCATGTGGTACGGGTGGTGATGGAGGATTGCAACGGCATGTGCTATGGGTGGTGATGGAGTATTGCAGAGGCATGTGGAATGGTTGGTGATGGAGGATTGCAGCAGCATGTGGTACGGGTGGTGATGGAGGATTGCAGCGGCATGTGGTACAGGTGGTGATGGAGGATTGGAGAGGCATGTGGTATGGGTGGTGATGGAGTACTGCAGCGGCATGTGGTATGGGTGGTGATGGAGGATTGCAGCGACATGTGCTATGGGTGGTGATGGAGTATTGCAGCGGCATGTGGTACGGGTGGTGATGGATGATTGCAGCGGCATGTGTACGGGTGGTGATGGAGGATTGCAGCGGCATGTGGTATGAGTGGTGATGTAGTATTGCAGCGGCATGTGGTGATGGAGGATTGCAGCGGCATGTGGTATGGGTGGTGATGGAGGATTGCAGCGGCATGTGGTACGGGTGGTGATGGAGTATTGCAGTGGCATGTGGTACGGGTGGTGATGGAGGATTGGAGAGGCATGTGGTACGGGAGGTGATGGAGGATTGCAGTGGCATGTGTTACGGGTGGTAATGGAGGATTGGAGCGGCATGTGGTATGGGTGGTGATGGAGGATTGGAGAGGCATGTGGTACGTTTGGTGATGGCGGATTGCAGCGGCATGTGGTACAGGTGGTGATGGAGGATAGCAGCGGCATGTAGTACGGGTGGTGATGGAGAATTGGAGAGGCATGTGGTATGGGTGGTGATGGAGTATTGCAGCGGCATGTGGTACGGGTGGTGATGGATGATTGCAGCGGCATGTGGTACCGGTGGTGATGGAGGATTGGAGCGGCATGTGGTACAGGTGGTTATGGAGAATTGGAGAGGCATGTGGTACGGGTGGTGATGGAGGATTGCAGCGGCATGTGGTATGTGTGGTGATGGAGGATTGCAGCGGCATGTGGTATGGCTGGTGATCGAGTATTACAGCAGCATGTGGTATGGGTGGTGATGGAGGATTGGAGCAGCATGTGGTATGGGTGGTGATGGAGTATTGCAGCGGCATGTGGTATGGCTGGTGATCGAGGATTGGAGCGGCATGTGGAATGGGTGGTGATGGAGGATTGCAGCGGCATGCTGTATGGGTGGTGATGGAGGATTGCAGCGGCATGTGGTACGGGTGGTGATGGAGGATTGCAGCGGCATGTGGTACAGGTGGTGATGGAGGATTGCAGCGGCATGCTGTATGGGTGGTGATGGAGGATTGCAGCGGCATGTGGTACGGGTGGTGATGGATGATTGCAGCGGCATGTGGTACCGTGGTGATGGAGGATTGGAGCGGCATGTGGTACAGGTGGTTATGTAGGATTGGAGAGGCATGTGGTACGGGTGGTGATGGAGGATTGCAGCGGCATGTGGTATGTGTGGTGATGGAGGATTGCAGCGGCATGTGGTATGGCTGGTGATCGAGTATTACAGCAGCATGTGGTATGGGTGGTGATGGAGGATTGGAGCAGCATGTGGTATGGGTGGTGATGGAGTATTGCAGCGGCATGTGGTATGGCTGGTGATCGAGGATTGGAGCGGCATGTGGAATGGGTGGTGATGGAGGATTGCAGCGGCATGCTGTATGGGTGGTGATGGAGGATTGCAGCGGCATGTGGTACGGGTGGTGATGGAGGATTGCAGCGGCATGTGGTACGGGTGGTGATGGAGGATTGGAGAGGCATGTGGTATGGGTGGTGATGGAGGATTGGAGAGGCATGTGGTATGAGTGGTGATGGAGTATTGCAGCAGAATGTGGTACGGGTGGTGGAGTATTGCAGCAGCATGTGGTACGGGTGGTGATGGAGTATTGCAGCGGCATGTGGTATGGGTGGTGATGGAGTATTGCAGTGGCATGTGGTACGGGTGGTGATGGAGGATTGCAACGGCATGTGCTATGGGTGGTGATGGAGTATTGCAGAGGCATGTGGAATGGTTGGTGATGGAGGATTGCAGCAGCATGTGGTACGGGTGGTGATGGAGGATTGCAGCGGCATGTGGTACAGGTGGTGATGGAGGATTGGAGAGGCATGTGGTATGGGTGGTGATGGAGTACTGCAGCGGCATGTGGTATGGGTGGTGATGGAGGATTGCAGCGACAAGTGCTATGGGTGGTGATGGAGGATTGCAGCGGCATGTGGTATGGGTAGTGATGGAGTATTGCAGCAGCATGTGGTCTGGGTGGTGATGGATGATTGCAGCGGCATGTGTACGGGTGGTGATGGAGGATTGCAGCGGCATGTGGTATGGGTGGTGATGGAGGATTGCAGCGGCATGTGGTATGTGTCGTGATGGAGGATTGCAGCGACATGTGGTATGGGTGGTGATGGATGATTGCATTGGCATGTGGTACGAGTGGTGATGGAGGATTGCAGCAGCATGTGGTATGGGTGGTGATGGAGTATTGCAGTGGCATGTGGTATGGGTGGTGATGGAGGATTGGAGCGGCATGTGGAATGGGTGGTGATGGAGGATTGCAGCGGCATGCTGTATGGGTGGTGATGGAGGATTGCAGCGGCATGTGGTACGGGTGGTGATGGAGGATTGCAGCGGCATGTGGTACGGGTGGTGATGGAGGATTGCAACGGCATGTGCTATGGGTGGTGATGGAGTATTGCAGAGGCATGTGGAATGGTTGGTGATGGAGGATTGCAGCAGCATGTGGTACGGGTGGTGATGGAGGATTGCAGCGGCATGTGGTACAGGTGGTGATGGAGGATTGGAGAGGCATGTGGTATGGGTGGTGATGGAGTACTGCAGCGGCATGTGGTATGGGTGGTGATGGAGGATTGCAGCGACATGTGCTATGGGTGGTGATGGAGGATTGCAGCGGCATGTGGTATGGGTAGTGATGGAGTATTGCAGCAGCATGTGGTCTGGGTGGTGATGGATGATTGCAGCGGCATGTGTACGGGTGGTGATGGAGGATTGCAGCGGCATGTGGTATGGGTGGTGATGGAGGATTGCAGCGGCATGTGGTATGGGTCGTGATGGAGGATTGCAGCGACATGTGGTATGGGTGGTGATGGATGATTGCATTGGCATGTGGTACGAGTGGTGATGGAGGATTGCAGCAGCATGTGGTATGGGTGGTGATGGAGTATTGCAGTGGCATGTGGTATGGGTGGTGATGGAGGATTGCAGTGGCATGTGGTACAGGTGGTGATGGAGGATTGCAGCGGCATGTGGTATGGGTGGTGATGTAGTATTGCAGCGGCATGTGGTACGGGTGGTGATGGAGTATTGCAGTGGCATGTGGTACGGGTGGTGATGGAGTATTGCAGCGGCATGTGGTATGGGTGGTGATGTAGTATTGCAGCGGCATGTGGTACGGGTGGTGATGGAGTATTGCAGTGGCATGTGGTACGGGTGGTGATGGAGGATTGGAGAGGCATGTGGTACGGGTGGTGATGGAGGATTGCAGTGGCATGTGTTACGGCTGGTGGTTGATGATTGCAGCGGCATGTGGTACCGGTGGTGATGGAGGATTGGAGCGGCATGTGGTACAGGTGGTTATGGAGAATTGGAGAGGCATGTGGTACGGGTCGTGATGGAGGATTGCAGCGGCATGTGGTATGGGTGGTGATGGAGGATTGGAGCGGCATGTGGTATGGGTGGTGATGGAGGATTGGAGAGGCATGTGGTACGTTTGGTGATGGAGGATTGCAGCGGCATGTGGTACAGGTGGTGATGGAGGATAGCAGCGGCATGTGGTACGGGTGGTGATGGAGAATTGGAGAGGCATGTGGTATGAGTGGTGATGGATGATTGCAGCGGCATGTGGTACCGGTGGTGATGGAGGATTGGAGCGGCATGTGGTACAGGTGGTTATGGAGAATTGGAGAGGCATGTGGTACGGGTGGTGATGGAGGATTGCAGCGGCATGTGGTACGGGCAGTGATGGAGGATTGGAGCGGCATGTGGTACAGGTGGTTATGGAGGATTGGAGAGGCATGTGGTACGGGTGGTGATGGAGGATTGCAGCGGCATGTGGTATGTGTGGTGATGGAGGATTGCCACGGCATGTGGTACAGGTGGTGATGGAGGATTGCGGTGGCATGTGGTATGGATGGTGATCGAGTATTGCAGCAGCACGTGGTATGGGTGGTGATGTAGGATTGGAGCAGCATGTGGTATGGCTGGTGATGGAGGATTGCAGCGGCATGCTGTATGGGTGGTGATGGAGTATTGCTCTGGCATGTGGTACGGGTGGTGATGGAGTATTGCCGCGGCATGGGTGGTGATGGATGATTGGAGTGACATGTGATACGGGTGGTGGAGGATTGGAGAGGCATGTGGTACGGGTGGTGATGGAGGATTGCAGCATGTGGTATGGGTGGTGATGGAGGATTGGAGTGGCATATGGTACGGGTGGTGATGGAGGATGGAAGAGGCATGTGGTATGGGTGGTGATGGAGTACTGCAGTGGCATGTGGTATGGGTGGTGATGGAGGATTGGAGAGGCATGTGGTACAGGTGGTGATGGAGGATTGGAGAGGCATGTGGTACGGGTGGTGATGGAGGATTGCAGTGGTGTGTTACGGGTGGTAATGGAGGATTGGAGCGGCATGTGGTATGGGTGATGAAGGAGGATTGGAGAGGCATGTGGTATGGGTGGTGATGGAGGATTGGAGAGGCATGTGGTATGGGTGGTGATGGAGGATTGGAGCGGCATGTGGTATGGGTGGTGATGGAGGATTGGAGAGGCATGTGGTACGTTTGGTGATGGAGGATTGCAGCGGCATGTGGTACAGGTGGTGATGGAGGATAGCAGCGGCATGTGGTACGGGTGGTGATGGAGAATTGGAGAGGCATGTGGTATGAGTGGTGATGGAGGATTGGAGAGGCATGTGGTATGGGTGGTGATGGATGATTGCAGCGGCATGTGGTACCGGTGGTGATGGAGGATTGGAGCGGCATGTGGTACAGGTGGTTATGGAGAATTGGAGAGGCATGTGGTACGGGTGGTGATGGAGGATTGCAGCGGCATGTGGTACGGGCAGTGATGGAGGATTGGAGCGGCATGTGGTACAGGTGGTTATGGAGGATTGGAGAGGCATGTGGTACGGGTGGTGATGGAGGATTGCAGCGGCATGTGGTATGTGTGGTGATGGAGGATTGCCACGGCATGTGGTACAGGTGGTGATGGAGGATTGCGGTGGCATGTGGTATGGGTGGTGATCGAGTATTGCAGCAGCATGTGGTATGGGTGGTGATGTAGGATTGGAGCAGCATGTGGTATGGCTGGTGATGGAGGATTGCAGCGGCATGCTGTATGGGTGGTGATGGAGTATTGCTCTGGCATGTGGTACGGGTGGTGATGGAGTATTGCCGCGGCATGGGTGGTGATGGAGGATTGGAGTGACATGTGATACGGGTGGTGGAGGATTGGAGAGGCATGTGGTACGGGTGGTGATGGAGGATTGCAGCATGTGGTATGGGTGGTGATGGAGGATTGGAGTGGCATATGGTACGGGTGGTGATGGAGGATGGAAGAGGCATGTGGTATGGGTGGTGATGGAGTACTGCAGTGGCATGTGGTATGGGTGGTGATGGAGGATTGGAGAGGCATGTGGTACGGGTGGTGATGGAGGATTGCAGTGGTGTGTTACGGGTGGTAATGGAGGATTGGAGCGGCATGTGGTATGGGTGATGAAGGAGGATTGGAGAGGCATGTGGTATGGGTGGTGATGGAGGATTGGAGAGGCATGTGGTACAGGTGGTGATGGAGGATTGGAGAGGCATGTGGTATGGGTGGTATTGGAGGATTGCGGTGGCATGTGTTACGGGTGGTAATGGAGGATTGGAGAGGCATGTGGTACGTTTGGTGATGGAGGATTGCAGCGGCATGTGGTACAGGTGGTGATGGAGGATAGCAGCGGCATGTGGTACGGGTGGTGATGGAGAATTGGAGAGGCATGTGGTATGAGTGGTGATGGAGGATTGGAGAGGCATGTGGTATGGGTGGTGATGGATGATTGCAGCGGCATGTGGTACCGGTGGTGATGGAGGATTGGAGCGGCATGTGGTACAGGTGGTTATGGAGAATTGGAGAGGCATGTGGTACGGGTGGTGATGGAGGATTGCAGCGGCATGTGGTACGGGCAGTGATGGAGGATTGGAGCGGCATGTGGTACAGGTGGTTATGGAGGATTGGAGAGGCATGTGGTACGGGTGGTGATGGAGGATTGCAGCGGCATGTGGTATGTGTGGTGATGGAGGATTGCCACGGCATGTGGTACAGGTGGTGATGGAGGATTGCGGTGGCATGTGGTATGGGTGGTGATCGAGTATTGCAGCAGCATGTGGTATGGGTGGTGATGTAGGATTGGAGCAGCATGTGGTATGGCTGGTGATGAGGATTGCAGCGGCATGCTGTATGGGTGGTGATGGAGTATTGCTCTGGCATGTGGTACGGGTGGTGATGGAGTATTGCCGCGGCATGGGTGGTGATGGAGGATTGGAGTGACATGTGATACGGGTGGTGGAGGATTGGAGAGGCATGTGGTACGGGTGGTGATGGAGGATTGCAGCATGTGGTATGGGTGGTGATGGAGGATTTTAGTGGCATATGGTACGGGTGGTGATGGAGGATGGAAGAGGCATGTGGTATGGGTGGTGATGGAGTACTGCAGTGGCATGTGGTATGGGTGGTGATGGAGGATTGGAGAGGCATGTGGTACAGGTGGTGATGGAGGATTGGAGAGGCATGTGGTACGGGTGGTGATGGAGGATTGCAGTGGTGTGTTACGGGTGGTAATGGAGGATTGGAGCGGCATGTGGTATGGGTGATGAAGGAGGATTGGAGAGGCATGTGGTATGGGTGGTGATGGAGGATTGGAGAGGCATGTGGTATGGGTGGTGATGGAGGATTGGAGCGGCATGTGGTATGGGTGGTGATGGAGGATTGGAGAGGCATGTGGTACGTTTGGTGATGGAGGATTGCAGCGGCATGTGGTACAGGTGGTGATGGAGGATAGCAGCGGCATGTGGTACGGGTGGTGATGGAGAATTGGAGAGGCATGTGGTATGAGTGGTGATGGAGGATTGGAGAGGCATGTGGTATGGGTGGTGATGGATGATTGCAGCGGCATGTGGTACCGGTGGTGATGGAGGATTGGAGCGGCATGTGGTACAGGTGGTTATGGAGAATTGGAGAGGCATGTGGTACGGGTGGTGATGGAGGATTGCAGCGGCATGTGGTACGGGCAGTGATGGAGGATTGGAGCGGCATGTGGTACAGGTGGTTATGGAGGATTGGAGAGGCATGTGGTACGGGTGGTGATGGAGGATTGCAGCGGCATGTGGTATGTGTGGTGATGGAGGATTGCCACGGCATGTGGTACAGGTGGTGATGGAGGATTGCGGTGGCATGTGGTATGGGTGGTGATCGAGTATTGCAGCAGCATGTGGTATGGGTGGTGATGTAGGATTGGAGCAGCATGTGGTATGGCTGGTGATGGAGGATTGCAGCGGCATGCTGTATGGGTGGTGATGGAGTATTGCTCTGGCATGTGGTACGGGTGGTGATGGAGTATTGCCGTGGCATGGGTGGTGATGGAGGATTGGAGTGACATGTGATACGGGTGGTGGAGGATTGGAGAGGCATGTGGTACGGGTGGTGATGGAGGATTGCAGCATGTGGTATGGGTGGTGATGGAGGATTGGAGTGGCATATGGTACGGGTGGTGATGGAGGATGGAAGAGGCATGTGGTATGGGTGGTGATGGAGTACTGCAGTGGCATGTGGTATGGGTGGTGATGGAGGATTGGAGTGGCATGTGGTACGGGTGGTGATGGAGGATTGCAGTGGTGTGTTACGGGTGGTAATGGAGGATTGGAGCGGCATGTGGTATGGGTGATGAAGGAGGATTGGAGAGGCATGTGGTATGGGTGGTGATGGAGGATTGGAGAGGCATGTGGTACAGGTGGTGATGGAGGATTGGAGAGGCATGTGGTATGGGTGGTATTGGAGGATTGCGGTGGCATGTGTTACGGGTGGTAATGGAGGATTGGAGCGGCATGTGGTATGGGTGTTGATGGAGGATTAGAGAGGCATATGGTATGGGTGGTGATGGAGTATATCAGCGGCATGTGGTATGGGTAGTGATGGAGTATTGCAGCAGGCTGTGGTCTGGGTGGTGATGGAGTATTGCTGCGGCATGTGGTACGGGTGGTGATGGAGTATTGCAGTGGCATGTGGTACGGGTGGTGATGGAGAATTGGAGAAGCATGTGGTATGGGTGGTGATAGAGGATTGGAGAGGCATGTGGTATGGGTGGTGATGGAGTATTGCAGCGGCATGTGGTACAGGTGGTGATGGATGATTGCAGCGGCATGTGGTACGGGTGGTGATGGAGGATTGCAGCGGCATGTTGTATGGGTGGTGATGGAGTAGTGCAGCGGCATGTGGTATGGGTGGTGGAGTATTGCAGCAGCATGTGGTATGGGTGGTGATGCAGTATTGCAGAGGTATGTGGTATGGGTGGTGATGGAGGATTGCAGTGGCATGTGGTACGGGTGGTGATGGAGGATTGCAGAGGCATGTGGTATGGGTGGTGATGGAGTATTGCAGTGGCATGTGGTATGGGTGGTGATGGAGTATTGCAGCGGCATGTGGTACAGGTGGTGATGGATGATTGCAGCGGCATGTGGTACGGGTGGTGATGGAGGATTGCAGCGGCATGTTGTATGGGTGGTGATGGAGTATTGCAGCGGCATGTGGTATGGGTGGTGTAGTATTGCAGCAGAATGTGGTATGGGTGGTGGAGTATTGCAGCAGCATGTGGTATGGGTGGTGATGGAGGATTGCAGTGGCATGTGGTACAGGTGGTAATGGAGTATTGCAGCAGCATGTGGCATGGGTGGTGATGGAGGATTGAGTGGCATGTGATACGGGTGGTGATGGAGGATTGGAGAGGCATGTGGTATGGGTTGTGATGGAGGGTTGGAGAGGCATGTGGTACGGGTGGTGTTGGAAGATTGCAGAGGCATGTGGTATGGGTGGTGATGGAGTATTGCAGAGGCATGTGGTACAGGTGGTGATGGATGATTGCAGCGGCATGTGGTATGGGTGGTGATGGAGAATTGGAGAGGCATGTGGTACGGGTGGTGATGGATGATTGCAGTGGCATGTGGTACGGGTGGTGATGGAGGATTGCAGTGGCATGTGGTATGGGTGGTGATGGAGGATTGCAGCGGCATGTGGTACAGGTGGTGATGGAGGATTGGAGCGGCATGTGGTACAGGTGGTGATGGATGATTGCAGTGGCATGTGGTATGGGTGGTGATGGAGTATTGCAGCGGCATGTGGTATGGTTGGTGATGGATGATTGCAGTGGCATGTGGTACGGGTGGTGATGGAGGATTGCAGCGGCATGTGGTATGGGTGGTGATGGAGGATTGCAGCAGCATGTGGCACGGATGGTGATGGAGTATTGCAGCGGCATGTGCTATGGGTGGTGATGGAGTATTGCAGAGGCATGTGGTATGGGTGGTGATGGAGGATTGCAGCGGCATGTGGTATGGGTGGTGATGGAGAATTGGAGAGGCATGTGGTATGGGTGGTGATGGAGTATTGCAGCGGCATGTGGTACGGGTGGTGATGGATGATTGCAGTGGCATGTGGTACGGGTGGTGATGGAGGATTGCAGTGGCATGTGGTATGGGTAGTGATGGAGGATTGCAGCGGAATGTGGTACGGGTGGTGATGGAGGATTGAAGCGGCATGTGGTACAGGTGGTGATGGAGGATTGCAGCTGCATGTGGTACAGGTGGTGATGGAGTATTGCAGCGGCATGTGGTATGGGTGGTGATGAAGGATTACAGCAGCATGTGAAATGGGTGGTGATGGAGTATTGCAGCAGCATGTGGTATGGGTGGTGATGGAGGATTGCAGTGGCATGTGGAATGGGTGGTGATGGCGGATTGCAGCAGCATGTGGTACGGGTGGCGATGGAGTATTGCAGCGGCATGTGGTATGGGTGGTGATGGAGGATTGCAGCAGCATGTGGTATGGGTGGCGATGGAGTATTGCAGCCGCATGCAGTATGGGTGGTGGAATATAGCAGCGGCATGTGGTATGGGTGGTGATGGAGTATTGCAGCAGCATGTGGTACGGGTGGTGATGGAGTATTGCAGCGGCATGTGGTACGGGTGGTGATGTAGTATTGCAGCGGCATGTGGTACAGGTGGTGATGGAGTATTGCAGCGGCATGTGGTATGGGTGGTGATGGAGTATTGCAGCAGCATGTGGTACGGGTGGTGATGTAGTATTGCAGCGGCATGTGGTACGGGTGGTGATGGAGTATTGCAGCGGCATGTGGTATGGGTGGTGATGGAGGATAGGAGAGGCATGTGGTACGGGTGGTGATGGAGGATTGG
Organism: Ambystoma mexicanum; assembly: GCF_040938575.1. Classification (NCBI taxonomy): domain Eukaryota; kingdom Metazoa; phylum Chordata; class Amphibia; order Caudata; family Ambystomatidae; genus Ambystoma; species Ambystoma mexicanum. Next base: position 59,048,817 of record NC_090938.1, read on the forward strand.
AGAGGCATGTGGTATGGGTGGTGATGGATGATTGCAATGGCATGTGGTATGGGTGGTGATGGATGATTGCAATGGCATGTGGTATGGGTGGTGATGGAGTATTGCAGCGGCATGTGGTATGGGTGGTGATGGAGGATTGCAGTGGCATGTGGTATGGGTGGTGATGGAGGATTGCAGCAGCATGTGGTGATGGATTATTGCAGCGGCATGTTGTATGGGTGGTGATGGAGGATTGCAGCGGCAGGTGGTACAGGTGGTGATGGAGTATTGCAGCGGCAGGTGGTATGGGTGGTGATGGAGGATTGCAGCGGCATGTGGAACGGGTGGTTATGGAGTATTGCAGCGGCTTGTGGTATGGGTGGTGATGGAGTATTGCAGCGGCATGTGGTATGGGTGGTGATGGAGGATTGCAGCGGCATGTGGTATGGGTGGTGATGAGTATTCCAGCGGCATGTGGTATGGGTGGTGAAGTATTGCAGCGGCATGTGGTATGGGTGGAGATGGAGGAAAGGAGAGGCATGTGGTACGGGTGGTGATGGAGGATTGGAGAGGCATGTGGTATGGGTGGTGATGGAGGATTGCAGCGGCATGTGGTACGGGTGGTGATGGAGGATTGAAGCGGCATGTGGTATGTGTGGTGATGGAATATTGCAGCGGCATATGGTATGTGTGGTGATGGAGGATTGCAGCAGCATGTGGTTCGTTTGGTGATGGAGGATTTCAGCGGCATGTGGTACAGGGTGTGATGGAGTATTGCGGTGGTATGGGTGGTGATGAGTATTCCAGCGGCATGTGGTATGGGTGGTGAAGTATTGCAGCGGCATGTGGTATGGGTGGAGATGGAGGAAAGGAGAGGCATGTGGTACGGGTGGTGATGGAGGATTGGAGAGGCATGTGGTACGGGTGGTGATGCAATATTGCAGCGGCATGTGGTATGGGTGGTGATGGAGGATTGGAGCAGCATGTGGTATGGGTGGTGATGCAATATTGCAGCGGCATGTGGTATGGCTGTTGATGGAGGATTGGAGCGGCATGTGGTATGGGTGGTGATGGAGGATTGCAGCGGCATGCTGTATGGGTGGTGATGGAGTATTGCTGCGGCATGTGGTACGGGTGGTGATGGAGGATTGGAGAGGCATGTGGTATGGGTGGTGATGGAGGATTGGAGAGGCATGTGGTATGGGTGGTGATGGAGTATTGCAGCAGCATGTGGTATGGGTGGTGATGGAGGATTGGAGCGGCATGTGTTATGGGTGGTGATGGAGGATTGGAGAGGCATGTGGTATGAGTGGTGATCGAGTATTGCAGCAGAATGTGGTATGGGTGATGGAGTATTGCAGCAGCATGTGGTATGGGTGTTGATGGAGGATTGGAGCGGCATGTGGTACGGGTGGTGATGGAGGATGGAAGAGGCATGTGGTATGGGTGGTGATGGAGGATTGGAGAGGCATGTGGTACAGGTGGTGATGGAGGATTGGAGAGGCATGTGGTACAGGTGGTGATGGAGGATTAGAGAGGCATAGGGTACGGGTGGTGATGGAGGATTGCAGCAGCATGTGGTATGGGTGGTGATGGAGTATTGCAGCGGCATGTGGTATGGGTGGTGATGGAGGATTGCAGTGGCATGTGGAATGGATGGTGATGGAGAATTGGAGAGGCATGTGGTATGGGTGGTGATGGAGTATTGCAGCGGCATGTGGTATGGATGGTGGAGTATTGCAGCGGAATGTGGTATGGGTGGTGATGGATTATTGCAGTGGCATGTGGTACAGGTGGTAGTGGAGTATTGCAGCAGCATGTTGTATGGGTGGTGATGGAGGATTGGAGCGGCATGTGGTATGGGTGGTGATGGAGGATTGCAGCGGCATGTGGTATGGGTGGGGATGGAGTATTGCAGCATCACGTGGTACGGGTGGTGATGGAGGATTTGAGCGGCATGTGGTATGGGTGGTGATGTAGGATTGCAGCGGCATGTGGTAACGGTGGGGATGGAGTATTGCAGCGGCATGTGGTATGGGTGGTGATGGAGGATAGGAGAGGCATGTGGTATGGGTGGTGATGGAGGATTGGAGAGGCATGTGGTACGGGTGGTGATGGAGGATTGGAGAGGCATGTGGTATGGGTGGTGATGGAGGATTGCAGCGGCATGTGGTATGGTTGGTGATGGAGTATTGCAGCGGCATGTGGTATGGGTGGTGATGGAGTATTGCAGTGGCATGTGGTATGGGTGGTGATGGAGGATTGGAGAGGCGTGTGGTACAGGTGGTGATGAAGTATTGCAGCGGCATGTGGTATAGGTGGTGATGGAGGATTGCAGCAGCATGTGGTATAGGTGGTGATGGAGGATTGCAGCGGCATGTGGTACGGGTGGCAATGGAGTATTGCTGCCGCATGCTGTATGGGTCGTGGAATATTGCAGCAGCATGTGGTATGGGTGGTGATGCAGGATTGCAGCGGCATGTGGAATGGGTGGTGATGGAGTATTGCAGCAGCATGTGGTATGGGTGGTGATGGAGTATTGCAGCGGCATGTGGTATGGGTGGTGATGGAGTATTGCAGCGGCATGTGGTACGGGTGGTGATGGAGGATTGGAGCGGCATGTGGTATGGGTGGTGATGGATGATTGCAACGGCATGTGGTATGGGTGGTGATGGATGATTGCAACGGCATGTGGTATCGGTGGTGATGGAGTATTGCAGCGGCATGTGGTATGGGTGGTGATGGAGGATTGCAGTGGCATGTGGTACGGGTGGTGATGGAGTATTGAAGTGGCATGGGGTATAGGTGGAGGATTGCAGCAGCATGTGGTACAGGTGGTGATGGAGTATTGCAGCGGCATGTGGTATGGGTGGTGATGGAGGATTGCAGTGGCATGTGGAATGGGTGGTGATGGATTATTGCAGCAGCATGTGGTACGGGTGGTGATGGAGGATTGCAGCGGCATGTGGTATGGGTGGTGATGGAGGATTGGAGAGGCATGTGGTACGGGTGGTGATGGAGGATTGGAGAGGCATGTGGTATGGGTGGTGATGGAGGATTGCAGTGGCATGTGGTACGGGTGGTGATGGAGGATTGCGGTGGCATGTGGTACGGGTGGTGATGGAGGATTGGAGAGGCATGTGGTACGGGTGGTGATGGAGGATTGCAGCGGCATGTGGTACGGGTGGTGATGGAGTATTGCAGCGGCATATGGTATGGGTGGTGATGGAGGATTGCAGCAGCATGTGGTACGGGTGGTGATGGAGGATTGCAGCGGCATGTGGTATGGGTGGTGATGGAGGATTGCAGCGGCATGTGGAATGGGTGGTGATGGAGGATTGCAGTGGCATGTGGTACGGGTGGTGATGGAGGATTGCAGCAGCATGTGGTATGGGTGGTGATGGAGCATTGAAGTGGCATGTGGTATGGGTGGTGATGGATTATTGCAGCGGCTTGTGGTATGGGTGGTGATGGAGGATTGCAGCGGCATGTGGTATGGGTGGTGATGGATTATTGCAGCGGCATGTGGTATGGGTGGTGATGGAGGATTGCAGCGGCATGTGGTATGGGTGGTGATGGAGGATTGGAGAGGCATGTGGTACCGGTGGTGATGGAGGATTGGAGAGGCATGTGGTATGGGTGGTGATGGAGTATTGCAGCGGCATGTGGTATGGCTGGTGGTGGAGGATAAGAGAGGCATGTGGTACGGGTGGTGATGGAGGACTGGAGAGGCATGTGGTATGGGTGGTGATGGATGATTGCAACAGCATGTGGTATGGGTGGTGATGGAGTATTGCAGCGGCATGTGGTATGGGTGGTGATGGAGGATTGCAGTGGAATGTGCTACGGGTGGTGATGGAGGATTGCAGCAGCATGTGGTATGGGTGGTGATGGAGTATTGCAGTGGCATGTGGTATGGGTGGTGATGGAGGATTGCAGCGGCATGTGGTACAGGTGGTGATGGAGGATAGCAGCGGCATGTGGTACAGGTGGTGATGGAGAATTGGAGAGGCATGTGGTATGGGTGGTGATGGAGGATTGGAGAGGCATGTGGTATGGGTGGTGGAGTATTGCAGCGGCATGTGGTATGGGTGGTGAACGATGATTGCAGCGGCATGTGGTATGGGTGGTGATGGAGGATTACAGCGGCATGTGGTACGGGTGGTGATGGAGGATTGGAGCGGCATGTGGTACAGGTGGTGATGGAGGATTGCAGCGGCATGTGGTATGGGTGGTGATGGAGGATTGCAGCGGCATGTGGTACGGGTGGTGATGGAGGATTGCAGCGGCATGTGGTATGGGTGGTGATGGAAGATTGCAGCAGCATGTGGTATGGGTGGTGATGGAGGAATGCAGCAGCATGTGGTATGGGTGGTGATGGATTATTGCAGCAGCATGGGGTATGGGTGGTGATGGAGGATTGCAGCGGCATGTGGTATGGGTGGTGATGGAGGATTGCAGCGGCATGTAGTACGGGTGGCGATGGAGTATTGCAGCCGCATGCAGTATGGGTGGTGGAATATTGCAGCGGCATGTGGTATGGGTGGTGATGGAGGATTGCAGTGGCATGTTGTATGGGTGGTGATGGATGATTGCAACGGCATGTGGTATGGGTGGTGATGGAGTATTGCAGTGGCATGTGGTATGGGTGGTGATGGAGGATTGCAGCAGCATGTGGTAGAGGTGGTAATGGATTATTGCAGTGGCATGTGGTATGGGTGGTGATGGAGGATTGCAGCGGCATGTGGTATGGGTGGTGATGGAGGATTGCAGCGGCATGTGTTACGGGTGGTGGAGGATTGGAGAGGCATGTGGTATGGGTGGTGATGGAGGATAGCAGCGGCATGTGGTACAGGTGGTGACGGAGGATTGCAGTGGCATGTGGTACGGGTGGTGATGGAGGATTGGAGAGGCATGTGGTATGGATGGTGGTGGAGTATTGCAGCAGCATGTGGTATGGGTGGTGGTGGAGTATTGCAGCGGCATGTGGTATGGCTGGTGATGGAGGATTGGAGCAGCATGTGGTATGGGTGGTGATGGAGGATTGGAGCAGCATGTGGCATGGGTGGTGATGGAGGATTGGAGTGGCATGTGATACGGGTGGTGATGGAGGATTGGAGAGGCATGTGGTATGGGTGGTGATGGAGTATTGCAGCGGCATGTGGTATGGGTGGTGATGGAGGATTGGAGAGGCATGTGGTACGGGTGGTGATGGAGGGTTGGAGAGGCATGTTGTATGGGTGGTGATGGAGTAGTGCAGCGGCATGTGGTACGGGTGGTGATGGAGAATTGGCACGGCATGTGGTATGGGTGGTGATGGATGATTGCAACAGCATGTGGTATGGGTGGTGATGGATGATTGCAACAGCATGTGGTATGGGTGGTGATGGAGGATTGCAGCAGCATGTTGTATGGGTGGTGATGGAGGATTGGAGAGGCATGTGGTATGGGCGGTGATGGAAGATTGCCGCGGCATGTGGTACGGGTGGTGATGGAGGATTGGAGAGGCATGTGGTATGTGTGGTGATAGAGGATTGCAGTGGCATGTGGTACAGGTGGTAATAGAGTATTGCAGCAGCATGTTGTATGGGTGGTGATGGAGGATTGGAGTGGCATGTGGTATGGGTGGTGATGGAGTATTGCAGCAGCATGTGGTATGGGAGGTGATGGTGGATTGCAGAGGCATGTGGTATGGGTGGCGATAGAGTATTGCAGCAGCATGTGGTATGGGTGGTGATGGAGTATTGCAGCGGCATGTTGTAAGGGTGGTGATGGAGTATTGCAGCATCATGTGGTAGGGGTGGTGATGGAGGATGGGAGCGGCATGTGGTATCGGTGGTGATGGAGGATTGCAGCGGCATGTGGTATGGGTGGTGATGGAGGATTGCAGCGGCATGTGGTATGGGTGGTGATGGAGTATTGCAGTGGCATGTGGTATGGGTGGTGATGGAGGATTGCAGCAGCATGTGGTACAGGTGGTGATGGAGGATTGGAGAGGCATGTGGTATGGGTGGTGATGGAAGATTGCAGCGGCATGTGGTACGGGTGGTGATGGAGGATTGGTGAGGCATGTGGTATGTGTGGTGATGGAGTATTGCAGCAGCATGTGGTATGGGTGGTGATGGAGGAATGGAGAGGCATGTCGTATGGGTGGTGATGGATTATTGCAGCAGCATGGGGTATGGGTGCTGATGGAGGATTGCAGTGGCATGTGGTATGGGTGGTGATGGAGGATTGCAGCGGCATGTGGTATGGGAGGTGATGGTGGATTGCAGAGGCATGTGGTATGGGTGGCGATAGAGTATTGCAGCAGCATGTGGTATGGGTGGTGATGGAGTATTGCAGCGGCATGTTGTAAGGGTGGTGATGGAGTATTGCAGCATCATGTGGTAGGGGTGGTGATGGAGGATGGGAGCGGCATGTGGTATCGGTGGTGATGGAGGATTGCAGCGGCATGTGGTATGGGTGGTGATGGAGGATTGCAGCGGCATGTGGTAACGGTGGAGATGGAGTATTGCAGCGGCATGTGGTATGGGTGGTGATGGAGGATTGCAGAGGCATGTGTTACGGGTGGTGGAGGATTGGAGAGGCATGTGGTATGTGTGGTGATGGAGGATAGCAGCGGCAAGTGTTACAGGTGGTGATGGAGGATTGCAGTGGCATGTGGTACGGGTGGTGATGGAGGATTGGAGGGGCATGTGGTATGGGTGGTGGTGGAGTATTGCTGCAGCATGTGGTACGGGTGGTGATGGAGTATTGCAGCAGCATGTGGTACGGGTGGTGATGGAGGATTGGAGCAGCATGTGGCATGGGTGGTGATGGAGGATTGGAGTGGCATGTGATACGGGTGGTGATGGAGGATTGGAGAGGCATGTGGTACGGGTGGTGATGGAGTATTGCAGCGGTATGTGGTATGGGTGGTGATGGAGGGTTGGAGAGGCATGTTGTATGCGTGGTGATGGAGTAGTGCAGCGGCATGTGGTAAGGGTGGTGATGGAGAATTGGAGCGGCATGTGGTATGGGTGGTGATGGATGATTGCAACGTCATGTGGTATGGGTGGTGATGGATGATCGCAACGGCATGTGGTATGGGTGGTGATGGAGTATTGCAGTGGCATGTGGTATGGGTGGTGATGGAGGATTGCAGCAGCATGTGGTACAGGTGGTGATGGAGGATTGGAGAGGCATGTGGTATGGGTGGTGATGGAAGATTGCAGCGGCATGTGGTACGGGTGGTGATGGAGGATTGGTGAGGCATGTGGTATGTGTGGTGATGGAGTATTGCAGCAGCATGTGGTATGGGTGGTGATGAAGGATTGGAGAGGCATGTGGTATGTGTGGTGATGGAGGATTTCAGCGGCATGTGGTATGGGTGGTGGAGTATTGCAGCAGCATGTGGTATGGGTGGTGATGGAGGAATGGAGAGGCATGTCGTATGGGTGGTGATGGATTATTGCAGCAGCATGGGGTATGGGTGCTGATGGAGGATTGCAGTGGCATGTGGTATGGGTGGTGATGGAGGATTGCAGCGGCATGTGGTACGGGTGGTGATAATTGCAGCCGCATGCAGTATGGGTGGTGGAATATTGCAGCAGCATGTGGTATGGGTGGTGATGGAGTATTGCAGCGGCATGTGGTATGGGTGGTGATGGAGTATTGCAGTGGCATGTGGTATGGGTGATGAGGGAGGATTGGAGAGGCATGTGGTATGGGTGGTGATGGAGGATTGGAGAGGCATGTGGTATGGGTGGTGATGGAGGATTGCAGCGGCATGTGGTATGGGTGGTGGAGTATTGCAGCGGCATGTGGTATGGGAGGTGATGGAGGATTGCAGCAGCATGTGGTACAGGTGGTGGAGTATTGCAGCAGCATGTGGTATGGGTGGTGGAGTATTGCAGCGGCATGTGGTATGGGTGGTGATGGAGGAATGGAGAGGCATGTGGTATGGGTGGTGATGGATTATTGCAGCAGCATGGGGTATGGGTGGTGATGGAGGATTGCAGTGGCATGTGGTATGGGTGGTGGAGTATTGCAGCGGCATGTGGTATGGGAGGTGATGGAGGATTGCAGCAGCATGTGGTACAGGTGGTGGAGTATTGCAGCAGCATGTGGTATGGGTGGTGGAGTATTGCAGTGGCATGTGGTATGGGTGGTGACGGAGGAATGGAGAGGCATGTGGTATGGGTGGTGATGGATTATTGCAGCAGCATGTGGTATGGGTGATGATGGAGGATTGGAGAGGCATGTGGTACAGGTGGTGATGAAGTATTGCAGCGGCATGTGGTACAGGTGGTGATGGAGGATTGCAGCATGTGGTATGGGTGGTGATGGAGGAGTGCAGTGGCATGTGGCACGGGTGGGGATGGAGGATTGGAGCGGCATGTGGTATGGGTGGTGATGCAGGATTGCAGTGGCATGTGGCACGGGTGGGGATGGAGGATTGGAGCGGCATGTGGTATGGGTGGTGATGCAGGATTGCAGTGGCATGTGGTACAGGTTGTGATGGAGGATTGGAGAGGCATGTGGTACGGGTGGTGATGGAGGATTGCAGCGGCATGTGGTACGGGTGGTGATGGAGGATTGCAGCGTCATGTGGTATGGGTGGTAATGGAGGATTGCAGCGGCATGTGGAATGGGTGGTGATGGAGGATTGCAGCGGCATGTGGTATGGGTGGTGATGGAGTATTGCAGCGGCATGTGGTATGGGAGGTGATGGAGGATTGCAGCAGCATGTGGTACAGGTGGTGGAGTATTGCAGCAGCATGTGGTATGGGTGGTGGAGTATTGCAGCGGCATGTGGTATGGGTGGTGATGGAGGAATGGAGAGGCATGTGGTATGGGTGGTGATGGAGGATTGCAGCAGCATGTGGTATGGGTGGTGATTATTGCAGCCGCATGCAGTATGGGTGGTGGAATATTGCAGCGGCATGTGGTATGGGTGGTGATGGAGGATTGGAGCGGCATGTGGTATGGTTGGTGATGGAGGATTGCAGCAGCATGTGGTATGGGTGGTGATTATTGCAGCCGCATGCAGTATGGGTGGTGGAATATTGCAGCGGCATGTGGTATGGGTGGTGATGGAGGATTGGAGCGGCATGTGGTATGGGTGGTGATGGATGATTGCAACGGCATGTGGTATGGGTGGTGATGGATGATTGCAACGGCATGTGGTACAGGAGGTGATGGTGTATTGCAGCGGCATGTGGTATGGGTGGTGATGGAGGATTGCAGTGGCATGTGGAATGGGTGGTGATGGAGGATTGCTGCATGTGGTATGGGTGGTGGAGTATTGCAGCGGCATGTGGTACGGGTGGTGATGGAGGATTGGAGAGGCATGTGGTACGGGTGGTGATGGAGGATTGGAGAGGCATGTGGTATGTGTGGTGATGGAGTATTGCAGCAGCATGTTGTACGGGTGGTGATGGAGGATTGGAGAGGCATGTGGTATGTGTGGTGATGGAGGATTGCAGCGGCATGTGGTACATGTGGTGGAGGAGGATTGCAGAGGCATGTTGTACAGGTGGTGGAAGAGGATTGCGGTGGCATGTGGTACTGGTGGTGATGGAGGATTGCAGTGGCATGTGGCACAGGTGGTAATGGAGTATTGCAGCAGCATGTTGTATGGCTGGTGATGGAGGATTGGAGCAGCATGTGGTATGGGTGGTGATGGAGGATTGCAGAGGCATGTGGTATGGGTGGTGATGGAGTATTGCAGCATCATGTGGTACGGGTGGTGATGGAGGATTGGAGCGGCATGTGGTATGGGTGGTGATGGAGGATTGCAGCAGCATGTGGTATGGTTGGTGATGGAGTATTGCAGCGGCATGTGGTATGGGTGGTGATGGAGGATTGCACCGGCATGTGGTACGGGTGGTGATGGAGGATTGCAGCGGCATGTGGTAACGGTGGTGATGGAGGATTGCAGCGGCATGTGGTACGGGTGGTGATGGAGGATTGCAGCGGCATGTGGTATGGTTGATGGAGGATTGGAGAGGCATGTGGTATGGGTGGTGATGGAGGATTGGAGAGGCATGTGGTATGGGTGGTGATGGAGGATTGCAGCGGCATGTGGTACGGGTGGTGATGGAGGATTGCAGCGGCATGTGGTATTGGTGGTGATGGAGGATTGCAGCGGCATGTGGTATGGATGGTGATGGAGGATTGCAGCGGCATGTGGTACGGGTGGTGATGGAGGATTGCAGCGGCATGTGGTACGGGGGGTGATGGAGGATGGCAGCGGCATGTGGTACGGGTGGTTATGGAGTATTGCAGCAGCATGTGGTACAGTTGGAGTATTGCAGCAGCATGTGGTATGGGTGGTGATGGAGTATTGCAGTGGCATGTGGTATGGGTGGTGATGGAGGATTGGAGAGGCATGTGGTACAGGTGGTGATGAAGTATTGCAGCCGCATGCGGTATGGGTCGTGGAATATTGCAGCGGCATGTGGTATGGGTGGTGATGCAGGATTGCAGTGGCATGTGGTACGGGTGGTGATGGAGGATTGGAGCGGCATGTGGTATGGGTGGTGATGCAGGATTGCAGTGGCATGTGGTACAGGTGGTGATGGAGGATTGGAGAGGCATGTGGTACGGGTGGTGATGGAGGATTGCAGCGGCATGTGGTATGGGTGGTGATGGAGGATTGCAGCTGCATATGGTACGGGTGGTGATGGAGGATTGCAGCGGCATGTGGTATGGGTGGTGATGGAGGATTGCAGCGGCATGTGGAATGGGTGGTGATGGAGTATTGCAGCAGCATGTGGTATGGGTGGTGATGGAGTATTGCAGCAGCATGTGGTACGGGTGGTGATGGAGGATTGCAGCGGCATGTGGTACGAGTGGTGATGGAGGATTGCAGTGGCATGTGGTATGGGTGGTGATGTAGTATTGCAGCGGCATGTGGTATGGGTGGTGATGTAGTATTGCAGCGGCATGTGGTACGGGTGGTGATGGAATATTGCAGTGGCATGTGGTACAGGTGGTCATAGAGGATTGGAGCAGCATGTGGTACTGGTGGTGATGGAGGATGGAAGAGGCATGTGGTATGGGTGGTGATGGAGTACTGCAGTGGTATGGGTGGTGATTGAGGATTGGAGAGGCATGTGGTATGGGTGGTGATGGAGGATTGCAGTGGCATGTGTTACGGGTGGTAATGGAGGATTGGAGTGGCATGTGGTATGGGTGGTGATGGAGTATTGCAGCAGCATGTGGTATGGGTGGTGATGGAGGATTGCAGCGGCATGTGGTACAGGTGGTGATGGAGGATAGCAGCGGCATGTGGTACGTGTGGTGATGGAGAATTGGAGAGGCATGTGGTATGGCTGGTGATGGAGAATTGGAGAGGCATGTGGTATGGGTGGTGATGGAGGATTGCAGCGGCATGTGGTACGGGTGGTGATGGAGGATTGGAGCGGCATGTGGTACAGGTGGTTATGGAGGATTGGAGAGGCATGTGGTACGGGTGGTGATGGAGGATTGGAGAGGCATGTTGTATGGGTGGTGATGGAGGATTGCAGCGGCATGTGGTACGTTTGGTGATGGAGGATTGCAGCGGCATGTGGTACAGGTGGTGATGGAGTATTGCGGTGGCATGTGGTACGGGTGGTAATGGAGTATTACAGCAGCATGTGGTATGGGTGGTGATGGAGGATTGGAGCAGCATGTGGTATGGGTGGTGATGGAGTATTGCAGCGGCATGTGGTATGGCTGGTGATCGAGGATTGGAGCAGCATGTGGAATGGGTGGTGATGGAGGCTTGCAGTGGCATGCTGTATGGGTGGTGATGGAGGATTGCAGCGGCATGTGGTACAGGTGGTGATGGAGGATTGCAGCGGCATGTGGTACGGGTGGTGATGGAGGATTGGAGAGGCATGTGGTATGGGTGGTGATGGAGGATTGGAGACGCATGTGGTATGAGTGGTGATGGAGTATTGCAGTGGCATGTGGTATGGGTGGTGATGGAGGATTACAGCAGCATGTGGTACGGGTGGTGATGGAGGATTGCAGCGGCATGTGGTATGGGTGGTGATGGAGGATTGCAGCGGCATGTGGTATGAGTGGTGATGTAGTATTGCAGCAGCATGTGCTGATGGAGGATTGCAGCGGCATGTGGTATGGGTGGTGATGGAGGATTGCAGCGGCATGTGGTACGGGTGGTGATGGAGGATTACAGCAGCATGTGGTACGGGTGGTGATGGAGGATTGCAGCGGCATGTGGTACAGGTGGTGATGGAGGATTGGAGAGGCATGTGGTATGGGTGGTGATGGAGTACTGCAGCGGCATGTGGTATGGGTGGTGATGGAGGATTGCAGCGACATGTGCTATGGGTGGTGATGGAGGATTGCAGCGGCATGTGGTATGGGTAGTGATGGAGTATTGCAGCAGCATGTGGCCTGGGTGGTGATGGAGTATTGCAGCGGCATGTGGTACGGGTGGTGATGGATGATTGCAGCGGCATGTGTACGGGTGGTGATGGAGGATTGCAGCGGCATGTGGTATGGGTGGTGATGGAGGATTGCAGCGGCATGTGGTATGAGTGGTGATGTAGTATTGCAGCGGCATGTGCTCATGGAGGATTGCAGCGGCATGTGGTACGGGTGGTGATGGAGTATTGCAGTGGCATGTGGTACGGGTGGTGATGGAGGATTGGAGAGGCATGTGGTACGGGTGGTGATGGAGGATTGCAGTGGCATGTGTTACGGGTGGTAATGGAGGATTGGAGCGGCATGTGGTATGGGTGGTGATGGAGGATTGGAGAGGCATGTGGTACGTTTGGTGATGGAGGATTGCAGCGGCATGTGGTACAGGTGGTGATGGAGGATAGCAGCGGCATGTGGTACGGGTGGTGATGGAGAATTGGAGAGGCATGTGGTATGAGTGGTGATGGATGATTGGAGAGGCATGTGGTATGGGTGGTGATGGAGGATTGGAGCGGCATGTGGTACAGGTGGTTATGGATGATTGCAGCGGCATGTGGTACCGGTGGTGATGGAGGATTGGAGCGGCATGTGGTACAGGTGGTTATGGAGAATTGGAGAGGCATGTGGTACGGGTGGTGATGGAGGATTGCAGCGGCATGTGGTACGGGCAGTGATGGAGGATTGGAGCGGAATGTGGTACAGGTGGTTATGGAGGATTGCGGTGGCATGTGGTACGGGTGGTGATCGAGTATTGCAGCAGCATGTGGTATGGGTGGTGATGTAGGATTGGAGCAGCATGTGGTATGGCTGGTGATGGAGGATTGCAGCGGCATGTTGTATGGGTGGTGATGGAGTATTGCTCTGGCATGTGGTACGGGTGGTGATGGAGTATTGCCGCGGCATGGGTGGTGATGGAGGATTGGAGTGACATGTGATACGGGTGGTGGAGGATTGGAGAGGCATGTGGTACGGGTGGTGATGGAGGATTGCAGCAGCATGTGGTATGGGTGGTGATGGAGGATTGGAGTGGCATATGGTACGGGTGGTGATGGAGGACGGAAGAGGCATGTGGTATGGGTGGTGATCGAGGATTACAGCAGCATGTGGTATGGGTGGTGATGGAGGATTGGAGCAGCATGTGGTATGGGTGGTGATGGAGTATTGCAGCGGCATGTGGTATGGCTGGTGATCGAGGATTGGAGCAGCATGTGGAATGGGTGGTGATGGAGGATTGCAGTGGCATGCTGTATGGGTGGTGATGGAGGATTGCAGCGGCATGTGGTATGGGTGGTGATGGAGGATTGCAGCGGCATGTGGTACAGGTGGTGATGGAGGATTGCAGCGGCATGTGGTACGGGTGGTGATGGAGGATTGGAGAGGCATGTGGTATGGGTGGTGATGGAGGATTGGAGACGCATGTGGTATGAGTGGTGATGGAGTATTGCAGCAGAATGTGGTACGGGTGGTGATGGAGTATTGCAGCGGCATGTGGTATGGGTGGTGATGGAGTATTGCAGTGGCATGTGGTACGGGTGGTGATGGAGGATTGCAACGGCATGTGCTATGGGTGGTGATGGAGTATTGCAGAGGCATGTGGTATGGGTGGTGATGGAGGATTACAGCAGCATGTGGTACGGGTGGTGATGGAGGATTGCAGCGGCATGTGGTACAGGTGGTGATGGAGGATTGGAGAGGCATGTGGTATGGGTGGTGATGGAGTACTGCAGCGGCATGTGGTATGGGTGGTGATGGAGGATTGCAGCGACATGTGCTATGGGTGGTGATGGAGGATTGCAGCGGCATGTGGTATGGGTAGTGATGGAGTATTGCAGCAGCATGTGGCCTGGGTGGTGATGGATGATTGCAGCGGCATGTGTACGGGTGGTGATGGATGATTGCAGCGGCATGTGTACGGGTTGTGATGGAGGATTGCAGCGGCATGTGGTATGGGTGGTGATGGAGGATTGCAGCGGCATGTGGTATGAGTGGTGATGTAGTATTGCAGCGGCCTGTGCTGATGGAGGATTGCAGCGGCATGTGGTATGGGTGGTGATGGAGGATTGCAGCGGCATGTGGTACGGGTGGTGATGGAGGATTGCAGCGGCATGTGGCATGGGTGGTGATGGAGTATTGCAGCGGCATGTGGTATGGGTGGTGATGTAGTATTGCAGCGGCATGTGGTATGGGTGGTGATGGAGTATTGCAGTGGCATGTGGTACGGGTGGTGATGGAGGATTGGAGAGGCATGTGGTACGGGTGGTGATGGAGGATTGCAGTGGCATGTGTTACGGGTGGTAATGGAGGATTGGAGCGGCATGTGGTATGGGTGGTGATGGAGGATTGGAGAGGCATGTGGTACGTTTGGTGATAGAGGATTGCAGCGGCATGTGGTACAGGTGGTGATGGAGGATAGCAGCGGCATGTGGTACGGGTGGTGATGGAGAATTGGAGAGGCATGTGGTATGAGTGGTGATGGATGATTGGAGAGGCATGTGGTATGGGTGGTGATGGAGTATTGCAGCGGCATGTGGTACGGGTGGTGATGGATGATTGCAGCGGCATGTGGTACCGGTGGTGATGGAGGATTGGAGCGGCATGTGGTACAGGTGGTTATGGAGAATTGGAGAGGCATGTGGTACGGGTGGTGATGGAGGATTGCAGCGGCATGTGGTACGGGCAGTGATGGAGGATTGGAGCGGAATGTGGTACAGGTGGTTATGGAGGATTGCGGTGGCATGTGGTATGGGTGGTGATCGAGTATTGCAGCAGCATGTGGTATGGGTGGTGATGTAGGATTGGAGCAGCATGTGGTATGGCTGGTGATGGAGGATTGCAGCGGCATGCTGTATGGGTGGTGATGGAGTATTGCTCTGGCATGTGGTACGGGTGGTGATGGAGTATTGCCGCGGCATGGGTGGTGATGGAGGATTGGAGTGACATGTGATACGGGTGGTGGAGGATTGGAGAGGCATGTGGTACGGGTGGTGATGGAGGATTGCAGCAGCATGTGGTATGGGTGGTGATGGAGGATTGGAGTGGCATATGGTATGGGTGGTGATGGAGGACGGAAGAGGCATGTGGTATGGGTGGTGATCGAGGATTGCAGCGGCATGTTGTATGGGTGGTGATGGACTAGTGCAGCGGCATGTGGTATGGGTGGTGGAGTATTGCAGCAGCATGTGGTATGGGTGGTGATGGAGTATTGCAACGGCATGTGGTATGGGTGGTGATGGAGTACTGCAGAGGCATGTGGTATGGGTGGTGATGGAGGATTGCAGTGGCATGTGCTATGGGTGGTGATGGAGTATTGCAGAGGCATGTGGTACAGGTGGTGATGGAGGATTGCAGTGGCATGTGGTACAGGTGGTGATGGAGGATTGCAGCGGCATGTGGTATGGGTGGTGATGGAGAATTGGAGAGGCATGTTCTATGGGTGGTGATGGAGTATTGCAGCGGCATGTGGTATGGGTGGTGATGGAGTATTGCAGCGGCATGTGGTACGGGTGGTGATGGATGATTGCAGTGGCATGTGGTACGGGTGGTGATGGAGGATTGCAGTGGCATGTGGTATGGGTAGTGATGGAGGATTGCAGCGGCATGTGGTACGGGTGGTGATGGAGGATTGGAGCGGCATGTGGTACAGGTGGTGATGGAGGATTGGAGAGGCATGTGGTACGGGTGGTGATGGAGGATTGCAGCGGCATGTGGTACAGGTGGTGATGGAGTATTGCAGCGGCATGTGGTATGGGTGGTGATGAAGGATTGCAGCAGCATGTGGAATGGGTGGTGATGGAGTATTGCAGCAGCATGTGGTATGGGTGGTGATGGAGGATTGCAGTGGCATGTGGTATGGGTGGTGATGGCGGATTGCAGCGGCATGTGGTACGGGTGGCGATGGAGTATTGCAGCGGCATGTGGTATGGGTGGCGATGGAGTATTGCAGCCGCATGCAGTATGGGTGGTGGAATATAGCAGCGGCATATGGTATGGGTGGTGATGGAGTATTGCAGCGGCATGTGGTATGGGTGGTGATGGAGGATTGCAGCGGCATGTGGTATGGGTGGTGATGAGAATTCCAGCGGCATGTGGTATGGGTGGTGGAGTATTGCAGCGGCATGTGGTATGGGTGGTGATGGATGATTGCAGCAGCATGTGGTACGGGTGGTGATGGAGTATTGCAGCGGCATGTGGTATGGGTTTTGATGGAGGATAGGAGAGGCATGTGGTACGGGTGGTGATGGAGGATTGGAGAGGCATGTGGTATGGGTGGTGATGGATGATTGCAGTGGCATGTGGTATGGGTGGTGATGGATGATTGCAATGGCATGTGGTATGGGTGGTGATGGAGTATTGCAGCGGCATGTGGTATGGGTGGTGATGGAGGATTGCAGTGGCATGTGGTATGGGTGGTGATGGAGGATTGCAGCAGCATGTGGTATGGGTGGTGATGGAGTATTGCAGCGGCATGTGGTATGGGTGGTGATGGAGGATTGCAGCGGCAGGTGGTACAGGTGGTGATGGAGTATTGCAGCGGCAGGTGGTATGGGTGGTGATGGAGGATTGCAGCGGCATGTGGAACGGGTGGTGATGGAGTATTGCAGCGGCATGTGGTATGGGTGGTGATGGAGTATTGCAGCGGCATGTGGTATGGGTGGTGATGGAGGATTGCAGCGGCATGTGGTATGGGTGGTGATGAGAATTCCAGCGGCATGTGGTATGGGTGGTGGAGTATTGCAGCGGCATGTGGTATGGGTGGAGATGTAGGAAAGGAGAGGCATGTGGTACGGGTGGTGATGGAGGATTGGAGAGGCATGTGGTATGGGTGGTGATGGAGGATTGCAGCGGCATGTGGTACGGGTGGTGATGGAGGATTGGAGCGGCATGTGGTACGGGTGGTGATGGAGGATTGCAGTGGCATGTGGTACAGGTGGTAATCGAGTATTGCAGCAGCATGTGGTATGGGTGGTGATGCAGTATTGCCGCGGCATGTGGTATGGCTGTTGATGGAGGATTGGAGGGGCATGTGGTATGGGTGGTGATGGAGGATTGCAGCGGCATGCTGTATGGGTGGTGATGAGGATTAGAGAGGCATGTGGTATGGGTGGTGATGGAGGATTGGAGAGGCATGTGGTATGGGTGGTGATGGAGTATTGCAGCAGCATGTGGTATGGGTGGTGATGGAGGATTGGAGCGGCATGTGTTATGGGTGGTGATGGAGGATTGGAGCGGCATGTGGTATGTGTGGTGATGGAGTATTGCAGCGGCATATGGTATGTGTGGTGATGGAGGATTGCAGCAGCATGTGGTACGTTTGGTGATGGAGGATTGCAGCGGCATGTGGTACAGGGTGTGATGGAGTATTGCGGTGGCATGTGGTACGGGTGGTGATGGAGGATTGGAGAGGCATGTGGTACGGGTGGTGATGGAGGATTGCAGTGGCATGTGGTACAGGTGGTAATCGAGTATTGCAGCAGCATGTGGTATGGGTGTTGATGGAGGATTGGAGCAGCATGTGGTATGGGTGGTGATGCAGTATTGCCGCGGCATGTGGTATGGCTGTTGATGGAGGATTGGAGCGGCATGTGGTAGGGGTGGTGATGGAGGATTGCAGCGGCATGCTGTATGGGTGGTGATGGAGGATTAGAGAGGCATGTGGTATGGGTGGTGATGGAGGATTGGAGAGGCATGTGGTATGGGTGGTGATGGAGTATTGCAGCAGCATGTGGTATGGGTGGTGATGGAGGATTGGAGCGGCATGTGTTATGGGTGGTGATGGAGGATTGGAGAGGCATGTGGTATGAGTGGTGATGGAGTATTGCAGCAGAATGTGGTATGGGTGATGGAGTATTGCAGCAGCATGTGGTATGGGTGGTGATGGAGGATTGGAGCGGCATGTGGTATGGGTGGTGATGGAGGATGGAAGACGCATGTGGTATGGGTGGTGATGGAGGATTGGAGAGGCATGTGGTACAGGTGGTGATGGAGGATTGGAGAGGCATGTGGTACAGGTGGTGATGGAGGATTAGAGAGGCATAGGGTACGGGTGGTGATTAAGGATTGCAGTGGCATGTGTTATGGGTGGTAATGGAGGATTGGAGCGGCATGTGGTATGGGTGGTGATGGATGATTGCAGCGGCATGTGGTACGGGTGGTGATGGAGTATTGCAGCGGCATGTGATATGGGTGGTGATGGAGTATTGCAGCGGCATGTGGTATGGGTGGTGATGGAGGATTGCAGCGGCATGTGGTATGGGTGGTGATGGAGGATTGCAGTGGCATGTGGTACGAGTGGTGATGGAGGATTGGAGCAGCATGTGGTATGGGTGGTGATGGAGGATTGCAGCGGCATGTGGTACAGGTGGTGATGGAGTATTGCAGTGGCATGTGGTATGGGTGGTGATGGAGGATTGCAGTGACATGTGCTATGGGTGGTGATGGAGGATTGCAGCGGCATGTGGAATGGGTAGTGATGGAGTATTATAGCAGCATGTGGTCTGGGTGGTGATGGAGTATTGCAGTGGCATGTGGTACGGGTGGTGATGGATGATTGCAGCGGCATGTGTACGGGTGGTGATGGAGGATTGCAGCGGCATGTGGTATGGGTGGTGATGGAGGATTGCAGTGGCATGTGGTACGGGTGGTGATGGAGGATTGCAGCGGCATGTGGTATGGGTCGTGATGGAGGA
The DNA here is from genome assembly GCF_040938575.1 of Ambystoma mexicanum. Classification (NCBI taxonomy): domain Eukaryota; kingdom Metazoa; phylum Chordata; class Amphibia; order Caudata; family Ambystomatidae; genus Ambystoma; species Ambystoma mexicanum. The sequence goes on from NC_090938.1 coordinate 59,067,902, forward strand.
TTGCAGCGGCATGTGGTATGGGTGGTGATGGATGATTGCATTGGCATGTGGTACGAGTGGTGATGGAGGATTGCAGCGGCATGTGGTATGGGTCGTGATGGAGGATTGCAGCGGCATGTGGTATGGGTGGTGATGGATGATTGCAGCGGCATGTGTACGGGTGGTGATGGAGGATTGCAGCAGCATGTGGTATGGGTGGTGATGGAGGATTGCAGCGGCATGTGGTACGGGTGGTGATGGAGGATTGCAGCGGCATGTGGTATGGGTCGTGATGGAGGATTGCAGCGGCATGTGGTATGGGTGGTGATGGATGATTGCATTGGCATGTGGTACGAGTGGTGATGGAGGATTGCAGCAGCATGTGGTATGGGTGGTGATGGAGGATTGCAGCGGCATGTGGTATGAGTGGTGATGTAGTATTGCAGCGGCATGTGGTGATGGAGGATTGCAGCAGCATGTGGTATGGGTGGTGATGGAGGATTGCAGCAGCATGTGGTACGGGTGGTGATGGAGGATTGCAGCGGCATGTGGTATGGGTGGTGATGGAGTATTGCAGCGGCATGTGGAATGGGTGGTGATGTAGTATTGCAGCGGCATGTGGTACAGGTGGTGATGGAGTATTGCAGTGGCATGTGGTACGGGTGGTGATGGAGGATTGGAGAGGCATGTGGTACGGGTGGTGATGGAGGATTGCAGTGGCATGTGTTACGGGTGGTAATGGAGGATTGGAGCGGCATGTGGTATGGGTGGTGATGGAGGATTGGAGAGGCATGTGGTACGTTTGGTGATGGAGGATTGCAGCGGCATGTGGTATGTGTGGTGATGGAGGATTGCCACGGCATGTGGTACAGGTGGTGATGGAGGATTGAGGTGGCATGTGGTACGGGTGGTGATCGAGTATTGCAGCAGCATGTGGTATGGATGGTGATGTAGGATTGGAGCTGCATATGGTATGGCTGGTGATGGAGGATTGCAGCGGCATGCTGTATGGGTGGTGATGGAGTATTGCTCTGGCATGTGGTACGGGTGGTGATGGAGTATTGCCGCGGCATGGATGGTGATGGAGGATTGGAGTGACATGTGATACAGGTGGTGGAGGATTGGAGAGGCATGTGGTACGCGTGGTGATGGAGGATTGCAGCAGCATGTGGTATGGGTGGTGATGGAGTGGTGCAGCGGCATGTGGTATGCGTGGTGGAGTATTGCAGCAGCATGTGGTATGGGTGGTGATGGAGTATTGCAGAGGTATGTGGTATGGGTGGTGATGGAGGATTGCAGTGGCATATGGTACGGGTGGTGATGGAGGATGGAAGAGGCATGTGGTATGGGTGGTGATGGAGGATTGCAGCGGCATGTTGTATGGGTGGTGATGGAGTGGTGCAGCGGCATGTGGTATGGGTGGTGGAGTATTGCAGCAGCATGTGGTATGGGTGGTGATGGAGTATTGCAGAGGTATGTGGTATGGGTGGTGATGGAGGATTGCAGTGGCATGTGGTACGGGTGGTGATGGAGGATTGCAGAGGCATGTGGTATGGGTGGTGATGGAGTATTGCAGTGGCATGTGGTATGGGTGGTGATGGAGGATTGCAGCAGCATGTGGTACAGGTGGTGATGGAGTATTGCAGCTGCATGTGGTATGGGTGGTGTAGTATTGCAGCGGAATGTGGTATGAGTGGTGGAGTATTGCAGCAGCATGTGGTATGGGTGGTGATGGAGGATTGCAGTGGCATGTGGTACAGGTGGTAATGGAGTATTGCAGCAGCATGTGGTATGGGTGGTGATGGAGGAATGGAGCAGCATGTGGTATGGGTGGTGATGGAGTATTGCAGTGGCATGTGGTATGGCTGGTGATGGAGGATTGGAGTGGCATGTGGTATGGGTGGTGATGGAGGATTGGAGAGGCATGTGGTATGGGTTCTGATGGAGGGTTGGAGAGGCATGTGGTATGGGTGGTGTTGGAGGATTGCAGAGGCATGTGGTACAGGTGGTGATGGAGGATTGCAGTGGCATGTGGTACAGGTGGTGATGGAGGATTGCAGCAGCATGTGGTACAGGTGGTGATGCAGGATTGGAGCGGCATGTGGTACAGGTGGTGATGGATGATTGCAGTGGCATGTGGTATGGGTGGTGATGGAGTATTGCAGCGGCATGTGGTATGGTTGGTGATGGATGATTGCAGTGGCATGTGGTACGGGTGGTGATGGAGGATTGCAGCGGCATGTGGTATGGGTGGTGATGGAGGATTGCAGCAGCATGTGGCACGGATGGTGATGGAGTATTGCAGCGGCATGTGCTATGGGTGGTGATGGAGTATGGCAGAGGCATGTGGTATGGGTGGTGATGGAGGATTGCAGCAGCATGTGGTATGGGTGGTGATGGAGAATTGGAGAGGCATGTGGTATGGGTGGTGATGGAGTATTGCAGCGGCATGTGGTACGGGTGGTGATGGATGATTGCAGTGGCATGTGGTACGGGTGGTGATGGAGGATTGCAGTGGCATGTGGTATGGGTAGTGATGGAGGATTGCAGCGGCATGTGGTACGGGTGGTGATGGAGGATTGGAGCGGCATGTGGTACAGGTGGTGATGGAGGATTGGAGAGGCATGTGGTACGGGTGGTGATGCAGGATTGCAGCGGCATGTGGTACAGGTGGTGATGGAGTATTGCAGCGGCATGTGGTATGGGTGGTGGAATATAGCAGCGGCATGTGGTATGGGTGGTGATGGAGTATTGCAGCAGCATGTGGTACGGGTGGTGATGGAGTATTGCAGCGGCATGTGGTACGGGTGGTGATGTAGTATTGCAGCGGCATGTGGTACGGGTGGTGATGGAGTATTGCAGCGGCATGTGGTACGGGTGGTGATGGAGTATTGCAGCGGCATGTGGTATGGGTGGTGATGGAGGATAGGAGAGGCATGTGGTACAGGTGGTGATGGAGGATTGGAGAGGCATGTGGTATGGGTGGTGATGGATGATTGCAATGGCATGTGGTATGGGTGGTGATGGATGATTGCAATGGCATGTGGTATGGGTGGTGATGGAGTATTGCAGCGGCATGTGGTATGGGTGGTGATGGAGGATTGCAGTGGCATGTGGTATGGGTGGTGATGGAGGATTGCAGCGGCATGTGGTACGGGTGGTGATGGAGGATTGCAGCGGCAGGTGGTACAGGTGGTGATGGAGTATTGCAGCGGCAGGTGGTATGGGTGGTGATGGAGGATTGCAGCGGCATGTGGAACGGGTGGTGATGGAGGATTGCAGCCGCATGTGGTATGGGTGGTGATGAGTATTCCAGCGGCATGTGGTATGGGTGGTGATGGAGGATTGCAGCCGCATGTGGTATGGGTGGTGATGAGTATTCCAGCGGCATGTGGTATGGGTGGTGGAGTATTGCAGCGGCATGTGGTATGGGTGGAGATGGAGGAAAGGAGAGGCATGTGGTACGGGTGGTGATGGAGGATTGGAGAGGCATGTGGTATGGGTGGTGATGGAGGATTGCAGCGGCATGTGGTACGGGTGGTGATGGAGGATTGGAGCGGCATGTGGTATGTGTGGTGATGGAGGATTGCAGCAGCATGTGGTACGTTTGGTGATGGAGGATTGCAGTGGCATGTGGTACAGGGTGTGCTGGAGTATTGCGGTGGCATGTGGTACGGGTGGTGATGGAGGATTGGAGAGGCATGTGGTACGGGTGGTTATGGAGGATTGCAGTGGCATGTGGTACAGGTGGTAATCGAGTATTGCAGCAGCATGTGGTATGGGTGGTGATGGAGGATTGGAGCAGCATGTGGTATGGGTGGTGATGCAGTATTGCAGCGGCATGTGGTATGGCTGTTGATGGAGGATTGCAGCGGCATGCTGTATGGGTGGTGATGGAGTATTGCTGCGGCATGTGGTACGGGTGGTGATGGAGGATTGGAGCGGCATGTGGTATGGGTGGTGATGGAGGATTGGAGAGGCATGTGGTATGAGTGGTGATGGAGTATTGCAGCAGAATGTGGTATGGGTGGTGATGGAGGATTGGAGCGGCATGTGGTACGGGTGGTGATGGAGGATGGAAGAGGCATGTGGTATGGGTGGTGATGGAGGATTGGAGAGGAATGTGGTACAGGTGGTGATGGAGGATTGGAGAGGCATGTGGTACAGGTGGTGATGGAGGATTAGAGAGGCATAGGGTACGGGTGGTGATTGAGGATTGCAGTGGCATGTGTTATGGGTGGAAATGGAGGATTGGAGCGGCATGTGGTATGGGTGGTGATGGATGATTGCAGCGGCATGTGGTACGGGTGGTGATGGAGTATTGCAGCGGCATGTGATATGGGTGGTGATGGAGTATTGCAGCGGCATGTGGTATGGGTGGTGATGGAGTGTTGCAGTAGCATGTGGTATGGGTGGTGATGGAGGATTGCAGCGGCATGTGGTACAGGTGGTGATGGAGTATTGCAGTGGCATGTGGTATGGGTGGTGATGGAGGATTGCAGCGGCATGTGGAATGGGTGGTGATGAAGTATTGCAGCAGCATGTCGTATGGGTGGTGATGGAGGATTGCAGCAGCATGTGGTATGGGTCGTGATGGAGGATTGCAGCGGCATGTGGTATGGGTGGTGATGGAGGATTGCAGCGGCATGTGGTACGGGTGGTGATGGAGGATTGCAGCAGCATGTGGTACGGGTGGTAATGGAGGATTGCAGCGGCATGTGGTATGGGTGGTGATGGAGGATTGCAGCGGCATGTGGTACGGGTGGTGATGGAGGATTGCAGCAGCATGTGGTACGGGTGGTGATGGAGTATTGCAGTGTGGTATGGGTGGTGATGGAGTATTGCAGCGGCATGTGGTATGGGTGGTGATGGAGGATTGCAGCAGCATGTGGAACAGGTGATGGAGTATTGCAGCAGCATGTGGTATGGGTGGTGATGGAGTATTGCAGCGGCATGTGGGATGGGTGGTGATGGAGTATTGCAGCGGCATGTGGTATGGGTGGTGATGGAGGATTGCAGCAGCATGTGGTATGGGTGGTGATGGAGGATTGCAGCGGCATGTGGTACGGGTGGTGATGGAGGATTGCAGATGCTTGTGGTATGGGTGGTGATGGAGGATTGCAGCAGCATGTGGTATGGTTGGTGATGGAGGATTGCAGCAGCATGTGGTATGGGTGGTGATGGGGGATTGCAGCGGCATGTGGTACGGGTGGTGATGGAGTATTGAAGTGGCATGTGGTATGGGTGGTGATGGAGGATTGCAGTGGCATGTGGCACAGGTGGTGGAGTATTGCAGTGGCATGTGCTATGGGTGGTGATGTGGGATTGGAGCGGCATGTGGTATGGGTGGTGATGGAGTATTGCAGTGGCATGTGGTATGGGTGGTGATGGAGTATTGCAGCGGCATGTGGTATGGGTGGTGATGGAGGATAGGAGAGGCATGTGGTACGGGTGGTGATGGAGGATTGGAGACGCATTTGGTATGGATGGTGATGGAGGATTGCAGCGGCATGTGGTACGGGTGGTGATGGAGGATTGTAGAGGCATGTGGTATGTGTGGTGATGGAGTATTGCAGTGGCATGTGGTAAGTTTGGTGATGGAGGATTGCAGCGGCATGTGGTACAGGTGGTGATGGAGGATTGCAGTGGCATGTGGTATGGTGGTGATGGAGTATTGGAGAGGCATGTGGTACAGGTGGTGATGGAGGATTGGAGAGGCATGTGGTATGGGTGGTGATGGAGTATTGCAGCGGCATGTGGTACGGGTGGTGATGGAGTAGTGCAGCGGAATGTGGTACGTGTGGTGGAGTATTGCAGCATCATGTGGTATGGGTGGTGATGGAGGATTGGAGCGGCATGTGGTACAGTTGATGGAGTATTGCAGCGGCATGTGCTATGGGTGGTGATGGATTATTGCAGCAGCATGGGGTATGGGTAGTGATGGAGGATTGCAGCGGCATGTGGTATGGGTGGTGATGGAGTATTGCAGCGGCATGTGGTATGGGTCGTGATGGAGGATTGCAGCGGCATGTGGTGTGGGTGGTGATGGAGTATTGCAGCAGCATGTGGTATGGGTGGTGATGGAGGATTGGAGTGGCATGTTGTATGGGTGGTGATGGAGGATTGCAGAGGCATGTGGCACAGGTGGTGATGGAGTATTGCAGCAGCATGTGGTATGGGTGGTGATGGAGGATTGCAGCGGCATGTGGTATGGGTGGTGATGTAGGATTGCAGATGCATGTGGTATGGGTGGCAATGGAGTATTGCAGCAGCATGTGGTATGGGTGGTGATGGAGGATTGCAGCAGAATGTGGTATGGTAAGTGATGGAGTATTGCAGTGACATGTGGTATGGGTGGTGATGGAGTATTGCAGCATCATGTGGTATGGGTGGTGATGGAGGATTGCAGTGGCATGTGGTATGGGTGGTGATGGAGTATTTCAGCAGCATGTGGTACGGGTGGTGATGGTGTATTGCAGCAGCATGTGGTATGGGTGGTGATGGAGGATTGCAGTGGCATGTGGTATGGGTGGTGATGGAGTATTTCAGCAGCATGTGGTACGGGTGGTGATGGTGTATTGAAGCAGCATGTGGTACAGGTGGCGGAGTATTGCAGCAGCATGTGGAATGGGTGGTGATGGAGGATTGGAGCGGCATGTGGTACAGGTGGTGATGGAGGATTGGAGAGGCATGTGGTATGGGTGGTGATGGAGGATTGCAGCGGCATGTGGTATGGGTGGTAATGGAGGATTGCAGTGGCATGTGGTATGGGTGGTGATGGAGGATTGCAGCGGCATGTGGTACGGGTGGTGATGGAGGATTGCAGTGTGGTATGGGTGGTGATGGAGGATTGCAGCAGCATGTGGTATGGGTGGTGATGGAGTATTGCAGCGGTACGTGGTATGGGTGGTGATGGAGGATAGGAGAGGCATGTGGTACGGGTGGTGATGGAGGATTGGAGACGCATTTGGTATGGGTGGTGATGGAGGATTGCAGCGGCATGTGGTATGGGTGGTGATGGAGGATTCGAGAGGCATGTGGTATGTGTGGTGATGGAGTATTGCAGCAGCATGTGGTACGTTTGGTGATGGAAGATTGCAGCGGCATGTGGTATGGTGGTGATCGAGGATTGTAGAGGCATGTGGTACAGGTGGTGATGGAGGATTGGAGAGGCATGTGGTACGGGTGGTGATGGAGTATTGCAGCGGCATGTGGTACGGGTGGTGATGGAGTAGTGCAGCGGAATGTGGTACGGGTGGTGGAGTATTGCAGCATCATGTGGTATGGGTGGTGATGGAGGATTGCAGTGGCATGTGGAACGGATGGTGATGGAGAATTGGAGAGGCATGTGGTATGGGTGGTGATGGAGTATTGCAGCGGCATGTGGTATGGATGGTGGAGTATTGCAGCGGAATGTGGTATGGGTGGTGATGGATTATTGCAGTGGCATGTGGTACAGGTGGTAGTGGAGTATTGCAGCAGCATGTTGTATGGGTGGTGATGGAGGATTGGAGCGGCATGTGGTATGGGTGGTGATGGAGGATTGCAGCGGCATGTGGTATGGGTGGGGATGGAGTATTGCAGCATCACGTGGTACGGGTGGTGATGGAGGATTTGAGCGGCATGTGGTATGGGTGGTGATGTAGGATTGCAGCGGCATGTGGTAACGGTGGGGATGGAGTATTGCAGCGGCATGTGGTATGGGTGGTGATGGAGGATAGGAGAGGCATGTGGTATGGGTGGTGATGGAGGATTGGAGAGGCATGTGGTACGGGTGGTGATGGAGGATTGGAGAGGCATGTGGTATGGGTGGTGATGGAGGATTGCAGCGGCATGTGGTATGGTTGGTGATGGAGTATTGCAGCGGCATGTGGTATGGGTGGTGATGGAGTATTGCAGTGGCATGTGGTATGGGTGGTGATGGAGGATTGGAGAGGCGTGTGGTACAGGTGGTGATGAAGTATTGCAGCGGCATGTGGTATAGGTGGTGATGGAGGATTGCAGCAGCATGTGGTATAGGTGGTGATGGAGGATTGCAGCGGCATGTGGTACGGGTGGCAATGGAGTATTGCTGCCGCATGCTGTATGGGTCGTGGAATATTGCAGCAGCATGTGGTATGGGTGGTGATGCAGGATTGCAGCGGCATGTGGAATGGGTGGTGATGGAGTATTGCAGCAGCATGTGGTATGGGTGGTGATGGAGTATTGCAGCGGCATGTGGTATGGGTGGTGATGGAGTATTGCAGCGGCATGTGGTACGGGTGGTGATGGAGGATTGGAGCGGCATGTGGTATGGGTGGTGATGGATGATTGCAACGGCATGTGGTATGGGTGGTGATGGATGATTGCAACGGCATGTGGTATCGGTGGTGATGGAGTATTGCAGCGGCATGTGGTATGGGTGGTGATGGAGGATTGCAGTGGCATGTGGTACGGGTGGTGATGGAGTATTGAAGTGGCATGGGGTATGGGTGGAGGATTGCAGCAGCATGTGGTACAGGTGGTGATGGAGTATTGCAGCGGCATGTGGTATGGGTGGTGATGGAGGATTGCAGTGGCATGTGGAATGGGTGGTGATGGATTATTGCAGCAGCATGTGGTACGGGTGGTGATGGAGGATTGCAGCGGCATGTGGTATGGGTGGTGATGGAGGATTGGAGAGGCATGTGGTACGGGTGGTGATGGAGGATTGGAGAGGCATGTGGTATGGGTGGTGATGGAGGATTGCAGTGGCATGTGGTACGGGTGGTGATGGAGGATTGCGGTGGCATGTGGTACGGGTGGTGATGGAGGATTGGAGAGGCATGTGGTACGGGTGGTGATGGAGGATTGCAGCGGCATGTGGTACGGGTGGTGATGGAGTATTGCAGCGGCATATGGTATGGGTGGTGATGGAGGATTGCAGCAGCATGTGGTACGGGTGGTGATGGAGGATTGCAGCGGCATGTGGTATGGGTGGTGATGGAGGATTGCAGCGGCATGTGGAATGGGTGGTGATGGAGGATTGCAGTGGCATGTGGTACGGGTGGTGATGGAGGATTGCAGCAGCATGTGGTATGGGTGGTGATGGAGCATTGAAGTGGCATGTGGTATGGGTGGTGATGGATTATTGCAGCGGCTTGTGGTATGGGTGGTGATGGAGGATTGCAGCGGCATGTGGTATGGGTGGTGATGGATTATTGCAGCGGCATGTGGTATGGGTGGTGATGGAGGATTGCAGCGGCATGTGGTATGGGTGGTGATGGAGGATTGGAGAGGCATGTGGTACCGGTGGTGATGGAGGATTGGAGAGGCATGTGGTATGGGTGGTGATGGAGTATTGCAGCGGCATGTGGTATGGCTGGTGGTGGAGGATAAGAGAGGCATGTGGTACGGGTGGTGATGGAGGACTGGAGAGGCATGTGGTATGGGTGGTGATGGATGATTGCAACAGCATGTGGTATGGGTGGTGATGGAGTATTGCAGCGGCATGTGGTATGGGTGGTGATGGAGGATTGCAGTGGAATGTGCTACGGGTGGTGATGGAGGATTGCAGCAGCATGTGGTATGGGTGGTGATGGAGTATTGCAGTGGCATGTGGTATGGGTGGTGATGGAGGATTGCAGCGGCATGTGGTACAGGTGGTGATGGAGGATAGCAGCGGCATGTGGTACAGGTGGTGATGGAGAATTGGAGAGGCATGTGGTATGGGTGGTGATGGAGGATTGGAGAGGCATGTGGTATGGGTGGTGGAGTATTGCAGCGGCATGTGGTATGGGTGGTGAACGATGATTGCAGCGGCATGTGGTATGGGTGGTGATGGAGGATTACAGCGGCATGTGGTACGGGTGGTGATGGAGGATTGGAGCGGCATGTGGTACAGGTGGTGATGGAGGATTGCAGCGGCATGTGGTATGGGTGGTGATGGAGGATTGCAGCGGCATGTGGTACGGGTGGTGATGGAGGATTGCAGCGGCATGTGGTATGGGTGGTGATGGAAGATTGCAGCAGCATGTGGTATGGGTGGTGATGGAGGAATGCAGCAGAATGTGGTATGGGTGGTGATGGATTATTGCAGCAGCATGGGGTATGGGTGGTGATGGAGGATTGCAGCGGCATGTGGTATGGGTGGTGATGGAGTATTGCAGCGGCATGTGGTATGGGTGGTGATGGAGGATTGCAGCGGCATGTAGTACGGGTGGCGATGGAGTATTGCAGCCGCATGCAGTATGGGTGGTGGAATATTGCAGCGGCATGTGGTATGGGTGGTGATGGAGGATTGCAGTGGCATGTTGTATGGGTGGTGATGGATGATTGCAACGGCATGTGGTATGGGTGGTGATGGAGTATTGCAGTGGCATGTGGTATGGGTGGTGATGGAGGATTGCAGCAGCATGTGGTATGGGTGGTGATGGAGGATTGGAGTGGCATGTTGTATGGGTGGTGATGGAGGATTGCAGAGGCATGTGGCACAGGTGGTGATGGAGTATTGCAGCAGCATGTGGTATGGGTGGTGATGGAGGAATGCAGCAGCATGTGGTATGGGTGGTGATGGATTATTGCAGCAGCATGGGGTATGGGTGGTGATGGAGGATTGCAGCGGCATGTGGTATGGGTGGTGATGGAGTATTGCAGCGGCATGTGGTATGGGTGGTGATGGAGGATTGCAGCGGCATGTAGTACGGGTGGCGATGGAGTATTGCAGCCGCATGCAGTATGGGTGGTGGAATATTGCAGCGGCATGTGGTATGGGTGGTGATGGAGGATTGCAGTGGCATGTTGTATGGGTGGTGATGGATGATTGCAACGGCATGTGGTATGGGTGGTGATGGAGTATTGCAGTGGCATGTGGTATGGGTGGTGATGGAGGATTGCAGCAGCATGTGGTATGGGTGGTGATGGAGGATTGGAGTGGCATGTTGTATGGGTGGTGATGGAGGATTGCAGAGGCATGTGGCACAGGTGGTGATGGAGTATTGCAGCAGCATGTGGTATGGGTGGTGATGGAGGATTGCAGCGGCATGTGGTATGGGTGGTGATGTAGGATTGCAGATGCATGTGGTATGGGTGGCAATGGAGTATTGCAGCAGCATGTGGTATGGGTGGTGATGGAGGATTGCAGCAGAATGTGGTATGGTAAGTGATGGAGTATTGCAGTGACATGTGGTATGGGTGGTGATGGAGTATTGCAGCATCATGTGGTATGGGTGGTGATGGAGGATTGCAGTGGCATGTGGTATGGGTGGTGATGGAGTATTTCAGCAGCATGTGGTACGGGTGGTGATGGTGTATTGCAGCAGCATGTGGTATGGGTGGTGATGGAGGATTGCAGTGACATGTGGTATGGGTGGTGATGGAGTATTTCAGCAGCATGTGGTACGGGTGGTGATGGTGTATTGAAGCAGCATGTGGTACAGGTGGCGGAGTATTGCAGCAGCATGTGGAATGGGTGGTGATGGAGGATTGGAGCGGCATGTGGTACAGGTGGTGATGGAGGATTGGAGAGGCATGTGGTATGGGTGGTGATGGAGGATTGCAGCGGCATGTGGTATGGGTGGTAATGGAGGATTGCAGTGGCATGTGGTATGGGTGGTGATGGAGGATTGCAGCGGCATGTGGTACGGGTGGTGATGGAGGATTGCAGTGTGGTATGGGTGGTGATGGAGGATTGCAGCAGCATGTGGTATGGGTGGTGATGGAGTATTGCAGCGGTACGTGGTATGGGTGGTGATGGAGGATAGGAGAGGCATGTGGTACGGGTGGTGATGGAGGATTGGAGACGCATTTGGTATGGGTGGTGATGGAGGATTGCAGCGGCATGTGGTATGGGTGGTGATGGAGGATTCGAGAGGCATTTGGTATGGGTGGTGATGGAGGATTGCAGCAGCATGTGGTACGTTTGGTGATGGAGGATTGCAGTGGCATGTGGTACAGGGTGTGCTGGAGTATTGCGGTGGCATGTGGTACGGGTGGTGATGGAGGATTGGAGAGGCATGTGGTACGGGTGGTTATGGAGGATTGCAGTGGCATGTGGTACAGGTGGTAATCGAGTATTGCAGCAGCATGTGGTATGGGTGGTGATGGAGGATTGGAGCAGCATGTGGTATGGGTGGTGATGCAGTATTGCAGCGGCATGTGGTATGGCTGTTGATGGAGGATTGGAGCGGCATGTGGTATGGGTGGTGATAGAGGATTGCAGCGGCATGCTGTATGGGTGGTGATGGAGTATTGCTGCGGCATGTGGTACGGGTGGTGATGGAGGATTGGAGCGGCATGTGGTATGGGTGGTGATGGAGGATTGGAGAGGCATGTGGTATGAGTGGTGATGGAGTATTGCAGCAGAATGTGGTATGGGTGGTGATGGAGGATTGGAGCGGCATGTGGTACGGGTGGTGATGGAGGATGGAAGAGGCATGTGGTATGGGTGGTGATGGAGGATTGGAGAGGAATGTGGTACAGGTGGTGATGGAGGATTGGAGAGGCATGTGGTACAGGTGGTGATGGAGGATTAGAGAGGCATAGGGTACGGGTGGTGATTGAGGATTGCAGTGGCATGTGTTATGGGTGGTAATGGAGGATTGGAGCGGCATGTGGTATGGGTGGTGATGGATGATTGCAGCGGCATGTGGTACGGGTGGTGATGGAGTATTGCAGCGGCATGTGATATGGGTGGTGATGGAGTATTGCAGCGGCATGTGGTATGGGTGGTGATGGAGTGTTGCAGTAGCATGTGGTATGGGTGGTGATGGAGGATTGCAGCGGCATGTGGTACAGGTGGTGATGGAGTATTGCAGTGGCATGTGGTATGGGTGGTGATGGAGGATTGCAGCGGCATGTGGAATGGGTGGTGATGAAGTATTGCAGCAGCATGTCGTATGGGTGGTGATGGAGGATTGCAGCAGCATGTGGTATGGGTCGTGATGGAGGATTGCAGCGGCATGTGGTATGGGTGGTGATGGAGGATTGCAGCGGCATGTGGTACGGGTGGTGATGGAGGATTGCAGCAGCATGTGGTACGGGTGGTAATGGAGGATTGCAGCGGCATGTGGTATGGGTGGTGATGGAGGATTGCAGCGGCATGTGGTACGGGTGGTGATGGAGGATTGCAGCAGCATGTGGTACGGGTGGTGATGGAGTATTGCAGTGTGGTATGGGTGGTGATGGAGTATTGCAGCGGCATGTGGTATGGGTGGTGATGGAGGATTGCAGCAGCATGTGGAACAGGTGATGGAGTATTGCAGCAGCATGTGGTATGGGTGGTGATGGAGTATTGCAGCGGCATGTGGGATGGGTGGTGATGGAGTATTGCAGCGGCATGTGGTATGGGTGGTGATGGAGGATTGCAGCAGCATGTGGTATGGGTGGTGATGGAGGATTGCAGCGGCATGTGGTACGGGTGGTGATGGAGGATTGCAGATGCTTGTGGTATGGGTGGTGATGGAGGATTGCAGCAGCATGTGGTATGGTTGGTGATGGAGGATTGCAGCAGCATGTGGTATGGGTGGTGATGGGGGATTGCAGCGGCATGTGGTACGGGTGGTGATGGAGTATTGAAGTGGCATGTGGTATGGGTGGTGATGGAGGATTGCAGTGGCATGTGGCACAGGTGGTGGAGTATTGCAGTGGCATGTGGTATGGGTGGTGATGGAGTATTTCAGCAGCATGTGGTACGGGTGGTGATGGTGTATTGCAGCAGCATGTGGTATGGGTGGTGATGGAGGATAGGAGAGGCATGTGGTACGGGTGGTGATGGAGGATTGGAGACGCATTTGGTATGGATGGTGATGGAGGATTGCAGCGGCATGTGGTACGGGTGGTGATGGAGGATTGTAGAGGCATGTGGTATGTGTGGTGATGGAGTATTGCAGTGGCATGTGGTAAGTTTGGTGATGGAGGATTGCAGCGGCATGTGGTACAGGTGGTGATGGAGGATTGCAGTGGCATGTGGTATGGTGGTGATGGAGGATTGGAGAGGCATGTGGTATGGGTGGTGATGGAGTATTGCAGCGGCATGTGGTACGGGTGGTGATGGAGTAGTGCAGCGGAATGTGGTACGTGTGGTGGAGTATTGCAGCATCATGTGGTATGGGTGGTGATGGAGGATTGGAGCGGCATGTGGTACGGTTGATGGAGTATTGCAGCGGCATGTGCTATGGGTGGTGATGGATTATTGCAGCAGCATGGGGTATGGGTAGTGATGGAGGATTGCAGCGGCATGTGGTATGGGTGGTGATGGAGTATTGCAGCGGCATGTGGTATGGGTCGTGATGGAGGATTGCAGCGGCATGTGGTGTGGGTGGTGATGGAGTATTGCAGCAGCATGTGGTATGGGTGGTGATGGAGGATTGGAGTGGCATGTTGTATGGGTGGTGATGGAGGATTGCAGAGGCATGTGGCACAGGTGGTGATGGAGTATTGCAGCAGCATGTGGTATGGGTGGTGATGGAGGATTGCAGCGGCATGTGGTATGGGTGGTGATGTAGGATTGCAGATGCATGTGGTATGGGTGGCAATGGAGTATTGCAGCAGCATGTGGTATGGGTGGTGATGGAGGATTGCAGCAGAATGTGGTATGGTAAGTGATGGAGTATTGCAGTGACATGTGGTATGGGTGGTGATGGAGTATTGCAGCATCATGTGGTATGGGTGGTGATGGAGGATTGCAGTGGCATGTGGTATGGGTGGTGATGGAGTATTTCAGCAGCATGTGGTACGGGTGGTGATGGTGTATTGCAGCAGCATGTGGTATGGGTGGTGATGGAGGATTGCAGTGGCATGTGGTATGGGTGGTGATGGAGTATTTCAGCAGCATGTGGTACGGGTGGTGATGGTGTATTGAAGCAGCATGTGGTACAGGTGGCGGAGTATTGCAGCAGCATGTGGAATGGGTGGTGATGGAGGATTGGAGTGGCATGTGGTACAGGTGGTGATGGAGGATTGGAGAGGCATGTGGTATGGGTGGTGATGGAGGATTGCAGCGGCATGTGGTATGGGTGGTAATGGAGGATTGCAGTGGCATGTGGTATGGGTGGTGATGGAGGATTGCAGCGGCATGTGGTACGGGTGGTGATGGAGGATTGCAGTGTGGTATGGGTGGTGATGGAGGATTGCAGCAGCATGTGGTATGGGTGGTGATGGAGTATTGCAGCGGTACGTGGTATGGGTGGTGATGGAGGATAGGAGAGGCATGTGGTACGGGTGGTGATGGAGGATTGGAGACGCATTTGGTATGGGTGGTGATGGAGGATTGCAGCGGCATGTGGTATGGGTGGTGATGGAGGATTCGAGAGGCATGTGGTATGTGTGGTGATGGAGTATTGCAGCAGCATGTGGTACGTTTGGTGATGGAAGATTGCAGCGGCATGTGGTATGGTGGTGATCGAGGATTGTAGAGGCATGTGGTACAGGTGGTGATGGAGGATTGGAGAGGCATGTGGTACGGGTGGTGATGGAGTATTGCAGCGGCATGTGGTACGGGTGGTGATGGAGTAGTGCAGCGGAATGTGGTACGGGTGGTGGAGTATTGCAGCATCATGTGGTATGGGTGGTGATGGAGGATTGCAGTGGCATGTGGAACGGATGGTGATGGAGAATTGGAGAGGCATGTGGTATGGGTGGTGATGGAGTATTGCAGCGGCATGTGGTATGGATGGTGGAGTATTGCAGCGGAATGTGGTATGGGTGGTGATGGATTATTGCAGTGGCATGTGGTACAGGTGGTAGTGGAGTATTGCAGCAGCATGTTGTATGGGTGGTGATGGAGGATTGGAGCGGCATGTGGTATGGGTGGTGATGGAGGATTGCAGCGGCATGTGGTATGGGTGGGGATGGAGTATTGCAGCATCACGTGGTACGGGTGGTGATGGAGGATTTGAGCGGCATGTGGTATGGGTGGTGATGTAGGATTGCAGCGGCATGTGGTAACGGTGGGGATGGAGTATTGCAGCGGCATGTGGTATGGGTGGTGATGGAGGATAGGAGAGGCATGTGGTATGGGTGGTGATGGAGGATTGGAGAGGCATGTGGTACGGGTGGTGATGGAGGATTGGAGAGGCATGTGGTATGGGTGGTGATGGAGGATTGCAGCGGCATGTGGTATGGTTGGTGATGGAGTATTGCAGCGGCATGTGGTATGGGTGGTGATGGAGTATTGCAGTGGCATGTGGTATGGGTGGTGATGGAGGATTGGAGAGGCGTGTGGTACAGGTGGTGATGAAGTATTGCAGCGGCATGTGGTATAGGTGGTGATGGAGGATTGCAGCAGCATGTGGTATAGGTGGTGATGGAGGATTGCAGCGGCATGTGGTACGGGTGGCAATGGAGTATTGCTGCCGCATGCTGTATGGGTCGTGGAATATTGCAGCAGCATGTGGTATGGGTGGTGATGCAGGATTGCAGCGGCATGTGGAATGGGTGGTGATGGAGTATTGCAGCAGCATGTGGTATGGGTGGTGATGGAGTATTGCAGCGGCATGTGGTATGGGTGGTGATGGAGTATTGCAGCGGCATGTGGTACGGGTGGTGATGGAGGATTGGAGCGGCATGTGGTATGGGTGGTGATGGATGATTGCAACGGCATGTGGTATGGGTGGTGATGGATGATTGCAACGGCATGTGGTATCGGTGGTGATGGAGTATTGCAGCGGCATGTGGTATGGGTGGTGATGGAGGATTGCAGTGGCATGTGGTACGGGTGGTGATGGAGTATTGAAGTGGCATGGGGTATGGGTGGAGGATTGCAGCAGCATGTGGTACAGGTGGTGATGGAGTATTGCAGCGGCATGTGGTATGGGTGGTGATGGAGGATTGCAGTGGCATGTGGAATGGGTGGTGATGGATTATTGCAGCAGCATGTGGTACGGGTGGTGATGGAGGATTGCAGCGGCATGTGGTATGGGTGGTGATGGAGGATTGGAGAGGCATGTGGTACGGGTGGTGATGGAGGATTGGAGAGGCATGTGGTATGGGTGGTGATGGAGGATTGCAGTGGCATGTGGTACGGGTGGTGATGGAGGATTGCGGTGGCATGTGGTACGGGTGGTGATGGAGGATTGGAGAGGCATGTGGTACGGGTGGTGATGGAGGATTGCAGCGGCATGTGGTACGGGTGGTGATGGAGTATTGCAGCGGCATATGGTATGGGTGGTGATGGAGGATTGCAGCAGCATGTGGTACGGGTGGTGATGGAGGATTGCAGCGGCATGTGGTATGGGTGGTGATGGAGGATTGCAGCGGCATGTGGAATGGGTGGTGATGGAGGATTGCAGTGGCATGTGGTACGGGTGGTGATGGAGGATTGCAGCAGCATGTGGTATGGGTGGTGATGGAGCATTGAAGTGGCATGTGGTATGGGTGGTGATGGATTATTGCAGCGGCTTGTGGTATGGGTGGTGATGGAGGATTGCAGCGGCATGTGGTATGGGTGGTGATGGATTATTGCAGCGGCATGTGGTATGGGTGGTGATGGAGGATTGCAGCGGCATGTGGTATGGGTGGTGATGGAGGATTGGAGAGGCATGTGGTACCGGTGGTGATGGAGGATTGGAGAGGCATGTGGTATGGGTGGTGATGGAGTATTGCAGCGGCATGTGGTATGGCTGGTGGTGGAGGATAAGAGAGGCATGTGGTACGGGTGGTGATGGAGGACTGGAGAGGCATGTGGTATGGGTGGTGATGGATGATTGCAACAGCATGTGGTATGGGTGGTGATGGAGTATTGCAGCGGCATGTGGTATGGGTGGTGATGGAGGATTGCAGTGGAATGTGCTACGGGTGGTGATGGAGGATTGCAGCAGCATGTGGTATGGGTGGTGATGGAGTATTGCAGTGGCATGTGGTATGGGTGGTGATGGAGGATTGCAGCGGCATGTGGTACAGGTGGTGATGGAGGATAGCAGCGGCATGTGGTACAGGTGGTGATGGAGAATTGGAGAGGCATGTGGTATGGGTGGTGATGGAGGATTGGAGAGGCATGTGGTATGGGTGGTGGAGTATTGCAGCGGCATGTGGTATGGGTGGTGAACGATGATTGCAGCGGCATGTGGTATGGGTGGTGATGGAGGATTACAGCGGCATGTGGTACGGGTGGTGATGGAGGATTGGAGCGGCATGTGGTACAGGTGGTGATGGAGGATTGCAGCGGCATGTGGTATGGGTGGTGATGGAGGATTGCAGCGGCATGTGGTACGGGTGGTGATGGAGGATTGCAGCGGCATGTGGTATGGGTGGTGATGGAAGATTGCAGCAGCATGTGGTATGGGTGGTGATGGAGGAATGCAGCAGCATGTGGTATGGGTGGTGATGGATTATTGCAGCAGCATGGGGTATGGGTGGTGATGGAGGATTGCAGCGGCATGTGGTATGGGTGGTGATGGAGTATTGCAGCGGCATGTGGTATGGGTGGTGATGGAGGATTGCAGCGGCATGTAGTACGGGTGGCGATGGAGTATTGCAGCCGCATGCAGTATGGGTGGTGGAATATTGCAGCGGCATGTGGTATGGGTGGTGATGGAGGATTGCAGTGGCATGTTGTATGGGTGGTGATGGATGATTGCAACGGCATGTGGTATGGGTGGTGATGGAGTATTGCAGTGGCATGTGGTATGGGTGGTGATGGAGGATTGCAGCAGCATGTGGTAGAGGTGGTAATGGATTATTGCAGTGGCATGTGGTATGGGTGGTGATGGAGGATTGCAGCGGCATGTGGTATGGGTGGTGATGGAGGATTGCAGCGGCATGTGTTACGGGTGGTGGAGGATTGGAGAGGCATGTGGTATGTGTGGTGATGGAGGATAGCAGCGGCATTTGGTACAGGTGGTGATGGAGGATTGCAGTGGCATGTGGTACGGGTGGTGATGGAGGATTGGAGAGGCATGTGGTATGGATGGTGGTGGAGTATTGCAGCAGCATGTGGTATGGGTGGTGGTGGAGTATTGCAGCGGCATGTGGTATGGCTGGTGATGGAGGATTGCAGCAGCATGTGGTATGGGTGGTGATGGATGATTGCAACGGCATGTGGTACAGGAGGTGATGGTGTATTGCAGCGGCATGTGGTATGGGTGGTGATGGAGGATTGCAGTGGCATGTGGAATGGGTGGTGATGGAGGATTGCAGCATGTGGTATGGGTGGTGGAGTATTGCAGCGGCATGTGGTACGGGTGGTGATGGAGGATTGGAGAGGCATGTGGTACGGGTGGTGATGGAGGATTGGAGAGGCATGTGGTATGTGTGGTGATGGAGGATTGCAGCGGCATGTGGTACATGTGGTGGAGGAGGATTGCAGAGGCATGTTGTACAGGTGGTGGAAGAGGATTGCGGTGGCATGTGGTACTGGTGGTGATGGAGGATTGCAGTGGCATGTGGCACAGGTGGTAATGGAGTATTGCAGCAGCATGTTGTATGGCTGGTGATGGAGGATTGGAGCAGCATGTGGTATGGGTGGTGATGGAGGATTGCAGAGGCATGTGGTATGGGTGGTGATGGAGTATTGCAGCATCATGTGGTACGGGTGGTGATGGAGGATTGGAGCGGCATGTGGTATGGGTGGTGATGGAGGATTGCAGCAGCATGTGGTATGGTTGGTGATGGAGTATTGCAGTGGCATGTGGTATGGGTGGTGATGGAGGATAGGAGAGGCATGTGGTATGGGTGGTGATGGAGGATTGCACCGGCATGTGGTACGGGTGGTGATGGAGGATTGCAGCGGCATGTGGTAACGGTGGTGATGGAGGATTGCAGCGGCATGTGGTACGGGTGGTGATGGAGGATTGCAGCGGCATGTGGTATGGTTGATGGAGGATTGGAGAGGCATGTGGTATGGGTGGTGATGGAGGATTGGAGAGGCATGTGGTATGGGTGGTGATGGAGGATTGCAGCGGCATGTGGTACGGGTGGTGATGGAGGATTGCAGCGGCATGTGGTAACGGTGGTGATGGAGGATTGCAGCGGCATGTGGTATGGATGGTGATGGAGGATTGCAGCGGCATGTGGTACGGGTGGTGATGGAGGATTGCAGCGGCATGTGGTACGGGGGGTGATGGAGGATGGCAGCGGCATGTGGTACGGGTGGTTATGGAGTATTGCAGCAGCATGTGGTACAGTTGGAGTATTGCAGCAGCATGTGGTATGTGTGGTGATGGAGTATTGCAGTGGCATGTGGTATGGGTGGTGATGGAGGATTGGAGAGGCATGTGGTACAGGTGGTGATGAAGTATTGCAGCCGCATGCGGTATGGGTCGTGGAATATTGCAGCGGCATGTGGTATGGGTGGTGATGCAGGATTGCAGTGGCATGTGGTACGGGTGGTGATGGAGGATTGGAGCGGCATTTGGTATGGGTGGTGATGCAGGATTGCAGTGGCATGTGGTACAGGTGGTGATGGAGGATTGGAGAGGCATGTGGTACGGGTGGTGATGGAGGATTGCAGCGGCATGTGGTACGGGTGGTGATGGAGGATTGCAGCTGCATATGGTACGGGTGGTGATGGAGGATTGCAGCGGCATGTGGTATGGGTGGTGATGGAGGATTGCAGCGGCATGTGGAATGGGTGGTGATGGAGTATTGCAGCAGCATGTGGTATGGGTGGTGATGGAGTATTGCAGCAGCATGTGGTACGGGTGGTGATGGAGGATTGCAGCGGCATGTGGTACGGGTGGTGATGGAGGATTGCAGTGGCATGTGGTATGGGTGGTGATGTAGTATTGCAGCGGCATGTGGTATGGGTGGTGATGTAGTATTGCAGCGGCATGTGGTACGGGTGGTGATGGAATATTGCAGTGGCATGTGGTACAGGTGGTCCTAGAGGATTGGAGCAGCATGTGGTACTGGTGGTGATGGAGGATGGAAGAGGCATGTGGTATGGGTGGTGATGGAGTACTGCAGTGGTATGGGTGGTGATTGAGGATTGGAGAGGCATGTGGTATGGGTGGTGATGGAGGATTGCAGTGGCATGTGTTACGGGTGGTAATGGAGGATTGGAGTGGCATGTGGTATGGGTGGTGATGGAGTATTGCAGCAGCATGTGGTATGGGTGGTGATGGAGGATTGCAGCGGCATGTGGTACAGGTGGTGATGGAGGATAGCAGCGGCATGTGGTACGTGTGGTGATGGAGAATTGGAGAGGCATGTGGTATGGCTGGTGATGGAGGATTGGAGAGGCATGTGGTATGGGTGGTGATGGAGGATTGCAGTGGCATGTGGTACGGGTGGTGATGGAGGATTGGAGCGGCATGTGGTACAGGTGGTTATGGAGGATTGGAGAGGCATGTGGTACGGGTGGTGATGGAGGATTGGAGAGGCATGTTGTATGGGTGGTGATGGAGGATTGCAGCGGCATGTGGTACGTTTGGTGATGGAGGATTGCAGCGGCATGTGGTACAGGTGGTGATGGAGTATTGCGGTGGCATGTGGTACGGGTGGTAATGGAGTATTACAGCAGCATGTGGTATGGGTGGTGATGGAGGATTGGAGCAGCATGTGGTATGGGTGGTGATGGAGTATTGCAGCGGCATGTGGTATGGCTGGTGATCGAGGATTGGAGCAGCATGTGGAATGGGTGGTGATGGAGGCTTGCAGTGGCATGCTCTATGGGTGGTGATGGAGGATTGCAGCGGCATGTGGTACGGGTGGTGATGGAGGATTGCAGCGGCATGTGGTACAGGTGGTGATGGAGGATTGCAGCGGCATGTGGTACGGGTGGTGATGGAGGATTGGAGAGGCATGTGGTATGGGTGGTGATGGAGGATTGGAGACGCATGTGGTATGAGTGGTGATGGAGTATTGCAGCGGCATGTGGTATGGGTGGTGATGGAGTATTGCAGTGGCATGTGGTATGGGTGGTGATGGAGGATTACAGCAGCATGTGGTACGGGTGGTGATGGAGGATTGCAGCGGCATGTGGTATGGGTGGTGATGGAGGATTGCAGCGGCATGTGGTATGAGTGGTGATGGAGGATTGCAGCGGCATGTGCTGATGGAGGATTGCAGCGGCATGTGGTATGGGTGGTGATGGAGGATTGCAGCGGCATGTGGTACGGGTGGTGATGGAGGATTACAGCAGCATGTGGTACGGGTGGTGATGGAGGATTGCAGCGGCATGTGGTACAGGTGGTGATGGAGGATTGGAGAGGCATGTGGTATGGGTGGTGATGGAGTACTGCAGCGGCATGTGGTATGGGTGGTGATGGAGGATTGCAGCGACATGTGCTATGGGTGGTGATGGAGGATTGCAGCGGCATGTGGTATGGGTAGTGATGGAGTATTGCAGCAGCATGTGGCCTGGGTGGTGATGGAGTATTGCAGCGGCATGTGGTACGGGTGGTGATGGATGATTGCAGCGGCATGTGTACGGGTGGTGATGGAGGATTGCAGCGGCATGTGGTATGGGTGGTGATGGAGGATTGCAGCGGCATGTGGTATGAGTGGTGATGTAGTATTGCAGCGGCATGTGCTGATGGAGGATTGCAGCGGCATGTGGTACGGGTGGTGATGGAGTATTGCAGTGGCATGTGGTACGGGTGGTGATGGAGGATTGGAGAGGCATGTGGTACGGGTGGTGATGGAGGATTGCAGTGGCATGTGTTACGGGTGGTAATGGAGGATTGGAGCGGCGTGTGGTATGGGTGGTGATGGAGGATTGGAGAGGCATGTGGTACGTTTGGTGATGGAGGATTGCAGCGGCATGTGGTACAGGTGGTGATGGAGGATAGCAGCGGCATGTGGTACGGGTGGTGATGGAGAATTGGAGAGGCATGTGGTATGAGTGGTGATGGATGATTGGAGAGGCATGTGGTATGGGTGGTGATGGAGGATTGGAGCGGCATGTGGTACAGGTGGTTATGGATGATTGCAGCGGCATGTGGTACCGGTGGTGATGGAGGATTGGAGCGGCATGTGGTACAGGTGGTTATGGAGAATTGGAGAGGCATGTGGTACGGGTGGTGATGGAGGATTGCAGCGGCATGTGGTACGGGCAGTGATGGAGGATTGGAGCGGAATGTGGTACAAGTGGTTATGGAGGATTGCGGTGGCATGTGGTACGGGTGGTGATCGAGTATTGCAGCAGTATGTGGTATGGGTGGTGATGTAGGATTGGAGCAGCATGTGGTATGGCTGGTGATGGAGGATTGCAGCGGCATGCTGTATGGGTGGTGATGGAGTATTGCTCTGGCATGTGATACGGGTGGTGATGGAGTATTGCCGCGTCATGGGTGGTGATGGAGGATTGGAGTGACATGTGATACGGGTGGTGGAGGATTGGAGAGGCATGTGGTACGGGTGGTGATGGAGGATTGCAGCAGCATGTGGTATGGGTGGTGATGGAGGATTGGAGTGGCATATGGTACGGGTGGTGATGGAGGACGGAAGAGGCATGTGGTATGGGTGGTGATCGAGGATTACAGCAGCATGTGGTATGGGTGGTGATGGAGGATTGGAGCAGCATGTGGTATGGGTGGTGATGGAGTATTGCAGCGGCATGTGGTATGGCTGGTGATCGAGGATTGGAGCAGCATGTGGAATGGGTGGTGATGGAGGATTGCAGTGGCATGCTGTATGGGTGGTGATGGAGGATTGCAGCGGCATGTGGTACGGGTGGTGATGGAGGATTGCAGCGGCATGTGGTACAGGTGGTGATGGAGGATTGCAGCGGCATGTGGTACGGGTGGTGATGGAGGATTGGAGAGGCATGTGGTATGGGTGGTGATGGAGGATTGGAGACGCATGTGGTATGAGTGGTGATGGAGTATTGCAGCAGAATGTGGTACGGGTGGTGATGGAGTATTGCAGCGGCATGTGGTATGGGTGGTGATGGAGTATTGCAGTGGCATGTGGTACGGGTGGTGATGGAGGATTGCAACGGCATGTGCTATGGGTGGTGATGGAGTATTGCAGAGGCATGTGGTATGGGTGGTGATGGAGGATTACAGCAGCATGTGGTACGGGTGGTGATGGAGGATTGCAGCGGCATGTGGTACAGGTGGTGATGGAGGATTGGAGAGGCATGTGGTATGGGTGGTGATGGAGTACTGCAGCGGCATGTGGTATGGGTGGTGATGGAGGATTGCAGCGACATGTGCTATGGGTGGTGATGGAGGATTGCAGCGGCATGTGGTATGGGTAGCGATGGAGTATTGCAGCAGCATGTGGCCTGGGTGGTGATGGAGTATTGCAGCAGCATGTGGTACGGGTGGTGATGGATGATTGCAGCGGCATGTGTACGGGTTGTGATGGAGGATTGCAGCGGCATGTGGTATGGGTGGTGATGGAGGATTGCAGCGGCATGTGGTATGAGTGGTGATGTAGTATTGCAGCGGCATGTGCTGATGGAGGATTGCAGCGGCATGTGGTATGGGTGGTGATGGAGGATTGCAGCGGCATGTGGTACGGGTGGTGATGGAGGATTGCAGCGGCATGTGGCATGGGTGGTGATGGAGTATTGCAGCGGCATGTGGTATGGGTGGTGATGTAGTATTGCAGCGGCATGTGGTACGGGTGGTGATGGAGTATTGCAGTGGCATGTGGTACGGGTGGTGATGGAGGATTGGAGAGGCATGTGGTACGGGTGGTGATGGAGGATTGCAGTGGCATGTGTTACGGGTGGTAATGGAGGATTGCAGCGGCATGTGGTACAGGTGGTGATGGAGGATAGCAGCGGCATGTGGTACGGGTGGTGATGGAGAATTGGAGAGGCATGTGGTATGAGTGGTGATGGATGATTGGAGAGGCATGTGGTATGGGTGGTGATGGAGTATTGCAGCGGCATGTGGTACGGGTGGTGATGGATGATTGCAGCGGCATGTGGTACCGGTGGTGATGGAGGATTGGAGCGGCATGTGGTACAGGTGGTTATGGAGAATTGGAGAGGCATGTGGTACGGGTGGTGAT
The DNA here is from genome assembly GCF_040938575.1 of Ambystoma mexicanum. Classification (NCBI taxonomy): domain Eukaryota; kingdom Metazoa; phylum Chordata; class Amphibia; order Caudata; family Ambystomatidae; genus Ambystoma; species Ambystoma mexicanum. The sequence continues at coordinate 59,092,742 of NC_090938.1, forward strand.
GGAGGATTGCAGCGGCATGTGGTACGGGCAGTGATGGAGGATTGGAGCGGAATGTGGTACAGGTGGTTATGGAGGATTGCGGTGGCATGTGGTATGGGTGGTGATCGAGTATTGCAGCAGCATGTGGTATGGGTGGTGATGTAGGATTGGAGCAGCATGTGGTATGGCTGGTGATGGAGGATTGCAGCGGCATGCTGTATGGGTGGTGATGGAGTATTGCTCTGGCATGTGGTACGGGTGGTGATGGAGTATTGCCGCGGCATGGGTGGTGATGGAGGATTGGAGTGACATGTGATACGGGTGGTGGAGGATTGGAGAGGCATGTGGTACGGGTGGTGATGGAAGATTGCAGCAGCATGTGGTATGGGTGGTGATGGAGGATTGGAGTGGCATATGGTATGGGTGGTGATGGAGGACGGAAGAGGCATGTGGTATGGGTGGTGATCGAGGATTGCAGCGGCATGTGGTATGGGTGGTGATGGAGGATTGGAGAGGCATGTGGTATGAGTGGTGATGGAGTATTGCAGCAGAATGTGGTATGGGTGGTGATGGAGGATTGGAGCGGCATGTGGTACGGGTGGTGATGGAGGATGGAAGAGGCATGTGGTATGGGTGGTGATGGAGGATTGGAGAGGAATGTGGTACAGGTGGTGATGGAGGATTGGAGAGGCATGTGGTACAGGTGGTGATGGAGGATTAGAGAGGCATAGGGTACGGGTGGTGATTGAGGATTGCAGTGGCATGTGTTATGGGTGGTAATGGAGGATTGGAGCGGCATGTGGTATGGGTGGTGATGGATGATTGCAGCGGCATGTGGTACGGGTGGTGATGGAGTATTGCAGCGGCATGTGATATGGGTGGTGATGGAGTATTGCAGCGGCATGTGGTATGGGTGGTGATGGAGTGTTGCAGTAGCATGTGGTATGGGTGGTGATGGAGGATTGCAGCGGCATGTGGTACAGGTGGTGATGGAGTATTGCAGTGGCATGTGGTATGGGTGGTGATGGAGGATTGCAGCGGCATGTGGAATGGGTGGTGATGAAGTATTGCAGCAGCATGTCGTATGGGTGGTGATGGAGGATTGCAGCAGCATGTGGTATGGGTCGTGATGGAGGATTGCAGCGGCATGTGGTACGGGTGGTGATGGAGGATTGCAGCAGCATGTGGTACGGGTGGTAATGGAGGATTGCAGCGGCATGTGGTATGGGTGGTGATGGAGGATTGCAGCGGCATGTGGTACGGGTGGTGATGGAGGATTGCAGCAGCATGTGGTACGGGTGGTGATGGAGTATTGCAGTGTGGTATGGGTGGTGATGGAGTATTGCAGCGGCATGTGGTATGGGTGGTGATGGAGGATTGCAGCAGCATGTGGAACAGGTGATGGAGTATTGCAGCAGCATGTGGTATGGGTGGTGATGGAGTATTGCAGCGGCATGTGGGATGGGTGGTGATGGAGTATTGCAGCGGCATGTGGTATGGGTGGTGATGGAGGATTGCAGCAGCATGTGGTATGGGTGGTGATGGAGGATTGCAGCGGCATGTGGTACGGGTGGTGATGGAGGATTGCAGATGCTTGTGGTATGGGTGGTGATGGAGGATTGCAGCAGCATGTGGTATGGTTGGTGATGGAGGATTGCAGCAGCATGTGGTATGGGTGGTGATGGGGGATTGCAGCGGCATGTGGTACGGGTGGTGATGGAGTATTGAAGTGGCATGTGGTATGGGTGGTGATGGAGGATTGCAGTGGCATGTGGCACAGGTGGTGGAGTATTGCAGCGGCATGTGCTATAGGTGGTGATGTAGGATTGGAGCGGCATGTGGTATGGGTGGTGATGGAGTATTGCAGTGGCATGTGGTATGGGTGGTGATGGAGTATTGCAGCGGCATGTGGTATGGGTGGTGATGGAGGATAGGAGAGGCATGTGGTACGGGTGGTGATGGAGGATTGGAGACGCATTTGGTATGGATGGTGATGGAGGATTGCAGCGGCATGTGGTACGGGTGGTGATGGAGGATTGTAGAGGCATGTGGTATGTGTGGTGATGGAGTATTGCAGTGGCATGTGGTAAGTTTGGTGATGGAGGATTGCAGCGGCATGTGGTACAGGTGGTGATGGAGGATTGCAGTGGCATGTGGTATGGTGGTGATGGAGTATTGGAGAGGCATGTGGTACAGGTGGTGATGGAGGATTGGAGAGGCATGTGGTATGGGTGGTGATGGAGTATTGCAGCGGCATGTGGTACGGGTGGTGATGGAGTAGTGCAGCGGAATGTGGTACGTGTGGTGGAGTATTGCAGCAGCATGTGGTATGGGTGGTGATGGATTATTGCAGCAGCATGGGGTATGGGTGGTGATGGATTATTGCAGCAGCATGGGGTATGGGTAGTGATGGAGGATTGCAGCGGCATGTGGTATGGGTGGTGATGGAGTATTGCAGCGGCATGTGGTATGGGTCGTGATGGAGGATTGCTGCGGCATGTGGTATGGGTGGTGATGGAGTATTGCAGCGGCATGTGGTATGGGTGGTGATGGAGGATTGGAGTGGCATGTTGTATGGGTGGTGATGGAGGATTGCAGAGGCATGTGGCACAGGTGGTGATGGAGTATTGCAGCAGCATGTGGTATGGGTGGTGATGGAGGATTGCAGCGGCATGTGGTATGGGTGGTGATGTAGGATTGCAGATGCATGTGGTATGGGTGGCAATGGAGTATTGCAGCGACATGTGGTATGGGTGGTGATGGAGTATTGCAGCATCATGTGGTATGGGTGGTGATGGAGGATTGCAGTGGCATGTGGTATGGGTGGTGATGGAGTATTTCAGCAGCATGTGGTACGGGTGGTGATGGTGTATTGCAGCAGCATGTGGTATGGGTGGTGATGGAGGATTGCAGTGGCATGTGGTATGGGTGGTGATGGAGTATTTCAGCAGCATGTGGTACGGGTGGTGATGGTGTATTGAAGCAGCATGTGGTACAGGTGGCGGAGTATTGCAGCAGCATGTGGAATGGGTGGTGATGGAGGATTGGAGCGGCATGTGGTACAGGTGGTGATGGAGGATTGGAGAGGCATGTGGTACGGGTGGTGATGGAGGATTGCAGCGGCATGTGGTATGGGTGGTAATGGAGGATTGCAGTGGCATGTGGTATGGGTGGTGATGGAGGATTGCAGCGGCATGTGGTACGGGTGGTGATGGAGGATTGCAGTGTGGTATGGGTGGTGATGGAGGATTGCAGCAGCATGTGGTATGGGTGGTGATGGAGTATTGCAGCGGTACGTGGTATGGGTGGTGATGGAGGATAGGAGAGGCATGTGGTACGGGTGGTGATGGAGGATTGGAGACGCATTTGGTATGGGTGGTGATGGAGGATTGCAGCGGCATGTGGTATGGGTGGTGATGGAGGATTCGAGAGGCATGTGGTATGTGTGGTGATGGAGTATTGCAGCAGCATGTGGTACGTTTGGTGATGGAAGATTGCAGTGGCATGTGGTATGGTGGTGATCGAGGATTGGAGAGGCATGTGGTACAGGTGGTGATGGAGGATTGGAGAGGCATGTGGTACGGGTGGTGATGGAGTATTGCAGCGGCATGTGGTACGGGTGGTGATGGAGTAGTGCAGCGGAATGTGGTACGGGTGGTGGAGTATTGCAGCATCATGTGGTATGGGTGGTGATGGAGGATTGGAGCGACATGTGGTACGGTTGGTGATGGAGTATTGCAGCGGCATGTGCTATGGGTGGTGATGGATTATTGCAGCAGCATGGGGTATGGGTGGTGATGGAGGATTGCAGCAGCATGTGGTATGGGTTGTGATGGAGGATTGCAGCGGCATGTGGTATGCGTGGTGATGGAGGATTGCAGTGGCATGTGGTACGGGTGGCGATGGAGTATTGCAGCCGCATGTGATATGGGTGGTGGAATATCGCAGCGGCATGTGGTATGGGTGGTGATGGAGGATTGCAGTGGCATGTGGTATGGGTGGTGATGGAGTAGTGCAGTGGCATGTAGTACGGGTGGTGATGGAGGATTGGAGCGGCATGTGGTATGGGTGTTGATGGATGATTGCAACGGCATGTGGTATGGGTGGTGATGGAGTATTGCAGCAGCATGTGGTACGGGTGGTGATGGAGTATTGCAGCAGCATGTGGTATGGGTGGTGATGGAGGATTGGAGAGGCATGTGGTACGGGTGGTGATGGAGGATTTCAGCAGCATGTGATATGGGTGGTGATGGAGTATTGCAGTGGCATGTGGTATGGGTGGTGATGGAGGATAGGAGAGGCATGTGGTACGGGAGGTAATGGAGGATTGGAGCGGCATGTGGTACTGGTGGTGATGGAGTATTGCAGCGGCATGTGGTACGGGTGGTGATGGAGAATTGCAGTGGCATGTGGTATGGGTGGTGATCGAGGATAGCAGTGGCATGTGGTACGGGTGGTGATGGAGTATTGCATCGGCATGTGGTATGGGTGGTGGAGTATTGCAGCGGCATGTGGTACCGGTGGTGATGGAGGATTGCAGCGGCATGTGGTACGGGTGGTGATGGAGGATTGCAGCAGCATGTGGTATGGGTGGTGGAGTATTGCAGTGTGGTATGGGTGGTGATGGAGTATTGCAGCGGCATGTGGTATGGGTGGTGATGGAGGATTGCAGCAGCATGTGGAACAGGTGGTGATGGAGTATTGCAGGGGCATGTGGTATGGGTGGTGATGGAGTGTTGCAGTGGCATGTGGTATGGGTGGTGATGGAGGATTGCAGCGGCATGTGGTATGGGTGGTGATGGAGGATTGCAGCAGCATGTGGTACGGGTGTTGATGGAGGATTGCAGACGCTTGTGGTATGGGTGGTGATGGAGGATTGCAGCAGCATGTGGTACAGGTGGTGATGGAGGATTGCAGCAGCATGTGGTATGGGTGGTGATGGAGTATTTCAGCGGTATGTGGTATGGGTGGTGATGGAGGATCTGAGAGGCATGTGGTACAGGTGGTGATGGAGGATTGCAGCGGCATGTGGTATGGGTGGTGATGGAGGATTGGAGAGGCATGTGGTATGTGTGGTGATGGAGTATTGCAGCGGCATGTGGTACATTTGGTGATGGAGGATTGCAGCGGCATGTGGTACAGGTGGTGAATGAGGATTGCAGCGGCATGTGGTATGGTGGTGATCGAGGATTGGAGAGGCATGTGGTACGGTTGGTGATCGAGTATTGCAGCGGCATGTGCTATGGGTGGTGATGGATTATTGCAGCAGCATGGGGTATGGGTGGTGATGGAGGATTGCAGCAGCATGTGGTATGGGTGGTGATGGAGGATTGCAGCGGCATGTGGTATGGGTGGTGATGGAGGATTGCAGTGGCATGTGGTACGGGTGGCAATGGAGTATTGCAGCCGCATGTGATATGGGTGGTGGAATATTGCAGCGGCATGTGGTATGGGGGTGATGGAGGATTGGAGCGGCATGTGGTATGGGTGGTGATGAATGATTGCAACGGCATGTGGTATGGGTGGTGATGGAGTATTGCAGCAGCATGTGGTACGTGTGGTGATGGAGTATTGCAGCAGCATGTGGTATGGGTGGTGATGGAGGATTGGAGAGGCATGTGGTACGGGTGGTGATGGAGGATTTCAGCAGCATGTGATATGGGTGGTGATGGAGTATTGCAGCAGCATGTTGTACGGGTGGTGATGGAGGATTGGAGAGGCATGTGGTATGTGTGGTGATGGAGGATTGCAGCGGCATGTGGTACATGTGGTGGAGGAGGATTGCAGAGGCATGTTGTACAGGTGGTGGAAGAGGATTGCGGTGGCATGTGGTACTGGTGGTGATGGAGGATTGCAGTGGCATGTGGCACAGGTGGTAATGGAGTATTGCAGCAGCATGTTGTATGGCTGGTGATGGAGGATTGGAGCAGCATGTGGTATGGGTGGTGATGGAGGATTGCAGAGGCATGTGGTATGGGTGGTGATGGAGTATTGCAGCATCATGTGGTACGGGTGGTGATGGAGGATTGGAGCGGCATGTGGTATGGGTGGTGATGGAGGATTGCAGCAGCATGTGGTATGGTTGGTGATGGAGTATTGCAGCGGCATGTGGTATGGGTGGTGATGGAGGATAGGAGAGGCATGTGGTATGGGTGGTGATGGAGGATTGGAGAGGCATCTGGTATGGGTGGTGATGGAGGATTGCAGCGGCATGTGGTACGGGTGGTGATGGAGGATTTCAGCGGCATGTGGTAACGGTGGTGATGGAGGATTGCAGCGGCATGTGGTACGGGTGGTGATGGAGGATTGCAGCGGCATGTGGTATGGTTGATGGAGGATTGGAGAGGCATGTGGTATGGGTGGTGATGGAGGATTGGAGAGGCATGTGGTATGGGTGGTGATGGAGGATTGCAGTGGCATGTGGTACGGGTGGTGATGGAGGATTGCAGCGGCATGTGGTAACGGTGGTGATGGAGGATTGCAGCGGCATGTGGTATGGATGGTGATGGAGGATTGCAGCGGCATGTGGTACGGGTGGTGATAGAGGATTGCAGCGGCATGTGGTACGGGGGGTGATGGAGGATGGCAGCGGCATGTGGTACGGGTGGTTATGGAGTATTGCAGCAGCATGTGGTACAGTTGAAGTATTGCAGCAGCATGTGGTATGGGTGGTGATGGAGTATTGCAGTGGCATGTGGTATGGGTGGTGATGGAGGATTGGAGAGGCATGTGGTACAGGTGGTGATGAAGTATTGCAGCCGCATGCGGTATGGGTCGTGGAATATTGCAGCGGCATGTGGTATGGGTGGTGATGCAGGATTGCAGTGGCATGTGGTACGGGTGGTGATGGAGGATTGGAGCGGCATGTGGTATGGGTGGTGATGCAGGATTGCAGTGGCATGTGGTACAGGTGGTGATGGAGGATTGGAGAGGCATGTGGTACGGGTGGTGATGGAGGATTGCAGCGGCATGTGGTACGGGTGGTGATGGAGGATTGCAGCAGCATATGGTACGGGTGGTGATGGAGGATTGCAGCGGCATGTGGTATGGGTGATGATGGAGGATTGCAGCGGCATGTGGAATGGGTGGTGATGGAGTATTGCAGCAGCATGTGGTATGGGTGGTGATGGAGTATTGCAGCAGCATGTGGTACGGGTGGTGATGGAGGATTGCAGCGGCATGTGGTACGGGTGGTGATGGAGGATTGCAGTGGCATGTGGTACGGGTGGTGATGTAGTATTGCAGTGGCATGTGGTATGGGTGGTGATGTAGTATTGCAGCGGCATGTGGTACGGGTGGTGATGGAATATTGCAGTGGCATGTGGTACAGGTGGTCATAGAGGATTGGAGCAGCATGTGGTACTGGTGGTGATGGAGGATGGAAGAGGCATGTGGTATGGGTGGTGATGGAGTACTGCAGTGGTATGGGTGGTAATTGAGGATTGGAGAGGCATGTGGTATGGGTGGTGATGAAGGATTGCAGTGGCATGTGTTACGGGTGGTAATGGAGGATTGGAGCGGCATGTGGTATGGGTGGTGATGGAGAATCGCAGCAGCATGTGGTATGGGTGGTGATGGAGGATTGCAGCGGCATGTGGTACAGGTGGTGATGGAGGATAGCAGCGGCATGTGGTACGTGTGGTGATGGAGAATTGGAGAGGCATGTGGTATGGCTGGTGATGGAGGATTGGAGAGGCATGTGGTATGGGTGGTGATGGAGGATTGCAGCGGCATGTGGTACGGGTGGTGATGGAGGATTGGAGCGGCATGTGGTACAGGTGGTTATGGAGGATTGGAGAGGCATGTGGTACGGGTGGTGATGGAGGATTGGAGAGGCATGTTGTATGGGTGGTGATGGAGGATTGCAGCGGCATGTGGTACGTTTGGTGATGGAGGATTGCAGCGGCATGTGGTACAGGTGGTGATGGAGTATTGCGGTGGCATGTGGTACGGGTGGTAATGGAGTATTGCAGCAGCATGTGGTATGGGTGGTGATGTAGGATTGGAGCAGCATGTGGTATGGCTGGTGATGGAGGTTTGCAGCGGCATGCTGTATAGGTGGTGATGGAGTATTGCTCTGGCATGTGGTACGGGTGGTGATGGAGTATTGCCGCGGCATGGGTGGTGATGGAGGATTGGAGTGACATGTGATACGGGTGGTGGAGGATTGGAGAGGCATGTGGTACGGGTGGTGATGGAGGATTGCAGCAGCATGTGGTATGGGTGGTGATGGAGGATTGGAGTGGCATATGGTACGGGTGGTGATGGAGGACGGAAGAGGCATGTGGTATGGGTGGTGATGGAGGATTGGAGCAGCATGTGGTATGGGTGGTGATGGAGTATTGCAGCGGCATGTGGTATGGCTGGTGATCGAGGATTGGAGCAGCATGTGGAATGGGTGGTGATGGAGGATTGCAGTGGCATGCTGTATGGGTGGTGATGGAGGATTGCAGCGGCATGTGGTACGGGTGGTGATGGAGGATTGCAGCGGCATGTGGTACAGGTGGTGATGGAGGATTGCACCAACATTTTCTGGCCTTTAGGGGTTCTAGGATGCCTGCAAGCCCCTTTTTTGGGCCTCCAAAGTTTTCAACATTTTTGCAGACCTAAAATGCATTTTAAGGCCTTTTTTGGGCTGCTAACATATTCTGAACTTTCAGGGGTATAGGATGCATTTTTCGTGCCAAAAATATTTTTGGGAATTTCAGTGGATTAAGAATGCGGATTAATACCCTTTTCAGGCTGCTAATGTTTTTGGGACACTCAGAACTCTCTGACACAGTTTTTGGGCCACCAACATTTTCTGGACTTTAGGGGGTCTAGAATGCATTTTTTGGGCCTCCAAAGTTTTCGACATTTTTGCAGGCCTAAAATGCATTTTAAGGCCTTTTTTGGGCTGCCAACATTTCCTGAACTTTCAGGGGTGTAGGATGCATATTTCGTGACAAAAACATTTTTTGGTAATTGCAGTGGTCTAGGATGCAGGTTAATGCCAATTTCGGGCTGCAAATGTTTTTGGGACATTCAGAGCTCTCTGACACAGTTTAAGTGCCACCAACATTTTCTGGACTTTAGGGGGTCTAGGATGCCTGTAAACCCCTTTTTTGGGCCTCTGAACTTTTCTACATTTTTGTAGGCCTAAGATGCATTTTAAGGCCTTTTTTGGGCTGCTCACATTTCCTGAACATTCAGGGGTGTAGGATGCATATTTCATGACAAAAATATTTTTGGGAATTTCAGTGGTCTAGGATGCGGGTTAATGCCCCTTTCAGACTGCAAATGTTTTTGGGACATTCAGAGCTCTCTGACACAGTTTGTGGGCCACCAACATTTTCTGCACTTTAGGGGGTCTAGGATGCCTTTTTTGGGCCTCCAAAGTTTTCTACATTTTTGCAGGCATAAGATACATTTTAAGACCTTTTTTGGGCTGCCAACATTTCGTGAACTTTCAGGGGTGTAGGATGCATATTTCGTGACAAAAACATTTTTGGGAATTTCAGTGGTCTAGGATGCGGGTTAATGCCAATTCCGGGCTGCAAATGTTTTTGGGACATTCACAGCTCTCTGGCACAGTTTTTCGGCCACCAACATTTTCTGGACTTTAGGGGGTCTAGGATGCCTGTAAACCCCTTTTTTGGGCCTCCAAAGTTTTCTACATTTTTGCAGACATAAGATACATTTTAAGACCTTTTTTGGGCTGCCAACATTTTCTGAACTTTCATGGGTGTAGGATGCATTTTTTGTGCCAAAAATATTTGTGGGAATTTCAGTGGTCTAGGATGCGGCTTAATGCCTCTTTCAAGCTGTAAATAGTTTTGGGACATTCAGAGCTCTTTGACACAGTTTAAGGCGACCAACATTTTCTGGATTTTAGGGGGTCTAGGATGCCTGTAAACCCCATTTTTGGGCCTCCAAAGTTTTCTACATTTTTGCAGGCCTAAGATGCATTTTAAGGCCTTTTTTGAACTGCCAACATTTTCTGAACTTTTATGGGTGTAGGATGCATTTTCCGTGCCAAAAATATTTTTGGGAATTTCAGTGGTCTAGGATGCGGCTTAATGCCCCTTTCAGGCTGCAAATGTTTTTGGGACATTCAGAACTCTCTGTCACAGTTTCTGGGCCACCAACATTTGTGGACTTTAGGGGGTCTAGGATGCCTGTAAACCCCTTTGTTGGGCCTCCAAAGTTTTCTACATTTTTGCAGGCCTAAGATGCATTTTAAGGCCTTTTTTGGGCTGCCAACATTTTCTGATCTTCCAGGGGTGTAGGATGCATTATTTGTGCCAAAATTATTTTTGGGAATTTTAGTGGTCTAGGATGCGGGTTAATGCCTCTTTCGGGCTGCAAATGTTTTTGAGACATTCAGAGTTCTCTGACACAGTTTTTGGGCAGGCAACATTTTCCGGACTTTAAGGGGTCTAGTATGCCTGTGCACCCCTTTTTTGGGCCTCCAAAGTTTTCAACATTTATGCAGGCCTAAGATGCATTTTAAGGCCTTTTTTGGGCTGCCAACATTTTCTGAACTTTCAGGGGTTAATGCCCGTTTCAGGCTGCAACTGTTTTTGGGACTTTCAGAGCTTTCTGACACTGTTTTTGGGCAGCCAACATTTTTCGGACTTTAAGGGGTCTAGTATGCCTGTACACCCCTTTTTTGGGCCTCCAAAGTTTTCCACATTTATGCAGGCCTAAGATGCATTTTAAGGCCTTTTTTGGGCTGCCAACATTTTCTGAACTTTCAGCGGTGTAGGATGCATTTTTCGGGCCATTAATATTTTTGGAAATGTCAGTGGTCTAGGATGCAGGTTAATGCCCGTTTCAGGCTGCATCTGTTTTTGGGACTTTCAGAGCTTTCTGACACTGTTTTTGGGCAGCCAACATTTTCCGGACTTTAAGGGGTCTAGTATGCCTGTACACCCCTTTTTTGGGCCTCCAAGGTTTTCAACATTTATGCAGGCCTAAGATGCATTTTAAGGCCTTTTTTGGGCTGCCAACATTTTCTGAACTTTCAGCGGTGTAGGATGCATTTTTCGGGCCATTAATATTTTTGGGAATTTCAGTGGTCTAGGATGCGGGTTAATGCACCTTTCAGGCTGCAAATATCTTTGGGACATTCCAGGTCTCTGGCACAGTTTTTAGGCCACCAACAATTTTTGGACTTTAGGGGGTCTAGGATGCCTATAAACCCCTTTTTTGGGCCTCCAAAGTTTTCTACATTTTTGCAGGCCTAAGATGCATTTTAAGGCCTTTTTTGGGCTGCCAACATTTTCTGAACTTTCAGGGGTGTAGGATGCATTTTTCATGCCAAAAATATTTTTGGGAATTTCAGTGGTCTAGGATGCAGGTTAATGCCCCTTTCAGGCTGCAACTGTTTTTGGGACTTTCGGTGCTCTCTGACACTGTTTTTGGGCCACCAACATTTTCTGGACTTTAGGGGGTCTAGGATGCCTGTAAACCCCTTTTTTGGGCCTCCAAAGTTTTCTACATTTTTGCAGGCCTAAGATGCATTTTAAGGCCTTTTTTGGGCTGCCAACATTTTCTGAACTTTCAGCGGTGTAGGATGCATTTTTCGGGCCATTAATATTTTTGGAAATGTCAGTGGTCTAGGATGCAGGTTAATGCCGGTTTCAGGCTGCAACTGTTTTTGGGACTTTCAGAGCTTTCTGACACTGTTTTTGGGCAGCCAACATTTTCCGGACTTTAAGGGGTCTAGTATGCTTGTACACCCCTTTTTTGGGCCTCCAAAGTTTACAACATTTATGCAGGCCTAAGATGCATTTTAAGGCCTTTTTTGGGCTGCCAACATTTTCTGCACTTTGAGCGGTGTAGGATGCATTTTTCGGGCCATTAATATTTTTGGGAATTTCAGTGGTCTAGGATGCGGGTTAATGCACCTTTCAGGCTGCAAACATCTTTGGGACATTCCAGGTCTCTGGCACAGTTTTTAGGCCACCAACATTCTTTGGACTTTAGGGGGTCTAAGATGCCTGTAAACCCCTTTTTTGGGCCTCCAATGTTTTCAAGGTTTTTGCAGGCCTAAGATGCATTTTAAGGCCTTTTTTGGGCTGCCAACATTTTCTGAACTTTCAGGGGTGTAGGATGCATTATTTGTGGCAAAATTATTTTTGGCAATTTTAGTGGTCTAGGATGCGGGTTAATGCCTCTTTCAGGCTGCAAATGTTTTTGAGACAATCAGAGCTCTCTGACACAGTTTTTGGGCAGCCAACATTTTCTGAACTTTCAGGGGTGTAGGATGCATTTTTCATGCCAAAAATATTTTTGGGAATTTCAGTGGTCTAGGATGCGGGTTAATGCCCCTTTCAGGCTGCAAATATCTTTGGGACATTCAGAGCTCTCTGGCAGTTTTTGGGCAACCAACATTTTCTGGAGTTTAGGGGGTCTGGTATGCCTGTAAACCCCTTTTTTGGGCCTCCAAAACTTTTCTACATTTTTGCAGGACTAAGATGCATTTTAAGGCCTTTTTTGGGCTGCCAACATTTTCTGATCTTTCCGGGGTGTAGGTTTTAGTGGTCTAGGATGCGGGTTAATGCCCCTTTCAGGCTGCAAATATCTTTGGGACATTCAGAGGTCTTTGGCACAGTTTTTAGGCCACCAACAATTTTTGGACTTTAGGGGGTCTAGGATGCCTGCAAACCCCTTTTTTGGGCCTCCAAAGTTTTCAAGATTTTTGCAGGCCTAAGATGCATTTTAAGGTCTTTTTTGGGCTGCCAACATTTTCTGAACTTTCAGGGGTGTAGGATGCATTTTTCGTGCCATTAATATTTTTGGGAATTTCAGTGGTCTAGGATGCGGGTTAATGCCCCTTTCAGGCTGCAAATATCTTTGGGACATTCAGAGCTCTATGGCACAGTTTTTAGGCCACCAACATTTTCTGGACTTTAGGGGGTCTAGGATGCCTGTAAACCCCTTTTTTGGGCCTCAAAAAATGTTCTACATTTTTGCAGGCCTAAGATGCATTTTAAGGCCTTTTTTGGGCTGTCAGCATTTTCTGAACTTTCCGGTGTGTAGGATCCATTTTTCGGGCCATTCATATTTTTGGGAATTTCAGTGGTCTAGGATGCGGGTAAATGCCTCTTTCAGGCTGCAAATGTTTTTGAGACAATCAGAGCTCTCTGACACAGTTTTTGGGCAGCCAACAGTTCCCGGACTTTAGGTGGTCTAGTAAGCCTGTACACCCCTTTTTGGGCCTCCAAAGTTTTCAACATTTATGCAGGCCTAAGATGCATTTAAAGGCCTTTTTCGGGCTGCTAACATATTCTGAACTTTCAGGGTGTAGGATGCATTTTTCGGGCCATTAATATTTTTGGAAATTTCAGTGGTCTAGGATGCGGGTTAATGCCCCTTTCAGGCTCCAAATGTTTTTGGGACATTCAGAGCTCTCTGGCCTAGTTTTTGGGCCACCAACATTTTCTGGACTTTAGGGGGTCTAGGATGCCTGTAAACCCCTTTTTTGGGCCTCCAAAGTTTTCTACATTTTTGCGGGCCTAAGATGCATTTTAAGGCCTTTTTTGGGCTGCCAACATTTTCTGATCTTTCAGGGGTGTAGGGTTTAGTGGTCTAGGATGCAGGTTAATGCCTCTTTTAGGCTGCAAATGTTTTTGAGACATTCAGAGCTCTCTGACACAGTTTTTGGGCAACCAACATTTTCTGGACTTTAGGGGGTCTAGTATGCCTGTAAACCCCTTTTTTGGGCCTCCAAAACTTTTCTACAATATTGCAGGCCTAAGATGCATTTTAAGGCCTTTTTTGGGCTGCCAACATTTTCTGAACTTTCAGGGGTGTAGGATGCATTTTTCGGGGCATTAATATTTTTGGTAATTTCAGTGGTCTAGGATGTGGGTTAATGCCCCTTTCAGGCCCCAAATATCTTTGGGACATTCAGAGGTCTCTGGCAGAGTTTTTAGGCCACCAACAATTTTTGGAATTTAGGGGGTCTAGGATGCCTGTAAGCCCCTTTTTTCGGCCTCCAAAGTTTTCTACATTTTTGCAGGCCTAAAATGCATTTTAAGGCCTTTTTTGGGCTGCCAACATTTTCTGAACTTTTAGGGGTGTAGGATGCATTTTTCAGGCCATTAATATTTTTGGAAATTTCAGTGGTCTAGGAAGCGGGTTAATGCCCCTTTCAGGCGGCAACTGTTTTTGGGACTTTCAGAGCTCTCTGACACTGTTTTTGGGCCACCAACATTTTCTGGGGACATTCAGAGCTCTCTGGCAGTTTTTGGGCCACCAACATTTTCTGGACTTTAGGGGGTCTAGGATGCCTGTAACCCCTTTTTTGGGCCTCCAAAGTTTTATACATTTTTGCAGGCCTAAGATGCATTTTAAGGCCTTTTTTGGGCTGCCAACAATTTCTGAACTTTCAGGGGTGTAGGATGCATTTTTCGTGCCAAAAATATTTTTGCGAATTTCAGTGGTCTAGGATGCAGGTTAATGCCCCTTTCAGACTGCAACTGTTTTTGGGACTTTCAGAGCTCTCTGACACTGTTTTTGGGCCACCAACATTTTCTGGACTTTAGGGGGTCTAGGATGCCTGTAAACCCCTTTTTTGGGCCTCCAAAGTTTTCAAGATTTTTGCAGGCCTAAGATGCATTTTAAGGCCTTTTTTGGGCTGCCAACATTTTCTGAACTTTCAGGGGTGTAGGATGCGTTTTTCATGCCAACAATATTTTTGGGAATTTCAGTGGTCTAGGATGCAGGTTAATGCCCCTTTCAGGCTGCAACTGTTTTTGGGACTTTCAGAGATTTCTGACACTGTTTTTGGGCCACCAACATTTTCTGGACTTTAGGGGGTCTAGTATGCCTATAAAACTCTTTTTTGGGCCTCCAAAGTTTTCTTCATTTTTGCAGGCCTAAGATGCATTTTAAGGCCTTTTTTGGGCTGCCAACATTTTCTGAACTTTCAGCGGTGTAGGATGCATTTTTCGGGCTATTAATATTTTTGGGAATTTCAGTGGTCTAGGATGCGGGTTAATGCCCCTTTCAGGCTGCAAATGTTTTTGGGACATTCAGAGCTCTCTGTCCTACTTTTTGGGCCACCAACATTTTCTTGACTTTAGGAGGTCTAGTATGCCTGTACACCCCTTTTTTGGGCCTCCAAAGTTTTCCACATTTATGCAGGCCTAAGATGCATTTTAAGGCCTTTTTTGGGCTGCCAACATTTTCTGAACTTTCAGCGGTGTAGGATGCATTTTTCGGGCCATTAATATTTTTGGAAATGTCAGTGGTCTAGGATGCAGGTTAATGCCCGTTTCAGGCTGCATCTGTTTTTGGGACTTTCAGAGCTTTCTGACACTGTTTTTGGGCAGCCAACATTTTCCGGACTTTAAGGGGTCTAGTATGCCTGTACACCCCTTTTTTGGGCCTCCAAGGTTTTCAACATTTATGCAGGCCTAAGATGCATTTTAAGGCCTTTTTTGGGCTGCCAACATTTTCTGAACTTTCAGCGGTGTAGGATGCATTTTTCGGGCCATTAATATTTTTGGGAATTTCAGTGGTCTAGGATGCGGGTTAATGCACCTTTCAGGCTGCAAATATCTTTGGGACATTCCAGGTCTCTGGCACAGTTTTTAGGCCACCAACAATTTTTGGACTTTAGGGGGTCTAGGATGCCTATAAACCCCTTTTTTGGGCCTCCAAAGTTTTCTACATTTTTGCAGGCCTAAGATGCATTTTAAGGCCTTTTTTGGGCTGCCAACATTTTCTGAACTTTCAGGGGTGTAGGATGCATTTTTCATGCCAAAAATATTTTTGGGAATTTCAGTGGTCTAGGATGCAGGTTAATGCCCCTTTCAGGCTGCAACTGTTTTTGGGACTTTCGGTGCTCTCTGACACTGTTTTTGGGCCACCAACATTTTCTGGACTTTAGGGGGTCTAGGATGCCTGTAAACCCCTTTTTTGGGCCTCCAAAGTTTTCTACATTTTTGCAGGCCTAAGATGCATTTTAAGGCCTTTTTTGGGTTGCCAACATTTTATGAACTTTCAGGGGTGTAGGATGCATTTTGCGTGCCAAAAATATTTTTGGAAATTTCAGTGGTCTAGGATGCGGGTTAATGCCCCTTTCGGGCTGCAACTGTTTTTGGGACTTTCAGAGCTTTCTGACACTGTTTTTGGGCAGCCAACATTTTCCGGACTTTAAGGGGTCTAGTATGCCTGTACACCCCTTTTTTGGGCCTCCAAAATTTTCAACATTTATGCAGGCCTAAGATGCATTTTAAGGCCTTTTTTGGGCTGCCAACATTTTCTGAACTTTCAGCGGTGTAGGATGCATTTTTCGGGCCATTAATATTTTTGGAAATGTCAGTGGTCTAGGATGCAGGTTAATGCCGGTTTCAGGCTGCAACTGTTTTTGGGACTTTCAGAGCTTTCTGACACTGTTTTTGGGCAGCCAACATTTTCCGGACTTTAAGGGGTCTAGTATGCTTGTACACCCCTTTTTTGGGCCTCCAAAGTTTGCAACATTTATGCAGGCCTAAGATGCATTTTAAGGCCTTTTTTGGGCTGCCAACATTTTCTGAACTTTGAGCGGTGTAGGATGCATTTTTGCGGGCCGTTAATATTTTTGGGAATTTCAGTGGTCTAGGATGCGGGTTAATGCACCTTTCAGGCTGCAAACATCTTTGGGACATTCCAGGTCTCTGGCACAGTTTTTAGGCCACCAACATTCTTTGGACTTTAGGGGGTCTAAGATGCCTGTAAACCCCTTTTTTGGGCCTCCAATGTTTTCAAGGTTTTTGCAGGCCTAAGATGCATTTTAAGGCCTTTTTTGGGCTGCCAACATTTTCTGAACTTTCAGGGGTGTAGGATGCATTATTTGTGGCAAAATTATTTTTGGCAATTTTAGTGGTCTAGGATGCGGGTTAATGCCTCTTTCAGGCTGCAAATGTTTTTGAGACAATCAGAGCTCTCTGACACAGTTTTTGGGCAGCCAACATTTTCTGAACTTTCAGGGGTGTAGGATGCATTTTTCATGCCAAAAATATTTTTGGGAATTTCAGTGGTCTAGGATGCGGGTTAATGCCCCTTTCAGGCTGCAAATATCTTTGGGACATTCAGAGCTCTCTGGCAGTTTTTGGGCAACCAACATTTTCTGGAGTTTAGGGGGTCTGGTATGCCTGTAAACCCCTTTTTTGGGCCTCCAAAACTTTTCTACATTTTTGCAGGACTAAGATGCATTTTAAGGCCTTTTTTGGGCTGCCAACATTTTCTGATCTTTCCGGGGTGTAGGTTTTAGTGGTCTAGGATGCGGGTTAATGCCCCTTTCAGGCTGCAAATATCTTTGGGACATTCAGAGGTCTTTGGCACAGTTTTTAGGCCACCAACAATTTTTGGACTTTAGGGGGTCTAGGATGCCTGCAAACCCCTTTTTTGGGCCTCCAAAGTTTTCAAGATTTTTGCAGGCCTAAGATGCATTTTAAGGTCTTTTTTGGGCTGCCAACATTTTCTGAACTTTCAGGGGTGTAGGATGCATTTTTCGTGCCATTAATATTTTTGGGAATTTCAGTGGTCTAGGATGCGGGTTAATGCCCCTTTCAGGCTGCAAATATCTTTGGGACATTCAGAGCTCTCTGGCCTAGATTTTGGGCCACCAACATTTTCTGGACTTTAGGGGGTCTAGGATGCCTGTAAACCCCTTTTTTGGGCCTCAAAAATGTTCTACATTTTTGCAGGCCTAAGATGCATTTTAAGGCCTTTTTTGGGCTGTCAGCATTTTCTGAACTTTCCGGTGTGTAGGATCCATTTTTCGGGCCATTCATATTTTTGGGAATTTCAGTGGTCTAGGATGCGGGTAAATGCCTCTTTCAGGCTGCAAATGTTTTTGAGACAATCAGAGCTCTCTGACACAGTTTTTGGGCAGCCAACAGTTCCCGGACTTTAGGTGGTCTAGTAAGCCTGTACACCCCTTTTTGGGCCTCCAAAGTTTTCAACATTTATGCAGGCCTAAGATGCATTTAAAGGCCTTTTTCGGGCTGCTAACATATTCTGAACTTTCAGGGTGTAGGATGCATTTTTCGGGCCATTAATATTTTTGGAAATTTCAGTGGTCTAGGATGCGGGTTAATGCCCCTTTCTGTCAGGATTAGTCAGGCGAGTACTAAGGCAGCGAATATGGCAAGGGAAATGTGCACCCAGGAACAACGACTCAGGTATGCTAGAACCCAGGAGTGCAAAATAGAGTGTGACATCAAACCAATATGTGAAAAGGGATGTGGGGTAAGTACCTGACCGCGAGGAAAGTCGGCAAGCACCTTACCCCCAATTGCTGTTACAGGTACTGACAGCGCTAAACCCACGTGGAGGGCCAGCAATGACAGGATCTGTGTACTAACACTCTTGATGGTATTACATAAGGGAACTTAGGAACTGTACTCACGAGGACGAGATACACCTCTTGAATGTCAGCTAGCCCACGAATCCTGTAGATGTATCTGGGACCCAGAAAGGCTATAACAGCAATGGGAGAAGTAGGGAGGTCCAGAGGACAAGGGCTGAAGGCAGCCGGAATGAGGCAGGCTGCCGGGCAGGGAGCCCAGAGGACAAGGGCTGAGGCTGGGAATCAGCAGAGCGAGATCCGCTGCTATGTGGAGAGCCCGCAGAGCAAGGGCGGAGGCTGGAAGGCAGCAGAGCGAGATCCGCTGCAATGTGGAGAGCCCGGCAGGACAAGGGCGGAGACTGGAAGGCAGCGGAGCGTGATCCGCTGCAGAAAACTAAATACCTAAGTTGGAATAGGGATAACAAACTAGTGGGGAAAACATAAGCATTCACACAGGAGCTAGCTACCACCACACACCACACCTAATGATCAAATGGGAAATGGATGCAGAAGTGCAATGGAAAACATGGAATGGATCCTCTAGAAAGTAAGGATCAGGAGCAGGGAAAAAACGAAATAACCTATGCAAACTTCTCCCTACCCCTCCAAGGAAAAGACAGGAAACTAAACTAAGAGGAAGGCTAAGGCAAATGGGTAACAGCAGCAAAGGACAGAGTCAAAGAAATATAGAACACAGACAAACTGGGCTGCATCTAAAAGGGGAAAGCACTGAGAATTGCTGCCTGCAAACAGAGGAAGACAAAAGGGAAATCAAGGGAGCAGAAATCAATAAGCGCATGAATCCGAAATTCAGGGCGGAGGAAACAAGAAAACAGGAACAAGGAAGTAGGAACAAAGGCAAAGAACCAGGAACCAGGGACTAGTCAAAAACAGGAACACTGCAAACGATGACCAGCGCTGGACTGAAGTGAGACTGAGGCTTTTAAAGCTGTTTAACGAGCACACGCCTCAGGTGTGCTGACTGCTGCACCTGCAGCCACAGGTGTTGCCTATCCTCCACCCAACCTTGTCCTGCAAGGGTGGAGGTGGAGCAGTGGGCCAGGCATTCTGGGAAGCACAGTCATTTGGTTAAAGAAGCATGCTGGCTGCCAAAAACCTGGAATGGATCCGGAAGGGAAGTAGTTTGGAAAATAGGGATTTAGCGCTCCCAATTCATTACAGCACTGTGGCATTAGGTTCGGAGGAAATGTCCAGCAAGGAATAAGCCCCAAAACATGCCCCCAAGTGGCGGGAACGGGAGCGAAGGGAGCGAGTCGTGACACTTTCAGGCTCCAAATGTTTTTGGGACATTCAGAGCTCTCTGGCCTAGTTTTTGGGCCACCAACATTTTCTGGACTTTAGGGGGTCTAGGATGCCTGTAAACCCCTTTTTTGGGCCTCCAAAGTTTTCTACATTTTTGCGGGCCTAAGATGCATTTTAAGGCCTTTTTTGGGCTGCCAACATTTTCTGATCTTTCAGGGGTGTAGGGTTTAGTGGTCTAGGATGCAGGTTAATGCCTCTTTTAGGCTGCAAATGTTTTTGAGACATTCAGAGCTCTCTGACACAGTTTTTGGGCAACCAACATTTTCTGGACTTTAGGGGGTCTAGTATGCCTGTAAACCCCTTTTTTGGGCCTCCAAAACTTTTCTACAATATTGCAGGCCTAAGATGCATTTTAAGGCCTTTTTTGGGCTGCCAACATTTTCTGAACTTTCAGGGGTGTAGGATGCATTTTTCGGGGCATTAATATTTTTGGTAATTTCAGTGGTCTAGGATGTGGGTTAATGCCCCTTTCAGGCCCCAAATATCTTTGGGACATTCAGAGGTCTCTGGCAGAGTTTTTAGGCCACCAACAATTTTTGGAATTTAGGGGGTCTAGGATGCCTGTAAGCCCCTTTTTTCGGCCTCCAAAGTTTTCTACATTTTTGCAGGCCTAAAATGCATTTTAAGGCCTTTTTTGGGCTGCCAACATTTTCTGAACTTTTAGGGGTGTAGGATGCATTTTTCAGGCCATTAATATTTTTGGAAATTTCAGTGGTCTAGGAAGCGGGTTAATGCCCCTTTCAGGCGGCAACTGTTTTTGGGACTTTCAGAGCTCTCTGACACTGTTTTTGGGCCACCAACATTTTCTGGGGACATTCAGAGCTCTCTGGCAGTTTTTGGGCCACCAACATTTTCTGGACTTTAGGGGGTCTAGGATGCCTGTAACCCCTTTTTTGGGCCTCCAAAGTTTTATACATTTTTGCAGGCCTAAGATGCATTTTAAGGCCTTTTTTGGGCTGCCAACAATTTCTGAACTTTCAGGGGTGTAGGATGCATTTTTCGTGCCAAAAATATTTTTGCGAATTTCAGTGGTCTAGGATGCAGGTTAATGCCCCTTTCAGACTGCAACTGTTTTTGGGACTTTCAGAGCTCTCTGACACTGTTTTTGGGCCACCAACATTTTCTGGACTTTAGGGGTCTAGGATGCCTGTAAACCCCTTTTTTGGGCCTCCAAAGTTTTCAAGATTTTTGCAGGCCTAAGATGCATTTTAAGGCCTTTTTTGGGCTGCCAACATTTTCTGAACTTTCAGGGGTGTAGGATGCATTTTTCATGCCAACAATATTTTTGGGAATTTCAGTGGTCTAGGATGCAGGTTAATGCCCCTTTCAGGCTGCAACTGTTTTTGGGACTTTCAGAGATTTCTGACACTGTTTTTGGGCCACCAACATTTTCTGGACTTTAGGGGGTCTAGTATGCCTATAAAACTCTTTTTTGGGCCTCCAAAGTTTTCTTCATTTTTGCAGGCCTAAGATGCATTTTAAGGCCTTTTTTGGGCTGCCAACATTTTCTGAACTTTCAGCGGTGTAGGATGCATTTTTCGGGCTATTAATATTTTTGGGAATTTCAGTGGTCTAGGATGCGGGTTAATGCCCCTTTCAGGCTGCAAATGTTTTTGGGACATTCAGAGCTCTCTGTCCTACTTTTTGGGCCACCAACATTTTCTTGACTTTAGGAGGTCTAGGATGCCTGTAAACCCCTTTTTTGGGCCTCAAAAATTTTTCTACATTTTTGCAGGCCTAAGATACATTTTAAGGCCTTTTTGGGCTGTCAACATTTTCTGAACTTTCCGGTGTGTAGGATCCATTTTTCGGGCCATTCATATTTTTGGGAATATCAGTGGTCTAGGATGCAAGTTAATGCCCCTTTCAGGCTGCAAATATTTTTGCGATATTCAGAGCTCTATGACACCTTTTTTAGGCCACCAACATTCTTTGGACTTTAGGGGGTCTAGGATGCCTGTAAACCCCTTTTTTGGGCCTCCAAAGTTTTCAAGATTTTTCCAGGCCTAAGATGCATTTTAAGGCCTTTTTTGGGCTGCCAACATTTTCTGAACTTTCAGGGGTGTAGGATGCATTATTTGTGGCAAAATTATTTTTGGGAATTTTAGTGGTCTATGATGCGGGTTAATGCCTCTTTCAGGCTGCAAATGTTTTTGAGACAATCAGAGCTCTCTGACACAGTTTTTGGGCAACCAACATTTTCTGGACTTTAAGTGGTCTAGTAAGCCTGTACACCCCTTTTTGGGCCTCCAAAGTTTTCAACATTTATGCAGGCCTAAGATGCATTTAAAGGCCTTTTTTCTGACTGCTAACATATTCTGAACTTTCAGGGTGTAGGATGCATTTTTCGGGCCATTAATATTTTTGGAAATTTCAGTGGTGTAGGATGCGGGTTAATGCCCCTTTCAGGCTCCAAATGTTTTTGGGACATTCAGAGCTCTCTGGCCTAGATTTTGGGCCACCAACATTTTCTGGACTTTAGGGGGTCTAGGATGCCTATAAACCCCTTTTTTGGGCCTCCTAAGTTTTCTACATTTTTGCAGGCCTAAGATGCATTTTAAGGCCTTTTTTGGGCTGCCAACATTTTCTGATCTTTCAGGGGTGTAGGGTTTAGTGGTCTAGGATGCGGGTTAATGCCTCTTTTAGGCTGCAACTGTTTTTTGGACTTTGAGAGCTCTCTGACACTGTTTTTGGGCAACCAACATTTTCTGGACTTTAGGGGGTCTAGGATGCCTGTAAACCTCTTTTTTGGGCCTCCAAAGGTTTCTTCATTTTTGCAGGCCTAAGATGCATATTAAGGCCGTTTTTGGGCTGCCAACATTTTCGGAACTTTCAGGGGTGTAGGATGCATTTTTCGGGCCATTAATATTTTTGGGAATTTCAGTTTGTCTAGGATGCGGGTTACTGCCCCTTTCAGGCTGCAAATATCTTTGGGACATTCAGGGCTCTCTGGCAGTTTTTGGGCACCCAACATTTTCTGGACTTTAGGGGGTCTAGTATGCCTGTAAACGCCTTTTTTGGGCCTCCAAAACTTTTCTACATTTTTGCAGGCCTAAGATGCATTTTAAGGCCTTTTTTGGGCTGCCAACATTTTCTGATCTTTCCGGGGTGTAGGTTTTAGTGGTCTAGGATGCGGGTTAATGCCCCTTTCAGGCTGCAAATATCTTTGGGACATTCAGAGCTCTCTGGCAGTTTTTGGGCACCCAACATTTTCTGGACTTTAGGGGGTCTAGTATGCCTGTAAACGCCTTTTTTGGGCCTCCAAAACTTTTCTACATTTTTGCAGGCCTAAGATGCATTTTAAGGCCTTTTTTGGGCTGCCAACATTTTCTGATCTTTCCGGGGTGTAGGTTTTAGTGGTCTAGGATGCGGGTTAATGCCCCTTTCAGGCTGCAAATATCTTTGGGACATTCAGAGGTCTCTGGCACAGTTTTTAGGCCACCAACAATTTTTGGACTTTAGGGGGTCTAGGATGCCTGTAAACCCCTTTTTTGGGCCTCCAAAGTTTTCTACATTTTTGCAGGCCTAAGATGCATTTTAAGGCCTTTTTTGGGCTGCCAACATTTTCTGAACTTTCAGGGGTGTAGGATGCATTTTTCGTGCCATTAATATTCTTGGGAATTTCAGTGGTCTAGGATGCGGGTTAATGCACCTTTCAGGCTGCAAATATCTTTGGGACATTCAGAGGTCTCTGGCACAGTTTTTAGGCTACCAACAATTTTTGGACTTTAGGGGGTCTAGGATGCCTGTAAACCCCTTTTTTGGGCCTCCAATGTTTTCAAGGTTTTTGCAGGCCTAAGATGCATTTTAAGGCCTTTTTTGGGCTGCCAACATTTTCTGAACTTTCAGGGGTGTAGGATGCATTATTTGTGGCAAAATTATTTTTGGGAATTTTAGTGGTCTATGATGCGGGTTAATGCCTCTTTCAGGCTGCAAATGTTTTTGAGACAATCAGAGCTCTCTGATCCAGTTTTTGGGCAGCCAACATTTCCCGGACTTTAAGGGGTCTAGTAAGCCTGTACACCCCTTTTTTGGGCCTCCAAAGTTTTCAACATTTATGCAGGCCTAAGATGCATTTAAAGGCCTTTTTTGGGCTGCTAACATATTCTGAACTTTCCGGGGTGTAGGATGCATTTTTCGGGCCATTAATATTTTTAGAAATTTCAGTGGTCTAGGATGCGGGTTAATGCCCTTTTCAGGCTCCAAATATCTTTGGGACATTCAGAGATCTCTGGCACAGTTTTTAGGCCACCAACAATTTTTGGAATTTAGGGGGTCTAGGATGCCTGTAAACCCCTTTTTGGGCCTCCAAAGTTTTCTACATTTTTGCAGGCCTAAGATGCATTTTAAGGCATTTTTGGGCTGCCAACATTTTCTGAACTTTCAGCGGTGTAGGATGCATTTTTCATGCCAAAAATATTGTTGGGAATTTCAGTGGTCTAGGATGCAGGTTAATGCCCCTTTCAGGCTCCAAATATCTTTGGGACATTCAGAGATCTCTGACACTGTTTTTGGGCAACCAACATTTTCTGGACTTTAGGGGTCTAGGATGCCTATAAACCTCTTTTTTGGGCCTCCAAAGGTTTCTTCATTTTTGCAGGCCTAAGATGCATGTTAAGGCCGTTTTTGGGCTGCCAACATTTTCGGAACTTTCAGGGGTGTAGGATGCATTTTTCGGGCCATTAATATTTTTGGGAATTTCAGTGGTCTAGGATGCGGGTTACTGCCCCTTTCAGGCTGCAAATATCTTTGGGACATTCAGAGCTCTCTGGCAGTTTTTGGGCAACCAACATTTTCTGGACTTTAGGGGGTCTAGTATGCCTGTAAACGCCTTTTTTGGGCCTCCAAAACTTTTCTACATTTTTGCAGGCCTAAGATGCATTTTAAGGCCTTTTTTGGGCTGCCAACATTTTCTGATCTTTCCGGGGTGTAGGTTTTAGTGGTCTAGGATGCGGGTTAATGCCCCTTTCAGGCTCCAAATATCTTTGGGACATTCAGAGGTCTCTGGCACAGTTTTTAGGCCACCAACAATTTTTGGACTTTAGGGGGTCTAGGAGACCTGTAAACCCCTTTTTTGGGCCTCCAAAGTTTTATACATTTTTGCAGGCCTAAGATGCATTTTAAGGCCTTTTTTGGGCTGCCAACAATTTCTGAACTTTCAGGGGTGTAGGATGCATTTTTCGTGCCAAAAATATTTTTGCGAATTTCAGTGGTCTAGGATGCAGGTTAATGCCCCTTTCAGGCTGCAACTGTTTTTGGGACTTTCAGAGCTCTCTGACACTGTTTTTGGGCCACCGACATTTTCTGGACTTTAGGGGGTCTAGGATGCCTGTAAACCCCTTTTTTGGGCCTCCAAAGTTTTCAAGATTTTTGCAGGCCTAAGATGCATTTTAAGGCCTTTTTTGGGCTGCCAACATTTTCTGAACTTTCAGGGGTGTAGGATGCATTTTTCATGCCAACAATATTTTTGGGAATTTCAGTGGTCTAGGATGCAGGTTAATGCCCCTTTCAGGCTGCAACTGTTTTTGGGACTTTCAGAGATTTCTGATACTGTTTTTGGGCCACCAACATTTTCTGGGCTTTAGGGGGTCTACTATGCCTATAAAACTCTTTTTTGGGCCTCCAAAGTTTTCTTCATTTTTGCAGGCCTAAGATGCATTTTAAGGCCTTTTTTGGGCTGCCAACATTTTCTGAACTTTCAGCGGTGTAGGATGCATTTTTCGGGCTATTAATATTTTTGGGAATTTCAGTGGTCTAGGATGCGGGTTAATGCCCCTTTCAGGCTGCAAATGTTTTTGGGACATTCAGAGCTCTCTGTCCTACTTTTTGGGCCACCAACATTTTCTTGACTTTAGGAGGTCTAGGATGCCTGTAAACCCCTTTTTTGGGCCTCAAAAATTTTTCTACATTTTTGCAGGCCTAAGATACATTTTAAGGCCTTTTTGGGCTGTCAACATTTTCTGAACTTTCCGGTGTGTAGGATCCATTTTTCGGGCCATTCATATTTTTGGGAATATCAGTGGTCTAGGATGCAAGTTAATGCCCCTTTCAGGCTGCAAATATTTTTGCGATATTCAGAGCTCTATGACACCTTTTTTAGGCCACCAACATTCTTTGGACTTTAGGGGGTCTAGGATGCCTGTAAACCCCTTTTTTGGGCCTCCAAAGTTTTCAAGATTTTTCCAGGCCTAAGATGCATTTTAAGGCCTTTTTTGGGCTGCCAACATTTTCTGAACTTTCAGGGGTGTAGGATGCATTATTTGTGGCAAAATTATTTTTGGGAATTTTAGTGGTCTATGATGCGGGTTAATGCCTCTTTCAGGCTGCAAATGTTTTTGAGACAATCAGAGCTCTCTGACACAGTTTTTGGGCAACCAACATTTTCTGGACTTTAAGTGGTCTAGTAAGCCTGTACACCCCTTTTTGGGCCTCCAAAGTTTTCAACATTTATGCAGGCCTAAGATGCATTTAAAGGCCTTTTTTCTGACTGCTAACATATTCTGAACTTTCAGGGTGTAGGATGCATTTTTCGGGCCATTAATATTTTTGGAAATTTCAGTGGTCTAGGATGC
This sequence comes from Ambystoma mexicanum, assembly GCF_040938575.1. Lineage (NCBI taxonomy): Eukaryota > Metazoa > Chordata > Amphibia > Caudata > Ambystomatidae > Ambystoma > Ambystoma mexicanum. The sequence goes on from NC_090938.1 coordinate 59,118,944, forward strand.
GGGTTAATGCCCCTTTCAGGCTGCAAATGTTTTTGGGACATTCAGAGCTCTCTGTCCTACTTTTTGGGCCACCAACATTTTCTTGACTTTAGGAGGTCTAGGATGCCTGTTAACCCCTTTTTTGGGCCTCAAAAATTTTTCTACGTTTTTGCAGGCCTAAGATACATTTTAAGGCCTTTTTGGGCTGTCAACATTTTCTGAACTTTCCGGTGTGTAGGATCCATTTTCCGGGCCATTCATATTTTTGGGAATATCAGTGGTCTAGGATGCAAGTTAATGCCCCTTTCAGGCTGCAAATATTTTTGCGATATTCAGAGCTCTATGACACCTTTTTTAGGCCACCAACATTCTTTGGACTTTAGGGGGTCTAGGATGCCTGTAAACCCCTTTTTTGGGCCTCCAAAGTTTTCAAGATTTTTCCAGGCCTAAGATGCATTTTAAGGCCTTTTTTGGGCTGCCAACATTTTCTGAACTTTCAGGGGTGTAGGATGCATTATTTGTGGCAAAATTATTTTTGGGAATTTTAGTGGTCTATGATGCGGGTTAATGCCCCTTTCAGGCTCCAAATGTTTTTGGGACATTCAGAGCTCTCTGGCCTAGATTTTGGGCCACCAACATTTTCTGGACTTTAGGGGGTCTAGGATGCCTATAAACCCCTTTTTTGGGCCTCCTAAGTTTTCTACATTTTTGCAGGCCTAAGATGCATTTTAAGGCCTTTTTTGGGCTGCCAACATTTTCTGATCTTTCAGGGGTGTAGGGTTTAGTGGTCTAGGATGCGGGTTAATGCCTCTTTTAGGCTGCAACTGTTTTTTGGACTTTGAGAGCTCTCTGACACTGTTTTTGGGCAACCAACATTTTCTGGACTTTAGGGGGTCTAGGATGCCTGTAAACCTCTTTTTTGGGCCTCCAAAGGTTTCTTCATTTTTGCAGGCCTAAGATGCATATTAAGGCCGTTTTTGGGCTGCCAACATTTTCGGAACTTTCAGGGGTGTAGGATGCATTTTTCGGGCCATTAATATTTTTGGGAATTTCAGTTTGTCTAGGATGCGGGTTACTGCCCCTTTCAGGCTGCAAATATCTTTGGGACATTCAGAGCTCTCTGGCAGTTTTTGGGCACCCAACATTTTCTGGACTTTAGGGGGTCTAGTATGCCTGTAAACGCCTTTTTTGGGCCTCCAAAACTTTTCTACATTTTTGCAGGCCTAAGATGCATTTTAAGGCCTTTTTTGGGCTGCCAACATTTTCTGATCTTTCCGGGGTGTAGGTTTTAGTGGTCTAGGATGCGGGTTAATGCCCCTTTCAGGCTGCAAATATCTTTGGGACATTCAGAGGTCTCTGGCACAGTTTTTAGGCCACCAACAATTTTTGGACTTTAGGGGGTCTAGGATGCCTGTAAACCCCTTTTTTGGGCCTCCAAAGTTTTCTACATTTTTGCAGGCCTAAGATGCATTTTAAGGCCTTTTTTGGGCTGCCAACATTTTCTGAACTTTCAGGGGTGTAGGATGCATTATTCGTGCCATTAATATTCTTGGGAATTTCAGTGGTCTAGGATGCGGGTTAATGCCTCTTTCAGGCTGCAAATGTTTTTGAGACAATCAGAGCTCTCTGATCCAGTTTTTGGGCAGCCAACATTTCCCGGACTTTAAGGGGTCTAGTAAGCCTGTACACCCCTTTTTTGGGCCTCCAAAGTTTTCAACATTTATGCAGGCCTGAGATGCATTTAAAGGCCTTTTTTGGGCTGCTAACATATTCTGATCTTTCCGGGGTGTAGGATGCATTTTTCGGGCCATTAATATTTTTAGAAATTTCAGTGGTCTAGGATGCGGGTTAATGCCCTTTTCAGGCTCCAAATATCTTTGGGACATTCAGAGATCTCTGGCACAGTTTTTAGGCCACCAACAATTTTTGGAATTTAGGGGGTCTAGGATGCCTGTAAACCCCTTTTTGGGCCTCCAAAGTTTTCTACATTTTTGCAGGCCAAGATGCATTTTAAGGCCTTTTTTGGGCTGCCAACATTTTCTGATCTTTCCGGGGTGTAGGTTTTAGTGGTCTAGGATGCGGGTTAATGCCCCTTTCAGGCTCCAAATATCTTTGGGACATTCAGAGGTCTCTGGCACAGTTTTTAGGCCACCAACAATTTTTGGACTTTAGGGGGTCTAGGAGACCTGTAAACCCCTTTTTTGGGCCTCCAAAGTTTTATACATTTTTGCAGGCCTAAGATGCATTTTAAGGCCTTTTTTGGGCTGCCAACAATTTCTGAACTTTCAGGGGTGTAGGATGCATTTTTCGTGCCAAAAATATTTTTGCGAATTTCAGTGGTCTAGGATGCAGGTTAATGCCCCTTTCAGGCTGCAACTGTTTTTGGGACTTTCAGAGCTCTCTGACACTGTTTTTGGGCCACCGACATTTTCTGGACTTTAGGGGGTCTAGGATGCCTGTAAACCCCTTTTTTGGGCCTCCAAAGTTTTCAAGATTTTTGCAGGCCTAAGATGCATTTTAAGGCCTTTTTTGGGCTGCCAACATTTTCTGAACTTTCAGGGGTGTAGGATGCATTTTTCGGGCTATTAATATTTTTGGGAATTTCAGTGGTCTAGGATGCGGGTTAATGCCCCTTTCAGGCTGCAAATGTTTTTGGGACATTCAGAGCTCTCTGTCCTACTTTTTGGGCCACCAACATTTTCTTGACTTTAGGGGGTCTAGGATGCCTGTAAACCCCTTTTTTGGGCCTCAAAAATTTTTCTACATTTTTGCAGGCCTAAGATACATTTTAAGGCCTTTTTAGGCTGTCAACATTTTCTGAACTTTCCGGTGTGTAGGATCCATTTTTCGGGCCATTCATATTTTTGGGAATATCAGTGGTCTAGGATGCAAGTTAATGCCCCTTTCAGGCTGCAAATATTTTTGCGATATTCAGAGCTCTATGACACCTTTTTTAGGCCACCAACATTCTTTGGACTTTAGGGGGTCTAGGATGCCTGTAAACCCCTTTTTTGGGCCTCCAAAGTTTTCAAGATTTTTCCAGGCCTAAGATGCATTTTAAGGCCTTTTTTGGGCTGCCAACATTTTCTGAACTTTCAGGGGTGTAGGATGCATTATTTGTGGCAAAATTATTTTTGGGAATTTTAGTGGTCTATGATGCGGGTTAATGCCTCTTTCAGGCTGCAAATGTTTTTGAGACAATCAGAGCTCTCTGACACAGAGTTTTTGGGCAACCAACATTTTCTGGACTTTAAGTGGTCTATTAAGCCTGTACACCCCTTTTTGGGCCACCAAAGTTTTCAACATTTATGCAGGCCTAAGATGCATTTAAAGGCCTTTTTTCAGACTGCTAACATATTCTGAACTTTCAGGGTGTAGGATGCATTTTTCGGGCCATTAATATTTTTGGAAATTTCAGTGGTCTAGGATGCGGGTTAATGCCCCTTTCAGGCTCCAAATGTTTTTGGGACATTCAGAGCTCTCTGGCCTAGATTTTGGGCCACCAACATTTTCTGGACTTTAGGGGGTCTAGGATGCCTATAAACCCCTTTTTTGGGCCTCCTAAGTTTTCTACATTTTTGCAGGCCTAAGATGCATTTTAAGGCCTTTTTTGGGCTGCCAACATTTTCTGATCTTTCAGGGGTGTAGGGTTTAGTGGTCTAGGATGCGGGTTAATGCCTCTTTTAGGCTGAAACTGTTTTTTGGACTTTGAGAGCTCTCTGACACTGTTTTTGGGCAACCAACATTTTCTGGACTTTAGGGGGTCTAGGATGCCTGTAAACCTCTTTTTTGGGCCTCCAAAGGTTTCTTCATTTTTGCAGGCCTAAGATGCATGTTAAGGCCGTTTTTGGGCTGCCAACATTTTCGGAACTTTCAGGGGTGTAGGATGCATTTTTCGGGCCATTAATATTTTTGGGAATTTCAGTTGTCTAGGGTGCGGGTTACTGCCCCTTTCAGGCTGCAAATATCTTTGGGACATTCAGAGCTCTCTGGCAGTTTTTGGCAACCAACATTTTCTGGACTTTAGGGGGTCTAGTATGCCTGTAAACGCCTTTTTTGGGCTTCCAAAACTTTTCTACATTTTTGCAGGCCTAAGATGCATTTTAAGGCCTTTTTTGGGCTGCCAACATTTTCTGATCTTTCCGGGGTGTAGGTTTTAGTGGTCTAGGATGCGGGTTAATGCCCCTTTCAGGCTGCAAATATTTTTGGGACATTCAGAGGTCTCTGGCACAGTTTTTAGGCCACCAACTATTTTTGGACTTTAGGGGGTCTAGGATGCCTGTAAAGCCCTTCTTTGGGCCTGCAAAGTTTTCTACATTTTTGCAGGCCTAAGATGCATTTTAAGGCCTTTTTTGGGCTGCCAACATTTTCTGAACTTTCAGGGGTGTAGGATGCATTTTTCGTGCCATTAATATTCTTGGGAATTTCAGTGGTCTAGGATGCGGGTTAATGCACCTTTCAGGCTGCAAATATCTTTGGGACATTCAGAGGTCTCTGGCACAGTTTTTAGGCTACCAACAATTTTTGGACTTTAGGGGGTCTAGGATGCCTGTAAACCCCTTTTTTGGGCCTCCAATGTTTTCAAGGTTTTTGCAGGCCTAAGATGCATTTTAAGGCCTTTTTTGGGCTGCCAACATTTTCTGAACTTTCAGGGGTGTAGGATGCATTATTTGTGGCAAAATTATTTTTGGGAATTTTAGTGGTCTATGATGCGGGTTAATGCCTCTTTCAGGCTGAAAATGTTTTTGAGACAATCAGAGCTCTCTGACACAGTTTTTGGGCAGCCAACATTTCCCGGACTTTAAGGGGTCTAGTAAGCCTGTACACCCCTTTTTTGGGCCTCCAAAGTTTTCAACATTTATGCAGGCCTAAGATGCATTTAAAGGCCTTTTTTGGGCTGCTAACATATTCTGAACTTTCCGGGGTGTAGGATGCATTTTTCGGGCCATTAATATTTTTAGAAATTTCAGTGGTCTAGGATGCGGGTTAATGCCCTTTTCAGGCTCCAAATATCTTTGGGACATTCAGAGATCTCTGGCACAGTTTTTAGGCCACCAACAATTTTTGGAATTTAGGGGGTCTAGGATGCCTGTAAACCCCTTTTTGGGCCTCCAAAGTTTTCTACATTTTTGCAGGCCTAAGATGCATTTTAAGGCATTTTTGGGCTGCCAACAATTTCTGAACTTTCAGCGGTGTAGGATGCATTTTTCATGCCAAAAATATTTTTGGGAATTTCAGTGGTCTAGGATGCAGGTTAATGCCCCTTTCAGGCTGCAACTGTTTTTTGGACTTTGAGAGCTCTCTGACACTGTTTTTGGGCAACCAACATTTTCTGGACTTTAGGGGTCTAGGATGCCTATAAACCTCTTTTTTGGGCCTCCAAAGAATTCTTCATTTTTGCAGGCCTAAGATGCATTTTAAGGCCTTTTTTGGGCTGCCAACATTGTCTGATCTTCCAGGGGTGTAGGATGCATTATTTGTGCCAAAATAATTTTTGGGAATTTTAGTGGTCTAGGATGCGGGTTAATGCCTCTTTCGGGCTGCAAATGTTTTTGAGACAATCAGAGCTCTCTGACACAGTTTTTGGGCAGCCAACATTTTCCGGACTTTAAGGGGTCTAGTAAGCGTGTGCACCCCTTTTTTGGGTCTCCAAAGTTTTCAACATTTATGCAGGCCTAAGATGCATTTAAAGGTCTTTTTTGGGCTGCTAACATATTCTGAACTTTCAGCGGTGTAGGATGCATTTTTCGGGCCATTAATATTTTTGGAAATTTCAGTGGTCTAGGATGTGGGTTAATGCCCCTTTTTGGCTGCAAATGTTTTTGGGACATTCAGAGCTCTCTGCCCTACTTTTTGGGCCACCAACATTTTCTGGACTTTAGGGGGTCTAGGATGCCTGCAACCCCTTTTTTGGGCCTCCAAAACTTTTCTACATTTTTGCAGGTCTAAGATGCATTTCAAGGCCTTTTTTGGGCTGCCAACATTTTCTGATCTTTCCGGGGTGTAGGTTTTAGTGGTCTAGGATGCGGGTTAAAGCCCCTTTCATCTGCAAATATCTTTGGGACATTCAGAGGTCTCTGGCACAGTTTTTAGGCCACCAACAATTTTTGGACTTTAGGGGGTCTAGGATGCCTGTAAACCCCTTTTTTGGGCCTCCAAAGTTTTCAAGATTTTTGCAGGCCTAAGATGCATTTTAAGGCCTTTTCTGGGCTGCCAACATTTTCTGAACTTTCAGGGGTGTAGGATGCATTTTTCGTGCCATTAATATTCTTGGGAATGTCAGTGGTCTAGGATGCGGGTTAATGCACCTTTCAGGCTGCAAATATCTTTGGGACATTCAGAGGTCTCTGGCACAGTTTTTAGGCTACCAACAATTTTTGGACTTTAGGGGGTCTAGGATGCCTATAAACCCCTTTTTTGGGCCTCCAAAGTTTTCTACATTTTTGCAGGCCTAAGATGCGTTTTAAGGCCTTTTTTGGGCTGTCAACATTTTCAGAACTTTCTGGTGTGTAGGATCCATTTTTCGGGCCATCCATATTTTTGGGAATTTCAGTGGTCTAGGATGCAAGTTAATGCCCCTTTCAGGCTGCAAATATTTTTGGGATATTCAGAGCTCTATGACACCGTTTTTAGACCACCAACATTCTTTGGACTTTAGGGGGTCTAGGATGCCTGTAAACCTCTTTTTTGGGACTCCAAAGTTTTCAAGATTTTTGCAGGCCTAAGATGCATTTTAAGGCCTTTTTTGGGCTGCCAACATTTTCTGAACTTTCAGGGGTGTAGGATGCATTATTTGTGGCAAAATTATTTTTGGGTATTTTAGTGGTCTATGATGCGGGTTAATGCCTCTTTCAGGCTGAAAATGTTTTTGAGACAATCAGAGCTCTGACAGTTTTTGGGCAGCCAACATTTCCCAGACTTTAAGGGGTCTAGTAAGCGTGTGCACCCCTTTTTTGGGCCTCCAAAGTTTTCAACATTTATGCAGGCCTAAGATGCATTTTAAGGCCTTTTTTGGGCTGCCAACATTTTCTGAACTTTCAGGGGTGTAGGATGCATTTTTCGGACCATTAATATTTTGGGAAATTTCAGTGGTCTAGGATGCGGGTTAATGCCCCTTTCAGGCTGCAAATGTTTTTGGGACATTCAAAGTTCTCTGTCCTACTTTTTGGGCCACCAACATTTTCTGGACTTTAGGGGGTCTAGTATGCCTGTACACCCCTTTTTTGGGCCTCCAAGGTTTTCAACATGTATGCAGGCCCAAGATGCATTTTAAGGCCTTTTTTGGGCTGTCAACATTTTCAGAACTTTCTGGTGTGTAGGATCCATTTTTCGGGCCATTCATATTTTTGGGAATTTCAGTGGTCTAGGGTGCAAGTTAATGCCCCTTTCAGGCTGCAAATATTTTTGGGATATTCAGAGCTCTATGACACCGTTTTTAGACCACCAACATTCTTTGGACTTTAGGGGGTCTAGGATGCCTGTAAACCCCTTTTTTGGGACTCCAAAGTTTTCAAGATTTTTGCAGGCCTAAGATGCATTTTAAGGCCTTTTTTGGGCTGCCAACATTTTCTGAACTTTCAGGGGTGTAGGATGCATTATTTGTGGCAAAATTATTTTTGGGTATTTTAGTGGTCTATGATGCGGGTTAATGCCTCTTTCAGGCTGAAAATGTTTTTGAGACAATCAGAGCTCTGACAGTTTTTGGGCAGCCAACATTTCCCAGACTTTAAGGGGTCTAGTAAGCGTGTGCACCCCTTTTTTGGGCCTCCAAAGTTTTCAACATTTATGCAGGCCTAAGATGCATTTAAAGGCTTTTTTTGGGCTGCTAACATATTCTGAACTTTCAGCGGTGTAGGATGCATTTTTCGGGCCATTAATATTTTTGGAAATTTCAGTGGTCTAGGATGTGGGTTAATGCCCCTTTCTGGCTGCAAATGTTTTTGGGACATTCAGAGCTCTCTGCCCTACTTTTTGGGCCACCAACATTTTCTGGACTTTAAGGGGTCTAGGATGCCTGCAAACCCCTTTTTTGGGCCTCCAAAACTTTTCTACATTTTTGCAGGCCTAAGATGCATTTTAAGGCCTTTTTTGGGCTGCCAACATTTTCTGATCTTTCCGGGGTGTAGGATGCATTTTTCGGGCCATTAATATTTTTGGAAATTTCAGTGGTCTAGGATGCGGGTTAATGCCCCTTTCAGGCTCCAAATGTTTTTGGGACATTCAGAGCTCTCTGGCCTAGTTTTTGGGCCACCAACATTTTCTGGACTTTAGGGGGTCTAGGATGCCTATAAACCCCTTTTTTGGTCCTCCTAAGTTTTCTACATTTTTGCATGCCTAAGATGCATTTTAAGGCCTTTTTTGGGCTGCCAACATTTTCTGAACTTTCAGGGGTGTAAGATGCATTATTTGTGGCAAAATTATTTTTGGGAATTTTAGTGGTCTATGATGCGGGTTAATGCCCCTTTCAGGCTGCAAATGTTTTTGAGACAATCAGAGCTCTCTGACACAGTTTTTGGGCAGCCAACATTTCCTGGACTTTAAGTGGTCTAGTAAGCCTGTACACCCCTTTTTGGGCCTCCAAGGTTTTCAACATTTATGCAGGCCTAAGATTTTAAGGCCTTTTTGGGGCTGCCAACATATTCTGATCTTTCAGGGGTGTAGGGTTTAGTGGTCTAGGATGCAGGTTAATGCCTCTTTTAGGCTGCAAATGTTTTTGAGACATTCAGTGCTCTCTGACACAGTTTTTGGGCAACCAACATTTTCTGGACTTTAGGGGGTCTAGGATGCCTATAAACCCCTTTTTTGGGCCTCCTAAGTTTTCTACATTTTTGCAGGCCTAAGATGCATTTTAAGGCCTTTTTTGGACTGCCAGCATTTTCTGAACTTTCAGGGGTGTAGGATGCATTTTTCTTGCCATTAATATTTTTGGGAATTTCAGTGGTCTAGGATGCGGGTTAATGCACCTTTCAGGCTGCAAATGTTTTTGGGACATTCAGAGCTCTCTGTCCTACTTTTTGGGCCACCAACATTTTCTTGACTTTAGGGGGTCTAGGATGCCTGTAAACCCCTTTTTTGTGCCTCAAACATTTTTCTACATTTTTGCAGGCCTAAGATTCATTTTAAGGCCTTTTTGGGCTGTCAACATTTTCTGAACTTTCCGGTGTGTAGGATCCATTTTTTGGGCCATTCATATTTTTGGGAATTTCAGTGGTCTAGGATGCAAGTTAATGCCCCTTTCAGGCTGCAAATATGTTTGCGATATTCAGAGCTCTATGACACGTTTTTTAGGCCACCAACATTCTTTGGACTTTAGGGGGTCTAGGATGCCTGTAAACCCCTTTTTTGGGCCTCCAAAGTTTTCAAGATTTTTGCAGGCCTAAGATGCATTTTAAGGCCTTTTTTGGGCTTCCAACATTTTCTGAACTTTCAGGGGTGTAAGATGCATTATTTGTGGCAAAATTATTTTTGGGAATTTTAGTGGTCTATGATGCGGGTTAATGCCTCTTTCAGGCTGCAAATGTTTATGAGACAATCAGAGCTCTCTGACACAGTTTTTGGGCAGCCAACATTTCCTGGACTTTAAGTGGTCTAGTAAGCCTGTACACCCCTTTTTGGGCCTCCAAGGTTTTCAACATTTATGCAGGCCTAAGATGCATTTAAAGGCCTTTTTCGGGCTGCTAACATATTCTGAACTTTCAGGGTGTAGGATGCATTTTTCGGGCCATTAATATTTTTGGAAATTGCAGTGGTCTAGGATGCGGGTTAATGCCCCTTTCAGGCTCCAAATGTTTTTGGGACATTCAGAGCTCTCTGGCCTAGTTTTTGGGCCACCAACATTTTCTGGACTTTAGGGGGTCTAGGATGCCTATAAACCCCTTTTTTGGGCCTCCTAAGTTTTCTACATTTTTGCAGGCCTAAGATGCATTTTAAGGCCTTTTTTGGGCTGCCAACATTTTCTGATCTTTCAGGGGTGTAGGGTTTAGTGGTCTAGGATGCAGGTTAATGCCTCTTTTAGGCTGCAAATGTTTTTGAGACATTCAGAGCTCTCTGACACAGTTTTTGGGCAACCAACATTTTCTGGACTTTAGGGGGTCTAGTATGCCTGTAAACCCCTTTTTTGGGCCTCCAAAACTTTTCTACAATATTGCAGGCCTAAGATGCATTTTAAGGCCTTTTTTGGGCTGCCAACATTTTCTGAACTTTCAGGGGTGTAGGATGCATTTTTCATGGCAAAAATATTTTTGGGATTTTCAGTGGTCTAGAATGCAGGTTAATGCCCCTTTCAAGCTGCAACTGTTTTTGGGACTTTCAGAGCTCTCTGCCCTACTTTTTGGGACACCAACATTTTCTGGACTTAAGGAGGTCTAGGATGCCGATAAACCCCTTTTTTGGGCCCCCAAAATTTTTCTACATTTTTGCAGGCCTAAGATGCATTTTAAGGCCTTTTTTGGGCTGCCAAAATTTTCTGAACTTTCAGCGGTGTAGGATGCATTATTTGTGGCAAAATTATTTTTGGGAATTTTAGTGGTCTATGATGCGGGTTAATGCCTCTTTCAGGCTGCAAATGTTTTTGAGACAATCAGAGCTCTGGGACACAGTTTTTGGGCAGCCAACATTTCCCGGACATTAAGGGGTCTAGTAAGCCTGTACACCCCTTTTTTGGGCCTCCAAAGTTTTCAACATTTATGCAGGCCTAAGATGCATTTAAAGGACTTTTTGGGCTGCCAACATTTTCTGAACTTTCAGGGGTGTAGGATGCATTTTTCATGCCAAAAATATTTTTGGGAATTTCAGTGGTCTAGGATGCAGGGTAATGCCCCTTTCAGGCTGCAACTGTTTTTGGGACTTTGAGAGCTCTCTGACACTGTTTTTGGGCAACCAACATTTTCTGGACTTTAGGGGGTCTAGTATGCCTGTAAACCCCTTTTTGGGCCTCCAAAGTTTTCTACATTTTTGCAGGCCTAAGATGCATTTTAAGGCCTTTTTTGGGCTGCCAACATTTTCTGATCTTTCCGGGGTGTAGGTTTTAGTGGTCTAGGATGCGGGTTAATGCCCCTTTAAGGCTGCAAATATCTTTGGGACATTCAGAGGTCTCTGGCATAGTTTTTAGGCCACCAACAATTTTTGGACTTTAGGGGGACCAGGATGCCTGTAAACCCCTTTTTTGGGCCTCCAAAGTTTTCAAGATTTTTGCAGGCCTAAAATGCATTTTAAGGCCTTTTTTGGGCTGCCAACATTTTCTGAACTTTCAGGGGTGTAGGATGCATTTTTCGTGCCATTAATATTTTTGGGAATTTCAGTGGTGTAGGATGCGGGTTAATGCACCTTTCAGGCTGCAAATATCTTTGGGACATTCAGAGGTCTCTGGCACAGTTTTAAGGCCACCAACAATGTTTGGACTTTAGGGGGTCTAGGATGCCTATAAACCCCTTTTTTGGGCCTCCAAAGTTTTCTACATTTATGCAGGCCTAAGATGCATTTTAAGGGCTTTTTTGGGCTGTCAACATTTTCTGAACTTTCTGGTGTGTAGGATCCATTTTTCAGGCCATTCATATTTTTGGGAATTTCAGTGGTCTAGGATGCAAGTTAATGCCCCTTTCGGGCTCCAAATATCTTTGGGACATTCAGAGGTCTCTGGCACAGTTTTTAGGCCATCAACAATTTTTGGAATTTAGGGGGTCTAGGATGCCTGTAAACCCCTTTTTTGGGCCTCCAAAGTTTTCTACATTTTTGCAGGTCTAAAATGCATTTTAAGGCCTTTTTTGGGCTGCCAACATTTTCTGAACTTTCAGGGGTGTAGGATTCATTTTTCATGCCAAAAGTATTTTTGGGAATTTCAGTCGTCTAGGATGCAGGTTGATGCCCCTTTCAGGCTGCAACTGTTTTTGGGACTTTGAGAGCTCTCTGACATTGTTTTTGGGCAACCAACATTTTCTGAACTTTAGGGGGTCTATGATGCCTGTAAACCTCTTTTTTGGGCCTCCAAGGTTTTCTTCATTTTTGCAGGCCTAAGATGCATGTTAAGGCCTTTTTTGGGCTGCCAACAATTTCTGAACTTTCAGGGGTGTAGGACGTATTTTTCGTGCCAAAAATATTTTTGCGAATTTCAGTGGTCTAGGATGCAGGTTAATGCCCCTTTCAGGCTGCAACTGTTTTTGGGACTTTCAGAGCTCTCTGACACTGTTTTTGGGCCACCAACATTTTCTGGACTTTAGGGGGTCTAGGATGCCTTTAAGCCCCTTTTTTGGGCCTCCAAAGTTTCAAGATATTTGCAGGCCTAAGATGCATTTTGAGGCCTTTTTGGGCTGCTAACATATTCTGAACTTTCAGGGGTGTAGGATGCATTTTTCATGTAAAAAATATTGTTGGGAAATTCAGTGGTCTAGGATGCGGGTTAATGCCCCTTTCAGGCTGCAAATGTTTTTGGGACATTCAGAGCTCTCTGGCAGTTTTCGGGCCACCAACATTTTCTTGACTTTAGGGAGGTCTAGGTGTCTGTAAACCCATTTTTGGGCCTCCAAAGTTTTCTACATTTTTGCAGGCCTAAGATGCATTTTAAGGCCTTTTTTGGGCTGTCAACATTTTCTGAACTTTCAGGCGTGTAGGATGCATTTTTCGGGCCATTAATATTTTTGGAAATTTCAGTGGTCTAGGATGCGGGTTAATGCCCCTTTCAGGCTGCAAATGTTTTTGGGACATTCAGAGCTCTCTGGCCTAGTTTTTGGGCCACCAACATTTTCTGGACTTTAGGGGGTCTAGTATGCCTGTAAACCCCTTTTTTGGGCCTCCAAAGTTTTCAAGATTTTTGCAGGCCTAAAATGCATTTTAAGGCCTTTTTTGGGCTGCCAACATTTTCTGAACTTTCAGGGGTGTAGGATGCATTTTTCGTGCCATTAATATTTTTGGGAATTTCAGTGGTGTAGGATGCGGGTTAATGCACCTTTCAGGCTGCAAATATCTTTGGGACATTCAGAGGTCTCTGGCACAGTTTTAAGGCCACCAACAATGTTTGGACTTTAGGGGGTCTGGGATGCCTATAAACCCCTTTTTTGGGCATCCAAAGTTTTCTACATTTATGCAGGCCTAAGATGCATTTTAAGGGCTTTTTTGGGCTGTCAACATTTTCTGAACTTTCTGGTGTGTAGGATCCATTTTTCAGGCCATTCATATTTTTGGGAATTTCAGTGGTCTAGGATGCAAGTTAATGCCCCTTTCGGGCTCCAAATATCTTTGGGACATTCAGAGGTCTCTGGCACAGTTTTTAGGCCATCAACAATTTTTGGAATTTAGGGGGTCTAGGATGCCTGTAAACCCCTTTTTTGGGCCTCCAAAGTTTTCTACATTTTTGCAGGTCTAAAATGCATTTTAAGGCCTTTTTTGGGCTGCCAACATTTTCTGAACTTTCAGGGGTGTAGGATTCATTTTTCATGCCAAAAGTATTTTTGGGAATTTCAGTCGTCTAGGATGCAGGTTGATGCCCCTTTCAGGCTGCAACTGTTTTTGGGACTTTGAGAGCTCTCTGACATTGTTTTTGGGCAACCAACATTTTCTGAACTTTAGGGGGTCTATGATGCCTGTAAACCTCTTTTTTGGGCCTCCAAGGTTTTCTTCATTTTTGCAGGCCTAAGATGCATGTTAAGGCCTTTTTTGGGCTGCCAACAATTTCTGAACTTTCAGGGGTGTAGGACGTATTTTTCGTGCCAAAAATATTTTTGCGAATTTCAGTGGTCTAGGATGCAGGTTAATGCCCCTTTCAGGCTGCAACTGTTTTTGGGACTTTCAGAGCTCTCTGACACTGTTCTTGGGCCACCAACATTTTCTGGACTTTAGGGGGTCTAGGATGCCTTTAAGCCCCTTTTTTGGGCCTCCAAAGTTTCAAGATATTTGCAGGCCTAAGATGCATTTTGAGGCCTTTTTGGGCTGCTAACATATTCTGAACTTTCAGGGGTGTAGGATGCATTTTTCATGTAAAAAATATTGTTGGGAAATTCAGTGGTCTAGGATGCGGGTTAATGCCCCTTTCAGGCTGCAAATGTTTTTGGGACATTCAGAGCTCTCTGGCAGTTTTCGGGCCACCAACATTTTCTTGACTTTAGGGAGGTCTAGGTGTCTGTAAACCCATTTTTGGGCCTCCAAAGTTTTCTACATTTTTGCAGGCCTAAGATGCATTTTAAGGCCTTTTTTGGGCTGTCAACATTTTCTGAACTTTCAGGCGTGTAGGATGCATTTTTCGGGCCATTAATATTTTTGGAAATTTCAGTGGTCTAGGATGCGGGTTAATGCCCCTTTCAGGCTGCAAATGTTTTTGGGACATTCAGAGCTCTCTGGCCTAGTTTTTGGGCCACCAACATTTTCTGGACTTTAGGGGGTCTAGTATGCCTGTAAACCCCTGTTTTGGGCCTCCAAAGTTTTATACATTTTCGCAGGCCTAAGATGCATTTTAAGGCCTTTTTTGGGCTGCCAACAATTTCTGAACTTTCAGGGGTGTAGGATGCATTTTTCGTGCCAAAAATATTTTTGCGAATTTCAGTGGTCTAGGATGCAGGTTAATGCCCCTTTCAAGCTGCAACTGTTTTTGGGGCTTTCAGAGCTCTCTGACACTGTTTTTGGGCCACCAACATTTTCTGGACTTTAGGGGGTCTAGGATGCCTGTAACCCCCTTTTTTGGGCCTCCAAAGTTTTCTACATTTTCGCAGGCCTAAGATGCACTGTTTTTGGGCCACCAACATTTTCTGGACTTTAGGGGGTCAAGGATGCTTGTAAACCCCTTTTTTTGGCCTCCAAAGTTTTCTGCATTTTTGCAGGCCTAAAATGCATTTTAAGGCCTTTTTTGGGCTGCCAACATTTTCTGAACTTTCAGGGGTGTAGGATGCATTTTTCATGCCAAAAGTATTTTTGGGAATTTCAGTGGTCTAGGATGCAGGTTAATGCCCCTTTCAGGCTGCAACTGTTTTTGGGACTTTGAGAGCTCTCTGACATTGTTTTTGGGCAACCAACATTTTCTGGACTTTAGGGGGTCTATGATGTCTGTAAACCTCTTTTTTGGGCCTCCCAGGTTTTCTTCATTTTTGCAGGCCTAAGATGCACGTTAAGGCCTTTTTTGGGCTGCCAACATTTTCGGAACTTTCAGGGGTGTAGGATTCATTTTTCGGGCCATTATTATTTTTGGGAATTTCAGTGTTCTAGGATGCGGGTTTATGCCCCTTTCAGGCTGCAACTGTTTTTGGGACTTTCAGAGCTCTCTGACACTGTTATTGGGCCACCAACATTTTCTGGACTTTAGGGGGTCTAGGATGCCTGTAAACCCCTTTTTTGGGCCTCCAAAACTTTTCTACAATATTGCAGGCCTAAGAAGCATTTTAAGGCCTTTTTTGGGCTGCCAACATTTTCTGAACTTTCAGGGGTGTAGGATGCATTTTTCGTGCCAAAAATATGTTTGCAAATTTCAGTGGTCTAGGATGCAGGTTAATGCCCCTTTCAGGCTGCAACTGTTTTTGGGACTTTCAGAGCTCTCTGACACAGTTTTTGGGCCACCAACATTTTCTAGACTTTAGGGAGGTCTAGGTGTCTGTAAACCCATTTTTGGGCCTCCAAAGTTTTCTACATTTTTGCATGTCTAAGATGCATTTTAAGGCCTTTTTTGGGCTGTCAACATTTTCTGAACTTTCAGGGGTGTAGGATGCATTTTTCGGGGCATTAATATTTTTGGATATTTCAGTGGTCTAGGATGCGGGTTAATGTCCCTTTCAGGCTCCAAATATCTTTGGGACATTCAGAGGTCTCTGGCACAGTTTTTAGGCCACCAACAATTTTTGGAATTTAGGGGGTCTAGGATGCCTGTAAACCCCTTTTTTGGGCCTCCAAAGTTTTCTACATTTTTGCAGGCCTAAAATGCATTTAAGGCCTTTTTTGGGCTGCCAACATTTTCTGAACCTTCAAGGGTGTAGGATGCATTTTTCATGCCAAAAGTATTTTTGGGAATTTCAGTGGTCTAGCATGCAGGTTAATGCCCCTTTCAGGCTGCAACTGTTTTTGGGACTTTCAGAGCTCTCTGACACTGTTTTTGGGCCAGCAACATTTTCTGGGGACATTCAGAGCTCTCTGGCAGTTTTTGGGCCACCAACATTTTCTGGACTTTAGGGGGTCTAGGATGCCTGTAAACCCCTTTTTTGGGCCTCCAAAGTTTTATACATTTTTGCAGGCCTAAGATGCATTTTAAGGCCTTTTTTGGGCTGCCAACAATTTCTGAACTTTCAGGGGTGTAGGATGCATTTTTCGTGCCAAAAATATTTTTGGGAATTTCAGTGGTCTAGCATGCAGGTTAATGCCCCTTTCAGGCTGCAACTGTTTTTGGGACTTTCAGAGCTCTCTGACACTGTTTTTGGGCCACCAACATTTTCTGGACTTTAGGGGGTCTAGGATGCCTGTAAACCCCTTTTTTGGGCCTCCAAAGTTTTCTAC
Organism: Ambystoma mexicanum; assembly: GCF_040938575.1. NCBI lineage: Eukaryota > Metazoa > Chordata > Amphibia > Caudata > Ambystomatidae > Ambystoma > Ambystoma mexicanum. The sequence continues at coordinate 59,135,384 of NC_090938.1, forward strand.
ATTTTCGCAGGCCTAAGATGTACTGTTTTTGGGCCACCAACATTTTCTGGACTTTAGGGGGTCAAGGATGCCTGTAAACCCCTTTTTTGGGCCTCCAAAGTTTTCTGCATTTTTGCAGGCCTAAAATGCATTTTAAGGCTTTTTTTGGGCTGCCAACATTTTCTGAACTTTCAGGGGTGTAGGATGCATTTTTCATGCCAAAAGTATTTTTGGGAATTTCAGTGGTCTAGGATGCAGGTTAATGCCCCTTTCAGGCTGCAACTGTTTTTGGGACTTTGAGAGCTCTCTGACATTGTTTTTGGGCAACCAACATTTTCTGGACTTTAGAGGGTCTATGATGCCTGTAAACCTCTTTTTTGGGCCTCCAAGGTTTTCTTCATTTTTGCAGGCCTAAGATGCACGTTAAGGCCTTTTTTGGGCTGCCAACATTTTCGGAACTTTCAGGGGTGTAGGATTCATTTTTCGGGCCATTATTATTTTTGGGAATTTCAGTGGTCTAGGATGCGGGTTAATGCCCCTTTCAGGCTGCAACTGTTTTTGGGACTTTCAGAGCTCTCTGACACTGTTTTTGGGCCACCAACATTTTCTGGACTTTAGGGGGTCTAGGATGCCTGTAAACCCCTTTTTTGGGCCTCCAAAGTTTTCTACATTTTTGCAGGCCTAAGATGCATTTTAAGGCCTTTTTTGGGCTGCCAACATTTTCTGAACTTTCAGGGGTGTAGGATGGATTTTGCGTGCCAAAAATATTTTTGGAAATTTCAGTGGTCTAGGATGTGGGTTAATGCCCCTTTCAGGCTGCAACTGTTTTTGGGACTTTCGGTGCTCTCTGACACTGTTTTTGGGCCACCAACATTTTCTGGACTTTAGGGGGTCTAGGATGCCTGTAAACCCCTTTTTTGGGCCTCCAAAGTTTTCTACATTTTTGCAGGCCTAAGATGCATTTTAAGGCCTTTTTTGGGTTGCCAACATTTTCTGATCTTTCCGGGGTGTAGGTTTTAGTGGTCTAGGATGCGTTTTAATGCCCCTTTCAGGCTGCAAATATCTTTGGGACATTCAAAGCTCTCTGGCAGTTTTTCGGCAACCAACATTTTCTGGACTTTAGGGGGTCTAGTATGCCTGTAAACCCCTTTTTTGGGCCTCCAAAACTTTTCTACATTTTTGCAGGCCTAAGATGCATTTTAAACCCTTTTTTGGGCTGCCAACATTTTCTGATCTTTCCGGGGTGTAGGTTTTAGTGATCTATGATGCGTTTTAATGCCCCTTTCAGGCTGCAAATATCTTTGGGACATTTAGAGGTCTCTGGCACAGTTTTTAGGCCACCAACAATTTTTGGACTTTAGGGGGTCTAGGATGCCTGTAAACCCCTTTTGTGGGCCTCCAAAGTTTTCAAGATTTTTGCAGGCCTAAAATGCATTTTAAGGCCTTTTTTGGGCTGCCAACATTTTCTGAAATTTCAGGGGTGTAGGATGCATTTTTCATGCCATTAATATTTTTGGGAATTTCAGTGGTCTAGGATGCGGGTTAATGCCCCTTTCAGGCTGCAAATGTTTTTGGGACATTCAGAGCTCTCTGGTCTAGTTCTTGGGCCACCAACATTTTCTGGACTTTAGGGGTCTAGTATGCCTGTAAACCCCTTTTTTGGGCCTCCAAAGTTTTCTACATTTTTGCAGGCCTTAGATGCATTTTACGGCCTTTTTTGGGCTGCCAACATTTTCTGATCTTTCAGGGGTGTAGGGTTTAGTGATCTAGGATGCGGATTAATGCCTCTTTTAGGCTGCAAATGTTTTTGAGACATTCAGAGCTCTCTGACACAGTTTTTGGGCAACCAACATTTTCTGGACTTTAGGGGGTCTAGCATGCCTGTAAACCCCTTTTTTGGGCCTCCAAAACTTTTCTACAAAATTGTAGGCCTAAGATGCATTTTAAGGCCTTTTTTGGGCTGCCAACATTTTCTGAACTTTCAGGGGTGTAGGATTCATTTTTCATGCCAAAAGTATTTTTGGGAATTTCAGTCGTCTAGGATGCAGGTTGATGCCCCTTTCAGGCTGCAACTGTTTTTGGGACTTTGAGAGCTCTCTTACATTGTTTTTGGGCAACCAACATTTTCTGAACTTTAGGGGGTCTATGATGCCTGTAAACCTCTTTTTTGGGCCTCCAAGGTTTTCTTCATTTTTGCAGGCCTAAGATGCATGTTAAGGCCTTTTTTGGGCTGCCAACATTTTCGGAACTTTCAGGGGTGTAGGATGCATTTTTCGGGCCATTATTATTTTTGGGAATTTCAGTGGTCTAGGATGCGGGTTAATGCCCCTTTCAGGCTGCACATATCTTTGGGACATTCAGAGCTCTCTGGCAGTTTTTGGGCCACCAACATTTTCTGGACTTTAGGGGGTCTAGGATGCCTGTAAACCCCTTTTTTGGGCCTCCAAAGTTTTATACATTTTTGCAGGCCTAAGATGCATTTTAAGGCCTTTTTTGGGCTGCCAACAATTTCTGAACTTTCAGGGGTGTAGGACGCATTTTTCGTGCCAAAAATATTTTTGCGAATTTCAGTGGTCTAGGATGCAGGTTAATGCCCCTTTCAGGCTGCAACTGTTTTTGGGACTTTCAGAGCTCTCTGACACTGTTTTTGGGCCACCAACATTTTCTGGACTTTAGGGGGTCTAGGATGCCTTTAAGCCCCTTTTATGGGCCTCCAAAGTTTCAAGATATTTGCAGGCCTAAGATGCATTTTGAGGCCTTTTTGGGCTGCTAACATATTCTGAACTTTCAGGGGTGTAGGATGCATTTTTCATGTAAAAAATATTGTTGGGAAATTCAGTGGTCTAGGATGCGGGTTAATGCCCCTTTCAGGCTGCAAATGTTTTTGGGACATTCGGAGCTCTCTGGCAGTTTTCGGGCCACCAACATTTTCTTGACTTTAGGGAGGTCTAGGTGTCTGTAAACCCATTTTTGGGCCTCCAAAGTTTTCTACATTTTTGCAGGCCTAAGATGCATTTTAAGGCCTTTTTTGGGCTGTCAACATTTTCTGAAGTTTCAGGCGTGTAGGATGCATTTTTCGGGCCATTAATATTTTTGGAAATTTCAGTGGTCTAGGATGCGGGTTAATGCCCCTTTCAGGCTGCAAATGTTTTTGGGACATTCAGAGCTCTCTGGCCTAGTTTTTGGGCCACCAACATTTTCTGGACTTTAGGGGGTCTAGTATGCCTGTAAACCCCTGTTTTTGGGCCTCCAAAGTTTTCTACATTTTTGCAGGCCTAAGATGCATTTTAAGGCCTTTTTTGGGCTGCCAATATTTTCTGATCTTTCAGGGGTGTAGGGTTTAGTGGTCTAGGATGCGGGTTAATGCCTCTTTTTGGCTGCAAATGTTTTTGAGACATTCAGAGCTCTCTGACACAGTTTTTGGGCCACCAACATTTTCTGGACTTTAGGGAGGTCTAGGTGTCTGTAAACCCATTTTTGGGCCTCCAAAGTTTTCTACATTTTTGCAGACCTAAGATGCATTTTAAGGCCTTTTTTGGGCTGTCAACATTTTCTGAACTTTCAGGGGTGTAGGATGCATTTTATTCGTGCCAAAAATATGTTTGCAAATTTCAGTGGTCTAGGATGCAGGTTAATGCCCCTTTCAGGCTGCAACTGTTTTTGGGACTTTCAGAGCTCTCTGACACAGTTTTTGGGCCACCAACATTTTCTGGACTTTAGGGAGGTCTAGGTGTCTGTAAACCCATTTTTGGGCCTCCAAAGTTTTCTACATTTTTGCAGACCTAAGATGCATTTTAAGGCCTTTTTTGGGCTGTCAACATTTTCTGAACTTTCAGGGGTGTAGGATGCATTTTTCGGGACATTAATATTTTTGGGAATTTCAGTGGTCTAGGATGCAGGTTAATGCCCCTTTCAGGCTCCAAATATCTTTGGGACATTCAGAGGTCTCTGGCACAGTTTTTAGGCCACCAACAATTTTTGGAATTTAGGGGGTCTGGGATGCCTGTAAACCCCTTTTTTGGGCCTCCAAAGCTTTCTCCATTTTTGCAGGCCTAAAATGCATTTAAGGCCTTTTTTGGGCTGCCAACATTTTCTGAACCTTCAGGGGTGTAGGATGCATTTTTCATGCCAAAAGTATTTTTGGGAATTTCAGTGGTCTAGGATGCAGGTTAATGCCCCTTTCAGGCTGCAACTGTTTTTGGGACTTTCAGAGCTCTCTGACACTGTTTTTGGGCCACCAACATTTTCTGGGGACATTCAGAGCTGTTAATGCCCCTTTCAGGCTGCAACTGTTTTTGGGCCTCCAAAGTTTTATACATTTTTGCAGGCCTAAGATGCATTTTAAGGGTCTGGGGCCACCAGGGGGCGCACGGATGGAGACGTTCCCCGTGTGAGCTCTGCGCAAGGGTCCCGGAAAGTGGGTTGAGCCCCCACCACGAGACCCCCGCCGGCTGGAATAGCGTCGGAACCTGGTGTCGGAACCACCCAGGCATCGTCTGGTTCCAACTCCGATCGAAATCGGACCTTGCATTCTGGAGAAATACTCTCCCGCTTCACATCGAAGAGGGACGGGTGAGGCCTGGAAACTTCCAGCACACGTCGCATCGATACGATCCTACGGAGCCTGCTGTGACGCGGATTCCCGGTTCGGCTGAACCCCACGAGAAGGTACGTGCAATCAAAAAGACGCACGGACCTGCAGGAGGTTTACAGGGAGTGAGCCACCCACGGGCTTGAACGCGGGAGACTTGGTCCCCGACTCTAGGCCGCGGCTTCCCCGGCCCACCTCAAAATCAGTGGCCAGGCCGCAGCAACCCCCACGTCGCGGTGGTCTCACGCAGGTGGAGACCACATACGCGTCCATAGCGGACCTCCCCTGGACTCCGGGCCGCGTCTTGCGCGCCGGGCCCCGGTGACCCGAGGCGGTGGCGGAGGAAGGCCTTTTCTACGCGGATCTGCCAAGCCCTCCCCCGAACTTTCAGCTCTTCTGTGGGCTCACCTGAGGAAAGACACACTCAACGTGGGCCATTCCGGGGTACTGGGACTACGCGCGTTGCGCAGCACGACGCCTCATATTTCCACTTTTCCCAGGCTTCAGTGGGCTGAGGGTTGGGCCCCTGGTGTCCAGGGCGTGTGCCCTCCTTGGCCCCCATCGTGACCCTAGCACCTGCTGGTCCCATTGAACTAACACCCCGCCTGGCCAGGACTTTTCCTGCGGGGACCCCCGGATACACCTGCAGGTACCCCTTGGAGGTGGCTCCTCCACGGAGGCCCCCGCCCTCACACAGCGTTCCGATACACCATCTATTGGACATATAAGAGATTTGTCCTACCTTAACAGGTCTCAACTGAATCTATCTGGACCGCAAGACGCACTGCACTAGTGGAACTCTGTGCAGACGTTGACCTGAGAGCACCCCATTGTATGGATGTGACCCCACTACTCATGGACCCTAAGGACGAACTGGCAAAGTATAAGTTTGCCCCATCGCAGGAAGACCCCCAGGGCCCTGACGAGCAAATGATGGCTTCCCAAGGGTCTGAGGCCGCCGCGACCAAAGGGGACGTAGCTGACCTACTCAAAGAAATGAGAAGTATGAGGGCAGACATAGGGGGTCGGATTGACAAGATTACGCAAAGGATGGATAAAATGGATGACAGAGTGGAGCAGCTCGAACACAATCAGACCTCCCTAAACACGATGGAAGCCCAGATGGACCTTCGCATTGCACAGTTAGAGCACAGGGAAGAAGAAATTAAGCTGAAAGTGGACGATCTTGAAAACAGAGAACGCCGCAACAACATACGTGTCCACGGTATTCCTGAAAAAGAAGGAGAATCTGACCTTGATTTGAAACAAACCATTCACAGCATCCTAAAACTCCTCTTTAAAGACGATCTGATATACGAACCCAAAATTGATCGCATTCACAGAGCAGGAGGCAGGGCAGGGGGACCACGTTCAGTCCTAGTCAGATTCCACAACTACGCTGATAGGACCCGCATCTTGGAAAAAGCTAGAAATGCCCCGCCACTCACCATGGGTGACACAACTGTCTCTCTTTATCAGGACTTATCATCACTCACGCTTGCCCTGAGGAGGAAATGTACCCCAATTACAAAGATGTTGAAGAACAAGGGAAACAGATATTGCTGGGGTTACCTGTTCTCTCTCACCTTTGAGTGGCAAGGCTCAACAATAAAGCTCGCTTCGGAAAAAGAAATTGCAGACTGCACAGCTGATCTCCTGGGCGACCAAGCGGAGGACTCCTCCCAGGGAGATCCAAACAAAAAAGGAGCTGAATGGCACATCAAGGGCCCCCGTCGAAGGCGGATCCAAGGGTCCAGGAAATTTCGGAGGATGAATAACTCGCAAGACATGGAACATTAACTTGGACAGATGACTTGTGTGCACAATTGCTGAGGATAATGGCTTCCTCTGATGGGCACTTTTTTGCCCGACCATGCCACTTAGGACCCCGCCCGGGGTGGCGCGTAACCAGGTTGCAGTGTCGATTGGGATGGTACCCGCATATTGAAGATCATTGTTCCACAATATGCAATATGTTAACTTGCCCGAGCGCATGGAGCACTCGATTCTGTATGCATGAGAAACCTGGCGAAGGATATGAGGTAATATCCACGCAGTAAGGACACCCTGGGGGGGGTTGATAGTACTATTCCGAAGCTGCGGATTGTTAGAATTTTTGTATGAGTTGTTTGTTGGGGGCTCACTGTTATATATGCTCGTAGTAAAATGGGACCGCTTGTTCTTGCGGCCACCACTGATGGTCCGAGTTCGACTGGGTGAGGTTAACCCAGACGGATCGGGCGCCGATCTTAAAGAGGACAGGGGGAGGTGGGGAGGGGGGGGCGGGTGGGGAATATTTCATCGAGCACAACTCAGACTTGGAGAGAGGAACAGCACAATATCCGTAAATGTGAGGGCTCCACACACGAAAATGGCATGGAGACAGGCGTACTCGAGGCGCACATACACGTACATAACTTAAAATGGCACATACACTCTGCACGGACACGATACGTATCTGCACACTTAATGTCAAGGGACTGAACTCCCCTACCAAAAGATCCATGGTGGCCAGGGAATTTAGGAGATCGAAAATTGACATTCTTCTCCTTCAGGAAACGCGATATCGAAAGGGTGAGGAGAGAACGATCCCATCCCGGGAAATTGGGCCCACTTTTTGGAGCTCGGGCACTTTGAAGAAAGCGGGAGTGGGGATCATAATTCGCAAAAGCCTGCGGAGCACGATCATGGAGACATGGACTGATCAGGAGGGGAGGGCTCTCATAGCCATTGCGAACATAAGGGGCACGATAGTCACCCTTGCCACACTTTACGCACCTAATCAGGGGCAAAACAGATTTTTACATAGAATTAGTGAGAAGGTCTATGGAATGGCCAGAGGACACACGGTCCTCGGTGGGGATTTTAACACATGGATGGATAGCTCCTTAGACAGACAATCTAAAGCAGATACAGTAGACCCGCCCGGTACCAAAAATGAGGCAAGCATCAAACTGTCTCTTGACCTCTTTGGCCTCACTGATTCCTGGCGCCACTTACACCCGTTGGAGAGAGGCTTCACTTTCCATTCCCTCCCCCATGACACACTTACGCGCATTGATTACATTTTCCTCTCAGAGCAGCTTTTGCGCATCCTGCAGGTAGCTAATATACAAGTCTCCGCATGGACGGACCACGACATGGTGATGGTGGATATACCCTGGCACGATCTGGCCCCACGAAACTCCAAATGGAGATGTAATGATTCCTTATGGGCTGACTCGGTCTTCAGGGAAAACTTTGAGACTGAGATCAAGCAATTTTTCCTTATCAATGATACAGGGGAGGTGGAGAAGACATACGTTTGGGAGGCCGCCAAGGCAACGCTGAGGGGACTACTAATAAAGGAAGGAATTGATAAAAAACGTGAACGTGCCCTGGTAGAGGCAGATATAAGGGGAAGGCTTGGGAAGGCCCAGGATATGGCACAGTCATCTCCATCCGAGAGGTCTGTATATATCGCTGAAGCCCGCCGTCTCAGGGAAGAGTTGAAAATACTCATCGCCGGTAAGACGGCCCAGACCCTGCAATATCTCAAGCAAAAATACTATGAGAAGGGAGACAGGGCCGATGCTCTCCTGGCTGCCCGCCTTCACGCGCAAAAAGCGGAGAGATGGGTTGAAATGATTGAGAGACTGGACGGCACTCTCACGGACACGGTAGTTACAGCCCCCGAAGAGATACAGGAAGCATTTGCCAGCTTTTATGAAGACTTATATATGTGCGACACGCCCCCCCCCCCGTAGGGAATATAGACACATATCTGAAGGATTTGCGAATCCCCACACTAACACCCACTGAAGCGGATTCCTTAGACATGCCTGTCCTTGAAGAGGAAGTCATAGACGCCATCAAGAGGTTGAAGACGGGGAAAGCCCCGGGGGACGATGGATTCACACCTGGTTTTTACAAAACGTTTTCCCCCTTTATTGCACCTTTCCTTACATCATTGTTTAACCACATCTTTGTCACAGGCCAAGCACCTCCATCCTTCTCACAAGCCCTCCTTGCTGTCATTCCAAAAGAAGGCCGTGACCCCAAGCACTGTAGCTCATACCGCCCCATCTCCTTACTTAACATCAATGCGAAGATATACGCTAGAGTGATTGCGGCCCGGTTAGAAACATTCCTCCCTAGATTGATAAATTCCGACCAAGTTGGATTCGTCCTTGGCAGACAAGGCGCGGATACGATGAGGAAAACGCTGCATTTAATCCATGAAGCGCAGGAGATGGAAGGAGACCCGTCCCTTCTGTCCCTCGATGCCGAGAAGGCCTTTGATCGGGTCTCATGGGAATTCCTAGAGAGGGTACTGAGTTCATATGGGCTAGGACCACAGCTCTCCCGTGCCATCAAAGCACTTTATAGCTCCCCCATGACGTCAGTGGCGGTGAACGGGGGATACTCTCGTTGGTTTCCCCTTGAGAGGGGCACAAGGCAAGGTTGCCCACTGTCGGCTATCCTATTTGTGATGTCTCTGGAGCCACTGGCACAAAAGCTGAGAAATGACGCCAGAGTTAGGGGTATCACAGTGGGCGATCGGGAATATAAATTGGGCCTATACGCCGATGATATTCTGCTACATGTGACTGACCCCTTAGACTCGATCCCGGCGGCATTTAGCATTATTGAGGAATATGGAGAGCTTGCGGGGCTGAAAATCAACACAGGGAAATCTGTCCTCCTTCCAATAGATAAACCCAGAGACTCCGATGCCAAGCGCTTCGCCCCTTTGGGAGTAAAAGTCATCCTCACCACGCTCCGATACTTGGGCATTAATGTCACCCGTGAACTTGGATCCTTATATGAGGCCAACTTTCCCCCAATGTCCCTTGCTCTTCAGAAAGATGTCCAAAGGTGGTCCAAACTTACCATTTCATGGCTAGGGCGTTTAAATGCTATAAAAATGGTCCTGCTCCCTAAGATACTATATCTCTTTCAAATGCTCCCTATTAAAATGCCCCCAGAATACTTTACAGATACGAGGAAATTGATATTAAATTTTCTATGGCACGGCCAGAAGCCAAGAATCCCGAGATCTCTCCTTCAACTCAGAAAGGATAACGCTGGGGTGGGTCTTCCAGACATTGAGACATATTATAGAGCCACTCAGCTTAGAGTCCTTGTCCCACATTTCAGACAGCAGTCTGAGCCCCAATGGATAGCACTCGATAATTATCACCTTCGTCCCTTCATCATGTGTGAATGGCTATGGGTGCCCGGACCACAACTACGTAACACTGTCAAATCTCACCCCATCATAGGCACGATATGGTCAATATGGAAACCAGGGAGAAAAATGGTGGGTGTCACAACATGGCCCGCCCCACTGGGGCATCTCTGGTCACCTGGGATCCGAGACGCAATTCCCGAGCCAGGAAGTTTTGAAACATGGTACCAGGCGGGGCTAGAAAGGGCAGGCCAATTGCGCCGAAACGACTCCTTCATTACCATTCAGGAGTTGCAGGAAGCCCTAGGCATAGGTAACCTCTCGGTCTTCCTGTATCTTAGACTCAAAGGGGTAATGACTAGACCAGTATGGAAACAACAGTTACAGAGAGACCTCACACCGTTTGAAAAGATCCTTGACTCATGCACAAACTCCAAAGGCCTGATCAGTGCTATGTACCTTGCACTCATTGATATTGATATTAAACCCTCCTTCACACTTAAAGGCAAATGGGAAGTAGACATGGGCAGGCAAATCTCTCCAAAGGTATGGTTACGAATGTGCAGACGAACGGCGAAATCATCCCTATCGTGTCAATACAAATTACATGCTGTCAAACTACTATACAGGTGGCAATACGACCCTGTCCGCCTGGCCAAAATGTACCAGGGAGTAAGCCCGAATTGTTGGAGGGGATGTGGGAAGCGGGCCGATTACTGGCATATGTGGTGGGGATGCGCACAGGTCCAGATCTACTGGTCAGAAGTCCTTAGCTGGATCAGGGACCTTGACGGAGAGGAAAGAGAGAAGCACCCACTACTCGTTTTGTTCTCCTTAACTGAAACTGGGGATAGAATGGTGGTGGCGTGCAAAATGGTACAGGGCCTACTAATGACTGCCCGAGCATGCCTTACCATGACATGGAAAAGGCCCACGCTCCCCAGCAAGAGTGAATGGCGAGCAGTCGCACTGAGCATATACCGAATGGAATGCCTGACTGCAGCATTGCACGGGGACCGTGCCACTGTAGAGAACACTTGGTTGGAGTTTCGTTCAGCATATGCTTCGTGAAACGTGCCTGCATTACGCTTTACCTAAGGTTATTATGGTTTAGTGCCTGAATTGACTCGAGTGCGTGTCAGCTGAATCAATGCATGACTTCTATGCCCAACGCCATGACTAAAATGGCGGTTTAATGGTTTTGTTTAACGCTCTCTTTAGTTCCAGGTCTGTTATCATGTGCGGGGGGTGGGAGTTGAGGGGTGGGATATAATTAGAAACAAAGGTTCGGTTTTCTTGTTATCCGAAATAAGAGATTGTAGCTCTACTTACATGCTCGCTTTCTTTGTAAACAAGAGATGTAAGCTGCAATTATGTGATTGTAAAGCTTTTTGAAAATCAATCAAAGTGAAATTTAAAAAAAAAAAAGATGCATTTTAAGGCTTTTTTTGGGCTGCCAACAATTTCTGAACTTTCAGGGGTGTAGGATGCATTTTTCGTGCCAAAAATATTTTTGCGAATTTCAGTGGTCTAGGATGCAGGTTAATGCCCCTTTCAGGCTGCAACTGTTTTTGGGACTTTCAGAGCTCTCTGACACTGTTTTTGGGCCACCAACATTTTCTGGACTTTAGGGGGTCTAGGATGCCTGTAAACCCCTTTTTTGGGCCTCCAAAGTTTTCTACATTTTTGCAGGCCTAAGATGCACTGTTTTTGGGCCACCAACATTTTCTGGACTTTAGGGGGTCTATGATGCCTGTAAACCTCTTTTTTGGGCCTCCAAGGTTTTCTTTATTTTTGCAGGCCTAAGATGCACGTTAAGGCCTTTTTTGGGCTGCCAACATTTTCGGAACTTTCAGGGGTGTAGGATTCATTTTTCGGGCCATTATTATTTTTGGGAATTTCAGTGGTCTAGGATGCGGGTTAATGCCCCTTTCAGGCTGCAACTGTTTTTGGGACTTTCGGTGCTCTCTGACACTGTTTTCGGGCCACCAACATTTTCTGGACTTTAGGGGGTCTAGGATGCCTGTAAACCCCTTTTTTGGGCCTCCAAAGTTTTCTACATTTTTGCAGGCCTAAGATGCATTTTAAGGCCTTTTTTGGGTTGCCAACATTTTCTGATCTTTCCGGGGTGTAGGTTTTAGTGGTCTAGGATGCGTTTTAATGCCCCTTTCAGGCTGCAAATATCTTTGGGACATTCAAAGCTCTCTGGCAGTTTTTCGGCAACCAACATTTTCTGGACTTTAGGGGGTCTAGTATGCCTGTAAACCCCTTTTTTGGGCCTCCAAAACTTTTCTACATTTTTGCAGGCCTAAGATGCATTTTAAAGCCTTTTTTGGGCTGCCAACATTTTCTGATCTTTCCGGGGTGTAGGTTTTAGTGATCTATGATGCGTTTTAATGCCCCTTTCAGGCTGCAAATATCTTTGGGACATTTAGAGGTCTCTGGCACAGTTTTTAGGCCACCAACAATTTTTGGACTTTAGGGGGTCTAGGATGCCTGTAAACCCCTTTTGTGGGCCTCCAAAGTTTTCAAGATTTTTGCAGGCCTAAAATGCATTTTAAGGCCTTTTTTGGGCTGCCAACATTTTCTGAAATTTCAGGGGTGTAGGATGCATTTTTCATGCCATTAATATTTTTGGGAATTTCAGTGGTCTAGGATGCGGGTTAATGCCCCTTTCAGGCTGCAAATGTTTTTGGGACATTCAGAGCTCTCTGGTCTAGTTCTTGGGCCACCAACATTTTCTGGACTTTAGGGGTCTAGTATGCCTGTAAACCCCTTTTTTGGGCCTCCAAAGTTTTCTACATTTTTGCAGGCCTTAGATGCATTTTACGGCCTTTTTTGGGCTGCCAACATTTTCTGATCTTTCAGGGGTGTAGGGTTTAGTGATCTAGGATGCGGATTAATGCCTCTTTTAGGCTGCAAATGTTTTTGAGACATTCAGAGCTCTCTGACACAGTTTTTGGGCAACCAACATTTTCTGGACTTTAGGGGGTCTAGCATGCCTGTAAACCCCTTTTTTGGGCCTCCAAAACTTTTCTACAAAATTGTAGGCCTAAGATGCATTTTAAGGCCTTTTTTGGGCTGCCAACATTTTCTGAACTTTCAGGGGTGTAGGATTCATTTTTCATGCCAAAAGTATTTTTGGGAATTTCAGTCGTCTAGGATGCAGATTGATGCCCCTTTCAGGCTGCAACTGTTTTTGGGACTTTGAGAGCTCTCTTACATTGTTTTTGGGCAACCAACATTTTCTGAACTTTAGGGGGTCTATGATGCCTGTAAACCTCTTTTTTGGGCCTCCAAGGTTTTCTTCATTTTTGCAGGCCTAAGATGCATGTTAAGGCCTTTTTTGGGCTGCCAACATTTTCGGAACTTTCAGGGGTGTAGGATGCATTTTTCGGGCCATTATTATTTTTGGGAATTTCAGTGGTCTAGGATGCGGGTTAATGCCCCTTTCAGGCTGCACATATCTTTGGGACATTCAGAGCTCTCTGGCAGTTTTTGGGCCACCAACATTTTCTGGACTTTAGGGGGTCTAGGATGCCTGTAAACCCCTTTTTTGGGCCTCCAAAGTTTTATACATTTTTGCAGGCCTAAGATGCATTTTAAGGCCTTTTTTGGGCTGCCAACAATTTCTGAACTTTCAGGGGTGTAGGACGCATTTTTCGTGCCAAAAATATTTTTGCGAATTTCAGTGGTCTAGGATGCAGGTTAATGCCCCTTTCAGGCTGCAACTGTTTTTGGGACTTTCAGAGCTCTCTGACACTGTTTTTGGGCCACCAACATTTTCTGGACTTTAGGGGGTCTAGGATGCCTTTAAGCCCCTTTTATGGGCCTCCAAAGTTTCAAGATATTTGCAGGCCTAAGATGCATTTTGAGGCCTTTTTGGGCTGCTAACATATTCTGAACTTTCAGGGGTGTAGGATGCATTTTTCATGTAAAAAATATTGTTGGGAAATTCAGTGGTCTAGGATGCGGGTTAATGTCCCTTTCAGGCTGCAAATGTTTTTGGGACATTCGGAGCTCTCTGGCAGTTTTCGGGCCACCAACATTTTCTTGACTTTAGGGAGGTCTAGGTGTCTGTAAACCCATTTTTGGGCCTCCAAAGTTTTCTACATTTTTGCAGGCCTAAGATGCATTTTAAGGCCTTTTTTGGGCTGTCAACATTTTCTGAAGTTTCAGGCGTGTAGGATGCATTTTTCGGGCCATTAATATTTTTGGAAATTTCAGTGGTCTAGGATGCGGGTTAATGCCCCTTTCAGGCTGCAAATGTTTTTGGGACATTCAGAGCTCTCTGGCCTAGTTTTTGGGCCACCAACATTTTCTGGACTTTAGGGGGTCTAGTATGCCTGTAAACCCCTGTTTTTGGGCCTCCAAAGTTTTCTACATTTTTGCAGGCCTAAGATGCATTTTAAGGCCTTTTTTGGGCTGCCAATATTTTCTGATCTTTCAGGGGTGTAGGACGCATTTTTCGTGCCAAAAATATTTTTGCGAATTTCAGTGGTCTAGGATGCAGGTTAATGCCCCTTTCAGGCTGCAACTGTTTTTGGGACTTTCAGAGCTCTCTGACACTGTTTTTGGGCCACCAACATTTTCTGGACTTTAGGGGGTCTAGGATGCCTTTAAGCCCCTTTTATGGGCCTCCAAAGTTTCAAGATATTTGCAGGCCTAAGATGCATTTTGAGGCCTTTTTGGGCTGCTACCATATTCTGAACTTTCAGGGGTGTAGGATGCATTTTTCATGTAAAAAATATTGTTGGGAAATTCAGTGGTCTAGGATGCGGGTTAATGCCCCTTTCAGGCTGCAAATGTTTTTGGGACATTCGGAGCTCTCTGGCAGTTTTCGGGCCACCAACATTTTCTTGACTTTAGGGAGGTCTAGGTGTCTGTAAACCCATTTTTGGGCCTCCAAAGTTTTCTACATTTTTGCAGGCCAAAGATGCATTTTAAGGCCTTTTTTGGGCTGTCAACATTTTCTGAACTTTCAGGCGTGTAGGATGCATTTTTCGGGCCATTAATATTTTTGGAAATTTCAGTGGTCTAGGATGCGGGTTAATGCCCCTTTCAGGCTGCAAATGTTTTTGGGACATTCAGAGCTCTCTGGCCTAATTTTTGGGCCACCAACATTTTCTGGACTTTAGGGGGTCTAGTATGCCTGTAAACCCCTGTTTTTGGGCCTCCAAAGTTTTCTACATTTTTGCAGGCCTAAGATGCATTTTAAGGCCTTTTTTGGGCTGCCAATATTTTCTGATCTTTCAGGGGTGTAGGGTTTAGTGGTCTAGGATGCGGGTTAATGCCTCTTTTTGGCTGCAAATGTTTTTGAGACATTCAGAGCTCTCTGACACAGTTTTTGGGCCACCAACATTTTCTGGACTTTAGGGAGGTCTAGGTGTCTGTAAACCCATTTTTGGGCCTCCAAAGTTTTCTACATTTTTGCAGACCTAAGATGCATTTTAAGGCCTTTTTTGGGCTGTCAACATTTTCTGAACTTTCAGGGGTGTAGGATGCATTTTATTCGTGCCAAAAATATGTTTGCAAATTTCAGTGGTCTAGGATGCAGGTTAATGCCCCTTTCAGGCTGCAACTGTTTTTGGGACTTTCAGAGCTCTCTGACACAGTTTTTGGGCCACCAACATTTTCTGGACTTTAGGGAGGTCTAGGTGTCTGTAAACCCATTTTTGGGCCTCCAAAGTTTTCTACATTTTTGCAGACCTAAGATGCATTTTAAGGCCTTTTTTGGGCTGTCAACATTTTCTGAACTTTCAGGGGTGTAGGATGCATTTTTCGGGACATTAATATTTTTGGGAATTTCAGTGGTCTAGGATGCAGGTTAATGCCCCTTTCAGGCTCCAAATATCTTTGGGACATTCAGAGGTCTCTGGCACAGTTTTTAGGCCACCAACAATTTTTGGAATTTAGGGGGTCTGGGATGCCTGTAAACCCCTTTTTTGGGCCTCCAAAGCTTTCTCCATTTTTGCAGGCCTAAAATGCATTTAAGGCCTTTTTTGGGCTGCCAACATTTTCTGAACCTTCAGGGGTGTAGGATGCATTTTTCATGCCAAAAGTATTTTTGGGAATTTCAGTGGTCTAGGATGCAGGTTAATGCCCCTTTCAGGCTGCAACTGTTTTTGGGACTTTCAGAGCTCTCTGACACTGTTTTTGGGCCACCAACATTTTCTGGGGACATTCAGAGCTGTTAATGCCCCTTTCAGGCTGCAACTGTTTTTGGGCCTCCAAAGTTTTATACATTTTTGCAGGCCTAAGATGCATTTTAAGGGTCTGGGGCCACCAGGGGGCGCACGGATGGAGACGTTCCCCGTGTGAGCTCTGCGCAAGGGTCCCGGAAAGTGGGTTGAGCCCCCACCACGAGACCCCCGCCGGCTGGAATAGCGTCGGAACCTGGTGTCGGAACCACCCAGGCATCGTCTGGTTCCAACTCCGATCGAAATCGGACCTTGCATTCTGGAGAAATACTCTCCCGCTTCACATCGAAGAGGGACGGGTGAGGCCTGGAAACTTCCAGCACACGTCGCATCGATACGATCCTACGGAGCCTGCTGTGACGCGGATTCCCGGTTCGGCTGAACCCCACGAGAAGGTACGTGCAATCAAAAAGACGCACGGACCTGCAGGAGGTTTACAGGGAGTGAGCCACCCACGGGCTTGAACGCGGGAGACTTGGTCCCCGACTCTAGGCCGCGGCTTCCCCGGCCCACCTCAAAATCAGTGGCCAGGCCGCAGCAACCCCCACGTCGCGGTGGTCTCACGCAGGTGGAGACCACATACGCGTCCATAGCGGACCTCCCCTGGACTCCGGGCCGCGTCTTGCGCGCCGGGCCCCGGTGACCCGAGGCGGTGGCGGAGGAAGGCCTTTTCTACGCGGATCTGCCAAGCCCTCCCCCGAACTTTCAGCTCTTCTGTGGGCTCACCTGAGGAAAGACACACTCAACGTGGGCCATTCCGGGGTACTGGGACTACGCGCGTTGCGCAGCACGACGCCTCATATTTCCACTTTTCCCAGGCTTCAGTGGGCTGAGGGTTGGGCCCCTGGTCTCCAGGGCGTGTGCCCTCCTTGGCCCCCATCGTGACCCTAGCACCTGCTGGTCCCATTGAACTAACACCCCGCCTGGCCAGGACTTTTCCTGCGGGGACCCCCGGATACACCTGCAGGTACCCCTTGGAGGTGGCTCCTCCACGGAGGCCCCCGCCCTCACACAGCGTTCCGATACACCATCTATTGGACATATAAGAGATTTGTCCTACCTTAACAGGTCTCAACTGAATCTATCTGGACCGCAAGACGCACTGCACTACTGGAACTCTGTGCAGACGTTGACCTGAGAGCACCCCATTGTATGGATGTGACCCCACTACTCATGGACCCTAAGGACGAACTGGCAAAGTATAAGTTTGCCCCATCGCAGGAAGACCCCCAGGGCCCTGACGAGCAAATGATGGCTTCCCAAGGGTCTGAGGCCGCCGCGACCAAAGGGGACGTAGCTGACCTACTCAAAGAAATGAGAAGTATGAGGGCAGACATAGGGGGTCGGATTGACAAGATTACGCAAAGGATGGATAAAATGGATGACAGAGTGGAGCAGCTCGAACACAATCAGACCTCCCTAAACACGATGGAAGCCCAGATGGACCTTCGCATTGCACAGTTAGAGCACAGGGAAGAAGAAATTAAGCTGAAAGTGGACGATCTTGAAAACAGAGAACGCCGCAACAACATACGTGTCCACGGTATTCCTGAAAAAGAAGGAGAATCTGACCTTGATTTGAAACAAACCATTCACAGCATCCTAAAACTCCTCTTTAAAGACGATCTGATATACGAACCCAAAATTGATCGCATTCACAGAGCAGGAGGCAGGGCAGGGGGACCACGTTCAGTCCTAGTCAGATTCCACAACTACGCTGATAGGACCCGCATCTTGGAAAAAGCTAGAAATGCCCCGCCACTCACCATGGGTGACACAACTGTCTCTCTTTATCAGGACTTATCATCACTCACGCTTGCCCTGAGGAGGAAATGTACCCCAATTACAAAGATGTTGAAGAACAAGGGAAACAGATATTGCTGGGGTTACCTGTTCTCTCTCACCTTTGAGTGGCAAGGCTCAACAATAAAGCTCGCTTCGGAAAAAGAAATTGCAGACTGCACAGCTGATCTCCTGGGCGACCAAGCGGAGGACTCCTCCCAGGGAGATCCAAACAAAAAAGGAGCTGAATGGCACATCAAGGGCCCCCGTCGAAGGCGGATCCAAGGGTCCAGGAAATTTCGGAGGATGAATAACTCGCAAGACATGGAACATTAACTTGGACAGATGACTTGTGTGCACAATTGCTGAGGATAATGGCTTCCTCTGATGGGCACTTTTTTGCCCGACCATGCCACTTAGGACCCCGCCCGGGGTGGCGCGTAACCAGGTTGCAGTGTCGATTGGGATGGTACCCGCATATTGAAGATCATTGTTCCACAATATGCAATATGTTAACTTGCCCGAGCGCATGGAGCACTCGATTCTGTATGCATGAGAAACCTGGCGAAGGATATGAGGTAATATCCACGCAGTAAGGACACCCTGGGGGGGGTTGATAGTACTATTCCGAAGCTGCGGATTGTTAGAATTTTTGTATGAGTTGTTTGTTGGGGGCTCACTGTTATATATGCTCGTAGTAAAATGGGACCGCTTGTTCTTGCGGCCACCACTGATGGTCCGAGTTCGACTGGGTGAGGTTAACCCAGACGGATCGGGCGCCGATCTTAAAGAGGACAGGGGGAGGTGGGGAGGGGGGGGCGGGTGGGGAATATTTCATCGAGCACAACTCAGACTTGGAGAGAGGAACAGCACAATATCCGTAAATGTGAGGGCTCCACACACGAAAATGGCATGGAGACAGGCGTACTCGAGGCGCACATACACGTACATAACTTAAAATGGCACATACACTCTGCACGGACACGATACGTATCTGCACACTTAATGTCAAGGGACTGAACTCCCCTACCAAAAGATCCATGGTGGCCAGGGAATTTAGGAGATCGAAAATTGACATTCTTCTCCTTCAGGAAACGCGATATCGAAAGGGTGAGGAGAGAACGATCCCATCCCGGGAAATTGGGCCCACTTTTTGGAGCTCGGGCACTTTGAAGAAAGCGGGAGTGGGGATCATAATTCGCAAAAGCCTGCGGAGCACGATCATGGAGACATGGACTGATCAGGAGGGGAGGGCTCTCATAGCCATTGCGAACATAAGGGGCACGATAGTCACCCTTGCCACACTTTACGCACCTAATCAGGGGCAAAACAGATTTTTACATAGAATTAGTGAGAAGGTCTATGGAATGGCCAGAGGACACACGGTCCTCGGTGGGGATTTTAACACATGGATGGATAGCTCCTTAGACAGACAATCTAAAGCAGATACAGTAGACCCGCCCGGTACCAAAAATGAGGCAAGCATCAAACTGTCTCTTGACCTCTTTGGCCTCACTGATTCCTGGCGCCACTTACACCCGTTGGAGAGAGGCTTCACTTTCCATTCCCTCCCCCATGACACACTTACGCGCATTGATTACATTTTCCTCTCAGAGCAGCTTTTGCGCATCCTGCAGGTAGCTAATATACAAGTCTCCGCATGGACGGACCACGACATGGTGATGGTGGATATACCCTGGCACGATCTGGCCCCACGAAACTCCAAATGGAGATGTAATGATTCCTTATGGGCTGACTCGGTCTTCAGGGAAAACTTTGAGACTGAGATCAAGCAATTTTTCCTTATCAATGATACAGGGGAGGTGGAGAAGACATACGTTTGGGAGGCCGCCAAGGCAACGCTGAGGGGACTACTAATAAAGGAAGGAATTGATAAAAAACGTGAACGTGCCCTGGTAGAGGCAGATATAAGGGGAAGGCTTGGGAAGGCCCAGGATATGGCACAGTCATCTCCATCCGAGAGGTCTGTATATATCGCTGAAGCCCGCCGTCTCAGGGAAGAGTTGAAAATACTCATCGCCGGTAAGACGGCCCAGACCCTGCAATATCTCAAGCAAAAATACTATGAGAAGGGAGACAGGGCCGATGCTCTCCTGGCTGCCCGCCTTCACGCGCAAAAAGCGGAGAGATGGGTTGAAATGATTGAGAGACTGGACGGCACTCTCACGGACACGGTAGTTACAGCCCCCGAAGAGATACAGGAAGCATTTGCCAGCTTTTATGAAGACTTATATATGTGCGACACGCCCCCCCCCCGTAGGGAATATAGACACATATCTGAAGGATTTGCGAATCCCCACACTAACACCCACTGAAGCGGATTCCTTAGACATGCCTGTCCTTGAAGAGGAAGTCATAGACGCCATCAAGAGGTTGAAGACGGGGAAAGCCCCGGGGGACGATGGATTCACACCTGGTTTTTACAAAACGTTTTCCCCCTTTATTGCACCTTTCCTTACATCATTGTTTAACCACATCTTTGTCACAGGCCAAGCACCTCCATCCTTCTCACAAGCCCTCCTTGCTGTCATTCCAAAAGAAGGCCGTGACCCCAAGCACTGTAGCTCATACCGCCCCATCTCCTTACTTAACATCAATGCGAAGATATACGCTAGAGTGATTGCGGCCCGGTTAGAAACATTCCTCCCTAGATTGATAAATTCCGACCAAGTTGGATTCGTCCTTGGCAGACAAGGCGCGGATACGATGAGGAAAACGCTGCATTTAATCCATGAAGCGCAGGAGATGGAAGGAGACCCGTCCCTTCTGTCCCTCGATGCCGAGAAGGCCTTTGATCGGGTCTCATGGGAATTCCTAGAGAGGGTACTGAGTTCATATGGGCTAGGACCACAGCTCTCCCGTGCCATCAAAGCACTTTATAGCTCCCCCATGACGTCAGTGGCAGTGAACGGGGGATACTCTCGTTGGTTTCCCCTTGAGAGGGGCACAAGGCAAGGTTGCCCACTGTCGGCTATCCTATTTGTGATGTCTCTGGAGCCACTGGCACAAAAGCTGAGAAATGACGCCAGAGTTAGGGGTATCACAGTGGGCGATCGGGAATATAAATTGGGCCTATACGCCGATGATATTCTGCTACATGTGACTGACCCCTTAGACTCGATCCCGGCGGCATTTAGCATTATTGAGGAATATGGAGAGCTTGCGGGGCTGAAAATCAACACAGGGAAATCTGTCCTCCTTCCAATAGATAAACCCAGAGACTCCGATGCCAAGCGCTTCGCCCCTTTGGGAGTAAAAGTCATCCTCACCACGCTCCGATACTTGGGCATTAATGTCACCCGTGAACTTGGATCCTTATATGAGGCCAACTTTCCCCCAATGTCCCTTGCTCTTCAGAAAGATGTCCAAAGGTGGTCCAAACTTACCATTTCATGGCTAGGGCGTTTAAATGCTATAAAAATGGTCCTGCTCCCTAAGATACTATATCTCTTTCAAATGCTCCCTATTAAAATGCCCCCAGAATACTTTACAGATACGAGGAAATTGATATTAAATTTTCTATGGCACGGCCAGAAGCCAAGAATCCCGAGATCTCTCCTTCAACTCAGAAAGGATAACGCTGGGGTGGGTCTTCCAGACATTGAGACATATTATAGAGCCACTCAGCTTAGAGTCCTTGTCCCACATTTCAGACAGCAGTCTGAGCCCCAATGGATAGCACTCGATAATTATCACCTTCGTCCCTTCATCATGTGTGAATGGCTATGGGTGCCCGGACCACAACTACGTAACACTGTCAAATCTCACCCCATCATAGGCACGATATGGTCAATATGGAAACCAGGGAGAAAAATGGTGGGTGTCACAACATGGCCCGCCCCACTGGGGCATCTCTGGTCACCTGGGATCCGAGACGCAATTCCCGAGCCAGGAAGTTTTGAAACATGGTACCAGGCGGGGCTAGAAAGGGCAGGCCAATTGCGCCGAAACGACTCCTTCATTACCATTCAGGAGTTGCAGGAAGCCCTAGGCATAGGTAACCTCTCGGTCTTCCTGTATCTTAGACTCAAAGGGGTAATGACTAGACCAGTATGGAAACAACAGTTACAGAGAGACCTCACACCGTTTGAAAAGATCCTTGACTCATGCACAAACTCCAAAGGCCTGATCAGTGCTATGTACCTTGCACTCATTGATATTGATATTAAACCCTCCTTCACACTTAAAGGCAAATGGGAAGTAGACATGGGCAGGCAAATCTCTCCAAAGGTATGGTTACGAATGTGCAGACGAACGGCGAAATCATCCCTATCGTGTCAATACAAATTACATGCTGTCAAACTACTATACAGGTGGCAATACGACCCTGTCCGCCTGGCCAAAATGTACCAGGGAGTAAGCCCGAATTGTTGGAGGGGATGTGGGAAGCGGGCCGATTACTGGCATATGTGGTGGGGATGCGCACAGGTCCAGATCTACTGGTCAGAAGTCCTTAGCTGGATCAGGGACCTTGACGGAGAGGAAAGAGAGAAGCACCCACTACTCGTTTTGTTCTCCTTAACTGAAACTGGGGATAGAATGGTGGTGGCGTGCAAAATGGTACAGGGCCTACTAATGACTGCCCGAGCATGCCTTACCATGACATGGAAAAGGCCCACGCTCCCCAGCAAGAGTGAATGGCGAGCAGTCGCACTGAGCATATACCGAATGGAATGCCTGACTGCAGCATTGCACGGGGACCGTGCCACTGTAGAGAACACTTGGTTGGAGTTTCGTTCAGCATATGCTTCGTGAAACGTGCCTGCATTACGCTTTACCTAAGGTTATTATGGTTTAGTGCCTGAATTGACTCGAGTGCGTGTCAGCTGAATCAATGCATGACTTCTATGCCCAACGCCATGACTAAAATGGCGGTTTAATGGTTTTGTTTAACGCTCTCTTTAGTTCCAGGTCTGTTATCATGTGCGGGGGGTGGGAGTTGAGGGGTGGGATATAATTAGAAACAAAGGTTCGGTTTTCTTGTTATCCGAAATAAGAGATTGTAGCTCTACTTACATGCTCGCTTTCTTTGTAAACAAGAGATGTAAGCTGCAATTATGTGATTGTAAAGCTTTTTGAAAATCAATCAAAGTGAAATTTAAAAAAAAAAAGATGCATTTTAAGGCTTTCTTTGGGCTGCCAACAATTTCTGAACTTTCAGGGGTGTAGGATGCATTTTTCGTGCCAAAAATATTTTTGCGAATTTCAGTGGTCTAGGATGCAGGTTAATGCCCCTTTCAGGCTGCAACTGTTTTGGGGACTTTCAGAGCTCTCTGACACTGTTTTTGGGCCACCAACATTTTCTGGACTTTAGGGGGTCTAGGATGCCTGTAAACCCCTTTTTTGGGCCTCCAAAGTTTTCTACATTTTTGCAGGCCTAAGATGCACTGTTTTTGGGCCACCAACATTTTCTGGACTTTAGGGGGTCTATGATGCCTGTAAACCTCTTTTTTGGGCCTCCAAGGTTTTCTTTATTTTTGCAGGCCTAAGATGCACGTTAAGGCCTTTTTTGGGCTGCCAACATTTTTGGAACTTTCAGGGGTGTAGGATTCATTTTTCGGGCCATTATTATTTTTGGGAATTTCAGTGGTCTAGGATGCGGGTTAATGCCCCTTTCAGGCTGCAACTGTTTTTGGGACTTTCAGAGCTCTCTGACACTGTTTTTGGGCCACCAACATTTTCTGGACTTTAGGGGGTCTAGGATGCCTGTAAACCCCTTTTTTGGGCCTCCAAAGTTTTCTACATTTTTGCAGGCCTAAGATGCATTTTAAGGCCTTTTTGGGGCTGCCAACATTTTCTGAACTTTCAGGGGTGTAGGATGCATTTTGCGTGCCAAAAATATTTTTGGAAATTTCAGTGGTCTAGGATGCGGGTTAATGCCCCTTTCAGGCTGCAACTGTTTTTGGGACTTTCGGTGCTCTCTGACACTGTTTTTGGGCCACCAACATTTTCTGGACTTTAGGGGGTCTAGGATGCCTGTAAACCCCTTTTTTGGGCCTCCAAAGTTTTCTACATTTTTGCAGGCCTAAGATGCATTTTAAGGCCTTTTTTGGGTTGCCAACATTTTCTGAACTTTCAGGGGTGTAGGATGCATTTTGCGTGCCAAAAATATTTTTGGAACTTTCAGTGGTCTAGGATGCGGGTTAATGCCCCTTTCGGGCTGCAACTGTTTTTGGGACTTTCGGTGCTCTCTGACACTGTTTCTGGGCCACCAACATTTTCTGGACTTTAGGGGGTCTAGGATGCCTGTAAACCCCTTTTTTGGGCCTCCAAAGTTTTATACATTTTTGCAGGCCTAAGATGCATTTTAAGGCCTTTTTTGGGCTGCCAACAATTTCTGAACTTTCAGGGGTGTAGGATGCATTTTTCGTGCCAAAAATATTTTTGCGAATTTCAGTGGTCTAGGATGCGGGTTAATGCCCCTTTCAGGCTGCAAATGTTTTTGGGCCATTCAGAGCTCTCTGGCCTAGTTTTTGGGCCACCAACATTTTCTGGACTTTAGGGGGTCTAGTATGCCTGTAAACCCCTGTTTTGGGCCTCCAAAGTTTTCTACATTTTTGCAGGCCTAAGATGCATTTTAAGGCCTTTTTTGGGCTGCCAATATTTTCTGATCTTTCAGGGGTGTAGGGTTTAGTGGTCTAGGATGCGGGTTAATGCCTCTTTTAGGCTGCAAATGTGTTTGAGACATTCAGAGCTCTCTGACACAGTTTTTGGGCAACCAACATTTTCTGGACTTTAGAGGGTCTAGTATGCCTGTAAACCCCTTTTTTGGGCCTCCAAAACTTTTCTACAATATTGCAGGCCTAAGAAGCATTTTAAGGCCTTTTTTTGGGCTGTCAACATTTTCTGAACTTTCAGGGGTGTAGGATGCATTTTTCGGGGCATTAATATTTTTGGGAATTTCAGTGGTCTAGGATGCGGGTTAATGCCCCTTTCAGGCTCCAAATATCTTTGGGACATTCAGAGGTCTCTGGCACAGTTTTTAGGCCACCAACAATTTTTGGAATTTAGGGGGTCTAGGATGCCTGGTAACCCCTTTTTTGGGCCTCCAAAGTTTTCTACATTTTTGCAGGCCTAAAATGCATTTAAGGCCTTTTTTGGGCTGCCAACATTTTCTGAACCTTCAGGGGTGTAGGATGCATTTTTCATGCCAAAAGTATTTTTGGGAATTTCAGTGGTCTAGGATGCAGGTTAATGCCCCTTTCAGACTGCAACTGTTTTTGGGACTTTCAGAGCTCTCTGACACTGTTTTTGGGCCACCAACATTTTCTGGGGACATTCAGAGCTCTCTGGCAGTTTTTGGGCCAACCACATTTTCTGGACTTTAGGGGGTCTAGGATGCCTGTAAACCCCTTTTTTGGGCCTCCAAAGTTTTATACATTTTTGCAGGCCTAAGATGCATTTTAAGGCCTTTTTTGGGCTGCCAACAATTTCTGAACTTTCAGGGGTGTAGGATGCATTTTTCGTGCCAAAAATATTTTTGCGAATTTCAGTGGTCTAGGATACAGGTTAATGCCACTTTCAGGCTACAACTGTTTTTGGGACTTTCAGAGCTCTCTGACACTGTTTTTGGGCCACCAACATTTTCTGGACTTTAGGGGGTCAAGGATGCCTGTAAACCCCTTTTTTGGGCCTCCAAAGTTTTCTGCATTTTTGCAGGCCTAAAATGCATTTTAAGGCCTTTTTTGGGCTGCCAACATTTTCTGAACTTTCAGGGGTGTAGGATGCATTTTTCATGCCAAAAGTATTTTTGGGAATTTCAGTGGTCTAGGATGCAGGTTAATGCCCCTTTCAGGCTGCAACTGTTTTTGGGACTTTGAGAGCTCTCTGACATTGTTTTTGGGCCACCAACATTTTCTGGACTTTAGGGGGTCTATGATGCCTGTAAACCTCTTTTTTGGGCCTCCAAGGTTTTCTGCATTTTTGCAGGCCTAAGATGCACGTTAAGGCCTTTTTTGGGCTGCCAACATTTTCGGATTTTTCAGGGGTGTAGGATTCATTTTTTGGGCCATTATTATTTTTGGGAATTTCAGTGGTCTAGGATGCGGGTTAATGCCCCTTTCGGGCTGCAACTGTTTTTGGGACTTTCAGAGCTCTCTGACACTGTTTTTGGGCCACCAACATTTTCTGGACGTTAGGGGGTCTAGGATGCCTGTAAACCCCTTTTTTGGGCCTCCAAAGTTTTCTACATTTTTGCAGGCCTAAGATGCATTTTAAGGCCTTTTTTGGGCTGCCAACATTTTCTGAACTTTCAGGGGTGTAGGATGCATTTTGCGTGCCAAAAATATTTTTGGAAAATTCAGTGGTCTAGGATGCGGGTTAATGCCCCTTTCAGGCTGCAACTGTTTTTGGGACTTTCAGAGCTCTCTGACACTGTTTTTGGGCCACCAACATTTTCTGGACGTTAGGGGGTCTAGGATGCCTGTAAACCCCTTTTTTGGGCCTCCAAAGTTTTCTACATTTTTGCAGGCCTAAGATGCATTTTAAGGCCTTTTTTGGGCTGCCAACATTTTCTGAACTTTCAGGGGTGTAGGATGCATTTTGCGTGCCAAAAATATTTTTGGAAAATTCAGTGGTCTAGGATGCGGGTTAATGCCCCTTTCAGGCTGCAACTGTTTTTGGGACTTTCGGTGCTCTCTGACACTGTTTTTGGGCCACCAACATTTTCTGGACTTTAGGGGGTCTAGGATGCCTGTAAACCCCTTTTTTGGGCCTCCAAAGTTTTCTACATTTTTGCAGGCCTAAGATGCATTTTAAGGCCTTTTTTGGGTTGCCAACATTTTATGAACTTTCAGGGGTGTAGGATGCATTTTGCGTGCCAAAAATATTTTTGGAACTTTCAGTGGTCTAGGATGCGGGTTAATGCCCCTTTCGGGCTGCAACTGTTTTTGGGACTTTCGGTGCTCTCTGACACTGTTTCTGGGCCACCAACATTTTCTGGACTTTAGGGGGTCTAGGATGCGTGTAAACCCTTTTTTTGGGCCTCCAAAGTTTTCAACATTTTTGCAGGCCTAAGATGCATATAAAGGCCTTTTTTGGGCTGCTAACATATTCTGAACTTTCAGGGGTGTAGGATGCATTTATCATGCCAAAAATATTTTTGGGAATTTCAGTGGTCTATGATGCAGGTTAATGCCCTTTTCAGGCTGCAACCGTTTTTGGGACTTTGAGAGCTCTCTGACACTGTTTTTGGGCAACCAACATTTTCTGGACTTTAGGGGGTCTAGGATGCCTTTAAACCTCTTTTTTGGGCCTCCAAAGTTTTCTTCATTTTTGCAGGCCTAACATGCATGTTAAGGCCTTTTTTGGGCTGCCAACATTTCCGGAACTTTCAGGGGTGTAGGATGCATTTTTCGGGCCATTAATATTTTTGGGAATTTCAGTGGTCTAGGATGCGGGTTAATGCCCCTTTCAGGCTGCAAATATCTTTGGGACATTCAGAGCTCTCTGGCAGTTTTTCGGCAACCAACATTTTCTGGACTTTAGGGGGTCTAGTATGCCTGTAAACCCCTTTTTTAGGCCTCCAAAACTTTTATACATTTTTGCAGGCCTAAGATGCATTTTAAAGCCTTTTTTGGGCTGCCAACATTTTCTGATCTTTCCGGGGTGTAGGTTTTAGTGGTCTAGGATGCGTATTAATGCCCCTTTCAGGCTGCAAATATCTTTGGGACATTCAGAGATCTCTGGCACAGTTTTTAGGCCACCAACAATTTTTGGACTTTAGGGGGTCTAGGATGCCTGTAAACCCCTTTTGTGGGCCTCCAAAGTTTTCAAGATTTTTGCAGGCCTAAGATGCATTTTAAGGCCTTTTTTGGGCTGCCAACATTTTCTGAAATTTCAGGGGTGTAGGATGCATTTTTCGTGCCATTAATATTTTTGGGAATTTCAGTGGTCTAGGATGCGGGTTAATGCCCCTTTCGGGCTGCAACTGTTTTTGGGACTTTCGGTGCTCTCTGACACTGTTTCTGGGCCACCAACATTTTCTGGACTTTAGGGGGTCTAGGATGCGTGTAAACCCTTTTTTTGGGCCTCCAAAGTTTTCAACATTTTTGCAGGCCTAAGATGCATTTAAAGGCCTTTTTTGGGCTGCTAACATTTTCTGAACTGTCAGGGGTGTAGGATGCATTTTGCGTGCCAAAAATATTTTTGGGAATTTCAGTGGTCTATGATGCAGGTTAATGTCCCTTTCACGCTGCAACTGTTTTTGGGACTTTGAGAGCTCTCTGACACTGTTTTTGGGCAACCAACATTTTCTGGACTTTAGGGGGTCTAGGATGCCTTTAAACCTCTTTTTTGGGCCTCCAAAGTTTTCTTCATTTTTGCAGGCCTAAGATGCATTTTAAGGTCTTTTTTGGGCTGCCAACATTTTCTGAAATTTCAGGGGTGTAGGATGCATTTTTCGTGCCATTAATATTTTTGGGAATTTCAGTGGTCTAGGATGCGGGTTAATGGCCATTTCAGGCTGCAAGTATCTTTGGGACATTCAGAGGTATCTGGCACAGTTTTTAGGCCACCAACAATTTTTGGACTTTAGGGGGTCTAAGATGCCTGTAAACCCCTTTTTTTGGGACTCCAAAGATTTCAAGATCTTGCAGGCGTAAAATGCATTTTAAGGCCTTTTTTTGGGCTGCCAACATTTTCGGAACTTTCAGGGGTGTAGGATGCATTTTTCGGGCCATTATTATTTTTGGGAATTTCAGTGGTCTAGGATGCGGGTTAATGCCCCTTTCAGGCTGCACATATCTTTGGGACATTCAGAGCTCTCTGGCAGTTTTTGGGCCACCAACATTTTCTGGACTTTAGGGGGTCTAGGATGCCTGTAAACCCCTTTTTTGGGCCTCCAAAGTTTTATACATTTTTGCAAGCCTAAGATGCATTTTAAGGCCTTTTTTGGGCTGCCAACAATTTCTGAACTTTCAGGGGTGTAGGACGCATTTTTTGTGGAAAAAATATTTTTGCGAATTTCAGTGGTCTAGGATGCAGGTTAATGCCCCTTTCAGGCTGCAACTGTTTTTGGGACTTTCAGAGCTCTCTGACACTGTTTTTGGGCCACCAACATTTTCTGGACTTTAGGGGGTCTAGGATGCCTGTAAACCCCTTTTTTGGGCCTCCAAAGTGTTCTACATTTTTGCAGGCCTAAGATGCATTTTAAGGCCTTTTTTGGGCTGCCAACATTTTCTGAACTTTCAGGGGTGTAGGATTCATTTTTCGGGCCATTAATATTTTTGGAAATTACAGTGGTCTAGGATGCGGGTTAATGCCCCTTTCGGGCTGCAACTGTTTTTGGGACTTCCAGTGCTCTCTGACACACTTCTAGGGCCACCAACATTTTCTGGACTTTAGGGGTTCTAGGATGCCTTTAAGCCCCTTTTTTGGGCCTCCAAAGTTTCAAGATATTTGCAGGCCTAAGATGCATTTTGAGGCCTTTTTGGGCTGCTAACATATTCTGAACTTTCAGGGGTGTAGGATGCATTTTTCATGTAAAAAATATTGTTGGGAAATTCAGTGGTCTAGGATGCGGGTTAATGCCCCTTTCAGGCTGCACATATCTTTGGGACATTCAGAGCTCTCTGGCAGTTTTTGGGCCACCAACATTTTCTGGACTTTAGGGGGTCTAGGATGCCTGTAAACCCCTTTTTTGGGCCTCCAAAGTTTTATACATTTTTGCAGGCCTAAGATGCATTTTAAGGCCTTTTTTGGGCTGCCAACAATTTCTGAACTTTCAGGGGTGTAGGATGCATTTTTCGTGCCAAAAATATTTTTGCGAATTTCAGTGGTCTAGGATGCGGGTTAATGCCCCTTTCAGGCTGCAAATGTTTTTGGGCCATTCAGAGCTCTCTGGCCTAGTTTTTGGGCCACCAACATTTTCTGGACTTTAGGGGGTCTAGTATGCCTGTAAACCCCTTTTTTGGGCCTCCAAAACTTTTCTACAATATTGCAGGCCTAAGAAGCATTTTAAGGCCTTTTTTTGGGCTGTCAACATTTTCTGAACTTTCAGGAGTGTAGGATGCATTTTTCGGGGCATTAATATTTTTGGGAATTTCAGTGGTCTAGGATGCGGGTTAATGCCCCTTTCAGGCTCCAAATATCTTTGGGACATTCAGAGGTCTCTGGCACAGTTTTTAGGCCACCAACAATTTTTGGAATTTAGGGGGTCTAGGATGCCTGGTAACCCCTTTTTTGGGCCTCCAAAGTTTTCTACATTTTTGCAGGCCTAAAATGCATTTAAGGCCTTTTTTGGGCTGCCAACATTTTCTGAACCTTCAGGGGTGTAGGATGCATTTTTCATGCCAAAAGTATTTTTGGGAATTTCAGTGGTCTAGGATGCAGGTTAATGCCCCTTTCAGACTGCAACTGTTTTTGGGACTTTCAGAGCTCTCTGACACTGTTTTTGGGCCACCAACATTTTCTGGGGACATTCAGAGCTCTCTGGCAGTTTTTGGGCCAACCACATTTTCTGGACTTTAGGGGGTCTAGGATGCCTGTAAACCCCTTTTTTGGGCCTCCAAAGTTTTATACATTTTTGCAGGCCTAAGATGCATTTTAAGGCCTTTTTTGGGCTGCCAACATTTTCGGATTTTTCAGGGGTGTAGGATTCATTTTTTGGGCCATTATTATTTTTGGGAATTTCAGTGGTCTAGGATGCGGGTTAATGCCCCTTTCAGGCTGCAACTGTTTTTGGGACTTTCAGAGCTCTCTGACACTGTTTTTGGGCCACCAACATTTTCTGGACGTTAGGGGGTCTAGGATGCCTGTAAACCCCTTTTTTGGGCCTCCAAAGTTTTCTACATTTTTGCAGGCCTAAGATGCATTTTAAGGCCTTTTTTGGGCTGCCAACATTTTCTGAACTTTCAGGGGTGTAGGATGCATTTTGCGTGCCAAAAATATTTTTGGAAAATTCAGTGGTCTAGGATGCGGGTTAATGCCCCTTTCAGGCTGCAACTGTTTTTGGGACTTTCAGAGCTCTCTGACACTGTTTTTGGGCCACCAACATTTTCTGGACGTTAGGGGGTCTAGGATGCCTGTAAACCCCTTTTTTGGGCCTCCAAAGTTTTCTACATTTTTGCAGGCCTAAGATGCATTTTAAGGCCTTTTTTGGGCTGCCAACATTTTCTGAACTTTCAGGGGTGTAGGATGCATTTTGCGTGCCAAAAATATTTTTGGAAAATTCAGTGGTCTAGGATGCGGGTTAATGCCCCTTTCAGGCTGCAACTGTTTTTGGGACTTTCGGTGCTCTCTGACACTGTTTTTGGGCCACCAACATTTTCTGGACTTTAGGGGGTCTAGGATGCCTGTAAACCCCTTTTTTGGGCCTCCAAAGTTTTCTACATTTTTGCAGGCCTAAGATGCATTTTAAGGCCTTTTTTGGGTTGCCAACATTTTATGAACTTTCAGGGGTGTAGGATGCATTTTGCGTGCCAAAAATATTTTTGGAACTTTCAGTGGTCTAGGATGCGGGTTAATGCCCCTTTCGGGCTGCAACTGTTTTTGGGACTTTCGGTGCTCTCTGACACTGTTTCTGGGCCACCAACATTTTCTGGACTTTAGGGGGTCTAGGATGCGTGTAAACCCTTTTTTTGGGCCTCCAAAGTTTTCAACATTTTTGCAGGCCTAAGATGCATTTAAAGACCTTTTTTGGGCTGCTAACATATTCTGAACTTTCAGGGGTGTAGGATGCATTTATCATGCCAAAAATATTTTTGGGAATTTCAGTGGTCTATGATGCAGGTTAATGCCCCTTTCAGGCTGCAACCGTTTTTGGGACTTTGAGAGCTCTCTGACACTGTTTTTGGGCAACCAACATTTTCTGGACTTTAGGGGGTCTAGGATGCCTTTAAACCTCTTTTTTGGGCCTCCAAAGTTTTCTTCATTTTTGCAGGCCTAACATGCATGTTAAGGCCTTTTTTGGGCTGCCAACATTTCCGGAACTTTCAGGGGTGTAGGATGCATTTTTCGGGCCATTAATATTTTTGGGAATTTCAGTGGTCTAGGATGCGGGTTAATGCCCCTTTCAGGCTGCAAATATCTTTGGGACATTCAGAGCTCTCTGGCAGTTTTTCGGCAACCAACATTTTCTGGACTTTAGGGGGTCTAGTATGCCTGTAAACGCCTTTTTTAGGCCTCCAAAACTTTTATACATTTTTGCAGGCCTAAGATGCATTTTAAAGCCTTTTTTGGGCTGCCAACATTTTCTGATCTTTCCGGGGTGTAGGTTTTAGTGGTCTAGGATGCGTATTAATGCCCCTTTCAGGCTGCAAATATCTTTGGGACATTCAGAGATCTCTGGCACAGTTTTTAGGCCACCAACAATTTTTGGACTTTAGGGGGTCTAGGATGCCTGTAAACCCCTTTTGTGGGCCTCCAAAGTTTTCAAGATTTTTGCAGGCCTAAGATGCATTTTAAGGCCTTTTTTGGGCTGCCAACATTTTCTGAAATTTCAGGGGTGTAGGATGCATTTTTCGTGCCATTAATATTTTTGGGAATTTCAGTGGTCTAGGATGCGGGTTAATGCCCCTTTCGGGCTGCAACTGTTTTTGGGACTTTCGGTGCTCTCTGACACTGTTTCTGGGCCACCAACATTTTCTGGACTTTAGGGGGTCTAGGATGCGTGTAAACCCTTTTTTTGGGCCTCCAAAGTTTTCAACATTTTTGCAGGCCTAAGATGCATTTAAAGGCCTTTTTTGGGCTGCTAACATTTTCTGAACTGTCAGGGGTGTAGGATGCATTTTGCGTGCCAAAAATATTTTTGGGAATTTCAGTGGTCTATGATGCAGGTTAATGTCCCTTTCACGCTGCAACTGTTTTTGGGACTTTGAGAGCTCTCTGACACTGTTTTTGGGCAACCAACATTTTCTGGACTTTAGGGGGTCTAGGATGCCTTTAAACCTCTTTTTTGGGCCTCCAAAGTTTTCTTCATTTTTGCAGGCCTAAGATGCATTTTAAGGTCTTTTTTGGGCTGCCAACATTTTCTGAAATTTCAGGGGTGTAGGATGCATTTTTCGTGCCATTAATATTTTTGGGAATTTCAGTGGTCTAGGATGCGGGTTAATGGCCATTTCAGGCTGCAAGTATCTTTGGGACATTCAGAGGTATCTGGCACAGTTTTTAGGCCACCAACAATTTTTGGACTTTAGGGAGTCTAAGATGCCTGTAAACCCCTTTTTTTGGGACTCCAAAGATTTCAAGATCTTGCAGGCGTAAAATGCATTTTAAGGCCTTTTTTTGGGCTGCCAACATTTTCGGAACTTTCAGGGGTGTAGGATGCATTTTTCGGGCCATTATTATTTTTGGGAATTTCAGTGGTCTAGGATGCGGGTTAATGCCCCTTTCAGGCTGCACATATCTTTGGGACATTCAGAGCTCTCTGGCAGTTTTTGGGCCACCAACATTTTCTGGACTTTAGGGGGTCTAGGATGCCTGTAAACCCCTTTTTTGGGCCTCCAAAGTTTTATACATTTTTGCAAGCCTAAGATGCATTTTAAGGCCTTTTTTGGGCTGCCAACAATTTCTGAACTTTCAGGGGTGTAGGACGCATTTTTTGTGCCAAAAATATTTTTGCGAATTTCAGTGGTCTAGGATGCAGGTTAATGTCCCTTTCAGGCTGCAACTGTTTTTGGGACTTTCAGAGCTCTCTGACACTGTTTTTGGGCCACCAACATTTTCTGGACTTTAGGGGGTCTAGGATGCCTGTAAACACCTTTTTTAGGCCTCCAAAACTTTTATACATTTTTGCAGGCCTAAGATGCATTTTAAAGCCTTTTTTGGGCTGCCAACATTTTCTGATCTTTCCGGGGTGTAGGTTTTAGTGGTCTAGGATGCGTATTAATGCCCCTTTCAGGCTGCAAATATCTTTGGGACATTCAGAGATCTCTGGCACAGTTTTTAGGCCACCAACAATTTTTGGACTTTAGGGGGTCTAGGATGCCTGTAAACCCCTTTTGTGGGCCTCCAAAGTTTTCAAGATTTTTGCAGGCCTAAGATGCATTTTAAGGCCTTTTTTGGGCTGCCAACATTTTCTGAAATTTCAGGGGTGTAGGATGCATTTTTCGTGCCATTAATATTTTTGGGAATTTCAGTGGTCTAGGATGCGGGTTAATGCCCCTTTCGGGCTGCAACTGTTTTTGGGACTTTCGGTGCTCTCTGACACTGTTTCTGGGCCACCAACATTTTCTGGACTTTAGGGGGTCTAGGATGCGTGTAAACCCTTTTTTTGGGCCTCCAAAGTTTTCAACATTTTTGCAGGCCTAAGATGCATTTAAAGGCCTTTTTTGGGCTGCTAACATTTTCTGAACTGTCAGGGGTGTAGGATGCATTTTGCGTGCCAAAAATATTTTTGGGAATTTCAGTGGTCTATGATGCAGGTTAATGTCCCTTTCACGCTGCAACTGTTTTTGGGACTTTGAGAGCTCTCTGACACTGTTTTTGGGCAACCAACATTTTCTGGACTTTAGGGGGTCTAGGATGCCTTTAAACCTCTTTTTTGGGCCTCCAAAGTTTTCTTCATTTTTGCAGGCCTAAGATGCATTTTAAGGTCTTTTTTGGGCTGCCAACATTTTCTGAAATTTCAGGGGTGTAGGATGCATTTTTCGTGCCATTAATATTTTTGGGAATTTCAGTGGTCTAGGATGCGGGTTAATGGCCATTTCAGGCTGCAAGTATCTTTGGGACATTCAGAGGTATCTGGCACAGTTTTTAGGCCACCAACAATTTTTGGACTTTAGGGAGTCTAAGATGCCTGTAAACCCCTTTTTTTGGGACTCCAAAGATTTCAAGATCTTGCAGGCGTAAAATGCATTTTAAGGCCTTTTTTTGGGCTGCCAACATTTTCGGAACTTTCAGGGGTGTAGGATGCATTTTTCGGGCCATTATTATTTTTGGGAATTTCAGTGGTCTAGGATGCGGGTTAATGCCCCTTTCAGGCTGCACATATCTTTGGGACATTCAGAGCTCTCTGGCAGTTTTTGGGCCACCAACATTTTCTGGACTTTAGGGGGTCTAGGATGCCTGTAAACCCCTTTTTTGGGCCTCCAAAGTTTTATACATTTTTGCAAGCCTAAGATGCATTTTAAGGCCTTTTTTGGGCTGCCAACAATTTCTGAACTTTCAGGGGTGTAGGACGCATTTTTTGTGCCAAAAATATTTTTGCAAATTTCAGTGGTCTAGGATGCAGGTTAATGTCCCTTTCAGGCTGCAACTGTTTTTGGGACTTTCAGAGCTCTCTGACACTGTTTTTGGGCCACCAACATTTTCTGGACTTTAGGGGGTCTAGGATGCCTGTAAACCCCTTTTTTGGGCCTCCAAAGTGTTCTACATTTTTGCAGGCCTAAGATGCATTTTAAGGCCTTTTTTGGGCTGCCAACATTTTCTGAACTTTCAGGGGTGTAGGATTCATTTTCGGGCCATTAATATTTTTGGAAATTACAGTGGTCTAGGATGCGGGTTAATGCCCCTTTCGGGCTGCAACTGTTTTTGGGACTTCCAGTGCTCTCTGACACATTTCTAGGGCCACCAACATTTTCTGGACTTTAGGGGTTCTAGGATGCCTTTAAGCCCCTTTTTTGGGCCTCCAAAGTTTCAAGATATTTGCAGGCCTAAGATGCATTTTGAGGCCTTTTTGGGCTGCTAACATATTCTGAACTTTCAGGGGTGTAGGATGCATTTTTCATGTAAAAAATATTGTTGGGAAATTCAGTGGTCTAGGATGCGGGTTAATGCCCCTTTCAGGCTGCACATATCTTTGGGACATTCAGAGCTCTCTGGCAGTTTTTGGGCCACCAACATTTTCTGGACTTTAGGGGGTCTAGGATGCCTGTAAACCCCTTTTTTGGGCCTCCAAAGTTTTATACATTTTTGCAGGCCTAAGATGCATTTTAAGGCCTTTTTTGGGCTGCCAACAATTTCTGAACTTTCAGGGGTGTAGGACGCATTTTTCGTGCCAAAAATATTTTTGCGAATTTCAGTGGTCTAGGATGCAGGTTAATGCCCCTTTCAGGCTGCAACTGTTTTTGGGACTTTCAGAGCTCTCTGACACTGTTTTTGGGCCACCAACATTTTCTGGACTTTAGGGGGTCTAGGATGCCTTTAAGCCCCTTTTATGGGCCTCCAAAGTTTCAAGATATTTGCAGGCCTAAGATGCATTTTGAGGCCTTTTTGGGCTGCTAACATATTCTGAACTTTCAGGGGTGTAGGATGCATTTTTCATGTAAAAAATATTGTTGGGAAATTCAGTGGTCTAGGATGCGGGTTAATACCCCTTTCAGGCTGCAAATGTTTTTGGGACATTCGGAGCTCTCTGGCAGTTTTCGGGCCACCAACATTTTCTTGACTTTAGGGAGGTCTAGGTGTCTGTGAACCCATTTTTGGGCCTCCAAAGTTTTCTACATTTTTGCAGGCCTAAGATGCATTTTAAGGCCTTTTTTGGGCTGTCAACATTTTCTGAACTTTCAGGCGTGTAGGATGCATTTTTCGGGCCATTAATATTTTTGGAAATTTCAGTGGTCTAGGATGCGGGTTAATGCCCCTTTCAGGCTGCAAATGTTTTTGGGACATTCAGAGCTCTCCGGCCTAGTTTTTGGGCCACCAACATTTTCTGGACTTTAGGGGGTCTAGTATGCCTGTAAACCCCTGTTTTTGGGCCTCCAAAGTTTTCTACATTTTTGCAGGCCTAAGATGCATTTTAAGGCCTTTTTTGGGCTGCCAATATTTTCTGATCTTTCAGGGGTGTAGGACGCATTTTTCGTGCCAAAAATATTTTTGCGAATTTCAGTGGTCTAGGATGCAGGTTAATGCCCCTTTCAGGCTGCAACTGTTTTTGGGACTTTCAGAGCTCTCTGACACTGTTTTTGGGCCACCAACATTTTCTGGACTTTAGGGGGTCTAGGATGCCTTTAAGCCCCTTTTATGGGCCTCCAAAGTTTCAAGATATTTGCAGGCCTAAGATGCATTTTGAGGCCTTTTTGGGCTGCTAACATATTCTGAACTTTCAGGGGTGTAGGATGCATTTTTCATGTAAAAAATATTGTTGGGAAATTCAGTGGTCTAGGATGCGGGTTAATGCCCCTTTCAGGCTGCAAATGTTTTTGGGACATTCGGAGCTCTCTGGCAGTTTTCGGGCCACCAACATTTTCTTGACTTTAGGGAGGTCTAGGTGTCTGTAAACCCATTTTTGGGCCTCCAAAGTTTTCTACATTTTTGCAGGCCAAAGATGCATTTTAAGGCCTTTTTTGGGCTGTCAACATTTTCTGAACTTTCAGGCGTGTAGGATGCATTTTTCGGGCCATTAATATTTTTGGAAATTTCAGTGGTCTAGGATGCGGGTTAATGCCCCTTTCAGGCTGCAAATGTTTTTGGGACATTCAGAGCTCTCTGGCCTAATTTTTGGGCCACCAACATTTTCTGGACTTTAGGGGGTCTAGTATGCCTGTAAACCCCTGTTTTTGGGCCTCCAAAGTTTTCTACATTTTTGCAGGCCTAAGATGCATTTTAAGGCCTTTTTTGGGCTGCCAATATTTTCTGATCTTTCAGGGGTGTAGGGTTTAGTGGTCTAGGATGCGGGTTAATGCCTCTTTTTGGCTGCAAATGTTTTTGAGACATTCAGAGCTCTCTGACACAGTTTTTGGGCCACCAACATTTTCTGGACTTTAGGGGGTCTAGTATGCCTGTAAACCCCTTTTTTGGGCCTCCAAAGTTTTCTACAATATTGCAGGCCTAAGAAGCATTTTAAGGCCTTTTTTGGGCTGCTAACATTTTCTGAACTTTCAGGGGTGTAGGATGCATTTTTCGTGCCAAAAATATGTTTGCAAATTTCAGTGGTCTAGGATGCAGGTTAATGCCCCTTTCAGGCTGCAACTGTTTTTGGGACTTTCAGAGCTCTCTGACACAGTTTTTGGGCCACCAACATTTTCTGGACTTTAGGGAGGTCTAGGTGTCTGTAAACCCATTTTTGGGCCTCCAAAGTTTTCTACATTTTTGCAGGCCTAAGATGCATTTTAAGGCCTTTTTTGGGCTGTCAACATTTTCTGAAGTTTCAGGCGTGTAGGATGCATTTTTCGGGCCATTAATATTTTTGGAAATTTCAGTGGTCTAGGATGCGGGTTAATGCCCCTTTCAGGCTGCAAATGTTTTTGGGACATTCAGAGCTCTCTGGCCTAGTTTTTGGGCCACCAACATTTTCTGGACTTTAGGGGGTCTAGTATGCCTGTAAACCCCTGTTTTTGGGCCTCCAAAGTTTTCTACATTTTTGCAGGCCTAAGATGCATTTTAAGGCCTTTTTTGGGCTGCCAATATTTTCTGATCTTTCAGGGGTGTAGGACGCATTTTTCGTGCCAAAAATATTTTTGCGAATTTCAGTGGTCTAGGATGCAGGTTAATGCCCCTTTCAGGCTGCAACTGTTTTTGGGACTTTCAGAGCTCTCTGACACTGTTTTTGGGCCACCAACATTTTCTGGACTTTAGGGGGTCTAGGATGCCTTTAAGCCCCTTTTATGGGCCTCCAAAGTTTCAAGATATTTGCAGGCCTAAGATGCATTTTGAGGCCTTTTTGGGCTGCTAACATATTCTGAACTTTCAGGGGTGTAGGATGCATTTTTCATGTAAAAAATATTGTTGGGAAATTCAGTGGTCTAGGATGCGGGTTAATGCCCCTTTCAGGCTGCAAATGTTTTTGGGACATTCGGAGCTCTCTGGCAGTTTTCGGGCCACCAACATTTTCTTGACTTTAGGGAGGTCTAGGTGTCTGTAAACCCATTTTTGGGCCTCCAAAGTTTTCTACATTTTTGCAGGCCAAAGATGCATTTTAAGGCCTTTTTTGGGCTGTCAACATTTTCTGAACTTTCAGGCGTGTAGGATGCATTTTTCGGGCCATTAATATTTTTGGAAATTTCAGTGGTCTAGGATGCGGGTTAATGCCCCTTTCAGGCTGCAAATGTTTTTGGGACATTCAGAGCTCTCTGGCCTAATTTTTGGGCCACCAATATTTTCTGGACTTTAGGGGGTCTAGTATGCCTGTAAACCCCTGTTTTTGGGCCTCCTAAGTTTTCTACATTTTTGCAGGCCTAAGATGCATTTTAAGGCCTTTTTTGGGCTGCCAATATTTTCTGATCTTTCAGGGGTGTAGGGTTTAGTGGTCTAGGATGCGGGTTAATGCCTCTTTTTGGCTGCAAATGTTTTTGAGACATTCAGAGCTCTCTGACACAGTTTTTGGGCCACCAACATTTTCTGGACTTT
Source organism: Ambystoma mexicanum (assembly GCF_040938575.1). NCBI lineage: Eukaryota > Metazoa > Chordata > Amphibia > Caudata > Ambystomatidae > Ambystoma > Ambystoma mexicanum. The sequence continues at coordinate 59,174,352 of NC_090938.1, forward strand.
AGGGGGTCTAGTATGCCTGTAAACCCCTTTTTTGGGCCTCCAAAACTTTTCTACAATATTGCAGGCCTAAGAAGCATTTTAAGGCCTTTTTTGGGCTGCCAACATTTTCTGAACTTTCAGGGGTGTAGGATGCATTTTTCGTGCCAAAAATATGTTTGCAAATTTCAGTGGTCTAGGATGCAGGTTAATGCCCCTTTCAGGCTGCAACTGTTTTTGAGACATTCAGAGCTCTCTGACACAGTTTTTGGGCCACCAACATTTTCTGGACTTTAGGGAGGTCTAGGTGTCTGTAAACCCATTTTTGGGCCTCCAAAGTTTTCTACATTTTTGCAGACCTAAGATGCATTTTAAGGCCTTTTTTGGGCTGTCAACATTTTCTGAACTTTCAGGGGTGTAGGATGCATTTTTCGGGACATTAATATTTTTGGGAATTTCAGTGGTCTAGGATGCGGGTTAATGCCCCTTTCAGGCTCCAAATATCTTTGGGACATTCAGAGGTCTCTGGCACAGTTTTTAGGCCACCAACAATTTTTGGAATTTAGGGGGTCTGGGATGCCTGTAAACCCCTTTTTTGGGCCTCCAAAGCTTTCTACATTTTTGCAGGCCTAAAATGCATTTAAGGCCTTTTTTGGGCTGCCAACATTTTCTGAACCTTCAGGGGTGTAGGATGCATTTTTCATGCCAAAAGTATTTTTGGGAATTTCAGTGGTCTAGGATGCAGGTTAATGCCCCTTTCAGGCTGCAACTGTTTTTGGGACTTTCAGAGCTCTCTGACACTGTTTTTGGGCCACCAACATTTTCTGGGGACATTCAGAGCTCTCTGGCAGTTTTTGGGCCACCAACATTTTCTGGACTTTAGGGGGTCTAGGATGCCTGTAAACCCCTTTTTTGGGCCTCCAAAGTTTTATACATTTTTGCAGGCCTAAGATGCATTTTAAGGCCTTTTTTGGGCTGCCAACAATTTCTGAACTTTCAGGGGTGTAGGATGCATTTTTCGTGCCAAAAATATTTTTGCGAATTTCAGTGGTCTAGGATGCAGGTTAATGCCACTTTCAGGCTACAACTGTTTTTGGGACTTTCAGAGCTCTCTGACACTGTTTTTGGGCCACCAACATTTTCTGGACTTTAGGGGGTCAAGGATGCCTGTAAACCCCTTTTTTGGGCCTCCAAAGTTTTCTGCATTTTTGCAGGCCTAAGATGCATTTTAAGGCCTTTTTTGGGCTGTCAACATTTTCTGAACTTTCAGGCGTGTAGGATGCATTTTTCGGGCCATTAATATTTTTGGAAATTTCAGTGGTCTAGGATGCGGGTTAATGCCCCTTTCAGGCTGCAAATGTTTTTGGGACATTCAGAGCTCTCCGGCCTAGTTTTTGGGCCACCAACATTTTCTGGACTTTAGGGGGTCTAGTATGCCTGTAAACCCCTGTTTTTGGGCCTCCAAAGTTTTCTACATTTTTGCAGGCCTAAGATGCATTTTAAGGCCTTTTTTGGGCTGCCAATATTTTCTGATCTTTCAGGGGTGTAGGACGCATTTTTCGTGCCAAAAATATTTTTGCGAATTTCAGTGGTCTAGGATGCAGGTTAATGCCCCTTTCAGGCTGCAACTGTTTTTGGGACTTTCAGAGCTCTCTGACACTGTTTTTGGGCCACCAACATTTTCTGGACTTTAGGGGGTCTAGGATGCCTTTAAGCCCCTTTTATGGGCCTCCAAAGTTTCAAGATATTTGCAGGCCTAAGATGCATTTTGAGGCTTTTTTGGGCTGCTAACATATTCTGAACTTTCAGGGGTGTAGGATGCATTTTTCATGTAAAAAATATTGTTGGGAAATTCAGTGGTTTAGGATGCGGGTTAATGCCCCTTTCAGGCTGCAAATGTTTTTGGGACATTCGGAGCTCTCTGGCAGTTTTCGGGCCACCAACATTTTCTTGACTTTAGGGAGGTCTAGGTGTCTGTAAACCCATTTTTGGGCCTCCAAAGTTTTCTACATTTTTGCAGGCCAAAGATGCATTTTAAGGCCTTTTTTGGGCTGTCAACATTTTCTGAACTTTCAGGCGTGTAGGATGCATTTTTCGGGCCATTAATATTTTTGGAAATTTCAGTGGTCTAGGATGCGGGTTAATGCCCCTTTCAGGCTGCAAATGTTTTTGGGACATTCAGAGCTCTCTGGCCTAATTTTTGGGCCACCAACATTTTCTGGACTTTAGGGGGTCTAGTATGCCTGTAAACCCCTGTTTTTGGGCCTCCAAAGTTTTCTACATTTTTGCAGGCCTAAGATGCATTTTAAGGCCTTTTTTGGGCTGCCAATATTTTCTGATCTTTCAGGGGTGTAGGGTTTAGTGGTCTAGGATGCGGGTTAATGCCTCTTTTTGGCTGCAAATGTTTTTGAGACATTCAGAGCTCTCTGACACAGTTTTTGGGCCACCAACATTTTCTGGACTTTAGGGGGTCTAGTATGCCTGTAAACCCCTTTTTTGGGCCTCCAAAGTTTTCTACAATATTGCAGGCCTAAGAAGCATTTTAAGGCCTTTTTTGGGCTGCCAACATTTTCTGAACTTTCAGGGGTGTAGGATGCATTTTTCGTGCCAAAAATATGTTTGCAAATTTCAGTGGTCTAGGATGCAGGTTAATGCCCCTTTCAGGCTGCAACTGTTTTTGGGACTTTCAGAGCTCTCTGACACAGTTTTTGGGCCACCAACATTTTCTGGACTTTAGGGAGGTCTAGGTGTCTGTAAACCCATTTTTGGGCCTCCAAAGTTTTCTACATTTTTGCAGGCCTAAGATGCATTTTAAGGCCTTTTTTGGGCTGTCAACATTTTCTGAAGTTTCAGGCGTGTAGGATGCATTTTTCGGGCCATTAATATTTTTGGAAATTTCAGTGGTCTAGGATGCGGGTTAATGCCCCTTTCAGGCTGCAAATGTTTTTGGGACATTCAGAGCTCTCTGGCCTAGTTTTTGGGCCACCAACATTTTCTGGACTTTAGGGGGTCTAGTATGCCTGTAAACCCCTGTTTTTGGGCCTCCAAAGTTTTCTACATTTTTGCAGGCCTAAGATGCATTTTAAGGCCTTTTTTGGGCTGCCAATATTTTCTGATCTTTCAGGGGTGTAGGACGCATTTTTCGTGCCAAAAATATTTTTGCGAATTTCAGTGGTCTAGGATGCAGGTTAATGCCCCTTTCAGGCTGCAACTGTTTTTGGGACTTTCAGAGCTCTCTGACACTGTTTTTGGGCCACCAACATTTTCTGGACTTTAGGGGGTCTAGGATGCCTTTAAGCCCCTTTTATGGGCCTCCAAAGTTTCAAGATATTTGCAGGCCTAAGATGCATTTTGAGGCCTTTTTGGGCTGCTAACATATTCTGAACTTTCAGGGGTGTAGGATGCATTTTTCATGTAAAAAATATTGTTGGGAAATTCAGTGGTCTAGGATGCGGGTTAATGCCCCTTTCAGGCTGCAAATGTTTTTGGGACATTCGGAGCTCTCTGGCAGTTTTCGGGCCACCAACATTTTCTTTACTTTAGGGAGGTCTAGGTGTCTGTAAACCCATTTTTGGGCCTCCAAAGTTTTCTACATTTTTGCAGGCCAAAGATGCATTTTAAGGCCTTTTTTGGGCTGTCAACATTTTCTGAACTTTCAGGCGTGTAGGATGCATTTTTCGGGCCATTAATATTTTTGGAAATTTCAGTGGTCTAGGATGCGGGTTAATGCCCCTTTCAGGCTGCAAATGTTTTTGGGACATTCAGAGCTCTCTGGCCTAATTTTTGGGCCACCAATATTTTCTGGACTTTAGGGGGTCTAGTATGCCTGTAAACCCCTGTTTTTGGGCCTCCTAAGTTTTCTACATTTTTGCAGGCCTAAGATGCATTTTAAGGCCTTTTTTGGGCTGCCAATATTTTCTGATCTTTCAGGGGTGTAGGGTTTAGTGGTCTAGGATGCGGGTTAATGCCTCTTTTTGGCTGCAAATGTTTTTGAGACATTCAGAGCTCTCTGACACAGTTTTTGGGCCACCAACATTTTCTGGACTTTAGGGGGTCTAGTATGCCTGTAAACTCCTTTTTTGGGCCTCCAAAACTTTTCTACAATATTGCAGGCCTAAGAAGCATTTTAAGGCCTTTTTTGGGCTGCCAACATTTTCTGAACTTTCAGGGGTGTAGGATGCATTTTTCGTGCCAAAAATATGTTTGCAAATTTCAGTGGTCTAGGATGCAGGTTAATGCCCCTTTCAGGCTGCAACTGTTTTTGAGACATTCAGAGCTCTCTGACACAGTTTTTGGGCCACCAACATTTTCTGGACTTTAGGGAGGTCTAGGTGTCTGTAAACCCATTTTTGGGCCTCCAAAGTTTTCTACATTTTTGCAGACCTAAGATGCATTTTAAGGCCTTTTTTGGGCTGTCAACATTTTCTGAACTTTCAGGGGTGTAGGATGCATTTTTCGGGACATTAATATTTTTGGGAATTTCAGTGGTCTAGGATGCGGGTTAATGCCCCTTTCAGGCTCCAAATATCTTTGGGACATTCAGAGGTCTCTGGCACAGTTTTTAGGCCACCAACAATTTTTGGAATTTAGGGGGTCTGGGATGCCTGTAAACCCCTTTTTTGGGCCTCCAAAGCTTTCTACATTTTTGCAGGCCTAAAATGCATTTAAGGCCTTTTTTGGGCTGCCAACATTTTCTGAACCTTCAGGGGTGTAGGATGCATTTTTCATGCCAAAAGTATTTTTGGGAATTTCAGTGGTCTAGGATGCAGGTTAATGCCCCTTTCAGGCTGCAACTGTTTTTGGGACTTTCAGAGCTCTCTGACACTGTTTTTGGGCCACCAACATTTTCTGGGGACATTCAGAGCTCTCTGGCAGTTTTTGGGCCACCAACATTTTCTGGACATTAGGGGGTCTAGGATGCCTGTAAACCCCTTTTTTGGGCCTCCAAAGTTTTATACATTTTTGCAGGCCTAAGATGCATTTTAAGGCCTTTTTTGGGCTGCCAACAATTTCTGAACTTTCAGGGGTGTAGGATGCATTTTTCGTGCCAAAAATATTTTTGCGAATTTCAGTGGTCTAGGATGCAGGTTAATGCCACTTTCAGGCTACAACTGTTTTTGGGACTTTCAGAGCTCTCTGACACTGTTTTTGGGCCACCAACATTTTCTGGACTTTAGGGGGTCAAGGATGCCTGTAAACCCCTTTTTTGGGCCTCCAAAGTTTTCTGCATTTTTGCAGGCCTAAAATGCATTTTAAGGCCTTTTGTGGGCTGCCAACATTTTCTGAACTTTCAGGGGTGTAGGATGCATTTTTCATGCCAAAAGTATTTTTGGGAATTTCAGTGGTCTAGGATGCAGGTTAATGCCCCTTTCAGGCTGCAACTGTTTTTGGGACTTTGAGAGCTCTCTGACATTGTTTTTGGGCAACCAACATTTTCTGGACTTTAGGGGGCCTATGATGCCTGTAAACCTCTTTTTTGGGCCTCCAAGGTTTTCTGCATTTTTGCAGGCCTAAGATGCACGTTAAGGCCTTTTTTGGGCTGCCAACATTTTCGGAACTTTCAGGGGTGTAGGATTCATTTTTTGGGCCATTATTATTTTTGGGAATTTCAGTGGTCTAGGATGCGGGTTAATGCCCCTTTCAGGCTGCAACTGTTTTTGGGACTTTCAGAGCTCTCTGACACTGTTTTTGGGCCACCAACATTTTCTGGACTTTAGGGGGTCTAGGATACCTGTAAACCCCTTTTTTGGGCCTCCAAAGTTTTCTACATTTTTGCAGGCCTAAGATGCATTTTAAGGCCTTTTTTGGGCTGCCAACATTTTCTGAACTTTCAGGGGTGTAGGATGCATTTTGCGTGCCAAAAATATTTTTGGAAAATTCAGTGGTCTAGGATGCGGGTTAATGCCCCTTTCGGGCTGCAACTGTTTTTGGGACTTTCGGTGCTCTCTGACACTGTTTCTGGGCCACCAACATTTTCTGGACTTTAGGGGGTCTAGGATGCGTGTAAACCCTTTTTTTGGGCCTCCAAAGTTTTCAACATTTTTGCAGGCCTAAGATGCATTTAAAGGCCTTTTTTGGGCTGCTAACATATTCTGAACTTTCAGGGGTGTAGGATGCATTTATCATGCCAAAAATATTTTTGGGAATTTCAGTGGTCTATGATGCAGGTTAATGCCCCTTTCAGGCTGCAACCGTTTTTGGGACTTTGAGAGCTCTCTGACACTGTTTTTGGGCAACCAACATTTTCTGGACTTTAGGGGGCCTTTAAACCTCTTTTTTGGGCCTCCAAAGTTTTCTTCATTTTTGCAGGCCTAACATGCATGTTAAGGCCTTTTTTGGGCTGCCAACATTTCCGGAACTTTCAGGGGTGTAGGATGCATTTTTCGTGCCATTAATATTTTTGGGAATTTCAGTGGTCTAGGATGCGGGTTAATGGCCATTTCAGGCTGCAAGTATCTTTGGGACATTCAGAGGTATCTGGCACAGTTTTTAGGCCACCAACAATTTTTGGACTTTAGGGGGTCTAAGATGCCTGTAAACCCCTTTTTTTGGGACTCCAAAGATTTCAAGATCTTGCAGGCGTAAAATGCATTTTAAGGCCTTTTTTGGGCTGCTAACATATTCTGAACTTTCAGGGGTGTAGGATGCATTTTTCGGGCCATTAATATTTTGGGAAATTTCAGTGGTCTAGGATGCGGGTTAATGCCCCTTTCAGGCTGCAAATGTTTTTGGGACATTCAGAGCTCTCTGGCCTAGTTCTTGGGCCACCAACATTTTCTGGACTTTAGGGGTCTAGTATGCCTGTAAACCCCTTTTTTGGGCCTCCAAAGTTTTCTACATTTTTGCAGGCCTAAGATGCATTTTACGGCCTTTTTTGGGCTACCAACATTTTCTGATCTTTCAGGGGTGTAGGGTTTAGTGGTCCAGGATGCGGGTTAATGCCTCTTTTAGGCTGCAAATGTTTTTGAGACATTCAGAGCTCTCTGACACAGTTTTTGGGCAACCAACATTTTCTGGACTTTAGGGGGTCTAGTATGCCTGTAAACCCCTTTTTTGGGCCTCCAAAACTTTTCTACAAAATTGTAGGCCTAAGATGCATTTTAAGGCCTTTTTTGGGCTGCCAACATTTTCTGAACTTTCAGGGGTGTAGGATGCATTTTTCGGGGCATTAATATTTTTGGGAATTTCAGTGGTCTAGGATGCGGGTTAATGCCCCTTTCGGGCTCCAAATATCTTTGGGACATTCAGAGGTCTCTGGCACAGTTTTTAGGCCATCAACAATTTTTGGAATTTAGGGGGTCTAGGATGCCTGTAAACCCCTTTTTTGGGCCTCCAAGGTTTTCTTCATTTTTGCAGGCCTAAGATGCATGTTAAGGCCTTTTTTTGGGCTGCCAACATTTTCGGAACTTTCAGGGGTGTAGGATGCATTTTTCGGGCCATTATTATTTTTGGGAATTTCAGTGGTCTAGGATGCGGGTTAATGCCCCTTTCAGGCTGCACATATCTTTGGGACATTCAGAGCTCTCTGGCAGTTTTTGGGCCACCAACATTTTCTGGACTTTAGGGGGTCTAGGATGCCTGTAAACCCCTTTTTTGGGCCTCCAAAGTTTTATACATTTTTGCAAGCCTAAGATGCATTTTAAGGCCTTTTTTGGGCTGCCAACAATTTCTGAACTTTCAGGGGTGTAGGACGCATTTTTTGTGCCAAAAATATTTTTGCGAATTTCAGTGGTCTAGGATGCAGGTTAATGCCCCTTTCAGGCTGCAACTGTTTTTGGGACTTTCGGAGCTCTCTGACACTGTTTTTGGGCCACCAACATTTTCTGGACTTTAGGGGGTCTAGGATGCCTGTAAACCCCTTTTTTGGGCCTCCAAAGTTTTCTACATTTTTGCAGGCCTAAGATGCATTTTAAGGCCTTTTTTGGGCTGCCAACATTTTCTGAACTTTCAGGGGTGTAGGATTCATTTTTCGGGCCATTAATATTTTTGGAAATTACAGTGGTCTAGGATGCGGGTTAATGCCCCTTTCGGGCTGCAACTGTTTTTGGGACTTCCAGTGCTCTCTGACACACTTCTAGGGCCACCAACATTTTCTGGACTTTAGGGGTTCTAGGATGCCTTTAAGCCCCTTTTTTGGGCCTCCAAAGTTTCAAGATATTTGCAGGCCTAAGATGCATTTTGAGGCCTTTTTGGGCTGCTAACATATTCTGAACTTTCAGGGGTGTAGGATGCATTTTTCATGTAAAAAATATTGTTGGGAAATTCAGTGGTCTAGGATGCGGGTTAATGCCCCTTTCAGGCTGCAAATGTTTTTGGGACATTCAGAGCTCTCTGGCCTAGTTTTTGGGCCACCAACATTTTCTGGACTTTAGGGGGTCTAGTATGCCTGTAAACCCCTGTTTTGGGCCTCCAAAGTTTTCTACATTTTTGCAGGCCTAAGATGCATTTTAAGGCCTTTTTTGGGCTGCCAATATTTTCTGATCTTTCAGGGGTGTAGGGTTTAGTGGTCTAGGATGCGGGTTAATGCCTCTTTTAGGCTGCAAATGTTTTTGAGACATTCAGAGCTCTCTGACACAGTTTTTGGGCAACCAACATTTTCTGGACTTGAGGGGGTCTAGTATGCCTGTAAACCCCTTTTTTGGGCCTCCAAAACTTTTCTACAATATTGCAGGCCTAAGAAGCATTTTAAGGCCTTTTTTGGGCTGCCAACATTTTCTGAACTTTCAGGGGTGTAGGATGCCTTTTTCGTGCCAAAAATATGTTTGCAAATTTCAGTGGTCTAGGATGCAGGTTAATGCCCCTTTCAGGCTGCAACTGTTTTTGGGACTTTCAGAGCTCTCTGACACAGTTTTTGGGCCACCAACATTTTCTGGACTTTAGGGAGGTCTAGGTGTCTGTAAACCCATTTTTGAGCCTCCAAAGTTTTCTACATTTTTGCAGGCCTAAGATGCATTTTAAGGCCTTTTTTGGGCTGTCAACATTTTCTGAACTTTCAGGGGTGTAGGATGCATTTTTCGGGGCATTAATATTTTTGGGAATTTCAGTGGTCTAGGATGCGGGTTAATGCCCCTTTCAGGCTCCAAATATCTTTGGGACATTCAGAGGTCTCTGGCACAGTTTTTAGGCCACCAACAATTTTTTGGAATTTAGGGGGTCTAGGATGCCTGTAAACCCCTTTTTTGGGCCTCCAAAGTTTTCTACATTTTTGCAGGCCTAAAATGCATTTAAGGCCTTTTTCGGTTTGCCAACATTTTCTGAACCTTCAGGGGTGTAGGATGCATTTTTCATGCCAAAAGTATTTTTGGGAATTTCAGTGGTCTAGGATGCAGGTTAATGCCCCTTTCAGGCTGCAACTGTTTTTGGGACTTTCAGAGCTCTCTAAAACTGTTTTTGGGCCACCAACATTTTCTGGGGACATTCAGAGCTCTCTGACACTGTTTTTGGGCCACCAACATTTTCTGGACTTTAGGGGGTCTAGGATGCCTTTAAACCCCTTTTTTGGGCCTCCAAAGATTCAAGATATTTGCAGGCCTAAGATGCATTTTAAGGCCTTTTTTGGGCTGCCAACATTTTCTGAACTTTCAGGGGTGTAGGATGCATTTTGCGTGCCAAAAATATTTTTGGAACTTTCAGTGGTCTAGGATGCGGGTTAATGCCCCTTTCGGGCTGCAACTGTTTTTGGGACTTTCGGTGCTCTCTGACACTGTTTCTGGGCCACCAACATTTTCTGGACTTTAGGGGGTCTAGGATGCCTGTAAACCCCTTTTTTGGGCCTCCAAAGTTTTATACATTTTTGCAGGCCTAAGATGCATTTTAAGGCCTTTTTTGGGCTGCCAACAATTTCTGAACTTTCAGGGGTGTAGGATGCATTTTTCGTGCCAAAAATATTTTTGCGAATTTCAGTGGTCTAGGATGCGGGTTAATGCCCCTTTCAGGCTGCAAATGTTTTTGGGACATTCAGAGCTCTCTGGCCTAGTTTTTGGGCCACCAACATTTTCTGGACTTTAGGGGGTCTAGTATGCCTGTAAACCCCTGTTTTGGGCCTCCAAAGTTTTCTACATTTTTGCAGGCCTAAGATGCATTTTAAGGCCTTTTTTGGGCTGCCAATATTTTCTGATCTTTCAGGGGTGTAGGGTTTAGTGGTCTAGGATGCGGGTTAATGCCTCTTTTAGGCTGCAAATGTGTTTGAGACATTCAGAGCTCTCTGACACAGTTTTTGGGCAACCAACATTTTCTGGACTTTAGGGGGTCTAGTATGCCTGGTAACCCCTTTTTTGGGCCTCCAAAGTTTTCTACATTTTTGCAGGCCTAAAATGCATTTAAGGCCTTTTTTGGGCTGCCAACATTTTCTGAACCTTCAGGGGTGTAGGATGCATTTTTCATGCCAAAAGTATTTTTGGGAATTTCAGTGGTCTAGGATGCAGGTTAATGCCCCTTTCAGACTGCAACTGTTTTTGGGACTTTCAGAGCTCTCTGACACTGTTTTTGGGCCACCAACATTTTCTGGGGACATTCAGAGCTCTCTGGCAGTTTTTGGGCCACCAACATTTTCTGGACTTTAGGGGGTCTAGGATGCCTTTAAACCCCTTTTTTGGGCCTCCAAAGTTTTATACATTTTTGCAGGCCTAAGATGCATTTTAAGGCCTTTTTTGGGCTGCCAACAATTTCTGAACTTTCAGGGGTGTAGGATGCATTTTGCGTGCCAAAAATATTTTTGGAAATTTCAGTGGTCTAGGATGCGGGTTAATGCCCCTTTCAGGCTGCAACTGTTTTTGGGACTTTCGGTGCTCTCTGACACTGTTTTTGGGCCACCAACATTTTCTGGACTTTAGGGGGTCTAGGATGCCTGTAAACCCCTTTTTTGGGCCTCCAAAGTTTTCTACATTTTTGCAGGCCTAAGATGCATTTTAAGGCCTTTTTTGGGTTGCCAACATTTTATGAACTTTCAGGGGTGTAGGATGCATTTTGCGTGCCAAAAATATTTTTGGAACTTTCAGTGGTCTAGGATGCGGGTTAATGCCCCTTTCGGGCTGCAACTGTTTTTGGGACTTTCGGTGCTCTCTGACACTGTTTCTGGGCCACCAACATTTTCTGGACTTTAGGGGGTCTAGGATGCCTGTAAACCCCTTTTTTGGGCCTCCAAAGTTTTATACATTTTTGCAGGCCTAAGATGCATTTTAAGGCCTTTTTTGGGCTGCCAACAATTTCTGAACTTTCAGGGGTGTAGGATGCATTTTTCGTGCCAAAAATATTTTTGCGAATTTCAGTGGTCTAGGATGCGGGTTAATGCCCCTTTCAGGCTGCAAATGTTTTTGGGACATTCAGAGCTCTCTGGCCTAGTTTTTGGGCCACCAACATTTTCTGGACTTTAGGGGGTCTAGTATGCCTGTAAACCCCTGTTTTGGGCCTCCAAAGTTTTCTACATTTTTGCAGGCCTAAGATGCATTTTAAGGCCTTTTTTGGGCTGCCAATATTTTCTGATCTTTCAGGGGTGTAGGGTTTAGTGGTCTAGGATGCGGGTTAATGCCTCTTTTAGGCTGCAAATGTGTTTGAGACATTCAGAGCTCTCTGACACAGTTTTTGGGCAACCAACATTTTCTGGACTTTAGGGGGTCTAGTATGCCTGTAAACCCCTTTTTTGGGCCTCCAAAACTTTTCTACAATATTGCAGGCCTAAGAAGCATTTTAAGGCCTTTTTTTGGGCTGTCAACATTTTCTGAACTTTCAGGGGTGTAGGATGCATTTTTCGGGGCATTAATATTTTTGGGAATTTCAGTGGTCTAGGATGCGGGTTAATGCCCCTTTCAGGCTCCAAATATCTTTGGGACATTCAGAGGTCTCTGGCACAGTTTTTAGGCCACCAACAATTTTTGGAATTTAGGGGGTCTAGGATGCCTGGTAACCCCTTTTTTGGGCCTCCAAAGTTTTCTACATTTTTGCAGGCCTAAAATGCATTTAAGGCCTTTTTTGGGCTGCCAACATTTTCTGAACCTTCAGGGGTGTAGGATGCATTTTTCATGCCAAAAGTATTTTTGGGAATTTCAGTGGTCTAGGATGCAGGTTAATGCCCCTTTCAGACTGCAACTGTTTTTGGGACTTTCAGAGCTCTCTGACACTGTTTTTGGGCCACCAACATTTTCTGGGGACATTCAGAGCTCTCTGGCAGTTTTTGGGCCACCAACATTTTCTGGACTTTAGGGGGTCTAGGATGCATTTAAACCCCTTTTTTGGGCCTCCAAAGTTTTATACATTTTTGCAGGCCTAAGATGCATTTTAAGGCCTTTTTTGGGCTGCCAACAATTTCTGAACTTTCAGGGGTGTAGGATGCATTTTGCGTGCCAAAAATATTTTTGGAAATTTCAGTGGTCTAGGATGCGGGTTAATGCCCCTTTCAGGCTGCAACTTTTTTTGGGACTTTCGGTGCTCTCTGACACTGTTTTTGGGCCACCAACATTTTCTGGACTTTAGGGGGTCTAGGATGCCTGTAAACCCCTTTTTTGGGCCTCCAAAGTTTTCTACATTTTTGCAGGCCTAAGATGCATTTTAAGGCCTTTTTTGGGTTGCCAACATTTTCTGAACTTTCAGGGGTGTAGGATGCATTTTGCGTGCCAAAAATATTTTTGGAACTTTCAGTGGTCTAGGATGCGGGTTAATGCCCCTTTCGGGCTGCAACTGTTTTTGGGACTTTCGGTGCTCTCTGACACTGTTTCTGGGCCACCAACATTTTCTGGACTTTAGGGGGTCTAGGATGCCTGTAAACCCCTTTTTTGGGCCTCCAAAGTTTTATACATTTTTGCAGGCCTAAGATGCATTTTAAGGCCTTTTTTGGGCTGCCAACAATTTCTGAACTTTCAGGGGTGTAGGATGCATTTTTCGTGCCAAAAATATTTTTGCGAATTTCAGTGGTCTAGGATGCGGGTTAATGCCCCTTTCAGGCTGCAAATGTTTTTGGGACATTCAGAGCTCTCTGGCCTAGTTTTTGGGCCACCAACATTTTCTGGACTTTAGGGGGTCTAGTATGCCTGTAAACCCCTGTTTTGGGCCTCCAAAGTTTTCTACATTTTTGCTGGCCTAAGATGCATTTTAAGGCCTTTTTTGGGCTGCCAATATTTTCTGATCTTTCAGGGGTGTAGGGTTTAGTGGTCTAGGATGCGGGTTAATGCCTCTTTTAGGCTGCAAATGTGTTTGAGACATTCAGAGCTCTCTGACACAGTTTTTGGGCAACCAACATTTTCTGGACTTTAGGGGGTCTAGTATGCCTGTAAACCCCTTTTTTGGGCCTCCAAAACTTTTCTACAATATTGCAGGCCTAAGAAGCATTTTAAGGCCTTTTTTTGGGCTGTCAACATTTTCTGAACTTTCAGGGGTGTAGGATGCATTTTTCGGGGCATTAATATTTTTGGGAATTTCAGTGGTCTAGGATGCGGGTTAATGCCCCTTTCAGGCTCCAAATATCTTTGGGACATTCAGAGGTCTCTGGCACAGTTTTTAGGCCACCAACAATTTTTGGAATTTAGGGGGTCTAGGATGCCTGGTAACCCCTTTTTTGGGCCTCCAAAGTTTTCTACATTTTTGCAGGCCTAAAATGCATTTAAGGCCTTTTTTGGGCTGCCAACATTTTCTGAACCTTCAGGGGTGTAGGATGCATTTTTCATGCCAAAAGTATTTTTGGGAATTTCAGTGGTCTAGGATGCAGGTTAATGCCCCTTTCAGACTGCAACTGTTTTTGGGACTTTCAGAGCTCTCTGACACTGTTTTTGGGCCACCAACATTTTCTGGGGACATTCAGAGCTCTCTGGCAGTTTTTGGGCCACCAACATTTTCTGGACTTTAGGGGGTCTAGGAAGCCTGTAAACCCCTTTTTTGGGCCTCCAAAGTTTTATACATTTTTGCAGGCCTAAGATGCATTTTAAGGCCTTTTTTGGGCTGCCAACAATTTCTGAACTTTCAGGGGTGTAGGATGCATTTTTCGTGCCAAAAATATTTTTGCGAATTTCAGTGGTCTAGGATGCAGGTTAATGCCACTTTCAGGCTACAACTGTTTTTGGGACTTTCAGAGCTCTCTGACACTGTTTTTGGGCCACCAACATTTTCTGGACTTTAGGGGGTCAAGGATGCCTGTAAACCCCTTTTTTGGGCCTCCAAATTTTTCTGCATTTTTGCAGGCCTAAAATGCATTTTAAGGCCTTTTTTGGGCTGCCAACATTTTCTGAACTTTCAGGGGTGTAGGATGCATTTTTCATGCCAAAAGTATTTTTGGGAATTTCAGTGGTCTAGGATGCAGGTTAATGCCCCTTTCAGGCTGCAACTGTTTTTGGGACTTTGAGAGCTCTCTGACATTGTTTTTGGGCAACCAACATTTTCTGGACTTTAGGGGGTCTATGATGCCTGTAAACCTCTTTTTTGGGCCTCCAAGGTTTTCTGCATTTTTGCAGGCCTAAGATGCACGTTAAGGCCTTTTTTGGGCTGCCAACATTTTCGGAACTTTCAGGGGTGTAGGATTCATTTTTTGGGCCATTATTATTTTTGGGAATTTCAGTGGTCTAGGATGCGGGTTAATGCCCCTTTCAGGCTGCAACTGTTTTTGGGACTTTCAGAGCTCTCTGACACTGTTTTTGGGCCACCAACATTTTCTGGACTTTAGGGGGTCTAGGATGCCTGTAAACCCCTTTTTTGGGCCTCCAAAGTTTTCTACATTTTTGCAGGCCTAAGATGCATTTTAAGGCCTTTTTTGGGCTGCCAACATTTTCTGAACTTTCAGGGGTGTAGGATGCATTTTGCGTGCCAAAAATATTTTTGGAAAATTCAGTGGTCTAGGATGCGGGTTAATGCCCCTTTCAGGCTGCAACTGTTTTTGGGACTTTCGGTGCTCTCTGACACTGTTTTTGGGCCACCAACATTTTCTGGACTTTAGGGGGTCTAGGATGCGTGTAAACCCTTTTTTTGGGCCTCCAAAGTTTTCAACATTTTTGCAGGCCTAAGATGCATTTAAAGGCCTTTTTTGGGCTGCTAACATATTCTGAACTTTCAGGGGTGTAGGATGCATTTATCATGCCAAAAATATTTTTGGGAATTTCAGTGGTCTATGATGCAGGTTAATGCCCCTTTCAGGCTGCAACCGTTTTTGGGACTTTGAGAGCTCTCTGACACTGTTTTTGGGCAACCAACATTTTCTGGACTTTAGGGGGCCTTTAAACCTCTTTTTTGGGCCTCCAAAGTTTTCTTCATTTTTGCAGGCCTAACATGCATGTTAAGGCCTTTTTTGGGCTGCCAACATTTCCGGAACTTTCAGGGGTGTAGGATGCATTTTTCGTGCCATTAATATTTTTGGGAATTTCAGTGGTCTAGGATGCGGGTTAATGGCCATTTCAGGCTGCAAGTATCTTTGGGACATTCAGAGGTATCTGGCACAGTTTTTAGGCCACCAACAATTTTTGGACTTTAGGGGGTCTAAGATGCCTGTAAACCCCTTTTTTAGGGACTCCAAAGATTTCAAGATCTTGCAGGCGTAAAATGCATTTTAAGGCCTTTTTTGGGCTGCTAACATATTCTGAACTTTCAGGGGTGTAGGATGCATTTTTCGGGCCATTAATATTTTGGGAAATTTCAGTGGTCTAGGATGCGGGTTAATGCCCCTTTCAGGCTGCAAATGTTTTTGGGACATTCAGAGCTCTCTGGCCTAGTTCTTGGGCCACCAACATTTTCTGGACTTTAGGGGTCTAGTATGCCTGTAAACCCCTTTTTTGGGCCTCCAAAGTTTTCTACATTTTTGCAGGCCTAAGATGCATTTTACGGCCTTTTTTGGGCTACCAACATTTTCTGATCTTTCAGGGGTGTAGGGTTTAGTGGTCCAGGATGCGGGTTAATGCCTCTTTTAGGCTGCAAATGTTTTTGAGACATTCAGAGCTCTCTGACACAGTTTTTGGGCAACCAACATTTTCTGGACTTTAGGGGGTCTAGTATGCCTGTAAACCCCTTTTTTGGGCCTCCAAAGTTTTCTACATTTTTGCAGGCCTAAGATGCATTTTACGGCCTTTTTTGGGCTACCAACATTTTCTGATCTTTCAGGGGTGTAGGGTTTAGTGGTCCAGGATGCGGGTTAATGCCTCTTTTAGGCTGCAAATGTTTTTGAGATATTCAGAGCTCTCTGACACAGTTTTAGGCCATCAACAATTTTTGGAATTTAGGGGGTCTAGGATGCCTGTAAACCCCTTTTTTGGGCCTCCAAGGTTTTCTTCATTTTTGCAGGCCTAAGATGCATGTTAAGGCCTTTTTTTGGGCTGCCAACATTTTCGGAACTTTCAGGGGTGTAGGATGCATTTTTCGGGCCATTATTATTTTTGGGAATTTCAGTGGTCTAGGATGCGGGTTAATGCCCCTTTCAGGCTGCACATATCTTTGGGACATTCAGAGCTCTCTGGCAGTTTTTGGGCCACCAACATTTTCTGGACTTTAGGGGGTCTAGGATGCCTGTAAACCCCTTTTTTGGGCCTCCAAAGTTTTATACATTTTTGCAAGCCTAAGATGCATTTTAAGGCCTTTTTTGGGCTGCCAACAATTTCTGAACTTTCAGGGGTGTAGGACGCATTTTTTGTGCCAAAAATATTTTTGCGAATTTCAGTGGTCTAGGATGCAGGTTAATGCCCCTTTCAGGCTGCAACTGTTTTTGGGACTTTCAGAGCTCTCTGACACTGTTTTTGGGCCACCAACATTTTCTGGACTTTAGGGGGTCTAGGATGCCTGTAAACCCCTTTTTTGGGCCTCCAAAGTGTTCTACATTTTTGCAGGCCTAAGATGCATTTTAAGGCCTTTTTTGGGCTGCCAACATTTTCTGAACTTTCAGGGGTGTAGGATTCATTTTTCGGGCCATTAATATTTTTGGAAATTACAGTGGTCTAGGATGCGGGTTAATGCCCCTTTCGGGCTGCAACTGTTTTTGGGACTTCCAGTGCTCTCTGACACACTTCTAGGGCCACCAACATTTTCTGGACTTTAGGGGTTCTAGGATGCCTTTAAGCCCCTTTTTTGGGCCTCCAAAGTTTCAAGATATTTGCAGGCCTAAGATGCATTTTGAGGCCTTTTTGGGCTGCTAACATATTCTGAACTTTCAGGGGTGTAGGATGCATTTTTCATGTAAAAAATATTGTTGGGAAATTCAGTGGTCTAGGATGCGGGTTAATGCCCCTTTCAGGCTGCAAATGTTTTTGGGACATTCAGAGCTCTCTGGCCTAGTTTTTGGGCCACCAACATTTTCTGGACTTTAGGGGGTCTAGTATGCCTGTAAACCCCTGTTTTGGGCCTCCAAAGTTTTCTACATTTTTGCAGGCCTAAGATGCATTTTAAGGCCTTTTTTGGGCTGCCAATATTTTCTGATCTTTCAGGGGTGTAGGGTTTAGTGGTCTAGGATGCGGGTTAATGCCTCTTTTAGGCTGCAAATGTTTTTGAGACATTCAGAGCTCTCTGACACAGTTTTTGGGCAACCAACATTTTCTGGACTTGAGGGGGTCTAGTATGCCTGTAAACCCCTTTTTTGGGCCTCCAAAACTTTTCTACAATATTGCAGGCCTAAGAAGCATTTTAAGGCCTTTTTTGGGCTGCCAACATTTTCTGAACTTTCAGGGGTGTAGGATGCCTTTTTCGTGCCAAAAATATGTTTGCAAATTTCAGTGGTCTAGGATGCAGGTTAATGCCCCTTTCAGGCTGCAACTGTTTTTGGGACTTTCAGAGCTCTCTGACACAGTTTTTGGGCCACCAACATTTTCTGGACTTTAGGGAGGTCTAGGTGTCTGTAAACCCATTTTTGAGCCTCCAAAGTTTTCTACATTTTTGCAGGCCTAAGATGCATTTTAAGGCCTTTTTTGGGCTGTCAACATTTTCTGAACTTTCAGGGGTGTAGGATGCATTTTTCGGGGCATTAATATTTTTGGGAATTTCAGTGGTCTAGGATGCGGGTTAATGCCCCTTTCAGGCTCCAAATATCTTTGGGACATTCAGAGGTCTCTGGCACAGTTTTTAGGCCACCAACAATTTTTTGGAATTTAGGGGGTCTAGGATGCCTGTAAACCCCTTTTTTGGGCCTCCAAAGTTTTCTACATTTTTGAAGGCCTAAAATGCATTTAAGGCCTTTTTCGGTTTGCCAACATTTTCTGAACCTTCAGGGGTGTAGGATGCATTTTTCATGCCAAAAGTATTTTTGGGAATTTCAGTGGTCTAGGATGCAGGTTAATGCCCCTTTCAGGCTGCAACTGTTTTTGGGACTTTCAGAGCTCTCTAAAACTGTTTTTGGGCCACCAACATTTTCTGGGGACATTCAGAGCTCTCTGACACTGTTTTTGGGCCACCAACATTTTCTGGACTTTAGGGGGTCTAGGATGCCTTTAAACCCCTTTTTTGGGCCTCCAAAGATTCAAGATATTTGCAGGCCTAAGATGCATTTTAAGGCCTTTTTTGGGCTGCCAACATTTTCTGAACTTTCAGGGGTGTAGGATGCATTTTGCGTGCCAAAAATATTTTTGGAACTTTCAGTGGTCTAGGATGCGGGTTAATGCCCCTTTCGGGCTGCAACTGTTTTTGGGACTTTCGGTGCTCTCTGACACTGTTTCTGGGCCACCAACATTTTCTGGACTTTAGGGGGTCTAGGATGCCTGTAAACCCCTTTTTTGGGCCTCCAAAGTTTTATACATTTTTGCAGGCCTAAGATGCATTTTAAGGCCTTTTTTGGGCTGCCAACAATTTCTGAACTTTCAGGGGTGTAGGATGCATTTTTCGTGCCAAAAATATTTTTGCGAAATTCAGTGGTCTAGGATGCGGGTTAATGCCCCTTTCAGGCTGCAAATGTTTTTGGGACATTCAGAGCTCTCTGGCCTAGTTTTTGGGCCACCAACATTTTCTGGACTTTAGGGGGTCTAGTATGCCTGTAAACCCCTGTTTTGGGCCTCCAAAGTTTTCTACATTTTTGCAGGCCTAAGATGCATTTTAAGGCCTTTTTTGGGCTGCCAATATTTTCTGATCTTTCAGGGGTGTAGGGTTTAGTGGTCTAGGATGCGGGTTAATGCCTCTTTTAGGCTGCAAATGTGTTTGAGACATTCAGAGCTCTCTGACACAGTTTTTGGGCAACCAACATTTTCTGGACTTTAGGGGGTCTAGTATGCCTGTAAACCCCTTTTTTGGGCCTCCAAAACTTTTCTACAATATTGCAGGCCTAAGAAGCATTTTAAGGCCTTTTTTTGGGCTGTCAACATTTTCTGAACTTTCAGGGGTGTAGGATGCATTTTTCGGGGCATTAATATTTTTGGGAATTTCAGTGGTCTAGGATGCGGGTTAATGCCCCTTTCAGGCTCCAAATATCTTTGGGACATTCAGAGGTCTCTGGCACAGTTTTTAGGCCACCAACAATTTTTGGAATTTAGGGGGTCTAGGATGCCTGGTAACCCCTTTTTTGGGCCTCCAAAGTTTTCTACATTTTTGCAGGCCTAAAATGCATTTAAGGCCTTTTTTGGGCTGCCAACATTTTCTGAACCTTCAGGGGTGTAGGATGCATTTTTCATGCCAAAAGTATTTTTGGGAATTTCAGTGGTCTAGGATGCAGGTTAATGCCCCTTTCAGACTGCAACTGTTTTTGGGACTTTCAGAGCTCTCTGACACTGTTTTTGGGCCACCAACATTTTCTGGGGACATTCAGAGCTCTCTGGCAGTTTTTGGGCCACCAACATTTTCTGGACTTTAGGGGGTCTAGGATGCCTTTAAACCCCTTTTTTGGGCCTCCAAAGTTTTATACATTTTTGCAGGCCTAAGATGCATTTTAAGGCCTTTTTTGGGCTGCCAACAATTTCTGAACTTTCAGGGGTGTAGGATGCATTTTGCGTGCCAAAAATATTTTTGGAAATTTCAGTGGTCTAGGATGCGGGTTAATGCCCCTTTCAGGCTGCAACTGTTTTTGGGACTTTCGGTGCTCTCTGACACTGTTTTTGGGCCACCAACATTTTCTGGACTTTAGGGGGTCTAGGATGCCTGTAAACCCCTTTTTTGGGCCTCCAAAGTTTTCTACATTTTTGCAGGCCTAAGATGCATTTTAAGGCCTTTTTTGGGTTGCCAACATTTTCTGAACTTTCAGGGGTGTAGGATGCATTTTGCGTGCCAAAAATATTTTTGGAACTTTCAGTGGTCTAGGATGCGGGTTAATGCCCCTTTCGGGCTGCAACTGTTTTTGGGACTTTCGGTGCTCTCTGACACTGTTTCTGGGCCACCAACATTTTCTGGACTTTAGGGGGTCTAGGATGCCTGTAAACCCCTTTTTTGGGCCTCCAAAGTTTTATACATTTTTGCAGGCCTAAGATGCATTTTAAGGCCTTTTTTGGGCTGCCAACAATTTCTGAACTTTCAGGGGTGTAGGATGCATTTTTCGTGCCAAAAATATTTTTGCGAATTTCAGTGGTCTAGGATGCGGGTTAATGCCCCTTTCAGGCTGCAAATGTTTTTGGGACATTCAGAGCTCTCTGGCCTAGTTTTTGGGCCACCAACATTTTCTGGACTTTAGGGGGTCTAGTATGCCTGTAAACCCCTGTTTTGGGCCTCCAAAGTTTTCTACATTTTTGCAGGCCTAAGATGCATTTTAAGGCCTTTTTTGGGCTGCCAATATTTTCTGATCTTTCAGGGGTGTAGGGTTTAGTGGTCTAGGATGCGGGTTAATGCCTCTTTTAGGCTGCAAATGTGTTTGAGACATTCAGAGCTCTCTGACACAGTTTTTGGGCAACCAACATTTTCTGGACTTTAGGGGGTCTAGTATGCCTGTAAACCCCTTTTTTGGGCCTCCAAAACTTTTCTACAATATTGCAGGCCTAAGAAGCATTTTAAGGCCTTTTTTTGGGCTGTCAACATTTTCTGAACTTTCAGGGGTGTAGGATGCATTTTTCGGGGCATTAATATTTTTGGGAATTTCAGTGGTCTAGGATGCGGGTTAATGCCCCTTTCAGGCTCCAAATATCTTTGGGACATTCAGAGGTCTCTGGCACAGTTTTTAGGCCACCAACAATTTTTGGAATTTAGGGGGTCTAGGATGCCTGGTAACCCCTTTTTTGGGCCTCCAAAGTTTTCTACATTTTTGCAGGCCTAAAATGCATTTAAGGCCTTTTTTGGGCTGCCAACATTTTCTGAACCTTCAGGGGTGTAGGATGCATTTTTCATGCCAAAAGTATTTTTGGGAATTTCAGTGGTCTAGGATGCAGGTTAATGCCCCTTTCAGACTGCAACTGTTTTTGGGACTTTCAGAGCTCTCTGACACTGTTTTTGGGCCACCAACATTTTCTGGGGACATTCAGAGCTCTCTGGCAGTTTTTGGGCCACCAACATTTTCTGGACTTTAGGGGGTCTAGGATGCCTGTAAACCCCTTTTTTGGGCCTCCAAAGTTTTATACATTTTTGCAGGCCTAAGATGCATTTTAAGGCCTTTTTTGGGCTGCCAACAATTTCTGAACTTTCAGGGGTGTAGGATGCATTTTTCGTGCCAAAAATATTTTTGCGAATTTCAGTGGTCTAGGATGCAGGTTAATGCCACTTTCAGGCTACAACTGTTTTTGGGACTTTCAGAGCTCTCTGACACTGTTTTTGGGCCACCAACATTTTCTGGACTTTAGGGGGTCAAGGATGCCTGTAAACCCCTTTTTTGGGCCTCCAAAGTTTTCTGCATTTTTGCAGGCCTAAAATGCATTTTAAGGCCTTTTTTGGGCTGCCAACATTTTCTGAACTTTCAGGGGTGTAGGATGCATTTTTCATGCCAAAAGTATTTTTGGGAATTTCAGTGGTCTAGGATGCGGGTTAATGCCCCTTTCAGGCTGCAACTGTTTTTGGGACTTTGAGAGCTCTCTGACATTGTTTTTGGGCAACCAACATTTTCTGGACTTTAGGGGGTCTATGATGCCTGTAAACCTCTTTTTTGGGCCTCCAAGGTTTTCTGCATTTTTGCAGGCCTAAGATGCACGTTAAGGCCTTTTTTGGGCTGCCAACATTTTCGGAACTTTCAGGGGTGTAGGATTCATTTTTTGGGCCATTATTATTTTTGGGAATTTCAGTGGTCTAGGATGCGGGTTAATGCCCCTTTCAGGCTGCAACTGTTTTTGGGACTTTCAGAGCTCTCTGACACTGTTTTTGGGCCACCAACATTTTCTGGACTTTAGGGGGTCTAGGATGCCTGTAAACCCCTTTTTTGGGCCTCCAAAGTTTTCTACATTTTTGCAGGCCTAAGATGCATTTTAAGGCCTTTTTTGGGCTGCCAACATTTTCTGAACTTTCAGGGGTGTAGGATGCATTTTGCGTGCCAAAAATATTTTTGGAAAATTCAGTGGTCTAGGATGCGGGTTAATGCCCCTTTCAGGCTGCAACTGTTTTTGGGACTTTCGGTGCTCTCTGACACTGTTTTTGGGCCACCAACATTTTCTGGACTTTAGGGGGTCTAGGATGCCTGTAAACCCCTTTTTTGGGCCTCCAAAGTTTTCTACATTTTTGCAGGCCTAAGATGCATTTTAAGGCCTTTTTTGGGTTGCCAACATTTTATGAACTTTCAGGGGTGTAGGATGCATTTTGCGTGCCAAAAATATTTTTGGAACTTTCAGTGGTCTAGGATGCGGGTTAATGCCCCTTTCGGGCTGCAACTGTTTTTGGGACTTTCGGTGCTCTCTGACACTGTTTCTGGGCCACCAACATTTTCTGGACTTTAGGGGGTCTAGGATGCGTGTAAACCCTTTTTTTGGGCCTCCAAAGTTTTCAACATTTTTGCAGGCCTAAGATGCATTTAAAGGCCTTTTTTGGGCTGCTAACATATTCTGAACTTTCAGGGGTGTAGGATGCATTTATCATGCCAAAAATATTTTTGGGAATTTCAGTGGTCTATGATGCAGGTTAATGCCCCTTTCAGGCTGCAACCGTTTTTGGGACTTTGAGAGCTCTCTGACACTGTTTTTGGGCAACCAACATTTTCTGGACTTTAGGGGGCCTTTAAACCTCTTTTTTGGGCCTCCAAAGTTTTCTTCATTTTTGCAGGCCTAACATGCATGTTAAGGCCTTTTTTGGGCTGCCAACATTTCCGGAACTTTCAGGGGTGTAGGATGCATTTTTCGGGCCATTAATATTTTTGGGAATTTCAGTGGTCTAGGATGCGGGTTAATGCCCCTTTCAGGCTGCAAATATCTTTGGGACATTCAGAGCTCTCTGGCAGTTTTTCGGCAACCAACATTTTCTGGACTTTAGGGGGTCTAGTATGCCTGTAAACCCCTTTTTTAGGCCTCCAAAACTTTTATACATTTTTGCAGGCCTAAGATGCATTTTAAAGCCTTTTTTGGGCTGCCAACATTTTCTGATCTTTCCGGGGTGTAGGTTTTAGTGGTCTAGGATGCGTATTAATGCCCCTTTCAGGCTGCAAATATCTTTGGGACATTCAGAGATCTCTGGCACAGTTTTTAGGCCACCAACAATTTTTGGACTTTAGGGGGTCTAGGATGCCTGTAAACCCCTTTTGTGGGCCTCCAAAGTTTTCAAGATTTTTGCAGGCCTAAGATGCATTTTAAGGCCTTTTTTGGGCTGCCAACATTTTCTGAAATTTCAGGGGTGTAGGATGCATTTTTCGTGCCATTAATATTTTTGGGAATTTCAGTGGTCTAGGATGCGGGTTAATGCCCCTTTCGGGCTGCAACTGTTTTTGGGACTTTCGGTGCTCTCTGACACTGTTTCTGGGCCACCAACATTTTCTGGACTTTAGGGGGTCTAGGATGCGTGTAAACCCTTTTTTTGGGCCTCCAAAGTTTTCAACATTTTTGCATGCCTAAGATGCATGTTAAGGCCTTTTTTGGGCTGCCAACATTTTCTGAACTTTCAGGGGTGTAGGATGCATTTTTCGGGCCATTAATATTTTTGGGAATTTCAGTGGTCTAGGATGCGGGTTAATGCCCCTTTCAGGCTGCAAATATCTTTGGGACATTCAGAGCTCTCTGGCAGTTTTTCGGCAACCAACATTTTCTGGACTTTAGGGGGTCTAGTATGCCTGTAAACCCCTTTTTTGGGCCTCCAAAACTTTTCTACATTTTTGCAGGCCTAAGATGCATTTTAAAGCCTTTTTTGGGCTGCCAACATTTTCTGATCTTTCCGGGGTGTAGGTTTTAGTGGTCTAGGATGCGTATTAATGCCCCTTTCAGGCTGCAAATATCTTTGGGACATTCAGAGGTCTCTGGCACAGTTTTTAGGCCACCAACAATTTTTGGACTTTAGGGGGTCTAGGATGCCTGTAAACCCCTTTTGTGGGCCTCCAAAGTTTTCAAGATTTTTGCAGGCCTAAGATGCATTTTAAGGCCTTTTTTGGGCTGCCAACATTCTCTGAAATTTCAGGGGTGTAGGATGCATTTTTCGTGCCATTAATATTTTTGGGAATTTCAGTGGTCTAGGATGCGGGTTAATGGCCATTTCAGGCTGCAAGTATCTTTGGGACATTCAGAGGTATCTGGCACAGTTTTTAGGCCACCAACAATTTTTGGACTTTAGGGGGTCTAAGATGCCTGTAAACCCCTTTTTTTGGGACTCCAAAGATTTCAAGATCTTGCAGGCGTAAAATGCATTTTAAGGCCTTTTTTGGGCTGCTAACATATTCTGAACTTTCAGGGGTGTAGGATGCATTTTTCGGGCCATTAATATTTTGGGAAATTTCAGTGGTCTAGGATGCGGGTTAATGCCCCTTTCAGGCTGCAAATGTTTTTGGGACATTCAGAGCTCTCTGGCCTAGTTCTTGGGCCACCAACATTTTCTGGACTTTAGGGGTCTAGTATGCCTGTAAACCCCTTTTTTGGGCCTCCAAAGTTTTCTACATTTTTGCAGGCCTAAGATGCATTTTACGGCCTTTTTTGGGCTACCAACATTTTCTGATCTTTCAGGGGTGTAGGGTTTAGTGGTCCAGGATGCGGGTTAATGCCTCTTTTAGGCTGCAAATGTTTTTGAGACATTCAGAGCTCTCTGACACAGTTTTTGGGCAACCAACATTTTCTGGACTTTAGGGGGTCTAGTATGCCTGTAAACCCCTTTTTTGGGCCTCCAAAACTTTTCTACAAAATTGTAGGCCTAAGATGCATTTTAAGGCCTTTTTTGGGCTGCCAACATTTTCTGAACTTTTAGGGGTGTAGGATGCATTTTTCGGGGCATTAATATTTTTGGGAATTTCAGTGGTCTAGGATGCGGGTTAATGCCCCTTTCGGGCTCCAAATATCTTTGGGACATTCAGAGGTCTCTGGCACAGTTTTTAGGCCATCAACAATTTTTGGAATTTAGGGGGTCTAGGATGCCTGTAAACCCCTTTTTTGGGCCTCCAAGGTTTTCTTCATTTTTGCAGGCCTAAGATGCATGTTAAGGCCTTTTTTTGGGCTGCCAACATTTTCGGAACTTTCAGGGGTGTAGGATGCATTTTTCGGGCCATTATTATTTTTGGGAATTTCAGTGGTCTAGGATGCGGGTTAATGCCCCTTTCAGGCTGCACATATCTTTGGGACATTCAAAGCTCTCTGGCAGTTTTTGGGCCACCAACATTTTCTGGACTTTAGGGGGTCTAGGATGCCTGTAAACCCCTTTTTTGGGCCTCCAAAGTTTTATACATTTTTGCAAGCCTAAGATGCATTTTAAGGCCTTTTTTGGGCTGCCAACAATTTCTGAACTTTCAGGGGTGTAGGACGCATTTTTTGTGCCAAAAATATTTTTGCGAATTTCAGTGGTCTAGGATGCAGGTTAATGCCCCATTCAGGCTGCAACTGTTTTTGGGACTTTCAGAGCTCTCTGACACTGTTTTTGGGCCACCAACATTTTCTGGACTTTAGGGGGTCTAGGATGCCTGTAAACCCCTTTTTTGGGCCTCCAAAGTGTTCTACATTTTTGCAGGCCTAAGATGCATTTTAAGGCCTTTTTTGGGCTGCCAACATTTTCTGAACTTTCAGGGGTGTAGGATTCATTTTTCGGGCCATTAATATTTTTGGAAATTACAGTGGTCTAGGATGCGGGTTAATGCCCCTTTCGGGCTGCAACTGTTTTTGGGACTTCCAGTGCTCTCTGACACACTTCTAGGGCCACCAACATTTTCTGGACTTTAGGGGTTCTAGGATGCCTTTAAGCCCCTTTTTTGGGCCTCCAAAGTTTCAAGATATTTGCAGGCCTAAGATGCATTTTGAGGCCTTTTTGGGCTGCTAACATATTCTGAACTTTCAGGGGTGTAGGATGCATTTTTCATGTAAAAAATATTGTTGGGAAATTCAGTGGTCTAGGATGCGGGTTAATGCCCCTTTCAGGCTGCAAATGTTTTTGGGACATTCAGAGCTCTCTGGCCTAGTTTTTGGGCCACCAACATTTTCTGGACTTTAGGGGGTCTAGTATGCCTGTAAACCCCTGTTTTGGGCCTCCAAAGTTTTCTACATTTTTGCAGGCCTAAGATGCATTTTAAGGCCTTTTTTGGGCTGCCAATATTTTCTGATCTTTCAGGGGTGTAGGGTTTAGTGGTCTAGGATGCGGGTTAATGCCTCTTTTAGGCTGCAAATGTTTTTGAGACATTCAGAGCTCTCTGACACAGTTTTTGGGCAACCAACATTTTCTGGACTTGAGGGGGTCTAGTATGCCTGTAAACCCCTTTTTTGGGCCTCCAAAACTTTTCTACAATATTGCAGGCCTAAGAAGCATTTTAAGGCCTTTTTTGGGCTGCCAACATTTTCTGAACTTTCAGGGGTGTAGGATGCCTTTTTCGTGCCAAAAATATGTTTGCAATTTTCAGTGGTCTAGGATGCAGGTTAATGCCCCTTTCAGGCTGCAACTGTTTTTGGGACTTTCAGAGCTCTCTGACACAGTTTTTGGGCCACCAACATTTTCTGGACTTTAGGGAGGTCTAGGTGTCTGTAAACCCATTTTTGAGCCTCCAAAGTTTTCTACATTTTTGCAGGCCTAAGATGCATTTTAAGGCCTTTTTTGGGCTGTCAACATTTTCTGAACTTTCAGGGGTGTAGGATGCATTTTTCGGGGCATTAATATTTTTGGGAATTTCAGTGGTCTAGGATGCGGGTTAATGCCCCTTTCAGGCTCCAAATATCTTTGGGACATTCAGAGGTCTCTGGCACAGTTTTTAGGCCACCAACAATTTTTTGGAATTTAGGGGGTCTAGGATGCCTGTAAACCCCTTTTTTGGGCCTCCAAAGTTTTCTACATTTTTGCAGGCCTAAAATGCATTTAAGGCCTTTTTCGGTTTGCCAACATTTTCTGAACCTTCAGGGGTGTAGGATGCATTTTTCATGCCAAAAGTATTTTTGGGAATTTCAGTGGTCTAGGATGCAGGTTAATGCCCCTTTCAGGCTGCAACTGTTTTTGGGACTTTCAGAGCTCTCTAAAACTGTTTTTGGGCCACCAACATTTTCTGGGGACATTCAGAGCTCTCTGACACTGTTTTTGGGCCACCAACATTTTCTGGACTTTAGGGGGTCTAGGATGCCTTTAAACCCCTTTTTTGGGCCTCCAAAGATTCAAGATATTTGCAGGCCTAAGATGCATTTTAAGGCCTTTTTTGGGCTGCCAACATTTTCTGAACTTTCAGGGGTGTAGGATGCATTATTTGTGCCAAAATTTTTTGTCGGGATTTTAGTGGTCTAGGATGCGGGTTAATGCCCCTTTCAGGCTGCAAATGTTTTTGGGACATTCAGAGCTCTCTGCCCTACTTTTTGGGCCACCAACATTTTCTGGACTTTAGGGTGTCTAGGATGCCTGCAAACCCCTTTTTTGGGCCTCCAAAACTTTTCTACATTTTTGCAGGCCTAAGATGCATTTTAAGGCCTTTTTTGGGCTGCCAACATTTTCTGATCTTTCCGGGGTGTAGGTTTTAGTGGTTTAGGATGCGGGTTAATGCCCCTTTCAGGCTGCAAATATCTTTGGGACATTCAGAGGTCTCTGGCACAGTTTTTAGGCCACCAACAATTTTTGGACTTTAGGGGGTCTAGGATGCCTGTAAACCCCTTTTTTGGGCCTTCAAAGTTTTCAAGATTTTTGCAGGCCTAAGAATCATTTTAAGGCCTTATTTGGGCTGCCAACATTTTCTAAACTTTCAGGGGTATAGGATGCATTTTTCATGCCAAAAATATTTTTGGGAATTTCAGTGGTCTAGGATGCAGGTTAATGCCCCTTTTAAGCTGCAACTGTTTTTGGGACTTTCAGAGCTTTCTGATACTGTTTTTGGGCAGCCAACATTTTCCGGACTTTAGGGGGTGTAGTATGCCTGTAAAACCCTTTTTTGGGCCTCCAAAACTTTTCTACAATATTGCAGGCCTAAGATGCATTTTAAGGCCTTTTTTGGGCTGCCAACATTTTCTGAACTTTCAGGGGTGTAGGATGCATTTTTCGGGGCTTTAATATTTTTGGGAATTTCAGTGGTCTAGGATGCGGGTTAATGCCCCTTTCAGGCTCCAAATATCTTTGGGACATTCAGAGGTCTCTGGCACAGTTTTTAGGCCACCAACAATTTTTGGAATTTAGGGGGTCTAGGATGCCTGTAAACGCCTTTTTTGGGCCTCCAAAGTTTTCTACATTTTTGCAGGCCTAAGATGCATTTTAAGGTCTTTTTTGGGCTGCCAACATTTTCTGAACTTTCAGGTGTGTAGGATGCATTTTTCAGGCCATTAATATTTTTGGAAATTTCAGTGGTCTAGGATGCAGGTTAATGCCCCTTTCAGGCTGCAAATGTTTTTGGGACATTCAGAGCTCTCTGCCCTACTTTTTGGGCCACCAACATTTCCTGGACTTTAGGGTGTCTAGGATGCCTGCAAACCCCTTTTTTGGGCCTCCAAAACTTTTCTACATTTTTGCAGGCCTAAGAAGCATTTTAAGGCCTTTTTTGGGCTGCCAACATTTTCTGATCTTTCCGGGGTGTAGGTTTTAGTGGTCTAGGATGCGGGTTAATGCCCCTTTCAGGCTGCAAATATTTTTGGGATATTCAGAGCTCTATGACACCGTTTTTAGGCCACCAACATTCTTTGGACTTTAGGGGCTCTAGGATGCCTGTAAACCCCTTTTTTGGGTCTCCAAAGTTTTAAAGATTTTTGCAGGCCTAAGATGCATGTTAAGGCCGTTTTTGGGCTGCCAACATTTTCTCAACTTTCTGGTGTGTAGGATCCATTTTTCAGGCCATTCATATTTTTGGGAATTTCAGTGGTCTAGGATGCAAGTTAATGCCCCTTTCAGGCTGCAAATATTTTTGGGATATTCAGAGCTCTATGACACCGTTTTTAGGCCACCAACATTCTTTGGACTTTAGGGGGTCTAGGATGCCTGTAAACCCCTTTTTTGGGCCTCCAAAGTTTTCAAGATTTTTGCAGGCCTAAGATGCATTTTAAGGCCTTTTTTGGGCTGCCAACATTTTCTGAACTTTCAGGGGTGTAGGATGCATTATTTGTGTCAAAATTATTTTTGGGAATTTTAGTGGTCTATGATGCGGGTTAATGCCTCTTTCAGGCTGCAAATGTTTTTGAGACAATCAGAGCTCTCTGACACAGTTTTTGGGCAGCCAACATTTCCCGGACTGTACGGGGTCTAGTAAGCCTGTACACCCCTTTTTTGGGCCTCCAAAGCTTTCAACATTTTTGCAGGCCTAAGATGCATTTAAAGGCCTTTTTTGGGCTGCCAACATTTTCGGAACTTTCAGGGGTGTAGGATGCATTTTTCGGGCCATTAATATTTTTGGGAATTTCAGTGGTCTAGGATGCGGGTTAATGCCCCTTTCAGGCTGCAAATGTTTTTGGGACATTCAGAGCTCTCTGGCCTAGTTTTTGGGCCACCAACATTTTCTGGACTTTACGGGGTCTAGGATGCCTATAAACCCCTTTTTTGGGGCTCCTAAGTTTTCTACATTTTTGCAGGCCTAAGATGCATTTTAAGGCCTTTTTTGGGCTGCCAACATTTTCTGATCTTTCAGGGGTGTAGGGTTTAGTGGTCTAGGATGCGGGTTAATGCCTCTTTTAGGCTGCAAATGTTTTTGAGACATTCAGAGCTCTCTGACACAGTTTTTGGGCAACCAACATTTTCTGGACTTTAGGGGGTCTAGTATGCCTGTAAACCCCTTTTTTGGGCCTCCAAAACTTTTCTACAATATTGCAGGCCTAAGATGCATTTTAAGGCCTTTTTTGGGCTGCCACCATTTTCTGAACTTTCAGGGGTGTAGGATGCATTTTTCGGGGC
Organism: Ambystoma mexicanum; assembly: GCF_040938575.1. Taxonomy (NCBI): domain Eukaryota; kingdom Metazoa; phylum Chordata; class Amphibia; order Caudata; family Ambystomatidae; genus Ambystoma; species Ambystoma mexicanum. The sequence continues at coordinate 59,204,550 of NC_090938.1, forward strand.
TTTAATATTTTTGGGAATTTCAGTGGTCTAGGATGCGGGTTAATGCCCCTTTCAGGCTCCAAATATCTTTGGGACATTCAGAGGTCTCTGGCACAGTTTTTAGGCCACCAACATTTTCTGGACTTTAGGGGGTCTAGGATGCCTGTAAACCCCTTTCTTGGGCCTCCAAAGTTTTATACATTTTTGCAGGCCTAAGATGCATTTTAAGGGCTTTTTTGGGCTGCCAACAATTTCTGAACTTTCAGGGGTGTAGGATGCATTTTTCGTGCCAAAAATATTTTTGCGAATTTCAGTGGTCTAGGATGCAGGTTAATGCCCCTTTCAGGCTGCAACTGTTTTTGGGACTTTCAGAGCTCTCTGACACTGTTTTTGGGCCACCAACATTTTCTGGACTTTAGGGGGTCTAGGATGCCTGTAAACCCCTTTTTTGGGCCTCCAAAGTTTTCTACATTTTTGCAGGCCTAAGATGCATTTTAAGGTCTTTTTTGGGCTGCCAACATTTTCTGAACTTTCAGGTGTGTAGGATGCATTTTTCAGGCCATTAATATTTTTGGAATTTTCAGTGGTCTAGGATGCGGGTTAATGCCCCTTTTGGGCTGCAACTGTTTTTGGGACTTTCGGTGCTCTCTGATACTGTTTCTGGGCCACCAACATTTTCTGGACTTTAGGGGGTTTAGGATGCGTGTAAACCCTTTTTTTGGGCCTCCAAAGTTTTCTACATTTTTGCAGGCCTAAGATGCATTTTAAGGCCTTTTTTGGGCTGCCAACATTTTCTGAACTTTCAGGGGTGTAGGATGCATTTTCCGTGCCAAAAATATTTTTGGAAATTTCAGTGGTCTAGGATGCGGGTTAATGCCCCTTTCGGGCTGCAACTGTTTTTGGGACTTTCGGTGCTCTCTGATACTGTTTCTGGGCCACCAACATTTTCTGGACTTTAGGGGGTTTAGGATGCGTGTAAACCCTTTTTTTGGGCCTCCAAAGTTTTCTACATTTTTGCAGGCCTAAAATGCATTTTAAGGCCTTTTTTGGGTTGCCAACATTTTCTGAACTTTCAGGGGTGTAGGATGCATTTTGCGTGCCAAAAATATTTTTGGAAATATCAGTGGTCTAGGATGCGGGTTAATGCCCCTTTCAGGCTGCAACTGTTTTTGGGACTTTCGTGCTCTCTGACACTGTTTCTGGGCCACAAACATTTTCTGGACTTTAGGGGGTCTAGGATGCCTGTAAACCCCTTTTTTGGGCCTCCAAAGTTTTCTACATTTTTGCAGGCCTAAAATGCATTTTAAGGCCTTTTTTGGGTTGCCAACATTTTCTGAACTTTCAGGGGTGTAGGATGCATTTTGCGTGCCAAAAATATTTTTGGAACTTTCAGTGGTCTAGGATGCGGGTTAATGCCCCTTTCGGGCTGCAACTGTTTTTGGGACTTTCGGTGCTCTCTGACACTGTTTCTGGGCCACCAACATTTTCTGGACTTTAGGGGGTTTAGGATGCGTGTAAACCCTTTTTTTGGGCCTCCAAAGTTTTCTACATTTTTGCAGGCCTAAGATGCATTTTAAGGCCTTTTTTGGGCTGCCAACATTTTCTGAACTTTCAGGGGTGTAGGATGCATTTTGCGTGCCAAAAATATTTTTGGAAATTTCAGTGGTCTAGGATGCGGGTTAATGCCCCTTTCGGGCTGCAACTGTTTTTGGGACTTCCAGTGCTCTCTGACACAGTTCTAGGGCCACCAACATTTTCTGGACTTTAGGGGGTCTAGGATGCCTTTAAACCCCTTTTTTGGGCCTCCAAAGATTCAAGATATTTGCAGGCCTAAGATGCATTTTAAGGTCTTTTTTGGGCTGCCAACATTTTCTGAACTTTCAGGTGTGTAGGATGCATTTTTCAGGCCATTAATATTTTTGGAAATTTCAGTGGTCTAGGATGCGGGTTAATGCCCCTTTCAGGCTGCAGCTGTTTTTGGGACTTTCAGAGCTCTCTGACACTGTTTTTGGGCCACCAACATTTTCTGGACTTTAGGGGGTCTAGGATGCCTGTAAACCCCTTTTTTGGGCCTCCAAAGTTTTATACATTTTTGCAGGCCTAAGATGCATTTTAAGGCCTTTTTTGGGCTGCCAACAATTTCTGAACTTTCAGGGGTGTAGGATGCATTTTTCGTGCCAAAAATATTTTTGCGAATTTCAGTGGTCTAGGATGCAGGTTAATGCCACTTTCAGGCTACAACTGTTTTTGGGACTTTCAGAGCTCTCTGACACTGTTTTTGGGCCACCAACATTTTCTGGACTTTAGGGGGTCAAGGATGCCTGTAAACCCCTTTTTTGGGCCTCCAAAGTTTTCTGCATTTTTGCAGGCCTAAAATGCATTTTAAGGCCTTTTTTGGGCTGCCAACATTTTCTGAACTTTCAGGGGTGTAGGATGCATTTTTCATGCCAAAAGTATTTTTGGGAATTTCAGTGGTCTAGGATGCGGGTTAATGCCCCTTTCAGGCTGCAACTGTTTTTGGGACTTTGAGAGCTCTCTGACATTGTTTTTGGGCAACCAACATTTTCTGGACTTTAGGGGGTCTATGATGCCTGTAAACCTCTTTTTTGGGCCTCCAAGGTTTTCTGCATTTTTGCAGGCCTAAGATGCACGTTAAGGCCTTTTTTGGGCTGCCAACATTTTCGGAACTTTCAGGGGTGTAGGATTCATTTTTTGGGCCATTATTATTTTTGGGAATTTCAGTGGTCTAGGATGCGGGTTAATGCCCCTTTCAGGCTGCAACTGTTTTTGGGACTTTCAGAGCTCTCTGACACTGTTTTTGGGCCACCAACATTTTCTGGACTTTAGGGGGTCTAGGATGCCTGTAAACCCCTTTTTTGGGCCTCCAAAGTTTTCTACATTTTTGCAGGCCTAAGATGCATTTTAAGGCCTTTTTTGGGCTGCCAACATTTTCTGAACTTTCAGGGGTGTAGGATGCATTTTGCGTGCCAAAAATATTTTTGGAAAATTCAGTGGTCTAGGATGCGGGTTAATGCCCCTTTCAGGCTGCAACTGTTTTTGGGACTTTCGGTGCTCTCTGACACTGTTTTTGGGCCACCAACATTTTCTGGACTTTAGGGGGTCTAGGATGCCTGTAAACCCCTTTTTTGGGCCTCCAAAGTTTTCTACATTTTTGCAGGCCTAAGATGCATTTTAAGGCCTTTTTTGGGTTGCCAACATTTTATGAACTTTCAGGGGTGTAGGATGCATTTTGCGTGCCAAAAATATTTTTGGAACTTTCAGTGGTCTAGGATGCGGGTTAATGCCCCTTTCGGGCTGCAACTGTTTTTGGGACTTTCGGTGCTCTCTGACACTGTTTCTGGGCCACCAACATTTTCTGGACTTTAGGGGGTCTAGGATGCGTGTAAACCCTTTTTTTGGGCCTCCAAAGTTTTCAACATTTTTGCAGGCCTAAGATGCATTTAAAGGCCTTTTTTGGGCTGCTAACATATTCTGAACTTTCAGGGGTGTAGGATGCATTTATCATGCCAAAAATATTTTTGGGAATTTCAGTGGTCTATGATGCAGGTTAATGCCCCTTTCAGGCTGCAACCGTTTTTGGGACTTTGAGAGCTCTCTGACACTGTTTTTGGGCAACCAACATTTTCTGGACTTTAGGGGGCCTTTAAACCTCTTTTTTGGGCCTCCAAAGTTTTCTTCATTTTTGCAGGCCTAACATGCATGTTAAGGCCTTTTTTGGGCTGCCAACATTTCCGGAACTTTCAGGGGTGTAGGATGCATTTTTCGGGCCATTAATATTTTTGGGAATTTCAGTGGTCTAGGATGCGGGTTAATGCCCCTTTCAGGCTGCAAATATCTTTGGGACATTCAGAGCTCTCTGGCAGTTTTTCGGCAACCAACATTTTCTGGACTTTAGGGGGTCTAGTATGCCTGTAAACCCCTTTTTTAGGCCTCCAAAACTTTTATACATTTTTGCAGGCCTAAGATGCATTTTAAAGCCTTTTTTGGGCTGCCAACATTTTCTGATCTTTCCGGGGTGTAGGTTTTAGTGGTCTAGGATGCGTATTAATGCCCCTTTCAGGCTGCAAATATCTTTGGGACATTCAGAGATCTCTGGCACAGTTTTTAGGCCACCAACAATTTTTGGACTTTAGGGGGTCTAGGATGCCTGTAAACCCCTTTTGTGGGCCTCCAAAGTTTTCAAGATTTTTGCAGGCCTAAGATGCATTTTAAGGCCTTTTTTGGGCTGCCAACATTTTCTGAAATTTCAGGGGTGTAGGATGCATTTTTCGTGCCATTAATATTTTTGGGAATTTCAGTGGTCTAGGATGCGGGTTAATGCCCCTTTCGGGCTGCAACTGTTTTTGGGACTTTCGGTGCTCTCTGACACTGTTTCTGGGCCACCAACATTTTCTGGACTTTAGGGGGTCTAGGATGCGTGTAAACCCTTTTTTTGGGCCTCCAAAGTTTTCAACATTTTTGCATGCCTAAGATGCATGTTAAGGCCTTTTTTGGGCTGCCAACATTTTCTGAACTTTCAGGGGTGTAGGATGCATTTTTCGGGCCATTAATATTTTTGGGAATTTCAGTGGTCTAGGATGCGGGTTAATGCCCCTTTCAGGCTGCAAATATCTTTGGGACATTCAGAGCTCTCTGGCAGTTTTTCGGCAACCAACATTTTCTGGACTTTAGGGGGTCTAGTATGCCTGTAAACCCCTTTTTTGGGCCTCCAAAACTTTTCTACATTTTTGCAGGCCTAAGATGCATTTTAAAGCCTTTTTTGGGCTGCCAACATTTTCTGATCTTTCCGGGGTGTAGGTTTTAGTGGTCTAGGATGCGTATTAATGCCCCTTTCAGGCTGCAAATATCTTTGGGACATTCAGAGGTCTCTGGCACAGTTTTTAGGCCACCAACAATTTTTGGACTTTAGGGGGTCTAGGATGCCTGTAAACCCCTTTTGTGGGCCTCCAAAGTTTTCAAGATTTTTGCAGGCCTAAGATGCATTTTAAGGCCTTTTTTGGGCTGCCAACATTCTCTGAAATTTCAGGGGTGTAGGATGCATTTTTCGTGCCATTAATATTTTTGGGAATTTCAGTGGTCTAGGATGCGGGTTAATGGCCATTTCAGGCTGCAAGTATCTTTGGGACATTCAGAGGTATCTGGCACAGTTTTTAGGCCACCAACAATTTTTGGACTTTAGGGGGTCTAAGATGCCTGTAAACCCCTTTTTTTGGGACTCCAAAGATTTCAAGATCTTGCAGGCGTAAAATGCATTTTAAGGCCTTTTTTGGGCTGCTAACATATTCTGAACTTTCAGGGGTGTAGGATGCATTTTTCGGGCCATTAATATTTTGGGAAATTTCAGTGGTCTAGGATGCGGGTTAATGCCCCTTTCAGGCTGCAAATGTTTTTGGGACATTCAGAGCTCTCTGGCCTAGTTCTTGGGCCACCAACATTTTCTGGACTTTAGGGGTCTAGTATGCCTGTAAACCCCTTTTTTGGGCCTCCAAAGTTTTCTACATTTTTGCAGGCCTAAGATGCATTTTACGGCCTTTTTTGGGCTACCAACATTTTCTGATCTTTCAGGGGTGTAGGGTTTAGTGGTCCAGGATGCGGGTTAATGCCTCTTTTAGGCTGCAAATGTTTTTGAGACATTCAGAGCTCTCTGACACAGTTTTTGGGCAACCAACATTTTCTGGACTTTAGGGGGTCTAGTATGCCTGTAAACCCCTTTTTTGGGCCTCCAAAACTTTTCTACAAAATTGTAGGCCTAAGATGCATTTTAAGGCCTTTTTTGGGCTGCCAACATTTTCTGAACTTTTAGGGGTGTAGGATGCATTTTTCGGGGCATTAATATTTTTGGGAATTTCAGTGGTCTAGGATGCGGGTTAATGCCCCTTTCGGGCTCCAAATATCTTTGGGACATTCAGAGGTCTCTGGCACAGTTTTTAGGCCATCAACAATTTTTGGAATTTAGGGGGTCTAGGATGCCTGTAAACCCCTTTTTTGGGCCTCCAAGGTTTTCTTCATTTTTGCAGGCCTAAGATGCATGTTAAGGCCTTTTTTTGGGCTGCCAACATTTTCGGAACTTTCAGGGGTGTAGGATGCATTTTTCGGGCCATTATTATTTTTGGGAATTTCAGTGGTCTAGGATGCGGGTTAATGCCCCTTTCAGGCTGCACATATCTTTGGGACATTCAAAGCTCTCTGGCAGTTTTTGGGCCACCAACATTTTCTGGACTTTAGGGGGTCTAGGATGCCTGTAAACCCCTTTTTTGGGCCTCCAAAGTTTTATACATTTTTGCAAGCCTAAGATGCATTTTAAGGCCTTTTTTGGGCTGCCAACAATTTCTGAACTTTCAGGGGTGTAGGACGCATTTTTTGTGCCAAAAATATTTTTGCGAATTTCAGTGGTCTAGGATGCAGGTTAATGCCCCATTCAGGCTGCAACTGTTTTTGGGACTTTCAGAGCTCTCTGACACTGTTTTTGGGCCACCAACATTTTCTGGACTTTAGGGGGTCTAGGATGCCTGTAAACCCCTTTTTTGGGCCTCCAAAGTGTTCTACATTTTTGCAGGCCTAAGATGCATTTTAAGGCCTTTTTTGGGCTGCCAACATTTTCTGAACTTTCAGGGGTGTAGGATTCATTTTTCGGGCCATTAATATTTTTGGAAATTACAGTGGTCTAGGATGCGGGTTAATGCCCCTTTCGGGCTGCAACTGTTTTTGGGACTTCCAGTGCTCTCTGACACACTTCTAGGGCCACCAACATTTTCTGGACTTTAGGGGTTCTAGGATGCCTTTAAGCCCCTTTTTTGGGCCTCCAAAGTTTCAAGATATTTGCAGGCCTAAGATGCATTTTGAGGCCTTTTTGGGCTGCTAACATATTCTGAACTTTCAGGGGTGTAGGATGCATTTTTCATGTAAAAAATATTGTTGGGAAATTCAGTGGTCTAGGATGCGGGTTAATGCCCCTTTCAGGCTGCAAATGTTTTTGGGACATTCAGAGCTCTCTGGCCTAGTTTTTGGGCCACCAACATTTTCTGGACTTTAGGGGGTCTAGTATGCCTGTAAACCCCTGTTTTGGGCCTCCAAAGTTTTCTACATTTTTGCAGGCCTAAGATGCATTTTAAGGCCTTTTTTGGGCTGCCAATATTTTCTGATCTTTCAGGGGTGTAGGGTTTAGTGGTCTAGGATGCGGGTTAATGCCTCTTTTAGGCTGCAAATGTTTTTGAGACATTCAGAGCTCTCTGACACAGTTTTTGGGCAACCAACATTTTCTGGACTTGAGGGGGTCTAGTATGCCTGTAAACCCCTTTTTTGGGCCTCCAAAACTTTTCTACAATATTGCAGGCCTAAGAAGCATTTTAAGGCCTTTTTTGGGCTGCCAACATTTTCTGAACTTTCAGGGGTGTAGGATGCCTTTTTCGTGCCAAAAATATGTTTGCAATTTTCAGTGGTCTAGGATGCAGGTTAATGCCCCTTTCAGGCTGCAACTGTTTTTGGGACTTTCAGAGCTCTCTGACACAGTTTTTGGGCCACCAACATTTTCTGGACTTTAGGGAGGTCTAGGTGTCTGTAAACCCATTTTTGAGCCTCCAAAGTTTTCTACATTTTTGCAGGCCTAAGATGCATTTTAAGGCCTTTTTTGGGCTGTCAACATTTTCTGAACTTTCAGGGGTGTAGGATGCATTTTTCGGGGCATTAATATTTTTGGGAATTTCAGTGGTCTAGGATGCGGGTTAATGCCCCTTTCAGGCTCCAAATATCTTTGGGACATTCAGAGGTCTCTGGCACAGTTTTTAGGCCACCAACAATTTTTTGGAATTTAGGGGGTCTAGGATGCCTGTAAACCCCTTTTTTGGGCCTCCAAAGTTTTCTACATTTTTGCAGGCCTAAAATGCATTTAAGGCCTTTTTCGGTTTGCCAACATTTTCTGAACCTTCAGGGGTGTAGGATGCATTTTTCATGCCAAAAGTATTTTTGGGAATTTCAGTGGTCTAGGATGCAGGTTAATGCCCCTTTCAGGCTGCAACTGTTTTTGGGACTTTCAGAGCTCTCTAAAACTGTTTTTGGGCCACCAACATTTTCTGGGGACATTCAGAGCTCTCTGACACTGTTTTTGGGCCACCAACATTTTCTGGACTTTAGGGGGTCTAGGATGCCTTTAAACCCCTTTTTTGGGCCTCCAAAGATTCAAGATATTTGCAGGCCTAAGATGCATTTTAAGGCCTTTTTTGGGCTGCCAACATTTTCTGAACTTTCAGGGGTGTAGGATGCATTATTTGTGCCAAAATTTTTTGTCGGGATTTTAGTGGTCTAGGATGCGGGTTAATGCCCCTTTCAGGCTGCAAATGTTTTTGGGACATTCAGAGCTCTCTGCCCTACTTTTTGGGCCACCAACATTTTCTGGACTTTAGGGTGTCTAGGATGCCTGCAAACCCCTTTTTTGGGCCTCCAAAACTTTTCTACATTTTTGCAGGCCTAAGATGCATTTTAAGGCCTTTTTTGGGCTGCCAACATTTTCTGATCTTTCCGGGGTGTAGGTTTTAGTGGTTTAGGATGCGGGTTAATGCCCCTTTCAGGCTGCAAATATCTTTGGGACATTCAGAGGTCTCTGGCACAGTTTTTAGGCCACCAACAATTTTTGGACTTTAGGGGGTCTAGGATGCCTGTAAACCCCTTTTTTGGGCCTTCAAAGTTTTCAAGATTTTTGCAGGCCTAAGAATCATTTTAAGGCCTTATTTGGGCTGCCAACATTTTCTAAACTTTCAGGGGTATAGGATGCATTTTTCATGCCAAAAATATTTTTGGGAATTTCAGTGGTCTAGGATGCAGGTTAATGCCCCTTTCAAGCTGCAACTGTTTTTGGGACTTTCAGAGCTTTCTGATACTGTTTTTGGGCAGCCAACATTTTCCGGACTTTAGGGGGTGTAGTATGCCTGTAAAACCCTTTTTTGGGCCTCCAAAACTTTTCTACAATATTGCAGGCCTAAGATGCATTTTAAGGCCTTTTTTGGGCTGCCAACATTTTCTGAACTTTCAGGGGTGTAGGATGCATTTTTCGGGGCTTTAATATTTTTGGGAATTTCAGTGGTCTAGGATGCGGGTTAATGCCCCTTTCAGGCTCCAAATATCTTTGGGACATTCAGAGGTCTCTGGCACAGTTTTTAGGCCACCAACAATTTTTGGAATTTAGGGGGTCTAGGATGCCTGTAAACCCCTTTTTTGGGCCTCCAAAGTTTTCTACATTTTTGCAGGCCTAAGATGCATTTTAAGGTCTTTTTTGGGCTGCCAACATTTTCTGAACTTTCAGGTGTGTAGGATGCATTTTTCAGGCCATTAATATTTTTGGAAATTTCAGTGGTCTAGGATGCAGGTTAATGCCCCTTTCAGGCTGCAAATGTTTTTGGGACATTCAGAGCTCTCTGCCATACTTTTTGGGCCACCAACATTTCCTGGACTTTAGGGTGTCTAGGATGCCTGCAAACCCCTTTTTTGGGCCTCCAAAACTTTTCTACATTTTTGCAGGCCTAAGAAGCATTTTAAGGCCTTTTTTGGGCTGCCAACATTTTCTGATCTTTCCGGGGTGTAGGTTTTAGTGGTCTAGGATGCGGGTTAATGCCCCTTTCAGGCTGCAAATATTTTTGGGATATTCAGAGCTCTATGACACCGTTTTTAGGCCACCAACATTCTTTGGACTTTAGGGGCTCTAGGATGCCTGTAAACCCCTTTTTTGGGTCTCCAAAGTTTTAAAGATTTTTGCAGGCCTAAGATGCATGTTAAGGCCGTTTTTGGGCTGCCAACATTTTCTCAACTTTCTGGTGTGTAGGATCCATTTTTCAGGCCATTCATATTTTTGGGAATTTCAGTGGTCTAGGATGCAAGTTAATGCCCCTTTCAGGCTGCAAATATTTTTGGGATATTCAGAGCTCTATGACACCGTTTTTAGGCCACCAACATTCTTTGGACTTTAGGGGGTCTAGGATGCCTGTAAACCCCTTTTTTGGGCCTCCAAAGTTTTCAAGATTTTTGCAGGCCTAAGATGCATTTTAAGGCCTTTTTTGGGCTGCCAACATTTTCTGAACTTTCAGGGGTGTAGGATGCATTATTTGTGTCAAAATTATTTTTGGGAATTTTAGTGGTCTATGATGCGGGTTAATGCCTCTTTCAGGCTGCAAATGTTTTTGAGACAATCAGAGCTCTCTGACACAGTTTTTGGGCAGCCAACATTTCCCGGACTGTACGGGGTCTAGTAAGCCTGTACACCCCTTTTTTGGGCCTCCAAAGCTTTCAACATTTTTGCAGGCCTAAGATGCATTTAAAGGCCTTTTTTGGGCTGCCAACATTTTCGGAACTTTCAGGGGTGTAGGATGCATTTTTCGGGCCATTAATATTTTTGGGAATTTCAGTGGTCTAGGATGCGGGTTAATGCCCCTTTCAGGCTGCAAATGTTTTTGGGACATTCAGAGCTCTCTGGCCTAGTTTTTGGGCCACCAACATTTTCTGGACTTTACGGGGTCTAGGATGCCTATAAACCCCTTTTTTGGGGCTCCTAAGTTTTCTACATTTTTGCAGGCCTAAGATGCATTTTAAGGCCTTTTTTGGGCTGCCAACATTTTCTGATCTTTCAGGGGTGTAGGGTTTAGTGGTCTAGGATGCGGGTTAATGCCTCTTTTAGGCTGCAAATGTTTTTGAGACATTCAGAGCTCTCTGACACAGTTTTTGGGCAACCAACATTTTCTGGACTTTAGGGGGTCTAGTATGCCTGTAAACCCCTTTTTTGGGCCTCCAAAACTTTTCTACAATATTGCAGGCCTAAGATGCATTTTAAGGCCTTTTTTGGGCTGCCACCATTTTCTGAACTTTCAGGGGTGTAGGATGCATTTTTCGGGGCTTTAATATTTTTGGGAATTTCAGTGGTCTAGGATGCGGGTTAATGCCCCTTTCAGGCTCCAAATATCTTTGGGACATTCAGAGGTCTCTGGCACAGTTTTTAGGCCACCAACATTTTCTGGACTTTAGGGGGTCTAGGATGCCTGTAAACCCCTTTCTTGGGCCTCCAAAGTTTTATACATTTTTGCAGGCCTAAGATGCATTTTAAGGGCTTTTTTGGGCTGCCAACAATTTCTGAACTTTCAGGGGTGTAGGATGCATTTTTCGTGCCAAAAATATTTTTGCGAATTTCAGTGGTCTAGGATGCAGGTTAATGCCCCTTTCAGGCTGCAACTGTTTTTGGGACTTTCAGAGCTCTCTGACACTGTTTTTGGGCCACCAACATTTTCTGGACTTTAGGGGGTCTAGGATGCCTGTAAACCCCTTTTTTGGGCCTCCAAAGTTTTCTACATTTTTGCAGGCCTAAGATGCATTTTAAGGTCTTTTTTGGGCTGCCAACATTTTCTGAACTTTCAGGTGTGTAGGATGCATTTTTCAGGCCATTAATATTTTTGGAATTTTCAGTGGTCTAGGATGCGGGTTAATGCCCCTTTTGGGCTGCAACTGTTTTTGGGACTTTCGGTGCTCTCTGATACTGTTTCTGGGCCACCAACATTTTCTGGACTTTAGGGGGTTTAGGATGCGTGTAAACCCTTTTTTTGGGCCTCCAAAGTTTTCTACATTTTTGCAGGCCTAAGATGCATTTTAAGGCCTTTTTTGGGCTGCCAACATTTTCTGAACTTTCAGGGGTGTAGGATGCATTTTCCGTGCCAAAAATATTTTTGGAAATTTCAGTGGTCTAGGATGCGGGTTAATGCCCCTTTCGGGCTGCAACTGTTTTTGGGACTTTCGGTGCTCTCTGATACTGTTTCTGGGCCACCAACATTTTCTGGACTTTAGGGGGTTTAGGATGCGTGTAAACCCTTTTTTTGGGCCTCCAAAGTTTTCTACATTTTTGCAGGCCTAAAATGCATTTTAAGGCCTTTTTTGGGTTGCCAACATTTTCTGAACTTTCAGGGGTGTAGGATGCATTTTGCGTGCCAAAAATATTTTTGGAAATATCAGTGGTCTAGGATGCGGGTTAATGCCCCTTTCAGGCTGCAACTGTTTTTGGGACTTTCGTGCTCTCTGACACTGTTTCTGGGCCACAAACATTTTCTGGACTTTAGGGGGTCTAGGATGCCTGTAAACCCCTTTTTTGGGCCTCCAAAGTTTTCTACATTTTTGCAGGCCTAAAATGCATTTTAAGGCCTTTTTTGGGTTGCCAACATTTTCTGAACTTTCAGGGGTGTAGGATGCATTTTGCGTGCCAAAAATATTTTTGGAACTTTCAGTGGTCTAGGATGCGGGTTAATGCCCCTTTCGGGCTGCAACTGTTTTTGGGACTTTCGGTGCTCTCTGACACTGTTTCTGGGCCACCAACATTTTCTGGACTTTAGGGGGTTTAGGATGCGTGTAAACCCTTTTTTTGGGCCTCCAAAGTTTTCTACATTTTTGCAGGCCTAAGATGCATTTTAAGGCCTTTTTTGGGCTGCCAACATTTTCTGAACTTTCAGGGGTGTAGGATGCATTTTGCGTGCCAAAAATATTTTTGGAAATTTCAGTGGTCTAGGATGCGGGTTAATGCCCCTTTCGGGCTGCAACTGTTTTTGGGACTTCCAGTGCTCTCTGACACAGTTCTAGGGCCACCAACATTTTCTGGACTTTAGGGGGTCTAGGATGCCTTTAAACCCCTTTTTTGGGCCTCCAAAGATTCAAGATATTTGCAGGCCTAAGATGCATTTTAAGGTCTTTTTTGGGCTGCCAACATTTTCTGAACTTTCAGGTGTGTAGGATGCATTTTTCAGGCCATTAATATTTTTGGAAATTTCAGTGGTCTAGGATGCGGGTTAATGCCCCTTTCAGGCTGCAGCTGTTTTTGGGACTTTCAGAGCTCTCTGACACTGTTTTTGGGCCACCAACATTTTCTGGACTTTAGGGGGTCTAGGATGCCTGTAAACCCCTTTTTTGGGCCTCCAAAGTTTTCTACATTTTTGCAGGCCTAAGATGCATTTTAAGGCCTTTTTTGGGCTGCCAACATTTTCTGAACTTTCAGGGGTGTAGGATGCATTTTGCGTGCCAAAAATATTCTTGGAAATTTCAGTGGTCTAGGATGCGGGTTAATGCCCCTTTCAGGCTGCAACTGTTTTTGGGACTTTCGTGCTCTCTGACACTGTTTCTGGGCCACCAACATTTTCTGGACTTTAGGGGGTCTAGGATGCCTGTAAACCCCTTTTTTGGGCCTCCAAAGTTTTCTACATTTTTGCAGGCCTAAGATGCATTTTACGGCCTTTTTTGGGTTGCCAACATTTTCTGAACTTTCAGGGGTGTAGGATGCATTTTGCGTGCCAAAAATATTTTTGGAACTTTCAGTGGTCTAGGATGCGGGTTAATGCCCCTTTCGGGCTGCAACTGTTTTTGGGACTTTCGGTGCTCTCTGACACTGTTTCTGGGCCACCAACATTTTCTGGACTTTAGGGGGTTTAGGATGCGTGTAAACCCTTTTTTTGGGCCTCCAAAGTTTTCTACATTTTTGCAGGCCTAAAATGCATTTTAAGGCCTTTTTTGGGCTGCCAACATTTTCTGAACTTTCAGGGGTGTAGGATGCATTTTGCGTGCCAAAAATATTTTTGGAAATTTCAGTGGTCTAGGATGCGGGTTAATGCCCCTTTCGGGCTGCAACTGTTTTTGGGACTTCCAGTGCTCTCTGACACAGTTCTAGGGCCACCAACATTTTCTGGACTTTAGGGGGTCTAGGATGCCTTTACACCCCTTTTTTGGGCCTCCAAAGATTCAAGATATTTGCAGGCCTAAGATGCATTTTAAGGCCTTTTTTGGGCTGCCAACATTTTATGAACTTTCAGGAGTGTAGGATGCATTATTTGTGCCAAAATTATTTGTGGGGATTTTAGTGGTCTAGGATGCGGGTTAATGCCCCTTTCAGGCTGCAAATGTTTTTGGGACTTTCGGTGCTCTCTGACACTGTTTCTGGGCCACCAACATTTTCTGGACTTTAGGGGGTTTAGGATGCGTGTAAACCCTTTTTTTGGGCCTCCAAAGATTCAAGATATTTGCAGGCCTAAGATGCATTTTAAGGCCTTTTTTGGGCTGCCAACATTTTCTGAACTTTCAGGGGTGTAGGATGCATTTTGCGTGCCAAAAATGTTTTTGGAAATTTCAGTGGTCTAGGATGCGGGTTAATGCCCCTTTCGGGCTGCAACTGTTTTTGGGACTTCCAATGCTCTCTGACACAGTTCTAGGGCCACCAACATTTTCTGGACTTTAGGGGGTCTAGGATGCCTTTAAACCCCTTTTTTGGGCCTCCAAAGATTCAAGATATTTGCAGGCCTAAGATGCATTTTAAGGTCTTTTTTGGGCTGCCAACATTTTCTGAACTTTCAGGTGTGTAGGATGCATTTTTCAGGCCATTAATATTTTTGGAAATTTCAGTGGTCTAGGATGCGGGTTAATGCCCCTTTCAGGCTGCAACTGTTTTTGGGACTTTCAGAGCTCTCCGACACTGTTTTTGGGCCACCAACATTTTCTGGACTTTAGGGGGTCTAGGATGCCTGTAAACCCCTTTTTTGGGCCTCCAAAGTTTTCTACATTTTTGCAGGCCTAAGATGCATTTTAAGGCCTTTTTTGGGCTGCCAACATTTTCTGAACTTTCAGGGGTGTAGGATGCATTTTGCGTGCCAAAAATATTTTTGGAACTTTCAGTGGTCTAGGATGCGGGTTAATGCCCCTTTCAGGCTGCAACTGTTTTTGGGACTTTCGGTGCTCTCTGACACTGTTTCTGGGCCACCAACATTTTCTGGACTTTAGGGGGTTTAGGATGCGTGTAAACCCTTTTTTTGGGCCTCCAAAGTTTTCTACATTTTTGCAGGCCTAAGATGCATTTTAAGGCCTTTTTTGGGCTGCCAACATTTTCTGAACTTTCAGGGGTGTAGGATGCATTTTGCGTGCCAAAAATATTTTTGGAAATTTCAGTGGTTAATGCCCCTTTCGGGCTGCAACTGTTTTTGGGACTTCCAGTGCTCTCTGACACAGTTCTAGGGCCACCAACATTTTCTGGACTTTAGGGTGTCTAGGATGCCTTTAAACCCCTTTTTTGGGCCTCCAAAGATTCAAGATATTTGCAGGCCTAAGATGCATTTTAAGGCCTTTTTTGGGCTGCCAACATTTTATGAACTTTCAGGAGTGTAGGATGCATTATTTGTGCCAAAATTATTTGTGGGGATTTTAGTGGTCTAGGATGCGGGTTAATGCCCCTTTCAGGCTGCAAATGTTTTTGGGACATTCAGAGCTCTCTGCCCTACTTTTTGGGCCACCAACATTTTCTGGACTTTAGGGTGTCTAGGATGCCTGCAAACCCCTTTTTTGGGCCTCCAAAACTTTTCTACATTTTTGCAGGCCTAAGATGCATTTTAAGGCCTTTTTTGGGCTGCCAACATTTTCTGATCTTTCCGGGGTGTAGGTTTTAGTGGTCTAGGATGCGGGTTAATGCCCCTTTCAAGCTGCAACTGTTTTTGGGACTTTCAGAGCTTTCTGACACTGTTTTTGGGCAGCCAACATTTTCTGGACTTTAGGGTGTCTAGGATGCCTGTACACCCCTTTTTTGGGCCTCCAAAGTTTTCAACATTTATGCAGGCCTAAGATGCATTTTAAGGCCTTTTTTGGGCTGCCAAAATTTTCTGAACTTTCAGCGGTGTAGGATGCATTATTTGTGGCAAAATTATTTTTGGGAATTTTAGTGGTCTATGATGCGGGTTAATGCCTCTTTCAAGCTGCAACTGTTTTTGGGACTTTCAGAGCTTTCTGATACTGTTTTTGGGCAGCCAACATTTTCCGGACTTTAGGGGGTGTAGTATGCCTGTAAAACCCTTTTTTGGGCCTCCAAAACTTTTCTACAATATTGCAGGCCTAAGATGCATTTTAAGGCCTTTTTTGGGCTGCCAACATTTTCTGAACTTTCAGGGGTGTAGGATGCATTTTTCGGGGCTTTAATATTTTTGGGAATTTCAGTGGTCTAGGATGCGGGTTAATGCCCCTTTCAGGCTCCAAATATCTTTGGGACATTCAGAGGTCTCTGGCACAGTTTTTAGGCCACCAACAATTTTTGGAATTTAGGGGGTCTAGGATGCCTGTAAACCCCTTTTTTGGGCCTCCAAAGTTTTCTACATTTTTGCAGGCCTAAGATGCATTTTAAGGTCTTTTTTGGGCTGCCAACATTTTCTGAACTTTCAGGTGTGTAGGATGCATTTTTCAGGCCATTAATATTTTTGGAAATTTCAGTGGTCTAGGATGCAGGTTAATGCCCCTTTCAGGCTGCAAATGTTTTTGGGACATTCAGAGCTCTCTGCCCTACTTTTTGGGCCACCAACATTTCCTGGACTTTAGGGTGTCTAGGATGCCTGCAAACCCCTTTTTTGGGCCTCCAAAACTTTTCTACATTTTTGCAGGCCTAAGATGCATTTTAAGGCCTTTTTTGGGCTGCCAACATTTTCTGATCTTTCCGGGGTGTAGGTTTTAGTGGTCTAGGATGCGGGTTAATGCCCCTTTCAGGCTGCAAATATTTTTGGGATATTCAGAGCTCTATGACACCGTTTTTAGGCCACCAACATTCTTTGGACTTTAGGGGCTCTAGGATGCCTGTAAACCCCTTTTTTGGGTCTCCAAAGTTTTAAAGATTTTTGCAGGCCTAAGATGCATGTTAAGGCCGTTTTTGGGCTGCCAACATTTTCTCAACTTTCTGGTGTGTAGGATCCATTTTTCAGGCCATTCATATTTTTGGGAATTTCAGTGGTC
The DNA here is from genome assembly GCF_040938575.1 of Ambystoma mexicanum. NCBI lineage: Eukaryota > Metazoa > Chordata > Amphibia > Caudata > Ambystomatidae > Ambystoma > Ambystoma mexicanum. The sequence continues at coordinate 59,221,311 of NC_090938.1, forward strand.
TAGGATGCAAGTTAATGCCCCTTTCAGGCTGCAAATATTTTTGGGATATTCAGAGCTCTATGACACCGTTTTTAGGCCACCAACATTCTTTGGACTTTAGGGGGTCTAGGATGCCTGTAAACCCCTTTTTTGGGCCTCCAAAGTTTTCAAGATTTTTGCAGGCCTAAGATGCATTTTAAGGCCTTTTTTGGGCTGCCAACATTTTCTGAACTTTCAGGGGTGTAGGATGCATTATTTGTGTCAAAATTATTTTTGGGAATTTTAGTGGTCTATGATGCGGGTTAATGCCTCTTTCAGGCTGCAAATGTTTTTGAGACAATCAGAGCTCTCTGACACAGTTTTTGGGCAGCCAACATTTCCCGGACTGTACGGGGTCTAGTAAGCCTGTACACCCCTTTTTTGGGCCTCCAAAGCTTTCAACATTTTTGCAGGCCTAAGATGCATTTAAAGGCCTTTTTTGGGCTGCCAACATTTTCGGAACTTTCAGGGGTGTAGGATGCATTTTTCGGGCCATTAATATTTTTGCGAATTTCAGTGGTCTAGGATGCGGGTTAATGCCCCTTTCAGGCTGCAAATGTTTTTGGGACATTCAGAGCTCTCTGGCCTAGTTTTTGGGCCACCAACATTTTCTGGACTTTACGGGGTCTAGGATGCCTATAAACCCCTTTTTTGGGGCTCCTAAGTTTTCTACATTTTTGCAGGCCTAAGATGCATTTTAAGGCCTTTTTTGGGCTGCCAACATTTTCTGATCTTTCCGGGGTGTAGGTTTTAGTGGTCTAGGATGCGGGTTAATGCCCCTTTCAGGCTGCAAATGTTTTTGGGACATTCAGAGGTCTCTGGCACAGTTTTTAGGCCACCAACAATTTTTGGACTTTAGGGTGTCTAGGATGCCTGCAAACCCCTTTTTTGGGCCTCCAAAACATTTCTACATTTTTGCAGGCCTAAGATGCATTTTAAGGCCTTTTTTGGGCTGCCAACATTTTCTGATCTTTCCGGGGTGTAGGTTTTAGTGGTCTAGGATGCGGGTTAATGCCCCTTTCAGGCTGCAAATGTTTTTGGGACATTCAGAGGTCTCTGGCACAGTTTTTAGGCCACCAACAATTTTTGGACTTTGGGGGTCTAGGATGCCTGTAAACCCCTTTTTTGGGCCTCCAAAGTTTTCTACATTTTTGCAGGCATAAGATGCATTTAAAGGCCTTTTTTGGGCTGCCAACATTTTCTGATCTTTCCGGGGTGTAGGTTTTAGTGGTTTAGGATGCGGGTTAATGCCCCTTTCAGGCTGCAAATATCTTTGGGACATTCAGAGGTCTCTGGCACAGTTTTTAGGCCACCAACAATTTTTGGACTTTAGGGGGTCTAGGATGCCTGTAAACCCCTTTTTTGGGCCTCCAAAGTTTTCTACATTTTTGCAGGCATAAGATGCATTTAAAGGCCTTTTTCGGGCTGCTAACATATTCGGAACTTTCAGGGTGTAGGATGCATTTTTCGGGCCATTAATATTTTTGGAAATTTCAGTGGTCTAGGATGCGGGTTAATGCCCCTTTCAGGCTGCAAATGTTTTTGGGACATTCAGAGCTCTCTGCCCTACTTTTTGGGCCACCAACATTTTCTGGACTTTAGGGTGTCTAGGATGCCTACAAACCCCTTTTTTGGGCCTCCAAAACTTTTCTACATTTTTGCAGGCCTAAGATGCATTTTAAGGCCTTTTTTGGGCTGCCAACATTTTCTGATCTTTCCGGGGTGTAGGTTTTAGTGGTTTAGGATGCGGGTTAATGCCCCTTTCAGGCTGCAAATATCTTTGGGACATTCAGAGGTCTCTGGCACAGTTTTTAGGCCACCAACAATTTTTGGACTTTAGGGGGTCTAGGATGCCTGTAAACCCCTTTTTTGGGCCTCCAAAGTTTTCAACATTTTTGCAGGCCTAAGATGCATTTTAAGGCCTTATTTGGGCTGCCAACATTTTCTGAACTTTCAGGGGTGTAGGATGCATTTTTCATGCCAAAAATATTTTTGGGAATTTCAGTGGTCTAGGATGCGGGTTAATGCCCCTTTCAGGCTGCAACTGTTTTTGGGACTTTCAGAGCTCTCTGACACTGTTTTTGGGCCACCAACATTTTCTGGACTTTAGGGGGTCTAGGATGCCTGTAAACCCCTGTTTTGGGCCTCCAAAGTTTTCTACATTTTTGCAGGCCTAAGATGTATTTTAAGGCCTTTTTTGGGCTGCCAATATTTTCTGATCTTTCAGGGGTGTAGGGTTTAGTGGTCTAGGATGCGGGTTAATGCCTCTTTTAGGCTGCAAATGTTTTTGAGACATTCAGAGCTCTCTGACACAGTTTTTGGGCAACCAACATTTTCTGGACTTTAGGGGGTCTAGTATGCCTGTAAACCCCTTTTTTGGGCCTCCAAAACTTTTCTACAATATTGCAGGCCTAAGAAGCATTTTAAGGCCTTTTTTGGGCCGCCAACATTTTCTGAACTTTCAGGGGTGTAGGATGCATTTTTCAGGGCATTAATATTTTTGGGAATTTCAGTGGTCTAGGATGCGGGTTAATGCCCCTTTCAGGCTCCAAATATCTTTGGGACATTCAGAGGTCTCTGGCACAGTTTTTAGGCCACCAACAATTTTTGGAATTTAGGGGGTCTAGGATGCCTGTAAACCCCTTTTTTGGGCCTCCAAAGTTTTCTACATTTTTGCAGGCCTAAAATGCATTTAAGGCCTTTTTTGGGCTGCCAACATTTTCTGAACCTTCAGGGGTGTAGGATGCATTTTTCATGCCAAAAGTATTTTTGGGAAATTCAGTGGTCTAGGATGCAGGTTAATGCCCCTTTCAGGCTGCAACTGTTTTTGGGACTTTCAGAGCTCTCTGACACTGTTTTTGGGCCACCAACATTTTCTGGGGACATTCAGAGCTCTCTGGCAGTTTTTGGGCCACCAACATTTTCTGGACTTTAGGGGGTCTAGGATGCCTATCAACCCCTTTTTTGGGCCTCCAAAGTTTTCTGCATTTTAGCAGGCCTAAAATGCATTTTAAGGCCTTTTTTGGGCTGCCAACATTTTCTGAACTTTCATGGGTGTAGGATGCATTTTTCATGCCAAAAGTATTTTTGGGAATTTCAGTGGTCTAGGATGCAGGTTAATGCCCCTTTCAGGCTGCAACTGTTCTTGGGACTTTGAGAGCTCTCTGACATTGTTTTTGGGCAACCAACATTTTCTGGACTTTAGGGGGTCTATGATGCCTGTAAACCTCTTTTTTGGGCCTCCAAGGTTTTCTTCATTTTTGCAGGCCTAAGATGCACGTTAAGGCCTTTTTTGGGCTGCCAACATTTTCGGAACTTTCAGGGGTGTAGGATTCATTTTTCGGGCCATTATTATTTTTGGGAATTTCAGTGGTCTAGGATGCAGGTTAATGCCCCTTTCAGGCTGCAACTGTTTTTGGGACTTTGAGAGCTCTCTGACATTGTTTTTGGGCAACCAACATTTTCTGGACTTTAGGGGGTCTATGATGTCTGTAAACCTCTTTTTTGGGCCTCCAAGGTTTTCTTCATTTTTGCAGGCCTAAGATGCACGTTAAGGCCTTTTTTGGGCTGCCAACATTTTCGGAACTTTCAGGGGTGTAGGATTCATTTTTCGGGCCATTATTATTTTTGGGAATTTCAGTGGTCTAGGATGCGGGTTAATGCCCCTTTCAGGCTGCAACTGTTTTTGGGACTTTCAGAGCTCTCTGACACTGTTTTTGGGCCACCAACATTTTCTGGACTTTAGGGGGTCTAGGATGCCTGTAAACCCCTTTTTTGGGCCTCCAAAGTTTTCTACATTTTTGCAGGCCTAAGATGCATTTTAAGGCCTTTTTTGGGCTGCCAACATTTTCTGAACTTTCAGGGGTGTAGGATGCATTTTGCGTGCCAAAAATATTTTTGGAAATTTCAGTGGTCTAGGATGCAGGTTAATGCCCCTTTCAGGCTGCAACTGTTTTTGGGACCTTCGGTGCTCTCTGACACTGTTTTTGGGCCACCAACATTTTCTGGACTTTAGGGGGTCTAGGATGCTTGTAAACCCCTTTTTTGGGCCTCCAAAGTTTTCTACATTTTTGCAGGCCTAAGATGCATTTTAAGGCCTTTTTTGGGTTGCCAAAATTTTCTGAACTTTCAGGGGTGTAGGATGCATTTTGCGTGCCAAAAATAATTTTGGAACTTTCAGTGGTCTAGGATGCGGGTTAATGCCCCTTTCGGGCTGCAACTGTTTTTGGGACTTCCAGTGCTCTCTGACACTGTTTCTGGGCCACCAACATTTTCTGGACTTTAGGGGGTCTAGGATGCGTGTAAACCCTTTTTTTGGGCCTCCAAAGTTTTCTACATTTTTGCAGGCCTACGATGCATTTTAAGGCCTTTTTTGGGCTGCCAAGATTTTATGAACTTTCAGGAGTGTAGGATGCATTATTTGTGCCAAAATTATTTGTGGGGATTTTAGTGGTCTAGGATGCGGGTTAATGCCCCTTTCAGGCTGCAAATGTTTTTGGGACATTCAGAGCTCTCTGCCCTACTTTTTGGGCCACCAACATTTTCTGGACTTTAGGGTGTCTAGGATGCCTGCAAACCCCTTTTTTGGGCCTCCAAAACTTTTCTACATTTTTGCATGCCTAAGATGCATTTTAAGGCCTTTTTTGGGCTTCCAACATTTTCTGATCTTTCCGGGGTGTAGGTTTTAGTGGTTTAGGATGCGGGTTAATGCCCCTTTCAGGCTGCAAATATCTTTGGGATATTCAGAGGTCTCTGGCACAGTTTTTAGGCCACCAACAATTTTTGGACTTTAGGGGGTCTAGGATGCCTGTAAACCCCTTTTTTGGGCCTCCAAAGGTTTCAAGATTTTTGCAGGCCTAAGATGCATTTTAAGGCCTTATTTGGGCTGCCAACATTTTCTGAACTTTCAGGGGTGTAGGATGCATTTTTCATGCCAAAAGTATTTTTGGGAATTTCAGTGGTCTAGGATGCAGGTTAATGCCCCTTTCAGGCTGCAACTGTTTTTGGGACTTTGAGAGCTCTCTGACATTGTTTTTGGGCAACCAACATTTTCTGGACTTTAGGGGGTCTATGATGCCTGTAAACCCCTTTTTTGGGCCTCCAAAGTTTTCTGCATTTTTGCAGGCCTAAAATGCATTTTAAGGCCTTTTTTGGGCTGCCAACATTTTCTGAACTTTCAGGGGTGTAGGATGCATTTTTCATGCCAAAAGTATTTTTGGGAATTTCAGTGGTCTAGGATGCAGGTTAATGCCCCTTTCAGGCTGCAACTGTTTTTGGGACTTTGAGAGCTCTCTGACATTGTTTTTGGGCAACCAACATTTTCTGGACTTTAGGGGGTCTATGATGCCTGTAAACCTCTTTTTTGGGCCTCCAAGGTTTTCTTCATTTTTGCAGGCCTAAGATGCACGTTAAGGCCTTTTTTGGGCTGCCAACATTTTCGGAACTTTCAGGGGTGTAGGATTCATTTTTCGGGCCATTATTATTTTTGGGAATTTCAGTGGTCTAGGATGCGGGTTAATGCCCCTTTCACGCTGCAACTGTTTTTGGGACTTTCAGAGCTCTCTGACACTGTTTTTGGGCCACCAACATTTTCTGGACTTTAGGGGGTCTAGGATGCCTGTAAACCCCTTTTTTGGGCCTCCAAAGTTTTCTACATTTTTGCAGGCCTAAGATGCATTTTAAGGCCTTTTTTGGGCTGCCAACATTTTCTGAACTTTCAGGGGTGTAGGATGCATTTTGCGTGCCAAAAATATTTTTGGAAATTTCAGTGGTCTAGGATGCGGGTTAATGCTCCTTTCAGGCTGCAACTGTTTTTGGGACTTTCGGTGCTCTCTGACACTGTTTTTGGGCCACCAACATTTTCTGGACTTTAGGGGGTCTAGGATGCCTGTAAACCCCTTTTTTGGGCCTCCAAAGTTTTCTACATTTTTGCAGGCCTAAGATGCATTTTAAGGCCTTTTTTGGGTTGCCAAAATTTTCTGAACTTTCAGGGGTGTAGGATGCATTTTGCGTGCCAAAAATAATTTTGGAACTTTCAGTGGTCTAGGATGCGGGTTAATGCCCCTTTCGGGCTGCAACTGTTTTTGGGACTTTCGGTGCTCTCTGACACTGTTTCTGGGCCACCAACATTTTCTGGACTTTAGGGGGTCTAGGATGCGTGTAAACCCTTTTTTTGGGCCTCCAAAGTTTTCTACATTTTTGCAGGCCTAAGATGCATTTTAAGGCCTTTTTTGTGCTGCCAACATTTTCTGAACTTTCAGGGGTGTAGGATGCATTTTGCGTGCCAAAAATATTTTTTGAAATTTCAGTGGTCTAGGATGCGGGTTAATGCCCCTTTCGGGCTGCAACTGTTTTTGGGACTTCCAGTGCTCTCTGACACAGTTCTAGGGCCACCAACATTTTCTGGACTTTAGGGGGTCTAGGATGCCTTTAAACCCCTTTTTTGGGCCTCCAAAGATTCAAGATATTTGCAGGCCTAAGATGCATTTTAAGGCCTTTTTTGGGCTGCCAACATTTTATGAACTTTCAGGAGTGTAGGATGCATTATTTGTGCCAAAATTATTTGTGGGGATTTTAGTGGTCTAGGATGCGGGTTAATGCCCCTTTCAGGCTGCAAATGTTTTTGGGACATTCAGAGCTCTCTGCCCTACTTTTTGGGCCACCAACATTTTCTGGACTTTAGGGTGTCTAGGATGCCTGCAAACCCCTTTTTTGGGCCTCCAAAACTTTTCTACATTTTTGCAGGCCTAAGATGCATTTTAAGGCCTTTTTTGGGCTGCCAACATTTTCTGAACTTTCAGAGGTGTAGGATGCATTTTTCAGGGCATTAATATTTTTGGGAATTTCAGTGGTCTAGGATGCGGGTTAATGCCCCTTTCAGGCTCCAAATATCTTTGGGACATTCAGAGGTCTCTGCCACAGTTTTTAGGCCACCAACAATTTTTGGAATTTAGGGGGTCTAGGATGCCTGTAAACCCCTTTTTTGGGCCTCCAAAGTTTTCTACATTTTTGCAGGCCTAAAATGCATTTAAGGCCTTTTTTGGGCTGCCAACATTTTCTGAACCTTCAGGGGTGTAGGATGCATTTTTCATGCCAAAAGTATTTTTGGGAAATTCAGTGGTCTAGGATGCAGGTTAATGCCCCTTTCAGGCTGCAACTGTTTTTGGGACTTTCAGAGCTCTCTGACACTGTTTTTGGGCCACCAACATTTTCTGGGGACATTCAGAGCTCTCTGGCAGTTTTTGGGCCACCAACATTTTCTGGACTTTAGGGGGTCTAGGATGCCTATCAACCCCTTTTTTGGGCCTCCAAAGTTTTCTGCATTTTAGCAGGCCTAAAATGCATTTTAAGGCCTTTTTTGGGCTGCCAACATTTTCTGAACTTTCAGGGGTGTAGGATGCATTTTTCATGCCAAAAGTATTTTTGGGAATTTCAGTGGTCTAGGATGCAGGTTAATGCCCCTTTCAGGCTGCAACTGTTTTTGGGACTTTGAGAGCTCTCTGACATTGTTTTTGGGCAACCAACATTTTCTGGACTTTAGGGGGTCTATGATGCCTGTAAACCTCTTTTTTGGGCCTCCAAGGTTTTCTTCATTTTTGCAGGCCTAAGATGCACGTTAAGGCCTTTTTTGGGCTGCCAACATTTTCGGAACTTTCAGGGGTGTAGGATTCATTTTTCGGGCCATTATTATTTTTGGGAATTTCAGTGGTCTAGGATGCGGGTTAATGCCCCTTTCAGGCTGCAACTGTTTTTGGGACTTTCAGAGCTCTCTGACACTGTTTTTGGGCCACCAACATTTTCTGGACTTTAGGGGGTCTAGGATGCCTGTAAACCCCTTTTTTGGGCCTCCAAAGTTTTCTACATTTTTGCAGGCCTAAGATGCATTTTAAGGCCTTTTTTGGGCTGCCAACATTTTCTGAACTTTCAGGGGTGTAGGATGCATTTTGCGTGCCAAAAATAATTTTGGAACTTTCAGTGGTCTAGGATGCGGGTTAATGCCCCTTTCGGGCTGCAACTGTTTTTGGGACTTCCAGTGCTCTCTGACACTGTTTCTGGGCCACCAACATTTTCTGGACTTTAGGGGGTCTAGGATGCGTGTAAACCCTTTTTTTGGGCCTCCAAAGTTTTCTACATTTTTGCAGGCCTAAGATGCATTTTAAGGCCTTTTTTGTGCTGCCAACATTTTCTGAACTTTCAGGGGTGTAGGATGCATTTTGCGTGCCAAAAATATTTTTCGAAATTTCAGTGGTCTAGGATGCGGGTTAATGCCCCTTTCGGGCTGCAACTGTTTTTGGGACTTCCAGTGCTCTCTGACACAGTTCTAGGGCCACCAACATTTTCTGGACTTTAGGGGGTCTAGGATGCCTTTAAACCCCTTTTTTGGGCCTCCAAAGATTCAAGATATTTGCAGGCCTAAGATGCATTTTAAGGCCTTTTTTGGGCTGCCAACATTTTATGAACTTTCAGGAGTGTAGGATGCATTATTTGTGCCAAAATTATTTGTGGGGATTTTAGTGGTCTAGGATGCGGGTTAATGCCCCTTTCAGGCTGCAAATGTTTTTGGGACATTCAGAGCTCTCTGCCCTACTTTTTGGGCCACCAACATTTTCTGGACTTTAGGGTGTCTAGGATGCCTGCAAACCCCTTTTTTGGGCCTCCAAAACTTTTCTACATTTTTGCAGGCCTAAGATGCATTTTAAGGCCTTTTTTGGGCTGCCAACATTTTCTGAACTTTCAGAGGTGTAGGATGCATTTTTCAGGGCATTAATATTTTTGGGAATTTCAGTGGTCTAGGATGCGGGTTAATGCCCCTTTCAGGCTCCAAATATCTTTGGGACATTCAGAGGTCTCTGCCACAGTTTTTAGGCCACCAACAATTTTTGGAATTTAGGGGGTCTAGGATGCCTGTAAACCCCTTTTTTGGGCCTCCAAAGTTTTCTACATTTTTGCAGGCCTAAAATGCATTTAAGGCCTTTTTTGGGCTGCCAACATTTTCTGAACCTTCAGGGGTGTAGGATGCATTTTTCATGCCAAAAGTATTTTTGGGAAATTCAGTGGTCTAGGATGCAGGTTAATGCCCCTTTCAGGCTGCAACTGTTTTTGGGACTTTCAGAGCTCTCTGACACTGTTTTTGGGCCACCAACATTTTCTGGGGACATTCAGAGCTCTCTGGCAGTTTTTGGGCCACCAACATTTTCTGGACTTTAGGGGGTCTAGGATGCCTATCAACCCCTTTTTTGGGCCTCCAAAGTTTTCTGCATTTTTGCAGGCCTAAAATGCATTTTAAGGCCTTTTTTGGGCTGCCAACATTTTCTGAACTTTCAGGGGTGTAGGATGCATTTTTCATGCCAAAAGTATTTTTGGGAATTTCAGTGGTCTAGGATGCAGGTTAATGCCCCTTTCAGGCTGCAACTGTTTTTGGGACTTTGAGAGCTCTCTGACATTGTTTTTGGGCAACCAACATTTTCTGGACTTTAGGGGGTCTATGATGCCTGTAAACCTCTTTTTTGGGCCTCCAAGGTTTTCTTCATTTTTGCAGGCCTAAGATGCACGTTAAGGCCTTTTTTGGGCTGCCAACATTTTCGGAACTTTCAGGGGTGTAGGATTCATTTTTCGGGCCATTATTATTTTTGGGAATTTCAGTGGTCTAGGATGCGGGTTAATGCCCCTTTCAGGCTGCAACTGTTTTTGGGACTTTCAGAGCTCTCTGACACTGTTTTTGGGCCACCAACATTTTCTGGACTTTAGGGGGTCTAGGATGCCTGTAAACCCCTTTTTTGGGCCTCCAAAGTTTTCTACATTTTTGCAGGCCTAAGATGCATTTTAAGGCCTTTTTTGGGCTGCCAAAATTTTCTGAACTTTCAGGGGTGTAGGATGCATTTTGCGTGCCAAAAATAATTTTGGAACTTTCAGTGGTCTAGGATGCGGGTTAATGCCCCTTTCGGGCTGCAACTGTTTTTGGGACTTCCAGTGCTCTCTGACACTGTTTCTGGGCCACCAACATTTTCTGGACTTTAGGGGGTCTAGGATGCGTGTAAACCCTTTTTTTGGGCCTCCAAAGTTTTCTACATTTTTGCAGGCCTACGATGCATTTTAAGGCCTTTTTTGGGCTGCCAAGATTTTATGAACTTTCAGGAGTGTAGGATGCATTATTTGTGCCAAAATTATTTGTGGGGATTTTAGTGGTCTAGGATGCGGGTTAATGCCCCTTTCAGGCTGCAAATGTTTTTGGGACATTCAGAGCTCTCTGCCCTACTTTTTGGGCCACCAACATTTTCTGGACTTTAGGGTGTCTAGGATGCCTGCAAACCCCTTTTTTGGGCCTCCAAAACTTTTCTACATTTTTGCAGGCCTAAGATGCATTTTAAGGCCTTTTTTGGGCTGCCAACATTTTCTGATCTTTCCGGGGTGTAGGTTTTAGTGGTTTAGGATGCGGGTTAATGCCCCTTTCAGGCTGCAAATATCTTTGGGATATTCAGAGGTCTATGGCACAGTTTTTAGGCCACCAACAATTTTTGGACTTTAGGGGGTCTAGGATGCCTGTAAACCCCTTTTTTGGGCCTCCAAAGGTTTCAAGATTTTTGCAGGCCTAAGATGCATTTTAAGGCCTTATTTGGGCTGCCAACATTTTCTGAACTTTCAGGGGTGTAGGATGCATTTTTCATGCCAAAAGTATTTTTGGGAATTTCAGTGGTCTAGGATGCAGGTTAATGCCCCTTTCAGGCTGCAACTGTTTTTGGGACTTTGAGAGCTCTCTGACATTGTTTTTGGGCAACCAACATTTTCTGGACTTTAGGGGGTCTATGATGCCTGTAAACCCCTTTTTTGGGCCTCCAAAGTTTTCTGCATTTTTGCAGGCCTAAAATGCATTTTAAGGCCTTTTTTGGGCTGCCAACATTTTCTGAACTTTCAGGGGTGTAGGATGCATTTTTCATGCCAAAAGTATTTTTGGGAATTTCAGTGGTCTAGGATGCAGGTTAATGCCCCTTTCAGGCTGCAACTGTTTTTGGGACTTTGAGAGCTCTCTGACATTGTTTTTGGGCAACCAACATTTTCTGGACTTTAGGGGGTCTATGATGCCTGTAAACCTCTTTTTTGGGCCTCCAAGGTTTTCTTCATTTTTGCAGGCCTAAGATGCACGTTAAGGCCTTTTTTGGGCTGCCAACATTTTCGGAACTTTCAGGGGTGTAGGATTCATTTTTCGGGCCATTATTATTTTTGGGAATTTCAGTGGTCTAGGATGCGGGTTAATGCCCCTTTCACGCTGCAACTGTTTTTGGGACTTTCAGAGCTCTCTGACACTGTTTTTGGGCCACCAACATTTTCTGGACTTTAGGGGGTCTAGGATGCCTGTAAACCCCTTTTTTGGGCCTCCAAAGTTTTCTACATTTTTGCAGGCCTAAGATGCATTTTAAGGCCTTTTTTGGGCTGCCAACATTTTCTGAACTTTCAGGGGTGTAGGATGCATTTTGCGTGCCAAAAATATTTTTGGAAATTTCAGTGGTCTAGGATGCGGGTTAATGCTCCTTTCAGGCTGCAACTGTTTTTGGGACTTTCGGTGCTCTCTGACACTGTTTTTGGGCCACCAACATTTTCTGGACTTTAGGGGGTCTAGGATGCCTGTAAACCCCTTTTTTGGGCCTCCAAAGTTTTCTACATTTTTGCAGGCCTAAGATGCATTTTAAGGCCTTTTTTGGGTTGCCAAAATTTTCTGAACTTTCAGGGGTGTAGGATGCATTTTGCGTGCCAAAAATAATTTTGGAACTTTCAGTGGTCTAGGATGCGGGTTAATGCCCCTTTCGGGCTGCAACTGTTTTTGGGACTTTCGGTGCTCTCTGACACTGTTTCTGGGCCACCAACATTTTCTGGACTTTAGGGGGTCTAGGATGCGTGTAAACCCTTTTTTTGGGCCTCCAAAGTTTTCTACATTTTTGCAGGCCTAAGATGCATTTTAAGGCCTTTTTTGTGCTGCCAACATTTTCTGAACTTTCAGGGGTGTAGGATGCATTTTGCGTGCCAAAAATATTTTTCGAAATTTCAGTGGTCTAGGATGCGGGTTAATGCCCCTTTCGGGCTGCAACTGTTTTTGGGACTTCCAGTGCTCTCTGACACAGTTCTAGGGCCACCAACATTTTCTGGACTTTAGGGGGTCTAGAATGCCTTTAAACCCCTTTTTTGGGCCTCCAAAGATTCAAGATATTTGCAGGCCTAAGATGCATTTTAAGGCCTTTTTTGGGCTGCCAACATTTTATGAACTTTCAGGAGTGTAGGATGCATTATTTGTGCCAAAATTATTTGTGGGGATTTTAGTGGTCTAGGATGCGGGTTAATGCCCCTTTCAGGCTGCAAATGTTTTTGGGACATTCAGAGCTCTCTGCCCTACTTTTTGGGCCACCAACATTTTCTGGACTTTAGGGTGTCTAGGATGCCTGCAAACCCCTTTTTTGGGCCTCCAAAACTTTTCTACATTTTTGCAGGCCTAAGATGCATTTTAAGGCCTTTTTTGGGCTGCCAACATTTTCTGATCTTTCCGGGGTGTAGGTTTTAGTGGTTTAGGATGCGGGTTAATGCCCCTTTCAGGCTGCAAATATCTTTGGGATATTCAGAGGTCTCTGGCACAGTTTTTAGGCCACCAACAATTTTTGGACTTTAGGGGGTCTAGGATGCCTGTAAACCCCTTTTTTGGGCCTCCAAAGTTTTCAAGATTTTTGCAGGCCTAAGATGCATTTTAAGGCCTTATTTGGGCTGCCAACATTTTCTGAACTTTCAGGGGTGTAGGATGCATTTTTCATGCCAAAAGTATTTTTGGGAATTTCAGTGGTCTAGGATGCAGGTTAATGCCCCTTTCAGGCTGCAACTGTTTTTGGGACTTTGAGAGCTCTCTGACATTGTTTTTGGGCAACCAACATTTTCTGGACTTTAGGGGGTCTATGATGCCTGTAAACCCCTTTTTTGGGCCTCCAAAGTTTTCTGCATTTTTGCAGGCCTAAAATGCATTTTAAGGCATTTTTTGGGCTGCCAACATTTTCTGAACTTTCAGGGGTGTAGGATGCATTTTTCATGCCAAAAGTATTTTTGGGAATTTCAGTGGTCTAGGATGCAGGTTAATGCCCCTTTCAGGCTGCAACTGTTTTTGGGACTTTGAGAGCTCTCTGACATTGTTTTTGGGCAACCAACATTTTCTGGACTTTAGGGGGTCTATGATGCCTGTAAACCTCTTTTTTGGGCCTCCAAGGTTTTCTTCATTTTTGCAGGCCTAAGATGCACGTTAAGGCCTTTTTTGGGCTGCCAACATTTTCGGAACTTTCAGGGGTGTAGGATTCATTTTTCGGGCCATTATTATTTTTGGGAATTTCAGTGGTCTAGGATGCGGGTTAATGCCCCTTTCACGCTGCAACTGTTTTTGCGACTTTCAGAGCTCTCTGACACTGTTTTTGGGCCACCAACATTTTCTGGACTTTAGGGGGTCTAGGATGCCTGTAAACCCCTTTTTTGGGCCTCCAAAGTTTTCTACATTTTTGCAGGCCTAAGATGCATTTTAAGGCCTTTTTTGGGCTGCCAACATTTTCTGAACTTTCAGGGGTGTAGGATGCATTTTGCGTGCCAAAAATATTTTTGGAAATTTCAGTGGTCTAGGATGCGGGTTAATGCTCCTTTCAGGCTGCAACTGTTTTTGGGACTTTCGGTGCTCTCTGACACTGTTTTTGGGCCACCAACATTTTCTGGACTTTAGGGGGTCTAGGATGCCTGTAAACCCCTTTTTTGGGCCTCCAAAGTTTTCTACATTTTTGCAGGCCTAAGATGCATTTTAAGGCCTTTTTTGGGTTGCCAAAATTTTCTGAACTTTCAGGGGTGTAGGATGCATTTTGAGTGCCAAAAATAATTTTGGAACTTTCAGTGGTCTAGGATGCGGGTTAATGCCCCTTTCGGGCTGCAACTGTTTTTGGGACTTCGGTGCTCTCTGACACTGTTTCTGGGCCACCAACATTTTCTGGACTTTAGGGGGTCTAGGATGCGTGTAAACCCTTTTTTTGGGCCTCCAAAGTTTTCTACATTTTTGCAGGCCTAAGATGCATTTTAAGGCCTTTTTTGTGCTGCCAACATTTTCTGAACTTTCAGGGGTGTAGGATGCATTTTGCGTGCCAAAAATATTTTTCGAAATTTCAGTGGTCTAGGATGCGGGTTAATGCCCCTTTCGGGCTGCAACTGTTTTTGGGACTTCCAGTGCTCTCTGACACAGTTCTAGGGCCACCAACATTTTCTGGACTTTAGGGGGTCTAGAATGCCTTTAAACCCCTTTTTTGGGCCTCCAAAGATTCAAGATATTTGCAGGCCTAAGATGCATTTTAAGGCCTTTTTTGGGCTGCCAACATTTTATGAACTTTCAGGAGTGTAGGATGCATTATTTGTGCCAAAATTATTTGTGGGGGTTTTAGTGGTCTAGGATGCGGGTTAATGCCCCTTTCAGGCTGCAAATGTTTTTGGGACATTCAGAGCTCTCTGCCCTACTTTTTGGGCCACCAACATTTTCTGGACTTTAGGGTGTCTAGGATGCCTGCAAACCCCTTTTTTGGGCCTCCAAAACTTTTCTACATTTTTGCAGGCCTAAGATGCATTTTAAGGCCTTTTTTGGGCTGCCAACATTTTCTGATCTTTCCGGGGTGTAGGTTTTAGTGGTTTAGGATGCGGGTTAATGCCCCTTTCAGGCTGCAAATATCTTTGGGATATTCAGAGGTCTCTGGCACAGTTTTTAGGCCACCAACAATTTTTGGACTTTAGGGGGTCTAGGATGCCTGTAAACCCCTTTTTTGGGCCTCCAAAGTTTTCAAGATTTTTGCAGGCCTAAGATGCATTTTAAGGCCTTATTTGGGCTGCCAACATTTTCTGAACTTTCAGGGGTGTAGGATGCATTTTTCATGCCAAAAGTATTTTTGGGAATTTCAGTGGTCTAGGATGCGGGTTAATGCTCCTTTCAGGCTGCAACTGTTTTTGGGACTTTCGGTGCTCTCTGACACTGTTTTTGGGCCACCAACATTTTCTGGACTTTAGGGGGTCTAGGATGCCTGTAAATCCCTTTTTTGGGCCTCCAAACTTTTCTACATTTTTGCAGGCCTAAGATGCATTTTAAGGCCTTTTTTGGGTTGCCAAAATTTTCGGAACTTTCAGGGGTGTAGGATGCATTTTGCGTGCCAAAAATAATTTTGGAACTTTCAGTGGTCTAGGATGCGGGTTAATGCCCCTTTCGGGCTGCAACTGTTTTTGGGACTTTCGGTGCTCTCTGACACTGTTTCTGGGCCACCAACATTTTCTGGACTTTAGGGGGTCTAGGATGCGTGTAAACCCTTTTTTTGGGCCTCCAAAGTTTT
Source organism: Ambystoma mexicanum (assembly GCF_040938575.1). NCBI lineage: Eukaryota > Metazoa > Chordata > Amphibia > Caudata > Ambystomatidae > Ambystoma > Ambystoma mexicanum. The sequence goes on from NC_090938.1 coordinate 59,236,694, forward strand.
CTACATTTTTGCAGGCCTAAGATGCATTTTAAGGCCTTTTTTGTGCTGCCAACATTTTCTGAACTTTCAGGGGTGTAGGATGCATTTTGCGTGCCAAAAATATTTTTCGAAATTTCAGTGGTCTAGGATGCGGGTTAATGCCCCTTTCGGGCTGCAACTGTTTTTGGGACTTCCAGTGCTCTCTGACACAGTTCTAGGGCCACCAACATTTTCTGGACTTTAGGGGGTCTAGAATGCCTTTAAACCCCTTTTTTGGGCCTCCAAAGATTCAAGATATTTGCAGGCCTAAGATGCATTTTAAGGCCTTTTTTGGGCTGCCAACATTTTATGAACTTTCAGGAGTGTAGGATGCATTATTTGTGCCAAAATTATTTGTGGGGATTTTAGTGGTCTAGGATGCGGGTTAATGCCCCTTTCAGGCTGCAAATGTTTTTGGGACATTCAGAGCTCTCTGCCCTACTTTTTGGGCCACCAACATTTTCTGGACTTTAGGGTGTCTAGGATGCCTGCAAACCCCTTTTTTGGGCCTCCAAAACTTTTCTACATTTTTGCAGGCCTAAGATGCATTTTAAGGCCTTTTTTGGGCTGCCAACATTTTCTGATCTTTCCGGGGTGTAGGTTTTAGTGGTTTAGGATGCGGGTTAATGCCCCTTTCAGGCTGCAAATATCTTTGGGATATTCAGAGGTCTCTGGCACAGTTTTTAGGCCACCAACAATTTTTGGACTTTAGGGGGTCTAGGATGCCTGTAAACCCCTTTTTTGGGCCTCCAAAGTTTTCAAGATTTTTGCAGGCCTAAGATGCATTTTAAGGCCTTATTTGGGCTGCCAACATTTTCTGAACTTTCAGGGGTGTAGGATGCATTTTTCATGCCAAAAGTATTTTTGGGAATTTCAGTGGTCTAGGATGCAGGTTAATGCCCCTTTCAGGCTGCAACTGTTTTTGGGACTTTGAGAGCTCTCTGACATTGTTTTTGGGCAACCAACATTTTCTGGACTTTAGGGGGTCTATGATGCCTGTAAACCCCTTTTTTGGGCCTCCAAAGTTTTCTGCATTTTTGCAGGCCTAAAATGCATTTTAAGGCCTTTTTTGGGCTGCCAACATTTTCTGAACTTTCAGGGGTGTAGGATGCATTTTTCATGCCAAAAGTATTTTTGGGAATTTCAGTGGTCTAGGATGCAGGTTAATGCCCCTTTCAGGCTGCAACTGTTTTTGGGACTTTGAGAGCTCTCTGACATTGTTTTTGGGCAACCAACATTTTCTGGACTTTAGGGGGTCTATGATGCCTGTAAACCTCTTTTTTGGGCCTCCAAGGTTTTCTTCATTTTTGCAGGCCTAAGATGCACGTTAAGGCCTTTTTTGGGCTGCCAACATTTTCGGAACTTTCAGGGGTGTAGGATTCATTTTTCGGGCCATTATTATTTTTGGGAATTTCAGTGGTCTAGGATGCGGGTTAATGCCCCTTTCACGCTGCAACTGTTTTTGGGACTTTCAGAGCTCTCTGACACTGTTTTTGGGCCACCAACATTTTCTGGACTTTAGGGGGTCTAGGATGCCTGTAAACCCCTTTTTTGGGCCTCCAAAGTTTTCTACATTTTTGCAGGCCTAAGATGCATTTTAAGGCCTTTTTTGGGCTGCCAACATTTTCTGAACTTTCAGGGGTGTAGGATGCATTTTGCGTGCCAAAAATATTTTTGGAAATTTCAGTGGTCTAGGATGCGGGTTAATGCTCCTTTCAGGCTGCAACTGTTTTTGGGACTTTCGGTGCTCTCTGACACTGTTTTTGGGCCACCAACATTTTCTGGACTTTAGGGGGTCTAGGATGCCTGTAAACCCCTTTTTTGGGCCTCCAAAGTTTTCTACATTTTTGCAGGCCTAAGATGCATTTTAAGGCCTTTTTTGGGTTGCCAAAATTTTCTGAACTTTCAGGGGTGTAGGATGCATTTTGAGTGCCAAAAATAATTTTGGAACTTTCAGTGGTCTAGGATGCGGGTTAATGCCCCTTTCGGGCTGCAACTGTTTTTGGGACTTCGGTGCTCTCTGACACTGTTTCTGGGCCACCAACATTTTCTGGACTTTAGGGGGTCTAGGATGCGTGTAAACCCTTTTTTTGGGCCTCCAAAGTTTTCTACATTTTTGCAGGCCTAAGATGCATTTTAAGGCCTTTTTTGTGCTGCCAACATTTTCTGAACTTTCAGGGGTGTAGGATGCATTTTGCGTGCCAAAAATATTTTTCGAAATTTCAGTGGTCTAGGATGCGGGTTAATGCCCCTTTCGGGCTGCAACTGTTTTTGGGACTTCCAGTGCTCTCTGACACAGTTCTAGGGCCACCAACATTTTCTGGACTTTAGGGGGTCTAGAATGCCTTTAAACCCCTTTTTTGGGCCTCCAAAGATTCAAGATATTTGCAGGCCTAAGATGCATTTTAAGGCCTTTTTTGGGCTGCCAACATTTTATGAACTTTCAGGAGTGTAGGATGCATTATTTGTGCCAAAATTATTTGTGGGGGTTTTAGTGGTCTAGGATGCGGGTTAATGCCCCTTTCAGGCTGCAAATGTTTTTGGGACATTCAGAGCTCTCTGCCCTACTTTTTGGGCCACCAACATTTTCTGGACTTTAGGGTGTCTAGGATGCCTGCAAACCCCTTTTTTGGGCCTCCAAAACTTTTCTACATTTTTGCAGGCCTAAGATGCATTTTAAGGCCTTTTTTGGGCTGCCAACATTTTCCGATCTTTCCGGGGTGTAGGTTTTAGTGGTTTAGGATGCGGGTTAATGCCCCTTTCAGGCTGCAAATATCTTTGGGATATTCAGAGGTCTCTGGCACAGTTTTTAGGCCACCAACAATTTTTGGACTTTAGGGGGTCTAGGATGCCTGTAAACCCCTTTTTTGGGCCTCCAAAGTTTTCAAGATTTTTGCAGGCCTAAGATGCATTTTAAGGCCTTATTTGGGCTGCCAACATTTTCTGAACTTTCAGGGGTGTAGGATGCATTTTTCATGCCAAAAGTATTTTTGGGAATTTCAGTGGTCTAGGATGCAGGTTAATGCCCCTTTCAGGCTGCAACTGTTTTTGGGACTTTGAGAGCTCTCTGACATTGTTTTTGGGCAACCAACATTTTCTGGACTTTAGGGGGTCTATGATACCTGTAAACCCCTTTTTTGGGCCTCCAAAGTTTTCTGCATTTTTGCAGGCCTAAAATGCATTTTAAGGCCTTTTTTGGGCTGCCAACATTTTCTGAACTTTCAGGGGTGTAGGATGCATTTTTCATGCCAAAAGTATTTTTGGGAATTTCAGTGGTCTAGGATGCAGGTTAATGCCCCTTTCAGGCTGCAACTGTTTTTGGGACTTTGAGAGCTCTCTGACATTGTTTTTGGGCAACCAACATTTTCTGGACTTTAGGGGGTCTATGATGCCTGTAAACCTCTTTTTTGGGCCTCCAAGGTTTTCTTCATTTTTGCAGGCCTAAGATGCACGTTAAGGCCTTTTTTGGGCTGCCAACATTTTCGGAACTTTCAGGGGTGTAGGATTCATTTTTCGGGCCATTATTATTTTTGGGAATTTCAGTGGTCTAGGATGCGGGTTAATGCCCCTTTCAGGCTGCAACTGTTTTTGGGACTTTCAGAGCTCTCTGACACTGTTTTTGGGCCACCAACATTTTCTGGACTTTAGGGGGTCTAGGATGCCTGTAAACCCCTTTTTTGGGCCTCCAAAGTTTTCTACATTTTGGCAGGCCTAAGATGCATTTTAAGGCCTTTTTTGGGCTGCCAACATTTTCTGAACTTTCAGGGGTGTAGAATGCATTTTGCGTGCCAAAAATATTTTTGGAAATTTCAGTGGTCTAGGATGCGGGTTAATGCCCCTTTCAGGCTGCAACTGTTTTTGGGACTTTCGGTGCTCTCTGACACTGTTTTTGGGCCACCAACATTTTCTGGACTTTAGGGGGTCTAGGATGCCTGTAAACACCTTTTTTGGGCTTCCAAAGTTTTCTACATTTTTGCAGGCCTAAGATGCATTTTAAGGCCTTTTTTGGGCTGCCAACATTTTCTGAACTTTCAGGGGTGTAGGATGCATTTTGCGTGCCAAAAATATTTTTGGAAATTTCAGTGGTCTAGGATGCGGGTTAATGCCCCTTTCGGGCTGCAACTGTTTTTGGGACTTCCAGTGCTCTCTGACACAGTTCTAGGGCCACCAACATTTTCTGGACTTTAGGGGGTCTAGGATGCCTTTACACCCCTTTTTTGGGCCTCCAAAGATTCAAGATATTTGCAGGCCTAAGATGCATTTTAAGGCCTTTTTTGGGCTGCCAACATTTTATGAACTTTCAGGAGTGTAGGATGCATTATTTGTGCCAAAATTATTTGTGGGGATTTTAGTGGTCTAGGATGCGGGTTAATGCCCCTTTCAGGCTGCAAATGTTTTTGGGACTTTCGGTGCTCTCTGACACTGTTTCTGGGCCACCAACATTTTCTGGACTTTAGGGGGTTTAGGATGCGTGTAAACCCTTTTTTTGGGCCTCCAAAGATTCAAGATATTTGCAGGCCTAAGATGCATTTTAAGGCCTTTTTTGGGCTGCCAACATTTTCTGAACTTTCAGGGGTGTAGGATGCATTTTGCGTGCCAAAAATGTTTTTGGAAATTTCAGTGGTCTAGGATGCGGGTTAATGCCCCTTTCGGGCTGCAACTGTTTTTGGGACTTCCAATGCTCTCTGACACAGTTCTAGGGCCACCAACATTTTCTGGACTTTAGGGGGTCTAGGATGCCTTTAAACCCCTTTTTTGGGCCTCCAAAGATTCAAGATATTTGCAGGCCTAAGATGCATTTTAAGGTCTTTTTTGGGCTGCCAACATTTTCTGAACTTTCAGGTGTGTAGGATGCATTTTTCAGGCCATTAATATTTTTGGAAATTTCAGTGGTCTAGGATGCGGGTTAATGCCCCTTTCAGGCTGCAACTGTTTTTGGGACTTTCAGAGCTCTCCGACACTGTTTTTGGGCCACCAACATTTTCTGGACTTTAGGGGGTCTAGGATGCCTTTACACCCCTTTTTTGGGCCTCCAAAGTTTTCTACATTTTTGCAGGCCTAAGATGCATTTTAAGGCCTTTTTTGTGCTGCCAACATTTTCTGAACTTTCAGGGGTGTAGGATGCATTTTGCGTGCCAAAAATATTTTTCGAAATTTCAGTGGTCTAGGATGCGGGTTAATGCCCCTTTCGGGCTGCAACTGTTTTTGGGACTTCCAGTGCTCTCTGACACAGTTCTAGGGCCACCAACATTTTCTGGACTTTAGGGGGTCTAGAATGCCTTTAAACCCCTTTTTTGGGCCTCCAAAGATTCAAGATATTTGCAGGCCTAAGATGCATTTTAAGGCCTTTTTTGGGCTGCCAACATTTTATGAACTTTCAGGAGTGTAGGATGCATTATTTGTGCCAAAATTATTTGTGGGGATTTTAGTGGTCTAGGATGCGGGTTAATGCCCCTTTCAGGCTGCAAATGTTTTTGGGACATTCAGAGCTCTCTGCCCTACTTTTTGGGCCACCAACATTTTCTGGACTTTAGGGTGTCTAGGATGCCTGCAAACCCCTTTTTTGGGCCTCCAAAACTTTTCTACATTTTTGCAGGCCTAAGATGCATTTTAAGGCCTTTTTTGGGCTGCCAACATTTTCTGATCTTTCCGGGGTGTAGGTTTTAGTGGTTTAGGATGCGGGTTAATGCCCCTTTCAGGCCGCAAATATCTTTGGGATATTCAGAGGTCTCTGGCACAGTTTTTAGGCCACCAACAATTTTTGGACTTTAGGGGGTCTAGGATGCCTGTAAACCCCTTTTTGGGCCTCCAAAGTTTTCAAGATTTTTGCAGGCCTAAGATGCATTTTAAGGCCTTATTTGGGCTGCCAACATTTTCTGAACTTTCAGGGGTGTAGGATGCATTTTTCATGCCAAAAGTATTTTTGGGAATTTCAGTGGTCTAGGATGCAGGTTAATGCCCCTTTCAGGCTGCAACTGTTTTTGGGACTTTGAGAGCTCTCTGACATTGTTTTTGGGCAACCAACATTTTCTGGACTTTAGGGGGTCTATGATACCTGTAAACCCCTTTTTTGGGCCTCCAAAGTTTTCTGCATTTTTGCAGGCCTAAAATGCATTTTAAGGCCTTTTTTGGGCTGCCAACATTTTCTGAACTTTCAGGGGTGTAGGATGCATTTTTCATGCCAAAAGTATTTTTGGGAATTTCAGTGGTCTAGGATGCAGGTTAATGCCCCTTTCAGGCTGCAACTGTTTTTGGGACTTTGAGAGCTCTCTGACATTGTTTTTGGGCAACCAACATTTTCTGGACTTTAGGGGGTCTATGATGCCTGTAAACCTCTTTTTTGGGCCTCCAAGGTTTTCTTCATTTTTGCAGGCCTAAGATGCACGTTAAGGCCTTTTTTGGGCTGCCAACATTTTCGGAACTTTCAGGGGTGTAGGATTCATTTTTCGGGCCATTATTATTTTTGGGAATTTCAGTGGTCTAGGATGCGGGTTAATGCCCCTTTCAGGCTGCAACTGTTTTTGGGACTTTCAGAGCTCTCTGACACTGTTTTTGGGCCACCAACATTTTCTGGACTTTAGGGGGTCTAGGATGCCTGTAAACCCCTTTTTTGGGCCTCCAAAGTTTTCTACATTTTGGCAGGCCTAAGATGCATTTTAAGGCCTTTTTTGGGCTGCCAACATTTTCTGAACTTTCAGGGGTGTAGAATGCATTTTGCGTGCCAAAAATATTTTTGGAAATTTCAGTGGTCTAGGATGCGGGTTAATGCCCCTTTCAGGCTGCAACTGTTTTTGGGACTTTCGGTGCTCTCTGACACTGTTTTTGGGCCACCAACATTTTCTGGACTTTAGGGGGTCTAGGATGCCTGTAAACACCTTTTTTGGGCTTCCAAAGTTTTCTACATTTTTGCAGGCCTAAGATGCATTTTAAGGCCTTTTTTGGGCTGCCAACATTTTCTGAACTTTCAGGGGTGTAGGATGCATTTTGCGTGCCAAAAATATTTTTGGAAATTTCAGTGGTCTAGGATGCGGGTTAATGCCCCTTTCGGGCTGCAACTGTTTTTGGGACTTCCAGTGCTCTCTGACACAGTTCTAGGGCCACCAACATTTTCTGGACTTTAGGGGGTCTAGGATGCCTTTACACCCCTTTTTTGGGCCTCCAAAGATTCAAGATATTTGCAGGCCTAAGATGCATTTTAAGGCCTTTTTTGGGCTGCCAACATTTTATGAACTTTCAGGAGTGTAGGATGCATTATTTGTGCCAAAATTATTTGTGGGGATTTTAGTGGTCTAGGATGCGGGTTAATGCCCCTTTCAGGCTGCAAATGTTTTTGGGACTTTCGGTGCTCTCTGACACTGTTTCTGGGCCACCAACATTTTCTGGACTTTAGGGGGTTTAGGATGCGTGTAAACCCTTTTTTTGGGCCTCCAAAGATTCAAGATATTTGCAGGCCTAAGATGCATTTTAAGGCCTTTTTTGGGCTGCCAACATTTTCTGAACTTTCAGGGGTGTAGGATGCATTTTGTGTGCCAAAAATGTTTTTGGAAATTTCAGTGGTCTAGGATGCGGGTTAATGCCCCTTTCGGGCTGCAACTGTTTTTGGGACTTCCAATGCTCTCTGACACAGTTCTAGGGCCACCAACATTTTCTGGACTTTAGGGGGTCTAGGATGCCTTTAAACCCCTTTTTTGGGCCTCCAAAGATTCAAGATATTTGCAGGCCTAAGATGCATTTTAAGGTCTTTTTTGGGCTGCCAACATTTTCTGAACTTTCAGGTGTGTAGGATGCATTTTTCAGGCCATTAATATTTTTGGAAATTTCAGTGGTCTAGGATGCGGGTTAATGCCCCTTTCAGGCTGCAACTGTTTTTGGGACTTTCAGAGCTCTCCGACACTGTTTTTGGGCCACCAACATTTTCTGGACTTTAGGGGGTCTAGGATGCCTTTACACCCCTTTTTTGGGCCTCCAAAGTTTTCTACATTTTTGCAGGCCTAAGATGCATTTTAAGGCCTTTTTTGTGCTGCCAACATTTTCTGAACTTTCAGGGGTGTAGGATGCATTTTGCGTGCCAAAAATATTTTTCGAAATTTCAGTGGTCTAGGATGCGGGTTAATGCCCCTTTCGGGCTGCAACTGTTTTTGGGACTTCCAGTGCTCTCTGACACAGTTCTAGGGCCACCAACATTTTCTGGACTTTAGGGGGTCTAGAATGCCTTTAAACCCCTTTTTTGGGCCTCCAAAGATTCAAGATATTTGCAGGCCTAAGATGCATTTTAAGGCCTTTTTTGGGCTGCCAACATTTTATGAACTTTCAGGAGTGTAGGATGCATTATTTGTGCCAAAATTATTTGTGGGGATTTTAGTGGTCTAGGATGCGGGTTAATGCCCCTTTCAGGCTGCAAATGTTTTTGGGACATTCAGAGCTCTCTGCCCTACTTTTTGGGCCACCAACATTTTCTGGACTTTAGGGTGTCTAGGATGCCTGCAAACCCCTTTTTTGGGCCTCCAAAACTTTTCTACATTTTTGCAGGCCTAAGATGCATTTTAAGGCCTTTTTTGGGCTGCCAACATTTTCTGATCTTTCCGGGGTGTAGGTTTTAGTGGTTTAGGATGCGGGTTAATGCCCCTTTCAGGCCGCAAATATCTTTGGGATATTCAGAGGTCTCTGGCACAGTTTTTAGGCCACCAACAATTTTTGGACTTTAGGGGGTCTAGGATGCCTGTAAACCCCTTTTTGGGCCTCCAAAGTTTTCAAGATTTTTGCAGGCCTAAGATGCATTTTAAGGCCTTATTTGGGCTGCCAACATTTTCTGAACTTTCAGGGGTGTAGGATGCATTTTTCATGCCAAAAGTATTTTTGGGAATTTCAGTGGTCTAGGATGCAGGTTAATGCCCCTTTCAGGCTGCAACTGTTTTTGGGACTTTGAGAGCTCTCTGACATTGTTTTTGGGCAACCAACATTTTCTGGACTTTAGGGGGTCTATGATGCCTGTAAACCCCTTTTTTGGGCCTCCAAAGTTTTCTGCATTTTTGCAGGCCTAAAATGCATTTTAAGGCCTTTTTTGGGCTGCCAACATTTTCTGAACTTTCAGGGGTGTAGGATGCATTTTTCATGCCAAAAGTATTTTTGGGAATTTCAGTGGTCTAGGATGCAGGTTAATGCCCCTTTCAGGCTGCAACTGTTTTTGGGACTTTGAGAGCTCTCTGACATTGTTTTTGGGCAACCAACATTTTCTGGACTTTAGGGGGTCTATGATGCCTGTAAACCTCTTTTTTGGGCCTCCAAGGTTTTCTTCATTTTTGCAGGCCTAAGATGCACGTTAAGGCCTTTTTTGGGCTGCCAACATTTTCGGAACTTTCAGGGGTGTAGGATTCATTTTTCGGGCCATTATTATTTTTGGGAATTTCAGTGGTCTAGGATGCGGGTTAATGCCCCTTTCAGGCTGCAACTGTTTTTGGGACTTTCAGAGCTCTCTGACACTGTTTTTGGGCCACCAACATTTTCTGGACTTTAGGGGGTCTAGGATGCCTGTAAACCCCTTTTTTGGGCCTCCAAAGTTTTCTACATTTTGGCAGGCCTAAGATGCATTTTAAGGCCTTTTTTGGGCTGCCAACATTTTCTGAACTTTCAGGGGTGTAGAATGCATTTTGCGTGCCAAAAATATTTTTGGAAATTTCAGTGGTCTAGGATGCGGGTTAATGCCCCTTTCAGGCTGCAACTGTTTTTGGGACTTTCGGTGCTCTCTGACACTGTTTTTGGGCCACCAACATTTTCTGGACTTTAGGGGGTCTAGGATGCCTGTAAACACCTTTTTTGGGCTTCCAAAGTTTTCTACATTTTTGCAGGCCTAAGATGCATTTTAAGGCCTTTTTTGGGCTGCCAACATTTTCTGAACTTTCAGGGGTGTAGGATGCATTTTGCGTGCCAAAAATATTTTTGGAAATTTCAGTGGTCTAGGATGCGGGTTAATGCCCCTTTCGGGCTGCAACTGTTTTTGGGACTTCCAGTGCTCTCTGACACAGTTCTAGGGCCACCAACATTTTCTGGACTTTAGGGGGTCTAGGATGCCTTTACACCCCTTTTTTGGGCCTCCAAAGATTCAAGATATTTGCAGGCCTAAGATGCATTTTAAGGCCTTTTTTGGGCTGCCAACATTTTATGAACTTTCAGGAGTGTAGGATGCATTATTTGTGCCAAAATTATTTGTGGGGATTTTAGTGGTCTAGGATGCGGGTTAATGCCCCTTTCAGGCTGCAAATGTTTTTGGGACTTTCGGTGCTCTCTGACACTGTTTCTGGGCCACCAACATTTTCTGGACTTTAGGGGGTTTAGGATGCGTGTAAACCCTTTTTTTGGGCCTCCAAAGATTCAAGATATTTGCAGGCCTAAGATGCATTTTAAGGCCTTTTTTGGGCTGCCAACATTTTCTGAACTTTCAGGGGTGTAGGATGCATTTTGCGTGCCAAAAATGTTTTTGGAAATTTCAGTGGTCTAGGATGCGGGTTAATGCCCCTTTCGGGCTGCAACTGTTTTTGGGACTTCCAATGCTCTCTGACACAGTTCTAGGGCCACCAACATTTTCTGGACTTTAGGGGGTCTAGGATGCCTTTAAACCCCTTTTTTGGGCCTCCAAAGATTCAAGATATTTGCAGGCCTAAGATGCATTTTAAGGTCTTTTTTGGGCTGCCAACATTTTCTGAACTTTCAGGTGTGTAGGATGCATTTTTCAGGCCATTAATATTTTTGGAAATTTCAGTGGTCTAGGATGCGGGTTAATGCCCCTTTCAGGCTGCAACTGTTTTTGGGACTTTCAGAGCTCTCCGACACTGTTTTTGGGCCACCAACATTTTCTGGACTTTAGGGGGTCTAGGATGCCTGTAAACCCCTTTTTTGGGCCTCCAAAGTTTTCTACATTTTTGCAGGCCTAAGATGCATTTTAAGGCCTTTTTTGGGCTGCCAACATTTTCTGAACTTTCAGGGGTGTAGGATGCATTTTGCGTGCCAAAAATATTTTTGGAACTTTCAGTGGTCTAGGATGCGGGTTAATGCCCCTTTCAGGCTGCAACTGTTTTTGGGACTTTCGGTGCTCTCTGACACTGTTTCTGGGCCACCAACATTTTCTGGACTTTAGGGGGTTTAGGATGCGTGTAAACCCTTTTTTTGGGCCTCCAAAGTTTTCTACATTTTTGCAGGCCTAAGATGCATTTTAAGGCCTTTTTTGGGCTGCCAACATTTTCTGAACTTTCAGGGGTGTAGGATGCATTTTGCGTGCCAAAAATATTTTTGGAAATTTCAGTGGTTAATGCCCCTTTCGGGCTGCAACTGTTTTTGGGACTTCCAGTGCTCTCTGACACAGTTCTAGGGCCACCAACATTTTCTGGACTTTAGGGGGTCTAGGATGCCTTTAAACCCCTTTTTTGGGCCTCCAAAGATTCAAGATATTTGCAGGCCTAAGATGCATTTTAAGGCCTTTTTTGGGCTGCCAACATTTTATGAACTTTCAGGAGTGTAGGATGCATTATTTGTGCCAAAATTATTTGTGGGGATTTTAGTGGTCTAGGATGCGGGTTAATGCCCCTTTCAGGCTGCAAATGTTTTTGGGACATTCAGAGCTCTCTGCCCTACTTTTTGGGCCACCAACATTTTCTGGACTTTAGGGTGTCTAGGATGCCTGCAAACCCCTTTTTTGGGCCTCCAAAACTTTTCTACATTTTTGCAGGCCTAAGATGCATTTTAAGGCCTTTTTTGGGCTGCCAACATTTTCTGATCTTTCCGGGGTGTAGGTTTTAGTGGTCTAGGATGCGGGTTAATGCCCCTTTCAAGCTGCAACTGTTTTTGGGACTTTCAGAGCTTTCTGACACTGTTTTTGGGCAGCCAACATTTTCTGGACTTTAGGGTGTCTAGGATGCCTGTACACCCCTTTTTTGGGCCTCCAAAGTTTTCAACATTTATGCAGGCCTAAGATGCATTTTAAGGCCTTTTTTGGGCTGCCAAAATTTTCTGAACTTTCAGCGGTGTAGGATGCATTATTTGTGGCAAAATTATTTTTGGGAATTTTAGTGGTCTATGATGCGGGTTAATGCCTCTTTCAGGCTGCAAATGTTTTTGAGACAATCAGAGCTCTCTGACACAGTTTTTGGGCAGCCAACATTTCCCGGACTTTAAGGGGTCTAGTAAGCCTGTACACCCCTTTTTTGGGCCTCCAAAGTTTTCAACATTTATGCAGGCCTAAGATGCATTTAAAGGCCTTTTTCGGGCTGCTAACATATTCTGAACTTTCCGGGGTATAGGATGCATTTTTCGGGCCATTAATATTTTTAGAAATTTCAGTGGTCTAGGATGCGGGTTAATGCCCCTTTCAGGCTCCAAATATCTTTGGGACATTCAGAGGTCTCTGGCACAGTTTTTAGGCCACCAACAATTTTTGGAATTTAGGGGGTCTAGGATGCCTGTAAACCCCTTTTTGGGCCTCCAAAGTTTTCTACATTTTTGCAGGCCTAAGATGCATTTTAAGGCCTTTTTGGGCTGCCAACATTTTCTGAACTTTCAGGGGTGTAGGATGCATTTTTCATGCCAAAAATATTTTTGGGAATTTCAGTGGTCTAGGATGCAGGTTAATGCCCCTTTCAGGCTGCAACTGTTTTTGGGACTTTGAGAGCTCTCTGACACTGTTTTTGGGCAACCAACATTTTCTGGACTTTAGGGGGTCTAGTATGCCTGTAAACCCCTTTTTGGGCCTCCAAAGTTTTCTACATTTTTGCAGGCCTAAGATGCATTTTAAGGCCTTTTTTGGGCTGCCAACATTTTCTGATCTTTCAAGGGTGTAGGTTTTAGTGGTCTAGGATGCGGGTTAATGCCTCTTTTAGGCTGCAAATGTTTTTGAGACATTCAGAGCTCTCTGACACAGTTTTTGGGCAACCAACATTTTCTGGACTTTAGGGGGTCTAGTATGCCTCTAAACCCCTTTTTTGGGCCTCCAAAACTTTTCTACATTTTTGCAGGCCTAAGATGCATTTTAAGGCCTTTTTTGGGCTGCCAACATTTTCTGATCTTTCCGGGGTGTAGGTTTTAGTGGTCTAGGATGCGGGTTAATGCCCCTTTAAGGCTGCAAATATCTTTGGGACATTCAGAGGTCTCTGGCATAGTTTTTAGGCCACCAACAATTTTTGGACTTTAGGGGGACCAGGATGCCTGTAAACCCCTTTTTTGGGCCTCCAAAGTTTTCAAGATTTCTGCAGGCCTAAGATGCATTTTAAGGCCTTTTTTGGGCTGCCAACATTTGCTGAACTTTCAGGGGTGTAGGATGCATTTTTCGTGCCATTAATATTTTTGGGAATTTCAGTGGTGTAGGATGCGGGTTAATGCACCTTTCAGGCTGCAAATATCTTTGGGACATTCAGAGGTCTCTGGCACAGTTTTAAGGCCACCAACAATTTTTGGACTTTAGGGGGTCTAGGATGCCTATAAACCCCTTTTTTGGGCCTCCAAAGTTGTCTACATTTTTGCAGGCCTAAGATGCATTTTAATGCCTTTTTTGTGCTGCCAACATTTTCTGAACTTTCAGGGGTGTAGGATGCATTTTTCATGCCAAAAATATTTTTGGGAATTTCAGTGGTCTAGGATGCAGGTTAATGCCCCTTTCAGGCTGCAACTGTTTGTGGAACTTTCAGAGCTTTCTGACACTGTTTTTGGGCAGCCAACATTTTCCAGACTTTAAGGGGTCTAGGATGCCTGTACACCCCTTTTTTGAGCCTCCAAAGTTTTCAACATTTATGCAGGCCTAAAATGCATTTTAAGGCCTTTTTTGGGCTGTCAACATTTTCTGAACTTTCTAGTGTATAGGATCCATTTTTCAGGCCATTCATATTTTTGGGGATTTCAGTGGTCTAGGATGCAAGGTAATGCCCCTTTCAGGCTGCAAATATTTTTGGGATATTCAGAGCTCTATGACACCGTTTTTAGGCCACCAACATTCTTTGGACTTTAGGGGGTCTAGGATGCCTGTAAACCCCTTTTTTGGGTCTCCAAAGTTTTCAAGATATTTGCAGGCCTAAGATGCATGTTAAGGCCGTTTTTGGGCTGCCAACATTTTCTGAACTTTCTGGTGTGTAGGATCCATTTTTCAGGCCATTCATATTTTTGGGAATTTCAGTGGTCTAGGATGCAAGTTAATGCCCCTTTCAGGCTGCAAATATTTTTGGGATATTCAGAGCTCTATGACACCGTTTTTGGGCAACCAACATTTTCTGGACTATAGGGGGTCTAGGATGCCTTTAAACCTCTTTTTTGGGCCTCCAAAGTTTTCTTCATTTTTGCATGCATGTTAAGGCCTTTTTTGGGCTGCCAACATTTTCGGAACTTTCAGGGGTGTAGGATGCATTTTTCGGGCCATTAATATTTTTGGGAATTTCAGTGGTCTAGGATGCGGGTTAATGCCCCTTTCAGGCTGCAAATATCTTTGGGACATTCAGAGCTCTCTGGCAGTTTTTCGGCAACCAACATTTTCTGGACTTTAGGGGGTGTAGGTTTTAGTGGTCTAGGATGTGTATTAATGCCCCTTTCAGGCTGCAAATATCTTTGGGACATTCAGAGGTCTCTGGCACAGTTTTTAGGCCACCAACAATTTTTGGACATTAGGGGGTCTAGGATGCCTGTAAACCCCTTTTGTGGGCCTCCAAAACTTTTCTACATTTTTGCAGTCCTAAGATGCATTTTAAAGCCTTTTTTGGGCTGCCAACATTTTCTGATCTTTCCGGGGTGTAGGTTTTAGTGGTCTAGGATGTGTATTAATGCCCCTTTCAGGCTGCAAATATCTTTGGGACATTCAGAGGTCTCTGGCACAGTTTTTAGGCCACCAACAATTTTTGGACATTAGGGGGTCTAGGATGCCTGTAAACCCCTTTTGTGGGCCTCCAAAGTTTTCAAGATTTTTGCAGGCCTAAGATGCATTTTAAGGCCTTTTTTGGGCTGCCAACATTTTCTGAACTTTCAGGGGTGTAGGATGCATTTTTCATGCCAAAAATATTTTTGGGAATTTCAGTGGTCTAGGATGCGGGTTAATGGCCCTTTCAGGCTGCAAGTATCTTTGGGACATTCAGAGGTATCTGGCACAGTTTTTAGGCCACCAACAGTTTTTGAACTTTAGGGGGTCTAGGATGCCTTTAAACCCCTTTTTTTGGGACTCCAAAGATTTCAAGATCTTGCAGGCGTAAAATGCATTTTAAGGCCTTTTTTGCGCTGCTAACATATTCTGAACTTTCAGGGGTGTAGGATGAATTTTTCGGGCCATTAATATTTTGGGAAATTTCAGTGGTCTAGGATGCGGGTTAATGCCCCTTTCAGGCTGCAAATGTTTTTGGGACATTCAGAGCTCTCTGGCCTAGTTCTTGGGCCACCAACATTCTCTGGACTTTAGGGGTCTAGTATGCCTGTAAACCCCTTTTTTGGGCCTCCAAAGTTTTCTACATTTTTGCAGGCCTAAGATGCATTTTACGGCCTTTTTTGGGCTGCCAACATTTTCTGATCTTTCAGGGGTGTAGGGTTTAGTGGTCTAGGATGCGGGTTAATGCCTCTTTTAGGCTGCAAATGTTTTTGAGACATTCAGAGCTCTCTGACACAGTTTTTGGGCAACCAACATTTTCTGGATTAGGGGGTCTAGTATGCCTGTAAACCCCTTTTTTGGGCCTCCAAAACTTTTCTACAATATTGCAGGCCTAAGAAGCATTTTAAGGCCTTTTTTGGGCTGCCAACATTTTCTGAACTTTCAGGGGTGTAGGATGCATTTTTCATTCCAAAAGTATTTTTGGGAATTTCAGTGGTCTAGGATGCAGGTTAATGCCCCTTTCAGGCTGCAACTGTTTTTGGGACTTTCAGAGCTCTCTGACACTGTTTTTGGGCCACCAACATTTTCTGGGGACATTCAGAGCTCTCTGACACTGTTTTTGGGCCACCAACATTTTCTGGACTTTAGGGGGTCTAGGATGCCTGTAAACCCCTTTTTTGGGCCTCCAAAGTTTTCTGCATTTTTGCAGGCCTAAAATGCATTTTAAGGCCTTTTTTGGGCTGCCAACATTTTCTGAACTTTCAGGGGTGTAGGATGCATTTTTCATGCCAAATGTTTTTTTGGGAATTTCAGTGGTCTAGGATGCAGGTTAATGCCCCTTTCAGGCTGCAACTGTTTTTGGGACTTTGAGAGCTCTCTGACATTGTTTTTGGGCAACCAACATTTTCTGGACTTTAGGGGGTCTATGATGCCTGTAAACCTCTTTTTTGGGCCTCCAAGGTTTTCTTCATTTTTGCAGGCCTAAGATGCACGTTAAGGCCTTTTTTGGGCTGCCAACATTTTCAGAACTTTCAGGGGTGTAGGATTCATTTTTCGGGCTATTATTATTTTTGGGAATTTCAGTGGTCTAGGATGCGGGTTAATGCCCCTTTCAGGCTGCAACTGTTTTTGAGACTTTCAGAGCTCTCTGACACTGTTTTTGGGCTACTAACATTTTCTGGACTTTAGGGGGTCTAGGATGCCTGTAAACTCCTTTTTTGGGCCTCCAAAGTTTTCTACATTTTTGCAGGCCTAAGATGTATTTTAAGGCCTTTTTTGGGCTGCCAACATTTTCTGAACTTTCAGGGGTGTAGGATGCATTTTGCGTGCCAAAAATATTTTTGGAAATTTCAGTGGTCTAGGATGCGGGTTAATGCCCCTTTCGGGCTGCAACTGTTTTTGGGACTTCCAGTGCTCTCTGACACAGTTCTAGGGCCACCAACATTTTCTGGACTTTAGGGGGTCTAGGATGCCTTTAAACCCCTTTTTTGGGCCTCCAAAGATTCAAGATATTTGCAGGCCTAAGATGCATTTTAAGGCCTTTTTTGGGTTGCCAACATTTTATGAACTTTCAGGAGTGTAGGATGCATTATTTGTGCCAAAATTATTTGTTGGGATTTTAGTGGTCTAGGATGCGGGTTAATGCCCCTTTCAGGCTGCAAATGTTTTTGGGACATTCAGAGGTCTCTGGCACAGTTTTTAGGCCACCAACAATTTTTGGACTTTAGGGGGTCTAGGATGCCTGTAAACCCCTTTTTTGGGCCTCCAAAGTTTTCTACATTTTTGCAGGCATAAGATGCATTTAAAGGCCTTTTTTGGGCTGTCAACATTTTCTGATCTTTCCGGGGTGTAGGTTTTAGTGGTTTAGGATGCGGGTTAATGCCCCTTTCAGGCTGTAAATATCTTTGGGACATTCAGAGGTCTCTGGCACAGTTTGTAGGCCACCAACAATTTTTGGACTTTAGGGGGTCTAGGATGCCTGTAAACCCCTTTTTTGGGCCTCCAAAGTTTTCTACATTTTTGCAGGCATAAGATGCATTTAAAGGCCTTTTTCGGGCTGCTAACATATTCGGAACTTTCAGGGTGTAGGATGCATTTTTCGGGCCATTAATATTTTTGGAAATTTCAGTGGTCTAGGATGCGGGTTAATGCCCCTTTCAGGCTGCAAATGTTTTTGGGACATTCAGAGCTCTCTGCCCTACTTTTTGGGCCACCAACATTTTCTGGACTTTAGGGTGTTTAGGATGCCTACAAACCCCTTTTTTGGGCCTCCAAAACTTTTCTACATTTTTGCAGGCCTAAGATGCATTTTAAGGCCTTTTTTGGGCTGCCAACATTTTCTGATCTTTCCGGGGTGTAGGTTTTAGTGGTTTAGGATGCGGGTTAATGCCCCTTTCAGGCTGCAAATATCTTTGGGACATTCAGAGGTCTCTGGCACAGTTTTTAGGCCACCAACAATTTTTGGACTTTAGGGGGTCTAGGATGCCTGTAAACCCCTTTTTTGGGCCTCCAAAGTTTTCAACATTTTTGCAGGCCTAAGATGCATTTTAAGGCCTTATTTGGGCTGCCAACATTTTCTGAACTTTCAGGGGTGTAGGATGCATTTTTCATGCCAAAAATATTTTTGGGAATTTCAGTGGTCTAGGATGCGGGTTAATGCCCCTTTCAGGCTGCAACTGTTTTTGGGACTTTCAGAGCTCTCTGACACTGTTTTTGGGCCACCAACATTTTCTGGACTTTAGGGGGTCTAGGATGCCTGTAAACCCCTGTTTTGGGCCTCCAAAGTTTTCTACATTTTTGCAGGCCTAAGATGTATTTTAAGGCCTTTTTTGGGCTGCCAATATTTTCTGATCTTTCAGGGGTGTAGGGTTTAGTGGTCTAGGATGCGGGTTAATGCCTCTTTTAGGCTGCAAATGTTTTTGAGACATTCAGAGCTCTCTGACACAGTTTTTGGGCAACCAACATTTTCTGGACTTTAGGGGGTCTAGTATGCCTGTAAACCCCTTTTTTGGGCCTCCAAAACTTTTCTACAATATTGCAGGCCTAAGAAGCATTTTAAGGCCTTTTTTGGGCCGCCAACATTTTCTGAACTTTCAGGGGTGTAGGATGCATTTTTCAGGGCATTAATATTTTTGGGAATTTCAGTGGTCTAGGATGCGGGTTAATGCCCCTTTCAGGCTCCAAATATCTTTGGGACATTCAGAGGTCTCTGGCACAGTTTTTAGGCCACCAACAATTTTTGGAATTTAGGGGGTCTAGGATGCCTGTAAACCCCTTTTTTGGGCCTCCAAAGTTTTCTACATTTTTGCAGGCCTAAAATGCATTTGAGGCCTTTTTTGGGCTGCCAACATTTTCTGAACCTTCAGGGGTGTAGGATGCATTTTTCATGCCAAAAGTATTTTTGGGAAATTCAGTGGTCTAGGATGCAGGTTAATGCCCCTTTCAGGCTGCAACTGTTTTTGGGACTTTCAGAGCTCTCTGACACTGTTTTTGGGCCACCAACATTTTCTGGGGACATTCAGAGCTCTCTGGCAGTTTTTGGGCCACCAACATTTTCTGGACTTTAGGGGGTCTAGGATGCCTATCAACCCCTTTTTTGGGCCTCCAAAGTTTTCTGCATTTTAGCAGGCCTAAAATGCATTTTAAGGCCTTTTTTGGGCTGCCAACATTTTCTGAACTTTCAGGGGTGTAGGATGCATTTTTCATGCCAAAAGTATTTTTGGGAATTTCAGTGGTCTAGGATGCAGGTTAATGCCCCTTTCAGGCTGCAACTGTTTTTGGGACTTTGAGAGCTCTCTGACATTGTTTTTGGGCAACCAACATTTTCTGGACTTTAGGGGGTCTATGATGCCTGTAAACCTCTTTTTTGGGCCTCCAAGGTTTTCTTCATTTTTGCAGGCCTAAGATGCACGTTAAGGCCTTTTTTGGGCTGCCAACATTTTCGGAACTTTCAGGGGTGTAGGATTCATTTTTCGGGCCATTATTATTTTTGGGAATTTCAGTGGTCTAGGATGCAGGTTAATGCCCCTTTCAGGCTGCAACTGTTTTTGGGACTTTGAGAGCTCTCTGACATTGTTTTTGGGCAACCAACATTTTCTGGACTTTAGGGGGTCTATGATGCCTGTAAACCTCTTTTTTGGGCCTCCAAGGTTTTCTTCATTTTTGCAGGCCTAAGATGCACGTTAAGGCCTTTTTTGGGCTGCCAACATTTTCGGAACTTTCAGGGGTGTAGGATTCATTTTTCGGGCCATTATTATTTTTGGGAATTTCAGTGGTCTAGGATGCGGGTTAATGCCCCTTTCAGGCTGCAACTGTTTTTGGGACTTTCAGAGCTCTCTGACACTGTTTTTGGGCCACCAACATTTTCTGGACTTTAGGGGGTCTAGGATGCCTGTAAACCCCTTTTTTGGGCCTCCAAAGTTTTCTACATTTTTGCATGCCTAAGATGCATTTTAAGGCCTTTTTTGGGCTGCCAACATTTTCTGAACTTTCAGGGGTGTAGGATGTATTTTGCGTGCCAAAAATATTTTTGGAAATTTCAGTGGTCTAGGATGCAGGTTAATGCCCCTTTCAGGCTGCAACTGTTTTTGGGACCTTCGGTGCTCTCTGACACTGTTTTTGGGCCACCAACATTTTCTGGACTTTAGGGGGTCTAGGATGCTTGTAAACCCCTTTTTTGGGCCTCCAAAGTTTTCTACATTTTTGCAGGCCTAAGATGCATTTTAAGGCCTTTTTTGGGTTGCCAAAATTTTCTGAACTTTCAGGGGTGTAGGATGCATTTTGCGTGCCAAAAATAATTTTGGAACTTTCAGTGGTCTAGGATGCGGGTTAATGCCCCTTTCGGGCTGCAACTGTTTTTGGGACTTCCAGTGCTCTCTGACACTGTTTCTGGGCCACCAACATTTTCTGGACTTTAGGGGGTCTAGGATGCGTGTAAACCCTTTTTTTGGGCCTCCAAAGTTTTCTACATTTTTGCAGGCCTACGATGCATTTTAAGGCCTTTTTTGGGCTGCCAAGATTTTATGAACTTTCAGGAGTGTAGGATGCATTATTTGTGCCAAAATTATTTGTGGGGATTTTAGTGGTCTAGGATGCGGGTTAATGCCCCTTTCAGGCTGCAAATGTTTTTGGGACATTCAGAGCTCTCTGCCCTACTTTTTGGGCCACCAACATTTTCTGGACTTTAGGGTGTCTAGGATGCCTGCAAACCCCTTTTTTGGGCCTCCAAAACTTTTCTACATTTTTGCAGGCCTAAGATGCATTTTAAGGCCTTTTTTGGGCTTCCAACATTTTCTGATCTTTCCGGGGTGTAGGTTTTAGTGGTTTAGGATGCGGGTTAATGCCCCTTTCAGGCTGCAAATATCTTTGGGATATTCAGAGGTCTCTGGCACAGTTTTTAGGCCACCAACAATTTTTGGACTTTAGGGGGTCTAGGATGCCTGTAAACCCCTTTTTTGGGCCTCCAAAGGTTTCAAGATTTTTGCAGGCCTAAGATGCATTTTAAGGCCTTATTTGGGCTGCCAACATTTTCTGAACTTTCAGGGGTGTAGGATGCATTTTTCATGCCAAAAGTATTTTTGGGAATTTCAGTGGTCTAGGATGCAGGTTAATGCCCCTTTCAGGCTGCAACTGTTTTTGGGACTTTGAGAGCTCTCTGACATTGTTTTTGGGCAACCAACATTTTCTGGACTTTAGGGGGTCTATGATGCCTGTAAACCCCTTTTTTGGGCCTCCAAAGTTTTCTGCATTTTTGCAGGCCTAAAATGCATTTTAAGGCCTTTTTTGGGCTGCCAACATTTTCTGAACTTTCAGGGGTGTAGGATGCATTTTTCATGCCAAAAGTATTTTTGGGAATTTCAGTGGTCTAGGATGCAGGTTAATGCCCCTTTCAGGCTGCAACTGTTTTTGGGACTTTGAGAGCTCTCTGACATTGTTTTTGGGCAACCAACATTTTCTGGACTTTAGGGGGTCTATGATGCCTGTAAACCTCTTTTTTGGGCCTCCAAGGTTTTCTTCATTTTTGCAGGCCTAAGATGCACGTTAAGGCCTTTTTTGGGCTGCCAACATTTTCGGAACTTTCAGGGGTGTAGGATTCATTTTTCGGGCCATTATTATTTTTGGGAATTTCAGTGGTCTAGGATGCGGGTTAATGCCCCTTTCACGCTGCAACTGTTTTTGGGACTTTCAGAGCTCTCTGACACTGTTTTTGGGCCACCAACATTTTCTGGACTTTAGGGGGTCTAGGATGCCTGTAAACCCCTTTTTTGGGCCTCCAAAGTTTTCTACATTTTTGCAGGCCTAAGATGCATTTTAAGGCCTTTTTTGGGCTGCCAACATTTTCTGAACTTTCAGGGGTGTAGGATGCATTTTGCGTGCCAAAAATATTTTTGGAAATTTCAGTGGTCTAGGATGTGGGTTAATGCTCCTTTCAGGCTGCAACTGTTTTTGGGACTTTCGGTGCTCTCTGACACTGTTTTTGGGCCACCAACATTTTCTGGACTTTAGGGGGTCTAGGATGCCTGTAAACCCCTTTTTTGGGCCTCCAAAGTTTTCTGCATTTTTGCAGGCCTAAGATGCATTTTAAGGCCTTTTTTGGGTTGCCAAAATTTTCTGAACTTTCAGGGGTGTAGGATGCATTTTGCGTGCCAAAAATAATTTTGGAACTTTCAGTGGTCTAGGATGCGGGTTAATGCCCCTTTCGGGCTGCAACTGTTTTTGGGACTTTCGGTGCTCTCTGACACTGTTTCTGGGCCACCAACATTTTCTGGACTTTAGGGGGTCTAGGATGCGTGTAAACCCTTTTTTTGGGCCTCCAAAGTTTTCTACATTTTTGCAGGCCTAAGATGCATTTTAAGGCCTTTTTTGTGCTGCCAACATTTTCTGAACTTTCAGGGGTGTAGGATGCATTTTGCGTGCCAAAAATATTTTTCGAAATTTCAGTGGTCTAGGATGCGGGTTAATGCCCCTTTCGGGCTGCAACTGTTTTTGGGACTTCCAGTGCTCTCTGACACAGTTCTAGGGCCACCAACATTTTCTGGACTTTAGGGGGTCTAGAATGCCTTTAAACCCCTTTTTTGGGCCTCCAAAGATTCAAGATATTTGCAGGCCTAAGATGCATTTTAAGGCCTTTTTTGGGCTGCCAACATTTTATGAACTTTCAGGAGTGTAGGATGCATTATTTGTGCCAAAATTATTTGTGGGGATTTTAGTGGTCTAGGATGCGGGTTAATGCCCCTTTCAGGCTGCAAATGTTTTTGGGACATTCAGAGCTCTCTGCCCTACTTTTTGGGCCACCAACATTTTCTGGACTTTAGGGTGTCTAGGATGCCTGCAAACCCCTTTTTTGGGCCTCCAAAACTTTTCTACATTTTTGCAGGCCTAAGATGCATTTTAAGGCCTTTTTTGGGCTGCCAACATTTTCTGATCTTTCCGGGGTGTAGGTTTTAGTGGTTTAGGATGCGGGTTAATGCCCCTTTCAGGCTGCAAAAATCTTTGGGATATTCAGAGGTCTCTGGCACAGTTTTTAGGCCACCAACAATTTTTGGACTTTAGGGGGTCTAGGATGCCTGTAAACCCCTTTTTTGGGCCTCCAAAGTTTTCAAGATTTTTGCAGGCCTAAGATGCATTTTAAGGCCTTATTTGGGCTGCCAACATTTTCTGAACTTTCAGGGGTGTAGGATGCATTTTTCATGCCAAAAGTATTTTTGGGAATTCCAGTGGTCTAGGATGCAGGTTAATGCCCCTTTCAGGCTGCAACTGTTTTTGGGACTTTGAGAGCTCTCTGACATTGTTTTTGGGCAACCAACATTTTCTGGACTTTAGGGGGTCTATGATGCCTGTAAACCCCTTTTTTGGGCCTCCAAAGTTTTCTGCATTTTTGCAGGCCTAAAATGCATTTTAAGGCCTTTTTTGGGCTGCCAACATTTTCTGAACTTTCAGGGGTGTAGGATGCATTTTTCATGCCAAAAGTATTTTTGGGAATTTCAGTGGTCTAGGATGCAGGTTAATGCCCCTTTCAGGCTGCAACTGTTTTTGGGACTTTGAGAGCTCTCTGACATTGTTTTTGGGCAACCAACATTTTCTGGACTTTAGGGGGTCTATGATGCCTGTAAACCTCTTTTTTGGGCCTCCAAGGTTTTCTTCATTTTTGCAGGCCTAAGATGCACGTTAAGGCCTTTTTTGGGCTGCCAACATTTTCGGAACTTTCAGGGGTGTAGGATTCATTTTTCGGGCCATTATTATTTTTGGGAATTTCAGTGGTCTAGGATGCGGGTTAATGCCCCTTTCAGGCTGCAACTGTTTTTGGGACTTTCAGAGCTCTCTGACACTGTTTTTGGGCCACCAACATTTTCTGGACTTTAGGGGGTCTAGGATGCCTGTAAACCCCTTTTTTGGGCCTCCAAAGTTTTCTACATTTTGGCAGGCCTAAGATGCATTTTAAGGCCTTTTTTGGG
The DNA here is from genome assembly GCF_040938575.1 of Ambystoma mexicanum. Lineage (NCBI taxonomy): Eukaryota > Metazoa > Chordata > Amphibia > Caudata > Ambystomatidae > Ambystoma > Ambystoma mexicanum. The sequence continues at coordinate 59,260,487 of NC_090938.1, forward strand.
CTGCCAACATTTTCTGAACTTTCAGGGGTGTAGAATGCATTTTGCGTGCCAAAAATATTTTTGGAAATTTCAGTGGTCTAGGATGCGGGTTAATGCCCCTTTCAGGCTGCAACTGTTTTTGGGACTTTCGGTGCTCTCTGACACTGTTTTTGGGCCACCAACATTTTCTGGACTTTAGGGGGTCTAGGATGCCTGTAAACACCTTTTTTGGGCTTCCAAAGTTTTCTACATTTTTGCAGGCCTAAGATGCATTTTAAGGCCTTTTTTGGGCTGCCAACATTTTCTGAACTTTCAGGGGTGTAGGATGCATTTTGCGTGCCAAAAATATTTTTGGAACTTTCAGTGGTCTAGGATGCGGGTTAATGCCCCTTTCGGTCTGCAACTGTTTTTGGGACTTTCGGTGCTCTCTGACACTGTTTCTGGGTCACCAACATTTTCTGGACTTTAGGGGGTCTAGGATGCGTGTAAACCCTTTTTTTGGGCCTCCAAAGTTTTCTACATTTTTGCAGGCCTAAGATGCATTTTAAGGCCTTTTTTGGGTTGCCAACATTTTCTGAACTTTCAGGGGTGTAGGATGCATTTTGCGTGCCAAAAATATTTTTGGAACTTTCAGTGGTCTAGGATGCGGGTTAATGCCCCTTTCGGTCTGCAACTGTTTTTGGGACTTTCGGTGCTCTCTGACACTGTTTCTGGGTCACCAACATTTTCTGGACTTTAGGGGGTCTAGGATGCGTGTAAACCCTTTTTTTGGGCCTCCAAAGTTTTCTACATTTTTGCAGGCCTAAGATGCATTTTAAGGCCTTTTTTGTGCTGCCAACATTTTCTGAACTTTCAGGGGTGTAGGATGCATTTTGCGTGCCAAAAATATTTTTGGAAATTTCAGTGGTCTAGGATGCGGGTTAATGCCCCTTTCGGGCTGCAACTGTTTTTGGGACTTCCAGTGCTCTCTGACACAGTTCTAGGGCCACCAACATTTTCTGGACTTTAGGGGGTCTAGGATGCCTTTAAACCCCTTTTTTGGGCCTCCAAAGATTCAAGATATTTGCAGGCCTAAGATGCATTTTAAGGCCTTTTTTGGCTGCCAACATTTTATGAACTTTCAGGAGTGTAGGATGCATTATTTGTGCCAAAATTATTTGTGGGGATTTTAGTGGTCTAGGATGCGGGTTAATGCCCCTTTCAGGCTGCAAATATCTTTGGGACATTCAGAGGTCTCTGGCACAGTTTTTAGGCCACCAACAATTTTTGGACTTTAGGGGGTCTAGGATGCCTGTAAACCCCTTTATTGGGCCTCAAACATTTTTCTACATTTTTGCAGGCGTAAAATGCATTTTAAGGCCTTTTTGGGCTGTCAACATTTTCTGAACTTTCCGGTGTGTAGGATCCATTTTTCGGGCCATTCATATTTTTGGGAATTTCAGTGGTCTAGGATGCAAGTTAATGCCCCTTTCAGGCTGCAAATGTTTTTGGGACATTCAGAGCTCTCTGACACAGTTTTTGGGCAGCCAAAATTTCCCGGACTTTAAGTGGTCTAGTAAGCCTGTACACCCCTTTTTGGGCCTCCAAAGTTTTCAACATTTATGCAGGCCTAAGATGCATTTAAAGGCCTTTTTCGGGCTGCTAACATATTCTGAACTTTCAGGGTGTAGGATGCATTTTTCGGGCCATTAATATTTTTGGAAATTTCAGTGGTCTAGGATGCGGGTAATGCCCCTTTCAGGCTACAAATGTTTTTGGGACATTCAGAGCTCTCTGGCCTAGTTTTTTGGCCACCAACTTTTTCTGGACTTTAGGGGGTCTAGGATGCCTATAAACCCCTTTTTTGGGTCTCCTAAGTTTTCTACATTTTTGCAGGCCCAAGATGCATTTTAAGGCCTTTTTTGGGCTGCCAACATTTTCTGATCTTTCAGGGGTGTAGGGTTTAGTGGTCTAGGATGCGGGTTAATGCCTCTTTTAGGCTGCAAATGTTTTTGAGACATTCAGAGCTCTCTGACACAGTTTTTGGGCAACCAACATTTTCTGGACTTTAGGGGGTCTAGTATGCCTGTAAACCCCTTTTTTGGGCCTCCAAAACTTTTCTACAATATTGCAGGCCTAAGATGCATTTTAAGGCCTTTTTTGGGCTGCCAACATTTTCTGAACTTTCAGGGGTGTAGGATGCATTTTTCGGGGCTTTAATATTTTTGGGAATTTCAGTGGTCTAGGATGCGGTTTAATGCCCCTTTCAGGCTCCAAATATCTTTGGGACATTCAGAGGTCTCTGGCACAGTTTTTAGGCCACCAACAATTTTTGGAATTTAGGGGGTCTAGGATGCCTGTAAACCCCTTTTTTGGGCCTCCAAAGTTTTCTACATTTTTGCAGGCCTAAGATGCACTGTTTTTGGGCCACCAACATTTTCTGGACTTTAGGGGGTCTAGGATGCCTGTAAACCCCTGTTTTGGGCCTCCAAAGTTTTCTACATTTTTGCAGGCCTAAGATGCATTTTAAGGCCTTTTTTTGGCTGCCAATATTTTCTGATCTTTCAGGGGTGTAGGGTTTAGTGGTCTAGGATGCGGGTTAATGCCTCTTTTAGGCTGCAAATGTTTTTGAGACATTCAGAGCTCTCTGACACAGTTTTTGGGCAACCAACATTTTCTGGACTTTAGGGGGTCTAGTATGCATGTAAACCCCTTTTTTGGGCCTCCAAAGTTTTCTACATTTTTGCAGGCCTAAAATGCATTTAAGGCCTTTTTTGGGCTGCCAACATTTTCTGAACCTTCAGGGGTGTAGGATGCATTTTTCATGCCAAAAGTATTTTTGGGAAATTCAGTGGTCTAGGATGCAGGTTAATGCCCCTTTCAGGCTGCAACTGTTTTTGGGACTTTCAGAGCTCTCTGGCACTGTTTTTGGGCCACCAACATTTTCTGGGGACATTCAGAGCTCTCTGGCAGTTTTTGGGCCACCAACATTTTCTGGACTTTAGGGGGTCTAGGATGCCTATCAACCCCTTTTTTGGGCCTCCAAAGTTTTCTGCATTTTTGCAGGCCTAAGATGCACGTTAAGGCCTTTTTTGGGCTGCCAACATTTTCGGAACTTTCAGGGGTGTAGGATTCATTTTTCGGGCCATTATTATTTTTGGGAATTTCAGTGGTCTAGGATGCGGGTTAATGCCCCTTTCAGGCTGCAACTGTTTTTGGGACTTTCAGAGCTCTCTGACATTGTTTTTGGGCAACCAACATTTTCTGGACTTTAGGGGTCTATGATGCCTGTAAACCTCTTTTTTGGGCCTCCAAGGTTTTCTTCATTTTTGCAGGCATAAGATGCACGTTAAGGCCTTTTTTGGGCTGCCAACATTTTCGGAACTTTCAGGGGTGTAGGATTCATTTTTCGGGCCATTATTATGTTTGGGAATTTCAGTGGTCTAGGATGCGGGTTAATGCCCCTTTCAGGCTGCAACTGTTTTTGGGACTTTCAGAGCTCTCTGACACTGTTTTTGGGCCACCAACATTTTCTGGACTTTAGGGGGTCTAGGATGCCTGTAAACCCCTTTTTTGGGCCTCCAAAGTTTTCTACATTTTTGCAGGCCTAAGATGCATTTTAAGGCCTTTTTTGGGCTGCCAACATTTTCTGAACTTTCAGGGGTGTAGGATGCATTTTGCGTGCCAAAAATATTTTTGGAAATTTCAGTGGTCTAGGATGCAGGTTAATGCCCCTTTCAGGCTGCAACTGTTTTTGGGACCTTCGGTGCTCTCTGACACTGTTTTTGGGCCACCAACATTTTCTGGACTTTAGGGGGTCTAGGATGCTTGTAAACCCCTTTTTTGGGCCTCCAAAGTTTTCTACATTTTTGCAGGCCTAAGATGCATTTTAAGGCCTTTTTTGGGTTGCCAAAATTTTCTGAACTTTCAGGGGTGTAGGATGCATTTTGCGTGCCAAAAATAATTTTGGAACTTTCAGTGGTCTAGGATGCGGGTTAATGCCCCTTTCGGGCTGCAACTGTTTTTGGGACTTCCAGTGCTCTCTGACACTGTTTCTGGGCCACCAACATTTTCTGGACTTTAGGGGGTCTAGGATGCGTGTAAACCCTTTTTTTGGGCCTCCAAAGTTTTCTACATTTTTGCAGGCCTACGATGCATTTTAAGGCCTTTTTTGGGCTGCCAACATTTTATGAACTTTCAGGAGTGTAGGATGCATTATTTGTGCCAAAATTATTTGTGGGGATTTTAGTGGTCTAGGATGCGGGTTAATGCCCCTTTCAGGCTGCAAATGTTTTTGGGACATTCAGAGCTCTCTGCCCTACTTTTTGGGCCACCAACATTTTCTGGACTTTAGGGTGTCTAGGATGCCTGCAAACCCCTTTTTTGGGCCTCCAAAACTTTTCTACATTTTTGCAGGCCTAAGATGCATTTTAAGGCCTTTTTTGGGCTGCCAACATTTTCTGATCTTTCCGGGGTGTAGGTTTTAGTGGTTTAGGATGCGGGTTAATGCCCCTTTCAGGCTGCAAATATCTTTGGGATATTCAGAGGTCTCTGGCACAGTTTTTAGGCCACCAACAATTTTTGGAATTTAGGGGGTCTAGGATGCCTGTAAACCCCTTTTTTGGGCCTCCAAAGTTTTCAAGATTTTTGCAGGCCTAAGATGCATTTTAAGGCCTTATTTGGGCTGCCAACATTTTCTGAACTTTCAGGGGTGTAGGATGCATTTTTCATGCCAAAAGTATTTTTGGGAATTTCAGTGGTCTAGGATGCAGGTTAATGCCCCTTTCAGGCTGCAACTGTTTTTGGGACTTTGAGAGCTCTCTGACATTGTTTTTGGGCAACCAACATTTTCTGGACTTTAGGGGGTCTATGATGCCTGTAAACCCCTTTTTTGGGCCTCCAAAGTTTTCTGCATTTTTGCAGGCCTAAAATGCATTTTAAGGCCTTTTTTGGGCTGCCAACATTTTCTGAACTTTCAGGGGTGTAGGATGCATTTTTCATGCCAAAAGTATTTTTGGGAATTTCAGTGGTCTAGGATGCAGGTTAATGCCCCTTTCAGGCTGCAACTGTTTTTGGGACTTTGAGAGCTCTCTGACATTGTTTTTGGGCAACCAACATTTTCTGGACTTTAGGGGGTCTATGATGCCTGTAAACCTCTTTTTTGGGCCTCCAAGGTTTTCTTCATTTTTGCAGGCCTAAGATGCACGTTAAGGCCTTTTTTGGGCTGCCAACATTTTCGGAACTTTCAGGGGTGTAGGATTCATTTTTCGGGCCATTATTATTTTTGGGAATTTCAGTGGTCTAGGATGCGGGTTAATGCCCCCTTCAGGCTTCAACTGTTTTTGGGACTTTCAGAGCTCTCTGACACTGTGTTTGGGCCACCAACATTTTCTGGACTTTAGGGGGTCTAGGATGCCTGTAAACCCCTTTTTTGGGCCTCCAAAGTTTTCTACATTTTTGCAGGCCTAAGATGCATTTTAAGGCCTTTTTTGGGCTGCCAACATTTTCTGAACTTTCAGGGGTGTAGGATGCATTTTGCGTGCCAAAAATATTTTTGGAAATTTCAGTGGTCTAGGATGCGGGTTAGTGCCCCTTTCAGGCTGCAACTGTTTTTGGGACTTTCGGTGCTCTCTGACACTGTTTCTGGGCCACCAACATTTTCTGGACTTTAGGGGGTCTAGGATGCGTGTAAACCCTTTTTTTGGGCCTCCAAAGTTTTCTACATTTTTGCAGGCCTAAGATGCATTTTAAGGCCTTTTTTGGGTTGCCAAAATTTTCTGAACTTTCAGGGGTGTAGGATGCATTTTGCGTGCCAAAAATAATTTTGGAACTTTCAGTGGTCTAGGATGCGGGTTAATGCCCCTTTCGAGCTGCAACTGTTTTTGGGACTTTCGGTGCTCTCTGACACTGTTTCTGGGCCACCAACATTTTCTGGACTTTAGGGGGTCTAGGATGCGTGTAAACCCTTTTTTTGGGCCTCCAAAGTTTTCTACATTTTTGCAGGCCTAAGATGCATTTTAAGGCCTTTTTTGTGCTGCCAACATTTTCTGAACTTTCAGGGGTGTAGGATGCATTTTGCGTGCCAAAAATATTTTTCGAAATTTCAGTGGTCTAGGATGCGGGTTAATGCCCCTTTCGGGCTGCAACTGTTTTTGGGACTTCCAGTGCTCTCTGACACAGTTCTAGGGCCACCAACATTTTCTGGACTTTAGGGGGTCTAGGATGCCTTTAAACCCCTTTTTTGGGCCTCCAAAGATTCAAGATATTTGCAGGCCTAAGATGCATTTTAAGGCCTTTTTTGGGCTGCCAACATTTTATGAACTTTCAGGAGTGTAGGATGCATTATTTGTGCCAAATTATTTGTGGGGATTTTAGTGGTCTAGGATGCGGGTTAATGCCCCTTTCAGGCTGCAAATGTTTTTGGGACATTCAGAGCTCTCTGCCCTCCTTTTTGGGCCACCAACATTTTCTGGACTTTAGGGTGTCTAGGATGCCTGCAAACCCCTTTTTTGGGCCTCCAAAACTTTTCTACATTTTTGCAGGCCTAAGATGCATTTTAAGGCCTTTTTTGGGCTGCCAACATTTTCTGATCTTTCCGGGGTGTAGGTTTTAGTGGTTTAGGATGCGGGTTAATGCCCCTTTCAGGCTGCAAATATCTTTGGGACATTCAGAGGTCTCTGGCACAGTTTTTAGGCCACCAACAATTTTTGGACTTTAGGGGGTCTATGATGCCTGTAAACCCCTTTTTTGGGCCTCCAAAGTTTTCTGCATTTTTGCAGGCCTAAAATGCATTTTAAGGCCTTTTTTGGGCTGCCAACATTTTCGGAACTTTCAGGGGTGTAGGATGCATTTTTCGTGCCATTAATATTTTTGGGAATTTCAGGGGTCTAGGATGCGGGTTAATGCACCTTTCAGGCTGCAAATGTTTTTGGGACATTCAGAGCTCTCTGTCCTACTTTTTGGGCCACCAACATTTTCTTGACTTTAGGGGGTCTAGGATGCCTGTAAACCCCTTTTTTGGGCCTCAAACATTTTTCTACATTTTTGCAGGCCTAAAATGCATTTTAAGGCCTTTTTGGGCTGTCAACATTTTCTGAACTTTCCGGTGTGTAGGATCCATTTTTCGGGCCATTCATATTTTTGCGAATTTCAGTGGTCTAGGATGCAAGTTAATGCCCCTTTCAGGCTGCAAATGTTTTTGGGACATTCAGAGCTCTCTGAGACAGTTTTTGGGCAGCCAACATTTCCCGGACTTTAAGTGGTCTAGTAAGCCTGTACACCCCTTTTTGGGCCTCCAAAACTTTTCTACAATATTGCAGGCCTAAGATGCATTTTAAGGCCTTTTTTGGGCTGCCAACATTTTCTGAACTTTCAGGGGTGTAGGATGCATTTTTCGGGGCTTTAATATTTTTGGGAATTTCAGTGGTCTAGGATGCGGTTTAATGCCCCTTTCAGGCTCCAAATATCTTTGGGACATTCAGAGGTCTCTGGCACAGTTTTTAGGCCACCAACAATTTTTGGAATTTAGGGGGTCTAGGAGGCCTGTAAACCCCTTTTTTGGGCCTCCAAAGTTTTCTACATTTTTGCAGGCCTAAGATGCACTGTTTTTGGGCCACCAACATTTTCTGGACTTTAGGGGGTCTAGGATGCCTGTAAACCCCTTTTTTGGGCCTCCAAAGTTTTATACATTTTTGCAGGCCTAAGATGCATTTTAAGGGCTTTTTTGGGCTGCCAACAATTTCTGAACTTTCAGGAGTGTAGGATGCATTTTTCGTGCCAAAAATATTTTTGCGAATTTCAGTGGTCTAGGATGCAGGTTAATGCCCCTTTCAGGCTGCAACTGTTTTTGGGACTTTCAGAGCTCTCTGACACTGTTTTTGGGCCACCAACATTTTCTGGACTTTAGGGGGTCTAGGATGCCTGTAAACCCCTTTTTTGGGCCTCCAAAGTTTTCTACATTTTTGCAGGCCTAAGATGCATTTTAAGGTCTTTTTTGGGCTGCCAACATTTTCTGAACGTTCAGGTGTGTAGGATGCATTTTTCAGGCCATTATTATTTTTGGAAATTTCAGTGGTCTAGGATGCGGGTTAATGCCCCTTTCAGGCTGCAACTGTTTTTGGGACTTTCGGTGCTCTCTGACACTGTTTCTGGGCCACCAACATTTTCTGGACTTTAGGGGGTCAAGGATGCCTGTAAACCCCTTTTTTGGGCCTCCAAAGTTTTCTACATTTTTGCAGGCCTAAGATGCATTTTAAGGCCTTTTTTGGGTTGCCAACATTTTCTGAACTTTCAGGGGTGTAGGATGCATTTTGCGTACCAAAAATATTTTTGGAACTTTCAGTGGTCTAGGATGCGGGTTAATGCCCCTTTCAGGCTACAAATGTTTTTGGGACTTTCGGTGCTCTCTGACACTGTTTCTGGGCCACCAACATTTTCTGGACTTTAGGGGTTCTAGGATGCGTGTAAACCCTTTTTTTGGGCCTCCAAAGTTTTCTACATTTTTGCAGGCCTAAGATGCATTTTAAGGCCTTTTTTGGGCTGCCAACATTTTCTGAACTTTCAGGGGTGTAGGATGCATTTTGCGTGCCAAAAATATTTTTGGAAATTTCAGTGGTCTAGGATGCGGGTTAATGCCCCTTTCGGGCTGCAACTGTTTTTGGGACTTCCAGTGCTCTCTGACACAGTTCTAGGGCCACCAACATTTTCTGGACTTTAGGGGGTCTAGGATGCCTTTAAACCCCTTTTTTGGGCCTCCAAAGATTCAAGATATTTGCAGGCCTAAGATGCATTTTAAGGCCTTTTTTGGGCTGCCAACATTTTATGAACTTTCAGGAGTGTAGGATGCATTATTTGTGCCAAAATTATTTGTGGGGATTTTAGTGGTCTAGGATGCGGGTTAATGCCCCTTTCAGGCTGCAAATGTTATTGGGACATTCAGAGCTCTCTGCCCTACTTTTTGGGCCACCAACATTTTCTGGATTTAAGGGGGTCTAGGATGCCTATAAACCCCTTTTTTGGGCCCCCAAAATGTTTCTACATTTTTGCAGGCCTAAGATGCATTTTAAGGCCTTTTTTGGGCTGCCAAAATTTTCTGAACTTTCAGCGGTGTAGGATGTATTATTTGTGGCAAAATTATTTTTGGGAATTTTAGTGGTCTATGATGCGGGTTAATGCCTCTTTCAGGCTGCAAATGTTTTTGAGACAATCAGAGCTCTCTGACACAGTTTTTGGGCAGCCAACATTTCCCGGACTTTAAGGGGTCTAGTAAGCCTGTACACCCCTTTTTTGGGCCTCCAAAGGTTTCAACATTTATGCAGGCCTAAGATGCATTTAAAGGCCTTTTTTGGGCTGCTAACATATTCTGAACTTTCCGGGGTGTAGGATGCATTTTTCAGGCCATTAATATTTTTAGAAATGTCAGTGGTCTAGGATGCAGGTTAATGCCCCTTTCAGGCTCCAAATATCTTTGGGACATTCAGAGGTCTCTGGCACAGTTTTTAGGCCACCAACAATTTTTGGAATTTAGGGGGTCTAGGATGCCTGTGAACCCCTTTTTGGGCCTCCAAAGTTTTCTACATTTTTGCAGGCCTAAGATGCATTTTAAGGCCTTTTTGGGCTTCCAACATTTTCTGAACTTTCAGGGGTGTAGGATGCATTTTTCATGCCAAAAATATTTTTGGGAATTTCAGTGGTCTAGGATGCAGGTTAATGCCCCTTTCAGGCTGCAACTGTTTTTGGGACTTCGAGAGCTCTCTGACACTGTTTTTGGGCAACCAACATTTTCTGGACTTTAGGGGGTCTAGTATGCCTGTAAACCCCTTTTTGGGCCTCCAAAGTTTTCTACATTTTTGCAGGCCTAAGATGCATTTTAAGGCCTTTTTTGGGCTGCCAACATTTTCTGATCTTTCAGGGGTGTAGGTTTTAGTGGTCTAGGATGCGGGTTAATGCCTCTTTTAGGCTGCAAATGTTTTTGAGACATTCAGAGCTCTCTGACACAGTTTTTGGGCAACCAACATTTTCTGGTCTTTAGGGGGTCTAGTATGCCTGTAAACCCCTTTTTTGGGCCTCCAAAGTGTTCTACATTTTTGCAGGCCTAAGATGCATTTTAAGGCCTTTTTTGGGCTGCCAACATTTTCTGAACTTTCAGGGGTGTAGGATTCATTTTTCGGGCCATTAATATTTTTGGAAATTACAGTGGTCTAGGATGCGGGTTAATGCCCCTTTCGGGCTTCAACTGTTTTTGTGACTTCCAGTGCTCTCTGACACAGTTCTAGGGCCACCAACATTTTCTGGACTTTAGGGGGTCTAGGATGCCTTTAAGCCCCTTTTTTGGGCCTCCAAAGTTTCAAGATATTTGCAGGCCTAAGATGCATTTTGAGGCCTTTTTGGGCTGCTAACATATTCTGAACTTTCAGGGGTGTAGGATGCATTTTTCAGGTAAAAAATATTGTTGGGAAATTCAGTGGTCTAGGATGCGGGTTAATGCCTCTTTCAGGCTGCAAATGTTTTTGAGACAATCAGAGCTCTCTGACACAGTTTTTGGGCAGCCAACATTTCCCGGACTTTAAGGGGTCTAGTAAGCCTGTACACCCCTTTTTTGGGCCTCCAAAAGTTTCAACATTTATGCAGGCCTAAGATGCATTTAAAGGCCTTTTTTGGGCTGCTAACATATTCTGAACTTTCCGGGGTGTAGGATGCATTTTTCAGGCCATTAATATTTTTAAAAACTTCAGTGGTCTAGGATGCGGGTTAATGCCCCTTTCAGGCTCCAAATATCTTTGGGACATTCAGAGGTCTCTGGCACAGTTTTTAGGCCACCAACAATTTTTGGAATTTAGGGGGTCTAGGATGCCTGTGAATCCCTTTTTGGGCCTCCAAAGTTTTCTACATTTTTGCAGGCCTAAGATGCATTTTAAGGCCTTTTTGGGCTTCCAACATTTTCTGAACTTTCAGGGGTGTAGGATGCATTTTTCATGCCAAAAATATTTTTGGGAATTTCAGTGGTCTAGGATGCGAGTTAATGCCCCTTTCAGGCTGCAAATGTTTTTGAGACATTCAAAGTTCTCTGTCCTACTTTTTGGGCCACCAACATTTTCTGGACTTTAGGGGGTCTAGTATGCCTGTGCACCCCTTTTTTGGGCCTCCAAGGTTTTCAACATTTATGCAGGCCCAAGATGCATTTTAAGGCCTTTTTTGGTCTGCCAATATTTTCTGATCTTTCAGGGGTGTAGGGTTTAGTGGTCTAGGATGCGGGTTAATGCCTCTTTTAGGCTGCAAATGTTTTTGAGACATTCAGAGCTCTCTGACACAGTTTTTGGGCAACCAACATTTTCTGGACTTTAGGGGGTCTAGTATGCCTGTAACCCCTTTTTTGGGCCTCCAAAATCTTTCTACATTTTTGCAGGCCTAAGATGCATTCTAAGGCCTTTTTGGGCTGCCAACATTTTCTGAACTTTCAGGGGTGTAGGATGCATTTTTCGTGCCAAAAATATGTTTGCGAATTTCAATGGTCTAGGATGCAGGTTAATGCCCCTTTCAGGCTGCAATTGTTTTTGGGACTTTCAGAGCTCTCTGACACTGTTTTTGGGCCACCAACATTTTCTGGACTTTAGGGAGGTCTAGGTGTCTGTAAACCCATTTTTGGGCCTCCAAAGTTTTCTACATTTTTGCAGGCCTAAGATGCATTTTAAGGCCTTTTTTGGGCTGTCAACATTTTCTGAACTTTCAGGGGTGTAGGATGCATTTTTCGGGGCATTAATATTTTTGGGAATTTCAGTGGTCTAGGATGTGGGTTAATGCCCCTTTCAGGCTCCAAATATCTTTGGGACATTCAGAGGTCTCTGGCACAGTTTTCAGGCCACCAGCAATTTTTGGAATTTAGGGGGTCTAGGATGCCTATAAACCTCTTTTTTGGGCCTCCAAAGTTTTCTACAATTTTGCAGGCCTAAGATGCATTTTAAGGCCTTTTTTTGGGCTGCCAACATTGTCTGATCTTCCAGGGGTGTAGGATGCATTATTTGTGCCAAAATTATTTTTGGGAATTTTAGTGGTTTAGGATGCGGGTTAATGCCTCTTTCGGGCTGCAAATGTTTTTGAGACATTCAGAGTTCTCTGACACAGTTTTTGGGCAGGAAACATTTTCCGGACTTTAAGGGGTCTAGTATGCCTGTGCACCCCTTTTTTGGGCCTCCAAAAAGTTTTCAACATTTATGCAGGCCTAAGATGCATTTTAAGGCCTTTTTTGGGCTGCCAACATTTTCCGAACTTTCAGGGGAGTAGGATGCATTTTTCGGGCCATTAATATTTTTGGAAATTTCAGTGGTCTAGGATGCGGGTTAATGCCCCTTTCAGGCTGCAAATGTTTTTGGGACATTCAAAGTTCTCTGTCCTACTTTTTGGGCCACCAACATTTTCTGGACTTTAGGGGGTCTTGTATGCCTGTGCACCCCTTTTTTGGGCCTCCAAGGTTTTCAACATTTATGCAGGCCCAAGATGCATTTTAAGGCCTTTTTTGGTCTGCCAATATTTTCTGATCTTTCAGGGGTGTAGGGTTTAGTGGTCTAGGATGCGGGTTAATGCCTCTTTTAGGCTGCAAATGTTTTTGAGACATTCAGAGCTCTCTGGCCTAGTTTTTGGGCCACCAACATTTTCTGGACTTTAGGGGGTCTAGTATGCCTGTAAACCCCTGTTTTGGGCCTCCAAAGTTTTCTACATTTTTGCAGGCCTAAGATGCATTTTAAGGCCTTTTTTGGTCTGCCAATATTTTCTGATCTTTCAGGGGTGTAGGGTTTAGTGGTCTAGGATGCGGGTTAATGCCTCTTTTAGGCTGCAAATGTTTTTGATACATTCAGAGCTCTCTGACACAGTTTTTGGGCAACCAACATTTTCTGGACTTTAGGGGGTCTAGTATGCCTGTAAACCCCTTTTTTGGGCCTCCAAAACTTTTCTACAATATTGCAGGCCTAAGAAGCATTTTAAGGCCTTTTTTGGGCTGCCAACATTTTCTGAACTTTCAGGAGTGTAGGATGCATTTTTCGTGCCAAAAATATGTTTGCGAATTTCAGTGGTCTAGGATGCAGGTTAATGCCCCTTTCAGGCTGCAACTGTTTTTGGGATTTTCAGAGCTCTCTGACACTGTTTTTGGGCCACCAACATTTTCTGGACTTTAGGGAGGTCTAGGTGTCTGTAAACCCATTTTGGGCCTCCAAAGTTTTCTACATTTTTGCAGGCCTAAAATGAATTTAAGGCCTTTTTTGGGCTGCCAACATTTTCGGAATTTTCAGGGGTGTAGGATGCATTTTTCGGGCCATTATTATTTTTGGGAATTTCAGTGGTCTAGGATGCGGGTTAATGCCCCTTTCAGGCTGCAAATATCTTTGGGATATTCAGAGCTATATGACACCGTTTTTAGGCCACCAACAATTTTTGGACTTTAGGGGGTCTAGAATGCCTTTAAACCCCTTTTTTGGGCCTCCAAAGTTTCAAGATATTTGCAGGCCTAAGATGCATTTTAAGGCCTTTTTTGGGCTGCCAACATTTTCTGAAATTTCAGGGGTGTAGGATGCATTTTTCGTGCCATTAATATTTTTGGGAATTTCAGTGGTCTAGGATGCGGGTTAATGCCCCTTTCATCCTGCAAATATCTTTGGGACATTCAGAGGTCTCTGGCACAGTTTTTAGACCACCAACAATTTTTGGACTTTAGGGGGTCTAGGATGCCTATAAACCTTTTTTTGGGCCTCCAAAGATTTCTACAATTTTGCAGGCCTAAGATGCATTTTAAGGCCTTTTTTGGGCTGCCAACATTTTCTGAACTTTCAGGGGTGTATGATGCATTTTTCATGCCAAAAATATTTTTGGGAATTTCAGTGGTCTAGGATGCGGGTTAATGGCCCTTTCAGGCTGCAAGTATCTTTGGGACATTCAGAGGTATCTGGCACAGTTTTTAGGCCACCAACAATTTTTGGACTTTAGGGGGTCTATGATGCCTGTAAACCCCTTTTTTTGGGACTCCAAAGATTTCAAGATCTTGCAGGCGTAAAATGCATTTTAAGGCCTTTTTTGGGCTGCTAACATATTCTGAACTTTCAGGGGTGTAGGATGCATTTTTCGGGCCATTAATATTTTGGGAAATTTCAGTGGTCTAGGATGCGGGTTAATGCCCCTTTCAGGCTGCAAATGTTTTTGGGACATTCAGAGCTCTCTGGCCTAGTTCTTGGGCCACCAACATTTTCTGGACTTTAGGGGTCTAGTATGCCTGTAAACCCCGTTTTTGGGCCTCCAAAGTTTTCTACATTTTTGCAGGCCTAAGATACATTTTACAGCCTTTTTTTGGGCTGCCAACATTTTCTGATCTTTCAGGGGTGTAGGGTTTAGTGGTCTAGGATGCGGGTTAATGCCCCTTTCAGGCTGCAACTGTTTTTGGGACTTTCGGAGCTCTCTGACACAGTTTTTGGGCCACCAACATTTTCTGGACTTTAGGGGGTCTAGGATGCCTGTAAACCTCTTTTTTGGCCCTCCAAAGTTTTCTTCATTTTTCCAGGCCTAAGATGCATGTTAAGGCCTTTTTTGGGCTGCCAACATTTTCTGAACCTTCAGGGGTGTAGGATGCATTTTTCATGCCAAAAGTATTTTTGGGAATTTCAGTGGTCTAGTATGCAGGTTAATGCCCCTTTCAGGCTGCAACTGTTTTTGGGACTTTGAGAGCTCTCTGACACTGTTTTTAGGCAACCAACATTTTCTGGACTTTAGGGGGTCTAGGATGCCTGTAAACCCCTTTTTTGGGCCTCCAAAGTTTTCTACATTTTTGCAGGCCTAAGATGCATTTTAAGGCCTTTTTTGGGCTGCCAACATTTTCTGAACTTTCAGGGGTGTAGATGCATTTTTCAGGCCATTAATATTTTTGGAAGTTTTAGTGGTCTAGGATGCGGGTTAATGCCCCTTTCAGGCTGCAACTGTTTTTGGGACTTTCAGAGCTCTCTGACACTGTTTTTGGGCCACCAACATTTTTTGGACCTTAGGGGGTCTAGGATGCCTGTAAACCCCTTTTTGGGGCCTCCAAGGTTTTCTACATTTTTGCAGGCCCAAGATGCATTTTAAGGCCTTTTTTGGGCTGCCAACAATTTCTGAACTTTCAGGGGTGTAGGACGCATTTTTCGTGACAAAAATATTTTAGCGAATTTCAGTGGTCTAGGATCCAGGTTAATAATGCCCCTTTCAGGCTGCAACTGTTTTTGGGACTTTCAGAGCTCTCTGACACTGTTTTTGGGCCACCAACATTTTCTGGACTTTAGGGGGTCTAGGATGCCTGTAAACCCCTTTTTCGGGCCTCCAAAGTTTTCTGCATTTTTGCAGGCCTAAGATGCATTTTAAGGCCTTTTTTGGGCTGCCAACATTTTCTGAACTTTCAGGGGTGTAGGATGCATTTTTCATGTAAAAAATATTGTTGGGAAATTCAGTGGTCTAGGATGCGTGTTAATGCCCCTTTCAGGCTGCAAATGTTTTTGGGACATTCAGAGCTCTCTGGCAGTTTTCGGGCCACCAACATTTTCTGGACTTTAGGGAGGTCTAGTACGCCTGTAAACCCCTTTTTTGGGCCTCCAAAGTTTTCTACATTTTTGCAGGCCTAAGGTGCATTTTAAGGCCTTTTTTGGGCTGCCAACATTTTCTGAACTTTCAGGGGTGTAGGGTTTAGTGGTCTAGGATGCGGGTTAATGCCTCTTTCAGGCTGGAAATGTTTTTGAGACATTCAGAGTTCTCTGACACAGTTTTTGGGCAGGCAACATTTTCCGGACTTTAAGGGGTCTAGTATGCCTGTGCACCCCTTTTTTGGGCCTCCAAAGTTTTCAACATTTATGCAGGCCTAAGATGCATTTTAAGGCCTTTTTTGGGCTGCCAACATTTTCTGAACTTTCAGGGGTGTAGGATGCATTTTTCATGCCAAAAACATTTTTGGGAATTTCAGTGGTCTAGGATGCAGGTTAATGCCCCTTTCAGGC
Organism: Ambystoma mexicanum; assembly: GCF_040938575.1. NCBI lineage: Eukaryota > Metazoa > Chordata > Amphibia > Caudata > Ambystomatidae > Ambystoma > Ambystoma mexicanum. The sequence goes on from NC_090938.1 coordinate 59,276,443, forward strand.
TGCAACTGTTTTTTGGACTTTCAGAGCTTTCTGACACTGTTTTTGGGCCACCAACATTTTCTGGACTTTAGGGGGTCTAGTATGCCTGTGCACCCCTTTTTTGGGCCTCCAAAGTTTTCAAGATTTATGCAAACCCAAGATGCATTTTAAGGCCTTTTTTGGGCTGTCAACATTTTCAGAACTTTCCGGTGTGTAGGATCCATTTTTCGGGCCATTCATATTTTTGGGAATTTCAGTGGTCTAGGATGCAGGTTAATGCCCCTTTCAGGCTGCAACTGTTTTTTGGACTTTCAGAGCTTTCTGACACTGTTTTTGGGCCACCAACATTTTCTGGACTTTAGGGGGTCTAGTATGCCTGTGCACCCCTTTTTTGGGCCTCCAAAGTTTTCAAGATTTATGCAGGCCCAAGATGCATTTTAAGGCCTTTTTTGGGCTGCCAACATTTTCTGAACTTTCAGGGGTGTAGGATGCATTATTTGTGGCAAAATTATTTTTGGGAATTTTAGTGGTCTATGATGCGGGTTAATGCCTCTTTCAGGCTGCAAATGTTTTTGAGACAATCAGAGCTCTCTGACACAGTTTTTGGGCAGCCAACATTTCCCAGACTTTAAGGGGTCTAGTAAGCCTGTACACCCCTTTTTTGGGCCTCCAAAGTTTTCAACATTTTTGCAGGCCTAAGATGCATTTTAAGGCCTTTTTTGGGCTGCCAACATTTTCTGAACTTTCAGCGGTGTACGATGCATTTTTTGGGCCATTAATATTTTTGGAAATTTCAGTGGTCTAGGATGCGGGCTAATGCCCCTTTCAGGCTGCAAATGTTTCTGGGACATTCAGAGCTCTCTGCCCTAGTTTTTGGGCCACCAACATTTTCTGGACTTTAGGGGGTCTAGGATGCCTGTAAACCCCTTTTTTGGGCCTCCAAAATTTTTCTACATTTTTGCAGGCCTAAGATGCATTTTAAGGCCTTTTTTGGGCTGTCAACATTTTCTGAACTTTCAGGCGTGTAGGATGCATTTTTCGGGCCATTAATATTTTTGGAAATTTCAGTGGTCTAGTATGCGGGTTAATGCCCCTTTCAGGCTGCAAATGTTTTTGGGACATTCAGAGCTCTCTGGCCTAGTTTTTGGGCCACCAACATTTTCTGGACTTTAGGGGGTCTAGTATGCCTGTAAACCCCTTTTTTGGGCCTCCAAAGTTTTCTACATTTTTGCAGGCCTAAGATGCATTTTAAGGCCTTTTTTGGGCTGCCAACATTTTCTGATCTTTCAGGGGTGTAGAGTTTAGTGGTCTAGGATGCGGGTTAATGCCTCTTTTAGGCTGCAAATGTTTTTGAGACATTCAGAGCTCTCTGGCCTAGTTTTTGGGCCACCAACATTTTCTGGACTTTAGGGGGTCTAGGATGCCTGTAAACCCCTTTTTTGGGCCTCCAAGGTTTTCTACATTTTTGCAGGCCCAAGATGCATTTTAAGGCCTTTTTTGGGCTGCCAACATTTTCTGAACTTTCAGGGGTGTAGGATGCATTTTGCGTGCCAAAAATATTTTTGGAAATTTCAGTGGTCTAGGATGCGGGTTAATGCCCCTTTCGGCTGCAACTGTTTTTGGGACTTCCAGTGCTCTCTGACACAGTTCTAGGGCCACCAACATTTTCTGGACTTTAGGGGGTCTAGGATGCCTTTAACCCCCTTTTTTGGGCCTCCAGAGTTTCAAGATATTTGCAGGCCTAAGATGCATTTTAAGGCCTTTTTTGGGCTGCCAACATTTTCTGAACTTTCAGGGGTGTAGGATGCATTTTTCATGTAAAAAATATTGTTGGGAAATTCAGTGGTCTAGGATGCGTGTTAATGCCCCTTTCAGGCTGCAAATGTTTTTGGGACATTCAGAGCTCTCTGGCAGTTTTCGGGCCACCAACATTTTCTGGACTTTAGGGAGGTCTAGTACGCCTGTAAACCCCTTTTTTGGGCCTCCAAAGTTTTCTACATTTTTGCAGGCCTAAGGTGCATTTTAAGGCCTTTTTTGGGCTGCCAACATTTTCTGATCTTTCAGGGGTGTAGGGTTTAGTGGTCTAGGATGCGGGTTAATGCCTCTTTCAGGCTGGAAATGTTTTTGAGACATTCAGAGTTCTCTGACACAGTTTTTGGGCAGGCAACATTTTCCGGACTTTAAGGGGTCTAGTATGCTTGTGCACCCCTTTTTTGGGCCTCCAAAGTTTTCAACATTTATGCAGGCCTAAGATGCATTTTAAGGCCTTTTTTGGGCTGCCAACATTTTCTGAACTTTCAGGGGTGTAGGATGCATTTTTCATGCCAAAAATATTTTTGGGAATTTCAGTGGTCTAGGATGCAGGTTAATGCCCCTTTCAGGCTGCAACTGTTTTTTGGACTTTCAGAGCTTTCTGACACTGTTTTTGGGCCACCAACATTTTCTGGACTTTAGGGGGTCTAGTATGCCTGTACACCCCTTTTTTGGGCCTCCAAAGTTTTCAACATTTATGCAGGCCCAAGATGCATTTTAAGGCCTTTTTTGGGCTGTCAACATTTTCAGAACTTTCCGGTGTGTAGGATCCATTTTTCGGGCCATTCATATTTTTGGGAATTTCAGTGGTCTAGGATGCAAGTTAATGCCCCTTTCAGGCTGCAAATATTTTTGGTATATTCAGAGCTCTATGACACCGTTTTTAGACCACCAACATTCTTTGGACTTTAGGGGATCTAGGATGCCTGTAAACCCCTTTTTTGGGCCTCCAAAGTTTTCAAGATTTTTGCAGGCCTAAGATGCATTTTAAGGCCTTTTTTGGGCTGCCAACATTTTCTGAACTTTCAGGGGTGTAGGATGCATTATTTGTGGCAAAATTATTTTTGGGAATTTTAGTGGTCTATGATGCGGGTTAATGCCTCTTTCAGGCTGCAAATGTTTTTGAGACAATCAGAGCTCTCTGACACAGTTTTTGGGCAGCCAACATTTCCCAGACTTTAAGGGGTCTAGTAAGCCTGTACACCCCTTTTTTGGGCCTCCAAAGTTTTCAACATTTTTGCAGGCCTAAGATGCATTTTAAGGCCTTTTTTGGGCTGCCAACATTTTCTGAACTTTCAGCGGTGTACGATGCATTTTTTGGGCCATTAATATTTTTGGAAATTTCAGTGGTCTAGGATGCGGGTTAATGCCCCTTTCGGCTGCAACTGTTTTTGGGACTTCCAGTGCTCTCTGACACAGTTCTAGGGCCACCAACATTTTCTGGACTTTAGGGGGTCTAGGATGCCTTTAACCCCCTTTTTTGGGCCTTCAGAGTTTCAAGATATTTGCAGGCCTAAGATGCATTTTAAGGCCTTTTTTGGGCTGCCAACATTTTCTGAACTTTCAGGGGTGTAGGATGCATTTTTCATGTAAAAAATATTGTTGGGAAATTCAGTGGTCTAGGATGCGTGTTAATGCCCCTTTCAGGCTGCAAATGTTTTTGGGACATTCAGAGCTCTCTGGCAGTTTTCGGGCCACCAACATTTTCTGGACTTTAGGGAGGTCTAGTACGCCTGTAAACCCCTTTTTTGGGCCTCCAAAGTTTTCTACATCTTTGCAGGCCTAAGGTGCATTTTAAGGCCTTTTTTGGGCTGCCAACATTTTCTGATCTTTCAGGGGTGTAGGGTTTAGTGGTCTAGGATGCGGGTTAATGCCTCTTTCAGGCTGGAAATGTTTTTGAGACATTCAGAGTTCTCTGACACAGTTTTTGGGCAGGCAACATTTTCCGGACTTTAAGGGGTCTAGTATGCTTGTGCACCCCTTTTTTGGGCCTCCAAAGTTTTCAACATTTATGCAGGCCTAAGATGCATTTTAAGGCCTTTTTTGGGCTGCCAACATTTTCTGAACTTTCAGGGGTGTAGGATGCATTTTTCATGCCAAAAATATTTTTGGGAATTTCAGTGGTCTAGGATGCAGGTTAATGCCCCTTTCAGGCTGCAACTGTTTTTTGGACTTTCAGAGCTTTCTGACACTGTTTTTGGGCCACCAACATTTTCTGGACTTTAGGGGGTCTAGTATGCCTGTACACCCCTTTTTTGGGCCTCCAAAGTTTTCAACATTTATGCAGGCCCAAGATGCATTTTAAGGCCTTTTTTGGGCTGTCAACATTTTCAGAACTTTCCGGTGTGTAGGATCCATTTTTCGGGCCATTCATATTTTTGGGAATTTCAGTGGTCTAGGATGCAAGTTAATGCCCCTTTCAGGCTGCAAATATTTTTGGTATATTCAGAGCTCTATGACACCGTTTTTAGACCACCAACATTCTTTGGACTTTAGGGGATCTAGGATGCCTGTAAACCCCTTTTTTGGGCCTCCAAAGTTTTCAAGATTTTTGCAGGCCTAAGATGCATTTTAAGGCCTTTTTTGGGCTGCCAACATTTTCTGAACTTTCAGGGGTGTAGGATGCATTATTTGTGGCAAAATTATTTTTGGGAATTTTAGTGGTCTATGATGCGGGTTAATGCCTCTTTCAGGCTGCAAATGTTTTTGAGACAATCGGAGCTCTCTGACACAGTTTTTGGGCAGCCAACATTTCCCAGACTTTAAGGGGTCTAGTAAGCCTGTACACCCCTTTTTTGGGCCTCCAAAGTTTTCAACATTTTTGCAGGCCTAAGATGCATTTTAAGGCCTTTTTTGGGCTGCCAACATTTTCTGAACTTTCAGCGGTGTACGATGCATTTTTTGGGCCATTAATATTTTTGGAAATTTCAGTGGTCTAGGATGCGGGTTAATGGCCCTTTCAGGCTGCAAGTATCTTTGGGACATTCAGAGGTATCTGGCACAGTTTTTAGGCCACCAACAATTTTTGGACTTTAGGGGGTCTATGATGCCTGTAAACCCCTTTTTTTGGGACTCCAAAGATTTCAAGATCTTGCAGGCGTAAAATGCATTTTAAGGCCTTTTTTGGGCTGCTAACATATTCTGAACTTTCAGGGGTGTAGGATGCATTTTTCGGGCCATTAATATTTTGGGAAATTTCAGTGGTCTAGGATGCGGGTTAATGGCCCTTTCAGGCTGCAAATGTTTTTGGGACATTCAGAGCTCTCTGGCCTAGTTCTTGGGCCACCAACATTTTCTGGACTTTAGGGGTCTAGTATGCCTGTAAACCCCTTTTTTGGGCCTCCAAAGTTTTCTACATTTTTGCAGGCCTAAGATACATTTTACGGCCTTTTTTTGGGCTGCCAACATTTTCTGATCTTTCAGGGGTGTAGGGTTTAGTGGTCTAGGATGCGGGTTAATGCCCCTTTCAGGCTGCAACTGTTTTTGGGACTTTCGGAGCTCTCTGACACAGTTTTTGGGCCACCAACATTTTCTGGACTTTAGGGGGTCTAGGATGCCTGTAAACCTCTTTTTTGGCCCTCCAAAGTTTTCTTCATTTTTCCAGGCCTAAGATGCATGTTAAGGCCTTTTTTGGGCTGCCAACATTTTCTGAACCTTCAGGGGTGTAGGATGCATTTTTCATGCCAAAAGTATTTTTGGGAATTTCAGTGGTCTAGTATGCAGGTTAATGCCCCTTTCAGGCTGCAACTGTTTTTGGGACTTTGAGAGCTCTCTGACACTGTTTTTGGGCAACCAACATTTTCTGGACTTTAGGGGGTCTAGGATGCCTGTAAACCCCTTTTTTGGGCCTCCAAAGTTTTCTACATTTTTGCAGGCCTAAGATGCATTTTAAGGCCTTTTTTGGGCTGCCAACATTTTCTGAACTTTCAGGGGTGTAGGATGCATTTTTCAGGCCATTAATATTTTTGGAAATTTCAGTGGTCTAGGATGCGGGTTAATGCCCCTTTCAGGCTGGAACTGTTTTTGGGACTTTCAGAGATCTCTGACACTGTTTTTGGGCCACCAACATTTTCTGGACTTTAGGGGGTCTAGGATGCCTGTAAACCCCTTTTTTGGGCCTCCAAAGTTTTCTGCATTTTTGCAGGCCTAAGATGCATTTTAAGGCCTTTTTTGGGCTGCCAACATTTTCTGAACTTTCAGGGGTGTAGGATGCATTTTTCATGTAAAAAATATTGTTGGGATATTCAGTGGTCTAGGATGCGTGTTAATGCCCCTTTCAGGCTGCAAATGTTTTTGGGACATTCAGAGCTCTCTGGCAGTTTTCGGGCCAAAAACATTTTCTGGACTTTAGGGAGGTCTAGTACGCCTGTAAACCCCTTTTTTGGGCCTCCAAAGTTTTCTACATTTTTGCAGGCCTAAGGTGCATTTTAAGGCCTTTTTTGGGCTGCCAACATTTTCTGATCTTTCAGGGGTGTAGGGTTTAGTGGTCTAGGATGCGGGTTAATGCCTCTTTCAGGCTGGAAATGTTTTTGAGACATTCAGAGTTCTCTGACACAGTTTTTGGGCAGGCAACATTTTCCGGACTTTAAGGGGTCTAGTATGCCTGTGCACCCCTTTTTTGGGCCTCCAAAGTTTTCAACATTTATGCAGGCCTAAGATGCATTTTAAGGCCTTTTTTGGGCTGCCAACATTTTCTGAACTTTCAGGGGTGTAGGATGCATTTTTCATGCCAAAAATATTTTTGGGAATTTCAGTGGTCTAGGATGCAGGTTAATGCCCCTTTCAGGCTGCAACTGTTTTTTGGACTTTCAGAGCTTTCTGACACTGTTTTTGGGCCACCAACATTTTCTGGACTTTAGGGGGTCTAGTATGCCTGTGCACCCCTTTTTTGGGCCTCCAAAGTTTTCAAGATTTATGCAGGCCCAAGATGCATTTTAAGGCCTTTTTTGGGCTGTCAACATTTTCAGAACTTTCCGGTGTGTAGGATCCATTTTTCGGGCCATTCATATTTTTGGGAATTTCAGTGGTCTAGGATGCAAGTTAATGCCCCTTTCAGGCTGCAAATATTTTTGGTATATTCAGAGCTCTATGACACCGTTTTTAGACCACCAACATTCTTTGGACTTTAGGGGATCTAGGATGCCTGTAAACCCCTTTTTTGGGCCTCCAAAGTTTTCAAGATTTTTGCAGGCCTAAGATGCATTTTAAGGCCTTTTTTGGGCTGCCAACATTTTCTGAACTTTCAGGGGTGTAGGATGCATTATTTGTGGCAAAATTATTTTTGGGAATTTTAGTGGTCTATGATGCGGGTTAATGCCTCTTTCAGGCTGCAAATGTTTTTGAGACAATCAGAGCTCTCTGACACAGTTTTTGGGCAGCCAACATTTCCCAGACTTTAAGGGGTCTAGTAAGCCTGTACACCCCTTTTTTGGGCCTCCAAAGTTTTCAACATTTTTGCAGGCCTAAGATGCATTTTAAGGCCTTTTTTGGGCTGCCAACATTTTCTGAACTTTCAGCGGTGTGCGATGCATTTTTTGGGCCATTAATATTTTTGGAAATTTCAGTGGTCTAGGATGCGGGCTAATGCCCCTTTCAGGCTGCAAATGTTTCTGGGACATTCAGAGCTCTCTGCCCTAGTTTTTGGGCCACCAACATTTTCTGGACTTTAGGGGGTCTAGGATGCCTGTAAACCCCTTTTTTGGGCCTCCAAAATTTTTCTACATTTTTGCAGGCCTAAGATGCATTTTAAGGCCTTTTTTGGGCTGTCAACATTTTCTGAACTTTCAGGCGTGTAGGATGCATTTTTCGGGCCATTAATATTTTTGGAAATTTCAGTGGTCTAGTATGCGGGTTAATGCCCCTTTCAGGCTGCAAATGTTTTTGGGACATTCAGAGCTCTCTGGCCTAGTTTTTGGGCCACCAACATTTTCTGGACTTTAGGGGGTCTAGTATGCCTGTAAACCCCTTTTTTGGGCCTCCAAAGTTTTCTACATTTTTGCAGGCCTAAATGCATTTTAAGGCCTTTTTTGGGCTGCCAACATTTTCTGATCTTTCAGGGGTGTAGAGTTTAGTGGTCTAGGATGTGGGTTAATGCCTCTTTTAGGCTGCAAATGTTTTTGAGACATTCAGAGCTCTCTGGCCTAGTTTTTGGGCCACCAACATTTTCTGGACTTTAGGGGGTCTAGGATGCCTGTAAACCCCTTTTTTGGGCCTCCAAAGTTTTCTACATTTTTGCAGGCCTAAGATGCATTTTAAGGCCTTTTTTGGGCTGCCAACATTTTCTGAACTTTCAGGGGTGTAGATGCATTTTTCAGGCCATTAATATTTTTGGAAATTTTAGTGGTCTAGGATGCGGGTTAATGCCCCTTTCAGGCTGCAACTGTTTTTGGGACTTTCAGAGCTCTCTGACACTGTTTTTGGGCCACCAACATTTTTTGGACCTTAGGGGGTCTAGGATGCCTGTAAACCCCTTTTTTGGGCCTCCAAGGTTTTCTACATTTTTGCAGGCCCAAGATGCATTTTAAGGCCTTTTTTGGGCTGCCAACATTTTCTGAACTTTCAGGGGTGTAGGATGCATTTTGCGTGCCAAAAATATTTTTGGAAATTTCAGTGGTCTAGGATGCGGGTTAATGCCCCTTTCGGCTGCAACTGTTTTTGGGACTTCCAGTGCTCTCTGACACAGTTCTAGGGCCACCAACATTTTCTGGACTTTAGGGGGTCTAGGATGCCTTTAACCCCCTTTTTTGGGCCTCCAGAGTTTCAAGATATTTGCAGGCCTAAGATGCATTTTAAGGCCTTTTTTGGGCTGCCAACATTTTCTGAACTTTCAGGGGTGTAGGATGCATTTTTCATGTAAAAAATATTGTTGGGAAATTCAGTGGTCTAGGATGCGTGTTAATGCCCCTTTCAGGCTGCAAATGTTTTTGGGACATTCAGAGCTCTCTGGCAGTTTTCGGGCCACCAACATTTTCTGGACTTTAGGGAGGTCTAGTACGCCTGTAAACCCCTTTTTTGGGCCTCCAAAGTTTTCTACATTTTTGCAGGCCTAAGGTGCATTTTAAGGCCTTTTTTGGGCTGCCAACATTTTCTGATCTTTCAGGGGTGTAGGGTTTAGTGGTCTAGGATGCGGGTTAATGCCTCTTTCAGGCTGGAAATGTTTTTGAGACATTCAGAGTTCTCTGACACAGTTTTTGGGCAGGCAACATTTTCCGGACTTTAAGGGGTCTAGTATGCTTGTGCACCCCTTTTTTGAGCCTCCAAAGTTTTCAACATTTATGCAGGCCTAAGATGCATTTTAAGGCCTTTTTTGGGCTGCCAGCATTTTCTGAACTTTCAGGGGTGTAGGATGCATTTTTCATGCCAAAAATATTTTTGGGAATTTCAGTGGTCTAGGATGCAGGTTAATGCCCCTTTCAGGCTGCAACTGTTTTTTGGACTTTCAGAGCTTTCTGACACTGTTTTTGGGCCACCAACATTTTCTGGACTTTAGGGGGTCTAGTATGCCTGTACACCCCTTTTTTGGGCCTCCAAAGTTTTCAACATTTATGCAGGCCCAAGATGCATTTTAAGGCCTTTTTTGGGATGTCAACATTTTCAGAACTTTCCGGTGTGTAGGATTCATTTTTCGGGCCATTCATATTTTTGGGAATTTCAGTGGTCTAGGATGCAAGTTAATGCCCCTTTCAGGCTGCAAATATTTTTGGTATATTCAGAGCTCTATGACACCGTTTTTAGACCACCAACATTCTTTGGACTTTAGGGGATCTAGGATGCCTGTAAACCCCTTTTTTGGGCCTCCAAAGTTTTCAAGATTTTTGCAGGCCTAAGATGCATTTTAAGGCCTTTTTTGGGCTGCCAACATTTTCTGATCTTTCAGGGGTGTAGAGTTTAGTGGTCTAGGATGCGGGTTAATGCCTCTTTTAGGCTGCAAATGTTTTTGAGACATTCAGAGCTCTCTGGCCTAGTTTTTGGGCCACCAACATTTTCTGGACTTTAGGGGGTCTAGGATGCCTGTAAACCCCTTTTTTGGGCCTCCAAGGTTTTCTACATTTTTGCAGGCCCAAGATGCATTTTAAGGCCTTTTTTGGGCTGCCAACATTTTCTGAACTTTCAGGGGTGTAGGATGCATTTTGCGTGCCAAAAATATTTTTGGAAATTTCAGTGGTCTAGGATGCGGGTTAATGCCCCTTTCGGCTGCAACTGTTTTTGGGACTTCCAGTGCTCTCTGACACAGTTCTAGGGCCACCAACATTTTCTGGACTTTAGGGGGTCTAGGATGCCTTTAACCCCCTTTTTTGGGCCTCCAGAGTTTCAAGATATTTGCAGGCCTAAGATGCATTTTAAGGCCTTTTTTGGGCTGCCAACATTTTCTGAACTTTCAGGGGTGTAGGATGCATTTTTCATGTAAAAAATATTGTTGGGAAATTCAGTGGTCTAGGATGCGTGTTAATGCCCCTTTCAGGCTGCAAATGTTTTTGGGACATTCAGAGCTCTCTGGCAGTTTTCGGGCCACCAACATTTTCTGGACTTTAGGGAGGTCTAGTACGCCTGTAAACCCCTTTTTTGGGCCTCCAAAGTTTTCTACATTTTTGCAGGCCTAAGGTGCATTTTAAGGCCTTTTTTGGGCTGCCAACATTTTCTGATCTTTCAGGGGTGTAGGGTTTAGTGGTCTAGGATGCGGGTTAATGCCTCTTTCAGGCTGGAAATGTTTTTGAGACATTCAGAGTTCTCTGACACAGTTTTTGGGCAGGCAACATTTTCCGGACTTTAAGGGGTCTAGTATGCTTGTGCACCCCTTTTTTGGGCCTCCAAAGTTTTCAACATTTATGCAGGCCTAAGATGCATTTTAAGGCCTTTTTTGGGCTGCCAACATTTTCTGAACTTTCAGGGGTGTAGGATGCATTTTTCATGCCAAAAATATTTTTGGGAATTTCAGTGGTCTAGGATGCAGGTTAATGCCCCTTTCAGGCTGCAACTGTTTTTTGGACTTTCAGAGCTTTCTGACACTGTTTTTGGGCCACCAACATTTTCTGGACTTTAGGGGGTCTAGTATGCCTGTACACCCCTTTTTTGGGCCTCCAAAGTTTTCAACATTTATGCAGGCCCAAGATGCATTTTAAGGCCTTTTTTGGGCTGTCAACATTTTCAGAACTTTCCGGTGTGTAGGATCCATTTTTCGGGCCATTCATATTTTTGGGAATTTCAGTGGTCTAGGATGCAAGTTAATGCCCCTTTCAGGCTGCAAATATTTTTGGTATATTCAGAGCTCTATGACACCGTTTTTAGACCACCAACATTCTTTGGACTTTAGGGGATCTAGGATGCCTGTAAACCCCTTTTTTGGGCCTCCAAAGTTTTCAAGATTTTTGCAGGCCTAAGATGCATTTTAAGGCCTTTTTTGGGCTGCCAACATTTTCTGAACTTTCAGGGGTGTAGGATGCATTATTTGTGGCAAAATTATTTTTGGGAATTTTAGTGGTCTATGATGCGGGTTAATGCCTCTTTCAGGCTGCAAATGTTTTTGAGACAATCAGAGCTCTCTGACACAGTTTTTGGGCAGCCAACATTTCCCAGACTTTAAGGGGTCTAGTAAGCCTGTACACCCCTTTTTTGGGCCTCCAAAGTTTTCAACATTTTTGCAGGCCTAAGATGCATTTTAAGGCCTTTTTTGGGCTGCCAACATTTTCTGAACTTTCAGCGGTGTACGATGCATTTTTTGGGCCATTAATATTTTTGGAAATTTCAGTGGTCTAGGATGCGGGTTAATGCCCCTTTCGGCTGCAACTGTTTTTGGGACTTCCAGTGCTCTCTGACACAGTTCTAGGGCCACCAACATTTTCTGGACTTTAGGGGGTCTAGGATGCCTTTAACCCCCTTTTTTGGGCCTTCAGAGTTTCAAGATATTTGCAGGCCTAAGATGCATTTTAAGGCCTTTTTTGGGCTGCCAACATTTTCTGAACTTTCAGGGGTGTAGGATGCATTTTTCATGTAAAAAATATTGTTGGGAAATTCAGTGGTCTAGGATGCGTGTTAATGCCCCTTTCAGGCTGCAAATGTTTTTGGGACATTCAGAGCTCTCTGGCAGTTTTCGGGCCACCAACATTTTCTGGACTTTAGGGAGGTCTAGTACGCCTGTAAACCCCTTTTTTGGGCCTCCAAAGTTTTCTACATCTTTGCAGGCCTAAGGTGCATTTTAAGGCCTTTTTTGGGCTGCCAACATTTTCTGATCTTTCAGGGGTGTAGGGTTTAGTGGTCTAGGATGCGGGTTAATGCCTCTTTCAGGCTGGAAATGTTTTTGAGACATTCAGAGTTCTCTGACACAGTTTTTGGGCAGGCAACATTTTCCGGACTTTAAGGGGTCTAGTATGCTTGTGCACCCCTTTTTTGGGCCTCCAAAGTTTTCAACATTTATGCAGGCCTAAGATGCATTTTAAGGCCTTTTTTGGGCTGCCAACATTTTCTGAACTTTCAGGGGTGTAGGATGCATTTTTCATGCCAAAAATATTTTTGGGAATTTCAGTGGTCTAGGATGCAGGTTAATGCCCCTTTCAGGCTGCAACTGTTTTTTGGACTTTCAGAGCTTTCTGACACTGTTTTTGGGCCACCAACATTTTCTGGACTTTAGGGGGTCTAGTATGCCTGTACACCCCTTTTTTGGGCCTCCAAAGTTTTCAACATTTATGCAGGCCCAAGATGCATTTTAAGGCCTTTTTTGGGCTGTCAACATTTTCAGAACTTTCCGGTGTGTAGGATCCATTTTTCGGGCCATTCATATTTTTGGGAATTTCAGTGGTCTAGGATGCAAGTTAATGCCCCTTTCAGGCTGCAAATATTTTTGGTATATTCAGAGCTCTATGACACCGTTTTTAGACCACCAACATTCTTTGGACTTTAGGGGATCTAGGATGCCTGTAAACCCCTTTTTTGGGCCTCCAAAGTTTTCAAGATTTTTGCAGGCCTAAGATGCATTTTAAGGCCTTTTTTGGGCTGCCAACATTTTCTGAACTTTCAGGGGTGTAGGATGCATTATTTGTGGCAAAATTATTTTTGGGAATTTTAGTGGTCTATGATGCGGGTTAATGCCTCTTTCAGGCTGCAAATGTTTTTGAGACAATCGGAGCTCTCTGACACAGTTTTTGGGCAGCCAACATTTCCCAGACTTTAAGGGGTCTAGTAAGCCTGTACACCCCTTTTTTGGGCCTCCAAAGTTTTCAACATTTTTGCAGGCCTAAGATGCATTTTAAGGCCTTTTTTGGGCTGCCAACATTTTCTGAACTTTCAGCGGTGTACGATGCATTTTTTGGGCCATTAATATTTTTGGAAATTTCAGTGGTCTAGGATGCGGGTTAATGGCCCTTTCAGGCTGCAAGTATCTTTGGGACATTCAGAGGTATCTGGCACAGTTTTTAGGCCACCAACAATTTTTGGACTTTAGGGGGTCTATGATGCCTGTAAACCCCTTTTTTTGGGACTCCAAAGATTTCAAGATCTTGCAGGCGTAAAATGCATTTTAAGGCCTTTTTTGGGCTGCTAACATATTCTGAACTTTCAGGGGTGTAGGATGCATTTTTCGGGCCATTAATATTTTGGGAAATTTCAGTGGTCTAGGATGCGGGTTAATGGCCCTTTCAGGCTGCAAATGTTTTTGGGACATTCAGAGCTCTCTGGCCTAGTTCTTGGGCCACCAACATTTTCTGGACTTTAGGGGTCTAGTATGCCTGTAAACCCCTTTTTTGGGCCTCCAAAGTTTTCTACATTTTTGCAGGCCTAAGATACATTTTACGGCCTTTTTTTGGGCTGCCAACATTTTCTGATCTTTCAGGGGTGTAGGGTTTAGTGGTCTAGGATGCGGGTTAATGCCCCTTTCAGGCTGCAACTGTTTTTGGGACTTTCGGAGCTCTCTGACACAGTTTTTGGGCCACCAACATTTTCTGGACTTTAGGGGGTCTAGGATGCCTGTAAACCTCTTTTTTGGCCCTCCAAAGTTTTCTTCATTTTTCCAGGCCTAAGATGCATGTTAAGGCCTTTTTTGGGCTGCCAACATTTTCTGAACCTTCAGGGGTGTAGGATGCATTTTTCATGCCAAAAGTATTTTTGGGAATTTCAGTGGTCTAGTATGCAGGTTAATGCCCCTTTCAGGCTGCAACTGTTTTTGGGACTTTGAGAGCTCTCTGACACTGTTTTTGGGCAACCAACATTTTCTGGACTTTAGGGGGTCTAGGATGCCTGTAAACCCCTTTTTTGGGCCTCCAAAGTTTTCTACATTTTTGCAGGCCTAAGATGCATTTTAAGGCCTTTTTTGGGCTGCCAACATTTTCTGAACTTTCAGGGGTGTAGGATGCATTTTTCAGGCCATTAATATTTTTGGAAATTTCAGTGGTCTAGGATGCGGGTTAATGCCCCTTTCAGGCTGGAACTGTTTTTGGGACTTTCAGAGATCTCTGACACTGTTTTTGGGCCACCAACATTTTCTGGACTTTAGGGGGTCTAGGATGCCTGTAAACCCCTTTTTTGGGCCTCCAAAGTTTTCTGCATTTTTGCAGGCCTAAGATGCATTTTAAGGCCTTTTTTGGGCTGCCAACATTTTCTGAACTTTCAGGGGTGTAGGATGCATTTTTCATGTAAAAAATATTGTTGGGATATTCAGTGGTCTAGGATGCGTGTTAATGCCCCTTTCAGGCTGCAAATGTTTTTGGGACATTCAGAGCTCTCTGGCAGTTTTCGGGCCAAAAACATTTTCTGGACTTTAGGGAGGTCTAGTACGCCTGTAAACCCCTTTTTTGGGCCTCCAAAGTTTTCTACATTTTTGCAGGCCTAAGGTGCATTTTAAGGCCTTTTTTGGGCTGCCAACATTTTCTGATCTTTCAGGGGTGTAGGGTTTAGTGGTCTAGGATGCGGGTTAATGCCTCTTTCAGGCTGGAAATGTTTTTGAGACATTCAGAGTTCTCTGACACAGTTTTTGGGCAGGCAACATTTTCCGGACTTTAAGGGGTCTAGTATGCCTGTGCACCCCTTTTTTGGGCCTCCAAAGTTTTCAACATTTATGCAGGCCTAAGATGCATTTTAAGGCCTTTTTTGGGCTGCCAACATTTTCTGAACTTTCAGGGGTGTAGGATGCATTTTTCATGCCAAAAATATTTTTGGGAATTTCAGTGGTCTAGGATGCAGGTTAATGCCCCTTTCAGGCTGCAACTGTTTTTTGGACTTTCAGAGCTTTCTGACACTGTTTTTGGGCCACCAACATTTTCTGGACTTTAGGGGGTCTAGTATGCCTGTGCACCCCTTTTTTGGGCCTCCAAAGTTTTCAAGATTTATGCAGGCCCAAGATGCATTTTAAGGCCTTTTTTGGGCTGTCAACATTTTCAGAACTTTCCGGTGTGTAGGATCCATTTTTCGGGCCATTCATATTTTTGGGAATTTCAGTGGTCTAGGATGCAAGTTAATGCCCCTTTCAGGCTGCAAATATTTTTGGTATATTCAGAGCTCTATGACACCGTTTTTAGACCACCAACATTCTTTGGACTTTAGGGGATCTAGGATGCCTGTAAACCCCTTTTTTGGGCCTCCAAAGTTTTCAAGATTTTTGCAGGCCTAAGATGCATTTTAAGGCCTTTTTTGGGCTGCCAACATTTTCTGAACTTTCAGGGGTGTAGGATGCATTATTTGTGGCAAAATTATTTTTGGGAATTTTAGTGGTCTATGATGCGGGTTAATGCCTCTTTCAGGCTGCAAATGTTTTTGAGACAATCAGAGCTCTCTGACACAGTTTTTGGGCAGCCAACATTTCCCAGACTTTAAGGGGTCTAGTAAGCCTGTACACCCCTTTTTTGGGCCTCCAAAGTTTTCAACATTTTTGCAGGCCTAAGATGCATTTTAAGGCCTTTTTTGGGCTGCCAACATTTTCTGAACTTTCAGCGGTGTGCGATGCATTTTTTGGGCCATTAATATTTTTGGAAATTTCAGTGGTCTAGGATGCGGGCTAATGCCCCTTTCAGGCTGCAAATGTTTCTGGGACATTCAGAGCTCTCTGCCCTAGTTTTTGGGCCACCAACATTTTCTGGACTTTAGGGGGTCTAGGATGCCTGTAAACCCCTTTTTTGGGCCTCCAAAATTTTTCTACATTTTTGCAGGCCTAAGATGCATTTTAAGGCCTTTTTTGGGCTGTCAACATTTTCTGAACTTTCAGGCGTGTAGGATGCATTTTTCGGGCCATTAATATTTTTGGAAATTTCAGTGGTCTAGTATGCGGGTTAATGCCCCTTTCAGGCTGCAAATGTTTTTGGGACATTCAGAGCTCTCTGGCCTAGTTTTTGGGCCACCAACATTTTCTGGACTTTAGGGGGTCTAGTATGCCTGTAAACCCCTTTTTTGGGCCTCCAAAGTTTTCTACATTTTTGCAGGCCTAAATGCATTTTAAGGCCTTTTTTGGGCTGCCAACATTTTCTGATCTTTCAGGGGTGTAGAGTTTAGTGGTCTAGGATGTGGGTTAATGCCTCTTTTAGGCTGCAAATGTTTTTGAGACATTCAGAGCTCTCTGGCCTAGTTTTTGGGCCACCAACATTTTCTGGACTTTAGGGGGTCTAGGATGCCTGTAAACCCCTTTTTTGGGCCTCCAAAGTTTTCTACATTTTTGCAGGCCTAAGATGCATTTTAAGGCCTTTTTTGGGCTGCCAACATTTTCTGAACTTTCAGGGGTGTAGATGCATTTTTCAGGCCATTAATATTTTTGGAAATTTTAGTGGTCTAGGATGCGGGTTAATGCCCCTTTCAGGCTGCAACTGTTTTTGGGACTTTCAGAGCTCTCTGACACTGTTTTTGGGCCACCAACATTTTTTGGACCTTAGGGGGTCTAGGATGCCTGTAAACCCCTTTTTTGGGCCTCCAAGGTTTTCTACATTTTTGCAGGCCCAAGATGCATTTTAAGGCCTTTTTTGGGCTGCCAACATTTTCTGAACTTTCAGGGGTGTAGGATGCATTTTGCGTGCCAAAAATATTTTTGGAAATTTCAGTGGTCTAGGATGCGGGTTAATGCCCCTTTCGGCTGCAACTGTTTTTGGGACTTCCAGTGCTCTCTGACACAGTTCTAGGGCCACCAACATTTTCTGGACTTTAGGGGGTCTAGGATGCCTTTAACCCCCTTTTTTGGGCCTCCAGAGTTTCAAGATATTTGCAGGCCTAAGATGCATTTTAAGGCCTTTTTTGGGCTGCCAACATTTTCTGAACTTTCAGGGGTGTAGGATGCATTTTTCATGTAAAAAATATTGTTGGGAAATTCAGTGGTCTAGGATGCGTGTTAATGCCCCTTTCAGGCTGCAAATGTTTTTGGGACATTCAGAGCTCTCTGGCAGTTTTCGGGCCACCAACATTTTCTGGACTTTAGGGAGGTCTAGTACGCCTGTAAACCCCTTTTTTGGGCCTCCAAAGTTTTCTACATTTTTGCAGGCCTAAGGTGCATTTTAAGGCCTTTTTTGGGCTGCCAACATTTTCTGATCTTTCAGGGGTGTAGGGTTTAGTGGTCTAGGATGCGGGTTAATGCCTCTTTCAGGCTGGAAATGTTTTTGAGACATTCAGAGTTCTCTGACACAGTTTTTGGGCAGGCAACATTTTCCGGACTTTAAGGGGTCTAGTATGCTTGTGCACCCCTTTTTTGAGCCTCCAAAGTTTTCAACATTTATGCAGGCCTAAGATGCATTTTAAGGCCTTTTTTGGGCTGCCAGCATTTTCTGAACTTTCAGGGGTGTAGGATGCATTTTTCATGCCAAAAATATTTTTGGGAATTTCAGTGGTCTAGGATGCAGGTTAATGCCCCTTTCAGGCTGCAACTGTTTTTTGGACTTTCAGAGCTTTCTGACACTGTTTTTGGGCCACCAACATTTTCTGGACTTTAGGGGGTCTAGTATGCCTGTACACCCCTTTTTTGGGCCTCCAAAGTTTTCAACATTTATGCAGGCCCAAGATGCATTTTAAGGCCTTTTTTGGGATGTCAACATTTTCAGAACTTTCCGGTGTGTAGGATTCATTTTTCGGGCCATTCATATTTTTGGGAATTTCAGTGGTCTAGGATGCAAGTTAATGCCCCTTTCAGGCTGCAAATATTTTTGGTATATTCAGAGCTCTATGACACCGTTTTTAGACCACCAACATTCTTTGGACTTTAGGGGATCTAGGATGCCTGTAAACCCCTTTTTTGGGCCTCCAAAGTTTTCAAGATTTTTGCAGGCCTAAGATGCATTTTAAGGCCTTTTTTGGGCTGCCAACATTTTCTGAACTTTCAGGGGTGTAGGATGCATTATTTGTGGCAAAATTATTTTTGGGAATTTTAGTGGTCTATGATGCGGGTTAATGCCTCTTTCAGGCTGCAAATGTTTTTGAGACAATCAGAGCTCTCTGACACAGTTTTTGGGCAGCCAACATTTCCCAGACTTTAAGGGGTCTAGTAAGCCTGTACACCCCTTTTTTGGGCCTCCAAAGTTTTCAACATTTTTGCAGGCCTAAGATGCATTTTAAGGCCTTTTTTGGGCTGCCAACATTTTCTGAACTTTCAGCGGTGTACGATGCATTTTTTGGGCCATTAATATTTTTGGAAATTTCAGTGGTCTAGGATGCGGGCTAATGCCCCTTTCAGGCTGCAAATGTTTCTGGGACATTCAGAGCTCTCTGCCCTAGTTTTTGGGCCACCAACATTTTCTGGACTTTAGGGGGTCTAGGATGCCTGTAAACCCCTTTTTTGGGCCTCCAAAATTTTTCTACATTTTTGCAGGCCTAAGATGCATTTTAAGGCCTTTTTTGGGCTGTCAACATTTTCTGAACTTTCAGGCGTGTAGGAAGCATTTTTCGGGCCATTAATATTTTTGGAAATTTCAGTGGTCTAGTATGCGGGTTAATGCCCCTTTCAGGCTGCAAATGTTTTTGGGACATTCAGAGCTCTCTGGCCTAGTTTTTGGGCCACCAACATTTTCTGGACTTTAGGGGGTCTAGTATGCCTGTAAACCCCTTTTTTGGGCCTCCAAAGTTTTCTACATTTTTGCAGGCCTAAGATGCATTTTAAGGCCTTTTTTGGGCTGCCAACATTTTCTGATCTTTCAGGGGTGTAGAGTTTAGTGGTCTAGGATGCGGGTTAATGCCTCTTTTAGGCTGCAAATGTTTTTGAGACATTCAGAGCTCTCTGACACAGTTTTTGGGCAACCAACATTTTCTGGACTTTAGGGGGTCTAGTATGCCTGTAAACCCCTTTTTTGGGCCTCCAAAACTTTTCTACAATATTGCAGGCCTAAGAAGCATTGTAAGGCCTTTTTTGGGCTGCCAACATTTTCTGAACTTTCAGGAGTGTAGGATGCATTTTTCGTGCCAAAAATATGTTTGCGAAATTCAGTGGTCTAGGATGCAGGTTAATGCCCCTTTCAGGCTGCAACTGTTTTTGGGATTTTCAGAGCTCTCTGACACTGTTTTTGGGCCACCAACATTTTCTGGACTTTAGGGAGGTCTAGGTGTCTGTAAACCCATTTTTGGGCCTCCAAAGTTTTCTACATTTTTGCAGGCCTAAAATGAATTTAAGGCCTTTTTTGGGCTGCCAACATTTTCGGAATTTTCAGGGGTGTAGGATGCATTTTTCGGGCCATTATTATTTTTGGGAATTTCAGTGGTCTAGGATGCGGGTTAATGCCCCTTTCAGGCTGCAAATATCTTTGGGATATTCAGAGCTCTATGACACCGTTTTTAGGCCACCAACAATTTTTGGACTTTAGGGGGCCTAGAATGCCTTTAAACCCCTTTTTTGGGCCTCCAAAGTTTCAAGATATTTGCAGGCCTAAGATGCATTTTAAGGCCTTTTTTGGGCTGCCAACATTTTCTGAACTTTCAGGGGTGTATGATGCATTTTTCATGCCAAAAATATTTTTGGGAATTTCAGTGGTCTAGGATGCGGGTTAATGGCCCTTTCAGGCTGCAAGTATCTTTGGGACATTCAGAGGTATCTGGCACAGTTTTTAGGCCACCAACAATTTTTGGACTTTAGGGGGTCTATGATGCCTGTAAACCCCTTTTTTTGGGACTCCAAAGATTTCAAGATCTTGCAGGCGTAAAATGCATTTTAAGGCCTTTTTTGGGCTGCTAACATATTCTGAACTTTCAGGGGTGTAGGATGCATTTTTCGGGCCATTAATATTTTGGGAAATTTCAGTGGTCTAGGATGCGGGTTAATGCCCCTTTCAGGCTGCAAATGTTTTTGGGACATTCAGAGCTCTCTGGCCTAGTTCTTGGGCCACCAACATTTTCTGGACTTTAGGGGTCTAGTATGCCTGTAAACCCCTTTTTTGGGCCTCCAAAGTTTTCTACATTTTTGCAGGCCTAAGATACATTTTACGGCCTTTTTTTGGGCTGCCAACATTTTCTGATCTTTCAGGGGTGTAGGGTTTAGTGGTCTAGGATGCGGGTTAATGCCCCTTTCAGGCTGCAACTGTTTTTGGGACTTTCGGAGCTCTCTGACACAGTTTTTGGGCCACCAACATTTTCTGGACTTTAGGGGGTCTAGGATGCCTGTAAACCTCTTTTTTGGCCCTCCAAAGTTTTCTTCATTTTTCCAGGCCTAAGATGCATGTTAAGGCCTTTTTTGGGCTGCCAACATTTTCTGAACTTTCAGGGGTGTAGGATGCATTTTTCGGGGCATTAATATTTTTGGGAATTTCAGTGGTCTAGGATGCGGGTTAATGCCCCTTTCAGGCTCCAAATATCTTTGGGACATTCAGAGGTCTCTGGCACAGTTTTTAGGCCACCAAAAATTTTTGGAATTTAGGGGGTCTAGGATGCCTGTAAACCCCTTTTTTGGGCCTCCAAGGTTTTCTACATTTTTGCAGGCCTAAAATGCATTTAAGGCCTTTTTTGGGTTGCCAACATTTTCTGAACCTTCAGGGGTGTAGGATGCATTTTTCATGCCAAAAGTATTTTTGGGAATTTCAGTGGTCTAGTATGCAGGTTAATGCCCCTTTCAGGCTGCAACTGTTTTTGGGACTTTGAGAGCTCTCTGACACTGTTTTTGGGCAACCAACATTTTCTGGACTTTAGGGGGTCTAGGATGCCTGTAAACCCCTTTTTTGGGCCTCCAAAGTTTTCTACATTTTTGCAGGCCTAAGATGCATTTTAAGGCCTTTTTTGGGCTGCCAACATTTTCTGAACTTTCAGGGGTGTAGGATGCATTTTTCAGGCCATTAATATTTTTGGAAATTTCAGTGGTCTAGGATGCGGGTTAATGCCCCTTTCAGGCTGGAACTGTTTTTGGGACTTTCAGAGCTCTCTGACACTGTTTTTGGGCCACCAACATTTTCTGGACTTTAGGGGGTCTAGGATGCCTGTAAACCCCTTTTTTGGGCCTCCAAAGTTTTCTGCATTTTTGCAGGCCTAAGATGCATTTTAAGGCCTTTTTTGGGCTGCCAACATTTTCTGAACTTTCAGGGGTGTAGGATGCATTTTTCATGTAAAAAATATTGTTGGGAAATTCAGTGGTCTAGGATGCGTGTTAATGCCCCTTTCAGGCTGCAAATGTTTTTGGGACATTCAGAGCTCTCTGGCAGTTTTCGGGCCACCAACATTTTCTGGACTTTAGGGAGGTCTAGTACGCCTGTAAACCCCTTTTTTGGGCCTCCAAAGTTTTCTACATTTTTGCAGGCCTAAGGTGCATTTTAAGGCCTTTTTTGGGCTGCCAACATTTTCTGATCTTTCAGGGGTGTAGGGTTTAGTGGTCTAGGATGCGGGTTAATGCCTCTTTCAGGCTGGAAATGTTTTTGAGACATTCAGAGTTCTCTGACACAGTTTTTGGGCAGGCAACATTTTCCGGACTTTAAGGGGTCTAGTATGCCTGTGCACCCCTTTTTTGGGCCTCCAAAGTTTTCAACATTTATGCAGGCCTAAGATGCATTTTAAGGCCTTTTTTGGGCTGCCAACATTTTCTGAACTTTCAGGGGTGTAGGATGCATTTTTCATGCCAAAAATATTTTTGGGAATTTCAGTGGTCTAGGATGCAGGTTAATGCCCCTTTCAGGCTGCAACTGTTTTTTGGACTTTCAGAGCTTTCTGACACTGTTTTTGGGCCACCAACATTTTCTGGACTTTAGGGGGTCTAGTATGCCTGTGCACCCCTTTTTTGGGCCTCCAAAGTTTTCAAGATTTATGCAGGCCCAAGATGCATTTTAAGGCCTTTTTTGGGCTGTCAACATTTTCAGAACTTTCCGGTGTGTAGGATCCATTTTTCGGGCCATTCATATTTTTGGGAATTTCAGTGGTCTAGGATGCAAGTTAATGCCCCTTTCAGGCTGCAAATATTTTTGGTATATTCAGAGCTCTATGACACCGTTTTTAGACCACCAACATTCTTTGGACTTTAGGGGATCTAGGATGCCTGTAAACCCCTTTTTTGGGCCTCCAAAGTTTTCAAGATTTTTGCAGGCCTAAGATGCATTTTAAGGCCTTTTTTGGGCTGCCAACATTTTCTGAACTTTCAGGGGTGTAGGATGCATTATTTGTGGCAAAATTATTTTTGGGAATTTTAGTGGTCTATGATGCGGGTTAATGCCTCTTTCAGGCTGCAAATGTTTTTGAGACAATCAGAGCTCTCTGACACAGTTTTTGGGCAGCCAACATTTCCCAGACTTTAAGGGATCTAGTAAGCCTGTACACCCCTTTTTTGGGCCTCCAAAGTTTTCAACATTTTTGCAGGCCTAAGATGCATTTTAAGGCCTTTTTTGGGCTGCCAACATTTTCTGAACTTTCAGCGGTGTACGATGCATTTTTTGGGCCATTAATATTTTTGGAAATTTCAGTGGTCTAGGATGCGGGCTAATGCCCCTTTCAGGCTGCAAATGTTTCTGGGACATTCAGAGCTCTCTGCCCTAGTTTTTGGGCCACCAACATTTTCTGGACTTTAGGGGGTCTAGGATGCCTGTAAACCCCTTTTTTGGGCCTCCAAAATTTTTCTACATTTTTGCAGGCCTAAGATGCATTTTAAGGCCTTTTTTGGGCTGTCAACATTTTCTGAACTTTCAGGCGTGTAGGATGCATTTTTCGGGCCATTAATATTTTTGGAAATTTCAGTGGTCTAGTATGCGGGTTAATGCCCCTTTCAGGCTGCAAATGTTTTTGGGACATTCAGAGCTCTCTGGCCTAGTTTTTGGGCCACCAACATTTTCTGGACTTTAGGGGGTCTAGTATGCCTGTAAACCCCTTTTTTGGGCCTCCAAAGTTTTCTACATTTTGCAGGCCTAAGATGCATTTTAAGGCCTTTTTTTGGCTGCCAACATTTTCTGATCTTTCAGGGGTGTAGAGTTTAGTGGTCTAGGATGCGGGTTAATGCCTCTTTTAGGCTGCAAATGTTTTTGGGACATTCAGAGCTCTCTGGACTAGTTTTTGGGCCACCAACATTTTCTGGACTTTAGGGGGTCTAGTATGCCTGTGCACCCCTTTTTTGGGCCTCCAAAGTTTTCAAGATTTATGCAGGCCCAAGATGCATTTTAAGGCCTTTTTTGGGCTGTCAACATTTTCATAACTTTCCGGTGTGTAGGATCCATTTTTCGGGCCATTCATATTTTTGGGAATTTCAGTGGTCTAGGATGCAAGTTAATGCCCCTTTCAGGCTGCAAATATTTTTGGTATATTCAGAGCTCTATGACACCGTTTTTAGACCACCAACATTCTTTGGACTTTAGGGGATCTAGGATGCCTGTAAACCCCTTTTTTGGGCCTCCAAAGTTTTCAAGATTTTTGCAGGCCTAAGATGCATTTTAAGGCCTTTTTTGGGCTGCCAACATTTTCTGAACTTTCAGGGGTGTAGGATGCATTATTTGTGGCAAAATTATTTTTGGGAATTTTAGTGGTCTATGATGCGGGTTAATGCCTCTTTCAGGCTGCAAATGTTTTTGAGACAATCAGAGCTCTCTGACACAGTTTTTGGGCAGCCAACATTTCCCAGACTTTAAGGGGTCTAGTAAGCCTGTACACCCCTTTTTTGGGCCTCCAAAGTTTTCAACATTTTTGCAGGCCTAAGATGCATTTTAAGGCCTTTTTTGGGCTGCCAACATTTTCTGAACTTTCAGCGGTGTACGATGCATTTTTTGGGCCATTAATATTTTTGGAAATTTCAGTGGTCTAGGATGCGGGCTAATGCCCCTTTCAGGCTGCAAATGTTTCTGGGACATTCAGAGCTCTCTGCCCTAGTTTTTGGGCCACCAACATTTTCTGGACTTTAGGGGGTCTAGGATGCCTGTAAACCCCTTTTTTGGGCCTCCAAAATTTTTCTACATTTTTGCAGGCCTAAGATGCATTTTAAGGCCTTTTTTGGGCTGTCAACATTTTCTGAACTTTCAGGCGTGTAGGATGCATTTTTCGGGCCATTAATATTTTTGGAAATTTCAGTGGTCTAGTATGCGGGTTAATGCCCCTTTCAGGCTGCAAATGTTTTTGGGACATTCAGAGCTCTCTGGCCTAGTTTTTGGGCCACCAACATTTTCTGGACTTTAGGGGGTCTAGTATGCCTGTAAACCCCTTTTTTGGGCCTCCAAAGTTTTCTACATTTTTGCAGGCCTAAGATGCATTTTAAGGCCTTTTTTGGGCTGCCAACATTTTCTGATCTTTCAGGGGTGTAGAGTTTAGTGGTCTAGGATGCGGGTTAATGCCTCTTTTAGGCTGCAAATGTTTTTGAGACATTCAGAGCTCTCTGGCCTAGTTTTTGGGCCACCAACATTTTCTGGACTTTAGGGGGTCTAGGATGCCTGTAAACCCCTTTTTTGGGCCTCCAAAGTTTTCTACATTTTTGCAGGCCTAAGATGCATTTTAAGGCCTTTTTTGGGCTGCCAACATTTTCTGAACTTTCAGGGGTGTAGGATGCATTTTGCGTGCCAAAAATATTTTTGGAAATTTCAGTGGTCTAGGATGCGGGTTAATGCCCCTTTCGGCTGCAACTGTTTTTGGGACTTCCAGTGCTCTCTGACACAGTTCTAGGGCCACCAACATTTTTTGGACCTTAGGGGGTCTAGGATGCCTGTAAACCCCTTTTTTGGGCCTCCAAGGTTTTCTACATTTTTGCAGGCCCAAGATGCATTTTAAGGCCTTTTTTGGGCTGCCAACATTTTGTGAACTTTCAGGGGTGTAGGATGCATTTTGCGTGCCAAAAATATTTTTGGAAATTTCAGTGGTCTAGGATGCGGGTTAATGCCCCTTTCGGCTGCAACTGTTTTTGGGACTTCCAGTGCTCTCTGACACAGTTCTAGGGCCACCAACATTTTCTGGACTTTAGGGGGTCTAGGATGCCTTTAACCCCCTTTTTTGGGCCTCCAGAGTTTCAAGATATTTGCAGGCCTAAGATGCATTTTAAGGCCTTTTTTGGGCTGCCAACATTTTCTGAACTTTCAGGGGTGTAGGATGCATTTTTCATGTAAAAAATATTGTTGGGAAATTCAGTGGTCTAGGATGCGTGTTAATGCCCCTTTCAGGCTGCAAATGTTTTTGGGACATTCAGAGCTCTCTGGCAGTTTTCGGGCCACCAACATTTTCTGGACTTTAGGGAGGTCTAGTACGCCTGTAAACCCCTTTTTTGGGCCTCCAACGTTTTCTACATTTTTGCAGGCCTAAGGTGCATTTTAAGGCCTTTTTTGGGCTGCCAACATTTTCTGATCTTTCAGGGGTGTAGGGTTTAGTGGTCTAGGATGCGGGTTAATGCCTCTTTCAGGCTGGAAATGTTTTTCAGACATTCAGAGTTCTCTGACACAGTTTTTGGGCAGGCAACATTTTCCGGACTTTAAGGGGTCTAGTATGCTTGTGCACCCCTTTTTTGGGCCTCCAAAGTTTTCAACATTTATGCAGGCCTAAGATGCATTTTAAGGCCTTTTTTGGGCTGCCAACATTTTCTGAACTTTCAGCGGTGTACGATGCATTTTTTGGGCCATTAATATTTTTGGAAATTTCAGTGGTCTAGGATGCGGGCTAATGCCCCTTTCAGGCTGCAAATGTTTCTGGGACATTCAGAGCTCTCTGCCCTAGTTTTTGGGCCACCAACATTTTCTGGACTTTAGGGGGTCTAGGATGCCTGTAAACCCCTTTTTTGGGCCTCCAAAAGTTTTCTACATTTTTGCAGGCCTAAGATGCATTTTAAGGCCTTTTTTGGGCTGTCAACATTTTCTGAACTTTCAGGCGTGTAGGATGCATTTTTCGGGCCATTAATATTTTTGGAAATTTCAGTGGTCTAGTATGCGGGTTAATGCCCCTTTCAGGCTGCAAATGTTTTTGGGACATTCAGAGCTCTCTGGCCTAGTTTTTGGGCCACCAACATTTTCTGGACTTTAGGGGGTCTAGTATGCCTGTAAACCCCTTTTTTGGGCCTCCAAAGTTTTCTACATTTTTGCAGGCCTAAGATGCATTTTAAGGCCTTTTTTGGGCTGCCAACATTTTCTGATCTTTCAGGGGTGTAGAGTTTAGTGGTCTAGGATGCGGGTTAATGCCTCTTTTAGGCTGCAAATGTTTTTGAGACATTCAGAGCTCTCTGGCCTAGTTTTTGGGCCACCAACATTTTCTGGACTTTAGGGGGTCTAGTATGCCTGTAAACCCCTGTTTTGGGCCTCCAAAGTTTTCTACATTTTTGCAGGCCTAAGATGCATTTTAAGGCCTTTTTTGGTCTGCCAATATTTTCTGATCTTTCAGGGGTGTAGGGTTTAGTGGTCTAGGATGCGGGTTAATGCCTCTTTTAGGCTGCAAATGTTTTTGATACATTCAGAGCTCTCTGACACAGTTTTTGGGCAACCAACATTTTCTGGACTTTAGGGGGTCTAGTATGCCTGTAAACCCCTTTTTTGGGCCTCCAAAACTTTTCTACAATATTGCAGGCCTAAGAAGCATTGTAAGGCCTTTTTTGGGCTGCCAACATTTTCTGAACTTTCAGGAGTGTAGGATGCATTTTTCGTGCCAAAAATATGTTTGCGAATTTCAGTGGTCTAGGATGCAGGTTAATGCCCCTTTCAGGCTGCAACTGTTTTTGGGATTTTCAGAGCTCTCTGACACTGTTTTTGGGCCACCAACATTTTCTGGACTTTAGGGAGGTCTAGGTGTCTGTAAACCCATTTTTGGGCCTCCAAAGTTTTCTACATTTTTGCAGGCCTAAAATGAATTTAAGGCCTTTTTTGGGCTGCCAACATTTTCGGAATTTTCAGGGGTGTAGGATGCATTTTTCGGGCCATTATTATTTTTGGTAATTTCAGTGGTCTAGGATGCGGGTTAATGCCTCTTTTAGGCTGCAAATGTTTTTGGGACATTCAGAGCTCTCTGGACTAGTTTTTGGGCCACCAACATTTTCTGGACTTTAGGGGGTCTAGTATGCCTGTAAACCCCTTTTTTGGGCCTCCAAAACTTTTCTACAATATTACAGGCCTAAAATGCATTTTAAGGCCTGTTTTGGGCTGTCAACATTTTCTGAACTTTCAGGGGTGTAGGATGCATTTTTCGGGCATTAATATTTTTGGGAATTTCAGTGGTCTAGGATGCGGGTTAATGCCCCTTTCAGGCTCCAATTATCTTTGTGACATTCAGAGGTCTCTGGCACAGTTTTTATGCCACCAACATTTTCTGGAATTTAGGGGCTCTAGGATGACTGTAAACCCCTTTTTTGGGCCTCCAAAGTTTTATACATTTTTGCAGGCCTAAGATGCATTTTAAGGCCTTTTTTGGGCTGCCAACAATTTCTGAACTTTCAGGGGTGTAGGACGCATTTTTTGTGCCAAAAACATTTTCGCGAATTTCAGTGGTCTAGGATGCAGGTTAGTGCCCCTTTCAGGCTGCAACTGTTTTTGGGACTTTCAGAGCTCTCTGACACTGTTTTTGGGCTACCAACATTTTCTGGACTTTAGGGGGTCTAGGATGCCTGTAAACCCCTTTTTTGGGCCTCCAAAGTTTTCTACATTTTTGCAGGCCTAAAATGCATTTAAGGCCTTTTTTGGGCTGCCAACATTTTCTCATCTTTCAGGGGTGTAGGATGCATTATTTGTGGCAAAATTATTTTTGGGAATTTTAGTGGTCTAGGATGCGGGTTAATGCCTCTTTCAGGCTGCAAATGTTTTTGAGACAATCAGAGCTCTCTGACACAGTTTTTGGGCAGCCACCATTTCCCAGACTTTAAGGGGTCTAGTAAGCCTGTACACCCCTTTTTTGGGCCTCCAAAGTTTTCAACATTTTTGCAGGCCTAAGATGCATTTTAAGGCCTTTTTTGGGCTGCCAACATTTTCTGAACTTTCAGCGGTGTACGATGCATTTTTTGGGCCATTAATATTTTTGGAAATTTCAGTGGTCTAGGATGCGGGCTAATTCCCCTTTCAGGCTGCAAATGTTTCTGGGACATTCAGAGCTCTCTGCCCTAGTTTTTGGGCCACCAACATTTTCTGGACTTCAGGGGGTCTAGGATGCCTGTAAACCCCTTTTTTGGGCCTCCAAAATTTTTCTACATTTTTGCAGGCCTAAGATCCATTTTAAGGCCTTTTTTGGGCTGTCAACATTTTCTGAACTTTCAGGCGTGTAGGATGCATTTTTCGGGCCATTAATATTTTTGGAAATTTCAGTGGTCTAGTATGCGGGTTAATGCCCCTTTCAGGCTGCAAATGTTTTTGGGACATTCAGAGCTCTCTGGCCTAGTTTTTGGGCCACCAACATTTTCTGGAAGGGGGTCTAGTATGCCTGTAAACCCCTTTTTTGGGCCTCCAAAGTTTTCTACATTTTTGCAGGCCTAAGATGCATTTTAAGGCCTTTTTTGGGCTGCCAACATTTTCTGATCTTTCAGGGGTGTAGGGTTTAGTGGTCTAGGATGCGGGTTAATGCCTCTTTTAGGCTGCAAATGTTTTTGAGACATTCAGAGCTCTCTGGCCTAGTTTTTGGGCCACCAACATTTTCTGGACTTTAGGGGGTCTAGGATGCCTGTAAACCCCTTTTTTGGGCCTCCAAAATTTTTCTACATTTTTGCAGGCCTAAGATGCATTTTAAGGCCTTTTTTGGTCTGCCAATATTTTCTGATCTTTCAGGGGTGTAGGGTTTAGTGGTCTAGGATGCGGGTTAATGCCTCTTTTAGGCTGCAAATGTTTTTGATACATTCAGAGCTCTCTGACACAGTTTTTGGGCAACCAACATTTTCTGGACTTTAGGGGGTCTAGTATGCCTGTAAACCCCTTTTTTGGGCCTCCAAAACTTTTCTACAATATTGCAGGCCTAAGAAGCATTTTAAGGCCTTTTTTGGGCTGCCAACATTTTCTGAACTTTCAGGAGTGTAGGATGCATTTTTCGTGCCAAAAATATGTTTGCGAATTTCAGTGGTCTAGGATGCAGGTTAATGCCCCTTTCAGGCTGCAACTGTTTTTGGGATTTTCAGAGCTCTCTGACACTGTTTTTGGGCCACCAACATTTTCTGGACTTTAGGGAGGTCTAGGTGTCTGTAAACCCATTTTTGGGCCTCCAAAGTTTTCTACATTTTTGCAGGCCTAAGATGCATTTTAAGGCCTTTTTTGGGCTGTCAACATTTTCTGAACTTTCAGGGGTGTAGGATGCATTTTTCGGGGCATTAATATTTTTGGGAATTTCAGTGGTCTAGGATGCGGGTTAATGCCCCTTTCAGGCTCCAAATATCTTTGGGACATTCAGAGGTCTCTGGCACAGTTTTCAGGCCACCAACAATTTTTGGAATTTAGGGGGTCTAGGATGCCTGTAAACCCCTTTTTTGGGCCTCCAAAGTTTCAAGATATTTGCAGGCCTAAGATGCATTTTAAGGCCTTTTTTGGGCTGCCAACATTTTCTGAAATTTCAGGGGTGTAGGATGCATTTTTCGTGCCATTAATATTTTTGGGAATTTCAGTGGTCTAGGATGCGGGGTAATGCCCCTTTCGTCCTGCAAATATCTTTGGGACATTCAGAGGTCTCTGGCACAGTTTTTAGACCACCAACAATTTTTGGACTTTAGGGGGTCTAGGATGCCTATAAACCTCTTTTTGGGCCTCCAAAGATTTCTACAATTTTGCAGGCCTAAGATGCATTTTAAGGCCTTTTTTGGGCTGCCAACATTTTCTGAACTTTCAGGGGTGTATGATGCATTTTTCATGCCAAAAATATTTTTGGGAATTTCAGTGGTCTAGGATGCGGGTTAATGGCCCTTTCAGGCTGCAAGTATCTTTGGGACATTCAGAGGTATCTGGCACAGTTTTTAGGCCACCAACAATTTTTGGACTTTAGGGGGTCTATGATGCCTGTAAACCCCTTTTTTTGGGACTCCAAAGATTTCAAGATCTTGCAGGCGTAAAATGCATTTTAAGGCCTTTTTTGGGCTGCTAACATATTCTGAACTTTCAGGGGTGTAGGATGCATTTTTCGGGCCATTAATATTTTGGGAAATTTCAGTGGTCTAGGATGCGGGTTAATGGCCCTTTCAGGCTGCAAATGTTTTTGGGACATTCAGAGCTCTCTGGCCTAGTTCTTGGGCCACCAACATTTTCTGGACTTTAGGGGTCTAGTATGCCTGTAAACCCCTTTTTTGGGCCTCCAAAGTTTTCTACATTTTTGCAGGCCTAAGATACATTTTACGGCCTTTTTTTGGGCTGCCAACATTTTCTGATCTTTCAGGGGTGTAGGGTTTAGTGGTCTAGGATGCGGGTTAATGCCCCTTTCAGGCTGCAACTGTTTTTGGGACTTTCGGAGCTCTCTGACACAGTTTTTGGGCCACCAACATTTTCTGGACTTTAGGGGGTCTAGGATGCCTGTAAACCTCTTTTTTGGCCCTCCAAAGTTTTCTTCATTTTTCCAGGCCTAAGATGCATGTTAAGGCCTTTTTTGGGCTGCCAACATTTTCTGAACTTTCAGGGGTGTAGGATGCATTTTTCGGGGCATTAATATTTTTGGGAATTTCAGTGGTCTAGGATGCGGGTTAATGCCCCTTTCAGGCTCCAAATATCTTTGGGACATTCAGAGGTCTCTGGCACAGTTTTTAGGCCACCAAAACTTTTTGGAATTTAGGGGGTCTAGGATGCCTGTAAACCCCTTTTTTGGGCCGCCAAGGTTTTCTACATTTTTGCAGGCCTAAAATGCATTTAAGGCCTTTTTTGGGCTGCCAACATTTTCTGAACCTTCAGGGGTGTAGGATGCATTTTTCATGCCAAAAGTATTTTTGGGAATTTCAGTGGTCTAGTATGCAGGTTAATGCCCCTTTCAGGCTGCAACTGTTTTTGGGACTTTGAGAGCTCTCTGACACTGTTTTTGGGCAACCAACATTTTCTGGACTTTAGGGGGTCTAGGATGCCTGTAAACCCCTTTTTTGGGCCTCCAAGGTTTTCTACATTTTTGCAGGCCTAAGATGCATTTTAAGGCCTTTTTTGGGCTGCCAACATTTTCTGAACTTTCAGGGGTGTAGATGCATTTTTCAGGCCATTAATATTTTTGGAAATTTTAGTGGTCTAGGATGCGGGTTAATGCCCCTTTCAGGCTGCAACTGTTTTTGGGACTTTCAGAGCTCTCTGACACTGTTTTTGGGCCACCAACATTTTTTGGTCCTTAGAGGGTCTAGGATGCCTGTAAACCCCTTTTTTGGGCCTCCAAGGTTTTCTACATTTTTGCAGGCCCAAGATGCATTTTAAGGCCTTTTTTGGGCTGCCAACATTTTCTGAACTTTCAGGGGTGTAGGATGCATTTTGCGTGCCAAAAATATTTTTGGAAATTTCAGTGGTCTAGGATGCGGGTTAATGCCCCTTTCGGCTGCAACTGTTTTTGGGACTTCCAGTGCTCTCTGACACAGTTCTAGGGCCACCAACATTTTCTGGACTTTAGGGGGTCTAGGATGCCTTTAACCCCCTTTTTTGGGCCTCCAGAGTTTCAAGATATTTGCAGGCCTAAGATGCATTTTAAGGCCTTTTTTGGGCTGCCAACATTTTCTGAACTTTCAGGGGTGTAGGATGCATTTTTCATGTAAAAAATATTGTTGGGAAATTCAGTGGTCTAGGATGCGTGTTAATGCCCCTTTCAGGCTGCAAATGTTTTTGGGACATTCAGAGCTCTCTGGCAGTTTTCGGGCCACCAACATTTTCTGGACTTTAGGGAGGTCTAGTACGCCTGTAAACCCCTTTTTTGGGCCTCCAAAGTTTTCTACATTTTTGCAGGCCTAAGGTGCATTTTAAGGCCTTTTTTGGGCTGCCAACATTTTCTGATCTTTCAGGGGTGTAGGGTTTAGTGGTCTAGGATGCGGGTTAATGCCTCTTTCAGGCTGGAAATGTTTTTGAGACATTCAGAGTTCTCTGACACAGTTTTTGGGCAGGCAACATTTTCCGGACTTTAAGGGGTCTAGTATGCCTGTGCACCCCTTTTTTGGGCCTCCAAAGTTTTCAACATTTATGCAGGCCTAAGATACATTTTACGGCCTTTTTTTGGGCTGCCAACATTTTCTGAACTTTCAGGGGTGTAGGATGCATTTTTCATGCCAAAAATATTTTTGGGAATTTCAGTGGTCTAGGATGCAGGTTAATGCCCCTTTCAGGCTGCAACTGTTTTTTGGACTTTCAGAGCTTTCTGACACTGTTTTTGGGCCACCAACATTTTCTGGACTTTAGGGGGTCTAGTATGCCTGTAAACCCCTTTTTGGGCCTCCAAAGTTTTCTACATTTTTGCAGGCCTAAGATGCATTTTAAGGCCTTTTTTGGGCTGCCAACATTTTCTGATCTTTCAGGGGTGTAGGTTTTAGTGGTCTAGGATGCGGGTTAATGCCTCTTTTAGGCTGCAAATGTTTTTGAGACATTCAGAGCTCTCTGACACAGTTTTTGGGCAACCAACATTTTCTGGTCTTTAGGGGGTCTAGTATGCCTGTACACCCCTTTTTTGGGCCTCCAAAGTTTTCAACATTTATGCAGGCCCAAGATGCATTTTAAGGCCTTTTTTGGGCTGTCAACATTTTCAGAACTTTCCGGTGTGTAGGATCCATTTTTCGGGCCATTCATATTTTTGGGAATTTCAGTGGTCTAGGATGCAAGTTAATGCCCCTTTCAGGCTGCAAATATTTTTGGTATATTCAGAGCTCTATGACACCGTTTTTAGACCACCAACATTCTTTGGACTTTAGGGGATCTAGGATGCCTGTAAACCCCTTTTTTGGGCCTCCAAAGTTTTCAAGATTTTTGCAGGCCTAAGATGCATTTTAAGGCCTTTTTTGGGCTGCCAACATTTTCTGAACTTTCAGGGGTGTAGGATGCATTATTTGTGGCAAAATTATTTTTGGGAATTTGAGTGGTCTATGATGCGGGTTAATGCCTCTTTCAGGCTGCAAATGTTTTTGAGACAATCAGAGCTCTCTGACACAGTTTTTGGGCAGCCAACATTTCCCAGACTTTAAGGGGTCTAGTAAGCCTGTACACCCCTTTTTTGGGCCTCCAAAATTTTTCTACATTTTTGCCGGCCTAAGATGCATTTTAAGGCCTTTTTTGGGCTGTCAACATTTTCTGAACTTTCAGGCGTGTAGGATACATTTTTCGGGCCATTAATATTTTTGGAAATTTCAGTGGTCTAGTATGCGGGTTAATGCCCCTTTCAGGCTGCAAATGTTTTTGGGACATTCAGAGCTCTCTGGCCTAGTTTTTGGGCCACCAACATTTTCTGGACTTTAGGGGGTCTAGTATGCCTGTAAAACCCTTTTTTGGGCCTCCAAAGTTTTCTACATTTTTGCAGGCCTAAGATGCAGTTTAAGGCCTTTTTTGGGCTGCCAACATTTTCTGATCTTTCAGGGGTGTAGAGTTTAGTGGTCTAGGATGCGGGTTAATGCCTCTTTTAGGCTGCAAATGTTTTTGGGACATTCAGATCTCTCTGGACTAGTTTTTGGGCCACCAACATTTTCTGGACTTTAGGGGGTCTAGTATGCCTGTAAACCCCTTTTTTGGGCCTCCAAAACTTTTCTACAATATTGCAGGCCTAAGATGCATTTTAAGGCCTGTTTTGGGCTGTCAACATTTTCTGAACTTTCAGGGGTGTAGGATGCATTTTTCGGGCATTAATATTTTTGGGAATTTCAGTGGTCTAGGATGCGGGTTAATGCCCCTTTCAGGCTCCAATTATCTTTGTGACATTCAGAGGTCTCTGGCACAGTTTTTAGGCCACCAACATTTTCTGGAATCTAGGGGCTCTAGGATGACTGTAAACCCCTTTTTTGGGCCTCCAAAGTTTTATACATTTTTGCAGGCCTAAGATGCATTTTAAGGCCTTTTTTGGGCTGCCAACAATTTCTGAACTTTCAGGGGTGTAGGACGCATTTTTTGTGCCAAAAATATTTTTGCGAATTTCAGTGGTCTAGGATGCAGGTTAGTGCCCCTTTCAGGCTGCAACTGTTTTTGGGACTTTCAGAGCTCTCTGACACTGTTTTTGGGCTACCAACATTTTCTGGACTTTAGGGGGTTTAAGATGCCTGTAAACCCCTTTTTTGGGCCTCCAAAGTTTTCTACATTTTTGCAGGCCTAAGATACATTTTACGGCCTTTTTTTGGGCTGCCAACATTTTCTGATCTTTCAGGGGTGTAGGGTTTAGTGGTCTAGGATGCGGGTTAATGCCCCTTTCAGGCTGCAACTGTTTTTGGGACTTTCGGAGCTCTCTGACACAGTTTTTGGGCCACCAACATTTTCTGGACTTTAGGGGGTCTAGGATGCCTGTAAACCTCTTTTTTGGCCCTCCAAAGTTTTCTTCATTTTTCCAGGCCTAAGATGCATGTTAAGGCCTTTTTTGGGCTGCCAACATTTTCTGAACTTTCAGGGGTGTAGGATGCATTTTTCGGGGCATTAATATTTTTGGGAATTTCAGTGGTCTAGGATGCGGGTTAATGCCCCTTTCAGGCTCCAAATATCTTTGGGACATTCAGAGGTCTCTGGCACAGTTTTTAGGCCATCAAAACTTTTTGGAATTTAGGGGGTCTAGGATGCCTGTAAACCCCTTTTTTGGGCCTCCAAGGTTTTCTACATTTTTGCAGGCCTAAAATGCATTTAAGGCCTTTTTTGGGCTGCCAACATTTTCTGAACCTTCAGGGGTGTAGGATGCATTTTTCATGCCAAAAGTATTTTTGGGAATTTCAGTGGTCTAGTATGCAGGTTAATGCCCCTTTCAGGCTGCAACTGTTTTTGGGACTTTGAGAGCTCTCTGACACTGTTTTTGGGCAACCAACATTTTCTGGACTTTAGGGGGTCTAGGATGCCTGTAAACCCCTTTTTTGGGCCTCCAAGGTTTTCTACATTTTTGCAGGCCTAAGATGCATTTTAAGGCCTTTTTTGGGCTGCCAACATTTTCTGAACTTTCAGGGGTGTAGATGCATTTTTCAGGCCATTAATATTTTTGGAAATTTTAGTGGTCTAGGATGCGGGTTAATGCCCCTTTCAGGCTGCAACTGTTTTTGGGACTTTCAGAGCTCTCTGACACTGTTTTTGGGCCACCAACATTTTTTGGTCCTTAGAGGGTCTAGGATGCCTGTAAACCCCTTTTTTGGGCCTCCAAGGTTTTCTACATTTTTGCAGGCCCAAGATGCATTTTAAGGCCTTTTTTGGGCTGCCAACATTTTCTGAACTTTCAGGGGTGTAGGATGCATTTTGCGTGCCAAAAATATTTTTGGAAATTTCAGTGGTCTAGGATGCGGGTTAATGCCCCTTTCGGCTGCAACTGTTTTTGGGACTTCCAGTGCTCTCTGACACAGTTCTAGGGCCACCAACATTTTCTGGACTTTAGGGGGTCTAGGATGCC
Source organism: Ambystoma mexicanum (assembly GCF_040938575.1). Classification (NCBI taxonomy): domain Eukaryota; kingdom Metazoa; phylum Chordata; class Amphibia; order Caudata; family Ambystomatidae; genus Ambystoma; species Ambystoma mexicanum. The sequence continues at coordinate 59,311,984 of NC_090938.1, forward strand.
TTTAACCCCCTTTTTTGGGCCTCCAGAGTTTCAAGATATTTGCAGGCCTAAGATGCATTTTAAGGCCTTTTTTGGGCTGCCAACATTTTCTGAACTTTCAGGGGTGTAGGATGCATTTTTCATGTAAAAAATATTGTTGGGAAATTCAGTGGTCTAGGATGCGTGTTAATGCCCCTTTCAGGCTGCAAATGTTTTTGGGACATTCAGAGCTCTCTGGCAGTTTTCGGGCCACCAACATTTTCTGGACTTTAGGGAGGTCTAGTACGCCTGTAAACCCCTTTTTTGGGCCTCCAAAGTTTTCTACATTTTTGCAGGCCTAAGGTGCATTTTAAGGCCTTTTTTGGGCTGCCAACATTTTCTGATCTTTCAGGGGTGTAGGGTTTAGTGGTCTAGGATGCGGGTTAATGCCTCTTTCAGGCTGGAAATGTTTTTGAGACATTCAGAGTTCTCTGACACAGTTTTTGGGCAGGCAACATTTTCCGGACTTTAAGGGGTCTAGTATGCCTGTGCACCCCTTTTTTGGGCCTCCAAAGTTTTCAACATTTATGCAGGCCTAAGATGCATTTTAAGGCCTTTTTTGGGCTGCCAACATTTTCTGAACTTTCAGGGGTGTAGGATGCATTTTTCATGCCAAAAATATTTTTGGGAATTTCAGTGGTCTAGGATGCAGGTTAATGCCCCTTTCAGGCTGCAACTGTTTTTTGGACTTTCAGAGCTTTCTGACACTGTTTTTGGGCCACCAACATTTTCTGGACTTTAGGGGGTCTAGTATGCCTGTACACCCCTTTTTTGGGCCTCCAAAGTTTTCAACATTTATGCAGGCCCAAGATGCATTTTAAGGCCTTTTTTGGGCTGTCAACATTTTCAGAACTTTCCGGTGTGTAGGATCCATTTTTCGGGCCATTCATATTTTTGGGAATTTCAGTGGTCTAGGATGCAAGTTAATGCCCCTTTCAGGCTGCAAATATTTTTGGTATATTCAGAGCTCTATGACACCGTTTTTAGACCACCAACATTCTTTGGACTTTAGGGGATCTAGGATGCCTGTAAACCCCTTTTTTGGGCCTCCAAAGTTTTCAAGATTTTTGCAGGCCTAAGATGCATTTTAAGGCCTTTTTTGGGCTGCCAACATTTTCTGAACTTTCAGGGGTGTAGGATGCATTATTTGTGGCAAAATTATTTTTGGGAATTTTAGTGGTCTATGATGCGGGTTAATGCCTCTTTCAGGCTGCAAATGTTTTTGAGACAATCAGAGCTCTCTGACACAGTTTTTGGGCAGCCAACATTTCCCAGACTTTAAGGGGTCTAGTAAGCCTGTACACCCCTTTTTTGGGCCTCCAAAATTTTTCTACATTTTTGCCGGCCTAAGATGCATTTTAAGGCCTTTTTTGGGCTGTCAACATTTTCTGAACTTTCAGGCGTGTAGGATGCATTTTTCGGGCCATTAATATTTTTGGAAATTTCAGTGGTCTAGTATGCGGGTTAATGCCCCTTTCAGGCTGCAAATGTTTTTGGGACATTCAGAGCTCTCTGGCCTAGTTTTTGGGCCACCAACATTTTCTGGACTTTAGGGGGTCTAGTATGCCTGTAAACCCCTTTTTTGGGCCTCCAAAGATTTCTACATTTTTGCAGGCCTAAGATGCATTTTAAGGCCTTTTTTGGGCTGCCAACATTTTCTGATCTTTCAGGGGTGTAGAGTTTAGTGGTCTAGGATGCGGGTTAATGCCTCTTTTAGGCTGCAAATGTTTTTGGGACATTCAGATCTCTCTGGACTAGTTTTTGGGCCACCAACATTTTCTGGACTTTAGGGGGTCTAGTATGCCTGTAAACCCCTTTTTTGGGCCTCCAAAACTTTTCTACAATATTGCAGGCCTAAGATGCATTTTAAGGCCTGTTTTGGGCTGTCAACATTTTCTGAACTTTCAGGGGTGTAGGATGCATTTTTCGGGCATTAATATTTTTGGGAATTTCAGTGGTCTAGGATGCGGGTTAATGCCCCTTTCAGGCTCCAATTATCTTTGTGACATTCAGAGGTCTCTGGCACAGTTTTTAGGCCACCAACATTTTCTGGAATTTAGGGGCTCTAGGATGACTGTAAACCCCTTTTTTGGGCCTCCAAAGTTTTATACATTTCTGCAGGCCTAAGATGCATTTTAAGGCATTTTTTGGGCTGCCAACAATTTCTGAACTTTCAGGGGTGTAGGACGCATTTTTTGTGCCAAAAATATTTTTGCGAATTTCAGTGGTCTAGGATGCAGGTTAGTGCCCCTTTCAGGCTGCAACTGTTTTTGGGACTTTCAGAGCTCTCTGACACTGTTTTTGGGCTACCAACATTTTCTGGACTTTAGGGGGTTTAGGATGCCTGTAAACCCCTTTTTTGGGCCTCCAAAGTTTTCTACATTTTTGCAGGCCTAAGATGCATTTTAAGGCCGGTTTTGGGCTGTCAACATTTTCTGAACTTTCAGGGGTGTAGGATGCATTTTGCGTGCCAAAAATATTTTTGGAAATTTCAGTGGTCTAGGATGCGGGTTAATGCCCCTTTCGGGCTGCAACTGTTTTTGCGACTTCCAGTGCTCTCTGACACAGTTCTAGGGCCACCAACATTTTCTGGACTTTAGGGGGTCTACGATGCATTTAACCCCCTTTTTTGGGCCTCCAAAGTTTTCTACATTTTTGCAGGCCTAAAATGCATTTAAGGCCTTTTTTGGGCTGCCAACATTTTCTCATCTTTCAGGGGTGTAGGATGCATTATTTGTGGCAAAATTATTTTTGGGAATTTTAGTGGTCTAGGATGCGGGTTAATGCCTCTTTCAGGCTGCAAATGTTTTTGAGACAATCAGAGCTCTCTGACACAGTTTTTGGGCAGCCAACATTTCCCAGACTTTAAGGGGTCTAGTAAGCCTGTACACCCCTTTTTTGAGCCTCCAAAGTTTTCAACATTTTTGCAGGCCTAAAATGCATTTTAAGGCCTTTTTTGGGCTGCCAACATTTTCTGAACTTTCAGCGGTGTACGATGCATTTTTTGGGCCATTAATATTTTTGGAAATTTCAGTGGTCTAGGATGCGGGCTAATGCCCCTTTCAGGCTGCAAATGTTTCTGGGACATTCAGAGCTCTCTGCCCTAGTTTTTGGGCCACCAACATTTTCTGGACTTTAGGGGGTCTAGGATGCCTGTAAACCCCTTTTTTGGGCCTCCAAAATTTTTCTACATTTTTGCAGGCCTTAGATGCATTTTAAGGCCTTTTTTGGGCTGTCAACATTTTCTGATCTTTCAGGGGTGTAGAGTTTAGTGGTCTAGGATGCGGGTTAATGCCTCTTTTAGGCTGCAAATGTTTTTGGGACATTCAGAGCTCTCTGGACTAGTTTTTGGGCCACCAACATTTTCTGGACTTTAGGGGGTGTAGTATGCCTGTAAACCCCTTTTTTGGGCCTCCAAAACTTTTCTACAATATTGCAGGCCTAAGATGCATTTTAAGGCCGGTTTTGGGCTGTCAACATTTTCTGAACTTTCAGGGGTGTAGGATGCATTTTGCGTGCCAAAAATATTTTTGGAAATTTCAGTGGTCTAGGATGCGGGTTAATGCCCCTTTCGGGCTGCAACTGTTTTTGGGACTTCCAGTGCTCTCTGACACAGTTCTAGGGCCACCAACATTTTCTGGACTTTAGGGGGTCTACGATGCATTTAACCCCCTTTTTTGGGCCTCCAAAGTTTCAAGATATTTGCAGGCCTAAGATGCGTTTTAAGGCCTTTTTTGGGGTGCCAACATTTTCTGAACTTTCAGGGGTGTAGGATGCATTTTTCATGTAAAAGATATTGTTGGGAAATTCAGTGGTCTAGGATGCGGGTTAATGCCTCTTTTAGGCTGCAAATGTTGTTGAGACATTCAGAGCTCTCTGACACAGTTTTTGGGCAACCAACATTTTCTGGACTTTAGGGGGTCTAGTATGCCTGTAACCCCTTTTTTGGGCCTCCAAAATTTTTCTACATTTTTGCAGGCCTAAGATGCATTTTAAGGACTTTTTGGGCTGCTAACATATTCTGAACTTTCAGGGGTATAGGATGCATTTTTCGGGGCATTAATATTTTTGGGAATTTCAGTGGTCTAGGATGCGGGTTAATGCCCCTTTCAGGCTCCAAATATCTTTGTGACATTCAGAGGTCTCTGGCACAGTTTTTAGGCCACCAACAATTTTGGGAATTTAGGGGGTCTAGGATGCCTGTAAACCCCTTTTTTGGGCCTCCAAAGTTTTCTACATTTTTGCAGGCCTAAAATGCATTTAAGGCCTTTTTTGGGCTGCCAACATTTTCTCATCTTTCAGGGGTGTAGGATGCATTATTTGTGGCAAAATTATTTTTGGGAATTTTAGTGGTCTAGGATGCGGGTTAATGCCTCTTTCAGGCTGCAAATGTTTTTGAGACAATCAGAGCTCTCTGACACAGTTTTTGGGCAGCCAACATTTCCCGGACTTTAAGGGGTCTAGTAGGCCTGTACACCCCTTTTTTGAGCCTCCAAAGTTTGCAACATTTATGCAGGCCTAAGATGCATTTAATGCCTTTTTTGGGCTGCTAACATATTCTGAACTTTCAGGGGTGTAGGATGCATTTTACAGGCCATTAATATTTTTGGAAATTTCTGTGGTCTAGGATGTGGGCTAATGCCCCTTTCAGGCTGCAAATGTTTTTGGGACATTCAGAGCTCTCTGGCCTAGTTTTTGGGCCACCAACATTTTCTGGACTTTAGGGGGTCTAGTATGCCTGTAAACCTGTTTTTTGGGCCTCCAAAGTTTTCTACATTTTTGCAGGCCTAAGATGCATTTTAAGGCCTTTTTTGGGCTGCCAACGTTTTCTGATCTTTCAGGGGTGTAGGGTTTAGTGGTCTAGGATGTGGGTTAATGCCTCTTTTAGGCTGCAAATGTTTTTGAGACATTCAGAGCTCTCTGACACAGTTTTTTGGCAACCAACATTTTCTGGACTTTAGGGGGTCTAGTATGCCTGTAAACCCCTTTTTTGGGCCTCCAAAACTTTTCTACAATATTGCAGGCCTAAGATGCATTTTAAGGCCTTTTTTGGGCTGCCAACATTTTCTGAACTTTCAGGGGTGTAGGATGCATTTTTCGGGCATTCATATTTTTGGGAATTTCAGTGGTTTAGGATGCGGGTTAATGCCCCTTTCAGGCTCCAAATATCTTTGGGACATTCAGAGGTCTCTAGCACAGTTTTGAGGCCACCAACAATTTTTGGAATTAAGGGGGTCTAGGATGCCTGTAAACCCCTTTTTTGGGCCTCCAAAGTTTTCTACATTTTTGCAGGCCTAAGATGCATTTTAAGGCCTTTTTTGGGCTGCCAACATTTTCGGAACTTTCAGGGGTGTAGGATGCATTTTTCGTGCCATTATTATTTTTGGGAATTTCAGTGGTCTAGGATGCGGAGATAATGCCCCTTTCAGGCTGCAAATATCTTTGGGACATTCAGTCAGAGCTCTCTGGCAGTTTTTGGGCCACCAACATTTTCTGGACTTTAGGGGGTCTAGGATGCCTGTAAACCCCTTTTTTGGGCCTCCAAAGTTTTCTACATTTTTGCAGGCCTAAGATGCATTTTAAGGCCTTTTTTGGGCTGCCAACATTTTCTGAACTTTCAGGGGTGTAGGATGCATTTTTCAGGCCATTAATATTATTGGAAATTTCAGTGGTCTAGGATGCGGGTTAATGCCTCTTTCAGGCTGCAAATGTTTTTGAGACATTCAGAATTCTCTGACACAGTTTTTGGGCAGCCAACATTTTCCGGACTTTAAGGGGTCTAGTATGCCTGTACACCCCTTTTTTGGGCCTCCAAAGCTTCAAGATATTTGCAGGCCTAAGATGCATTTTAAGGCCTTTTTTGAGCTGCCAACTTTTGTGAACTTTCAGGGGTGTCGGATGCATTATTTGTGCCAAAATTATTTGTGGGGATTGTAGTGGTCTAGGATGCGGGTTAATGCCTCTTTTAGGCTGCAAATGTTTTTGGGACATTCAGAGCTCTCTGGCAGTTTTTGGGCTACCTACATTTTCTGGACTTTAGGGGGTCTAGGATGCCCTTAAACCCCTTTTTTGGGCCTCCAAAGTTTCAAGATATTTGCAGGCCTAAGATGCATTTTAAGGCCTTTTTTGGGCTGCCAACATTTTCTGAACTTTCAGGGGTGTAGGATGCATTTTTCATGCTAAAAATATTGGGGGGAATTTCAGTGGTCTAGGATGCGGGTTAATGCCCCTTTCAGGCTCCAAGTATCTTTGGGACATTCAGAGGTATCTGGCACAGTTTTTAGGCCCCAACAATTTTTGGACTTTAGGGGTCTAGGATGCCTGTAAACCCCTTTTTTGGGACTCCAAAGATTTCAAGATTTTTGAATGCGGAAAATGCATTTTAAGGCCGTTATTGGGCTGCCAACAATTTCTGAACTTTCAGGGGTGTAGGAGGCATTTTCCGTTCCAAAAATATTTTTGCGAATTTCAGTGGTCTAGGATGCAGGTTAATGCCCCTTTCAGGCTCCAATTATCTTTGTGACATTCAGAGGTCTCTGGCACAGTTTTTGGGCCACCAACAATTTCTGGACTTTAGGGGGTCTAGGATGCCTGTAAACCCCTTTTTTGGGGCCTCCAAAGTTTTCTACATTTTTGCAGGCCTAAGATGCATTTTAAGGCCTTTTTTGGGCTGCCAACATTTTCTCATCTTTCAGGGGTGTAGGATGCATTATTTGTGGCAAAATTATTTTTGGGAATTTTAGTGGTCTAGGATGCGGGTTAATGCCTCTTTCAGGCTGCAAATGTTTTTGAGACAATCAGAGCTCTCTGACACAGTTTTTGGGCAGCCAACATTTCCCAGACTTTAAGGGGTCTAGTAAGCCTGTACACCCCTTTTTTGAGCCTCCAAAGTTTTCAACATTTATGCAGGCCTAAGATGCATTTAATGGCCTTTTTTGGGCTGCCAACATATTCTGAACTTTCAGGGGTGTAGGATGCATTTTTCAGGCCATTAATATTTTTGGAAATTTCTGTGGTCTAGGATGCGGGTTAATGCCTCTTTTAGGCTGCAAATGTTTTTGAGACATTCAGAGCTCTCTGACACAGTTTTTGGGCAACCAACATTTTCTGGACTTTAGGGGGTCTTGGATGCCTGTAAACCCATTTTTGGGCCTCCAAAGTTTTCTTCATTTTTGCAGGCCTAAGGTGCATGTTAAGGCCTTTTTTGGGCTGCCAACATTTTCGGAACTTTCAGGGGTGTAGGATGCATTTTTCGTGCCATTATTATTTTGGGGAATTTCAGTGGTCTAGGATGCGGGTTAATGCCCCTTTCAGGCTGCAAATTTCTTTGGGACATTCAGTCAGAGCTCTCTGGCAGTTTTTGGGCCACCAACATTTTCTGGACTTTAGGGGGTCTAGGATGCCTGTAGACCCCTTTTTTGGGCCTCCAAAGTTTTATACATTTTTGCAGGCCTAAGATGCCTTTTAAGGCCTTTTTCGAGCTGCCAACAATTTCTGAACTTTCAGGGGTGTAGGAGGCATTTTTCGTTCCAAAAATATTTTTTCGTATTTCAGTGGTGTAGGATGCAGGTTAATGCCCGTTTCAGGCTGCAACTGTTTTTGGGACTTTCAGAGCTCTCTGACACTGTTTTTGGGCCACCAACATTTTCTGGACTTTAGGGGGTCTTGGATGCCTGTAAACCCCTTTTTTAGGCCTCCAAAGTTTTCTACATTTTTGCAGGCCTAAGATGCATATTAAGGCCTTTTTTGTGCTGCCAACAATTTCTGAACTTTCAGGGGTGTAGGACGCATTTTTCGTGCCAAAAATATTTTTGCGAATTTCAGTGGTCTAGGATGCAGGTTAATAATGCCCCTTTCAGGCTGCAACTGTTTTTGGGACTTTCAGAGCTCTCTGACACTGTTTTTGGGCCACCAACATTTTCTGGACTTTAGGGGGTCTAGGATGCCTGTAAACCCCTTTTTTGGGCCTCCAAAGTTTTCTAGATTTTTGCAGGCCTAAGATGCATTTTAAGCCCTTTTTTGGGCTGCCAACATTTTCTGAACTTTCAGGGGTGTAGGATGCATTTTTCAGGCCATTAATATTTTTGGAAATTTCAGTGGTCTAGGATGCGGGTTAATGCCCCTTTCAGGCTGGAACTGTTTTTGGGACTTTCAGAGCTCTCTGACACTGTTTTTGGGCCACCAACATTTTCTGGACTTTAGGGGGTCTAGTATGCCTGTAACCCCTTTTTTGGGCCTCCAAAATCTTTCTACATTTTTGCAGGCCTAAGATGCATTCTAAGGCCTTTTTGGGCTGCTAACATATTCTGAACTTTCAGAAGTGTAGGATGCATTTTTCATGTAAAAAATATTGTTGGGAAATTCAGTGGTCTAGGATGCGGGTTAATGCCTCTTTTAGGCTGCAAATGATTTTGAGACATTCAGAGCTCTCTGACACAGTTTTTGGGCAACCAACATTTTCTGGACTTTGGGGGGTCTAGTATGCCTGTAACCCCTTTTTTGGGCCTCCAAAATCTTTCTACATTTTTGCAGGCCTAAGATGCATTCTAAGGCCTTTTTGGGCTGCTAACATATTCTGAACTTTCAGAAGTGTAGGATGCATTTTTCATGTAAAAAATATTGTTGGGAAATTCAGTGGTCTAGGATGCGGATTAATGCCCCTTTCAGGCTGCAAATGGTTTCGGGACATTCAGAGCTCTCTGGCAGTTTTCGGGCAACCAATATTTTCTGGACTTTAGGGAGGTATAGGTGTCTGTAAACCCATTTTTGGGCCTCCAAAATCTTTCTACATTTTTGCAGGCCTAAGATGCATTTTAAGGCCTTTTTTGGGCTGCCAACATTTTCGGAACTTTCAGGGGAGTAGGATGCATTTTTCGTGCCATTATTATTTTTGGGAATTTCAGTGGTCTAGGATGCGGGTTAATGCCCCTTTCAGGCTGCAAATATCTTTGGGACATTCAGTCAGAGCTCTCTGGCAGTTTTTGGGCCACCAACATTTTCTGGACTTTAGGGGGTCTAGGATGCCTGTAAACCCTTTTTTGGGCCTCCAAAGTTTTCTACATTTTTGCAGGCCTAAGATGCATTTTAAGGCCTTTTTTGGGCTGCCAACATTTTCTGAACTTTCAGGGGTGTAGGATGCATTTTTCAGGCCATTAATATTATTGGAAATTTCAGTGGTCTAGGATGCGGGTTAATGCCTCTTTCAGGCTGCAAATGTTTTTGAGACATTCAGAATTCTCTGACACAGTTTTTGGGCAGCCAACATTTTCCGGACTTTAAGGGGTCTAGTATGCCTGTACACCCCTTTTTTGGGCCTCCAAAGCTTCAAGATATTTGCAGGCCTAAGATGCATTTTAAGGCCTTTTTTGAGCTGCCAACTTTTGTGAACTTTCAGGGGTGTCGGATGCATTATTTGTGCCAAAATTATTTGTGGGGATTGTAGTGGTCTAGGATGCGGGTTAATGCCTCTTTTAGGCTGCAAATGTTTTTGGGACATTCAGAGCTCTCTGGCAGTTTTTGGGCCACCTACATTTTCTGGACTTTAGGGGGTCTAGGATGCCCTTAAACCCCTTTTTTGGGCCTCCAAAGTTTCAAGATATTTGCAGGCCTAAGATGCATTTTAAGGCCTTTTTTGGGCTGCCAACATTTTCTGAACTTTCAGGGGTGTAGGATGCATTTTTCATGCTAAAAATATTTTTGGGAATTTCAGTGGTCTAGGATGCGGGTTAATGCCCCTTTCAGGCTCCAAGTATCTTTGGGACATTCAGAGGTATCTGGCACAGTTTTTAGGCCCCAACAATTTTTGGACTTTAGGGGTCTAGGATGCCTGTAAACCCCTTTTTTGGGACTCCAAAGATTTCAAGATTTTTGAATGCGGAAAATGCATTTTAAGGCCTTTATTGGGCTGCCAACAATTTCTGAACTTTCAGGGTTGTAGGAGGCATTTTCCGTTCCAAAAATATTTTTGCGAATTTCAGTGGTCTAGGATGCAGGTTAATGCCCCTTTCAGGCTCCAATTATCTTTGTGACATTCAGAGGTCTCTGGCACAGTTTTTGGGCCACCAACAATTTCTGGACTTTAGGGGGTCTAGGATGCCTGTAAACCCCTTTTTTGGGGCCTCCAAAGTTTTCTACATTTTTGCAGGCCTAAGATGCATTTTAAGGCCTTTTTTGGGCTGCCAACATTTTCTCATCTTTCAGGGGTGTAGGATGCATTATTTGTGGCAAAATTATTTTTGGGAATTTTAGTGGTCTAGGATGCGGGTTAATGCCTCTTTCAGGCTGCAAATGTTTTTGAGACAATCAGAGCTCTCTGACACAGTTTTTGGGCAGCCAACATTTCCCAGACTTTAAGGGGTCTAGTAAGCCTGTACACCCCTTTTTTGAGCCTCCAAAGTTTTCAACATTTATGCAGGCCTAAGATGCATTTAATGGCCTTTTTTGGGCTGCCAACATATTCTGAACTTTCAGGGGTGTAGGATGCATTTTTCAGGCCATTAATATTTTTGGAAATTTCTGTGGTCTAGGATGCGGGTTAATGCCTCTTTTAGGCTGCAAATGTTTTTGAGACATTCAGAGCTCTCTGACACAGTTTTTGGGCAACCAACATTTTCTGGACTTTAGGGGGTCTTGGATGCCTGTAAACCCCTTTTTTGTGCCTCCAAAGTTTTCTTCATTTTTGCAGGCCTAAGGTGCATGTTAAGGCCTTTTTTGGGCTGCCAACATTTTCGGAACTTTCAGGGGTGTAGGATGCATTTTTCGTGCCATTATTATTTTTGGGAATTTCAGTGGTCTAGGATGCGGGTTAATGCCCCTTTCAGGCTGCAAATATCTTTGGGACATTCAGTCAGAGCTCTCTGGCAGTTTTTGGGCCACCAACATTTTCTGGACTTTAGGGGGTCTAGGATGCCTGTAGACCCCTTTTTTGGGCCTCCAAAGTTTTATACATTTTTGCAGGCCTAAGATGCATTTTAAGGCCTTTTTCGAGCTGCCAACAATTTCTGAACTTTCAGGTGTGTAGGAGGCATTTTTCGTTCCAAAAATATTTTTGGAAATTTCAGTGGTCTAGGATGCGGGTTAATGCCCCTTTCAGGCTGGAACTGTTTTTGGGACTTTCAGAGCTCTCTGACACTGTTTTTGGGCCACCAACATTTTCTGGACTTTAGGGGGTCTAGGATGCCTGTAAACCCCTTTTTTGGGCCTCCAAAGTTTTCTACATTTTTGCAGGCCTAAGATGCATTCTAAGGCCTTTTTGGGCTGCTAACATATTCTGAACTTTCAGAAGTGTAGGATGCATTTTTCATGTAAAAAATATTGTCGGGAAATTCAGTGGTCTAGGATGCGGGTTAATGCCTCTTTTAGGCTCCAAATGTTTTTGAGACATTCAGAGCTCTCTGACACATTTTTTGGGCAACCAACATTTTCTGGACTTTAGGGGGTCTAGTATGCCTGTAACCCCTTTTTTGGGCCTCCAAAATCTTTCTACATTTTTGCAGGCCTAAGATGCATTCTAAGGCCTTTTTGGGCTGCTAACATATTCTGAACTTTCAGAAGTGTAGGATGCATTTTTCATGTAAAAAATATTGTTGGGAAATTCAGTGGTCTAGGATGCGGATTAATGCCCCTTTCAGGCTGCAAATGTTTTCGGGACATTCAGAGCTCTCTGGCAGTTTTCGGGCAACCAATATTTTCTGGACTTTCGGGAGGTATAGGTGTCTGTAAACCCATTTTTGGGCCTCCAAAGTTTTCTTCATTTTTGCAGGCCTAAGGTGCATGTTAAGGCCTTTTTTGGGCTGCCAACATTTTCGGAACTTTCAGGGGTGTAGGATGCATTTTTCGTGCCATTATTATTTTTGGGAATTTCAGTGGTCTAGGATGCGGGTTAATGCCCCTTTCAGGCTGCACATTTCTTTGGGACATTCAGTCAGAGCTCTCTGGCAGTTTTTGGGCCACCAACATTTTCTGGACTTTAGGGGGTCTTGGATGCCTGTAAACCCCTTTTTTAGGCCTCCAAAGTTTTCTACATTTTTGCAGGCCTAAGATGCATTTTAAGGCCTTTTTTGGGCTGCCAACAATTTCTGAACTTTCAGGGGTGTAGGACGCATTTTTCGTGCCAAAAATATTTTTGCGAATTTCAGTGGTCTAGGATGCAGGTTAATAATGCCCCTTTCAGGCTGCAAATGTTTTCGGGACATTCAGAGCTCTCTGGCAGTTTTCGGGCAACCAATATTTTCTGGACTTTAGGGAGGTATAGGTGTCTGTAAACCCATTTTTGGGCCTCCAAAGTTTTCAACATTTTTGCAGGCCTAAGATGCATTTTAAGGCCTTTTTTGGGCTGCCAACATTTTCTGAACTTTCAGCGGTGTACGATGCATTTTTCGGGCCATTAATATTTTTGGAAATTTCAGTGGTCTAGGATGCGGGCTAATGCCCCTTTCAGGCTGCAAATGTTTCTGGGACATTCACAGCTCTCTGCCCTAGTTTTTGGGCCACCAACATTTTCTGTACTTTAGGGGGTTAGGATGCCTGTAAACCCTTTTTTTGGGCCTCCAAAATGTTTCTACATTTTTGCAGGCCTAAGATGCATTTTAAGGCCTTTTTTGGGCTGCCAACATTTTCTGAACTTTCAGGGGTGTAGGATGCATTTTTCATGCCAAAAGTATTTTTGGGAATTTCAGTGGTCTAGGATGCGGGTTAATGCCCATTTCAGGCTGCAAATATCTTTGGGACTTCCAGTGCTCTCTGACACAGTTCTTGGGCCACCAACATTTTCTGGACTTTAGATGGTCTAGGATGCCTGTAAACCCCTTTTTTGGGCCTCCAAAGTTTTCTACATTTTTGCATGCGTAAGATGCATTTTAAAGCCTTTTTTGGGCTGCCAAAATTTTCTGAACTTTCAGGGGTGTAGGATGCATTTTTCGGGCCATTAATATTTTTGGAAATTTCAGTGGTCTAGGAAGCGGGTTAATGCCCCTTTCGGGCTGCAACTGTTTTTGGGACTTCCAGTGCTCTCTGACACAGTTCTTGGGCCACCAACATTTTCTGGACTTTAGGGGGTCTAGGATGCCTGTAAACCCCTTTTTTGGGCCTCCAAAGTTTTCTACATTTTTGCAGGCCTAAGATGCATTTTAAGGCCTTTTTTGGGCTGCCAACATTTTCTGAACTTTCCGGTGTGTAGGATCCATATTTCGGCCCATTCATATTTTTGGGAATTTCAGTGGTCTAGGATGCAAGTTAATGCCCCTTTCAGGCTGCAAATATTTTTGGGACATTCAGAGCTCTATGACAAAGTTTTGAGGCCACCAACATTCTTTGGACTTTAGGGGGTCCAGGATGCCTTTAAACCCCTTTTTTTGGGCCTCCAAAGTTTCAAGATATTTGCAGGCCTAAGATGCATTTTAAGGCCTTTTTTGGGCTGCCAACATTTTCTGAACTTTCAGCGGTGTACGATGCATTTTTCGGGCCATTAATATTTTTGGAAATTTCAGTGGTCTAGGATGCGGACTAATGCCCCTTTCAGGCTGCAAATGTTTCTGGGACATTCACAGCTCTCTGCCCTAGTTTTTGGGCCACCAACATTTTCTGGACTTTAGGGGGTCTAGGATGTCTGTAAACCCTTTTTTTGGGCCTCCAAAATTTTTCTACATTTTTGCAGGCCTAAGATGCATTTTAAGGCCTTTTTTGGGCTGTCAACATTTTCTGAACTTTCAGGCGTGTAGGATGCATTTTTCGGGCCATTAATATTTTTGGAAATGTCAGTGGTCTAGGATGCGGGTTAATGCCTCTTACAGGCTGCAAATGTTTTTGAGACATTCAGAGCTCTCTGACACTGTTTTTGGGCACCCAACAATTTTTGGACTTTTTTTGGACTGCCAACATTTTCTGATCTTTCAGGGGTGTAGGTTTTAGTGGTCTAGGATGCGGGTTAATGCCTCTTTTAGGCTTCAAATGTATTTGAGACATTCAGAGCTCTCTGACACTGTTTTTGGGCCACCAACATTTTCTGGACTTTAGGGGGTCTAGGATGCCTGTAAACCCCTTTTTTGGGCCTCCAAAGTTTTCTACATTTTTGCAGGCCTAAGATGCATTTTAAGGCCTTTTTTGGGCTGCCAACATTTTCTGAACTTTCAGGGGTGTAGGATGCATTTTGCGTGCCAAAAATATTTTTGGAAATTTCAGTGGTCTAGGATGCGGGTTAATGCTCCTTTCGGGCTGCAACTGTTTTTGGGACTTCCAGTGCTCTCTGACACAGTTCTAGGGCCACCAACATTTCCTGGACTTTAGGGGGTCTAGGATGCCTTTAACGCCCGTTTTTGGGCCTCCAAAGTTTCAAGATATTTGCAGGCCTAAGATGCATTTTAAGGCCTTTTTTGGGCTGCCAACATTTTCTGAACTTTCAGGGGTGTAGGATGCATTTTTCATGTAAAAAATATTGTTGGGAAATTCAGTGGTCCATGATGCGGGTTAATGCCTCTTTTAGGTTGCAAATGTTATTGAGACATTCAGAGCTCTCTGACACAGTTTTTGGGCAACCAACATTTTCTGGACTTTAGGGGGTCTAGTATGCCTGTAACCCCTTTTTTGGGCCTCCAAAATTTTTCTACATTTTTGCAGGCCTAAGATGCATTTTAAGGCCTTTTTGGACTGCTAACATATTCTAAACTTTCAGAAGTGTAGGATGCATTTTTCGTGTAAAAAATATTGTTGGGAAATTCAGTGGTCTAGGATGCGGGTTAATGCCCCTTTCAGGCTGCAAATGTTTTTAGGACATTCAGAGCTCTCTAGCAGTTTTCGGGCCACCAACATTTTCTGTACTTTAGGGGGTCTAGTATTCCTGTAAACCCCTTTTTTGGGCCTCCAAAGTTTTCTACATTTTTGCAGGCCTAAGATGCATTTTAAGGCCTTTTTTGGGCTGCCAACATTTTCTGAACTTTCAGCGGTGTACGATGCATTTTTCGGGCCATTAAACTTTTGGGAAATTTCAGTGGTCTAGGGTGCGGGCTAATGCCCCTTTCAGGCTGCAAATGTTTCTGGGACATTCAGAGCTCTCTGCATTAGTTTTTGGGCCACCAACATTTTCTGGACTTTAGGGGGTCTAGGATGCCTGTAAACCCCTTTTTTGGGCCTCCAAAATTTTTCTACATTTTTGCAGGCCTAAGATGCATTTTAAGGCCTTTTTTGGGCTGTCAACATTTTCTGAACTTTCAGGCGTGTAGGATGCATTTTTCGGGCCATTCATATTTTTGGAAATTTCAGTGGTCTAGTATGTGGGTTAATGCCCCTTTCAGGCTGCAAATGTTTTTGGGACATTCAGAGCTCTCTGGCCTAGTTTTTGGGCCACCAACATTTTCTGGACTTTAGGGGGTCTAGTATGCCTGTAAACCCCTTTTTTGGGCCTCCAAAGTTTTCTACATTTTTGCAGGCCTAAGATGCATTTTAAGGCCTTTTTTGGGCTGCCAACATTTTCTGATCTTTCAGGGGTGTAGGGTTTAGTGGTTTAGGATGCGGGTTAATGCCTCTTTTAGGCTGCAAATGTTTTTGAGACATTCAGAGCTCTCTGACACAGTTTTTGGGCAACCAACATTTTCTGGACTTTAGGGGGTCTAGTATGCCTGTAAACCCCTTTTTTGGGCCACCAAAACTTATCTCCAATATTGCAGGCCTATGATGCATTTTAAGGACTTTTTGGGCTGCTAACATATTCTGAACTTTCAGGGGTGTAGGATGCATTATTTGTGGCAAAATTATTTTTGGGAATTTTAGTGGCCTAGGATGCGGGTTAATGCCTCTTTCAGGCTGCAAATGTTTTTGAGACAATCAGATTTCTCTGACACAGTTTTTGGGCAGCCAACATTTCCCAGACTTTAAGGGGTCTAGTAAGCCTGTACACCCCTTTTTTGAGCCTCCAAAGTTTGCAACATTTATGCAGGCCTAAGATGCATTTAATGGCCTTTTTTGGGCTGCTAACATATTCTGAACTTTCAGGGGTGTAGGATGCATTTTTCAGGCCATTAATATTTTTGGAAATGTGGTCTAGGATGCGGGTTAATGCCTCTTTTAGGCTGCAAATGTTTTTGAGACATTCAGAGCTCTCTGACACAGTTTTTGGGCAACCAACATTTTCTGGACTTTAGGGGGTCTAGGATGCCTGTAGACCCCTTTTTTGGGCCTCCAAAGTTTTCTTCATTTGTGCAGGCCTAAGGTGCATGTTAAGGCCTTTTTTGGGCTGCCAACATTTTCGGAACTTTCAGGGGTGTAGGATGCATTTTTCGTGCCATTATTATTTTGGGGAATTTCAGTGGTCTAGGATGCGGGTTAATGCCCCTTTCAGGCTGCAACTGTTTTTTGGACTTTCAGAGCTCTCTGACACTGTTTTTGGGCCACCAACATTTTCTGGACTTTAGGGGGTCTAGGATGCCTGTAAACCCCTTTTTTGGGCCTCCAAAGTTTTCTAGATTTTTGCAGGCCTAAGATGCATTTTAAGGCCTTTTTTGGGCTGCCAACATTTTCTGAACTTTCAGGGGTGTAGGATGCATTTTTCAGGCCATTAATATTTTTGGATATTTCAGTGGTCTAGGATGCGGGTTAATGCCCCTTTCAGGCTGGAACTGTTTTTGGGACTTTCAGAGCTCTCTGACACTGTTTTTGGGCCACCAACATTTTCTGGACTTTAGGGGGTCTAGGATGCCTGTAAACCCCTTCTTTGGGCCTCCAAAGTTTTCTACATTTTTGCAGGCCTAAGATGCATTTTAAGGCCTTTTTTGGGCTGCCAACATTTTCTGAACTTTCAGGGGTGTAGGATGCATTTTTCATGTAAAAAATATTGTTGGGAAATTCAGTGGTCTAGGATGCGGGTTAATGCCTCTTTTAGGCTGCAAATGTTTTTGAGACATTCAGAGCTCTCTGACACAGTTTTTGGGCAACCAACATTTTCTGGACTATAGGGGGTCTAGTATGCCTGTAACCCCTTTTTTGGGCCTCCAAAATCTTTCTACATTTTTGCAGGCCTAAGATGCATTCTAAGGCCTTTTTGGGCTGCTAACATATTCTGAACTTTCAGAAGTGTAGGATGCATTTTTCATGTAAAAAATATTGTTGGGAAATTCAGTGGTCTAGGATGCGGATTAATGCCCCTTTCAGGCTGCAAATGTTTTCGGGACATTCAGAGCTCTCTGGCAGTTTTCGGGCCACCAATATTTTCTGGACTTTAGGGAGGTATAGGTGTCTGTAAACCCATTTTTGGGCCTCCAAAGTTTTCAACATTTTTGCAGGCCTAAGATGCATTTAATGGCCTTTTTTGGGCTGCTAACATATTCTGAACTTTCAGGGGTGTAGGATGCATTTTTCGGGCCATTAATATTTTTGGAAATTTCTGTGGTCTAGGATGCGGATTAATGCCCCTTTCAGGCTGCAAATGTTTTCGGGACATTCAGAGCTCTCTGGCAGTTTTCGGGCCACCAATATTTTCTGGACTTTAGGGAGGTATAGGTGTCTGTAAACCCATTTTTGGGCCTCCAAAGTTTTCAACATTTTTGCAGGCCTAAGATGCATTCTAAGGCCTTTTTGGGCTGCTAACATATTCTGAACTTTCAGAAGTGTAGGATGCATTTTTCATGTAAAAAATATTGTTGGGAAATTCAGTGGTCTAGGATGCGGATTAATGCCCCTTTCAGGCTGCAAATGTTTTCGGGACATTCAGAGCTCTCTGGCAGTTTTTGGGCTGCCAACATTTTCTGGACTTTAGGGGGTCTAGTATGCCTGTAAACCCCTTTTTTGGGCCTCCAAAGTTTTCTACATTTTTGCAGGCCTAAGATGCATTTTAAGGCCTTTTTTGGGCTGCCAACATTTTCTGATCTTTCAGGGGTGTAGGTTTTAGTGGTCTAGGATGCGGGTTAATGCCTCTTTTAGGCTTCAAATGTATTTGAGACATTCAGAGCTCTCTGACACTGTCTTTGGGCCACCAACATTTTCTGGACTTTAGGGGGTCTAGGATGCCTGTAAACCCTTTTTTGGGCCTCCAAAGTTTTCTACATTTTTGCAGGCCTAAGATGCATTTTAAGGCCTTTTTTGGGCTGCCAACATTTTCTGAACTTTCAGGGGTGTAGGATGCATTTTGCGTGCCAAAAATATTTTTGGAAATTTCAGTGGTCTAGGATGCGGGTTAATGCCCCTTTCGGGCTGCAACTGTTTTTGGGACTTCCAGTGCTCTCTGACACAGTTCTAGGGCCACCAACATTTCCTGGACTTTAGGGGGTCTAGGATGCCTTTAACGCCCTTTTTTGGTCCTCCAAAGTTTCAAGATATTTGCAGGCCTAAGATGCATTTTAAGGCCTTTTTTGGGCTGCCAACATTTTCTGAACTTTCAGGGGTGTAGGATGCATTTTTCATGTAAAAAATATTGTTGGGAAATTCAGTGGTCCACGATGCGGGTTAATGCCTCTTTTAGGCTGCAAATGTTATTGAGACATTCAGAGCTCTCTGACACAGCTTTTGGGCAACCAACATTTTCTGGACTTTAGGGGGTCTAGTATGCCTGTAACCCCTTTTTTGGGCCTCCAAAATTTTTCTACATTTTTGCAGGCCTAAGATGCATTTTAAGGCCTTTTTGGGCTGCTAACATATTCTGAACTTTCAGAAGTGTAGGATGCATTTTTCGTGTAAAAAATATTGTTGGGAAATTCAGTGGTCTAGGATGCGGGTTAATGCCCCTTTCAGGCTGCGAATGTTTCTGGGACATTCAGAGCTCTCTGCATTAGTTTTTGGGCCACCAACATTTTCTGGACTTTAGGGGGTCTAGTATGCCTGTAAACCCCTTTTTTGGGCCTCCAAAGTTTTCTACATTTTTGCAGGCCTAAGATGCATTTTAAGGCCTTTTTTGGGCTGCCAACATTTTCTGATCTTTCAGGGGTGTAGGGTTTAGTGGTCTAGGATGCGGGTTAATGCCTCTTTTAGGCTGCAAATGTTTTTGAGACATTCAGAGCTCTCTGACACAGTTTTTGGGCAACCAACATTTTCTGGACTTTAGGGGGTCTAGTATGCCTGTAAACCCCTTTTTTGGGCCTCCAAAACTTTTCTCCAATATTGCAGGCCTAAGATGCATTTTAAGGACTTTTTGGGCTGCTAACATATTCTGAACTTTCAGGGGTGTACGATGCATTTTTCGGGGCATTAATATTTTTGGGAATTTCAGTGGTCTAGGATGCGGGTTAATGCCCCTTTCAGGCTCCAAATATCTTTGTGACATTCAGAGGTCTCTGGCACAGTTTTTAGGCCACCAACAATTTTTGGAATTTAGGGGCTCTAGGATGCCTGTAAACCCCTTTTTTGGGCCTCCAAAGTTTTCTACATTTTTGCAGGCCTAAAATGCATTTAAGGCCTTTTTTGGGCTGCCAACATTTTCTGGACTTTAGGGGGTCTAGGATGCCTGTAAACCCCTTTTTTGGGCCTCCAAAGTTTTCTACATTTTTGCAGGCCTTAGATGCATTTTAAGGCCTTTTTTGGGTTGCCAACATTTTCTGAACTTTCAGGGGTGTAGGATGCATTTTGCGTGCCAAAAATATTTTTGGAAATTTCAGTGGTCTAGGATGCGGGTTAATGCCCCTTTCGGGCTGCAACTGTTTTTGGGACTTCCAGTGCTCTCTGACACAGTTCTAGGGCCACCAACATTTCCTGGACTTTAGGGGGTCTAGGATGCCTTTAAAGCCCTTTTTTGGGCCTCCAAAGTTTCAAGATATTTGCAGGCCTAAGATGCATTTTAAGGCCTTTTTTGGGCTGTCAACATTTTCTGAACTTTCAGGGGTGTAGGATGCATTTTTCATGTAAAAAATATTGTTGGGAAATTCAGTGGTCCACGATGCGGGTTAATGCCTCTTTTAGGTTGCAAATGTTATTGAGACATTCAGAGCTCTCCGACACAGTTTTTGGGCAACCAACATTTTCTGGACTTTAGGGGGTCTAGTATGCCTGTAACCCCTTTTTTGGGCCTCCAAAATTTTTCTACATTTTTGCAGGCCTAAGATGCATTTTAAGGCCTTTTTGGGCTGCTAACATATTCTGAACTTTCAGAAGTGTAGGATGCATTTTTCGTGTAAAAAATATTGTTGGGAAATTCAGTGGTCTAGGATGCGGGTTAATGCCCCTTTCAGGCTGCAAATGTTTTTGGGACATTCAGAGCTCTCTGGCAGTTTTCGGGCCACCAACATTTTCTGGACTTTAGGGGGTCTAGTATGCCTGTAAACCCCTTTTTTGGGCCTCCAAAGTTTTCTACATTTTTGCAGGCCTAGGATGCATTTTAAGGCCTTTTTTGGGCTGCCAACATTTTCTGAACTTTCAGCGGTGTACGATGCATTTTTCGGGCCATTAATATTTTTGGAAATTTCAGTGGTCTAGGATGCGGACTAATGCCCCTTTCAGGCTGCAAATGTTTCTGGGACATTCACAGCTCTCTGCCCTAGTTTTTGGGCCACCAACATTTTCTGGACTTTAGGGGGTCTAGGATGCCTGTAAACCCTTTTTTTGGCCCTCCAAAATTTTTCTACATTTTTGCAGGCCTAAGATGCATTTTAAGGCCTTTTTTGGGCTGTCAACATTTTCTGAACTTTCAGGCGTGTAGGATGCATTTTTCGGGCCATTAATATTTTTGGAAATGTCAGTGGTCTAGGATGCGGGTAAATGCCTCTTACAGGCTGCAAATGTTTTTGAGACATTCAGAGCTCTCTGACACTGTTTTTGGGCACCCAACAATTTTTGGACTTTTTTTGGACTGCCAACATTTTCTGATCTTTCAGGGGTGTAGGTTTTAGTGGTCTAGGATGCGGGTTAATGCCTCTTTTAGGCTTCAAATGTATTTGAGACATTCAGAGCTCTCTGACACTGTTTTTGGGCCACCAACATTTTCTGGACTTTAGGGGGTCTAGGATGCCTGTAAACCCCTTTTTTGGGCCTCCAAAGTTTTCTGCATTTTTGCAGGCCTAAGATGCATTTTAAGGCCTTTTTTGGGCTGCCAACATTTTCTGAACTTTCAGGGGTGTAGGATGCATTTTGCGTGCCAAAAATATTTTTGGAAATTTCAGTGGTCTAGGATGCGGGTTAATGCTAATTTCGGGCTGCAACTGTTTTTGGGACTTCCAGTGCTCTCTGACACAGTTCTAGGGCCACCAACATTTCCTGGACTTTAGGGGGTCTAGGATGCCTTTAACGCCCGTTTTTGGGCCTCCAAAGTTTCAAGATATTTGCAGGCCTAAGATGCATTTTAAGGCCTTTTTTGGGCTGCCAACATTTTCTGAACTTTCAGGGGTGTAGGATGCATTTTTCATGTAAAAAATATTGTTGGGAAATTCAGTGGTCCACGATGCGGGTTAATGCCTCTTTTAGGTTGCAAATGTTATTGAGAAATTCAGAGCTCTCTGACACAGTTTTTGGGCAACCAACATTTTCTGGACTTTAGGGGGTCTAGTATGCCTGTAACCCCTTTTTTGGGCCTCCAAAATTTTTCTACATTTTTGCAGGCCTAAGATGCATTTTAAGGCCTTTTTGGACTGCTAACATATTCTGAACTTTCAGAAGTGTAGGATGCATTTTTCGTGTAAAAAATATTGTTGGGAAATTCAGTGGTCTAGGATGCGGGTTAATGCCCCTTTCAGGCTGCAACTGTTTTTGGGACATTCAGAGCTCTCTAGCAGTTTTCGGGCCACCAACATTTTCTGTACTTTAGGGGGTCTAGTATTCCTGTAAACCCCTTTTTTGGGCCTCCAAAGTTTTCTACATTTTTGCAGGCCTAAGATGCATTTTAAGGCCTTTTTTGGGCTGCCAACATTTTCTGAACTTTCAGCGGTGTACGATGCATTTTTCGGGCCATTACATTTTTGGGAAATTTCAGTGGTCTAGGGTGCGGGCTAATGCCCCTTTCAGGCTGCAAATGTTTCTGGGACATTCAGAGCTCTCTGCATTAGTTTTTGGGCCACCAACATTTTCTGGACTTTAGGGGGTCTAGGATGCCTGTAAACCCCTTTTTTGGGCCTCCAAAATTTTTCTACATTTTTGCAGGCCTAAAATGCATTTTAAGGCCTTTTTTGGGCTGTCAACATTTTCTGAACTTTCAGGCGTGTAGGATGCATTTTTCGGGCCATTCATATTTTTGGAAATTTCAGTGGTCTAGTATGTGGGTTAATGCCCCTTTCAGGCTGCAAATGTTTTTGGGACATTCAGAGCTCTCTGGCCTAGTTTTTGGGCCACCAACATTTTCTGGACTTTAGGGGGTCTAGTATGCCTGTAAACCCCTTTTTTGGGCCTCCAAAGTTTTCTACATTTTTGCAGGCCTAAGATGCATTTTAAGGCCTTTTTTGGGCTGCCAACATTTTCTGATCTTTCAGGGGTGTAGGGTTTAGTGGTTTAGGATGCGGGTTAATGCCTCTTTTAGGCTGCAAATGTTTTTGAGACATTCAGAGCTCTCTGACACAGTTTTTGGGCAACCAACATTTTCTGGACTTTAGGGGGTCTAGTATGCCTGTAAACCCCTTTTTTGGGCCGCCAAAACTTATCTCCAATATTGCAGGCCTATGATGCATTTTAAGGACTTTTTGGGCTGCTAACATATTCTGAACTTTCAGGGGTGTAGGATACATTATTTGTGGCAAAATTATTTTTGGGAATTTTAGTGGCCTAGGATGCGGGTTAATGCCTCTTTCAGGCTGCAAATGTTTTTGAGACAATCAGAGCTCTCTGACACAGTTTTTGGGCAGCCAACATTTCCCAGACTTTAAGGGGTCTAGTAAGCCTGTACACCCCTTTTTTGAGCCTCCAAGGTTTGCAACATTTATGCAGGCCTAAGATGCATTTAATGGCCTTTTTTGGGCTGCTAACATATTCTGAACTTTCAGGGGTGTAGGATGCATTTTTCAGGCCATTAATATTTTTGGAAATGTGGTCTAGGATGCGGGTTAATGCCTCTTTTAGGCTGCAAATGTTTTTGAGACATTCAGAGCTCTCTGACACAGTTTTTGGGCAACCAACATTTTCTGGACTTTAGGGGGTCTAGGATGCCTGTAGACCCCTTTTTTGGGCCTCCAAAGTTTTCTTCATTTGTGCAGGCCTAAGGTGCATGTTAAGGCCTTTTTTGGGCTGCCAACATTTTCGGAACTTTCAGGGGTGTAGGATGCATTTTTCGTGCCATTATTATTTTGGGGAATTTCAGTGGTCTAGGATGCGGGTTAATGCCCCTTTCAGGCTGCAACTGTTTTTGGGACTTTCAGAGCTCTCTGACACTGTTTTTGGGCCACCAACATTTTCTGGACTTTAGGGGGTCTAGGATGCCTGTAAACCCCTTTTTTGGGCCTCCAAAGTTTTCTAGATTTTTGCAGGCCTAAGATGCATTTTAAGGCCTTTTTTGGGCTGCCAACATTTTCTGAACTTTCAGGGGTGTAGGATGCATTTTTCAGGCCATTAATATTTTTGGATATTTCAGTGGTCTAGGATGCGGGTTAATGCCCCTTTCAGGCTGGAACTGTTTTTGGGACTTTCAGAGCTCTCTGACACTGTTTTTGGGCCACCAACATTTTCTGGACTTTAGGGGGTCTAGGATGCCTGTAAACCCCTTTTTTGGGCCTCCAAAGTTTTCTACATTTTTGCAGGCCTAAGATGCATTTTAAGGCCTTTTTTGGGCTGCCAACATTTTCTGAACTTTCAGGGGTGTAGGATGCATTTTTCATGTAAAAAATATTGTTGGGAAATTCAGTGGTCTAGGATGCGGGTTAATGCCTCTTTTAGGCTGCAAATGTTTTTGAGACATTCAGAGCTCTCTGACACAGTTTTTGGGCAACCAACATTTTCTGGACTTTAGGGGGTCTAGTATGCCTGTAACCCCTTTTTTGGGCCTCCAAAATCTTTCTACATTTTTGCAGGCCTAAGATGCATTCTAAGGCCTTTTTGGGCTGCTAACATATTCTGAACTTTCAGAAGTGTAGGATGCATTTTTCATGTAAAAAATATTGTTGGGAAATTCAGTGGTCTAGGATGCGGATTAATGCCCCTTTCAGGCTGCAAATGTTTTCGGGACATTCAGAGCTCTCTGGCAGTTTTCGGGCCACCAATATTTTCTGGGCTTTAGGGAGGTATAGGTGTCTGTAAACCCATTTTTGGGCCTCCAAAGTTTTCAACATTTTTGCAGGCCTAAGATGCATTTAATGGCCTTTTCTGGGCTGCTAACATATTCTGAACTTTCAGGGGTGTAGGATGCATTTTTCGGGCCATTAATATTTTTGGAAATTTCTGTGGTCTAGGATGCGGATTAATGCCCCTTTCAGGCTGCAAATGTTTTCGGGACATTCAGAGCTCTCTGGCAGTTTTCGGGCCACCAATATTTTCTGGACTTTAGGGAGGTATAGGTGTCTGTAAACCCATTTTTGGGCCTCCAAAGTTTTCAACATTTTTGCAGGCCTAAGATGCATTCTAAGGCCTTTTTGGGCTGCTAACATATTCTGAACTTTCAGAAGTGTAGGATGCATTTTTCATGTAAAAAATATTGTTGGGAAATTCAGTGGTCTAGGATGCGGATTAATGCCCCTTTCAGGCTGCAAATGTTTTCGGGACATTCAGAGCTCTCTGGCAGTTTTTGGGCTGCCAACATTTTCTGGACTTTAGGGGGTCTAGTATGCCTGTAAACCCCTTTTTTGGGCCTCCAAAGTTTTCTACATTTTTGCAGGCCTAAGATGCATTTTAAGGCCTTTTTTGGGCTGCCAACATTTTCTGATCTTTCAGGGGTGTAGGTTTTAGTGGTCTAGGATGCGGGTTAATGCCTCTTTTAGGCTTCAAATGTATTTGAGACATTCAGAGCTCTCTGACACTGTCTTTGGGCCACCAACATTTTCTGGACTTTAGGGGGTCTAGGATGCCTGTAAACCCTTTTTTGGGCCTCCAAAGTTTTCTACATTTTTGCAGGCCTAAGATGCATTTTAAGGCCTTTTTTGGGCTGCCAACATTTTCTGAACTTTCAGGGGTGTAGGATGCATTTTTCATGTAAAAAATATTGTTGGGAAATTCAGTGGTCCACGATGCGGGTTAATGCCTCTTTTAGGCTGCAAATGTTATTGAGACATTCAGAGCTCTCTGACACAGTTTTTGGGCAACCAACATTTTCTGGACTTTAGGGGGTCTAGTATGCCTGTAACCCCTTTTTTGGGCCTCCAAAATTTTTCTACATTTTTGCAGGCCTAAGATGCATTTTAAGGCCTTTTTGGGCTGCTAACATATTCTGAACTTTCAGAAGTGTAGGATGCATTTTTCGTGTAAAAAATATTGTTGGGAAATTCAGTGGTCTAGGATGCGGGTTAATGCCCCTTTCAGGCTGCGAATGTTTCTGGGACATTCAGAGCTCTCTGCATTAGTTTTTGGGCCACCAACATGTTCTGGACTTTAGGGGGTCTAGTATGCCTGTAAACCCCTTTTTTGGGCCTCCAAAGTTTTCTACATTTTTGCAGGCCTAAGATGCATTTTAAGGCCTTTTTTGGGCTGCCAACATTTTCTGATCTTTCAGGGGTGTAGGGTTTAGTGGTCTAGGATGCGGGTTAATGCCTCTTTTAGGCTGCAAATGTTTTTGAGACATTCAGAGCTCTCTGACACAGTTTTTGGGCAACCAACATTTTCTGGACTTTAGGGGGTCTAGTATGCCTGTAAACCCCTTTTTTGGGCCTCCAAAACTTTTCTCCAATATTGCAGGCCTAAGATGCATTTTAAGGACTTTTTGAGCTGCTAACATATTCTGAACTTTCAGGGGTGTACGATGCATTTTTCGGGGCATTAATATTTTTGGGAATTTCAGTGGTCTAGGATGCGGGTTAATGCCCCTTTCAGGCTCCAAATATCTTTGTGACATTCAGAGGTCTCTGGCACAGTTTTTAGGCCACCAACAATTTTTGGAATTTAGGGGGTCTAGGATGCCTGTAAACCCCTTTTTTGGGCCTCCAAAGTTTTCTACATTTTTGCAGGCCTAAAATGCATTTAAGGCCTTTTTTGGGCTGCCAACATTTTCTGAACTTTCAGGGGTGTAGGATGCATTTTTCGGGCATTAATATTTTTGGGAATTTCAGTGGTTTAGGATGTGGTTTAATGCCCCCTTCAGGCTCCAAATATCTTTGGGACATTCAGAAGTCTAGCACAGTTTTGAGGCCACCAACAATTTTTGGAATTTAGGGGGTCTAGGATGCCTGTAAACCCCTTTTTTGGGCCTCCAAAGTTTTATACATTTTTGCAGGCCTAAGATGCATTTTAAGGCCTTTTTCGAGCTGCCAACAATTTCTGAACTTTCAGGGGTGTAGGAGGCATTTTTCGTTCCAAAAATATTTTTGCGAATTTCAGTGGTCTAGGATGCAGGTTAATGCCCCTTTCAGGCTGCAACTGTTTTTGGGGCTTTCAGAGCTCTCTGACACTGTTTTTGGGCCACCAACATTTTCTGGACTTTAGGGGGTCTTGGATGCCTGTAAACCCCCTTTTTGGGCCTCCAATGTTTTCTTCATTTGTGCAGGCCTAAGGTGCATGTTAAGGCCTTTTTTGGGCTGCCAACATTTTCTGATCTTTCAGGGGTGTAGGTTTTAGTGGTCTAGGATGCGGGTTAATGCCTCTTTTAGGCTACAAATGTATTTGAGACATTCAGAGCTCTCTGACACTGTTTTTGGGCCACCAACATTTTCTGGACTTTAGGGGGTCTAGGATGCCTGTAAACCCCTTTTTTGGGCCTCCAAAGTTTTCTACATTTTTGCAGGCCTTAGATGCATTTTAAGGCCTTTTTTGGGTTGCCAACATTTTCTGAACTTTCAGGGGTGTAGGATGCATTTTGCGTGCCAAAAATATTTTTGGAAATTTCAGTGGTCTAGGATGCGGGTTAATGCCCCTTTCGGGCTGCAACTGTTTTTGGGACTTCCAGTGCTCTCTGACACAGTTCTAGGGCCACCAACATTTCCTGGACTTTAGGGGGTCTAGGATGCCTTTAAAGCCCTTTTTTGGGCCTCCAAAGTTTCAAGATATTTGCAGGCCTAAGATGCATTTTAAGGCCTTTTTTGGGCTGTCAACATTTTCTGAACTTTCAGGGGTGTAGGATGCATTTTTCATGTAAAAAATATTGTTGGGAAATTCAGTGGTCCACGATGCGGGTTAATGCCTCTTTTAGGTTGCAAATGTTATTGAGACATTCAGAGCTCTCCGACACAGTTTTTGGGCAACCAACATTTTCTGGACTTTAGGGGGTCTAGTATGCCTGTAACCCCTTTTTTGGGCCTCCAAAATTTTTCTACATTTTTGCAGGCCTAAGATGCATTTTAAGGCCTTTTTGGGCTGCTAACATATTCTGAACTTTCAGAAGTGTAGGATGCATTTTTCGTGTAAAAAATATTGTTGGGAAATTCAGTGGTCTAGGATGCGGGTTAATGCCCCTTTCAGGCTGCAAATGTTTTTGG
Source organism: Ambystoma mexicanum (assembly GCF_040938575.1). Classification (NCBI taxonomy): domain Eukaryota; kingdom Metazoa; phylum Chordata; class Amphibia; order Caudata; family Ambystomatidae; genus Ambystoma; species Ambystoma mexicanum. The sequence continues at coordinate 59,339,445 of NC_090938.1, forward strand.
GACATTCAGAGCTCTCTGGCAGTTTTCGGGCCACCAACATTTTCTGGACTTTAGGGGGTCTAGTATGCCTGTAAACCCCTTTTTTGGGCCTCCAAAGTTTTCTACAATTTTGCAGGCCTAAGATGCATTTTAAGGCCTTTTTTGGGCTGCCAACATTTTCTGAACTTTCCGGTGTGTAGGATCCATTTTTCGGCCCATTCATATTTTTGGGAATTTCAGTGGTCTAGGATGCAAGTTAATGCCCCTTTCAGGCTGCTAATATTTTTGGGACATTCAGAGCTCTATTACAAAGTTTTGAGGCCACCAACATTCTTTGGACTTTAGAGGGTCCAGGATGCCTTTAAACCCCTTTTTTGGGCCTCCAAAGTTTCAAGATATTTGCAGGACCTAAGATGCATTTTAAGGCCTTTGTTGAGCTGCCAACATTTGTGAACTTTCAGGGGTGTCGGATGCATTATTTGTGCCAAAATTATTTGTGGGGATTGTAGTGGTCTAGGATGCGGGTTAATGCCTCTTTTAGGCTGCAAATGTTTTTGGGACATTCAGAGCTCTCTGGCAGTTTTCGGGCCACCTACATTTTCTGGACTTTAGGGAGGTCTAGGTGTCTGTTAAACCATTTTTGGGCCTCCAAAGTTTTCAACATTTTTGCAGGCCTAAGGTGCATTTTAAGGCCTTATTTGGGCTGTCAACATTTTCTGAACTTTCAGGCGTGTAGGATGCATTTTTCATGCCAAAAATATTTTTGGAAATTTCAGTGGTCTAGGATGCGGGTAAATGCCCCTTTCAGGCTCCAAGTATCTTTGGGACATTCAGAGGTATCTGGCACAGTTTTTAGGCCACCAAACATTTTTGGACTTTAGGGGGTCTAGGATGCCTGTAAACCCCTTTTTTGGGACTCCAAAGATTTCAAGATTTTTGCATGCGGAAAATGCATTTTAAGGCCTTTATTGGGCTGCCAACATTTTTTGATCTTTCAGGGGTGTAGGATGCATTATTTGTGCCAAAATTATTTTTGGGAATTTTAGTGGTCTAGGATGCGGGTTAATGCCTCTTTCAGGCTCCAAATGTTTTTGAGAGATTCAGAGCACTCTGACACAGTTTTTGGGAAGCCAACATTTTCCGGACTTTAGGGGGTCTAGTATGCCTGTACACCCCTTTTTTGGGCCTCCAAAGTTTTCAACATTTATGAAGGCCTAAGATGCATTTAAACGCCTTTTTGGGCTGCTAACATATTCTGAACTTTCAGGGGTGTAGGATGCATTTTTCAGGCCATTAATATTTTTGGGAATTTCAGTGGTCTAGGATGCAGGGTAATGCCCCTTTCAGGCTGCAGCTGTTTTCGGGACTTTGAGAGCTCTCTGACACTGTTTTGGGCAACCAACATTTTCTGGACTTTAGGGGGTCTAGGATGCCTTTAAACCCCTTTTTTGGGCCTCCAAAGTTTCAAGATATTTGCAGGCCTAAGATGCATTTTAAGGCCTTTTTTGAGCTGCCAACATTTTTGAACTTTCAGGGGTGTCAGATGCATTATTTGTGCCAAAATTATTTGTGGGGATTGTAGTGGTCTAGGATGCGGGTTAATGCCTCTTTCAGGCTGCAAATGTTTTTGGGACATTCAGAGCTCTCTGGCAGTTTTCGGGCCACCTACATTTTCTGGACTTTAGGGAGGTCTAGGTGTCTGTAAACCCATTTTTGGGCCTCCAAAGTTTTCGACATTTTTGCAGGCCTAAGGTGCATTTTAAGGCCTTTTTTGGGCTGTCAACATTTTCTGAACTTTCAGCGGTGTACGATGCATTTTTCGGGCCATTAATATTTTTGGAAATTTCAGTGGTCTAGGATGCGGGCTAATGCCCCTTTCAGGCTGCAAATGGTTTTGGGACATTCAGAGCTCTCTGGCCTAGTTTTTGGGCCACCAACATTTTCTGGACTTTAGGGGGTCTAGTATGCCTGTAAACCCCTTTTTTGGGCCTCCAAAGTTTTCTACATTTTTGCAGGCCTAAGATGCATTTTAAGGCCTTTTTTGGGCTGCCAACATTTTCTGATCTTTCAGGGGTGTAGGGTTTAGTGGTCTAGGATGCGGGTTAATGCCTCTTTTAGACTGCAAATGTTTTTGAGACATTCAGAGCTTTCTGACACAGTGTTTTGGCAACCAACATTTTCTGGACTTTAGGGGGTCTAGTATGCCTGTAAACCCCTTTTTGGGCCTCCAAAACTTTTCTACAATATTGCAGGCCTAAGGTGCATTTTAAGGCCTTTTTTGGGCTGCCAACATTTTCTGAACTTTCAGGGGTGTAGGATGCATTTTTCGGGGCATTAATATTTTTGGGAATTTCAGTGGTCTAGGATGCAGGTTAATGCCCCTTTCAGGCTCCAAATATCTTTGGGACATTCAGAGGTCTCTGGCACAGTTTTTAGGCCACCAACAATTTTTGGAATTTAGGGGGGTCTAGGATGCCTGTAAACCCCTTTTTTGGGCCTCCAAAGTTTTCTACATTTTTGCATGCGTAAGATGCATTTTAAAGCCTTTTTTGGGCTGATAAAATTTTCTGAACTTTCAGGGGTGTAGGATGCATTTTTCGGGCCATTAATATTTTTGGAAATTTCAGTGGTCTAGGGAAGCGGGTTAATGCCCCTTTCGGGCTGCAACTGTTTTTGGGACATTCAGAGCTCTATGACAAAGTTTTGAGGCCACCAACTTTCTTTGGACTTTAGGGGGTCTAGGATGCCTTTAAACCCCTTTTTTGGGCCTCCAAAGTTTCAAGATATTTGCAGGCCTAAGATGCATTTTAAGGCCTATTTTGAGCTGCCAACATTTGTGAACTTTCAGGGGTGTCGGATGCATTATTTTTGCCAAAATTATTTGTGGGGATTGTAGTGGTCTAGGATGCGGGTTAATGCCTCTTTTAGGCTGCAAATGTTTTTGGGACATTCAGAGCTCTCTGGCAGTTTTCGGGCCACCTACATTTTCTGGACTTTAGGGAGGTCTAGGTGTCTGTAAACCCATTTTTGGGCCTCCAAAGTTTTCGACATTTTTGCAGGCCTAAGGTGCATTTTAAGGCCTTTTTTGGGCTGTCAACATTTTCTGAACTTTCAGGCGTGTAGGATGCATTTTTCGGGCCATTAATATTTTTGGAAATGTCAGTGGTCTAGTATGCGGGTTAATGCCCCTTTCAGGCTGCAAATGTTTTTGGGACATTCAGAGCTCTCTGGCCTAGTTTTTGGGCCACCAACATTTTCTGGACTTTAGGGGGTCTAGTATGCCTGTAAACCCCTTTTTTGGGCCTCCAAAGTTTTCTACATTTTTGCAGGCCTAAGATGCATTTTAAGGCCTTTTTTGGGCTGCCAACATTTTCTGATCTTTCAGGGGTGTAGGGTTTAGTGGTCTAGGATGCGGGTTAATGCCTCTTTTAGACTGCAAATGTTTTTGAGACAGTCAGAGCTCTCTGACACAGTTTTTGGGCAACCAACATTTTCTGGACTTTAGGGGGTCTAGTATGCCTGTAAACCCCTTTTTGGGCCTCCAAAACTTTTCTACAATATTGCAGGCCTAAGCTGCATTTTAAGGCCTTTTTTGGGCTGCCAACATTTTCTGAACTTTCAGGGGTGTAGGATGCATTTTTCAGGGCATTAATATTTTTGGGAATTTCAGTGGTCTAGGATGCAGGTTAATGCCCCTTTCAGGCTTCAAATATCTTTGAGACATCCAGAGGTCTCTGGCACAGTTTTTAGGCCACAAACAATTTTTGGAATTTAGGGGGTCTAGGATGCCTGTAAACCCCTTTTTTGGGCCTCCAAAGTTTTCTACATTTTTGCAGGCCTAAGATGCATTTTAAGGCCTTTTTTGAGCTGCCAACATTTGTGAACTTTCAGGGGTGTCGGATGCATTATTTGTGCCAAAATTATTTGTGGGGATTGTAGTGGTCTAGGATGCGGGTTAATGCCTCTTTTAGGCTGCAAATGTTTTTGGGACATTCAGAGCTCTCTGGCAGTTTTCGGGCCACCAACATTTTCTGGACTTTAGGGAGGTCTAGGTGCCTGTAAACCCCTTTTTTGGGCCTCCAAAGTTTTCAACATTTTTGCAAGCCTAAGGTGCATTTTAAGGCCTTTTTTGGGCTGCCAACATTTTCTGAACTTTCAGGGGTGTAGGATGCATTTTTCATGCCAAAAATATTTTTGGGAATTTCAGTGGTCTAGGATGCAGGTTAATGCCCCTTTCAGGCTGCAACTGTTTTTTGGACTTTCAGAGCTTTCTGACACTTTTTTTGGGCCACCAACATTTTCTGGACTTTAGGGGGTCTAGTATGCCTGTACACCCCTTTTTTGGGCCTCCAAAGTTTTCAACATTTATGCTGGCCCAAGATGCATTTTAAGGCCTTTTTTGGGCTGTCAACATTTTCAGAACTTTCCGGTGTGTAGGATCCATTTTTCGGGCCATTCATATTTTTGGGAATTTCAGTGGTCTAGGATGCAGGTTAATGCCCCTTTCAGGCTGCAAATATTTTTGGTATATTCAGAGCTCTATGACACCGTTTTTAGACCACCAACATTCTTTGGACTTTAGGGGATCTAGGATGCCTGTAAACCCCTTTTTTGGGCCTCCAAAGTTTTCTACATTTTTGCAGGCCTAAGATGCATTTTAAGGCCTTTTTTGGGCTGCCAACATTTTCTGAACTTTCAGGGGTGTAGGATGCATTTTTCGGGCCATTAATATTTTTGGAAATTTCAGTGGTCTAGGAAGCGGGTTAATGCCCCTTTCGGGCTGCAACTGTTTTTGGGACTTCCAGTGCTCTCTGACACAGTTCTTGGGCCACCAACATTTTCTGGACTTTAGGGGGTCTAGGATGCCTGTAAACCCCTTTTTTGGGCCTCCAAAGTTTTCTACATTTTTGCAGGCCTAAGATGCATTTTAAGGCCTTTTTTGGGCTGCCAACATTTTCTGAACTTTCCGGTGTGTAGGATCCATTTTTCGGCCCATTCATATTTTTGGGAATTTCAGTGGTCTAGGATGCAAGTTAATGCCCCTTTCAGGCTGCTAATATTTTTGGGACATTCAGAGCTCTATTACAAAGTTTTGAGGCCACCAACATTCTTTGGACTTTAGAGGGTCCAGGATGCCTTTAAACCCCTTTTTTGGGCCTCCAAAGTTTCAAGATATTTGCAGGACCTAAGATGCATTTTAAGGCCTTTGTTGAGCTGCCAACATTTGTGAACTTTCAGGGGTGTCGGATGCATTATTTGTGCCAAAATTATTTGTGGGGATTGTAGTGGTCTAGGATGCGGGTTAATGCCTCTTTTAGGCTGCAAATGTTTTTGGGACATTCAGAGCTCTCTGGCAGTTTTCGGGCCACCTACATTTTCTGGACTTTAGGGAGGTCTAGGTGTCTGTTAAACCATTTTTGGGCCTCCAAAGTTTTCAACATTTTTGCAGGCCTAAGGTGCATTTTAAGGCCTTATTTGGGCTGTCAACATTTTCTGAACTTTCAGGCGTGTAGGATGCATTTTTCATGCCAAAAATATTTTTGGAAATTTCAGTGGTCTAGGATGCGGGTAAATGCCCCTTTCAGGCTCCAAGTATCTTTGGGACATTCAGAGGTATCTGGCACAGTTTTTAGGCCACCAATCATTTTTGGACTTTAGGGGGTCTAGGATGCCTGTAAACCCCCTTTTTGGGACTCCAAAGATTTCAAGATTTTTGCATGCGGAAAATGCATTTTAAGGCCTTTATTGGGCTGCCAACATTTTTTGATCTTTCAGGGGTGTAGGATGCATTATTTGTGCCAAAATTATTTTTGGGAATTTTAGTGGTCTAGGATGCGGGTTAATGCCTCTTTCAGGCTCCAAATGTTTTTGAGAGATTCAGAGCACTCTGACACAGTTTTTGGGAAGCCAACATTTTCCGGACTTTAGGGGGTCTAGTATGCCTGTACACCCCTTTTTTGGGCCTCCAAAGTTTTCAACATTTATGAAGGCCTAAGATGCATTTAAACGCCTTTTTGGGCTGCTAACATATTCTGAACTTTCAGGGGTGTAGGATGCATTTTTCAGGCCATTAATATTTTTGGGAATTTCAGTGGTCTAGGATGCAGGGTAATGCCCCTTTCAGGCTGCAGCTGTTTTCGGGACTTTGAGAGCTCTCTGACACTGTTTTGGGCAACCAATATTTTCTGGACTTTAGGGGGTCTAGGATGCCTTTAAACCCCTTTTTTGGGCCTCCAAAGTTTCAAGATATTTGCAGGCCTAAGATGCATTTTAAGGCCTTTTTTGAGCTGCCAACATTTGTGAACTTTCAGGGGTGTCAGATGCATTATTTGTGCCAAAATTATTTGTGGGGATTGTAGTGGTCTAGGATGCGGGTTAATGCCTCTTTCAGGCTGCAAATGTTTTTGGGACATTCAGAGCTCTCTGGCAGTTTTCGGGCCACCTACATTTTCTGGACTTTAGGGAGGTCTAGGTGTCTGTAAACCCATTTTTGGGCCTCCAAAGTTTTCGACATTTTTGCAGGCCTAAGGTGCATTTTAAGGCCTTTTTTGGGCTGCCAACATTTTCTGAACTTTCAGCGGTGTACGATGCATTTTTCGGGCCATTAATATTTTTGGAAATTTCAGTGGTCTAGGATGCGGGCTAATGCCCCTTTCAGGCTGCAAATGTTTCTGGGACATTCACAGCTCTCTGCCCTAGTTTTTGGGCCACCAACATTTTCTGGACTTTAGGGGGTCTAGGATGCCTGTAAACCCTTTTTTTGGGCCTCCAAAATTTTTCTACATGTTTGCAGGCCTAAGATGCATTTTAAGGCCTTTTTTGGGCTGTCAACATTTTCTGAACTTTCAGGCGTGTAGGATGCATTTTTCGGGCCATTAATATTTTTGGAAATGTCAGTGGTCTAGTATGCGGGTTAATGCCCCTTTCAGGCTGCAAATGGTTTTGGGACATTCAGAGCTCTCTGGCCTAGTTTTTGGGCCACCAACATTTTCTGGACTTTAGGGGGTCTAGTATGCCTGTAAACCCCTTTTTTGGGCCTCCAAAGTTTTCTACATTTTTGCAGGCCTAAGATGCATTTTAAGGCCTTTTTTGGGCTGCCAACATTTTCTGATCTTTCAGGGGTGTAGGGTTTAGTGGTCTAGGATGCGGGTGAATGCCTCTTTTAGACTGCAAATGTTTTTGAGACATTCAGAGCTTTCTGACACAGTTTTTTGGCAACCAACATTTTCTGGACTTTAGGGGGTCTAGTATGCCTGTAAACCCCTTTTTGGGCCTCCAAAACTTTTCTACAATATTGCAGGCCTAAGGTGCATTCTAAGGCCTTTTTTGGGCTGCCAACATTTTCTGAACTTTCAGGGGTGTAGGATGCATTTTTCGGGGCATTCATATTTTTGGGAATTTCAGTGGTCTAGGATGCAGGTTAATGCCCCTTTCAGGCTCCAAATATCTTTGGGACATTCAGAGGTCTCTGGCACAGTTTTTAGGCCACCAACAATTTTTGGAATTTAGGGGGGTCTAGGATGCCTGTAAACCCCTTTTTTGGGCCTCCAAAGTTTTCTACATTTTTGCAGGCCTAAGATGCATTCAAGGCCTTTTTTGGGCTGCCAACATTTTCTGAACTTTCAGGGGTGTAGGATGCATTTTTCATGCCAAAAGTATTTTTGGGAATTTCAGTGATCTAGGAAGCAGGTTAATGCCCCTTTCAGGCTGCAACTGTTTTTGGGACTTTCAGAGCTCTCTGACACTGTTTCTGGGCCACCAACATTTTCTGGACTTTAGGGGGTCTAGGATGCCTGTAAACCCCTTTTTTGGGCCTCCAAAGTTTTCTACATTTTTGCATGCGTAAGATGCATTTTAAAGCCTTTTTTGGGCTGATAAAATTTTCTGAACTTTCAGGGGTGTAAGATGCATTTTTCGGGCCATTAATATTTTTGGAAATTTCAGTGGTCTAGGAAGCGGGTTAATGCCCCTTTCGGGCTGCAACTGTTTTTGGGACATTCAGAGCTCTATGACAAAGTTTTGAGGCCACCAACTTTCTTTGGACTTTAGGGGGTCCAGGATGCCTTTAAACCCCTTTTTTGGGCCTCCAAAGTTTCAAGATATTTGCAGGCCTAAGATGCATTTTAAGGCCTATTTTGAGCTGCCAACATTTGTGAACTTTCAGGGGTGTCGGATGCATTATTTTTGCCAAAATTATTTGTGGGGATTGTAGTGGTCTAGGATGCGGGTTAATGCCTCTTTTAGGCTGCAAATGTTTTTGGGACATTCAGAGCTCTCTGGCAGTTTTCGGGCCACCTACATTTTCTGGACTTTAGGGAGGTCTAGGTGTCTGTAAACCCATTTTTGGGCCTCCAAAGTTTTCGACATTTTTGCAGGCCTAAGGTGCATTTTAAGGCCTTTTTTGGGCTGCCAACATTTTCTGAACTTTCAGCGGTGTACGATGCATTTTTCGGGCCATTAATATTTTTGGAAATTTCAGTGGTCTAGGATGCGGGCTAATGCCCCTTTCAGGCTGCAAATGTTTCTGGGACATTCACAGCTCTCTGCCCTAGTTTTTGGGCCACCAACATTTTCTGGACTTTAGGGGGTCTAGGATGCCTGTAAACCCTTTTTTTGGGCCTCCAAAATGTTTCTACATTTTTGCAGGCCAAGATGCATTTTAAGGCCTTTTTTGGGCTGTCAACATTTTCTGAACTTTCAGGCGTGTAGGATGCATTTTTCGGGCCATTAATATTTTTGGAAATGTCAGTGGTCTAGTATGCGGGTTAATGCCCCTTTCAGGCTGCAAATGTTTTTGGGACATTCAGAGCTCTCTGGCCTAGTTTTTGGGCCACCAACATTTTCTGGACTTTAGGGGGTCTAGTATGCCTGTAAACCCCTTTTTTGGGCCTCCAAAGTTTTCTACATTTTTGCAGGCCTAAGATGCATTTTAAGGCCTTTTTTGGGCTGCCAACATTTTCTGATCTTTCAGGGGTGTAGGGTTTAGTGGTCTAGGATGCGGGTTAATGCCTCTTTTAGACTGCAAATGTTTTTGAGACAGTCAGAGCTCTCTGACACAGTTTTTGGGCAACCAACATTTTCTGGACTTTAGGGGGTCTAGTATGCCTGTAAACCCCTTTTTGGGCCTCCAAAACTTTTCTACAATATTGCAGGCCTAAGCTGCATTTTAAGGCCTTTTTTGGGCTGCCAACATTTTCTGAACTTTCAGGGGTGTAGGATGCATTTTTCAGGGCATTAATATTTTTGGGAATTTCAGTGGTCTAGGATGCAGGTTAATGCCCCTTTCAGGCTTCAAATATCTTTGGGACATCCAGAGGTCTCTGGCACAGTTTTTAGGCCACCAACAATTTTTGGAATTTAGGGGGTCTAGGATGCCTGTAAACCCCTTTTTTGGGCCTCCAAAGTTTTCTACATTTTTGCAGGCCTAAGATGCATTTTAAGGCCTTTTTTGAGCTGCCAACATTTGTGAACTTTCAGGGGTGTCGGATGCATTATTTGTGCCAAAATTATTTGTGGGGATTGTAGTGGTCTAGGATGCGGGTTAATGCCTCTTTTAGACTGCAAATGTTTTTGAGACAGTCAGAGCTCTCTGACACAGTTTTTGGGCAACCAACATTTTCTGGACTTTAGGGGGTCTAGTATGCCTGTAAACCCCTTTTTGGGCCTCCAAAACTTTTCTACAATATTGCAGGCCTAAGCTGCATTTTAAGGCCTTTTTTGGGCTGCCAACATTTTCTGAACTTTCAGGGGTGTAGGATGCATTTTTCAGGGCATTAATATTTTTGGGAATTTCAGTGGTCTAGGATGCAGGTTAATGCCCCTTTCAGGCTTCAAATATCTTTGGGACATCCAGAGCTCTCTGGCACAGTTTTTAGGCCACCAACAATTTTTGGAATTTAGGGGGTCTAGGATGCCTGTAAACCCCTTTTTTGGGCCTCCAAAGTTTTCTACATTTTTGCAGGCCTAAGATGCATTTTAAGGCCTTTTTTGAGCTGCCAACATTTGTGAACTTTCAGGGGTGTCGGATGCATTATTTGTGCCAAAATTATTTGTGGGGATTGTAGTGGTCTAGGATGCGGGTTAATGCCTCTTTTAGGCTGCAAATGTTTTTGGGACATTCAGAGCTCGCTGGCAGTTTTCGGGCCACCAACATTTTCTGGACTTTAGGGAGGTCTAGGTGTCTGTAAACCCATTTTTGGGCCTCCAAAGTTTTCAACATTTTTGCAGGCCTAAGGTGCATTTTAAGGCCTTTTTTGGGCTGCCAACATTTTCTGAACTTTCAGGGGTGTAGGATGCATTTTTCATGCCAAAAATATTTTTGGGAATTTCAGTGGTCTAGGATGCAGGTTAATGCCCCTTTCAGGCTGCAACTGTTTTTTGGACTTTCAGAGCTTTCTGACACTTTTTTTGGGCCACCAACATTTTCTGGACTTTAGGGGGTCTAGTATGCCTGTACACCCCTTTTTTGGGCCTCCAAAGTTTTCAACATTTATGCAGGCCCAAGATGCATTTTAAGGCCTTTTTTGGGCTGTCAACATTTTCAGAACTTTCCGGTGTGTAGGATCCATTTTTCGGGCCATTCATATTTTTGGGAATTTCAGTGGTCTAGGATGCAGGTTAATGCCCCTTTCAGGCTGCAAATATTTTTGGTATATTCAGAGCTCTATGACACCGTTTTTAGACCACCAACATTCTTTGGACTTTAGGGGATCTAGGATGCCTGTAAACCCCTTTTTTGGGCCTCCAAAGTTTTCTACATTTTTGCAGGCCTAAGATGCATTTTAAGGCCTTTTTTGGGCTGCCAACATTTTCTGAACTTTCAGGGGTGTAGGATGCATTTTTCGGGCCATTAATATTTTTGGAAATTTCAGTGGTCTAGGAAGCGGGTTAATGCCCCTTTCGGGCTGCAACTGTTTTTGGGACTTCCAGTGCTCTCTGACACAGTTCTTGGGCCACCAACATTTTCTGGACTTTAGGGGGTCTAGGATGCCTGTAAACCCCTTTTTTGGGCCTCCAAAGTTTTCTACATTTTTGCAGGCCTAAGATGCATTTTAAGGCCTTTTTTGGGCTGCCAACATTTTCTGAACTTTCCGGTGTGTAGGATCCATTTTTCGGCCTATTCATATTTTTGGGAATTTCAGTGGTCTAGGATGCAAGTTAATGCCCCTTTCAGGCTGCTAATATTTTTGGGACATTCAGAGCTCTATTACAAAGTTTTGAGGCCACCAACATTCTTTGGACTTTAGAGGGTCCAGGATGCCTTTAAACCCCTTTTTTGGGCCTCCAAAGTTTCAAGATATTTGCAGGACCTAAGATGCATTTTAAGGCCTTTGTTGAGCTGCCAACATTTGTGAACTTTCAGGGGTGTCGGATGCATTATTTGTGCCAAAATTATTTGTGGGGATTGTAGTGGTCTAGGATGCGGGTTAATGCCTCTTTTAGGCTGCAAATGTTTTTGGGACATTCAGAGCTCTCTGGCAGTTTTCGGGCCACCTACATTTTCTGGACTTTAGGGAGGTCTAGGTGTCTGTTAAACCATTTTTGGGCCTCCAAAGTTTTCAACATTTTTGCAGGCCTAAGGTGCATTTTAAGGCCTTATTTGGGCTGTCAACATTTTCTGAACTTTCAGGCGTGTAGGATGCATTTTTCATGCCAAAAATATTTTTGGAAATTTCAGTGGTCTAGGATGCGGGTAAATGCCCCTTTCAGGCTCCAAGTATCTTTGGGACATTCAGAGGTATCTGGCACAGTTTTTAGGCCACCAAACATTTTTGGACTTTAGGGGGTCTAGGATGCCTGTAAACCCCTTTTTTGGGACTCCAAAGATTTCAAGATTTTTGCATGCGGAAAATGCATTTTAAGGCCTTTATTGGGCTGCCAACATTTTTTGATCTTTCAGGGGTGTAGGATGCATTATTTGTGCCAAAATTATTTTTGGGAATTTTAGTGGTCTAGGATGCGGGTTAATGCCTCTTTCAGGCTCCAAATGTTTTTGAGAGATTCAGAGCACTCTGACACAGTTTTTGGGAAGCCAACATTTTCCGGACTTTAGGGGGTCTAGTATGCCTGTACACCCCTTTTTTGGGCCTCGAAAGTTTTCAACATTTATGAAGGCCTAAGATGCATTTAAACGCCTTTTTGGGCTGCTAACATATTCTGAACTTTCAGGGGTGTAGGATGCATTTTTCAGGCCATTAATATTTTTGGGAATTTCAGTGGTCTAGGATGCAGGGTAATGCCCCTTTCAGGCTGCAGCTGTTTTCGGGACTTTGAGAGCTCTCTGACACTGTTTTGGGCAACCAACATTTTCTGGACTTTAGGGGGTCTAGGATGCCTTTAAACCCCTTTTTTGGGCCTCCAAAGTTTCAAGATATTTGCAGGCCTAAGATGCACTTTAAGGCCTTTTTTGAGCTGCCAACATTTGTGAACTTTCAGAAGGTGTCAGATGCATTATTTGTGCCAAAATTATTTGTGGGGATTGTAGTGGTCTAGGATGCGGGTTAATGCCTCTTTCAGGCTGCAAATGTTTTTGGGACATTCAGAGCTCTCTGGCAGTTTTCGGGCCACCTACATTTTCTGGACTTTAGGGAGGTCTAGGTGTCTGTAAACCCATTTTTGGGCCTCCAAAGTTTTCGACATTTTTGCAGGCCTAAGGTGCATTTTAAGGCCTTTTTTGGGCTGCCAACATTTTCTGAACTTTCAGCGGTGTACGATGCATTTTTCGGGCCATTAATATTTTTGGAAATTTCAGTGGTCTAGGATGCGGGCTAATGCCCCTTTCAGGCTGCAAATGTTTCTGGGACATTCACAGCTCTCTGCCCTAGTTTTTGGGCCACCAACATTTTCTGGACTTTAGGGGGTCTAGGATGCCTGTAAACCCTTTTTTTGGGCCTCCAAAATTTTTCTACATTTATGCAGGCCTAAGATGCATTTTAAGGCCTTTTTTGGGCTGTCAACATTTTCTGAACTTTCAGGCGTGTAGGATGCATTTTTCGGGCCATTAATATTTTTGGAAATGTCAGTGGTCTAGTATGCGGGTTAATGCCCCTTTCAGGCTGCAAATGGTTTTGGGACATTCAGAGCTCTCTGGCCTAGTTTTTGGGCCACCAACATTTTCTGGACTTTAGGGGGTCTAGTATGCCTGTAAACCCCTTTTTTGAGCCTCCAAAGTTTTCTACATTTTTGCAGGCCTAAGATGCATTTTAAGGCCTTTTTTGGGCTGCCAACATTTTCTGATCTTTCAGGGGTGTAGGGTTTAGTGGTCTAGGATGCGGGTTAATGCCTCTTTTAGACTGCAAATGTTTTTGAGACATTCAGAGCTTTCTGACACAGTTTTTTGGCAACCAACATTTTCTGGACTTTAGGGGGTCTAGTATGCCTGTAAACCCCTTTTTGGGCCTCCAAAACTTTTCTACAATATTGCAGGCCTAAGGTGCATTTTAAGGCCTTTTTTGGGCTGCCAACATTTTCTGAACTTTCAGGGGTGTAGGATGCATTTTTCGGGGCATTAATATTTTTGGGAATTTCAGTGGTCTAGGATGCAGGTTAATGCCCCTTTCAGGCTCCAAATATCTTTGGGACATTCAGAGGTCTCTGGCACAGTTTTTAGGCCACCAACAATTTTTGGAATTTAGGGGGGTCTAGGATGCCTGTAAACCCCTTTTTTGGGCCTCCAAAGTTTTCTACATTTTTGCAGGCCTAAAATGCTTTCAAGGCCTTTTTTGGGCTGCCAACATTTTCTGAACTTTCAGGGGTGTAGGATGCATTTTTCATGCCAAAAGTATTTTTGGGAATTTCAGTGGTCTAGGAAGCAGGTTAATGCCCCTTTCAGGCTGCAACTGTTTTTGGGACTTTCAGAGCTCTCTGACACTGTTTTTGGGCCACCAACATTTTCTGGACTTTAGGGGGTCTAGGATGCCTGTAAACCCCTTTTTTGGGCCTCCAAAGTTTTCTACATTTTTGCATGCGTAAGATGCATTTTAAAGCCTTTTTTGGGCTGATAAATTTTTCTGAACTTTCAGGGGTGTAGGATGCATTATTTGTGCCAAAATTATTTGTGGGGATTGTAGTGGTCTAGGATGCGGGTTAATGCCTCTTTTAGGCTGCAAATGTTTTTGGGACATTCAGAGCTCTCTGGCAGTTTTCAGGCCACCAACATTTTCTGGACTTTAGGGAGGTCTAGGTGTCTGTAAACCCATTTTTGGGCCTCCAAAGTTTTCAACATTTTTGCAGGCCTAAGGTGCATTTTAAGGCCTTTTTTGGGCTGCCAACATTTTCTGAACTTTCAGGGGTGTAGGATCCATTTTTCGGGCCATTCATATTTTTGGGAATTTCAGTGGTCTAGGATGCAGGTTAATGCCCCTTTCAGGCTGCAAATATTTTTGGTATATTCAGAGCTCTATGACACCGTTTTTAGACCACCAACATTCTTTGGACTTTAGGGGATCTAGGATGCCTGTAAACCCCTTTTTTGGGCCTCCAAAGTTTTCAAGATTTTTGCATGCGTAAGATGCATTTTAAAGCCTTTTTTGGGCTGATAAAATTTTCTGAACTTTCAGGGGTGTAGGATGCATTATTTGTGCCAAAATTATTTGTGGGGATTGTAGTGGTCTAGGATGCAGGTTAATGCCCCTTTCAGGCTGCAACTGTTTTTTGGACTTTCAGAGCTTTCTGACACTTTTTTTGGGCCACCAACATTTTCTGGACTTTAGGGGGTCTAGTATGCCTGTACACCCCTTTTTTGGGCCTCCAAAGTTTTCAACATTTATGCAGGCCCAAGATGCATTTTAAGGCCTTTTTTGGGCTGTCAACATTTTCAGAACTTTCCGGTGTGTAGGATCCATTTTTCGGGCCATTCATATTTTTGGGAATTTCAGTGGTCTAGGATGCAGGTTAATGCCCCTTTCAGGCTGCAAATATTTTTGGTATATTCAGAGCTCTATGACACCGTTTTTAGACCACCAACATTCTTTGGACTTTAGGGGATCTAGGATGCCTGTAAACCCCTTTTTTGGGCCTCCAAAGTTTTCAAGATTTTTGCAGGCCTAAGATGCATTTTAAGGCCTTTTTTGGGCTGCCAACATTTTCTGAACTTTCAGGGGTGTAGGATGCATTATTTGTGGCAAAATTATTTTTGGGAATTTTAGTGGTCTATGATGCGGGTTAATGCCTCTTTCAGGCTGCAAATGTTTTTGAGACAATCAGAGCTCTCTGACACAGTTTTTGGGCAGCCAACATTTCCCAGACTTTAAGGGGTCTAGTAAGCCTGTACACCCCTTTTTTGGGCCTCCAAAGTTTTCAACATTTTTGCAGGCCTAAGATGCATTTTAAGGCCTTTTTTGGGCTGCCAACATTTTCTGAACTTTCAGCGGTGTATGATGCATTTTTCGGGCCATTAATATTTTTGGAAATTTCAGTGGTCTAGGATGCGGGCTAATGCCCCTTTCAGGCTGCAAATGTTTCTGGGACATTCAGAGCTCTCTGCCCTAGTTTTTGGGCCACCAACATTTTCTGGACTTTAGGGGGTCTAGGATGCCTGTAAACCCCTTTTTTGGGCCTCCAAAATTTTTCTACATTTTTGCAGGCCTAAGATGCATTTTAAGGCCTTTTTTGGGCTGTCAACATTTTCTGAACTTTCAGGCGTGTAGGATGCATTTTTCGGGCCATTAATATTTTTGGAAGTTTCAGTGGTCTAGTATGCGGGTTAATGCCCCTTTCAGGCTGCAAATGTTTTTGGGACATTCAGAGCTCTCTGGCCTAGTTTTTGGGCCACCAACATTTTCTGGACTTTAGGGGGTCTAGTATGCCTGTAAACCCCTTTTTTGGGCCTCCAAAGTTTTCTACATTTTTGCAGGCCTAAGATGCATTTTAAGGCCTTTTTTGGGCTGCCAACATTTTCTGATCTTTCAGGGGTGTAGAGTTTAGTGGTCTAGGATGCGGGTTAATGCCTCTTTTAGGCTGCAAATGTTTTTGGGACATTCAGAGCTCTCTGGCCTAGTTTTTGGGCCACCAACATTTTCTGGACTTTAGGGGGTCTAGTATGCCTGTAAACCCCTTTTTTGGGCCTCCAAAACTTTTCTACAATATTGCAGGCCTAAGATGCATTTTAAGGCCTGTTTTGGGCTGTCAACATTTTCTGAACTTTCAGGGGTGTAGGATGCATTTTTCGGGCATTAATATTTTTGGGAATTTCAGTGGTCTAGGATGAGGGTTAATGCCCCTTTCAGGCTCCAATTATCTTTGTGACATTCAGAGGTCTCTGGCACAGTTTTTAGGCCACCAACATTTTCTGGAATTTAGGGGCTCTAGGATGACTGTAAACCCCTTTTTTGGGCCTCCAAAGTTTTATACATTTTTGCAGGCCTAAGATGCATTTTAAGGCCTTTTTTGGGCTGCCAACAATTTCTGAACTTTCAGGGGTGTAGGACGCATTTTTTGTGCCAAAAACATTTTTGCGAATTTCAGTGGTCTAGGATGCAGGTTAATGCCCCTTTCAGGCTGCAACTGTTTTTGGGACTTTCAGAGCTCTCTGACACTGTTTTTGGGCTACCAACATTTTCTGGACTTTAGGGGGTCTAGGATGCCTGTAAACCCCTTTTTTGGGCCTCCAAAGTTTTCTACATTTTTGCAGGCCTAAGATGCATTTTAAGGCCTTTTTTGGGCTGCCAACATTTTCTGAACTTTCAGGGGTGTAGGATGCATTTTTCAGGCCATTAATATTTTTGGAAATTTCAGTGGTCTAGGATGTGGGTTAATGCCCCTTTCAGGCTGCAACTGTTTTTGGGACTTTCAGAGCTCTCTGACACTGTTTTTGGGCGACCAACATTTTCTGGACTTTAGGGGGTCTAGGATGCATGTAAACCCCTTTTTTGAGCCTCCAAAGTTTTCTACATTTTTGCAGGCCTAAGATGCATTTTAAGGCCTTTTTTGGGCTGCCAACATTTTCTGAACTTTCAGGGGTGTAGGATGCATTTTTGTTAGGCGATCCTCTGCACACCAGGCCACGACACATCAGAACACTGCTCACATTCCCCCAACATCTCCTCCCAAGCTTCGAGGCTCAAGTGATTCGGTGAAGCCACAGAACCGAAGACTCCGTACCGTTGTACGGGCTCGATTGCAACCCTTTCTGCATTGGCAACTGCCTTGGAGAACGTATAGCAGAAAGGGCGGCCTTACGTCTCCACGCCGGTCACGTGATACGCTATGGCGTTCCCCGTGTGATCTTGGTGAACGTCACATGATCCAGAGAAGTCACGTGACCCAGGGGCGATTAGTATAAAGGTCTGAGAGACAGAACGCTCATTGCTTCTCAGCTGGCTTCGGACACTGTTTGGCGTTACATCTTGCTCTTTGTTACCTTGATCACGGAACTCTATCTCGGACTCCCTCGGACACCCCTTGGTACTTTTGCTTGGAACTGTTTACCTGTTGCCGGATATTTGGACTGCACCTTGACTTGTCTTTGGATCATCCCTTGGTACCCTGCTGATCTTCTACGCCTTCTCCCTACGGGGGATTCAAGTCAAGCCTTGACTCCCACAGGTGGCTACCCTTCATCCACACTAACCTGCGGTTCTACAATTCCAGGGACCGCCGCATCTAATGAGCCTCGAACCTCCCTACTAGGTTACCTGGGTCTCCCTTACACCAGATAGGTAAGACACTTTAGATTCTTTTGTTTACCTGCCTGTATTGTGATTGCCTGGTGCTTAACCTCCTTCCTTCTTGACAGCAGCATCGTTGTTCCAGAGGCTCCGTGGATCTGGGAAGACATCTCTCACCTGTGGCCTCGAGGGTCGCACAGTGGGTTTCTATTTCGTTCCCCTGTGCGTCACTTGGGGACGGAGGTCTCATCGGTCTACACGACACTCAAGTCAGAACAATTTTTCATGTAAAAAATATTGTTGGGAAATTCAGTGGTCTAGGATGCAGGTTAATGCCTCTTTTAGGCTGCAAATGTTATTGAGACATTCAGAGCTCTCTGACACAGTTTTTGGGCAACCAACATTTTCTGGACTTTAGGGGGTCTAGTATGCCTGTAACCCCTTTTTTGGGCCTTCAAAATTTTTCTACATTTTTGCAGGCCTAAGATGCATTTTAAGGACTTTTTGGGCTGCTAACATATTCTGAACTTTCAGGGGTGTAGGATGCATTTTTCGGGGCATTAATATTTTTGGGAATTTCAGTGGTCTAGGATGCGGGTTAATGCCTCTTTCAGGCTGCAACTGTTTTTGGGACTTTGAGAGCTCTCTGACACTGTTTTTGGGCAACCAACATTTTCTGGACTTTAGGGGGTCTAGGATGCCTTTAAACCCCTTTTTTGGGCCTCCAAAGTTTCAAGATATTTGCAGGCCTAAGATGCATTTTAAGGCCTTTTTTGAGCTGTCAACTTTTGTGAACTTTCAGGGGTGTCGGATGCATTATTTGTGCCAAAATTATTTGTGGGGATTGTAGTGGTCTAGGATGCGGGTTAATGCCTCTTTTAGGCTGCAAATGTTTTTGGGACATTCAGAGCTCTCTGGCAGTTTTCGGGCCACCTACATTTTCTGGACTTTAGGGGGTCTAGGATGCCTTTAAACCCCTTTTTTTGGGCCTCCAAAGTTTCAAGATATTTGCAGGCCTAAGATGCATTTTAAGGCCTTTTTTGGGCTGCCAACATTTTCTGAACTTTCAGGGGTGTAGGATGCATTTTTCATGCTAAAAATATTTTTGGGAATTTCAGTGGTCTAGGATGCGGGTTAATGCGTCTTTCAGGCTCCAAGTATCTTGGGGCATTCAGAGGTATCTGGCACAGTTTTTAGGCCACCAACAATTTTTGGACTTTAGGGGTCTAGGATGCCTGTAAACCCCTTTTTTGGGACTCCAAAGATTTCAAGATTTTTGAATGCGGAAAATGCATTTTAAGGCCTTTATTGGGCTGCCAACAATTTCTGAACTTTCAGGGGTGTAGGAGGCATTTTTCGTTCCAAAAATATTTTTGCGAATTTCAGTGGTCTAGGATGCAGGTTAATGCCCCTTTCAGGCTCCAATTATCTTTGTGACATTCAGAGGTCTCTGGCACAGTTTTTGGGCCACCAACATTTTCTGGACTTTAGGGGGTCTAGGATGCCTGTAAACCCCTTTTTTGGGCCTCCAAAGTTTTCTACATTTTTGCAGGCCTAAGATGCATTGTAAGGCCTTTTTTGGGCTGCCAACATTTTCTGAACTTTCAGGGGTGTAGGATGCATTTTTCAGGCCATTAATATTTTTGGAAATTTCAGTGGTCTAGGATGCGGGTTAATGCCTCTTTCAGGCTGCAAATGTTTTTGAGACATTCAGAATTCTCTGACACAGTTTTTGGGCAGCCAACATTTTCCGGACTTTAAGGGGTCTAGGATGCCTGTAAACCCCTTTTTTGGGACTCCAAAGATTTCAAGATTTTTGAATGCGGGAAATGCATTTTAAGGCCTTTATTGGGCTGCCAACATTTTTTGATCTTTCAGGGGTGTAGGATGCATTATTTGTGCCAAAATTATTTTTGGGATTTTCAGTGGTCTAGGATGCAGGTTAATGCCCCTTTCAAGCTGCAACTGTTTTTGGGACTTTCAGAGCTCCCTGACACTGTTTTTAGGCCACCAACATTTTCTGGACTTTAGGGGGTCTAGGATGCTGGTAAAACTCTTTTTTGGGCCTCCAAAGTTTTCTTCATTTTTGCAGGCCTAAGATGCATTTTAAGGCCTTTTTTGGGCTGCCAACATTTTCTCATCTTTCAGGGGTGTAGGATGCATTTTTCGGGGCATTAATATTTTTGGAAATTTCTGTGGTCTAGGATGCGGGTTAATGCCTCTTTTAGGCTGCAAATGTTTTTGAGACATTCAGAGCTCTCTGACACAGTTTTTGGGCAACCAACATTTTCTGGACTTTAGGGGGTCTAGTATGCCTGTAAACCCCTTTTTTGGGCCTCCAAAAATTTTCTACAATATTGCAGGCCTAAGATGCATTTTAAGCCCTTTTTTGGGCTGCCAACATTTTCTGAACTTTCAGGGGTGTAGGATGCATTTTTCGGGCATTAATATTTTTGGGAATTTCAGTGGTTTAGGATGCGGGTTAATGCCCCTTTCAGGCTCCAAATATCTTTGGGACATTCAGAGGTCTCTAGCACAGTTTTGAGGCCACCAACAATTTTTGGAATTTAGGGGGTCTAGGATGCCTGTAAACCCCTTTTTTGGGCCTCCAAAGTTTTATACATTTTTGCAGGCCTAAGATGCATTTTAAGGCCTTTTTCGAGCTGCCAACAATTTCTGAACTTTCAGGGGTGTAGGAGGCATTTTTCGTTCCAAAAATATTTTTGCGAATTTCAGTGGTCTAGGATGCAGGTTAATGCCCCTTTCAGGCTGCAACTGTTTTTGGGGCTTTCAGAGCTCTCTGACACTGTTTTTGGGCCACCAACATTTTCTGGACTTTAGGGGGTCTTGGATGCCTGTAAACCCCTTTTTTGAGCCTCCAAAGTTTTCTTCATTTTTGCAGGCCTAAGGTGCATGTTAAGGCCTTTTTTGGGCTGCCAACATTTTCGGAACTTTCAGGGGTGTAGGATGCATTTTTCGTGCGATTATTATTTTTGGGAATTTCAGTGGTCTAGGATGCGGGTTAATGCCCCTTTCAGGCTGCAAATATCTTTGGGACATTCAGTCAGAGCTCTCTGGCAGTTTTTGGGCCACCAACATTTTCTGGACTTTAGGGGGTCTAGGATGCCTGTAGACCCCTTTTTTGGGCCTCCAAAGTTTTATACATTTTTGCAGGCCTAAGATGCATTTTAAGGCCTTTTTCGAGCTGCCAACAATTTCTGAACTTTCAGGGGTGTAGGTGGCATTTTTCGTTCCAAAAATATTTTTGCGAATTTCAGTGGTGTAGGATGCAGGTTAATGCCCCTTTCAGGCTGCAACTGTTTTTGGGACTTTCAGAGCTCTCTGACACTGTTTTTGGGCCACCAACATTTTCAGGACTTTAGGGGGTCTTGGATGCCTGTAAACCCCTTTTTTAGGCCTCCAAAGTTTTCTACATTTTTGCAGGCCTAAGATGCATTTTAAGGCCTTTTTTGGGCTGCCAACAATTTCTGAACTTTCAGGGGTGTAGGACGCATTTTTCGTGCCAAAAATATTTTTGAGAATTTCAGTGGTCTAGGATGCAGGTTAATAATGCCCCTTTCAGGCTGCAACTGTTTTTGGGACTTTCAGAGCTCTCTGACACAGTTTTTGGGCCACCAACATTTTCTGGACTTTAGGGGGTCTAGGATGCCTGTAAACCCCTTTTTTGGGCCTCCAAAGTTTTCTAGATTTTTGCATGCCTATGATGCATTTTAAGGCCTTTTTTGGGCTGCCAACATTTTCTGAACTTTCAGGGGTGTAGGATGCATTTTTCAGGCCATTAATATTTTTGGAAATTTCAGTGGTCTAGGATGCGGGTTAATGCCCCTTTCAGGCTGGATCTGTTTTTGGGACTTTCAGAGCTCTCTGACACTGTTTTTGCGTCACCAACATTTTCTGGACTTTAGGGGGTCTAGGATGCCTGTAAACCCCTTTTTTGGGCCTCCAAAGTTTTCTACATTTTTGCAGGCCTAAGATGCATTCTAAGGCCTTTTTGGGCTGCTAACATATTCTGAACTTTCAGAAGTGTAGGATGCATTTTTCATGTAAAAAATATTGTTGGGAAATTCAGTGGTCTAGGATGCGGGTTAATGCCTCTTTTAGGCTGCAAATGTTTTTGAGACATTCAGAGCTCTCTGACACAGTTTTTGGGCAACCAACATTTTCTGGACTTTAGGGGGTCTAGTATGCCTGTAAACCCATTTTTTGGGCCTCCAAAGTTTTCTACATTTTTGCAGGCCTAAGATGCATTTTAAGGCCTTTTTTGGGCTGCCAACATTTTCTGATCTTTCAGGGGTGTAGGGTTTAGTGGTCTAGGATGTGGGTTAATGCCTCTTTCAGGCTGCAAATGTTTTTGAGACAATCAGAGCTCTCTGACACAGTTTTTGGGCAGCCAACATTTCCCAGACTTTAAGGGGTCTAGTATGCCTGTAAACCCGTTTTTTGGGCCTCCAAAGTTTTCTACATTTTTGCAGGCCTAAGATGCATTTTAAGGCCTTTTTTGGGCTGCCAACATTTTCTGATCTTTCAGGGGTGTAGGGTTTAGTGGTCTAGGATGTGGGTTAATGCCCCTTTTAGGCTGCAAATGTTTTTGAGACATTCAGAGCTCTCTGACACAGTTTTTGGACAACCAACATTTTCTGGACTTTAGGGGGTCTAGGATGCCTGTAAACCCCTTTTTTGGGCTTCCAAAGTTTTCTACATTTTTGCAGGCCTAAGATGCATTTTAAGGCCTTTTTTGGGCTGCCAACATTTTCTGAACTTTCAGGGGTGTAGGATGCATTTTTCAGGCCATTAATATTTTTGGAAATTTCAGTGGTCTGGGATGCGGGTTAATGCCTCTTTCAGGCTGCAACTGTTTTTGGGACTTTGAGAGCTCTCTGACACTGTTTTTGGGCAACCAACATTTTCTGGACTTTAGGGGGTCTAGGATGCCTTTAAACCCCTTTTTTGGGCCTCCAAAGTTTCAAGATATTTGCAGGCCTAAGATGCATTTTAAGGCCTTTTTTGAGCTGTCAACTTTTGTGAACTTTCAGGGGTGTCGGATGCATTATTTGTGCCAAAATTATTTGTGGGGATTGTAGTGGTCTAGGATGCGGGTTAATGCCTCTTTTAGGCTGCAAATGTTTTTGGGACATTCAGAGCTCTCTGGCAGTTTTCGGGGCCACCTAAATTTTCTGGACTTTAGGGGGTCTAGGATGCCTTTAAACCCCTTTTTTTGGGCCTCCAAAGTTTCAAGATATTTGCAGGCCTAAGATGCATTTTAAGGCCTTTTTTGGGCTTCCAACATTTTCTGAACTTTCAGGGGTGTAGGATGCATTTTTCATGCTAAAAATATTTTTGGGAATTTCAGTGGTCTAGGATGCGGGTTAATGCCCCTTTCAGGCTCCAAGTATCTTGGGGCATTCAGAGGTATCTGGCACAGTTTTTAGGCCACCAACAATTTTTGGACTTTAGGGGTCTAGGATGCCTGTAAACCCCTTTTTTGGGACTCCAAAGATTTCAAGATTTTTGAATGCGGAAAATGCATTTTAAGGCCTTTATTGGGCTGCCAACAATTTCTGAACTTTCAGGGGTGTAGGAGGCATTTTTCGTTCCAAAAATATTTTTGCGAATTTCAGTGGTCTAGGATGCAGGTTAATGCCCCTTTCAGGCTCCAATTATCTTTGTGACATTCAGAGGTCTCTGGCACAGTTTTTGGGCCACCAACATTTTCTGGACTTTAGGGGGTCTAGGATGCCTGTAAACCCCTTTTTTGGGCCTCCAAAGTTTTCTACATTTTTGCAGGCCTAAGATGCATTGTAAGGCCTTTTTTGGTCTGCCAACATTTTCTGAACTTTCAGGGGTGTAGGATGCATTTTTCAGGCCATTAATATTTTTGGAAATTTCAGTGGTCTAGGATGCGGGTTAATGCCTCTTTCAGGCTGCAAATGTTTTTGAGACATTCAGAATTCTCTGACACAGTTTTTGGGCAGCCAACATTTTCCGGACTTTAAGGGGTCTAGGATGCCTGTAAACCCCTTTTTTGGGACTCCAAAGATTTCAAGATTTTTGAATGCGGGAAATGCATTTTAAGGCCTTTATTGGGCTGCCAACATTTTTTGATCTTTCAGGGGTGTAGGATGCATTATTTGTGCCAAAATTATTTTTGGGATTTTCAGTGGTCTAGGATGCAGGTTAATGCCCCTTTCAAGCTGCAACTGTTTTTGGGACTTTCAGAGCTCCCTGACACTGTTTTTAGGCCACCAACATTTTCTGGACTTTAGGGGGTCTAGGATGCTGGTAAAACTCTTTTTTGGGCCTCCAAAGTTTTCTTCATTTTTGCATGCCTAAGATGCATTTTAAGGCCTTTTTTGGGCTGCCAACATTTTCTCATCTTTCAGGGGTGTAGGATGCATTTTTCGGGGCATTAATATTTTTGGAAATTTCTGTGGTCTAGGATGCGGGTTAATGCCTCTTTTAGGCTGCAAATGTTTTTGAGACATTCAGAGCTCTCTGACACAGTTTTTGGGCAACCAACATTTTCTGGACTTTAGGGGGTCTAGTATGCCTGTAAACCCCTTTTTTGGGCCTCCAAAAAGTTTCTACAATATTGCAGGCCTAAGATGCATTTTAAGCCCTTTTTT
Source organism: Ambystoma mexicanum (assembly GCF_040938575.1). Taxonomy (NCBI): domain Eukaryota; kingdom Metazoa; phylum Chordata; class Amphibia; order Caudata; family Ambystomatidae; genus Ambystoma; species Ambystoma mexicanum. The sequence goes on from NC_090938.1 coordinate 59,363,674, forward strand.
GGGCTGCCAACATTTTCTGAACTTTCAGGGGTGTAGGATGCATTTTTCGGGCATTAATATTTTTGGGAATTTCAGTGGTTTAGGATGCGGGTTAATGCCCCTTTCAGGCTCCAAATATCTTTGGGACATTCAGAGGTCTCTAGCACAGTTTTGAGGCCACCAACAATTTTTGGAATTTAGGGGGTCTAGGATGCCTGTAAACCCCTTTTTTGGGCCTCCAAAGTTTTATACATTTTTGCAGGCCTAAGATGCATTTTAAGGCCTTTTTCGAGCTGCCAACAATTTCTGAACTTTCAGGGGTGTAGGAGGCATTTTTCGTTCCAAAAATATTTTTGCGTATTTCAGTGGTCTAGGATGCAGGTTAATGCCCCTTTCAGGCTGCAACTGTTTTTGGGGCTTTCAGAGCTCTCTGACACTGTTTTTGGGCCACCAACATTTTCTGGACTTTAGGGGGTCTTGGATGCCTGTAAACCCCTTTTTTGAGCCTCCAAAGTTTTCTTCATTTTTGCAGGCCTAAGGTGCATGTTAAGGCCTTTTTTGGGCTGCCAACATTTTCGGAACTTTCAGGGGTGTAGGATGCATTTTTCGTGCGATTATTATTTTTGGGAATTTCAGTGGTCTAGGATGCGGGTTAATGCCCCTTTCAGGCTGCAAATATCTTTGGGACATTCAGTCAGAGCTCTCTGGCAGTTTTTGGGCCACCAACATTTTCTGGACTTTAGGGGGTCTAGGATGCCTGTAGACCCCTTTTTTGGGCCTCCAAAGTTTTATACATTTTTGCAGGCCTAAGATGCATTTTAAGGCCTTTTTCGAGCTGCCAACAATTTCTGAACTTTCAGGGGTGTAGGTGGCATTTTTCGTTCCAAAAATATTTTTGCGAATTTCAGTGGTGTAGGATGCAGGTTAATGCCCCTTTCAGGCTGCAACTGTTTTTGGGACTTTCAGAGCTCTCTGACACTGTTTTTGGGCCACCAACATTTTCAGGACTTTAGGGCGTCTTGGATGCCTGTAAACCCCTTTTTTAGGCCTCCAAAGTTTTCTACATTTTTGCAGGCCTAAGATGCATTTTAAGGCCTTTTTTGGGCTGCCAACAATTTCTGAACTTTCAGGGGTGTAGGACGCATTTTTCGTGCCAAAAATATTTTTGCGAATTTCAGTGGTCTAGGATGCAGGTTAATAATGCCCCTTTCAGGCTGCAACTGTTTTTGGGACTTTCAGAGCTCTCTGACACTGTTTTTGGGCCACCAACATTTTCTGGACTTTAGGGGGTCTAGGATGCCTGTAAACCCATTTTTTGGGCCTCCAAAGTTTTCTACATTTTTGCAGGCCTAAGATGCATTTTAAGGCCTTTTTTGGGCTGCCAACATTTTCTGATCTTTCAGGGGTGTAGGGTTTAGTGGTCTAGGATGTGGGTTAATGCCTCTTTCAGGCTGCAAATGTTTTTGAGACAATCAGAGCTCTCTGACACAGTTTTTGGGCAGCCAACATTTCCCAGACTTTAAGGGGTCTAGTATGCCTGTAAACCCGTTTTTTGGGCCTCCAAAGTTTTCTACATTTTTGCAGGCCTAAGATGCATTTTAAGGCCTTTTTTGGGCTGCCAACATTTTCTGATCTTTCAGGGGTGTAGGGTTTAGTGGTCTAGGATGTGGGTTAATGCCCCTTTTAGGCTGCAAATGTTTTTGAGACATTCAGAGCTCTCTGACACAGTTTTTGGGCAACCAACATTTTCTGGACTTTAGGGGGTCTAGGATGCCTGTAAACCCCTTTTTTGGGCTTCCAAAGTTTTCTACATTTTTGCAGGCCTAAGATGCATTTTAAGGCCTTTTTTGGGCTGCCAACATTTTCTGAACTTTCAGGGGTGTAGGATGCATTTTTCAGGCCATTAATATTTTTGGAAATTTCAGTGGTCTGGGATGCGGGTTAATGCCTCTTTCAGGCTGCAACTGTTTTTGGGACTTTGAGAGCTCTCTGACACTGTTTTTGGGCAACCAACATTTTCTGGACTTTAGGGGGTCTAGGATGCCTTTAAACCCCTTTTTTGGGCCTCCAAAGTTTCAAGATATTTGCAGGCCTAAGATGCATTTTAAGGCCTTTTTTGAGCTGTCAACTTTTGTGAACTTTCAGGGGTGTCGGATGCATTATTTGTGCCAAAATTATTTGTGGGGATTGTAGTGGTCTAGGATGCGGGTTAATGCCTCTTTTAGGCTGCAAATGTTTTTGGGACATTCAGAGCTCTCTGGCAGTTTTCGGGGCCACCTAAATTTTCTGGACTTTAGGGGGTCTAGGATGCCTTTAAACCCCTTTTTTTGGGCCTCCAAAGTTTCAAGATATTTGCAGGCCTAAGATGCATTTTAAGGCCTTTTTTGGGCTTCCAACATTTTCTGAACTTTCAGGGGTGTAGGATGCATTTTTCATGCTAAAAATATTTTTGGGAATTTCAGTGGTCTAGGATGCGGGTTAATGCCCCTTTCAGGCTCCAAGTATCTTGGGGCATTCAGAGGTATCTGGCACAGTTTTTAGGCCACCAACAATTTTTGGACTTTAGGGGTCTAGGATGCCTGTAAACCCCTTTTTTGGGACTCCAAAGATTTCAAGATTTTTGAATGCGGAAAATGCATTTTAAGGCCTTTATTGGGCTGCCAACAATTTCTGAACTTTCAGGGGTGTAGGAGGCATTTTTCGTTCCAAAAATATTTTTGCGAATTTCAGTGGTCTCGGATGCAGGTTAATGCCCCTTTCAGGCTCCAATTATCTTTGTGACATTCAGAGGTCTCTGGCACAGTTTTTGGGCCACCAACATTTTCTGGACTTTAGGGGGTCTAGGATGCCTGTAAACCCCTTTTTTGGGCCTCCAAAGTTTTCTACATTTTTGCAGGCCTAAGATGCATTGTAAGGCCTTTTTTGGTCTGCCAACATTTTCTGAACTTTCAGGGGTGTAGGATGCATTTTTCAGGCCATTAATATTTTTGGAAATTTCAGTGGTCTAGGATGCGGGTTAATGCCTCTTTCAGGCTGCAAATGTTTTTGAGACATTCAGAATTCTCTGACACAGTTTTTGGGCAGCCAACATTTTCCGGACTTTAAGGGGTCTAGGATGCCTGTAAACCCCTTTTTTGGGACTCCAAAGATTTCAAGATTTTTGAATGCGGGAAATGCATTTTAAGGCCTTTATTGGGCTGCCAACATTTTTTGATCTTTCAGGGGTGTAGGATGCATTATTTGTGCCAAAATTATTTTTGGGATTTTCAGTGGTCTAGGATGCAGGTTAATGCCCCTTTCAAGCTGCAACTGTTTTTGGGACTTTCAGAGCTCCCTGACACTGTTTTTAGGCCACCAACATTTTCTGGACTTTAGGGGGTCTAGGATGCTGGTAAAACTCTTTTTTGGGCCTCCAAAGTTTTCTTCATTTGTGCATGCCTAAGATGCATTTTAAGGCCTTTTTTGGGCTGCCAACATTTTCTCATCTTTCAGGGGTGTAGGATGCATTTTTCGGGGCATTAATATTTTTGGAAATTTCTGTGGTCTAGGATGCGGGTTAATGCCTCTTTTAGGCTGCAAATGTTTTTGAGACATTCAGAGCTCTCTGACACAGTTTTTGGGCAACCAACATTTTCTGGACTTTAGGGGGTCTAGTATGCCTGTAAACCCCTTTTTTGGGCCTCCAAAAATTTTCTACAATATTGCAGGCCTAAGATGCATTTTAAGCCCTTTTTTGGGCTGCCAACATTTTCTGAACTTTCAGGGGTGTAGGATGCATTTTTCGGGCATTAATATTTTTGGGAATTTCAGTGGTTTAGGATGCGGGTTAATGCCCCTTTCAGGCTCCAAATATCTTTGGGACATTCAGAGGTCTCTAGCACAGTTTTGAGGCCACCAACAATTTTTGGAATTTAGGGGGTCTAGGATGCCTGTAAACCCCTTTTTTGGGCCTCCAAAGTTTTATACATTTTTGCAGGCCTAAGATGCATTTTAAGGCCTTTTTCGAGCTGCCAACAATTTCTGAACTTTCAGGGGTGTAGGAGGCATTTTTCGTTCCAAAAATATTTTTGCGTATTTCAGTGGTCTAGGATGCAGGTTAATGCCCCTTTCAGGCTGCAACTGTTTTTGGGGCTTTCAGAGCTCTCTGACACTGTTTTTGGGCCACCAACATTTTCTGGACTTTAGGGGGTCTTGGATGCCTGTAAACCCCTTTTTTGAGCCTCCAAAGTTTTCTTCATTTTTGCAGGCCTAAGGTGCATGTTAAGGCCTTTTTTGGGCTGCCAACATTTTCGGAACTTTCAGGGGTGTAGGATGCATTTTTCGTGCGATTATTATTTTTGGGAATTTCAGTGGTCTAGGATGCGGGTTAATGCCCCTTTCAGGCTGCAAATATCTTTGGGACATTCAGTCAGAGCTCTCTGGCAGTTTTTGGGCCACCAACATTTTCTGGACTTTAGGGGGTCTAGGATGCCTGTAGACCCCTTTTTTGGGCCTCCAAAGTTTTATACATTTTTGCAGGCCTAAGATGCATTTTAAGGCCTTTTTCGAGCTGCCAACAATTTCTGAACTTTCAGGGGTGTAGGTGGCATTTTTCGTTCCAAAAATATTTTTGCGAATTTCAGTGGTGTAGGATGCAGGTTAATGCCCCTTTCAGGCTGCAACTGTTTTTGGGACTTTCAGAGCTCTCTGACACTGTTTTTGGGCCACCAACATTTTCAGGACTTTAGGGGGTCTTGGATGCCTGTAAACCCCTTTTTTAGGCCTCCAAAGTTTTCTACATTTTTGCAGGCCTAAGATGCATTTTAAGGCCTTTTTTGGGCTGCCAACAATTTCTGAACTTTCAGGGGTGTAGGACGCATTTTTCGTGCCAAAAATATTTTTGCGAATTTCAGTGGTCTAGGATGCAGGTTAATAATGCCCCTTTCAGGCTGCAACTGTTTTTGGGACTTTCAGAGCTCTCTGACACTGTTTTTGGGCCACCAACATTTTCTGGACTTTAGGGGGTCTAGGATGCCTGTAAACCCCTTTTTTGGGCCTCCAAAGTTTTCTAGATTTTTGCAGGCCTATGATGCATTTTAAGGCCTTTTTTGGGCTGCCAACATTTTCTGAACTTTCAGGGGTGTAGGATGCATTTTTCAGGCCATTAATATTTTTGGAAATTTCAGTGGTCTAGGATGCGGGTTAATGCCCCTTTCAGGCTGGAACTGTTTTTGGGACTTTCAGAGCTCTCTGACACTGTTTTTGGGTCACCAACATTTTCTGGACTTTAGGGGGTCTAGTATGCCTGTAAACCCATTTTTTGGGCCTCCAAAGTTTTCTACATTTTTGCAGGCCTAAGATGCATTTTAAGGCCTTTTTTGGGCTGCCAACATTTTCTGATCTTTCAGGGGTGTAGGGTTTAGTGGTCTAGGATGTGGGTTAATGCCTCTTTCAGGCTGCAAATGTTTTTGAGACAATCAGAGCTCTCTGACACAGTTTTTGGGCAGCCAACATTTCCCAGACTTTAAGGGGTCTAGTATGCCTGTAAACCCGTTTTTTGGGCCTCCAAAGTTTTCTACATTTTTGCAGGCCTAAGATGCATTTTAAGGCCTTTTTTGGGCTGCCAACATTTTCTGATCTTTCAGGGGTGTAGGGTTTAGTGGTCTAGGATGTGGGTTAATGCCCCTTTTAGGCTGCAAATGTTTTTGAGACATTCAGAGCTCTCTGACACAGTTTTTGGGCAACCAACATTTTCTGGACTTTAGGGGGTCTAGGATGCCTGTAAACCCCTTTTTTGGGCTTCCAAAGTTTTCTACATTTTTGCAGGCCTAAGATGCATTTTAAGGCCTTTTTTGGGCTGCCAACATTTTCTGAACTTTCAGGGGTGTAGGATGCATTTTTCATGCTAAAAATATTTTTGGGAATTTCAGTGGTCTAGGATGCGGGTTAATGCCCCTTTCAGGCTCCAAGTATCTTGGGGCATTCAGAGGTATCTGGCACAGTTTTTAGGCCACCAACAATTTTTGGACTTTAGGGGTCTAGGATGCCTGTAAACCCCTTTTTTGGGACTCCAAAGATTTCAAGATTTTTGAATGCGGAAAATGCATTTTAAGGCCTTTATTGGGCTGCCAACAATTTCTGAACTTTCAGGGGTGTAGGAGGCATTTTTCGTTCCAAAAATATTTTTGCGAATTTCAGTGGTCTAGGATGCAGGTTAATGCCCCTTTCAGGCTCCAATTATCTTTGTGACATTCAGAGGTCTCTGGCACAGTTTTTGGGCCACCAACATTTTCTGGACTTTAGGGGGTCTAGGATGCCTGTAAACCCCTTTTTTGGGCCTCCAAAGTTTTCTACATTTTTGCAGGCCTAAGATGCATTGTAAGGCCTTTTTTGGGCTGCCAACATTTTCTGAACTTTCAGGGGTGTAGGATGCATTTTTCAGGCCATTAATATTTTTGGAAATTTCAGTGGTCTAGGATGCGGGTTAATGCCTCTTTCAGGCTGCAAATGTTTTTGAGACATTCAGAATTCTCTGACACAGTTTTTGGGCAGCCAACATTTTCCGGACTTTAAGGGGTCTAGGATGCCTGTAAACCCCTTTTTTTGGGACTCCAAAGATTTCAAGATTTTTGAATGCGGGAAATGCATTTTAAGGCCTTTATTGGGCTGCCAACATTTTTTGATCTTTCAGGGGTGTAGGATGCATTATTTGTGCCAAAATTATTTTTGGGATTTTCAGTGGTCTAGGATGCAGGTTAATGCCCCTTTCAAGCTGCAACTGTTTTTGGGACTTTCAGAGCTCCCTGACACTGTTTTTAGGCCACCAACATTTTCTGGACTTTAGGGGGTCTAGGATGCTGGTAAAACTCTTTTTTGGGCCTCCAAAGTTTTCTTCATTTTTGCAGGCCTAAGATGCATTTTAAGGCCTTTTTTGGGCTGCCAACATTTTCTCATCTTTCAGGGGTGTAGGATGCATTTTTCGGGGCATTAATATTTTTGGAAATTTCTGTGGTCTAGGATGCGGGTTAATGCCTCTTTTAGGCTGCAAATGTTTTTGAGACATTCAGAGCTCTCTGACACAGTTTTTGGGCAACCAACATTTTCTGGACTTTAGGGGGTCTAGTATGCCTGTAAACCCCTTTTTTGGGCCTCCAAAAATTTTCTACAATATTGCAGGCCTAAGATGCATTTTAAGCCCTTTTTTGGGCTGCCAACATTTTCTGAACTTTCAGGGGTGTAGGATTCATTTTTCGGGCATTAATATTTTTGGGAATTTCAGTGGTTTAGGATGCGGGTTAATGCCCCTTTCAGGCTCCAAATATCTTTGGGACATTCAGAGGTCTCTAGCACAGTTTTGAGGCCACCAACAATTTTTGGAATTTAGGGGGTCTAGGATGCCTGTAAACCCCTTTTTTGGGCCTCCAAAGTTTTATACATTTTTGCAGGCCTAAGATGCATTTTAAGGCCTTTTTCGAGCTGCCAACAATTTCTGAACTTTCAGGGGTGTAGGAGGCATTTTTCGTTCCAAAAATATTTTTGCGAATTTCAGTGGTCTAGGATGCAGGTTAATGCCCCTTTCAGGCTGCAACTGTTTTTGGGGCTTTCAGAGCTCTCTGACACTGTTTTTGGGCCACCAACATTTTCTGGACTTTAGGGGGTCTTGGATGCCTGTAAACCCCTTTTTTGAGCCTCCAAAGTTTTCTTCATTTTTGCAGGCCTAAGGTGCATGTTAAGGCCTTTTTTGGGCTGCCAACATTTTCGGAACTTTCAGGGGTGTAGGATGCATTTTTCGTGCGATTATTATTTTTGGGAATTTCAGTGGTCTAGGATGCGGGTTAATGCCCCTTTCAGGCTCCAAGTATCTTGGGGGCATTCAGAGGTATCTGGCACAGTTTTTAGGCCACCAACAATTTTTGGACTTTAGGGGTCTTGGATGCCTGTAAACCCCTTTTTTGGGACTCCAAAGATTTCAAGATTTTTGAATGCGGAAAATGCATTTTAAGGCCTTTATTGGGCTGCCAACAATTTCTGAACTTTCAGGGGTGTAGGAGGCATTTTTCGTTCCAAAAATATTTTTGCGAATTTCAGTGGTCTAGGATGCGGGTTAATGCCTCTTTCAGGCTGCAACTGTTTTTGGGACTTTGAGAGCTCTCTGACACTGTTTCTGGGCAACCAACATTTTCTGGACTTTAGGGGGTCTAGGATGCCTTTAAACCCCTTTTTTGGGCCTCCAAAGTTTCAAGATATTTGCAGGCCTAAGATGCATTTTAAGGCCTTTTTTGAGCTGCCAACATTTGTGAACTTTCAGGGGTGTCGGATGCATTATTTGTGCCAAAATTATTTGTGGGGATTGTAGTGGTCTAGGATGCGGGTTAATGCCTCTTTTAGGCTGCAAATGTTTTTGGGACATTCAGAGCTCTCTGGCAGTTTTCGGGCCACCTACATTTTCTGGACTTTAGGGGGTCTAGTATGCCTTTAAACCCCTTTTTTGGGCCTCCAAAGTTTCAAGATATTTGCAGGCCTAAGATGCATTTTAAGGCCTTTTTTGGGCTGCCAACATTTTCTGAACTTTCAGGGGTGTAGGATGCATTTTTCATGCTAAAAATATTTTTGGGAATTTCAGTGGTCTAGGATGCGGGTTAATGCCCCTTTCAGGCTGCAAATGTTTTCGGGACATTCAGAGCTCTCTGGCAGTTTTCGGGCAACCAATATTTTCTGGACTTTAGGGAGGTATAGGTGTCTGTAAACCCATTTTTGGGCCTCCAAAGTTTTCTTCATTTTTGCAGGCCTAAGGTGCATGTTAAGGCCTTTTTTGGGCTGCCAACATTTTCGGAACTTTCAGGGGTGTAGGATGCATTTTTCGTGCCATTATTATTTTTGGGAATTTCAGTGGTCTAGGATGCGGGTTAATGCCCCTTTCAGGCTGCAAATATCTTTGGGACATTCAGTCAGAGCTCTCTGGCAGTTTTTGGGCCACCAACATTTTCTGGACTTTAGGGGGTCTAGGATGCCTGTAGACCCCTTTTTTGGGCCTCCAAAGTTTTATACATTTTTGCAGGCCTAAGATGCATTTTAAGGCCTTTTTCGAGCTGCCAACAATTTCTGAACTTTCAGGGGTGTAGGAGGCATTTTTCGTTCCAAAAATATTTTTGCGAATTTCAGTGGTGTAGGATGCAGGTTAATGCCCCTTTCAGGCTGCAACTGTTTTTGGGACTTTCAGAGCTCTCTGACACTGTTTTTGGGCCACCAACATTTTCTGGACTTTAGGGGGTCTAGGATGCCTGTAAACCCCTTTTTTGGGCCTCCAAAGATTTCTAGATTTTTGCAGGCCTAAGATGCATTTTAAGGCCTTTTTTGGGCTGCCAACATTTTCTGAACTTTCAGGGGTGTAGGATGCATTTTTCAGGCCATTAATATTTTTGGAAATTTCAGTGGTCTAGGATGCGGGTTAATGCCCCTTTCAGGCTGGAACTGTTTTTGGGACTTTCAGAGCTCTCTGACACTGTTTTTGGGCCACCAACATTTTCTGGACTTTAGGGGGTCTAGGATGCCTGTAAACCCCTTTTTTGGGCCTCCAAAGTTTTCTACATTTTTGCAGGCCTAAGATGCATTCTAAGGCCTTTTTGGGCTGCTAACATATTCTGAACTTTCAGAAGTGTAGGATGCATTTTTCATGTAAAAAATATTGTTGGGAAATTCAGTGGTCTAGGATGCGGGTTAATGCCTCTTTTAGGCTGCAAATGTTTTTGAGACATTCAGAGCTCTCTGACACAGTTTTTGGGCAACCAACATTTTCTGGACTTTAGGGGGTCTAGTATGCCTGTAACCCCTTTTTTGGGCCTCCAAAATCTTTCTACATTTTTGCAGGCCTAAGATGCATTCTAAGGCCTTTTTGGGCTGCTAACATATTCTGAACTTTCAGAAGTGTAGGATGCATTTTTCATGTAAAAAATATTGTTGGGAAATTCAGTGGTCTAGGATGCGGATTAATGCCCCTTTCAGGCTGCAAATGTTTTCGGGACATTCAGAGCTCTCTGGCAGTTTTCGGGCAACCAATATTTTCTGGACTTTGGGGAGGTATAGGTGTCTGTAAACCCATTTTTGGGCCTCCAAAGTTTTCTTCATTTTTGCAGGCCTAAGGTGCATGTTAAGGCCTTTTTTGGGCTGCCAACATTTTCGGAACTTTCAGGGGTGTAGGATGCATTTTTCGTGCCATTATTATTTTTGGGAATTTCAGTGGTCTAGGATGCGGGTTAATGCCCCTTTCAGGCTGCAAATATCTTTGGGACATTCAGTCAGAGCTCTCTGGCAGTTTTTGGGCCACCAACATTTTCTGGACTTTAGGGGGTCTAGGATGCCTGTAGACCCCTTTTTTGGGCCTCCAAAGTTTTATACATTTTTGCAGTCCTAAGATGCATTTTAAGGCCTTTTTCGAGCTGCCAACAATTTCTGAACTTTCAGGGGTGTAGGAGGCATTTTTCGTTCCAAAAATATTTTTGCGAATTTCAGTGGTGTAGGATGCAGGTTAATGCCCCTTTCAGGCTGCAACTGTTTTTGGGACTTTCAGAGCTCTCTGACACTGTTTTTGGGCCACCAACATTTTCTGGACTTTAGGGGGTCTAGGATGCCTGTAAACCCCTTTTTTGGGCCTCCAAAGATTTCTAGATTTTTGCAGGCCTAAGATGCATTTTAAGGCCTTTTTTGGGCTGCCAACATTTTCTGAACTTTCAGGGGTGTAGGATGCATTTTTCAGGCCATTAATATTTTTGGAAATTTCAGTGGTCTAGGATGCGGGTTAATGCCCCTTTCAGGCTGGAACTGTTTTTGGGACTTTCAGAGCTCTCTGACACTGTTTTTGGGCCACCAACATTTTCTGGACTTTAGGGGGTCTAGGATGCCTGTAAACCCCTTTTTTGGGCCTCCAAAGATTTCTAGATTTTTGCAGGCCTAAGATGCATTTTAAGGCCTTTTTTGGGCTGTCAACATTTTCTGAACTTTCAGGCGTGTAGGATGCATTTTTCGGGCCATTAATATTTTTGGAAATTTCAGTGGTCTAGTATGCGGGTTAATGCCCCTTTCAGGCTGCAAATGCTTTTGGGACATTCAGAGCTCTCTGGCCTAGTTTTTGGGCCACCAACATTTTCTGGACTTTAGGGGGTCTAGGATGCCTGTAAACCCCTTTTTTGGGCCTCCAAAGTTTTCTACATTTTTGCAGGCCTAAGATGCATTTTAAGGCCTTTTTTGGGCTGCCAACATTTTCTGAACTTTCAGGGGTGTAGGGTTTAGTGGTCTAGGATGCGGGTTAATGTCTCTTTTAGGCTGCAAATGTTTTTGAGACATTCAGAGCTCTCTGACACAGTTTTTGGGCAACCAACATTTTCTGGACTTTAGGGGGTCTAGTATGCCTGTAAACCCCTTTTTTGGGCCTCCAAAACTTTTCTCCAATATTGCAGGCCTAAGATGCATTTTAAGGCCTTTTTTGGGCTGCCAACATTTTCTGAACTTTCAGGGGTGTAGGATGCATTTTTCGGGGCATTAATATTTTTGGGAATTTCAGTGGTCTAGGATGCGGGTTAATGCCCCATTCAGGCTGCAAATGTTTTTGGGACATTCAGAGCTCTCTGGCCTAGTTTTTGGGCCACCAACATTTTCTGGACTTTAGGGGGTCTAGTATGCCTGTAAACCCCTTTTTTGGGCCTCCAAAATTTTCTACATTTTTGCAGGTCTAAGATGCATTTTAAGGCCTTTTTTGGGCTGCCAACATTTTCTGATCTTTCAGGGGTGTAGGGTTTAGTGGTCTAGGATGCGAGTTAATGCCTCTTTTAGGCTGCAAATGTTTTTGAGACATTCAGAGCTCTCTGACACAGTTTTTAGGCCACCAACAATTTTTGGAATTTAGGGGGTCTAGGATGCCTGTACACCCCTTTTTTGGGCCTCCAAAGTTTTCTACATTTTTGCAGGCCTAAGACGCATTTTAAGGCCTTTTTTGGGCTGCCAACATTTTCTGAACTTTCAGGGGTGTAGGATGCATTTTTCATGCCAAAAATATTTTTGGGAATTTCAGTGGTCTAGGATGCAGGTTAATGCCCCTTTCAGGCTGCAACTGTTTTTGGGACTTTGAGAGCTCTCTGACACTGTTTTTGGGCAACCAACATTTTCTGGACTTTAGGGGGTCTAGGATGCCTTTAAACCCCTTTTTTGGGCCTCCAAAGTTTCAAGATATTTGCAGGCCTAAGATGCATTTTAAGGCCTTTTTTGGGCTGCCAACATTTTCTAAACTTTCAGGGGTGTAGGATGCATTTTTCATGCTACAAATATTTTTGGGAATTTCAGTGGTCTAGGATGCGGGTTAATGCCCCTTTCAGGCTCCAAGTATCTTTGGGACATTCAGAGGTATCTGGCACAGTTTTTAGGCCACCAACAATTTTTGGACTTTAGGGGTCTAGGATGCCTGTAAACCCCTTTTTTGGCACTCCAAAGATTTCAAGATTTTTGAATGCGGAAAATGCATTTTAAGGCCTTTATTGGGCTGCCAACATTTTTTGATCTTTCAGGGGTGTAGGATGCATTATTTGTGCCAAAATTATTTTTGGGAATTTCAGTGGTCTAGGATGCAGGTTAATGCCCCTTTCAAGCTGCAACTGTTTTTGGGACTTTCAGAGCTCCCTGACACTGTTTTTAGGCCACAAACATTTTCTGGACTTTAGGGGGTCTAGGATGCTGGTAAAACTCTTTTTTGGGCCTCCAAAGTTTTCTTCATTTTTGCAGGCCTAAGATGCATTTTAAGGCCTTTTTTGGGCTGCCAACATTTTCTCATCTTTCAGGGGTGTAGGATGCATTATTTGTGGCAAAATTATTTTTGGGAACTTTAGTGGTCTATGATGCGGGTTAATGCCTCTTTCAGGCTGCAAATGTTTTTGAGACAATCAGAGCTCTCTGACACAGTTTTTGGGCAGCCAACATTTCCCGGACTTTAAGGGGTCTAGTAAGCCTGTACACCCCTTTTTTGAGCGTCCAAAGTTTTCAACATTTATGCAGGCCTAAGATGCATTTAATGGCCTTTTTGGGCTGCTAACATATTCTGAACTTTCAGAAGTGTAGGATGCATTTTTCATTTAAAAAACATTGTTGGGAAATTCAGTGGTCTAGGATGCGGATTAATGCCCCTTTCAGGCTGCAAATGTTTTCGGGACATTCAGAGCTCTCTGGCAGTTTTCGGGCAACCAATATTTTCTGGACTTTAGGGAGGTATAGGTGTCTGTAAACCCATTTTTGGGCCTCCAAAGTTTTCTTCATTTTTGCAGGCCTAAGGTGCATGTTAAGGCCTTTTTTGGGCTGCCAACATTTTCGGAACTTTCAGGGGTGTAGGATGCATTTTTCGTGCGATTATTATTTTTGGGAATTTCAGTGGTCTAGGATGCGGGTTAATGCCCCTTTCAGGCTGCAAATATCTTTGGGACATTCAGTCAGAGCTCTCTGGCAGTTTTTGGGCCACCAACATTTTCTGGACTTTAGGGGGTCTAGGATGCCTGTAGACCCCTTTTTTGGGCCTCCAAAGTTTTATACATTTTTGCAGGCCTAAGATGCATTTTAAGGCCTTTTTCGAGCTGCCAACAATTTCTGAACTTTCAGGGGTGTAGGAGGCATTTTTCGTTCCAAAAATATTTTTGCGAATTTCAGTGGTGTAGGATGCAGGTTAATGCCCCTTTCAGGCTGCAACTGTTTTTGGGACTTTCAGAGCTCTCTGACACTGTTTTTGGGCCACCAACATTTTCTGGACTTTAGGGGGTCTTGGATGCCTGTAAACCCCTTTTTTAGGCCTCCAAAGTTTTCTACATTTTTGCAGGCCTAAGATGCATTTTAAGGCCTTTTTTGGGCTGCCAACAATTTCTGAACTTTCAAGGGTGTAGGACGCATTTTTCGTGGCAAAAATATTTTTGCGAATTTCAGTGGTCTAGGATGCAGGTTAATAATGCCCCTTTCAGGCTGCAACTGTTTTTGGGACTTTCAGAGCTCTCTGACACTGTTTTTGGGCCACCAACATTTTCTGGACTTTAGGGGGTCTAGGATGCCTGTAAACCCCTTTTTTGGGCCTCCAAAGATTTCTAGATTTTTGCAGGCCTAAAATGCATTTTAAGGCCTTTTTTGGGCTGCCAACATTTTCTGAACTTTCAGGGGTGTAGGATGCATTTTTCAGGCCATTAATATTTTTGGAAATTTGAGTGGTCTAGGATGCGGGTTAATGCCCCTTTCAGGCTGGAACTGTTTTTGGGACTTTCAGAGCTCTCTGACACTGTTTTTGGGCCACCAACATTTTCTGGACTTTAGGGGGTCTAGGATGCCTGTAAACCCCTTTTTTGGGCCTCCAAAGTTTTCTACATTTTTGCAGGCCTAAGATGCATTCTAAGGCCTTTTTGGGCTGCTAACATATTCTGAACTTTCAGAAGTGTAGGATGCATTTTTCATGTAAAAAATATTGTTGGGAAATTCATTCGTCTAGGATGCGGATTAATGCCCCTTTCAGGCTGCAAATGTTTTCGGGACATTCAGAGCTCTGGCAGTTTTCGGGCAACCAATATTTTCTGGACTTTAGGGAGGTATAGGTGTCTGTAAACCCATTTTTGGGTCTCCAAAGTTTTCAACATTTTTGCAGGCCTAAGATGCATTTTAAGGCCTTTTTTGGGCTGCCAACATTTTCTGAACTTTCAGCGGTGTACGATGCATTTTTCGGGCCATTAATATTTTTGGAAATTTCAGTGGTCTAGGATGCGGGCTAATGCCCCTTTCAGGCTGCAAATGTTTCTGGGACATTCACAGCTCTCTGCCCTAGTTTTTGGGCCACCAACATTTTCTGGACTTTAGGGGGTCTAGGATGCTTGTAAACCCTTTTTTTGGGCCTCCAAAATTTTTCTACATTTTTGCAGGCCTAAGATGCATTTTAAGGCCTTTTTTGGGCTGCCAACATTTTCTGAACTTTCAGGCGTGTAGGATGCATTTTTCGGGCCATTAATATTTTTGGAAATGTCAGTGGTCTAGGATGCGGGTTAATGCCTCTTACAGGCTGCAAATGTTTTTGGGACTTTGAGAGCTCTCTGACACTGTTTCTGGGCAACCAACATTTTCTGGACTTTAGGGGGTCTAGGATGCCTTTAAACCCCTTTTTTGGGCCTCCAAAGTTTCAAGATATTTGCAGGCCTAAGATGCATTTTAAGGCCTTTTTTGAGCTGCCAACATTTGTGAACTTTCAGGGGTGTCGGATGCATTATTTGTGCCAAAATTATTTGTGGGGATTGTAGTGGTCTAGGATGCGGGTTAATGCCTCTTTTAGGCTGCAAATGTTTTTGGGACATTCAGAGCTCTCTGGCAGTTTTCGGGCCACCTACATTTTCTGGACTTTAGGGGGTCTAGTATGCCTTTAAACCCCTTTTTTGGGCCTCCAAAGTTTCAAGATATTTGCAGGCCTAAGATGCATTTTAAGGCCTTTTTTGGGCTGCCAACATTTTCTGAACTTTCAGGGGTGTAGGATGCATTTTTCATGCTAAAAATATTTTTGGGAATTTCAGTGGTCTAGGATGCGGGTTAATGCCCCTTTCAGGCTGCAAATGTTTTCGGGACATTCAGAGCTCTCTGGCAGTTTTCGGGCAACCAATATTTTCTGGACTTTAGGGAGGTATAGGTGTCTGTAAACCCATTTTTGGGCCTCCAAAGTTTTCTTCATTTTTGCAGGCCTAAGGTGCATGTTAAGGCCTTTTTTGGGCTGCCAACATTTTCGGAACTTTCAGGGGTGTAGGATGCATTTTTCGTGCCATTATTATTTTTGGGAATTTCAGTGGTCTAGGATGCGGGTTAATGCCCCTTTCAGGCTGCAAATATCTTTGGGACATTCAGTCAGAGCTCTCTGGCAGTTTTTGGGCCACCAACATTTTCTGGACTTTAGGGGGTCTAG
This sequence comes from Ambystoma mexicanum, assembly GCF_040938575.1. NCBI lineage: Eukaryota > Metazoa > Chordata > Amphibia > Caudata > Ambystomatidae > Ambystoma > Ambystoma mexicanum. Next base: position 59,379,578 of record NC_090938.1, read on the forward strand.
GATGCCTGTAGACCCCTTTTTTGGGCCTCCAAAGTTTTATACATTTTTGCAGGCCTAAGATGCATTTTAAGGCCTTTTTCGAGCTGCCAACAATTTCTGAACTTTCAGGGGTGTAGGAGGCATTTTTCGTTCCAAAAATATTTTTGCGAATTTCAGTGGTGTAGGATGCAGGTTAATGCCCCTTTCAGGCTGCAACTGTTTTTGGGACTTTCAGAGCTCTCTGACACTGTTTTTGGGCCACCAACATTTTCTGGACTTTAGGGGGTCTAGGATGCCTGTAAACCCCTTTTTTGGGCCTCCAAAGATTTCTAGATTTTTGCAGGCCTAAGATGCATTTTAAGGCCTTTTTTGGGCTGCCAACATTTTCTGAACTTTCAGGGGTGTAGGATGCATTTTTCAGGCCATTAATATTTTTGGAAATTTCAGTGGTCTAGGATGCGGGTTAATGCCCCTTTCAGGCTGGAACTGTTTTTGGGACTTTCAGAGCTCTCTGACACTGTTTTTGGGCCACCAACATTTTCTGGACTTTAGGGGGTCTAGGATGCCTGTAAACCCCTTTTTTGGGCCTCCAAAGTTTTCTACATTTTTGCAGGCCTAAGATGCATTCTAAGGCCTTTTTGGGCTGCTAACATATTCTGAACTTTCAGAAGTGTAGGATGCATTTTTCATGTAAAAAATATTGTTGGGAAATTCAGTGGTCTAGGATGCGGGTTAATGCCTCTTTTAGGCTGCAAATGTTTTTGAGACATTCAGAGCTCTCTGACACAGTTTTTGGGCAACCAACATTTTCTGGACTTTAGGGGGTCTAGTATGCCTGTAACCCCTTTTTTGGGCCTCCAAAATCTTTCTACATTTTTGCAGGCCTAAGATGCATTCTAAGGCCTTTTTGGGCTGCTAACATATTCTGAACTTTCAGAAGTGTAGGATGCATTTTTCATGTAAAAAATATTGTTGGGAAATTCAGTGGTCTAGGATGCGGATTAATGCCCCTTTCAGGCTGCAAATGTTTTCGGGACATTCAGAGCTCTCTGGCAGTTTTCGGGCAACCAATATTTTCTGGACTTTGGGGAGGTATAGGTGTCTGTAAACCCATTTTTGGGCCTCCAAAGTTTTCTTCATTTTTGCAGGCCTAAGGTGCATGTTAAGGCCTTTTTTGGGCTGCCAACATTTTCGGAACTTTCAGGGGTGTAGGATGCATTTTTCGTGCCATTATTATTTTTGGGAATTTCAGTGGTCTAGGATGCGGGTTAATGCCCCTTTCAGGCTGCAAATATCTTTGGGACATTCAGTCAGAGCTCTCTGGCAGTTTTTGGGCCACCAACATTTTCTGGACTTTAGGGGGTCTAGGATGCCTGTAGACCCCTTTTTTGGGCCTCCAAAGTTTTATACATTTTTGCAGTCCTAAGATGCATTTTAAGGCCTTTTTCGAGCTGCCAACAATTTCTGAACTTTCAGGGGTGTAGGAGGCATTTTTCGTTCCAAAAATATTTTTGCGAATTTCAGTGGTGTAGGATGCAGGTTAATGCCCCTTTCAGGCTGCAACTGTTTTTGGGACTTTCAGAGCTCTCTGACACTGTTTTTGGGCCACCAACATTTTCTGGACTTTAGGGGGTCTAGGATGCCTGTAAACCCCTTTTTTGGGCCTCCAAAGATTTCTAGATTTTTGCAGGCCTAAGATGCATTTTAAGGCCTTTTTTGGGCTGCCAACATTTTCTGAACTTTCAGGGGTGTAGGATGCATTTTTCAGGCCATTAATATTTTTGGAAATTTCAGTGGTCTAGGATGCGGGTTAATGCCCCTTTCAGGCTGGAACTGTTTTTGGGACTTTCAGAGCTCTCTGACACTGTTTTTGGGCCACCAACATTTTCTGGACTTTAGGGGGTCTAGGATGCCTGTAAACCCCTTTTTTGGGCCTCCAAAGATTTCTAGATTTTTGCAGGCCTAAGATGCATTTTAAGGCCTTTTTTGGGCTGTCAACATTTTCTGAACTTTCAGGCGTGTAGGATGCATTTTTCGGGCCATTAATATTTTTGGAAATTTCAGTGGTCTAGTATGCGGGTTAATGCCCCTTTCAGGCTGCAAATGCTTTTGGGACATTCAGAGCTCTCTGGCCTAGTTTTTGGGCCACCAACATTTTCTGGACTTTAGGGGGTCTAGGATGCCTGTAAACCCCTTTTTTGGGCCTCCAAAGTTTTCTACATTTTTGCAGGCCTAAGATGCATTTTAAGGCCTTTTTTGGGCTGCCAACATTTTCTGAACTTTCAGGGGTGTAGGGTTTAGTGGTCTAGGATGCGGGTTAATGTCTCTTTTAGGCTGCAAATGTTTTTGAGACATTCAGAGCTCTCTGACACAGTTTTTGGGCAACCAACATTTTCTGGACTTTAGGGGGTCTAGTATGCCTGTAAACCCCTTTTTTGGGCCTCCAAAACTTTTCTCCAATATTGCAGGCCTAAGATGCATTTTAAGGCCTTTTTTGGGCTGCCAACATTTTCTGAACTTTCAGGGGTGTAGGATGCATTTTTCGGGGCATTAATATTTTTGGGAATTTCAGTGGTCTAGGATGCGGGTTAATGCCCCATTCAGGCTGCAAATGTTTTTGGGACATTCAGAGCTCTCTGGCCTAGTTTTTGGGCCACCAACATTTTCTGGACTTTAGGGGGTCTAGTATGCCTGTAAACCCCTTTTTTGGGCCTCCAAAATTTTCTACATTTTTGCAGGTCTAAGATGCATTTTAAGGCCTTTTTTGGGCTGCCAACATTTTCTGATCTTTCAGGGGTGTAGGGTTTAGTGGTCTAGGATGCGAGTTAATGCCTCTTTTAGGCTGCAAATGTTTTTGAGACATTCAGAGCTCTCTGACACAGTTTTTAGGCCACCAACAATTTTTGGAATTTAGGGGGTCTAGGATGCCTGTACACCCCTTTTTTGGGCCTCCAAAGTTTTCTACATTTTTGCAGGCCTAAGACGCATTTTAAGGCCTTTTTTGGGCTGCCAACATTTTCTGAACTTTCAGGGGTGTAGGATGCATTTTTCATGCCAAAAATATTTTTGGGAATTTCAGTGGTCTAGGATGCAGGTTAATGCCCCTTTCAGGCTGCAACTGTTTTTGGGACTTTGAGAGCTCTCTGACACTGTTTTTGGGCAACCAACATTTTCTGGACTTTAGGGGGTCTAGGATGCCTTTAAACCCCTTTTTTGGGCCTCCAAAGTTTCAAGATATTTGCAGGCCTAAGATGCATTTTAAGGCCTTTTTTGGGCTGCCAACATTTTCTAAACTTTCAGGGGTGTAGGATGCATTTTTCATGCTACAAATATTTTTGGGAATTTCAGTGGTCTAGGATGCGGGTTAATGCCCCTTTCAGGCTCCAAGTATCTTTGGGACATTCAGAGGTATCTGGCACAGTTTTTAGGCCACCAACAATTTTTGGACTTTAGGGGTCTAGGATGCCTGTAAACCCCTTTTTTGGCACTCCAAAGATTTCAAGATTTTTGAATGCGGAAAATGCATTTTAAGGCCTTTATTGGGCTGCCAACATTTTTTGATCTTTCAGGGGTGTAGGATGCATTATTTGTGCCAAAATTATTTTTGGGAATTTCAGTGGTCTAGGATGCAGGTTAATGCCCCTTTCAAGCTGCAACTGTTTTTGGGACTTTCAGAGCTCCCTGACACTGTTTTTAGGCCACAAACATTTTCTGGACTTTAGGGGGTCTAGGATGCTGGTAAAACTCTTTTTTGGGCCTCCAAAGTTTTCTTCATTTTTGCAGGCCTAAGATGCATTTTAAGGCCTTTTTTGGGCTGCCAACATTTTCTCATCTTTCAGGGGTGTAGGATGCATTATTTGTGGCAAAATTATTTTTGGGAACTTTAGTGGTCTATGATGCGGGTTAATGCCTCTTTCAGGCTGCAAATGTTTTTGAGACAATCAGAGCTCTCTGACACAGTTTTTGGGCAGCCAACATTTCCCGGACTTTAAGGGGTCTAGTAAGCCTGTACACCCCTTTTTTGAGCGTCCAAAGTTTTCAACATTTATGCAGGCCTAAGATGCATTTAATGGCCTTTTTGGGCTGCTAACATATTCTGAACTTTCAGAAGTGTAGGATGCATTTTTCATTTAAAAAACATTGTTGGGAAATTCAGTGGTCTAGGATGCGGATTAATGCCCCTTTCAGGCTGCAAATGTTTTCGGGACATTCAGAGCTCTCTGGCAGTTTTCGGGCAACCAATATTTTCTGGACTTTAGGGAGGTATAGGTGTCTGTAAACCCATTTTTGGGCCTCCAAAGTTTTCTTCATTTTTGCAGGCCTAAGGTGCATGTTAAGGCCTTTTTTGGGCTGCCAACATTTTCGGAACTTTCAGGGGTGTAGGATGCATTTTTCGTGCGATTATTATTTTTGGGAATTTCAGTGGTCTAGGATGCGGGTTAATGCCCCTTTCAGGCTGCAAATATCTTTGGGACATTCAGTCAGAGCTCTCTGGCAGTTTTTGGGCCACCAACATTTTCTGGACTTTAGGGGGTCTAGGATGCCTGTAGACCCCTTTTTTGGGCCTCCAAAGTTTTATACATTTTTGCAGGCCTAAGATGCATTTTAAGGCCTTTTTCGAGCTGCCAACAATTTCTGAACTTTCAGGGGTGTAGGAGGCATTTTTCGTTCCAAAAATATTTTTGCGAATTTCAGTGGTGTAGGATGCAGGTTAATGCCCCTTTCAGGCTGCAACTGTTTTTGGGACTTTCAGAGCTCTCTGACACTGTTTTTGGGCCACCAACATTTTCTGGACTTTAGGGGGTCTTGGATGCCTGTAAACCCCTTTTTTAGGCCTCCAAAGTTTTCTACATTTTTGCAGGCCTAAGATGCATTTTAAGGCCTTTTTTGGGCTGCCAACAATTTCTGAACTTTCAAGGGTGTAGGACGCATTTTTCGTGGCAAAAATATTTTTGCGAATTTCAGTGGTCTAGGATGCAGGTTAATAATGCCCCTTTCAGGCTGCAACTGTTTTTGGGACTTTCAGAGCTCTCTGACACTGTTTTTGGGCCACCAACATTTTCTGGACTTTAGGGGGTCTAGGATGCCTGTAAACCCCTTTTTTGGGCCTCCAAAGATTTCTAGATTTTTGCAGGCCTAAAATGCATTTTAAGGCCTTTTTTGGGCTGCCAACATTTTCTGAACTTTCAGGGGTGTAGGATGCATTTTTCAGGCCATTAATATTTTTGGAAATTTGAGTGGTCTAGGATGCGGGTTAATGCCCCTTTCAGGCTGGAACTGTTTTTGGGACTTTCAGAGCTCTCTGACACTGTTTTTGGGCCACCAACATTTTCTGGACTTTAGGGGGTCTAGGATGCCTGTAAACCCCTTTTTTGGGCCTCCAAAGTTTTCTACATTTTTGCAGGCCTAAGATGCATTCTAAGGCCTTTTTGGGCTGCTAACATATTCTGAACTTTCAGAAGTGTAGGATGCATTTTTCATGTAAAAAATATTGTTGGGAAATTCATTCGTCTAGGATGCGGATTAATGCCCCTTTCAGGCTGCAAATGTTTTCGGGACATTCAGAGCTCTGGCAGTTTTCGGGCAACCAATATTTTCTGGACTTTAGGGAGGTATAGGTGTCTGTAAACCCATTTTTGGGTCTCCAAAGTTTTCAACATTTTTGCAGGCCTAAGATGCATTTTAAGGCCTTTTTTGGGCTGCCAACATTTTCTGAACTTTCAGCGGTGTACGATGCATTTTTCGGGCCATTAATATTTTTGGAAATTTCAGTGGTCTAGGATGCGGGCTAATGCCCCTTTCAGGCTGCAAATGTTTCTGGGACATTCACAGCTCTCTGCCCTAGTTTTTGGGCCACCAACATTTTCTGGACTTTAGGGGGTCTAGGATGCTTGTAAACCCTTTTTTTGGGCCTCCAAAATTTTTCTACATTTTTGCAGGCCTAAGATGCATTTTAAGGCCTTTTTTGGGCTGCCAACATTTTCTGAACTTTCAGGCGTGTAGGATGCATTTTTCGGGCCATTAATATTTTTGGAAATGTCAGTGGTCTAGGATGCGGGTTAATGCCTCTTACAGGCTGCAAATGTTTTTGGGACTTTGAGAGCTCTCTGACACTGTTTCTGGGCAACCAACATTTTCTGGACTTTAGGGGGTCTAGGATGCCTTTAAACCCCTTTTTTGGGCCTCCAAAGTTTCAAGATATTTGCAGGCCTAAGATGCATTTTAAGGCCTTTTTTGAGCTGCCAACATTTGTGAACTTTCAGGGGTGTCGGATGCATTATTTGTGCCAAAATTATTTGTGGGGATTGTAGTGGTCTAGGATGCGGGTTAATGCCTCTTTTAGGCTGCAAATGTTTTTGGGACATTCAGAGCTCTCTGGCAGTTTTCGGGCCACCTACATTTTCTGGACTTTAGGGGGTCTAGTATGCCTTTAAACCCCTTTTTTGGGCCTCCAAAGTTTCAAGATATTTGCAGGCCTAAGATGCATTTTAAGGCCTTTTTTGGGCTGCCAACATTTTCTGAACTTTCAGGGGTGTAGGATGCATTTTTCATGCTAAAAATATTTTTGGGAATTTCAGTGGTCTAGGATGCGGGTTAATGCCCCTTTCAGGCTGCAAATGTTTTCGGGACATTCAGAGCTCTCTGGCAGTTTTCGGGCAACCAATATTTTCTGGACTTTAGGGAGGTATAGGTGTCTGTAAACCCATTTTTGGGCCTCCAAAGTTTTCTTCATTTTTGCAGGCCTAAGGTGCATGTTAAGGCCTTTTTTGGGCTGCCAACATTTTCGGAACTTTCAGGGGTGTAGGATGCATTTTTCGTGCCATTATTATTTTTGGGAATTTCAGTGGTCTAGGATGCGGGTTAATGCCCCTTTCAGGCTGCAAATATCTTTGGGACATTCAGTCAGAGCTCTCTGGCAGTTTTTGGGCCACCAACATTTTCTGGACTTTAGGGGGTCTAGGATGCCTGTAGACCCCTTTTTTGGGCCTCCAAAGTTTTATACATTTTTGCAGGCCTAAGATGCATTTTAAGGCCTTTTTCGAGCTGCCAACAATTTCTGAACTTTCAGGGGTGTAGGAGGCATTTTTCGTTCCAAAAATATTTTTGCGAATTTCAGTGGTGTAGGATGCAGGTTAATGCCCCTTTCAGGCTGCAACTGTTTTTGGGACTTTCAGAGCTCTCTGACACTGTTTTTGGGCCACCAACATTTTCTGGACTTTAGGGGGTCTAGGATGCCTGTAAACCCCTTTTTTGGGCCTCCAAAGATTTCTAGATTTTTGCAGGCCTAAGATGCATTTTAAGGCCTTTTTTGGGCTGCCAACATTTTCTGAACTTTCAGGGGTGTAGGATGCATTTTTCAGGCCATTAATATTTTTGGAAATTTCAGTGGTCTAGGATGCGGGTTAATGCCCCTTTCAGGCTGGAACTGTTTTTGGGACTTTCAGAGCTCTCTGACACTGTTTTTGGGCCACCAACATTTTCTGGACTTTAGGGGGTCTAGGATGCCTGTAAACCCCTTTTTTGGGCCTCCAAAGTTTTCTACATTTTTGCAGGCCTAAGATGCATTCTAAGGCCTTTTTGGGCTGCTAACATATTCTGAACTTTCAGAAGTGTAGGATGCATTTTTCATGTAAAAAATATTGTTGGGAAATTCAGTGGTCTAGGATGCGGGTTAATGCCTCTTTTAGGCTGCAAATGTTTTTGAGACATTCAGAGCTCTCTGACACAGTTTTTGGGCAACCAACATTTTCTGGACTTTAGGGGGTCTAGTATGCCTGTAACCCCTTTTTTGGGCCTCCAAAATCTTTCTACATTTTTGCAGGCCTAAGATGCATTCTAAGGCCTTTTTGGGCTGCTAACATATTCTGAACTTTCAGAAGTGTAGGATGCATTTTTCATGTAAAAAATATTGTTGGGAAATTCAGTGGTCTAGGATGCGGATTAATGCCCCTTTCAGGCTGCAAATGTTTTCGGGACATTCAGAGCTCTCTGGCAGTTTTCGGGCAACCAATATTTTCTGGACTTTGGGGAGGTATAGGTGTCTGTAAACCCATTTTTGGGCCTCCAAAGTTTTCTTCATTTTTGCAGGCCTAAGGTGCATGTTAAGGCCTTTTTTGGGCTGCCAACATTTTCGGAACTTTCAGGGGTGTAGGATGCATTTTTCGTGCCATTATTATTTTTGGGAATTTCAGTGGTCTAGGATGCGGGTTAATGCCCCTTTCAGGCTGCAAATATCTTTGGGACATTCAGTCAGAGCTCTCTGGCAGTTTTTGGGCCACCAACATTTTCTGGACTTTAGGGGGTCTAGGATGCCTGTAGACCCCTTTTTTGGGCCTCCAAAGTTTTATACATTTTTGCAGTCCTAAGATGCATTTTAAGGCCTTTTTCGAGCTGCCAACAATTTCTGAACTTTCAGGGGTGTAGGAGGCATTTTTCGTTCCAAAAATATTTTTGCGAATTTCAGTGGTGTAGGATGCAGGTTAATGCCCCTTTCAGGCTGCAACTGTTTTTGGGACTTTCAGAGCTCTCTGACACTGTTTTTGGGCCACCAACATTTTCTGGACTTTAGGGGGTCTAGGATGCCTGTAAACCCCTTTTTTGGGCCTCCAAAGATTTCTAGATTTTTGCAGGCCTAAGATGCATTTTAAGGCCTTTTTTGGGCTGCCAACATTTTCTGAACTTTCAGGGGTGTAGGATGCATTTTTCAGGCCATTAATATTTTTGGAAATTTCAGTGGTCTAGGATGCGGGTTAATGCCCCTTTCAGGCTGGAACTGTTTTTGGGACTTTCAGAGCTCTCTGACACTGTTTTTGGGCCACCAACATTTTCTGGACTTTAGGGGGTCTAGGATGCCTGTAAACCCCTTTTTTGGGCCTCCAAAGATTTCTAGATTTTTGCAGGCCTAAGATGCATTTTAAGGCCTTTTTTGGGCTGTCAACATTTTCTGAACTTTCAGGCGTGTAGGATGCATTTTTCGGGCCATTAATATTTTTGGAAATTTCAGTGGTCTAGTATGCGGGTTAATGCCCCTTTCAGGCTGCAAATGCTTTTGGGACATTCAGAGCTCTCTGGCCTAGTTTTTGGGCCACCAACATTTTCTGGACTTTAGGGGGTCTAGGATGCCTGTAAACCCCTTTTTTGGGCCTCCAAAGTTTTCTACATTTTTGCAGGCCTAAGATGCATTTTAAGGCCTTTTTTGGGCTGCCAACATTTTCTGAACTTTCAGGGGTGTAGGGTTTAGTGGTCTAGGATGCGGGTTAATGTCTCTTTTAGGCTGCAAATGTTTTTGAGACATTCAGAGCTCTCTGACACAGTTTTTGGGCAACCAACATTTTCTGGACTTTAGGGGGTCTAGTATGCCTGTAAACCCCTTTTTTGGGCCTCCAAAACTTTTCTCCAATATTGCAGGCCTAAGATGCATTTTAAGGCCTTTTTTGGGCTGCCAACATTTTCTGAACTTTCAGGGGTGTAGGATGCATTTTTCGGGGCATTAATATTTTTGGGAATTTCAGTGGTCTAGGATGCGGGTTAATGCCCCATTCAGGCTGCAAATGTTTTTGGGACATTCAGAGCTCTCTGGCCTAGTTTTTGGGCCACCAACATTTTCTGGACTTTAGGGGGTCTAGTATGCCTGTAAACCCCTTTTTTGGGCCTCCAAAATTTTCTACATTTTTGCAGGTCTAAGATGCATTTTAAGGCCTTTTTTGGGCTGCCAACATTTTCTGATCTTTCAGGGGTGTAGGGTTTAGTGGTCTAGGATGCGAGTTAATGCCTCTTTTAGGCTGCAAATGTTTTTGAGACATTCAGAGCTCTCTGACACAGTTTTTAGGCCACCAACAATTTTTGGAATTTAGGGGGTCTAGGATGCCTGTACACCCCTTTTTTGGGCCTCCAAAGTTTTCTACATTTTTGCAGGCCTAAGACGCATTTTAAGGCCTTTTTTGGGCTGCCAACATTTTCTGAACTTTCAGGGGTGTAGGATGCATTTTTCATGCCAAAAATATTTTTGGGAATTTCAGTGGTCTAGGATGCAGGTTAATGCCCCTTTCAGGCTGCAACTGTTTTTGGGACTTTGAGAGCTCTCTGACACTGTTTTTGGGCAACCAACATTTTCTGGACTTTAGGGGGTCTAGGATGCCTTTAAACCCCTTTTTTGGGCCTCCAAAGTTTCAAGATATTTGCAGGCCTAAGATGCATTTTAAGGCCTTTTTTGGGCTGCCAACATTTTCTAAACTTTCAGGGGTGTAGGATGCATTTTTCATGCTACAAATATTTTTGGGAATTTCAGTGGTCTAGGATGCGGGTTAATGCCCCTTTCAGGCTCCAAGTATCTTTGGGACATTCAGAGGTATCTGGCACAGTTTTTAGGCCACCAACAATTTTTGGACTTTAGGGGTCTAGGATGCCTGTAAACCCCTTTTTTGGCACTCCAAAGATTTCAAGATTTTTGAATGCGGAAAATGCATTTTAAGGCCTTTATTGGGCTGCCAACATTTTTTGATCTTTCAGGGGTGTAGGATGCATTATTTGTGCCAAAATTATTTTTGGGAATTTCAGTGGTCTAGGATGCAGGTTAATGCCCCTTTCAAGCTGCAACTGTTTTTGGGACTTTCAGAGCTCCCTGACACTGTTTTTAGGCCACAAACATTTTCTGGACTTTAGGGGGTCTAGGATGCTGGTAAAACTCTTTTTTGGGCCTCCAAAGTTTTCTTCATTTTTGCAGGCCTAAGATGCATTTTAAGGCCTTTTTTGGGCTGCCAACATTTTCTCATCTTTCAGGGGTGTAGGATGCATTATTTGTGGCAAAATTATTTTTGGGAACTTTAGTGGTCTATGATGCGGGTTAATGCCTCTTTCAGGCTGCAAATGTTTTTGAGACAATCAGAGCTCTCTGACACAGTTTTTGGGCAGCCAACATTTCCCGGACTTTAAGGGGTCTAGTAAGCCTGTACACCCCTTTTTTGAGCGTCCAAAGTTTTCAACATTTATGCAGGCCTAAGATGCATTTAATGGCCTTTTTGGGCTGCTAACATATTCTGAACTTTCAGAAGTGTAGGATGCATTTTTCATTTAAAAAACATTGTTGGGAAATTCAGTGGTCTAGGATGCGGATTAATGCCCCTTTCAGGCTGCAAATGTTTTCGGGACATTCAGAGCTCTCTGGCAGTTTTCGGGCAACCAATATTTTCTGGACTTTAGGGAGGTATAGGTGTCTGTAAACCCATTTTTGGGCCTCCAAAGTTTTCTTCATTTTTGCAGGCCTAAGGTGCATGTTAAGGCCTTTTTTGGGCTGCCAACATTTTCGGAACTTTCAGGGGTGTAGGATGCATTTTTCGTGCGATTATTATTTTTGGGAATTTCAGTGGTCTAGGATGCGGGTTAATGCCCCTTTCAGGCTGCAAATATCTTTGGGACATTCAGTCAGAGCTCTCTGGCAGTTTTTGGGCCACCAACATTTTCTGGACTTTAGGGGGTCTAGGATGCCTGTAGACCCCTTTTTTGGGCCTCCAAAGTTTTATACATTTTTGCAGGCCTAAGATGCATTTTAAGGCCTTTTTCGAGCTGCCAACAATTTCTGAACTTTCAGGGGTGTAGGAGGCATTTTTCGTTCCAAAAATATTTTTGCGAATTTCAGTGGTGTAGGATGCAGGTTAATGCCCCTTTCAGGCTGCAACTGTTTTTGGGACTTTCAGAGCTCTCTGACACTGTTTTTGGGCCACCAACATTTTCTGGACTTTAGGGGGTCTTGGATGCCTGTAAACCCCTTTTTTAGGCCTCCAAAGTTTTCTACATTTTTGCAGGCCTAAGATGCATTTTAAGGCCTTTTTTGGGCTGCCAACAATTTCTGAACTTTCAAGGGTGTAGGACGCATTTTTCGTGGCAAAAATATTTTTGCGAATTTCAGTGGTCTAGGATGCAGGTTAATAATGCCCCTTTCAGGCTGCAACTGTTTTTGGGACTTTCAGAGCTCTCTGACACTGTTTTTGGGCCACCAACATTTTCTGGACTTTAGGGGGTCTAGGATGCCTGTAAACCCCTTTTTTGGGCCTCCAAAGATTTCTAGATTTTTGCAGGCCTAAAATGCATTTTAAGGCCTTTTTTGGGCTGCCAACATTTTCTGAACTTTCAGGGGTGTAGGATGCATTTTTCAGGCCATTAATATTTTTGGAAATTTGAGTGGTCTAGGATGCGGGTTAATGCCCCTTTCAGGCTGGAACTGTTTTTGGGACTTTCAGAGCTCTCTGACACTGTTTTTGGGCCACCAACATTTTCTGGACTTTAGGGGGTCTAGGATGCCTGTAAACCCCTTTTTTGGGCCTCCAAAGTTTTCTACATTTTTGCAGGCCTAAGATGCATTCTAAGGCCTTTTTGGGCTGCTAACATATTCTGAACTTTCAGAAGTGTAGGATGCATTTTTCATGTAAAAAATATTGTTGGGAAATTCATTCGTCTAGGATGCGGATTAATGCCCCTTTCAGGCTGCAAATGTTTTCGGGACATTCAGAGCTCTGGCAGTTTTCGGGCAACCAATATTTTCTGGACTTTAGGGAGGTATAGGTGTCTGTAAACCCATTTTTGGGTCTCCAAAGTTTTCAACATTTTTGCAGGCCTAAGATGCATTTTAAGGCCTTTTTTGGGCTGCCAACATTTTCTGAACTTTCAGCGGTGTACGATGCATTTTTCGGGCTATTAATATTTTTGGAAATTTCAGTGGTCTAGGATGCGGGCTAATGCCCCTTTCAGGCTGCAAATGTTTCTGGGACATTCACAGCTCTCTGCCCTAGTTTTTGGGCCACCAACATTTTCTGGACTTTAGGGGGTCTAGGATGCTTGTAAACCCTTTTTTTGGGCCTCCAAAATTTTTCTACATTTTTGCAGGCCTAAGATGCATTTTAAGGCCTTTTTTGGGCTGCCAACATTTTCTGAACTTTCAGGCGTGTAGGATGCATTTTTCGGGCCATTAATATTTTTGGAAATGTCAGTGGTCTAGGATGCGGGTTAATGCCTCTTACAGGCTGCAAATGTTTTTGAGACATTCAGAGTTCTCTGACACTGTTTTTGGGCAGCCAACATTTTCCGGACTTTAAGGGGTCTAGTATGCCTGTACACCCCTTTTTTGGGCCTCCAAAGTTTTCAACATTTATGCAGGCCTAAGACGCATTTTAAGGCCTTTTTTGGGCTGCCAACATTTTCTGAACTTTCAGGGGTGTAGGATGCATTTTTCATGCCAAAAATATTTTTGGGAATTTCAGTGGTCTAGGATGCAGGTTAATGCCTCTTTCAGGCTGCAACTGTTTTTGGGACTTTGAGAGCTCTCTGACACTGTTTTTGGGCAACCAACATTTTCTGGACTTTAGGGGGTCTAGGATGCCTTTAAACCCCTTTTTTGGGCCTCCAAAGTTTCAGGATATTTGCAGGCCTAAGATGCATTTTAAGGCCTTTTTTGAGCTGCCAACATTTGTGAACTTTCAGGGGTGTCGGATGCATTATTTGTGCCAAAATTATTTGTGGGAATTGTAGTGGTCTAGGATGCGGGTTAATGCCTCTTTTAGGCTGCAAATGTTTTTGGGACATTCAGAGCTCTCTGGCAGTTTTCGGGCCACCTACATTTTCTGGACTTTAGGGGGTCTAGGATGCCTTTAAACCCCTTTTTTGGGCCTCCAAAGTTTCAAGATATTTGCAGGCCTAAGATGCATTTTAAGGCCTTTTTTGGGCTGCCAACATTTTCTGAACTTTCAGGGGTGTAGGATGCATTTTTCATGCTAAAAATATTTTTGGGAATTTCAGTGGTCTAGGATGCGGGTTAATGCCCCTTTCAGGCTGCAAATATCTTTGGGACATTCAGTCAGAGCTCTCTGGCAGTTTTTGGGCCACCAACATTTTCTGGACTTTAGGGGGTCTAGGATGCCTGTAGACCCCTTTTTTGGGCCTCCAAAGTTTTATACATTTTTGCAGGCCTAAGATGCATTTTAAGGCCTTTTTCGAGCTGCCAACAATTTCTGAACTTTCAGGGGTGTAGGAGGCATTTTTCGTTCCAAAAATATTTTTGCGAATTTCAGTGGTGTAGGATGCAGGTTAATGCCCCTTTCAGGCTGCAACTGTTTTTGGGACTTTCAGAGCTCTCTGACACTGTTTTTGGGCCACCAACATTTTCTGGACTTTAGGGGGTCTAGGATGCCTGTAAACCCCTTTTTTGGGCCTCCAAAGATTTCTAGATTTTTGCAGGCCTAAGATGCATTTTAAGGCCTTTTTTGGGCTGCCAACATTTTCTGAACTTTCAGGGGTGTAGGATGCATTTTTCAGGCCATTAATATTTTTGGAAATTTCAGTGGTCTAGGATGCGGGTTAATGCCCCTTTCAGGCTGGAACTGTTTTTGGGACTTTCAGAGCTCTCTGACACTGTTTTTGGGCCACCAACATTTTCTGGACTTTAGGGGGTCTAGGATGCCTGTAAACCCCTTTTTTGGGCCTCCAAAGTTTTCTACATTTTTGCAGGCCTAAGATGCATTCTAAGGCCTTTTTGGGCTGCTAACATATTCTGAACTTTCAGAAGTGTAGGATGCATTTTTCATGTAAAAAATATTGTTGGGAAATTCAGTGGTCTAGGATGCGGGTTAATGCCTCTTTTAGGCTGCAAATGTTTTTGAGACATTCAGAGCTCTCTGACACAGTTTTTGGGCAACCAACATTTTCTGGACTTTAGGGGGTCTAGTATGCCTGTAACCCCTTTTTTGGGCCTCCAAAATCTTTCTACATTTTTGCAGGCCTAAGATGCATTCTAAGGCCTTTTTGGGCTGCTAACATATTCTGAACTTTCAGAAGTGTAGGATGCATTTTTCATGTAAAAAATATTGTTGGGAAATTCAGTGGTCTAGGATGCGGATTAATGCCCCTTTCAGGCTGCAAATGTTTTCGGGACATTCAGAGCTCTCTGGCAGTTTTCGGGCAACCAATATTTTCTGGACTTTGGGGAGGTATAGGTGTCTGTAAACCCATTTTTGGGCCTCCAAAGTTTTCTTCATTTTTGCAGGCCTAAGGTGCATGTTAAGGCCTTTTTTGGGCTGCCAACATTTTCGGAACTTTCAGGGGTGTAGGATGCATTTTTCGTGCCATTATTATTTTTGGGAATTTCAGTGGTCTAGGATGCGGGTTAATGCCCCTTTCAGGCTGCAAATATCTTTGGGACATTCAGTCAGAGCTCTCTGGCAGTTTTTGGGCCACCAACATTTTCTGGACTTTAGGGGGTCTAGGATGCCTGTAGACCCCTTTTTTGGGCCTCCAAAGTTTTATACATTTTTGCAGTCCTAAGATGCATTTTAAGGCCTTTTTCGAGCTGCCAACAATTTCTGAACTTTCAGGGGTGTAGGAGGCATTTTTCGTTCCAAAAATATTTTTGCGAATTTCAGTGGTGTAGGATGCAGGTTAATGCCCCTTTCAGGCTGCAACTGTTTTTGGGACTTTCAGAGCTCTCTGACACTGTTTTTGGGCCACCAACATTTTCTGGACTTTAGGGGGTCTAGGATGCCTGTAAACCCCTTTTTTGGGCCTCCAAAGATTTCTAGATTTTTGCAGGCCTAAGATGCATTTTAAGGCCTTTTTTGGGCTGCCAACATTTTCTGAACTTTCAGGGGTGTAGGATGCATTTTTCAGGCCATTAATATTTTTGGAAATTTCAGTGGTCTAGGATGCGGGTTAATGCCCCTTTCAGGCTGGAACTGTTTTTGGGACTTTCAGAGCTCTCTGACACTGTTTTTGGGCCACCAACATTTTCTGGACTTTAGGGGGTCTAGGATGCCTGTAAACCCCTTTTTTGGGCCTCCAAAGATTTCTAGATTTTTGCAGGCCTAAGATGCATTTTAAGGCCTTTTTTGGGCTGTCAACATTTTCTGAACTTTCAGGCGTGTAGGATGCATTTTTCGGGCCATTAATATTTTTGGAAATTTCAGTGGTCTAGTATGCGGGTTAATGCCCCTTTCAGGCTGCAAATGCTTTTGGGACATTCAGAGCTCTCTGGCCTAGTTTTTGGGCCACCAACATTTTCTGGACTTTAGGGGGTCTAGGATGCCTGTAAACCCCTTTTTTGGGCCTCCAAAGTTTTCTACATTTTTGCAGGCCTAAGATGCATTTTAAGGCCTTTTTTGGGCTGCCAACATTTTCTGAACTTTCAGGGGTGTAGGGTTTAGTGGTCTAGGATGCGGGTTAATGTCTCTTTTAGGCTGCAAATGTTTTTGAGACATTCAGAGCTCTCTGACACAGTTTTTGGGCAACCAACATTTTCTGGACTTTAGGGGGTCTAGTATGCCTGTAAACCCCTTTTTTGGGCCTCCAAAACTTTTCTCCAATATTGCAGGCCTAAGATGCATTTTAAGGCCTTTTTTGGGCTGCCAACATTTTCTGAACTTTCAGGGGTGTAGGATGCATTTTTCGGGGCATTAATATTTTTGGGAATTTCAGTGGTCTAGGATGCGGGTTAATGCCCCATTCAGGCTGCAAATGTTTTTGGGACATTCAGAGCTCTCTGGCCTAGTTTTTGGGCCACCAACATTTTCTGGACTTTAGGGGGTCTAGTATGCCTGTAAACCCCTTTTTTGGGCCTCCAAAATTTTCTACATTTTTGCAGGTCTAAGATGCATTTTAAGGCCTTTTTTGGGCTGCCAACATTTTCTGATCTTTCAGGGGTGTAGGGTTTAGTGGTCTAGGATGCGAGTTAATGCCTCTTTTAGGCTGCAAATGTTTTTGAGACATTCAGAGCTCTCTGACACAGTTTTTAGGCCACCAACAATTTTTGGAATTTAGGGGGTCTAGGATGCCTGTACACCCCTTTTTTGGGCCTCCAAAGTTTTCTACATTTTTGCAGGCCTAAGACGCATTTTAAGGCCTTTTTTGGGCTGCCAACATTTTCTGAACTTTCAGGGGTGTAGGATGCATTTTTCATGCCAAAAATATTTTTGGGAATTTCAGTGGTGTAGGATGCAGGTTAATGCCCCTTTCAGGCTGCAACTGTTTTTGGGACTTTCAGAGCTCTCTGACACTGTTTTTGGGCCACCAACATTTTCTGGACTTTAGGGGGTCTTGGATGCCTGTAAACCCCTTTTTTAGGCCTCCAAAGTTTTCTACATTTTTGCAGGCCTAAGATGCATTTTAAGGCCTTTTTTGGGCTGCCAACAATTTCTGAACTTTCAAGGGTGTAGGACGCATTTTTCGTGGCAAAAATATTTTTGCGAATTTCAGTGGTCTAGGATGCAGGTTAATAATGCCCCTTTCAGGCTGCAACTGTTTTTGGGACTTTCAGAGCTCTCTGACACTGTTTTTGGGCCACCAACATTTTCTGGACTTTAGGGGGTCTAGGATGCCTGTAAACCCCTTTTTTGGGCCTCCAAAGATTTCTAGATTTTTGCAGGCCTAAAATGCATTTTAAGGCCTTTTTTGGGCTGCCAACATTTTCTGAACTTTCAGGGGTGTAGGATGCATTTTTCAGGCCATTAATATTTTTGGAAATTTGAGTGGTCTAGGATGCGGGTTAATGCCCCTTTCAGGCTGGAACTGTTTTTGGGACTTTCAGAGCTCTCTGACACTGTTTTTGGGCCACCAACATTTTCTGGACTTTAGGGGGTCTAGGATGCCTGTAAACCCCTTTTTTGGGCCTCCAAAGTTTTCTACATTTTTGCAGGCCTAAGATGCATTCTAAGGCCTTTTTGGGCTGCTAACATATTCTGAACTTTCAGAAGTGTAGGATGCATTTTTCATGTAAAAAATATTGTTGGGAAATTCATTCGTCTAGGATGCGGATTAATGCCCCTTTCAGGCTGCAAATGTTTTCGGGACATTCAGAGCTCTGGCAGTTTTCGGGCAACCAATATTTTCTGGACTTTAGGGAGGTATAGGTGTCTGTAAACCCATTTTTGGGTCTCCAAAGTTTTCAACATTTTTGCAGGCCTAAGATGCATTTTAAGGCCTTTTTTGGGCTGCCAACATTTTCTGAACTTTCAGCGGTGTACGATGCATTTTTCGGGCCATTAATATTTTTGGAAATTTCAGTGGTCTAGGATGCGGGCTAATGCCCCTTTCAGGCTGCAAATGTTTCTGGGACATTCACAGCTCTCTGCCCTAGTTTTTGGGCCACCAACATTTTCTGGACTTTAGGGGGTCTAGGATGCTTGTAAACCCTTTTTTTGGGCCTCCAAAATTTTTCTACATTTTTGCAGGCCTAAGATGCATTTTAAGGCCTTTTTTGGGCTGCCAACATTTTCTGAACTTTCAGGCGTGTAGGATGCATTTTTCGGGCCATTAATATTTTTGGAAATGTCAGTGGTCTAGGATGCGGGTTAATGCCTCTTACAGGCTGCAAATGTTTTTGAGACATTCAGAGTTCTCTGACACTGTTTTTGGGCAGCCAACATTTTCCGGACTTTAAGGGGTCTAGTATGCCTGTACACCCCTTTTTTGGGCCTCCAAAGTTTTCAACATTTATGCAGGCCTAAGACGCATTTTAAGGCCTTTTTTGGGCTGCCAACATTTTCTGAACTTTCAGGGGTGTAGGATGCATTTTTCATGCCAAAAATATTTTTGGGAATTTCAGTGGTCTAGGATGCAGGTTAATGCCTCTTTCAGGCTGCAACTGTTTTTGGGACTTTGAGAGCTCTCTGACACTGTTTTTGGGCAACCAACATTTTCTGGACTTTAGGGGGTCTAGGATGCCTTTAAACCCCTTTTTTGGGCCTCCAAAGTTTCAGGATATTTGCAGGCCTAAGATGCATTTTAAGGCCTTTTTTGAGCTGCCAACATTTGTGAACTTTCAGGGGTGTCGGATGCATTATTTGTGCCAAAATTATTTGTGGGAATTGTAGTGGTCTAGGATGCGGGTTAATGCCTCTTTTAGGCTGCAAATGTTTTTGGGACATTCAGAGCTCTCTGGCAGTTTTCGGGCCACCTACATTTTCTGGACTTTAGGGGGTCTAGGATGCCTTTAAACCCCTTTTTTGGGCCTCCAAAGTTTCAAGATATTTGCAGGCCTAAGATGCATTTTAAGGCCTTTTTTGGGCTGCCAACATTTTCTGAACTTTCAGGGGTGTAGGATGCATTTTTCATGCTAAAAATATTTTTGGGAATTTCAGTGGTCTAGGATGCGGGTTAATGCCCCTTTCAGGCTCCAAGTATCTTTGGGACATTCAGAGGTATCTGGCACAGTTTTTAGGCCACCAACAATTTTTGGACTTTAGGGGTCTAGGATGCCTGTAACCCCTTTTTTGGGACTCCAAAGATTTCAAGATTTTTGAATGCGGAAAATGCATTTTAAGGCCTTTATTGGGCTGCCAACATTTTTTGATCTTTCAGGGGTGTAGGATGCATTATTTGTGCCAAAATTATTTTTGGGAATTTCAGTGGTCTACGATGCAGGTTAATGCCCCTTTCAAGCTGCAACTGTTTTTGGGACTTTCAGAGCTCCCTGACACTGTTTTTAGGCCACCAACATTTTCTGGACTTTAGGGGGTCTAGGATGCTGGTAAAACTCTTTTTTTGGCCTCCAAAGTTTTCTTCATTTTTGCAGGCCTAAGATGCATTTTAAGGCCTTTTTTGGGCTGACAACATTTTCTCATCTTTCAGGGGTGTAGGATGCATTATTTGTGGCAAAATTATTTTTGGGAACTTTAGTGGTCTATGATGCGGGTTAATGCCTCTTTCAGGCTGCAAATGTTTTTGAGACAATCAGAGCTCTCTGAAACAGTTTTTGGGCAGCCAACATTTCCCGGACTTTAAGGGGTCTAGTAAGCCTGTACACCCCTTTTTTGAGCCTCCAAAGTTTTCAACATTTATGCAGGCCTAAGATGCATTTAATGGCCTTTTTTGGGCTGCTAACATATTCTGAACTTTCAGGGGTGTAGGATGCATTTTTCAGGCCATTAATATTTTTGGAAATTTCTGTGGTCTAGGATGCGGGTTAATGCCTCTTTTAGGCTGCAAATGTTTTTGAGACATTCAGAGCTCTCTGACACAGTTTTTGGGCAACCAACATTTTCTGGACTTTAGGGGGTCTAGTATGCCTGTAACCCCTTTTTTGGGCCTCCAAAATCTTTCTACATTTTTGCAGGCCTAAGATGCATTCTAAGGCCTTTTTGGGCTGCTAACATATTCTGAACTTTCAGAAGTGTAGGATGCATTTTTCATTTAAAAAATATTGTTGGGAAATTCAGTGGTCTAGGATGCGGATTAATGCCCCTTTCAGGCTGCAAATGTTTTCGGGACATTCAGAGCTCTCTGGCAGTTTTCGGGCAACCAATATTTTCTGGACTTTAGGGAGGTATAGGTGTCTGTAAACCCATTTGTGCAGGCCTAAGGTGCATTTTAAGGCCTTTTTCGAGCTGCCAACAATTTCTGAACTTTCAGGGGTGTAGGAGGCATTTTTCGATCCAAAAATATTTTTGCGAATTTCAGTGGTGTAGGATGCAGGTTAATGCCCCTTTCAGGCTGCAACTGTTTTTGGGACTTTCAGAGCTCTCTGACACTGTTTTTGGGCCACCAACATTTTCTGGACTTTAGGGGGTCTAGGATGCCTGTAAACCCCTTTTTTGGGCCTCCAAAGTTTTCTAGATTTTTGCAGGCCTAAGATGCATTTTAAGGCCTTTTTTGGGCTGCCAACATTTTCGGAACTTTCAGGGGTGTAGGATGCATTTTTCGTGCCATTATTATTTTTGGGAATTTCAGTGGTCTAGGATGCGGGTTAATGCCCCTTTCAGGCTGCAAATATCTTTGGGACATTCAGTCAGAGCTCTCTGGCAGTTTTTGGGCCACCAACATTTTCTGGACTTTAGGGGGTCTAGGATGCCTGTAGACCCCTTTTTTGGGCCTCCAAAGTTTTATACATTTTTGCAGGCCTAAGATGCATTTTAAGGCCTTTTTCGAGCTGCCAACAATTTCTGAACTTTCAGGGGTGTAGGAGGCATTTTTCGTTCCAAAAATATTTTTGCGAATTTCAGTGGTGTAGGATGCAGGTTAATGCCCCTTTCAGGCTGCAACTGTTTTTGGGACTTTCAGAGCTCTCTGACACTGTTTTTGGGCCACCAACATTTTCTGGACTTTAGGGGGTCTAGGATGCCTGTAAACCCCTTTTTTGGGCCTCCAAAGTTTTCTAGATTTTTGCAGGCCTAAGATGCATTTTAAGGCCTTTTTTGGGCTGCCAACATTTTCTGAACTTTCAGGGGTGTAGGATGCATTTTTCAGGCCATTAATATTTTTGGAAATTTCAGTGGTCTAGGATGCGGGTTAATGCCCCTTTCAGGCTGGAACTGTTTTTGGGACTTTCAGAGCTCTCTGACACTGTTTTTGGGCCACCAACATTTTCTGTCTTTAGGGGGTCTAGGATGCCTGTAAACCCCTTTTTTGGGCCTCCAAAGTTTTCTACATTTTTGCAGGCCTAAGATGCATTCTAAGGCCTTTTTGGGCTGCTAACATATTCTGAACTTTCAGAAGTGTAGGATGCATTTTTCATGTAAAAAATATTGTTGGGAAATTCAGTGGTCTAGGATGCGGGTTAATGCCTCTTTTAGGCTGCAAATGTTTTTGAGACATTCAGAGCTCTCTGACACAGTTTTTGGGCAACCAACATTTTCTGGACTTTAGGGGGTCTAGTATGCCTGTAACCCCTTTTTTGGGCCTCCAAAATCTTTCTACATTTTTGCAGGCCTAAGATGCATTCTAAGGCCTTTTTGGGCTGCTAACATATTCTGAACTTTCAGAAGTGGTGGGATGCATTTTTCATGTAAAAAATATTGTTGGGAAATTCAGTGGTCTAGGATGCGGATTAATGCCCCTTTCAGGCTGCAAATGTTTTCGGGACATTCAGAGCTCTCTGGCAGTTTTCGGGCAACCAATATTTTCTGGACTTTAGGGAGGTATAGGTGTCTGTAAACCCATTTTTGGGCCTCCAAAGTTTTCAACATTTTGCAGGCCTAAGATGCATTTTTTAAGGCCTTTTTTGGGCTGCCAACATTTTCTGAACTTTCAGCGGTGTACGATGCATTTTTTTCGGGCCATTAATATTTTTGGAAATTTCAGTGGTCTAGGATGCGGGCTAATGCCCCTTTCAGACTGCAAATGTTTCTGGGACATTCACAGCTCTCTGCCCTAGTTTTTGGGCCACCAACATTTTCTGGACTTTAGGGGGTCTAGGATGCTTGTAAACCCTTTTTTTGGGCCTCCAAAATTTTTCTACATTTTTGCAGGCCTAAGATGCATTTTAAGGCCTTTTTTGGGCTGTCAACATTTTCTGAACTTTCAGGCGTGTAGGATGCATTTTTCGGGCCATTAATATTTTTGGAAATGTCAGTGGTCTAGGATGCGGGTTAATGCCTCTTACAGGCTGCAAATGTTTTTGAGACATTCAGAGTTCTCTGACACTGTTTTTGGGCAGCCAACATTTTGCGGACTTTAAGGGGTCTAGTATGCCTGTACACCCCTTTTTTGGGCCTCCAAAGTTTTCAACATTTATGCAGGCCTAAGATGCATTTTAAGGCCTTTTTTGGGCTGCCAACATTTTCTGAACTTTCAGGGGTGTAGGATGCATTTTTCATGCCAAAAATATTTTTGGGAATTTCAGTGGTCTAGGATGCAGGTTAATGCCCCTTTCAGGCTGCAACTGTTTTTGGGACTTTGAGAGCTCTCTGACACTGTTTTTGGGCAACCAACATTTTCTGGACTTTAGGGGGTCTAGGATGCCTTTAAACCCCTTTTTTGGGCCTCCAAAGTTTCAAGATATTTGCAGGCCTAAGATGCATTTTAAGGCCTTTTTTGAGCTGCCAACATTTGTGAACTTTCAGGGGTGTCGGATGCATTATTTGTGCCAAAATTATTTGTGGGAATTGTAGTGGTCTAGGATGCGGGTTAATGCCTCTTTTAGGCTGCAAATGTTTTTGGGACATTCAGAGCTCTCTGGCAGTTTTCGGGCCACCTACATTTTCTGGACTTTAGGGGGTCTAGGATGCCTTTAAACCCCTTTTTTGGGCCTCCAAAGTTTCAAGATATTTGCAGGCCTAAGATGCATTTTAAGGCCTTTTTTGGGCTGCCAACATTTTCTGAACTTTCAGGGGTGTAGGATGCATTTTTCATGCTAAAAATATTTTTGGGAATTTCAGTGGTCTAGGATGCGGGTTAATGCCCCTTTCAGGCTCCAAGTATCTTTGGGACATTCAGAGGTATCTGGCACAGTTTTTAGGCCACCAACAATTTTTGGACTTTAGGGGTCTAGGATGCCTGTAAACCCCTTTTTTGGGCCTCCAAAGTTTTCTACATTTTTTGCAGGCCTAAGATGCATTCTAAGGCCTTTTTGGCCTGCTAACATATTCTGAACTTTCAGAAGTGTAGGATGCATTTTTCATGTAAGAAATATTGTTAGGAAATTCAGTGGTCTAGGATGTGGGTTAATGCCTCTTTTAGGCTGCAAATGTTTTTGAGACATTCAGAGCTCTCACACAGTTTTTGGGCAACCAACATTTTCTGGACTTTAGGGGGTCTGGTATGCTGGTAAAACTCTTTTTTGGGCCTCCAAAGGTTTCTTCATTTTTGCAGGCCTAAGATGCATTTTAAGGCCTTTTTTGGGCTGCCAACATTTTCTCATCTTTCAGGGGTGTAGGATGCATTATTTGTGGCAACATTATTTTTGGGAACTTTAGTGGTCTATGATGCGGGTTAATGCCTCTTTCAGGCTGCAAATGTTTTTGGGACAATCAGAGCTCTCTGACACAGTTTTTGGGCAGCCAACATTTCCCGGACTTTAAGGGGTCTAGTAAGCCTGTACACCCCTTTTTTGAGCCTCCAAAGTTTTCAACATTTATGCAGGCCTAAGATGCATTTAATGGCCTTTTTTTGGGCTGCTAACATATTCTGAACTTTCAGGGGTGTAGGATGCATTTTTCAGGCCATTAATATTTTTGGAAATTTCTGTGGTCTAGGATGCGGGTTAATGCCTCTTTTAGGCTGCAAATGTTTTTGAGACATTCAGAGCTCTCTAGCACAGTTTTGAGGCCACCAACAATTTTTGGAATTTAGGGGGTCTAGGATGCCTGTAAACCCCTTTTTTGGGCCTCCAAAGTTTTATACATTTTTGCAGGCCTAAGATACATTTTAAGGCCTTTTTCGAGCTGCCAACAATTTCTGAACTTTCAGGGGTGTAGGAGGCATTTTTCGTTCCAAAAATATTTTTGCGAATTTCAGTGGTCTAGGATGCAGGTTAATGCCCCTTTCAGGCTGCAACTGTTTTTGGGGCTTTCAGAGCTCTCTGACACTGTTTTTGGGCCACCAACATTTTCTGGACTTTAGGGGGTCTTGGATGCCTGTAAACCCCTTTTTTGGGCCTCCAAAGTTTTCTTCATTTTTGCAGGCCTAAGGTGCATGTTAAGGCCTTTTTTGGGCTGCCAACATTTTCGGAACTTTCAGGGGTGTAGGATGCATTTTTCGTGCCATTATTATTTTTGGGAATTTCAGTGGTCTAGGATGCGGGTTAATGCCCCTTTCAGGCTCCAAGTATCTTTGGGACATTCAGAGGTATCTGGCACAGTTTTTAGGCCACCAACAATTTTTGGACTTTAGGGGTCTAGGATGCCTGTAAACCCCTTTTTTGGGACTCCAAAGATTTCAAGATTTTTGAATGCGGAAAATGCATTTTAAGGCCTTTATTGGGCTGCCAACATTTTTTGATCTTTCAGGGGTGTAGGATGCATTATTTGTGCCAAAATTATTTTTGGGAATTTCAGTGGTCTAGGATGCAGGTTAATGCCCCTTTCAAGCTGCAACTGTTTTTGGGACTTTCAGAGCTCCCTGACACTGTTTTTAGGCCACCAACATTTTCTGGACTTTAGGGGGTCTAGGATGCTGGTAAAACTCTTTTTTGGGCCTCCAAAGTTTTCTTCATTTTTGCAGGCCTAAGATGCATTTTAAGGCCTTTTTTGGGCTGCCAACATTTTCTCATCTTTCAGGGGTGTAGGATGCATTATTTGTGGCAAAATTATTTTTGGGAACTTTAGTGGTCTATGATGCGGGTTAATGCCTCTTTCAGGCTGCAAATGTTTTTGAGACAATCAGAGCTCTCTGACACAGTTTTTGGGCAGCCAACATTTCCCGGACTTTAAGGGGTCTAGTAAGCCTGTACACCCCTTTTTTGAGCGTCCAAAGTTTTCAACATTTATGCAGGCCTAAGATGCATTTAATGGCCTTTTTGGGCTGCTAACATATTCTGAACTTTCAGAAGTGTAGGATGCATTTTTCATGTAAAAAATATTGTTGGGAAATTCAGTGGTCTAGGATGCGGGTTAATGCCTCTTTTAGGCTGCAAATGTTTTTGAGACATTCAGAGCTCTCTGACACAGTTTTTGGGCAACCAACATTTTCTGGACTTTAGGGGGTCTAGTATGCCTGTAACCCCTTTTTTGGGCCTCCAAAATCTTTCTACATTTTTGCAGGCCTAAGATGCATTCTAAGGCCTTTTTGGGCTGCTAACATATTCTGAACTTTCAGAAGTGTAGGATGCATTTTTCATGTAAAAAATATTGTTGGGAAATTCATTCGTCTAGGATGCGGATGAATGCCCCTTTCAGGCTGCAAATGTTTTCGGGACATTCAGAGCTCTGGCAGTTTTCGGGCAACCAATATTTTCTGGACTTTAGGGAGGTATAGGTGTCTGTAAACCCATTTTTGGGTCTCCAAAGTTTTCAACATTTTTGCAGGCCTAAGATGCATTTTAAGGCCTTTTTTGGGCTGCCAACATTTTCTGAACTTTCAGCGGTGTACGATGCATTTTTCGGGCCATTAATATTTTTGGAAATTTCAGTGGTCTAGGATGCGGGCTAATGCCCCTTTCAGGCTGCAAATGTTTCTGGGACATTCACAGCTCTCTGCCCTAGTTTTTGGGCCACCAACATTTTCTGGACTTTAGGGGGTCTAGGATGCTTGTAAACCCTTTTTTTGGGCCTCCAAAATTTTTCTACATTTTTGCAAGCCTAAGATGCATTTTAAGGCCTTTTTTGGGCTGCCAACATTTTCTGAACTTTCAGGCGTGTAGGATGCATTTTTCGGGCCATTAATATTTTTGGAAATGTCAGTGGTCTAGGATGCGGGTTAATGCCTCTTACAGGCTGCAAATGTTTTTGAGACATTCAGAGTTCTCTGACACTGTTTTTGGGCAGCCAACATTTTCCGGACTTTAAGGGGTCTAGTATGCTGTACACCCCTTTTTTGGGCCTCCAAAGTTTTCAACATTTATGCAGGCCTAAGACGCATTTTAAGGCCTTTTTTGGGCTGCCAACATTTTCTGAACTTTCAGGGGTGTAGGATGCATTTTTCATGCCAAAAATATTTTTGGGAATTTCAGTGGTCTAGGATGCAGGTTAATGCCTCTTTCAGGCTGCAACTGTTTTTGGGACTTTGAGAGCTCTCTGACACTGTTTTTGGGCAACCAACATTTTCTGGACTTTAGGGGGTCTAGGATGCCTTTAAACCCCTTTTTTGGGCCTCCAAAGTTTCAGGATATTTGCAGGCCTAAGATGCATTTTAAGGCCTTTTTTGAGCTGCCAACATTTGTGAACTTTCAGGGGTGTCGGATGCATTATTTGTGCCAAAATTATTTGTGGGAATTGTAGTGGTCTAGGATGCGGGTTAATGCCTCTTTTAGGCTGCAAATGTTTTTGGGACATTCAGAGCTCTCTGGCAGTTTTCGGGCCACCTACATTTTCTGGACTTTAGGGGGTCTAGGATGCCTTTAAACCCCTTTTTTGGGCCTCCAAAGTTTCAAGATATTTGCAGGCCTAAGATGCATTTTAAGGCCTTTTTTGGGCTGCCAACATTTTCTGAACTTTCAGGGGTGTAGGATGCATTTTTCATGCTAAAAATATTTTTGGGAATTTCAGTGGTCTAGGATGCGGGTTAATGCCCCTTTCAGGCTCCAAGTATCTTTGGGACATTCAGAGGTATCTGGCACAGTTTTTAGGCCACCAACAATTTTTGGACTTTAGGGGTCTAGGATGCCTGTAACCCCTTTTTTGGGACTCCAAAGATTTCAAGATTTTTGAATGCGGAAAATGCATTTTAAGGCCTTTATTGGGCTGCCAACATTTTTTGATCTTTCAGGGGTGTAGGATGCATTATTTGTGCCAAAATTATTTTTGGGAATTTCAGTGGTCTACGATGCAGGTTAATGCCCCTTTCAAGCTGCAACTGTTTTTGGGACTTTCAGAGCTCCCTGACACTGTTTTTAGGCCACCAACATTTTCTGGACTTTAGGGGGTCTAGGATGCTGGTAAAACTCTTTTTTTGGCCTCCAAAGTTTTCTTCATTTTTGCAGGCCTAAGATGCATTTTAAGGCCTTTTTTGGGCTGACAACATTTTCTCATCTTTCAGGGGTGTAGGATGCATTATTTGTGGCAAAATTATTTTTGGGAACTTTAGTGGTCTATGATGCGGGTTAATGCCTCTTTCAGGCTGCAAATGTTTTTGAGACAATCAGAGCTCTCTGAAACAGTTTTTGGGCAGCCAACATTTCCCGGACTTTAAGGGGTCTAGTAAGCCTGTACACCCCTTTTTTGAGCCTCCAAAGTTTTCAACATTTATGCAGGCCTAAGATGCATTTAATGGCCTTTTTTGGGCTGCTAACATATTCTGAACTTTCAGGGGTGTAGGATGCATTTTTCAGGCCATTAATATTTTTGGAAATTTCTGTGGTCTAGGATGCGGGTTAATGCCTCTTTTAGGCTGCAAATGTTTTTGAGACATTCAGAGCTCTCTGACACAGTTTTTGGGCAACCAACATTTTCTGGACTTTAGGGGGTCTAGTATGCCTGTAACCCCTTTTTTGGGCCTCCAAAATCTTTCTACATTTTTGCAGGCCTAAGATGCATTCTAAGGCCTTTTTGGGCTGCTAACATATTCTGAACTTTCAGAAGTGTAGGATGCATTTTTCATTTAAAAAATATTGTTGGGAAATTCAGTGGTCTAGGATGCGGATTAATGCCCCTTTCAGGCTGCAAATGTTTTCGGGACATTCAGAGCTCTCTGGCAGTTTTCGGGCAACCAATATTTTCTGGACTTTAGGGAGGTATAGGTGTCTGTAAACCCATTTTTGCAGGCCTAAGGTGCATTTTAAGGCCTTTTTCGAGCTGCCAACAATTTCTGAACTTTCAGGGGTGTAGGAGGCATTTTTCGTTCCAAAAATATTTTTGCGAATTTCAGTGGTGTAGGATGCAGGTTAATGCCCCTTTCAGGCTGCAACTGTTTTTGGGACTTTCAGAGCTCTCTGACACTGTTTTTGGGCCACCAACATTTTCTGGACTTTAGGGGGTCTAGGATGCCTGTAAACCCCTTTTTTGGGCCTCCAAAGTTTTCTAGATTTTTGCAGGCCTAAGATGCATTTTAAGGCCTTTTTTGGGCTGCCAACATTTTCGGAACTTTCAGGGGTGTAGGATGCATTTTTCGTGCCATTATTATTGTTGGGAATTTCAGTGGTCTAGGATGCGGGTTAATGCCCCTTTCAGGCTGCAAATATCTTTGGGACATTCAGTCAGAGCTCTCTGGCAGTTTTTGGGCCACCAACATTTTCTGGACTTTAGGGGGTCTAGGATGCCTGTAGACCCCTTTTTTGGGCCTCCAAAGTTTTATACATTTTTGCAGGCCTAAGATGCATTTTAAGGCCTTTTTCGAGCTGCCAACAATTTCTGAACTTTCAGGGGTGTAGGAGGCATTTTTCGTTCCAAAAATATTTTTGCGAATTTCAGTGGTGTAGGATGCAGGTTAATGCCCCTTTCAGGCTGCAACTGTTTTTGGGACTTTCAGAGCTCTCTGACACTGTTTTTGGGCCACCAACATTTTCTGGACTTTAGGGGGTCTAGGATGCCTGTAAACCCCTTTTTTGGGCCTCCAAAATTTTCTAGATTTTTGCAGGCCTAAGATGCATTTTAAGGCCTTTTTTGGGCTGCCAACATTTTCTGAACTTTCAGGGGTGTAGGATGCATTTTTCAGGCCATTAATATTTTTGGAAATTTCAGTGGTCTAGGATGCGGGTTAATGCCCCTTTCAGGCTGGAACTGTTTTTTGGACTTTCAGAGCTCTCTGACACTGTTTTTGGGCCACCAACATTTTCTGTCTTTAGGGGGTCTAGGATGCCTGTAAACCCCTTTTTTGGGCCTCCAAAGTTTTCTACATTTTTGCAGGCCTAAGATGCATTCTAAGGCCTTTTTGGGCTGCTAACATATTCTGAACTTTCAGAAGTGTAGGATGCATTTTTCATGTAAAAAATATTGTTGGGAAATTCAGTGGTCTAGGATGCGGGTTAATGCCTCTTTTAGGCTGCAAATGTTTTTGAGACATTCAGAGCTCTCTGACACAGTTTTTGGGCAACCAACATTTTCTGGACTTTAGGGGGTCTAGTATGCCTGTAACCCCTTTTTTGGGCCTCCAAAATCTTTCTACATTTTTGCAGGCCTAAGATGCATTCTAAGGCCTTTTTGGGCTGCTAACATATTCTGAACTTTCAGAAGTGGTGGGATGCATTTTTCATGTAAAAAATATTGTTGGGAAATTCAGTGGTCTAGGATGCGGATTAATGCCCCTTTCAGGCTGCAAATGTTTTCGGGACATTCAGAGCTCTCTGGCAGTTTTCGGGCAACCAATATTTTCTGGACTTTAGGGAGGTATAGGTGTCTGTAAACCCATTTTTGGGCCTCCAAAGTTTTCAACATTTTTGCAGGCCTAAGATGCATTTTTTAAGGCCTTTTTTGGGCTGCCAACATTTTCTGAACTTTCAGCGGTGTACGATGCATTTTTTTCGGGCCATTAATATTTTTGGAAATTTCAGTGGTCTAGGATGCGGGCTAATGCCCCTTTCAGACTGCAAATGTTTCTGGGACATTCACAGCTCTCTGCCCTAGTTTTTGGGCCACCAACATTTTCTGGACTTTAGGGGGTCTAGGATGCTTGTAAACCCTTTTTTTGGGCCTCCAAAATTTTTCTACATTTTTGCAGGCCTAAGATGCATTTTAAGGCCTTTTTTGGGCTGTCAACATTTTCTGAACTTTCAGGCGTGTAGGATGCATTTTTCGGGCCATTAATATTTTTGGAAATGTCAGTGGTCTAGGATGCGGGTTAATGCCTCTTACAGGCTGCAAATGTTTTTGAGACATTCAGAGTTCTCTGACACTGTTTTTGGGCAGCCAACATTTTGCGGACTTTAAGGGGTCTAGTATGCCTGTACACCCCTTTTTTGGGCCTCCAAAGTTTTCAACATT
This sequence comes from Ambystoma mexicanum, assembly GCF_040938575.1. Taxonomy (NCBI): domain Eukaryota; kingdom Metazoa; phylum Chordata; class Amphibia; order Caudata; family Ambystomatidae; genus Ambystoma; species Ambystoma mexicanum. The sequence goes on from NC_090938.1 coordinate 59,409,820, forward strand.
TATGCAGGCCTAAGATGCATTTTAAGGCCTTTTTTGGGCTGCCAACATTTTCTGAACTTTCAGGGGTGTAGGATGCATTTTTCATGCCAAAAATATTTTTGGGAATTTCAGTGGTCTAGGATGCAGGTTAATGCCCCTTTCAGGCTGCAACTGTTTTTGGGACTTTGAGAGCTCTCTGACACTGTTTTTGGGCAACCAACATTTTCTGGACTTTAGGGGGTCTAGGATGCCTTTAAACCCCTTTTTTGGGCCTCCAAAGTTTCAAGATATTTGCAGGCCTAAGATGCATTTTAAGGCCTTTTTTGAGCTGCCAACATTTGTGAACTTTCAGGGGTGTCGGATGCATTATTTGTGCCAAAATTATTTGTGGGAATTGTAGTGGTCTAGGATGCGGGTTAATGCCTCTTTTAGGCTGCAAATGTTTTTGGGACATTCAGAGCTCTCTGGCAGTTTTCGGGCCACCTACATTTTCTGGACTTTAGGGGGTCTAGGATGCCTTTAAACCCCTTTTTTGGGCCTCCAAAGTTTCAAGATATTTGCAGGCCTAAGATGCATTTTAAGGCCTTTTTTGGGCTGCCAACATTTTCTGAACTTTCAGGGGTGTAGGATGCATTTTTCATGCTAAAAATATTTTTGGGAATTTCAGTGGTCTAGGATGCGGGTTAATGCCCCTTTCAGGCTCCAAGTATCTTTGGGACATTCAGAGGTATCTGGCACAGTTTTTAGGCCACCAACAATTTTTGGACTTTAGGGGTCTAGGATGCCTGTAAACCCCTTTTTTGGGCCTCCAAAGTTTTCTACATTTTTTGCAGGCCTAAGATGCATTCTAAGGCCTTTTTGGGCTGCTAACATATTCTGAACTTTCAGAAGTGTAGGATGCATTTTTCATGTAAAAAATATTGTTAGGAAATTCAGTGGTCTAGGATGTGGGTTAATGCCTCTTTTAGGCTGCAAATGTTTTTGAGACATTCAGAGCTCTCACACAGTTTTTGGGCAACCAACATTTTCTGGACTTTAGGGGGTCTGGTATGCTGGTAAAACTCTTTTTTGGGCCTCCAAAGGTTTCTTCATTTTTGCAGGCCTAAGATGCATTTTAAGGCCTTTTTTGGGCTGCCAACATTTTCTCATCTTTCAGGGGTGTAGGATGCATTATTTGTGGCAACATTATTTTTGGGAACTTTAGTGGTCTATGATGCGGGTTAATGCCTCTTTCAGGCTGCAAATGTTTTTGGGACAATCAGAGCTCTCTGACACAGTTTTTGGGCAGCCAACATTTCCCGGACTTTAAGGGGTCTAGTAAGCCTGTACACCCCTTTTTTGAGCCTCCAAAGTTTTCAACATTTATGCAGGCCTAGGATGCATTTAATGGCCTTTTTTTGGGCTGCTAACATATTCTGAACTTTCAGGGGTGTAGGATGCATTTTTCAGGCCATTAATATTTTTGGAAATTTCTGTGGTCTAGGATGCGGGTTAATGCCTCTTTTAGGCTGCAAATGTTTTTGAGACATTCAGAGCTCTCTAGCACAGTTTTGAGGCCACCAACAATTTTTGGAATTTAGGGGGTCTAGGATGCCTGTAAACCCCTTTTTTGGGCCTCCAAAGTTTTATACATTTTTGCAGGCCTAAGATACATTTTAAGGCCTTTTTCGAGCTGCCAACAATTTCTGAACTTTCAGGGGTGTAGGAGGCATTTTTCGTTCCAAAAATATTTTTGCGAATTTCAGTGGTCTAGGATGCAGGTTAATGCCCCTTTCAGGCTGCAACTGTTTTTGGGGCTTTCAGAGCTCTCTGACACTGTTTTTGGGCCACCAACATTTTCTGGACTTTAGGGGGTCTTGGATGCCTGTAAACCCCTTTTTTGGGCCTCCAAAGTTTTCTTCATTTTTGCAGGCCTAAGGTGCATGTTAAGGCCTTTTTTGGGCTGCCAACATTTTCGGAACTTTCAGGGGTGTAGGATGCATTTTTCGTGCCATTAATATTTTTGGGAATTTCAGTGGTCTAGGATGCGGGTTAATGCCCCTTTCAGGCTCCAAGTATCTTTGGGACATTCAGAGGTATCTGGCACAGTTTTTAGGCCACCAACAATTTTTGGACTTTAGGGGTCTAGGATGCCTGTAAACCCCTTTTTTGGGACTCCAAAGATTTCAAGATTTTTGAATGCGGAAAATGCATTTTTTTTTTTTTAAATTCAAAGTTTATTGAGTTTATACAAGTTGAACATTCACTTACATTGCGATGAAGAAATTTCAGTGTATAAGTAGAAAGAGCACAAGAGAGAAGTATCATCAACATAAATCCTGTACAGTATTTCCTGAAAAGTGAACAGTATAGTGAACAAGAACAACAACGCCCAGTCGCACCCCTCCCCCTCCCCCCTCCCCCCCCTTCTCTAATATCTCCAAATAAATGGTTGGGAAACCTCCTTGCACAGCGAGACAACACCAGAGAACTTCGAATATGAGTATGATGACCGACCATTACACATAACGCAACTCAGAGAGCCGCCACAACAAAAATCTTCATTTGTTACTATTATTGGCACAAATCACAACAATGTATTGCACACTTTGTCTTTACGGGGCATGCTTGGCTCTAAACTCAGACCAGGCACTTTCAACATTAGTACGATCTCCGCGTAACGTAGCGGTCAGGCAGTCCATTCTGTAGAGATTCTGTGCCACCCCAAGCCATTCGGTTTTACTAGGGAGCTTGGGCCGCTTCCAAACCATGGTGAGGCAAGCTCGCGCAGCCATCAGGAGGCCCTGTACCATCCTAGGCGCTTTCACAACGTCGTCTCCTGTTTCGATCAGACCGAAGAGGACAAACATTGGTTGCTTCACCCTCTCTTCATCATCCAGGTCCCTGATCCAGCTAAGAACCTCCGACCAGTAAGTCTGGACCATGGTACACCCCCACCACATATGCCAGTAGCCAGCCCGCTCCCCACAACCCCTCCAACAGTATGGACTAACACCTTGGTACATTTTGGCGAGCCTGATCGGGTCATACTGCCATCTATACAAAAGTTTTATAGCATGCAATTTGTATTGGCAGGATATTGAGGACTTCGCAGTGCGTCTGCAGATGTGTAGCCACAGCTTTTCGGAGATCTGTCTGCCCATATCCGCCTCCCATCTGCCCTTGAGCACCAAAGAAGGGGAGATGTCAGTCTCGATCATGGCCGAATACATAGCACTGATCAGACCACTGGAGCCTGTACATCGATCAAGGATCGCCTCAAAAGGGGTAAGGTCCCTCTGCAGCTGGTCTTTCCATACAGGCCTTGTCATCACCCCTTTGAGTCTCAGATAGAGGAAGACCGAGAGTGCTCCTATGCCAAGCGCTTCCTGGAGCTCTTGTATAGTTACGAAGGTTCCCCCACGCCATAATTGGCCTGCTCTTTCCAGCCCCGCCTGGTACCATGTTTCGTAGCTTCCCGGTTCCGGTATGGCGTCACGGATCCCTGGAGACCAAAGGTGACCCAGGGGGGATGGCCACGTCGTGACTCCAACCATTTTCTTGCCTGGTCTCCAAATAGCCCATAATGTACCTAGGATAGGGTGAGATCTAACACTTTCACGTAACTGGGATCTGGGGACCCATAACCATTCAGGCACAATAAAGGGACGAAGGTGGTAATTATCTAAGGCTATCCACTGGGGTTCCGAGCGTTGCCTAAAGTGTGGGACAAGGACTCTAAGTTGCGCCGCCCTGTAGTATGTTTCCATGTCCGGGAGGCCTACTCCCGCGTTGTCTTTGCGGAGCTGGAGTAAGGGTCTTGGGATTCTGGGTCTTTGGCCCTGCCACAAGAAGGACAAAAACATTTTTCGCACATCTACGAAATATTCCGGGGGCAACCTAACGGGGAGCATCTGGAACAAATATAATATCTTGGGGAGAAAGACCATCTTTATGGCATTTAAACGACCCATCCAGGAGATTGTGAGTTTAGACCACCGTTGGCTATCTTTCTGTAAGGCAAGTAGCAGTGGGGGGAAGTTAGCACCATATAGGGAATCGAAGTCACGGGTAACATTAACGCCCAAGTAACGGAGGGTAGTGAGGCTGACTTGGACTCCCAACGGGGCAAAGCGTGCGATCTCAGAATCTCTACTCTTATCAATCGGGAGGAGGACTGATTTCTCCGTATTGATTTTTAGGCCGGCCAGCGCGCCGTATTCCTCAATTATTTCAAGCGCAGCTGGGATTGAGGCCAAGGGGTCGGTCAAATGAAGCAAGATGTCATCCGCATATAGCCCCAGTTTGTACTCTCTTTCTCCCACCGTGATGCCCTTGACTCTACCGTCATTTCTTAGTTTCTGCGCCAGCGGTTCAAGGGACATGACGAACAATATCGCCGACAGTGGACAGCCTTGTCTCGTACCTCTTTCAAGGGGGAACCAACGTGAGTATCCCCCATTCACCGCCACCGATGTCGTAGGGGAGGCATACAATGCTCTAATGGCACGGCAGAGTCTGGATCCCAACCCATATGAGACCAATACTCTTTCTAGAAAGTCCCAGGACACCCTATCAAAAGCTTTCTCAGCATCAAGTGATAAGAGCAATGGGTCCCCCTCCATTCCCTGTGCCTCGTATAATAAGTGGAGTGTTTTTCGCATGGTATCTGCGCCCTGCCTGCCTAGAACAAAGCCAACCTGGTCAGAGTGCACCAGTCTAGGGAGATATGTTTCGAGCCGAGCCGCGATGACCCTAGCATACACCTTGGCGTCGATGTTAAGAAGTGAGATGGGCCGATAAGAGCTACAGTGTTTAGGGTCTCGGCCTTCCTTGGGAATTACAGCCAATAGGGCCCGAGAAAAGGACGGAGGGGCCTGCCCAGTGTCAAGAATGTGATTAAACAAGGATGCTAGGAAGGGTGCAAGGAGGGTGGAGAATGCTTTATAGAAACCCGGTGTAAATCCATCTTCCCCCGGGGCCTTCCCTATTTTCAGCCTCTTGATGGCACTTTCCACCTCTTCCCCAGTGACCGGAGCGTCTAGAGATTCGGCCTCCGCGCCCGTGAGGGCGGGGAGACACGCCCCCACAAGATATGCATCCACGCTCCCCACAGGGGGAGGGGGGTCACACATATATAGGTCCTCATAGAAGTAGGCAAATGCCTCCTGTATGTCCTTCGGGGATGTGACCGTTGTATCTATCAGGGTGCCATCATTCCTCTCAATTTGGTCGACCCATCTCTCTGCTCTCTGCGCACGGAGGCGGGCCGCCAAGAGAGCATCTGCCTTGTCCCCCTTCTCATAGTATTTCTGTTTAAGGTATTGCAAGGTCTGGGCCGTTTTGCCAGCAATAAGAATCCTCAATTCTTCTCTAAGTTGCTTAGTTTCAGCTAAGTACTTTGGTCTATCAGCCGGGGTGGTCTGCGCCAGATTCTGTGCCACAGCAAGCTTCTCCCTGATGCCCCTTTCTAATATTGTACGTTCCCTTTTCTTTCGGGCCCCCTCCCCTATAAGGATACCCCTCCAAGTAGCCTTGGCTGCTTCCCATACAGCTACCTTCCCTACTTCCCCAGTATCATTAGTCGGAAAGAATTGCTCAATCTCTATCTCAAAGGTCTCTCTAAAGACCGGGTCGGCCCAGAGGGAGTCATTACACCTCCATTTTGTGTTGCGCGGCGACAGCTCACCCCAGGATATGTCAACTGTGACCATGTCGTGGTCTGACCAAGCGGAGGGGTATATAGTGGCAGCTTGCAGTACACGTAGAAGATCGTTAGAGAGAAAGATATAATCGATGCGTGTGAGTGTGTCGTGGGGGAGGGAGTGAAAGGTAAAGCCTTTTTCCGACGGGTGTAGATGTCGCCAGCTGTCTACAAGGCCATAAAGATCAAGGGTAGACTTAATTTCAGCCTCAGTTCGAGTGTTGGGAGGGTCTAAAGCATCAGCCCTGGTCTGTCTGTCAATAGAGCTATCCATCCATATGTTAAAGTCTCCGCCCAGGACCGTGTATCCCTTAGCCATATTGAAGACTTTTTCAGAGATTCTATGGAGAAAGCGATTTTGCCCTTGATTGGGTGCATAGAGTGTGGCCAGAGTAATCGTCGTGCCCCTTATATTGCCCACAACCGTGATCGCCCTCCCCTCATTGTCCGTCCATATGTCAAGGGTTGTCATTCGGAGGCATTTACGAACCAGAATTCCCACCCCTGCCTTTTTGAGTATACCCGAGCTCCAGTAGGTGAGCCCGATATCACGTGATGGGATGGCTTTCTCCTCTCCCTTCCGATATCTCGTTTCTTGAAGGAACAAGATGTCTACATTCGACCTTCTAAATTCCCTGGCCACCATCGACCGTTTTGTGGGAGAGTTCAAGCCTTTGACGTTGAGTGTGCAAATGCGTAATGTGTCCCTACGGGGTGTGAGTGCCATCTTGAGTGTAATTGTTGATCGTGGGCGGCCATTCCCTCTGTGCCACGGCACATTTCCTGTCGGCCATCGCTATGCATGGGTCGTCGTGATGGGATTGGTTCCCAGAGAATCCCATGGAGACCGACGACCAACTCGTCTGGAGCATATCGTGGGCCTCGGTGTGCGCAAGGTGTGTCTGCGTGTACGTCGTGTCAAAATCAGTGTGAGAAGTGTGTTCCCCAACCACCCCCTCCCCCACCCCCCTCCCCGTCCCCAACACATTCGGCGCCCGATTCGCCCAGGTTGACATCACCCAGCCGAACTCGGACCACCCGTGAAGACCGCAAAACAGGCGGTCCTATCATAATAGGATAATATATATCAGTGAGCCCCCAACTTTTGTGTGCACTTAACGATAACAATAATTCAGTAACAGAGACATTTACCCTCCCCCAGGAGCTAGCGGAGCAGAGATATTATGCCTTATCACGTTTCTAACATCTGCGAGACATCGAGCTAACAATACCTCACACTTGGAGGAGGCGACCTTTCACAGTCAGTCACATATAGGGAGGTCGACTCGCACATGAGAGTTCGTAACCTCCGTGGTGGAGTAATTTTCCCAGTTTACCTCTAACCAAATAGTATGTCAAAGTACCTCAGGCACCCTGTCAATGTTCCATATCTTGGGAGGTGTTCATTTTTCTGTATTTTCTAGAGCCTGGAATCCTTCTTCGCCGCGAAGCCTTGACTTTCCATTCACCACCAGATGATCCTTGATCCTCATGAGAGGGAGCACCCTCCGGCGCACCCAGCAGATCCGTCGTACAGTCAGCAATGTCTTTCTCCGAGACAAGTCTCATTGTCGAGCCTTCCCATTCGAAAGTGAGGGAAAATGGATACCCCCAGCGATACCTGACGCCCTTGTCTTTCAACATTTTCGTGATCGGAGAGCACTTTTTCCTCATCGCCAACGTGAGGGATGACAAATCCTGAAAAAGTGAAATGACGGAGTTCTCCAAGGACAGCTGTGGGGCGCTTCTGGCCTTGTCCAAGATTCGCGCTCTGTCCGCATAGTTATGGAATCGGGCCAGGACCGATCTCGGGGCCCCCGGTCTACCTCCGGCCCTATGGATGCGGTCAATTTTAGGCGCGTCAATTGAGTCATCGTTGTATAGGAGCTTCAGGATGGCATGCAACGATTGCTTCAGGTCCAGTTCGGTTTCGCCCTCTTTCTCAGGAAGACCAAATATTCGGATATTGTTCCGGCGCTCCCTGTTCTCGAGGTCATCGACCTTAAGGCGCAGTTCATTCTCTCTGTCCGATATATCTGCGATTCGGTGATCCATCTGTGCTTCCAGCACATTCAGAGATGTTTGGTTGTGCTCAACCTGTTCGAGCCTATCGTCCATTTTGTCGATCCTCTGCGTGATCTTGTCTATCCTATTGCCAATATCTGCTCGCATGCCCCTCATTTCGGCAAGCAAATCAGCAACATCCGCCTTGGTCGCGGTGGCCTCGGATCCTGCAGTCGACATTATAGAAATCAAGGAGGGCCCTGGGGATCTGGCAATTGGTGAAAACGTATATTTCGCTAGCCTGGTTTTAGGGTCCATAAAGGGAGGCCTCCCACAGCATCCGGGTCGTGAAGCGACGTTAGCACCCGCCAACGCGGGGGACGTGAAGGACCAAGCCACCAGGGCCTCCTGAGCTTTGCAGGGGGGGTGAGGGGTCCGCCTACCGTGTCGCGGTGGGGGTATCAACCGCCCTTGGCAGAGGTGCGCAGCCGGTTCCACGCGGAGGACCGAGAAGTGCGCCGGATCAGACTCAGAGGGCGGCACTTCCCGCGTATACGCAGGCCCGGGTTGGGAGTTCCGCGGAACTCACGCCGCGCCGAAGGCCTCAAAGCGCCGGCGTTAATTTCACCACGATGCCGCTTCCGATTTTCTCCGGGTTTTCTCTCAGGTGGGGGGGACACCTTCCCACGTCTCTTGGTCAAAAATCAGCTCTGGGGGGGGTCTCGAAGTGGGGGCTCACTGCCACTTTCCGGACCCTGTGTAGAGCGCTCACACGGAGAGGCGACTCATCCGCGCGCCCCCTGGTGGCCGACCCCGAAAATGCATTTTAAGGCCTTTATTGGGCTGCCAACATTTTTTGATCTTTCAGGGGTGTAGGATGCATTATTTGTGCCAAAATTATTTTTGGGAATTTCAGTGGTCTAGGATGCAGGTTAATGCCCCTTTCAAGCTGCAACTGTTTTTGGGACTTTCAGAGCTCCCTGACACTGTTTTTAGGCCACCAACATTTTCTGGACTTTAGGGGGTCTAGGATGCTGGTAAAACTCTTTTTTGGGCCTCCAAAGTTTTCTTCATTTTTGCAGGCCTAAGATGCATTTTAAGGCCTTTTTTGGGCTGCCAACATTTTCTCATCTTTCAGGGGTGTAGGATGCATTATTTGTGGCAAAATTATTTTTGGGAACTTTAGTGGTCTATGATGCGGGTTAATGCCTCTTTCAGGCTGCAAATGTTTTTGAGACAATCAGAGCTCTCTGACACAGTTTTTGGGCAGCCAACATTTCCCGGACTTTAAGGGGTCTAGTAAGCCTGTACACCCCTTTTTTGAGCGTCCAAAGTTTTCAACATTTATGCAGGCCTAAGATGCATTTAATGGCCTTTTTGGGCTGCTAACATATTCTGAACTTTCAGAAGTGTAGGATGCATTTTTCATGTAAAAAATATTGTTGGGAAATTCAGTGGTCTAGGATGCGGGTTAATGCCTCTTTTAGGCTGCAAATGTTTTTGAGACATTCAGAGCTCTCTGACACAGTTTTTGGGCAACCAACATTTTCTGGACTTTAGGGGGTCTAGTATGCCTGTAACCCCTTTTTTGGGCCTCCAAAATCTTTCTACATTTTTGCAGGCCTAAGATGCATTCTAAGGCCTTTTTGGGCTGCTAACATATTCTGAACTTTCAGGGGTGTAGGATGCATTTTTCGTGCGATTATTATTTTTGGGAATTTCAGTGGTCTAGGATGCGGGTTAATGCCCCTTTCAGGCTGCAAATATCTTTGGGACATTCAGTCAGAGCTCTCTGGCAGTTTTTGGGCCACCAACATTTTCTGGACTTTAGGGGGTCTAGGATGCCTGTAGACCCCTTTTTTGGGCCTCCAAAGTTTTATACATTTTTGCAGGCCTAAGATGCATTTTAAGGCCTTTTTCGAGCTGCCAACAATTTCTGAACTTTCAGGGGTGTAGGAGGCATTTTTCATTCCAAAAATATTTTTGCGAATTTCAGTGGTGTAGGATGCAGGTTAATGCCCCTTTCAGGCTGCAACTGTTTTTGGGACTTTCAGAGCTCTCTGACACTGTTTTTGGGCCACCAACATTTTCTGGACTTTAGGGGGTCTTGGATGCCTGTAAACCCCTTTTTTAGGCCTCCAAAGTTTTCTACATTTTTGCAGGCCTAAGATGCATTTTAAGGCCTTTTTTGGGCTGCCAACAATTTCTGAACTTTCAAGGGTGTAGGACGCATTTTTCGTGGCAAAAATATTTTTGCGAATTTCAGTGGTCTAGGATGCAGGTTAATAATGCCCCTTTCAGGCTGCAACTGTTTTTGGGACTTTCAGAGCTCTCTGACACTGTTTTTGGGCCACCAACATTTTCTGGACTTTAGGGGGTCTAGGATGCCTGTAAACCCCTTTTTTGGGCCTCCAAAGATTTCTAGATTTTTGCAGGCCTAAGATGCATTTTAAGGCCTTTTTTGGGCTGCCAACATTTTCTGAACTTTCAGGGGTGTAGGATGCATTTTTCAGGCCATTAATATTTTTGGAAATTTCAGTGGTCTAGGATGCGGGTTAATGCCCCTTTCAGGCTGGAACTGTTTTTGGGACTTTCAGAGCTCTCTGACACTGTTTTTGGGCCACCAACATTTTCTGGACTTTAGGGGGTCTAGGATGCCTGTAAACCCCTTTTTTGGGCCTCCAAAGTTTTCTACATTTTTGCAGGCCTAAGATGCATTCTAAGGCCTTTTTGGGCTGCTAACATATTCTGAACTTTCAGAAGTGTAGGATGCATTTTTCATGTAAAAAATATTGTTGGGAAATTCATTCGTCTAGGATGCGGATTAATGCCCCTTTCAGGCTGCAAATGTTTTCGGGACATTCAGAGCTCTGGCAGTTTTCGGGCAACCAATATTTTCTGGACTTTAGGGAGGTATAGGTGTCTGTAAACCCATTTTTGGGTCTCCAAAGTTTTCAACATTTTTGCAGGCCTAAGATGCATTTTAAGGCCTTTTTTGGGCTGCCAACATTTTCTGAACTTTCAGCGGTGTACGATGCATTTTTCGGGCCATTAATATTTTTGGAAATTTCAGTGGTCTAGGATGCGGGCTAATGCCCCTTTCAGGCTGCAAATGTTTCTGGGACATTCACAGCTCTCTGCCCTAGTTTTTGGGCCACCAACATTTTCTGGACTTTAGGGGGTCTAGGATGCTTGTAAACCCTTTTTTTGGGCCTCCAAAATTTTTCTACATTTTTGCAGGCCTAAGATGCATTTTAAGGCCTTTTTTGGGCTGCCAACATTTTCTGAACTTTCAGGCGTGTAGGATGCATTTTTCGGGCCATTAATATTTTTGGAAATGTCAGTGGTCTAGGATGCGGGTTAATGCCTCTTACAGGCTGCAAATGTTTTTGAGACATTCAGAGTTCTCTGACACTGTTTTTGGGCAGCCAACATTTTCCGGACTTTAAGGGGTCTAGTATGCCTGTACACCCCTTTTTTGGGCCTCCAAAGTTTTCAACATTTATGCAGGCCTAAGACGCATTTTAAGGCCTTTTTTGGGCTGCCAACATTTTCTGAACTTTCAGGGGTGTAGGATGCATTTTTCATGCCAAAAATATTTTTGGGAATTTCAGTGGTCTAGGATGCAGGTTAATGCCTCTTTCAGGCTGCAACTGTTTTTGGGACTTTGAGAGCTCTCTGACACTGTTTTTGGGCAACCAACATTTTCTGGACTTTAGGGGGTCTAGGATGCCTTTAAACCCCTTTTTTGGGCCTCCAAGGTTTCAGGATATTTGCAGGCCTAAGATGCATTTTAAGGCCTTTTTTGAGCTGCCAACATTTGTGAACTTTCAGGGGTGTCGGATGCATTATTTGTGCCAAAATTATTTGTGGGAATTGTAGTGGTCTAGGATGCGGGTTAATGCCTCTTTTAGGCTGCAAATGTTTTTGGGACATTCAGAGCTCTCTGGCAGTTTTCGGGCCACCTACATTTTCTGGACTTTAGGGGGTCTAGGATGCCTTTAAACCCCTTTTTTGGGCCTCCAAAGTTTCAAGATATTTGCAGGCCTAAGATGCATTTTAAGGCCTTTTTTGGGCTGCCAACATTTTCTGAACTTTCAGGGGTGTAGGATGCATTTTTCATGCTAAAAATATTTTTGGGAATTTCAGTGGTCTAGGATGCGGGTTAATGCCCCTTTCAGGCTCCAAGTATCTTTGGGACATTCAGAGGTATCTGGCACAGTTTTTAGGCCACCAACAATTTTTGGACTTTAGGGGTCTAGGATGCCTGTAACCCCTTTTTTGGGACTCCAAAGATTTCAAGATTTTTGAATGCGGAAAATGCATTTTAAGGCCTTTATTGGGCTGCCAACATTTTTTGATCTTTCAGGGGTGTAGGATGCATTATTTGTGCCAAAATTATTTTTGGGAATTTCAGTGGTCTACGATGCAGGTTAATGCCCCTTTCAAGCTGCAACTGTTTTTGGGACTTTCAGAGCTCCCTGACACTGTTTTTAGGCCACCAACATTTTCTGGACTTTAGGGGGTCTAGGATGCTGGTAAAACTCTTTTTTTGGCCTCCAAAGTTTTCTTCATTTTTGCAGGCCTAAGATGCATTTTAAGGCCTTTTTTGGGCTGCCAACATTTTCTCATCTTTCAGGGGTGTAGGATGCATTATTTGTGGCAAAATTATTTTTGGGAACTTTAGTGGTCTATGATGCGGGTTAATGCCTCTTTCAGGCTGCAAATGTTTTTGAGACAATCAGAGCTCTCTGACACAGTTTTTGGGCAGCCAACATTTCCCGGACTTTAAGGGGTCTAGTAAGCCTGTACACCCCTTTTTTGAGCCTCCAAAGTTTTCAACATTTATGCAGGCCTAAGATGCATTTAATGGCCTTTTTTGGGCTGCTAACATATTCTGAACTTTCAGGGGTGTAGGATGCATTTTTCAGGCCATTAATATTTTTGGAAATTTCTGTGGTCTAGGATGCGGGTTAATGCCTCTTTTAGGCTGCAAATGTTTTTGAGACATTCAGAGCTCTCTGACACAGTTTTTGGGCAACTAACATTTTCTGGACTTTAGGGGGTCTAGTATGCCTGTAACCCCTTTTTTGGGCCTCCAAAATCTTTCTACAGTTTTGCAGGCCTAAGATGCATTCTAAGGCCTTTTTGGGCTGCTAACATATTCTGAACTTTCAGAAGTGTAGGATGCATTTTTCATTTAAAAAATATTGTTGGGAAATTCAGTGGTCTAGGATGCGGATTAATGCCCCTTTCAGGCTGCAAATGTTTTCGGGACATTCAGAGCTCTCTGGCAGTTTTCAGGCAACCAATATTTTCTGGACTTTAGGGGGTCTAGTATGCCTGTAAACCCATTTTTGGGCCTCCAAAGTTTTCTTCATTTTTGCAGGCCTAAGGTGCATGTTAAGGCCTTTTTTGGGCTGCCAACATTTTCGGAACTTTCAGGGGTGTAGGATGCATTTTTCGTGCCATTATTATTTTTGGGAATTTCAGTGGTCTAGGATGCGGGTTAATGCCCCTTTCAGGCTGCAAATATCTTTGGGACATTCAGTCAGAGCTCTCTGGCAGTTTTTGGGCCACCAACATTTTCTGGACTTTAGGGGGTCTAGGATGCCTGTAGACCCCTTTTTTGGGCCTCCAAAGTTTTATACATTTTTGCAGGCCTAAGATGCATTTTAAGGCCTTTTTCGAGCTGCCAACAATTTCTGAACTTTCAGGGGTGTAGGAGGCATTTTTCGTTCCAAAAATATTTTTGCGAATTTCAGTGGTCTAGGATGCGGATTAATGCCCCTTTCAGGCTGCAACTGTTTTTGGGACTTTCAGAGCTCTCTGACACTGTTTTTGGGCCACCAACATTTTCTGGACTTTAGGGGGTCTAGGATGCCTGTAAACCCCTTTTTTGGGCCTCCAAAGTTTTCTAGATTTTTGCAGGCCTAAGATGCATTTTAAGGCCTTTTTTGGGCTGCCAACATTTTCTGAACTTTCAGGGGTGTAGGATGCATTTTTCAGGCCATTAATATTTTTGGAAATTTCAGTGGTCTAGGATGCGGGTTAATGCCCCTTTCAGGCTGGAACTGTTTTTGGGACTTTCAGAGCTCTCTGACACTGTTTTTGGGCCACCAACATTTTCTGTCTTTAGGGGGTCTAGGATGCCTGTAAACCCCTTTTTTGGGCCTCCAAAGTTTTCTACATTTTTGCAGGCCTAAGATGCATTCTAAGGCCTTTTTGGGCTGCTAACATATTCTGAACTTTCAGAAGTGTAGGATGCATTTTTCATGTAAAAAATATTGTTGGGAAATTCAGTGGTCTAGGATGCGGGTTAATGCCTCTTTTAGGCTGCAAATGTTTTTGAGACATTCAGAGCTCTCTGACACAGTTTTTGGGCAACCAACATTTTCTGGACTTTAGGGGGTCTAGTATGCCTGTAACCCCTTTTTTGGGCCTCCAAAATCTTTCTACATTTTTGCAGGCCTAAGATGCATTCTAAGGCCCTTTTGGGCTGCTAACATATTCTGAACTTTCAGAAGTGTAGGATGCATTTTTCATGTAAAAAATATTGTTGGGAAATTCAGTGGTCTAGGATGCGGATTAATGCCCCTTTCAGGCTGCAAATGTTTTCGGGACATTCAGAGCTCTCTGGCAGTTTTCGGGCAACCAATATTTTCTGGACTTTAGGGAGGTATAGGTGTCTGTAAACCCATTTTTGGGCCTCCAAAGTTTTCAACATTTTTGCAGGCCTAAGATGCATTTTAAGGCCTTTTTTGGGCTGCCAACATTTTCTGATATTTCAGCGGTGTAGGGTTTAGTGGTCTAGGATGCGGGTTAATGTCTCTTTTAGGCTGCAAATGTTTTTGAGACATTCAGAGCTCTCTGACACAGTTTTTGGGCAACCAACATTTTCTGGACTTTAGGGTGTCTAGTATGCCTGTAAACCCCTTTTTTGAGCCTCCAAAACTTTTCTCCAATATTGCAGGCCTAAGATGCATTTTAAGGCCTTTTTTGGGCTGCCAACATTTTCTGAACTTTCAGGGGTGTAGGATGCATTTTTCGGGGCATTAATATTTTTGGGAATTTCAGTGGTCTAGGATGCGGGTTAATGCCCCATTCAGGCTGCAAATGTTTTTGGGACATTCAGAGCTCTCTGGCCTAGTTTTTGGGCCACCAACATTTTCTGGACTTTAGGGGGTCTAGTATGCCTGTAAACCCCTTTTTTGGGCCTCCAAAGTTTTCTACATTTTTGCAGGCCTAAGGTGCATGTTAAGGCCTTTTTTGGGCTGCCAACATTTTCGGAACTTTCAGGGGTGTAGGATGCATTTTTCGTGCCATTATTATTTTTGGGAATTTCAGTGGTCTAGGATGCGGGTTAATGCCCCTTTCAGGCTGCAAATATCTTTGGGACATTCAGTCAGATTTCTCTGGCAGTTTTTGGGCCACCAACATTTTCTGGACTTTAGGGGGTCTAGGATGCCTGTAGACCCCTTTTTTGGGCCTCCAAGGTTTTATACATTTTTGCAGGCCTAAGATGCATTTTAAGGCCTTTTTTGGGCTGTCAACATTTTCTGAACTTTCAGGCGTGTAGGATGCATTTTTCGGGCCATTAATATTTTTGGAAATTTCAGTGGTCTAGTATGCGGGTTAATGCCCCTTTCAGGCTGCAAATGTTTTTGGGACATTCAGAGCTCTCTGGCCTAGTTTTTGGGCCACCAACATTTTCTGGACTTTAGGGGGTCTAGGATGCCTGAAAACCCCTTTTTTGGGCCTCCAAAGTTTTCTACATTTTTGCAGGCCTAAGATGCATTTTAAGGCCTTTTTTGGGATGCCAACATTTTCTGATATTTCAGCGGTGTAGGGTTTAGTGGTCTAGGATGCGGGTTAATGTCTCTTTTAGGCTGCAAATGTTTTTGAGACATTCAGAGCTCTCTGACACAGTTTTTGGGCAACCAACATTTTCTGGACTTTAGGGGGTCTAGTATGCCTGTAAACCCCTTTTTTGGGCCTCCAAAACTTTTCTCCAATATTGCAGGCCTAAGATGCATTTTAAGGCCTTTTTTGGGCTGCCAACATTTTCTGAACTTTCAGGGGTGTAGGATGCATTTTTCGGGGCATTAATATTTTTGGGAATTTCAGTGGTCTAGGATGCGGGTTAATGCCCCATTCAGGCTGCAAATGTTTTTGGGACATTCAGAGCTCTCTGGCCTAGTTTTTGGGCCACCAACATTTTCTGGACTTTAGGGGGTCTAGTATGCCTGTAAACCCCTTTTTTGGGCCTCCAAAGTTTTCTACATTTTTGCAGGCCTAAGATGCATTTTAAGGCCTTTTTTGGGCTGCCAACATTTTCTGATCTTTCAGGGGTGTAGGGTTTAGTGGTCTAGGATGCGAGTTAATGCCTCTTTTAGGCTGCAAATGTTTTTGAGACATTCAGAGCTCTCTGACACAGTTTTTAGGCCACCAACATTTTTTGGAATTTAGGGGGTCTAGGATGCCTGTAAAACCCTTTTTTGGGCCTCCAAAGTTTTCTACATTTTTGCAGGCCTAAAATGCATTTAAGGCCTTTTTTGGGCTGCCAACATTTTCTGAACTTTCAGGGGTGTAGGATGCATTTTTCATGCCAAAAATATTTTTGGGAATTTCAGTGGTCTAGGATGCGGGTTAATGCCTCTTTTAGGCTGCAAATGTTTTTGAGACATTCAGAGCTCTCTGACACAGTTTTTGGGCAACCAACATTTTCTGGACTTTAGGGGGTCTAGTATGCCTGTAACCCCCTTTTTGGGCCTCCAAAATCTTTCTACATTTTTGCAGGCCTGAGATGCATTCTAAGGCCTTTTTGGGCTGCTAACATATTCTGAACTTTCAGAAGTGTAGGATGCATTTTTCATTTAAAAAATATTGTTGGGAAATTCAGTGGTCTAGGATGCGGATTAATGCCCCTTTCAGGCTGCAAATGTTTTCGGGACATTCAGAGCTCTCTGGCAGTTTTCGGGCAACCAATATTTTCTGGACTTTAGGGAGGTATAGGTGTCTGTAAACCCATTTTTGGGCCTCCAAAGTTTTCTTCATTTTTGCAGGCCTAAGGTGCATGTTAAGGCCTTTTTTGGGCTGCCAACATTTTCGGAACTTTCAGGGGTGTAGGACGCATTTGTCGTGCCAAAAATATTTTTGCGAATTTCAGTGGTCTAGGATGCAGGTTAATAATGCCCCTTTCAGGCTGCAACTGTTTTTGGGACTTTCAGAGCTCTCTGACACTGTTTTTGGGCCACCAACATTTTCTGGACTTTAGGGGGTCTAGGATGCCTGTAAACCCCTTTTTTGGGCCTCCAAAGATTTCTAGATTTTTGCAGGCCTAAGATGCATTTTAAGGCCTTTTTTGGGCTGCCAACATTTTCTGAACTTTCAGGGGTGTAGGATGCATTTTTCAGGCCATTAATATTTTTGGAAATTTCAGTGGTCTAGGATGCGGGTTAATGCCCCTTTCAGGCTGGAACTGTTTTTGGGACTTTCAGAGCTCTCTGACACTGTTTTTGGGCCACCAACATTTTCTGGACTTTAGGGGGTCTAGGATGCCTGTAAACCCCTTTTTTGGGCCTCCAAAGTTTTCTACATTTTTGCAGGCCTAAGATGCATTCTAAGGCCTTTTTGGGCTGCTAACATATTCTGAACTTTCAGAAGTGTAGGATGCATTTTTCATGTAAAAAATATTGTTGGGAATTTCAGTGGTCTAGGATGCGGATTAATGCCCCTTTCAGGCTGCAAATGTTTTCGGGACATTCAGAGCTCTCTGGCAGTTTTCGGGCAACCAATATTTTCTGGACTTTAGGGAGGTATAGGTGTCTGTAAACCCATTTTTGGGCCTCCAAAGTTTTCAACATTTTTGCAGGCCTAAGATGCATTTTAAGGCCTTTTTTGGGCTGCCAACATTTTCTGAACTTTCAGCGGTGTACGATGCATTTTTCGGGCCATTAATATTTTTGGAAATGTCAGTGGTCTAGGATGCGGGTTAATGCCCCTTTCAGGCTGCAAATGTTTCTGGGACATTCACAGCTCTCTGCCCTAGTTTTTGGGCCACCAACATTTTCTGGACTTTAGGGGGTCTAGGATGCTTGTAAACCCTTTTTTTGGGCCTCCAAAATTTTTCTACATTTTTGCAGGCCTAAGATGCATTTTAAGGCCTTTTTTGGGCTGTCAACATTTTCTGAACTTTCAGGCGTGTAGGATGCATTTTTCGGGCCATTAATATTTTTGGAAATGTCAGTGGTCTAGGATGCGGGTTAATGCCTCTTACAGGCTGCAAATGTTTTTGAGACATTCAGAGTTCTCTGACACTGTTTTTGGGCAGCCAACATTTTCCGGACTTTAAGTGGTCTAGTATGCCTGTACACCCCTTTTTTGGGCCTCCAAAGTTTTCAACATTTATGCAGGCCTAAGACGCATTTTAAGGCCTTTTTTGGGCTGCCAACATTTTCTGAACTTTCAGGGGTGTAGGATGCATTTTTCATGCCAAAAATATTTTTGGGAATTTCAGTGGTCTAGGATGCAGGTTAATGCCCCTTTCAGGCTGCAACTGTTGTTGGGACTTTGAGAGCTCTCTGACACTGTTTTTGGGCAACCAACATTTTCTGGACTTTAGGGGGTCTAGGATGCTTTTAAACCCCTTTTTTGGGCCTCCAAAGTTTCAAGATATTTGCAGGCCTAAGATGCATTTTAAGGCCTTTTTTGGGCTGCCAACATTTGTGAACTTTCAGGGGTGTCGGATGCATTATTTGTGCCAAAATTATTTGTGGGAATTGTAGTGGTCTAGGATGCGGGTTAATGCCTCTTTTAGGCTGCAAATGTTTTTGGGACATTCAGAGCTCTCTGGCAGTTTTCGGGCCACCTACATTTTCTGGACTTTAGGGGGTCTAGGATGCCTTTAAACCCCTTTTTTGGGCCTCCAAAGTTTCAAGATATTTGCAGGCCTAAGATGCATTTTAAGGCCTTTTTTGGGCTGCCAACATTTTCTGATCTTTCAGGGGTGTAGGGTTTAGTGGTCTAGGATGCGAGTTAATGCCTCTTTTAGGCTGCAAATGTTTTTGAGACATTCAGAGCTCTCTGACACAGTTTTTAGGCCACCAACAATTTTTGGAATTTAGGGGGTCTAGGATGCCTGTAAAACCCTTTTTTGGGCCTCCAAAATCTTTCTACATTTTTGCAGGCCTAAGATGCATTCTAAGGCCTTTTTGGGCTGCTAACATATTCTGAACTTTCAGAAGTGTAGGATGCATTTTTCATTTAAAAAATATTGTTGGGAAATTCAGTGGTCTAGGATGCGGATTAATGCCCCTTTCAGGCTGCAAATGTTTTCGGGACATTCAGAGCTCTCTGGCAGTTTTCGGGCAACCAATATTTTCTGGACTTTAGGGAGGTATAGGTGTCTGTAAACCCATTTTTGGGCCTCCAAAGTTTTCTTCATTTTTGCAGGCCTAAGGTGCATGTTAAGGCCTTTTTTGGGCTGCCAACATTTTCGGAACTTTCAGGGGTGTAGGATGCATTTTTCGTGCCATTATTATTTTTGGGAATTTCAGTGGTCTAGGATGCGGGTTAATGCCCCTTTCAGGCTGCAAATATCTTTGGGACATTCAGTCAGAGCTCTCTGGCAGTTTTTGGGCCACCAACATTTTCTGGACTTTAGGGGGTCTAGGATGCCTGTAGACCCCTTTTTTGGGCCTCCAAAGTTTTATACATTTTTGCAGGCCTAAGATGCATTTTAAGGCCTTTTTCGAGCTGCCAACAATTTCTGAACTTTCAGGGGTGTAGGAGGCATTTTTCGTTCCAAAAATATTTTTGCGAATTTCAGTGGTGTAGGATGCAGGTTAATGCCCCTTTCAGGCTGCAACTGTTTTTGGGACTTTCAGAGCTCTCTGACACTGTTTTTGGGCCACCAACATTTTCTGGACTTTAGGGGGTCTTGGATGCCTGTAAACCCCTTTTTTGGGCCTCCAAAGTTTTCTTCATTTTTGCAGGCCTAAGGTGCATGTTAAGGCCTTTTTTGGGCTGCCAACATTTTCGGAACTTTCAGGGGTGTAGGATGCATTTTTCGTGCCATTATTATTTTTGGGAATTTCAGTGGTCTAGGATGCGGGTTAATGCCCCTTTCAGGCTGCAAATATCTTTGGGACATTCAGTCAGATTTCTCTGGCAGTTTTTGGGCCACCAACATTTTCTGGACTTTAGGGGGTATAGGATGCCTGTAGACCCCTTTTTTGGGCCTCCAAGGTTTTATACATTTTTGCAGGCCTAAGATGCATTTTAAGGCCTTTTTTGGGCTGTCAACATTTTCTGAACTTTCAGGCGTGTAGGATGCATTTTTCGGGCCATTAATATTTTTGGAAATTTCAGTGGTCTAGGATGCGGGTTAATGCCCCATTCAGGCTGCAAATGTTTTTGGGACATTCAGAGCTCTCTGGCCTAGTTTTTGGGCCACCAACATTTTCTGGACTTTAGGGGGTCTAGGATGCCTGTAAACCCCTTTTTTGGGCCTCCAAAGTTTTCTACATTTTTGCAGGCCTAAGATGCATTTTAAGGCCTTTTTTGGGATGCCAACATTTTCTGATATTTCAGCGGTGTAGGGTTTAGTGGTCTAGGATGCGGGTTAATGTCTCTTTTAGGCTGCAAATGTTTTTGAGACATTCAGAGCTCTCTGACACAGTTTTTGGGCAACCAACATTTTCTGGACTTTAGGGGGTCTAGTATGCCTGTAAACCCCTTTTTTGGGCCTCCAAAACTTTTCTCCAATATTGCAGGCCTAAGATGCATTTTAAGGCCTTTTTTGGGCTGCCAACATTTTCTGATCTTTCAGGGGTGTAGGGTTTAGTGGTCTAGGATGCGAGTTAATGCCTCTTTTAGGCTGCAAATGTTTTTGAGACATTCAGAGCTCTCTGACACAGTTTTTGGGCAACCAACATTTTCTGGACTTTAGGGGGTCTAGTATGCCTGTAACCCCTTTTTTGGGCCTCCAAAATCTTTCTACATTTTTGCAGGCCTAAGATGCATTCTAAGGCCTTTTTGGGCTGCTAACATATTCTGAACTTTCAGAAGTGTAGGATGCATTTTTCATTTAAAAAATATTGTTGGGAAATTCAGTGGTCTAGGATGCGGATTAATGCCCCTTTCAGGCTGCAAATGTTTTCGGGACATTCAGAGCTCTCTGGCAGTTTTCGGGCAACCAATATTTTCTGGACTTTAGGGAGGTATAGGTGTCTGTAAACCCATTTTTGGGCCTCCAAAGTTTTCTTCATTTTTGCAGGCCTAAGGTGCATGTTAAGGCCTTTTTTGGGCTGCCAACATTTTCGGAACTTTCAGGGGTGTAGGATGCATTTTTCGTGCCATTATTATTTTTGGGAATTTCAGTGGTCTAGGATGCGGGTTAATGCCCATTTCAGGCTGCAAATATCTTTGGGACATTCAGTCAGAGCTCTCTGGCAGTTTTTGGGCCACCAACATTTTCTGGACTTTAGGGGGTCTAGGATGCCTGTAGACCCCTTTTTTGGGCCTCCAAAGTTTTATACATTTTTGCAGGCCTAAGATGCATTTTAAGGCCTTTTTCGAGCTGCCAACAATTTCTGAACTTTCAGGGGTGTAGGAGGCATTTTTCGTTCCAAAAATATTTTTGCGAATTTCAGTGGTGTAGGATGCAGGTTAATGCCCCTTTCAGGCTGCAACTGTTTTTGGGACTTTCAGAGCTCTCTGACACTGTTTTTGGGCCACCAACATTTTCTGGACTTTAGGGGGTCTTGGATGCCTGTAAACCCCTTTTTTAGGCCTCCAAAGTTTTCTACATTTTTGCAGGCCTAAGATGCATTTTAAGGCCTTTTTTGGGCTGCCAACAATTTCTGAACTTTCAGGGGTGTAGGACGCATTTTTCGTGCCAAAAATATTTTTGCGAATTTCAGTGGTCTAGGATGCAGGTTAATAATGCCCCTTTCAGGCTGCAACTGTTTTTGGGACTTTCAGAGCTCTCTGACACTGTTTTTGGGCCACCAACATTTTCTGGACTTTAGGGGGTCTAGGATGCCTGTAAACCCCTTTTTTGGGCCTCCAAAGATTTCTAGATTTTTGCAGGCCTAAGATGCATTTTAAGGCCTTTTTTGGGCTGCCAACATTTTCTGAACTTTCAGGGGTGTAGGATGCATTTTTCAGGCCATTAATATTTTTGGAAATTTCAGTGGTCTAGGATGCGGGTTAATGCCCCTTTCAGGCTGGAACTGTTTTTGGGACTTTCAGAGCTCTCTGACACTGTTTTTGGGCCACCAACATTTTCTGGACTTTAGGGGGTCTAGGATGCCTGTAAACCCCTTTTTTGGGCCTCCAAAGTTTTCTACATTTTTGCAGGCCTAAGATGCATTCTAAGGCCTTTTTGGGCTGCTAACATATTCTGAACTTTCAGAAGTGTAGGATGCATTTTTCATGTAAAAAATATTGTTGGGAATTTCAGTGGTCTAGGATGCGGATTAATGCCCCTTTCAGGCTGCAAATGTTTCTGGGACATTCACAGCTCTCTGCCCTAGTTTTTGGGCCACCAACATTTTCTGGACTTTAGGGGGTCTAGGATGCTTGTAAACCCTTTTTTTGGGCCTCCAAAATTTTTCTACATTTTTGCAGGCCTAAGATGCATTTTAA
Organism: Ambystoma mexicanum; assembly: GCF_040938575.1. Classification (NCBI taxonomy): domain Eukaryota; kingdom Metazoa; phylum Chordata; class Amphibia; order Caudata; family Ambystomatidae; genus Ambystoma; species Ambystoma mexicanum. Next base: position 59,432,138 of record NC_090938.1, read on the forward strand.
GGCCTTTTTTGGGCTGCCAACATTTTCTGAACTTTCAGGGGTGTAGGATGCATTTTTCATGCTAAAAATATTTTTGGGAATTTCAGTGGTCTAGGATGCGGGTTAATGCCCCTTTCAGGCTCCAAGTATCTTTGGGACATTCAGAGGTATCTGGCACAGTTTTTAGGCCACCAACAATTTTTGGACTTTAGGGGTCTAGGATGCCTGTAAACCCCTTTTTTGGGACTCCAAAGATTTCAAGATTTTTGAATGCGGAAAATGCATTTTAAGGCCTTTATTGGGCTGCCAACATTTTTTGATCTTTCAGGGGTGTAGGATGCATTATTTGTGCCAAAATTATTTTTGGGAATTTCAGTGGTCTACGATGCAGGTTAATGCCCCTTTCAAGCTGCAACTGTTTTTGGGACTTTCAGAGCTCCCTGACACTGTTTTTAGGCCACCAACATTTTCTGGACTTTAGGGGGTCTAGGATGCTGGTAAAACTCTTTTTTTGGCCTCCAAAGTTTTCTTCATTTTTGCAGGCCTAAGATGCATTTTAAGGCCTTTTTTGGGCTGCCAACATTTTCTCATCTTTCAGGGGTGTAGGATGCATTATTTGTGGCAAAATTATTTTTGGGAACTTTAGTGGTCTATGATGCGGGTTAATGCCTCTTTCAGGCTGCAAATGTTTTTGAGACAATCAGAGCTCTCTGACACAGTTTTTGGGCAGCCAACATTTCCCGGACTTTAAGGGGTCTAGTAAGCCTGGACACCCCTTTTTTGAGCCTCCAAAGTTTTCAACATTTATGCAGGCCTAAGATGCATTTAATGGCCTTTTTTGGGCTGCTAACATATTCTGAACTTTCAGGGGTGTAGGATGCATTTTTCAGGCCATTAATATTTTTGGAAATTTCTGTGGTCTAGGATGCGGGTTAATGCCTCTTTTAGGCTGCAAATGTTTTTGAGACATTCAGAGCTCTCTGACACAGTTTTTGGGCAACCAACATTTTCTGGACTTTAGGGGGTCTAGTATACCTGTAACCCCTTTTTTGGGCCTCCAAAATCTGTCTACATTTTTGCAGGCCTAAGATGCATTCTAAGGCCTTTTTGGGCTGCTAACATATTCTGAACTTTCAGAAGTGTAGGATGCATTTTTCATTTAAAAAATATTGTTGGGAAATTCAGTGGTCTAGGATGCGGATTAATGCCCCTTTCAGGCTGCAAATGTTTTCGGGACATTCAGAGCTCTCTGGCAGTTTTCGGGCAACCAATATTTTCTGGACTTTAGGGAGGTATAGGTGTCTGTAAACCCATTTTTGGGCCTCCAAAGTTTTCTTCATTTTTGCAGGCCTAAGGTGCATGTTAAGGCCTTTTTTGGGCTGCCAACATTTTCGGAACTTTCAGGGGTGTAGGATGCATTTTTCGTGCCATTATTATTTTTGGGAATTTCAGTGGTCTAGGATGCGGGTTAATGCCCCTTTCAGGCTGCAAATATCTTTGGGACATTCAGTCAGAGCTCTCTGGCAGTTTTTGGGCCACCAACATTTTCTGGACTTTAGGGGGTCTAGGATGCCTGTAGACCCCTTTTTTGGGCCTCCAAAGTTTTATACATTTTTGCAGGCCTAAGATGCATTTTAAGGCCTTTTCCGAGCTGCCAACAATTTCTGAACTTTCAGGGGTGTAGGAGGCATTTTTCGTTCCAAAAATATTTTTGCGAATTTCAGTGGTGTAGGATGCAGGTTAATGCCCCTTTCAGGCTGCAACTGTTTTTGGGACTTTCAGAGCTCTCTGACACTGTTTTTGGGCCACCAACATTTTCTGGACTTTAGGGGGTCTAGGATGCCTGTAAACCCCTTTTTTGGGCCTCCAAAGTTTTCTACATTTTTGCAGGCCTAAGATGCATTCTAAGGCCTTTTTGGGCTGCTAACATATTCTGAACTTTCAGAAGTGTAGGATGCATTTTTCATGTAAAAAATATTGTTGGGAATTTCAGTGGTCTAGGATGCGGATTAATGCCCCTTTCAGGCTGCAAATGTTTTCGGGACATTCAGAGCTCTCTGGCAGTTTTCGGGCAACCAATATTTTCTGGACTTTAGGGAGGTATAGGTGTCTGTAAACCCATTTTTGGGCCTCCAAAGTTTTCAACATTTTTGCAGGCCTAAGATGCATTTTAAGGCCTTTTTTGGGCTGACAACATTTTCTGAACTTTCAGCGGTGTACGATGCATTTTTCGGGCCATTAATATTTTTGGAAATTTCAGTGGTCTAGGATGCGGGCTAATGCCCCTTTCAGGCTGCAAATGTTTCTGGGACATTCACAGCTCTCTGCCCTAGTTTTTGGGCCACCAACATTTTCTGGACTTTAGGGGGTCTAGGATGCTTGTAAACCCTTTTTTTGGGCCTCCAAAATTTTTCTACATTTTTGCAGGCCTAAGATGCATTTTAAGGCCTTTTTTGGGCTGCCAAAATTTTCTGAACTTTCAGGGGTGTAGGATGCATTTTTCATGCTAAAAATATTTTTGGGAATTTCAGTGGTCTAGGATGCGGGTTAATGCCCCTTTCAGGCTCCAAGTATCTTTGGGACATTCAGAGGTATCTGGCACAGTTTTTAGGCCACCAATAATTTTTGGACTTTAGGGGTCTAGGATGCCTGTAAACCCCTTTTTTGGGACTCCAAAGATTTCAAGATTTTTGAATGCGGAAAATGCATTTTAAGGCCTTTATTGGGCTGCCAACATTTTTTGATCTTTCAGGGGTGTAGGATGCATTATTTGTGCCAAAATTATTTTTGGGAATTTCAGTGGTCTACGATGCAGGTTAATGCCCCTTTCAAGCTGCAACTGTTTTTGGGACTTTCAGAGCTCCCTGACACTGTTTTTAGGCCACCAACATTTTCTGGACTTTAGGGGGTCTAGGATGCTGGTAAAACTCTTTTTTTGGCCTCCAAAGTTTTCTTCATTTTTGCAGGCCTAAGATGCATTTTAAGGCCTTTTTTGGGCTGCCAACATTTTCTCATCTTTCAGGGGTGTAGGATGCATTATTTGTGGCAAAATTATTTTTGGGAACTTTAGTGGTCTATGATGCGGGTTAATGCCTCTTTCAGGCTGCAAATGTTTTTGAGACAATCAGAGCTCTCTGACACAGTTTTTGGGCAGCCAACATTTCCCGGACTTTAAGGGGTCTAGTAAGCCTGTACACCCCTTTTTTGAGCCTCCAAAGTTTTCAACATTTATGCAGGCCTAAGATGCATTTAATGGCCTTTTTTGGGCTGCTAACATATTCTGAACTTTCAGGGGTGTAGGATGCATTTTTCAGGCCATTAATATTTTTGGAAATTTCTGTGGTCTAGGATGCGGGTTAATGCCTCTTTTAGGCTGCAAATGTTTTTGAGACATTCAGAGCTCTCTGACACAGTTTTTGGGCAACCAACATTTTCTGGACTTTAGGGGGTCTAGTATGCCTGTAACCCCTTTTTTGGGCCTCCAAAATCTGTCTACATTTTTGCAGGCCTAAGATGCATTCTAAGGCCTTTTTGGGCTGCTAACATATTCTGAACTTTCAGAAGTGTAGGATGCATTTTTCATTTAAAAAATATTGTTGGGAAATTCAGTGGTCTAGGATGCGGATTAATGCCCCTTTCAGGCTGCAAATGTTTTCGGGACATTCAGAGCTCTCTGGCAGTTTTCGGGCAACCAATATTTTCTGGACTTTAGGGAGGTATAGGTGTCTGTAAACCCATTTTTGGGCCTCCAAAGTTTTCTTCATTTTTGCAGGCCTAAGGTGCATGTTAAGGCCTTTTTTGGGCTGCCAACATTTTCGGAACTTTCAGGGGTGTAGGATGCATTTTTCGTGCCATTATTATTTTTGGGAATTTCAGTGGTCTAGGATGCGGGTTAATGCCCCTTTCAGGCTGCAAATATCTTTGGGACATTCAGTCAGAGCTCTCTGGCAGTTTTTGGGCCACCAACATTTTCTGGACTTTAGGGGGTCTAGGATGCCTGTAGACCCCTTTTTTGGGCCTCCAAAGTTTTATACATTTTTGCAGGCCTAAGATGCATTTTAAGGCCTTTTCCGAGCTGCCAACAATTTCTGAACTTTCAGGGGTGTAGGAGGCATTTTTCGTTCCAAAAATATTTTTGCGAATTTCAGTGGTGTAGGATGCAGGTTAATGCCCCTTTCAGGCTGCAACTGTTTTTGGGACTTTCAGAGCTCTCTGACACTGTTTTTGGGCCACCAACATTTTCTGGACTTTAGGGGGTCTAGTATGCCTGTAAACCCCTTTTTTGGGCCTCCAAAGTTTTCTAGATTTTTGCAGGCCTAAGATGCATTTTAAGGCCTTTTTTGGGCTGCCAACATTTTCTGAACTTTCAGGGGTGTAGGATGCATTTTTCAGGCCATTAATATTTTTGGACATTTCAGTGGTCTAGGATGCGGGTTAATGCCCCTTTCAGGCTGGAACTGTTTTTGGGACTTTCAGAGCTCTCTGACACTGTTTTTGGGCCACCAACATTTTCTGTCTTTAGGGGGTCTAGGATGCCTGTAAACCCCTTTTTTGGGCCTCCAAAGTTTTCTACATTTTTGCAGGCCTAAGATGCATTCTAAGGCCTTTTTGGGCTGCTAACATATTCTGAACTTTCAGAAGTGTAGGATGCATTTTTCATGTAAAAAATATTGTTGGGAAATTCAGTGGTCTAGGATGCGGGTTAATGCCTCTTTTAGGCTGCAAATGTTTTTGAGACATTCAGAGCTCTCTGACACAGTTTTTGGGCAACCAACATTTTCTGGACTTTAGGGGGTCTAGTATGCCTGTAACCCCTTTTTTGGGCCTCCAAAATCTTTCTACATTTTTGCAGGCCTAAGATGCATTCTAAGGCCTTTTTGGGCTGCTAACATATTCTGAACTTTCAGAAGTGTAGGATGCATTTTTCATGTAAAAAATATTGTTGGGAAATTCAGTGGTCTAGGATGCGGATTAATGCCCCTTTCAGCCTGCAAATGTTTTCGGGACATTCAGAGCTCTCTGGCAGTTTTCGGGCAACCAATATTTTCTGGACTTTAGGGAGGTATAGGTGTCTGTAAACCCATTTTTGGGCCTCCAAAGTTTTCAACATTTTTGCAGGCCTAAGATGCATTTTAAGGCCTTTTTTGGGCTGCCAACATTTTCTGAACTTTCAGCGGTGTACGATGCATTTTTTTCGGGCCATTAATATTTTTGGAAATTTCAGTGGTCTAGGATGCGGGCTAATGCCCCTTTCAGACTGCAAATGTTTCTGGGACATTCACAGCTCTCTGCCCTAGTTTTTGGGCCACCAACATTTTCTGGACTTTAGGGGGTCTAGGATGCTTGTAAACCCTTTTTTTGGGCCTCCAAAATTTTTCTACATTTTTGCAGGCCTAAGATGCATTTTAAGGCCTTTTTTGGGCTGTCAACATTTTCTGAACTTTCAGGCGTGTAGGATGCATTTTTCGGGCCATTAATATTTTTGGAAATGTCAGTGGTCTAGGATGCGGGTTAATGCCTCTTACAGGCTGCAAATGTTTTTGAGACATTCAGAGTTCTCTGACACTGTTTTTGGGCAGCCAACATTTTCCGGACTTTAAGGGGTCTAGTATGCCTGTACACCCCTTTTTTGGGCCTCCAAAGTTTTCAACATTTATGCAGGCCTAAGATGGATTTTAAGGCCTTTTTTGGGCTGCCAACATTTTCTGAACTTTCAGGGGTGTAGGATGCATTTTTCATGCCAAAAATATTTTTGGGAATTTCAGTGGTCTAGGATGCAGGTTAATGCCCCTTTCAGGCTGCAACTGTTTTTGGGACTTTGAGAGCTCTCTGACACTGTTTTTGGGCAACCAACATTTTCTGGACTTTAGGGGGTCTAGGATGCCTTTAAACCCCTTTTTTGGGCCTCCAAAGTTTCAAGATATTTGCAGGCCTAAGATGCATTTTAAGGCCTTTTTTGAGCTGCCAACATTTGTGAACTTTCAGGGGTGTCGGATGCATTATTTGTGCCAAAATTATTTGTGGGAATTGTAGTGGTCTAGGATGCGGGTTAATGCCTCTTTTAGGCTGCAAATGTTTTTGGGACATTCAGAGCTCTCTGGCAGTTTTCAGGCCACCTACATTTTCTGGACTTTAGGGGGTCTAGGATGCCTTTAAACCCCTTTTTTGGGCCTCCAAAGTTTTCAACATTTATGCAGGCCTAAGATGCATTTTAAGGCCTTTTTTGGGCTGCCAACATTTTCTGAACTTTCAGGGGTGTAGGATGCATTTTTCATGCTAAAAATATTTTTGGGAATTTCAGTGGTCTAGGATGCGGGTTAATGCCCCTTTCAGGCTCCAAGTATCTTTGGGACATTCAGAGGTATCTGGCACAGTTTTTAGGCCACCAACAATTTTTGGACTTTAGGGGTCTAGGATGCCTGTAAACCCCTTTTTTGGGCCTCCAAAGTTTTCTACATTTTTTGCAGGCCTAAGATGCATTCTAAGGCCTTTTTGGGCTGCTAACATATTCTGAACTTTCAGAAGTGTAGGATGCATTTTTCATGTAAAAAATATTGTTAGGAAATTCAGTGGTCTAGGGTGTGGGTTAATGCCTCTTTTAGGCTGCAAATGTTTTTGAGACATTCAGAGCTCTCACACAGTTTTTGGGCAACCAACATTTTCTGGACTTTAGGGGGTCTGGTATGCTGGTAAAACTCTTTTTTGGGCCTCCAAAGGTTTCTTCATTTTTGCAGGCCTAAGATGCATTTTAAGGCCTTTTTTGGGCTGCCAACATTTTCTCATCTTTCAGGGGTGTAGGATGCATTATTTGTGGCAACATTATTTTTGGGAACTTTAGTGGTCTATGATGCGGGTTAATGCCTCTTTCAGGCTGCAAATGTTTTTGGGACAATCAGAGCTCTCTGACACAGTTTTTGGGCAGCCAACATTTCCCGGACTTTAAGGGGTCTAGTAAGCCTGTACACCCCTTTTTTGAGCCTCCAAAGTTTTCAACATTTATGCAGGCCTAAGATGCATTTAATGGCCTTTTTTTGGGCTGCTAACATATTCTGAACTTTCAGGGGTGTAGGATGCATTTTTCAGGCCATTAATATTTTTGGAAATTTCTGTGGTCTAGGATGCGGGTTAATGCCTCTTTTAGGCTGCAAATGTTTTTGAGACATTCAGAGCTCTCTAGCACAGTTTTGAGGCCACCAACAATTTTTGGAATTTAGGGGGTCTAGGATGCCTGTAAACCCCTTTTTTGGGCCTCCAAAGTTTTATACATTTTTGCAGGCCTAAGATACATTTTAAGGCCTTTTTCGAGCTGCCAACAATTTCTGAACTTTCAGGGGTGTAGGAGGCATTTTTCGTTCCAAAAATATTTTTGCGAATTTCAGTGGTCTAGGATGCAGGTTAATGCCCCTTTCAGGCTGCAACTGTTTTTGGGGCTTTCAGAGCTCTCTGACACTGTTTTTGGGCCACCAACATTTTCTGGACTTTAGGGGGTCTTGGATGCCTGTAAACCCCTTTTTTGGGCCTCCAAAGTTTTCTTCATTTTTGCAGGCCTAAGGTGCATGTTAAGGCCTTTTTTGGGCTGCCAACATTTTCGGAACTTTCAGGGGTGTAGGATGCATTTTTCGTGCCATTATTATTTTTGGGAATTTCAGTGGTCTAGGATGCGGGTTAATGCCCCTTTCAGGCTGCAAATATCTTTGGGACATTCAGTCAGATTTCTCTGGCAGTTTTTGGGCCACCAACATTTTCTGGACTTTAGGTGGTCTAGGATGCCTGTAGACCCCTTTTTTGGGCCTCCAAGGTTTTATACATTTTGCAGGCCTAAGATGCATTTTAAGGCCTTTTTTGGGCTGTCAACATTTTCTGAACTTTCAGGCGTGTAGGATGCATTTTTCGGGCCATTAATATTTTTGGAAATTTCAGTGGTCTAGTATGCGGGTTAATGCCCCTTTCAGGCTGCAAATGTTTTTGGGACATTCAGAGCTCTCTGGCCTAGTTTTTGGGCCACCAACATTTTCTGGACTTTAGGGGGTCTAGGATGCCTGTAAACCCCTTTTTTGGGCCTCCAAAGTTTTCTACATTTTTGCAGGCCTAAGATGCATTTTAAGGCCTTTTTTGGGATGCCAACATTTTCTGATATTTCAGCGGTGTAGGGTTTAGTGGTCTAGGATGCGGGTTAATGTCTCTTTTAGGCTGCAAATGTTTTTGAGACATTCAGAGTTCTCTGACACAGTTTTTGGGCAACCAACATTTTCTGGACTTTAGGGGGTCTAGTATGCCTGTAAACCCCTTTTTTGGGCCTCCAAAACTTTTCTCCAATATTGCAGGCCTAAGATGCATTTTAAGGCCTTTTTTGGGCTGCCAACATTTTCTGAACTTTCAGGGGTGTAGGATGCATTTTTCGGGGCATTAATATTTTTGGGAATTTCAGTGGTCTAGGATGCGGGTTAATGCCCCATTCAGGCTGCAAATGTTTTTGGGACATTCAGAGCTCTCTGGCCTAGTTTTTGGGCCACCAACATTTTCTGGACTTTAGGGGGTCTAGTATGCCTGTAAACCCCTTTTTTGGGCCTCCAAAGTTTTCTACATTTTTGCAGGCCTAAGATGCATTTTAAGGCCTTTTTTGGGCTGCCAACATTTTCTGATCTTTCAGGGGTGTAGGGTTTAGTGGTCTAGGATGCGAGTTAATGCCTCTTTTAGGCTGCAAATGTTTTTGAGACATTCAGAGCTCTCTGACACAGTTTTTAGGCCACCAACAATTTTTGGAATTTAGGGGGTCTAGGATGCCTGTAAAACCCTTTTTTGGGCCTCCAAAGTTTTCTACATTTTTGCAGGCCTAAAATGCATTTAAGGCCTTTTTTGGGCTGCCAACATTTTCTGAACTTTCAGGGGTGTAGGATGCATTTTTCATGCCAAAAATATTTTTGGGAATTTCAGTGGTCTAGGATGCGGGTTAATGCCTCTTTTAGGCTGCAAATGTTTTTGAGACATTCAGAGCTCTCTGACACAGTTTTTGGGCAACCAACATTTTCTGGACTTTAGGGGGTCTAGTATGCCTGTAACCCCTTTTTTGGGCCTCCAAAATCTTTCTACATTTTTGCAGGCCTAAGATGCATTCTAAGGCCTTTTTGGGCTGCTAACATATTCTGAACTTTCAGAAGTGTAGGATGCATTTTTCATTTAAAAAATATTGTTGGGAAATTCAGTGGTCTAGGATGCGGATTAATGCCCCTTTCAGGCTGCAAATGTTTTCGGGACATTCAGAGCTCTCTGGCAGTTTTCGGGCAACCAATATTTTCTGGACTTTAGGGAGGTGGCCTCCAAAGTTTTCTTCATTTTTACAGGCCTAAGGTGCATGTTAAGGCCTTTGTTGGGCTGCCAACATTTTCGGAACTTTCAGGGGTGTAGGATGCATTTTTCTTGCCATTATTATTTTTGGGAATTTCAGTGGTGTAGGATGCAGGTTAATGCCCCTTTCAGGCTGCAACTGTTTTTGGGACTTTCAGAGCTCTCTGACACTGTTTTTGGGCCACCAACATTTTCTGGACTTTAGGGGGTCTTGGATGCCTGTAAACCCCTTTTTTAGGCCTCCAAAGTTTTCTACATTTTTGCAGGCCTAAGATGCATTTTAAGGCCTTTTTTGGGCTGCCAACAATTTCTGAACTTTCAGGGGTGTAGGACGCATTTTTCGTGCCAAAAATATTTTTGCGAATTTCAGTGGTCTAGGATGCAGGTTAATAATGCCCCTTTCAGGCTGCAACTGTTTTTGGGACTTTCAGAGCTCTCTGACACTGTTTTTGGGCCACCAACATTTTCTGGACTTTAGGGGGTCTAGGATGCCTGTAAACCCCTTTTTTGGGCCTCCAAAGATTTCTAGATTTTTGCAGGCCTAAGATGCATTTTAAGGCCTTTTTTGGGCTGCCAACATTTTCTGAACTTTCAGGGGTGTAGGATGCATTTTTCAGGCCATTAATATTTTTGGAAATTTCAGTGGTCTAGGATGCGGGTTAATGCCCCTTTCAGGCTGGAACTGTTTTTGGGACTTTCAGAGCTCTCTGACACTGTTTTTGGGCCACCAACATTTTCTGGACTTTAGGGGGTCTAGGATGCCTGTAAACCCCTTTTTTGGGCCTCCAATGTTTTCTACATTTTTGCAGGCCTAAGATGCATTCTAATGCCTTTTTGGGCTGCTAACATATTCTGAACTTTCAGAAGTGTAGGATGCATTTTTCATGTAAAAAATATTGTTGGGAATTTCAGTGGTCTAGGATGCGGATTAATGCCCCTTTCAGGCTGCAAATGTTTTCGGGACATTCAGAGCTCTCTGGCAGTTTTCGGGCAACCAATATTTTCTGGACTTTAGGGAGGTATAGGTGTCTGTAAACCGATTTTTGGGCCTCCAAAGTTTTCAACATTTTTGCAGGCCTAAGATGCATTTTAAGGCCTTTTTTGGGCTGCCAACATTTTCTGAACTTTCAGCGGTGTACGATGCATTTTTCGGGCCATTAATATTTTTGGAAATTTCAGTGGTCTAGGATGCGGGCTAATGCCCCTTTCAGGCTGCAAATGTTTCTGGGACATTCACAGCTCTCTGCCCTAGTTTTTGGGCCACCAACATTTTCTGGACTTTAGGGGGTCTAGGATGCTTGTAAACCCTTTTTTTGGGCCTCCAAAATTTTTCTACATTTTTGCAGGCCTAAGATGCATTTTAAGGCCTTTTTTGGGCTGCCAACATTTTCTGAACTTTCAGGCGTGTAGGATGCATTTTTCGGGCCATTAATATTTTTGGAAATGTCAGTGGTCTAGGATGCGGGTTAATGCCTCTTACAGGCTGCAAATGTTTTTGAGACATTCAGAGTTCTCTGACACTGTTTTTGGGCAGCCAACATTTTCCGGACTTTAAGGGGTCTAGTATGCCTGTACACCCCTTTTTTGGGCCTCCAAAGTTTTCAACATTTATGCAGGCCTAAGACGCATTTTAAGGCCTTTTTTGGGCTGCCAACATTTTCTGAACTTTCAGGGGTGTAGGATGCATTTTTCATGCTAAAAATATTTTTGGGAATTTCAGTGGTCTAGGATGCGGGTTAATGCCCCTTTCAGGCTCCAAGTATCTTTGGGACATTCAGAGGTATCTGGCACAGTTTTTAGGCCACCAACAATTTTTGGACTTTAGGGGTCTAGGATGCCTGTAAACCCCTTTTTTGGGACTCCAAAGATTTCAAGATTTTTGAATGCGGAAAATGCATTTTAAGGCCTTTATTGGGCTGCCAACATTTTTTGATCTTTCAGGGGTGTAGGATGCATTATTTGGGCCAAAATTATTTTTGGGAATTTCAGTGGTCTACGATGCAGGTTAATGCCCCTTTCAAGCTGCAACTGTTTTTGGGACTTTCAGAGCTCCCTGACACTGTTTTTAGGCCACCAACATTTTCTGGACTTTAGGGGGTCTAGGATGCTGGTAAAACTCTTTTTTTGGCCTCCAAAGTTTTCTTCATTTTTGCAGGCCTAAGATGCATTTTAAGGCCTTTTTTGGGCTGCCAACATTTTCTCATCTTTCAGGGGTGTAGGATGCATTATTTGTGGCAAAATTATTTTTGGGAACTTTAGTGGTCTATGATGCGGGTTAATGCCTCTTTCAGGCTGCAAATGTTTTTGAGACAATCAGAGCTCTCTGACACAGTTTTTGGGCAGCCAACATTTCCCGGACTTTAAGGGGTCTAGTAAGCCTGTACACCCCTTTTTTGAGCCTCCAAAGTTTTCAACATTTATGCAGGCCTAAGATGCATTTAATGGCCTTTTTTGGGCTGCTAACATATTCTGAACTTTCAGGGGTGTAGGATGCATTTTTCAGGCCATTAATATTTTTGGAAATTTCTGTGGTCTAGGATGCGGGTTAATGCCTCTTTTAGGCTGCAAATGTTTTTGAGACATTCAGAGCTCTCTGACACAGTTTTTGGGCAACCAACATTTTCTGGACTTTAGGGGGTCTAGTATGCCTGTAACCCCTTTTTTGGGCCTCCAAAATCTTTCTACATTTTTGCAGGCCTAAGATGCATTCTAAGGCCTTTTTGGGCTGCTAACATATTCTGAACTTTCAGAAGTGTAGGATGCATTTTTCATTTAAAAAATATTGTTGGGAAATTCAGTGGTCTAGGATTCGGATTAATGCCCCTTTCAGGCTGCAAATGTTTTCGGGACATTCAGAGCTCTCTGGCAGTTTTCGGGCAACCAATATTTTCTGGACTTTAGGGAGGTATAGGTGTCTGTAAACCCATTTTTGGGCCTCCAAAGTTTTCTTCATTTTTGCAGGCCTAAGGTGCATGTTAAGGCCTTTTTTGGGCTGCCAACATTTTCGGAACTTTCAGGGGTGTAGGATGCATTTTTCGTGCCATTATTATTTTTGGGAATTTCAGTGGTCTAGGATGCGGGTTAATGCCCCTTTCAGGCTGCAAATATCTTTGGGACATTCAGTCAGAGCTCTCTGGCAGTTTTTGGGCCACCAACATTTTCTGGACTTTAGGGGGTCTAGGATGCCTGTAGACCCCTTTTTTGGGCCTCCAAAGTTTTATACATTTTTGCAGGCCTAAGATGCATTTTAAGGCCTTTTTCGAGCTGCCAACAATTTCTGAACTTTCAGGGGTGTAGGAGGCATTTTTCGTTCCAAAAATATTTTTGCGAATTTCAGTGGTGTAGGATGCAGGTTAATGCCCCTTTCAGGCTGCAACTGTTTTTGGGACTTTCAGAGCTCTCTGACACTGTTTTTGGGCCACCAACATTTTCTGGACTTTAGGGGGTCTAGGATGCCTGTAAACCCCTTTTTTGGGCCTCCAAAGTTTTCTAGATTTTTGCAGGCCTAAGATGCATTTTAAGGCCTTTTTTGGGCTGCCAACATTTTCTGAACTTTCAGGGGTGTAGGATGCATTTTTCGTGCCATTATTATTTTTGGGAATTTCAGTGGTCTAGGATGCGGGTTAATGCCCCTTTCAGGCTGCAAATATCTTTGGGACATTCAGTCAGAGCTCTCTGGCAGTTTTTGGGCCACCAACATTTTCTGGACTTTAGGGGGTCTAGGATGCCTGTAGACCCCTTTTTTGGGCCTCCAAAGTTTTATACATTTTTGCAGGCCTAAGATGCATTTTAAGGCCTTTTTCGAGCTGCCAACAATTTCTGAACTTTCAGGGGTGTAGGAGGCATTTTTCGTTCCAAAAATATTTTTGCGAATTTCAGTGGTGTAGGATGCAGGTTAATGCCCCTTTCAGGCTGCAACTGTTTTTGGGACTTTCAGAGCTCTCTGACACTGTTTTTGGGCCACCAACATTTTCTGGACTTTAGGGGGTCTAGGATGCCTGTAAACCCCTTTTTTGGGCCTCCAAAGTTTTCTAGATTTTTGCAGGCCTAAGATGCATTTTAAGGCCTTTTTTGGGCTGCCAACATTTTCTGAACTTTCAGGGGTGTAGGATGCATTTTTCAGGCCATTAATATTTTTGGAAATTTCAGTGGTCTAGGATGCGGGTTAATGCCCCTTTCAGGCTGGAACTGTTTTTGGGACTTTCAGAGCTCTCTGACACTGTTTTTGGGCCACCAACATTTTCTGTCTTTAGGGGGTCTAGGATGCCTGTAAACCCCTTTTTTGGGCCTCCAAAGTTTTCTACATTTTTGCAGGCCTAAGATGCATTCTAAGGCCTTTTTGGGCTGCTAACATATTCTGAACTTTCAGAAGTGTAGGATGCATTTTTCATGTAAAAAATATTGTTGGGAAATTCAGTGGTCTAGGATGCGGGTTAATGCCTCTTTTAGGCTGCAAATGTTTTTGAGACATTCAGAGCTCTCTGACACAGTTTTTGGGCAACCAACATTTTCTGGACTTTAGGGGGTCTAGTATGCCTGTAACCCCTTTTTTGGGCCTCCAAAATCTTTCTACATTTTTGCAGGCCTAAGATGCATTCTAAGGCCTTTTTGGGCTGCTAACATATTCTGAACTTTCAGAAGTGTAGGATGCATTTTTCATGTAAAAAATATTGTTGGGAAATTCAGTGGTCTAGGATGCGGATTAATGCCCCTTTCAGCCTGCAAATGTTTTCGGGACATTCAGAGCTCTCTGGCAGTTTTCGGGCAACCAATATTTTCTGGACTTTAGGGAGGTATAGGTGTCTGTAAACCCATTTTTGGGCCTCCAAAGTTTTCAACATTTTTGCAGGCCTAAGATGCATTTTAAGGCCTTTTTTGGGCTGCCAACATTTTCTGAACTTTCAGCGGTGTACGATGCATTTTTTTCGGGCCATTAATATTTTTGGAAATTTCAGTGGTCTAGGATGCGGGCTAATGCCCCTTTCAGACTGCAAATGTTTCTGGGACATTCACAGCTCTCTGCCCTAGTTTTTGGGCCACCAACATTTTCTGGACTTTAGGGGGTCTAGGATGCTTGTAAACCCTATTTTTGGGCCTCCAAAATTTTTCTACATTTTTGCAGGCCTAAGATGCATTTTAAGGCCTTTTTTGGGCTGTCAACATTTTCTGAACTTTCAGGCGTGTAGGATGCATTTTTCGGGCCATTAATATTTTTGGAAATGTCAGTGGTCTAGGATGCGGGTTAATGCCTCTTACAGGCTGCAAATGTTTTTGAGACATTCAGAGTTCTCTGACACTGTTTTTGGGCAGCCAACATTTTCCGGACTTTAAGGGGTCTAGTATGCCTGTACACCCCTTTTTTGGGCCTCCAAAGTTTTCAACATTTATGCAGGCCTAAGATGCATTTTAAGGCCTTTTTTGGGCTGCCAACATTTTCTGAACTTTCAAGGGTGTAGGATGCATTTTTCATGCCAAAAATATTTTTGGGAATTTCAGTGGTCTAGGATGCAGGTTAATGCCCCTTTCAGGCTGCAACTGTTTTTGGGACTTTGAGAGCTCTCTGACACTGTTTTTGGGCAACCAACATTTTCTGGACTTTAGGGGGTCTAGGATGCCTTTAAACCCCTTTTTTGGGCCTCCAAAGTTTCAAGATATTTGCAGGCCTAAGATGCATTTTAAGGCCTTTTTTGAGCTGCCAACATTTGTGAACTTTCAGGGGTGTCGGATGCATTATTTGTGCCAAAATTATTTGTGGGAATTGTAGTGGTCTAGGATGCGGGTTAATGCCTCTTTTAGGCTGCAAATGTTTTTGGGACATTCAGAGCTCTCTGGCAGTTTTCGGGCCACCTACATTTTCTGGACTTTAGGGGGTCTAGGATGCCTTTAAACCCCTTTTTTGGGCCTCCAAAGTTTCAAGATATTTGCAGGCCTAAGATGCATTTTAAGGCCTTTTTTGGGCTGCCAACATTTTCTGAACTTTCAGGGGTGTAGGATGCATTTTTCATGCTAAAAATATTTTTGGGAATTTCAGTGGTCTAGGATGCGGGTTAATGCCCCTTTCAGGCTCCAAGTATCTTTGGGACATTCAGAGGTATCTGGCACAGTTTTTAGGCCACCAACAATTTTTGGACTTTAGGGGGTCTGGTATGCTGGTAAAACTCTTTTTTGGGCCTCCAAAGGTTTCTTCATTTTTGCAGGCCTAAGATGCATTTTAAGGCCTTTTTTGGGCTGCCAACATTTTCTCATCTTTCAGGGGTGTAGGATGCATTATTTGTGGCAACATTATTTTTGGGAACTTTAGTGGTCTATGATGCGGGTTAATGCCTCTTTCAGGCTGCAAATGTTTTTGGGACAATCAGAGCTCTCTGACACAGTTTTTGGGCAGCCAACATTTCCCGGACTTTAAGGGGTCTAGTAAGCCTGTACACCCCTTTTTTGAGCCTCCAAAGTTTTCAACATTTATGCAGGCCTAAGATGCATTTAATGGCCTTTTTTTGGGCTGCTAACATATTCTGAACTTTCAGGGGTGTAGGATGCATTTTTCAGGCCATTAATATTTTTGGAAATTTCTGTGGTCTAGGATGCGGGTTAATGCCTCTTTTAGGCTGCAAATGTTTTTGAGACATTCAGAGCTCTCTAGCACAGTTTTGAGGCCACCAACAATTTTTGGAATTTAGGGGGTCTAGGATGCCTGTAAACCCCTTTTTTGGGCCTCCAAAGTTTTATACATTTTTGCAGGCCTAAGATACATTTTAAGGCCTTTTTCGAGCTGCCAACAATTTCTGAACTTTCAGGGGTGTAGGAGGCATTTTTCGTTCCAAAAATATTTTTGCGAATTTCAGTGGTCTAGGATGCAGGTTAATGCCCCTTTCAGGCTGCAACTGTTTTTGGGGCTTTCAGAGCTCTCTGACACTGTTTTTGGGCCACCAACATTTTCTGGACTTTAGGGGGTCTTGGATGCCTGTAAACCCCTTTTTTGGGCCTCCAAAGTTTTATACATTTTTGCAGGCCTAAGATGCATTTTAAGGCCTTTTTTGGGCTGTCAACATTTTCTGAACTTTCAGGCGTGTAGGATGCATTTTTCGGGCCATTAATATTTTTGGAAATTTCAGTGGTCTAGTATGCGGGTTAATGCCCCTTTCAGGCTGCAAATGTTTTTGGGACATTCAGAGCTCTCTGGCCTAGTTTTTGGGCCACCAACATTTTCTGGACTTTAGGGGGTCTAGGATGCCTGTAAACCCCTTTTTTGGGCCTCCAAAGTTTTCTACATTTTTGCAGGCCTAAGATGCATTTTAAGGCCTTTTTTGGGATGCCAACATTTTCTGATATTTCAGCGGTGTAGGGTTTAGTGGTCTAGGATGCGGGTTAATGTCTCTTTTAGGCTGCAAATGTTTTTGAGACATTCAGAGCTCTCTGACACAGTTTTTGGGCAACCAACATTTTCTGGACTTTAGGGGGTCTAGTATGCCTGTAAACCCCTTTTTTGGGCCTCCAAAACTTTTCTCCAATATTGCAGGCCTAAGATGCATTTTAAGGCCTTTTTTTGGGCTGCCAACATTTTCTGAACTTTCAGGGGTGTAGGATGCATTTTTCGGGGCATTAATATTTTTGGGAATTTCAGTGGTCTAGGATGCGGGTTAATGCCCCATTCAGGCTGCAAATGTTTTTGGGACATTCAGAGCTCTCTGGCCTAGTTTTTGGGCCACCAACATTTTCTGGACTTTAGGGGGTCTAGTATGCCTGTAAACCCCTTTTTTGGGCCTCCAAAGTTTTCTACATTTTTGCAGGCCTAAGATGCATTTTAAGGCCTTTTTTGGGCTGCCAACATTTTCTGATCTTTCAGGGGTGTAGGGTTTAGTGGTCTAGGATGCGAGTTAATGCCTCTTTTAGGCTGCAAATGTTTTTGAGACATTCAGAGCTCTCTGACACAGTTTTTAGGCCACCAACAATTTTTGGAATTTAGGGGGTCTAGGATGCCTGTAAAACCCTTTTTTGGGCCTCCAAAGTTTTCTACATTTTTGCAGGCCTAAAATGCATTTAAGGCCTTTTTTGGGCTGCCAACATTTTCTGAACTTTCAGGGGTGTAGGATGCATTTTTCATGCCAAAAATATTTTTGGGAATTTCAGTGGTCTAGGATGCGGGTTAATGCCTCTTTTAGGCTGCAAATGTTTTTGAGACATTCAGAGCTCTCTGACACAGTTTTTGGGCAACCAACATTTTCTGGACTTTAGGGGGTCTAGTATGCCTGTAACCCCTTTTTTGGGCCTCCAAAATCTTTCTACATTTTTGCAGGCCTAAGATGCATTCTAAGGCCTTTTTGGGCTGCTAACATATTCTGAACTTTCAGAAGTGTAGGATGCATTTTTCATTTAAAAAATATTGTTGGGAAATTCAGTGGTCTAGGATGCGGATTAATGCCCCTTTCAGGCTGCAAATGTTTTCGGGACATTCAGAGCTCTCTGGCAGTTTTCGGGCAACCAATATTTTCTGGACTTTAGGGAGGTATAGGTGTCTGTAAACCCATTTTTGGGCCTCCAAAGTTTTCTTCATTTTTGCAGGCCTAAGGTGAGTGTTAAGGCCTTTTTTGGGCTGCCAACATTTTCGGAACTTTCAGGGGTGTAGGATGCATTTTTCGTGCCATTATAATTTTTGGGAATTTCAGTGGTCTAGGATGCGGGTTAATGCCCCTTTCAGGCTGCAAATATCTTTGGGACATTCAGTCAGAGCTCTCTGGCAGTTTTTGGGCCACCAACATTTTCTGGACTTTAGGGGGTCTAGGATGCCTTTTTTGGGCCTCCAAAGTTTTATACATTTTTGCAGGCCTAAGATGCATTTTAAGGCCTTTTTCGAGCTGCCAACAATTTCTGAACTTTCAGGGGTGTAGGAGGCATTTTTCGTTCCAAAAATATTTTTGCGAATTTCAGTGGTGTAGGATGCAGGTTAATGCCCCTTTCAGGCTGCAACTGTTTTTGGGACTTTCAGAGCTCTCTGACACTGTTTTTGGGCCACCAACATTTTCTGGACTTTAGGGGGTCTTGGATGCCTGTAAACCCCTTTTTTAGGCCTCCAAAGTTTTCTACATTTTTGCAGGCCTAAGATGCATTTTAAGGCCTTTTTTGGGCTGCCAACAATTTCTGAACTTTCAGGGGTGTAGGACGCATTTTTCGTGCCAAAAATATTTTTGCGAATTTCAGTGGTCTAGGATGCAGGTTAATAATGCCCCTTTCAGGCTGCAACTGTTTTTGGGACTTTCAGAGCTCTCTGACACTGTTTTTGGGCCACCAACATTTTCTGGACTTTAGGGGGTCTAGGATGCCTGTAAACCCCTTTTTTGGGCCTCCAAAGATTTCTAGATTTTTGCAGGCCTAAGATGCATTTTAAGGCCTTTTTTGGGCTGCCAACATTTTCTGAACTTTCAGGGGTGTAGGATGCATTTTTCAGGCCATTAATATTTTTGGAAATTTCAGTGGTCTAGGATGCGGGTTAATGCCCCTTTCAGGCTGGAACTGTTTTTGGGACTTTCAGAGCTCTCTGACACTGTTTTTGGGCCACCAACATTTTCTGGACTTTAGGGGGTCTAGGATGCCTGTAAACCCCTTTTTTGGGCCTCCAAAGTTTTCTACATTTTTGCAGGCCTAAGATGCATTCTAAGGCCTTTTTGGGCTGCTAACATTTTCTGAACTTTCAGGGGTGTAGGATGCATTTTTCAGGCCATTAATATTTTTGGAAATTTCAGTGGTCTAGGATGCGGGCTAATGCCCCTTTCAGGCTGCAAATGTTTCTGGGACATTCACAGCTCTCTGCCCTAGTTTTTGGGCCACCAACATTTTCTGGACTTTAGGGGGTCTAGGATGCTTGTAAACCCTTTTTTTGGGCCTCCAAAATTTGCCTAAGATGCATTTTAAGGCCTTTTTTGGGCTGTCAACATTTTCTGAACTTTCAGGCGTGTAGGATGCATTTTTCGGGCCATTAATATTTTTGGAAATGTCAGTGGTCTAGGATGCGGGTTAATGCCTCTTACAGGCTGCAAATGTTTTTGAGACATTCAGAGTTCTCTGACACTGTTTTTGGGCAGCCAACATTTTCCGGACTTTAAGGGGTCTAGTATGCCTGTACACCCCTTTTTTGGGCCTCCAAAGTTTTCAACATTTATGCAGGCCTAAGACGCATTTTAAGGCCTTTTTTGGGCTGCCAACATTTTCTGAACTTTCAGGGGTGTAGGATGCATTTTTCATGTAAAAAATATTGTTGGGAAATTCATTCGTCTAGGATGCGGATTAATGCCCCTTTCAGGCTGCAAATGTTTTCGGGACATTCAGAGCTCTGGCAGTTTTCGGGCAACCAATATTTTCTGGACTTTAGGGAGGTATAGGTGTCTGTAAACCCATTTTTGGGCCTCCAAAGTTTTCAACATTTTTGCAGGCCTAAGATGCATTTTAAGGCCTTTTTTGGGCTGCCAACATTTTCTGAACTTTCAGCGGTGTACGATGCATTTTTCGGGCCATTAATATTTTTGGAAATTTCAGTGGTCTAGGATGCGGGCTAATGCCCCTTTCAGGCTGCAAATGTTTCTGGGACATTCACAGCTCTCTGCCCTAGTTTTTGGGCCACCAACATTTTCTGGACTTTAGGGGGTCTAGGATGCTTGTAAACCCTTTTTTTGGGCCTCCAAAATTTTTCTACATTTTTGCAGGCCTAAGATGCATTTTAAGGCCTTTTTTGGGCTGCCAACATTTTCTGAACTTTCAGGCGTGTAGGATGCATTTTTCGGGCCATTAATATTTTTGGAAATGTCAGTGGTCTAGGATGCAGGTTAATGCCTCTTACAGGCTGCAAATGTTTTTGAGACATTCAGAGTTCTCTGACACTGTTTTTGGGCAGCCAACATTTTCCGGACTTTAAGGGGTCTAGTATGCCTGTACACCCCTTTTTTGGGCCTCCAAAGTTTTCAACTTTTATGCAGGCCTAAGACGCATTTTAAGGCCTTTTTTGGGCTGCCAACATTTTCTGAACTTTCAGGGGTGTAGGATGCATTTTTCATGCCAAAAATATTTTTGGGAATTTCAGTGGTCTAGGATGCAGGTTAATGCCTCTTTCAGGCTGCAACTGTTTTTGGGACTTTGAGAGCTCTCTGACACTGTTTTTGGGCAACCAACATTTTCTGGACTTTAGGGGGTCTAGGATGCCTTTAAACCCCTTTTTTGGGCCTCCAAAGTTTCAGGATATTTGCAGGCCTAAGATGCATTTTAAGGCCTTTTTTGAGCTGCCAACATTTGTGAACTTTCAGGGGTGTCGGATGCATTATTTGTGCCAAAATTATTTGTGGGAATTGTAGTGGTCTAGGATGCGGGTTAATGCCTCTTTTAGGCTGCAAATGTTTTTGGGACATTCAGAGCTCTCTGGCAGTTTTCGGGCCACCTACATTTTCTGGACTTTAGGAGGTCTAGGATGCCTTTAAACCCCTTTTTTGGGCCTCCAAAGTTTCAAGATATTTGCAGGCCTAAGATGCATTTTAAGGCCTTTTTTGGGCTGCCAACATTTTCTGAACTTTCAGGGGTGTAGGATGCATTTTTCATGCTAAAAATATTTTTGGGAATTTCAGTGGTCTAGGATGCGGGTTAATGCCCCTTTCAGGCTCCAAGTATCTTTGGGACATTCAGAGGTATCTGGCACAGTTTTTAGGCCACCAACAATTTTTGGACTTTAGGGGTCTAGGATGCCTGTAAACCCCTTTTTTGGGACTCCAAAGATTTCAAGATTTTTGAATGCGGAAAATGCATTTTAAGGCCTTTATTGGGCCGCCAACATTTTTTGATCTTTCAGGGGTGTAGGATGCATTATTTGTGCCAAAATTATTTTTGGGAATTTCAGTGGTCTACGATGCAGGTTAATGCCCCTTTCAAGCTGCAACTGTTTTTGGGACTTTCAGAGCTCCCTGACACTGTTTTTAGGCCACCAACATTTTCTGGACTTTAGGGGGTCTAGGATGCTGGTAAAACTCTTTTTTTGGCCTCCAAAGTTTTCTTCATTTTTGCAGGCCTAAGATGCATTTTAAGGCCTTTTTTGGGCTGCCAACATTTTCTCATCTTTCAGGGGTGTAGGATGCATTATTTGTGGCAAAATTATTTTTGGGAACTTTAGTGGTCTATGATGCGGGTTAATGCCTCTTTCAGGCTGCAAATGTTTTTGAGACAATCAGAGCTCTCTGACACAGTTTTTGGGCAGCCAACATTTCCCGGACTTTAAGGGGTCTAGTAAGCCTGTACACCCCTTTTTTGAGCCTCCAAAGTTTTCAACATTTATGCAGGCCTAAGATGCATTTAATGGCCTTTTTTGGGCTGCTAACATATTCTGAACTTTCAGGGGTGTAGGATGCATTTTTCAGGCCATTAATATTTTTGGAAATTTCTGTGGTCTAGGATGCGGGTTAATGCCTCTTTTAGGCTGCAAATGTTTTTGAGACATTCAGAGCTCTCTGACACAGTTTTTGGGCAACCAACATTTTCTGGACTTTAGGGGGTCTAGTATGCCTGTAACCCCTTTTTTGGGCCTCCAAAACCTTTCTACATTTTTGCAGGCCTAAGATGCATTCTAAGGCCTTTTTGGGCTGCTAACATATTCTGAACTTTCAGAAGTGTAGGATGCATTTTTCATTTAAAAAATATTGTTGGGAAATTCAGTGGTCTAGGATGCGGATTAATGCCCCTTTCAGGCTGCAAATGTTTTCGGGACATTCAGAGCTCTCTGGCAGTTTTCGGGCAACCAATATTTTCTGGACTTTAGGGAGGTATAGGTGTCTGTAAACCCATTTTTTGGCCTCCAAAGTTTTCTTCATTTTTGCAGGCCTAAGGTGCATGTTAAGGCCTTTTTTGGGCTGCCAACATTTTCGGAACTTTCAGGGGTGTAGGATGCATTTTTCGTGCCATTATTATTTTTGGGAATTTCAGTGGTCTAGGATGCGGGTTAATGCCCCTTTCAGGCTGCAAATATCTTTGGGACATTCAGTCAGAGCTCTCTGGCAGTTTTTGGGCCACCAACATTTTCTGGACTTTAGGGGGTCTAGGATGCCTGTAGACCCCTTTTTTGGGCCTCCAAAGTTTTATACATTTTTGCAGGCCTAAGATGCATTTTAAGGCCTTTTTCGAGCTGCCAACAATTTCTGAACTTTCAGGGGTGTAGGAGGCATTTTTCGTTCCAAAAATATTTTTGCGAATTTCAGTGGTGTAGGATGCAGGTTAATGCCCCTTTCAGGCTGCAACTGTTTTTGGGACTTTCAGAGCTCTCTGACACTGTTTTTGGGCCACCAACATTTTCTGGACTTTAGGGGGTCTAGGATGCCTGTAAACCCCTTTTTTGGGCCTCCAAAGTTTTCTAGATTTTTGCAGGCCTAAGATGCATTTTAAGGCCTTTTTTGGGCTGCCAACATTTTCTGAACTTTCAGGGGTGTAGGATGCATTTTTCAGGCCATTAATATTTTTGGAAATTTCAGTGGTCTAGGATGCGGGTTAATGCCCCTTTCAGGCTGGAACTGTTTTTGGGACTTTCAGAGCTCTCTGACACTGTTTTTGGGCCACCAACATTTTCTGTCTTTAGGGGGTCTAGGATGCCTGTAAACCCCTTTTTTGGGCCTCCAAAGTTTTCTACATTTTTGCAGGCCTAAGATGCATTCTAAGGCCTTTTTGGGCTGCTAACATATTCTGAACTTTCAGAAGTGTAGGATGCATTTTTCATGTAAAAAATATTGTTGGGAAATTCAGTGGTCTAGGATGCGGGTTAATGCCTCTTTTAGGCTGCAAATGTTTTTGAGACATTCAGAGCTCTCTGACACAGTTTTTGGGCAACCAACATTTTCTGGACTTTAGGGGGTCTAGTATGCCTGTAACCCCTTTTTTGGGCCTCCAAAATCTTTCTACATTTTTGCAGGCCTAAGATGCATTCTAAGGCCTTTTTTGGGCTGCCAACATTTTCTGAACTTTCAAGGGTGTAGGATGCATTTTTCATGCCAAAAATATTTTTGGGAATTTCAGTGGTCTAGGATGCAGGTTAATGCCCCTTTCAGGCTGCAACTGTTTTTGGGACTTTGAGAGCTCTCTGACACTGTTTTTGGGCAACCAACATTTTCTGGACTTTAGGGGGTCTAGGATGCCTTTAAACCCCTTTTTTGGGCCTCCAAAGTTTTCTACATTTTTGCAGGCCTAAGATGCATTTTAAGGCCTTTTTTGGGATGCCAACATTTTCTGATATTTCAGCGGTGTAGGGTTTAGTGGTCTAGGATGCGGGTTAATGTCTCTTTTAGGCTGCAAATGTTTTTGAGACATTCAGAGCTCTCTGACACAGTTTTTGGGCAACCAACATTTTCTGGACTTTAGGGGGTCTAGTATGCCTGTAAACCCCTTTTTTGGGCCTCCAA
The DNA here is from genome assembly GCF_040938575.1 of Ambystoma mexicanum. Lineage (NCBI taxonomy): Eukaryota > Metazoa > Chordata > Amphibia > Caudata > Ambystomatidae > Ambystoma > Ambystoma mexicanum. The sequence goes on from NC_090938.1 coordinate 59,455,873, forward strand.
AACCTTTCTCCAATATTGCAGGCCTAAGATGCATTTTAAGGCCTTTTTTGGGCTGCCAACATTTTCTGAACTTTCAGGGGTGTAGGATGCATTTTTCGGGGCATTAATATTTTTGGGAATTTCAGTGGTCTAGGATGCGGGTTAATGCCCCATTCAGGCTGCAAATGTTTTTGGGACATTCAGAGCTCTCTGGCCTAGTTTTTGGGCCACCAACATTTTCTGGACTTTAGGGGGTCTAGTATGCCTGTAAACCCCTTTTTTGGGCCTCCAAAGTTTTCTACATTTTTGCAGGCCTAAGATGCATTTTAAGGCCTTTTTTGGGCTGCCAACATTTTCTGATCTTTCAGGGGTGTAGGGTTTAGTGGTCTAGGATGCGAGTTAATGCCTCTTTTAGGCTGCAAATGTTTTTGAGACATTCAGAGCTCTCTGACACAGTTTTTAGGCCACCAACAATTTTTGGAATTTAGGGGGTCTAGGATGCCTGTAAAACCCTTTTTTGGGCCTCCAAAGTTTTCTACATTTTTGCAGGCCTAAAATGCATTTAAGGCCTTTTTTGGGCTGCCAACATTTTCTGAACTTTCAGGGGTGTAGGATGCATTTTTCATGCCAAAAATATTTTTGGGAATTTCAGTGGTCTAGGATGTGGGTTAATGCCTCTTTTAGGCTGCAAATGTTTTTGAGACATTCAGAGCTCTCTGACACAGTTTTTGGGCAACCAACATTTTCTGGACTTTAGGGGGTCTAGTATGCCTGTAACCCCTTTTTTGGGCCTCCAAAATCTTTCTACATTTTTGCAGGCCTAAGATGCATTCTAAGGCCTTTTTGGGCTGCTAACATATTCTGAACTTTCAGAAGTGTAGGATGCATTTTTCATTTAAAAAATATTGTTGGGAAATTCAGTGGTCTAGGATGCGGATTAATGCCCCTTTCAGGCTGCAAATGTTTTCGGGACATTCAGAGCTCTCTGGCAGTTTTCGGGCAACCAATATTTTCTGGACTTTAGGGAGGTGGCCTCCAAAGTTTTCTTCATTTTTACAGGCCTAAGGTGCATGTTAAGGCCTTTGTTGGGCTGCCAACATTTTCGGAACTTTCAGGGGTGTAGGATGCATTTTTCTTGCCATTATTATTTTTGGGAATTTCAGTGGTGTAGGATGCAGGTTAATGCCCCTTTCAGGCTGCAACTGTTTTTGGGACTTTCAGAGCTCTCTGACACTGTTTTTGGGCCACCAACATTTTCTGGACTTTAGGGGGTCTTGGATGCCTGTAAACCCCTTTTTTAGGCCTCCAAAGTTTTCTACATTTTTGCAGGCCTAAGATGCATTTTAAGGCCTTTTTTGGGCTGCCAACAATTTCTGAACTTTCAGGGGTGTAGGACGCATTTTTCGTGCCAAAAATATTTTTGCGAATTTCAGTGGTCTAGGATGCAGGTTAATAATGCCCCTTTCAGGCTGCAACTGTTTTTGGGACTTTCAGAGCTCTCTGACACTGTTTTTGGGCCACCAACATTTTCTGGACTTTAGGGGGTCTAGGATGCCTGTAAACCCCTTTTTTGGGCCTCCAAAGATTTCTAGATTTTTGCAGGCCTAAGATGCATTTTAAGGCCTTTTTTGGGCTGCCAACATTTTCTGAACTTTCAGGGGTGTAGGATGCATTTTTCAGGCCATTAATATTTTTGGAAATTTCAGTGGTCTAGGATGCGGGTTAATGCCCCTTTCAGGCTGGAACTGTTTTTGGGACTTTCAGAGCTCTCTGACACTGTTTTTGGGCCACCAACATTTTCTGGACTTTAGGGGGTCTAGGATGCCTGTAAACCCCTTTTTTGGGCCTCCAATGTTTTCTACATTTTTGCAGGCCTAAGATGCATTCTAATGCCTTTTTGGGCTGCTAACATATTCTGAACTTTCAGAAGTGTAGGATGCATTTTTCATGTAAAAAATATTGTTGGGAATTTCAGTGGTCTAGGATGCGGATTAATGCCCCTTTCAGGCTGCAAATGTTTTCGGGACATTCAGAGCTCTCTGGCAGTTTTCGGGCAACCAATATTTTCTGGACTTTAGGGAGGTATAGGTGTCTGTAAACCGATTTTTGGGCCTCCAAAGTTTTCAACATTTTTGCAGGCCTAAGATGCATTTTAAGGCCTTTTTTGGGCTGCCAACATTTTCTGAACTTTCAGCGGTGTACGATGCATTTTTCGGGCCATTAATATTTTTGGAAATTTCAGTGGTCTAGGATGCGGGCTAATGCCCCTTTCAGGCTGCAAATGTTTCTGGGACATTCACAGCTCTCTGCCCTAGTTTTTGGGCCACCAACATTTTCTGGACTTTAGGGGGTCTAGGATGCCTGTAAACCCCTTTTTTGGGCCTCCAAAGTTTTCTACATTTTTGCAGGCCTAAGATGCATTTTAAGGCCTTTTTTGGGATGCCAACATTTTCTGATATTTCAGCGGTGTAGGGTTTAGTGGTCTAGGATGCGGGTTAATGTCTCTTTTAGGCTGCAAATGTTTTTGAGACATTCAGAGCTCTCTGACACAGTTTTTGGGCAACCAACATTTTCTGGACTTTAGGGGGTCTAGTATGCCTGTAAACCCCTTTTTTGGGCCTCCAAAACTTTTCTCCAATATTGCAGGCCTAAGATGCATTTTAAGGCCTTTTTTTGGGCTGCCAACATTTTCTGAACTTTCAGGGGTGTAGGATGCATTTTTCGGGGCATTAATATTTTTGGGAATTTCAGTGGTCTAGGATGCGGGTTAATGCCCCATTCAGGCTGCAAATGTTTTTGGGACATTCAGAGCTCTCTGGCCTAGTTTTTGGGCCACCAACATTTTCTGGACTTTAGGGGGTCTAGTATGCCTGTAAACCCCTTTTTTGGGCCTCCAAAGTTTTCTACATTTTTGCAGGCCTAAGATGCATTTTAAGGCCTTTTTTGGGCTGCCAACATTTTCTGATCTTTCAGGGGTGTAGGGTTTAGTGGTCTAGGATGCGAGTTAATGCCTCTTTTAGGCTGCAAATGTTTTTGAGACATTCAGAGCTCTCTGACACAGTTTTTAGGCCACCAACAATTTTTGGAATTTAGGGGGTCTAGGATGCCTGTAAAACCCTTTTTTGGGCCTCCAAAGTTTTCTACATTTTTGCAGGCCTAAAATGCATTTAAGGCCTTTTTTGGGCTGCCAACATTTTCTGAACTTTCAGGGGTGTAGGATGCATTTTTCATGCCAAAAATATTTTTGGGAATTTCAGTGGTCTAGGATGCGGGTTAATGCCTCTTTTAGGCTGCAAATGTTTTTGAGACATTCAGAGCTCTCTGACACAGTTTTTGGGCAACCAACATTTTCTGGACTTTAGGGGGTCTAGTATGCCTGTAACCCCTTTTTTGGGCCTCCAAAATCTTTCTACATTTTTGCAGGCCTAAGATGCATTCTAAGGCCTTTTTGGGCTGCTAACATATTCTGAACTTTCAGAAGTGTAGGATGCATTTTTCATTTAAAAAATATTGTTGGGAAATTCAGTGGTCTAGGATGCGGATTAATGCCCCTTTCAGGCTGCAAATGTTTTCGGGACATTCAGAGCTCTCTGGCAGTTTTCGGGCAACCAATATTTTCTGGACTTTAGGGAGGTATAGGTGTCTGTAAACCCATTTTTGGGCCTCCAAAGTTTTCTTCATTTTTGCAGGCCTAAGGTGAGTGTTAAGGCCTTTTTTGGGCTGCCAACATTTTCGGAACTTTCAGGGGTGTAGGATGCATTTTTCGTGCCATTATAATTTTTGGGAATTTCAGTGGTCTAGGATGCGGGTTAATGCCCTTTCAGGCTGCAAATATCTTTGGGACATTCAGTCAGAGCTCTCTGGCAGTTTTTGGGCCACCAACATTTTCTGGACTTTAGGGGGTCTAGGATGCCTTTTTTGGGCCTCCAAAGTTTTATACATTTTTGCAGGCCTAAGATGCATTTTAAGGCCTTTTTCGAGCTGCCAACAATTTCTGAACTTTCAGGGGTGTAGGAGGCATTTTTCGTTCCAAAAATATTTTTGCGAATTTCAGTGGTGTAGGATGCAGGTTAATGCCCCTTTCAGGCTGCAACTGTTTTTGGGACTTTCAGAGCTCTCTGACACTGTTTTTGGGCCACCAACATTTTCTGGACTTTAGGGGGTCTTGGATGCCTGTAAACCCCTTTTTTAGGCCTCCAAAGTTTTCTACATTTTTGCAGGCCTAAGATGCATTTTAAGGCCTTTTTTGGGCTGCCAACAATTTCTGAACTTTCAGGGGTGTAGGACGCATTTTTCGTGCCAAAAATATTTTTGCGAATTTCAGTGGTCTAGGATGCAGGTTAATAATGCCCCTTTCAGGCTGCAACTGTTTTTGGGACTTTCAGAGCTCTCTGACACTGTTTTTGGGCCACCAACATTTTCTGGACTTTAGGGGGTCTAGGATGCCTGTAAACCCCTTTTTTGGGCCTCCAAAGATTTCTAGATTTTTGCAGGCCTAAGATGCATTTTAAGGCCTTTTTTGGGCTGCCAACATTTTCTGAACTTTCAGGGGTGTAGGATGCATTTTTCAGGCCATTAATATTTTTGGAAATTTCAGTGGTCTAGGATGCGGGTTAATGCCCCTTTCAGGCTGGAACTGTTTTTGGGACTTTCAGAGCTCTCTGACACTGTTTTTGGGCCACCAACATTTTCTGGACTTTAGGGGGTCTAGGATGCCTGTAAACCCCTTTTTTGGGCCTCCAAAGTTTTCTACATTTTTGCAGGCCTAAGATGCATTCTAAGGCCTTTTTGGGCTGCTAACATTTTCTGAACTTTCAGGGGTGTAGGATGCATTTTTCAGGCCATTAATATTTTTGGAAATTTCAGTGGTCTAGGATGCGGGCTAATGCCCCTTTCAGGCTGCAAATGTTTCTGGGACATTCACAGCTCTCTGCCCTAGTTTTTGGGCCACCAACATTTTCTGGACTTTAGGGGGTCTAGGATGCTTGTAAACCCTTTTTTTGGGCCTCCAAAATTTGCCTAAGATGCATTTTAAGGCCTTTTTTGGGCTGTCAACATTTTCTGAACTTTCAGGCGTGTAGGATGCATTTTTCGGGCCATTAATATTTTTGGAAATGTCAGTGGTCTAGGATGCGGGTTAATGCCTCTTACAGGCTGCAAATGTTTTTGAGACATTCAGAGTTCTCTGACACTGTTTTTGGGCAGCCAACATTTTCCGGACTTTAAGGGGTCTAGTATGCCTGTACACCCCTTTTTTGGGCCTCCAAAGTTTTCAACATTTATGCAGGCCTAAGACGCATTTTAAGGCCTTTTTTGGGCTGCCAACATTTTCTGAACTTTCAGGGGTGTAGGATGCATTTTTCATGTAAAAAATATTGTTGGGAAATTCATTCGTCTAGGATGCGGATTAATGCCCCTTTCAGGCTGCAAATGTTTTCGGGACATTCAGAGCTCTGGCAGTTTTCGGGCAACCAATATTTTCTGGACTTTAGGGAGGTATAGGTGTCTGTAAACCCATTTTTGGGCCTCCAAAGATTTCTAGATTTTTGCAGGCCTAAGATGCATTTTAAGGCCTTTTTTGGGCTGCCAACATTTTCTGAACTTTCAGGGGTGTAGGATGCATTTTTCAGGCCATTAATATTTTTGGAAATTTCAGTGGTCTAGGATGCGGGTTAATGCCCCTTTCAGGCTGGAACTGTTTTTGGGACTTTCAGAGCTCTCTGACACTGTTTTTGGGCCACCAACATTTTCTGGACTTTAGGGGGTCTAGGATGCCTGTAAACCCCTTTTTTGGGCCTCCAAAGATTTCTAGATTTTTGCAGGCCTAAGATGCATTTTAAGGCCTTTTTTGGGCTGCCAACATTTTCTGAACTTTCAGGGGTGTAGGATGCATTTTTCAGGCCATTAATATTTTTGGAAATTTCAGTGGTCTAGGATGCGGGTTAATGCCCCTTTCAGGCTGGAACTGTTTTTGGGACTTTCAGAGCTCTCTGACACTGTTTTTGGGCCACCAACATTTTCTGGACTTTAGGGGGTCTAGGATGCCTGTAAACCCCTTTTTTGGGCCTCCAAAGTTTTCTACATTTTTGCAGGCCTAAGATGCATTCTAAGGCCTTTTTGGGCTGCTAACATTTTCTGAACTTTCAGGGGTGTAGGATGCATTTTTCAGGCCATTAATATTTTTGGAAATTTCAGTGGTCTAGGATGCGGGCTAATGCCCCTTTCAGGCTGCAAATGTTTCTGGGACATTCACAGCTCTCTGCCCTAGTTTTTGGGCCACCAACATTTTCTGGACTTTAGGGGGTCTAGGATGCTTGTAAACCCTTTTTTGGGCCTCCAAAATTTGCCTAAGATGCATTTTAAGGCCTTTTTTGGGCTGTCAACATTTTCTGAACTTTCAGGCGTGTAGGATGCATTTTTCGGGCCATTAATATTTTTGGAAATGTCAGTGGTCTAGGATGCGGGTTAATGCCTCTTACAGGCTGCAAATGTTTTTGAGACATTCAGAGTTCTCTGACACTGTTTTTGGGCAGCCAACATTTTCCGGACTTTAAGGGGTCTAGTATGCCTGTACACCCCTTTTTTGGGCCTCCAAAGTTTTCAACATTTATGCAGGCCTAAGACGCATTTTAAGGCCTTTTTTGGGCTGCCAACATTTTCTGAACTTTCAGGGGTGTAGGATGCATTTTTCATGTAAAAAATATTGTTGGGAAATTCATTCGTCTAGGATGCGGATTAATGCCCCTTTCAGGCTGCAAATGTTTTCGGGACATTCAGAGCTCTGGCAGTTTTCGGGCAACCAATATTTTCTGGACTTTAGGGAGGTATAGGTGTCTGTAAACCCATTTTTGGGCCTCCAAAGTTTTCAACATTTTTGCAGGCCTAAGATGCATTTTAAGGCCTTTTTTGGGCTGCCAACATTTTCTGAACTTTCAGCGGTGTACGATGCATTTTTCGGGCCATTAATATTTTTGGAAATTTCAGTGGTCTAGGATGCGGGCTAATGCCCCTTTCAGGCTGCAAATGTTTCTGGGACATTCACAGCTCTCTGCCCTAGTTTTTGGGCCACCAACATTTTCTGGACTTTAGGGGGTCTAGGATGCTTGTAAACCCTTTTTTTGGGCCTCCAAAATTTTTCTACATTTTTGCAGGCCTAAGATGCATTTTAAGGCCTTTTTTGGGCTGCCAACATTTTCTGAACTTTCAGGCGTGTAGGATGCATTTTTCGGGCCATTAATATTTTTGGAAATGTCAGTGGTCTAGGATGCAGGTTAATGCCTCTTACAGGCTGCAAATGTTTTTGAGACATTCAGAGTTCTCTGACACTGTTTTTGGGCAGCCAACATTTTCCGGACTTTAAGGGGTCTAGTATGCCTGTACACCCCTTTTTTGGGCCTCCAAAGTTTTCAACATTTATGCAGGCCTAAGACGCATTTTAAGGCCTTTTTTGGGCTGCCAACATTTTCTGAACTTTCAGGGGTGTAGGATGCATTTTTCATGCCAAAAATATTTTTGGGAATTTCAGTGGTCTAGGATGCAGGTTAATGCCTCTTTCAGGCTGCAACTGTTTTTGGGACTTTGAGAGCTCTCTGACACTGTTTTTGGGCAACCAACATTTTCTGGACTTTAGGGGGTCTAGGATGCCTTTAAACCCCTTTTTTGGGCCTCCAAAGTTTCAGGATATTTGCAGGCCTAAGATGCATTTTAAGGCCTTTTTTGAGCTGCCAACATTTGTGAACTTTCAGGGGTGTCGGATGCATTATTTGTGCCAAAATTATTTGTGGGAATTGTAGTGGTCTAGGATGCGGGTTAATGCCTCTTTTAGGCTGCAAATGTTTTTGGGACATTCAGAGCTCTCTGGCAGTTTTCGGGCCACCTACATTTTCTGGACTTTAGGAGGTCTAGGATGCCTTTAAACCCCTTTTTTGGGCCTCCAAAGTTTCAAGATATTTGCAGGCCTAAGATGCATTTTAAGGCCTTTTTTGGGCTGCCAACATTTTCTGAACTTTCAGGGGTGTAGGATGCATTTTTCATGCTAAAAATATTTTTGGGAATTTCAGTGGTCTAGGATGCGGGTTAATGCCCCTTTCAGGCTCCAAGTATCTTTGGGACATTCAGAGGTATCTGGCACAGTTTTTAGGCCACCAACAATTTTTGGACTTTAGGGGTCTAGGATGCCTGTAAACCCCTTTTTTGGGACTCCAAAGATTTCAAGATTTTTGAATGCGGAAAATGCATTTTAAGGCCTTTATTGGGCCGCCAACATTTTTTGATCTTTCAGGGGTGTAGGATGCATTATTTGTGCCAAAATTATTTTTGGGAATTTCAGTGGTCTACGATGCAGGTTAATGCCCCTTTCAAGCTGCAACTGTTTTTGGGACTTTCAGAGCTCCCTGACACTGTTTTTAGGCCACCAACATTTTCTGGACTTTAGGGGGTCTAGGATGCTGGTAAAACTCTTTTTTTGGCCTCCAAAGTTTTCTTCATTTTTGCAGGCCTAAGATGCATTTTAAGGCCTTTTTTGGGCTGCCAACATTTTCTCATCTTTCAGGGGTGTAGGATGCATTATTTGTGGCAAAATTATTTTTGGGAACTTTAGTGGTCTATGATGCGGGTTAATGCCTCTTTCAGGCTGCAAATGTTTTTGAGACAATCAGAGCTCTCTGACACAGTTTTTGGACAGCCAACATTTCCCGGACTTTAAGGGGTCTAGTAAGCCTGTACACCCCTTTTTTGAGCCTCCAAAGTTTTCAACATTTATGCAGGCCTAAGATGCATTTAATGGCCTTTTTTGGGCTGCTAACATATTCTGAACTTTCAGGGGTGTAGGATGCATTTTTCAGGCCATTAATATTTTTGGAAATTTCTGTGGTCTAGGATGCGGGTTAATGCCTCTTTTAGGCTGCAAATGTTTTTGAGACATTCAGAGCTCTCTGACACAGTTTTTGGGCAACCAACATTTTCTGGACTTTAGGGGGTCTAGTATGCCTGTAACCCCTTTTTTGGGCCTCCAAAATCTTTCTACATTTTTGCAGGCCTAAGATGCATTCTAAGGCCTTTTTGGGCTGCTAACATATTCTGAACTTTCAGAAGTGTAGGATGCATTTTTCATTTAAAAAATATTGTTGGGAAATTCAGTGGTCTAGGATGCGGATTAATGCCCCTTTCAGGCTGCAAATGTTTTCGGGACATTCAGAGCTCTCTGGCAGTTTTCGGGCAACCAATATTTTCTGGACTTTAGGGAGGTATAGGTGTCTGTAAACCCATTTTTTGGCCTCCAAAGTTTTCTTCATTTTTGCAGGCCTAAGGTGCATGTTAAGGCCTTTTTTGGGCTGCCAACATTTTCGGAACTTTCAGGGGTGTAGGATGCATTTTTCGTGCCATTATTATTTTTGGGAATTTCAGTGGTCTAGGATGCGGGTTAATGCCCCTTTCAGGCTGCAAATATCTTTGGGACATTCAGTCAGAGCTCTCTGGCAGTTTTTGGGCCACCAACATTTTCTGGACTTTAGGGGGTCTAGGATGCCTGTAGACCCCTTTTTTGGGCCTCCAAAGTTTTATACATTTTTGCAGGCCTAAGATGCATTTTAAGGCCTTTTTCGAGCTGCCAACAATTTCTGAACTTTCAGGGGTGTAGGAGGCATTTTTCGTTCCAAAAATATTTTTGCGAATTTCAGTGGTGTAGGATGCAGGTTAATGCCCCTTTCAGGCTGCAACTGTTTTTGGGACTTTCAGAGCTCTCTGACACTGTTTTTGGGCCACCAACATTTTCTGGACTTTAGGGGGTCTAGGATGCCTGTAAACCCCTTTTTTGGGCCTCCAAAGTTTTCTAGATTTTTGCAGGCCTAAGATGCATTTTAAGGCCTTTTTTGGGCTGCCAACATTTTCTGAACTTTCAGGGGTGTAGGATGCATTTTTCAGGCCATTAATATTTTTGGAAATTTCAGTGGTCTAGGATGCGGGTTAATGCCCCTTTCAGGCTGGAACTGTTTTTGGGACTTTCAGAGCTCTCTGACACTGTTTTTGGGCCACCAACATTTTCTGTCTTTAGGGGGTCTAGGATGCCTGTAAACCCCTTTTTTGGGCCTCCAAAGTTTTCTACATTTTTGCAGGCCTAAGATGCATTCTAAGGCCTTTTTGGGCTGCTAACATATTCTGAACTTTCAGAAGTGTAGGATGCATTTTTCATGTAAAAAATATTGTTGGGAAATTCAGTGGTCTAGGATGCGGGTTAATGCCTCTTTTAGGCTGCAAATGTTTTTGAGACATTCAGAGCTCTCTGACACAGTTTTTGGGCAACCAACATTTTCTGGACTTTAGGGGGTCTAGTATGCCTGTAACCCCTTTTTTGGGCCTCCAAAATCTTTCTACATTTTTGCAGGCCTAAGATGCATTCTAAGGCCTTTTTTGGGCTGCCAACATTTTCTGAACTTTCAAGGGTGTAGGATGCATTTTTCATGCCAAAAATATTTTTGGGAATTTCAGTGGTCTAGGATGCAGGTTAATGCCCCTTTCAGGCTGCAACTGTTTTTGGGACTTTGAGAGCTCTCTGACACTGTTTTTGGGCAACCAACATTTTCTGGACTTTAGGGGGTCTAGGATGCCTTTAAACCCCTTTTTTGGGCCTCCAAAGTTTTCTACATTTTTGCAGGCCTAAGATGCATTTTAAGGCCTTTTTTGGGATGCCAACATTTTCTGATATTTCAGCGGTGTAGGGTTTAGTGGTCTAGGATGCGGGTTAATGTCTCTTTTAGGCTGCAAATGTTTTTGAGACATTCAGAGCTCTCTGACACAGTTTTTGGGCAACCAACATTTTCTGGACTTTAGGGGGTCTAGTATGCCTGTAAACCCCTTTTTTGGGCCTCCAAAACTTTTCTCCAATATTGCAGGCCTAAGATGCATTTTAAGGCCTTTTTTGGGCTGCCAACATTTTCTGAACTTTCAGGGGTGTAGGATGCATTTTTCGGGGCATTAATATTTTTGGGAATTTCAGTGGTCTAGGATGCGGGTTAATGCCCCATTCAGGCTGCAAATGTTTTTGGGACATTCAGAGCTCTCTGGCCTAGTTTTTGGGCCACCAACATTTTCTGGACTTTAGGGGGTCTAGTATGCCTGTAAACCCCTTTTTTGGGCCTCCAAAGTTTTCTACATTTTTGCAGGCCTAAGATGCATTTTAAGGCCTTTTTTGGGCTGCCAACATTTTCTGATCTTTCAGGGGTGTAGGGTTTAGTGGTCTAGGATGCGAGTTAATGCCTCTTTTAGGCTGCAAATGTTTTTGAGACATTCAGAGCTCTCTGACACAGTTTTTAGGCCACCAACAATTTTTGGAATTTAGGGGGTCTAGGATGCCTGTAAAACCCTTTTTTGGGCCTCCAAAGTTTTCTACATTTTTGCAGGCCTAAAATGCATTTAAGGCCTTTTTTGGGCTGCCAACATTTTCTGAACTTTCAGGGGTGTAGGATGCATTTTTCATGCCAAAAATATTTTTGGGAATTTCAGTGGTCTAGGATGCGGGTTAATGCCTCTTTTAGGCTGCAAATGTTTTTGAGACATTCAGAGCTCTCTGACACAGTTTTTGGGCAACCAACATTTTCTGGACTTTAGGGGGTCTAGTATGCCTGTAACCCCTTTTTTGGGCCTCCAAAATCTTTCTACATTTTTGCAGGCCTAAGATGCATTCTAAGGCCTTTTTGGGCTGCTAACATATTCTGAACTTTCAGAAGTGTAGGATGCATTTTTCATTTAAAAAATATTGTTGGGAAATTCAGTGGTCTAGGATGCGGATTAATGCCCCTTTCAGGCTGCAAATGTTTTCGGGACATTCAGAGCTCTCTGGCAGTTTTCGGGCAACCAATATTTTCTGGACTTTAGGGAGGTGGCCTCCAAAGTTTTCTTCATTTTTACAGGCCTAAGGTGCATGTTAAGGCCTTTGTTGGGCTGCCAACATTTTCGGAACTTTCAGGGGTGTAGGATGCATTTTTCTTGCCATTATTATTTTTGGGAATTTCAGTGGTGTAGGATGCAGGTTAATGCCCCTTTCAGGCTGCAACTGTTTTTGGGACTTTCAGAGCTCTCTGACACTGTTTTTGGGCCACCAACATTTTCTGGACTTTAGGGGGTCTTGGATGCCTGTAAACCCCTTTTTTAGGCCTCCAAAGTTTTCTACATTTTTGCAGGCCTAAGATGCATTTTAAGGCCTTTTTTGGGCTGCCAACAATTTCTGAACTTTCAGGGGTGTAGGACGCATTTTTCGTGCCAAAAATATTTTTGCGAATTTCAGTGGTCTAGGATGCAGGTTAATAATGCCCCTTTCAGGCTGCAACTGTTTTTGGGACTTTCAGAGCTCTCTGACACTGTTTTTGGGCCACCAACATTTTCTGGACTTTAGGGGGTCTAGGATGCCTGTAAACCCCTTTTTTGGGCCTCCAAAGATTTCTAGATTTTTGCAGGCCTAAGATGCATTTTAAGGCCTTTTTTGGGCTGCCAACATTTTCTGAACTTTCAGGGGTGTAGGATGCATTTTTCAGGCCATTAATATTTTTGGAAATTTCAGTGGTCTAGGATGCGGGTTAATGCCCCTTTCAGGCTGGAACTGTTTTTGGGACTTTCAGAGCTCTCTGACACTGTTTTTGGGCCACCAACATTTTCTGGACTTTAGGGGGTCTAGGATGCCTGTAAACCCCTTTTTTGGGCCTCCAATGTTTTCTACATTTTTGCAGGCCTAAGATGCATTCTAATGCCTTTTTGGGCTGCTAACATATTCTGAACTTTCAGAAGTGTAGGATGCATTTTTCATGTAAAAAATATTGTTGGGAATTTCAGTGGTCTAGGATGCGGATTAATGCCCCTTTCAGGCTGCAAATGTTTTCGGGACATTCAGAGCTCTCTGGCAGTTTTCGGGCAACCAATATTTTCTGGACTTTAGGGAGGTATAGGTGTCTGTAAACCGATTTTTGGGCCTCCAAAGTTTTCAACATTTTTGCAGGCCTAAGATGCATTTTAAGGCCTTTTTTGGGCTGCCAACATTTTCTGAACTTTCAGCGGTGTACGATGCATTTTTCGGGCCATTAATATTTTTGGAAATTTCAGTGGTCTAGGATGCGGGCTAATGCCCCTTTCAGGCTGCAAATGTTTCTGGGACATTCACAGCTCTCTGCCCTAGTTTTTGGGCCACCAACATTTTCTGGACTTTAGGGGGTCTAGGATGCTTGTAAACCCTTTTTTTGGGCCTCCAAAATTTTTCTACATTTTTGCAGGCCTAAGATGCATTTTAAGGCCTTTTTTGGGCTGCCAACATTTTCTGAACTTTCAGGCGTGTAGGATGCATTTTTCGGGCCATTAATATTTTTGGAAATGTCAGTGGTCTAGGATGCGGGTTAATGCCTCTTACAGGCTGCAAATGTTTTTGAGACATTCAGAGTTCTCTGACACTGTTTTTGGGCAGCCAACATTTTCCGGACTTTAAGGGGTCTAGTATGCCTGTACACCCCTTTTTTGGGCCTCCAAAGTTTTCAACATTTATGCAGGCCTAAGACGCATTTTAAGGCCTTTTTTGGGCTGCCAACATTTTCTGAACTTTCAGGGGTGTAGGATGCATTTTTCATGCTAAAAATATTTTTGGGAATTTCAGTGGTCTAGGATGCGGGTTAATGCCCCTTTCAGGCTCCAAGTATCTTTGGGACATTCAGAGGTATCTGGCACAGTTTTTAGGCCACCAACAATTTTTGGACTTTAGGGGTCTAGGATGCCTGTAAACCCCTTTTTTGGGACTCCAAAGATTTCAAGATTTTTGAATGCGGAAAATGCATTTTAAGGCCTTTATTGGGCTGCCAACATTTTTTGATCTTTCAGGGGTGTAGGATGCATTATTTGGGCCAAAATTATTTTTGGGAATTTCAGTGGTCTACGATGCAGGTTAATGCCCCTTTCAAGCTGCAACTGTTTTTGGGACTTTCAGAGCTCCCTGACACTGTTTTTAGGCCACCAACATTTTCTGGACTTTAGGGGGTCTAGGATGCTGGTAAAACTCTTTTTTTGGCCTCCAAAGTTTTCTTCATTTTTGCAGGCCTAAGATGCATTTTAAGGCCTTTTTTGGGCTGCCAACATTTTCTCATCTTTCAGGGGTGTAGGATGCATTATTTGTGGCAAAATTATTTTTGGGAACTTTAGTGGTCTATGATGCGGGTTAATGCCTCTTTCAGGCTGCAAATGTTTTTGAGACAATCAGAGCTCTCTGACACAGTTTTTGGGCAGCCAACATTTCCCGGACTTTAAGGGGTCTAGTAAGCCTGTACACCCCTTTTTTGAGCCTCCAAAGTTTTCAACATTTATGCAGGCCTAAGATGCATTTAATGGCCTTTTTTGGGCTGCTAACATATTCTGAACTTTCAGGGGTGTAGGATGCATTTTTCAGGCCATTAATATTTTTGGAAATTTCTGTGGTCTAGGATGCGGGTTAATGCCTCTTTTAGGCTGCAAATGTTTTTGAGACATTCAGAGCTCTCTGACACAGTTTTTGGGCAACCAACATTTTCTGGACTTTAGGGGGTCTAGTATGCCTGTAACCCCTTTTTTGGGCCTCCAAAATCTTTCTACATTTTTGCAGGCCTAAGATGCATTCTAAGGCCTTTTTGGGCTGCTAACATATTCTGAACTTTCAGAAGTGTAGGATGCATTTTTCATTTAAAAAATATTGTTGGGAAATTCAGTGGTCTAGGATTCGGATTAATGCCCCTTTCAGGCTGCAAATGTTTTCGGGACATTCAGAGCTCTCTGGCAGTTTTCGGGCAACCAATATTTTCTGGACTTTAGGGAGGTATAGGTGTCTGTAAACCCATTTTTGGGCCTCCAAAGTTTTCTTCATTTTTGCAGGCCTAAGGTGCATGTTAAGGCCTTTTTTGGGCTGCCAACATTTTCGGAACTTTCAGGGGTGTAGGATGCATTTTTCGTGCCATTATTATTTTTGGGAATTTCAGTGGTCTAGGATGCGGGTTAATGCCCCTTTCAGGCTGCAAATATCTTTGGGACATTCAGTCAGAGCTCTCTGGCAGTTTTTGGGCCACCAACATTTTCTGGACTTTAGGGGGTCTAGGATGCCTGTAGACCCCTTTTTTGGGCCTCCAAAGTTTTATACATTTTTGCAGGCCTAAGATGCATTTTAAGGCCTTTTTCGAGCTGCCAACAATTTCTGAACTTTCAGGGGTGTAGGAGGCATTTTTCGTTCCAAAAATATTTTTGCGAATTTCAGTGGTGTAGGATGCAGGTTAATGCCCCTTTCAGGCTGCAACTGTTTTTGGGACTTTCAGAGCTCTCTGACACTGTTTTTGGGCCACCAACATTTTCTGGACTTTAGGGGGTCTAGGATGCCTGTAAACCCCTTTTTTGGGCCTCCAAAGTTTTCTAGATTTTTGCAGGCCTAAGATGCATTTTAAGGCCTTTTTTGGGCTGCCAACATTTTCTGAACTTTCAGGGGTGTAGGATGCATTTTTCAGGCCATTAATATTTTTGGAAATTTCAGTGGTCTAGGATGCGGGTTAATGCCCCTTTCAGGCTGGAACTGTTTTTGGGACTTTCAGAGCTCTCTGACACTGTTTTTGGGCCACCAACATTTTCTGTCTTTAGGGGGTCTAGGATGCCTGTAAACCCCTTTTTTGGGCCTCCAAAGTTTTCTACATTTTTGCAGGCCTAAGATGCATTCTAAGGCCTTTTTGGGCTGCTAACATATTCTGAACTTTCAGAAGTGTAGGATGCATTTTTCATGTAAAAAATATTGTTGGGAAATTCAGTGGTCTAGGATGCGGGTTAATGCCTCTTTTAGGCTGCAAATGTTTTTGAGACATTCAGAGCTCTCTGACACAGTTTTTGGGCAACCAACATTTTCTGGACTTTAGGGGGTCTAGTATGCCTGTAACCCCTTTTTTGGGCCTCCAAAATCTTTCTACATTTTTGCAGGCCTAAGATGCATTCTAAGGCCTTTTTGGGCTGCTAACATATTCTGAACTTTCAGAAGTGTAGGATGCATTTTTCATGTAAAAAATATTGTTGGGAAATTCAGTGGTCTAGGATGCGGATTAATGCCCCTTTCAGCCTGCAAATGTTTTCGGGACATTCAGAGCTCTCTGGCAGTTTTCGGGCAACCAATATTTTCTGGACTTTAGGGAGGTATAGGTGTCTGTAAACCCATTTTTGGGCCTCCAAAGTTTTCAACATTTTTGCAGGCCTAAGATGCATTTTAAGGCCTTTTTTGGGCTGCCAACATTTTCTGAACTTTCAGCGGTGTACGATGCATTTTTTTCGGGCCATTAATATTTTTGGAAATTTCAGTGGTCTAGGATGCGGGCTAATGCCCCTTTCAGACTGCAAATGTTTCTGGGACATTCACAGCTCTCTGCCCTAGTTTTTGGGCCACCAACATTTTCTGGACTTTAGGGGGTCTAGGATGCTTGTAAACCCTTTTTTTGGGCCTCCAAAATTTTTCTACATTTTTGCAGGCCTAAGATGCATTTTAAGGCCTTTTTTGGGCTGTCAACATTTTCTGAACTTTCAGGCGTGTAGGATGCATTTTTCGGGCCATTAATATTTTTGGAAATGTCAGTGGTCTAGGATGCGGGTTAATGCCTCTTACAGGCTGCAAATGTTTTTGAGACATTCAGAGTTCTCTGACACTGTTTTTGGGCAGCCAACATTTTCCGGACTTTAAGGGGTCTAGTATGCCTGTGCACCCCTTTTTTGGGCCTCCAAAGTTTTCAACATTTATGCAGGCCTAAGATGCATTTTAAGGCCTTTTTTGGGCTGCCAACATTTTCTGAACTTTCAAGGGTGTAGGATGCATTTTTCATGCCAAAAATATTTTTGGGAATTTCAGTGGTCTAGGATGCAGGTTAATGCCCCTTTCAGGCTGCAACTGTTTTTGGGACTTTGAGAGCTCTCTGACACTGTTTTTGGGCAACCAACATTTTCTGGACTTTAGGGGGTCTAGGATGCCTTTAAACCCCTTTTTTGGGCCTCCAAATTTCAAGATATTTGCAGGCCTAAGATGCATTTTAAGGCCTTTTTTGAGCTGCCAACATTTGTGAACTTTCAGGGGTGTCGGATGCATTATTTGTGCCAAAATTATTTGTGGGAATTGTAGTGGTCTAGGATGCGGGTTAATGCCTCTTTTAGGCTGCAAATGTTTTTGGGACATTCAGAGCTCTCTGGCAGTTTTCGGGCCACCTACATTTTCTGGACTTTAGGGGGTCTAGGATGCCTTTAAACCCCTTTTTTGGGCCTCCAAAGTTTCAAGATATTTGCAGGCCTAAGATGCATTTTAAGGCCTTTTTTGGGCTGCCAACATTTTCTGAACTTTCAGGGGTGTAGGATGCATTTTTCATGCTAAAAATATTTTTGGGAATTTCAGTGGTCTAGGATGCGGGTTAATGCCCCTTTCAGGCTCCAAGTATCTTTGGGACATTCAGAGGTATCTGGCACAGTTTTTAGGCCACCAACAATTTTTGGACTTTAGGGGGTCTGGTATGCTGGTAAAACTCTTTTTTGGGCCTCCAAAGGTTTCTTCATTTTTGCAGGCCTAAGATGCATTTTAAGGCCTTTTTTGGGCTGCCAACATTTTCTCATCTTTCAGGGGTGTAGGATGCATTATTTGTGGCAACATTATTTTTGGGAACTTTAGTGGTCTATGATGCGGGTTAATGCCTCTTTCAGGCTGCAAATGTTTTTGGGACAATCAGAGCTCTCTGACACAGTTTTTGGGCAGCCAACATTTCCCGGACTTTAAGGGGTCTAGTAAGCCTGTACACCCCTTTTTTGAGCCTCCAAAGTTTTCAACATTTATGCAGGCCTAAGATGCATTTAATGGCCTTTTTTTGGGCTGCTAACATATTCTGAACTTTCAGGGGTGTAGGATGCATTTTTCAGGCCATTAATATTTTTGGAAATTTCTGTGGTCTAGGATGCGGGTTAATGCCTCTTTTAGGCTGCAAATGTTTTTGAGACATTCAGAGCTCTCTAGCACAGTTTTGAGGCCACCAACAATTTTTGGAATTTAGGGGGTCTAGGATGCCTGTAAACCCCTTTTTTGGGCCTCCAAAGTTTTATACATTTTTGCAGGCCTAAGATACATTTTAAGGCCTTTTTCGAGCTGCCAACAATTTCTGAACTTTCAGGGGTGTAGGAGGCATTTTTCGTTCCAAAAATATTTTTGCGAATTTCAGTGGTCTAGGATGCAGGTTAATGCCCCTTTCAGGCTGCAACTGTTTTTGGGGCTTTCAGAGCTCTCTGACACTGTTTTTGGGCCACCAACATTTTCTGGACTTTAGGGGGTCTTGGATGCCTGTAAACCCCTTTTTTGGGCCTCCAAAGTTTTATACATTTTTGCAGGCCTAAGATGCATTTTAAGGCCTTTTTTGGGCTGTCAACATTTTCTGAACTTTCAGGCGTGTAGGATGCATTTTTCGGGCCATTAATATTTTTGGAAATTTCAGTGGTCTAGTATGCGGGTTAATGCCCCTTTCAGGCTGCAAATGTTTTTGGGACATTCAGAGCTCTCTGGCCTAGTTTTTGGGCCACCAACATTTTCTGGACTTTAGGGGGTCTAGGATGCCTGTAAACCCCTTTTTTGGGCCTCCAAAGTTTTCTACATTTTTGCAGGCCTAAGATGCATTTTAAGGCCTTTTTTGGGATGCCAACATTTTCTGATATTTCAGCGGTGTAGGGTTTAGTGGTCTAGGATGCGGGTTAATGTCTCTTTTAGGCTGCAAATGTTTTTGAGACATTCAGAGCTCTCTGACACAGTTTTTGGGCAACCAACATTTTCTGGACTTTAGGGGGTCTAGTATGCCTGTAAACCCCTTTTTTGGGCCTCCAAAACTTTTCTCCAATATTGCAGGCCTAAGATGCATTTTAAGGCCTTTTTTTGGGCTGCCAACATTTTCTGAACTTTCAGGGGTGTAGGATGCATTTTTCGGGGCATTAATATTTTTGGGAATTTCAGTGGTCTAGGATGCGGGTTAATGCCCCATTCAGGCTGCAAATGTTTTTGGGACATTCAGAGCTCTCTGGCCTAGTTTTTGGGCCACCAACATTTTCTGGACTTTAGGGGGTCTAGTATGCCTGTAAACCCCTTTTTTGGGCTGCCAACATTTTCTGATCTTTCAGGGGTGTAGGGTTTAGTGGTCTAGGATGCGAGTTAATGCCTCTTTTAGGCTGCAAATGTTTTTGAGACATTCAGAGCTCTCTGACACAGTTTTTAGGCCACCAACAATTTTTGGAATTTAGGGGGTCTAGGATGCCTGTAAAACCCTTTTTTGGGCCTCCAAAGTTTTCTACATTTTTGCAGGCCTAAAATGCATTTAAGGCCTTTTTTGGGCTGCCAACATTTTCTGAACTTTCAGGGGTGTAGGATGCATTTTTCATGCCAAAAATATTTTTGGGAATTTCAGTGGTCTAGGATGCGGGTTAATGCCTCTTTTAGGCTGCAAATGTTTTTGAGACATTCAGAGCTCTCTGACACAGTTTTTGGGCAACCAACATTTTCTGGACTTTAGGGGGTCTAGTATGCCTGTAACCCCTTTTTTGGGCCTCCAAAATCTTTCTACATTTTTGCAGGCCTAAGATGCATTCTAAGGCCTTTTTGGGCTGCTAACATATTCTGAACTTTCAGAAGTGTAGGATGCATTTTTCATTTAAAAAATATTGTTGGGAAATTCAGTGGTCTAGGATGCGGATTAATGCCCCTTTCAGGCTGCAAATGTTTTCGGGACATTCAGAGCTCTCTGGCAGTTTTCGGGCAACCAATATTTTCTGGACTTTAGGGAGGTATAGGTGTCTGTAAACCCATTTTTGGGCCTCCAAAGTTTTCTTCATTTTTGCAGGCCTAAGGTGAGTGTTAAGGCCTTTTTTGGGCTGCCAACATTTTCGGAACTTTCAGGGGTGTAGGATGCATTTTTCGTGCCATTATAATTTTTGGGAATTTCAGTGGTCTAGGATGCGGGTTAATGCCCCTTTCAGGCTGCAAATATCTTTGGGACATTCAGTCAGAGCTCTCTGGCAGTTTTTGGGCCACCAACATTTTCTGGACTTTAGGGGGTCTAGGATGCCTTTTTTGGGCCTCCAAAGTTTTATACATTTTTGCAGGCCTAAGATGCATTTTAAGGCCTTTTTCGAGCTGCCAACAATTTCTGAACTTTCAGGGGTGTAGGAGGCATTTTTCGTTCCAAAAATATTTTTGCGAATTTCAGTGGTGTAGGATGCAGGTTAATGCCCCTTTCAGGCTGCAACTGTTTTTGGGACTTTCAGAGCTCTCTGACACTGTTTTTGGGCCACCAACATTTTCTGGACTTTAGGGGGTCTTGGATGCCTGTAAACCCCTTTTTTAGGCCTCCAAAGTTTTCTACATTTTTGCAGGCCTAAGATGCATTTTAAGGCCTTTTTTGGGCTGCCAACAATTTCTGAACTTTCAGGGGTGTAGGACGCATTTTTCGTGCCAAAAATATTTTTGCGAATTTCAGTGGTCTAGGATGCAGGTTAATAATGCCCCTTTCAGGCTGCAACTGTTTTTGGGACTTTCAGAGCTCTCTGACACTGTTTTTGGGCCACCAACATTTTCTGGACTTTAGGGGGTCTAGGATGCCTGTAAACCCCTTTTTTGGGCCTCCAAAGATTTCTAGATTTTTGCAGGCCTAAGATGCATTTTAAGGCCTTTTTTGGGCTGCCAACATTTTCTGAACTTTCAGGGGTGTAGGATGCATTTTTCAGGCCATTAATATTTTTGGAAATTTCAGTGGTCTAGGATGCGGGTTAATGCCCCTTTCAGGCTGGAACTGTTTTTGGGACTTTCAGAGCTCTCTGACACTGTTTTTGGGCCACCAACATTTTCTGGACTTTAGGGGGTCTAGGATGCCTGTAAACCCCTTTTTTGGGCCTCCAAAGTTTTCTACATTTTTGCAGGCCTAAGATGCATTCTAAGGCCTTTTTGGGCTGCTAACATATTCTGAACTTTCAGAAGTGTAGGATGCATTTTTCATGTAAAAAATATTGTTGGGAATTTCAGTGGTCTAGGATGCGGATTAATGCCCCTTTCAGGCTGCAAATGTTTTCGGGACATTCAGAGCTCTCTGGCAGTTTTCGGGCAACCAATATTTTCTGGACTTTAGGGAGGTATAGGTGTCTGTAAACCCATTTTTGGGCCTCCAAAGTTTTCAACATTTTTGCAGGCCTAAGATGCATTTTAAGGCCTTTTTTGGGCTGCCAACATTTTCTGAACTTTCAGCGGTGTACGATGCATTTTTCGGGCCATTAATATTTTTGGAAATTTCAGTGTTCTAGGATGCGGGCTAATGCCCCTTTCAGGCTGCAAATGTTTCTGGGACATTCACAGCTCTCTGCCCTAGTTTTTGGGCCACCAACATTTTCTGGACTTTAGGGGGTCTAGGATGCTTGTAAACCCTTTTTTTGGGCCTCCAAAATTTGCCTAAGATGCATTTTAAGGCCTTTTTTGGGCTGTCAACATTTTCTGAACTTTCAGGCGTGTAGGATGCATTTTTCGGGCCATTAATATTTTTGGAAATGTCAGTGGTCTAGGATGCGGGTTAATGCCTCTTACAGGCTGCAAATGTTTTTGAGACATTCAGAGTTCTCTGACACTGTTTTTGGGCAGCCAACATTTTCCGGACTTTAAGGGGTCTAGTATGCCTGTACACCCCTTTTTTGGGCC
The DNA here is from genome assembly GCF_040938575.1 of Ambystoma mexicanum. Taxonomy (NCBI): domain Eukaryota; kingdom Metazoa; phylum Chordata; class Amphibia; order Caudata; family Ambystomatidae; genus Ambystoma; species Ambystoma mexicanum. The sequence goes on from NC_090938.1 coordinate 59,477,561, forward strand.
TCCAAAGTTTTCAACATTTATGCAGGCCTAAGACGCATTTTAAGGCCTTTTTTGGGCTGCCAACATTTTCTGAACTTTCAGGGGTGTAGGATGCATTTTTCATGTAAAAAATATTGTTGGGAAATTCATTCGTCTAGGATGCGGATTAATGCCCCTTTCAGGCTGCAAATGTTTTCGGGACATTCAGAGCTCTGGCAGTTTTCGGGCAACCAATATTTTCTGGACTTTAGGGAGGTATAGGTGTCTGTAAACCCATTTTTGGGTCTCCAAAGTTTTCAACATTTTTGCAGGCCTAAGATGCATTTTAAGGCCTTTTTTGGGCTGCCAACATTTTCTGAACTTTCAGCGGTGTACGATGCATTTTTCGGGCCATTAATATTTTTGGAAATTTCAGTGGTCTAGGATGCGGGCTAATGCCCCTTTCAGGCTGCAAATGTTTCTGGGACATTCACAGCTCTCTGCCCTAGTTTTTGGGCCACCAACATTTTCTGGACTTTAGGGGGTCTAGGATGCTTGTAAACCCTTTTTTTGGGCCTCCAAAATTTTTCTACATTTTTGCAGGCCTAAGATGCATTTTAAGGCCTTTTTTGGGCTGCCAACATTTTCTGAACTTTCAGGCGTGTAGGATGCATTTTTCGGGCCATTAATATTTTTGGAAATGTCAGTGGTCTAGGATGCAGGTTAATGCCTCTTACAGGCTGCAAATGTTTTTGAGACATTCAGAGTTCTCTGACACTGTTTTTGGGCAGCCAACATTTTCCGGACTTTAAGGGGTCTAGTATGCCTGTACACCCCTTTTTTGGGCCTCCAAAGTTTTCAACATTTATGCAGGCCTAAGACGCATTTTAAGGCCTTTTTTGGGCTGCCAACATTTTCTGAACTTTCAGGGGTGTAGGATGCATTTTTCATGCCAAAAATATTTTTGGGAATTTCAGTGGTCTAGGATGCAGGTTAATGCCTCTTTCAGGCTGCAACTGTTTTTGGGACTTTGAGAGCTCTCTGACACTGTTTTTGGGCAACCAACATTTTCTGGACTTTAGGGGGTCTAGGATGCCTTTAAACCCCTTTTTTGGGCCTCCAAAGTTTCAGGATATTTGCAGGCCTAAGATGCATTTTAAGGCCTTTTTTGAGCTGCCAACATTTGTGAACTTTCAGGGGTGTCGGATGCATTATTTGTGCCAAAATTATTTGTGGGAATTGTAGTGGTCTAGGATGCGGGTTAATGCCTCTTTTAGGCTGCAAATGTTTTTGGGACATTCAGAGCTCTCTGGCAGTTTTCGGGCCACCTACATTTTCTGGACTTTAGGAGGTCTAGGATGCCTTTAAACCCCTTTTTTGGGCCTCCAAAGTTTCAAGATATTTGCAGGCCTAAGATGCATTTTAAGGCCTTTTTTGGGCTGCCAACATTTTCTGAACTTTCAGGGGTGTAGGATGCATTTTTCATGCTAAAAATATTTTTGGGAATTTCAGTGGTCTAGGATGCGGGTTAATGCCCCTTTCAGGCTCCAAGTATCTTTGGGACATTCAGAGGTATCTGGCACAGTTTTTAGGCCACCAACAATTTTTGGACTTTAGGGGTCTAGGATGCCTGTAAACCCCTTTTTTGGGACTCCAAAGATTTCAAGATTTTTGAATGCGGAAAATGCATTTTAAGGCCTTTATTGGGCTGCCAACATTTTTTGATCTTTCAGGGGTGTAGGATGCATTATTTGTGCCAAAATTATTTTTGGGAATTTCAGTGGTCTACGATGCAGGTTAATGCCCCTTTCAAGCTGCAACTGTTTTTGGGACTTTCAGAGCTCCCTGACACTGTTTTTAGGCCACCAACATTTTCTGGACTTTAGGGGGTCTAGGATGCTGGTAAAACTCTTTTTTTGGCCTCCAAAGTTTTCTTCATTTTTGCAGGCCTAAGATGCATTTTAAGGCCTTTTTTGGGCTGCCAACATTTTCTCATCTTTCAGGGGTGTAGGATGCATTATTTGTGGCAAAATTATTTTTGGGAACTTTAGTGGTCTATGATGCGGGTTAATGCCTCTTTCAGGCTGCAAATGTTTTTGAGACAATCAGAGCTCTCTGACACAGTTTTTGGGCAGCCAACATTTCCCGGACTTTAAGGGGTCTAGTAAGCCTGTACACCCCTTTTTTGAGCCTCCAAAGTTTTCAACATTTATGCAGGCCTAAGATGCATTTAATGGCCTTTTTTGGGCTGCTAACATATTCTGAACTTTCAGGGGTGTAGGATGCATTTTTCAGGCCATTAATATTTTTGGAAATTTCTGTGGTCTAGGATGCGGGTTAATGCCTCTTTTAGGCTGCAAATGTTTTTGAGACATTCAGAGCTCTCTGACACAGTTTTTGGGCAACCAACATTTTCTGGACTTTAGGGGGTCTAGTATGCCTGTAACCCCTTTTTTGGGCCTCCAAAATCTTTCTACATTTTTGCAGGCCTAAGATGCATTCTAAGGCCTTTTTGGGCTGCTAACATATTCTGAACTTTCAGAAGTGTAGGATGCATTTTTCATTTAAAAAATATTGTTGGGAAATTCAGTGGTCTAGGATGCGGATTAATGCCCCTTTCAGGCTGCAAATGTTTTCGGGACATTCAGAGCTCTCTGGCAGTTTTCGGGCAACCAATATTTTCTGGACTTTAGGGAGGTATAGGTGTCTGTAAACCCATTTTTTGGCCTCCAAAGTTTTCTTCATTTTTGCAGGCCTAAGGTGCATGTTAAGGCCTTTTTTGGGCTGCCAACATTTTCGGAACTTTCAGGGGTGTAGGATGCATTTTTCGTGCCATTATTATTTTTGGGAATTTCAGTGGTCTAGGATGCGGGTTAATGCCCCTTTCAGGCTGCAAATATCTTTGGGACATTCAGTCAGAGCTCTCTGGCAGTTTTTGGGCCACCAACATTTTCTGGACTTTAGGGGGTCTAGGATGCCTGTAGACCCCCTTTTTTGGGCCTCCAAAGTTTTATACATTTTTGCAGGCCTAAGATGCATTTTAAGGCCTTTTTCGAGCTGCCAACAATTTCTGAACTTTCAGGGGTGTAGGAGGCATTTTTCGTTCCAAAAATATTTTTGCGAATTTCAGTGGTGTAGGATGCAGGTTAATGCCCCTTTCAGGCTGCAACTGTTTTTGGGACTTTCAGAGCTCTCTGACACTGTTTTTGGGCCACCAACATTTTCTGGACTTTAGGGGGTCTAGGATGCCTGTAAACCCCTTTTTTGGGCCTCCAAAGTTTTCTAGATTTTTGCAGGCCTAAGATGCATTTTAAGGCCTTTTTTGGGCTGCCAACATTTTCTGAACTTTCAGGGGTGTAGGATGCATTTTTCAGGCCATTAATATTTTTGGAAATTTCAGTGGTCTAGGATGCGGGTTAATGCCCCTTTCAGGCTGGAACTGTTTTTGGGACTTTCAGAGCTCTCTGACACTGTTTTTGGGCCACCAACATTTTCTGGACTTTAGGGGGTCTAGTATGCCTGTAACCCCTTTTTTGGGCCTCCAAAATCTTTCTACATTTTTGCAGGCCTAAGATGCATTCTAAGGCCTTTTTTGGGCTGCCAACATTTTCTGAACTTTCAAGGGTGTAGGATGCATTTTTCATGCCAAAAATATTTTTGGGAATTTCAGTGGTCTAGGATGCAGGTTAATGCCCCTTTCAGGCTGCAACTGTTTTTGGGACTTTGAGAGCTCTCTGACACTGTTTTTGGGCAACCAACATTTTCTGGACTTTAGGGGGTCTAGGATGCCTTTAAACCCCTTTTTTGGGCCTCCAAAGTTTCAAGATATTTGCAGGCCTAAGATGCATTTTAAGGCCTTTTTTGAGCTGCCAACATTTGTGAACTTTCAGGGGTGTCGGATGCATTATTTGTGCCAAAATTATTTGTGGGAATTGTAGTGGTCTAGGATGCGGGTTAATGCCTCTTTTAGGCTGCAAATGTTTTTGGGACATTCAGAGCTCTCTGGCAGTTTTCGGGCCACCTACATTTTCTGGACTTTAGGGGGTCTAGGATGCCTTTAAACCCCTTTTTTGGGCCTCCAAAGTTTCAAGATATTTGCAGGCCTAAGATGCATTTTAAGGCCTTTTTTGGGCTGCCAACATTTTCTGAACTTTCAGGGGTGTAGGATGCATTTTTCATGCTAAAAATATTTTTGGGAATTTCAGTGGTCTAGGATGCGGGTTAATGCCCCTTTCAGGCTCCAAGTATCTTTGGGACATTCAGAGGTATCTGGCACAGTTTTTAGGCCACCAACAATTTTTGGACTTTAGGGGGTCTGGTATGCTGGTAAAACTCTTTTTTGGGCCTCCAAAGGTTTCTTCGTTTTTGCAGGCCTAAGATGCATTTTAAGGCCTTTTTTGGGCTGCCAACATTTTCTCATCTTTCAGGGGTGTAGGATGCATTATTTGTGGCAACATTATTTTTGGGAACTTTAGTGGTCTATGATGCGGGTTAATGCCTCTTTCAGGCTGCAAATGTTTTTGGGACAATCAGAGCTCTCTGACACAGTTTTTGGGCAGCCAACATTTCCCGGACTTTAAGGGGTCTAGTAAGCCTGTACACCCCTTTTTTGAGCCTCCAAAGTTTTCAACATTTATGCAGGCCTAAGATGCATTTAATGGCCTTTTTTTGGGCTGCTAACATATTCTGAACTTTCAGGGGTGTAGGATGCATTTTTCAGGCCATTAATATTTTTGGAAATTTCTGTGGTCTAGGATGCGGGTTAATGCCTCTTTTAGGCTGCAAATGTTTTTGAGACATTCAGAGCTCTCTAGCACAGTTTTGAGGCCACCAACAATTTTTGGAATTTAGGGGGTCTAGGATGCCTGTAAACCCCTTTTTTGGGCCTCCAAAGTTTTATACATTTTTGCAGGCCTAAGATACATTTTAAGGCCTTTTTCGAGCTGCCAACAATTTCTGAACTTTCAGGGGTGTAGGAGGCATTTTTCGTTCCAAAAATATTTTTGCGAATTTCAGTGGTCTAGGATGCAGGTTAATGCCCCTTTCAGGCTGCAACTGTTTTTGGGGCTTTCAGAGCTCTCTGACACTGTTTTTGGGCCACCAACATTTTCTGGACTTTAGGGGGTCTTGGATGCCTGTAAACCCCTTTTTTGGGCCTCCAAAGTTTTATACATTTTTGCAGGCCTAAGATGCATTTTAAGGCCTTTTTTGGGCTGTCAACATTTTCTGAACTTTCAGGCGTGTAGGATGCATTTTTCGGGCCATTAATATTTTTGGAAATTTCAGTGGTCTAGTATGCGGGTTAATGCCCCTTTCAGGCTGCAAATGTTTTTGGGACATTCAGAGCTCTCTGGCCTAGTTTTTGGGCCACCAACATTTTCTGGACTTTAGGGGGTCTAGGATGCCTGTAAACCCCTTTTTTGGGCCTCCAAAGTTTTCTACATTTTTGCAGGCCTAAGATGCATTTTAAGGCCTTTTTTGGGATGCCAACATTTTCTGATATTTCAGCGGTGTAGGGTTTAGTGGTCTAGGATGCGGGTTAATGTCTCTTTTAGGCTGCAAATGTTTTTGAGACATTCAGAGCTCTCTGACACAGTTTTTGGGCAACCAACATTTTCTGGACTTTAGGGGGTCTAGTATGCCTGTAAACCCCTTTTTTGGGCCTCCAAAACTTTTCTCCAATATTGCAGGCCTAAGATGCATTTTAAGGCCTTTTTTGGGCTGCCAACATTTTCTGAACTTTCAGGGGTGTAGGATGCATTTTTCGGGGCATTAATATTTTTGGGAATTTCAGTGGTCTAGGATGCGGGTTAATGCCCCATTCAGGCTGCAAATGTTTTTGGGACATTCAGAGCTCTCTGGCCTAGTTTTTGGGCCACCAACATTTTCTGGACTTTAGGGGGTCTAGTATGCCTGTAAACCCCTTTTTTGGGCCTCCAAAGTTTTCTACATTTTTGCAGGCCTAAGATGCATTTTAAGGCCTTTTTTGGGCTGCCAACATTTTCTGATCTTTCAGGGGTGTAGGGTTTAGTGGTCTAGGATGCGAGTTAATGCCTCTTTTAGGCTGCAAATGTTTTTGAGACATTCAGAGCTCTCTGACACAGTTTTTAGGCCACCAACAATTTTTGGAATTTAGGGGGTCTAGGATGCCTGTAAAACCCTTTTTTGGGCCTCCAAAGTTTTCTACATTTTTGCAGGCCTAAAATGCATTTAAGGCCTTTTTTGGGCTGCCAACATTTTCTGAACTTTCAGGGGTGTAGGATGCATTTTTCATGCCAAAAATATTTTTGGGAATTTCAGTGGTCTAGGATGCGGGTTAATGCCTCTTTTAGGCTGCAAATGTTTTTGAGACATTCAGAGCTCTCTGACACAGTTTTTGGGCAACCAACATTTTCTGGACTTTAGGGGGTCTAGTATGCCTGTAACCCCTTTTTTGGGCCTCCAAAATCTTTCTACATTTTTGCAGGCCTAAGATGCATTCTAAGGCCTTTTTGGGCTGCTAACATATTCTGAACTTTCAGAAGTGTAGGATGCATTTTTCATTTAAAAAATATTGTTGGGAAATTCAGTGGTCTAGGATGCGGATTAATGCCCCTTTCAGGCTGCAAATGTTTTCGGGACATTCAGAGCTCTCTGGCAGTTTTCGGGCAACCAATATTTTCTGGACTTTAGGGAGGTATAGGTGTCTGTAAACCCATTTTTGGGCCTCCAAAGTTTTCTTCATTTTTGCAGGCCTAAGGTGCATGTTAAGGCCTTTTTTGGGCTGCCAACATTTTCGGAACTTTCAGGGGTGTAGGATGCATTTTTCGTGCCATTATTATTTTTGGGAATTTCAGTGGTCTAGGATGCGGGTTAATGCCCCTTTCAGGCTGCAAATATCTTTGGGACATTCAGTCAGAGCTCTCTGGCAGTTTTTGGGCCACCAACATTTTCTGGACTTTAGGGGGTCTAGGATGCCTTTTTTGGGCCTCCAAAGTTTTATACATTTTTGCAGGCCTAAGATGCATTTTAAGGCCTTTTTTGGGCTGCCAACAATTTCTGAACTTTCAGGGGTGTAGGACGCATTTTTCGTGCCAAAAATATTTTTGCGAATTTCAGTGGTCTAGGATGCAGGTTAATAATGCCCCTTTCAGGCTGCAACTGTTTTTGGGACTTTCAGAGCTCTCTGACACTGTTTTTGGGCCACCAACATTTTCTGGACTTTAGGGGGTCTAGGATGCCTGTAAACCCCTTTTTTGGGCCTCCAAAGATTTCTAGATTTTTGCAGGCCTAAGATGCATTTTAAGGCCTTTTTTGGGCTGCCAACATTTTCTGAACTTTCAGGGGTGTAGGATGCATTTTTCAGGCCATTAATATTTTTGGAAATTTCAGTGGTCTAGGATGCGGGTTAATGCCCCTTTCAGGCTGGAACTGTTTTTGGGACTTTCAGAGCTCTCTGACACTGTTTTTGGGCCACCAACATTTTCTGGACTTTAGGGGGTCTAGGATGCCTGTAAACCCCTTTTTTGGGCCTCCAAAGTTTTCTACATTTTTGCAGGCCTAAGATGCATTCTAAGGCCTTTTTGGGCTGCTAACATATTCTGAACTTTCAGAAGTGTAGGATGCATTTTTCATGTAAAAAATATTGTTGGGAATTTCAGTGGTCTAGGATGCGGATTAATGCCCCTTTCAGGCTGCAAATGTTTTCGGGACATTCAGAGCTCTCTGGCAGTTTTCGGGCAACCAATATTTTCTGGACTTTAGGGAGGTATAGGTGTCTGTAAACCCATTTTTGGGCCTCCAAAGTTTTCAACATTTTTGCAGGCCTAAGATGCATTTTAAGGCCTTTTTTGGGCTGCCAACATTTTCTGAACTTTCAGCGGTGTACGATGCATTTTTCGGGCCATTAATATTTTTGGAAATTTCAGTGTTCTAGGATGCGGGCTAATGCCCCTTTCAGGCTGCAAATGTTTCTGGGACATTCACAGCTCTCTGCCCTAGTTTTTGGGCCACCAACATTTTCTGGACTTTAGGGGGTCTAGGATGCTTGTAAACCCTTTTTTTGGGCCTCCAAAATTTTTCTACATTTTTGCAGGCCTAAGATGCATTTTAAGGCCTTTTTTGGGCTGTCAACATTTTCTGAACTTTCAGGCGTGTAGGATGCATTTTTCGGGCCATTAATATTTTTGGAAATGTCAGTGGTCTAGGATGCGGGTTAATGCCTCTTACAGGCTGCAAATGTTTTTGAGACATTCAGAGTTCTCTGACACTGTTTTTGGGCAGCCAACATTTTCTGGACTTTAGGGGGTCTAGGATGCCTTTAAACCCCTTTTTTGGGCCTCCAAAGTTTCAAGATATTTGCAGGCCTAAGATGCATTTTAAGGCCTTTTTTGGGCTGCCAACATTTTCTAAACTTTCAGGGGTGTAGGATGCATTTTTCATTTAAAAAATATTGTTGGGAAATTCAGTGGTCTAGGATGCGGATTAATGCCCCTTTCAGGCTGCAAATGTTTTCGGGACATTCAGAGCTCTCTGGCAGTTTTCGGGCAACCAATATTTTCTGGACTTTAGGGAGGTATAGGTGTCTGTAAACCCATTTTTGGGCCTCCAAAGTTTTCTTCATTTTTGCAGGCCTAAGGTGCATGTTAAGGCCTTTTTTGGGCTGCCAACATTTTCGGAACTTTCAGGGGTGTAGGATGCATTTTTCGTGCCATTATTATTTTTGGGAATTTCAGTGGTCTAGGATGCGGGTTAATGCCCCTTTCAGGCTGCAAATATCTTTGGGACATTCAGTCAGAGCTCTCTGGCAGTTTTTGGGCCACCAACATTTTCTGGACTTTAGGGGGTCTAGGATGCCTTTTTTGGGCCTCCAAAGTTTTATACATTTTTGCAGGCCTAAGATGCATTTTAAGGCCTTTTTTGGGCTGCCAACAATTTCTGAACTTTCAGGGGTGTAGGACGCATTTTTCGTGCCAAAAATATTTTTGCGAATTTCAGTGGTCTAGGATGCAGGTTAATAATGCCCCTTTCAGGCTGCAACTGTTTTTGGGACTTTCAGAGCTCTCTGACACTGTTTTTGGGCCACCAACATTTTCTGGACTTTAGGGGGTCTAGGATGCCTGTAAACCCCTTTTTTGGGCCTCCAAAGATTTCTAGATTTTTGCAGGCCTAAGATGCATTTTAAGGCCTTTTTTGGGCTGCCAACATTTTCTGAACTTTCAGGGGTGTAGGATGCATTTTTCAGGCCATTAATATTTTTGGAAATTTCAGTGGTCTAGGATGCGGGTTAATGCCCCTTTCAGGCTGGAACTGTTTTTGGGACTTTCAGAGCTCTCTGACACTGTTTTTGGGCCACCAACATTTTCTGGACTTTAGGGGGTCTAGGATGCCTGTAAACCCCTTTTTTGGGCCTCCAAAGTTTTCTACATTTTTGCAGGCCTAAGATGCATTCTAAGGCCTTTTTGGGCTGCTAACATATTCTGAACTTTCAGAAGTGTAGGATGCATTTTTCATGTAAAAAATATTGTTGGGAATTTCAGTGGTCTAGGATGCGGATTAATGCCCCTTTCAGGCTGCAAATGTTTTCGGGACATTCAGAGCTCTCTGGCAGTTTTCGGGCAACCAATATTTTCTGGACTTTAGGGAGGTATAGGTGTCTGTAAACCCATTTTTGGGCCTCCAAAGTTTTCAACATTTTTGCAGGCCTAAGATGCATTTTAAGGCCTTTTTTGGGCTGCCAACATTTTCTGAACTTTCAGCGGTGTACGATGCATTTTTCGGGCCATTAATATTTTTGGAAATTTCAGTGTTCTAGGATGCGGGCTAATGCCCCTTTCAGGCTGCAAATGTTTCTGGGACATTCACAGCTCTCTGCCCTAGTTTTTGGGCCACCAACATTTTCTGGACTTTAGGGGGTCTAGGATGCTTGTAAACCCTTTTTTTGGGCCTCCAAAATTTTTCTACATTTTTGCAGGCCTAAGATGCATTTTAAGGCCTTTTTTGGGCTGTCAACATTTTCTGAACTTTCAGGCGTGTAGGATGCATTTTTCGGGCCATTAATATTTTTGGAAATGTCAGTGGTCTAGGATGCGGGTTAATGCCTCTTACAGGCTGCAAATGTTTTTGAGACATTCAGAGTTCTCTGACACTGTTTTTGGGCAGCCAACATTTTCTGGACTTTAGGGGGTCTAGGATGCCTTTAAACCCCTTTTTTGGGCCTCCAAAGTTTCAAGATATTTGCAGGCCTAAGATGCATTTTAAGGCCTTTTTTGGGCTGCCAACATTTTCTAAACTTTCAGGGGTGTAGGATGCATTTTTCATGCTAAAAATATTTTTGGGAATTTCAGTGGTCTAGGATGCGGGTTAATGCCCCTTTCAGGCTCCAAGTATCTTTGGGACATTCAGAGGTATCTGGCACAGTTTTTAGGCCACCAACAATTTTTGGACTTTAGGGGTCTAGGATGCCTGTAAACCCCTTTTTTGGGACTCCAAAGATTTCAAGATTTTTGAATGCGGAAAATGCATTTTAAGGCCTTTATTGGGCTGCCAACATTTTTTGATCTTTCAGGGGTGTAGGATGCATTATTTGTGCCAAAATTATTTTTGGGAATTTCAGTGGTCTAGGGTGCAGGTTAATGCCCCTTTCAAGCTGCAACTGTTTTTGGGACTTTCAGAGCTCCCTGACACTGTCTTTAGGCCACCAACATTTTCTGGACTTTAGGGGGTCTAGGATGCTGGTAAAACTCTTTTTTGGGCCTCCAAAGTTTTCTTCATTTTTGCAGGCCTAAGATGCATTTTAAGGCCTTTTTTGGGCTGCCAACATTTTCTCATCTTTCAGGGGTGTAGGATGCATTATTTGTGGCAAAATTATTTTTGGGAACTTTAGTGGTCTATGATGCGGGTTAATGCCTCTTTCAGGCTGCAAATGTTTTTGAGACAATCAGAGCTCTCTGACACAGTTTTTGGGCAGCCAACATTTCCCGGACTTTAAGGGGTCTAGTAAGCCTGTACACCCCTTTTTTGAGCGTCCAAAGTTTTCAACATTTATGCAGGCCTAAGATGCATTTAATGGCCTTTTCGGGCTGCTAACATATTCTGAACTTTTAGAAGTGTAGGATGCATTTTTCATGTAAAAAATATTGTTGGGAAATTCAGTGGTCTAGGATGCGGGTTAATGCCTCTTTTAGGCTGCAAATGTTTTTGAGACATTCAGAGCTCTCTGACACAGTTTTTGGGCAACCAACATTTTCTGGACTTTAGGGGGTCTAGTATGCCTGTAACCCCTTTTTTGGGCCTCCAAAATCTTTCTACATTTTTGCAGGCCTAAGATGCATTCTAAGGCCTTTTTGGGCTGCTAACATATTCTGAACTTTCAGAAGTGTAGGATGCATTTTTCATTTAAAAAACATTGTTGGGAAATTCAGTGGACTAGGATGCGGATTAATGCCCCTTTCAGGCTGCAAATGTTTTCGGGACATTCAGAGCTCTCTGGCAGTTTTCGGGCAACCAATATTTTCTGGACTTTAGGGAGGTATAGGTGTCTGTAAACCCATTTTTGGGCCTCCAAAGTTTTCTTCATTTTTGCAGGCGTTAGGTGCATGTTAAGGCCTTTTTTGGGCTGCCAACATTTTCGGAACTTTCAGGGGTGTAGGATGCATTTTTCGTGCGATTATTATTTTTGGGAATTTCAGTGGTCTAGGATGCGGGTTAATGCCCCTTTCAGGCTGCAAATATCTTTGGGACATTCAGTCAGAGCTCTCTGGCAGTTTTTGGGCCACCAACATTTTCTGGACTTTAGGGGGTCTAGGATGCCTGTAGACCCCTTTTTTGGGCCTCCAAAGTTTTATACATTTTTGCAGGCCTAAGATGCATTTTAAGGCCTTTTTCGAGCTGCCAACAATTTCTGAACTTTCAGGGGTGTAGGAGGCATTTTTCGTTCCAAAAATATTTTTGCGAATTTCAGTGGTGTAGGATGCAGGTTAATGCCCCTTTCAGGCTGCAACTGTTTTTGGGACTTTCAGAGCTCTCTGACACTGTTTTTGGGCCACCAACATTTTCTGGACTTTAGGGGGTCTTGGATGCCTGTAAACCCCTTTTTTAGGCCTCCAAAGTTTTCTACATTTTTGCAGGCCTAAGATGCATTTTAAGGCCTTTTTTGGGCTGCCAACAATTTCTGTAATTTCAAGGGTGTAGGACGCATTTTTTGTGGCAAAAATATTTTTGCGAATTTCAGTGGTCTAGGATGCAGGTTAATAATGCCCCTTTCAGGCTGCAACTGTTTTTGGGACTTTCAGAGCTCTCTGACACTGTTTTTGGGCCACCAACATTTTCTGGACTTTAGGGGGTCTAGGATGCCTGTAAACCCCTTTTTTGGGCCTCCAAAGATTTCTAGATTTTTGCAGGCCTAAGATGCATTTTAAGGCCTTTTTTGGGCTGCCAACATTTTCTGAACTTTCAGGGGTGTAGGATGCATTTTTCAGGCCATTAATATTTTTGGAAATTTCAGTGGTCTAGGATGCGGGTTAATGCCCCTTTCAGGCTGGAACTGTTTTTGGGACTTTCAGAGCTCTCTGACACTGTTTTTGGGCCACCAACATTTTCTGGACTTTAGGGGGTCTAGGATGCCTGTAAACCCCTTTTTTGGGCCTCCAAAGTTTTCTACATTTTTGCAGGCCTAAGATGCATTCTAAGGCCTTTTTGGGCTGCTAACATATTCTGAACTTTCAGAAGTGTAGGACGCATTTTTCATGTAAAAAATATTGTTGGGAAATTCATTCGTCTAGGATGCGGATTAATGCCCCTTTCAGGCTGCAAATGTTTTCGGGACATTCAGAGCTCTGGCAGTTTTCGGGCAACCAATATTTTCTGGACTTTAGGGAGGTATAGGTGTCTGTAAACCCATTTTTGGGTCTCCAAAGTTTTCAACATTTTTGCAGGCCTAAGATGCATTTTAAGGCCTTTTTTGGGCTGCCAACATTTTCTGAACTTTCAGCGGTGTACGATGCATTTTTCGGGCCATTAATATTTTTGGAAATTTCAGTGGTCTAGGATGCGGGCTAATGCCCCTTTCAGGCTGCAAATGTTTCTGGGACATTCACAGCTCTCTGCCCTAGTTTTTGGGCCACCAACATTTTCTGGACTTTAGGGGGTCTAGGATGCTTGTAAACCCTTTTTTTGGGCCTCCAAAATTTTTCTACATTTTTGCAGGCCTAAGATGCATTTTAAGGCCTTTTTTGGGCTGCCAACATTTTCTGAACTTTCAGGGGTGTAGGATGCATTTTTCAGGCCATTAATATTTTTGGAAATTTCAGTGGTCTAGGATGCGGGTTAATGCCCCTTTCAGGCTGGAACTGTTTTTGGGACTTTCAGAGCTCTCTGACACTGTTTTTGGGCCACCAACATTTTCTGTCTTTAGGGGGTCTAGGATGCCTGTAAACCCCTTTTTTGGGCCTCCAAAGTTTTCTACATTTTTGCAGGCCTAAGATGCATTCTAAGGCCTTTTTGGGCTGCTAACATATTCTGAACTTTCAGAAGTGTAGGATGCATTTTTCATGTAAAAAATATTGTTGGGAAATTCAGTGGTCTAGGATGCGGGTTAATGCCTCTTTTAGGCTGCAAATGTTTTTGAGACATTCAGAGCTCTCTGACACAGTTTTTGGGCAACCAACATTTTCTGGACTTTAGGGGGTCTAGTATGCCTGTAACCCCTTTTTTGGGCCTCCAAAATCTTTATACATTTTTGCAGGCCTAAGATGCATTCTAAGGCCTTTTTGGGTTGCTAACATATTCTGAACTTTCAGAAGTGTAGGATGCATTTTTCATGTAAAAAATATTGTTGGGAAATTCATTCGTCTAGGATGCGGATTAATGCCCCTTTCAGGCTGCAAATGTTTTCGGGACATTCAGAGCTCTGGCAGTTTTCGGGCAACCAATATTTTCTGGACTTTAGGGAGGTATAGGTGTCTGTAAACCCATTTTTGGGTCTCCAAAGTTTTCAACATTTTTGCAGGCCTAAGATGCATTTTAAGGCCTTTTTTGGGCTGCCAACATTTTCTGAACTTTCAGCGGTGTACGATGCATTTTTCGGGCCATTAATATTTTTGGAAATTTCAGTGGTCTAGGATGCGGGCTAATGCCCCTTTCAGGCTGCAAATGTTTCTGGGACATTCACAGCTCTCTGCCCTAGTTTTTGGGCCACCAACATTTTCTGGACTTTAGGGGGTCTAGGATGCTTGTAAACCCTTTTTTTGGGCCTCCAAAATTTTTCTACATTTTTGCAGGCCTAAGATGCATTTTAAGGCCTTTTTTGGGCTGCCAACATTTTCTGAACTTTCAGGCGTGTAGGATGCATTTTTCGGGCCATTAATATTTTTGGAAATGTCAGTGGTCTAGGATGCGGGTTAATGCCTCTTACAGGCTGCAAATGTTTTTGAGACATTCAGAGTTCTCTGACACTGTTTTTGGGCAGCCAACATTTTCCGGACTTTAAGGGGTCTAGTATGCCTGTACACCCCTTTTTTGGGCCTCCAAAGTTTTCAACATTTATGCAGGCCTAAGACGCATTTTAAGGCCTTTTTTGGGCTGCCAACATTTTCTGAACTTTCAGGGGTGTAGGATGCATTTTTCATGCCAAAAATATTTTTGGGAATTTCAGTGGTCTAGGATGCAGGTTAATGCCTCTTTCAGGCTGCAACTGTTTTTGGGACTTTGAGAGCTCTCTGACACTGTTTTTGGGCAACCAACATTTTCTGGACTTTAGGGGGTCTAGGATGCCTTTAAACCCCTTTTTTGGGCCTCCAAAGTTTCAGGATATTTGCAGGCCTAAGATGCATTTTAAGGCCTTTTTTGAGCTGCCAACATTTGTGAACTTTCAGGGGTGTCGGATGCATTATTTGTGCCAAAATTATTTGTGGGAATTGTAGTGGTCTAGGATGCGGGTTAATGCCTCTTTTAGGCTGCAAATGTTTTTGGGACATTCAGAGCTCTCTGGCAGTTTTCGGGCCACCTACATTTTCTGGACTTTAGGAGGTCTAGGATGCCTTTAAACCCCTTTTTTGGGCCTCCAAAGTTTCAAGATATTTGCAGGCCTAAGATGCATTTTAAGGCCTTTTTTGGGCTGCCAACATTTTCTGAACTTTCAGGGGTGTAGGATGCATTTTTCATGCTAAAAATATTTTTGGGAATTTCAGTGGTCTAGGATGCGGGTTAATGCCCCTTTCTGGCTCCAAGTATCTTTGGGACATTCAGAGGTATCTGGCACAGTTTTTAGGCCACCAACAATTTTTGGACTTTAGGGGTCTAGGATGCCTGTAAACCCCTTTTTTGGGACTCCAAAGATTTCAAGATTTTTGAATGCGGAAAATGCATTTTAAGGCCTTTATTGGGCTGCCAACATTTTTTGATCTTTCAGGGGTGTAGGATGCATTATTTGTGCCAAAATTATTTTTGGGAATTTCAGTGGTCTACGATGCAGGTTAATGCCCCTTTCAAGCTGCAACTGTTTTTGGGACTTTCAGAGCTCCCTGACACTGTTTTTAGGCCACCAACATTTTCTGGACTTTAGGGGGTCTAGGATGCTGGTAAAACTCTTTTTTTGGCCTCCAAAGTTTTCTTCATTTTTGCAGGCCTAAGATGCATTTTAAGGCCTTTTTTGGGCTGCCAACATTTTCTCATCTTTCAGGGGTGTAGGATGCATTATTTGTGGCAAAATTATTTTTGGGAACTTTAGTGGTCTATGATGCGGTTAATGCCTCTTTCAGGCTGCAAATGTTTTTGAGACAATCAGAGCTCTCTGACACAGTTTTTGGGCAGCCAACATTTCCCGGACTTTAAGGGGTCTAGTAAGCCTGTACACCCCTTTTTTGAGCCTCCAAAGTTTTCAACATTTATGCAGGCCTAAGATGCATTTAATGGCCTTTTTTGGGCTGCTAACATATTCTGAACTTTCAGGGGTGTAGGATGCATTTTTCAGGCCATTAATATTTTTGGAAATTTCTGTGGTCTAGGATGCGGGTTAATGCCTCTTTTAGGCTGCAAATGTTTTTGAGACATTCAGAGCTCTCTGACACAGTTTTTGGGCAACCAACATTTTCTGGACTTTAGGGGGTCTAGTATGCCTGTAACCCCTTTTTTGGGCCTCCAAAATCTTTCTACATTTTTGCAGGCCTAAGATGCATTCTAAGGCCTTTTTGGGCTGCTAACATATTCTGAACTTTCAGAAGTGTAGGATGCATTTTTCATTTAAAAAATATTGTTGGGAAATTCAGTGGTCTAGGATGCGGATTAATGCCCCTTTCAGGCTGCAAATGTTTTCGGGACATTCAGAGCTCTCTGGCAGTTTTCGGGCAACCAATATTTTCTGGACTTTAGGGAGGTATAGGTGTCTGTAAACCCATTTTTGGGCCTCCAAAGTTTTCTTCATTTTTGCAGGCCTAAGGTGCATGTTAAGGCCTTTTTTGGGCTGCCAACATTTTCGGAACTTTCAGGGGTGTAGGATGCATTTTTCGTGCCATTATAATTTTTGGGAATTTCAGTGGTCTAGGATGCGGGTTAATGCCCCTTTCAGGCTGCAAATATCTTTGGGACATTCAGTCAGAGCTCTCTGGCAGTTTTTGGGCCACCAACATTTTCTGGACTTTAGGGGGTCTAGGATGCCTGTAGACCCCTTTTTTGGGCCTCCAAAGTTTTATACATTTTTGCAGGCCTAAGATGCATTTTAAGGCCTTTTTCGAGCTGCCAACAATTTCTGAACTTTCAGGGGTGTAGGAGGCATTTTTCAGGCCATTAATATTTTTGGAAATTTCAGTGGTCTAGGATGCGGGTTAATGCCCCTTTCAGGCTGGAACTGTTTTTGGGACTTTCAGAGCTCTCTGACACTGTTTTTGGGCCACCAACATTTTCTGTCTTTAGGGGGTCTAGGATGCCTGTAAACCCCTTTTTTGGGCCTCCAAAGTTTTCTACATTTTTGCAGGCCTAAGATGCATTCTAAGGCCTTTTTGGGCTGCTAACATATTCTGAACTTTCAGAAGTGTAGGATGCATTTTTCATGTAAAAAATATTGTTGGGAAATTCAGTGGTCTAGGATGCGGGTTAATGCCTCTTTTAGGCTGCAAATGTTTTTGAGACATTCAGAGCTCTCTGACACAGTTTTTGGGCAACCAACATTTTCTGGACTTTAGGGGGTCTAGTATGCCTGTAACCCCTTTTTTGGGCCTCCAAAATCTTTCTACATTTTTGCAGGCCTAAGATGCATTCTAAGGCCTTTTTGGGCTGCTAACATATTCTGATTTTTCAGAAGTGTAGGATGCATTTTTCATGTAAAAAATATTGTTGGGAAATTCAGTGGTCTAGGATGCGGATTAATGCCCCTTTCAGGCTGCAAATGTTTTCGGGACATTCAGAGCTCTCTGGCAGTTTTCGGGCAACCAATATTTTCTGGACTTTAGGGAGGTATAGGTGTCTGTAAACCCATTTTTGGGCCTCCAAAGTTTTCAACATTTTTGCAGGCCTAAGATGCATTTTAAGGCCTTTTTTGGGCTGCCAACATTTTCTGAACTTTCAGCGGTGTACGATGCATTTTTTTCGGGCCATTAATATTTTTGGAAATTTCAGTGGTCTAGGATGCGGGCTAATGCCCCTTTCAGACTGCAAATGTTTCTGGGACATTCACAGCTCTCTGCCCTAGTTTTTGGGCCACCAACATTTTCTGGACTTTAGGGGGTCTAGGATGCTTGTAAACCCTTTTTTTGGGCCTCCAAAATTTTTCTACATTTTTGCAGGCCTAAGATGCATTTTAAGGCCTTTTTTGGGCTGTCAACATTTTCTGAACTTTCAGGCGTGTAGGATGCATTTTTCGGGCCATTAATATTTTTGGAAATGTCAGTGGTCTAGGATGCGGGTTAATGCCTCTTACAGGCTGCAAATGTTTTTGAGACATTCAGAGTTCTCTGACACTGTTTTTGGGCAGCCAACATTTTCCGGACTTTAAGGGGTCTAGTATGCCTGTACACCCCTTTTTTGGGCCTCCAAAGTTTTCAACATTTATGCAGGCCTAAGATGCATTTTAAGGCCTTTTTTGGGCTGCCAACATTTTCTGAACTTTCAGGGGTGTAGGATGCATTTTTCATGCCAAAAATATTTTTGGGAATTTCAGTGGTCTAGGATGCAGGTTAATGCCCCTTTCAGGCTGCAACTGTTTTTGGGACTTTGAGAGCTCTCTGACACTGTTTTTGGGCAACCAACATTTTCTGGACTTTAGGGGGTCTAGGATGCCTTTAAACCCCTTTTTTGGGCCTCCAAAGTTTCAAGATATTTGCAGGCCTAAGATGCATTTTAAGGCCTTTTTTGAGCTGCCAACATTTGTGAACTTTCAGGGGTGTCGGATGCATTATTTGTGCCAAAATTATTTGTGGGAATTGTAGTGGTCTAGGATGCGGGTTAATGCCTCTTTTAGGCTGCAAATGTTTTTGGGACATTCAGAGCTCTCTGGCAGTTTTCGGGCCACCTACATTTTCTGGACTTTAGGGGGTCTAGGATGCCTTTAAACCCCTTTTTTGGGCCTCCAAAGTTTCAAGATATTTGCAGGCCTAAGATGCATTTTAAGGCCTTTTTTGGGCTGCCAACATTTTCTGAACTTTCAGGGGTGTAGGATGCATTTTTCATGCTAAAAATATTTTTGGGAATTTCAGTGGTCTAGGATGCGGGTTAATGCCCCTTTCAGGCTCCAAGTATCTTTGGGACATTCAGAGGTATCTGGCACAGTTTTTAGGCCACCAACAATTTTTGGACTTTAGGGGTCTAGGATGCCTGTAAACCCCTTTTTTGGGCCTCCAAAGTTTTCTACATTTTTTGCAGGCCTAAGATGCATTCTAAGGCCTTTTTGGGCTGCTAACATATTCTGAACTTTCAGAAGTGTAGGATGCATTTTTCATGTAAAAAATATTGTTAGGAAATTCAGTGGTCTAGGATGTGGGTTAATGCCTCTTTTAGGCTGCAAATGTTTTTGAGACATTCAGAGCTCTCACACAGTTTTTGGGCAACCAACATTTTCTGGACTTTAGGGGGTCTGGTATGCTGGTAAAACTCTTTTTTGGGCCTCCAAAGGTTTCTTCATTTTTGCAGGCCTAAGATGCATTTTAAGGCCTTTTTTGGGCTGCCAACATTTTCTGAACTTTCAGGGGTGTAGGATGCATTTTTCATGCTAAAAATATTTTTGGGAATTTCAGTGGTCTAGGATGCGGGTTAATGCCCCTTTCAGGCTCCAAGTATCTTTGGGACATTCAGAGGTATCTGGCACAGTTTTTAGGCCACCAACAATTTTTGGACTTTAGGGGTCTAGGATGCCTGTAAACCCCTTTTTTGGGCCTCCAAAGTTTTCTACATTTTTTGCAGGCCTAAGATGCATTCTAAGGCCTTTTTGGGCTGCTAACATATTCTGAACTTTCAGAAGTGTAGGATGCATTTTTCATGTAAAAAATATTGTTAGGAAATTCAGTGGTCTAGGATGTGGGTTAATGCCTCTTTTAGGCTGCAAATGTTTTTGAGACATTCAGAGCTCTCACACAGTTTTTGGGCAACCAACATTTTCTGGACTTTAGGGGGTCTGGTATGCTGGTAAAACTCTTTTTTGGGCCTCCAAAGGTTTCTTCATTTTTGCAGGCCTAAGATGCATTTTAAGGCCTTTTTTGGGCTGCCAACATTTTCTCATCTTTCAGGGGTGTAGGATGCATTATTTGTGGCAACATTATTTTTGGGAACTTTAGTGGTCTATGATGCGGGTTAATGCCTCTTTCAGGCTGCAAATGTTTTTGGGACAATCAGAGCTCTCTGACACAGTTTTTGGGCAGCCAACATTTCCCGGACTTTAAGGGGTCTAGTAAGCCTGTACACCCCTTTTTTGAGCCTCCAAAGTTTTCAACATTTATGCAGGCCTAAGATGCATTTAATGGCCTTTTTTTGGGCTGCTAACATATTCTGAACTTTCAGGGGTGTAGGATGCATTTTTCAGGCCATTAATATTTTTGGAAATTTCTGTGGTCTAGGATGCGGGTTAATGCCTCTTTTAGGCTGCAAATGTTTTTGAGACATTCAGAGCTCTCTAGCACAGTTTTGAGGCCACCAACAATTTTTGGAATTTAGGGGGTCTAGGATGCCTGTAAACCCCTTTTTTGGGCCTCCAAAGTTTTATACATTTTTGCAGGCCTAAGATACATTTTAAGGCCTTTTTCGAGCTGCCAACAATTTCTGAACTTTCAGGGGTGTAGGAGGCATTTTTCGTTCCAAAAATATTTTTGTGAATTTCAGTGGTCTAGGATGCAGGTTAATGCCCCTTTCAGGCTGCAACTGTTTTTGGGGCTTTCAGAGCTCTCTGACACTGTTTTTGGGCCACCAACATTTTCTGGACTTTAGGGGGTCTTGGATGCCTGTAAACCCCTTTTTTGGGCCTCCAAAGTTTTCTTCATTTTTGCAGGCCTAAGGTGCATGTTAAGGCCTTTTTTGGGCTGCCAACATTTTCGGAACTTTCAGGGGTGTAGGATGCATTTTTCGTGCCATTATTATTTTTGGGAATTTCAGTGGTCTAGGATGCGGGTTAATGCCCCTTTCAGGCTGCAAATATCTTTGGGACATTCAGTCAGATTTCTCTGGCAGTTTTTGGGCCACCAACATTTTCTGGACTTTAGGGGGTCTAGGATGCCTGTAGACCCCTTTTTTGGGCCTCCAAGGTTTTATACATTTTTGCAGGCCTAAGATGCATTTTAAGGCCTTTTTTGGGCTGTCAACATTTTCTGAACTTTCAGGCATGTAGGATGCATTTTTCGGGCCATTAATATTTTTGGAAATTTCAGTGGTCTAGTATGCGGGTTAATGCCCCTTTCAGGCTGCAAATGTTTTTGGGACATTCAGAGCTCTCTGGCCTAGTTTTTGGGCCACCAACATTTTCTGGACTTTAGGGGGTCTAGGATGCCTGTAAACCCCTTTTTTGGGCCTCCAAAGTTTTCTACATTTTTGCAGGCCTAAGATGCATTTTAAGGCCTTTTTTGGGATGCCAACATTTTCTGATATTTCAGCGGTGTAGGGTTTAGTGGTCTAGGATGCGGGTTAATGTCTCTTTTAGGCTGCAAATGTTTTTGAGACATTCAGAGCTCTCTGACACAGTTTTTGGGCAACCAACATTTTCTGGACTTTAGGGGGTCTAGTATGCCTGTAAACCCCTTTTTTGGGCCTCCAAAACTTTTCTCCAATATTGCAGGCCTAAGATGCATTTTAAGGCCTTTTTTGGGCTGCCAACATTTTCTGAACTTTCAGGGGTGTAGGATGCATTTTTCGGGGCATTAATATTTTTGGGAATTTCAGTGGTCTAGGATGCGGGTTAATGCCCCATTCAGGCTGCAAATGTTTTTGGGACATTCAGAGCTCTCTGGCCTAGTTTTTGGGCCACCAACATTTTCTGGACTTTAGGGGGTCTAGTATGCCTGTAAACCCCTTTTTTGGGCCTCCAAAGTTTTCTACATTTTTGCAGGCCTAAGATGCATTTTAAGGCCTTTTTTGGGCTGCCAACATTTTCTGATCTTTCAGGGGTGTAGGGTTTAGTGGTCTAGGATGCGAGTTAATGCCTCTTTTAGGCTGCAAATGTTTTTGAGACATTCAGAGCTCTCTGACACAGTTTTTAGGCCACCAACAATTTTTGGAATTTAGGGGGTCTAGGATGCCTGTAAAACCCTTTTTTGGGCCTCCAAAGTTTTCTACATTTTTGCAGGCCTAAAATGCATTTAAGGCCTTTTTTGGGCTGCCAACATTTTCTGAACTTTCAGGGGTGTAGGATGCATTTTTCATGCCAAAAATATTTTTGGGAATTTCAGTGGTCTAGGATGCGGGTTAATGCCTCTTTTAGGCTGCAAATGTTTTTGAGACATTCAGAGCTCTCTGGCAGTTTTCGGGCAACCAATATTTTCTGGACTTTAGGGAGGTATAGGTGTCTGTAAACCCATTTTTGGGCCTCCAAAGTTTTCTTCATTTTTGCAGGCCTAAGGTGCATGTTAAGGCCTTTTTTGGGCTGCCAACATTTTCGGAACTTTCAGGGGTGTAGGATGCATTTTTCGTGCCATTATTATTTTTGGGAATTTCAGTGGTCTAGGATGCGGGTTAATGCCCCTTTCAGGCTGCAAATATCTTTGGGACATTCAGTCAGAGCTCTCTGGCAGTTTTTGGGCCACCAACATTTTCTGGACTTTAGGGGGTCTAGGATGCCTGTAGACCCCTTTTTTGGGCCTCCAAAGTTTTATACATTTTTGCAGGCCTAAGATGCATTTTAAGGCCTTTTTCGAGCTGCCAACAATTTCTGAACTTTCAGGGGTGTAGGAGGCATTTTTCGTTCCAAAAATATTTTTGCGAATTTCAGTGGTGTAGGATGCAGGTTAATGCCCCTTTCAGGCTGCAACTGTTTTTGGGACTTTCAGAGCTCTCTGACACTGTTTTTGGGCCACCAACATTTTCTGGACTTTAGGGGGTCCTGGATGCCTGTAAACCCCTTTTTTAGGCCTCCAAAGTTTTCTACATTTTTGCAGGCCTAAGATGCATTTTAAGGCCTTTTTTGGGCTGCCAACAATTTCTGAACTTTCAGGGGTGTAGGACGCATTTTTCGTGCCAAAAATATTTTTGCGAATTTCAGTGGTCTAGGATGCAGGTTAATAATGCCCCTTTCAGGCTGCAACTGTTTTTGGGACTTTCAGAGCTCTCTGACACTGTTTTTGGGCCACCAACATTTTCTGGACTTTAGGGGGTCTAGGATGCCTGTAAACCCCTTTTTTGGGCCTCCAAAGATTTCTAGATTTTTGCAGGCCTAAGATGCATTTTAAGGCCTTTTTTGGGCTGCCAACATTTTCTGAACTTTCAGGGGTGTAGGATGCATTTTTCAGGCCATTAATATTTTTGGAAATTTCAGTGGTCTAGGATGCGGGTTAATGCCCCTTTCAGGCTGGAACTGTTTTTGGGACTTTCAGAGCTCTCTGACACTGTTTTTGGGCCACCAACATTTTCTGGACTTTAGGGGGTCTAGGATGCCTGTAAACCCCTTTTTTGGGCCTCCAAAGTTTTCTACATTTTTGCAGGCCTAAGATGCATTCTAAGGCCTTTTTGGGCTGCTAACATATTCTGAACTTTCAGAAGTGTAGGATGCATTTTTCATGTAAAAAATATTGTTGGGAATTTCAGTGGTCTAGGATGCGGATTAATGCCCCTTTCAGGCTGCAAATGTTTTCGGGACATTCAGAGCTCTCTGGCAGTTTTCGGGCAACCAATATTTTCTGGACTTTAGGGAGGTATAGGTGTCTGTAAACCCATTTTTGGGCCTCCAAAGTTTTCAACATTTTTGCAGGCCTAAGATGCATTTTAAGGCCTTTTTTGGGCTGCCAACATTTTCTGAACTTTCAGCGGTGTACGATGCATTTTTCGGGCCATTAATATTTTTGGAAATTTCAGTGGTCTAGGATGCGGGCTAATGCCCCTTTCAGGCTGCAAATGTTTCTGGGACATTCACAGCTCTCTGCCCTAGTTTTTGGGCCACCAACATTTTCTGGACTTTAGGGGGTCTAGGATGCTTGTAAACCCTTTTTTTGGGCCTCCAAAATTTTTCTACATTTTTGCAGGCCTAAGATGCATTTTAAGGCCTTTTTTGGGCTGTCAACATTTTCTGAACTTTCAGGCGTGTAGGATGCATTTTTCGGGCCATTAATATTTTTGGAAATGTCAGTGGTCTAGGATGCGGGTTAATGCCTCTTACAGGCTGCAAATGTTTTTGAGACATTCAGAGTTCTCTGACACTGTTTTTGGGAAGCCAACATTTTCCGGACTTTAAGGGGTCTAGTATGCCTGTACACCCCTTTTTTGGGCCTCCAAAGTTTTCAACATTTATGCAGGCCTAAGACGCATTTTAAGGCCTTTTTTGGGCTGCCAACATTTTCTGAACTTTCAGGGGTGTAGGATGCATTATTCATGCCAAAAATATTTTTGGGAATTTCAGTGGTCTAGGATGCAGGTTAATGCCCCTTTCAGGCTGCAACTGTTTTTGGGACTTTGAGAGCTCTCTGACACTGTTTTTGGGCAACCAACATTTTCTGGACTTTAGGGGGTCTAGGATGCCTTTAAACCCCTTTTTTGGGCCTCCAAAGTTTCAAGATATTTGCAGGCCTAAGATGCATTTTAAGGCCTTTTTTGGGCTGCCAACATTTTCTAAACTTTCAGGGGTGTAGGATGCATTTTTCATGCTAAAAATATTTTTGGGAATTTCAGTGGTCTAGGATGCGGGTTAATGCCCCTTTCAGGCTCCAAGTATCTTTGGGACATTCAGAGGTATCTGGCACAGTTTTTAGGCCACCAACAATTTTTGGACTTTAGGGGTCTAGGATGCCTGTAAACCCCTTTTTTGGGACTCCAAAGATTTCAAGATTTTTGAATGCGGAAAATGCATTTTAAGGCCTTTATTGGGCTGCCAACATTTTTTGATCTTTCAGGGGTGTAGGATGCATTATTTGTGCCAAAATTATTTTTGGGAATTTCAGTGGTCTAGGATGCAGGTTAATGCCCCTTTCAAGCTGCAACTGTTTTTGGGACTTTCAGAGCTCCCTGACACTGTTTTTAGGCCACCAACATTTTCTGGACTTTAGGGGGTCTAGGATGCTAGTAAAACTCTTTTTTGGGCCTCCAAAGTTTTCTTCATTTTTGCAGGCCTAAGATGCATTTTAAGGCCTTTTTTGGGCTGCCAACATTTTCTCATCTTTCAGGGGTGTAGGATGCATTATTTGTGGCAAAATTATTTTTGGGAACTTTAGTGGTCTATGATGCGGGTTAATGCCTCTTTCAGGCTGCAAATGTTTTTGAGACAATCAGAGCTCTCTGACACAGTTTTTGGGCAGCCAACATTTCCCGGACTTTAAGGGGTCTAGTAAGCCTTACATCCCTTTTTTGAGCGTCCAAAGTTTTCAACATTTATGCAGGCCTAAGATGCATTTAATGGCCTTTTTGGGCTGCTAACATATTCTGAACTTTCAGAAGTGTAGGATGCATTTTTCATGTAAAAAATATTGTTGGGAAATTCAGTGGTCTAGGATGCGGGTTAATGCCTCTTTTAGGCTGCAAATGTTTTTGAGACATTCAGAGCTCTCTGACACAGTTTTTGGGCAACCAACATTTTCTGGACTTTAGGGGGTCTAGTATGCCTGTAACCCCTTTTTTGGGCCTCCAAAATCTTTCTACATTTTTGCAGGCCTAAGATGCATTCTAAGGCCTTTTTGGGCTGCTAACATATTCTGAACTTTCAGAAGTGTAGGATGCATTTTTCATTTAAAAAACATTGTTGGGAAATTCAGTGGTCTAGGATGCGGATTAATGCCCCTTTCAGGCTGCAAATGTTTTCGGGACATTCAGAGCTCTCTGGCAGTTTTCGGGCAACCAATATTTTCTGGACTTTAGGGAGGTATAGGTGTCTGTAAACCCATTTTTGGGCCTCCAAAGTTTTCTTCATTTTTGCAGGCCTAAGGTGCATGTTAAGGCCTTTTTTGGGCTGCCAACATTTTCGGAACTTTCAGGGGTGTAGGATGCATTTTTCGTGCCATTATTATTTTTGGGAATTTCAGTGGTCTAGGATGCGGGTTAATGCCCCTTTCAGGCTGCAAATATCTTTGGGACATTCAGTCAGAGCTCTCTGGCAGTTTTTGGGCCACCAACATTTTCTGGACTTTAGGGGGTCTAGGATGCCTGTAGACCCCTTTTTTGGGCCTCCAAAGTTTTATACATTTTTGCAGGCCTAAGATGCATTTTAAGGCCTTTTTCGAGCTGCCAACAATTTCTGAACTTTCAGGGGTGTAGGAGGCATTTTTCGTTCCAAAAATATTTTTGCGAATTTCAGTGGTGTAGGATGCAGGTTAATGCCCCTTTCAGGCTGCAACTGTTTTTGGGACTTTCAGAGCTCTCTGACACTGTTTTTGGGCCACCAACATTTTCTGGACTTTAGGGGGTCTTGGATGCCTGTAAACCCCTTTTTTAGGCCTCCAAAGTTTTCTACATTTTTGCAGGCCTAAGATGCATTTTAAGGCCTTTTTTGGGCTGCCAACAATTTCTGAACTTTCAAGGGTGTAGGACGCATTTTTCGTGGCAAAAATATTTTTGCGAATTTCAGTGGTCTAGGATGCAGGTTAATAATGCCCCTTTCAGGCTGCAACTGTTTTTGGGACTTTCAGAGCTCTCTGACACTGTTTTTGGGCCACCAACATTTTCTGGACTTTAGGGGGTCTAGGATGCCTGTAAACCCCTTTTTTGGGCCTCCAAAGATTTCTAGATTTTTGCAGGCCTAAGATGCATTTTAAGGCCTTTTTTGGGCTGCCAACATTTTCTGAACTTTCAGGGGTGTAGGATGCATTTTTCAGGCCATTAATATTTTTGGAAATTTCAGTGGTCTAGGATGCGGGTTAATGCCCCTTTCAGGCTGGAACTGTTTTTGGGACTTTCAGAGCTCTCTGACACTGTTTTTGGGCCACCAACATTTTCTGGACTTTAGGGGGTCTAGGATGCCTGTAAACCCCTTTTTTGGGCCTCCAAAGTTTTCTACATTTTTGCAGGCCTAAGATGCATTCTAAGGCCTTTTTGGGCTGCTAACATATTCTGAACTTTCAGAAGTGTAGGATGCATTTTTCATTTAAAAAATATTGTTGGGAAATTCATTCGTCTAGGATGCGGATTAATGCCCCTTTCAGGCTGCAAATGTTTTCGGGACATTCAGAGCTCTGGCAGTTTTCGGGCAACCAATATTTTCTGGACTTTAGGGAGGTATAGGTGTCTGTAAACCCATTTTTGGGCCTCCAAAGTTTTCAACATTTTTGCAGGCCTAAGATGCATTTTAAGGCCTTTTTTGGGCTGCCAACATTTTCTGAACTTTCAGCGGTGTACGATGCATTTTTCGGGCCATTAATATTTTTGGAAATTTCAGTGGTCTAGGATGCGGGCTAATGCCCCGTTCAGGCTGCAAATGTTTCTGGGACATTCACAGCTCTCTGCCCTAGTTTTTGGGCCACCAACATTTTCTGGACTTTAGGGGGTCTAGGATGCTTGTAAACCCTTTTTTTGGGCCTCCAAAATTTTTCTACATTTTTGCAGGCCTAAGATGCATTTTAAGGCCTTTTTTGGGCTGCCAACATTTTCTGAACTTTCAGGCGTGTAGGATGCATTTTTCGGGCCATTAATATTTTTGGAAATGTCAGTGGTCTAGGATGCGGGTTAATGCCTCTTACAGGCTGCAAATGTTTTTGAGACATTCAGAGTTCTCTGACACTGTTTTTGGGCAGCCAACATTTTCCGGACTTTAAGGGGTCTAGTATGCCTGTACACCCCTTTTTTGGGCCTCCAAAGTTTTCAACATTTATGCAGGCCTAAGACGCATTTTAAGGCCTTTTTTGGGCTGCCAACATTTTCTGAACTTTCAGGGGTGTAGGATGCATTTTTCATGCCAAAAATATTTTTGGGAATTTCAGTGGTCTAGGATGCAGGTTAATGCCTCTTTCAGGCTGCAACTGTTTTTGGGACTTTGAGAGCTCTCTGACACTGTTTTTGGGCAACCAACATTTTCTGGACTTTAGGGGGTCTAGGATGCCTTTAAACCCCTTTTTTTGGCCTCCAAAGTTTCAGGATATTTGCAGGCCTAAGATGCATTTTAAGGCCTTTTTTGAGCTGCCAACATTTGTGAACTTTCAGGGGTGTCGGATGCATTATTTGTGCCAAAATTATTTGTGGGAATTGTAGTGGTCTAGGATGCGGGTTAATGCCTCTTTTAGGCTGCAAATGTTTTTGGGACATTCAGAGCTCTCTGGCAGTTTTCGGGCCACCTACATTTTCTGGACTTTAGGGGGTCTAGGATGCCTTTAAACCCCTTTTTTGGGCCTCCAAAGTTTCAAGATATTTGCAGGCCTAAGATGCATTTTAAGGCCTTTTTTGGGCTGCCAACATTTTCTGAACTTTCAGGGGTGTAGGATGCATTTTTCATGCTAAAAATATTTTTGGGAATTTCAGTGGTCTAGGATGCGGGTTAATGCCCCTTTCAGGCTCCAAGTATCTTTGGGACATTCAGAGGTATCTGGCACAGTTTTTAGGCCACCAACAATTTTTGGACTTTAGGGGTCTAGGATGCCTGTAAACCCCTTTTTTGGGACTCCAAAGATTTCAAGATTTTTGAATGCGGAAAATGCATTTTAAGGCCTTTATTGGGCTGCCAACATTTTTTGATCTTTCAGGGGTGTAGGATGCATTATTTGTGCCAAAATTATTTTTGGGAATTTCAGTGGTCTACGATGCAGGTTAATGCCCCTTTCAAGCTGCAACTGTTTTTGGGACTTTCAGAGCTCCCTGACACTGTTTTTAGGCCACCAACATTTTCTGGACTTTAGGGGGTCTAGGATGCTGGTAAAACTCTTTTTTTGGCCTCCAAAGTTTTCTTCATTTTTGCAGGCCTAAGATGCATTTTAAGGCCTTTTTTGGGCTGCCAACATTTTCTCATCTTTCAGGGGTGTAGGATGCATTATTTGTGGCAAAATTATTTTTGGGAACTTTAGTGGTCTATGATGCGGGTTAAGGCCTCTTTCAGGCTGCAAATGTTTTTGAGACAATCAGAGCTCTCTGACACAGTTTTTGGGCAGCCAACATTTCCCGGACTTTAAGGGGTCTAGTAAGCCTGTACACCCCTTTTTTGAGCCTCCGAAGTTTTCAACATTTATGCAGGCCTAAGATGCATTTAATGGCCTTTTTTGGGCTGCTAACATATTCTGAACTTTCAGGGGTGTAGGATGCATTTTTCAGGCCATTAATATTTTTGGAAATTTCTGTGGTCTAGGATGCGGGTTAATGCCTCTTTTAGGCTGCAAATGTTTTTGAGACATTCAGAGCTCTCTGACACAGTTTTTGGGCAACCAACATTTTCTGGACTTTAGGGGGTCTAGTATGCCTGTAACCCCTTTTTTGGGCCTCCAAAATCTTTCTACATTTTTGCAGGCCTAAGATGCATTCTAAGGCCTTTTTGGGCTGCTAACATATTCTGAACTTTCAGAAGTGTAGGATGCATTTTTCATTTAAAAAATATTGTTGGGAAATTCAGTGGTCTAGGATGCGGATTAATGCCCCTTTCAGGCTGCAAATGTTTTCGGGACATTCAGAGCTCTCTGGCAGTTTTCGGGCAACCAATATTTTCTGGACTTTAGGGAGGTATAGGTGTCTGTAAACCCATTTTTGGGCCTCCAAAGTTTTCTTCATTTTTGCAGGCCTAAGGTGCATGTTAAGGCCTTTTTTGGGCTGCCAACATTTTCGGAACTTTCAGGGGTGTAGGATACATTTTTCGTGCCATTATTATTTTTGGGAATTTCAGTGGTCTAGGATGCGGGTTAATGCCCCTTTCAGGCTGCAAATATCTTTGGGACATTCAGTCAGAGCTCTCTGGCAGTTTTTGGGCCACCAACATTTTCTGGACTTTAGGGGGTCTAGGATGCCTGTAGACCCCTTTTTTGGGCCTCCAAAGTTTTATACATTTTTGCAGGCCTAAGATGCATTTTAAGGTCTTTTTCGAGCTGCCAACAATTTCTGAACTTTCAGGGGTGTAGGAGGCATTTTTCGTGGCAAAAATATTTTTGCGAATTTCAGTGGTGTAGGATGCAGGTTAATGCCCCTTTCAGGCTGCAACTGTTTTTGGGACTTTCAGAGCTCTCTGACACTGTTTTTGGGCCACCAACATTTTCTGGACTTTAGGGGGTCTTGGATGCCTGTAAACCCCTTTTTTGGGCCTCCAAAGTTTTCTAGATTTTTGCAGGCCTAAGATGCATTTTAAGGCCTTTTTTGGGCTGCCAACAATTTCTGAACTTTCAGGGGTGTAGGATGCATTTTTCAGGCCATTAATATATTTGGAAATTTCAGTGGTCTAGGATGCGGGTTAATGCCCCTTTCAGGCTGGAACTGTTTTTGGGACTTTCAGAGCTCTCTGACACTGTTTTTGGGCCACCAACATTTTCTGTCTTTAGGGGGTCTAGGATGCCTGTAAACCCCTTTTTTGGGCCTCCAAAGTTTTCTACATTTTTGCAGGCCTAAGATGCATTCTAAGGCCTTTTTGGGCTGCTAACATATTCTGAACTTTCAGAAGTGTAGGATGCATTTTTCATGTAAAAAATATTGTTGGGAAATTCAGTGGTCTAGGATGCGGGTTAATGCCTCTTTTAGGCTGCAAATGTTTTTGAGACATTCAGAGCTCTCTGACACAGTTTTTGGGCAACCAACATTTTCTGGACTTTAGGGGGTCTAGTATGCCTGTAACCCCTTTTTTGGGCCTCCAAAATCTTTCTACATTTTTGCAGGCCTAAGATGCATTCTAAGGCCTTTTTGGGCTGCTAACATATTCTGAACTTTCAGAAGTGTAGGATGCATTTTTCATGTAAAAAATATTGTTGGGAAATTCAGTAGTCTAGGATGCGGATTAATGCCCCTTTCAGGCTGCAAATGTTTTCGGGACATTCAGAGCTCTCTGGCAGTTTTCGGGCAACCAATATTTTCTGGACTTTAGGGAGGTATAGGTGTCTGTAAACCCATTTTTGGGCCTCCAAAGTTTTCAACATTTTTGCAGGCCTAAGATGCATTTTAAGGCCTTTTTTGGGCTGCCAACATTTTCTGAACTTTCAGCGGTGTACGATGCATTTTTTTCGGGCCATTAATATTTTTGGAAATTTCAGTGGTCTAGGATGCGGGCTAATGCCCCTTTCAGACTGCAAATGTTTCTGGGACATTCACAGCTCTCTGCCCTAGTTTTTGGGCCACCAACATTTTCTGGACTTTAGGGGGTCTAGGATGCTTGTAAACCCTTTTTTTGGGCCTCCAAAATTTTTCTACATTTTTGCAGGCCTAAGATGCATTTTAAGGCCTTTTTTGGGCTGACAACATTTTCTGAACTTTCAGGCGTGTAGGATGCATTTTTCGGGCCATTAATATTTTTGGAAATGTCAGTGGTCTAGGATGCGGGTTAATGCCTCTTACAGGCTGCAAATGTTTTTGAGACATTCAGAGTTCTCTGACACTGTTTTTGGGCAGCCAACATTTTCCGGACTTTAAGGGGTCTAGTATGCCTGTACACCCCTTTTTTGGGCCTCCAAAGTTTTCAACATTTATGCAGGCCTAAGATGCATTTTAAGGCCTTTTTTGGGCTGCCAACATTTTCTGAACTTTCAGGGGTGTAGGATGCATTTTTCATGCCAAAAATATTTTTGGGAATTTCAGTGGTCTAGGATGCAGGTTAATGCCCCTTTCAGGCTGCAACTGTTTTTGGGACTTTGAGAGCTCTCTGACACTGTTTTTGGGCAACCAACATTTTCTGGACTTTAGGGGGTCTAGGATGCCTTTAAACCCCTTTTTTGGGCCTCCAAAGTTTCAAGATATTTGCAGGCCTAAGATGCATTTTAAGGCCTTTTTTGAGCTGCCAACATTTGTGAACTTTCAGGGGTGTCGGATGCATTATTTGTGCCAAAATTATTTGTGGGAATTGTAGTGGTCTAGGATGCGGGTTAATGCCTCTTTTAGGCTGCAAATGTTTTTGGGACATTCAGAGCTCTCTGGCAGTTTTCGGGCCACCTACATTTTCTGGACTTTAGGGGGTCTAGGATGCCTTTAAACCCCTTTTTTGGGCCTCCAAAGTTTCAAGATATTTGCAGGCCTAAGATGCATTTTAAGGCCTTTTTTGGGCTGCCAACATTTTCTGAACTTTCAGGGGTGTAGGATGCATTTTTCATGCTAAAAATATTTTTGGGAATTTCAGTGGTCTAGGATGCGGGTTAATGCCCCTTTCAGGCTCCAAGTATCTTTGGGACATTCAGAGGTATCTGGCACAGTTTTTAGGCCACCAACAATTTTTGGACTTTAGGGGTCTAGGATGCCTGTAAACCCCTTTTTTGGGCCTCCAAAGTTTTCTACATTTTTTGCAGGCCTAAGATGCATTCTAAGGCCTTTTTGGGCTGCTAACATATTCTGAACTTTCAGAAGTGTAGGATGCATTTTTCATGTAAAAAATATTGTTAGGAAATTCAGTGGTCTAGGATGTGGGTTAATGCCTCTTTTAGGCTGCAAATGTTTTTGAGACATTCAGAGCTCTCACACAGTTTTTGGGCAACCAACATTTTCTGGACTTTAGGGGGTCTGGTATGCTGGTAAAACTCTTTTTGGGCCTCCAAAGGTTTCTTTATTTTTGCAGGCCTAAGATGCATTTTAAGGCCTTTTTTGGGCTGCCAACATTTTCTCATCTTTCAGGGGTGTAGGATGCATTATTTGTGGCAACATTATTTTTGGGAACTTTAGTGGTCTATGATGCGGGTTAATGCCTCTTTCAGGCTGCAAATGTTTTTGGGACAATCAGAGCTCTCTGACACAGTTTTTGGGCAGCCAACATTTCCCGGACTTTAAGGGGTCTAGTAAGCCTGTACACCCCTTTTTTGAGCCTCCAAAGTTTTCAACATTTATGCAGGCCTAAGATGCATTTTAAGGCCTTTTTTGGGCTGCCAACATTTTCTGAACTTTCAGGGGTGTAGGATGCATTTTTCAGGCCATTAATATTTTTGGAAATTTCAGTGGTCTAGGATGCGGGTTAATGCCCCTTTCAGGCTGGAACTGTTTTTGGGACTTTCAGAGCTCTCTGACACTGTTTTTGGGCCACCAACATTTTCTGTCTTTAGGGGGTCTAGGATGCCTGTAAACCCCTTTTTTGGGCCTCCAAAGTTTTCTACATTTTTGCAGGCCTAAGATGCATTCTAAGGCCTTTTTGGGCTGCTAACATATTCTGAACTTTCAGAAGTGTAGGATGCATTTTTCATGTAAAAAATATTGTTGGGAAATTCAGTGGTCTAGGATGCGGGTTAATGCCTCTTTTAGGCTGCAAATGTTTTTGAGACATTCAGAGCTCTCTGACACAGTTTTTGGGCAACCAACATTTTCTGGACTTTAGGGGGTCTAGTATGCCTGTAAACCCCTTTTTTGGGCCTCCAAAGTTTTCTACATTTTTGCAGGCCTAAGATGCATTTTAAGGCCTTTTTTGGGCTGCCAACATTTTCTGATCTTTCAGGGGTGTAGGGTTTAGTGGTCTAGGATGCGGGTTAATGCCTCTTTTAGGCTGCAAATGTTTTTGAGACATTCAGAGCTCTCTGACACAGTTTTTGGGCAACCAACATTTTCTGGACTTTAGGGGGTCTAGGATGCCTGTAAACCCCTTTTTTGGGCTTCCAAAGTTTTCTACATTTTTGCAGGCCTAAGATGCATTTTAAGGCCTTTTTTGGGCTGCCAACATTTTCTGAACTTTCAGGGGTGTAGGATGCATTTTTCAGGCCATTAATATTTTTGGAAATTTCAGTGGTCTGGGATGCGGGTTAATGCCTCTTTCAGGCTGCAACTGTTTTTGGGACTTTGAGAGCTCTCTGACACTGTTTTTGGGCAACCAACATTTTCTGGACTTTAGGGGGTCTAGGATGCCTTTAAACCCCTTTTTTGGGCCTCCAAAGTTTCAAGATATTTGCAGGCCTAAGATGCATTTTAAGGCCTTTTTTGAGCTGTCAACTTTTGTGAACTTTCAGGGGTGTCGGATGCATTATTTGTGCCAAAATTATTTGTGGGGATTGTAGTGGTCTAGGATGCGGGTTAATGCCTCTTTTAGGCTGCAAATGTTTTTGGGACATTCAGAGCTCTCTGACACTGTTTTTGGGCAACCAACATTTTCTGGACTTTAGGGGGTCTAGGATGCCTTTAAACCCCTTTTTTTGGGCCTCCAAAGTTTCAAGATATTTGCAGGCCTAAGATGCATTTTAAGGCCTTTTTTGGGCTGCCAACATTTTCTGAACTTTCAGGGGTGTAGGATGCATTTTTCATGCTAAAAATATTTTTGGGAATTTCAGTGGTCTAGGATGCGGGTTAATGCTCCTTTCAGGCTCCAAGTATCTTGGGGCATTCAGAGGTATCTGGCACAGTTTTTAGGCCACCAACAATTTTTGGACTTTAGGGGGTCTAGGATGCCTGTAAACCCCTTTTTTGGGCCTCCAAATTTTTTCTACATTTTTGCAGTCCTAAGATGCAATTTAAGGCCTTTTTGGGCTGCTAACATATTCTGAACTTTCAGAAGTGTAGGATGCATTTTTCGTGTAAAAAATATTGTTGGGAAATTCAGTGGTCTAGGATGCGGGTTAATGCCCCTTTCAGTCTGCAAATGTTTTTGGGACATTCAGAGCTCTCTGGCAGTTTTTGGGCAACCAACATTTTCTGGACTTTAGGGGGTCTAGTATGCCTGTAAACCCCTTTTTTGGGCCTCCAAAGTTTTCTACATTTTTGCAGGCCTAAGATGCATTTTAAGGCCTTTTTTGGGCTGCCAACATTTTCTGAACTTTCAGCGGTGTACGATGCATTTTTCGGGCCATTAAATTTTTTGGAAATTTCAGTGGTCTAGGGTGCGGGCTAATGCCCCTTTCAGGCTGCAAATGTTTCTGACATTCAGAGCTCTCTGCATTAGTTTTTGGGCCACCAACATTTTCTGGACTTTAGGGGGTCTAGGATGCCTGCAAACCCCTTTTTTGGGCCTCCAAATTTTTTCTACATTTTTGCAGGCCTAAGATGCATTTTAAGGCCTTTTTTGGGCTGTCAACATTTTCTGAACTTTCAGGCATGTAGGATGTATTTTTCGGGCCATTAATATTTTTGGAAATTTCAGTGGTCTAGTATGCGGGTTAATGCCCCTTTCGGCTGCAAATGTTTTTGGGACATTCAGAGCTCTATGGCCTAGTTTTTGGGCCACCAACATTTTCTGGACTTTAGGGGGTCTAGTATGCCTGTAAACCCCTTTTTTGGGCCTCCAAAGTTTTCTACATTTTTGCAGGCCTAACATGCATTTTAAGGCCTTTTTTGGGCTGCCAACATTTTCTGATCTTTCAGGGGTGTAGGGTTTAGTGGTCTAGGATGCGGGTTAATGCCTCTTTTAGGCTGCAAATGTTTTTGAGACATTCAGAGCTCTCTGACACAGTTTTTGGGCAACCAACATTTTCTGGACTTTAGGGGGTCTAGGATGCCTGTAAACCCCTTTTTTGGGCTTCCAAAGTTTTCTACATTTTTGCAGGCCTAAGATGCATTTTAAGGCCTTTTTTGGGCTGCCAACATTTTCTGAACTTTCAGGGGTGTAGGATGCATTTTTCAGGCCATTAATATTTTTGGAAATTTCAGTGGTCTGGGATGCGGGTTAATGCCTCTTTCAGGCTGCAACTGTTTTTGGGACTTTGAGAGCTCTCTGACACTGTTTTTGGGCAACCAACATTTTCTGGACTTTAGGGGGTCTAGGATGCCTTTAAACCCCTTTTTTGGGCCTCCAAAGTTTCAAGATATTTGCAGGCCTAAGATGCATTTTAAGGCCTTTTTTGAGCTGTCAACTTTTGTGAACTTTCAGGGGTGTCGGATGCATTATTTGTGCCAAAATTATTTGTGGGGATTGTAGTGGTCTAGGATGCGGGTTAATGCCTCTTTTAGGCTGCAAATGTTTTTGGGACATTCAGAGCTCTCTGGCAGTTTTCGGGCCACCTACATTTTCTGGACTTTAGGGGGTCTAGGATGCCTTTAAACCCCTTTTTTTGGGCCTCCAAAGTTTCAAGATATTTGCAGGCCTAAGATGCATTTTAAGGCCTTTTTTGGGCTGCCAACGTTTTCTGAACGTTCAGGGGTGTAGGATGCATTTTTCATGTAAAAAATATTGTTGGGAAATTCAGTGGTCCACGATGCGGGTTAATGCCTCTTTTAGGTTGCAAATGTTATTGAGACATTCAGAGCTCTCTGACACAGTTTTTGGGCAACCAACAATTTTTGGAATTTAGGGGGTCTAGGATGCCTGTAAACCCCTTTTTTTGGGCCACCAAAGTTTTCTACATTTTTGCAGGCCTAAGATGCATTTTAAGGCCTTTTTTGGGCTGCCAACATTTTCTGATCTTTCAGCGGTGTAGGGTTTAGTGGTCTAGGATGCGGGTTAATGCCTCTTTTAGACTGCAAATGTTTTTGAGACATTCAGAGCTCTCTGGCACAGTTTTTAGGCCACCAACAATTTTTGGAATTTAGGGGGTCTAGGATGCCTGTAAACCCCTTTTTTTGGGCCACCAAAGTTTTCTACATTTTTGCAGGCCTAAGATGCATTTTAAGGCCTTTTTTGGGCTGCCAACATTTTCTGAACTTTCCGGTGTGTAGGATCCATTTTTCGGCCCATTCATATTTTTGGGAATTTCAGTGGTCTAGGATGCAGGTTAATGCCCCTTTCAGGCTGCAAATATTTTTGGGACATTCAGAGCTCTATGACAAAGTTTTGAGGCCACCAACTTTCTTTGGACTTTAGGGGGTCCAGGATGCCTTTAAACCCCTTTTTTGGGCCTCCAAAGTTTCAAGATATTTGCAGGCCTAAGATGCATTTTAAGGCCTTTTTTGAGCTGCCAACATTTGTGAACTTTCAGGGGTGTCCGATGCATTATTTGTGCCAAAATTATTTGTGGGGATTGTAGTGTTCTAGGATGCGGGTTAATGCCTCTTTTAGGCTGCAAATGTTTTTGAGACATTCAGAGTTCTCTGACACAGTTTTTGGGCAACCAACATTTTCTGGACTTTAGGGGGTCTAGTATGCCTGTAAACCCCTTTTTTGGGCCTCCAAAACTTTTCTCCAATATTGCAGGCTTAAGATGCATTTTAAGGCCTTTTTTGGGCTGCCAACATTTTCTGAACTTTCAGGGGTGTAGGATGCATTTTTCGGGGCATTAATATTTTTGGGAATTTCAGTGGTCTAGGATGCGGGTTAATGCCCCTTTCAGGCTGCAAATGTTTTTGGGACATTCAGAGCTCTCTGGCCTAGTTTTTGGGCCACCAACATTTTCTGGACTTTAGGGGGTCTAGTATGCCTGTAAACCCCTTTTTTGGGCCTCCAAAGTTTTCTACTTTTTTGCAGGCCTAAGATGCATTTTAAGGCCTTTCTTTGGGCTGCCAACATTTTCTGATCTTTCAGGGGTGTAGGGTTTAGTGGTCTAGGATGCGAGTTAATGCCTCTTTTAGGCTGCAAATGTTTTTTAGACATTCAGAGCTCTCTGACACAGTTTTAGGCCACCAACAATTTTTGGAATTTAGGGGGTCTAGGATGCCTGTAAAACCCTTTTTTGGGCCTCCAAAGTTTTCTACATTTTTGCAGGCCTAAAATGCATTTAAGGCCTTTTTTGGGCTGCCAACATTTTCTGAACTTTCAGGGGTGTAGGATGCATTTTTCATGCCAAAAGTATTTTTGGGAATTTCAGTGGTCTAGGATGCGGGTTAATGCCCATTTCAGGCTACAAATATCTTTGGGATATTCAGAGCTCTATGACACCGTTTTTTTCAGAGCTCTATGACACCGTTTTTAGGCCACCAACAATTTTTGGACTTTGGGGGGTCTAGGATGCCTGTAAACCCCTTTTTTGGGCCTCCAAAGTTTTCTACATTTTTGCAGGCCTAAGATACATTTTAAGGCCTTTTTTGGGCTGCCAACATTTTCTGAACTTTCAGGGGTGTAGGATGCATTTTTCTGGCCATTAATATTTTTGGAAATTTCAGTGGTTTAGGATGCGGGTTAGTGCCCCTTTCGGGCTGCAACTGTTTTTGGGACTTCCAGTGCTCTCTGACACAGTTCTTGGGCCACCAACATTTTCTGGACTTTAGGGGGTCCAGGATGCCTGTAAACCCCTTTTTTGGGCCTCCAAAGTTTTCTACATTTTTGCATGCGTAAGATGCATTTTAAAGCCTTTTTTGGGCTGCCAAAATTTTCTGAACTTTCAGGGGTGTAGGATGCATTTTCCGGGCCATTAATATTTTTGAAAATTTCAGTGGTCTAGGAAGCGGGTTAATGCCCCTTTCGGACTGCAACTGTTTTTGGGACTTCCCGTGCTCTCTGACACAGTTCTTGGGGAACCAACATTTTCTGGACTTTAGGGGGTCTAGGATGCCTGTAAACCCCTTTTTTGGGCCTCCAAAGTTTTCTACATTTTTGCAGGCCTAAGATGCATTTTAAGGCCTTTTTTGGGCTGCCAACATTTTCTGAACTTTCCGGTGTGTAGGATCCATTTTTCGGGCCATTCATATTTTTGGGAATTTCAGTGGTCTAGGATGCAAGTTAATGCCCCTTTCAGGCTGCAAATATTTTTGGGACATTCAGAGCTCTATTACAAAGTTTTGAGGCCACCAACATTCTTTGGACTTTAGGGGGTCCAGGATGCCTTTAAACCCCTTTTTTGGGCCTCCAAAGTTTCAAGATATTTGCAGGCCTAAGATGCATTTTAAGGCCTTTTTTGAGCTGCCAACATTTGTGAACTTTCAGGGGTGTCGGATGCATTATTTGTGCCAAAATTATTTGTGGGGATTGTAGTGGTCTAGGATGGGGGTTAATGCCTCTTTTAGGCTGCAAATGTTTTTGGGACATTCAGAGCTCTCTGGCAGTTTTCGGGCCACCTACATTTTCTGGACTTTAGGGAGGTCTAGGTGTCTGTAAACCCATTTTTGGGCCTCCAAAGTTTTCGACATTTTTGCAGGCCTAAGGTGCATTTTAAGGCCTTTTTTGGGCTGCCAACATTTTCTGAACTTTCAGCGGTGTACGATGCATTTTTCGGGCCATTAATATTTTTGGAAATTTCAGTGGTCTAGGATAAGGGCTAATGCCCCTTTCAGGCTGCAAATATTTCTGGGACATTCAGAGCTGTCTGGCCTAGTTTTTGGGCCACCAACATTTTCTGGACTTTAGGGGGTCTAGTATGCCTGTAAACCCCTTTTTTGGGCCTCCAAAGTTTTCTACATTTTTGCAGGCCTAAGATGCATTTTAAGGCCTTTTTTGGGCTGCCAACATTTTCTGATCTTTCAGCGGTGTAGGGTTTAGTGGTCTAGGATGCGGGTTAATGCCTCTTTTAGACTGCAAATGTTTTTGAGACATTCAGAGCTCTCTGGCACAGTTTTTAGGCCACCAACAATTTTTGGAATTTAGGGGGTCTAGGATGCCTGTAAACCCCTTTTTTTGGGCCACCAAAGTTTTCTACATTTTTGCAGGCCTAAGATGCATTTTAAGGCCTTTTTTGGGCTGCCAACATTTTCTGAACTTTCCGGTGTGTAGGATCCATTTTTCGGCCCATTCATATTTTTGGGAATTTCAGTGGTCTAGGATGCAGGTTAATGCCCCTTTCAGGCTGCAAATATTTTTGGGACATTCAGAGCTCTATGACAAAGTTTTGAGGCCACCAACTTTCTTTGGACTTTAGGGGGTCCAGGATGCCTTTAAACCCCTTTTTTGGGCCTCCAAAGTTTCAAGATATTTGCAGGCCTAAGATGCATTTTAAGGCCTTTTTTGAGCTGCCAACATTTGTGAACTTTCAGGGGTGTCCGATGCATTATTTGTGCCAAAATTATTTGTGGGGATTGTAGTGTTCTAGGATGCGGGTTAATGCCTCTTTTAGGCTGCAAATGTTTTTGGGACATTCAGAGCTCTCTGGCAGTTTTCGGGCCACCTACATTTTCTGGACTTTAGGGAGGTCTAGGTGTTTGTAAACCCATTTTTGGGCCTCCAAAGTTTTCAACATTTTTGCAGGCCTAAGGTGCATTTTAAGGCCTTTTTTGGGCTGCCAACATTTTCTGAACTTTCAGCGGTGTACGATGCATTTTTCGGGCCATTAATATTTTTGGAAATTTCAGTGGTCTAGGATGCAGGCTAATGCCCCTTTCAGGATGCAAATGTTTCTGGGACATTCAGAGCTCTATGGCCTAGTTTTTGGGCCACCAACATTTGCTGGACTTTAGGGGGTCTAGGATGCCTGTAAACCCCTTTTTTGGGCCTCCAAAAATTTTCTACATTTTTGCAGGCCTAAGATGCATTTTAAGGCCTTTTTTGGGCTGTCAACATTTTCTGAACTTTCAGGCGTGTAGGATGCATTTTTCATGCCAAAAATATTTTGGGGAATTTCAGTGGTCTAGGATGCGGGTAAATGCCCCTTTTAGGCTCCAAGTATCTTTGGGACATTCAGATGTATCTGGCACAGTTTTTAGGCCACCAACAATTTTTGGATTTTAGGGGGTCTAGGATGCCTGTAAACCCCTTTTTTGGGACTCCAAAGATTTCAAGATTTTTGCATGCGGAAAATGCATTTTAAGGCCTTTATTGGGCTGCCAACATTTTTTGATCTTTCAGGGGTGTAGGATGCATTATTTGTGGCAAAAAGATTTTGGGGAATTTTAGTGGTCTAGGATGCGGGTTAATGCCTCTTTCAGGCTCCAAATGTTTTTGAGAGATTCAGAACACTCTGACAAAGTTTTTGGGCAGCCAACATTTTCCGGACTTTAGGGGGTCTAGTATGCCTGTAAACCCCTTTTTTGGGCCTCCAAAACTTTTCTTCATTTTTTGCAGGCCTAAGATGCATTTTAGGGCCTTTTTCTGGGCTGCCAACATTTTCTGATCTTTCAGGGGTGTAGGATGCATTATTTGTGCCAAAATTATTTTTGGGAATTTTAGTGGTCTAGGATGCGGGTTAATGCCTCTTACAGGCTGCAAATGTTTTTGAGACATTCAGAGTTCTCTGACACAGTTTTTGGGCAGCCAACATTTTCCGGATTTTAAGGGGTCTTGTATGCCTGTAAACCCCTTTTTTGGGCCTCCAAAACTTTTCTACAATATTGCAGGCCTAAGGTGCATTTTAAGGCCTTTTTTCGGCTGCCAACATTTTCTGAACTTTTAGGGGTGTAGGATGCATTTTTCGGGGCATTAATATTTTTGGGAATTTCAGTGGTCTAGGATGCAGGTTAATGCCCCTTTCAGGCTCCAAATATCTTTGGGACATTCAGAGGTCTCTGGCACAGTTTTTAGGCCACCAACAATTTTTGGAATTTAGGGGGTCTAGGATGCCTGTAAACCCCTTTTTTGGGCCACCAAAGTTTTCTACATTTTTGCAGGCCTAAGATGCATTTTAAGGCCTTTTTTGGGCTGCCAACATTTTCTGAACTTTCCGGTGTGTAGGATCCATTTTTCGGCCCATTCATATTTTTGGGAATTTCAGTGGTCTAGGATGCAGGTTAATGCCCCTTTCAGGCTGCAAATATTTTTGGGTCATTCAGAGCTCTATGACAAAGTTTTGAGGCCACCAACTTTCTTTGGACTTTAGGGGGTCCAGGATGCCTTTAAACCCCTTTTTTGGGCCTCCAAAGTTTCAAGATATTTGCAGGCCTAAGATGCATTTTAAGGCCTTTTTTGAGCTGCCAACATTTGTGAACTTTCAGGGGTGTCCGATGCATTATTTGTGTCAAAATTATTTGTGGGGATTGTAGTGGTCTAGGATGCGGGTTAATGCCTCTTTTAGGCTGCAAATGTTTTTGAGACATTCAGAGTTCTCTGACACAGTTTTTGGGCAGCCAACATTTTCCGGACTTTAAGGGGTCTTGTATGCCTGTACACCCCTTTTTTGGGCCTCCAAGGTTTTAAACATTTATGCAGGCCTAAGATGCATTTTAAGGCCTTTTTTGGGCTGCCAACATTTTCTGAACTTTCAGCGGTGTAGCATGCATTTTTCAGGCCATTAATATTTTTGGAAATTTCAGTGGTCTAGGATGCAGGTTAATGCCCCGTTCAGGCTGCAAATGTTTTTGGGACATTCAGAGCTCTCTGACACAGTTTTTGGGCTGCCAACATTTTCTGAACTTTCAGGGGTGTAGGATGCATTTTTCATGCCAAAAATATTTTTGGGAATTTCAGTGGTCTAGGATGCAGGTTAATGCCCCTTTCAGGCTGCAACAGTTTTTGGAACTTTGAGAGCTCTCTGACACTGTTTTTGGGCAACCAACAATTTTTGGACTTTAGGGGGTCTAGGATGCCTGTAAACCCCTTTTTTGGGCCTCCAAAATTTTTCTACAATATTGCAGGCCTAAGGTGCATTTTAAGGCCTTTTTTGGGCTGCCAACATTTTCTGAACTTTTAGGGGTGTAGGATGCATTTTTCGGGGCATTAATATTTTTGGGAATTTCAGTGGTCTAGGATGCAGGTTAATGCCCCTTTCAGGCTCCAAATATCTTTGGGACATTCAGAGGTCTCTGGCACAGTTTTTAGGCCACCAACAATTTTTGGAATTTAGGGGGTCTAGGATGCCTGTAAACCCCTTTTTTGGGCCACCAAAGTTTTCTACATTTTTGCAGGCCTAAGATGCATTTTAAGGCCTTTTTTGGGCTGCCAACATTTTCTGAACTTTCCGGTGTGTAGGATCCATTTTTCGGCCCATTCATATTTTTGGGAATTTCAGTGGTCTAGGATGCAGGTTAATGCCCCTTTCAGGCTGCAAATATTTTTGGGACATTCAGAGCTCTATGACAAAGTTTTGAGGCCACCAACTTTCTTTGGACTTTAGGGGGTCCAGGATGCCTTTAAACCCCTTTTTTGGGCCTCCAAAGTTTCAAGATATTTGCAGGCCTAAGATGCATTTTAAGGCCT
Source organism: Ambystoma mexicanum (assembly GCF_040938575.1). Classification (NCBI taxonomy): domain Eukaryota; kingdom Metazoa; phylum Chordata; class Amphibia; order Caudata; family Ambystomatidae; genus Ambystoma; species Ambystoma mexicanum. Next base: position 59,520,030 of record NC_090938.1, read on the forward strand.
TTTTTGAGCTGCCAACATTTGTGAACTTTCAGGGGTGTCCGATGCATTATTTGTGTCAAAATTATTTGTGGGGATTGTAGTGGTCTAGGATGCGGGTTAATGCCTCTTTTAGGCTGCAAATGTTTTTGGGACATTCAGAGCTCTCTGGCAGTTTTCGGGCCACCTACATTTTCTGGACTTTAGGGATGTCTAGGTGTTTGTAAACCCATTTTTGGGCCTCCAAAGTTTTCAACATTTTTGCAGGCCTAACGTGCATTTTAAGGCCTTTTTTGGGCTGCCAACATTTTCTGAACTTTCAGCGGTGTACGATGCATTTTTCGGGCCATTAATATTTTTGGAGATTTCAGTTGTCTAGGATGCAGGCTAATGCCCCTTTCAGGATGCAAATGTTTCTGGGACATTCAGAGCTCTCTGCCCTAGTTTTTGGGCCACCAACATTTTCTGGACTTTAGGGGGTCTAGGATGCCTGTAAACCCCTTTTTTGGGCCTCCAAAAATTTTCTACATTTTTGAGGCCTAAGATGCATTTTAAGGCCTTTTTTGGGCTGTCAACATTTTCTGAACTTTCAGGCGTGTAGGATGCATTTTTCATGCCAAAAATATTTTGGGGAATTTCAGTGGTCTAGGATGCGGGTAAATGCCCCTTTCAGGCTCCAAGTATCTTTGGGACATTCAGAGGTATCTGGCACAGTTTTTAGGCCACCAACAATTTTTGGATTTTAGGGGGTCTAGGATGCCTGTAAACCCCTTTTTTGGGACTCCAAAGATTTCAAGATTTTTGCATGCGGAAAATGCATTTTAAGGCCTTTATTGGGCTGCCAACATTTTTTGATCTTTCAGGGGTGTAGGATGCATTATTTGTGCCAAAATTTTTTGGGGGAATTTTAGTGGTCTAGGATGCGGGTTAATGCCTCTTTCAGGCTCCAAATGTTTTTGAGAGATTCAGAACACTCTGACAAAGTTTTTGGGCAGCCAACATTTTCCGGACTTTAGGGGGTCTGGTATGCCTGTACACCGCTTTTTTGGGCTTCCAAAGTTTTCAAAATTTATGAAGGCCTAAGATGCATTTAAACGCCTTTTTTGGGCTGCTAACATATTCTGAACTTTCAGGGGTGTAGGATGCATTTTTCGGGCCATTAATATTTTTGGAAATTTCAGTGGTCTAGGATGCGGGTTAATGTCCCTTTCAGGCTGCAAATGTTTTTGGGACATTGAGAGCTCTCTGGCCTCGTTTTTGGGCCACCAACATTTTCTGGACTTTAGGGGGTATAGTATGCCTGTAAACCCCTTTTTTTGGGCCTCCAAAGTTTTCTGCATTTTTGCTGGCCTAAGATGCATGTTAAGGCCTTTTTTGGGCTGCCAACATTTTCTGATCTTTCAGGGGTGTAGGTTTTAGTGGTCTAGGATGCGGGTTCTTGCCTCTTTAGGCTGCAAATGTTTTTGGGACATTGAGAGTTCTCTGGCCTAGTTTTTGGGCAACCAACATTTTCTGGACTTTAAGGGGTCTTGTATGCCTGTACACCCCTTTTTTGGGCCTCCAAGGTTTTAAACATTTATGCAGGCCTAAGATGCATTTTAAGGCCTTTTTTGGGCTGCCAACATTTTCTGAACTTTCAGCGGTGTAGCATGCATTTTTCGGGCCATTAATATTTTTGGAAATTTCAGTGGTCTAGGATGCGGGTTAATGCCCCGTTCAGGCTGCAAATGTTTTTGGGACATTCAGAGCTCTCTGACACAGTTTTTGGGCTGCCAACATTTTCTGAACTTTCAGGGGTGTAGGATGCATTTTTCATGCCAAAAATATTTTTGGGAATTTCAGTGGTCTAGGATGCAGGTTAATGCCCCTTTCAGGCTGCAACAGTTTTTGGAACTTTGAGAGCTCTCTGACACTGTTTTTGGGCAACCAACAATTTTTGGACTTTAGGGGGTCTAGGATGCCTATAAACCCCTTTTTTGGGCCTCCAAAGTTTCCAAGATTTTTGCAGGCCTAAGATGCATTTTAAGGCCTTTTTCGAGCTGCCAACAATTTCTGAACTTTCTGGGGTGTAGGAGGCATTTTTCGTTCCAAAAATATTTTTGCGAATTTCAGTGGTCTAGGATGCAGGTTAATGCCCCTTTCAGGCTGCAACTGTTTTTGGGACTTTCAGAGCTCTCTGACACTGTTTTTGGGCCACCAACATTTTCTGGACTTTAGGGGGTCTTGGATGCCTGTAAACCCCTTTTTTAGGCCTCCAAAGTTTTCTACATTTGTGCAGGCCTAAGATGCATTTTAAGGCCTTTTTTGGGCTGCCAACAATTTCTGAACTTTCAGGGGTGTAGGACGCATTTTTCGTGCCAAAAATATTTTTGCGAATTTCAGTGATCTAGGATGCAGGTTAATAATACCCCTTTCAGGCTGCAACTGTTTTTGGGACTTTCAGAGCTCTCTGACACTGTTTTTGGGCCACCAACATTTTCTGGACTTTAGGGGGTCTAGGATGCCTGTAAACCCCTTTTTTGGCCCTCCAAAGTTTTCTACATTTTTGCAGGCCTAAGATGCATTTTAAGGCCTTTTTTGGGCTGCCAACATTTTCTGAACTTTCAGGGGTGTAGGATGCATTTTTCATGTAAAAAATATTGTTGGGAAATTCAGTGGTCTAGGATGCGGGTTAATGCCTCTTTTAGGCTGCAAATGTTTTTGAGACATTCAGAGCACTCTGACACAGTTTTTGGGCAACCAACATTTTCTGGACTTTAGGGGGTCTAGTATGCCTGTAACCCCTTTTTTGGGCCTCCAAAATTTTTCTACATTTTTGCAGGCCTAACATGCATTCTAAGGCCTTTTTGGGCTGCTAACATATTCTGAACTTTCAGAAGTGTAGGATGCATTTTTCATGTAAAAAATATTGTTGGGATATTCAGTGGTCTAGGATGCGGGTTACTGCCCCTTTCAGGCTGCAAATGTTTTTGGGACATTCAGAGCTTTCTGGCAGTTTTCGGGCCACCAATATTTTCTGGACTTTAGGGGGTCTAGTATGCCTGTAAACCCCTTTTTTGGGCCTCCAAAGGTTTCTACATTTTTGCAGGCCTAAGATGCATTTTAAGGCCTTTTTTGGGCTGCCAACATTTTCTGAACTTTCAGCGGTGTACGATGCATTTTTCGGGCCATTCATATTTTTGGAAATTTCAGTGGTCTAGGATGCGGGCTAATGCCCCTTTCAGGCTGCAAATGTTTTTGGGACATTCAGAGCTCTCTGGCCTAGTTTTTGGGCCACCAACATTTTCTGGACTTTAGGTGGTCTAGTATGCCTGTAAACCCCTTTTTTGGGCCTCCAAAGTTTTCTACATTTTTGCAGGCCTAAGATGCATTTTAAGGCCTTTTTTGGGCTGCCAACATTTTCTGATCTTTCAGGGGTGTAGGGTTTAGTGGTCTAGGATGCGGGTTAATGCCTCTTTTAGACTGCAAATGTTTTTGAGACATTCAGAGCTCTCTGACACAGTTTTTGGGCAACCAACATTTTCTGGACTTTAGGGGGTCTAGTATGCCTGTAACCCCTTTTTTGGGCCTCCAAAACTTTTCTACAATATTGCAGGCCTAAGGTGCATTTTAAGGCCTTTTTTGGGCTGCCAATATTTTCTGAACTTTCAGGGGTGTAGGATGCATTTTTCGGGGCATTAATATTTTTGGGAATTTCAGTGGTCTAGGATGTAAGTTAATGCCCCTTTCAGGCTGCAAATATTTTTGGGATATTCAGAGCTCTATGACACCGTTTTTAGGCCACCAACATTCTTTGGACTTTAGGGGGTCTAGGATGCCTGTAAACCCCTTTTTTGAGCCTCCAAAGTTTTCAACATTTATGCAGGCCTAAGATGCATTTAATGGCCTTTTTTGGACTGCTAACATATTCTGAACTTTCAGGGGTGTAGGATGCATTTTTCTGGCCATTAATATTTTGGGAAATTTCTGTGGTCTAGGATGCGGGTTAATGCCCCTTTCACGCTGCAAATGTTTTTGGGACATTCAGAGCTCTCTGGCCCAGTTTTTGGGCCACCAACATTTTCTGGACTTTAGGGGGTCTAGTATGCCTGTAAACCCCTTTTTTGGGCCTCCAAAGTTTTCTACATTTTTGCAGGCCTAAGATGCATTTTAAGGCCTTTTTTGGCCTGCCAACATGTTCTGATCTTTCAGGTGTGTAGGTTTTAGTGGTCTAGGATGCGGGTTAATGCCTCTTTTAGGCTGCAAATGTATTTGAGACATTCAGAGCTCTCTGACACAGTTTTTAGGCCACCAACAATTTTTGGACTTTAGGGGGTCTAGGATGCCTGTAAACCCCTTTTTTGGGCCTCCAAAGTTTTCTTCATTTTTGCAGGCCTAAGATGCATTTTAAGGCCTTTTTTGGGCTGCCAACATTTTCTCATCTTTCAGGGGTGTAGGATGCATTATTTGTGCCAAAATTACTTTTGGGAATTTTAGTGGTCTAGGATGCGGGTTAATGCCTCTTTCAGGCTGCAAATGTTTTTGAGACATTCAGAGTTCTCTGACACAGTTTTTGGGCAGCCAACATTTTCCGGACTTTAAGGGGTCTAGTATGCCTGTACACGCCTTTTTTGGGCCTCCAAAGTTTTCAACATTTTTGCAGGCCTAAGATGCATTTTAAGGCCTTTTTTGGGCTGCTAAAATATTCTGAACTTTCAGGGGTGTAGGTTTTAGTGGTCTAGGATGCGGGTTAATGCCTCTTTTAGGCTGCAAATGTTTTTGGGACATTGAGAGCTCTCTGGCCTAGTTTTTGGGCCACCATCATTTTCTGGACTTTAGTGGGTCTAGTATGCCTGTAAACCCCTTTTTTGGGCCTCCAAAGTTTTCTACATTTTTGCAAGCCTAAGATGCATTTTAAGGCCTTTTTTGGGCTGCCAACATTTTCTGATCTTTCAGGGGTGTAGGTTTTAGTGGTCTAGGATGCGGGTTAATGCCTCTTTTAGGCTGCAAATGTATTTGAGACATTCAGAGCTCTCTGACAGATTTTGGGCAACCAACATTTTCTGGACTTTAGGGGGTCTAGTATGCCTGTAAACCCCTTTTTTGGGCCTCCAAAACTTTTCTACATTTTTGCAGGCCTGAAATGCATTTTAAGGCCTTTTTTGGGCTGCCAACATTTTCTGATCTTTCAGGGGTGTAGGTTTTAGTGGTCTAGGATGTGGGTTAATGCCCCTTTCAGGCTGCAAATATCTTTGGGACATTCAGAGGTCTCTGGCACAGTTTTTAGGCCACCAACAATTTTTGGACTTTGTGGGGTCTAGGATGCCTGTAAACCCCTTTTTTGGGCCTCAAAGCTTTCTTCATTTTTGCAGGCCTAAGATGCATTTTGAGGCCTTTTTTGGGCTGCCAACATTTTCTGAACTTTCAGGGGTGTAGGATGCATTTTTTAGGCCATTAATATTTTTGGGAATTTCAGTGGTCTAGGATGCGGGTTAAAGCCCCTTTCAGGCTGCAAATATATTTGGGACATTCAGAGGTCTCTGGTACATGTGTTAGGCAACCAACAAATTTTGGAATTTAGGGGGTCTAGGATGCCTGTAAACCTCTTTTTTGGGCCTCCAAAGGTTTCTTCATTTTTGCAGGCCTAAGATGCATGTTAAGGCTTTTTTTGGGCTGCCAACATTTTCTGATCTTTCAGGTGTGTAGGATGCATTATTTGTGCCAAAATTATTTTTGGGAATTTCAGTGGTGTAGGATGTGGGTTAATGCCCCTTTCAGGCTGCAAATATCTTTGGGACATTCAGAGCTCTCTGGCAGTTTTTGGGCCACCAACATTTTCTGGACTTTAGGGGGTCTAGGATGCCTGTAAACACCTTTTTTGGGCCTCCAAAGTTTTATACATTTTTGCAGGCCTAAGATGCATTTTGAGGCCTTTTTTGGGCTGCCAACAATTTCTGAAGTTTCAGGGGTGTAGGATGCATTTTTCATGGCAAAAATATTTTTGGGAATTTCAGTGGTCTAGGATGCAGGTTAATGCCCCTTTCAGGCTGCAACTGTTTTTGGGACTTTCAGAGCTCTCTGACACTGTTTCTGGGCCATCAACATTTTCTGGACTTTAGGGGGTCTAGGATGCCTGTAAAGCCCTTTTTTGGCCCTTCAAGGTTTGCCACATTTTTGTAGGCCTAAGATGCATTTTAAGGCCTTTTTTGGGCTGCCAACATTTTCTGAACTTTCAGGGGTGTAGGATGCATTTTTCGGGCCATTAATATTTTTGGGAATTTCAGTGGTCTAGGATGGGGGTTAATGCCCCTTTCAGGCTGCAGATATCTTTGGGACATTCAGAGGTCTCTGGCACAGTTTTTAGGCCACCAACAATTTTTGGACTTTAGGGGGTCTAGGATGCCTGTAAACCCCTTTTTTGGGCCTCTAAAGTTTTCAATATTTTTGCAGGCCTAAGATGCATTTTAAGGCCTTTTTTGGGCTGCCAACATTTTCTGATCTTTCAGGGGTGTAGGATGCATTATTTGTGCCAAAATTATTTTTGGGAATTTCAGTGGTCTAGGATGCAGGTTAATGCCCCTTTCAGGCTGCAACTGTTTTTGGGACTTTCAGAGCTCTCTGACACTGTTTTTGGGCCACCAACATTTTCTGGACTTTAGGGGGTCTAGTATGCCTGTAAATCCCTTTTTTGGGCCTCCAAGGTTTTCTACATTATTGCAGGCCTAAGATGCATTTTAAGGCCTTTTTTGGGCTGCCAACATTTTCTGAACTTTCAGGGGTGTAGGATGCATTTTTCATGCCAAAAATATTTTTGGGAATTTCAGTGGTCTAGGATGCAGGTTAATGCCCCTTTCAGGCTGCAACTGTTTTTGGGACTTTCAGAGCTCTCTGACACTGTTTTTGGGCCACCAACATTTTCTGGACTTTAAGGGGTCTAGGATGCCTGTAAACCTCTTTTTTGGGCCTCCAAAGTTTTCTACATTTTTGCAGCCTAAGATGCATTTTAAGGCCTTTTTTGGGCTGCCAACATTTTCTGAACTTTCAGGGGTGTAGGATGCATTTTTCGGGCCATTAATATTTTTGGGAATTTCAGTGGTCTAGGATGCAGGTTAATGCCCCTTTCAGGCTGCAACTGTTTTTGGGACTTTCAGAGCTCTCTGACGCTGTTTCTGGGCCACCAACATTTTCTGGACTTTAGGTGGTCTAGGATGCCTGTTAACCCCTTTTTTGGCCCTTCAAAGTTGTCTACATTTTTGCAGGCCTAAGATGCATTTTAAGGCCTTTTTTGGGCTGCCAACATTTTCTGAACTTTCAGGGGTGTAGGATGCATTTTTCGTGCCAAAGATATTTTTGGGAATTTCAGTGGTCTAGGATGCAGGTTAATGCCCCTTTCAGGCTGCAAATGTTTTTGGGACATTCAGAACTCTCTAGCAGTTTTGGGGCCACCAACATTTTCTGGACTTTAGGGGGTCTAGGATGCCTGTAAACCCCTTTTTTGGGCCTCCAAAGTTTTCTACATTTTTGCAGGCCTAAGATGCATTTTAAGGCCTTTCTTGGGCTGCCAACATTTTCTGAACTTTCAGGGGTGTAGGATGCATTTTTCGTGCCAACAATATTTTTGGGAATTTCAGTGGTCTAGGATGCAGGTTAATGCCCCTTTCAGGCTTGCTGCAACTGTTTTTGGGACTTTCAGAGCTCTCTGACACTGTTTCTGGGCCACCACATTTTCTGGACTTTAGGGAGTCTAGGATGCCTGTAAACCCCCTTTTTGGGCCTCCAAAGTTTTCAAGATTTTTGCAGGCCTAAGATGCATTTTAAGGCCTTTTTTGGGCTGCCAACATTTTCTTTTTTTTTTTTAAACTCTTTTTTATTGAAGGTCATTACAGATTCAACTCATTGCATACATTGATACATATAATACACATTATTGGATACATATTTCATCGTTTACAATTCCATTACGTAGGAGTTTCCTCATCTGAGGCCATTTCACAAAGGTACATCCTGAACGGGGCCCATATGTCCTTTGGGCGGCAGCTCGGTGTCACAGTCATTGTGTACTGTTATTCACATTCATTTACATAAGCCAAATCACGAAGAAAGTGTTTTCGATTTTGGGTGCAAAAGTGTTTGTCCAGCATTTCAATATGCATCTTTTGGCTACAGCACATGAGGCATTGAATAATCTCCTGGTCTTTTCATTTTGTTTGCCTATGTCTCCGAATAGATATTTCTGCGGAGCCATGGTTGCTGGGATCTGCGTGATATCTTCAAGTATTTCCGCTACTTCCTCCCAAAATGCAACAATTAGGGGGCATTCCCAGTACATGTGGTATGATCCTGCCTGACTTGTTTTACATTTAGGGCATTCCCCGGAGTGGGCCGCAGAGAACTTAGCCATCTTTGCGGGGTATAGTGTAGCCTATTTAGGATCTTGAACAGGACAAGTCGAAGGCCCGCGTTCATAGTTACCGATTTTGTAAGCATACAGTATTTGTTCCATCTTTCATCCGGGATACTCAAATTTAGGTCTTCCTCCCATTTGGCTTTGATATGATTCATAGTGGGGGTGTATGTCTGTACTAGTGGGTATAGTTTGGTAACTCCCAACCCCGCACCTGATGGGGTAGCTTGCATACATGGGTGTGATGGTGGTTCATCTGGAAAAAGTGGCCAGCGTGTGCTAAATGCCGATTTCATCCTATGATATTCAAGCGTTTTCAGTGGGCCCCATCCTATTGCCTCCCCAAATTCCTCCCAGGTTGCAAATTTCCCGTTCGAGAACAGTCTCGCATTCAAATTTCTTTGCTCGGGTCCCAGTGTCTTTGTATTGTTTTGTCCAGTGTGGGCAGTATACCGGGGTATTTCCACAATGGAACATCCGGGTCATATGGAGTTTCTATTTTCTGTTTTTTATACAGTGCCGTCCATGTGCGCACTGTGGTTCCCACTGGATCCTAGGGGCAGGAGTCTTTGTATTGGGGATAGAATATAATAGAGCAGAGGTCTATGGGATGTGCAGCAAACTTCTCGAGACATATATGGGGTGATCGGTCCTCAAGGTCATACCAGTGTTTCGCAAATTGCGCTTGCGCCGCAAGGTAGTATAATTCGAAGTCGGGTGCCGCTAGCCCTCCAGTACAATAAGGTTCAGTAAGCTTTTCCCATTTCATTCTGGGGGTTTTCCCGTCCTACACAAAGGATACAGCCATTGTTCTTATTTTTTCAAAGAAGGTTCTACCTGGCCAGATTGGTACATTAACAAACAGATAAAGTAACTTGGGGAGGACCACCATTTTAAGGATAGCAACCCGGTCATTCAGAGATATAGGAAGCTTGGCCCATGTTTGAAACTTTACTTTCAGTGTCTGTATTATTAGTTCATAATTCTCAGTATACAGTGTTTGTTTGTCACAGGATATCATTATGCCTAAGTATCGTATGTGTCTGGTTGCCCATTTGAGATTTTCAGTTGACAGTGGGCATATGGTATGCGATGTCAGCGGTAATATTTCCGGTTTTCCATTATTTATTTTATAACCCGACTAGTCGGTGAATTTGTATATGTCTTGCATTAGGGGTGCCAGGTAGGTGTCCGGGTCCCAGATGTACAGTACTGTATCGTCCGCATATAGCGAGATTGGCTGTGGCGGGCCTGACATTCTTATTCCTCTATTACCATGTTTTAGTCTGACCGTTATAGCCATAGGTTCGATTGTTAATGCAAATACTATTTGTGAGAATGGGCAGCCCTGTCTGGTACCTCTCCCCAGTGTGAATAGGTCAAAGATCGTATTGTTCATGAGAACTCTTGCCCCAGTTTTTTGGTACAATAATTTAACATATCTGATGAAATTGGGGCCCATTCCAAACCTACCAAGTACTTCAAGGAGATACACCGAGGACACTGAGTCGAATGCCTTCTCGGCGTCTAGGGATATCGCCACAGCCTGCGCCTGCGGGTCTATCTGTGCCATTATTGCGAACAGTCTGCGTAAATTCAGTGCAGTGGATCTTGTAGGAATGAATCCGTTCTGATCTGTATGGATCAGAGACGGCATGTTCGGTAACAGCCTGTTTGCCAGGACCTTGGCGAAAACATTGGCGTCAACGTTTATCAGTGATAGCGCTCTGTACGATGACATGTCCTGTGGAGGGCGGCGGGGTTTCGGCAGTACTGTTATTATCGCTTCTCTCATAGACTCGGGAAGCTCATTGAATTCCAATGCTTCTTCCCATACCTTTAGCATATTTGGGACCAGTTCTTTTCCGAATTCTTTATATAATTCCACCTCCAACCCATCGGATCCCGGGGCCTTTCCATAGTGTAATGTTTTTATGGCTTCTGTGAGTTCTTCCTCGGTAATAGGGCTTTCAAGTGCCATTTTAGCTTCTAGTGGGAGGGTCGGGAATTCCAGGCCGTCTAGGTATGTTTGTATTTCTGGTACCGTTTTTTTGTCGTTATTCGAATATAGTTTCTGGTAGAATTTCAGGAACTTGTGATTTATGGCTCGGCCCCCAGTGACCACCCCTCCCTCTGTGTCTTGAATGCTTGTTATTGGAGTGTGTTGGCGGTCTGCTCTGATGATGTTGGCCAGAGCTCTACCCGCTTTGTTCCCTTCCCCGTGTCTGCGCGCCCTGGTTGGGGCTGCTATGTATTGTACTTCTCTCGTGGCCAGTTTGTTGAAATTCTTTTAGGAGATGATTTATTTCTGCTAGTGTGTCTGTGTTCGGGGTTTCACTATAAGAATTTTGCAACTGACGGAGTTGTGTATCAGTTTCGGTTAATTCACGCCTCACTGATCTCAACAGTCCTGTAGATTTGGAAATCAGTGTCCTCCTTACTCAGTCCTTAAAAGTCTCCCATATTGTAGAGTATCTGTCTACTGTCCCCACATTGTTATTAAAAAATTCTTCCATTTCTATATGTAATGCTTCTGTAACATTTGGATCTTTAAGTATATTTGTGGGCATTCTCCATCTTTTTTGTGGTTTTGGGACATTTCCAAATATTAGGTCTAGGGATACTGGGGAGTGGTCTGACATTGTTCGAGGGTGTATCTCGCAATTTTCAAGCATACTCAGCATGTCTTCAGACATCAACCAATAGTCGATTTGAGATTCTGAGTCGTGAACACTCGAATAATATGTATATTCCTTCGTGCATGGATGTAGTGCCCTCCAGGCATCCCTCAGTGTCAGTTGCGGTATGATCTGGTCTAATAGAATGGATGCTTTGGATTGCGTCCGTCTGACCTTGGACGACCTATCCAGATCTAGATCTAGTACCAGGTTGAAGTCTCCACCCCATATTATGCTGGAGGTGTCCAGTGTTGCCAGTAATTCCAGTATATTGAGGTAAAAATCTGGGTCATCTATATTTGGACCATATGTGTTAACTAAAACAATTAATTTTTCTGCCATTTCTCCCCAAACTACTACATATCTTCCCTGGGGGGTTGATTTTATGTCCTTTGGTCTGGAATCCCAACGATGGATGCAGGACTGTTATGACTCCTCGCACCTGGGTGGAGTATTCTGTGTTATATATCTGCTTACCCCATGCGGAGAGTAACTTTGCGTTGCTGGGGCCCTGTGTATGTGTTTCTTGGAGCATAGCTATATGGGGTGAGTGTCTGTTAATATATGTTCCGATTTTTCTGTTTTTTGAGGGATTGTTCAGGCCTCTAACATTCCATGACAGTAGTTTAATTTTCATCCCGCTGTCCCCGTTAGCATTCCCAGTCATTGTATCTGTTCATCATTGTGTTACGGTGCAAGTATCGTTTAGTATTCATAGTGCAATTCTCTGTTAGACCATTAACAAAACAACTTTTACAACTCTTCAACAGTTCAACCTTTAGTCTGTCCTCTCCCCACCCCTCCCGCCCACCACCCCATCATCTGCCCCAACTTGATGATTGAACCTTACAAACTTTTGGAGATCTCCTGGGGTTGCCATGCTGTCGCTGTATGGCTGCCAGCTCCAGGCTCGCGGCCCGGCATCCTCATTTGCTTGTGGTGCACCTCCGCTTATTACTGTTTTATTCTGTTTCATCTTTGTAGATGGTGTTTGCTTCGATTCATCCAGTATTTGGGTAGTGTCAGTTCGCCTCAGGGGGAGGTCTGCCATTTTGATCCGGGCCACAGCCTGCCGGGGGTAGAGGTATGTGAGCTTCTATATAGGCCGTTGCAGCTGTCGGGCTCTCAAAGAAATGTGCTCTTCCCCCGTGCTGGATTCGCATTTTAGCGGGAAATATTAATGCATATTGGACCTCTCGTGCTCTCAGCAGCCTTTTCACTGGCTCATAGGATCGGCGGTTGGCCTGGACTCCTGCCGAAAAGTCCGGGTATATGCGAATATGATTTTCTTCGTAAGGCAGTGTGCCTTGCTCCCGGGCCTTCTTAAGGATCATATCTCTGTCTCTGTAATTGAGGAGGCGCGCTACGATCGTACGGGGTGGTGCCCCGTGTTTCGACATTGGAGCAAGTGTGCGGTGTGCTCTCTCAACTAGGAAATGTTCGGAGAAAGTTTCGGGCCCAAAGAGGGTCCGCAGGAGGGCTTCAACTTGCTGTTCCATTGCTCCTTTACGCAATTTTTCAGATACACCAACAATCCTGATGTTGTTACGCCTACAGCAAGATTCAAGATCTTCACACTTGGTTTGTATTTTGAGAAAGTCGTTTTTCAATTGTGTTATGTCTCGATCATGGTTAGCAATAGTGTCTTCGTTGGTGCTAATTCTGCCTTCGGCTTCTGTGATTCTGGAACTCTCTTTGTCTACCCTTGCCTTCAATGATCCGACAGTTGAAACAATGTCATCTAATTTCACGTTTATCGCAAGGAATCCGTTTTGGACAATCGTAGTGAGCCTGTCAACTCTGTCTTCGCTTTCGGCTTCATTTCGGGTATTGGAGGTAGCCGACGTTTCTGGCCCAGAGTCTGTCATTTGGCTGTTAGTAAATGAGTCCATTGGCCCTTTTTCCTGGCTCCTGCTCCTTATGACATTTTGTCGGGCATTCGTGCTATCCTTATGTGCTTTATCCCCAGTGTGTTGCTCAGGAGTCTCCAGTGGTTTTTAGCATATTCTCCGCCCCCATTGTGTTTATAGCATATGTTGTTCTGCACAGAGACCCAGGTTTCCGGTGCGAAGGGTTAATTCGCTTCTCAGAGTTGTTTTTTGGTTTTTCAGAGTGCAACCTTTAGTTATGTTAGGGGATTGTGCAGTGTGCCTTTTAGTCCGTCTTCTCCCAGTTGTGGCACTACCTTTATCTTAATCTTATTTTATCCAAGTATTATACTCTTCACCTTGGTCTGAATATCCACGATTTATGTGCTTGCTGGCTTGTCTTTTTTCCAAAGCAACGTATAGTCTGTTCGTGCTGCGTTCAGGTTTGCGTGTTCTGCTAGGTGAAGGTTGTGATCTCTCGATGGTTATGGTGTACGACAGCTTCAGTCCTAGCGTTCATCAAGCTTCATGTGTTTCGGGTTTTGTTTAGATATTACTTTGCGCTGCTTGTTGATTATTCTTGCCCCCAGAGGTAGGGTGCTTATATTTAGGGTTATTTACCCCCTTCACCTCACGTGTCTTCTTACAGGGGGGAAAGGGGATCTGCGTTACGCTTATTTGTGAGTTTGTTGTGTTCTTCCACATATTTTTGAGAGTTTTGCCTTTTTTTTTGCCTTCTAGGATTTTAAGTTTATTATTGCAGACTATGGGATACCCTTGTTGCCCTCCAGTTGTGGGCAGCCGTGTCGCACCGCAAGGGCATTCTACCTTCACCCCCATATGTGCGTTGCCTTATAATTCAAACACAATGTTAGTCTGTTTTTCAGGGGGTGGTGTGGGGAGGGACGCGAGAGGATCCCCGCAGTTAACCCGCTGTACCAGATCTAGATTAGAGGTGGGCAGCCGTCTCGTTGCTGTGTGTTCGCTTGGCACCCTTACCTTGCTGCGGCCGTTCTGCTCCTTCCGCTGGAGATTTACAGATTCCTGGAGGAGGAGACGCTGACACGGTTCAGGGCCTTCCTTAATTGGTCTGCGTGGCGGGCACGGTCCGGGCTGGTCAGGCGCTGTGTAAATTGTAGTGCCGGGAGTTTCCTCCGCTGCTCACCTTCTCTTATCTGCTTCAAACCTCCTTGTTTCCCCCTTTTGCCGCAGGATTGTTGCACTGAATAGTGATGCCTGATCGGCTGCCTCCTCGTTCACGGGGATGTATCCAACTCCGCTAGTCCACTTATGTTAGGCCGCTAGATCTCTATGGTCTGTTGGCAAGAGTGTCTGTGGTTATTTCTTGGTTTCACGTGGTTCTGGGATGCGGCTCGCATCACCTCCCTCCGCCACTCGAGATTCAGTTCGCTGTGTCTCCTTTCCACGTAACCCTTTCTCTCCAGGATTTCTTCTGCCGATAGCAAGGATCTTCAGCTGCACTCTCCGCTTTTTTTTACCGGTCCGCGGGGTGCTCCGGATTAGGATATTTTTATTAGGATATTCGCTGGGACGGAGCTCTGACTCTAGGCGGCCATTTTCATTGCACGCAACAGCGCCCCCCGGGCTGCCAACATTTTCTGATCTTTCAGGGGTGTAGGATGCATTTTTCATACCAAAATTATTGTTGGGAATTTCAGTGGTCTAGGATGTGGGTTAATCCCCCTTTCAGGCTGCAACTGTTTTTGGGACTTTCATAGCTCTCTGACACTGTTTTTGGGCCACCAACATTTTCTGGACTTTAGGGGGTCTAGGATGCATGTAAACCCCTTTTTTGGGCCTCCAAAGTTTTCTGCATTTTTGCAGGCCTAAGATGCATTTTTAAGGCCTTTTTTGGGCTGCCAACATTTTCTGAACTTTCTGGGTGTAGGATGCATTTTTCGGGCCATTAATATTTTTGGGAATTTCAGTGGTCTAGGATGCGGGTTAATGCCCCTTTCAGGCTGCAAATATCTTTGGGACATTCAGAGGTCTCTGGCACAGTTTTTAGGCCACCAACAATTTTTGGACTTTAGGGGGTCTAGGATGCCTGTAAACCCCTTTTTTGGGCCTCCAAAGTTTTCAAGATTTTTGCAGGCCTAAGATGCATTTTAAGGGCTTTTTTGGGCTGCCAACATTTTCTGATCTTTCAGGGGTGTAGGATGCATTATTTGTACCAAAATTATTTTTGGGAATTTCAGTGGTCTAGGATGCAGGTTAATGTCCCTTTCAGGCTGCAAATGTTTTTGGGACATTCAGAGGTCTCTGACACCGTTTTTCGGCCACCAACAATTTTTGGATTTTAGGGGGTTGGATGCCTGTAAACCCCTTTTTTGGGCATCCAAAGTTTTCTACATTTTTGCAGGCCTAAAATGCATTTTAAGCCCTTTCTTGGGCTGCCAACATTTTCTGAACTTTCAGGGGTGTAGGATGCATTTTTAGTGCCAAAAATATTTTTGGGGATTTCAGTGGACTAGGATGCGGGTTAATGCCCCTTTCAGGCTGCAAATGTTTTTCGGACAATCAGAGGTCTCTGGCACAGTTTTTAGGCCACCAACAATTTTTGGACTTTAGGGGGTCTAGGATGCTTGTAAACCCCTTTTTTGAGCCTCCGAAGTTTTCAAGATTTTTGCAGGCCTAAGATGCATTTTAAGGGCTTTTTTGGGCTGCCAACATTTTCTGATCTTTTAGGGGTGTAGGATGCATTATTTGTACCAAAATTATTTTTGGGAATTTCAGTGGTCTAGGATGCAGGTTAATGTCGCTTTCAGGCTGCAATTGTTTTTGGGACATTCAGAGGTCTCTGACACAGTTTTTGGGCAACCAACATTTTCTGGACTTTAGGGGGTCTAGGATGCCTGTAAACCCCTTTTTTGGGCCTCCAAAGATTTCTAGATTTTTGCAGGCCTAAGATGCATTTTAAGGCCTTTTTTGGGCTGCCAACATTTTCTGAACTTTCAGGGGTGTAGGACGCATTTGTCGTGCCAAAAATATTTTTGCGAATTTCAGTGGTCTAGGATGCAGGTTAATAATGCCCCTTTCAGGCTGCAACTGTTTTTGGGACTTTCAGAGCTCTCTGACACTGTTTTTGGGCCACCAACATTTTCTGGACTTTAGGGGGTCTAGGATGCCTGTAAACCCCTTTTTTGGGCCTCCAAAGATTTCTAGATTTTTGCAGGCCTAAGATGCATTTTAAGGCCTTTTTTGGGCTGCCAACATTTTCTGAACTTTCAGGGGTGTAGGATGCATTTTTAGTGCCATTAATATTTTTGGGAATTTCGGTTGTCTAGGATGCGGGTACCGCAGCGGATGCGCCTCTCCAACGAACGCCCTGCTGTGGCCGTGCAGCGCGAGGGAGCGCTGCTCGCCCCTGACCCAGACCTGCGGTCACAGAGGAACCGAGAATCGCGGACTACCGTGAGTGCAGGACGGGTCCTGGTTTGTGGCGTCGGAAGAGACTTCCCGCCAGTGCGAAGGGGCGCAGTGCCTCATCCGCCCAGACACCAACCCCAGACCACCTGAAACCCGAGCAAACCGAAGACCGGTCGGCTATGCGCACTGCAACGCGTGTGGATACACCCCTGGGAGCCGCTGGGGTTAAACAGACAATGAAGGATTGAGACTCGTGGACCACCATCAGTGCGGGACCGGACAGCCTAGTCCGCCATCCCCACAGCACGAAAACACAGGAACCGACGCCAAGACCAGCCAGCGGAGACACAGCAGGTAGAGGGGTGGGCCTGCCTCCGCGCGGCCATAGCACTGCGGCCAACACAGCTGAACACCCACGTTGCAGCAAGATACGCAAACATGTGTGACATGAGAAGCTCGAACGTAGCCAACTAAAGGGAAGCAGCGAGTGAGTCCCTGCCATCGGAACTCGTTAACATTATCGTGGTTGGTGCAATGTGCACTGAACGGTCCGTGCTGTAGTGAATAAAGGACACAGATGCGACACACGCCTGATACAGGCCCTAATCTGGCCCCCTCTGCCGGAACTGGAGCGCACAAAACGCTCTCTGCCTGTGCCCCCAGCAGAAGAGGGGGTGCTGAGAGAAATGGTGTGTCCCCTCAACCCCAATATTTCCTGCCCTAAAACAATGTCATAACACTGGCGGGAAGCAACCAAGCCACACACGCCTGAGGAACTGAAAGAAGCGCCCTCCAGCATCCCCCGCTGCCACGCATTGAATAAAGTGAAAGGTGACATCTCCCAGAAGGAGGACTGCCCTAACGGAACCGGCGTCATGCTACCCGGAGCTCCAGTCCGGTAAAGATGGGCTGTGTAGAGGTCGCGGGCGCTCCGTGCTACGTAGAGCGCCCGCTGTACCCCACCGTATTGGTGGGTGATCCGCAGCCCTCCACTGCATATCCAGGATTCATAATGGCGGTAAGGAGAGAGGGAGGCGGGAAATAGCCGGCCCAGCTCATAGTGTGAGAAGCCCGTGTGGCAGGCGGGATCCCTGAAGATCAGACCTCACCGGTCTGGGACCCCCCTCCCGAGAGACACGACATACGCCCTTCTCCAGCTCATCTCGGTGCTGCGAAGCACGCCACAAACTGCAACACGCAAGGCTATCCTGGTGTTCGAGAGGATCCCTTGTGCCATGTTTAGTGCTCCCAACGGGCTGAAACAGTAGGGAGGGGAGGAAAGAGGGCACATACTTGCAACGTTTTTAATGTGAAAATAGACATAGACCGACCCCGATGAACAATTGGAGCTGCTGTGTCAAGCATAAACATAAACCCACAACCCGTGACCAGGGGTGTCCATAAAATAGTGAGCGAACTGAGCTGGGTGCCGGTGAAGTGACACTGAACTTGCAAAGACAACTAAACAACGAATAGCCTGCACACATACAGCACATATAAGCGGCAGGAGTGGCCAAACCACCGGAAACAGAAGCCCACGCCACAGTACGGCCATAAGGCATAAAGAAGCCACGAAGCTACCGCCTGGGTTGTGGGCACTATAGAACAAGGTGAGATCCAACTGCAAAGCCAAATCCACTCCACCAATTGTCACTCATAAGAGGAATAAAGTGTCCAGAAAACAGTCTCCGAGATGGGCAAGGAGAAGACCAAGAAAGCAGTTACCAAGAGCACAATGAAGCAATACACAACACTGGCCCTGACGCCCCCAGCGGACCAAAATAAATCTGACGGCCTGCAAGAACCCGTAGAAAACATATCTCGGATGTGATGAATGACATCTCCAGCTCGCGAGCATCTATGGAGGTGAAAATGGACAGCATTAGCACAGAGGTGTCCCTGCTGCGTCATGACCTCCAGAAACTATCATCCCGATCGGGACTCGCATATCAGTGGCAGAAGATGGGTTACGAGGCATGAGTCAACAAATGAACAGTGCAATGGAACGCATCAAAGCACTGGAAGAGCGGGTGGAAGAGGGAGAAGGTCGATCGAGAAGAAACAACATCCGGATTCTCGGTCTGCCGGAAAAAACGGAGGGGGCAATATGGAGCTTTTTCTAGAACAGTGGCTTGCTGATCTATTTGCTCCAAAATCCTTGTCAAAATTCTTTTCCATTGAACACGCCCATAGAATACCGACAGGCAGACCGATCCCCGGGGCACCACCATGAACAGTGATCGCCAAAATCCTGAATTACAGGGACCGTGACGCAGTGCTCCAAATGGCCAGAACAAAAGGCGTGATAACATACAACGGCTCTAAGATAGCATTCTTCCCCGACTTCACTAAAGAAGTACAAAAAGCGACGTTGAATGTGAAATATGGCCTATTATTTCCAGCACAGATGAAAATCTACCACAATGGTACGACAGTGCATTTTACGGACCCAAGGGAGGCATGGAACTGGGCGGAACGGAACCTGGGAGGAGATTGGGGCCCAGGGAGAAGGCAGGAAAATCGAAGTAATAGGCCTCGGCCAAATAGGCCACCAGACGAGCCACCTCAACAACAACAAGAAGAGGAAATGCCGCCAGAGGGTGACGAATAAGAGCAAGCGCTGGGCAAGAGGACAAGAATATTTATGGCAAGCTCATCCCGTGGACACACCAACCAGAAGCTGAAATACCTACCTAACATGGCGTCTGACAGCCCTGCGATATGTCGCAATATACGCCCCCCAACCACAGACCCTGTCGGCATACGTCGTCCCAACTACAGATTGGGGGAGCATAACTGACAGGAACTTATTGCATGAGTATTTGCGAGTGATTCGTTTTTGTTTAACTTGCGTTTGAGTTACAATGGGGCGACAGATGCTTCAGTTGGGGACGAAGTATGGGGAGGGAGGAGTTGGGTATATGTTCAGAGGATGGAGAAACTCAATAGCACACCGAAACCTACGAGAAACAGGTGTTAGTCAAACACTGACCATCATTTCTTGCTACAAGACGAATGAAAGCAATGCTTCCCCCCCGGGGGGCGCCACTGTTGTCCACAGTCATGAGTGCTTAAATGGCCCTGCAAGACACTAAGACCCAAGCTTTAAAGCACATTACCTGGAATGTGAATGGCCTAGGAAACAGCCTGAAGAGACGACTAGTATGACAGTTCCTGAATAGGCATGGCCCAGACATAGTCTTCCTAACTGAAACTCATCTAGCAGGAACAACCAATGCGCTATTCAAGCGTTCCAACTATCGCACAGCAATACAGGCAGGCTTCATGATGGGAGCCAGAGGAGTAATGATATTAATACATAAAAAATTGCCTTTTACCCTTACGAAAGCAACACAGGACACTGGGGGCAGATTCACGTATGTCACAGGTACGCTCTGGAATAAAACAATCTCCCTGTTGGCGGTCTATGCCCCGCCCAGACAGCAGGCCACGCTAATAGAAGACATTACGCCCATGCTGGTCTATGACACCTCAGATATCCTGGTCCTGGGGGGAGACTTCAACGACGTTATGGACATACACAAAATCGCACACACCTACGCAGTAGGGACCCCAACCGCCGAACTAATTTAGCCACATTTGTGGAAGCATTTGGTATCAGAGACGTATGGCGCGACCTGCACCCTGGGAAAAAGGAATACTCCTATCACTCTGGGGTAAATGCATCATTGTCTGTAACGCTCACCTGACTCCCACGGAGACGCTGACCAGGCCTGGGCTGCTGCGGCCTCTTCTAAGGTGATGCGCAGGACTCGGAACACCGACTGGGCCGGGCCCCCAAACCTCGCCTGTCTGATGCGCAGGAAGATCTTTCTGTAGATGGGGACAAGGATTTTAATCACCTGTGGAGTGACGAGTCGAACCCTTCCTTTCCCCTTTTACTCTCTCTTCAAACCACCTCTGAACCTTCCTGTTAATTCTCACCTTAAGATTTGAAATGACGAGCTCTCCATCCTGCTTCTGGTGCAGGGGTGCGGTAGAATCCAGTTACTTCACTGGTTATCGGACGGGCATTCAGGTCCAGTTGCTTCACTGGTTTTTTGGATGAATAAGGCGCTTTCATAAGTATATGACTTATCAAGTTCAAGGGTTGTTCTTCCTTCCTTTTTGGCCTATATTTTCAATGGACTGCTTTTAGTCTTTTAGCGCAGGTGCAGAGCGAAGATTCCACGCAGAGAAGACAATTCGCTGTGGATAATTCAGGTGAGCTTATGTTGGGGTGGTTTTTCTAATGTCTGTATGTTCACCCACTAATGCGCGTGTTCTTTTTTCCGCATAGGGGCCGGGGCGCGGTACTGCCAAAAGGCGTGCCAACCCGAGATGAGGAAGGATTCTCCCCCACCAATCGCCAGGTAAGCCTTTTGGCAAATCAGTTTTTCCCAATGTTTTCTCTGGCTCACCTTTTGTTCTTCTCTTTTCCATCCTAGGTGCTGGAATGCAGCAGAACGTGCAGATGGTCGTAGGAG
This sequence comes from Ambystoma mexicanum, assembly GCF_040938575.1. NCBI lineage: Eukaryota > Metazoa > Chordata > Amphibia > Caudata > Ambystomatidae > Ambystoma > Ambystoma mexicanum. Next base: position 59,540,812 of record NC_090938.1, read on the forward strand.
TACGGAATTCCTTGTGGACAGGTGAGTTGAGCGCAGCGCTGCAACGAGCAACGTGAGGAATTCAAAAATAATGTCTTTTCCTTTAGGATCGTCGGCGTGTTGGCTCCGGATCCCATGCAACATCAGGTAATGTCCTTTATTCACCTTCTCTTCCTCTCTTCTTCCTTTTAGGTGTTCCAGGACTGAAGCAGGCGTGGCTGGAGTCAGGATGCAGGAGCAGACACGGTGAGCGTCCAGCTGCTAGGAGCAGAGCAACGCGAAGCGTGAGCTGCTGTCTGGGCGTGGCTTAAATAGTTCCAAAGAAGTCCCAGGTATGTATCCTTCCCCAATCAGGTATGTATCCTTCCCTGACCACGCCCGAGTGGCAAAATAGTCCCTCAGGTAAAGTAATTCCTTTCAGGCCTCAAAGAGGTCTGGATCTGGCAGCATGGTCTGCATCAGGTAAGTCCACCAAAAGCACTCCCTTTATGAGCCGGGCGCCTACGGCGCCAGGACTGATGTCCAAAATGAGCCTGGCGGCAAAGGCACCAGGACTGTGTCCAAAGGGCCCCTATTTGGGGTTGCTGGACCTTCCCTTGGGTACCTGATGTGTGCTTCCGGGGCTGCCGGTCTTGGACTGGCTCTCCGGAGTATGCATCATGACAGCACTCCCCCCCAAGGCCCCTCCCAAGATCGTTCTCTCCGAGGGTCTCGGTTTGTTTGGGAAATTCCGGTGGAACCTTTTGACTAACCGAGGTGCGTGCACATGGTCACTAGGCTCCCAGGATCTTTCTTGAGGCCCGTATCCTTTCCAATCTATTAAATAGTACAATTTGGACTTTGACACCTTGGAATCCAAAATGTTCTTCACCTCAAACTCGGGTTCTCCATTTATTCGGATAGGTTCTGGTGGCTTGATTAGTCGAGTTCCAGGTTGCACCTGTTTCAAAAGGGATACATGAAAAACAGGATGAATACGCATATTAGCTGGTAGGTCGAGTTTGACGGCCACCGGGTTGATGATGGCCGTAACTGAGTAGGGCCCCACATATCTTGGGTTAAAAGTTCGAGGTCCCTTGAGCGATAAGTGTCTGGTAGCTAACCATACTTGGTCTCCTACTTGGTATTGAGGTGCTTCACTTCGATGTAGATCAGCATTCTGCTTGTACTTTCTCTTGGCTTGCAGTAAATGCGCAGTTGCTTCCTTGAAGGCTTGAGTTATTGTAGAATGTAGATGGTTTACGGCGGGCATTTCGAGGCTTTGAGGTGAATCAAGGTCTGAGGTCCGAGGATGATGTCCATATATGGTATAAAAAGGGCTTTGTCCAGTTCCCGAGTGTATCGAATTATTGTATGCGTATTCAGCAATCCAAAGGATATCTTTCCAATTACTTTCGGATTGATGCAACATACACCGTCGATATTGTTCAAGGGTCTGATTTGTTCTCTCAGTTTGACCATCGGTCTGAGGATCGTGACTGGTCGACAATCTTACGTCAATCTGTGCCAGCTGACAGCACTTTCTCCAAAAATGGGAAATGAATTGGCTTCCTCGGTCAGAGACTAGTATGGATGGGAATCCATGTAAGCGAACAATGTTTTCCAGAAATTCCTTAGCTAGGACTGAAGCTGAAGGCAAGCCTTTTAATGGAATGAAGTGGGCCATTTTAGAAAATAAATCCACTATAACAAGGATAGAGTTATATCCACAGCAAGGAGGCAGGTCCGTAATAAAATCCAGTGACAAGGTGTGCCAAGGTGCTGGTGGAATGTCTAAGGGTTGAAGAAGACCAGCTGGTCTCCTCTTTTGTCCTTTGTTTTGGGCGTAAATACCACATGACATCACAAAAGATTTAATGTCCTTTCGCCAAGAGGGCCACCAGAATTGTCGTTTTACCTTTTCTTCCGTTTTGGCAATCCCTGGGTGTCCTTCTATCAGGGTATCATGATAACGAGAAATAACTAGTTCTTGTAGTTCTTTGTGTGGTAAAAATAGGCACCCTTGAAAGTAAGGTAGGTCATCCTTAACAGTAAAGTTAGATCCCTTTAAAATCCAATCTTGCAAGGCTGTAGGGTCCAGGAGTTGCTTAACTCTAGTTTGAATGTCCTCCAGAGTTTGTAAGGTAATCATACCCAGAATTTTTTGTTCGGGAATTATTGGTACTGGTTCTGCGCTTGTATCTATTTCACCCATTCCTATTCGGGAAAGGGCATCAGCTTTACCGTTCTTGCTGCCAGGACGATAGGTGATTACAAAATCGGATTCAGCAAAGAACAAAGCCCATCGGAGCTGACGTGATGACTGAGCTTTGGCAGTTTTCAAATATTGCAAGTTCCGGTGGTCTGTGATCACCGTGATGGTATGTCTAGCGCCAAGAAGATAGTGCCTCCAAGCCTTAAAAGCAGATTTAATGGCCAATAACTCCTTATCGGTGATTGCATAGTTAACTTCAGGTGCTGAGAATTTTCTGGACCAAAAGGATACGGGGTGTAGTTGATTAGATTCGGGATCTCTTTGAGACAGAACAGCTCCCATGGCTAAACTGGATGCGTCAGTCTCAAGTATGTATGGAAGATCCGGGCGCGGGTGTTTCAGTACTGGTGCGGAGGTAAATTTGGCTTTCAGCTCCTGAAAAGCCTGTTCGGCTTCCCCAGACCATTCGAAGCGTTTATTTTTCTTCAAGAGTGCAGTGATGGGTTGAACAATCCGTGAAAATTCCGGGATAAATCAGCGGTAAAAGTTGGCAAAGCCAAGCATGCTTTGTACGCCTTTCACAGAGCTAGGCGATGGCCATTGGAGGATGGCATCCACTTTTCGTGAATCCATTCGGACTCCTTTAGGTGTCAGGATGAAACCAAGAAACTCGACTTCTGTGGTATGGAAAACACACTTTTCAATTTTCGCAAATAGTTTGTGTTGGCGCAGTTTTTCGAGAACTGCCTTAACATGCCTTATATGTTCAGATTCCGAAGAGGAGTATATCAGAATGTCATCGATATATACGACGACACAAACATCTAGGAGTTCTCGAAGGACATCGTTCATGAAGTTTTGGAAGGCAGCAGGGGCGTTGCACAATCCAAAAGGCATTACTTGGTACTCAAATAGTCCATATTTGGTACGGAAGGCGGTCTTCCGTTCATCGCCTTCTTTTATTCGCACCAGATGGTAAGCCCCCCGGAGATCTAACTTGGTGTATATGCAGGCCTCCTTTACTTGGTCAAGAAGTTCGGGGATCAGGGGCAGAGGGTAATGGTTTTTGACAGTTATCTGGTTCAATGCGCGATAGTCGATACAAGTTCTGAGGTCGCCTTCTTTTTTTGGCACGAAGAACAGGGCCGAGGATGCAGGAGACTTTGACGGGCGAATGAAACCATTGGCTGGGTACTGATCTAAATATTGTCGCAAATGAAGATTTTCAGGTTCCGTAAGAGCATAAATTCTGCTACACGGGGGTTGCGCACCCGGCATCAGATCAATTTGGCAATCGTATGACCTGTGAGGGGGTAGCGTGTTGGCCTGTTCCTTCTGGAAGACGTCTTGAAACTCCATGTACTCCGGCGGTAGCTGTAAAGTGACAGGGGTTACTGTAGCCAGGCCTATCTTTGGATAACAGGTTTGTGCGCAATCAGGAAAGGTTATCCTCTTCGCTCGCCAATCAATTCGAGGATTGTGTGTTTCTAACTAAGGGATTCCTAGAATTACTTGAAACTGCGGGGCCTTGATTACGTCAAACACAACAGCCTCCCGATGCCCGTCCTGACCTACTAGTGTCACCTCTGCAGTGGAATGTGTTACTGGCCCAGAGGCAATTTCGGATCCATTGACTGTGGTGATGACTTCTTTAGTGGTTTTTGGACGAAGAGGGAGGTTGATCCTAGAAACCAATTCATGATCCACATAGTTCCCAATAGCTCCACTGTCGATGTATGCCTTTATAGCATGCAACTGTGCAGGCTGTTCCGGATTCACAAGGATCATTGGCATGATGAAGTGCGAGGTCTGAGAGTCAGTTTTCAGGCTCGACAAGTGGACCTCTACGCTTGTCGGGCGTGGTCTTTTCCCAAATCCGGTTCCTTATGATTCTTATCCGCGGCTCCTACCGTTTTCTTGGGTGGTTTCACCGGGCAATCTCGTAAAAAGTGTCCAGAAGCCCCACAATAAAGACACAATTGCATCTGTCGTCTTCTTTCACGTTCCTTTTGAGATAACGGTCCTTTAACCCCTCCAATTTGCATAGGTTCGGTAACATCGGCATTCTTGGGCTTAACGTGGGTCTTGACTAACACGCGAGTCTCAAACTTGGACTGATCTGCTTTTCTATTTTGAAGCCTATGGTCTAATTGGACCACTAAGTCTATATATTCCATACAGTCTTGGGGCGGATTTACAACTTGGGCTAGAACATCTTTAAGTTCCCCACGTAGACCTCGATGAAATAACGTGATTCTCTTATCCTCTGGCCACCCAGTCTCCACTATCAACCTATTGAAGGTTGCGATATAGGCTAATAGATCCTGGTTACCTTGTCGTAAGGACAGAAGTTCGTTGTCCAGGGCCTATCCCTGAGAGTGCCGAGCAAATAATCTTTCCATGCGTGTCTGAAAACCTTGAAAGTCTCGGAGTATCGGGTCGTCTTGAGTGACAAGTGGAACCGACCAATCTGCAGCGCAGCCGCTAAGATATGATAATACGAAGGCTACTTTGGTTTGGTCGTTAGGAAAGGCCCCCGTACTGCAAAGGAAGTGTAATCGGCATTGATTCATGAATACAGCAAATCTTCTGCGGTCCCCCGCAAAACGTTCAGGTGGGGCCAATGGCATATTTCCCGGTAGATTAATTTGCACAGGGTTGCTTGAAACCATTGGGGCGGGAATACCCCCCGAACCTGGTAGAGGAGTTTGTCCAGCTTGACCTTGCAACAACTGCCTGGCAAGGTCATCAGTTCGTTCCTTAGATACAATTAGTTCCCTCCTGAGAGCGTTTGTCTCCTGACGTGCGGAATGCACTTCGGCCCGTAATTCCCCCAATAGGTGGGCCAGCTGATCGGTTTCGGAAGTCTCCATAGCGTCCGGGTGGGAAATTGTAGGAAGTCTTCGCGTTCTGTAACGCTCACCTGACTCCCACGGAGACGCTGACCAGGCCTGGGCTGCTGCGGCCTCTTCAGGGGGGTGCGCAGGACTCGGAACACCGACTGGGCCGGACCCCCAAACCTCGCCTGTCTGATGCGTAGGAAGATCTTTCTGTAGATGGGGAAAAGGATTTTAATCACCTGCGGAGTGACGAGTCGAACCCCTCCTTTCCCCTTTTACTCTCTCTTCAAACCACCTCTGAACCTTACTGTTAATTCTCACCTTAAGATTTGAAATGACGAGCTCTCCATCCTGCTTCTGGTGCAGGGGTGCAGTAGAATCCAGTTACTTCACTGGTTATCGGACGGGCATTCAGGTCCAGTTGCTTCACTGGTTTTTTGGATGAATAAGGCGTTTTCGTAAGTATATGACTTATCAAGTTCAAGGGTTGTTCTTCCTTCCTTTTTGGCCTTTATTTTCAATGGACTGCTTTTAGTCTTTTAGCACAGGTGCAGAGCCAAGATTCCATGTAGAGAAGACAATTCGCTGTGGATAATTCAGGTGAGCTTATGTTGGGGTAGTTTTTCTAATGTCTGTATGTTCACCCACTAATGCGTGTGTTCTTTTTTCCCCATAGGGGCTGGGGCGCGGTACTGCCAAAAGGCGTGCCGACCCGAGATGAGGAAGGATTCTCCCCCATCAATCGCCAGGTAAGCCTTCTGGCAAATCAGTTTTTTCCCAATGTTTTCTCTGGCTCACCTTTTGTTCTTCTCTTTTCCTACCTAGGTGCTGGAATGCAGCGGAACGTGCGGATGGTCGTAGGAGTACGGAATTCCTTGTGGACAGGTGAGTTGAGCGCAGCGCTGCAACGAGCAACGCGAGGAATCCAAAAATAATGTCTTTTCCTTTAGGATCGTCGGCGTGTTGGCTCCGGATCCCATGCAATATCAGGTAATGTCCTTTTTTCACCTTCTCTTCCTCTCTTCTTCCTTTTAGGTGTTCCAGGACTGAAGCAGGCGTGGCTGGTGTCAGGATGCAGGAGCAGACACAGTGAGCGTCCAGCTGCTAGGAGCAGAGCAACGCGAAGCGTGAGCTGCTGTCTGGGCGTGGCTTAAATAGCCTCCAAAGAAGTCCCAGGTATGCATCCTTCCCCAATTAGGTATGTATCCTTCCCTGACCACGCCCAAGTGGCAAAATAGTCCCACAGGTAAAGTAGTTCCTTTCAGGACTCAAAGAGGTCTGGATCTGGCAGCATGGTCTGCATCAGGTAAGTCCACCAAAAGCACTCCCTTTATGAGCCTGGCGCCTATGGCGCCAGGACTGATGTCCATAATGAGCCTGGCGCCTACGGCGCCAGGACTGTGTCCAAAGGGCCCCTATTTGGGGTTGCTGGACCTTCCCTTGGGTACCTGATGCGTGCTTCCGGGGCTGCCGTTCTTGGACTGGCTCTCCGGGAGTATGCATCATGACATTGTCACGCTTAGACTACTTCTTTGTACCAGTATCAATAATACACACAGCGACACAAGCAGAGTATCTCCCAAGAGGCATTTCGGATCACTCCCCCTACTCATGTCAATCACGACGTGTAAACCAACCCCGCCACTGGTATGGAGACTGAATAGTTACCACCTAGCTTCCCCGGAGCTGATAGAACGTTTACAAAACACCAGCACAACATACTTTGAACTAAATGAAGGGTCGGTAGACCGTCCTATTACACTATGGGAAGCCTACAAACCTGTGATTCGAGGGGAGATCATCTCATGGACTGCAGCACAAAGGAAAGCACACGTAGAATCACTAAGGGAGGCTGTCACGATGCCCGCTCCCGGGGAGCCGGTTCAAGCCCTGCGTCCCCGAAAGCGGACATCCAGTCCCCAAGGAAGAACCCAGCAACCCCATATAGGGGCCCTTTGGACAGTGTCCTGGCGCCTATGGCGCCAGGCTCATAAAAGACATCAGTCCTGGCGCCATAGGCGCCAGGCTCATTATGGGAGTGCTTGGGTGCACTTACCTGATGCAGACCATGCTGCAGGATCCCGGCCTCCTTGAGGCCTGAAAGGAACTACTTTACCTGTGGAACTAATTTACCATCCGGGCGTGGTCAGGGAAGGATACATACCTGATTGGAGGAAGGATACATACCTGGAACTTCTTCCAAGGCTATTTAAACCCCACCCGAACAGCCACACGTGCTTCGTGTTGTTCTGCATCTAGCAGCTGGACGCTCACCGTGTCTGCTCCTGCATCCTGACTTCTGCCACGCCTGCCAGCATCCTGGATCACCTGCAAAGGAAGAGAAGAAGAGAACAGAAGAAGGAAAAGTCCTTACCTGCTAAATCCGCATCCCGGAGACATCTCACCGACAATCCTGAAAAGGAAGACTTTTCTTTAAAAGCTCATCGCGTCGATCGCTGCAGCGCCGCATTCCACTCACCTTTACAGGGCGCCTCCATGTTCAGCAGCGATCATCCGGATTCGCAGTCACGCCCCAGCCCCTAGGGAGAAAAAGACCAGAACAAAAGGTGAGAGAGAGAAGGGAATAAGGAAAGCTAAATCTCCATGTTAAGACTTACCTGTTGATTCATTCCCTCTTCATTTCGGGTCCGCGCCGCATCCTGGCATTTCCGGACACCGGCCCCTACGGGGAAAAAGAGACATCAGCGTTAATGAGCGAATGAAAAGACATTACCAAAAAATGCTCATTAAAGACTTACCTGATTTCTACAAGGATTTCACCTCTCATCTCGGGTCGGTGCCTGTTCCCCGGCATTCCGTACCCCAGCCCCTATGGGGAAAAAGACACTAGCATTAGTACATTAATGCATGGACACAAGGGGAACCTCTTATCAAAAAACTTACCAGGAAGCCAAGCAAGTTTGGTTCTCATCAATCCGAAAAACCCAGTGAAGTAACTCGATACCAACGCGCCCCTGCATCAGAAGCAGGATGGAGAGCTCGTCCTTCCAGACCCTAAGGTGAGACGCTACGAGGAATCACAGAAGGGTTTCGAGGAGGGTGAGAGGGGAAAGTGGGAGGCCGATTGCATTACCCCGCAGACAGTTAATCCCCTATTTTCGCCTACAGAAGGATACTTCTGCGAGCCAGACAAGCCAGATTTGGGGGCCCGGTCCAGTCCGTCTTCCGAACCCTGCGCATCACCTTAGAAGAGGTCACAGCAGCGCGAACCAGGCCAGCACCTCCGTGGGAGTCAGGTGAGCGTTACAGAACGCGAAGCCTTCCTACAAATTCCCACCCATGCGCTATGGAAAGTTCTGAGACTGATCAGTTGGCCCAATTACTGGGGGAATTACGGGCCGAAGTACATGCCGCTCGTCAAGAGACTAATGCCCTCAGGAGGGAATTAATAATATCAAAGGAAAGAACTGATGACCTGGCCAGACAGCTTTTGCAAGGTCAAGCTGGGCAAACTCCTCTACCCGGTTCCGGAGGGAACCCCGCTCCTGTGGTTTCCAGTAACCCTGTGCAGATTAATCTACCTGGAAACATGCCCCTGGTCCCACCCGAACGCTCTGCTGGGGACCCCAAACGATTCGCCGTATTCATGAATCAGTGTCGTTTGCACTTCCTATGCAGACCTGGGGCCTTCCCTAATGATCAGACCAAGGTAGCCTTTGTATTGTCATATCTCAGCGGCTGCGCTGCCGATTGGTCAGTTCCACTGGTTACTCAAGATGACCCGATTCTCCGTGATTTTCAAAGGTTTCAAGCAAGCATGGAAAGGTTATTTGCTCGACACTCTCAGGGGCAGGCCCTGGATGACGAACTTCTATCCCTGCAACAGGGCAATCAGGACCTCCTATCCTATATTGCAACCTTTAATAGACTAATTGTGGAAACGGGATGGCCAGAGGATAAAAGAGTCACATTGTTTTATCGAGGCCTACGCGGAGAACTTAAAGATGTCTTGGCCCAAGTTGTAAATCCGCCCCAAGAATGCACAGAGTATATAGACTTAGTGGTCCAATTGGATCACAGACTTCAAAACAGAAAAGCAGATCGGTCTAGGTTTGAGACCCGGGTGTTGGTCAAGACCCATGCTAATCCCAATGGAGCTGATATCTCTGAGCCTATGCAAATTGGAGGGGATAAAGGACCCTTAACTCAAAAGGAACGTGAAAGGAGGCGGCAGTTAAAATTATGTCTTTATTGTGGGAATTCTGGACACTTTCTATGAGATTGCCCGGCAAAACCGCCCCGAAAGGCGGTAGGAGCCGCTGATAAAAACCATGAAGACTCTGTTTCGGGAAACGACTCCGCCCGACAAGTGTAGGGGTCCGCTTGCCGAGCTTGAAAACTAACTCTCAGACCTCTCATTTCATTGGCCAATGGTTCTCGTAGATCCAGAACAGCCTAAGCGGTTGCATGCAATAAAGGCATACATCGATAGTGGGGCTATTGGAAACTATGTGGATCGTGAATTGGTCTCTAGGATTAACCTCCCTCTCCGTCCTAAAACCAGCAAAGATGTCATCACCACAGTCGATGGAACTGAAATTGCCTCTGGACCGGTAACACATTCCACTACTGAGGTGACTCTTATTGGTCCCGACGGCCATCGGGAGGGTGTTGTGTTTGATGTAATCAAGGCTCCACAGTTTCAGGTTATTCTTGGAATCCCTTGGTTAGAGACACATAATCCTCGAATTGATTGGCGAGCTAAGAGAATAATCTTCCTGGATTGTACACAAACCTGCTACCCAGAAAACCTGAAGATTAATCTGGCATCTGTAACCTCTGCCTCCATGCAACTACCTCCAGAATACCAAGACTTTCAGGACGTCTTCCAAAAGGAACAGGCCAACACGTTACCTCCTCACAGATCGTACGATTGCCAAATCGATCTGGTGCCCGGTGCACAACCCCCTTGTAGCAGGATTTATGCCCTTACCGAACCTGAGAATTTGCATTTGAGACAATATTTGGATCAATACCTAGCTAATGGTTTTATTCGCCCGTCAAAGTCCCCGGCATCCTCGGCTTTGTTCTTCGTGCCCAAAAAAGAAGGCGACCTTAGAACTTGTATCGATTACCGCGCATTGAACCAGATAACGGTTAAAAACCGTTATCCTCTGCCTCTGATCCCTGAACTCCTTGACCAGGTGAAGGACCCTTGCATATACACCAAGTTAGATCTCCGGGGGCCTTATCATCTGGTACGAGTTAAAGAAGGCGACAAATGGAAAACTGCCTTCCGTACTAAATACGGATTATTCGAGTACCAGGTGATGCCTTTCGGATTGTGTAACGCGCTGGCTGCCTTCCAATACTTAATGAATGATGTCCTTCGGGAACTCATCGATGTTTGTGTTGTCATATATATCGATGACATTCTGGTGTACTCCTCTTCGGAATCTGATCACAGAAAACACGTCAGGGCAGTACTTGAAAAACTGCGCCAACACAAACTATTTGCTAAATTGGAGAAATGTGTTTTCCATACCACAGAAGTCGAGTTTCTAGGTTTCATCCTGACACCCAAAGGAGTCTGAATGGACTCAAGAAAAGTGGATGCCATCTTCAAATGGCCATCACCTAGCTGTGTAAAAGGGGTTTAAAGCATGCTCGGCTTTGCCAATTTCTATCGCAGGTTTATCCCGGAATTTTCACGCGTGGTACAACCCATTACTGCACTCTTGAGGAAAAATAAACGTTTTGAATGGTCTGAAGAAGCCGAGCAGGCCTTTCAGGATTTAAAAGCTAAATTTACCTCCGCACCTATATTGAAACACCAGCATCCAGATCTCCCTTATGTCGTCGAGACTGACGCAACCAGCCTAGCCATGGGAGCAGTCCTGTCCCAACGAGATCCCGAAACCAACCAACTGCATCCCGTAGCATTTTGGTCCAGAAAATTCTCGGCACCCGAGGTTAATTATGCAATCACGGACAAAGAACTGTTAGCCATTAAGTCCGCTTTTAAAGCCTGGCGGCATTATCTGCTTGGCGCTCGACATACCATCACAGTGATCACTGATCACCGGAATTTACAGTATTTGAAAAACGCCAAGGCTCAGTCATCACGGCAGCTCCGATGGGCTTTGTTTTTCGCTGAATTTGATTTCGTGATTACCTATCGACCTGGCTGCAAGAATGGCAAAGCAGACGCCTTATCCCGAATTGGAATGGGAGAATCTGATACAAACTCAGAACCAGTACCAATAATTCCCGAACAGAGGATTCTAGGCATGACTTTGTTACAGACGCTTGAAGACATTCAAGCCAGAGTGAAACAACTCCTGGACCCTACAACCTTACAGGGTTGGATACAAAAGGGATCAGACTTTACCATAGATAATGGTTTACCTTATTTCCAAGGATGCTTATTCCTGCCACATAAGGAATTACACGAACTAGTTATTTCCGGTTATCATGATACATTAATAGAGGGACACCCCGGTATTGCCAAGACAGAGGAAAAGGTGAAACGACAATTTTGGTGGCCCTCTTATCTTTTGTGATGTCCTGTGGTATTTGCGCCCAAAATAAAAGTCAAAAGAAAAGACCAGCCAGTCTCCTTCAACCTCTAGACATACCGCCAGCACCCTGGCACACCCTATCAATGGATTTTATTACGGACCTGCCTCCTTGTTCGTGGTACAATACTATTTTGGTAATTGTGGATTTGTTTTCCAAAATGGCCCACTTTATTCCTTTGAAAGGTTTACCTTCAGCTTCTGTCCTAGCCAAAGAATTCCTCGAAAATATTGTTCGGCTACATGGATTCCCATCTATACTAATCTCTGACCGGGGAAGCCAATTCATTTCCCACTTCTGGCGCAAATGTTGTCAAATGGCGCAGATCGACGTAAGATTATCGACCAGTCACCACCCTCAGACCGATGGTCAGAGCGAGAGGACAAATCAGACCCTTGAGCAGTACTTACGGTGTATGTTACAGCAATCTGAAAGCAACTGGAAAGACATTCTTTGGATAGCCGAATACGCATATAATAATTCGGTACACATTGGAAATGGCCACAGTCCTTTTTATACTTTGTTTGGGCATCACCCTCGAACCTCAAACCTTGACTCACCTCAGAACCTCGGAATGCCTGCAGTAGAACATCTGCATTCTACAATTACCCAAGCCTTCAAAGAGGCAACTACGCATTTACAACAAGCCAAGAGAAAATACAAGGAGAATGCTGATCTACATCGGAGTGAAGCACCTCCGTATCAGATTGGGGATCAAGTGTGGTTAGCTACCAGACATTTACCACTCAAAGGGCCTCGAACTTTTAACCCAAAATATCTGGGACCTTATTCTATTACGGCAATAATTCACCCAGTGGCTGTTAAACTTGATTTACCAGCTAGTATGCGATTTCACCCTGTTTTTCATGTGTCACTTCTGAAACCAGTGGTACCCGGAACCCGACTACTCAAACCTCCAGAACCTATTCTAATAGATTGGGAGCCCGAATTCGAAATGAAGAACATCTTAGACTCAAAAATGTTTAGGTCAAAACTGTTCTACCTAATTGATTGGAAGGGGTACGGACCTCAGGAGAGGTCGTGGGAACCCAGTGACCATGTGCATGTACCTCGATTAGTCAGGAAATTCCACCGACTCTTCCCAGACAAACCAAAACCCCCCGAGGGAACAACCTTGGGAGGGGCCTTGGGGGGGAGTGCTGTCACGATGCCCGCTCCCGGGGAGCCGGTTCAAGCCCTGCGTCCCCAAAAGCGGACATCTAGTCCCCAAGGAAGGACCCAGCAACCCCATAAAGGGGCCCTTTGGTCAGTGTCCTGGCGCCTGTGGCGCCAGACTCATAAAAGACATCAGTCCTCCTGGCGCCATAGGCGCCAGGCTCATTATGGGAGTGATTGGGTGCACTTACCTGATGCAGACCATGCTGCAGGATCCCAGCCTCCTTGAGGCCTGAAAGGAACTACTTTACCTGTGGGACTCATTTACCATCCGGGCGTGGTCGGGGAAGGATACATACCTGATTGGAGGAAGGATACATACCTGGAACTTCTTCCAAGGCTATTTAAACCCCACCCGAACAGCCACACGTGCTTCGCGTTGTTCTGCATCTAGCAGCTGGACGCTCACCGTGTCTGCTCCTGCATCCTGACTTCTGCCACGCCTGCCAGCATCCTGGATCACCTGCAAAGGAAGAGAAGAAGAGAACAGAAGAAGGAAAAGTCCTTACCTGCTAAATCCGCATCCCGGAGACATCTCACCGACAATCTTGAAAAGGAAGACTTTTCTTTAAAAGCTCATCGCGTCGATCCCTGCAGCGCCGCATTCCACTCACCTTTACAGGGCGCCTCCATGTTCAGCAGCGATCATCCGGATTCGCAGTCACGTCCCAGCGCCTAGAGAGAAAAAGACCAGAACAAAAGGTGAGAGAGAGAAGGGAATAAGGAAAGCTAAATCTCCATGTTAAGACTTACCTGTTGATTCATTCCCTCTTCATTTCGGGTCCGCGCCGCATCCTGGTATTTTCGGACCCCGGCCCCTAAGGGGAAAAAGAGACATCAGCGTTAATGAGCGAATGAAAAGACATTACCAAAAAACGCTCATTAAAGACTTACCTGATTTCTACAAGGATTTCACCTCTCATCTCGGGTCGGTGCCTGTTCCCCGGCATTCCGTACCCCGGCCCCTATGGTGAAAAAGACACTAGCATTAGTACATTAATGCATGGACACAAGGGGAACCTCTTATCAAAAAACTTACCAGGAAGCCAAGCAAGTTTGGTTCTCACCAATCCGAAAAATCCAGTGAAGTAACTGGATACCAACGCGCCCCTGCATCAGAAGCAGGATGGAGAGCTCGTCCTTCCAGACCCTAAGGTGAGACGCTACGAGGAATCACAGAAGGGTTTCGAGGAGGGTGAGAGGGGAAAGTGGGAGGCCGATTGCATTACCCCGCAGACAGTTAATCCCCTATTTTCGCCTACAGAAGGATACTTCTGCGAGCCAGACAAGCTAGATTTGGGGGCCCGGTCCAGTCCGTCTTCCGAACCCTGCGCATCACCTTAGAAGAGGTCACAGCAGCGCGAACCAGGCCAGCGCCTCCGTGGGAGTCAGGTGAGCGTTACAGAGTCAGAGGCAAACGTTAAGCAGGCAGAAGAGACACACCTAATCCAGGATTGCCCCGATACAGAGCTTTGGTCCTAGCCCAAAAAAAGCTACAAAACACTGCAGTAGATAACGCAAAACAGGCACATGGGGCAATGAGAGCCAGAATTTATGAAACAGGTAACAAAGCGGGGAAGATGCAAGCCTGACTCAAGCGTAGAGATGAGGGACACAATCAAGTAAGAGCAATCACGCCCCAAAATGCGGAACCGCGTCTGATGGACGCAGATATAGCAGAAGAGTTTGCAAGATACTATGAAGGGCTATATAAGGCACCTGAAGCTTTCCCCAGAGCCTCCATAATGGAAGAGATCACCCTTCCCTCCCTGAACACCGTGCAAGTTGCTAGCCTAGAAACAGAAATCACGGAAGAAGAGATAATAGCAGCCATGATGCAGCTCCAATCCAGAAAGACACCTGGCCCGAATGGCTTTCCCATAGAGACCTGGAAAAAGATAGGTGGTAATGAGCTGCCCCCCCCCACCTACTTAAAATGTACCAACATGCCCGAAGCAAAGCAGACAAACCCCCAGATAAATGTAGCTCATATAGACCAATATCCCTCATCACCAGCGAGGCGAAGATATTGGCCAAACTGCTAGCAACACGGCTACAACAGGTCATAATATCCTTAATTCACTCAAACCAATGCAGCTTCATGCACGGTAGATCCACAAGAATGAACATACGGAGAATACATCTAGCCATTGAACGCGCCCAGACCCTGAGTATCCCTTTGGGAGTACTCGCAATAGACTTCGAAAAGGCGTTTGATTCAATCCATTGGGAGGCACTCTGGGGGATCATGCGTAAAATGGGGTTCGGCGAGCGATTTCTATCCTGGGTCCAACTGCTGTACAACGCACTGATGGCCGAAGTCAGAGTAAACGGCTGGACGTCACGATTCTTATTCCTGGGAAAAGGGACGTGGCAGGGCTGCCCCCTATCAGCCCTCCTCTTTGCACTGCCCATGGAGCCATTGGCCCAGCTGCTGAGGGATACATGTACATGGAAGGGCATCCCGGGAGGGCCAGGATGGGAGGACAGAGTCTCACTGTATGCAGACGACCTATTGATATACCTGCGCGACCCCAAGACGACATGCCCAGTCATGACACAGCTGTTACAAAAGTATGGAACCTTTAGTGGCCTAAAGGTGAATTGGTCCAAATTCACACTATTTGCATTAAACCAATTAGGTATTGAGGCCCCTGAGCCCTAACCATATAGAATTGCCTCTGACCACTTTCAATATTTCGGCATCCGGATCACAAGGAATCTCAATGACTACACACTCAATAATTTACAACCCATCACAGAACGATTCACAGGGGATGCGCAGCACTGGATGTCTCTGCCCCTGACCCTCTTGGAATGGGCTGCACTTTTTAAAATGTTAACACTTCCCCGCTACCTGTACATACTTCAGAATGCCCCATTACACATACCAATGAAGACATTCCAAAGAATAGACTGTATACTTAGGAAACTCCTATGGGGCGGTGGCCATCCGAGAATCACTAACCAAACATTGCAAAGGTCGATATTGGTCTGCCAAGGCTACAGACATACTACTGGGCCAGCCAGATGTCGGTGATAAACGACGCATTACATGCTGAAGCCACACTACCAAACGTGCGTGCATCACCTCCCATAGAGCTATATGCAGCGGCACCCAGATCAACTCCTTGAGATATGATATCGCAGACGTCTCGCATCTGGGCAGAGTCACACGCTTTTATAGGTTGGGGGGACAAAGTCACACCACTACAACCGCTATGGAACAATAGGAATCTCCCGAAGTGACTAAATTGCCGAAATGGGCAGTATGGGTGAGACATGACATAGAAAAAGTGGGACACATCATAGTAGAAGGAGCTATTAGACCCTTTGATGATCTAACTTCGACCTTTAACCTCCCCGAGGCAGAAAGGTACCACTACACACAGCTCCGGCACGCACTACAACAAAATCTCCCTACCCTTTCTGACATGTCCGATTGTACCCCTAGGAATGAAACTGATGTGGGGGAGATCATGTCGGAGGACTGGGTTCAGGTCCTAATGTACCCCCGCGAAGTAGCCATATTGACTAGACTACACCTAGTGCAACAGAAGATATTGCATAGAATCTATTACCCAAGGGTAGCCCTGCAACGCTGGGGTAAAATAGCAGAACCTAACTGTCTACGCTGCATGGGGGAGGAGGGAACCTTCTTTCACATACTATGGGAGTGCCCAGATATTAGCCATTATTGGCAGCAATGCTGCGATATCCTGACAAGGGTCCTGAACCAGACGATCCCCAGAGACCCCAAACTACTGTTACTGGGAGTAGACAGCGAGATAGACTTGTCAAGATACGAAAAGCTCTACTTCATGACTGCAACAGAGGTAGTTAAAAGAAACAGCGCGGCTGTGGGGAGCAGCGGAGTCGCCGGAAGTAAGCCAGTGGATTACAGATGTACAAATTTGCATCGCCATTGAAAGGAGAGTATATAGAGCCAGAGGATGCCCCGAAAAAGCAGACAAGATTTGGCAACGTTGGGAAGACACGGTGTGAACCTTTGAACTTCTGATACCATAACACCATAGGATGTAGGATGTGGACATTGCAGTTGAGATTCTGCTACAAGATATACATTGTATGTGATCTATTTGAGTGCGTATCCAGCTAACATTGTTGTTGTTATTACGTCTGGCCTGCACAGGACCAGTGGTTGTATGTTTTAAAACCAATAAAATGTGATATTAAAAAAAAAAAACATTACATTTGCAATGCCAAGGATGAGATAGCTCGTCCTTTTTGGCACTGCTGTTTGTGTGATCGCTGCAAAGCACCGCTAACTCAAAACTAAAATCCCACCCCCGGGCTATGTGAGGAGTAGCTTCCTCCTCACGGCCCTGTGGTTGGATTTCCATCAGTTTCACACCGAGGTGAAACAAAGTAAATTCCACTGCTGCAGCCATTTTTGGGAATGGGCAAAACAAAACATGTTTTTGGTGGGGGGCACACTAAAACAGCACTGGTGTTTGTATTATAAAGGGGGTGGCTCTCTCCCCCTCACCCCAAATCGATGGGGGGGGGCATCTCATGTAGCCCTCCCAGTGGGCAGATTGCTAGTACAAACTGCCCCAAGGAAGGGGCAAATGTGTATTTACTGTGGTATGGGGGCCACTAGACCACCAGGGATGTTTTTGATATAAAAGGGTGGAGTCCCCACCCCAAATGGATGTGGCATGTATTTTAGACCTCCCTGCAGGCAGATTGGCAGTGTTTTACTGGCGGGTGAGGGTCACTAGACCACCAGGGATGGCTTGAAAGGAAGGCAGTGATCGGAGCGCGAGTTACGATTTGTTTTTGCTGGGCTGACCATAGGTAATTAATGTTTTGTGTACAGGTTTTTTTACACAAGGAGCTGCAACGTTATGTGAGTAGTTTTTTTACTCTACGGTCAGGGTCCATTGTCAGTGGGCTGGGTGGGACTGGATTGTTGGTTGTGTGGACAGTCAGGAGGTGTTTTAGTGGACTGGGACACAAAAGCAGGGTCAGGCCACAAATTGCCCCCCTATGCCAGCAGAACATTGGCGTTTCCCTGGGAGCGGCTGTCTCCCATGTGGGTTGACTGCCTGCAAGCCCAGGCTGCACCTCTGGCTGTGCTGTTACAGATTTCACCTCCGAGGAGGAATGGGGACCCTGCCAGGGTGCCCCAGAACTGCAGCTGGACTTGGGGATGGTCAACCCACATGGGAGACAGGGGATGGTCAACCCACATGGGAGACAGGTGCCTGAGGTACCACCTCCGGCCATCCTGGAGCTCTGGTTGTCCTGTGTTACAGCTTTTCCCTCTGGGAAAGGACAAGGATTCTGCCGGGGCTCCCTGGAACTGCCGCTGGGCTTGGGGATTGTCAACCCATATGGCAGACAGCCACCCAAGGCCCGGGACATCACACCCCCCACCTTCCTGGAGCTCTGGCTGCCCTGCGTTACAATTTCTCCCTCTGGAAAATGACGGGGAATCTGCCGGGTCTCCCTGGGAAAGCAGCTGTGCTTTGGGACCGTAGGCTCACATGGGAAACAAATGCCCAAGGCCGGGGACAGCACTCTCAACCGTGCTGGAGCTCTGGCTGGCCTGCGTTACAGCTTCTCCCTCCAGGAAAAGTTGGGGACCCTGCCAGGGCTCCCTGGGAGTGCTGCTGCGCTTGGGGATGGTGGAACCACATGGTAGAGTCGTCCAAGGCCATGGACATCACCCCCGACCATCCTGAAGTTCCCTGGGACTGCCGTTGGACTTGGGGACGGTCGACACCTTTTCTTTTTCGCCCAGGTAGGTGCATCCACACACGGTTCCATCTGGACACCTGTGGGAATGTAGGACATGTGTTGTTGGCGGCATGTTTCAGTAGTTTCCAGGGGTGAAATGTCTGAAAACCGTGTTTTTCCCTCCCTAAATGTTGGACTTTGCCATGGCTTGTGGGTAATAAATTCTGGGGCAATTCGCACAAGACCTCTGTAGAATCCCACGGGTGTCTTCTTTTTGGAAATGCATGGGGTTCCCTGTTCTCCTTGGTGGCGACACTGCAGGCCCAAATCTGTAGTTTGTCCACAAGAGCAAATTCCTGCAAAATCCACTCTGCCGAAACACTTGGAGTTACCAGTGGTTTAGCCTTTTCCCTTTGCGCCCAGGTAGGTGTACCCCATGTGAGGTACCATTTTCATTGGGACACCTGTGGGACTGTAGGACATTTATTGTTTTCCCTTAGTTTTCATACATTTGCTACTGCACTTTGTTACACAACCCTTTAATTTCCTAAATGTGACCTGCTTTAGGCACTGTACACTTTTGTAACCTGCACAAGTCACCTACCCTTCAAATGGTTTGCCTGTGCTCTTTCAAAAATTGTATTCCTGCCATTCCTCACCACATTCATTTTCCTTACTTACACATGCTAAGTACACCTGTTTAGGCTGTCAGCATAAAAATCCTGTGTACCATGGCTCCATTTTTGGCTTGTGGTAATGTTTTGTGAAACAATACAAAAATATGTGTGAGTCGGGGGAATGTAGCGGGGCATTGCTTTTATCAATATTCACAGAAGCCATTACATTACAGGTCCAACCATGTCCAGCACATACCTTTTTTATCTGTCATTTTACCTCAAGCTATGGGCATTTTCCCTACATAGTTGCCTGACCTGCACAAACCACCCTTTCCTAAACTTTGAATTTTGTCTACTTTTCAGAAATGTATGCCTGTGTCTTCCCATTCAGCTTTCCTACCCTCTTCCATTCACGTATGTCCTATTGCAGGGGGGTGGGAAGGGGAACATCGCCTACCTCTCACAAAACTGATGGTAACCTTATCATAATGTCCACTCAGCCGGTTCTTGAAAGCCTGTAAAATGGCAAATTCAACACACCAAACCATTTGTTCCTAGCTCTTACAAGGAAAAAAACCACACGCTTCTCTGTACATCATTTTATTGGCATTTTCTGAAAAAACACAAAATGTGCTCCCTTTCTGGTTATTTTCTCTAACCCCCATTCACAAACTATGATTCCTTGGTGGCGGTGTGACCGCCTACATGTGTGAAGAATGGGGGCCGGGATATCACATGTAACAAAAAAGTTAAAAGGGATTGAATAGTGACATACAAAAACCACAGAAAAAGGGCGGGGGGGGGGAGAACAAGGAACCATTGGCAGTTAAGGGGTTAAAAAAAAGAATAACACATTAGCTTAAAGAAACAGACAATTGGGTAATGGAAGTGTTTTTATTATGACATGGGCTAACACTGTAAAGCAACAAATAATACATATACATGTGTAGACTGGATACATGACACTGTATATTTGGCAAGTGCCTTTTTTAAAACCAGAGATCTAGTAGGTGGATCCATGCTTTACCGGGGGGTATGAGGGGGAGCGGGGGGGGGGGGACTGTTCTTATAACTGCACATGATGAAAAGCTGGCAGAATTTGATAACAGAAAAAGTCAACTTTATTATTGCAAATGTTCACAATCTTTTGTCTATTTCCTGTAAGGGATCAACAGATATCACAACTTCACACCTTCAACAGGGGCACGCTGATACACAGTGCCGGAGGTTTGTGACGCAATTATCGATCTATAAATGATTTGCTTTGCATAATGGTGCTGTAGTGTGAACAAGTACGGGTAAACTATAGACAACTAAAGATCTCAGAAAGAACATTTCCAAGTTAAAAATGTCACTCGAAATATGGATTTACAGGACAGAGTTAAAATAACATGAAAAGCAACTCACACTGCCTAAAATTAAAAATTTGATTAGAGTGGAAGGAACTCAGAAACACTGGACACTTTTCTGAAGTGTACCTGGTACGGCTGTGCACCCAGGGTGGGTGGGAGGTTCCTGTGCACCCTACGGCACAGTGGGAGAAAGCCCTTGCGGCACCACCATAGTCCCTTTTGACAAAAGCTTGGCTCAGAGCAACACTTCCAATAGATCACAGCGAGGTAGCTGCTCTGCTACTTAGGAAAGCCTGACGCAGAATCAGGTAGTCCATGCATGATTTAGCACCAGGTTCCCCACAAATTTGCGGTGCACTACGGGCGAAAGAGGTGGCCCCCTTCTGTTCACACTTAAGTCCCGAGACGAGCGGCTCTATTTAACGGCCCAGAGGCCTGTTATCCTAGGCCAACCGAAGCTCCACAGCGCTGCAGTACCATTATGGATTAGGGGGGGGGGGAATTCTGACTTCGAGGCATTCAGTCATAATCCCACAGATGGTAGCTCCGGCCCATTGGCTCTTCAGCCAAGCACATACACCAATTGTCTAAACCTGCGGTTCCTCTCATACCAAGCATGATTACTACTGCAACAACACATCATCAGAAGGGTAAAACTAACCTGTCTCATGGCTGTCTAAATCCAGATAATGTTCCCTATTAGTGGGTGAACAATCCAACACTTGGTGAATTCTGCTTCACAATGATAGGAAGAGCCGACATCGAAGGATCAAAAAGCGATGTCACTATGAAACTTGTCCGCCACAAGCCAGTTATCCCTCTGGTAGCTTTTCAGACACCTCCTGCTTGAAACCCAAAAAGTCAGAAGGATCCTGAGGCCCCGCTTTCACGGTCTGTATTCATACTGAAAATCGAGATCAAGCGTTTGCTCTTTTGCTCCGTGGGAGATTTCTGTCCTCGCCTTAGGACACCTGCGTTATGGTTTGCCAGGTGTACTGTCCCAGTCAAACTCCCACCCTGCCACTATCCCTGAAGCTGGTTGCGGGCGCTTGGAGCCAGCAGCGAGAGTCGGACAGGGCCCCCCCCCACCAGGTAAGTGAAAAAGCAATTAGTGGTATTTCACTAGTGGCCAGAGGGCCTCCCACTTATCCTACACCTCATGTCTCTTCACAGTGCCAGTCAGACAAGAGTGAATATCAACTGGGTATTCTGCCCCCTGCTGATTCTGCCAAGCCCATTCCCTTGGTTGTGGTTTCGCTGGATAGCAGGTAGGGACAGTGGGAATCTTGTTCATCCATTAATGCGCGTCACAAACTCGATGACGAGGCATTTGGCTACCTTAAGAGAGTCATAGTTACTCTCGCCGTTTACCCGCACCTCATTGAATGTCTTCGCTTTGACATTCAGAGCACTGGGCATAAATTGTGGCAACACCCACCGCGGGCCTAACACGATCCTTTGTTTCAATTTAAGTCAGATTTCCCTGGTCCGCATCAGTTCTAAGTCAGCTGCTAGGCGTCAGTAGAGGCAGAACACTGGCCCGAACCCCGGTAGGGGAACAGAGAGAGGTGACCACCGCAGCTGGGGCGATCCATAGGAAGAGCCTGACTCACATGCAGAGTCAGCTCTGCCCCGGGAAGGAGACACCTCGTCCAGTTGCAACACGCAGCCAGCCCAGCTTCGTACCCCAGCCCAACTGACCCGAAGTTACGGAACCGACTTGCCAACTTCCTTTACCTACATTGTTCCAACATGCCAGAGACTGTTCACCTTGGAGAACTGCTGCGGATATGGGTATGGCTCGGTGCAAGATTTACACCATCTCCCCTGGATTTTCCAGGACCAGCGAGAGCTCACCGGACACCGCCGGAACGGCAATGCTTTCCGAGGCTCTGGCCCCTCTCTCAGGGCGACCCCATTCCAGGGTGCCCAGTACTTCACTAAGAAAACGGAACTCCCCCTGGGGATCCCGCCAGCTTCTCTGGGATTGTTTGCGTTAACGCACTGGAAGCCGCAAGGGTGTCCGTCTCCGCCACTCTGCATTCAGGCATCTGAACCAGACTCCCTTTCATCCGGCTGTGGGCAACGGAGGCCATCGCCCGTCCCTTCCGAACGGCGCTCAACCATTTCTTAGGACCGACTGACCCATGTTCAACTGTTGTTCACATGGAACCCTTCTCCACTTCGGTCTTCCAAGTTCTCGTTTCAATATTTGCTACTACCACCAAGATCTGCACCTGCAATGCCTCCACCCGGGCACTCCCCCCAGGCTTCTGACCTCCTACTTGTCGCGGCTTAGCCCCCTCGGCTCTCAGCGCCAGCCGGGTATGGGCAAGACGCTCCAGCGGCATCCGTTTTCAGGGCCAGTTGATTCAGAAGGTGAGTTGTTACACACTCCTTAGCGGATTCCGACTTCCATGACTGTCTATATCAACCAACACCTTTTCTGGGGTCTGATGAGGTCTGCATCGGGCGCCTTAATCCAGCACCTTAACCCAGCGTTCGTTCATCCCACAGCATCAGTTCTGCTTACCAAAAGTGGCCCACCTGGGCACTTGCATTCGATGTCCGGTTCTACGCCAGCGAGCCAGGCTTCTTACCAATTTAAAGTTTGAGAATAGGTTGAGATCAATTCGTCCCCAAGACCTCCAATCATTCACTTTACCAGATAAAACTGGGGTTTCCGTGCGCCAGCTATCCTGAGGAAAACTTCGGAGGGAACCAGCTACTAGATGGTTTGATTAATCTTTCGCCCCTATACCCAGGTCGGATGACCGATTTGCACATCAGGACCGCTATGGACCTCCACCAGCGTTTCCTCTGGTTTTGCCCTGCCCAGGCCTAGCTCCCCATCTTTCGGGTTTTATAACACATGCTTATGCACCACCTCCCTGAGCAGGCGAGACGGGTTGGTGGTGTGCCCACCGCCATGGGATCCCACCCCAATCGGTGCACGCTGGCCCTCACCTTCATTGCACCACAGGGTTTAGTTCGGCCATCCGACTTGCACACCTATTCAAGACTCCTTGGTCCGCGTTTCAAGACAGGACGGATGGGTAACCGACATCACCTCAGAACCCTGGCGCTCTTTGTGGACCTCCCTGTCCAGCGACAAGACGTGGTTTGGGCGCACTGAGGGCAGTCACATCAGGAGCCCGGTCTCCCGACGACCCCCAAGAGGGGCACGGTCAATCTCCCTAGGCCTTGCAGACACAGCAAAACTGCTGTCAGGGAGCTGTAACACTCTGCCAGAGTGAAGAGCCACCTGCCCCCTTCCCAGCTGGTCGCAGTGCACCGTCACAGAGGAAATGCACCTTGCGATGTCCGTGTGTGCCCGGCCCGCAGTCCCGCAAGGGCATCCACTGTTCCAGGCGACTGACCTACCCACTGCGTTGAATCCTGCGGGCGGACTGCACGGACCCCACCAGTTTACCTCTCACCGGTTTCACGCCCTCTTGAACTCTCTCTTCAAAGTTCTTTTCAACTTTCCCTTACGGTGCTTGTTGGCCATCTGTCTCGCACTCGGATTTAGCCCAAGATGAAGTTTACCACATGCTTTGGGCTGCATTCCCAAGCAACCTGAATCCAAGAAGACCTAATTCCGGCGTGCCAGAGACCACTACCGACCTAACACCGTCGAATTGAGCCCCCTGAGCGACGCCGGGGAGTCGGTCATCTGTACGCCACATTTCCCATGCATGCCGCTGAACGGGGATTCAGCGCTGGGCTCTTCCCTTTTCACTGGCTTTTACTGAGGGAATCCTGGTCAGTTTATTTTCCTCCGATAGAAATATGCTTAAATTCAGCGTGTCACCACGTCTGATCTGAGGCCGTAGTCGGGGGAGCACAAAGCCCATGGCTGCTGGCCTCGGGTCCGTAAGGGGGGGGGGTTCCCCCAAACCTGTGCCTCTGGCGTAGTCAAGTGTGTTGCTGTCCCGATCTGCGGCCGAAGCCCACATGGTTGCGAGGCCCGTGCTCCATGGCCATCCTGCGCCAGCACCCGTGTGACACCACAAACAGCTACACGCAGCAAGGCCAGGTGCCCCGGGGTAGGGTGAGGTGCGCCAGGCTTTAAGGCCCGCTGCCACCACCACCACATCCAGGGTGTGCCGGACACCCGGCCCTCCCTAAACCTGCATGAGGTGGAGAAACTGGGGAGGCCAGGACGTACTGGCAATGAGCCTGCGCGCCAGGTCCAGGGATCATGCAATGTTGCTGATCGGGGTCTGACCTTAGGGGGAGATGAAGGGAACAGGGTCCCTGCAACAGCCCCAGTCACGCCCCTGGGAGGGAACCCCAGGGCAATTTATGTACAAGCGACTGTCAGACAGGCGTAGCCCCGGGAGGAACTCGGGGCCGCAAGGTGCGTTCGAAGTGTTGATCAAGGTGTCCTGCAATTCACACTAATTTTCGCAGCCTTCTTCATCGATGCGCGAGCCGAGTGATCCACCGGCAACTTTTTTTTTGTTACAGACATCGGCCTGACTCAGTGCAGTAGAAGCCGGGGGAGGCGCAGCGCCGCCTGTGGCGAGACAGCCCAGCGGCTAGTTTAGCTTGGCCGAGACAATTGTGGTTTAAAAAAAATAAAGAAAGAAAAAAAAGAGATCCAGACGCTCAGCCCGGGAAGCCTGCCCACCGCCTGCAGCAGCACGGTGCTTCCCAGGGGGATGGAGGCAGGCCGCTCCACCGCAGACCCAATCCACTCATCCTTCCCCGACCCCCTCTACTCCCCTTTCAGGGAGACGGTGGAGGGGGTGACTGACAGCAAGGCCGGCCAGAGACAATACGGGCACAGGGTCGGGTGGGACAGCTAGAGTCTTCAAACCCCAGCCTGGCCACACAGGGCTGTGCTCCAGAAACCTGGGCAAGAGGGAAGGTCACCAGCTGCACTAGCAGGCCTGGCCATCGCTTGCCCACAGTTGTGGGCAGCTGGAACCTTGACGCCTGTCGAGTAAGCCTGATGTGCCAGGGCCCAGGGCTTGCGCCTGGCATGCCGGTCCCCTGTCTGCCTGGGGAGGCGCCCCTCAAGAACAATCAGGTTTCCCTATGCTCCTGGCAGCCCCCACTCTCGCCTTCCCTGCTGTTCAGGGTGTGCCCACCAATGCCTGCCCACTGGTGAGTCAGAGAGGAGTGTGTGATCCCGGCTCTGTGAGGAGAGGGGGCCATGCGGGGCTCCATCTCCGGTGTGTTTGGGGACATCCCCAGCAGGTTAACCCAACACTGCCAGGTGTCCCCGTCCATCTGCTGGGTCGCAAGCCTCCCTCCGGTGGAAGGCAATCCCAGATCCCTGGCACCACAATGTCCCCCATCCCTCCCATAAAACCCACAGCAATGTGCCCCCATCCCCTCCCGCCAGTGCCACACCAAGATGCACCATACCACCCTCCAAACCCACACCTAGATGACCCATGCCACCCCTCAGACCTACACCAATGTACGCCAACCCTCCCACCAAACCCACACCAATGTGCCCCATCCCCTCCCTCCAGAGCCACACCAAGATGCCCTATCCCACCCTCCAGACCCACTGTGCCCCATCTCTCCCTCCAGACCCACACCCATTTGCCCCATCCCTCCCCAGACCCACACCAAGCTGTCCCCATCCCACCCTCCAGATGCACACAGATGTCGCCATCCCACCCACACCAGGATGCCCTATTCCACCCCCCCCAGAACAGATGCCCCATACCTGTTCCAGATCGAGACCAAAGTGTCCCCATCTATTGCAGACCCCACCAAGATCCCACCATCCCGACAGCAAGATGCCGCCATCCAGAGCCACACCTAGATGAACCATCCCTCCCCCAGACAGACTAATGCCCCCTATCAAACCCACAACAATGTGCCCCATCCCCTCCCTCCCTCCTGACCCACGCGGATGTCCCCATCCAACCCAAACCAGGATTCCCCATCCCTACCTGCAGACCCACAATGTGCCCTGTCCCTCACCAGACCCACATCAATGAGCCCCATCCCTCCCATCAAACCGACACCAATGTGCCTCCATTCACTCCTGCCAGAGCCACACCAAGATGCCACCATCCCTCCCTCCAGACCCACACCAATATGCCCACATCCCTCCCCAGACCCACAATGTTCCCCATCCCCTCCCTCTAGACCCACACTGATGCCCCCATCCAACCCAAACCAGGATGCCCCTCCCCCTCTGCAGACCAACACCAATGTGCCCGATCCATTGCAGACCCCAAGATGCCACCATCCCTCCAGACCCACACCAATATGCCCCATCCCACCCTCCAGACCAACAGATGCCCCATACCTGTTTCAGACTGACACAAATGTGCCCCATCCATTGCAGACCCCAACAAGATGCCGCCATCCCTCCAAACCCACACCAATAGGCCCCATCCCACCCTCCAGACCAACAGATGCTCCATACCCGTTTCAGACTGACACAAATGTGCCCCATCCATTGCAGACCACAAGATGCCCCATCCCTCTCTCCAGACCCACACCAATGTGCCCCCATCCCTCCCCCAGACCAATGTGCCTGTCCCTCCCATCAAACCCACACTGATGTGCCCCATCCCCTCGCTCCAGACCCAGACCAATGTGCCCCATCCATCCCCAGACCAATGTGCCCCATCCCCTCACTCCAGACCCACACCGATGTCCCCATCCAACCAAACCAGAATGCCACATTCCTCTCTGCAGACCCACACCAATGTGCCCCGTCCCTCCCCAGACCCACACCAATGTGCCCCATCCCTCCCATCAAACCGACACCAATGTGCCTCCATCCACTCCCTCCAGATCCACACCGATGTCCCCATCCAAAGCAAACCAGAATGCCCCCTCCCCCTCTGCAGACCCACACCGATGTCCCCTTTCCCTCCACAGACCCACTCAAATGTGGCCCATCCCTCCCATCAAACCAACACCAATGTGCCACCATCCACTCCCTCCAGACCCACACCAATATGCCTGCATCCCTCCCCCAGATCAACGTGCCTGTCCCTTCCATCAAACCCACACCTATGTGCCCCCATGCCCTCCCTCCAGAGCCACACTGATGTCCCCATCCAACCCAAACCAGGATGGCCCTCCCTCTCTGCAGACCAAAACCAATGTGCCCCATCCATTGCAGACCCAACCCTCCGTCCCTCCAGACCCACACCAATATGCCCCATCCCACCAAACAGATGCCCCATACCTGTTTCAGACGACACCAATGTGCCCCAATCCATTAGACCCCAACAAAATGCCTCCCCCCAGAGGCACACCAATATGCCCCATCAGATGATCCATCCCTCCCTCCAGACCCACACCAATATGCCCCATCCCACCCAGACCCACACCAATATGCCCCATCCCTCCCCAGAACAATGCACCCGTCCCCCCATCAAACCCAAACCAATGTGCCCCATCACCTCTCTCTGAACCCACACCATTGTACCCATCCAATGCAAACCAGGATGTCCCATCCCTCCCCACAGACCCACACCAATGTTCCCCGTCCCTCCCATCAAACCAACATCAATGTGACTCCATCCACTCCCTCCAGAGCCACACCAAGATGTCCCTATCCCACCCACACCAGGATGCCCAATACCAACGTGCCCCCATCCATTGCACGTCCCACCATCCCTCCATCCACACAGCAAGATGCCCCATCCCGCCCTCCAGACCCACACCTAGATGAACCATCCCTCCCCCAGACCCACAATGTCCCCCATCCCTCCCATCAAACCCACAGCAATGTGCCCCAGTCCCCCCCCCCTCCAGAGCCACACCAAGGTGCCCCATCACACCCCACACCTAGATAATAATTTGGCACTTATATAGCGCTACGAACCCTCAGGTATCTGAGCGCTGCTTATTATTACCCACGGTGTGTGGTGCTCATTTATCGACCTCGGAAGGATGAAAGGCTGAGTTTGGCCCTGCCGGGATTCGAACCTGCGTTAGCAGGCTCTGCACGGATGTCAAAGCGAGCGCTCTACTCGCTGTGCCACTTGACCCATACCACCCTCCAGACCCTGTGCCCCATCTCTCCCCCCAGACCCACACCAGTGTCCCTATCCCTCCCTCCAGACCCACTCCACTGTGTCCCTCTCTCTCCCTCCAGACCCACAGCACTGTGTCCCTAACCCTCCCAACCCACACCAATGTGCCCCATCCCTCCAGACCCACACCAGTGTGCCCCTATCCACCCATTCAGACCCCACAAGATGACCCATCCCTCCCTCCACATAGCAAGATACCATAATGCCCCATCCTCCCTCCACATAGCAAGATGCCCCTGCCCCCTTGCAGACCCACACCAAGATGCCCATGTGCCACTCCCAAACCACACGCAGATAGCCCCAGCCGATCCCCTCTAAAACCACCCATCTTAAACACACCCTCATGAAACATTAAGTGACTCGATTAGCCCCCCTGTGATTAGTTAAACACCACCATCCACTGTCCCTTTTCTTAACCCCCACCCCATACCTTTCACGTTGAATAGCTGAACATGATTTTTAAAGTAAATGCATACTTGCCAACCCTACCGATTTAGGCGGTAGGATACCGCTTTTTAAGCAGTCCTATCGCCTACCGATTTTTTGACACCAAATACCGATTTTTTTGGTAAAAAAAAAAATTATTTTTTTTTTTTACATTTTTTTTTTTTTGCCCACGCCAGCTCGGGGGAGTCTTTCAAGGGCTCCCCCGAGCTGGCGTACCGGGGGAATGCCCGGCATGCAGGCTTTTAATGTCAAAGGCACCCACGGCGGTGGGCTAAAAGCGCCCCTCCGCCGCAGGTGCCTTTGGCAAAAGGCGCCATTAGCCCCCCACCACGCCAACTCGGGGGAGTCTTTCAAGGACTTCCCCGAGCTGACGTAGCGGGAGAAGGCACGGCATGCAGGCTGTTAATGTCAAAGGCACCCACGGCGGTGGGCTAAAAGCGCCCCTACGCCGTGGGTGCCTTTGGCAAAAGGCGCCATTAGCCCCCCACCACGCCAACTCGGGAGAGTCTTTCAAGGACATCCCCGAGCTGGCGTAGCGGGAGAAGGCGCAGTATGCAGGCTTTTAATGTCAAAGGCACCCACGGCGGTGGGCTAAAAGCGCCCTTCCACCGCGGGTGCCTTTTGGCCAAAGGCGCCATTAGCCCCCCACCACACCAGCTCGGGGGAGTCTTTCAAGGACTTCCCCGAGCTGGCGTAGCGGGAGAAGGCGCAGCATGCAGGCCTTTGATGTAAAAGGCGCCCACGGCGGTGGGCTAAGGGCGCCCCTCCGCCGCGAGTGCCTTTCACAAAAGGCGCCATTAGCCCCCCACCACGTCAACTCCGGTGAGTCTTTCAAGGACTCCCCCGAGCTGGCGTGATGGCAGAAGGCGTGGCAGGCGCCTCATTGTCATTGAATGCACGCGCGGCAGCGGGCTCATTCAATGACAATGGGCTGCTGACGCGCCCTATTCCTATCATTACCTCCTCGCCTGACTATTTTTGAAACTTTAAGATTCCTACAGATTTTTGGTCACAGAATGTTGGCATGTATGTAAATGTAATTTTCCGTTCTCCTGTCTAAATCTGGAGTTTTGCAGGAACGTTCAAGGTATCCCGAAGAAAATGCTAATTGTATTCTCAGCCAGCCAGGAGCACACGGGGTGCTGCTGCTCTTGCAGCCAGAGCTCCCCGGTTGCCGTTCAATGACATTGCCCTGGAACCGCTTCATTGCTAGTCCGGAAATCACAAGGATGACGCCAAAAGTCACGTGAGTGGGCGGGCCGTTGCTATGGTCCGTTTCTCGGATGGGATCTAGACCCTTCCCTTCTCTGTCGGCAGCTATGGGCGTGGTCGCTGTGTGATGTAGTCTTTCTTCCTTGCGCAGAGAGCCTCTGCTCGAGTCTGTCTTCCCTGTCGGGTGGTCAGGGTGGAGGCTCTCACTGTGAGCTCCCATGCCTGCTTCCTTCCTCACTGGCTCGGGGTGGGCGTGTCCCCCCCTGCAGAGGCGGCCGCAGCTTGACAGTTTATTTCCTACCCTCTCCCAGCTTGCGCACTTCAGGCCAGGCTGTGTGAGCCTTCCTGGAGGTCAAAACCACCCGGATCCCAGCACCCAGATCCCCAGGATCCTAACTCTTCACAGTCTGAGCACCAGATCCTCATGACTCGGCCCACAAGGATTTCAATACAACATAGACCAGACAAAGCCCAGCGCACCGAGATCTCGGTAAGGCAATACACCAGGATCCCACCACGAGACCCCTGGACTGGGCTTTAAGTGGGGTAAGAAATGGGGGCGTGGCTTAAATAGGTACACAAACAAATATATATAAATGCATGTAAGCATTCATATATTTATATGCGTACCTTACTATGGTTTGTGTACTTTGGGAGCCATCTTTTTATAGACATATGTTACATATTTCTGTTTATAAAAGATGGCTTGAAAAGTACACAAACATAACATTTATATGTTTGTGTACATACCTTTTGGCTTGGGTACTTTTCAAGCCATCTTTTTAAAACATTTCTATGTTTATAAAAGAAGGCTTGAAAAGTACACAATTCAAGCCATCCTTTATAAAGCTCTGACGTCGGCAAAGCTTTATTAAAAATGCCTTGAATTGTGTACTTTTCAAGCCATCTTCTATAAACCTCAAAATATCTCTAGCAGTCCCCAGGTCCGCCCAGGGTTAAAGGCGCCTCAGTGACCTGGGAACGGAGGGTGAAGAAACAAAGGGACAGTAACGTCCTCTGGTGATCCCTCGCGTGAGGGGTCACCAGAGGAATTTACAGTGACTGATGGATGTGCCAGCCAGTCACAGCAACGCTGTGGCTGGCTAGCACTTCTCTCAGCTTGCCTGATTTAATGCCGGGCGCATCTCCGGTTTCAGTTGCAGCCGCTTTGGAATAACGTGTCCCGCCAATGTTCTGGTGGGACTGGGGGTCCCGGCAGGGCTCTGGTTCAGCCCCACAT
The DNA here is from genome assembly GCF_040938575.1 of Ambystoma mexicanum. Taxonomy (NCBI): domain Eukaryota; kingdom Metazoa; phylum Chordata; class Amphibia; order Caudata; family Ambystomatidae; genus Ambystoma; species Ambystoma mexicanum. Next base: position 59,572,142 of record NC_090938.1, read on the forward strand.
TTCGGAGACTTCCCGGGCCTGGCCCCGGCTGGCTCGGGCCACTTAAAAAGCACTGCCCCTGGATGTTAGCAAACCAGATCCACAAATTCCCCGGCAACCCGTATCTTGGCGTAAGAGTGTGCAGAGCGTAAGAGTGTGCAGAGTGGACGAGTGTGCAGAGCGGACGAGTGTACGGAAATGAGTGGATTACATGAACAGATCCGAGTGCCTGTAACGGTTCGGAGTGCCTGTAACGGTTCGGAGTGCCTGTAACGGTTCGGAGTGCCTGTAACGGTTCAGAGTGCCTGTAACGGTTCGGAGTGGTTTGGAGTGCGTGGAACGGTTTGGAGTGGAGCGCGTGGAGCGGGCTGGGAGCGCATGGAGCGGACTGGAGCGCTTAGAAGTATGCGACATACATGAATGGTTTGGAATGCATGTAACGCTTGGAAGATCATGTAAACCATCTTATCACATCACCATGCTTACTCTCCTCTTTACACCACCATTCAACTAGAACACAGAGATACTATGACACCATTCGGTATAGCTGTTCTCATACCAACATCTGCCTCATACTCCACATCACTCTAACTAATCACTGCTGGTTTCACACCCCCCAGCCAGGCGTTCTCCTCAGGTCTAACACAGCCAGAACCGGTCTGGATAAAACCTGCCAGAACGAACACATACTCCTGATCTCTCAACCACCACACCTACCGCTATGAAGCAGCTATTACACGAATGCCACACCAGCTGCACACATATCCGGTGCACACAAGCACCTTTCACTCTCTCTACTCTCTCCACTGACTTGAACTTCGGTTCGCGAGGGCGTCCAACCTACCAGCGCCTTCAGACCATACCAATGGTACATAAGGCGCTATATAAATGCAAAGTAACATAACATAGCATAACACAAGGATCCCACTGGAGCAGACTTACTAGATCCCGGCAGATCACAACAAAGGATCCCAACAAACCAACTTCAAGAGCCCCAACAAACCATATACCCAGAGGCTCAACACACCTGGGCTACAAGACCCCAGCAAACCAGGTCTCTTGGCTCTCAAGACATTGGGATCTAGCGAATCAGAATAAACTGGGGTCCCAGGGGATCCTTCACACTGAAACAAACCAGACCCCTAGGATATAAAGAAACTAGCGACCTACTAATCCCCATAACCAAAGATCCCAGCTGACCCTTTACATGGGACCTCAGCCAACCCCATATACTACAGCCCGATCTACAGGATACCTATAAACCAGCCCCCCAGCATTCCCATGCAAGGAAGGAAATCACAGCACTGAAAATCTTGCATGGTCCACTTGTGACTTGGCTTATCCACATACTACTTATGTGATCCACGCTTCATCTTGATCATTTGCACACCAGATCTTCTCACCCACATTTGCGATCCAGATACCATTTGGGTGATGCTCATATTATCTGAGTGATCCACGTGCAGCCTGCTTTGAACGCACCTGCCCTATCAACTACAGCTTTGGTGGTCCAACAGGCATTAAGTGAGCATGCCAGCAAAGGTATGTACATGATGACCACACATCTAATCAAGCAAAGTCACCCCACATGTTTTTCTTTATTTTATTTGTTTATAGCGCCCACACCCAGAGTTATCACAGCACTAGTAGAGGGTACAATAGAATCAATGCAAATGTGCCAATGTGGTTAGATTATGGTTACAGAAGGACAAAATACATTACAGGTGTTGTGACCGTGAGGTTACATTCTGGTCACAGATCATGACAGACAACATTATACACTTTGGCCAGGAACACCTAGGTCACAGAAGAGATTTTTTTATTGCAGGCAGATAAGTCCGGTTAGGGAGAGGTCATTAGGCATATTTGTTGAACAATGCTGTTTTAACTTTTTTGCAGAAGATCAGATAGGAGGGTTCGTCTTGGATCTTGAGGGTGTGGGGGGGGCGATGACAGTGAAACAAGCTTCACCGTTTTTTTTTCTGTTGAATCTCGGGGTGATTAGGGAGGTGGAAGAGGCGGCTCGCGGGATGCAGAGGTTGGGCTTTTTACCGATGCGACACGTGAGATAGGTGGGGCAGTGTTATGAAGGCATCTTTGGTGATGTTAAGGATTTTGAACTTAATTTGCGCCTTACTAGGGAGATGTGATTGGATCGTTACAGCCCCCGCACAGCCCGCAGGGTGTTATTTTGGATCAGCTGTAGTTTGTTGATGTTTTTGGTGGAGGTTCCAACGAGGATGGCATTACAACAGTCTTAATTTGCTGCCAATAATGGCCCTTGCCAGCGTAAGGCAATTGTTAGGAATTTTCTGGAAAGGTTCATTAGTTTAGTGAGTAAGCTGCGGAGAAGGTGATAGATAGCCTTGACATGTTTGTGTTTGTTAAGCTTAGAATCGAGATAGGCTCCCAAAGTTTTGACGTGGGTCGATACAGGGATGATATTCCCGTCAATACAGAAGGAGGCAATAGTGGGGTCAAGGTCTTTTAGTCAGAGCAGAGATCCTACAATGAGCAGTTCCGTTTTGTCATCATTCAGGCAGAGATTATTTGCCATCCATGCCTGAATGATGCTGTAGATGCGATTAATATTGACAAAGTCCAGTTCGTTGTTCCCGGTGAGCTTCAGGAGGACCTGCGTGTCATCGGCAAAGTTTGTATAAGTTATGTTTCGGCTGTCCAAGTGATCAGAGTTTTGGTGTACATATTGTACAGTTAGACATGACCCTTGAGTAACCCCATACGAGACGGGATCGGCTGCTTGATGACCAGCGAAGACCCTGAAGGATTGTTTGCTCAGGAAGGATTTGATCCAACTAGCCGCATCTATGGATAGGTTGAAGCTTGCGGTCAGGTGGTGACATAAAATGTCATGATCGACCAGATCAAAGGCTGCCGAAAGGTCAAGTAGGAGCAGGGTGGCGAGATCCCCAGCGTCTCAACTTTGATCCAGTTGAATCTTAAGGTCAAGGGGGCCGATTCAGTGCTGTGCCAGGGCCTGAATCCGGATTGGCGACTACTGAGTAGGTTGTGGGCTTCAAGGTGGGTTTGTAGTTGGGAATGGGCAGTACGGTTGAGGATTTTCAGGAGGTGGGGCACTGTCGTGATAGGGCAGTAGTTTGGGAGGGTGGGGTCAAGGGAGGGTTTTTTTCAGGAGAGGCGTGACTCAGGCTTCTTTGATTGAATTAGGCACTGAGCGGGCAGTGAAGGAAGCGTTGATGAATTTTGCAATGGTTGGGGTGAGGGTGTCTGTACACATCTTAATGAAGTGGGCCGGGCAGATTGCGCCTGAGTAGTTGGAAGCTTTGAGGCGTTGGAGGGTGGTGAGCACATCAACTGGAGAAACTGTGGTGAAGTGGAAAGGGGGGGCGGCGGGGGCTGTGACAGACTGATGGGAGGGGAGGCCAGGGTTCGGGAGCCAAGCTTTTTTGAGGATTGTTTTGTATTTGAGATTGTGGGTTTTGTTCGCTAGGGCTAATTGTACAAGGGAGCACCAGGCTTTGTCTTCGGGGAAGCTTGTCATGGGGGTGCTGGGGCTTCTAGATCTTTAAGAATTTTGAAGAGCTCTCTGGTGTTCGAGCATGCATCATTTATCCTGGTATTGTAAATGCTGGCTTTGGTGGTGATGATTGCTGATGTGTAGGCTTTGGCAATGGTGCTAAAGGCATCTTTGTTGCAGGGGGAAGGTTGTTTTTTCCAAAGATGTTCCTGGGCACATTTGAGTTTGCAGAGGGAGGTAAGTTTGTCAGTGAACCAGTTGTGGTGATTGCTTTTTTTTGCGTGTCGTGGTTTTGAGAGGGCATGCACGTCTAATGCACTAAGGAGAGCGGAGTTGTAGGTGTTCAGGATGGTTTTGGGGTCAGAGCTATTGGGTGCGATTCAAGGGAGGCAAGAATGGTTGGCTCCAGTAATCCCTTAGTCAATATGCGGGTGTGTCTTACAGTGGATGGCTTGGCGGTTTTAGTATTAGGGGTGGACGCGAGGGTCATGCTAAAGAAGATGACAGAATGGTCAGTGCAGAGCACAGGGTCGATGGAGATGACCTCGATGGGAGTGTTGACATTTGGAATCCAATCAAGGATCCGGCTTTCGGAGTGCGTGGGGGCGGACACAGCTTGAGTGAATTTCATCTCAAACAGGGATGTAGTAAGGGCAGTAGACGTCAGTTCAGTGGGGTAATTGACTACGAGGTTGAAGTCACCTAGGAGCAAAAGTTTGGTGTTGGGTTTCAGGATAGGCGCGATGAGCATGGGGATGTCAGCATCCAGGGTGCTGAGGTTATTGGGTTGGCGGTAGAGGAGTAGTATGTGAAGGGTGGTCTGGGGATTGAATTCAATTTTGGCTATTAAAATTTCATAGCCACCCGCTGGTGGGAGGTTCTAATGGGGGAGTGAAGATTTGAAGATAATCGCGATTCCTACTCCTGGGTGGGTGTCTCTGTCCGATGTAAGAACAGAATAGCCATTGGGGAGGGCGACAGATAGGGAGGGGCTGGCTGCCTTATGCAGCCATGTTTCAGTGACAGCAAGTAAATCAAGGTTGTTGTCTAGTATGAGGTCATGCATGTCAGGGATGTGTGCGCAAATGGAGCGTGCGTTGGGTAGGGCACAAGCGAGTTGTTAAGGCTGGGAAGTGATGGAGGTGGCAGGTGGGGTGAGGGTGGCATTGCAAGGGCATGGCTGTGTGGAGGGATGGGAAGACCTGGTGGTTTGAGCAGTGTGTTCAGAATTAGAATGGAGGACTAATTTGGGGGCATAAGCGCAGGTGTGGATGTGCTCCCGTCTGGCGGTGCCTGTTCAGGCCAGGTGGGTGGTTTTCTGCATGGAGGGGTGGGAAGTGGGCCTGGTGGTTGGAGCATTATGTTCAGCATCAGAACAGCAGAGTAATTTGGGGGCATAAGTGCGGGTGTGGAGGTGCTCCTGTCTGGCAGTCCCTGTGCAGGCCAAGTGGCTGGTTTTCAGTGGGGGGTGCCCGAGTTGGCGGTACTGATCAAAGTGGCTTTAGTCGTGGGTGACATGCATCCTGGGGTGGTTGTAGGTAACTGGGGGTTAAGGGCCCAGATGCGGGAGCGAAGCCTGTGTAATCTAGCAGCACCAGAGCAGGGTTGTGGTCTCAGTCATAATGCAGATATTAGGGCTAGTAATCCAGGAAGGGGAGTCCATGGTGGGGGATAGAGTGTGCTTGTGGGATGATGGGGCAGAAGGCGGGGGAAGAAGTGTGGTGCGTGGTGGGAACGACAAGGGGGTGTCCGGGAGGGTGGATGGTTGGTTCTGAGGATGTGGTTGAGATCCGAATGACAGGGCATTAGGGAGATGTGATTCTGAGGGGGAGTTGCAATGAGTGGTGGGCGGCAGTAGTTATGGTTCCGGGCAAATATGGATGGCTGGGCGAGGGTGGAATGGCACATGTAGAGATAGCAGCATCTTGAGAAACAGGAAGCGAAGGAGGCAGGGTAGCAGTAGTGGGTGAGCTGCTGGCATCCCTTTGTGGCAGAGCTAGCGTGGTGGGCATAGTGGCACAAGAGGGTGACAGTTCAGTAATGGCATTATGTTAAAGCCAAAATGAGTGCAGGACAACTATTAGAGGCAGTAGCGCAGGATCAGGCTTAGGCATAAGATGGTTGAAATGCATCACATTTAGTTATGGGAAAACCATCAAGAATAATCATTGATGTGGTATGATTGAAATACATATGGTCAATGGCAGAAACAGGAGCAACTTTAGGCATACAGTGGTTTCATGCAAATTGAAAATCAAAGGCAGTAGGCCAGGCGCAATCATAGGCATGAGATGGTTCAAATGGAAATCCGCCATTAGAGGCAACAAGTCATGTTCCATCTTGGGCAGAGACAGGTTAAAGTGTGGGCAAGAGAACAAGGTTAGGCTCAGAAGGTGAAAGCGGGATGAACAGGGCATCGGGTTTAGGCACCTCAAGGAGGCAGTGCAGGGGAGTTTTGGCACATAATACTTCATGGGCAGTATAGGGGACAACCTGTGGTGTGTGCAGCTCGAAGGTCGAGGAACAGGTATAAGAATGGGCGGAGACGTGGACAGGGCTAGCAGCAGGTAGATTTGGCTTTCTGGCATGGTGGCTGGAAAAAAGAGGCTGTGGGTGAGGGTGATTGTCGGAGGGGGTTTGGGGTTCAGCAGGAGAGGCAGTGATCCCTGTGGAGTCGTGGAAGGCGGCGGAGGTGTGAGAGGGGCTACCGGACGTGGAGACAGGGTGATGGCAAAGCGGGGCCTCACAGGTGGTGATGGGGGCATTGGGGAGCTGGTCCATGGTTTCGGAGGGGAGGGAACTTAGGGTTGGACGTGTGGAGTACTGTGGGGGATGCAGGGTGCTCCCTGGAGGGGTTGTCGAAGTATTGCAAAGGCTCAGGATAGCCCTTTGGAGTGGCCATGAGGGCGGGTCAGGGGAGCGGGACACAATAGTGGGGACTTACCCAGGTGATGGGCACCTTTCTGGCCATCACGCGGTAGCTGGAGGGAGCAGCGGATATGGAGCTGCAGCCAGGCCACCAGGCCCTGACCGGAGATGGCCTTGCGAGTGCGCCTTCCCGGCAGGGCCTGTCGGCTCCTGCACAATGTACCGGATAGATAGGATGGTTTATGGCCAATCGAGGTTCATGGAAGCAGGAGCACAGTGGTTGCTCTGGGGGCCAGAGAGTCAGTAGAAGTGGTGGTGGCCATCTTTGCATTTTTGGGAGCATGCTTTTTTGTTTAAGAACACATTAAAGGTGAAGTGTGCTTCATCCATCGTTGCGTTCATCATGGGAAGTGTAAATTCTCAATTTAGAGGTCATTTTTGGTAAAAGTCGTTGTGGTTGCTGGATGCCTTAATAGTGAATGTGGCATCTTGTAGAATGGTGTATGGCAATTCCTTCAGCCAGGAAGTTGTTGGAAGAGAGCCTGGAGGAGCTGTGGCACCGACAGGAGATGGCCTTGCTAGTGGTTATTTGCAAGGTGCCAAACGAGCCCGTTGTGCAGTGTGGCCTGCCAATGTCTCCTAAACGCGGGACAAATCCATATGCTGATGTCGTAGGGGGGGCATGTTGCACCTGCCTCAGCCTTCTATCGAAAGGTACCTGCCTTCAATAATATCGTGACATGTCAAGGCACACACGTGTAGAGTCTGTTGAGCTAAGCATTGTGTGTAAGGTTTCACGGCCACACTGATCACATTTTTGGGCGTGTTCCAAAAAGCCAAGGCACAGCGTTTTTCTTGATCTTGCCACAGTTCGGAAAAAAAGGCAAACTTGTTTCCTGAACTATATGTTCTGTGTGTACACTGATGCACCTTTCAGTACCCAGGCCCTTTGAGTGGTGATTTTTGAAATTTGTTAGATGGTGGGATACAGGTGGATCTCAGAGTTGCTCCGTGAAGTCTTTATAAAACAAGCGTTGCATAGGTTCTGCAGTTCTTGGGTGACAGGTGGTCCTTCATTGATTGGTTGTTGGGAAGCAGTTGATCCCGCCGATAACCCTGCTATGTTTGGTTGTTAGAGGAACTGGCCAGGCTTAAGCTGCTTCCAATAAGCAAGTAGGTTTGATTGTTTGTTAGTATGCTTGTTTATAAACAATCGGATCCCTGTGTCCTGTTCATTTCACATATTCTGTATATGTTCAATAATTCACATACTGTATTTACTATATGTTAATTTACTCATCAATTTATGTTGTGTTACTTTAATTGTCTTGGAAGCAGATTTGGTATGTTACTAGAAATTTGTGGGGTCTTTCAGTTGGAAATGGCCCATCACGGCCAATTGCTTAAACATTTATGCATACGTAAAGTGCTGCAGATAAAAGAAATGTGTTACAAAGGTAATGGCGAGGTTGTTACGTTACTGGGGCACTGTTTATCATCAGCATTATGCAGAGCTTTAAGTGGGCTGTGGTTAGCCGGGGCTGAGCCCCGGCAGTCTCCAGAAAGGGCGCTGGGGCCCACCTCTGACTAGCCACAGCCACACCAACGCTTCAGGCAGCCCGTGTAACCGAAGCGCTGGGGAAGGGAATGGACACAGGAGTACCCAGTGCTGGAAATGGAAAACATTTATTGGGGGAACAGTCACTTCTTTGGAGGGACGGGGCTTTGGGAAGTAGGGGCAGGGCCAAGGGGCATGGTCCCCGGCCAGATTGCACAACACAGTATCTCTATATAGAACCTAATCCTAGCCATTTGTATAAAAGAAAAGCGCATAATTGGAACAACATAATGTCCACAATTTTAAATGTTAAACATGTCTTGAGAAAATCTTTTGAAAAATCTTTTTATAATCATGTTGAGGGCATTTTACTCTTTACTCTTGTACTGTGTGGTTATATATGTTTCGAATTTTGTCAATTGTCTGGTCGCTGTGTTGAGTATCTCTGACTGCATCAGCCAGTGCCTCGGCTGGATGTATTCATATCTGTCTGTTTCCTTTAACCCTATATGAGTCTTGTATTCTTCAAACGTTGCTTTTTCTCCATCCCACACCATATTTCCTATCTTCAAGCACCCTTGCCTCCACCATTGATTACATCTGCCCTTTTCCATACCCGGGGAGAAACTGGGATTCCAGAACATGGGGGTGAATGGGGAGGGGCGAGATGACAGCCCCTCTTTAGAACCTATCCGAAATATTACACGTCGTACAGAGTACCACACTACGTCTGGCGCTCTGGGGCCTACCTTTCCCTGGTAGCCATAATAATCCGGCCAGTGGGGATCCCGCTACTGCTCTATCCATTCAAGCCCAGACCCTTTCCTTTCTTTCCGAAAACCATTCCCGCACTACTCTCAGCTGGGCAGCTTCATAGTATTTATTTAAATTTGTGAGACCCAGTCCCCCTTATGTGTTATCAGTAAGTCTAGCCTGGGGTGTTTATTTTGCCATATGAATTTGGTTATCATTGTGTTCATCATTTTAAAACTTTTCTGTGGGACAGGGATCGGAACAGTTTGGAACTTATATAGGAGTCTGGGGAGAGTCACCATTTTGACTGTTGTTATTCGACCCAACCATGAGATGAGGGAGAGTCCATCTCAAAGTCTTCTTGAGCTTTCTTTATCAAATCCGGGCAATTAGTCTTATATTAAGTCGACATTTTGCTGGTTAGTTTTACCCCTAGGTACGCGATGCTGGCCCTGGCGGGTCGAAAGGGAGAGCAGCTGTGCAAGACAGTGGCTCGTTCCTTTGTTTTACCCATTTCTAGTATTTCTGACTTAGCCAGATTTATTTTGAGGCCCAATAATTTTTCTTGTTCCCCGACTATTGCCACCAGTGCTGGGATCCAAGTTTCTGGTTCCACCAGTGTCCTCAACATGTCACCCGCATATGCTGCCATCTTATGTATTTCCCCACCGAACGGCACTTCTTTTATATTTTGGTTTGATCTGATTGACACCAACAGTGGTTCTAAATAGATTGCATATAAGTGGGGAGATCAGGCAGGGTTGTCTCCTATCTGTATTGTTGCCCGTTAATTGATAACCGCATCAAAGGATTTTTATAGTTAGCTTCTACCATCCGAATGTAGTGTGGTCCGAACTCCATATGGTTCATTACCAAGAAAAGATATGGCCAGTCTACCCTATCGAAGGCCTTTTCGGCATCGAGAGATATCAGCATCCCCGGGATCCTTTTTATTTTTAACTTCTCTATGATGTATGACCTTTCTTGTATTATCCCAAGTCTGTCTCCCAGTAATAAAGCCTGATTGGTCTAATCCTATGACGACTGGCAGTACACCCTTTAGTCTGTCTGCCAGGATCCCTGTGTATATTTTAGCATCAATATTTAGCAATGCGATAGGCCTATATAAGCTACAGCTTATTAGATTTTTATTTGGTTTCCCGAAGAGAACCACTTTCGCCTCCGACATAGAGCGGGTTATTCTCTCCTCGTGGCGAAATGAATAAAATAATCTTGTTAGGAAGGGCGTAATGCCTTTGCGTAGCAATTTGTACAAATCCGACGGGTATCCATCCGGGCCAAGCGCTTTATTGTTAGGGAGAAGCCTTATTATCTAGCGAGTCCCTGTTATCCTGGGTCACCTTAGGGATCTGTACCTTATCTAGGTAGTCCTGTATCAATTGTTGTTCAGGTCGTTCTGAGGAATAGAGCTGTTTATAATAGGTCAAAAATGAGTTTATGATGTCCTCTGAGACTGTAGACACTGTAGTAGACACTGTACCATCTCCTTGCTTAATCCCGTCTATGTTGCGCTCTCCACTATGTTGTTTCAGGAGTCTCGCTAGCATTTTATCTGCTTTGTTTGCTTTGACATAGTATCGCTGTTTAGGATTGAGTGATGCCTTCTGTGCCCCGCCTATCCTTAATAGTTCTAATTGTCTCTCTCTTTTAACCTTTTATAATTCTCCTTGTTCTTCTTTACTGCTAAATGGCTTCTCTCAGTTTAGCCTTGATGGCCTTTCCTAGCCTGTCCTTCTCTTTTAAACTTTGAGCATTAAGAGAAATTATTTCCCCCCCTGAGCACTACCTTGAATGAGTCCCACACATTGTCCAGTAATACTCCCAGTGTGTTATTTCAAAATATGTTTTGATTTTATCTTTGAGTGTTTCTTGTGTTGTTATGTCAAATAGAAGTTCCCTCTGCATCTTCTAGGACCATACAGAGCTACGCTGTTTCATTCCACTTAAGTGAACCCTTATGGGAGCATGGTTGGACAAGGAAATTGGATCTACCTCTATCTCCATCAGTGACCCCAGTACCCCCAGAATTCCCCATGCATAATCTATCCTGGAGAAGGAGCGATGGACATGAGAGAAACATGTATGGCCTGCCTCGTTCCCTTTTTTAGTACGCCAAAGGTCTTTTAGCGCCATTCCTGCGAGCTTCTCCCGGACTGAAATGGATAGGGCATATCCCCTAATGGTAGCTTGGCCACTCCTATCTATCCCTGGGTCCCAGGCTAGGTTAAAGTCCCCTGCCAGGAGTATCTCCCCATCCGCAAAGCTTTGCAGCTTCCCTAAAGCATTATATATAAAGGCGTCTTGTCCCATATTGGGAGTGTATATGGTTCCTACTGGTAACACCCTATTCTGAAGAAGAATTTGGAGGAACAAGTATCTTCCATTTGGGTCAGTTTGAGTTCGGAGTACCTTGGCTCCAAATTAATTTCTCATGCCTACCAAAACTCCTGCTGTTTTGTTTTTTGCATTTGCTTGGATAATGTGTGAAAACTGGTGCAATCATAGTCTGTGGCTGACTCCCTTTTTAATGTGCGTCTCCTGAAGCAATATTATGTCTGCAGCCCCTGCTGATTTTTGCCCCCAATTATTTACCTTTTATTTGGGAGTTCAGGCCCTGTATGTTATAAGTGTTTTTAATGACATTGTCTCCAAGTCTGTGTATTCTCTTTTACACCATTTGTATTCACTTCACCTGCTGTCTCGATGATGATGGACACTGTGTTTCCCTATTCCCCCATCTCCATCCCTACCCCTAGCAACCTCAACCCCTCCCACCCTTCCCACTCCCAGTCTAGGCACATAATCCTGTGATACAACCCAAAAGACTTGGGAACTGGCCCACGTTGAAATGGAAAACCTAAGGTTATAGTAACCTTCTATGGATTCCAAGTGGTCCCCTGATCGCTACCCCGCCCAGCATCTATTAAATCCCCTGGTCCACCTCTTCCATTCCCCCTCCCTCCATTCGTATTCCACCACCCCTTGCTTGCCTTTATGTACTTTAGATGTGAACCAAGAAGCTTTCCCCCTGGGTCCCTGCGTATTTGCTCCTTATCGATGTTCGTCCCCTCTCCGTTTCGTAAGAGGGCCTTTTAGTTTGTCTCCTCTTCTCCCATGTGCAATGGACCAGTCCGCCTATTCTCATTGGGGTCAGCCTCTGCATCCTCCATTGCCATGATTGATAGGCGTTTGGTGCATCTATTGGCCCTCTGTTGCTTTCTTTCCCAAGAAAAGAGTAAGCCGAAGGGAAATGTCCATTATGTTTTTTTTTTTTGGTCTATTTGTGCCTTCGTCACAGGGCCCATTGCTCTCCTTTTCTGTAATGTGGTTGCAGCCAGGTCCTGGAACAGTAGGACTTGTGGTCCATTTATTGTGATAGACGTCCATCCCCTAGCTGCTCAGAGGTTTTTTCTTTCTCGTCGTAGGATGCCAGTGCTGCCAACACATCTCTTGGTCTATCTCCCGGTCCAGGCCTTCTAGGTCCCACCCTATGGATGCGGTCAATTCTAATGTCCTCTGTGGTGGATTACATCGTGAGGGTGGCATAGCATTGTTGCACTCTTCATTTTAGGTCTGCGTCCATGTTTGTCTCTGCCAAGCCTTGGATTCTTATATTCAATCTTCTGGATCGATTTTCGAAGTCTTCCGCCTGCATTTTCAAGTTATGCGTTGCCGTGGCGATTTGTTCTAACAAATCTGAGTTCTGCCTAACATCATTGAAATCCTTGGACAGACCCTGCTCAGTAATGAAACACTTGTGTGTAGGCGTGTTATAAATGCCATATTATTTCATATCATATCATACCCTACCCTGTTACCCAGGGTGTTGATCTCTTTCCTAACCTCTTTCAGGGTACTTTAGTTCTTTTAAATTCACCATTTGCTCCAGGAAAGATGCCGCCATCCTTTCCTTCATTCCCTTGAGGCAATCCTGCAGGTCCTCCTTACTGAGTGCATATCTCTGCTCTCCTGGGGATCCTCGCCTCCTTCGTGTTGTTTTCCTGTCTCGCTAGCTGAGGTGCCCGCTGGGTTCTGTTGCCAGCACCGTTCCAGTTGGCCCTTTTTCGTAGCTTTATTGGCTCCCTGTAGTGCTGGAGTCTGTTTCCCTTTGGGTCTTGGCATCTGAGTATGATGAGGAGCACTCTGTAGGCACGACTTGTGTACTGCGGACCCAAAACTGTTTCTATTGCATTAGGCTGGCCTTGTGGCTCTGACCAAAGGGGATGCGCACAGCCCTGTCAAGTTGCTGTTGGAATTGAAATGTACTGTACTGTACTTTTGGATCTTCTAATGTGCCTCTGCTTCAACGATTTGCCTCTTGACTAGCACAACCCCCCCAGTGTACTTTCCACTAAGTATCCTTATTTGTGCCTGGCAGCTTCTGTGTATCCAGGTTGTAGAGCCTACCTCCCAAATGCAGCTTTTGTGGCGCTATACCGTCGGGGAAACGATTAATGGGCACTGCTTTCTTGGGTTTCCCTTGATGGAACTTGCCACTTGGGGGAATATTGATCGGAATCTTCTGCTTTGTCTATTATCCCAAGGGGGAAACAGGGATACCTGGGTTTCCTGCCAGCTGTTTACTGGCTTATCTTGCCTGCCCTCAAGGGCATTTTAGGCTGATCCACTCCCTTGAACAGAACCCCTTCGGGCCTCCTTTTCACTGCAGGATCTCTTAGGTAAATTATTGGGCCCGGCGCTCGCTTTACTCCCAGCGCTGCTCCTGTTTCCATTCTCTCCCAATGCCCTTAGGCTGCCGTATCTTTGCCTCTCTCCCCCGGGGTAACGCAGACGCGGCTCATCTTCCAAGACACTGCTCACTCCCGATCCGCTTCTGCTGTTTCTTATAAAGCTGCCCTGTCAACCACACCAGGCTCTCTCCTCCAGGGAAGCGCTCCTACCGGGCTAGGGCTCAAGACACTGCGTCTCGGCCACTCCGAACGGCTCCTCCGCTCATCGGAGGTCCCGGCTCCCCAACATTGCCGGGCTCAAAGTGCCCTCTTCCTGGTCCACTGCACCTAGTAAGGCGTGGAAAAAGGGAATGCCGAAACCTTTCTTCTTTGTGCGGTTGGCCTTCTGGTAACTCTGTCGAGGGGGTTTAGTGCCTTCAAGGTTTCATTTGTCCAGCTTGCTTATTTTCACCTTTGATGATGCTGGCAGGGAGCACAGGGAAGTACGACTTCACTCTCAGGTGGCCATCTTGCAATCCAGAAAAGCTTTTAAGCAAATAATGGACTCTTCAGTTTTGATTGGTCACAATATAAGTATCCTTGTGCATCTTTTGTGCCCAGTTACCTCTGGGTTCGGTGCGCCCTACAAATAAATAAATAAACAAACAAACAATATTCACCGTAATAAAGAGATGTCAGTAAAATGCAGGACATATACATGTTTGAACAGCTGCAGAAAGTGTATGTGTGGCTTTGGCAGTTTCTGTGTGTGTGTTCTGAACGCTCGTAACGAGCAGACTGCTATCAGAAGAAAGTGGTCTGCTCGATGAGGCACAGAATAAGAATGTGGTATGGTATGGTAATGTTTAAAGCTCAAGTAGGGAAGGAACACGTGGGAAAAACAGTCGCTCAGAGCCCTTGAATTTCTAAGACGATAACGGTCTGCACAGGCAGATTAAGGGAATATGACATATTTAACAGTTTAGATACACTAAATAGGCCTGCCGACGATTCTGTTGTTTTTTCAAGTGCACATAAAGGGGTGAAGACAAGGGAGAACAGACAGAACGATCATCAGGGAGGGCTGTATACAGATTCTGCAAGTGCGGGAGGGCAAGGAAGGGGCAGGGGACCAAGTGCGCCAGTCAGTAGAGACTGGTGAAGTGTGGAGAGAAGCTCTCAAGGTTTATTTCAAGAGCAGTGAGGTGCAGGACCTTGCAGCAAGTGCAGAAGGACTGGCAGGGCTGTCTGGGACCTGTAAGACTGTGAGGTACACCAGGCGGCCAGTCAATAAGCTGTGTGGAAGGAGGGAGAGAAGGAAGGGCAGGGTGCTAGGTTAGCAGGGTTGGGTGGGTGAGAAGGAAGAGGAGAAGAGGAAGGTTTGGAGGAGTTTCCAGAACTTGAGAATTTCAGGCTCAAGACGGAGGGCGCAAGGGAGGCTGTTCCAGAGGGAGGCACCTGCTGAGGAAAGGAAATCTCTGCTTGGAAAACCGGTTCACTCGCAGAAGGTTGGAGGAAGATGAGTGGAGGGGTCGAGAGGGACAGCGTTTAGAAAGGCAACATTGAAGGTAAGTAGGTCCCAGGCCCCTGAAAGCCTTGTGGACAATGCAGAGGGTCTTAAATTTGATCCTTGCAGCCACAGGGAGCCAATGAAGGGATTTCAGCGCCGGAGAGATGCGGTCCCTGGGCTTGAGGCCAAGGGTAAGTCTTGCGATTCTGTTCTGCATGAGTTGCAGAGGGCGCAGAGTGGAAGCAGGGAGGTTGAGGAAGAGGCTGTTGCAATAGTCGGGTCTGGAGAGAACTAGGGCTCTGGAGACAGTGAGCCGCTGAGGGAAAGTGAGAAAAGGTAGAGTACCTCTAAGGAGGTGTAGTTGATGGTTTGATTTTTTTGAAATGTCAGAAATGTGAGAGGAGAAGGAGAGAGTGGAGTAGAAAATGACCCTGAGGTTTTTGGCCTCGCAGGTGGGGGTAGGTGCAGGGCCAAGGGAGGCCGGCCAGAGTGAGAGGGGGTAAGCAGGAGCCGGTGTCCCAATGCAAACAATCTCAGTCTTACTGGCATTGAGACAAAGGTTGTTTGCAGCACACCATGATTCAATAGCGGACAGACACTCTGGTATGAGTGAGGAGGAGGAGGAGGAGGCGGTTGAGGGGAGCCTGAAGGATAGTTGCGTGTCATCTGCATAACACTGGACATTAGAGGTGAAAGTGGCAATCACACGTGCCAGGGCAGCCATGTAGACATTGAAGAACCAGGGGGAAAGGTTAGAACCCTGGGGAACGCCGCAGCTTGAGAGGGTGACAGTCAAGAGAAAGGCACCAAGTTCGACCTGGGATGGGCAGTCAGAGAGAAAAAAGGTTAACCAAGCCAGAGCCTGACCTGTGATTCCCATGGTGTCACAAAGCCGTGAGATCAGGAGGTTGTGGTTAACCATGTCAAAGGCGGAGGAGAGATCACGGAGAATGAGGACAGAGGGAGTTTTAGTGTTGACAGCAGGTCTTAACGGGTGTTCAGAAGAGCAGTTTCTGTGCCTCTGGATGCTCTAAAGCCGGACTGATGGTCGTGGAAACGATGGATTTATTCTGTGTGGAGGTTTAGCTGAGAGATAGCCAGCTTCTCCAGGAGGTTTCCCAGGAAAGGAGTGCTAGAGATTGGGCGGTAGTTAGATGGAATGGAAGGGTCAGCAGAGGGTTTCTTGAGAAGAGGGTGCACAAAGGAGTGCTTGAGAGCAGTTGGGAAAACTCCAGTGGAAAAGGAGAGGTTGCAAAGGTCAGCTAAGGCTGGTGCGAGGGAATCAATGTGTTCCTTGATGGTTTTGGATGCGCAGGGTTCTACTTGCTTGGATGAGGCCTTCATAGACCGGACTTGTCTGGTGACCTCATCAGGTGTGACGGGAGAGCGAGAGGAGAGTGGAAGTGGAGGTGGGGCCAAGGGAGGCACAGGTGCTGGTATGTGCTGTGGTGTGGGGGGAAGGAAGGATGGAGGATGTCTTAGGTTTTTGTGGTGAAGTGTGCTGCGAGGGCCGAGCAGAGGTCCTGGGTGGGAGTGACAGAGGAGGAGGCTGCTGCAGGATTGGCCAGTTCCTTGCAGACTTTGAAAAGTTCTGCCATGTTGTTTAATGCCACAGAGATGTGGGCTTGAATAAAGACTTTTCTTGGAGTGGATGCAGAGTCGATATTGCCTTTGAAGGAGGCAGCAGGCCAGTTTGTCGGATGGTCCATTAGACAAATTCCATTTCCGCTCAGCTGCCCTGCACTTGCGTTTAAGGGCAGCCAGGTCGGAGTCGTACCAAGAGTTGTACTTTCTGGAAGACTTCAGTCGGACCCTCATGACAGGGGAAAGAATATCCAGAGTGTTGGAGATAGAGAGATTACGGGCAGAGAGGGCTGTGTCAGGGTAGGAGTCAGACGCAGGAAAGGGAGGAGGAGAGTAGGTGGAGGCAAAGGCAGCCACTGTCACTTTTTTCATCGGTCTGGTGATCTTGAAGCCGAGAGGCTGTGCCGGGTGAATTACTGTTAGAGGAGAGATTCAGGTGAGTGGATAGAAGAGAGTGGTCAGTCCAAGAGAGAGAGGGGTAGTGAGAGGTATAGAGAGTGGGATGTCAGTGGAGATGAGAGCATCCAACGTGTGGCCTGTGGTATGAGTGGAGCCAGAAGTTAGAATAGAGAGGGAGAGAGAGTCACATAGGTTTCGGAACGGTCCAGACAAGTCTGGAGAGTCAAGGTGGATGTTGAGGTCACCCAACAGGAGGAGTTGAGAGGAGGAAGAGGAGAGTAGAGAAGAGGCTAGGTCGGCCCTTCCGAGAGGAAGAGAGTGAGCTGTCCAGGAGGCCGATAGACGGTGGCCATGAGGAGAGAACATTTAGGAGAGAGTGAGAGCCTGCAGACTAGGCATTCGAAAGAGGAGCAGGTCTGAATAGGGATAATAGACACAGGTATCCATTCAGGGAAGAGCCGTGCTACTCCACCACCTGCCTTCTTCAGCCTGGGTGCAGAGAGGATTTTGTAGCCTTCTGAGAGGAGTGTGTCAAAGCTTGTGACAGTGTTTCAGTGATGACGAGCACATCAAGATTCATGAGTTCGAGGAGGTTGCAGATATCAGTTGAGTGTTTTCCAGCAGAGCGAGTGTTAAGGGTGGCAATGTGGAGTAGCTCACCATCCTTAAAGGTCTTAAGCCGGGGTGGGGGGCGCATGGGACAGTGGTCCCACCCGAGGGTGGCAAGAGGCCCAGAGGGATAGTAGTGGATATGATATGATATGGCATTTGTAACGCGCCTATACACAAGTGTTTCAAGATGGAGGAGGAGTCAAGGTCGACAAGGGTGCCGGGACAGAAGGGCAAGGCCCAGGCATCTGAACAGAGTAGACGGAAGGTGTTTAGGGCTAGGGGGCCTGCCTAGAGAAGGAAGGCACAGTGGGCAAGTGAGCCTGGCCAGAGGGGGGAGGTAAGATTAGAGAGGCGAGGGAGGAGCCTGTCAAAGAGAAGAAGGTTGGGTTGAGGACCCTAAACCATGATGGTTCCATTGAAATAGACATTAATAATGACTCTGGAAATGGTGAAGAGGTCAAGGAGGACCTCCCAGCGAGTGCCACCGTTAATGGGAGAAGAGGCGATAGGAGAGAAAAAACTGACCATGTAGCGAGTCCAAAGGTCAGGTGAATTTGCGAAGAAGAGGATGTCAGTGACAGTCTCTCTGGCAGAAGCCTTGATATAGGTGTCTGCAATAGGAAGGACTGGGTTGGAGCTCAGGGTGTCCTTCTTAAGTTTCTTCCGGCCAGATTTAGTGATAGGAGAAGGATAGATGAGCGTGAAGCAGTTGGAGAGGATAGGAGAGATAGATAGCGACATGGTAGGCAGAAGAAGGGGGGGAAGACACTTGCCAGGCTGAAGCCCTAATGCACTTGGAGGAGGGGGGGCAGAGGGAGGTGCGCTTTGTGGGGGCACAAACAGCCACAAAGCACAATCAGAATTGGTTGTCCACCATGGCAGATGAAATATAGTACACTAGACAGGCTAAATGCGACTTTTAAGACAGGGCAGGTGAAATGAAAAAGGCAACGAACAGACTGCTTTCAGACGACTGGGCATGATCCCGAGTCTTCTGAAAGTGGTCTGCTCCATGAGGCACAGGATCTGCGAGAGTCGTGTCTGGGACCGCCTGGGTCTGGAGGGCGGGGCTCTGGCAAGACATTTTTGCCTGAGCACCGCTCCCCTTTGTTCCGGCTCATTTCCTGCACGAGCGAGTACCCTGACAACACTCTCCACACGTGATTTAAATTAAACAGCATTTTGCATAATCTAGGCGCCTATGACAATTTTGTGTATTGAGAAGTTTACCTTTTTTTTGTCAGTGAATTGTTTATAGTGCACACAAAAAAACTAATGACTTCTCAGAGCTTCAGGAAATTGGATGTATGCATGCATCAAACCTGCTCAAACGAGTGCAAGATCAGACTGGCTGCCCATTCAAACATTGGCCTGTTGGTAGAGACTGTCAGCAGGTGTCCCAGTTCATGCCCGCTGTGATGTGGCGCACGTGACAACAGGTAGTTTCTGTAGAGCAGGCTTATTTATGGCTGCAATGTCTCGTTTCATCAATCTTTGGAGCACTCAGCAGGTCAAGTGGATCCCGTAGATAAGGTTGTGATGGCTGGTTCCATCCGCTTTTGGAGGTCTGAGCAGGTCTGGTGGCTGCCCCCTGCTCCCCAGCAAGCAAAGTGAGATTGGGCGAGGAGGACCCCTCTCCACAAAGAAGATACAGACAACAGGGGGGGGTATGGGCGCCGGTGCCCATCCTGTGGAGCCTGCAGGGTACTCCACTGATAGGAGAAGTGGTGGCCCTGAGAACGCTGTTTGGCAATGGCATCCGCCCCACCCCAGTGACCCTCCATTAGCACTTTTGCCAACATTGGAGTGACTGTGTAGGGCCCTGGGACTGTCTCTCCGGTGAGAAAAGAGGGTCTGACTCGAAGGCACAGGGCATCACGCAGTGCAGTGGGGCCCCAGAGTGCATCCAGAAGGGGGGCTACTCGTCGCCTTGGGAACTTGGAGGGGACCCGGGCTGTGAAGTAGAGGACTGAATGTCTGAGGCCCGAGCAAAAACAGTGCGAAGGCATCCCCCCCCCGGCCCCTGCCAGGGCGTAACGAGTGGGCACCCTCCCCACTATATGGGGTCTGGGAGAAGTGCGCGCAACGCCTAAAACGGGGACCTGCTTGGCAGAGTTGGGGTTACCAGAGAAGATGGGGGAACCCCTATCGATACAAGACCTACACAGCGACATGATGAACTTGCAATCCACTCTGACAAAGCCTTTCAAGAGCAATTTGAAGTAATGAGGTCAGACCTTAACACATCGTTGTCTGAAATGAGGCAAGAGGTGGGTCAGCTGGGGGAACAAACTACCATCCTTGAAATGGGCCTCCAAAAGGTGAAATCGGATGCAAATGAGCACAGCGAGGCAATTGAAAGACTGAGTGTGGCCACGCACAACCTGGAGCTACAGATGGAAGACCTGGAGAACATGTTTAGGAGGATAAACAATCAAAACAAGGACCTGCCGAAGACAGTTTCAGACAAGGAGCTCAAGGGTCAGATCCAGAAGATCTTTGCATATATTTTCGGGGACACAATCCCGAGAGGTGGGCCTAGATCGCGTCCACAGAAAGGGCAAGATTCTGGGAGGTCCCAGAGGCAGGCCCTGGAATGTCCTGGCTGCGTTCACAAGATATGGCCAAAAAGAAGTTGTGCTCCAAGCAGCTAGAGCGAAAGAACCGCTGTCCTACTGGGGCACCCTCATCCATCTATATCCAGACCTGGCGGGGAGCACACTACTCAAGCGAAGGCGGATGGGGCCGGTGGTCCGAGAACTGGCCTGATGAGGCATTAGATACAAATGGACCTTCCCCTTGGGGCTATTGTTCCAGCTTTGAAGGTTTCTCATGGTCTACAGTCTCACAGGGCCTGGCACAAGATGATCTGTTGGATTTTACTGACCGGTAGTTTGAAGCCAGCGACGAATATAGTGGTGAGGGAGTTGACCCCTATACCTCTCTTCTGAAATCCCTCGTAAAGGTGGCAGATGACCTGGCCCCCTTGAAAACTCATTTTGGCATATCCAAACTCACGCTGCGTGGTTTACCTCTGACCTTCGAGAACAGGAACAAGCATTTGGAAAGAAAGTGGCACTGTAACTACTTCGAGAAAGATCGTGCCTCTTATAAGCTTGCAGACTCCTGCTATCACTAAATGATTTGTTGCTGAAAAAGCCAAATATTATGCCAATCAAATAACTGATGCGCCCTGTTCCTCCAGGGAAGTGTTTTTGGTGGCAAAGGAACTATCTGCTCCCTCTTCTAGGAAGCAGGCTAAATTACCCGATGATCAGTCACAGTGTAATGCAATTGGCACTTCTTTCTTAGAAAAAATGTGCGATATCCGCTAAATAATTGTGGATGGCCAATCTGCTGACTGGGTGGTCCTGATCCCAGCCAAGCAATTTTTATCTTGAACCTGTGGACGATGAAGTTGTAATGCGAGCATTATACAGCCTTAAATCGGCCTCACCCCACGACGCAGTTCCTCCTTGGATCTTAAAAGGTCTCCCGCAATGGGTGATCTTTCTGTTCACTAAGGCCCTTTTAGTATTCTTTCACTACGTGGACTATTCCTGCCTCTTTGAATGCTGCTGTTCGCCCCCTCCTGAAGAAAGCTAATTCAGACCCCCTGGATGTTGCTAATTATCGCTCCATCTCCCTCCTTCCTGGTATCATGAAACTGATGGAGGCAGTTATCTCTCCTCAGTTTTTGAGAGTCTTGGAAGCCAACGTCCGCCTACACCCATTCCAGTCTGGTTTCCGCCCCACTATGGGAACAGAATCTGTTATGATTTCATTACTGGACGACTTAGCTCTTCTTGCAGACCGCAGAGAGTCTGGAGTTATAATTCTCCATGATCTCTCTGCGGCTTTCGATACATGATCATGATATTCTACTAACTCAACCGGAGCAAGCAGGGGTGGTAGGCTCCCCGCTGGCTTGTTGTAGATAATTCCTTGAGGGCAGGTCTCAGACTATCTCCTTTCAGGACTGTTTTTCGCCCACTTTAGGGTTGACCTGTGGGGTTCTCCAAGACTTGGCCCTCTCTCACTTTCTCTTCAATCTGTATGTCCGACTTCTTGCAATTTCTCATTGCTGAGTGAGGAGTCCTTTCTTTACACCTATGCTGACAACACTCAGTTAGTGTTTAGACTGGACTCCCCTCTATTTGATCCTCCCAGTAAATTTTGGGACTGTTGGGACAAAATCTGTAAATGGATCGCAGGGTATTGGTTAAAACTAAATGGCAGCAAAACCAAGATTGTGGTATTTGGTTCACATAGTGCAGACAAGCTCTCGAATGCCCAGTACTGGCCTGACTCTTTGGGTCTTTGCCATGCTGCCTGTTCATCTGTTGAGGGTTTAGGGGTGAAGCTACTCCCTAATGGCTCACGAGAAGCACCAATCTCGTCAATATGTAGTACAGGGTTTGGGAAGCTCCAAATACTGCGGAAAATTCTCCCTATGCTCCCCACCCCCCCCCCCCCTGCATGTCAGACTACGGTGGTTACCTCCACTATCATGGAGTCCTTGGATTACTGCAATGGTATTTATCTGGGGCAACCTAAATATCAAATCCAGCAGATGCAGGTGCTTCAAAATTCAGCAGCCAGACTGGCACTGGGGGCGCCCTGGATGACCCAGTCTTCAGAGCTCTTACGATATCTTCACTGGCTCCCAGTGGCATCAAGGATAGAGTTTAAGACACTCTGCGTCACTCATTGAGCTATTCATAATGCTGGTCCTGAATACCTCAAGAAGAAGATTCAACGTTACTGCCCTAACAGACATTTACTATCTGCATCCCACCTGCTTTTGAAAGGCCCACGGTTTCAGCGTGCCCGGCTTGGGGGTCTGGTGTTTTAAGTTTTGGCACCCAGATTCTGGAATTCACTGCCACTTCCTCAGTGCCTAGGCGCCTTCTGGCCGTAGTTTGCGTGGTACAAGTCTTTAAATAAATAGTTTGACTGGGAGGGCAGCCAGAAGCTCATAACGTCTCCCCGAGAGGGAGCAGCCCTGCTACAACTGGAACTGAAATAGGACTTACAGGAGGACAAGCGTGTGGTAGCGGATGGTCGCACAGCCTTGGCCCTGGGATTGGTTAATGGCTGGGGACTGTCGCAGAAGAAGGGCCCTTTTGCGAGGGCCTCAACCCAAGGCTGCGGGGACCTGGCATCTGGGGGGAGCCCCAACGAAGGCTAAACATCAGAGAAGGCTGTCGAAAACATATTTTCATTAAAAGGTGGTGGTGGTGGGAACTAGACACATGACACAAGGCAATGGGGGCCCGGGGAGCAATTCATCTGGATGTCGGTAAGGGCAAGCAAGCCCGAGGTGAATTAAGGGGAGATGGGGGGTAGGAGGGGGGGTCAGAGATGGGGTGTTGCGAATCCCTAAGCTGGGGGCCGGGACGAGGGAGGGAGGTAGGTAACATGGGGGGCTCAGGAGTTGGGGTCTGGGGCAAGGGAGGGCTGGGGGTACTTTGGTTAGAGCGAGGTCCGCAACAATGGGCACTTGAAGAGCAGGGGCAACAGGGGGTGAGAGGCAGCGAGACAGGGAGGGATCAGGAAAACTGCACCCTGCCAGGGATAGGTGGAACGGGGGTGCAAAGGCGTAACAATTGACATTGACCACCTTCAAATGGGCGATTCATAATGTGAGGAAGAAATTGGAACAATTCACTAGGGCAATGGGCCCGGACATCCTGGCCACTCAAGAGACCCATCTTCTGGGAAGGAGCCAGGTAAGGCTCTGTATGAGGGGCTTCAACAGGATTCAAAACGAGAGCGGTGGAGCTTGCACTTAAAGATGGTGAGGATATAAGGATAATGTATTCAAAGGGGGCAGGTATATCATGATAACAGGGGAGATGGAAGGGACGTGTTACACAATAATCTCAGTTTACGCCCCTAATGCGGCCCAGGGAGCATTCTTACGAGAACTACTAGCAATGCTGGAAGGGTTTGTGCAAGGACATATTATATTGATGGGAGACTTCAACTTAGCGTGGTCACGGAACTTGGACAGAAGCAATGGGGAATCTCCTAATAAGAGCGGAGTGGCCTCTGCATCTTTAAGGTGCAGATTCGATGCCTTGGGCCTTTGGGACATGTGGAGAGGTGTGCGAGGAGACGAGGACGGATTCACATTTTTTTCCAACGTGCATGGTTCCCACTGCTGGGAGAAATCAGAGGTATTGAGACGGGCCCATTGCGAATGCTGATCACGTAGGGATCACAGTAGACCTTCCCTTACACAGAGGCTGGAGGGGGTTATGGGGTGGAAGGCTCCAGGAGAACTGCTTCTGGATCCCGCCATCAGGTAAGACATAGACGCTAAGATGACTTGATACTTCGAATTGAATAGAGCAGAGGATACAGGGGCGAGTATACATTGGGACGCTTTAAAGGCAACAATCAGGGGAATTCATTGTGGCCAAGGCAGCAAGAGACAGGCGACTGAATCTCTTTGAATCCCAGCTGGTAGCCCAAATAGAAGAGCTCAGAAGGAGTAATATAATGGCTCCTCCTAGGAAGGCACACCAAGAGTACAGACGGGCATTGAGACAGTTAAACGCCCTAAGGACAAGGAAGGCTGAGAGGTCCCTTTTTTTTTGTCCGGCAGCGTTACTATGCACAAGCTAATAAGGCGGACAGACTATTAGCGAAGCTCCTAAGGGGGGCGGCTAGTTCCAAAATGATTGCTAGAGTAACCTACTCCCAGGGGCAAGGCCGCTCCTGCACCGCAGATATACAAAGAAATGCTGTACAATATTATGCAGACCTCTATTCTTCTCAGAATCCCAGCAATAGCTTTCAGGGGGAATTCCTGAACAAGAGCAACCTGCCCATGGTGGATCCTGGGTCTAGGGAGGGATTGAGGTGAGAGATGTCAGAGGAGCAGGTCAGGGAGGTGATAAAAAAACTGCCCTGTAATAAGTCCCAGGTCCAGACGGCTTTACCACAACATTTTACAAAACTTTCACAAGGACCCTGACTCCACACCCAAAGGGCCGCCAGACGTTTGATAATTAGGCGCATAGCTCATCTGGTGGAAAAAGTACATAAAACCTCTACCCCGACTGTCCTACTTTCCCTTGATGCGGAGAAGGCCTTTGACCGGGTTGAGTGGTCTT
Source organism: Ambystoma mexicanum (assembly GCF_040938575.1). NCBI lineage: Eukaryota > Metazoa > Chordata > Amphibia > Caudata > Ambystomatidae > Ambystoma > Ambystoma mexicanum. The sequence goes on from NC_090938.1 coordinate 59,596,719, forward strand.
TCTTAATCAAGGTGATGGGGGAAAAATGAGCCTGGGCACCGAATTCATTGGTCAGCGCTAACTATTAATACCCCACAGCATGCCTTCCCATTAACAGCTCCCTCTCGGGGGCATTCTTGCTGAGTAGGGTCAGAAAGCAGGGGTGTCCTCTCGCCCCTCTATTATATGCAAAGCCTACCAGCCTCTGCTCCAGACCCTCAGAGAATCAGACGAGATACAGGGCATCCCATTCGGGGGAAGACGACATACAGTAGCTGCGTTTGCAGACGACATGCTGCTCACGTTAGCAAACCCCGGGCCATCTCTGGAGGGGAGCGCGAGGGCGTTGGTGGAGTATGGGACAGTTTTGGGCCTGAAAATCCACTTAGCTAAATCCGAACTGCTTAATCTTAGGGTGGGGGAAAAGACGTGGCCGTCCTGATGGCGTCTTCGCCTTTTAATTGGAGTCCGAAAGGAATCAGATCCCTGTGGGTGTTTATAACCCTGACATTAGCTGGCTGGTACAGGGGCAACTTTCCCCAGATGTTGGTGGCTGTTAAGTCTGACCTCCGTAAATGGAGCACACTCAAGGTTTCTTGGTTGGGCAAGCTGGCTGTGGTCAAAATGGTTGTCCTTCCCCGGCACCTCGGTCTATTCCAGGCTCTCCTGGTTTTGGTTCCAAAGTGCTTTTTCAAAGAATTGTGTAAAGTTATGGGTTACTTTCTTCGGGAGGGCAAGAAACCCAGGATTATCCATTCTCAATAAGTAGCAGTGCAAAAAGTAGGAGGTTTGGGGTTACCTGACCGGCAATTGTACTATGAGGCAGCACAGATTTGAATAGTCAGGTAATGGATTTGGGGCGGGGAGGGACTGTGGGTGGGTATGGACCAGGCAGTGGTGAAACAGGACCTTTTCACCACGCTCGGCTAGGTCACAGCACAAGTATCCAAGTACAATAACGAAATTGATAGCGGACACATTAGGATAACCTTTCTAGGAAATATGGCATCGCCTCTTTCCCCTCCCCCTTCACTCCCATTTTTAACAACCCAGATTTCTCTCCGGGAAAGGAGCGAGGGGCCTTCCGCAAATGGCATTCGGGCGGATGCTATATGATTAGGGCTATTTTTCAGGGGGCCGAAATTCGTTTATTTGTAGATTGTAAACGACCCTTGGGGGGCGGGGGGGGTCAGAACGAAAGGGTGAGATATTTCCAAGTCAAGACACTGGCTCTTGAGCTGAGGTCAAAGCGGTGGCCGTATGCCAACTGTGCAAGTCGTTGAATGAGCCAACAGGCCATAGATCTTGGCCCTATATGCGACAACGGGAGGGGACTCTCGGGAGGGAGATACCTAAGGAAGGGTGGATGAAGATTTGGAGACGCATTCCCAAGACGGTTGCAGGAGATTTGGTGCACAATATTATTCCGTTGGGCATTCCACTCCGTGCAAACTTCACCGGATCTTCTCTGGAGAATCCGAGACTTGCGGGGAGGTCGGCTCCTGGTCTCACATTTGGTGGAGATGTCCCAATTTTGAGCCCTTCTGGAGGGAGGTGCAAGAGGCACAGGCCCAGGTCTTCGGGGAAGAGGCGAGGGCAGCACCGTAGGAGATTCTGCTGGGACTAAACCCTGGACTGACGGCAGGGATGTGGAACCCGCGCAGGAAAGCTTGTACAATTCTGACACTTTCTGCTATACTGCTCAGTTCTTGGTTTCAATGACTGTGTGCCTACATTTTTGCCAAGTGGCGCTTGGAAGGTATGTGTTCAAGTGCCTAAACTATAGAATGGTTAACATCGCCAGGGGACCACTCCGGTGCTGATAGTGCGCGGTATAAATATCCTTTAACATTAACATCCTGGTTTCCCTCTATGTTATCTTTAAATCCAATCACTTAGTTATTCTCACTGGCATATTGCGTTTGCATGGGTCCCATTGAACAGAGGGGGTGGAGCCTGCAGAGTTGACTTGCCCAGTTTCTGAAGTGAACAAGTGAGTGAAAACAAAACAGTGCCCTCTTAGATAACACGTGTTTCAACACGTTTTCACTCACTATGTTTTAAATGACCATAACAAAAACTAAAAAAGATTTCTATACACCTACCAAGTGTGGCGCAAAGTGTTAATGTGTGGCCAGTCTTGTTTACTTGATTACACTAAGAGGTTGGGGTCGTTGCCTCTTTTTGCCTCACACACCTGCAATACCATTTTGAGAACTCAAGTATAAATCAGGCGCATGGTGAAAATAGGGTTGGTTACCAAAAAAAACCCAAAACTTTCCTACGTCAATTTCTGAATTGGCTCCTCCCATCACCAGTTAGGGTTGAGTTCGTGTAGATAGCGTTAAACTTCGCTTGGGCCACCAAGCCCTTTGTGACTCTTCACTTGAATCGCTTCCGGACTGGGCTGGGGTTCTGTTTATGTGCCCCAGTTTCGCGGTTCTGGCATAGCGCGCACCCGAAGCACCGACGTTGGGGGGGATTGAGGGATGGGCGGTGCGGGGGTGACTGTCTGTGGTAGCTGGGTGCGGCCTTGAATGCTTCCATCTGCTCCCCGGCTACACCCTTTCCGCCCCAGCTGGGACTCCTAAATCATCTCTTTTAGGTTGACTTCAAAATAAACAAAGCGAGCACAGTACATTACCCCCTCACCCGCAGCTGCTGATGAATGGGCGAATGTGGTGACCGTTTTATATTCTCTTAATGTCCTGGTTACAAAAACTGTAGTTAACTAAAAACAAAAAAGAAGGTAGACAGTTGGAAGCGAAGCAGCACAGCACGCTTGGGAATACAGGAGAGGCCCCATATTCCCGGGCCCCCGGGTGATGTATGTTGGCACAGGCCCACTGTAGATGGGAAGGTCTGCCAGGCCCGCCCTCCCTCCCTCCCTCCGTGGCAGCGCGCCCAGAGATAAGGGCCTTCCCGTACTGGGTGGGTGTTGACTCCAGGGCGCCCTCGCCGGTGCCCACTTTGCAGTTATCAGTCCAAAGGCAGGTGGCGTGCCCCCTTTTCATGCCTCTTTCTCCATTGCTCACTCTAGCTGCTGTGGTGACTCACTGGGCGGAGGGGGCATCCGGCGTCCGCGGAGAAAGAACAGCGTTGGAGGACTAAACCGTGCCACCCTCCCACAACCTCGTTGTCTTGGAGAAGCTTGGAGACCTGCAAGGAACGATGGGCGCTTCGCGATCCGGAGGCAGGGAAAGGGGGCGCACGGTGGTCCTGGCCCGCTTGGTTTGGCTTGCTGCCTGCATAGCTGCTGTTTATGGTGAGTCTTTCATTTCTTTTTTTTTACTTTAGAGAAATAACCTTGTAATAACCAGAATGGAAAGAAGGATGTTGGCACAAGTGGACATTTGTGCTTCATTTGTATAAATCTGTTGCATTATCAGCCCTGATATGTGTCTCCTGTGGTTCTTTATTGGGCCACTGATACCCGAATAACGTTAGGCTCTAATCAGAGGCTCATGAAATATTGTTTTCTGTGATGCACTCCAGACTTTGGTGTCTTCGGTAACTTGAGAGCCCTGTGGCCACATCTAAGAGGGGACACAGCCTATTGCGAGAAGTGGGATACAAACACAAAGTGCAGAATTATTACATTTAGTCGATGAGCAAATGTGCCTGAGGTCACACCATGCATTCACTGGAGGATGCCAGGATTACAGATCTGGTCCCCTGGGTCGGAGAGGCAGCCTGGCCCACTAGACCGTCTTTAGACCATGCTCTGTACTTCTGGTGTGCATTCTTGGCATACCACCATTGTTGACCAGCGCTTTCTTTCTTTTATCGCAATGGCCTTGCATGCCATGTTAAAGTCCCGAGACGGGCGGGTTAAGGGACCAGATGGTAAAGATGCCCTCGCACTGGGTGCGGTGACCAGTGTTCGGCACCGTGCCACCTCTCACCTTTTCCGTTTAAATGGGCAGCGATCCTCATAGAGGGCCCCAAGCTGCTGCCCCCACATTGACAGTTTTAACACCACGCTACATAACCTGTTCATTCATTACGTTAAATGTGCGCGTAGCACCGCTCATATTACAGGGCGCCTTTGATGGCACCCTCAGGCCAACACCTGCCACAGGCCTTGCAGTATCCAGCAGCGTACCTATAACTTCGTTATCCTTTTCACTTGCTGCTGACTACATTAGCCGCTTAATGACATGAGAGCTCAATAGCTTCTCAAAGGACGGGTTGTGTTTCTGCTCCCACTGGGCTGAATGTGTGTTCTGTGCAGCGGCCAGAAAACATGTCTTGGGATAATCTGCAGCCAGGAACCCCCTCCCTGCATCCCTTTACCTCTAAATTCTAACCAACAAAGCTCGCAGGTGCTTCAACTTGACCTCTCCCCCCCACCACCCCAATTTCCTCCCAAGCCACTACACACCTTCGGCCGTTCCTGGACCGTGTTGTGTGGGCCCCCCATCCCAGCCTCGTGTTTGGTCGCACCTCGTGGTCTCCTATTGACCAGATTAAACGTCTGCAAGACATTGAAGTTACAGCTGTGCAGATACTGAGTGTGAGCTGATGCTATAATGCTGGAATGTGCAGGGATAGCGGAGCCAAGGTACTAGCCAGGCATACACAGTCCCCTTGCCCCCTCCGACCTCCACGTGCACGCTGCCGGCCATTTCCTCCTCGCCAAGAGCCCGTTATCGGCAGCCAATGGCTAGTGCAGATTTTGAGCCCGGAAACATGTTGTGACTTCTGTCTCACCTCTCGCCATGTGCACCATACCATGTAAGGCTCTCTGCGACCCTCTGGGTAGGACCAGCGCTGAGCAAACACTCAAGTAACGTGGATCAGTGCTCCTGTCTGTGAGGTGGACCTTTATGCGAGGTTAATAATGGGGGATATGTGATGTTTATATATCACAATGTCTTCGTTACATGCGTTTGATCCGTGTTGAGATATGGGGCTAATAATGCACATTATATGAAGGTTACAGTGATATGTACGGTTAGTAATGAGCTGTTGTAGGAAGTGAACAATGAGCTGCAATGTTATTGAGCGGGTGTGTGGGCCAATAATGCGCTGATGCACGATGTTTACAGTGCTATGCAAAGTTAATAATGAGCTGATATGTGACGTGGACAATGATATGCAAAATTAATGAGCTGGTATCGAGTTCCTATGTTGAGCTGATTAAGGAAGTGTAGACGTGTGTACAATGCGATGAATATCATTGTGCTCAAGTTTGCAGTGATATGCCAGGTCATGACGTGGAGAATCCTATGCAAAGTTAATGAGCTGGTGGGGGAGCCATACACTGAGCGGAGATGGGAAGTGTGCAGGAACTGGTGCAATGGCTGAGCTCATTTTCAAGCCTCATAATGAGCTGATGTGAGCATTTTACAATGAGATGCACTGTCAGCATTACCCTGGAATGGGCTCTAAAAATGACAACGTTTGCGACGGTGTGCTTTATTAATGAGCTAGCCTGGAATGCAATGAACGGAAGTGTCATGTGCATAACGTTATGTTAGTGTGTATGTGAGTTGATGGATGAAGTGCACACTATGATGCTATGTTAAGAATGAGCTGGCATGGGAATCTGTTAATGGGCTGGTATATAAAGTTTGCAGGGTCTAGGAATGTTGCTCGGACCGTGCTTGGGGCGTAGGAAGGGCACAATGAGATGAAATGTTAATCATGCTCTGGTCTGCTAGACTAAGAATGTGCTGATTTATGGAGTGTACAGTGTTAATAATGAGCTGGCCTAGGGTCGAATGAAGAGCTGTTATTTGGACGGGGCCTTACTCGCATGAACAATGAGCTGGAACCGCCACCTATTGATGCGCTTGGTTTGTGTAGCGCCCGGAGGTCCCGAGGCTATGGCGCTGTTCGTGGTGGGTTGGTGCCCTCGGGACATACCTGTGCACACCTCTTTAGATGCAAATCATGAACATGTAGGTTTGCCCCCTCCCTCGGCATATAGGAGGCCTGGGGAAGGAAGGAGGCTGGTAGGTTCAGTGGAAACTCCCTTCACAGGTTTATGTCCATTGAGTAAGACCTGGGCTGCAGCGTGTGCCCCTTCTAGGGCCAGCTTGTCTGTAACCTGGACGCTTTGTTTCCCCCCCTCCCTCCGGAGTGAAGAGTACTTGCTGATGTATTTATTTAATGTGTGTTCTTTTTTATTTATAAACGTCGCTTGAATTCAGGGACTGTTTTGGCGCTGTGGTGCTACATTGCAATTGGACAGCTGCCCTCCAATAGCGCCTGCCCGTCCCTAAATAATCATACACGTCATAATGCAGAACCTATTGGCTCCTCTGATGTTGCAATGCCCTGGTTGTCAATTGACAACCAAGTAATGCCCCCAGCCCCCTTTAATGCGATTGATTGCCACGCAGCCTGTCACTAAGCACCACAAACGTTCAGGTGGCACGCCCAATCTTGTGATTGAGTTTGCATGGACGGTGGTCTGTGGGCTGTCTGCAGTCTGTTCGGCCACCGTGTAGCTGTAACTTGGGCCTCTACCAAACCAGGTCCTTTCATGAGGGGTAGCCTCCTGGAAGTGATGTTGGGGGCAGTCTACGCAACCCTGAGGGCAGCAGCGTACCAACCATTTTTACCCCTAAGAAGAGGCAAATGCTCTCAACATAAGATGCGTTGGGATCGCTGGTGCCAGCCGGGCAGGCCACCCGGAAAGAGCTCACGTGGGCCACTGACTGGTCGGTACATGAACATGCATCTTCTAATTTGCCAGAATTGCTAGGTGGACAGTAGTGTGGGTCGCAACACGACGGCTGTTTTGGAGGTTTATTAAAGTTGCTCTCCTTAGGAACAGGAAGGACTTATTTACACTATAAAATCATTTTGCGCTTAATTTAATATTGCGGGCAAATGTGACCAGTTGACTTCCTTCACTTGGTCAACATTTTTTCTCAATCGTGGGTGCTCATTTAACAAACTTCTGCCTTCCGGAAGGTGTAGTGCCCGTTGACTTCAATGGGCCAATTTGCACTTAAGCGCCAGTGTTAGTAGAAGAAAAGCTCAGACTCACAAAGACAAAGTGGTGCCCTGGAAACCTAGATGCACCCGGTCCCTATGCTTCCAGAATCCATTACCTTTCATTTGGACACCCATGCGCAGGGTGGCTGTCGCTGCATCTGCCCCCTAGGTCAGGCTATTGCACTATCAGGGTAGGAGCCCTCCATTTCTTACTCTTCAACCCACCATTGTTGCTGAGGGGTTGTGAAATATGGGTCAGGGCTTGTGTGAAAGTGTGGTTTGCACGGGGATGGTACGGATTGGCTTTTTGGACGTAATTAATGGACGAAGTCCAGAATGGATTTCCACCAGCAGTTGCAGTCTCCGGCCCACGAGAAGACATCCCTGTTGGTTAATTAATGGACAAAGTCTTGAATGGATTTCCACCAGCAGTTGCAGTCTCCGACCCACGAGAAGACATCCCTGTTGGTTAATTAATGGACGAAGTCCAGAATGGATTTCCACCAGCAGTTGCAGTCTCGGGCCCACGAGAAGACATCCCTGTTGGTTAATTAATGGACGAAGTCTTGAATGGATTTCCACCAGCAGTTGCAGTCTCCGGCTGTCATCCGCAACCGCTACCGCGGGTGGCGGCTCCTTCCACGTTGGAGGCTCTCCGGCAGGTAGAGCTATTTAGTCCTTTCTTTGTATCTAGTACCTACCACCACCAATCACAGCACTGCCGGCAGTTTATCTGTCATCCAAGCCCGACAGTCGCTGCGTTTCAACCGTTGCTGGCTCTCACTCCAGCGGCTCTGGTTTTTGCGCTCTCCAGCGTTGCCCTCTGCTAGCCTCGACTTGCAGCGGGTCTCCTTTGCTTGCTCACTCCTCATTTTTGGTATAGGAGTTCTTTTCTTCTTACCTATTTTGCTGTTTGATTACAGCGGCAGTTTTTTGCTTTTTGCAGCATTTTGTACTTGCCGATCCTTCGGCTCTTCTTCGTTTTTTCTCTTTCTAGACTCGCCGCTCCGGCGGTGGGCGTGCTATTTTTATCCTTTCGCTTTGCCGCTCTTTTCTCTCGCGGCTCTCCAGTTTTCCTTTTTTCTCTGTCCATCAGTTTTCTCTTCTGTCTTTTCTCTTTCTCTCACCGCTCCCAACTTATCCTTGGCCTGGTTCCTTCCACCATTCTTTGGAGCATTGGATATCCCTCCTGAGTTCTAACCAGTGGATCACGCATCAGCTTCCAGTTCGATCGTCCCACACCTCTTTACCAGAACTTCCTAAGGGTTTTTTCCCACTTGTGGGTTTTTCCCTTTTTGTCCGGCCTGTTCCCGGTCAAGGGGTCCCAGGACGGCTGTCCAGTCAGCGGTCACTGTGGCTTCTCACCGAGACAGGCAAGTGCTACCTAAAAAAGAACGGGATTACCTGAGCCGGCGAAATCTACAGAACACAGGTGACTCTGAGGACTCAGGTGAGGAGAGTGTGGAGGGAAGAAAAGAGAAAGGGGAGACACAGCTTTCACAGCCACATAAATCACAGATTGAAACGCCAATAAGGACCAAGATGTCTGCCGAATAACAAGTCCAAGAATTATGGAAGGCTTTTCAGGCCATGTCACTGGAATTACAGGGGGTAAAGTCGGAGAATGCCCTTCTAAAGCAAATGGTAGCGGTCCGGGAACCCTCACATCCTCCGGAATTGCCTCCTATGACTCTTTCGTCAGGAAGATTTGATGGCTCACCTAAAAGGGTGAAGGAATTCCTGGAAGCCTGCAATGTATATTTTACTTTCAGACCACACACCTTCTCTACAGATCAAGCCAGAGTAGGTTTCATGATCTCCAATATGACAGGGAATGCTTTAGCCTGGGCTACTCCGCTAGTTACGAGCAGCAATGCCATTCTACAGGATTGCACAGGTTTCCAGAACCTACTGAAACAGACTTTCGAGCGACCTGAACTATCTTTTACTGCAGGTGAGGACCTGCTGGATGCACGACAGGGTGCACTGGATGTGCTGTCATATATTTCCTCTTTTAAGACACTGGCGGCAGGAGCAGGATGGTCCGAACAAGCACAATACGCTGTATTCCGAAGAGGGTTGAGAGAGGAGATCAAAGATGAGTTAGCCAGATCTCCACACTCTCCCACATTTCCAGACTTACTTGCTGCCGCGCTCCACATTGAATACCGTCTCCAAGAGAGAAGGACAGAACGCAGGAAACAAAGAGGACCAGGAAATCTCATGAACCCTCCTTCACACTCTCCTTCTGGACGATTCACCTCTACTCAAAGCGAAGAACCGATGCAGATCGGAGCTACCAGAGCACCTCTATCGTCAGCGGAGAGAAGGCGAAGAAGAGAAAATGGGTTGTGCGCCTATTGTGGTTCCGATCAACATGTACTGAAGGATTGCTCTGAAGTACCGGAGAAGAAGGTGGGAAACGATTACCCTCGGCGCCAATAGGGACGGGCAGCCGGGGGTATTCAGATCTTTTTCAGCGTCCCTATGTCACACTTTCGGTATCGGCGTCAGAATCCCAAAAGGATTCCAGACTGATGGTACTATCTGTTACCTTGAATTTGAATGGAAGACTGGTAGAAACATTAGCCTTATTGGATTGTGGAGCGGCCGGAAACTTCGTGGACACTCTGTGGGCAGACAAGATGGGGCTCACACGGATAGTACGGAAGGTGGGTCAGAAGGTAGAAGGAGTGGACGGTACACCTTTGTCGTCCGGATTAATCACTCATACCACTGAACAACTCTCCATGGTCATCAACCAACACACAGAAAACCTGCAGTTCGACATCATTAGAGCCGCACATTTCCCCATAATCTTAGGCATTCCCTGGCTGCGCAGGCATAATCCGTATATCGACTGGACGGAAAATCGACTAAGCTTTTGCTCTATGTACTGTTCGGTACACTGTTTTCCTCCCGATACCAGGGCGGATCAACAGTCTATCAGAGTTCTCTCCAAGGATCATATAGGTATTCACGCGCTTCCTAGTTTCTGTGCAAGATATTTCGGGGTATTCCAAGAGAACCTTCACGCTCAGCTACCTCCCCATAGACCAGAAGACTGTGCAATCGATCTCGAACCTAATGCACTGGTACCATTTGGGCGCATGTTCTCTCTCTCTCAGGCCGAGAAGAAGGCATTAAGAGTCTATCTAGATACCAACTTGGAGAACGGTCTTATTAGACCTTCGAAGTCGCCTGCTGGCGCCTCCCTGTTCTTCATTAAGAAAAAAGACTCGACTGATCTTCGACCCTGTATCGATTACCGGGGCCTCAATAAGGTTACAATCCGTGACCGGTATCCCATGCCACTCATAACCGACATTATTGAGGCAGTACAAGGGGCTCGAATTTTTACAAAATTGGATCTCCGAAATGCGTATCATTTGCTTCGCATCACCGAGGGGGACGAATGGAAGACGGCTTTTCGAACTCCATTCGGTTTGTTTGAGTACAGAGTAATGCCGTTCGGCCTAGTGAATGCACCGGCTATATTCCAAAGGTTCATGGACAGGCTATTCTCTGATCTGCTGTCAGTCTCAGTCATCATCTACCTCGATGACATTCTGGTTTTCTCCCCTACCCAGGAGGAACACGTTCAACATGTCACACAAGTACTGTCTCGCCTTCAGAAAAATCAGTTGCTAGTCAAGAGCGGGAAGTGTAAATTTGCAGTATCCTCAGTTCACTATCTCAGATTCATTCTTTCAGAGGAAGGGGTGGCCATGGACCAAACCAAGGTGGATGCGATTCTGGATTGGCCAGCTCCTACTTCAGTCCGAGAAGTCCAGAGATTCCTAGGATTAGCCAACTACTACCGCAGATTCATTTCAGACTTTTCAGAGGTAGTATACCCGATTACGCGCTTACTCAAGAAGGAGGCTATTCCTTTTTTTTGGTCTGAGGAAGCAGAGAAAAGCTTCAATTTTCTCAAAAGATTGTTCTGTACTGCTCCCATTCTCCAGCATCCGGATCAATCAAAACCTTTTGTTCTGGAAACGGACGCGTCTGCGGTAGCTGTAGGAGCGGTGCTTCTCCAGCTTATCCAAGGAGCGGAACACCCCATAGCCTACATGTCAAAGACCCTTTCTCCCAGCCAGCTCAACTATTCGGTACTGGAGAAAGAACTTCTGGCCATGAAACTAGCCTGCGAAGAGTGGCGCCATCTCCTGCTAGGAGCCAGACATCCTTTTCTGATTGGGACCGATCATAAGAACCTCAAGGTATTACAAGAATTGGAATGTTCAAATTCCAGACAGGCCAGGTGGGCACATCACTTCGCACAGTTTGAATTCCAAGTCTCGTATATCCCGGGATCCCAGAACAGTCTGGCGGATGCCTTATCCCGCAAAGACTCTACCAAGGAACACCTGGAAGTAAAGAGGGAATCCATGTTCAAACGCAACCAAATTCTGGCCTTTGTTGGTTCTTTCCTCAAAGAAGTGAAGACTGCCCTCACTCAGGAAAAACTTCAACTACCCCTACGTAACACCTCTCCTTTTCAACAAAGAGGTGACTGGTTATTCTACAAACAGAAATTGTACATCCCCACGGGTCCTCTTCGTTCAAGAATTCTAAAGTGGAGTCACGACTCTCGCTCGGCCGGCCATAGAGGACCTGATAGTACTTTGGAACGTCTCTCTAGAACATTTCTTTGGCCAAATGCTAGAAAGGAGACATACGAGTATGTCAACACTTGTCCAATTTGTGCCAGAGCCAAGTACCGCCTACGAAAACCATTGGGTCTGCTCACTCAGGTCGAACTTCCAACGCGCCCTTGGGGTCTTATATCAACCGATTTCATAGTTGATTTGCCGGTTTCGGAATCCTGTACCTGCATCATGGTCACAGTAGACGCTTTTTCAAAGTTGGCTCATTTTTCTCCCCTTCCGGGTCTGCCCACTGCTGCTAAGATGGCGGAGGTTTTCTCTCGAGATATATTCAAGCTACATGGTCTTCCCGATAAGATAATCTCGGATCGGGGAAGTCAGTATATCTCAAAGTTTTGGACCGCCTTCTGCCACCGTTTGGGCATTGAAAGAGCTCTGTCTTCAGGTTTTCACCCAGAGACCAATGGTCAGACGGAACGCCTTAATGCAACGCTGGAACAATACTTAAGGTGTTATATTTCTCAACATCAGGACAACTGGGTATCGCTGCTTCCCACAGCGGAATTCTCATACAACAATACTAGACATTCCTCGACAGAACTCTCTCCTTTCTACTGCACTTACGGGGTTCACCCTCGTGCCGTATTTCCGGAGGTTCCCAGTTATACTAACTCCCCTACGGTGGAAGAGGTATTAGGAAATATCAAGGAGGCCCAAACCTCTGCTATGCGGAGTTTAGAGATTAGCAGAAGACGGACGAAATCCAGTGCCGATCAACATCGGAAAGAATGTCCTGTTTGGAAGCCAGGGGATCAGGTGTGGTTATCCACCAAGTTTCTACCTAGATGGACAAGGCCTTCTAAACTGTCTCCTCGTTTTCTGGGACCTTTCACTATTCTCTCTAAAGTGAATCCTGTAGCTTTCCGCCTTCGGCTTCCTTCCTCTCTTCACCGCATTCACCCGGTCTTTCATTCCTCTCTTCTCAAACCTTACCATCCCAATCTTCACCAGAGAACCATCCCCAGATCTATACTAGCACAGTCCTCGGAGCCTGAGGAATATGAGGTATCTAAGATCCGTGATTCCAGGTATTATCGTGGACGTCTTGAGTACCTTCTGTCCTGGAAGGGATACCCGGAGTCGGAGGACTCATGGGAACCGGCTTCTCAGGTTCATGCACCAAGGTTATTGACTACTTTTCACCGCCGCTATCCGGGGAAGCCTGGGGCGGTTAGGTGGGGAGGGGGTCATACTGTCATCCGCAACCGCTACCGCGGGTGGTGGCTCCTTCCACGTTGGAGGCTCTCCGGCAGGTAGAGCTATTTAGTCCTTTCTTTGTATCTAGTACCTACCACCACCAATCACAGCACTGCCGGCAGTTTATCTGTCATCCAAGCCCGACAGTCGCTGCGTTTCAACCGTTGCTGGCTCTCACTCCAGCGGCTCTGGTTTTTGCGCTCTCCAGCGTTGCCCTCTGCTAGCCTCGACTTGCAGCGGGTCTCCTTTGCTTGCTCACTCCTCATTTTTGGTATAGGAGTTCTTTTCTTCTTACCTATTTTGCTGTTTGATTACAGCGGCAGTTTTTTGCTTTTTGCAGCATTTTGTACTTGCCGATCCTTCGGCTCTTCTTCGTTTTTTCTCTTTCTAGACTCGCCGCTCCGGCGGCGGGCGTGCTATTTTTATCCTTTCGCTTTGCCGCTCTTTTCTCTCGCGGCTCTCCAGTTTTCCTTTTTTCTCTGTCCATCAGTTTTCTCTTCTGTCTTTTCTCTTTCTCTCACCGCTCCCAACTTATCCTTGGCCTGGTTCCTTCCACCATTCTTTGGAGCATTGGATATCCCTCCTGAGTTCTAACCAGTGGATCACGCATCAGCTTCCAGTTCGATCGTCCCACACCTCTTTACCAGAACTTCCTAAGGGTTTTTTCCCACTTGTGGGTTTTTCCCTTTTTGTCCGGCCTGTTCCCGGTCAAGGGGTCCCAGGACGGCTGTCCAGTCAGCGGTCACTGTGGCTTCTCACCAAGACAGGCAAGTGCTACCTAAAAAAGAACGGGATTACCTGAGCCGGCGAAATCTACAGAACACAGGTGACTCTGAGGACTCAGGTGAGGAGAGTGTGGAGGGAAGAAAAGAGAAAGGGGAGACACAGCTTTCACAGCCACATAAACCACACCGGCCCACGAGAAGACATCCCTGTTGGTTAATTAATGGACGAAGTCCAGAATGGATTTCCACCAGCAGTTGCAGTCTCCGGCCCACGAGAAGACATCCCTGTTTGTTAATTAATGGACGAAGTCCAGAATGGATTTCCACCAGCAGTTGCAGTCTCCGGCCCACGAGAAGGCATCCCTGTTGGTTAATTAATGGACGAAGTCCAGAATGGATTTCCACAAGCAGTTGCTGTCTCCGGCCCACAAGAAGACATCCCTTTTGGTTTTAATTGAGAAGTAATACCCCCTCCTGTGGGCCTCATCAGCTGGTTATGGACTGGGGCCCACAATATCGGTCTGGGCAAAGCGAGGGCTTTAAGGCCGGGCCCTGGCACCACCATCGGCCATGATGCCAGACAGAGGGCTCATTATTTGCCATGAGCACCCCGGGACCAATCACAGGGTTGCTAAGAGCATTTTCTTTTAACTTGTGAAATGGTGCAGGGGGAAACAAAAGAAAATGGGATCTATCTAGCAGTTGTACCGTCTCATTTTTACTGGCGGCCATGTTGGTGGGAGCGGAGCAATGACTAGGCCGAAGAACAAAAGGTAAGTGGACCGGGAAAGGTGGAGAGGGTGGGAAAGAGGGGAGGGTCAAATAGGCGAGTGGGGGCGGGTAAGGGTGGGAAAGTGGGGATGAATAATGAGCAGGTAGAGGAAAAGGATGCAGGGTAGGCCAGCCCTCCACTCGGTTTGAAGAATGGGTGAGATCATGAGTTTTAGCCTGCGTCATTTCCCAGTAAAAAGAGGGGTTCTGTAAATAAAACAAAATAGAAAAGAACGGTTAATATGTGTGGGGCTATTGTTACTAGTAAGACAATCCTTGTTTTATAAGAGGCAACTGGCTCCTCTGTGAAGCGGGTGTGGTACAGAAAGAGATGCCAGACTGATTGTGGGAGCTGTATTGACCTCAAGAGCAGGGATATGCAACCTGAGGCCCTCCATAAGCTTTGGACTTGATATGATATGTCATTAATAACGCGTCTGTACACAAGTGTTTCTAGGCGCGATAAGACAAGGAGGGGGAAACGGAAGGACGACAAAACAACGATTTTACTAGGTCTTGTGTCATTCAGATCGCGCAAGTGCAGAGGGGGGAGTGCAGGTAGCTCAATAAATGCCAGGGAGGAAGAAATGCAGTTATTCAATGTGTGCAGATGGAGGTTGGCTCATAAGCGCAGAGAGAGAGAAGGGACTAGAGTTACAGATACAGGCCCTTAAGTGTTGGCGGAGCCCAGAGGCAGTGCAAGCGAAACTGGACATACAGGAGCCTGGGTCCGAGTTCAGTGGGAGGCCAGGCAACCAGTGCACGGAGCAGTCTGGGACATCAGCAAGGGAGAGGAAGAGAGAAAGCGGAAGCGAAAAGGAAGGCTTTCAGTTGCTTCTGGACCCAGAGATGGTTCTGATAAAGTTTGAGAGAGGCAGGAGGGCTGTTCCTGAGGGAGGCCCCAGCTGAGGAAAGAAATCTGCCCCTACTCTCTGCTTGGAGAAGTGACTGACCATCAGAGAGTTGGAGGTGGATGAGTGGAGAGCTTGAGAAGGAAGATGTTTAGACAGAGAAAGTTGGAAGCAGGGCGGTCCATGGCCCCAGAAAGCCTTGTGGATGATGCAAGGGTCTTGAACATGATCCTTGTAGACACAGGAGCCAGTGAAGAGATTTCAGAGCTGGAGAGATACGATCCCTGCACTTGAGGCCAAGGACAAGTCTTGCAGTCTTGATCTGGATAAGTTGTAAAGGTCGAAGAGTGGAGACAGGCCGATTTAGAATGAGGCTGTTGCAGTAGTCCAGCCTAGAGAGGACTAGGGCTCTATAGACCGTGAGCTTCTGGGGGAAAGTGAGAAAAGGCAGAATACCTCTGAGGAGGTGCAGCTGATAGTGTGACATCTTAGAGATATTAGAGATGTGAGGAGAGGAGAGGGTAGAGTCGAAGATGACACCAAGGTTCTTGGCCTCACAGGAAGGAATAGGAAGAGGGCCCAGGGTGGGCAGCCAGAGAGAGAGACGAAAGGAGGGAACAGGTGTCCCGATGAGGAGGATCTGCATCTTACTGGCATTAAGGCAGAGCTCGTTGGCAGCACACCATTCCTGAATTGCAGCCAGACAATCTGGTGTGAGAGAAGGAGCGGAGGTGAGCCTGATGGAGAGCTGGGTGTCATCCGCTGAAAGTTAGAGCAGAATGTAGCGATGCAGTGTGCAAGAGGTGCCAGGTAGTAGTTAAAAAGCCAGGGAGATAGGTTAGACCCCTGGGGAACACCCGAAGTAGAGCGAGAGATAGAAAAGCAGAAAGACCGTAGTTGGACCTGGGAGGGTCGGTCGGTGAGAAAGGATGTCAACCAGGCCAGGGCCTGACCAGTGATACCCAGGTTGTCATGGAGGCGGTTGAGCAGGATGGCATGGTTGACTGTCAAAAGCAGAGGATAGATTGTGGAGAATGAGGACAGAAGGAATATTAGAGTCAAGATTAGAGAGCAAGTATTCACAGGTGTTCAGGAGAGCAGTTTTCGTGCTTCTGGCAGCTCTGAAGCCAGATTGGTGGTCGTAGAGACAACCATCAGGTTCAGCATGAAGATTACACTGGGAGAGGGCCAGCTTTTCCAAGAGTTAGCAAAGGAGTGATGGAGATGGGGCGATAGCAGGAGAGCAAGGATCAACAGAGGACTTCTTTAGGAGGGAGTGATTAATTGGGACGGTAAGGTTACAGTGGCAAAGGAATGATTGCAGAACCTGCTTTGATGAAACTTTCATAGATTGGACTTGTTTAGAAACCTCGTCAGGGTTAAACAGGGGCAAGGAGGAGAAAGGGGGAGGAGGAGGAGGAGGAGGAGGAGGAGGAGCAGCCGCAGACGGGCAGGGGGTGGTCGAGGAGGAGGACAAGGGGGTAAAAGAAGGGAGAGTGAATAGGATGTCCTGAGTTTTAGAGGTGAAATGAGAAGTCTGGGCCGTGCAAAGGGCCTAGCAGGGAACAGGAGAGGTAGAGACTGCAGCAGGATTGGCCAGCTCATTGTAGATTTTGAAAAGTTTGGCCTAGTTGTTAGATGCCGCAGAAACGCAGGCTTGGATGTAGGCTCTCTTCTTAGAGAGGACAAAGAGTCGGTACTGCCTTTGGAGCCGGCGGAAGGCCAGTTTGCCAGAGGGTGCACCTGATGCTCTCCACTTCCACTCAGCCGCCCCACACTTGCGTTTAAGGGTAGCGAGGTCGGAATTGTACCAAGAATTGCTCTTGGTTGTAGGCTTCACGCGGATACTCCTGACTAGGGCAAGGACATCGAGAGTGTTAGAGATAGAGGGATGAAGGTTGGAAAGGGCTGTGACAGAGTGTGAATCAGCAAAAGGTGTAGGAGGAGGATAGAAGGTAGGGGCGAAAACCTCAACTGACACACTCTTAATTGGCCGGATGACCGTGAAGGTAGGTGGCAGTTCTGGGGTCGGCTTAGCCTGTGGGGCTGAGAGAGAGAGGTTGGAAGAAAGGAGCAAGTGGTCACTCCAAGAAAGAGGAGTGGTGAGAGGGGGGAGGTCTGTGGGGATCAGAACATCCAGGGTGTGCCCTGCAGAGTGAGTCGGGTGCCAGAGGGGCGGGGGGAGAGGAGTAGAGGAGAGGAGAGATCTATATTTAGATTGAGACTACGCAGAGGGGCTAGTAGCATCCAGGTGGATGTTCAGTTCTCAGAGGAGGAGAGGTCAGCCCACTCAGACAGGAAGAGGGCGACCTGGCCAGCAGGCCTGTAGATAGTGGCCACAGTGAGAGAGAGGCCGGGAGAGGTAGAGCGCCTGCAGACCAGGCATTCAAAGGAGGAATAGTCCTGCGTTGGAATAACTGAAGCAGAGATCCACTCCAGGAAGATCACGGCTGCACCCCTGCCGGGACGGTTGGTTCTGGGTGCCGAGAGGAACTTGTAGTCATCAGGAAGGAGAGTGTCAAAACATGTGACAGAGTTGGCTGTGAACCAAGTCTCGGTAAGACTGAGTACGTCCAAATCAAGATCTTCCAGGAGATGACAGATGTCAGAGGAATGTTTGATAGAGAAGCCAGAGTTGAGGGTAGCGATGTGGAACAGGTTGCTCCCTTTGAAAGACTTTCGTGGAGGGATACAGGCAAGAGATACACCCTGCAGATGTGTTGAAAGTGCCTGAGGGTGGGCAGAGCAGGAAGGAAGAGATGTCCGGGTAGATAGAGAGTAAGAAGAGAGTGCCAGAGAGGTGGCGGAGGAAGGAGGCGGCATAGCGGCCAAAGAAGCAGCGGAAGGTGCCAGAGAGGTGGCAGAGACTTCAACTCCTATGGTCCCTCCTCATCGACTATGCTTGCTCAGGCTGATGGGAGTTGTAGTTCAAAACATCTGGAGAGGCAAAGGTTGCAGACCCATATCCTAGAGCAATGCATTACATAGATAGGATGCATGTTTTTTTTTTGGGATGAACTTCTTAATCTTGATCACCCAGGGTATGGAGATCATGTTCCCTATATTGTGAGTTACTGTCCAAGTCAGCAGTTCAGGGATCGCTTCATTGGATTAGTATTATGAAAAAATTGTACATTGTCGATGGGTATCTCGTTAGTGTGGCGGGCAGTGAGGATACCTGACATGGCTCACTTTCATGTTAGTCAGGTCCTATGATTTATAGCTTGGTTACTGACTGTATGCTTCCAAATGTTTTGAACTTTAACTCCCATGATCCGTAGCCAGCATAGTGAGGGGTGAAGAATCATGGGAATCATAGTTTAAAACATTTTGCTGGCTAGGCAATCAGTAACTATGGTGTGTAGGGTAACCTAGCCAAAACAGTTCATCTTTTGTTTAATTATGTATTTTGTCCACTTGATTATAGCTGCTGCGTGCAGTCTGTTTTGTTGCTGGAAATGATTGATGTATGTTGTAATCATTGAACATTTGTTTTATTGAAGGCAATTGTGTGTTGAAGCAAGGTTGATTTAAGATTTTTATATATAGCCATGGTCACAGTAACATTTGCTTCGTGTAGAAAAGGAACTACCCTCCTCATGTGTTGGCTCATGGAGTGGAGTCAGTCTAGAAGCATTTGCGACCTCTGATCACTGAGACACCTGTAGGATCTCGAAATTGTCAAGTGCTTGGCCACTGGGTCGTTGCTTAACAGAGCGTTGGTTGTAGGTACAAGATGACATGTCAATCTTCTTGGAGGCACCGGCTCGCTGGACGTCCAGGATGCTGTGGTCAGTGCAGGCAGGAGACTCGGTCCCCTTCCGTCCTAAGCAACTGCAGCCTCAGGCGGGGCTAGGGACCGGTTCCACAATACCACAGGCTCACCTCCCGGAATCAACAAGGTGTGGTGGCAGTGGAAATCACTGAACCGGGAGGTGGTATGTAACAGCAACAAAGCGCAATAGGGAGCACCCTTTTGACGATGGTAGAGATAGCACAATGCCAAGGCAGGGGAATGAACAATTCAAAGAGCAGACAATATCAGGTAGAGGAAAAAAGAGGAAAGGGCAGAAGGACAGAGACAATACGGAGCCACTCCAAAGGCTAAGAGCAGGGAGCAAGCAGCGAAGGTCAGAGCAAGATGAACGCTAGGAAAACAAGAACGTTGACGTATAGACCCTGGATTCTGCCGGCCTTAAATAGCAGAAACTAGATGGTTCCGGCGTGGATCTTTGCCCAGAGATGGGAAGCTGTTGCTGTGTATCAACGTCACGTGGCCCGAAACTAGAATGCAACACCGTGACATAGGCACGTTGCATGGTAGCACCAGATGACGTCCCTACCGATCGCAGTGCCTCCCGCGGTCTTCCACAGAATGGTAAAGTGGAAAGTGTCTGCCAGCGCCACCGTGGATAAAGCTGCCAACCGCCTGTGATCAAGCGGCGGTGCCGCACGATGTTCCTGTGACCCACAGGTAAGTAATGACTGAACGTGGCAGAAATCCTCCATAGACTAAATAAGAACATTGTTAAAAAAGAAGATAGACCGGTGCATAGACTTTGAAACCACATTAACTCCCAGTTGTCCTTTTTTCTTGGCTTTCGTGCCTTACTTTTTCATTCTGGATCCCACCCACAGCCTTCTGTTGATAACATCGAGGTATCGAAGTAAGGATTTGATGAGTAGGAGATAAACATAGCTCCTGTGTATCGGCCAGCACCCAGAAATCGAGCGTTGTGTGTGGGGAACGATGAGCTAGTACCGAGCATGCCACAAATGCAATTAACGCATCCGAAGCAAACTATAACTTGTCTATTATAACTAGTCGATTGTGCTAGCAATGTCTTTTCGAGGTGTCCTAAAGTACGCTTACACACATTGCCAAGCATAGACGGAAATATTTTAATCTAGTTAAGTTTGTATGTCATCAGCTGTCGAGTCCAAAGTAGCTCCTGGCAGCTTTTGTGGATCAGCAATGCAGTCTCTTCTAGGCTACAATCCAAGACCTAAATAGCTCCAAGCGATTTCGGTCCCTGAAGTTTAACCGGTATTACAAGTAAGAAGAACTCGATGTGCCTACATTTATCTCCGCCTGTGTTTACATTGATTTTGTCGCACTGTAAGATTATGACTTGGCAAAGGGTAGTAGTGATTTATATAGTGCCTTTTCCCATTTGTATGGCCTCAAAGTGATTTGTGGTAGGAACGCCCTCGGTGACCGAAGTGCAGTTATGGGAACATTCTAAGAAGAGGCTTAAAGTGCACATGTGTGCATTTGGCCAAGATCAGAAATGAGGTGGGCTGGCTAGGCTGAAGTAAGCAACACAAGAGGTCAGGCACGTGCATTGGTGCTGAGAGAGGTAATGAGAGTACACTAGTGCAGGAGACTCAAGATGTGCCCAGCTAGACTGAAATTTGTCGTACGTTGCAGCTGAATTCTAATGGCAGAGGTGTTGAGGCAAGTCTGGTGTAAGGGTGAAGCCGTTATGTGTCCAGCTAGACCAAACTTGTGGTAGTTATAGATGCTTTCTATAGTGTGTGGATGGAAAGCCGTACGTGCAGCAGAAGTCCACCAAAGTGGTGCGTTACCTATGCTCAGATGGAGCTTATCTTTGATGTTGCTGTGTCATCCGATCTTTAACTGCCCCCCTTTTATTTTGTATCGGGTGGCAACTGTCCTTAAATATTCCATCCAGTTTTCCTTTCCTGATCAATTTGATTTAATTGTGCACATTCAGCATTATTGAGGGAGAGTTACCAAGGCGTTGTGGGGACGCTGAGAAAGTAAAGTAAGTTGTGCACTCTCTTGCCACTAACCTTGGCCTTGCTGTGTGTGGCTCTTATTAAAAACATCAAGAAAGGTTGGATGTTTAGAAGGAAAGGCACAGGCAGTAACTTGTAGTATTGATGAGAGTACCTGTTACCTGTGTGTTGGTAGTGATTCTCTGTGTCTAGGGTGTGGGGTAGAGACGTTGGTACTCCCCAGGCTTGAGAAAGCTGCAATGGGCATGTGGGTATTGGTTGCAGCTGGAGGGAGTTGGCGTCTGTGTTTAGTGTGCTATTTAATGCAGGTCGTTGGATGGGGACTGAGTGTTGTATAAGGTGAATGATTTTAGCAGTCAGGTGGTTTGTGAGGGGGAATTGTAGTGGAACGAGGATGGACCACTTACAGGGCTAGGGTCCTTCCTTGGTTGCTGTGGTTGTAGTGTGAATTGCAGTGTGGTAAGAAAGGAGATAAACTTCCAGACAAAACACAGGCATGTGGGGCATGATTACCAAGGAGGTTCAGCAGAGCTGTCTTCCTTGTTACGACTCGAATGTAGGAGGCGATGAAGTTCCCGTCAAAATGCGCACATGGGTTGTAATTCCATGAGCTGAAAGGTTCAGTAGATCAATAATCCTTGTAATATGGTGAAGCCGCCCCCCCCCCAACCTACCTTTTTCCAACTGCCAGTTAGCGGAACACTCAGAACCAGGTACGCCGAACATTCCACTCATGCAATGCATTCCAACATTCTAAGAGCATGCACTCTGTCTGACCAGCAGACTACTACACCTCACCCTCCGTATATCTCCAAAAATGGCAAGTACATTGCACCAGTATACATGTTATGCTGACTTATACTGCGCACCGCTACCACCCAGGGGCAGTCTCCAGGTGCTCACAGGCCTCTGCAAAAAAGGGGATAGGGTTGGTTAATGAGGGATAAGGGATAGGATATGTCCCAAACCAGGAGAAAATGCTGTCTTTGTGTGTTGGGTTGCAGATGGGTAGATTGCATGCTCCGGCTTATTGTATCAGTAAGGGTGAGGCCCAATGGCTGGGATGTTTGTTGTAAGTAAATGTTTGTTATGTTTGGTGTGTATTTGAGGGTTTTATGTGTGAATTGGCTGTTATTTAAGGTTGTGGTTGAGTGCACTGGCTTGCGTATCCGTAAGGGTGATTCCTGGGTTGTTTGTTGTGTGTGAATGCCGGTTATGTTTGGTATGTGTTTTGTGTGATAAATTGGCTGGTATTAAGGTGATGGTTGTGCGCACTGGCTTGTTGTGTCCATAGAGGTAGGTTCCAGTGGCTGGGGTGGTTGTTGTTTTTCGAGTGTTAGTTATGTTGGGTGTGTGTTTTGTGGGTATTTTTGTTAGCCGGTGGGTGTGTATATTCAAAGAAAGTGTGTAGTAGGAGAGGTGTGGTTAGTACATTGGGTACTCTCTAACCTTTACAATTCTATCTAAATGTGACGGATGGTTAATTTACACAATTCTATCTAAATGTGATGCAGTCTAATTTCCACAACTCTGTCTAAATGTGATGCATGGCTAATCTTCACTATTCTATCTAAAGTGACACATGGCAGATCTTTACAATTCTATCAATGTGCGACACATTGCTATTCTTCCCGAAATGTCTAATGCAACACATATCCTACCCCAAAATACATCTGGGCGCAACCCCATTATTTCTTGCAAAATACATCTCAATCCTGCATGACGTCTGCTCTCAAGTATACATGTATGTGCAACACATTTCCTTCCATAATTCAGTACAATGTCTAACTATGAAGTTTATCACAATGGCTGACTATGGAGGGTAGCACAAATCAGCACAGAGGCTATCTATGTTAGCATCATTTACATAGCAGTAGTAGTGTAAGAACGACTGGGCTTCTGGAGCTCAGCAATGGTTGTGCTTCCCGTCTGTATCGCCCCATGAAGGCTGTTATAGGGCATGGCAACGTTCAACACAAAGTAGTTATGGTGCGGAACACAATGGACAACTATAGGGTGCAGCGCAGTTATATCTCAGAGCGCAGCAGGCAGTATGAAGGCTATTCCAACAGTATTTGGATGTGAAATATGGCTACCATACATCATTTAGGCTCCATCTACAGTATAGGTAATTTACACACTCAAGACTGAATGCCAGAATACTACTTTACGTAATTAGGCTGGATAATAGATAATAATAGGTAATAGGAGTGGTGGGGATTTACTGGAGTACAGTAATGGATGTACTTTCTATCCACACCACACTTACTTTGTCTGTCGCTGCTGGTTGACTGTGGCAGGCTTCCCAGGTGAACACGGGCAAACACAGAGTGGAGCTGTTTCTTTAGGAGCTGCCCTTTGCCTGGTGGCCCTTAGCTAAAGGCTGCCATGGGTGGTCATCTTAATGACCAGTCTCACAGACCATTTGTGCGTTGCGGCAGGCTCGGAGGTGGGGAGCCAAATCCAGGAAGCTGGTGGCGAATGGGGCTGGGAGGGGAAACCAGCGCTAGGAGAGCGCGATTAAAGTTAAAAATAAAAAAGAAATAAGGCCAGATTAAGTTGGGGGGGGCAGGCGTATGTTATGAAAGGACCCTTAAACTGATGGCAGGTGCTATGGAAATGGCGTGGGCTTGCTACGAGGGCATCGGCCGCAGCAGAGTTCCACAGTTGGTCTCGCAGACCAATCGTGGGCCGAGGAGCGTGCTGGGAGGCAGGGGAGCTGAATCCAGGAAGCTGGTGGGGAATGGGGTTGGGAGGGGAAACCAGCTCGAGGAGAGCGCAATTAAAGTTAAAAAATAAATACAAAATAAGAGGAGATTGAGTCGGGGGGAGAGGGGCAGCAGACTATGAGAGAATACTTACCCAGATGTCAGGCGCTATGTAAAATCCCAGAACAATCCATGGCACTAAGTAGAACAGGAAACCCCAACGCAAAATATATCTTAGCAACCTGCAGTGTTCCCTAGGCAAACTCCACAAACCCGTGCAGACCACCATGAACTGAAACTCCAACCTGGTCCCTCCTGCACAATCTAATTAACACACAACAAAAATGACAGCATGCCGACTGCCGAATTGACGAAAGGACAAAGACCACAACTGCCACAGCTATGCGACCAGATAAAATAAGCAAGCAAAGAAACACTCATTTTGCCCCGGGCTTCCACCCCAGGGTCTCAGACCTGCCATGCCTGAGCACAACCTTTGTCCCTCCCTGAACACAAACAACCTAACACGCCAGACCACCAAGTAACAGAACGGCCCTGCGCTTGAGACTACTCTTTCAGTGGTGTCATGCTTACTACATTGTTTATATGTATTTGTGTGAATTTATGCATGCCACTTTAGTAGTTGACATATAGCATCCTATGTCAGATTTTTAGTGTATGGTTTTAGGATTGTAAGGTTCTGCAGTGCTAACACATCATTGGACTGCCCTATTCGGGTTCAAAATACTTGTCCTTTCTCTTCCTGCTTATGTGATAGGTTGATCTAATCAGCTTATGAATTAATTTTCTACATTTAGATTTGTCCAGTTGACCTGGCTTCTCCTTCTCGAGAGATTGCTTTCTCCTGATGGAGTCTGTTGGCCTGGCAACTGAACATCTACATTAGGGACTATTGCGATTTTCCCTCTGTACTGTTAACTGGCAGTGAACTGTTTGCAGCCTCCTCTTGTGACTAGCGCTTTTTTCACACATTGCACTTTATTAATGTTATATCGTTGTATGTTATATTTCTGTGTGAACTTTAAACTATTTAATAACTTCTTAATGAATTCGACTAAATAATAAAAAATCTAGTTTATTAAAGTTTTCGTTCTGGTCTGTATGGGGTGATCTGCGGTATTGACTGGTGGTCCCTGTTCCTACATTGTTGATGGGACTGTGTCCTTTCAAGTGAACTTATTTTCAAACCCGTTGGCTTGACCTTTGTTTATTATTGCTAGTTGCATCCCCTTCTTGCCAGCAAAGTAGGGGACACCCATCTATTGTATTGCTGCCACAAACAACCTAAGACGCCAGACCACCAAGTAATAGAACGGCCCTGCGCTTGAGACTGCCACTCTTGAAGCTTCAAATCTGCCACTCCTGAGCACAACCGAATGCTCTACTGTGAGCAAAACTACACGTCCCCAAATCCAGCCGGACATCACATAAAGCCATAAAATACTCAGAAGACTCTACTCCGCAAACTAAACTTCAGCACAGCCATGAAGAACACACTCGAACCAGGAAGGTCACAAGAAAGGTAAAAACAGTGACGAACCGAACTGGCAACGAACAACCTCCAAGTAGGCAGAACTACCAACTGGGAAAAACCATTAATGGACAATATGAGATTGTCTACCCACAGATGTTAAAGATGCAACCACACTAGTGAAAGACTTCCAGAAAAGGATGGAACCCTCAAAAAACTGCAAAAAAAGACAGCAACCTGTCCAGCGGTAAAAACATGACACATTTGAGTACTAAACCCAGCCACGCACACATAACTGCAGCCCAATGACCTGAAGAAAACTCCACCACATACCAGAAAATAACCCCATCCAAGAGATTCCTAAATCACTAGCATGCGCAGAAACTGTCCAAATAAAAGTGACACCATGCAGAACACAACTGCACCCAGTTACTGATACCAGGTGGTGGATAAACACCATGACTCCCTGCAGCACCAACGGCACCCTAATCCATGCAGCACCTCACTGCACAACATACCGGGTGGTGAAAACACCATATCATGACTCCCTGCAGCGCCTAGTTGCACCCTAACGCCTGCAGTACCACTCTGCCCAACACAACCGAAGTAAGAGCACATCACTACACTGCACCACGCTCCCACATACCCTTGCAACACCCCCCCAAAACTCCCCCTGAAGCACCTCACCATACCACGAAACACCACACAGAACAAATGAGGCTCAACATACGTAACCCCTTAACTCAGGTAACCCGCCCTCCCCACCCCATTGTCCAACCAAAAGATCAGGATAAAAACAGACCCATGTTCCCCAAAACAAACAATGAAAACCTCCTACCACATGTCTAAAAACGCCCCCCAGTCCGAACCCTGATGGATTTGGGAAAAAAGAAAACTCACACTCAAAAATGCAGTCCAAATCCCAAAGTCAGGAAAATGTCCAAAGGGGAAAAACACAGGTCCAAAGTGTCCCAAAAAGAACAATCTCGCAAAAAGCAGTGGATCCCCCAGGTTCCTATCAACCCTAACACCTCACACACACTGACACGTATAACTAACAGCCCCCCACCACCCCTGGAGAAAAACAAATCTGTCCACCACTAAAGTGAGACCACAAACACGAAGCACAAATGACACAATGAACACACTGGTTTTCCAGACACATACAACACAAGTCGGTTATTCTGACCCAAATGCTCCCGCAGCTATTTGCCCTCTTTCTCCTTGACCTGCAGACTTCACTGCACAAACCACCACCGGTCCAACGAGCACCTCCCCGAATGTCCTCCTGGCAGCCATACTGAAATGCACAGCTGCATGGTCATCTGATGCGCCTCTCAATGGCAGCACCCCACCGGCATGCCCAAACCGGCAGATATTACATGTCTGCCTACGTTCTCGGTTCCGAACCAAACCTCAGCTCCAAACCAAATCTCAGCGGTATTAGGGCAATGGCCTCCCTGTAGTCCATGGAATGCCGGCACACCTGGGCGAAAAATGCACCAGGCCATTGGTCCATAGGGAATGATGTAAAAAGAGATGTGTGGGCTCCCGAAAAAGGAAGAGCTCCCGACCTCCACAAGGGCCAAAAGCCCACCCCCACACACCAGGGTCTGCCGACCATCACCATGCCTGCACTGCCCGGCACACAGGCTGACCCCACCATCAAACGGATCACAATCCTGTGCTTGCACCGCCCGACAGACTGCCAACACTGCACAATCCCTGCCGGAAACTGCCCCCCTCAAACCTCTTCCCACTGCCAGCAGAGTCCTGCTGTTGGGGGATCGTCTTGACTTGTGTCTCAACAGCAGCCTCCACTCAGTCCGCCAGACCCACGAACCACGGGCTCGGCCACCTGCTTCTATATGCTCATCCAAGCTGGATCTAACCACTACATAGCGGGGAGAGGGCTCACCGGCCACCACCGTAGTTCCCTGCGCCCACCGTTGTACTTCCCTGGGAATGGGAGTAGAACCTGGCTTCTCCCGCGGACCTCCGCTACCAAAAGCACACGCACGACCTGGACAGGCTCCACTTGCTCCACTTACCACTGCTGGCCCACATGGGATGCGGATGGATCTTCTTGGGGGGGACAGCGATGGTCCTCACGGTTGCTCCCCCTTAAAGCTTTCTCCTCTCTCCAGCTAAGACCATATCATCGCCAGTGAAGTAACGGGGTTCTCCGAGTGAATAAGTGCCAGGAGAGTCCCGAGTTGAGTAAGTGCTTTCTTTCCAGTGTACAAGATAACACCAAGTATAGGACATTATACCACTGGTGTCCAGCACCCCGGCCATCTCCTTTTAACTGCCAGTAGGCGGAACACTCAAAGCCAGGCACGCAGAACATTCCACCCATGCAATGTATTCCAACAGTCTAACAGTATGCATTCTGACCAGCAGACTACTACATATGGTTTTTGATTGGCAGATTTAGAAGTAAAGCAACTGGATCGGGAAGCTTCTCTGCTGTGTTACCCTCGGTCCATTGCAGTTTACCCAAATCAGGTAATTGAAAGGCATATCTTTTGCTGTTTCCTGAATGTAAGGCAGTCCTCTTCTATGTGTTTGTTTCTTGACCCGACATGCACAGTAGACGCGGCCAGTGGTAACTTTTGCCTTTGACAAAGCACTGTAATTGAATGTAGGAGAGGTGCCTGGGAGGATTCCATGATATAGAAGGAGGCCGGATATCTCGTGGTAGACCCCTAGGCTGACTCTGTGTCAGAGGTGGCAGGCTCAGGGATCGAAATATGGATTTGATTAGCAGTGTCAGGAATGGCCCTCAGT
Organism: Ambystoma mexicanum; assembly: GCF_040938575.1. Taxonomy (NCBI): domain Eukaryota; kingdom Metazoa; phylum Chordata; class Amphibia; order Caudata; family Ambystomatidae; genus Ambystoma; species Ambystoma mexicanum. The sequence continues at coordinate 59,624,619 of NC_090938.1, forward strand.
GTCACTTTGGACACGCCAGGACATGGCATGTCCCATGGTGATTAGCACAGCAGGTTTCCAGACCTTGTCGACGTCCTGTCTCCCTTCAGTCCCTCGATACTCTTGAATGAATTAACGAACTACGATTCCTATGAATCTCAGTGTGTGCACACATCACATATGCTGCCCGGGACGCGACCCCGAAGATCGTCTCTGCAACCACTCTATCAATAAAGGAGATGGAAGAGCGGGTGTTGGTGCTTCTGAACAGTTCATCTGCTTCGTAAGTAGCTACGCTCAATTTCTGTTACCCGTTCCTCTCTGAAATCTGGTCCTCTTTTAATGCCAACCTTGTTTCTGTCCATGGATTGCCATTGCCTAGCCCTTGTCTGCCTGTTGAGTACGATCTCTGCTTGTTTTACTGGTACTTGATGTCATCTTATGGTTTCTTGCTTTTTGGATTACCTACATATTGCCCCAGCCCTGTTGTGAAGCCTTGGATTTGTTTACCTTCCTGGAACTCTACTTTCGCTCTTGCTGTATGGATTACCCGGATTACCTGCGATTTGGCCCTGAACTGTTGTGACCTTTTGGACCTTGTTTTCAGGATTAACTCCCTTTAGCTGTGCATCCTCGTTCTGTCCGGGTCAGGTCCCTGCACCCTATGGACATTATTGGGTTCTTTTTAGCCACAAACGTTGGGCGGTTACCCGATCTCTGGACTTTAACAACTAATGGTAGGAGTTTGTTTTTTTGTCAGGTGTTTTGTAGGTTTAACAACACAGCAACATCATGCTCAGGTAGGTGAGGTATTTGGGGGACAGGAGAGAGATGGGCCACATTTATTGCAAACTGTTTGCATCTCCTTAAAATGATTCCCATTACTTGTTGTCTCTTGTCTCCCTATAGCACATTCAATTGACTCCTGCTTTTCATCTGAGCACCCAGCCCAGTGGTCTTAGGGAAAGTCTCCCTGTAAATGAGGGGCACTACTGGTGTGCTTATGGTCTGGCCGCAATGGGTTCTTGACAAGCAGCAGTTAAAAGCTGCTCCTGGGTATTGTGAAGAATCCCGCAGATCCCTCACTAAAACCCTGTCTAGTCAGGTGGTCTGGGGGGCTGACGCTTTCTGATCCCAACTTTGGGTGTGGTGTACTGCGGGAGGATCACCTCGGTGGAGACAGGGTCCAGGGTAGTGAAGAGATTCAGTGGGACTAGACTCATTATTTTTCATCTGAAGGGGATATTCTTACCACTATGCCAGAAGATGTTATGGCTTATTTTCATTTTAATATCTCTCAACCTTCTGCTAAAACTAAGGTGGTAAACCCTAAAGTTGGAACACCCAAACCTATTGTACTAAAAGAAAGAATCCTTAATGGTCCCTGAAAGCAAAGGTCAATATCAAGGGTGCACTACAAGGAATAGTAAATGTGTTGCCCTCTCTAGCACATCTTCCTCTCATAGAGTTAAAACTAGCCGCCCTCTCTGTTGAAAATACTAAGGGTATTAAATCTACCCTTACAAATATAAAAGAAGTGGAAAAATATAACTTTGATAAAGTGAACTACATGTCCCAGAATCCTATCGGGACTGAGAAGAAGAGGAGGGTTTAAGAGGCATGTAGAAGTGGAGGACAGGCAATCCGGCCTAACAGCCTTTGCCAGGGTCAGGCAATTAACAGTAATGGCCTGCACTTGAAATCAATTGCCCCACCTAAGGGGCATAAAAGGCTGCAGAAGGAGGGGGGAGAGAGAAGGAGCTGGAGTAGGAGCTGGAAGGCTGACAGTAGTAGTAGGAGAAGAGCACAAGTCAGGCAGTTCATGAGGAAGTGTGATCACTTAAACAACGCCGGGATGTGGGGAGACCAGATTTCACCTGCAAGTTCTGAGAGGGTCCGGTATTCACAAACCCTGCCTTGCCGTGGCTGCACTGGGAGAGACGTGCTGAGTCAAGGTCTTCCCAGGTGTGCCTAGTGGCTGTAATTGAAGAGCTGTGACTGTGCTGAAGCCAGAGGCTCATTGCAAGAAGCAAGCCGAGGGCGAGGGACAGAGGCGCGAAGAAGACTCCCAGTTGGCGTGGCCGGACCGGTGACACCCATGCTGTAGAGGGGTCTGGGTCCCAAGTGTGCATAGAGCCTTAGTGGAAGAGGAAGGGGTCGGTAAATTGAAGCAGCCCGCAACCGCAGTGTTCCTGGAGCCTGTGAGTGAAGCTTGGCGTTCAGGTTCACTCATAAACCCTTGCCGGTAACTGTCACCAGCTCTATAGGGGCTTCCATAAGAGTAGAATCGAGTACAAACTGTTGTCATTGTGAAAGCTATTCTTTACAATGGAAATGAATCACGCGCACTTCTAGTAAAAGTTATAGTGCTTGCGTCTGAAGAAAAGCCTTTCATTTCCTATTGTGAAGTTTTAAATGTTGACGGAGTGGTCGCATGTCTCCAATAAAAAGGAGAGCGCTTTCTAAAGTACTCTGAAAACTCTGAAGCTGACTTTCATACTTGTTGAAAGATCTTACGGCATCAATGGAAGGTTGCGTATGACGCATTGTGATTCCCAACCGTAGTAGAAAATCTCTCTGTGTTAATACGTGGGAATACAAACCCTTGCAGATACTTAAGGTTGAAGATCTACCTTAAAGAGTGGTCACATATGCCTAAACCTTGAAGACTGAACCTTGTAACACTAAGAACAAATATTCTTTAAATGCAGAAGTTGTTGTATTAATAAGAACAACAATATTACCAAAGCCAAGAGGCAAACCCTTTCTAAAGTGAAGAACAAATATTCTTTAAACGCAGAAGTTGTATTAATAAGAACAATAATATTACCCAAGCCAAGAGGCAAACCCTTTCTAAAGTGAAGAAAATCATGTTTAAATCAATTCACCTAACAGGCGAAGTTGTTAAAGGTCCAGTGTCCTGTGATACAAGTGGGACATTGTTATCCGAATTTGGAAGTGTGGCAATAGAGCTTCAGGGTAGCTACTGGAACCAAGAAGGTGTGTACAAAGCTGGGAAATTGTAGCTTCTGGTAGCTGTTGATTTCGAACCAACCAGGCTTGCCTGACCCCCTCAGCCTCCCAGCCCCCATAAGAGGGACATTGACAACAGCATACAAAGGTGCCCTGATCAACGCTTACTCCTTGTACGCCCATGCCAACCACTTCCACAACCTTATCATCGAATGCAACTTTGATCTCCTGGCGGTTACCGAGTCTTGACGCCACAGCGCAGCAGGACTGGCCCTCTCACTCTGCATTTTACCAGGCTACTCGATCTTTAGAACCAATTGATCTGACAAACCAGGAGGCGGTGTAGCCCTCATCGTTAGAACCTCGCTTGCTATTGGAGTGATCCCTACCCCCACACAGCCAGGTTACAAAATGCTACTTACTAAAGTACTTCTTAACCCATAATCAACCATTCACCCCGGGAGGATAGCTCAGTGGCGACATGCTCGCCCTGGAAGCAAGACAACACGAAGCAACACAGGTTCGATCCCCGGGATTTAAGCGTGTTATAAATATGCAACTAAAACAACAACAAAAAGTAAATTCTGTAACAGCGCCTCGATGCCCCTGCGGTGTGTGAGCGCTTTAAAAATGCAAATAAATAAATAATATGCTACTCATTTACCGCCAGCCCAACTTTCAGAACTAGCCAGATCTGGACTTTCTCTATTCCTCTCCCCTTCATCCAATCGACCACTAAGTTCCTACTTTAAGGCGATTTCAACCTAGGTTTTAAAGACGCCTCAGACTCCAGAGCAAAGGATATCACTAATACACTCACTGCCATGAACTTCGCCCAACACATCTCACACTCCATACCACCGTCATTATCAGCCCTGTACCCCAGTCTGACCACTCTCTTATAGAGTTTGAAATCTAAAACCCCCAAGCCAGGCAGATATGTGAACACCTGGTTCACTGAAGAACTGATCTTACTCCGCCGACTCAAACAAGCTCAGGAACACACTTGGAAAAAAGCCCCGAACACCTCAAATTTAGACGCCTTCAACTCTGCCATCCGGAAAGAGTTGGAAACAACCCTCCTTACCAACTACCTGGTCAACATTGACAAATCATGGTGCTCGACCATCCAATCAGCCCTCTCTAGCAAAATTGACAAACTCGGAGACACAATCTCAGCAAAAAAAAACTTGAGCTCTCGGCCAAACCTACCGCCTCGAGATCTTCACCACCTCAAGCCCATCTCCATCTCCTCCCCAATTCAACTTCCCCTCAGTCACTACGGAAGAAATCTTCCAAACTATCCAACATCTTAAACCCATATAGTCCAATTGTGTGCAGCCACTCTCGCACATACCATAATTGACTTCGTCAAACATCCCCTTTGAGACATGTAGGGACAGTGTTGGAGTCAAAGTAGCCTCGGTTTCCCCTCTGAACAAGTAACCCTCCCGGATCCCTCCGTCCCCACTAACTACCGACCCATTACTACAGTACCCTTCCTCCTTAAAATTCTGGACCGTACAGCCTATTCCCAGATCCAAACCTATATCGAACAACACCACCTACTTGGCTCCAGGCAATCTGGTTTCCGTCCCAAGCACTGCACAGAAACAGCCCTCCTTGGTCTCAAAATTCAACTTGAATCCAACTTGACAGCCTCGGCGATTCAGGCAACATCGCCAACCTGCTCCTCCTCGACCTTTCAGCAGCTTTTGACCTTGCCGATCACGATATCCTCTGCTAATACTCTTATCAAACTTCTACTTTTCCCATGAGGCAGTGCCATGGATCAAATCCTTTTTGAGTGACAGCACCTCCAGGGTTTTTTTTTGGAGATGCCATGCAGATCCCATACCTGTCCTGTGTCACTCACAGGTTGTTGCATCTCCCCTGCCCTATATAACAGCTACACCAAGCTCCTTTTTGCCACCTTGATGTCCTTGGCATTCCTTACAACAACTTTGCCAATAACACCCAAGTCCTTCTCCCTATCTCAGGGAACTATGCCCAGGATGTCGAAACTATCAATCGGGTCTAATAGCATCATTCAGAACTGGATGGCCTCCCACAACTTATGCATCAGTGACGAGAAAACCTAACTTCTCATTGTGGGCTCCCACAACGCCTAAGCTCACTGGAACCCTCCTACTCCTCTTTCTGCATTGAGGGCACCACCATCCAGGTCTCCCAATATGTTAAGCTGCTCAGGGTCTACATTGATGCTGAACTTAACATGTACCGCCAAGTAAATGCACTGGCTTCCGCTACAGCCTACATGGCTAAACTCATCGCCCTGAGCAGAAAATTCCTTTCTCCCTCCAACTGCCCGACTCTCGCACGAGCTATCAAATGCAGCAAACTGGACTTCTGCAATCTGCTTTTCACAGACACTTCTTCAATGAACCTCGCCAAGCTACAATGTTTACAAAACAAGGCTCTAAGAGCGGTGCTATGTTCATTCATCACCCGTTTTATTTTCGCTGCACTTTTTGTCGACAATATTTTGCCGAAAAAAATCTTCAATTATTTTTTTATTTGGGGGGTTCCCCTCCAATCCCCCTCCCCTGTTATTTATTACCTATACACCACCCCACTCTAACCCTTATACCCCCGACCCCATATTTTTCGAAGATTTGTTTCAGCAAACATTTTTCGGCAATAAGTGGCGCGAAAAAAAAAAGGGCGATGAATGAAAATCGTACCCTAAAAGCAGCACTGGGCCTAAAATACTCGGACCACATCTCTGCCATGAGACGAAGGCCAACTGGCCACGTATCAAAGTGAGGATTGAATTTAAAACTTTAGTGATCACTCACCGCTGTTTTCATAAGAACGCCCCCTCCTACCTCACCCAGCACATCTCAGCTAAAACTGCTGTGCACCCTCTCCGCTCTTCTTCCAGCTTCACCCTTCAAACACCCAGATTTAACCTAAAACGAGCTGGAGGTTCCAGCTTCTGCATCACAGCGCCTACCCTGTGGAACTCGCTCCCCACCCACATCGGGAATGAACCTTCACACCTCGTCTTCAGAAAACTCCGGAAAACCTGATTGATCAACAAATGTAACTAACCTGTACCTCTGTTTTGACTTGTTCTTTCAGCATACCTTCATACTAAGTACAAGCGCTGTGATACTTTTTGGGTTTGGGCGTTACACAGATGCATAAATTAAAATATACCAGGAGCTTAATAGGTTCCAGCTTCCCTCAGTTTCGAACCCTGCCCTGCTGCAAATGGACCGGTGTTACTTTTGAGGCATTTGGAGTCTTCTGTTTTGTTCTTGAATTAACGCTCTTTCTGATGGGCACAGGTCTGATATACGAGTGTATGTTGGAGGCCCAGTGCATGCACCTGGCATGTAAATTGGCTGGTATTCAAAAAGGCTTGTCGATGTCCCCAGGAAGCAACAATCTCTGTGGTGTGCCAGAATATTTTGCAGCAAAAAATAATGGTATGCATATTAAATCTGTAACCAAGGACTACTACACATGGAAAGTAATGGGAGTTTATTGGGTGAAAAAAGTAAAATGAATGACCTTTAGCCAGGAAAAGGCAGATACAGCGCATCAGATGTAAATCCTGAATGGATAATTCCCATAGCTAGCCTGAGGCGCATCCATTTTAGAAGCAGCGTTGTGATGAATCCTGCGGATTTACACTGATCCCCAGCCTAAAGTCTCCTCCCATGTGACCAGGGGAAGGCAGCTGATACCTGATCCTGACCCTGCGGGTGGTTCTTCTGAGGGTGGATCACATGGGAGGAGATAGCTGTCAGGGAGGTGATGACTCTGAAAGGGGAGACGCAGTATTCTTCCCTTGCCTGTGAAGAAGAAACCCTAATCCCAGAATTTTTAATGGCCTGCTGTCATTATTCAGAACACTTTTAATTGTGAGGTCTTAAAACATACTGCTGTCAAACATCTTAAGCACAACTTTATTCATCCTTCACATGTAGTTAACCCCTTCAAAACTCATTTGACATCTAATGTTGATGATCATTGTTGTGTGTAGATAGAAATATGCAACAGCAGAATTCAAAACACTATGGTAATCCTTTGGACTTCAATTCCCAGAAAGCGTTAATTATTGGGACGAAGAAGAGGGATAAAGAGTCAATAAAGATCAAGAGTAATGCTAATAGTAACATGAGGTCTAGTTGTTGTCGATTCATTCAACTGCGCGGGATATTTAAATTGGGAAAACACCTGCGAACAAGAGAAGGAGAAAGTGAATGGGAAGTGAGATCAGTTTGCAGAATACGCAGAGCAGGAAGCAGATCCGTGGAGAGTGGCAGACATGCAGGAGTACACCAGGCTGAAGGGGAGGGGTGCTGCCGGACTGCCATTTGCACCCAAGCGTACTGGAGTGGCAGGAGACCGGAAGAAGGTTAACAGGCTCCAGAGATGGGCAGCAAATGTGTTGGCAACTGCAGACAGGTTGTCCACGACGCTGCCAAGTTTGAAAGCAGCACCCATATCGGCGAGGGACCACAAAACCGGCAGAGTACCTGCAAATGGGTTTGACAAGCTGTGGAAGTCAGACCTGAAGTAAAACACTACCGCTACACCAAGCCACGAGTCGAAGATACCGGTGAGTTGGCCCTTTGATAGTGGGGACCCCAGGGCGTTCCGACAGGTGCGTGCACTTAAATAAAAGGTTTGAATTCCGACCAAATAGAATTAAATTAAAGAGGGGACCAAGAGGGCTTATTCTTCTGATAAGAGATGTCAGTTCGGGGAAACATGGAACCCGCATTGCCATAAGCCAAGAGACATTGTAAGGGAAGCAAAGAGACAGAAGTTGTACAATTCTGCATTCTGCCAGCCAGGTTCAGGAGAGTGCTTGTTCCCTGGGGGCCTGTGCAGACCCCAAGCGTGTCTGAGGGGCAGGTAGTGAGACACTGACCTCAACCCTGCATTTCCTGGAGGAACCTCCTCTCAAAGCGACTCTGCCCGGTAAGTTTCGTGGAGAATGTGAGATAAACTCTGGAGCGTGCGTTTGGATGAGAGTGGAGTGGGAGAAAGGCACGTACAGTAAAAGCGACACAGTATTACAAGGACAGGAAAGTGTAAAAGCTGAAAGCAAGAGTGAAGCTGAAGTATAAAAGTTGGAAGGCACAGCTGAAAGCATGTGTAAAGGCTAAAAGCGCAGCTGAAAGCAAAGTGAAGCAGAACGTATCAAAGTGACAGAACAAAGCAGAAACGAGCAAAAGACAGATCGGAGCGGACTCTAAGGAAGACATGGTATCAGAAGCACGACAGACTCAAGGAATGTAGTTCGATGGTTTTTATTGAACTTTGCATAGGTTGGAAAACACCTATTCTATACCTAATTCCTAATGATGGGAGAAAGCTATGACCATCAAAATAAAGAAAACGCTTTCCTAGTCATGTCGTGTTAAAACAAAGATGGCCTATACTGAAAAAAGCTATTGCCAAACCTTACTCTATATAACAAAAGGGTGTGCGATGATGACGTGTATAACAAAAACAGTGTATAGCAAAAAGGAAAAGGTTCATGGGGTTCGGTAGTTCGGTACTGCTGAACAGTAGCTTCCCCTTCCCCACGTTTCAGCACGGGGCAAGGTGGAACAGGAGTCGACCTTGGAGTACCCTCGAAGCTCGAGGCACATGGAAGCAGTCCTTTTATGCAAGGCAGGATCTTCCCAAACAAAGTCTGTCAATGTTGATCAAGAATCTCTCCACTGGGAAATAGCCTGCTGAACAGTTCACATGCTTTAACATTTCAAACCGCCAGGCTCAGACCTTACTCTTTCCCTTTTGACTTGGACTTCCCTCAGCTGGGCTCACTCCATGTACTTTCTCATAAATGTCTCACAAGTAAAGGCTCCCCACGATCGGGCATAATGGTCAACAACATCTTAATGATCAACAAGTTCAAAGCCTTTCGATTGTGCAAAGGGGTTTTGCTGTGACCTTTGCATGACCACTTTGATTTTAGCTCATTCAGTTCTGCACTATCGCTTTTACTGAAAGACGCCCCATCAGAGACCTTTGACTGGGCACCCCAGTTGCCGGACGACTCTGCAGTAGCTTATCCTTGAGTCGCTTTCTGTATCTCGGAAACTCCCTCTTTTGCCGCTTAGCCTTCACTCGAATCTCTGATAGCAATAGAAGTGTCTTCCTCACCTGAGTCTTCACAGCTGGAGGGACTAGGTGATTCTTCCTTTGGTGTTGGTGTTGCTTTCTTTCTTGATGAACATCTGTCCTCGTAGAGGTAGGGTCGTTCTCGGGGAGAAGCCACTATGCCAGCTGACCACCCAGCAACGGCACGAGACTCCCTCCCGAAAATGCCAATTGAAGGGAAAAAGCTCAAAGCGTACAAAACTCTTTCGTCCAATGTTTTTCATGGTCCAATGTTTTTCTTCTTGGACGACACAGTCGCAGATATTCCAGTAAGAATGGTAGACCAGAAAAGGGATGGGATGGTAAAGGGTAAACCTCCCGAGGTAGATCAAGTAGATGTAAGCTGGTGTGGATATTGCAAGGGCAGTACTGTGTAAGCCATAACTAAATGAGGAATCCAGAGAGGATATTTAGATGAGGGGAAAGGTACAGCAGGAACAGACAGGAGGATTCCAAGTAAGGGCTGGACAACTGAACAGGACCAAAAACGAAAACAAACAGCAAGCAGAGTGAGACCAGCAACAATAACACAGCAGGGGGCAGCCAGTAAGAATGGAAAACGAGGGGGCAGAGAGGAACAAGGAATGAGGCAGGATCGTGCAGCGAAAACTGCAGAGGCAAAGGAAGTTTGCAAGAGAGCGAGCTGGAGTTCAGCGTTTTACCCTAAAGGAGAAAGGCACAGGGTTACAACGCACCGCGTGGAAGCCACAGTTGGAATAAATGGTGAAGCTGCGGCCGCCATTTTGAGAAAGGCTAGACCGGCAAAAGCATTCCATGCAAAAACATGGTGGCACAATAATGGCGCCCCTTCGTCTCCACAGGTGATCCTCCCACATTCGTCCATCCCCAGGGACTGAATCCAAAAGCAATGGCCGTGTCCTGGCCACCTGGATGACAGATCCCACAGGACTAAGTGGTGAGACACCCTTCGGTTTCTCACAGGCGAGAAAGTCGAGAAAAGCACAAGGGTGCGAGTGAACCGTAACGGGAGAAGAGAGGGGCAGAAGAAGAGTCAAGGAAAGGTGCCAGTGGCACTATAAAAAAGGAAACAGAAACGAGGGTGCAAGGTAGCACAAGAGTAAAGGACAGGTACCAGGGGCACAACAAGAAAAGCAGAAATAAAAAGTGCAAGTGTGCACAGAGAGGAAAGAAGAAGTAAAGGGATGCAGGAAGCATCTGAAGTGAAAGGAAGAAAACCTAGAAGGGATCATCACGAGTTTGGCGGTAACGCTATTACCGCTGCTATTACCGCTGCATTTAAGAGTCTGCCAAATCACAGGTTTGGCAGGATTTTCCCCCAGCTCTGAGCTGGGGGTAAATCCGCTGCGAATTTACCGATTTTCAGTGCAATTAATGCGCAGTAATACCGCCGGCGGTAGTCGTGCCGAAAATTCCCCATTGGGCTCAATGGGGAATGGGGAATTCCCGAATGTGACCAATGGGGAATGTGGAATTCCTGTTCTGCCGATTTGTGGTTCGGCGCTAATAGCGCTGGGGGTTTGGCCGTAACGCTTTTAGCACGGGCGGTATCCCGGCGGGAATACTGCCGGGATACCGCTCAACTCGTGATGAGACCCATAGAGGGGCTAACGGTCAGAGTGGTCGCGCTCAATAAAATCAAAGAGCCTGGCATTTTCAAAAGACTCTAATTTTACCCCATTAAAGTATGGTGTATGGAAAATATTGTCAATAAGGAAAATGTACATCCTGACCAGCTGAATTTGTGTTTTGAATTAGAGGGGCGTAAACCTGGTGAAAGGCACCCTGTGACATCAAGAAGGAACTGTGGTATGTTTTGTGTTTGACAGCTGGAAGAGGCCTAAGCTTGGGAAAGGGAACCCTAAGAGGCCAAACTAAGTTTAAGACTTGTTAACTCTCTTTATAGTGTTGAAAGGATTGAGGCGTGGGGAAGGGAACCCCGAGAGGCTTACAAAAGGAACAGTGTTACATGTTTTTCCATGGTGTTTTGAAACTTGAATAAGCTGAAGCTTGGGGAAGGGAACCCCCAAGGAACTCAAAGACACTGAAGGTAGTTTGAATAACTACAATGGCCCTGTGGAGAAGGTTTTTACGAACAGCCTTGTTGATTGAACTAATTTGTGTGACATTAACCAAACAGCATCTGGTGAGAAGACCACCTGAAACCAACTTTGGTTTCCCACTTTTGTTGAACCGCTATTTCCTTTTTAAAATACTTTCCTATCACATTTTTTTACAGAGTGAGGTCAAGCATAGGATTAGACACAGACCTACCTTTATTTTAGACTATTGGACAACGACGGCCATCAGTAACATCAGTTAAGGGAATTGCTCCTTTAGAGTTGGAGCCAGGCAGGCATTACACCAACCCAGGGAACTTAGTAAATAATGGTTTTCAAACAAACCCTTTTGAGTCTGTGTCTCTCTTGATACCATGCCTGTCACAGAGGTTGACGGAAGAAGCTTGAACCAAAACCCTCATATATGGGATGTCGGTATGGGGGGAAATTGGTGCAAGTGTTAACGGAAGTCAACAAGTTTGTGCTCCTCAGGGTTGCAATTGAGAAAACATTTACGAGAAAAGTGAATGTTGCAGAGAGACCTGATAAGAGCATCAGGTAGTGAAAACTTTTTGACACTTGGCAGGATAGTACACCAGCAGATCTGTGTGAGTCAAAAGGGGGATATTCCTGGCAGGAGAGTAAACCAGGATATCCAGAGTTTTCAGTTGAACCTTCCTGGGAAAGAGATACATGGCAGGAGAGTACCCATGGGGATCTGTGTGTGCCAAAGGGGATATTCCTGGCAGAGATGAATACCAGGAAATTGAATGTTGTGTTCAAAAGGAAATTCAAGGTTTTGTTGAAAAGTAACTTTTATTTTAAGAAGCCTTTGTTAAAACAGAAAATATTTCCTTTGGCCAACAAAAGACTGTTTTCCCAATATATTTCAAACCATATTTTAAAAAGGACAGTTGTCTTGTCATCTTAAGGAAGAATACCCAGGAAAGAGACCTTCTTATTAGCCTTAATGGAACTTTGGTGAAACAGAGTATTTCAAATGCCTTTTTCCTGAAACCGTTCAGGGCAAGGGAAATGCAATCCTGAAGACAAGGGTTTTGTATATAATGTTTTGCACAACTTGGATGAAGTGACTATAGAAATTATATTGTACCTTTTGATTTTGAATGTTGGTGCGAGGGCCAGATGCATTTTGGACACAAGGTCCACTTACTTTAGTTTTGTTTTCATTTGTAGGGACATTCTCCTTTGGTTAGGGCAAGATGGGTCTTTTTCCAAACCCTGTTTATTTTAATTAAAATGGCGAATATTGAGAACACTTCAACTCTGTGTCCACCTCTCGTTGCTGACCCCTCACAGTGGGCTATGCTTCACTTCAAAGTGGTCGAGGCGGTGGCAGATGAAGACAGCGCACATTTAAACAAGAGTTGCCATGTGCTCGAACCACATATAACATAGGGCAACTACATAAGGTAAGCCTTTGGATAAAAATAACAATTTTATACTATTTTGAATGGATATATTTATAGACTCAGGCACAGATCACATTTTGGAGTATTTAACTCCCTATTCTTTTTACATTGAGAACAACATGATTTCTAGGGAGTAAATCCTCTATTCCCATTCCCAATGCAAGGTGGTATTGCGGAATGTGTTGCACCTAGTAATTCATGTAAATTAAAATATATATATTTTTACCTAGAGTTCCTCTCGACATCAAAGCAGTGATTTTATTTTAGCTCCTTCCTGTGGTGTTGTTCTCGTGTACCACTGATGCAAATATATTAGTGGCTGGAAAAAGGAAGACTGTCTCCTACTAGTTAGGGGATTGAACGTGGTGGGTAAGTGACTCTTACAGCTGGGGTGGTCCGCTTCACTGGGAAGCACACAATGGATTCAATGCACCAGGCAATGAAGGAAATTTCTCTGCCTTAACGATGGGCCAGGGTGGCGTTCTCCAGCCGCCTACGGATGTTATTTTTATTAGCACCCTGGAGGAGGCTCTGGCTACCTGCCAGCCAATCAGGGAGCTCTGTAAGGGATCTTGACCTCATGGTACATCCCCCGTTCTGAGCCACCACAGAAGCGGGTGGCCGTCATCTTCCCTGCCGGGACAGCAGGTAAGTGTGCACTGTGCTCACCCGTGCCCATCCCCTCCACCCCCAATTTCCACATCCCCTGCCACTGCCCTACTTACCTGCCACTCCCTTATCCCTTTGTGGCGCTAGGAACCCTTGCTGTGCCCAGCGTATCCCCTTTGTGTCAATGGCCTCCATTGAAAGGGAGAAGGGACCACGTCTAGGTCACTGTTTCAAACTATCAGCATCCCGATATAACATGCCGGGATGCTAAGAGCAATAAACCCCTCCAAGTGTGGACATTACTGGGTCTGGTAATGCTCTGGCACTAACGAAGGCCATGGGGCATAACTGACCTGGTTATACCCCTGTCTGTCTGATTTTTATTTTTGGGATTAATTATTTTGAACAGCAGATTCAAGGCAATCGTAATATCCAAGACAAAGCCATTCTGGAGTTTCATACTTTATGCTGTATTACCTTCTATAAACAGATTCTGGGAAGAGCAGCATTAGGGTAACATGGGCGTATTTCAGGGCGATAGGTGGAGGGAAAGGGGAGGTTGTAAAATTGTGGTCACGTGAAAGTGAGAGTCGGGCTGGGTACAGTAATTTAATAGCTGAAATGGTTGGTTGAGCACAACATGTCTCCGTTGGCAACCAAATGTTCAACCTTTCCAAGCGCAGAGAATACTGTGTGTCGGGATGCCCTGTTCCTGCTGAAAGTCTCTGCCAGGGGCATACCACCATGCCACCTTGGTGACGGCTGCCAGCCTTTCCTTCAGATCTGATCAAATCAAAAACAGCAAATCATCAAACTGGGGAGTTTTAGGGAAAGGCAAACAAAATAATACAGCTACCTTTTCATATCAGAGATGGTGTGGTGAGCCAGGGGCTGGGTTGGGGTTTGGGGGGTGCCATGACCAGAGGGCCTCAGGTCAGCGTCCATTATTGATTTTAAGGAACTTATTTGTAATATATTTCTGAAATGTCTTCCGGGGTTGTGAATTTCACTAATGAATAAATTCAGTTGGAAGAACTGTTTGTTTCCAGATTGCCAACCTCTTACCTATGTGGACCACACGTTATCTTTAGGGCAATTGATGGCACCTGTGTGATTGTGTGCAATTAAACTTTGGAAGGGCGCCCATCATTGACACATCATGGAAACGGCTTTGCAGGGGCTCTTGCAACCAGCATAGATATATCCGTGGTGGTAAAGCAAGATCACTCATCCATCCTGGGGGCAAATGAGCCAGAGGGCCATTGGCACAGTCAGCAGTTACTTATTGGTTAATGGCACAGCAATTTTATAGCTGTCGTTTGCGTGACCTATCAGTGCTGTGTGCCTATGTCCTATAGTGCAGTCGCTGCACCTCTCAGGTATTCGATTGACCAGAGTCTGGGCAAATGGTGCTGTGGATTTGTATTGCCGCCCTGCATGTTGTGACAAGCAAATAAGTGTCACAGGTGTGCCTCGAGCCGGTGCTGCAGCTAGAGTGCACTAAGGTAGGCTGTGAGTTGGGTAGTGTATGCAGGGACCAGTTCATGTGGGTTGGGATGCTGGTATTGGGTTCCTTGCATCTCCTGAGTGGAACGCGATAACAGTCTTACAGAGCCCAGCCTCCGTGCCAATGTGAGCATAGGCCTTACTTAGATGTAGGTCTTCTGTAGGTTGATTACCAAGTGGTGGGGTCTACCATATACACAGGTTCCAGAGCGTCATGGAAGGTGAGCATCTCTGTGCAACAGCATAACTTGCTTGGTACATTTCCCTTTTGTTGTCTGCCCTGTATAGAAGTCCCTCATCCTTTCCAAAACACATCTTGCCCAAACTCAAAATGGACTTTCTCTCACACCCTCAAGCCTACGCTCGTCCCTGTCATTCATAACACCATCTCACTCACACGGACTAATACTCTGTTACTCTATCTTACTTTTCATCATTTTGGTTGTTGTTGGCTCTGCAGCGCATTATCTACTCTAATCCTAGTCATTCGTAGCCGTGTGCTGTCCCACATCATGCCCTACCTCACACTACTCCCTTTCAGCCCGATCCCAGTACAATGCATCCTTTACTCTCCCTGCTGTTAATGCTCCCTCGCCCTACCGCTTTTTCACCCCTTCCATTCCCTCTTCATCCCTCTTGTATATTCCACTCACTGCTCTTTACGCCACAGCCCTTTGGCCACCCAATCCCCGAAAAAGGACAGCTGGCTGACTAACACAACCGAACCTCAACTTCACACCGCCCAGTCTCTCCGTCAACCCTCCCTCCTCTCTACCCACGGCTCTTACATTCAGACTATGGAAAGCCCAACCTATCGGAAAAAAATCTAATTTCTTAACAATCATTTGGATGCTCACAAGCCCCCCACCCTGCCACTATGGTACAATCATGGGTATTTCTGAAACCTGGATCACCCCTCAAGTCTCTGCTACCCCTGCTGTCCTCCACGCTAACTCTGCAACCTTACTGCACTCCTGCTCATCCATAAAAGTAGTACTAGGACGGCCTGGCTTAATGATCCATACTTTTGCCTCCTTTCTCCTCTGCCTTTCTACTGCTCTCCTACGAGTACAAACCCCCCTCACTAGCCTCCTGATCTACTCAACCCTTTCTCTGACCTTGACCTCCCCTTGACTCTGTTGTGCTCCTGGGCGTCTTCACCCCCAATATCTCCTTCAACTGTCAACTTGAAGTAGACCAGCTCCTCTTCGCCCCCTAAGTAACCACCTCTCACAGTTTACTTAATCACTGCGAAGGTAAGTCTCTCGACCTGGTCTGCCTCTTCTCCTCACTTTCCTCTGCTAATCTCAACATTGACCCCTCTATCCTCTAATTAGCATTCTTGCTACCCCCGCCACATCTTCTACCTCAAAGCATAGATTGAAGCCAGACTCCACAGGTGCCTGCCTAGCCAAAGTTTGGTCCAGCCTTGCAACATCTTTAAACAAAACCAAAACATTTCCCACAGCCCTTGAATCATGTCAAATGTTTCCGACATTGAGGTAGAGTAAAGGGTTACTAAACAAGAAGGCATTGCGGGGGGGGGGGGGGTTCTCCAATAAAAGTACCTTAAATTGGGACCCACAGTATGCATTTCAAGCACATTCACCAGTAAGGCACTCATCAATGCACCTTACAGAGCAATAACTACATCAGACAGTGCTTGCAAAAGTGGAAGGATTGAGTCATGCAGAATTGGAATTGGCATTGTTCATCAGCAGGCACGAGATCGGCAATAAGGACTACAGGCAAGACATTAGCAATCCTGGCAGAGCGATGCAATTTCACTAATGACCAGGAAGCCGAGGTTTGCTATAACAATCATTTGGTACGGGATGAACCATAATGAATCTTAAACTGGATTATCAATAAAGGCCAACATAATGCTCTTTAGTAGGATGTACAATATTTACCAATCCGACAGCTCAGACATTGTATTGCTCATGTATCCCTCCCACCCCTATATCCTACACTGAGGTGCTGCAACATGTAACTCATGAACCCTCCCTATTGATTGCGCTGGCTAGGGCTGATGGGAGTTGTAGTCCAAAACACCTGGCGAGCCAAAGGTTGCAGGCGCCTCTCTTACACCCATATAGCCCCACCCTCCACAGCAGGCTCAACATGCACATTTCCACATGCTAGCCATCCAAACACCCACACATACAGTGGAGCTCGACCACCCTTGCCCCACACTTTCCTGTGCCCTCTATTATCTCCCACACTCTTCTTCGGAATTACCCAATTTGATGGTTTGAAATCGAACGAATGGTACATTTGACCGATTTCGGCCAGTACCATTCGATCGATTTTAAAAGAAATACCGAACATCTGGAGCAGGTGTTGCGGGGGTGACCCCGCTCTCCATGTTCAGTATTCTTGCCCTTGGGGAGGGTTGCGGGGGTGTCACCCGCTTCCGCAACATTGAATGCAGGGTCCCAAAAAAAAAATAACCTGCGGCGTTGGTTTTGACCTGACATTGCAAGAGTGCAGGGGAAGAGGCGGCGAGCAAGCAGGTAAATGGGGGGGCGGGGTTTAAGGCACATTCGGGTTTGTTTGGCAGAAGTGTAAAAAGGTTTGCAGCGAAATTGACTACGGTCAATTCCGCCGCAAATTCGTACACTAGTTTCAAACAACCTAAATCCTCTTCTTCCACTTCCCATTACTGCCTTCATACTGTATAACTCTCAACAAGAAATCCTGAATGACATTCCTTCTGCTTTCTTCAAGTCCTTGCATTGGTTTGCTTTGCCCCCTGCCTAGCCAGCCTAACACCATCCTTAATGTTCCTGCACATTCTCTTCACTTTAGCTCCTTCTCCCTTGCTGTTCCCCACCCCTGAAATGCACTTCCCGCCAGGTCAGAAACAATACTATCGCCAACTCCTTCATATCTACACTGAAATGTCACCTCATATGCGTAGTGTGAGCACCGATCCCTACCCTACCTGCCACGGTGCTATATCCCTACTTCACTTTAGTCTGTGTACATTCGTAGTCCTTTTAGGCTACTGGATGTCACGTGTCTTGTCCTGTGCCGGATTTAGCTTCACTATATTTCTGTACATCACTCTATTAATCACTCCTGATCATTCATTCACGTAATTCAGGATTGTTTATACACTCCTGGTTGTGTTGTATGTTTCTGGTTGGAAACACACTGTCCCTTTTAATAAATATAAATACACACCAAAATACTCAGTATCTCGCACAGTAATTTCTTTCCCAGCAGTCCAGCTCGAACTGCCAAGCCATGTGCCCTCTTCACAGTAATGTGAACATTGCCAGGCATGTTTCCCCCTTATTGAACCTCATCCAAGAAGTGCAGCTTGGTCAAAGCCAACGAGGGCCAATGTCTGGACACAACCTTGTGATTTGGCACAAAACAAAGCATAGTAACCCAACCTAACATTAAACACATCCTTAAGTTACAGAGACTGACGAGACCCTCAACGTTTTGGATGGCCTGGCTTAAATGAATCCTAAGCACGGCAATGCTCTGGGCAGCCTCCTCCTCCTTGCCTAATCTTCGCCATTACTGAATCAGTTTCTGTCTCAGCAACACGAGGTGCAAGTTTGCTGTTTATACACTGTGTCTCTCAGGTCTGTCCTTGTGTCAGTTCAATAAAGCCACAAAAACATTTCCAACCCACAAAACCATCTCTGTCGCCTTCCTGTCCTAAGCTTTTTTTCTCATCATCAAGTCTTTATTCTGCATCGGTCATAGGCATCAATATCATATAAACAACAATTATTCCCAAATTCATAACATTTTAAAGATACATATCCATTAAAACTGGAACATACAGTATTCAGAATATAAAAGTCCAAACAACCCAAACTAAAAGAGCCTGCTGAAACATCACGTAATCAATTAAATATGCTCCTCATTAATAAAACGTGCTCTACACAGCCCTGCCCTATGTATACATTTGGCAGTGAAATCGACTGCATTCAGTTCATTTGTAGTCCTACAGTATATAGATGCATCGGCTAAATGGCATATAACAGCTAAATGAAATAATGGTTTTAGGTACTTGCATCGCAATACCTTATGGACCAGAATGAGAGTAAAAAATGCTCCGGCGTTTCAGTTGCACAGCCAAAAGCTGAGCAGCTATTTGAGTTTTAGTGTAGCTTGCCACTGGAAGGATATTGGCAGTTGATTTCATATACAGAGATGTCGCAACAGATGGTTGAATGATATCGAAGTACTTTTCAAAGCCAAAAGTTATTTTAATCGCCAAGTACTCCAGGCCAAATCTTAGGCCATTGCACGATTCTACCAGCCGTCGCTTAGATCGCATCAGAGTAGCACATTTACCATATACCAATACTAGTGCCATTAATAGATGCTGGGGTTAGCCAGAAATTGCTCAATTCCAATTCCCAAGGAGGGGTTTCACATGCCTCACCGATGGCACTGACCTTCCTCATTCCAGACTAATTGCATACAATAATACTTCCTTACAAGTCCCGGCGATGTCAATATTCTCATCCAAAACAGGAGTGGTCTTAACTCTATTGTGTCACCAATTGGGAGGAGGTTGGTCTCTTAAGCTTACAAATGCATTTGGAGAGTTATTTGGGAATAATAGCAGGTTTTGTTAAATTAATATCTGCTCCATAAGTAGCTGAGGCCTTGGCTTGCGATCTATAAATCTCTAGAACCGGTGAGCTAGCTCCCCCACAATGGCCTTTTATGAAAGCTTTTCACCGGCTGCCATGTTTCTCTAGGGCGGCACAGGCTTTACACAACTGAGTAGACGATTGTCGACTCTCGGAGAATCTTGCTCCCAAATAGTCGTAGTATTCTACTTGCTCCAAGATATTATCGTTCACAGTAACATACATTTTCTGAGCGTTACAAAGTGTTGGCATGAACACCATATATTTTGTCTTTGTAGTGCTCGCCACAAAACTATTCATTAATGTCTTTAGGCCCATGGGGGAAGTGGCCAGAGTAACTGCAACATCTGCAAAAAACAATGGAGGAACTCATTCCCTAATATAGGCTGATCCAAGCAATTAAAAGTTAAATCTACTATTATTTTAATATATGTACAAAACGGTAGTGTAGCAAGGACACAGCCCTGTCTTGCTCCTTTGGCCACATCAAAGACCTCTGTACAGGGGTCGAAATTAAGATTGGATAAGCAGGAGCTAAAAGCAGCTCCTGGGTATTGTGAGGAAGGCATGGTATCAAAGGTTAGACTCAACCACAGGTGTGCAAGTATCGAAACCTTTATTTGTGTCCAAAAAGGGTTAGAGACTTCCTATCTTGCCCTGAATCTAAATTGGGAGTAATCCAAATCATAAACAAAACAAACAGTCCTAGTTAGTCTAGTTAAAAGGAAAAGCTATGAACCTAATGCCTGCCCTAAGCCTAATACGAAAGGTGCAAGGGAAATGTATTACAAATGAAAGGTGTGGAGTGTTCAACAAAAGAATCAGGATGGCAAGTGTTCAACAGAAGAATTATGATGGCCAATATTCGTGGAAAGGTCAGCCCCCTTTCCCACGATTTCAACCTGACCAAAGTGAATCTCTAGGATATCAGAGATAGGCCCATCCAGCTTCCTGTAGCAAGACACACTCTGGCTTGTTGGGAAAGTTCACTGGTTCAGCTAGCCTCACACCAATCTGGTAAAGTCTTAGAAACACAAAGGACTCTCAACAAAACATCTCTCGTCAAAACAGTGGCCTCCTCTGCCCGTGAAACAAAAGTTCACTTTACTTGTCAAAATACACTTCTCTTACCTTTCACCTTGGGCTTTTCCTTCTCCAGGTTTATATTGTCAAAATCTTTTCGAAACGGCATGGCATTTGATTTCAACCATACCTGACCACTTTGACTTTCACGCTCTTTCCCAGTGTCTGCTGGTACTTGTAGTTTCTTTTGTCACTTGTAAGTTCAATATTCGCCTTATATCGCTTCACAGAGCATGCCCTATTGTAAGCTCAAAGACAAACGGCAGCTTTTTTCTACCTGTGCTCCTAGCTGGTCCTGACTGTTACTAGCGCCTTGAGTTGCTTAAATCACCAGCTAGTGGAAGCATTCATTCATGGATCAGAAAATCTCCAGCATAGCCCCGATCCCATCTGGAGAAGGTTCTTCCTGTCTTAGGAAGTCAACAGTGTGTCAGACGTAGATGTGTGGGCGGCCAACGGAAACCTGGTATTGTACAGTAGGAACAAGAAATAAACAGTATTCGTGGAGTCCAGGGAACCTGCTGACTCTCCACGTTAGCCATTGTCGCATGGGAAGGGTTTGTTCAGGCGTCCTGATGCTCTTTCAACAGCCAAGAAACCGGCTCCATGGGAAACCTCTCCGCACGGCATGTTTCCCTCCTGTGGATACCATTGCCTCGATGAATTGCTGCCCATATCCACTAGCCCATATCCTGCAGGGTTCGAAATTAAGATTAGATGAGCAGAAGCTAAAGTAAGCTGCTCGCTTTCAGGCATCACACTGTAGGCAGAAGCTACCGCAGGGGAACCAGGAGCTGCCAGAAAATTCTACTTCACTTTTTGCCCATTATGTGTGATCCATTATGTTTAAATGTATATTAGCTGTATCCTAATTCTTCTTTATTAACATACTCCAATACTCAGTCAATGTCACGTGTACATGTTTATAAGGCACCAGCTGGTAGACGGGCCAAAAGTAGCTCCTGGTATCTATTAGTTTTAAGCTAACCAGGCTCTCCTGGGCTAGGAGCAAGAGCTAAATAGTTCCCAGAAATGTCCATCCCTGTCCTTCATGACCAGTTAAACCAATCTGTTTCATTTAGTTATAGTCTTTTTTTGTGTGTGTGTGTGTTTTTTTTTTCTTTTGGTCTAGCATTCCTAAACTCATAATCGTTGTGAGGACGAAACTACAAGTTCCAGCATGCATGGAAAAAAAGTGAGAACTGACCTGAGATGCCACTCGCCATGTTTGTATCCTAGATTGCACTCCTATAATGCGAGTGCAACAGCTATAACTGTACCCTGCTTTGGAGAGTTAAAATGCTAAATTAAAAACGACTGGAAGATGTCATTAAAGAAACATCTGTACTCTGCATCGCCTCCTTCCTCCTGGGTAGAACCAAAACCACCATCGTGGGCCCTTACAAATCCAAGCCTCGTTCACTAACCTGCAGAGTACCACAGGGATCCAACCTCTCACCTCTTCTATTCAACATCTAGATGACACCCCTACTAGACGTCGTCTACTGATCGGACATCCCCTATCTATAAACTTAGGCGCAATCCGTCAACAAATGCTCCAGATATTAAAACATAAAACATGCCTCGCAAACAGCCCTACAGACAAGGGGTGCATCGGCCTCTTCTCCCTAAAAATAGGCAAATACGCCCAAAAAATTAAAATAGGGCGTACAGATACCCCCAACAAAACAATAGGAAACAGACGCATAGAACCCTGTTACCCTGCTTCCACCCACACAGCTCCATGGATATGTTTGGACCAGTGGTGCAAGTAGTAGCACTGGAAGAAACGACTATTTATGGCTGCCTGATCTGAAGACGCAAACCTGTATCTTCTAAAATGCATAAATAACTAGGTGCCACGAAAACATTAATCATTAAACCTTTCCGTTTTCTAGTTCAAACATTTTTTCACTCCCTTATAAAATACTCTCATTGGGAATTTGACTTACATTTTAACTCCCTAAAACATAATTTTACTCCCAACTTTAAAAAATAGGTAGTCAAGTAGTCCACTTCGAAATCTTATGTGGAACACTGCTTGCACATGTGGATGCATGGACGACAGTGGCACAACCCTACCAAAAGAGAACTGATGCACTGCAATCCAACAGCATCCAAGGCCGCCACAATCCCTTGGGCCCCGCAGCCAGAGCCATCTACTAAGCTAAGGAATCTCGGAGCCACCAATGGACAGCGCCTTCACACTTGACCCGCAGATCAGACCCAGCGTCAGAAGCCGCTTCTCCCAGCTAATTACACTACATAGATCGTACTTAAATTCACCCACAGAACCATGGCCATCATTTGTCTCATGCTATCTCAACTAGAGCATGCAAACAGCCTCTATTTTGAACTCTTGGTTGATTTAACGAGAAAACGTCAAATGGCCAAAGGACAGCAGCAGGACTACTTCTCAGAATGAAGCATTTCGAACATATCACGCCAGCCATACGTATCCTCGACTGGCTGCTTGCCGAAGTGGAATCATTTCAAGACCTTGGCCATCACCGATCACTCATAGCATAGAATGGGTCTCCACTCCAGAAGGTCCAGTAGCGCGGCACGAGTCCTAGTCCCTAACTTCGTTCTCCTTTCAGGCATGAAACCCTAAACATCTCCACCTGGAAGTAAACCTCCTGACCTTTAGGAAACCACTCAAGACTTGCCTCTACAACCAACCAACTGTAGCGGAAAACACTTGCCCTCCCATCCCGATACCACAATGGATAAATATGGACATGGGGGCCAGCACGCTGCACAAACATATCATATTGTCAGAATAACCTCCTTTTTTCCTCCCGTTAGCGAAAGGATTGCACCGCTAGCTCCTCGTTGCTTAATATTAATAGGTGCGAATTAGGATGACATCTAAATACATTTATCCCTAATCCTCTTGAAATCTTTGGTTACTGTGAATCAGGTGACCCAAACATCTCTACTTCTATTCGTGGGGATGCCCTGTCCATTTGTGTACCCTCGTCTCTGTCGTTTTGTGCCTGACTCTAAGCCTCGTCCCTTCACCCACCCCTCTCAACCTTCACTCAATACTAAAATATTGCAGCCTTAAGACCACCCTCGAGGTCTAGTGCTCTTAACAGACTTCTATCAACAACAACTTTCAATCGATGCCTCGCAACCCAGCGGCTACCCTTATCATGCGCCTCTCTTGCATCTAAGGCAGTGATATTCACACCTTTTCTTACCGATCCTCCCCTGCAATATTGTTTCTGGGCCCCCACTTTAAGGGGTTGCCCCCTATTGAAGTCTGTCTCCCCCCGTGGACATCTTTCGCCCCCCCCCAGGATCCAGCCCCCAAGTTTGCAGACCACTGATCTAAGGCATATAGGTGGAAATCCACAGGGAACATGGATGTTTTCCAGCAAAGGGATGGATGTTTTCCAGCAAAGGGATCGCTCTCCTTGCCATCGGATGTCACTCTGAACCCTCAGGGGGAATACACCGATAATTGAAAGCTACCCATCTAAAATGGTATGTTGTGGTTGCCTGCGTATCGCTTTTTCACCCCCTCCCCCCTCTGCGCTGTCCCTGTAGAGCAGGATTGCAGGGGGTGTAGAGTGGAAGCACGAGGGCGTCTATATATGACATAAAGAATAACAATGTTCCTCTCCCCACAGCAACCCAAAAAGGACCAAAAAACATGTATGCCAGAGACAATTCTGTCCCCTCTCCCAAGGTCCCTGCAGTGGCATCTTAGCAGTGGATTATGGCTTACAGAGGAAGGGGGAATACAGCATTTAGGCAGCGGAAGTAGAGCTAATGGCCTTCCTCTAGAAGCCACACACAAGAGCCTGATTTCTGATGTTACAAACCTGCTGGTCTCTCTCTCTGTCTCTTTCTCAATGCCTCTGTCAGTCAAATGGAAAAAGGGCTCAATTTGTGTATCGTTCGAAAAGCGTTTCACTGCCAAGAATTGAATTGCTTTGACAATTTATTACATTTTCATTTGAACCAAGAGCCTATTAGTTAATGTTTCAACGACAATGGCACCCCGAGATGTGCTGTGTGTGGGCATTTGGTTAATTGTTAGCTCGCTCTGCTCTGCAAACCGTGCTTGGGAAGGTTGTTTTGAATCCGGTAATTTGCCTTCTATGAAGGGCACTTTGCAGAAGTCCACTGCTCAAAAGTTACTTTCATTTCGAAGCTAAAATTAACTTGTTTCAGGAAGGGGGCGTGGCCTAGTCTGAAGCTACTTTCTTATAGGACTAGAAGACCTGGTTTCTAATCATGGCTTCTCCACTTGACCCCATTGTGTGATCTTGGCAAAAATTACTTTATCCGCCTGTGAATTGCTTTCTATAGCTGTCAAAATTTGGAGCTATACTATCATTGGAGATCGAAATAAGGATTTGTTGCGCAGAAGCATAAAGCAGCTCTTAGGATTCTGGCATCCCCCCAGTAAGGAGAAACTACCTCTGGGACATGGGGGAGCAAGTACACATCGAGTTGCAAATCTTAACTTCCACATGGGAGGCAAACTGTACATTTATGTCTATTCTATATGACCCATTCTGGTTTACATTCACAACGCCCTCCCAAAGACTGAGGCATGGCACGTAGATCTGTTTCTATAGCACGAGTTAGCCTGGGCACTGGAAAGTATCTCCTCGCAGTGGTTGGTGAGAAGCTATCCAGGCTCTTCTAATCTACAAGCAGGAGAGAAATAGCTCCCAGCAATTTTGAAACCTGTTAATGCTCGCTTTTTTGCCTGTATACAATTGCAAGGAATGAGTAGTTATAGCGGCTGTAATGCTCTATTAGGGGTGAGCTGTAGATTAGCGGCTGACTACAGATTCCGGAGGCAAGCTTTTCACTTGCCCAGATTGTGTGATCCTGGGCAAATGGCTGCACTCCCCAGCAGACCCGAGACTGGACGATCTGCTCCACCCTTCTCCTACCCATATTGCCTGAAGATTCCTGGCTGCCAAAATGCCCCCCTCCCCGTTTCTAGCTGACTGCTCTTTTGTATCTCTGCTTCTCTCACTGTGTACTGCCCCCTATGACTTGTAAAGCGCTCTGTTGCAACCCGAAGCTAGTTGCTTGCCCAATAAATACCCTAATCATAAATTCACTTCCTTGGGCTTTGTTTCCAATAAGAGTCAAAATTGTGGTGCTTAGAAGTGGACTGAATGCCAGTTGATAGCACTATTAAAATAACTGGTTCTGGGGTGTCCTTTTGTCATGAATTATACACACTTCAGGAGGCTTGTGTTTCTCCAGCATGGGCTCTGGCATGGATTCACATTCTCATGAATATTCCCCGTCGTCAGAAAAGAAAAGCATTATTGCTTTAAAAGCTTGAATACTGCCTTACGCCTGATATCCAATCACTGAGGACAGGGTCACACTGCACCCATCCAATGACCGTTGTCTCCCTGAGTCCCACCCCTGGCGGCCATCACATGTTTCGAGTTTTGCTCTCCAAGCTTTTTTTGATAAAATTACATTTTTGACAGAAAATTTAGTTTTTTGGAGGCGTAAATTCAAAGACTGCTGACGACTAGCCGGCTCCGGTAATGTGTCTCCATTACCAGTTAAGTTTTGAAGTTTACACAAAGTGTCAAGTGGAAAGGCCTACCCAGGGGTTCTTCACGCCTCGCCATGTTGGAGGGAGAGCAGGAGAAGTCTCTTCAGGCTCTGCTCCTGGTTCGGCTTGCGAAACATCTATGTGGAGGACAAGCACACTAGATGTCTCTACTGTCTGTATCCCGACCATGAAGTGGACCGATGCGACATCTGCCAAAGTTTTTCGGCCAAAAGCAAGAGGGACCGCTACTAAGTTGGTGGCGTGGTTGAAAGTGGATGTGGGCCCTGATGTGGCCTCCGGGCATGCTCAGGTGAAGCCCAATTCGGGCCGCTCTCCAGAACGCTCCCCACTTGGTAAGAGATCCAAATCGACCGAGGAGGTACTCCTGGAGGGCTCCCGTAAAACCAAGCATCATGCAGTTGGTCTGGCTAGGGACGCCACTAATGCGGGTCCTAGTACAGGGCGCACACACTCTCCGTCACCTTGCCCGTCTACGATGAGCTTGCCGGTTTCTGGCACAAAGTCCTCGAAGCATAGTAGTTCATCAAAGGAGAAACCGAAGAAGCACTCCCGAAAGGAAACCTCTTCCAAGCCCTCGGCGACGCCCACTTCTACGGCTTCGTCAAAGACTACAAGACCGTCTATGGCCACTACTAGGTTGACCAGACCATCGTTACTTAGGCATCGGCTGCAGTGGGCTCATCTTCGTTAAAGGCGTCAACGGCCACCTCGTCAGCGGCTGCTTTGTCAACGGCCATCTTGTCGGCGTGCAAAGAAAAGCCACTGGCAAAACCTGCGGCAAGGGTTTTGCTGCTACCAAGACCCACGTCTATGTCTTCGACTGCCACTACCCTGTCAATTAAGGCGCCAGTCATGTCTGTAGCCCTAAGGGAAGTGGCTAGACCAGGAGACCAGTACGCAGAGAGATCAATTGGTCCTTTGGTCATTTATACTAGCTCCAACGACCCACGGCATGAGTGCTTTGATGCAGGTGGCTACAGCCCTATAGGTGTGGATTCGCCAAGGCATACAAGCCCGTTGAGGCACACCAGCATTCCGCCTGCGGGCCCAGAGGCTCCTTCGCAGGTTTCAAGAGATATGTCCCAGGAGATCTTCACAGTGCTCAGTTCCCTGGTCTCAGAGATACAGCAGCAGCTACCAGCCATAGCGGGCCCGTGAAGGAGCGGCCGTAGGTTCAGCCCTCCAAGGCCTCCACACAGGTATCGCTCGGCTACCCCGAGGCGACCACTGACACCACCGCCTGTTCAAACACCGCCAGGCGATGTGCCGCACACTGATAGGTAACAAACACGGACATTGGCACAACAGACACGGATGACTTTGATGACTCTGTCGCAGCCGACGGGGAGTGGGTATGTGCGGAGAGACCCCCAGAACTTCATCCCCAGATGACTTTGGGTCATTTCTTTCAATGATAGCGAGGGCATCTGCCTTATTTATCTGGTACCAGATGAGAAGAGAAAGGAGGTTTTCCTTTACCAGAGACGTACTTCAACCAGGAAGACAATGTTATCTGTCCCGTTTCTGGGGGAAGAGGGCCTGACCCTAATGAAGTCCCCCAGCTGTGCATCAGCTATGCAGGAAAGGTTGGAGAAAAAATACATGGTGCCGGACTCAGCCCCCAAATGTCTCCGCTCGCATCCATCCCCGGATTCAGTGTTTTTGGCTGCAGCGAGCAAACAGTCGGCGAATCCATCCTCCAAGTCTATGGTCCCGCCGGACCAAGAGGGGAAGAAGCTGGATGCGTCAGGAAAGCGCATCATATATACTGCAACGTCAACCATCAAGGCTGCCAATGATCTAGCCATCCTGGCCCAGTATGATAGGGAGTTGTGGGCCCACTCCTAACATTCTTGCTGGACAACAAGAGGACGTAAGCGCTAGCACTATTTCCTGAGGTGGAGGTGGCCTCCGATCATGCCATCACTGTGGCTATGGATGTCGCAGATTCTGGCTTCCGCCAAATGGGAATCGGCATAGCCCTCAGCCGTCAAGGTTGGCTGAAGGCTACCAATTTTAGGCTGGATGTTCAGGCCAAAGTAGTGGACATGCCTTTCGACCGGCGCTAATCTCTTTGGAAAGGTGGTGGATGAAACGCAAGCCATCAAAACTGACACAGACAGCAAGGGCCCTAGGAACCCTGCAGCCGCGCCGCTCCTCTTCCTTTCGGTCCTCCGGGAGTACGCTTGGAAGATTTTCCAAGGGATATGCCTCCACTTCTACCATCAGCCTTCCCGCCCCACGGCGCAGGAATCATACAGAGGTCAGTCCCAGTCTTTCAGTCGAAGCTGTTGCTGCCGTCGGCGCCCGCAGCGAAAGCCGCAAGCAACCAAGCAGGCCTGACTTGGCCGGGGCTTCCACTTCCCCACCCTAAATTTCGTCGATGCTTGGAAAAACATCACCACAGACGAATGGGTGCTGGACATTCTGCAAAAGGGGCTCATGCTGGAATTCGAACGCAAATGCCCTCGTATTCCACCTGTAACAAGAAAGGAACAACACACTGCTCAGCAACTCCAGGAAGTACAACCCATGCTAGCAAAGGGCGCAATAGAACCCGTCCCGCTGTGACTCCGGGGCTCCTGAGCATACTGCAGATAATTTGTAGTCCAAAAGAAGTCGGGGGTGGCCGGGTGGGATGGGTGGTGACCAATCATGGATTTACAATGCCTCAACAAATACCTAATGTCCCAAAAGTTCAGGATAGTCATTTGCAGCAAGTGCTTGGCCAACTGGAGGAAGCGGACTACATGACGACTCTCGATCTGGAAGCTACCTACTTTCACATCCCCAATCACCCAAAACATCAAAATGTACTTTGCTTCATGGTTCTGGGGAATCACTACCAGTTCAAGACGCTGCCCTTCGGCCTGAAGTCTGCACCAAAGTGGAAGGGTCTGCCTCGCCTAATGCGGTCTGTTACCGTACGTTTGCGTGTGCCTTCAGTACTGCTCTGCATCTCTCGTCTCCGCCTGTCAATGGAAGGCATTCCCCAGGTTTATATGTCTTGCGCAGCTGATTTTACTTATGACAACTAGTCCACATGTTTGGCTTGGGTTTTCCTTCATTCCGAATTGACGCCTTCCTCCTCTTCCGTGTCTCAGTACTTGAGGCTTTGTGGGAGTTGAAGTCCACATGAATTTTAGCTCTGTTAAAGTTGTATTGGCTTGGATCTTTGTTTGGATCAAAAATATCATAAACGGGAGTTGTTAAATTAGCATTATGTGTAGATGAAGTATAGATGGTGTTGTGTTTTGCAAGATGTTTTTGAGTCGTAGAATGAGAAAGATTTTTGAAGTGACAGCAAGCCATCACAAATTCAGGAATTATAGGGTCCTCTTCATTAGAAAGGGAGGAATACTGCGTATCGCCTGATGGGATCACCAAATCTCCCCGACAGCCATCTCCTCCCAGGTGATCCTCCCTCGCAATACCACCCCTATGGTCGGGATCAGGTAGGGACTGTCGTCCCCTGGGCACTGGGAGGAGATGTTAGGCTGGGGATCAGTGATGACTCCACAGGATTCATCACAATACACAAAACCTTCCAATGTGCTATAGTGTGGATACGGGACACATCATACAAAAACATGCATATGTGCAGTTACGTAATAGACAACCACCACATAGACACTATTCACCAACAGTGTGGTGACTTGGGCAAATAATTGCTGCACACATCACTGCATTGATTTGCCATTCACTCCTGTCTGCATGGTGACACACAATGAGCCCTGCTTTTCTAATCAAGGTGCCAAGTCACATTGAGGAGCCACCCGGTGTGCTCGCTAGGCAGTGATTGGCTTGTTAATACAATGAAAATAGCTTTGATGCTGAGCGGATGCATTTGGTCGATGTCCCAAAGCAGCCACTAGAATAAAATGACAGTAAACCTTCCCAGGCATGCGCCATATGTAACTACAAGTAATATACCAACAAAATGAAATGTTTGGTGTGTCAAATAAAAAGACATGAAAATAAAGAACATAGTTTAAAACTTTTTCAGTGTGTCACGTTAATTCTCTTGGAAGAATGCGTAGGTTTGGTCAACTAACTGATCCTTTGTGCTTGCCTTATGCTCCATGTTGAGTTCTTGAGATTGAAATGTTAAGCACATACTGTGCAAAAACAAAGGCTCATTCCATGAGCCGGTACTTATAGATTCATTTATAGATCGCACCCACTTTAAAGGCTCAGTCAACACAAAGGGCAAGAGGCACAGGGTGTGGGTCTCCAGAGCATCCCGGAGGCTGTGTTCGCAGTATGCATTCCTTTATTTGCAACAAAGGGATGCTTAACTTTTTACCAAAGGCAAGCTCAGAGGCAGTAGTCTGGGTGGGCCCCTTCCTGCACCTCCCCCTGGCCTCCAGCTATTTAGGTGTGCTCCCCAGGCAGCAGCCCGCCCCAGGAAACGGGTCTTTGTGGGCACCTGATTACACCTTTAAGCTCCATCCAATGCCTGCACACGTTGCTCCATTGTGCAGCAGTGGGGCTGGTTCTACCAGGACCAGCTGCGGTATGCATGGCCGGCTGCCAGTCGCCCATTCCTGGCATTCTAGTTCCCAGGAACTCGCACAGGTGTATTTCTGTCTCCCTCTCGGAGACCTCTCGTGTCTGAAGCAAACAGTCGTTTTAATCAGAATCCTTGAAACGCAAGTACATGTATTCACGCTCTTGCTTCTCTTGCTCCGTGTACAGTCTCCAGCTTTGCCCTTGAAAGCAAACTACTGTTGCTCTCTTGAGCCTGGCCAGTTTATTTTGTGATGCATTTATTTACATTGCTTCCTCATATTTCTTGTGTGAGTTTTTGACATTCACTAAAGAAATATTTTAAAAAATTGCATTTTCACAAAGCTTCAAGACTCATGTGGTGACAACATTTAAGTCCAAAAAAGCCAAAACTCTGTGTTCCTATAATCGCCCTTTTTTCAGGGCCATTCATCATGCGCCACTCAAAACCTTTTTGGTTCCTCAACATCACAATACGCACCCTTCAAGGGCACACGTTCTATGAAGTTAAAGCCTACCTATTAATTTTCCCACCCTATAGCAGTTACTGCTAAATTGAAATCCGATTCACCGTAAATTCACATCGGGCTTCATCTTAACTATTGGAAGATGGAGGAGGTCCGAAATGATCTTTTCTGACACCTCATCACCCCCTGATATTTGGAAATCCTGTCGAGTAGTTGTCTCAGGTTAAATGCTTACATGCTACAGCTGATAAAAGTCGAGGTCATTTACACAGGATTTTATTTTACCATGGGGGTGGGGGGAAAGGGATAACATGGCCCTTGACCCTTCATGCCACTGGACAAGGATGCAGTTGTGGCAGGAGCCTCCCGTGGACGATTTATCCTTCAGACTCTTTCAGACCAGAAGAGATGAGCTGCTCAGTCTTGGGATCTAGGATTTGTGATAAATTCCCAATTTCTAATCATGACGGCATATATTTTCTAGTGCCGGGCCCCGGTTGAAGCAGCTGCTCTTCAGATAAGTGTTAAGCATGGGTCCAGCAGAGTTAGCATGAGCGAGCAGAGGTGATCGTTTTCACAAAGGCCATATATAAATGTTCAGCTGACCAACTAAGAGAAATTTGTGAAAAACAATCAAGTGAACCACCTTCCTTTGCCTCTTCCACCCACTTGGCTGTCAACCAGACTTATCCACAACCCCTTGAAATATGTGCAGCACCTTGTTCCCTCCCGCCTACCCCATCCCCCCGCTGGAGTCACAGTTCCACTACTTTGTGACACACTGCTACCACTGATCTTGCTGCTAGTTTGCTCAAGCAGTAGAGACGCAGTGGCTAGAGGCTGTTGGCCCCACAGTGTGGGCGCTTTGACGGTACCTCACTCACCGGCAAAGCTCCATGGCCACGCCATCGCTAGAATGTTTCTTGGTGTCTGATTGCATTGCTGGCTGCCCCAGAACTGCCTTTGCTACACTTGACTTCCTGCTCGCCTTGCTCTTTAAAACACTGCTTCATTTGTCAAGCAACATTTTGGGAATTCCCACATAAGTTAAACCAGTGCATAAAATGTTCAGACCTCACCAAACGATTGACATCAAAAACAAAGGAATCATAATGTTCTTCTGTTTGCAGTTGCTCCGGTGACAATCTGCTTTGTTGTGTTTGTGCAATAGACCTTACCACATATGAGCAGTGCCTCCACGCAACCGCTGACTAAGAACCTCATCCTGTTAAGGGCAGTGATTGAGATATTTTTCCTTGTATTTGCACTGTTGACCATGCCACCGGTTATTGCATCAAATATCTAAATCGTCACTCAGTCTTTTGTCACCACCCGTTTGGACTCCACCGCTGTGCTTTTTGGAAACTCCATTCTGTGCTAACACCAGCTCTTAATGTAACACAGATAGGAGCTGATAGCAGCGCAGCGTACCGGGCATCACCCCGTGAGCAGGAGCAAATTCAGGTGAGGGCTGACTGCATTGGCAGTCCCCAAACCGTCTGTAGATCCGAAGGTTGCAGACCACAGATTCATAACGTGCCACAAACCTAACTTCCTACGAGATGAAAACTGTAACTTTACGTGCTTTATATACTGTGAGGCAGACATGTTATCACAAGAAGGACGAGGACACAAAAGATACAAATCACCAGTTTTATTTACTTCAAAAGGGGGTTGGAAGAACTCCTGTCTTGCCCTAACACTGAAGATGGGAGCACATTCTACCATCTAAATAAAATGAAAACAGTCCTAGTACGCTGTTAGTCCAAAAGAAAAACTATTAAACTAGAAAACTTATTGCCTACCCTGATACAAGTGAAATATGGAAATGTAATGCAAACGGAAAATCAGTGGGAAACAAAAGGATGACAGAATGGCAAAAAACGATTCTTGTCCACGTTCTATAACACGTGAGTGAAGTGGAGCACTTGACGTATGGGCACACTCTGCTATGCAAGTGCACCTGGGGTACCTCGCTCGGCGCTCCAGAGCCTGCTCGGCATTCGCGTACTCCGTCTCAAAGTTCGGGTTTTTGACCTCTCGGGTCTCCCTTTTGCTCAACTCCAGGTCAATCCCCTGCGTTTTGTAGCACCAACAAAAAAGTTCCAAGCTTTTCAGTACAAACACAAAAGTTCCAAAGGAACATGCATTTTAAGTCTCTATAATCCCCTCAACCAGGCAGCAGCCTCTTGCTTTCAATTTCTTTCCTTGGTTCCTCTCCTTCGGGCTCAAACCGTTTCACTTTACTTTCTCGGGGTTCCCTTCCCCTAGCTTTATTATTTAGCGTTTGCTATGCCTTATGGTACTCGTAGGCTTTTACACTGTTCAAATATTTGTCAAGACTCAACAGTTCGCACAATCTTCTCAGGCTCTCTTTAACCTTGGCTTTAACAAAAGATTGTCTCTCTTTAAACAACAATTCTGGGTCTCCCTTGTTCGGGTTCGGACACCTTTCAAACAAAATTTCTGGGTCTCCCTTGTTCAGACTCTGACCCATTTGGTTCCCAGAAGGTTATCACAGCTCAGTTCCTTTAGGCTTCCCTCGTTCGGGCTCGAGCCTAAACACAGTGCCCAGAGTCTTCCAAATGGGCCTACTTTCGTTTTTCGCTGGTCCACTCTGTTGCTTTATTTTACAGTTCAATTTCACTCCATTTCAGAAAGAACTTCAAGGCCCCTGGGCCTTTTGATTTCCTGTTTTCTTTCTCAAATTTAATGCTCAGGTTCCTGCTCCAGCCACACACGCTCACCAGGATTTCCTCTCTCTTGCCATTGGGCTCACACGGTTAGCGCGGCTCTGCCGAGCAACTTCTCTGGAGCTCTCTGGGTCGAGGTTAGGGTCTTCCCACCTGCCCCTCGGGTACCTGGGTTTCCTTTCATATGCCTTGGGGAAACAAGTACTTCTGTGGACAGAGCCAGCAGGATATGATCTGCAATCTCTGGTTCATGGAAGGCACAGCTCATCAGCGCTACCGCAGCCCTTCAACAACACAGGATCAGTGTTTTAGCCCTCAGATCCCTTCCAGACTCTCCAAGGTTCTTTCACACTGCACACCCGGCTCACTCAAAGTGTTAATTGGAGTCAGGTGTGGGTGGTTGAAAAGGGAGGCCTGACCCTGCCTGTCCTAGTTAATGGGACAAGATGGAGACTGCCCATAGGAATCCATGGTACTTTGGTTCCTATGGAAATCTTCATAGCTCTGCTCCTCTTCTTTGTCCCAGTGGTTTTGAAAGAAGGCAATGGGGAGGAAGAATGGGAGTTGTAGAATTCCCTAATGATGGAGGGAAACTTCTGTAAGTGTTTGTCAGGGTGAAGGGGGTAGATGTGTGGTTGGTGGTGACTGGGGTTTAGATGATAATGCCCCATAGTAACTGTGGGGATGTCGGATAGGGATATATTTCTTCTCCTACGCCTCCTTTTAATGTTAGTACCTGTTTGAATTGTGGATGGGCCAATGGGACAGGATTCATACTAACCTATAAAGGTGGAGGAAGTGTTGGGTAGGGGTTTGTTAGAAAGGGGGGAATATCACAATTCTCCCAAGGGCATTCCTCCAACTGTCCCCAAGGACCTCCTGCTCAGGTGATCCTCTTGCACTGGTCCACCCCTCGTTCCAAAGGCGATGGCGTGCCCTGGCCACCTCAACAAAGACTCCTCGGGGTCCATAAGTGAGAAAGCCCTCCGGTGTCTCACAATACATATCGCCCATCAAAGTTGAAATCTCATTTAGATGCTGCCTAATTCTCTTTTATACATATTCCCAAACGCACACAGAGTTCATGTCATTTAGGTTTGTTTGTTTATTTTATTTAAAGGGGGCCAGAAAACCCTTGGGTAGCTGGGCGCGCAGAATAACAAGCATACTTAGAACTTGGTTACAGGTTATGTTGGTATTATATGTTATATACAGTAATTACATTATATAATTCTTTACTTTACATTTAGGTACATATTATAAGCAGGAGATGCAGTATGTCCATTTACATGATAGAGTGGGTGGGAGCGTGTGGTATCAATACACAATGCACAAAGTCTCAGGTTTTAAAGGTCATTGGGACGGAGCCAGGTGCGGGTATGCTGCCTGAAGCTGTTGTAGGACTAATCCCGTGTTAGTTCAACTGGTAGGGCATTCCAGTACTGAGCTGCTTGCACGGGGAAGCTAATGCCTCCTGTCTTTTGTAGTCGGAATCTTGGGGTTTGGAGGCAGAAAGAGTTGGCTGTTCTGGTTGGTCGTGAAGAGGTTTTTCTTATTATTCTGTCCCTGAGGTATGGGGGGCAGCGTTGTTCAGGCATTTAAATGTTAGTGTGACAATTTTGAAGGTGATCCTATCGCTGATTTTTAGCCAGTTGTAGTTTCTACGCGCATTTGAAATGTGCTCTCTGACTGGGAGGTTCAAGGCCATTCTGAGCACGTTGTTTTGCAGGGTTTGGAGTTTATTGATGATGTTGATTGTTAGCGCCTGCATATAGTGCGTTGCAGTAATCCAGTTTTGAGAGGATCAGTGCATTGGCTAGGATAATGCAACTAGCTGGTGAGAGGAAGGGTCTGCATGCTTTAATGAGTTTGCCAGTGTAGGCCGTGGATGAGGCCAGGGAGTTCACTTGTTTCTTTAAGGATAAGGTCGAGTCCAAGTAGAAACCAAGGGTCTTCACCTCTTTGGCAACGGGGATTATGTTGCCGTCGATATTGAAGGAGCTGTAGTTGGAATCGAGTTTTTTAAAGTTGTTAGGTGAGCCCAGAATGAAGATCTCTGTTTTTTCGTCATTCAGGCAGAGGCCATGGGTTGCCATCCATGCCTGAATGAAGGTGTACATTTTATTTACTAAAGCTGTATCCGTAGCGAAATTGCCCGAAAGGGGGATGAGGATCTGGGTGTCGTCTGCATAATTTGTGTAGGTGACGCCCAGTCTGTCCAATTTGTCGAATAGAGGTTTAGTAAAGATATTGTACATCGTTGGCGAGACACAGGAGCCCTGGGGGACACTGCATGTTGTCTGGATAGGGTCTGCAGAGTCTAAGGTGGAGAAGACTTGCATACTTCTATTGTCGAGAAAGGATTGAACCCAGGCTATAGCTTCACTTGAGAAGTGGGCGGCTGACGCTAGGTGTTGGCAGAGTACTGTGTGGTCCACTAGGTCAAAGGCCGCAGACAGATCAAGGAGGAGTAGCATAGCTGTGTTTCGTTTGTCGTTGAGTTCGTCAGTTTGGGCTTTGAGATCTATAAGTGCGGTCTCGGTGCCGTGCTGAGGTCTGAAGCCAGATTGACGAGTGCCAAGGAGTTGGTTAGTCTCCAGGTATTTTTGAATTTGAAGATAGGCCACTCTGTCAATTATCTTCAGGAGGAAGGGGACCGTGGTGATGGGCCTATAGTTGGTGGGGACGGAGTGGTTCAGGGTTTGTTTTTTTAGCAGGGGGGAGAACCCAGGACTCTTTTAAACTGCTTGGGACTGTGTTAGATGAGAAGGAGGCGTTGATAAGTTTGGTAACGAACGGGGCTAGGTCTCTGGCGGAATTCTTAATTATATGGGACCTTTGCAGTTTGACGGTTTAAGCGAGGCAATGATTTTTTCAGTTTCGTGAGTAGAGATTTTAGCAAATTTGAAAGGTGTTAAGCTAGGATTGGGAGTAGTCGTAGGTGTGGGCGTACTGGGGGTTTCGCTTATAGGGAGCAAGGCTTTTTTTAGGGCAATTTGGATTGTAGAGTTTTCACTTTATTTGTGAGGGCGTTTTGGATATTGGTAAACCATTGCTTGTCTTTGGGTACATTATCGGGTGGTGGTATGGGAGATTCAAGTTCTCGCAGGATTGCAAATAATTCCTTTGTATTAGAGCATGCATTGGAGATTCTGTCGTTGTAGACGTCTTTTTTAGCTTGAATGATAGTTTTCTTGTAGTTGGTAGCTCATCGTTTGAAGTTTGTTTTCAGCTGTGGGGGTGTGACGCCATACAGTTTCAAGCTTCCTTTTTTCCAATCTTAGTTCTTTTAGCTGGGGAGTGAACCAAGTATTGAGGTGGGATTGTTGTTTACTTTTACAATTCTTCAATGGGGCAACGGTTTCCATGGCTATGGCCATGGTGTTGTATATTTTGACCATGGTATCTGGGTCAGAATCTGTTGGCAGGGCATTGATGGTTGGTAGGAGTTAGGGGTAAGATATTGTCAAGTGCGGTATTTTTTTTGGCTCTAGTGAGCACCGATGGTGCCATTTATTTTTTCAGTCCTGAGCATCTTGTTGAATGTTAGGTGGAAGTTAATGAGGAAGTGGTCCGTCCACGGCTGGGGTGTAATTTTAGTGATAGTAGTAGGGCAGTTGGAGGTGGCTACCCAGTCTAGTATTCTCCCTTTGTCATGGGTGGGGGTGAGAACTTTTTGGGTGAGTCCGTGTCCCTCAAGCATGGTGGCAATAGCTTGCGCTTGTTTGTCATCTGGGTCATTAAGACCTAAGTTAAGATCACCAAGGATCATTGTCTCGGATGACTTTTTTTGTGTTGCCCGCTAAGAGGCTGGATAATTCCTCTTCAAATAGGCCTAGGGGCCATGGTGTCCTATAAATGAGATAGATAGTTAGGGTTTGGCCTGGGGATATTGGTAACTTAGCGGTCAGGAGTTCGCAGGATTTTAGGGTGGGCGGTGGTGTTAATCTTACATTTAAGTTGGATTTGGAGATGATGGCTAAGCCGCCACCTCTGGCGTTCTGGCGGTCTAGTCTTAGTAATTGATACTCCTTGGGTATTGCTAGGGAGAGGGCTGGACCTGCTGCGTCATGTAGCCAGGTTTCTGTGACTGCTAGGAGGTCGAAG
Organism: Ambystoma mexicanum; assembly: GCF_040938575.1. Lineage (NCBI taxonomy): Eukaryota > Metazoa > Chordata > Amphibia > Caudata > Ambystomatidae > Ambystoma > Ambystoma mexicanum. Next base: position 59,662,364 of record NC_090938.1, read on the forward strand.
TTATCTAATGTAAGGAGGTCGGCTATTTCAGTGGCGTGGGCCACGACTGATCTTGCATTGATCAGTGCTCCTGTTATGGAAGTTGTTTTAGGCAGACAGTTGATGTCAGAGGTAGCTGGGGTGGGTTCTTTCGTTAAAGTGCTAGCAGGTAGTTGTGGTTTGGGATGCATTAAGTTCCTAGTCTGGTTTTTGGGAATGGTACGATGGTTCGAGTAGACGTTGCTAGGTGCTTGCGGTTCGTAGAGGGTGGAAAGTCTCGCGCGAAGCCTAGCGTTTCTATGGATAGTAGGGCAGGGTACATATTTAAATTGGTCCATAGTTACCAGTATTAGCTGTAGGAGCAACAGTGGGGCGTATGTTGATAGGGTCGTGCCAATAAGCATTCTGCTGACGTATAGGGTGTTATACCTTATACTATAGCGTATAGCTGGGTAGGCTGAGAACACAGGGGCCCAGGGGTGACACAGTAGACGTTGGTAGCTGTAGAGCTATTGGTGGGTACAGTGCACAATGCATTGGATGATCACCTGGTAATGAAAGCAATTCAGACAGCAATGTCCTAATAGGCCAGGTGCGACTATCATGTCATAGTATAATAACAGTCTAGTGCAACTATCAAGATACAAAGTAGATTTAGGCTAGATGCAACTATCAGGGCACAGTATAGTGACAGGCTAAAGCAGCTTACAAGCACAATATAGTGGCAGGCTAGATGCAACCATCAAGGCAGGGTGTAGTCACAGGCTAAAGCAGCTACAAAACACAATATAGTGGCAGGCTAGATGCAACTATCAAGGCATGGTGTAGGTTTAGGCTGGATACAATATCAAGATGCAGTGTAGTGATAGGCTGAGCAATTAGAAAAACACAGTATAATGGCAGGCTAGATGCAGCTTGTAGTGGTGGTGCACATTCAAATGAATAAATGTGTGTGCACCAGTAGGGCAATACAGAAATATAGCTCACAGTTGAGACAGCATATGACTGGGTATAGGTAGCATGTGGCAGTCTTGGGAGCAGTGATCAAATATTACTGCAAGTGGTTTCACAGTTACACATTGTGGGTGCTCAGTGGTCACATGTGAATTACCTCTCTGGAGTAGAGTGCAGCGTCGGAACACCGATATAGTCTGTTGTGCTTTAATGGTGAGGTCCAGGCTCTGGGCGGGTTCAAGTGCCAAGGGCGCTAGGGCAAGTAGGGTGGTGGGCAGTACTAGTGGTGATAGGGCTAAGTGTTTTGGGGCAGCCTGCAGCTCGGTCAGCTCAGTCAGGACCTGAGCCTTTCCACAGTGCCTTCCCACGGAGGCCGGCTCACGCCTACTCGGTGTCCTGATTGGCCTCTTGGCTGGGGAGGGAGCCAATCAGGGCTTGTAGGTGCTGTTTCCACAGGGTGAAGAGGTGGAAGCACTCGAGGCGGCCATCTTGGAGTGGCTAACAGCCTCGTGCTTCAGACAAAGGCCAGATAGCATCTGGTGGCTGCAGAGGGGGCCAGCACCTTTCTGTGGCAGGGCGCAGGGTGCAATCTTGCAGCATTCGTATCGCGGAAATTAAATAAATAAATCCGCCGATTTTCTTCAATTTTTAAATTCACTCGTGCTGGGCTGGGGGCGGCTGCATAAAAGGGGCCTCGTATTCCTGTATGTGTCACCAGGTAAAGGGTGCTGTATGTTTGTATAGCACCAGGTAGCCTGGGGAGTTACAGTAGCTCCTAGTAGGCGTTGGTGTCCATCTATCCATGCACTTTTAGGCTACCAACAGAAGCTAAATGCTCTCAGTAGTTTCGGGCCACAAAAATAATCGATTGCTCACATCTAGTTCAATATAATAGTAATTAATTGTTCTATGAACCTTTCCCGCTCATTTTTTGCTGAATGCATATTTGTCGAATTGTTCACATGTTCCATCCCCTTTTAATATCCCCATCTCTATATGTACCTTACCTCCACTTACCATATGCATTTTGACACACTAAATAATTAAGCGAAAATGCCATTCCTTTCTTCCAGCACTAAATATCATGAATCAAAGCAAGCAGGTTTCAGCCCTTTCCATTACTGACAGCAAAGTCTTTGTACTTCTCCAACCTGTAATAACTAAACCGGTGCAAGTTTTCCCTCTGAAGTGAGCCTATTACATAGGGCAACAGTTAACACTGTAACAAAATATTTTCCTATTAGTTCCTATTCCTGCTTTCTCTCATTTATGCATTACAGGATATTTACTTTGTGGTGTGTGCTATGTAAATGTTTGCTCTCGCATCGTCTTGTGAGCCAGATGAAGATTTTGTTCATTGGCTTTTCCATTGTGATGACGAAGGGCTTTAAATAAAATACTCTAGCATTCAATTACTTTATAAGCTTCTTTGTTTGTGGTCAACGCAAAACACATAGGTGAATATTGAGCTTTTCTCAAATAACAGTGATGCTTCAGCATGTACTGTCCATCGACAGGAGGTATATGCTGGTTTTAGCTGGGGACCTACCACAACCTATAGAGACGACGTATGTCCGGCCAATGATTGTGACTGAAAGAAGGCATAAGAACTAATATGGAGGGTCCTACTTATTAGCTTTCCTTCAGAGAAAGGCCGTCCTCATATTCCGGTTTAGAAGAGTGCAAATAGTTTGCTACCATTAGTAATAAGGTCTGATACGTGATCGTTCAGATCATAATGTTTAGACACAGGACGTAGGTTTCGTAAGCAAGATTAGCGAAGATTTCACATCGATTTATCATCTTGTCTTTGCATCGTCCACCAGATGATTGCACTGATGACCATAACGGATGGAAAGTTGAACGTGGTGGAGCTGGTGCTGTTTATCAGTTGCAAGAAGAAAGGAACAAACGCATGAAAGTGAGAACAAGAATGAAAAACTAAAAGGCAGAAAAAGTGAGAAAAAAGAGCAATAATAAATGGATGGGTGCAATTAAAGAAAACATAAGAGGCAAACTAGAAAAGAATGCCTCAAATAGTTGAGCGAAAGGAATGAAATAAAACAAAGAAAGATGGAAAGAGAACAAAGAGAGGGAGGTAAAGAAAAGTGAAAGAAAGAAAAGGTGAGAGACTGCACTGTAACGTGTGACGAATCAAGGGAATTCGTCCCTTTGGCCCAAAGGGGAGTCCCCCCACCCCCCTTGAGCCTGGCGTGGCGAGGGGAGCCTGCTCCACATCACCCTCCATGGGGTGAAGGCAAGTGGGACCTCACCAAGAGAGACTCCCCCTTTGGCTGCAAAGCCTCCCATTCCTGCTAGGAACTCCATAAAGGCTATCCCTAAATAGCCTCCTTGGGAATACCAAACACACTAAAGAATATACCATACAGAGACTTGTATGAAGAGGGAACGACAATATGTTATTAGCAAAAAGAAACCGAGCATATCACTTTAAATGGAAATCTCCATTTAACTGGGAGGAGGGGGATGGGAGAGGAAGTGCGAGAGACAGAGGGAGAGAAAAAAAAGCCACACACAACGACATAGTACCTGAGAGGGGAGTAGACCGTGAGACTGAGGAATCCTGCAAATTTGGAAACTATTGCATACCGAAAGCAGACCGCTGGATGTAAGCCGGAAGGAGCAGACACCGATGGAGGTGGCGCAACCACAGAAATCTCGTGGTGGACCGGCAGTCTACAAAACTACACTGAAACCACTATGCGGTTAATGGCGCATAGCGTCCCGATACCCGAAGAGCCAGACGTCCATCCAGAAGGAGAGTACGGAACTTTGAAGTAGCCAGACAAGTTTAGCAAGGGAAGAACGGAACAAACCCTGAGCTAACCGAGACCCAATGACGTTATCTCAGAGAAGACCAGGTAATGGGGAGAAGGGGAGACCTGGGGATCGCTATGTGACTGCTCATACTCTTCCTAGTCAAGCTAATGAAAGTATAACATGAAAGGTAAGAGAATGGAATGATGACAATGAGGGAAACCTGAAGGCCATACAAATTAAGACAGAAACTAATACTACAGGAGAAGCGCCTGGGGACAAAGGCGTAGTGACCTATATGTCCAAAGACAGAGACTAGAGAGAGAAAGCATATTATGACAAAAGACGAAGAAAAGAGAATGTAAATAGAGAGATTTAAAAGCTGGATATTACTACAGTGAGAACAGTGAAACATACCCCTTTATTGTAAAAGGGCAGAGAAGAACAGAGACGATATAGAGAAAGGAATAATATGAAGCAAGTAGAAGAGAAAAGAATCCAAAGAGGTAGAATTGGAGAGACTAGATCTCCTTAACCCCAGAAAAGCCCTTTTTATTTTTTTACAATTTTTTTTATCTGCAAAGAAAGGAGTAGAACCTAAGTGGAAATAGAATGTAACTAGTTGAAAGATAAAGAAGCTACTAAAGTTAAGTGTGACAAATCCTACGGGGTCGTCCCTTCTCCCCGAAGGGGAGACCCTTGTGGTGAGGCTGCTACCTGATAGTCCCCTGGGGGTGGTACTCAGCGGGAGGGATTCCACCTCTGGGATACAGGAAGGACACAGTGGGAGAACGCAGTATTTTGACCCACACCCAAACTCTTATAATCCTCCATTAGACCCAAGTTCCTTTTCATCTACCCCAATGTATTTTGTCAGTCTACCACTCTTATTAGTACTAAGACAAGGGAGAATAGAGACAACTCTCATAGACCATCATGGACAAGCACTGGGACGAGGAGGAGGCGCAGAACAATGACTAACACCAACCAGAATATGATGGAGCAGTCTAGCTTTTTGTGGACTTTTCCAATAAAAACCAAAGAGGGACTTATCAACTTGTCTAGCACTCACTGGAGGAGCCGCACGAGCAAACGTAGTGCAGCAGAAGGAAGAGGAAGCCAACTGGGACGCAGGAGATGGAGCTGAGAGGTCCAAAGCCGGTCCAAGAACGAGGGACAGCATGGCAGTCTGGTGGACGGAAGCTCCAGTCGTTCCTAAAGCCTGGGAGGTGCCAGGAAAGAGAACCGCACAACCAGGAAGAAGTCGGAGGCTGCAGAGCTGGCACAGCATAGCAGAGGTCCGGGAAAGGCACAGGGACCCGGCGGCTGGTAGCAGATGCCCATAAGAAACCGCAACCCTTGCGCACCATGCAAAAAGGTTCATGGGTTGCCGGAAAGGTGTTGGAGACCCGGAAGAATTGTGGCAAGTACGAAGGGGCCACAGAAAGCTGCCAACCTCAGTCTGGACCCAGAAATAAGAGAGGACAAGAAAGGGTTGGTTGAGAGAACCTGCCCCGAATTGAGATAAAACTAAGGGGAAGGTGGAATACATCTTCCTCATCACAGTCATATTGGAAAAGACTGAAGAGAAGATCAAAGCTAAAGAAAGCTGACCATACTTGGCAGGTTAGTCTAAGCCAGGGCAAAGGAGTCCTTTCCACTGGCTCTGTGAACTGTAAAAAAAAAGTATGAGAAAGACCAAGGGAAGGGAGTCATTCCCTGTGTTGAAATTGTAAAGACGCCAGGAGAAGGGAGTCAATCCCCCTGTCGTTGTGAACTGTGTTGAAATTGTAAAGAGGCCAGGGAAGGAAGACACTCCCTCTGGTATTGTGAAGTACAAAGTAAGCCCGAGAAAAAGGCCTGGGGAAGGGAGACATTATCCTGGTGTTGTGAACTCAAAGAAGGCCTGAGAGAAGGCTAGGCAAGGAGAAGGGAGTCATTCCCTTGGCATTGTGAAAACAGTGAGAGCAGGATACCTGGAGAAGGGAGGCATTCTCCAGGAAGCCCATAGTGAAGAAATAACTAGGGATAATTGGGAATGTTGAAGTTTGGACTGGAACATTTACCTTTTTGAATCCGAACTGAGAACTTTGCTGCTGTTTTGCATTTCAACTTGGAACTTTGCAGGAACCTTGAAAAGGGATTGCGACCTGGGGAAAGGAGCAATCACCTCATGCAAAGATCGTAGTAATAAGTGGAACTGGGAGTCGTTGTCTAGAAGAAGGGAGTAATTCTTCTGGACCAAGAGGATCCACTACCTCTTTAGTTTGTTTACAGCTGTAAATGGTAGAAGTAAGGTTTTGACATAGGACGGTGGACTTTTGATTTCATGGACATCTTGACCGAATCCTTAGTGTTTTAGTTGAGGCAGTGAAACCCTTCTTTGTCGTAAATCTCCCCTCGTCTCACCTGGGATCGCTTCTTGCTCTGTTCCGCGGGAGGATTCCTCTTGTGGACGGATCGGGTCTTGTATAGGCTCGCTCGAGTCTCGTCCGGCTGCAGAGCGCGTTCAGAGTTCAGGGAAGGTCGCAATTCCAGGATGTCCAGGAAAAAGGTAGCGGTCGCTAGGGATGAGGATTTCGGGAGCAGAATTAAAGGGGTGAAAGGAAGGAAGAAGCAACCAGGAAACTAGGAATAGTGGATTAACCGAACAGCACACACATGTCAAGTCACTACCTAATGATAGCATTGAGACGCGCGGGGCCAATTTATAGAACGTGCCGTGTGCGACGTGAAGGCTGGTGCGAGGCAAGTCACTTGGCACGGCCATGTTGGGAGTAACAAGGAATACAACCCCCGTCGCGATAAGGACCAGGAAGTCCAGAAGGGGCAAGTTCTATGGGTCATGACATTCTTAGAATAGGGAGAGCTGGGTTTTCTCTTTGATTTTCAGATGATAAATGTTTATGCCAACAACCGTGACACCTGTGTTTCAGCCTCATACTTCTGCACCCTTACATAGGATTAAGATAGACATTTTAGGTCAAAGAGATTAGCTTTTGAGAAGGAACAAAAGTATTATAAAATCCTGAAAGAGTTACACAAACTGATTAAAGAAGTCACAAAAGAATATTTTAAAAATCCCTTATTAAGAAGAACCAACAAGAGGTTTGTTGCAAGACGCAAAGCCCAGGAGAAGGGAGCCCTAGTGGTAGGGTCAGGTAGGCTTAGTTTTGGACTGTGGACAGATTCTTTGGGAAATGAACAGATGACTGACGAGCACCTTTTTTCAGTTATTAGGCAGAGAACATCCTATAGAAATAGGGAAAGTTAGGCCTTATTCTTTAATAAACCCATTGTTGAAATGCCCTCAAGAGTCTGGACCTTCTTCTGTCCTGCCACAAATGGGAGACTCCACTTCCGGTCCTGATTGCTCAAGTTTGTTGCTTTACACCCTATGCTTGTATCGCAATCACATGGCTTTACTACCCAGAATCTCTCCACCTCCATGTGGTTCCAGCTCTACCTTCCTATCGATGGGCCACAAATGCACGGTTTGCTCAAGATCATAAGCCTGAACACCAATAAATGCCTCCCCAGGGTTCAAGCATAAGATTGATAAATATTGTTTGTCCATCATCACAAGACTACACTGTAAAGAATGTCATGATGCTCCAGTGCCAACTGCACTGATCATTGCTTCCCTCCTTATGAATGGAGCATAAGAGAAAAGACTGTAATGTTTGCCCAAGACTACAACTTGGCTTTACATTGAACCCCAACATCTCTTTGAAGATTGCTCCCCTTTCTTCCCAGTGGTTTCGAATGCAAGTGCTCAGATAAAACAATTTGACCCATATTATACGACTACATTGAATAAAATCCCTTCACCCCTCATGGTCGATTGGTTTCCTTTCCGGCACCTTGAACGTAAAAGCTTGGCATCTATGTAGTCTGGTCATGATCAGAAGGCTGCACTGCAATGAATCCCTTCAACACCCACAGGTAGCTAGTGTGTGTTTCGCCACTGCACTCACTCATCCTGTGCCCCACCACTTACCTCAACCGGCCCCCTCCTCAGGCTTCCCACCAGGCTGTGCCCCTGAAGAACAGACGTACACCAGGTTGCACAACGCGACAGTCTCCGGTATGTTGATTTGTTTGTGGGGACGCAGCAGAGCTAAAGTAATCTAATAAATTATGTTGGATCCTTTAGTTTCTCTGAATACAGTACTACCCTTCGTACATGAATCATAGCCTTTTCTGATGAGTGACTCTCTACTTGGCCTTCTGCGCTTCAGCCTATCACATCAAAATCAAGCAAAGACATTCTTGAAGGGTTTATATTTAATAACCAGTCCTCGGTGGCCATACGTGGAGCTTATTGAGCACCTAAAAGCTTAAAGCAAACACTGGAATATAACCCTCCCTCCCTCCTACCAGACGACTTTGTGTAGGATTTCTTGAGCGAGCACAAAGGCCAAGTTCATTATTTACGTGGCTTTCCCACCGTCAGGAATGTCTTTGAAGTGACACAAATCTCCTTAGCCCCTGTTCTTCTGAGTACTTTCCCATCCACATACTTCACACGCATCTCTTCAGTGTCAGACTTAAACACCTGAATACCAGTAAAAACCTTGCAACGCCTTATCGTTGCAGCTCAAAATGTGCAACATAGCCCTTTATGGTTAAACACTGCTCGGATAAATGCACAGTCCCATACTTGGTACTAAAAGAGAGAAACTATAAGAATGCAATTAAAAACACATTTGGAACACGATTTCTGGGCGCCATGTACATAAAACTATGTTGCAAAAACACATTGCGACAAGGTACGAGTTGTAAGACAAATGCAATATGTTTTCAGTTTTTATAATAAATATTAGTTTTGTTAAATACAGGCAGCTTTGCTCATAATCTAGGTGGGTCCATGTGAACATTTCCCCCAACCTTTCAGGGTCTCCCACCTCCCTCGCCCAGCCTACCTACCCCAACAGGTCTTACTGCAGCGCTGTAGCTCTCTGATGCCCACAATGACTTCCTGGGTAACCTAGCATTGTAGCCCGATTGTCGGTGCACCCTTTTCCTTCTGATTACCATATTGCAACATTTTCTTCCCCCCCTACGCCTATATCCTTTCTCTCTCCACACTCCTATTATTCTCACTCCCATCTACACACTCCTTCTCCTAGTCTCCCCTCTTCCACTAGCATACAATTGGTACCCCCAAACCCCAAGACCTTACCTTTACTCTGCAAATACTCCACAGTTTCCACCAAGTCTCATCCAACTGCTCTGAACGTCTCTTTTTTTTCCACTTAGATTTTATTAAACATTTTACTTAAACAAAACAACACAATCTGTGAATGCTCACAACCACAAACCCTCCCATCCCCCTTCCTACTCCACTACCCGCACATAATTAACCGGGCCCAAATGGGCATTGGAGATTCAAGGGAAGATAACTATTGGGCCTCACAGAGCGAATAGGCTGACACTTGGCGTTCATTAATGATAAAACGGCTCAAGCAGTCAGGGATAACATATCCTGAAGGCGCTAGAGAGGGCGCTACTGGGCAGAGAGCCTCAAAGTCTCATTGTACCACAATCTTCATGCAAGAGCACCAGTGTCCAGTCACTCAAGAAGGTGTCCATTGAGTTGTGCACTAGAACTGTCAACTTCTCATAAGTAAAAATAACACACAACCTAGCCAGCCATTCTGCTCTGGATGGAACAAATTTGCTTCTCCATTTCTGGGCCAGGGCCAGCCTCCCCGCCCTCAGCATAGCCTGAACCACCCTGGGATAAGCAATTGACTCTGAGGCAGGAGAGGGGAACCCAAACAGGAGGTCAATAGCACTCAAGGGGAGAGAGAGACCCACTATGTCTTTAATCCAGCTCAGTAGTTCCAACCAAAAGATCAGAATAGAAGGACATTCCCACCACAAATGAAACCAGGAACCCCTTTGGCCACACTCCCGGGGGCAAAGGGGTGAAGTGCCGTGATACATTTTAGATAATCTCTCCGGGGGGAGATGACATGCATGGATAATTTTAAAATTATGCTCCATGGCCGCCGTATATAGGGAACCCGGTAGGAGCCCACTAAAGAGCCTAGACCAGGTGTTCTCCTCCAAGGTCTCTCCCCACTTCTCCTCCCAAAACTGCTTAAACCCCTGTCTACCCTCAAGCTGGGCTGTGATTAAGATCTTGTATAGCTTTGAAAGGAATCCTCTTCTCGAAGTTGCCTCAACTAAGAGTTTCTCCAGGGGTTTGAGAGGACGAGACAAGTTAGCACCCCACTTAGGACTAGTCAGGAGTCCCTTTATTCGAAGAAAGTCAAAGATGGGCATCGGACGTTCCCCCCTACTATCCTCTAATGAATAGCTGGGCGGCTTGCTCCAAACCCATATCGGACCAACTCTGGGTATCTCTGAAGCCTCTCTTCCCCAGATCCAGAGGGGGGCCCCATAAGGAAGACAGAGGAGAAGGCCAAGAAGAAAGGGGGGCATTGGATTTGTCCTGCCTCCACAGGGACCACAAAACCGCCAAAGTTGGATGATTTCTGACCCCAGCCGTGATATCCTTGGATGGAGCCCACAGGAGATCTCTCACTTTCTTAGGGTGTGTGTGAATGTCTTCTATATAAGACCAGTATGTACACATTTCATCCTTTATGTGCTCTAGCATGACCCTAGGCTGCAAAGCCTTATAATACTGGTGAAAGCCTGGGAGCCCAAAGCCCCCATGGGCCTTCTGAAGAGTCAGGGTGGCAAATGTAACTGTTGGCTTTTTCCCTATCCATACAAAACGCATCGCCATAGATTGCAGAGACTTGAAAAAATTAGTCTGACACTATGATAGGGAGGGCGGAAAAAAGGTACAGACGGCGAGGCAGGATATTCATTTTTAGGGATACCATGCGTCCAAACCAAGACAGCGTCAACGGGCCCCAACGCTGAAGATCCAAACGAATCTTGGCAAGAGTGGGGGAGAAGTTAAGTTCAAAGAGGTCTCCCAGGTCCCTCTGGATCAGAACTCCCAAATATGGAGTAGCCACACGCTCAACCTTGATACCCCCAACAAACTCTTTACCCTCAACCAGCCCGTCCCCCTCCCCATTGGCATGAGAGAAGATTGCGACTGATTTATTTTCAGGCCGGAGAATGCTCCAAAGGATTGGATCAGGCTCAAGAGATTCGAAAGAGACTGACTCAGATTGGTTATATACACCAGGATGTCATCCGCAAACAATGATAACTTAAACTCCAGATCTCCACACCTGATCCCAGAGATCCCCTGGTCCTGCCTAATGGCTATAGCAAGCAGCTCCATTGCAAGAGCATATAAGAGAGGAGACCAGCGGCATCCTTGGCAGGTACCGCGAAAAAGAGAAAACGGGGCGGAAACTACCTCATTAACTGCCACCCTGGCTGACGGACCATTATACAAAGCAGACACCCACCCACGGAATCTCTCCCCAAAACCCATCTTCTGCAAGACTGTGCCCACGTAGGGCCACTCTACACGGTCGATGGCCTTTTCAGAGTCCAACGATAAAAGGTACGCCTGGGTGTTGTTCCTACTCGCTTCAAACATCAAATAAAGGGTCTTCCTAACTTTATCAGAGCCCTGCCTCCCAGGGATAAACCCAACTTGGTCACCATGGACGAGCAAGGGGAGAAATTGTGCTAACCTGTTTGCAAGTAGCTTTGCCAAAATCTTCACATCAGTGTTTAATAACGAAATGGGGTGATGCGATTGGCAATTCAACGGATCCTTCCCCTCTTTTGGAATGACAACTATTCGGGCAGATAACATGGACTGGGGAAGACTCTCTGAGTCTAGGACACCATTGAATAATCTGGCCAAGAATGGAGCCACAGTGGAGCCAAATGACTTGTAAAAAGAGACTGTGAAGCCATTGTCACCGGGAGTAGTACCCCCCTTCATGGAGCCTATAGTATCCCCTATCTCCTGGGGCATGATGGGCCTCTCTAGAAGGCCCGCCTTCTCTGGAGGAAGACAAGGGATCGGCAGAGAGTCAAGAAACTTCTCAGCCTCCGGACCCCTTCCACAGCATTCTGATGCATAGAGGAGTTTGTAGAATAATCGAAATCGCTCTGTTATCCCTAGGTCATTGAGGCATCTCTCACCCCCCGGGAGACGCACTGTGTCCACTCATCTACTGCTCTTCAGCTCGCGTAGTCTGCACGCCAGAATTTTAGCAGCCTTCTCCCCCTTCTCCATATATCGTTGCTTGAGGAGAGACAAAGTTCTCTCTGTTTGCCCGACCATAAGGGTGTCTAACTTCACCTTAAGTTGTTGCAGTTCAGCCCATTTACCTGGAAACAATTGGCAACAGAGCTTGCCCCCCCCCCCCCCGGCTGGATCTTTTTTATTCTATCTCTGAGGGTCTTCTCCTCCCTGACCTTGATTCGCTTTCTTGCAGTCCCCAACACAATGAAGACCCCTCGAATTGTCGCCTTAAAGGCTTCCCACACTCCTTCCTCTCCAACCTTCTTGTTATCATTGAGCTCAAAGAACTCCTTAGTATTCGTGAGGAGGGACTTCTCTTTTTTTTTATTCTTTTTTTGGTCCTCCTTCACATACTTTGACCTCACCCGTACACCTCACTAGTTACCCGAGTCAGCTGCTCCTTGTGGACGGGAGTTCCCCTCGAAGTGTTTACAAGGACCTTTTAGCCCTGCCCCCTTTCAGCCTCTGTTTTCTACGTGGTCATTTGTTCTCTGATCCCTTCATGAAACATGTAAGTACAGCCTAGAGAGATTTTGGGTGAGGGTTCCCTGGTCTCCCTTGGTGCTTGACACATTTCTGTGGGTTCCAAAACTGATGTTTCTGCCACACGGCTCCCCAAGTCTGGGGTTTGTGGGAGCAAGGGGTTTGGTCTCCCATTCAGCTGCTGAATGAGGAATCCTAGTCCATTTCCATTTTTTGGGTAACCCATCTGTTGTTTTAGGGGGTACCCCCCCTTTACCTCCCCTAAAACATCTTCTACATTCACTTCTTCACACATTTACTTTATCTTCATATTGTCAAGGTTGCAGTGGATATGTAAGGATAGCTGTAAGATTAGGGTTTGGGTTAAGGGGGCATATGAGGAGAATAGGAGTTAGAAAAGAAGCAGTGTTACAGGGGATCACCCCCTCTAATGATGAAGTGAGGGTTAGAAAAAGTGAAAGATTGAAGAAGTAAATGTTACAAAGTGAATGTAGAAGAAGTAAAGGCATGCATCCATTCCAGGCTGGGTATTGTCCGCTTGGTGCAGGTGCATTTTGGTAATTGTAGTTTTTCTCCAGATGGTGTGGTTTCCCATGAACCATTATCCATCCCAGGGGTCTGAAGAGTATGGTGCATCTTTGTTGTTGTAGATTCTCAGGAATCCTGTGAGAGAGTAGAAGGAGACCTTGTGTGGACCGAGGCTGATGGGTATCGGGACAGAGACAGAATCACCAATCTACATGTGTGGCTCCACACAGTTCCTCGAAGCTAAGACAGGGGTTCTTCTTAACTCCCTCACAACATCTCTTGTGTAGATCTGTTTTTGGGATTGCCATGGTCGCCCACCTACCCGAGGCTGAGAGTGGTCCATGGCCACCCTTGACAGGATAAACCCCATATAACTGTTCCAACAACCACACTGCAAAGTACTGTAAACTGGTCCGCCACCTCACCCTAGGGCACCTTAGCCAGTGCCAAGCCAAAAACCCAATCCCCTCCTTCATGAGGCTCCCACATCCCTGCTATTAAGCTAAATTAAAACATCAGGAATTGAGATTGCACATCGTTCTAATGATAACATGTGCCAATGGGCAATGAGAACGACAGTGACATGTTGGGTATATTACTTAGTCTAATTATTATTGTCCCAAATGAAGATCATTCATTGGTTGAGTTCCACTGTGTACTAATACAGTATAATCACTCAGGTTCGATTAGTTTGGGTGTGCATTTTAATGTGTTAATGGAGACAGGCTTACATCTACAATTTAGAAGGAAAAGGCTAAAAGAAATGGGTAAGCCAAAGAGCAAAAGCTCTAAGAATTGTTTTTGTAACTTTCTCCCCATAGTGAGAGAATTGACTTTTTCTTCCATTGGCATAGTTGCTAGCTGAGCTGAGCCATTTTATAGAAATGAAAACCATCAAGTAAAGACTCAGCGATATCTGTAGAACCCTGCTGTTTATCGATCATGCACCCATTATCTTGTATCCTTACCCTACTTTATAATGTCAATAAGAACACTTCCTGAGATGGTTAAGTCATTGATTAAGGAAACATCATTTAATTGCATTCTTAGGAAAAAGCAAAGACTGTGAGGAATATAATTGCATGTTTGTGAATTGTTATATATTTTGAAGCTTTCTAAGCTTCCATAAAAGGTACATTTATGTCTTGAGGTTACATTTCAGGCATCGAAACAGCAAATGGTGCTATACAAAATAAAAACATTTGAGATAAAAGCATATGCTGTGTGATAATAGCTGTTAAGATATGTCAAAAATCACGCTCAGTTACCAAACTAGAATGGACACATATTTTGAAACTGTCGCTAAATCAATTTGCCCAGTTTAAGCATGGCAATATCCGTAAACTGGCCATAAAATGTGTACTCCGCATTAACCATCAAAGAGTGATCATTCAGTCTTAGAAAGTAAGAATTGGTATGCTGTAGACATGTGGAGCACTTTAATGCCTGGCAAGAAGCATGGAAATGAGAATTCCATAAAAGGTACATTTATGTCTTGAGGGTACATTTCAGGCATCGAAACAGCAAATGACGATATACAAAATAAAAACATTTGAGATAAAAGCATATGCTGTGTGATAATAGCTGTCAAGATATGTCAAAAAGCACGCTCAGTTACCAAACTAGAATGGACACATATTTTGAAACTGTCGCTAAATCAATTTGGCCAGTTTAAGCAGGGCAATATCCGTAAACTGGCCATAAAATGTGTACTCCCCATTAACCATCAAAGAGTGATCATTCAGTCTCAGAAAGTAAGAATTGCTATGCTGTAGGCATGTAGAGCACTTTAATGCCTAGCAAGAAGCATGCAACTGAGAATGTTTGTGTCCTGTGTCAAATATTGATATGACAAAACTAAGTTGATCAAAACAAGAAAGATGGAAACCTTCTTGGATCTAGTAGAATTCCAAAATGGGTTGGCTTGATTTGTGCAGGACTTTGACAGACATGTTCTATTCCATACTCTGTGAAAGAGGGGAAGATAAAACAAAGAAGAAAGCTGTCAAATTTCTTAATCCAGAATAGGTCATTGAACCAAACAATTATATTGCGAGATCTAGGAGGCAGCACATAGTTTGTATGTAGCACAGGACAAACCACTATAAGTAATTATTGAAAAGTAAAAGCTAGCCCGATGCGCTACCTGGAGAATGCTAGGAAAATTTTTGGCTCGAGTAACAACATTGCTGTGCACCTGCGTGATAAATAATGTATACTGGCCATGCATAAAGGTCACTCTTCCACCCGTATGAATGGTAGTTCTACGTGCACATGCGCACAGGCGCAGATACACACACGCACACACAAACCCCCCCATTTCCTACTCGACAACAGCGAATATCACTCGTCATAACTATTGTCAAGAGCTCATTTTGTGGCCTGCTGTACATATTTTTCTTCTCATCCCGTGACCCATAATATAATTCCGGATAGATTCAAGGGACAGCAGGTTCTACAATTTGAAAAGAAGTGAAGATTTCAAATAATTGTGGTTCTAGTTTATTGCGCAGTATGTTATTGATTTGTAAACACGTGCAAGCAAGAGATAGTTACGATAGTAATCTAGCTAACCAACCGTAAGGAAACACAGGCTTACACAAAAAGAGACACTAAATACTGCACATGTTCACAAAGGATATTGGGCCAAGGACTAGAAGGCAGCCCTGTTGCTGTGCTAAAGCTAGGCCAGGATGTGGGTTCTGTTGCTTATACCTGGCTGCCCTGTGCCCTGAGTGTGTCATGGTCTGTGTCCTAATGCACAGGGGAGGGTGACCTTGTTGCCCCGATAAGTTACGTGGCATCCCAGGACCCTCATCCCCTGCCAAAATGAAGGGCTGTACACCAGGCAATGCCCCTGATCTCTGCGGTCTTTCCATGCCTACTGTTAGGGAAGAGTGAGAGGATGGCATTCCTGAGACCTTTGTCCTTGTCCATATCTCACAGCGTTCACTGACCTTCACAGCAATATCGAACCCAGTTTCTTTTTGTTACCACCGCCCCTGATTCTCATCAAAACTCACCCCTGCTCTTTTGTTTCTCTTCTTGCCATAGCCGTTTGAAATGGCACGCATGCAAGAGTAGGCACTGTGCAAGAAACCTACGTTATGTGAGGGTGCAGAAGTAAGGCTCAGGCACAATGGTGGCATATTTCTGGGCAGAAACCTTTATTGATCAAGAAAGGGTTGGAAAAATGCCTCTCTATCCCTTAAACTAAGAGGGGTTTCCCTATCTCAAAGAAAACGAGTGAAATTGGATGTCCAAACTCAAAAAATGTGGTCTCTGCTTTGTTTCAAAAGCCTACCTCTGTCCCTAACACTGATAACTTAAATGAACTGTGCAAGGATGATCTCTTCCCAAAGTAAAGTGTTCATGGTATCTCCAACCAACAGACAAGTTCCCAGTTTCTCGGGTAATAAAAACCGATGAAATAAACACTGTTCACAACTGTAAGAGTCCAAGTCTAGGGTTGTGCTCCTTTACCCTAGGCTCTTTCTTTTAATTTCCCCTCCTTTTTGGCTCCTGTGCCCTGTATTTTGTTAGTAGTTTTCTGGGTAGTTCACAAGAATATGTTTCTTAGATTCACAGTTCTTTATCCCACCAACTTGGCACACATCCATACTAAGCTTAGGATTCCTTTTTAATTCTTCTTTTTCACTTCTAGGGTTCTTGACCCACTTAATCGCAAACTCTCATTTAGGCGTGGGTTCTGTGATGCATCATGAAGCAAGGCACAGTCAACAGAGTCCAGATTCAAGCAAAATATTTGTATTAACTTCAATGTCAGAATGGCGTAAGGCCTAACTGGCCCTATGCTAAGGTGGGGATCTCCCTACCTAAAGAAACTAAGGATAGTCTGAGTCAATAAGTTAAAAGTCTGTCTGTGTCCAAAACCTATACTTGCCCCCACAACTAAAGCTAAACAATGTGTAGGGATGTCGGCAACAAAAGAAATGTTCCGAATAAAGTTCTGAGCTTCTTCCAGCTCTAGGTTTACTTTCCAGCTCCCCTTCCCCAAGTTCAAAGCCGTTCCAATAAGATCTCTGGGTTTGCTTCCCCCAAGGAAACAACACACTTCCAAAAAGGGCCTTAGGGTTCCCTTGTCCAAGGCGACAACACAGTTCACAATGTCTCGGGTTTCCCTTCCCCAAGACATCAACTCTTTCAGTTTGCCAACACACAATAATTTCAAGTCTCTTACTTCTCACAACCAGTTCCAGGTTAACTTTACAATCCTTCTGTTTCTTCAGTAAGTTTCTCTTCAATACGTTTATATAGCTTGCTATTTTCCACATTCACTTCAACAATCTAATTCACAGGTGGAGATTCTTTATCTTTACTTGCCTTGGCTTTTCTAGACCGTCTAGGCCCAGTTGTCAGACCGCACAGTCCACTCATTACAGTCACTCAACCGATAACCCTAGGTTCTCTTGCCCACAAAGGTGTCTTTCTCACTGCACCTGGGCTTTGGTTCAAATTCCCTTTGGCTTCTCCTTGACATTCCTTTGGCTTTGCCATAGTGTGTTCTTCCGCACAACTCACTCCGTGGTCCTCACGCTCTTCCACCCCCTTGCTTTCACAATCATCATAAGTGCTCATCACTTGCTTTTCACTTTGTTCATAACAGTTCATTCTTTGTCTTTTAAGTGTTAATTTCACACATGCTTTCATTTCATTCATCAGTTTATTAAAGCTTTCCTTTCGTTTGGTATTCAATAATGCTTGCATAGGTTTCCTTTACTTATAGTTCAGCGTTTGCTTGTAGTATTAAAAAACCCTTGAGTTTGGGTTTACTGTTACTTGCACACATATTTCCGTTCATCCGGCAGCACCATATGCCCTGTGGTAGCCCCAGGAGCGCCCCGGTATGAGTGTTTCCTCTGATTCACTCACAGGTCCTCAGTGGCTCCTCTGGGCATTCTCTCTCTTCGTTCTCAGCTCCACGCATACTTCTCTAGCTCCACGAGCAGCACTTGCCTTCTGTGAATCTCTGTGGTTTGCCGGTAGCTCCGCTCCTCACTCGCAGATGCTACCGGTAGACTGCAGCACTTAGAAATTATCTGTACCCCCACAGCTCCAGCTGTGGGTACCAGGCAGAGGGGACGCTGGCAGCTTTGACCCTCTCATGGCCCGCTCGGGCCCAGTGTCGCTGTCCCTCCTTGGCAGCAGCTGGCGTCCTGGCTTCCAGGCAGGACCCTCCTCGACGGCCCCCTTCTGTGCAGGAATGATCCGCTCTGGAGGCTCGTGTCTCCCAGCCCGGCGTCTCTCCTGCTGGTTTCCCCTTCCTTGCGGGCATCTCCACCTTTTATGCACCTGTGACCTATTAACATGTTGGAGGTACGATCCCTCAAGTCCAATTTCCTGACCACAATTACTGGTGTTTTCTGGACATGCCTGACCCTTACAATAGTTTCCAGGCTTCTTCCTCACCCAGTGCCAGGAAGTAGCCTGACAAGGTACAAGACACAAACTACCATAACAGAACAGTGGCGATTGACAAAGCCTACTGGACATAGCCCATGTGAAGGCTGCAGATGCTGTGCCTGCATGTTAGTGTGTACAAGTCCTAGTAGCCTCTTCCTTGTCCTGGTACCAGAGTGGTATCACTGAGGGGAAATGATTGTAGGAGGAGGGTGGGATTTAATATCATAAGGAAAAGAGAGAGGAGATACCATGCCTCGCCCAAAGACATCCTCTGGCCAATTCCCAAGGACCCTCTAATCTGGTGATCCTCCCTTGCATCTCCACCCCTAGGGTCAGGATCCATAAGCCATTGCCTTTCCCTGGCCACCGGAGAAGAGTATCCAAGGGGAGTAGGTGTGAAGATTCCTTCAGGTTTTTCACAGTCCCAGCCTCGCAATATTTTGAACGGCTTTGTTTACTCTCCTGCCAAGCCACTGTCCTCTCATGGACTGTTTCCCTTACTCTCACATGTTCCCAGACCCTCTTATTCTTAATTACCAAGTTTTTTTCTCTCATATGTGTGCGGGTCCCAGACTGGCAAGTTTTATCTGCTGTTTGTCTCTTCCATGCAAGTACCAGCATTTCCTAAGCAGCTGCGTCACTTCCCGAGACTCCGGTAGTGTTCGGGTAACCAGCAGGGTCTGCAGCAGCTCTGCAGACATCTGACTCTTCCCGGCTGCGTGTCCTCTCTCTCTCGGGTGCTCTGCCTGGGCCTGTGGTGCTGTAACGCTCACCTGGTATCTACGGGAACGTCACTCAGCCTGTTCTGACCTCTTACGACCTCGAACTCTTCCCTGGAGGCTATTCGACTGGAGACTGGGCCTGAAACACAGGATTGGTAGAGTTTAACTCCCTATTGTCTCTGTGTGCTTGAACCCCTTCTTCCCCGGGGTCCAACCCTTCCCTTTGATCCACAGCTCACCTTGTTTTCTTGGATAGTGTGCTCTCCGTCCTGCTTTCAGCGCAGGGGCGCGTTGATTGATGCAGGCTCGTTGCTGCCTAGTTACTTCACTGGCAAGAGTCCGACAGGTAATTATAATGAGTCTTTTGAACAGTTCTCTAACTTCATTCCTTTCCTTCCTCAGATGATGGCCGGTGTCCGAGGATGGCGGCGTGCTGCTGAAATGAGTAGCGCTGAAGGTGAGTGAGAATGCGATGCGCGATGCACCCCTTTTCGTATTTGTATTGAACTGAGTTCTTTTTATGTCTCTTTTAGGTGCCGCGACGTTTTCAGCGTGGATGCCGGTTATGAAGAACAAATGCGGTGAGGTGAGTAAGCGCGGTATGCAGCGCCTCTAGATGTTTCCACACTAACCTGGAGTGTCTTTTCCCTCTTGCAGATGGATGAGAAGTTCCGGAGACAGAGTTCCCCCAGAGTGGCTGGGATTCAGGTAAGCGTTTGAAGCTCGTACAGTATTTAAATGTAATTGAAGATTTGCAGAATGCTTACTAATGCCTTTTTTCTGTTCTTTTCCCTTTTCCTTAGGAAGCAGCGTGCCGGAATGGGAATGACACCGCCGAAGATGCCCCGCAGAACAGAAGGAGCGATGAATGATGGGCAGAAGTGCCGCAAGGTAAGGCTGTTCCTAACGGTGTTCTTGTTCTTGCAGGAGCTGAGCGCAGAAGAAAGATGCAGGCCTACTGGAGACCAATCCAAACACGGTGAGTGTCACGCTGCAAGTGCAGAAAACGCAAAGCATGTTTCTCAGCATGGGCGTGGCTTAAATAGTCTCTGGGTATCCCAGGTGTCTCTGGGCTGAACCACACCCAAAAGACTAGACTGCACATGCAGTTCTGGGAACCAAAATATGTGGGGACATCCATCTTTTCCCCATCAATGCACTACAAGTCCATTCCCAATGTTATCCTATGGGAGTGAGTGAGTCTGGTGCCACAAACGCCAAGTCTGACTCCAAGTGGGTTTTGGAGGGATGGAGAGGCCCTTGAGGGCCATGTAGGTGATCGTGGCCTGGCTCCAGCCTGACCTCTTGAAGGGCTGGGGACATGAGGGGCAGGAATCATGACAGCACCCCCCCCCCCCCAAGGCCCCTCTCAAGTTGGCTCTTCTGTCTGGTCCTGGTTTGGTTGGATGGTTTTGATGAAATCGTCTAAGCAAGCAAGGTGCATGGATGTACTCACAAGGCTCCCATGTCCTGTCTTGTGGACCATACCCCTTCCAGTCTACTAAGTATTATAATTTGGATCTGACGTACTTTGAATCGAGGATGTCCTTGACTTCTAATTCTGGCTCCCCGGCGACTACTACTGGCTGCGGTGGCGTTGCTACCCGGGTCCCAGGTTGAACAGGTTTAAGGAGAGACACGTGGAACACAGGATGAATCTGCATGTTTGATGGCAAAGCTAGTCTGACCGCCACAGGATTTATCACGGAGGTGACGGTGAATGGACCCAGGTATCTTGGACGGAAAGTTTGGGTTCCTTTAATGGACACGTGTTTAGACGCCAGCTAGACTTTGTCTCCCACTTGGTAATTGGGGGCCTTTGCTCGGTGTTGATCAGCAAACTTCTTTTGGCGATTCTTAACTTGAAGTAGGTGTTCAGCTGCCCTTTTAAAGGTTTGAGAAATGGTCGTGTGCAAGGTTTTGACTGCTGGCATTTCCAGGGTTGTAGGAATGTCCGACTCAGAAGTACATGGGTGCCTGCCATACATGGTATAAAAGGGTGTCTGCCCAGTGCTGCTGTGTAGGGAATTATTAGAAGCATATTCAGCTATCCATAATAGGGCGAACCAGCTTCCTTCAGCTTGGTGTAACATGCAACGCAGATACTGCTCGAGCGTCTGATTTGTCCTCTCAGTTTGACCATCCGTTTGGGGATGGTGACTGGTGGATTGCCGGATGTCGATCTGGGCCATAGAGCAGCATTTTCTCCAGAAGTTAGATACGAATTGAGTACCTCGGTCTGAGACCAAAACTGAAGGAAACCCATGGAGCCGTACGATGCCTTCAAGAAATACCTTTGCCAGAGTGGAAGCATTTGTGAGCCCCTTAAGAGGAATGAAATGTGCCATTTTTGAAAATAGGTCCACGACCACAAGAATCGTGTTAAACCCTTGACTGGGTGGTAAATCAGTAATAAAATCGAGGGACAACGTGTGCCAGGGTGCTGGTGGGATTTCCAATGGTTGTAATAGCCCAGCCGGTTTCTGCTTGGATGGCTTGTTTTGAGCACACACTTCACAAGATAGGATGAATTGGATAATGTCTTTACGCCACGTGGGCCACCAATAATTTCGTTTTACCTTGGCTAGGGTTTTAGCGATTCCGGGGTGGCCCTCGATCAAGGAATCATGATAACCGGACATGACTTGTTCTCGTAGTTCTTGGTTTGGTAAGAATAAACGATTCCTGAAGTAGGGCAACTGATCTTTTATCATGTAATGTTCTCCTTGTGCACTCCACGCTTGTAATTGCTCCAGACTCATCAGGTTTTGGATTTCTTCATGTAATTCTTTCTGAGTTATGGTTGCTGTGATTCCTAGGAGCATGTCACTCGGGATGATTGCTATTGGGTCAGGGGTCTGATACCCTTGCTCTTCCACCCCCATACAGGAAAGGGCATCGGCCTTCCTGTTTTTCACCCCTGGTCGAAATGTAATCACGTAGTCCTATTCAGCAAAATAAAGAGCCCAACGTAGTTGTCGTGAGGATTGGGCCTTTGACGTTTTTAGGTACTGGAGGTTCCGGTGGTCAGTTATCACGGTGATTGTGTGTCTGGCCCCCAAGAGGTAGTGCCGCCATGCCTTAAAGGCTGACTTAATGGCCAGGAGTTCTTTGTCTGTGATAGCGTAATTGAGTTCAGGGGGTGTGAATTTACGCGACCAGAAGGCAACAGGGTGTAACTGGCCCGTTTCGGGGTCCTTTTGTGAGAGGACGGCTCCCATAGCCATGCTTGAGTCGTCCGTTTCCACCAGGTATGGGAGATCAGGGCGAGGGTGGTGTAAGATTGGGGCAGATGTGAATCTTGCTTTGAGTTCCTGGAAAGCCTCCTCGGATTCTGTTGTCCACTGGAACTTTTTGTTGCTTTTCCTTATTAATGACGTGATCGCAGCCCTCCAGATAAGGAGCGTATGGTGCTTTTTACGCATTAAAATAATGTAAATACGCCACATTTTATTTTTATTTTCGTACCATTTACGCAGGCTGGCCACAGTACTTTGTTGAGAATTCCCCTATTCTTTCATTCCAGTAGATGGCGCTGGAACACATATTTAGCAAATGCTAGCTTTCATTTCCTCCTTCTACAGCGACCAGAGCAGCTGGAACAATGCGTTCCTCTTCACATCCTGGGGCCCTGCATTAACATCTGTAGGTAAGCCCCCTCCTGGGCTCTATGTTCCGGTGCACGATGGTGCCACAGTTGACTTTGTGACTCTGGCTAAATTGAACTCTGAGGTGTGGCATCTGCTTCGTGTTATGATTGTGTACTTTTTGAGAATTTTGGCAGAGTCGTGTGTCTGCTGATGTGCTTTTTTGTGTGCTGGCCTCACTGACCCCACGAGGCATGACCATTCCAAGATGGCAGTTTCCTTCCATCAGCGCTGGTGTGCTTTTGTTTTCAACGCTGGGTGCCTGTGATTGGGCATGGCCTCTTACAACTGGGCCAATGAGGAGGCCGGCAGGCTTGGCCTGCCCTCCTCACAAGGCCCACTCAGACACTCCTGGCCCTCTCTACCCCTGTCCACCAAGGTACGCCGCTTTGCCGCCCCGTAAGTGCCTGTGTGCCCCCACTGCCCCTCGAATGTCGTCTGTGTTCCCCCTCTGCCCCCGTAAGTGTCTGTGTGCCTCCACTGCCCCCCGTAAGTGTCTGTGTGCCCTCACTGCCCCTCGAATGTGCCTGTGTGCCCCCACTGCCCCTCGGATGTGCCAGTGTGCCCCCACTGCCCCTCGAATGTGCCTGTGTGCCCCCACTGCCCCTCGAATGTGCCTGTGTGCCCCCACTGCCCCTCGGGTGTGCCCGTGTGCCCCCATTGCCCCTCGAATGTGTCTGTGTTCTCCCTCTGCCCCTGAATGTGTCTGTGCGCCCCCACTGCCCCCCAGTGTGCCTGTGTGCTCCCTCTGCCCCCCAGTGTTACTGTGTGCGCCCTCTTCCCCTCAAATGCATCTGTGTTCCCCTATGCCCCTGAATGCATCTGTGTTCCCCCTCTGCCCCTCGAATGTGCCTGTGTGCTCCCACTGCCCCTCGAATGTGTCTGTGTTCCCCCTCTGCCCCCATAGTGTGTGTGTGCCCCCACTGCCCCTCGAATGTATCTGTGTTCTCCCTCTGCCCCCGTAAGTGTCTGTGCCCCCACTACCCGCCATAAGTGCCCGTGTGCCCCCACTGCCCCTCGAATGTGTCTGTTCCCCCACTGCCCCTCGAATGTCTGTGTTCTCCCTCTGCCCCTGAATGTGTCTGTGCGCCCCCACTGCCCCCCAGTGTGCCTGTGTGCTCCCTCTGCCCCCCAGTGTGTCTGTGTGCCCCCCTCTGCCCCTCAAATGTTTGTGTTCCCCCTCTGCCCCCGTTAAGTGTGTCTGTGTGCCCCCACTGCCCCTCGAATGTGTCTGTGTACCCCCTCTGCCCCCGTAAGTGGCTGTGTGCCCCCACTGCCCCCGTAAGTGTCTGTGTGCCCTCACTGCCCCTCGAATGTGTCTGTGTGCCCCCACTGCCCCTCGAATGTGTCAGTGTTCTCCCTCTGCCCCTGAATGTGTCTGTGCGCCCCCACTGCCCCCCAGTGTGCCCATGTGCGCCCTCTGCCCCTCAAATGCATGTGTTCCCCCTCTGCCCCTCGAATGTGTCTGTGTTCCCCCTCTGCCCCTCGAATGTGCCTGTGTGCCCCCACTGCCCCTTGAATGTGCCTGTGTGCTCCCACTGCCCCTTGAATGTGTCTGTGTTCCCCCTCTGCCCCTGAATGTGTCTGTGTTCCCCCTCTGCCCCTGAATGTGTCTGTGTGCCCCCGCTGCCCCCCAGTGTGCCTGTGTACCTCCTCTGCCCCCCAGTGTGTCTGTGTGCCCCCTCTGCCCCTCGAATGTGTCTGTGTTCCCCCTCTGCCCCTGAATGTGTCTGTGTGCCCCCGCTGCCCCCAGTGTGCCTGTGTACCCCCTCTGCCCCCCAGTGTGTCTGTGTGCCCCCTCTGCCCCTCGAATGTGTCTGTGTTCCCCCTCTGCCCCTGAATGTGTCTGTGTGCCCCCACTGACCCCCAGTGAGCCTGTGTGTCCCCTGTGCCCCCAGTGTGCCTGTGTGCCCCCTCTGCCCCTCGAATACGTCTGTGTTCCCCCTCTGCCCCTCAAATGCGTCTGTGTGTTCCCCCTCTACCCCCGTAAGTGTCTGTGGGCCCCCACTGCCCCTTGAATGTGCCTGTGTACCCCCACTGCCCCTCGAATGTGTCTGTGCTCCCCCTCTGCCCCCGTAAGTGTGTGTGCCTTACTGCCCCCCGTAAGTGTCTGTGTGCCCCTACTGCCCCTCGAATGTGCCTGTGCGCCCCCTCTGCCCCCTAGTGTGCCTGTGTGCCCCACTGCCCCTCGAATGTGTTTGTGTTCCCCCTCTGACCCCGAATTGTCTTGTGTGCCCCTCTGCCCCCCTAGTGTGCCTGTGTGCCCGCACTGCCCCTCGATTGTGTCTGTGTTCTCCTCTGCCCCCCAGTGTGCCTGTGTGCCCCCTCTGCCCCCCAGTGTGCCTGTGTGCCCCCACTGCCCCTCGAATGAGTCTGTGTTCCCCCTCTGCCCTCGAATTGTGGCTGTGTGCCCCCTCTGCCCCCTAGTGTGCCTGTGTGCCCCCACTGCCCCCCCAGTATGTCTGTGTTCCCCCTCTGGCCCCAAATGTGTCAGTGTGCCCCCTCTGCCCCCCCAGTGCGTCTGTGTGCCCCCACTGTCCCCCCAGTGTGTCTGTGGTCCCCCTCTGCCCCCCGAGTGTGTCTGTGTTCCCCCTCTGCCCCCGAGTGTGTCTGTGTTCCCCCTCTGCCCCCCGGGTGTGTCTGTGTGCCCCCTCTGCTCCCCCGGTGAGCCTGTCTGCCCCTACTGCCCCCCTAGTGTGTCTGTGTGCCCCCTCTGGCCCCTTTTTCACTCAGGGCACCCTCCTCTCCACCCTTCCCTTCTTACAGTCCCCTCCTCTCCCCTTCCCCCCTTTTCTCTTAAAGTCCACCTCTCACCCCCCCTGCCCTCCGTGATGTTTCCCTTTCCCCCTCACCCCCTTCCTGCCTTGCATCCTTTCCCCTCTCCTCCCACCCTCGTCTCTCCGCCCCTCCCTTCACCGCCTTGCCTCCCTTCTGTAATCTCCGGCACTACCCCAATTGCCGTCAGGCATAGTAAATTGTAGTCGCCCGTCTTTTTGCAGCCTCTCCCCCTGACCCCCTCCTCTGTAACATTGACGCTGCACTGGAATAGTCTCATTTCAATGAGTAATGTAGTTAGATGCCCCTACACAAGTAGGTTTGCCACTTCTCCACCGTCTCTGAAGTTGGTGCCCCTCCCAACATTTGAAGGGTTAGCCCTGCCTAAATTTTAGCCTAGGTGCACCCCTGGATGTGCGCACTTGCATTTTGTTAGGCAGAGAGGCGGGGGAAGCCTTTCCCCAAAGCTGGCAGTGTTAACGTTTTACTGTATTTGTTCAGAAAAATGTACTTGGAACAAACGCAGTAAAACTTTAAAGCTGTTACTTTCAAGAAAGACTTCCATCACCTCTCTACATATTGCGCTTTAAAATATACTATTTGACGGTATGTGTTGGATACGTTTTGCTCACTTGTAGAGGAGAAAACACATTTTTACTCTCTTGATATTGCATTTTCTCTAATTTGAAAAAGCATGCATAAAATACTCCCACCTCAAAATCTTATCTGGAACACTGCGTGATGGGATGCACGATTTGCGAAAATCCTGGGATTAACCGGCGGTAGAAGTTTGCAAAACCCAGCATACTTTGAACCCCCTTGAATGAATTTGGGGATGGCCAGTTCAGGATAGCATCTACCTTGTGTACATCCATTCAGATTCCATTCGGGCTGAGAATAAAGCCCAGGAATTCCACCTCGGAGACGTGGAATGAGCACTTTTCGAGCTTGGCGTAGAGCTGGTGTTGACGGAGTTTCTCCAATACGGATCGGACGTGTTCAACGTGGTCCTGCTTTGATGCGGATTATACTAGGATATCGTCGATGTACACTAGAGCACAGACATCAATCAATTCCCGTAGGCCATCGTTCATGAAGTATTGAAATGCAGCAGGCGCGTTGCAAAGGCCAAAGGGCATCACTTGATATTCGTACAAGCCGTATTTGGTGCGAAAAGCAGTTTTACATTCGTCCCCCCTGTTTTACGCGAACAAGGTGATATGCCCCCCTTAGGTCTAGTTTTGTGTAGATTTGGGCATCTTTGACTTGATCAAGCAATTCAGGGATCAGTGGCGGGGGTAGCGTTTTTTTTACGGTAATCTGGTTCAGTGCGCGATAGTCGATGCACGTTCTCAAGTCCCCCCTCCTTTTTTGGTACGAAGAATAGAGGACTGGCTGCTGGAGACTTCGAGGGACGGATGAACCCGTTGGCCAGGAATTGGTCAAGATAGGCCTTCAGGTGCTGGTTTTCTGGTTCCGTGAGTGCGTAAATTTGCCCACAAGGGATTTGTGCGCCGGGTATCAGGTCGATTTGGCAATCGTATGGTCTATGCGGTGGCAGGGTATTAGCCTGTTCTTTCTGAAAGACATCTTGAAAGTCCTGGTATTCACTTGGTAGGGTGCCGATTGCCACAGTCGCAAGCGTGGAGATTCTGGTGTCTATTGGCTGTTTCTCTTGGCGATAACATGTGTGGGTGCAAGTCTCGGTAAAGGCCAATTCTTTTTCTTGCCAATTGATTCGAGGATTGTGAGCTACCAACCATGGCATTCCCAAAATCAACTGGAACTGTGGTGCCTTAATGAGGTCGAAAACGATAGATTCTTGGTGTCCATCCTGGTACAGAAGGGTTAAAGCTCCAGTGCATTGGGATACTGGACCAGAAGCTATTTCCGTGTCATTGACAGTGGTAACAGTGTCAGTGGTTGATTTAGGGCATAACGGAAGCCTCATCTTTGCCGCAAGATCCTGGTCGATGTAATTCCCAACGGCTCCACTGTCTACGTACGCTCTTACTGCGTGCATCCGAGATGGTTGATGGTGATTGATCAAGACCACAGATAGTGCAAAATGGGAGGTCTGTAGTTCACATGGGAGATCTGTAGTTCACTTTCTTCGCTCAACAAGTGGACCCCTACATTTGCGGGCTGGGGAGTTTTCCGATTCCTTGATGGTATCTTCCTTGTCCGTGGCCCCTACCGTCCTCCTCAGTGGCTTCACAGGGCATTCTTTAAGGAAATGACCTGACCTTCCACAGTACAGACATAACTGCTGCTGTCTCCTTTTATCCCTTTCCGCTTTAGTCAAGGGGGTCTGACCCCCCCCCCCCCGATTTGCATTGGTTCTCCTGAACTTTCCGTTGTTCGGGCAGTATTGTCCTTTGAACGCACATACATAGGGCGAGGGTCCGGTCTGGTACGATCTGCTCTTTGGTCCTGCAACCTATGATCCAGTTGAACAACATGGTCACTTAATTCTGTGCAGTCTTTCGGGGTGTTTTACTTGTGCGAGAACATCCTTGAGCTCCCCCCGCAACCCCTAATGAAATAACGTGGTTCTCCTCTCCACTGGTCATTCTGCTTCAATTACGAGTCTATTGAACGTGGCTATGTATGTAAATAGGTCTTGATTCCCTTGGCGTAGGGACAGAAGTTCGTTGTCTAATGCCTGCCCATGAGTACGACGGGAGAACAGCTTTTCCATCTCCTGCTGAAAGCCGCTGAAGTCATGCAGCAAACGATCGTCTTGGGCCACAAAGGGTACGGACCGGTCCGCAGCGCTATCACTCGGGTAGGCAGCACTGGTTCATGAACGTTGCAAACCTCTTGGGATCCCCCGTAAATCGCTCGGGCGGGGCCAAGGTAACTGCCCCACGAAGGGTTATCTGAACGGGATTGGCTGATGGCGCTGGCATCGAGGGCACGTTTCCCGGCAGTGGTGCATGCCCTGCTTGGGACTGGAGAAGTTGCCGGCTTAAATCATCAGTGCGTTCTTTGGCTACTATCAGCTCTCTCCTCAGGGTTTTGGTCTCCTGCCTGGCTGCATGTACTTCGGAACGTAGCTGCCCCAACATGTGGGCTAACTGGTCGTTTTCTGACATTTCCATGATGCCCAGGTGGATTTTGATGTGAGGCTTTGCGTTCTGTAACGCTCACCCGGTATCCACGGGGACGTCACTCAGCCTGTTCTGACCTCTTACGACCTTAAACTCTTCCCTGGAGACTATTCGACTGGAGACTGGGCCTGAAACACAGGATTGGTAGAGTTTAACTCCCTATTGTCTCTGTGTGCTTGGACCCCTTCTTACCTGGGGTCCAACCCTTCCCTTTGATCCACAGCTCACCTTGTTTTCTTGGATAGTGTGCTCTCTGTCCTGCTTTCAGCGCAGGGGCGCGTTGATTGATGCAGGCTCGTTGCTGCCTAGTTACTTCACTGGCAAGAGTCCGACAGGTAAGTATAATGAGTCTTTTGAACAGTTCTCTAACTTTGTTCCTTTCCTTCCTTAGATGATGGCCGGCGTCCGGGGATGGCGGCGTGCTGCTGAGATGAGTAGCGCTGAAGGTGAGTGAGAGTGCAATGCGCGATGCACCCCTTTCATATTTGTATTGAACTGAGTTCTTTTTCTTTGTCTTTTAGGTTCCGCAACGTTTTCAGCGTGGATGCCGGTTATGAAGAACAAATGCGGTGAGTAAGCGCGATATGCGGCGCCTCTAGATGTTTCCACGCTAACCTGGAGTGTCTTTTCCCTCTTGCAGATGGATGAGAAGTTCCGGAGACTGAGTTCCCCCAGAGTGGCTGGGATTCAGCTAAGCGTTTGAAGCTTGTACAGCATTTAAAAATAAGCGAAGATTTGCAGAATGCTTACTAATGCCTTTTTTCTGTTCTTTTCCCTTTTCGTAAGGAAGCGGCATGCCGGGATGGGAATGACAACGCCGAAGATGCCCGCAGAACAGAAGGAGCGATGAATGATGGGCAGAAGCGCCGCAAGGTAAGTCTGTTCCTAACAGTGTTGTTGTTCTTGCAGGAGCTGAGCGCAGAAGAAAGATGCAGGCCTACTGGAGACCGATCCGAACACAGCGAGTGTCACGCTGCAGGTGCAGAAAACGCAAAGCATGTTTCTCAGCCTGGGCGTGGCTTAAATAGTCTCTGGGTATCCCAGGTGTCTCTGGGCTGAACCACACCCAAACGACTAGACTGCACATGCAGTTCTGGGAACCAAAATATGTGGGGACATCCATCTTGTCCCCATCAATGCACTACAAGCCTAATCCCCAATGTTATCCTATGGGAGTGAGTGAGTCTGGTGCCACAAGCGCCAAGTCTGACTCCAAGTGGGTCTTTGGAGGGATGGAGAGGCTCTTGAGGGCCATGTAGGTGATCGTGGCCTGGCTCCAGCCTGACATCTTGGAGGGCTGGGGACTTGAGGGGCAGGAATCATGACAGGTGCCCAGAGGTTCGACTCGGCTGCAACGCGAGTAGTCCTTCCATTCTGGACCACGTTCGGGTCCTCCTTCTCCGTTCATGGCGTCCCTTTCAGCTCACGTCTGCTTGTCTAGTACACGGCTCTTGCAGTTCCTCCTCGGAAGTCAGTTCTCCCTCAGCGTCTCAGCTGAGCTGCCTTTGAACTCCCTCGCTGAATTGTTGAATTGCTTTGAGCCAATCACATATCCTGAGAGGCTAGACCGTTCACTCTGGTTCTCCAGAGTTATCGTCAAACTCTACTTCACAGTACTTGAAATAGAGCCATATGTAGCATACTTTGTGGTCTCTGGTGTTTTAGTCCTTTCAAGTATATTAGGTTGACTAACTTGACAACAGAACACATTGGCTCTATCTAAAGAGGGGGGGAAGGAGGATTTGGCAATGGAGAAGGGCTTGGGTGTATTGAAGTGGGATATACCACGTTCTCTGAGAATGGTCATTTCAAATCCAATAAGGGGCATCCTTCCCCATGTGATCCTCCCTTGGTGCACAATTGTACTGTGGATGCACCGCCCTGGCCCCATGGGAAAGGTCCCACCCCCCACTACGGGAGAAGGGACGACATCCACAGATTTGTCACAGTACATATAAACATTCTTTTACAAATCTGGACGATTTGCCCCTTCTCC
Organism: Ambystoma mexicanum; assembly: GCF_040938575.1. Taxonomy (NCBI): domain Eukaryota; kingdom Metazoa; phylum Chordata; class Amphibia; order Caudata; family Ambystomatidae; genus Ambystoma; species Ambystoma mexicanum. The sequence continues at coordinate 59,692,963 of NC_090938.1, forward strand.
CCAAGGGGAGCAGCCCCTTTGAAGGTATGGAGGTGAGCCCTCTCAGCAAGACCCTCCCTAGGGGTGTGGGCAAGTGGGATGTGACTGGGAATGTCTTCTCTCTTGGGGACAAGGACTTCCATTCCGGCAAGGAACTCTCGAGTCCACAACACCTTATCCGCCTAGACGGGGAATGGAAAGACTGTTGTTACTTCTGTTTTAAAAACAGCAAACAGTAACATTTCTTCAAATCTTTTGGCTGTTTGTAATGCTGGTTCTCGCATGAACGCTATGCAGGGAGGAGGAAGATCCCTGCGCAGAGGCGAGCCTCTGATGGATCGTCATCCAGGAGGGGCAGAGCCATGCTAGACCGCTTAGCGGAAGTGTGTAGAGTGAGAGGCTGGCTTTCCCGACTGACCTATAAGCCCCGGTAGGAGAAGAAACAGAGATGGAGAAGCACCCGTTTCCTCTGGTGGCGCAACGACGAGGAAGGCATAGTCGGCCTTGGGCCCAGCAACTGACTCTGAGAATAGATTGCAGGGAGGTACAGACACTTTAAAGCAAGGCTGGGAAAACTGACCCGGTTACAGAAGCCTGCGAAACCAGATCGAGCAAGCTCTCCTACAAATCAGATTTGAAGAGATACTAACACTTTGAACCAAGGCTGAGAAAGCCACAGAAGGTTACGGGAGCCTGATAAACCTGGGCAGGCAGATGCCCTATTGAGTTGATTGAGAGGAAGCTTGCCAGTCTGACGGCCATACGAGTTTGAGGAGTCCAAGACCCCGGTAGAGTTAATAAGGAGAACTGTGTAAAAAGGAAACCTGGATGATGAACATTTAAAATTCACTGAAAGTCCTGCCAAGTGATTGGGCCAGGCAGAAGCCAGGGATAGAGTCTATTGCACCAGCCTCCTCTTTAATTAGGTTTTCTAAAGCGGTAGGACCATTTAGTTACCTGGGATTTGTACTCCGGACTATTTCTTTTGGGGCTTTGATGAACACCCTTAGTTTTTCATTTATAAGCCAGGGAACTTCCCTCATAGCAGTAGTGCCAGATAGGCATTTTCTTTATTTAAATAAACGCAATTGAATCATAACGTACTGTAGTCCGAGTCCTTCTTCTGGGTCGCCACAATACAAATTGCTGGTCCAGACTTCATATGAATCTAAATATTTGTTCCATATTTTTTTTAAACCTTTGCATCTCGTCCCCGAGTCTGCATCCAATTTAGACTGGGAGGCTAAGCCTTGGATCCAACCTTCTGTTCTCATGTCTTTTTTTGACTGCTTACTCTCTGTTCTCTCCTCCTCTCCCTTTTCCTATCTCCTCCCCTTACTTTCTTCTATGAACTCACTCTATCAGAATTGGCCCTGGACCTAGTATAATAGCAACCTTGTCTGTCTCCTCCCCCACCCCCATACTTGTCCCCCCCACCCCTCCAGTACTATCTGAAAAGTCGTCAGGCCTAGTACGATAGTTGCTTGTTTTGTTCCTCCCCTCCCTTTCCGCACCCCTATCCCTCACCTTTTTGTTTTTCTCTGGCTTTACCAGAAATGTCGTCAGGCCTAGTATGGTAGTCGCCTGTCTGTTTCCATTTCCTTGCCGCTCTCCCCCTCCCTTCCTTATCTATGCCTTAGCTCTTGCACTATGTGAAATGTCGTCAGGCCGAGTACAATAGTTAATTTCACATCCTTACTGTTCATGGCCTGTAAGAATGTCATTGTATTTTCCCTTGTTCCCTCTCTTGCCTTGAAGCGCTTTGAAACACATTGTGCATAGGCGCTGTATAAATAAACTATCATATCATGTTGTAAGAATTTTTGTTTTTTCAATGTAACATGTTTGACAATCTCAAAAGCATTTTTAATTGACCACATCGACTCTATTTCCATCAAGGGCAAACGAGAGATTTGAGATCATTAGATGGGGTGGTCGGAATGAAAATATAAATTTCAAAACAATTGTAGCTTTATTCGTACCTCCCTGTAATTGTTTTACAGTTCAACAAAAGGCCTACAGAATCAGCATTTGCCTGACCACACCTCCAGCGGACAAGCTTTATTTCAGGTTAAATTTGCTATATTAACGCTGCATGCCGGGATAAGGCAAAACTAGCTCTCCCCACTGCTCTTGTGGTGTTCCAGCTGCAGGCCTCCTTTGTGACCTGGTGAGTGGTGGGAGCATGGAAGCCTCCATTTCCTTCTCACATGCCCTCAGCCCTCCCTCGCTCCCTCCCTCTGCTCCCCCGCCCCCCATGTACCCAGTGTTTTGTTGCTGGAACTGGATCAACTGACCCTCTCTGAGTGCCTTATCACAGATGCCCCCATGGCAGCCTTGCCTGGGCAGCAGGCTAATGGCCAAGGCAAAGAGGCAAAGGGCACTCCCTAGGGCACCTCTGTCGCCTGTTTGCCTGTTCGCCCTAAGCGCTCCCAGCCAGGCCTCAAAGGTTGTCTTCAGCTACTTCCAGGTAAAACCTAGCTGTATTCTTAAGAACAGCCACTCTACTGAATGTAGATGCATGCAAAAGTGTATAGCCACTTCATTGAATTTAGGTGGACCTTTTGTATTAAATGTATGTGCATGTTTAGGTACAGGCACTGTATTGAAATTAGATGGACTTCTGAGAATATATGCGATATAAAGGGACACCAGGGCTAAACAAAAGGGCCGACCCTGGTAGGTAAGGCCAAATCACACACTTGAAGGGCGAACAGAGATGTAAAGAGTTTCAAAACATTCTTCTCTTGGTTTAATGACCAGAAGTCATATTTAAAATTCACAGGGAGCCATAACGAGTCTAAAATTAATTTCTTGGATATTACAATCTCTGGCATCTTTGAGAAACATAGGGAGGGAGACTCTGCTAGATTGGGCAATTAAGTGGTAACTCAAATCCTTTCGCTGTACAGGGATACAGATATTCCATGACGTAGAGGACACGCCTGAATATAATTCAGGCAGAGCGCTGGCATCGTTGGAGACTCAATTAATTTCTGGAAAACATTGCCACTATTCCTGATGGGGAGGTTAGCCTTGTGCAAAATGGTGGTTCTCTCCTGCTTACTCTACTACTTTGTAAATATCCTGCCTATGATTAAGAAAGTATTCTTCAAGATGTTAATTGCGCAGTGACGGATGCCACAAGATGGGGGACTTCTTTGAAGGAGGCAAATTGCTCTCATTTGAACAGTGGGGAAATCAATCCGGCATGCTGAGGTTTTTTTCTTGATATATGCACGGGTGGTAAAGAGGATGGCAGAAATATGGGGAGAGATTCCGGAGGAACCAGAAACAGACCCAGGGTTGCACTCATTGCTGACTGGGTGGGGGAGGGGTGCCATCAAACGACTATGTAGGGGGTTCCTGGAGGGTGTACCACAAACGGACCTGGGGGTCAAGGTCAAGTGGGAGAGGGACCTAGGGCAAGAGATGCCAGAAATCACATGGATACGAAATGGAAACAGGTCAAGTAAGTGTCAAGCAACGCGAGGTGCTGCTTGATTACATTTTATTTCTTGCATAGAGTTTACATGACCATGTGCAGACTAAATGCCATCATTTGGAATGGAGTGGTAGCTAGGGTCAAATTGCTGGTACATGGAGCTTACCGTCGCACCCCATCTATGGGTTACTTAGGGCTCATCCCGGTGGGGAGAAAGAGGGCGAGACAAAGGGGAAAATGACGCAGTTCTTATTGATTTCGTCTAAGAGACGAATTGCTATATCATGGAAGAGTCCCACGGGCCCTGCAATACAGGCGTGGGTTCGGCATGTACAAAGGGGGCTTCACTGAGATGACAGTAGTACTATGAAAAGAGGGGGAGATGGAGGAAGAAGAGGCTACAGGGATGGACTGGGGACAGATTCTGAAATAGCTGACATCTACACCTGATTTAAAACCACCATGAAAAAAGTGGAATGGGAATGATAGGAAACCGTGAAATGTACACAAGGTAGGGGGCCAGAGAATCAAACCGGGGGGATTCTGTATTGTTCCAGATACTCCACAGAATGTTGGACTGCGGTGGGTGGTGTGCTGAGGGCATATGAGAGTAGCAAAGGAGTTGGAGAGCGGGGTGGGTTGAGTAATGAGGAATGTGATTGGAATTGGCATGGCGACTTTAATACTTCACCGAGTACATGTGTAAGTCATATCCATGCCATGTTGAACCGTAGTAATCAAACAACAATGATAACAGCTTGCAAAAAATAAATAAACCATAGCCACTGTTGTGAATTAGTTCTACGTGAAAATGTCCCCAGGAAAATGTAGTCTTGTGAAAATGTAGTCAGCAAAAAGTCGTTTTTATAAAATGTAGTCGTTCAATAAAAGCAAAAGCAAAATGTGAAAATGCTGCCAGTAATAAGGTTAAAGCAATTTTGAAATACACAATAGTACAAGGATGTAACCCTAAATATGACCGAAACCTCTAACGAAACCTCCACAGTCACTGTAAGTCCGTTCCTCAATCTTCCCCTAACTCTAATTACAACCATTATCCTACCCTGAACTCTCACAGAACACTAACCCTTCTGTGCACTAAAGCATTTTATTAAAGCATTTTATTTGCATATTACTAAACGCAAAATAAATAGAAAATGAACAGTGAACCTATCCCCAAGCCTATGACCAGCTCGCCACAAATTACATAGCCCTTGCCCTAACCCAAACCTTTGCTGTAATACTAACCTATGTTTTTCCTAACCGCTATTCTACGCAAACGTCACCAGCCCTTTCTAACCTCTGTATCTCTTTACGGAAACCCACACCCTAACACCCCTAAGAACGAACAAAACGCCAACATATTCATTCTAATCCTACCCCCGATCTTTCTGCTAACACCTATCCTTACCCTCGCCCCTATTCTAACCCTAACCTAGGCAATCACAAGCCCACTAAACCCTCCTTAACCCTACCAATTACCCTAGCAGCACTACATTGTTCGCTACTTTCAGCTGCATTTTATGACTACTTTTTACTTGGCAACTTTTTCACTGCAGATGTATTTTCAGCATGCCTTTTTCACTGGTTACATTTCTGTTGGCTACATTTTTAGTGGATACCCCTGAATTTAGCTAAACGGTTAAGAATAGCATACTGAAGTTTAACATTGCATTCAATCTTGTTGCGCTCCTTATTTTGGCATTGCAAATGTTCCTAGTGTACCTCTCTCCGCCCATACACATGCCAATTAGACATAGACGGCTAGCAGGGACCCGGCCAAGCCCTCGAAACCTTTAATGGCCATTATGCACACATGCATACTAACACCTCCTAACTTTCCAATACTTCAGACTTCAGTCGCTCCGATTGCATTCAACCTAGAGCGCGTTGGAACCATACCCATGGTAAAAGGCGCTATCCAAATGATGAAATGAAATTGCGGTTGCACCCCGCTGTGCTCTAAAGTCTACTTTTGTGTCGAACCCTGCTGCACTCTGAAGTTTGCCATTAGGTTGAATCATGCTGCTCACTTAAGTTTGATATTGTACTGAATCTTGTTGCACTCCTTATTTTGCCATTGTGCTGAATCCTGCTGTGCACTGATGCGCAAAAAAGAGCACCTACTAACAACTCTCTAATACTCTGCATAGCCACCCTCCAACACTGACGAAACAAGACACACACCTCAGCAGGGGCGTTGCTAAGTCTGGAAATGACCCAGGGCTACGCTAATGTCGGAACTGTCCGGACTGGGGGCTAGCTAGACTTTTGGTTGTAGCTCCCGAGATTCTATCCGGGGCTACAACCGAAAGACCAGGGGCTATAACCCCCTTAACCCCCCCAGCAACTCCTCTGCACCTCAGTGACCAAAAACAAAAGCACCCAAAACTACAAGCCCTCTACTGACTCTCCACAACACCCCAGACGCATATACAACCACGCATCAAATGCCACACGTCGTCGATCAACTATAAACAAACCAGGACACAGCAACCGTTTCCCCCTAAATTCCACTAACTAACCCATCCCAACCCCCTTCCTTTTCAGATCGCCTGGGTACCTGGAAACCATGGAAATGGCAGTGGTGCGTGGGATGAATCACAATAACATAAAATGAGCTTAATCAGTATCCAGCGTGCTTTTTGATCTTGAATGAGAAATTGATTGTCTGCACTCATTCTTTTGTAGCATTTCAGAAGTGAAGCCCAAACCGCTGCTTACAGGAGTATGTCAAGTTCCTCTTCAGAGTCTGAGGTATCCGTATACGGATAGTGAGTGTTCATTTTCCTTAGCCATGGGCATTGACGCGGGAAGCACTGTTCTCCCAATCGTCACTCAGGACGACTTGGGACAGTCTCCTTGGACATCTAACAAGCTCTATGCAGTATCAATTTCAGGGTCAGAGGTCTGTAGCTATAAAGTTGGAAATGCATATTTTTAAAGGTTTAAAGGAGCGACACCATTCATACTTCAGGTTTGATTGGCCTACCAGAGAGCAAAGTTTATCTCCCAATATGCAAATACATACATTTATTGAACAAACCTATCATTAAAATTGGTAGAAAACCAGGCCTCAATTTTCACTCGACACTCACCATTGGCTAGTGATAATTGAAACACTTGTGTATAGGCGCGTTTATAAATGCCATATCATACATCATTGTCGCTTGGTGAGTAACAATTGGTGTGCTGCATTTATATGGATATCTTGCAGGGAGAAGTACTTTTCATGCCTGTCTAGTAGCTTGCATCTTGAAATATTTGCCTCTGCAGTAAACCAGTGATTTGGAATGCTGGACTAATGATTGTGGGTCGACTAATTGTGCAATATGCAAGCGGCATAAATTCGAGTTTTGCGCTACTGGCCAGCCATATAAAAGTCCCTTGCCATTTCAATTCTGTACAAGCAGACACCACGCCATTTCTTACTCACCAAGAGTCAAATATCACTAGGCAATAGCTAGTGCTGTGTGCACATGTTGCACCCTGAATATGAATTCAAAAATATTACCCACATTATTGGCCCATTGTATTTACGCTATTCTACTTTTTGTAGGGGTTTTGTTAAGCATTCGGATATTACTATTGAAACAGACTTGGCACACTAGAATAAAGGACCAAGGGCTGAAGAATCCTGGGGCTGAAAGGCATTTGGTATGGTCCCATGGCCCTGTTTGTGGTTCGATTTACACCATTGGGGCTGTACCTTAAAATTTATTAAGAAACTGGCACTATGCGCACAGCTTGGGCTCAAAGTCTTTGTTGACGGCTTGTTTTACATAGATTTCAGTTTGCCATTGGGAGATTGCTTGGTCACAATACTATAAAGTATACATTTACTGGACTTATCAGATACATTTATGATCGAACTATCATCGTTTACTGGCAATATTCTGTTCTCATGAGTATGAGAATCGATTTAGATAAGTGAAAGGTAGATTTTGAGTTCATTATTGGTTATAAATGAAATTGTCAAAAACCAGTAACAATTGCCCAGAAAATGTCCATGTTATTCAGTGGTAATAATCGCAGGAAATGCGTAAAGAGTTGTGGCTAGTTAAGAATCATTATAACATCAGATGTTGGTGTACTTTTCAAGATGGGGGTCAATAATACTTAATCTGGAGGGATTAGTTTAGAGCAGATGTTAATTAGACCTCTTTTTTTTGTATTTGTTCCAATCATTTTCTCATAATACGCCCATGATTTCACCAGATGAGGCACAACGCTCTATAAATACCTTTCTTTGTGACAGCAATACACATGTATGCATAGGAAAAGGTTAACAACATGAAGTAAAAAGAGTATGGTCCAGGCTGATCTTAATTGTAGTAATTGGCTGCACGTTTTAGATTTATTTGTTAAGCCATTTTCTGCTTTATATTCCATGTTAATTAATTCAGAAGTACATTGTAAGATTTAAGTTTGTGTTTTTTTTAATTTTTAATAGGCGATTGTGGCCGCCCAAAAGAGTTAAGCAATGCTTCCATAAAAGACGAGCGTCCAGACGCAACCTACGCTGTTGGGGACAGAGTGACATATGTATGCAATGAATCTCAAGGATATGTTCCCTCGCCTGGAAAGCCTGATACAATAACATGTACTGAAGACTCATCGTGGTCAGATATTCAAGAATTCTGTGAACGTAAGTAGCTTATATGGTTGTAAGCCTTTGTGATGGCGTGGACCTAAGGAAATAGTCACAGGGGAATTTACATAATGTCTCTACATCGAAAAGATCCCCATGGCCAAAGATCGGGTGTTTTACTGATGATCTTTGGGTTATGTTTTAACAACTACATTGCCAATATATGATTTAGTTATAGCTAAAACATGCAAGGTGCTGCAGCTATTTTTTTTTTTGCACCAAACACTGGAATCCAACACATGGAATCTCTACTCAAAGGGGCCTTTATTAACCCTTATTGACTTCCTCTGCAAAAACCTATTTGGAAATATATGCACCAATCCCAATATAATGAAATTTCAAAGTGCTGATGATGATAATTAACTGGCTACTGCGAAGGCATCATGAAACAAGACACAGACAACAGATTCAAAGTTCACAATAAAATGGTTTATTAAATCGAATGTCTTACCTGAGCGAAATTAAGGAAAGTCTTAATCAAAGAGTTCAACTTACATCTGTCTGTGTCCAAAACCTATACTTGCCCTCACAACTAAAGCTAAACCACGTGTAGGGATGTCAATAATCAAAGGAATTGTGTTCCAGCTCTTAACTTCCTCTTCAGTTCCCCTTCCCCAAGTTCAAGAAAGTTCCACAAAAAGTTTAAAGATTTTCTTTGTTCAAGTTCAAATAGTTTCACAAACTCCTCAGTGTTCCATTCCCCAAGTTCAAAGTAACACAGTTGAAACAAAAGGGGCCTTGAGGCCCTGTCCTCAACACAGTATTTGTAGTTCATCAAGTCTCAGGGTTCCCTTCCCCAAGACTTCAACGTAGCACTAAGAACTAATGTGTGCTTCAATCCTTCAATGTTGAGCTCTGGGTCAACCTGACCATCCTTCGGGTGTGCGCCTCCAGCTCACCTGAAATGCTTCTCCTTGGTTGGTTTCACAATGTCTTTATCTTTCACGGTATAGGGCTCACTGGTCTAGGTGCAGTTGTTAGACCACACGGTCCACCCATGACAGGTCGTGCAACTAGGACCCCCTAGGTTCCTCAGTCCACACAGATTCTTCAGCGTTCGCCCCTGTGTACACGTTCACCTTCACTTGGCTAATCTCTATTGGCCTCTGGACTTCTATATGGGCATTTCCCTGTTTAACTTTCATTAGTTATTTGCTTTGCCTGTAAAGTTGTATTTCAGGTCAGTATTCAACATGTTTTAATTTCAGGTTTTCAATCAATTCGGTATTCAGTATGCGTAGTTTTGGCACCCTTTTCAATTTTTATTCAGTTCAGTATTCAATATGCAGACTTTAGTGCTATTTTGAACCTCCGTTCGGTATTCAATATGTATAGTTTTGCGCTTTCCATTCAGTTTGGTATTTAATATATTTACATATCTCATCGCGATTTGAAGTTTGATTCATACAGCACTTCATTATTCATGTGCAGCCAGCCTGCAGTGCCCTGGCATCGGAGTGGCTTTCCCAGCACTCACCGGTCTTCATCGTCTGGCTCCGGCAGCTCTTGCTGCTTCCTTTGACTTCCCAGAGCGGCAATTCAACCTCGGCGAGCCCCGCTCGCACGCTGCTTGACCATCTGCATACGCCAGCAAATGTGTTCCTTCTGGGTGGACACGGACTGCGTCCTCTCTCCTTCTTGCTTGTTCGCAGCCGCATCTACTCAATCTCTGTCACGCATGCTCCCCCTTCATCTGGGATGTCGGCCGGCGTCCTGGCTCCTCTTCAGGTCCCACCACGGCTGCCTCCTAAAGAGAAAGGCCCACTGGTCTCTCCTACACAGGCCTCCCTGTTTCTCTCTTCTCTGCTCTACTGTTCTCCCTTTAAACACCTGCAGCCCTTTGACATGCTGCAGGTGTGGATGCCTAATTAGACTTGGCTGACGATAGTTAAAGGGCCGTGCCTGACCCTCACAGTACTCTCGAGGCATCTTCCTCGTCGCAGTACCAAAGTGGTGAAATGAAGGTGTAGTGTTGATAACTCTTCCTTATCCCAGTACTCTGATGTCAAATATGGGCAAACGAGGGGGAACTGCTTTATAGTAACCCATCTTTATAGTAACCCATAAAGGTCGGGGCACGGTTAGGTTGATCCCCAATGACCCTCCACCCAGGTGATATCGCACTCACTTCTCCACCCCCAGGGTCAGGATCCAAGTGCGATGGCCTTTCCCAGGCCACCTGACAAGAGGATCCTGGGGCAGTGGAAGTGAGAAAACCCTCAGATTTCCATGTCAGTGCACCATGATTAGTCCTGAATAGGCTCCCTCTTACAGTCAAACATGTGTATTCAGTGTAAGACTTATTAAAGCCTCACGCTGTACAGATGGATCAGAGGTATGCAACATTTGCCTTACACAGATGTTTTGGACTACAACTCCCATGTGCTCTGTCCAGTAAAATCAAGGGTGGGGATCATGGAAGCCCTAGTCCAAAACATCTGTAGACCTGCAGGTTGCAGACCCATGATGGATGAATAAACTAAGCTAAACATGAGCATCAATTGAATTGTAGTACCACGATTTTTGTTCCAAATGCTGATTAGCTTTGAACTGCTGACCTCAACATAACAATTATTCTTGAAACCGAAAGAAGCAAAACTGCAAAAAAAAGTACAATTTATCTTTCGCCAACCCACAAAGGGTAAACTAGAATCTGTAAAGTCAGTTAAGTTAGCCCTCTCTAGAGAGGGGAGATCTTGTACAGAATACACAAAAAGCTATTTTTAGAAGACCAACATTTTTCGCAAGTTCAATCGCTTAAGCAACACACCAGATGTATGAGATATTCAGCAGAAGCAATGAGAAACCACCCTCGCCTGATCACTAAATCTGCGATAACCCAATCACAGACTGATTTTAAATGGTGCAAATCTAGCAGGACATTGCTAGCATCCAGAAACAACACGTCCGTCCACATAACCACCGTCCTCCCACCCTTGCAGGTGTCCTTTTTATTGATTGTTTAATTCATGGCTGTAGACTGGGTGGTGAGGTTAACAGGCAAAATCAAGGCTGCCAGATCACTTTCAAATGTGTGCTAGGTAGTTGCATGATTGAATTGTACCTAATCTCCACCCACAATAAAACAGAATTTTGAGTGAGTCCCCATGCTTGTTTGATGCTGGCCATATGAGTTCTCACTTTTTTCCGAACAGCACCTTCTGCTGATCTTAAGTAACTTAACTACTACAATCTAGTTCAAACCTCCTGTACACCCAACAAAAATGGAGACGGAGAATTTACCAGGCAGCTTCATGACCCCTGTCTTCACTAAGACCACCAGTTTCACTTCAGACAGATGAGAAGGTAGTGAAGGCACTGGCAATTATAAGCAGCAGACCACTCATGCTGTTTTGTGGAGGCCACAATAGTTATTTCCCTTGAACCTTTTGCAGCCTTTTACACTGTCCCCCACATTATTTTATTGGACAGGATGAGAGAGTAGAGACATACCCCAAGAACTAATTCAGAGTCCATAAAAAACATTGCTTGTTACTGTTATAAGAATTTTCCTTATGGTTTGTCCATTGCCTCAGGCCGGTAGGTTCTGCATGCGTTAACGGGCAAGGGAAACTGAACGACATTATGGGAAATTCCGTAGGTAACTTGACTCATGTTCAACACTAGCTGGAAAACAACTATGGGCACTATCATTAACGTATTAACACCACGAGGACCAGCTGCATCTAGAACAGAGTATAGACCACATTTAAGCATGGCAGATTGTATAGGTGAAGGAGACCCTTTAAAGATCTTGACTGCTTTCGAGTGAGCTGTTAGACTAAATCCCTGAGGAGTGAGCTGGGTACCATATTGTCACAACCCAGAGATGGTCCCTGTGGTAGCGCTGGCGCCGCAGTCCTAGGCTGTTTGGAAAGTTTTCCAGACGTGGATGCAAGATTGTGCCGTTACGCTTTTCAGGTAACCGTCTAGTGTTTTCCCAAGATGGCCACTGCCTGCAGCAAGGGAAAGCTCATAGGCGCCTCGTACCCGGAGACGGGTGCGTTGCAACCCACTCTGCTCCTCGCCACTGGTAAGACGATAAGCCCTTGCTTCCTGTGCTTTCGGCTTTTGCTGCCTTACTCTCCATAAGCTTTCTATGTGCCTCTATTTCGTCTGGGCTTCGGTCCTTCCTTGTTTTTGCTTCCTTGCCGTGGGCGCTTTCTCTGCTCGCGGGCGCACACTGTTTCTTGCTATGTTTCTCTGCCTGGTTACTCCTCCTACTCTGCCATCCTCCGCTAACCATCCCAGCGGGATGCACCCTTTCGCAGCACGGCAACCTCCAGGGTGCAATTCTTCTCACTGTGACAGGCAACTTTCCTCTCTGCTGACTGTGTGGGCACCCACCTCCACTGTGCGCGCTATCCTTTTTGTTTGGTTATCATCTGACTTGCCAGTCCCTATTACTTGCCAAAGGTACCTTTTGAGTATATCGGATTCCTTGGGATACAGCACCACGACAGTCAAGACACCAATCCTGCAAGGCTTTCTGTGCCTTGGGGCTTTTCCCTAGAACAACTGGACCTGTCCTTCCGGACCGCTACTGCCTTCTTCCGTATAGGAGGTCAAGGTGGCGGCTGGAGAGGGCAGGCCCTATCTCTCCAAGGAATGATGCCGGGGCAAGACAAAATAAAAAGGAGAAAGGCAAGACATCTAAGATGGACGACAACTCATCCGCAGGTGAGGAATTTGAGAGATGAGCCTGTGAAATTAGTTGGGTACTATATGCCTGTGGAGTTGGCTGGGTAGTATATGCCTGTGAAATAAGTTGTCTGGTGAGTTGGCAGGACCCTAGGTCCCTGAAGAGTGAGGTGGGCATTACATCCCTGAAGAGTGAGCTTGGCCTAAAGAGTGGCCTGGGCCCCATAACCCTGAAGATTGTGGTGGCCCCTATATATTGATTCGGTCCAGAGGAAAGACTTTGATTCTTGGTGGCACTGATGAAAAGTCAATTACTTTAACATGCCCAACACCACTGGGATGGCTCCTTCATGGCTGGACCCCTTTACAAGTGGCTCAGACAGGCTAAATAACAGCAGTATGGAAGGTTGCCCAGCGCAGTGGTTCAGATTTACCCAAAATGGTCCACCCATTACTTTTTTGGTATTTGTTTCCCATTTAAAAAATGTGAGTATGTTTACACATATTTTTGCCTTCTCCCTCAAACACACCTACAATGCAGGGCCGTGAGAGTTTGGCCCTTGAAGTGGGAGGTCAATATATAAGGGAGGGGGCTGTGATGCAGAGTAGCAATCGGTCGGGGCTCAAGGAGCTATCAGTAAGGCAAGAATTTGAGGGGATTGTGTCCTCCGACGTATTCCACATCTTTGACGGGTAATGTCCACAGCTGTGCTGCTTCGGAAAACTTTTGGCAGAGGGCGCCTGCGTCAATGGCGTTGATCCGTTGTCCCTCGAGGGCCTCCGTCGAGGGTCGACGTCACCGGATGTTATATATAGGACGCATGGCACCCGTAGCCTCGGTTCCATTTTTTCCGCAACGTGTTTGCTTTGGAATCTCGGCGCGCTCGATTCTGCTCTTCAAAAGCAATGTCTTCGTCTTCTTCTACTACCCCGAAGTCGGGCTTTAAAAAATGTCGGGACTGCAGTTCGAAGATGTCCATCAGACCCGCACGAAATCTGCCTATGGTGCCTCAGTGAAAGCCATGCCACCGACGACTGCAAGGAGTGCCAGTCCCTGAGGTCTAAGGCCTTGCGGGAACGTAAGAAGAAATTGAAGGTAGGTAGGATGTCTAAGCCCCTTAAATCGAAATCCGCTGGGCTTTCGACCGATGACTCGAGGGGCGACTCTCCGCGTCGGCGTAAATCCAGGGGTTCTCAGTCTAGGAGTGGTTCCCGCAATTTCTCTGCCTCCTTGAGGCATTCTAGGAAGCGCCGTCACCGGTCGCCTTCCCCATCGGAGGAGGACTCCGCCAGACGGTTGACTTGTCCCACCAAGTCTTCGTCGCCAGCCGAATGGGAATCATTCTGCCGGCAGATGTTAGCGATTTTCGAATCGCAAGGCACAGTTTCGTCCACGCCTTCGAAAGAAGCCGGTAAGGAACGGGCTCGGTCCACCACTCACACGTCTTCAGGCTCGGGCGGTCGGCGCGATCATCGAGAGCCGTCGAGGTCCCGTTCGGAGAAGGGAGATCGCCATGCCAGATCCAGGCGTTGACATGCCAGATCCAGGTCCCGGTCCTCGACGCCATCGAGACTGTCGGAGCCTGTGAAGCCTTCGAAGAAGGCGTCAATGCCATCGGCGCCGTGTCCGTCGAGGGACACTCTCGGGGCTCCGTCCTCGAAGAAGTTGCCAATGCCGTTGGCGCCTTGCTCGATGTCAACGCCGTTTGTGGAGGATTTGCCTGTTTTTGAGCCCTATTCTTTTCCTACTCCTAGATTGGACTTTTTCCAGCCTTTGCAAGACATTTCAGAGGTTGAGGAACTGTGTGATAAGGAGATGTTTGTGCCTCCTGAGGTCCCTAATGATCTTTTGTCGGGGCTTAGTCAGATGGAGGATCTTCGTCAGTCATTGCCTGACGCTAGTGGCCTGGACACCTCTCCGAAGGTGGAGTTTGGCCGACCTGAGCCTGGGGCACATGCAGATTCCTCCTATTGGCGTCTCATGTCAAGGGTGACCGAATACTTGGGGTGGTTGGCTCCACCAGTTGATTTTACTCAGGATGATTTGACAGACATCCTGGACCAAGATCCACCAACAGACCCGGTGTTGCCGTTTCACATGGCTTTGCAAAGGAGGGTGGCGGCGGCTTGGACTGCTCCGCAGAGTCTACTGGCAGTTAATAAGTCGCTTCCGAAAAAATACCGCCCATCCAGTGATGACCCCTGCTACTTATCGACGCACCAACTCCGGAGAGTTTGATGATGCAGGCGGCTACAGCCTCCTCAGAGCAGGCTGCGTACCCTACCATCCTTCCTGATGGGGACAATAATTGCTTTGATGGTTGGGCAAGGAAGGTATTTTTAGCTGGGGGTATGGCATTGAAGTCTGTCAACTCCACCTGCGCCTTGGCGAGATTCACTCACACTCTCTGGAACTGTGCGTCTTTGGCGGCTGAGCATATCCTCGAAGGGGAGGAATGGGATGGTTTCCTAGCCCTCGTGCAAGACGGCAAGGATGCCATGTGTGAGGCCGTTCAGTCGGGTTTGGACACGGCAGACTGTGTCAGCCGGTCCATGGCTGCGAGCACCGTGATACGCAGGTTTGCGTGGTTGCGTAAGTCGGGGTTTGCTCCTGATGTGCAATCCCGTCTTCTGAACATGCCCTTTCATGGGGTTCATCTGTTTAGCAGCAAGGCTGACAAGAGCCTTGAGAGGTTGCAGACCTCCAAAGCTGCAGCAGAGACTTTGAGCGCTGCAGTTCGTCAACCTCCGCCTGTTCGTCCTAGGTGACAGCAATGGAGGGGAGGATCCTTTCGGTACTACTCTTCCTTTGGTAGATCGAAAGGAGCTGCCAGTCAAAGGGGCCACCGTAGGAGTACCAGAGGTGGAAAGCAAGGTACTCGGGGTGCCAAAGCCGCTTGAGCAGTTGCCTCTTTGCCCTCAAGCACTGTTGCAGCCGCGTCCGCTCAGTCATGAGGCCATGTCCCGTGGTTTGCCGGTTGGGGTCAGACTTGTGCAGCATCTTGGTGAATGGCGGGCCATTACTTCAGATGTGTAGGTTCTGGAGATCATAACTCACGGCTACTGTCTTCCGTTCCGGCAAAGGCCTCACGACAATCCACCGGGGAAGCTCTCTTTGAAGCGTCCGGATCAACTCCTTGCACAGGAAATCCTATACCTGCTGGAGGAAGGCGCCATAGAACTGGTGCCTGTAGAGTAGAGGAACAAGGGATGGTATTCCCCTTATTTTTTGATCCCGAAAAAAGACGGGGGATTGAGACCCATCAGGGACTTGCATTAGTTGAACAAGCTCCTCAGGAAGGACAAGTTCAAGATGGTAACTCTTTCTCAAGTCCTCCAAGCCCTTCAACTTCAGGATTGGTTGGTGTCTCTAGACCTCAAGGATGCTTACTTTCATGTGCCGATTCATCCCAAGCACAGGAAGTACCTGAGGTTCGCGGTTGGCGACTCGCACTTTCAGTTTTGGGTCCTGCCGTTCGGATTGACCTCCGCCCCGAGGGTCTTCACCAAGCTGATGGTGGTGGTGGCAGCGTATCTCAGGAAAGGGGAGATTCACGTCTACCCCTACCTGGACGATTGGTTGATCAGGTTGCGCTCTCCGGAGCAAGCCCTGCATCATCTGTCTGTTACCTGCCACTCCCTTCACAAGCTGGGCTTCTCCCTCAATTTAAAGAAGTCCCGTTTGACACCTACCCAGCGGCTCCAGTACATCAGAGCGGTGCTTGACACATCCCTGGGGCAGTGTTCGCCTCCCTAGGGGAGGGCTCATCACATTCTGCAGATGGTGGACAAGTTTCAACGTGCCCAGAGTCTCCCGGCGTTCGAATTCCTGAGGTTGCTCGGCCTCATGGCATCCTGCATTTTCCTGGTGCCAGAAGCCAGGCTGCGGATGAGATCTCTGCAGTGGGCTCTCAAGATGCAGTGGTCGCAGTTCTCCAGCACAATGTCGGATCCCGTTCAGATTCTGACCTCGGTCGCCCAAGATCTTCTATGGTGGGCCGACAAAGGCAATCTGATGAAGGGAGCACCATTTTGGCAGCCATGGCCAGAGGTGACGATCGTGACAGACGCATCCCTTACAGGTTGGGGAGTTCATGCCAACAAGTTGACAGCCACCGGACGTTGGTCTCCTTCGGAGTCCAGACTCCACATCAATCTGTTAGAGCTGAGGGCCGTCAGGCTAGCCCTGAAGACTTTTCTGCCGTCTGTGCAGGGGAAGAATGTCCTGATTATGACGGACAATACAGTGGCCATGCACTACCTCAACAAAAAAGGGGGGCCAGGGTCACTCCCGCTGTGCAGGGAGGCGATGCAGCTCTGGTTCTGGGCCATCCAGCAGGAAATTTCGATCTCAGCAGCTCATCTGGCCGGAGATGAAAACGCGGCGGCGGACGCTCTGAGCAGGCAGAGCACGGTCTCTCACGAGTGGGAGCTGGCTCAGGAAGTTCTTTTGGAGATCTTTGCCCTTTGGGGAACCCCACAAGTGGATCTCTTCGCCACCAGTGTCAACCGGAAGTGCGAAAGATTCTGCTCGCGGGAATTTCCTCCAAGGTGAGCCTTAGGGGACGCGTTCGTAGTGGAGTGGTCCTTCCCACTGCTGTACGCGTTTCCTCCAGTCCCCGTCATTTCGCAAGTGTTGCGGAGGTTACGGAGGTTCGGTTCCCGAATGGTCCTCATTGCTCCGGCATGGGCCAGGAGAGCGTGGTACCCGGACCTTCTAGACATGTCCATCTGCCCTCCAAGCCATCTTCCCTATCGAGACAATGTGCTCTCACGGGAGGGGGGTCGGTTCTCCACCCAGAGGTCAAGTCTCTCAGCCATCATGCTTGATATCTGAAAGGTTGAGGTATAAGGATTGGGACCTCCCCGAAGACATGATGGAGGTGTTGCTTTCGGCCAGAAGGCACGCAACGAAATCCCTGTATCGTTGCCGTTGGTGAAAGTTCTGTGATTGGTGCAGGGGACAGAATGTAGATCCTTTCCAATGTTCCATTCCTAAGGTTTTGTCTTTTTTGCTTTGTTTAGTCCACAAGGACCTGCAAGTGGGTACCATTAAGAGTTACCTGGCGATGCTGTCCATATTTAAGCGCTTGTCTGAGGAATGTTCTTATTTTAAGATTCCTTTGATTTCTCAGTTTCTAAAAAGGCTGACTAATGTGTTTCCACCGTCGCCTTTCCAGGTGCGGGGATGGGATTTGAATTTGGTTTTAAAGTTCCTAATGGGAGCTCCGTTTGAGCCCTTACATTCTTGTCCGTTAAGACTGTTGTCCTTTAAAACTGTGTTTTTAGTTGCGGTTACTTCCGCACGCAGAGTGAATGAGTTGCAGGCACTTTCCGCCAAGCCTCCCTTTACTGTGTTTCATAAGGACAGGGTTGTCCTGCGGGTGCGGCTTTCTTTTCTTCCGAAGGTTGTGTCAGAATTCTATTGGTCCAGAAGGTGATTCTTCTGGCATTTTATCCTCCTCCACATCCTGGTAAGGAAGAGGAGAGGCTCCATGGGTTGGATCAGAGAAGAGCTTTCAGTTTCTTTCTCTCACGGTTGTCCCGGGTCAGAGTGGACAATCAGCTCTTTGTTGGTTATGCTGGAAGGCGCTTGGGCCAGGCTGTTTCGAAACAGACCTTGTCCAGATGGATCATTTTGACAATCTCTTCCCGTTTGGCGGGAAAGGTCCCTCCAGAAGACTTACGGGCTCACTCTACTAGGGGTGTGGCTGCTTCCACTGCTCTACAGAGGGGTGTTCCGATTCGCACTATTTGCGAAGCAGCCACATGGGCCTCTGTGCATACGTTTGTGAGACACTATTCATTGGACTCCATCCATGGGCAGGATTTGGCCTTTGGTAAGGCAGTCCTTTATTCAGCAATTTGATTGGGCATTATAAAATTCTAAATTGTAAATTCTTTTCCCACCTCCATAAGTTGGTACTGCTTTGGGAATCTGTCATGGATGTGGAATACGTCAGAGGACACAATCCCCTCGAAGAACAAGTTACTTGCCATATCTGGTAACGTTCTTTTGATGGGATGTTCCTCCGACGTATTCCACATCGCCCTCTCAGCCTGCCCCTCTACTGAATTTCTTATGTGATTGCAGCTTACGTTTCCGCAAGGCTTTCTGCAGTCATACTGGCAGGAGATTGGTGCCATACGTTCTGGGAAAAAAACTATAACTGAGGTTACGGGCGCCGTGCGTCCTATATAACATCCGGTGATATCGACCCTCGACTGAGGCCCTCGAGGGACAACGGATTGACGCCATCAACGCAGGCGCCCACAGCCGAAAATATTTTCCAAAGCAGCGCAGCTGTGGACATTACCTGTCATAGATGTGGAATACGTTGGAGGAACATCCCATCGAAAGAACGTTACCAGATATGGTAAGTAACTTGTTCTACCATCCGGGACCTACAGCAGCTGGGACAGAGAATAGACCACACTTAAGCATGCCAGCAAGGCCGGAAACTCGTACCGAGTAAGTTGATCACTACATCCCTGAGGATATCCCTGAGGAGTGAGCTGGTCACTGTATGCTGGAGGGATGCCACAGGGGTGAGCTGGTCACCATCCGCTTGATGAGTGAGCTGGCCACTATATCCCTGAGGAATGAGCTAATTTGCTGGGAGGTATGTCCTTGAAGAATGGGTAGGGCACTGTATGCCTGAAGAGTGTGCAGGGCACTATAACCCTGAACTTTGAGGTGGCCACTTTAGCAATGAATAGTGAGTTTGGCACTATGTCCCTGTAGAGTGGCCTAGGCACTATATCCCTAAGAATGTGCAGGGCCCTGCATCCCAGAAGAGTTGAAACCATACTTTAACACCATGTGTTCGGTTGATCTGCTTCAAGCCTTTGGTCGGAATATCACCATTTTGGAGGAAATGCCTTGCTCACCCGCCTAACCACCACTGCCATACCATCTATGAGAAGTGCCTTTCACGCTGCTGCCTGAGCTTTGTAAGTGCAACCATATGGTGCCCAAACATATCGAACTTCATTGGTTACTCCTGAGCACACTTATCGCAGGCTGCATCACATACAAAGCTGTCAATATACATGCTCTCTTACCTGTGTGAGGAATCACGGTATTCAGTCACTTCTTCCCAGCCGGAGCCTTTTCATGTGATGCTATGGAGGTGAGTCCATCGCGCAATATACTCCCTCTGGGTAGGTACTTGCCCCCCCCTCTCCCTTGGGGACAAGGACTTCCGTTCCAACGAGACACTCCTGAACACCCTTAACTATAAATCATCAACAATAACATCTGCTGCAGGAAAATATGAAGTGCAGGCTGATATGTTATCGTCACGTAGAACCCTTAAATAAACCTGCAAAGCAATACTTCTATGGTACTGGGATGAAGAACATCACAGCAGTAATGCAGATTGCAAGCAGATCAGAGAAAATAAAGACTTTGGCGGTGCCCTGGGTTCGCCCCCCGGCAGCATCATGAATATCAAAGGATGTGTTGGGTAAGATTTTCATATCAATTATAAATCTTCCTGACCTGCGTCAACCCCAGAAACTTTTGCTGAACTAGTAGATTATTTTTCCCTATACCTCAGTGAGTGGGCACCTTTTTCCACACTCACAGAGCTTTTACTCTTTTTTTTATGGGTGTCCTTTTGAAGACTCGCCATAGTGTCTTTTAAAAGTATCCTCTTTGACAACTTTTTGGCAATAAGTGCCTATTGTTGTTGGGTTGCTCCCCTTTTAAGTTTCTCTGGCTAACCTTGTGAGAACTACAGTTCCCAAAGGTAGAACGGTGTTTTGGATCCCTTTTACATTTTGTCAAGTTAGACCAGCGCCCGCCACCTTATCTGGAGTGCTGGGGAGATACTGAGTATCACCTTTCTCATTTTAAAAGTAACATTTATGTTACAAGGACAAACTTAATTTTAATGGCTATGGCAGTGAACCTTTTTATTAATTCGGTGTACCTTTACTGCAGGCTGTTTGCACAGCCCCGGTAAAGGTACCCATGGGTGCCCATTTTACCAAAATGGCCCCTGTCTCCTTTTTTTTTGCCATTTTCGCATTTCTTGTCCTTTCTTGTTCCTTTCCCTGACATCCAGGGTGAGAAATTCCTTTGTGTTAACTTTATCTTCGGCGTGAGTCGCCCCGGCTTCAGAGTGTCTGTGAAGGCAGGAAGCGAGGGAGAAGTCCAAAACTCTGCAGCCCTTCGTCTTCCAGCCTGAATGCGAGAATCCAGTTCAAACTAGAAGGCTGGCTGTCCTGAAAGGACTGCCAACCCCCCAAGTTTGAATGTTGCATGGCTGGGTTCTTACATAAAAGTCTGATCCTGGAAGCTGAAGAGGTAATCGACCACTGGAACCAAAACCGAAGAGGAAGATGAAGAAACCGCAGCTGAGACAATTTCCAGCGACCAGAGAGCCTGCTGTGTAACCAGAGTCTGCTGGAGCCCTTCCTTCCAATCAACCAGGGGACTCCGAAAACGCCGACCCAGAGCCCAGTGAGACCCACTAGAGTCAAGAGGACCTGCATTTTGAGCCATCCCACATCGTGCCCAGGCCTTGAGGGGCTGCAGTGCCCTTATACACTGTGCCCTCGACCCATCTGGCGGTGAACATCTTCCAAATCCCGCTGAAACTTCGTGGGCACCCTGCTGGATCTCCAGAGGCACGATTCAATTCTGAAAAGTCCCCTCACCAGAGTGCTGGACCTTGCAAACGACGAGAATCCGAACAGTGATATTCTGTCTTCTACTGTGCTCCTGAAAAGGCACCAAATCCACAGAGCCACCTCCAGCTGCGACAAAACCCTTGCCGGAATCCTTCTGTGTGGATCCCTGTTGAGATAAGCCCATCCAGGGTCCTGTCCTCTGTCCTCCTGACAGGAATGCAGTTCCTGGGTTTTTGGCTGCAGATCTTGAGCCCCTCCTTTGGCATCCTCTTCTTGTTTGCTGAGTAGTCCATATAAAGAACATCTTGTTTAGAGCCTTCCCCATGATTCCTGCAGCAAAAGCCCTTCCAGAGTCTTGTCTTCAATTTTCTTGGCAAAGGAACTCTTCTTCACTGGTAAGGTACTTTGCTGGCTTGGGTATTTACTTACCCTAAGCCTGGGTGATTCTTGTGTATCCTTGAGGTGCTGCTGTGCTGGGGAGGCCACCCATCCAGTTCACCCAGGCCCAATGCTGGAATCCTCCTAGGGTGTCTTCTGTGAAGCCCTTGGACCCTCAACTAACTTTTAAAGTGAACTACTTACTTGTTTTTCCTAGTCTTCCTCTGGAACTCTGACTTTACCTGCAACTGAGCCTTATCTGACCCTGCCTACTGCTGGCTCCTAGAGCCCCTCTTCTGCCTTTGAGAGAACTTTGAGAAACCAGAAGGTGTCTCACCTGCTAGTCCCCGGGGGGATCTCTCTCAGGTGGCCAGAGCACGGCCATGGACCAGTGGGGAGGATCACCGGTGTGAGGGTCTTGTGGGCGTGGGACACCTGATGGCGAGACGCAGTATCCCCTTCCCCGTAACAGATTTACCCCATCCTACCTTGTAAGGTACTTGCGATCTTTACCCCTCCTCCCCTTTTCCTTTACTAACACTTTCACACGGACAGTCCACTCTGGGAGATAACACTCTCACCCGAGCATTGTGCCTGACATGTCCCACTACTATGTTCAGGCAATTACTGGCAACCACTCACACCTGCCTTCCATTAAACATTCCCACACGGATAAAAGGCGGAGCACGAGAGCACACTCCGAGCGAGGCAAAGCACACAAAGGAATAGCGTTTTCCAGATGACAGCTATTTGAGGGGAGAAAGACAGCAAACCTACAAGGGTGCGCAAGGAGGGAGATACCCTTGACCTTTCCGGCAAGAAACCGTGATTTTTCTAAATCCTTCAGATTAAAAAGTGTAGAAACCAGACTGAAGAATCCTGCATTCTGTGTCAGATACGAGGGCCCTCCTGCATGGCTGACTAGTCTGGGAGGAGCAGCAGCAGCCGTGGTACCGTCCTTGGCTCCAAGATCAAAGTAGCGCCAAAGAAATCAACACAGCCGGTGAGTTGGGAAGACCGATGCAAGACCGGTCTGTGTTGAAGTCAAGGTTGCAAGCAGCAACATTGTATAAAGAGCGCAAGAACGAAAATTGGTAACAAGTTTAATGAAAGACGCGAGAAAAGCTCAATTGATGATGGATGTTTGAACTTGAACGAAGAAAGATGCAATACCAGTAACAGAGGGGTCTGGCACCGCGAGTGTGCTCAATCGAAGCTCTGTGTGAGATATCCCGTCAAGAAGTGGCAGAAGCGAAAGTAAACGAACGAGAATGAGGAATTAAATTAATCAAAGTGGTCCTGCAACGGTTTAAGCAAAATCCATTGCACAATCGAAAGTCTTCTATTTTTGATACAGAGGTCCAAACCCGAACAAGGGAGATCAATTGTGAACATTATGCTGAAGGGAGTCTGAACCTGAAGGTAGGAGATCCAAGGTGAACAGTGAACCCGAGAACTTGTGAATGTGAAAATCCTAACAAGAAAGGAACTTTGGTGCTTGTTTTGTTACGTCAGGCCCTCTACAATAGCAGACTGTTATTTGGAAAAAGACTTTGCCACAGAAGGCCCCGATACCTATGCTTTGCACTATGTTCTTGTGTCAGAGAAGCCAGAGTGTGTGCGAAGCTCGAGCGTGCCGCCTTGTTGCGTGCTGAAAACGTGGGGAAGGGAAACCAACTGCTCAACTATCCTGACATATCATTTCTTGAACACTTTTCTTTTTGCATACATTGATGTCCCACACCATTTGTGTTTAGAAATAAGGATTGGCAATAGGGTTATTAATATAGGCCCTTTTATCTTGACAAAGTCTCCACTAGGACTGCTTTATTATTATTTGATGGTCGTAGCTTGCTCCCAACCTTTAGATTTAGGTTTATATAGGCATTCATCCAACCCATTGAAGTTCACTAAACACCCTTCAACAGTGATCACGTGTGTCTGTCTTCACTGTTTGATACATGCCTTCCTTTGTTTGATGCATGCCTTCCTTCAGAACTCATATACTAGAACGGTGAAAGGCTGGATAAGTTAATAGGTCTGCCTTTTAAAGTAGAACAGGTGTTGAAAGGTATACTTACTTGTAACAAATTTAGTTGGTAACTTTAACTTTAAAATCTGAATGAATAGTTACAAAACTGTATTACTTACCTAAGCTATGTTCTGCAATGCTGAACAGTATATATAGGATTTACTTACCTTGAATAAGCTCTGTGCCTTCTTAAATAAGTAATCTCTAAGTCTTGCTTTCTTTAGAAACTGTCTTGCTATTATAACTGAAAGTAGACTGAAGGTTAAGTTACTCGTCTGTGAATTGGGTTCCCCTCTTCCCAAAAGTAATGTTGTTGGTTTCGCTGTATTATTCCTCTTACGATAATTGTTTGTGTCCCCCCCAATTGGGACTGGCTTCCCCTGACTTGCTGTCAGCCTGTACAGAATACGACTGCCTAGGTTATGCTTACCTTTTAGGTTGCTGGTAGTTCCTTACAAAAGTATAGAGGTTTCACTTACCTTGTGTTAGCTGTGTGCTTTCCAAAAATAAGTTACAAAGTTATTGCTTTCCTTAGTCTGTGTACTGAAAAGCGACTGTAATTGAAGATTACACAAACAGGTTTCCTTACCTTGAGTATAACTGTGTTATCCCAAAATAAGTTATAGGTTTTTACTGTTCCTAGAATAGGTGTGTCACTATTCTGCAAAGTATATGGTCCAGTTATTATTACTATGTTATTTCTTGCTGAGCGTCAAGGGACAACTGTTAGGGTCTACTACCCTTGAATTACTGTATGTAATCTAAAAGTTATTGGTGTGACTTCCCTCGAACTTCCTTTAAGTGTTCCAAATAAGGTTATATGATTTGGCCTGTGTTCCTTCAAGCATAGTGGTGTGTGTGTTTTTATAAAAGTGTTTATGACCGACTAGTACTTACCCCAAGACCTAACTTGGCCTATATATGTATTTATAATAAACCTTTATTTTGTATAATACTCCTGATTGTCTATTGTATCCTTGGTGTACTACAAGTTCAATGTGCTTTCCTACAGCCCTCTCTCCATCCTAAGATAAACCTGGCTGCTCAGACAGGAATAGTATATTGCATGCCACATGTTGTTTTCATCCCAGAAGAACCATATTCCTCTGTCAATTTCTTAGATACAGACGCATTATTTCGGAAGATCAAGATTATTCCAATGAAGCTGAACAACTCGCAGAGAAATTCCCCAAACGAGGCTATAACCTTGAGTCTGTGCAGGCCAGTGCAGCAAAAGTCATGAACACTAGAAGACTGGAAGCTCTTAAACCAAAGGAACGTACCACCAACAGCGATCTAGTCTGTGTTACCACATATTCGCAACAAAGTGGACAAATCGAAAAAACCATCAGAAAGAATTTGGAACTCTATCACTTGATCCTATTCTAGCTAGACTGTTCTTCAAACCACCACTATTTTCCCATAGCAAAAGCAAATCCATACGGGACTATCTCAACAAAGCTGACCTTGTGTCTAAAAAAAGTGAAGAAACAAGACTTCAAGGGTACCATGCCTTGCAATAATTGCACCATTTGACATAACGTCATCAAAGGCAACTGCATTACCCTTCCCTGCAAACGTTACAGCATCGCTTTACACCATACCTCCACTTGCGACACAGAAAATGTCATTTTTGGCATAAAATGCCCTTGTGGAATATATTACGTGTACATGACTACCAGGAAAGCCAAAACATGGTGGGTGGAACATAAATCCAACATCAGATTAACATCTGACAGATCTCCAGTTGCGCAGCATTTCAATCAAGCAAGGCATACGATTGCACAAATACAATTGATCATTTTGGAACATGTATGCCTGCCCAGAAGGGGTGGGAATTTAAATAGACTCATGCAACAAAGGGAGACCCACTGGATCGATCAGCCTGATTCAATGTTCCCACATGGAATGAATTTAGATTGAGATCTAAGTTACTATCTGTAATAACACAGCTAACTTCCACTCAGGGCATGTCACTGTAACCTGTTGATAACCAGACATTGTATCCACCTGCCATACACTCTTCTGTATTCCACTGTAATCTGCAGAAGACTAGATAAGGCAATTACCTATTTCAACTCTAGGACTGTCACCCAATATTCAAGTGATCTACTCACTACGGTACATCTTAGCCATGTAAAGCTTAGAAATTCATTTCTCTCTCCCAGTGACAGGGTCATTTTAATTAATGCTTGATGGACTCTGTCCTGCCACACAGTCCATTGACACTTACAAGATGGCGCGCTGCGACTTGCCATTCAGCTCCAGGAACCATTTCTATCAAGAGCGCCAGCGCTCCAGTTGCACTGCAACCGACTCGCTGCTTCTATGCGGACAGACAGCGGCCCGCACAAACCCGTCTGGTCTCTGACCACAGCACCCACATCGGTAAGCCCCACCAACCCGCACATTCCAATTTATGCATTGCTATTATCGCTGATGAGCGGTGTTTCACTAGTTAACCTTGTGCCTTTCTTGTACGCTGACACATAGAATCTCTTAGCGACTCCCGTCTGTTCCACTGGACACGAGCCGCAAACAGCGACAGAGCAAAACACCCAGTATCCAATCTAGCATCAGACTCTCAGCAATAGAGGGTGAGTACAACTCACTTCAGGTTTCACAATGGAATACGGGAAAGTTTTTCAGTGCGGTCTGAGCCTGCCACCCAGCGCTTTCCCCAGGCGACTGGTCCCATGCTTGACCGCATGTCATGTGCCTCTATACACTTTTTAAATATTACCAATCCTTTGTCAACAGATACAGTGCTGGACCCCCCAAATCCCCCCAAGCCGAAAGACTGCAGAACCCTAACTGCAGTCATCTAAGAAGTGGTGGCGTGACTGAGAGTCGCTGGACTTGGGAGTCCAGGAAACACACCGAGACCATTCGTCTGAGGGTACAGAGGAGTGTGTGTACCAAAGGAGCAGCAGGAAAGCCAGTCCCAGAGTAGCATCACGTCCTGAACATAGGCCTGGTGACGCTACCCCTGCAAGAGAAAGGTAATGGGGAAAGCGGTATACCCAGTGGGGAAGCCGAGAATAAAGAAGGGAATATTCATGCTCGTCTCAGTGAGAACCACATATCGAAGGTACCGAAGAAAAGTGAGAAACAATTTTTGGAACGCTCATACTCGTTCCAATAATGACCGAGTATGGAATAAAAGTGAAAATAATTATTGGAACAATCATACTCGCCCCAGTAGTGATTGAGTATTGAAAGTAAGAATCATTATTCGAACACTCATATTCGTCCCAGTAGTGACAGAGTATTGAAACAGAGTGAGAATCATTGCAGTGGTACTCATACTTGTCGCTGTAAAGGAGTATTGAAAGAGCATGACATTCATCACAGGAGTATTCATACTCCTCCCAGTAAAGAAGTATTTAAAGAAAGGAAGAATCAAAGTATCATTATTTGAATACTCGTAGTCCTACTCGTTGCAGTAAAGGACAAGCATTGAAAGAGAGAGAGAATTATTACTGGTGCTCTGGTTCCTGTCCCAGTAAAGAACAAGATTTGAAAGAGAGTAAGAATCATTGCTGGAGCAGTCCTACTCGTGCCAGTAAGACCCAAGTGTTGGAACACAGTGAGAATTGTCATTGGAACAGTGAAGTTTGCCACAATCAAGAAGAAGATAGGACATTAAATAAAGAGAACGTTGCAACTGTGATTAAACAGCAAAAAGCAGAAGAGCTTCAAGAGAAAGGAAAATACAAAACAGATAAATTCATAAGAGAGCAGAATAAGAAGGGGAGAGAAAAGTTGAAGATCCCAATATCTGAATGAAATTACTTAGTAAAAGTAGTCACTAAGAACTATCTACGACTACTTTATTGAAGTGAACTTATTGAGAAATCAGTACACCGGAGAAGGGAGTCATTCTCTGTGCCTTAGTGGCAGGGTAAGGTCTAATCAGTTTGCACAGAGGACAGATCTTCCATTTGGACTCGCAGACGACTGACAAGCTCCCGAGTTAGTTTGTTTTAGGTAGGGAAAACCCATAGATTAGGGTGAGCTAGGCACTTTCTCTTTGCTCATGAATAAAGAATAACCAGAGAAATGCAAGTTGTGAGTCTGTGTCCTTCTGGCCCACCACACCTGCCATAATATTAATCATCTCTGGAAGTCATCGTATCACCAGGAGTCGGACTGGAGCACGAGAAATGCAAAAAAGAAATATCTAGAAAATGATGAACTTTAACATGTGGAAAATATGAAAGGTTTGTGATAAACCAGACGTATAATGAAAAATAAAAAAATAAATCCAGGAAACAAGCATTCTTTGCCCCAGACCATAAAACCTCATACCCATAAACATGCGAAGGCATCAGGAAGTAGACACAGACAACAGAGTAAAGATTGGGTTATAAACCTTTATTAAAATCACAGTGAGGTGAGGATAAGGCCTACCTTCCCCTATGCTAAGGTGGGATTTCCCTACCTAAATAAAACTAAGGGTAGTCTGTGTCAGGAAGTCCAAAGTGAATTGTCTGTGTCCAAAACCTATACTTGCCCTCACATCTATTTGTTCAAACTGTGGTAGGGATGTCAAAAGTTCAGAGCTTCTTCCAGCTCTTGGTCGGAAAGGCACTCTGTCTTCCCCAGGATTCCAAATACTTCAATATAAATCAAAAGGGGATCCCTTCCCCAAGCTTTCAAGACTCTCACTGTTTTCGCAACAACACAATTCCTTGAGGTTCTTCCCAGCTTTAAGGTTTTTGGCTTTTCATCAAAATCATAAAGTTCAACTCTTTTAAGTTCACTATATAAAGGCATTTCTGTATCTTCAACCATAAACTCATAAATGTTTCAAGTGGCTTCTCCTGAGTGAGGTGTATTCGCTCTAGGCGCAGTTATCGGACCACACGGTACACCCATTACAGGTCACGCAACCGACATACCTGATTGGCTTCTGTTCCACACTTGCAGCACCACTGCTTCAGCTCAACAGTGGTATCAGACTTATATCCTGTCAGACTTTTCCAATACTTGTCTTGACACTATTCACTTGTTGAAGTACCACAACCTTTTCATAGTTTGCCACAACTTGTACAATTCCTCTTTTCCTTATGGCTTTAGACAGTGCTTGCTTTTTCTTAACTTCAACACTTCACAGTTCATCATATTCATTACCAATGCTTGCTTTGTTCAATTTATCCAACACTTCATAGTTCATCATATTTATTACCAATGCTTTCTTTCTTCAGTTTATCTGATTCACTGTTCCTTTGAATCAGGGAACCTTTTCCTCTGCTTTCCATGCATGTGGCATTCACTCAGTATCACTTTCCTTTGATTCAGTATTCAGAATGCTTTTCTTTCATGTTTTAAAAAATATGATGGCAAATTCCCAGTTCTCTCTCCTGCTGGGAATGTGCACCCTTGTTCACTGGTTTCTCATTCACTTTCAACTTTACTGATTTTGGCCCTTCTGCAGCTTTTTCAATTGCTTTACATTTCGGTATTCGTTAATCGCTATTTTCACAAAGTTCATTAACCTTCACAACATCATAGGCATCCAGCATCTGTGTTTTACCTTTCTAAAGCAGAAATCACATAGCCTCTGCTGGCTTACTTGCAAGGGTTCCGACCTTCCTTCAGCATGCGGCTCGCACCACAGCGTTTGAGTCACTCAGCCTCACTTGACTCACCGGTTACACTGTCTACTTGTGCCCTTCTCTGCTCTGGTCGGTTTTTCGCAGCTGTTGTTCCCGGCTCGGCAGGCCCCTCTTCTCGGGTCTCCAACACCTCAGGCTGTTGGAGGAGGGAGTCAGGTCGGCAGCCTGCTCTTGCCACCGCAGACCTTCCGACAATGCCAGCCACAGTCTGCTTCAGCTATAAAGACTGTGCAGCTCCACGGCGCCTTGAACACGCGTCTCCCTGCTTCTTCCTCCGTCCTCCATCTGCAAGCATTCCATAGGAGTTTCCGCTCTCTCTCCCATTCTCTCTATTAACCTCACCTGAGCGGGGCTACTTAAACCGCCGTGTTGGCTTCAGTACGAGACAATTAATGTTTATCCTCGCCCCAGAGTGGTGTTTGTGTGTGTTCGAACTAATAAAGAATGGATGTGTGTTCCTTGGTGGTCTCTTCCTCGTCTCAGTACCGTAGTGGTATATATTAGGAGAGGGTTTTCTAACACCATAGGGATGGGATTGGAAATACTCATAAAAGCCCGGGGGACATCTGGTTCCTGATGAAAGGGAACATGGGGGTTGTGTGTCTCACTCAAGGGTGCCTCAACCCCACTCCCCAAGCCACCTCCTCCCAAGTGATCCTCCCTCGCACATCCGCAATTCAGAAAATAAATTGGGATATTCCTCTCCAAGAGGCACCTTTATCACACTACATGAGCTACACCCCTCCTCCCCCAATGAACACATCCAGCCCAGTATCCCTCCGGATAACAGCCCAGTGCCCTCCTTACATGTCCAGGTCCCCTTAATTGTAATTTTAAATGTAACTATTCCCTGATACCCTAAAGAGTACCTTGTGGTCTTGCACATTGATGGGGGGAAATGCCCTCAGACGTGGCTTCCAGCTGCTCACTTGGCTTCCCTAAAAGCAGCCCATCATGCTGCAGCACGTATTATTACGGGTGGACAGGAATTTTACAGAAT
Organism: Ambystoma mexicanum; assembly: GCF_040938575.1. NCBI lineage: Eukaryota > Metazoa > Chordata > Amphibia > Caudata > Ambystomatidae > Ambystoma > Ambystoma mexicanum. The sequence goes on from NC_090938.1 coordinate 59,723,350, forward strand.
CTCCCATGTCCTACATGAACTACATAGGCTTCCTCTCCAATTCAGGATACTGTTCAACACTGCTTGTATAATCTAGAAAGCAGTGACGGGTAGCTAAGCTCCACATATATGGTGGTTCATGCTCCTCACGCAGCAAATTGACCAACCGGCTTGAATCACAGCTCGTCTGCAAAGAGAGGACTGTGACGAATCAAAGGAATTTGTCTCTTCTCTTTGGCCCTTCCTGTGAGGCTAAGGAGGTGAGCCCGCTCTGCAACACCCACTCTGGGGGTAGAGGCAAGTGGGACCTCACTGGGCGAGACTCCCCCTTTTGGGACAAGGCTTCCCGTTCCCATGAGAAACTCCCGCAAGCTGGCCATACTATGGCCTATATGGAATCTTTTAAAATACCAGAAGACATTAAGTGTCAAGACTGGGACAAAGGAACTCCTAATGGATGCCACTATCTTATGAAAAATGATTATGTCCCTTTAAATCAGAACGGCCAATCTACTAGGACAAGTACGTTAAGGAGTGTACAAATAGAGAGAGGTGAGCGAGAAGCAAGAGAGAGCGACGATCGCATACGCAAGCTGGGTGAGGCCCTAATCTGCGTATTACCTGGGAAGGACGAGGACCAGGAAACCTGCGAGTTTCAAACTTGCTCGCAATTGCTACATGGGATGCCAGAGCTGCAGAGATCATGAAAGTCGAAAAAGCGGCAGGCAGGAGCCCAGGAGAAGGTGGTGGTGAGACCACGGAGGCAAATTTGTGGTGGACAGCTGTTCCGCGGAAAGTTGCTGATACCGCTAGCAACAGGGGAGCACACTGTGTCTGGGCGTGCAGTCGAGCACCAAGAGAGAACGAGAGAAAGCGAAGAGACGGATGCCCGAAAAGGCGACAGTCTCTGTGGTTCAGAAGCTGAGAGCGAGCTCCTGAGAAAGAAGCCTTCCAATAAAATTCTCCTTCAAGAACAAAGGTAACGGGGAGAACAGGATGTACACTAAGACTCAAGGGAATCGTTACACCACAAAGTTAACTCGTCACAGTAAAAGTTGTGAAACCGAGTTAACCTGGAGATTAAGTAGCTACAAAGATTGTGACTCAAGAGAAAAGGTTGTTGAAAAGCTGGTATTGGGAAGGGAACAACCCCATCCCACCCCCCCTAAGCGCTTTAGAGTGAGGTGAGAGGCATTCGAAGCACTATGATGGGCCAGGGGGAGAGGGGACGGTCGTAGGACCCCACCGCAATATAATTCACCCTCATAGTATAGCCCAAGGCGCAAGCAAGACTGCCATTTTGTATAGATGTTTAGTGCATTCTGTGTAGATGTTAGTAACCATAGGAGGAAGAGATTCAAAAACCAACAATGCACAACCAACAACTACTGCACATTAAATCAAGACACATTTTCCCTTGTTACATCTTGTTTGCAATCTCATTTAAGGTGTCGGGACAAGTCCAGTGCCATATGACATACATTTTGGTATGAATCAGTAAATATATGTTTCTGTCTTCAGTCCCCACATTTTTAGGTATCCCCCACCTCTCGTGCTTTCTCTGTAGTATCTGACCTCACAGGAATCGGACCTGGGGCTGGGCTCATTGCCACAGATGATATTGTTTAATAAGGTAGCAAACATATGGACCCACACCTCCCTGGATATTGTGAGTCTGCCATACTCCGATTCTATGTCATTGCAGTATAGGGCATCTGCCTGCCACTGATCCAGTTTAGGCACCTGGGTTCTCCCCCACACCAACGCCACACGTCTTTTGGCCAATAGCAAATCTCAAAGACGCCTTCCCAGAAATTCAGGATTTTTGGACATCCCCATGCCAGATGTAAAAAGCCAGCACATGTACTTCTGCATCTCCCACAGCTCTCTGAGGTGTCCAGGAAGAATGTATGTAATAGAACTGGCGTGTAGTAGAACTGATGCAGAAATGTAAAGTGAATCAGTTTGAATCTGGCATTAATCGCCACCCTTCTGGTCTCCTCACAACAGTAACCCCACTCTTCCTCCGAAATTTCATGACCCAGTGCCAATTTCCATTTCTCTCGGTAGGATGTACCTGTTATCTCACAGGCTTTAATACATATTCCGTACATTATGGAGACTCATTTGCCTTTGTGATAACTTTTAAGCATCCTGTCGAATATCTATGCCACAGCGGGTTCCCCGGGCAATGTCGGGGAATACCTGCCTTAAAGAGTTTCTAAGTCGAAAGTATGGAAATATGTCCAGAGACGTGTGCTCTGCCCTTTCCCTCATTTCTTCTATGGTTATAAATTGGCCGTTGGGGAGGAGTTCTAGAAAGCAAGACACCCTCAGCCATTTCACAAAGACACCATAGCACTTTTCACTGGTTAGTGGGATTCCAGGAACATAGATGACTTGCAGATCTGGGGAGTATAAGACTTTGCCTTTAGTTTTATGTTCAATGCGAGTCCACGCTCTGCAAGTCAATTCTACCATGTTGTTTGCTCTAGAGGACCTGTCAGGTGCTGTCAGTATTACTGATCTTAGGAGGAATGGTGCATGCATGTTTCTACATGCCTCTTGTCTGCTTGCTCCTCGTACCAATGAAGGAGAAACCCAGCTTGGGCTACATCGTAATATACTTCAAAATCTGGTAGTGCCAGACCCCCTCATTCATTGGTGCGGTTAGTTTTTCCCAAGAGATCCTGGCTTGTTTCCCCGCCCATATAAATTGCAGTATCGTAGATTTCAAGTCCCGAAAATACTCTCTGGGAAGAGGGAGTGGCACATTAAGAAACGCATAGAAAAACCGAGGTAACAACACCATTTTGACCATGGAGATTCTTCCATATAGATTGAAGGGCAAAACACTCCACCTTCCCACCAATGTTTTGGCCTGCTCTAGTACCTTTTGGTAGTTGTGTATATATATGACATCCGGGGCTTGAGCTATGCTTACCCTAAATACAGAGTATTGTCCTCATGCCATTGAAACCCCCACCCATCCGGGAAGCGTTTAGTGCTGTCCGTCAGCGGGAACAGAACTGATTTTGTGGCATTAATTCTGAGGCCAGAGAGGTCCCTGAATGCCGATACTTCCCGCATAATCGGGTCAAGATTTCTTTGGGGATTGGAGACAAAGATGACCATGTCATCTGTGTATAGTGAGATCACCACTCTGTTTGTGCAGCTGGATCCCTCTGTGGAGATGGCGCTCCCTGACCATTTCAGCCAGGGGCTTTATTGCTAATGCAAATAGTAGCGGCGAGAGAGGGCATCCTTGTCGAGTGCCTCTTCCTAGCGCTATCCCGGCTGTTAATAGCCCATTCACTCTTATTTTAGCATATGGTTGCCTGTATAGTAACTACACTAGAGAGACAAACTTCTCCCCATCGCCATTTTCCATACTACTCTGAATAGGGACAACTATTCCACTGAGTCAAATGCCTTTGTGGCATCCAGGAATGCCGCCGCGATCGGATCATTCTGCCCAACCACCGATATCAGCCTGAGTATTCTACGCAGACCATATTAAGGTGGAGAGTCCCGGTATAAACCCAGACTGGTCAGCCTTAACCATTCTATGCATCAGTGGTGCCAAGCTTGTTGCTAGTGTCTTAGCCAGGATTTTGTTGTCAATGTTAATAAGGGAGATGGGTCGATAAGAGGGAGCATTCGTCCGCCTCCTTGGCGGGTTGCAAAAATACCACTACTTCTCTTAAGGAGTCCAGTACGCATACGTCTCGCAACCTTTGATGATACATCTGCAATAAGTGAGGAGCCAGTTTCCCCGCATAATGTTTGTAGAATTCAGCGGTATATCCGTCCGGCCATGGGGTCTTCCCCGACGGTACGGATTTAATAGCCATCAATACCTCCTCCAACGACACGGGACGGCTCAACCAATCTCTCTTCCTCTGTACACCAGTAAATGGCCACCTTGTCTAGGTAGTTTTGCACCTCGTGTTGTGATTTCTGCAATTTGGAGGAATATAATTTTTCATAAAACTTACAGAATGCTTGGGTGATTTCCCTGTCTGCATATTTTCGCTCACCTTGTCTGTCTTTTATTGCTAATACCTGGCTACACAATCTTTCCAACCTAACTGCCCTTGCCAGGAGTCTACCAGGGCGTTGTCCCTCTCTGTATTGTTGTATTGCGTTTTTCCCCCAGAGAAATTTCACCTCCCTGTGTGCCAATTCATTAAATAATTGCAACTGTTTTTAATTTCCCCTGATCGTCCAGCGTGGGCATGGGTGTATCCAATTGCATGCTACGGATGCGGGCCACTGTGTCTGTGAGCTCACTTCGGATTTGTTTCAGCACCCCTGTCTCTCTTGATATACATTCTCCTCTAATCACAAATTTAAAACTCTCCCACAGTACCACTGATGACTCCACCAACCCCACGTTTATTTGGAAAAAACTGTCATCGCTCGGGTCACCCGCTCGCAAAACACCCCATCTGTTAATCCCTCGCTCTTGAAAACCCAAGGGGGCCTCCCTCTCTCCTGGCCTGTAAGTTCAATTGTAATCAGTACCAGGGCATGGTCTGATAGTGTGCATGCTAAAATGGCCACCTTGGGTACCTTCCCCATAATTTCGTGGGAGACTAAGAAGAAGTCCAACCTGGACACTGAGTTGTGAATGGAAGAGTAAACGTGTACTCCTTTTCCCCAGGGTGTGTGGATCTCCAAGCGTCAACCAATTCCCAGGCCCAGCACATATCCTGTAATTTACCTGTTGTTTTGGGAATTAGTGCGGTTCTGGTCGGGCTCCATGGCCGTGTTGAAATCCCCAGCCCAGGTTATTTCACCCGGAGATAGACTCTCTAGCTGTCAATGGATCCAGCCCAAGGTCTCTGTTGAGTCCTGATTAGGGCCGTAGTAGTTGACCAGTGTGTAAACTCGCCCTTGTATAGTACCGTGGACTACATGGCCTCTTTTGTCTTGATCTTTAACCACACTGATCCGTCGGAACCCCACTGAGCTGTGTATAAGGACACATACTCCCCTTGAGTATGAGGAATAGAAGGAGAAATATTGATTGCATCCGCAGTTTTTCCCAAGTTTCGATTCTCCGTTTTGTGTCAAATGTCTCTCTTGTAGGAACGCCACCTCTACTTGGTGTGTCTGCATATACAACAGTACTTTACGACTCTTGGAAGGACAGTTCAAAACCCTCATATTCTAGGTAATGCATTTAAGTAACTTGTTTATTCAATATCTAAATCTTTTATGTGCCACAATATTGACCATTTCCCCCAACAAAAGGCCCTCTGACATCTATCTCTCTGTTCGTCTCTATAGTGGGAGTCTTGATTTTTCTGTGTAGTTGTAACAATAAGCTCTTTAACCAAACTCCCACTCCAGCAAGCCCAATCCGTGCCCCCCCCGACCCCCCAATCTAACTTCAATCTTAAACTTGGGCATGGTGGCTAGCCAGGGCCAGCCTTCTGGGCAAACTACAATCTGGACTATACCCTGTCCACCAGAGCATATCGAGCTCTCCCCCTTGCAACAGCCATTACCACAATCCTTGTGCCTGCAGCAAGCGGTTCCTCAAGCATTATTTCCTCTGTTGCGGGGGGCCTTAGGTAGAGTCTCCAAAAATGTGTTTGCCTCCTCTGGGGTATGGAAAAATAGGGTTTTTCCTCAGTGTTCCACTCTGAGTTTCGCTGGGAATAACATTGCGTATTTTTTTATGTCCCTTTCTCTAAGTCTTTTCTTGATATCTCTGAAGGTCTTTCTTGAGGACTGTACCTTGTCTGAGAAGTCCGGAAGCAACCGTATCTGTGCATCATGATATGTGAAAGGCCCTTTTTCTCTGGCTTTGCGGAGAGCCAAGTCCCTGTCCTGATAGTTCAGCAACCTAGCAATCAAGAGACGAGCAGGGGCTCCCGGGATGGGCCTTCTCCCGCTCGGGATCCGGTAGGCCCTTTCCACTATGAACACTGCAGAGAATTCGCCATCTTCCAGTACCTCTTTCAACAGAGACTCCACCATGTCTCATATTGCACTGCTCTGCTGCCTCCGGAACACCCACAATCCGTAGGTTATTGCGTCGGGAACGCAATTCTAAATCATCCTGTTTATCTGGGAGTTCCTTCAATGCTTTCTCAATCGTGACCAGGTATCTCCGAGCTGTAGTGGACTCATCTTCTACCGTGGAACCTCTACCCACCACCTCATCAAGGCAGTCCCTGCGTTTATCCAACCGCCTTTGCATATGGTCCACTTTGCAGGTCAGGGAATCCATTTTGCCATTCAATGATCGGATGCTTGTTCGAACTTGACTCAGTATTGATTTGATTTTGTTAAGGCCCCCCCCCCAACCTGGTCCACGACGGCAATTGTTGGGTTTCCGACATGGAGCAATCTCCACTTGTCGATGGTTTAGCCAGGGTCTCGAAATGTAATTTGGTTTGCTGCTTACTCGGCTTCTGATGTTTGGACATCCTACCCGATTTTATCACCTATTCGCTCCCCTGTGTGTTGTGGTGTTTTCAGATCTATGGCCACACTAGTGCAGCTCACAGTCTCTCAGTGCGTGGTCCACTATCCCTGCAGGCAGGACATTTTGACAGGGGCCTGGGGGCTAGCACTATTGCGCGGAGGGGGCCGGGCTGTACAGTGTCGCCACTAGCGTCCCTGCGCCTCTGGTCAGCATCTCCTGTCTAGTGCCAAGAGGTGTTTGGCGCCCATCCCTAATGCCTTGCTTCATTGCCCCTGGCTCAATTGGAGCGTTACCATGGAAGGGGGAGCAATTGGGCCCACCAGGCTTAGGAGGCGCTCTGTGTCTCTCCCCACGCCTGTCTCCGCTACGGGGTCGACGTAGCGCACGTTGCTTGAGCTGGGCTCCTCTGAGGTGTATGCAGCGCGCGGGGCCCAGCGCCCGCTCCGCGACTTCTTATTGAGACTGTCCCTCACTGGAACCGATCGAGACATCTCCCCTGACACTGCCTAACCGCTCGGGGATCGAGGGATCACCAGGAGAGTGCCTCCCAGCCCGGTCACTTTACCTCTCACATGTCTTGTCCTCGGCGCAGGGGTGTTCTTCCTCGCCAGCTGACACTGAATCCTACAGTCACCATAGGTTTCCTTCAGTACTGGGGTTGGCAGACACTTAATGTTCCTCTTCCTCTGTGGTGTGTGTACGTTATGACCGAGGGATCGAAGCGGGAGGTACTGACTCTGATTCGTGTGAGCGTGCTCGCGCCTGTTTCTCAGGCTTCCGTACACCGTTTTACCCCCAAGTTGGCACAATGTGGGCAGTGCAGCTTCGCACAGTTCCAGGAGTGATCACACGGCTCCTGTGGCATTAATCTGGGCAGGATGATGACTGGATAGTATGTTGTCCCCCAAGAGCTCACAGGCTCGTGGCCATCTTAGCTGTGCTCACTAGCGTCCCCTCCCATTGCACGTCTTTGAGCGACAATCGTATGATTCATATTGCGAGGTGCTGGGAGGGATACATTCTAGTTCAAAACGAGGGTGGAGACCTTTGAGCCGGATGGCACGGAAGGGAGTGAGTGAAATGTGCATGTGGAGGTTAGAGTGCCCCAAAACCTCCTTTTGAGTCGGTCTTAAAGCCTGCCAGGTGCAAAGTATAATGATTAAGTAGCATTGTGTTAGGAGTGTAGTTAATTTGTTCTTTGACATTAGTCGGTGAGAAGATGATGATCTCCGTGGCTCCCACGTGATCTAAGACAGACGGACTGGGCTGGAACCAACGACCTGGCATCCATTATGGGGCAGGGGGATCCTGTATAGTTGCACACCAACCAGCTGCGTGGGTTTTTACTGTATGTATTGTGTCACTATGCCGATGTATCTCCTCTTAAGCATCGGCTTGTACCCTTTTTTGGCAGAACGTTCTTAGCAGCAGAGTTCTTTGCTATTGCTCTCATCTGTGTGTGAAATTAAAACTTGTGAACCTTACAAGATCGACTTGGGCCTTTCTTCTCTAGTGGGGTTTATTCTATCTGGTGTGAGCGTTCAGTACTTGCCTTCACTGGTGAATGAGAGGGAGAGAACTTGGTTCCTTCCTTTCCGCTATCTTTTTCTCTACCTGTGGTGTCCCCCAGGGGTCTAACCTCTCCCCCTGGCTGTTCAACCAATACCTGGCACTCCTTGCCCACCACATTGCCACTCTGCCCCAACTTTCAGTGCTATGCGGACGACACCCACCTCATTTTCAGGCTACCCTCAGCCTCCTCCTCTACTTCCCTCATCTCTGACTGTCTGTCTGCTATCCAGGAGTGGTGTACCGCCAATGACCTCTGCCTTAATGCCAGTAAGACTTAGATTCTCCTCATTGGCACACCGCTCCCTCCTTTCCTATAGCTCTTTGGCTGGCCTCACTCGGCCCTCTTCCTGCTCCCACCTGCAAGACTAAAAACCTCATGGTCATCTACGGCTCCACAGTCTCCTTTTCTCCTCACATCTCTGACATCTCTAAGACGTCACACTACCAGCTGCACCTCCTCAGAGGTATTCTTCCTTTCATCTCCTTCCCCCAGAGGCTCACTGTCTCCAGAGCTCTGCTTCTCTCTAGGCTGGACTACTGCAACAGCCTCTTCCTAAATCTGCCTGCTTCTACTCTACGCCCTCTTCAACTTATCCAGAACAGGACTGCGAGACTTGTCCTTGGCCTCAAGCCCAGGAATCGTAAATATCCAGGACTTAAATCTCTGCACTGGCTCCCAGTGGCTGCGAGGATTAAGTTCAAAACCCTCTTCATCGTCCACAAGGCCTTCTGTGGCTTGGGGCCGCAATACCTTCAACTAAATATCTTCCTTCTCTAGCTCTCCGCTCATCTGCCTCCCAACTCCCTCAGGGTCAGTCACTTCTCCAAGCAACAAATTGGTGGTAGATCTCTTGCTTCGGCTGGTGCCTCCCTCTGGAACAGCTTCCCTTCCTCCCTTAAACTTGAGGAGAACCATCTCTGGTTCCAGAAGCAGCTCAAAACCTTTCTCTTTGCTTCTGCTTTTTCTCCTCCTCTCCTCTGCTAACCTCCTGGCTGTAACCTGAACCTGCACTGGCTACCTGGACACCCTCTGATCTCGGGCCCAGGTCCCTCCCCCGCCAGAGTCACACACCTGCACTGCCCACCTGGCAACCCCCGCACTTGGGAATGTTTCTGTATCCCTACGGTCCCCCTACCAGCCTGACACCTGATTTCTGCACTTACCCATGCACTTGCCACTTGTTGGCCATTACTTATTGTTATTATTCCCATGTACTGCACTTCGCCTGACCCCTTCTCACGCACTTGCGCGATCTGAATGACACCTGGCCTAGTAGGATTGTTGTCTGTCCTCCCTTTGTTCCCCTCCCTTGCCTCGTCGTGCCTTGAAACACTTGTGTATAGGCGCTTTATAAATGCCTTATATCATATCTAGTGGATGAAAATACCCTGTGAAAGGTGGAAAAAGTACAGGAAGATTCGAGGGAATCGTTATACGGCACAGTTAACTCATGTGAGGAATCAGAGATGATTCCCCCAGAAAACCTGGCCTCGGACCCTTCTCATGTGGCATGGGCAAGGCAGATGCTTTCTGATCCTGACCCTGGGGGTGATGTTCTGCGGGAGGATCAAATAGGGGAGGCGGGGGGAGCAGGTCAGAAGGAATGGGAAACCCTTTTATAACCTCCCCCGAGACCCCACCATTCTAATGGCTTATTGTAAAATGAAAGCTGTGAGAAAAGCTGATGTTGACATTGTGGACTCCAAGTCCCACAATTGCCAAAGTACTTGGACGAAGAAGAGGACAGCAATGGCACGAGACTGCAAGTTGCGGCTTATTAGTTGTAATGACCCACACCTGAGAGACTGGGAGGCATAAAAGGCTCCCTCCGGTGCAGGCCATAGAGAAGAGCAGTAGCAGGATGTGTAGTAGTTGTGGCACCTCCAGTGGCAGCAGAAGTTAAAGGAGAGCAGAGACATTGGGACCACCATCGTGTGTCGAACGGATGCTGGTCCTGGGAGGGTCTCTTCTGTCCGAGACCTTGATTGCAGAGATTGCGCCGTGGGAAGCATTGGGATTGATGGCTTTCCCCTGAGGACCGCAGCTTCAGAGGTCACGCAGCGGGAAGCGCGCAATTTGAAAGCTTTCTCCGTTGTCAGTCAGGCTCCGGGCTCCAGTGGTAGGAGAGGACCAGAGAGCGGTAGGAGCGAGGAGAGCTCCTTTATGAACTGGTGCGGCCCGCAGGAAGCAGAGAGTGAGAGTTTGCCAGGCCATGCAGGAAAGCAGAATCAGAGGACCTGGAGGCAGCAAGGTGAAGGGACGCGCAATCCAGATCCGGTGAGTTTACTAGTAGATTGTGACACCTGAGCGATCCGTAAAAGCATGCTTGCCAAGTCTGGGTGCCTTAAGCACAGAAAAAATATAAACAAAGTGAAATGGTAAAAGAAACATTTCTTTGAATACTGAACTGATAGAAAGCAGGCTAATCATTCTTTTGATAATCCAGCTGACTCAAAAAGGAGCAGGTGGCAGAAAAAGAACTTAACCATCAGACCAGAAGGGTGAGATTGTATATATGTGGGTCGAGTAAAGGCCAGCAACAAGAGAGGGTAATAACCCCAGAAACCAATACAAATAACTATTGCCAAAGCAAAAGAGAATCATTCCAAGGCAAGTTAAAAATAACAAACATTGCCAAAGCCAAGAGGGGGCAATTAAGAATCCAAGTGTTTGTAGAACATATTGCCCCTATGTAAAGGAGGTCATAAGAGGAACTGGCTCAAACCCACATTGCCAAAGAAGTGTAAGAGTGAGCGAGAGAACCATGCCAGCATCTGTTTAATGCGAAAGTTGGGAAACAAGAGTGGCAGGAGGGCTGTCCTTCTGGCAGGAGATATTCAGGAGGAGTGGAGCATAACCTGCATTGCGTGTGGCAATCACAAGTGTGTAACAAATAGCACCAATGTATTTCTTGTTTTCCCAGGAGAAATACTTTAAACTAGATGTTGTGAAGCAAGAGACATTACTAACTTGTTGGATGCTAATCTTTACCACAGAAGTACTTATAGTTGTAGTTTTATTCTGTCCTGACAGGAGAGTACACCAGGGCAGAGGACATTGTAGTGGTTGGCCTGGCAGGTGAGTGAACCAGGTGGAAGTAATTGAAGTACTGTGGTGTGGTTAAGTCTTGAAGAAGTGGCAGAAGCACTAAAGTGTTTATGTGAACTGTTACAGAATCATCCTGACAAATTACTATCACTGAAGCAAGTGTTGTGTGAACTATTGCAGAATTATCCTGACAGACATTTTTGTTGTTCCTAATGAACTATGGCAGTATTCTTGGCTTATGCGAAAAAGTTAATTTGAGCTCTTTGGAAACAAGAAAAGCTTGTTGAAAATGTTTTAACTGTTGGTTGAATTCAAGTTGGAACATTTATTGGCAACTTGGAACAAAAAGGACTGAAGTGGAACTTTGTTACAAGACAGGATTTCCTTATCCTTTTGCAACTGTTGAATCTAATCTTGCTTTTATCTGGGGAAGGAGAATTCCCCCAGATTATAAGGAGAGACGGTTATCAGGTTATAACTGTTATATTTGGTTTATTTGAATTGCCATATATTACCTTGTTGAGTTGTATGTAGAAGTGTGAGGGACCGAAACCTTTTGTTAGAGTGGTTACTTTAGTTTATTTTAGGCAGGGAAATTCTTGTCACGGTAGAGCTAATGAGGCGGTTATCCAACTCTTTGAATTAATACAAGGGCATCTTTTGAAAAATCTTCACAAAGTTGTCTGCCTCACTTTTCTGACCCCTCACACTCATCACAGTCAAAATTATTAAACAGCGTTAATCTTGAAACCAACTATATAAAAAGATTGGGGCTCAAGATAAAAGGTTGTTGAACAGCTGGTCAAGGAGAGAGGGAACCAGTGGGGGGAAAGTACCCTGGGAAGGGGAAAGTAACTCGCTATCCTTTACAAGAACAATAAGGTAGTTAAGAGAAAGAAAATCATGGTCGCGGGCCTAGATACCCAAGCCAGATACAAGTAATCCTGTATATGTGGAACTGTGATACCATAAGTGTGAACACCGAACCAAACAATGGGGCTAATCGCGGCCTTGACGGTATCCTGGCGGTAATACCGCCAATGCAAATAGCATTACTGCTACTCGGTCCGGCGCAATTTGCGCTGGCTCACGATTAGTGTTAAGGCTGTAATTCCCCATTTCTTTAAGAGTCCAGAGGACTCTGGGGATTTTCGGTGCTATTACTGCTGGCGGTAATAGCGCCAAATGCAGCCGGAAAGCTGGAGATTTACCTCCAGCAAAAAGCTCCAGACTTTTCGCCCAACTCATGATTGGGCCAAACCTTAAATGCGGCGGTAATAGCAGCGGTAGCCACGTTTAAGGGCCACCCCCCAACTTGTGATGAGGCCCCATATCTCTTTAAAATGACACACTGACCTCTGACCACTGGTCTATGACCACAATCCTAAAGCTAATGAGAGACAGCCAAAGGAGATACAAGGTGAAGAGAGAAAACTCAAGATCCCCTTTGGGGAGCTAAAGAGACTGATACGAAAGGTCACAGAAGACTGTTTACGGATTGTATATTAAAGACTGGTACTAGAAGTACCCTCAGGAGAATTGAGTCGTTCTCCTGACCTAAGTTAGCCTTTTCCTAATGAAACAGTAAGTTAGGGTCGTTTTCAGACAGCAGACGTATTCCTTTGGACATTTACGACTGACAAACAAGCGCCTTAGTTGGTAAGATAGGCAGAGACCACCCATAGTTATAGGGAAACTCGGACCTTATTTAGTTACTTTTAAAGATTCTACATTGTGTACTTCTGAGGGTTTTTCCCTTCCCACTCTCGGGGATCCTCTAAATAGGTGGCCTGGGGAGGGCCATAAGCTTTTGGATCCTGACGTTGGGGGCGGGCTAGCAAGAGAGGGTCACCTGGGTAGAGGGTCCTCTGTGATTAGGGGGGCGATTACCCAAGGGTGAGACATGGTATCCTTCCTTTTCAAGCACTCCCCTACCTGACATTCCCTCAGCCTATATAGCTTACTGTTCCCCAGACACCCACTTTCCCCATTCCTTTGACAAAAGGAATGAGACGAGGAAGAGGAGCATTTCACTAGTTGACTCTTCCTTTCCAAAACACCACAGTGCCATTAAAACGAACAAACTACATTCAGAGGTACTCTATTATTTTCATGAATGTCCCACTAACAAGGTCAGGCAAAGTCAGGCACTGGGCGAAGATTTTAACCACCTGAAGCCTGTTCATACTCCACAAGTGTATAAAAGGAGTAGCTGAAAGAAACAGAATGAATGTGTTGGAGCCCAAGAACAAACCCGAGTCAGAGAACGAACTGACTGGCAACTGGGAAATGCAGATGCAACTACAAATGTATCCTGAACAATTAGACATCCGAGCCAATATATACATTTATCACTTTTCGAGAATATGTCCACGAACAAAGGGTGTACACACACCAGTAGACCCAGACAGCAGGGCAAAACATAGATCTAGGTGCTAGTTTAACCAGCTTAAGATGGCCGCCATATTTGAACTGACTTTATATTAGGCCATGTGTGTTGGGCCCGGTTGCCCGGCAACCTCGTAATCAGTAGGTACCTAGTGAACAAACTGGAAGTACAAGCTTTCAGCAGCTCCCGCCGTGTTGTATTTCTGCATGGCACTTTGATCTGCCCCCCCCTAACTATAGACTTCCACGGGCACGCTACCGGCTCGCCACGGGTCCCCCGGGATCCACTGCGTTGCTGTAGTACAAACTGGTAGCACTCGCTCCTGGCTTGCAAGCATGCCATCTCCGCACCTAACAGGAGCCAGTTTAAATGCATCCTCAGTGGCAGTCATCGTGAACGCAAGCACGGCCCAATATATACTTATGTGCACCGGGAACTAGTTTAAATGCATCCACACTGTCAGTTACTGTGAATGCGAAAATGACCCAACATATACCCGGGCGTCCTGGAAAACAGAGCTAGCACTTGCTCATGTTTCGAATGGACACCATCTTCGCACCTTACGGGAGCGGGTTTCAACACATCCTGCCTGCTAGTCACTGCGAACACAAACACGGCCATACCTATACTTGTGTGCACTGCGATACTGAGCTAGCACACAATGAGTATTACACACAAACTTAGATGTATTACCAGCTCACCATGGCGTGCCCAAGCAGATATGATTTCACTTGCCATGGGTGTATACAATGCAGCTACTTTTTGCATTTTTGGCAATTTTTGCAGTAATAAAATAGGGATTGCTTCCTCGGGTTATAGCTTTCGTGATTCATTTCTAGGTGAACTGGTCATGTACCGAAAATGGACCACGCACGTGTGATACTAGACACTATTTGACAGATTCCGAACCCCATCAGGTATGTTGGTGAATAGTTGAATCTCATGACTGGTAAGATGATGCCACACGTTACCGTGACTAGATGAGAGGACCAAGCACTGCCTTTTTATTTAGATGGGCTCTGCTGACAACCTACACTGAATTTACTTCACATGCTGGTCTCAACCCTCTCAAGAGTGGACCAGGCTCCTACAAAGACAGGTAGGTAGCCCTGTGATTTATTTGATCCTAAACTATTTCGACAACGTAGCAACACGTTCTTTTTGGAAATAACAAGTCACCCCTCCTTGTTTGTCTCCTGTTCTAGACACATCGCACATTCGTCTGTGCTTACTATCAATCCAGCTCCGTCCTGATGAAGGCCGCTTACCTGTGACACCGTAGTCCGGTGACTAGACGGCCGAAATGCACAGTGTTGACCTGCTAACAGAAACCACTTTTAGCACTGTAAAAACCAGGGAAAGCTCTACAACACAGAAAGAAATTGACAAATAGACAATGCATAGTTTCAGTGCCTCATTCTCCGGCTACCTACACCATGTACAGGGCTCTTCTGCTCTCAAGCTAGTTTTGTGCTTTAAACAGTAACATTTTAAAAAAATGCTAGCAACACATGTTATGTTGTATAGACAGTTTTTCCCTTGTAAGTCACAAATGCCTTATATCACTTTGATGTTCTGTTAAAATATATTTGTAGAGCGCAGCATGCACCCAGTATGGTTATTCTATCACAGGTGAGTTTCATTGTGTTTCCTTCCTTGCGGCGCCCTGCTGGCTTCCCCACAGAAAAGACCAGAGTCTACAGCGCAGCACAACTCAAGGGGAAGATTTCAAGGTGGCGCTTTTGTATACTAGATTAGGTGGTCTTCAGAGGAGACAGAGACTGGTGTAAGTATGCCTTGGGTTAACTATCTTCTTGGACACAGAGAAACTCTCAATGCACAAAACCGGACACAAAGCCCCACTTCCTGTTGTCCCGTCCTCTGATTTATCGTGGATGATCCCTTATCACTTGCAGTGCATTCCACTGTGACCTATAGCTGTTTCCTCCTACCCTACCTAAAGAAAGCTGTTGGATGTGAAACCTTATTTAAGTGTCTTTGGTGTCATTGCATGGGTTACCATACAGTTTAATCCAGTATGGTAGGAAAAAAAAGTGAATCTGTTTTTTTCCTAAGAGTAAATGCGAAGAGATGGCTTGGAGCTCCAGTGATAGCATGTTACATTCGAGAGTGCCTCAGGGAGTGGATTAACTCCTTTCACCCTGAAGATGTTTTGAACTACAACTCCCATTAGCTGAAGTCAGCATAGCCAATAGTGAGGGATTATGATAATTGTAGTACAAAACATCTTCAAATACTTGATCTAGTGCATAAGCGTGCCAGACTGATCTGGGGGGGATTTCAAGTAAGATGTGGATGGAGAAATGTAGGCTAGGAGCAGGAATATTGATGAATTGTTAGTTCCTGGAGCTTGGTTTGTCTGGCCATCGCTTTAGAGGGAGGATCACCTTGGTGGAGGGTCCTTGGGGATTGGGAGTGGGGTACCCACAGGCGAGACACAGTATCCCCCTTTCTCTATTGAAAACCAAGCTAACCCTCCCTCTTCCTTTATAGGCTATTGTAAAACATCTTCCCTCATTTTCCCACACTTTACCTATGACAGTACTGGGATGAGGAAGAGGCGACGAGTAGTAATGAACAGTAAAGACATTGTGAAACAAACCAAGAAGGGGTCCTGTAAGTGAGCTGTTGATACAATTCAGAAGGAGGGTCAAGTTGACCTGGAGTTGTGTAGAACATTGAGAGACTGAAACAATTGTAAGTTGCTACGTGGAAGTCTTGACGAAGGGAACCATGAGACTTGATGAACTGCAAATGTTGTCTTGAGGATGTAGCCTCAAGAAGTCTTTCTTTTGAACTGTATTGCCTTGAACTTGGGGAAGGGAACCTCAAGAGTGTGTGGAACTTTGTTGAACTTGGTGAAGGGGAGCTAAAAAGGAAGCTAAGCGCTGGAAGAGGCTCAGATCTTTGTTTTGATACCATTTCTTTGATTATTGACATGCCTATACATTGTTTAGCTTTAGTTGTGAGGGCAAGGACCGTTTTTGGACACAGACCGACTTTTAACTCTTTGACTCACTTTCCTTTGTTTCGTTCAGGTAGGGAAATCCCACCTTAGCATAGGGCAAGTTAGGTCTTCAAACATCCTGATATTTGATTTAATAAACCATTTGGTTTTGAACTTTGAATCTGTTGTCTGTGTCTTGCTTCATGATGCCTTCACAGTACACAACATAAAATAAATATAAAATTATTGTGGCATGATCTAGAGACCATCTAGATGTTCGATATTTGTATCTGCAAAGTAGTGCATGGTTGATCAGGGTAGTGTGCGTATAGTAGTAACCTCAAGCACCATGTTAATTAGGCCACTTCAATTTTCTTTTTAAATGCTTTTATCTAATTTGTATTTTTTTAAAAATATTTTTCTTTTTTTTACAGTCAGTTGCAAACTTCCAACAAAATTTGATTTTGGTGACCTCGACGACAAATTTATAAACCAAAATGTATTTCCAGTTGGCAGTAGCGTGACATATAGATGTCGGCCGGGGTATACACCTATACCGGGGAAGACTAGGAAGATAACATGCTTGGACACATTAGAGTGGTCCCAAATCCCCGAGTTCTGCGAACGTAAGTATTCACCTATTTTGGCCACATGCTGGTGGCACAGATGTCTTTTTCATTTGTTTTTTGGAGTACTAATTTGATTTCTTAGGTTCTGAAAAATGTCCATTTACAATGTCTTCTGTCTGGTTTTAATGTATAAACAATTGCATTAGCTTTTGGTAGGTAGTCTTTATTTGATGTGCATGCTTTGAAAAAAGATCTGCTAGATGGGTCCATTTACACACCCACCTTAGGCTGCATCCAACTTTGCATAAAACCCTAAACTATTAATTTGCAATTAAGGTGTTGTGAGAAACCTGACAGTGTTCTCCCACCTACTCCAGCGGGATCTTCTATTCAGTTGGCCAGGGAAGGGCCATTGCTTTTGGATCCCGACCCCGGGGGGTGGACGAGCAAGGGCGAATCACCTAGGTAAACGAGTCTGGAGTGTGATCATGGGAATACCCCATCTGGAACGCTGTATACCCACGGGACAATAAGTAGTCCCGGAAGCTTTTATGGGGTATGCTGACTCTCTTTTCCCTGATCCAAGTCTCATTGTTCCAAATTCAAAACCCTTTGTTCATGGTCCTAGTAAGAGGAGGAAAAGAGTTAAGTACATGAGATCGGGTCAGAAGAAAGATCAACCACAACAAAGACAGGGCCATGATCTTAATATCCATTAATCTGTTACCCCTCTAGACCACAGGGAATACTATCAAGACCCATGCTTGTATAATAAAACATCAGAGCGCTGGAATACTCTACCACAAAGGGAAGCTATCTCATTAAATCAAAACAAGGCTAGAGAATATTCTTATCTCTGCTGTCGATCTCCTAATAGTGTTCTAGTAAATAGAATTAACCATCAATCCCAATTCAGTTCCCTCTCCCCTTTCCCGACTAATACTGAGAAGAAGAGGCAACCGAGAGTAGTGAGGATTACCTGCAAGAAACACCTTGAGAAACAGAGGGAAGACTGCCACCTACTACCATTAGATTGTCCCATTAAAAGAGTCAGGAAGGGTCAGGCATTTAACACTGATGGCACACACCTGACCCCACCCGACTCCTGTTTTTAGTATAAAAGGTGTGGTTTTGCACAATTCAAGGAGTGAGCTGTGAATGCTGATTGGAGCCGGGAAGCCAGGGAGCAGGGAGCTGCAGGGAGAGCAGCCTGGAGGATCCGGAGGAGAGCGGCAGGCCGAGACGCTGGCCCGTTGTTTGTGAGGGGCTGCAGTGTAGCTATTGAGCCGTCTCTCCAGGGAGCCGGATCGAGGCAGCCTGTGTCTGGTGTGTTCAGAAAAGTGCTTGTTCCCTTGGGATGTGTGCCGGTCCCAAGGGAGCATGAGGGGCAGGTGGTGAGACCCTGACCTCCATCCCATGTGCCCGGAGAGACCGCTCAGCCAGCACACCGCTACCCGGTGAGTTTCAAACAAGTCAGCAAGAGAAACTTGGGAGAGGGAAGGGGGAAGACAGATTTTTCAAAGTGGCACGAAGCGTAAAGCAAGAGAGGAAACAGAAAGTGAATAGAAAGCGAGAGAAAGGTGCTAAGAGAGCACAAAGAAAGCAAAAGGCTTGAAAGTGAATAAGAAGGGTGCAAGTGACCCGAAAGTAAAGTAAAGGTGCAAGTGAGAACGGAGGAGTGTAATAAGTGTTCGAGGCACGCTAAAGAAAAGGACAGGTGCAAGGGTAGGTGAAAGTAAAGAAGTAAATGTCCAAGAGGCACAGTGGAGTGAAAGTGAATCCAAGGAATGAGTCTGGGGCACAATCAGGTGAAAGAAGAGAAAGCAAAAAAGGTTGCAAGTGTGCACAGCAAAGTGGTGCAAGAAGCACCTGAAGATGAAAGGATAGAAGAAAAGCAAGTACAGAGAGGGGCCAAAGATCAGAGTGGTCGCGTTTAGGAGGAGCAAAGAACGTGGCGTGATTTTACCCCATGAGAAGGTTGTGTGGGAAATTAACTGTATATAAGCTAAAGGTAAATCCTGACAAGTTGAATTTTGTGTTTGAAATTAGAGGGCCCTCAGCTTGGGGAAGAGAACCCTGAGATGCCTAAGAGGACCTGGGTTCTCAAACTTAACTTGTGTTTGGAACTGCAGGGGCCTAAGCGTGGGGAAGGGAACCTTAAGAGGCCTAACAAAGGTGAATACTTATTTGGTGAAATAGAGAGGCATACGCTTGGGGAAGGGAACCCTGAGAAGCCGGAGAGGAACTGTTATATTTTTTTTTTGTCTGAAACTTGGACGAATTTAAGCTTGGAGAAGGGAATCCCCAGGAGCTAAAGACATTGGAAGTTGTTTGAACAGAGTGCAAGAACTTTCTGGAGAAGAGTTAACGAACAATCTCTTTTTGATTGTGCTGAACTTTGATGATGCTGACAGAAACACACCTGGTGAGAAGACCACCTGAAACCGGCCTTGGTCTATATTTCTTTTTGAATCACTATTTTTTTTTAAGAGACTTCCTTCCACATTTTGTCAAAGAGTGAGGGCAAGCACAGGTTTAGACACAGACAGATTTTAGATTTTCAGACTTAGATGGACCTTAGAAACATCAGTTGAGGGAGCAATGCCTTTAGAGTTGGGGCCATTTAGTTATTACACCAAACCCAGCATTATAGTAAACAAAGGTTATAATGTTCTGCAGCTTTCATGAACCTTGTCATTCTTTGCTCAGAATTCTGTTTTCTATTTTTCTGTCCATGAAATAGATGAATATGGCTGTCTGAAGATTCACTGCGTCCGTTTCGCCTGTGATGATATGCTGCCTGCCTGACTGCATAGCGATTGTGTGGCCTGGAGTGCAGTGAATGTGTTTTGACTCTAGCTTGAGACTGGTAACCCCAGGGCAACTGTTTGGGAGTAGATAATAGTAAGTAGCCAGGTTACTGACCGTGACTACAGCCAACAACTGAGAGGATCTCTGACTGGAGAGGTAAGCTGGGGCTTTCTGTGAGATGGTGAGAGGGCAGAGGCAGGTGCAGGCCTATTTCAGGTGAGTGCTGGTACAGTCTCTCTCACTCATTTCCTCGTATTCCATCACCCCCTACCCACAATAGAGGGGAGGGGGAAAAACCAAACACAATGACAGGGAACACTGACAATATGTGCTTCAAAACACAAAGAACACGTTCACTTCAGAGAGTCTTGACTCGTGTTAAGCCTTGGTTAACGCACACAGGAAAGGAATAGATGATATTTTAATTTGTTGATCGAACTACTTACCGACATACAAAGACATATCGAAGACCATGTTGGATAGATAGGGAGCTAGAGAGGAAGATGTAAATGGTGTATATACTGCACCCTACTTCTGTCTTTAGTCTTACATAGGCCTCCAGGTAAGTATCGTACCAGGCCTTTTTACACATTAAAATCTTGCAAATGCGACCATGTTTATCTTTATGTGCATATTATTTACGCACTGTTGGAGAGCAGAGGGTAGGTGACTTGACAGAAACCAGAGCATCTTGATCGTCCTCTGCAAGGATGACATTTTAGGCCCATAGGGAAGCAGTCTGAAAACGAGATTTTTATTTGCTTGTTGTTAAATGGTTCCCTTTGTTTAAGTTCTGCTGTGTTTTGTGTCTAGATGCTCATGGAGAGAAATATGCATGCATATTTATTTTGCTTGCTTGTTAGGTATGGTCCTGTCAGTAATACGATGGAAAACATTTAACAATTGGGTAGTATCCTTTGTAACAAAGAAATTACTTTTTTTAGTGAATACTCCATGCATTTATCATCAGGCTACATCTATATGGTGTGTTCCTACACATTAGTGTGTAGGAGAAGGCTTTCCACAAATATAGTTTGAAGCCAGACATCGTTGCTACACAACTATTTTCTTTCTGATGTGTTCTATTCATTTTCCAAGTTTATTAATGTTGTGGTTGCCTGTCGGATGCATTTTGCACTCTTTTACAGTCAAATCACTTTTACTCTTACAATTTAGCGTACACTCTAATTATAATATTATCTGAGGCACGGGTGAGTATGGAATTTCTAGTTTAAACTACCACCAACCTTAACTTGGAGCCAATGTGGTAAATGGTACTATAAATGGTCTGCGGCAGGAGAGCCCTTGCTCAAGTTTCAGTGATTGCTACTACTCCAATCACAGGTTTTACAGCCTCTTTCAGAACTTCAAGACTACAATTCAAACCCTGGCTCTCCGACTGTGAGGATGTGAGGCTGGAGCAGGACACACGGACAGGGGAGCCCGCTATGCCGCGGGCGGGCGCGACGCTGGGGGCGGGCGCCGGGAAGGTCTCCCTGTTGACGGGAGAGCCTTGTCGGCGTCCCGCGACAGTGCCGGCATTACAGCCGCGGCGCCGCGGGTGCTCACAGCCGCAGCGCCGCGTGTGCCCGCGAGGACCGGGTTCACTGGCGCTGCGGCTGGGAGACCCGCGAACGGAGTGTACTTCGGCGGCCTCCAGCGGCGAGCGGCGGCGAGGCTCGGGAACTAGAGGGCCCGACTCGTGCCGACCGCTCGGCGTCGGAGGTGCGCCAGACAGAGGGGTAAGAACCCATAAGGGGGAATCAACCAGAACCCCCTCCTTACCTAATGCACGGCAGACACCAAACAGCAGCATGGGGCCTCAGTCAGGACGGGCCTCCGGGAGGCAGTCCTCGAGGGAGACACCATATTGGGGGGGCGGAGCCAATGAAGGGGGAGTGGCTGACAACAGGGAGGGGAAGCCAGAACCAGGCAGCCAGACTAAAGGAGGAGGTGGGGAGGAGGCAGCGCTTTTTATAGAGGGTGGGTGTCTAGAGTCCCCACCAATCGAACAGGGGGGGAGGGAAGTTAGTCCCGATTGGTCCTTTTTCCCTCCAAACACCAGGTATAAAAGGGACTGGCCTAATGGCGTTTTTGTTGCTTTTTGCAGGGAGAAGGAGAGGAGAGTGAGAGCAACTGGTGGGCCTATCCGGGTCCGTGAGAGTAGGAGAAACTTAAAGAGAAGAGGAATTCCTGGTGCCTTTCCCTCACAGTGAAGTAACTGTGGGGTCAACCTGGAGTCCAACTACCTTGGTTAAGACATTGTGTAATAAAGGTCTACAAAGCTCCACTTTGGCTACTGTCCTGATTTCCACAAGTGGCGTAGTCGGCAGGATAGATAGAACGCGATGGAGAAAATAATACAGACACTATCAGAAGGGCAACAACAGTTACAACAGCTCTTCCAACTGCAGGCCCAGCAGGCGGCCGCTGATCGCCAAGCCTTTCAGCAGGCAATACAATTGCAAGGTACCCTGCAGTCCACTTCTCAGGACAAACACCAAGAGACGATAAAACACCTGACGGATGCTGTCACCGGCACCCGAAACCTGCCCATGGTCCCTTCCGCAGTGTTGCAAAAATTCAAGGAAGGCGAAGACCCGGCTTTCTTTTTCACCACCTTCGAAAGAATCGCCCGAAACGCTCAGTGGCCGGTGGACCGCTGGGGCCAGTATGTTGCTCCCCTTTTGTCCGGCATCATGCAAGGTGCCTACCAGGCCGTTAACCCAAACAGAACCACGCCTTACGCTGAAATCAAAAAGGCAGTATTGGACCGGTTAGGACTTGACGAAGAGGCCTACAGAATGAGGCTGCGCGACACTAAACTCAAGCCGGGGGAGAACCCCCGACAACTCTTCTACCGGGTTAAAGATCTCACCGAGAAATGGTTACAAGTACCGGGAACAGGCCTCCAAGATGTCTTAGATAAAGTCACCCTCGAGCAGTTCATTGAGGCCCTACCCCCACCGATGCAAAGATGGGTCCGACAACATCACAGGCCCACCTTATCTGAGGCGGTGGACATAGCGTCGGCCTACCAAAAGGCAGGGGGAGCGGGTAGACCCCTTGGAGGCGGATCTCCCATTCGCAATCCGATGCCACCGTTGGAACCCCTCCCAACCAAGAGCCTGCGAGGAGGGCTTCCCAAATGGAGAGCAACGGAAGGACGCCCTTCTGGATCCGAGGAGAAAAGGAGCGGTCCCGACCCACGATCTATCCAGTTGTCCACGGGATATCGACAACCGCAATGTTATGACTGTGGCGAGTGGGGCCATATAGCCCGGTTTTGTCCCCGGAAGAGAGGCACCGAGCCGATGGAGATCGGATTCATGAGGACCGAGCAACGACCAAGGTGCCAAGGTCTCTACGAGATGGACGTCCGGGTAGACGGGAACCAAGCCAGGGCCCTACTCGACAGTGGAAGTCGACAGACGGCGGTACTACCAACCGTAAGTGATTCTCCTTACCTCGCCAATGTTAGTATCCCCATTCGATGTATACATGGGGATGTGAGGACCTACCCCATGAAATCCATAACAGTAGAAGTGGGCCCTAATATTACAGAAATGAAAGCTGCCGTCCTCCCCTCCTTACCCGCCCCAGTGGTGATTGGGACCGATCTACCCCACTTCCACCAGACTATCAAAGCCCTAGAGCAGGGATGGTGGGAAGAAGCACCCTTTGCCAGGGAGCCCATCCCCCCGAACACCCAGGGACGAGAGAGACCCACTATGAAAAGAAGGGAAGCTCGCCTTGCTCGGTGCGCATCCATGTATGCCACCCAACGGATAGCCTGGAACCCAGAGGACCATGAGGATTCCATCCGGGGAGAAACCCTGACGGACCCTACCTTAACCTTGGCCCGCGAAAGGGCCATCACTAATGGGGACCCAGACCTGACCAAGGGAGCCGGTTTTACATCTAGACAGGGCCTACTCTATCGGGTTTTCCCGGAAGAGGGAGGTGCACGGAGGGAACAACTACTCCTGCCCAAAACACACAGGGGCATTGTCCTCCAGTTGGCACATAATCACCCTTGTGGCGGCCACATGGCCTCCCTAAAGACACAGCAAAACATTCTAAAACGTTTCTACTGGCCGGGGGTCTATGGGGAGGTGGCGAAATTCTGTAAGGAATGCAAAATCTGCCAGTTGACGAGTGGGGAAAAGCCAGCCAAAGCGCCTCTGCAGCGGATGCCCTTGATCACCATACCCTTTCAAAGAATAGGCATAGATCTGGTAGGCCCGCTAGAGCCAGTCAGTCGTGGATATCGATACCTGCTGGTCATTGTGGACTATGCCACCCGGTACCCTGAGGCCTTCCCCCTAAAGGGGACGTCGGCTAACCAGATATGTGACCAGCTCATCCCCTACTTCCCACGTGTGGGCCTACCCACCGAAATCCTCACCGATCAGGGTACGAACTTCATGTCAGCTGTCATGCGACAAGTCTGTGAAAGACTACAGATCAGAAGGCTGCGTACCTCAGTCTACCACCCCCAAACGGATGGGTTAGTGGAGAGGTACAACCAAACAATAAAGAAAATGATGAAGAGGGAAACAGGCCCGGAGGGAAAGGACTGGGATAGAGTCATACCCCTGATCCTAATGGTATTAAGGGACACACCCCAGTCCTCAACAGGATTCTCCCCATTCGAGCTGCTGTTTGGAAGACAGCCCAGAACAATCCTAGATCTGGTTAAAGAGGATTGGGAAAACACTAAGGAAACATCCCTCACCGAGTACGCTGAGGACCTTAAGAACCATCTATCTACTTTAAGGGGACTAGCGGAATCCCATCTGAGTATAGCCCAAGACCGACAGGAGAAGACATACAACAAGGGCTGTCGCCTAAGAAAGCTAGAACCAGGGGATAAGGTACTGGTGTTACTACCCACCAGTACGAACAAAATGTTGGCTCGGTGGAGAGGTCCCTATGTGGTGAATGTGGTGAAGGACGTGGTGGGACCAGTGAATTACCGGATACACCAACCTGACCGAAGCCCATCATATAAGGTTTACCATATAAACCTACTAAAGAAATGGATCGAGCCTGCACCGGTCAATATTCTGGCCACCCAAGATACGGGGTTGTTACACGCAACCGGCCAATTGGATGAGGTGCAATGGGGTGAAACACTCACTGAACACATGAAGAACGAGATACGGGAGACACTCAAACCATACCGCAACACCTTCTCCCATTTACCTGGAAGGACCGACCTAATGGAGCATCGTATCGAAACCCTAAACAGACAGACAGTCCGGCTGAGACCCTACAGGATCCCGGAGGCCCGAAGGTTGATCATTAAGAAAGAAATCGAAGAGATGATTAGGTTGGATATCATTGAACCCTCAACCAGTGCGTGGTGTTCTCCAATCGTACTCGTACCCAAGCCAGACGGGGCTGTACGATTTTGTATGGACTTTAGGCAACTCAACCTGATATCCCAATACGAAGCCTATCCCATGGCCAGGATGGATGAACTGCTGGAAAGGCTGGGTGCTGCCCGTTACCTCAGTACCTTGGACCTCACCAAGGGATACTGGCAGATCCCACTACGGGAATCTGACAAAGAAAAAAACGCATTTGCTACACCCCAGGGACTCTTTCAGTATAAAGTGCTACCGTTCGGGTTGCATGGGGCTCCGGCCACCTTTCAGAGACTGATGGATGTCCTCTTACAGCCCCACGACCGATACGCTGCGGCCTACCTGGACGACATTGTGATATACAGCGCATCATGGAATGACCATCTAACCCATCTACGCAAGGTGGTCGGCACCCTGGCCCAGGCCGGACTCCACATCAACCCAGTGAAGTCGGTACTAGGGACCCAGGAAACCAAGTACCTCGGACATATAGTCGGTGGCGGCGTGATTCGACCACAGGTGTCCAAAATCGAGGCTATTCAGGGGATCCCAGTACCAACTAACAGAAAACAAATTGGGGCCTTCTTGGGGTTTATAGGGTACTATAGACGCTTCATTCCCGGTTTTTCTTCCCTGGCTGCGCCACTGACCGAGGCGTTGAAAAACGGGGGTTCCCCAGACCTGTCAACCAATCACGCAGCCATACTGGCCGTTGAGGGGCTGAAGCACTGTATATCATCCCACCCGGTGTTGGTATGCCCGGACTTCCGGAAGCATTTTTTTCTGCAGACGGATGCCTCTGGCATGGGGTTGGGGGCGGTCCTGACGCAGGAGGTAGACGGGTTCCTGCGACCGATCTGTTTTGTCAGTCGGAAGCTCCTTCCGCATGAGTTGGCGTATTCCACTATCGAAAAGGAATGTCTCGCCATTAAATGGGCGGTGGATTCCTTGCAATACTACCTACTGGGGAGGAAGTTTACGTTATATACCGACCATGCACCGCTACAGTGGTTGGCGAGACACAAGGACACCAACCAACGAGTTCTACGATGGTTCCTGTCCCTTCACCCCTTCGACTTCGTTACCTTGCATAGACCTGCCAGCTTTCAGCTGGTGGCGGATTAATTATCCAGAAGTCCGATCCGGCCCGACCGGCCTGGATCTGTGGTGGGGGTATGTGAGGATGTGAGGCTGGAGCGGGACACACGGACAAGGGAGCCCGCTATGCCGCGGGCGGGCGCGCCCTGGGGGCGGGTGCCGGGAAGGTCTCCCTGTTGACGGGAGAGCCTTGTCGGCGTCCCGCGACAGTGCCGGCATTACAGCCGCGGCGCCGCGGGTGCTCACAGCCGCAGCGCCGCGTGTGCCCGCGAGGACCGGGTTCACTGGCGCTGCGGCTGGGAGACCCGCGAACGGAGTGTACTTCGGCGGCCTCCGGCGGCGAGCGGCGGCGAGGCTCGGGAACTAGAGGGCCCGACTCGTGCCGACCGCTCGGCGTCGGAGGTGCGCCAGACAGAGGGGTAAGAACCCATAAGGGGGAATCAACCAGAACCCCCTCCTTACCTAATGCAGGGCAGACACCAAACAGCAGCATGGGGCCTCAGTCAGGACGGGCCTCCGGGAGGCAGTCCTCGAGGGAGACACCATATTGGGGGGGGCGGAGCCAATGAAGGGGGAGTGGCTGACAACAGGGAGGGGAAGCCAGAACCAGGCAGCCAGACTAAAGGAGGAGGTGGGGAGGAGGCAGCGCTTTTTATAGAGGGTGGGTGTCTAGAGTCCCCACCAATCGAACAGGGGGGGAGGGAAGTTAGTCCCGATTGGTCCTTTTTCCCCTCCAAACACCAGGTATAAAAGGGACTGGCCTAATGGCGTTTTTGTTGCTTTTTGCAGGGAGAAGGAGAGGAGAGTGAGAGCAACTGGTGGGCCTATCCGGGTCCGTGAGAGTAGGAGAAACTTAAAGAGAAGAGGAATTCCTGGTGCCTTTCCCTCACAGTGAAGTAACTGTGGGGTCAACCTGGAGTCCAACTACCTTGGTTAAGACATTGTGTAATAAAGGTCTACAAAGCTCCACTTTGGCTACTGTCCTGATTTCCACACCGACCTATGCAAGATCTGTGAAAAAACAAACAAAAATGACGGTTACATTTGTAATAGGAATAAAACTGAGCAAGATATGTCCCAGTAAAGGTAATCCAGACAGGTTTTTAACTTTATGTAGTGGTTCATGTAGTCTTCCTTCAACTTCTATGCACTGTGATTATTATTGCCTCAGTCAATAAATTACCGACCTCTGAAGGGTGCAAGGTTAACTGCCCAGCCATCATTTGACCATGAGATTCATTACATCCAAGGGAAGCTCAGAGTGTTAGTTCTCATCTTTTCCACTGGTGAGAGGGTGCTTTTGCATGCTGTGCTTATCTATTTATTGTGAGCAAAACCTTCTTTTCTGTCAGTGTGGACCGCTATCATGTGAGAATGATTTCCATACAGTAGCTTTTTGCACGCGTCGTTTGGATGACACAAACATTTGACTCTCTTGCGAAGGAGAAAACTTACTTTAACTTCCTTGAAATTGCATTTACTCTCGAAGTTTAAAAATAGGGAGTACAATAATCCCACCTCAAAATCTTATCCTGAGCATTGGTCTTGCACATAAAATGCAGACTGAGAAAGGTAGGTGAAGGGCGCATGAATGAGAGTAGTGGAGCAGGCCGCTAAACCCAGGGAGTCGTTTTTATAGGTGTTGATATTTGTAATGATTTGCCCAACAGGAATCCGCTAAGAGAGTTGCGTAGAGCTCTCTTGTGCCCTTGTGTGACGAATCATTAGATGTCGTCACTTCTCCCCGAGGCAGAGCTCCTTCCAATGAGGCCAGGCAGGTGAGGCTGCTAGCCGATAGTCCACCTCAGGGTGATATACTGCGGGCGGATCAGATGGGAAGGGGCTTCCCCTCTATGGATGAGTACGACAATCTAGGGTGCAGCCTGTGTAACATCAGCACACCCCCACACACTATAACTTCTCCTTCCTCGAAGAACCTCTTTATAGAGAGTAAACCTATGTACTGCTATCAGGTGGAGCACTACAGGGAACCTGAAGGTACTATGATATGATTTGATTTGGCATTTATAACTCTCCTTTACACAAGTGTTTCTAGGCGCCACAAGACCAGGAGGGGAGACAGAGGAGTGACAAGACAAAGGATCTTACTAAGCCTT
This sequence comes from Ambystoma mexicanum, assembly GCF_040938575.1. Classification (NCBI taxonomy): domain Eukaryota; kingdom Metazoa; phylum Chordata; class Amphibia; order Caudata; family Ambystomatidae; genus Ambystoma; species Ambystoma mexicanum. Next base: position 59,751,716 of record NC_090938.1, read on the forward strand.
GTGACATTCAGATTGTGCAAGTGAAACAAGAAGTGCAGGGTAGAGGGTGTGGGAAGAAGTCCAGGGAAGCGGTATAAGGGGAAGGGCAGCAGGGCTTTTTAGTAAGTGTGAGGACGCAGAGGACTACATGATTGCAGTCCCAGACCGGAATTGCTGGGTAAGGCAGTGCAGGGGTACTGGTCAAGGGTGTAGGGTGATGGGGGGAGGAGTGGCGTGGTACCCTCTGTGACTGAGGGCAACCACGCCACCAGTCAAGACGAGCAGATAGGTAGATTAGCAGGGGAGAGGGAGAGAGAAGGAGTACAAGAAGAGGAAGGCTTTGAACAGCTTCCAGAACCTCAGGTGATCTGGCTGAAGTCTGAGAGGGGCATTGCGACCATTCCAGAGGGAGGCACCTTCACTCTCTGTTTGGAGAAGCATCTAACCAGCAGAGAGTTTGAGATAGATGAACGGAGGGCTCTAGAAGGAAGGTATTTAGGAAATGAGTGTTGGATATAGACAGGACCACAGCCCCAGAAAGCTTTGTGGAGGATGCAGAGGGTCTTGAACTTGATCCTTGCATCCACCGGTAGCCAGTGGAGACATTTCAGAATCGAATAGATGTGGTCTTTGGGCTTGAGGCCAAGGATAAGTCTTCCTGTTCTGGATTAGTTGAAGAGGGCAAAGAGTAGAGTTAGGAAAATTGAGAAAGAGGCTGTTGCAGTAGTCCAGCCTGGAGAGAAACAGCTCTGGAGACAGTGAGCTTCTGGGGGAAAGTGAGAAAAGGAAGGAAAGCTCTGAAGAGGTGCAGCTAGAAGTAGCCCAAAATTTGAGGCGAGAGTTCCCAAGGAGGGCAGCCAGAGGGAGCGTGGAAAAGCGGGTGCAGGTGTCCCGATGAGAAGAATCTTTATCTTTCTGGCATTAAGGCAGAGGTCATTAGAGGTGCACCATCCCTGAATAGCGGATAGACAGTCGGGAATGAGCGAGGAGGGAGAGGAGGCTGAGGGTAGCCTGAAAGAGAACTGTGTGTCATCCGAATAACACTGAAAGCTAGAGGAGAAAGTAGAGATCAGAGGGGCCAGATAGACATTGAAGAGCCAGGGTGAGATGATAGAGCCCTGGGGAATACCACATGTGGAAAGAGAGGTGGTGTAGAGAAAGGGCCCAAGTTGGACCTGGGAGTGTCGGTCCAAGAGGAAGGTGGTCAGCCACGCCAGAGCCTGACCAGTGATGCCAAGGTTCACACTGAGATGGTTGATTAGGGTGCAGTGATTGACCATGTCAAAGGCAGTGGAGAGGTCAATCTGAAGCCACACTGATGGTCATGGAGATAACCAACAGATTCAGTGTGGAGATTTAGCTGAGAGATGGCCAGTTTCCCAAGGAGGTTGCCCAGGAAAGGAGTGATAGAGATCGGGCGATAGTTGGCTGGGCAGGAAGGATCAGGTGCACAAGGGAGTGCTTGAGAAGAGAGGGGGAAAGATCCAGTGGCAAAGTAATGTTGCAGAAATCGGCCAAGGCTAGAGCGAGTGAAACAATGTTGTCCTTAATGGTTCTGGAGGAGCATGGGAGCCCCTGTTTGGAAGACACTTTCATAGATCGGACTTGTCTAGAAACATCATCAAGTGTTAATGCGAGAAAGAGAGAGAGAGAGAGAGAGAGAGAGGTGAAGTAGAGGAAAGGGAAGGGTGGCCGGGGGGGGGGCCTGAGGGAGGTAGAGGGAGAGAGAGGAGTAGAGGAGGATCGCTTGGACAGGATGTCCTGAGTTTGTGGTGAGAAGCCCGGGGAGGATAGCTCAGCGGCAGCGTGCGCGTCTTGGAAGCAAGACGACACGAAGCAACAGGTTCGATCCCCGGGTCCGCGCTTAAAAACCTCTGGGTGTTTAAGCGCGTTATAAATACGCAACTAAGACAAAAAAAAACACAATTACGCAACTAAGAAAAAAACAAACAATCCCTGTAACAGCGCCTCGATGCCTGCGGGCTGTGTGAGCGCTTTATAAATGTTAAATAAATAAAAAATAAAATAAAAAGCCAGGGCTGTACAGAGGACCTGGGAAGGAACAGGAGAGGTAGAGACTGCAATCAGATTGGCCAGCTCCTTGCAGATTTGAAAAAGGCCTTAGAGATGCAGGCTTGAATGTGGTCGCTCTTGTTGGAGAAGACAGAGAGTCTGTATTGCCTTTGGAGCAGGTGGCATGGCAGTTTGTCAGAGGATGTGCCCGAAGCCCTCCACTTCTGCTCGGCCTCTCTGCACATGCGTTTCAGAGCGGCCAGGTCTGGGTCATACCAAGAATTGCACTTGGAGGCAGGCTTCAGACGAATCCTCATGAGAGGGGCAAGGATATAGAGAGCATTGCAGATAGAGAGATGAAGGTTGGAGAGGGCTGTTTCAGAGTGGGAGTCACCTGCTTCATAGGTCGAATGACCGTGAAGGAAGGTGGCAGTGCTGGGATTGGTTTTGCCAGGGGGACAGACAGTTTCAGATGAGAATAAAGTAGAAAGTGGAGTAGTAAGAGGGTTAGAGGGGGATGTCTGGGGAGATGAGAACATCCAAGGTGTGTCCGGCTCACTGTGTCGGACCAGAGGGAAAGAATAGAGAGGGAGAGAGAGTCGCAAAGGTTGGTGAAAAAGTCCAAAGTGGTCAGTGGAGTCCAGATGGATGTTAAAATCCCAGAGTAAGAGAAGCTTAGTGGTAGAGGCAAGGAGAGGAGGAGAGATTCACCCATTCAGAGAGGAAGAGGGCGACCTGGCCAGGTGAGGCCTGTAGATGGTGGCCAGAGTGAGAGAGAGGCCAGGAGAGATAGAGAGCCTGCAGACCAGGCATTCAAAAGAGTAGTAAGTCTGGGTGGGAATGTTAGATGCAGGGACCCACTCAGCAAAGACCCGGGCCACTCCATCTCCAGGCCGATTGGTCCTGGGTTCAGAGAGGATACTAGCCCTCAGTGAGGAGAGTGTCAAAACTTGTGACTGAGTTGGCCGGGAACCAAGTCTCAGTGAGAGTGAGAACATCCAGATCAAGGTTTTCGAGGAGGTGCATATGTCAGAGAAGTATTTGACAGCAGAGCAAGCACTGAGAGTAGCTGCGTTGACCAGGTTGCTACTTTTTAAAGACTTCCGGGATGGGGTACAGGAGAGAGATACACCCAGTGGAAGAGGCAGAGGGGGCCCTAGGCGTCCCTCGCGATATGGAAACAAGGCAATAACCATACACGAAAAGATGCGCCAGACACGAGGTTAAAATTCCCAATGCTAGGGTTTATTGCAAGCAAAATAGTCCCAATTGGCCAACTGTGGTCTCACGCCCCGCAACGTGTATATTCTAGACCTCGAGGGACGCAAGAGAGCGAAATACGTACATCTGTTACATATATACAAAATGCATATCATACTATCAGCTATGTCATGTTTAACACCCCCCCTTTTATTGATTTTCTTTGAACTCGGGATGATGATGGACATTTCCGATGAGCATGACAATTATGACACTTTCGATGTCTATTCTAGTAACAATGTGGAATTTAGAAAGTGCAGAGGCATCTTTTAGTTGTTGAACAGAACACGGTGCTTCTGTTCTTGGAAGCAAGCTGCACAAGGAGGAAGAGTCACATTCCAAACCTTGCTATCTATGAGGTGCTATTCGTGTCCTGGGAGCCGACACGCTCTAAAGGGTTTTGTGAAGGGGGGGCCGTAAGAGGAGCATAATTCAAGCCTTTAGCTGCTTTATTCTAACATATTCTACCATAGTACGAGACTGGCTGGCAGCTGTGAAATGATTAAATGCCCTGCAGCTCTCGCTCAAGGCTACAGAGAGGGAGCGTGGGCATTCCTTTCTGGGCTGCTCATGAGGAGTTTCAATGAACTCCTCAGTCCCGCGGCCTTGCCCTTTTCATATTCAGACAACAATGTTAACAGTTGAGCAGAGTAAGTAGAATTCGCAAGCATTGCAAGCTGCAAAGCAGTTTAGACAGAAAGCAATGAGCAATGGTTAACAAGCAAAATGGCGATTTTTGCAATGTTTAAAATGGCCGCTTGTTGGTCAAGCATAGCAGTCTGTATTTCTATAATTCTGTGCATAAGACGGTTGGCCTTCGGCCATCAAGATACGTCTGTCATCCAAATGAAGGGTATTCACTTTTCCAGATTGACAAACCCTCCTTTTGGCCGTATGCCAAACGTCTTATTCATTTATTGTATCCTCCTCTGATGAGGATAAGTCTGGGGTATCTATACCTAAACCTTTCATGTTATCATAAGCATCATCTTCATCATAAATGTCTATAGCCATGAATTGTTTTACTGTTTTTGTTTAATCAGTGTCTCTGTTATTTCGGCCATGCGTTTGTTTTCCTCTCGACACCATGTGCATACATCCCTTAGTACATCCCTCAGTTATTTCAGTGCAAACTATTGGTAAGCATTGTATGCAACAGCAACATGTTATGAATATACCAAGTACCACCACTAGTATCGAAATTAGCTTCCATCCCCAGGACCGCAATAGTCCCCAAAAAAAGGATCCTATCCCCCAGCCCCCTTCTTCAGTAGAGAGTGTGGAACTAAGGACATGTATTTTCCTGATGGCTTTGAATATGGTAGGGGAGTAGTCGTCTATGAATACACAGCATGCAGTTTTTACGAGTTTGCAAACTCCCCCACGATCAACTAATATTATATCAAGAGCCATTCTGTTTTGTAGTGCCATTAGCCTAATTCCTTTTTCTTCCAACGTCATGTTGTATAAGATATCCGTTGTTGTATCTATTTTATTTTTTAGTATTCTGGACAGTTTCCTTATGTTATAGGAGTTTTCTATTTGGGCCAAGAATGGTATAAAAGATTTGGCTACATCTAATGCTATCATTCCGTCCTCGCTACTCCTTCTGGTTCTACCTCTTAACCGCCTCACTACTTCTGCAGTTTCTAAGAGGAACACTCCTGGGAATAGTAGACCCAAGTAACGCGTACCTCCCCAGTTCCTAGGTAACCATGGATATGCTTTTTCCCCACATATAAAGTAAACAGGGTCCCCTACGTACTCGGGTTCTATTTCGTGCTTTAAAACCACTGTGTTCAGGCAGCTGCTAAACGTTCCTACTTTATAGGAACCTTTTTTCTTTAAACATAGGGGAGCAGTTTTGGGGCTGTAATCCACTGTGTAGGCAGGGGGCACAGCATCTTTATTCCATTCTTCCCTCATTCGAAATGTCATTACTGATGTTTCTTCTGCTGGCGGGGTCGGTCTATTCTGCCTATGTAATCTATCTAGTCTTGTTGTCTTTCGTGTATTTTCCCTCATGGGCTCTGGTGAAAACACGCGAGCTTTGTGGAATATGGAACAACCCACAGGTCTCATGATCACTTCCTCAAATTCATTCATATTGGTCTCATCTAGCTGACCCGTATTACTCTTGTTACATTTCCCAAAGAACATTGCACTCAACGATACTTCACATGAATAAACCAATGATAACGGTTGTACATACCAGCCTATCCCTTTCCCACCGTGCTGTGGTAAATGGGCACAAACCCAGCAATCTTTTTTCTTTAAAACTGCATGGGTCATGTTCATGATGAGCAACAATGTATTGTTGCCATATCCTTCTCTGTCTTTTTTCCATTGGGGACAAAGTACCAGTGATTACATCAACCGGGCATTTAGTAGCTGTTTTTAGCAAAAGTGTTTTTAATGGGTGCGCGGACTCCAGGAACCATAGTGTAATAGCTATTATTGTTGGTACTACCATACTTAGAGAACACAGGACCAATGTACAAATCAGTACCTTATTCCTTTTACCATGCTTTTTCCCTAAATTTACAGTCTCTAAATCTATCATCTTTTCAGCAGGGGTGCAGGAGGAGGCTGAAACCGGTCTTGATTTGTTCTTCATCGTCCTTCTTCTTGCTGGCAAAGTTTGTCACAAATGTCTCTCGTTCTTGATGCCAAAAGTGCAATGAAAATGTCACAGTTCAATTCTGCCACCCCTTCCACATCCTAGGTCACTTATCCACTCCGAGCAAGATTAGTTGTTCTTTCTCCCACTGCTCAGACGATTTCTGAACAGTTCTTTATTGACAGAGTACTATGTGCATCCAGCTTGTCTCGCTCTGGTTTAGGACACATGTACTCTATCAGCCTTAGTACTTATGTGCGTCCAGCTTGTCCTGCTCTGGCTCCTGACGCATGTACTTTATTATAAGCGCACCGAGGAGCCGTGAGTCTTGAATTGTCCGACTTGCACAACTCTCACACTTCTCTCCTCTACGCCCCTGGTTCCTACTCCGTCCGTGAGTGGAACCAAAGGCAAAAGAAAAGCACCAACGATCTATGGATCACTTTGCCTGTCGAAGCTGCAGATCATATCGTTTCACTCCTGGTATTGTGTGATCTGTAAATAGTGCCGATGCACTTCCAGTATCAGGCTCAGTGTCAGCCTGCGGCGCAGTGATGGGTAGCGATGAGCGCCGTGGCAATGATGTAGTTTCTTTCTTTGGCTCTGGTGCGTTTGCAGAAACTGGCGGGCGCCAAAGGGGTACACGCGTTATTTCTGCTCGTGTTTGCAATGCAGAGTTTGTGTCGCTCGGCAGTGATGTTGTTTCTGCTGAGCAACGTTGGGGCACTTTTCGCCCTTTCCCCTTCCTGGCAGCCTCCTCAGGCTCTGTTTCGAGTTTCACTTCTCGCTCAAGCTGATGCTGTGGCAGTGGACTGGCAACAGTTTCTTTCTTTTCTGAGACAGTTTCCTTTCTCTGGTCGTCTGAAGTTGTCAGCAGTCCTGGGAATCTTTTGGCATGTGTCGCATGGATCCATGCCTTGCGACCGTCCACTGGAATGGCGTCTGCGTCGCCAGCAACACTTGATAGGGGCCGCGCCACCTGGGTGCTAATGCTGTCTTCCGCTCAAAGTTCTTAATCAGGACCCAGCTTCCAGGCTCCAGCGCGTGCCCCGGTCCGGTGTATCGCATTGGTAACGCCTCCTGCACCTGCTGAAGAAATCAAACGCAATTTCTGGATTAAAAGGCCACAGGACGTGCTTAACACAGGATGCTCGACCTCACATAATCTTTTGGGCTGCGATGCGCACCATACATTTGCCGGTCTCTCCATTATAATTTCATAGGGGGAGAGCCCAGTTTTAGCCTGCACAGACGTGCGCATGCACAATAGCGCTAGGGGTAATGCATCCACCCAACTCAACTTGCTCCCAGCTATCTTTGACTGTAAGATACCGTTATGTCTCTCAACAAGTCCGGCGGAACTCGGATGCCTGGAGCTATGGAATCGCTTGTCAATCTGCAGACCTGCACAGATCTGTAGTACTACTGCGCCCACAAAGTGTGGGCCGTTATCTGACCACAGGACGCGGGGCAGCCCGAACCGGGAGAAATACTCCTTCAACATTACCTTTGCCGTTGACATGGCAGTACAGTTTTTTAAAGGATATGCCTCCACCCACTTGCTAAATGCACAAATCACCACTAACACATATTTGTAGTTCTGGCACCTTTCCATTTCTATGAAATCAAAATGGATCACCTCGAATGGCATAGAGGGGCCAAAACTACCTACTGGAGTCACGGTTCCCTTCCCTACATTGGGCCTCATTACACGGTAGGCGGTAGGGGTTTACCGGTACCGGTAAGGGCACCGGTACCGGTAAACCCCTACCGCCTTACTACGAGTTTCCTTTGCGGGGCCCGACTTTAACGGCTGGTTTTACCAGCCGTTAAAGTAGGGTGCCGCAAAGGGACCTCGCAGCTAATTACGATACTGCAATTTGCGGTACCGTAATTAGCACCTTCCCCATTCCCATTATGCCCTATGGGGGCAAAAATGGGAATGGGGAAGAGCCTTGGTGAATGGGGAATTACCGCCCCCGCTCACCTTGGAGTAGGGTGGTAATTCCGCCATCCACCAAGGCGGACACGGTAAAATACCGGCGGCAACCATGGCGCTAATAGCGCCATGGTTACCGCCTACTGTGTAATGAGGCCCATTGTGTTGCAGGCACGTAATACAATTCTGCACTAGCCTTTCTGCATTCTTTTTTATGTGCTCATTTTTCCATACTGTGGATAAATGCTGTACCATTTTCTTTGTGCAAATGTGGGTAGGGCTATGCGCCATCGTAACCATTGCAGTCACGTAACAGTTTGGCAACATCCAGTTCTTTGTTTCCTTGTCCACCCAACATCCTTCCAAATCTAACTCAGCAGAGCCCTCAGCCTACCCCTGAATCTCTTTGGTCGTGGCCTCAGCCTGCATTTCTTTAACTGTGGTAACTCCATTCTCTATCATACAAGGTACTTCCTCTGTTTGTACTGTCATCATTCTAGTACTCAAATCAGTGGCTGTTTGTTTCGCAATCCTGTCTGCAAATGCGTTTCCCTCTCCCACTTTACATGTTACTTTTTTATGCGCCTCGCATTTTACTATAGCTAAGTACTTTGGAAACGTGAGTGCAGACAACAATCGTACAATCAAAGGGCCATGCTGAATCCTGGCCCCATGTGATGTCAAGAAGCCCCTCTCAGCCCAGAGTCGGCCAAAGTTATGAACCACGCCAAAGGCGTACTGGCTGTCAGTATAAATATTCACATTCAAATTCTCAGAGAGTTCACAGGCTCTAGTCAAGGCTATAATTTCTGCGGCTTGTGCTGAATTATATGGAATTCTTTTACTTTCCACAACACTCTCTAGGGTAGTAATTGCATATGCGGCAGTTGACGTGCCATCTGGTAATTTAAAACAAGAGCCGTCACAAAACAACTCCCCATCCGGCTCTTTTTGTGGGATGTCGCTCAAGTCAACTCTTCCCTTTGTTTCTTCTTCAGTGACCATAAAACAATCATGGGGTGGTAATCCGTTGTCACCAATTTCTGCTATGGGCAGTGGCATTAATTCTGCAGGATTCAATGCGCTACACCTCATAATTTGGATGTGGGGTGCAAACAAGATGAGCTCATATCTTGTTAGTCTAGCAGAGGTGAGGTGTTGCGTCTGTGTTCTGTTTAATAGAACGTCTATGGCATGTGTCACCATCAGAATTAAAGTATGCCCCAATAACATTCCTTCCGTTTGTTTCACTGACGCAGCATCCGCTGCAAAAGATCGGAAACATCATGGTAGTTCGCGCGCTACAGGGTCCAGCGCGGATGAATAATAGCCGCACGGCCTATTTCTTCCACCTTGTTCCTGTGTCAAAACCGCCAATGCACATCCTTCACTCTCGCTCACAAATAGTCTAAAGATCTTTTTATAGTTGGGAGTGCCTAAAACTGGCGCAGCACACCATGCAGCTTTCAGTTGCTCAAACGCTTTCTGACATTCCTCATCCCACTGTAAAGGCATCACTGCATCCTTTTTACCAAAATTACTGATCCACTGCCGACAATAAGAGGCCATGCCTATTACAGCTCTCACTCCTTTTTGAGTTTTTGGAATAGGCATAATAGAAATACTTTCTATGCGTTCCTGTGTTAATCTTCTCCCTTCTTTCGAAAGTAGGTAACCCAAATAAGACACCTCCTTTTGATTATACTGGAATTTCTTCAAACTTGCCTTGTGACCATGGGTCGCTAGGTGTGTCAATAGTAATATAGTACTTTCTTTGCAGATCTCTTTTGTGTCAGCAGCTAGTAACAAGTCATCTATGTACTGCAAGAGTACGCAACCTTTGGGTAATTCTAACATGTCTAGCTGCTCTTTTAGCGCTCTGCTGTAAATACTCGGGCTTTCTGTGTATCCTGGTGGAATGCGTGTGAATGTGAATGATCGACCTCCTAGAGTGAACGCGAACAGATATCTACTGCTTTTATCCACTGGAATGCTAAAGAACGTGTCCTTCAAATCAACTACACTAAAGTATTCTGCAGTGGCCGGTATCATTGTCGGTATTGTTGTGACATCTGGGACCAAAGGAAATTGTGGGTCTACTACTTTGTTTAATGCGCGCAGATCAATTATGAAACGATATGGTACTTCATTGCCTCCTTTCTTGCAAACTGGAAGAATCGGGCTGTTGCACGTGCTACCTGCAATTTCTTCAACCACCCCCAATCTTACCAGGTCAGTAACAATACTCTTTAATCCCTTCTCACCTTCAGACAGGTTGGTACTCTACTTAGCTCTTCTGGTAACGCTTCTGACATAAATTCCGTCACCGGTATATCGTGAGGCCAAATCGTGAGGAACACCCCATCTGCCGTACAATGTATAACTGCCCCCAATTTTCTCAACAAGTTTAATCCTAGCAAGTTCTCCCCACAATTTTCTGTCAGAAGAAATGGACACTGTTCCGTAAATGGTCCTATTGTAATTGGGACAGCTTCGGACATGGGGTTAATTACTGGCGTACCTGCGAACCCTACAGAAACATTCTTTTGCCCTGACAGTGGGATCTCCGGAACCAAGTGGTGGTCTATCGAACACTTCTGTGCCCCTGTATCTACAAGGAAACGGTGCTCCTTATTCCCGACTCTCATTTCTACGTAGGGTCCTCTCTGATTCACGGGAATAGACATTGGCTCCGACCCCTGCCGTGGGCTGTCCTATTGCGAAAATAACACATCGTCCGATGTGTAGTCACCGCTGCTGCTGTAATACGTGTTTGGCTGTGTATCAAAAATATTCCCATTTCCCCCTCAGTGTCCTCCACTCTGATCATTTCTCTGTTGGTCCCTGCCCGCCCTGATTTTGTTTCGGAGAACTTTGGTTCAATGCCTGGTTCTGTTGAGCTTGGTTTTGACCATAGGATTGGTTTTGATTACCTCCATTGGTATATCCCTGTTGCTGCTGCATGCTATTTCTGCTTGGGCCATTCGACCCCTGATGTTCTCTATGAGGCCTTCTCTGGCCAAACCCACCTCTATTCTGTAGGTGCGGGCATTGCGCTTGCCAGTGTCCTTCCTCTTTACAGTACGCACATTGATTTAATCCCAATGACACCCCGTGCATATTATTCAAATTTCTCCTGCCTTGTGCATTTCCTCTACCTCTATTGTATCCAATTACCTGCTGCAGTAACACTCCTACTATCGTTCGCATCGCTTCTTTTCTCATCTCCAATGGGTACCCATTACACATCTCACTTACTCCCTTCATTGACGTTCTTTTGTTCGACATCCATCGCATTGTTTCCCCCACCCATGCCTGCAATCTTTGTTTATCACTTATTTGTCCCGGTGCCGGCAAATGCTTTGCACCACCTGGAAAAACTGTCGGCCATGATTTTTGCATACACAACCTCGACGCCTCCTTCCTACCTTTTTTAATACACTCATAACTATATTCAGGTGTAGCAAACATTTCAGCATATCTATCTTCCATTTCATTTTTCAATTCAATGAGTTTGTACACATGTTCTCTTACATCTTCATCTCTTTGCTTACTGCTTGCTAACTTATTCAAATCTAACAATCGTGGTGGCGGTAAATTCCCAAGTATCTTCTTCCATTCTCCCACCAAAAATTACCCCATGCATTCCAACACTACATGTCTCTCGTTGCTTCTTCGGTACCCATATAATGAGGCCAATTCTGCCGTCCCATCATTTCCTTCTATGTACATTTCTGCCTCTTGCTGTAATTCAATCTTTCTTTCTTTGCTGATCGCGCTTCGAGTTACCCGTCCAAATCCCGTTCCTTCAGCCCCGCCTCTCGCCTCCCCGGTCTCAATTTCGACTTCGGGAGGGGCGGATGGTGCTGAATCTGTCTCTGGAGCGGGAGGTGCGGATGGGACAAGTGACACCGGTGGCATCTGTGAAGGGCCTTCCTGGGTGCTGGGAAACTGCGCGTCTGCGGTCTGCGCTTGTGGGAGGGCTCGAGCTGTGGGTGGGGCTCGGGTTAATGCTTGCGTGATGGGAAGTGCTTGGGCTGCGGGAGGGGGTATGAGAGCTACTGGTTGGGCCTGCGCAGTCACTACTGGCATGTTTGGTTTCGATCCTGGTTTTGGGCCTCGACCCGTATGGGTTAACAAATGTTCCATTAATTCGTCTGCTATGTGTAGTTCCCGCTGCGGTTTTATTCCTTCTATGTTCATTTGCTCATGTCTCCCTTCCCGTCTTAGACTTGCCGTCCACTCCTCCTCCTCCTTTTCTTCTGCTACCTGAAGCTTCGATTTGTGCCTACGCGCATGCTTCTCTCTACTCCTGAGTCGGAGCATTGCTTCCCTCCTCCAATCTTTGATAGTCTCAAAAGCCTCGGGTCGTGCTTTTTCCCTTATCAACACCCTTTCTAGGTTATCTATCCTCGCAATCTCAAAGCTACCATTAATCGGCCACTGATGGTCCTGTTGCTTTCTAGTTTGCCTATGCCAAATTTCACAAAACATTATCGCACCCACACCATATTTTGCATACATGTCGTAAGCCGGCGTTCCCCCAGGCGGTGCACTTTGGCCATTTTCCAAGGACTGTCTACCGCAGCGGAAAAGCCCTGCTAAAGTGAATAGTACTCCAGGCATGTTTTTAACCTTCCCCTCGGTTATCCAAACTTACTCTGGATGTTTGAATTTGCAAAATCAACACTCTACCAATAATCAGGGTTTTGTTTGAATCGGGGAAAGACTCACCTGATAAAACAAGTCGCCTGTTTCCTGACGCAACCTCTCCCAACGTCGTGTCTGCGCTTCTCTGGCTTCTGCCTCGTTTCGGGACCCTCGGTCATGATGCCTACCTCTAAGGAGCCAGCAACCCCAGAGGCAGACATCATTTTCCCCAGGGAAGTCTCAGCGGGCCCAAGTCGGGGCCCTTTGGACTCAGTCCTGGCGCCTTAGGCGCCAGGCTCATAGCGGACCCCAGTCCTGGCGCCTTAGGCGCCAGGCTCATAGAAGAGGATATGTGTTTAAGTGCTTGGGTGCACACTTACCTGATGCAGACCTTGCTGCTTCATCCAGGCCCTCTTGAGGCCTGAATGGGACTACTTAACCTGTAGGACTACTTCACCACCCGGGTGTGGTCGGGGAAGGATACATACCTGATTGGTGGAAGGATACATACCAGGAACTTCTTCCAAGGCTATTTAAACCCCACCCGAACAGCCACACATGCTTCGCCTTGTTCTGCACCTAGCAGCTGGACGCTCACCGTGTCAGCTCCTGCATCCTGACTTCAGCCACGCCTGCCAGCACCCTGGAACACCTGCAAGGGGAGAAAGGAAGAGAATAGGAGAAGAAAAGCCCTTACCTGCTAAATCTGCATCTCGGAGTCATTTCTCCAACGGCCCTGAAAAGGAAGACATCATTTTAAAGGCATTTCGTTTCGATCGGTGCAGCGCTGCATTTTACTCACCTTTGCAAGGCGCTTCCATCTTCAGCAGCGATCTTCCGGATTCAGCTACGCCCCGGCGCCTAGAGGAAAAAAGACAAGAACAAAGGTGAGAGGGAGAAAAGGAATAAGGAAAGCTCAGTTTCCTTTTAAGTCTTACCTGTTGGATTATTCCCACTGCATTTCGGGTCCTGCCGCTTCCTGGCATCTCCGGACCCCGGCCCCTATGGGGAAAAAAGACAAAGACATTGAATGAGCGAATGCAAAGACATTACCTGAGCGCTCATCCAGAACTGTTTCACTTCGGGTCGGCGCCATATCTCCGGCACTCCGAACCCCGGCCCCTAAGGGGAAAAAGACATAAACATTAGCGCTTGCTGCAATTAGACAACGAACATTATTATTAAGCTTGAACTTTTGAACAGAACTTTTACAGCGCCTTACCTGAACAGTCAAGCTTACCTGAACTCCCATCAATCCTCAATCCAGTGAAGTAACTGGGTTTCAACGCGCCCCTGCATCAGAAGCAGGATGGAGAGCTCATCCTTCCAAACCCTAAGGTGAGGCTTCACGGGGAATCGTGGAGGAGGTATCGTGGAGGGTTGGAAGGGAGTGGGAGGCTTGAGCATTGTTCCACAGTTGGTAATACTCCCTTTTCACGCACAGGAGGGTATCCAACGAGCCAGGGAAGCCAGAATAGAGGGGCCCTTCCTGTCCATCTTCAGAGTTCTGCGCCTTCGACGCCGCGCCTCCGTGGGAACCAGGTGAGCGTTACAGAACGCGAAGCCTTACCACAATTTCTCCAGCATTGGATCTTTCATGGATTCCCATGATTAGAATATTCCCCGTCGTCAGGCTGGGAATCCCCGGTACATTATATATAGACCCTTTCCCGTAGGAAAACTTTTTCGACGCTTATGCGTCCTATCCACCTTGTTTTGTATCATGCGTGCCCGCACCGTCAGGACGTCATGATATAAATACAGGCCCCGCCCCCGCGCTCCCTCAGATTTCAACCGTCTTTCAAAGTAGTGGGATCCTCGTGATTACTGCTAGTGGAAACTAGGTTGTTTTTTCTGTTTCGCTTCGGCGAAGTTCAATTTCTGGAGAATATGTCTGGAAAAGCGTTATTTCGCCCTTGTGCGACATGTGGCCTCAAAAAAGTTTATGAAGGAGATGCCCACATGGATTGTATCTACTGTCTCCACCCGCACCACACGGCGGATACATGTGAGATATGCCAGGGTTTCTCCCAAAAAACCCTTAAGGACCGTAAAAGAAGGCTGGTCGACTGGCTTAATGACGGAGCGGGTGCCTACCCGGCTTCGGAAGTTGGCTCCACGGCCTCCAGGAGCAAGTCGGAACCTCCATCGAAAAAAAAGGTACGGCCAGCAGAAAACCGCGCTGAGGACAAGCATAAGGGGAAGCATGCTGGGTCCTCCTCATCACATAAAAAGCCCTCCTCCTCCTCCTCCTCCTCCTCATCTAAGACGGAGAGGCAAGCGCTGTCAAAATCCTCCTCAGGGGACCGTCCCAGGTCTTCCGTGAGTCGAGATGTTTCAGCCGGGAAGTCGGCATCGAAATCGGCGACGAAGTCTAAGGGCTCGACGACGACAACTTGCTCGTCGACCTCGGTGTCATTGACGATGCCTATTACCGTTCAGGCAGCAGGGGTTGGGATTCCTTCGTCGACGGAGACTCAGTCTATGGCTTGGCTGCCAGAGGTCTATGACCCGATCCCCCCTGAGGTCTTACTGCAGCCAGACACGGCCTGCTCGGTGGAAGGAGAAGGTGGCACGGTTCTGCAGCCATCGGATTTAGGCTTACGGCCTTCCACGTCGACGACGACGAGTGCGAGTGGGGGTATGGTACCTATATCATCAACGTTATTGAACCCCCAGGCAGTTTTGTCTCTGGATGTGCTTAATACTCTTCAGAAGCTCCTGCAGCGGCTGGATACGCAGATCCCTCAACCTGGGACTTCGTCGTCACCTTTTTCTGTACCTCCTGTCGACGAGCAAACTTGTGCGGCTCGCTCGACGACTAGAAACCCATCGACTCCTCAGGCAGTAAAAGATCGTCCTTGAGCACAGGAGGAGGGTGAGTTGTCGGAGTCCGATTCTATACTGGGTGACTCAGGGTCAGACATCTCCCTGTCACCTTCGAGGGACCCAACATGGAATTCGGATGTAGAGGTAGAGTCGATGAGGAGCCAGTCACAGCCATCCCCCCCGGATGAGGTGGGAGCCTTCCATGCAATGATGGGAAAAGCTTGTTCCGAGTTCGGCTTGATTCCTGAGGAGCAGAAGAAAGACTGCTTCCTTTTTGACCATATGGGTCAAAGGAGGAAATCGGTATTTGCCATCCCAATTCTGGACCACGTGTGGCAGGAAGGTCTCAAGACGAGGCGCCATCCGTTTTCGGAGCCAGCTATAAAGGGGCGGATTGAGAAAAAGTTTAAAGCTCCGGAGTCCACTCCAAAATGTCTAACATCACAACCTCTGTCTGACTCGGTGGTGTCGGCGGCAGCGGCTAGGAAGGCCAGGGTACAGCAAAAATGTTCAACTCCACCAGAAAGCGAGGCTAGGAGGCAAGACGCCTTTGGAAAAAAGGTGCTCTCGGTCGGTGCGACGACGGTAAGAGCAGCCAATTCCTTAGCGAGAAATGTGGCACAATCTAGCCCCTATCCTAGAACACCTGCCAGACGAACACCGGAAAGCAGCCATGTTACTGTTGCGGGAGGGCGAAGAGGCCTCGAACCACGCAATTAATATTGCAGTTGACCTAGCAGAGTCTGGATTCAAACAAATCAACCATGGCGTGGTACTTCGTCGACAAGCGTGGCTCAAATGTACTACTTTCCGTCCTGAAGTCCAGTACAAAGTCCTTGACATGCCATGTGAAGGGGAACACCTGTTTGGCGAAAAGGTTGACGAAGCGTTGAAGGGGATGAAGGAAGACACGGATACCGCTAGGTCCCTCGGCGCCCTCCAAACGGGTAGAAACTTTCGCTCTTTTCGCCCCTTTAGGAGTGCTTCTGGAAACTCCCGCTTTGGAGCCTCGAGGGACCGGGGATTTAACAGGCCCTCGTACTCTTCACAAGGGTTCAGACGAGCGTCCCAATCGGCACGTAGACGCAGAGACTATCAAGCTTCCAGGCGGCGAGGCTCAGGTCCCTCGTCGACGAAGAACAAGCAAACCAGCAACCAATGACGGCCTTCGGAACGTCCTGGGGGGACGAGTCTCATCACTTCGACCAATGGAAATGCATCACCACAGATCGATGGGTTCTAGACACGATTCGCATGGGCCATGCGCTACAATTCAAAGACAAGCCTCCACGTCTTCCTCCTGTATTTTCGACCCAGCCCCACCTCCGAATCCTACGACAAGAGGCGGCGCTTATGTTGCGAAAAGGAGCGGTAGAGAGAGTTCCTGTGGCACAGGAAGGACACGGAGTTTATTCCCGGTTCTTCGTTGTCAAGAAGCCAAATGGAAAATGGAGGCCCATTCTCGACCTGAGGGTACTCAACAAATGGCTAAAGAGCCTAAAGTTCAAAATGCTAAAGCTCCAGGAGGTTATCAGGTCGGTGCAACCCATGGATTATCTGTCGTCACTAGACCTTCAAGACGCCTATTTTCACATCCCAATACGCCCACGACACAGGAGATATTTAAGGTTCGTCGTCGGGCGAAAGCATTTTCAGTTCAAGGTCCTCCCGTTCGGTCTCAAGTCCTCCCCCAGGACGTTCACCAAGTGCTTGGCCCCCATAGCGGCCCATTTAAGGAAGGACGGTCACCACGTCTATCCCTATCTAGACGACTGGCTGGTCAGAGGCTCGTCCAGGGAACAAACACGAAAAAGTCTGGGGGCCACGATGTCCCTCTTACAGGAACTGGGCTTCGCGATAAACTTCAGCAAGTCCTCCGTAGAGCCTTCGAGGACCTTGGTCTTTCTAGGAGCAGAGTTTCATACGCACACAAGTCTGGTAAGACCATCCAGCGAAAGAATACAGAAGCTACAAAGCAAGGCATCGGAATGGAGATGCGGTACCAGGGTGTCGGTGCGCAAATACATGTCCCTGCTAGGGACCATGTCATCCTGCATTCCGCTGATAAACAACTGCCGTCTGTTTATGAGGCCCTGCCAGGAATTTCTAGCGGACCGTTGGGCGCAGAGCCAAGGTCGCTGGTCCGACAGACTGATCATCGACGAACAACTGGTACAAGCACTCTGTTGGTGGAGAGTTTCTACTCATCTAACGAAAGGAATGCCTCTGGTGGAACCGGAGTTCCAGAAGACGGTGGTGACGGATGCATCGCTGAGCGGATGGGGAGCTCATCTGGATACGTTACAGGTACAAGGCCAGTGGTCGTTGCAGGAGTCCTCCCTGCATATCAACCGGCTAGAACTGAGAGCAGTGAGATGGGCTCTGAAATCTTTTCTTCCTCAACTGAGGGACTCGGTGGTGCGTGTCATGACGGACAACACCACTACAATGTTCTACTTGAGGAAACAAGGAGGGACACGTTCCAGGTCCCTATCGACGGAGGCACAGAAAATCTGGCATTGGGCCCTACAACACAACATGCAAATCTTGGCGTTCCACCTACCAGGTGTGAGAAATGTGGAAGCCGATGCCCTCAGCAGAGAAATGAACGAAGTTCACGAATGGGTGCTGAACGACCAACAACTACAGCAAGTATTCAAGAAATGGGGACATCCTTCCATAGATTTGTTCGCGACGAAGAACAACAGGAAATGCCATCAGTACGCAAGCAGATGGCCTCAGCAGGGCTCACTGGGGGATGCGTTCTCCTTCCCATGGTCGAACAAATTCCTGTACGCATTCCCTCCATTTCCCCTTGTCCGGAGGACGTTGCAATGGATCCTCAGGTACCCATGTCGAGTAATTCTGGTGGCCCCGTACTGGCCCAGACAGGTGTGGTTTTCAGACCTGCTGCACTTAGCTGTGGCGGAACCGATGAGATTCCAGAAGACCCCCGACCTTCTGTCTCGACAGGAGGGTGTAGTTTGGCATCACGACCCGGACAGCCTCAAGTTGACGGCCTGGCTCCTGACTTCGCCGAATTCGGTCAGCTAACGATTCCGGAGGACTGTCGGCGTATCCTGCAAGCGGCAAGAGCGCCTTCCACAAACGCCTCATACAAGTACAAATGGAGAAGTTTCTGTCAGTGGTGTGAGGATCAACCAGGGTTGGCCCCGCAATCGATTAAGCCGGAACAGCTCCTGCCATACTTGCTGTTCTTAGCTCAAAAGGGCCTATCGGTATCGTCAATAAAGGTACACCTGGCCGCCATTTCCAGGTTTACTCGTCGACGGCATTCGACACCATTGTTCAGCGACCGCCTGATTAAGCACTTCCTTGAAGGCCTCTTTCGGAGTTTCCCTCCAGAGAAGAAATTTCCACCGGAGTGGAGCCTCAATCTGGTCCTAACGTCTCTTATGAAACCTCCTTTTGAGCCAATGTCGTCATCGTCTCTAAAGTTTTTGTCGTGGAAATTGGCCTTCCTGGTGGCCATCACTTCAGCCCGACGTATTTCGGAAGTTCAGGCTCTAATGGTAGACCCACCGTACTTACGATTTTTCAAGAACAAGGTAGCCCTTGCCACTAACCCACAGTTCATACCGAAAGCTCCTTCGGTGTTCCATAAACACTCCTCTATCGTGTTGCCTACGTTCTTTCCGGAGCCATGCTCGGTAGCGGAGCGCACGTTACACACATTGGATGTAAAAAGGGCTCAAGTTTTATCTTCATCGTACGCAACCATTCAGAGAAACAAGACAACTGTTCGTGGCCTATGGTTTGGGTGTTAGAGGAAAAGCCATTTCTAAGCAAGGACTGTCAAGATGGGTGTCATCTACCATTTCGTACTGCCATTCCAGGGCAGGGAAGCCTCTTCTACGACGGCCAAGAGCTCATTCAACTAGAGCAGCGGCATCGTCGACGGCACTGTGGGCCGGAGGCCCTCTGGGGGACATCTGCATGGCGGCTACCTGGGCGGCTACACACACCTTTACCCGCCATTACTGCCTGTCGCAGCAACATGCCGAAGATACCAGGATGGGACAGGCGGTGCTCCGACACCTATTCCAATAAGGTAAGCCCCGACTAGGGGTGGCATCCTGTGGAATTTATGACTGTATGTGGTTCGTTTTCCTATGTTAACGATTACTAATGTATACATGATCATAGGGAACGGGCTTTGCGAAGAAAGTATATGGGTTTGCATGCACGCCTCCTCTCTTGGGGGTGTACTGCTATGTAATCTATTCTAATCATGTGAATCCATGAAAGATCCAATGCTGGAGAAGGGAATAGTTTCTTACCTGTAACTCCATTTCTCCAGCATTGGTATCTTTCATGGATTCACATGCGCCCACCTGCCTCCCCACCTGCCTCCCCCTGAACATGCAAACCGGTTCCCCCACTACTTTGGGGGCCGAAATCTGAGGGAGCTCGGGGGCGGGGCCTGTATTTATATCATGACGTCCTGACGGTGCGGGCACGCATGATACAAAACAAGGTGGAAAGTTTTCCTACGGGAAAGGGTCTATATATAATGTACCGGGGATTCCCAGCCTGACGACGGGGAATATTCTAATCATGTGAATCCATGAAAGATACCAATGCTGGAGAAATGGAGTTACAGGTAAGAAACTATTCCCTTCCCACCTGGGCGCTATGGAGACTTCCGAGACAGATCAGCTGGCCCATCTTTTAGGGGAATTACGGGCAGAAGTGCACTCAGCCCGCCAGGAGACTAATGCTCTCAGAAGGGAACTAATCCTATCCAAGGAAAGAACTGATGATCTGGCCAAAAGGTTATTGCAGGGCCAGGCAGAGCACACTCCTTTACCTGTTTCCGGAGATATTTCTACAACAATGGGTTCGAATAACCCGGTACAAATCAATCTACCTGGACACATGCCTTTGGCCCCGCCGGAACGTTTTGCGGGGGATCCCAAGAAATATGCCGTTTTTATGAACCAATGACGCTTACACTTTTTATGCAGGCCCGGGGCCTTCCCCAACGACCAAACCAAAGTAGCCTTTGTACTCTCTTACCTCAGTGGCTGTGCTGCCGATTGGTCTATTCCATTGGTAAATCAGGATGATCCCATTCTCCGGGATTTCCAGGGCTTCCAGGCCAGCATGGAAAGATTGTTCGCTCGACACTCGCAGGGACAGGCCCTTGACAACGAACTGCTATCCTTACGACAAGGTAATCAGGATCTTTTGTCCTATATCGCCACCTTTAATAGACTAGTTGTGGAAACCGGATGGCCTGAAAATAAAAGGATCACATTGTTTCATCGAGGCCTGCGCGGAGAGCTTAAAGATGTTATAGCTCAGATAGTAGATCCACCCCAGGCCTGCGCAGACTACATAGACTTAGTGGTTCAACTTGATCACAGACTTCAAAATAGAAAAGCAGATCGGCTCAAGTATGAAACCAGAGTACCTATCAAGACCCACGTTAACTCCAAGAGTACTGACGTTTCCGAACCTATGCAAATTGGCAGTGTTAAAGGACCATTAACGCAGAAGGAACGAGAGAGAAGGCGACAAATGCAACTTTGTCTGTATTGCGGAACTTCCGGTCACTTTCTTCAAAGTTGTCCAGTTAAACCACCCAAGAAGGTGGTTGGAGCCACTGATAACGAGTTATTGACACCTGGTTCGGGAAACGACCTAGCCCGACAAGCGTAGGGGTCCGCTTGCCGAGCTTGAAAACAAACTCTTTGACCTCGCATTTTGTCATGCCAATGGTGCTTGTGAACCCAAAACAGCCTCAGCAGTTGCATGCTATAAAAGCATACATAGACAGTGGAGCTATTGGAAATTACATAGACCGTGAATTGGCTTCCAGGATTAAGCTTCCTCTCCGCCCGAAAGTAACCCAAGATGTAATTACTACAGTTGATGGAACCGAAATAGCCTCAGGGCCTGTAACGCATTCCACAGTTGAAATCACTCTGGTGGGTCAGGACGGACATCGGGAAGCAATCGTGTTTGATGTGATCAAGGCCCCACAATTTCAAGTACTTCTTGGAATCCCTTGGTTAGAAACACATAATCCGAGAATAGACTGGCGAGCAAAGAAGATAACTTTTCCTGATTGTGAACCAACCTGTTACCCAAGGAATCCAGCTATGGGTCTAGCCTCTGTAACTTCCACCCCTGTACAGCTACCATCTGAATACCAAGAATTCCAAGACGTTTTTCAGAAAGAGCAGGCTAACACCTTACCTCCCCATCGATCTTACGATTGCCAAATCGACCTGGTACCCAATGCACAACTACCTTGTAGTAGGATTTATGCTCTTACTGAACCGGAGAACCTGCATTTGCGCCAGTATTTGGATCAATACCTGGCCAATGGTTTCATTCGCCCATCAAAGTCACCAGTCTCTTCTGCTTTGTTCTTCGTACCTAAAAAGGAAGGAGACCTTAGGGCCTGTATTGACTACCGCGCCCTAAATCAGATAACGATTAAGAATCGTTACCCTTTGCCCCTGATACCTGAGCTTATCGACCAAGTAAAAGATGCTCGTGTGTACACCAAGCTAGATCTCCGAGGAGCTTACCACCTGGTACGTATAAAAGAGGGCGACGAGTGGAAGACTGCATTCCGCACCAAATTTGGGCTTTTCGAATATCAAGTAATGCCCTTCGGTTTGTGCAACGCACCTGCCGCCTTTCAGTACTTCATGAATGATGTTCTTCGGGAACTTATCGATGTTTGTGTCATCGTTTATATTGACGACATCCTGGTGTATTCCTCCTCAGAATCTGATCACAGAAACCATGTTAGGGCAGTTCTTGAGAAATTGCGCCAGCACAAATTATTTGCCAGGCTCGAAAAATGCGTTTTTTAATACCACAGAAGTGGAGTTTCTCGGATTCATCCTGACACCTCAAGGAATCCGAATGGACTCGCGGAAAGTGGACGCCATTCTCAAATGGCTATCTCCTAGCTCTGTGAAGGGAGTGCAAAGCATGCTTGGCTTTGCCAATTTCTATCGAAGGTTCATCCCGGAATTTTCTCGAACTGTTCAACCCATCACAGCTCTCCTAAAGAAAAATAAACGCTTTGAATGGACTCTTGAGGCTGAACAAGCCTTTCAGGACCTGAAAACCAAATTCACCTCTGCACCTGTATTGAAGCACCCGCTCCCAGATCTCCCTTACATCGTGGAAACCGATGCATCCAGTTCGGCCATGGGAGCTGTCCTGTCGCAAAGAGACCCAGAAACTAACCAACTACACCCTGTAGCCTTTTGGTCCAGAAAATTCTCTCCACCTGAACTCAATTACGCAATTACCGACAAAGAACAACTGGCTATTAAATCAACTTTCAAGGCTTGGCGTCACTATCTTCTCGGTGCAAGACGCACCATCACCGTAATTACGGACCACAGAAATTTGCAGTATTTAAAGACGGCCAAAGCTCAATCTTCGCGACAACTCCGATGGGCTTTATTCTTTGCGGAATTTGATTTTGTAATTACCTATCGCCCTGGCTGCAAGAATGGTAAGGCAGATGCCTTATCCCGGATAGGCATGGAAGAACCCAATTCGAGTTTAGAACCTGTGCCAATCATACCGGAACAAAGAATTCTGGGCTTGACTTCATTGCAAACCATTGAGGACATCCAAGCTCAAGTAAAACAGCTTTTTGACTCTTCTGCCTTACTGGAATGGAGTCAAAAGGGTCCTCACTACACCGTTAAGGATGATTTACGCTACTTCCAAGAGCAGGTATTTCTGCCAAGTAAAGAATTGCAGGAACTTGTCATTACCCGTCATCATGAATCATTAATGGAAGGACACCCCGGTATCGCGAAAACAGAAGAAAAGATCAAACGCCACTTCTGGTGGCCTTCTTGGAGAAAAGACATAAAGTCATTTGTGTTGTCTTGCGGAATCTGTGCCCAAAATAAGAGTCAAAAGAAAAGGCCACTCGGCCTACTTCAACCTTTGGACATTCCACCAGCACCTTGGCACACCTTGTCAATGGACTTTATAACTGACCTGCCTCCTTGTGGTAGTTACAACACGATTCTCGTAATAGTTGATCTATTCTCCAAAATGGCCCATTTTATCCCTTTAAAAGGATTGCCGTCAGCTTCCACCTTGGCCAAGGAATTTATGGAAAATATAGTGCGGTTACATGGTTTCCCTTCCATATTAGTCTCAGACCGTGGAAGTCAATTTATCTCCCACTTTTGGAAGAAATGTTGCCAACTAGCACAAATAGACGTGCGGTTATCCACCAGCCACCACCCCCAGACCGACGGACAAACCGAGAGAACCAATCAGACTCTCGAGCAATATCTGCGGTGCATGTTACACCAATCCGAGTTGAATTGGAAGGACATCCTTTGGATTACAGAATATGCATACAACAATTCAGTGCATTCTGGAACCGGACAGACTCCTTTTTATACCCTGTATGGTCACCATCCTCGGACCTCTGACCTAGATCCACCTCTGACCCTGGAGATGCCTGCAGTAAATCACCTACATTCCACAATAACCCAAGCCTTCAAAGAAGCTACAACCCACTTACAGCAAGCCAAGAAAAAGTATAAAGAAAACGCTGATTTGCACCGAAGTAAAACTCCTCCTTACCAAGTAGGAGATCAGGTATGGCTAGCAACTAAACATCTACCCCTTAAGGGTCAGCGAACTTTTAATCCAAGATTCATTGGGCCTTACCCCATCAAAGCTATTATCAACCCAGTGGCCTTTAAACTCGATTTACCATCCAACATGCGGATTCATCCCGTTTTTCACGCATCTCTTCTAAAACCAGTACAACCTGGAACCAGACTGTCTGAGCCCCCAGGCCCTGTCCAAATTGATGGAGAATTAGAATTCGAAGTGAAAGACATTTTAGATTCCAAGATAGTTAAGTCGAAACTCTTCTATCTTGTTGATTGGAAAGGATATGGACCTCAGGAAAGATCTTGGGAACCCAGTAACTATGTTCACGCACCACGATTAATTCAAAGATTCCATCGAAGATTCCCGCACAAACCAAAACCCCCGGAGGAAAAGACCTTGGGAGGGGCCTTGAGGGGGGGTACTGTCATGATGCCTACCTCTAAGGAGCCAGGCCGGGCCCAGCAACCCCAGAGGCAGACATCATTTTCCCCAGGGAAGTCTCAGCGGGCCCAAGTCGGGGCCCTTTGGACTCCGTCCTGGCGCCTTAGGCGCCAGGCTCATAGCGGACCCCAGTCCTGGCGCCTTAGGCGCCAGGCTCAAAGAAGAGGATATGTGTTTAAGTGCTTGGGTGCACACTTACCTGATGCAGACCTTGCTGCTTCATCCAGGCCCTCTTGAGGCCTGAATGGGACTACTTAACCTGTAGGACTTCTTCACCACCCGGGTGTGGTCGGGGAAGGATACATACCTGATTGGTGGAAGGATACATACCAGGAACTTCTTCCAAGGCTATTTAAACCCCACCCGAACAGCCACACATGCTTCGCGTTGTTCTGCACCTAGCAGCTGGACGCTCACCGTGTCAGCTCCTGCATCCTGACTTCAGCCACGCCTGCCAGCACCCTGGAACACCTGCAAGGGGAGAAAGGAAGAGAATAGGAAAGAAGAAAAGCCCTTACCTGCTAAATCTGCATCCCGGAGTCATTTCTCCAACGGCCCTGAAAAGGAAGACATCATTTTAAAGGCATTTCGTTTCGATCGCTGCAGCGCTGCATTTTACTCACCTTTGCAAGGCGCTTCCATCTTCAGCAGCGATCTTCCGGATTCAGCTACGCCCCGGCGCCTAGAGGAAAAAAGACAAGCACAAAGGTGAGAGGGAGAAAAGGAATAAGGAAAGCTCAGTTTCCTTTTAAGTCTTACCTGTTGGATTATTCCCACTGCATTTCGGGTCCTGCCGCTTCCTGGCATCTCCGGACCCCGGCCCCTATGGGGAAAAAAGACAAAGACATTGAATGAGCGAATGCAAAGACATTACCTGAGCGCTCATCCAGAACTGTTTCACTTCGGGTCGGCGCCATATCTCCGGCACTCCGAACCCCGGCCCCTAAGGGGAAAAAGACATAAGCATTAGCGCTTGCTGCAATTAGACAACGAACATTATTATTAAGCTTGAACTTTTGAACAGAACTTTTACAGCGCCTTACCTGAACAGTCAAGCTTACCTGAACTCCCATCAATCCTCAATCCAGTGAAGTAACTGGGTTTCAACGCGCCCCTGCATCAGAAGCAGGATGGAGAGCTCATCCTTCCAAACCCTAAGGTGAGGCTTCACGGGGAATCGTGGAGGAGGTATCGTGGAGGGTTGGAAGGGAGTGGGAGGCTTGAGCATTTTTCCACAGTTGGTAATACTCCATTTTCACGCACAGGAGGGTATCCAACGAGTCAGGGAAGCCAGAATAGAGGGGCCCTTCCTGTCCATCTTCAGAGTTGGGAACCAGGTGAGCGTTACACCCTCGCCTCCTCTGCCCTCTGGCCCGGTACGTCGATCAGGGATCAGATAGATGTGTGCAGATCTGCGGAAGGAATCTCTCCTCACTTCTACAGGGCGCCCCGTACACCTCTTGATCCCGGCTCGATCGTCCCATCCTCGCCGTTCTTCCGCCTTTACTCCGTTACAACGTATACGAAGGGGCAAGTGGGGGAGGGTCCCTGTTCGGGTGCCATCGTAAAAGGGGCCCGTAGGGGTCCCTCGCGATATGGAAACAAGGCAATAACCATACACGAAAAGATGCGCCAGACACGAGGTTCAAATTCCCAATGCTAGGGTTTATTGCAAGCAAAATAGTCCCAATTGGCCAACTGTGGTCTCACGCCCCGCAACATGTATTTTCTAGACCTCGAGGGACGCAAGAGAGCGAATTACGTACATCAGTTACATATATACAAAATGCATATCATACAATCAGCTATGTCATGTTTTTCTTTTTTTTAAAAAGATTTTTATTTTGAAAACAAATAAACAATACAAACCAAACTTGCAGCATTATTTACAACAGACTCGTGAACATCAATTAACGCTCATTACTGCTCCCCAAATCCCCCCCCCCCCTTCAAGAGCTTATTTGCGTTTCTCGTTCTGTATCCGCTGCGTGTGGCTGGGTATCGCTTCCTTCCGAAGCTGCAGAATCCACTACTGTGCCAAACAGTCCTGTTATTAACATTCTCCAAGCCATCAGGTTACCCACTTCTTCCCCGCACTTGCTACATGCCTCCTGCCACACCACCGTTTCAGCCTCCGCCCATTTTTGCAAGTCCCGCCACCATACCTCAACCCGTGGCTTGTGGCATTGCTTCCAGCCCATGGCAATCCTTCTTTTAGCAAGCACATATGCCAGGTCCCTCAGTTTCCTAAGATGTTTAGTATTCCGTGGTCTGGGAAACCCTCCCAACAGGCAGGCCCAGGCCGTATCTAGCGTGACCCCTTTATCCGCTAGTTTCCGTGCCACTTCCCCCCAAAAACCTTCAATCACTGGGCAAGACCAGAACATGTGTGTCATATCAGCATCTTCTTCATCGCATTTTGGGCATGCTTGTCTTCCTGCGTTTGCAAACTTAGATATTCTCTTCGGGGTCATATAGGCTCTATGCGTTATGTATAACTGTATCTGCTGCAATCTGGCGTTTCTGGACACCTTCTTGTGGTATCCTATAGCACGTTCCCACATTCCATCGGTCATCTGTGCTCCCACCTCCGCTTCCCAGTCCTGCCTCAAATGAGTGAAATCCTTCCCCACTTGGGTCATCACCATCTCATACAGTCTAGAGATCTCGTGCCCTCCTTCTGATATGTCATATATTGTTCCCATTAGGACATCTGGCTCCTCCGCCAGTAGAGTCTCTGGCCAGGTTTTGCGAATAGTCTGCACTAGCCTAAGATACGTGACATATTGGCCTCCATGCAAACCTGTCTCTTCTCCCAGTTCTTCGAAATCTTTAATAATCCCTTCTTGCCATACATCTCCCAATGTGACCAGCCCAACCGATTCCCAATAGGTCCTGATTATGATCCTGAGTTGGTTGTCTCCCCCAGCTAAGGCGACTAGTGGCACCTGTGGGGAACACGGGCACGGGTTCTCTATCAGTTGGCATACTCTGTGCCACATCTTCCACCCAAGCAACAGCATACCCGGGCGTTCTTTCATTTCCAGCTATGTCATGTTTAACACCCCCCCTTTTATTGAGTTTCTTTGAACTCGGGATGATGATGGACATTTCTGACGAGTATGACAATTATGACACTTTCGATGTCTATTCTAGTAACAATGTGCAATTTAGAAAGTGCGGAGGCATCTTTTAGTTGTTGAACAGAGCACGGTGCTTCTGTTCTTGGAAGCAAGCTGCACACGGGGGAAGATTCACATTCCAAACCTTGCTATCTATGATGTGCTATTCGTGTCCTGGGAGCTGACATGCTCTAAAGGGTTTTGTGAAGGGGGGCCGTAAGAGGAGCATAATTTAAGCCTTTAGCTGCTTTATTCTAACATATTCTACTATAGTACGAGACTGGCTGGCAGCTGTGAAATGATTAAATGCCCTGCAGCTCTCCCTCAAGGCTACAGAGAGGGAGCGTGGGCATTCCTTTCTGGGCTGCTCATGAGGAGTTTCAACAATCTCCTCAGTCCCGCGGCCTTGCCCTTTTCATATTCAGACAACAATGTTAACAGTTGAGCAGAGTAAGCAGAATTCGCAAGAATTGCAAGCTGCAAAGCAGTTTAGACAGAAAGCAATGAGCAATGGTTAACGAGCAAAATGGCGTTTCTTGCTATGTTTAAAATGGCTGCTTGTTGGTCAAGCATAGCAGTCTGTATTTCTATAATTCTGTGCATAAGACGGTTGGCCTTCGGCCATCAAGATACGTCTGTCATCCAAATGAAGGGTATTCACTTTTCCAGATTGACAAAGAGAGGCCAGAGGTAGAAGGAGGAGGCAGATGTCCCAGAGAGGAGAAGAGGAGGGTGCCAGAGAGGAGGCTAGCGGTAGAAGAGGAAGGTAGCAAAGGAGCCAGAGAGGTGGTAGAGGTAGTGCTAGGTGGCAGGGCCCAGGGAGGAGGCAGATGTAACGCTCACCTGATTCCCGTAGAAGCGCCGGTCTTGACTGGGCGTATACCGTATCTTCAAAGGTGATGTGTAACACACGGCTGGCTCTTTGGGCTGGACCTCTGTGCACTGTATGTCTGACTCGAAGGGTAAGATGTCTGCAGATAGAAAATATGGGATTAAGGAACTGGGTTATTGAATGTCTCTCTCTTCTTCCCTTTCTCTTCTCCTGTAGAACCCCAAAGGTTAACGCTCTCACCTTAGGTAAGTGAACGCCGTGCTCTCCATCTGCCTCGGGGCAGGGTGCTGTAACCAGTTTCTTCACTGGATAAGGGGAGCAGGCCTCTTGACTTCAGAGGACTGCTGTCCGTCGTTTACTGCACGAACGGGAAGTTTCGAGTAATTCTAATGTCTTTAAAGTCTTCAGTAATGATGTTTCTTGTTTTGCAGGGTTCCGGCGATGGCGGATGATGGGCTGAAGTGAGTTGAAGATGGAGCCCGTGTGATGAATAGAAGCGCCTGGAAGCACGTAAGTAAGCGCTTGTTGCCTGCTTCACGATGCGCTCTAACTGTCTTTTTATTTTGCAGGTACAAGTTCGGAGCGGCTGCAGGGTGCCGGAATACCCACTGGGTTAGATGTGGAAAGGAGTAATGGCACGTGAGTATTAAAGTTCCCCAATGTCTTTAAACGCACCTTGTTTTGTCTTTCAGATGCGTGCAAAGAGTTGGTAAGCTTTTGTCTTTCAGATGCCGGAATGCAGTGTGAAGACCTCCGGAGCGCACGAAGAGTAGGTAAGCCTTTGTCTTTCAGATGCCGGAATGCAGCGCGAGGCGTTGGTGACAGCCGATGGACCAGGTAAGTGAAGAGCTGTCACTGAAGACCGTAATGCTAACCTGTTCTTTCTTGTCTTTATAGGTGTTGCTGAAGACTGGATTCAGGATGGTAAGCCTTTTTCCTTAGGCCCAGGATCAGATGCAGAAGACACGATGAGCGTTCTGCTGCAGAGGATGCAGAATAACGCAAAGCAAGATTCATCCATCGGGTGTGGTTTAAATAGCCTCCTGTAGTGCTTAGGTGTCTCCTTCCACAGCCACGCCTAGGTAAGAAAAGAGTTCCTGCTTTCCAGAAGAGTTCCAGTGTTCTGAATCTAGGGAGTGGCTCCTGCCCCACCCAACAGGAAAAGTAGTTCCAAACAGAAGAGGATCAGAGGCTCAACTGGCAGGCAAGTAAGCAGCATGGTCTGCTGCAGGTAAGTCCATCCAAGCATTATGAGCCCGGCGCTTCCAGCGCTGGGACTGGGCATATTTATGAGCCTGGTGCCACTGGCGCCAGGACTGGGTCCAAAAGGTCCCAATTGGGACTGGTTGGCACTCGGAACCTGGGTTATGGATCTGCTTCCAAGGGAGTTGGGAAAACCCTGACCTTTTGGAAGCAGAGATCATGACAGCAGAGGGGAGAGCCACAGAGGAGGCAGCAGAGGTGGGAAGGGAGTGGCAGAGGATCCACAGAGGTAGATGAGCAATGTGGCTGAGGGGCCAGAGAGGTGTTACATAGAGTAGCAGGAGAAGGAATGAATTTGATAAGACGTGGGAGATGCCTGTCCAGGAGGAGGAGGTTGGGCTAAGTGCCCTGGACCAAGACGGTCCTATTTAGAAAGACATTAATTATGGTTTTGGAGGACAGGAAGGAGGCCAAGAGGACCTCCCATTTTGTGCCACCTTTAATGGGAGATAAAGAGAATGAGAGAACAGCGACCATATGTAGAGTCCATAGTTCAGGAGAGGAAACAACAAAGAGGATGTCGTGAGAGTCTGTCTGGAGGAGGCATTGACGTGGGTGTCAGCGATGAGGGCCTGGATTGGAGACCCGCATGTCCTTCTTGAACTTCTTCCAGACTTTGTGAGAGTGATCAGATAGGTGATAGAAAAGAAGTTGGAGAAGATGGGTGAGACCAAGAGCACCATAGAGGGGTGTAGGTAGAAAGGAGAGGGAAAAGCGAGAGGGAGGAGAGGAAGCACAGCACAGAACTACGCCGCACAGGATGCACCTGGTGGGGACATAGCGGGGGGAGGGGTCGACACATAGGGTTGCACAGTATGCAACAGGGAAGCACATAGACTCAACGGTGGGAATGAACATGCAGGGGAAAGGGCAGAGGAGGCAGACAACTGGAAGCAGCAGCACAAGAGAGGGAGGGGGACAAGAGAACAACAACCACCAGTAGCCCAAGTGTCCACAGAAGAGCAGGCACCTAGAAGGGGGGAGAAAGGGCTAGTGGGTGCACCAACAATAAATACAGACCCTTGAGAGGGAAAAGGGGCCTAGGGGAGGACAACAGAAGCAGAGTGAAAGTACCAGCACAAGAATAACACACCTAGAGGGAGTAAAATGCAAATGAAACAGCAGGGAACACAAAGTGAGGCGACCATGAGAGAGGAGGCCAAATGGGAGCGCAGAGACAGTGTACGCTGAGACAAGCGTTTAAGTGGAAGTACGAGCGAGGGCAGAACATTTTAGTAGAGACCAGTAATCGCTGCTTTCCCCCTGCCCGCACCTTTCTTACCGGAACTGTGCGAAAGGACAGAGAAAAAAGGTCAGACTTTACCAAAACTCCAGAAATGCATACCACCAAAGGTTCGAACACCAAAAGTTTGAACCTTTGGTGGCATGCATTTTAGGTAAGTAAAAAGAAAAAAGACTACGGGGGCCACAGGGGTGTCCCCCACAACACCCCGCTCACCATACTATACAGTATAATGAGCAGGGGTTGGGTGGGACACCCCCACTGCACACCCGACAAAGGAAAAAAAAAAGAAAAAAGCGGGGGTGACCCCTGCAACACCCCGCTCACTATACTGTGTGGTATAGTGAGTGGGGGTTCCTGATCACGGAAGTGAAAGTGAACTTGCGCCGCAGGGACACAGCGTGAAGAAAAGGTAGGTAGGGTTTGGTTATGTTGGGGGTGTGGGTGGTGGGGTGTCGTGGGTGTGTCGTGGGTGGGGGCGTGGGTATGTAGTGGTTTGCAGTGTATGTTTGCATGGGAAATGTACAAACCTTTTGAGGTGTGTACATTTCTCATGCAAACTTTTCCGTCAGACTTTTGCGTGATGGAAAAATCACGCAGATCCTGCTTACCGTACGGTCACTGATAGTTGACTGATAGTTGACGGCTGCGCAGCGTACTGGCATTCTGGGCTGCAGCCCCTTCGTCGCCAAACACCTGCATCACACAACACTGCGCCCTTAGCATGCACAGGCTTTGCCGCAGAGGGTCTGATCCTCGGTTCTTAAAGGGTCCGATGCGTGGTACGTAGTGTAGCGTGCTACGTATCAAACTGCCAGCGTCTCCTGTGGTCCTGTGTTGCACAACACTGTGCCCTTAGCCTGCACCGGCTTTCATTGCCTAGAGAGGCTGGTGCAGTGCCATTTGAATGCATGAGGTGTGGATGTTCTGATCCCTGTATCTCATGTGTTCCGTGAGAAAAGTTGAGGCAAGGGTCATTCATTCCAGATTTGATCATCTCTTTCAATATCCCAGCAGAACGGGGTGCAGGGCCTCTATTACAAAGAAGAGGCATACAGACAGACATACAATAACTCTCCAGAGCGGAGAGCAACAGTCTGGTCTGCTGCGAGAAAATTACCATTTGAACACTTTAAAAACCGAAGAATGACATCCGAAAGAGAGAGCCCGGCTGGTACATATGGCATATATACATATGTATATACACTCTTTTATGTGTGTTGACTTTGCATTTCTTACTGTATTCCTGTTTTATTGTTGTTATTCCATCTTGTAACTATTGTGTAACTAAGCCGAAAACATTCCTGTAATTTCACCTTACAAAGGCTCCCAGATACCCCTGGGTCGGGTGCGCCATACAAATAAATAAACAAACAGAGCGGAGACGATGCGGGAAGTGGGAATCCTGAGACCAGAGGACCCCAGCAGCAATGGGAAACAAGCCCTTTCCAACCCCAGAGGAGATAAACATCCACAGCTCTGGCTGCCGAGAGGAACAGTAGCACTGCCCCGAGAAGTCGGACCAGCGAGTCCTTGAACTGTAGGCCCCTCATGTTTTCCCCAATGGGATTAAATTGGCACCATAGAGTTTTGAGTACTGGGGTCCAATTCCCTGTGAAAGTGTGAGTCCTGCTTGATCAACATCCTTCCTGATGGGAGAAGCGCTAATGGTCAAACTGTTGATCGTTGGGTTCCTTCGCATACCAATTCCTATGAAACCTGTGGCTAGTCGTTGGTCCTTTAGTTCTATGCGACTAAGCTCATAGCAGCGTCCCTCATTGTAGGATAATGTTCTGCAGCATAGGATCCTCCCTGATTAAAGAACTACCCCCATACGCTGTTCTCAGCCAGTGTATACTGTGAGAAACCAGAAGGTGTCTCACCCACTAGTGCCCATGGACCTGTCATCCAGGTGGCCAGGACACTGCCATTGCTTTTGGATCCAGTCCTGGGGATGGAGCAGTGCCGGGGGGTCATCTGGGTGAGAAGTCTTCGGGAGTGGGAATGGGACACCGGATTGTGATACGCGGTTTCACCTTCCCTGTAACACCTTTACCCCATCCTACCTGGTAGGATACTTAGGGACTCTACCCTCCCCCACCCCCCTTTTTCCTAAACAAACACTTTCACACAGACAGCCCGCTCTGGGAGAAAACAGACTAACACCCGAGCAATATAACTGATGTGTCCCAATACAAAGGTCAGGCAATTACTGACCATCACATACACCTGACTTCCATTAAACTTCCTCACACGGATAAAAGGCAGTGCACGAAAACACACTGTGAGCAAGGCATAACACACAAGGAAATAGCAGTCCCAAGACAGCAGCTGAACGAGGGACCAAAGACAGTGATGTACGAGGGGTTTGCAAGGTGGGACATTCCCTTGACCTTTCCAGCAGGAAACCGTTATTTTCATGAGACCTCGGAATGGACAGGGTAAGGCCACGAAACCAATTTCGAACAATCCTGCATTGTGTGTCGGAGATTCCGGCGCTCCTCCTACATGACTAATGAAGTTGGGGAGTAGCAGCAGCTGCTGTGGTGCCATCCTTGGCTCCAAGATCAAAGTAGCGAAAAAAAATCAACACTGCCGGTGAGTTGGAGAGACCAATACAAGACTGGTCTGTGTTGAAGCCAAAGTTGCAAGCAGCAGCATTGTAAAATGTGCGCTTGAACGAACATTGTTAAAACGCGTGTGATGAAAGACGTGAGGAAAGCTAAACTGCTGATGAATGATTGAACTTGGAAAGGAAGATATGATACCATTGACATAGTGGTCCAGCACTGAGTTGAGTGCTCAATCGAAGGTCTCTGTAAGGTATCCAATCGAGAAGTGGCAGAAGTGAAAGAGTTGTAAGGAGTTGAAAGGAGTTTGTGAATCAAAGTGGTCCTGCGACAGATCAAGCAAAAGCCCACACAGTCGAAAGTCTTTGATTTTTGATACAGAACAGAAAGATTGGAAAATGAGAGAAAGTGGTCCAGACCTGATCGAGGAAGGCCAATTGAGAAGAAAGGAGCTGTCAAAGTGGGTCTGAGCCCAACGGAGCGGAACCCGGGGTGAACAGTGAATCATTTGAGAAATTGTACATGTGGAAATCCTGAGAAGAAAGGAACGTTAATGTTTGTCGCATCAGGCCCTCTGTAATAAGAGACTTTGAATGGCAAAGAGACTTTGGCACAGAAGGTCCTGATATTTTTTAACTACATCCTCGTGCTAGAGAAGCCAGAGTGTGTGCTAAGCTCGAGTATGCTGCCTTGTCCTGTGCTGAAGACATGGGGAAGGGAAGCAAACGGCTCAACTATCCTTACATGTCATTTCTTGAACACTTTTCTTTTGCATAACCTTGTTTCCCACTCCATTAGTATTTCGAAGTAAGGATTGGCAATAGGTTTATTAGTATAGGCCCTTTTATTTTGACAAGATTCTACTAGGACTGCGTTATTATTATTTGATGGTCGAAGCTTGCTGTATATTTAGGATTAGATCAGCGTTTTTCTAACCCATTTTGAAAGTTCAATGAACACCCTTGAACTGTGATCACTTGTCTGTCTTCACTGTTTGATACCATGCATTCCTTACAATACACTTGTTTATAAGGGTGTCTCTGGGCTTGTCACAGTGGCATTTGGGGTCCCTGTGCATAAATACAACACCCATTCTTTGTGGCTCCTTAAAATTGCCGTACTCCATATCCTGGGGCATAAGAGTATTTTTTTGGGTTTGGGGCCTCTGGTTTTGGTCACACAATGGCCTGCTTCATCGGTCCTCCTTGTCCCCCCCGCCCCTACCCCCGCCGGCATAAAGTGCTGACCCCCATAGCTAACTGCCCCTTGGTCCTCCCACTGGGAAGTTTGGACAGGTTTAGCCTGATAGTTAATGGATATGGAACCCCTAGTCTGCTTTACAGGCTTTGCCTCTATGGGCATCCTGGGGCCACTTTTGACAAGCTGAATCATTTCTGTCTTTGATCGTTCACAGTGACTCTTTGCTACCATTTCAGGTCCCCTTATATCAACCTCATAGCTGGGTTGGAGCTCCCCTTGAATGCCTCTTCCAGTGCCTCTACAATTATCTAGAATCAGCAGTAAGTGTTTCTTTAAGGCCACCAGTTCGGTAAGAACCAAAGAACAATGGCAGACTTGTGTTAGTTCCTCCAAGATTGAATCAGGGGTAGAGGGTTTTCCAAGTGAGGCAACACAAGGGGAGATTAGACTCAACAAGTGTCCTTTCCCAAAAGGCAGGCCTCTTGCTTCGGTTTCGTGGCGAGCAATGTCTTTCGGTGATGATGTAAGAGTAATCCTTGGTGCAGGAGACCCCCTTTCCTGAGGTCCCATTACTAAAGGGCTGCATGTTAAGGTCACAGCATAGGCTGCCTTCGGTTCCTCTGTTATGAGAATTGCACTTATATCAGGAATGTCAATGACAGGGCCAGAATTGGACTTAGCCTGAGAACTATTTTCCAAAGTCTTGCAGTGTATTTTTGGGGACCAGGGCGTAAGCTTGGGACCAAAAGTTGGTGCAAAAGAGGGCTGATATGTATCAGTGTGTGTCAAAGTTGTAGTTTCACAAGGCCCCAGTGGAACTTTATCCAGGGCGAACCCGTGTTGCTCAGCAGGGTCAAAGGGATGGCATCACTTATCACTGAACTGTCTACTGTGGGCCAGACGGGTATCCCCTATACTGGGTAGAGCTACTGTCTGGACATTCCCTTTGTTCTGGTGATCGGAGTTACTTTCGGTGGTGGGGGCATCTGGATTTTTCCCTATAGTGGTCGGAGCGATTTCCAGAAAGTATTGATTTCATTAATCAAATTGTAAGCGTTGCCTGTTATCATGGCAGGGCTGTGGGTCCTGTTGTTTTTGCCACTTAAATCAGTCTACAGTGAGCCGGTCCATTAGCCTCCACTTCGCACTTCGAGATAGTGACAGGAACGGTGGAGATGGAGATGGAGGTGAAAAAGGAGCAATGACCTCCGTTGCCACACCTGCCATCGCCATATTGGTGCAAATGGAGGAAAGGGAAATGTAAAAGCATAATCGAATCAACATGCAGGGCAGAGCAATTGTTCATAAGTGCCCTTCCCTCCCTTTTTGTGGTCTTCACCTGTGCTTGGTGCCTTGGAGCAATGGTTCAGCTTTCAGAGCGGAGGGGTTATAACAGATAACAAGGGCCCCTGCAGTCGCATAACACGCCTACAAGCTCAAAACCCTGCACCCTTTGTCCCCCGGCTGGCTTCGGGCCTGACGGGAATGCAGCCGGCAATATAGGAAGGGGGCATGGACAGCGGCCTGATCCTCTCTGTATGGCAGCCCTCCTGGGCCAGAAAGAAACGGTTGCTGGGCACCCGGCACCCTTTGTGCCCCGGCAGGTTTCGGCCCTGGTGGGGAATGCAGCTGGCAATGTAGGAAGGGGGTGTGGCCTGTGGCCCAATCCTCTGTATAAGGTAATCCTGAAAGAAACTGTTGCTGGGCACCCCCCGCCCTTTGTCCCAAGCGGGCTCCGGCTCTGGCAGGAAATACAACCGGCAATGTAGGAAGGGGGCGTGACCTGCTGACAGATCCTCGGTGTATGGTAGCCCTCCTGGGCCAGAAAGAAACTGTTTCTGGGCACCCCGCGCCCTTTGTCCCCGGCGGGCTTCGGCCCTGGCGGGGAGTGCAGCCGGCAATATAGGAAGGGGGCCTAGCCTGCGGCCTGATCCTCAGTGTACTATTACTGGGCATCCCGCGCCATTGTTCCCCGGCGTGCTTCGGCCCTGGTGGGAAATGCAGCTGCCAATGTAGGAAGGGGGCGTGACCTGCTGACAGATCCTCGGTGTATGATAGCCCTTCTGGGCCAGAAAGAAACTGTTGCTGGGCACCCGTGCCCTTGTTTCCCAGGCAGGCTTCGGTCCTGGCGAAGAATGCAGCCGGCAATGTAGGAAGGGGGCGTCGCCTGCGGCCCGATCCTCAGTGTCTTATTGCTGGGCATCCTGCGCCGTTGTCCCACGGTGGGTAATGCAGCTGCCAATGTAGGAAGGGGCGTGGCTTGGGGCCCGATCCTCGGTCTATGGTAGCCCCGCTGGGCCAGAAAGAAACTGTTGCTGGACACCCCTGCCTCCTGTTATTAAGTGGAGGAAGGAAGGACAAACTTCCAGCCAGGGGAATGGAGTCATTCTGCTGGCCTTTGGCTAAAAAGTGGTGAAAGAACCTTTCAGTCAGAGGAAGGAATGCATTTCCCATGATGCATCAACAACCCAGGAGAAGGGTTGTTGGGCTTGTTTTTTGTTTGAGGACACTTTCCACCAGTGGAAGGGAGTCATTCTCTCTGGTGAGAACTATTGAATTACCTGAAGTGTACTGTGATCACAAACCCAGAAGAAGGGAGCCATTCTCCTGGGTAATTAACACTTTTGCCTCATGTACTTTAGTTACTTGTGTGAGGGACAGAATTAGGGATTTTGACACAGGACAGTGGACATTTAGTTAAACAGACATTCTGACAGATCCTTTTTAGTCTTTAGTTGAGGCAGGGAAATCCCTCCTAGAAATAGGGTGTTAGTCTTTTTTGCTTTCTTTTCAAGAATTATAAGCGTCTGTCGTCAATCATGCCACCCGTGAGTCAGTCTCCTTCGACTGCACCCTTACACCTTGTCTTAACTGAAAGGGGTAGAGTGTTAGGCAGAAACCTGTGCAGTTCCCTTAGGGACCACTGCAAAAAGTTTAAGACTACAGGTGTTAGCAGTAAACCCAATTGGTAGAAGTCTGTACCACCCAGATTTACCTGGTAGCTGTGGCTGAGCAGTCAGACTTCTCTCAAGAAGAGTTAGGCAGAATGTAGAGTATACACATTAGGTACAAAAATACAGTAGCACAAGCAAACACTGACCAGAGCTTTGGTATAAAAGTATATAATTATTTATTTAAAAACACACTTGTAAAAATACACTGGCACTAATATGTCAAGCAAGTTCAAACACAATCACTAGAAATATATACACCTCCCTAATTAATTATTTGACAAGTCTAGGTTAGTACACCACTTATTTAGCAAAACAGAGGTGAGCGCGTAACCATAGATGGCACTCCAATAATGATTTAAAAAGGGAGAGAAAAGGCAGAAATAGGAAAACACACAATACCAACACTTTTAAAGAACCACAGCAAGTCAAGAAAGGCAGGGTCTACTGTGGAGAAAAAAGTTCATAGGCCAGG
This sequence comes from Ambystoma mexicanum, assembly GCF_040938575.1. Lineage (NCBI taxonomy): Eukaryota > Metazoa > Chordata > Amphibia > Caudata > Ambystomatidae > Ambystoma > Ambystoma mexicanum. The sequence goes on from NC_090938.1 coordinate 59,789,749, forward strand.
CCCATTCTTGGAGAGAGCAAGGCGGAATGTGCCCAAGACCACACAGTTGAAGTACACTTTAAAAGTCTTTGCAGATAGTTCAAAAAGGAGTTGGATCAGTTCAGAAAAGTTAGTTAACAGGTCTGAGGTCACCCCAGGATAGAGAGTCAAGGATTTACGGGGCACCTTGGACAGTCTGTTGCAAGGGAGACCAGGCGGGACACAGTACCTGAAATGGCGAGAAAGCTCCAGCGGGGGCAGTTGTTCCTGGCAGCGGGTGCAAGTCGGTGCTTCGTCCAGGGGAAGGATCTCGACGTGGAGGAAAGCTGGAGGTCGTTGCACTGGCAGGGAAGAAACCAGCCGCGGAGCTTCCCGGTTAAAAGGTACTACCCTTTTGTTAGCTGTAGTGGTGAAGCGTGGCTATCCGGCCGCCAGGGTGCTTGGCACAGGCGATTCGACGACGAGACGATCCAGGAAGGCGAAAAAAAGGCGAACTGGTTAACCCCACTAGCTCAAAGGAAGAAGACTCTCCAGGAAGAAGATCTTCTCTGTCGTTGGGAAGTGGTGAGTTCGGTTCAGCAGGGCTCCACCGGTGGTGTCGTCGTTGCAGGTCGGCTCAGCTTCTCCCTCTTCGGATTCTTTAGGTCCTGTGGCGACTTCTGAAGTTCCAGTCCCCAAAGCCCTGCTTTTATGCAAAAAAAACCCATTCATCAGTCCTAGCTGTCACTCAAACATGCTAAGTGGTGAGCCGGGCAGCTCACCACCGGGCCAATCACACAAGAGTGCAACTTGAGTTGCCGAGGCAACTCAGTCCAGGGTGCCTGTTCCCCCCTCCCACACATCCTGTAGACCCAGACAGAGTGGCACCACTTTTGGTGGCTTCTGTGCAGAAGCCCGCCAAAAGTGGAACAAAGGGCTCGACTTGGGTTGGAGTTACAGAGGCGAACTCAAACGCCATTTTAAAACCGAGTACTGGCAAAAAGACCCAACCGGGGAATAAATATTAAATAAATAACCCGGCGATATCTTTAACATTGCACCAAAAAAGTGGTGCGTTTAAAATGAATGGGAAAATCCCATAGGAAATATTTCTGTGGAATATTTCGCGTGGTAACCACTGCCAACAGTCAGAAACCTCGACAAGGGGGGACTGGATAGTTCCCCCTTGAAAAACAGACCCATGGGCAATCGAATTACCCCTACCAGTACTTCCACAATATGATGGTTTGTACTGGTTCTGTTCACAATTTAAGACTAGTAAAGTCAATGGTGACTTTATATGCCCTGGGAGACAGTAGTCAGTCCCAGGGTATGGAGTCTAAGTTTGGGGGTCACTATGACACCCCTGTGTTACTGCACTGAGGGTGCTGTGTAACACACTTACCAAAAACATATGAAGCCCTATGGAGTAAAAGACCCCATAGCCCATAAAACACATTACAAAGTCAAAGGAGATTCTCAAATCATGCCTAAGAGTGGGAGAAAAAGAGTCTCACTCTTAGCAGGAGAAACAATAAAACCCCAAAAAATCCATCAAAGCTGCTGGGGGACTCGCTAGGTTTGGGAAATTAGCCTATAGAGAGAATTCTCCCTAACATAGAGGAAGTCCCGTGAGCAGTTTTCCTGCATAGGATTCGGTTGCTCAACAAGTAGCTCCTTTTAAAAATTAAACCTAAAGGGTGCCGGGTGTGATAGGGTTGAAAGGCAGTGCCCTGGTTATGTAAGACCATTAGGATCACAGATATAACCCAGAGGAAAGAGAGGGGACATGGGGAGCAGTACTGAGGTCGGAATCCTCTGATAAACAAGGGGAGCAGTACTGAGGTCGGAATCCTCTGATAAACCTGAAGCACTGCTTTGTTGATCAAATCCATGAACTCCAAATATGTTTCTGGCATTTAATAAGTATACCTTTCCTAGACTAATTTATTTGTACTACAGAACCATTATAAAAACACCATGCCCAAATTCAGTTGCTCCCTGGTGTGGGTGTGTTGTCTGTAGGAATTTGCTAGGTTTGGGCTGTAAAAATCCCATATATAAACATTTCTGGGACTTGCGAGTCTGCTTAGAGCAACAGAATATGCATTTTCCACCATCTACTAGTTGTTTACTTCCAAAGTAAATGTAGGTGTCGACCAGGCTGTTCCTCTCCTAATATTCCTATTCTATGTGTGCAGGTGCCCATTTTCGTCCTCCGTGCCTGCACCCTCCCATTGTTTTTGGCTGGCATTGGTATGGTCAGAGGAGTTTGAGCAGAAATAACCTACACACTTATGTTTCTTGAAGTTGTGCAAGACAACTTGTAGCAGCACATAGGTATGCGTGGATAGTCTGACGGAATTCTCCCCAGGAACTTGGTTTGGGTCCCTTCTGATGTGGCCAGGGGAAGGCAGGTGCTCTCTGATCCCGACCCTGGTCATGGGGATTGTGGGAGGATGACATGGGGGTCGGGGGGGAGTGGGGAGACTCTGTCCGGGAAGACTGGGAGGAACCCCTTTTTAGCTTTCCCCATAACCCTGCCCTTTTAATGGCCTTTTGCCATTTTAAAGAAGTAAAGAAATGGAATGTTCCTAAAGTTCACTGAATGTCCCAGAATCCCTCAGGGAATCTGAAGTAGAGGGCTGAAGAGGCATGCAGGAGCCACGGTCAGGCAGGCAAGCCTAATAGCGTTTGGCAAGGTCAGGCGATTAGTTCTAAGTGCCTGACATTAACCCACCTGAGGGGCATAAAGAGCTGCAGCAGGGGGGAGCAGTAGAAGGAAGGTTGGCAGTAGAAGAAGAAGCAGAGCACAAAGTTGGCAGTTCACAAGGAAGCATGACCACAGAAGGGATGCAGGAGCAGAGGAAGAGCAGATTTCACCTGCAGGCTCCGAGTTGGTCCTTTGCTCACAAACCCTGTTTGACTGTGGCAGCATGGAAGAGACCGGAAGAAACGGGCAGTCTTCCCAAGTGCGCCTAATTGTTGTGAATGCAGAGCTGAAGTTGTGCATCCTCCCAAGGCCTGTTTGCAGAAGTAAGCCGAGTGAAGCTGGAGAGTGGAAGGCTCTCCCTAATCGGGCCGATTGTAGACACCCATGCATCAAAGGGGTGTGGGTCCCAAGAGTGCCTGTAGCAGCAACAGTAGAAGAAATCAAGCCGGGAAGCAGAAGCAGCCTGCAGTCATTGTGATTATGGAGTCTGAAAAAGGAAGCTCTGTACTTCAAATCAACAAATACCTTGTTGGTAACTGTAGCCAGCTTTAGTCATACTTGCATACACATCAAAGTGAGAAAAAAGTTGTTTGCAGAAGTGGGAAGCCTTTCTAACAAGGGAAATGTAATATGCGCTTATGTTAACAAAGCTGAAGTACCTGCGTGTAGTGAAAGCATTTCCTCCATACTGTATGGGCGTCCCTTCCAAGGGACGGGAGATGGAACCTTTTTCACCAGAAAAAACCTTCTTCCCCTTTAAACTTAGAGGCGCGCGGGGGCGCGGCCCAGGGAGCATGTGCTGCCCTGACTCCGCCCTCCAGTGCCACACCACAGTCCCCTTTTCTGCGTCGACGGGAACAGGGCAAATTCACTAGTGCTCCTGGGTTTTGCTTTGGCCATGTAATTCCACGCGAGGATACTTCTTCCCTGTCTTTTTTGTCTTATCTATCATTCAGGTACTCAGTCCTCAGGCGTCACGCTCCTCCCCGGCGCATGTCGACTTCTACAGGGTTCAGCAGGTGTCCATCTTGCAAAGGGCTCTTACCAACTTCAGACCCCCACACCCTCTGCCTACATTGCCTTGGCCCAGGCCACGGTTGGCAATCATGTTCGGCATTTGACTTGCTGTCTTCGAAGGCGCTGAAGAACAGACTAGGCAGGTGGAGGGAGCTCTTCCAGAGGTCGCCTCCAGAGGATCTCAAGAACTTCATGAAGCATCGATCCAGGCCAAAGGTAGGGCCGATATTTTCCAGCGCACCCAGCAAGAGAGACTCCTTCCCGGGACTCTCCCGTGCAGGAGGGTCCGGCCGGGTCCTTCTACCGACACGTGCACTGAGGCTGCTACAGCTACCGGCCTTCGTGTCGAGGGATCCTCGGATCCTCCCGAGCGCAGTGTTGAGGGACTGCAAGGTTCTTGTACCGGGTCTACGCCCGAGGGGCTACGCCCTAACTCCGGCAATATGTCCGAGGGGCGCCTAAATGCAGCTCTACCGACCCCGTGTCGAGGGTGTCACACCTACCGGGCTGAGGCCCGATGAGCAGGGTAGGCCTTGTGATCCGCACGCAAGAGTCTTGGACGAGGCCGGGCCCAGCGGGCTGAGTAACTAGTCGCAAGCACTTGGCAGGCAGCTCGACAAAATGGCCACCGCACCAGAAAGGGGCACCCGTCCAATGCCATTCCATGAATTCAGCGAAGAACGAGTGTCAAGGGGGGACTGGCCTCAACCAGGTACATGGCCTACAGTCTACCCTTCATTTGCGCTGGGCAACTTTCCTTTGCGTCCATGTGGACAGGGTACGCAGCGGCTCCAGCAGTCCCCCGTTACCCTGTGGATATCCCCTGCCACCTCTTTGGCCAGTGAGGAGGGGCTCTTCAAGAAATTCCTCAGCCTCATGAGGTCTCCTCAGATGGGGGTTATCAAAGACACAGTCAGGGAAGTTCTCCCCGCCATGCTAACAGCACCACAGACACCTACATCTGGCCCCCTGACCCCGGTGCAGCCGCCTTCTCCGGCTCCACAGCCAACTCCGCAACCTCTGCCACCTTAACAGCCTGCGGCCTCTGTACCCCAGCCTCCGGCACCATCTACTACTCCTACTCCTCCACAAGATCCTCCAGATCCGCAGGATACGGACAAGGAGGAGGATCCGGACATGCCATCCTTAGCCAGGGCCTTCCATGAACGTCTTGCTGGCCTAGCGCAGTACCTGGGCCTCCCCCAACCCGAGGTCGAACAGCCGGCAGAGAGGGTTCTGGCTGAAGTCCTCACAAAACGCCCCTCTGCCAAAACAGGGATTCCACTGCAAACCGATGTAGTCTCCCTGCCAAGAATGGTTGGCTCAAGCCCCACTCGGTCCAGCCGGTCAATCGACGCCTGGACGCCAAGTACAGGCAGATGGAGGGGGATACACTCTTGCTCTCGACCCATCCTTACCACACTCCTCGGTGATTGCTGCAGCGTCACTATACTCCAAGCCTCAGTCATCCTTAGCCTCCTCCTCTGCGACACTGCTAGGCAAGGAGGAGAAGATCGTGGAGGCGTACAGCAAGAAGATCTACTCCAACGCCTCCTTGCACCTGCGTCAGGCCAACGCAGATGCCATGCTGGCTGCCGCCAACCAGCGGTTATGATGGGAAATTGTGGACTTCCTCCCGGAACTCCCCACCCAGTGCCAATCACGCTTTAAGGAGGGGCTAGCGGAAGCCAAGCTTTTGGCGCATGACCTCATGGAATCCACAGTGGCTCATATCGATACCTCTGGCCATGCCATCTGCATTGCCACGGACACAAGGAGAACAGCCTGGCTCCGGGCAACTAAATTCAACCCGGATGTCCAGGAGCGCATTCTAGAACTACCGTTCGAGGGGGGGGGACCTCTTCCACTCCTTTACGGACGAAGAGCTGGCCAACAAGAAGAAGAACAGCTCACAAACGGCGAAGTCTTTATCCATTCTTCCAAAGACCATGGCCAAATCGTACACCCAATATCACCAACGCTCCGAAAAGGCTCATACATTTAGAGGGTTCCGTGGCTTCCAGGAACTCAGATCCTGGCAGCCGGACCACCCGCCGTCTCAGAACCGGTGCAAATTACAAAAAAGAGGGGGGAGTAAGGGCTTTTTCCAGTCCCCCTCCTCAGAGTCCGCCTCCAAGGGAAAGAAGGCATGACACGCCCCTTCGGGTCCACTTGTCTCCAGTGGGGCGCAGGCTTGCTCTCCATGCATAATTCTGGCACCAGAATTTCGTGGACCCCTAGATCCTCTCCGTAGTATCCACGGGGTACCGCCTTCCTATCTCAGCCTCTCCTCCCTCATCCCCTCCACTCCCACAGGTTGTGATCGCAACTCTTTTGGTGGAAATCCAGTCGCTCGTAGAGAGCCAGGCAGTGGAGGAAGTCCCAGCCTCCCAGCGAGGCTTTGGCTTCTACTCCAGGATTTTTGCCATTCAGAAGAAGAACCAGGCGGGCCTGAGAGTGGTGCTGGACCTTTCCACCCTCAACCTCTCTCTACCCCTGCAAAAATTGAAGATGGTTACGACAGCTTTTATAGCGGAGACATTGGGCAGGGGAGACTGCAGTGCTCCCTGGACCTGTAGGACGCGTACCTACACGTCCCGATTTGGCAGCTCCATCGTTCTTTCCTACAGTTCAGGATCATGGGCTACCATTTCCAATACAAAGTCCTTTCATTTGGCCTCAACCCGGCCCCCGGGGTCTTTACAGACCCATGAACGCTGTGGCAGCCCTCCTCAGAGCGCAGGGCATTCACATCTACCCATACCTCGACGACTGGCTTGTCAGGGCAACATCTCCGGAATCGGTTTGCCACTCTTCCCATACCCGTATGAACACACTGCATGACCTGGGCTTCAACCTCAAGAAGTCACAGCTGCAGCCTACGCAGACTCTTGACATTCCTGGGACTCATTTGGCACACATGCTCAGAGAGGGTTTTCCCGTCGACGGACAAAATCTCGGCCATCAAGAGGGCCACCACCCACTTCCTCAGCAGAGAAGGGACCTCGGCATGGTGGTACCAACACCCCCTGGGTCTACTGGTGGCAGTCCTGTTAGTCGTGCCGCTAACGAGACTAAGAATGAGAAGGATTCAGCTGCGCTTCGCGGCCTCATGGAATCAGGAGCGGGGCTCACAATGCGAGATCATCAACGTTCCTCCATCTCTCCACCCGGACCTAACTTGATGGTCCATGGACAAGCCCTTTCGGCCGCCCTCTCTGCAGGCCACCATCACCACAGTCTCCTCGCTCGAGGGCTGGGGAGCCACCCTGGACGATCTCTCGGTCCACGGCACCTGGACTCGACAGGAGCAGGAATACCACATCAATTGGTTGGAGCTGACCGCCATCTGGCTAGCGCTCAGAGCATTCCTACCACTTCGCAAGGGAAAGGTTGTCCTCATCCAGACAGACAACTCGACCAGCATGTACTACGTCAACGAGCAGGGAGGCACCAGATCCCCTCCTCTGTGCAGACTGGCGATCAGCATGTGGGAATGGGCCCTGGAAAACAACATTTACCTCTCGCAGTCCACGTCCTGGGGAAATCCAACCTGGAGGCGGGCAGGCTCAGCAGGCTGGGAGCGGACAATTACGTGTGGCAGCTAAACGACCTAGTTATTCAGGAGATCTTCAACAGGTGGGGGCATCCCCAAGTGGATCTCTTTGCCACCTGTCCCCAGGCCGCATCCTGGCAGGGTCAGGGCCCCGGCTCTCTGGACGACGTATTTCACCCCCAGTGGACCGGCATGAAGGCTTACGCCTTTCCGCCTATTCCCCTGATCCACAGGGTAATTTGCAAGATCAAGGAATCTCACCGACTCCTCATCATTCTGATAGCTCCATGGTGGCCGGCCAAGCCATGTTTTTCGGAACTACTCAGCCTCTCGGAGCCCCGATACTCCTTCCGACGGGCCCAGCACATCTTCTGGCGCAGCAGGGGGGCAGAATCATACACCCGCACCAGGGAAACTAGCCTTCACAGCGTGGTACCAGAGCAGGTAACGCTTCGGCACCTTAGCCTCTCACAGGCCAATCTGGAGCTCATACAGGGCCGCAGGAGCAAAGCCACCAGGGCCCAGTACAAAAGCAAATGGACCATATTCTGCCAGTGGGCAGACTCCAAGGGAATTGACCACTTGGCCTGCAATTTGGACGACATGCTCTCCTTTTCGGAGCACCTCGCTCATTCAGGTGTACAGGTGGACACCTGCTGTACATACCTTTCAGCCATTTTTTCTTCCTCCACATCTGACTGGTCTCGCTAGGCTCTATCCGCCCGTCAAGAGAGCGCACCCTGTGTGGGACCTTAACATAGGGCCTGATCACAACTTTGGCGGTAACATTAGCCCTACCACCGAACTCCCCGGCGCTAATAGCGCCGGATCACGATTTTGGCGGTAATATTAATCCCCATTGAGCCCATTCGGGAATGCCCCATTCCCCATTGGGCTCAATGGGGAATTTTCGCGCTCTTACCGCTGGTGGATTTCCCGCTGGCGGTAATAGCATGAATTTCCGGCGGATTTCCCCCCAGCTCAGAGCTGGGACGAAATCCACCGAAGTCCTGATTTGGCAGACCCTTAAATCTAGCGGTAATAGCGCGACCGCCGGATTTAAGGGTTACCGCCAAAGTCGTGATGAGGCCCATAGTCTTGGGCGCCTTGGCGTACAAATCATTAGAGCCAATGGCATCCATGGACATTAGGCTGGTCACCATCAAGACAGCCTTGCTAGTCGGTCTTACCTCGGCTCGCAGAGTCAGCGAGATCCAGGCGCTGGTTGCCTCTGAACCATATACCACCTTTCAAAAGGACAAGATAGTCATGCGGACGCACCTGGCATTTCTGCTCAAGATTCCATCTGCGTTTCACTTGAACGAAGAAATAGTCCTTCCTACGTTCTTTCCCGATCCCAAGGACGAAGCACAGAGAGTGCTGCACTGCCTGGATGTCAGGCGTGCCCTAAAATTCTACTTGAACAGGACCATGGGCTTCAGCAAGTTGGACGCTTTGTTTGTCACGTTCGGAGGCTCAAGGCCAGGCTATCAGGCCTCTAAGGCCTCCATTTCCCGCTGGATGGTCTCTGCCATCAAGGAAGCGTACGAGAGCCAGCACAAGCCGCTCCCGGCCAACATGCATGACCACACAGTCGGGGCCAAGGCAACGGCCATCGCCTTCCAGCGCCATGTCCCTTGGCAAGTCATAAGCAGGGCAGCCACTTGGGCCTCTCCCTCGACTTTCTGCAAGCATTACTGTTTGGATGCCGGCTCTAGATCTGATGCGGCTTTCGGACAGGCGGTTCTCAGGAACCTATTTGCTTAAGGAGGGTCTCCTCTCCGCCCTGGGGCTACAATCAGTTGTAATCGCCCATACAGTATGGAGGAAAGGGGATGGAACGTAAGAGTAATTATAAGTTACTCACCGTAGTGACTAACGTATGTTTAGTCCATAGTCCCCTTTCCTCCATACGTCCCACCAACCTCCCCCCTAATAATACTGGTGTCATTAGCAATGTTAAATCTATTGTCGACACGTCAATGGGGACTGAGTTGTGGCGCCGGAGGGTGGAGTCAGGGCAGTGCATGCTCCCTGGGCCGCGCCCCTGCGTGCCTCTAAATTTAAAGGGGAAGGTTTTTACTGTTGAAAAAGGAAGGTTCAGTCTCCAGTCCCTTGGAAGGGACGCCCATACAGTATAGAGGAAAGGGGACTATGGACTAAGAGTACGTTAGTCACTACGGTGAGTAACTTAGAACTTTTCCCCATTGTGAGGATAGCTCAACTGCAACGTGCTTGCCTTGGAAGCAAGATGACATGGAGCAACGCAGGTTCGATCCCCGGGTCCGCGCCTAAAAACCCCTGGGTATTAAAGGCGTTATAAATGACCCATCATATCATATCATATATCATTGTTAAAAGTAACGTGTTGCCGAGTGTTCGGGTGGCTCCTATCAACAAGGATAATGTTTCCGGTAAATTACTGAAGCAGAACTGACTTTACTGAAATGTTACAAGCACAGTTTAACATCTGAAGAGGTCATGCATGAAACAGTGTTTTTCCCAGTACCTTGGAAGCTTAATGCTGACCGAAAGGTGGGAACACTAATTATTTTAAGTGGCAGTTGAAGATCAAAACAAAATTGCATGTTCCTAATTGTGTTTCCATTAAGAGACTTACATCTTGTAACATACGGAAGACTGAAGTACAAGTTGTAGAAGTGGCTGAATCTGAACAAAGAACAAGTATTACCAAAGTCAGTAGACCAAACCCTATCAAAGCGAATCCAGCTCATTTAAGAACTGCACTTCTGAAGCTGTTGTTAACCCAGAGTCCTCTAGTATAAGGGTGTCAAAGTTATCCAATACTGAAAGAGTGGCACTACATCTTTGAGATAACTACTGGAGGAAAAGGTGTATATGAAGTTGGGCAAGGGAGCTGGGTACTTGTTAAAAAGACTACATTTAAAATCTGTAAAGCTGAGACTGTTCAAGTTGAGAAGAAATAGTCTAGAAGCTAAAGACAGATTTAGTGGTAGCTACAAGACTGAGGAAAAGGCAAAGAGTCTGCCCTCTCTTGCCACACAAGAGAGACCAGTGCCTTGCCAACCTGTAGAGGTCGAAGATGTCTTGTGGAAGTTGCCTAAAACTTGCAGTAGAACTGTGGTCGTCAAAACACTTTTGTCAGAACTGTAGCAGTTGAGTGTAGTAGAAGCAGACTGTGGGGCAGGGGAGCCTACTCGCACAGTATCATTAGTAAAAGAGTTGCTGGAGAGGGAGCAAACCCTAAGCAGAAGCACCCTGACAAACTTTGTAAAAGACACTGCATACGTTATTCGCAGAAGAATTGTTGTTAAACAGAATTGGTACTTTTGTCTTCAACTTTACCCATTCTTTCCTGGAAAGAGTTCATCCAGAAACCCCATTGGTGCTTCTGTTTTCTTTGTCGAACTTGGAAAGGGAATCTTTTCATCAAGCGAACAAAGGAACGATTATCAGTGGATTTTTATTTGTGTGAACTTTTGTTTCTTTGGAACTTTTCAAGACTTAATTCAAGACTTTCTTTTTCCTTGGAACTAACTGACTTTGGGACATTCCTGGGGGTGCAAGATCTGCCCAGGACAAGTAGAAGTCTTGCAAGACACTGGTTGTTTGGTAAACCTTTTATTTATGTTGTTTTCATATTGCTTTGAGTGTTTGTTATTTAGTGTGAGGGTTAGTTTTGTGTATCCTACAAGGTTTTCCCTAGCTCTTACACTAGGCAGGGAATCCCCCGGTATAGTAGGTTTAGTTTGGGTTTATTTTATAATTTTTTTAAAAGTAAAATTTTGAACCTTGAGAAAACTAAGCACAGTCGAGAGTCTCAAATTACTGACCCCTCACATATGTTGGGGTTGAAACCCCGGAGCCACCTTCCAACACTGATCCGTGGTGTAACTTTGGACAGGTTGTACTAGAGAATGTATAACCACATTAATGTAACATTTGGGCTCTCCATCTCTTGACTCTGCCTTCCCAATAGAGAAGACTTCATCTAAAGTGGAGGAGGTGGTGGTTGCAGAAGAAGATGGTAGAAACAGTGCAGAAGGTGGTAACGATAGAGAATGTGATGGTAGCAACAATGGAGTAGCTGGGAGAAGTAGTGGAGATGGCCCTAACAGAGGTGGATACAGGTGCAGCTGTGGAGTAGGTGATGATAATAGAGGACAAGGGGATAACTGAGGAGTTGGTGGTAGTGACGGTGGAGATGGGAACACAAAGTGAAGTCGAGATGGTGCATAACCATCAGCATGAGAAGGGAAAATACAAGTCTGTATCCAGAATGGATAAGGAAGACATGAGGAGGATGGGATGGGCCAGAACAGACTGTGGAGGCCGGAGGAGGATCAAGATCCATGCAATGAGGAAAGAGGAAACATACTCAAGGTGACTTCCCCAAGTCTTGAGGATGTAGGCATCTGAGCGCAGAAGAGAGGTGAGGGACTAAGGGGTAGAGATGGTAACCCCTGGACCTACCCACATCGACAGTACTACCAACTGTCCAAACAGGCGGTCCAACTGGCTCCGTTTTTGCTTTTTTGGAACGAGGTTAGAAGAAAGGGTTTGGAAACTTTAGGGAGGTGGGACGGTATCGCAACCAGCGTGAGAGACATGCTTTTAGTGGCATCTTACCTGTTTTCTTTCAACCTCCTGCTTTGTTAACGTTGCTCCAATGAAAGCCGTTGAACTGTCCATCCACCGCTGTCTGCTCTTAGTTCATCCCAAGTGGGGCATCCTGACATACATTATGGTGTTTGCTGTTCATAAAGGTATAGTATTTCATCCATTGTACTGACTGGGCTGAGGAAGAGCAAAGATCACTGGGCCTATGGGCCTCATCCACCATATCCTACTAGGCGTCTCCACTGTGGTGCTTACTTTACAGATGAATCTCTCCCACATATTAAAAAAAGATGATGTGAGTTTGCCATTTTTGGGAAGCCTTCCAGGGAATCCTGTAATTAGATATGATTCTCCCTCGAAACGTGTTGCAGCATTTGTTCCAAGCTCCTGTTGATAGTCGGTGGCACTAGTGACTATTGATGAACCCGGGCTATGTGGTGGGTTAATAGATAATCGTTTTTTTGTCTGGGTTCTAGAATAAACCATGAGATGAAAGCAAGTTTGCAGTCTTATTAGACATGTCTACTTGAATGTACCTTAATGCTGACTGTCATGGTTGCTGTATAAATAGTCACAGGGAAACAGGGTTTTCCATTCTTAAACCCCCACATTGTTCCGGTTTCTAGGAAAGGATTGTCGCAGTCCTGGTGAACCATTAAACGGAGGCGTTAACCTGGAAGAAACCGCCGATGGTGACTTGGACACCAAATTTGGTGCAGTTGCAACATTCTTCTGCAATACAGGGTGAGTTGCTGTCAGCACAAATAACATGTTCTCCAGTTGGCTTGATTTATGCATTATGAAAATGTATTATTGTGATGAATATGCCCCTTCACTCTAAGCACACACTGAAGTACCTTTTAGAACTCCCCCTCCGATGGTGAGAAAAATAACATTGTGGTGTTCTTGCTAATGGTGGGACCTTGTGATGTTAGCTTGCTTCTTTCTTGCATTGATTTTTATAATCATTCCATCCTAAAGTGTTTCCTTCTGCTACCAGCGACCAAGGGTTACTCTTCGGCTGTATTTTGGAACTTTGTTATTATAGTTTATTGTAATGTACTACAAAGTGGTCTTGTATATTACCCTTCTACCGTTTCTATTGTTGCCTTTCCAGTGCGAGGCTGTAATAAAAGTGGGAGGTGGTTCTTTGTGGGATATTGGGAGAGGATGATGCAAATTCTATGGTATTGTTGCGTGTCGGAAGTATTCTTTTCCTGGCTGCCTTCATGCAATGGAATTTGGGAATATGTTTTTCCGGAAGGACGAGCCTACGGTCTGACAGGTTAAAGCCCTTTCGGTCTGGGTTCACCACCGATGCTTACTTATAGCTCATATAGTATCGATGTGGTAACTGACATAGCCCTGCGGAATCTGTGTCTGGGGGGTTGGAGAAGAGGCTGTAGACAAACATTGGCTATATGTAGATGTGGCAAAGCAGTGGGTACCATTTGGGAACAAATTGATTTTTGAGATGAGTAGTGCACTTTGATGGACGATTAATAATTCAGGTTTCTCTCAGTTTCATGTCGTCTGCCCTAATAGGTTTACTTTTCCAAAAGTATGAACTGGGGTCCTGGTATGCTTGTATAATTTCAAATAGTGGCAAACATTGGGTTGAGTTTGTAGCACATATGTGAGTTGCTTATCTAGTATTGGTGTCAATTGAATAGTTTCCAGGCTAGTCTAATGCCGGTCTTCATTGAAAAGCCAAGTTATTAGTTGTATCATATGTAGAGATGTTTAAAAACAGCTGGCCAAGAAGCAAAATGTCCATATCTTATCACCATGGATAGGGTGATTTTCATACATTTCCCAAGGTTAGAGAAAAGATTATGGAGGTAAGTGAGATAGCGAGTAGCGCAGGTGAGAGACCTTGGAAACAAAGAAGTCAGCAAAGTCAGAGGAAGAAAGAGAGAAGATGACATAGAAGGATCAGAAGCAGGAGGACCAAGCATCTTGTTGATGATCTGGAAAGGGTGACGGGGGTGATGTGATAGTTGAAAAATAGTGCTTTTTAGTGTCAAGAAGGAATGCATCATAGGAAGAGTGAAACGCAGATTATCTTCCAATTGCAATTTATTGGCAGCACCTTGTTAAGAGGTCAAAGCGTGCAACTATTTGGGGAAGAGCTACAAAAGCTTGTGAAGGAAGTCTCAAGAGACTTATCAGGAAAGATAACTTAAGAAGAATATATTCTAAACTGAGACACTTGAATATCAATAACCACAGGATATAAGATACAGATTGAAAGAGAAAGCTGTTGGAAGAAAGGCAAGAAGAGAGAGACGACCAAGAGAAGAGAGACATTCTTTTGGCCCATTTGAGTTATTCATGTTAGTGATGGCGTCCGCTAGAGTTAGATTTAAGACTGGGGATCGTTAAGTTTGGACTTCATGACGGCAGACCAGCATCTTTAGTTATTTTGGAAAGGCAGAGTGATTCCTTTTAGGCCTTTTACTTAAAATGTCATTAAAGAAATGTAATATTTCCTTAATGTGGCTACCAAGGAATCCTTAGGCTTTGATATGTAAAGCACTGAGGAAATCTTAATTTATCCAAATGAGAGACGGTTGATACCCACGGAGCTCACTCTTTGACCTCCCTCGAACCCAGGTACTATTATCAGGCTAACCTCTAAATCAGGGCAAACGTGGAGATATGGTTTAGACATTATGGCGGGGATAATCGATCCTGAGGGGAGATATAAAAGTCCTGATCCATAACAATGTAAATAATCCCCACACAGTTAAGACGGGTGAGAAAATAGCCAAGGGATTCTAGAACGCACTTCGTTTCCAGTGCCCAAAGAGGTGGAAGAATTAAGAGGGACAGAAAGGGGCCCGAGGGTTTTCGGAGAAGCAGACACACAGTAAGTTCGAGGTGAACCAGGCGACAGTAGCGCTTGGGCAAATAGTGAGTAATGAAACCTTTTGGAACAAATGAAGTAGCTGCCGCACCACAGTGGGACTAGTAGGTACCTCGCCCTACTACCAGGTTATTCGAGAAAAAGTGAACCCACAAAAAAGGAGAGATGCGCTGCTAATATGGAATTGGTTCTAGGGGAAATGTAATGTTTAAAGAACAATGGTACAATTAACAAAAACCAGAAGAGACAGTCATTGGTGTTCCCAAAGATGTATTATATCTTGATTGAATATTTCAAGTCTAGTCTGCCGACACGTGTTTCGAGCCACACTGGGTCTTTCTCAAGGCAAGACTATTCTCTTTATGATCTTTTTGTTCTTCAACAACTTGTTCCTCGCACAACAACGCATATTCCTCACCCACTCTGGTAATGTACTTGATATTTATGTTGACTTTGGGCCTTAATGTCCATTATTTTTCATTTTGTACTGTGTCTCTCCTTTTTCTGTCTGGACCCTTGATTCTGTTCCCCTTCCTGTAATCCATGCCACAACATTTACTTTTTGTTTTTTTGATTTACTTCATATGTACATGTGTGTATACTTTTGGTTCCTTTCTTAAATCCTTTTCCATAAAATGCTCCGATATGTTTTGTTTGATAGTTTGAGGCAGACATCCCTATACAAGAAGTCAGCAGGGAAGCAGTGTAGGAGGTCACGCCACAGCCCGATTTGACTTTTGCCCATAGAAAGGACCCGGCCCATATCTAGGGTAACCACTGAAGAGACTGGGCGCAGCCAGGCTGGACCTTTTTTCTTCATAAAAATATAAAGGTTTGTTATTTCGTGGAGATATTGAGAGAGATGGCTCACCCCAAACAGTTAGTGGTTCCTCAGAGCCATCGAAAAATCGTATTACAGCTGGTACATTCTCACCTGACGACCGCTCATCAAGGGGTGGTAAGTCCCAGATTCTACTGGCCCAGAGTTTTCCCTGATGTTCAGAACTACGTTTTGGCTTGTAACATCTGCCAAAAGACCACAGCAACTCCAGTCTCAATAGCACCATTACAACCCTCTTTGAAGACTGCCGTACAGGTAGCTCAACCCCATACAGAGGCTGCCAAATATCATAAACGTACAAGTCAACTAATGGAACCCAAAAGGGACTTTAAACCATCTCTCATGTTCTTACCCCAAGAAAAAGCCCGGAGAATAGACAGAATGTACAGAAGCTTCCTAGAAGAAATCCATCACTATCAGTAACTAAGACCTGCCAAACCCAGAGAGAGAGGAAACAGGGTTTGTTTCCCACTGTTTTTCTCTTGTGGAGAAAAAGGACATCTTGCATTGTTCTGGCCTGAAAACCTTACGGAGGAACCGATGGAAGTAGGCTGGTTAGCAGCAGAACAGTGGGACAGGGACGTAGGGGAAGTAGAGGACGACCCATATAAGTGTGAGGTATTATATTGTACCTCACAAATGCTACAGACACATAATCCTGTCCAAGTCAGCTGAGTCTGGGCCAAAGCCCTTATCCAGTCAGGAAGCAAACAAACGGTGTACAAGCTGAAAATGTATCCTGAAGAACTCCTGGGAGAGTCAAGCCGTAAGGATCACATGTGTCCACAGAGATGCAGAAACCTATCCCAAAGTTTTTTGCGATTTAAATTCTTGGATCGAATTACAACAATGAGAACTGCCGTGGTACCCGGCCTCCCTGCGGAAGTTATCATTGGTACCGACATCCCGATCTTTCCTGAACTTTTAGAGCCTGCCGTTGGAAGAAAGGCAAGGAGAGACGACGAAGAGAAGAGAGATATTCTTTTGGCCCATTTCAGTTATTCATTTTCATGATGGCATCAGCTAGAGTTAGGTTTAAGACTGAGGACAGTTACTTTTGGACTTCCTTATAGATAATTTAGAAAGGCAGAGTGATCCCTTTAGTAATAATGAAATATAGTCCTTTAGCTTATAATTTAATGAAAGAAAGGTTACATTTCCCTAATGTGTCTGGCTACTTCTTTCAGACAGCCACAGTATCCATTGGTATCAAGGGCCAATAGCAAGTGATACTTGATATGAAATGAACTGCAATACGCTCCTTTGTTGAACACCTGTTGGTCGTTGTGTTTCTTTGCACACTGCTGCTTGCGACAGAAAATGTACTTCTTGTTCCCTCACAACTCTATAAACTCGCACATACACACCTGACACTGAAATCTGCATCCAGACACACTGAAGACACAATATACAAAATATACCTTTATTGGAAACTGGGGGGTTAATTTTTTCCTCTTTGTCCCAAAGACTACCCATATCATTAATGCTGCTAATCCTTCTGGAAAAAACAGCAATGTTAACTCTAACATAGCTTAATGGCTTCAGCCAATCTCTCCCTCCCTTTGCTCCTAGCTTCTCTGGCTTTCAACGTCGCCTTGTCAACATCTCCTCTACCCCCTTACTTTTTCTGCCATTCATTTCCAGTATCGGCATCAGACAGTGGTAGATAACTTATCACAAACTAATATGGCCAGCAGTAGTGCAGGTCAGGAAACAGCATATACTCTCCAACCTGCAGCCCTCACCCTCAATGTACCTTTCTATTATTTTTTCCACTTATTTTCCCTCTACTTAGACACTTTATATTTGTACACACTGCTGATACCTCACATGCATGGTCTGCTTTAGAGATTTGTCTTATGTAACTTCATAGGTCTTTGTTGGCCTTACCAGCCAGTCATCGTCGTTCCAAACAAAGCTTCATAGTGTCGTATTCATGCCCTAGTATGCCACTGCATTCTCAGCTGTTAAACACATGGTATCCCAATTTACCACAAGCTGACCATACTGTTCTAAATTCCTTTATTTAGTTTAGCATTCAACCTTTCTACCTTCCCTGCAGAAGGAGGAGGATGGCAGATGCAGCATCTCAATATTTTGCATGTAATAAATGCATTGTTTCTTGAGGGGAATGCTTCAGGCCATTTACTAAATATATCTACAATTACAAACACCATAGTTATACTTGCTTTTACTTTATGACAACATGCCCACATAGTCAATCAGAATTATGTCCCAGGGTCCTGTAGAGGCCTCTTTTTGCAACAGCTCACCACTCTTGTTCCAGAATCGTCAGGAACCTCTTAAGCAAGTTAAACAATCATGCAGGTTGTCTTCTAACTCCTGAAAACCCGAGGGGGGGAAAAAAGTTCACATGGAAGAGTACTATATTAATTTAAGTACCCAATTATAGGAATAGAGGTGGAAAAGAAAAAGGGGCCCAATCATAACAAATTCGTATTTTCATATTTTAATAATCATCACAAACCATTGTAAAATTGCATAATATATAAACAACATAACGACAATAAAACAGATGAATTAATGTTAGTATAAAATACTTGTCAAATCTAATACATTAAACCATTCAATCGCAATTTAATTACCACAATTCATGACCCAGTATTAATCAAGGTAAAGCATCACTGTCTCATATTTTTAAATTTCATTCGAATAATAAGGATGCTGTTGAAAAGAAGATTGCTGCCAATGGAATAAAGTGCTAAGTGCAAAAAAGTGCTAAGTGCCTACTGTACATACATGATCATGTCATTACAGTTTCGGCGAAATTAAACCTATTAAGTGAGCCAGTAGTCGCCTTCTTCAGGGCGCACTAAATAATGCAAATATAAGCCTGGACCATACTAATGCTAAACATTTGACAATAACACAGTAGTTCTCACAGGTCAAACTTTATACGGTTCAAAGGGCTTGATTGTAGATCTTGAAATCTGTTAGAAGCATTAACCCTTAATAAAAACACATTAAAACAAACAAATAGAAAAAACACAAAAACATATGTTAGAATAAAAAATGAAATGAAAGCGCCTCCTAATATTCGCCACCTCTAGCCATTAAAAGAAAACCTGGAGATATATATTCACCTAAGTTAGTCCACATATGGTGCCGAAAATTATATTTGTTTCGAATCCGCCACCCAAGCAGGACTGAAGATGAAAATAAATTTACATCTAGAAAGACAAAAATATGAAGCTTGTGAGATATCACAGGATTATCTCAGACTTCAAATACTAACACACAGTATCCCCTGTCTCCACAGGGAGTAGATCACTAAGTTTCCCTTCTGTTACTAACCTTGGAGTATTGAATGTTTCAAAATCTGGTCATGTCACCGATAGGCTAAATTATAGATGGAACTGGAAACATTCCAAACGTAAGGGCCTTGGACGATGTAAGGTCGTGCCAAAAGAAAAGGCCAAATGGTACAAACCTTGGGTAAAAAACCCTAAAGGAAAGACATAAGAAATTACATTTTAGTAGTGCAGGCAACGTGGCTTGCAAATGATTACATGCACATAATGCAAGTGCATTTTAAGTTGAAAACCGAATACATCAAAATTAAAAAGGTTCTATCAGATGGGTAACCTCAAACCTCTAAAAACTAGAATGTTAGAGATGATGTTATCGGAAAAAATGGATAGCTGCTTAGATAAAACAAAAGCCACTTGCACAGCCATATCCATGTTTACGAAATGTGATAAACAACTCCCAACCTCGCGTGCGCACACTTCTAACCCGTGTATTAGTAACGGAGTCCTCACCTTGAACTGCCTTCTGAATCGTCTCAGAAACAACCGACGTAAGGGCACGCCATCAGATGATACATCCGCGACTGTGTTTATAAATACACGCGAGAATGAAAATAGAAATGGGACTACGTATATGAGCCCTGTGTCCCGTCGATACTAAAAAGGGACTAAATTCAACTCGCAAAGGCAAAAACAGACGAATGCATGCCAGCAAGTGTTGCATACTTGAAGTGAGCCAGTAGTGTTGCATACTTAAATATGTTGAACAACCGACATAAAGGCGCGCCATCAGATGTTACATCCGCGGCTATATTTATAAATACACGCGAGAATGAAAATAGAAATGGGACTACGTGTATGAGCCCTAAATCCCATCGATATTAAAAAGGGACTAAATTCAACTCGCAAAGGCAAAAGCAGACGAATGCATGCCAGCAAGTGTTACATGCTTGAATATGTTGAATGATCATGAGCGAAAGAAAACAGGGAAACACCAACAGGGCTCTAATAAATAAATCTTTTGATTATGTTAGGGTATACAATGGAGCCATTCTTCTTGGCGATTAAGTCCTGTTTCATAGCTAGTGGTGTTGTACATCCACCATTGCTCCCTTTGCGCCAAGCGAGCTGCTGTGTTATTAACATCAGTACCATAGACTTTTTCCAACACACACCATTTCAAACTATTCGGATCATGGTTATTTTCAAAAAAGTGAGAAACTAATGGGGCAGACACAATTTTGTTTCGAATTTTAGATTTGTGTTCACCAATTCTGGTTTTAATGGGCCTGGATGTTCTGCCAATATACGTTTGAGCACAGGGACAAAATATTACGTAAATAACGTTTTTAGTGTAACATGTAGTATGATGGTTAAGATTCCAATTCTTTCCATTAATCACTACAGAAGTTCCGGTGATCGAAGAAGCACATTGGTTACAGAAACCGCATGGAAAGTGACCTTGGATGGGCTTAACGCCCCACAGTCCTGTCACCATGTTCAATTTAGGTCCAATGCTAGACCTGTCAGCTTTAGTGAGCCAACTTTTAAGGTTCTTACCTTTCTTAAATGCAAAAATAGGTTTTGCAAGTTCTGGATTATTTAGTTGGAGCAGATGCCAATGCTTCATAATGCTTTGTTTGATTTTATGGTGAAAAGTATTGAAAGTCATGGCACAAACTAACCGCTCCTTAGTGATATCTTCCCGAGAGTGTTTCTCAAGGAGAATATCACGATGTTGAAATCTAGCTCTTTTTCGAGATTGTCGAAGTAAATGTTTAGGGTAACCTCGCTGCTGCAATCTGTCTTCGATAATATTCTCTTGGGTCTTATAGTCTTCAACTTTGGTACAGTTACGTCTAGCCCTAAGAAACTGACTATAGGGAATGCTCTTACGCAACGATTCAGGATGGAAACTATCGAATCTTAAAATAGTATTCCGATCAGTTTCTTTTCGATACAAATCGACGATAATATGGCCCTCAGAATGCTTGATTAACAAGTCCAAGAATGGCAAAGAGGTGCTATTGGCTGACATAGTAAACTCCTGCCACAATCCTGGCCACCATATATCTCTCTGTAGACTCCACTATATTTAACCGCAAAAAAGTCTGTAATTGCTCGTATTCCCCCTGCAATCTGCTCAATTCCTGAACATTAACAGTACGGTCTTGTTCCTGCATCTCCTTACTAATCCACAACAAGGCATATCTTCACTTTTTCATTGGCAAACACAAACCCTACACCTTCCTTCGCTGCTCTAACAGCATAACGTGTCTGCTCTAGCGTTGCCTTTCACAAAAGTTTCCTCGTCTGAAGCTTCAATCTGTCTCCATAACTGCTCAAATTTCACTGGGCTGCTGTCTCTGGGCCTACATTTGTTCGTTTTTTTTACTAGATCAGATAGAGTATACATTCTAGGAAAATGTGTCTGAATCAATGATTACATGAATGCATCCGTGGGTATTTGATATTTCTACAGCATGTAGTAGAGTCACAACCAATCTCAATAATTCTGCTTATTGTGCTGACCTGTTTCTCACCTTAGTGAACATCTTGAGAGCGCTTCGTTTGTCCTGAAGCATCCCTGCCCTTCCTTGATCAACATTTCTAACTACATGTAAAGCTTGTGTAACACGTATAGAGGCCGTATTGGAGCAGTGTACAGCGTTGCGCACATATCTCTCACTCGACAGCCATTCCCATCTCCGTCACTTCTTGTATCACTGGCTCCCTGCCACATTCAATTTGGAGATTCTGACACGATTTACATTTTCCAAATCTGTCTTGTTGTTTAACAATACAGTCCGTGGAATGTTGTGTAACTTCACAACTATTCTCTGGTATCCCACATAAAGAAAAATATCTACTGCCCAATGTGTGCACAACACCGTATTCACACAATAAGAATACTTTTTCTCCTTCATCGTCCAAGTCCGTAAGCTACTGTTGTTTTTTGTCACTGTACTTCTGAATAACCGTGCAAGCAGTGTTGTCTTTTGTCACCAAAGACAACACAAAAAAGTCAAGCCCACTATTTTTTCCGGCCGAAGATGGGGCATCAGAAAGCCTGTCTTAATCATGTCCCTGTCTAATGCATGATACCAGTGTCAGCCGGAGCTGCAGGAGTATTTTACAGATGAAAATAAAAACTGTTATGAACTTAGTGACTTTGTCACAATTGGCTTGATAGGTTGATAGGTATTCCTTCATCCCAAAAGACTCCGGCCCTGACTCACTTCTGAACTTGTGTTAAAAAAATATTCTCCTACATCCAAGTGTGGCATAAACAAACTTGTGTCTGTCCTTTATCCCATTATGTATCTAAGCCCATTAGAATGGAAACATGTTGTCCTTGAAGAAGAGTGGACATTTAGGGTAGACCAATATTCCTTGCCTACACTTGACTTCCATACATGATTTCATTAGCTCTTCATGGAAATAAGGATTAATTAGATTCTCTTGATCATACTTACTACAGACATAGTTGATTATGGTTATTACAAGGTTGGGCCAGTGATCTTATAAACCTCCTTCTCATTTCAGTACAAAGAATATTTAATTTTATTATTTTATTTCTCTCGTCGCAGATCTTTGAGGGCCTCCTCCTTCGCTAGCCTTTTTTTTGGGGATAACGTTGTTTGAATTGAAAATTCAAATGTTGTACCTGTCCCCCCAGCTCTGACTCTGATTCTTGGGGAACCAATGTTTTTTCACCGGTTATGGGAGAGGAGGCTTTTGCTGGCTGGAGGGATGGAGGGATGGCTGCCTTCATACATTGAGCCAGTTGTATGAAGAAGGTGCCCACTGTCATTAGAGTAATGCTAGATGTCCTTCTTCCTTCAGGAATGGAAAATGTTTCACTTATGTACAGCTGTCATTTTGTCTCTCAGACAGTGGTTAAAGTCTGGTGGCAGAGAATTGACAGCCTTTGAAAGGCAAACCTCTTTTTACTCTTCGGTCCATAAAATCTCTAATATATTTAAAACTATGAATAATGACATTACAGGAGATATGTTAAATTACATGAAGCCTTGGGAAGAGGAATTCAGGCGATGGTCAACTCAACCTTTAATCAACAAAATCACCTATTTGTACCTAGATTATGGAAAATATGCATGCGGTAATCTACCGGTGGTACCCTATTCCAAACTGATTTCATAAGATTT
Organism: Ambystoma mexicanum; assembly: GCF_040938575.1. NCBI lineage: Eukaryota > Metazoa > Chordata > Amphibia > Caudata > Ambystomatidae > Ambystoma > Ambystoma mexicanum. The sequence continues at coordinate 59,812,743 of NC_090938.1, forward strand.
ATCCCAGGTCTTCGTCGCTTTGCTGGACTGCATGTGGTGTGGTTGGCTCCTTGGCGCATTCATGATGGCAATGCCTGAAAAAAAAACTCTTTTTCTGCCATATCATTACTTAGATGTATAAAGTAGTGGGCTTGCGTCTGCCTTTGAGCAACTTTGTTGTCCTCTTCGGCAATGTGGATTATAAGGAAATATTTACTTTAGCTGACTTTGCATGCTCTGATCCTAATCAAATGCTAATAGCATCACGCTTGGGCATTGCTCATAGATAACATCGAAGGCAGCCCCCTTCTCACATATGTTTTGGCCTAAAAGCTGGCATGTATCTGCCATGGAGAATTTCACAGACACCATTACCGACACATTTGCTAAATATAGTTCATTTTATCTCTTTTATTAATTTAGCGGAGCATTGTTCCATAATGCCTTAAAGCCAATGAATTCATGTGAGGGTATTCACGTTGTAATACGTACGTCATATTGTCCCATTATCTGAACGATTTCAGATAAAGAAGGTGCAAACTGCTTCAACAATTTACATTTGTGTCTATCTAGAACTGCCGGACCTGCTTTCCGACAGTCTTGGCTATTGGGTGAAAATGTAACTCAAAACAATAACAAATGTACTACTTCATTTGAAAGTGAACAGTACTGACAATTGCCTTTTATAATTTAATTGTTATTTTTTTTAAACTTAGAAAATATGGGTTTTAAAAATATTCTTTCAATAATTTTGAATATGCATATTTCAGGAAACTAGCGAGTATAGCACCATATGTTTAAGGTGACACTTTTTGAATGAAAGAAAATATGGACTTTGCTTTTATTTAAAAAAAGAAATGTATTTTTATATTTTATTCTATCAGGTACAGAATAGTTGGAAGAAAGAAAAGAACGTGTACTGCAGATGGGTGGAATGGTGCTGTTCCCCAATGCGAGGGTGAGTATTCCATTTAGTGGCAGTAAAGGACACTGATATGGCCACTAAGTGGTAATTGATATTGCAGTGCGCAACAAAATATGTTCTCTTGCTCATCTGCACAATAGAAATTACTGAATTGGTTTCATAGATGGAAAATCCCTCTACCATCTGTTAACCGGTAGGTACTTGATGGTGTTTGGCATGCCTCTATTGTGACGATTGGCCCTAACAACAGAAAAGGAGGACTGGCCTTCAAAGTAAAATGCAAGATGTTTTAATGAAACAGGAGTTGTAGTTTGTATCCAGGAACTCGGCAGTCTAGGCATGTTGGATCATTCAGGTTTCTTTTATATTGTGTGATCAATTCTTTATCCATGTCCCTTTTTAGTTTCTTTTGTTATGCAATTTAAAGTAGTTTTGTTTAGCGCACCTCTGCCATTTAAGCGGCATTGTTGCGTGTTGCAGTGCAGGAAAAGAAGAGCATTTTAGGAGTCTAGGGGTGGCAGCGTGGAAGTACCCTACTCCTCTGTGGGATGGGATTCATATAGTGGTGATAACCTCTAGGACCTATGAGATGGCAGCGTTGGCCCACCACATTAGCTGCTGGCATGGCGGCTGCGAAGGAATTATGGCCCCACTAAAAAATTGTCCAGCAAGGTTAATGTTATGTTATTTGTGACGTGTAAACCGCAAACGTTTATCCAATGCGGGCATCTTGGTGCTAGTATCTGGAATCCATTACATAAGTATGGAGACAACACACTACTGGATGATGCTGTTGAAAAAATACATTTCAAATGTTCCCGTAAAGTTGTGCGAGAGGAAATAGTTACTGAGTGAAGAGCAAAAGGCGTTCCACTATGTAGCACCCAGATGCGAAAAAGAATGCCCACCCGAGTAGGAGCATCTGTACGTTGGTACCATCAAAAGAAAGGCTCCAGAAAAGTGCAAGGCTTTTGTAGAAACGTGTCAAAGATGTCACAAGAATCACTCCTGCTCTCTGAGGTGGTTCAAGGGTTTTTATTGATCTTTCCGTGGGCTGTTGGGCTGTTACATTCTTTTTTCTTATTTTTCAATGCCTCCCTCTACATTTATACAGAAGTTTGGCCCTCCCTGTCTAATTTCTGTCTTATACTAGAGATAATGACCTAAAGGCAGATGTTCATTCTCTAGCTCAGCGGTCTGCAACCTTTGACACCCCAGATGTGTTGGCTTGCAACTCCCACCATCTCTACTCAGCGTAGCAATAACAAATGATCATGGGAATCGTAATCCAAAACAACTGAAGAGCCACAGGCTGCAGACCCCTGCTCTAGCTAACCTCCCTCAGCGACTACTATATCTGGTTGTTATTGTTGAAGTATTTGGGAATTCTGCATTATAGACACACTGTTGGATTCAGTCCTCCTATCATGCTCACTGTCTCCTCTCCTCCTCTTCCTTCTCTCTACCCACTTCTCACTTCTATCAATCTTCTATCTCTCCTATGTCTTCCACTCCTTCTAGGACTCACCTTCACCATTTGATGTTACTCCTCTCTCTCTATGCCCCTACAGACCACCACTCCCTCCTCCACACTGGTTCTATTCCTTCCTCCACACTACTACATCCTCCTAATGACTAGTCTCTCATCCACAGGGCTACTCTCTCCTCCGCACTATAACTCACCCACCAGGCTACTACTCCACCCGACCAACTACTACTCAACCACTCTTCTTTCATCACGTACTATACAATTTGTTAGGAAGAATTTTCATTTCTGTGCCTATTCCCTTTAACCTTAGAGACCCCCAGCTCTTTTGCTGGGCTCTGGGATTTTACATATTTACTCCTGAGTGGGTGGGACCTTTTTGTAACTCACTCATTTGTTTTCCCGACTATGATTTTCTGTACTGTTTTATGGAGTCTGGTAAACTCCATAGGCATGTGCTTTTGCATTGTGACACAAAGCACCTTTTGTGCAGTGCCACTGAGAAGTCCTTTGGACTTCTCTTCAGGTTTAACTACCTTTTCTTGGGTGAACTGCTTTTCCCAAGAATAGTAAGATGGCCCCTGTCTTACTTAACTTTAATTTATGGGTCCAGCACACACCACCCTGTGTGGCGTGCTGGGGAGTTGCATAGTAACTCCTTTCACCCGTTCCTCATGTAACACTAACTCACTCGAATGGCTGGTGGGAGTACTTTATTTTTTACTACCTGGTGACATGTATCTGCAGGTCAGCACCCAAGGGTGACGATTTTCACAAAATGGCCTCTGTCTTCTTTTTTTACCATTTCTTGTCAGTTAGTTTCTTCTGGGCTTTTACTCTGTTGTTTGTGTCCTTTGTGTTTTTTGCCTTTGATGGGCTTCAGTCCTAAAGCCCGCCCAGGGTCCAGTATGTCTGAAAAGGCATGAAGTGAAACTTCCCTTTGTCTCTAGGTGTCTCTAGGTGTGCCTGAGTGAAACCAGTTTCTATCTGCTATGTGATTGACAGCCTAGGGCTGTGAATGAATGGGAACTTGCATAAAAAGCGAGGTTTTTGGGACTAGAGGCAGAGTCGACCACTGGAGGACAACATCCGAAGTAGAAGACTAGAGAAGACGCCAGCAGCACCCTGCTGGACCATGAAGTGCCGGGTGAAGCCCTGCAGCTGTGCTGACACCGTTTTCAAATCAAAAGGGAAGACCCGTATGGGACGACTTCCCCTCTTAGGCAGGTGGGACCAACTAGCCTCGAGACAAAATCTATTTTGGCGCAATGCCCGACTTGCTGTGACTTTCCAACGCTGTAGAATCCCAATACACTGGGTACCTCGACCATCTGTGAGTGCATTGTCTTCTGAAGTGCGAATCCGGCCAAAACTTTGTGGGCAACCAGAGGACCATACAGAAGCAGAAAATCTGTGTCCAGAGTCTGCTCACCAGAGTCCAGGACCGAGGGATCAAGGAACTTCTAACCAGAGCTTTTCGTTCCTCTTTGGTGCAGAGAAAAAGGCGCCAAAACCACAAAGAGCTGCTGAATCAACGGAAATCCAATGCCTCCAAGCCCCGCTCTCTCTCTCGAGTGCTGCTGCAGGAGCCTGCCAGACGTCCTCCCTTTCTTCACCACTACCAAGGACCAGGTCAAGGGTCTGCTGCATTGCATCCAGAAGGCATCAAGCTGGAACAACTTTGTCAGTTCAAAGGTACTGTGGGGCTTGGGGTATAACATCCTTTTGCTTTTTGGGGTGCTTCTTACCTTCGAGACTGCTATTTAACCTTACTCTGAGTTGACCTCAACTCACTTGCACTGGCCTTTCAGCTTGTGCTTTCTAAAGGTGACTCCTCTTGAGTTGCTGTAATTTCTTCTTGAACACTGACTATTTAAGAAAATGTTTCTAAAAAGAAGACCATCAGAACTTTCTTCGCCCATTGACTTTGGCTGACCTGGCTCCCTAAAGACGACCTCCTGAACTTTTTGGCTTTGGCAGTGCTTGTTCCCTCACAGGTTTGAATTGTTGAACAATTTAATGATGGGATAAGAGTGCCTACATCCCGTTGGGATAATATAGAATATCAGTCTGTTCTGGCCTAACTCTAACTTTTCCCGCCTTAATAACTCAGTACTGCAACAGTGATACAAAATAAGTGTTCTACTGACCTCAAATGACATTACCTCTGGATGCTGGAAAATGTGTACCATATGAATGAATTACTCACCTGCTTTATTGTTCATGTTTCTAATTGAATCCACACTTGGGATTAATGTTACTGCTAGTTACTGCTTTTTAAAGACTGCTTTAAATATCTTTGTGTATACATAAATAAATAATGTATTATATAACTTTAAGTGTGGAAGTGTTTACTTGGATACCTATATTTACTGATTTCATCTCTTACCTCACACATTTCACATTTACTTCTTGCACTATCTTTCATAATCACACTTGCCACACTAACACTCAAACTGCAGTACCACTTTCACTCAGTAGCCAATAGAACTGAGGTCCTTTCCATCAGGACCACTGCTTCCTCCTTCTTCCCCTCACTCTGGCCTTCCTCCTTGGGCTCTCCCCTGTGCCTTAAACTGAAGCCAGAAACCTTGGAGTGTTCTTCAACTCCTCCCTCTCCTTCCTCCCCCACACTCAGGACATTGCCAAGAAGTCCTACTTTCAGCTCTTCCTTCTCAAAGGAATTTTACATTTTTCTCACTTTCCATCAGAGGCTCAATGTGACCCGAGCCCTGGTTCTCGCTAGGCTTGACTATTGATATAGCCTTCTCCTGAATCTACCATCTTCCATTCTGCGACCCCCCTCCAGCTATTAGGGCAGCGAGATTTTATCCTTGGCCTTAAGCCCAGGGACCGCATCTCTGCTGCACTAAAAAGTCTTCACTGGTTCACTGGCTCCCGGTTCCTGCACTGATTAATTTCAAATCCCTCTGCATCATCCACAAGGATGTCTGGGCCCGGGGAGCACACTATCTTCAACTTTATCTCACTAAATACTCTCCATCTAGACCATTGCGTTCCTCTGGCACCAACTCTTTATGTGTAAAGCATTTTGCTAAACAGAGGGCAGGTGGTAGTTCTTTCCTCAGTAGGCTCCCTTCTGTGGAATAGCCTCCCCGTCCCCCTGCGCCTTCAGCCGGATCTTCTCGAATTCCAGAAGCTCCTTAAGACTTTCCTCTTTTCCTCCTCCTTCCCTTCTTTTTTCACCTCTGCTAATCCCACAGTTGCTGAATCAGTGACCTAGGCCCTTATGCATCTTCAAGGCCTTGACCTCCCACACCAATTCTGCCCAGCTCCTGTCTATACACAGCACTTGCATCTGCACACCCTTCATTCTGGAGTTTCACACTTCACCTCCTGCTGCCCCAGTCTGTGTAGCACTCTACATTACAAGCACTTCATCTGTGGCTCACCCAAGAGCTCGGACTCCCCAGCGATTACCCCCTCTTCCTTGCTGTGCTTGCACATTCTGAATTCTCACAAGGCATGGTAGGTTCGTCCCTCTCACTTTTTCCCCCACTGCTCTTAAATATTGTGCTTTTGTATTTCCCACCCTTGCTCCCTCCTGCCCTGTGGGCACTTTGAAACAGTATTTTCTTATTGTATAAGCACCTAACAAGCAAACGATAAATAAATACCTCACCTGCTTCTGAAAATGCTGCTACACTCCACTGCTTCTCCCTCCTGCTGGTCATTTGGTAGTACACCTCCTCCTCTGACCTCACCCAAATAATCCACACTTCCGGCTTCCTGTTGCCTCCTTATATACCTTTCTTTGCATGTGCCTGCTGTTGTTGCTCGGTAGCATCGTGCAGTCCTTCTACCTGCCGGGAATGGACGTCCTGATTTCTTTCTGTTGGCCTCTCGCTGTGTGTTGTGATTGCGAGTCCAGCGGCGCCGATTTGTAGCAGTTCTACTGCTTCATTCCCTCTCTGCGGTTGTCCCTTTGCCTGCTGCTGGTCACCGAAATACACTGGTGCGGGTTGTGGGTGATTGACTTAAGCTTTCTTGGCATGTGTGCAAGGCGCTAGATTTCCATTTTCTTGGATGGATGATGTTTCTCTAAAAGAAACAGAGAAACACTGTCAAACACCTTGTATTGGAAGCCTGGCTTGAGGGGCATGTATACTTCTGAGATGCATGCTGGCACTCGGGGGAGAGAGTGGTGTGGCTAGTCGAGGGTAAGGAATTGGGTCCCTCTCAACTGCCACCATCCACCTCAGGGGAATGACTGGCTCTGGATATCTCTCTGTTAGGCCTCCTTCCACAGTCCCTCCTACGTTACAAGCCACTCGTTTTTTTTTCTTTTTTAAACAAACTTCCTTATTGGATATTGAAATGCGAACGTTTTAAAACCATGGAGCCTCTGCAACTCTGTACTCTTGACTTGGGACGTGCAGACTTCATATATTGCTTTGTACCCTGTCTGCATGCTATCATGCTCACTCCTAATTCCTGCACAACCTCCCTACATCACATTAGTTAGTCACGTCCCCATAGTCCCTGGTATGTTTTCTTTTGGATCTTTCCACTGCTATCTTGGAAATTCTTTAAGCAACCAAGCCAAAACAAAAGGGTGTGTGGGTGCAGGACATCAATGGTATACCCCTGACATTATTTTCCTGCTGCAGGTTTGTCACAGGCTGGGCTCCTTTCCCTTAAGGGTGGAGTATAATAGAAGGGGAATGAAAGACTAAGGGCCCAGTTGCAAATTTGGCGGTCTCCATTATCGTTGCTGCACGTAGTAATAATGCAGTAATAGCAATGGTCCGCTGTGAGAAACCTGAAGTGCTCCATGTCATTTCATTACCTGCTTTTACATCGCCAGGCTTTTAAACGTGCACATTCCATTGAATGTGCTCATTGTTTTTTTTTCCATTTTTTTGGGGGGGGTCGCCCCCCACCCACACTTATTTTTTACTATTGACCACCCGGCCAAACCCTTATTTGCCCTTTCCCACCCCCCCCCCTAAAAAAAACGATGAGCACATTTGATGGAATGTGCACGTTTAAAAGCCTGGGAATGTAAAAGCAGGCGATGAAAGGACGTCGTTCCAACCTGAAGGTGTATCCCTGACTAGTCCCCGGGAATCAGTCATCCAGGTGGCCAGGACATGGCCATCTCCATTTGATCTAGTTCCTGGAGGTGGACCAGTGAAGGAGGATCACTGGATGGGGTGGGAGGGTCCACAGGGAGTGGAAGTGAGACACCAACAGGTGAGAGGCGGTATCTCCCGACTTCTAACCCCTTTTCCCCAACCTACCACGTAGGATACTCAAACACTCTATGCCCTCCTTTCCTAAACAAACACTTGCACACACCATGAAAGATGACAGACTAACACCAAAGTCGTCTACCTGATGTGTCCCAACACGAGGGTCAGGCAAAGGAGGGGCAATTGAACAGAATCACACACACCTGACAGCCCTTTCTCTTCCCCATAGGGCCAAAGGTGGAGCAAAAGAGCACACGAGAGCAAGACAGACGAGATGACAAAACAGCTATCCAAGCATAACAGTTCAAGAGGAGGAGAAAAGTAGCAAGAACCGAAAGGATGGCAGGAAGAGACGCTACCTTGCCCTTTCCGAGGAATCGTAAGACCCTGAACTATAGCCAGCGTGTGTTGCAGCAGATGTCAACAGTACACAGAGCATGCCTACACTGATAAGCGGTACAGAGAAAGACACCTGCTACCATGGTATCGGCCTTGACACCAGATATAAGAAAAGCTGAGTGGTTCCTCACAGTAGGTGAGTCGAGGGGAGGATGATAAGAAACTGAACTGTGTTGGACGAAAGTCGCAACGTCGCAGTTTAAGGAAAGTTCCAAGAACTATTAATATTAAGAGAAAACCAGCTGCAGAGGGGTCCGGCACAACGTGGGTGCTCACTCGAGAGACTGGTTAAATCCCACGTTTGTTGAAACTACTGAAACCAGAAGGGTGTAGGAGAGCCGCAAAAGAAAGGTCGAAGTGGTGATACAGGGGTCTTCCTAAATCCTCTGTACAGTCGAAAGTCTTTGACCAGCACACGATTAGAAACCAAGGGAAGCAAAGGAACTGTAAGATTGGCAAGAGTGAACCCGACAAAGGAATGCCTAAAGAACGCAACAAATCATGATGCCGATTAACATTGTGAGGACAAAGAGTGAAACCGACAGGGTGATGTCCACAATCAACTGTTTAAAAAGACATTAATATTTTTGAATACGAAAGGAGAGAATATCTTTTCATACAAGCCATAGTGAACCCGACGGAGGGACGCTGACGTTCGAGAATGGTCTGAGCCCGGAAGAGGGGGATCCAGGGGTGGATAAGCATCACCGACTGTACATACGGAAAAAGCTTTTTGTTAATTATTTTTGATCACATCAGGTCCTTGGAGGCAAGAGACTTTTTTTTTTGTTGTAGAAAAGATACTTAACCACCGAAGGTCCAGAAACGGAACTGTCGTCTCGTGCTGGGGAAGCTCAAGAGTGTGCTGTGCTCAGGAGTCCCGTCTTGTCCCATGCTCAAAATGTGGCCAAGGGAGACCCCAGGCTACCACATCTTGACTTTTTTGTTTATGAACACTTCTTTCTTTCTTGTGAACACTATCCCACACTCTTTTTGTATTAGTTGTAAGGATTTGCAATAGGTTTTTCTTAGTATAGGCCCTTTTATTTGACAAGACACCACTAGGACTGCCTTATTATTCTTCGATGGTCGTAGCTTGCTCCCATCTTAGATTTAGGTTTAGTTTAGGCGTTTTTCCAACCTACCTATACAGTTTAATAAACACCCTTGAACCGTGATCACTTGTGTCTGTCTATTCTTGTTACCATGCCTTCCTTACAACGCATGATTAAGAGCCGTGCCATCTCACCAGTTATGCCTGCATGTGTTAATATTGCCACCATTATTACATCTGTGTAGGAGATATTGCCTCCACAAAATAGTCATTTTTTCTGTGTTTCACTTCCAAAACCTATAAAATGGTCAGAGCAGTGAAACAGCTGGTATTTCTAAACGCAGTGAGGCCCTGCGCACTGTTACTACAGCTAGTACCTTCTTCTTTCAACTAGCAGGCCAGCTCTCAATGTCAAGCGTGAATGACTAGAATAACACACTTGCCTGATGGCCACAAGATGTAGTATGAAATGTGAATGGGAAATGGCATTCTTTGTAGAGATGTCACATTCCACTAATGACAAATGCCTACTGTATATCGATCAAGTCTTTCTGATTCATAGTCCGGGGCGCTTGAATAAGAGCAGGGTGCAGTGCATTTCAGTATAAATAGTTTGCAATTTGTGAAGATCCCTTCTTATGGCTTCTCCAAATGGGCAGCACTGTATTATCATGGATCGCCTTCAGCATTTCCCAGTGTTCAGTTTTCATTAATAATTCACTTTGTTTGAACATTTTAAAAATCTGTATAGTGGGTCAAGATCCTTTGAGACAAAAACATGTAATATGATATTACCTCAGAGCACACCCCAAAATTCGCAGATTTTTACATTACGTGAGGTGCTTTCTCTAAATGGCAGTAAAGCCCCGGGACACAATCCTATCCCTGTATGCTTATTTAAAAGCAAACCTTTCAACCGGAGCCTGTATTTGTGGAATTATTTAACGCTATAATAAGGAGAGGGGCACTGTACCAAAATCTTGGAAAAGAGCCAAAATCGTACCAACCAATATGAATGGAGGAGCCAATTAATTTTTGGGCCATTTCCGCTTCAAATTTGGTTGGGAAAATCTATGGTAAGGTATCATTCGGTCATTTTAGCAACTCGATCAAAGTGAACAATTTGATTAAATACACATGGGGCAGGTAGCAGCCCCATAGACCAGGGGTATAGATTGTTTCTTCTTATACAGAAATATGTAATTCTTAGAAGGGTTAATTTATAAGTTCTGTTTGTTGATCGCCAAAATGCGTTTGATGGAGTCCCACGGGTTGAGCTCTGGGAAACCCTATGGAATGTAGCTAAACCATTGCCATTATATACAGCCCTTTTGCCATTACACACAAACAACAAGTCTGTTGTGATATGGTGGCCAAGGTGTGCGGCAGAGCTGTGGATTGTTGATCTGTGATATCGACTCCAACGGATGCCCCCACAAAAGGTATTGACAAATACCAGTATTATTTGCTGATGATTTGCGCCTGGTATTACTAACTCACCTGGCCGGAACCAGCAGCCTAATGTATTTCCCAACGTTTGCAAGAACATGGGCTTAGTAATTTACTATACAAAAACGGAAGAAATGGTGATTAGGCCTTGCGGGAAAAAGAAGTTTAAACTTTCCTTACATGTTGAAGACTCTGCTATTGAACAAGTCAATATCTATGACTATTTAGTTATTCGATTAATGTATTCTGGTAAATGGTCATCCCATATTGAAAAATCCAATGTAATGTTATGCAACTTGTAGCAATTTGTAGATTCTCAAAATAACGTTTTGGTGAAGCTTTAATCCCAACCTTAACAATAAACTTCAGGCACAACGGACTGCCCTATATGGAGCAGAACTCCGGGGACGTCACCTATGCAAATATATTTTTTGAAAAAAGCCCTTGGCCTAGCAAAGATTACCCGGACAATAATGTTATATTGCTGTTCGCCAACCCTTGTCAAACATACAGGGAAGCGCTCAGGGATGTCCTATCAGAAGATGGTGGCACCTCACTGTGCTGACGCAGATGCATTAAACTCCCTGCATCAGATGCTATGCCACCAGGACATACTGAGCTTTGATGTAAGGCGCTTACAATATTAGCGGGTACTAAGCATCAATATAACTTTGAGATACCATTACATTGAGAAGAACTCATATTAAGGTAGAGCTTTGTCTGCACTGACACTAAGGTACTGGGATCATAAAACAATTTTGGTTTAGAAAAAACCTGGATGTTGTGAGACCAAGGTTTGCACGTTCACTTTTTGTTAAACATAGGTTTGGGATTTTACCCTTAGTTTATCAATCCAAGTCCTGGACTGAATACTCAAGGAACCAGTGTCTATCCGGCTGCAATGCAACAGAAATTGAAGAATATTTTTATGCTGTTTTGCACAACTCATAAGAAATACAGGAGACTATATTTAAGAAATGAAATTCGTACAGTTCACAAGGCTATGAAATTCTGCAAACAAGCTAATGAAGTATGCAGTTTCTAACTACTTATGTGCCCTAGCATCTTGAAGCTGCTTTTGTGCTAGATGCAATTGCAATAATAGGTGTTAGACCAAATAAATCAGACAGACTCAGAGTAAGGCAAAGTACTACTTTAGTCTCAAATAAAGCAGGGTCAATTGGCAGGCATCGGATTGATGCTTGCACACTCACAACCAAGTTTGTAACATGGAGGTCTTATACCCCAATATGCATTATTTATGATGTCATTCTACGTGGCAAAATACAAAACCTATCAAGGGAAGGGTTTGGTCAAGGGAACATATCTACTTATAGAACATGTAAGGATCAGTACTTCATTGGCTACCCCTTGTCTACAGGGCACACCTTGAACTACCTCTAAACACATATAGTATGATATGATATGGCACTTATAGCGCGCCTATACACAAGTGTTTCAAGGCGCAACGAGGCAAGGGAGGGGGAATATTGATTATAGCAGACAAAACATCAGTGGGTTGGCTCCTGCAACATTGTATGTTAGGTTGGCCCCCAAACCCACTGATTGGTTGCCATTCTATCCCAGCCTTGGACTTTTGGCTCTTTAGCAGCATGTATGTGAAACGAAACATAGGTGTTTTAATCCTGACAGACTACTCCCCATTTTCCCAATTACTCCAACATCTCTCATCATCAGGCTATCAGCAAAAGTCTTGCATTGGTAGTTGGCCTTGTTGCTGCTCACTGTCCTGGAACATTCAAGGGAGTGCGAGCACACCACTATTTTAGCTTAAAGCTCTAATGAATAGCCTTTGTTTTTCGACTTCTGAGTCACATGCAAAGAGACCACAAATATGGTCATTTCATCCTTAGTTTTACAGCGATTTGATTTAATTATGCAGGATGCTGTTGCTCCTCTTGGCCTCTAGAGACTTGCTCACTCTATTTCATATGAACTTTATACACTTTTAATTGACCAGCACTTTGGCTCCAACAGACGTTTTCATCTTCTTCATCTATTGAAGAGTGTACCACATTCAGAGTTTATCCATGTACTCCCTTTGTGCTTTGCGCTTATTATCCAAAATAGCATCTTCGCTTTGGGCCAACCTTGAATCATCGTTTGGTCTGCTCACAGGGATTTCTTTCCACGTCTCCTGATTCTTACAGCCTCGGCCTGTCTCTGAGGTAGCTTAGTTAAATTCAACGTGAGCTGTCGTCCATTTTCCTAATATGGCCGTCTTTGCCACGTTATATATGCCTCTATAGCAAGCTTCTATACATTGTCTTTCTACCTTGCGTTACTGCATATTTACAGGTCTGATGCTTGTGAATCTGCTTAGAATCACATGCTGTGCATATAGTCCGACATCTAGTGGTAATCGCAGAGTATTGCATCTTATCTTTCGAGGATCGAAAGGGGACGTCGACATGGGCGTGCCTCTAACACTATCCCTATCATGACGTGTAGTGTACCCAAAATCCCTTACGTGTTGAGGTCCCTCAGATTGGTTTTTTTCGCCTGTCTAGCTGGTCGCCTTATGCGCAGCTGGAAAAATTGCGAAATACTTATCTTTGTCCACTACCTCCGGTCGTTTTATATATGTCCCCTTCATCGATGACTACTTACCAACCAAGGCGGTAGACAGCGGAAGACAACTGTAGACTTCGACGGCTAGGGGGAGTGGGCTCCGGGGCTGTTTCTCTCTCTTACTTTCTGGTTTTGCTGTCACTATAAACCTGAGCTATGGACAGGACACATTTTAAATTGTGCCCTTCCTGTAAGGGCAAGTACCCCTGGAAAGACACGCACCGCAGCTGCAATAAGTGTCTACCTCGAGACCACCACGAGGAGTCCTGTTGGTCTTGCAAGCTTTTACGTCCTAAAACGATAAAAGAACAGCAATTTAAACAGTGGGTGGCCTAGACCATGATGCAGGCCGAATGTAGCTCCCCTGCCGCCACAGGCGCCGAGAGTGACGAGGAAGTGAGCGACAGCCGTGGCTCTGATACGGAAGCCATTGACCTATCTTCGGAGCAGTCCCGCTCGGCAACGTCTGTCCCCGGTAGGCCGGCCACTGGTTCTGCTATGGGGAGTGTACACTCCGGTGGCGACAGGACACTTCACACAAAGGAAAGCACACAACCCACCGGGCCTCCTCGACTGACTTGATGGGACGGCCAAAGATGCCAGCGAGTACGCCAATATCTTCGGAATCCACTCGGTCGGCCGCCCTCCCTGCAACCGTCTAGGCGGCATGCGTCTGGGCACTCAAGTGATAAGGGCGTCAGCACCAAAAGCCATAATAGTGTTGAGAGGCCTCTTAGCGCCGACGCATAAAGTTTTGGTGACGTCGAAAACCACTACGAAGCCGCTAGGGCAGTTGAAATCCCTCCCGGACACGCCGACCATACGCAAAAGTCTGGAAAACATAGTTGCGACGGTAACTAGGCTTAAGGACAAGTCGAGAGACACGTCCACAAGTCGAGAAGCGCTGGAAGAGTATTCTGATGGTTCCCAGCCCCTGGCTAAGACTGTCAGATAAATCTCGACGGCTTAAGAACACAGATCCCCAAGAAGAGCCCCCCCGCCCCTCCAGACGCCTCTGGTTCATCTGTATGGACAAGGGACAGGTTTGAGGGTATATGAATACATATTTGAAATTTGTGGACTTTTCAGAAAGGTTCATCATGCCTAAAAGGCCCAGTGAGGAAGACCTCTATCCTGTGTCTAAGTTTCAAAGGACCTCCTGCCCTCTTCATGAGGAGGTGTTTGATCTGGCGGAACCAGAGGGGATTCCTCTGGACCCGTATGTGCAGGGAGATTACCCTTTTGGGGACCCTACAGACCAGGCCCCAGATTGGTGGGGGATGAGCAGCCAGTGGGCGATGCACTGTGGCGGTCAACGGCCACTACCCCGGATCCAGATGCAATCTGCATAGATCCTCCCGCTTCTCCTCCCATAAGACAGGCATCTCCCATAGATGACCAGATGGCATTCAGTGCTATACTAAAGAAAGCAGCAGAACATTTTCAGATTACCACTCAAGCGGTGCAGGACACCGATTTTGTGGAAGATATTTTGAAGGGGAAACCACCCTCAACCCAGGCGTTACCGCTGTTTAACTCCATCAAACGGCGTATCGCCGCTTCTTTGCTAACGCCATCTCAGACAAGGGAATTAACCCACGGGTCGAGAAACATTTTCGCCCCTCGCCTACAGACTCTCTCTACATCCAGGGACATGCCACTCCAGATTCCCTAGTGGTAACGACGACTAGGAAAAAGGCAGGTTCTGCCTTTGTCCACGGGCGAGTCACCGCCGGACAAGGAAGTTGTATGCCCTGGGGAAACATTTTACAACTGCAGCAGTCTATTCCACCAGGATAGCCAACAATCCCACGGTGTTGGCTAGTTACAGCGATGTTGAGTGGAATCTACTCCAGGAAGGCCTGCAAGAGGTCCCAGAACCAAGACGATCACGTCTGCAGACGGTTGTGTCGGAGGGGAGGCAGGTGAATCATAACATTCTTAAAAACACCCTGGATGCTGCAGAGACAGCAGGTATGACATTGGCCCAAGGTACCTTATTGAAAAGGCATGCATGGTTAAAATATTTGGGATTCAAACCGAAAGCACAGGCGTCCCTAATCAACAAACCGGTAGAGGAATCTAACCTGTTTGGAAAGGCGGTGGATGAGGCTCTAGAGACTGCGAAGAAGGAACGTGAGATGCTGAAGTCAGATAACTGAGAGACCCTATCAGCAGTGAGGGGGTAGCTCTCGCCACTCCTATTGTGGGCAATCTTTCCCACCTTTCCCCCACAACCAGTTTGGAATGGGAATCACATGGTCTTCAGGTGAGGAGGCAGCTGCCTCAAACCAATATCAGCCAAGAGGACAGCGCAGTGGCAAAGGAAGGGGTAGAAGCACCACCCCTAAAGGCTCTCCATCCTCAAATCCGAAATTACTTACTAATTTGGGTCCCCTCCCATGCCTCCCCGGTCGGGGGATGGATAACATCATTCTTCCACGTATGGGAGGGAATTATCACCGACCAGTGGGTGCTCAAGACCGTCACCCACGGTTACTCTATCGAGTTCAGCCGACCACCTCGATACCGACCACCAAAGTCCAGGCGTTTGTCGCCAGAACATCTGAAGATACTACTGCAAGAGGTCGAGATACTGCAAGTAAAGGGTGCGATTGAAGTCTTCCCTGTTCTACAGGTAAATGAGGGTATTTATGCAGTGTTCTTCCTTGTACCCAAAAAGGATCTCACCATGCGCCTGTTCTAGACTTTCGCCCAGTGAACACATTTGTCAAACCACAAAGGTTTCGGATGATAACATTGCAAGAGGTAATCCCTCTACTGACACAGGGGGACTACATGGCAACATTGGACATGAAAGATGCATACTTTCATATTTCAATGTTGACAGCACACAGAAAATACTTAAGGTTCATGATAGAGAACAAACACTATCAGTTCAAGGTCCTTCCCTTCGGTATTGCCTCAGCCCCAAGGGTATTTACAAAAGTGCTGGCAGTAGCGGCGGCTCACCTGCGCAGGCAATCCATCCCAGTTTACCCTTACCTCAACGACTGGCTAATAACAGGGGATTTGTACTGCACATGCCTTCAAACACCCAGAAGACGATAGATCTACTCTTCAGTCTAGGATTCTCAATAAACTAGAAAAAGTCCAGCCTAGACCCCAGCCAAGTCAAGAAATTCCTGGGGGCTCTAATTCGGACAGAAGACGGTCTTGTCTTCCCCTCCAGCGAGAGGGTTCAAAACATGGTGTTCCAGATCTCTCAATATTTAGGCAGTCGAGAGGTGACTGTACGGAAGACCATGCGACTGTTAGGAATGATGGCCTCCTTCATTTACTTAGTCCTACACGTACGTTTGCGCATGCGCCCCATGCAAGAGTGGCTCAACAGCCAATGGTGTCAGGCCAGCGGACAGTGGGGCGATCTAGTGGTTATCTCGGCAGCCCTCGTTCTCTCTCTGCAGTGGTGGTCGAGGGAAAACCTCTTGAAGTGGAACAATTTCACCACCCCCGCAGTAGAAGCCACTCTCACTACGGATGCATCTCAGGGGATGTGGGGGGGCTCACCTCCTTCATCAGACGGCGCACAGATTTTGGTGCTCGGCAGTAGCATCCAACCACATAAATCTGTTGGAGTTGTTAGCAGTGTTCAAAGCTCTCAAGGCCTTTCAGACAGTTACAGTGGAAGACAGTACTAGTCATCATGGACAGTACCACAACCATGTATTACTTGAACAGGCAAGGGGGCACACACTCACCAGGGTTATCCAAACTGTCCCAGAACATATGGAAGTGGGCTTTCTGGATGGTCCTCCTGTCTCAGTCTTCTGTCGGAGACTTCCCACTACCCACAGAGTACAAATGGCGACTACACAAAGACATTGTCTCTGCTTTCGCAGAATGGGGCTTTCCAGAGATCGACTCGTTCGCAACTCTGGAGAACTCACAATGCCCAGTTTATGCTTCCAGGTACCATCAGAATCACTCAAAGGGGAACGGCCTCTGGATAACACGTCAGGGAAATTTGTTTACGCTTTTCTCCCAACGCCCCTACTCAACAAGATAGTGCATAAGATACACCAGGAACCAGTCACAATGATTCTGGTGGCCCCTATGTGGCCCAGCCAACCATGGTTCTTCCATCTGATGGAGATGTCAACCTCCCCTCCGATGAAACTACCTTGCCCATACAACATCCGCAGAACAGGGGGGAACACTCCATCCATGCCCGTAAACTCTCAACTTAGCGGCCTGGCTCCTGAAGTCATAGAGTTCGGGCACTTCCAACTTCCTCAGAGATGCATGGACATACTTAGGCAAGAAAGCCTAACGCCAGACATTTCTGCTCCAATAAGTGGAAAAGCTTTATCTGGTGCAATTCCAAGAGCATGAATCCCATGGTCTGCTCACCTACACATATTGTACTATACCTGACTCACCTACTGGACTCGGGGCTGGTTTTTAATTCCCTGAAGGTCCGCTTAGCTGCACTTTCAGCCTATACCACGTCCCAGAGAAAGATGTTGTGGTGGAAGATCCCAGTAATGAAAGCTTTCATGCAAGGGGTTAATGGACTTCATCCCCCTATTTCAAACCAAGCTCCCGGATGAGACCTGAATGTGCTATTAACTAGACTAATGGGATCCCCCTTTGAACGTATGCATAAGGCTAGCCTTAAAGCACTCATTTACTGGACTGCCTTCGTAGTGGCAGTCACTTCAATAAGAAGAGTTAGTGAACTACAGGCCCTTTCAGTTCTAGACCCATTTGTCTCAATTCAGAGACAAGGTGGTTCTGCGCACTCACCCATGGTTTGCGCCCAAATTCATTTCAAAGTTCCATGTAAACCAATCAATAGACCCACATTCTTCCAGAACCCCTCTAATGTGGCAGAAAGAAGCCTACATACACTTGATGTGCATAGGGCAGTCATGTATTATCTGGAAAGAACTAAACCAGTAAGGAAAACAAACCAGTTTTTCGTTTCAGTGGCGGCTGGTAGAGAAGGGCACCCTGTCTCTAAATCAACCATCTCCAGGTGGATTGTCAGTTGCATCATACTCTGCTACTCTCTTGCCAAGAGAGATCTGCCCTTCAAGCCTAGAGCACACTCTACTTGGGGCACTGTGGCTTCCATCGCATCCATTGCAAATGTTTCTCTCAAGTCCATTTACAAAGCGGCAACCTGGAGTTCTGTACACATCTTTACAAAACACTATTGCCTAGACACTCATTCTAGGTCTGATTCTCAGGTGTGACAAGCAGTACTAAGACATCTTTCTCTACTGTTCCTTCTCGCAACCCACCTCCAACTCCGGGTACTGCTCGCTAGTCTATGCACAGCAAGTGATTCTAAGCAGATTAACAAGCATCAGAAGACGGGCATTACTTAGTGTAATAGCATTTCTGATGATTGTATCTGCTTAGATTCACATTCGCCCTCCCTACCTCCCCGTTCGGGGTGGAAGGAACATAGACGTCTTACTACTACTTTCTCTCTTTGTATACTCAATCACAATAGCCTTGGGCTCCCTCATGGCAGAAAAAATACAATCGGAGGGACCTCGGCGCGTGAGGGATTTTGGGTACACTGCACGTCATGATAGGGATAGTCTTACAGACACTCCTATGCCGACGTCCCCTTTCGATCCCCGAAAGACAAGATGCAATGCTCTGCGGTTACCACTGGATGTCGGACCATATGCACAGCATGTGAATCTAAGCAGATACAATCATCAGAAATGCTATAACGGTAAGTAATGCATGTCTTACTCTTTGAGATGAATTATTGTCATTTATTGCTTCTTTTCTCCACATCTTTAACAGAGTAACTTAGGGACTTGTATTGATACTTCAGATAGTTGTATTTTTATATGTGATATTGGTGATGATTGTTATGCTTTTATGGCTAATGCCGAAATAAAACTCTGTTTCAGTGACTGATTATTTTTTTTTAAGTCAAATTGACGGTCATTCTGTTATAATTCATGGTTGTCGGTGAACAGCTATGAAATAGACTATTGCCTGGTTACATTTTGTGTTTTCACTTCTATTCTTCTCAACTTTTTCTTCTTAGATGTGATCTGTTCAAAACCACCAGATATAGAAAATGGAATGCACAACCAGATGGGCCAGGAAGAGTTTCGATATCAAGCAGCCGTAACCTACAGCTGTAGCTCAAAAACATTTTCACTACTTGGAAACGCATCAATTTATTGCACAGAGAGTGGGGATTGGAGCAGTTCTGCACCTACGTGCAAAGGTATGAAACCCGCTGTTTATTTGTTCTGTACTCAAGTATTTCTAGGCGCAACAAGACAAGGAGGGGAAACGGGGAGGACAAAGCAACAATCTTACTTGGCCATGTGTCATTAAGATTGCGTACGCGCAGGGGAGGGGAAGGGGAGAAGTGTAAGAGTAGCGGGTTGTAGGGAGAAGTGCAGGTAATCAAAGTGCAGGTAGCAGGTGGCTTAGTGCAGGTAATCGGGAAGTGCAGCCAGCAGGTGGCTCATAAGTGCAGAGAGAGGGGACTGTAGGGTTACAGATACAGACCACAAGTGCTGGGGGAGCCAAGAGGCAGTGCAAGGTGCATCTGGACAGTCAGGCACCTGTGCCCAAGTTCAGAGGGCGGCCAGGTGACCAGTGTGTGGAAAAGACAGGTCATCAGCAGGGGAGAGGAAGAGAGAAAGCAGAAGCGAACAGGAAGGTCTTGAGTTGCTTCCGGAGCCGGAGATGGTTCTGCTCAAGTTTGAGAGATGCGGGCAGGCTATTCCAGAGGGAAGCCCCAGCCAAAGAAAGAGATCTGCCCCCAACTCTCTGCTTGGAAAAGGTACTGACCCTCAGAGAGTTGGTGGTGGATAAGCTGAGAGCTCGAGATGGGAGATACTTGGGAAGAGAGTTGGAGGTAGTGTGGTCCCAGGCCCCAGAAAGCCTTGTGGACAATGCAGAGGGTCCTGAACTTGATTGTGATGGCCACAGGCCCCAGAACACAAAACCACACCATCTAGTGATGGGGGCAATGGGTCACTTGACTCACGTATGTCTGTTTAAGACCTATAAACACAGGGGCCCCGGCTGGACTCAGTCCTGGCGCATTTGGCACCAGCCTCATATAGAGATGTGAGCAGGAACACTCTATTTCAGTGCAGGAGTGCTTTTACTTTATTTCAGTGCAGGAGTGCTTTTATTTTACAAGAACTTTCCAGGAGCTGAAAGCCTTTATTCCAGAGAACATCCTCATGTGCTGACTCATTGGGTGTGGCTCCATAGGCCTGGTCCTCATGTGCTGCCTCATCGGGTGTGGCAGGCAGGCTGAACCGGGGCGTAGCTTCAGAAGCTTAGCTATGTAAGCTGCTCCATCCTTAAGGCCGGTGCTTCGCGTTACTGTGCACTCGCGTGCAACGTGATGCTCACTGCCGCTTGTACCAGTTTACTTACCTTTGAAACCAGGCGTTCTCCTGCACACTCGCCTCCAGGAAACCGGTGCTTCATCGCTTCATCTGCAGGCTCATCTCCTGACATCCAGTGATCTTGATCCCGCCGCTGCAGCACTGCACTCCGCATCCACGAACTCGGACCCTGTGAAGAAGAAGAAAGACAAGGTTAGAACATCTGTCCTAGGGCTGCGCCGCATTTGAATCCCGCGCGCCCCCTAGTTAACAACTTACCAGCTACTGTACCTCTGCAGCTTCGTTCCTC
Organism: Ambystoma mexicanum; assembly: GCF_040938575.1. Lineage (NCBI taxonomy): Eukaryota > Metazoa > Chordata > Amphibia > Caudata > Ambystomatidae > Ambystoma > Ambystoma mexicanum. The sequence continues at coordinate 59,833,505 of NC_090938.1, forward strand.
ATTTCCTCCGGCTGTCGCATCGAGCTCTGCAGCTTCTGCCGGGCCGGCAACTTCACCTTCAAGGGAAGAAAGCAAAAGAGCAAACATCAAAAGTGGAAGGGACAGCAATCCAAGACAACAAAAACAGAAGAGGAAACAAAGGCAAACCAGAACACTTACCAGAAGTATAGTGGCTTAGTCGCAGCAGGACTCGACTACCACATGCAAGGGACCAGTGAAGGAACTCGGTCCAGATCATAGAAGCGCCCCTGCCAGAAGCAGCAGGACGGAGTGCTAAACAAAACTAATCAACAGGTGAGCTTTCCTCCAGGGACAGCGCATCCCACTGGTACCACGCTTTGGGATTAGGAGTTTGGAAGGGGATCAGGTGCACAAGCTGGCATACTCACGCTTCCTATTCTCCACGCAGGAGCAGTCCCGAGCAGCATCATCTATTACCACCAGTCGCCACATAAGCGCAGAGGGCGAAGGCGGACCTGAGCGACCTCAGCCCCCGGTGGGCTGCAACCGTGCCCCAACGCCTCCGCAGAGACCAGGTGAGCGTAACATTGATACTTGCTGCCACTGGAAGCCAATGAAGAGATTTAAGAGCTGGAGAGATACGATATCTAGGCTTGAGGCCAAGGACCAGTCTTCCAGTCCTATTCTGGATTAGTTGTAGAGGACAGAGAGCAGAGGCAGGAAGATTTAGAAAGAGGCTGTTGCAATAGTCCAGCCTTGAGAGGACCAGAGCTCTAGAAACAGTGAGTTTCTGGGGGAAAATGAGTTAGTGAAGAATACCTCTGAGGAGGTGCAGTTGATTAGTTTAAATACTTAGAGACATCAGAGATGTGATGGGAGAAGAGGGTGGAGTCGAAGATGACCCCAAGGTTCCTAGCCTCACAGGAGTAGGAAGAGGACCCGGAGTGGGTGGCCAGAGTGAGAGAGGAGAGCTAGTGTTCCAATGAGGATGATCTCTGTCTTACTGGCATTAAGGCAGAGATCATTGGTGGCACACCACTCCTGAATAGCAGACAGACGGTCAGGAATGAGAGAGGAGTAGAGGCGGCCGAGGGGACCCTGAAGGAGAGTTGGGTGTCATCCGCATAGCTCTGAAAGTTGAAGCATAGAGCAGCTATGTGGTGGGCAAGAGGTGCCAGGTATTGGTTGAACAGCCAGGGAGAGAGGTTAGCCCACTGGGGAACACTAAAGGAAGAAAGAGAGATAGAAGAGAGGAAAGACCCCAGCTAGACCTGGCTGGGTCAGTGAGAAAGGTCAGCCAGGCCAGGACCTTATCAGTGATACCCAGGTTGCCAAAGAGGCGTTTGAGCAGGATGCCATGGTTGACCGTATGTTGTTCCTCAACCACCGTATTTCGTTCCTCAACAACCGTGTTGCTCGGGAACAATTTATTATGCAAGTCAACTGATTTCTTTTTTGTCAAATCAAGCATAGGAGTGAGTAGGTTGCTGTGCACAGGAGGCTTCACAAGCAAACTTGAAAACACACACAATATCCAGCAAAATACTTAGGACTTACTAAGCTTTATGCCTACACATAGGACATGAACCCAGCATTTTACTCAACCCGTAGGTTTCTAGTCCACAGAGAAATTGGTGTGCACAGCTAAATCTGCTGTAGGCAGCCCAGGTTGTATTTAGGAAAGACTGAAAACTGTGATCTAAGATGTTGAGACTGTTTTTTCCAGTCTATAATATTTGGTATTGTCTTTATTTAGGGCAGCAGGTAGGTGTGGCCTACTTAAGGCATCTGCTATCTAAGTGTAAAACCAGTGCTCTTTTCTTGATTAGTGAAGCGTGAGCTTGCCAAATCACTTCACATTGTCTCAGGAGGATAGCTCTGGAGCAACGTGCTTGCCTTGGAAGCAAGACGACACGAAGCACCACATGTTCAATCCCCAGGTCTGCGCTTAGAATCTTCTGGGTATTAAGCGCGTTATAAATAACATGACATTTATCATATCTCATTTCACTTTACTCTTAGGGCCTCATTACACGGTATGCGGTAACCATGGCGCTATTAGCGCCATGGTCGCCGCCGGTATTTTACCGTGTCCGCCTTGGTGGATGGCGGAATTACCAGCCTACTCCAAGGTGAGCGGGGCCGGTAATTCCCCATTCACCAAGGCGCTTCCCCATTCCCATTTTTGCCCCCATAGGGCTCAATGCGAATGGGGAAGGAGGTAATTACGGTACCGCAAATTGCAGTACCGTAATTAGCACCAAGGTCCCTTTGCGGGCCCGTTCCTTAACGGCTGGTAAAACCAGCCATTGAGGTCGGGTCCGGCAAAGGGACCTCGTAGTAAGGCGGTAAGGGTTTACCGGTACCAGTGCCCTTACCGGTGCCGGTAAACCCTTACCGCATACCGTGTAATGAGGCCCTTAGTCTTTCTTGAGGTTTTACCACTTTCTTATTTGAAGCGTGTGTGTTTGACAGTCTGTCCATTGTGCATTTAGAATGGTTATGTGGGCTATGTTTGTCTGCAGCTTGCTGTATTTTGTTGAAATTAGCCATTTAGATGCACCTGTTTCGTTTTTTTCCTAGTGATCGTTTGATTGAGTCTTTCCTTTTTGTAATAGGACATGTGCTGAAGAACTCTTTCAAATAGTTAGATGCTGCTGGTAAGAGGTGAAATCTAAAGAAAGCAGTGCAGCAGATTTACACATGAAATGCATGAGGTTGAACTAAAAGAAACACTGTAAAGCTTAAACAGCTGCTTTATGTTTGTTAAATGTTAATTTTGTGTAATACCATATGGCTTGCCTTCATTTTATACTATGAAGTTGTTAAGAAGCCCCCATGTCTGTTTCTGTGCATTTTGGGATGTTCAAGGTGGCTGCCTACCCTCCTAAGCTAGAGGATTATGGGCCTGGAGAAGTTATATGGTAGATCCTGAGCTCCTCCTCACTTAGCCCCATTGATGAGACTGGGGACATGGTAGGTGGTGGGTAAGAAAGACATTAGCCCTTTGTTTATCTATTTGTAGAGCGTAACCTTCGCCGCAGGGGCATCTTGGTGCTACTCAGCCGAACTGTGGGACAGAGAGCTTTTAGAAAAAATGAGTTTTCAACGCTTGCGCGAAAAAGAAAGTGATTAGGCAAATTGCAAAGCTTAAAGGGCAGAGAATTCCACAGCAAGGAGGCTGCAACTGAGAAAGCCCAGCCACCAATTCGGCAAAGTCTGTACCTAGGGACTAGTAGCAGACAGGCATCAGCAGTGCGAAGTGCACAGCCTGGTACATAAGGGTGGAATTTCTCCTGGAGATATTCCGCCCCCTGGCATAATAGGCACGGTGTACCAAGCCGCACAGCTTTGAATTTGGTACGCTGAGCAACCGGCAGCCAGTGAAGATGGCGAAGCACGGATGAAATATGAGTGTAATGGGAGTAAGATGTGGCAAGATGGGCTGTAGAGTTCTGACGGACCTGGAGTCGTTGGAAAAGATAGGCAGGTTGTGCCAACAAAAAGAATTCCAGTAATCAACCGAAGAGATTATCAGTGCACATGTCACAGGGGCTTGAAACTCAGCTGCAATAAAGGGAAAGACCATACGAAGATGTTTCAGCTGGAAATAGCCCCATTGGCACACAGCCCCAATCTGAGGCACCATAGACAGGGACACAGATAATTTCACACCAAGATCTTTAACCGTGGTGGAGGGAGTAGGCAGAGGGCCAAAGGAGGAAGGCCAAAAGGCAGCAGTCCAGAAGGAAGAAGCAGAAGGAGGGCCCACCACCAGTACCTCAGGCAGAAGGTGCGCCAACCACCAGCACCTGTTACGCTCACCTGGCTCCCACAGGGGCGTCGGTCGGACCCGGATAGCTGCGGTCTCCACCCACGTGATACGTAGTGCAGCGATGACTGACTGGATCTGCCCTCCTAATCTTGTCTGCTTAACCCGTAGAAATATTCTCCTGCAAGTGGAGGGATGGATTTAGCCACTTGTGGATTCAAGTGATGGCACCCCCACAGTCCTCCCCAACTAATCACCTCCGAAATGCCCTCACAGCAATCTCACCTTATATTCTTGAAAGATGATCTCTCCATCCTGCGTGGATTTGCAGGGGCACGTCGATTCCAGTTACTTCACTGGTTTGAAGGCTCGGGAGAGTTCTGGAGAGTATTGACTCTGAGGTTCCTGGTGAGGACCAGTAAGTATTAGAGTTCAATATGTCTGATGTTCACTCTTGTTCCCCCCTTCCTTTCTTGTCTTGCAGCTGGCTCGTGAAAAGATGCTCTTGTGGCAGCTGGTGGCGCTCAGGTAAGAGTCTGTGTCACCCGTTGCTGTCTGGTAAATGTTGCACGAGGAAAACGTGTTGCTTTGTCTCTCTTTACAGATGCGGCACGTGAAAATATGGAGAGTCACAAAAGGATGCCTCCGGTGGTAAATCAGGTAAGTCTATGGTGGTAAGAATTATATTTGTTGGTTCCCTCGGCTCGCCTTGTGGTTTTCTTTTGTCTCCTAGATGCCGAAGTTTGGCGAAGAAATGATGGAGGCAGCGCCGACCCGAAGGATGCTGTGAAGACTGGTGAGTATGGCGCGGCGCTGCAGCTGGAGGTGCGGCACGTGCAGAAATGATGTTCTTTACAGGTCCGGAGATGAGATGGATCCAGAATCAGGTGTGGAATAGAAATAAGTTGTTTTCTAACCTTGTCCCTTTCTTTCCTCTTTGTTTTAGGAGCTCCGGATTCGAGGCGGGCGTGGCAGAAGACTGGATGCAGGCTGCAGGCACGGTGAGTGTTACGCTGCTGGATGCAGAATAACGCGAAGCGTGTGTTGCTGGTCGGGTGTGGTTTAAATAGCCTCAAAAGTAGCCCCAGGTAAGAAGTCCCTACAACCACACCGAGTAAACAATAGTCCCTGTAGAAAAATAGTCCCTTTCAGGCTTCATGTTGGATTGGAGTCATTTGCAGCATGGTCTGCCTGAGGTAAGTAATGACTATGAGCCTGGCTCCTTAGGCGCCAGGACTGATTCCTACTATGAGCCTGGCGACTAAGGCGCCAGGACTGAATCCAGATAGCCCCTAGCCGGGGCTGCTGAGGTTTTACTAAATGTCTAGATGCCTGCTCCCGGGGCTGATGGGCTTGGTCCGGATGCCTGGGGGTAGGCATCATGACAGCACCTCAGTCTTCTCACCATTCAGCTTGAGCCAATTAGAGCCCATCCATTCTGCCATGGTCTCAAGGCAGGCCCTAAACCTGGTCACAGACTCATCAACTATGAGATCAAGGCAGACCAGGATCTGGGTATTCAACTGAATAAGAATAGCAAACACAGCCGTGGGAGAGAATGAGCTTGGTCAGAGGCTGAACGTAGATGTTAAACGGTGTTAGTGTGATGACAGACCCTTGGGGGACACCACATTTGAGAGAGAATTACCCCAAGAGAGGAAAGGAGGAAGAGATAAAGTTTGCTGACGGTCAGAAAGAAAAGGGGAGAACCATGCCAAAACTGTCCCAGCAATGCAGGCTGCAGCCAAGCAACCCAATAGGATAGCATGATCGATGGTGTCAAATGCGGCAGAGAGATCAAGTAGAACCAATGCTCCCACATCGCCCTGATCATGCACCCTGGCTAGATTGTCCTGTACCGAAACCAGCACGCTTTCGGACATCCCAGCCTGGTCGAAAGCCCGACTGTGAAAGATGAAAAAAGTGGCATATTCCAAGAAAGAGCAAAGAAGAGGGCAAACCATTGATTTCAGAACCTTCTTCATAAAAGGAAGGAGAGCACTGGGATGAAAATTACATAAAATCGAAGGATCCAAAGAAGATTTTTTCAAAAGTGGAATCACTGTATCGTGTACCATTACTCCCTTTCTGGGCAAACTCCTGGAAAAGTTGGCCATCTCTCAGTTTAACCTTCATTCCAATTCTGTTGGCTGTCTCCATGACCACCAGTCTGGCTTCAGAGCTGGCATAAGCACAGGAACTGCTCTCCTAAACATCTGTGAAGATCTGCTCTCCAACCTTGACTCTTTCTGTCCTCATCCTCCTCGATCTCTCTTCTGCTTTCGACACGGTCAACCATACCATCCTGCTCAACCGTTTCCGTGAAAACCTGGGTATCACTGATCAGGCTGTGGCCTGGCTGACCTCTTTCCTCTCAGATCGACCCTTCCAGGTCCAACTTGGGTCCTTCCTTTCATCTATCTTCCTCTATACCTGTGGTGTTCCCCAGGGGTCTAACCTCTCGCCCTGGCTTTTCAACCAATACCTGGCAACTCTCGCCCACTGCATTGCCATTTTCTGTTCAAATCTCCCATGCTACGCTGACGACACTTAACTCATTTTCAGGCTGCCCTCTGCCACCTCCTCTCCCTCTCTCATCTCTGATTGCCTAACTGCCATTCAAGATTGGTGTGCCACCAATGATCTTTGTCTGAATGCCAGCAAGATGGAGATCCTCCTCGTCGGCACACCTTCACCATCCTCTTCCCTCACTCTCTGGCCGGCCTCCCTTGGCCCTCCTCCTACCCCCACCTGCGAGGCCAAGAACCTCGGGGTCATCTTTGACTCCACCCTTTCCTTCTCCGCCCACATCTCTGAGGTCTCTAAAAAGTCAAATTTCCTACTGCACCTCCTCAGGATGATGGATGAGTGTAGGGAGTGGATGAGTGTAGGGAGTGGATGAGTGTAGGGAGTGGATGAGTGTAGGGAGTGGATGAGTCTAGGGAGTGGATGAGTGTATGGAACGGATGAGTGTATGGAGCAGATGAGTGTATGGAGCGGACGAGTGTTTGGAACGGACAGTGGAATGGAACTCATGGGTGTATGGAGCGGATGAGTGCATGGAGCGGAGGAGTGCATGGAGCGGAGGAGTGCATGGAGCAGATGAGTGCGGTGTATGGAGCGGATGGGTGTATGGAGCGGATGGGTGTATAAGCGGATGGATGCATGAAACGGATGGGTGTATGGAGCGGTTAGGTGTATGCAGCCAGCAGATCGGTGTATGGAGAGATTAGATGTATGCAGTCAGCAGATCGGTGTATGGATAGGTTAGGTGTATGAAGCTGAGGGGAGTATGGAGCGGATAGGCGTATGGAACGGATGAATATATGAAGTGGATGTATACTCAGAGTAAATGAAGGTATAGGACAGATGAGTGTAGAGATGAATATATAGAACAAGATATTACTGCTGGATGCGTGAGTGATTAAAACGGATGAGTGCAGAGAGGATGAGTGCGTGGAACGGTTAAGTGCGTGGAGCGGGTGAGTCCATAGAAGGGGTGAGTGCATAGAGGGGGTGAGTGCGTAAAGGGGATAAGTGCGTAAAACAGGTAAATGCATAACACGCGTGAGGGCATAAAGCGGATGAGTACCCGGAGCGATCAAGTGCCCAGAGTGAACTGACGAGTCGCGTAGAGCCAACGAGCACGTAGAACGAACGAGCATTGACGTATCCAGTACTGATGAGTGCGTAGAATGGGTGAGTACGTTGAGCTACTGAATGCGTAGAGCATGACGCAGTCAGGAGTGCATGCCTGGGGCAGTCAAAGTGCATGCGTGAGGCAGACAAGAGGGCATGCGTGGTGCGGACAAGTGGACAGTTGTGTGGCAGACAAGAGCGCATGCGCGGAGCAGACTAGACCGTGCAGGGCGGACCAGAGTGTATTTGGACCTGGCTGGGGTGCATAGAATGGATAGCTGTCCACGGTACGGACTGGAACGCATAAATATTGCGCGACGTATATAGTATGGTTTAGAATGCAAAGAACGTTTGAAAGAGCATATAACTCATCATATCACTCCACCATCCTTACTCTCTCCTTACATCACCACTCAACTAGAACACAGAGATACTATCCACAGCTCACCCCACATCATTATAAGTTGACACTGCTGGTCTCACACCCCCCAGCCAGGCGTTCTCCTCAGGCCTAACGCAGCCGCAGCCGTTCTGGATAAAAACTGCCTGAACTAACACATTCTCCTGACCGCTCAACCACCACACCTACCGCTAAGAAGCAGCTATTACACGGATATCGCACAAGCTGCACACATACCCGGTGCTCACATGCACCTTTTGACTCTCTCTACGCTCTCTACTGATTTGAACTTGAGTTCCCAAGGGCGTTCAACCTACCAGCGCCTCCAGACCATACCAATGGTATATAAGGTGCTATATAAATGCAAAATAACATAACATAACCTCCTCAGAGGTACTCTGCCTTTCCTCTCCTTCCCCCAGAAGCTCATGGTATCCCAAGCTCTGGTTCTCTCTAGCTTGGACTATTGTAACAGCCTCTTTCTAAATCTACCTGCCTCTACTCTCCGCCCTCTGCAACTAATCCAGAACAGGATTGCAAGACTTGTCCTTGGCCTCAAGCCCTGGGATCGTATGTTTCCAGCTCTGAAATCTCTCCGTTGGCTCCCAGTGGATGCAAGGATTAAATTCAAAACTCTGCATTGTCCACAAGGCTTTCTGGGGCCTGGGTCCAAAATACCTTCAGCTATCCCTCTGCAAATACCTCCCCTCTCGAGCTCTTTGCTCCTCTACCTCCAACTCCCTCAGGGTCAGTCGTTTTTCCTCACAATATCCTTCTTAACAGAACATTTAACGTACGAAGGCCTGCCACATGAACTGTGCCCATCATTGAGCACTACATCCTCAAGTGCTTCCTTGACATCAAATGGTGCTCAGGAGTTAGGGTTAAAGACAGGCTCAAAAAGGGCAGGTGTCTTGAGAAGGAGCAATAAAGGTTCCTTGCCTATTTTGTATTTGACATATTGGAAAGATTCAGGCTTGGTTTATTGATGAGATCACAAAGATCAGTCTCTGAGAGGAGCTTGAAAGACCCTCATCTAGAAAGAGTTGAAAAAATGGCATGATGCTACTTTGTCATTAGTATAATCTATGGACTGTGACCCCACATTCTTGAAGAGGCCGCGACCTGTGTGTTGTTCGTGAAGCATCAATCAAGCAGAGCACACTTTTAAGTGCCTCCCTCGAAGTGAAAATGCTCACTCGCTGTTAAAGCTAAACACTTGTATCAGGCCATGGTTGAACTCTTGAACTTGCAAGTTGTAGCCCTTTTCATACAGGATAACATTTATGATGCATTCTGCAATGTTTCTTTACTTTTTTAATCGAATATCTGTGAGTGGTTTTAAATTACAATATGTTAAAATATATTTGTTTTAATGATTGTGGTGTTATGATCATTGTTTTTATTTTCAGTTATTTATATGGTAAAACCTTTCTTTAATGGTATTTTTACATCCGAAATAAAGCTTATTTTGACTATAGCATTGAAAAGCACCTGAAATGCTGAGGTGTGGATTCTTGAGATTATGGCGGTAGGAACGTGAGAACAAATTAACACCAACCTAGGAGACTAACATGTTTTTGGAAACAAAAAAAAAAACCTCCAATAATTGCACTCTTAATAAATATGTAACTTTGCAAGCAGCATTATTTTATTTGCTCTGAAATTATTAAATAAACAATTGCATTTTAGGATGAAGGAACCAAGAACTTGAGTGGTATATCTGGTCACTCGCTGTCATTTGAGTTTGGTGAAGAGGTGATGGAGGATCTGATGATGCTGTTGGAGATAATGATGATCATGAAGAAGGAAATGTAAATATGACAAAGTTGGGTTATAATAAATATTTTCTAGACTATCAAATCATTTGCCTTCACCAGGGTGACCAGATCCATTCACAGCCCAAGTCAAAAACAGCTGTTAAACAGTGCTTGACTGCCGTAACCTGCCCATGATCACTCTCTTAACGAGAAGCCCTGTTAGGATATGAGGATTCCAGCTTCCTCAATGTAGAAGTGGGAACTCTGAGCCGTTCTTCCTCCTCTCAACCCGGTGGGACTAGCTGGGTTGGAATCCTGTAAAACCCATCTGCTCCCAGAAGAAAATGTAAAGCTTGCCCCATGTGGCAAGATGTGGAGATGGGCGCATCAAGCAATTGAGGGGGGTGACTGGTAGCCAGAGGTCAATGGTTGTAAACAGACAGCCTACAATCAAGTGACATTCATATAGCATTCCTGGAACTCGGAGAAACCCCAGGCTTACCTGGCCTGAATGCAGGACTTATGCAGTTTTCTACCAGACAACTTCAGCGTATGCTGTCAGTTCACCTATATCTCCAACTCCAAAATCTTCCTTCCGGCCAGGAACCTTTTCTCCTCACTGGAATCACTGTTGCTTAATGTAAGGCACAGACCTATAACTTTCCAAACTATTTCTAACCTCCTTGCCAGCTCGTGTTTGCTTCTTTATAACCTCAAGCAGATGCCAGTTGTGTTTACATTTACACTGCTGAATTGAATTCTATCTCAAAAGTTCATGGAAGGCGATGTCCCCCGTCCTTTCCTTCACATGCATCAGAAAGTAAAACGTGCCGGGGGAAGGCAGTTGAGGCTGGGCAATGATGGCTAAGTGAACAAAATGCAAAATGGATATGAGCTGGAAAACCTAGTGGAGACTGAAAATAGGTGCAAAGTGGGCACGATGTAAACTGACAATCAAGTGCTAAATTGGCATGCTGGAAATCTGCCATGTGCCAACTGGGCATACGTGTAACTAGCAATCATCTACTTCATGAGCATAAAGTAATTTTATTTCAAATTAATTGTGTCCTCCTATGTATTCCTCATCTTTGATATACGTATCGTCAGCTTTGCTGCTTCGGAAAAACATTTTCCACACCAGAGGGCGCTGTGCTCGATGTCGTAGCCTTGATGTCCTTCGAGGGTTTCTGTAGAGTGTTGACGTCATCAGCAGTACAAATAGCTCGAGCTGCACCCGTTGGCTTCAGTTCTGTTTTTCCGAAAGCTTTGCTTCCAGTGTTGAACGGCGCGCTTCAGTTTCGTCAAGAACAACCATTAGACCCCAAAGACTGGGTTTAAAAAATGCCACTGCAGGGCGAAGATGTCTATTACCGATTCCCACCACGTCTGCCTGTCGTGCCTGGGATCCGAACACCGGTTCGATGAGTACCGGGCCTGTCAGGCCATTACAGGAAAGGTTGTAAGGGAGTGCCGGGGTAAACTGGCGGCAGGGAGAGGGCTTCGAAGGCCTCTTCGAAGAGGGATAAAAAGTCTGAGGAGTCTAGGGACTCGTCCCGGCACAAAAAGTCGAAGTTGCGATCGAGAAGTCGATCGAGACAATCTTTGCCTTCTTCGTCGAAGAAGGCGAAGAAGAGACGCCAAAGGTCTCCCTCTTCTTCTTCGTCTGATTCCTCTCCCGAGGTTATCAGGTGCCCAACCAAAAATGACTCCCCCAGAAAATGTGAGGCTTTCAAGAGTTCAATGTTGTGTATATATTCGAGAAAGTGGCCCCGAAGGAGTCACGCAAAGACCATGCCCCGGTTGATCCTTCGGATGACAGAGGGAGGTCAAAGACTACCATGGCAAAGCCGAGTGTCAAACCGGCGAGTTACTCTAGGTCAGGTGAGAAATTGCAAAGGGTATCGTCTTGAGAACATAGTCCTTCTCCGAATCTCTGAAAAAGAACAAATCAACAGTCAAGCCTATCGATGCATAAATCAAAGGCAACGCCGAGCAAAACAGCGTTAGTGTTGAAACCTTCGTCTACACCATTGTCAAAGGCGCCATTGTCGAAGCCAGCGTTGACGACAACATCATCATCAACGCCATTGTCGAAGCCAACGTCGATGCCATTAGCGCCATCAACGCCATTGTCGAAGCCAGCGTCGGCGCCTTCGACGGTCACTTCGACCATTTTGAGGCCTCTGCCCAGTCCAGAGAAGGCTTATAAACCTATACCAACGAAATACTTTTTCAAGTCTATGGCCTCAATGGTTTGCGTTATTGTATGCAAAATGTTCCTGAGGAGCTTATTGATCAGGAATCCAAGATAACTGATCTTTATGATTGCCTCCAGTCAACTAGTGGTATAGACACTTCACCAGAGCTGGAATTGGGCAGACCTGATGCAGCTGAACATGCAGATTCTGCATACAGGAATATCATGAATAGGGTCATTGAGTACATGGGCTGGAGCAGGAATTATCCTACCTATAAACAAGACGATATGATGGATATCCTGAATCAAGGCCCTCAGGAGGACCCAGTATTACCGTTTCGTGCAGCCCTCCAGAGGAAGGTCATCGCAAACTGGGACGTTCCAGAATCTGGACCTGCTGTAAATAGGAACTTTGCCAGAAAATATAGGCCTTCTGTCATTAATCCGAACTATTTGACCAAGCACCCTACACCTGAAAGCTTGGTGGTTCAGGCAGCCACATCGACCAGGCAGTCTGCTTACCCATCTATTCCCCCTGATAGGGACGACAAGAGGGTTGATGCCTGGGTTTGTAAGATCTTCTCTTCGGGCAGTATGGCCTTGAAGTTGGCTAATGTTACTTGTACCCTTTCAAGATTTACTTACACCCTGTGGGACTGTGTTAGCATGGCAGCTCAACACGGATGGAAAGGAGGCAATGGGTCAGTGTCTCCAGTCAAGACTGGACACTGCTGAGATTATCAGCACGTCCATGGCTTCTAGCACCGTACTACGCAGGTTTGCGTGGTTGAGGAAGTCGGGCTTTGCACCGAATGTGCAGGGCAGACTACTCAATATGCCCTTTGACGGCTTGAGGTTGTTCGGCAGCAAGGCGGATGAGAGTCTGGAGAAGCTGCAGACTTAAAAGGCGGCGGCTAAATCACTTAGCGCCTTCATACGTCAACCTCAACAACAACCCTATTCAGGCTCATCCTCCTGGAGGGATCGTCCTTTTTGCTTCTATTCCTCATTTGGAAGGGGAAGAGAACAGGCTGGACAAAGGGGACAAAAAAGATTCCCTCGTGGTGGACGAGGAAGGTGTGCTAGATCAGCCCCAGCAGCGGCAACTGTACCCTCAGCCGCTGCTGCAGCCGCCCCTAAGCCACTCTGAGGCCTTGGCCCACAAGACCCCGGTGGGAGGCAGAATCTCTTAGCATCTGTACAAATGACGAGGCATTACTTCAGATGCTTGGGCACTGGAAACAGTAGGCCTGGGTTACTGCCTTCCTTTTCAGAAAAGGCCTCTGGACCATCCACCGGGATACAACTCTGTGAAAATTCTGGATCCGCTCCTTGTGCAGGACATTTTAACCCTGCTACAGAAAGGTGCAATAGAACATGTACCTGTTGCGGAGAGGAACAAGGGTTGGTATTCCCCCTACTTTCTCATTCCCAAGAATGACGGAGGATTGAGACCCATCTTGGATTTAAGAAATTTGAACAAATTCCTCAGGAAGGACAAGTTCAAGATGGTAACCCTTTCTCAGATCCTTCAGGCTCTCCAACTCCAAGACCGGTTGGTATCATTGGACATTCAGGATGCTTACTTTCATGTGCCAATCCATCTCAAGCACAGAAAGTACCTGAGGTGCGCGGTTAGCGGTTCTCACTATCAATTTCGAGTTCTGCTATTCAGGGTGACCTCCGCCTGAGGGTTTTCACCAAGCTGATGGCGGTAGTGGCAGGAAGTCTTGGGAGATGGGGGATTCACGTCTACACCTACCTGGATGACTGGTTGATCAGGGCTCGTTCACCCGAGCAAGCCCAGGAACATCTCAGTATCACCTGCCGCTCCCTACACCGACTGGGCTTCTCCCTTAATTACAAGAAGTCCCATATGATACCATTCCAAAGACTCCAGTTCATCGGAGTGGTCTTGGATACTTCCGCAGGGAAAGGCTTGCCTCCCGAGGTGACAGCTCAACACATTAAGCAGATGGTAGCAAAATTCCTGAATGCTCAACATCTTCCGGCCTTAGATTTTTGGAGGTTGCTCGGTCTCATGGTATCCTGCATTTTCCTGGTACCAGAGGCCCGATTGAGAATGAGATCCCGTCAATGGGCTCTCAGACCTCAGTGGTCCCAATTTTCAGGGAATATGTCGGATCATCTGCACGTTCTGAGCACAGTTGCTCAAGACCTAATTTGGCGGGCTTGCAAGGACAACATTCTCAAGGGAGAATCCTTTTGGCAACCATGACCGGAGATACGGTAGTGACGGACGCCTCACTCACGGGTGGGGAGCCCATACCAACGAACTGGCAGTGGTCGTTGGTCTCCATCAGAGTCCAAACTACACATCAACCTTTTGGAGCTCAGGGCAATCAAACTAGCACTGAAGGCCTTTCTGCCATCTGTACAGGGAAAGAATGTCCTGATTATGACGTACAACACAGTGGCCATGTACTACCTCAACAAAAGAGGAGGTGAAGGGTCGCTACCACTGTGCAGAGACGCAATGCAGCTCTGGTTCTGGGCAATACAAGAAGGAATCTCTCTGTCGGCAGTTCACCTAGCCGGAGAGCAGAACACGGCAGCGGATGCTCTGAGCATGCAGAGCACAATCTCACACGAGTGGGAACTAGCTCATGAAGTCCTTCAAGAGATCTTCACCCTTTGGGGAACCCCTTAAGTGGATCTTTTCGTGACCAGTGTCAACTGGAGGTGCGATCAGTTCTGCTCAAGGGAACTTCCTCCAAGAGGACCTCTAGGAGACGCGTTTGTAGTGGACTGGGAATTTCCACTCCTGTACGCGTTTCCTCCAGTCCCTGTGATTCCTCACGTAATCAGGAGGTTGAGAAAGTTCAGGGAAACCATGATCCTAATTGCCCCGGATTGGGCCAGGAGGACATGTTACCCTGAACTTCTGGACATGTCCCTTTGCCTTCCAATACGTATACCACAAAGAGAGGATCTTCTCTCGCAAGAGGAAGGTCGGGTTCTCCATCTAGAGGTCAAGACACTCAGTCTTCATGCATGGTTTCTGAGAGGCTGAGCTATAAGGATTGAGACCTCCCGGAAAACATAATGGAGATTTTGCTTTCGGCCAGAAGGCCAGCAACAAAATCCTTGTACCAGTGTTGTTGGAATAAGTTCAGTAATTGGTGGAAGGATAAGAATGTGGATCCATTCCCATGTGGCACACCTATGGTGCTTTCTTTCCTGTTGCATTTAGCCAATCTGGGGCTCCAGATTGGAACGATAAAAGGATACCTGGCTCCGCTTTCCATTTTTAAGCGCCCCTCTGAAGAATTATCTTATTTCAAGATACCATTGATTGTGCAATTTGTAAAGGGTCTCATTAACGTGTACCCTCCAGTCCCATTTCATGTGCCTGTTAAGGACTTAAATTTGGTATTAACATTTCCCACATGCTTTCCATTCGAGCCCTTACATTCATGTCCTCTAAGGGTCCTTACATTAAAAACAGTCCTACTAGTGGCTCTAACAGCAGCCTGGAGGTGAGTGCGTTACTGGCCCTTTCTTGTAAGCCTACTTACACTGTTTTCCATAAGGATAAAGTCATCCTCAAAGTCAAACCATCATTCCTGCCTAAGGTAGTCTCTGATTTCCATTTGTCTCAAAAGATAACACTGCCAACTTTGTATCATCTCCCCTCATGCAGGTAAGGAGGAAGAAAGGTTTCACAGGCTAGACCCAAAAAGGGCTCTAAGCTTTCATATGTCGAGACTTACTAAATTTCGACAAGATGATGAACTCTTCATTGGGTAAACCGGCCACAAATTGGGCCTGGAAGTAACCAAACAGACTATATCCAGATGGATAATTTTAGCAATTGGAGAATTTTATAGACTGCAGGTAAAGAACCTCCAGATGGGCTAAGGGCTCATTCGACTAGGGGCATGGCAACTTCTGCGGCTCTGCAAAGGGGTGTCCCGGTAAATGATAACTGTGCAGTGGCCACCTGGTCGTCTATGCATACATTTGTAAAACATTACCGTTTGCACTCAACCTCGTCTCAAGGAGGTCTTTTTGCAAAGGCCGTTCTTCATATGGTCCATGATTAAATTAATTGGTACTCCCTCGTCCAAATTGTCACTGCTTTGTGAGTCTATCAAAGATCAGGAATACGTGGGAGGACACAATCCATTCGAAGAACAAGTTACTTACCCCTGGTAACATTCTTTCGACTGGATGTTCCTCCTGCGTATTCCTCATCGCCCCTCCCACCCTACCCCGCTGTACAATTTACATGTTTTACACACCGCGCTTTCTGAGAGCTTGTGGTCTTGGGGTATGCCTGGTCAATCCCTCGATTGATGGGAACGAAAATCAGAACTGAAGCCAACGGGTGCGGGTCGAGCTATTTGTACTGCTGATGACGTCGACACTCTACAGCGACCCTCGAGGGACATCGACGCCACGACATCGAACACAGCGCCCTCTGGTGTGGAAACATTTTTTCCGAAGCAGCAAAGCTGACGATATGTATATCAAAGATGAGGAATACGTGGGAGGAACATCCAGTCGAAAGAACATTACCATGGGTAAGTAACTTGTTCATCTGAGCACAATGTAAAATGGTGAATGGTTTATTAAGTTGGGTTGATGGAAATCGCCATGGATTTGTTAACTAGGGATATTGTGAACTGATTAAAATGTGCTAGCTAGGTTCAAGTATACATACCAAAAAATGCAGACATTAATATTAATAATAAACATATTTATTGCCTTGTACTACCATTGCCACTTTGATGATAAGTGTTTCCAGATATTCCTTTTGTCTGGGTAGAGATTCGTAAAGCTTCTGAATAATAACAGACCTCATGCTAGTGTACACCATGTTTTGGAATGCAAATGGCATATGCATTTAAACATAGCACTGGAAGGATAGGCTATAATCTTAATTCATTCTCTCCCTTTCATTTTTAGAAATCCGTTGCAAAAGCCCAGATGTGGCCAATGCTCAGAGGACCACCGGCTTCGGAGTGAATCATGGTTACAGAGACGCTATTACCTTTGAGTGCACAGGGGGCTTTCAATTGAATGGTTACAGTACCATTGAGTGTGGCGAAGATAACCAGTGGCATCCATCATTGCCAACATGCGTCCGTAGGTATTTCCAGTACATAGATCAGTTTATCTTTGTGATCGTATCTTTTACGTTGTGAGACTACAGCTTCTTGATCCTCCAATGAGGCTTAGAAAATTTCAGTTACTAATAATGCCTCAAGGCAAGTATACTTGAAACTTACATTTAAATCTTAATTCTGCGTCGTACACCTTTTTACACTTTGACTCTCAAGTCACAGTTTGGAGGGGCTGAGAATTCCAATGAGTTTAATTTTATTTTTGTGCACTAACTGTAGTTTGTCCGTGTAAATTGAGCTGCACACAATGCATAACAACATCTGTAAGAATGTTCTGTAATGTTTTATGAGAAGCATGTTAGTGTTTCACATTAGAGAGGTGATTCAGAAAGTTGCAAGTTGTATGAACAAGTGCGCACCATGTGTCCCATGTTCTGGTAAATGTAGCATGGTCCTGTACCCTGTTACTCTACCCCCCCCCCCCACTTCCTCGTTGTAGGAACCCTCTTCCCATACGAAAATATCTCCCTGTATGTAATTTCCCTGTAGTGGCATTTCCATTGTGGTATATACTGTGGATGCATGTACCCTACTTGTGACGTTTGTCCTACGGGAACCCCTTCCTGTGGTGCCGGCGCCACTGCAGTGTATTTGGCCAGTTTCTTTAGGACCAATTTGTGTTCTTCTTTCGCAACATTCTCGGCTGCCTGTCTCTTGCTTTCCTGTTTCCTCTTAAAATAATGTACTATTGTTGCTTGTATTTTCGTCTGGGCCCTTACTTTCAATACCCACTATCTTGTCCAAGGAAACCTGTACTTCTGTTGGCAGTCCTTTTATCAATCTGTGATAGAACAATGATATGCATTCGTCCCAGGACCTTCGTGTCTCTTGGATCCATAAATCCTGAACTCGCTTTATATATCCTGCTGGGTCATTGTCACCTTTCATTTTATGAGCCATCACTGTCCCCAGGTCATAGCTTTTCCCCAATTGATCAAACAGGAAAGTGTGTCCCAACAGGAGAAAATGCAAGCCCTAACAGTGGAATAAGTCACTGTGCGCTATCTGAGTATATAGTAGCTGGAAAAAGGATCACTACTGGCTAGGTGCATCTACTTACTAACTAGTCTAGTGTCCTGGTGATTGCTCTCTATCCAACGGGGGTACATCACTATGTGCTTTTAAATGACACATAATATGTCCTCATGGAAGCTCTCAAGTATATAAGAGCAGAAACACTCTGTTGGACACTCAGCGTATATATAAAGAAGAATTTCATATATCTTTTTAAATTTCTTTAGTTAACAAACTTAAAATTAAAACAGATTCTGATAAAAAAACAATTTCTGGATACAAACAATTGTTAAATAAGCAATAGCACATCAAGAAGCCTAAAGTCAGAATCAGAAGTAGAAGGAAACGGAACGAAAGGGAAATTGGAAAGGTCTAAAACAAGTACAGTTAGTATTTAGAGCCAGACATTGGGCCTCATCACGAGTTGGGCTGTAGCCCTTAAATGCGGTGGTAACGGTATTACAGCCGCATTTAAGGGCTGGCCCTATCACGAGTTGGGCCCTAAATGGGCTGTTTTACCTCCAGCCTTTCTCTGGAGGTGAAAATCCCCCGTTTTCGGCTGTATTACCGCCGGCTGTATTAGCCCGCATAATTAGCGCTGAAAATACCCCATTGAATCCAATGGACCCAATGGGGAATGAGGATTTACCGTTAACACCCAACTCGTGATCCGGCGGTAATACAGCCGGACAGGTCCGTGCTACGGCTATTACAGTCGGCGGTATTACAGCCGGGAATACAGCCCAACTCATGATGAGGCCCATTGTTTTGGCACATCAGCAAACAAATTGCAGAGCCAGAATTGCATGAGTAAAGCAATGCGCTGTGACCAAAATCCGGTCACTACTTGGTCAATCGCTCATAACGTTTAGTCCAATCAATCATATAGTTTTGAGAAATTGTCCTGATTTCTTTGTCATTCTACTGTTAAGTAGGGCTCAATGGCTTTTGAATCTACTCTGGGTCAGCTGTCCCCAGGTCATAGCTGTCTGGATACATACTTTTTAGAACCTCCCAGACATGTGCCCAACAATTGTTAAACGGAGCTCCTTCATGAGCATTGGTGCTCCACTTCACCCATTTATAGCCGGCCTGGTTCCATATTTTGTTTGCCTGTCCTCCTATGATTGCAGCGAATAAACCTTTCATATCCCCTATGGCCAGTGTCACACCCGCTGTCTTTTTTTCAAGCGCCTGTATCGATTTACTGGCTCCAGCTACGAGGGAGCGCAGTCTACATATTAGATTGTCCCGGTCCATCAGTTGCCATTGCACATAATGGGCCTCCCCCCTCGTCCTTGCTGCAGCAATGGCATTACTTGTGTCTTTGGTCCCATTCCTCCCTCTCTAGAAGCTTGTGTTAAGCTTGTGTTCACCCCATTTTTACCTTCCCTGTCCTGCTACGTAAGGAAGTGGACCAATTCCTGTCACAGCCGTTGCTGTCCTGTCCGCTCTTTCATTCCCCTTCTCCTTAGTTTGTCAGCTGTCCATTGGTCACTGTCCCCGTCACTCCATCCGTCTCCTAAGAACACTTTGTCTGAGGCTGCGTCATCCTAGCCCCCTTCGTCGTCTTTTTTTCATTTTCTCCCTTTCTTCCTCACTGTCTAATTTAATTTAAATTGTTTTCTTCCGAAAACCATTCCCCCTTATCTCCCCTGCTCTTCCTCCTCACTTACTCCTCTATCACCCGTTCCGCTTCACTAAATAACGCATCCACTTGTTGGTGCGTATTCTTTTCAATGTCTGCTAAATGTTTTCTTTCACCCCGCATGTGCATCTCCTCCTTTTGGGCTTCTTTGTCTTTTTCCCCTATTGTTTTCCCCTGATCTGTCTTTGAGGCTTCCCACCGAGGATTAGTGTACCCTGCGACTGGTCGCAAGTTGGGATATAACCCATAGGGCGTGGACGGTAAGCGCAGTCAACTCCCTCTCACTGTTTCCTCTTCCATCTTCAATTTTTCCCCTTTTGTCCCTCGTATAACTTCAAAGACCCAATATGTTTTGCCTGCTTTTTAGCTTCCAGCCTTTATATTTTGTCAATAGGTACGAGAACGTTGTCTCTATTATCTTGATTGCATGTGGGATAGGAAGTGGCCCATATAAACCATTATTTCCTTTCTTTTCGCTCCTCTACCGTGTGTACCCCCTCTACTTGGGCTCACCCTTCTCTATGTTGGCGCAAGAGTGCTCAGTGTCTATCCATGCACCACCGGCACACTCCTGCTGTTAAAATGCCAAAGTCTGCAATTTTACATGAGGTACCTCCAGGTTCTGACACGTCCATCGCAAGCCCTCACTACTAGATGACTCGAACTACCACATGCGTGTCCCTCTCTACAAAGAATTATGCATCAACTCAACTCATACCACCAATGACGCAACTATACAGTCGCCTGCACTACGCGACGCTCCTGTCTAACAGAATTGGCCACATACTTTACACCTCTCCTACTCTACCACAGGCATGCCCACACTGCGTCCACTCCATATTGGGTGGTATGCGCTAATATATACACTACTATGGCCGATCGTCCTCCCTCATCCAAGGATGCGTCCTATACACCATTAAAATCTATCCCTCCCCCTCCGTGGACATGCACCACTATGCAGCGTCCTCTTGCACGGTTCTACTCGCGTCGTAGATCCTCTTGAGTCCCCTGGGCACTGAGCCTCCAGCACAGGCTCCCACTGAGTACGGGACGGCGCTCAGGACCAGGCAGACCTTTGCGAACTTGGCGTATGCAGGCCCTCCTCTGTGATGCGCGATAGTCAGGTCAGCAGTTGTTGGACCCCGTGCCCCCAGGGATGGCGGCCTGGATACCCTCAGCGGTCCGGGGAGGACTGAGAGATCTCAAAATGGATCATAAAGAGCACGTAATCAAAAATGGAGCACACACCGTGCAAAAGAAGCAGCACTGTTTATTATAAGTGGGTAAGCACGAATCAAACAGAACAGTTGAAAGGCCAACATTTGAATGGACTACAAACAGTAGTTTTATACCAGAAAATACAATGGTCGGAAATCCATCAAACTACTTGCAATTTAGAGAGTTCACTTTTTTAGATGTTTGCCGGGTATTTCATTGGTCCATTGATTGTCACCTCCCCTGAGTTATACGTTGATTAGTCAAGCATCATTGGAGCAAACAGTTCAACAGTTTACTAACACATTACTTCCACTACTTCCAGTATTACCACATTTATTCACAACCCACCCCGGAACAACTCGTTATTAATGAAGTAACATTTGTGCTGACCGCTGGAACTTTAATACACTGCCATTGGTCAGCACTATTAAGAACGGACCACGAGACACACTGCAGCTGGTGGCAAAGGGGACAGTCTCACAAAACATGCTTGATTATGACCTTCGCAAACTCTGTGGTGAATACTGTGAAGGCTGTCCACCTCCCCAGAGCTCAGGAAATTACTGTCTAATTTGTTCTACCCGGAACGCCAAGCCGTCCAGTGTTCCTTTACGACAGCCACCTGCCAAAGGGCATCGGCGGTCATGTGACTGGCACACTGGTACAGAGCCATTTCCCCACTGCCTTGTACAGTGGCAAGTTTGGCTGACGCCCCGTAGTTACATCACTCCGCTGTAGCTAGTTTCGGTTGTTTGTGATAAGCAGTGTGAGCCCCGCCCCCTTTTGCAGATCCCTGGCATACTGATCATGGTCTTCAGATCGAGGTTTCCCCTGCCCAGCCCACCCCGAGGGATTTCCCACCATGTGTGCTTGTGATGATGCTATTTTTGTCTTTCCCCTTCTAAGGCTAATGATAAGGTGCTCTCTTGCGCTGTATGTACGCCCAATGCATCGTTACCCTGCCGTTCCTAGTGAAGCCCTTACGGGGAATCTGTGGCTTGGAATACCTGTGTCTTTTCCTGTGTAGTTGCCTTCACTGCCCCCTTCTTTACTCTCGCAGTTGATAAATTCGCCCCCCCTAACTGGCGCTGCATTTGCATTTTTAGTACACCCTCATAACAAGTAGGGCCAGAGAGGCTTTTCATTTCCTTTTGGTGTTGTAAACAAACGTTTATACCAACCAATATGCCACCTGTGTGGTGGACTCATACTCCTGCATCCGTACAGAAGGGAACAGGAGTCCCGGGAGGACCCAAGGGATTCATTATGTCCCTTGAGCACAGTTAACTCGTCCCAGTAGGAAGTCTGAAACTGAGTTGAACTTGAAACAATGGAAGCACAAGTGTTGTAATCTTGGGGAAAGAACCATTGAATAATGAGAGACGAGGAGAATGGATACAAATACCCTGGGAAAAGTGGAAGATAATGCAACATCTTGTACAAAACTAAAATAAGCTTGAAGAGGAAGTAAGATATGGTAAAGAGCTCAGAGAGAACAGCAAATTGAACCACATATCAAGTAAAGTCCAACAAAGCACAGTAAAAGGGTACGCTGAGAACCACAGACACGAAAGGAGAACTATTAAGAGAATCCCAAGAGAAGAGAAAGCTAAATAACCCAATTAAGGAACTGAAGAGTTTGATCAAAGAAGTCACAAGAGACTATTTGCGAATTACCTGCTCTCCATACCAAAGTTAGTTTTCATATTGGTAGGGTCAGAAAGGGTAATTTTGGTCAGAAGACTTATTCCTTTTGAACATTAACGACTGACGGACGAGCACCATAGTTAATAATATAGGCAGGGAGCACCCATAGTGATAGGGAAAGATAGGCTTTATCCTTTTATGTTAATAAAATATTAGACACCAGTGAGCCTATATCCTTCTTCTGACTCCCCACAGATGCAAAACTTGACATTACCAATTATATAGGACCAATTGTGCTCTAAATCCCTTCTAGATGTGTCCTAATGTTCATTTGTGCACATTCCCAAACATATAGATTTAATGTCACATAGATATCTTTACATAGCACCAGTTGGCTACGGGAGCCAAATGTAGCTCCTGTAGCAAATGTAGTTGGTGTCAAGCAATGCTAACTCGAAGTAAAATAGCTCTCAGCAATTTCGAACCTTGAGTATTTAACATACAGGTTGTGAATCTTGCCACTTGTTTGGTAGGTGACACAGTGAAATCACTCCCAAAATACGAATGTGGTTTGCCTTTGCAGTAGCCTGACATGCTAGAACATCTCATCTGGCATTATTCTGGCTCATTTACAAGAATATTGACAGCAACGCCTCCTCACTTTAGTTTAGGAATTTCAATGTGTCAATATTCCTAGTCACCCTAGAAATTAATGGAAATGGATGAGTCCTGAAGAGCTTGGGTTAATAGCTCATCTAGCTCATTTTTGTGCATGTTTTGATGGTTCGAACAATACCACTGCTTATCTATATATTTAGAAATGAAAATGTGCTTGTTTTGTGGCGGGATTTTGACAAAGCGTTGTTCCTTATCCAATGCCACAATTTTCACCAGTCTATACCATATGTTGCATAGTTACCTGCTAGGCCCCTCCGGACATTACTGGCTGCATGACATTTGGACACTGCACCCCTTTCCCCAGATTTCAGCACCTTTACGCATGAGACGGTTGGCTGGAATCGGCAAAACATCAATGTGGTAGTAGAAGGACCGGTCCAAACACAAGGATCAAAACTCGAGGTCCAGGCCTTACGATCAGCTTCGGGATATGCTTCTGGGCACAGTTACTGAGTACAACTCAGTCAATACTGTGGTGGATGCTGACAAAGCCGTAAACTATCCAACACAATTCCTCAACTCACTCGGCCACCCCATGGGAATGCCACCACATCACCTTTCACTGAAAGTTGAGTCGGCTATCATGCTGCTTCGCAATTTCCTTCCACCTAGGCTGTGTAATGGCACAAGGCTATGCATTACAAAATTGCTGCCCAACGTAATTGAAGCGACAGTGTTCATCGGTAAGGGAAACAAAAAATGTTGTTCATAAACAAGTCTTCCAATGAACATGTACTTTAGTAATATTGAACTTTAGGTCCATAGTTGTTGGCACCGTCGGCATCATGTCACCCATCATGCTGCTCAGAAATCTCCATGTTCTCGCGTACAGGTATACATTTCAGAATTACTTTTTAAGAACAATATATTGTGTTGTGTAGTCTTTATAAGTTTTTTTTTTAAGTAATCAAACAATGTAGTGCATTTTTCTTTTCACCTTTCGTATGGAGCCTTTCCGAAAAGCGTAAAGCTACCTTAACATATTTCTAAGAAATAGTACCTATAAGGAAAAAATCTGGGCAACTGCTGGGTATATCGGCTAGTGAATATTGTTTGGGAGAAGCGCAACTGTAGTTGCATTCATTTATATCTGCATTATAACTGATACTGCACCCTAATTTGTTTGGTTGCTTTGTATTTAACTATTTGTTCCTAGCTTTAATGTTTTTATTGCATTCTCCCTGTGTTTACACTGTAAATTGTATTATGTATTTTCCTATAGGTACAGCTAAACAATAGGTTTTGGTGGAGAATGAATTGTTCCCCGGCCTGACGGCACAGAATGCTTCATTTAAGTTATTGAATACTGTTTACCTTACCTCTGTAGCGCTTTGCTGCTTTCTAACTAGGTGTGCGCTATATAAATCCCCTACATGATCATGTAAATGGTCTTACAGTATGTTAGCAAGCAAAAAGTACAAACGTTTTTGAGTTGTCCAATGCAGGGATGTGGTACTTGCCCTATGTGTTGGAGTGTGTGACAGTTCACTAGATGTCGTCACTTCTCCCAAGGGGGAGCCCTTTCCCATGAAGACAGGGGTGAGGCTGCTACATGTTAGTCCACCTGGGGGTGGTATAATGCAGAAGGACCTCATGGGGAGGGACTCCCCCCTCTGGGAATAAGGATGACCATGTAGGGCACAAGGGGGTAAGGATGACCATCAAGGGTACAGCCCTTATGAGAACATCACACCCCACATACTCTAGCCTCGCCTTCCTCTGCTAACCTCTTTGTAGACAGTAGACCTATGTTCTGTTATAAGGCAAAGTACCTCACGGTTCTTGAAAGGGTTCTTAGTGATTGTTTTGAATGCCAAAGTTTCGAATGCCAAAGTTTCGACAGAAAATGCATCGAAAAAATGCATTTTTTATTTTATTTTCTTAATGGGGGAGGTCCCCCCAACCCCTGTTTTTTTACCCCTTAAAACCCATTATAGTAAAAAAAAACTTTACCTAAAAAAAAAAATTTTTTTCGATGCATTTTTTTCCGAAACTTTGGCATTCGAAACTATATATTCGAAACAATGCTTGGATACCCTTGAAAGTACTATGATGAATCTGATGTTGTCTCACTTCTTCCCGGGAGTAACGTCTCCTCGTGTGGCCAGGGGACGGCAGCCGGTAGCCTTGATCCTGACCCTGGTGAGCGGCTATATGAGGGAGGACCACATGGGAGGAGGCGACCCTCAGCAGTATAGAATGGCATCGTCAGATGAAAACACATACCCCCTTTTCCTTTTAGGGATATCATCAAACCACTGCAGGAGTTTGTCTTGATACATTATGGTTTTTACCATCACCATCTTGTTGCCAATGCTTGGATTTGACTTTTGTGGACTCATTTGACTCATGGTGCTTCACCCATCTCAATTCTCATGCTGGAGTTCCCCTGCATCACCTACTCATGTTGGCCCTGAATCATGCTGTGCCTATCTTCACCTTGAATCCTGGCTTGCATTTGTTGTTCTCTTGCAACATTGTGTTTATTTCCAATTTCTGCAACTGTATTCACTCTCCCCACTTGCTTCTCCTCTCTTTTGCACTGTTTTACTCTCTCTCCTCTTCTCCCTTTCTTCCTTTTACTCTCTCTCCTCTCCACCATCCCCTTACTTTATTCTATGCACTTACTCTATCAGAATTGTCCTTGGACCTAATATGATAGCAACACTGTCTCCTCCCCCTCCCTCACTTGTTTTCTTCTTCCCCTTCCAGCACTATCTGAAATGTCATCAGGCCTAGTACGATACTTGCTTGCTTTGTTCCTCTCCTTCTTTCTCCTCCCCCTCTCCCTCATCTCTTGTAAATCTCCAGCTCTACTAGAAATGTCGCCAGGCCAAGTACCATAGTACATTTCACATTCTTATTGTTCAAGGCCTTGTAAGAATGTCATTGTATTTTCCCTTGTTCCCTCCCTTGCCTTAAGGGCTTTGAAACACATTGTGTATAGGCGCTATACAAATAAACTATCAATCAATCAATCCCCTCCATGTCTAAGGCCTTTATGGCTTATTGCGCTAGCTCAGATGAGTCACCTATAAACCTTACTGATAATACCTGCCAAAGTAATATGCCCAGAACTGTTTTTCAATCCCATATATATGGGGGTATTGGAAATAGGAAGAGGACCGGTGGAATGTAGATGAATAAGACCAAGAGGCCAATGCAATGGTCTAGTCCACCTTGCCGGGAAGTTTAAATTCACCTCAGCTGACAGAGGGGAACGAGAAGGAGAAGAACAGGAATGGGAAGGAAAAGTGCCTTAGCCGGGTGACGCTGCAAGCTGGATGGTCAGCATGCTGCAACCCAACATGCCGGTTGAGTGGTGCTGGAGAAAACCCTGACGTCCTGAGGGGAAAGCAAATGACATGCGGCGTGCCGGCATGAAAGTGAGTGGCAGTGGGAACCGCAGAATGAGGCACGGCGAAGGAACAGCAACTACCGGACCGCACTCTGGGCCGACAACCTGAAAGGAGAGAGAACAGAGAACACTAAAGCATCCTGTAAGCCCGGGGAAGGAGAACAGGTTACCGGGTTGCTTGAGGGTGAAAACTGCTCCATGCTAATAACCAAAGAGACACCAAGTGTGAAGCCCTCAAAGGGTTCAAAGGGGCTTTGAAACAGACCACAAACAGGTTGCTGGTCTGTATGTAAAATAAAAGGCAACAAAGTAATTGAAAGAACAGAAAGCGAAGCGAACAAGAGTTTTCGATTTGATATTGGGCAAATATTACTTCATGGGCAAGAAGAAAGAAAGTTGCATGTAAGTCCTGACAGAAGAGTGAACCAGGCCAAATCAAGTATTTGAAAGAGACTGTTAGTCAAATGCTTGAAGAAATACATACCAGACCTGCCAGGAAAGTTTCTGATGTTTGCTAATCTGCTTAGAATCACATGCTGTGCATAGTCTGACATCCAGTGGTCACTGCAGAGTATTGCATCTTGTTTTTCGAAAGTCGAAAAGGGGACGTCTACATAGGCGTGTCTGTAACACTATCCCTATAGTGACGTGTAGTGTACCCAAAATCCCTCACGCGGTGAGGTCCCTCAGATTGTTTTTTTCCACCCAGAATACTGGTCACCTTAAGCAGAGCTCGTAAGAGACATTGCCATTGACTCGACCCTTGGTCGTTTTTGTTAATTATTGTTAACTCATATCACCTCCAGCCCTCTTTCGATGGCCATTCCACTTCCCCGCCGAGACCAGATATTCGACGGCAGTGGTTTTCGACGGATGGTGATCCCATCGGCGCTGCCGAACACCTGGCTGGCCTCGCCGGCCTACACAGTAGGGAGAGTGGGGGTCAGAGTGGACATTTCTGTTTCTTCTAGAATGCCTTTCCTTTTTATCCCCCCTTTCCTTCCGGGTCGTTATCACTGATTACGTCCTCAGCTATGGAGAGGACTCCTTTTAGATTCTGCCCACGGTGTAACGCCAAATTCCTGTGGAAGGACGAGCACAAGCCGTGCAACCGCTGCTTACCCCTCAACCCCAACGAGGCCGGTTGCACGGCCTGTAAGCTCCTTCGAACAAAAACTGTGAAGGAATGCAGGGTCAAAAGGTGGGCAGCGTATGGGATGTTGAAGGCTGATTCCTCGCCCGCGGCCGCCGCATATGACGAGAAAGATAATGATAACTCCACTTCCGTAATGGAGGTTGTTGACCCCCCAGGGGAGCGCTCTCGCTCCGTGGCATCTGTTCCCGGCCACGACAGGCACGGCTCCAGCCCTGCTTTTGGGGATGTACACCCCGGCGACGCTGACGGACATAAACAAGTCACAAAGCACACAACCGATGGCCATTCATCGAGTAAATCGAAGAAGGCCTCAGCGGCAACGGAGACGCTGACACAGCCGGCTGCCTCCACCTCCCTACGGTCGTAAGTTTTGGCAGCCCTCCCCGCAGCCGCACGTGCGCCTAGCGACTGGGCCGTCTAGTACTAGGGCCGCTACCACTAAAACAGCATCCATCGAGACGCCTTGGAAGAAGGCGTCCGTCGACGGCAAGGTTCCGGCTCCGCCGAAAACTATTCCTGACCAGCCCAAGACTGAGAAGATGGTTGTGGAAAGCTTAGCCAGGATAGTTTCCCAGGACTCTCAGAAGCGGCTGGTGAAGGAGTCACCGAAGCCCGCTCCAAAGGTCAGGGACACGCCGAAACCTAGTGAAGGTACGCTGGAACCTCCCCCTAGGTCGAAAGAGAGACCCAGAGGTACTTCCTCACCATCGGGCCCATGGCAAGGTTTCTCAGAGGGCGACGGGGGTATCTCCTCCACTTTATGGGACAGATGTCGACGCTTAGAGGCAGAGGAACAATCCTTTCCACCACTAGACCGTTCTGGGTCAGCCCACTGGACTAAGGAGAGATTTTAATCCTGTATGAACAGGCTTTATAGGTTTGTGTCCACCTCTGAACACACTACACCTAAAAGGCCAGGGGAGGTATTTCCTGAAGACCCTAGAGCCAAATTCCGTAGACTTTTCGACCCACATGAGGAAGAGATAGACACTTATGACCTCACTGAAGAGGATCCCCACTTTCAGGAAGAGGATGAATTCATAAACACTGAGGATATACAAGACCCTGTAGGGGACTTTGAAGAAGACCCTGACATGTGCGAGCCACAGACTTGGCAGTCCCCGGGGGCGTCAACGGACCCTGATGCTTTGGATCTGGCATCTCCACAGACTACGCCTGTCAGAGACCCTTCACCTGTGGACGATCAACCCACATTTAATGCCATGCTACGCAAGGCGGCAGCACACTTTCAAATCGATACGGGGGAGGCTACCCCAGTGATCGATTTTGTTGAAAGAATAATCAAAGAAAAGCCACCTGCTAGCCAAGCCATACCTCTCCTCGCCTCCATCAAGAGACGCCTCGTTCCCTCTTTATCTACACCTGCCTTAGTTAGAGGTGTGAACCCACGGATCGAAAAGCTTTTTAGCCCCTCACCCTCAGATCCCTTATATATTAGGGGTCATTCCATTCCGGATTCTCTGGTGGTGACCACCACGAGAAAGATGGCGGGGGTTCCGCTGTCCACCAGTGAGTCACCTCCCGATAAAGAGGGGAAAAAGCTCTATGCTTTAGAGAAAAGGATTACATCCTCTGCAGCTTTCGCCACACGTATTGCCAACAATACCACTCTGTTGACTAGTTACGCTGATGCACAATGCGGCCTATTGCGCGAAGGTCTACAAGAAGTCCCTGAGCCCTTTCGTACCCGCTTATTGGCCACCGTCACAGAAGGCACTGAAGTGAACCAAAGCATCATCAAGAATACTTTAGATGCTGCGGAAATGGCTGGCTGTTCCTTAGTCCAGGGCGTACTCCTTAAAAGACATTTATGGCTCTGAAACTCAGGTTTCAAGCCAGAAACACAGGCGTCCCTCATCAACAAACCCCTTGAGGATTCCAACTTGTTTGGTAAGGCGGTTGATGACGTACTGGAAACAGCTAAGAAGGAGCACGAAACATTAAAGACCCTGGACCAAATCACGAGACCCCCTAATAAGCGCGAATATGGCAATAGGCGCTTTTTTCATGGCCAACGACAAACTCAACAGCAATACACCTCAGCCAGCAACTGGTCCTCCCCTCAGGGAACCAGTGGTTATAACACGCAGTATGCTCAAAGAGGACAACGTTGTGGCAAGGGAAGAGGTCCACAGGTTACTGTATCGAATTCAGCCAGTCCCCAACATTCAGACCTCCAAAGGGAAGACGTCTCACACCAGAACACCTTCTCATCCTTCTTCAGGAAGTGGAATCGCTGCTGCAAAAAGGAGCCATAGAGGTCGTGCCTCTGTCACAGGTAAAGGAGGGTATTTTTTCAGTGTACTTCCTTGTACCCAAAAAGGATCTAATCATGCGCCCTGTATTAGATCTGCGTCCAGCGAACAAATTTGTAAAACCTCTAAAGTTTTGGATGGTGACTCTGCAGGAAGTAATCCCCCTGATCACACGGGAGGATTACATGGCAACACTAGACATGAAAGATGCATACTTTCATATTTCAATTTTTCCAGCGCACAGGAAATACCTCAGGTTCATGATAGAAGGCAAACACTATCAGTTCAAAGTGCTACACTTCGGCATAGCCTCAGCGCCAAGAGTATTCACTAAAGTACTGGCAGTGGCAGCGGCACCTGCGCAGGTTGTCCATTCCGGTCTATCCTTACCTCGACGACTGGTTTATAACAGGGGATTCTTACGAAACATGCTTCTCAAATACCCAAAAGACTATAGACCTCTTGTTCCGCCTGGGCTTCCCCATCAACGAGAAGAAGTCCAGTCTAGACCCCAGCCAAGTAATTCCTAGGGCTCTAATTCGAACAAAGGACGGCCTCGTCTTCCCCTCCAATGAGAGGGTCCAAAACATGCTGTTTCAGATTCCTCAATATGTAGCCGGTCGAGAGGTGACGGTACACAAAGCCATGCGATTGCTAGGCATGATGGCGTCATGTATTTGTTTGGTCCATCGCGTGCGCCTGCGACCAATGCAAGAGTGGCTCAACAGACAGTGGTATAAGGCCAGCGGATAATGGGACGATCTAGTGGTTATCTCGCAAGCTTTGGTTCTCTCGCTGCAGTGGTGGTCGAGGGAAAACCCTGTGTTGGGGAAATCCTTCGCTACCCCCACAGTGGACGCCACTCTAACCACAGACGCATCCCTCACAGGATGGGGGGCTCACCTATACCATTAGACTGCACACAGAGTTTGGACTCCAAGTGTGGCGTCCAAACACATAAACCTACTGGAATTGTTGGCGGTCTTCAAAGCACTGAAGGCTTTCCAGACACACCTACAAGGAAAGACAGTGCTGATCCTCACAGACAGCACCACGGCCATGTACTACCTGAACAAGCAAGGGGGCACTCACTCTCCAGGATTGTTCAAGCTGTCCCAGAACATCTGGAAGTGGGCTCTCAAGCACAACATGTTCCTGTTATCTCAACATGTACCAGGGGAACTCAATCTTCTGTCAGACGGACTCAGCAGAGACTTCCCTCTGCCAGCAGAGTACGAATGGCGATTACACACAAAGACATTGTCTCCATTGTTTTCGCAGAATGGGGCTTCCCAGAGATCGACCTGTTCGCAACTCTGGAGAACACCCAATGCCAAGATTACACCTCCAGGTAACCCGAGAACCGCTCCAAGGGGAACAGCCTCTGGATAACATGGTCAGGGAAATTTGCCTAAGCTTTTCCCCCACTCCCCTTCTCAACAAGATATTGCACAAGATGCACCAGGAACCAGTTATCATGATAGTGGTGGCCCCCATGTGGGCCCGCCAACCCTGGTTCGCTCATGTGATGGAGATGTCACTGTCTTCTCCAGTGAAACTACCCTGCCCGTACAACATGTTGTCACAGCACAGGGGACGAACGCTGCACCCATGCCCACAGACCCTGAACTTGGAAGCCTGGCTCCTGAGGTCATAGAATTTGGACATTTGCAGCTCCCTCAGAGATGCATGGACATTCTCAGGGAGGCTAGGAAACCGATCACTCGTTACTGCTACTCTAGTAAGTGGAAACGGTTCGTCATCTGGTGTAACTCAAGGAGCATCAACCCCGTTGACTGCTCTCCCACACATATTGTTTTATGTTTAAAGATTAGTAAGGCAGGCGCTCTGTTACCAGTCATTAGCTTCTCCTCCAAACGCATGTTTTCATGACTCCATCAATCTTCATGGAGGCTGAGTTTCTTTGTTTTTTCAGGCGTGTCTGCATTTCTTTTTCAGGTGTGGCAAGTTAATTAGCTCTGAGGATTCTGGTACTTGTATTTTTCGTACTTGATTTTACTGGCAGGTGACTGGAAACAACTCCCTCCAAATCTTCCCCTTGATGGGGGGAGGGGGAAGCCATGGTTTGTGCTATGGAGGGAGTTGTTTCCAGTCACCTGCCAGTAAAATCAAGTGCGAAAAATACAAGTACCAGAATCCTCAGAGCTAATTAACTTGCCACACCTGAAAAAGAAATGCAGACATGCCTGAAAAAACAAAGAAACTCAGCCTCCCTGAAGAGTGATGGAGTCATGAAAACGTGCGTTTGGAGGAGAAGCCAATGACTGGTAACAGAGCGCCTGCCTTACTAATCTTTAAACATTGTTCCAGGAGTCCCGGGCAAAGGCAGTAGCAGCAGCAGGGCCATCATGCCTTACATTGGAGAGCCACAACCATGGCTTTCCCCCTCCCCCATCAAGGGGAAGATTTGTGCTATGGAGGGAGTTGTTTGGAGGAGCAGACCTGTTCACAGCAGTGTCAAGAGGAGGAAGGATCGCAGACAGCAGCTTGGAACGCTTTCGCTCAGCCACAAGGGTATCAAAACGCCAGAGAAACCAAACACCTGCCATCCCAGGAAGCCCTGCCGATGTGCGAAAACCCCAACAAGGTAAAGGGTGGCACGATGCCCAGAAAGGATGCAGGTGACTCACTAAGAGGTTGCATGCAGTTGTCCGTAGGCCCCTTTGCAACCATAACACTTGGGTGGCATGGCAAGGGCAAAACACCTACAAACCTTCTCCTCCTCCTCACCACAGTGTTGAAGTGAAGCCAGTTGCCCACTAGGGAAGGGTTGAGGACCCCAAGTACCATGAAGAGAACTTTAGAGGGCGAGTCGCTGATGACAGTGGTGCAGATACGCCCACTGACAGCCAAAGGAGGGTCAGGGACCCCTTCCTTGTGGCAGTTCTTGGCAGGGAAGTGAACCAAGTGGGCCAGCTCAAAGAAGAGGAGAAACCAGAGCCTGCAACCCAAAGTAAGACATTTATACGAGTCATCTTCCTTGTGGTAGTACTTGGCAGGGAAGGGAACCAAGTAGGCCAGATCAAAGAATAGACGACAGGGTCGTGGACCCTCCTAACACTTACAACTGGGTGATTTAGGTGTGAAGCCTAATGAATAGAAGACATGAGGAAGGTAGCCATTCTCTTGGTCACGTTGACCTGCAGTAAGGTCCAAAAAGGCCTTGGGAAGGGAGTCATTCCCCCTGGGCTACCTGAGACCGGACATCCAGAGAA
The DNA here is from genome assembly GCF_040938575.1 of Ambystoma mexicanum. Lineage (NCBI taxonomy): Eukaryota > Metazoa > Chordata > Amphibia > Caudata > Ambystomatidae > Ambystoma > Ambystoma mexicanum. The sequence continues at coordinate 59,866,615 of NC_090938.1, forward strand.
GGGAGACATTCTCCTAGCTCACCAAAAGAGTATTGTTTGGAACTTTACCATCAGGGGAATGGAGCCATTCCCCCTGACATGTGAGAAAGTATTGTTTGGAACTTTACCATCAGGGGAAGGGAGCCATTCCCCATGACAACGTGTGAGACACCAGACTGTTCTAAGATTTGGGAACTGTTTCAACAAACCTGGAACCATAACCTTGGAGAATGCAGTCATTCTCCTGGGACCAGAACAGTACTGCCTTATTCTTTAGTTTCTAGTGTGACGGACAGAAGTAAGGTTTTCTTGACACAGGACGGTGGATGCTTTTGAGTTGATAGATATCCTGACGGTCACCTTATTTCTTTAGTTGAGGCAGGGAAACCCCTCATAGGAATAGGGGTGGATAGGTTTTCTTCTTTTGTCTATTAAATACAATTCTTTAACCACAAACATGCCACCTTCGTGTTAGCCTCCTTCTTCTGCACCCTTACAGTGTTTGGTATTGATGTAAATGTATAAAGATGTTTCACTGACATGCTGCACTGCGTTCAGCAAAAAGTACAAAAAAAGGAGAGGATTAAACGTAATGGGCCTCATTACGAGTTGCCCGGTAAAACCGGGTTCATTACCGCCATGCCGGAATGAGCGTGTCCGTGCACGTATGAACACGCTAATTGCGGGTCATCACGAGTGCGCGAGCACGCGTGTTCCACCATGCCGGTAGTGGCAATACCGCCATGCCGGTAAAGGGCCTCCAAGCCCCCTATACCGGCAACGCGGGGCCCGCCCATTGCGCTACCGCCTCACACTAACCCGTAAATACCGGCACGGTAATACCGTCATGTTATTACCGTGTTCGCAAAAAACGGACCCGGAAATTACGTCATCGCGCAGGAACGGGAAAAGGGCTGGCGGCCATCTTTAAAAACACAATCCATTGCCATCCTCCATTACTACCACTACACCCGTGTTGTTCAGTGCCAAAACACAACCAGGATGTCAAAGGCCACTGGAAAAAGCTCATAAAGGAAGAGGAAGCAGCGCTTTCAGATGCAGAATTGACCATGCTAGCGGACACCCTACAACAGCATGCTGACATAATCCGAAGCACGGACCTGAAGCATGCGGCCCAAACGCGTAAAAAACGGGTGTAGCAGGAGGTTGCGCAGAGGGTAACAGCAGTGGGGTACACCCCAAGGAGTGTCCGGGATTGCAGAAAGCGCTGCGACGACCTCCGCCTCCATGTCCGTAAGATCCTTGCGGAGAACCGGAGGGCCACAATGGCGACAGGCGGTGGCACACACTCCCCTGTTAAGCTCACCACATGGGAGGAGATTGCAAGTGGATTCATCGATCCAGAATCCATAGAGGGGATCGGAGAGCAGGAGTTCGGGGCTGCTACCACAACAGAGGAAGGTGAGTGAACCATCACATCCACCAATAACAAAACATGTGACACAAGTGAGGTGGGAGTCCGATTAGGCAAGGCAATTCCTTTACCCAAGGCAACATCAACTCACCAACAGAATACTGATTGCCACCCCCTGCACCACCACATGCATGTGTGAAATATGTAAACCCAACAGAGGTGCAACATGACCCATCCATACCCATGTCCCCCCCACCTAGACAATCCATTGCCACCAGCCATGCAATCATTGCCAACATGTCCCCTCAGTACACCAAATGCCACACAACAGAAATGAAATCATGCCTGAATGTATCAAGATATTACACTGCAACAAATCACAGCTGCCATTTGGCAATCTCACTGATGACCTGCATCTCTTCTATCCCCCAGGCACCGATGAGGAAGGTGGAACCCAGGACAGGGGGTCAAGCACATCCAGTGCACGCAAGGGGACCAGAGCCACCACAACCCCCTCCTCTGAAAATGTGCCTGCGACCACTCCCAGTGTGCCACACAAGGCATCATCTCTGCAGGGTGCACCTGCTGCGATAGTGCCAGCTGTACCACCGGCCACCACGGACGTCGTGTCCACAGAGGTGGTCGAAGAGGCCGAAGAATCTTTGGGATTGCCTAGCCCAACACCCATTGGCCCCCCCTTCATCCCCTGTGGAGACAGAGAGCCTGGATGACCCATGTCTCCATGACTCTGACCTAGGAGATTCGGACATCGGCATTTTCGCAGACGACAGTGCCCAGGACGAGGGCCCCACGCAGGTGCCTGCCACCACCCAGCCTTCCACCACCCTGCCTTCCACCACCCCACCAGCCACCAGTACACCTGCGACAGAAACCACCTTTGAGGTCCGTCTTGCAAGGGTGGAGGCCCGCCAAGACAAGATGCTGCACATTATGATGCAACAGATCGTTGCCGGTAATGAGGCCATGAAGGCCATAGCCACGGCCATTGCTGCAAATACAGCTGCCGTGGAGGCGTCCACGTCTGCATTCAGGCAGTGCATGGGGTCACTGACCGAGGCCCTACTAGCCAACATCAGGCAAGTGCAGCAGCCACACTATGGGTCTGCAAGGGGATTGACAATTGACACATCCACCACGTCAACACCTTCCACCTCTGTTCAATCTAGCCCTGTGCGCTTAACGCGCAGGAGGGCACGGTGCATGGCCATGGAATCCCCAGACCCTAAAGTCGCCAAAAAGTGACTTTCTGAAAATTGGAAAAAATGTGAGGAGTAACATTGGTGAAGGCAACACTGTTTGTTGCGCACATGGGGACATTTGGGATCTGTGGGGTGGGTGAGGGAGTTTGTTTTGGGATTGTGGGAGGGGGGAGTGGGAACAGTTTTGCACTTTCATATAATACACAAGTTTTCTGGAGAACAATACCTGGCTGGACATTGTAATTTTTGGTGTGCATCCATTTAATGTGTTACGGTGTTCAGTGTCCAAACTACAACATTCCCTTTGTGCATGTTCACATTGGCCCAGTGTCTGACTGACAAAAGTCATTCATGGTCCCTGTGTCTTAAAAGTATTCGTCAATTAGTGCTTGGCGTACAGCATGGCCGTCCCGTGCATCACGTACTGGCAGGGGGGCTCCTTCGCCTCCATCTCCATCCCCTTCATCCTCACCCGGGCCATGCATGTCAATGTCAGGTGGCAGTGGTACATTCCTTCGGACGCACATTTTGTGCAGCATGACACAGGCCATGGTGATCTTTGCCACCTTCTCAGGCCTATACAGGAGTGCCCCACCAGACCTGCTTAGGCAGCGGAACCGCGGCTTCAACAGGCCAAAGGTCTGCTCAATCACAACACGGGTTCGAGTGTGCACACGATTGTACTCCTCTTCATGGCTGTTCTGCGGGTACCGCACAGGGGTAAGTAGCCACGGCCTCAAGGGATATCCTCCATCACCTGCAAGCAGATACAAATAGGTGTGTGTCACTCTGAACTGACACCTTCAGGGAGCACGGTCATGGCAGCAGCTATTAGGTGTGAGCATGCACATGTCCCTGTACGTGTACCAAATAGTCACCTATATGGAATGTATACTGTAAAGAGGTGTGGAACACTGGATGGGGTTGAATAGATGATGCAGGGTGTAAGCATGCATGCTGAGGCAGATGTGCTGTGGCAGTGCGACAATGTTTAGCCTCCAAATCATGCAGTATACTGTTTGCTATGCATGGTCACACTGGCCGCATTGGCACAGTTGCCATCCTATTCAGTCATGCATTGCTTGCCATCACCATGGTGGCCTGGTTGTGCCTCTTACTTGTTGTCACCCATTTGCATCATTTGTGATATGTGGCCCAGTGATGTGTCATTTTCAGTTTGGCTGTGTCAGGTGAGGAGTGTTTAGCTCTGCATTCATTCTACACTCACTGGCTATTGCCACCCAGGTGTACTATCCCCCCCTCCTTTCCCACCCAGGTGTACTATTCCCCCCCTTTCCCACCCAGGTGTACTATTCCCCCCCCTTTCCCACCCAGGTGTACTATCCCCCCCCCTTCTGCATCCGCACACATGAGTACCCCACAGCATGGCCATGGGCCTCTTGTGCAACTCACCGAGCAGCCAGGCACGTGGTCCAGCATGTCGCTCCATGTGACGGGGTAGCGTGGAGTTGCGCAGTACCATGGCATCATGTGTGGATCCAGGAAATCGGGCGCAGCAATGAGTGATGATCTTGCTGGAGTCACATACCATTTGCACATTGATTGAGTGGTATTGCTTGCGATTGCGGTACACCGCCTCTGTGGCATGGGGGACTACCAATTCCACATGGGTGCAGTCGATGGCACCGACACAATTGGGCATGCCTGCCAGTGCATGGAAGCCTACTTTGGTTTCGGCTATCTCCTGGGCAGTCCGTGGTAGGGATATGTGGGTGCTTGCGTGCTTCAGGAGGGCATCCAGCACTTGGTTCAGCATGCGTGAGAATAGTGGTTGTGAAATGCCATGCAGCTGGCCCACTGTGTGTTGGTAGGTGCCTGTGGCCAGGAAGTGTAGCACAGACACCACCTTCAGTAGTGGGGGGATGGCAGTGCGTATTTGTATGTGACTGGCAATGTCGTTCTGTATCATGTCCACTATGGTGGTGATGGTGTCACGGTCCAACCGGTACAGGGTGTGGATCTGCTCAGGGGTTAGGTTGAATGGGATGGGTCTGGTGCGAGGGATTGGTGGCTGCCTACGAGGCGCTGGTGGCTGCGCTGGTGGTAATTGCTGGGCCTGTCTTACCCTCCTTCTCCTCCGGCGTCTCCTCTGTGCTGCCTGTTTTTGCTGCTGTTGTTGTTGTTATTGTTGCTGTAGTTGTAGCAGTATAGGCATGTCCTCCTGTACCATGATTGCAAATGCTAGTGGTAGCATTTTGGTGTAGGAAGGGGTGTGGTGTGTGGGTGTGCTCCTTTTGTACTGGCCCACTCTGCATTGCCTACACCTGTGGGGGGGGGGGGGTTGTGGTGTGTGGGTGTGCTCCTTTTGTACTGGCCCACTCTGCATTGCCTACACCTGTGGGGGGGGGGTTGTGGTGTGTGGGTGTGCTTGTATCTTGGTTGCTGTTTGCGGGTGGTCCGCGATGCCTGTTTTTCCGGCATCATGCAGCCCGTTGTTACCGTGTTCGCGATGCCGGTATTTGCATGTTTGCGTGGGTTGTGATTACCCCCTATCACCGGCATGCCGGTATTTACTACCTGAAGAGGCGCGTATACGCGCCTATGCCGCTATTAGCGGCACCGTAAATAACGGTGCCGTTCATACCGGGTTTGCGGGTCAGAATGCTACGGAACGTTAAATGATGCCGGTATTTACATACCGGCATCATTTTTCCCTTACCGGCATGACTCGTAATGAGGCCCAATGTGTCTTAACTAAAGATGGGAAAGCAGCAAGCATGGCATTTGAGTGTAAGGAATGAGGGAGATAATTTGTGTGCAAGAATAGAAAAAGAGTGAACATAAGATTGAGCACTTGGGGACGGGCAACAGCAAAAATGGTGATGAAAAGATGAGCAAAGGGATGGCTTTTGGGAAGAAACAAGAGAAGATGAATAAGAAGGAGCTGGCCAAAAAACACATTTACAACCAATAAAAAGATGGCGAAATCGAAGTGGAGAAGAAAAGGAAACCAATGAAGAGCCGTGAGAGAAGGAGAAACGGGGAGATTAAAGACTTCATGTACAGAAGTAAAGATGGAGTGTACGGTGGGAAGGGGATTCCCTGCATTAGGGAAAAGCAGCAATCAAGGTAGAAATAAGTGTATATATGATATCAATAATGCTATATTATCAGCTATGTCTATAATTGATCAGGCAAAGGGACAATTTTCACCAGATGTTTGGATCATCTTATTTTATACCTGATTGTCTTAAGAAAATACTTAGATATGTATGCACGTATACCACTGTAAAGTTTCATTGTGTATGTTCGGCCCTCCCACTGATCATTCAGTGTTGTAGCTTATCAATGGATGTTTGCATTTTTGTTGTTTTTGCTGAGGAGGCGTCACTATGATTGCATGAGCTGTAGCAGGCTGAATGCTTCTACGTCCGACGTTTTGTTCATTACACTGAAACACTTGACTTGTCCACCCTCAGCCGTGACGTGTGGGGATCCTCCGGAAGTTGTTGATGGAAAACACAGCAGCACAGGCACATATAAGCCTGGAGATTATGTAGTTTACAGCTGTAATTCTGGATTTGCATTCTCTGGATCAGACTCCGTTCGCTGTGAATCAGATGGATCCTGGAGTGGACCAACCCCAACATGTAGCAAAGGTATGAGCATTTCTGTTACACTTTTCAACTTGCGATAAAGCAAACAATACATTTCCCCTAGTCGAGGTTGTTTGTCTCTCTGTGTTAAGATTAAGCATTAAAAAATCCAGATTGCGTTTGGGCCTCGTTACAAGATTGGTGGTATTTCAGTGGTAAATCTGCCAGAATACCTCCATGCGGATTTGCCAGTTGGTCCCGTGGATTTACTCCGGGATTACAAGTGGTGGTAGATGGAATAAGGCCCCTATGTTTTGGAGTCCATACGACTCCTAGGGATTTCAGCAGAACATTCCCCACCTCACTGCTGAACCTGTAGTAACAGAATTACTGCCACGTTGCCGCTGTTTCATAGCGCACCGCTGTACTTGTAATGATGCTCCTAGTGAAGAGTGATAGGGTCCAGATTGGTTTTAGGTTGTTGGAACAGAGCAGCACAGCCAACCTCAGGTGAAAGGTTGTGGATGTCTGCGATGTGAGAACAAGTTACTTCCCATAGGTCCACCATTAGCTTTGGGAATCTCGATTGATTAATGCGTATGTGGTGAAAGGATATAGGAGTATTTTAACTTAAGCTACTTTTCAGTTTTGTTTCACGTGTGAAACGTAGGCACCACCTAGTGAAAACCAAAAATAGTGGTTTGAGTGGAAAGTGGGGAGGATGGCATTCACAGAAGGATCAGTATCTTTAGTGCTTTGGGCATTTTCCCACCCCATCTGCACTCATGCTGTGTAGGCATAGCCACCTTGGAGTGGCTTCACTGAGCGAATTTTCCATGGGCAGATCGCTCTGTTTTTCAATTAAAATGGGGAGACCCCAGCAGAGGTGGTCAATAAGCTCCTGAATGCTGGCAGTTTCAAGGAATACTGCTGCAGCCTTCTCTCCTCCCTGTCTTAATCATTGCATGAGCAACTGGTGCCAGGTGCTACCTGTTGGGACAGTTTTTCCAAAGTCCACCTAAGTAAGACTGTGTAAGACTATCCTTTGGGCAATACATAAACTCCAACTCATAGTAGAGGTCTGTGCCACGCAGTATAATGGTAACATTGCAGAGCAGCCAGGCTCATCTTAGGAGGGAGATAGGGCTGTAAGAAGGTACAAAGAACTTGTAGCATACATATGGTCCAAGGAAACACTTCTACACTGATATATGTAAAAATAATGGTTTATTTTATATATACACAAAGGCTAAGAGAATTCTGTAGAAAGGTATGTACTAGTATAAGTCATAAACACAATATAAAAACCAACACAAAAAAAGACTTTCTAGAATAGCCGTATGCAGTTCAAGGTAAGTTAATATCAGTATTATACTTTTAGAATGGCAGTATGCAATTCAAGATGAGTAAAACCGAATTTGTAGTAAACAGTTACCCTTATTCAGTTTCAGGGACGTTACAGTTATACTACTAATAGTGCAACTAAGTACCTGGCCCCTTATGTAACTTATTCTGTCTAAGGAATAATACAGTTACTCTACTACCCTTTACAGTTAAGTACTTTGCCATATATGTAACATATTCTATTTCAGGAATATGCATTTATCCCAACATTACTTTTTAGAATAGTGGAACACAATTCAAAGGTAAGCAAGCACTTGGCAATTACTTTTCAGATTGGCAATATGCACTTAAAAGGTAAGTAATAACTTTGTAAAACTTTACATGTAAATTATTGTATTTCAGGAATATGCAGTAACAATACCAACATTAAGTAAGTACTTTATAAGAGTGCCTTCTCAGAGGCATTATGCTTTTAGCAGTATTTCACTATTCGAGGGGATTGGGTCCTCGGACGTATTCCATATCTATGACATGTAATCACCACAGCTGTGCTGCTTCGGAAACTTTTTTCGGCGTCTGCGTCCTGCGTCGATGCGCCGTCGTCGAGGACCTCCTCCGACGTCATCCGATGTGATAAGTAGGACGCACGACGCCCGTAGCCTCAGTTCCGTTTTTTCCGCGAACGTGTTGCTTCGTGTTTCTCGGTTTAAACGCCTCGACTCTTTGGAGTTCTGTTTTTCTCGGTTCTTCGAACCTGTTCGTTTTGTGAAAATCCTTCAGAAGATGTCTTCTACTTCGTCTTCGACCCCGCGTCCGGGTTTCAAGAAGTGCGGGGTGTGTGGGTCCAAGATGTCGGTGACGGACTCGCACTGGTGCCTCGGGGAAGCCCACGACACGGATGACTGTATCGACTGCCAGTCGCTCACGTCCAAAGCCTTACGCGACCGTAAGAAGATGTTGTCGGTAGGTCGGGTGTCCAAGCCCCGGAAGTCGAAGTCTGCGGGGCTTTCGACGGTTGATTCGAGGGGTGACTCTCCGTGTCATCGTCAGAAGTCTCGTGGGTCTCCTTCTAGGAGTCGGTCTCGCCACTCCTCAGCCTCTTCGAGGCATTCTCGGAAGCGCCGACACCGGTCGTCTTCCAGGTCCTCTTCGGAGGACTCTGCCCGGCACATCGCTTACCCCTCCAGCCGTGCGACGCCAGAGGAATGGGCTTCCTTCGGGAAGAAGATGCTGGTGATTCTTGAGTCGCAGGGTACTCAGCCGTCTGCGCCCCCGAGTGGGGTCGGTCGTGTGAGGTCGAGAGACACCGCTCGCAAGAGTGGTCGGCACGAGTCACGGGAGAGGTCCCGTTCGGACAAGGGGACTCGTTCTCGACGTACCCGTTCCAGGTCCCGGTCCTCGACGCGTTCGAGACCGTGTGCACCTGTGAGGCCTTCGAAGAAGGCATCGACGTCTGGGGCGTCGAGGGCGTCGACAGGCTTTCTCGAGGCTCTGGCTCCGAGGAAGTCGTCGATGCCGTCGACGCTCGGGTCGTCGAGGGACACGCTCGGGGCTCCGGCCTCGAGGGCTGTGTCGACGCCGCCGATTCTGGAGGCGCTGCATCTGACGTCGACGCCGATTTCCTCGACTTCGACGCCGATCCTCTCGGCGCCGATGCCGGTTCTCTCGACGCTGGCGCCGATTCGCTCGACGCCATCGACGCCTTTCATGTCGGAGGTACCCTGTGGCACGGGTGGACCCCCTAGGAAGGCTCTGATTAAGAGCAAGCAGTCTAGGGTGCCTTCTTTTCGCCACCTGGACTATATTTCAGAGGCGGATGAGGATTCTGATGGCCTGGTTCCTCGTCAGGTTCCGGATGAAATTGTCTCGGGCCATAGTCAGTTTGACGAGTTGAGACAGTCACTGCATGATGCCAGTGGACTGGACACCTCTCCGGAGGTGGAGTTTTGTAGGCCTGAGCCTGGCTCTCATGCTGATTCCTCGTACCGGCGCCTTATGGCTAGGGTTTCTGAGTACTTGGGATGGTCTGCTCCCCCAGGGGAGTTTGTGCAGGATGATCTGACGGACATCCTTGATGTTGGTCCCCCAACTGACCCGGTTCTGCCGTTCCATATGGCTTTACAGAGAAGGGTGGCGGCGGCTTGGACTGCTCCGGAGAGTCTCCCGGCGGTGGGCAGAACCTTGTCGCGAAAATACCGTCCAGCCAGTGGCGACCCCTGCTACTTGACCAGGCACCCCACTCCGGAGAGTTTGGTGGTGCAGGCGGCCACGGCCCCGGCGAAGCAGGCGTCGTACCCTACCATCCCTCCTGATAGGGACGACAAACGTTTTGATGGCTGGGCGAAGAAAGTGTTTTCTTCTGGTGGTATGGCGCTTCAGGCGGCCAACTCCATTTGTGCCTTGTCGCGTTTCACGCACACTCTGTGGAACTGTGTTGCGTTAGCGGCTGAACATATTCCCGAAGGGGACGAACGGGATGGTTTCCTTGCTATGGTCCAGGATGGTAAGGATGCCATGTGTGAGTCCGTTCAGTCGGGTCCATGGCGGCGAGCACCGTGATACGCAGGTTTGCGTGGTTGCAGAAGTCGGGGTTTGCTCCGGATGTGCAGTCCCGGCTCCTCAACATGCCCTTTGAAGGTGAGCACCTTTTTGGCAGCAAGGCTGACGAGAGCCTTGAGAGGTTGCAGACCTCGAAAGCTGCAGCGAAGTCGTTGGGCGCTGCAGTTCGCCAACCTCTGCCTTTTCGTCCTAGGGGACAGCAGTGGAGGGGTGGTTCCTTTCGCTATTACTCGTCCTTCAGTAAAGCGAGAGGACCTGGCAGTCAAAGAGGCCAACGCAGGGGTACCAGAGGTGGACGACAGGGTACCCGTGGTGCCAAGGCCGCTCGGGCAGTTGCCTCTTTGCCCTCAGGTAACGCCGCAGCCGCTCCCACTCAGTCATGAGGCCATGTCCCATGGTTCGCCGGTTGGGGGAAGGCTGGCGCAGCATCTTGTAGAGTGGCAAGCCATTACTTCAGATGTGTGGGTTCTGGAGATCATAACCCCCGGCTACTGTCTTCCCTTTCGGCACAGGCCTCACGACAATCCACCGGGGAACCTCTCTTTGCGGTGTCCGGATCCGCTCCTTGCGCAGGAAATTCAAGCCCTGCTGGAGAAAGGCGCCATAGAACTGGTGCCTGTAGCGGAGAGGAACAAGGGATGGTATTCCCCTTATTTTTTGATTTCCAAGAAAGACGGGGGATTGAGACCCATCATGGACTTGCGCGGTTTGAACAAACTCCTCAGGAAGGACAAGTTCAAGACGGTTACTCTCTCTCAAGTCCTCCAGGCCCTTCAGCTTCAGGACTGGTTGGTGTCACTCGACCTCAAGGATGCTTACTTCCATGTGCCGATCCATCCCAAGCACAAGAAGTACCTGAGGTTCTCGGTTGGCGACTCGCACTTTCAGTTTCGGGTCCTGCCGTTCGGATTGACCTCCGCCCCGAGGGTTTTCACCAAGCTCATGGTGGTGGTGGCAGCACATGTCAGGCAAGGGGGGATTCACGTCTACCCCTACCTGGACGATTGGTTGATCAGGGGGAGCACTCCCGAGCAAGTCCTGGATCATCTATCGGTCACCTGTCGCTCCCTTCGCAGGCTGGGCTTCTCCCTCAATTTAAAGAAGTCCCATTTGACGCCAACACAGCGGCTCCAGTACATCGGAGCAGTGCTCGACACTTCCCTGGGGCAGTGTTTTCCTCCCCAGGTGAGGGCTCTTCACATTCAGCAGATGGTGCACAAGTTTCAGCATGCCCAGACGCTCCCAGCGTTCGAGTTCTTGAGGTTGCTCGGCCTCATGGCATCCTGCATTCTTCTGGTGCCAGAGGCTTGCCTGCGGATGAGATCTTTGCAGTGGGCACTCAAGACGCAATGGTCGCAGTCCTCCGGCAGGATGTCGGACTCGATTCAGGTGCCGTCCTCGGTCGCCCGGGACCTTCTGTGGTGGGCCGTCGAAGGCAACTTGATGAAGGGGGCTCCATTTTGGCTTCCCTGGCCGGAGGTGACGATCGTGACGGATGCATCCCTCACGGGATGGGGAGCTCATGCCAACGGGCTGACAGTCAGCGGTCGTTGGTCTCCGTCGGAGTCCAGACTCCATATCAATCTGTTGGAGCTGAGGGCCGTCAGGCTAGCCCTGAAGGCTTTTCTGCCGTCTGTGCGAGGGAAGAATGTCCTGATCCTGACGGACAACACAGTGGCCATGCACTACCTCAACAAAAAGGGGGGGGCAGGGTTACTTCCTCTGTGCAGAGAGGCGATGCAGCTCGAGTTCTGGGCCATCCAGCAGGAAGTTTCGATCTCGGCAGTTCATCTGGCCGGAGCCGAAAACGTGACGGAGGACTCTCTGAGCAGGCAGAGCGCGATCTCTCACGAGTGGGAGTTGGCTCAGGAGATTCTCCTGGAGATCTTCGCCCTTTGGGGGTCCACTCAAGTGGATCTCTTCGCCTCCAGTGTCAACCGGAAGTGCGAAAGGTTTTGCTCGCGGGAATTTCCTCCAAAAGGAGCCATAGGAGACGCGTTCGTGGTGGAGTGGTCATTCCCGCTGCTGTACGCGTTTCCTCCAGTCCCCGTCATCCCGCAAGTGCTGCGGAGGTTACGGAAGTTCGGTTCCCGGATGATCCTCATTGCTCCGGCGTGGGCTCGGGGGACGTGGTACCCGGACCTTCTCGACTTGTCCATCTGCCCTCCACGTCGTCTTCCCTACCGAGACGATCTGCTCTCACGGGAGGGGGGTCAGGTTCTCCATCCAGAGGTCAGATCCCTCAACCTTCACGCTTGGCTTCTGAGAGGTTGAGGTATAAGGATTGGGACCTCCCTGAAGACGTGATGGAGGTGTTGCTTTCGGCCCGGAGGCCAGCAACAAAGTCTTTGTACCGTTGCCGTTGGTGTAAGTTCTGCAACTGGTGCAGAGTTCAGAATGTGGATCCTTTTGCATGTGACATCCCCATGGTTCTGTCCTTTTTACTTTCTTTGGCCCACAGGGGCTTGCAAGTGGGCTCCATTAAAGGTTACCTGGCGGCGCTGTCCGTCTTTAAGTGCTCGTCTGAAGAGTGTTCTTACTTTAAAATCCCTTTAATTTCACATTTTCTGAAAGGGCTCACTGATGTGTTCCCTCCGTCACCTTTCCTGGTGCCTGGTTGGGATTTAAACCTTGTTCTTAGGTTTCTTATGGGTGCTCCGTTTGAGCCTTTACATTCTTGCCCTTTGAGGCTGTTAACTCTGAAAACTGTGTTTTTAGTTGCGTTTACTTCCGCTCGCAGAGTGAGTGAGTTACAGGCACTTTCAGTTAAGCCTCCCTTCACTGTATTTCACAAGGACAGGGTTGTCCTTCGTGTTCGTCCTTCTTTTCTTCCGAAGGTAGTGTCGGAATTTCATTTGGCCCAGAAGGTTGTTCTTCCGGCATTCTATCCTCCTCCGCATCCTGGTAAGGAAGAGGAGAGGCTCCATAGGCTTGATCCTAGGAGAGCTTTAAGCTTTTATGTTTCACGCATGTCCCGGGTCAGAGTGGACGATAACTCTTTATTGGTTACGCTGGGAAGCGTTTGGGGCAAGCTGTGACGAAACAGACTTTGTCTCTCTGGATTATTTTAGCCATCTCGGAGTGTTACCGTTGGGCGGGTAAGGACCCACCGGCTGGCTTGCGGGCCCATTCTACCAGGGGTGTGGCTGCATCTACTGCACTGCAGAGGGGTGTTCCTATTCGCAACATCTGTGATGCAGCCACCTGGGCTTCAGTACATACATTTGTACGTCACTATTCCCCCGATTCCATCCGAGGGCAGGATCTGGCCTTTGGCAAGGCGGTCCTTTGCTCTGCTATTTGATTGGCTATTCTTAAATTTGATTCTAAATTCTTTCCCTCCTCCTTGCTCTGGTACTGCTTTAGGAGTCTGTCATAGATATGGAATAAGTCGGAGGACCCAATCCCCTCGAAGAACAAGTTACTTTCTTACCTGGTAACTTTCTTTCGATGGGATGGTCCGACGACGTATTCCATATCGCTCCCGCCCTGCCTTCCCCGCTGCAGAATTTCTTTTGCGATTGCAGCTTACGTTCCGCAAGGCTTTGTGTCTGACTGGCAGTTGACTTATGTCACACGTTCTGGGGGAAAAAACTACAACTGAGGCTACGGGCGTCGTGCGTCCTACTTATCACATCGGATGACGTCGGACGTCGGAGGAGGTCCTCGACGACGGCGCATCGACGTCATCGACGCAGGACGCAGACGCCGAAAAAAGATTCCGAAGCAGCACAGCTGTGGTGATTACATGTCATAGATATGGAATACGTCGTCGGACCATCCCATCGAAAGAACGTTACCAGGTAAGAAAGTAACTTGTTCATCTAGGGCATGAGTGTTCTCCGAGGCAGAAGGGTACTCTAGTGGCCCAGTGGCCAACAGTAGGCAGAATTGGATCAGGCAATTGTAGGAAATCAAAGTTCCAGAGGATATCTTCATAGGACAAGTAAGTAACAAACTTTAGAATTAGTAAAAGGGTTCAGGGACTTCGTAGAAGGCTTCCTGTATACGTTTTAGTGTTAGGCCTGGGGGAACGGTATGGGCGAACTCCCAAACACATGAATCACCACCCTAGCTACACAGGATCGCCACAAATACTTTAGGTACATTTTTCCTGAAGCCACTGTGAAGGGTCAGGAATGACAATCAGGCACAATTTAGACATGGTTTTGGCTAAATACTTTTATTGATCAAATAAAAGACTGTGGAGAAATGCCTTGCTGTCCCTGTACTAGAGGTGTTTCCCTACCAAAGCTCAAACTAAGGATCTGTCAGTGTCAATGTCCAAAACAAAATGGTCCTGTGTCCAAAGTACTATTCTGACTCACATTCTAATGAAATAAATATTAAATATTAAGGTGAAAAGGTTAATGTCTTTGGCCTTCAGTGTTTCAAAAGCGTTCTAGAAGGAATAAACTCCACATAAAGTCTCAAGAATAGGGCTCCCTAATCCAGAGGGTGTCTCCCTTCCCCTGGATTCTTCTTCACAATTTCTTGACATCAATAGTGCTTGTTTTTTTCTCTTGTTCATTATCAAAGCCACATATATTTTTATCTTTGGCCTTTAGGTTGTCAGGATACCTGGAATACTCTCATGCAAGGGTTTCTCTGTTTCCCTGTATTCACGTGCTTGTGATTGCCTGATGTACTCTCCTGCCAGGGATTCTTATATTCACACACTTGTGATTGCCTGGTATACTCTCCTGCCAGAGCTTCTTGTTTTCACACACTTGCAATTGCCTGGTATACTCTCCTGCCAGGACTTTGTGTAGTTGTCTGTCTCTGCAACTCCACCTTTGATAGTTTACAACTTTAGCACTTTTAGCTCATTCCTTTAGTCCATAGTACATTGCCTCATTCGTGTTTAGCTCACGCTTCCAATCATTCACCGCCTTAGCATTGTGGGTTAATTTACATTGGTTGCTAAAGATTCCCTTCTGAGGCCAATGTGCTTTTAACTTCTTAGTTTCATTATTAAGAAACAATTTTCTCTCTTTATCTGACTTGAATTGTTCAATGTTTAACATATGGTGTGTTCACTGATGCACCCCGGTGATCCCTTCGTCCCAGCGTGACCTCACCGGCTCTTTGTGGCATCTCCTGTCTGTTTGCAGCTCACCGATGACAACTGCTGGATCCTCTCTCCTTCGTGCTGTTCGATTTCACATTGATTTCACATCTCCTGTGGCTCTGGCTTGGCTTCTTCACTACTCTCAGCTCTCCGTAAGCTTCTTCTTGCGTTTTTCCACCGGTGAACAAATGGGAGCACTGTGCTTGCTTCTGGCTTTCCCGCATGGAATCTTCTTTACGTCGTCCTCTGCCACTCGCTGTTTGAGCCGGTTGCTCCAACGTTCTCTTTTCAGTTCTTCAGATACACAGAGAGCTGCAGTCTGCTCCGACCAGCAGTCTACAGTCTCTTTACCATAAGCGTCAATGGGTCTCACCCCAGCTGGGTGAGGAAACAAAATCTCCCAGGAGTCTGCAGTGTCTTTTGGGCTGTGGCACTCTCTTGAAGCCCAGGGGTTTCCCTTCTTTCTGGAGAGTGCAGACTTGATCCCTTGGCCCCTCCAGCACTTCTCAGCTCCCCATAAACAGTTTGGGTGCAATGGTTCCCCCTTACTTCTTCTGGCACAGCAGTCTAAGGCTCTTCTCTCTGCAACACAGGATTTCTGCAGCCAGGTCCTCCAGAAAGGGTGCCTCTCACTTCCTGAGTCTTTCCTCATTTTTAGATTTCCTCTGGTGAATAGGATTTGGGGAAGGACTAGACTGCTGACAGTGGTTCTGTTGGAGAATGATTAGCCTTACTCCTCACCTCTTTCTCATCTCAGTTGGGGAAAGACTAGATGGCTGACTGCGGTTCTTATGGGGAGTGATCATCATTGCTCCACCACTCCTCTTCCTCGTCACAGTACTGGGAACGTGATCTTCATTGAGGTGACTCTTATTCGTCCTTGTCCCAGTACTTTTTAGGGGATTGGTAAGAGAAGTACAACTTATGAGACTATTTATTTTATTTATTATTTTATTTTATTCATTTGTAAAGCGCACAGCAGCCCAAGGGCATCGTGGAGCTGTTACAGAAATCGGATCATAGGCATAGGTTGACATGTGAAGGGCATATACATAAGTTGCAGTTGATATTAAATAGTGTGCATAGTAGGGAAAGGATAGTTCTTAGGGTCATAAGGATGTTTTGGGTCCCTTGATTGGCTGAAATACCACATTCCATCTGGCGAGTCCACTTTACTCCCATGTCAAGATTGCGTTTTACCATAGCACTTGGTAACACCGCTTGTCCTCTTGGCAGCCACTGCGTCCCTAAATTGGAAGCCGGGATTTTGGATCTGCCCAGGGGATATAGAGCCAGGTAGAACAGGAAAACCCCTTACAGGGGTACAAAAAAAACTAAGTTGTGGTGATGAAGGTCTACACTAATCCCCAGGTCAGTAGAAGGAACTCCTGAATGAATGGCTCCTGATGGATTATGGTCCAGGAATGGCCGGAAAGGCAGAGAACAGAACTAGGCAGGCAATATATAGGCAGCAGCAGTGGCTGCGTGTGCCTGCATGTACTGCTGAGTATTCCCCGCACCTTGCTTGCTCTGGGCGTAGCCCGTGTCCGTGTAGCACCCTTCGGTCAATATTGTCAGGTAGGAGGTGCACCATGTAACCAACAGAGACCATTCCATCCCTGGTGTTAAATCAGTCCTTTGAAGTTCGCTGGAAGAGGGCGCCACCGGACGAGCTTGTACTGTCCTGTACTTCACCACGTGCTTGATGCTTGCCGACTGTTGTACCAGGCCTGGTCTCTGCCTGTTTGCTTGAGTGCGTAGGATCGGACCTGCCCTGCACCTCAGGCATGGACCTGGGAGGCTGTGTGCCCTCGGATATGACTCTGGCAGTGCGTTCAGTACTGCATGTAGGCGCCCGGTCATATTTGCGGCTGGTAGAAGAGCAGAGCCACTTGGGGGATTTGCTGGTGCAAGAGCCCTCAGGCCCCTCAGCGATGGCATCGGGAGGATCCGTGGACCCCTCTGCCGCTTGGCCGGTAGCTCGGTGCGCCTCGGTCCCCTTGCAGGTAGTAGGGCCTAATAGGCTCCTCCCACTTGGTTGCTTCCATGGAAAGGAGTCGCCCTTGCAGGGTGTTTTGGTTAACAGTATACTTGCCTTCGGTTTGGTCTTTCTGCGTATACACTCCTTGATGTGCTCCGGTGGTGATCTGGAGAACACCTCTCTCCACGTGGCCAACCCGGTTGTTTAGTGATTGGGGAGTACATGCGTTTCAGGCCGAGCAACCATCCCAGCCGTGATCTACACGAGGCATCGGAGGCACAGCGTGTGCAGGTCTGACGTGGGAAAGGATCTGTCGCAGGCCAGGCACCTCGCCTGCTAAAGTCTGCCGCGGTCGACGTGTGCCCGGGAGGGGGGGTGGGCACCAGAGGATGGAGTATTTATTTTTATTATATCTCTAAAACAAAGAGAGTGTTAGTAATTAAGTTAGAATAAAGGGATACATATCCCAGGGAGGTCTCAACGCATGGAATTATGAAGAAAAAAGGCCCTCAACCACAGCTCAGGTGAAAGAGGTCCGCTCCTGTTGATGCAGAAAAGAGGACAGGGGTGTGGCGCCGGTGGGCGGAGTCAAGGGACTGCATGCTCCAGGGGCCGCGCCCCGCGTGCAACTAACTTAAATGGGGAAGAGGATTTTTCTGGTGAAAAATGTTCCATTCCCATCTGAGGGACCTCCCATACAGTATGGATGAAAGGGGACTATGGACAGTGGTCGAAGTGGGCGGAAGCGGTCGGGAGCGGTGCTCCTCTACTTCTTTTAATTAGGTTTTATACGTTCATATACTTTTATTTTAAAAAGAAACCGTTCCGGAACGGTTTCGTTTAAAATAAAAGTATAAGAAGAGGTTGGAACTTGCACTTTTAGTGTACTGCACAGGACGTTTCCTTAAAGAGCAGACACATGAATTTTGGGGTTTTGATTGTGCATGGGAGGGAGCGCAGCGATGGGGTCTGTGGGGAGCGGTGCAGGCCAGTATGTAACATAGTTCCACTACCTCTTTTCGTACACTTCGACCACTGACTATGGACTAGAGGTCCGTTAGTCACTATGGTGAGTGACTTATATTTTTTGGGTCATTAGTGACCCTTCTGTGTGGTACAGCGGCTGTGAACACAGCCTGTGGGTAAAAATCAAACAAAAGTAGGCAGAACTTGTTCACTGCTACTAGCCATTCAGGTATGCTTGTTACTGTAACAGAAATGTTACAAGACAGTGAGAAAGGGGATAACGTGCAACCCCTCATCAATCCACATAAGGTGGGGTGTGCTGATCTCACAATATAAAATGTAGAGAGGATACAAATACCTTCATCCTTGAGGACAGTAAGTTCACATAAGGAAAACAAAATGAAATGAAAAGGGAAGCCCAAGGGACGCCCCAGCAACACCGCACAGAAAGTGCTGCGTACTGCAATAGTAAAATATAGATGCCCAAAAAGTTATAGAAAAGTATGATTCCAAAAATAAAGTATGGAGAGTCACAAAATGACTCCCATAGAAAGAGTAAAAGAGCAGATGAGTGGGGAAAAAGGTTCTCACTCAACTCACGAGGATAGAATACACAAGTCCAGCAAAAATGTGTGTGTGTGAGAGAGAGAGAGAGAGAGAGAGAGAGAGAGGGAGAGAGAGAGGGAGAGAGAGAGAGAGAGAGAGAGGGAGAGACAGAGGGAGAGAGAGAGAGAGAGAGATTGGCCTCTGCAGCCCTGCGATGTGAAGGTTGAGAGTTCAACAAACCTGCAGCGAGGACCGAGATGGTGCGACCACCAGAGCAACGTGTATTGAATTTTAGGACTGGAGGAATCCCTTGAGTACCTCAAGGCATGCCAAGGATGATGGTTCCTGAACTTGACTTGAATAAAAACGAAGTCCTGATCCATAAAAACTCTATGCTTCATTTAGAGGGATTTGAAGACAATTTAGCTGCCAGTGACTGCAGCTGGAGTCATATTCGGAGCAACCCAGATGAACAGGCAGGTGTGATGCAGAATTTTGCACCGTGTGGAGACGATATACACAAGCTATTTGGCAAGTCCCAGAAAAATACTGTTGGCGTAGTTCAGTTGAGATACAACAAAATGCACCTTACTGCCTGTACTCCCCTGGAAAGGGACATCCATGTGTTTTTAGGGTGCCTTGCTATTTTTTGATTATTGTAATTTTCACAATGTCCCTGAAAAATAACCCCGCCCCCCCATTTCTCATTTTGTTTCTCCAGATTTTTGTTAATAGAGAGTTCCAAACCTTTGCCGCCCCTCATTCCTTTCCGATCCCATGCCTAGCCATTATCCCTTTTTTCCCCATTATTTTATGGGGGGTCATCAGAAGTGGAGTATTAGGCAAAGTAACTTACACGTTTTTTTGTGAAAAAATCTTTTCTAGCCAGGGCTTGAAACTGAGGCGCTATAGTTAGCTTTTCATTGTTGATAGTTTTTTTACCACTGCTGAACTGCCCTTGTGGGTGGGATCAGACTGGTAAGCAAATGGATATTACTCCTCTGTCAAGGGTGCAGTGACCTACAATGTGGTTGTAGACCTCCTGATGTCATGGGTATCAGGCAGGTAGTTGGTGCAAGCTGGGTGGGGGCTTGGCAGGCCTGGCATAGGCACACAAAGAACCCATAACACATCCCTCCTTTCATTCCTTCCTAGTGTTTGTAGTAACTTCCTGTTGCCAAACAGGAAGTGCATGATAACTCATGAGCTCTCTAGTGTTGGGGTGTGGCTGGCTATATAAGCCACCCCCAAGATTCTTCCAGCGCTTCGTGTTGCGTACTGTGAGCTGTATCAGCAACACACCTGCCGTGCTCTGGATCAGCCAGCATCTGCTTACCTGCTCCTGATCATCCTGTTTCTGCTTACCTGCTCTGGATCATCCTGCTTCTGCTTACCTGCCCCGGATCATCCTGCTTCTGCTTACCTGCTCCGGATCATCCTACTTCTGCTTACCCGCTCTGGGCCATTGAGCTTCAGCTTACCTGGTTCTTACCCCACGCCGCAGCTATCGCCAGTCAAGAGGGGACCTCTACTCACCTAATCTTCCCGCGACGCTGGAAACAAGGTTAGTTGCACAAGCGCACAAACCCCTGTAAGAAAGAAGAGACATTATTCATTGCGCTCGCTCCAATAACACTGACACTTATTTCACTGCGCTCTCTCTCTACGTGGTGCATACTTACCGAAAGCCTCCGTGCAAACTTACCTAACCACCAAGTCTCCAGTAGCTCTGAACCCAGACTCGAGGCGCTAATACCACATAATTTCTCCTGCAAGGTAAAAGGGAGAGTCATTACCAGGCGCGCTCGAATTGAAGGCGCTGCGCAAACCTACCAGGAGCTAGCTTCTACACGCAGCGCTACTCACCCACAAAAATACTGGCAAACAAAGACAATACGGACAATTTTGGACACTCAACATTCTCTGTGCAACGTTCACTTGTGGGAAGGACTTTCTAGCCAGTGAAGAAACTGGCGCCTTGAACTCTCGGCCTTGCTGTGAAGGCATAAAACAGCATTTGGCATCTGAACTCAGCCTACAGACATTGGCACCAATCACATGAGTTAATTGCGCCCCTGCAAATGCAGGATGGAGTGCACACCCTACTAAAGATTTGATTTTGATTTGATTTTTTACACTTGTAAAGCGCACCAAACGAAATTAACCGTATATGGGCGCAGATGACACAACTAAAGGTAGATGCAAAAATAGAAAAGGATCCCAGATGAAATAGGACCATCTACCTAAAAAGGAAGGTCTTCAGTGCCTGGCGAAATTGAAGAAGTGAGCTCATAGTTCTTAGTGATAGCGGCAAAGAATTCCACAACCTGGGACCAAAGACGGAGAATCTTCTGTCACCTCTGGTTCTAAAGGCCGAATGAGGGATGGGTAAGAGGTGTCTATCGCAAGATCGCAGTTTTATCGTGGGTTAATATGGCTCTATTAGCTCTTGTAAGTACAAGGGCGCAATGCCATTAACACATTTATAGACAATACAGGCTGTCTTGAATTTGATGCGATCATCGACTGATAGCCAGTGCAACTTTCGGCAAAAAGGTGAAACATGATCAGTTTTCCTCAGCCTAAATATCAGTCTGATGCCTGCATTTTGCGCCCGCTGAAGCCGCTGAAGCTGTTTGGTAGGAATACCCAACAATTGACTATTGCAATAGTCTAAGTGGGCACTGGTAAGAGCTTCTACCACAGATGCGTGATCTTTGGTTGGTATGTAGGGAAGTGCTTGACGTAGCATTCGGAGGACGAAGTGTACTGCTTTGGTCTTAGCTCCCACCTGAGCTTCACAGCCCAGGTCTTCTTGCCACATAAAACCCACATTTTTTACTTTGGATACAAATTTTAAACTCTTGCCCAAAAGTGATGGAGTAGGCAGCTTCTTAGCTGCTAACAACTGATGTTTTGGTCCAAATAGAATCAATTCAGTTTTAGCAGCATTAAGTTGCAAGTACTTCTTGGACATCCAGCTGCCTATTTCCTCCAGGCAAAGCCCCAGTTTGTTAAAAGCTTCCTGAAATGTGCTAATTCGTATGAAGATCAGGGTAAGCCCATAGGGGGGCATCACAGCACACAGTAAAGAGAAGGGAAGGGCCAAGTCGAATCGGGTGAATTCAGGTCTGAGTGTACACCTTGTATTTGCCAGGTATTCCTCCGGGTGAAACAGGGGAAGTGAAGACTTTGGGTCAAGGGAGACTCGTCTATCGCTCCTGCAGAGACACAGGTGAGTGTGACACCTGAGTGGTAGAAACTCCATAGAGCAGGCTATTTCAGCCATGGCTCGTCCTCAGTAGAGGGCTCCCCTCTCATGTTTAATATGTTATCTTATGTAATCCAATATTTATACGGCGCCCATTGGAACCATAGTAGTCTTATAGCGCCTGGCATTGTCCGAAAGGTGGTTCATTGTGACCCTGCCCAGGGTGTCCCAGAACTTAGACTGTGGAAAGGAAGGCATATAGTTCATGGATCCACACGTCTCAACACAGTTTGGTTAAGCCCACTTTTTCCTTATTCCATTCTACTTATTTTACTCCAAGATTCACAGGGACCCTTTTGTATTCAAGAACCACTTTTGGGTTCAAAGATTAAAATTCAGCATCCTCTCAAAAGATCTGAAACACTGTTTTTTAAACAGTTTTTTTTATTCACTTTTTCAGAGCAAAATGTACAACCATAATAACGAACCAAACTGCACAATAGTAACCTCACAAGACAAGAAAATTGAAATAAAATAAGCAGACAGATCTTGTCAACATGCAGGTGACCACAAAATGCTCAGAAGAGACTTAAATCTGCAGTCCTTTGTGAGGAATCTAAGGATATCCTCACCCCTTTCCCTGGCCAAGGCCTCCACCCAGGTGGCCGAAGCTACCAAATCCTGACCCTGGGTGTGGATATGCATGGGAGGACTACCTGGGGGAGGTGACTTGGGGAGAGTAGGTGAAGTACCCTTAGGTGAGACGCGGTATCCCCCTTTTCCCTTCATAATGAATCTTCCCCCTTCCCAAGCCTTTGTAGGCTATTGTCATTCCCTTCCCCATTTTCTCAGTAGGTCACCTACTAACATCCACCAGTTAAGTACTGGGACTAGGAAAGATGCAAGCAAGATCAATGCTTCCTTTTTCCATTAACTTGCACAATCACCTACACCAGTTAGGTACTGGGATGAGGAGGAGGCAAGCAAGAACAATGCAGAACTCCCAAACAGGTAGTGAGCGCTCTAGTCTTTTTCGGACTAATCAGCATGGCGGGGGTTTAAAACTGATATGAACAGAGAAGATGGCATCAGCTGTTAAAGCAGGTCCACAGACTGCTGGTGGAGCGGAGACCCTTACTGGAGGGCCTCTTGCCAGAAGAAGCATACAGGACCACTAAACAGATTCAGAGCGTATGCAGCGGGAAGCACAGCTGAGGGAAGCCTTTGGCAGAATGCAGAGAGGAAGCAGTTGTGACCAGGCAGCACTCCGGAATGAAACCCGAGCTGCGAGAGACACATCAGTGGCAAACGCAAAGCCACAGACAGCAGCTCTGGAGGAAGAGTGAGGCATTGCATGAGAGAGGGGGATTGTGACGGTCAGAAGCCTTGCTTCATCGCTGTGCACAACAACCCAGTGACTCAGCCTAGAAAAGGGGTACACCAAGCATGGTAGAAGGGCTCTCAAACCTGTGAGGACATTTGTTCTTTGAATACCGATATAAATGAAAGCCAGTACTTTTTAAATACCGAATTAAAGGGAAGATATTAAAGAGCAATTGTGAAACCATTTAAAGACCCCATGAGAAATGGAAACCGGACTTTTTCGGAAAACAGTATTTTCTAAATCTATGAAGGAACTTTGAGTTGAGAGAGCGAACATTGGCAAAATCCATATGCATCCATGAAAGCAGTGACAGACGAAACATGGCAAAGCAGTAATACTGTGTATACAAGGAACTGATGCTTCATATTGCAAGCACACAAACTCAAAGCACATGCCTATTTGACAATACACATGCATTCTCTCACCGCACTTACACTCTCGCACTGTCCCTACAGTCACCAAATACACACATACCCTCACACTATATGTACCCACTACACATTCACTCACACACCAAATATATACACCACACACACAAAACAAAAAAAGAATACAGTGCCTATTGTTCTGTTCTGTTACTCTGCTTTTGTACTGGGCCAAGTCAACACTGTAGTGGTTTCAAAGCACTTGGCCTTGTCCGTGAGGTTGTGTACTGTGCCTCCGCCAGGGGTGTCTCAATCTCCTGTCAGTGGAGTAGTCCAGGGGACGCTGAGAGGATGGAAAAAGCGGGAATAGATACTACATACAAGGGTGATGCAGTCAGGAAAATAATGCTTAGTGAAATGATGAGGACACGTTGGTCTTAATGAGTAAACCAGGATTCAGATATATTTATTTCCCTGGACAAAATCCAGAATGGTAGTTCTGGGTTACCAATGGTGCCAAGAGTGGACAGTAAGGAAGTCAAACGCGGTTGGGAAGGTAGCAGATAGGGAATTGAGTGGCCTATTTCTAAGATTAATGATCACCTGATGTTTTAGCATTCATCTTAGGGTTATGTTAGTGTTGGAAGATAGTTTAGGCTCATGTTAATGAGGATGAAGCTGAGATTTGGGATTTATAGATGTAGTACTTTTCCAACGTTTCCTGCCATAATGACCGGCTTAGCCAATGTATGTTACATTTTATTCATACGTTCATGTTGTCTGGGCTCTAGCATATTTATAACTGTTGATGTTACAGAGGGAATAGAAAGAATAAGGAGTGCCTTGCAGAACTTTGAAAAGTGCATTGAACAATGGAGCGAACATCCGCTGCAAAACTGTATGCAGTCGTGCAGTGGTAGTTCGAACATAATGAACAGTTTGAGCACAGGGGGATATTTTGATGGTCTTTTATTGATGTCAAAGGTTCCATACAGTCTGCCAAGGTAGTTGTCAATTCAAAGGAAATATGGGGATGTATAGAAGTTGTAACCAGCAGGATAAAAAAGATTTTTAAAAAAATCTTTGGATACATGAGTCCAGAGGGCTTACCTGGTATATCACGAACAGGTCTGGAGCGATATCTGCAAAAACTAAAGATTGGGACCACCCAGTAGAATGCTGCCATGATGGTAAGGGGCAAAAAGGACCTGCACATGTCAAGTCTTGACAGTAGCACGTTGTAACTTGCAGGAAAGATCCTCTGCTTAAATACAGGACCTGCAGTTAAAAGCAGGTGTAAAATGATGTGGTGGTCCACATCCTGCACAACACAGAGGGCTAGGACAAGTGTGTGGATGCCCACATCCTGAGCAGTACATTGGTATAGATATTTTAGATTGGGTGAGTAGATTCATGGAGGATGCTGTTCACAGTTAAGCTGTGTGAGATGGAGCCTCTTGAGTAAAGTACAAGGGCACTCATTTACAGAGGACTTGTTGAACATATGTAGACCTGAATCAGTGGATATCGTGTTGCAAGGTGTTTTTTGTAACAGAAATCTAAAAGGCATGGTGTATTGGAAGTGTACGTCGAACTGGATCAGGAATCACTGAAATGACTTGATAAGTGTGAAACCTGATAGTATGGAGAAACCTGGTTTGTTATCATTGTGGAATCATTACCCATTATTATGGAATCATTATCCATTGTTAGAGAATCATTACCCATTTAGGGATAAGTTATCCATCATTGCATCCTATTTAGTTATCCATCAATCATTCTGATTAGTACTGATCAGTAGTGATTAGTTATCCATTATCAATATATGTAGCCATTTGCATTTGATAGAATGAGGCCTGTTATATTTGAAGTGCCATGTAGACACATGTTATATTTAGAAACATATGTAGAGATATGTATTATGTATGCATTGTAGAGAGACACGCATTGATTGTGCACTTAGAATATGCAATGAAGTTTGCATTATAGATGGCGCTTGGGTTTGCGAGAGAAAGAGTAAACGCTAGACAGTGCATTTAGCTGGCTCTGAAGCCATTCAGAAGCTGTTTGTTCCGGGAGAGAATGTTATGAGTTATTGTACAAAGTATTCGTAAACAATTTGTTTGGCAGGCAGAAAAAACATGACCTTTGTCCGAGAGGGAGAAGGCATCGTGCCTTATCTCCTTGGTGCTTCGCAGACAGAGAAAAGGTGTGGGTAGGCAGCGCCATGGAGAGAGGGAGAGCTTTGCATGCAGAAGGAGAGAGGGATTTGAATGGAGAAAGATGGTAAAATGGTGTACCGCAGGCAGACAGAAGGCGGCCATGGCATAGATATGTAGAAAATGTCACGATGGCAGAACACGCAGTGATTGAAAAGTACAAGACATGCATCACAGACATTTAGGCGCTGCTCATATTTAGAATTGCTGACAGACAGAAAGAGAGGCATTTTAGCTTAGAGAGAACGAGTGTAACCATGGATATGTGTACGTCATTGAATAGTATAACCAGAAGTGAGGAGATTGTAGTTTTTAGATGTAGATGGAGATGACTTGGAGAGAGACGTTTTGGTTGGCATGAGATCGAGAGGCGAATGAAAGGAAGTTGCCATTGAGGGAGAAGTGTTTTTGGTGCAGCAGAATCCAATGGCTTTGGGAGTTCGAAAGCTTGGGGAAGCATTCTGATGAGAGCAGAGTTCGAGAGCTTGGCAGAGGCATTGAGGCAGTTCAAGAGACAAAAATGGCAGCGTGAGCTGGAGAAGGGAGTATCGTTGAATAAGACACGTGCATGGGGAATTAGAACAGACACTCACACAGAGCTATAGATGGGGTAATCAGACAGGGTTTGTCTAAGAGAGAGAGTATGAAGTATGGTGTGGAATGGAGAGGAATGGTGTGGCTATTAGATAGTTATTGCATGCATGGTAGATTTGCACCAAAAGCATAAAAGGTGCAAATTCGAGATTTGCAATATAGCAGTGTTTGCATCATGCATTGCTATGTATGAATAAAAGTGTTTCTATTGTTAAATCAATTCATGTGTTTTCTTTGTGTCTTATGTTTCTCCAGCATGGGGTCTGGCATGGATTCACATGCTCATGAATATTCCCCGTCGTCAGGCTGGGAATCCTCGGTAAAGAAAAAACCAGTATCAGTTTCGTTTCTGATCTGTCTTTCGTAGTATTAACCAATCACTGGTCTCTGCGTCATACTGACCACAGCCAATGACTGCCCTCTACCTAAGCACCGCCTCTGGCAGCCATCTTCAGATTTTTACCGCACGTTCATGTGTTGGGATCCTCGTGCTATTGCTCTCGAGCGTTAGTGCTATTTTTTCGCGCTTTTTCACAAAAACTTCGATATTTTCGGTCAAAAGAGCCTCAAGCTCCACCGATCCTACATCCGATCAACGGGGACCCGTGTCGGATTCGTCTGCGCCCCTCAAGGGTGAAGATTTCGTCGAGCTACGCTTCGGAGGACTCCAGAAGCTTCTCAGGCCCGGTCTCGGAGATGGCCCAGGAGAAGGGAAGCTCGACGCCCGGAAAGCTGTTCAGGGTCTGCCCTGGATGCCAGCTGCAGAACGTCTTTAAGGAGGACGAACACTCTTTCTGCCTTTACTGCCTTCATGAGGACAAAACGCACGTGGAGAAGGACTGCGCGTTTTGCGGCAACATGTCGGAACGGACCATGAAGGACCGTCATCAACGTCTCGCCAACTGGCTGGAGGGTAAGAGCCCGTCTGGCGAGAAGAAAAAGAAATCCGAGCGGTCTTCTAAGACCTTTGAGGGCGCCCCGGCGACGGGGGCCCAACATAAGGCCAAGCACCGCGAGTCCGCTGGCACCGGGAGCGCCGAACGGTCGGGCTCTACGGGCGTCAGGCAGGGCGCACCCTCCCCGGCACCATCAACCACGAGCCAATGCTCTGGGTCGGGTAAGAGGAAGGCCGAGCACCCGGCGAAGCTCCTGGAGAGGCCCCGGTCGAGCTCTAAGGCAGAGGAGGAGCGTGGCAGTGCCCCCTCCCTCAAGGATAAGGCGGTGAGCGCACCTAAGGTGGTGAAGGCCTTGATCCATCCGACCAAGCCCTCTATCGAAACGGTCGCGGCGGCCCTGGCTCAGCCTGTGGAGGCTACACCAGTGGTGGCGACCTCAGGGCCCAGAATCTCCCTGCCTCCTCGGAGGGAGTCTTCTTTCGTGCCCATCGAGAGGACCCCCGTAAAACCCCCCGTGGGGAAGAAGAAGGGGGGGCAGGGCGTCGTCGCAGATTCGGCCTCAACCTCAGAAGAGGAGCTTATCGAGGTCTTAAGCCACGGCCTAGGCGTGGAAGAAAGCCAGCCCGTCGGAATGGAACCCGACGCAGGTGACGACGACGACATCGTCGAGGATACCGACGGGGCCCCTGCTCGCCCGTCGGATTCCCCTCTGCCAGCGCCGCAAGACAACTCGGCGGCCATTTTGTTGGCCATTCAGTCCTTATGCACCGAGATAAGGACGAGGCTACCGTTACCGACGGAGGAACCTCTCCCGTCGGGGGATCCAGAACCGGGACCTTCTGGTGTTCCCCCTACCAAGATAAGAAGGATCCATCCACCACCTCCTTTTCAACCGTCGCGCCCCGTTCAGCCCTCCTCCCCGTCCACCCGAGGGGATGATACGGGGACTGACACGGCAGCGACGGGTACGGACGACGAGGCATACGACGAGGATTTTCCGTCGTCGCCTCCCACCAGGGCTTCTCCGCCCGACGAGATCGGATCTTTCCACTCCATGATCTCCAGGGCTTCCGAGCTGTTCCAACTCTGCCCTGAGGAGAAGAAAAAGGAAGGCTTCCTTTATCAGCGGCGCGAGGCCAAGAGGAAGACGGTCCTCGCGGTGCCTCTTCTGGACGACATTTGGGATGAGGGCCTTTCCCTCCTCAAGAACCCTTCCACGACGCCAGCTAGAAGAGACCGGTACGAGAAAAAGTACCGGGTCCCGGACACGGCCCCCTGTGCCTCCGGGCGCAGCCTACCCCGGATTCCGTCGTCTCCGCGGCGGCCAGGAAGAAAGCGGGGGGGGTGCGGCCTCCACATCGACTTCCCCGCCGGACGGCGAGGGAAAGAAACTAGATGCTATGGGACGTAGTCATCTCGTCGGCAGCGACGACGATTAAAGCGGCCAACGCCTTGGCTATCGTGGCTCGCTACGACAGGGAGCTCTGGTACAAGATAGCTCCCCTGCTGGATTTTCTGCCGGACGACAAGAGGGCGGAGGCCCTGGAGATCCTGCAGGAAGGTGAGGTGGCCTCCGACCACGCTATCACCGTGGCGACGGACATCGCCGACACTGGGTTCCGCCAGTTGGGCAACGGCGTTTGCCTTCGACGTCGTGGATGGCTCAAAGCTACGGATTTCCGGCAGGACGTCCAGACCAGAGTCCTGGACATGCCCTTCGACGGGAACAACCTGTTTGGGAAGACTGTGGACGATTCCCTGCAGGCCATCAAGGCGGATACTGAGACGGCCCGGGCCCTTGGAGTTCTGCAGCAACGACGGACGCCCTTTCGGAGCAGCGGAGGCAAGGGCGCCTCCAAAGGTTCCGGCGGCGGTTTCGCTTCCTACCGTCAAGCGGCCCGCTCGTCGTCGCAAGAGGCCTACAGAGGACGAGGCAAGTCTAGCGGACCCCGCCGTCGTCGCCAAGGAGGTCAGGGCGGCAAGGCCACTTCCAAGCAGGATTGAACCGGCCGTGGGGTCGGGCCCCCACCGAAGCACCCCGGTGGGAGGCCGGCTGGCGAGCTTCGTCAGCGTGTGGGAGTCCATCTCCACCGACCGTTGGGTGCTGGACGCCCTGGCCCGGGGCCACGCGCTCGAGTTTCAGAGAAGGTGCCCGCGCGTCCCCCCCGTGGCCAGAAAAGAACTTCACGTCCCTCAACTTCTTCTGGAGGTAAAAGCAATGCTCAGGAAGGGCGCCATCGAACTCGTCCCAAAGAGGCTTCGGGGCTCCGGAGTCTACTCGAGATACTTCCTCGTGAAGAAGAAGACGGGAGGATGGCGCCCCATCCTAGACCTGCGGCGTCTGAACAAGTTCATCAAGGCGCAGAAGTTCCGGATGGTCACCCTCCAGCACGTCCTGGGTCAGCTGGAGGAAGGGGACTTCCTATCGTCGTTGGATTTGGAGGATGCCTACTTCCACATTCCCATCCTAAAGGGGCACCGGAAATTCCTCAGGTTCGTGGTCCAAGGGCGTCATTACCAGTTCAAAGCCCTCCCCTTCGGACTGCGGTCGGCACCCAGGGTATTCACCAAGTGCCTCGCACCGGTGGCGGCACAGCTGCGCCGCGAGGGGATCCACGTCTACCCCTACCTGGACGACTGGCTCATCCGCGCCAAGACGAGGGAGCTCGCCGTGGTCCACACGGCAAGGACCGTCCAACTCCTCACGGACCTGGCATTCTCCGTGAACTACGCCAAATCCCACCTGGTGCCCGCGCAAGACGCACTGTTTCTGGGAGCGAGGCTCGACACAGTGTCCCTTCTGGCCTCCCCGTCGGAGGAGAGGACCAGGACCATCTTGGGCAAGGTGCAACGGATGTTGGTGGCCGACGCGGCCAAAGTGAGGTCCATCAAGTCCCTCCTCGGGATGATGTCTTCCTGCATCTACCTCATTCCCATGTGCAGGCTCCGGATGCGCCCGTTGCAAGAATTCCTGGATGCGCGCTGGATCCAGACGACGGGCAGCTTCGAGGAAAGGATCAAGCTCGACGAGACCTTCCGACGAGCGATACGGTGGTGGGGCACCCGCGCGCATCTGACGGCGGGCATGGACTTCCAGACCCCAGCCCACCAAGAGACTGTGACCACGGATGCCTCCCTGGAAGGGTGGGGAGCGCACACTGAAAATCTGCACGCGAGGGGACTCTGGCTCCCGACGGAGAAGTCCCTGCATATCAACGTCCTGGAGCTCCGTGCAGTGTTTTGGGCCCTCAGGTCCTTCCTTCCGTCCCTCAAGGGCAAGGTGGTGAGGGTCTTCACCGACAACACCACCACCATGTTTTACATCAGGAAACAAGGCGGAACCAGGTCCCCAGCGCTGTCCAAGGAGGCGCAGGATCTGTGGCATTGGGCCGTCGCCCAAGGGATTTTTCTGGTGCCGTTTCATCTGGCAGGGATAAAAAACACCATCGCCGACTCACTCAGCAGGGAGCTGCGCTCGTGCCACGAGTGGGAACTACGGCAGGATCTGGTGGATCGCCTCTTCCGACGGTGGGGCACACCCCAGATCGACCTGTTCGCGACGGCGACGAACACCAAGTGCCGGAGGTTCGCCAGCAGGTTTCCCCAGACGAGGAGCATGGGCGATGCTTTCTCGTTCCCCTGGGAGGGCCTGTTCCTCTACGCGTTCCCTCCCTTGCCTCTGCTAATCCGGCTCGTCAACCAGCTCAAGAGGTCACGGTGCAGGATGATCCTCGTCGCACCTGCGTGGCCGAGGCAGATATGGTTCCCGGACCTTCTGGACTTGTCAGCGTCCCCGCCGATCAAGCTGCCGGCGGACGCGGATCTACTCTCCAGGGAAGGAGGCGCCATCCTCCACCACGACCCGAAGTCGCTGAACTTGCAGGCCTGGCTCCTGCAGCGCTAGAGTTTGGAGGATACGACATACCGGCCGACTGCAGAGAGGTTCTTGCAAAGGCCAGGGCGTCCTCGACTCTTAAATGCTACGGACACAAATGGAAGAGGTTCTCTGTCTGGTGCCACGCACAGAAGATTAACCCTCTACGGATTACGGCTCCCCAAGTACTGCCGTACCTGCTGACGCTGGCCAAAGCTGGGCTGGCACACGCGTCCATCAAGATTCATCTTGCTGCGATCTCCCGATACACCAGAACCACGGGGCGGACGTCCTTGTGGTCTCATCGTCTGGTGAAAGAGTTCATGAAGGGACTGTTCAGATCGTTCCCGCCGGTGAAGGCTCCGGCCCCGGCGTGGGAGCTCAACGTGGTGCTGACCAAGCTCATGGGACCTCCGTTCGAGCCTCTGCACTCGGCCCCGTTGAAGTTTCTATCGTGGAAAACAGCTTTTCTTGTGGCCATCACCTCCGCACGACGAGTGGGAGAGATCCAGGCCCTTTCCTGCAAGGCCCCGTACTTGACTTTCCACGACACGAGGGTGGTGCTCAGGACGCACCCCTCCTTCATGCCCAAGGTACCGTCGGACTTCCATCTCAACGAACCCTTGGTGTTACCTGTGTTCTTCCCGTCGCCTTCATCGCCGGCTGAGAGGACTTTGCACTCGCTGGATGTAGCTAGAGCGCTGAAGTTCTACGTGGACCGCACAAAGGGTTTTCGGAAGACGTCACAACTCTTTGTGAACTTTGGACCTGTCAATCAGGGGAAGGCTCTCTCGAAGGCTTCCATCTCCAGATGGCTCTCCGGCTGTATCATGTACTGTCACCGGTTGGCAAACCGACCGCTGCCTGGCCGTCCGAGAGCCCATTCCACCAGAGCGATCGCAGCTACCACGGCGTTCCTATCTGGTGTGCCCCTGCTGGACATATGCAGGGCTGCTACGTGGAGGTCGACGCACACCTTCACGAAATTCTACTGCGTCGACCGGGATTCCAGGGAGGAGTCCAGGGTCGGCCAAGCAGTGCTGCGCAACCTGTTCGCCTGAGGTGAGCCTGGTGAGGAGGTAAGATGCTAATGTTAAGTTTGATGTGATGCTTAATGTTGAGCCTTTGCCACCTCCCGTGGTTGTGCATGTGTGTACTGCTATGTATTCTTTATTCATGAGCATGTGAATCCATGCCAGACCCCATGCTGGAGAAGGAACAAGTTACTTACCTGTAACTGTTGTTCTCCAGCATGGGTCTGGCATGGATTCACATGCGAACCCTCCCGCCTACCCCTCTGCGGCTCTTCACTTGGTCATACTGCCACTTCACGTGCTTCCAAATCTGAAGATGGCTGCCAGAGGCGGTGCTTAGGTAGAGGGCAGTCATTGGCTGTGGTCAGTATGACGCAGAGACCAGTGATTGGTTAATACTACGAAAGACAGATCAGAAACGAAACTGATACTGGTTTTTTCTTTACCGAGGATTCCCAGCCTGACGACGGGGAATATTCATGAGCATGTGAATCCATGCCAGACCCATGCTGGAGAACAACAGTTACAGGTAAGTAACTTGTTCCTAATGTGTCCATTGGAGTAAGATGGTAGTAATCTAGGAGTAACACAGTGCAGTGCACAGAGGCCCTGAGATACAAGAGCAGGGTGGGGGGGCATAGTGATCCACCCCGCCCCCAGGAGATTGTCTAAGGTGGGGCTAGGCCAATGGTAGATTTGTCTGATTTGTCTCACGTTCTCCACAGCACGGCATGGGAGCATATTTAACAACAATGTCTATGTTCACCTGATTTACAAATCCTTTTGCACATCCTGAAAACCTTATGTCATTTGTACGGTTGCTTTTACATTACTCTTTTTGAGACCATTGTTACGCTTTACCATTAGTGTTTTCTGGTAGCTGATTTTGACACGGTTGATACCATCTTTTACCATGCCTCAGTCTTGCTTTCAGCATTTCCTAGGTACCAATTTTGACAGACTTGGGTGATCGATTGGAAATACCAGTTCCCGATTTCCTTTCTTGATCACACTGAAATGTTTGTCTTTCCCACCTTCAGTTGTGACCTGTGGAAATCCTCCAGATTTAGTTGATGGAACACACACCGGCAGGAGTCCCTATCAGCAGCGAGATTCTGTAACTTACCGTTGTAATTCTGGATACACGCTATCTGGACCACCATCAATTAATTGTCAAATTGATGGAACCTGGAGTGGACCCACTCCAACATGCAGAAGAGGTACGGAATTTCTGAACTGTTATGTTTTTCAATTCAGACATAGGCAAACTTAAAAGCACTCTCTATTGTTGAGGATGACACTTTTATATGTTTTGCAAGAGCATCAAATAATACAGATTGTGTTAGTGGGTTGTTTTGGTAGCACGCTGCTTACTATTGTGTCCCTTATACGTGTAGTCCAGAATCTACTCAGACATGGCATGTAATAACTATGGAGAAAAGGAGATAAGATGTAGAATGGAATTTTGCAGCATTACTGAAAAACTGAGGTGTGTGCTACCTTTTACTTGGTTTATAATTTAACTTGTATTCTTACAGTCTTTGTGTAACCTGTATGAGGCCACTCTGGGCACTAAGATCTGTAGAATAGTTTATGAACAAAAGAAAGTGTAAAGATAAAGCAGGGTTTGCAGAATCATGAAAAGTGAATGAACAACGGAGCTAGCCTTCCATCCAGAACTGTACAAAGCTGTGCAGGGATTGCTCTGTCATATGGGCTGCGTAGAGCCTATTTGGAGGCTACTATACAGGTGGGAGATCTTGCAATTGTTACTTGTGATATCAGTGTTTCCAAAGAGTAAGTGAAGGTAGGAAGGAATTACAAAGAGATGAGGAGATTGTGAAAAAACAGAGGTTGTTTCACAACCTAGTCCCGGGGAATCCCATACTCGGCGATGGCCAGGACTTGAAGAACTTCGTGAAGCACAAGTCAAGGCCCAAGGCAGGGCTGCTTTTTTCCATCGCACTGCGCAAGGGCGATTCCTTTCCTACGAAACGTCTGAGTGGGAGGGACTGTTCAGGTTCTCACACCTGCGCAGGTACCAAAGCTCATTCAGCTACCGGCCACCAGGCTGAAGGATCAGTAGATCCTCCCGCAGACAGCGCTGATGGACCGCAAGTTTCTTTGCTTCCACCCGAGGGGCTACGCCCTAACACCGGACAAATGTCTGGGGGGGGCGCCTGTACGCAGCACTATCAGCACTTCGGCCGAGGGCTCTGCGCCTACCAGGTCTAGTCCTGAGGTGCAGGGTAGGCCTCAAAATTCATTTCCAAGAGTCCTGAAAGAGGCTGGTCCCAGCGAGCCAAGCACCATGACGCAGGCACTTGGCATGCAGCTCAACAAGATGGCCGCCGCGCTAGACAAGATGGATGCTCGTCAAACACTGAACCCTTTTGGGGACTAGGTAGGAGATCGAGTGTCCAGGTGTGACTGGTCTCAACCAGCTTATCCTTCGCCATTGCAAGGCAGGTACCCCCTGCAACCAGCTAGGCAGAGTATGCAAAGGCCCCAGCAGCCAGCCGCGACTCCGTCAATATCACCTGCCAACCCACCAACCTGTGAAGACAGGTTTTTTGAGAAGTTCCTCACGCTGATGAGGTCCACTTAGATGAGCTGCATCCTTCGGAATGTTATTGGGGACATGCTTCCACCAGTCCTGCCGCCAGTACCCTAGTCATTCCGCCTAATTAACCGATGCCTGAGGCTCCGCCTCAGCTGCCCACGCTGGCACCTTTGATTCCAGCTCCCCTGTGGCCTACAGCTGAGGCCGCTCCACATCGGCCTCCACACCTCAGCCAACGGCTCCCAGTACTCCCCCACCGGCTCCAGACCAGTTGGATACCATGGTGGACGCCGATGAGGAGGAGGACCCAGACACACACTCATCAGCCAAGGTTTGGCTTAATACTTGGGGCTTCCACAACCCGAGGATGAACGACCTGAGGCGGGGGTCGTGGCCGAAGTACTCACTCTATGCCCCGCGGCTAGAATAGGGATTCCGATGGCAGGATGTTTTTGCCTTTGCCAAAAAGGGGTGGCTGAAACACCACTCGGCGCAGCCCACAAACAGGTGCCTCGACGCCAAGTACAGGCAGTTGGAGGGGGATACACTCTTGTTGTCTGCAAACCCGGGCCCACACTCGGTAATGGCAGTGGCTTCCATATACTCCAAGCCGCAATCCTTATCGTCCACTTCGTCCTCGGCACTGCTAGGCAAGGAGGATAACATCTTGGAGGCGTATGGAAAGAAGGTCTACTCCAGCGCCTCGCTGCACCTTCGTCAAGCAAATGTGGATGCCATGCTTGCAGCCGTTAACCAGAGGCTTTGGCAGGAAATAGCAGACTTCCTTCCGGAACTTCCGGTGCACGTTCAGGCACGTTTCAAGGCGGGGCTGGCTGAAACGAAGATGGTGGCTCAGCACATTATGGAGTCCAGAGTCTCGCATATCGATACCTCAAGCCGTGCCATCTGCATTGCCACGGATATGAGAAGGACGGCCTGGCTCCAGCCAACCAACTTTAATCCGGATGTACAGGAATGCATATTGGACTTTCCTTTTGAGGGTAGCAACCTCTTTCATTCCTCCTCAGATGAGGGATTGGATAAGAAGAAGAAACGTTCCCAGACTGCGAAGTAGTTATCCATCATTAAAAAGTCCACGGCCAAGACTTTCAGTCAAACGCACCAGCGTTCTGACAAGGGTCGGGCCATCAGCGGGTCCCAGGCTTCCAAGAACGATGGTCCAGGTAGCTCAACCGCTCTCTGAGCCAACACCGCCACAAGCAGCACAAGGTGGGGAATAAGGGCTTCTTTCAGGCCCCCTCCTCAGTCTCGGCCTCAGAGGGAAAGAAGGGATGACACTCCCCTCCGGATCCACGTGTCTCCGGTGGGGTGCAGGCTTGCTCTCCACGCACACAATTGGCACGCAAAGTTCACAGATTCCTGGATCCTATCAGTAGTTTCCACGGGCTACTGCCTACCGGTCCCTCCCTCTTCTCCCATCCACTCCCACAGTTTGGGACAGCAACTCTGTTGGCGGAGATACGGTCGCTCATAGAAAGGAAGGCAGTGGAAGAAGTCCCAGCCTCCCAGGGGGGAGGGGGCTTCTACTCCAGGATTTTCGCCATACACAAGAAGAACCAAGCTGGCCTGAGAGTTGTGTTGGACCTTTCCACCCTGAACCTTTCCCACCCACTTCAAAGGTTCAAGATGGTTACCCCAGCACTTATTGCAGAGACACTGTGCAAGGGAGACTGGATTTGCTCCCTGAATCTGAAGGACGCTTATTTACACGTCCCAATTTGGCAGCCCCATGGGTCCTTACTGAGGTTCAGGATCATGGGCTTCCATCTCCCGTACAAAGTTCTACCTGTTGGCCTTAATTCAGCACCAAGGGTCTTTGCCAGGCCTATGAATGCAGTGGCAGCCCTTCTCAGGGCCCAAGGTCACCATGTCTATCTATAACTAGATGACTGGCTTGTCAGTCCATCACACCGCCTCCTCCCTCATGGACACGTTACATGACTTGGGATTCTCCATCAGTCTCAAGAAGTCTCAGCTGGAATCGATGTAGAGTCTAGCGTTGCTGGGCCTCATCTGGGATACGAGGTCCGAGAGTCTTTCCATCAGAGGACACGATTGCAGCCATTAAGAGGGCCACGAGTCACTTTCTCAGCAGAGGGGTGACCTCAGCCTGTTGTTACCAACACATACTGGGTATTATGGCAGCATGTTGTATGGCAGTGTCCTTCACAAGACTCAAAATGAGGAGATTATAGGTGCACTTCGCAGCCTCATGGAATCAGGAGCGAGGCTCGCAGGCAGAACTTATCAGCATTCCTTCCTTCCTTCACCAGGACCTAATCTGGTGGAGCATGGACTGCAACCTCAGGGTGGGCAGGCCCTTTCCGACAACCAGCACCTCAGGTTACCATCACCACGGATTTGTCCTTGGAGGGCTGGGGAGTGACCCTGGATAACCACAGCATCCACGGAGTCTGGTCCCTTCAAGAAAAGGAGGCCCATATCATTTGGCTGGAACTAAAGGCCATCTGGCTGGCCCTCAATGCTTTCCTGCCGCTCATCAGCAGCAAAACGATCATCATTCAGACAGACAACTCCACCAGCATGTACTACTTCAACAAGCAGGGTGGCACCAGGTCCCCTCCATTATGCACCCTGTTGGTCAGCATCTGGGAATGGGCCCTGCAGAACGACATCCACTGACAGCGATCCACCGCCTGGGGGAGTTGAACCTGGAGGCGGACAGTCTCAGCAGACTGGGGCGGACAATTATGAGTGGCAGCTGAACAAGCAGGTCCTTCAGGAGATCATCAGCATATGGGCCATCCACTGGTGGACCTCTTTGCCACCTGGTTCAACAGAAAGTGCCCTCAGTTTACATCCTGGCAGGGACAGGGTCTAGGCTCTCTGGTTGATGTACTGGAGGTACAGTGGACCAGCATGGACGCCTATGCCTTCCCGCTCACGCCACTGGTATACAGGGTGATCTGCAAGATAAGAGAGTCCTGTCACCTGAGCATCATCCTGGTAGTTCCGTGGTGGCCTGCGAGGCCATGGTTCTCGGAGCTACTCGGCCTATCGGACCAGCCTCCGATACGCCTTCCACAGGGCCCAGCTCATCTCCTATCGCAGCAGGGGGGCACGGTCATGCACTACGCCCCACAGAAGTTAGCCCTCGCAGCGAAGTTCCTGAGCAGGTCACGCTGAAGCATCTGCGCCTCTCGCAGGCTAATCTAGACATCATTCAGAGGGCTAGGAGTGATGCCACGAGGAACCAGTACAAAAGCAAATGGATCAGGTTTTGCCACTTGGCGGAAGCTAGGAGGGTCGATCCTCTCACTTGCTCACTGGATGATGTGCTTTCTTTCTCAGCACACTTAGCACACTTGGATTTGGGAGTGCAGATAGACACGTGCCAACCTTATCTAGAGGCCATCTGAGCCTACCGGAACTCGGAAGAGGAAGTTTTCGCGTCTGCCAATCTGGTGGTTAAATGACATCTGACGGACCTCACTAGACTCTACCGGCCCATTAAGAAGCCCCACCCTGTGTGGGACCTCAATATAGTGTTGGACGCCTTGGCGCATAAACCTTTTGAGCCATGGTGTCCGCGGACATCAGGCTGGTCACCATCAAGACAGCTCTTTTGGTAGGCCTGACTTTGGCGAGGCGTATCAGCGAAATCCAAGCTCTAGTGGCCTCTGAGCCATACACTACTTTTCTTTTCATAGGGAGATGGTGGTCCTCCGAACGCACCCCACATTCTCGCCCAAAGTAGTCTCAGCGTTCCTCCAGAACGAGGAAATAGTACTTCTGACTTTCTTTGCAGAACCCAAGGACGAATCTCAGGGGGTTCTGCATTGTTTGGATGTCAGGCAAGTGCTGAAATTCTATCTTGACAGGACCAAGAACTTCCGCAAGTCGTACACTCTATTTGTCACCTTCGGCGGGTCAAGGCCAGGTTATCAGGCCTCCAAGGCCTCCTTCGCAAGATGGATGGTCGCAGCCATTAAGGAGGCATGTGAGGGGCAGCACAAGCCGCTTCCGGCTAGCATGCATGCCCAGGCTATCAGAGCCAAGGCCACAACGGTCGCATTCCAGAGACACGTCCCTTGGTAGGTCATCAGCACGGCGGCCACGTCGGCCACTCGCTCTGCTTTCTGCAAGCACTTCTGTTTGGATGCTGCCTCCAGGTCAGATGCGGCTTTCGGGCAGGCAGTACTAAGGAGCTTGCTTTCTTAAGGAGGGTCACCTCTCCACTCTGGGGCTACATTCAGTTGTAATCGCCCATGCAGTATGGAGGAAAGGGGATGGGATGTACAAGTTATTATACGTTACTTGCCAAAGTGACTAACGTACTCTTAGTCCATAGTCCCCTCTCCTCCGTACGTCCCACCATCCTCCCCCCTAATAAAACTGGCGTCATTAGGCGATGGTAATATTGTCGATACGTCTATGGGGACTGAGGAGTGGTGCCGGTGGGCAGAGTCAAGGGAGCTCATGCTCCCAGGGCCACACCCCTCTGCGCCTCTAAATTTAAAGGGGAAGATTTTTTCTGGTGTAAAGGGTTCAGTCTCATGTCCCTAGGAGGGACGCGCATGCAGTATGGAGGAAAGGGGACTATGAACTAAGAGTACGTTAGTCACTACGTTGAGTAACTTATAATTTATTTTCCTTTTTGTATTCCCTTGGCACATTTGTTATCTAGAGAAGGAGGGCAAGGTTAGGTGTTCTTAGTCTAGGCCTTTTTTATTTTGACCAGACTGACTTGGACGTATTTATTATTATTTAATGGTTGAGATTACTCCCATTTTAGAGTTTGGGCCATTTAGGAATTCTACCATTGCAAGCAAATTCAAAAATAAAGATTTTTGAAACTTGCATCCATTGTGCCTGTGCTCGATACCATGCCTTCCTCACAAGAAGTACAGAGAACGTGGAACAAGTCATCTTACTTTTGCATACATCATTGCCGAAGCTTCCACTAGTGTATTGTGAACAGTTTGGAAGGGCTACTCCTGCAAAAGATAAGGAGATGTCCACAGGGAAGCTCTCATGATGGTGAAAAACGCAGGGGCTCAAATACTTAACGTCGTAACGAAAGTGGGCATGTGAAAAGGGTATTTTAAATACATTGTGCTATAGCTACTTTTGGGGACTTGATTCTTGAGCAATGCTTCACAAGATAAAACTTATTGGTTGCAGGCGTAAGAGTGAAGTACAGTGCTACTGCTGTGCAAACATGTTAATGAAATGTATGTAGCTACCATCTAGTGCATATATTGTGTTGGAAGTATCAGTAACAGAAATAAAAAAGGAAGGGACATTATTATAGTTTAAGAACGAAAACAAGTTGGGGACTAAATAGAGATGACTGGGTTGTGTTATGCAATCAAACAAGCAGGCTTGATAGGCCAGGGACAGGATTGAGGGTGGGGCATCTCACAACATTATCTCTACTTCTCTTATATTCAAATTCCCTTTTCAGTTCCTTGAAATCATGCCATCCGTGGTGTTTGACCTATTTTCTCTCTGAATGTGCTTATATCGCTTTGTAGTTGCTGTTTTTGACACTATCGTTGTTGTCCTTTGTGTTTGCTTTCTGTAACTTTTTCTTTTAGTACTTTATTGTACCAGGTTTTGTCACGATCAGCAACGTCCATCTGCTTGCATTCTTCAGTCTCGTGTTAAATACATTTTGGTTTATAGCTTTGTCCTTGTCGGCTCCCGTGAGCCTCTACCATGCTTCTCGTCCTTTCTGGTTACTCGTTTTGACACAGTTGGTGCTCTCATTCTATTTGCATTCTTAGCCTTGCGTCTCTCACTTTCTGGTTAGCGGCTATGTCATCGTCGGCACCCTGGATTCTCCACCAAGTGTCTTTTACTATCTGGTTATACGTTTTGACACCAAGGTGCAATCAGTGTTAGGTGCACCCTTCAGCCTTTCTTTCTGCATTTTTGCTGACTGGTTTTGACACCATTGGGCGAGCGCTTCAAATAGCAATTTTCAAAGTCCCTTTGTTTATTACACTGACATGCTTGTCTTTCCCGCCTTCAGTTGTGACGTGTGGAAATCCTCCGGGATTAGTTAATGGATCGCACAGCAGCAGAGGCCCTTATACATATGGATCTTCTGTCACTTACCGTTGTAATTCTGGATTCACCCTATCTGGACCACCATCAATTCACTGTAAAATTGATGGATCTTGGAGTGGTCCAACTCCGATGTGCATCAGAGGTACAGAATTTCTGAACTGCAATGCTTTTTGACTCTTATACAGCAAAATAATGAGCTTTTGTTAAGGGGGTTCTGCTTTGCCGCATTAAGTAAGAACATTAAGTAATTAGATAATGTTTAGGCACAGTTTTGGACAAGTGTGAGGTTACACTGATTAAAGTTGTTGGATCACAGAAGCATCATAGGCAAGTTGAGGATGTTAATTGTGGGATTAATTGTTATATTGTCTTGTATAGCACAACCTTTGTTGTTTTGACAACCTCTTGGTGCTGGGGGACATTTATTGGAAGGAGTGGGAGGGGCGCCAAACCTAGAGTGTTGATGAATGCATATTGGAAGAGGTCTCTTTCTGCGTACATCTCTTTCTAGATGTGTTGTTGTCAGGACCCTTGGGATGTGTTTATTCAGAGAAGT
Source organism: Ambystoma mexicanum (assembly GCF_040938575.1). Taxonomy (NCBI): domain Eukaryota; kingdom Metazoa; phylum Chordata; class Amphibia; order Caudata; family Ambystomatidae; genus Ambystoma; species Ambystoma mexicanum. The sequence continues at coordinate 59,907,966 of NC_090938.1, forward strand.
GCCCCTGATGAAGGTATCCTGCTTGGTTTGCTACTAGAGCGGCCTGCCATGAGATCGAGCATGGGCACAGGTTTTTACTGTAGGGCTGTATGTGGTGCGTTGGAGGGACTGATGTGGAATTGATGTCAGAAGGGATGGGATGTGCTAGCAGGCATTTCACTGTTTTGTGTGTAAATACCTGTATGGGGAGTTTTCCTAAAGTCCCACTTGGAGGTAAGACTTAAGTAAGCTAACACAGTGGTTTGTGGATTCCCCCAACTCTTGGTCTCAGTCTGTACTATTGCTGGAACCTTGATAGTCTGGCAGAGGCTTATCTTAAGAGGAAGATGCGACATGTAAGTAAGTACACTAAACCTAGTTAGTAATGCAATTTCAAAGAAACTCTTATACATAAATGGTTTAAGCCGAATAAAGCATTTTAAAATGACAAATGATAAATGTATGTTAAAATATATATTTCTGATGCTCGTGGATCTGCTTAGAATCGCATGCTGTGCATATAGTCCGACATCTAGTAGTAATCGCAGAGTACTGCATCTTTCTTCCGAAGATCGAAAGGGGATGTCGACATGGGCGTGACTGTAACACTATCCCTAATGTGATGTGCAGTGTACTCAAATCCCTCACGCATCGAGGTCCCTCAGATAGTTTTTTTCCGCCAACCTTGTTGGTTGCCTAATACGGAGCTCACAAGAGTTAATATTGCTTACTTTGTCCCACGACCTATGGTCGTCTAGTTTCCCGACTAATCTTTCGAAGACTGCCCCGTGGGCTTCCTGACGCCAAAGACATCCACATTTGCTCGGCGACTGTTGAACTGCTTGACGACTGTCGACCACGTGGCCTCACCTCTCTGGCCAGGCCCTTGCATGGAGAGTGGGGCCCTGGGTTTATTCTTCTTCAAGAATGTATTTCCTTTTCCCTTCTCTTCCTCTATTTGGTCTGGCTGCCATCACTCTCTGCTATAGAGAGGACGCCCTTTAAATTTTGCCCATCGTGTAACGGCAAGTTTCCGTGGAAGGACACCCATCGCTGTTGCAATCGGTGTCTGCCTCGAGACCACGATGAGCACTCATAAGTTCTGCAAGCTGTTTTGACCGAAATCGTTGAAGGGCAGGCCGGACTATACGTTGGGCGGCCTACGCCTCGCACCTTGAAACACCTGTCTATAGTTGCGTTATAAATGCTAAATCATATAATGTATATTATATCTACGCTATGCAGGCCAAAAGCCATTCCCCCATTGGCACCATCGCTTCGGACGATGAGGAATCGGCAGCCATGGCTCTGAATTGGCAGCCATCAGCCTTTCGGCTGAACCTTCAAGCTCCCAGATGCCCGGCCCCAACAGACAGGCCACCGACTCTGTTATGGGGAGTTCACATCCTGGCGACAAGTGCACACACGCACCACAAATACCTAAATACACAACCCCTAAGGCCTACTAGATGGAGATGTCGAAGCACACAATGCCAACAGTGCTGCTGAAAACTTAGACAGCGCCTTCCAAACCTCGCAGTCCGGCGCCCTCCATGCAACAGTCTTTTCGGCATGCAACTGGCCATTCTTCTGGAAAGGGCGTTCACCCAAAAAAACATAGTCGCTGACACACCTAAGGTTTTGGTGGAGTCATCCTGCAGGGGGATTACATAGCCACATTGGATATGAGAGATGCATACTTTCATATTTAAATGTTGCCAGGGCACAGAAAGTACCTCAGGTTCATGATAGAAAACACCCACTATCAGATCAAGGTTCTCCCCTTCGGCATTGCCTCGGTTCCACAGGTGTTCACGAAGGTACTGGGGGTAGTAGCTGCTCACCTGCGCAGACAGTCCATCCCAGTCTATCCTTACCTAGATGACTGGCTCACAACAGGGGATTCGTACGGAACATGCCAAACAAATACCCAGAAGACGGTAGATCCCCTCTTCAACCCAGGTTTCTCTATCAACGAGAAAAAGTCTAGTCTAATCCCCAGCCAAGTCAAACAGTTTTTGGGGGCTCTAATTCGGACTAAAGATGGGCTTGTCTTTCCTACCAACTAGAGGGTTCAAAACATGTTGTTCCAGATCCCTCACTATGTAGCAAGTCACAAGGTGACCGTACGCAAAGCCATGCGACTGTTAGGGATGACGGCCTCCTGCATCTACCTTGTTCCACACGCTCGCCTGCGCATGCACCCCATGCAAGAGTGGCTCTTGAGCCAATGGTGTCAGGCCAGCGCCCAGTGGGACGATCTAGTGGTTGTCTCAGCAGTCCTCGTTCAGTCTATGCAGTGATGGTCAAGGGAAAACCTTTTGCAGGGGAAAGCCTTCACCACCCCACAATAGAGGCCACTCTCACCACAGACACATCTCTGTCGGGATCGGGGTCTCACCTCCATCAGACAGGGCACGACTTGTGGTCTCCAGCAGTAGCGTCCAATCACTTCAACCTGTTGGAACTACTAGCAGTATCCAAGGCCCTGAAGGCTTTCCAGACATACCTCCAAGGGAAAACAGTTCTAGTCCTCACAGATAGTACCACGGCTATGTACTACTTGAACAAACAAGGGGGCACTCACTCTCTAGGGCTATCCAGACTGTCCCAGAACATCTGGAAGTGGGCACTCAAATATATATTCCTCTTCTCACAACATGTTCCAGGGGAATTCAATCTTTTGGCAGACGTATTCAGCAGAGACTTCCCCCCACCCGTAGAGCATGAGTGTCAGCTACAAGAGGACATTTCACTCAACGTCTTTGCAGAATGGGGCTTTCTAGAGATCGACTTATTCGCCACCCTGGAAAACACTCAATGCCCAGACTACACCTCCAGATACCCACAGAACCGCTCCAAGGCGAACAGTCTCTGGATAACATAGTCAGGGAGATTTGCCTACGCTCTCCCCCCCCCTCCCCCCCGATTCCCCTTCTCAACAGAATAGTGCGCAAGATGCACCAGGAACTAGTCACGATGATCCTGGGCCCACCAACCGTGGTTCTCCCAGCTCATGGCAATGTCAGTCTCCCCTCCCAGGAAGCTGCTGTGCCCGTACAACATGCTGTCTCAAGATCAGGGAGGGACACTACATACATGCCTGTTAGGGAGAATTCTCAGAAATGGGCTAATTCCTCCCAACCTTAGAGACCCCCAGCAACCTTGCTGGATTTTGAGGACTTGATTTTTTTTCCTGGAGAGAGTGAGAACCTTTTTTCCACCGTCTTTTAATGTGATTTTTAACTCTGTGTTTCTTTTGGTTGTGGAGTCTGACAAACTCCATAGGCATCATTGTGTGCATTGTGTCACACAGCACCTTCAGTGCAGTGGCACAGGGAAGTCTTCCAGATTACCCAAAGGTTTAAATACCTTCTCTTGGATAAACTACTGTTTCCAAGGGCAGTAAAGTGAAATTGCCTTTGCTTACATTTGTAACTTTCTAGACCCAGCACACACCATCTTCCAATAGAGTGCTGTAGGGGTTACTTAGTATCCCCTTTTGTCTAGCTTTTCATGTAACATTTTTATGCTACCCTTTTCTCGATGACTGGCTGGTCACAGTGGTTTACTTTTAACTATCGTGGTGTGCATTTACCGTGGGCTACATTCGCAGCTGCAGTAAAGCACCGAAGCATGCAATTTTTGTCAAAATGGCCCCGGTCTTCTTCTTTTTTCGCCTTTTCTTTGTGAAAATGTCCTTCTTGAGATTTACTCATCGCTCCAAACCAGACTTGGTCCCTTTGTGCGCTTTGCCTTTGGCGGGATTCACGAGTAAAGCCCGCCTTGGCTCCACGGTGTCTGGTGTGGCAGGAAGTGAGGGAGGTGCCCGAAACACTCTGTGCTTAGTCTCCTAGGAGGCCCAAATGCACTCTGTGGTGATTGGCCGGCTGACTGTCTGGCAAGGTCAGCCACCCTGCTGGGTGACTGACAGCAAGGTTGGAATGAATGGGAGAAACCTGCATAAAAGGGGAAGCTTTTTGGCTTGAAAGGCAGAGTCGACCACTGGATAAAGGCATCCAAAGAAGAACTTGAAGAGGACGCCTGCTGCAACTCCTGGACCGTTGGTTTGCCTGATGAAGCCCTGCTGCTGTTCTGAAACTCCAAATTCGTATCGACGGAAAAGCCCCTGCAAGGATGACTTCTCCCCTTGAGTTGGTGGGACCAATCAACTCCAAAGTAAGCCACCTGGACATCCTCTCTGAGCTGGTTAAATTTCCCCAGAGTTGCTGCTGGAACTGAAACGCCAGGGAGAGGAACACCAGATTGTGTGCGTTGTTTTTATGCTGGCCAAGAGCTCCAGGAAGATCCTCTGGACTCCCAGGAAGCAGGACTGACCGAGCCTGAGCCACCTCATCAGAGTGCTTGTTTAATCAAGAAACCTTGTGTGTAAGAGTTTATTTGAATACTTGTCACTGTGAATCTCTGAGTAACTCCCCTACAGTTCACATTGACCCCTCTTGAGATAAGCCTGGCTGCTCAACATGATACCAACCTGTGTAGTACAGACTCATACCAAAGGTTGGGTTCCTATTGCCAGGAGATCAGGGTTGTTGTAGTGCACCCAAAGAGTACTGCATACAATCTTGCCTAACAATGCCCTCAAACTCTCAATTTAGCAGCCTGGCTCCTGAAGTCATAGAGTTCAGACACCTTCAACACCCTCAGAGATGCATGGACATACTCAGAGAGGCACAGAAACCTAGCAACAGACATTGCTACTCCAGTAAGTGGAAGCACTTTGTTACCTGGTGTAATACCAAGGGCATCAATCCTATTGATTGCTCTCCTAAAGATATTGTCCTACACCGTACTCGCCTGTTAGATTCAGGACTGGTTCACAATTCCCTAAAGGTCCACTTAGCTGCTCTTTCGGCGTACACTATGTCCCAGAGCAGGGTTTCGTGGTGGAAGATTCCTGTGATTAAAGCCTTTATGGCGGGGGTAAAGAGACTTCATTCCCCTATCTCCAACCCAGCCCCTGGATGGGACCTGAATGTTGTTCTTACCAGACCAATGGGACCTCCCTTTGAACCTTTGCACAAGACTAGCCTTAAGGCACTCGTCTACAAGTCGTCTTCCAAGTGGCGATCACCTCTATAAGGAGAGTTAGTGAACTGCAGGCCCTTTCAGTTCAGGACCCCTTTGTCACGATTCACAAAGACAAGGTGGTTTTGCGCAAACACCCACGCTTTGCGCCCACATGTATCTAATAGTTCCATGTAAACCAGTCCATAGAACAGCCCACCTTTTTCCAGAACCCCACTAATGTGGCAGAAAGGAGCCTCCACACACTAGATGTGAGGAGAGCGGTTATTTACTATCTGGAGAAGACAAAGCCACTAAGAAAAACAAACCAGTTCTTCGTATCCATGGCAGCTGGTAGAGAAGGGGACCCTGTCTTGAAGTCAGCTATTTCCAAGTGGATCGTAAACTGCATCATACTGTGTTATACTCTTGCCAAGAGAGATCTACCCTTCACGCCTAGAGCTCACTTGACTCGGTCGGTGCACAGGGGCTACAATAGCATTCATTGCAAATGTTCCTCTAGATTCCATTTGCAAAGCAGCAACCTGCTGTTCTGTACACACCTTTACACAACACTACAGCCTAGATACACACTCTAGGTCTGCTTCTCAGATGGGACAAGCAATGCTAAGACATCTCTTTGCTACTGTTCCTTCACACATATCTCTGGGTAGTGCTCGCTAGTCTATGCACAGCATGTGATTCTAAGCAGAACCACAAGCATCAGAAGACATACATTACTCACCATAATTGTATTTCTGATGATTGTATCTATTTAGATTCGCATGCGCCCACCCTTTCTCCCCTCGTGGAGTAGAAGGAACATAGACTTCTTACATCGTCTCTCTTCTGTACTTGCTCACGCAGACTATAAGGCTCCCTCACGGCAGAAAAAAACAATCGGAGTGACCTCAACGTGTGAGGGATTTGGCTACAATACACATTATGTAAGGGATAGTGTTACAGTCAGGCCCATATCGACATCCCTTTCGATCTTTGAAACAAAGATGTAATACTCAGCAATTACCACTAGATGTCAGACTATATGCACAGCATGTGAATCTAAGCCGATACAATCGTCAGAAGTACGTTCACGGTGAATAATGTATGTCGTATTATATTTACACAAGAATCACTTTTAAATACTTAGTACATAGAACGAAAACACTCGAATACTTTTGGATACTTTTCAAAGGCAACTGCTTAGTTTGTAGTTGCTCGCCGTTACGTTTGTTACAGCCTTTAAGAGTAATGACAGTTCTATCGTATTATCAGTAATAAGGCACACTCGCAAATCTTATTAGAAATACAGTAAAGACATTTACTCTGCATACACAATTAGGATAGTGACTTTTGGGAAGGAAAATAGTTAATGTTATACTAGCAGAGCTTCAGGTTCTAGAGGTAGTTTCTAGGCACAAGTCTTTTAAAGTCCAAAACACAATACTAGCTAAAAGGCAGTTCGGAGTGGCTCAAAGTCTTGTGAAGCAGCAGCAATCAAAAGTTCCTCTGAATACTTAAAAACTCAATCTTTAAATTTTTTCCCTAAGCTCAATCCACAACAGAATTGCTCTTAAGTAGCAGAACATAGAGATTTAATACTCAACAAGTTCCAAATGTATCTGTGTTTTAAATGCACAACAAGACAAAATAAGACGACAGGGATGAAGAATAACAAAAACGGTCCTACTAGGTCTTGTCATTTGGATCATGCAAGTGCAGCAACAACAAGTGGGGTAGAGGGGTGTAAGTGCCGGTCAGAGCCGAATGCACCAATACCAAGGAGGGAAATGAGGTGCAGGTCAGAGTGCAGAGCCTGCAATTCTGGGGTAGCTGAGAATGAAGGGGGCAGGAGGGCCCCTGGGATAGGTGAGTGCCAAGGCGAGGCCAGGTGGACAAGAGCCAGGGGAATGCAGAGTGTGCGAGGGGAAGAAGATCCACATACAAAGTGTGAGGAGTGGGCTGGAAGGGCTCAATAGGGGTGCAAGCCAGCCGGGCTAGTGTAGTTAGAGGGAGTCCGGAAAGGCAAGTGCAGGTAAAGGGGGCACGGGTGTCAGGGGAGACACAAGTGCTGGGTAGACCGGGCGAGGAGGGCCTGGTTCCTTGTAAGAATCAGAAGGACCCAGGCGCCAGTCAAGCGCCAGACCGGGACATTGGCAGATGGGGTGGGGGGCCTTAAGAAGCTTCCAGAATGTAAGGGAATCCGGCTGAAGTCTGAGAGGGGCAGTGAGGCATTCCAGAGGGAGGCTGCTGCGGAAGAGAGAGATCTACCCCCAATCTGCTTGGAAAAGCATCTGATCTGCAGAGAGTTACAGCTAGAAGACCTGTGGGCTCTAGCAGGAAGGTATTTAGGGAGGGGAGAGTTGGATATAGCGGGGTCCCAGGCCCCAGAAAGCCTTGTCAATGGTGCAAAGGGTCTTGAACTTGATCCTTGCAGCAACCTGGGGCCAGTATAGAGATTTTAGAGCTAGGGAGAAGCAGTCTTTGGGCTTGAGGCCAACGATAAGTCCTACAGTCCTATTCTGGAATAAGTTGAAGGGCAGATTGAGGAAGAGGCTGTTGCAGTATCCCAGCCTCGAGAGGACCAGAGCTCTGGAGACGTTGAATTTCTGGGGGAAGGTGGGGAAAGGAGGAATGCCTCTGAGGAGGTGCAGCTGAAAGTGGGCCTTCTTGGAAGGTCTGTGTTGTGAGGAGAGAAGGAGAGAGAGAGAGAGAGAGAGAGAGAGAGAGAGAGAGAGAGAGAGAGAGGAGTCGAAGATGGCATCAAGGTTGTATGCCTCATAAGAGAGTGGGGGGAGGGGGCCCATCGATGGCAGCCAGAGTAGGCGGGAAGGAGGGAGCTGGGGTCCCAATGAGAAGGATCTCAGTCTTACTTGCATTAAGGCATAGATCACTAGTAGCACACCATGCCTGAATAGCAGTCAGACAGTCAGGAATGAGAGGAAGAAGATGAGGCCGTGGAGGGAAGCTTGAGGGGGAGCTGTTTGTCGCCCTTATAACACAAAGTGAGGAGAAAAGGCAGAGATCAAATGGGCTTGAGGGGCAAGGTAGGCGTTGAAGAGCCACAGTGAGAGATAGACCCATGAGGGAGGCTGAAGGTGGAGAATGTGATGGAGGAGAGAAAAGGGCCCAGTTGAACCTGGGATGGTCGGTCAGAGAGGAAGGAGCTCAACCAGTTTAGTGCCATGTCTGTGATGCCAAGGCTATCACGGGCCCGATTTATAAGGGTGGCATGGTTGACTGTATCAAAGGCAGAGGAAAGGTCAAAAGGAGAGTTGGAATCGAGTTGGAATCGAGATTTGAGAGCAGGTGTTCAGGAGTGCAGTTTCCGTACCTCTGGCTGCTCTGAACACTTGTAATGCACAACTTGGACATCTGTCTGGGAGCAACGTATTCCATTTTTTAGCAAAGGTTCCAGAGGCAACAGGCCGAAGCAGAATTTCATATATAATGATTGTGTGTATGAGGGGCACATCTCATCAATCTTTGCTCACACATGAACCCCAGTTTATGTTCCCAGTAGTGTAAGAGGTCAGAAATGTGAGGCAGGCAACTTTGTAGAGTTTTAAAATTAACCATTTTATTAAATAAAAAGGTTGGATAAACACTTCACTATCCCCATTACAAAAGGAGTGTATTAAAGGCAGAGGAAAGGTCAAGAACTCTACTAAGAACGAACATCTATCCCTACCCTGAGAAAGATTTCCCTACCTGAAATAAACTAAAGGAAACACTCTAACCAAAGGACATCTGTCCCTCACATTTGTACATTCAATAAAGCAATAAGGAAATGCATGGCAGTTCAATTCAACACATATATAACATACAGTTAAATTCACAATATGACCAGCGTCTCTTCTCATAACCTGGGCGAATTCCCCTTGCCCAGATCTGAGCAAGGTTTTGCTTCACAGTTCAGAAGAAATAAGGAAATTCTGGTTTGCACAAAGTTCCAATACAGTTCTTGAGGATTTAAACGTGATAACAAGAGGTTCTGTTGTCTCAATAATGTACCAAAATAAATGGTACGTTCCAGCTCCTCCTGGAGTCAGAACAGTTTTCATGTTTGTCTTCTTCAAGTAAACAACGATGATTGTCTTTGTTGGATGATTTGCCACAAACTTCCTCCACAGCAGGTTTATTGAATTGTCTTTGTTAGAACCACAGTTCAGCACTTTCCTCAATTACTACGGGTTTGTACCCATGCCAGTCCTTCTACATTAGCAGTTTGCCATACAGGTATATATACTCTGCTATGGGTATACCCTCCTGCCCGTTCAATACTTCACAAAAGAACAAAGTGTGCTTCAGTGGTAACTTCCAACTTAGAGCAACAACAATGTTGCAAGGTTTCGTTGGCATCACGACTTTTTTGGGGAAACTAGGAATCGCATTAGTGCTCTTTAGGATTCCTCTGCAACATTGCTCCTCTCCCTCTGGATAATCTTCTTCAGAAGGGCAGCCTGTTTGCCCCCTTTCTTTCCCCTCTACACCAACAACCAAATAGTGACCAGCAAATGGTCTTACTCTGTTTCTGTATTGGCTTTGGCAATGAGTGTTTATATCATCTGATGATCTGTATTTCACAACACGGGAACAGCAAGTTGTACAACCTTTGAGTTTTCCAATATTCCCCTCTCACCTTGAGCAATGTTTGTTGTACTGATATTGCTGAGTTTTTAAATATTCTTGGCTTGGGTGTTGCTCGTAGGCTTTTGTTTTGAATCTGGGTTTTTGGGCCTTCCACCAACTAACACATTTGCTTGCATAGTCACTTTGTTTTAACAAGTGTAACTTGCATTGTTTTTGAATAGTTGGTATTCAAAATTAGTGTTACTGCTTCTTTCACTCACACGCAAGTGAAATTGCACGCCGTGAACACGCAGACAGCGTCAGAGCGCTCCAGAGTCACTTGCAAGCTGTAAACTCACCTGGAAAGTCGCTCGCTCACACTTCGCTTGGTGTTCACAGGTCTTCTGTCGTTGTGGCTCCATACGATCGAGCAAAAAGCCTCGTCTGCTCATGCCACTGGGAAATGGAGCTTTCTACGATTCGGAGAGACTTATGTGCCCCCAGCCACCTGAAGCCTTTAAAGAGGGCATACTTCCCTCGCTACTTCTAGTTCCCATTGTGAGACCTCTGCACAATGAGCCTTCAATGGGTAAGCATCCTTTTCTCACGCTTCCCATTGCGTGACCTCTGCAACAGGGATAACTGGAGGAAAAGACCCTCTCAGGACTGTGAGGCACCTGAAGGTGTCTCCCAGAGTAGTACCCGGGGGAATCTGTCATCAAGGTGGCCAGGACACGGCCATCGCTATTGGATCCAGTTCCTAGGGAGGATCACCAGAATGGGGGGTCCACAGGGAGTAGAAGTGGGACACCAGGTGGGACGCGGTATCCCCCTTTTTGTAACACCTTTTCCCCATCCTACCACGTAGGATACTCAGAAGCTTTATCCCCCCGCCCCTCCTTTTCTGACACGAACAGTTTTGCACATTACAAAAGACAACAGACTAGCATCAGAGCCGTTTACCTGACATGTCCCAACAAAAGAGTCAGGCAATGGACCAGCATCACAGACACCTGATAGCCCTTTCCCTTCCCCACAGGAGTAAAAAGTGGAGCATGAGAGCACACTACGAGCAAGGCAGACCACACAAGGAGACAGCTATCAAGGTACAGCAGTTCAAGAAGAGGGGAAAGGTGGCGAGAACCGAAGGAGTGACATGGAGAGTAGCATCCTTGCCCTTTCTGACCTCAGCCCGCAAAGCTTCTATGAAAGCATTACTAAGACCGCGAACAATAGCCAGCGTGTGTTGCAACAGATGTCAACGGTACATGGAGACCTCCTACACTGGTAATCAGGACAGGGAGAGACGCTCACTACCGTGGCACCATCCTTGACACCAGAAACAAGAAAAGCTAAGCGGTTCATAACAGCCGGTGAGTCGAGGGGAGAACCGATAAGAAACCGAACTGTGTTGACCGAAAGTTACAAATGGCAAAATTAAAGGGAAATTAAAGAACTGTTAACTCTCCAGGGTAAAAACAGCTGCAGAGGTGTCTGGCACCACGTGGGTGCTCACTCAGGAGACTCTGGTTAATTCCCCCTACTATGTTAACTACCGAAACCAGAAGGCCGTAGTAGAGCCGTAAGGAAAAGGTCAAAGTGGTCATACAGGAGTCTAGCAAAACCCCCTGTATAGTCAAAAGACTTTGACCGGCAAACAATTGGAAAGCTAAGGGAGACGAATCCTGCAAAGTGAGAAAGGAGAAGGATCTGTGTGGTTGCCAACGGAGGGATGCTGACAGAAAGGGGCGAAGTATAATGCCCAGTGAACATTGTGTTGCCAGAAGTGAACCCGACGGAGGGATGTCCACAGTGGATTGTTTAAAAAGACATTAAGACTTGTGAATGCCACAGGTGAAATTGTTTTGGAAGAAAAGCCGTAGTGAACCTGACGGAGGGAGGCAAACATTCGAGAAGCATCTGACCCCAGAAGAGGGGGTTGCGTGGGGTGAAAAGTCATTTATTTAGATTAGGCGTTTTTCCAACCTAACTATACAGTTTAATAAAAACTTGGGACGGGAGTATAGCTCTGTGGCAACGCGCGGGTCTTGGAAGCAAGACCATGCTTAGCAAACATAGTTCGAATCCCAGACCCGTGTTTGAAAGATTTTTTTTTTAAAAAAGAGTGCATTATAAAATGAAACTAGCGCCTTGATACCCACGGGTTATGTGCGCTGTAAATAAATGCAAAAACAAACAAACCCTTGAACTGTGATCACTTGTGTCTGTCTTTACTGTTGTCTCATGAGTTCCTTACAGGACCTGCCACCGCTTTTGGCTTCACAGTGGTCCCGGTGCCTTCTCTAGACTCCTGCTTCACTTCCGTGTTCAATCACAGTCCTGCTTTCTCCTCTCCTGCTGCTGCTCTACTGCCTACACCTGAGGGGGCTTTTTAAGCGTCTCAGTCTCCCTCAGGTGTAAGTCGTCTACACTAATTAGCTGACTGTTCCTACTGCAGTATTCCTCTGCATCCCTCTTACTTGTCCCAGTCCTGAAGGAATGATGTGATTTCAAGTCCCTGGCAACAAAGTTAGTTTTCCTAACCTTTTCTAGTATGTTGATTTGATCTCTTTTCCCTGGCCACCTGGGAGGAGACTTTAGGCAGGGGTTTAGTGAGGGATCCATGGGATTCATCGCAGTAGGTATGGGTCGGGGATGACCGTTCACCCATTGGTAAGGTTCTGACTTTGATAACATCTACATAAGCTTTTTTATACAATCACTCTGTCCCCAACGTTGATCCTCACTACTTTGGTCCATACGCTACTATGGTCCATAAATGATTGTCCGATACATGTCGGCACAGATTTAATATGCTTGTAACCCAGGCTCGACATCCCGCCATCCTGCGATAACCGGTCAGCCAGTGCTTCTCTGTACTTGATCAAATAAGGAGAAACCCATAGACATAACCAGTAAAAAATGGGCTTCAAAGATATTTCATCCTGAACACACTTTAATTCTAATTCAGCATGAAGCATATGATTAGATGTATTTTTAGGCGGACATATAGCTCTTTTAGAAAACCTTTCTCTTGCGCCGCCAATTTTAAGGGCTGCTGATTGCCCTAAAGCTCTGCAGAATACAACGCAGCAGCCTTCTCCTGTGAGTTATTTATGTCTAAGGCTGGAGTAAAAGCCCCTTTCCTATTTGTGCATAGAACCTGAGCGTTGCATTGCTCAAGCGTTAAGCCAGCTTTTTCCATGTGGCTTGAACATTTACAGTTTCCCATGAAACGTATGACATGGTAAATACAATTTTGCAAATTTTCAATGGTTTGGCCATCCACTCCTAAGTCGCGAGAGTATGCATGGAAAACTTCTAGCTGCTTCCTAAACCGTGTTGGTGTCATGGAAGTAAGAATTGTGTTAACCTCAAAAAGCAGCACAAGGATCTTCTCTGGCCCTAGTTTTGCAGCATCCATATTTATTATAGTCCGCATTTGCACTCATTTGTTGAAACAAATACTAAAGAAAGTGGGGCCCAGGTTGCACCCTTGCCTGACTCCCCTTGGAATCTGGAAGGAGGTGGTGTTATCTCCAGCCGATTCTAGCGAACAGACTCCTTGTTTTCCTTATAGAGGCACTGTATCGCTCTAATCAGACAAGAATACCCAACTCACATAACATTTCCCAAATTTGGGCCCTTGCCACCCCATTAAAAACAGTCTTTAAATAAAAAAAGACAGCGTAAACGTTTACTTTTCTAAGAACAACATATTTTTGTAACGTGATAAAAAGGCTAACAACTTTGGTCTACAGTACTTTGCCCTTCTTTAAAGCCAGCTTGAAGGTGACTGATGATATCCTCGCTTACTGCCCAGTTTCTTAGATGTTGTACCTCTGCTTTTGCAAAAATGTTCCCTGTTGCATCTCAGAGGGAAATTGTCTAATGATTGGCCAGATAATCATATTGACTTTTTTTTAACAAGGGGACTATTTCAGCTGTAGTCCATAAAAGTGACTAAACTTGTCACAGTAATGAAAATCAGCCACAAAGCCGAGGACCAAACATCTATCGCAGATTTTAAAAAGTCAATGAGGATCTTATCACGTCCTGGAGCCTTGCCACTTTTTTGGCTATTAATGGTTTCATTAACTTCCTTTACAGTGACATGTAAAATGCAAGCCTTGTTCTCCTGCGTATCTCTAAGCAGCATAGAAGTAGGAAATCTTGCCTCCTGAGTGATGATATTGCAGAGGAGCAGCTGTATACATCTGCAGGAGATCCCGCTCCCCTGTATTGGAGACATGAGACTGTGCCTTGCCTGACACCAGCAGTCATACCAATACCGCAGAAAGTATTTGGAAGAAGATACCCATTGAGATAACCCTATCGGATATACCCCCGAAGTGAACACAACCTGCTTGAGGAACTCCCTGAAGAAATATGAAAAAGAATGAATTAAATTAACTGATGACTTCATAAAAAAGTGTGCACGACGTCTGGAGATAATGAAGTGAGACAATGTAGGGGTCCTAGAGGTCAAATGACGACGTAAATAACCGAATGAACTATCAACGAGGAAAGACGATGATTACACGTTAATAAAGTGCTGCAGAAAACAGAAGTGCAATAACTGTACATACGCTGAAACGCAAGGTAGATCAAGTCATCATAGATGCTAGCTATAAGTAGTAAATAGAATGCAGGCGTAGCCGCCATTGTACAGAAACTGGACATTGGTATCATGAAATAAATAAGCCAGAAGCCATGAAGGGAGAATGGAGAGCTGTGTTGCAGCAGAATCTCAGGCTCATATGGAGCTGCGTGGCGTGGCTGCTTGGCCTAAAGTCAAGATCCTAGAAATCGAGGCCAGCTATCTACACTGGAGAGGAACAAGTGTGTAGAGGATGGATCTTCTCACGCTAAGGTGCAAGAAAGAGCACAGAGGATGCCAAGTTTCAATTCATTTAGAACATTTAAAACCTGCAAAATGGATCAGATCGTGGTCTCCTGTCACGTGAGCCAAGGATGGAAATAGAGCTATAACTTGGAGTCCCAGACACGATAGCGAGTGCCCGCACTCCCATGCATTCCCAAAGAAGAGAATACTCTACAAGGCCAAGTACAAAGACAATTTCATGGCAGAAGGCATGGATATGAGAGATGCTAGGCTAATTAGGGAGTGAGGTAGCTTCATGTCCTATCTCCCTGCACCTGGGTCTGGGCTTACGTGCTGCCTAATGAACCGAATGTTCCGGACATGGCACAAGCGTGTGAACCAATTGTATTAGTCCGTATAATGAAGGACCTTATCGCTTGCAGGACCAATGAGGAACTGTGTATCTAATGTTTTTGAAATTACATGTTTTAAGAGATAGGCATAAGTTGTCTACCTGAAAAAGGACAGCCAATAACAATCCTAGCTCCCATATATGTATATATCTAGATGTTTCCCTTAACTAATCCCGACCATTGATAGGTTTTTCACTATTGCCACGTAGTATAACATCACTCTGACGCATTGATTATAAGAATTTATTTTTTGTAGAGATCATTGAGAGACTGAGCGTACGTCCATTGATGTTCGTTGTAACCTCCCAGTTTTAGATAATTGTTAATAAAACAGTGACTTGCCATCTTCTTTGGACTCAGAATTATTTTGGTGTAATCTCCCATTCATTATGTATGCACGTTCCCAAGGGCCATAACCTCATTACTATAAATAATATTCCTACCCTTTGTGGCCCATATATTCACAAATCCCCAGAATGCAGCACTATCTTTATTTTTCACTGCATTGTAAAGTGTGTTCGATCTTTGATTTGCAAACTCCTTTTTTCTATTTGAGAATAGTGTTTTATAGTCCCATCTCAACATACGGACATCGATTAGAGGCTCAGGATCTGTATTGTATAAGATCCGTCTCCTCCCTACACTCTTTATCGAACCACCCCATGCCCCGAATTGTACTGGAAGATATTACTTTCCTTGGTTTAACAGTGTGTTTACTCATGCGTTTAACCATCTCACCATTAACACAAATGAAGATTTAGGTTAATAAAAGGATTGTATCGGAAAAGAGTAACCAAACAGAAGATGTATAGTGGAAATTCATTTCTTTCATGAAGTCATTTTTATTTGAACTGGAACTTGGATATTTGTTTAATGAGAATATGTATTTATCTGGCGAAGATAGCCCTAAGGTTAAGGAAGCCTTTGAGAGATGGTACATCTACTGTTTGGATCAAATGTGGGCCCAAAATCCTTAAACTATTCATGTATAAAGACATTGTAGGGTTGCAAGGCACATTTATGCTGGTTTACGTGCAGATCAGGCATTGACATATTTGGCCTCCTTGCAGATGTTTGGGGAATACACACACCAGGCTTTTGTGTTGGGACTTCCCAAGACATATTTAATCAAATTTAGGGTACCTGCTCTCATTAGATTTATTCTATACATAAGATTGCAGACGCTGCCAGTGTTGGAAATAGCATGGTCTTGGGTGGGTCTTCCATACAAAAACAGAACTTTCAGACTATGGGGGTCATTATGAGATTCGCAGTAATGGAAAAACAATGCCGGTAAGGGAATACCGGCACCGCATACCGCTCCGGCCTATTACGAGTCAACAACCCGGTATCAGCGCTACCGCTGACACTGTGCACCCCCGTACCGGCATGCGCGCGGGCACACAGCCCTTCGGGCCAGCAGAAGCGGGATGGCGCTAACAGGAGGACATCACAAGCCATGCGCACATGCAAATACCGGCATCATGAAGGCGGTAATAAGGGATACCGGGATGCCGGCCTCACCAGCATCGCGAATCATCCGCTAACAGCAATGTACAGTGTTCCCAACTGCCACAGGTGCACACAATCAGCACAGGTGGAGGCAATGGAGTCTGACCCAGCACAAAAGGAGCACCCCCACACACCACACCCCTTTCCACACCAAAATGATTCCACTTGCAGTTGCAATATTGGGGCTGGAGGACATGCTTGCATTGCTACACCAGCAACAACAACAGGCACCACAGAGGAGATACAGGAGGATAAGGAGGGTGAGGCAGGCCCAGCAAGCCCCACCAGTGCAGCCAGTGGTACCACACAGACCGCCCCCAATCCCTCGCATCAGCCAGTCCATTCAACCTAACCGCTGAGCAGATCCACACCCTGTACCGCCTGGACCGGGACATCATCATCACCACCATTGTGGACATGATACACAACGACATTGTCAATCTGATTGAAATACGCACCACCATCCCCCCTCTACTGAAGGTAGTGTCTGTGCTCCACTTCCTGGCCACAGGCACCTACCAGCACAGAGTGGGGCACATACATGGCATATCACAACCCTTATTTTCGTGCATGCTGAACCAAGTGCTGGATGCCCTCCTGAAGCCCTCAAGCGACTACATAGCCCTACCACGGACTGGCCAGGAGATCTTTGACAAGAAAGTTGGCTTCCATGCACTGGCAAGCATGCCAAATTGTATTGGTGCCCTTGACTGCACCCATGTGGAATTGGTGGTCCTGCATGCCACGGAGGTGGTGTACCGCAATCGTAAGCTATATCACTCCATCAATGTACAGATGGTATGTGACTCCAGCAAGATCATCACACATTGTTGTGCCCCTTTTCCCGGATCAACTCATGACTCAATGGTCCTGCGGAACTCCAGGCTACCACGCTACATGGAGCGACATGCAGGACAACATGCCTGGCTGCTTGGTAAATTGCATGACAGGCACATGGCAGTGTAATGGGGGGGGAGAGAGATGCACCACCACCCTGGTGTTATTGTTGAGATGACTCCACAATGTCCATACTGCAAAACGCTGTGCCGCAAGCATCCCAAACTGAACATGACAACCAAACCCCATAGTAATGACGGAAGCTGCACACCAATGACAATATGCCTGACTTTCAACCAGCCCACATCCCACAACACGTCCACTGCACATCATCAGACCTCACCCTCTGTAACACAATCCAGCAACATGCTGTGAGTATGCACAATGTAAAAGTCTGCAGCAAAACACAACACAGGACAAGCATCCTTGAGTGTGGACAAATCAATCCCACCAAGGGAATACACTGCTTGTCATGGGGCCACCACCACAGTAGCGCTGTATGTCACAATGGGAATAATAAGCGCTGAATGAGAAATCATGCAGAGACTTGTGCCAATGCTGCTAGTAATAAAATCATACTAATCACTACACATCACATTATGCCACCAAACACAACGGTATGCATCCGCAATGCATGAACACCAGCAAGGAAGTGGACACCCTGCACCATCTGGACGACGCAACCCACACCATTAGACCATGGGACAGCACACATAGTGGCAAGGTAAAATGTTTGCATACATCTAGGGACATGTGCATGTGAACAACAAATATCTGCAGGCATGTGTGATAAGTACAGGTGTCCTTCAGGAATTGACTTACACATACCTTATTTTGAACCCATGCAGGTGATAGTGGCTATCCCTTGAAGCCGTGGCTCCTCACCCCTGTCTGGAACCTGCAGAACAGGCACGAAGAGTTCTACAATCGTGCCCATACCCGTACCCGTGTGGGGATCGAGCAGACCTTTGGCCTGTTGAGGGCACGTTTTCGCTGCCTTAGCAGTTCGGGTGGGGCACTCCTGTACAGGCATGAGAAGGTGGCCAAGATCATCATGGCATGTGTCATGCTGCACAACATGTGCATCCGACGGAACGTGCCTCTGCCCCCTGACATTGAACAGCAACCACCAGGTGAGGATGAAGAAGATGGGGTTGCACATCATCCAGGTGGCGATGCACAGGAGGGACGTGCTGTGCACCAGTCTGTTATAGGCCAATATTTCTAATACACATGGATGCAGAGGGTACCATGAATGTGGGACTCAGGGCACTGGGTGTGGAGGTACATGGACACTATGCACTGTAAACCAATAAAGCACACATACACAATATAAAATGTCCAGTCATGGGATTTTTTTGGTACACAACGGGTGTATTTAACAGGAAATAAGTAAAAAGTGCTCAGACCCTCCACCTCACACACACCCCCTCCCCTCCACCTCCCCCACAACTCCCCCACATACCCCCTCCCCCACAATTCCCTCACATACCCCCTCCACCCCCCAACCCCCACAACTCCCCCACACATGGTGTGCAATGTTATGGCACTCGAGTCTGCTTAAGTCTGCACATGCAGGCTGACCCTGCTACTTATGGGTCGGACTCCAGGGGCGGCATGTTGGGGCGCCGCATGGTGCGCACAGACCTGCATAGGGGGCTCGTCTTTGTGGAGCTTGACGATGACCCATGGGCGCATGGTCTACTGTCGGGATAGGACGATGAGCCTCCAAGGCATCCACAATCCTGCCGACAGCTCCTCAGAGATCTTTAAGGTTGCTGGACTTTATTGCCCCTTTCATGGCCGCAGTGTTCTCTTGTGCCTCCTTCCTCGTCACGTCACCATCAGAGACATATTGTTTTACAAGCCCGGTCAGCTCCTGCTGCCACGCCTCCATCTGTGTCATCCTAAACGCCCCGTCCCGGACCCCTGTGGAGGTGGATGGTACGTGTGGCAAGGGGCCCAAATCAGGTGGGTCCTCCGTGGGGCTCCAGGCCTCTGGTTCTGCCTCTCTTCCAGACTGGACGTGCAAGGTGCCATCGGGTGTGCTGATTGGGGTGTACTGGGGTGTTTGGGAGGGGCTGGGTGTGCCGCCTACTTCCAGTGAGCGGTTGTCCTCAGGGACACATACCCTGCCTTGGGAACGTTCCTCATCGCCACTCTGTGGCTCACTGGCAGCTACCTCCCCTACCGAGCTGTTAGCTGCAGACAGGGTCTCATCTGCCACTGGCTGAACTGCAGGGGATTCCACAGGTGTTGGAACTGTTGGTGTAGTGGCTGTCCTTTGATGCCCCGTTCCCTGCCATCCTGTGCTGCTTTTGCCCTCAGTGGCTGATGAGCCTTGCCTGTGCCCCTGGACGTGGAAGGCTTGTTAGTGTCTTCCCTGGACCTGGCCCTCTTCGATGGAGTGGTGGCCTGTGCTACAGAGTCCTCTGCATTGCTGTCGGTATCACGGCCTGTGGGGGACCGAAAGAGGGACGGCATCAGTGATGGTTGTACTTGCATCATGCATACAATGGTATTAGTGCAGTTGTACACATTTGATTACTTGCTGTCCTACAGTTGTGGCATACAGTTTGCTTGCCATATGGTGGGGTTATTCAGGCATACGTTAAGTTCACACGTGTGAGGTGGTGTATGCTGTGACATGCCTTTGTGTTGTGGACTGCGTGCAGTGTGACACATGCCGTTTCATTGTTTGTGGTGTGTGTCTCAGGTATGGCATTGGCATGCTGCATGTATGTGAATGTAACAGTGCTGGGGACGGCATCTAGGCAGGGATGTGTCCAGGTGTGTGTGATGGCCCTTGCATTGCCTCATGGCACGGTCACATTGGTGGACCATCATCATACTTTGCATTACAGTGTTTTCTATGGACAATCGCCTACATCTGCCGATGACGACGCTCCACGTTCCACATCTCCCACTCCTTCTATGGACTCCATTCCAATGGGGCTGGCGCAGATTTCTTCCCAGCGGGTGAGTTTATTTAATGGGTGAGTTGGATCCACCGCCAGTGGTCAGACCCTGGCTCCGGTTCGCAGACAAGATGTTGCGCACTCAGAGGCGCAGGTCGTCCCAGCTTTTTTTAATGTCTTTTACAGTGCAGGTGTTGGTGCCAACCGCACTGACTTTCTGGGCCACTAGCTCTCATACCTCTTTCTTTTTGAGCTGTGCAGCTCTCTTCAGGTCTGAAGCAAAGACCAGGTCTGCATTCTCTGCCAGAGTGTCAGCCAATATGTTAAGTTCATCCTCGGAGAACCGCTCCTTCCGCTGCCGGCATGCCCCTTTCTTTATGGCCTTTGGCATAGTGCTGGTGGTGTAGATGCTGATGTGACTGTTGGTGTGAGGCTCCAGGTCCTGTATCTCGAGGATGGCAATGGATTGTGTTTTTCAAGATGGCCGCCGTGTCATTTCCCATTCCGGCGCAACAACGTTACTTCCGGTTCCGGTATTTAGGGGTGCCGGGTAATGCTGGCCCCGTTATTTAGTGGTGGACGGAGGCGGAAGAGTTGTCGATACCGTCATGCCGCTATGCACGTACACGCATACGGGTAATCAGCCTTTGTTAGCGGTGTCAGTGTTACCCGGACCCGGTATTGCCTCCATGCAGGTAAAAACTTTTTTTACTGCGAATCTCGTAATGACCCCCAATGTTTTAAATAAGTGTAATCCGCCCAACATGTGCTGTCCCAATGCAAGGCGCTCACTTGTGTGTATGCGAAAGCATATCGTAAATTTAGCCAGCTGCTATCTGACCAACTTTGAAGTAGTGTGCCTGGTGCAGAGTCATTGGTCATTGCATCAGCGGCACACCATATATGGGAATTTGTGGCCAATAGGCTTCCTCTTCCAACACTGAGATTAGAAAGAATTAGAATGCGTATTAATTCAACATTCCCTCATCGTAAAAGAAAATGTTTAGTATTAGTATGTAGAGTTGTTATTGTTTATGTTTTAATGATCTGTAAATTATTTTTTGCAACTAGTGAATTATAATTGACTATTTGTATTTTATTGTTTACACAGTGTGAGAGGTTGGTATGTAACCAAAATGCACTATAATGAAATAATAAGGTTTCCTTGGTAAAAGAAAAGCAGTTTCACCTTCACTTACAAACTGTATTTCTCCTCTAAACCAATCACTGTCCTCTGGGTCATACAGCCCCCAGCCAATGACAGTATTTTCCCTAAGCCCCTCCTCTGGAAGCCATCTTCAGATTATTACACCATGTTTCAGTGTTGGGAGTCCTCGAGTTTTGCTCTGTGAGCTACTTCTAAATTATTTTTCTTTTTGATGGAAAATGTTTCTATTTTTGTCAAAAAAGAGCTTGTGTGCTCTTCTATCCATCTGCCGACAGCAGAGATCTGTCAGTGAATTTCAGCGCCCCTCAAGGGCGAGGATCGTTGAAGTTTCCAGAAGGCCCTGAGGCCTACTCCGCACCTCTGGCCATGATGGAAAGAAGATCCTTCTCAGGCCCTGCACCAGATGCAGGCTGCGGTGCGTGTTTGTAGAGGACAAACACCTTCAATGCCTCTACTGTCTTCACCAGGACAAAGGGAGGACAGCACTACTACTGTTACTCGATCTCTCAGCATTCAATCTGGTGGATCACAAGGTCCTCTGCAAACACCTTGACTCAGAAGCCCACTTCTCCTCAGATGCGATTAAATGGATAGAATCTTTCCTGAGCGACAGAACCATTAGAGTATTCTCCCTATCAGCGGCGATCGAACCTACAGCGATCCTGTGTGGAGTCCCTCAAGGCTCCTGCGTGTCCCACTTTCCGGGAATCATGGCAAGGACTTGGCACTGGTGAATAGGATCTACCTCATCATTCAGGCATGGATGGCCACACATGGCTTATGCCTGAATGATGATAAGACAGAGCTGATAATTCTTGTCACCCCTTCTAACATATCCAAACTAGGTCACGAATATTCTTCTTTCATCATTGATGGCAATAACATCACAGTCTCTAAGGAGGTGAAAACTCTAGGCTTTTACCTGGATGCCACTTTGTCCTTCAACAAGCAATTGAAATCCCTAGCCTCTACCACAGCTTACACGTGCAAGCTTATTAGAGCTGGCAAGCCTTTCCTTTCCAATGATAGCTGTATCATACTGGCCAGAGCACAAATTCTGTCCAGATTAGATTACTGTAATGCACTATACAGTAGCGCTAACAAAGCCACTATCCAAAGACTTGAAATTTTACAAAACAACACTCTTAGAGCTGCACTAGGCATTGACAAAGAGCGCACATGACTGCAATCAGACGCCAGTATAAGTGGCTTTCTACGCATAACAAAATTCAATTAAAAATCGCTTCCTTGACACACAAAGCACTTCACAATGCTGCCCCTACTAGCTACCTAATCAACAAAGTGTCCATTAAAACCTCCAGTAGGCCCACCAGAGCTGTCAACGCTAACTGACTGGTGGTACCAAGATTCAAGTCCTCCAAAATCGGCGGCAGCAGCTTCCCTGTGAAGGCCGCTAAACTTTGGAATTCACTTCCACACCAGCTGAGAGCTGATGAACCCTATCCACTCTTCAGAAAGAACCTCATTAACCATCTTAATCTGACCGAAGACTAGTCCCAACACTAACCATGACACTTCAGCACACCTGTGTGTAAACCTCTGTGTATTATGATGTACATAACCATTTTTTTAAAAATCTATTTTATATGTTTACCATTGCATACCTCTGTATATTATTATGTAAATTGTAAATATCTTTGTTAAATCTATTACGGGCACAATCTGAGCCATGCCTACTCTGTATCTCACGTGTTAATGTATCTTGTTCACCATAATGTAACTTGTAAGCTTTGCATATCGTTTCTGCGCCCTGCTACCTCGGGGTCTGGTGCGCATTAGAAATTCAATAAACAAACAAACAAGGAAGGAAGGAAGGAAGGAGAGTGCAAGATCTGCCTCAGCTTCTCCAAGACAATGATGAAAGATCAACACAGTAGACTGGCAGCGTGGCTAAACGCCAAGGCCTCTGCCCGAGCAGGGTCATGCCTCACCCAGGACCGGCCGGTACGAGGAGTGGGCTTCTAGGTCCTTTTGAGGTCGCCCCATCCGTGGGGCCCCAAGACAGGGCCAAGCACTGCAAATCCGGTTCCATCGGGGTCGCCGTGCAAGTGGATCCCGCAATGGGCAGGGCGCGATCAACATCACCATCCATCTCCATAGCCAGCCAGCTACTGAGCTCCTCCTCAAAAAGGAAATCGGCCAACCCGGCTAAGCTACGAGAGAAGCCAAGGGCAGAGGAAAAGGTGGCCGTCTGGCCCAAGAAGGCCCAGACAGCGCAGAAGATGTCTTTGTTGACAATTGAGCTGGTGGCGGCTGCTCTCACGAAGGCGAAAGGTGCAGACCCCGCGAAGGTAACCCCTACTGCACCACAGGTGTCCCTGTCTCCGAGGCTAGAAGCCTCCACTGTGACTGTGGCAAAGCCTGGTGGCACGCTAGAGAAGAGGATACCGTCTGAGCCCAGCTCCGACCCCTCAGGGTGCAAAAAAAGGGGAGAGGGGTGAAAAAGTCCCAGGCCGTGCCCTAAGCCATCGAAGTTTCGTCCACAGATGAGGACCTGGGTCCCTACACACGGTCCACGAGAATGTGGAGGACGGTGGCAGCGACGGCGCAGGGCCTAGGGTTCCGATCACGCCAACTCCACAGAAGGATGTATCCATGGACATCTTCTCGACCTTGCACACTTTGGTGTCAGAAATCCAAAAAAGGATGCCGCAGGGCCCGTATCCTGCGGCCGCTGATCAGTCTCCATCTAAGAAGAGGAAGCGTCATCCTACGGCCCTGTTTCAGGCTTCACATCTGCGACGGACACCCTCCCCCGGTTAACATGGCCACAACGACATAGACGATATCGTCACGGTGGGCGGATTTCTGCAGCCGAGGGAGTCCCCACCAGATGAGGTGGGGGTATTCCATTTCATGGTTGCCAAATCCTCAGTGCTTTTCCAGCTTACACCCAAGGAGACCAAGGAGGGTTTCCTGTACCAGAGGCGCGAGGCCAAAAGGAAGACCAACAAGGCAGTACTCCTACTGGGTGACGTGTGGGAGGAGGGCATGGCCCTCTTGAGAACCCTTGCATGGCCCGGCCAAGTGGGATAGGCTGGAGAAAAAGTACTGGGTGCCGGAGTCTGCACCAAGGTGCCTACAGTCGCAACCATCGCCGGACGCAGTGGTTTCGGCGACCGCGAGGAAAAGATTGTCACACCCTTCCTAGCTGTCCTCAGTCCCTCCAGACAGCGAGGGGAAGAAGTTGGACACCATGGGAAGGAAGGTTATTTACACTGCAACATCAACCATCAAAGCAGTCAACGCACCGGCGATCCAGCCAGGTACGACTGGGAGCTGTAGTACAAGCTGGCCCGATTCTGGAGTATCTCCCAGGCGACAATGGGATGGAGGCGATCAGCCTCTTCCAGGAGGGAGAGGTGGTTTAGGACCATGCCATCACAGTGGCGCTGGACATCGCCGACAGAGGCATCCGGCAGGTGGGGAACTTGTCGACGGGTCCCTGCAGGCCATCACTGCGGATACAGAGACGGCCCGTGCCCTGGGCACGCTCCACCAGCACTGCTCTTCCTTCCAATCCTCCAGAGGTAAGTCGAGCAGATCGACGAAAGGTTTCTCCTAGTCGTACCACCAGCCAACCAGGTTCACGATCCAGGAGTCCTACAGAGGCCGTTACAAGGCCTAAGTTTGAGATGGTCAGCGCCGCCGTCGCCCTCAAGGCAGGACTCTGGCACCGAAACAGGACTGAACCGGCCAGGACGTTAGGCACCCACTCATGCACCCCGGTGGGAGTATATCTCCACCGACAGATGTGTGCTGGACGCTCTCAGCCACGGACATACACTGGAGTTTCAGCGCAGGTATCCAAGGATCCCTCCCGTGGCCCGGCAGGAGCAGCACATCCCTCAACTCTTGAAGGAGGTACAGGCCGTACTGCGAAAGGGGATGATGGAGCTAGTTCCATGACGACTTCAGAGCTCCGGTTTCTACTCCAGATACTTTTTAGTCAAAAAGAAAACCTGGGACCGACGGCCCATTCTAGACTTGCAGCGTCTCAACAAGTACCTCAAGTCCCAAAGATTCAGGATGGTCATGTTGCAGCACATGCTCGGCCAAATGGAAGAAGGAAACTGTCACTGGACCTGGAGGATGCCTACTTCCACGTCCCCATTCACAAGAAGCATCAAAGGTTCCTACACTTTGTAGTGCAGCGACGGCACTACGAGGTCCCTGCACTACGAGTTCAAGGCCCTCCCCTTCAGCTTGATGTCAGCCCCCCAGGGTGTTCATGAAGTGCCTGGCTCCAGTGGACGCCCATCTGTGTCTACGGAAGATACAAGTGTACCCGTAGGTGGATGATTCGGGCCAGCTCGCGAGAGTTGGCCGTCGGACACACAGACGACCGTCCAGCTGCTATCGGATCTGGGATTCTCCATCAGTTATCCGAAGTCCTGCTTGAGACCATCGCAGAACATGCTGTTCCTAAGAGCCAGACTCAATACAGTCTCCTGCCTAGCATCGCCCTCGGATGAGAGGGTAGCTGCCATTCTGGGGAAAGTATAACGGCTGTTGTCACTGAAGACCGTCATGATGTCGTCTTGCATCTAACTTATCCAGCTCTGCAGGTTACGGATGCAACCTCCTCCGGAGTTCCTGGACGCTCGCTGGATTCAGGTGTCTGGAAGTTTCACAGAACAACATCCCGCTCGACGAGGAGTTCCGTCGGGTGATACATTGGTGGGGCGTTCACTCCGTCACCAGGGGCACAGGTGTTCAAAGCCCTGATACCAGGAGACGGTCAACATGGACGCTTCCCTGGAAGGCTGGGGGGCCCAAACCGGACGTCTAAACGCCAGAGGCCTGTGGCAGGCGGAGGAGAAGGATCTTCATTTCAATATCGTGTAGCTGCGAGCAGTGTTCGGGGCCCTCAAGCCACTCCTTCCGTCTTTGAAGGGCAAGGTGGTGAGGACCTTTACGCACAACACCACCACAATGTTCTACATCAGGAAGCAGGGGGCACTCGATCCCCAGCGCTCTCCAGAGAGGCGCAGGACTTGGGCCGTCGGACAAGAGATGTTCCTCGTCTCCTTTCACCTGACAGGAGTCAATAACACAATCGCCAACTCCCTCAGCAGGGAGTTGCGCTCCTGCCACGAGTGGGAACTTCATCAGGCAGGACCAGGTGGACCGAAACTTCATAATGTGGGGCAGGCCCTAGCTCGATCTGTTTGCGCCGGCGGCAATCTCCAAATGCCAGAAGATTGCCAGCAGATTCCACCAACCGAGCAGCATGCGGACGTGTTCTCCTTCCCGTGGGAAGGCCTGTTTCTGTACGCTTTCCAACCATTGCCTCTCCTCCTGCAAGTCATCAATACACTCAAACAGTTCCGATGCAGGATGATGCTCATCGCCCTGGCCTGGCTGAAGCAGATTTAGTACACAGTCTTTCGAAGGGATTGTGTCCTCTGACGTATTCCTTATCTTTGATAATACGTTTCCAGCTTGCTGGCCTCGGAATTTTTTTCTGTAGAGGGCGCTGCGCGTCGATGTCCCTCGACGGCCACCATATCGGTGCCGACGTCACCATGCCAATAAATAGCCATGCGCTACGTCCGTTGCTCAGTTCCGCTTTTCCGCGCTTCGTGGGGCCTCGGAACGTCGTTGCTCAGTTCAGTCAGGATAACCCTATATCTACTCGAATAAATACCTACTAGTTCTCGATGGCATCTTCATCAGAACCGATGACGCCGCGAAACGACTTCAAGAAATGTCGAGACTGCGGTAAAAAATGTCGTTCTCCAGTATGGGGTCTGGCATGGATTCACATGCTCATGAATATTCCCCGTCGTCAGGCCGGGAATCCTCGGTATAGAAAAAATCAGTATCAGTTTTGTTTCTGATCTGTCTTTCTTAGTAGTAACCAATCACTGGTCTCTGGGTCATACTGCCCCCAGCCAATGACTGCCCTCTCCCTAGGCCCCGCCCCTGGCAGCCATCCTCAGATTTTTACCGCACGTTCAAGTGTTGGTAGTCCTCGTGCTGTAGCTCTTGAGCTTTTGCTGCGTTTTCGCGCTTTTTTCAGGAGATTTTCTCATTTTTCAGTTAAATAGAGCCTCAAGCTCCACCGTGTCTACATCCGATCAACAGGGATCCGTTTCGGAGTTTCTACGCCCCTCAAGGGTGAAGATTTCGTCGAGTTACGCTTTTGGAGGTTCCAGAAGTTCCGAGGCCTACCCCGGTCATGGCCCAGGAGAAAGGAAGCTCGACGCCCGGGAAGCTGTTCAGGACCTGCCCTGGATGCCAGCTTCAGAATGTTTTCAAGGAGGACGAGCATTCGTTATGCCTCTACTGTCTCCATGAGGACAAGACGCACAAGGAGAAGGACTGCGCGTTTTGTGGGAACATGTCGGAGCGGACCATGAAGGATCGCCACCTCCATCTCGCCAACTGGCTGGAAGGGAAGAGCCCGTCAGACGAGAAGAAGAAAAAGAAGTCCGAGCGGTCTTCTAAGTCCTGTGAGGGTGCCCCAGCGATGGGGGCCCAACAAAAGGCTAAGCACTGCGGGTCCGCGGGCACCGGGAGCTCCGAACGGTCGGGCTCTTTGGCTGCCAGGCAGGGCACACCCTCCCCGGCGCCATCATCCACGAGCCAACGCTCTGGCTCGGGTAAGAGGAAGTCCGAGAACCCGGTGAAGCTTCTGGAGAGGCCCCGGTCGATCTCGAAGATTCCAGCAGAGGAGGAGCGAGGCTCGGACCCTCCCCCAAGGTGAAGGCCCCAGGCGTACAGAAGGTGACGTCGGCCTTAATTCACCCTGCTAAGACCTCGATTGAGGATGTCGCCGCGGCCCTGGCTCAGCCTGTGGAGGCTACACCAGTGGTGGCGCCCTCAGGAGCCAGAGTCTCCCTGCCACCGCGGAGGGAGTCGTCTTTCAGGCCCATCGAGAAGACCCCCACAAAGTCCTCGTTGGAAAGGGTGGGGGAGGGGCTGGTGGCCATCGTGGATACGGACACGACCTCTGAAGAGGAGCTCATCCAAGTCGTGGAAGAGGTCCAGCCCATCGGGAGGGATCCCGACGAGGGCGACGACGAGAGCGACGGTGTCGCAGACGAGGCTCCTCAAGAGCCCTCTCTCCCGTCGTTTCCGGCGCCGCAGGACACCTCGTGGCCATTTTGTCAGCCATTCAGTCCTTACAGCTCGGAGATGAGGACTAGGTTGCCCCTTCCCCCGACGGAGGTACCTGAGCCAGACCCGACGGGGGAACCGGAGCCAGGACCTTCAGAGAGTCCACCGCTTAGGAGGAGGAGGACGCATCCTAGGCCACCTCTCCCGCCTTCTCTGCCTTCCCCCCGGTCAACTACCCACGGGGATGATACAGGCATGGACACGACTATGACAGGTACGGATGACGACGGAGGTGACGACAGGACATGTCCCCCGTCGCCCCCTGCCCGGGCGTCCCCGCCCGACGAGATTGGATCCTTCCATGCCATGATTTCCAGGGCATCCGAGCTCTTCCAGCTCTGCCCCGAAGAAGGAAGGGTTCCTTTACCAACGGCGTGAGGCTAAAAGGAAGACGGTCCTCGCCGTACCGCTTCTAGATGACATCTGGGATGAGGGGCTCGCCCTCCTCAAGAACCCTGCCACAGCGCCTGCAAAGAGGGACCGGTATGAGAAGAAGTACCGGGTCCCCGATGCTGCCCCCTTGTGCCCTAGGGCGCAACCTACCCCGGATTTGGTCGTTTCAGCAGCGGCCACGAAGAAAGCAGGGGGGGCATCGGCCTCGACTTCAACCTCCCCGCCGGACGATGAGGGTTGGAAGCTGGATGCGATGGGGCGACGGGTCATCTCATCTGCAGCGACGACCATCAAGGCGGCCAACGCCCTGGCCATCGTATCCCGCTACGACAGGGAGTTGTGGTTGAAGATCGCCCCTCTGTTGGACTTCCTTCCGGACGCCAAGAGGGCTGAGGCCCTGGAAATATTACAGGAAGGTGAGATTGCTTCGGACCACGCCATTACGGTGGCTACGGACATCGCCGACACCGGTTTCCGTCAGTTGGGCAACAGCGATTGCCTGAGACGACGAGGATGGCTCAAGGCGACGGATTTCCGCCAGGACGTACAGACCAAGGTTTTGGACATGCCCTTCGATGGGAACAACCTGTTTGGCAAGGCGGTTGATGAGTCCCTTCAGGCGATCAAGACGGACACGGAGACGGCCCGTGCACTGGGTGTGCTCCAACAGCGACGGCCAGTCTTTCGGAGCTCCGGAGGCAGACAGGGTGCCTCCAAGGGAGCCGGCAGTAGCTCCTCTACGTACCGTCAAGCAGCAAGATCTTCGTCGCAGGAGGCCTACAGGGGACGCGGCAAGTCGGGTGGATCCCGCCGTCGTCGCCAAGGTGGTCAAGGAGGCAAGGCGGCCTCCAAGCAGGATTGAACCGAGCATCGGGTCGGGCCCCCGCAGAAGCACCCCGGTGGGAGGCCGGCTGACGAAGTTCGTTGGCGTGTGGGAGTCCATCTCCACCGACTGTTGGGTGCTGGACGCCCTGGCCCTGGGGCACGCCCTCGAGTTCCAGAAGAAGTGCCCCCGCTTTCCTTCCGTGGCCAGGAAGGAAAATCACGTCCCTCAACTGCTGGTCGAAGTAAGGGCGATGCTCAGAAAAGGTGCCATCGAGCTTGTTCCAAAGAGGCTTCGGGGCTCCAGAGTTTACTCAAGGTACTTCCTCGTAAAGAAGAAGACAGGAGGATGGCGTCCCATCCTGGACCTGCGACGACTGAACAGGTACATCAAGGCACAGAAGTTCCGGATGGTCACCCTCCAGTACATGCTGGGACAGCTGGAGGAGGGCGATTTCCTGTCGTCGTTGGACTTGGAGAATGCGTACTTTCACATCCCGATTCT
Source organism: Ambystoma mexicanum (assembly GCF_040938575.1). Taxonomy (NCBI): domain Eukaryota; kingdom Metazoa; phylum Chordata; class Amphibia; order Caudata; family Ambystomatidae; genus Ambystoma; species Ambystoma mexicanum. The sequence goes on from NC_090938.1 coordinate 59,938,084, forward strand.
AAAGAGACACCGAAAGTTCCTCAGATTCGTGGTCCAAGGGAGGCACTACCAGTTCAAGGCCCTCCCGTTCGGATTAAAATCGGCGCCCAGAGTGTTCACCAAGTGCCTAGCACCGGTGGCGGCGCGGCTGCGCCTACAGGCGATCCACGTCTACCCCTACCTGGACGGCTGGCTCATACGGGTAAGGACAAGGGAGCTCGCTGTAGAACATACTGCGAAGACCGTCCAGCTGCTCACGGACCTGGGATTCTCCATCAACTTTCCAAAATCCCACCTGGTCCCGTCGCAAGTCGCCCTGTTTCTGGGAGCACAGCTCGACACAGTGGCGCGACTGGCCTCTCCGTCGGAGGAAAGAATCAGGACCATCCTGGGAAAGGTGCAACGTCTGCTGGCCACGGACGTGGCCAGAGTGAGGTCTATCAAGTCCCTCCTCGGAATGATGTCCTCCTGCATTTATCTCGTGCGCCACTGCAGACTTCGGATGAGGCCCTTGCAAGAATTCCTCGATGCCCACTGGATCCAGTCGACGGGCAGCTTCGAGGACAGGATCCCGCTCAACGAAGCATTCCGTCAGGCGATACGATGGTGGGGTTCCCGCTCTCATCTGACGGCGGGAACAGGTTTCCTAGCCCCGGCCCACCAGGTGTCGGTGACGACGGATGCCTCCCTGGAATGTTGGGGAGCGCACCGGGGATCTCCACGCAAGAGGCCTTTGGCTCCCTGAGGAGAAGACACTCCACATCAACATCTTGGAGCTCCGTGCAGTGTTCCGGGCCCTCAGGTCTTTCCTCCCGTCCCTCAAGGGCAAGGTGGTGAGGATCTTCACCGACAACACCACCATGATGTTTTACATTCGGAAGCAGTGCGGAACCAGATCCCCTGCCCTATCCAAGGAAGCCCAGGATCTGTGGCATTGGGCCGTTGCCCAGGGGATGTTTCTGGTACCCTTTCATCTGGCAGGGATAAAAAACACCATTGCCGACTCACTCAGCAGAGAGCTGCGCTCGTGCCATGAGTGGGAACTGCGCCAGGATCAAGTGGATCGACTCTTCCGACGATGGGGCGAACCCCAGATCGATCTCTTCGCGACGGCGGCGAACTCCAAGTGCCGGAGGTTCGCCAGCAGGTTTCCCCATCCGAGGAGCATGGGTGATGCTTTCTCGTTCCCCTGGGACGGCCTATTCCTTTATGCGTTCCCGCCGTTGCCGTTGCTACTCCGGCTCGTCAACCAGCTCAAGAGGTCCCGGTGCAGGATGATCTCGTCGCACTGGCGTGGCCGAGACAGATCTGGTTCCCGGACCTTCTGGACTTGTCAGCGTCCACACCAGACAAGCTGCGAAGGACGCGGATCTTCACTCCAGAGAGGGAGGCGCCATTCTTCGTCACGAACCAGCGTCCCTGAACTTGCAGGCCTGGCTCCTGCAGCACTAGAGTTTGGAGGATACAACATCCCGGCCGACTGCAGAGAGGTTCTTGCAAAGGCCAGGGCATCCTCAAATCTCAAGTGCTACGGACATAAATGGAAGAGGTTCTCTGTCTGGTGCCGTGCACAGAAGATTAACCCTCTGCGGATTACGGCCCCTCAAGTATTGCCGTACCTACTGTCCTTGGCCAAGGCTGGCCTATCTCACGCTTCCATCAAGGTGCATCTGGCTGCCGTCTCACGTTACACCAGAACTACAGGACGGGCGTCCTTGTGGTCTCATCGGCTGGTGAAGGAATTTATGAAAGGGCTCTTCCGATCGTTCCCGCGGGTGAAGGCCTGTGCCCCGGCGTGGGAGCTCAACGTGGTGCTGACTAGGCTCATGGGGGCCCCTTTCGAGCCTATGCATTCAGTGCCGTTGAAGTTTCTGTCGTGGAAGACAGCATTCCTCGTGGCAATCACCTCTGCACGACGAGTGGGAGAGATCCAGGCCCTATCTTGCAAGCCTCCATACTTGACTTTTCACGACACGAGGGTGGTGCTGAGGACACACCCTCCTTCATGCCCAAGGTGCCATCGGACTTCCACCTCAACGAGCCCTTGGTGTTGCCAGTTTTCTTCCCGTCGCCTTCGTCGCCGGCTGAGAGGACTCTGCACTCACTAGATGTAGCTAGAGCGCTGAAGTTTTACGTGGACCGCACAAAGAGTTTTCGGAAGACATCACAGCTGTTTGTGAACTTTGGACCTGTGAATCAAGGGAAGGCTCTCTCGAAGACTTCCATTTCCAGATGGCTCTCCGGCTGCATCATGCACTGTCACCGGTTGGCAAACCGACCGTTGCCAGGCCGTCCGAGAGCCCATTCAACCAGGGCGATCGCTGCTACCACAGCGTTCCTGTCTGGTGTGCCCCTGCTCGACATCTGCATGGCTGCTACGTGGAGGTCGACGCACACGTTCACGAGATTCTACTGCGTCGACCAGGATTCCAGGGAGGAGTCCAGAGACGGCCAGGCAGTGCTGCGCAACCTGTTCGCCTAAGGTGAGCCTGGTGAGGAGGTAAGAGTTGTTTAATGTTGAGTTGTTGTATTGCTTGATATTGAGCCTTTTTGCCACCTCCCGTGGTTGTGCATGTGTGTACTGCTATGTATTCTTATATTCATGAGCATGTGAATCCATGCCAGACCCCATGCTGGAGAAGGAACAAGTTACTTACCTGTAACTGTTGTTCTCCAGCATGGGTCTGGCATGGATTCACATCCGAACCCTCCCGCCTACCCCTCTGCGGCTCTTCACTTGGTCATACTGCCACTTTACGTGCTACCAAATCTGAGGCTGGCTTCCAGGGGCGGGGCTTAGGGAGAGGGCAGTCATTGGTTGGGGGCAGTATGACCCAGAGACCAGTGATTGGTTACTACTAAGAAAGACCGATCAGAAACGAAACTGATACTGATTTTTTCTATACCGAGGATTCCCGGCCTGACGACGGGGAATATTCATGAGCATGTGAATCCATGCCAGACCCATCCTGGAGAACAACAGTTACAGGTAAGTAATTTGTTCCATAACGGATCCACACAGGATCTGCTTGTGGTGCTTATTGAGCCGAGCACCATTGTCCGGAGTGTGAGGACTGCATGTCCATGACGGCGAAAGCCTTGAAGGAGCGCAAGGAGAAGCTCGAGAGAGGTAAGTCAGTCAAAACCTCCTCTAAGGTTTCTTCGGCTGAGTCGAGGCATTCGTCTCCTCACCATCGAAAACATTCCCATTCTAGATCTCGAAGTAGCTCCCACCATTCGGCGAGATCAAGATACTCAAAAAAGAGACGTTGAAGATCCCCTTCCTCGTCGTCTTCTGTTTCCCCAGAAAGGGTCTCCTGTCCCACAAAACACAGCTCTCAGGCTGAGTGGGAGGAATTCAGAAAGAAAATGTTAAGCGTCTTCGAGAAAGCGGCCTCGACCCCCTCGAAGACAGCTGAGGGTGATAACCCGGGTGAAAAACCCAAAAAATCAAAACGCTGCGAGTCGCAACACCCGGCGAAACATTCCACCCGAGAGCGCCACGAGCCATCGGGTAAGAAGGCACCATCTTCGACGCCGTCGTCGAATATTGCTTCAACACATGGATCGGCGCCATCGACGCCGTTGTCGAAGGGTTCCTCGACGCATCGGTCGATCGACTCGACGCCATCGTCGACGCTGATGAAAGAGAAGACCAAGGCTACTCCACAGCCAACAATGATTCCAAGGGCCTCCGGCACGACGCCGAGATTGTCGTCGATGTCCTCGAGTAGGATCCCGATCCTCTCGAGTTCTTCGAGATCTCTTCCAGTTTTCTTGACGCCGTTCTCGGCGCCTTCAAAGCTGGTCACATCAGCGTCGACGACATCGACTTTTTCTCGCCTAATAATGACGAGTTTGGCTCCTTCTGCCTTAGAGATGGGTTTTACACCATTTCAGAGGTCAGGGTACCCTGGAATAGTCTTCAATTTATGAAGAGGGGGAAGATTCTGACCAGGGAACATTTGGGCTACAGAGGACCACACTTCCTATTTCAGAGGATTTCACCTCTGAGGAAAGAAGGTTGAAGGACCTACAGGAGTCACTACATGAGGCAAGTGGGCTGGACACTTCCCCAGAAGTGGAATTTGTTAAGCCAGACCCAGGGGAACATGCCGAAACACCCTCTAGAACCCTTATGGCAAGAATGATTGAATTTATGGGTTGGTCTGCGCCTTCGCCTGTTTTTCAACAGGATGACTTAACAGACATATTAGACAAAGGTCCACAGGAGGACCCTGTGGTCCCCTTCCATGCAGCCTTACAAAGGAAAATTACATCTAATTTGGAAACTCCTGAGGTTATCCCTGCGGTCAATAAAAGATTGTCAGCCAAGTATAGGGTAGCGACTGCTGACCCTGAATACTTATCAAAACACCCGACTCCAGAGAGCCTGGTGGTTCAAGCGGCAACTTCATCTAGCAGTAGGACCGCTTACTCTACTGTCCCACAGGATAGAGATGACAAGAGGTACGATTCTATGGCGAAGAAAGTCTTCTCTGCTTGTAGTATGGCGTTGAAGTCCATCAACGCCACCTGTACGCTCGCCAGGTTCAGTCACACACGGTGGGAGTGTGCTTCATCAGCCGCTGACTGCATACCCGAAGGAGAGGAAAAGGAAGCCTTCCTTAACATTATTAAAGATGGCAAAGATGCCATGTGCGAATCACTTCAAACTGGCATCAATTCCGCTGACAGTATCAGCAGGGCCATGGCGGCAAGTACAACAATCCGCAGACATGCGTGGTTGCGAAAGTCTGGCTTTGCTCCAGATGTACAGGCCAGACTTTTGAATATGCCCTTTGACGGCTCTTCACTATTTGGAAAAAAGGCTGATGACAGTCTGGAAAAGTTGCAGACTTCTAAAGTAGCAGCAAAATCTTTAGGAGCTGCTATCCGCCAAACACCTTTTCGCCCCTCAGGAACCTCTGGGAGAGGAAAGTCCTTTTGCTATTATTCCGCATTCGGGAAAAGCAGAGGAAAGGCGTCTCAAAGAGGCCAAAGGAGATCCACCCGAGGTGGACGGGTCAAAGGTACTAAGGCCGCAGCAGCAGCAGGTGCCTCTTTACCCTCTTTACCCTCGGCATCTGCATCAGCCGCCCCCAAACCACTCTGAGGTCTTTCCACACAATACACATGTAGGGGGCAGGTTAACTCACCATCTGACGGAATGGTAGGCTATAACATCAGATGCTTGGGCATTGGAGACAGTTGCCCAGGGTTACTGCCTACCATTTCTAGCGGACAGGAACAAGGGCTGGTACTCCCCCCTACTTTCTCATACCAAAGAAGGACGGAGGACTGAGACCATTCCTGGACTAACGAGAATTGAACAAGTTCCTCAGGAAGGACAAGTTCAAGATGGTAACTCTCTCTCAGATCCTTCAGGCCCTCCAGCTCCAGGACTGGCTGGTATCTCTGGACCTTCAGGATTCTTATTTCCATGTGCCAATCCATCTCAAACACAGGAAATACCTGGGGTTCGCAATTGGCGACTCTCATTATCAATTTCGAGTTCTGCCATTTGGGCTGACCTCCGCCCTGAGGGTCTTCACCAAGCTGATGTCGGTAGTGGCGGCGAGTCTAAGGAGGGAAGGGATCCACGTCTACCCCTCCCTGGACGATTGGCTGATCAGGGCTGTATCTTAGAAACAAGCCCAGGCCCAGCTAGATTATGTCTGCCACTTCCTTCACAAACTGGGCTTCTCCCTCAATTTAAAGAAGTCACAGATGATACCATCACAGAGACTCCAGTTCATTGGAGCGGTCCTGGACACTTCCCTGGGAAAAGCCTCGCCACCAGAGGTGAGGGCTCAAGATATTCTACAGATGGTCACCAAGTTTCAAAATGCCCAACGTCTCCCAGCCTTTGACATTTTGAGGTTGCTAGGCCTCATGGCATCCTGCATCTTCCTTGTGCCAGAGGCTCGCCTGAGAATGAGATCTCTTCAGTGGGCACTGAGAAGTCAGTGGTCGCAATTCTCAGGGAGAATGACAGATCTCCTCCGGATTCCGGACAAGGTAGCCCGCGACCTTCAATGGTGGGCCTATCCAGAGAACATCTTGAAAGGAGAACTGTTTTGGCAACCATGGCCGGAGATAACAGTAGTCACAGACGCCTCACTCACGGGGTGGGGAGCCCATGCCAACGACTTGACTATCAGCGGTCGTTGGTCTCCATCGCAGTCCAGACTACACATCAACCTATTGGAGCTGAGAGTGATCAGACTAGTGCTGAAAGCTTTCCTGCCATCAGTACAGGGGAGAAATGTCCTGATAATGACGGACAACACGGTGGCCATGGTGGCCATGCACTACCTCAACAAAAGAGGAGGCGTAAGATCACTGCCACTGTGCAGAGAGGCGATGCAGCTCTGGTTTTGGGCAATCCAAGAAGGAATCTCTCTATCGGCAGCCCACCTAGCCAGAGAGAAGAACTTGACAGCGGACGCTCTGAGCAGGCAGAGCACAGTCTCCCACGAGTGGGAGCTAGCTCAGGAAGTCCTTCAAGAGATCTTCGCCTTTTGGGGAACCCCTCAGGTGGATCTGTTCACCACAAGCACCAACAGGAAGTGCGATCTTTTCTGTTCAAGGGAATTTCCCCCGAGGAGCTCTAGGAGACGCATTCCTGGTGGACTGGGGGTTTCCACTCCTTTACGCGTTCCCACCAGTCCCTGTTATTCCTCAAATGATCAGGAGGTTGAGAAGATTCCGGAAAACCATGATCCTAATTGCCCCGGATTGGGCCAGGAGAACGTGGTACCCGGACCTTCTAGATATGTCCATCTGTCCTCCAATCCGTCTTCCACTAAAAGAGAATCTTCTCTCACAGAAGGGAGGTCAGGTTCTCCATCCAGACACCAGAACCCTCAACCTTCACGCTTGGCTTCTGAAAGGGTGAGGTACAAGGATTGGGATCTCCCTGATGACGTCATGGAGGTGTTGCTTTCGGCCAGAAGGCCAGCAACAAAGTCTTTATACCGCTGCCGTTGGAACAAATTTTGCAGTTGGTGTAGGGAAGAGAATATCGACCCTTTTTCATGTGGTACACCAACGGTGTTATCGTTTCTACTCTACTTGGCAAACTCAGGCCTTCAAGTTGGCACTGTAAAAGGCTATCTCGCAGCGCTTTCTATCTTCAAGCGCACTGCGGATGAACCATCGTATTTCAAACTTCCTCTAGTGATACAATTTCTCAAGGGATTAACTAATGTTTATCCTCCAAAACCATTCCAGGTTCCCTTATGGGACTTAAATTTAGTCTTAAACTTCCTAATGGGCACTCCATTCGTACCAATTCACTCTTGTTCGCTGAGATTTCTCACGCTTAAAACTGTCCTATTGGTAGCACTAACATCTGCTAGGAGGGTGAGCGAGCTACAAGCTCTCTCCTGTAAACCCCCACATACAATTTTCCACAAGGACAAAGTTGTCCTACAGGTGAAGCCTAATTTCCTCCCAAAGGTGGTTTCTGAATTTCATATTACTCAGAAAATCACCTTACCTTCGTTCTACCCTCCTCCCCATCCGGGGAAAGAGGAAGAAAGGCTACATAGGCTGGACCCAAGGCAAGCTCTCAGCTTTTACATCAGCAGAATGGCTAGGATCAGGCAAGCAGACCAACTGTTTGTAGGATATTCAGGTCACAAGTTGGGACTACCCATAACAAAACAAACCATCTCCAGGTGGATTATTTTGGCCATTCTGGAATGTTACAAACTGACAGGGAAAGAGCCACCCCAAAATCTCAGGGCTCATTCAACCAGGGGTATCGCAGCCTCTTCGGCTCTCCAAAGAGGGGCACCAGTCCGAGACATATGTGCGGCTGCCACATGGTCGTCCACACATACATTCACAAAATTTTACAATCTGGATTCCTCCACTAGTCAAGAGACCAGATTTGGCAAGGCCGTATTACATTCGGTCCATCCCTAAAGGGATACATAACATTATCACTCCCACCTCCAATTACATGCCACTGCTATGGGAATCTATCAAAGATAAGGACTACGTCGGAGGACACCATCCCTTCGAAGAACAAGTTACTTCTTACCTTGTAACGTTCTTTCGACGGGATGTTCCTCCGACATATTCCTTATCGACCCTCCCAGCCATCCCCGCAGTGATACTTCCCTTGTGGTTGCAGCTTACGCTCCTTCAAGGTCAATAACCAATTCAGGCATGACTTTTCATATGCTACAAAACAGAACTGAGCAACGGACGCAGGGCGTGGCTATTTATGGGCATGGTGACGTCAGCGCCGATACGGTGGCCGTCGAGGAACATCGACTCGGCAGACGTCGACGCGCAGCGCCCGCTACAGAAAAAATTTCCGAGGCCAGCAAGCTGGAAACGTATTATCAAAGATAAGGAATACGCCGGAGGAACATCCCGTCGAAAGAACGTTACAAGGTAAGAAGTAACTTGTTCTTCTCAGCCTGTCAGCGTCGGCCCTGGTCAAAGTGCCAGTGGTCCTGGATCTTCTCACCACAGAAGGAGGCGCAATCCTGCATGACGACCTAGGATCGCTGAACCTGAGGGCTTGGCTCCTACAGCCCTAGAGTTTGGAGGCTACAAATTGCCAGCGAACTGCAGGGCGGTCCTTGCCAAGGCCAGAGCATCGTCGACTTTGAAGTGCTACGGTCACAAGAGGAAGCGTTTCGCCTTTGTGGTGCTGGCCACAGAAGACCAACCATCTGAGAGTCACACCCTGCAGATTCTTCCATACTTGTTATCCTTGCCCAAGGCCGGCCTAGCGCACACCTCTATCAAGGTGCATCTGGCAGCTATCTCCCGCTACACCAGGTCTTCAGGGCGATCCTCTCTTTGGTCTCACCATCTCGTTAAGGAGTTCCTCGAAGGACTGTTTCGATCTTTCCCGCTGGTGAAAGCTCCTGCCATGGTGCTGATGAGGCCCTCCCCCCTTTGAGTCTATGCAACAGGCCCCTCTCATGTTCCTCTCGTGGAAAACGCCTTTCCTTGTGGCTATCACCTCTGCCAGGAGGGTGGATGAGATCCAGGCTCTATCCTGCAAACCGCCATATTTGACTTTCCACGAGTCGAGAGTGGTGGTGTGGGCGCACCCCTCTTTCATTTCTAAGGTTCTGCCGGAATTCCACCTCAACAAGCTTTTGTTTTTGCCTGTGTTTTTCCCATAGCCTTTGTCACCGGCTGAAAGGGCCTTGCACTCGCAGTTCTACGTGGCACGCACAGAGAGTTTTTGGAAGACGTCTCACCTGTTTGTGAACTTTGGTCCGGTGAACCATGGGAAGGCCTTGTCCAAGGCTTCCATCTGAAGGTGGCTCTACGGCTGCATCACGCACTAGTTAGTGAACTGACCGCTGCCTGGCAGTCCGAGAGCCCACTCCACCAGAGCGGTCGCTGCGACGACGGCGTTCGTGTCTGGTATGCCCCTGTTGGGTATCTGCAGGGCTGCTACATTGAGTTCCACGCACACCGTCACAAAGTTGTACTGCGTCAACAGGGATCTCAGAGAGGAGTCCTGAGTCGGCCAAGCAGTGCTTTCGCTTGAGGTGAGTCTGTTCCTGAGGTAAGAGTATTGCTTCTGTTGAGCCTTGCCACCTCCCATGGTTGTGCATGTGTGTACTGCTATGTATTCTTTATTCATAAGCATGTGAATCCATGCATCCATGCCAGACCCCATGCTGGAGAAGGAACAAGTTACTTAGCTGTAACTGTCGTACTTCAGCATGGGTCTGGCATGTGTTCACATGCAAACTTTCCCTCCTACCCCTCTGCAGCTCTTCTTGGTCATACTGCCACTTTACATGCTTACTAAATCTGAAGATGGCTGCCAGAGAAGGGGCTTAGGGAGAAGGCTGTCATTGACTGGGGGACAGTATGACCCAGAAGACAGTGATTGGTTTAGAGGGGAAATACAGTTTGTAAGTGAAGGTGAAATTGTGTTTCTTTTAGCAAGGATTCCCGACCTGACAGGGAATATTCATGAGCATGTGAATTTATGCCAGACCCATGCTGGAGAACGATAATTACAGGTAAGTAACTTGTTCCTTACATGTCCTAGAAAAGGTGATCTTTACCTATGGTTCTGATTTGATATTTTGTCACTAGCAAGTGATGTGGCTAAATGACAGCAGACAAGACTAAATAATTTCACTTTGCGCACTTGAGGAATCGAAATGATTGATTGTTTTCTATTTTTTGTCCTGTTTATCCCAACTTTAGGAAAACGTTTCTTATATACCTCACGTTGTCAGGCATAAGATATCATGATCCTTTGATGTGTTAGTATTCTTTAGAACATCAACCGATCAGGATGTGATTTACTCAAAGTGTCTAATTTCCTTAACTGTGTCTGGCATTTGTGTAAGGGACATATGATTTTGGCTATTTAATGTGATGAATTTCTGCATTTGGATCTGATGAATTTTTGTATTGATATACAGTTTTTAACAGTGTTAATGCTTGTTGATGTATAATATGTTGCTGCTGTTATGCTTTTATGGATATACTTATTATGTAAATGAAGTGTTATTATTATTATCACATTTCCCAAAGCCCGCGCAAGAGACACTGAAGCTTACACAGAGGGGGAAACGGGTTTCAAGATGGGCGCAAGTCTAGATATTGACTTAGGCCAGCTTCTAAAGCCAAAGTAAGCACAGGTGAACCCAATACCATTCCAGTTACGAAGTCAAGATGCAATCACTATGAGACAGAGGGAGGAGAGATATTATTGTAAAAGCCCAGACATACATGCAGTAGGTGTTTAAATACTCAGATGGACTAGGAGGGTGGAATTAGGAGATGTTGTTCAGAAGAGATGAGTAGAGAGATGGGAGGTATTAGTGGAAACTGGAGGGAACTATGAATAGAGGGCAGCAAAGGCTGGTGTGTAGAGAATTAATGTGCCAGGACCCGGAGAGTGGAGGTGGTGCTGAGAAGGAAGCAGATGGCAATATCGGGACAGAATTGAGGTCATGTTGAAGAAAGGGTGGTAACATCAGGTGGTGGAAGTGGTACTCGGGAACAGTTGGAAAGTGAAGAGTAAGAGAATAATGTTTAGGAGAAGGACATAGTAACTGAGGGTGCTGAAGGTCTAACGGGGAGGAAGCAGCTTCATGAGAATTGGGTGCTATTCAGGTGATGGAGATGGTAACATCCAGGACTGGGTGAGCATTGCAAGAGAAGGTGGTGGCAAGGACTGATTAAGTTACAGAGTAGAAGGTAGTGTTGAAAGATTATGATGCCCTTGAAGGGAATGTGGGAACATCAGGGCCTGTGTCTGGTGTTGAGGAGGTGGGACCAGGTGACACTAATGCACCAGAGATAAAGGAGAAGTTGGTGGACAGGCAGGAGATGACACCTAGAACTAGTTGGGACACTACACTGGTTGTAACAGCAGAGGGAAGAAGCAGAATGATTTCCCCAAGAATCAGTGACAATATGAGGGGACGCAGGCACAGTGCCACCCGCAGGTGAAGGTGGTCCAGAAGAAAAGGATGCGGTAACAGCCAGCAAGGGTGCTTGTAATGAAGACTTTGAGAACGACTGAGAAGGCAGGTTTAGGTGAGAACAACACCTAGAAGTTACCAGTAGGGAAACACAGGTAAACCATGTAGACTAGCCAGTCAGAGTATTGATTTTATTACCGCTACATTTGCAGGCATTAGACATATGGCATTGGGCAAATTGTATGTATTGAATAAATTGATGCAACACTGACAAAGACAGTGCATTGATTGTCTCAGACATACAGGTTGTTTTGTTTTCAGATAAGTATATACGAGGGGCACCCGTTTGTCTTTTCTACCTGGGGTCTCTGTTTTTTGTATGGATTAAGCTTACCTGTACAGTAACATTACTGTGGTACGTGCAGGTCACTCCCATTTGTAAGGAATGTGCAGATTTTCTGTTCAAACTGACATCAGGTTGTAATCACTGATGTTAATGATGTGATATATGTGTGGTAAGAACACTGTCCTGGGAAACCTCAATCATATATGTGCTTTTTGGACAAAAGATTGATATTTAACATTATGCTCTCATTTGCTTGACACTCTCCGGTAAGACGTTTCAAGGTGCATGCATATATGTTGTATAGTTTGATTTCATTGTACTGTGTTGACAGCAGGAGTATTTGCTTTAATGTTTGTGATATGGAGATCTACATATATGCCTGTATAATTGCCTTCTTTCACGGGGTCCGGTTTGTATTACTCCGATGGCACTAACAGCTGTAAAATTACATCCGTTTTTACCTGCTTTGTATACTCTTAAAGTATCCCATCTATGAAAGGGTTGGACACTGTAGTGTTTTGTGGCGAGCCACAGGTTTCTGTGGCTTGGCGATCCTAAAGAAGTTGGCCCCGGTTTGCTGCTGCGTCTTTCAGCTGCTGTTCTCCTCGGCTAGTCTCTGAATAATGGCTCAACTGAGCCAAGGAACTGGCACCACTTTGCCAACAGGATTGTCCAACCAGCAAGCCAGTCACCCATCAAACATGGGCAGCCTACAATCATTTTAGAAAAACATAATCTTCCTTATAAGCGCAAGCATTACAGGGTCCAACCCTTTCATACTAATACAAGTCGTGTGGGCAACACTTCTCCCTCCCGTGAACTTGCGCTAATCCAAATATCAAAACCTAAAACAAACCATATAACTAAAGACCCAGTGCTGCGTACGTTGATTTTGCCCACTTTCACCTAGTAACAAATCTTTCTATTTAAGCTGCTGCAAGCTGAAGAGGTTTAACCATCTACAACAGGAGGAGCCAACTGGCAGCCCAGTGGTATCGGGAATTTGTCCCTCTCCTAGGCCTGCTGGGCTCTGGAGTGGGGAAGATATTCTGGCGTTGTCGTCTTCTTTTTGCCCGGAAGCACCCTTAGAAGGAGATGCTTATAGACTACTGCACAAAGCTGTGGCTGATAGAGGTTAAAATTCTACAACATAGGCTTGCTAGCCTAGAATGTGGGGGCAAAGGTTGTTTATGAGGCTTATTCCTTTATACGTACTTATGTATGCAAGTAAAGTGATAGTCGCATTATGGGACCCATCCTCACCCCCTTTTGGGCATAAAGTGACTTGGGGAATCAGTGATGCCCATACAGATGATTACCCACAGCCCTTCCCTATGTCCCAACCCATCATAACTTGAAATTTGAAGTGGATGCTGCAAAGCTTACCTCTCTGCCATGAGAGTGTGTCCTTTAATCCATGCACACTATTTTCCAAACACAAATATTGTTGTGCCCCCACATGGGTGCTAGGAAAACCACAGTTCCTGTGATTAGCCGCTGTGCCCCTGGGAAGAGTGTTGTGGAGTTATTGAATCCGGCAGAAAGGTCAGAACGCATTTGTTAGCTAAAGCAACACTTGTTCTCTCTGACCTCTTGCTCCCCATGAACCAGGCATCCCTGGAGCCGCCGTAGACGACTTGTGCACTCCCATGTGTGACTCTGGCTCCCGACACAGAGACGTGTGGCAGTCAGGGAACTTCTTTGAGAGTTCAGAATGAAAGACAGAATTATTGGCCACCACCCGACTGTGCGTAATTGAAACCAATCAAAGAACAGAAGCAAAGTATGATTAGCTGAAGAACCAAAGCGGGGAAACAGTACAAATGGGGAAAGCACAGGGATATGGATGCAGCAAATCATGAGACAATTGCAGGAGGCAGCCAGAAAAATAGCAATCCATAACTTCATTAGTTGATCAGATTACTCAGGTGTACGAGTGCTGCTTGCATAGGCATAATTATAATTATAATAATTGTTCTCTTATAACACACTTAATACTGAAGATGTTTCTAAGCGTGGACCCGGGATTCGAACCTGTGTTGCTCTGCGTCGTCTTGCTTCCAAGACAAGCGCGTTGCCCCTGAGCTATCTTCCCCTGGACATAGGGAGGGCTTCTGTTCTGACATGGTGGTAGAAGGTAGGAAGGAGTAGCCAGAGGGCAGCTCTAGCACCCATAAAGCGGTCTTCTGGGGATTACATTTTTATTAGCTTGCTCAGGGTTATATATTTCTCCAGCATGGGGTCTGGCATGGATTCACATGCTCATGAATATTCCCCGTCGTCAGGCTGGGAATCCTCGGTAAAGAAAAAACCAGTATCAGTTTCGTTTCTGATCTGTCTTTCGTAGTAATAACCAATCACTGGTCTCTGCGTCATACTGACCACAGCCAATGACTGCCCTCTACCTAAGCACCGCCTCTGGCAGCCATCTTCAGATTTTTACCGCACGTTCATGTGTTGGGATCCTCGTGCTATTGCTCTCGAGCGTTTGTGCTATTTTTTCACGTTTTTTCTCAAAAAACTTCGTTTTTTCGGTCAAAAGAGCCTCAAGCTCCACCGACTCTCCATCCAATCAACGGGGACCCGTTTCGGATTCGTCTGCGCCCCTCAAGGGTGAAGATTCGTCGAGCTACGCTTTTGGAGGACTCCAGAAGTTTCTCAGGCCCAGCCATGGCCCAGGAGAAGGGAAGCTCGACGCCCGGAAAGCTGTTCAGGGTCTGCCCTGGATGCCAGCTGCAGAACGTCTTCAAAGAGGACGAACACTCTTTTTGTCTTTACTGCCTACATGAGGACAAGACGCACGTGGAGAAGAACTGTGCGTTTTGCGGCAACATGTCGGAGCGGACCATGAAGGACCGCCATCAACGTCTCGCCAACTGGCTAGAAGGGAAGAGCCCGTCCGGCGAGAAGAAGAGGAAGAAATCCGAGCGGTCTTCTAAGACCTTTGAGGACGCCCCGGCGAGGGGGGTCCAACATAAGGCCAAGCACCGCGAGTCCGCTGGCACCGGGAGCGCCGAACGGTCGGGCTCTACGGGCGCCAGGCAGGGCGCACCCTCCCCGGCACCATCAACCACGAGCCAACGCTCTGGGTCGGGTAAGAGGAAGGCCGAGCACCCGGCGAAGCTCCTGGAGAGGCCCCGGTCGAGCTCGAAGGCGGAGGGGGAGCGAGGCAGTGTCCCCCCTCAAGGATAAGGCGGTGAGCGCACCTAAGGTGGTCAAGGCCTTAATCCATCCGGCCAAGCCCTCTATCGAAACTGTCGCGGCGGCCCTGGCTCAGCCTATGGAGGCTACACCAGTGGTGGCGACCTCGGGGCTCAGAGTCTCCCTGCCACCTCGGAGGGAGTCCTCTTTTGTGCCCATCGATAGGACCCCCGTGAAATCCCCCGTGGGGAAGAAAAAGGGGGGGGCAGGGCGTCGTCGTAGATTCGGCCTCAACCTCGGAGGAGGAGCTGGTCGAGGTCTTAAGCCACAGCCTCGGCGTGGAAGAAGACCGGCCTGTCGGGATGGATCCCGACGCAGGTGACGCCCGTCGGATTCCCCTCTGCCAGCGCCGCGAGACAACTCGGCGGCCATTTTGTTGGCTATACAGTCCTTATGCTCTGAGATAAGGACGAGACTACCGTTGCCGACGGAACCTCTCCCGTCGGGGGACCCAGAACCGGGACCTTCTGGTGTTCCTCCTACCAAGAAAAGAAGGATCCACCCTCCACCTCCTTTTCAGCCGTCGCGCCCCTTCCAGCCCTCCTCCCCGTCCACCCGAGGGGATGATACGGGGACTGACACGGCAGCGACGGGTACGGACGACGAGGTATACGACGAGGATGTACCGTCGTCGCCTCCCACCAGGGCTTCTCCGCCCGACGAGATTGGATCGTTCCACTCAATGATCGCCAGGGCATCCGAGCTTTTCCAACTCTACCCTGAGGAGAAGAAGGAAGGTTTCCTTTATCAGCGGCGCGAGGCCAAGAGGAAGACGGTCCTCGCGGTGCCTCTATTGGACGACATTTGGGATGAGGGCCTCACCCTCCTCAAGAACCCGTCCACGACGCCAGCGAGAAGAGACCGGTACGAGAAAAAGTACCGGGTCCCGGACACGGCCCCCCTGTGCCTCCGGGCGCAGCCTACCCTGGACTCCGTCGTCTCCGCGGCGGCCAGGAAAAAAGTGGGGGGGGGTGCGGCCTCCACATCGACTTCCCCACCGGACGGCGAGGGAAAGAAATTGGACGCTATGGGACGCAGAGTCATCTCATCTGCAGCGACGACGATTAAAGCTGCCAACGCCTTGGCTATCGTGGCCCGATACGACAGGGAGCTCTGGTACAAACTGGCTCCCCTGCTGGACTTCTTGCCGGACGACAAGAGGGCAGAGGCCCTGGAGATCCTGCAGGAAGGTGAGGTGGCTTCGGACCACGCCATTACCGTTGCGACGGACATCGCCGACACTGGGTTCCGCCAGTTGGGCAACGGCGTTTGCCTTCGGCGGCGTGGATGGCTCAAGGCTACGGATTTCCGTCAAGACGTCAGAGTCCTGGACATGCCCTTTGATGGGAACAACCTGTTTGGGAAAACGGTGGACGATTCCCTTCAGGCCATTAAAGCGGACACCGAGACGGCCCGGGCCCTTGGAGTTCTGCAACAACGACGGACGCCCTTTCGGAGCAGTGGAGGCAAGGGCGCCTCCAAAGGTTCCGGCGGCGGTTTCTCCTCCTACCGTCAAGCGGCCCGCTCGTCATCTCAGGAGGCCTACAGAGGACGAGGCAAGCCTGGCGGACCCCGCCGTCGTCGCCAAGGACAAGGCGCTAAAGCCTCGTCGAAGCAGGATTGAACCGGCCGGGAGGTCGGGCCCCCACCGAGGCACCCCGGTGGTAGGCCGGCTGGCGAGCTGCGTCAGCATGTGGGAGTCCATCTCCACCGACCATTGGGTGCTGGACGCCTTGGCCCGGGGCCACGCGCTCGAGTTTCAAAGAAAGTGTCCGCGCGTCCACCCTGTGGCCAGGAAAGAACTTCACGTCCCTCAACTTCTCCTGGAGGTGAAGGCGATGCTCAAGAAGGGCGCCATCGAACTCGTCCCAAAGAGGCTTCGGGGCTCCGGAGTCTACTCGAGATACTTCCTCGTGAAGAAGACGACGGGGGGATGGCGCCCCATCCTGGACCTGCGACGTCTGAACAAGTTCATCAAGGCGCAAAAGTTCCGGATGGTCACCCTCCAGCACGTCCTGGGTCAGCTGGAGGAAGGAGACTTCCTGTCGTCGTTGGATTTGGAGGATGCCTACTTCCATATTCCCATCTTGAAGGGGCACCGAAAATTCCTCAGGTTTGTGGTCCAAGGGCGGCATTACCAGTTCAAAGCCCTCCCCTTCGGTCTACGGTCGGCACCCAGGGTGTTCACCAAGTGCCTCGCACCGGTGGCGGCTCAGCTGCGCCGCGAAGGGATCCACTACTACCCCTACCTGGACGACTGGCTCATCCGAGCCAAGACAAGGCAGCTCGCCGTGGTCCACACGGCAAGGACCGTCCAACTTCTCACGGACCTGGGATTCTCCGTGAACTACGCCAAATCCCACCTGGTACCCGCGCAAGACACTCTGTTTCTGGGAGCGAGGCTCAACACAGTGTCCCTTCGAGCCTCCCCGTCGGAGGAGAGGACCAGGACCATCCTGGGCAAGGTGCAGCGGATGTTGGTGGCCGACGCGGCCAAGGTGAGGTCCATCAAGTCCCTCCTCGGAATGAGGTCTTCCTGCATCTACCTCATTCCCATGTGCAGGCTCCGGATGCGCCCGTTGCAGGAGTTCCTGGACGCGCGCTGGATCCAAACTACGGGCAACTTCGAGGAAAGGATCACACTCGACGAGAGTTTCCGACGAGCGATCCGGTGGTGGGGCACCCGCGCGCATCTGACGGCGGGCATGGACTTCCAGACCCCAGCCCACCAGGAGACAGTGACCACGGATGCCTCCCTGGAAGGGTGGGGAGCGCACACCGAAAATCTGCACGCAAGGGTCCTTTGGCTCCCGACGGAGAGATCCTTACATATCAACGTCCTGGAGCTCCGTGCAGTGTTTTGGGCCCTCAGGTCCTTCCTTCCGTCCCTCAAGGGCAAGGTGGTGAGGATCTTCACCGACAACACCACCACCATGTTTTACATCAGAAAACAGGGCGGAACCAGGTCCCCAGCACTGTCCAAGGAGGCGCAGGACCTGTGGCATTGGGCAGTCGCCCAAGGGATGTTTCTGGTGCCGTTTCATCTGGCAGGGATACAAAACACCATCGCCGACTCACTCAGCAGGGAGCTGCGCTCGTGCCACGAGTGGGAACTACGGCAGGATCTAGTGGAGCGCCTCTTCCGACGGTGGGGCACACCCCAGATCGACCTGTTCGCGATGGCGACGAACTCCAAGTGCCGGAGGTTCGCCAGCAGGTTTCCCCAGGCGAGGAGCATGGGCGATGCTTTCTCGTTCCCCTGGGAGGGCCTGTTCCTCTACGCGTTCCCTCCTTTGCCACTGCTAATCCGGCTTGTCAACCAGCTCAAGAGGTCACGGTGCAGGATGATCCTCGTCGCACCTGCGTGGCCGAGGCAGATATGGTTCCCGGACCTTCTGGACTTGTCGGCGTCCCCGCCAATCAAGCTGCCGGTGGACGCGGATCTGCTCTACAGGGAAGGAGGCGCCATCCTCCACCACGACCCGAAATCGCTGAACTTGCAGGCCTGGCTCCTGCAGCGCTAGAGTTTGGAGGATACGACATACTGGCCGACTGCAGAGAGGTTCTTGCAAAGGCCAGGGCGTCCTCGACTCTTAAATGCTACGGACACAAATGGAAGAGGTTCTCTGTCTGGTGCCACGCACAAAAGATTAACCCTCTACGGATTACGGCTCCCCAAGTTCTGCCGTACCTACTGACGCTGGCCAAAGCTGGACTGGCACACGCGTCCATCAAGATTCATCTTGCTGCGATCTCCCGATACACCAGAACCACGGGACGGACGTCCTTGTGGTCTCATCGTCTGGTGAAAGAGTTCATGAAGGGACTGTTCAGATCGTTCCCGCCGGTGAAGGCTCCGGCCCCGGCGTGGGAGCTCAACGGGGTGCTGACCAAGCTCATGGGACCTCCGTTCGAGCCTCTGCACTCGGCCCCGTTGAAGTTTCTGTCGTGGAAAACAGCGTTTCTTGTGGCCATCACCTCCGCACGACGGGTGGGAGAGATCCAGGCCCTTTCCTGCAAGGCCCCGTACTTGACTTTTCACGACACAAGGGTAGTGCTCAGGACGCACCCCTCCTTCATGCCCAAGGTACCGTCGGACTTCCATCTCAACGAACCCTTGGTGTTACCTGTGTTCTTCCCGTCGCCTTCGTCGCAGGCTGAGAGGACTTTGCACTCGCTGGATGTGGCTAGAGCGCTGAAGTTCTACGTGGACCGCACGAAGTGTTTTCGGAAGACGTCACAACTCTTTGTGAACTTTGGACCTGTCAATCAGGGGAAGGCTCTCGAAGGCTTCCATTTCCAGATGGCTCTCCGGCTGTATCATGTACTGTCATCGGTTGGCAAACCGACCGCTGCCCGGCCGTCCGAGAGCCCATTCCACCAGAGCGATCGCAGCTACCACGGCGTTCCTTTCTGGTGTGCCCCTGCTGGACATATGCAGGGCTGTTACGTGGAGGTCGACGCACACCTTCACGAAGTTCTACTGCGTCGATCGGGATTCCAGGGAGGAGTCCAGGGTCGGCCAAGCAGTGCTGCGTAACCTGTTCGCCTGAGGTGAGCCTGGTGAGGAGGTAAGATGCTTAATGTTGAGTTTGATGCAATGCTTAATGTTGAGCCTTTGCCACCTCCCGTGGTTGTGCATGTGTGTACTGCTATGTATTCTTTATTCATGAGCATGTGAATCCATGCCAGACCCCATGCTGGAGAAGGAACAAGTTACTTACCTGTAACTGTTGTTCTCCAGCATGCGTCTGGCATGGATTCACATGCGAACCCTCCCGCCTACCCCTCTGCGGCTCTTCACTTGGTCATACTGCCACTTCACGTGCTTCCAAATCTGAAGATGGCTGCCAGAGGCGGTGCTTAGGTAGAGGGCAGTCATTGGCTGTGGTCAGTATGACACAGAGACCAGTGATTGGTTATTACTACGAAAGACAGATCAGAAACGAAACTGATACTGGTTTTTTCTTTACTGAGGATTCCCAGCCTGATGACGGGGAATATTCATGAGCATGTGAATCCATGCCGGACCCATGCTGGAGAACAACAGTTACAGGTAAGTAACTTGTTCCATATGACATAAACAGAGAAAGAGGGTCAGGCCAATTACACTGGTAGAAGCGAAAGGCAAAAAAAGAGGAGCCCAGACCATGAAGGCCACCCGCTTGAGGGTGAGAACATCGCAGCTTGGCAAAAGCCCTAGCTGATAGGAATGTGTTACAAGGTATTACTGTTGATCCCCAGGAGTGTGACCTGCAGCTCGAAGATGATCACATTTATTCCTAGGATCGTTACACTTAAGCAACAGGTGAGGGAATACGTGATGGTAGGACTGTGTTCGGAGGAATTAGGGTGGCAAGCGGCTAGAGTTTATTAATATCTGAGCCAGAGGTGAAAGTACTTGCTAGCAGGCGAAACCAAGAAGCTAGCTGTGTGCTATATCCTTGAGCCCTTAAATTTAAGAAGCAAGCTGGGTACTATATCCCTGGAACCATCGCTTAGATTGGCCTTTGCATTATTTGAGTAAACAAATCCTGACACCAAGTGCTTTAAGTGGGATGCCATGCCCATACTGAGAGCCCCCCTCGCTAAGGGGGTGGGGAGGAACTGGTGAAAGCAGCGGAGCCAGGGCACACTGGCATTATTACACTGTGTAGAATTGTGTTTACGTTGACTCTGACAATATAGGCGCGCATCCCACCTTATCCTGATGCTTGTAAATAAAGGTGTTGAGCTGCTCTGATTACAATAACCACAAGTGTATGTAATAACCACATGCTGCTTCCTTAACACCAGTTATCTTGTGCACATTTAGGCATTATGTTGCTTGTTTCCCCGCAAATGATGCGTACGTTCATGCTACCATGTGTTTTTTGTCGTTCTAGCTGCAGTGATAATTTGTGAAATACCATTGCTCAAAAATGGAAAAATAACCACTTCTGTATCGACACTGGGGCATAAAGACACTATTGACATAGAGTGCGACAGTTTCTATTCCTTGGAGGGCGAAAGCCGGATAACATGTGGTGAAGATAAAGCCTGGTACCCTTCTGAGCCAAAGTGTCGTAAGTATCAGGAAGGCCTTTTCGACCTTGATAACTCGTTATTTCCTTGTTTTTTTCAAAATCTGTTAATGCGTCCCGATTGGGGGGAAAGAAAACAAAGTATGTAGTATATTCGTGAATGAAACACTTGTTTTTTCAGTCCCTCCGATTGGTCAAAACAAGATCACATGACTGAATAAAATAGCATATATTGTCTGCTTGAGCAAGCAATACTATGCGTGCCAGTCGATCATACAATGTGGTCTGTATCCTCATACCCTTTAATTCAAACATTAGCCGCCATTAGATAAGTTGCTCGCACATAATGCTGCAAATCGTGACTACTAGCCATAAATTGCACTGTTTGCTTGAATAACCCGGCTACGTTACCCCCACACAATGCGATGCAACATGGAAATCCTCAGCTGACAAAATAAACATGTACTGCATGCCTAACGAGATGCAAAACGAGTACACAAGCCACCTTAGCCATTTTAGAAGACACTTTCAGCCTCATTACGAGTTTGGTGGTATCTCAGCGGTAATACCACTGAGATACCACCAAATGATATTATTGTTGCCATCACTTAGTCTGGCAGTATTACCACCAGCGGCATTACCACTGTATTACAAGTGGTGGGAAGGCGTTGTTAGTCCTCATTAATTGGAGTATAGGACTCCACAGGGATTTTGGCTCTATTACCACCAGCAGTAATACCACTCATTTGGTCAGTAAGGTGGAGGAATTGCCTTCAGGATTCTGCTGGAGGCGTTTCCTCTGCCTTAATCCAAACCTCTAGTTCGGCGGTGTGGTAATGCAGTGATAACTCTGTTACCACTGCATTACCACCTTTATTTATTACACCACTGCACTCGTAATGATGCCTTTTGTCAGGCAATGATGAGGGCAATGGCGAAAAGCAGATTCGCAGCATTAACAGAGCAAGAGTTAAACAACCTACTCTGACGAAAAAATATAAAAACACAAACATTCTCAAAACAGCACTTTAGAGTTTTAGATTTTAGAGTATTTAGCTTTCAAGTTACTCCAGGTAGCACATATAGAAAGTATTGACTTCCAGAGCTCAACCATTAACTATATAACTTCATTGCAGCAAAATACATTGGAGAAACCTATCCCAAGAGTCTAAGGGTGGCAATTAGATATACCTTCCAAAAGCACTGTGAAGGTAACAGTGCTCTCCATATAACAAAGACAAGGCCTTCTTTGATGGCAATTAAATGTTTAATGCAGTCCTAACTAAAGTTACACAAAAGAGGGAAAAAGTGATACTAAACACAAAGATCCAAATATCAAGCAATACATGGAGAAACTACACAACAATATCAACGCTAAATGCTAATTGGCCTCCAATGCTGCACCTGTATAACAGATGAAGAGCAAGCCTGAGACACTTTGAAAAGATCGATTTTACGATTCTAACAGATGCAGAAGTTTGCCACCACCAAATAAAATAAATTTACAAAACCCACTCAGGAGATATTTACTAATCCTATTTAACAATCTTATAAACCTTAATTTTAAACATCAGTCAATTTAATTTATTTCAATAAACTATTTCTTGAAATAAAGGTGGTTTCACAAAATACCTTAGAGTATACTCCTTCCCCCTCTCAGCCCTCATCCCTGCCCTCCCACCACCCTGTGATTGGCCTGTTTCCCTGGGCAAGTTAGAGCCAGGCTCCAGGCCCCTTTACATCGACCCCTGCACTCAAATTAGCTTACAGTGCCTTCAGGTAAGTGTTGCCTCCTTCCTCTGGGTACCAGCCCTTGATATTGTGTATTTTGTTTTAAATTGTAATTTTTGGTGCACTCCTGCGCCATCTCGCATCCTCGGCAGCCCCTCTGCTAGCTGCTTCCTCTTTGCCCTCTCGGCCCGCCTCCCAGCCCTCCCACCACCCTGTGATTGGCCCACTCTCTTATTCTAAGACACCTTCCCGGAGCAGCCCCCCTGCCCGGGCAGCCCCTCCAGCTAACGGCCCCAAGGCAAAGGGCAGCTGCTCCCAAAGAAGCAGCTCAAGTCAATGTTTACCCATGTTCACCTGTGAAGTCAGCCGTCAACCAACAGCAACTGATAAGGTAAGTGTGGTCTGGGTGCGGAGTACAGCCATTACTGTACTCCATTAAGAACCATACCACTCTTATCACCATGCATAACGTAGCACACCCATGTTACCTAGCTAATAAGTCATTTCACAATCAGTGGTTTCTCCACTTAATGGCTCTGTCTCTAATTTAGGCATCTTGCCCACTTACCAGGTGTCACAAATCTGACTGTATGCATACTTGCTGCTGTGTCCCAAATGTAGGTGTTTTTCTTTTGTTTTTTTCAACTTGCCAGGTATCCAAATTTGAGTGTTTTCTTCTTGCTGTTCTATCTCAAATGTAGGCGTTTTTCCCACTTGTCAGATATCCCAAATCTGAGTGTATTTTTCCTGCTTCTGTACCTCAAATCTTGGCGTTTTTTTTCACTTGCCAGGTATCTCAAACGTTCCTGTTTTCTACTTAGTGCTGTGTCTCAAATATAGGTGTTTTTTTCACCTGCACTATGTGCCAGTACTAGGGGTCTCAATGCCGCTCCTGTGTTTCAAATCTAGGCGTTCTTCCCTTAGCTGCTCTCATCCAGTTCTGACTGTTTTTCCAATTGCTGTTTTTTCCAATTCTATGTGTTTTCCCTCTAGCTTTGTTTTCCAGTTCTTGGAGCTCCGCCCACCAATGCTGGGTTTCGGTTCCGGGATTTCCCTTGCATAACAGCTGTGTTCCAAGTCAAAGTGCTTTAGAACAAATGTTTCCCACTAGAACGGGCCCTAGTTTTAGGTAACCCACTGCCACGGCTGTGCTCCAAATGTAGGGGTTTCTTGGGGAATCTAACAGAAGGATAGAAAGGTAGCCGCAAACTGCCAGCAGACTAATAGTCTGAGGAGGGCAGTCTCCACAGACAGCCGAAAGGGGAAGGCCACCAAAGTGCGCCTTCAGGAACCACCATCGAGCCCTATCCCATTTGGAACTTTCTTTTTATTTAAAAACATTTTCTATATACAAATAGCCATGTTTGACTTTATATATAACATATTTAAGAAAAAAAGAATACTAGTTCCTAAAAATATAAAACCTAAAATATCTTTCCTAAGTACAAAATTGATTCATCTAAATAATACAACAGTTCCATCTTTCAAACATGATCTCTCAACACACAAGTCAGAAGATCCATGCTGATAATTCTTCCCGAATATTCATACATATACCATAAAATGTCATCATGTGAAAAATAAGATTGTTTTCTTCCAGTAGCAGCATCCACAAGGATGACACATCATCACAATGTAACACATTGCTGTATGCTTTCATGTACTTTGCTCTGATACTGTTCAAACTGCTGCAATAGCACATGATATGTTCTGCTGACCCTATTATCGTCTCGCTGCACAAACAACATAATCGCTCTAGCCACGGTATGCCCACTTTGACTCCCTCTATTTCGAGTACCTGTGTACAACAAAAGATAGCTTCATATTATGGCACTGTTAGCATAGGCCTCAATATATTTCGGACCGATTTTATGCCCCATCCAATATTCAATAAAAGGGACACTGTTTAGCTTGGCCTGTGTGATGCCTATATTATCATGTTCAAATGAGTCAGGTTTGTACCATAAGGTGCCAAGAGTACCAAAGCTCTTATACTCATGTTTAGCCCAGTGTGCCTCCATTACATCAACCATGATTGTTCCATTATCAAGGTGCCTCAATTTCTCATTGCCCATGACAAGTTTATAATCAATTACTCCAGTTATTTTCATAATATCAAATTCCAGCAGGACATATTCAATCGGCAGTGAATTAGGCATTCTTATTAACAATCGCAAGATTTTGGCTTCAAATTTATTTAGCTCAGATCTAAATTTAGTTCGCCACACTTCCACGCCATATATCATACAGGGCACAATTCTAGATGTGTATAACAATAATATAGTTTTAATAGAACATCCACCCTGTCTACCGATATAATGGCTCAAGGCGTGTGTGATTCTCACGCAGTTAGCTTTATTTTCTTTCCGTTGAAATTACAATTTTAACAAATTATCAATTAGGCCACCCAAGTAATTATAGCACTCCACGCATTCAGCGACCTTTGCATCAAGCTTACATGTTGATTTAGAGGTTATTTTACTCTTTGTTTTTCCCAGGAATGCCACTATCTTGGTTTTTTCAATGTCATTGCGGAGGCCATTGTCACTGGCATACTTGCCCAGGGCATCTAGCTTAAGTTGAAGCGCCTTTGGAGTCTAATCAAGGAGCAGAAGATCATCTGCTTTGCTAAATCATCCAATTTTAAGTGCCCCAATTTTCACTGTGCACGTTTCAACCAGATTTAAAGTCTCAGCTAGATCAGCGAGGTACAAGTTAAACAAGGTGACAACGAGGATGCAATCCTGTTTAACTCCTTGTGTCATAGACAAAAGGTCAGACACAAGTTCCCCACCTTCCAGCCCCATTCTAACTTTTGTGCCAGTATGTAGCTGCCTGATCATATTTTACAGGCCATGAGGTATGTTCCATGAAACAAGTTTGTTCCATAGTCTATTCATATGACTGTGTGGAAGGCTGCGCTGAAGTCGATAAATGCTCCATAGACTGGCAATTGGCGTCTGTACTAGGCATATTCCATGGTGGTTGACAAGGTGAGGAGATTGTGTGTGGAGCTAGATTTGGCTCGAAAGCCTGTCTGATTGGGGGGTCTCATTTTCAGCAATCCACTGATTTAATTAATTCAGTAGTACTCTTGCAAAGCATTTTGCCAGAATGTCCAGCATGGCCAACATCCAATAGTTTGAAGGGATTTTTCAAAATACTTTTTTGTGGTCTGGGTGGATAGTACTCTCTTTCCAAGAAGAGTGTACCTCACCATGAGTCCCAATCGAGTCAAATAACGGATGTAATGCATTGGCCCAAATTCACAGGGATAACTTCAGAAGGCTATTGCACGCACTATTGGGGCACACTCCTGAGATGTCGGTACAATAGCAATCATCTGTGTGATATCAGTGACCGTAGATTTACAGCCCCACCTCTGGTTAATGTGATGATGTAAAAACAAGGGGGGGTTCTGGGAGTTTCTCTACTACCAGCCTATATCCCGGGTTAGTCTCTCAACCAGAGACTTTAGCTCACCATCCTTTCAAAGGAGACACATTTCCACTACATATCAGTTTTGTCCTCGCCCAAGGGCAGTCCAGCACTGAAATGCCTGGCAATTCTCTTCTGAACAAGAGTACCAACAGCAACCCCATGCAGGCGAAGAACGATGGTCTGGAGGGTTGCCCAGAGCAATGCCAGTAGTTAAGATTCATTCTAAACCTTCCAGCCATCACCACTTTGTTTTTGCTTTGTCACCCCGAGTGGGATGGGTTATGCCCAGATGTGGGACCCGTGCCTGCTCGACCTAGAGACCCAAGCTGCTCCTCGCTGATGAGGCCCAACAAGGCCAAAACATGTTTGGGGATGCTTGTGGTCTCGTGCAGAAGAGATGTGACCTAGCAGTTCAGGCTGGACTGCCCCTTTTGGTGTGGGACCAAGCCTGATTTGCATACGGTCTTTCCCCTTCTGTAATGGGCTGGCAGGCGAAGAACGATGGTCTGCAGGGTTGCCCAGAGCAATGCCAGTGGTTAAGATTCATTCAAAACCTTCCAGCCATCACCTTTTTGTTTTTGCCTTGTCACCCCAAGTGGGACGGGTATGCCTAGACGTGGGCCTAAAGAGCCAAGCTGCTCCTCACTGATGAGACCCAACAAGGCCGAAACATGTTTCGGGATGCTTGTGGTCTCGTGCAGAAGGGATGTGACCTAGCAGTTTGCGCTGGACTGCCCCTTTTGGGGTGTGACCAAGCCTGTTTTGCATATGGCCTTTCCCCTTCTGTAATGGCTTGGCAGGCGAAGAACAATGGTCTGGAGGGTTGCCCAGAGCAATGCCAGTGGTTAAGATTAATTCTAAACCTTCCAGTCATCACCTCTTTGTTTTTGTAATGTGAGGATGTACCTCATTGCTGGGTGTCGTAGCCCCCAGTGTATTCCTGAGTACACCAGCTCTCTTCGGGAACACTATTAAGAGGACATTTTTCTTAACAGCCCCTCTCACAATGGACCAAATGCCTGCGTTATTCTTAGTCCAGGCATGATAAGCCAAGCACATCCATAACACACACTTACTCCTAGCGTGATGTCTTCTCAACCACCTACGATACTTAATTTTAAGGGCTTTAATGTGTTAGGGATGTCGACCATTAACATCTCTCTGCCTGCTTTACGCAAAGCCTGCGCAATAACCTGCCTCAGTGGTTTTTACTCAGCCTGTATTATGTAGTCGTACTATCAACTACTACTGTGATCCATATTCCAGCGCTCAGTCGGCTGCCTATATCTGTGTTTTTTCTGTGTGACCTCTTTGATGGACGCAATCACTTTGGTAAAATCCTCCAACATCGCCAGATTATTAGTTTCACTCCTGACAAAACAAGGGAGAACCTTTTGCCTACAACTCTCGCCTTCTCAAGACTAACAGGGTTCCAGCATATTCGATTTGCACCCGCATTTATAAAAATGTCACTGTTCAATTTGAAACGACTACCACTCACACATGCATTCAACAACACACAAACAGGGAGATGGTTGCTTTTTTCTTGTGGCAATATGGCCATTTCTTGCACTATACCAAGCCCCACATCATTAACAAATGCATAATCTACGTTGTAGGCACTCCTACCAGCAATGTGAGTATGTGCTTTTTGCAGCAACACCATCGCAATTACCATTTACCATAGTTCTATTAAACAGCTTAAACAACCTCATCCAACTTCTGCCCTGTTTATTAGTGTCGGCAGAAATATATGGACAAGACTCACTCTGGACCAACGAGCAACCAGTGTTTATGCTCATTCTTGCAATAAAGTCTCCCAAAAATAAGATGGGGGAGGGAGGTTATCGAAATTTGACTTTTTCAGGATATATCTCACCGTTGCACTATTACATTTACTGGCCACTGCATTGGAAAGGTCATACACATTAATTAAGAGGAGTTTATCATGTCCTTGCAAGTTGCAGCAAATTATTACCACCTGTATCGTGGTATTTGACCATTGAATATCTACTAGTCGTCATGGGTGTCGAACAGTAACCAACAGTCCCCCGCACGGTATACCAATGGTACCCTTTATTGCCAAAACCTGCAAGGTACTACGACCATCTGTCTTGCAGGGGAACATCATCCAGGTCTCCTGCAACGCTACAATACCAAACAGATCGATGTGTGCCAGTAGTCTATCTTCTGCGGTTCTGTCCCTCACGATACGGGTAGTATCACCGGCCATAGCACCCAGTAGAACCTGAGAATCTCCCCCTGAAAGCCTACAGCCCCTGACTGAGCCACACTCCCCCACCCCCCACCCCACAATACAGACAACAGAAGCCATCAAGAAAACTGCTACTAAAAGAGGACCCTAAAACTAAAACAATAAAGACAACAAGCAGCCCAACAAAAACTCAGAAAAAAGCATTGTAGGGGGGCACTGTTATCCAGCATTTAAAATGGCTGCTCTATACTAGAGCTCCAGAACCCATTGCTGTCGTAGGGCTGAAATATACTTTGCCATTGACCCTACCTAACCATTACCCGACCGGATCATCTCATAAAACGCAGGCAGTTTGCAGATCCCACTCCGGCAATCTTACAGTCCTTGGTGAGGGTCTCGAGGACAGAGACACTGTGGAGGCGTCCGACGACTGGAGTGCTGTCACTCTACAGCTGAGCTGTGGTGCCACGGACAGGGAGTGAGGGATGATGACCCCAGCCAATCCAGAATTGCCACATAAATAATTACACGGCCCACCGCCGTCAAAGTGAGATCGCTGTCAAAGCGAGACCGCTTGACCCTGCCTACCAGTGAGCGGACACTCCTGCAGACGGCCCGGGGCCTGGTTCCTTGGACCGACAGGAATTGGGTGCTGGGTGAAACCTCAATACACCACTGTTTGCCACACCCAAAGTGCTTGCTGAGAGAGGGGCCGCTGCAAGACGTGCAGAAACATACAGGGGGCACAGGCACCCTATGCAGTACCCTTTGGGTGCACTATAACAACCCTGACCTCCTGGAATAGGAACCCAACCTTCAGTATAAGCTTGTACTACACAGGTTGGTAGCGTGTTGAGCAGCCAGGCTTATCTCAAGAGGGGTCAATGTGAGCTGTAGGGGAGTTACACAGATATTCACAGTGACAAGTATTCAAATAAAAAGGAGACCTAGGCTAAGTAACCTTCGGTAAGTATTCAAATAAACACTTACACACAAGGTTTCTTGAATATACAATAATTAATTCATTTATCAGCCAGTTAGAATAAGCCTTCTTCAGAAGGGAGCAATATAAAAGCAGCACACAAATACACTTCAAAAACTGTACACTCTCTTAGTTTTGTAAACCAGTAAAGACCCTTTCAAGGGGAGTGGGTCCTCCGACGTATTCCATATCTATGACAGTAATCACCACAGCTGTGCTGCTTCGGAAAATTTTTCGGCGTCTGCGTCGATGACGTCAATACGCCGACCTCGAGGACCTCCTCCGACGGCCGACGTCACCAGATGTTATAAGTAGGACGCACGACGCACATAGCCTCAGTTCCATTTTTTCCGCGAACGTGTTCGCTTCGGGAATCTCGGCGCGCCTCTACTCTTTGGGGTTTCTGTTGTTTCTCGGTTCTTCGAACCTGTTCGTTTTGTGAAGTTTCTTTTTAGTGAAGGATGTCTACCTCGTCTTCCACCCCGCGTCCCGGCTTTAAGAAGTGTGGGGATTGTGGCTCCAAGATGTCGGTGACGGACTCGCACAACGCCTGCCTCTGGTGCCTCGGGGAGGCCCATGACACGGATGACTGTGTCGACTGCCAGTCGCTCACGTCCAAAGCCTTGCGGGAGCGGAAGAAGAGGTTGTCGGTAGGTAAGGTGTCCAAGCCATGGAAGTCGAGGTCTGCGGGGCTTTCGACGGACGATACAAGGGGCAACTCTCCGCTTCGTCATCGGAAGACCAGTGGGTCTCGGTCCCGGAGTCGGTCTCGCCACTCCTCTGCCTCTTTGAGGCACTCCCGGAAGCGCCGTCATCGGTCGCCTTCCCCGTCCTCATCCGAGGACTCCGCCCGTTGGCGGGTCGCTTATCCCACCAAGCATGCAAGGCCGGAGGAATGGGCTTCCTTCGGGAAGAAAATGTTAGCGATTCTTGAATCACAGGGCACCGGTCCGTCCGTGCCTCCGAGTGGGGTCTGTCGTGATCGGTCGAGAGACACCGCTCGCACGCCTTCAGGCTCGGGTGGTCAGCACGATTCGCGGGAGAGGTCCCCCTCGGACAAGGGGAATCGTTCTCGTCATGCCCGGTCCCGGTCCTCGACGCGCTCGAGACCGTGTGAACCTGTGGTGTCTTTGAG
Source organism: Ambystoma mexicanum (assembly GCF_040938575.1). NCBI lineage: Eukaryota > Metazoa > Chordata > Amphibia > Caudata > Ambystomatidae > Ambystoma > Ambystoma mexicanum. The sequence goes on from NC_090938.1 coordinate 59,968,572, forward strand.
GAAGACGTCGACGCCGGTGGCGCCAAGGTTGTCCATGGACTCTTTCGAGGCCCCGCCTCCGAAGAAGTCGTCGCCGCCATCGGCGCCCAGGCTGTCGAAGGACACGCTCAGGGCTCCGGCCTCGAGGCCTGTGTCGACGCCATCAATGCCGATTTACTCGACGCCTTTCGGGGCTGTGTCGACGGGGGTACCCTGGCGCTCGGTGGAACACCCTAGAAAGGCTCTGGCCAAGGTCAAGCATGACTTTGGTTCACATTCTGTGCCTTCTTACCGCCATCTTGAGTTTATTTCAGAGGTCGATGAGGGCTCTGATGATGGCATGGTGACTGATACGGTGCCAGACGAGATTCTCTCCGGCCATAGCCAATTTGAGGACCTGCGGCAGTCCCTGCACGATGCCAGTGGGCTGGACACCACTCCGGAGGTGGAGTTTTGTAGGCCTGAGCCTGGCACTCATGCTGACTCCTTGTACCGGCGCATTATGTCTAGGGTCACAGAGTACCTGGGATGGTCTGCTCCCCCAGGGGAGTTTCTTCAGGATGACCTTATGGATATGCTCGACCTAGGTCCACCAACTGACCCGGTACTGCCGTTCCATATGGCTCTATAGAGGAGGGTGGTGGCGGCTTGGACTGCTCCGGAGATTCTCCCAGCAGTGGGCACGTCTTTGCTACGAAAATACCGCCCAGCCAGTAGCAACCCCTGCTACTTGTCCAAGCACCCCACTCCGGAGAGTTTGGTGGTGCAGGTGGCTACAGCCCCGGCAAAGCAGGCGTCGTATCGTACCATCCCTCCTGATGGGGACGACAAGCGTTTTGACGGCTGGGCGAAGAAAGTGTTTTCTGCAGGGGGTGTGGCGCTTCAGGCTGCCAACTACCTATGTGCCTTGTCACGTTTCACTCACACTCTGTGGAACTGGGTTTCCTTAGCAGCTGAACATATTCCCGAAGGGGACGGTTTCCTGGCCATGGTTCTGGATGGCAAGGATGCCATGTGTGAGGCCGTTCAGTCGGGTTTGGACATGGCAGATTGCATCAGCCGGTCCATGGCGGCGAGCACCATGATACGCAGGTTAGCATGGTTGCGGAAGTCGGGGTTTGCTCCTGATATGCAAGCCTGGCTCCTCAACATGCCCTTTGACGGGGAACATCTTTTTGGCAGCAAGGCTGACGAGAGCCTTGAGAGGTTGCAGACCTCCAAAGCTGCAGCAAAGTCGTTGGGCGCTGCAGTTCGACAACCTCTGCCTTTTCGTCCTAGGGGACAGCAATGGAGGGGAGGTTCCTTTCGTTATTACTCATCCTTTGGTAAAGCGAGAGGAGCTGTCAGTCAAAGGGGCCACCATAGGAGTGCCAGAGGTGGAAAACAGGGTACTCGAGGTGTCAAGGCCGCTCGGGCAGTTGCCTCTTTGCCCTCAGGCAACGCCGCAGCTGCTTCAGCTAAGTCATGAGGCCATGTCCCACGGTTCGCCGGTTGGGGGAAGGCTGGCGCAGCATCTTGTAGAGTGGTGTGCCATTACTTCAGATGTGTGGGTTCTGGAGATCATAGCCCACGGCTACTGTCTTCCTTTCCGGCAGAGGCCTCACGACAATCCACCGGGGAATCTCTCTTTAAAGAGTCCGGATCCGCTCCTTGCGCAGGAAATTCAATCCCTGCTGGAGAAAGGCGCCATAGAACTGGTGCCTGTAGCGGAGAGGAACATGGGATGGTATTCCCCTTATTTTTTGATTTCCAAGAAAGACGGGGGATTGAGACTCATCATGGATTTGCGCGGTTTGAACAAACTCGCCCGGAAGGACAAGTTCAAGATGGTTACTCTCTCTCAAGTCCTCCAGGCCCTTCAACTTCAGGACTGGTTGGTGTCTCTCGACCTCAAGGATGCTTATTTTCATGTGCCGATCCATCCAAAGCACAAAAAGTACCTGAGGTTTGCGGTTGGAGACTCGCACTTTCAGTTTCGGGTCCTGCCGTTCGGATTGACCTCCGCCCCGAGGGTCTTCACCAAGCTCATGGTAGTAGTGGCAGCGCATCTCAGGAAAGGGGGGATTCACGTCTACCCCTACCTGGACGATTGGTTGATCAGGGCGCGCTCTCCCGAGCTAGTCCTGGATCATCTGTCCGTCACCTGCCACTCCCTCCACAAGCTGGGCTTCTCCCTCAACTTAAAGAAGCCCCATTTGACACCAACTCAGAGGCTCCAGTACATTGGAGCAGTGCTCGACACGTCCCTGGGGCAGTGTTTTCCTCCCCAGGTGAGGGCTCATCACATTCAGCAGATGGTGCACAAGTTTCAGCTTGCCCAGAGTCTCCCAGCGTTCGGGTTCTTGATATTGCTCGGCCTCATGGCATCCTGCATTCTTCTGGTGCCAGAGGCCACGTTGCGGATGAGATCTTTGCAATGTGCACTCAAGCTTCAGTGGTCTCGGTCCTCCGGCAGGATGTCGGACCCTGTTCAGGTGCCATCCTCGGTCGCCCAGGACCTTCTGTCATGGGCCGATGAAGGCAATCTGATGAGCGGGGCTCCATTTTGGCTACCCTGGCCGGAGGTGACGATCGTGACGGACGCATCCCTCACGGGATGGGGAGCTCATGCCAACGAGTTGACAGTCAGCGGTCGTTGGTCTCTGTCGGAGTCCAGACTCCATATCAATCTGTTGGAGCTGAGGGCCGTCAGGCTAGCCCTCAAGGCTTTTCTGCCGACTGTGCGAGGAAAGAATGTCCTGATCCTGACGGACAACACGGTGGCCATGCACTACCTCAAAGAAAAGGGTGGTAGGGTCACTTCCTCTGTGCAGGGAGGCGATGCAGCTCTGGTTCTGGGCAATCCAACAGGAAGTTTCGATCTCGGCAGTTCATCTGGCCGAAGACGGCGGATGCTCTGAGCAGGCAGAGCGCGATCTCTCACGAGTGGGAGTTGGCTCAGGAGATTCTCCTGGAGATATTTGCCCTTTGGAGGACCCCTCAGGTGGATTTATTCACCTCCAGTGCCAACCGGAAGTGCGAGAGGTTCTGCTTGCAGGAATTTCCTCCAAAAGGAGCCTTAGGAGACACATTCGTGGTGGAATGGTCATTCCCACTGCTGTATGCGTATCCTCCAGTCCCCATCATCCCGCAAGTACTGCAGCGGTTCGGTTCACGGATGATCCTCATTGCTCCGGCATGGGCCCGGAGGACGTGGTAACCTCGACTTGTCCATCTGCCCTCCACGTCGTCTTCCCTACCGAGACGATCTGCTCTCACGGGAGGGGTCGGGTTCTCCCATCCAGAGGTCAGATCCCTCAGCCTTCACGCTTGGCTTCTGAAAGGTTGAGGTATAAGGATTGGGACCTCCTTGAAGACGTGATGGGGGTGGTGCTCTCGGCCAGACGGCCGGCAACAAAGTCCCTGTACCGTTGCCGTAAATTCTGCAACTGGTGCAGGGTTAAGAATGTGTATCCTTTTGCATGTGACATTCCCATGGTTCTGTCTTTTTTTCTTTCTTTGTCCCACATGGGCTTCCAAGTGGGTACCGTTAAAGGTTACCTGGCGGCGCTGTCCATATTTAAGCGCTCGTCTGAAGAGTGTTCCTATTTTAAAGTTCCTTTAATTTCTCAGTTTCTGAAAGGGCTCACTAATGTGTTCCCTCCGACACCTTTCCAGGTGCCCGGTTGGGATTTGAACCTTGTTCTCAGGTTTCTGATGGGTGCCCCGTTTGAGCCTTTGCATTCATGCCCTTTGAGACTGTTGACTCGCCCTTTGAGACTGTTGACTCTTAAAACTGTATTTTTGGTTGCGGTCACTTCCGCTCGCAGAGTGAGTGAGTTACAGGCACTTTCAGTTAAGCCTCCGTTCACAGTGTTTCATAAGGACAGGGTTATCCTTAGAGTTCGTCCTTCCTTTCTTCCGAAGGTGGTGTTGGAATTTCATTTAGGCCAGAAGGTTGTTCTTCCGGCGTTTTATCCTCCTCCACATCTTGGTAAGGAAGAGGAGAGGCTCCATAGGCTTGATCCTAGGAGAGCGTTAAGCTTTTATATTTCACGCATGTTCCGGGTCAGAGTGGACAATCAACTCTTCATTGGTTACGCTGGAAAGCGTTTGGGACAAGCAGTGACGAAACAGACTTTGTCTCACTGGATTGTTTTGGCTATCTCTGAGTGTTACCGCTTGGCGGGTAAGGACCCACCGGGCCCATTCTACCAGGGGTATGGCAGCCTCTACTGCCCTACAGAGGGGTGTTCTTATTCGTAACATCTGTGATGCAGGCACCTGGGCTTCGGTACATACTTTTGTACGTCACTACTGCCTCGATTCCATCCGTGGGCAGGATCTGGCCTTTGGCAAGGCGGTCCTTTGATTGGGTATTCTAAATTTCTGTTTTCTAAATTCTTTTCCCACCTCCTTGCATTGGTACTGCTTTGGGAGTCTGTCATAGATATGGAATACGTCGGAGGACCCAATCCCCTTGAAGAACAAGTTACTCTCTTACCTGGTAACGTTCTTTCGATGGGATGGTCCGACGACGTATTCCATATCGCTCCCTCCCTCCCTTCCCCGCTACAGAATTTCTTAAGCGATTGCAGCTTACGTTTCCGCAAGGCTTTGTGTGTCAGACAGGCAGAAGACTGGTACGACACGTTCTGGGGAAAAAACTACAACTGAGGCTACGGGCGTTGTGCGTCCTACTTATAACATCTGGTGACGTCGGCCGTCAGAGGAGGTCCTCGAGGGTGGCGTATCGACATCATCTTTCGGCGTCAGCAGGACGCAGACGCCGAAAGATTTTCTGAAGCAGCACAGCTGTGGTGATTACTTTCATAGATATGGAATACGTCGTCGGATCATCCCATCGAAAGAAAGTTACCAGGTAAGACAGTAACTTGTTCTTTGGGATGGCCCACAGTCCACACCTACACCCTCAGGTGACTTCAATAACTAGGGTGCTGGGGACATTAATATCTTACTGTTTGCATTTAGAATACTCTTAGAAGTTGGTGAAAGAAAAGGTTATTAGAATACACAAGAGATAACAAAAATTCTTAAGCAGGCAAATACATTTGGATCCCTCAGCAGAGTCATTCAGTATAACAGGTTAAGCCAAGGTCAATGGGCAAAAGTCTTATATGGGCTGAAGCACTTCAGGTAGGTAAGTAGAAAAGTATTTGCACAATGTTTCAGAAGTCTTTGAAGAAAAGAAGAATCGAATGTAGGGCCACAAGCTGTTTAGATATGAGTAGTAGAGGATGCAAGCAACTCTACAATGAGAGGTACGTTCTCTCAGACTTTACAGTACCTATCTATTGAAGAAAAAGTGCAGCAGATGACCTCTGTTCCTGTGCAGCTCTGTAGATCTCACTGGCCCTCAGTCGTGGGGACAAGAGGGAGGACTTCTGGGGACTACTGCACTGCAATGGGACGGTCACCGCTCGCAACCGGCAATCCTTCCAACAAGTGGCACTTCGGTGTTTTAGCTCCTCGGGACTACCGCAAATAGCAACACTGAGGTTTATGGCTGTTTAGATGGACTTTCCTTGCTTCTGGGGTCCTGCACTCTGTTGAGGGGGCTCAGGCTCGGTCATTCCTGCTTCCTGTGAGTCCAGAGGATCTTCCTGGAGCTCTTGGCCAAGTTAAAAGCAACACACACAATCTAGTGTTCCTTTCTCTGGCATTTTGGTTTCCAGCAGCAACTCTGTGGAAATGCAACCAGCTCCAAGAGAATGTCCAGGTGGCTTACTTTGGAGTTGATTGGTCCCACCAACTCAAGGGGAGAAGTCGTCCTTGCAGGGGCTTCTCTGTCGATACGAATTTGGAGTTTCAGCACATCAGCAGGGCTTCACCGGGCAACCCAGCAGTCCAGGAGTTGCAGCAGGTGTCCTCTTCAAGTTCTTCTTCGGTTCCTTCATCCAGTGGTCGACTCTGCCTTCCAAGCCAAAAGCCTCGCCTTTTATTCAGTTCTCTCCCATTCATTCCAGCCTAGCTGTCAGTCACCCAGCAGGGTGGCTGTGCTTGCCGGACAGTCAGCCAGCCAATCATGACAGAGTGCATTTGGGTCTCCTACGAGACTAAGCACAGGGAGTTACGGGCACCGCCCTCACTTCCTGCCCACCCCATACACCCTGGCGCCAGAGGCAGGCTTCATTCTTAAATCCTGCCAAAGGCAAAGTGAACAAAGGGACCAAACCTGGGTTGGCGCGCAGAGTATATCTCAAGAAGGACCTTTCCACAAAGAAATGGTGAAAAAAGAAGACCACGGCCTTTTTGACAAAAATGGCACCGTTGGGTGCTTTACTGCAGCTGCAAACGCAGCCCGCAGTAAATGCACACCACGGTAGTTAAAAGTAAACCTCTGCGACCAGCCATTCAGTGGGAAAAGGGTAACATAAAAATGTTACATGAGAAGCTAGACAAAGGGGATACTAAGTAGCCCCTCCAGCAACCTATTGTAAGATAGTGGGCCTCATCACGAGTTGGGCAGTAACGCTGGCGCTATTAGCGCCAGCGTTAATAGCCCTACCGCCAAAACCCCCGGCGCTAATAGCGCCGGATCACGGGTTTGGCGGGACGGGTATTGCCCATTCCCCATTGAGCCCATTCAGGAATTCCCCATTCCCTAAGAGCTGGGGGGAAATCAGTCGAAGCCGTGATTTGGCGGACCCTTAAATGTGGCGGTAATAGCGCCACCGCCGCATTTAAGGGTTACCGCCAAACTCGTGGTGAGGCCCAGTGTGTCTAGAAAGTTACAATTGTAAGTAAAGTCAATTTCACTTTACTGCTCTTGGAAACAGTAGTTTATCCAAGAGAAGGTATTTAAAACTTTGGGAAATCTGAAAAACTTCCCTGTGTCACTGCATTGAAGGTGCTGTGTGACACAATGTAAAAGATGATGCCTATGGAGTTTGTCAGAGTCCACAACCAAAAGAAACGCAGAGTTCAAGATCACATTAAAATACATGAGAGAGTGGGACAAAGGGCCCCACTCTCTGCAGGTTAAAAAAAAAATCAAGTTCTCAAAATCCAGAAAAGTTTCTGGGGTCTCCAAGGTGGAGGGAATTAGCACATTTCTGAGAATTCTCCCTAACAGCCACCCCACCCTCCCTTGTGCTATCGACCTTCACATCGCTGCCTGCGCCATGGGACGCCCCAACAATCCTGCAAGCGCCGGATGAACCCACTACTGCTTGGCAGGGCACTGTGAGTATATGATCTACTCACCCCATACTTTACTGTCTTCTGCCAGCCTGCACCACGCAGTATCTTCTGTTGTTGAATAAGTGTGCCCATCTGCGGACACCCTTTGGCCACTCAGGGCCAGTGTTGGGAGAGTGATCCTTCTTGGGACTGGCCTCGCAGCACGCATTTCCGCCACACTGCGATCTGCACTTGGCGTTGGACGCTTGCTCTCCATTGCCTGCTGCGAGTCAAGGCCACACTAGGTCACTACCCACTGGGGGATCCAATGACTGGCTTCTGAGTGAAACTAGAATGGCACTGCCACACGGGATCCGCGTAAAGCACCTGGATGGTGACCATTCCATCCTGCAGAAATGCGCTGGTTGCGGGGGAGCTGGTTGTCACATAATCGCACCAGATGCGCTGGACGACTGCGTTGGCAACCCTGACTGCCCACGCAAGATGACCAAAGGGAGCTCCAAAAACCATGCTTCCTGAACATGTATACTAAATCCATCCCCAATCCTCCAGCAACCAACAGTGCCGCCTCCAGCATGAGTACAGAGCCCTCCACAGCCGAACCCTCAGAAACTCAACGCATGATGGCATGCATGCAAGAGGGATTCGCTAAAGTGCATAATAAATTGGATGACATGACTAGTACTATAGACTATATAACATCCTGCATTGACAAAACAGGTCATCGTCTGTCTGACACAGCAGTGCGAGTCAGCTCAATAGAGGACGACCTATCCATCATGAGAGGGGAACTCGCAACCCTAACCAGGCGAGAGCTCCAGGTAGAGAAGAAAAACAACCGGGAGTCGAGATCCTGTCGCAACAATATTCGGATCGTCAGAGTCCCTGTGAGTAACTCGGAATCCTCCTTGGAACAGTGGATAGAAACCACCTTACTGCCAATACCGGGGAACCCGGTACTATCCCCCAATTTGCCATCAAACCCGCTCATAGGTCTATGGTCTCTGGCCCCCAAACTGAAAACTGGGGCCGAGCCACGCCCTGTAATCTCACACATTCTGAATTATTGAGATTGTGATGTTATCCTCCGGGTGGCCCACGAACAGGGTGAACTGACGCTAGGACCCCAACAAATACATGTCTATCCTGATTTCTCTGTGGCAATCCAGCAAGAGAGGAAATTCCTAGCTGTGAAGAAGCGGCTGAGAGATAACAATATGAAATGTGCAATGCTGTTCCCCGCCAAACTGAGAATCAAATGGAATAACAAAACTTATTTTTTCACAATGCCAAGTGAAGCCATGAAGTTCCTGGATGAAACCCTAATGACACCAGGTGATACAGACTAACCTAAGAGCTCCTAGTCACTCATTAAGCACTGCACTGCCCCTTTCAGTTTTATATAGCATACACGCTTGGTAGTTTATCATGTATGCCGCGAAGACCATGATCTGGTCTATGGAAATTTAGAAAAGGGGCCTCCCTCACTTTTATCCTGAGTGCACCGCCTGTACTTCTCCGGGGGTACAACTACCAATGAAGTATACAAAGTACAATCCTGTTCTCGTTGACAAGCCTGTTGACGGCCGGGGTGCACCCATTCTGCGGCGACCCCAAGCAATGTTGTGTTTCTGGTTGGATAGGTTCTCTATGGGCAAGCATCGCCCCGGTTGGGGGTGGTGGTGAGGGTGGGGGTGTAATGAGGGGGGGTTGAAGTTAAAGTTGTTTAAAAAGCACTTGGAGCACACAATGTTTGCAACTGGGGGGGTGGACACAGATGGTCACAGCGGTACGTTGGGGGGCCTACACTGTGACCCGGGTGAGACGAACACCACAATTCTTATGTTACAATGGGAGACGTAACCTGCTTTAGCTGGAAAGTCCGCGGATTGGGGTACCCAATTAAACGCCGGAAAATACAACTCTACTGTGAGAGACACAAGGATAACATATTGTCATGACCGCAGCCTCCAAGGAGTCAGGTTTAGCCCAACTGCCTCGGAAGCCGGGTCACAACTTCATTTCCAGGCTCCCATCGGCTCCCATAGGGGCCTTATGGACCTTGTCCTGGCGCCAGTGGCGCCAGGCTCATAAGGGGACCCAGTCCCGGCACAGGACGTGCCGGGCTCATGATGCAAGGAAGGGTGCTTGGGTGGACCTACCTGCTGCAGACCATGCTGCTCACTCACCTGCAGGATGAAATCCTCATCCATCCATGGCTGGAACTACTTTACCTTCTGGGTGTGGCCAGCACCACTCCCTGGGACTGGATACTGGAACTATTCTGGAAGCTGGGACTTCTTTCCTGGGCGAGGCTGCTGTGGAAGGAGACGCCTAAGCACTCCAGTAGGCTATTTAAACCACGCCCGATCAGAGCAACGTGCTTCGCGTTATTCTGCAATAGCAGCAGGACGCTCACCGTGTCAGCTCGAGAGAATCTGCAACTTCTGCATCTAGGGAAGAGAAATCCGTAATCTTACCTTCTGAAATACCATCTTTGTCTTCAGCAGCATCTGAGAAGGGAAAAGAACACCAGGTTAGCACGAGATAAAACCAGCGCAGCACTTACCCAATCCATCGGTGCATCTCAAGCCACGGGCTGCAGCTCTCCATTTTTTGGCACCCTGTGGAAGCAAGGACATTGGTTAGTAACCGTCGTGAACCTTTTCCTACCTGCGCTGCATTCTTCTCGCCTCCGCCGACGCTGCTACTCGCATCTGCAAAACAAAAGGACATCATTAAGAAATACAAAACTCCATCCATACGCACGTGTTTTGGGCAGCTCTCATCTTTCTCACTCCTCGGCGCATTCCTCGACATCTGCAACCTGAAAAAGGAAAAGAGACATAACGAAGTGCTTTAAACTTCGAATTGACATTTCTTACTTACTTGCCTGCAATACCTTCGCATTTCCATCGCTCTCCATTCAAGCAACCGCCGTTCGTGCTGCTAACGACGGCCTAGCTCCAAATCTTCATCCTCTGCAACCAAGAGGCTGGACAATCAACCAGTGAAGTAACTGGCTTCGGCGCCCCTGCACAGACGCAGGATGGAGAGCTCCGCTTTCACCTATATAAGGTGAGCACAGTTAGCCTACGAACTACGTGGGGATTACCAGGAAGGGGAGTCAGCTTGCCTGTCAGGCTTATATATCCTATTAACCCCTTGCTCTCACAATTGCAGACACCTCACCCTTCAGATCAAGATCTCAGTGAGGAGAGGGCCTTTCCAGGGTGGCATTCGATGCCTGCGCGTGACCCTAGAAGACTCCGAGAACCCCCAGCCCAGACCTGCGCCTCCGAGGGATTCAGGTGAGCGTTACAGAACGCGAAGCCTACCGCAATATTCCCACCCAGGCGCAATGGAAACCTCGGACACAGATCAACTGGCTCAAATGCTTGGGGAACTAAGGGCAGAAGTACACGCATCTCACCAAGAAACAAACGCCTTACGAAGGGAGTTGATCATGGCCAAGGAACGGACTGATGATCTGGCCAGACAGTTGCTACAGGCTCAAGCGGGACAGACGCCACTGCCTCTCTATGGAGGGGGCGGCACGCCTACAACTTCAAGTAATCCGGTGCAAATTAATCTGCCAGGGAATGTGCCTTTGGCCCCGCCCGAACGTTTTTCCGGAGATCCAAAGCGATATGCAGTATTCATCAATCAATGCCGCTTGCACTTTCTGTGTAGACCCGCCGCATTCCCAACGGACCAAGCCAAGGTAGCGTTTGTACTCTCCTATCTTAGCGGTAGTGCTGCAGATTGGTCCATTCCTCTCGTGACACAGGATGACCCGCTCCTCTATCACTTTCAAGACTTTCAGACCAGTATGGAAAAGTTGTTCGCAAGACATTCACAGGGGCAGGCCTTGGACAATGAACTCCTGTCACTCAGACAAGTTAATCAGGATCTCCTGGCTTACATAGCGTCCTTTAATAGACTGGTGGTTGAGACCAGGTGGCCTGAAGATAAGAGAATCACGCTCTTCTACAGAGGCCTACGTGGAGAACTTAAAGACGTTTTAGCACAGGTGGTTAATCCGCCGCAAGACTGTTCAGATTATATCGACCTAGTGGTCCAATTAGATCATCGGCTACAGAACAGGAAGTCCGATCGATCCAGATTTGAAACCCGGGTACTTTCAAGACCTCAGAGCTCCGCTAAAGGGAATGACTCCGTGGAACCAATGCAAATAGGAGTAGTAAAAGGACCATTAACTCAGAAAGAACGGGAAAGAAGAAGGCAATTACAGCTGTGCCTATACTGTGGGAATTCTGGACATTTCCTTCGTGATTGCTCAGTGAAACCGGTCAAGAAGACCGTAGGAGCTTCTGATAAAAATGCTTAGAAACTGGAATCGGGAAACGACCTCGCCCGACAAGCGTAGAGGTCCGCTTGCCGAGCGTTAAAACCAGTTCCTTGACCTCGCATTTGGTTATGCCTATGGTCCTCATAAGTCCCAATAGACCAGATCGCATGCATGCTATCAAAGTATACATTGATAGCGGAGCAATCGGTAATTATGTGGACCACGACTTGGCTACCAGGATGGATCTTCCCCTATGTCCCAAGATGGTAAAGGACGTAATCACTACAGTGGATGGTACTGAAATAGCTTCCGGACCAGTTTCTCATACCACCATGGAGGTAACGTTGCTATGTCAAGGCGGACATCGGGAGAAGATCGTGTTTGATGTAATCAAGGCGCCGCAGTTTCAGGTGATTCTGGGAATGCCTTGGTTGGAAAAGCACAATCCTCAGATAAACTGGCGAGCCAAGGTAATTCGGTTTCCAGAATGCGCTTCAACCTGTTATCCTCAGTCCGAAATCAAGCTAGCAGCCATCACTTCCGAAGACCCCCGATTACCTCTGGAATATCAAGAGTTCAGCGACGTCTTTCAGAAAGATCAAGCCAACACCCTGCCACCGCATCGGTCATACGACTGCCAGATAGACCTGATACCTGGGTCCACCCCTCCGTGCAGCAGAATATATGCCCTCACTGAACCAGAAAACCTCCATCTCAGGCAATACTTGGACCAGTACTTGGCTAACGGATTCATCCGCCCCTCGAAATCCCCGGCTTCCTCAGCTTTGTTCTTCGTCCCGAAAAAGGAAGGTGACCTAAGAACGTGTATCGATTATCGCGCCCTGAACCAGATTACAGTAAAAAACCGATACCCGTTGCCATTGATTCCTGAATTATTGGACCAGGTAAAAGGCGCCTGCATATACACAAAGTTAGACCTCAGAGGAGCTTACCATTTGGTACGCATTAAGGAGGGCGACGAGTGGAAGACGGCCTTTCGCACTAAATATGGATTATTTGAGTATCAAGTAATGCCCTTCGGACTATGTAACGCCCCGGCCGCTTTCCAGTATTTCATGAATGATGTCCTCAGAGAACTTATTGATGTGTGCGTAGTCGTTTATATTGACGACATCCTGGTATACTCAGCCTCAGAAACTGATCATCGTAGACACGTCACAGCGGTTTTACAGAGACTTCGCCAACACCGCTTGTTTGCTAAACTGGAGAAGTGCACCTTTCACGCGAAGGAAGTGGAATTTTTAGGGTTCATCTTATCACCCAACGGAGTTCACATGGACTCAAGAAAAGTGGATGCTATCACCAAATGGCCTTCCCCAACTTCCGTTAAAGGTGTGCAGAGCATGCTGGGCTTCGCTAATTTTTACCAAAGGTTCATTCCTGAATTCTCTCGGGTAGTACAACCTATCACGGCTCTTCTGAAAAAGAATAAAAGATTCGAGTGGACTCCAGAAGCCGAACATGCCTTCCAAGAATTAAAAGCCAAATGTATCTCTGCTCCAGTCTTAAGGCATCCCCGTCCAGAACTTCCCTACATCGTTGTGACAGACGCTTCCAGTCTTGCAATGGGGGCGGTGCTGTCACAAAGAGACCCCGAAACGCACCAGTTACACCCTGTAGCCTTTTGGTCTCGCAAATTTTCGGCTCCTGAAATCAACTACACAATTACGGACAAAGAACTCTTGGCAATTAAGTCCGCCTTTAAGGCCTGGCGGCATTATCTTTTGGGAGCCCGGCACACAGTAACTGTAATCACGGATCACCGTAATCTCCAGTACCTGAAGTCAGCTAAAGCTCAATCTTCGAGGCAACTACGCTGGGCTTTATTCTTCGCAGAATTCGATTTTGTAATCACATTTCGACCAGGCGTTAGGAACGGTAAAGCAGACGCCCTTTCCCGGATAGGGGTAGACGAACTTGCAGCTAATCCGGAGCCGGTGCCAATAATTCCTGAACAAAAGATACTAGGAGTAATCAACACATTATCCCTCGAAGAGATTAAAGCAAGGGTCAATAAGCTCATAACTCCCGAAGATTCATCGAATTGGCAATTGAAAGGAAAGGACTTTACAATAGATCAGAACCTATTGTATTTCCAAGGAAGACTATTCTTACCCTGCGCGGACTTACAAAAACAGGTCATCACCTGCTACCATGATTCTCTAATGGAAGGACATCCTGGAGTTGCCAAAACCTCAGAGAAAATTAAAAGGCATTTTTGGTGGCCATCTTGGAGGAAAGACGTTAAGGAGTTTGTGGCTTCTTGTGGTATCTGCGCACAAAACAAGAGTCAGAAGGAAAAACCAGCAGGATCATTACGTCCAATAGACATTCCACCAGGCCCTTGGCACACGCTCTCGATGGATTTTATCACGGATTTACCCCCTTGCTCCGGATACAACACAATTCTAGTGATCGTAGACCTTTTTTCAAAGATGGCTCATTTTATCCCACTGAAGGGTTTACCTACAGCTTCCATTCTAGCCCGAGAATTTCTTGAAAACATTGTCCGGTTACACGGTTTCCCTTCAGTACTAATCTCTGACCGAGGGAGCCAATTTATTTCCCATTTTTGGCGGAGTTGTTGTCGTTTAGCACAAATTGATGTACGACTTTCCACCAGCCATCATCCTCAAACCGATGGGCAGACTGAGAGAACCAACCAAACTCTAGAACAATATCTGCGCTGCATGTTGCATCAATCTGAGGGTACTTGGAAGGATGTCCTTTGGATTGCTGAATACGCTTACAATAATTCAATCCATTCTGGGACGGGAAAAACCCCTTTTTTCCTGCTGAATGGAAGTCATCCTCGAACCTCAAATCTGGACCCACCTCAAGCTCTCGGAACACCTGCTGTTGACCATCTGCATTCGACAATAACTCAAGCATTTAAAGAAGCCACAGCTCATCTTCAACGAGCTAAAGAGTCATACAAAAAAGGAGCAGACCAACATCGAAAAGAGGCTCCTCAATATCAAAAAGGAGATCAAGTCTGGCTGTCCACTAAACATTTATCTTTAAAAGGGCCACGCACCTTCAACCCAAGATACTTAGGGCCCTACTCAATCACGGCCGTGATTAACCCAGTGGCTGTCAAACTAGAATTACCTACTCGAATGAAGATACATCCTGTCTTCCATGTTTCTCTCCTGAAACCTGTGCAACCCGGAACCCGTTTGACTAAACCTCCTGAGCCAATCCAAGTTGATGGAGAATCCGAATTTGAAATTCGAGACATCTTGGACTCCAAAATTTCCAAATCAAAACTATACTACCTGATTGATTGGAAGGGATATGGACCCCAGGAGAGATCTTGGGAACCCTCAGAATATGTACATGCACCTCGTCTAGTCCGAAAATTTCATCGGGCTTTTCCCAACAAACCAAAACCTCCGGAAAAGACAAGCTTGGGAGGGGCCTTGAGGGGGGATGCTGTCATGACCGCAGCCTCCAAGGAGTCAGGTTTAGCCCAACTGCCTCGGAAGCCGGGTCACAACTTCATTTCCAGGCTCCCATCGGCTCCCATAGGGGCCTTATGGACCTTGTCCTGGCGCCAGTGGCGCCAGGCTCATAAGGGGACCCAGTCCCGGCACAGGACGTGCCGGGCTCATGATGCAAGGAAGGGTGCTTGGGTGGACCTACCTGCTGCAGACCATGCTGCTCACTCACCTGCAGGATGAAATCCTCATCCATCCATGGCTGGAACTACTTTACCTTCTGGGTGTGGCCAGCACCACTCCCTGGGACTGGATACTGGAACTATTCTGGAAGCTGGGACTTCTTTCCTGGGCGAGGCTGCTGTGGAAGGAGACACCTAGCACTCCAGTAGGCTATTTAAACCACGCCCGATCAGAGCAACGTGCTTCGCGTTATTCTGCAATAGCAGCAGGACGCTCACCGTGTCAGCTCCAGAGAATCTGCAACTTCTGCATCTAGGGAAGAGAAATCCGTAATCTTACCTTCTGAAATACCATCTTTGTCTTCAGCAGCATCTGAGAAGGGAAAAGAACACCAGGTTAGCACGAGATAAAACCAGCGCAGCACTTACCCAATCCATCGGTGCATCTCAAGCCACGGGCTGCAGCTCTCCATTTTTTGGCACCCTGTGGAAGCAAGGACATTGGTTAGTAACCGTCGTGAACCTTTTCCTACCTGCGCTGCATTCTTCTCGCCTCCGCCGACGCTGCTACTCGCATCTGCAAAACAAAAGGACATCATTAAGAAATACAAAACTCCATCCATACGCACGTGTTTTGGGCAGCTCTCATCTTTCTCACTCCTCGGCGCATTCCTCGACATCTGCAACCTGAAAAAGGAAAAGAGACATAACTAAGTGCTTTAAACTTCGAATTGACATTTCTTACTTACTTGCCTGCAATACCTTCGCATTTCCATCGCTCTCCATTCAAGCAACCGCCGTTCGTGATGCTAACGACGGCCTAGCTCCAAATCTTCATCCTCTGCAACCAAGAGGCTGGACAATCAACCAGTGAAGTAACTGGCTTCGGCGCCCCTGCACAGACGCAGGATGGAGAGCTCCGCTTTCACCTATATAAGGTGAGCACAGTTAGCCTACGAACTACGTGGGGATTACCAGGAAGGGGAGTCAGCTTGCCTGTCAGGCTTACATATATTATTAACCCCTTGCTCTCACAATTGCAGACACCTCACCCTTCAGATCAAGATCTCAGTGAGGAGAGGGCCTTTCCAGGGTGGCATTCGAGGCCTGCGCGTGACCCTAGAAGACTCCGAGAACCCCCAGCCCAGACCTGCGCCTCCGAGGGATTCAGGTGAGCGTTACACATATTGTGCTTGCAGGAATCCCATGCCCTCTCCGGAACATGCGAAGGGTTTGCCTGAAGCTGGGGTGGTAATCTGTACTATACCTCCTACTCCTCACAATCCCGGGGGGGTAATGATTTTGGTTCACAAATCCCTCCCATTCCAATGTAAACACATGAAAATTGACTCACTGGGTAGATATGTGTTGGTGTATAGTCTAATTGCAGGGAGGGAAATATTACTTGTGAATATCTATGGCCCAAACATTGGTGACCCACAATTTTACACTGAAGTAATGGAGGAACTAGCCTGATACCCCCTGATCCCCATAATGTGCGGGGGAGACTTCAATACTATCCTGGACCCAAATCTGGCCAGATCCTCGCAAGCAAAGAGCTCGGGTCATTAAAGAGGGTATGCACTCTCTGCGACTAGTGGACATCTGGAGAACTTTACATTCTGACTCTTAAGTCCACAACTCTTCTTCCCGCATAGATATTTGGCTCTTAACAGACATATTACTTGGAGGAGTCTCAAATACACATATGTTTCCCTGTACCTACTCCAACCATTCCCCTGTTAGCGTTACCTTATCAGTACCATCACTCTCCAGACCCCGTAACAGTTGGCGGTTTAAACTGCCGGCGTTGCAGGATGCGCTGTTTGCAGCCATCATGGATGACAATATCCAACAGTTTTTTTTAGAAAAATGTGGGATCGGTGACCTCCGGTGGTCTGGGAGGCCTTTAAAATATACATCAGAGGGATTGCAATGGCCTTTCGAGTTCAGTGTCCTAAAAATTATCCTGCGCAGTATAGGACAGTGGGAAAACGATCTGAAAGCGCTGGAGCACGGCCTCAAGACTGCCCTCCCACTGCTACCCTGGCTCAGATTAAGGAAGCCCTGGGCACATTCCGAACACATGCAGAGAGAGAGGTGAAGTTCTTTGACGTCCCACGGTTGGCTAGGAAGTACAGTGAGGGCGACAGGCCGGGTAAATTACTAGCCAGTATGGCGCACAAAGAAAACAGCAATAGGTGTATCCCCCCCTTATTACTGACACATCTGGTGACACAGTCCACACACCCGCCGCCATCAATAATGTCTTCACCCAATTTTATACTGACCTCTATTCCAATAAAGACACATGCACAAATTAAACTGTCAATGCATTCCTGTGCGCTCTTCCACTTAGCCAGCTCTCACAGGAGACCAGAGAGCTGCTGGAGCTCCCCATTACGCTGTCCGATATCACCCAAGCGATTGACAACTTGCCAACTGGCAAATCCCGGGTGCAGATGGTCTCTCCGTCAAACTATACAAGCGGTATAAAGGAACAGTTGCCCCCAAGCTAGTGCTGGTGGGGCGGGAGTCTCAGATCACAGATCCTTCCCGAAAGCATGCACAAAGCAGTGATCATGGTGTTCCTGAAACCAGATAAACTAACCAACCAAAGCGGACCTTACAGCCCCCTTTCACTGATCAATGCTAACATTAAGGTGTTCGCAAAGATTTTGGCAACATGACTGATGCCAACAATGCCATACATAGTTCATCCGGATCAATCAGGTTTTATCCCCGGGCTGTCCACAGCACTGAACCTAAGGCGACTATTTAATATACTGGCATGCGTTAAGCCTAGGGTCCAGGCTGTAGCAGCCACACTCGAAAGTCAAAAGGCGTTCGACTGTGTCCTGGCAGTTCATGTATTCTGTATTACTGAAATGCGGGTTTGGTCCTGGGTTCCTTAAAGCATTGCGTCTTCTCTACACGGCTCCAGTGGGCAGAGTTAGCATGAATGGGATAGCCTCCTTGCAATTTGACATTGGCAAGGTACTCGCCAAGGATGCCCTTTCTCCCCTGTGATGTTTGCCATTGTTATAGAACCAATGGCGGACGCATTCGCCTCAGACATAGCCACAGAGGGATCAGAATAGCGGGAGACCCACAAATAATCTCTCTGTACCTGACGATGCCCTGCTATATATTAACAACCGCGGTGAGCACCTCGGGCCCATAATGCAAGACATCCTATAATTTGGGGAAGTTTTGGGGCTCAGAGTCAACTGTGCAAAGTCAGAGCTTTTTGCCCTCACAGACGCAACCACTCCTCCCCATCCCCCAGACTTGCTTGGCTTATGTGGACCCCATAGTCCATATGTTATATGACTACAACTACACTGCATACATGTCCCAACTGCAGGGCAAGTTGACATCATGGTCAAACTTGCCTATCTCGATTGCGGGTAAAATAGCTTTGCCAAAAATGATTGTACTGCCTGAACTCCTATATCTTTTTCTTAACATACCTCTTTGGCCTGGGTGAATCTTCTTCCAAGAGTTGAACATTGAAATCTCTGGGGCAGTGCGACTTAAATGAGACACATTAAATCAGCCACACGAGACAGGGGCGATCTCAGCGCCGAACATCCGTAACTATTGGATAGCTGCACAGGCACAATTTGTGACTGGCTTGAAAACGGCTTCCCTCCTCCTCACGTCCAACTGGAGAAACACTCGGCTGGACACAGGCACCTCCGATCATTGGTGTTCGTGTTCCCAATGGCATTTGCGGATAATTGTAGATGTGACCCTGATGCTGTCACAGCTTTGGCATGTCGTAAAATATGGGCAGAGGTGGGCGCCCCGAACCCTTATCACGAAAACATTCCCCTATGGAACTGCATTCCCTCGTTTCCACATTTACAATCTGGCTCACAGAAAAACTGGACACAACATGGTTTCCATATGTTGGGATCACTATATCCAGGGGCTAGCTTCATCCACGCAACCGAGATACCAGGCTTGAGGTGCGGGAGGTCCTCACAATGGCTACACTGCGCCGGCCTACGTAAAGCTTGCAAGAATCTGTGTCGTACCTTCCCGGCGGAACACAACGGCGTCTCAGTCCTTGGGTTTGTCCTGTCTGCACATGACACCCGCAGCTGAGTGTCATCTCTCTATCATCTGATCCAAGGCAGCTCTGTCACTCCTCTCCGTAAGTCACGTGATAAATGGGCGTCAGACTTCTGCCTAGAGGACAGCGATGACCTCTGGAGTGACATGTGTTCACAGACATCCAGAGTGTCGTGTAACTCACGATTCCGCTTGATTCAATTAAAGGTGTTGCACCAGTACCATTCTACCCCAAGCCGGTTACATCTATTCTCCACTGAGGGGACCGGGATATGCCCTTGTACACTAGATTTCCAAATGCCAAGTACTTCCGCGTGATTTGGGACTGCCCCATGCTAACCCCTTTTTGGGCTGATGTTTGTGCAATGTTATGTGAACCTGTTGTATCCACCCTGCTACTATGCCTATTCCTTATCCTTGAACCCCCCACATTCGCCAGGTAAATACATTTGTGAAGTTGTGCTTATTGTTGGCAAAATGTTGCATTCTCATAAAGTGGACATGCACACAGGCCCCCAATAGGGGCCATTGGCTGAACGGTGTAGTGTGGGCAAAAGACAAGGAAGAGCAATGGATACGTATGCAGTCGCTCAAGTCACATACCAGGGACATATGGTCCCCTCTGAGACCATACCTATTATGGACTATGACAAGTAACAATGATTCCTCCGAAACCCATCCCCAGTAATTGCCATGTTCCCTCGGTAGTATCCCCTCCGTTGTTGCTACTATTTTGATGTAATGTAACAAGTGCTTCTATGTGTGCTAATAAAGAAAGTTTAAAAAGCATTAAAAAAAAGCATTGTTGGTGGGTTAGAGCCCCTGCGACCGAAACACAATAATACAAACTCTGAAAATAATATAAGTCTTAAGAGAACAGAATATGCAACGCCAGATAACAGGATGACACAAGAGAAATATAGGGGACAAAATAGGAGAATGGATAAACAAAATTGAACCACACCATCAAATACCAACACAGCAACGGAGCACACACCCATTAGCCTGACAGAAAAAAAGAACACACTTAAAAACAAGACAAAAATCATTATACCTAACACCATACCTCGCTACGGGCCACTCGCCAGAGCAGCATATGACCACCAGTAAAGTGACACACTGGCAGGATACCGGCACCCCACAGAAATAGGGCATAAACATGCGGAAGAAGACAGGGGAACCGACAGCTTCACCCCAAACATCACTAAAACCCAAGGGGGACCTACAGGAACACCAACTAGATGCAGAAGAGGATACAAAGTCATGGACCCAACGCAAAACCTAGCCAACCTACTCAGTGACGAAACAGACCTAACAGAACACAACCTACATCCTGTGGATAGTGAGGAAAATCACCAACAAGACCACACAAAGACGAAAGCAAGAACAAAATAGGACACCATAAAGAAAAAGATGCACCTCAGTCTAATCAACGCAATCATTGTCCAAACACGCAACAGAGATCTACGATCTACTCTGCGACTATTCATCACAGACAACCTTGCTAGATGACAACTACAAAGTCACACTACACACTATAAAGCTGTCTGCCCAACAACTTCAAATGCAAATGGGTAAACAGAGAAGGAAAATGAGGATGACCACTTTCAGTAGCCTCAAAGAAGACCTAAAAATAAAAACAACGGACCCACTGAACATCCCAAAGCACAAATCCCTCGTCCTTCACCGGACATCGGACCCCAAACAAACCTCACATTCATACTCCTCTATAGACCACCGACCTATGACTCAACCTTCATAGACCCCTTCATATTAGCTGTCATGAACCTGGCCATCAAACATGACCACCTGATCATCCTCAGGAACTTCAACATACGGTTCAAAGAAGAGAGCATAAATTCACAGAAATCACAAAGCATCTTGAGACAATGAGACTACGACAGATGGTGAAAGGAGCAACACATGGCAAGACACACTCTTGACGGAATCTTCGCCAATAAAGATTGAATCTCATCTGTGCCACCAATACAAATACTATGGAGTGACCACCTCATTATACTGTTTGTGATCCAACTACCAGCAAAAACATACAAACAGCCCCAAAAGTACTTGCCGATCTGGACAAGAAACTGGAATATGATCACAACCAGTAACTTGGAAGAACTAGAATCATCAAAACCATTGATGGCAACCTTGGATGCAACAGACCTATGTAAAAAGGCAGAACTCTCCAGAAAAACCCCTCAACCCATCACGAAAGAAAGAACAGAAGAAAATCTACGACCAAGACAAAATAATTTTTCAAAAACAAATCCGAGCATACAAAAAGGAAACTCTTAAAACCAAAAATAAATTCTATGAGGACGGTTCCCAAAAGCCACCAACACTCAGAAAGAACTATACAACATCGTAAAAGAAATGCGAAATCCACCAGGATGCAATAACACACTGGTGCCTTCTCAAAAATTATGCAATGATATTGCAGATCGTTTTAAGAATGAAATCATTCAAAGTAGACCAAGCAACCAGACTGTGAACTATCCCTACCCAACCCGGGACCACAGAACTGAAAAGCTTCACTCAAATGTCAAGACAAAAACATCTCAGCCTGGTGAAAAAAGCAACAACGCAGGCTCCCCAACAGACCCCTGCCCACCAGACATCTATAAATCAATCCTTACACAGGTCACACCATCGGAATGCTACCTAAACTTCTTCAACCTATCACTCTCAACAGAGAAATAACTGCAAGCATTCAAATCTGCCTACAACAAACCTCTCCTCAAGGACACCACAGGGAGGCGAGGCAGACGACCTCTCAAACTACAGACCAATCTCAAACATTCCCTATCCAGCAAAAAAACGATTAGAGACCTATGTATACGAACAAACACTGGAACGTGTAGAAAATAAACAACTATTGGACCAGGCATGAGTTGGCTTCAGACCCAGGAGCGGGACTGAGACAACACTTTTCTCTATATGGGACGACCTAAAGACCAACGCATACTCCAACACAAACCTGTCACTGATACTTCTCGACCTCTCTGCAGCATTGAACAAAGTCAGCCATAACATCCTTATCAACAGACTGGAAGAAATAGAGATCACCGAAAGGGCGCTGCTTTTGAATTAAATATGTTCTGCCTGAAAGAACCGAAACAACATGGATAAAACCATTGAAATCTGCACTGTGTGGAACCACCTGTGAAATTCCACAAGGATCCTCTTTATCCCCACACCCCTTCAACATCTTTAGGACGCCACTAATCAACCTCATCAAAAGACATGGCTTCACTTGCTACAACTATGCAGATGATACCCAAATCGTCCACAAAATCGCTGAAGAACAATAGAGCACTACACTAATAGACTGTTTTAAAGAACACTAAGAATGGATAAACACACAATCAACCCGGACAAGGCGGAAATCATGATTACATCCAACATCCATGGAAGCAACCAGTACATCCCTTGGCCAACAGAACTGGGAACAGCACCCATACCATCCAAAGTGGTCAAAAACCTGAGAAACCTAATGTGTGCCGTGAGGCCCGCAGGCCATTTGGCACTCTATCAAGTATTAAAATAAATAAAAATTAGCTAACCCCAGAACCCGCAAGTAAACACAATAATTAAGAAATGCAGTTGGCGACAGTGCGCGGTATAAGAACCTTTAACATAACATAGATATGGTCTATTTGTCTTAATATCTTAATATAATAAGAAAATTGAAAGTGAGAATCGTTGAACACATTAGAGCAATCAAACATAAAGACCTTAGATCTCCCCTATCCGTTCACATTATCAACGAGCATCCAGAATTTGAAATTTCATCGCTAAAATCTTTGGCTTGGAGAAAATATCCTCCCCACCAAGAGGAGGAGACAAAGAGGAACTATTAAGGAAACAAGAAAGTAAATGGATTTGAATAATGGATGTTTGTATCTCAGGATTAAATTGTGATTCAGAAATGTATAATTGGCTGTAAAAGTTTGTTTGTTTAATAATATGCAGAAAAATGTGCAAGATAATGCATATGATCGAATATGTAATATACATTGAGATATTATTTGCCCTTATTTCTGTCTTTCTTCGTAAACTTCATAACTTTATTCAACTCTTGTTAATTTTTTATTACCTAATTATTATTTTTTTAGCATTAAGTAATATAGGATTTACACAGCAATCAGAAGCTACAAATCTAGGCCAATCATCTTATTTCAGGGATCATTTTGAATTATAGTTACGTGATCCCCAGCTTTTCAAACCAACCAATCACCACTAAAAGAATTAAACAGATTATATTATCTGGGGTGCTTTTGCTCTCACGGCATCCTACTCGCTCCAAAATGGCTGCCAGGAGCGTTGGGTACGTGCAGTTCTGATGACGTCATCGCGTCACTCTATTTTAACGGCACGCGCGGTGTAATGTCGTCATCGCACACTATAAATAGTGTATTTCGGCAGGTTTTCAATGCAAAAACAGCCGAAGATAAGGGAGAGGCTAACCAAGTCCGAGAAACTTAGTTTTTGAACAGAAAGCAGTATTAAACAAAGGTAAGGCTAAAACCAATGCCATAACTAATACTATTTGTAATAACCCAATAATTTGTTCTCCAACGCAAAGAAGAAGGCAATTTTCCCTAAACAAACTTTTCCTTTTTCTTTTTCTCTTCCCTTTTGTTTTCTTTTTCTTCTTTTTTCTTCTTTTCTACTTTCTAACAGCATAATTGAGGATTCTTTTCTTTGAGAAGAGATTAGACAAAACAACAATTTGTCGAATCAGTATAATGGAAAAAGAAATTTAAGAATTATCAGTCAAACTAAAAGGGTGAGTCAGTTACACTTTCATGAATTAACAAACCATTTTCAAAAACATAAGGGAAAATTAAAATTACAATTGAGTCCTTCGCTCCCCCCTTCTTTGCCTCTTTTCTTTTTTGTCTACAGATCAAAAATGTTTCTTCTTTTTTCTCCTGAGGAACCATTGGGATTGACAATGGGGAAACACGTGTCGAGAAAGTGATAAAATGAATAGAATTGTAGTTTGAAATTATATTGTATTCTGGAAATAGAATTTGAAGACAAACTTTGACCAGTGTGAAAAGAACACTGAACATTATAAATTTTATTGTGGAATTAGAACTTAAAGTCAAATCTTGACCAGTGTGAAGATAACATTATGGAAATAAACTCAATTTGACTCACCATAAAGAGTAAACAAGTTTTTTATTTAACAGACTAGTTAACAGACTGAGTTGGCGCACTAGAGTGATGATCTCTTGCATATTAACCAATTAATGAAATTAACTTGTGAAGTAGCCACACAAATATATGCGAGGGACCCATGCTGACGACTTCAAGATTTTTCCTTTGATAAAAATCAACCATTTCAACTAAACAATTGATGTCCCCAAGGTTGAGCTTAGTTTGCTTACAAAATATTATTTTCTAATTTTTTCTCTGATAAGCCTCCCAGGCAGACACCAACAACAATAAACCAATCAATATGGAAGAAGCTTTTAACATTAGAGAAGCACAAGCAGAGGAATTGTTTTTGAGACATCGACAAATGCATCTAGTGCATCACAAAGAAATAACTACTCCTTGAGGCATTTTTTTGAACAGCTTGAAAATCTAAGTAAAAAAGAGTTAAAGAAATGGTGGGAAATAAAAACACTTAAGATGTATCTAGAAGTCAATCGTATCCCAAGAGGATTACGTATATGCATCTTTCCACCCTTTGATGAAGGACAAACATTAGCCTTTGAAGATTGGGTTAACCTATTGAACAATACGTCTAAAGAGATGATGATTAGACTAATTAATCAAGCAGCACAGACACATGAAAAAATCATGAAAGACATAGAGGATACTAAAGAGGCAATTAAAGCATTGGAATGTCCAGAGATCACTTTCAAAAATTACCAAATTATGGATGACTTTCCAGCTAATTATGAGAAAGAATTAAAAATTAAAAAACAAAGAACATTTATAAGGGATGAAGATGATTACATAAACAATAGAATTTTTACGTTTCAAAGGAAATATGATACTAACCTAAAACAACAATTCAAAACAAAAGGAAATAAAGTTAAAGAAACAACTGCAAAAAGTAATTTTTCTACACCGTCGTCCTCAGACATTGAAAGTGCAAGTGATAAAGACACAATTGAGGTTGAGCCGTTAACAACAGTACCAGCTCCCAGTTCAGCATCAACCTCGGAAACTAACCCAAATTCAAGGCCTAAGAAATGTGCTTTTTTGGAAGAGGTTTTAAGATACAGGAAGAGCTCCAGAACTATCAATCCCACATAGCATCACCAAACCCAAAACCACCTCCAAGTACCTCACAATCAAACGTCTTAGAGGCAAGAGAGGAGGAAGCAAAACACGCTCTAACAAATCAAGGAGTAGAAACAAGTGCACAAAAACAAGGGAGGAGAAGATAAATCTAATTATTAACCTTTCAGATTACAATGTAACACCAGCATTAACAACAGCCCTTAGTAAAGGATTGTCCTTTTGTCCTACGTATAAAGGAGACTATTTTCAAACTCAACTTGATCTCTTTCGATTTTGTAGGAAATTGAAATTAAAAAAATTCTTTGAGGAAACGGTAATGAAGAAAAAACATGAAGTGATGCTAACCCCATCTACACTTACCGAAAAAATGGTGGAGGACACATTAGATTTGTTAAACATAGGGGAAGATCAACTCTATACGAAAGATGTATTCCTGGAGGAATTAGGAATATTGACAGACCTTTCAGAGGAAACAAAACTTAAACCAAAATCTACATTTATCCCGACTCTTTCATCAGACAATGTGATAGAAGCATTTCAGAAAGCAAAGAGCAATAAATTACGGAAAGATTATCTTAACAATTATACAAAAACGAACAGTAACTTGACTGAAGAGGACCGATTAGCCTTCAGAAATCTGGCAGATGATACATCAGTGATAACAAAAGCAGCGGACAAAGGAGGCAAAATTGTTCTACTCAATAGAACAGACTATATAAAAGGACTGAAACATCTCAATAAGAAAGATTGTTATGAAGTATTAACATGTAACCCTTTGCCGGATTTAGAGCTTGAATGGAATGAAAAAATCAAAACATGGTTTGATCAAAATCTTCTAACTGAAAAAGAATATCATGGCTTACTTTGCAAAAACACTATACTTGGAACAATGTACTTCTTGCCAAAAGTGCACAAAGCATATAAAGATTTTCCAGCTATGCGACCAATTATAAATGGAATTGGTTCACTAACAGAAAATACATCATAATATATTGATACTCATCTCCAACCATTAACAGCTAACCTTTCCTCCTTTGTAAAGGATTCAAAACATATAATTCAACAATTGAACCAAATATAGTGTGTTAACAGCTACCTTTTTGTCACATTGGATGTTGTTCAACTATATACCAGCATCAAAAATAATAAAGGTCTGGAAAGCACGTTATACTTCTTAAAAACAAGATCAGTCTCCTTCTCGCAGCAAAATTCAATGATCATTGAAATGTTACATTTTTGTCTTTTTCACAACATTTTTACCTTCAACAATACCCTGTACAAGCAACTCCAAGGGAAGGGACAGCCATGGGGTCTAAATTTGCCCCATCCTATGCAAATCTGCTAATGGGACTTTTTGAGATACAACACGCTTGGAAACACCCCAGTTTTTTAAAAAAAACATACGCTTCTGGGGACGTTTCATTAATGATATTTTGATGATTTGGGAAGGAGATCTTCAAGAATTAGAAATTTATGTTACTCACTTGAACAACAATGCATTTAATTTATCATTTACAAAAACAGCCAGTTCAACAAGCATTGAGTTTTTGGATCTAGAATTATTTGTGGAAGATGATCAAATCCAATCCAAATTATATACTAAACCATCAGCTGGAAACAGTCTCCTCTATGCGTCATCCCATCACCCAAAACATACCATTTACAATATTCCTTATGGGGAGGTATTAAGGATTAAAAGAAATTGCAGCACTCAATTTACGTTTCAAGAAAACCTGAAAAAAACAGTTTTGAAACTCAAACAGAGAGGATATGGATCAGACAATATCAAAACTGCCATCAAAAAAGCCAATAACATTCCAAGAGAATCCCTATTGATTGACAAACCTAAGATCATATTGTTGGAACCAAGGATTCAGTTTATTACAGCATATAGCACTGAAGCTAAGAAAATCAAGCGTATACTAGCAGAAAATTAGAACATTCTGCTCACAGATCCGAGTCTTCAAAAATATTTGGATATCTCACCGAGCATTTGTTTCCGAAGGGCACCGACAATCAGGAATTTGATTAGCCCAAGTTTTTTCAGCCCGATCCCCAATACCAAAAAAGCATTTTTCCAAACCTCAATTAGGGGAACTTACAAATGTGGACACTGCAAGTTACGTCCTCTAATTCAACAAGGTAAGAAAGAAGTTAATCTACCAAATGGTAAAACGAAAAAAATAAATCAATTGTAATTCAACCTTTGTGATATATGGAATCGAATGCATTTGTAAAAAAATCTACATAGGGAGCACAATAAGAAAATTGAAAGTGAGAATCTTTGAACACATTAGAGCAATCAAACATAAAGACCTTAGATCTCCCCTATCCGTTCACATTATCAACGAGCATCCAGAATTTGAAATTGCATTGCTAAAAATCTTTGGCTTGGAGAAAATATCCTCCCCACCAAGAGGAGGAGACAAAGAGGAACTATTAAGGAAACAAGAAAGTAAATGAATTTGCATAATGGATGTTTGTATCTCAGGATTAAATTGTGATTCAGAAATGTATAATTGGCTATAAAATTTTGTTTGTTTAATAATTTGTAGAAAAATGTGCAAGATAATGCATATGATCGAATATGTAATATACATTGAGATATTATTTGCCCTTATTTCTGTATTAATTCTTTTTTTTAGCATTAAGTACTATAGGATTTACACAGCAATCGGAAGCTACAAATTTAGGCCAATCATCTTATTTTAGGGATCATTTTGAATTATAGTTACGTGACCCCCAGCTTTTCAAACCAACTAATCACCACCAAAAGAATTAAACAGATTATATTATCTGGGGTGCTTTTGCTCTCACAGCATGCTACTCGCTCCAAAATGGCCGCCGGGAGCGTTGGGTACGTGCAGACGTGATGACGTCATCGCTTCATGCTATTTTAACGGCACGCGTGGCGTGATGACGTCATCGTACGCTATAAATAGTGTATTTCGGCAGGTTTTCAATGCGAAAGCAGCCGAAGACAAGGGAGAGGCTTACCAAGGCCTAGAAACTTTGTTTTTGAACACAAAGCACTATTAAACAAAGGTAAGGCCAAAACCAATGCCATAACTAATACTATTTGTAATAACCCAATAATTTGTTCTCCAACCCAAAGAAGAAGGCAATTTTCCCTAAACAAACTTTTCCTTTTTCTTTTTCTCTTCCCTTTTGTTTTCTTTTTCTTCTTTTTTCTTCTTTTTTACTTTCTAACAGCATAATTGAGGATTCTTTTCTTTGAGAAGAGATTAGACAAA
Organism: Ambystoma mexicanum; assembly: GCF_040938575.1. Taxonomy (NCBI): domain Eukaryota; kingdom Metazoa; phylum Chordata; class Amphibia; order Caudata; family Ambystomatidae; genus Ambystoma; species Ambystoma mexicanum. The sequence goes on from NC_090938.1 coordinate 59,997,253, forward strand.
CCAACAATTTGTCGAATCAGTATAATGGAAAAAGAAATTTAAGAATTATCAGTCAAACTAAAAGGGTGAGTCAGTTACACTTTCATGAATTAAACAAACCATTTTCAAAAACATAAGGGGAAATTAAAATTACATTTGATTCCTTCGCTCCCCCCCACCTTCTTTTCCACTTTTCTTATTTGTCTACAGATCAAAACTATTTCTTCTTTTTTCTCCTGAGGAACCATTGGGATTGACAATGGGGAAACACGTGTCGAGAAAGTGATAAAATGAATAGAATTGTACTTTGAAATTGTATTGTATTCTGGAAATAGAATTTGAAGACAAACTTTGACCAGTGTGAAAAGAACACTGAACATTATAAATTGTATTGTGGAATTAGAACTTAAAGTCAAATCTTGACCAGTGTGAAGATAACATTATGGAAATAAACTCGATTTGACTCACCATAAAGAGTAAACACGTTTTTTATTTAACAGACTAATGAGTTGGCGCATTAGAGTGATAATCTCTCGCATATTAACCAATTAATGAAGTATAAGTAGGCAGGTTGAGGTTTAACTGGATAGTTGGCGCGCTTTGGATAAAATAAGTGGTACCGTTCGTTATTTTTGAAGTTTGATAGCTGCAAAACCTTTATGGAGCAGAGGCTCTCCGTCTTGTCTCTACAATTTGAAAATATGAACTAGTTTCTCACTAAGTTTGTGCGCCTATCTTAAAATCTATTCATATCCAAGAAATGTCACAGTAATTCTTTGGTAATTTATTGGTTGCGCTTCGTTAGCCAACACGTGTTTTGACTACTAGTTGTTTTCATGGCTTACAATTGCGCTTGTTATCTACTCTTAGTTCCTTTCCAGATCTGGCGATAGGGGGAGATTGTGAATGATGCCCCCTCCCCCGTTCATAATTTAAATGTCCACTTGAAAAAAAGGGGTTTGGTTCTGATTTCTTGCAAATGTATTCTTTCCCAACCCTTTTTTTCAAGTGGACATTTAAATTATCAACCGGAGGGCATCAATCACAATCACAACGGATAACAAGTGCAATTGAAAGCCTTGAAAACAAACCATGGTCGAAACGTGCCTGCTAACCAAGCGCAAGTAACAAATTACCGAATATAAGAACTACTGTGTCATTTCTTGTTTATGAATATATTTTAAGATAAGCGCACAATCCTAGTGAGCAACTAGTTCATATCTATGTCAATAGTAGTTTGTCCTATTTTCTTTTACAACGTCATTATCAATAATATGCCATTAAGAAACGCCGTGTGGCTTTGTTGTGACCTACCTCTGACTAAACACAATAAACAAATGTCCAATGTAATTACTTTTGAGAGACAATTGCTTGAAATGGGTTTTGAACTGTGTTTCTGTTTTTCCTTTTATTTGTATGGGTACTAATCATTGTTTGTTTCTTTTCTTGCAAAGATTTGTCAATTGGTGCTGTTGTAGGTAGGTACCTTTTTAAATACCTAAACAATATACATTATTTGATATTTGATTTCATAGTTAGTAACTGAAAAAGTGTATTTTTGTACATTTAGTTCACTTTGTTATAGGGCCTCTACAACTTAAAACCCAGAGCGGACGTTTGAACCACCAAAATCTGTGAATGTACCGAAATAATGTGATTGTATGACGTCTTGGATTATTTCTGTGTCTGTGATATTCACAGTCTCTTGTCCTGTGGCATATGCTCCATCAGCACCAATATAAGGGGCACCATGATAAAGGGGCCATTAGAATGAATCCCTTAATATAGCAGTATTGGGGAGCACGGCACTGATTGCCTGTCAGTGCATCAGACTGATTTTACATTTCTGGGCCTTCAGAATTCGTTTAAAGTTGCATGCAATGCATTTCCAAGGAGGGTATACAAGTGGCTGGACAATGAAGATGTGGTTTCAGTCTTTTTCTTTCATCGGCCAAAGTACAGCAACTTGAAACAAACAAACTGGAGTCCTCTGAGACAAATGAAAGTATAAGCCAAGTGTTGACTAATTGCCGGTTCTCCTGGCCCCTTTTGAATATCCCACCTTTCACATCTAGTTTTTGCATAATCAGTCCTTCAGGGTCCATTACATAGGTGCAGCTAACCGGGCCCAGACCCATGGCCATCTAGTAGGGTATTGGCCTCCAGGTAGAAGGGTGGTCCTCATCCCGGTGTCTGTGTTAATTTCAGCAGCTAAAAGTAGTATTGGCACTTCTGGAGATCAAAGAGTTTGAGCCAGGAGCTGTCTTTAACCTAGTGGTGAGTTTCCATGCCCCTCTCTGCTCCAGCTATATTCCAGATCCCATTTGCGGCTAGAGTTCTCAATACGCTGTCCTCTCTGTCTGAGTCTCATACCTCCTCCCTTGTTGTCTGCCTGCCTTCCCTTAACACAGCATTCTTGATGCTTCCTAATTGCCCTTGTTGCTTTGCCTTCTTGGCTTCTGACCTCCCCAACCATTGCACCGACCTCTCCTTTTTCTTCCACCGTCTCCTCAAGATCCTTCCTTTTGAATGGATTGTGTCCTCTCACGTTTTCCTCATCTTAGATATATCCTTACCTTCAGCTTTGCTGCTTTGGAAATGTTTTCTCTCTCCACCAGAGGGCGCTCCACTCGAGGCGACTGCGTCGATGTCCCTCGGCGGCATCCGTCGAGTGTCGACGTCATCCGTAGTATAAATGCCTCAAGCGCACCCGTTGGCCTCAGTTCCGTTTTTCCGTTGGCTTCGCTTCGGATCTAAATAAAACGCCCTTTCAGTCTTAAGCGATTATGTCGTCTTCCTCAAACCCATCTACTCCGAAAACGGAGTTTAAGAAGTGTCTAAGGTGCGGCAGAAAAATGTCGCTGACCGACCCTCACTGTAACTGCCTCTGGTGTCTCGGGTCCGAACATCGGATCGATGACTGCGGTTCGTGCCAATCCATGACCCACAAGGCCTTGAAAAAAAGACGAGGTAAACTGGCGGTGGGGGAGGAATCCTCGGAGTTTTCTTCGAGAGGGAAGAAAGACTCGGCTGAGTCTTCGGCAAAACACCATAAAAAATCACGATCGAGGAGTAGATCAAGGAAGTCCTCTTCTTCTTCGTCCAAAAAGGCGAAAAAGAGACGACACCGATCTCCCTCTTCTTCTTCTTCCTCGACTTCGGAGGAAGTTATTACTTGTCCAACTAAACACGACTCCCCTAAAAAGTGGGAAGCATTTAGAGAGTCCATGATGAAAATTTTTGAGAATGCGGCCCAGACCCCCTCAAAAATGTCTGTTGAAGGTCATACCTCTAGTCACAAAAGTGACAGAGGAAGGTCTAAAACTAAGAAATCCGACAAGAAATTGTCAAGGGTGTCTTCTAGGGACTCTTCGCAGACACCTAAAAAGACAGACTCTATGGAAAAAGACTTTCGACGTCGATAAGTCATTAAAGTCTTCGATGAAAACATCTTTGAAGCCTCTGTCGAAGGCTGTCGAGTATAAAGGGTCGACGACCCAACAGAAAAAAGTCACGTTGAATATTTTATCGACTACCTCGAAGATTTCTTCGACAGCGTGTTTCGAAGACTACTTCGACAACATCGACTGCCTCGAAGATTCCTTCGACGCCATTTCTAGTGCCTTCGAAAACATCGAAGAATACCTCGACAACATCAAAGGTAACGGCCACGACTTCGACGCCATCGACGCTTCTGTCGACGTCGACACCAGGGTTGAAACATATTCCTGAAAAAATATTTCACCCTGTAAACAGACATGATTTTTTCCATACTATGTCATCTGTATATGGAGAAATGTCATAAGAAAATGAAGAATATGAAGAACAAGATGAACCTGAGGTTACATCAGCATGTGTAAAATATGGGACAAGAGTTGTTCCAGAGGAATTAATAAATCCTCAATAAAAAATGCAGGATTTGTATGAATGTTTACAGTCTGCAAGTAGAATAGACACATCTCCTGCATATGAATTTGAGAGACCAGATCCAGCAGAAAATGCTGATCTGGGTTACAGAAAACTCATGAATAGAGTAACAGAGTTTATGAGGTGGGGTAATAATGCACTTGTATACCAGGATGATGACATGACAGATATTTTGTCAGGAGGTCCTCAACCAGACCCCATACTTCCTTTTCATATTGCCCTGCAAAGGAGAGTAAATGCTGCTTGTGAAAGACCGGAATCTAGTCCAGCAGTAAATAAAAAATATGTGGCAAAATACAGACCTTGTAACTCTGACCCAGAGTATTTGAGTAAACATCCTTCTCCTGAGAGTCTGGTAGTTCAGGCAGCCACATCAACAAAAAATGCGGCATACCCCACTATTCCCCCTGATAGGGATGACAAGAAAATAGATACTTGGTCGAAAAAGATCTTTACATCAGGGAGCATGGCTCTGAAGTCTACCAATGTATCTTGTACATTGGCTAGATTTAATTATACTCTGTGGGACTGCATGTCAGCGGCAGCTCAACACAATCCCGTAAGGAGAGGAACGTGATGGTTTCCTATGCATAATTAAGGATGGTAAGGAGGCTTCGGGAGAATGCCTTCAAGCAGGTTTGGACACTGCTGACAGTATCAGCAGGTCCATGGCGTCTAGTGTAGTGCTACGCAGATTTGCGTGGCTAAGGAGGTCAGGTTTTGCACCAGATGTTCAATCTAGACTCCTTAACATACCATTTGATGGCTCGAGGTTGTTTGGCAGCAAGGCGGATGAAAGTTTGGAGAAGCTGCAGACCTCCAAGGCAGCGGAAAAGTCACTTAGTGCCGCTATACGACAACCTCAGCAACGCCCCTACACAGGCTCATCTTCCTGGAGGGGTCGTCCCTTTCGTTTTTACTCCTCATTTGGGAGAGGAAGGGGACATGCTAATCAAAGGGGGCAAAGAAAATTTCCTCGGGGGCGAGGAAGAGGTGCTAGATCTGCCCCAGCAGCAGCATCTGTCCCTTCAGCTGCTGCTGGAGATGCCGCAAAACCACTCTGAGGTTTTGACTCACAAAACCCCAGTGGGAGGCAGGATCTCACAGCATCTGAAAGAATGGCGGGGCATTACTTGAGATGTTTGGGCACTGCAAACAGTATCCCAAGGTTACTGCCTTCCTTTTCTAAAGAAACCTCAGAATCACCCACCGGAATACAACTCTACCAAAAATCCAGACACGCTCCTGTTGCCGGAAGTTTTAACCCTGCTACAGAAAGGTGCAATAGAACATGTACCTGTAGCGGAGATGAACAAGGGTTGGTATTCCCCATATTTCCTCATTCCAAAGAAGGACGGAGGACTGAGACCCATCTTGTACTTGAGAAACTTGAACAAGTTCCTCAGGAAGGACAAGTTCAAGATGGTCACTCTTTCTCAGATCCTTCAGGCTCTCCAACTTCAAGACTGGTTGGCATCATTGGACCTTCAGGATGCTTACTTTCATGTGCCAATCCATCTCAAGCACAGAAAGTACCTGAGGTTCGCGATTGGCAACTCTCACAATCAGTTTCGAGTTCTGCCTTTCAGGTTGACCTCCGCCCCAAGAGTTTTCACCAAGTTGATGGCGGTAGTGGCAGTGAGTCTCAGAAGAGGGGGGATTCATGTCTACCCCTATTTGGACGATTGGATGATCAGGGCACGTTCTCCAGAACAAGTCCAGGATCATCTATCCAAGACTTGCCACTTCCTTCACAAACTAGGGTTTTCTCTGAATTTAAAAAAGTCAAACATGATACCATCACAGAAGCTCCAGTTTATAGGAGCAGTCTTGGATACTCGTTCGGGCAAAGTCTTGCCACCCGAAGAGAGAGCTCACCACATTCTGCAGATGGTGACAAAATTCCAGAATGCCCAGTATCTACCGGCCTTCGATTTTCTCAGGTTGCTCGGCCTCATGGCATCCTGCATTTCTCTGGTGCCAGAGGCCAGATTGAGGATGAGATCCCTTCAATGGGCCCTCAGGACTCAATGGTCCCAATTTTCAGGGGAAATGACAGATCTCTTACAAGTTCCAACCAGAGTAGCTCAGGACCTAAAACGGTGGGTTTGCAAAGAACACATCCTTAAGGGACAATCTTTTTGGCAGCCATGGCCGGAGATCACTGTAGTGACGGACGCCTCACTCACGGGGTGGGGAGCCCACACCAACGATCTGACAATCAGCGGTCGTTGGTCTCCATCGGAGTCCAGACTACACATCAACCTTTTGGAACTGAGGGCGATCAGACTAGCGCTGAAGGCCTTCCTGCCCTCTGTTAGGGGAAAGGATGTCCTGATCATGACGGACAACACAGTGGCCGTGTACTACCTCAAAAAGAGAGGAGGAGTAGGGTCACTGCCACTGTGCAGAGAGGCAATGCAGCTCTGGTTCTGGGCAATACAAGAAGGGATCTCTCTATCTGCCATTCACCTAGCAGGAGAGCAAAACACAGCGGCGGACGCTCTGAGCAGGCAGAGCACAGTCTCTCACGAGTGGGAGATAGCTCAGGAAGTCCTTTTGGAGATCTTCGCCCTTTGGGGAACCCCTCAAGTGGATCTGTTCGCGACCATTGTCAACAGGAAGTGCGAACTGTACTGCTCAAGGGAATTTCCCCCGAGAGGAGCTCTAGGAGATGCATTTGTAGTAGAGTGGGAATTTCCTCTTCTATATGCGTTCCCTCCAGTCCCTGTGATCCCTCAGGTAATCAGGAGGTTGAGAAAGTTCAGGAAAACCATGATCCTAATTGCCCCGGATTGGGCCAGGAGAACGTGGTACCCGGACCTTCTCGACATGTCCATCTGCCCTCCAATATGTCTTCCAAAAAGAGAGGATCTTCTCTCGCAAGAGGGAGGTTACGTTCTCCATCCAGAGGTCAACATACTCAACCTTCACGCATGGGTTCTGAGAGGTTGAGATACAAGGATTGGGACCTTCCGGATGATGTTATGGAGGTGTTTTCGGCCTGAAGGCCAGCAACAAAATCTTTGTACCGGTGTCGTTGGAATACATTTAGTAACTGGTGCAGGGTAAGAATGTGGATCCTTTTGAATGTGACATTGCAATGGTATTATCTTTTCTATTACATTTAGCTAATCTGGTGCTCCAGGTTAAGCCAATAAAAGGATATGTAGCAGCGCTATCTATCTTCAAGCGCTCATCAGAAGAAAGATCTTATTTTAAGATACCCTTAATAATACAATTTCTAAAAGGTTTAAACAATGTTTTTCCACTAGTACCTTTTCAAGTTCCTGTGTGGGATTTAAATTTGGTACTTAAATTTCTGACATGTGCACCCTTTGAGCCTTTACATTCTTGTCCGTTAAGGCTTCTTACATTAAAAACTATACTTTTATTTGCATTGACATCAGCCCGCAGAGTAAGTGAGTTGCAGGCACTTTCGAGTGGTCCTCCTCACACCATCTTTCGTAAAGATAAAGTTGTCCTTCGAGTTAAACCATCTTTTCTGCCAAAAATAGTTTCAGACTTTCATCTGTCACAGAAAATAATTCTACCTGCGTTCTACCCTCCTCCTCACACATGTAAGGAAGAGGAAAGACTGCATAGGCTTGATCCCAGAAGGGCTCTAAGCTTTTACATCTCAAGATTGTCAAAGATACGTCCGTGTGATCAACATTTTGTGGGATACACCGGCCGTAAATTGGGACTAGCCGTAACCAAACAAACATTATCAAGATGGATAATTTTAGCCATAACAGAGTGTTATAGGCGAGCCGGAAAAGATCCCCCTGAGGGCTTAAGAGCCCATTCAACTAGGGGCATAGCAACTTCAACAGCACTTAAGATGGGTGTCCCTGTGCAAGATATTTGTGCAGCAACTACATGGTCATCCATGCATACTTCCATCAAACATTATGCTTTGGACTCAACTACATCTCAAGGAGGTTTATTTGCCAAATCTGTACTACATTCGGTACATGACTAAAAGGCATCTGTACTCCCGCCTCCAATACAAAACTGCTTTGGGAGTATATCTAAGATGAGGAATACGTGGGAGGACACAATCCATTCGAAGAACAAGTTACTTACCAACTGTAACGTTCTTTCGATTGGATGTTTCTCCCACGTATTCCTCATCGACCCTCCCATCCTACCCCACAGTACAGTTTACGTGGTTTACACTCTAAATTCTTTCAAGGCTTGGGTCAATAAGAGGCACGCCTTTGTTTATAATACATGGGCTCTGATACGAAAAAACAGAACTGAGGCCAACGGGCGCTCTCGAGGCATTTATACTACGGATGACGTCGACACTCGACGGATGCCGCCGAGGGACATCGTCGCCTCGAGTGGAGCGCCCTCTGGTGGAGGGAGAAAAAAATTCCGAAGCATCAAAGCTGAAGGTAAGGATATATCTAAGATGAGGAATACGTGGGAGGAACATCCAATCGAAAGAACGTTACAGTTGGTAAGTAACTTGTTCTTCTTGGCTATTTCCTGACTTTACTCAGTCACCTGCTGCTCTTCCAGTTCTCTGACTCCCCATTCAAATGTGAGAATGGGCAATCCCTCTTCAACAATGCCTCCTACATCATTAACCACTTCCACTTTCATCGCCCTCCACTGTCACTTCTTGCTATCACAGACACCACAATCTGTCATCATGAATTTTCTAGGCTAGCAGCTTTGCACACTGACTCTGCTACCTTCGCCCACACTCCTTGACCCGTTGGGCAGGGCAGGTGAGTAGCATTCCTTACCAACAAGGCCCTCACCTCTGCTCCCTCGAACATCACCTCCTCCTCTTTTAAATATGCTACTATTTAACTCCTCCATTCTAATCCTATCATGATTCTGGCTCTCTATTGACCCCCTGGTCCTCCAAACTCTTTCTTCGCTGACTACCACCTTCTCCTTGAGTCACTTTCCACCAACATCCACCTTGTCATTCTGCTGGACTTTAACCTTCCCAAGCCCTCTGCTGTCGCTTGCCTTGAACTTCACTCCCTCTGCCACGCCCTCTACTCCCTCCATAACAAGCCTACCCACTTTGATGGGAGCACCCTTGACCTTGTCTCTTTCTCAACATTCCTCTGTCCTCTCTTGGCCACTCTACCTCTGATCTCTACGTTGTTCACTTTGATGTCTTTGTCCCTCCAGCCTCTACTTCTCCTTCCACCCTTCAATGACCAAGAGAACCCTCTTGCCACCTTATCGTTTCATTTGAGAACCTCCATCCTGTCTCTCACCTATTCACACTGTTTCCTGGGCTTTGTCTGGCTTTCGCTATGCACTTATGACTTCCTTTGACCAACAGTATCCTTTACAATTACGCCTTCCCACTCCCAGCCCTGGATTACTTCTGACAGCCAGACCCTGAGAAGAAACATGCACCATGACTACGACTCTGGTGCAAATCCTGGACACTGGCTCTACTCATAGCCTACATAATCATATAATTGAACAGGGCGAATCCGGATCTGAAATAAACCGATTAGACTCCTAAGTGGCTTATAATTGATTTCTTACATACATATACTAGTAGAACAATATATAACATACATTAGACTGGGGGAGAAGTCCATATTCATGTATTCATAATGATACAATCAACATAACAATATAAACACTGTAACACAGGTATACAAAGTGCGGTTCATTACATGTATACTTGTATGTAGGCTTAATATTGGTTAGAAAACTGAGTTAGTATCCAAATCTCTATACCCTGACTAAGTCGGGGCTAGCTCAATGTACATTCCTGACTCACTAGGCTATTGATGTAGTGCATATCTGACACTACTGATATTCTCATAGCCTGCAAAAATTCCTTTGCTACCCTTTCCTCTGCACTGACTCTGCCAGATCCTCCTATTTCGCAAAACCACATCTCCATCTGCACAAACATGTATCTACCCTCTAAACCTTGCCCACACCTCCCAAGCCAATATCTGTTGCTTTCTCCCTCTGTGCTAATGAGCTTGCCCACTACTTTTCTTCTAAAATTGAAAAAAGTGACACTGTCACAGCTTGCTCTCTCTATCACCCTCCCTAACCTCCAGCTTTCCACCACCTCTCCCCTACACCTTCTACTCGACTACTTTTCCCTTTCCTCTCTTACTGAATTAGCATCCATACTTCTTGCTGGCAAACCACCTTGTGCTCATATCGACCCATTTGTTCCTCCAGTTGTCAAAGGCTAGTCCCAAACACCTGCCCTCATCTCTGTGAGATCTTTTAATGTTCTCTCTGATGGACCCTTTCTCCAGCATTGGATCTTCCATGGATTCACATGCTGTGAATATTTCCCATCGTCAGGCTGGGAAACCTCAGTAACTTTAATATAACTCTTTTCCTATGGAGAACTCTGACACTTTGCGTATCCTATCGACGTCTGTATTGGTGCGTTTGGCTGCACCAATAAGACGTTCAGTATCACTAGGCCCGCCCCCGCGGCTTCCCTTCAGATTTCAACCGTCTCCAAACTGTTGGGATCACCTTGTGTCCGCTTTTGTGTTTTTGCTCTTTGTAGTTGCTACGCAGCTTCGCTGCTCCAGTGCAGTTTTGGTCCATCATGTCATCTGTGGGACCGAAGAAGTCGTTGTTCCGGCCGTCCCAGACATGCAGCCTCAAGAACGTTTACGAGGGGGACGGCCATGCGGAATGTCTGTATTGCCTGTACCCCAACCATTCTTTGAGATTTGCCCAGGGGGTTCTCCCACAAGACGTTCAAGGACCGGAACCGGAGGCTGATTTGCTGGTTGAACAAGGGGGCCTATCTGGGCTTAGAGGTTGGTTTGGCTGGGGGGCGGCAAGTTTGATTTGTCTCCGGCGAAGAGGTCTCCTTCGCGCCAGAGGGCTTAGTCGGCGGAGCCACCGCCTAAAAACCTGCGTACTGGGTCTGGCCCGGCTTCAGATTTTGGTAAATGCAGGGAGGCCCAGTGAAGAGCCCGGTGAAGTCAGGCTCGGGGTCCGGAGGGCCTGATCCAGACGCACCTGCGCTGTGTGCTGAGAAGTCAAAGGCACGCATTACCATCCAGATCGACCTGCGGCTCTTTCGCACAGGCCCTCGTCTTCGGACAAGGAGAAATCGAAGTCGCATTCGTCGTTGTCGACGAAGAAGTCGTCTTCTAAGGACAGGCGTCATTCACTGCCGAGCAAGGAATTGGCCAGACGCCATTCCAGTTCGGCGTCCAAGAAGTAATCTTCACCGGCTAAACTCAGGCTGCCGGAGGAGCCCTTTGTCCCGACATCTACAACCATCTTGCTGGCAATGATCCCTTCGTCCACCCTGTGCATGTTGTCCCCGGTTGGGGCCTTGCTGACGGCTACTGCATCCACGATTGCCTCGTCGATGGCTGTTTCGGTGGGCATGGCACCACTGAGTTCTGCGGGTCAGCTGGGGACCGATGGAGGCCCATTGCTTTGGGGGGGGGGGAATAGGGTGCCGTGGCAGTTTGGGTCTGGCTTTGCCCCACTGCGCCCGTTGGAGATTCTTCAGCAGGATCCCTCGACCTATGACTTGACCTCCACATGTTCATGGAGCCCTATGTGTGTGGCCGGTTTGACCTGTGGTGGAATCCAGGTCGGATGGCCTAGGAGCTGTTAGCCCCAGTATCAGTTGGTCAACCCTCACTCCTTTCTCTCCATGCAGGTGCTGACTTTGCTGCAGTTGCTACTTGGACAGTTGGATGCCCGGCTCCCGGCGCCTCAAGCCCTGGTGGGGCCCTATGGGCAGGATCCACTCGCGGTTCCCAGGCCGCGGGAGTCTGCCCCGGTTCGGCTGCCTGTTCCATCGCCTAGGGGATGCACCCCTCTTCAGGGACCCAGAAGAAGGGGAGCTGGTGGACTCTGAACCTGATAGCGTTCCACAAGACACGCTCTTGACGGTTTCCTCATCGCTCAGGCGGGCAGATACCTGGGGTACGGACCCAGAGGTAGACCCCCCTATCAGCCCGGCGCAACCTTCTCCACCGGACGATGTTGGCACTTTTCATGCCATGATGGCCAAGGCTTGCCAGGAGTTTGGCCTTGCCCCGGAAGAGGAACGAAAAGTGTTGGAAGAGGTGGAAAGCGGTCTTCTCCATCCCCATCTTGGAGCATGTCTGGCAGGAAGGCCTGCGCATGATGCGCCATCCTTTCATGGAACCTGCGGTCAAGGGCCGCCTAGAGAAAAAGTTGAAGGCTCCTAAGTTCACGCCAAGGTGCCTTACGTCCCAGCCTACTCCGGAATCGGTGGTGTTGGCGGCTGCCAGTCGCAAGGCACGTAGCCGCATAGGTGCACAACTCCCCCGGACAATGAGGACCGTAAACTGGATGCTTTCAGCAAGAAGGTGCTGACGATGGGGGTGACAACAATCAAGGCTTCCAATGCATTGGCCAGCATGGCGCACTACGACAGGGAAATGTGGTACAGGTTGGCGCGGCTGCTGGACCATCTACCTGAGCAGCAGCGAAAGGAGGCAATGCTGCTGGTTCGTGAAGGTGAGGAGGCCTCCAATCATTCCATTAATATTGCAGTGGAACTGACTGAATCTGGCTTTAAGCAGATAAATAATGGCGTTGTCCTCCGACGGTAGGCATGGTTGCAATGTACCGAATTCCGACCTGAGGTGCAGCATAAAGTGGTGGACATGCCTTGCGAGGGGGAGCTGTTTGGGGAGAAGATTGATGAGGCTTTCAAGAATATAAAGGATGATTCAGATACTGCAAGGTCCCTGGCAACGCTGCAGGGGAGGCGTTTGTTTCGTTCCTTTCGGGGGACCTGGGGCAATGCCAGATTTGCCGGATCTCGCGACAAGGGCTATGGTCACTCCAGCTATTCCTCCCAGGGATTTCGTCGATCTTACCTGTCGGCTCAGTGGTCCAAAGACTATCCGGGCCAGCGGAAGAGGGGTTTGTCGTCCTCTGCTGCGAGAGGCCGGCAATCCAAGCCTCAACAATGACTGCCACAAGGGCAGTCGGCTTGGAGGGCGAGGGGCGCAATATTTTCACGAGTGGCGTTTCCTGATAATCAACGTCTATGCACTCCAGATATTCATTGTCACTCCTGAATAATCTTCCCCCATGTTGGGCCACCACTCTCAAACCATTTGCCTCTAGTTTTAGAGTGATCACAAAAGAGGAACTCCACGGTACAGCGGGAACGGAAATGGAGCAGTAAACTAAGAATGAACCTTGAAGTGTTCCTGTGCATAAATTCAATTAGTCAAATAATTTATAAGCTAGCAGCACTTACCGAGCTGGTTACTAGGGTGAATTAATCACATAATTTGAAGCAGCATATAGTACCAAACATGCTCTGCTTATACAATATGGAAATTGACAAAATAGACAAATCAAAGCCTAATATATATATAGTTTTTGGAATATTATTTCAATAGTACAGTAGAAATGAAAAGAACAGCAATTACTAAATAGATATCCTGAAAAGGAAGATGTAAGGAAAGCCAAATGTGCTGATAAATTCCAAAGAGACAACACACAACAATTAACAAAATTTGGTATCAATTGATTCACAGAAATGTAACAATGCCGTTGAAAGAGATTCAAAATAAATTAAGCCAAACCAGCTGAATGAATTACATTTGTTATAGCCTAAATAATACAAGTCTGTGAGGCTTTTTCAAGAGTGACTACCTGTCCCTAGCTACATTTCGGTTGCTTGATTCAGACTTTAGTAACAAGTAGACAGCTTTGATTTGATATTGCACAAAAGTTAAATCGAAAAGTAAATGAGGCCGTGGGATTATAATGTTGTACTGTTGTTCTACCTATTTTATATTGCATACACATTTGAACATGGATGGTACTTAAAAAGAAAGAAAGAACATTGGGTGGAGTGTAGATGGCCAGATATTACCCCCTCCTGTAGGGAAAAACCAAGGAGTTCACCATACATCAATTAATCTGTGTGCAGGAAGAAAGACCATAAGTGCCTGAGGGATAAGAATTTAAATAACAAAGATCGTGCAATGAACAGCAACGCAGTGTGATTGTAAAGTTATTCAATGTGAGAGGAGAGAAAGCGAAATACAGAAACACGAGGAGTGCCGATTATCCTATGAAAAGTGAGTGGCAAAGACGAGAAAGGTGCCAATTATTCAATGGGAGGAGAGTGGGTCCCCAGTGCTGGATGATGTGTTGCTACCTGCCACTAGGGCTCCTTGAATCTCAGACATTCAGACATGTCACTGCCAGAGGAGAAGGGGCAATTAATTATCCCTCCAAATGGTAAACCATATGTGGCAAAAATGCATCCACCAATGAGCAAGGAAATCTAGTGGGGAAAAAATTAAAAATAAAAACCATATTAGTGAATTCCCTAACCAATTTTGCCCTACTGCAATAGAGAGAGATACATGTAAGTCAAACGGAGTGTACCTGCTTAAATGCGCCGCAGGCTACGTGTCGTATACTCCGAAAGAGCCTCTGAAAGCAAGCGTGGCTGCAGCTGGCTCGTAGTATGACAGCTAGATGTCAGTTTAAGTAGGGAGACCGATCGATTGACCTGCATAACAGAAAAGCGTGGGTAAAACCGCTTGTCTACTTTAATGCGGAATGCCCTCGCGCGAAGTACTGTCTGTGCTAGGGAACACGCCGCTATAGGTACTCACCTGGTATCTGCAAATGTCTGGCAGGCAGTGTGAGTGTCGTTAGGTTGTGACTGGACGTTTGGAAGTATCTGCCGCGAGGAGCAGAGATAAACAAAACTGAGGCTGGTGCGAGGGGCGTGGTTTCCAGTGCGTACATTGGAAAGGGCATGGAAATAAAGGAAAGACTTACGAGTTATTGCGAAATAGAAAATAGAACGCGAGCTAAAAAGAAAGGTTATTTCCAAATGGAGGGTTAATATGATGGGAGTCTTGTAAGAAAAAAATTATATATGTGCAAAAGAAAAATAGATTGCCAGTCCCATAGTCATATAGAAGCATCAGTAGTGCAAAGTAAATTACTTGTAATGTACAGAGTTAAAAATAAAAAGCAAATCTGTGTCAACCTATGGAGCAGTTGTAGCAAGGTGTGCCCCAAAGCTGACTGCACACAGGCAGAGAGAAAATTATTGGTATATGCGAAAAGTATTCGCAAGCAAAAAAGAGAGGGCACATTTCAAAGTGGAAAGTAAGTGTGACAGTAGTCCATTGGGAGACAGAAAGAGAAATATTTAGGCAAAAGGTAATGGACTGCTAATACCATAGACAGATAAAGGCATTAGTAGTTCAGAGAACATTAGTTATGATAATATACAATAGAATTAAAGTTGAAGAACAGATCTGTGTTTGCCTGTGGAACTGTTTTGACAGAATAGAGCCAAAGGGTAGCTCTATCAAAACAGAGATGCTTCATTTAAACCATGTACAATCGTATCCAAAAGAAAAATCCAGCGTGCTTCCTTGCTGGCAAGTGCTTGGTGGGGATTGGCAGCGTTCTTAACCACATCAATGACCCACCAACGGAAATCCTCAGCGGAATGGCCATATTCCATGAAGTGGCTGACCAGAGGAGAATTAATAGCTTTGCATCTGATGCAGGACCGATGATCTGTGATGCGGATGTGAACAGGGCGTGTAGTTTTACCAATGTATTTGAGGCCACAAGGGCATTGGATACAATATATGGCACAAGCTGTTTTACAATTCGAGTGATGACGTATATCCCAATTTCTACCGTTAAGTGGAAAAGATTTGATTTTGAGTGCAAATTTGCATACTGAGCAAGAACCACAGGGAAAGTGGCCTGTGAGAGGCCGAAGGTCCCTGCTAGTTGTTGTTGACCTTGATGATTTGGGTGGAGTAGACGCATGAACTAGTTGGTCTTTCAGGTTTTTTTGCCTTTTCATGGCAAATATTGGTAGTGGTTCATCTTGTAGTGAGAGTTGTATCACCGACCAATGCTTTTTGATACTTTTCCTAATGGGAAAAGAATGGGGGCTGTAAGTGAGGGCACAGACTTATTTATCCTGCTTAAGTTGATTGATTTTTAGGTTGGAGAAGAGTATCGCGTGGGGTCAATCTTGCTCGTTTATATGAATCTGAAATTAGCCTTTTGGGATACCCTCGTTTAAATGTGTTCGTCAAAATTTTGGCATGGTAGTCAAAGTCATAATAGAGTACAATTCCTCCTAAGTCTCAGAAACTGAGAGTAGGGTAGGCTTTCTTTTTGAATGCGTGGGTGAAAACTGTCAAAGTGCAATAAGGTATTGTGGTCGGTCGGTTTGGTGAATAATGAGCAGACCAATTTATTAGCCTGAAAACAAATCTGAAGATCCAGGAAAGATATCTGCGTGTTGCTCGTAGTCATTGTGAATTTAATGGTATTGTGACATTGATTAAGCCATAGTAGGAAGTTATTAAGATTGTCTGCAGTACTGTGCCATATGAAGATAGTATCGTCAATATACCTGCGCCAACTGTCAACATATTGATGATACGGGTTGAGATCTGAGAAGATGAATTTGTCTTCAAACATGGCCATAAAAGTAATGGCCAAGCTGGGGGTGAATGCCGCCCCAATAGCAGTCCCTTGAGTTTGTTCAAAATACTGATCTTGATATTTGAAATAATTCTTGGTAAGGGATAGTGAGACTAATTCCATGAGAAATTCCACTGGTGCCTGGCCGGGCACATAAGACCGTGTCAGGCTGGACCGAATGCATTCAATCGCTTCATCACGAGGGATTTTGGTATATAATGCTACAATGTCAAGTGATACCAAAAAAACGGTGGAGGGATCAAATGGTTTACCTTCAAAGATGGAGATCACAGAGGTGCTATCCCTTAAGTATGTAGCTGTTTGCTGACTAATAGGTTGCAGGTATTTATAAATAAATTGACATAGTGGCTCAAGGATAGTGCCACATCCTGCTAGGATGGGTCTGCCCGGTGGTTTGGTTGCATCCTTATGAATTTTGGGGATAGCATAAAATTTGGTAGTTGAACTGTGAGTTTTATTTAGAAATTCATATTCTTTATTAGAGATCCAGGAATGTTGAAGGGCATAGTTTGTGATCTCTGAGATCAAGCTCTGGATTTCTTTAATTGGATCTTTTCGAAGGGGGTGGTAGCTTCCTGTCATGATCTCTGCTTCCAAAAGGTCAGGGTTTTCCCAACTCCCTTGGAAGCAGATCCATAACCCAGGTTCCAAGTGCCAACCAGTCCCAATTGGGACCTTTTGGACCCAGTCCTGGCGCCAGTGGCACCAGGCTCATAAATATGCCCAGTCCCAGTGCTGGAAGCGCCGGGCTCATAATGCTTGGGTGGATTTACCTGCAGCAGACCATGCTGCTTACTTGCCTGCCAGTTGAGCCTCTGATCCTCTTCTGTTTGGAACTACTTTTCCTGTTGGGTGGGGCAGGAGCCACTCCCTAGATTCAGAACACTGGAACTCTTCTGGAAAGCAGGAACTCTTTTCTTACCTAGGCGTGGCTGTGGAAGGAGACACCTAAGCACTACAGGAGGCTATTTAAACCACACCCGATGGATGAATCTTGCTTTGCGTTATTCTGCATCCTCTGCAGCAGAACGCTCATTGTGTCTTCTGCATCTGATCCTGGGCCTAAGGAAAAAGGCTTACCATCCTGAATCCAGTCTTCAGCAACACCTATAAAGACAAGAAAGAACAGGTTAGCATTACGGTCTTCAGTGACAGCTCTTCACTTACCTGGTCCATCGGCTGTCACCAACGCCTCGCGCTGCATTCCGGCATCTGAAAGACAAAGGCTTACCTACTCTTTGTGCGCTCCGGAGGCCTTCACACTGCATTCCGGCATCTGAATACAAAAGCTTACCAACTCTTTGCACGCATCTGAAAGACAAAACAAGGTGCGTTTAAAGACATTGGGGAACTTTAATACTCACGTGCCATTACTCCTTTCCACATCTAACCCAGTGGGTATTCCGGCACCCTGCAGCCGCTCCGAACTTGTACCTGCAAAATAAAAAGACAGTTAGAGCGCATCGTGAAGCAGGCAACAAGCGCTTACTTACGTGCTTCCAGGCGCTTCTATTCATCACACTGGCTCCATCTTCAACTCACTTCAGCCCGTCATCCGCCATCGCCGAAACCCTGCAAAACAAGAAACATCATTACTAAAGACTTTAAAGACATTAGAATTACTCGAAACTCACCGTTCGTGCAGTAAACCACAGACAGCAGTCCTCTGAAGTCAAGAGGCCTGCTCACCTTATCCAGTGAAGAAACTGGTTACAGCACCCTGCCCCGAGGCAGATGGAGAGCACGGCGTTCACTTACCTAAGGTGAGAGCGTTAACCTTTGGGGTTCTACAGGAGAAGAGAAAGGGAAGAAGAGAGAGACATTCAATAACCCAGTTCCTTAATCCCATATTTTCTATCTGCAGACATCTTACCCTTCGAGTCAGACATACAGTGCACAGAGGACCAGCCCAAAGAGCCAGCCGTGTGTTACACATCACCTTTGAAGATATGGTATACGCCCAGTCAAGACCGGCGCCTCTACGGGAATCAGGTGAGCGTTACAGAACGCAAAGCCTACCACAAAACTCCCGTCCAGGCGCTATGGAAACCTCGGATACCGACCAGCTAGCCCAGTTACTTGGGGAACTAAGGGCAGAAGTGCATGCAGCCCGTCAGGAAACGAACGCTCTAAGAAGGGAACTGATTATTTCCAAGGAGCGAACAGATGATCTCGCTAGACAATTGCTACAGTCACAAGCCGGACAGACCCCGTTACCCGCATCTGGGGGAAATCTTCCTTCTACATCCTCTATGAATCCAGTGCAGATCAACCTACCTGGGAATGTACCTCTGGCTCCGCCTGAACGATTTTCTGGTGACCCAAAGAGGTTTGCAGTATTTATCAATCAGTGCCGGTTGCATTTCTTATGCCGGCCAGCAGCCTTTCCAACTGATCAAGCTAAAGTAGCTTTCGTGCTTTCGTACCTTAGTGGCAATGCGGCAGACTGGTCGATCCCTCTAGTAAATCAAGATGATCCGGTCCTCCATGATTTTCAAGCTTTTCAGCTCAGTATGGAAAAACTGTTCGCAAGACATTCACAGGGGCAGGCCTTGGACAATGAGCTTCTTTCGTTGCGACAAGGTAATCAAGACCTTTTGGCTTATATTGCGTCTTTCAACAGACTGATAGTGGAAACTCAATGGCCTGAGGACAAAAGGATTACGCTGTTTTATAGAGGTCTACGTGGAGAGCTCAAAGATGTGTTAGCCCAAGTAGTGAATCCCCCACAAGATTGTTCGGACTATATAGACTTAGTCGTTCAAATAGATCACAGACTGCAGAACAGGAAGGCCGATCGTTCCAAGTTTGATGCTCGAGTATTTTCCAAACCGCCAACTCCTTCCAAAGGAGTAGACTCCGGGGAACCCATGCAAATAGGGGGTCTGAAAGGTCCTCTAACACAAAAGGAGCGGGAAAGGAGAAAACAGTTGCAATTATGCCTCTATTGCGTAAACTCAGGGCACTTTCTTCGAGACTGTCCGGTGAAACCTGCCAAGAAGGCAGTAGGAGCTGCAGTTACCAAAGTTACAAACTCAGGCGCTGGGAAACGACCTCGCCCGACAAGAATAGAGGTCCTCTTGCCGAGCGTGAAAACCAGTTCCGTGACCTCGCATTTCGTGATACCTATGGTCCTCATTAGCCCTGATAATCCGGATCGATTACATGCAATTGAAGCTTACGTCGACAGCGGTGCCATCGGCAATTATGTGGATCATGAAATGGTTTTGAGGATGAATCTAACTCTTTGTCCCAAGGCTGTAAAGGACGTCATTACTACGGTGGATGGTACGGAGATAGCCTCCGGGCCAGTAACGCATACCACTCAAGAGGTGAAGCTAGTAAGTCAAGATGGACACCATGAGAAGATCGTGTTCGATGTGATCAAGGCCCCTCAGTTTCAGATTATTCTAGGAATACCTTGGTTAGAGAAACACAATCCTCTGATCGATTGGCGAGCAAGAACGGTCCAGTTTCCAGAATGTGTCTCTACCTGTCACCCTCCACCTGGTGTTGCACTGGCAGCAATTTCTTCAGAGACTCCCCAGTTACCTCCCGAATACCTAGAATACCAAGATGTTTTCCGGAAGGATCAGGCTAACTCTCTACCTCCTCATAGGTCTTATGACTGCCAGATAGACCTGATACCTGGATCTACTCCTCCTTGTAGTAGGATTTATGCCCTCACCGAGCCTGAGAACCTTCACCTTCGACAATACCTGGATCAATACCTGGCAAATGGGTTTATTCGTCCTTCCAAGTCCCCTGCTTCTTCAGCTTTGTTCTTCGTTCCAAAAAAGGAAGGAGAACTTAGAACTTGTATAGATTATCGCTCCCTGAACCAGATCACCGTTAAGAATAGATATCCGTTACCTTTGATCCCTGAACTCCTGGACCAAGTCAGAAAAGCATGCATATATACAAAGCTGGATCTTAGAGGAGCTTACCACTTGGTACGAGTAAAAGAGGGCGATGAATGGAAGACGGCCTTCCGCACCAAGTATGGGCTATTTGAATATCAGGTCATGCCCTTCGGACTTTGCAATGCCCCGGCCGCCTTTCAATATTTTATGAACGATGTCCTCAGAGAGCTCATAGATGTGTGTGTTGTTGTTTACATTGACGACATCCTCGTTTATTCTTCATCGGAATCTGAACATCGGAAACACGTGAAAATGGTCCTCGAAAGATTGCGTCAACACAAACTTTTCGCTAAGTTGGAAAAATGTGTTTTCAACGTGACTGAAGTTGAATTCTTGGGATTCATATTATCACCTGGCGGAGTGCGTATGTATTCAAAGAAGGTCGATGCAGTTCTCAAATGGCCATCACCATCCTCCGTAAAAGGTGTGCAAAGCATGTTAGGCTTCGCTAACTTTTACTGCAGGTTTATCCCCGAATTCGCTCGAATAGTCCAGCCCATCACTGCCTTGTTAAAGAAAAACAAACGTTTTGAATGGTCTACCGAGGCGGAACAAGCTTTCCAGGATTTGAAGACTAAATTTATCTCTGCACCAATCTTAAAACACCCTCGCCCCGAACTCCCCTACATCGTGGAAACTGATGCTTCAAGCCTTGCCATGGGGGCAGTTCTATCACAAAAGGACCCGGTAACCAATCAGTTGCATCCCGTGGCATTTTGGTCCCGGAAATTCTCGCCTCCTGAAATCAATTACACGATTACTGACAAGGAACTTCTGGCTATCAAGTCTGCCTTTAAGGCTTGGCGGCATTATCTGCTGGGGGCCCGACACACCGTTACTGTGATTACGGATCACCGAAACCTGCAATATTTGAAAACCGCAAAAGCCCAATCCTCTAGACAACTCCGTTGGGCATTATTCTTTGCCGAGTTTGACTTCATAATTACCTATCGACCTGGTACAAAGAACGGTAAAGCTGATGCCATTTCTCGGATGGGAGTGGAAGAACACTTGATCAACCCTAAACCTGTACCAATCATTCCTGAACAAAGAATTCTGGGTGTAATCGCCACAGAATCCATAGAGGAAGTTAAGGATAAAGCCAGGCAACTTGTAACTCCAACAGACATACAGAATTGGCATCTGCAGGGAAAGGACTTTGCAGTAAAGGACAACTTATTGTATTTCCAAGAACGATTATACCTACCCAGAACAGATTTACAGAAAAAAGTAATCTCTTGTTATCACGATTCTTTAATGGAAGGACATCCCGGTATGGCCAAGACCTCAGAAAAGATCAAGCGCTACTTCTGGTGGCCGTCTTGGAAAAAAGATATCAGAGACTTTATAATGTCCTCTGGAGTATGCGCCCAAAACAAGAGTCGAAAGGAAAGACCAGCAGGCCTCTTACGCCCTATTGACATCCCACCTCGCCCTTGGCATACGCTTTCTATGGACTTCATCACCGATCTACCTCCATGCTCCGGATACAATACGATTCTAGTAATCGTGGACTTATTCTCCAAGATGGCGCATTTCATTCCGCTCAAAGGCTTGCCAACCGCAGCAACTCTGGCCCGAGAATTTCTCGAAAACATCGTCCGACTGCACGGTTTTCCTTCGGTTCTAATTTCGGATCGAGGTAGTCAATTTATTTCTCATTTTTGGCGAAGTTGCTGTCGGTCAGCTCAAATTGATGTGAGACTATCGACCAGTCACCACCCTCAGACCGACGGACAAACCGAGAGGACCAATCAAACTCTGGAACAGTATTTACGCTGCATGCTGCAACAAACTGAAAAAACTTGGAAAGACATCCTTTGGATAGCCGAATATGCCTACAATAACTCTGTCCATTCGGGAACTGGGAAAACCCCGTTTTTTCTTTTGTACGGCAGTCACCCTCGAACCTCGGAGTTGGATCCCCTCCAAGATCTTGAAACACCAGCAGTAGACTACCTGCATTCTACAATCGCCCAAGCCTTTAAGGAAGCTGTTTCTCACCTTCAAAGGGCTAAAGAACAATACAAGAAAGGAGCAGATCAACATCGGAAGGAAGCCCCTCAATATCAAGTAGGGGATCAAGCCTGGTTATCCACCAAATATCTACCTCTAAAAGGGCCACGCACATTCAACCCAAGATACTTTGGTCCCTATTCCATCACTACCATAGTAAACCCAGTAGCGGTCAAGTTGGACTTGCCCCCGCACATGAAGATACATCCGGTCTTCCACGTCTCTCTATTAAAACCCGTGCAACCTCAAACCCAACTAACTAAATCTCCAAAACCTATCCTAGTTGATGGAGAACTCGAGTTTGAAGTCAAAAGCATTCTGGACTCCAAGATCTCCAAATCTAAACTATTTTACCTAATTGACTGGAAAGGCTACGGCCCCCAAGAGAGATCCTGGGAACCTGCTGAATATGTCCACGCTCCTCGCCTAATCAAAAGATTTCACCGAACATTTCCTGACAAGCCAAAACCCCCGGAGAAGCCTGGTTTGGGAGGGGCCTTGAGGGGGGGTACTGTCATGTCATGATCTCTGCTTCCAAAAGGTCAGGGTTTTCCCAACTCCCTTGGAAGCAGATCCATAACCCAGGTTCCGAGTGCCAACCAGTCCCAATTAGGACCTTTTGGACCCAGTCCTGGCGCCAGTGGCACCAGGCTCATAAATATGCCCAGTCCCAGCGCTGGAAGCGCCGGGCTCATAATGCTTGGGTGGACTTACCTGCAGCAGACCATGCTGCTTACTTGCCTGCCAGTTGAGCCTCTGATCCTCTTCTGTTTGGAACTACTTTTCCTGTTGGGTGGGGCAGGAGCCACTCCCTAGATTCAGAACACTGGAACTCTTCTGGAAAGCAGGAACTCTTTTCTTACCTAGGCGTGGCTGTGGAAGGAGACACCTAAGCACTACAGGAGGCTATTTAAACCACACCCGATGGATGAATCTTGCTTTGCGTTATTCTGCATCCTCTGCAGCAGAACGCTCATCGTGTCTTCTGCACCTGATCCTGGGCCTAAGGAAAAAGGCTTACCATCCTGAATCCAGTCTTCAGCAACACCTATAAAGACAAGAAAGAACAGGTTAGCATTACGGTCTTCAGTGACAGCTCTTCACTGACCTGGTCCATCGGCTGTCACCAACGCCTCGCGCTGCATTCCGGCATCTGAAAGACAAAGGCTTACCTACTCTTCGTGCGCTCCGGAGGTCTTCACACTGCATTCCGGCATCTGAAAGACAAAAGCTTACCAACTCTTTGCACGCTTCGGAGGCCTTCGGCGCTGCATCCCGCATCTGAAAGACAAAACAAGGTGCGTTTAAAGACATTGGGGAACTTTAATACTCACGTGCCATTACTCCTTTCCACAACTAACCCAGTGGGTATTCCGGCACCCTGCAGCCGCTCCGAACTTGTACCTGCAAAATAAAAAGACAGTTAGAGCGCATCGTGAAGCAGGCAACACGCACTTACTTACGTACTTCCAGGCGCTTCTATTCATCACACGGGCTCCATCTTCAACTCACTTCAGCCCGTCATCCGCCATCGCCGAAACCCTGCAAAACAAGAAACATCATTACTAAAGACTTTAAAGACATTAGAATTACTTGAAACTCACCGTTCGTGCAGTAAACCACAGACAGCAGTCCTCTGAAGTCAAGAGGCCTGCTCCCCTTATCCAGTGAAGAAACTGGTTACAGCACCCTGCCCCGAGGCAGATGGAGAGCACAGCGTTCACTTACCTAAGGTGAGAGCGTTAACCTTTGGGGTTCTACAGGAGAAGAGAAAGGGAAGAAGAGAGAGACATTCAATAACCCAGTTCCTTAATCCCATATTTTCTATCTGCAGACATCTTACCCTTCGAGTCAGACATACAGTGCACAGAGGACCAGCCCAAAGAGCCAGCCGTGTGTTACACATCACCTTTGAAGATATGGTATACGCCCAGTCAAGACTGGCGCCTCTACGGGAATCAGGTGAGCGTTACACTTCCAGGTGTATTAGGTTGATCCATTACCATAGTGTAGTATTGTTTCTGATTCATTACTACAATGCCCCGCCCTTGTCAGCAGGTTTGATAATAATCTGTGAGTTATTTGCTAAGGATTGTAGCACCTGTCTTTCCTGTTGCCTCAGGTTGAAGCGCATCGAGGTACGCCTAGTTTGCATCTATTTGAGGTCATTAAGTACACATTTTTCAAATGTGAGCAGTTCCTTGGGCATGGTGTTGTCATCCGGGGTAAATGTAGATGGTGGGCGTAGCCCTGTGTATCCCCCATCTGCAGGGCATTCCCTTTCTTGAAAGACCATTTTCAACCTAATGGATCTAAAGAATCTTCTCATCTCTGTCTGTACAGTGAACCAATCTGTTGGGTGAGTAGGAATGAACGTCAACCCTTTATCAAGGACTTGCATTTCTGTTGCAGACAGGGGAGTTTGTGATAGGTTGAAGATCGGGAGGTCTAGCGACTCCATTGTGGTCTGCTATTCCTCCTGAGGTAGCGAGGTCGCCTCTGGGTGCCTCCCCATGGTGGAAACTGGGGGGTGGGGGGGAACCATCTGGGTCCAGGGCCTCGAGATGGGCCTAAACCTAAAAAAGGCAATGGATAACCACGAAAAGGGGTATAGTATGGGGGGCAGAATTATTAATTGTTCTACCTGAGGAGTTACTGCTACTCCCTGAGAAGGTGACTCTGCGTTGTTGTTGAGAATTACCTGTTTGCTGTCTGTGACCAACACTATTTGCTGGATAGTTGGGGTCCAAATATGGATAAATTACTTCAACCTTGAAGTCTTGGATATCTTTGGCCAATTATTTAGTTTTTTTAGCCAAGGTAGTGTCTGTAAATTCTTGGAATTGTTTGTTGATCTCCGCCAATTTTTCTTTTGCGTTTACAGTAGTGGTGTCGTTAACGAAAAGTTGTTCCGCCGTGTCTAGTTCTTTTTGCAGGACATCTCCAAGCCGCTGGGCCGTAGAGATGGTAAGCACCATCAAATCGCGGCTACATTTGGTAACAATATAGCTAAAGTTGGTTTTATATTCTTGATCCTCTAAGAATACGCACAGTTTGTTCCGGACAGTAAGTCCGGACGGTATAATGTTCTTTTTAAGGTACCCTTTGAGGAAATGACCATGAAGTGTGGTACAATGGTTTTTCTTTTTTAGTTTAAGCAAGTTGTTGCCAGTATTAGAATTAACCGAGGTTGAGTTTAGACCTGTGGGGTCAAAATGTGAGGGCCCACGGATTATCGCTCTCGTCTGATCATCATCATGACTTAAAGTGTAATTTTCAGCCATAATGCTATGGCTTGCAGAGGTTGTGAGAGAAAAAAAGATTCAAAGTGAATGAGTACATTTCCCTTTGCTATCTTACTGAATTAGCACCCATCCTTCTCGGTGGCAAACCACCTTGTGCTCATATCGACCCATTTGTTCCTCAAGTTGTCAAAGACTAGTCCCAAACACCAGCCCTCATCTCTGTGAGATCTTTTAATGTTCTCTCTGATGGACTCTTTCTCCAGCATTGGATCTTCCATGGACTCACATGCTGTGAATATTTCCCATCGTCAGGCTGGGAAACCTCTGTAACTTTATTATAGCTCTTTTCCTATGGAAAACTCTGACACTTTGAGTATCCTATCGACGTCTTTATTGGTGCGTTTTGCTGCACCAATAGGACTTTCAGTATCAATAGGCCCGCCCCCGCGGCTTCCCTTCAGATTTCAACCGTCTCCAAACTGTTGAGATCACCTCGTGTCCGCTCTTGTGTTTTTGCTCTTTGTAGTTGCTTCGCAGCTTCGCTGCTCCGGTGCGGTTTTGGTCCATCATGTCATCTGTGGGACCGAAGAAGTCATTGTTCCGGCCGTGCCAGACATGCGGCCTCAAGAATCTTTACGAGGGGGACGGCCATGCGGAATGTCTGTATTGCCTGTACCCCAAACATTCTGTGAGATTTGCCGGGGGTTCTCCCACAAGACGCTCAAGAACCGGAGGCTGATTTGCTGGTTGAACAAGGGGGCCTATCCGGGCTTGGAGGTTGGTTTGGCTGGGGGGCGGCAAGTCTGCTTCGTCTCCAGCGAAGAGGTCTCCTTCACACCAGAGGGCATAGTCTGCGGAGCCACCGCCTAAAAAGCTGCATACTGGGTCTGCCCCGGCTTCAGATTTTGGTAAATGCAGGGAGTCGCGGTGAAGAGGCCGGTGAAGTCAGGCTCGGGGTCTGGAGGGCCCGATCCAGACGCACCTGCGCTGTGTGCTGAGAAGTCAAAGGCACACATTACCATCCAGATCGACCTGCGGCTCCTTCGCACAGGCCCTCGTCTTCGGACAAGGAGAAGTCAAAGTCGCATTCGTCCTTGTCGTCCCAGGCGTCATTCACTGCCGAGCAAGGAATCGGCCAGACGCCTTTCCAGTTCGGCATCCAAGAAGCAATCTTCACCGGCGAAACCCAGGCTGCTGGAGGAGCCCTTTGTCCCGACATCGACAACCATCTTGCTGGCAATGATCCCTTCGTCCACCCTGTGCATGTTGTCCCCGGTTGGGGCCTTGCTGACGGCTACTGCATCCACAATTGCCTCATCGATGGCTGTTTCGGTGGGCATGGCACCACTGAGTTCTGCGGGTCTGCTAGGGATCGATGGAGACATGTTGCTTTCAGGAGCGGCGGGAGAGGGTGCCGTTGCAGTCTGGGTCTGGCTTTGCCCCATTGCGCCGTTGGAGATTCTCCAGCAGAATCCCTCGACCTATGACTTGGCCTCCACCCGTTCATGGAGCCCTCTGTGTTTGGTCTGTTTGACCTGTGGTGGAATCCATGTCGGTTGGCATAGGGGCTGTTAGGCTCAGTATCCGTTGGTCAACCCTCACTCCTTTCTCTCCATGCAGGTGCTGATTTTGCTGCAGTTGCTACTTGGACAGTTGGATGCCCGGCTCCCGGCGCCTCAAGCCCTGTTGGGGCCCTTTGGGCAAGATCCACCGGCGGTTCCCAGGCTGCAGAAGTCTGCCCCGGTACGGCTGCCTGTTCCATCGCCTAGGGGATGCACCCCTCTTCAGAGGGACCCGGAAGAAGGGGAGCTGGTGGAGTCTGAACCTAATAGCGTTCCACAAGACACGCTCTTGACCGTTTCCTCATCGCCAAGCGGGCAGATACCTGGGGTACAGACCCAGAGGTAGACCCCCCGATCAGCCCGACACAACCTTTTCCACCGGACGATGTGGGCGCTTTTCATGCCATGATGGCCAAGGCTTGCCAGGAGTTTGGCCTCTCCCCGGAAGAGGAACGAAAAGTGTTTTTTGTTCAATCATATGGGGAAGAGGCGGAAGGCGGTCTTCTCCATCCCCATCTTGGACCACATCTGGCAGAAAGCCCTGCGCACGATGCGCCATCCTTTCGCGGAACCTGCGGTCAAGGGCCGCCTAGAGAAAAAGTTGAAGGCTCCTGAGTTCACGCCGAGGTGCCTTACATCCCAACCTACTTCGGAATCGGTGGTGTTTCCGGCTGCCAGTCGCAAGGCGCGTAGCTGCATAGGTGCACAACTCCCCTGGACAATGAGGACCGTAAGCTGGATGCTTTCAGCAAGAAGGTGCTGACGATGGGGGTGACAACTATCAAGGCGTCCAGTGCATTGGCCATCATGGCGCGCTACGACAGGGAAATGTGGTACAGGTTGGCGCCGCTGCTGGACCATCTACCTTAACAGCAGCGAAAGGAGGCAATGCTGCTGGTTTGTGAAGGTGAGGAGGCCTCCAATCATTCCATTAATATTGCAGTGGAACTGACTGAATCTGGCTTTAAGCAGATAAATAATGGCGTTGTCCTCTGATGGTAGGCATGGTTGCGATGTACCGATTTCCGACCTGAGGTGCAGCATAAAGTGGTGGACATGCCTTGCGAGGGGGAGCTGTTTGGGGAGAAGATTGATGAGGCTCTCAAGAATATGAAGGAGTATTCAGATACTACAAGGTCCCTGGCAACGCTGCAGGGGAGGCGTTTGTTTCGTTCCTTTGAGGGGGACCTAGGGCAATACCAGATTTGCCGATTCTCGCGACAAGGACTACGGTCACTCCAGCTATTCCTCCCAGACTTTTCGTCGATCGTACCAGTCGGCTCAGCGGTCCAAAAATTATCCGGGCCAGCGGAAGAGGGGTTTGTCGTCCTCTGCTGCGAGAGGTCGGCAATCCAAGCCTCCACAATGACTGCCACAAGGGCAGTCGGCTTGGAGGGCGAGGGGCGCAATATTTTGACGAGTGGCATTTGATTACAACAGACCGATGGGTGCTAGATGCAGTCCTCTACGGCCACTCGGGCTCCGGCCTCCCCCCTTCATTCAAATATATGTTGGGGTTTTCCCCCATTTGGTGAGGTTAAAATCTGGAGGTAAGCTGTAGGGGCAGGCCTAGGTATACTGAAAGTCCTATTGGTGCAGCCAAAGGCACCAATAAAGACGTCGATAGGACATTCAAAGTGTCTGCGTTTTCCATACGAAAGTGGCTATATTAAAGTTACTGAGGATTCCCAGTCTGACGACGGGAAATATTCAATGCATGTGAATCCATGAAAGATACCGAACCTGGAGAATCGGAGTTACAGGTAAGAAACTACTCCCTTCCTATCTCCTTGAAATGTACAACTGTCCTACCACTTTTGGAGGAGCGCCCCGCTGAGCCAAACACCCTTAAGTATTATCAGCTGGTTTTCTCTCCTATCTCATTATTCAACGTTCTTGAAGTGGATGGTGTTTAATCAGCTTACTAAGTGCCTTTCTGATAATGGCCATGGAGATCCACTTCAATCTTCCCTCCATAGTAAGCACTCCACAAAGACTGCCCTTGTGCATGTCTCCACCCTTTTATTTAAAGCTTACCGCTCTAAACTCTCTTCTATATTCACCCTCTTGGACTGCTCTGACGCTTTCAACACTGTCTATCACTCCTCTCTCCTCCTCACCCAACGCACCCTTAGGTTTCACAAATCTTCTCTCTTCCTGATAACTGGAAGGTGGCCCCTTTAACATCAAATGGAACTCGCAGAACCCTCTTGCCTGTCAACATGCCCAAGGATCAGTCCTGGAGCCTCTGTTCTTCTCCTTCTATACCTTTGCCCTCAGATAAAAGTCTCATCCTTGCTTTCACTATTACTTCTGTGCTGATAACACTCAAATATTTCTCCATTTCTTCCTTCACCTCAGCATCTCAGCATCCCAGGATTACCAAACGTCTCACTGCAATCGGTCGGGATGACTTATTGCACCACCCTTCAGTGTACTCTGTTCTACGCATGATAATCACCTTCTGTCACCTCCTGATGTTCAAACCTTTACATTTCCTGATAATCAACATCTGTGCACTCCAGATATTTATTGTCACTCCTGAATAATCTTCCCCATGTTGGGCCACCACTCTCAAACCATTTGCCTCTATTTTTAGAGTGGCTTGTTCTTTTTTCCAAACGTATAGGTCTTTCTTCAAGTTCTGGGGCTGCTTTTTTCCCAGTCCCATCAAAAGCTACTCCAGATTTTGTTCCATGGATTGTGCTTGTACTCCAGCTTTAGCTCCTGCTCCTGAACTCCAAGCTCCCACCACCTCGACCCTCTCTCCGGACTGTGACACTAGAGCCCTTGACCCCTCCCTTGGTTTGGTCTTTCAATTAGGGTGTGCGCCTGTAGATTGTTGAGGGTCTGGCATTGTCTCTTCCTAATTGCTTCACCTTTGTATCATCGGGGCTTCAAAGCTGTACTAAGCTTTCAAATGGCTGTACCTCCATTTTGGAGTTTAGGCTCCTTTTTTGATGCAGCCTTTGTCCCACTGTAGAAACTTGCGACTCCGTATTTGCTTTCCGCTGGGTTGTTGAGCAAAGAAAACTATTTTTAAAGTTCATGTGGTTTTATCAAGTGTGCTTGCTGTGCGAAAACTCTGCGTTCTTGAGGTCTGTGAAGGCGTGCTGTGCATGCTATGTAGACATTTGGAAGATACCTTTAATGTTTGAGCAGTGCACCCCAGAGAACATTGGAGTGAAATGATTAAGGTGGTACTTATTTTCTGTGTTTCTCTGTGCACCACTCCAAAAGAGGCACAGTAACAACCACTATTACAGATGCCTGAATATTTGGAAAGCCTACCTTTTGAAGGCTGGGGAAACATTTTTTCATTGCCTCTATATAATTTAAAACTCCACAATGGAAGTTCTGGTTCTCTCCAAGAGACCCTATGCCCGTTCTCCAGCACAGGGTCTGGCATGGATGCACTTGCTTGTGAATATTCCCCGTCGTCAGGCTGGGAATTCTCGATATAAGTAAGAACAGTTTCACTATCACTTTAAAACTGTATTTCTCCTCTAAAACAATTACTGTCCCCTGGGTCATTCTGCCCCATCCAATGACAGTCATCTCCCTAAGCTCCACCCCTGGTGGCCATCTTCAGATGTTTACAGCACACTTCAGTGTTGGGAGTCCTCACGTTGCTCTCAGAACTATTTTTGTGCATTTTGTGAGTTTTTTCATCGGACCGCTACCGACAGCAAGGATCTGCTGCCAGCAAAGATCTTCCTCCACAGTCAGATCGTCCATCGAAGTTTCAAGAAGGCCCGACCTTGGGCCTATTATGCACCTTTTCAACCATGTACGAGGAGAAGAAGGAAGACAGGAGCCTCTTCAAAGTCTGCGCAAAGTGTTGGATTAAGGAGGAATGTATTTGTACATGATCGACGACATAAATGCTTGTATTACCTGCATCCGGACCACAATGAGGGATGTGAGGTGTGCTGTGGTTTCTCAAAACCAAGAAAGATCGCTAGAGAAGGCTGGCAGCGTGGCTCAAATTGAGCAAATCGAGCAAGGCCCCCGACTCAGCCTTCGAGCAGGGTCATGCCTCACTCAGGACCAGCCGGTTGAAGGAGCGAACTCCCTCCGGGAGGAGGTCGAGGTCCTTTGAGGATGCCCCACCCGCAGGAGTCCAAGACAAGGCCAAGCTTTGCGACGCTGGCACCGCTGGGTTCGCCGCTGATGCGGGTCCAAAGTTGGGGCAGAGCGCCATTGCCATCACCATCAGTCGCCACAGTGAGCCTGCTGACGAAGGAGTCCTCTTCCAAGAGAGAGTCCCTAACCCCATCCAAACTCTGTTGATCAGCAGACAAACCGGAGAGGGAGCAGTCCAGGGAGGATCCTTCACAACTAAGACCTCTCAGCCTTCTATGTCAACCGACGGCCCTGACGAACACAAAGTCGACAAAATCGATGATGTCCACTACGACAGCATTGAAGGAGAGCGTTTCTGTGAAGGTGGTGCCAACGACGGCCACCCCACGTGTGTCCTTACCCCTGAGGCGTGTTGAGGCTACGGAGGCAGCAACGAAGGCAGCACGCTCTCTGGAGAAGGAAAGAGAGGAGGACAAGGCACCCCTGATGGAATCTCCATGGGATGTGGACACACATACTGCTCCAGAAAAGCCAGTGCAGACTTATTCAAGCTCTAACGACTGCAACAGTGAATTGCCTGATGACTACTATAGAGACCACGAAGGAGGGGAATCTGAGGGCAGTGAGCCCATGTCCCCGCATGCAAAGGAGTTGTCAGTCCAAACCCTACGCTGCTGGCACCTTTCGCCCCCCCATCCCCAACTGAGGAACCTGTTGCTGGATATTGTAACATCTCTTGACACACTGGTCACATAGATCCAGCAGTGGATGCCCCCTGCACCACCAGAGGAGCCTCTGAGGAAAAGAAAGTCTAAGGGGGGTGCTGGTCCTCGACGCCACCTGACCCCAACGACACCGCGTCGCAACCTAACTCCACAGGAGCCACGGTTCCGAACACGGCTACAGGCAGCGATGAGGAAGACGATCATGTGCCAGCTGACGGGGAAACTCAACACACGGACGAGCCCCATACGGTTTCCCCAACGGACATGGTTGGATCCTTTCATTCCATGATATCCAGGGCCTTTGACCTGTTTCATTTGGTTCAAGAGGAAACTAAGAAAGAAGGGTTCCTATACCAGCCGCCCGAGTCCAGAAGAAAGACCATCATGTGCATTCCTTTCCTAGATGATATCTGGGAGGCGGGCCTGGCGCTAATGAACTCGATTTCGGCCCCATCCAAGTATGACAGACAGGAGAAAAAGTATAGGCTACCGGATTTGGCTCCCAGATGCTTCAGATCTCAGCCTTCGCCCGACTCAGTGGTCTTGGCTGCAGCCAGGAAGTGCTCGGAGAACCCATCGTCTGCTGCCATGGTACCTCCGGATCAGGAGGGTATGAAGCTGGACGCAACGGTCAAGAGAATAATCTATAGGGCAGCCTCTACCATCAAGGGGACTAATGCCCTAGCCCTTTTGTCCCAATATGACCGGGAACTATGGTACAAGCTGTGACCTATTCTAGAATTCCCTCCCGAGGACAAGATTGTCGAGACACTAGAACTGTTGTAGGAGGGGGAGGTGGCCTCGGACCACGCCATTACAGTGGCCGTGCCGTGAACATCACAGACACAGGTTTCTGCCAGATGGGGAACAGCGTGTCCCTTCGTCGGCATGGATGGTTGAAGGCCATAAACTTCCGCCAGGACTTTCAGGCTAAGGTGCTGGATATGCTGTTCGATGGTTAAAAC
Source organism: Ambystoma mexicanum (assembly GCF_040938575.1). Taxonomy (NCBI): domain Eukaryota; kingdom Metazoa; phylum Chordata; class Amphibia; order Caudata; family Ambystomatidae; genus Ambystoma; species Ambystoma mexicanum. The sequence goes on from NC_090938.1 coordinate 60,030,173, forward strand.
CTCTACGGCAAGGCCATTGGCGAGTCTTTACAAGCCATAAAGACCGGCACAGAGGCAACGTGCTCCCTTGGAACCCTGCAACAACATCGCTGTCGTCCTTTTGTTCTTCCAGAGTAAAGCCCGGCATATCTTCCAAAGGTTATACTAACCCATACCGACAGCCTTCACGCTCCTCCACTCAGGAAGCATACAGGGGTTGCTCTTAATGCAGTGGAGCACAGTGCCTGTACCCGCTATGACCTCGGGCCCCCGCTAATGCACCCCAGTGGGAGGCCGGCGAAGTTTGTCAGTGCGTGGAAGATCACAACCGACAGATGGGTGCTCGACGCTCTCGAACAGGGGCAGAGCTTGGATTTCCAAAGCAGCTGTCCTCGTATAGTCCACTGGTGCCTCGACAAGAACAACACAGGCCACAGCTCCTGCAAGAGGTGCGTGCCATTTTACAGAAGGGGCCGATAGAACCCATCCCCCAGCAACTCAGGGGCTCTAGAGTATATTCCAAATACTTTCTGGTTCGAAAGTAAAAAGGGGGTTGGAGACCAATGCTGGATCTGCGTCGTCTCAGCAAGTACTAAAGTCCCAAAAGACCCAGATGGTCACGTTACAACATGTTCTCGGCCAGTTGGAGGAAGGGGATTTTCTGACGTCGTCGAATGTGGAGGACGCCTACTGCCACATCCCCATTCACAAGAAACACAACAAATTCCTATGATTCATGGTTCAGGGTCAGCACTTCCAATTCAAGGCTCTGCCGTTGGCCTAAAATCTGCTCCAAGGGTGTGGGGGAGAATTCTCAGAAATGTGCTAATTCCTTTCTACCTTAGAGACCCCAATTTTTTTTGCTGGACTTTAGGGCTTTTCATTTTTATCCTGAAGAGAGTGAGACCTTTTTGCGACTCTCATGTATTTTTACTTGATTTAGACTTTGTGTTTTTGGAGTCTGACAAACTCCATAGGCCTCATCTTTTTGCATTGTGACACATAGCACCTTCAGTGCAGTGGCACCGGAAAGTCTTTTAGATTTCCCAAAGGTTTAAATACCTTCTCTTGGATAAACTACTGTTTCCAATAGCAGTGAAGTGAAATTGACTTTACTTACATTTGTAACTTTCTAGACCCGCACATACTATTTTACAATGGGGTGCTGGAGGGGTTACTTAGTATCCCCTTTGACTAGTTTCTCATGTAACATTTTATGTTACCCTTTCTACAATTAATGGCTGGTGGCAGTGGTTTAGTTTTTACTACCACTGAGTGTTTCTACCGTGGGCTGCAATTGCAGCTGCAGTAGTGCACACATGGGTGCCCATTTTGTCAAAATGGCCCTGGTCTTCTTTTTTCGCCATTTCTTGTTGGAAAGGTCCTTCTTGAGATTTTATCTGCACGCCAAACCTGATTTGATCCCTTTGTTCGTTTTGTTTTTGGCAGGATTCACTGGTGAAGCCTGCCTCTGTCTCCAGTGTGTCTGGCAAGGCAGGAAGCAATGGAGGTTCCCAAAACCCCCTGTGCTTAATCCCCTTGGTTACAAGAGTGCACCCAAAGGTGATTGATTGGTTGGCTGTCCTTGGAGGGCAGCCACCCTGCTGTGTGAGTGACAGCCAGGCTGTGAATGAATGGAAGAGACTTGCATAAAAGGTGAGGTCTTTTGCAAGGAAGGCAGAGTCGACCACTGGACGAAGGAATCCGAAGAAGAACTTGGAAGAGAAGTTTGCTGCAACTCCTGGTCTGTTGGTTTGCCCGGTGAAGCCCTGCTGCAGTGCTGAAGCTCCGAATTCGCCTCAACTAGAAAAGCCCTGCAGAGGACGACTTCTCCCCTTGGGTTGGTGGGACAAATCGACAATCGACCCCAAGACTAACTCATCTGGAAATCTTCTCGTTGCTGACTGTACTTCCATTTGCTGCTGCAGGAACCGAGTGCCAGTCAGAGGAACACCAGAATCGAGTGCATCATTTTTAAGTTGGACCCGAGGTCCAGGAAGATCCTCCAGACTCCCTCGAAGCAGGACTAACTAAGCCTGAGCCACCTCAACAGAGTGCTGGACCCAGAAGCAAGGAAAGTCTACCAAGTGTTCGAGAACTGCAGTGGTGTTATTGCCGAGTAGCTGAAACCACAAAGTGCCGCTAATCTGAACTTTGCTTATTGCTGCTGTTCGAATCGTAGTGGAGGAGTCCCCAGACGCTGTCCTTCTTGTCCCCACGACTGAGGCCCAGGAACAGCAGGATCTGCCATACTACAAGACGAGCAGAAGCCAGCTGGGACCAATTAGTCAGACGTAAGGTACTGTAAACTAAGAGGTACTTAACTCTTGTTGTGTTGCTTGCTAGCTCTCATTCGAGACTTGCATTGGCTGCCTTTTGCATAGTTTCTTGCAGCTTTGCTCCTCACAAGCCTTTCAGCTTGTGGCCCATCAGTGTTTTCTTCTATTACAAAGCTCTCTATAACATTGTGCAAGACATTTTACTTACCTTCAAGAAGTGCCTCAGCTCCTCTAGACTTTGGTCAATTCACATTGGCTGTCCCTGCTCTCTGAAGACTCTTCTAACCTCTGACTGTGTGCTTTGATCTTTCCCTCCAAAAAGTCATACACACTTTACTTGTATAGCTGGGAAAGGGTTAATCTACATTGCATTGGGGGATTTAAAAGTACTTACCTTTTTGAGAAACTGGTCCACCATTGTTTCTTCCCCTAAGCTTTTCCTTTTGACACCAAACTAAGTATTGCTCTAGATTTACCAGTGATATATCAATGCCCACAGTGTCCTAACTATTGAAGTCACCTGAGGGTGTAGGAAGTGTCTGTGTGCCATCCCAAATGGGTAACTACTCATTTACTGAAACTGAGAGCGTGAATTTTTGAAGTATATTTAAGTGTGTTACATGTTTGCTCCCTTCTAAAGTAGGCTTATTCAAACTGACTGTTAAATAAATAATTCTTTAATCAACAAAGATTTAGTATAAGTTTTATTTGGGTACTTGTCACTGTGAAACTCTGTGTTGAAACCCTACAGCTCACATTGACCCCTCTTGAGATAAGCCTGGCTGCTCAGTCACTCTACCAACTTGTGTAGTACAGGCCTATACCAATCATTGGGTTACCTATTGCCAAGAGGACAAGGCTGGTGCAGTCTCCCACAGGGTATTGCATACAATCTTGCCTAACAGAGGGTCATTACAATTTGTTTGGCCCCTGTGGCAGCGCATCTTCGTCTTCAGGGCATCCATGTATACTCTTACCTGGACGATTGGCTTGTGCCATCCCGCTCTCACCCTCTGGCGAGCAAACTGTAAGCACCCGTACGTCTGCTGCCGGTGTTGCGGTTCTCCATAAACTATCCAAAGTCCTGCTTGACGCCATCTCAGAACGCGCTGATTCTGGGTGCTTGGCTCAACACAGTGGCGTGTTTGTCATCCCTTCGGAGGAGAGGGTGGCAGCCATACAAGGGAAAGTACAGCACTTGTCATCGGCACAAACGACAACGGTGCAGGCCATCAAGTCGCTGCTGGGCATGATGTCCTCCACCATCAGCCTCGTCCACCACTACAGACTTCAGATGAGGCCTCTCCAGGAGTTACTGGACATAAGCGGACAAGATCTCCCTCAACGAGGAGTTCCATTGGGCGATACAGTGGTGGGGTGTACGGCTGCATCTCATCCACTGGACGCCTTTTCAGGTTCTGCCTTATCAGGAGACAATCACCACAGACGACTCTCTAGAAGGCTAGGGAGCCCACACAGGACGGTTGCATGCCAGAGGGCTCTGGCAACATGAAGAGAAGGGCCTCCACTTCAACGTCCTGGAACTTAGGGCCGTATTCTGGGCCCTCAAGTCTTTTCTGCTGTCGTTGAGTGGCAAGGTGATGAGGATCTTCACCAACAACACCACCACCATGTTCTACATCCGGAAACAAAGGGGGGACCCACTTGCCGTCCCTCTCCAAGGCGGCCCAGGATATGTGGCGCTGGGCCATTCATCAGGACATGTTCCTCGTTCCTTTTCACCTTGTGGGCGTCAAAAACACCATTGCGGACTCGCTCAGCAGGGAGCTGCAGTCTTTCCATGAGTGGGAGCTTCCACAGGACCAGGTGGACCTTCTGTTTGACAAATGGGGCCGACCCCATATCGATCTCTTTGCGACGGCGGCGAAATCCAAGTGCCAGAAGTTCACCAGCAGGTTGCCTCAGCCTCGAAGCATGAGGGACACATTCTCATTCCTGTGGAAGGGACTGTTCCTGTATGCTTTCCTCCGTTTCCACTCATGATCAACATACTTGGACAGTGCCACTGCAGGATATTACTCGTCGCCCCATCGTGGCCGCGACAGATCTGGTACCTGGACCTGCAGGTCTTGTCAGTGGTACCATCCATCAGGCTGCCACTGCTCCCGGACCTTCTCACTAGAGAGGGAGGGGTGATTCTGCACCACTACCCGGAGTCGCTGAACCTGAAGTCATGGCTTCTGGAGCCCTAGCATTTGGAGTTTATACTTTACCTGTGGAATGTAAGGACATCCTGGCCAGGGCCAGAGCCTTGTCAACGTTGAAGTGCTATGGTCATAAATGGAAGTGCTTCTCTGTGTGGTGCCGAGCTCAGATTACCCCTCTGCGTTTCACAGCCACGCAGCTTTTACCATACTCGCTTTCCTTGGCCAATGGTGCGATTGGCTTACGCCTCTATTGAGGTGCACCCCGCCGCTATATCCGTTACACAAGATCTCCAGGTAGACCACCTCTGTTGTTGCACAGACTCGTCAAAGAGTCCCTCAAGGGGCTATTCAGGACTTTCCGCCGGTGAAGGCTCCTGCTCCGGGTTGGGAGCTCAATGTAGTCCTAACTAAGCTCATGGGAGCTGTCTTTGAGCCTATGCATCAAGCCCCGCTCAAGTTTCTCTCATGGAAGACGGCCTTCCTCGTGGCTATCACCTCAGCCAGGTGGGTCAGGGATTTCCAAGCTATGTCTTGCAAACAGCCTTGCTGGTCTTTCCACGCTTCAAGGGTGGTACTGCATACACACCCCCACTTTTATGCCAAAGGCACCGTCAGAATTCCACCTCAACGAACCTTTGGTGTTACCTGTCTTCTAATTGAATCCGTCGTCGCCAGCGGAGAGGGCCTTGCATTCGCTGGACGTTGCTCTTGCCTTAAAGTTCTATGGGGCACATATGTAACATTTTCTGAAGACTTCTCAGTTGTTCATCAACTTTGGACCTGTAAATAATGGAAAAGCTTTATCGAAGGCTTCCATCGCCAGGTGGCTCTCCGGCTGCATCATGCACTGTCAACAGCTGGCTAACGGGCCACTGCCGGGGTGGTGAGAGCCCACTCCACCAGAGCTGTTGCAGCAATGACGGCTTTTCTCTCTGGTGTGCCCCTGCTCGACATCTTCAGGGTTGCTACATCGAGGTCTACACACACCTTCACGAGGTTGTACTGCTTCGACCGGGAGTCCAGGGAGGAGTCCTGAGTCGGCCAAGCGGTACTACACAACCTGTTTGTTTAAGGTGAGTCTGTTCCAGAGGTAAATGTTGCTTCTGTTGAGCCTTGCCACCTCCCGTGGTTGTATGTGTACTGCTTTGTAATTATTATTCATGAGAATGTGAGTCCATGCCAAACCCCATGCTGAAGAAGATTTAAGTTACTTAAACTGTAACTATTTTTCTCCAGCATGGGTCTGGCATGGATTCACATGCGATTCCACCTCCCTTCCCCTATGTGGCTCTTCTTGGTTCATACTGCCACTTTACGTGCTTGCCAAATCTGGAGATGGCCACCAGAGGTGGAGCTTAGAGGACTGTCATTGGATGGGGCAGTATGACCCAGAGGACAGTGATTGGTTTAGAGGAGAAATACAGTTTTAAAGTGAAAGTGAAACTGCTTTCCTTATACTGAGGATTCCCAGCCTGTCGACAGCGAATATTCATGAGCATGTGAATCCATGGCTGACCCATGCTGGAGAACAATAGTTACAGGTAAGTAACTTAAACCTTATGCCTCATGTCACTATCCTCTGCTTTATTATGTGGACCACGCAATTCTATTCTATTTGTTGCTTGAGGTCACTCCAAAATAAGGCTGCTCTTGTAGCCCCACTCCTGTGACGACATCCCACCCCTTATTTTGGAGTGGCCTAAAATGATCACATAGACATAGAACCCTTTGCATTACATTTCCAGGCCATGTGCAGCCCAAATCTACCCTGAGGCATAGTCCCCAAAGTTTCAAGACCATTTGTAATCTGTGGTGTTCACCTGTCACCCTGTCCCTTCCTCTTTGCCCTATCGCCTCTCATCATTACAAATAAAACAATGGTGAAAACCCCTTTCGACCAAAAACTCCATTCTGCATCACGCTTTGTTAGAATTACAGTGCCCCCTTTGGAAAACAGATGCGTGGAATGTAACAAACTTGTATACAACACCACTCATGCCCAGCGTTTGTCAATTCCATCATTTTCAAAAAAGATAAGCTGCAGGATCTGCTTGTCAAGTGTTAGCCGCTACATGAATAAAGCAGCCATTTGCTTTCCTCTGGCGACATAAAGACTGGCAGAGAGACTTTCGAGACAGAAACAGCAGCACTGACACAACCGACCAGCAACTGCAAAGGGGAGGACTGGCATCAGCATGTGTAGGGGTGTGAAATTCAAGATGGCGAGCAACTCCCTTAAGGGTTCAGTTTTCCTAGTCGCTCTGGCAGGTGTTGAGCAACAAAAAGCAGTCAAGATGGGCAATTAAAAAATCTGGCAACCAGTCCTCATACTCAGCATAATCAGTGCCACAGCGGAGTGTGTGCCACAGTCCTCTGCGCCTGGAGGCCACGGTTCGGAATTTAGATTCCATAATTATGAACTAAAACCAGCTCCTGGGTTTCGGCATCACCCAGTAGTCAGGAGCTGCAGCTGGGTAAGCATGAGCAAGTACACAGCGATCGCCAATCTAACTTCTACAGCAGAGCCAAACTTTAACGTTTTGCACATTATGTATGATCCTTTATGTTTAAATGTGTACTACATATGGCCTTATTTTTCTTTATTGACATTTGCAAATACTCAAGTGTATGTCACATATGTATGTTTTTAGGGCACCAGTTGCCCTGGGGACCCAAAAGTAGCTCCTGGTAGCTGTTGATTTCAAGCTAACCAGGCTCTCCTAGGCATGCAGGCTGGTCCGCATTCCTATATATGCAGGGGGTAGAGAAAAAGAGGGGGCTGGGCTCTAGAAATGAACACTCCCGTGCTGCACTTGTTTATTTGTTCTGATGATCGGGGTATGTCTCTGCAAGGTCACATGTCGGTCGAGAGGAACCCACACCTTTGGTAAGCAAAATGTGGACAGTCCTGGTTAACAGTCCTGGTTACCTTGCAATTTAAATCCCCCCCGCGCGAATAGCGCCGGTTTCACCGGTTTTTGCGGATGGGTTATTGCCCATTCCCCATTGGGCCCATTCGGGAATTCCTCATTCCCCATCGGGCCCAATGGGGAAAATACGCGCTATTACCGCCGGCGGATTTCCCGCCGGTGGTAATTCCGCCGAATATCGCAATTTTGCAGCGGATTTCCCCCCAGCTCAGAGCTGGGGGGCAAATCCACCAAAGCCATGATCTGGCGGACCCTTAAATGCAGTGGTAATAGCGCTACTGCCGCATTTAAGGGTTACCGCCAGACTCGTGATGAGGCCCATAGTCTAAAGGGTGGTCAGCCGACACGTGTTTCCACCCCGTAGGGTCTTTATCAAGGCTGAGGTTCAAAATACAATGCCACAGTAGTTAATTTACATATATATCACATTGTAGTTAAAGTGGCATGTATTGAGAAAGGTGAGGGAGTGAGTAACAGTAGGTGAAAAAAGTGGAAATGCATATTTACATATAATCAATGGTAAAACATATTTTGTTGCATTTAGTTAGTCATTGATTACATTGTGTGAAATGTACATGGATTTACATTTTTGTGGGGATACCTAAATCATGATTAACATGTTTGTTAATCTGCTTAGAATCACATGCTGTGCATAGTCTGACATCCAGTGGTCACCGCGGAGTATTGCATTTTGTTTTTCGTAGTCGAAAAGGGGACATCGACAAGGCGTGTCTGAAACACTATCCCTATAGTGACGTGCATTGTACCCACAATCCCTCACGCGTCGAGGTCCCTCAGATTGTTTTTTTCCGCCCAGATATTGGTCGCCTTTACGCGGAGCTCCTCGAGAGAAATTGCAAAGACATTTACTCGACCCTTTGGTTGTTATTTAAGAACATATACATTAGAACACTCCTTCGACGTTGTAGCTGAGAAACTGTTACACAGCCGAATAAGAACTTCGACGGCTGTAACTTCGACAGAGGAGATCCTTCGGCGCTGCCGAACACGTGGCCTGGCCTCGCCGGCCTAAGACAGTAGGGAGAGTGGGGTCGTGGGACATTTCTTGTTCTTTCTGAGAATGCCTTTCTCTTTACACTACCTTTCCTTCGGGGTCGTTATCACGTTTAACTATCTCCTCAGCTATGGAGAGGACTCCCTTTAGATTTTGCCCGCGCTGCAAGGGAAAATTCACTTGGAAAGACAAGCACAAACGGTGTAACCTTTGCTTGCCCCTCGACCACAAAGAGGACGGCTGTGCGGCCTGTAAGCTTCTTAAGCTTAAGACTTTAAAGGACCGCAGGGTCAAAAGGTGGGCAGCCTACGCTATGTCTAGGTCTGATTCCTCACCCGCCGTCGCCGAGTGTGACGAGGGTAGTGATAACTTGACCTCCGCGTCGAAGGTTGTAGACCTCTCTAGGGAGCGTTCCTGCTGCTCGTCGTCTATTCCCGGCCCCGACAAGCTCGGCTCATGCCCTACTTATGGTGATGAACACCCCGGCGACACTGACGAACACAGAAGACACAAACATGAGCACACAACCCACGGCACGTCTTTGTCGAAGACGAAGACAGCCCTAGCGCCAACGGAGACGCCAGGCCTACCGGCGACCTCCACCGAGCTTAAGGGTCGCAAGCCCACCCCGCAACCGCGACTAGCGACTGGGCTACCCGCAGACAAGGGTGCTACCACCAAAACATCAGGCGCCGCGTAAAAGTGCTATCGTCGCCGAACAAGACTCAGCACCGCCCAGCACGATGCCACACGAACCCTCGACGGAGAAACTAATCGTCGAGAGCTTGGCACGTATAGTTTCCAAGGACGGCCAGAAACAGACGGCGAGTGACACGCCGAAAACCGCTCACAAGGCCAGGGAAGCACCGAGGATGCCGGAAGGAAGGCAGGGACCGCTCCTGCCTTCGAAAGAAGGCCCTAGCCTGCGAGAAGGTTTCTCAGAAGGTGAAGGGACCTTATCCTCGAGTTATGGGACAGACATAGATGGATAGAGGCAGAGGGACCTCCTTTTTCGCCTCTAGACCGTTCTGGTTTACCATACTGGACTGTTGAGAGATTCCAGTCATGTATTGGACAAGCTGGACAGATTCATGTCCACTCCTGAAAATAAAACACCTAAGAGACCAAGGGAGGCGCTTCAGGAGGGCCCTAGGGCTAAATATCCTAGATTATTTAACCCCCTCCAAGAGGACATGAATACTTATGACCTCACTGAAGAAGACTCCCACTTCCAGGAAGATGAGTTCTTAGATAGTGAAGACCAACAAAACCTAGGAACCGAAGAAGGTTTTGAGGAAAACATTGACATGGAGGGGGGGCTTGGAGGAAGACCCAGATGAAGGTGGCTCACAGCCCTGGCAGTCACCAACAGAGTCTACAGACCCTGACATCTTAGACCTTCCCTCGCCTCAGACCACACCAGTCAGGAATCCATCACCAATAGATGATCAACCCACCTTCAATGCGCTACTTCGAAAGGCAGCAGCGCATTTTGAGATTAAAACTTGCGAAATTACCCTGACACTGATTTTGTGGAAAAGAACATTAAAGAAAAACCTCCCACTAGTCAAACCATTCCCCTCCTCACCTCAGTTAAGAGACGAATTACTCCATCGCTGTCCACAAATGCACTGGTAAGAGGGGTCAATCCCAGAATTGAAAAATTGTTTACTCCCTCTCAGTCAGACCCATTATACATTAGGGGTCACTCAATTCCGGATTCCTTGGTGGTAACTACCACAAGGAAAAGAGCGGGGGTTCCGCTGTCAACCAGCGAAGCACCCCCAGACAAGGAAGGTAAGAAGTTCTATGCCCTGGGTAAAGGAATTAAAGCCTCGGCAGATTTTTCAACCAGAATTGCCAATAATAATACACTACTGGCAAGTTATGCTGATGCCCAATGGGGAAAATTACGGCAAGACTTCAAGGAAGTTCCTGAGCCCTTAAGAACTCGCTTATTAACCAGAGCATCATTAAAAACACTCTTGATGCTGCAGAAACGGCTGGCCGTTCCTTAGTGCAGGGAATTCTTCTGATGCGTCATGTCTGGCTCCGCAATTCCGGTTTTAAGCCAGAAACACAAGCGTCACTCATTAACAAACCAATAGAGGAGTTGAACCTCTATGGGAAGGCATTGGACGACGCACTGGAGACTGCAAAGAAAGAGTTCGACACCTTCAAGACCTTAGACCAAATCTCAAGGCCTCCCAATAAGTGAGGATTTGGCAACAAACGCTTTTTTCGAGGGCAACGCTAACAACAGCAGCAACAACAGCAGTACACTCCCGGCAACTGGTCCTCTACTCAGGGAACCAGTGGCCAGTACACGCAAAGAGGACAGCGCCGTGGCAAGGGCAGAGATCGGGCCCCACTCCCAGAGGTTCCCCTGCTACCAACACCAAATGACCCGAAGATCCGGGTCCCACCCCATGCACCACCAGTCGGGGGCCAGTTAACATCTTTCCTATCAGCATTGGAGGGAATAACATCAGACCGATGGGTATTGTTAACTATAGCCCACGGGTACTGTATAGAATTCAGTCGGTCCCCCAAGTACAGACCCCCAAGGGGACGACGCCTGTCACCGGAACACCTCGCCATTCTTCTTCAAGAAGTGGAACTACTGCTACTGAAAGGAGCAATAGAGGTTGTGCCTCTATCACAGGTAACGGAAGGTATTTATTCAGTGTACCTCCTTGTACCCAAAAAGGACTTAACCATGCACCCTGTACTAGATCTGCGGCCAGCGAACAAATTTGTCAAACCTCAAAAATGTTGCATGGTGACCCTACAGGAAGTAATCCCCCTACTTTCGCAGGGAGATTACATGACGACACTGGACATGAAAGATGCATACTTTCATATTTTAATGTTGCCAGCACACAGAAAATACCTCAGGTTCATGATAAAGGGCAAACACTACCAGTTCAGAGTGCTACCCTTCGGCATAGCGTCAGCGCCGAGGGTATTCACGAAAGTACTGGTAGTGGCAGCGGCCCACCTGAGCAGGTTCTCCATCCCAGTATACCCTTACCTCGACGATTGGCTCATAACAGGGGATTCTTACGAAACATGCTTCTCAAATACCCAAAAGACTGTAGACCTTTGTTCCAACTGGGCTTCTCCATCAACGAGAAGAAGTCCAGCCTAGACCCCAGCCAGATCTAACTATTCCTAGGGGCTCTAATTCGAACAAAGAACAGCCTTGTTTTCCCCTCCAACGAGAGGGTCCAAAATATGCTGTTTCAGATTTCCTCAATATGTGGCCGGTCGAGAGGTGACGGTGCGCAAAGCAATGTGTTTGCTAGGAATGATGGCGTCATGTATATATATGGTACCTCACGCGCGACTGCGCATGTGCCCAATGCAAGAGTGGCTCAACAGCCAGTGGTGTCAGGCCAGCGGACAATGGGACGATCTAGTGGTGGTCTTGCATGCCTTGGTTCTCTCGCTACAGTGGTGGTCGAAGGAAAACCTTGTAATAGGGAAACCATTCGCCACCCCCGCAGTGGAGGCCACTCTAACCACAGACGCATCCCTCACAGGATGGGAGGCTCACCTATCCCATCAGACTGCACACAGAGTTTGGACTCCGAGCGTAGCGTCCAAACACATAAACTTGCTGGAACTGCTAGCGGTCTTCAAAGCACTGAAGGCTTTCCAGGCACACCTGCAATGGAAGACACTGATGGTCCTCACAGACAGCACCACATCCATGTACTATCTGAACAAGCAAGGGGGCACTCACTCTCCAGGACTGTCCAAGCTGTCCCAGAACATCTGGAAGTGGGCTCTCAAACACAACATGTTCCTGTTGTCACAACATGTACCAGGGGAACTCAATCTGCTGGCCGACGAACTCAGCAGAGACTTCCCTATGCCCGCAGAGCACAAATGGCGGTTACAAGAAGACATGGTCTTCGACATCTTCACACAATGGGGATTCCCAGAAATAGATCTGTTCGCAACTCTGGAGAACTCCCAATGCCAAGATTACGCCTCCAGGTACCCCCAGAACCAATCCAAGGGGAACGGTCTATCGATACCATGGTGAGGGAAATGTGTTTACGCTTTTCCCCCCGACTCCCCTTCTCAACAAGATGGTGCACAAGATGGCGCCAGGAACCAGTTACCATGATACTAGTGGCCCCTATGTGGGCCCGGCAGCCATGGTTCGCTCACTTGATGGAAATGTCTCTATCTCCTCCAGTGAAACTTCCCTACCCGTACAACATGCTGTCACAGGACAAGGGCAGAACACTACACCCATGCCCACAGACCCTGAATTTAGCAGCCTGGCTCCTGAGGTCATAGAATTTGGACATTTACAACTCCCTCAAAGATGCATGGACATTCTTAAGGAGGCTAGTAAACCTAACACTCGTTACTGCTATTCCAGCAAATGGAAAAGATTTGTCATCTGGTGTAGAGATAAGAACATCAACCCAGTTGACTACTCTCCCACACAGATTGTTCTTTACCCGACTCACTTATTAGACTCAGGTCTGGTCTTTAATTCCATTAAAGTTCATCTAGCTGCACTTTCCGCATATACCAATTCTCAGCACAAAGTGTCATGGTGGAAAGTCCCAGTTATTAAGGCATTCATGGAGGGAGTAAAGAGAATACACCCTCCTATAGCTAACCCAGCTCCCGGATGGGACCTAAATGTGGTACTTACCAGGCTTATGGGCTCACCCTTCGAACCCATGCACAAAGCATCCCTTAACCTCACTCTTAAAACTGCTTTCCTAATAGCTATCACCTCCATTAGGAGAGTGAGTGAACTACAAGTGCTCTCTATACTAGACCCCTTTGTAACAGTTCACAAGGATAAGGTGGTTCTACGCACACACCCTAGGTTTGCACCAAAATTCATTTCTAAATTCCATGTCAACCAATCAATAGAACTACCAATGTTCTTTCAGAACCCTTCAAGTTAGGGAGAAAAGAGCCTGCATACACTAGAACTAGACCTCTTAGAAAGACTAATCAGTTTTTTGTCTCGGTGGCAGCAGGAAGAGAAGGAGATGCAGTTTCAAAATCCACTATATCTAGATGGATTGTCCAATGCATCACTCTCTGTTACACTCTTGCTAAGAGAGAACTACCCTTCAAGCCAAGAGCACATTCTACTCGAGGCACTGGGGCTTCCATAGCATTCATTGCAAATGTCCCTCTGGAGTCCATTTGCAAAGCGGCAACCTGGAGTTCCGTACACGCCTTTACAAAACACTACTGTCTAGATGCCCACTCTAGATCTGATTCCCAGGTGGGGCAAGCAGTGTTAAGACATCTATTTTCTACTGTTCCTTCTCACAACCCACCTCCAACTCCGGGTACTGCTCGCTAGTCTATAAACAGCATGTGATTCTAAGCAGATTAACAAACATCAGAAGGCAATGCATTACTTACCGTAAAAGCATTTCTGATGGTTGTATCTGCTTAGATTGATATGATATGGCATTTTTAACGCGCCTATACACAAGTGTTTCAAGGCGCGACACATGCGCCCACCCTTCCTCCCCGCTCGGATGGAAGGAACATAGACATCCTTACCTTTCTCTCTTTTCTGTACTCACACACGTCTAATAGGCTCCCTCAGGGCAGAACAAATACAAACAGAGGGACCTCGACGCGTGAGGGATTGTGGGTACAATACACGTTACTATAGGGATAGTGTTACAGACAAGCCTTGTCGACGTCCTCTTTTGGACTACGAAAAACAAAATGCAATACTCTGCAGTGACCACTGGATGTCGGACTATGCACAGCATGTGAATCTAAGCAGATACAACCATCAAAATGCTTTTACGGTAAGTAAAGCATTGTCATATCCCTGCCAGTTCAAGTTAGGGTGATTGGCATGAGGCTATTAACCCACAGTTTATTGTCATGGCGCGCCACAGAGGTGGAGCGGGAGTCCACGCAAGTTGGCCAGAGATGTCAGTGTTGTTGAAGGAATGTGAATTAAGCCTTTGTTCCCCATGGGATCATGGTTTTGTAGGAAATTATTTGCAGTTAGTGAAGCAGACATCAGCGGGTGTGCGAGCCAGTGCAGCAGCTGATAGTAGCTATACCTATGTCGCTCCCCAATGCCGAAATCCTTTTCAAATTCCTTAATTGTATCCCCCTCATACATATCAAAGCTGCTGTCCCAAGCCCAGGGTGAATTGCGGGTTATCGAATAGGGCGGTGTAAAGGGAGGGGAAAAAAAGTAATATGTGATCTTTTCACTGCATTGTCCATGCCTCCCCAACTGTCAAAGTAATTTTGCCATGGTACATTTGAGATGGTCTATTCTGCTTTGGCTTCCACGGCATTTCCTCTAAACTACCTCCAGCCACTGCCCTATTCATTGACCTCCATATCTTCCCCGTCACCCCTTAGCCAGTCCCGAACTACTTTTATTTGGGCGGCGATATAATATGCTCTAAAATCTGGCTCCCCCATTCCTCCTCTAGAGGTTGGCAACCTCATAAGCTTGGTGGCTACTCTACGGCGCTTCTGGTTCCAAACTAATCAGACCGTAGCTTTATGAAGCACTCTAAAGAAGGTAGGCGGGATGTTTATCAGTAAGGCCGTATAGTGATACAGCAACTGTGGAAGTACCACCATCTTTAGGACATTAATGCAACCTAGCTAAGTGATAGACAGCGGGTCCCAGTCGACCAGGTTTGTTCTAAGTTTCATCAATAGAGCCGGATAGTTTGCCTGGTACAACCCTCCCACAGTTTTAGCCAAGTGTATCCCCAAATATTTAATAGATGTGTCTGCCCACTTATATGCGTATGTCCCCTTGATATACCTCTCTGCGCTTTGGGGCATGCTGGGACTAAGTATCTCGGACTTGCTTAGGTTGACTCCGAGTCCTGCCACCTGTCCAAAACAGCTGAGTACTCTAGTCACCGCCAGAAGAGGTGTCAGGGTGGGTCAGTGAGCAACATATTGTCCGCAAAAGCGAGTATCTTATGGACCTGCCCCCCCATCGGAATGCCTTTAATATCTTCCACCAATCTTATTGCTGCCAAAAATGGCTCTAGATGGAGTGCATATAGGAGGGGGGAGAGCGGGCATCCTTGTTTCATGCCTCTTTTAACCGGAACAGGCACAGAGATTTGACCGTTTATCACTAATCGAAGGAGTGGACTTTGGTAATTGGCCCTGACCCGATCTAGGAAGTTGGGCCCAAGACCCATCTTAACCATTGTCGCAAAGAGGAATCCCCACTCCACCCAATCGAAGGCTTTTTCGGCGTCAATGGCCAGCAGGAGGGCCGGGATCCCCTTTATCTCTGTCTTCTTCCGGAGATGGGCTGTTCTCCTCACATTGTCCGCCGTTTGCCTGCCTCTAATGAAGCCCGCTTGGTCGTGTCTGATTATTCTGGGCATGATCGTGTCTAACCTTGATGCTAAGATTTTGGTATGAATTTTGGCATCTACATTTATTAACGCTATTGGGCGGTACAAACCACATTCTGTTGGATATTTGCCCTCTTTATGTAGGAGTACCACCTTCGCCTCTTCCGTTGATTTTGGTAGGGCCTTAGTGGAGCCAATATAATTATACAGCTTTGTAAGGAAGGGGATTAGCGTCTCCTTATGTAGCTTATAGAATTCTGTAACAAAACCATTGGATCCCAGAGCCTTATTTGCTGGGAGTTTGGAAATTGCCCTCCTTACCTCATCCTTGGTGATATCCCCTTCCAGATATTCTCTCTCCTCCTGAGTGAGTGTTGGCAGTTCTATCTTGGCCAAGTAGGCCTCCTGCTCTGCTGGGTCTGGTTTAGCTGAAGATTACAATGCAGTATAATAGCGGCGGAACTCTCTTTCTATATCCTCATTCTTGTATACATACAGCCCCCTTCCCCTTTAGGAATGTGTTTATCCCTCTCTGCTTTCCTCAGCAATCTTGCCAACAGACGACCAGACTTATTAGCTTCGATATAGTATCCCTGCCGTAGCTGTAACAAGCAACGCTCAGCCGCCCTAGTCCGATTGAGATTTAATTTCCCTCTCACTGCTCTATACTCCCTTTTGGTGGCTGCAGTAGGTTTTGTGCCCATCCGCGCTATAATCTCTTTGAGTCTGCTCTCTAGCATTTCTTGCTCCCTCTTTAGCTCTCTATTCCTTCTAGCCTTTAATGTAATGATCTTCCCTTTTACAGTGGCCTTTAGAGCATCCCACCAAATGTGAGGGGTGGTATTTTCCCAGGTGTTGTTCTGCGCAGCAAACTCCTCAATCTCTCCCTCGATTTCTCTGGCGAGTGTTGCGTCGTTAAATAGTGGAGTCGGCTACTGCCACTTCCAGGGACCCGGAGGGCCGCGTGGCCTGAGGATGGTCAGGGTCATTGGGGTGTAGTCCGAGATTGCCATAGCTCCTAACGCCATGTCCTTGATTCGACCTTAGCAGAGGCCGAGATACCCACATGTAGTCAATTTGCGAGTGTGACCTGTGTGCGTGGGAATAAAAAGTATAGCCCTCAACGCTCCCCTGTGTCTCCCTCCAGGCATCTACCATGCCTATATCATATATTTTCTTCTTATTTTCTTCTTAAGGTTCCCTGGCGAACTCCTATCTCTAGCCGGGTCCCATGCCAAATTAAAATCGCCCGTTAGTATAATATGTCCCCTGGCGAATCTTTCCTGCTTGGTAAGGGATTTTTGTATGAAGGTGTCTTGGCTATTGTTTGGTTCATATATTGTCGCCATGGTGCATATTTCCCCCCTTCCTTCTAATATCACAGCCAGATCTCTCCCCTGTTTGTCCTTCTGCACTGCTTTGATCGTCAGGCCTAACCCAACTTTCAATGCTATCAATACGCCCCCTTTCTTACAGGATTGAGTGACTTGAAAGACTCTGGAAAATCCCCATACCTTTGTTCTATGGGCGTCTTTGGTTTGCATCTGGGTTTCCTGAAGCGTCACTATGTGCGCCTGTTCCCTTCTTAAAAACCTCTCCACCTTCTTCCTCTTGACCGGTGAGTTCAGCCCGTTGACATTCAATGATAGTAGTAGTTTCAACCGTTCTCCGTCAGCCATCGCCAGCTACCTTTTTAATAACAACCCTCCTTCCTTGGCACCTTTGGTTATCTTCACCCCTAACCCCGGAAAGATTTCAGTCTACCCTGATCTCCTGGAACCCCTTAACAAACTCCCCTAACCCTGCTGTGTTTCCCCCCTTCTGACCCCCTTCCCCTCCCCCCCTGGGTGAGCTCAGCTGGCCCTCAGCCCCTCTCGTTCTATAGTGATGAGAGCTGAGCTCCATGTCATACCCCGGAGAACCTAATGCAGGATATCCCCATCCCATTCCAAGTTTCAAACCCCCCACAACCCCCCCCCGACAGATGACTTCCCTAGTGCCCATAATTTCCTGAAGCGGTGCTATTAACCGTAGATCGCGAGTGCCCTCACCGGACTCGCATTTCAAAGTCAGCTTCTTTCCCTCCGAACTTCAGGTCTTGGTCGGGTCCTCCAGTAACTTGTTTTGTTGTTCCGTCTCCGCTTTCTTTGGAGTGACTCCATTTATGGGGCGGGATTCCTCCTTCTTTGATCGTTTAGAGCCCACCGTGGACCATTCCCATGGTTTTCTGGCGTTGCGGCATCGAGGGTGTTACTGCTGGGCTCCGCTGCGTCTGCACTTCCAGTTGCAACAGGTCTAGCCCTTCCTCACAAGTCTTGATCTTATGTTGTTTCCCCTGCCAGCTAAAACTCAGTCCAAATGGATGAGTCCATCTATAGCGAACTTGTTGGGCTCTCAAGTGTACCAAAACCGGGCCCATTCGCCTCCTCTTGATCAATGTTATCTGTGCCAAATCCTGGTACAAAAAAATCTCAGACCCGTTGTACGTAATGTGCTCTTCGTAGCTCTCTTCAAGACTTTTTCTTTCATCGCAAAGTTGTTAAAGGCCACCAAGACGTCCCTGGGTCTCGCCCCCAGCTCGGGCGGGGTGGTCCCACCCTGTGGATTCTATCAAACTGCAGATCTGCCCCCGCATCCGAGTCCAGGAGGTCCCTCAATATGGATCTGAGAGTATAAGATAGGTCTGAATCTCGTACCTGTTCCGGTAGGGATTTGACACGTATGTTCGACCTCCTAGACCTGTTATCTAGGACTTCAGCTTGTATCTCTAGATTTAGGTTGCTACCGCCAGGGTCTCTAAGAGGGTGTCAGCCTTCCTTGCATCCTCGGTGAGTTCTTGAATGGCCCTCTCATTAACATCCACCCTTTCTTCTATTTTGTTAATGTCCCTCTTTATTTCTCTGATACCCTCCGCCAGATCTTCCCTCAGCGTGTCCATCTGCCTCTGACCTGCTGCTGTGATCTTGTGAACCAGTTCCCCATACATTGCTTGTGTAGAGTACAGCACTGGCCTATCCTGAACGTCTTGGTTCGGGTCCAATCCATGCTCCATTAAGCCGTCACACGGGGGCTGGTTTTCCTCGGGATCTGCCTCCTTGGCCCATATTCTTGTAAGCGACCCCCTCCAGCCCTTTCTTGGTGTTTTTTAAGGCCACTGAAGAGTCTTTTCTCCAGCATGGGGTCTGGCATGGATTCACATGCTCATGAATGTTCCCCGTCATCAGGCTGGGAATCCTTGGTAAAGAAAAAATCAGTTTCAGTTTAGTTTCTGAACTGTCTTTCTACTAATAACCAATCACTGGTCTCTGGGTCATACTGCCCCCAGCCAATGACTGCCCTCTACCCAAGCCCATGCTCCGGCAGCCATCTTCAGATTTTTACCGCACGTTCAAGTGTTGGGAGTCCTCGTGCTTAGCTCTCGAGCTTTTACTGCGTTTTGTGTTTTTTCGAAGAGCTTACTCTTATATTTTCGGTCAACCGAGCCTCAACCTCCACCGATTCTACTTCTGATCAACGGGGACCCGTTTCGGAATTTTTCTACACCCCTCAAGGGCGAATTTTCGTCGAGTTTTCACTTCTTGGAGGATTCCGGAAGATCTTTGAGTCCTACCACACGTGGTCATGGCCCAGGAAAAAGGAAACACGTCGCCTGTTAGATCCAAGCTGTTCAGGAGCTGCCTGGGATGCGGATTGCAGAATATCTTCAAGGAAGGTGAGCACTCCCGGTGCCTCTACTGCCTTCACGATGACAAATCGCACGTGGAGAAGGACTCTGCGTTTTGTAAGAACATGTCCGAACGGACAATGAAGGATCATCGTGTTCGACTCACCGACTGGCTGGAGGGGAAGAGCCCAGCAGCAGGTGAGAAGAGGAAGAAGTCAAAGCTATCTTCTAAGACCTTTGAGGGCGCTCTGGCGACGGGGGCCCGACACAAGGCAAAGCACAGCGAGTCCGCGGGCTTCGGGAGCGCCGATGGTTCCGGCTCCTTGGCTGTCAGGCAGGGCGCGATGTCACCGATGCCATCAACCACGAGCCAACACTCTGGCTCGGTGAAGAGGAAGTCGGAGAACCCGGCTAAGCTTCGGGAGAAGCCCCGGTCGATCCCGACGGCGACAGCTGAGGGGGAGCGAGGCAGCGACCCTCCCCCCAAGGTGAAGGCCTCAGGCACGGCCAAGATCACGAAGGCCCTGATTCAGCCGGCTAAGGCCTCGATCGAAGCAGTCATGGCGGCCCTGGCGAAGCCTGTGCAGGCTACCCAAGTGAAGATGACTGCCGGGCCTAGAGTTTCCCTGCCACCCCGGAGGAAATCATCTTTTCAGCCCATCGAGAAGACCTACGTGAAACTCCGGGAGGAGAAATGGGGGGAAGGGCACGCTAGCCTTTACGGACACAGATACCACCTCCAAAGATGAGCTGGCTGGCGTTGCAAAGATCCTGGACAAGAGGTTTGAGGAAGTCCGGTCCTACGGGAGGGATCCCGACGAGGCGGATGTAGAGAGCAACGGTGGAGCCGACAAGGAGCCGCAGGCCGTGCGTAGAGAAAACGTAGGACCCCACTCCCCAGCCGTCGCAACCGATGCTGATGCCACAGGACAACTCAGGAGCAATCTCGATGGCTATCCAGATCCTGTGTACGGAGATAAGGACAAGGTTGCCCTTACCCCCACCGGATGATCCAGCGGCCCCTGGACCGTCGGGAAGCCCACCGAGCAAGAGAAGGTGAATCCATACTCCCCCCCTCCTTTCCAGCCTTCACCTCCTTCCCCTACACTGAGAGATGAGACGGGAACGGAGACGGCGACGACAGGGACGGGCGACAACGGTGGTGACGACGGGACAGATCTCCCGTCACCCCCTGCCCGCCCCCTCCCCCCCCCCCGACGAAATTGGCTCCTTTCATGCCATGATCACCAGGGCATCAGAACCTTTCCAGCTTTGTCCCGAAGAGCAGAAGAAGGAGGGTTTCCTCTACCAACGGCGGGAGGCCAAGAGGAAGACTGTCCTCTCAGTACCGTTACTGGACGACATCTGGGACGAAGGACTGTTGCTGCTCAAGAACCCGTACACAGCTCCTGCGAAGAGGGACCAGTATGAGAAGAAATACTGGGTCCCGGATTCCGCCCCGATGTGCCTCAGAGCTCGGCCATCCCTGGATTCAGTGGTCTCCGCGGCGGCCCAGAAGAAATCGGCAGGGGCGACGGGATCAACTTCCACTTCCCCACCGGACGGTGAGGGGAAGAAGCTGGACGCCATGGGACGACAAGTGATCTCATTGGCGGCGAGGACCATCAAAGCGGCCAACGCACTCGCGATCGTGGCGCGCTACGACAGGGAGCTGTGGTTTAAGATTGCTTCCCTCCTGGATTTCCTGTCAGATGACAAGAGGGCGGAGGCCCTTGAAATCCTACCGGAAGGCGAGGTGGCGTCGGACCACGCCATCACGGTGGCCACGGACATCCCCAACACTGGTTTTCGACAGATGGGCAACAGCGTTTGCCTTCGCTGACGCGGTTGGCTCAAGGCCACCGATTTCCGTCAAGACGTTCAGACCAGGGTACTAGACATGCTCTTTGATGGGAACAACCTGTTCGGCAAGGCAGTGGACGAGTCGCTGCAGGCCATCAAGGCGGACACCGAGATGGCCCCGGCATTGGGTTCTCTCCATCAACGACGGCCGTCCTTTCTGACCTCCGGAGGCAAATCTCAAGGTGCCTCCAAAGGATTTGGTGGCAGATCCTCGTCGTACCGCCAAGCGGCCTGCTCATCGTCGCAAGAGGCCGAGAGAGGCCGCAGCAAGGCCAGATGTCGTCATCGTTGCCAAGGAGGCCAAGGTGGCAAGGCCTTGGCGAAACAAGATTGAACCGGCCGTGACGTCGGACCCCCACCCAAGCACCCCGGTGGGAGGCCGGCTGGCGAAATTGGTCAGCACATGGGAGTCCATCTCCACCGACCGTTGGGTGCTGGACGCGCTGGCCCATGGGCACACTCTGGAATTCCAAAGAAAGTGTCCCCGTCTACCACCTGTGGCCAGGAAGGAAAACCACGTGCCACAGCTACTTCTGGAGGTACGAGCAATGCTGAAAAAGGGTGCGATAGAACTCATCCCGAAGAGACTCCGGTGCTCCAGAGTATACTCGCGGTACTTCCTCGTCCGAAAGAAGACCGGCGGTTGGCAACCCATTCTGGACCTTCATCGTCTAAAAAAATACATCAAGTCCCAGAAATTCCGGAATGGTCACCCTGCAGTACGTGCTGGGATAGCTGGAGGAGGGCGACTTCCTATCGTCGCTGGACGTGGAGGACGCCTACTTCCACATCCCGATACTCAAAGGACATCAAAAGTTCCTACAATTCATGGTCCAAGGTCGACACTACCAGTTCAAGGCCCTGCCCTTCGGATTGAAGTCGGCACCCAGGATCTTCACCAAGTGCCTGGCACTATCGGCGGCACATTTGCGGCTGCAGGGGATCCACGTATACCCCTTCCTGGATGATTGTCAAGCAAAGTCAAGGGAACTCACCGTCGAACACACATCGAAGACCATCCAATTGCTCACGGATCTGGGATTCTTGATCAACTTTGTGAAATCTCACTTGCTACTGTCGCAAGACGCCCTGTTCCTGGGAACCAGACTCGACACAGTGGTGCGATTGGCTTTGCCGTCGGAGGAAAGGACGAAGGCCATCCTGGGCAAGGTACAGCGGATGTTGACCATGGACACGACCAGGGTGAGGTCCATCAAGTCCCTACTAGGTATGATGTCATTGTGCATCTACCTTGTGCGCCTATGCAGGTT
Source organism: Ambystoma mexicanum (assembly GCF_040938575.1). Taxonomy (NCBI): domain Eukaryota; kingdom Metazoa; phylum Chordata; class Amphibia; order Caudata; family Ambystomatidae; genus Ambystoma; species Ambystoma mexicanum. The sequence goes on from NC_090938.1 coordinate 60,052,703, forward strand.
GCGGATGCGACCACTGCAGGAGTTCCTCGACGCCTGTTGGATGCAAGCAGCGGGCAGCTTCGAAGACAAGATCTCCCTCAACGAGACGTCCCGCCAAGCAATCCGGTGGTGAGGCAACCGTGCGCATCTAGCGGCGGGTATGGACTTCCAGACCCCGACACATCAGGAGACGGTGACGACAGACACCTCCCTGGAAGGATGGGGAGCACACACCGGATATCTCCACGCAAAAGGCCTTTGGCTCCCGGAGGAGAGGTCACTACACATCAACATCCTGGAGCTCCGAGCCATCTTCTGGGCCCTCAGGTCGTTACTCCTGTCCCTCAAGGGCAAGGTGGTGAGGGTCTTCACCGTCAACACCACCACAATGTTCTACATCTGGAAGAAAGGAGGCACCAGATCCCCAGCCCTATCCAAGGAAGCGCAGGATCTGTGGCACTGGGCCGTTGCCCACGGGATGTTCCTGGCACCCTTCAACCTGGCAGGAGTAAAGAACACCGTCGCCGACTCACTCAGCAGGGAGCTGCGCTCGTGCCACCAGTGGGAACTCTGACAGGATTTAGTGGATCTGCTATTCCGACGATGGGGCAATCCCCAGATAGACCTATTCGCGAATGCGACAAACGCCAAATTCCAGAAGTTCATCAGCAGGTATCCCCAGCCGGGGAGCATGGCCGATGCATTCTCCTTCCCCTGGGACAGCCTGTTCCTGTATGCGTTCCCACCATTGCCGTTGCTTCTGCGACTCATCAGTCAACTCAAACGGTCCCGGTGCAAGATGATCCTCGTCGCACCGGCAGGGCCGAGGCAGACATGGTTGCCGGACCTTCTGGACTTGTAAGCATCCCCCCCACTCAAACTGCCGACGGACGCGGATCTTCTCGCCAGGGAAGGAGGCTCCATGCTACATCACGACCCGGGATCGCTGAACCTGCAGGCCTGGCTCCTGCAGCACTAGAGTTTGGAGGCTACGATATCCCGGCGGATTGCAAGGAGGTCCTTGCAAAGGCCAAGGCGTCCTCGGCTCTTAAGTGCTACGGACATAAATAGAAGAGGTTCTCTGACTGGTGCCGTGCACAGAAGATCAACCCCCTACGGATTACGGCCCCTCAAGTGCTGCAGTACTTGCTATCGCTGGCCAAAGCGGGGCTGGAGCATGCCGCCATCAAGATCCATCTGGCGGCTATCTCCCGCTACACCAGAACTCTGGGGCGGTCGTCGCTGTGGTCTCACCGCCTTGTGAAGGAGTTCATGAAAGGACTGCTCTGCTCATTCCCGCCGGTGAAGGCCCCGGCCCCGGCGTGGGAGCTTAACGTGGTGCTGAACAGACTCATGGGCCCGCCATACGAGCCTCTGCATTCGGCACCGTTGAAATTCCTGTCGTGGAAAACAGCGTTTCTTGTGGCCATCACCTCCGCACGACGAGTGGGAAAGATCCAGGCCCACTCCTGTAAAGCTACATACCTGACATTCCACGAGACGAGGGTAGTGCTGAGGACGCACCCCTCCTTCATGCCCAAGGTGCCGTCGGACTTCCATCTCAACGAGCCCTTGGTGTTACCTGTTTTATTCCCATCGCCTATATCGCCGGCTGAGAGGACTTTGCACTCGCTGGATGTGGCTGGAGCGCTGAAGTTCTACGTGAACCGCATAAAGAGTTTTCGGAAAACATCAGAGCTGTTTGTGAACTTTGGACATGTGAACCAAGGGAAGGCCCTCTCGAAGGCTTCCATTTCCAGATGGCTCTCCGGCTGCATAATGCCACAATGGAAAACCGACCATTGCCCGGCCGTCCGAGAGCCCATTCAACCAGAGCGATCGCTGCTACCACGGCGTCCCTGTCTGGGGACGGTGCCCCTGCTGGACATCTACAGGGCTGCTACGTAGAGGTCGACGCACACCTTCACGAGATTCTACTGCGTCGACCGGGATTCCAGGGAGGAATCCAGAGTCGGCCAAGCAGTGCTGTGCAACCTGTTCGCTTGATGGTGAGCCTGGTGAGGAGGTAAGAGATGCTTAATGTTGAGTTGTTGATATGCTTAATGTTGAGCCTTGCCACCTCTATGGTTGTGCATGTGTGTACTGCTATGTATTCTTGTATTTATGAGCATGTGAATCCATGCCAGACCCCATGCTGGAGAAGGAACAGTTGTAACTGTTGTTCTCCAGCATGGGACTGGCATGGATTCACATGCAAACCCTCCCTCCAACCCCTCTGCGGCTCTTCTCTTGGTCCTACTGCCACTTTACGTGCTACCAAATATGAAGATGGCTGCCAGAGGAGGGACTTAGGTAGAGGGCAGTGATTGGCTGGGGGCAGTATGACCCAGAGACCAGTGATTGGTTATTAGTAGAAAGACAGTTCAGAAACAAAACTGAAACAGATTTTTTCTTTACCGAGGATTCCCAGCCTGACGATGGGGAATATTCATGATCATGTGAATCCATGCCAAACCCATACTGGAGAACAACAGTTACAGGTAAGTAACGTGTTCCTTATTCTATTTCTCACCATTGCTATGCTCCGACCTTCCATCGGCCTTCTTGCGTGTTGATCTTGGTTTGCGCCCAACCTTGATGTCCGGTCGGGTGAGAGGAGGGGGATTGTGCCTCAATACTTGATGCTGGGCCGGCACTTCTGGGGGCCCCCGATCCCGTTTTGCCCCACCTTTATCCTAATTAAAGACAGTGGGCCTCATTACACGGTTGGAGGTAAGGGGTTACCGGCACCGGTGAGGATGCCGGTGCCGGTAACCCTTTACCTCCGGATTCCGAGGTCCCTTAGCGAGTCCCACTAAGGCCAGCTGGTTTTACTAGCCACCCTTAGCGGGAGCCGCTAAGGGACCATGGAGCTAATAACGGGCCCGCTATTTGCGGGCCCGTTATTAGCTCCTTCCCCATTCCCATTGAGCCCTATGGGGGCTCGAATGGGAATGGGGAATGGTTTTCAGAATTGGGACTTACCGGGTCCTCTAAGTTTGGAATCACCCGGTAAGTCCCTATCCCGACAACCCGGACCCGGAATGTGGTAAGGGGGTAGCCATGGTGCTAATAGCACCATGGCTACCTCCAACCTCGTAATGAGGCCCAGTGTGTCTCTAGTTTCGATGCTAATGAGCACACAGTGCAATGATTATCTCACGGACAGGCCTGCACTGAATCATGACTCTCCTTGGCAACTCCTTGAGGGGAGCTTGTTCTCTCCCCCTTTCCTGGCTATTGAGCCGTCGCCTGTTGCCTTGAGTACAGCACTGAGTGGCACGCTCTGTTGTTGCAGCTCTGGTCAGCCCAATGGCTCTCTCTCCTTGTGGACTCTTGGTCCGTATGGGTCGTCCTTGGAAGTGGGCGCTCCGATCCTCAGGGTGTCCATTTCTCCTAACTATGGTGAAAGCGTCTCCTCAGACCCCTGGTCAGGTGGGATGGGGTTTGGGCACCCTCCGTGCCGGCTCATGCGTCCTACTCTGTTCTTCAGGCTGTTCCTGCTAACCTCGTATCCTATGCCCGGGCCTCATAAGACTGTGAAAGGCAGCGGGTTGGGGTGTATACTACTGTTTGTGGGCGCTGTGCCCTTTGGAGGCAGGAGTCTTCCTCCTCAGCTTGCGGGTGCTGCGGGCTCCGCTCCGGTCTGCTCCACTAGGCGGCAGGTGTCCTTGTCTCTGGGCCTAGCTTGGCATTCACGGTGGGGGCAGGCGCTTATCAGTTACTGATAGAGATGCTTCTGGGGGTCCAACATCTGCGGAGACACCAGAGCTTTCCCGCTCCCTTGGTTCAGCCCCCTTGTCTGTCTGAGGCTGGCAGGTCTCGCCCCGGTCCTCTCCGCATTAATGAAGTGAGGTGGCGGGTCAGCGGGGGGAGGGGGAGCACCTCGCAGGCCTCTGGGCCGGTACACAGTTCGCAACTCCCCCGTAGGGCTCCAGCTGCACGACCAGTTCCTTTTCCTCTTCCGCTGGCAGTGGCGGGTCCCTCCAATGTCAACCCGAGACTCACCGCTACCACTTGATCTGGTGGCTGTCCAGATCCAGAGGGCCTCTCCTCTCTCTGCGCCGCCCTGTCTCCAGAGCCCCGCTCTGGTGCTTAGTGCTGATCACGTCTCCGGATCGGTCTAGCTGAGTTCCATGCTCCGTCTCCCTATGATTTCACCGCTCCAATCTCCTGGAGTGATCACTGCTGTCTGGTAGCCGAGGAGGGCTATTTTCACTGCCGGAAAGCAATGCGGGTCAGGAGCTCGGGGACCGCGATGTTCAACGCTCCGTGGCCGTCTTGGAATCCACCAATTGATTTTTAAAATACCAGCTAATTAGAAGATGTAATTCCTTGGTGTGAATGTAGTTCATGGTAAATTTCCTGCCTTCAGTCCTGGCATCTTTACTGTTAGTTTCCAAATACTGCACAGTGATTTAGTTAAATGTGTTGGAGCTCCTTAGTCTTATGAGTAAACTACTCATCTTGATCTGGTTTTCTATTGACCGCAATAGTTATAGTAACTGACGGCACATTTTTCTATTTTTTTTAGGTTGTTTTATTGGCTCTGTTGGTGCTCTTGGACTTGCTGGGTTTGCCATTTGGTACTTCTTCCTAAAGAATAGGGGGTGAGTGAAGTTACATACTTGAAAATCATTTTTTTACTTTCTTGTTTTGTTTCCTTGCTATTTTCTGTCACAACCCTGCTGCTCTAGGACCTATGTACATTTTCTTTGAATCATGGGCGCTTTGTTGCTAATGATGCAGTGCTACGTCGCTCCTCAAAGCAGTTGGTGCTATATGGATGCAATACATTTCCACAAAGCAATATCAAATTAATGTCAGTCTACTTAGGCCCACAAATTACTTGGCTTCTGTTACAAGCTTTTCCAGTTTCCATTATTTGAGCACTTTCCACCAATGGCCTGTTGTCTAACTTTTCGAACAAGGCTACAGAATTCAGAAACACGGGGAGGGAAAGATAATAAATGGCAGCAAAGCGATTAGGATGTTTACACAAAAATGTCATGTGGCTCACAAGCAAGTTTGATCAGGTGTACATCAAATATAACACACCCAGAGATCAGGAAAACGGATCAGATCACCAGGCATCCACATAAAATCATCTTGCTGCTACGAAATCATCACAACCTAAAGTCGGACGGGCAAGAGTAGCGGCCAAGTTCTAGTTTGAGGGCAGAACATAGACATCTGAGAGAGTCCCCAAAAGGGACATAAAACAAGTTCAAAAAGGGAATATAAGGATTGCACAAGGGCATTCGTCAGAGATTTGTACTGGTATTTAACCACTTCATTAATGAGGTTGCTATATAATTAGTAGGACTACCACCATATGCTCATAAACACAATAGCATGGGGAAAAGAATGGTATTCTTTTTTAGCTGATTATGTGGACCTGGATTCCAAAACACAACCAGTGCTGCAAAAACTGTTTGATAGTATCCATGAAAAGTTCACTAAATCTGTCTTGAAGATCAATGCCGACTCCCACAGACCATCTTACGATAGAAGTATATGGTTACTGAATGCGGCAAGACTTCTGACTGTTTGCATGTTCGCTTGAGCAACACTCTTTCTTAGAGCACACAGATTCTGAGGAGCAACTTGACTCTTAAGAAGATGCATCAAGGCACATAGCTTAGGCTGGGTGATGGGACTCTTGTATCCGAGGGATCTGGGTATAGGTCTGAGAAGTAGTTTATGGAGGACCCCTTGTGTTCCTGGTCCATTATCGGGCTAGTTTGGAACGATTGTAGCACAGGCCCCAGAGTCAGAACCTCTAATTCCAATGAGCTCACATCCTTCCACAGCATGATCATTCTGGAGAGGAGGAAAGGGATCAGAAAAAGGGCAAAATGGTACTCTAAAGCCCTACGTCTCTTTAAAAACAACTCATTGGGAGGGGATCAAAAAGTCCCCTGTCGTTTGTTTTTAATCTTGGCAGCCAAGGCGAGTATGCCACCACTCTCCTCTAAAATCCTATGCAAACACTGCTGGCCCATAACCAACAACTCTGCTGTTGAGAAGGGCCTGCCCATTGGTGTCCAGAATTATCAAGGTCTTGACGGCTCTGGAGATATTAGACCTTCATTTGAGAAGGACTGACTGCTGTACACAGGGAAAGTAACATAATCTACAAGATAGTCAATAACAGAAGATAGCATAGGATACCTATTTTCATGGAATTAACCCGCTAAGCAAGACCCTCCCTGAAAATACTCTCTCTGCATACTTAGAAGTGGAAAAGACGACTGCTGCTTCTGTTATGCATTCAAACCCTATTGACATTACTTCCATATCTTAGGCTCAAGGTAATGCTGGAATCCCCTTGAACTCAGCAGCTGACGAAAAACAGCATGCCCCTTTGAAGTACGGTGGCGAGATTAAAGAGACGAGGAACCTTGAATGGAAAAGAAAGAATCCTACGCAAAGGTGAGCCTCTGTCATGAGAACGTCCTGGAAGGGCAGAGCCACCTACACCACAGAGGCAGCCGTAGCATGAAGACCTGAAGAGAGGAAAGCGAGACACCGGAAGCCTGGCACGGAGGAAGATGACATTGCATAAATGCACCCGGCAGGGGGTGGGCGGGCTTGGCCCGGGGTGGTGAACTGTCTTACCGGGTGGCGTGACCAAGTTACAGCTGTGGTGGGCCTGGAGCCAGCAGACCAACGCTAGGACCAGGGGGACAGCAGAGGAGCAACTCCTTCGATCTTGGTGCAGAGAACACAGAAACTGCCGAGATGGGCAGGAGACAGACCATATTACCTGGTGGCGTGACCAGGCTGCAACTGCGGTGGGTCCGGGGCCCGCAAACTGACACCAAGACCAGGCAACAACTGTGGAAAGAGTCCTCCGTATTCAGTGCGAGGATCACCGAAACTGCCAAGACGAGCAGAAGAATGAGAAAAGACATATATGTGCTAGAGACGCCATCTCGCTGGAGCACACCCGAAGGCAGAGAAGTTGCAAGGGTTGCCCAGGTTGGAGGGAGGCGAGTTGAGTTAAATGGAGAGAGAAATAAGTAATCCAAAGATCCAGAGGGACATGGAGAGCTCTAAAGAGATTAGCGCCATTGGGCTTCATTATGACAATGCTGGTCCGGTAACAACGGTGCCGGTAAACCTACCGGCACCGTTGTTACCGGACCGGCAGTACAACTCTGCGGGTGGGTGCCGTCCCGCCTGGGTCAGACCTGCGTGCGGAACGGCACCCATCTGCAGAGTTTCATGTAAGCACCGGTGCTTCTGTGGTCCCCATTCCCATTGAGTCCTACAGGACTCAATGGGAATGGGAATGGGGACTTACAAAATTACTGATGCCCGACTTCCCGGCCACCGGGGTTGTAATACCCTGGTGTTAGTCAGGCGGCAGTAATTTTTTTCGGGTCTTGCGGCAAGCCGCCGGTATCACCGGCAGGCTTACCGCCAGACCCATAATGAGGCCCATTGTTACAAGAAGGGAACCTACAGGGTTCAATTAATCTATACAAGGCACATTAGGGGAAAGAAAAGGTCCAAGTTGGTGGAAACGGACAAAGGGTATAATCCCTCCCCTTCAAGAATTTGAGGCATTTGTTTTTTGTGTGAAGGCTTGCACATATTTCTTTTGTGAACTATTCCTGATGAATTTAAAGAGAGACTTGAACTTTTCTTTTGTGAACTATTAAGAACTATAATTTCTCTTACAACCAGTGCTTTGGGAAAGATAAAACGAACACTGGCCAGTCAAAGCACGTGCTGTGAGGCTACGGCTCTGGCTCATTTTTTATGTTTTTTTTTTTAAGTGCTAGGGCGAGATGGTGAATAGTATTTGGACTGAGGACTACTTTTTGGTTTTGAGAATTGACGAGCACCCTTAGTTTAGTTTGTAGGCAGAAAAAATCCCTCATTGCAATAGGGAGAGATAGGCATTTTTTATTTTGAGTTAAAATAAAGACCCGTGTAATGTTAACCTCGAGTCCGTCTCGTTCTTCTTGTTCACCACAGTGTTTTCCCAAGCACCTGAAAACAGGATTAATCTGCCCACTCCCCAGACCCACTTGAGGCCCACACCACCTTGCTAACTGCTGCCAATGAACAGCTTTCTGTTATTTGGGAAAACCATTGAGATGGCAGTTTCTCCAGCATGGGGTCTGGCATGGATTCACATGCTCATGAATATTCCCTATCGTCCGGCTGGGAATCCTCGGTAAAGAAAAAATCAGTATCAGTTTCGTTTCTGATCTGTCTTTCGTAGTAGTAACCAATCACTGATCTCTGCGTCATACTGACCACAGCCAATGACTGCCTTCTACCTAAGCCCCGCCTCTGGCAGCCATCTTCAGATTTTTACCGCACGTTCAAGTGTTGGGATCCTCGTGCTATTGCTCTCGAGCGTTAGTGCTTTTTTCATGTTTTTTCTCAGAAAAATTTCTCTTTTTTCGGTCAAAGAGCCTCAAGCTCCACCGTTTCTTCATCCGATCAACGGGGACCCGTGTCGGATTCGTCTACGCCCCTCAAGGGTGAAGATTTCGTCGAGCCACGCTTTGGGAGGACTCCAGAAGTTTCTCAGGCCCATCTCGGACATGGCCCAGGAGAAGGGAAGCTCGACGCCCGGAAAGCTGTTCAGGGTCTGCCCTGGATGCCAGCTTCAGAATGTCTTCAAGGAGGACGAACACTCCCTTTGCCTTTACTGCCTACATGAGGACAAGACGCACGTGGAGAAGGACTGTGCGTTTTGTGGCAATATGTCGGAGCGGACCATGAAGGACCGCCATCAACGTCTCACCAACTGGCTGGAAGGAAAGAGCCCGTCAGGCGAGAAGAAGAAGTCCGAGCAGTCTTCTAAGACCTTTTGAGGACGCCCCGGCGACTGGGGTCCAACAGAAGGCCAAGCACCGCAAGTCCGCTGGCACCGGGAGCGCCGAAAGGTTGGGCTCTACGGGCGCCAGGCAAGGCGCATCCTCCCCGGCGCCATCAACCACGAGCCAACGCTCTGGCTCGGGTAAGAGGAAGGCTGAGCACCCGGCGAAACTCCTGGAGAAACCCCGGTCGTGCCCTAAGGCCCCATCGGAGGGGGAGCGAGGTGGTGACCCTCCCCCCAAGGAGAAGGCGGTGAGCGCACCTAAGGTGGTGAAAGCCTTGATCCATCCGGCCAAGGCCTCTATCGAGACAGTCGCGACGGCCCTGGCTCAGCCTGTGGAGGCTACACCAGTGGTGGCGACCCCGGGGCCCAAAATCTCCTTGCCACCGCGGAGGGAGTCCTCTTTCATGCCCATCGACAGGACCCCCGTGAAACCTCCGACGGAGAAGAAGGGGGGGCAGGAGGTCGTCGTGGACTCGGCCTCAACCTCTGAGGAGGAGCTGATCGAAGTCTTAGGCCACGGCTCTGGCGTGGAAGAAGGCCATCCTGTCGGGAGGGACCCCGACGTGGAAGACGACGAGGGCGTCGAGGATGCCGACGGGGCTCCTGATCATCCGTCGGATCTCCCTCAACCAGTGCCGCAAGACAACTCGGCGGCCATTTTGTTGGCTATACAGTCCTTATGCTCGAAGATAAGGACGAGACTGCCGTTACCACCAACGGAGGAACCGCTCCCGACGGGGGACCCGGAGCCAGGCCCTTCTGGGAGCCCTCCTTTATCAACGGCGCGAGACCAAGAGGAAGACGGTCCTCGCTGTACCTCTACGAGACGACATTTGGGATGAGGGCCTCGCCCTCCTCAAGAACCCATCCACGACGCCGGCTAGAAGGGATCGGTACGAGAAGAAGTACCGGGTCCCGGACGCGGCCCCCTTGTGCCTTCGGGCACAGCCGACCCCGGACTCGGTCGTCTCCGCGGCGGCCAGGAAGAAAGCGGGGGGGGCGCGGCCTCTATGTCAACCTCCCCGCCGGACGGCGAGGGAAAGAAATTAGACACGATGGGACGTAGAGTCATCTCGTAGGCAGCGACGACGATTAAGGCGGCCAACACCTTGGCTATCGTAGCCCGCTACGGCAGGGAGTTGTGGTACAAACTGGCCCCCCTGCTGGACTTCCTACCAGACGACAAGAGGGCGGATGCGCTAGAGATCTTGCAGGAAGGAGAGGTGGCGTCGGACCACGCCATCACGATTGCGACGGACATCGCTGACACTGGATTTCGCCAGTTGGGCAACGGCGTGTGCCTTAGGCGGCGTGGATGGCTCAAGGCTACTGACTTCCGTCAGGACGTGCAGACCAGAGCCTTGGACATGCCTTTCGACGGAAACAACCTGTTTGGGAAGACAGTGGACGATTCCCTTCAAGCCATCAAGGCAGACACGGAGACGGCCCGGGCTCTTGGGGTTCTCCGGCAACGGCGGCCGCCCTTTCGGAGCGGCGGAGGCAAACAGGGTACCTCCAAAGGTTCCAGCAGCGGATTTTCCACCTACCGTCAAGCGGCCCATTCGTCGTCACAGGAAGCTTACAGGGGACGAGGCAAGTCAGGCGGACCCCGCCGTCGTCGCCAAGGAGGATAAGGCGGCAAAGCCTCGTCGAAGCAGGACTGAACCGGCCGTGGGGTCGGGCCTCCACCGAAGCACCCCGGTGGGAGGCAGGCTGGCGAGCTTCATCAGCGTGTGGGAGTCCATCTCCACCGACCGTTGGGTGCTGGATGCCCTAGCTCAGGGTCACGCGCTCCAGTTCCTAAAGAGGTGCCCGCACGTCCCCCCTATGGCCAGGAAAGAACATCACGTCCCTCACCTTTTCTTGGAGGTAAAGGCGATGCTCAAGAAGGGCGCCATCGAGCTCGTCCCAAAGAGGCTTCGGGCTCCGGAGTTTACTCAAGATACTTCCTCGTGAAGAAGAAGACGGGAGGATGGCGTCCCATCCTGGACCTATGACGACTGAACAAATTCATCAAGGCACAGAAGTTCCGGATGGTCACCCTCCAACACGTCCTGGGTCAACTGGAGGAGGGCGATTTCCTATCGTCGTTGGATTTGGAGGATGCCTACTTCCATATTCCCATCCTAAAGGGACACCGAAAGTTTCTCAGGTTCGTGGTCCAAGGGCGTCACTACCAGTTCAGAGCCCTTCCCTTCGGATTGAGGTCGGCACCCAGGGTGTTCACCAAGTGCCTCGCACCGGTGGCGGCGCAGCTGCGCCGAGAGGGGATCCACGTCTACCCCTACCTGGACGACTGGCTCATCCGAGCAAAGACGAAGGAGCTCGCCGTGGAGCACACGGCAAGGACCGTCCAACTGCTCACGGACCTGGGATTCTCCTTAAACTACGGCAAGTCCCACCTGGTGCCCGCGCAAGACACACTGTTTCTGGGAGCGAAGCTCGACACAGTGTCGCTTCTGGCCTCTCCGTCGGAGGAAAGGATGAGGGCCATCTTGGGCAAGGTGCAGCGGATGCTGGTTGCGGACGCGGCCAGGGTGAGGTCCATCAAGTCCCTCCTCGGAATGATGTCTTCTTGCATTTATCTCATCTGCCTGTGCAGGCTCCGGATGCGCCCGTTGCAGGAGTTCCTGGACGCGCGCTGGATCCAGACGACGGGCAGCTTCAAGGAGAGGATCACACTCGACGAGAGTTTCCGACGAGCAATCCGGTGGTAGGGCACCCGCGCGCATCTGACGGTGGGCATGGACTTCCAGACCCCCGGCCACCAGGAGACAGTGACCACGTATGCCTCCCTGGAAGGGTGGGGAGCGCACACCGAAAATCTGCATGCGAGAGGCCTTTGGCTTCCGACGGAGAAGTCCCTCCATATCAACGTCCTGGAGATCCGTGCAGTGTTTTGGGCCCTCAGGTCCTATCTTCCGTCCCTCAAGGGCAAGGTGGTGAGGATCTTCCCCGACAACATCACCACCATGTTCTACATCAGGAAGGAGGGCTGTACCAGATCCCCAGCCCTGTCCAAGGAGGCGCAGGATCTGTGGCATTGGGCCATCGCCCAAGGGATGTTTCTGGTGCCGTTTCATCTGGCAGGGATAAAAAACACCATCGCCGACTCGCTCAGCAGAGAGCTGCGCTCGTGCCACGAGTGGGAACTACGACAGGATTTAGTGGACCGCCTCTTCCGACGGTGGGGCACACCCCAGATCGATCTGTTCTCGACGACGACGAACTCCAAGTGCCGGAGATTCGCCAGCAGGTTTCCCCAGCCGAGGAGCATGGGCGATGCTTTCTCGTTCCCCTGGGAGGGCCTGTTTCTATACGCGTTCCCTCCATTGCCATTGCTGATCCGGCTCATCAACCAGCTCAAGAGGTCACGGTGCAGGATGATCCTCGTCGCACCTGCGTGGCCGAGGCAGATATGGTTCCCGGACCCTCTGGACTTGTCAGCGTCCCCAACAATCAAGCTGCCAGTGGACGCGGATCTTCTCTCCAGGGAAGGAGGCGCCATCCTCCATCACGACCCGAAGTCGCTGAACTTGCAGGCCTGGCTCCTGCAGCGTTAGAGTTTGGAGGATACGACATACCGGCCGACTGCAGAGAGGTTCTTGCAAAGGCCAGGGCGTCCTCAACTCTTAAATGCTATGGACACAAATGGAAGAGGTTCTCTGTCTGGTGCCACGCACAGAAGATTAACCCTCTACGGATTACGGCTCCCCAGGTACTGCCGTACCTTCTGACGCTGGCCAAGGCTGGACTGGCGCACGCGTCCATCAAGATTCATCTTGCTGCGATCTCCCGATACACCAGAACCACGGGGCGGACGTCTTTGTGGTCTCATCGTCTGGTGAAAGAATTCATGAAGGGACTGTTCAGATCGTTCCCGCCGGTGAAGCCTCCGGCCCCGGTGTGGGAGCTCAACGTGGTGCTGTCCAAGCTCATGGGACCTACGTTCGAGCCTCTGCACTCGGCTCTGTTGAAGTTCTTGTCGTGGAAAACAGCGTTTCTTGTGGCCATCACCTCCGCACGAAGAGTGGGAGAGATCCAGGCCCTTTCCTGCAAGCCCCCGTACTTGACTTTTCACGACACAAGGGTAGTGCTCAGGACGCACCCCTCCTTCATGCCCAAGGTGCCGTCGGACTTCCACCTCAACGAACCCTTGGTGTTGCCTGTTTTCTTCCCGTCGCCTTCGTCGCCGGCCGAAAGGACTTTGCACTCGCTGGATGTGGCTAGAGCGGTGAAGTTTTACGTGGACCGCACGAAGTGTTTTCGGAAGACGTCACAACTTTTTGTGAAATTTGGTCCTGTCAATCAGGGGAAGGCTCTCTCAAAGGCCTCCATTTCCAGATGGCTCTCCGGCTGTATCATGTACTGTCATCGGTTGGCAAACCGACCGCTGCCTGGCTGTCCGAGAGCCCATCCCACCAGAGCGATCGCAGCTACCACGGCGTTCCTATCTGGTGTGCCCTCGCTGGACATCTGCAGGGCTGCTACCTGGAGGTCGACGCACACCTTCACGAAATTGTACTGCGTCGATCGGGATTCCAGGGAGGAGTGCAGGGTCGGCCAAGCAGTGATGCGCAACCTGTTCACCTAAGGTGAGCCTGGTGAGAAGGTAAGAATTGCTTAATGTTGAGTTGATGTAATGCTTGATGTTGAGCCTTTGCCACCTCCCGTGGTTGTGCATGTGTGTACTGCTATGTATTCTTTATTCATGAGCATGTGAATCCATGCCAGACCCCATGCTGGAGAAGGAACAAGTTACTTACCTGTAACTGTTGTTCTCCAGCATGGGTCTGGCATGGATTCACATGCGAACCCTCCCGCCTACCCCTCTGCGGCTCTTCACTTGGTCATACTGCCACTTCACGTGCTACCAAATCTGAAGATGGCTGCCAGAGGCGGGGCTTAGGTAGAGGGCAGTCATTGGCTGTGGTCAGTATGACGCAGAGATCAGTGATTGGTTACTACTACGAAAGACAGATCAGAAACGAAACTGATACTGATTTTTTCTTTACCGAGGATTCCCAGCCTGACGACGGGGAATATTCATGAGCATGTGAATCCATGCCAGACCCATGCTGGAGAACAACAGTTACAGGTAAGTAACTTGTTCCTTGCCAACCAACTCAGCCTGCTCTAGGGCTACCAATGTGGATTTGGACTCCGGCGCAACACAGACACTGACATCATCCAGGCCATAGAAGTTGCCCTTTAAATCATGGATAATGGGGACCCCTATCGCTTGGTCCTCCAACTGCTACACTGCATTCAACATAGTCCACCCCACTTCACACATACAAACCTACTTGCAGGTGGGTTCACAGGCACAGTTCCCAACTGATGCGCCTCACGTATAGATACCAATCAGCCCAGATGATAACTTCAGAACTGACTCCAACTTTATCATAGATGGCAACATCATCCCAGTCGTGAAAAATGTGAAAACCCTAGGCTTCTACCTCGACACCAATACCAACCTCTCCAAACAAGTTAATATGACCGCCTCAGCCACCGCCTACACTGGAAAACTAATTAGGGCCTGCAGACCTTTTCTATGCATGAACAGCTGCCTCTTTCTGGCTAGGGCCCTCATACAATCGAAGCTTGACTATTGCAATAGCCTCTACCTTAGTGCCAGCCAAGCTATACTCAAGAAACTTCAGATCCTCCAAAATAATGCACTGAGAGCTGCATTAAATATTCCCAGGAGAGAGCACATCTCCCACATAAGAATATCCTGCAAATGACTACCTCAAGGATCTTGAAAGTACTGAGATGAAGAAGAACATCACAAACAAAGGTAATCCAAGTACTGGGATGAGATGGGACACAGGAACAACGAGGAGCAATACCAAGGAGGAATAGACTTCTGCAGAGGCGTGGTTCCTCCTATGATATAAAAACCAAAGAAGGACTACCTATCAGGTAGACACAGCCAACCAGGACGAGAAACCGGGAAGCATGAAGTAGACGCGAAGAAGACAAGGACGGAGCCGAGAGCAGTCCGCTCCTGGATCAAGAGGACAATGGGACTCCTTTGCCCAACAGCGTCCAGGCAGTAACCAAAGGCTGCCAGACGCTGATGCGAACGCAAGAAGCAGTGTCCATACCATCGGTCCAAGTGCCGGACAGGAGATCTGCGATGTGAATGCACCGAGACAAAGATGCCTGCACAATATACAGAGTAAGAGAGGGATCCCAGGAAGAACCGCCCGCGTATCCTGAGAACAGACAAGGTAATGAGAGAGGCACCAGGACCGGTAGGGGCTAGATGGTACAGGAGTCAAAAACCCTGTACGATTATAACAAGCAGTACTATGCCCCTCGTGTCATTACTTGCCAAGCAAGGCAGCCAGGTGGACATAAAGAGAAGGGCAGAGAAACCAGGGTCAAGCGCCCAAAACAGGAGAGTGATGAGTCATCTTCTTCGTGGCAGTAATTGGCAGGGAGGTGAACCAAGTGGGACAAATCAAAGAAGAAGAAGAAAACCAGGGTCGAGGACCCAAACTAAGAGAGCGACAAGTCATCTTCTTCGTGGCAGTACTTGGCAGGGAGGTGAACCAAGTGGGACAAATCAAAGAAGAAGAAGAAGAAAATCAGGGTCGAGGACCCCAACCGAGAGAGAGATACAAGTCCTCTTCCTCGTGGTAGTACTTTGCAGGGAAGTGAACCAAGTGCGCCAAGCCAAAGAAGAAGAGAAGCCAGGGTCGCGGACCCGACCAACACTCAGATGTGGGTGTTGTAGGTGTGAAATGTAATGTGGAGAAGACCTGGGGCAGGGAGTCATTGCCTGTTAGGGAATATTCTCTGTTTAGGCTGATTTTCCTAACCTAGTGAATCCCCAGCAGCTTTGCTGGATTTCTGGAGTTTTTTTTTTTCATCCTGCCAAGAGTAAGACTCTTTTTCTCCCACTCTTGGACATGATTTGTGGTATTTCTTTGAATGTTAATGTGTTCTATGGGCTATGGGGTCTTTTACTCCATAAGGTCTCATGTGTTTTGCTTTGTGTGTTACACAGCACCCTCCGTGCCGTAACACTGGGGTGTCCTAGGTGACCCCCACCATAGACTCCATACCCTGGGACTAACTACTGTCTCCCAGAGCATGTAAAGTCACCATTGGCTTTACTAGACCTACATTTACTAACAGAACCAGTACAAACCATCCTATTGTGGACGTACTGGTAGGGGTAATTCGATTACCCCTGGGTCTGTTGTTCGAGGGGGCACTGTCCCGCTCCCCCTCGTCGAGGTTTGGCTGGTGGCAGTGGATACTACTTTTTTATATTCGACAACGAATATTTCTCTATGGGATTTTCCCATTGTTCGAGGCTAATACTTTTTCACATTAGTCTCTAACATACCGCCGGTTTATTTATTTAAAATAAATTCACCGGTTGGTATTTTCTGACAGAACTCGGTTTGTAAAATGGCGTATGTGTTCGCCTCTGTAACTCCAAACCAAAGGTTGAGCCCTTTGTTCCACTTTTGGCGGGCTTCTGCACAGAAGCCCTCCAGAGTGGTGCCATTCTGTCTGGGTACCACAGGGGGTGTGGGAGGGGGTTTAGGCACCCTGGACTGAGTTGCCTTGCCAACTCAAGTCGCACTCTGGTGTGATTGGCCCAAGTGGTGAGCCGCCCCGCTCACCACTTACCATGTTTGATTGACAGCTAGGCTGAATGAATGGTGGTTTTCAGCATAAAAGCAGGGCTTTGGGGACTGGAACTTCAGAAGTCGCCACAGGACCTAAGAATCCGATGAGGGAGAAGCTGAGCCGACCTGCAACGACGACACCACCGGTGGAGCCCTGCTGAACGGACTCACCAATTCCCAACGACAGAGGAGATCTCCCTACTGGAGAGTCTTCTTCCCTTTGAC
Source organism: Ambystoma mexicanum (assembly GCF_040938575.1). Lineage (NCBI taxonomy): Eukaryota > Metazoa > Chordata > Amphibia > Caudata > Ambystomatidae > Ambystoma > Ambystoma mexicanum. Next base: position 60,069,407 of record NC_090938.1, read on the forward strand.
TGGTGGGAATAACCAGTCCCTTGCTTTTTCTTTGCTTCCAGGACGTCTAGTGGTCGAATTGCCCGTGCGGAGCACCCCGGCAACCGGATAGCCACTAACCACTGTATCGCGGCCAAAAGGTGGTGCCTTGTGACTGAGCACTCCGCGCTGGTCTCTTCCCTGGTGGTGCAACGATCTTCAACTTTCCTCTACGACGAGATCATCTCTTCTTCTGGCAAAGCCCCGACTTGCATCCACCACCAGGAACAACTGCCCCCGCCGGAGCTGTGTCTCCACTTTCAAGGTACTGTGTCCGCCTGGCTTCCCTTGTCACGGTTAGCGTGAGGTGTCTTAAATCCTTACCTTTCCACTGGGTCGCCTCCAGACCTTCTTAACTTTTGTTCTAAAACTGGTCCAACCTTTCTGTGACATTTTGCTACAAAGACTTGAAGTGCATTTCCACTGTGGTATTTTCGGGACATACCGCCTTGCCTCTCTCCGAGTGGGCCTGCCTCTGAACTTTGTGATCTACAGTAGACCCTGCCTAGCTTGCCTTGCATTTGCTTCGTAAAGGAGTTGGTACTGAGTTGGTTTCATAGCCTGCCTTTTTCTCTCCCTTCCTAACGAATACTAGAGTGCCATCTAGGTAAAGCACTCACCTCTGTCTGCAAATAAGTGGTGTCTTTGAACCTAGACTTGCCGTAATATTGTTATGGGATTGATATATACTTATAGTAACTGTGATTGAAGTTGTTTGCCATATTAGTGCCAGTGTGTTTTTCATAGATGTGTTTTTAAATAAATAATTATATATCTTTACACCCAAGCTCTGATCAGTGTCTGCTTGTTCTACTGTGTAAATTGCCCTATCTTGTATACTCTATATACTGCCTAACTCGTCTTGAGAGAAGTCTGACTGCTCAGCCACAGCTACCAGGTAATTCTGGGTGGTGCAGACTGCTACCAATTGGGTTTACTGCTAACTCCTGTAGTCTTAAACTTTTTGCAGTGGTCCCAGAGGGAACTGCACAGGTTTCTGCCTAACATTGCCTTTGGTTGTAAGAGATTGTTATATGATTACCAGGGCAAGGGAGTCATTCTCCTGGTAACTTAAACAGTGAGGAAGGTCCAACAGGCCTGAGGAAGGATGTCATTTACCTGGGTTTTTTGAGACTGAGACCGAACTCCAGGCAAAGGGAGGCATTCTCCTGGCATACCGTGAAAGTATTGTTTATAACTTTGATGTTTTGGGTTTTTTGAGACTGAAACTAATGTCAGGAGATGGAAGGCATTCTCCTGACCCACCAAGGAAACATTGTGGGCCGTGGGGAAGCTAGCGACCTGTACTGGCGCAAAGCCATACTTCAGTGCTGTCCCGGGTTCTGCTCTATACTGCTGACATTGGGGCTGCTGCGTTGGAGGCGCAAGGGCACCCTGATCTGAGGATGAGCTGTGTCAGAGGAGTAAGGGTTCCCTGGCCTGGGAGATGTCCCTTGAGAGTTCAGTGGCTGGAATGACCGAGAGTTTCCGGATCCAAAAAAACCAGCAGCATGGACCGTTTCACAAGGCCAGCCTTGAGGCCACCTGCAGGCTCTGCTGATGACTCCCTGCATCTGGAGCCCTCTGTGGCCCTGGTGGCCGGCACATCCATTGACCTTCAACGCATGCTGGAAATGATGTAACAGGGCTTAGTATCAGTGAAGGTCGAGGTGGATGATATCACGGCCAGTATGTCATCCATGCACGCCCAGCTTGAGAAGACGACTCAGGGAATCACTGACGCTGATGGCCGCATAAGCACCATGGAAGGCAAAGTTGCGGAGCTGCAAGCAGCAGTCTCTGCACTCACCCGAGGTATGAGACAAGTCAAGTCTAAACGTGAGGATTATCCCTGTCCGATCATGCACGCATTATGAACTACTTTGATCGAGACTTTACTATGAGTGGCCAGAGATAAACTAGAACTCAGACTACGATCCAACATTGTGCACATATTTTCTCCAGCATGGGGTCTGCCATGTACTCACATGTTCATGAATATTTCCTTTCGTCAGGCCGGGAATCCTCGGTAAAAGAAAAAACAGTTTCACTTTCACTTACACACTATATTTATCCCCTAAACCAATCACTGTTCTCTGGGCCATACTGCCCTCAGCCATTGACAGTCCTCTCCCTAAGCCCCTCCTCTTGCAGCCGTCTTCAGATTTTTACTGCACGTTCAAGTGTTGGGAGTCGTTCTGTTTTGCTCCGTGAGCTACTTCTACAGTTTTTTCATTTTTCGACAGAAAATGTTTCTATTTTTGTCAAAAAAGAGCCTGTGTGCTTTTCTCTCCATTTGTCGACAGCGGGGACCAGTTTGTTGGTGAATTTCAGTGCCCCTCAAGGGCAAGGATCGTTGAAGTTTCTTTGAAGTTTCCAGAAGCCCATTGGATTACTCCGCACATCCAGCCATGACGGAGGAGAAGAAGGAAGGAAGATCCCTCTTCAAGCTCTGCACCAGATCTGCACTACGGAACCTGTTTGTGGAGGAAAAACACCTTTAGTGCCTCTGTCTTCGACCGGACCACAAAGAAGGAGAGTGCGAGATCTGCCTCAGCGTCTCCAAGAACACTACGAAGGATCGACACAGTACACTGGTGGCGTGGCTAAACGCCAAGGCCTCTGTCCCGTGTGCCAGGCAGGGTCATGCCTCACCCAGGACCGACCGGTCCGAGGAGCGGGCTTCTAAGTCCTGTGAGGCCGCCTCATCCGTGGGGGCCCAAGACCAGGACAAGCACCGTGAGTCTGGTTCCATCAGGGTCACCATCCGCCTCCCATCGCCAGCCAGCAATCGAACTCCTGAAAGAGGAAATCGTCCAACCCGGCTAAACTGCGGGAGAAACCCGAGAAGCCGAAGACAGAAGAAAAAGGCGTCCTACCTGCTGAAGAAGGCCCAGGCGGCGCAGGAGACATCGATTTAGCTGGTGGCGGCTGCGCTCTCGAAGGGCAAAGAGGCTGACCCTGTGAAGGTAACCCCTACTGCGCCCCGGGTGTCCCTGCCTCCGAGCGGGCGGCCTCGGCGGGGGCAGTGGCAAAGCCAGCTGACAGGCCAGAGAAGAGGGTGCCATCTCTGAGTCGGCCCGATCCCTCAGGGTGCCAAAAGGGGGCGGGGGGACGATGAAGTCCCAGGCCAGCTATAGGCCGTGCCCCAGGCCATGGAAGTTTTGTCCATACATAATGAGGACCTGGAGTTCCTGCACACGGTGCACAAGGATGCAGAGGAGGACAGCGCAGGCAATGACGGCGCAGGGCCTAGTGTTCTGACCACGCCAGCTCAGCCGTGAGATTTATCCCTGGACATTCTATCGACCCTACCCACATTTGTGTCAGATATCCAGAAAAGGATGCTCTGGCCCCAGTCCCTGTGGTCCCCGAAGAGGAAGTGCCATCCGACACCCCGTATCAACCTCCACATCTGCGTCAGGTGCCCTCTTCCCTGGTAGATACGGGGACGGACACGGAGACGGGGGACGGCGACGATATTGTCACGGCGGGCGGATCTCCGCAACCGAGGGCGACCCCACCGGATGAGGTGGGGTCGTTTCATTCCATGGTCGCCAAAGCATCCAAGCTTTTCCAGCTTACGCCCAAGGAAACCAAGAAACAGGCGGAGGAGAGGGATCTTCACATCAATATCCTGCAGGTGCGGGCAGTGTTCTGGGTCCTCAAGTCATTCTTTCCGTCTCTGAAGGGCAAAGTAGTGCGGATCTCCACAGACAACACCACCACAGTGTTCTACACCAGGAAGCAGGGGGGGACTTGGTCCCCAGCTCTCTCTAGAGAGGCGCAGGACTTGTGGCTCTGGGCAGTCAGGCTAGAGATGTTCTATGTCCCTTGTCACCTGGCGGGAGTCAAGAACACCATCGCGACTCCCTCATCAGGGAGTTGCACTCCTGCCACAAATGGGAACTTCAGCAGGACCAGGTGTACTTTATCTTCATTCAGTGGGGCAGGCCCCAGATCAATCTATTTGTGGCGGCGGCGAACTCCAAATGCCAGAGGTTTGCCAGCAGATTCCACCAACCCGTAAGCATTGGGGACGCGTTCTCCTTCCCGTGGGATGGCCTGTTTCTGTATGTGTTCCCTCGATTGCCTCTCCTACTGCGAGTCATCAATCAACTGAAACAGTGCAGATGCAGGATGAGACTCGTCACCCCGCGTGGCTGAGGCAGATCTATCACCCGCACCTTCTGAGCCTGTCATCGTTGCCTCCAGACAAGCTGTTGGTGGTCGCGGATCTGCTCACCACAGAAGGAGACGCAATCCTGCATCACAACCCAGGATCGCTGAACCTGAGGGCTTGGCTCCTGCAGCCCTTGAGTTTGGAGGGTATGAGTTAGAGCGTTGTCGACTAGTGCTACGGTCACAAGTGGGAGCGTTTCACTACGTGGTGCCAGTCACAGAGGATCACCCCTCTGAGGGTGATGGGCCCGCAAATTCTTCCATACTTGTCCTTGGCCAAGGCGGGACTGGCGCACGCCTCTATCAAGGTGCATCGTGCGGCGATCTCCCGCTACACCAGGTCTCCAGGAAGATCTTCTCTTTTGTCCCACATTCTCGTCAAGGAGTTCCACAAAGGACTGTTTTGATCTTTCCCGCCTGTGAAGGCTCCTGCTTCGGCGTGGGAACTCAACATGGTGCTGACCAGGGTCATGGGGGCCCCCTTCAAGCCTATGCATCAGGCCCCTCTTAAGTTAATCTCGTGGAAGACAGCTTTCCTTGTGGCCATCACCTCTGCCAGGAGGGTAGGTGAGATCCAGGCCCTATCCTGCGAACAGCCTTATCTGACTTTCCACGAGTCAAGGGTGGTGCTGCGGATGCACCCATCGTTTATGCCGAAGGTTCAGTTGGAATACCACCTCAACGAACGTTTGGTGTTTGCAGTGTTTTTTCCAAAGCCTTTGTCACCGTCTGAAAGGGCCTTTCACTAGCGAGACGTTGCTCGTGCCCTGAAGTTCTAGGTGGCACGGACGAAGATTTTCGGAAGATGTCTCAATTGTTTGTGAATTTTGGGCCTGTGAACCGTGGGAAGGCTTTGACGAAAGCTTCCATCTCCAGGTGGCTCTCTGGCTGCATCTTGCACTGTCATCGGTCGGCGAACCGACCGCTGCCCGGCAGTACCAGAGCCCACACCACCAGAGCGATTGCTGCGACAACGGCATTCCTGTCTGGTGTGCCACTGCTGGACACGCACACCTTCATGAGATTCTACTGCGTCTACAGGGATTCCAGGGAGGAGTCCAGAGTCGGCCAAGCAGTGCTGCACAACCTGTTTGGTTGAATGGAGTCTGTTCCAGAGGTAAGGGTGATTGCTTCTGTTGATCCTTGCCACCTCCTGTGGTTATGTAATGTTGTACTGCTATGTACTCTTTATTCATGAACATTTGAATCCATGCCAGACCCCATAATGGACAAGGAACACATTACTGACTTGTAACTATTGTTCTTCAGCATGGGTCTGGCATAGATTCACAAGCGCACCCTCCCTCCTGCCCCTCTGCAGCACTTCTTGGTCATACTGCCACTTTACGTGCTTTCCAGATCTGAAGATGGCTGCCAGAGGAGGGGCTTAGGGAGAGGACTGTCATTGGCTGTGGCAGTATGAGCCAGAGTACAATGATTGGTTTAGAGGAGAAATAAAGTTTGGAAGTGAAAGTGAAACTGTTTTTTCTTTACTGAGGATTCCCAGCCTGACGGGGAATATTCATTAATATTCAGAAGCATGTGAATCCATGCCGAACCCATGCTGAAGAACAATGGTTACAGATAAGTTACTTGTTCCTTACGGTCGCTGTGCAACAGGAGCGGCACACTTTTTTTTGGGTCTAAAGAAATTGCTTTGGGAAATAAATTGTATATGTCATATGCACACAGGTGTGGTGGCAACATTTTCTTTTTGCAAGTGACTCACATGCAGAGCATGCAGGTGGAGGACTTTGCGCACGGGTGGGGGGGGAACAGATATTTTACTTTGTACAGAGCAAAATCCAGAGGTGTTAGGATAGTGGTACGTCACTCACTGCATACAGAGCACAATCCAGAGGTGTTATGATACTGGTACATCACTCACTGCCATTTGTACATTTGGAGTCTAGAATAGGCGAGTCCAGGAGATATGTGATTGTACATGGTAGGCTGTGCAAGCGGAAAGTCATACTGGTTAATATTTACGGGCCTAATTTAGACAAACCCGACTTCTTTGAGGGGATCTTCCGACTCATTGCTAAGTATCCTTTGCCCTAGATAATTTGTGGCGTGGACCTCAACACAATATTGAGCATGGAGCTTGATCTCACCTCAGATACCCCTATGGCACTCGCCAGTCCCGCCTGGGTTGTTTTTGTCAATGTGGCCGATATAGCCTTGCAGAGGCCTGGCGCTCAGTGAACTCACGCAGAGGTCTCCTGGGGGCAACCAGACGTGGTCTCCCTCTCACTGTGCTTAGAGAGGCATCAGCTTCACCTCACTGATGATCCCCAACAAGGGTGAAACACGTGTATGGGGTTGCTGGTGGTACTCTCGTTCAGATTGGAATTGCCATTGTATTTCGGTGCTGGACTGCCCCTGGGCAGGACAAAGACTGATATGCAAATGGATATTTCCCATCTGTGAACGGCACAGTGAGTAAAAGCAGTGGCTGTGGACTCTCAAGTGGTTAATAACCACTGAACAGGTTATCATGTATGTTCTTGCGAGAGAGGGGCGCCCGCTACCTTTGTAAAACTATTTTATAAGGAACCTGGGATTGGTAACCCTAGGTCTCCTGGGGGCAACCAGACGTGGTCTCCCTCTCACTGTGCTTAGAGAGGCATCAGCTTCACCTCACTGATGATCCCCAACAAGGGTGAAACACGTGTATGGGGTTGCTGGTGGTACTCTCGTTCAGATTGGAATTGCCATTGTATTTCGGTGCTGGACTGCCCCTGGGCAGGACAAAGACTGATATGCAAATGGATATTTCCCATCTGTGAACGGCACAGTGAGTAAAAGCAGTGGCTGCGAACTCTCAAGTGGTTAATAACCACTGAACAGGTTATCATGTCTGTTCTTGCGAGAGAGGGGCGCCCGCTACCTTTGTAAAACTATTTTATAAGGAACCTGGGATTGGTAACCCTAGGTCTCCTGGGGGCAACCAGACGTGGTCTCCCTCTCACTGTGCTTAGAGAGGCATCAGCTTCACCTCACTGATGATCCCCAACAAGGGTGAAACACGTGTGTGGGGTTGCTGGTGGTACTCTCGTTCAGATTGGAATTGCCATTGTATTTCGGTGCTGGACTGCCCCTGGGCAGGACAAAGACTGATATGCAAATGGATATTTCCCATCTGTGAACGGCACAGTGAGTAAAAGCAGTGGCTGCGAACTCTCAAGTGGTTAATAACCACTGAACAGGTTATCATGTCTGTTCTTGCGAGAGAGGGGCGCCCGCTACCTTTGTAAAACTATTTTATAAGGAACCTGGGATTGGTAACCCTAGGTCTCCTGGGGGCAACCAGACGTGGTCTCCCTCTCACTGTGCTTAGAGAGGCATCAGCTTCACCTCACTGATGATCCCCAACAAGGGTGAAACACGTGTATGGGGTTGCTGGTGGTACTCTCGTTCAGATTGGAATTGCCATTGTATTTCGGTGCTGGACTGCCCCTGGGCAGGACAAAGACTGATATGCAAATGGATATTTCCCATCTGTGAACGGCACAGTGAGTAAAAGCAGTGGCTGCGAACTCTCAAGTGGTTAATAACCACTGAACAGGTTATCATGTCTGTTCTTGCGAGAGAGGGGCGCCCGCTACCTTTGTAAAACTATTTTATAAGGAACCTGGGATTGGTAACCCTAGGTCTCCTGGGGGCAACCAGACGTGGTCTCCCTCTCACTGTGCTTAGAGAGGCATCAGCTTCACCTCACTGATGATCCCCAACAAGGGTGAAACACGTGTATGGGGTTGCTGGTGGTACTCTCGTTCAGATTGGAATTGCCATTGTATTTCGGTGCTGGACTGCCCCTGGGCAGGACAAAGACTGATATGCAAATGGTTATTTCCCATCTGTGAACGGCACAGTGAGTAAAAGCAGTGGCTGCGAACTCTCAAGTGGTTAATAACCACTGAACAGGTTATCATGTCTGTTCTTGCGAGAGAGGGGCGCCCGCTACCTTTGTAAAACTATTTTATAAGGAACCTGGGATTGGTAACCCTAGGTCTCCTGGGGGCAACCAGACGTGGTCTCCCTCTCACTGTGCTTAGAGAGGCATCAGCTTCACCTCACTGATGATCCCCAACAAGGGTGAAACACGTGTATGGGGTTGCTGGTGGTACTCTCGTTCAGATTGGAATTGCCATTGTATTTCGGTGCTGGACTGCCCCTGGGCAGGACAAAGACTGATATGCAAATGGATATTTCCCATCTGTGAACGGCACAGTGAGTAAAAGCAGTGGCTGCGAACTCTCAAGTGGTTAATAACCACTGAACAGGTTATCATGTCTGTTCTTGCGAGAGAGGGGCGCCCGCTACCTTTGTAAAACTATTTTATAAGGAACCTGGGATTGGTAACCCTAGGTCTCCTGGGGGCAACCAGACGTGGTCTCCCTCTCACTGTGCTTAGAGAGGCATCAGCTTCACCTCACTGATGATCCCCAACAAGGGTGAAACACGTGTATGGGGTTGCTGGTGGTACTCTCGTTCAGATTGGAATTGCCATTGTATTTCGGTGCTGGACTGCCCCTGGGCAGGACAAAGACTGATATGCAAATGGATATTTCCCATCTGTGAACGGCACAGTGAGTAAAAGCAGTGGCTGCGAACTCTCAAGTGGTTAATAACCACTGAACAGGTTATCATGTCTGTTCTTGCGAGAGAGGGGCGCCCGCTACCTTTGTAAAACTACACATGTACTATCGGTCTGTGCATGACATGCATTCTCGTATTGCTCTGTGGTTGATATCCAGCTTCCTGCTTAATGGGGTCGAGGACAGTGAGATATTGTCTCGCTCGCTGTCAGATAAATCTCCCATTTTATTGTCTCTGCAGATAAGATGGCACACGCGTCCTGCCACCCGTAGGGCTGCAAGACCCTGTTTTTTCCCTTAAGTCTGCATGACCGTATCGCAAATTATTTTAAGACTAATGTGGGCTTGGTGTCCTCGGCCATGACTCTGTCAGGCTTTTAAGGCGTACACCTGGGTAATAGCGATGTCTACTGAGTTTGGGGTACTTAAAGGTATTAGGAATGAGTTACAAACCTGTGAATCTTCTTCGTCTTTGCTGCAGCAGCAGTATGCACAAACCTCCTCTCCTGCCTTGAGATATACAATCAAAACCAAGCTAGTTGCATTCCGGGAAGCCGCGAGTAGGCAGGTACAATATCTGGACAGACCGATGGCGTCTAGGTGCTGTAGGGAAGCGGACAGGCCCGGCTGGCTGCTGCCTCAGGTTGCTAGAACTGAGAGGGGGCTCACACACTTTTCATGATTTCATGCGTCAAGAAGAAGAATGGGTCAATAGGGCATACATACGGGAACATCAATGAGGTGTTCTATCAGTTTTATTCCACCCTCTTCCTGCCGAAGGGCACTGCCGCCATTTTCGAGATTGAGAAGTATCTGGGTAGGATCCTGACAACTTTATTATCCAGAGGGGCCACTGGAGGTCCCAATTACAACTGAGAAGATAAAAATAGCGATTATGGATCTCCCTAACGGGAAAGCGCCGGGATCTGATGGGTTTTGTGGGGAATTCTATTAGGAATTCCAAGAGGAGCTAGCCCCATATGTTACTGGTTGGGGAAGAGGCTCTCTTGAAAGTGATCTTGCATGAAACACTGTACAGAGCAATCAGAATTCTGCTCCTGAAACCAGCTAAGGTGGAGGATGGGTGCATATAATTCAGGTCTTTGTCACTTATAAACATTGACGCTAAGATCTTTGCTATGGTTCTTGTGACCCAGCTGGCCCCTTCAATGGCCCACATGGTGTACTCGGATCAATCCGGCTTTATTCCAGGTTGTTCTACAGCATCTAATAAAAGGTGTTTTTATAATGTGCTTGGTCAGCTCCCCTCTGACTCTCAGGAAGTGGCGTTCTCCCTGAATATGCAGAAGGCTTCAATACGGTTTTCCGGCCCTTTTTATTCCAAGTGCTATCCAATTGGGACGTGGTCCCAAAGATTACTTTCCTCATGTTTGCTCTTGTGCATACAAATGAATGCTGTCCCTCATTCTGCGGCTAGAAGGTGGAACAAGACAGGGTGTCACCTTTCACCCCTGTTGTTCGCCTTGATAATTGAACCATTGGCGGACCTCATCCGTGATAAGCTTAGTGGGGCAGTCATAAGATAGGCAGGGAAATCCAAAATTAGATAATTATATACCGATGACATTCTGTTGTAAATCAGGAACCCTGAGGTTAACTAGGCACTGGTAGTGGGGGCGGTGCAGGATTTTGCAGAGACTCTGGCCTCCACCTTAACGATAACAAGTCTGAGATTTTTCCATTGTCGGATGGCACGAGAAGGCTGGCAGACTAGTCGGGCCTCACGTGGGCTGTGCAGGATTTTCGGTACTTGGTGGTCCGGGTAGCACAGTTGGCCCCCTTGACGTTTGAGCTAAATTATGGGGCCTGAAGGCCAAACTACTGCAATGGGGACAGATTCCGCCATCATATTCAGCCGCTCAAACATCACCCTCTCCAACGCAGGCTCTTTGTGACTTTTTGGCTGCCTTCTTCACTCAGAAAATTATTGACATTCAGAATAAGATCTCCCTCTCCGGTCTAAAGACTGGTAGCTGCTCAGTGGATAGTGCCAGCTTTGTTACTGATCATTCTTGGCCAAGTGTTCCTTTTTTACTCCTGTGAAGATAGTTGAGACCACTAATAGATTGAAATCCGCATCACCTACAGATGCCATTTCCGTCGATATTCTTAAAATCATAATGCTGGATATTGCCTCTGTAGTTACTCGGGCAGTAAATCATCCTTGTTCAACAGGGCTGATTCCACCCACCACCTTGCGGCCAAAGGTTCAGATTGTGTTGGTAATACCACTCCTAAAAAAGCCCTTGTTGGATCCGTTAGTTCCTGCTAACTTCCAGCCCATATCTCTGTTGCCGATTCTTATGAAACTCCATGAGTCCATGATTACTCCTTTGGTGTAACGCTCACCTGATTCTCGCAGAGGCGCCGGTCTTGACTGGGCGACTACCGTATCTTCAAAGGTGATGTGCAGCACCCGGTTGGCTCTTTGGGCTGGACCTCTGTGCCCTGTATGCCTGACATGCAGAGAGGATGTCTGCAGATAGAAAATACGGGGTTAATGAACTGGGGTTATTGGGGTGTCCCTATCTCTTTCCTCTTCTCCTCTCCTGTAGACCCCCACAGGTTAACGCTCTCACCTTAGGTAAGTGAATGCCGAGCTCTCCATCTGCCTCGGGGCAGGGTGCTGTAACCAGTTCCTTCACTGGATAGGTAGCGCAGGCCTCTTGACTTCAGAGGACTGCTGTCCGTCGTTTACTGCACGAACGGTAAGTTTCGAGTAACTCAAATGTCTTTAAAGTCTTTAATAATGATGTCTCTTGTTTTGCAGGGTTCCGGCGATGGCGGATGACGGGCTGAAGTGAGTTGAAGATGGAGCCCGTGTGATGAATAGAAGCGCCTGGAAGCACGTAAGTAAGCGCTTGTTGCCAGCTTCACGATGCGCTCTAACTGTCTTTTATTTTGCAGGTACAAGTTCGGAGCGGCTGCAGGGTGCCGGGATACCCACTGGGTTAGATGTGGAAAGGCACGTGAGTATTAAAGTTCCCCAATGTCTTTAAACGCACCTTGTTTTGTCTTTCAGATGCTGGATGCAGCGCCGACGGCCTCCGGAGCGTGCAAAGAGTTGGTAAGCTTTTGTCTTTCAGATGCCGGAATGCAGTGTGAAGACCTCTGGAGCGCACGAAGAGTAGGTAAGCCTTGGCCTTTCAGATGCCGGAATGGTAACCTGTTCTTTCTTGTCTTTATAGGAGTTGCTGAAGACTGGATTCAGGATGGTAAGCCTTTTTCCTTAGGCCCAGGACCGGATGCAGAAGACACGATGAGCGTTCTGCTGCAGAGGGTGCAGAATAACGCAAAGCAAGATTCATCCACCGGGTGTGGTTTAAATAGCCTCCTGTAGTGCTTAGGTGTCTTCTTCCACAGCCACGCCTAAGTAAGAAAAGAGTTCCTGGTAAGAAAAGAGTTCCTGCCTTCCAGAAGAGTTCCAGTGTTCTGAATCTAGGGAGTGGCTCCAGCCCCACCCAACAGGAAAAGTAGTTCCAAACAGAAGAGGATCAGAGACTCAACTGGCAGGCAAGTAAGCAGCATGGTCTGCTGCAGGTAAGTCCACCCAAGCATTATGAGCCCGGCGCTTCCAGCGCTGGGACTGGGCATATTTATGAGCCTGGTGCCACTGGCGCCAGGACTGGGTCCAAAAGGTCCCAATTGGGACTGGTTGGCACTCGGAACCTGGGTTATGGATCTGCTTCCAAGGGAGTTGGGAAAACCCTGACCTTTTGGAAGCAGAGACCATGACATTTGGTTAGTAAATTCTTTGTAGAAATCTCCTTTGCTGATCCTTATCAGTCGGGCTTCCGGCCAGGACGCGGCACAGAGTGTTTTGGTATCCGTGGTTGACGACCTTGCTCGCCTTTCTGTTCAGGGTGGTGTTGGTGCACTGATTCTTTGAGATCTGTCAGCTGCATTTGACACCATTGACCACACCACCCTCCTCAGTCGATTGGCAGGTATGTCTGGGACGGTCCTGGCCTTGTTTTAGTCATTCCTGACAGATCGTACCAGGTCCCTCTCTTGGCCGCCATACCATTCTTTTCCAGCCCCATTGAAATGTGGAGTGTCTCAGGGCTCTGCCTTATTTCTGATTTCATTCAATATCTACATTCAGCCATTGGTCAAACTTATCCACTCCCACGGCCTCAACTGCTACTCCTACTCTCATGTCATTGCCAGGCCCTCTTCTCCACAGCAGCAGCCGAGGTAGGGCAGGAGCCCTCCTCTCTGCAACAGCCGGCTCCAGGAGGAGCGCGGCTTCATCTGCCTACAACTTGCATATCAGCCGCGGCACCTCTGCCCAGGATAAGACCTGCTGTGTTGCGAGTTACCAACGTGGGCATTATCTTCATTGTGGGCGCTTTCCGTGATATTTGCACAATTCCTATCATCCAAACCATGCTACCTTCTTGAGGTTCCGCCGCCCGCAAAATGGCGGCCTGAAAGTTTGTCATTGGTTGCTAGGCAACCCCTCCTTGCACGATTGGCAGCTACAGGCTACTTTCCAGGATCCCTGAAACCGGAAGGTGCGAGCCGGCCTCGGTTTCGAAGGCCCGTGTCCAAGGCCCAGCACCTGTCCTTGCCTGTCACGGCCTGTCAGGCATTAGGGCCAGAAACGCTGCCCGTTCAACACTAGCATCACGACGCATAAGAAACTGCGCCATGCGGACCTACTATAGCCACCGGAGGTACACCCATCTATAGCACCCATCTATAGCACGCACTGCCTCCCTAACTGGTGACCTGCTGCCTTTCTGCTGCCTTTCACAACAGCGACTATATTACCAAGTGCTACTGCCACCTAACTATCATCACCACAGTGATACGATCAGCGCTGTAGCGATAGTCAGCACAGCCTCTGTAGTCTCATAATTGTACTAAACAGATGCCATATTGCCTGCTTGTATGCAACACACTCTTTGATGTATTCAGCTTATTATTTTTGTCATGCTGTGTGCCACTACTGCCTCTACTCTTTGATTGATTGCACTTCGTAAACTATCTTGCATCTGTACCGCTCGCTGATTCTACTGCTCCTCCCATTGTTACTGCCTTTACGCACTGAGTGCCACTCATATCTAATGTTTATTTGTACCAGTTCTCCAAAGCTTGTCACTTCAGCACAAGTAAATATCACGCTTAGTACACTTCGTCTGCACTATCCTTTTGTTCGCTTCCACCTACATAACCTGTGATTGTCATCCAATAGGTCTCTTATTGTCGTTAGTCCAGCTACGACCATTGGTTAACTCTCCACTATACTGCCACATAATCACACTTATTCCTCATTGCCCCGCCTCGAGTTCAAACTACACTCCACATGGCCTATACTATCACTAGTCTGAACTTTCGAGTAATTACGTGGACATATGCACAACGTAATGTATGCTTTAGAAGACAACAGACAGTCTGATCTGCCCATGCCACTCTTAGCGCTTCAGCCCTTCCCAGCTAACTGCTGTCAATAATTTGCATGATCACTACTACTATATACGTCGTCGTAACCCTATCTAGTGTCATATTGTTGTACTTCACATGGTCACTACTACTATATATGTCATTTTAACCTAACCTAGTGTCATATTGCAAAACTGTTTGTCACTTTCTATGTGCTGACACAAATTCTCACGATGCAGCTGCCTCACTCTCAGTCCGCTTACCAGGCCTCCTCGCACCCCTTCTCCCTTAAACTTTGTCACTGCTTGAGAACCCCGTACATAGACCCTGCTATTAGCCTCCAGCTCCTGTCTCACTATGTACTCTATCTCCCTGCCTAATTGCATACTCTTCACGCACCTCACCACATCTCATTTACTAGGTTCTCCGTAAACCTTCACACGCACCTCAGGCCCCCCTGCATGCTGAAAACACAGCATAACATTGCATGCCTCTCTTACACCTCCCGATCTAACACACCACCCCAACTGAGCCTCTACTCATCTTCCCCAGGCACATACGCCTCGTGCACTCACAACATCAACACCTCCGACATTGTCTTGCATCAACCCATATCTGAACGACCCAGCATTATGGTTGGAACACTTTGCTACCAAACCTACTCGTAACCAACCTTGTGCTCTCCATCATAGGAACCTCAGCTTGGGTTCTAGATTTCGTTATATAAAACTCAACGTCCTTACCATCCCACCAACTCCAACTCACACGCTCTCCCTGGTAACCCTACTACAAATCCGGATTGCCTAGGCATCATTACCCTCAATCCTATTGACGCCTTGAATCCAAACAGTGATTTCACCACTAAAGATACCTTGATTAAAGGAGCCCTTGTTAATGCTAGCTCACTTCTCAGCCCTCGATCTATAGCTGATTACATTGTAACACAGGACCTTAATTTCCTAGCCATCACAGAAACCTCACTTTCCTTGGCCATACCTCATGACTACTCCATCATCAAATGTGACAGGAACACTAAACAATCCAAAAGCGGTGGTGTTGCCTTCATCTTCAAAAGCTCCCTTGAACTCAGACTTGTCTCCAATCAGCAGCTTCTCTCGGCCGAGCTACTAACAGTCAAATTGCTGCTATCACCTAATCAAACTGCTACCATGCATCTCATCTATCGGCCGTCAGGTCCTATCTCCAACTTCACGGACGATATCACATCCCTCCTTGTAGCAAACACCAAGACTAACTCACAAATTATGATACTCTGGGACCTTAATCTTGGCTTCCAAGACGCCAATGACCTCAAAGCTCTTGACCTCGCCAGCACACTAACTGACTTGGGATTTCCTCATCACATCCAGGAACCCACTCACATTAAAGGCAGAACCCTTGATTGGCTTGCTGACCTGAATTGTAGCATCAACATTGTGTCTAACACACATTGTGTCTGGTCAGATCACCACAAGATAACCTTTAACATTAAATCCAACAACCACTACTACCCCAAACAAAACATTGCACCCTCTATCAATACTAAAACAAGAAGGACATTACAAGAGAGAAACTACTCCCCCTTATCCTTCCCATTCTTAATTCTTCGGTATCATGCACCGACCCCACAGCCTTAGTAGATACCTTTAACCAAACCATCCTAAAATCACTAAACATTATAGCCCCAATGAAACAACGGAAATCTAAACCCTGTGCTCATCTCAATTCGTGGTTCACACCACACGTGCGAGAACTACGCAAAACTAAAAGAAATGCAGAGGCATGCTGGAAAAGTCTTCCCTCTGAGGCTAATAAAATCACTCTCATCACAGCCTCCTCTAATTACAAATAGGCAATACTCTGAGCTAAAAAAGACACCTACAATAAGCGCATCTTGCAGGCTGAATCCAATACCAAAGAGCTATTCAAGATACTTAAAGAACTTGAATCTCCCATAGCCCCTCAGTCAATAGCGACCCCACCTGGTGTACGAACATCCAAAGAGCACTACTTCTACCTTACAAACTAAAATCAATGATAAAAAAATGCAGCCTACTCAAGGACTCGCAACAGAACACCCCCACCAACATTACACCTCCGCGTGCACATTCCTTTAACCTTTCAGCTTCTCATCTCTGTTCATCACGGAAGTGGAAAATATCATCAAAAAACTAGAACCATCTAATTGCCAGGGCAACGCCTGCCCAGCCCCTGTTATCATCGAGGCTGCCCATGACTTAGCCCCTTTTATCACTTCCTTTATAAATGCCTCGTTCAAATCAGGCATTGTCCCTGATAATCTTAAGGATAGGTCTCTAAATCCAAGCAACCCGTCCAACCACAGGCCCATCACCACAGTGCCCTATCTACTAAAAATTTAGGATTGTGCTGCTTATTTACAAATCCAGGATTATCTAGACTCTAATAAACTCCTTGGACTTAAGACAACTTGGTTTACGGCCTCAGCACAGAACTGAAACGGCCCTCATCGACTTAAAGACACAAATTGAAGACTTAAAAGACAATGACAAGTTGGCCCTTTTACTCCTGCTTGACCTTTCGGCAGCTTTCGATATGGTTAACCATCAAATCCTCTGCCACCATCTTAAAGTTGCTGCCCACATCTCTGACGTAGCTACCTCCTGGATTAGATCCTTTCTGGTTAACAGAACCATGAGGGTTTTCTCTTCTTCTGCCGCAGCCGAACCGTCGCCTGTCCCGTGTGGGGTCCCGCAAGGGTCCTGTGTCTCACCTACATTGTATAACGTGTTCACAAAACCACTATTTGATATTCTTGATTATTTGGGTGTCATCTATATCAGTTACGCGGATGACACCCAAATACTCATCCCTATCACTTGTGACCACGTGACAGACTCCAAAGCCTTGAATGATGTTTATCTAGTCATTCAGGCCTGGATGGCACAACATGGGCTCTGTCTTAATGATGAAAAGACAGAGCTACTTATCCTAGGCTCCCACTTTAGACTCAGTAGACTAGACCCTGCCTTCAAATCATTTGTTATTGATGGCAATACTGTCAAGGTATCCAATGACACAAAACCTTTAGGCAGATACCTCGATTCCACCTTGTCCCTCACAAGACAAACAATGCCGTGGTTTCTGCTTCAGCCCATGCATGTAAACTTATCACAGCATGCAACCCTTCCTCACCGCGGCTAACTGCATCATCCTCGCCAGAACTCTTATTCTGTCTAAAATTGATTACTGTAATGCCTTGTACTTAGGGACGAGTCAAAGGAACCATAACAAGTTACAGGTAACCCAGAATAACACCATCAGGGCGGCTCTCAATATTCCCAGAAAACAACACATTTCTGACACCAGTCGTAGCCTTCACTGGCTCCCTGTTGCACAAAGAATACCCCTCAAGATCCTTACACTTACACATAAGTGTCAGTCTAACCAAGCCCCTGAATACCTGGCCAACCGCTTTACATAACACACTTCCACCCGCTCTCTTATATCACCCCAATCCCACTCCCTGGCCCTGCCCAGATTCAAGTTGCACAAAGCAGGTGGGTCTGGCTTGCTAGTCCTAGGTGCCAAATTATGGAACTCACTTCCCAACCTACTTAGATCTGCACCGTCTTATCACTCCTTCAAGAGAAAAACCAAAACTTGACTCTTTGAGCAGGATAAAGTGTGTACAATAACTAACATTGTTAGCTAGCTACTGGACGGCTAGTCATTCGGAACGACTGACTCTTCGCTTAATCTGCATTTCACTGTGCAATTCCTTGGCATATCTCACAGCAAATATACTGCTTAATCCATTGTAAATTTTGTATAGGTTGTAATCATACTGCATTACTCATTGTAAATTCATTGCTGCTATTCTTATGTTCAGGTCACCCTGCATGAACATATACATTACGTTAAGTTTATTTTAGTATGTAATTAACCCTATTTTGACCGGCTTACCTGTAAATTGTAACTGTAAGAAATGCGCTCAGATGCGCCCAGGGCTAGGCACACAATACAAATAAAAATAAACTCAATACAAATGATACCCAGATCATTGTTTGCCTAGATCTTCCGAACAATGATACTGCTACTCAGTTGAAGAGTTACCTTGAGGCTGTGGGATGTTGAATAAGTGATAATTGGCTCCGGCTGAATGGTGACAAAACGGAGGCGATGGTGGTTGGTCTTCCTCCTGCAACCTTACTTTGGACTCCTGAGTATTGCCCCCTGTCGATCAGTCTTTTCCGTTCTCCAGTCCCACTTGTGAAGGACTTTGGGGTGAAGCTTTGTTCTTCGTTCTCATCTGCTGCTCAGATTAATGCAGTTTGTCAATCTGGACACTTCCACCTAAAGATACTCCGAAATGTTCTTCGATTTTTGAATTTCATACGCGCTTCAAACAGACTCAACTGTGTTCAGACGGAGATGGCAACTATCAAATAGAGATTAACAGTATATAAACACTATGTGCAATCAGTAATTGGGGCTACTTATCTAAACAAAAAAGTTTTGTCCACAAGGCTTTCCCAGGCCTGGGTCCAAAATACCTTCAACTCTCCCTCTGGAAATACCTTCCCTCTCGAGTTCTTCGCTCCTCCGCCTCCACCCCCCTCAGGGCCAGTCGTTTCTCAAAGAAATGTGCTGGGGGTAGATCTCTGTTTTAGGCTGGGGCCTCCCTCTGGAACAGCCTCCCTGCCACTCTGAAACTTGAGGAAAACCTACTCTGGTTCCGGAAGCACCTCAAGACCTTCCTCTTTGCTTCTGCCGTCTCTCCTCCTCCCCCCTGCTGATCTGCTCTGCTTAGTCATCATGCAACTGGTTAACCTCTGATTACGGCCTAAGGTCCTTCCAACCCTGCCACGCACCCACACTGCCTCTTTGCAACCCTTGCACTTTGGGTCTGTATTTGTAACCCTACAGTCCCCTCTTTTCCCTGCACTTATCAGCCACCCCCGGTCTGTGCCTTAAACATAGCACTTGCAACTTCCTGGCTGCACTACCATTTGTTGTTTTTCATTCCTATGCACAGCACTTTGCACTCCCCTCCTACCCCTTTGCACTTCCACCCTTCCCTCTCCCCTGCAATTGCACGTTCGCGATGTCACTGGGCCTAGTACGATCGTTGTTTTTGTTCTCCCTTGTTCCCCTCCCTTGCCTCGTTGCGCTCTGAAACACATGTGTATGAGCGCGATACAAATCGATATCTTTTTAGACTTCTAAAATCCCGTCTGTGAAAACAAGTAAGTTATTTGATCCCAAGACATAAAACGAGTAACAATACAGTAGTTTTGTGCACTGCAGAAGTAAGACATTAGTCAGATGAAACAGCTCTTGCAAACTCTTTAAAATACCACTAGACCTGCAGGTCAAATGTCTTAGTTTACCTACTCGACCTAAGAGAAATGCATTCAACCCATGGTAACGGTTGACAACAAATTTAAATGCCTTTTTTGTGCAAAATGTTGCATGTCACCACAAGCCCAGTTTGTTTGACGCACTGCTGCCACCCAGAGGCCAGCCATGCACAGTGAAACATATTTGACATTTACTGCAAACAAAGTAAATGTTCAAAACCCCCTGAAAATTGTACTTGCCCTTTGTAAAATCTGCTCCACTATGCAAGTGGGTGAAAAGACTGCTAGCCCTGGATGAGTGCCTGTACAATGTAAAAGATTAGTTGCATGAATGGACACAAATAAATAAATAGATATCATGAAAAGGCTCTGAAAACAGTTTGGCCAACTCTCTCCTGCAGGTGCAAATATATTTTACAATTGCAATCAAAGAGCAAAGCGAGCTCTGGAGGTTAACTACAGTGGTATGGTAGTGCAGTAGATCTATAGATGTACTGACTGGGTGAACTATTTATCACTACTTTGCATAAACATCTAGTTAGCTTTGTGTATTCGTTATGTAAGAGGAAATAAAGTAAGAGACTAAGCAGGACGGATGTCATAGCAGGCAGAGAACTGGGCAAACTAGGTGGAATATTTTAGTTTGCGGCCATCTCACTTTCAGGATAGTTGCTATAAAGCAAAGGAGTGATAAAGATAGAATCTCAAGGAGTTTGGGATCAGCTCAATGGTTGAGCACCAGTTGGACAGGTGAATGCAACCAGCAGGTTACAGCACTAGTTTTGCCATCAATAGCATTTGGCCTGTGTGATCATGTACATTTTCAAAAGTGTTCACTAGTCAATACGATGCATCTTCCCCAACAAAATGAAATATTGTTGACACTATGAGATTTAGATACACTAACCTAATCTTTACTGTAAAGCATGCCGACAATGCAGCATTTACTGTAGCAATGCTTTAATTATATAACAACTTACATTTTTAGGAATGGAATTGCATGACTGTGTTTTACAAATAAATAAGTTTAACAAATACTGGTCTTTTCCAGACAGGATATAGTTAGCTTAATACAAATATCATCCCAATTACTTCTGGTTTGCATTTATTTGAAAACGAAAAAAATGGTCTTGCCCAGCACTCCCACACAGACCTTTGGCACCTTAAGAGTGGAGGAGAGGATTACTGCTGCATTATCTCTCCATTAGACTATTTGAAGTTGCAGTGAACAAAGAAAAGATGGTGGAGAGATCCCTGAAGGCAAGAGGAATGCAGGGCTTGCTGTGATTTCATTAAAGAGGGTAACTTAAATAGCTGGCTTTGCTACACAAGTGCCAATTTAATAAGCAAACCTACAGAATTGCACAGGAAATTGCTATGCAACACTGCTTATGTTATGCGTTGCTGGTAGTTTAAGCATGTTGGTCTCCTATTTCCTTTTGTGTAATTAGTGATTCACATTGTTTTGTTCTTTGCTTTACTCATTTGGTATGTTTTCTTCAGTACCTATCCTACGAATGAAGAGAAAGGTGATCCCAATGAAACAGTTGGTTTAAAGGAAGTAAATCACGCGCCAAAGGTCTAAGGTACATTATCAATATGTCAAACTAAAGGGTATTTCTTTCATCCTTTACTAAACACTCAATCTTCAAGTGTCTGTCGATTATTCTCCTCTTTCTGCGCTCAGTGCTGATGACTTTCTTCCTTGGAAAATGTGTGGCTCTCTTGTTTAATACTTCTAGCAGTCTCTGTCTGTCGAACCTTTATGGCAGCTATTCCTTTCACCTCTTATGTTAAATTTCGGATTCTGAAATCTGACACTTAATTTCCTGTTATTACACTATATCTTTACTAATGGACACTTTGCTGTCCTCTCACATTCCGTTTACTATCCCTTATTTGTGTGATACTCTTTATCTCCTGTTTAGTTCATCTTTTCATTCT
Source organism: Ambystoma mexicanum (assembly GCF_040938575.1). Classification (NCBI taxonomy): domain Eukaryota; kingdom Metazoa; phylum Chordata; class Amphibia; order Caudata; family Ambystomatidae; genus Ambystoma; species Ambystoma mexicanum. The sequence goes on from NC_090938.1 coordinate 60,090,903, forward strand.
GACACTTTTCCTCTTAACACCTTTAGAAGTAGCCTTTACAGTCATCATCCATGCTTCTGTTCTGTTTTCACACAATGTATTTGCTGTTCCTTTGCTTTAAATCTCTAGAAAGAGTAAAAACTTCTCAACTAACGTATTAATTCTATCCTATGTTTCCCGACTTTGTAAAATCATAAGTCAGGACTGCGTTTGGTTCATTGCTCTGAAACTGCTTTTCTTTTGGGTATTTAGATCAGGTTGCATGCTAAACTCTTCATGTTGGTTCATGTAGGTCTAGAAGTCAGTTTTGATCTGTGATGCATTTTCTGTCTGCGTCCTTCTGTGCCGTTGGTTAGGAAACACTTTTTGTGTGTTGCATACTGTCTCTCTCTGCAGATTTTCTATATCTGGAATGGTTCTTTATTTTCCCTAAAGGCCCCTTCCTGGAATTTCTCAGGGCCCTGTCCTTGGGCCAGTTTTCCCCTTTCTTGCTGTAATATTACTTCCCCTTTTTCTTACCATTCCCCATCTTTCATCTCTTATTTTCACACATCACTCTTCACATAATATTCTCTCTGTAGACTTAAGTGTCTTCCTTTGCCTCTTCGCAATGCTTTCTATTCAGGCTCTATGACCTAAGCTTTGACATTTTCTTCCTGTATCTTCATGAATTTCTGTTACTCTCATCCGAATTAAAACTCTTTTTGAACCAGAACTACTTGCTTTTATATTTCCTCTTTCTTTTACCCACTTAAACACTTTATCTCCAGTGAAAATGTTTAATGATTATTTAGCAAATCAGTTATCTATACTTGTTTTGTAAACATATTTAAATCGTTTTAGACGAAAGAACTCTGCATGAAATAGATTGATTAAAAAAAAATAGAGTAAACCTAGGTTGGTGGGGGTATGCCACCATATTGTCCATTCATTACGTAGGAGCCTCATCCTGAACTTGAATGCCTAAACTAATGTGAGGTTGCCAGTTGAGACACATCCCATAAAGGATTTCACTCTTGGCATGTATCCAAACTGTCATGGTTTAAGCCTTGAAAAGGTTGGAAAGCCTGTTCAGTTGTCGCAGCAGGTTGCCCATTATCAACACTGGTAAGTAAAGTTAATTTCCTATTATTCCTGACATTGCTGTGTACTTAGGTAGGCTTTACCAGCAGTTCCACTGTACCTTAATGAATCTCAATTTAAAAGTGGAACCGGTAGAAGTATGTTCAGAAGCTAGTATATGTAGTCGTCAAGGCTATCCCAATCTATCTGAAGTACTGCAAATGAAAAACCTCAATTGGTCTTGACCATATTCCCCGAGAGAGGCTAAATAAAAATGGTGAAAACAAGAGCATGTAAAATACTGTAATGCAATAGAAAAAAATAAGTCAAGCTTCAAGGAAATGCTAATAATTGCACATATGGAAGACATGTAAATATGATGTACACATCTGACAACGGAGGGAGAGCATGTTAGAAACAATGCACAATTAAATGTGAAGGCATGTACAAAACCTGTATTTGTTATTGTTACTAGCTTCCGCTGGGCAGTCTGCATCGCTGGTCTCCCAAATTTCTATTCCATAGTTGATTGTCCTCCTGTCGGGATCTTGCTGGACACAAGAGCGGATGTCCGCCTTCGTGCTCTTTTATGCTCTGCTCTTGGCTCCAATCTCTCGTCTCTTGACTCCCCTTTCCCCTGTTATGCTCCCATTATATGAGGGGGGGTCTTTTGGCGTTGTTGAGTCCCATCAATTTGATTGAATCAGCGTAAGGATGCAGATCGAATCAAGCTTTTAACTTAGCACCTTGTGACAAATCTGAGGATGCCATCCCTTCTACCCTAGGGGGTGACCTTTTCCATGGGGCCTGCGTGGTGCTTCCACAGTAAATTCGGTCCCCTGTGGGTGGTACACCGGGGGAGGGATTACATGGGAGAGGAAGCCCCTTATGAGATTAGGGACGACCCTTCCCAGAGAATGCAGTATAATCCTGCTTTATCTGAAACCCCGTCTTTACCGAAGACCAACCCTTCTTTCTTATCTTCAGATAGAGCCAACTTCCTTTGTTGTACAGTCAGTCAAACTATTGCTTGTAAATATAAAGATTACACAAGTACTGTGAAGAAGATGCCCAGGAGGATGCAGATCACCCCAGAGAACCGGAGTGAACGGTCTAATCTTCTGCAATATTTGATTGGTCCAGAACAGCCCAACAGGAAAGTGCAGGAGATCAAATCCCTCTCGGCTGGGACACAGAGAGATAGCTCACCTTCCAATGAGGAGAGTCTAAAGCAGCTGCCAGCCGATGAGCAGCTGCAAGAACCGCACAGACCAGACCGGTAGAAAACGGGGAGAAACCGCGCACAGAAGACAGAGGTACACTGGTACTCCAGGAGCTGGTACTCCAGGAAGAAGCGTGGGTGCAAGTACCTGAATCAACCTTCCGGCCTCCCCCGAACCAGAGAGCTGTAACGCAGAGCAGAGCCCGTCCGAGAAGGGCGCCAAAGGCAGCCAAGCGACAAAAGCTAAACCAAGTCTCCAAGTGCTGCCGGAACCTTGCATGAGGGTACCGCTCCTCGGGTGGCACGAACCAAGAGAAAAGATACGTGGGCATACAAGGAAGGGCTGGAAGTCTGGGGGGAGAAGTGTAAAAAGCATTTGGGTTGGGGATGCTGAAAGCAGCGTGCAAGTCTGGGACGCGCACCCCAGTGAGAAACAGAGAACGAGAGGGTTTGGGACCTTGAAAGTAACTGAAGGAAGTGAACCAAGCCGTAGTGAACCCATATTACAATTCTGAGACCTGCACCCATATAAGAGACAAATTCTGAAAACCACAAAAGAATCTGGGACCCAGAATAGTATTAAGACATTTGAAAAATGCACACATAATTGGCAGGATTTTAAACCAAGTTGTGCTGTTGCCGCATTGCGAGTCTGGGACCCTCACCCATATTAAAGTGACACATGTACTTGGCAGAAGAGTAAACCAAGAACTGGTGTTAGTCTTGCGAGTCTGGGACCTGCACCCACATGAGGACCATGTAAGTGGGTCTGGGACCCTACGAGAAACGGAGACTGTCCAGAAGGAAGTATATGTTTATCAAGAGAATAAAGCAAGGTTTTGTGATTCAGCTTTGCGAGTCTGAGACCTGCACCAATATGAAGGCCTGAGAATAAGAGGGTCTGAAAACTTGGGTAGAAAGACTATCCTTTACTGAAAAGGAGAAGATAAACTCCTAATCCGATCTAGTTAGAAGCCAGGGGAAGGACCCACACCTTGGTCAGTGGAATATCGTTTAAGAAACAGAAAATGTGTTTGCCTTTGAACTCTTGGGACTTTGAGAACGTTGAAGTGGCAAGAACTGTCACCACTAGGTTATTTGGAGTTTTGGAGTCCCTACACGTTAGTCATTAGTTAATAGTGTTAGGGTCAGAAGTAGGTTTTTGGGACACGACAGTGACAGACTATTTTTCATTTGGACAGTCTGACAGTTTTCCTTAGTTTTCTTTGAGGCAGTGAAACCACTCATATTTTTAGGGTTAGAAAAGGCCTTTGTCCAACCCTTTATTTTTAGGAATAAAAGTTTATAACCAAAACAATGCCACGCTTGTGTCCGAGCCTTACTACTTCACCCTCACAGCTGCCATCTTCTGGGAATCTGCCCCTCCTTCCAGCTCTCTTAATGCAATCTGCAGTGCCAGATTTGCATTGCTAGTTGGCCCGGTGAACCGCAAGCAGCTCTTAACCCGCAGTCCTTGCTCTTCATCACGAGCTTATGAACCTTAGCCAGGAGAGGGCAAGATTAAGGCTGAGTCACAATCTGGTCCTCCCTCCCAGCAGTCTTTCTGTGCCAAGCTGCTAGCTGCGGTTCAATGTGTTGCGTTGTCAAGAGCTTGCGTGCTCAACAGTAAACCTTCAGCCCCATCATCCGTCAATCGACTGCCAGGCTATGTTGACAACCTACTTGGCTGAATTGGGGTGTTTCATAGTTTCTGTCCTCGTATTCAAGTGTGATTCTTGGATGATCTGTTCCGTGAATTTGGGGAAAGGTTAACACTGGACATAGGAGTAAGTAAGTATTGTTACTCGCAGTTGTGATTCCTCTGCTCCTAGACCTGTTCCCTTGCTCCCCTATGCCCATATACCTCTGAAGACCTCCAACTCCTTCAGGCAGAAGTGGACACTGTTCTAAAGAAAGAGGAGGGGGGCTATTGAGGAGGTACCATGTCAAGAGAGGAACACAGGAATGTACTCCGTCTATTTTCTCATTCCAAAATAAATCTAACCATGAGACCAGTTGGATCGAAAGCCAACGAAAAGTTTGTCAAACCTCAAAAGTTCAGAATAACCACCCGTAGGAGACCATACCACTATTTAAATGAGGGGATTGTATGAAGACTCCATACATGAAAGAATCATAACATACTTAACTATTTCTTTGTTCTCAGGGTATCGCCGACAAATAACATTTTCAATTCGAGGCCTTTTCTTTTGGAGTAGTATTAGCGCTTCCCATTTTCACAAATGTGTTACGTACGGTAGAAGCGCAACTGCGCCATCAGGGTGATACAAGTTTACTTTGCCCTTTCTATATGACTGGTTATAACAAGGAATATCGTCAAAAAATGTCCCCCAAACACATAAACAATCAACCACCTTAATCAATTAGCATTCGTCATAAATGCGCAAAAGTCAAGTCTATCCCCTAGCTTGTAAAATTATAGTGTCAGTTGTATTAAATCACCTATGGACGCTGCTATTTTTAGGGGGAAGGATGGTGGGACTTTTGGAGGAAAGAGGACTATGGACTTGGATCCTCCATCCTGTATGGGCGATTACCACAGATTGAAGCCCTGGGAGGAGTGTTGCCCTAAAGTTGAGGCGAAGAGATTTCGCAGCACAGCCGGGCCAAAGGCTGTGTCAGCCCGCGCACTGGCATCCAAACAGTAATGCTTTCAGAAGGCTGATGGGGTGGCCCATGTGGCCGCCCTGCTAATGGCTTTCCATGGTACGTGTCTCTGGTAAGCTGCTGTTGCCTTGGCCCTGACAGAGTTTGTGTGTATGTCTTTTGGAAACTCCTTACACTGCATTTTATAAGCTTCTTGAAAGGCCGAGACCATCCATCTAGCTATTGAAGCCTTAGAGGCCTGTCCACCCGGTTTCGACCCTCCAAAGGTGACGAACAGGGCGTCAGACTTTTCAAAATCCTTGGTCCTATCCAGGTAGAATTTCAATGCTCTTCTGACGTCAAGACAGTGGAGGACCTTTTCCGGCTTTGTTCGTGGGATTAGGAAAGAAGACGGGAGCACTAGCTCCTCGTTGAGGTGGAACTGATGAGACCACCTTTGGGAGAAAGGTACGATGAGTGCGCAGCACTAATTTGTCTCAATGAAATGCTGTGTACGGCTGTTTAGCCACTAGAGCCTGGATCTCGCTAATTCTGCGTGCTGAAGTGAGGCCCACTAGGAGCGGTGTCTTTTTTTCTCCTACATTTTTTTCTCCTACTTTTTTCTCTTAATGTTAAAATTTAATTTGTTAATTTTACTTACTGAAGTCAGTAGCAAAAGTCCAATTTACATGAGCATTCTTAAACCGTTTTTATTATTGAATGATGTTTGAATTTTATTCTGTAACTAATTGAATGTGCAAAAGTTTTGTATTAACTATATGCACCAAATAACATTTTTTTTAAATAAATTATATCTATGACAGCCATGGGCTGCAAAGGCTTATGCGCTAGGAGGCGCAGAGGACTATATTGAGGTCCCAGACTGGGTGTGGGCGCCATACAGGTGGGTAACTCCTTGTCAGCCCCAACTGATGTATTTTCACCACTGGGTTGGAAGTAGAGAACAAATTCCTGTCTGAGTTTCTGTAGGCGCAAATGGCTGCCAGATAGGTCTGACATGTATTCACCTGGACCCCTGACTTAGCTAGGTGCGCTGAGAATGACAACACCTGATCTAGAGTGCACGATAGGGGATTGCCTCGCTGGCCCAAAACCAGAATCTGGTCCATTTGCTTTTTTATTGCCTGTGCGTAACACTGCTTCTAGCGCCTTGGATGATTTTCAGATTGTCTGGCGACTCAGTTGCCTTAGCATGATCTGCTCAGGGACCAGGCTGCTAGGGCTAACCTCTCCAGGGAGAGGTGAACAACTGTTCACCCCTTCTGGATCAGGAGCAGTTCCATCCGGACAGGTAGGGGAACCGGAGGTTGATCCGACATTTGCAGGAGGTCCGAGTACCGAGGCCCAGCTGGCCACTGCAGTGCTATTATGATAAGTCGCAGTTGGTACGTCTCTCTGATTTTGCGAATTAACTTGTGAAGGAGAGGGGTCAGAGGAATGCGTAAGCCCACATTCCGTCCCACTGTATCTGCAGTGCGCCCCCTATTGAGTCTTGGCCCTGGCCCCCCAAGGATGCAAACTGCTGACATGTCCGGTTGTGCTCTGTCGCAAACGGATCTATGTGAGGGTGACCCCACCTGCTGAAGATGTCCAGAAGCATATTCTTATTCAGCTGCCACTTGTAATTGTCGGAGCCCAGCCTGCCGAGTCTGTCTGCCTCTAGGTTCGACACCCTGGGGAGATGGACTGCCGATATCCATTTGTTCCGTTTGATAGCTCATTCCCATATGTTGATTGCAAGCATGCATAGTGGGCTGGTGGGGGGGCTGGTGCCTCCCTGTTTGCTGAAGTAATGCATGCAATTGGAGTTGTCTGTCTGAATACAGACCGCACTATCCTTGATCATAGGAAGCAAAGTCCAGAGCGCTAACCAGATGGCTATCGGCTAGTTGATATGATTCTGCCGTTCCTTTTTTAACCAAAGACCATACACCATGCGGCTGCCCAGAGTGGCTTCACACCCCTGGAGGCAGGAGTCTGTTGTAATGGTATATTCTGGTTTGGGCTGCCTGAACGGTCTGCCTGCCATGAGGTTGGTTTCCTGCCTCCCCCAAGATCCTGGTGGAGGTTAGCTGCAGCCTCCTCATTTTGAGCCTGGTGTGAGGCAGCGCCAGGAGACACGCAGCCATTATCCCTAACAGGTGCTGATACCCCCATGCTGTGGTTACATTTCTTCTGAGGAATATCCTGTCGTTGCCGTGATTGCCGCTACTTTTTCCCTTCTGGGGAATATCCTCTGTCTCTGCGTGTCCCACAAGAGTCCTAGTCTTGGGAGGATAGCTCAGGGGCACAGTGCGCGCCTTGGAAGCAAGACGACACGAAGCAACACTGGTTCGATCCTCGGGTCGGCGCTTAGAAACCTCTGGTATTAAGCACTTTATAAATGATTTATCATATCTAAGAACACTAGGGTCTGTGTAGGCTGTAGGTGTGACTTCTGGAAGTTGATTTAGAAGCCCAGGTTGTACAGTGTGTTCATTATTTTGGAGGTGGTGCTCCTGACCTGCTCGGCAGCTGCTCTGACTAGCCAGTCGTTGAAGGTCTGGATAAAAGTGGTGGGCGTCTGCCCTGAGTAGAGCAGCCACCACATTCATGATCCTTGTGAAAACCCTTGGTGCAGAGTTGAGGCCAAAGGGTAATACTTTGTATTGAAAGTGCAATTCCATTATCTGAAATCTGACGAACGAACGAACGAACGAACGAACGATGAAGGTGCCAAATCTTTACATGTAAGTAAGCGTCCTTCAATACAGGGCGCACGCCCAGTCTCCCCCACACAGCGACTCCGCTATCAGAACTGGCGTAACCATTTTGAACTTCTGCAACGGTAGGTACATGTTTAAGAAGGATAGATCTGGGACCACTCGCAGGCCTGTCTGGTTCTTCTTTTGAATAGCGAAGATGCAGGAATAAAATCCCAACCCCTGTTGCAGGATTGGGACTTCCTCCACTGCCTCGCTCGTGATAAGTGAGCGTTTCTCTGGTAGGAGTTATGGTGTCCCGATCTGAAGGGGGTAAGGCGAAAGGGGGGGTGGGACAGAATGGGAAGATGGAAGCCTACCGATACCACCCATGGGTCCGCAAATAGAGTCCACCAGGACTGATTGTGGAGGGCTAACCTGCCTCCCACTGAGGTGCTGTGAATCTGATGCAACTCGTCATTGTTTCTTTGGCTTTGAGGCTGGGGCCTGGGAGGGGGACTGAAAGTACCCCTTATATGATGAATAATGCTGCTTCCGCCGTTGCTGACTGGGAGATGGGTCTGGTTGCCTGGTTCTGCTGTCCTGAAAACCTTGGAAGCCGCCAAACATTCGACCCCTGTCTGTTCGAGCCTTACCAAAACTCTTGGCCGCTGGCTTCGTAAGAATGGCCAGTGATTGGGCGGTCTGGGAGCTGCTTTTCTTTTTGTCCATCTCTTCATCTGTCTAGATAAAACAAAGGCACTATGTAAGACGGGTCAGTTATTTGTGTCTTTTGCAACATGGCGGGAGTGATGTCCCATCACTACACTTAGCATTGCACAATGGATTGTATGCGTTTCTAGATTGCTAGCAGAAAGACTACTACTATTCACGCCTAAAGTTAATTCTACAAGGGATATTCTGGCTACATTAGCTTTCATTGCACACATCCCTTACGATGCAATTTACAAAGCTGTCACAGGGAGCTCAGCACATACTTTCATAAAATCCCTATAATGCAGATATAGAAGCATGAGCAGATCTGCAGGTGGGCCATGCTATACTGAGACATTTGCCACTGTTTCTTTAGCTGTCTTGCCTCCATCTTCAGGTACCGCTCGATAGTCTGAAAATAATGTGAGACAAACAGATTCATAAGTCTCAGAAAGCATTCCTTTCATACCCAGCAATAGTATTTCTGTGCTTGCATCTGTTTCAAGTCAATTACTTTTACCCTCTCCCCTCCACCCCCAAGTGGGAGCAGTTGAAGTAGAGTGTGTGTGTGTGTGTGTGTGTGTGTGTGTGTGTGTGTGTGTGTGTGTGTGTGTGTGTGTGTGTGTGTGTGTGTGTGTGTGTGTGTGTGTGTGTGTGTGTGTGTAGGTGTGTGTGTGTGTGTGTAGGTGTGTGTGTGTGTGGGTGTAGGTGTGTGTAGGTGTGTGTAGGTGTAGGTGTGGGTGTGTGTGGGTTTAGCTAGGCCGACATCTAGTGGAAGCAGCGGAATATTACAGTTGTCGTTTTTGAAACTCGAAAGGGGACGTCGACAGGGTGTGCCAGTAATGCTATCCCTAGTGTGACGTCCACTGTACCCATGGTCCTGCACGTGTCGAGGTCCCTTAGATTGTTTTTTTCCACCATCTTTGACGGACGCTTAATCACAGAGTTCCTATTTCGGCTAACGCCATTGATTGAAAAATAATTAGAGTTAGTTACTCGTTCTATCCTTTAAATCGCCGACTTCGACAACATCTTCAACGGCGGTAGAAAGGACAAACGTCAGACAAAGGCCTTGATTTGACACACCCTTTTAGCCTTGGAAGGCTGCACCAGGCCTCGGCCCACACAGTAGGGAGAGGGGGGGAGGACATTTCTTAGGGCTCTAAGAGAATGCATATTCCCCTTTACACTCTTTACTTTCACCTTGCTCCCTTTCCATCTAATTATGGAAAAAAGCCCATTTAAATGTTGCCCGAGTTGCAATAAAACGTTCCCCTGGGTAGACAAGCACCGGGTGTACTACCTCTGTCTAGCACGCGACCACGATGAGGGCCATTTTCTAGCTTGTATACTCTTGAAGACGAAAACGCTCAAGGGCCGTAAGACCAATCATTGGGCCCACCAGGCCATGCAGGCCGAGGCCGCCCGGGACGTGGAGGGTGCATCCAGCAATGGCAGCATCGCCGTCTTTTCAGACGACGTAAGCGATGGGGAACCGATCATTTCCCACGTGCTAGCCCCGACCCCAGTAGACAGGCTGGCAGCGCTGTTACAGGGACGACGCCAGGTGGCAGAAACACACACAGTGCAACTCACACCAAGCACATACCCTGCGGCCGAAAGTCGAGGACACCTTTGTCCACACGTCATAGAGGGGTAGGTCCAGAAGCTCCCTGTCCTCTGGGCACTCTCTCGATCGCCACACGACAGGCCCTCAAAATCACACGAAAAACGCAACACAGACTATGTGCCTAATATAACGGCCGAAAGCCGAGCGTCGGGGGGCACAGCTTCGGATCGCTCTTCCGCCTAGATTCGACATCATACTCCAACGTCGAAATCGACAAAAAGCACCCGTTCCATGAAGATAGCCCAACTGGTCCAGAAACCTGTCCCAAAGACGCTGCTCCGAGAGAAAACGTCGAAAGAACATTCCTCTAAGAGCTATCAATCCTTTAAAACTCACCATTCCCATAAGGAGAGGGGTAGTTCACATCTCAAGGAAAAGGGTGTTGAATCCCAGGGGGAGGGTACCTTGGCAGGTGCTATGAGACACAAGCAACCTGCCCAGGAAATACCACAGACTCCCATCTCTATACCTACTCCATCTACTATACTGAGTTCCTCCCAATGGTCCTGTGAAGACATTGACAGGATAATGCGCAGAATGACTTTCATGGCAGATTTCTTTGAAAAGAATCCACAGGCAGTACACAGCCTACAGAATACACCAGCCACTAATGCTGCATCCACCTCTCAACCCCCAGCAAAGAGGCAACACCCAAACACCCTCTTAGTCAGTCCCCAGGCAGACCCTGCTCAATATGATCCCAATTCAGATATTGAACAGCAGGATACCTAAGGGGGGAGAGGGGAATCAATATTACGATGAGGAAGATGACAAGGACGTTTACGTCATAGCCTCTCCCGATTATCTTTATGCACCAGTGGAAGATTCACCTGTGGACAATCGGCCCCATTTTAATGATATGCTCTTAAAAGCAGCAGAGCATTTTCAGATCCAAGCCATGAGACACAGTTAGATAAAGATTTTGTGGCGGACATATTAGGGGATATAAAAACTGCCACCCATTTTATTCCCCTCCTCCAATCTATGCAAAGGAGAATACAGCCATCACTAGAAACGCCAAGCCAAATGCGGGCTATGAACCCACGCATTGAAAAGATGTTCCGCCCTGCTCCTACAGATCCGCTTTACATAAGGGGTCAACTTAAACCAGACTTGTTAGTAGTGACACTACCCGAAAGAAGGCAGGAACACCACTAGCATCACCCGAAGCACCCTAGATAAAGAAAGCAAGAAGCTTTACACTCTAGGGAGAAAAGTGATCACTTCTGCTGCCTATCAAACAGGGATTGCAAACAATACCACTTTATTGGCAAGCTACAACTGCCACAAGTGGGACGAAATTGCAACCTTAATGGCTTCAGCTCCAGAACCCCTGAAATCTCAACTGTCCGTCGCAGTGGCTGATGGCAAGGCAGTCTTAAAGAGCAATTTAGCTGCTGCAGAAAGCACAGGCAGGATCATTGCAGAAGGGACTATCATTAAACAACATGCATGGCTTCGCCAATCTGGTTTTAAACTTGAAATGCAGGCAACACTCCTCAACATGCCAATAGAATCCATTGTCCTATTCGGGAAAGCCGCTGAGGATGTATTAAAATCAGCCAAAGAAGAGTATTTTTTGTCGTTTTCGCAGACAAAATGTGCAACAGGGTTTCGGTTATGGCCAAAATCAGGTATTGTCCCAGGGAAATAATCAGGGACAAGCCTTGCAAGGTTTCCAAAGAGGCCAGCGTAGATCTCGTGGCCAGGGGAAGGTCTTCCACTTCCAGAGGTGGAGCAGCGCCTCCTAAACAGTGAACACCAGCTTCAGGTCCCCTCCCATGCCTCTCCAGTATGAGGGCGTATAACACACTTCACCCACGCATAGGAGGGAATCACCTCAGACAAGTGGGTGCTTTCTACTGTAGCGGGCGGTTATTGTGTGTAGTTACTTCAGCGACCCTGAAAACCCCGCCACGCCAAAAATCAACCACGAAGGAAGAACAATGCATCCTTCTAGAGGCTCAAGAACGCCATCGAAATCTTCCGGGAGTCAAGAACACCATTGCCGACTCCCTCAGCAGGGAGTTGCGCTCGAGTCACGAGTGGGACCTTCAGCAGGACCATGTGGACCGCATATTCATCAAGTGGGGCAGGCCTTAGATTGATCTGTTTGCGATGGCAGCGAACTCCAAATTCTAGAGATTTGCCAGCAGTTTCTCCGTTGCCTCTCCTGCTACGATTCATGAACACATTCGGACAATGCCGAAGCAGGATGATACTCATCACCCCGGCGTGGCCAAGGCTGATTTGGTACCCGGACCTTATCAATCGGTCTGTGTCGCCTCTGGCAAGCTGCCAGTGGTTCTGGATCATCTGGCCAGAGAAGGAGGCGCAATCCTTCTCCACAACCCAGGATCCCTGAACCTGAGGGCTTGGCTCCTGCAGCCCTAGAGGTTGGAGGATATGCGTTGCCTGCGGAATGTAGGGAGGTCCTTGCCAAGGCCAGGGCATCGTCAACTTTGAAGTGCTACAGTCACAAGTCGAAGCGTTTCGCTAGGTGGTGCCGGTCGCAGAAGATCATCCCTCTGAGGGTCACAGCCCCGCAGATCCTTCCATCCTTGCTATCCTTGGCGAAGGCCGGACTGGTGCATGCCTATGTCAAGGTAAATCTGGCGGCTATCTCCTGCTACACCAGGTCTCCAGGAAGATCTTCTATTTGGTATCACCGACTCATCAAGGAGTTCCTCAATGGACTTTTTTGATCTTGCCCGCCAATGAAGGCTCCTGCCCTGGCGTGGAAACTCAAAGTGGCGCAGATGAGGCTCATGGGGGCTCCCTTCGAAGCCTACACATCAGGCCCCACTCAAGTTCCTCTTGTGGAAAACCGATTTTCTTGTGGCCTTCACCTCTGCCAGGAGAGTGGGTGAGATCCAGGCCATATCCTGCAGGGTAGGGCTGCGGACGCACCCTCTTTCATGCCGAAGGTTCCGTCGGAATACCACCTCAACAAGCCTTTGGTGTTACCTGTGTTTTTCCCGAAGCCTTCGTCACTGGCTGAAAGCGCATTGCACTCGCTGGACGTTGTTCGTGCCCTGAAGTTCTACGTGACATGCACAGAGTTTGCGGAAGGATTCTCTGCTGTTCATGAAATTTGGTCCTGTGAACCATGGGAAGGCCTTGTCCAAGGCTTCTATCTCCAGGTAGCTCTCTGGCAGCATCATGCACTGTCATCGTTTGGCAAACCGATCGCTGCCCGGCTGTCCCGAGAGCCCACTCCACGAGATCGATCGCTGAGACAATGGCCTGTCTGCTGTGCCCCTGCTGGACATGTGCACGGCTGCTACGTGCAGGTCAACGCACACCTTCACGAGATACTACTGAGTCGACAGGGATTCCAGGGAGGAGTCCAGAGTTGGCTAGGCAGTGCTATGCAACCTGTTTGCTTGAGGTGAATCTGTTTCAGAGGAAAGAGTTGATTGCTTCGGTTGAGCTTTATCACCTCCCGTAGTTGTGTAATGTTGTACTGCTATATATATGTTATTCATGAGCATGTGAATCTATGCCAGACCCCATGCTGGAGAAGGAACAAGTTACTTACCTGTAACTATTGTTCTCCAGCATGGGTCTGGCATGGATTCACATGTGAACCCTCCCTCAGACACCGCTGCAGCTCTTCTTGATCATACTGCCACTTTATGTGCTTACCAGATCTGAGAATGATTGCCAGAGGAGGGGCTTAGGGAGAGGACTGTCACTGGATGGGGGCAGTATGACCCAGAGGCCAGTGAAATACCGTTTTTAAGTGAAAGTGAAACTGTTTGTTTTTTCTTTTACTGAGGATTCCCGGCCTGACGACTGGGAATATTCTTGATCATGTGAATCCATGCCAGACCCATACTGGAGAACAATAGTTACAGGTAAGTAAATTGTTCCTTCCACCATGTCCAAGGGATACTCCATAGAGTTCCCCAAAAGACCTCATTACCATCCACCAAAGCAACATAAAATGTTGCAAGAACACCAGCGAATTCTACAAGATGAGATTCAAACTCTTCTACTAAAAGGAGCAATAGAACTGGTCCCGATGCAAACAAGGGTATTTATTCAACATACTTCCTTGTTCAAATTAAGGATTTAACTGTGCGCCCTGTGTTAGAACTACGTCCTGCAAAGACATATGTCAAACTGCAAAAGTTTCAAATGACAACTCTTCAGGAAGTAATCCCGCTCTTAACACCGGGGGGTTACATGACAACATTGGATATGAAAGATGCATACCTAAATATTTCAATGTTGCCAGCGCACAGGAAATATCTAATGTTCAAAGTTGGAACGACTCATTTCCAGGTCAAGGTGCTTCCCTTTGACATATGCTCGGCGCCAATAGTATTCACCAAAGTCCTGCCGTGACAGCCTACCACCTACGCAGACAGTCTATTCCAGTGTACCCTTATCTCGACGACTGGGTAATTATAGGAGAGAAGCCTCAAAAATGTCAGCAAAACAACCAAGAGACAGTCAACCTACTCTTCATTCTAGGCTTCTCAATCAACAAGAAAAAATAAGTCGTGTTCCAAATCAGACAAACAGTTTCTAGGGGCTCAAATTCAAACAAAAGATGCTTTAGTCTTCCACTCCAAGAGGGTACAAAATATGTTATTCTAAATTTCACATTATGTAGCTGGTCGTCGGATAACTGTATGAAAAGCCATGCGCCTTCTAGGGATGATGGCTTCCTGTATTTACCTAGTGCCTCACACCTGGCTGCGCATGTGTCATATGCAAGAGTGCCTGGCGAAACAATGTTCACAAGCAACCGGTCAGTGGGACGATCTAGCGGTAATTTTGCACGCAGAACTTAGTTCCTTCTCTGCAGTGGTATACAAAGGAGAACCTTCTGCAAGGAAAATCATTCACCACCCCCGGAATAGAAGCCACTCTTACCACAGACGCATCACTGTCAAGGCAGGAAGCACATCTCCAATCAGACTTCTCGCGGCAGAAGGTCACAATTAATAACAAAGACGCACATCAACCTTCTAGAATTGTTAGCAGTGTACAAAGGGCTTCAAGCCTTTCAACATTTACTTCAGGGGAAAACAGTCCTAGTCCTAACAGACAGCACTACAGCTATGTTTTGCAGTGTCCAAAGCGCTTCAAGCCTTTCAACATTTACTTCAGGGGAAAACAGTCACAGTCCTAACAGACAGCACTACAGCTATGTTTTACATAAACAAGCAAAGGGGAACACATTCTCGTGCTCTGTCCAAAAAAGCACATAAGATATGGAATTGTGCATTAAAACGCGACATGTTCCTACTGTCCCAACCCGTTTAGTGGGTAACGCAACTGCCTAGCCGATGTGTTAAGCAGAGACTTGCAGCTTCCATCAGAACACGAATGGCAACTGCATAAAGACATTCTACACATCTTCACTGACTGGGGACAAATAGACATAGATCTATTTGCAAACCAGCACAACGCACAATGCCCAAACTATGCATCCAGGTACAGATCATCCGCAAGTTGCACCAGGAACAAGTAAGTCAAACTCATTCTAATAGCTCCAATGTGGGCACATCAACCCTAGTCCTCGCACATTCTCACAATGTTCCTTTCCTCACCAGTGAACCTCTGTACCCATAGAACATGCTGTCCCAACATCAGGGGACAGCATATTATCTGTGCTCGCAAACACTGAACTTGGCATCTTGGTTCCTGAAATCATAGAGTTTGGTAATTTAAACTTACCACAAAGATGTATGGACATCCTTAAAGAGGCATGCAAACCTAACACCAGACATTGCTGCTACAATAACTGGAAATGGTTTGTTTTCTGGTGCAAATCTCGAGACATGAACCCAATTGATTGATCTCCTTCACACATTGCTCTCTACTTACTTTACCCGTTAGATTCAGGTTTTGTCTTTAACTCTCTTGGAGTCCATTTAGCAGCACTCCCTGCATACACCACCTCTCAAACGAAAGTGTCTTAGTGATACGTGCTAGTAGCAAAGGCATTCATGCAGGGGGTTAAAAGATTACACCCACCTATTTCTAACCCAACACCCTGATGGGATTTAAATGTTGTACTTGCAAAGCTCATAGGTTCCCCATTTGAGCCGATGCACAAAATCAGTCGTAAACACCTCAGTTACAAGACTGCTTATCTCATTGTCATTACATCCATTAGAAGGGTCAGTGAACTACAAGCACTCTCAGTTCAAGATCCCTTTATTGTCATGCATAAAGACAAAGTAATGCTAAGAAATCACCTATGTTTTTTGCCGCAATGTATTTCGAAGTGCCATGTCAACTCGTCCATAGAACTTCCAGCTTTCTTCCAAACCCCTTCCAATTCAGCAGAAAGAAGCCTCCATACATTCGATGTTAGGGTGGCTGTAATGCATTACCTTAACAAGACAAAGCCAGTGAGCAAGACTGATCAATTCTTTGTGTCCATAGCTACTGGAAGAAAAGGGGATCCTGTCTCCCAAGTCAGCTATCTCAAAATGGATAGTCAAATGCATTCAAATTTGCTACTTTCTTTCAGGCCAAACTTTGCCTTTCAAGCCCAGAGCACACTCAACATGGGGCACAAGAGCTACTTTGGCTTTTATTGCAGGATCCACAAGCCTCAGAAGGCATACTTTACTTACTGTAATCATATTTCTGATGCTTGTATCTGCTTGGATTCACATGTGCCCACAACCTCCTCCCCTCTTGGAGTTGAAGGTACATAGACATCTTACACCTGCCGTACTCACGAATACACTTCATGCTCCCTCATGTCAGAAACAAAACAATCGACGCATGAAGGACCATGGGTACAACTGGCGTCACACTAGGGATAATATTACAAACACGCCCATTCATTGTCCCTTTTTGAACTTTGAAACAAGTCATGCAATACTCCAGACATATCTCTAGGTCGGTGGGTGGGGGCGGGGGGGGGGGGGGTGTGTGTGTGTGTGTGTGTGTGTGTTTCTCAATTTGCAAGCTATAGCCAAGCTGAAAAAGTCACGCACTACCTTAATTCTCCACTTGCACACAGCACACCATTTCTTACTAGCAAAGAGTCAATTATCACTTGCCAATGGCTAGTGCTGCGTTCACATTTTGAGGGGGGTATGTGTGTTCTTTCTATGTTTAAATCTTAAACATTGTGTCAGCAAGATTCCAACTTGCCGTCCCTCAGCAAAATTAATTAACTGAATTAAAGATTTTGCAAAAACGACCCATCTAGTTAAAGGGGACATGCTTAGCCAAAGGTTTTCCACTTTGCATGGCAATTAACCTCTCCAGTTCTGTCTCTTTTATAGTGCTTATGTAAAAAGCAGGACTATTTACATTTACAAAGAACTGCCACCTGGAAGGTTTCTGTTCACCTTTTGCCCTCCTGCTTTTTTTTGTAATCACTGTTACCCAGAAGCCTCACAAATACTCCTTTTCTCTTTCGTGCAACCTTTAAATTTCCTACCAAATGGCTGCTCAAACTCCCAGAAGTCTCAAGTTGGAACATGCGTGAAGGATCCTTAAACGTGGTATGACTTTAATTTAGATGCTATACCATCAATTCAGTACAGATGAGGGATATGAATTTGCATGGTGCTCCCTTATCTATGCTTAAGGCTTCTTACTGCTTAATTGCTAGCACTTTCTGTGGCTCAAGGTGCACCTTCATTTCTCTTTGCATGACCGTGCCAGCAGCATGCAGCAGTGGGGCCCGCTACGTATTGCACATGTGTATTGGAATGCTCTGAGCTGTAACATTTTCATGCAGATATATTTTTTTGGAAACTGGATCACAAAGGATTGCAGATATTCCCCCTGTCCTGGCAGTCCATGCCTTTTATTACATTGTGGCTTAGTCCCAACAATTAAGGAAATTTACCAACCTTTCCGGCATGCATGTTCTGATTCCAATCCCCAGACTTGTTTTCCTTTCGCCCACAAGGAGTTTTGTAGAATTCTCATATGGATTCTCGCTGGGGGCACCTGGAAGGTGCAAAATGCTATTGGCTTTTCCTAAGAAGGTCTTTGCTGTTCTCTCTGATCTTTTCAGATTCTTCTTGAAAATGTATTCATATTTAAGGTTTTTGTGAGGTGCTCAGGTGGCTGAGTAGCGCTTTCAAGTACTTATGATCACTGAGATTTGGATCTTGGCAATGGGTGACACCTGGATGAGGGCTTCAAGAAAACGCTAAAGAAGGCAAAAATATTGGACATTTGGACAAGAGGTGCAGAGGTCACTTAGCCACACCAAACTGTGTGTGAATTAAGCAGTCCCCAAATATTGCGTGGAGGGGTAACAGATGTTTGGGACTGTTGAACCAGGAAAAACCTGTGTTTCTCTGTAGTCATTTAAACCTAAGGAGAAGTTGTAATAACTCCTTACATTCCAACATCCACACTATCCTTCACATTATGCTCGAGGACCCCATATAACCCTAAATAAAATGTGACAATCATACGAGAAAGAGTCAAGCCGATGTTTGATCCATGTTGTTGTTGTTCTAGTACTCTAACGTTATCAACGGGAAGGAACTACCTAACGCTGCAATTAAATATATTTCCTAGAGGCACATTTATGTTTGCAGCACCCATCATGTGTCTCCCGTTGCCCTCCCATTGTACATGCTCTTTGGGGCTGTGGTGGACGGAAATCAATCTCACTGCCCGCCGCAAAGGAATTGGTCCACTCTGCGACACCACTCTGCGACACCACTCTGCGACACCACTCTGCGACACCACTCTGCACCACCACTCTGCACCACCCTGTCGTACACTCTGCAACTGCCTTTATGTTGGTCCACAAAACTCGTTTACTTGCCACATGCAGAGGAACCAACAGATGACCTAAGGACCAAATCAATTTTAAACAACATATATTATTCAGTGTAAAACACAGGGGCTGGGGCATGGATCTCGCCAAAGCAATGTGGTGGTCCTGTATAACAGTATAAGCTCTAAACGGAACCAATCAGATGAGAGAAACAAACCTTAATCAACAGTTGGATCTTAGTATTAAGTCCAAGTGTCCAATGCTATAATTATTAGTAGTCAATATGAGGTTGCCCGGAAATAATCGTACAATGTCACCCACAGCTCTTGTGGGATCACAGGATCTGGAACGCTTCCATAGACGTTTCTTCGGACGTTGTCCCTTGGTTCAGGTCACTTTACATCCAGATGATATTTGATTTTTTTCCCCATTTATCCTGCGTAGATTATCAGACTGAAGTCATTATTCTCTCGCCATCCCCTCCCCAGCCCCCACCCACCAAACACCCAAGGGCATTTTTACAAGGTTTGATGCATACTGCCTTCTTGGGATTTCCTAGAGCAGTCACTGGCACAGGTATCTCAAGAACCCACCACAGCTTGTTCCTGACTCGGTTTAAAATGAGACCTCCAGGTTCAGGCTATATGTATTCATTCCTGATTGCACCTCTCGTTGGACAACCTCATAATTAGCCTGCCAGGCTTGGGTTTTCAATGAGCCCTTCTGGCTCTGATTCACCACGTGCCATCTGGTTTATATTCCTTGATGGGTTTTTCAATTTCTTTCTCTCTGGTTCTTGCAGGGTCTCTTGTTTCAACTCCCTTATTCCATTCTCCAGCACCACCCTCTTCCTGATATTTCTCCCTTACTCCTCTTTGCACATTCCCTCGTGCAACTTTCTTTCTGTGGTCTTTCCTCCTCCCTTCTCCTCTTTTCTCCAGCATGGGGTCTGCCATGGATCCACATGCTCATGAATATTTCCCGTCGTCAGGTTGGGAATCATCAGTAAAGAAAAAATCAGTTTGTTTCGTTTCTGAACTGTCTTTCTACTAATAACCAATCACTGGTCTCTAGATCATACT
This sequence comes from Ambystoma mexicanum, assembly GCF_040938575.1. Classification (NCBI taxonomy): domain Eukaryota; kingdom Metazoa; phylum Chordata; class Amphibia; order Caudata; family Ambystomatidae; genus Ambystoma; species Ambystoma mexicanum. The sequence goes on from NC_090938.1 coordinate 60,110,629, forward strand.
GCCCCCAGCCAATGACTACCCTCTACCTAAGCCCCTCCTCTGGAAGCCATCTTCAGATTTTTACCGCACGTTCAAGTGTTGGGAGTCCTCGTGCTTAGCTCTCGAGCTTTTACTGCGTGTTGCATTTTTTCAAAGAGTTTACTATCAATTTCCGGTCAAATTTGAGCCTCAAGCTCCACCGATTCATTTTTCGATTAACAGGGACCCGTTTCGGAATTTTCTATGCCCCTCGATTTTTTTTTGATTTTTTTTTTTTTTTGTCGATTCTCACTTCTTGGAGGATTCCAGAAGATCTTTGAGGCCTACCCTGCGTGCACATGGCCCAGGACAAAGGAGACTCGATGCCCGTTGGATCCAAGCTGTTCAGGAAATGCCCAGGATGTGGACTACAGAACGTCTTCAAGGAGGATGAGCACTCTTGGTGTCTCTACTGCCTGCACTCCGACAAGTCGCGCATGGAGGAGGACTGTGCGTTCTGCAAGAACATGTCCAATCCGGACCATGAAGGACCGTTGGAAACGACTCGCTAACTGGCTGGATGCGAAGAGCCCGGCAACAGGTGAGAAGAAGAAGTCTGAGTGGTTTTCTAAGACCTTTGTGGGTGCTCCGGCGACGGGGGCCCAACAGAAGGCAAAGCACCGCGAGTCCGCGGGCACCGGGAGTGATGTTGGTTCGGGCTCCTCGGCTGCAAGGCCGGGCGCAATGTCACCCACGCTGTCAACCACGAGCCAATGCTCCGGCTCGGTGAAAAGGAAGTCGGAGAACCCGGGTAAGCTTCAGGAGAAGCCCCGGTCGATCCCGGCAGAGAAAGCCAAGGGGGAGCGAAGCGGTGACCCTCCCCCCACGGTGAAGGCCTCTGATGCGCCTAAGGTCGTGAAGGCCCATATTCACCCGGCTAAGGCCTCGATTGAGGGAGTCGTGGCGTCCCTGGCGAAGCCCGCAGAGGCGACCCCAAGTAGAGACGGTCTCCAGGCCAAAGTTTCCTTGCCATCCCGGAGGGAATCATCTTTCCAAACGATCAAAAAGACCCCCATGAAGCCCCAGACCGAGAAGAAGGGGGGGGGGCAGGTAGTCCTAGCAGACTCGGATACCTCCCCCGAGGACGAGCTGTCTCTCATCAAGGCTGCCCTGGACAAGAGGTTCGAGGAGGCCAGGGCCTGCGGGAAGGATCCCGACGAGGAGGACGTGGAGAGCGAGGGTGGAGCCGACGAGGAACGGCAGGTTGAGGAGAAACTGGAGGAGCCTCGACCGACACTCCCGTCTCAACCGAGGCCTACACCACCCGACAGGTCGGAAGACATCTGGCTGGCAATGTGCACCTTGTGCATGGAGATAACGACAAGGCTGCCCTTACTGCCGGCTGACGATCCAGCTAAGCCTGGACCGTCAGGGAGCCCTCCAGGCAAGCGGAGGCGAGTCCATCCTCCCCCACCTTTCAATCCTTTTCCCCCATCCCCTCCTCCGAGGGATGAGGCAAAGACTGGGATGGACGGCGGCGGAACAGATCTCCCATCGCCCCCCTCCCCGGGCTGACCCCTCTACCCCCTGACGAAATTGGCTCGTTTCACATCATGATCGCCAGGGCCTCGAAGCTCTTCCAGCTATGCCCCGAAGAGCAGAAGAAGGAGGGATTCCTGTATCAACCAAGGGAGGCCAAGATGAAGACCGTGCTCTCAGTCCCGCTGTTGGACGACATCTGGGACGAGGGACTGTCTCTTGTGAAAAATCTGTCCACGGCCCCTGCGAAGAGAGACCGGTACGAGAAGTAGTACCGGGTCCCAGATTCCGCCCCTATGTGCCTCAGGGCGCAGCCGTCTCCATACTTGGTAGTCTCCGCGGCGGCCAAGAAGAAATCGGCAGAGATGACGGCTAGGGGAAGAAGTTGGACGCCATGGGACGTCGGGTCATCTCGTCGGCAGCGACAACCATTAAGGCGGCCAATGCTCTCACAATCGTGGCCCATTTACAATAGGGAGCTTTGGTTCAAAATCACCCCCCTCCTGGACTTTCTCCTGGACGACAAGAGAGCAGAGGCCCTCGAAATCCTGCAAGAGGGCAAGGCCGCTTCGGATCATGCCATCACGGTAGCCATGGACATCGCCGACACCGGATTTCACCAGATGGGCAACAGCATTTGCCTTCGCCGGCGCGGTTAGCTCAGGGCCACCGACTTCCGTCAGGATGTGCAGACCAGGGTATTGGACATGCCCTTTGACGGGAGCAATCTGTTCGGCAAGGCAGTGGACGGGTCACTGCAGGCCATCAAAGTAGACACCGAGACGGCCTGTGTCCTGGGCACGCTACATCAGCGACAGCCGTCCTTTCGGACCTGCGCAGGCAATTCCCAAGGTGCCTCCAAAGGATTCGGCAGCAGCTCTTCGTCATACCGCCTTCTGGCCCGTTTCTCGTCGCAAGAAGCCTACAGAGGCCGCAACAAGGTCGGTGGACATCGTCACCAAGGGGGCAAGGCCTCGGCGAAGCAGGACTGAACCGGCCGTGACATTGGGCCCCCACCCGATCACCCCGGTGGGAGACCGTATGCCGAAATTTGTCACCGTGTTGGAATCCATCTTCGCCGGCTGTTGGGTGCTGGATACCCTGGCCCACGGGCACACTCTGGAGTTCCAAAGGAAGTGATCAGACTTTCCACCGTTGGCCAGGAAAGAAAACCACATCCTTAAACTACTTGTGGAGGTACGGGCGATGCTGGCAAAGGGCATGATAGAACTTGTCCCGAAGAGGCTCCGGAGTATACTCACGGTACTTCCTTGTCCGAAAGAAGACCGGAGGCTGGTGGCCTATCCTGGACCTCCACCGCCTCAACAGGTACATAAAATCCCCAAAATTCCGGATGGTCACCCTTCAGCATGTGCTGGGGCAGCTGGAAGAAGGGGACTTCCTGTCGTCGCTGGACCTGGAGGATGCATACTTCCACATCCCCATATACAATGGACATTGAAGGTTTCTACGCTTCGTGGTCCAGGGGCGGCACGACCAGCCCAAGGCACTGCCCTTCGGTTTGAAGTCGGTGCCAAGGGTCTTCACCAAGTGCCTGGCAGCGTGGCTGCGCCTGCAGGGGATCCACGTCTACCCCTATCTGGACGATTGGCTCATCCAAGCGAAATCCAGGGAACTCGCTGTCGACCACACCGCAAAGACTGTCCATCCTGGAGCTCTGGGCCATGTTCTGGGACCTCAGGTCCTTCCTTCTGTCCCTCAAGGGCAAGGTTGTATGGGTCTTCACCAACAACACCACCACGATGTTCTACATCCGGAAGAATCGGGGCACCAGATCTCCAGCTCTATCCAAGGAAGTGCAGGATCTGTGGTGTTGGGCCGTCGCACAGGGGATGTTCCTGGTACCCTTTCACCTCGCAGGAGTGAAGAACACATTGCTGCCTCACTCAGCAGGGAGCTGCGCTTTTGCCACGAGTGGGAGCTTCGGCAGGATCTGTTTGCGACGTCGACGAACACTAAGTGCCGAAGTTTCAACAGCAGGTTTCCCCACCTGGGGAGCATGGGGGACACATTCTCCTTCCCCTGGGACGGACTGTTCCTCTATTCATTACCGCCGTTGCCGCTTCTACTGCGACTCATCAGTCATCTCAGACGGTCCGGGTGCAGGATGATCCTCGTTGCACCGGCGTGGCCAAGGCAGATCTGGTTCCAGGACCTTCTGGACATGTCAGCGTCCCCTCCAGTCAAGCTTCCGGCGGACGCGGATCTTCTCGCCAGGGAGGGAGGCGCGATCCTGCATTACGACCCAGGATCCCTGAACCTGCAGGCCTAGCTCCTGCAGCACTAGAGTTCAGAGGCTACGATATCCTGGCGTACTGCAAGGAGGTACTGGCCAAGGCCAGAGCATCAGCGACTCTTAAGTGCTACGGACATAAGTGGAAGAGGTTCTCTGTCTGGTGCTGCGCACAGAAGATCAACCCTCTACGGATTACGGCCCCTCAAGTGCTGCCGTACTTGCTGTCGCTGGCCAAGGCAGGCTGGCACATGTCTCCATCAAAATGCTTCTGGCGGCTATCTCCTGCTACACTAGAACTCTGGGGCGGTCATCGTTGTGGTCCCACCGCCTGGTGAAGGAGTTCATGAAAGGACTGTTCCGCTCGTTCCCGCCGGTCAAGGCTCCAGCCTCGGCGTGGGAGCTCAACGTGGTGCTGACCAGGCTCATGGGTCTGCCATTCGAGCCCTTGCATTCGGCACCCCTGAAATTCCTATTGTGGAAGACAGCATTTCTTGTGGCCATCACTTCCGCGTGACGAGTGGGAGATATCCAGGCCCTCTCCAGTAAACCGCCGTACCTGACATTCCACAGACGAGGGTAGTGCTGAGGATGCACCCCTCCTTCAGGTCCAAGGTGCCGTCGGACTTCCACCTCAACGAGTCCTTGGTGTTACCTGTTTTCTTCCCATCGCCTTTGTCGCCGGCTGAGAGGACTTTGCACTCGCTGGATGTGGCTAGAGCGCTGAAGTTCTACGTGGACCACACAAAGAGTTTTTGGAAGACATCACAGCTGTTGGTTAACTTTGGCGCTGTGAACCAAGGGAAGGCCATCTCCAAGGCTTCCATTTCTAGATGGCCCTCCGGCTGCATCATGCACTCACTGGTTGGCAAACCGACCGTTGCCCGTCCGTCAGAGAGCCCATTCGACCAAAGCGACCGCTGCAACTATGGCTTTCCTGTCTGGTGTGCCCCTGCTAGACATCTGCAGGGCAGCTACGTGGAGGTCGACGCACACCTTCACAAGATTCTACTGCGTCGACCCGGATTCCAGGGAGGTGAGCCTGGTGAGGAGGTAAAAGATGCTTAATGTTGAGTTGTTGAAATGCTTAATGTTGAGCCTTGCCACCTCCCGTGGTTGTGCATTTGTGTACTGCTATGTATTCTTGTATTCATGGGCATGTGAATCCATGCCAGACCCCATGCTGGAGGAGGAACAAGTTACTTACCTGTAACTGTCGTTCTTCAGCTTGGGTCTGCCATGGATTCACTTGCGAACCCTGCCTCCTACCTCTCTGCAGCTCTTCTCTTGGTCCTACTGCCATTCTCCGTGCTACCAAATCTGAAAATGGCTGCCAGAGGAGGGGCCTAGGTAGAGGGCAGTCATTGGCTGGGGGCAGTATGACCCAGAGACCAGTAATTGGTTATTAGTAGAAAGACAGTTCAGCAACAAAACTGAAACCAATTTTTTCTTTACCGAGGATTCCCAGCCTGACGACGGGGAATATTCATGAGCATGTGAATCCATGCCAGACCCATGCTGGAGAACAACAGTTACAGGTAAGTAACTTGTTCCTTGTCTTTGAAATCTGTTCTTTCCCTGGTCTTTCCTCCTCCTCCTTCTTCTCTCGTTGCTCACACCCTTTACCTCCTCGCTATCAACATTTATCTTGGCTAGAACAGGGATTTGAGGGTTTGATGGGGAACACCTGAACCCCATTAGTGGATTCAACCCAGGATTGGGTGGTGGCTAAAAGTCTCTCTTTCGGCCATGTTTACCTTCTGATGTCTGTGTTGCTTGTTGCTGAACATGGCTCTCACTGCTGAGACTTAAATGTGGGATCTGCCATTTTGAAATAAGGAGGCTCTGTCATGGCAGCCATCTAAATGTATGTTGGTCTCCTTGGGCCCGTGTCTCTCTCCTTCTACTTTCACCCCCTCTCCGGAGATGATGAGCTTGGAAATCTGTGATATCCAACAGCGCTGAGCTCACCCTGTTTGAGCTCCACCAGTTCTTCCCATGCACACATAACCTGATCTTCCTCCGGAAATAGCCTGCGCACATCTTTTTCAACAGAACGCTGATTGGGGCCATCACCGATCCTGGCCAAAACAGTAGTCTACACATCCTCTGCCTAAACGAAACATGACTCAGAGACTCACTACCCCACTACCCCTGAATGTACCCCTTGACTTAATTATTCTCCAGAGGAACTAGTCTAGGGGGCGAGGTGGAGACATGCGCAGCAATCTTGCCTTCATTCACAAAGCTTCACTCCATGCCACTACTATCAACCTCTCGCTCCCTGCTCTCTTAAAATATACCAATTCAATACTGTCTAGGCAACATCTTCATACTGCCATGTGCTCCTCATTTACCAAACATCCTCCGCTTCTTACTCTGCTTTCAACAACATGTTCACAGAAACTGATACCCAGCTCATGGTCCCTGGTCTCCGGTTCAAATGTAATCTTTCTTGGTGACTTCACTGTCTGGGTTGACAACCTGAGCCTTTCCAAGTCCAATTCCCTTAGCCAAAACATGAATGCCCTTTGACTCAAACAGCAATGCTCTAGCCCGCCCACTCGCTCAAAAGATGACACAATATCCGGTGTTTACCAACATTTGCAGCCCTGCAGTCTGCTCAACACGCAAGCCTATTGTCTAGTTGGACCATTTCGGCAAACCCTTTGCCTTCCAACCCCAATAGCAAATATTCCTGCAAACCATTGTCTTGCATTTATTACATGAAAGACCTGGAAGAATGTAATGCTTCCTTACTCCTCTCATTTCTAATTATACCCCAGATGCAACGCCTGATCCATGTCCTGATTAGTGCGGTACACACATAGCAAACTCCTCACTACAACTCTGCTTGCATATGCCCCCTCCTAAAAGGTCTAATGTCTCCACAAAAACCCTCAAATATTTTACTGCTTAAATCCTAGACTTCAAAAACAAAATCTTCACTCCTTGGAACAAACTTGGCCCACTCCTACATTCCCTCTGCAAAACCTGTTCTCTTTCCCATCTAGGTGCCTACAAAAAGCACATAAGAAAAACTAGGAAGGCTTTCTGCACCTCCTTGATTGGTGATGTTCTCACTTCTTCTGAAGTTCTTTTCTGAACACCCAATTTCTCCCTCACAAACTTGCTTTGCCACCTTCTTTTGGAGTCACTGGTGTTCAGTAATTTAGATGGCGGCGCTGGAAGGAGGACGTGTCTGAGCGTTGCTCCGTCCCCCATCCAGGCCGCACCGCTAAAGAGCCCATCAACAAAGCGGAAAACTCGTGTAACGGCAACCGGAGCTGGTGAAATACGGGAGGAGGTCGACCTGAGAAGATGTTGGGATTGCAGAGCAGTCCCCGCGCTGGAGACGACCTCGGGGGAGAGAATCACCATAGCAGCCAGGAGAGCCCGGGGGACCCGGAGAACGGACGCCGACCCTCCCCCTGTGGTGCGCGACGTGCAGCGACCTGTGGGCCTGCCCCCCCTGCATGAGCCCAGCAGCGGGAGCAGCCCCGCCTCTCAATAGTGCCGGCGGAGGAGAGTGGAACGAGGGGCTGCAGTGGAGGGGATCAAGTGAGGAGCAAGTGAGGACGCCGGCACCTGCAAGCACCGAGGCGGTGGGGCAAGCGGGATCTGCGGGGGATCGGCCCCACCCGCATATTTAAAATAGGTACGCGACCCTTGGACATAGGGAGAACGTATCCCTCCCCCGGGCCTGCAACACATACCCCAGTGGCATCGGGGCCCGCAGGGGCGGAGAGGTGCCCATCAAGGCTTGGCAGGCAACTGGGGGAGATCCCATCTGTGCGGCGGCAGCCAGGGGGCCTCTATAAACACATCTAAAAACCTGGACGCCCCCCCTGCTGTCAAGGCGGCGTGGCCAAGGCAGATCTGGTTCCAGGACCTTCTGGACATGTCAGCGTCCCCTCCAGTCAAGCTTCCGGCGGACGCGGATCTTCTCGCCAGGGAGGGAGGCGCGATCCTGCATTACGACCCAGGATCCCTGAACCTGCAGGCCTAGCTCCTGCAGCACTAGAGTTCAGAGGCTACGATATCCTGGCGTACTGCAAGGAGGTACTGGCCAAGGCCAGAGCATCAGCGACTCTTAAGTGCTACGGACATAAGTGGAAGAGGTTCTCTGTCTGGAGCTGCGCACAGAAGATCAACCCTCTACGGATTACGGCCCCTCAAGTGCTGCCGTACTTGCTGTCGCTGGCCAAGGCAGGCTGGCACATGTCTCCATCAAAATGCTTCTGGCGGCTATCTCCTGCTACTCTAGAACTCTGGGGCGGTCATCGTTGTGGTCCCACCGCCTGGTGAAGGAGTTCATGAAAGGACTGTTCCGCTCGTTCCCGCCGGTCAAGGCTCCAGCCTCGGCGTGGGAGCTCAACGTGGTGCTGACCAGGCTCATGGGTCTGCCATTCGAGCCCTTGCATTCGGCACCCCTGAAATTCCTATTGTGGAAGACAGCATTTCTTGTGGCCATCACTTCCGCGTGACGAGTGGGAGATCATCCCTGAGAACAGTTGGGCATGGCGCGTACGGCCCAACGCCTGAGCGACCTTAGGAACTAGAGCCCATCTCAGTGCAGTTTTGGGGGGGGGGGCAACAGGGCAAGTTGGGGGTTGCCTCATAGGGGAGGGGGGGTACACAGGGAATCAGCGCTATACGCAAGGTACGCTCCGAGATGTACATCCAAGGACTGGCATCCAAGAATGGGATGGGGACTAAAATCTTAACATATAACATTCGGGGCCTTAACTCTCCAGTCAAACGGAAAAAAGTGGAACAGTTTCTAAAACAGGATAGATATGACATTATCATGCTTCAAGAAACACATATAAAAACACACGACAAGACAAAAGTCCGATTGAAGGGATATAACCAGATATTACAGGCAATCGCACAAGACAAAAAGGCAGGAGTCTTAATAGCCTTCAAAGATTCCTTACAGGTACAGATCCTCCAAATAGAGGCTGACAAACAGGAGGTATTTGCTGGTGAACACGAAAATTGAAGGGAACCCCCTAACGCTTGCCGCTCTATATGCACCTACAACGGGCCAGGAGGGATTCCTTAAAGATACACTGGGAAGATTGGAAGGATTTGCCACAGGGGAAATAGTGCTAGGAGGAGATCTGAATATAGCGTGGGACCCTAATCTTGACAGATCGGCCCCCAGACAGCAAGGGCAATGCTCCCCCTAAAAAAGCCCTGAAACAGAAAATGTCTAACCTAGCACTTGCAGACACATGGAGGCATATAAACACTGTTCAACAAGGCTTCACCTATTACTCACATGTGCACCAAACAATGTTGAGGATAGACTACTTATGGGCCACACCAGGCATTCTGGGAAAAACACAGAAAGTATAAATTGGCGCTATATCACTTTCTGATCACGCCCCCCATTCGATGGAACTAACGCTTACCGCACGACGCTCCGGCTTGTGGAAATGGCGTGTCCCAGAGGAGATAGTCCGAGACCCAGAAATGGGAAACACCATTCGTGAACAACTCAATGAATACCTTAAAAATAACAACCTCCCAGACATATCGATAGGAGCTCAATGGGAAGCCCTGAAAGCTGCCACCAGGGGTCATATAATTGCACTAAAAGCCCAGAGGGAGAGGCTTAACCTCTGCTGGGAAAGGGAGTTGGAGGCAGAAATTAGCAAAATCCACGCAGAAATTATTAAGAACCCAACAATGAAGCTCCAATGAACACTGAGACACGTACAAAGCCAATTAGATTCCATACGCACAAAGAAAGCAGAAAGACATCGAATAAGATTGAAACATTGGTATTACATAAAGGCCAACAGAGCGGACAAGCTCCTGGCCAGAGAGCTGAAGGGGAAAATTCAAGATAGGACAGTAAAGGCACTGCTGGACGGGACAGGGAACAGGAAAACACAAACATCAGATATTGGGACCATATTTGAGCACTTTTATCGTTAATTATACTCGTCGGATCATCCAGATGACACCCTCCAAAAGGCATATGTAGGTGGGGTAACGCTCCCGACACTTACTGAAGCAGAGTGACAAAAGTTAGATAAGAACATTTCCCAAGACAAAGTCATCAAAGCAATTAAAGATCTACCCAGGAATAAGGCACCGGGCCCGGATGGCTACACTGCTCTATTTTATAAAACATATAGCGATATATTGGCCCCGGTCTTAACGGATCTCTTTAATCCATTTAAAGATATAAATGATATCACCCCATCGATGAATGAGGCAAAAATGCTGGTGATACACAAACAGGGAAAAACCCGAGAACTTCCAACATCATATCGCCCGATAGCACTGATAAATTTGGATGCGAAGTTGTACACTAAAATCATAGCCGCGACGCAAATAATCCCGAGGTTGATCCATCAGGACCAGGCGGGTTTTGACCCCGGTAGACAAACGCATGACAATATTAGGAGAGTCCTACACATTGTGGAGAAAATAGGTATAACACGAATCCCAGCGATAATATTGGCCTTGGACGCGGAAAAGGCATTCGACCATGTCGAATGGTCTTTCCTTTTCCATATAGTGAGGAAAATGGGGATGGGGGAGCCCTTCATTAGAATGATCGAAGCCAATTACATGATGAATGGAGCCCTCTCTGAGAAAATTCAAATTGAGAGGGGGACGAAACAAGGGTGCCCCTTGTCCCCCCTGCTGTATGCACTTTTTCTGGAGCCTCTACTGTCGAGGATTAGAAGCAATAGGGAAATAAAGGGCATAGACATGGGAGGTACTGAACATAAAATAGCTGCATATGCAAATGAGATGCCAGTGATGCTTGGGGACCCAGGGAACTCCCTCCCTTGTCTCATGCAGGAAATAGAAACGTTCGGCAGTCTGTCAGGCCTTAAGATTAACAGGCAGAAATCAGAAACATTGATTCTCGCGGGAGACTCCGAGCAGATTCAATTAATCGCAGAGGAGCTTAATTTAAAAATTGCACAATAGCGAGTCAAATACCTAGGTCTTAACCTATCACACAAAATACACCATCTATACGCCCAAAACTACCCTTCGATGCTTCGACAAATAAGACGACACCTGGAGAAATGGAATCCGTTAGGAATAACTTGGTGGGGGCGGATGACAGTAATCAAAATGACCATTCTTCCAAAACTCACGTACCTGTTTCAGGCCCTACCAATAACACCTCTCCCGAAATTCTTCAAATCCCTAACGAAAGCGGTAACAGGATATATTTGGCAGGGGAAAACACAGAGAGCTTCTAACACAGTCCTCACAGCGTCTAGAAAAGATGGGGGATGTGCACTACCACATTTTAAAAAATACTATGAGACTGCCCAGCTCTGGATATTGAAAGAATGGATACCAGAACACTCCCAAAAGCTTTGGGCAGCCCAGGATAGGGCTGTAGCAACCACTCCCACGAGGCATCTGCTATGGGCGGGGAGGAAATATAGTCATCCCAACTTACGAATAAGTGAAATAATGCAGACCACACTAGAAATATGGGATAAAGCCACAAAGCAAGGCATACTAACTAAAGACCCAGCACCCTTTATGCCCCTATTCAAAAATCCCAAATTCCCACCCGGGCTAGAAAATAATGCATACCTAAAATGGGAAGAAGCGGGCTGTAGAATGGTGGGGGATATGTTCCAGGGAGGACAGATAAGAACATTTGAAGACTGTAAAACTTTACTGAAACTTAAACCCACAGATAGATACAGATACGATCAACTATATCACTGGCTAGGCTCGCCCAGGATAAGAGAAGCGGCTGCGAGAGATTTAACCCCATTTGAAAATACATTATAACAAACGATGGAACTAAGAAGCTGGTCTCAAACATATATAAATTTATAAATTCGCCCGAGGAAAAAATACAATGTTCATACATTAAGAGATGGGTAAAGTCTTTAAGGAAAACAATACCCAGGGACTGGTGGGAATATACGTGGGAGCTAATACCCAAATTAACAAAAGCAATACACTCAAAAGAAATGTGGATGAAAATCATCCTCCAATGGCACTACACGCCAGATAGATTACACACCATGTAGAGGGGAGTCTCCAATGCATGTTGGAGGGACTGCGGGGGGAAGGCAATTGGCGGCATATATGGTGGGACTGCCCCAACTTACAGCTATATTGGAGCGACGTTAAGGCGCACATGAAGTTAACGTTCCCTGACATGGGGGATCCAGGAGAGGAGGTGTGGCTATGTGGGATTTGGGACCCGAACGACAGAAACCTCACCAAAACCCAGAAAATAAACTTTACGGGTCTACTAATTGGGGTCTGGATGGAAATAGCCCAAAAATGGAAGCAGAAACATCCACCAATGGCGCTAGATTGGATTAGAAGAGTGTGGTCCCATGTAACGATGGAACACATAACTTACAATCTTCAAGGGAACCATCTGAAATTTAGGGAGGATTGGGCAGTGACCTTGGAGTACTTACAAAGTAACTACATGGAGCAGTGGTGCCCACACAAAATAAAGATACTGGACATGTTCAGTTAAACCGAAGCGGAGACTCTCGGGGTACAGAGCAGTAGGAAGTTACATCCCGGTGGGAGAGGGGAGAGGGTGGGAGGGGAGTAGGGGTGGAGTTTGAATGTTTCTTGTTGTAAAATCAATAAAAATAACTTTAAAAAAAAATTACTGAACACCATCATCAACATGTCTACCATTTGCCCCAACATCTCCCTCACTAAGCCTGCTCTCTGTGCCCCCCATGCCGACACCAATTCTCCCCCGCAACACCACCACCTCCTCTCCTTCACCCCACTGTCCGAGCCTGAGTTTCTCAACATGTCCCCCACCAATACTTCTGGAACTCCACTTGTCCCCTGTCAAAAACATTTCCATATTCAAAGAAATTGCCTCCAAAAGGGTTTACATCTCCTCAATTCTTCACTGGTATTCAAAACTGTGCGCTCCTTTAACAAGCACCCCTGGACCGCTTGCTAATAAACAACTACCAGCCAAACTCCTTGAAAGGACAGTCAACCAACAACTGCAATCTAACTTCGAGGAAAACAGCCAAACTGGCTTCAACTTCCTATGGGCAAACAAATTGGTCTCCGTTTTAGGTCCACACCTTTGGAACAACCTTCCAATTCAGCTACGCTCACTTTCTTGCTTACAGATTTTTCGAAAAAGTCTTAGTTACTTACCTGTAACTGTATTTCTCCAGCATTGGTATCTTTCATAGATTCACATGCTTGAATATTCCCTGTCCTCAAACTGGGAACCCTCAGTGATAAACGATAATTATAAAAATGTTTTAATATACACACATTGCTGCATAGCAATGCATGTACATAGCCCATTATGGCCTATGAGCCATTCTATTGTGCAGTCCCTCCACCTCACTTTGGTCCTTTATGGCCCCAACCAATGAGGTGGCGGGGCTTAAGCTCCGCCCCCAGCAGCCATCTTCAGATTTTGAACCGTAGATACTACAGTATGATGGATGCCGAACATAGGAGCAGCCTCTCAGGGGAGGCAGGCGGGCGCATGTGAATCTATGAAAGATACCAATGCTGGAGAAATACAGTTACAGGTAAGTAACTAAGACTTCTCCAGGAGTGGATCTTTTATAGATTCAGATGCTTGAATAGAATACCAAGCAGTTATAACATGCCACCATCATATACATATATGCATAAATACAGAAAAAACATATTCCTGATCAAACCTTTACCATGCAACAACGGTTACTTACTTTGGGAAAGGTGGGAAAAGGAGGCTGATCCTACCTTCTGCAAAGAGATGGCGGAGCACTGCCTGTCCAACTGCAGTTTCATTGTTGGTATCTTTAGCCAGGCAGTACTGTTTTGCGAACGTGTGCAGAGTGCTCCACGTGGCGGCTCTCCATATGTCCTTCAAGGCCACCCCTGCGTGGAATGGTGTTGATGCCGCCCTCCCTCTGGTGGAGTGCGCTGATGGTGGTCTACTTAGAGGGCCGCCTTTCATCTGATGGCAGTGAGCGATACAGGATGACACCCAGCGTGCCAGACCTTGTTTAGAGATATGCTGTCCCTTCGTACGGCCAGAGAAAGCAATGAACAGTCGGTTTGAGGAGCGGAACTCCTTGGTTCTCTGCAAGTAAAACTTCAGAACTCTTGCAACGTCCAGAGAGTGTAATGCTCTTTCTGCTTCAGAAGTATGATTTTGGAAAAGTGTTGGCAAAACAATGCGTTCAGTGAGTGTCATTTCCGACAGTACCTTGGGAAGGAACTTAGGATGTGGCCTTAAGATGACCAGGTCATTCTGTATCAAAGTAAACGGAGGTTCAGACGACTAAGCTTGCAACTCACTGATCCTTCTGGCTGATGTGATGGCTATCAAAAAGGCTGTTTTCCAAGACAAGAACTTTACGTCTCATCTGTGTATGGGTTCGAAGGGAGGTTCCATGGGGGCTGTCAAGACAGTATTCAGGCTCCAGTTCGGAACTGGCGTGGGCGCAGGAAGATAAGTACGCATCAGCCCTTTCAGAAAGACTTTAACGGCCGGCAAAGAGAGCAAGGATTGCATCTCCGGAGTTGTTGTGTACGCCGCTATGGCTGACAGATGGACCTTGATGGAAGACAATGAAAGCCCTGTGTTAGCTAGGTACAATAAGTAGGGTAGAACTTGGTCCACCGAAACGGTGAGAGGATCGAGGGCAGCTCTCTCGCACCACTTGCAAAATCGAGTTCACTTCCTGGTGTAGGTGACTCGTGTCGACGGGGCTCTCGCGGTCCTGATGCTATCCCAACATTCCGATGGTAGCTTAAGATTCATCCGTTTGCGCTGCTAAGGAACCATGCCTTGAGAGATAAGCTCCTCGGTCGTGGTGGAGGACCTTGCGGTTCTGTTGCGTCAACAGATTTTGATGCCCCTTGAGGCGAATCGGGGGCCGTCGGGAGAAATGCTTCAGAGTTGAGCACCAGACTTGTCGCGCCCAATCCAGCGCAATTAGGATCATTGAACAATTCTGTTCCTCCAGTCTACGCAGTACCCTCGCAATGAGGGGAATGGGTGAAAAGGCATAGAGGAACCTTCGTGTCCAAGCCACTGAGAACGCGTCTCCCAGTGATTGATACTCCAGGTACCTCGAGGCAAACCTTCGGCACTTCTTGTTGTCCTTGGTGGCAAAGAGGTCGATCTGCGGATGGCCCCATAAGGCAAAAATCCACTGGATTTCGTTTTCGTCCAGATCCCACTCGTGCGACGACATGTATTCCCTGCTTAGCTTGTCCGCTAGAACATTGTCCACTCCCGGAAGATGTTCTGCTTTGATCTGCACCCTGTGGTGCAAGGCCCATGCCCATAGCCTTTGGGCTTCTTGCAATAGGATCTCTGACCTCGTGCCTCCCTACTTGTTTGTGTAGTGCATGGAGGTCGTGTTGTCTGTCTGGACTGTGAGCACCTGTCCAGCTACCACCTTATGGCCCTGAGCTCTAACACATTGATGTGGAGTTGGGACTCTTGCGCCAACCAAGTGCCCTTGGTTTGGAGGTCCGCCAGATGAGGGCCTCAGTCTGATAATGACACGTCCGTCCTCAGCAGAAGGGTCGATGTCGGTGCTTGAAACGGCATCCCTTGTTGAAGATTCAGCTGAACATTCCACCATTGAAGAGTCTTGTGTAACGTCGATGGAATCTGGATGACGTCCTCCCAACCTCCGAGAGCTTGTTTCCATTGGTGGTCCAGGGCTTCCTGAACCGGTCTCATGCGAAGCCTACAATTTGGTATTAGGAATATGCACGAGGACATCATGCCCAGAAGGGATTTGTACAAACGTACCAATGTTGTCTGTTTCTCCAGGAAGCACGAGGTTGAGCGTAGAATCGCTGCTACCCTTTCTGCCGATGGTCTCACCCTGGGAATGCTGTTATCAAACTCGGCGCCCAGGAAGAGAGCTGTCCTGCTGGGAATGGGGCAGGACTTCTTGTTATTTCTGGAGAAATCTAACTCTTTTAGGAGCTTGATCATCCTTAAAACTGCTGAGCGAGCCCTTGCGGCGGAACATGCTTTTATCAACCAGTCGTCCAAGTATGGGAAGACTTCCGTTCCTGTCCTCCTGAGCTTTGCAGCTACTGGCGCCAAGCATTTTGTGAATACTCTTGGTGCTGATTTCAGCCCAAATGGGAGCACACAACTGAAAATGAAGCTCTCCCACCATGAACCTGAGGGAACTGTCTGTGAGCTGGATAGATCGGTATATGGAAGTAAGCGTCCTCCAAGTCCAAAGTTGCCAAGAAGTCGTCTTGTTTAACCAAGGAAGCATTCCTTGCAATGCCACCATCTTGAATGTTATCCGTTTGATATATTTGTTGATCACCCTCAGGTCCAAGATGGGTCTCCATTGACCGTTTTTCTTTCTGATGAGGAAGAAGCGGGAGTAAAAACCCTTCTACCGCTGCTTTCTGGAGCAATTTTTGAACTTCGGACATGACCGGTTTTAACATGTGCACCCTGCGCGAAGATGGAGGCAGGGAATGAGGTTGGTCTAGAAATTCTAAGGTGTGACCCTCTCTGATCACCTGCAACACCCATTTGGCCGATGTATTTGACTGCCAGTGTTGGAAGAACTGGCTTACCCTTCCCCTCACCGGGGTGTGACGTTGTTCTGACTTGAGTGTCGTGTAGACCGTTGAGACCTCCGTCCCCAAGTGACGCACAGGGGAACCAAAAGAAACCCGCTGTGCGACCTTTGGGGCCACAGGTGGGAGATCTTACTTCCCGGATCCACGGAACCTCTGGAACACCGATGCTGCTGCAAAAAGAATGAGGTTAAGTACCAGGCAAATACAATATATATATCACAAGAACCAAAGGATCTGAATAGTCTTACCTATCCGGTGTTTGGAAAACCCGGGAAACCTAGTAGGGAGGTTCGAGACTCAGATGAGAGGCGGTCCCCAGAACAAGAGGGAACGCAGACAAGCGTGGATACAGGATAAGCCACCTGTAGAGCTGAAGGTGTAACTTGAATTCCCAAAAGGACAATGGCGTAGAAGTTCAACAAAGTACCAAGGGAAGATCCGAAGACAGGTGGGGGTCGTGTCGAGATTCAGCAATAGGTAAGCAGTTCCAAGCAAAGGTACAAAAGGATAATCCAAGGGAGTCCAAGTGAGAGTTCCAAGATCAAGGTAAACCAGTAGTGTTATCAAACGTAGCGCCAAGCAGGGTCTGAAGACAGCTGAGAAGCGATGAGTGCTCCGTGCATCAGGCTTTATATACTGTGCGCTTCGGGGTCATGTGATGTCCACCAAGGTCATGTGGGGAACGCCGCTTTGAATCACGTGATCAAATGAATGATCGACGCGGAGGTGTTCCGCTGCCCCTTCTGCTGTATGTTCTCCATGGCAACTGCCAATGCAGGAAGGGCTGCAACCGAGCCCGTAAATTGTACCTGGCACGGAACTTTCGGTCCTTTGGGTAAACCAAATCACATGAGTCTCGAACCCTGGAGGGAGTTGTGTGGGAACCCGAGGAAGGTGTTGTGGAGATGTTAGCAGTGTTCTGGTATGCAGAGGATAGTCTAACATAGCCCCCCCCCCCCAAACGGCCCACGACCTCGTGGGCAGCACGGGTGATCCCTATGGAACTGGGCTACCAACCGAGGAGCGTCAAGATCCAAGGCAGAAACCCAAGAACGCTCCTCCGGTCCATAAACCTTCCAATCCACCAAATACTGGAGCTCACCCCTAAACCAACGGGAACCCAAAATAGCTGACACTTCAAAAACATCAGGGGAGGCCAGGGACACAGGGGCTGCTGGGGCCCGAAGGCGGGAAGAATCAGGACATGGCTTGAGGAGAGAAACATGAAAAACAGGATGGATTCGCCAAGAACTCGGGAGAACCAGACGAAAAGCCACTGGATTCACAACCTGAGAGATCACATACGGGCCAACAAAGCGTGGCAGAAGTTTCCGACAACCCACCAGGCGAAGGTGACGGGACGACAACCACACCCTGGAACCCACCGCAAGGGGAGGAGCAGCCAAGCGCTTGCTGTCAACACGGGACTTCATAGAGGCCTTTGCTTCCGTAAGATGGACCAAAGTACTAGCATGAACAGCAGACAGATCCCTAAGACAGGCCGTGGCCGCAGGATTCAAAGAGACAGAGGCGTCAGGGACAGGCAAGACCTTGGGGTGTTGGCCATAGAGGGCGTAGAAAGGAGAAAAACCTGTAGCAGAGTGAGCCGCGTTATTGTATGCGAAATCGGCAAGCCGTAAAGCACTCAACCAGGAGGACTGCTGCTGCAGGATAAGACACCGAAGATACTGCTCCATAGATTGATTCGTCCTTTCAGTCTGCCCATCAGTCTCAGGGTGATAGGCCGAAGAATACCTGGTATCGATGCCAAGTAGTTTAGTCAAGGATCTCCAAAAACGAGAGGTGAACTGCGACCCACGATCGGAAACAATGACAGAAGGAAGCCCAAACAACATGAACACAGATTCAAAAAACAACTCAGCCAGGACCGGGGCTGAAGGGATCCCCTTACAAGGAACAAAGCGAGCCATTTTTGTGAATGTGTCCACCACCACCCAGATGGTGTCAAAACCCCGTACCTTGGGGAGATCGGTCACGAAATCCATCGTCAGTGTATGCCAAGGTCTTGGGGGTACCGGAAGCGGAGGCAGCAGGCCAATTGGACGACCTCTTCGATGTTTGGCCTGAGCGCAAACAGAGCAAGAGTTGACATAGCATTCCACGTCGCGCTTCATAGAGGGCCACCAGCACCAGCGCTTTAGGAGATCCATAGTACGCTCCTGGCCGGGATGGGCATTAAAGGGGGCATCATGGGACCATTCAAGAGCCAGGTTGCGGGTGTCAGGCGTGGGAAGGAACAGGCGATCGTGCACGAAAGGCAAACCATCACAATATACGGGATCCCAATCCCGCAGTTGGTCGGAATGATTGCTGGTCCATGCTCGCACAGAATCTAACAGTGACAGAGAGGGGGTGCAGAGACAAATCACATGAATCTTACCAAGAACAGTATCGGGGGAAGGTTGGCAACTCAACTCCACCCGGAGAGCGTGGTAAGGCGTCCGCTTTTCCACGAGTGATTCCAGGACAATGCGTAATGTGAAAATCAAAGGCGGAAAAGAAGAGATGCCACCGGACCTGTCTGCTATTGATGCACTTTAAGGAGGCCAGATCCTGTAGATTCCGATGATCGGAGTAGACAGTGATTGGCTGCTTAGCCCCCAGGAGGTGATGGCGCCAGACACGAAAGACGTCCATGACAGCCAGAAGTTCCTTCTCCGTTACAGTATAATGGGTCTCAGTATTTGAAAACTTGCGGGAGTGGTATGCCACCGGGTGCAACTTGCCTGTCGTAGGACACGTCTGAGACAACACCGCACCGAGGGCAAAAGAAGAGGCATCCGCCTCGACTATGAATGGAAGATCGGGATTGGGGTGCTGGAGAATCGGTGCGGTGGTGAAAGCGGTTTTCAAATCCTCAAAAGATTCCTGATGTTCCTTTTGCCACCGATAGGGTACTTGAGGGCTGGTCAGAGCCGTAAGTGGGGCGACAATTGTGGAAAAGGACGAAATAAAGCACCTGTAAAAATTGGCGAAGCCCAAAAAGGCCTGCACGGCCTTGAGTGTCTGAGGAACTGGCCAATCTAGGACTGCCTTAACCTTGGATTCGTTCATGGATAGAGCCCCAGGGGTAATGTGGAAGCCCAGAAACTCAACAGACGTTTTATGGAATTGACATTTCTCGGGTTTGGCAAATAGGGAATGTTCCCTCAGACGGGATAAGACCTCCCGAACATGCTTTACATGGTTATCAAGATTCCGTGAAAAGATCAAGATGTCGTCCAAATAAACAACCATGTATAGGTCCAGAATGTCCCTGAATATGTCATTCATAAAACGCTGGAATGTTGCCGGGGCGTTGCATAGACCGAAGGGCATGACTAGATATTCATACAAGCCGTAACGGGTGCAAAAGGCAGTTTTCCACTCATCGCCCTCGCGAACGCGCACTAGATTGTATGCGCCGCGAAAATCCAGCTTGGTGAAAACAGAGGCATGGGATAAGTGGTCCAGAAGAGGGGTGATCAAAGGAATTGGATACCTATCCTTTTTCGTGATGGCGTTAAGACGCTGGTAATCCACACGGACGTAAGTCCCCCTCTTTCTTAGGTACAAACAAAATGGGACTTGCAGCTGGTGAAGTAGAGGGGCGGATGTGTCCTAGTCGTAGGGCATTCTGTACATACTGTTTCAAAGCTTGTTCTTCCGAGGGGGACAGAGAATAAATCCTGCCCGAAGGAATGGTAGAATCCGGGATTAGTTCAATCGGGCAGTCATATGGTCTGTGTGGAGGAAGCACCTCGGAAGAACCGCGATCAAAAACTGATTCAAATGCTTTGTACTCAGAAGGAATCCCGGTAACTACCCCTCCGACGGTGTGGGAATTCACAACCTCTGATCCACCATCATTCAATGTGAGTTGAGCAAGAGCTCCCATGGCCCGTGAAGGAGTATCTGTTTCTTGATGGGTTGGGAGACAATAGTTCTGACAGATATCCGACTCAAAAAGCACCGTGCCTGTTTGCCAATTAATCAGAGGATTGTGTTCACGCAACCATAGTATTCCTAATATGATACCAAATTGAGGTGTGGTGATCAAGTCAAAACTTAGCGTCTCTGTGTGAATGTCTTGTATGGTCAATAATAGAGGAGCAGTTTGGTGTCTAACGGGACCAGAGACTAGTGCAGTGCCATCTACGGCCTGAATCGGTTCAGGTCGGGTTTTTACCACTAAAGGTAGATTGAGAGAATGGGCTAAAGCTATGTCTATGTAGTTCCCAGTGGCACCAGAGTCAATGATGATCGTGACTGCTTGAGAGATACCCGTAGAGGGACAAAGAGTGGCCTGTACAAAGATGGGCTGGACACGAGCAAAAGCAAGAGTGGTACCCGGAGATGAGGACTGGAAACTCGACCTGGTCTCCGGATCTAAGGTCGAGCTGTCCGAAAATCCTGGGACTTCTTGGGACGTTGAGGACATTCCTTAACATAATGTCCCGTGGTGCCACAATAAAAGCATGCATTATCCACCCTCCTACGTTCTCTCTCGGATGTCGTGATAGGGCTACGTAAACCTCCCAGTTGCATAGGTTCCTCAGTGCTGGAAGCAGGGTTACTGACCACTGTAGGATGAGAAAGACCCAACTCAGCTCTGCGCTCTGATCGCTGTGCATCTACCTGCAGGGCAAGATCCACTAGTTCCTGATACTGGGTGGGCACGGAAGGAATCACTGCTAAGGCATCTTTCATTGAGTTATTCAACCCCCTATAGAATATGACCGCCCGCTTGCTTTCTGGCCATGATGTCTCGGTGACGGGTGATGTAATCTATCAAGGTCCCTCTACCCTGGGTTAGCTCTAACAACTCCAGATCTCTAGACTGTGCCTTGTGTCGGGTGTCGAAGACTCGAGACATCTCTAAAACGAACAAATCAAAATCATAGAGAACCGGGCTATTGTTCTCCAGTAAAGGATTAGCCCAAGCGGCAGCTGTTCCGGCCAGGTGGGAAAGGGCAAAGGCCGCTTTAGCAGTGGAATTAGGAATTGCCAGAGGTCTACACAGGAAGTGTAACTTGCACTGATTGGTAAAGGTCCTGAACGTCTTGGGGTCGCCTTGATAACGTTCAGGAGCGGCCAAAGGAGAAGGGGTTGGGAGGACCACCGGAGTTGGAGCTGGGGTACTTGCCAACGGAGGAGGTGTGGTTGAAGTGGCAGCATCCCCGAATTCAGAGTCTGCAGGAAGGGAATGCTGGACACTCTGTATGGAATCTAGCCTTTGGTGAATCACTGTGTTAGCGGCGGCCATATCTGCCCTTAATACTCTAATTGCCTGAACTAAAGCAGCTATGGGTTCTTCCGTGGACCCCTACATTATCTGACACGACTATAAGGCTTCTCAGTCTGTTCTGACTTGAGTGTCGTGTAGACCGTTGAGACCTCCGTCCCCAAGTGACGCACAGGGGAACCAAAAGAAACCCGCTGTGCGACCTTTGGGGCCACAGGTGGGAGATCTTACTTGCCGGATCCACGGAACCTCTGGAACACTGATGCTGCTGCAAAAAGAACGAGGTTAAGTACCAGGCAAATACAATATATATATATCACAAGAACCAAAGGATCTGAATAGTCTTACCTATCCAGTGTTTGGAAAACCCGGGAAACCTAGTAGGGAGGTTCGAGACTCAGATGAGAGGCGGTCCCCAGAACAAGAGGGAACGCAGACAAGCGTGGGTACAGGATAAACCACCTGTAGAGCTGAAGGCGTAACTTGAATTCCCAAAAGGGCAATGGCGTAGAAGTTCAACAAAGTACCAAGGGAAGATCCGAAGACGGGTGGGGGTCGTGTCGAGATTCAGCAATAGGTAAGCAGTTCCAAGCAAAGGTACAAAAGGATAATCCAAGGGAGTCCAAGTGAGTCCAAGTGAGAGTTCCAAGATCAAGGTAAACCAGTAGTGTTATCAAACGTAGCGCCAAACAGGGTCTGAAGACAGCTGAGAAGCGATGAGTGCTCCGTGCATCAGGCTTTATATACTGTGCGCTTCGGGGTCATGTGACGTCCACCAAGGTCACGTGGGGAACACCGCTCTGAATCACGTGAGCAAATGAATGATCGACGCGGAGGTGTTCCGCCGCCCCTTCTGCTGTAGGTTCTCCATGGCAACTGCCAATGCAGGAAGGGCTGCAACCGAGCCCGTAAATTGTATCTGGTACAGAACTTTCGGTCCTTTGGGTAAACCAAATCACATGAGTCTCGAACCCTGGAGGGAGTCGTGTGGGAACCCGAGGAAGGTGTTGTGGAGATGTTAGCAGTGTTCTGGTGTGCAGAGGATCGCCTAACAGACGTTGAGGGGGCAGAATCGGATAGTCAGTTTTGTTTGCCTTGTGACTTCGCCTGGGCAGAGCCACGCCTGCCTCTATGGGAGTATCTGTTGGAGGATTGATACTTGTTCTCTTGGTACGTGCTACCTTGCGCCTTCTGACCATAAGAGGAGCAGCCGCACCCTCTGTATTTAGAAGCTGGACCCCTAAAGGGGCGAAAAGACAGACGGTCCTTATCCTTGTCCTTTAAAGAACTGATAGCTCGGGCCGTGTCCGTGTCTGATTTGATTCCCTTTAGGTGGTCGTCTATTTTCTTCCCGAAGAGCTCTTGTCCATCAAAGGGCATGTCTAATATCTGCGCTTGGACTTCAGGCCTGAAATTAGTAGCCTTCATCCAGGCCTGCCTTCTGAGTACTGTGCCATGGGCCATCTGTCTGAAGCCTGATTCGGCCACATCAACCACTGAGTTGATCTAGCCTCTTCCTGAAGCTCTGGTGGTAACTGCTTAGCCAATTTGGACATGCGTAGCCAAAGCTTGCGATCATATCTAGCAGTCATGGCCATCGCATTACCCGCTCTGATGGTAAGTGGCGCCGAAGCTGATACCTTCCTGCCCATGGCTTCTATCTTACTCCCCTCCTTGTCCAGTGGTGCTGACAGCGGCGAAGTGGGATTGGCAAGCTTCTTTCTAGCCGCAACTGTGATAAGAGAGTCTGTTTTTTTATGACCTCTCAAGCAAAGCGGCGCAAACTCGGGCGCTTTATATTTCTTCTCTGGTCTGGACACCAGAGCCGGGGTAGACAAGAGTGTAGATAAGATCTTGGATCCAGACTCCCAGATGGTGTCGGGGAGAGCGATGGTGGTGACAGTTCTCCTGCGCTTGTCCCTGTGCTCATAAAGCACTGATTTGTTTTCTTCTGATGTAACCTGAATCTTGAACAATTCTGCAGCCTCGCCTATTATGGTGTGGAAAGAAACCGGATCGTCTGGAAGTGAAGCATCACCTGGGGAATCTTTCTTTCTGGGCTTCTCGCTGACGTATTCATCCCACTCACTGGGTGCGTCAGGCTCCTGTGTAATCTCACCTTCTTCTGGACCGGACAATTCTCTAAAAGGATCTTCCTACCAGTCCAAGACTGAAATGGAGGACGGCACCATTGTTGGATCCCTATCTGGAGATCGAGGTCTATGCAACGTTGTTGGTGATGGGACTCTTGTAGGTGAATCACTGAGAGTCCTGCTCCTAGATCTTCGAGCAGGCTCAGGTGATCATGCTCTCTTTTGAGGTCTACTCCTGTGAGGTGAACTTCTTGAAGTACTTGGAATCGGACAAGTATCTCTCTGATGGGTTTCTGGCTCTTTCGAAGCAGACAGCTTGCTCTGCTCCCTTTGGCGCTTGTAGAACTCATCCATGATCTTCTGTATGGACAACATCAGTATCGGATCATGAGGGTAGGCGGCCTCCTCTGCAGAAGGCTGCCAAGGAGGACTGTGTTGCTTAGGAGAAGGACGAGGTCGCTGTCCCACCACTTCTGCATCTGAAAACTCCTGGAGAGTCACATCAGGAAGCTCTGCCATGTATCCCAAAGGAGATACTTGCGCTATCAATGGTTCAGCAGCCTCTGCAGCTTCAAGGAAACTGTCATCAGAGACTGGTGTCGCCCTGTAAATACAGGAACTTGCGGTGTCCTTGACGGTGTTCTGGTCGATGGTACCTTCGTCGACAAGCTTCCCGTAGATGGTATCTTTGTCAACGAGCTTCCTGTAGACGGTATCTTCGTCGACGAATGTGGTTTGGGTCCCGTCGACAAGTGCTCCATGGACGAGAGTTTCGTGGACGAGTGCCTCGTGGACAAAGGGTGTGTTTCCTTTGTCGAAGACTGTTTTGTGGACGATAAATCTGATGACGAGGACTTTGTCGTAGATGATGTCTTATGTATATTCGTCGTCGATAGGTTTTTCGTCGACAGTCTGGCTGACGACAGACCTTTATCCTTCCCATCGCTCGTGGACGGTTTCTCCGTCGACGAAGGTCCCCCGCAGTTTTTTGCAAATTCCTCCTTACCTTTGGATGTAGATTTTACTGCCAAATGTGTCTTCTTCTGGCTCATGGAGTCCAGTGGAGGTATTACCTCCAGCTTCCTCTTACTTTTAGCGATGGGAGAGGAACTCCTTTCCACCGAAGAGGCCCTTCTCTGTGAAGTTTGCCTCTCAGATGGAATGCTGGAGTGGACAGGAGCTGTTCTGACAGACTCTTCGTCCGAAGACTGATCCCTGGCTTCCAGATGTAAGAGAAGTCTTCTGTGCCTGTCCTGAAGAGTCTTATTGGAAAAAGACTTGCAGATATCACATTTCTGAATGTCATGCCTATACAAGCAGTAAATGCAGTGTTCATAAGGGTCTTTCATGTAAACTAACTTCTTCTTCCACCTCGTGCAGTCCCTGAACAGGTAAGGCTTCTTGACAGACTGAGATGCAGACATACTGAAGAGAAGGTTTACACTACGATTTTGGGTCAAAAAACAAAAGTTATCTGTCCCAAAAATATATGTGAACAAAGCCCCTGATCAGGGGAACAAAGTAGAATATATTTGGAAAATATATTCCACACAAAGGTAGAAAAAGAATTGAAAAGCTCAGAGAGCTTGAGGATTCCCTACGTCAGTTAGACTGCGGTGAAGAATCTGAAGATGGCTGCTGGGAGCAGAGCTTAAGCCCTGCCATCTCATTGGTTGGGGCCATAAAGGACCAAAGTGAGGTGGAGGGACTACACAATAGAATGGCTCATAGGTCAATCCTTACTCTTCCCCCTTTCCTTGCTCAGAAGAAGCAAAGACCTTGAATTCAACTCAACCAATTGTCCATCATCAATTATTGGATGTGTGATAACTGGCTAAGCTACACAGCTACAAAACAGAGACCCTACTTGCCAACCATATCCCACCCCCAATACTGCCACCAATCGGTCTGAACTTCATCTCTTGGCCAAATTCCTATGCCCTCACTCCCCATCAGTCGCAAGACTGTCATCAATGTCTCTTTCCTCTCCCCCTCCTCCATATAAGTTTAGCAGGCCTGCTAATATAAAACGTAAAGATGCGGTCAGAGAAGGAAGTACTGCAAAAAGAAATGAACCTCAGGAGCCCAAATATGCTCTTGTTCCTGAAGGGCTTCCGTAACGAAAGGAAAAGAAAGCAGGGCTAGAAAAAACAAATGTTCATGAATTTGTATATTCAGGCCAGCATACAGACTCCAAATGTAGCTACAGTACGGTGAGCTTTTTGTTTTTGCTGAAAATGAGGTCTGTATAAAAGTTATTTGGGAAATAAAAGCAGACTGTTCCCAGACTGTTCCCCTGTAAAAAGAATTAAGGTTACTGAGAAATAAACTCAACTGTATCCAATGGAGTTGTTTTGAAAGTGTGTTGCCACTTAATGTTATTTGCTGGATTAAGCAAACAATTTCAACTCGTTTTTCAATAATCAACTGGATTAACAGGCGGTATAGTATGTTTTGTATCCACCGTCTTCATTTTTCAACAGAGTGAATGCAGTGCACAAAAGGAGGAAATGAAAGTGTTTACATTTTTCACTTTTTCCTTGGTGAACTGTTCTGACGGGGATAGGCATTAAACATACCTTTGCTAGCAAAAACTTAATAGGCAGGTAAAACAAAACTATGTCTCTTGCTATAGCAGATTGGCGAACCTCCAGAGTAACGGAAGAAATAGAAATCATCCTTTGTCCCAGGAACGATAAACCTAGAAGAAGGAGACACTGGGATTTTTTCTGGATGGAAGGTTATCACTTAGAAGGGTGCCAAATGTAAGGGGTCTTAAAATGATGGCTCTGTGAAGGTGTTCAAAATAAGACTTGGAGATTTCTCTGTGGCTCCTCATACCTTGCATTGCTACGGTAGTTGAACAGTTGTATTGGAAAAATGCAAGTCTGGCAAATGGGCAGTCATTCACTCTGTCCTGAACCATATACAGAGATGTGGCTTTCGACCATGCTTAATATTTCAAGCCAAATCCCTGTTTCATTGATTTCTTGAGCCACCTCATCGGGAATCTTCATTTTGATATTTAGCTGTTGATGGGCAGCTTTCCTTCCAAATGTTACTTCTCTGCACCTTCAGAACTCCAGCATGTTTTTTACATCTCATGCCAAATGTGGAAACTAAAGCATGACATCAGTGAGGAGGACATGAATTGTCAGAAAGCTAAACCACCACAGTGGAACATTTTTCATCATCTGTTTCCCAAGACTCAGTCTGCTTGTCTAGCTCAGAGCAGGGTGTATCCGATGATGCTGTACTCTTTCCCATTGCAGTCCTGGCTGGACGAGAAAGACTGGTGCATGTGTGGGTTTTTGCATGGAATCTTACTCAGCATCTAGACTTTTTGAAATAGGAGACAGGGACCTGTTTTCAAAAGCCACGCAGTACTTGCTAGAAGCTATGATTTCATGAAACTGAGTAATCCAGGAAATAGATTAGATATTTTCAGCCTTTGGAAGAGGTGCAAGCTCCACATACATGTATTGTCTTATGCATTACCATTTTGTGCAGTGTGTTATGGTGTGCTGTCACAAAGCCAAGTGGGAACAACACAGATAGACACCAGCTTAAGGTCTTTACGTATGTCAAGTCAAGCTGGTCCTAATATCTTTCTTCTTTACGATTAGTTATAGTTGTATATCTGTGGAATCCCTCACTTCCCCTAACCTCCACCCAGCACTTGGATCCCCCTCCTCTTTCTCTTCTCCTGAGCTCTCCTGTGTGCTTTTTCGTCGTCCCTTTCTCTAGTCAGCCAAGTGTAACGTCCCTTCAGACACATCCCTCTTTTTCCTGAGCCTTCCTAGACTGACGTTTAGCTTTTTCACTCTGCCCTTCGATGTTTCTCTAGCCCCCTCTGTATATCTCTTGTGATGATTCCTGCAGAGACAAAGACCCCACCTAAAGTCTCCTCCCAGGTGGCCAGGGAAAGGTAGATGCTTTCTGATCCTGACCTTAGGGCTGGTGTTCTGTGGGAGGATCACCTGGGAGGAGAAAGGGCCAAGGGGAATGAGAGGACTCTGTGGGGAGAGACGCAGTATTTGTCTACCTCTAGGGATGACATATCCTCAATACCAAAGTATGTAATGGCTTGTCAGTCTTCTTGTTCTACAAGTTGAACATCTTAATGTGGGTAAAACAATCAGAAATCCTTAGGCATTGAGAGAAATAAAAACCCTTCTAAAACCCAGGAGACTTAAAATAAAGCTCAAAGCTCCCCTAACTCCCATAGGTACAGTGAAAGGAAGTCTTCTGTGAATAATAACAATTCAAACCTTAAAGAACTTTATTCCTCTATGCAATCAAGGTTTGTGATTTATCCATATGATATTCCTTTAAAGAATATTATGGAGAACAGACATGAGTTTGAGACCAAAAATCAAGTTGGAAAAACAAACTTTTTCATTAGGGACTTCAAGTCCCATAATTCCAGAAGTACTGGGTCGAAGAAGAGGGCTAAAGAGGAACAAAACTGTAGAACTGGTCCACTTTTTAGTGGAAAAGACCCACACCTAAGAGAGACTTGGACGCTTAAAAGACCCCCTTGGGTGCAGGCTATTAGAGAGCAGAGTGAGTAGTGTGAGCAGAAGAAGCAGAGATTGGAGGAGGCAGAAGACGCTGGGACCATTGTTTAGCAGTAGCCATTCCTGAGAGGGTCTTTGCCTCCAGAAGCGTTCATTGCAGAGGTCGCACAGCAGTACGCGTGAAAGAGGGAAGCATGCCCTTGTAGAGAAGCAGACGTACACGTCACTAGAAGAAACCGCCCCCTCACCTCCGTCATATTAGATGACAAACCCAAAGACACTGTGCATGACACCAGGTATCCCAATACCGCATCGAGTGTATGAGAGACGATATGCACTCAGACAACCCTACCGAATGTACCCACGAACTGAAGTGGTAGCAGGAGACTTGGAGGTACCACTGAATATCGAGCTGTAAAGAAAACCTGACAAGAACAAAGTGATGTCATAAGGAGAAGAGACGATGACACATTTAAACAATATGAAAATAATTAAAGAATGGAGCTGTAACTGATGAAACAAAGTAAACAGATATACGAGGGGGAAGAAACCATATTTCTGGAGCTTGTGGGTCTGCTTAGATCACATGCTCTGCATGGTCCGACATCTAGTGGTGGTCGCAGAGTATTACAAGATTTGTTTTCGAAACACGAAAACGGACGTCGACAAGGCGTGTTAGTAATACTATCCCTAATGTGACGTGTACTGTACCCATGGTCCTTCATGCGTCGGTCCCTCAGATTGTTTCTTTCCGCCATAGTGGCCTGTCGCAAGTTGCTGAATTCTTTTCCAGGCTTATGCCTCTGATTAGTTGAAAGTTTATTAGTAGACCTTTATTTCTTGCCTTATTGTCCACTTTTGCTCAGCAGCCTTCGACGGACAAATAGATGACCAGATGCAGCCTTCAAGGGCCTCTTCGGGCTTTGGCCCTTTACAGTAGTGAGAGAAGGGGGAGGTTCTTCATACTGACCTCTTTAGAGAATACATATTCTGCAATCCCCTTTCCCTTTTTCTCGCCAAACTGCCCTTTCAATAAATTTTGCCCTACTTGCCATTGAAAATTTCCATGAAAGGACACGCACAGAGGGTGCAATTACTGTCTCACTAGGGATCACCCCGAAAAACTTTACAAGTCCTGCAAACCTTTTCAACCTAAGACTCTAAAAGATCATGACGCACCAAACGATGGGCCGCTCACGCCATACAGGCCAAGGCCTCCATCGACGTGACGGAAGACAACAGCGAGGGCAGTAACGGGGTCCTTAGTGATGCCGAAGGCGAGTGGGGTTCGTCGGAACCCCATGTGCGGGCCCCTGATTCCAATAAGCAGGCCGTCGGCTCTGTGACTGAGACGACACCCGGCGGCCATAGCACACACAAGTCCAAGAACACAAAGCACATACCCCTCGGCTGACTTTCGACAAAATCGCAGAGCATCGAGGCCCACGCGGTGCCAGCAGAAAAAGCCTCCGGTTCTTCCCTGTCCTCTGAGCCATTGTGTACACTTTCGCCTCACCACAGGCCTCCGAAAGCAGACCCCAAGGTTGATTTGGGGCACCGTGCACAAAAAGGCCCACCTTTTGCGTGCCGAACATCAGGCAGCAAAAGGCATATCAGCGTCTTCCAAACAAATGCTGAAAATGCAGGAATTAATCAAAAACCAACTAGGTGCTAGACTGTTAAAGGCAAAGTCACCAAAAAGTCAAAATCCTCTGCGCCTTTATCCTCCAAAAGCACTCGGGCTATACTTTTTTCCTCCCCTGTAGATATACTCTCAGGAGCTATGTACCACAAGAACCAAACTCCCTCCCAAGCCACCCCTACCATGCCAGGCTTCCCATCTTCATGTGACTATACTCCTGAACAATTTAATAACATTTTAAAAAGGATGTCATGTTTTGTTAACTTTATGGACAGGCATCCAGAAGAACTAGTGTCCCTTACAGATGCCTCACAGCCTAGAGCCTCAACACAACAACCCCCTGCCAATAAACCTTGTCTTGAGCCACAGCCTAGCACCTCTGCTCTAGGCCCCGAGGCCTCGACCTACCAAGACTCCTGTCAGCACGTGTACAATGAGGATCTCAGTGTCCCAAGATCCTGGCTATCAAGGGGACCTTTATAGTCAGTGTTCATACTATGAAGATATCTACATCATCCAGTCGCCAGATTTCCAAGACCAGCCGGTAGCAGATTCTCTCGTTGATAACCAACTACAATATAATGCGCTGCTACTGAAGGCTGCACAACATTTTAACATTGACACTCAAGAGGCACAAGTCGACAGGGACTTTGTGGAGGACATTCTGGGAGACAGAAAGTCTGCCGCTCAGTTTATTCCACTTCTACAGTCTGTTCAAAGACTTACAGCCTCCCTACTTCCGCCTAGTCTCACAAGGGCATTTAAACCCAGAATAGAGGAACTATTCAGGCCAGCGACCACTGACCCGATGTATATTAGAGGTCAGCTAAAACCTTATTGACTAGTGGTCACCACTACCAGAAAGAGGGCAGGTACTCTCCTGGCATCGGATGAGACCTCGCCAGACAAGGAAAGCAAGAAAGGCTATACTTTCGGGAGGAAAGTAGCCTCCTCAGCAGCTTACCAAGCCAGAATTGCGAACAACACTATGCTTCTAGCTAGTTACGGCTGCCACAAATGGGATGACCTGGAACGTCAAATTGAAGCTGTCCCAGAACCCCTAAAGTCGCAGTTGTTCGAGGGCAAGCAGGTATCAAACTGCATCCTCAAAAATAGTCTTGATGCAGCAGATAATGCAGGACGCATCATTGCAGAAGGCACCCTCATTAAGCGCCACACCTGGCTCAGACAGTCTGGTTTTAAGTTAGAGACTCAGGCCACCCTCCTTAACATGCCGGTGGAGCCAAATGTACTGTACTGTAAAACTGTCAAAGACACCCTCATGTGTGCTAAGGAGGAATATGACACTCTTAAATCCCTTGGTCAGTTGACAAACAAGCCCTACGGACAGCGGGGCACCTCAAACTTGAGTAGGTTTCGGGGTCAGGGTGCTCAACACTCTTGCGGCTATACTCAGGGCGGGCAGTCTTCATCTTGGGGCCCATCGCAAGGACAAACTTCCTCTTCCGGTTTTCAAAGAGGAAATAAAAGGGCCAGATGAAGAGGCAGAACCTCACCTGGAGGAGGCTCCACACCTCCCAAACAATGACGCACCACTACAGGTCTCCACCTATGCCACTCCAGTAGGAGGCCAAATTTCAAACTTCACCCACGCATGGGAGGATTTAACATCAGACAAGTGGGTGTTGTCCACTGTGGCAGGCGAGTATGGTATCAAACTTTTACAAGAAAAATGCCCACCAAGACAGAGGAAAATTACACCAAAGGAAAAGTGCATACTATTGGAAGAAGTAAAGGCACTGCTGGAAAAGGACACCTTAAAGATCGTCCCAGCAAACCATAGTATTTATTCAACGTACTTCCTTGTGCCAAAGAAAGACATTTTCATGCGCCCAGTACTAGATCTGTGCCCTGCAAACAAATATGTCAAACCCCAAAAGTTTTGCCTGACCACGCTCCAAGAAGTAAACCCCCTCCTCAAACAGGGGGACTACCTGGCAACATTGGATATGAAAGATTAATACTTTTATATTTCAGTGCTCCCTGCGCACAGAAAATATCTGTGTTTCAAGATACGAGAGTTCACTACCAGTTCAAAGTACTCCACTTCAGCATCACCTCAGCACCAAGAGTATTCACAAAGGTGCTTGAGTAGTGTCAGCACACCTGCGCAGAAAGTCAGTCCCAGTATACTCTTATCTGGACAACTGGCTAATTATCGGGGAATCTCCTCAAATTTGCAAACAAAATAAACAAAAGACAATAGACCTTCTTTTCAATCTATTTTTAGAGGCTATTCAAAAGACAAGAGGAGCTAGCTTTCCCATCAAACGAGAGAGTACAAAACCTGCTGTTGCAAGTACCTCACTGCAAAAACTGTCTCCAGATAACTGTCTGCAAAACAGTGCACTTGCTGAGGATAATGGCCTTCACTTAGTTCCACACGCGCGCCTGCGCGTGAGCCCAATGCAGGAGGTTGGTCAACCTGAGTTACCTGGGGGGAACCCAGACGTGGACTCCCTGCTCACTGTGCTCAGAGAGGCACTGCTCTACCTCACTGATGTGGCCCAACAAGGCTGAAACACGTGTATGGAGTTGCTGTTGGTACTCTTGTTTTGAAGGGACTTGCCATAGCATTTCGGTGCTGGACTGCCCATGTGGGCGGGGCAAAGAATGGTAGGCAAATGGATATTTCCCATCTGTGAAAGGTACAGTGAGCAAAAAGTAATGGCTGCAAACTCTCAAAGTGCATAAAAACCACAGAACAGCTTATCATGCCATGTTCTTCCTGGAGATGGGCACCTGCTACCTTTTTTGAAAATGCAGGAATTGTTAGCGAAACAATGGTCTCAGGCAAGCGGTCAGTGGGATGATCTAGTGGTTGTTTCGCTGGTTCTATGTCATTTCATCGCAGGATGAAATTTCGCTTGTTTTATTTCCACTGATATTTTAACGAAATAACTCATAGAATTTTTTTTTAATCTATTCCCGAACACCCACACCCTATAAATATACTTTTCTAACCACCCATCTAAACATTTCAATGCGTTTTTTCATTAAAATAACCACGGCAAAAAAAAACATTGAAATTTCATCCTGCGATGAAAGGGCGTCATACCGTTTTGCTAACGCTGGTACAGGTTTTTCGCTGGTGGTGCAGGGACAACCTGCTAAGAGGAAAACCCTTCCGCGTTGCACAAGCGATCTGAACGACAGACGCTGCACTCGCTGGATGGAGGCTCACTTCCTTCACCATGCAGCCCACGGCCATTGGACACATGCTACAGCCCAAAGCCATATCAACTTTGTTAGGTAAGATTTTCTCAGAACTGGTAAATCTTCATGACCTGAGTCAACCCCAGAACTTTTGCTTTAATAGTGATATATTTGTCCTTAATACATCAGTGATTGGGAACTTTTTTCCACACTCACAGAATCTGCCGATATAACCCTAGTAGACCTCCCAAACTGGACAACCTAAACTCTCCTGGTGCTACTGCACAATTTGGTAGCTGTGCGGATGGTTCAAGATCCAGTCACCTGAGCACAGATATAGGCACTCACTTTCACCATTAGCCAGAAGATCGCGGAGCTTCCTGCGGAGAGTAGAGAACCTAACACGTGCATAAAGAATCGGTTGGCAGGTGCCCCTTTGAAGAAATTCCTGTCCGGTCCTCACAGGTGCCACCCGCAGACATAAGTGAAACTGGTCGATTGGGGAAGAGTCGATGCTGAGGTACTCGAGCTGAGTGACGGTTCTAACAAGAAGCATCGAAAGTGGCAAATAAAAGGGGGAGAGACTATATATAAGCGGTTTGTTGCCGCGAAACGCGTTGTTGTTTTCGTGTCTCTTTCTCTGTCCTGGACATCATAATTATTAAAGTTTATTTCGTGCCTGTAACATCCTGGTTTCCTGACTCTGTGTTTGGAAAGGACTGCTTAAATCCAAACTTCTTCCTGGAGTGCCATCCATTTTGCTTGTACCTCGGTACGGGGATTCTTTTGGATATATATATATATATATATATATATATATATATATATATATATATTTTTGGAGGCTTGTGGAATCTGCTTAGATCACATGCTGTGCATAGGCCAACATCTAGTGGAAGCTGCGGAGTATTACAGTTTGTTTTTCGAAACTCGAAAATGGGCGTCAACACAGGGCGTGCCAGTAATACTATCCCTAGTGTGACGTCCACTGTACCCAAGATCCCTCAAGCGTCTAGGATCCTCAGATTGTTTTTTACGCCATACTGGTCGGAAGCATTTTGCGGAGTCCCCTGGCCTTAGCCATACTTTTGCTAAAATATTAATTTATTTACATCCTTCCCCATCCCAACGTCGAACTTCGACACTCGACGCCGGCTGGAGAAGAAATCGACCGTCGGCTGCTGCACGACGGATTTGGGCCTCGGAAGGCCTCTGGCCTCGGGCTGGGCCTTGGATGGCCTCTGGCCTCGGCCCTGCAAGTAGGGAGAGTGCGAGGTTGTACATACTCTACACTCTTGGTGTATAGGTACACCTTAAACATTTCCTACACTTAACAGCCCGCTGCCTCAAAGTGCGTATGGAGGGTACCCCTTTTCAATTCTACACCAAGTGCAATCGCAAATACCCTTGGGTCGACAGGCACGCCACGTGCAATCTCTGCTTGCCGAGGGACCACCCCGAAGCGAACTGCAGAGCGTATAGTAGGTTTAAACCTAAGACACTTAAGGACCGTTCGACGAAGCGTTGGGCCCACCATGCCAGGCAAGCGGCCATGGCAGCAGAGGGCGCCTTCAGCGACGGCAGCAACGCCGTACTTTCGGCCGGCGAGGGCATTACGGCGTCGAAAGACAGCCGAGCGCAAGCCCCCGACCTCGGAAGGTCGTCCGGCAGGGCAGCTATGGGGAAGACCCCCGGCGACACAAGCGCTTCACACACCACACACACTAAACACACAAAGTCCAACCGAGACTCGACGACGTCGAGTTCTCGGAAAGAGGCACAAACAGAACGGTCCGATTCAGTGTCCTCTGGCCGTTTTCGATCGAGATCGCCGCATGACTCCTCTTGCCAAGAGTGCCTCGCTCCCTAGGCTAACAGAAGTTCGATCGTCGGAGGACGAAGACGACTTCCACCCTCAGGCCGCGCTCCAGGAGTCGGAGCCCGCAGACAAAATCAGCGAGGCCCCACGCTCGAAGGACAGGGACCCTACCCCCGATCCTCGACGCCAGGCGTCGAAAACCTCCGGAGCCCCAAAAGGACAGGGAAAACATTTTTCCACTCAGGAGGAGGGGGGAAAACAGCAGAAGAAGCAGCCTTTGCACTCTTCCACACCTGTGAAACACACCACTCCCCCTAAACAGACAGACAAGACCAGGTCTGCTGATATGTCTAAAACCAGCAAATCTACTCAAGATAAATCCCCGAGACTTGCTGAGAGAGTCATTCCCAGTTCCAAAAAATGGTCCATAGATAGGGTCATGTCAAGGATGTCTTCTTTGGCTGATTTTTACGATAAAAATCCAGACCATTTCCTTTCGTATGATCCACAAGGGGCGATACCCTCAGGCTCTAATGATCCTATCCCCCCGAGTAAAAAGCCCCGGTTTGAAACACTGATGAGGTCTACAGACCCCTT
Source organism: Ambystoma mexicanum (assembly GCF_040938575.1). Classification (NCBI taxonomy): domain Eukaryota; kingdom Metazoa; phylum Chordata; class Amphibia; order Caudata; family Ambystomatidae; genus Ambystoma; species Ambystoma mexicanum. Next base: position 60,146,049 of record NC_090938.1, read on the forward strand.
CGAGGTACAACCATACTCAAGACCATACTCACTGTATCAAGGAGAGGCTTCCTTTGGTGAGGACCAAGAATTTGGCATGGTAGAAGAGCAAACCGGGATGGGATACTATGGGGATGATGAGGACCAAGAAGAGGAAGAGGAAGACCCTGAAACCTACAGAGTAGATTCCCCGGTAGAAAACAAAGCCCCGGTTACCGACTCCCCTGTCGATAACCAACCCCTCCTAAACGAGGTTCTCACACGTGCAGCAGAACATTTCCATATTGACACCCATGGTGTCCAGGAGGAGAGGGACTTCGCAGAGGAGTTAGTGGGAGAAAGGAGGCCTGTTGCCCAGACCATCCCGATCCTTAAATCCATTCAGCGAAGAATAGACCCGTCCCTGGTGAACCCGAACCTCACCAGAGCAGCAAATCCCAGGGTTGAAAAACTTTTCAGGGCACCCCAGTCTGACCCTCTCTACATATGAGGACATCTGAAGCCAGATTCCCTAGTTGTCATTAACACTCGTAAGAGGGCTGGAACACCCTTGTCATCGTCCGAAGCTCCTCCCGACAAGGAGAGCAAAAAACTATATGGTTTTGGCAGGAAAGTAGCCTCAACGTCCGCCTATCAAGCAAGGATTGCAAACTCCACCACCCTGTTTGCCAGCTACAAATGCCATCAGTGGGAAGAAGTCGCGGCACTCATAGTCTCTGCTCCTGAACCTTTAAAGGGCCAGTTAGCTCGGATTTCCACAGAGGGTAGAGCCGTGTCTGGTTGCATTTTGAAAGCAACCTTTGACGCCGCGGACAACGCAGGCAGATTGATAGCAGAGGGCACTGTTATCAAGAGACATGCGTGGTTACGGCAGTCTGGTTTTAAGGCAGAAACCCAGGCATCATTGTTGGACAAACCGGTGGAAGCCGATCTGTTGTTTGGTAAGGCGGTCGAAGACGCACTGAAGAATGCCAAGGATGAATACGAGACACTCAAGTCCCTTGGCCAGTTAACCAATAAACCCCTAACCAGAGAGGGAATAGTAATTTTCGTCGCCCACGCGGCCAAAATTCCCAGAGAGGATCTAACTATTCCCAGGGGCAGGGTACACAGTGCAACAACAGACAACAGTCTACCCAGGGTTACGGCAGGGGTAATAGGAGAGGTCGTGGTAAAGGCAGAGGCAGCCCCAGCAAGGGAGGCGGCACGCCTCGACCAAAGCAGTGACGCTCAGTTCAGGGTGCCTTCTCACGCAACCCCAGTAGAGGGACGCATTTCCAACTTCACCCAGGCTTGGGAAGGGATCACATCAGACAGATGGGTGCTGTCAACAGTATCCACAGGGTACTGTATAGAACTACTGCAGCGTCCCCGGAACCATCCTCCACGACAAAGAGTACACTCTTTAGAACATCAGAAGATTCTCCTCGAGAAGATCGCCATTCTGCTAGAAAAGGACGCAATAGAACTCGTCCCGGGACACCAGGTAAACAAGGGTATTTATTCAACTTACTTCCTTGTGCCAAAGAAAGATTTGACAATGCGCGCAGTATTGGACTTACGGTCTGCCAACAAGTATGTCAAGCCCCAAAAGTTTTGTATGACTACGCTACAAGAGGTAATCCCCCTCTTAAAAAAGGGGGATTACATGGCAACCTTGGATATGAAAGATGCTTATTTTCATATTTCCATGTTCCCAGCACACAGAAGGTACTTGCGCTTCAAGGTGGACAGTCGACACTACCAATTCAAGGTACTGCCCTTCGGGATAGCTTCAGCACCAAGGGTATTCACCAAGGTACTGGCGGTGGCAGCTGCACACCTACGCAGGGAGGCAATCCCGGTGTACCCTTATCTGGACGACTGGCTCATAACGGGGGAAACCCCAGTAATTTGCAGGACAAACATTCAAAGGACTATCGACCTCCTCCACGAGTTAGGCTTCTCAATCAACGAGAAAAAGTCAAGCCTGGTGCCAAGCACCTCCAAACAGTTCCTAGGAGCAATCTTAGATACTCAAGAGGTGTTGACCTTTCCTTCAGAGGAAAGAATTCGGAATATACTACTGCAAATTCCGCATTATCAGTCCGGTCGCCAGATAACGGTACGCAAAGCAATGTGTTTGCTGGGCATGATGGCGTCATGTATTTACCTGGTCCCCCACGCGCGCCTGCGCATGCGTCCCATGCAGGAATGGTTGGCGAAACAGTGGTCTCAGGCAAGTGGTCAGTGGGACGATCTAGTGGTCGTTTCGCCAACACTAGTACAAAGCCTTCACTGGTGGACAAGAGAGAATCTGTCCAAAGGGAAACCCTTTTACAATCCCTACATACACGCAGTAGTCACTACAGATGCATGCCTGTCAGGGTGGGGAGATCACCAACTCCACCACACAGCTCAGGGTCTCTGGTCTCACTCAGTGGCCAAGAATCATATAAACATGCTAGAGCTTCTGGCAGTATTCAGAGCGCTTCAAGCGTTCGAGCCCTACCTGTTGAACCTGTCAGTGCAGATCCGGATGGACAGCACTACAGCCATGTTTTACCTGAAAAAGCAGGGAGGGACTCGTTCGCCAAATCTGTCCAGCCTTGCACAGAAAATGTGGATATGGGCACTCAGACGGAACATCTTCCTGTCATCTCAACATGTTCCAGGGGATCTCAATTCTCTGGCGGACGCCTTCAGCAGAGACCCCCTCCCAGAGGAACACAAATGGTGTCTACACAGAGAAGTCTTAGAAGATATCTCCTCTCAGTAGGGTTTCCCCACTATAGACCTATTCGCCACAAGCGAAAACAGACAGTGCCCAGAATTTGCATCCAGGTTCCCCCAACCAGACTCCCAGGGGAACGCCCTGTGGATGAACTGCTCGGGGATGTTTGCGTACACTTTTCCACCAACTCCTCTCATCAGGAAGGTGGTCAACAAGATGAACAGAGAATCGATGACGCTCGTCCTAGTTGCTCCCATGTGGGCAAGACAACCGTGGTTCCCACACTTACGCAGACTAGCGGTGTGCAAACCCATCAAACTCCCGGGCTGGTACAACCTACTGTCCCAGCACCAAGCTCAGAAAGTGCATCCTCAACCCAACTCAATGAACCTGGCAGCATGGCTCCTGGGTCATAGAATTTGGACATCTCAATTTACCGCAGAGATGTATGGACATCCTAAAAGAATCTAGGAAACCAAACACGAGGCACTGCTACTTTGACAAATGGAAAAGATTTGTAATCTGGTGCCAGAGTAAGCAAATCAACCCAGTTGATTGCACTCCTTCCACAATTGTCACATACATGCTCCACCTGCTGGACGCAGAGTTGGTTTTTAATTCACTGAAGGTACACCTGGCGGCTCTGTCAGCATACACCACCTCCCATAACAAGGTGTTGTGGTGGAAAGTACCAGTAGTTAAAGCATTCATGGAAGGAGTAAAGAGACTTCACCCTCCAGTTTCAAACCCACCACCAGGATGGGACCTTAATGTGGTGCTAGCTAAACTCATGGGCCCCCCATTCGAGCCCATGCATAAAAGCAGTCTCAAACACCTGAGTTATAAGACGGCCTTCTTAGTAGCTATTACATCTATAAGAAGGGTCAGTGAAATTCAGGCTATGTCAGTTCAGGACCCTTTCTTTACGGTTCATAAAGATAAACTGGTTTTACGTACACACCCTAGGTTCTCACCCAAGTTTATTTCTAAATTCCACGTGACCCAGTCCATCGAGCTTCCGGCTTTCTTCCAAGACCCATAATGCTCGGCTGAAGTGAAACTACGCACCTTAGATGTGCGTAGGGCGGTCCTATACTATGTAAACAAAACTAGACCGCTAAGCAAAACAGACCAACTGTCTCCGTAGCTACAGGCAGAGAGGGAGATCGCGTCTCTAAAGGTGCCATCTCTTAGTGGATTGTTAACTGTATCCAGCTGTGTTACTCCCTTTCTGAAAAAAACTCTGCCTTTCACGCCAAGTGCCCACTCTACAAGAGGCGTTGGGGCCACCCTGGCTTTCATTGCAAATGTACCCCTTGACACCGTTTGCAAAGCAGCTACTTGGAGCGCTATTCACACCTTTACTCGGCACTACTGCATTGACACCCATTCCAAGACAGATACTCAGGTGGGACAAGCGGTTCTAAGACATTTATTTGCTCATGGCCCTTCTCACATCCCACCTCCTCAGAAATGGGAACGTAATGGGATTTATTAGGGAAGGGGAGATACCTCGATACCTATCCTCGGAGAGAATAAAAGGGACCGCACCAAACTCCGGAGAAGAGTATTATTTAAGGGGTTCCTGCGGCTACAGCCAAGGAAGGGTGCGTGACACGCCAAAATGGAGTGTAAAATAGAGAAGAGATGCGTTTATCAGGCGAATAAGACAAGACGATCGTAGAAAAACTGTGCACAAGTATTGGGGTTTATTGAAAAAATATCAATGTATTGTATCGTCAAATAATATTGACGAGTTTTGTATTAATGGTGGTAAAATAAGTTGAAGGCTTAAAAAATATAAGAAAGATAGCAATAAAATCTGATAAATTATTAGACCCCCACCAAAAGAGCAAGCGACTGGCATCAATCAAACTTAGGGGATTGTTTAAAGAAAGCGGAATCTAACCAAACCTAGGAGAGTAGCATTTGAGAAACAAATAGGACAAAATAAGAAACTTAAAACTATTAAGAACAATAACAGGATAGTACAAATTCATAGATAGTGATAAATAAGGAGATAACATGGATGTTGTATACATTTGGAAATTGTTTGAAAAAAATAGATTTTTGATATACAGGCAGCGATTGATGGTGCTGGCCCAAAGTGATTGTTGAAGTGTGATTAGTTAAATAAATTAAAAACCCGGTAAGGATCGAGTCAAAAACAACTTGTCATTATGTGGGACACTTCTCAGTTACATCTATTTAAGACCAAGGTACACACCCAAAAAAAAGACAGTACCACGCTGAATGGGCATGTAACGGTCCAGAGGAAAACATAAAAAGCCATGTACCACTCTCAGGCCAGAACGGAATGGCCCGAGAGAACCCAACCCCAAACAACACAGAGACAGCAAGAAATTACCCAGAGCAAACAGAGTTTCACAAACTCGGCTTGTGGTGGGGCCGCGACGCGAAAAGGGAAACAGAACCCAATATGCTGACATGCATGGAAAAATCAAGTGAACGAACTGTGCGGGCATACGGGGAGGAGTCGGATGGCAGTGCGGCCAAGAGCGTCCTGAGTGCAGGAACCAGTGGAGAAGGCTGGCGACCGGACGGGGCCTCTGGCGGGTGTACGGTCCTAGGTCAAGGAGACTGGATGGCCGAGGCGCCGCATTGCTGCGAGACGGCAGCCGCGCTGGCGTTCGGCAGTAATTACATCCCTGGGAGTAGGGGCCTTGTGGAATGTTCCCGAACAATAAAACACAAAGTATGTTTATGAGCAATCATAAAGAAACAACACCGCATACTCACAATCACACTTACCCAACCAGGGCCATGGTGCCGGCAGGAACTGGGGAACAACACAGGATGCCATTCTCCCAAGCGGAAGGGGGCGGGGCTTGGAGGAGTTTTTATAACCTGGGGAAGAAAGTGGGTTCTGATTGGCCAATTAAGCTCTGTGTACATAAGCCCACAGGTATGAAGGAGTTGGGTGTTCACTCTCGGTTTTGTTGCAGAGCCGAGCAGACTTGGAGACAGGAGCTGCGGGAGGCTTATGGCCGTATGAAGACTAAATGGAGAAGATTATCCAGAGGTCCTTACTGCATCCCCTGTAAAGAACCATGAAAATAACACTGCATGAAAAACAGAAGAAGAGGAAAAATCTTCCTGTGAAGATTTTTTTTTTTTAATATTACTTGTAAGTCGAATAAAGACAGCATTTCTTTCTTCAAGACATCGTCTGTCTCATTGTCACAGAATTTTGGTGGCAGTGGTGGGATCTAAAACACGTCATGGAGGCAATCATTAAGGCGTTGGCAGACGGACAGCAGCAGCTTCAGCAATTGGTGCAGGTTCATAGCACCAAGACCAAGCAGATCGGCAAGCACTACAACAAGCTCTACAGCTGCAAGCTGCCACCCAGGACACCCTAAAGTAAGTCACAGAAGCAGTGGTTGCATATAGGTGAACAACACCTGTCCCTTCAAATGGACTGCTAAAATTCCAACAGGGTGGAGATCGAGGATATTTCTTTACGAACTTCGAAAGAGTTGCCAGGAATTCACAGTGGCCAGAAGAAAAATGGGGCCACTTTATAGCGCCATTATTGACTGGTTCTATGCAGGGGGCATACCAGGCGGCAAACCCCAATGGAGAAACAACCTATGCTGACATAAAAAGAACCATTCTGGAAAGGATGGGCGTGGATGCGGAGGTGTATCGACAGAAACTCAGAAAAACCCGACTTGGAGGGACCCCAAGGCAACTATATTACCGGGTGCATGATTTAACAGAAAAATTGTTAAAGCCCGCCAACTGTAATATTCCGGACATATTGGATAAGGTGAAGCTAGAACAGTTCATAGAAGCACTCCCAAGCGCAATGCAAAGATGGGTCCGGTAACATCATAGACCTACCCTCAACAAAGCAATAGACATTGCTACCGCTTTCCAAAAGGCAGGAGTAACACGGACAATTCCGCTGGAAATTAACAAGAACCTACCTTCTAAACCAACCGGATCTGTAGACTCCAAACCACCCCGAATGGAACCCAAAGGAGTTACATGGCCCACCACCAACAGACAGCCTCAATGTTTTGATTGCGGGAAATGGGGCCACATTGCCTGGTTTTGCCCAAGAAAAACAAGAGCCGAGCTGATGGAAATCGGTTGCCTCCAAAATCGTGAATTCCGAAGAAGACGGCAGCCTTACATGGTGGAGGTCCCAGTCGATGGGGTACCCAGACAAGGTCTACTCGACAGTGGAAGCGAACAAACAGCCATCAGACCAGAAGTAAGTGTTTCTGGGAAAAGGGGGGGTCAAGTAATTCTGGTAAAATGTGTGCATGGGGATACCAAAACATACCCTTCCGAACAAGTAACTATAGAAGTAAACGGAGTTAGTACACCTATGGAGGTAGCCATCATGCCTTATATACCCGCCCCTGTGTTAATAGGAACAGATCTACCTACCTTTAAATACTGTGTTAGAGAGAGAGTGGTTAAAAATGGCTCCTTTTTCACACGCTGATATTATAGAGAATAGTGGGAGGTCACTTAAGAAAACTAGGAGCGAAGTACAGGATGAGAAAAAGAAGTGGGTGGAAAAATTCCGTGGTCTTGTGGACTGGATCCCAGAAGAAAAAAGGGTCTCCTTTAGAAGCGAAACCCTAACAGACCCAACTTTAAGGAATGTCAGGGAACAAGCAATGAAGGAAACCGAAAATCAAACGAACTACCCTAGGTTCAAAGCACTGAGAGGCCTTCTGTACAGAGTTACCAAGAATCAGAACGAACAGGAGATAGAACAACTCCTAGTACCTACCAGTTTCAGATCATCCATAATTGAATTGGCCCATGATAACCGGACAGGAGGACATATGGCCAGAGAAAAAACCCTAGATAAAATTCTGAAGAGGTTTTATTGGCCAGGGGTATACCGGGAAGTGGCATAATATTGTGATGAATGCTCAACGTGCCAGAAGTCTAACCCAACTAAACCACTTTGCGCACCTTTAAGACCCATGCCATTAATAAAGGAGCCGTTTTTTTGGATTGGAATGGATATGGTGGGACCTCTGGAGCCCAGTAGTCACAGACACCAGTATCTGCAAGTGGTAGTAGACTATGCCACGAAGTATCCGGAAGCCTTTGCCATGGGAGGTATCACTACGATGCAAGTATGTAACCAGCTGGTGCCGTTCTTTGCAAGGGTTGGAATACCGACAGAGATAGTAACGGATCAAGGCCGGAATTTTGTATTGGGTGTAATGCGCAGGGTGTGCCAGCAGTTACAAATCAAACAGATACGCACTTCCATTTATCATCCCCAAACAGATGGGCTGGTAGAGCACTACAACAAGACCGTCAAATTAATGCTCAAGAAAGTAACGGCCCCTACGGGCAAAAACTGGGGCAGAGCTGTACCATGGGTAATCATGGTACTAAGGGATACCCCGGAATCCTCAACAGGGTCCTCACCTTTTGAGTTATTGTTTGGACACCGGCCAAAACAGTCTTAGACATTGCCAAGAATTAATGGGAAGAGCAAGAGGAAACCACAACCCTCAAAAATTATGTGATAGAACTAAAGACTAGTCTGTCTTGTCGGAGAGTTGGCCAGAGTAAATCTAGGAAGATCTCAGTTGGCGCAAGAAAAATACTACAATAGGAAATAGGAAATCCAGAGTATGAAACTTCAAAATAGGGGATCAAGTACTGGTATTGCTACCCACTAGCCAAAAAAAATGATTGGCTCAATGGAGAGGACCCTATAAAATAACTGCAGTATTATGACCGATGAAGTACATGGTGGAACAGCCGGATCGGAGATAGAAACACCAGAATTACCATATAAATCTACTCAAGGAGTGGAAGACAACCCACAGGGATACAGAGGCTATCCAGGTAGCCACAATAGAAAACAAGAACCCGCTTTCAATACTGTTCAGTGGGGTTCACAACTCACCACAGAGGAGAGGAAAGAAATGGAAAAACATCTCAGTCATCTGAAGAATGTATTCTCTTTCTATCCAGGAAGAACTGACTTGGTAGAGCATAAATAGAGACTGAACCAGGACAAACAGTAAGGATCCGTCCCTACCGCCTTCCTGAGTCCAAAAGGACGGCCGTGCAGGCAGAAGGAGAGGAAATGCTGCGGCTAGGAGTGATAGAACCCTCCTGCGGTCACTGGTTCTCTCCTATTGTTCTGGTCCCAAAACCAGATGGCAGTATAAGGTTTTGTATGGATTACAGGAAGTTGAATTCCATCTCAACATACCAAGCGTACCCCATGCCCCGCATAGATGAATCATTGAACAATTGGGTTCTGCACGAGTCATTAGCACCATTGACCTGACGAAAGGGTACTGTCAGATTCCCCTAAGACCGGAGGATAAGATAAAAACTGCTTTCGCGACACCTTCGGGACTATACCAATTTACGCTGCTAACGTTCAGATTGCATGGGGCGCCTGCAACATTTCAATCATTGATGAATCGAATACTAGCACCACACAATCAATACAGTTCTGCCTACCTGGATGACATAATTGTATAAAGCACAACCTGGAAAGAGCACCTGGAACATCTCACAGCAGTAATCACTACCCTACAATCAGTAGGGTTAAAAATAAACCCCAAGAAAACTCTAGTGGCGGCCAATCAGACCAGATACCTAGGCTGTTTAGTCGGGAATGGGGTTATTAAACCCCAGTTGGACAAAATAGAGGCGATTGAGAAACTACCAATGCCCAGCAACAAGATACAAGTGAGAGCCTTTTTGCGGTTCTTCGGCTACTACCGCAGGTTTACACCTCTCTTTTCTTCAAGTGCCAGTCCTTTAACGGAAGCTCTCAAATCATCCTATACGGGAGACCTACTAAAAGATGAAAAAGCATTGAGAGCCTTTCTTGAACTTAAAAACATCGTATCGGCGCATCCGGTTGCAGGATGTCCGAACTTTCAAGAACAGTTTTTTCTACAAACGGATGCATCAGGGTTAGGTTTGGGAGCTGTAATCTCACAAGGTAGTGAGACAGAGTTACATCCTGTGGCGTTTATCAGTCGTAAACTGTTGCCCCATGAGGTAGGATACTCTACCATTGAAAAAGAGAGTGTGGCAATCAAATGGGCAATTGAGACCCTCAGATATTACTTGGCTGGACGAAGGTTTACAGTGTTCACAGATCACGCACCTCTTCAGTGGTTGGCTACACACAAGGATTCCAACCAACAAGTTTTGAGGTGGTTCCTCACATTACAGGAGTTCTGTTTTCAAACCATTCACAAACCTGCTGCATTTCAGATAATTCCAGATTATCTATCCAGGAGTCTGGATTGGCCCGAACGGCTCGATGCTTTGCTTCAGGAGGTGTATGTAACGGTCCAGAGGAAAACATAAAAAGCCAAGTACCACTCTCGGGCCAGAACGGAATGGCCCGAGAGAACCCAACCCCAAACAGCACAGAGACAGCAAGAAATGACCCAATGCAAACAGAGTTTCACAAATTCGGCATCTGGTGGGACAGCGACGCGAAAAGAGAAACGTAACCCAATATACTGACATGCATGGAAAAATCAAGTGAACGAACTGTGCAGGCATACAGGGAGGAGTCGGTTGGCAGTGCGGCCAAGAGTGTCCTGAGTGCAGGAACCAGTGGAGAAGGCCGGCGGCTGGCCGGGGCCTCAGGCGGGTGTACTGTCCTACGTCAAGGAGACTGGATGGCCAAGGCGCCAAGTTGCTGCGAGATGGCAGCCCCGCTGGCGTTCGGCAGTAATTACATCCCTGGGAGCGGGAGCATCGTGGAACGTTCCCGAACAATAAAACACGAAGCCGGCAATCATAAAGAAACAAAACCGCATACTCACAATCTCACTTACCTGTATAACGGGGTCCCAACCAGGGCCATGGTGGCGGCAGGAACTGGGGAACAACACAGGACGCCATTCTCCCAAGAGGAAGGGGGCGGGGCTTGGAGGAGTTTTTATAACCTGGGGAAGGAAGTGTGTTCTGATTGGCCAATTAAGCTCTGTGTATATAAACCCACATGTATGAAGGAGTTGGGTGGTCACCAGGAAAAGAACACTGCATAAAAAACAAAAGAAGAGGAAAAATCTTCCTGTGAACAATTTTTATATATTGTTTTATATTACTTATAAGTCGAATAAAGACAGCAGGCCTCATTACACGGTAGGCGCTAAGGGATTACTGGCACTGGTAAGGTCACTGTGCCGGTAATCCCTTAGCGCCCTACTATGAGGTCCCTCAGCGGGTCCCGTCCTTAACGCCTAGTCCGTCCAGGACGGGACCCGCTGAGGGACTTCAGAGCTAATAACGCTACCGCAAATTGCGGTACCATTATTAGCTCCTTCCCCATCCCCATTAAGCCCTATGGGGTCTCAAGTGGGAATGGGAAATGGTATTTGGAATGGGGACTTACCGGGTCCTCCAGGGTCGAAATGACCCGGTAAGTCCCCATACCGCCTACCCGGACCCGGTATGCGGTAAGGGAGTAGCCATGCCACTAATAGCGCAATGATTACCTCCTACCGTGTAATGAGGCCCAGCATATCTTTCTTCAAGACACTGGGCCTCATTATGAGGTTGGAGGTAAGGGATTACCGGTGCCGGTAATCCCTTACCTCCATATTCCGAGGTCCCTTAGTGGGTCCCGCAATGGGCACCTGGTTTTACCAGGCACCCTTAGCGGAAGCCGCTAAAGGACCAGGGAGCTAATAACGGGCCCGCTATTAACGGGCCAGTTATTAGCTCCATCCTCTTTCCCATTGAGCCCTATGGGGGCTCGAATGGGAATGGGGAATGGGCCCGTTATTAGCGGGCCCGTTATTAACTCCATCCCCATTCCCATTGAGCCCTATGGGGGCTCAAATGGGGAATGGTTCTCGGAATGGGGACTTACTGGGTCCTCCAAGGTTGGACTGACCCGGTAAGTCCCTATTTCGAGAACCCGGAATGCGGTAAGGGGGTAGCCATGGTGCTATTAGCACCATGGCTACCTCCAACCTCGTAATGAGGCCCACTGTCTGTCGGTCTCATTGTCACAGGGCACAACTAATAAAACACTCATGCCGTGGCTCTAAGAAGGTTTGCTATCAAAAAAGAACTGCGAACATGACAACATACTTGCATGCTACATACACAGGGAAGAAGTTAAGGAAAATGTTAGCTTTTTTAAAGCTATGGAAGATGTACCAGAGTGAGAGAGAAGATCCGCCAGACAAGGATTGGATGCTCAATCAGCATAAAGAGGGGTACATAATGCCCTCAGCTCCTCTTTCTCCTCTGAAAAATGATAGCCCGACAGACAAACAATCCAACATACACACCTCCCGATTATAATAGCGAAGACAGCATGGAAGAAAGTAATAATAAAGAATGTAAATATATGTCCACATGCAGCGAACATAAAGCGCATGATGAGAGAAAGGACCAACAGAAATAGAAGAGGAAGCTAGAAGACAAAAAAGAGAGAAAGACAAAGCAAGTGGAATGACAATAGTAAAAAAAAAGGTGGATGGGAGGACAGATAATATTGAAGTTAGATGAGAAAGGTATTGAGGATGTTAGAGACAGAAGAGAGAGAGAGGAAAGAGAAAAGGAACGAGAAAGGGCATACAAGGAAGAGAAAGGAAGAACGTAGAAGGTATGAAGAACAGAAGAAAGAATAAGAGCTAATAGAAGAGACGAAACATGAAGAAATAGAAGCCCAAAGATTGAAAGACCGTAGGTTGCAAAGAAGGCGAGAGGAAGAAGAAAATAGAGACATAAGGAGAAGGGAAGAGAAAATGAGAAGCAGTAGGAGACAAAAAGATGACAAAATAGATCATATTGTTAACAGATGTATGGCACCCATTGAAGCACGAGAGCAATTGTAAAAAGAGAGAGATTACCCAACAGACCCACAGGGAGCTGCAATGGATGCCTATAACAGACATTGGTCGATGAGCATGAGGTAGAAGGCATAGGGAAAAGGATGTGGGATCTATATAGACAAAATGAGTGAAGGGTGGTTACAAAGCTACCAGGAGCATCGCAGGGTCTCCACTAAAGGAAACAGCAGATAGATTGGATAATACATCAAGGGATGAACATAGAACGCTGTCCCTAAGATGATTAGATCTTGTCGATGAGGAAAGGGATAACAGCCATATCAGTTGAGGTATAATGATGTCAGACAAAGAGAGGGAGTGAATGATAAAGCGCGAAAGGAAGTTGCATGCGGCTTTGTGATAGACCCGAACATAGAGTGAGGGGTAAAATGGTCTGATTTGGAAGACCTGTGTAGGGGAGGCATGGTATCACAAGTATGGCACTGACGCAAAGATACAATTTGTAAAAAACCTTGATTAACTTTGTGGGGTTTGGAAAAACTCCTACTTTGCCCTATAACTACTATGTGAGTCATCTCAACCATCAAATAATAAAGAAAATAGTCTTGGTTGTGTCTGTCAAATCAAAATGGCTTATGCTAACAAAACCTAATGCCTGCCCTATTTCTTGTACATAAAAATGTGTAACTGAGGTATACATATAAAAAGAAACTCGATGTTCGACAAAGAATAAATGTGGCTGAATCCGCTCTCCTCCCCACATTTAGACAGCGTGGAATAAGGCAGTCTCTATAGGCAGGAGGACGCACTGTGTCTCGGGCTTTAACACTGAAACAGTTCGGAACGTAGTTCGATGCCCGCCAGGCCTTCCACGTTAAAGGGTCTTGTTCCAGTCTTTCCCAAATAAGAAACAAAAAGTTCACACCGGTCCCCCTCTGCCGGGCACAGACCTTGCACAGTTCAAGGTTGGTCCCCCTCTGACGGCCTCAGACCTTTCGCTGTTCAACAACACTTGCCGGGGCTCCCTTCCACAAGCTTTTTACACTTCGGGGTCTCCCTCAATCGGGCACAGACCGCTTTTCGGATGTCGAAGACTTTGGAATGTGCAGAGCTTCATTTTCAGACCAATGCAGGACCAGTTTGACTCAGAATTCAATGATCCATTTTTCCGCTCCCCCTTTCTCAGGGTTAACTTCGTTCACTTTCGCTTTTATAGTTCATTTATTTTTATCGCCTCAAACAATGCATCTTTCACTAAGACTTTCGAGTGGGCTACTCCCTTTCGCCAGACCACTCAGTTACTCAGTATTGCTGATTCCACAGCTGTTCTGGACTTAAAGTTCATTCGCAGGTCTGCCTTTCCTCACGTCTCATCCACACACGTGCAGCCTTCACTTGCAATATATTGTTGCAAACTTCAATCTTTCTTAGCACACACCAGTCTCTCAGTTCGCTTGCCAGCTCACTGGCTGTGTGAGGTTCTCACTTGCTTTTCTGATTTCCAATTGAGTCAAGGTTAGTACCACACGCTTGGCCTCACCTCCCCAACTCTGCCGTTCACCCGGGAGGGTCGCTGATGTCGTTAAAGCACAATGCAGTCGTCGATATTGGGATCTGGCCTTCTCCACGTATCTTTCATGACCTTGTGGAGGCAACAACCTCCTATAGGGAACTCTTGGGGTTTCCGGCCTACTGTTCGTCGCTCTGCTCCAATAGGTTTGCCTGCGCCCCGGAAGTTCTGCTTGTCCTTATGTTCCACCTTACTCAGAGTGTGTCTCTAGGGTCTGCTTTTTCCGTGTGAGGAGAGCTAATTGTAATCAGGTGTATGCACTTGAAGTCAAGTACCTGACTTTGCCTTACCCGATTAGCGCGACATGTCCAGTGCGATGTATAAGAGTTAGTCTTGTTACTCTCAGTCGCCACCTTCCTCAGCCTTGTGTTTGTCGAGAAAGGGGGGGTTGGGACATTGTATCCTACAAAATAGGAGAAGTTGGATGTACAAAAAATGGGGGAATACTGTGTCTCACCATCGGTTGCCTCACCCCCACTCCCCGAAGACTCCTCACCCAGGTGATCCTCCCGCACTGGTCCACCCCCAGGTTCTGGATCCCAAGGTGATGGCCGTGCCCTGGCAACCTGAAAGAGAGATCCCAGAGGACTGCAGGTGAGACACTCTCTGATTTCTCACACCTGAAAGAAAGAACACCAGAACCGACACCATATTCTGGACGACGGCCAGCACGGTCGCGCCATGCAGGGGCTATGTCCCGCCTTATGTAAGCAGACTAAGGTTACTGCCAGGAAAGAGACGAACGGGCGAAACAAGCCCCAAATGGAAGACGCAATGTGTAGGTGGATATGATTTTGAACCTGGATTTACACAATTCCTGTTATTAGAGAAAGGGGGAAGACGACCACAAATAAATTCCATGGCAACAAAAATATATTTCATGGGCACAAATGGATGAGAACAATTTCAAATGTAAATTACCTAGTTTAACTGCGGGTGCGGGAAAGTGGATGGCAGCAGGAATGACGTTTGCAGTCGGTGACCTAAAAGGCCTAATAACAGCTATTCTAGGGGAGAGAGCTGATAACATTTGAGATGAGCAGTATATGCGAGTGTAACGGCACAAAACGCAACACATGATGGAACACCATTTAATAACTGCAGGGCAGACATATGGAGAGCGCTTAGAATACAGTATTCAGACACATCCGACATGGGTTCCATTATAACTAGGAAAACAGGAGAGTATGAAGGTCCTGTTGCTTTTATTCAGGAGATTCAGGAACGTTGGCGTTCCGAGACGAGAACGTGGGATAAAACAGTGGCATTATTGGATCATATTTTGTCAAGGACTGCCTGAGCCAGTGCAATAACAGATGAAAAAACAGGAGGGTGATGGAAGCAAAGCCATAGCCAGAGTTTCAGTTCACTATTGTATACCATTGTTGATTGTTACAATAGAAAAACAAGAAGAAAGCTGAGAATAGAAAACAGGAGGAAGCAAAGTTAGTTCAGAAGAAATTGCCAACATTTGCTATAGAAGGAGCAGTATTGACAAGTGGTGAAGGTGTGGCTACGCAAGATATACAGTCAGTACAGAAAAGCAATGTAGTGCATCCTATGGACCAGAGTGGGTACAATTTTGGCCACGAGGCAGAGAAAGGTACTTTGAGGATGAGGTAGAATTAATGGAGGACATCCACATGAATGCTGGAATTGTGGGAGGGCAGGTCATATAGCCCGAAGATGTAGAAGCAAAGGAGGAGGCATGCAACAGAACTGGCAAGCTCCAAGAGGGGGGAAAGGGGGTAGACTATTCTATGCAGTACAACACAGAACCACAGGAATATTATGCCCAATATCACACACAGTATCAGACAGGTGTGCCACAACCACAGCAAACGCTGCAGATCCCACAGCAAATAGTTGCCACAAGGGCAACCACAGCAAGCACCTATACAGATACAAGTACAGACACAGCAACCACAGTATGCACCGATGCAATAGGCAATGGTACCACAATGGAAGGCTAATGCAGGAGCCCGCAGACATCCACACCCAGGATAGGGAGTGTGACAGTAGTGGGAGGGAATCCTTTCATGGGTACAGGGATTAATGTATATCCACAATAGGACAGCCCACAGAGCGACTTGATGTGTTCAGTACCATCTGTGACACCAGACCCACAAGAGGAACCAAGGGTCAGGGTAACGATAGGAGGCAAGACATTTTAGTTCCTCATGGACCCGGGGGCAACTCATTCCTGAGTTCCTGTGTCCGCCATGAATGCAGAGGGATTTTCTGGGGCCACAAGTATGGTTCCCTTTACTGACGAATTACCACTTTCTACAGGTGACCATGACATGTCAATGCCACTGTTATATTCTCGGCAGGCACCTGTTAACATATTAGGACGTGACTTGATGACAAAATTAAACATGACGATATCTTTTACTGATAATGGGATAGTGTGTTTGACTCAGGGATCCATTATATGACTGTGAGAGAATGTATACTAGCTTTTACAGGCCAGAAGGCATTACGAGGGGTCCCTTTAGAACCAGAAATATGTTTGTATGGAGTCAATATTTTGTTGATATGGCTTCCTGGACTGACAGGGCAAATATTGAGAATACTTGATGAATTTTTGTTTAGACCAGCGATACCTATGAATGATGGAGGACAGGTAATTCCTATAGAGCTAGAGGCAGGAGCAGTAAATCGAGAAAGGGTGGTTGTTCATGGGACAGATGAGGGAAGGGCATGGAGAACAGTAGTAACCCTTAAAGAAGGAAATAGACTGACAGATTTGACAAATGAAGACTTGTTCAAAGATGAATATTCAGACGATGAGTTACTACTTTTTTTATAAGTCTCACTTATTGGATGAGAATTGGGACAGAGAACCACCACAGAGAATGGCATTGGTAAAAAAGAAATAATTTCCCCAGGAAGATTTAGACATTGTGCCAAGCATCTTATGGACAAATAGTCCATATTATGTGGGTCTATTGAGTGGTGTAGGAACAGTTAAGATCAAGCTTAAAGCGGGAGCAATCTTGCCACGTGCAAAACAGTACCCTATGTCCCGAGAAGCAGATGAAGGAATATTTGAGACCATTTCCACTTTAATAAAGCAGGGAATATTGGTGCCATCTGAGTCCCCATGTAACACCGCTGTGTATCCCGTGAAGAAATCAACAGGAGGGTGGTGGAGATTTATTCAGCATCTTTGGCCCCTAAACAATATTGCTGAAGCAGTTTCCTCTGGTTCCGAACCCTGTTAAAATATTATGTAACATCTCAGCTAAAGAAATTGTTTTATAGTCATAGATTTGAGAAATGCCATCTTTTCAATTACCCTTCATGAAGACTCCCAGGATTTGACTTCTTTTCATATAGAAATTAGCAGCTAAAACACTTGCGATTGCCTCGGGGTACTGCGAGTCCCCATCGATCATTAATAGAGTCCTTCAGATGACTTGGGCTATGTACAGCTTGAGAGCATGATAATTCAGTACGTGGATGACATACTAGTTTGCAGTGAAAGAGAGGAAAGGTGCAGGGAATACTCAGTTCAACTAATGACAATATTTGCTGTAAAAGGATACAAAGTAGAAAGAAAAGCTACAATATTGTCAGGAATATGTCCTGTACATGGGACAGCTCATCTCTCAAGATGTGAGAAATGTAACACCTGAGAGAGCAAAGGCAATCATGAGAACTACAAAACCCAAGAAAGTAAGAGAAATGCAACAGTTCTTATGCTTATGTAATTATTGTTGGGCCTGGGTTTATGATTACAGTATGTACATTCAACCACTTTTAAAAGGACTCAAGGAAGCACAGACAGGTAAAAGTGAAATAACTTGGACAGATGACATCACTGGAGCGTTTAGAGAATTAAAAACGGCAATTTGCACAGCCCCTGTGCTAGGAATACCAGATTACAATGAAGAGTTGTACTTATTCTCGCATTCCAATGGAGAAGTGATGGCAGCAGTACTGAAACAAAAAAGGACATTAGGACGTGGACACAAACCATTAGCCTACTATAGTGGGATTTTAGACCGTTAATGGAAGGACATTACTGTGCTGAAACGCAACACTTGCTTGCAGGGTCAGTCTGGCAACAAGTTGAGGATATCTTCTGGCAGCGAGTACTTAACATGCCCAACTCACTCCCTGTTGATGTGATACAGAGAGAGTCGGGCTTAACATTATTGTACGCAGTTATGGTGTGGAAAACACTATCCCTCCTACGGAAATGCTCAAGTCCTCCCGGGGACGGCGGCTTTGAGGTGCTGAAAAAGGCTCTGAAGGTAAATAGTGACTTTGAGTTGAGAAGCACATGTGCTGAAATTCTGCAAAATCTCGCACTCACTGAAGAAATGTTATTGGTGAATCCAGGATATGTTAAAAAAAATACTATTTGACTTAGATTGGATAACTACAGAGGAACGGACCCTCTATATAAAAACTGGAGGGACAAAAGGTCAGAAGATGAGTTGTGACTCCCAGTTACTTAAATAAATTTCCATCACCAGTTTTGAGACATGAGCTAATGAGATTCCGCTTTAACCTGTGTCTTACAAAGGAAGTATCTGAAAGACATAAACCTGCAAGCGACAGCAACTATACTTGTAGATTCTGTTCTGAGCCATTTGAAACCTTATTTCACCTCACGATACAATGCCTGGCTTTGGATGAATTAAGATCGAAATACTTGGGGCATTTTTTTGATGCACTTCCTGTGATGACACTCAAAGAAGAGTGGGATCTCTTGATTCAAGGGAAGAGAATAACTGTGATACTAGCATTGCTAGCTTTTCTAAAGGAAATGTTTTGAAAAGTCTACAGATAAAGGAAAGAGTCACCTTGTCAGTGAACAAAAAGACAATGGGCCTCATTACACGGTAGGCGGTAACTATGGCGCTATTAGCGCCATGGTTGCCGCTGGTATTTTACTGTGTCCGCCTTGGTGGATGGCGGAATTACCGCCCTACTCCAAGGTGAGCGGGGGCGGTTATTCCCCATTCACCAAGGCACTTCCCCATTCCCATTTTTGCCCCCATAGGGCTCAATGGGAATGGGGAAGGAGCTAATTACGGTACCGCAAATTGCGGTACCTTAATTAGCACCAAGGTCCCTTTGCGGGTCTGTTCCTTAACGGCTGGTAGAACCAGCCGTTAAGGTCGGGTCCCGCAAAGGGATCCCCATAGTAAGGCGGTAAGGGTTTACCGGTACCGGTAAACCCTTCCCGCCTACCGTGTAATGAGGCCCAATGACTAAGCCTGGACAGCCGTCTTTCCCCGGTATTGGGTCCTTTTATTTCTTGATTAAACTTTATCTTTCATTTTTTTTTTTTTAATGAATTTTTAACATTAGGAGGATTTGTAATGAATGTCAGTTCAGCATAAAAAAGTTTAAATTGTAAATTGGAGGCCACCAGGGGGCGCAGGCAAGATGGCTGCCTGAACTTCAAGCTCCCTGCATGGCCCCGGGAAACAAGCCTAAAAACATGCTTTAAATATCCATAAGCCCCAATTGCCAGCAGAATCTAAGAAGGGGAACCGTCGAGGAACGTGAGGAAGTTTGTCCGGACTCTGGAGGTGCCCCCGTTCTCCCGCTAGCGACTCGGGGACCACGGCCCTCCCCCTCCCCCAAGCACCCTCGTGGAAGCCCCGCGCCGGGACCTGTGAGCTTTTCAACCGCGCTGAGGGAGGAGGAGCTGGGCTCCCTGCCCGCGCTCAATCGCACAACGAGCGACGCCCGACATACCATCGCGGAGCCGGGCGGGCCTCTGGAAGATCCCTGCCGGTGGCCAGCAACCCACCCCCACACCGCAGGAGACGAGCGGCGCACGGCCGCCATCATAAGGGGTACCGAGATGAGAAGCGCCGCGCAGAGCACAACTCATGGCACTCGGGGAGCCCTGCCTCCCTACCGACTTCACTACCACGGCCAAGATCTGGCCCGGGCCGACGCGGGAGCGTGCCTTGGCCCTACTTCTGTGACCTGCACCTTCGTAGTGCAACGTCACCATAGGAACAGCAGGGGCCCGCCCTGCATAACACCCCTGGGGGGAGTAACAGCGAGCAGAAGAACCCGCGAAAACACTGGGGCAGGCTCGGGCCATCGCGGGAGCGCGCCTGGGCCCCCCCACCTCTCAGCCTGCCCAGTTGCCAGAGCGGGTCCCACGTGAAGGAGTTTCCTGGCTGGGCTCCGCGGCTTCAGACCCATACAGAGCTGCAGAGCCATATTGGGCCTCTTGCTCACCAGCTACACCCTGTTCCACGCCGTAGGCGCTGCCCCACCCAACTGTCGTCCAGTGGCCGCCCCAGGTGAGAAAAGGGGTGAGACACAGCACCACCCCCCTTGAGACCCTCACCCCCATCAACACCTCCCTGTAACCAATACACTGACACTGGGGGCTCGCCATATCAAAGGGACATAGGGCATCACATCAGGCCGGGCCCGCCCCTGGATGTGGAACCGCCAACCGAGGCCTCTCCGGCCCCTCCGGGAGGACCGCCAGAGTGAGCCAGGGAACCCCAGCAACCCAGGGCAAGGCCAAGAGAGATTGCATTCCTGGTGAAATTAAAGGCGTGCCTCACAAACCGGAACCCAGACACTGGCAAACAGCCCCACCACCTGAAAACAACCCCAAGCTCTTGGCCTGCACAACGGGGCTAGAGATACAGGGCCCTAGGACCCTCCTAGAAGATACCCCAGGAGGTCCCTGTAACTCAAGGCGATCGACACCCCATGAGCTGGAGAGAAACTCTTGCGAAATATCAGTTCACCCCAGGACACCTCAAAATGGAGACCGGCCCCACCACCGCACAGCCCCCAGATATGAACGCTGTGCAATGTAAAATTCAAACAATCCTTGAGGAGATCAGGGGCATGAGGCCGGACATGGGGGCCAAACTGGCTGACCTCACAGCCAAGGTGTCTACGCTAGAGGACCGAATGGAAGGGGTCGAGAGCAATCGGGCATCAACGGACCTCCTTGAAACGCAAATGGAAACCAGATTCAAAGAACTGCAGCGCCGCGAAGAAGATCTCCGGCTCAAGGTGGATGATATGGAAAACTGGGGGAGGAGGAACAACTTGAGAATTTTCGGCCTTGAGGAGACAGAAGGAGAGACTCCGGTGGGACTGGAAAGTAAAATCCAAGACATCAGAATTGTCCTGGGGTCAGACTCGGGCGAAACTCTCCTGCTCGACAGGGTCCACCGGGCCGGCGGCGGTGGCAGGGGCCCACGCTCGGTCCTAGCAAGATTTCATTATTATAGAGACAAAGCTAGGGTGTTGGAGAGGGCGAGAACCTTTGCGTGACATTCAGCACGGGAATTCCAGGGTGACACTATATCAAGACCTCTCTGCCCTCACACTCCAAAAATGCAGCACTATCACCAGATGGCTACAAGAGAAGGGGGTACGATATCGCTGGGGTCATCCATTCTACCTGGCGTTCGAATGGCAGGGCCAGAGATACCAGCTAGTCACAGAAATAGACATTCAAAGGGCTACGGATGACCTTACGGGTGACCTCGCGGGATCATCTGGAGATCAAAATGGAACTGACAGGGACCACGGTCGTGTCCCTCGGGGCCCAGCTAAAAGTCAAAGGCTCACGCAAATTCCGGAAAACCAGACCCCCCTCAACGGATCGGGGGGCCCCTACATGATCACACACGCAGCAATCAAGGCTTAATCACCATGCCATGGCTTGATCTATGTCCTTTTGCAGTCCTCGTAGGTCCGAGGCCCTCGCTGGGCACACCATGTTTCTTCTACAGTGTGCGGGAAGTTCTTTGTTCTAATGACCTAGGTCAGAGTTGAAATGTTGCCCACTTTGAGGCTGTTTTTTGGTTCCATAGAGTGACACTTGGTGTTTCTCCTTAGAGAGGTGGTGGCGGCCTGTGACCCCGTGTTGTGACATGCACCAATAGGGACGAGGGAGGTCGACCGTACGCCAAGGTTGGAGGGTAAAAGGGAGAGGGGGCACCACCGCAGGATCCCCACCACCAGCGCTGGAGGGCTGATACTTAGTGGAGAAAGGCATGATGTAAGGTGTCATTCTAAAAATTCTGTTTACCGGGCCTGGGGTAGTGACCCTGGCAGTTCGTTGCTCGCTTCAACCCCCTCCCCCTCGGGGGAGCAGGCGGCGAACGCCCTACAAAACGGCTAAGGGAGAGGGAGGGGGGCCAGAGTTTCTGAAGGGGTCAAGGGGGAAGGGAGAATCCAGCTCAAGTCATGGACACTGGTTTTGCAACAGGTTCTAAATAGCGGACATTCAAAGCGTCTACAGAGCACAATATGAAAGATGACAATGATTGAGGGGAAGATAGGCACGCTGAACGTCAAGGGCATCAACTCCCAGAACAAAAGGTCCCTTACGAGTAATATGCTTCGCAAACAATACCTAACAGTCCTTTTCCTACAGGAAACACACTACAGGCAAGGAAAGCAGTCAAAAATAAAGGGGAAAGAGATCGGTAGTAACTACTGGGCCTCACACAGGAGCTCTAAAAAGGAAGCGGTGGGCATTCTCCTGGGCAGGACGTTTAATCTCACGGGAGTAGAAACCAAAAGGGGCTTTGGCGGTTGATTCCTAGGTATTAAGGGAACCTACGAGGGGGAACTCATCACCCTAGCCACTTTATATGCACCCAATTCGGGACAAATGCGTTTCCTTACCAATGGGCAGAAGGGGCCATGATACTGGGCGGGGACTTTAACCTGATATTGGATCCCCGTCTAGACCGGGGGTCCGCAAAGGGGGGGGCACCCAAGGGGACTTCCAATGATAATCTGGCCATGCAAACCCTTCTGAGGGAACACTATTGGGTCGACGTTTGACACAAAACACATCCAGGCCAGGGCGGGTACACCTTTTTCTCACCCCCGCACTGCACCTACACCAGAATTGATCTCTTATTGATTTCCGAAGAGGGGAATGGGGTGGTGGAACAACCGAAGGTAGAAGCCATAACATGGTCCGACCATGAACTACTCATAGCCAACTGGTCTCTGCCCGTCTCTCCAAGATCTTCCCGATGGCGATGCAATGACACACTCCTCAGGGACCCTGTATTTTGGCATTTCATGAGGAAAGAAATGTTGGCCTACTTTGAGGTAAACGACAACGGCGAGACTGATATGTCCGTGGTGTGGGAGGCAAAAGCCACCTTCAGGGGTCTCCTTATCGCAGAGGGTTCAAGGCGCACACGAGAAAGGGGCCTAATTGAAAATAGGATCCGCGGGCAATTGGGCGGGCTGCGCGCCAGGCTCGGCCTACCAGGGGTAGACCATGAGGCTCTCCTGGAGGAGATGCAGGGCAAAAGACAAGAACTTCACACGGTCCTCATAGCGGAAGTTATTAAGAAAATGCGATACACCAAGCAAAGGTACTACGAACGAGGAGACAGGGTTGGGACCCTCCTAGCACAAAGAGCCCGAGGTTGTAGGGTTGAGAGTGGAGTTGCTCGTCTCAAGGACGGGGAGCGAGGGATCTACGGAGGCAGGGAGGAAATAGCGGAATGTTTTGCGACTACTATAGCAAACTCTATTCCAGACAGGCAGGTGAATCACTAGATGACATCCGTACCTACCTTGCAGAACACCCTCTGCCTTGGCTGTCTGAAGCAGAGCTAGATGCCCTGGAGAGGGAGATATCGGAGGAGGTGGTGGAGGGCGCCATCAAGAGATTGAAAGCCTGAAAGGCCCCAGGGGGAAACACTATACAGCCGACTTCTTTAAGCAGACCCAATCTTTCCTGCTAAAGCCACTGGCCAAATTATATAATCAAATCAGAAACCGAGACTCAATCCCACCAACTTTCTTACAGGCCATCATCACTGTGATACCCAAACCCGGTAAAGATCAGATGGAATGTGGATCCTATAGACCTATCTTGCTCCTAAACCTAGTAGCCAAGATCTTTGCGAGAATCCTGGCCTCCAGATTGGAACGCTGCCTCCCTCGCCTGATACACCCCGATCAAGCGGGATTCGTCCTAAATAGACAGGGCTCTGATAACATGCGGAAGACTCTCCACCTGCTCACCTTTAAGGTGGTTCGCGATGAGGGTGCACTCCTACTGGCCCTTGGCGCAGAGAAAGCCTTCGACAGGGTCAGCTGGGGGGTACAGATAGGAGATACACATTGTAAAATCTGCCTCTTCGCAGATGACGAACTGCTCTACATTACAAAGCGTCCCAGGCAGTCCCCAGGATGCTACGGGGAACTGTCGGGGTACAAGCTCAACCTCGAGAAATCGGTGGCATTCATAGGGGGAAACTTACCGGACCCAGAGGTAACCTATGTGAGTGGGCTCCCCTTTATTCTACGGGAGGAGGGATTCCGGTATCTGGGGGTCCATGTCACACGTGACCCCGAGGGCCTATACTCGGCCAACTCCCGCCCCCCTTTGGTCTGCAATCAGAAAAGACACGGAAAGATGGGCAGGGTCGGGTCTCTCTTGGATGGCATGCCTTAATCTTATAAAAATGGTTATTCTCCCCAAGTTCCTATTCCTTTTCCAAATGCTTCCGGTACTGATCCCCAAAACATTTGTCACGGAAACAAAGCGAGTCCTTCTCAACTTCCTCTGGTCGTGAAAAAAACACAGGATCTCTTATGAGGTATTGACCAGGCCGAAGGAAGATGGCGGGGTGGGATACCCAGACGTGGAAACATATCACAGAGCCTCCCAGCTGAGGGTCCTGATTGACCACTTCACCCCAGGTACAGAAGAACAATGGGTGGCCATGGATAATAGGGTTCTCGCACCTGTCACAGTAGAGGAATGGCTCTGGGTCCCCAGGAAAAACATCCCTAGAAGTGTCCTGAACCACCCAGTCCTAAAAGTACTATGGTACCTGTGGAGGGAGGGAGGTTACTATTGTTGGCTCACGACCTGGCCCTCTCCACTGAGCTGCATCTGGGACCCCCTTCTTAGCTAAAATAGCCTAGCCAGCGGCATACCAAAAGTGGTTTGAAGCCGGCCTAAACAGGACCGGCCAACTCTGGGTGGGGGGCACGTTCTTACTCTTGAGAGATTTGGAGGCGGCCCTGGGAATAGGTACCCTGTCCCCCTTCCGCTGTCTCCAACTCAAGGGAATTCTCACTGAGCCATTGTGGGGGGGACACCCTCAGGAGGGACCTTAAGGATTTTGAGAAACTCCTCCTCTCTGCCAGGGGCTCTAAGGGGATAATATCTCGCCTTTACAAGCTCTTCATGTTTTCAGCCACAAGAGACCCACCCCCAGCACGCACGCAATGGGAAAGGGACCTGTGAGAGGAAATCGACGATGAAAGATGGGCAGCAATGTGCAGGCGGGCCAACCGATACACGGCCTCACTCCAATATCGCCACCAGGCCCTCAAGGTTTTGCATCGATGGCACTACCCCCCACAGAGGATTGCTAGAATGAGGCCAGGATACGACCCACACTGCTGGAAGTGCAGCACAGTGAGGGGGGATTATATTCACATGTGGTGGGGGTGCCCAGTGCTCCAAAAGTATTGGGGAGAGGTATTAGCCTGGATCAAAGGGGTTGACGGGGTTGAACGATCTTCCTGCCCCTGGCTTCTCCTTTTCGGAATCGACTCTGGAGATGGCCAGGAAGATACCCAGGACCATATGTTACAGGTCATGTTGGTGGCGGCCAGGTGCTGTCTGGCACAGAAATGGAAGAACCCCGGAATGCCGGGGGGAAAAGCATGGGTCACTAAAGTGCGGCCATTTACGATATGGAATTCCTTACACATCTACTTGACGAGGCTAAGACAGATGTCGAAGAGACATGGCTGCCCTTCTTTGATAAATACGGACGCCCCGCCTGACGCGAGGCACCCAGGCCGGGGGCTCTTCTCTCGAGGGCGATAGCCTGCTGCCCATTAACTTCATTGTGAACTTTCCAAAACTTGGCTTATGACTTTGGCGTGCTAAGTGACACATCAAGACAATACTGCTATGCTCTTTAAGAACCCGTCATGCAAGCAGCAAACGAGAACTTGAACTGGAGGTGGGATGGGAGAGGGATAGGGGGGAGGGTCAGGGGGGACGTGTTATAATTGGTTTTCTGTTATTCCGTCTTTTAGTATGCTCTGTGATGTTATAACATACGATATTCAATCAAATCTGATTTTCAAAAGAAATTGTAAACTAAAAATATGCTTAATCATTATTTTTTTTTTTAAACAAAGGACATTACCCTTGCGAACAGGTGCTAGCATGTGCCGCTTTCACGATTGAGAAAGCTACCACTATTACAATGGGATGTTTAATAACATTATTTGTTGGGCACTCCCTATTTGCCATTTTAGAAAAACCCCAAAGCACATTGACTACACAAAGAGAATATGGATGCAAACTGATTATTTCAAACCCAGCAATCAAAGTTATTGGATGTAGAATAGTGAATCCGACGACAGTTATTGCAGAACAATTAGGACAGGATGACTATGTAAATGACTGCAGAACGTACATTTTATGATGACATTCCCTACGTTAGAGAAAATGCTCTTGAAGGTGAGTGGGGGGGGTTCTCTTTATTGATGGTTCTTCAAAAATGGATAAATCGGCCGGTGAAAGGCATATTGAGACAGCAGTAGTGACATTAAAAAAGAATAGTGAATTTGAAGTAGTGACAAGTGCGAGGCTGCCTTCACATTGGTCAGCGCAGGCTGCAGAATTGGTGGCCCTCATCACCGCGCTTCAGAGATTTGAAGATGAGGCAGTCACGGTGTATTCAACCGTGCACGCAGAGTTGTCACATTGGAAAATGAGGAGCTTCCTCCAAGCAGGCGACACCCCAGTGCAACGTGCGTCTCTGTTGGACACGCTTATTAATGTACTGAAGCTTCCGTTGGCTATCGCCGTGGTGAAATGCTCAGCCCATACTAGAAGGGAAGATTTAATTTCTTGCGGTAACAAAGCCACAGATATAGAGGCCAAAAGAGCAGCCTAGTTCCCAAAAATGTCTGATTTAGAATTACAAGATGTTAAGCAAGCATCAGAGCGATGCATTTTGATGCAGGAAGGTTTTAATATGTTATCCATTGTACATTTAATTGAGATGTAAGGTCGAGCTCCACAGGAAGAGCAAGAAGTATGGGGGAAACATGGGTGTCCTTTATTCCTCACTGAGGCTTTATGGAGACAAGACATCACTGGAAAGCCAGTTATGCCTCTATTATTATTGAAGGTGGCACTGGAGCAGCTTCACTACCGCACGCATATCAGAAGAGATAGTCTTGCTGCAACAGAGATAGTCTTGCTGCAACAATTGCAGAAGACTGGTTCACACCAAGTGTATTAGAACATGTGGCACAGTTTATTGTAAATTGCATTCTGGGCCACAAATGTACATAAGGGCACACCTTGCGAACAGTGAGTGGAGCAATCTCTAGACCCAATGGCCCATTTCAGCATCTACATATAGATTATGTGGATATGTTGTAAGTATGCAATGGATATAGGTACATGCTGGTAGTGGTATCGCCCTTTTCCAGATTGATCGAGGCAGGTCCATGCATGCACCCTGATGCCACATGCGCTGCCCAGTTCCTTGTGCGTGAGGTGTTTGGGTGTGTGCAAAGTCCTGCGGTCTGATAATGGCCCGCATTTTGTAAATGAGTTGGTTGAACAAATAGTTCTTTTATTAGGCATAAAGCACTGGTTTTTTATCTGTGTATCACCCACAGACCAATGGTGTCTGTGAGAGATTAAGCAGACTTTTGAAAAAAAGGATGACTTTGAAGAAGGGGTGCTTTGTTTGCCCTGAGAAATCACCCTGGTTCAGATTACCACCTAACTCCTCATGAGTTGGTGACTGAACGTCGCACGAGAGTACCCCTTGCTCCTCCCACTAGAGTAAAAACTGATGCTAACAGTGTAGCAAAGCCATTAGGTGATGACATGCATGGCTATTTAACAAATATGACCGCTAGTGTTCCTTTTATTTCTCAACAGTTCGGCAGGGCTGAAGAAGATTGAGGAAGACACCCAACCAACTGATTTTATTGAGACACTCAAACAGCCTACTTTGTATCCAGGGAACCAGGTGCTTGTAAAGAGCTTTGTTAGAACCTGGAACAAACCCCTGTTTAAGGGAACGTACTAGTAGAGGTGTTTGCCCCCAACACTGTTAAAATCCAAGGGAGAAGAGTGACATGAAGCTCTACAAAGGAGAGGCCTTTCCTCCTTCAGCACCCGCTGACAGTGAAGCAAGAGAGGAAGTTCTGTGTATGCTGACAAGATCGGACGCCAAGGGAAAGGACAAAGAATTAATGGATTAGAAAACAGTCTGGACCACATTGACACTTCTTAACTCTAATAGGGAGTGAATGGACTTGCAGCAGTTCCAGAGCTCTTTGAGTTGAACTAAAAGGAGGCTTTTTCAATTGAACCACAAATAGATTAAGTGACTGAAATTACACAAGTACACTTTATGCTTCCTGAAATGTTGCACGCATTTCTGTATGCTGTTTTCGTGTACATTCTTCGAACATAACAAGCTCTAGTACGAAGGAAGGTGGACGTAATTGCCTTTTTTGGAAATCCTAAAACAGTCCCATTTTCCTCAGAGCTATTATAGCTATCATTATTCAATTCCTGTTATAATAAAATTGCAAATTTCAAAAGTAATTGAAAGGTGAAAATATTAAAATAGAAAAATGGGAATTTTCCATTATATAAAACGCACACTAACAAAAAACACCATCTACTCCAAGAGAGATCATGTGGCATTTGGATACTATGGCATTGCTTCTCACAGCTTCATTTTGCCTTATAAATTGTCTTTACTTTCTTATGATTTATACATTTCGTGACATTCTGTTTTACAAGTCAAATTAAATGCCTGATAATGAGACCTCTTTCCATTTCTGATAAGGGCACAAGTGTTATTTTTCCTGATATTTCCAAACAAATTGCCCGATCCAAAAGAGATGTTGGGGAAGATTACAAAGGTATAAATTGATATCTTGATAATTTGGTGCATTTAAAGAATAACATATGGTATCTGCACATTAAGAAAGTGGGGAGAAAAACATCAGGCAAAAAATGCTATGTATGTTCCCTTATACCTTATACCTCTGGGAGCATCCAAATTCATAGCAACAGCAGTACCATTAAAAAAGGCACACTGTGTGACACATCTTGCACTTTGCCTAACAAGAGGACAATTCCAAGGAAAGACAGCATCCATAGTGTGTATGAATAAAGCGACATCCCAGAGCTAAGACAGTTATGTGCAAGATAAGAAGTCAAGAGCAAAAAGAGAGACAGTGAACCAAATAATAAAATACAAGCAGCCTAGAATAAATGAAATCAGAGTCGAGGAAAACCAAATGTTACAATGCAAAGATAAGGAATGCTGAGGAAGAGGTCAACAACGAATTAAACTAACAGTCCTTACTCCTGAGGGATGGGCCGGTCGTGTATAAAGCAATGGCATTGGTAGGACAATGGGAAGCAGTTGTGATAAATGCAGAAAAAGAATGCAAGGACCAATGGCCCAAGATCACAAGGTTGTTAACCTGGCTCGACGATGAGGTGGACCATTGCGGATAATACCCCTGAAGAATGCGTCCCTATGCTTTAGAAATAATGACACGATAAAAGTTGTGGAAAAATGTGTGTGGTCCTGATTTTGACATACCAGCATGAATGGAGGAACAGAGGTTCTGATGGATCACTACTCGGCTTGTGGATCAATAGCATATATGAAGTTGCCACCAGAATGGGGAGGAGTTTGTTCATTGGTACTGATAAGTATACCAGCCCCGTGGTGCCATAAAGCGACTTATAGATCATAGATTTCCTGAAAATTGATGCACGCCTCAGGAAGAGAAGATTGCTTAACCTCATCTGACGAAAGAGGGAGAATTACATTTTGGCGAAATCAGTAGAAGCCTATCATGGCATTCCAGATGAGCATAAACTGTTCAGCAGAATGGCAGTGATATTCACAGCTATATTCATGCCAGGAATTACGACTGCAGTAAATGACAAGTGGTTGCAGATTACTCGTAGGGAGCTGTTACAAATGATTAACACAAGAATAAAGGGGTTCAATGCGATTAGAGAAGAACTGAAGGCAATCAGGTTAATCGGCCACCAGAACAGATATGTCCTGGACTTAATTACAGCAATGGAAGGAGGCGTGTTTGCACAAAGAACAAGTTACTTACCAACTGGTAACATTCTTTCGACTGGATGTTCCTCCAGCGTATTCCACATCTTTAACATGTAATGTCCACAGCTGTGCTGCTTTGGAAATGTTTTGGCACCCTTAGTCGATGGCATTGCGTCGATGTCCCTCGAAGGCCTCCGTCGAGGGTGATGTCATTGGATTTTATAAGTAGGTCGCACGGCGCCTGTAGCCTTTGTTGATGTTTTTTCCCCCTCACAACGTGTGCCATAACCGCACGCCAAGCCTCCTTGACTGCACATAGCCTTGTGGGAACGTAAGCTGCAACAGCATAGGAAATTCTTGAGCAGGGTAGGCTGGGAGGGCAATGTGGAATCCGTTGGAGGAACATCCAGTCGAAAGAAGGTTACCAGCTGGTAAGTAACTTGTTCTTCGAATGGATTGTGTCCTCCAACGTATTCCACTTCTTTGACAGAATCTCAAAGCAGTATTAGTGATTGGAGGGGGGAGAATAATTTGGATATGCCCAATCAGATGGCAGAATAGAGCACTGCTTTACCAAAGGCCATATCTTGACCATGGAAAGTATCCAGGTAGTAATTCTTGACAAAGGTGTGGATGGAAGACCACGTCACTGCATCACAAATGTTTTTAACAGGAACTCCCTGTTGCAGGGCCGTGGATGTAGCTACGCCCCTGGTGGTGTGAGCTTGCAAACCCTCCGCAGGGTCCTTGCTAGCCAATCTGTAACATTCAGAAATGGTGAGGATAATCCACCTGGACAAGGTCTGTTTGGTAACAGCCTGGCCCAATCAGTGTCCAGTGTATCCCACAAAAAGTTGGTCGTCCACCCTGACCCAGGACATCCTAGAAATGTAAAAGCTCAAAGCTCTCCTAGGGTCTAACCTATGGAGCCTTACCAGGGTGAGGAGGAGGATAGAAAGCAGGACGTACCACCTTCTGGCTCAAATGAAACTCAGACACTACCTTAGGTAGGAAGGAAGGACGTACTATCAGTACAACCCTGTCCCTATGGAACACAGTAAAGGGTGGCTTAGACGAAAAGGCCTGTAATTCGCTCACTCCGCGAGCAGATGTAACCGCAATCAAGAAAACAGTCTTAAAGGTCAACAGTCTCAAAGGACAAGAGTGCCAAGGTTCAAACGGAGCACCCATCAAGAATTTCAAGACTAGATTCAGATCCCAAACTGGCACCTGAAAAGGGGACGGCGGGAACACATTTGTGAGCTCTTTTAGGAACTGGGTAATCAAAGGAATCTTAAAATAAGAACATTCTTCAGACGAGCGCTTGAAAAAAGACTGCGCGGCCAGGTAACTCTTAATGGTACCCACTTGAAAACCGTTGTGGGACAAAGAAAGCAAGAAAGAAAGAACCATCGGAATGGAACACTGAAGAGGATCGACATTGTGTCCTCTGCACCAGTCACAAAACCTACGGCAAAGGTACAGGGATTTTGCTCAACGCCAGGCCGAAAGCAACACCTCCATCATGTCATCCGGGAGGTCCCAATCCTTATATCTCAACCTTTCAAAAACCAAGCGTGAAGGTTGAGAGTCTTGACCTCTGGATGGAGAACCCGATCCCCCTCTCGCGAGAGGCGATCCTCTCTGCGGGGAAGACGGCGTGGAAGACACATGGGCATTTCTAGAAGGTCCAGGTACCACACTCTCCTGGCCCAATCTGGAGCAATTAGGATCATCTATGACCCGAACTTCCGCAACCTCCTTAGAACCTGAGGAATGACGGGGATTGGAGAAAATGCATACAGAAGTGGGAATAACCAATCCATGACAAATGTGTCCCTTAAAGCTCCTCTCGGGGGAAATTCCCTTGAGCAATACCTCTCTCACTTCCGGTTGGCACCGGTCGTGAACAGATCCACTTGAGAGGTTCCCCAAAGGGTGAAGATCTCCTGAAGTACTTCCTGAGCCAACTCCCACTCGTGGGAGACTGCGCTCTGCCTGCTCAGAGCGTTTGCCACTGAATTCTCCTCTACGGCCAGATGAACCGCAGAGAGCGAGATTCCCTGCTGTATTGCCGAGAACCAGAGCTGCATCGCCTCTCTGCACAGAGGGAGCTACCCTACACCCCCCTTCTTGTTGAGGTAATGCATGGCCACCATGTTGTCCGTCATGATCAGGACACTTTTCCTGCGCACAGACGGCAGAAAAGCCTTCAGGGCTAGCCTGATGGCCCTCCGCTCCAAAAAAACGTATGTGAAGTCTGGATTCCAACGGAGACGAATGGCCACTGGCGGTCAGCCCATTGGCGTGAGCTCCCGATCCTGTGAGGAAGGCATCCATCACTACCGTCACCTACGGCCATGGTTGCCAAAACGGCTCTCCCTTCATCAGATTCCCTTCGCTAGTCCACCACAGAAGGCCCTGTGAGACCTTGAGCAGGATCCGAAGGATAGCCGACATCTTGCCTGAGAATTGAGACCACTGCGTTCTGAGAGCCCACTGAAGATATCTCATCCGCAGTCTGGCCTCCGGCACCAGAAAGATGCAGGATGCTATGAGGCCTTAGCAACCTTAAGAATTCGAAAGCCGGGAGACTCTGGGCATGTTGAAATTTGTTGACCATCTAGACAATGTGATGAGCCGTCACCTTGAGTGGCGAGCACTTCCCCAAGGACGTGTCCAACAAAGCCCCGATGTACTGCAGCTGTTGAGAAGGTGTCATGTGCGACTTCTTGAAATTGAAGGAGAAGCCCAGCTTGTGAAGGGAGTGGCAGGTGAGGCAGAGATGATCCAAGGCCTGGTCAGGAGAACGTGCCCTGATTAGCCAATCCTCCAGGTAGTGGTAGACGTGAATCCCCCCGTCTCCTGAGATACGCCGCCACCACCATGAGCTTGGTGAAGACCCTAAGGGCGGAAGTCAACCCGAATGGCAGGACCCGAAACTGAAAGTGCGAGTTGCCAACAGCAACCCTCGGGTATTTTCTGTGCTTTGGATTGATCCGCACTTGAAAATAAGCATCCTGTAGGTCCAATGACACCAACCAATCCTGAAGTCAAAGGGCCTGAAGGAACTGAGAAAGAGTGACCATCTTGAACTTGTCCTTCCTGAGGAACTTGTTCAAGCGACGCAAATCCAAGATGGGTCTCAGTCCTCTTTCTTGAGAATCCAAAAATATGGGGAATACCAGCCCTTGTTCCTCTCTGCCACAGGCACCAATTCTATAGCGCCTTTCTCCAGCAGGGTCAAGATTTCCTGCACAAGGAGTGGATCCGGAATCTTCAAAGAGAGTTTCCCCGGTGGATTGTCTTGAGGCAGATTTAGGAAAGTTAGGAAGTAGCCGTGGGCAATCGTTTCCATAACCAACGCATCTGAAGTAATGGCTTGCCATTCTTCTAGATGCTGAGACAGTCTGCCCCCAACAGGAGAACAATGAGTCCGGGCCTCAAAGCTGTTTCGGAGCGGCTGCGGCAGCGCCTGAAGGCAAAGAGGCAGCTGCTTGAGCGGCTTTGGCACCACATCCCTGTCCACCGCGTGGACACTTACGGAAGCCCCTCTGACCGGCTGCCCCCCTTGCTCTAACAAAGGAGGAGTAGTAATGAAATTAACCCCTCCACTAGGACGAAAAGGCAGAGGTTGACGCACAGCTACGCCCAAAGATTTAGCAGCTGCTTTGGAGGTCTGCAATCTCTCAAGGCTCTTGTCAGCCTTGCTGCCAAACAAATGAGAGCTGTCAAAGGGCATGTTAAGAGGACAGTTCTGCTCGTCCGGTGCAAACCCCGACTTCCACAACCACGCAAACCTGCGTATCACTGTGCTCGCAGACATGGACCGGCTAACACTATCTGCCGTGTCCAACCCGGACTGAAGGGATTTACATATGGCATCCTTGCCATCCTGCACAATAGCAAGGAACCCATCCCTTTCTTCCCCCTCTGGAATATGCTCAGCCGCTAAAGAGACGCAATTCCACAGAGGATGCGAAAACTTGCCCAAGGCACAGGTGGAGTTGGCCGATTTAAGGGCCATACTCCCAGCCGAGAATACCTTGCGTGCCCATCCATCGGAGCGCTTGTCGTCCCTATCTGGAGGGATGGTAGGGTACGCCGCCTGCCTTGAGGTGGCTGTGGCCGCCAAACCACAAAAGTCTCAGGAGTGGGATGAGTGAATAGGTAGCTGAGGTTGCTACTAGATGGGTGGTATTTCTTAGTCAATGACTTGTTGACCGTCGGAAGAGACTCCGGGGCAGTCTAAGCCGTAGCCACCCACTTCTGTAATGCCATGTGAAAAGGCAGCACTGGGTCAGTGGATGGACCCTGATCTAAAATGTCTGTCGGGTCATCCAGATCGAATTCAACTGGAGGCCCAGACCACCCCAGGTACTCCGTAACCCTGGACATCAACCTCCTATAGGAGATTCAGCATGAGCCCAAGGCTCTGGCCTGTCAAACTTCATTCTCGGGAGACGTGTCCAGGCCACTGGCATCATGTAAGGACTGACGCAGATCTTCCAACTGACTGTCCTCCGAAAAGACCATGTCCGGAGCTTTAGGAGTGTCCCCCGGAGCGTCAAAAGGCTCAAACTCAACATCAGACCCGTCTTCATCCTCATCGATATTTTGCAGAGAATGATAGAACTCCTTCCTTGGAACAGGAATGGACCTGGAATCAAGAGCAGGCCTCAGACTTGGACAGAGCCTTCTCAGAGGATCCACAGCTCTAGGGCCCTCCACAGGCAGATTCAGACCTGTAGGCCCCTATGGCATCGAGGGCGCCAACGGCTTCGACGTCGACAATGGCGCCGAGATCTTAGAGGGCCTGATCGAGGGCAAGGCCCGACAGCTGCACTCGATGGGCCCGTCGCTGACTGCGTCGACGCCTTCCTCAACACCTTACCAGATTTCGCCATGGACAAAGACCGCAACCTGGACCTGGCACGTCACAGATGATCACCCGGAGCCTTGTGCGAACGGGACCTCGACGGTTCCCGATGTTTATTTCGCCGACCACCCGGGCCCGAAGGCACGCAAGCGTCAGACCGAGACCGATCCCCGCCAGCTTCAACCGAAGGCACAGGTGGGGCATTTTCTCCCTGAATGCCTCCCACTCCTACGGAGGTCGAGGATTTAGTGGGGCAAGCCACTTTCCTTGCGGAGCCATCATCTGACGAGGACATGGAAGGCGACCGGTGACGCCGCTTTTGGGAGAGTCCTCAATGCGGAGGAGTGGCACAAACCACTCCGGCACTGAGATCCCCTGGACTCCCTCCGACGGGGAGAGTCACCCCTCGAGTCTTCGGTGGACAGACCAGTAGATTTACCTACTTGCAACTTCCCCTTACGCTGCCGCAAGGCCTTGGCAGTCAGCGACTGGCATTTCAAGCAGTCTATGGTGTCGTGGCTCTCGCCCAGACACCATAAGCAGATACGGTGCAGGTCCATGATGGACATCTTGGACTTACAGTCCCTGCACTTCTTAAAGCCCGAGTTCTGGAAGCAAACACGTTTGTGGAAAAAACGGAACTGAGGCTACGGGTGCCGTGCGTCCTACTTATAACTTCCGATGACATCACCCTCGACGGAGGCCTATGAAGGACATCGACCCAACACCATCGACGCAGGGCGCCCTCTGCTGACAAATTTCCAAAGCAGCACTGCTGTGGACATTACATGTCAAAGATGTGGAATACGTTGGAGGACACCATCCATTTGAATGTGGCCTTCTTGGTGTACATTGGTACCTGCCCGGGGTTGAAGAAAATGGAACCCTGACAGAAGCCATAAAGATGCTGTCAACCTTACATATGAAGATGGTAGATGAAGTAGACAAGGTCAAAGAAGATGATTGGTATTCGTCCCGGTTTTCATGGGTTCCAACCTGGATGGCAAATGCCTTCAAACTATTGCGAGCAATACTAGCGTTTGTTTTGCTGGGATTCTGACTTATAAGAACATTCATAGGACAGTGCAAGAAGACAGCCAAGAAAGCAATTGGAATGAAGATAATGATAGATGTAAATGATTTGGCAGATGAACACACACAGACCGAAATACCACCCGTGAGCACCTGAAAGACGGTCCTCTGGCACCCCCAGGAACAAAGTTTTACTACCCAAAGGATCATTAGAACTATGTAAGGCCTTGGGTATTCTGTCAACCGACTGGGGAGTGCTGCCATATGACTTGGAGTATGGATGAACACATCACGAATGCAGGTGACCTGAGGGGGGGCTGACTAAGATATGGATCCCAAAGATGTCTTTCTGTAGAAAGATGAAGAAAATTGCGGAAGAGAGCTATTTGAAGACTCGCCCAGAGGGGGCAATGTAGAGAAGCAGACATATACGTCACTAGAAGAACCCGCCCCCTCACCTCCGTCATACTGGATAAAGAACCCAAAGGCACTGTGCATAACACCATTTATCCCAATACTGCATCGAGTGTATGAGAGACGATATGCACTTGGACAACCTTACCGAATGTACCCACACACTGAAGTGGTAGCACAAGATTTTCAGGTACCACTGAATGTCAAAGAGCTGCAAAGAAAACCTGACAAGAGCAAAGTGATGTCATAAGGAGAAGAGACAATGACGGATTGAAAAGATAAGAAAATACAAAGAAAGAAGATGTAACTGAACAAACAAAGTAAACCTATGTACGAGTGAGAAGAAACCATGTATATATGTAAAGAAGATAAGTAACCAGATGAGAAGTGAATGTATATACGCAGAAGCGCAAGGTAGACGAGTCACATAGAAGCTTGCTGCAGTAGAAAACATACCACAGGTAAAGCACCCATATTGAAAAGATGGATGTTGGCTTCAATAATAGTAAGTAAAACACTTGAAGGAGAAAGGCCAGAGCTTTAGACCTGACAGAGGCTGGAAGTACAGAATTGTGCACAAACAAAGAATAGCTGTTGGGTAGAGATCAAGGATGCCACAGCGAGAAGCTAGTGCAGGGCACAAGGGAAGTCAACTAGGGTAAGCGATATACGCAGGACATATTTCTCTTAGATTAATTAAATGAGAGAACATTTGTGGATGCCAAGTGTTGACGAGTAAAGATGCCCGAAAAGCATAACAGATGGAGCAACCGAGTCTCCAGAGGCCGAAGTGGATAATGACAGCCAGGAAAAATTGAATCCAATAGTGCTAAATATGGACAAAATCGTGGTCTCCTGACATGTGATGCAAGACCAGAAAACAAGGCTTATTCATAAGCCTCAGGCGAAGATAACGATGTACCTTAACTTCTCTTAACGTTCCGGAGAAGAGAACAATATGCAAGTACAAAGGAGAAGCCTTGGTTGAAGGCTTGGCTGATGAGAGATGGTACACTAATTGGGGAAAATGGATAGTAGTCTGATATTGTACTAGGCACCCGGGTTTTGTTTTGCTTACGTGCTGCTAACGAGCCAAAAGGCTCAATGGGAATGGGGAAGCCGGATGCAGCCGCACTATTCGTGAATGGTGCCGGTGCATCCGACGTGTTGTGCTTGCAGGTGCCTGTGTGCGCAGAAAGGCACCCGCAAGCACAACTCGTAGTCCGCCGGTCCACGAACTACGGTACCAGCAAGCTTACCGGTACAGTAGTTCCTGGACCGGCAGACTCGTAATGAGGCCCACAGACTCAAAAGTATTCATTTAAAAACCTTTATTTACTGCGATTACTGGGGTGGTGTAATACCTGGCTGGCACTAACTCTAAAACGATGGTTCCCTTGACGGATGTTAAAAGTCTGCCTGTGTTTAAACCTATGATTGCCCTCAGGCTCTACAAAAATGTGATAGTGAGGTTCTTGAAAAGGAAAATAGTAGTTCAACAAAAATAGTGGTTTCAGGTGGTCTTCTCACCAGGTGCAATTTGGTCAATGTCACAAAGAGGGGATCACTCGCCAGGGCTGTTCGTACGACCTTCTCCACAGGACCCTTATGGTGAATTCATACACTTCTAATGTCTTTGAGTTCCTTGGGATTCCCTTCCCCAAGCTTCAACTGGTTCACTTTCAGCTTTAAATGCAAAACACAGTCCGTTTCTTCAATAGGCCCCACAGGGGTCCTTCCCCAAGTTCAGGCCTCTTCCAGCTTTCACAACACAAAGCATCTAGTCAGGTTGTGCCTTTTTACATGTACCATCTTTTCCTGCATATCATCCTCTTGTGTAGAATCAGAGGCTTTCAAAAACGCTTGGCTTTTTTACTTTTCCTCAGCATGACCACTTTGACCGTTTTCCACTATTGCTTTGTTACTTTAACTTCCTTATGCACTTCATAACTTCAGGTGCTTCCTGCACCAATTTCCTATGTTTATTCACCTTTTCCGTGCACACTTGCACTGACCTTTCTTCCTTAGCTTGCTTGTGCCCCTTGCATGCTTCTTTTATGCTTTTGCACACTGTTATGCGTGTTTCTTTCTTTTTGGGTCTCTTGCACCCTTGTTATATTGGCCTTTCCTTTTCGTGCCTCTTGCACCTTTTTGCACAGCCTTCCGGCCCCCTTCTGGTCATTTGTACATTCTTTTATACTGCCCTTTCCTTTGTGCCACTTTCACCTTCTCCACGGGATTCTGGCCCCCTTTCATTCCTCTTGTTTCATAGACCAGCACTCACGCGGGAGTCTCGCGCTTAATCAGTTACACTGTTACTTGTATCTTTGTCTGAGATTTTCCCATCAGCTTCAATGAACGGCCATTCAAACGCGATCCACTTCCTTATGCGTTCTATGGCGTTATCTTGTAACGCGCTCTTCACAACCCGGCTCAGTAAAGCTTTCCGACTCACCAGGCTGACTTCTGCACCGCTGTTTCACTCCGGCTCTGTTTTGAGGTCAGGGTCTCTCCACCTGCCCCTTGGACACTCCTGGGCTGACTCAACTGCCCAGTGGAAAGAGCATTCACATAAACCGGTCCTGTGGGGCACCAGAACGTCTCTCGACTCTCATGTACAGACCCTTCTGTGCTCCTTGGAGACATGGCTCCCTCACCACGCATTTGCCCTTTTGCATGGCAGTTCCTCAGCGTCTAGGGCATCCCGGTCTCTGGTCCTGGATAATACTAGCGGCTTCACTCTCCTCCCAACTCTTTTTCCTGCTGGCTCTCCTACTCACTCATACACCTGTGTCCGGCCACACCTTATATTGTGAAAAGACCAGTCAAGTGGAGTCAGGTGTGAATGGTAACTGTTGAATGCCTGACCCTGCCTGGCTCTATTAGTGGGACAACTTGAGTTCTTTCTATGCTAGGTTTCCCATACTTTCCCCATGTTATTCCTATGGGCAATCCTTACTATTTCCTCATCTTAGTGTTTGGTGGAACTGGGGAGGGGGAGATGAGGTGAGACTGGAGATACCCCATGTTAGGTAGAAACCTGTGCAGTTCCCTCTGGGACCACTGCAAAAAGTTTAAGTCTACAGGAGTTAGCAGTAAACCCAATTGGTAGCAGTCTGCACCACCCAGATTTACCTGGCAGCTGTGGCTGAGCAGTCAGTCTTCTCTCAAGACGAGTTAGGCAGTATTTGGAGTATACAAGATAGGGCAATTTACACAGTAGAACAAGCAGACGCTGATCAGAGCTTGGGTGTAAAGATATATCATTATTTATTTAAAAACACATCTACGAAAAAAACACACTGGCACTAATATGGCAAACAACTTCAATCACAGTTACTATAAGTATATATCAATCCCCTACAATATTTCGACAAGTCTAGGTTCAATGGCACCACTTATTTGCAGACAGAGGTGAGTGCTTTCACCTAGATGGCACTCTAATATTCATAAGAACGGGAGAGAAAAAGGCAGGGTATGAAACCAACTCAGTACCAACTCTTTTACGAAACAAATGCAAGGCAAGTAAGGCAGGATCTGCTGTAGGTTAAAGTTCAGAGGCCAGGCCCACTCGGAGAGAGAGGCAAGGCGATATGTTCCAAAAGATACCACAGTGGAAATGCACTTCAAGTCTTTGTAGCAAAATGTCACAGAAAGGTCGGCCCAGTTTTAGAACAAAAGTTAAGAAGGTTTGGAGGCGACCGAAGGGAAAGGTACGGATTTAGACACCTCACGCTAACCGTTTCAAAGGAAGCCAGGCGGACACTACCTTAAAAGTGGAGAGACAGCTCCGGCGGGGGCAGTTGTTCCTGGTGGTGGATGCAAGTCGGGGCTTTGCCAGAAGATGAGAGGATCTCGTCGTCGAGGAAAAGTTGAAGATCGTTGCACCACCAGGAAAGAGACCAGCCGCGGACTGCTCCGTCACAAGGCACCACCTTTTGGTCACGGTACAGTGGTTAGTGGCTATCCGGTTGCCGGGGTGCTCAGCACGGGCAATTCGACCACTAGACGTCCTGGAAGTGAAGAAAAAGCAAGGGACTGGTTGTTCCCACCAGTCATGGGAAGAAGACTCTCCAGCAGGGAGATCTCCTCTGTTGTTGGGAAGTGGTGAGTCGGTTCAGCAGGGCTCCACCGGAGGTGTCGTCGTTGTAGGTCGGCTCAGCTTTACCCTCGTCGGATTCTTAGGTCCTGTGGCGACTTCTGAAGTTCCAGTCCCAAAAGCCCTGCTTTTATGCAGAAAACCCCCATTCATTCAGCCTAGCTGTCAATCAAACATGCTAAGTGGTGAGCGGGGCGGCTCACCACTTGGGCCAATCACACCAGAGTGCAACTTGAGTTGGCAAGGCAACTCAGTCCAGGGTGCCTAAATCCCCTCCCACACACCCTGTGGTACCCAGACAGAATGGCACCACTCTGGAGGGCTTCTGTGCAGAAGCCCGCCAAAAGTGGAACAAAGGGCTCAACCTTTGGTTCGGAGTTACAGAGGCGAACACATACGACATTTTAAAAAACCGAGTTCTGGCAGAAAATACCAACCGGTGGATTTATTTAAGACAAATAAACCGGCGGTATGTTAGAGACTAACGTGAAAAAGTATTCGCCTCGAACAATGGGAAAATCCCTTAGGAATATACTCGCGGACGAATATAAAAAGTAGTATCCACTGCCACAAGCCAAAACTCGACGAGGGGGGACAGGACAGTGCCCCCTCGAACAACAGACCCAGGGGTAATCGAATTAACCCTACCAGTACGTCCACAATAGGATGGTTTGTACTGGTTCTGTTAGTAAATTTAGGTCTAGTAAGGCCAATGGTGACTTTACATGCCCTTGGAGACAGTAGTCAGTCCCAGGGTATGGAGTCTATGGTGGGGGTCACCTAGGACAACCCAGTGTTACGGCACAGAGGTTGCTGTGTAACACACATAGCAAAACACATGAGACCCTATGGAGTAAAAGACCCCACAGCCCATAGAACACATTAACATTCAAAGAAATACCACAAATCATGTCCAAGAGTGGGAGGAAAAAAGTCTCACTCTTGGCAGGATGAGAAAAAACAAACTCCAGAAATCCAGCAAAGCTGCTGGGGGACTCACTAGGTTGGGAAATTCAGCCTAAACAGAGAATTCTCCCTAACACCCCATAAAGGATGAGGGAGAGTAGGTATGGTGGTTTTTGGACTGGGGGAATACCATGTCTCACCCTCAGGTAGCCTACTCCCAATCCCTCGTGACCCTCAGGTGATCCTTCCTCGCTTGTCCACCCACAGGGTCGTGATCCAAAAGTGATGGCCCTTGCCTGGCCACCTGAATGGAAGATCCTGAGGGAGTCGGTGGGAGAATACCATCCGGTTTATCACACTGTGGCCCTCATTACAACACCGGCGGTAACCAATGGCGCTATTAGCACCATGGTGCAATGGGGAATTACCACCCCATTCCAAGGTTGGTGGGGCGGTAATTCCCCGTGCACCATTGGCCCTTCCCCATTCCCATTTTTGCCCCATAGGGCTCAATGGGAATGGGGAAGGCGGTAATTACGGTACCGCACATTGCGGTACCGTAATTACCTTCAAGGTCCCTTTGTGGGTCCCTACTTTAACGGCTGGTCCAGACCAGCTGTTAAGATCGGGAGCCGCAAAGGGACCTCGTAATTAGGCGCTAAGGGGTTAACGGCACTCCAGCCTTTTTACAGCGCCGTTAACCCCTTAGCGCCAGGGTCTTAATGAGGCCCAGTGTATTTAAGCTTGTGACTTTATTTAGAAACCAGCAACACGATACTCCCCAGAACCTAATGCAGACAACCATTACCTAAGCCAAAAAGAAAGTAAAATCAAGGCAATTTAAAACTAGCAGATATTGCCAAAGTCAGTAGGAGACAAATGAAAGTTCCAGAAGTTGTACAGCTTATTGCCTATATTTTAAGAAGTGCATGACAAAAGCTGGTATAAACCCACATTGCCAAAACCAAGTCAGAAGCAGAATAAAACCATATCCTTGTCTATGTTTGGTAAATAAAGCAGTGGGGAAACAAGAGTGGCAAGAAGCCTACCCTTCTGGAAAATGTTGTTCAGAAGGAGAGAAGCATACATTGTAGAGGTTTTGGAAAGTACAAAATAGTACTAAAAAGCACCAATGTGAATTTTGCCTTCCCTGAAGAATTGCTTAAAGCTTTTTTGTATAGTAACAAACACTGCAAAGCTTTTGTAAGCTGATCTTAACCACAGAGGCACTTGTTGTATGTAAATTACTGTTCAGGCAGGGGAGTATACCCGAACAGCTAACTTTGAAGTAGTAGGGCTGGTGTAGTAGTAACCAAGGTGTGATTGAAGTAGGCCTGGCATGGAAGTAAACCAGGTAGAAGTTGATGAAGTGTTGTAACACATTGTCCTGACAAACCTTCCTTGCTGAAGCAAGAACTGTATAAAACTGCTGCTGAAGTGTTATATATCTTCAGAAATAATAGGTTGTTGCAAAAAGCATCCCGACAAAGACAGTTTGTTAATACCGATGAACTAAGGAAATATTCTTTGTTTATGTGAAGAACATTGCTTTGACTCTTACTATTAGAAGAGGAAGAGAAAGAAACTTTGTTGATCCACTGGAGTGTTGGAACATTTGGTTGTTAAGTTGAGGTCACAAAGAACTGTGTTAGAACTTTGTTACAAACCAGGATTTCCTAATTTCTTTTTAGAATCTTGGAACAGAGTCCTGCTTCAATCTGGGGAAGGAGAATTCACCTAGATTATAAGGACAGACTGTTGTCATGTTATGAACGTAACTGTTATTTTTTGTTGTTGTCTATAAACTGCCATGTATTACCTTATTGGGTTCCTGGATGTATACGTTTAAGGGACAGAGATCCTTTGTTAGAGTGTTTCCTGTGGTTTATTTTAGGCAGGGAAATCCTCATCCTGGTAAGAATAGTGAGGCGTTTATCCGACCTTTTGAGCTAATAAAATAGCATCTTTTGAAAAACCTTCACAAAGTTGTCCGCCTCACATTTCTGACCCCTCACCCTAGTCACCTAGTTTCTCTTGAGGTTTCATTCTACCTCCTATCCTTTTTATTCCTCACTTCTCGGCTTCCTTCTCTCAACCTTGTCCTCCACTTTGGTCTTTCCGCTCTTTCGTAACCTTCTCATTGTTCTCCTATGTTTCATCCTCCTTCTCAGTTGTTAGTTTCTCTGCAGTCACCACCATCATCTCCCAACTTTCATCCTCCTCCGTTCCACCGTCCTTTCTCATGTCTTTTCTCCCTCCTCTCACCTGGGCTCCTCCATTCTCCGCCTTTCTCGTTACAGCCTCTCTATCTTCTTCAGATCATTCTATCTCCAAAATGCTCCTGCATTGCTCCTCTATTCTCCCCAAACTCCTACACCATTCTAGCAATTGATTCTCCTTTTATAATAGCCTGGCCCCTCCAC
Source organism: Ambystoma mexicanum (assembly GCF_040938575.1). Classification (NCBI taxonomy): domain Eukaryota; kingdom Metazoa; phylum Chordata; class Amphibia; order Caudata; family Ambystomatidae; genus Ambystoma; species Ambystoma mexicanum. Next base: position 60,189,961 of record NC_090938.1, read on the forward strand.
TGTGCAGTGCCCTTGTTCAGGTGTGCGCCTTTTTGCACTTTGACACTTTAGCAGTGTGCAGATTTTCCACTTCTCTGGGAGCTCTTCCCCTGCTTTACTCTGTATTTCAAACCATTGCCAAGTTCCGCGCACAAGGATGGACAGCCACGTATGAGCCAAGTGCTGCACATTGTGGCTTTGTAATAAGTCAGGCAAAGCCAGTGCATGAACATGCTTGTTAGCACTTGCTCTCTGTGTTCGGTGCAGCAAAGCTTAACCAAAAAATTCCATGGATAGCATTAAGATTTCACTTTATCTTACCATTACGTCAGTCTTACTTTGAAGATGGTGGGCGGTTGGCCAACAATTTGTCATGCTCTCTTGATACATTCAGTGTATGTTGTCTCCTTAAAGGGACAGTACCAGCTTAGTTGACAAATCCATGCCATGTTGCCTGGGTGGTTGGGTTGGACCTGGGATCATCTTCACACTGCCCCAGGCCCTGCATTACCTAACATTTGGCAACACACCCTGTCCTCTGTGCTAAGAGCCAGGCAGGCTTTGTCACAGTACAGAATACTCTTTTTAGCCACAATGTTTTCAAGCTTTTATTTCTTGCGGAGGAGGATAAATGGGTAATGTCTTCAGCAACAATAGCCGGCGAAATATCCTGATGGGATTTTCATGTGCTGGATTATTGAGCATGGTTTTCCTCAGCAGACTGAGATCAAAACCACAACATCCTAGCATTACCAAGTCTAATCGATGAGGAACAGGCACAGCTGGAAAAGGAATTGGTCACAACAAGGAACACTGATCACCTGTCTTGGACACTGCTTTTGCGCTAAACAAAAAGGTAGCCAAAGGTGACTGGACAAGTTGAGACTATTTTTGCACGATTCCTCCTTGTTTTGTATAGTGCGCTACCACCAGAAGGTATCTTGGCTCTGAGAGAGGAAGACCTCAAGAGGCAGAAAGGCAAGTGTAGGTGAAAAACAACATCAAGAAATCAGTACCAACTATTTAGGGTAGAGAAATGTTTTGAGGGCTTTTTGAAATTGGAAATGGTCATCCAGTAGTCTAATCGCCACAGAGAGAGAATTCCAAAGGGAGGGTCCCGCCACAGAAAAGGCCCTTCCACCAACCGTGGCCTTCTTAATCCATGGAACCATAAAGCTGTTGGTTAGATGAACGAAGATCTCTAGCCAGATTGTAGGGAACAATCTTCTTGCAGAGATTGTAAGCCCCACCCTCATATACAGCTCGATGGACAAGGCACAAAGCCTTGAACTTAACCCCACTCTCGATCAGTAGCCAATGAAATTGGTTCAATACCAGGGAAATGTGAGCATATTTAGGCAGGCCGGCAACTAACCGAGCTTCTGAGTTTTGCAGATTTTGGAGTCTCCTGAGGTGATATTTGGGCTCAGCTAAAAGAGTAGCATTGCAGTAGTCGAGTATTCACAACAAATGTCCTTTAACATTAACATAACGGGATTTGTCCAGGGGACTCCAAGTCTTAGGGGTAAAAAAGGAATTACCGTTTTCAAAGCTTTTAGATTGAAAAAGCCTACGCTACATCTAGCACCAATTTGAAGATCTGGAGAACTAGTGTCCTAGGACTACTTGTGGATTTACGTCGCAGAAAGGCAAGTGGATGCATAACTCTGCCCGCCGTTGTCCGCGGAACACCACCGCAATTATCTGCATATCCCAGAGTCACCCGACTTGAAATATTGGACCCACCAGCCCATTGAGGGTCCCAACTACACACTCTGACTAACAGCTTTGTTATTGCAATTGATCATTTGGTCAGACAGATTACTCTTACTTGCACTGCTGGCACCCATCAGGTCTCTGCATTCTCCGGCATTCACCCACTGACAACAGTCCAGATACATTGTTTCCCTACAACTCATCCCCTTGGATATTATTATTATTCGCCTTGATAAGGACCCTGTGAGGGTCAAAACACATGTTGCTGAACACACAATAAATCCACATCAGCACTATATGTTCTATCCAATTTTTACTTTGATCCATTGTACTATTTTATGACCAGCACAAGTTAGCATTGGCTACCTGTGTGCTACGATTTCAGAGTCACTCTGGGTGGTGTCACCCTTGTCCATGCAACTCGTTGCATGTCTTTCATATTATCTCTTGAATTACAAACTGCGGTGCGCAGGTGGACTCCCCTTTCTTGTGCCCTACCCTTTACTCTATGGATGAGGGATCTTGCTTGAATCCAGTTTAAATCTATACGGGTCGGGAGGGCCTTTACCCCTTGAAACACATGATTATGGCTATTAGTACCCATGGGCAATATCTCGAGATGCTAATAGCAATACATTTCTTTGACAAAACAGGACATGGCAAGCATATGCAATCCATTGTTTCAAAGAAACATTCATGCAACATAGCTACCATGCAAATGGAAGCGAGACTCCGCGCAGAGCCGGTCTTCCATTTTCTTGATAGCCGGTTGCCCATGAAAGGAGAGGGTTGAAGTGCCACAACACCTACTTGTAAGTTGGGTGGGAAGCAGGGAGAGGGTGGGACGATGGCTAGGCAGGCACAAGCAGCTGTGAGATTGCTTGGAGCGGTTGCTTGTGCCATGGGGGTTAGCCTGCTTACCGAGCAATCTCATTAACATCCATTGGGAGTGCCACAGCCAATCGCCTAAAATGACTCCAACCCTTTGCAGCTGAAACACAAAATGGTATGAAGACAATGTGAAATTATTGAAAAACTGATAAAGCAAGGGGCTTAAATAGATAAGAACGCCTATAGATTTGTTCCAGCAAGCTTTTGATGTTTTCACTTAATTTACTCACTTTTATTTTTGTATTTTATTTTTATTTTACTTGATTTTATTCTGCGATTAGGTCTTTAATTCGATTCAAATTTAGTCAACCTGATTCGAACAAATAGGTAGTTTTAACTGGCTCAAATCAATTCTATCCGCAAACAAAGTGATTTAAGGTGGTGCAGAAATCTCTTCAAGACACAGCTCAATATGTTTCCGCCAATTCAGAGATTTAAATATAATTTGAATTCAGCCCTTCATCCATGACTTGCAACCTGGGGGCGGTCTCTTTCACCCTCCTGTATTGACCTGTACCCTATTTGTAGCCACTCATATTTGGACATTGTTCTAGTCCCTTCTTTCATTAGTTGTTACCTATTAGGGCTGTGAAATGTACTGTTTATGGCTCCCGGATATCTTAATTTTATTAAACAACTATGTCCAGATTCCACAGAGCAATGTTTAAGGTGAATCTAATTATATATGCAGTCACCATTTTTCAATTGCCTTAGTTTCTTTTGTCTAAAAGTGAGCAAAAGAGTTGTAACATGTATTTTCTTCTTCCAGGAAGTAACAGAATGATCCAAAGTAAAAAAAATAAAACGTGCAGCAGTTCTCCCTACTTTTTTCGGTAGATGAAAACTGAAGACACCAATGGATTTAAGAAATTTTCAATTATGAAAATGAATGCATTTTCAAAGACTTGCTGACCGTCCTGCGAAGAACCACTGTGGTGATCCTTCAAGTTATTTAACTGTAAATAAAATGCTTCTGAAGAGCCTCACTGCAAAGCATGGAAATGTTGACCTTGCAAGGAAGACAAAGTAAGACACAGCACGAAAATAAGATGTCCAACACTTGCTTTGTTGCGAGTACCTTCAATTGACAAGCAATTGATAAGAAAATGAAGTGCCCGAGAATAAGGACAATTGACTGATCAATGCCAGCGGCACACATAGCAATATTAGTTAAAGGGACTGCATGCTCTCTTGCCTGCACTCAATTCTCCATACTTGAGCAGTTTGTGTGGCTAAGTGTTCAAATCCAGTGCCTTAAGCGAAAACTTTCTTTTTTCTTTCCGTCACATCCTATGCTGTGGGATTGTCAGAAATCCAGCCTCCATGTCTCAGTTGCCCTGTAAATGAAGAACATGTAATGGTGGAACCTGTAGCATGTGCAAAGTTGATAAATGTCTGATTCCCAAGAGATGAAATATGAAGTGTCTAGCCTGTCATATGCCAAAGGTCAACTAGTTGGTGTGCTTCGTCACACCATATATACACCCATTTTGTGAGAATGAGAGCCTCAGGGCTGTATTCCACAAAAAATACACAAACTCTAAAAGAGGGTGGAGTAGGCGTTTTCATTGATGCACTTGAAAGTCCTACCAACTGCACTCTGCACCTTTCAAAGGCGTTGGGCAGTACACTTAGTTTGTTATCTGACCAATTGGTCAATTTTAATGCATGTACCACGAGAGCAACATTAAAAGAAAAAAGGAAGTTTAGTGCCCACTAGAGGAAGGGTCAACATTGAAGCACTACAACTGTAAAGTACACTTACATATAAGGTCCACAACCATAAAAGATTTATTGGTGACCAGCGGAATGAAGACCTCTGGCACGCATCCAGCCAATATCATCAGACCAACGTTTGTCATCCAGCTCACAAGGATGATAACAAGAAAAGTACCCCTATTGTCTAGCTGGGATGTTGGCCTGTCCTTCAAGGTGTGTTTGGTAGCCTTCTTATATCTCCGCTGAGAACCTACTGTTTCTTTACAGCTGGTCCTCTCTGCAGTTTAACCAGTTGTATGTACAAATATATGTTCCTGTTAGCTACCGTTACCTCCTGCAGTCAGAATTTCCCTGTAGTCTCTTGCACTGAAGCCTACATGTGTAAAGAAGTGTTTGTGTGATGACAACATATTTACATCAAAATTAAAACATATATCTAAGAGTCATTCTTTCATTGGCATTGCACAAGAATAAAAGGGGACTACCCGAGAGTACCAGACATTCTGTGTTTACTTTAGAATATGCTTATGAATACAAAGTCTACCTTACAGCCTCTACATGAACACATGACGATGGAATATGACTGCCAAGAAGTGAGCTTTCCAGCACTGATGATTTATTAAGGATTACACCACTCTGCTTTCCTCCTAAAATATGCATGATTTAGTCATTCATTTTGATTTTGCTAAAGACAAATATGGTCTTTACTCATTTTTGTGTATTTAACTTGGGTTACATTCTCGACTACATTTAATGGTGGGAATGAAACACAATATTTATTAGTTTTATGCAAGGACTGTGGTCACTTACAAAGCAATAAGGCTTTTAGGGCAGAAGCTTCCATCCCTGTGGGAATATTTTTTTGGGACAATGTCTTTATATTAAAGCTAGAAAATTGTTCTAAGCATCAGCGTTATGGCAACATCGCCATACCAGAGCCATTGCTAGAGGTGATTACTCTTCACAAAGGATGTGACCTCTTAGTGTCTTGGCTTTGCTGTGATTTGGTTAAAAATAATTCTAGCATGTCCTACCTCAAACAGCCTCACAATAGAAATTTAAGGTTATTACTGCCAGTTCCTCTTACAAAGCTGCAATCCACATTTATAGACACATATTTTAAATGAACATGTTTACTCAAATCCTAGGCCTGTAATGGTTAGCAACCATCTGTCATGCATGTAGATATAATTAGCACCACAATGCATCTGGTGGGCATGGTCTGGGTGATGTTTATCCCTATTTTTATTGTCAAAGGTCAACAAATATAAAAAGGCTTCAGTGATGGGCTTCATCAGCCAGCTCTGATGACGAGACCGGGGTGCATGTGGGTCTTCAGGAAAGTTCATATATGGTGATGATTTGACTGAAAGGTCTTCTGGAGGACCACCATTTGACATGGTGGTGAGGCCATTCATAGTTCCATGGTTGACTTGGTTCAGGGTTGATGACTGAGATGTGGCTCCAGTAGTACGCTGTTGCTCATTCTAGGTCATACACAGTATAAACAAGGTTTGTCTTTCTCAAATCTTGAGGGTGGAGGTAGGGGGGTTCCAGAGTTTGGAGGTTTCTGCATCCAAAACTAGTGTTGGAAGCCTTGTAATTGTTAAGCATGTTGTTCTAAGCTAATATTACGTGTTGTTGCAATATTGTGCTAGAAGATCTTGGAGAGGTTCTGTGGCCAGGCAAAACCTTGTGGGCTATGCACACGGGCTGAAATGGAGATATTCCCATTATAGGTATCTAGCGGGGGGGCCTTTGGTGCGAGGTGATACGGTTGAGGGGATGTAGACCAAAGATGAACCTTGCTATATAATTTGGGTCATGCACAGTTTCTAAAATGGAGGCCTTCTCCTTACAGGTAGCCAGCAGAGCACCATCAGTGCAGAGAGACCGGAGATGAGACTTGCTTTTTAGTGTTGGGTTTTTTGGAGGTTGATAGGTAATTTTTCTCCCCTGGATAAAGGGCATTGCAGCAGTATAGTTATGAGGATAAGACTGTCTAGATAAGAGCTTTCGAAGGGATTGTGTCCTCTGACATATTCCACATCTATGACAGGTAATGACCACAGCTGTGCTGCTTTGGAAATGTTTTCACCGTAGGCGTCCTGCGTCGATGATGTCGATACGTTGGCCCTCGGGGGCCTCGGTCGAGTGTCGATGTCACTGGATGTTATATATAGAACGCACGGCGCCCGTAGCCTCAGTTCAGTTTTTTCTGCAAACATGTTTGCTCGGAATTTCAGCGCGCTCGGTTTTCATATTTCGAAAGTCTTCTACTTCGAAGGCGATGTCTTCGTCGTCTTCTACCCCGAAGTCGGGCTTTAAAAAATGTCGGGACTGCAGTTCGAAGATGTCCATCATCGACCTGCACGACGTCTGCCTCTGGTGCCTCGGTGAAAGCCATGCCAGGGACTGCGATGAATGCCAGTCCTTGACATCAAAAGCCTTGCGGGAACGTAAGAAGAAATTAACGGTAGGTAGGGTGTCTAAGCCCCATAAGTCGAAATCCGCTGGGCTTTCGACCGACGACTCGAGGGGCGACTCTCCGCGTCGGCGTAAGTCCAGGGGGTTTCGCTCTCTGAGTGGTTCCTGCCATTCCTCTGCCTCTTCTAGGCATTTGCGGAAGCGCCGGCATCGGTCGCCTTCCCCGTCATCGTCGGAGGACTCCGCCAGAAGGCTGTTGACTTGTCCTACCAAGTATTCGTCGCCGGCCGAATGGGAGGCATTCCGCCAGCAGATGATGGCGATTTTCGAATCGCAAGGCAATGTTCTGTCCGTGCCTTCGAGGGAAGCCAGCAAGGAACGGGCTAGGGCCACTACTCGCACGCATTGGGGCTCGGGCAGTCAGCGCGATCATCGGGAGCCATCGAGGTCCCGATCGGACAAGGTTGATCGCCATAGCCGTGCCAGATCCAGGTCCCGGTCCTCGACGCCGTCGGAACCTGTGAAGCCTTCCAAGAAGGCATCAGCGCCAAGGCCGTCGAAGGACACTCTCAGGGCTTCAGCCTCAAAGAAGTTGTGGAAGTCATCGGCGCCTTGGTCAACATCGAAGCCGATTGCATCAGCGCCCTCGACGCCGTTTGTGGAGGATTTGCCAGAGGTGCCCTGGAGGGCTGTGGAAACTCTGAGGAAGGCTCTCAGTAAGTCCGTGAGTCCTGTTTTTGAGCCCTTCTCTGTTCCTCCACCCAGATTGGATTTATTCCAACCTTTGGATGATATTGCGGAGGTGGAAGAAGGGTCTGATGTGACACCAGTGGTCTTGATACCTCTCCGGAGGTGGACTTTGGAGGGCCTGAGCCTGGTACGCATGCCGAATCCTCATATAGGAGCCTCATGTCGAGGGTGACGGAATACTTAGGGTGGTCTGCTCCACCTGATGATTTTCTTCAGGATGATCTGACAGGTATCCTGGACCAAGGTCCACCCACTGACCCGGTGTTTCCATTTCATATGGCTTTGCAAAGAAGGGTGGGGGCTGCTTGGACTGCTCCGGAGAGTCTCCCGGCAGTGAATAAGTCGCTTCCGAAAAACTACTGTTCAGCCAGTGGTGACCCCTGCTACTTGTCAACGCACCCTACTCCGGAGAGTTTGGTGGTGCAGGTGGCTACGGCCCCCGCAAAGCAGGCTGCGTACCCTACCATCCCTCCTGATAGGGACCATAAGCGCTTTGATGGTTGGGCGAAGAAGGTATTTTCATCTGGGGGTATGGCTTTGAAAGCAGCCATCTCCGTTTGTGCCTTGGCAAGATTCACTCGCACTCTGTGGAATTGTGCATCTTGGCTGCTGAGCATATTCCCGAAGGGGAGGAACGGGATGGTTTTATAGCCCTCGTGCAGGACGGCAAGGATGCCATGTGTGAAGCCGTTCAGTCGGGTTTGGACACGGCAGACTGTGTCAGTCGGTCCATGGCTGTGAGCACCGGGATATACAGATTTGCGTGGTTGCGAAAGTCGATGTTTGCTCCTGATGTGCAATCCCGGTTTCTCAACATGCCCTTTGATGGTGTCCATCTGTTTGGCAGCAAGGCTGACGAGAGCCTTGAGAGGTTGCAGACCTCCAAAGCTGCAGCAAAGTCTTTGGGCGCTGCAGTACGTCAACCTCTGCCTTTCTGTCCTAGGGGACAGCAATGGAGGGGAGGTTCCTTTCGGTACTTCTCTTCCTTTGGTAGATCGAGAGGAGCTGCCAGTCAAAGGGGCCACCGTAGGAGTACCAGAGGTGGAAAGCAAGGTACTTGAGGTGCCAAATCCGCTCGGGCATTTGCCTCTTTGCCCTCAGGCACTGCCGCAGCCGCGTCCGCTCAGTCATGAGGCCTTGTCCCATGGTTCGCCGGTTTGGGGCAGCCTTGCACAGCATCTTGGAGAATGGCGTGCCATTACTTCAGATGTGTGGGTTCTGGAGATCATAACCCACGGCTACTGTCTCCCCTTTCGGCAGAAGCCTCACGACAATCCACCGGGGAAGCTCTCTTTGAAGAGTCCAGATCCGCTTCTTGCGCAGGAAATCCTATCCCTGCTGGAGAAAGGCGCCATAGAACTGGCGCTTGTAGCAGAGAGGAACAAGGGATGGTATTCCCCTTATTTTTTTATCCCGAAAAATGACGGGGGATTGAGACCCATCATGGACTTGCGTTGGCTGAACAAGCTCCTCAGGAAGGATAAGTTCAAGATGGTAACTTTTTCTCAAGTCCTCCAGGCCCTTCAACTTCAGGATTGGTTGGTGTCTCTCTACCTCAAGGAGGCTTACTTTAATGTGCCGATTCAACCAAAGCACAGGAAGTACCTGAGGTTCGCGGTTGGCGACTCGCATTTTCAGTTTCGGGTCCTGCCATTCGGATTGACCTCCGCCCCGAGGGTCTTCACCAAGCTGATGGTGGTGTTGGCAGTGTATCTCAGGAAAGGGGGGATTCACGTCTACCCCTACCCTGACGATTGGTTGTTCAGGGCACATTCTCCTGAGCAAGCCCTGGATCACCTGTCCATCACCTTCCACTCCCTTCACAGGCTGGGCTTCTCCCTCAATTTAAAGAAGTCCCATTTGACACCTAGCCAGCGGTTCCAGTACATTGGAGCAGTGTTCGAAACTTCCCTGGGGTTGTGTTCTCCTCCCCAGGTGATGGCTCATAACATTCTGCAGATGGTGGACAAATTTCAACATGCCCAGAGTCTCCCGGCGTTTGAGTTCTTGCGATTGCTCGGCCTCATGGCATCCGGCATTTTCCTGGTGCCAGAGGCTAGGCTGCGGATGAGATCTCTGCAGTGGGCTCTCAAGATGCAGTGGTCGCAGTTCTCCGGCAGGATGTCGGATCCTGTTCAGATTCCACCCTCGGTCGCCTAGGATCTTCTGTGGTGGAGGTGGCGATCGGGATGGATGCATCCCTCACGGGTTGGGGAGCTCATGCCAACGAGTTGACAGCCAGCAGCCATTGGTCTCCGTCAGAGTCCAGACTCCACATCAATTTGTTAGAGCTGAGGGCCGTCAGGCTAGCCCTGAAGGCTTTTCTGCCATCTGTGCGGGGGAAGAATGTCATGATTATGACAGACAATACAGTGGCCATGCACTACCTCAAAAAAAAAGGGGGGGGGCAGGGTCACTCCCGTTGTGCAGGGAGGCGATGCAGCTCAGGTTCTGGGCAATTCAGCAGGAAATTTCAATTGCGGCAGTTCATCTGGCCAGAGACGAAAACGTGGCGGCGGATGCTCTGAGCAGGTAGAGCACGGTCTCACACGAGTGGGAGCTGGCTCAGGAAGGTCTTTTGGAGATCTTTGCCCTTTGGGGCACCCCACAGGTGGATCTCTTCGCCACCAGTGTTAACCGGAAGTGCGAAAGATTCTGCTTGCAGGAATTTCCTCCAAGAGGAGCCTTAGGGGACGCGTTCGTAGTGGAGTGGTCCTTCCCACTGCTGTACGCGTTTCCTCCTGTCCCCGCATTCCGCAGGTGTTGCGGAGGTTACAGAGGTTCGGTTCCCAGATGACCCTCATTGCTCCGGCATGGGCCAGGAGAGCGCGGTACCCGGACCTTCTTGACATGTCCATCTGCCCTCCACGCCGTCTTCCCTACCGAGATGATCTGCTCTCATGGGTGGGGGTTCGGGTTCTCCATCCAGAGGTCAAGTCCCTCAGCCTTCATGCTTGGTATCTGAAAGGTTGCGTTATAAGGATTGGGACCTCCCTGAAGATGTGATAGAGGTGTTGCTTTTGGCCAGGCGGCCCGCAACGGAATCCCTGTACCGTTGCCATTGGAGAAAGTTCTGCGACTGGTGCAGGGTACAGAATTTGGATCCTTTCCAATGTTCCATTCCTTTGGTCTTGTCTTTTTTGCTTTCTTTAGCGCACAAGGGCCTGCAAGTGGGTACCATTAAGGGTTACCTGGCGGCGATGTCCATATTTAAGCGCTCGTCTGAGGAATGTTCTTATTTTAAGATCCCTTGATTTCTCAGTTTCTAAAAGGGCTAACTAATGTGTTTCCACGGTCGCCTTTCCAGGTGCCGGGATGGAATTTGAATTTGTTTTTAAAGTTTCTAATGGGAGCTCCGTTTGAGCCATTGCATTCTTGTCCATTGCGACTGTTGTCCTTTAAAACTGTATTTTTAGTTGTGGTTACTTCTGCACGCAGAGTGAGTGAGTGTGAGTTGCAGGCACTTCCCGCCAAACCACCATTCACTGTGTTCCATAAAGACAGGGCTGTCCTTAGGGTGCAGCCTTCTTTTCTTCCGAAGGTTGTGTCGGAATTCTATTTGAACCAGAAGGTAATTCTTTCGGTGTTTTATCCTCCTCCACATCCTGATAAGGAAGAGGAGAGGCTCCACAGGTTAGATCCTAGGAGAGCTTTGAGTTTCTATCGCTCACAGATGTCCCGGGTCAGAGTGGACGATCAGCTCTTTGTTCGTTATGCTGGAAGACGTTTAGGTCAGGCTGTTTCCAAGCAGACTTTGTCCACATGGATCATTTTGACGATCTCTGAGTGTTACCGTTTGGCGGGAAAGGACCCTCCAGTAGGCTTATGGGCTCACTCTACTAGGGGTATGGCTGCCTCCACTGCCCTTCAGAGGGGTGTTCCGATTCGCAATATTTGTGAAGCAGCCACATGGGCCTTTGTCCATACGTTTGTGAGACATTATTCCTTGGACTCTATCCATGGGCAGGATTTGGCCTTTGGTAAGGCAGTCCTCTATTCAGCAATTTGATTGGGCATTCTAAATTGATGAAATTGGAAATTCTTTTTCCCACCTCCATACGTTGGTACTGCTTTGGGAGTCTGTCATAGATGTGGAATACGTTGGAGGACACAATCCCCTCGAAGAACAAGTTACTTACCTTATCTGGTAACGTTCTTTCAATGGGATGTTCCTCCGATGTATTCCACATCGAACGTTCCAGCCTGCCCCTCTACAGAATGTCTTATGCGATTGCAGCTTACGTTTCCACAAGGCTTTCTGCAGTCATACTGGCAGGAGATTGGTGCCACACGTTCTGGGAAAAAACTACAACTGAGGCTACGGGTGCCGTGCGTCCTAGATATAACATCCGGTGACGTCGACCCTCGACAGAGGACCTCGAGGGACAACGTATTGACGTCATCGATGCAGGACGCCTAAGCCGAAAAAAATTCCGAAGCAGCACAGCTATGGTCATTACCTGTCATAGATGTGGAATACGTCGGAGGAACATCCCATCGAAAGAACGTTACCAGATAAGGTAAGTAACTTGTTCATTTAAAGGGTAATCTGCAGTAATTGGTTCATCCCATGTCATTGGCACAAGTAAAAGAATATATTTTATTGTGGCGCTTTAACTGTACAGGGAAGAGTATGACACTGTGGAAGGCGAGGGTGGGGGTTTTCATATAGTCTCCACATTACAGGGGAGATGGTTGTGCACCTCCTGTTCCATGAGCAGGTTTTTGTCTCTGACTCTAAGGCAGAGACAATTTTGATGTGGCCACAGTCCAAGATGGTTCGAGCGATGTTCATAATGGTCTATAGAGTCCTTTTGGAGATTAAGTTGGGTGCAGCCTGCATGAATATGGAAAAATCATTCAAGTAGCTATTAATGTCAAGATTTGTTTGTACTCTAATACATTGGTCACCAGATATCAATACGGAAATGTCCTCTGATGTGGAAGCAAAGCATCTCCTTTGGTAAAATGTGCAATAAGAATAAAATATTTTTTTAAATAAATAACCCAATTTGTGTTACAGCAAAAGTCTGTTGGGAAGCTGAGAATTTGCGACATAATGTGTAGAATTATGATTAAAGTACTTATTACATGACTACGGCATTGTCAGGAAACAGCTGGCTTGTATCCAAAACACAAGTAAAAAGTAAACAAAAAAATCTTTGACAAAATATCAGGAAAATGAAAGTCTATTGATGACCATTTCTAAACCCACATTGAATAGTATAGTTTCTTGAACCTAGGAACAACATAACATATTGGATATCCAAAGACCATCACAAGTAATTATTTTTATAAGGGTATTTATTGAGCACAGACCTAAATTCAGGAAGTAACTGAGCATTTTACAAGTCCTAGTGTAAGTAGAAGGCAAGGGTAGCAGATAGCAAGAGATCAATACAGCGGAGAAGAGAACTAACAAATGGGAGCAGGGTGGCCATTTGATAGCGAGGGAGTAATAATCGTGAAGGGGAGGAAACGGCCAAGAAATTGTACAAGTCTCAATTAAGGTGGGGAGTGGAGGGGATGTGTCCTAAGTGTTATAGAGGAGCCATTCCTTAAAGAGGAGGGTCTTGAGCCCCTTCATGAAGTGAGCAGGCGAGTCTGGTGTTGACTGGGAGGAGGTTCTAAAGTCTATTACAACTTATGATCTGTGAATAACATCCCATGATTTAGAAAATTAGAATGTGTTTTAATAAATATTTTAAACTTAAATCAAGATCTGTTTCTTAAACGTTTGCCAAATATCAATGTGATGTGTGAAGTAGTGTAATAAGATAACATGCCCTTTGAAACTGGTCGATACAGATGCAAAACACTGGTGTGTCATGTTTCTCACCCTAGTGACCACTGTACTCCTCATCCAAAGTTTGCTTTCCTCCATACTTTTGACACATTTCGGCCTGTGGGATGCGACTGGAGCATTCTTTTGTAGCACCAAAAATCTAGTAATTCTTTGATTTTTAGGCGAGGGCGAGCTCAAAGGGGGCTCTGGCCCCACCATCCCTTGCCCCACAACAGGCTTTGCCCTTCAGTCTTTTTTTCATCCATGAAAAACAAAGTACAAAAAGGCAAGAGATGTTACTGAACTCTGTTATCTGTCCAAGTAGAATTTTAGAGCTCTCCTGTCGTTTAAGCAATGTTGAACTCATTCTGCTTTTAAGATGGGTTTATTTATGTTTTATTTTATTGGGCATTTGTAAGGTGGTTATACATCAAGACATTTTATTTCAAAGCCCCCACAGGTCAAAGGGAAAGAAGCAAGTGAGCATGAAGACAATGGAATGTGATAACAGTGCTGAGTAAAATACAAATATAATAGCGTTCCTACTAGGCCTTGTGAACATTTGGATCATGCAAGTGCAGAGAGGGACAGAGAAAGGTGTAAGTGCAAGAGGTTCCAAGGAGGGTTGAAGTGCCCAGAGCCAGTTGTAAAGGCAGCAGAAAGTGCCAGGTAGTGACCACTAGATGGAAGAGGGGGTCACCAGCCCATAAAATGCTGCTCAGGGCTTCCATCTCTCTGTGGCGGGAGCCACTGCTTCCCTCACCCCGGTCCAGGCTTGATTGCTCGGAGCTTCCATCTGGCAAAGGCAGGTGCTGCTGCATCCTACACCCCGGTCCAGTCTTTACTCTTCGGCTGCCTTGCGACAGAGCCTCTGCCCACGTCAGCGCCATTGCAGGTCCCACGTCGGCTATTCCCAGCTTGGCCCCCCGGTGCGGCCTCCTCCCGCTCAGCTGCCTGCTTATGCTCTCCTGACGGCTGGGTCTTCCGGCCCTCCTCTGCGGCGCAGGGCCTCCAACTTGCAATGGCAGGAGCCGCTGCTTCTTGTGCCCCACTCCTGTCTTGACTCCTCGGCTGGGCCGCTGCCCACAGCCATGCCGGCGGCGCTTTGGACTGCGGTAAAGCTTCCTGCCCTCCTCCACAGAATGAGACGCCCATCGACCCTCTCCACCACCCTGGTCCTGGGTTGGGCCAGCTGCTGGACCTCCTCCCGCTTCCTCATCGGCGTGGGTTCGGCCCAGGGCTCCTGTTCGGGCCCTGCCCAACTCCGTGCCTGCCACCCGCCGTACTGATACTGCTGCTGGGCCTCCTCCCACTTCCTCATCGGCGCGGGTCTGCGGTAAAGCTTCCTGCCCTCCTCCACGGACTAAGACTCCCATCGACCCTCTCCACCACTATGGTCCTGAGTTGGGACAGCTGCTGGACCTCCTCCCGCTTCCTCATTGGCGTGGGTTCGGCCAAGGGCTCCTGTTCGGGCCCTGCCCGGCTCCGTGCCTGCCACCTGCCGTACTGATACTGCTGCTGGGCCTCCTCCCACTTCCTCATCGGTGCGGGTTCAGCCGCGTTGATGAGGACCTTGCCAACCACCTTCCAACCTTGCCAACCATTGGGCACTTACAACCAGTTGGCAACCTGCCGACTTGCCAAACACTTGCCATCCACTTGCCGCACAGTCCCTGCTGCTGGGCCTCCTCCCGCTTCCTCATCAAAGCGTGATCATTCAAAACCACATTCACAGCCCCAAATCCTGCCCTGCCTAGCTCCTGCCTTCCCCTTGCACACAGACCCTGCTGCCGGACCTCTACCCGATCCTACCGGGTTCAACCTGGCACGCGCAACTACTCCAGCTCTTGCCCTACCCTTCCTTGCCTGCCACCTGCCATACAGTCTCTGCAGCTGAGCCTCTTCCCACCTCCTTCCCAGCTTGGGCTCAACCAATTCTCGCTGCCTGCTCGTGATCTTGCACACCCTGACTCTCTGCCTACTACCTACCAAACTGCCTCTGCGGCTGAGCCTCCTCCCACTCATACACCAGCGCGGCTCAGCTAGGATCTGCTACTTTGGTCCCTGTTCTCACCAACATAAGACTCAACAGCGGTGGATCATCTCAGCTCCTTGTCTCTCCTGATCCCTCTGTTATGCACTCTGTCAAAACTCTTTATCACCACCCTCACTTCCCTTGCCCCCTCTTTCCCTCACCCCAACTTCCCCTTTTTCTCCTACTCTCCTTTTCCCTCCTCCTCATGCCCAGTTCCCTCTTCAATCCCCTCCCCCACACTTCATGTCCTACACCTACCCTCTCTCACCGTCCTATTCTGCTTTACCCCCCCCCACTGCTCATCCCTCGAGCCTCATGAACATTGCTCTCTGGAACGCCAGATCCATCTGCAACAAGACCGCAGCTGTTTTAGACATGTTCTTTCGTCTCAACCTTCATTTCCTATGTCTAACGGAAACCTGGATCCCCGCCACAACACTACTGTCCCCGCTTCTCTAACCACCTCCTCGTCCTCCTTCTCCCATATCTCTCGTGCTACTGGCCGTGGCGGAGGTATTGGCCTCCTCTTCCACCCTAAATACCTCTCCTCTACCTCCTCACCATCTCTTTCTTCTTTTCCTTCCTTCGAATTTCTTTACAAATCTTTCTCCTCTCCTCACCCCATCTCCTTTCTAATCATCTATCGACCCCCTGGCCCTCTTACCTCCTTCTATGAAGACCTCGATCACCGCCTTTCACTCATCTCTCCCTCCCCATCTCCTCTAACTGTACTCAGCAACTTTAATCTTCACCTCCCTTCTCCCCCTCATTCCTCACCCCTTTTCTCCATCCTTGACTCCTACCTCCTTTCCCCTCTTCCTTCTTCTCCTACTCATTCTTCTAGCTCCACTCTAGGCCTCATCTTCAACTCTTCCTACCCCTCTTCCCCTGTCTCTACTCTTCCTATCTATCTCTCCGATCATGCTTTACTCTCCTTCTCCCTTACTCCTATTCCACATCCTCCCTCTACTATGCCCTCTCCTTCCATCTTTTCACAGCGTGACCTTGCAACTTTGATCCCTCCCTCTTCCTCGACACATGCTTTTCTTCTCTCCCCCCTCTCCAAGATTTCTCTTTGCTGTCAGCCAATGATACACTGTCCACTCTTTCCTCTTCTATCGCTTCCTCCCTCAATCTACTTTACCCCCTTTCCTCCTTCCGTCCAACCCGGAAACCCTCTCAACCGTGGCTCTCTACTCAACTTCTCTCTATGCGGCGTCTCCTCCGACGTCTTGAGAGTCTCTGGCTCAAATCTCCTTCGCTTTCCAACCAAACCTCTTATTTCTCTTACCACTCTCTATACGACTCTTGTCTTGCCTCGGCTAAAAGCTCCTACTACTCTAACCTTCTCCACTTCCAAGCCTCCCACCCTCGCTGCATCTTCCAAACTCTCTCTCGACTTCTCTCCCCTCCTACTCCTGATCCCTCTATCTCTTCTACCCTTTCTCCCTCAGACTTTGCTAAAGTCTCCTCCAAGATTCTTGCCCTTCGGCAAAAAATCAACTGCTCCTCTTATTTCCCCTCTTCTCGTTCTCCCCCCTCCTCCTCATCCTGCCTCCCCTTCTGCCGTCTCCACCCTCCTCTCAAAAGCCCACCCCACGTCTGCTCCAACCGACCCTCTCCTTTCCCTTCTTATCCGTAACATCTACCCTCTTCTTATTCCCTACTTAACTTCCTTCTTCAACACCTGCCTTTCCTCGGCTACCTTCCCCTCTGCTTTCAAGCACGCCACTATCATCCCGATTTTGAAGAAACCTTCTGCTGATCCACTTCTCACCTCTAACTTCCGTCCTATCTCTCTTCTCCCATTCCTCTCTAAGCTTCTCGAGCGCCTCGCCTACTCTCAGCTCTCATCCTTTGTCACCAGTCTCTCTCTCCTACCCCCCCTCTCAATCTGGCTTCCATCCTAAACACTCTCTTGAAACTGCCCTTACCTACATCCTTAACTCCCTCTTCTCCGCTCGACACTCTAAGCAATCCTCTGTCATTATTCATCTTGACCTATCTGTTGCCTTCGACACTGTTGATCACCCCCTTCTTCTCAACACTCTTTCCTCCTTTGGATTCAAAGGTTCTGTTCTTAACTTGCTATCCTCTTACCTCTCCTCCTGCTCTTTTACTGTTTCCTGGGGAGGCCGGTCCTCTCCAACCCAGCCTCTGGAGTACGGCATACCTTTTCTCACTCTACACCTCCCTCCTTGCCTCTGTTATCTCCTCGTTCAGCATTTCCCACCATTTCTATGCTGACGATACTCAGCTCTTCCTTTCCTTCTCTACCGACCTCCACCTGAAACTCTATTCCTGTCTTACTGCCATAAAGAACTGGATGTCTTCCCACTTTCTCTCCCTCAACACTGACAAGACTGAAGTCGTATTCTTCCCCTCCAACTCTCTTCCCCCCTCTCCTCCACCTTTCATTCACTTTCCTCCACTTTCCTCCTACTAATCTCCCTATCTCTGCCCGTGCTCGCAGCCTAGGCATTCACTTTGACTCCTCTCTCTCTTTCTCCCACCATATCTCTCTCACTTCTCGTGCCTGTCGCTACCACCTCTTCAATATTCGCAAAGTCCGCCCCTCTCTCACTTTCCATCTTACTAAACTTTTAATCTCCTCCCTTATCTTCTCTCGCCTATTCTACTGCTCCTCCTTACTCTTTGGACTACCTACTTCTCATCTCGCCCCCCTCAAATCTATCTACCATTCTGCCGTCTGTACCCTCTGTCTCCTTATCTCCCGTGACTCCATCTCTGCTGCCCTTTCCTCCCTTGGCTCGTGTCTATTTCACCCCCAACTTAAATTTCACTTTCTCTGCCTACTCTTTAAATCGCTCCATGGTCTTGATCCCCGTTACCTCTCCTCCCTCCTCTCTTTCTACACTCCCTCCGGTCCCTTCGTTCTGCTGACCACTTCCTTCTCACTGTTCCTCCGTCCCCTTGTGCCCCTCCCGTTTCTGCTCCTTCCAGTTCCTAGCCCCCCCTGCACTGGAACTCCTTACCTCTCTCAATCCGCTCTACTCCTATCTTCTCCTCATTCCAATCTTCCCTTAAATCTCTCCTTCTCCATTCCCCGCCTTGAAACCCCTCCCCCCTTCTTCCTTCCCCTCCTTCCTTTATAATGTTCCCCTTGATCATCTTCCCCCCTCCACCACCACCCCACTCTCACCCTTTCCCCTTCTGTTTTCCCTCCTTCTCCTCCTCGCCCCCCCCTCTCCCTCACAGTCCTACTGCACTAGTCTCCCTGTTCCCTTCAGTTTAATTGCTCTTCTTACTGTTTTGTTGGACTGATTCATAATTGTAATTTGCTTCTACCGTTATATTGTTATATGTATCAAGTTGTTAAAATGTTCAGCGTTTTGGAGTAAAGCGCTATATAAACAAAATAATTACAAATACAATAAGTACAGGCCTGTGAGACAACAGGCCAAGTGGTGCCCAAAGGCAAGGGCATGGGAGGGTGGATGATCACACAGAAGGCTAGGACCAAGAAGGGCCCAGGCCACCAATCACAGAGACTGTGGGGTTTAGCAAGGGAGGAGAGAGAGGGAAGGAGGAGGAGAAGAGGAAGTTCTTGAGGTGGTTGCGGAACTTGAGGAGATCTGGCTTAAAACGGAGAGAAAGGAGAGGCTGTTCCAGAGGAGGGAGCCAGCCTAGGAAAGGGAACGGCCACCCGCTCTCTGCTTAGAGAAACATTTGACGAGAGTTGGAGCCAGAGGATCAGAGGGATCTGGAGTGTTTGGCGAGAGCAAGAAGCAGGTAGCGTGGTCCCCGGCCCCAGACAGCCTTAGGGATGATACAGAGGGATTTAAATTTGATCCTTGCAGAAATCGGGAGCCAGTGGAGAGAATTTAGGGCTGGAGGGATACGGTCCCTGGGCTTAAGGCCAAGGAAAAGTCTTGCAGCCCTATTCTGGATTCGCTGGAGGAGGTGGAAAGAAAATAAGGTAGATTGAGGAAGAGCCAGTTACACTAGTCCAGCCTGGAGACTACCAGAGCACTGGAGACATTAAGCTTCTGGAAAAAGGAAAGGGAGGATGGCCCTGAGGAGATAGAGCTGGAAATGGGCCTTCTTGGGAAGGTCCAAGATGTGAGGAAGGAAAGAGAGCGAGGAGTCGAAGATAAGTCCCAGGTTTCTGGTTACAGAGGAAGTAGAGGTGGAGAGCCCATCGAAAGTGGCCAGAGGGAAGAGAGAAAAGAGGGAACAGGAGTCCCGATAGGAGGACTCTCAGTTTTTCTGGCTGGCATTGAGGCAGAGATCATTGGAGGTACACCAAGACTGGATGGCGGACAGGCAGTCTGGAATGACAGAGGAGGTGAGAAGATATGCAGAGGGTAGTCTGAAGAAGAGTTGGGTGCCATCTGCATAAAACTGGAAGTGCAGGGAGAAGGTGAAGATAAGGTGAGCAAGAGGGTCGAGATAGATGTTAAAGAGCCAAGGAGAAAGGATAGAGCCACAAGTGGAGGTAGAGGGGGTGAGGAGAAAGAGCCCAGGATAACCTGGGAGGAATGGTTTGTGAGGAAGGTCGTCAGCCAGTCCAGTGCCCGGTCCAAGATACTGAGGGTATCATGGAGCCGTTTTATGAGGATGGAGTGGTTATCTCTTTCAAAAGCAGAGGAGAGATCCAGTAGAATGAGAACAGCAGGTGAGTTGGAATCGAGATGCGAGCAATTCTTCACGGTGGTTCAGGAGAGCAGATTCCGTGCCTATGCATGCTTGCAATCCATATTGATGGTCATGCAGGCAACCAACAAGCTCAGTATGCTGGGTTAGTTGGGTGGGAAGACCAACTTCTCCAGGGGTTTCCCAAGGACGGGAGCGAGAGAGCGGTAGTTTCTCCCGGACATGAAGGGTTGGCAGAAGGCTTTTTCAGGAGGGGGTGCACAAGGGAGTGCTTGAGGGAAGAGGGGAAAGACCGAGTGGTAAAAGAGTGGTTGCAAAAGGCAGCGAGTGCAGGGGCAAGGGAGCCAATATTGTCCTTAATAGTTCTGGAAGAACGAGGAGACCTGTTTGGAAGAGACCTTCATAGAGCAAACAACTCTAGTGACCTCGTCTGACGTGACTGGGGAGGGTAGGTGGAGCGGAGGGAAGAGTGCGAATTCACGATGTCCTGAGTTGTAGCAGTGAAGTGTGTGGCCAGTGCAGTACAGAGGGCCTGGGAGGAAAGAGGCGAGGTAGAGGCTGCAGATGGATTGGCTAGTTCCTTGCAGATTTTAAAGAGTTCAGCCGTGTTGTTAGAAGCTGCAGAGAGGTGGGCCTGGATGTAAGCCCTTTTCTTGGAGCGATTAGAGAGACGATATTGCCTTTGGAGAAGGCAACAGGCCAGTTTATCAGAGGATGAGCTCAAGGTCTGCCACTTCCGTTCAGCAGCTCTGCACTTGCGTTTCAGGGCTGCTAGATCAGAGTTGTACCAAGTGTTATGTTTGGTGGCAGGTTCCAGTCAGATCCTCATGACAGGGGCAAGAATATCAAGAGTGTTAGTGATAGTGAGAGCTCGATTGTTGAGAGCAGAATCTATAGTCGCATCAGTAGTTGGAGGGGGTTGAAGGTGGCAGCGAATCCAGCAACTGACACTCATTTCATCAGGACGTATGACCGCAAACAAGGCTGGGGGAGGTTCAGTCAGAGGGCTGAGAGGTCCCAGGTGGGAGGAGAGAAGTGTGTGGTCATACTAGGTGAGCGCGGTAAAGGGCAAGTGATCAGTATGGACAAAGGCATCAAGAGTGTGTCCAGCCAAGTGGGGAGCACCAGAGGGTAGAATAGAGGTTCTGAGAGGTGCAGAGGTCATGGAAGAGAGTGGAGGCCGTAATTGAAGAATCCAGGTGGATGTCGAAGTCATCCAGAAGGAGGAGTTTAGAGGTGGAAGCCAGGAGAGCGGAGAAACGTGTGTCTCCGATAGTTAATCCAGGATTAAAAGAGAGGAGATCTTTTTTTTAACCTTTTCCTTCCAGGCTTAATGAGAGACGGAGGATAGATGATAGTATAGCAGTTACAGTAGATGGGAGAGAGCCATAGAGGAGGGTCGAGAGGGGGGAGGAACAGGAGTAGGTACTGCAAAGGCACGAGACAAAATCACCAGGCAGCCTACCAGCCGGCGGGTAGTTGGTAATTTTAGAGAGCACATCTAGATTTGACTTTTCCAAAAAGCACTAAAATAGCACAACATGGACGATGCAGCAATTTAAAAGCACATCTAGATTCGACCATGCCAGAAAGCACTACAATAGCACACAATGGAGGATGCAACAATTTAAAATCGCACCTAGATTTGACTTTGCCAGAAAGCACTACGATAGCACGAAATGGAGGATGCAGCAATTTTAAAGCACACCTAGATTTGACTTTGCCAAGAGCCCTAGAGCAGCATTAAAAATGTTAGACACAGGTAGGCAGCAGAAACGGGTTAGAAATGAGTAGTACAGTGAGTAACCATTGCAAGTTGGAGGAGGGCACAGTTAGTAGTAAGGCTATGAGCCAGGGAGGCAGTCGGTAGGCAGGCCGGTGGAGCGTGTTTGCCAAAGGCAGGTGATTCGGTGTGCTTACCGGGGCAGGCTGCTAGCACATTGTTCAAGGTGTTGAATGCAGGAAAGGCAGTTTGTTTATTCTTTGAGCAGTGCTGGATGGGAGGATTGGATTTGCGGCAGCATGGAGGGGTGCCGGACAGAGGCCTTATGAGTGGGCATTTGGCGGGGGCCAGCGTTCGCATGCTGGCTCCCTGATTGGCTTTGATGTATGGGGCTTCAGCCAATCACAGTAACATCATTCTGGAAACACAAAGCACTCCAGTGCTCGTGTGTGGGTCAGCCATTTTGGAATGGTGGAACATCCTGAAAAGAAGTATGGCCCAAGTGGGCTAACCAAGTACCTGAGAGCACTCAAGTTGCTTAAAGCAAACAAATTATGGGATCTGCTCGAAAAAGCATTTAGTGCTTATTTTGGGTAGAAAGCACCTCCCTGTTCTGCACCTGCCCCAAATGGGCTGGTTCCATGTCATTCCATCACATGTTTTTTTTGTGCCATTTTTTTGCCGCCCATTCTTTCCCACTGATTTGAAATCTAGTCCCGAAACACCCAGAACCTTATATCCCTCTACCCACCCCCATATTTTTCGATGGGTTGTTTTGCAGTACAAAATCTGCAGCAAAAAATGACGCGAAAAAATGAATGGATGTCGTACCAATGGGCTTACCTAGAGCATTGATTGCAGTCAATGGTCCTGCTGCTCCTGACGCCTTGTGGTGGATGGAGAGGCTCTGCAGCAGGCAGTTTTGGTGATACAGCCGCCTTTGATGCCGGCGATGAGGTAGGGAAAAAATCTGGTACGGATATCTCCTGGTTAGTGTGAAATTCAGATATCTTCACATAACTGTTGGATGGGTAAGTAGAAATACCTTGTCGAAGTGAAAGACCGTGAACAGCCCCCCCACAGACAGGAAACTAACTTAATATCAACCATACCTATTGGCTTATGACATTTGGCTGTCAAGACTCATTTAGGTTCGGTCGGAGGAGCTTTTAATTGGAGGGTATATACCACTGGACAAGCAATGGAGAAGGATTGGTTGTCTGAAATCAAGTATGCACCCTGTACCACCAGGCATGTTCTGTAGAGATATATTTGCATGCCTGAGGCCACTAAAGGATAAATAAATTAGAGGATCAACATGAGACAATGGCAGGGTTTCTTCATCCTGTGTAGGCTACAGTGTCAGAAGCTCAGTCACTTACTCATGTAAACATATCGGGCTTCCTGGCTGCCTGAATAATGTGCATGTTTTCATCTGAGAGGCCCAGAAACCCTTGGGGTCTGATCTCTGGTACTACGCATCCAAGCTCCATGATCGTGGTTAGGGATGTAGGGTCTGACTCTCCTCCTGAAACAACCGCCCAGGAATTCGAATGGAGGGCGGCTCATGAGATTGGAGAACCAGAACCTCTTTGGCTACCAAGGTGCTATAAAAATTAGGGTGCAGTCGGACAATCTTTGAAACTCCGGAAGTGCCCGGCAGATCAGAGGGAGGGGAGAGAGCGCTAGGACTTCATCCTGTCCCCTGATATCTGTAAGTGTCCCCTAAACTGACATTACCTCGAGGTGTAGAGAGGACATTTGTTGTTCTGTCTGTTGCAAATAGATCAACTTGGGGGAACCCTCCCAATTGTAGAAGAGGTACCTACATGTTCAGTTCCCATTCCTGGTTGTCCCTCATCAACCGACAGGGAATCTGCTGCTAGCGAGTTATCACTCCCCGCAAGATGGATTGCCAGAAGTCAAATTACTCTGAGGATGGGCCATTCCCAAATATCCCCCGCCAGTAAAGTGAGTGCCATGGTTTTTTGCCACCCTGTCTGTTCATGTAGAACAGTGACAATGCATTGTTTGTGGAGAGCTGCACTGTTTTGTTCAGAATACCAGGTTGAAAAGTGTTAAGGGCTTGGAAAGTGGCATTTTGCTCCGAGATTTTGATGTGTGCCTTCCTTTATAGTGAAGAAAATAGAATTAAAACTTGAAGGTGTCCCATGGGCCCACTCCAGGAGAGAAGAGTCTGTCGTTATGGTAGCTTGGAGAAGTGGTTCTGAGAAGGGTGTTCCCACAAAAGGAATTGAGATCAGACCACCATAAAAGATCGTAATGCATGACCTTTGTGACAGCCACTAGTTGAGTCTGCTGGTCCAGGAATGTCTCAGTGCTAACTGAGGCTTCTGTATTTGCAGCCTTTGAAGGGGTACGGTGAGAACGGTATTACCCAAATTGTTCAAACACAATTGTTCGAATGCACAATTGACCGAATTACAAGGGTCCGAATTGACCTTTGCACAATTGACCATATTGGGTTGGTTATACATATATATATACACAAGCGGTTTAGGTGTGGGGTTATCGGGGTTTTGTATTGGGTGGGGGGTTGCGGGGGGTTTCCCCCCGCATATATGTCACAATTGACCTTCAAAATTCAGTCAATTGTGCAGAGGTCAATTGTTATTCGCACAATTGTGACTCTAACAATTCGTATACACCCGTGAGAACAGATGAAGCCGCAAGGCCTAGCAACCTCTGCAGGCATCAGGCACTCAGTAGCTTTGCCTTGAGGAATAGGGAACATGTCTCTAATATGCCAATTTATCTCTCAGTGATGAGGAATACTCTGGCCTGAAATATTGCAGTGCACGCCAATGAAGTCCAGGTCGTGAGAGACTGTCAAAGAAGTCTTTGTCCAGTTTCCAGACAGGCCTAAATAATGTGGCAAATATAGGAGGGTCTGCACCGGATATTCTGCCAGATGCGAGCAATGAGATCTCACAAGCCAGTCATTCAGGTAGCCAGAGGAAAACGGCAACAGCCACCATCTTTGTGAACACCCTTGGGGCTGAATTCAGGTAAAGAGGCAAAAGTTGATACTGCAAATGAGTACCCGACAAAGAATTGCAGAAACTTCCAATGTGGTGGCCAGATTAGGCTGTGAGGTTGGCATCCTTCGGACCTATTTCACAGATCTAGTCTCCCTGCTGAAGGGTTGATCAGATATACGCCAATGTGATCTTGAATATCTGTACGGTTAAATAAAGATCGAAGTCTGAAAGGTACAAAATAGTGCACAGGTCAACCTGGTTTGCTTACGGCACTGTAAAAAGGCAAGTGTAGAAACCTTTGCTGCTCCTGGCCTTGGGAACTCTAAATAGCTTTAATTTCCCAATGTCTTCCTACAAAAAAAGAAGGGGGCTCATCTGCTGTAGATGAGGCTGGGAGGGGCAACCGGGAAGAGAAAGGTAAAAATCTTTGCTCTCGACTGTCAGAATGCACGAGTCTGCAGTGATGACCCTCCAAACCTCAACATGGTGGGACAGCAGTCTCCCGACCATTGCTTGAAGGATTTATCAGCTGAGGTGAAGGATGGGTGTTGGGGGGTCTCCCTGCCTTGATGTACTTCCTTACTGGAAGACGCCAAATCCTGCAAAGGAACACGATTGAAAGACCTTTCTATGAGCTGTTACCGATTGTGCAAGTGTTTGGTTTTACCAACAACAACAAGTACTAAGCCAAAAAAGTGATAATCTTTCAATTGTAGAGTTCTTTGATGGTAGAATGATGAAAGGGGTATGTGACATCATACACAAGGTTGAGTACTTTGTCTTCTAACTCCTTGGTGAGTTTTGTGGCGTGGAGCCATGCCTGGCAAAATACATTGGCACCTATTGCGATGCCTCTCGGCGAGTGTGTACATGTGTTTCCCTCTTCAATAGGTTGTGTGCTATAACTCTCGCATCTGTGAGAGCGCCCTTAAACATTTCGAGTTGGTCAGATGGAATGAACTGCTTGAATTCAGACAATTATTTCCATAGTTTCCAAAACTTCTTTCCTATGACCTCTGAGGCTCTGTCTTCTTTGCAAAGTATCTGCAAAGCTGTAGAAGATGATGGCAAAGATTTTTAATAGAGCGTCGCCACCGCTGAGGGCAAGTGTTAAAGGGGACTTCCTCTGAAAAGAGATATCTATAGCCTACCTATATCTTCCTGTTCAGGGGCCTCATAGAATCAGACATTCCCCAAAGCTTTCTGTCTTTTGCTAGAACATATTTCTGAATACGAACTCCTTACTTTTCATAGGCCATTAGCGACAGAGAGCATCTGCTAACACGCCAGTCTCCGCTTAATGGCATTTCTGAATGCAGGATTAGTAGAATCCACATTACGTTCATAGTTCTATCGTAGAAAGCTTGCGCCAATCACTGGCTTCCTTGTCTCCTTCCTGAGCATCGTTGTTGTCCACATTTTAGAGTTTGCCAGAGGGGTCCATTAGATCTGGTGTCTGAGGTGTAGGATCTGTTGGAACCGGTTGCGGCTAGCCAGACCCTTAAGTTGGAGCCTGAGGTGCAGCAGACTGTGTAGCAGGATCTTTGGGCAGAGAGAGCAACTGCCTTAAAAGATACATCAAATATGCCTTCACTGGGCCAAAATGCATTAGTGTCTGAAATTCAACATAAAGGGAATCTCTGGATAACTGTCAAGACTGCAGATGAGAGATTGGTTTTACAGCTTGCACCAGTCTAGCCCAGGAACCCACCAAAGTTGATGTCCATGACTGTCACCCTCGTCAAGGGATCAACATAATATGGAGGGGGAGGAGGTTGGGGTAAAGGAAGAGTTGCGTCAAAGACATTCTCGTCTGAGCAAATCAGTCGTCTGTGCAAACAGATTCCTGCCCAGAGAAGCAATGGGAGTAGATTATGGCCCTGCTTCTGCCAAGGGTGCAGACAAATAACTGGGAGAAATGTCTGCCTCTGTCACCTATGAGAACGCAGAAACGCGTCTTCCCAATGATGCAGTTGTCACTTGCACGCTTAGAGTGTGTCGCATTAGGAGCACATGCTCAAACTATTATCTGGCCCTAAACACTCAAGGAAAAGAGTGTGAGGATCTGAAGCCTTGCAATGACACCAACACAAAAGATCACGCTGCAAATCATATTTTTAACTGGAATGGGTAGTGGGATAAAACTGCAGAAACAGGGGATGGAGCAAAAAAAAACAAAAAAATGGGAATACATCCTGCAGATGCTATGCTTGGCCAATCTCAACTACGTGGAGAAAAGGACACGGGCTAGGCCAGGGGCATAGGAAGGCCACCATTCCCCCGGCCCTTGCATAAAAACCAAAGGATCAGATTTGTATGTGCTCCAAAAACATGGTATCGTCCCATTCCGTTACGGATACTGTTCCAAAGGTATGGCCATAAGGAGCGGTACTTAGGAATATATTTGATTCAGTTACCTAGAAGGTTAATGTGGAAATTATTTAGCCAGGGTTTAAAATTAATGAAGGCTTTTGAAATTATAACCAGCACCTCCTTTCTAAATATTTGGCATGAATTTAAATTTCAAATTGTCTGTGTATGTCATGGCTTCTGCATGGAAGTCTTGAAACATACCCAGTCGCAGATTACGCCAATGTTGAACATACCATGTTTAATTTGTAGCTCCTGATGAGGATTAATCCACTCAATGGCAGGACTACAGGATGCAAGGAAAATCCAATGGGAATTTGTGTCAAAAGGAGCCTGCAGATTTCCACCCCAGACAACAACCGTACACCTGTGTTGGATTTCAAACTCTTGCTGCAGCAGATATTAGACAGCTGACAGTAGAAAACCACTCAGGATTAAGGTTTTTATATGTTCGCAGTGAGTGCTTATGAATCTTCCAGCATTAAAAAAGTCAATTTCTCAGTCAAAGGAGAAATGTATCAATGCTGCGTGTAGTACACAGAGTATGGACACAAGACAAGTTGTTTGAGTGAACTCCATTGTTTTATTAAATGAAGTAATGAGGTTCAGGGATGGGATAGTGAAGAGGATAACTCATTAGGAATAGTTACCTAAAGGTAGGCTAAGTTCAGCAGAGTCCATGTTTTGTGAGGTGTTCATGACCTCACACCTGGAGAGTGAAAACATGACAATTGTGAAAGAATGAGGCACAAAAGGTACAGCAAAGTAAAGGTGTCTCCAAATAGTCCCAAAGACGCAAACAGAATATGATCTCTAAAGTAAGGAATCATGAGAAAAAGGGTCTCTCATAAAGTTACAGGGCTATTTAGCTCCTGCTCTACCCTAGGCGAGCCTTGTTAGCTTGAAACCAACACCTACCTGGAGCTACGTTTGGCTCCTCTGGCCACTGGTGCCTTACATAATCCATATGTGACATTTGAAAATGTTAATAAAGAAGAATTTGAACACATCTAATACATTTTTAAACACAATGGATCATACATACTCAGCAAACAGTTAAAGTAGCATCTTGTGGTAGCTCCAGGTTCCCCTGTGGTAGCTCCTACCTACAGGGTGATGCTCAACATCCAAGCGCTGCTTTGAGCTCCTGCTCATCGAATCTTATTTTGATTCCTGTATTTGGTCTCGTCCTAGCTCCTCTCCAGTGTTCAATGGAAAACCTTGATCTTTGGGTAGCAGGTGTAATGTGATCCCCAACCCATGAATAGGGAGTTAATGGAAAGGGCCCACCAAGGACAAAACAACCCTTTCTTAACACAGGTTTGCTCTCAAAAGGTCTCCTGCCCACCTCGGTCTAAGTTCCCGGTTATAGGGACACTGTACTCCTTGCTACCACGTTCGTAGCCTCTCTATCCCTCATTCTCACGCATCCTTTCATCTCTGAAGAATGCCCTGGCCCGCTGGAACCTCCCTACTCTGTAGCTATTAGAGATGTTTGACCCCCCCCCACGCCTTTTTAAAATTTGTAACTATCTCCTTCTCTAGCAGCTTCGTCCGCCCTCCTCCAGAGATGATATTGGCTCTTGTCCATCTTCCTTGACCTCACCTTTACAGATAACTCTCACCCTCCAACCTCCCCAATAACTCTCCACAGATGGTAATACTTCTCAATACTCTCTCTCCAATCACCTCAGCAACACTCTCCAGAATGGAACAATTCTCCTTCCAGCACCCTCAATATTCTCTCTCCAACCTCAATAACTTTCTCTCCATGTGGTAATTATTCTCTTTCAGTGTATCATACCCCCTCTAAAATTCAGCACTCGCCTGCCAGCTCTCACTATAAGCCCCTAGCTTGCCAATCTCCTTCAAATAGCTTCCTCCATACTCCTCCTCAAACACTCCACACTTTTGGACTGAGTAAGCTCGTGTTTATCGTTGGGTCTCTCCTCAGTTTGGGTGATGCTTCGGGGTCAAGGTCTGCTGCCATGTTGGATTTTTTTTTACATGCAGTGGATACATGTCAGATCTTTTTCCATCCTCTTTGGATTTGTGTTGCCATTGCTTGTATTGAACTGTGTCCCTTGGTTTCTACACTGTATAAACTAAAAGGCAGAAACACCTTCTGTAAGCAAGAGAGGTTTGGTGTGAATATAGTGTGTTTTCGTTGCAAGGAAATTGTAACTTTGTAATCTTTGTGCTGTCAGCATGAGAATAGGATATCTGAAAAGGGTGGCTTTAGTATAAGTTGCTCTGGAGGGCGACACCTTACAATTCCTTGAATTAGTATCAATTTGAGTTTGCAATCTAATGACGTATCTTTGAGGCCATAGGATTAGTTCAAAAATGTTGCAGGTCACTGTATCCAGACGGTAATAAAGCCTCACCATCACCGTAAACAGTGTGAGAATAGGATATGTTTGTGCTGTCCCTTACATGGAAAGTTTCTTGTATTCTGATTGAGTGTCGCATCAACTTTACATTTGCAGATTTTCCACAGTCTACGCTAGTGACTCATGCTCTCAAATGTTTCCTTCGGTAGCAGGGCTGAAGACTGAAATGTATTTTCACACTCAACCAGTTTATTCAGAATGTTGCAACTTTGTTCCCTTAAGAGGAAAGGCATTATTTCTACACTTGATGTATGGGTCTGGCTAGAGAATTGGACATACAAATACTAGGAATATAGTTATCCTCAAAGCGTTCTGACTTTAACCTTTTTCCACAAGTGGTTATTGTTGTTGGTGGGTGTGCTCCTGTGACTGCCTCCTTAGTGCAGGGACTCAATCGGGGTGGTCAGAGGATCACCTGTATATCTCCTCCTGGCCCAGCATCTACTAGTTTAGGGCATTCTATGGCCCCTTCGACAACCCCACTGTTCCCAAGGCTAGGCAGTGGACTTTGTAACATATCTCCCCCTCTGGCTCATCAATCTCTGTCTCCTCGGAGAAACAATAACTCATATTCATGGAATCTAGAAGGGGTATGATAGGAACAGGTTCAGTGTCTCAATTTTCTGCAAGCATAGCAACAAATGCTAGATTGTCCTGGTCTGCCAGGCCATGTTTTTTGCAGCTTGAATTGATGGATGTGGCTCTGTGCATGGCTGTAGCAGATTGAGGGGCTGTGGTGGGTCTTCAGAGTTTTCTGGGTTTCGCCACCTTTGGGAGGGTATCGAGGAGAAGTATTACCATCTGGGGAGAGGTTTTGGGGAGGTTGTAGGACAAGTTATCTGTAAAGATGATGTCAAGGAGGATGGAGAAGAGCCAATATCATCTCTGAGGGAGGACTGAGAGAATCTACTAGAAAAAGAGAGAGTTGCAAATCATAACAAGGTGGGAGGAGAGAAGACACGCATAATCGCTAGAGACTACGGAAGTTCCAGCAGGCCAGGTGGGCCCAGGGCAGACTTCAAAGTTGGGAGGAAGTGTGAAATGGTGCAATATCACTGTGGAATAGGAAGCCTATGACAATGGTAGCAAGGAGGAGAGTTTGGCTGGTGCTCTTTTCAAGAGTATCGAAACCTTACTCAATTCTCTCTGGACGGTTGGAGTTGGAATCCGTTGGATCAGTCCTCCCACAGTGATTACTCTCCATTGCTGGGCCCTCTTTGTTTCACGGGTTGTGCGAATGGCAATTTCGAAATTTGCCTTGTTTAGTTGTTGAACAGGGTGTTGCACCTTAGGGTGAAAGCACGCTTTGTAGTTTCTTTGAACAAAAGCCTCTTATCTACAACAGATTTTTGGTCTAACAATTTCTCTTTTAGAAACTTGATTCGGTATGGTACCTCTCAACGTGCCTCTTCCTGTTTTAGCTTCACTTCTCATAGGTTTTGTTGGTAGAACTCTTCGACACTTCTGCATTTCAGATCTCATAGGCTTCCTGGAGTTTCTCAGCAGCGGCACAATATAGTGTAGTCATGTGATCCAAATTGCAAGGATCTTCTCCCTCGCCATACTGCTGTAGTAGGGACATTGGTGGTCCGAGAATTCATCCTTGTGTTTGATCAAGAGACTTATGTTTGTAGACCAACCTATCAAAGTATCGCATTTAAGGTACATAGCCCAGGATACGGGTTGCAACACTGGATTTATCTGTATTCTGGGGACTCCTTCACACTCAAAATGGGAATCATCAAAGGCAGAACATGTTTCTGGGGGTGGTTCCTCCAGTTTTTAGCTGACAAAGGGTCAGCTCTTTTGGTTTACCACATTGTACTCGGCAGAACCTCTTCTGTTTGATCAGGCCTAAATGCTGTAGGTTGATGTTGCTGCTGGAACCCAAGCCTTCTACGTCCTGCATGTCCGAATCGGTTCCCCTACCTTCCACACCTATCACTTGCTTTATGGTCTGTGTCCAGGTTGATGAGATTAGGGTCCTTACCTAATTTTGTCTGTTCTGGAGAATGGACCTTGTTACAGAGGTAGCCACTAAGGGGCCAATTCATAGAATTCGGCGCACAAGTGGCGCACGCGGCTGGCGCACAGTGTGCGCGTGCGGTAGGCTGCGCCAGCCGCGTGCGCCGAAACACATTCAGGCGCACAGCGTATTCATGGATTCCAACATCCACAACCAGCCGTGGCGCAGAGTGGCGCAGCGACCCTGCAGCAGCGTCAGTTACGCCCCCAAGAACGCCCCTTGCGCAGGAAAAAGCCATCAAAATCCCCAATCCAGCGCAAAGGGCAGCAGCAAACGCAGTGCGGGGAGCGTGTATTTCAGGGGTGTGCGGGAGTCCCCACACGCGATAGGCCTGGGTACGTGTATTACAGGGGTGCGCGAGAAAATCTACACGCGATTGGCCTGGGTACGTGGATTTCAGGGGTGCGCGAGAAATTCTACACGCGATTAGCCTGGGTACGTGTATTACAGGGGTGCGCGAGAAAATCTACACGCGATTGGCCTGGGTACGTGGATTTCAGGGGTGCGCGAGAAAATCTACACGCGATTGGCCTGGGTACGTGGATTTCAGGGGTGCGCGAGAAATTCTACACGCGATTGGCCTGGGTACGTGGATTTCAGGGGTGCGCGAGAAATTCTACACGCGATTAGCCTGGGTACGTGTATTACAGGGGTGCGCGAGAAAATCTACACGCGATTGGCCTGGGTACGTGGATTTCAGGGGTGCGCTAGAAATTCTACACGCGATTAGCCTGGGTACGTGTATTACAGGGGTGCGCGAGAAAATCTACACGCGATTGGCCTGGGTACGTGGATTTCAGGGGTGCGCGAGAAATTCTACACGCGATTGGCCTTGGTACGTGTATTACAGGAGTGCGCGAGAAATTCTACACGCGATTAGCCTGGGTACGTGTATTACAGGGGTGCGCGAGAAAATCTACACGCGATTGGCCTGGGTACGTGGATTTCAGGGGTGCGCGAGAAAATCTACACGCGATTGGCCTGGGTACGTGGATTTCAGGGGTGCGCGAGAAATTCTACACGCGATTAGCCTGGGTACGTGTATCACAGGGGTGCGCGAGAAATTCTACACGCGATTAGCCTGGGTACGTGTATCACAGGGGTGCGCGAGAAAATCTACACGCGATTGGCCTGGGTACGTGGATTTCAGGGGTGCGCGAGAAATTCTACACGCGATTAGCCTGGGTACGTGTATTACAGGGGTGCGCGAGAAAATCTACACGCGATTGGCCTGGGTACGTGGATTTCAGGGGTGCGCGAGAAATTCTACACGCGATTGGGCCTGTGCGAGTGGGGCAGTGTATTACGTAGGTGTGCGGGAAGTCGAAGAGGTGAATTGCCAGTGTGGGTCCTCCCAGGTCTCCCCTCTACCCCCTCCACGACCTCTGCAGGCAGCCCACACCACAGGGGACTACCCTGCACCCCTGGTCATGTCCCGCAGGCAGCCCATCCACCATGGGCATGCCCCCCAGCCAAGCCACATGTCCCCTTGCACCCCCACCCCCCAGCAGGCCCCCACTCATGTCCCCCTGCACCCCCACCCCCCAGCAGTGCAGGGGCAGCCTCCACCAGGCCCCCACCCATGTCTCCCACCACCCCCAGTCACCAGCCACCAGGGGCAGCCTCCACCAGGCCCCCACCCATGTCCGACTCATGTCTCCCAGCACCCCCACCCCCCAGCCACCAGGGGCAGCCTCCACCAGGCCCCCACCCATGTCCGACTCATGTCTCCCAGCACCCCCACCCCCCAGCCACCAGGGCCAGCCTCCACCAGGCCCCCACACATCTCACAGCACCACCACCCCCCAGCCACCAGGGGCAGCCTCCACCAGGCCCCCACCCATGTCTGACTCATGTCTCCCACCACCCCCACCCCCCCAGCCACCAGGGGCACCCTCCACCAGGCCCCCACCCATGTCTCCCAGCACACCCACCCCCCAGCCACCAGGGGCAGCCTCCACCAGGCCCCCACCCATGTCCGACTCATGTCTCCCAGCACCCCCACCCCCCCAGCCACCAGGGGCACCCTCCACCTGGCACCCACCCATGTCTCCCAGCACCCCCACCCCCCAGCCACCAGGGGCAGCCTCCACCAGGCCCCCACCCATGTCTCCCAGCACACCCAGCCACCAGGGGCAGCCTCCACCAGGCCCCCACCCATGTCCGACTCATGTCTCCCAGCACCCCCACCCCCCCAGCCACCAGGGGCAGCCTCCACCAGGCCCCCACCCATGTCTCCCAGCACCCCCACCCCCCAGCCACCAGGGGCAGCCTCCACCAGGCCCCCACCCATGTCTCCCAGCACCACCACCCCCCAGCCACCAGGGGCATCCTCCACCAGGCCCCCACCCATGTCTCCCAGCACCCCCACCCCCCAGCCACCAGGGGCAGCCTCCACCAGGCCCCCACCCATGTCTCCCAGCACCACCCCCCCCCAGCCACCAGGGGCATCCTCCACCAGGCCCCCACCCATGTCTCCCAGCACCACCACCCCCCAGCCACCAGGGGCAGCCTCCACCAGGCCCCCACCCATGTCTCCCAGCACCCCCACCCCCCAGCCACCAGGGGCAGCCTCCACCAGGCCCCCACCCATGTCTCCCAGCACCACCACCCCCCAGCCACCAGGGGCATCCTCCACCAGGCCCCCACCCATGTCTCCCAGCACCCCCACCCCCCAGCCACCAGGGGCAGCCTCCACCAGGCCCCCACCCATGTCTCCCAGCACCACCACCCCCCAGCCACCAGGGGCATCCTCCACCAGGCCCCCACCCATGTCTCCCAGCACCACCCCCCCCCAGCCACCAGGGGCAGCCTCCACCAGGCCCCCACACATGTCTCCCACCACCCCCACCCCCCAGCCACCAGGGGCATCCTCCACCAGGCCCCCACCCATGTCTCCCAGCACCCCCACCCCCCAGCCACCAGGGGCAGCCTCCACCAGGCCCCCACCCATGTCTCCCAGCACCACCCCCCCCCAGCCACCAGGGGCATCCTCCACCAGGCCCCCACCCATGTCTCCCAGCACCACCACCCCCCAGCCACCAGGGGCAGCCTCCACCAGGCCCCCACCCATGTCTCCCAGCACCCCCACCCCCCAGCCACCAGGGGCAGCCTCCACCAGGCCCCCACCCATGTCTCCCAGCACCACCACCCCCCAGCCACCAGGGGCATCCTCCACCAGGCCCCCACCCATGTCTCCCAGCACCCCCACCCCCCAGCCACCAGGGGCAGCCTCCACCAGGCCCCCACCCATGTCTCCCAGCACCACCACCCCCCAGCCACCAGGGGCATCCTCCACCAGGCCCCCACCCATGTCTCCCAGCACCACCACCCCCCAGCCACCAGGGGCAGCCTCCACCAGGCCCCCACACATGTCTCCCACCACCCCCACCCCCCAGCCACCAGGGGCAGCCTCCACCAGGCCCCCACACATATGTCCCCCTGCACCCCCACCCCCTAGCATCCAGGGGCACCCTCCACCTGGCACCCACCCATGTCTCCCAGCACCCCCACCCCCCAGCCACCAGGGGCAGCCTCCACCAGGCCCCCACCCATGTCTCCCAGCACCCCCACCCCCCAGCCACCAGGGGCAGCCTCCACCAGGCCCCCACCCATGTCCCCCTGCACCCCCACCCCCTAGCATCCAGGGGCACCCTCCACCAGGCCCCCACCCATGTCTCCCAGCACACCCACCCCCCAGCCACCAGGGGCAGCCTCCACCAGGCCCCCACCCATGTCCGACTCATGTCTCCCACCACCCCCACCCCCCCAGCCACCAGGGGCACCCTCCACCAGGCCCCCACCCATGTCTCCCAGCACACCCACCCCCCAGCCACCAGGGGCAGCCTCCACCAGGCCCCCACCCATGTCCGACTCATGTCTCCCAGCACCCCCACCCCCCAGCCACCAGGGGCAGCCTCCACCAGGCCCCCACCCATGTCTCCCAGCACCACCACCCCCCAGCCACCAGGGGCAGCCTCCACCAGGCCCCCACCCATGTCCGACTCATGTCTCCCAGCACCCCCACCCCCCCAGCCACCAGGGGCACCCTCCACCTGGCACCCACCCATGTCTCCCAGCACCCCCACCCCCCAGCCACCAGGGGCAGCCTCCACCAGGCCCCCACCCATGTCTCCCAGCACACCCACCCCCCAGCCACCAGGGGCAGCCTCCACCAGGCCCCCACCCATGTCCGACTCATGTCTCCCAGCACCCCCACCCCCCCAGCCACCAGGGGCAGCCTCCACCAGGCCCCCACCCATGTCTCCCAGCACCCCCACCCCCCAGCCACCAGGGGCAGCCTCCACCAGGCCCCCACCCATGTCTCCCAGCACCCCCACCCCCCAGCCACCAGGGGCATCCTCCACCAGGCCCCCACCCATGTCTCCCAGCACCCCCACCCCCCAGCCACCAGGGGCACCCTCCACCAGGCCCCCACCCATGTCTCCCAGCACCACCCCCCCCCAGCCACCAGGGGCATCCTCCACCAGGCCCCCACCCATGTCTCCCAGCACCACCACCCCCCAGCCACCAGGGGCAGCCTCCACCAGGCCCCCACCCATGTCTCCCAGCACCCCCACCCCCCAGCCACCAGGGGCAGCCTCCACCAGGCCCCCACCCATGTCTCCCAGCACCCCCACCCCCCAGCCACCAGGGGCAGCCTCCACCAGGCCCCCACCCATGTCTCCCAGCACACCCACCCCCCAGCCACCAGGGGCAGCCTCCACCAGGCCCCCACCCATGTCTCCCAGCACCCCCACCCCCCAGCCACCAGGGGCAGCCTCCACCAGGCCCCCACCCATGTCTCCCAGCACCCCCACCCCCCAGCCACCAGGGGCAGCCTCCACCAGGCCCCCACCCATGTCTCCCAGCACCACCACCCCCCAGCCACCAGGGGCAGCCTCCACCAGGCCCCCACCCATGTCCGACTCATGTCTCCCAGCACCCCCACCCCCCCAGCCACCAGGGGCACCCTCCACCTGGCACCCACCCATGTCTCCCAGCACCCCCACCCCCCAGCCACCAGGGGCAGCCTCCACCAGGCCCCCACCCATGTCTCCCAGCACACCCACCCCCCAGCCACCAGGGGCAGCCTCCACCAGGCCCCCACCCATGTCCGACTCATGTCTCCCAGCACCCCCACCCCCCCAGCCACCAGGGGCAGCCTCCACCAGGCCCCCACCCATGTCTCCCAGCACCCCCACCCCCCAGCCACCAGGGGCAGCCTCCACCAGGCCCCCACCCATGTCTCCCAGCACCCCCACCCCCCAGCCACCAGGGGCATCCTCCACCAGGCCCCCACCCATGTCTCCCAGCACCCCCACCCCCCAGCCACCAGGGGCACCCTCCACCAGGCCCCCACCCATGTCTCCCAGCACCACCCCCCCCCAGCCACCAGGGGCATCCTCCACCAGGCCCCCACCCATGTCTCCCAGCACCACCACCCCCCAGCCACCAGGGGCAGCCTCCACCAGGCCCCCACCCATGTCTCCCAGCACCCCACCCCCCAGCCACCAGGGGCAGCCTCCACCAGGCCCCCACCCATGTCTCCCAGCACCCCCACCCCCCAGCCACCAGGGGCAGCCTCCACCAGGCCCCCACCCATGTCTCCCAGCACACCCACCCCCCAGCCACCAGGGGCAGCCTCCACCAGGCCCCCACCCATGTCTCCCAGCACACCCACCCCCCAGCCACCAGGGGCAGCCTCCACCAGGCCCCCACCCATGTCTCCCAGCACCCCCACCCCCCAGCCACCAGGGGCAGCCTCCACCAGGCCCCCACCCATGTCTCCCAGCACCACCACCCCCCAGCCACCAGGGGCAGCCTCCACCAGGCCCCCACCCATGTCCGACTCATGTCTCCCAGCACCCCCACCCCCCCAGCCACCAGGGGCAGCCTCCACCAGGCCCCCACCCATGTCTCCCAGCACCCCCACCCCCCAGCCACCAGGGGCAGCCTCCACCAGGCCCCCACCCATGTCCAGGAACAGAGACTTCCATGCTGTCATGTGTGCAATCTGCACAGGGCTCCCCATGTCACATCCAAACACATGCAACAACCATGCGGTTCACACATTACAGGTCGCACATGCATTACCATGATGTCCCTGCACACATACATGCGTACATGGCCTATGTCACACATACAGGCAGGTATCAGACAACCAGCACACTGCAACATGCCCTGTCTCACACAGCAATGCTTGGCCACTTACCGCTCAACTCCAGACGGGTCTCCCTCTCAAGGACCTGGGCGTGGAGCGCTGGGTGTATGCGTTCCAGGACCCTCAACTGGATGGAACTCATGCGGCCCCGGCCCCCCTCCACAAGGCGCCGGGCCTTCATGAGGGTCCTTGACCTCAAGTCCTCCCAGCGCTTCTTGACCTTCTGGATGGTGCGGGTTGCCACCCCCTCCGCGTCCTCTCCCGTCCTTCCCTCTTGGCGCGGGACGATCCGAAGAGGGCATCATACTGCCCCAGGACTTGCTCCACCAGGACACCAACTTCGGTGGCAGTGAAGCTGGTGCCCCTCTGCCCCTCTGGCCGGGGGTTGCAACTGGTGTCAGATGTGGTTGTGCTCCACATGGCAACCCCAGGGGCAGGAGTGGGTGACCAACTGGGTCCTGGGGCTGGGCTGTGGAGCGATGTCATTTGAGTCGGGACTCTTCTGTACCAGCAGGGGTGGACACAGCAACTGGACCCCTGCAGATGGCTGATGTGCAGGCACCAAATGGCAGGGCACGGTGGCAGCAGGCAGGCAGGCAGGCAGGCAGCAGCAGATGGCATGTGGGAGGCTGCTTGGGGCACTGGGGGCCAGTGAAGTGTCCTTCTGGGCAGGAGCGTGGTCTTCCGTGCGTTTTCGCGTGGCCAGCTTCATACGGAGTGAGTAGGCACGTGAAAAATCTGCACGCTGCGTGTAATGCGCGTAAGCGCGCGTGAAAAACTGCACGTCCGCGTGTAATAGGAGGAAAGGGCCCATGCATAAGCGTGCGCGCGTGAAAAACTGCACGTCCGCGTGTAATGCGCGTAATCAAACGTGAAAAAGTGCACGTCCGCATGTGACTTGACGCGCGCGTGCGTTTTCCCTCAGCACGGGTTAAAGGTGAGCGGGCCCAGCAGTTCGCTGTACGTGCCTATCGTGGAGACCGACGTGTGTTGCTGCTTCCAGTTGTTTCGCGCGCCATCTACTTCACAGCTCTCAAGGACGTATCTCTTCTTTTGGCGGGGGTATTGGCTACGCGTGTTTTTCTGCATCGCGCTAGTCAGACGGTGAGTCGCAAACGCTCCTTTTCCCACTGCGGGTGCCCCTGTGTATCGCACCCATTTTCGATGTCATCGTAGCCTGCGTGTCCCACGCGTACGCGTTATACGTGTTACTGGGTGCCACCGCGTACTGCGGGAGGTTTAATCCACGCACGTAGGCTGCAGGGTTGCGTGCACGGTTTTACTGCAGTTTTGGGGTGCCTGAGCGTTGCGTGACCCGTCAACACATCACCGGGGTCACATACAGCCTTGCAGGTGCAGGGGGGCTGTTAACATCTTGCTTCCCACCCCCTTCACCCCAATTGCCCAGGTCAATTGTGCTGTACACCTCCCATTGGCACCACTCCATCTGTGCCAGCACTATAACATCTGTGCCATGGTAGGGAGGCTACCAAAGGTGAGGGGCGCCTCAGCTGGGCGTCCTCCTCGTGGCGGGCGTGGTCGGGGACGTGGCCGTGGTGACCAGGGAGTAGGGGGACTCCAGGGTGTCCAGGGCAGCCACAGAGGGGGAAGAGGCAGGGGTGCGCCACTTGAGCACAATGTTGTGCCATGTGTCGGTGCAGCCATGCCACCACCCCCTGTGGTTCAGGGGGATGCAGCTCCTGCATCTGGCACTGGCACCCGTATGACCCGGCAGTCCGTTACATCGACTGCCACGGGCCCAAGGGTAGCGGTAGCTGCAGGTGCAGTTGTGGACACCGCCACCCAGGCTCAGGGTCTGCCAGCGCAGGCTGCGTTGGCACTTGAAGAGCCCTTGGTAGATCTCCAACAGGCCAGGGGGGAAACCATTGGGGCAGGCCGGGCTGCTCAGACCAAGACACGTGTCCCTGGGGCAGTCATGTCATCTGCTGCCCCGAACAGCCGGGTGTTGGCAAGTGCAGGGGCAGATGCACCCAACAGCACCCCGGTTGTGAGTCTGCCAACCAGGACCGTTGCGGTCAATGACCCTGCCACAGCTGATGTTGCTGCGCAGGGTCCATTAGTGGGCACCCAGCTGCCACTGACACAAGTCAGGCCTTTGGTCATCCCTCCACCTGCCACTCCCTCGGCTCAATCCACCCAACCCACTGGCCATACTGGTCAGGGCGGCATTAGCCAGCCAGGGTCTGCGCCACAGTCCAAGAGGAGGAAGGTTGCATCTGCAGCACAGGCTGGGACCCCACACACAGCCACGACCTCCTGCACGTCGAGGAAGAAGCCTTTCTGTAAGCAGGAACTGGACTTTCTCGTGGACTACGTGCGGGGACACAGCCGTGACATGCTAGTGGGTGCCAATAGTCAGACTACGGCTGCCCAACGTGACACCCACTGGAAGCATGTGGCGGAACATGTCAGTTCATTCGGCCATGAGGTGCGCACGGCGCAGGAGTGCAAAAAGCGCTGGAATGACATCAAGCGCAGCACTAAGGCCAAGCGTGCCTCAAATTACAACTTGACTCTGGTGACTGGCGGTGGGCCTGCACCAGAGGAGGAAGAACTCACTCCGCATGAGGCTCTCGTTGCGGAGTTCATACCACCAGAATTGGTCGAAGGTGTGGGAGAGATGCTGGACTTTGATGCCCAGTCCAGTGAGTGTTGATGCGTAGTTGTTGAGGACGTGTGTGTTTCACATGTGGGATGTGTTGTGCATGATTGCTGCTACATGTGACCTGTACATGGTTCTGATGTGTAAGTAATGCAATGCCACCGTCATGCATGTCTCCTCTGCCTGCATGCGGGACTCCATGTGGCCATGCCCCCTTGCCCCTCCACCGCCACTCTGCACCCCAGTTCCACCTTTGCACTGGTCTGCTACATTCTTGCCAATGTGTAGTTTCATGTTCATGTGTCCTGTGTAGATGCTAACTTCCAGCTTAGAAACTGCCAGACATATGCCGTGTGGTACAGCCTTAGTACTCGATGCAGGGCATCCCACTTGTACTGTGCATGGCTCAGATGTCCCGCAGGGACATGAGTGCCCATTAATGCTCCATGTGCATTGCACACATGCCCCTATGTGTCCTTGACTGGATGATCACTGTAATATGAGTCCTTGGTTACATACATTGCCTGCCATATTATCGGCCTCCCCATGTCAACTGTGGCTCAGTCCTGCGTTGCACACATGTTTAGGCTCTGACAATCTGTGTGGCTCACAGGCCTCAGCCTGTTCAATGGCCAATGACTCTGTCCAACTCCTGTCGTGTCTTCTACACACGTGGCCGGCCTCCGGATCTTCCATCATGTGTCCTGCCCACTGTCCCAGCATCATTTGCAGTGTTGTAATTGAAATCACATTAAGCTGTTGATGCCAGTCAACACTGCTTGTCAATACACAGGTGTATGCTCAGCCTTTTGATACCATGCTAGGCATCCCTGCTTTGGTACTGGGGTGGAGGGGTGCTTGCCTTCTAGACATGGTACACATTGAATACACAATGCACGTGATGTCTGATTTTGACATTGCACTGCCTTCACATTTCCTGGCACACACCATGGAGTGCTTGTACATGTAGGTAGTGAGTGGCG
The DNA here is from genome assembly GCF_040938575.1 of Ambystoma mexicanum. NCBI lineage: Eukaryota > Metazoa > Chordata > Amphibia > Caudata > Ambystomatidae > Ambystoma > Ambystoma mexicanum. The sequence goes on from NC_090938.1 coordinate 60,231,163, forward strand.
TACACATTTTCTGCACTGCATAGACCCACTTCCATGCAAACTGCCACCTTTCAACAGGTCTGATCACAGAAGCTATTCTAAGTAGACCCAGCATGCATGCATGGTCATATGTTGTGTGTCACATGTCTGCCAGATGCCTTTGCTGTCGGTGTGTGTGTGTGTGTTGTGTGCTTCTGACATGTGTACTGACCCTTTCCTCTCTATTTTTCAGGTGATGACGCAATGGATGCAGAGGATGGTGTTGTCATGCCAGACACAGGGTTGGTAAGACCACATCAACCCGGCACTAGTGGGGGTCGTGGGGTGGTAGGCCACGAAAACCCCCAAGTGCTGCAGTCCATCCTGTCTCTGGCTGTCTATGAGTCCAGCCTTGATGACGACTCTGACGTCCATGTTGAGTTGGATGACCATCAAGTCCATGTGTCAGGGGTGAGTGATTCTGATGTGGACACTCCTCTGTCTGCGACCCCTGCACTGAGGGATCAGACAGTCTTGGTTCCTCCGCCCGTGGTGGATCGGGACGCAGGGTCACCCTCCACACCAGTCACTGATGTGCCTGGGACATCACGTCGACGGGGGCATGTAGTCGTGCAGCCGCAGGCGGTGCCAACACAGCGAGGACCCCCGGTCCTTGGGTCCCGCAGGGGTCAAGCCCGGCAACGCGGTCGCCGCGCGCAACCGCTGTATACTGAGTGGGAGCAAGACATGACTGCCAATTCAGAACGTCAGGGGGCAGCAATGGAGAACATCGCTGACAGCATGGAGCGTGTGGCCCGATCTGTGCTCCCCCCTGCTCGGCAGGTGCTACTCCAGCAGCAGGCGGCACGGTCCACGGCCCGCTCGCTCAGGCTGGGCATGGCGGCCTCAGACAGGGCACGCCAGGCTGAAATGTCGTCTCTGCGTCAAGCAATTGCTGCTCACGCAGAGGCGCACATGGATGCCCTGAGGGAGGAGTATGCCTCCCTCAGATCCACTCTGGGTGTCCTTATGATGTCCCAGAGGCAGCGGGCAGAGGAGAGGTTTGCACAGCTTGAGCGCACCATCTCGGCTGAGCTACAGGCTTGCCGGGAGGTGCAGCGGTTGTCCAGCCAGGCCTTGCAGGAGGAACTCCGTGTTACACGTGCTACCTTGCAAGAGGAAGCACGTGTATCACGTGAGGTCCTGCATGCAGACCTATGTAACATCGCCACACAGAACCAGGCTCACCTGTCCGGCAGACTTGCTGCCGACGAGGGGCAAGCTGCGGCTAGGCGTGGCCAGGCTACTGTGCCATGTCCTCCTTTCCAGGATGAGCCAGACTCGGACGACCATCTATCTCCCACATAGGTCGTGCTGTGAAGGCGTTGAGCCCATGGAGGTATTTTTTTTTGGCTCAGCATCATCGCATGTGGATGTTGAGCAGCACCCTGTACCTCCCCCCTCCTGGGTGCCTCCCCTCCCCCCCGGGTCGTATGTGGCCATTTTTGATTTTTCATTTAGTTTAGTTAGTTAAGTTTCTGTTTGATAGTTAGTTTAAATAGGTAATGTAGGTTTTCCTTAGTTAGTGTAATTAGTTAATAGTTGAGTTAGTTTAAAATTTGTAGTCTATTGTGCTTACATGTGACAGTGCGGTGCCTTGTGGTTTTTGAAGGCATCCACTGTCTGTTCCAGCTGGGCCCTTCATGGTTGTCTTGTGTATGTGTTTGCTGCTTGGGTTCCTTGACTCACATATGCCACTCCTGCCTCCCTTATCCATGGGCTCGCAAGGATGGTTCGGTGTAACAGAATTTTACACAAGGGCTTTGGACTGTCATATCTGTGGCATGTCTGGTGCTTTTTGACTTGTGTTGACACCCCTAGTGGGGATGATTTAGGTGTAATTGTCCACTGTTCAGCTTTTGCTAGATGGGGCGTGTCATGATTAATGTGGACATTGATTGCTATGCATTGTGTATTATGTTTCATATCTTTCCTGTACACGTGCTTGTTGCAAATCATGCTGTAGTTAGTGTTCCACACTTTGGAGGTGAAAGACGGACTGATGGTGTGATTTGTGATGTGACTCTCTGACATGGTCAAGTAATGAGATGCCTGATGAGACACACACAGATCACTTTGATGCATTAATCATGTGTTTCATGCACTTTCTGCAGGGGGATGAGGCATCAGAGCACCTTTGCCAGCAGACATGGCCCATTGGACGACCTAATTCCTGACCCGTTTGTTGGTGCCCACATGCACATGTGTGCACAAGCAGAGCCACAGTGATTGCAGACCCACATCCTAGAACTGCTGACATGTTCCAAGCAACTCCAGGCAAGGTGAGCATCACAGGGGGGCCACGAGACAGCAAAGCTTGCACCAGGCGAGTTGCACGTGCAGGCTTAGTCACAGCACTGAGGGTGAGCTTAGACAAATATTGGTGTTGAAGCACAGAATGCAGCTCAGATGTGTTTGTGGACTGATGGCTGTTGATAGTAGGGTTGTCTGGGACACATGCGGGGGCAGTGGCACATACCCTGCAGTACACCAGGGTTCATTGAGGCACTTGTATCAACCATGTAGCCTTCCAAGACATGGAAAGGGGCAGCTCACAGGGACATACAGCAAGGGACATACTCGGGTGCAGTGCATGTCTATTCCACGTACTTCATGATAAATGCACTGGCAACTTTCTTTTGGTCATGGTGGTACGCAACTTGATCTGTAGTCATGGCTTGCCATATGGGTCTGTCTGCTTACCCAGGGAACATTGCATGTTGTGTGCATTGTGACACATTGGTGTTCCATTTGCCACGCACCCACCAGCGGCTGACTTACTGCATTGACTGTGAATGACCCGTCACAGGGTTGATATTATATATGGGTACGAAGCATGGAGCACAGATTTTCTGTTTGTAGAGGTGTATGTTGTTATGGGGCATGTTTTGTGTTGTGTTTTTGTGCAATTGGCATGTACTGGTTGCTGACTGTGTCTCTCTTTGCAGCATTGCAGTGCTCCTGTAACTGGACCTGAGAGTGCGCAGGCAGGAGGCCAGCACTCAAAACCAGAGCTAAGTGTCTTGTTGTATTTTCTTACAAACTGCCCTGCATAGGCTTGCTGGGGAGTGTACTGATGCATGGATGTATGTGTGGTCCTATTTGGTATGTTTTTTACCCTAATCACCCTTGATCCTATGCAATTTCGAAACCTGTACCCTCTACCCGGTGTTCCTGCTTCCTATGCCTATCCAAGCAATGTTCCCTGACCCTCTTTCCCCACTGGGGTTGCGGATGCCTGTGTAAGCCCCGAACTTGCAGGCGCCAAAACCCTAGAGGGGGTGGTTGGTTCGTACCACTCCTGAGCCTGGACTACAGAAGGCCATGACAATGATGTCCAAGTTTGTTTGTATTGTGCATGTGTTCATGCAGGTTGTACATTTTCGTGCATTCCCTGGTTTCATGTGTCATTCCTGCTCCCCTCACCTGCCACGCATTCCAGTCATCCAGTGTGTCTACACCTGTCCAGACTGCATATCCCTGAACCTCTTTCCCCACCAGGATCTCAGGGGCCTGTGTGAGTTTGACCTTGCAGGCACCCGGGACATGGTGTGGGTGGTTGTTTCATGAGACTCCAGCGCCTGTACAGGGGATCTGTGACAGTACACATCCATTCATGGTGCATCATCCTATGTCATGTACCACACATGTCTCACATCCAGTCGTGACATTGTTTTGCTGTGCTACCTTGGTTGTTGCATCATTGTGGTAGTACTTGGCCTTTGAGACGTACTGCTATGTCAAGTCATCTACTGGAGGGTGTTTGGGTTCCTTTTCATGCCTTGGATTATGTGAATTTGGAAATGAGTGTGGATTCTGAGGGTTCAGGCATCTCTTTACACACAAGGTGGGAGATGGACACGAAGGGTAAAGGTGATCCTGTGGCCAGGTGGGAATGAGGGTTGGAGGCTCCATGACCCAGGTGCAGTTGTTCAGTGGGTCATGGTCATTTGCGAGGGGGGGGGGGTTGTTGTTGATAGTTGCGTTGCCCTGCAGTGTGATGGGAACTCTGACATTGTAATGTTGTTGTCCTATGTACATGTTGTGTTCTGCTGATCAATGCCTGTTCATGTGTTGTGTTTTCCTTTCAGGTGCGAGGGGATAGTAGTGGTTTGACATGCTGGGGTGTACACATGGTGGATGTTCACATGTGATGTGTAGGGAACACTGATGGTCACTTGAGTGCACATGCATATGTGGAGTGCATGTCCTTGCAGAACCACACACTTGCACTCGGATGCACTCCATGTACTCCCACCCTTGCATATCCACGTGTACACTGTTTGCCTTCTGGTGGCCACTGTGTCCCGCCAGCACATGTTCTGTGACCGATTATGGTTCGAGTACATGCCTAATTTGATGTTTGATGTAGTCTGTCACTTAGATGTGATGCTCAGGGTGTGCATCACACACAATGGCTGTTCACTGTGCTGTGCGCTGAGCAGTGTGATGCAGGAGTAGGACATTGCACACATGAGCTGCGGTGTTCATTTTGCAATGCATCATGTGCATATAGCCAGGCATTCATTGTGATGTTACGTCTACGACTGTTGTAATGCATTTGGAATCGACTAATTTTTGGTGGGACATTTTGTTGGTCTGTCATTTCATCGGATTCCGGGTCAGGCATCATTGTCCGATGCCACTGTACATTTAGGACATGGAAATGTGTACCTTATCGTTACTGGGTGGGTGTATGGGTATTGCTTGCCATGTCATGTTGATGTTTGGGAGGGTTTGACTGTCATGACAGTGATGGCCATGGCCTGTTTTGCAGGTGTGTGTGATGCACACCTTGCATGTCCAGGTCATCCGCTTCTCAGAGCAACTAGCTGGGGGTAGGTTTCTCTCCGCAGCAGGGCCCTCCCCCTCAAACAGACTTCCTGACTTGAACTTGAGGGGAACCATCTCCAGTTCAGGAAGCACCTCAAGACCTTCCTCTTTGCTTCTGCTTACTCTCTGCCTCTCCCTTGCAGAATTATTCACTGGAACTGCACATGAGCTGCAACTGGGCCACTCTCACCAACCTCGGTCCCTGGGCCAGCCACTGTCCACTTGCACTGCCACCCTGGCAACCCCTGCACTGCAGTACTGTCTCTCTATCCCTACAGCCCTCCCTTCCCAGCACTCGTCTGCACTTACCTTAGCAGTTGCCACCAGGCGACCTATGTATAATTGTTTGGCCTACTTCCCCTGTACTGGACTCCCCCCCACCCTTGCACTTTTCCCTTCCCCCTACCCCTGCACTTGCACAATCACAATGACACCTGGCCTAGTAGTACCATTCTCTGTGTTCCCTTGTTCCCCCCCCCCCCTGCCTCATTGTGCCTTGTAATACTTGTGTATGGCTCATGTCATGTCACATGTCATATGTGTGCATTTTGGTTGCACAGGATAGCTTGTGTTTAAGTAGCTAGGGATGCAGACGATGTGGCACTTCCATGGCAACTATCTCAGGGTGGTAGGGTTGTGACAGTTGACTGTCACTTTGTCATCATCGATTGTCACCTGGTATGTGCCAGGCCTGTGTGCACTCCGCAGGGGTGGGAGTTTAGGTGAAAAATGTGGCCACAAGCTGGGTCCGGGCTACCTCGCCACGTGCCCTGTCCCCTCCCATGGCCAGCGCCTGTGCCTGTGGTTGGGGATGTGGGGGCACCACCATGTCCACCGGGACGCCCTGCCGTGTTGCAACATTGTGCAGGACACATGCTGCCACAATGATCCTGCACACAACTGCTGGTGCATAGAGTAGTTGCCCACCAGAGCGGTCAAGGGAGCGGAAACGTGACTTGAGCACTCCGAATGTGCGCTCCACTATGCCCCTGGTTGCAATATGGGCAGCGTTGTATCTTACCTGGGGTGGTGTGGTGGGGTTCCGGATTGGCGTCATCATGTGGTTGCTCAGAGGGTAGGCACTGTCCCCTGGGGAGGTGATAATTGTTCAGATTATTGGGGTTGGTATATTTGTCTGTGTGTGACTTGCATGCATGTGCAAGGGCATTTGTACTCACCTAGGAGCCATGTGTCGCCATGCTGCCCAGCTTCCAGGGCCCGGCTCAGGGCGGACATTCTGTATATGAAACTGTCATGGGTGGAGCCAGGGTAGTTTGCATACACAGAGGTGATGATTCCCTTTGCATCGCATACCACCTGTACATTGATGGAATGCCAGTGCTTGCGGTTTCGGTATATGTGCTCAGTGGCCCTAGGTGGACGTAGGGCCACATGGGTGCAATCTATGGCACCGAGCACTTTGGGGAAGTGTGCCACCCTGAAAAAATCCAGGACAACGGCCTGCCTTTCTGCGGGTGTTCTGGGCATGTATATGTGCCTGCGGACTGAGGGGCGCGCTGTCATGATTGCCAGTACCTGGTGTAGGCAGCGTGACTGCGTGGCCTGTGAGACCCCCCCCACTATGGCAGTGGTCCGCTGAAACGACCCAGTGGCCAAGAAATGCAAGACATTGAGCAGCTTCTCCAAGGGGCTCAATGCTTGGGAGCAAAGGGTGGGGGATGTGAGGTCATCTTCCCACTCCCTGACCAGGTCTAGGATGATATGGGGTGGAAACCTATACCTGCCGTAGACCTGGTCGTCAGGCATCCCAAAAAGGCCTGTCCGTGGTGCAAAAATGCGTGGCCTGGCTATTCTCCTCCTCCTGCGGTGTCCCACAATCACTGCAGCAACAAATGGGGCATTCATCGTCGCTGTATTTACGCGTTTGTTGTTTGCGCGCACTTTTATGCTGTGCGCGGGACGCCTCCGTGTGGGCGGAATCGTTGGTTTCCCGTATTCTGGTGTCATCGCGTGTGATCGGAGGGGAGCGGGCGTACACGCGATTGGCCTGGGTACGTGTGTTTCGGGGTGCGCGGGTAGTTCCACACGCGATTGGCCTAGGTACGTGTGTTTCGGGGTGCGCGGGAAGTTCCACACGCGATTGGCCTGGGTACGTGTGTTTCGGGGTGCGCGGGTATTTCCACACGCGATTGGCCTGGGTACGTGTTTCGGGGTGCGCGGGAAGTTCCACACGCGATTGGCCGGGGTACGTGTTTCGGGGTGCGCGGGAAGTTCCACACGCGATTGGCCGGGGTACGTGTTTCGGGGTGCGCGGGAAGTTCCACACGCGATTGGCCGGGGTACGTGTGTTTCGGGGTCCCGTGAACTTTCACACGCGATTGGTTGGGATCCACGTGTGTACTGTCATCACGTGCAATGAGGGATACTCCCTCGCACGTCACGTCACAGACGCGCTCACGCGCTGAGGGCCTTTGGTCCAATGAAAATGCGTATGCGTGCAGACGCGCTTACGCGCTAAGGGCCTTTCCTCGAATTACACGCTGACGTGCAGAATTTTCACGTGCCTAATCACTCCGTATCAAGCTGGCCACGCGTAAGCACACGGAAGACCACGCTCCTGCCCAGAAGGCCGAACTACTGCCCCCCAGAGCCCCGAGCACGCTCCCACCTGCCATCTGCTGCTGCCTGACTGCCTGCTGCCCACGTGCCCTGCCATTTGCTGCCTGCACATCAGCCAGGGGTGCTGTTGGTGTGACCACCCCTGCTGGAACCAAAGACTCCCGACTGGGATTCCATCGCTCCACAGCCCAGCCCCAGGACCCAGTTGCCCACCCACTCCTGCCTCTGGGGTTGTCATGTCGGGGCCAACTCCATCTGTGACCACTGACAACCCCCGGCCAGAGAGGCAGAGGGGCACCAGCTTCAGTGCCACCGAAGTTGGTGTCCTGGTGGAGCAAGTCCTGGGCCAGTATGATGCCCTCTTCGGAAGTTGCCGCGCCGACAAGGAAGGACGGACTCGGATCTGGACTGACATCGTGACTGCCATCAACGCGGAGGGGGTGGCAGTCCGCGACTTCCAACATGTCAAGAAGCGCTGGGAGGACTTCAGGTCCAGGACCCTGACCAAGGCCCGGCGCCTCTTGAAGGCAGCGGATGCCAAGGGGCGCCGGGGCCACTTGTCGGAAGAACAGATGAGGGTCCTGGAACACATATCCCCAGCGCTCCACGTCCAGGTCCTTGAGAGGCAGACCCGTCTGGAGTCGAGCGGTGAGTGTACATGCATCCTGATTGTGAGCAGTGCGTGTGGTGATTGTTCAGTAGTGTGCAGGTTGCACATCTGTTTGTATGGGGTCGAATATGGGTGCGGGTGTACAGGGCCGTGGGGCTGACACATGCGAGGGCTGTAATGTGTGAGACATGGATGGTGCCTGTGTGTGTGGGCTTGCATGCCAAATGCAGTTGTGTGGGCACACAAGTCTGTATGAATGTGTATGTGAGTAGACATGTCCGTGATGTCACGCATGTATGTTGTTTTCAGCTGATTGTATCAGCGCTGTGTACATGTGCATGTGTGTGTATTTGACAAGGGTGCAACAGTGATGCAACATGGATGCATGTGACAGCGGTATGTGGAAGCCTGATTGGCAGATGTGACATGGATGCCCGTCTGAACACTGCGACACTTAGCAGAGGTGTACACATGCATGCAAGTGTGGTGGTGTGTGTACATGTGTGGTGCACTTCCTGTGTTGCATGTGATGTCTGGCTCACCTTTGCCTGCTGATGCTGTTGTATGTGTATGGATGGTGTTGGCAGTTGCAACATGGCTGTGGTATGGCTCGTGTGTGCAAGTTGTAATGACATGTGTGTTGGGGATTGTGATGACATGTCAGAGGTTTGCCAATGCCACTCATGTACAACTGTCATGTGTGTATGTGTACATTGTACAGTGCCCTGATGCCTGTGTTTTGTTTCTCCCTGTCTGCAGCGTCAACTGATGAAGAGGGCGGAGAAGGTGCTGTGGAGCACAGCGGCGGGGATCCGACCGCCAGCCGGAGACGCAAGGCCCGGCTCCCCTCCCAGGTTGTCATCTCGTCGGGGAGTGAGGAGTCCGGTGCCGCGTCCCAGGCCGCAGCTGCCGGGGGGAGGTCCAAGAGGCGGAGGTTGCAGTTGGACTCCTCGGCAGCAGAAGGGGCAGCTGGGACCCCACAGGGCCCAACGGGGGAAGATGGCACAGAGTCATCCAGGTTGGTGGGGGGTTTGGTGGAGGAGGAGGCCGTGCAAGCACCGGAGACGGGGTCTGGGGGTGGGGATCCCACTGGTGCTAGTGGTGCAGTGCAGGACCAGGGACAGGAGGCAGCACAGGCCGCCGCGGAGGTGCCTGTGTGCAATCCTGTCTCTGATCCTGTCCCTGCATCATCTTGCACCAGCAGGGATGCCCATGTCCAGACCAGTTTTCAGGCAGGGGATGAGCTGACGTCAACTGGCCTTCCCCTGCCTGCGGACGTGGCTATCCAGGCCCGGGTTGAGCCTGTCCTGGCTGGAGTGGCGTTGCGTCAACGGGCCATGCGAGGCGACCTGCAGTCTTTTCATGAAGAGACTGCAGGTCATCTCGAATGGCTCGTTGACCACGTCAGCCTGCTGGGACAGGTCACCCAGGCCGGATTCCTCCGTCTGATGGGGCTTGCCACGACCCCCTCCTCAGCTGGACCCCCTACGCGCCAGTCGTCCTCTGTGCCATCTTCCCACCCATCAGTCACCTGGGTGCCCTGTGGAGCTGCCTCTGACGGTGCGGCCAGGCTGGTGGAGGAGGCATCCCTGCCACAGTCGGGAGTCGGACGTCCAGCAGGGGTGGCCACGTCAACGACTGCACCCCAGCCGGCGGAGGATGTGCAGGCAGCAGGAGGCAGTGCAGGGGCAGAGGCACAGCAGCAGCAGCTCCATGGTGGGAGCCATGAAGGCTCGGGGCCTTCGACATCGGAGGGGCAGGCATCGGCCGGAGGGCAGGAGGACCCAGGACAAAAAGTGTCTTCCGTGTGGCAGCGGTTGGGCCACGCCATAGATGCGGAGCGGCAGCGGGCGGAAGAGGCACGGCTCTCAATGGTCAGGGCGGAGAACTCCATGCAGAGGGCCCTGAGGCGGGTCGAGTGCCTCGAGGCAATCCGCAGGGCTTTGGAGGTGGACACGTCGACGGCCCTGCGGACCCTCGGGGCCATGGAGGTGGACCGCCTCCGGGACATAGAGGAGGAGTTCGATGATGCCCTGGCCCGGCACATCCAGAAGTGAGCCGTGGAACTAGCCCGCTGCCCTTGTACATAGTTATGTAGGTAGTGTTAAGTTTCATTTTTGTTTTTATTTCATTTGGACCTTTTGGACATTGGCCACATTTTTGTATATAGTTTTTTTTATTAGTTAGTGTAGTTAGTTAGGTTTCCTTTATTTTGTTGGGATGATGGACCCTGGCTTCTTGCTTTGTACATAGTTGTGGACTTGGACATATTTTTTTTTTTGAATTATCCATGGATCAATGGCTTATGTTTTTTTTTCACATTGGATTTTGTTTGGTGGACATTGACTTTGTAGTACATTACTTTGGATTTCTATATTCTTTGATTTTTTCTTTTTTTTGGACGGACATGCTTCTTTTCATTTTTTTCCATTCACATTTCAGTTTCTTCATTTTTGTTTCTATTCATCTTTCCTTTAATACATTATTTATTTGTTGCACTTCAATGTGTGGTGTCTCATTGTTTTCATGCATTTCATGTTATGTGTTTTGAGATTCACTGACACCCATTGGGTGTATGTGAGGGACATGTGTTTGTTTTGGAACTTGCAATTGGTGTTCTGTGATGTAATTGCAGAATATGAGTGGGTGGATGCAATACTCGGGTGGGTGTTTTGCATTTGGGGGCTGACCATAGAGACCAGGGATCTGGACTGTGATGACATGTTGGGTGGGGAACATGAGTTGGACATGGGTGGGGGCCTGCTGGCAGGTGCCCCACAGTGCTGGGGGGTGGGAGACATGAGTGGGGGCCTGGTGGAGGGTGCCCCTGGATGCTAGGGGGTGGGGGTGCAGGGGGACATGAGTGGGGGCCTGTTTGAGGCTGCCCCTGCACTGCTGGGGGGTGGGGGTGGGGGGAGACATGAGTGGGGGCCTGGTGGAGGGTGCCCCTGGATGCTGGGGGGGTGGGGGTGGTGGGAGACATGAGTGGGGGCCTGGTGGAGGGTGCCCTGCACTGCTGGGGAGTGGGGGTGATGGGAGACATGAGTGGGTGCCAGGTGGAGGGTGCCCCTGGATGCTGGGGGGGTGGGGGTGGTGGGAGACATGGGTGGGGGCCTGCTGGCAGGTGCCCCACAGTGCTGGGGGGTGGGAGACATGAGTGGGGGCCTGGTGGAGGGTGCCCCTGGATGCTAGGGGGTGGGGGTGCAGGGGGACATGAGTGGGGGCCTGTTTGAGGCTGCCCCTGCACTGCTGGGGGGTGGGGGTGGGGGGAGACATGAGTGGGGGCCTGGTGGAGGGTGCCCCTGGTGGCTGGGGGGTGGGGGTGGTGGGAGACATGTGTGGGGGCCTGGTGGAGGGTGCCCCTGGATGCTGGGGGGGTGGGGGTGGTGGGAGACATGAGTGGGGGCCTGTTTGAGGCTGCCCCTGCACTGCTGGGGGGTGGGGGTGGGGGGAGACATGAGTGGGGGCCTGGTGGAGGGTGCCCCTGGATGCTAGGGGGTGGGGGTGCAGGGGGACATGAGTGGGGGCCTGTTTGAGGCTGCCCCTGCACTGCTGGGGGGTGGGGGGTGGGGGGAGACATGGGTGGGGGCCTGCTGGAGGCTGCCCCTGGTGGCTGGGGGTGCAGGGGGACATGCGTTGGTGGGCAGTAGTGCTAGTTGATATGTGGGTTGGCTGGTGGGCATGGCCATGGTGGATGGGGTGCCTGCAGGACATGTGCTGGGTAGGCCCCTGTGGTGTGAGCCACCTGCAGGGGCCGTGGAGGGTGTAGAGGGTACACTGTAGAGGGTGTGCTGCTCCCCGCGCACCCCCGAAATACACGTACCCCGCTCAATCGCGTGTGGAACTTCCCGCGCACCCCTGATATCCACGTACCCGGCCAAATCGCGTGTGTCACTTCCCGCGCACCCCCGAAATACACGTACCCCGCTCAATCGCGTGTGGAACTTCCCGCGCACCCCTGAAATCCACGTACCCGGCCAAATCGCGTGTGGAACTTCCCGCGCACCCCTGAAATCCACGTACCCGGCCAAATCGCGTGTGGAACTTCCCGCGCACCCCTGATATCCACGTACCAGGCCAAATCGCGTGTGGAACTTCCCGCGCACCCCTGAAATCCACGTACCCGGCCAAATCGCGTGTGGAACTTCCCGCGCACCCCTGATATCCACGTACCAGGCCGAATCGCGTGTGGAACTTCCCGCGCACCCCCGAAATACACGTACCCCGCTCAATCGCGTGTGGAACTTCCCGCGCACCCCTGAAATCCACGTACCCGGCCAAATCGCGTGTGTCACTTCCCGCGCACCCCCGAAATACACGTACCCCGCTCAATCGCGTGTGGAACTTCCCGCGCACCCCTGAAATCCACGTACCCGGCCAAATCGCGTGTGGAACTTCCCGCGCACCCCCGAAATACACGTACCCCGCTCAATCGCGTGTGGAACTTCCCGCGCACCCCTGAAATCCACGTACCCGGCCAAATCGCGTGTGTCACTTCCCGCGCACCCCCGAAATACACGTACCCCGCTCAATCGCGTGTGGAACTTCCCGCGCACCCCTGAAATCCACGTACCCGGCCAAATCGCGTGTGGAACTTCCCGCGCACCCCCGAAATACACGTACCCCGCTCAATCGCGTGTGGAACTTCCCGCGCACCCCTGAAATCCACGTACCCGGCCAAATCGCGTGTGGAACTTCCCGCGCACCCTGATATCCACGTACCCGGCCAAATCGCGTGTGGAACTTCCCGCGCACCCCCGAAATACACATACCCCGCTCAATCGCGTGTGGAACTTCCCGCGCACCCCTGATATCCACGTACCCGGCCAAATCGCGTGTGGAACTTCCCGCGCACCCCTGATATCCACGTACCAGGCCGAATCGCGTGTGGAACTTCCCGCGCACCCCCGAAATACACGTACCCCGCTCAATCGCGTGTGGAACTTCCCGCGCACCCCTGAAATCCACGTACCCGGCCAAATCGCGTGTGTCACTTCCCGCGCACCCCCGAAATACACGTACCCCGCTCAATCGCGTGTGGAACTTCCCGCGCACCACTGAAATCCACGTACCCGGCCAAATCGCGTGTGGAACTTCCCGCGCACCCCCGAAATACACGTACCCCGCTCAATCGCGTGTGGAACTTCCCGCGCACCCCTGAAATCCACGTACCCGGCCAAATCGCGTGTGTCACTTCCCGCGCACCCCCGAAATACACGTACCCCGCTCAATCGCGTGTGGAACTTCCCGCGCACCCCTGAAATCCACGTACCCGGCCAAATCGCGTGTGGAACTTCCCGCGCACCCCCGAAATACACGTACCCCGCTCAATCGCGTGTGGAACTTCCCGCGCACCCCTGAAATCCACGTACCCGGCCAAATCGCGTGTGGAACTTCCCGCGCACCCTGATATCCACGTACCCGGCCAAATCGCGTGTGGAACTTCCCGCGCACCCCCGAAATACACGTACCCCGCTCAATCGCGTGTGGAACTTCCCGCGCACCCCTGATATCCACGTACCCGGCCAAATCGCGTGTGGAACTTCCCGCGCACCCCCGAAATACACGTACCCCGCTCAATCGCGTGTGGAACTTCCCGCGCACCCCTGAAATCCACGTACCCGGCCAAATCGCGTGTGGAACTTCCCGCGCACCCCTGATATCCACGTACCCGGCCAAATCGCGTGTGGAACTTCCCGCGCACCCCTGAAATCCACGTACCCGGCCAAATCGCGTGTGGAACTTCCCGCGCACCCCCGAAATACACGTACCCCGCTCAATCGCGTGTGGAACTTCCTGCGCACCCATGAAATCCACGTACCCGGCCAAATCGCGTGTGGAACTTCCCGCGCACCCCTGATATCCACGTACCCGGCCAAATCGCGTGTGGAACTTCCCGCGCACCCCCGAAATACACGTACCCGGCCAAATCGCGTGTGGAACTTCCCGCGCACCCCCGAAATCCACGTACCCGGCCAAATCGCGTGTGGAACTTCCCGCGCACCCCTGATATCCACGTACCCGGCCAAATCGCGTGTGGAACTTCCCGCACACCCCCGAAATACACGTACCCCGCTCAATCGCGTGTGTCACTTCCCGCGCACCCCCGGAATACACGTAGCCCGCTCATTCGCGTGTGTAACTTCCCGCGCACCCCCGGAATACACGTACCCCGCTCAATCGCGTATTTTACTTCCCGCGGCGCCACTTTTTTGATGCGCTGGGACTCTACCGCCTGCCTTCGTGTGGCGGACGTGTTTCAGCTTGTGCGCGGCTTTGGCTGTGCGTGGGTTTGCCCTATTCCATTCCATGAATACGTGTGGTTCGTGTGCGTGTGGGCGTTACCTCTGCTTCCGTGCAGTGCATCCCCAGTTACGCCCTTATTTTCGCGTGTTGTTCCCCATTCCGCGCGTTACGCCCCATGTCCCGCCCACTTTCTGCTGTGTGCGCTGAGGTTGTGCGCTTTCACTGTGCGCGTCGCGCACCGTCGCGCACGCCTTTCGCGATGTTGCAGTGACTTGTGCGCCATGCACGGGTTTGGCGCACATCGCGCGGTGAACACGCGCAGGGACTTCCATGAATCGCGCGCGTGCGCGTGCGCCTGTTTTTTTCCGCTTGCGCCTGCTTGCGCCTGCTTGCGCCTACTTGCGCGTAGATTTTCGGCGCACGTTTGTTCCATGAATCGGCCCCTAAGTGTCTCACAAACTACACTACTTTCCACAGTGTGTCGAGTAGGCCCCACTCCAATGCAACATCCTGGTCTTTTTCCTAGGGTTGAGGGTTTTTCAGGGATCCCAAATACACTTCTAGAAGGTCTGTGGGATGGGCAGGTCACACTCTCTCACCAAGGCTTGGCAGAGACTTGGGTTCTTTGCCAGATACTTCAGCCAAGGCATATGTTTCTTAACAATGATCTGTCCTCAGAGGGTTGAGGATTTGAATGTCCATTGACCAATGACCTCAGAGGGTTGGGGAGTTGACTGTCCATTGACCAACTCACTATTCTATTGTCTTGGCCCAAAGGGCACTTCTCTCCTTCCTACCACTACCTAGGCCTTCCTAGTTCTCTGCGGAATGTCAACATCTCATACCTCCTCCCACTTCTGAGGTCTGACTTGGCGTGCTGGAATCTCCCTGCTCTCTTTGGCCATTAGGGATGTTTGCTCTCATCCCAGCTCTTTGTTCCTTGCAAATCTAGCGTTCCCTCTATCTTTTCTTCATTCTCCTCCCAAAATGATATTAGCTCTCTCATCCAACTTACATGGCCCCCTTTCTAGATAACCCCCCCTCCATTCCAAAACTCTCTTCAGGTGGTAATGCATCTTAAAACTGTTCCTCTAACCACTTCAGCATCTCTCTGCAGATGTTAACAACTCTCCTTCCCTCCCTAATAGTTTCTCTCCAACCTCCTCACCAACTTTCCCCACATGTTTACAATCTCCATGGTAACTTCCACCCTCCATGGTTCCATTCACATCCTCTTCAATAAACCTCTAGCTCACCCCGCCAATCCCAACCAAACACCCTCCTTTCAGCGACTTCTCAAGCACACCATACTTTTGGTCTGAGCAAGCTGGCTTTACTATCGGCTATCTCCTACCTTTGGATAGTACTTGGTGGCATGACCTGAACCTGTGTAACGGGCTGTGATTGGCCATGTGTCTATGGTCCGGTGGGCTGAAAAGGGAGTGGGCCTCAGCATTCTTCAAGGCTTGCATGATCCTGGATTTTAAACCTGCCCTGGACCTACGAGAGGTCTCCCTCCCTCCTCTTGAGAGTCCTGCTGAAATTGCTTGGAACTGTGTCCCTCGGTTCCCCAGCATGCATATTTAAAGTCAGAACACCTTTTAGTAAGCAAGCAAGCAAGCAAAGCTTTCCTTGCGAAGATTACTTGGCATAACATTCTAATCTCTGTGCTGGTAGTGGGAGAATGTTTGTTTATTTTGTTCATTGCACAACCAACACACATTTTATGCATGCTGCTCGCATGCTGAGTGCAACTTAGTATCCTCAGGATTCCTGCAGTCTGCATTAGTGTGACTAAGAAGCTCAAATGTTTACTTTGGTCTCAGTGCGGAAGAATGTCATTGCCACACTAGAAGGAGAATTCATGATGCTGCGGCTTTGTTCCCTTACATGGAAAGGCACTAATGTCTATGCGGTGTGTTTGCTCCAGCTAAGGAGTTTGAAGTGCATTGCATAAGTGAAAATACTTGGAAGATAGGTATTCAAGTGGTTCTGATGTGACCCCCCTTTCTCTGTGGGGGTGATTGGTGTTGGTGGGTGTCCTCCTGTGACTGCCTCCTACTTTAGTGCGGGAACCCTGAGGGTGTTCCTGGTGGATCCCCCATATAACTCTTTCAGGTCCAGCACCCTTTTGCATGAGGCACTCCTAGCCTCTTTGCCCACTCCAATGTTGGACCAAACTCAGAGCTTGGAGGGAAAAAAAACTGTCTCCTCGGCTAGTGTGTTTTTTTTGTGTGGAGTATGTAGTTGAGAGAAGTTTGAGGGTGAAATCAGGAGGGCAAAGGGGTTACTGGAGGGAGAGGAGATGTTGAAGGCCGTATAAAGAATGAGATGGCAATGGGTGATAAGAGGTCCTGGGGGGAGGAAGTAGTAACAGCAGGTGCTGTATGAGTAAAGGAAAAGGCAGTGGTACTAAGCATGAGAACGTAGTACAGCACAAAACCAAAGTGCTGTTAATACTGGGATAATGACAGCAACACGGCAAGATGGTGATGAAGAGGAGAGTTCAGGTCTAAAGAGAAGGACATCGGATGAAGAGATAGACTTAACAGGAAGATAAGAGTAGGGTGGAATGGCCAATCAGCTGCTGTTGGACACGGACAGTATTACCTACAACAGACTGGGTAAAGGTGTCAGGTTTAGGAACCCCCACATAATTTTTGTGGGACCTATTGAGACACTGAGTGTTTGAGCTCCTGAGATGCCTGCAAAGCTACTGGGAGGAGAGGCGTTATCAGTATGAAACCTCTTCTGCAGACCATATAAATAGACTATTGTTTCTCTTTGTTCTCATTTGTATGCATAAAAGTACTTGAACCATACATTCTGATTCTGGCTGTTTGTACCATCCACTCGACCTATATGACTGGCCCTAAAGTTATATTTGAACTTCTCAAAGCTACCAGGAACTACTTTTGAATCTGGAGTTCAACTTTTGCCATGCAAACCAACCTATGTGACATTAGCTCTGTAATGTTTGGGAATGTGTATGAAGGAGACTAAAGGTCACATCCAGCGGGCATTTAAAGCACAGTGGATCATGTAGAAGGGACAAAATGTTAAGGTTTGCATCATATCTGGTAATTAGATTTGCCTGTAACAATTCTTGGTTCCCCAGAGCTAGGCCCTGATACAGAGAAGCTACGGTTGGCTCATGTTTGCACTTATCATTGAGACTCGTCTTCAATTGCAGATGAGTGAGTCTTGCCAAAAACAAAAAACACACCTTGACACGGGTCCTCTGTTTTTTCTCTGGGATGCTGGGGTATCAGTCCAGGAACCCAGGGAAGCTACCCAGTGTCCCCGGCTTCTCTTCCAGAAAGCCGTTGCAAGAATTGTCAGTTGACTTCACAGTCTGAGCTGACATCTTTTTCTTTAATGGCACTTCATGTGTGCTGGTATGAAAGAGCTCAGAACCTACAAAAGAGAGATCCAGGATCTTCAACCACATCTTGTATGAACTTCTTCCCCCCAGAGTCAACATATGTCAGCTACTCACCATCAGCCTGTCCTGCCTGCCGCAGCAGCCACAGAGGGCTGGAGCCCACGCTGCTTCAATGACAGAGATGAGCAGCTACGTCTTCCCGCACCATCAAACGTGTTGGGGTAAGCTGCCCAGCGCACAGAGTCTCCATTGCACAAGAGCTGTGCTCTTGTTTTGACTGTTTGTCCATCCGAGCAATTATTATTTCGGCCTAAGCTCTATAACGGGCTATGATTCGACACGAGGCAGCCCAAAATGGCGATGCTCTATCGGCCGTACATCTGTGTACATGCTGCCTAGCAACGAGTGCTACAGCAGCTGATTGGAGCCCCGTCGCCTATTTCCGGGCCACAGTAGCACTGGAAGGCGAGAGCCGGGTCCCACCCACAAAGGACCATCACTAAGGACCAGGCGCCTGCCTTTGCCTGTCTTGCAGCGTTGCAGCAGCAAGGCGCAACGCGCTGCCTAACTGACTGATGCCCGACTTGTTGGCCACTCAACCCTTTGCAGTTTCGGCACCTGAAGAGTGTCCATTCC
The DNA here is from genome assembly GCF_040938575.1 of Ambystoma mexicanum. NCBI lineage: Eukaryota > Metazoa > Chordata > Amphibia > Caudata > Ambystomatidae > Ambystoma > Ambystoma mexicanum. The sequence continues at coordinate 60,249,471 of NC_090938.1, forward strand.
CAGATCCTGCGCTGATCACAGAGTTCGTCGGCAACCATCTGACCTTTGTTCACTATACAGTCTTGTAAGTCAGATATCGCATATCTTTGTTGAGATTTGTACTAGGGTCCCAATCCAGCCTAATGTGTCAGTTCAAACGAACGAGATCGCCTGTACCGATCTCAAAGTATATTGGTCCCTCTCTGACTAGCCTACTGCGCCTCTTAGTGAATGTGCCCACTGATTCTGATTGCACTATTCTGGTCTAGCTCAACGCACCCCTAGTGAATCTGCCCATTGCGCTATATCATACTGAATTGCTCTGTAATGTACTGAATGGGACTAGCCTAATGCACCTTTACTGAATATGCCCACTGATTTTGAATTGTGCTAAATTGGTCTCGCCACAGTACCCCTAGTGACTCTGCCCACACCCGAGCTAACTAGTCCACTGTACGTGAGTGCACTATCATCTCCAAAAAACATGCAGTGCGTTCATGGCAGCCTTCTACAGATCCACACTAACTCTGGCAACTATACTACCTCTACTTAATACCAGCTCATCTTCCCACTTTCTTCCCAAAGTCCCACCGCTATCACAACCTTCTATCACCCTCACCACGACGATGGGCCATGAAGACCCTAAACAGGTCTATGTGCACAACCAGCCGCTCAACCCCTCAGAATGGATTTGCCGCACCACCTACACCCTGTAGCACTTGCCCAGTGAAGAACAGAAACCTGAGACTCAGCTCCCCGTTCCCGCCTCATAGGACACCCAACAAAAAATACCCACCTCACTATTCTCCTAACCAGCCACTAGCTAACCCTACGCCCAACTCAGACATTACCCCAAAAATTCCTATCAGCATGGCTGAACGCCCCATGATTACAGGCGCTCTCATCAACGCTCGGTCGCTATCAGCATGGCTGAACGCCCCATGATTACAGGCGCTCTCATCAACGCTCGGTCGCTGGTCGCCCGTGCGCTCGACATTGCAGACCTTATCTCCTCTAACAACCTTCACTTCTTGGCTATAACTGAAACGTGGCTGCACCAGGCAGCAGGCCCAGCTCTCTCCCCTGCCATCCCAGATGGCTATTCAATAATAAGGAACGATAGGGAATCGGGGCAAAGGAGGCGGAGTAGCCTTCATTGCCAAAACATCCCTAGGTCTCAGAGTAACCCCATCGAGTAGCATCCGGTCCGCAGAACTTCTGTCAGTTAAGCTCCAACTCTCCGCAGCCCAAACTATCCTTATGCAGCTCATCTACAGACCACCAGGCCACATTTCCACATTTGAGGAAGATATATCTGACCTCACTAACAACAACAAAATAGGATCACAAATCATCCTACTTGGGGATCTAAACCTAGGTCTCGGTGATCCCAACGACACCAATGCTATGTCTCTGGAAAATACCATCTCCCATCTTGGCTTCAAACATAGGGTTACAGCCCCAGCACATAATAAAGGTAGAACCCTGGATTGGCTGGCAGACCACAACTGCGCCACCTCCATCCTTAAAAATGAACCTATTGCGTGGTTGAACCACCATGTCATCTCCTTCTCTATCCAAGGGAATGTGCAGCCCAAAACCATACCGGCCACCATCCTGCAAACCTTTTCCAGGAATAACCGTAACATAACACTGCAAAGCCTGCGCCCACTAATCCACGACATCCTCGCTCCAGCAAACTACTCCAACCTTGATACGGATAAACTTGCCGACCTCTATAACAAAACCTTTGAAACAGCAGTAGAAAACATTGCGCCCATCAAACTTACCAAAGCTAAACCGGCAGCCCACCTTAACAGATGGTTCACCGCTGAACTCAAAATCCTTTGGAATGCCAAACGGGCAGCGGAATCCGCCTGGAGAAAAACGCCTAACCCATCCAACAAAGCCCTATTCACTCCAGCTGCCTCCACCTACAAGACAGCTATGCTCATGGCCAAAAAAGAGACCTATGACAATAGAATTTCCAATGCCAAATTGAGAACAAAAGAGCTCTTCAGCATCCTCACGGAACTGGAATCTCCGTCTACACCTACAGAAACCTGTGTAAAAGATGCAGACTGGTGTGAGAGAATACAAAAAGCTCTGGCAGACAAAATTGCCATGCTCCAATCGAAAATCAAACAGAAAAAGATTGGTCTAGCCATAAACGCAAACTCTCCTCCACCCCCACTCATAATACTCCTACCTGCCCCCCTCTCCTTCACCCCTGTTTCTGCCAAAGAAGTAGAAAGCATCCTCAAAGGCCTGAAGCCTTCCAGATGCCAAGGAGCTCTCTGCCCAGCTACCATCATTCAGGAAGGTGCCAACGACCTGGCCCCCTTCATAACAACTTTAATAAACTCTTCCTTCAATACCAGCTCAGTTCCCAACTGCCTCAAGGAGGTTTGGGTCATGCCCCTCCTAAAAAATTAACCTAGACCCTAATAACCCCACTAATTATAGGGCAATCACTACTGTTCCCTACATCCTAAAGATCTTAGACAGAGTGGCTTATTTGCAAATCCAGAAGCATCTGGAAGAAAACAACCTTCTGGGCCTCAGACAATCTGGCTTTAGGCCAAGGCACCGCCCTTCTGGACTTAAAAATTCAGATGGACGAGGCAAAGGACAAGGGCAAACTGGCCATGCTCCTGATGCTCGACCTCTCGGCAGCCTTCGACCTCGTTGACCACCAGATCCTCACGGAACATCTGGCGGCATCAGCTGCATTCTCTCGAGAGGCAACCGCATGGGTCCAATCCTTTCTAGCCAACCGAACTACCAGGGTCTTCTCACCGGGGGCTTCTCCCACCCTATCCCTATCCACTGTGGCATCCCCCAAGGTTTGTGCGTATCACCAACCTTATGCAATATCTTCATAAAGCTGTTGTTTGACCGCCTTGATAACCTTGTGTCACATACACAAACAATGCGGACGATACCCAGGTTGTCATCACTCTATCAGGATGCTATGAAGTGGACTGTAAACGGATTAACAACCTCTACCTGGAGATCCTAGTGTGGATGGCTGAACACGGTCTATGCCTCAATGACGAGAAAACTGAGCTTCTGCTCGTCGGCTCCCAACCATGTCTAAACAAACTTGACCCCCGTTACGCCTCTATCAACATAGATGGTAACTTAATCACAGTGGCCAAAGATATCAAAACCCTTGGGGTTTACCTGGATTCCACACTCGCTCTCAAAAAACAAGTCAACGCCATAGCCTCCTCCATGGCCTACACAAATAAGCTCATCAATGCCTGCAAGGCATTTGTCTCGCCCATCAGCTGCATTACCCTAGCCAGGGCGCTAGTGTTCTCATAAATCGACTACTGCAACACCCTCTTCCTTGGCACTTCGGAGCACAACCTGAACAAACTTCAGGTGCTGCAGAATAATGCCCTCAGAGCGGCTCTGAGTATCCCGCGGCATTCCCACATCTCCGGCTTCAGACAAAATGCCCACTGGCTCCCAGTACGAGACAGAATCACCCTCAGATCACTTGTCATCATTCACAAATGCCTCTCGAATGACGCCCCCAAGTACTTGGCAGATAAATTTAACAAACGCATATCAGCCAGACGAACCAGAACGATGTACTCTCACTGCCTATCCATCCTCAATTTCATCCAAATAAAAGCAGGTGGTTCCAGCTTCCCTGTCCTAGCAGCCAAACAATGGAATGCTATACCTGTGAACCTCAGATCAGAATCATCCTTCTGCACCTTTAGAGCCAAGACCAAGTCCTGGCTTGCGAACAAGAACTACTCAAGGGCCTGACTAACCACTGTCTTACTACTGTACTGCATTCTTTTTCCTATGCCTGAAGGGACCCCAGTTTCTGTAAGTGGATCCTCTCCATCAGAGATGCCCAAATAATTTGCTACACATTGTGAAAAGTTCTCACTGTTGACTGCAAGTCCTCCTCTGTTCATTGGGCCCAGGAGTCTCTGTCTGTCTTGGGAGGAAGCATCAGCTAGTAAGGCAGTGTCTGCAATGGAAGTGTACACAGGCAGAGGAGTACCAGAGGGCCCGCCCAGTATGGGACCAGTCTCTTTTACAGATAATTGAAGATGTTGCAGGTCACACAGCTTGGCTGGCTTTCCGAGAAAGCCAGTGCTGCAGGGGCCTACAGAGCAAACAATTTTGCAGGAGGCAAAGTAGATAGTGGCAGGGCTTATTTAATTTATTTATTGTTTGCTTGTTAGGTGCTTATACAGGAAGCAAATACTGTTTCAAAGTGCCCACAGGGCAACAAGGAGGGGACAGGGGATGATAGACAAGTAAAATTATAATACATACAAATAAGAAAAATAAGAAAAAACAATGGGGAGGTCAAGATGAACCTTCTATGCCTTGTGAGTGTTCAGAACGTGCAAGTATAGAAGGGAGAGGGAATGGGATAGGTGCTGTGGTGCAGGTGAAGTGCAATGAAAGGTAAGTGCATGCCTCCAAGGGTGGAGGGTGAGCTGAGGCAAGTGCTGAGGATAGACAGCAGCTGGGATGATACGATGTGGGAGGTCAGTGCCCCGAGGATAGATAAGGGCCCCGCACACCAATCAAGCTACTGTGCGATTAGCAGAGAAGAGAGGGAGGGAAGGAAGAGGTAAGGAGGAAGGTCTTCAGGCTCTTCCCGAATTTAAGAAGGTTCTGCTCAAGACGAGTGGGAGGCTGTTCCAAAGAAGGGAGCCGTCTGAGGAAAGCGATCGACCACCTGCCCCTGCCCTCTGTTTAGCGAACCGCTGTACACACAAGGAATTGGTGCCAGAAGAGCGCAGAGGTCTAGAGGGGGAATATTTAGTAAGAGTTGCAGATAGTGTGGACCTGGCCCCAGAGAGCCTTGTGGATGATACAGAGGGATTTGAATGTAATCCATGCAGCATCCGGGAGCCAGTGCAGACTTTGTAAGGTGTTAAGGATTTCAATCAGGCGACACACACCTTGGTCTCGGCCTAGTATGCAGCGCACAACCAAAATGCTTATCTCTTTATATATGTAGATTCGATATTGAGATGGTACACCACTCATATCCCATCCCCTTTTCAAAAACCTGGGTCACAATGGACCATGAACCAGCCTGGTTGGTAAAATACAATATTTATTTATTTTAAAATTCAAAAGAAATCATACACCTTTTAATATGGGGCAGCAATCACCCATGTGTTGATAATTACAATGAGAATGTGAGCAATGCACTGGGTTTAACCTTCTAGTGGAACATATACACAGCACAGCGGAAAAGGAGCCCTTTTTGATTTAGGAAAGATGGCAACCAAGTTAGGATTTCCCCCTGCAATGTTCCCTCAACCCACAAATGATCAATTCTCAGGGGATAAACAGAAGCAGCAGGTAATCAGGAATAAGAAACAGGAAACGGAATCCAAATCTTCCCTCCCCAAATAAGATGGAGAAAAGGATTTTAAACGTCTTGATACGATATGATATGGCATTTATAACGCGCCTATACACAAGTGTTTCAAGGCGTACAAGGCAAGGGAGGGGAACAAAGGGGGAACGGACAACGTCCTTGCAATGTTATGAAATTACACTCGGAAATGGACAAATAAATAATGAATGTGTGTTAAAAACCTTCAAGCAAATATAATTCCCCAGTAAAGCAACAATGCAAAGACACTAACAATCACAAAGAATGGATTACCAAAAGCATACAGTTTGAAAATGAGTGGAAAGTTTATAACAGATTTCTCTTATTCCCGCCTGAAATTACCCAAACGGTTATTAATAAAAACGGGTGAAATACACTGATTTGGTGTTTTTTGGTTGGGGGATAGAGGTATTTCACAGGAACAATATGGAAGTGAAATTAAGTCTCTATCTGGTAAACTGGATGAGTTAGGCAAGATATAAAAAGGTGCCCTTTGTGTAAAATGGAGCTGTGAAATAGGAAAGGAAATCGGTTATGCCAAGAACAGTTTTACTTTACACTAGAGTATTCAGGCTAGACCACCAAAGATGGACACAGTAAGAGCCAGGGTTGATTTGCGACTTCAACCCCGCCACCCCAGCGCCCAACCCTGGTGGAAACCAGTCCAATCACTCGAAATAGGACTAATGGTTTAGGATTACACAAGACAAAATTACTAAAGAGATGGCGCTAGCACTAGAAATCAAGGGCAGGGTTGCCCAGATAATTCTGACAGTTTCACAAGTTACCAGGATAAGGATATGTTGGCTTAGAGAGTGGGATAAGGACAAAGACCAGATATGCTATGGGTTTCTATGGGGTGGAGATTAAACTCACAGTCCACTTTTTGGTTTTGGGATTTTTGGACCGTCAACGGTTCTGGTCACTACACGGCAGCGCGCCTGGCAAATAGCTGGGCAGTTCTGGTCACCGGATGGCACTGGACTTCAATGGAAATTCTGGTCAGTGGATACTAAAGGTCAGCTGGATGGCAGGTTGGCATGCAGTTAGTGGTATCAGGATGCTACCCAAAAACACCACAGCTTTCCCCTTTTTAATGGGAGATTAGAGGATTTTCAGATTTGAGGCCTTGCTGGGAATAGGATCAGCACTGCTTAGGTTTTGCAGTGGGCCCTGGAGTAGGTTCAGCAATGCTTTGGACTTTTAGTTGGGATCTGGAATATGGATGGATGGAACAGGAACTCAGCGCCGGAACGTCAGAAAGAGTGCATATCGAGAGTCTTGTCAGGGACTCTTATTTATATTGCATAGTGACATCATAGACTATATTGCTGGGCCGGTTTAGCTAAGCCCGCCTTTAAACAACTGGATTGGACAATCAATGTTGGTTGCCACCCCTGGGATGTGACTCAGTTCAGGAGGTTGCATTTTATGATGTAAAAAGACTTCCCACAGACCTTTTTGCCAACAATCTGTCATACTAGAATGTATACATTTGTACAGTTGTGGCACCTTAATAAATAACATAATCAGGTTACATATTTTATGTAGCGCACAGCCCTCCAATCCTGCAATCTGTGAGACATTGTTTTGTCCTTTTATACTTTTTTGGTCATTTTCAGTGTGAAATATTCAGCCTAAAATTCCATGTTTATACATGAATGTGGATGATCATAAGGGATGTATGTACAAACATTTGTATTTGCAACATTAATGCTTTTCTTTTTTTTTTTTTAAATGTGTTTATTTATAGCAAGGCAGTATAGGTTACAAACAGTATCGGGTGGCAGTATAACATTGCAAAGAAAAGATTCTGGCTTTGTGTCCCTTTCCCCCATCATTCCGGTTTTCCCGGGCCAGAGATTCAGTCTATCACCCCCGCCAGGTGTGTACTCTCCAGGTCCCCCAGGGCCCAACGGGCGTTGATTGGCTTGAACGTCATTGCAGGAAATCGCTGATCATAGTCCAGCACTGGAGCCCATACATTCTGGAAGCGGTGCAGAGTCCCCGCTCTCGCAGCGGTGACCTTTTCCGCTATTAAAATGTCCCACAATTTTCCCCACCAGTGGGCCAGGCAAGGGCCGTCTTGCGACTTCCAGAAACGGGCCAGAACTGTCTTGCCCGCCAAGAGGCATTGTGTGAGGAGCTTAGCCCTGTTGCCGGAGCGGGGGTAGATTCCGGGGACCGGGATCCCCAGTAGGACTGTCTCAGGGTCCAGTGGGAGGGCGGAGCCGGTGACTTGCTCGATGACTGAGAGACACCTGGTCCAGAATTGCTGGATCTTGGGGCATGTCCACCACATGTGGAAGTAAGAGCCTGGTTGACTGCAGCCTCTCCAGCAGGCGGGGTCCATTTGCGGATTCATGTGGTGGAGTCTGAGAGGGGGGTAATACCAGCGCAAGGTAAGTTTATATGCACATTCTTTGTTGGTGACGCAGGTGGAGGAGGAGTGGGTGCGGGACCATATGTCTACCCAGGTTTGGTCATCGAACGGATGGCCTAGGTCCGCCTCCCATTGAGCCATAGATCGAGTTTTTGCCGCCAGAAAGTCCCCCGAGAAGCATCTATATATGGCTGAAGTTCTTCCTCTAGCCGGCAGATCCGCGAGGGTTAGCTCCAGTGGAGTCGGGGGGCGGGTTGCCGCCTGGAGGGTCTGGGGGTGTGAACACCAGTGGCGGAGCTGGCAGTATGTGAACCTGTCCCTCTCTTGAAGCCGAAAAGTTTCCTTGCACTGTTCGAAGGTCCGGGGTCCGTTTTCGGAGTACATCTGCCCCAGGGTTTCAAGGCCCCCGTCTATCCAATTCTGGAAGTTGCGGGGGAGGGATCCCGGGGAGAAGTCGGGATTGTGAAAGATCGGTGAAAGGGGGCCTCGGCCCCTCGGGATTCCTTTCTGCTTTAGAGCCCAGTCCCAGGAGCTTAGGGTCTGCTTTGTTGTCAGTAGGATGTCCTTCCAGCGCGCCCTGAGAGGGGGTTGGATGTGAGGGAGGAACCGGAGGGGGAGCGGGAGCTGGGCTTGCTCCAGTTCCACCCATCTGGGGCGGGCTGTGCTCGACTGCCAGGCGTGTAGGTGTGACAGTTGCGCCGCTGCCCTATAGGCCTGCAGGTCCGGGACCCCCAGGCCTCCCAGCCTGGCGTTACCAATCAGGGTCTTGTGGGGGATCCTGGCCTTTTTGCCTTTCCATATGAATTTCGATATCTTCCTCTGTAGGTCGTGGAGGGTCTGGGTCGGGAAGGGCACCGATAGGGATGAGCAGGCATAGAGAAACCTAGGGAGCAAGTTCATTTTGACAGCTGTGATCCGGCCCATTAGTGAGATCTCCTGCGTGGTCCAACGCTTCAGGTCTCCCTCCAGCTCCTTGATCAGTTTGGGAAAGTTCGCTTGATAGGTCTCCTTTGGGTTTGCTGGGATGAAAACTCCTAGATAGGGGATCGAGTGGTCCCGCCATTCAATCGGGCACAGACCCGTTAACGCCTCCTTTTCCTCTGGGCGGAGGCCGATTCCTAGGGCCACTGATTTGGCGAAGTTGACAGTAAAGCCGGTGACCTCCCCCAATTCCTTTATTTCGGCCAGGGCGTGTTTCGCTGAGGTACTGGCTTCCGTGAGTGTCAATAGTACATCGTCCGCGTAAAGAGCGATTTTGTGGTGGGACGGGCCCACCTGAAGTCCCTTAATGGATTCATTCCGCCTGATCTTCTGGGCGAAGGGCTCCATTGTGAGGGCGAAGAGTAGGGGTGACAGCGGGCAGCCCTGCCTTGTCCCACAAGACAGAGGTATCGGGGCTGAGTGGGCGCCATTGATCCTGAGGATAGTTTTAGGCTGCTTGTAGTTCGCCAGGATCATGGCTCGGGCTGTGGGGCCAAACCCAAATGCTTCCAGGGTGCATTCCAAGTAGGACCAATCGACTCTGTCAAAAGCTTTGGTTGCGTCCAGGGCCATTAAGGCAAGGCCCTGGGAGTCGCAGTGGGCGATGTTCACTAGGTTCAGGGTCCGCCGGATGTTGTCCCCTGCTGCTCGGTGAAGGATGAAGCCTGTTTGGTCAGGGTGGATTATTTCCGGGAGGATAAGTGCCAGGCGGTTAGCCAAAATCTTCGATTACAAGTTGGCGTCGATGTTCAATAAGGCGATGGGTCTGTATGACGCCGGATCTCTCGGGTCTTTCCCCGGCTTAGGAAGGAGGACCGTCACCGACTCTTGCATTGTGGGGGTTACAGATCCCGAGACCTGGAAGGAGTTGAAAAGGGCCACCATGTGGGGTATAAGCTGGAGCTTAAATATCTTATAGAACCTCGGGGAGAATCCGTCTGGGCCCGGGGCCCGCGATTTGAGGGCCTTGATGGCTCCGTCAACTTCTTCATCTGTTATTGGGGCTTCCAACTGCTCTCGTGTGGAGTCCGGGAGACGCGTTAGGGCTGCGTTCCGCAGGTATGCCTCCTGCTTCGACCGATCTCGGGGGGGTGCTGTCATGACCTGGGTTAAGTGGTCCGAGGCTAGTTGTAGTTTCGTCTGTTCGGAGTGATGTATCACCCCCTGTGGGTCCCGGAGCCCTATGATCGTGTTGGTCCGTCTTGTTTTAGCCAGCTTGGCCACCAGCAATTTGTTGGCCTTGTTACTTTTAGCATAGTAGAATTGTTTGGTCTTCGCCAAAAGTTGCGCAGTGTGTTCTGCATAGTGGGCCTCCAGTTTCTTCCTGGCCGAGCGAAGCGCTCTCTGTATCTTAGGAGACCAGCCCCTCTTTTTCTGGGCTTCCTCAGCTGCTCGCAAGTCCTCTTCCAGGGATAGCCGGACTTGTTTCCGGTTTCGATGGTAAGCTACGCCTTGAGCTATCAAGGATCCCCTAACTACAGCTTTCATTGTATCCCAGTTATTGGCTAGGGAGGTGTCTGCGGCTGGGTTCTCCTCAAAGAAGTTCTTGATGGTGGTGGTTATATTGTCTCTGATTGACATATCATTGAGGATTGGGTCATAGAGCGCCCATCTGCGTGCCGCCTTGGCGTGGGTGTTCTGAATGCTTAGTTCCATTATTATCGGAGCATGGTCCGATAAAATTCGCTGGCCTATCGACACCTCATTAGCGAGGGCGAGAGTTTGGGGGGAAGATAGAAGGAGGTCGATTCTGGAATAAGTTCTGTGAACGCCCGAGAAGAAAGAGTAGTCTTTCTCGGTGGGGTGAAGCACCCGCCATGTGTCCACCACCTCCAGGGTTCTGAAGAGCCGCAGCAGACTGAGGGCCTGACCGAACTCGCCAAGGGCAGGGGGGTTGGATTTGTCCTTAGTGGGGTCTGGAACCCCATTGAAGTCCCCTCCGATTATTGTCTGGCCTTCCGCAAAACTTAAGAGGGAGGAGCCCAGGGAATCATAGAAAGTTGCCTGTCCCGAGTTGGGTGCATATGCCGATACCAAGGTATAGAGGTCCCCCAGCAGGAGGCACTTGATGGCCACGAAGCGGCCCTCCGGGCACATCATGGAGTCCAAAATCTGGGGGCGCAGGTCCTTCCGAAACAAAATTGCTGTGCCCCCCCTTTTGGAGTTCCCTGAGGCGAAGAACTGGCGTGGATACATGCTAGAACGGAGCCGGCCAAAGTCTGCCGGGAGGAGATGAGTCTCTTGAAGGAACACCACACCGGCCTCCTCATCTTGTAGCTTCTGGAGAATCGATTTGCGCTTGGGGGGAGAGTTGAGTCCGTTAACATTCCAGGAAAGGCATCTCAGCGTCTGGTGTTCCGGGATCGGGGAGCCAGAGATCCCTTGCTTGGGGTATGGAGGGGGGACTCCAGGTTGTCCATTAGCTGCCATCGTGAAGAGGGTGTAGAAGTGATCTGTACCGCACTTGCAATTTTAACAGGGGCCCCCAACGGGAGGCCAACTTTTTAACTAGAGGGGTGGGAAACATTGTGGATGTAACCCCACCCCAGGCCAACAGGGCCAATTGTGACTGGCAAAGTAACATTTGCATCCAAGGACTCTAAAATGAAACGGACCTTGGAGGGGGGCATAGGCCGTGAAGGAAGCCCGCCGCGCCGGGCGAACGTAGGACTGTGTTGGGCCGGAGTTAATGTTTCTGAATTTAGCTGAAAGAGCGTTGGGCGTCCGGGACGCCGGAGGAGCGGAGGACATCTATGGCCGCTCGGGTTATCTTCTCCTGTTTCGGGAGGCCTTGGACCATGGAGGACGCCCGGGTTGGGGAGGGAGGGCCGACGTAGGGCTCCCCGAGGCTTCCAAGTCTGGGGCGATAGTTCCCTCCGGGGCGGAGGATGTCTGCATGATTTTAGCGGCATCATCCAAATGGGATATTCTCCGGAGGGAGCCATTATAAGAAAATTGCAGCGCTGTGGGGAAGAGCCATCTGTATTTGACTTTCCGCTCTTGGAGGAAGAGGGTTAAAGGTCGGAGAGCCCTTCTCTTCTGAAGGGTTGAGAGGGAGAGATCCTGATAAATTTGAAGAGGGTGACCTTGAAAGGAGAGATCATCTCCGGACCGACTGATAGCAGAGATAGCTTCTTTTGTGGAGAAATAGTGAACTCTTGTTATGACATCCGGGGGCTGGTCGGAATCTACTCCCCGACGCGGACGCAGTCTGTGAGTCCGATCCAACAGCAGTTGGGATTTATCTAGTTGTGGGAGGAGGATTTGGAAGAGGTCTCCTATGTAGCCTGCAAGATTTTGGTCGGGGACTGAGGACGGAACTCCCCGGATTCGGAGGTTATTCCGACGAGCTCTGTTTTCCAGGTCCTCTTGTTTGTATTCGAGGATCTCGCACCTGTCTTGGAGGGCTCTCACTGTTTGCTGAATATCTCCCATGGCAGCTGTTTGGTCTTGGGAGCGGTCCTCGATCTCACTCAGTCTTTGCTCCACCTCGGTCACCCTGTGGTCCGTTTGTTCCAATTTGGAGGTGAGTTCCGACATGCAGGACCGAAACTCGGCTTTAATGTCTGCCATAAACGCCAGTAGATCACCTCTGGTAGCTGGGGTGTCACCCCCTTCCTGGGAGATCATTGGGGTGGGAGTAACTGAGTCCGGTTTTTTTCCCCTGTCAGGAGCGGTGAGCATGGTAGCAATGTCCACGTTTTTAATAGCTTTCGACTGTCTCGACATGTTGGCGAATCGTGGTGGGGAGATGGATTGGAAGGCCCACCCTGTGGATGAGCGTCAAGGCTTCTGACTGAGGAAAGGGAATGCTGATTCCAAGCTAGGCCGGTGCACAGTGGCTTCAGATAAAGGGGTGAGCTCTTCAAATCTTGGTGGTAGGCATATGTGTGGGGCGTAGGTCCCAGTGGGCAGGTGGACTGATGTGCGCCCACTTAAGGACTAGACCAGAGAGAGCAGAGCGGGTGATGCAATGGGCCGGGGCGCCCCAGGAGACACGCCGTCGGGTCGCTTCTGAGGCCAAAGGGGGCCAGGGGTAGCCCGGGATGGAAATGCGGGCAGCGCTGATCAGGCTCTTCTCCGAGCTCGTAGCTGTGGGTCACTCACCGTGGCCCGGCCTGGACCGCTCCTCCTCCCTGAACCAAGGCTTGGATTCCCTGGTGGGGATGGTAATGGGAGGGGACCTCCAGGTCACGGGCCTGAGCGGTGGCCCCAGATGATGATATGGGCCGGGGCGCCCCAGGAGTGCGGCGTATGGTGTCCGGAGCTCCGAGTCCTGGGCAGCGAGGGGCGGAGGCAGGAGCCCGCCGGAGGGCGAAGGAGGGGGGGTAGTGATGGCGCGGCCCCCACCCCAGGCGCCGCGGCAGGTCCGGAGGGCTTCTCCCGTGTGGCCCGGGTCCTCACCCCCAGCAGCCCCTACCTGATGGGCACCGTCCGCGCCGTCCCTCGTCAGGCGGTCGCGTGCAGGTCCAGATCGGCAGTGCGGGAAGCGGGGGCCCCCCGCGGGCGGCGCAGCGGCGCCAGGGTTGCCCCGGGGAGACCACCGAAGGAGAAGTCCGGGGGTCTGGTGTCGCTCCGCCCGGGCGCTCAAAGAGCTGAGCCGCGTCTGGATGCGGCCTCAGGAAGCACTCCCCGCCCTCCCGGGCCGAGAGACGAGCACGGCCGCCATCTTGGGAAGTCGTCGCTAAGGAAGGCCCGGGGGGCCGGAGCGGATATCTTCGTCCCCGTCGGGCGTCACGGGCCCAGCCTCAGCCTGCATGGGCCCCAGGTCCTCCGACGTCCTTGGGATCAGCTGGGCTCCGGTACCGAGGTGTGGAGCCGCATTAGGGGCCCAGAAGCGGCGGGCTTCGCACGGCGGGCCTCAGGGGAGCAGCCACATCGATGGCGCTCCAAGCCACGCCCCCATTAATGCTTTTCTTGTAATCCGCAATACTTTGCCATTTCTGTCCCCAAAGTGTCAGTGAATTCTACCATGTCTTTAATGAAAGCCCATAAAATCATATTTATTAAACTATAATATGTTCACATTTTTACTAATTCTTGCTGCAGAGATAAAAAGTCTTTAAAGTTTATTTCTAAAATAGTCTTTGAAAGCAAATGGCAGTGCTTTGTCTGTCACTGGCCCATTTTTTCTTTTCTTCAGCTGCCACCAACTGTCACTTCAGCCCTGTGTGGGGTGGGGGTTCCCAGTTTGATTGAAGGTTTTATGGCCCACTCCATTTCACAGATTAGTGTCCCAGGACTTCTATTGTCCCAGCCTGGAACAGAGACAAATGTCTGACGAGCATGTGAACTTTCTTTGTCTTGGTCCATTCAAAGTTTTCAAGCTAGCAATTATCACTTTCTTGTCCTAGAAGTTTATGGTGTGGCTCCCTTCCTAGGGGGAAGCTTTAACTCTGCCAACCGGAATTACCTGTTTTTTACAGCTTGCAAATCCAGCAAAGGCGGTTTAAACCTTTATTTTCTGATATTTGGTCCTGAATTAAAACAAACCTGTCAAATAAAATAGCCCATGTTTGTATTTTCACCAGCCACAAACCCCTTGCTAGGTAATGGCAGGCTTTCCTTCAACAGTTAACTTTTTAAACCGGCATTTTTCTCCTTTAGTTTTGCAAAAGCCCATTTTTGCACATGTTTTGAAAACTGCTAGCATTTCCTTTCAAATTCGATTTTGCCATCTGACTTCCCAATATTGCCTCGCAGCCATAGTTATTTTCTTCTAGGCAGTAGTTTATTTGAAACACAGATGCATTGAAACTGACATGGCTCAGATAGCTAGAGTCTCTTTTGAACTACTGAGCTTTGATACATTTGTAAAGAAATTAATGCGTTTTCCTGTGCGAGTAAAAGTGAAGTTCCTTTTTGATTTCTCTCAGAGTTGGTTTGACAGGGCCTGTCATTCAGAAATCATGCCTGGTTTTGCTGAGGCACAATGAGATATTAGGCATGGCAGGGCCTTATTAATCACACTGATTTAAGGAAGAACAGATGGAAATAGCGCCAGCGGCATTATTTTAAAGGTGAAAAGTTTCCTTTATAATAGAGATCTTGGGCTTTCAGCAAAGCAGTGAAGCCTTTTCACTCTATTTCTTTTGTACAGGTAAGAACACACTGGCACGCTCCCTTACTGTGTCTCCTTGTTCCATCCTGCTCCTGTGTGCTTGGCAAGAAGGTGCAGCCATCTTTTTGTTGCTGCAAAAATGCAGTTTTGAGGCCATAGCACTCACAGGAGCCAGAGCAGCCATTTTGCTGTTTCTGCGCACATGCAGCTTGGTGATGTGGGGAAATACTGTTAAGAGGGTCAATATATCCCACAAGGGCAGGAGAGATGCAGTCCCTGAGCTTGAGACCTAGGATACGTCTTGCTGCCCTATTCTGGATTAGCTGCAAGGGTGGCAGAGGGGATGAGGCTAGATTCAAGTGGAGGCTATTGCAATAGTCAAGCCTAGAGAGAACCAGAGCCATGTAACACTGAGCCTCTGGGGGAAGGTGAGAAAAGGTAGAATTCCTTTGAGAAGGAAGAGCTGAAAGTGGGACTTCTTGGCAATTTCCAAAGTGTGAGGGAGGAAGGAGAGAGAGTAGTCGAAGATGACTGAGATGTGTGGCTTCAGAAGAGGGAGCTGGGGGAGAGCCCATGGAAGAAGGCCAGAGTGAAGGGAAGAGTTAGGGTGCAGGGGCCCCAATTGGAAGGATCTCCGTTTTGCTAGCATTGAGGCTGAGATCATTGGAAGTGCGCCAGGCCTGGATGGCAGAGAGGCAATCGGGATGATGGAAGGTGCAAGGGCGTCCGCAGGAAGTTTGAAGAAGAGTTGTGTGTCATCAGCATAGCACTGGAAGTTGGGGGAGAAGGAGATGAGGCGTGCCAGCAGAGCAAGGTAGATGTTAAAGAGCCAAGACAAGAGAATAGAGCCCTGGGGGACACCACAGGTGGAGAAGCAAGTAGGCGAGGAGAAGGCGCCCAGGGTGACTTGGGTTGAGCAGTCAGTTAGGAAGGAGGTTGGCCAGTCCAGTGCCTGCTCCGATATACCAAGGGTGTTATGGAACCTTTTTATGATGATGGAGTGGTTGACCGTGTCAAATGCAGAGGAGGGCTCAAGAACAATGGGGACAGCAGGAGAGTTGGAATCAAGGGTTGCAAACAGTTCTTCATGGGTGTTCAGAAGAGCAGCCTCTGGATGCTCGGAATCCAGATTGATAGTTGTGGAGACCACCCACAGTTCACTGTGAAAGTTAAGTTGGGTTAAGGTCAACTTCTCAAGCAGTTTCCCCAGGAAGAAGGTAATGGAAATGGGGAGATAAATGGCTGGACAGGAAGGGTCTGCTGACGTTTTTTTAAGGAGGGGGAGTGTTAGGAAAGATTTCCATTTATGTGTAATTTTCCCTCCTGTTTTGAACACCCCAAATATTTGCTTTTATCTGACCATCGTAGACTGACTTTTACCAGTGGAGCCCAGCCTTCTGCTGTACTCAGCTGGGCTTTTGCTCATTTCGTTAACGGGAAACTGACATGCCCTTTAGACTATAGGTACTAGGAGACTTTGTTTTCCTTAGTCTTTCACTGTGTTACCATTTCTTGGTAACTTTTTATCAGTGCACAATGTACCTTCCAGTACAATGCGCTGGGGAGTCTTTTTCATTTTTTAGGCCCTAGATACCCTCAAAGGATTTTTGTTGAATGTACAAGTGTGCCCAGGACAGAGATGGTGGCAGCTGTTACTTTTAAAGCATTTTTGACTCTTTTCAATGGCCCAAACCGTGTTTACCGCATTTGGCTGAGGACAGTGGCTAGCGCCTAAAATGACCATGCCACAAAGTCCTTTGTTCTGTCCTTTGGCCATTTTGTCCCTTTGCCATCCCCAGACCCAGGAAATTCCTTATTTGGTCATGCAGGCTCCCGCGCAATCCGAGGTTTTCGCAGGCTTTTGTGTGCCTTCTGTGTGTGCGCCCAGGATGTGGGCTGGGGCTGTCTACTTCCAATACACATCCTGGGTGCCAGGATGTCTGGTGGGCTGGGATGACTAGGACCACCGTGGTCCATGATTGGTCCACGTCTGGGATGGTTGAATGTGAGCAGATCTCCCATTGGATGCCCTTCGTTTTGGTGTGAAGCAGCCTTTGGATAAGAGAAGGTACTCTACACTCCAGGAACTCCAGGTCGATCCTCTGAGTTCTCACCAAACTTAGTAAAGGATCCAAGTATCCTGAACCAAAGAAACAGATCCGTGGAACCTCTGGAGGGTTTGGCACCCAGAACCTGCTGTTGTCCCATCGGAGACCCTGTTTCTCATCGATCAATAAAGGCCTGCAAGGGCGCTTCGACCCGTTGGAGTAGTGGGACTAACTACTCTCAGCACCTTCTGCTTAGCCTGCAAACGAGCCCCTTCGGAAGTGTTCCTGGACACCCAGTGAACTGACCAGCTCGTACGGAACCTTTGCTTTGGAACCAGCGCCATCTCGAGTTTTGACTTGAGACTTTGGGAACCGTAAACTGTTGGTAGAAGGCACTCTCCCGCCGACTTTTGTACACCTAGCATTTCTAAGTCAGGAATGAGGAGAGTCCGCCTGAACACGAGCCTACGCGGTACTCATGTCGCCCCGCTGTAGTGACGAGCTTCATGGGTGCCTTGCTGCTGTGCCCTAAGATGACCTGCAGTGAAATTGGCCCGATCTCTTCTCCAGAAGAGGAGAGAAGGCCACTGTCCCGCCACAGACTGAGGCCCGGAACACAGCCCCTGAAAGCCAGAGAGACGCACGACTGCAGGACTTGAACCTGCGAGCAAACTGGACTTGACAGGCAAAGTTTGGCCCGGCTGCGTCAAGGGACGTTGAGTACTTGCAACACTTACCGGTGGCCCCTGGCGCATCCATAGAATTCTACACACGAGTGTCACGTAAGGGCCACTCCCCTTTGTAAGGGTAGCTTGCGCTACCATCCTATTCCTGATTCCTGGAAATCACGCTGCCCTTTTATAGAGACCCTCCTCGAATAGGGAAACTCTATTCTTTATCACCTCAACCCCTTCCTGAGACACTACAGCCCCTAAAAGAGACCCGTTTTGTACTTTAATGCACAATCGAGCACTTTTGCGCTAAACGTAATTTTGAGCACAAGGCTCCAAACCTTTTATGGATTGGACTGCCTAAACTGGGGTTTGGGTTGCTGAAGAATTGTCTAAAGTATATTTGCACTGTCTGACCCTCTTCTGTTACAGGTTGCGGATCCATACTTGTTTAAATATTGCTTTAGGACAACAGTTACTGTATATATGTTCCCTAGTATAAGTTTATGTTAGAATCGTTAATATTACTGTGTTTTCATCTTGTGTTTGACTTAAAAGGCCTTTCATAAATGTATATGTATTTTTGATATATGCACCTGACAGAGTCATTTGTGGTGTTGTTTACTGTTTGTAAACAGTACAAAACACTGTTTACTGTTTGTTTGCTCATTGTGGACTTTCGATCACCCTCACCCCTCCCGAAACCAAGTCTTGACTGCCACCAATGCTACCTTGAATGGTCTGGCTTGTCCAGAAGGTTATCCTGTTCCAGGAAACTAGGCTGAACTTTTGAACCTCCTCCCACCAGGTCAGAGTTTAGAAATCCATCTTAACAAATTGGTTGAAGCGGTGGGATAGGATCGAAGGCACCCATTGTTGCACACTGGTAAAGGTACCCGAGTTACACTTACCCAGGACACATAGTGACCTTAGTAAGAACTTAACTGCAAAGCTAACGACCTATCCTATTTGGAAGCAATAACTAACATAACCTTGAATGCTTCCAAATCAGAGACACTCAGAATGTTGTGTACCCAAAGAGGCTTATCAGCTGAAGGTACCAAGGTTGAAATGATCCAAAGGATCATGGATTGGCAAAAGGATCAACTCAATGCCATAACTTCAGATGATAGTGCAGAATGGGGTGGGGCTGCTCTCACTGACAGTTCTAGAAGGGCTGTTGCTGCCATCATGCATGAAGTATATGAAGACACGGATAATGAAGTGTTGCACGTTTTGTCCGTTGGCTCTGATAGTGAATCCATGCTTGAATTCAAGAATCAAGAGCCTTGAGTTCAACGTGGCAATGATGAGAATTGAGAAAGCAGAAAAACAAAAGGACAGGGATCGCCAGTTGGAATCGGCCAGGATTCAGGCTACAACTGGCTCCTCCAAGGGATCTGGAAATGGGTCTGGGTCCTCCTCTCATCCACGGTTTCCTAAAGATCTGCTCACTATGTATGATGAAAAGAATGACATCATGGACTGGTTAACTGCATTTGAGTATGCTTGTGAAGTATAAGAAGTTGTGGATGCTGACAACATTGCATGGTTGCTCAGTTGACTACCCCATTCTGGCTGCAGTGCCATTATGGAAATGTCAAAGGCTGACAGAAAATACTTTGTAAGATTGAAGCAAACTCTCATCTTAAAGTTTGGCAAGACACATGCCCAATACCTGAAGAGATTTAAGTTGTACAAAAAGAAAGAAGGTAACACGTGGGGGTCTTATGTTACTGATTACTCGAAAAAAACGACTGGCTGGGTTGAAGGTATAAGGTCACCACCTTTGAGGGTATAATATGTTTGGCCATACTTGAACATATTTTTGCATCTTGTTCCCCTGAGATTAAACAGAACTTGGCTGATTCTAAGGGGATAGATCCTAAGAAGCTAGCAAGTGCAGCCAATTTGTGGGTGTCACACAGTGTGTCCCATAACGACAAGACTACTCCTGCTGAGCAGGAGAAGGGGAAAAATCACAAAGATAAAGAGGGTGGAGATCTGATAAAACTTCCTCCCAAAAGAGCCACAAAATGAATAACAAGGGTAAGTCCCAAGAGAATGTTCAGGGTAGTCGGAGTCATCCTCCCAGACAGAACTCTGGTTACAGTAAGCCTCCCTATGTCCCAAGACCCAATGGATCTTGTGTGGCTTGTGGAGTGAGTGACCATGTGAAGGGAGACCCCAGATATAAGGTCAAAACCTTGGGGTCAACTTGTGAGTCTGCCCTTCCCCTCCTATGAGGAGGAAGAAATCACAAGGGCATCCTTCTCCTAAGACCCTTTCCTCGGTGGGATAGAATCTGAGGTAGTCCTAGTTTCCCTGGGTTCCTGGGAGGCAAAAGTCTCAGAGGCTTATGCTAGCATTCCGGATAACACCAAGCACTACTTTAAGGACAGTGTGCTAATCAATGTAGTAGATACTCCTGCCCTCAGGTATAGTGGGGCCAGCAGAACTGTGGTGGATTCCACTTTGGTAAACCAGGAAGAGCTTGCCAGGCCTCCCCCCTGAGGCCCACCAAGTTAGCTGATGGTCCCTTCTCAAGTTCCCAGTAATGCCTGTATGTCATGTTATTAAAATGTATAAAGCGCATGTTCACCCGAAGGCATCATGGCACTCACCTAAGAGAGAAATCTATCGATCAATGGTACAATGGGCAGGATTCATGTGAATATACAGAGGCAAGTCCCAGGAAAGGTCCTGCTGGGGAATGATCTCAGAGACTTAGATCTTGTGGGTGACACAGCAGTGAGACCATGCACAAGGTCACAAACCAGGGCTTCCTTGGACAAGGCCCAGCCCAAGCCAAAGGGGAAACCCAAGGTTAAAGCAGTCAAAAAAGATAGGAGAGGGAAAGAAAATATTCCCCCTAACTCACCTACCACTGAGGTGGAGGTAGTTGGCCAAACACCAGAACCTGACAAGGAAGAGGTGTTGCCTAAAATTCTCAACCCACATGACCATCCTGAACTCCAAAGTGTATTGGTTGAAGGTGGTCTTGATAGGACTGAGTTTAGTAATGGCCAACGTGAGTGCCCATCATTGGAAGGCCTAAGGAGACAGGCCTGCTCCAGGTTTGAGGGTGAACCTCTTGGGAAGCATAGGATCTGTTGGGAAGGTGGGCTTCTGTAGAGTGAGCCCACGGAGTCTACAGAAGGAGACCATAGGAGGTTGGTGGTTCCCCTTCATATAAGACCCTTCCTCTTCCAGTTGGTGCGTGAAGCCCCCCTTGCAGGTCACCTTGGCATCAAGAGAACCAAGCAAAGGATAGCCATGCACTTCTACTGGCCCAAGATAGGGGTCCAGGTAGAAAGTCACTGCATGAGTTATGCCACATGCCAGTTATCTGGGAAAAGTGGCACAGCAATCCAGGCTCCATTAGTACCACTCCTAGTTGTGGAGGTACCATTTGAGAGGGTAGAGATTGACATTGTTGGTCCCCTTGACCCTCAGGCATCCTCAGGCAATAGGTTTATCTTGGTGCTGGTCGACCAAGCCACCAGATATCCTGAGGCCATCCCATTAAAGTCAGTAACTGTCAAGTCAGTTGCTAAAGCTTTGCTTGGCATATTTACTAGGGTTGACTTCCCTAAAGAAGTTGTGTCTGTGTGAGGAAAAAAGGGTCTGTGCACGTAGGGAAGCAGCGTAGGAGAGCTGCTACAAGGAAAATCAGCAAAATACTACATTTCCCATGAAGCCTGTGGCAATTGGAGCAGGTGTGTCAATTATGAGGATTCTTAAGCCTCTCCCCGGCCCGTGCTGCTTGTTGGTGATTGCGGTATGCAGGCACGGGTCGGAGGAGGAAGGCTTTCATGAAGGTGTTGAAGAATTGCAGAACTGGGCCGGCGGTGACTTAGCAGCGCTCTATCCCTCGCGTGAGGGATTGTAGCGGCTTACGCTTCTGTGCAGACGGACCGTGCTGGGGGGTGAAGACCCTTTCAGGTCACAGCGCGCATGCCTTGGTGAGGCCATCAACGCTGGATACTAAATTGCCTGGCGAGGTGCTGGTAAGCCCCCCCCCCAGGCATCAGTTAAGTGTACCTATGTTTTTACAAGTTTCAAATGGGCATACAATTATTGTTTGGGTGCGGATGCACTGTTTCTTCGTTTGGGCATGAAACGCTCTCTCACGTTCCAAAGTCAGCTCGCGGAGAGACACATGTGTCTGTTCTGGATCAGGGATTAATAAAAAACGCGCACGGCATGTCACAACTCACAGAGCGAGAGCGCTCCGTAACTGTGAATGCAAAGAGACATTGTTAGGCAACGCAGGGACTTGCTAAATTGTTTGTGGCTGCTTTGCATCATATTACATCTTGTGTTGTTGCTATACGTTATTAATGGCCATCAATAATGTTCCATGTGCTTATGTGTGTTGCTGAATTCAAGTGGTATTAGGCATAACAGGAGTCAGGTGAAATCCTAATTAAGAAGGATCTTCAGGAGGTTTAGTTCTGAGAGGCACAGGTTGGTTCAGGTATATGTACATGCTATGCCTTTTTCCCTATGTTCCCTTTACTTATCCTCATGCAATATTCCTAACCCTTTTCCCGGTGACCGTAGCACCCCCTACCTATCCACAACCTCTTCTTAACCCTCTTCCCCCCTTTGGCTGCCTCGTGGTACCTGTGTATATCAGGATCAAGACCCCCGTGCCAACCAAGGTGGGAGGGGTCAACTGCATTTGGCTTCCATGGCTAGGAAGGAGTTGTGTGATACTGCAGGGGCGTGACAGTCTGATAGGGGCAGCTACCTTATGTTCAAGTACATGCAAGCCAAGTTGAAGGAGTGTGGGGTCACTTATAGGTTTTCTTCAGCTTATCATCCACAAACCAATGGCTTAGTTAGGTTCAATAGAACCCTCAAGAGTATGATTGGGGCCCTGGAAGAACCCCAAAGGAGGAAATGGGATCTCCTTCTGCCATGCTTACTTTTTGCCTACATAGAGGTACCTCAAGAAGGGGTTGGCTTGAGCCCCTTTGAGCCTCTTTTAGTCACCCTGTTAAGGGACCCTTGGCTAAAGTCAAGGAGGGGTGGGAGATGCCTACTCCCCCTATCACTACCAGTGTAGTGGACTGTGTGCTGGAACTAAGGAAGAGAATGATCCTCCTGATGGCTCAGGCCAGTGATAAGTTGAAGGCTGGTCAGGCTCTGGTGAAATATTGGTATGACCAAAAGGCTTCACTTATCAACTTTACCCCAGGCCAAAAAGTCCTGATCATGAACCCTATAAGGCCTAGAGCTTTACGGGAGAAATTGTCAGGCCCTTAATAGTGGAGCCACTGGGTGAGGTGAACTATTTAGTGGACCTTGGAAAGGCTGCACAGGATCCAAAGGCACACAAGGGAGTGCTTGAGGGCAGATGGAAAAGAACCAGCAGCAAAGGAGTGATTACAGAGATCAGCAAGTGCAGGGGCGAGAGAGCAAATGTTGTCCTTGGTGGTTCTGGATGAGCAAGGGCCAACCTGTTTGGAAGAGACCTTCATGGAGTCGACAACTTTGGTGACTTCTTCCGGTGAGACAAGGGCAAAGGAGGAGGGTGAGTGGCCAAGGGAGGCAAGGGGGTAAGGGATGGGTTGAGAGCGTGCATGACAAGGCTGTTCGGGATGTCCTGAGTTTTGGTGGTGAAGTGGGTGGCAAGTGCATTGTAGAGGGCCTGAGAAGGAATAGGTTAGGAGGATACTGTGAAAGGGTTGGCAAGTTCCCTGCTGATTTTGAAAAGTTCAGCCGTGTTGTTAGAAGCGCCGGATACCCGTGCCTGAATGTGGGCCCTTTTCTTAGCACGGATAGAGAATCTGTAATTCCTTTGGAGCAGGCGGCAGGCCAGTTTGTCAGAGGGTGAACCTGAGGTTTGCCACTTCCGTTCTGCAGCTCTGCACTTACGTTTCAGGTCTGCAAGTTCAGAGTCTTACCAAGTGTTACGCTTAGAGGTAGGTTTCAGGTGGATCCTCATGACTGGGGCAAGAATGTCAAGGGTGTTGGTGATGGACAGATGGAGGTTGCTGAGAGCAGAGTCATTGGTAGAGTCTGAGTTGGGCGGGCAAGGGGGATAATGGTGGAAGTGAAGACAGCAGCTGACACTCGTTTCATTGGACCGATGTTCGTGTACGAGGTTGGCAGGGCTTTTGAAGGAGTTGCCACAAGGCCATAGAGACCCAGGTGGGAGGAGAGAAGAGAGTGGTTAGACCAAGAGAGAGGGGTGACCAGAGGAGATGCGAGAGGAAGGTCGGTGCGGATGAGGTCGTCCAAAGTGTGTCCGGCAGAGTAGGTTGGACGAGAAGGGAGAATGGAGAGGGATAGAGAAGTGCCGAGGTCAATGAAGAGAGTAGATGCTGTGCCATTGGAGTCCAATTGGATGTTAAAGTCACCCTGGAGTAGCAGGTTGGAAGTCGTTCAGAGTAAGGAGGAACGGAAATCAGCCCAGAAACACAGAGGTAACACCAGGAGGCCGGTGAATGGTAGCATTAGTGAGGGTGGAGGAGGGAGAGATAACCAATTTGCATACAAGGCTCTCAAAGGACGGATAGAGCTGAGTGGGTAAGGTGATATGATATGATATGATAAGGCATTTATAACGTGCCTATACACAAGTGTTTCAAGGCGCGACGAGGCAAGGGAGGGGAAACAGAGGGAAGACAGAGCAACGATCCTACTAGGCCAGGTGATATTGATATTGCGCAAGTGCAGGTGAGGAGGGAAGGGGAAAAGTGCAGGGGGAAGGGGAGGGGCAGTGGGGTACATAGGATAGCAGTAAAATAAATAAGACAATAAATAGAAGTGCAGCCAGCTGGTGGAAAGTGCAAGGGTAAGTGCAGACATCAGGTGTCAATTGCTTGTAGGGCCTGTTGGGATACACAAACAGTCCCCTAGTGCAGGGTTGCCATCGGGGCAGTGCAGGTGTGCAACTGGCGGGGGAAGGGGGACCTGGGCCCGAGATCAGAGGGTAGGCAGGTAACTAATGCAGTTTCAAATTCAGCCAGGAGAGCAGCAGAGGAGAGGAGGAGAGAAAGCAGAAGCAAACAAGTAGGTCTTGAGGTGCTTACGGAACCAGAGATGGTTTTCCTCAAGTTTCAGAGAGGCAGGGAGGCTGTTCCAGAGGGAGGCCCCAGCAGAAGAAAGAGATCTACCACCAACTCGCTGCTTGGAGAAGCGGCTAACCCTGAGGGAGTTGGAGGCGGTTGAGCATAGAGCTCAAGAGGGAAGGTATTTAGGAAGAGAGAGTTGAAGGTATTGAGGTCTCAGGACCCAGAAGGTCTTGTGGACAATGTAGAGGGTTTTTAACTTAATCCTCGCTGCCACTGGGAGCCAGTGCAGACATTTCAGTCCTGGAGAGATACGGTCCCTGGGCTTGAGGCCAAGGACAAGTCTTGCAGTCCTGTTTTGGATGAGTTGCAGAGGGCGGAGAGTAGAGGCAGGTAGATTTAGAAAGAGGCTGTTACAGTAGCCCAGCCTAGAGAGAATCAGAGCTCTGGAGACAGTGAGCTTCTGGGGAAGGAGAAGAAAGGAAGAATAACTCTGAGGAGGTGCAACTGGTAGTGTGACTTCTTAGAGACGTCAGAGATGT
Organism: Ambystoma mexicanum; assembly: GCF_040938575.1. Taxonomy (NCBI): domain Eukaryota; kingdom Metazoa; phylum Chordata; class Amphibia; order Caudata; family Ambystomatidae; genus Ambystoma; species Ambystoma mexicanum. The sequence goes on from NC_090938.1 coordinate 60,274,553, forward strand.
GAGGAGAGAAGCAAAGTGTGGAGTCGAAGATGACACTGAGGTTTTTAGCCTCACAGGTGGGAACAGGAAGAGGGACAAGAGAGGCGGGCCAGAGAGTGACAGGAAAGGAGGGAGCAGGTGTGCCGATGAAGAGAATCTCAGTCTTACTGGCATTAAGGCAGAGATCTTTGCCGGCACACCATTCCTGTATGGCGGACAGACAGTCAGAGATGAGAGCGGGAGAAGAGGTGTCTGAAGGGAGCCTGAAAATGAGTGTCAGCTGCATAGCACTGGAAGTTGGGGCAGAGAGCGGCAATGCGGTGGGCAAGAAGTGCCAGGTATTGGTTGAACAGCCAGGGAGAGAAGTTAGACCACTGGGGAACACCACAGGTGGAGATAGAAATAGAGGAGAGGAAGGACCCAAGTTGGACCCGGGAGATGAAAGAAGGAACCCACTCAGGGAAGATTAAGGCAACTCCAACGCCAGCACAGTGGGGTCGAGGCTTAGAAATGATCTTAAAGCCATCAGTTAATAGAGAGTCAAAAGCAGTGACTGAGCTGGCTTTGAACCAAGTCACAATAAGTGTGAGAATGTCAAGGTCAGTGTCTTCAAGAAGGAGGCAGAAGTCAGCAGATTGTTTGTTGGCTGAGTGGGTGTTGAGGGTCGCCAGGTGGAGACGATCTCTGCCTTTGAAGGTTTTCTGAGGTAGAGTACAAGGGTGTGGCACTTTAGTCAGAGGTGTTGCAGAAGGGAGGGAAGTAGGGGGAGAGGCAGGAGAAGGAAGGAAGTTAATGAGAGGGTTTACAAAGGTGGGCTACCAGCATTTGTTAACATATTCCAAACTAGTAAAATATGTAGACAGAAAAAAGACAAGAACACATATATGTGGAGAACCTATGGTCGTTGGGGAGAAGTGTCAGTAAATGGCATTCCCTCCTGTGTACGTTGTTGCTGATAGCAACGACAAATATAGTGTGGAACAAAGAGATGGATGAACAAATCAAAAAGCATTATAATAGGGACACTGTATATTAGGTACTAGTGGGATCTTTCAAATAGTTGAGACTATGCAGGAAGTGGTTCTTTGGACCACTGTCTGTCTAGCCCAACAGCAGATTAAATCATATTGCAGATCTACGTCAAGAAAAAAAGAAAATGAAAGAAGTTCCATTATTTGTGGCACGGTAGTGTTTAATGTCCGCCACTGGCACCATGCGACGGTGGCAGTCTGCAAGTCCGTCTGTCCGGTTTGATGTTTCAACAATGGTTTCTTGCTTGACTGGCCTTCTTCTGGACCCAAGTCAATTTCTTTGAGGGGGACCCTGCAGGCAAACATACACTAAAATGAGTATGTTTGCTGAGGTATGGGGAATGCAATGAAAAGCCAAAAGGGGAGAAGGGGGAGGGGAGAGGGCATGGGGCATCAGTCACGATAAAAACTGTACTAACCTCTACATTAGTTTCAGAAGAGGCGGTTGAATGGGCCTCAAGTGGTATCTGTGTACAGTGGGTGGTGCACAGTACTACAACAGGTCCTGTATATATACAGAAAAGAGAAAGGCAAAGGGCGGGGGGAAGGTTGTGGCGTGAATCTATCAGACAGGCGTGTTTATAATGCTATCTCCATGCCCTAAAAGCCAGGCATCCTGTATGCAGAAAGATAGTGTGTAAAGGATGGAATACATGCTTACCCGTTCTGGGTAAGTGGAGATATTGATGATCTATTGCTTGTTTGTCGCAAGATGGCGGTCTCTTCCTTTGTGTTCTAGCCAGGCTGTGGGCTGGTGCTGTAGGAAGTTAACCAGATAGGTGGGGTGTTCAAAGCTCATCCTCAAGTGAAGAGCACTGGATGCTGATGGAAAGTAGGTTGCGCTATAAGTCAGCGAACCATATAATGGAGGATGCACACGTGGAATCTGGGGGGAGGCGGGATACACGAGGAATAAAATATATACATTGAATCTCTTACTTGAGCAGCGCGCGCTGTGGGTTGAAATCACCCTAGATGCCATAATTAAGGGCCGGAAACAGTTATGATGGGCTCCCCAAAAATAGGAAAGGCCTGCCCTGAACTAATGTGAAACCTAAGGCCTATGAAATCAAAGCGAAAAGGAGTGAAATTGGGCCTCAAGATGTAAAGATATTTAAAGATGCTAACTGCCTGGCATAAGGGAAAGACACATGGCAAGATCTGGCAAATCTTTGGAGAGCTGAAGTCACATTCTTAGAAACAGCAGTGCCCAGAATATTAAATGAAAATGCCAAGATTGTGTGCAAGCCTTCGCAGCAAAAGGAAGCATTTGACTGTGAAAGAAACAAATGCATGAATATTTGTTTTCCCCTCTAAATTAAAATAATGCTCATCAAAGTGCCTGCAAGACTTTTAAAATGTGAACTTGATTTGTGTCCATAATGAGCCCCTCAGAGAAGAAACCACCATGCACAGAATGGATAATGGGAGGCTGAACTGGGTTGAACTGCTGCAGTAAAATGAAAGCCTTTTTCACTGCTGAAAGCAACACAATGGGCCTCATTAGGACCCAGGCGGTGAGGGGTTTACGGCGGCGTAAACAGCGCCGACCCTTACCGCCTGATTCCGAGGTCCCCTAGCGCCATGGCGGATTTAACACCTGCTTTTAGCAGGTGTTAAAATCCATGGCGCTAAGGGACCATGTTGTTAATTACGCCACCGTAATTTACGGTGGCGTAATTAACGCCTTCCCCACTCCCATTATGCCCTATGGGGCAAAAATGGGAATGGGGAAGGGTAAATGGGGATTGGGGACTTACCGCCCCGACAACCTCGGAATGGGGCGGTAAGTCCGCCAACCACCATGGCGTAAACATAGTTTACGCCATGGTGGTAAAGGTACGACCCAGGCGGTAACTTACCGCCTGGGTCGTAATGAGGCCCAATGTCATTTCGATTTTGCCTCCATAGTAACAGTCAGAAAAGACAGATGTGCACCAAAGCCTTTAAAAATGTAATTATGATGTTTTCTGTAACCACTGCAAACATGGAACAACTTTGCCGGACACTCCTACATGTTAAAAATTGTGTGCCTTTCCAAAAAGTTAATTGTAAAGTGAAATGTGAGTTAAAGATAATTCTGGCTAAGTGGGGGCTTGTTAGTTCTTCCAATGTGAAACTGAATTCTCTCCCTTGGTTGGCCTGGAAAGCAAGAGGAGCCTGCAAACTTCAAACAAGGGGGCTTCTTTTAAAAATACAAACTTAAATGCTTGTAGAGATCAAATTTGCGTGGTGGGCAAGATAAAAGCAGCTATGTTCCCCAGCTTTTATGACCCAAGTCACTTAGGCCGCAATAAACTTTGCCTTAGCTGCCCATTAGCTCTTGGAATGTGTAATCTAGTCTCAACACATGACCCCTCTTGACGTCACAGCTAGGAACAGGCACATGGCAAGGGTGGGGCCAGGAAAGGAGTGGTTTTAACTGTCCATTGTATAAAATGGGAGTTATGGTTTTCATCGTGTAATATCCACAATATTCTTCCCACAATAGTCGTTTTGAGATTTCTGTCAACAAGACTCTTCTGAGCATACCAAAAAGATTTTTGTAAGATAAACACCACTGAAGTTATTCAGGAAAATGAGATAGGGGCCTTATGGTGTTTACCAGGGATGCGAAAATTTGATAAAGCATGCAGAATATGATTCATATTCCACCCACCGAGCGCCATCTTTTTTACTGATATAATCCTGGAGTAAATGAGGAAAAATCATAGCTCTGCACAGGAATGACACACAAATTCCTGAGTAAGTTCAGTTGACTTACAGTAAAATATTATGTAAACAAATGTCTTCACGGGGGGAGTCCAAGATGGCCGCCGGCAGTGGAAGTCACGTTTAGATCGCGCTCCCGCCGGGCCTAAACAAAAAAGCACATCAAACGTGCATTTCCGACGGATCATGTACAGGACCCATCGCAGCAACACCCCAGAGACAGGGGACAAGGTGGCGATCTGAGATTCCCCCGGCAACACCCCCGCGCTGAAGCGACCGCCCCTCCCCCACTGAGGGAGACCTTGGCAGCCGAGCAGAGGAGACCGCACAGTGGCAGAGCCTCGACCGAGCGGGGTCCCGGGGGGAGAACCGCCTACAGCCGACTCAGTGGAGAAGAGAAACAGGAGCCGGTTCGGCACCAAGAAGAAATTGCGCACCAACACGGAGGTACAGCGCTGGTAGCAGAACGGCCGTAGGAGCACCTGAACACCACCAGAGGCGGGAGGCACAGCGCAGACAGGGGGAGACGGGCAGCGGACCCACGACAAGTGGATACCACCACAAGCAGGAGGGCCGGCAGCTGCAAGGCAAACAGGGCCCGGCACTTCGGGGGCGAAGGACGAGAGGAGGAGGAGGCACCATACATGCACTCGCGGACATGGCACGGCAGGCATCGCTGGCGCAGAAGAGGAGATCAGGAAACAGAGGTGAGCGCACCCGCAGAAGCACCCCCCCTTTTTATTCTCCCCGGCACATAAGGCCACGAACAGGCGGGGGTAATCAAGCAAGGCGCTGGCCCAAGAACGGAGGAGTGCCCCCCCCATCTCCGCCTAATAATATAAAGCACATAAAGCAGATGGGGGACCTACAGGAGGGGGAATAAGACCCCAGTATAACTCAGGGCACCCCCACACCCAAGGAGGACATAGGAGTGGCAACAACACTCCCCTTGATACAAAAAGACCCACGCACAGTATAAGGCCACAGAGCCCCCGGTAGCAGGAGCACGATAAAAAGGGACAGGTCCAGCAGACTCGTGGGGGACCAAACATAGCCCTTCCACCACTGCCACCAGCCACCCTCACAAACAAGGATGATGTCATGAGCAAAGGTGAAAGAGGGCCCCTCTCAACCCACACCGCAATCCCACAAACAGGACACAAGTTTGCTACAATTGTGGTCCTCGGACGTTCCACCAGTCCCAAAAGACAGGCCAGGAGAAGAACCCTCTATCGACACGAACCTCCCAAACCAGAGTGCTCTTCCCCCGACAAAGGACGATATGAGGGCCTGGTTCACGGAGCTCCAGGACAAGTTTATGTCCACAGTCCAGGACCAATTCGCCTCAATGAGGAACGAGATGAAGCAGGCGATACAAGACTTTAAAATAGATGTGGCCAAGCTGGAGGAAAGGACGGACACCGTAGAGAGGATAGTACAAAACATAGAAGAGGAAGCGAAACAGAACAGTGAAACACAAGAACACCTGATTCAGCTCACTCATAACCTGGAAATTCAATGCGAAGATCTGGAGAACCGTTCCCGCAGATCCAACTACCGCATTAAGTATGTGCCCGAATCGATGACGGACAAAGACCTCAAGACTGCGATACAAGAGGTGTTCAGCGATATAATCGAAGCACAAGAATCAGAGAACATTGGGATAGACAGAGTCCATTAGGGTGGGTCCGAGAAGAACTGGCGCACCAGGGGAGAGACAGAGGGACGTATTAGCAGCACTCACGTCCTACCCACAGAAGGAACTGATCCTAAGGAAAGCGAGGCAGCTAGATCACATTAGGATGAATGGAGTGGAAATACAATTGTACCAAGACATGGCCTCAGCAACACTCTTAAAAAGAAGGGAGATGGCCCCACTGGTGAGGGAATTGGTGGCGAAAGAAATCAGATACAAATGGACGTTCCCATTCGGCCTACTATTCGAGTGGGAGGGCAAGCAGAGAAGAGTGACCACCTGCGAGGAAGGCTTCCATATAATGGACAAGCAGATGGAGGAGACGGACGCAAGAGATGTCAGGACGAAAGGTGAGACTCACAAAAGTCTGAGAGGATGGGAAATAGTGAGACAAAAGAAGAAACCAAGTGGATGGGGGAACGCAGGGAAGCCAACAGGGGACCATAAGAGATAATCAACCAGGACAGTCAGCTCATCCTCCCTGAAGGGAGAGGGCGGAAGAAGATTAACCAGAAGAACTTCGGATTACCAAGTAGAATGAAGCCCGGCGGGGGGCCGGGAGGGACGCAACCTAGATCTGAGGATGACGCAGGGTTTCGGACCCCCCCCGCACAGTTAATCCCAAGCTATGAGAGGGCAGGGAGCGATGGGCGCAACGCCCTAGCAACCATAGGTGCCTGGGCCCTCCTCGGGATCGAAGTTGAATTCATGTTAATAGTTGGGGGAGGGGTTGGGAAGTTGAGGGGGGAAGCAGGGTGGGGGACAATCCGGAAGAGGGAAGGGATCACAGTATACGGGAACGATAACTGAACCATCAGAGTAGAAGGGATGGGGAAGCTCAGAATATTTTCACAAAATGTAAGGAAGCTGAATTCACCGGTGAAAAGGAAAAAAAGGGAGACCCTGGTAAGAAGGGAAAAGGCGGACATTCTGCTCCTCCAGGAGACACACATTAAGGCCCAGGATAGAAAGAAAGTACACCTCAGGGGATATGCGATCTGGGCGCAGGCGAATGCAGGGGAAAAAAAGCAGGAGTGATGATTGCAGTGAAAGGGGGTTTGGTGGCAAACCTCATAGACACTCGGGTAGACAGGGAAGGGAGGTTTGCATTTGTTAATATTTCTATAGAGGGCTACAGGCTCACCCTAGCGGCAATATACTCGCCGAACTCTGGGCAGGATGGATTTCTCCAGGACACACTAGAAACTAGAGGAATTTGCGAAGGGAGAGGTAATGCTGGGAGGAGACTTGGACTTAGCCTGGCAACCTCATCTAGACAGGAGTGCGCGGGGAACGCAGGCACATGGGACTCCATCCAAACAATTAAAGCTAAGGATGGAACACATGGCATTACGAGATGCCTGGAGGGAAATAAAGGGCCAAGATGCTGGATTCACCTACTACTTGCACGTGCATAACACGATGTCGAGGATTGACTACTTCTGGGTGTCAGTGGGACTGGTGGGGAGGATCCAGGATATCGAAAAGGGAGCGTTAGCGTTGTCAGATCATGCCCCGCTATGGCTCGATGTACAGACCCCCGGAAGGGGAAGAGGCCTCTGGAAATGGAGATTGCCGTCTGACATTCTAATGGACCGGGTGCTGGGTGAGGAACTAAGGGACAAAATCAAGGAATACTTTGAACTAAATGACAATGGAGAAGTTCCACTGGGATCAGTTTGGGAAGCCTTTAAGGCTGTAACTCGGGGACATGTCATAGCACTAAAGGCAGCCAAAGACAAACAGCATCAAGAATGGGAAAGAACGCTCGAGAAGAAACTAACAGACATACAGGAGGAGCTAACAGTCCATCCCACAAGAACCCTCAAGAAAGCAATGAAACATGTGCATGGACAACTAGAGATGCTCCGCAACAAAAAAAGCAGAGAGATCCCTACTATATCTAAAACAGCAATACTATATCAAGGCCAACAAAGCGGACAAATACCTAGCAAGACAACTTAGAGAAAAACAGAAAGCAATGACGATACTGAACGTCAAAGATGCACATGGAAAGCCTCATACAAATACAAAGGACATAGGGGCGGCCTTTAAGGCTTTCTACTAAGATCTATATGCAATGGAGCACCCGGACGAAGAGAAACAAGACAAGTTCCTACAATCTATTCCCATACCGACAATAGCAGAAGAGGACAAACAGGCTCTCGAATCGAGGATCACAGAAGAAGAGGTCCACAGGGCAATAGCGGGCCTCCCAATCTCAAAAGCACCAGGCCCGGATGGCTTCACGGCCCAGTTTTACAAAAAATATGCGGACACTTTAGTTCCATTCCTGACAAGGTTGCTAAACACATTCAAGGACAGTGGAAACGTAACTTCATCCTTGAATGAAGCAAAAGTCCTGGTGTTCCACAAAACAGGTAAAGACCCCACTCTCCCGGGCTCATATCGCCCGATAGCCCTAATAAACCTAGATGCCAAAATATATACTAGGCTACTGGCCGCCAGAATATCACCCCTCCTCCCGACCCTAATAAAAACAGACCAATCGGGCTTCATCCCAGGTAGGCAAACACACGACAATTTAAGAAGAGTCATTCACCTTATAGAAAAAATAGGCATTACCCACACACCAGCAATCTTACTCTCACTAGACGCAGAAAAGGCCTTTGATCAGGTAGAATGGTCCATCCTCTTTAAAACGCTGAAGCACATGGGGTTCGGAGATCAATTCATAAATATGGTTAAAGCCAACTACAACTCCCCATCGATAAGAATAACAGTAAACGGAGAAGTCACGGATAGGGTGGAAATTTCAAGGGGTACCATACAGGGATGCCCCCTATCACCTCTGCTATATGCTATATTTTTGGAGCCTCTCCTAATCAAGATAAGGGATTCGGAGGGGGTAAGGGGGATCGAGATGGCGGGCAGGCAACATAAAGTTATCGCATATGCAGACGACATGTTTATGGCCCTGGAAGACCCTGGGAACTCTCTGACAAGAACCATAGAAATACTGGAGGAATTTGGGGCGATCTCAGGCCTGAAGATTAACAAGAATAAATCAGAGATCATGCTCCTTGCGGGAGACAAGGAGACATTAGAAACAGTGGCAGGCCGGCTAAGTCTAAAAACAGTGGAGGAGGGTATGAAATACCTGGGGGTGACGCTCACACACAGAGTAGACAAGATCTATAAGAACAACTACACACACCTCCTGGCTTGTGTCAGGCAGGATCTAGAAAGATGGTGCCCGCTTAGGATCTCATGGTGGGGTAGAATTCAATCAGTAAAAATGAACATACTCCCCAGGATGCTCTACCATTTCATGCCCTCCGACTAACAGTCCCTAACTCCTTCTTCAAAGCACTCTCCAAAGCCATATCGCAATTTGTGTGGAACAGGAAACCCCCGAGGGTCTCCAGAGCCATTCTCACAGCACCAATCAAGGCAGGCGGAATGTCCCTCCCACACTTTAAAAAATATTATCAGGCAGCCCAACTCTGGATCCTCAAGGAATGGATGGGGGAGGACCAACAGACGATCTGGGTAACACAAGACAGGGCGGTCGCCAGGACCCCCCTGGAGGACCTACTGTGGGAACACAAACAACACAAACACCTAAACCTTCGAGTTAGTGAGGTCATGAGAACCACCCTCAGCGCATGGGATGACCAAACCAGGAAGGTTATCATGACCACCCCACTGGCCCCCTTCACGCCAATCTGCCTAAACCCCCAGTTCCCACCGGGACAGGAATTCGGCGGCTTTGAAAAATAGGAAACAGCAGGATGCAGGAAAATTGGTGAAATGATCCAGGACAATGAAATACAAACTTTCGCGGTATGTAAAATTATGTGGAAACTAACAGAAGCCAATCGTTATAGATACGAGCAAATAAAACACTGGCTAAGTACACCAGAGGTCTTCCTGGCGGCCACAAGGGACCTTACACCATTTGAAAAGTACATAAAATCTAACCCAGGAGACAAAAAACCCTTTATACCTTCATTAACACACAAGGAGAAGAAATGAAATGGACATACATGAGGAGATGGGAAGCCACGCTGGGGGAAGAAATAACCAGGCAACAATGGGAAGAACTTTGGGCAGGCACCCCAAAACTCACCCGGGCAGTCCAAACCAGAGAAATGTGGCTGAAAATAATCACCCAATGGCACTACACCCCAGAGAGGCTCAAATCAGTGTACCCGGCAACGTCGGATCGCTGCTGGAGGGGGTGCCCGGACGCAGGAACCTGGAGGCATATCTGGTGGGACTGCCAGGGAGTAAAGGGCTTCTGGAAGGAAGTGCGATTGGAAATCATGAAAATATTCCCAGAGGCAGACCAAATGGGGGACAGAGTGTGGTTGTGCGGATTTAAAGACCCACAAGCCAAGAGACTCCACAAAGCACAATGGAGGAGCTTCATGGGCCTAGTTATCGCGGCATTGGGCAACGATAGCTCAAAGCTGGAAGAAACGAGACCCGCCTCTGGTATACACCTGGCTACAAAAGGTGTGGTCCCAAATGACCATGGAAAAGATCACGCACCATCTCCAGGACCAAAACAACTCCTTCATGAAGGAATGGGGACTAGTGCTGGAATATTTGAAATCAGACTAAATGGAACAATGGTGCCCACACAACATTAAAATATCAGACATATACAGCACGTAATACTTCCAGAAGTGAAAAACCGATGAGGACCCAAACTCTTCCAGGGAGGGGGAGGGGGAGGGGGGGAGTTGGGAGAAATATTTGTGTTGATGTTTATTTTTGTACCAGAAAACAATAAAAACATGTTTAAAAAAAAATGTCTTCACATGTGTCAAAATATGAAGATTGCGGGCACTTGTCATGCAGTGAGGTTTCTATGTCCCTGAACCAGACCAAGCCCCCTGTTGAAGGAAAATGATAGATTGGTCTTCTCCTCCCCTGGTGTCCCAAAACACTTCTACATTTTCTGGACCTATCAGCCCACAAGTGGGAGTGGGTACCGGAGCATTGACCAATTCATTCTGCGTGATGTCATTTACCCTATAACTAAGTCACCCTGCCTCAAATCAGGACTTTTCCAACTAACCCCTGAGGTGGGCTGCCATCGCATCTGGAGAACCATACCAGCAGAGTGAGGCCTAACTTGCAGTGGAGCCAGGAGGTGTAGTAGATGCCTTGGGACCCCTTGAAGGAAAGAGGGAATCCTTGACTGCAGTGTTGTGACGCTACCTGATATCCAGTCCAGACCTCTCCTGTAAGTAAATATACCCCAAGCCATAGATTGCATAAGCCCTATACTCTTGTAGCATTGCATCCAATATTGACCCCCATTGAAAATTCCCCATTGAAAATTCCCCATTGAAAAACCCAAATTGCCTGTGCATTTTAGTCATCTCCCCATTGAAGAACTCCCCTGTTTGCCTATGTATGTTAGCAAATCCCCATTGGAAAAACCCTAATTTGTCTGTGTAATTCCTTAGTATATTTTTCGAAGTAAGTCAATTAATTTCTCCATTTGTTTCACGGGATTTGCATGGTTGGAATTCAAAAGCAACCATCTCGTCCCAGTGTCTTGTGAATTGTTATAGTTATAAAGTGCTGGCCAAAAGAATTAAACCCATTGTGATCTGAGAAATGAATTTGTCCCTGTGTTTAAATTGTGTCCTGCTAAACAAATTTCCATCTGCAACTGTATTTGCCCATTGCATCTGTCCCCTAACCCAAAACCGATTTTGGTTTTGTGAGCTACCGCATTTCCCAGAGCTTGCCTGTCATTTTAAGCATCAGTGAAAACTAATTCTATTTGCATCTTCTTTCCTATTGAAATTGAGCTCATCCTTACCAAAAAACGATTTTCTTTTTGTGTGCTACCCCCTTTCCCAGAGCCTACCTGTCATTTTCAGCCTCAATAAAAACAAATTCCATTTGCATTTCTTTCCCATTGTCCATGTGTTGCATATCCTAAAACCGATTTTCTCCTTGCATGTTGATAAGTATTCTCTAAAAGCCCTGCCTGTCTTTTTAAGTATAAGTAAGCCAGTTCTCTGTGTTTCAATTTCTTTACCATAGAAGTTGTGAGAAATAATTAAAAGCCCATTTCTTCCATTGTGCTGTGCCAAACGAATTTTCCCCTTCTTTGCTGGTTCACCATATTGTTTCTTTGGGCATCACCCCAAAACAGATTTTTCCCCTGTATTCCTACTCCCTGCCACTGCCTTTCATTCAAAGGAATAAAATCCAATTGAAGTTTGGTGGTGCGTGTCGCAGGGGGAGTGCTTAACTCTTGGGCTATCATTGTGTGTTGAATTGTTCTTCTGCTGATTTGTCATTTTAAAAAAAGAAGTATTGGTAACTGAATATCATAACCTGGTCTCTTTATAGTAGTCTTTGCATTTTGAGTTGCCACACATTGGTGGCTGTTGTAATTTGTTGATTCTCGTTTGACATTAAATGATAAATTAATAAATATCTTACTGATACACACCAACCTGGTTCTTAGTCCATTGTGACACAGGGTAATGTTAATGTTAAAGGACATTTGTACCGCGCACTATCACCAACAGAGTGGTCCCCTGGTGCACTGGCGGCTCTGAAAGAGGAAGGGAGGGTGAGCTAGTGGGAGGAAGCAAGAAAAGTGCAAGAGAGCAGCGATGCGCCGCTGGCGGCCACAGCCGGCAGGTCCGCTGGCCGGGCCTGGGGTGCCTGCGTCCAGTAGTCGTTGTGTGCTGCTGTGGAAGTCTAAGTGTGTTTTTTTGTTATATTGTTGCAATATAGTGAAGTTTGTGCGGTCCGTTGTGCTGTAGGCCCGCGGTTGCGTTCGGCTCGGAGCTCGAGAGGTGCGTGCAGAGGGGGAAACTGCCAGTGGAATTGGCCAGTTGGCATCTCTGTCCAGAGTTGAGGCGCTGGGCTTGCGTAGTCTCTCCTGATGTGCCTCTGTCCTGATCTGGGTCAATCTTGCATTAAGGTCCCTTTCATATCTGGCCCCCACCTCAGCCAGCCTCCATCACAACTCCACCTGTCCTCCCTTCCTACTATTGTGGCCAGTGCACTTGCCAATGTCCACCACCAAGCTAGTGTGGTGATTGCCAGTGTCTCGACAATGAGTTGATACTTTGGTGCGTGGTAGCAACTAAGGGGCGGTGAAGATGTTGGTGGGATTGGCTGGGGTAGTTGACTCCGTCTCCATGGGACAGTCTATACGGTGTCACCCGTCCCGGTACTGCGGGAGCTTCCCTGTCGGTTCTGGGGCTGTCAGTGTCCTTTCCAGTTCAGTCATGACAGAATTACCAATGCCACCAACACAAAGAAATGTTCAACATCATTAAAGAAATGAGAAACCCACCAGGCTGCGACAACACCCCAAACTCCTTAGGGAAACTTTGCAACGACGCAGACCACTTCAAGAACAAAAATCAACATCCGACAACACATACAAAACAGACCAACCATAACATTCAACCAACCAGACCCAACACAGAGCCACAGCACAAACGCCAAAACTTTCCTGAAATATCAGCAGAGGCATTCATCTTGCTGGAAAACCACAGCATGAAAGCAGGATCACCCATGGATCCCTGCCCCCCCCGTGCCCCAGACATCTACAAATCAATCCTCACGCAAGGAATGCCATCAGAATACTACCGAAACCTAAATCTCTCACTAGCAACAGGAACTGTACCAAGAACCTTCAAATCAGCATATATCAAACCACTTTTAATAAACCCAAGTGGCGACGTAGAAGACCTCTCCAACTACAGGCTTTTTTTCAAACATTCCCTACCCAGCAAAACTACTTGAAACCTACGTACACAAATTAACCCAAGAACACATAGAAAAACACCACCTGCTAGGTGTTTGTGAAAGGTGTGTGCGAGACAGGTTGGAGGCCTTCTCAAAAGGATCCATAGTATAAATACAAAATGAAAGCATTTTTATTGTGCGCCACATTCATTGTAGGGGAAGGAGATCCCGGACTTGCTTGTGCCATGTAATAAACCGTGACATCGCTTAAAAGTGTGCCAGAACGGAGGCAGACAGAGGCTGACTGAATGATGAAAGGCAGTCTTACCGTTCGCGCCTAACTGAAGGTGCAAGCTGTGTCTAGGTCTGTGTCTCGTGGCTTGAGAGGACACTGACTGTGGGGGAGCTGTTGGGCGCCTCTGCTTGCGCAGAAGGATCTTGTGTATTGGCGGTTGGCCTGGTAACGGGGGCCTGTGGGGAAAGAGCTGTTGTGATTGGTTGGGCGTATGGACAGCGTCCTGACGTGATGTTGTTGTGAATGCAGAAGTTATGGCTGCAAAGTGTAGAACCTGCAGATTTTGCTAGGCAACTCAGAAGACCATCTAAACTTGCTCAATGTGGAAAAAGAATAGAGCGGGTCTGGAGGGATGGAGCTTGGTGCGTTAATACATGACCTGATGCATGGATCCAGGCTGGATGGAAAAGTGGGGATTGGCATTACAATGTACAAGATGAGAGTAGCCGGGGTTGTATCCGCCTCGCAGAATGTGGAACCTTTGGAACTCTGAGGGGGGTTGGCCGCCGGCACGCGAAGGTGTAACCCTGCGCCCAGACTATATATACTCTATGTGGGCAGAGTGTGGTCCATATAAATGGAATCTCCTATGAGCGGGTGTAGCCGTGCATATGCATGAGGATGTGTGACTCGAAGGGTGGCGGAAGTGAATAACAGGTGGAGTTGGGAAAAATGAGTGATAGAAAGGAGGACAAGCCTCCGCGGAGTAATCAATGTTGCTCTTATATGGATAAAGCTGCTACATTGAGTTTTTGTAAGTGCCTGCCCCATATTGTACATATGGGCATGTCAAGGCCCTGCTAGTGCCACTGTGCCTGGTGGTGTGGCGGGGCGCAGCCTGGCTGTAGGGCAGTCTAGTGGTTACAGTATTATGTGTGCCTCATTAAGGCCCTCATTTTGTGTGTTCATGGTGTGGATCCACCAGCTTTCTTTACGGTCCAATGAGGCTTGTATATTGGGTGTATTGGTGATCGCTTCTAATACCCACCACTGAATGTCCTCATGTGAGTGTTGGTGCCTGATAAAGTGGGTGACTATTGGCGCTCTAAATGTTTTACACCTAATCTTGGACGAGTGCTCCACAATCCTTTTGTGGAGAGGTCTGCCTGTCTAACCAATATATCGCATTCCGCACGGGCATTGGACACAGTAGATGACATTGGCCGTTTTGCAGTTCGAAAAGTGTTTGAACTTTCACATTTTCCCTTTTATGTCAAAGCTTTGCATCTTACCAGTACATCTTCTGATAAACTGGCCTGCCGCATGCTCCAAAGGCAATACCAGCTCTCTGTCCGCACTAAGAAGAGAGCCCACATCCAAGCCTGCTTCTCTCCGGCATCTGACAGCTCGGCCAAACTATTTAAAATCTGCATGGAGCTGGCCAATCCTGCTGCAGTCACTACCTCTCTTGTCCCCTCCCAGGCCCTCTACACGGCCCTGGCTTCTCATTTCATCTCTAAAACCCAGGACATCCTGTCCTCTCTCTCTTCATCTCCCCCTCCTCCCTCTACTCCCTGCTCTTCCTCGGCTGCCTCTCCTCCCTCCTTCTCTGCTTTTCCCCCTGTTCTCCCCAGACAAGGTTTCTAGACAAGTCCAATCTATGAAAGTTTTGTCAAAACAGTTTCACACATGTTCCTCCAAAACCATCAAGGACCACATTGACACCCTTGCTCCTGCTCTGGCTGACTTCTACAACCACTCCTTCACCACTGGAGTCTTCCCTTCCCCCCTGAAGCACTACCTTGTGCAGCTTCTTCTTAAGAAACCATCAGCCGACCGGTCCTGCCCGGCCAACTATCGCCCAATCTCCATCACTCCTTTCCTGGGCAAACTCCTGGAAAATCTGGCCATCTCCCAGCTTAATCATCACACTGAATCTGTTGGTTGTCTCCATGACAATCAGTCTGGTTTTGAGCTGCCAGAAGCATGGAAACTGCTCTCCTGAAAATCCGTGAAGACATGCTCTTCACCCTCGATTCCAACACCCCCTGTGTCCTCATCTTACTTGATCCTTCTTCTGGCTTTGACACGGTCAACCATGCCATCCTGCTCAACTGTCTCCGTGATCACCTGGGTATCACCGATCAGGCCCTGGCTTGGCTGACCTCTTTCCTCTCTGATCGACCCTCTGAGGACCAACTGAGGTCCTTCCGCTCCTCTATCTCTATCTCTACCTGTGGTGTTCCCCAGGGCTCTAACCTCTGTCCCTGGCTGTTCAACCAATATCTGGCACATCTTGCCCACTGCATTGCCTCTCTCTGCCCCAACTTCCAGTGCTATGCGGATGACACTCAACTCGTTTTCAGGCTCCCTTCCACCACCTCTTCTCCTCTCTCATCTCTGACTGTCTGTCTGCTATCCAGGAGTGCTGTGCCGCCAATGATCTCTGCCTTAATGCCAGTAACACTGAGATTCTCCTCATCGGCACACCTGCCCCCTCCTTTCCTGTCACTCTCTGGCCGGCCTCTCTTGGCCCTCTTCCTGCTCCCACTCGTGAGGCTAAAAACCTTGGGCGCACCAAGCGGAAGTACCCAGAAGTACCCCTTTGCCTCAGACGCTGCTTCTTCATTGTGGGACTTCTCTGTGTTAAGCTGTGAATTACTCACGGTAAATGGACTTGTTCACTGTAATTGACTGATTTATTGTAGCAGTTGGAGAATTATACTGACTGCTTTTTATTTAATTTTATTTAGAGCCCTTGTGAAGCCTTACAAGCTAAATATTGGCTCCACTTTGTTTTCATCATCAAAGCCACGCCCACTAGGTTGGCGCAGCGCGAGGCATCGAGGTCTTCCGGGGGCTTTAACTGAACGGACAGCACACTGCGGCCGGGACGGGTGCTAGTAGTTGAGTGAGGGGGCGGGGCGCACGCAGTTCGTGGCGCTTCGAGGCCTTGAGTTTCGGAGGCGGCAGACGGAGTGCGGGCCCCCGGGGGTTTGGGGTTTGAACGTTGGAGTGCGGTCGGCGTGTTTCGGGTCGGTGGTCGGGCTGTTGAGGGGTGTTGCGCGGGTGGCGGATGCGTTTAGTGGTGGCAGGAGTAGCGGAGCTGGGGTCGGGGAGTGAGTTGGTGGGGGGCGTTTGTTTGTGGTGGGGTGGCTGTTGGTGTGGATTGGCTGGGTGTGGTTTGTGGTAGGGTGGCTGGTGGTGCGTGTGGTAATGTGGGTGTCGCTCGGGTTGGTCGCGGTGGGTTGGCGGCAGCGCGCGGTGCCTCGCCTGAAGCGCATGTGTAGGCGTACGGGCTGGGGTCTCGCGGGTCTGCGCACCGGTCTCCGGGCTTCCTGGGTGGTGTGAGTTTGGGGTGTAGTGTCTGTTGGTGTGGATTGGTGGGGTGTGGTTGTTTGCGGTGGGATTGCGGGTGGCTGGTGTTGGATTGGTGGGGTGTGGTGGTTTGCGGTAGGGTTGCAGGTGGCAGGTGTTGTTTTGGGGTAGTAGTTGTTTGTGGCTGGAGGTTCGTGTGTGGGTGTCGCTTGGGTTAGTCGCGGTGGGTTGGCGGCAGCGTGCGGTGCCTCGCCTGAAGCGCATGTGTAGGCGTACGGGCTGGGGTCTCGCGGGTCTGCGCGTCGGTCTCCGGGCTCCCTGGGTGGTGTGAGTTTGGGATGTAGTGTCTGTTGGTGTGGTTTGGTGGGGTGTGGTTGTTTGCGGTGGGATTGCGGGTGGCTGGTGTTGGATTGGTGGGGTGTGGTTGTTTGCGGTGGGGTTGCGGATGGTTTGTGTGGAGGTGTGGCCTGTGTGTTGATTGGTGTAGGTGGTGCACATCATCCTTTAGGATGGGGAAGCGCCTGCGTGGGTCCGCCCACGCGTTCGTTAATTATGAAGAAGAAGAAGGTCTTCCGGGTTGCTTCAGCTCGATTAAGCGGGTAAAGAAGTCACAGCGTAATGGTTGTCCAAACCCTGAAAATGGGTATGCCTCCCAGAATCTCCCCTTTCACATCGAGCGAGAGCATGGCTCGTCACTTACGCTCATCTGGCTATGCATGCTCCACGCCTGTCAGAGGGAAAGGTAACAGGGGGGTGCTTCCCAATGCGGACATCCGCATGTTTTGTAACGGTACTCTTTCAGCTCACAGGGCAAAAGAAGCGATCGAGGCGGATCCAGCACAAAATGTAAAAGATGTCGGCAGCGGTAAGCCACTGAGTTCTATTCCTCCATGTGACTCCCCACAACAGTTGTCAGTTGCTCTAAATATGGCGGATAGCATTGTGCCAATGCGGTCTCCCGAATCTCACCAAAACAATCTGTCTATAAAAGATACAGCCATATTAGATAGCTTGGCGGCTACATTGAAAAAATTACAGACTGTTCCCTGTCCCTCGAAGCCTGTAAGCGGTGCTGCTGTAATAGATTTAGATGCTAATGACTCTGTGTTTTCGGACAAGCGACTATCAGAAAACTTGTCATGTTCCCCTGTAATGTTTTCTGAGGTCTCTCATAGCTCTATTGAGTCTGTCTCCATGTCTATGCATTCTATGGCATGCAGTTTACGTACTAACACACATAGCACCAACACCTCCTTACATACTCGCAATCCTGATTCTCAGCTGGATGTTACATTACAAGCCATGAATTTGGCTATTCAAACATTGGGTAAAATATACCATTCACTGGATCAAAGGTTCCTTTCACAGGGGGAGGCATTAAAAAAAATCTTGCTTTGCAAAAATTGGGGGCCAAGGTGGACAGGCAACATTCTATGCCTAACAAGCAACCTCTTCCCCTCAAAGTCTCTATGATCTCCACAGCATGTCAAACAAATTCAGAGATCGCGCAGCGCTTACTTTCTCGTGCTCCCACACAGGCAACTGAGAATAGTGTGATGGTGGGGTTTCTACCTTGCATTAATTCAATCATTTATGATTGCACAGTAGAGCCCACCAGCATACCCGTGGTGCTGAATGCGAGCTTGCAGTGTGCTGAGCCAGTTAACTTGCTGAATCAGGAAAAAAGAACTTACACAATATTTACTTCAACTGACAAGGTTACGCACAAGAATATGGAGGGTTCATTGATTTTCAAAAATCAACAAACCGGTAAGACTGTAGGTAAAAAAGAAATAAAACTTCCTAAAAATCAACCCACGGCCAAGCGCATCGGGAATGCAACGACAAAGCATTTTCTTAAAACCATCACAATTTCTAATAAAAACAATGTCATGGCTTCACACGCCATTAAGAAAAAATATATGTTGCAGACCCAAGCAAAGATGAAAAAATGGTCTCGCAGGATTTTAGCCAGCCCAGACTTTGAATTACCCTCCTTCAGACGATCTAGTGAAAGAAATCTTGCATTCGAAGACAGCTAAAACTGCCTTGGCAAATAGTGCCCCGGTCCCTTGTAATAAGGGAACATGTCCAGATAAAGCATTGGGGGGGGGGAGTATGTGACTGATGAGGTGAATCATAGAGCGGAAATTCGAAAGGCGGTTGATGCTTATATGGCTGGCCACGTACCTCCTCATTTAGGAGCACGTGAGAAACTAGCCAATCCCGAACCTGTTGGAAATATAGCCTTTAAGTCTCAGGATAGAAGCTTCCCTGAGTGTAAGGAGCCCATCTCTTGTCCCTGCAAATTGGGAACACTACCAGTAAAACAACAGGTCCCTTATGCTTGAGCAAGTGACGATGGATGTAAAGAGAGTTCAGCTCCTGAGCCATTGCCTTCCCCCAACGTTAGATCTGCCCCCCATGCCGAGCTGGGGTGACTCAACTCCATTGCATCCCCGCCAGACCTTTCAGAATCAGTATTGCGCTTAATTGAATATGCCCTGGGTAATCTAAAGTCCTTTGGATCTCACAAGGATACGAGGGACATGACTGAAATTCCCAAAAATAACCAGGTGAAGAAGGAGAGTTTGAGCCTGGGTAAACACTCCGCCTTATGCTCTCTAACTTTAAGGTGTAGACCTTCTCCATCTACCCAAAACGATTTGAATCAAAGAGCGGTGATGGCAATATTTTCGGACATTCAGATGTTAGAGGGCATTGTTTCTGCTGATTTAGCTCTAGTAGAATTTATAGACAAGCAAAATCTAAATGCTGTAAGAATATGGATGCAATCTAGAGTAGTCCAAAATCAGATTTGGCAAGCAAAGGGTCCATTATATAAATTGGGATTCATGCTAAGTACCGAAGCTGGGGGAAGCGTTGTACCACACTCGGAGATGGATCAAGTAGACACATTAAAAATTAAATCCTTAGATAGCAGAGATGTTATGAATTCACGACAAGTGGTTGAAACGTGCTCTTGTAAGCCCAAAAAAAAGCAGAATTAACTAGCTCTACATACTGTCCAGTGTGCAATCACTCTTTTGAGTTGGAACACAAGAGGTTTTAAACACCTCTTAAATTCTTAAATAATGACTGAAGTAACATAAGTAAATTCGATTTAGATCTCATACAAGAGACATGGTTAACGCTTCCCCCGATTTGGGTCAACCACTAGGTACATCTGAACCCGGCATCGAAATCTGCAATGGGAAGAACAACTTCGGGCCTCCTCATTGCCGTAAGAACAGGGTCTGGATTGTCTTCCAGGTTTTGGGCCGCTCCAAATAACTTTATGCTGCTGGTCAAAGTTATGTTCCAGAGTGATATGTATGCAATTCTTAACATATATTGGAACATGTCAGGAATCTCGGATGACTGTTTCTTTAAGGGCGTGAACAGTCTGCTGGACATGGTGATTGAAGATCAGGGCATCACGCACTTTGTTTTAGCTGGTGATTTGAATTTAAATTGTCTTGAGAAAATGTGTAAGCGTTATAATGAGAGGCTCATGCGGTGGAATTGTTTAGTGAAACATAAAAATGTACATGTTTTGAATGTTGCCTTTGCCTCAGATATTCCCCCAGCCTCGACTTGGCATAAAGGCAACACTTCATCAATAATCGATTATGTTTATGTAAACTCTGCGTTGTGGTCTGCGATGCAAACATTTTATGTCATCCCCACTGCTGTGAGTGATCATAATATGTTGTGTGCAGAATGGCAAGTTCAATCGGAAAGAAACTTCACAAAGAGTTTACTCGTGCAGAGTTGTTTGGTAGTAAATACAGGTAGAAACCGTCTCTGATGGTCGGAGGATGCCTTAATTCATTTCAAGCAGTTAATGACCCAATCGAGCAGGACAGATGACCATCAATGTGAAAATGTGGGAATTATTTATAGTGATATGATCCAAGCATTCAGTCAGTCTAAAACATCAGCTGGTAACTATAAGAGTCATCTGCATACATTTGATAACATGGTACATATAAGAAAATTGTTATATCGTGCCGAGCTGCGAAAGCTCTTAAGGCTTCCTCCTCCTCTCAGAGCGGTTCTTACTCAAAAAGCTCGAAGGACTCCCAAAAATTGGATGAAAGGACATAGATCAATGCTCTATCAGAGAGATGGAGCCAATATGTTGAGGATATTGGCGGTGAAAAACATCTCCAAAATGTGGGCTGTCTTGAATCAAGCTAATGGTGCTCACCAATTAGTCATGCTAACCACCTCAGTTGACACACATCAGTGAATTTCATATTTTGAACATCTATATTCACCCCCTACGGGCTCTATGATTTCAGATGCTCCGAACATATCAGCTGGGTTTTATCTTAACCCGGATCAAAATGAGATCTTGCAACTCATTAAAACAGCTAGCAACTCGAGAGCGGTAGGCCCAGATGGCCTTTCAAGTTATGCCATGAAAATACATCCTGAGCTCCGGGCCTCCATATTGTTCAACATATTTTCTGCTATAAATCGGGAATAGAAATTGCCGAAAACACGGACTCAAGCAATCAAAGTCCCTATTTATAAAAAGGGTGACCGACAATCCCCTGTAAGTTATCGGCCAATTTCTCTATTGGACGCACCATGTAAAAATGTTTGTCTAATAATCCTTAGAGAACTTAATGCGTGGGCTGATGAAAGACAATTGAAAGATCCTTTTCAATCCGGTTTTGTGAAAGGACTGGGCACAATTCACAACATACTTGCCCTCAGTATGATACAATCGCAACAAGTGGTGTGTGGACAATCTCTATATTTGGGTTCTATCGATTTCAAAGCTGCCTTTGATTCAATAAATAGGACTCTATTGTTTGCAAAGCTGCAAAAACATAACTTCCCCCATACATTATTATCATTGATTGTGTTACTCCATACTAACACATCCATGCGAGTGAGAATCAATCTTGATGGTAAACTGTCTCCATTAATAATTACTCAAAGAGGTTTGAAGCAAGGCTGTGCCTTAGCATCCCTTTTGTTTATTTGTTTTTATATTGGACATAGGTGACACAATAACAAATTGTCTTGTTGACCCCTGCGGATAGGCTCCCAAAAAATCCTGTATTTATTATACGCAGACGATTTGGTGTTGCTCTCACAAACTCCTAGGGGTCTCCAAAACATGCTGGAATAATTAGGCTCATATGCATTGGACAATAACTTAGCCATTAATATGACAAAAATGCAAATTGTGGTGTGTAATAACAATCAGAAGTCCAGAAAATACAATCATAAATGGTATTTACAACAGTGCGAACTTGCCAACGTTTATCACTCCTCAGTAAGTGTCTAGGTGTGACAATTTGGCACAAGAAAACTGTGATTCAGTTTACTTGTGAAACTAAAAATAAATTACAATCATTAACATCTCAAACCAAGATACTTATCAAAAGATTTGGAAAGTTTTCTCTGAAACACATTGTGGCTTTCTATAAAATGAAAGTAACACCCATTCTTTTGTATGGAGTGGAAGCTACACTCCCTAAAGAGCGCAAGTTTTGGGATATCATAGAGTCCAAGTATTGGAAATCGGCCTTACAGTTGCCTTATGGTACCCCTATAGCCTTACTGCGACATGAATTAGGCTTATTGTCTTAATACTCACAAGTGACAAGGTAGCAATGCGCTTTCCTTTGTAAGACACTGGGTGGGTTACAAAAAAACGTCCATTTTGAAAATCATAGCGCATAATTTACTTATGTCTAAGAATACATTTCCGAACAGGTGGCGAAATCATGTTTTAAATGCATTGGCAGACGCAGCCGTAACTATTGATCTGCTCATAACCAACACAGATCGAGCAAAGACAAAAATGTTTCAGTATGACTGGTCGGGAAATGCAATGCAGTGCGCTACACATAAGGACTTTAATATACTTTTGTTTGGCACCAAAAAATATGCGGTAATGGCCGACTATCTTACAAAATGCCGGTCGCAGGACTTTTGCAGAAAATACTTGAGGTTCAGATAAAATTTGTGGACTACTAGGGATATATTGGGCCTCATTACGACCCGGGCGGTAAGGGATTACCGGTACCGGTAAGGTACCAAAGGGACCTTGGAGGTAATTACGGTACCGCAATTTGCGGTACCGTAATTACTGCCTTCCCCATTCCCATTGAGCAATATGGGGCAAAAATGGGAATGGGGAAGGGCCAATGGTGAATGGGGAATTACCGCCCGCCAACCTTGAAATGGGGCGGTAATTCCGCCATTCACTATGGCAGATTCCGGCATAAACCATGGCGCTATTAACGCCTTGGTCGTAATGACCCCCATTGTGCAGAAGGAAATTAATTTCCCCGAACCAAAACTATTGCCGTTATTGCTTGAATGTAAATCAAAGAGAAACTCTGCAACATCTTATAGTTGATTGCATTGCCCTGAACAATATACAAAGAAAATGTTTTGGAAAAAAAATTATTGTCGAGAATCATTTAAACCGAGAGCAAATATGGTATCTACTGTTCTCAAATCAGAGAGTAACGGTACAAATAGCGATTGTACAATAACTTGATATGGTGTTACCAAATTTGAGATGCGAATGGTAAACCTGCGAATTGCTTAGGGAATTGCCAATTTATGTTAAATGAGATAACTGTTGCTCAAGGGCTTTAAGATGGTGTATGGAAGCTTAGTAATATGATTGTAACATGTTGTCTTTTATGCTCTGAAGTGTGGAATACTTCTTCTTTTTATGTAAAAAAAAAAAGATGGAGAATTTACCTTTTTTTATCTTTTCACTTCTACATGTTTGTCAGTATGTCAATTAATTTGGAAATTTTAGTTTATGTATAAAATAATTTGAAAAGTTGTATTTTCAACTAAACAAATTAATAAAAATCAATAAAAAAAACCTTGGGGTCATCCTCGACTCCACACTCTCCTTCTCTCCTCACATCTTTGATGTCTCGAAGAAGTCACACTACCAGCTGCACCTCCTCAGAGGTATTCTTCCTTTCCTGTCCTTCCCCCCCAAAGCTCACTGTCTCTAGAGATCTGCATCTATATAGGATGGACTACTGCAACAGTCTCTTTCTAAATATGCCTGCTTCTACTCTCCACCCTCTGCATCTCATCCAGAACAGGACTGCGAGACTGGTCCTTGGCCTCAAGCCCAGGGGTCTTATCTCTCCAGGACTGACATCTCTGCACTGGCTCCCAGTGGCTGCGTGGATTAAGTTCAAAACCTTCTGCATTATCCACACCTGGCGCCTGGGGCCTCAATACCCTCAACTCTCTCTTCCTAAATATCTTCCTTCTCAAGCTCTTCCCTCATCCGCCTCCAACTCCCTCAGGATCAGCTGCATCTCCAAGCAACAAGTTGGTGTTAGATCTCTTTTGTTTGGCTGAGGCGTCCCTCTGGAACAGCCCACCGGCCTCTCTGAAACTTGAGGAGAACCATCTCCGGAAGCACCTCAAGACCTACCTCTTTGCTTCTGTTTTCTCTCCTCCTCTCCTCTGCTGATCGCCTGGTTTGAAATTGAATCTGCACTGGTTACCTGGCTACCATCTGATCTCGGGCCCAGGTCCCCTTCCCCGCCAGTTGCACACCTGCACTGCCCCCCTGGCAACCCTTGCACTCAGGGGCTGTTTCTGTATCCCTACTGCTCCCTACCAGCACTTGACACCTGATGTCTGCACTTAGCTTTACGCTTGGCAGAACATTTTATTTATTGTTTTATTTATTTTAGCTGTTAACCTATGTACTGCACTGCCCCTCCTCCTTTCCCCCTGCACTTTTCCCCTTCCCCCTCCCCTGCACTTGCACAATCTCAATGTCACCTGGCCTAGTAGGATCGTCGTCTCTGTCTTTCCTCTGTTCCCCTACCCTTGCCTCGTCACGCTCCCCTGCACTTGCACAATCTCAATGTCACCTGGCCTAGTAGTATCGTCGTCTCTGTCTTTCCTCTGTTCCTCTACCCTTGCCTCGTCACGCCTTGAAACATTTGTGTATAGGCGCGTTATAAATGCCATATCATATCATGATCTGCAAACGCTACATGTGCCACACGGAAAATGTATTATTGTGGGTCTCATGTTCCACAGGTTATTTCTGCTATTTGGGCTACGGAAACATGAATTGTTCAAATACCCTGCGATATTTTTTTACTTTTAATGCCATCAGAGAAACCAGTTCATTGGGAAGTATTGTCTGGACCATGGGCCAAAATGTCCTGATCGTAGCCTAATCATGGTGGTTTGGTGGTTGTTGGTATGAGCACACACAAGTCTTTCCTCTGCACGTTTTCTGGTTTTGGCTATGAAAAGAACCTCTCTTGTAGTACATCAGGCTCTCTTATGTGCGTTCCTGATGACGTGTTTGGGGTATCCTTTTGCTTTTAGCCTCTCATCCAGTTTCAGTGCATGTTCTTGATAATCCACTATGTCAAAGCAGTCATGTTCGTGTATATTGGCCGTAGGGTAAGTTGTTTCTCAGGGTGGTTGTGTGATGGCTCAAGTAGTGCAGTAGTGTGTTGCGGTCAGTGTTTTTCGTAAAGACTCTACACTGCAGGGTATTGTGATTAGTCCATGTGGTCATGTCCGGGAAATATATTTTTTCATGGCTCCAGGACATGGTAAACTGGACATTGGGGTTTCTGGTGTAAAAGTGGATTTGGAACTGAGACCGTTATCTTCAATGGGTTCTTCATCTTGTTGCTCCCGGAAAAATATTTTTAATCTAAGGCTTCTGAAGAACCTGTGCATTTCTAGTTCCAATTGGTAAAAATCTGTATTTCTGGTGGGGACGAAGGACATACCCTTACTGAGGAGTAATATTTCATTGTGGGTTAGTTCTGTGGTTGTAAGATTGAACACTGCTAGGGTCAGTTGTACATCTATCTCCTCTGCTGTTGCCGCCTCCCTGGTCGTTGATATCTGAGTCCTTGCAGGTATCTGTTGTTGCTGATGTTTTTGGGACCCCAGAAGTCTTTGGGTCGTGTGTCCTTTCTGGTGTGGCTGGGCCCTCCCAGGATGTTGGGGGAGTTGTTAATGGGATGGGGGGAGTTCCTGCACCAGGCCTCTACATCTGGGTGGCCGTGCCGAGGGCTGCCTCACCTGGGGTTCCAAATGCTGTTGGCTCAGCTGGGGCCCCGGGAGCACCGCCAAGGGAGATCCGCCAGGATGGTTCCCCTGCACCGTCTGCCACAGATCTTTCAGGCACCCCTGTGGGGAAGTGCCATGCAGTGTAGTGGGTGTCATGGAAGCAGGGGAGTCGGACCGGGTCAGCACAAGCACCAAGCACAAAAACCCTCTATCTTAATATTCATAATGTTGCCACTGCAAACTTGAGTCTAACACAGTCCGGCCCACTATCAGGTTCTTCTGACTCACTGGCTGTGCTTAACTCGTTGGTGTTTCTTTTGCCGCTGGAGTCAAGGACGGTACCACGATGGTAACCGCTGTCATACTGAAAAACAACATTACCTTTGGCCTAGCCCCTTATGGGCTACCACTTGCTAGTCTCCAAATCTACTTCGGGGGTTTGCACCACTATGCACCCCTCTGCTCTTGTATCTCAGGGCTTTTTGTGCACTGTGTTACTGCTAAGTTACTATGCTATGGACACACAAACATAAGCTCTTACCATAAGAATAGACACAAAACAAGATAAAATACACAATGGACACAAAATGAAAACACACAAGTCAGTTTCTGTAACGCTCACCTGATTCCCACGGAGGCGCTGGTCCCGGCTGAACTGTTATAGTCTCTTCAATTGAGAAGCGTAGAGCTCGGATGATTCTCTGGACTGGGCTTCCTCGTATTGACCGTCTGGCTTGCAGGGTAAGGTTTCTGCAGGCGGAAGAAAAAAGGGTTAATGACCGTTTGGCTGGACTTCCTCCTCACTAATTGCCAACTCTCCGAAAGTCCAATGTCCTGGTGAGCTCTCACCTTAGGCGTATAAATGCTGGGCTCTCCATCCTGCGACTTATGCAGGGGTGCGTGGGTTCCAGTTACGTCACTGGAGGTCCGCAAAGTCTTTTGTGGCCTTAGAAGTGGCACAGGTGCTGAGATGCCAAAAGGTGATGCCGCCGTTACTGCACGAGCGGATGCCAGTAGGTATGAAGAGTTTATAGTCTTGAAGAGATGGGCACCTTTAATGAAGTCTTTGCATTGTCTTTTTCAGGTGCCTGGATGCTGAGGGCGTGGTCACTGAGAGCGCGACACGTGCGGTAGTACGTAGGTATGGCAATTTCAATGACACCTCAATAATGTCCCTTGTTTTCGGTTTTCAGGTCTTGAGATGTTGCGGGCGTTGTTCGTCCGTTGCCGTTGTACGTGCGAAGCACGTGAGTATTATGATCTGTGACCTTATTATAGCACCTCTAACAATGTTCTTTTCTTATTTGCAGGTGTCGGGACCTTGCGGGCGTTTTCCCAGTCGCGGATGCACGTGGGGAAACACATAAGTGTTAGGCTTTCTTGGAGCCTTTAATGACACTTAAATAATGTCTTTTCTTGTTTTCAGGTGCCGGGCTGCTGCGTTTGAAGAGATCGTAATACGCGCACAAAAGCAGGTAAGAAAAGTAAATGCGGCCGCCTTCACCCGATTCCTACTTAACAATGTTCTTTGTCTTTACAGGTGCCGTTAGGCTGCTGAAGAGAAGGCCGCGAAGAATCCGTGAAAGCATAGATGGATCAGGTAAGCGAGCGCGGCTGCGAACGTGTTGTAACTTGCTAACCTTATGTTTCTTTTGCTTGCAGGTTCTGCCGGTGTCTGGATTCCTGGATGGTAAGTATAGTTCTCGTGTCTTTCTTCCACAGGTTGCTGAGCTGAAGCTGGAGATGTCACTGGAATGCTGGAGCTGACTTGGTGAGCGTCCTGCTGCAGATGCAGAATAACGCGAAGCATGTTTTCCCAATCGGGTGTGGTTTAAATAGTGTTGGAGTGATTGGGTGTCTTCTTCCTCAGCCTCGCCCAGGTAAAAGAGTTCCTGTGTTCCAGAGCTAAGGAGTGGCACCAGCCCCACCCAGGTAAGAAAGTAGTCCCAGTTCAGGGAATAGTTCCTCCCAGCAGAAGGCTGGGGACTTCATCCTGCCAGCATTTGCAAAGGTGAGTATGCAGCATGGTCTGCTACAGGTAGGTCCACCCAAGCACCTTTGCAAGAATTATGAGCCCGGCGCCCCTGGCCCCGGGACTGAGGTTCCTTATGAGCCTGGCGCCAGAGGCGCCAGGACATGGTCCAAAGGGCCCCAATAGGGGTTTGCTGGAGCCGGGGACGAGGGTCGTGAGCCTGCTTCCGGGGATGCTGGGCTTGACTTGGCTTCTCGGGAGCAGTGCTCATGACAGCACCCCCCCTCAAGGCCCCTCCTAAACTTGTCTTCCCCGGAGGTTTTGGCCTATTGGGAAAAGTTCGGTGGAATTTTCTGACTAGACGAGGAGCATGGACGTGGTCAGAGGGTTCCCATGATCGTTCTTGAGGTCCGTAACCCTTCCAGTCGATCAGATAGTATAATTTTGACTTGATGATCTTGGAGTCCAGGATGTTTTTAACCTCAAATTCAGGTTCTCCATTTACTTGAATAGGCGCTGGAGGTTTATTCAGTCTGGTTCCAGGTTGCATAGGTTTTAGTAGAGATACGTGAAACACCGGATGTATTTTCATGTGGGATGGCAAACCCAATTTGACAGCCACTGGGTTTATTATGGCTGTAATTGGATATGGTCCCAGATATTTTGGGTTGAAGGTGTGAGGTCCTTTAAGTGATAAATGTTTGGTGGATAACCAAACTTGATCTCAAACCTGGTATTGAGGGGCGTCTCTTCGGTGTTGGTCTGCTCCCCTTTTGTACCTTTAGCCTGTTGTAGGTGGATTGTCGCTTCTTTGAAAGCTTGAGTGATAGCATTGTGAAGTTGATCCACGGCAGGCGTTCCAAGATCTTGGGGCGGGTCGAGATTGGAGGTTCGAGGATGAATCCCATATAAAATGTAAAAGGGACTTTTTTCCGGTTCCTGAATGGATCGAGTTGTTGTAAGCATATTCGGCTATCCAAAGGATATCTTTCCAATTACTTTCCGACTGCTGTAGCATACAACGTAAATATTGTTCCAGAGTTTGGTTTGTCCTCTCAGTTTGTCCGTCGGTCTGGGGATGATGGCTGGTTGAAAGTCTCACATCGATTTGAGCTAAATGACAGCAACTTCACCAAAAGTGAGAGATAAACTGGCTCCCCCTATCTGAGATCAAAACCGAAGGGAAGCCGTGCAATCTTACAATATTTTCAAGGAATTCCTGTGCTAGAACTGAAGCTGAAGGTAAGCCCTTTAGTGGAACGAAGTGGGCCATTTTAGAAAACAAATCTACAATTACTAGAATAGTGTTGTATCCGGAACAGGAGGGTAAATCGGTGATGAAGTCCATGGAGAGGGTATGCCAGGGATGTGGCGGGATGTCTAGCGGATGCAGGAGACCAGCTGGTCTTTCCTTCTGACCTTTGTTTTGGGCACACACACCACAGGACATCACAAACTCCTTTATGTCTTTTCTCCATGACGGCCACCAGAAGTGTTGCTTGACTTTTTCCGAGGTTTTGGCAATGCCTGGGTGGCCCTCCATCAAGGAATCATGGTAGCAAGAGATTACCTGTTTATGTAAATCGGCATGTGGTAGGAATAGTCGTCCCTGAAAATAAGGCAGGTCTTTTTTTATGATGAAGTCCTTTCCCTTCAGTTGCCAGTTTTGTAAGTCCGAAGGGGTCACAAGTTGTTTAACTTTTGCTTCGATATCTTCGATGGATTGTGAAGAAATCAGGCCCAGGATTCTCTGTTCTGGAATTATTGGCACAGGTTCAGGATTGACAATATTATCTCCCATCCCAATCCGGTAAAGGGCATCCGCTTTGCCATTTTTGTTGCCGGGGCGATAAGTAATAACAAAGTCAAATTCGGCAAAGAAAAGTGCCCAGCGAAGCTGTCTGGAGGACTGAGCTTTGGCGGTTTTCAGGTATTGTAGGTTTCGATGATCGGTGATTACCGTGACAGTGTGTTTGGCTCCAAGGAGATAGTGCCGCCAGGCCTTGAAAGCGGACTTAATTGCTAAAAGCTCTTTATATGTGATGGTGTAGTTAATTTCAGGCGCCGAGAACTTGCGAGATCAGAATGCCACGGGGTGCAATTGGTTAGTTTCCGGATCTCTCTGTGATAGAACCGCCCCCATTGCTAAGCTGGAGGCGTCGGTCTCAACGATGTAAGGGAGGTCTGGGCGTGGGTGTTTCAGTATGGGTGCTGAGGTGAACTTGGCTTTTAGCTCTTGAAAGGCCTGTTCTGCTTCTGTTGACCACTCGAAACGTTTGTTTTTTCTTAAGAGGGCGGTGATGGGCTGCACCACTCGTGAAAACTCTGGAATAAATCTGCGGTAAAAGTTGGCGAAACCTAACATGCTTTGGACACCTTTCACGGAAGTAGGTGATGGCCACTTGATGATAGCGTCCACCTTTCTCGAGTCCATGTGGACTCCTTTGGGTGTCAGAATAAAGCCTAGAAATTCGACCTCCGTGACGTGAAAAACACATTTTTCGAGTTTAGCAAAAAGCTTATGTTGGCAGAGTTTTTCAAGGACGGCTCTAACATGTTTCCGATGATCTGCTTCTGAAGATGAGTACACAAGGATGTCATCTATGTAGACGACTACACAAACATCTATGAGTTCTCTGAGGACATCATTCATAAAATACTGAAAAGCGGCTGGTGCATTGCATAGTCCGAAGGGCATCACTTGGTATTCAAATAGTCCATACTTGGTGCGAAAGGCCTTCTTCCATTCGTCGCCTTCTTTAATCTGTACCAAGTGGTAGGCTCCCCGGAGATCTAGCTTTGTATAAATGCAGGAGTTCTTAACTTGGTCAAGGAGTTCCGGAATCAGAGGTAGGGGGTATCTGTTCTTTACCGTTATCTGGTTCAGGGCACGATAATCAATACAGGTTCTAAGGTCACCTTCTTTTTTAGGTACGAAGAACAGAGCCGAGGATGCAGGAGACTTTGATGGGCGGATAAATCCATTGGCCAGGTACTGGTCCAGATACTGTCGCAAATGAAGATTTTCAGGCTCGGTAAGGGCGTAAATTCTACTACAAGGGGGAGTGGCTCCGGGTATCAGGTCTATTTGACAGTCGTAAGATCTGTGGGGAGGCAGGGTATTAGCCTGTTCCTTCTGAAAGACATCTTGGAATTCTTGATACTCTGGAGGCAATTGCGGTCCTTCGGATGTTGCTACCGCTAGGCCAATACTGGGTCGAGGATAACAAGTAGGTGCACACTCTGGGAACTGTATCGTCTTTGCTCGCCAATCAATTTGAGGATTGTGTTTCTCCAACCAAGGGATCCCCAGAATTATTTGGAACTGAGGGGCCTTGATCACATCGAACACGATTACCTCCTGATGTCCATCTTGGCCTAATAACGTCACTTCTGTGGTGGTATGGGTTACCGGTCCGGAGGCTATTTCCGTACCATCCACTGTGGTAATGACGTCTTTAATTACCTTAGGACAAAGGGGTAGGTTCATCCTGGAAGCCATCTCGCGGTCTACATAATTTCCAATCGCTCCGCTATCAATGTGTGCTTTAATGGCATGCAAACGATCCGGTCGTTCTGGATTTATGAGGACCATTGACATTATGAAGTGCGAGGTCAAAGAACTGGTTTTTACGCTCGGCAAGCGGACCTCTACACTTGTCGGGCGAGGTCGTTTCCCGGCTCGGGCTTTTCGGAATTCTTATCAGAAGCTCCCACTGTCTTCTTCGGAGGTTTCACCGGGCAATCTCAGAGGAAATGTCCTGAATTTCCACAATAGAGACATAGCTGCAATTGTTGTCTCCTGTCGCGTTCATTCTGGGTTAGGGGACCCTTTACGACCCCTATTTGCATAGGTTCTATGGCTTCAACTCCTTTGGTGTGAGTTAGTGGCTTAGAGAATACTCGAGTTTCGAACCTGGAACGGTCTGCCTTTCTGTTTTGTAGTCTGTGATCCAATTGGACCACTAAATCAATGTACCCTGAACAATCTTGAGGGGGATTCACGACCTGGGCTAGGACGTCTTTGAGTTCACCACGCAAACCCCTGTGGAAAAGCGTGATCCTCTTGTCCTCAGGCCATCTGGTTTCTACGATTAGTCTGTTAAATGATGCAATATAAGCCAGAAGATCCTGATTGCCCTGCCGTAGGGAAAGGAGTTCGTTGTCCAGGGCCTGCCCCTGGGAATGTCTTGCGAAAAGTCTTTCCATATTGGCCTGGAAGGCCTGGAAATTGCGAAGAATCGGGTCATCCTGTGTAACCAGAGGGATCGGCCAATCAGCGGCGCTGCCGCTAAGATACGAAAGCACAAAGGCTACTTTAGTCTGCTCAGTCGGAAAAGCAGCTGGTCTACAAAGAAAGTGCAATCGGCACTGATTTATGAACACCGCAAACCTCTTAGGGTCACCAGAGAAGCGTTCGGGCGGAGCCAAAGGCACATTTCCGGGCAGATTGATTTGAACAGGATTGGCTGAAGCCGCCGGGGTATAGGTCCCTCCTGAATTAGGTAGAGGGGTTTGCCCCGCTTGTATTTGTAATAACTGTCTGGCGAGGTCATCAGTTCGTTCTTTGGACATAATCAATTCCCTCCTCAGGGCATTCGTTTCCTGGCGGGCAGCATGTACTTCAGCTCTTAATTCCCCTAGTAACTGGGCCAGTTGATCACTGTCGGAAGTTTCCATAGCGCCTGGATAGGAGGTTATTGGAGGGCTTCGCGTTCTGTAACGCTCACCTGATTCCCACGGAGGCGCTGGTCCCGGCTGAACTGTTATAGTCTCTTCAATTGAGAAGCGTAGAGCTCGGATGACTCTCTGGACTGGGCTTCCTCTTATTGACCGTCTGGCTTGGAGGGTAAGGTTTCTGCAGGCGGAAGAAAAAAGGGTTAATGACCATTTGGCTGGACTTCCTCCTCACTAATCGCCAACTCTCCGAAAGTCCAATGTCCTGGTGAGCTCTCACCTTAGGCGTATAAATGCTGGGCTCTCCATCCTGCGACTTATGCAGGGGTGCGTGGGTTCCAGTTACGTCACTGGAGGTCCTCAAAGTCTTTTGTGGCCTTAGAAGTGGCACAGGTGCTGAGATGCCAAAAGGTGATGCCGCCGTTACTGCACGAGTGGATGCCAGTAGGTATAAAGAGTTTATAGTCTTGAAGAGATGGGCACCTTTAATGAAGTCTTTGCATTGTCTTTTTCAGGTGCCTGGATGCTGAGGGCGTGGTCACTGAGAGCGTGACACGTGCAGTAGTACGTAGGTATGGGAATTTCAATGATACCTCAATAATGTCCCTTGTTTTCTGTTTTCAGGTCTTGAGATGTTGCGGGCGTTGTTCGTCCGTTGCCGTTGCACGTGCGAAGCACGTGAGTATTATGATCTGTGACCTTATTATAGCACCTCTAACAATGTTCTTTTCTTATTTGCAGGTTTCGAGACCTTGCGGGCGTTTTCCCAGTCGCGGATGCACGTGGGGAAACACGTAAGTTTTAGGTTTTCTTGCAGTCTTTAATGGCACTTAAATAATGTCTTTTCTTGTTTTCAGGTGCCGGGCTGCTGCGGTTGAAGAGATCGTAATACGCGCACAAAAGCAGGTAAGAAAAGTAAATGCGGCCGCCTTCACCCGATTCCTACTTAACAATGTTCTTTGTCTTTACAGGTGCCGTTAGGCTGCTGAAGAGAAGGCCGCGAAGAATCCGTCAAAGCACAGATGGATCAGGTAAGCGAGCGCGGCTGCGAACGTGTTGCAACTTGCTAACCTTATGTTTCTTTTGCTTGCAGGTTCTGCCGGTGTCTGGATTCCTGGATGGTAAGTATAGTTCTCGTGTCTTTCTTCCACAGGTTGCTGAGCTGAAGCTGGAGATGTCACTGGAATGCTGGAGCTGACTCGGTGAGCGTCTTGCTGCAGATGCAGAATAACGCGAAGCACGTTTTCCCAATCGGGTGTGGTTTAAATTGTGTTGGAGTGATTGGGTGTCTTGTTCCTCAGCCTCGCCCAGGTAAAAGAGTTCCTGTGTTCCAGAGCTAAGGAGTGGCACCAGCCCCACCCAGGTCAGAAAGTAGTCCCAGTTCAGGGAATAGTTCCTCCCAGCAGAAGGCTGGGGACTTCATCCTGCCAGCATTTGCAAAGGTGAGTATGCAGCATGGTCTGCTACAGGTAGGTCCACCCAAGCACCTTTGCAAGAATTATGAGCCCGGCGCCCCGACTGAGGTTCCTTATGAGCCTGGCACCAGAGGCGCCAGGACATGGTCCAAAGGGCCCCAATAGGGGTTTGCTGGAGCCGGGGACGAGGGTCGTGAGCCTGCTTCCGGGGATGCTGGGCTTGACTTGGCTTCTCTGGAGCAGTGCTCATGACAGTTTCAATTATAACAATAGAATACATTTATTCATGAACAGTAAGGCATGATGCAAACACTACTATAATACAAATCTCGAATTTGCACCTTTTATGCTCTTGGTGCACATCTACAATGCAATGCAATAACTGTAAGCCTTACAGGCTTCTAATGCAAGCCTCTAATTAGCTGGATCTATAATGCTAATGTAGCCTAATGCAAGCGTCAGCATTCAACATTCCTCTCCAATTCACACCACACTTTGCATTCTCAATCTAAGACAATCCCTGTCTTCCCCTTGTCCAAACCCAAAAGCTCTGTGTGAGTGTCTGCCTAATTCCCCATGCACGTGTCTTATTCAGAGGCCTCATATCAGCAATACTCCCCTCTTGCAATGTCTCTCTTCTCCAGCCAACGATGCAACCAGCCAGTCAGTCAGGGCCTCTCCATGGCCTCTCAGTGGTCTGGTCTTCCTGCCAACTCTCTCTGCCAGTCTCCCTCTGAGTCATCTCCATCTCCCTTGATCTCATGCCAACCAAACGTCTCCCGATCTCTCGGAGAGCAGCTCCATCCATCTCAGATTCATCCAAACGTCTCTTGATCTCCCAGAGACAGCATACACTCCTACTGCTCAGTTTATAGTGTCAAATGATGTACATACTTTCTATAGTTACATTAAGCATTCACTCATACCTCTGTCAGCATTTCTACATCTGAACAGTGCCTGAAAGTCTGTGATGCATGTCCAGTTCTCCAGCATGGGGTCTGGCATGGATTCACATGCTCATGAATATTCCCCGTCGTCAGGCTGGGAATCCTCGGTAAAGAAAAAATCAGTATCAGTTTCGTTTCTGATCTGTCTTTCGTAGTAGTAACCAATCACTGACCTCTGCCTCATACTGACCACAGCCAATGACTGCCCTCTACCTAAGCCCCGCCTCTGGCAGCCATCTTCAGATTTTTACCGCACGTTCAAGTGTTGGGATCCTCGTGCTATTGCTCTCGAGCGTTAGTGCTATTTTTCACATTTTTTCTCCAAAAATTTCTCTTTTTTCGGTCAAAAGAGCCTCAAGCTCCACCGTTTCTTCATCCGATCAACGGGGACCCGTGTCGGATTCGTCTACGCCCCTCAAGGGTGAAGATTTCGTCGAGCCACGCTTTTGGAGGACTCTAGAAGTTTCTCAGGCCCATCTCGGACATGGCCCAGGAGAAGGGAAGCTCGACGCCCGGAAAGCTGTTCAGGGCCTGCCCTGGATGCCAGCTTCAGAATGTCTTTAAGGAGGACGAACACTCCCTTTGTCTTTACTGCCTACATGAGGATAAGACGCACGTGGAGAAAGACTGTGTGTTTTGCGGCAATATATCGGAGCGGACCATGAAGGACCGCCATCAACGTCTCGCCAACTGGCTGGTAGGGAAGAGCCCGTCAGGCGAGAAGAAGAAGAAGTCTGAGCGGTCTTCTAAGACCTTTGAGGGCGCCCCGGCGACGGGGGTCCACCAGAAGGCCAAGCACCGCGAGTCCGCTGGCACCGGGAGCGCCGAACAGTCGGGCTCTATGGGCGCCAGGCAGGGCGCATCCTCCCCGGCGCGATCAACCACGAGCCAACGCTCTGGCTCGGGTAAGAGGAAGGCCGAGCACCCGGCGAAGCTCCTGGAGAGACCCTGGTCGAGCTCGAAGGCCCCATCGGAGGGGGAGCGAGGCAGTGACCCTCCCCCCAAGGAGAAGGCGGTGAGCGCACCTAAGGTGGTGAAAGCCTTAATCCATCCGGCCAAGGCCTCTATCGAGACAGTCGCGGTGGCCCTGGCTCAGCCTGTGGAGGCTACACCAGTGGTGGCGACCTCGGGGCTCAGAGTCTCCCTGCCACCGCGGAGGGAGTCCTCTTTTATGCCCATCGACAGGACCCCCGTGAAACCTCCGGCGGAGAAGAAAAAGGGGGGGCAGGAGGTCGTCGTGGATTTGGCCTCAACCTCTGAGGAAGAGCTGATCGAAGTCTTAAGCCACAGTGGTGGCGTGGAAGAAGACCAGCCAGTCGGGAGGGACCCCGACGTAGGAGACAACGATAACGTTGAGGGTGCCGACGGGGCTCCTGACCGCCCGTCGGACTCCCCTCAACCAGTGCCGCAAGACAACTCGGCGGCCATTTTGTTGGCTATACAGTCCTTATGCTCGGAGATAAGGACGAGACTGCCGTTACCACCAGCGGAGGAACAGCTCCCGACGGGGGACCCAGAGCCAGGCCCTTCTGGGAGCCCTCCCCCTAAGAGAAGAAGGATTCATCCTCCACCTCCTTTTCAGCCATCGCGCCCTGTTCAGCCCTCCTCCCCGTCCACGACACGTGGGGATGATACGGGGACTGACACGGCCGCAACGGGTACAGACAACGAGGTTTACGATCAGGATCTGCCGTCGTCACCTCCCACCCGGGCTTCTCCGCCCGACGAGATTGGATCGTTTCACTCCATGATCGCCAGGGCATCCGAGCTTTTCCAGCTCTGCCCGGAAGAGAAGAAGAAGGAAGGTTTCCTTTATCAATGGCGCGAGGCCAAGAGGAAGACGGTCCTCTCTGTACCTCTACTGGACGATATTTTGGATGAGGGCCTCGCCCTCCTCAAGAACCCATCCACGACGCCGGCTAGAAGGGATCGGTACGAGAAGAAGTACCGGGTCCCGGACGCAGCCCCCTTGTGCCTTCGGGCACAGCCGACCCCGGACTCGGTCGTCTCCACGGCGGCCAGGAAGAAAGCGGGGGGGGCACGGCCTCTACATCGACCTCCCCGCCGGACGGCGAGGGAAAGAAATTAGATATGATGGGACGCAGAGTCATCTCGTCTGCAGCGACGACAATTAAGGCGGCCAACGCCTTGGCTATCGTATCACGCTACGACAGGGAGTTGTGGTACAAACTAGCCCCCCTGCTGGACTTCCTACCGGACGACAAGAGGGCGGAAGCCCTAGAGATCTTGCAGGAAGGGGAGGTGGCGTCGGACCACGCCATTACGATTGCGACGGACATCGCTGACACTGGATTTCGCCAGTTGGGCAACGGCGTGTGCCTTAAGCGGCGTGGATGGCTCAAGGCTACTGACTTCCGTCAGGACTTGCAGACCAGAGTCTTGGACATGCCGTTCGACGGAAACAACCTGTTTGGGAAAACAGTGGACGATTCCCTTCAAGCCATCAAGGCGGACACGGAGACGGCCCGGGCTCTTGGGGTTCTCCAGCAACGGCGGCCGCCCTTTCGGAACGGCAGAGGCAAACAGGCTGCCTCCAAAGGTTCCAGCGGCAGATTTTCCACCTACCGTCAAGCGGCCCGTTCGTCGTCACAGGAAGCTTACAGGGGACGAGGCAGGTCAGGCAGACCCCGCCGTCGTCGCCAAGGAGGACAAGGCGGCAAAGCCTCGTCTAAACAGGACTGAACCGGCCCTGGGGTCGGGCCCCCACCAAAGCACCCCGGTGGGAGGCCGGCTGGCGAGCTTTGTCAGCGTGTGGGAGTCCATCTCCACCGACTGTTGGGTGCTGGACGCTCTAGCTCAGGGTCACGCGCTCGAGTTTCTAAAGAGGTGCCCGCGCGTCACCCCTGTGGCCAGGAAAGAACATCACGTCCCTCAACTTCTCTTGGAGGGAAAGGCGATGCTCAAGAAGGGCGCCATCGAGCTCGTCCCAAAGAGGCTTCGGCGGAGTTTACTCAAGATACTTCCTCGTGAAGAAGAAGACGGCGTCCCATCCTGGACCTACGACGACTGAACAAATTCATCAAGGCACAGAAGTTCCGGATGGTCACCCTCCAACACGTCCTGGGTCAGCTGTTGGAGGGCGATTTCCTGTCGTCCTTGGATTTGGAGGATTTGGAGGATGCCTACTTCCATATTCCCATCCTAAAGGGACACCGAAAGTTTCTCAGGTTCGTGGTCCAAGGGCGTCACTACCAGTTCAGAGCCCTTCCCTTCGGATTGAGGTCGGCACCCAGGGTGTTCACCAAGTGCCTCGCACCGGTGGCGGCGCAGCTGCGCCGAGAGGGGATCCACGTCTACCCCTACCTGGACGACTGGCTCATCCGAGCGAAGACGAAGGAGCTCGCCGTGGAGCACACGGCAAGGACCGTCCAACTACTCACGGACCTGGGATTCTCTATAAACTACGCCAAGTCCCACCTGGTGCCCGCGCAAGACGGAGGAAAGGACAAGGGCCATCTTGGGCAAGGTGCAGCGGATGCTGGTGGCGGACGCGGCCAGAGTGAGGTCCATCAAGTCCCTCCTCGGAATGATGTCTTCTTGCATTTACCTCATCCGCCTGTGCAGGCTCCGGATGCGCCCGTTGCAGGAGTTCCTGGACGCGCGCTGGATCGAGACGACGGGCAGCTTCGAGGAGAGGATCACACTCGACGAGAGTTTCCGACGAGCGATCCGGTGGTGGGGCACCCGCGCGCATCTGACGGCGGGCATGGACTTCCAGACCCCGGCCACCAGGAGACAGTGACCACGGATGCCTCCCTGGAAGGGTGGGGAGCGCACACCGAAAATCTGCACGCGAGAGGCCTTTGGCTTCCGACGGAGAAGTCCCTCCATATCAACGTCCTGGAGCTCCGTGCAGTGTTTTGGGCTCTCAGGTCCTTTCTTCCGTCCCTCAAGGGCAAGGTGGTGAGGATCTTCACCACAACACCACCACCATGTTCTACATCAGGAAACAGGGCGGAACCAGGTCCCCAGCCCTATCCAAGGAGGCGCAGGATCTGTGGCATTGGGCTGTCGCCCAAGGGATGTGTCTGGTGTTGTTTCATCTGGCAGGGATAAAAAACACCATCGCCGACTCGCTCAGCAGAGAGCTACGCTCGTGCTACGAGTGGGAACTACGACAGGATCTAGTGGACCGCCTCTTCCGACGATGGGGCACACCCCCGATCGATCTGTTCGCGACGGCGACGAACTCCAAGTGCCAGAGGTTCGCCAGCAGGTTTCCCCAGCCGAGGGGAGGGCCTGTTTATATACGCGTTCCCTCCATTGCCATTGCTGATCCGGCTCATCAACCAGCTCAAGAGGTCATGGTGCAGGATGATCCTCGTCGCACCTGCGTGGCCGAGGCAGATATGGTTCCCGGACCTTCTGGACTTGTCAGCGTCCCCGTCAATCAAGCTGCCAGTGGACGCGGATCTTCTCTCCAGGGAAGGAGGCGCCATCCTCCATCACGACCCGAAGTCGCTGAGCTTGCAGGCCTGGCTCCTGCAGCGTTAGAGTTTGGAGGATACGACATACCGGCCGACTGCAGAGAGGTTCTTGCAAAGGCCAGGGCGTCCTCAACTCTTAAATGCTACGGACACAAATGGAAGAGGTTCTCTGTCTGGTGCCACGCACAGAAGATTAACCCTCTACGGATTACGGCTCCCCAAGCACTGCCGTACCTACTGACGCTGGCCAAGGCTGGACTGGCGCACGCGTCCATCAAGATTCATCTTGCTGCGATCTCCCGATACACCAGAACCACGGGCCGGACGTCTTTGTGGTCTCATCGTCTGGTGAAAGAGTTCATGAAGGGACTGTTCAGATCGTTCCCGCCGGTGAAGGCTCCGGCCCCAGCGTGGGAGCTCAACGTGGTGCTGACCAAGCTCATGGGACCTCCGTTCGAGCCTCTGCACTCGGCTCCGTTGAAGTTCTTGTCGTGGAAAACAGCGTTTCTTGTGGCCATTACCTCCGCACGACGGGTGGGAGAGATCCAGGCCCTGTCCTGCAAGGCCCCGTACTTGACTTTTCACGACACGAGGGTAGTGCTCAGGACGCACCCCTCCTTCATGCCCAAGGTGCCATCGGACTTCCACCTCAACGAACCCTTGGTGTTGCCTGTTTTCTTCCCATCGCCTTCGTCGCCGGCTGAAAGGACTTTGCACTCGCTGGATGTGGCTAGAGCGCTTAAGTTCTACGTGGACCGCACAAAGTGTTTTCGGAAGACGTCACAACTCTTTGTGAACTTTGGACCTGTCAATCAGGGGAAGGCTCTCTCGAAGGCTTCCATTTCCAGATGGCTCTCCGGCTGTATCATGTAGTGTCATCGGTTGGCAAACCGACCGCTGCCTGGCCGTCCGAGAGCCCATTCCACCAGAGAGATCGCAGCTACCACGGCGTTCCTATCTGGTGTGCCCTTGCTGGACATCTGCAGGGCTGCTACGTGGAGGTCGACGCACACTTCACGAAATTCTACTGCGTCGATTGGGATTCCAGGGAGGAGTCCAGGGTCGGCCAAGCAGTGCTGCGCAATCTGTTCACCTAAGGTGAGCCTGGTGAGGAGGTAAGAATTGCTTAATGTTGAGTTTGATGTAATGCTTAATGTTGAGCCTTTGCCACCTCCCATGGTTGTGCATGTGTGTACTGCTATGTATTCTTTATTCATGAGCATGTGAATCCATGCCAGACCCCATGCTGGAGAAGGAACAAGTTACTTACCTGTAACTGTTGTTCTCCAGCATGGGTCTGACATGGATTCACATGCGAACCCTCCTGCCTACCCCTCTGCGGCTCTTCACTTGGTCATACTGCCACTTCACGTGGTACTAAATCTGAAGATGGCTGCCAGAGGCGGGGCTTAGGTAGAGGGCAGTCATTGGCTGTGGTCAGTATGACGCAGAGATCAGTGATTGGTTACTACTACGAAAGACAGATCAGAAACGAAACTGATACTGATTTTTTCTTTACCGAGGATTCCCAGCCTGACGACGGGGAATATTCATGAGCATGTGAATCCATGCCAGACCCATGCTGGAGAACAACAGTTACAGGTAAGTAACTTGTTCCTTACTGCTTGTTCTGTCATCGTGACATTTGTACATCATATCTATACCATGGCCTTCTCCTGTCTGCGTTACAAAACACCATCCTATTCCTCTATTCACTCCACTTTTAGCTTCATGAAATCCCTCTTTCCGTCTCTGTGTCTGTGTGCAAGGCTCCTCACTCATTCTCCCTGCCCCCACCTTCTCTGTCTGCGCACCAGCCCAGGGCTGATAAAGCCTCCTTCTCCGTGTCTCTACTCGGACAAGAGTCACGTTATCTGTGTCTGAACAACCAAACTGTTTACGCATTCCAATCTTTCACAGTGTACCATAACAACTTCCCACAGAACCAAGTGGCGCTTCTCTTCTGTCTCAATGGAATGGCTTCAGAAATCCATAGGCATAATGCTTTGTATTCTCGAATGTAGTGCCTAACACATTCACTCATTCCAAGCGCTATCTATAATGCAGACTCAATGCATACTCTAAGTGCACACTCATGCGTGTCTCTAAATGCATACATAATACATAACATATCTCTACATGTCTCTACAAGGCACTTCGAATATAACAGGCCTCTTTCTCTAGCAAATGCAAATGGCTACATGTATGTGGATAATGGATAACTAATATCACTACTAATCAGAATGATGATAGATAACTGGATCCCTAATGGGTCATGAAATACTAATGATTCACTACAATGAGTAACTTGATTAGTAAAGGATTTCTAAAGATAACACTACAATGCTTCTCCATAATATCTGGTTTTACAACGCGTCTCCCTGCCATGGCTATCAGTGCAGGAGGGTTCCATGTACTGCTGACATCCGTCACACCATTCGCCATCTGTGATTCCCGGTCTTATATTTCTGTCAAAGTCTTCGCGGGTCTGGGTTGAAAAGGGCCAGGGAAACTCCCTCCTGGACGTCCTTTCAGATGTCAACGCCTTTCTCCTCCATTTGAACTGCCGTCCTGGAATGGCTGCTTTCTCATGAGTTTGGCCTTGCTTAAAGTGTGCTCTTGTGCTCTGCCTTTTATCCTAGTGGGGAAGGGAAAGGGCAGTCAGGTATGTGTAGTTATCAGCAATTGCCTGACCCTTGTGTTGGGACATGTCAGGTAAACGGCTCTGATATTAGTCCGTTGTTGCTCACGGTGTGAGAAAGTGTTTGTGTTGGAAAAGGGGGTGGGTTAGAGTTTCTAAATATCCTACTGGCCAGGATGGGGAAAATGTGTCATAAGGAAGGGGATACCGTGCCTCAACCTTTGGTGTCCCAATTCCACTCCCCAAAGAACCCTCATCCAGGTGATCCTCCCGCACTGGTCCAACCCCACGAACGGGATCCAATAGCGATGGCCGTGTCCTGGCCACCTGAATGACAGATCCCGGGTGACCAGAAAGTGAGACACCTTCAGGTTTCTCACATACCCTTCCCCTACCCGAGGTGGATAGGCCTGTTCTTTGTCCAGGTTCTACTTTGTTAGGCCCGGGAAGAGAACAGGGACGAGAGATGTCCAAGTACTCTTGCATATACCATTGATTTGTCGTGACCGGTGTTGGTAGAGGTGTAGTGATTTTACAGGTCTCTCTAAAGTAGCCTATGAATTGTTTTTTTCTCCAGCATGGGGTCTGGCATGGATTCACATGCTCATGAATTCCCCATCGTCAGGCCGGGAATCCTCGGTATAGAAAAAATCAGTATCAGTTTCGTTTCTGATCTGTCTTTCATAGTAGTAACCAATCACTGGTCTCTGGGTCATACTGCCCCCAGCCAATGACTGCCCTCTCCCTAAGCCCCGCCTCTGGCAGCCATCCTCAGATTTTTAGCGCACGTTCAAGTGTTGGGAGTCCTCGTGCTGTAGCTCTCGAGCTTTTGCTGCGTTTTCGCGCTTTTTCAGGAGATTTTTCTCATTTTTCGGTTAAATAGAGCCTCAAGCTCCACCGTTTCTACATCCGATCAACGGGGATCCGTTTCGGGGTTTTCTACGCCCCTCAAGGGTGAAGTTTTCGTTGAGTTACGCTTTTGGAGGATTCCAGAAGTTCCAAGGCCTACCCCAGACAGGAGAAAGGAAGCTCGACACCCGGGAAGCTGTTCAGGACCTGCCCTGGATGCCAGCTTCAGAATGTTTTCAAGGAGGACGAGCATTTGTTATGCCTCTACTGTCTCCATGAGGACAAGACGCACACAGAGAAGGACTGTGTGTTTTGTGGGAACATGTCGGAGCGGACCATGAAGGATCGCCACCTCCGTCTCGCCAACTGGCTGGAAGGGAAGAGCCCGTCAGGCGAGAAGAAGAAAAAGAAGTCAGAGCGGTCTTCTAAGTCCTGTGAGGGCACCCCGGCGACGGGGGCCCAACAAAAGTCTAAGCACCGCGAGTCCGGGGGCACCGGGAGCGCCGAACGGTCGGGCTCCTTGGCTGCCAGGCAGGGCGCACCCTCCCCGCCGCCATCAACCATGAGCCAACGCTCTGGCTCGGGTAAGAGGAAGTCCGAGAACCCGGCGAAGCTTCTGGAGAGGCCCCGGTCGATCTCAAAGATTCCGGCAGAGGGGGAGCGAGGCTGGGACCCTCCCCCCAAGGTGAAGGCCCCAGGCGTCCAGAAGGTGGCGATGGCCTTAATTCACCCTGCTAAGACCTCGATTGAGGATGTCGCCGCGGCCCTGGCTCAGCCTGTGGAGGCTACACCAGTGGAGGCGCCCTCAGGAGCCAGAGTCTCCCTGCCACCGTGGAGGGAGTCGTCTTTCAGGCCCATTAAGAAGACCCCCACGAAGTCCTCGTTGGAAAAGGTGGGGGAGGGGCTGGTGGCCATCGTGGATACGGACACGACCTCTGAAGAAGAGCTCATCGAAGTCGTGGAAGAGGCCCAGCCCATCGGGAGGGATCCCGACAAGGGCGACGACGAGAGCGACGGTGTCGCCGACAAGGCTCCTCAAGAGCCCTCGCGCCCGTCGTTTTCGGCGCCGCAGGACACTTCGGCGGCCATTTTGTCAGCGATTCAGTCCTTATGCTCGGAGAGAAGGACAAGGTTGCCCCTTCCCCCGACGGGGGAACCGGAGCCAGGACCTTCGGAGAGTCCACTGCATAAGAGGAGGAGGACGCATCCTACGTCACCTCTCCCACCTCTGCGGCCTGCTCTGTTTTCCCCCCGGTCTACTACCCACGGGTATGATAAAGGCACGGACACGGCTACAACAGGTACAGATGACGACGGAGGCGACGACGGGACGTGTCCCCCGTCGCCCCCTGCTCTGGCGTCCCTGCCCGACGAGATCGGATCCTTTCATGCCATGATTTCCAGGGCATCCGAGCTCTTCCAGCTCTGCCCAGAAGAAAAGAAGAAAGAAGGGTTCCTTTACCAACAGCGCGAGGCTAAAAGGAAGACGGTCCTCGCCGTACCGTTTCTTGATGACATCTGGGATGAGGGGCTCGCCATCCTCAAGAACCCTGCCACGGCGCCGGCAAAGAGGGACCGGTACGAGAAGAAGTACCGGGTCCCCGACGCTGCCCCCTTGTGCCTTCGGGCACAACCTACCCCG
Source organism: Ambystoma mexicanum (assembly GCF_040938575.1). Lineage (NCBI taxonomy): Eukaryota > Metazoa > Chordata > Amphibia > Caudata > Ambystomatidae > Ambystoma > Ambystoma mexicanum. The sequence goes on from NC_090938.1 coordinate 60,318,882, forward strand.
GATTCGGTCGTCTCGGCGGCGGCAAAGAAGAAAGCTTGGGGGGGCATCGACCTCGACATCAACTTCCCCGCCGGACGGCGAGGGCAGGAAGTTGGACACGATGGGACGACGGATCATCTCATCCGCAGCGACGACTATCAAGGCGGCCAACGCCCTGGCTATCGTAGTCCGCTACGACAGGGAGTTGTGGTTCAAAATCGCCCCTCTGTTAGACTTCCTTCCGGATGCCAAAAGGGCTGAGGCCCTTGAAATCCTACAGGAGGGGGAGATTGCTTCGGACCACGCCTTCACGGTGGCAACGGACATCGCTGACACCGGTTTCCGTCAGTTGGGCAACAGCGTTTGCTTGAGACGACGAGGATGGCTCAAGGCCACAGATTTCCGCCAGGACGTACAAACCAAGGTTTTGGACATGCCCTTCGACGGGAGCAACCTTTTTGGGAAGGCGGTTGATGAGTCCCTTCAGGCCATCAAGATGGACACATAGACTGCCCGGGCACTGGGAGTGCTCCAACAACGACGGCCGTCCTTTCGGAGCTCCGGAGGCAGACAAGGTGCCTCCAAGGGATCCGGCAGTGGCTCCTCCACTTACCGCCAAGCGGCAAGATCTTCGTCCCAGGAAGCCTACAGGGGACGCGGCAAGTCAGGTGGTGCCCGTCGTCGTCGATAGGGAGGTCAAGTAGGCAAGGCGGCCTCCAAACAATATTGAACCGACCGTGGGGTCGACCCCCCGCCGAAGCACCCCGGAGGGAGGCCGGCTGGCGAGGTTCGTCAGCGTGTGGGAGTCCATCTCCAGCGACCGCTGGGTGCTGGACGTCCTGGCCCAAGGGCACACCGTCAAGTTTCAGAAGAAGTGCCCTCGGGTTCCACCCGTGGCCAGGAAGGAAAATCACGTCCCTCAACTACTGTTGGAAGTAAGGGCGATGCTCAAGAAGGGTGCCATCGAGCTCGTCCCAAAGAAGCTTCGGGGCTCCGGAGTTTACTCAAGGTACTTCCTCGTAAAAAAGAAGACAGGAGGATGGCGCCCCATCCTGGACCTACGACGACTGAACAAGTACAAGGCGCAGAAGTTCCGTATGGTCACCCTCCAGCACGTGCTGGGACAGCCGGAGGAGGGCGATTTCCTGTCGTCGTTGGACTTGGAGGATGCGTACTTCCACATCCCCAATCTAAAAAGACACCGAAAGTTCCTCAGGTTCGTGGTCCAAGGGCGGCACTACCAGTTCAAGGCCCTCCCGTTTGGATTGAAGTCGGCACCCAGGGTGTTAACCAAGTGCCTCGCACCGGTGGCGGCGCGGCTGCGCCTACAGGGGATCCACGTCTACCCCTACCTGGACGACTGGCTCATCCGGGCAAGGACGAGGGAACTCGCCGTGGAGCACACTGCGAAGACCGTCCAGCTGCTCACGGACCTTGGATTCTCCATCAACTTTCCAAATTCCCACCTGATTCCGTCGCAAGTCGCCTTGTTTCTGGGAGCCAAGCTCGACACAGTGGCGCGGCTGGCCTTGCCGTCGGAGGAAGGGACCAGGACCATTCTGGGCAAGGTGCAGCGTCTGCTGGCCACGGACATGGCCAGGGTAAGATCTTTCAAGTCCCTCGTCGGGATGATGTCCTCCTGCATTTATCTGGTGCGCCTTTGCAGGCTTTCGGATGCGCCCCTTACAAGAGTTCCTCGACGCCCGCTGGGTCCAGTCAACGGGCAGTTTCGAGGACAGTATCCCTCTCAACGAGACGTTCCGTCAGGCGATCCGGTGGTGGGGTACCCGCTCCCATCTGGCGGCGGGCACGGACTTTCAGATCCCAGCTCACCAGGTGACAGTGACGACGGACGCCTCCCTGGAAGGTTGGGGAGCGCACTCCGGAGATCTTCACGCAAGAGGCCTTTGGCTCCCGGAGGAGAAGTCACTCCACATCAACATTTTGGAGCTCCGCGCAGTGTTCTGGGCCCTCAGGTCTTTTCTTCCGTCCCTCAAGGGCAATGTGGTGAGGATCTTCACCGACAACACCACCACGATGTTCTACATCCGGAAGCAGGGCGGGACCAGGTCCCCGGCCCTATCCAAGGAAGCCCAGGATCTGTGGCATTGGGCCGTTGCCCAACGAATGTTTCTGGCTCCTCTTCATCTGGCAGCGATAAAAAACATAATCGCTGACTCACTCAGCATGGAGCTGCGCTCTTGCCACGAGTGGGAGCTACGCCAGGATCAAGTGGATCGACTCTTCCGACGATGGGGCGAACCCCAAATCGATCTCTTCGCAATGGCGACGAATTCCAAGTGCCAGAGGTTAGCCAGCAGGTTTCCCCAGCCGAGGAGCATGGGCGATGCTTTCTCGTTCCCCAGGGACGGCCTATTTCTTTATGCATTCCCTCCGCTGCTGTTGCTGCTCCGGCTCAAGAGGTACCGGTGCAGGATGATCCTCGTCGCACCAGCGTGGCCGAGACAGATCTGGTTCCCGGACCTTCTGGACTTGTCAACGTCCACACCAGTCAAGCTGCCGACGGACGCAGACCTTCTCTCCAGAGAAGGAGGCGCCATTCTTCACCACAACCCAGAGTCGCTGAACTTGCAGGCCTGGCTCCTGCAGCACTAGAGTTTGGAGGGTACGACATCCCGGCCGACTGCAGAGAGGTTCTTGCAAAGGCCAGGGCGTCCTCAACTCGCAAGTGCTACGGACATAAATGGAAGAGGTTCTCTGTCTGGTGCCGTGCACAGAAGATTAACCCTCTACGGATTACGGCCCCTCAAGTACTGCCGTACCTACTGTCGCTGGCCAAAGCTGGAATGGCTCACGCCTCCATCAAAATACATCTGGCTGCAATCTCCCGATATACCAGGACTGCGGGACGGGCGTCCTTGTGATCTCATCGTCTGGTGAAAGAATTCATGAAGGGACTATTCCGATCATTTCCGCCGGTGAAGGCTCCTGCCCCAGCGTGGGAGCTTAATGTGGTGCTGACCAGGCTCATGGGGGCCCCATTCGAGCCTATGCATTCGGCGCCTCTGAAGTTCCTGTCATGGAAGACAGCTTTCCTCGTGGCCATCACCTCCGCACGACGAGTGGGAGAGATCCAGGCCCCATCTTGCAAGCCTCCATACTTGACTTTTCATGACACGAGGGTGGTGCTGAGGACGCACACTTCCTTTATGCCCAAGGTGCCGTCGGACTTCCACCTCAACGAGCCCTTGGTGTTGCCAGTTTTCTTCCCGTCGCCTTCGTCGCCGGCCGAGAGGACTTTGCACTCGCTGGATGTAGCTAGAGCGCTGAAGTTCTACGTGGACCGCACAAAGAGTTTTCGGAAGACGTCACAGTTGTTTGTGAACTTTGGGACTGTGAATCAAGGGAAGGCTCTCTCAAAGACTTCCATTTCCAGATGGCTCTCCGGTTGCATCATGCACGTTCACCGGTTGGCAAACCGACCGCTGCCCGGCCGTCCGAGAGCCCATTCGACCAGAGCGAACGCTGCTACCACGGCGTTCCTGTCTGGTGTGCCCCTGCTAGACATCTGCAGGGCTGCGACGTGGAGGTCGACGCACACCTTCACAAGATTCTACTGCGTCGATCGGGACTCCAGGGAGGAGTGCAGGGTCGGCCAAGCAGTGCTGCGCAACCTGTTCGCCTAAGGTGAGCCTGGTGAGGAGGTAAGAGTTGCTTAATGTTGAGTTGTTGTATTGCTTAATGTTGAGCCTGTTGCCACCTCCTGTGGTTGTGCATGTGTGTACTGCTATGTATTCTTTATTCATGAGCATGTGAATCCATGCCAGACCCCATGCTGGAGAAGGAACAAGTTACTTACCTGTAACTGTTGTTCTCCAGCATGGGTCTGGCATGGATTCACATGCGAACCCTCCCGCCTACCCCTCTGCGGCTCTTCACTTGGTCATACTTCCACTTTACGTGCTACCAAATCTGAGGATGGCTGCCAGAGGCGGGGCTTAGGGAGAGGGCAGTCATTGGCTGGGGGCAGTATGACCCAGAGACCAGTGATTGGTTACTACTAAGAAACACAGATCAGAAACTAAACTGATACTGATTTTTTTCTATACCGAGGATTCCCGGCCTGACGACGGGGAATTCATGAGCATGTGAATCCATGCCAGACCCATGCTGGAGAACAACAGTTACAGGTAAGTAACTTGTTCCTTTCCTTCCAAATTTTCACATAACTGTTACAAAACGTCAGTACACCTCCTCCTCCTCCAATCCAAACAACAATTGGAATTCAAACCCCCATCCACCTTTCCTAACCCCATCCCCATTTCCCACCCCCTCCTTCTCCCTCCATGTAGCAGGTCGTCAATGATTCCACAGAGTTAAGTCTTGGGGTAACCCCCTTTTCCGTAGAAGAAGTGTTCCCAGGCCACCAGACCCCTGTTAATTCTGCACTCCACAGTCTAATAGAACTGGGGCCCTGAAACATTCTAGTGAAGCATCCATGTGACTGCATGGATGCTTCGCTAGAATGTTTCAGGGCCCCAGATTGGGTTTCATGTATTCCCTCCCACCCCTAACCTTACCAGGATCATGCCAGACTTGGTATAATCCCCATCGTGCCCTCTCCTAGTGCCCGTATTTCTCAAAGAAGTGAAGCCATAAGCCATCAAGGTTCGACCTGGACTCATCCAGCACATGAGTAAGGTATTCCATATCATAAATCGCTCTTATCTTTGCTACCCATTCCTTTTAATTTGGCATGTGTGGATTCTTTCATAGTTGTGCAAGACAACATCTGGCAGAGAACAACATGATTTGCAACATATGTCCTCTTTCCACTTCCTCCTCCCTCTCCACCCATACTCCAAAAAGAAGGAGCCACTGGGAAGTTCCCTGTGGATTCAGTCTACCCCCTAATCCATGAGAGGACCTCCCTCCAGTATGTCTGTCCTCGGGGGCAACCCCACCACTTGTGTATGTAGTCAACCTTCCCCTGTTCACACTTCGAGCAGCGTGGGTCATATCCATTGCGCATATGTGCTATTCTGGTCGGAGGGTAGTGCCACCTGTGTATCAATTTTATTGCTTGGTGCCTGAATTACAGGGAGATTGTTGACCGTACCACCCCTCTACAGATCTGGGTCCACAATGTATCCTCAATATCTTTCCCCTGGTCCACTCCCCACTTGACCCTAGCTTTGAGTGGATTCTTTGGTTGCGCCAACACAATTGTCTTGTACAGTCCCGCAATATGTCCCTTGGTACCCCTCCCAGTTAGCAGGAGCTGTTCAAAGTCTGTCAACTCTCTTTTCAAGTTCTCCCCCCACCAGAGGTATTTTAGGACTGCAGGTATCGAAAGGGTGACTGTTTCCCCTCATTCAGAGCCTCTTCCAACCTATTCAATGGGAGAAAGGTGCCCCTGTCCCACATTTGTCCACCTCTAGAGAGTCCACCCTCATACTAGAGTTGGAACGCTAATGGTTCCCCTATCTCGTCCCTCAGAGGGGGGGGCATATGCAATTCAATGGGTTAGGCCAGGAGGCAAGCCACCTGGTTCTCCCTCCCTCTTCCCTCCACATGGCCCACAGGACTTCCAACACCGGGTGATTCAACACTCTTCGCGGGATACAGGCTTTGGGGGCACCCACATACATTCTCCCAATGAAACTGTATCGCATTATCCATTGATACCCACTGTTTTTCAGAAAGCAGGTTCAGGTGGTCTACCATAACCTGGAGCTGGGCTGCTTTGTTTTAAGTTTCTAGGTCTGGGAACCCCCACTTCCCTTGGTAGGGTTGATGACCTTTCGGCCACCCGCTGCTTCGCTCCCGCCCATAGAAATTTTAGGATCATGACCGGTAGCATCTGGAATAAAAACAGGAATTTAGGTAGAACCACCATTTTAATAGCATTCAGGCACGCCATCAATGAGAGCCCCAGTCTAGCCAACCTTTCCATGTCATTCCTTACTGTTGCCCACAGCAGGAGGAATTTCCTAAGCAAGAGATCTGTGCAATTCCTGGTCACCTGGATTCCCAAATACCTAAATGAGTCCTCCTTGGCCCAAAACAGTAGGTTCCCAATGTAGTCCACCTCCGCTTCTGACAGCCTCCCCACCTTAAAGGCTACTGACTTTTCCAGATTGACTTTGAAGACAGCGAGCTCCCCGTATTGTGCCAGACTCTCCAAAATGGGGGGCACCGATTGCTCCGGATCTGTAATATAAAGCAGGGCATCATCTGCAGGGACTGATCTTGCATTCCATATCCTCCATCTGGACACCCTTTATTCTGCTATCTTACCGGACCGCCTCTGCCCATGGCTCCATGACCAGTGCGTATAATAGCAGGGACAAGGGGTATCCCTGCTGTGTGCATCGCTGTAGTGGGAAAGCCTGCAATATACTTCCATTAACCACTACCCTCACTGTCGGCCAAGGTATAGGGCCGCCATCCATCCCATCCACCTCTGGCCCACTCCCCTGGTTGCTAGGACCTCCCCCATGAATGACAAACTCACCTGATCAAAGGCCTTCCGGCAACTAGGCCCAGAAACAGGCACCCCCCCTCCTTCACCGCCCTGGCATTAAGAACATGGAGTGTTTTGCGGAGGTTGTCGGCTCCCTGCCTGTGCATCACAAAGCCTGCCTGATCTGGGTGAATGAGTCGCGGGAGGTAGGATTCCAAAGGTGATGCGAAGATCCTGGCGAAGATTTTTCCATCAGCATTGAGCAGTGAAATCAGTCTATAGGAGGCACAACTGGTCGGGTCTATTTTTGGCTTCGGGATGACCGTAAACAGAGCCGGAGAATGAAATGTCAGTGGGATCGTGGCTTCCCCCACTATTGAATTAAACCACTTCACCAACGGTGTAGTGAGTAGGAGTGATCTTGCTTATATACGTCTGCTGTGAACCAGTCTTCCCTTGGGGCATTCTCCATCTTTGTCTGCGGATTGCCTACAATACCTCTTCCTGTGTCTGCTCCCCGTCCAGGGCGTCCCTCTCGACCCCTGTTAACTTGGGGAGCCGACGGTCTGCTAAGAACCCCCTCAGTTTTTCCCCGGGGGCGCCACTGTTCTGGAGTAGGTTTTTGGTAATATTCAGCGAACCGGGAAGGAATCTCATCCCCTGTGGTCCCCCTGCTCCCATTTTCCCCCTGTATTGCGGCTACACTCCTTTCCACCCTGCACCCCTTACATAGTACAGTTTATTTCCATGAACCTCAACTTCTTTACCACTTCCCCTATCAATGCCGTGTGTAGCTCCTGCCTCTTGTCTCTCATCTCTCCGAGGAGCACTTCTTTATCGGCCCCTGCACTTAAGAGTTGTGATCGCAGCACTTTCAGTTCCCCCTTATCCTAGCTTCAATCAGTCCCCTCTCCCTCTTCTTCTGTGTTCCTTCAGCTATGAGGAGGCCATGAAATGTAGCTTTGGCCGCTTCCCAGACCATTGGCATACTTGTCTCCCTATTATTATTAGCCTCAATGTATGCCTGTACCTCTTTCCCCAGAAAGCCCTGCAAGATCCTGTTGCTCAGTAAGGTGCTGTTGCATCGCCAGCAGAATTGCCACTTAGGGCTCTTTATCCTCTCCTCCACTCCACTACCACCAACTATAGCCTCAACCCTAGGAACCCTCATATCGGCCTTCCTATCCAGCGGGATCATGAGCAGGTCTATCGTTGTATACGTCTGGTCGGGGGTGGAAAAAATATGTAGCCCCCCAGACCCCGGAAAGTGTCCCTGCCATACGTCAGCCCAATCGTGGTCCTCCAGGAGGTGTTGGAAAGCAGTGTTCTCTGAGTTTACCGTTCTCGGGCCTTTGTCCTTAGCCGAGCACCAATCTAGTGTCGGATCCACCACCAGGTTAAAGTCCCCTCTCAGTACAATGGCTCCCTCTGTCCAGCCCTCCAGGAACATGATGACCAGGCGCAGGAAACCTATTTGTCCCACATTAGGGGCATATAAAGTGGCCAGAGTGATTTGCGTTTCCCACTGAAACCCCTTTTTCCCCAGAAATCAGCCCCAAATCCCCTTTTAACCTGTATCTCCATCATCTTGAAGGCTGTTCCCAATATAATACCCACTCCCTCCTTTTTGAGATGTCCATGTGAGGCCCAGAAGCTTTTATTAATTTCCTTCCCCGTAAAGCTAATTCCGGTCCTTTTTATAATGAGTCTCTTGGCGGAAGAGGATCGCCAGACGCTGTTTGCAAAACATATTGCTTGTGAGGGATCTCTTGTTTTGGGAATTTAGCCCTCTAATATTCAGCATGGCTACGCAAATCTCAGCCATCACCTTTCTTTAGCCTTCTCCTGTCACCTTGAACGTCACTCAAGAGGTACCCCAACATCCTCCCCCCCCAGACCTGCTGCATGAAACATCCCTCCCTCTCACCCCCCCTTTAACCCCACATTGAGGTGTCCGACCGTGCGTTCCAGACATTTTGGTCACACCTGCCGAACCACCGGGAATGCCGTCCCCTGCCCTCATCCCAATGTTTGTCATATTTCTCCTCACCTCTAAGCCTGATCTCTTCCTGTACCTTACCCTCCCCTGGTGCCCCCCATCGCTCTACAACCCAACTCTCCCCTGTTTAAACCATAACAGTGAGAGAAATAGTACCCCCTGCTTCTACCCACTTACCCCTTTCGTATCTACTCCCTCCCCACTTAAGCCCATAAGCCTATCCAATCTATCCCCGAACACTGGGTGTCCCCAACCTTGTTAACCAAAACCAATTCGCTCCACAAACCTCCCCCCTCCGGGTAAAACTTCCCTCCCGGGGGGATTATGTACGGGGTGCATGGGGACTCAATATCAAGCCCCTTCGCCCCCTCAGAGCCCTTTAACCATGTGCCAGGTGGTCCTTGTCCCTCATTTCACTTCCCTTCTGGGAGAGGAATTTTTCAGTTTCCGAATCTTCCTGGCCCCTTGCATTCTTCAACAGCTTTGCTCCATGTGCGGGCCATGGATCTCTCGCCTCTCCGACATCCCTTCCTCTCCTTCCCGAGTGGCCTCCCATCCCTGGGGTCCCACCAGAGTCTCTGTGGCTCTCTTGATTTCTTCTTCCGACACCAGGTGACATCTTTTGCCTTCCCATTCGAATATTAGTACAACAGGGTATCCCCAGCGGTACCGGACTCCTTTCTCCTGTAACTACTTTGTGAGCGGGGCACACTTTTTTCACCTCAAGATGGTCTGCACCGAGAGATCCTGGAATATGGCCACTCTGGAGCCCTCATAGTCAATGATTCCCATTTGTTAGGCTTTCTCCAGGATGTCTGCTCTCTCCCGCTATTAGTGCAACCTCACCAGGACCGAGCATGGCCCCCTACTACCTCCTCCTGCGTGGTGCACTCTATCCAGGGTCACATGGGTTCCTTCTTTTGACCCTTAGAACATCCCAATGATTTCCTGGATTTTCTTCTTGAGTCCTGCCAGGGATTCTCCCTCCCTATTTTCAATGTCATCCATTTTGAGGCCCAACTCCATTTCCCGCCACTCAATGTCTCGAAATCTGACCTGAATCTGCTCCTTGAGAATGCCTGTGGAACCCTGATTAGCCTCCACCCCTTCGAGCCTTTCTTCCATCATGTCCACTTTTGCTGAAAAGCCAGCCACCTTGGCTCGAATTTCTGTTCTCATCCCCTGGATCTCTTCCAGGATCATCCAGATGTCACCCGTTATGGGCCCCATCTTCGCAGAGCTGGGGTGGGGTCCCGTAGCTTCCTTTGCACTTTCCATTTCTACTTTGACAAGGCTGTGATATTAATATTGGGAGAGCTTCTCTCTCCAGGTCATTGGCCCCACACCCCTTTGTGTCCTGACACCCACCTGGGGTCCCACTCCTCACTCTTCCGCAGGTGTGCTCTGCCCCATAACCCTTTACCACTTGGCGGGATTCCTCCTCCTAGTGCACTCTATCGTCTGTCACTTGTTGTGCTCACAACCTTCCTTTTTGGCCTTGTCACCAGCCTTTGTCTCTGTAGACCCTCCGCGGGTCCCCCTTCCTGTCTCAGGGTTCCTTTCACTCCCCTCACCCCCCTCACTGGGAGGATTGTGCTCCGCAGAGGCCCTTGGGCATGAGTCCCGGCAGGCACCCAGCTCCTCGTCTCCTCCTGCCGTGGCCCCCTTAAGGGCAGTTCGGGTGGGGTTTTATTTTTTCTCCCTCTCCTCAGCTCTTTTCCACTGTAGTGTTCCTGAGCGCTACCCCTGTCAGGTTGGCCTGTCTGCAGCACTCCACTCAGCCCAACCAGGTCTCTCAAGGCGTCCCAGTTATGCGCATTCACCCTTGGGTTCTAAGCTGGGTGCAGCGCCCTTCCCTTTGTGGCCAGGGGAGGGCTGCCTGCACACAGTCAGTGAGCTCCTGCAACCCCTCGGGAGGGTTGGGGTGGCTTGTGGTCTAGTTTGCTCCTTTCCCCCTGCACTCTCCTCTTCTAGGGGCTTAATCGGTCGGCTCCTCCTCGAGGCTTCGCTGGTCCCCCGGCTCCCTGCATTTGTTGGGGACGACTGTCCCAAGTCGTCCTCTCCTTCTCACGTCTCATGTCTCGGCTCCGCTCCTGGTAGTTGCGGGGGGTGCCAGCTTCACTCTGCTCCTGCACACCAGGGTCTCGCCACGGTGGCCGTTAACTCATCCCACCGCAGTTGAGACCTCTGGTGCAGGAGCACACACTTCTGCCTTTCCGTTCCCTGTCTTCCCAGGGGTGCCAGCTCGTGCAAATGGAGCGCGTGATTCCCCCCTCAATCCTGGGCCCTGCGACCCCTTTTCCACAGGTCTCGGGGTTCACTCTTTGCTCAAACTCCCCAAAACTCTAGGTGCAGGAACAAAGCACGACGTTCAGGCAACCATTTTGCCTGCGTCCCCTGGTGGCCTCCTTATGAATTGGTTTTTAACGGCTGTTTCAGATCTCCTAGGCTCAGAGTTTTCCCAGTCTCATATTGGAGACTTTTGGGAGTAGTAGTCTGTTTGTCAACAACTCTGGGGTTGAAAATCTCCAAATGGAGGTGGAGTTTCCTCTAAGAGAGTAGAGAAGGTAGGGAAATCCCGCCCCAGAATATCTTCTTTAGGGAGTCCAGGAATTATGGCTGACCAGATTTCACAGGATTCAGCCCGGATATTAATGTGTACCGGTATTTTGGGGTACACTTCATTGTCCCCGTATATACATGCAACCCTAACTATGGCTGTATTTTCCAGGTCCTTTGTTGTAACTAAACCAGCCCATTTAGCAGTTTGCTTACTTCCTGATTCAATTAGGGCCCTTACTTGCATCCCAGGCCTTTTCGTATGTAAAGTCAGTAGAAGCTTAACAGATACTAAAGGTCTCCAACTCTTCTTCAGGTTCTGCCCATTAAACAGCTTATTTCCATAGGTTCGTCCCTTAGATTCTTTGTACAGTCCCTAGCTACATGTCTTGTTTCTCTACAAGAAAAACAGACAGGAGGAAGCAGTCTGCTCCCTTTATTTCCTCCCATTTGCTTTCATCTTTGGTTTTAGGATCAGTTCTTCTGATTTCTACTTTGTCTTGTGGCATCCCTTCTTTAGTTCTATACGGCGCCCCTTGTTTATCTAATCCCTGAGGTTGAGGTTGGTGCATAGGTGTATGATCCTTTTGTTCCTCCCAACAACGGCTGAGTGGAATTGTTTAACTGCATCTGAATGGTTTTGTGCAGTCTCAATTACTGTATCTAAGGTAAGTCGATTTAACTGTAGAATGGCTTTCTGCAACAACAACAAAAAGGGGGTAAGGAATTAGTGAATTGTTCTAGGGTTAACATCTCTGTCAGTTCTTCTAAGGATTTGTAATTGATCAACAGGGCCACAGTGTTTGTGACACGTGCACCCATATCTAAGGGGGGGAGGGGTCCTCCTGGATTTAATGGCTCTCAACTTTTGCTGATACAAATTGCAGGTTTTGCCCCACTCTTTTTAACAGCCACTCTTTAGAAAGGTGGTGCCCTGTGCAAGATTAAGTAGTTGATAGGAGGTTTGTAGTTCAACAAAGGGCCCAAATAGCATCTTTTGAGGTTCTCTTCCCATCCTAGTTGGTTAGCTAGGCGTTCGAAGGTCAAGACAAAATGTCCTAAATCTTCACCTTCAAGATATGGCTGGAGTACCCCTTGTGGTTTTGTTAAACGTTCTTGGAGTCTAGCTTCGGCCTGCATCTGATGGGCCGCTAACTGGGCGATGATATTGGCTAGGTCGGGCCATTTCTTCCGGGGTGTATGGGTTCCCTCAGTGGAGGGTACTGAATCAGAAAAGAAACAACTCTCAACTCCCCCGGATAAGGTCTCGAAGTCCTCAGATTCTGAGTCTGCCGAAGGAATGGGCTTTGGTAAGTTAATCTCTACCCAGTAATGGATGACAATTGGGTACCCAAACATTTTTTTGCGAAGGAGGTTTGGGGGGGGGGGGGTTCAGAGCAATAGGTCTAATAAAAGTAAAGACGGTTGAACTTTCAGTATTATTCAATCCCACTGTTGTATATTACAATGTGAGAATGGAAGGTGTCCTATAATACTGAGTCTTAAAGAACTGATGTTGTTGACCAACCGGGAACCGAAGTTGGGAGAACAACACCTCTTTAAGGGTGAATACACGGTCAGAGTCAAGAAGTTCAACGATTCTATTTTTCCCTTCTGGTGGTAAAACAATTATCAGCATGGGTTTCAATTGTTATCAGTTGAATCAAATCCCATCTCTGACGCTATATGAAAGAACGGCATGAAATCAAAGGAATACAGACACAAATGATCACAGTTCATGGGTGTTTATTAAACTGTAAAATTGGTGTGATAAGCCTAAATCTAAGATGGGAGCAAGCTACGACCATCAGATAATAATAATAATACAGTCCTAGTGGAGTCTAGTCAAATAAAAAGGGCCCATGCTAAAAAAATAAAAAAATAAAAACTATTGCCAATTCTTATCATTATGCTACAAAATAGTGTGGCATAATGTTCCCAAGAAAAGAGAGAAGTGTTCACAAAATTATGAGTCAGGATGTTATGGCTGGGATCTCCCTTCCTCACGTTTTTAGCACGTGAAAAGGCAGGACGCTTGAGCACAGCACACTCCTGGGCTTCTGTGGCACACGCTTACAGTTCCTTTTCTTTAAATCAGGGCCTTCTGTACCCAAGTCTCTCCTCACCCGAAGTCTCTTGCTTCAGAGTGCCTGATATGCAAAAACAAACAACAAAACAAAAGTTCCTTCCGTTAACCTTCACATCCGGGGATTACCCTTTACCCTTTTATCCCCCTCAGCCAGGCTCCGATCCTTCTCTCACTCGTTAGCCTCCCTCAATCGGGCTCAGACCAACAATTCACTGTGGACATCCCTCAGTCGGGTTCATACTTGTCATCACATTGTTGTTTACGTAGTTTCTTCACAAGTTTTCTCTTGACGTCCCTCAGTCGGGTTCACTATCGCCTTTTCAATCACAATCTCTTTACTTGTAATATTTATAAGTCTCAATGGGCCTCATTACGAGTCTGTCAGTAACCGAGCCGGGAAAAAACGGCAGGTTACCGCCGGACTCGTATTACCATTCCGACTCCGTGATTCCTGGAATTACCAGGGCATTACAACCCCGGGAATTCCGGAGGCGGAATTCGGTAAATCCCCATTCAGGTGGATGTCCCATGGGACTTCATGGGAATGGGGAAGTGGAAACACCGGCACCATCTTGTGATGGTGCCGGTGTTAAGATGGTGCCGGTGTTTCCAAGTCCGCCTGCAGGCGGGTGGTGTTAAACCCGCCAGGTCAGACCTGGCGGGAATGACACCTCCCACCTGCAGAACTCGAGATCACCCAGTCCGGAAACAACGGTGGCGGCGGGTTTACCGCCACTGTTATTTCCGGACCGGGTGACTAGTAATGAGGCCCAATGTCTTTTTAAACAACAACCTTTTAGTTAGGTCCCCCTCATCTGGGCTCCGACCTTCCACAGCACGTGCCAGTTTTAAACAAAAACTTCCGAAGGGCGATCACATCTCGCTGGGTCACTCTGTTAACCTATAGCAAGTGCAAAATCACGGTTTGCACAGCGTTCCCATTCGCTGGGCGCAAACGCCTGTTTCAAAATTTCACACTCGTCAAAATCCTCTGCAATGTGTCAAGGACTTTCGATTGTACAGGGGGTTTGGCTTGACAATTGTATGACCACCATGACCGCTCACGCTGGCCTTACCTATAGCCTCTTGGTACTTGTAGTTTCTTTACACTTTTAGTTCAGCACAGTCTCTTTGTTCAGGAGAGGGCTACCAGCCAGAGACCTCCGAACGAGCGCTACGTGGCACCGGACCATTCTATCTCTGGTACCAAGTCTGTTCACAAAAACCGTCTGTATCTTAATCTTCTTAATGCTGCCACTGCAACCTTGTGTCTAACACAGTCCAGCCCACTATCAGGTTCTTCTGACTCACCAGCTGTGCTGAACTCAGTGTTTCTTTTGCCGCTGAAGTCCAGGACGGAACCGTGAAGTTAACCACGTATCCCTTCCCTGGCTATCAGTACAGGAGGGTTCCATTTACCGCTGATATCTATCACACCATTCGCCAGCGGTTATTCTCAGCCTTATGTTTCTGTTGGAGGCTTTGCGGGTATGAGTTGAAAAGGGCCAAGGCAACTCCCTCCTTGACGTCCTTTCAGATCTCACCGTCTTTCTCTTCCGTTTAAACTGCTGTCCTGGAATGGCTGCTTCCTCGTGCGTTTGGTCTTGCTCAAAGTGTGCTCTTGTGCTCCGTCTTTTATCCCAGTGGGAAAGGGCAGTCAGCTGTGTGTAGTTATCGGCAATTGCCTGAGTCTGCCTGACCCTTGTGTTGGGACAAGGCAGATAAACGGCTCTGGTATTAGTCCAGTGGTGGATCATGGTGTGAGAAAGTGTTCGTGTTGGAAAGGGGGGTATGGTTTCTAAATATCCTACTGAACAGGATGGGGAAAAGATGTCATAAGTGAATAACGTGCCTCAAACTTCGGTGTCCCACCTTTACTCCCCGAAGACCCCTCATCCAGGTGATCCTCCCACACTGGTCCACCGCCAGGAACTGGATCCAATAGTGATGGCTGTGTCCTGGCCACCTGGATGACAGATCCATGGAGACCAGTAAGTGAGACACCTTGCAACTGCACCAATCCCAGGACCAATCCCAGGAAGAGAGATATAGCCCCATCATCGTAATTGGGTGTTGATCAGAGAACGTAAATGTGGGATCATATGGTCACACAAAGCACATCATGTTATCATTTAAACTGAAAAGAATTCAAATGGCCTAATCGATTATGATACATCTCACAAAGGTACCTAAACTTGAAGGGTGTCAGGGCAAGGCGTGACACTAAGCGTAGAACGCAAGAAGGTGACCTACAGGGTCTATAAAGATGCAAGCTAAACCAAGTCCCAATCATTACTTCCTAGCATGGGGTCCAGAATGCAGTCAGGAGTGTACCCCTCTGCATATGTGGCACAAAAATAGTGCAACTAAAATGACCTCTTTTGGAAAGTGTATTTATTATAGAGTAAAAGGTGGTACAGATTTGTTAACAACTCAAGTATTTCTAAGGACTAAATCCATTTCGTATCAAAAACAAAACGAAATGATCATCGAAATGTTGAATTTCACTTTAAATAATAACATCTTTCTTTTTAATGAAAACTTGTACCAGCAAAAACAAGGTACTGCAATGGGGGCAAAATTTGCCGCCATGTACGCAAAGTTGTATCATCCAGCTTTTTCTGAAGAAAACCAAATCATCTACTGGAGTAGGTTTATTGATGATATTTTAATAATATGGAAAAGCAGCAGAAAATCTCTAACAGAATATCACCAATATTTTAAAAAAACAACCAATACAATTTAAAACTCACCATAGAGGAAAGTAGAGAGGATTCACTTTTTAGATCTTGAACTGTACATTTACAATAATCAAATTCATTCAACGCTTTACATTAAACCGACTGCAGGAAACAGCATCCTACATGCAGCAAGTTACCATCCACTGCACATTAGACACAATATCCCATACAGGGAGTATTTAAGGATTAAAAGAAACTGCACCCAAGAGGACGAGATGAACAAACATCTCAACTTTGCCAAAGAAAAATTCTTAGTGAGAGGGTACAAATATCAACATCTTAATCAAGCAAAAAACAAAAGTAAAGAATGGACTAGAGAAGACCTTTTGCAAAACAAACCTTTGAAAAAGAAAGAAGAAGAGAAAGATACTTTATCGAAAATCAGATTCATCACAACATACAACACGGAAGCTAACACTTTAAGATCAATTCTAAACAAGCATTGGAATTTATTAATAATGGATCAAGATGTAATGCCTTTTCTCACCAACACTCCATGCATCACCTATCGGAGAGCACCTAACCTCAAAAATATTTTTTGCCCTTCTCATTTTTCAAAATCTAGAACAAACAGAGGCATGGAACAACTCTGGCAAACAGAAAAGCTTAAAGGATATTATAGATGTGGAAACGGCAGCATGTGTCCTTATTCAAAAAATGGTCTAAAACAATTCACTAAACCTAATGCGACAAAATATATTATTGAAGACTTCATTAATTTTAACACCAAATTTGTTATTTATGCAATTCAATGTGTATGTTCCAAGATATACATAGGAAGCACCATCCAACCCTTGAAAATCAGGATTGCAGAACATATCAGAACAATACGACAGAAAGATGAACGTTATCCCTTAAGCAAACAATTCCTTTCAGAGCACACCATTTGTTTAGAACATGTGACAAACCCAAAAAGAGGAGGCAATAGAGAAAATGTTTTACTGCAAAAAGAGGCCACTTAGATTTATTTCATGGACAGTTGTATATCAGATTTAAATTCAATTCATGAACTAGGTCACTTCATCTAAGCTTTTGTTCTAATCTTAAGCATTTGTAATTAATTATGCATGAATACTTGTCTCCTTTTTCATATATTAATTTCTCTTGTAAGGGATAATTAATTTCATTTTAAGATCGCAAAATATTTGGGATCACACATTGTTTTTTTCATAAAGTAAGTTTAAAAATAACAATTTAAAAATAAAAATTTGTGAAGTGACAAACAGGGTGCTGATGAATTTCTGTAAAAGTAACAAATCCTCTGTTCTGAATTGCAGTAGGAATGAATCTTGAGGTTTAACCGGATTCAACATGGAGGTTGCGACGTGCTGACGCATACGTGGAGATCACGTGCCATCACGTTGCAATGTCAAACTAAAAGTCGGCCATTTTGGAACAAAGCTATGCAGTTCCAAACCGCGGGAGCAACCAAACACGTAATCAGAAGAAATTAGAACGCAGGAATGGAGAAATCCAGGTAAGGGAAACGAAAATAGGGAGAATAGGAATCCCATAGCTATATATCGACTAAGATCATGACATAAGAGCTAATTTTTGTTAAATTACTCTAGGAACTGTGTACCAAAAAGACAACCAAAGATGAAATTGGTGATTCATCTCTAACATTAAGAATAATGGTTATAACCAAAACGTAAATTGGTATAAAGACAATCCAAATTATCATGGTCACAAACTAAAGAAAAGTAAGTAATTGTTTCCAGCAAATCTACTAACAATACAGCAATAGAACAAGCGGATTTCTAACTTTGATAATAAAAACATTTTGTAAATGATATTTTGTTTATAGTTTTTTGCACTTTGAAATAGAGGAATAAGCATACTAATGGAGAGTTTTTGTTTATTTTGCAGAATATTAAACGTTCATATTGTTTAACCCTCCTGAGGAACCATTGATAAAACATGGGAAAACACATGTCGGGTGCTCTCAGTAATGTTTGAATTTAAGAAAAATGATGCACAACACACTTTGGAGGCATAAGAAAGAATAAAACCTTTTTTTGGAGCGCTAAACAACAGTGTTTGTATCTTTGAATGTAAAAGGTGGTACACGTTGTGACTTACCGGAGGGCACTGCAGAGATTTTAATAAGAGTTCCAATACAGAAAGAAATTTAAAAAATCTCATAGTGTAGGAAAACTGTCACATTCATGTTATCGAATGTCACACTGTTGATATTTGCACAAGTCTGCACGTGCCCAGCTTGACCTACTTGCTGTAAGGGGAAAAATGTCAGCTGGGACATTTACAGCACTCATCTTGAATTCATGGAGAAAGAACGAAGATATAAACTGTTCAACTACATGGTGAGGGCACCAAACCTTCTTCAGAATAGGAAGTAGAAAGCAATTGCAAAACATCTGAGAATCGTCAATGAAACAAAGTTGTCATGAAATATGCATGATTCATGCGAGGTATATTAGGTTAACAAGTATACCTTAACTTTTCAAACTACATTGGTTCTAAAAGCTCATTACTTTTTTGTTCTGAATTTGAATTCAAACATCAAAATACAAAATCTGTTCAATTGAAAAAAAGTTGAATGCACACTTAAATGTAGTGCTAGCCTGATGCAGAATAAAACTAACACGGCAAAATGTAGAGAAACACATATCAAACAAAAACCCAGCATAACTGGATTCAGGTCAGCGTCACAAAGTTTATTAAATCTAGACTAGTTTTCATTGTATGTGAAGATTAGTTCATTAAACAATGTATATTATACATCAATTCTGTATTTTAACACTGTATGCACAAAAAGGTCACAGGATGATTATATAGGCAAACTATGCTCACACAGTAAGTATTTCTATGGCATGTACCTGCTTAAAGAATCACATGCTTTGCATAGAGCACCATCTATTGGTTGGTGCTGAGTATTACATCTTGTTTTTTTAATTAAAAAAATGGGGCATCAACAGTAGCATACCTATCACACTATCCCTGTCCTACGTGTATGGGTACCCATGATCTCTCAAGCATCCTCTTTCTTTTTTTTTTAACTTGTTTTTATTGATTTACAGTATAAACATGAAGCAATTTCATAACAACCCCCAACGGTCCCCCCTCCCCCTCCTCTGCCCGTCCCCCTTCCGGAAGAGTACTCATTGTTCCATATGTTCTCGGGACTAATCATGTGGAGAATATGTCTGTAAGTCTAATATTGTGCCGACACCATTGTTCCATATAGTCTGATTGGAGATATTTTAAGACCTCCCCCCCATTCCTTCGTGAAGGATCCGCTCGAGCCTTGTAGGTGGTGCGTGATCTTTTCCATGGTCATTTGCGACCAAACCTTCTGTAGCCAAGTGTATATTAGTGGAGGGTCGTACTTCTTCCAGTTCTGTGCGATTGTTGCCCATGCCGCGATGACCAGGCCCATGAAGCTGCGCCATTGCGCCTTGCTATTTCTCTTGGCTAGTTCTTTCCATCCGCACAACCACACTTTCTCTCCCATTTGGTCCGCCTCTGGAAACATCTTTTTCATTTCCGAAATCAATTCTTTCCAGAATCCTTTGACCCTTGACAGTCCCACCATATATGCCTCCAGGTGCCCGCTTCTGGGCAGCCCCTCCATCAGGGGTCTGTCGAGCGCGGATACATGCTGTTGAGCCTCTCTGGTGTGTAATGCCATTGGGTGACTACTTTAATCCACATTTCCCTGGTCTGCACTGCTCGTGCCGATTTAGGGATATCCGCCCACAGTGCCTGCCACTGTTGTCTTGGTATTTCTTCCCCCAGTGTTCTTTCCCATCGTTTCATGTAGGCCCAATTTATTCTCTCATCTTGTGTGTTGATAAAGTTGTATAGAGAGAAGACTAGCTTCTTGTCACTGGAATTAGTTAGGAGGTAGTTTTCGAAGGTGGTCAGTTCCCATGTGGCCGCCTGAGCTATTTCTGGTGTTGATAACCAGTGTCTTAGTTGTTCATATCTGTATCTATCCGCTGTTGTGAGGTTCCACCTCAATTTGCACTCTGTGAATGTTCTTACTTCCTTGTCATGAAACATTTCCCCTATTTTCCTGCACCCTGCGTTTTCCCATTTCTCAAAGGTTCCTTCCTCTTGTCCAGGTGGGAATTGGGGTTTTCTGCAGATAGGTGTAAATGGTGCGGTCGCCGTGGTTATGGTGCCTTTTCTAGTGTGCTCGTCCCAGGCGTTCAGGGTGGCTTTCATGATTTCACTAATGCGGAGATTTGGGTGTCTGTGTTGTTTGAGTTTCCATAACACCTCCTCTAGTGGGGTTCGCGCTACCGCCCTGTCTTGGGCTACCCAGATCGTACGTTGGTCATCCCCCAGCCATTCTTTCAGCACCCACAATTGCGCCGCTTGGTAGTAATTTTTGAAGTGAGGAAGCGACAGTCCCCCCTCCTTGACATGTGTCGTGAGGACTGTTCTTGCTACACTAGGGGGCTTCCTGTTCCAGATAAATGTTGAGATTGTCTTAGAGCCTTAAAAAACGAGTTAGGGACCAGTATTGGGAGAGCGTCTTAGTAGTACAGCAGCTTGGGGAGAGTGTTCATTTTCACAGATTGAATTCTTCCCCACCACGATATCTTTAGCGGGCACCATCTTTCCAAGTCTTTTTTTACTCTGGCGAGTAGTGGGGCGGTAGTTCCCTTTGTATAGATATCTCACCCTGCATGTAAGAGTTATCCCCAAATATTTGATTCCTTCGTCCGCTATTTTCAGGCCCAACCGACCCGCCTCCCTCTCCAGGGCCTGTCTGTCCCCTTCTAAATATAGGATCTCTGATTTGTTCCTATTTATTTTTAGGCCTGAGATTTCCCCTAATGCCTCTAGCACCTGTAGTGTGTATGGCAGGGTCTTCCCCGGGTCCACGAGTGCCAATAGCATGTCATCGGCATAGGCGATTACTTTGTGCTGTCTGCCTGCCATTTCAATCCCCTTGATATGGATATCTTCCCTTATTTTGATTAGTAGTGGTTCCAGAAAGATAGCTTATAGAAGGGGGGATAGCGGGAAGCCTTGTTTTGCTCCCCTAGTGATCAATACCTTTTCTGTGATTTCCCCATTTACTGCAATTCTTATCGAAGGGGAGTTATAGTTGGCCCTGACCATGTTTATGTAGTGGTTCCCGAATCCCATATGTTCCAGGGTTTTAAATAGTATAGACCATTCCACCCGGTCAAAAGCCTTTTCGGCATCCAGTGACAGTAATATTGCCGGCGTGTGCGTGATGCCCGTTTTTTCTATTAGATGGATTAGCCTTCTTAAATTATCGTGGGTTTGCCTGCCCGGGATAAAGCCTGATTGATCGGGGTTAATTAGAGAGGGGAGCAGTGGGGAGAGCCTAGCTGCCAGGATTCTCATGTATATCTTAGAGTCCAGGTTTATCAATGCTATGGGTCTTTACGAGCCGGGGAGGGAGGGATCCTTACCTGGTTTATGGAACACCAGGACTTTTGCTTCATTCATGGATGGGGTTACGTTTCCGCTTTCTTTGAAGGTGTTTAGCAGTCTAGTCAGAATTGGGGTGAGGATGTCCACATATTTTTTATAGAATTGGGCCGTGAAGCCATCTGGGCAGAGTGCTTTATTATTTGGGAGATCTGCTATTGCCTTCTTCACTTCTTCCTCAGTAATCTGGCTATCCAGTGTGAGTTTGGCTTCCTCAGATATTTTTGGGATGGGGAGAGATTGCTAGAAACCATCTTGATCATCCTCGTTTGGGTGCTCTGTTGCATATAATTTTTGATAGAATACTTTGAATGCCTCCCCGATATCCTTTGAGCATGTAAGGGTCTCTCCCTGTGTGTTTTTGATGTTTAGAATGGTCATAGATTTTTGTTTTGCTGATAGCTGCCTTGCTAGAAGTTTGTCCGCCTTGTTGGCTTTTATGTAGTATCTTTGCTTGAGGTAAAGGAGGGATTTCTCTGCCTTTTGGTTCCGGAAGAGCTCTAGTTGTCCTTGCGTGTGTTGAAGCGCCTTCTTGAGTTTCCTGGTGTGTCATAAATTCCTCACAAATATCTGTGAGTTTCCTTTCAAGTTCTCTTTCCCAACTATACCTCTGTTTATCCTTGGAGGCCTTTAAGGCAATCATATGACCCCCGATTACCGCCTTGAATGCCTCTCATACTGTTCCCATTGGGACATCCCCTGTGTCGTTTGCTCAAAGTATTCAGTTATTTTGTCCTTTATTGCCTCTCCCATCACAGGGTCCATAAGAAGAATTTGTGGGAGCTTCCAGCGCCAAAGCCCACCCGCTTTCCTTGGGGTCATTATGTCCAGCCAGAGCGGGGCGTGATCCGACAGTGAAATGAGGCCTAGTTCTACACCCTGGACCTTGCCTATTAATCCTACCGACACCCAGAAGTAGTCTAGTCTCGACATCGTATTATGTACGTGCGAGTAGTATGTGAAGCTGTTGTTTTGTCCCTTCAGCTCCCTCCATGCGTCGCAGAGTGCCATTTGATCCATTATTTGTTTGAGGTGGCTGGAAGGAGCACCCTGGTTGTGAGGCCCCCCCCCGCACTCCTGTCCAACTGCGGATGTCATGCCATGTTAAGATCGCCTCCCAGAATTATCTCTCCCTTTGCGAACCCCTCCAGCCTCCCCAATGTATCCCGCAGGAAACCATCTTGGCACGTGTTCGGTACATATATTGATGCTAGGGTTAGCTTGGCGCTGTCTAGCTTAATATTGACAAATGCGAATCTCCCTTCCTTGTCTGCCAGCTTGTCTAAGAGTGCTACATCCACTCCCCCCTTTATTGCTATCATTGCCCCTGCTCTTTTTCTCTCTGCATTTGATTGTGCCAGTACCTTGAACCCTCTAAGATATATCCTCCCCCTATCTGGAGCTTTAATGTGTGTTTCCTGGAGCAGCAGGATGTCCACTTTCTCCCTTCTAATTAAGTTCTCTATTTTTTTCCTCTTCACGGGAGAGTTCAGGCCCCTTACATTTAATGTTAGAATTCTAATCTTACCCATGTCTACCAGCCCAGATTGAATACCCTTTGAGCCCGATTGCTGTGATCCCTTCCCTCTTCCGAAATACCCTCCCGCCCCTTCCCCTAAACTCCCTACCTCCCCCCCAACTTTCAACCATAACCCAACTTTGATCCCGAGGAGGGCCTGGGTCCCTATGGTAGCTACAGCGTTGCGCCTATCGCTCCCTCCCCTCTGGGAACTCGGGTCGAGCTTTGCGGGGAGTCCTAAACCCCGCATCGTCCTTAGTGTTCGTTCCAGATCCCCAGCCGGGCCGGAGAGAAGTCGTCTCCGATCCCATTCCATGTATTCCAAGATTATCTCTCCCGGATCAGTGGGTGGTGGCTGTTCCCTGTCGTCGCCATGCTTTGGTGCTTCCTCTATTCCACTGTTGCCGGCTTGGTGCCCCCTTTACCAATTCGCCTCTTTCTCTGCCGAACTTCCTCCCACACCCTCAATCTTTTTGGTATTTCTCCCTTTGCCTTCGTGCTCCTGCCTTCTGCTTCCTCTGGTTGTATGTCCATTATGTGGAGTCCCTCTTCAAAGGTTGTCACCCTCCTTTGCTTACCCTCCCATTCGAATAGCAGGCCGAATAGGAAGGTCCATTTGTATCTGATCTCTTTTGTGACCAATTCCCTGATCAGTGGGGCCATTTCTCTCCTCTTTAGAAGTGTCACTGCTGCCAGGTCTTGGTACAATTGGATGTTCACCCCGTTCATCCTTATTTGGTCTAGCTGCCTCGCTCTCCTTAAGATGTTCTCTTTCTGTGGGTATGAGGAGAGGGCTACTAGCACATCTCGGGGTCTCTCCCCAGGAGCTCATGTGCGTTTCGGACCCACTATATGCACTCGGTCTATTCCTATGTCGTCTGCTTCTTGTGCGTCAATTATGTCTCTAAACACTTCCTGTACTGCACTCTTGAGATCTCTGTCCAACACTGTCTCGGGCATATTTTTAATGCAGATATTAGACCTGCAGGACGTATTTTCCAGGTCTTCACATTGGATTTCAAGGTTGTGGGTTAATCGTACTAATTGTTCTTGAGTTTCGCTTGTCTGTAGTGCTTCGTCTTCCACATTTTGTACAATTTTTTCCAAAGTGTCTGTCCTCTCTTCCAATTTGGCTATGTCTATTTCTATTTTTTGGACCGCCTGCTTCATGTCGTTCCTCAGTGTGGCAAATTGGTCATGTACGGTCGACATGAATTTGTCCTGCAGTTCCACGAACCAGGAATGCATGTCGTCTTTTGACGGGGGTTGATTACTTGTGTTGGGAGGGATATCTGTTGTGGTGTCTTCCTGTGTCCTTCCCCTCGTATTCATCGGGGTATCCGATGCCCACATGTGCAGAATGCTTGAGTCTTGTTTGGTTGCTTGTGGGTTCGGGTGGGATGCACCCCCTTTTCCTTTCGGAACTTTGTGAACACTCTTAGCATCAATTTGAAGCCAAAGGATAGAGACTTGTACTTACAGTGACGTCCCAGAACCACAAAGCACAAGACGTTTCGATGCTTTGGGTGTATGGGGACATGGAAGTAGGCATCCTCCAGGTCCAAGGTCTGAAGGAAATCCTTTCCTCCAGCTCGCCGAGCACTTGTTGCAATGTGACCACCCTGAATTTTTGGAACTTAAGGTGTTTGTTGAAGCGTCGCAAGTCCAGGATGGGTCGCCACGCCCCTAACTTCTTCCGGACCAGAAAGTATCTGAAGTACACCCCAGGACAGGCTATATTGCCCCTTTTCTTAACATGGCCTGCACTTCTCTAAGCAGCTAGGCCATGAGCAGCTCCTTTCTTGCCACATGGGGGAATGCAAGGGCACGTGTTCTTGAATTCCAGGATATGCCCCTGACGAAGTATGTCCAGCACCCACTCGTCTGTGGTGATGTTCTTCCACACGCCGATGAAGCGCATTAAGACACCCCCACCCCCCACAAGGATGTGAGGGTGTGGGCCCTGGACTGGGTAAGGCTTGCTTGGGTGGTTGCATCCTGCTTTGCCGATGCCATCGCCACTGCACCCCTCCCCGAAGGCCTGCGACCAGCCCTTATGTCTCTTGGGACATGGAGCGGGAGGGTTGACGGTAAGAGGTGGAAGCATAGCCCTTAGGGGATCTGTTGAACTTCCCTCTACAGGACCGAAAGGATGAAGACCATTGCTGTTGCAAGGTCCCCAGTGATCTTGCTGCTTCAGTGTCCGTCTTTATAGCCTGCAGCGTTTTGTCCGCCACCCTCCGAAGAGATTACCCCCATCAAAGGGCATATCCACCACCTTGGCTTGGACGTGTGGTCTAAAATAAGTGGCTTTAAGCCAACTCTGGTGTCCGAGTGCCTCTTTGCTCCCCATATGGCAAAAACTTGACTCCGCAACCTCCATAGCCACCATGATGGCGTGGTCTGAGACCACCTCACCTTCCTGAAAAAGAGCCAAGGCCTTGGTCTTTTTGTCATGAGGCAGGAAATCCAGGATTGGGCCGAGCTTGAACCACAACTTCTTGTTAAAATGAACCAAGAAGGCCACGGCATTGGCGGCCACCACCATTGAGGCAGCGGAATAGCCAATACGCTTGCCCATTGCATCCAGCTTTTTACCCCTCCTGGTCAGGGGGAATCATGGATTTGGAGGACATGTATGCTGACCACGTCTGGGAGCCGGCTGCGATCTGAGGCATTTAGGGGTAGTGTCAGGCACTCTGTATTTCTTCTCAAGCCTGTCCCGGTTTGCTGGTATAGAGCTTGGGGTCTTTATGAGAGCCACGCCTTCATCCCAAACCTCGTCCAGCAGAGGAATGGACGTCATGGTCTCCCTGGCTAATGCGCACCTCCGGTAAAGAAACTCCTCCTTTTCATCAGGCACCAAGTTGAAGAGGGTGGATGCCCCTTGAAAGCAAAGAGTGGAAGGAACCCACTTCATCAGGAGATGATGCCCTGGGAGGATCATCAGCACCCAGTGATCCACCATCCGGTGGCACAAACTCATCTGTTTACGTGGTGCCTGTATCCGTGTCCGTTCCAGTGTCTGTACGAGTGGATCCACCACTGGTACAGCTGGAGTAGGGGGCGGTATTGGCCCCCTCTGTGTTGGAGGGCACTTTAGACCCACAGTGTTGTGTCTGTGCTGTGGCTTTGGAGGGCTGTGCTTGGGAGTGCCCCCCACCAAGGGCAGGAGCCGCTGCTGTATTTCTGAAACTAGAGTGTGTAGCGTAGTCAGAATATCCAAGGACATGTCTCTTGGGCCCTGTTGAGGGACCACCAGTGCTGGTATTGATAGAGGGCTAGTGTACCTTGATGGCACTGATGGAGGGCTTGCATGCCTTGCCGGGATCGATGGCTGGTCCTGTTACACATGGTGGGCCTCCTCACCGATCGGCTGTCCCCTCCCCGGTCTGAGCAGAAGCCTTCCTGCAAGAACTCCTTGTCCAAGCTTTTTTTTTTTTTTTTTTAAATATATTTATTGTTTTTTCAAAATATAGTACAACCAGCATCATCAACATAGTAATCGGTTATGTGTCAATAGTAACTCCCCCCCCTTTCCTTCCCCCACAATGCAAACCCAGACCGGGACGTTGGGTGGTCTACTGTTTGCGCTAAGGTGAGCCTGGGCTGTCCAGGTCCTCGCCTGAGGAGCTGTCCTCTTTAGGGCGGAACAGAGCTGCTGTAAGGGCTATCCATTGTAAAAGGTTCTCAGAGTCGCCAATTTTTTGTTGTCGGTGCGCCAGCTCCCAGGCCACGGTCCATCTACGGAGGTCCTCCCACCATGTTATGAGTCTGGGGGCGCTGGGGCGCTTCCAGGCCATGGCGATACGCCTTTTTGCCAGGATGTACATTAAATCCTTGAGTCTGTTGAGGGGCTTGTTCTTTTTGCCTCGCGGGTATGAGCCCAATAAGCAGGCCCTGGGGGACTGCACGTCCAGTGTTATGTCCTCTTCTGCTACCCTAGCTTGAATTTGGGACCAGAAGGCCTGTATGGCCGGGCAGGCCCAGAACATGTGGGTCAGTGAGGCTGCGGGTTCTTGGCATTTGGGGCACGTCACTACACCGGTGCCGCTGAATCTTGAGATGCCAGCTGGGGTAAGGTAGGCTCTGTGGATGATATAGAATTGAATGAGCTGGAATCGGGCATTCCTGGAAACTCTTTTATGGTATTGTGTTATGGTTTCCCACTCCGTGTCTCCAAAGTGCGTGTTTAGTTCAGATTCCCATTTGCCTTTACATTTGAGTTCGTTAACTCCTTGTCCAAGCTTATGTAGATCGCCATGACCAGATCCCTTGCCACCTCCCTCAGACCAACCATAGGTCTGGGGAGAAATTAGGTCGAAGATAACAGTTCTCTTGGTCTTCCTGCTTCCTTCGGGAAAGAGGAAATGACTGGAGCCTTCACAGACTGGGTAGTTGTGGTCGATGCAGTCGTGGCTGGAGCGGCCGTAGTCGGGAGCCAAAGAAGCAGTGTAACCCTAGATGATGATTTTGCTGTGGACTGTGCCGTGGTCGTCGATAGGGCTTCAGCAACGGTCGACGGGGTCCTGGTCGCCGTGGTAGACGGCGATCTCACCGACGGGGGCCTCTGCTTGTGAGGCACCAACGGGTTCGCCGCTGGCCAAGTCCTAGACGTAGGTGTTGATGCAGACCTTAGAGTGCAATTGTTACGAGAATGCTTCTGTGGTCTATCCAACAAAGGGCTACGCTCGGAAGACAGGGACGGTCTCTCTGAAGACACACCACCAACCGGCAGGCTTCCTGTGGATGGGAGAGTGTGTGCTCCGAACTGGGACCCGAAGCAGCGAGGGCCGTGTCGGATTTGCAGCGTGGCGCTTAGCCTTTTGGATATCCTGTATAGGAACATCCACGGCGGATCAAAACCTCCTCCCCAAGGGAAAATGCTCTGAAGGTCATCCGGAGCTGGAGGAGGCCTGTGCGCAACCAGAGGCCGGCACTTGGAGCCCTTTCTTCCTTCAGCCTCACCACCAACCTGCGGTAATGGTGCTGCTTAGTCTTGGCGGGGAAATCTCAGCAGATGTCACATCAGTCCTCGTTATGATGAGACAATAAGGGCACCTCGTGTGCCTGTCTTCCACGTAGATGTTCCTCAAGCCACATCTGGAGCAGTGCCTGAACAGACTACTCTTGCCTTCTTCCAACATGGTGAGGCACTAAATAGTCCTCAACTTGGCCTTCCGAACTGGAAAAATGAAGATCCGACGCCGTAGCGGTCGATCTTCACCGGCAACAGATCTCCACTCCCAGAACTGACCAACAGTCAGCGAACAAGAGAGGTTTGGACAAAAATTGAATTTATCCGTAGATAAATTCTCAAAGAGGAAAGAAAATTGCTCAAAGAGCAACTCGAGAGGACTCCCTGCACTGAAGCGTGCAGTAAAAATCTGAAGATGGCCATCGGGGGTGGGGCTTAGGGAGACAGTTGTCATTGGATTGTGCAGTATGACCCAGCCTCCAGTGATTGGTTAATGGGAGAAAGGCAGTTTTCAAGCTTTTAAAGCAAGACTGCTTTCTTTTTAACTGAAGAATCCTGGCCTGACTGAGAAAATTCATGAGCATGTGAATCATTGGCAGACCCCATGCTGGAGAAAGCTGGCAATTCAATGGATTGATATGCAATTTGGATATGTATTTCCGCAAGAACCTTGGATGTGTCCA
Organism: Ambystoma mexicanum; assembly: GCF_040938575.1. NCBI lineage: Eukaryota > Metazoa > Chordata > Amphibia > Caudata > Ambystomatidae > Ambystoma > Ambystoma mexicanum. The sequence continues at coordinate 60,347,292 of NC_090938.1, forward strand.
TTTCACTACGTTGGGTTTGTGTATAGAGACGAAAAGTTCTGAAACTGGCTATGCCTGTAAATCACTTATTCTTTTGCAGTAGGTGACAGCAATGACAAAAGCAACCTCACATGAAAGTTCAATTAAGGGGGCTTTATTCCTAAACTCAAAACGAGGACCCATTAATCTAAATAGTACTGTATTAAGAACCCAAGCTAACGGAGGATGCACCACTGGTATATTTGTGTGTGTTCGAGTCCCTTCTTAAATGCTTTCACTGGTGGGGCTTTCCACTGCCAGACCTATATTGTGTATGCTGCTAATAGCCCCAGATGTACTCCGAGTTAGTTGTATACCACACCTGAATAAAGAAGATAGGTAGGTGACATCTTGAGGTGAACATTTAATATGGCTTATTTGCTTCTGGTTACATCAGATTTCAAACCTTTTCCATTTATAAAAATACCAGCTGGTGTTGGTTTTCATGCTTCACACAAGATGTCCATGCATCGTGTAGGTATCACCAACACCAATTACAGAGCAAGCAGTGCGGGCCTTCACCACCTTCAATGCACTGCCCGCATTCGCTTCCATGGGCGTGTGTGAGCAGGATCTCCACACCAACACGGCCATTGCCCTTCCACCCATTCCGCTGGTATACCTGCCTCTCCCTGCCTTTCCATGCTATTGGCCACAGAAGGATTCATAGCGGGAAGCAGAAACGAGCCAGATGGCAGAGCCAGCATCGAAGGCCAACAAAAAAGGTGAAAGACCCAGGGCGCCTTGATGTTACACCCTACCTGCCCTCTTATGACTGCTTCATCCTCAGTTGTGTCTTTTCCCCATCCAAACTGTTACTGCATAAGGTAAGAAGTTTAATTACATCAGATTTTTTGCGCCTGCACAGTCTGTGCATTTGTGCCTACGTTTCCCATCCGAACACGGCACCGCCTTCACTCCTGCAACTTGTCACCTCTCTAATTCACTGCCGCCACGAGATGAGGCTTTGCCAGTCAGCATAGGGCTTGAAATACGTTTGCGATATTGATCTGTTGGCAACCTACCCAATTTTGGCCTCCTGGCTGTTAGGGAGAATTCTGTTTAGGCTGAATTTCCTAACCTAGTGAGTCCCCCAGCAGCTTTGCTGGATTTCTGGAGTTTCAGACTCTTTTTCTCCCACTCTTGGACATGAATGTGTGTAATTCCTTTGAATGTCAATGCGTTCCATGGGCTATGGGGTCTTTTACTCCATAGGGTCTCATATGTTTTGCTATGTGTGTTACACCGCACCCTCCGTGCCGTAACACTGGGGCGTCCTAGAGGATCCCCACCATAGACTCCATACCCGGGGACTGACTACTGTCTCCCCGGGCATGTAAAGTCACCATTGGCTTTACTAGACCTACATTTACTAACAGAACTAGTACAAACCATCCTATTGTGGACGTACTAGTAGAGGTAATTCGATTACTCCTAGGTCTGTTATTCGAGGGGGCACTGTCCCGTCCCCCCCTCGTCGAGTTTTGGCTGGTGGCAGTGGAAACTACTTGTTATGTTCGTCCCCGAACATAACCCTATGGGATTCTTCCCATTGTTGGAGATTGATACTTTTCCTCGTTAATCTCTAACATACCATCAGTTTACTTATCTTAAATAAGTTTACCGGATGGTATTTTCTGCCAGAACTCGGTTTTTAAAATGGCGTCTGTGTTCGTCTCTGTGACTCCTAAACCAAAGGTTGAGCCCTTTGTTCCACTGTTCCACTTTTGGCGGGCTTCTATACAGAGACCCTCCAAAATGGTGCCATTCTGTCTGGGTTACCACAGTGGTGTAGGAGGGGGTTAGCGTGTGTTGATTGACAGCTAGGCTGAATGAATGGGGGTTTTCTGCATAAAAGCAGGGCTTTTGGGACTGGATCTTCAGAAGTCGCCACAGGACCTAAGAATCCGACGAGGGTAAAGCTGAGCCGACCTGCAACGACAACACCTCCGGCGGAGCCCTGCTGAACCGACTCACCACTTCCCGACGACAGAGGAGATCTCCCTGCCAGAGAGTCTCTTCCCCTGACTGGTGGGAACAACCAGTCCCCCTTGCTTTTTCTTCGCCCAGGGCGCAGTGGTCGAATTGCCCGTGCAGAGCACCTCGGCAACCGGATAGCCACTACCCCTGTACCGCGATCAAAAGGTGGTGCCTTGTGACGGAGCACTCCGCGGCTGGTCTCTTCCCTGGTGGTGCACCGGACTTCACTTTTCTTCGACAACGAGATCATCTACTCTTGGCAAAGACCCGACGTGCATCCACCACCAGGAACTACTGCCCCCGCCGGCGCTGTCTCTCCACAAACAAGGTACCGTGTCCACCTGGCTTCCCTTTCTGCCAGATCGAGTGAGGTGTCTTAATCCTCACCTTTCCTTTGGGTTGCCTCCAAGCTTTCTTTGGCGTGTTGTTCTGAACTGGTCCAATCTTCCGATAACAAATTGCTACAAAGACTCAACCGCATTTCCACAAAGAGACTTTTTGGGACATATCGCCTTGCCTCTCTCCGAGTGGGCCTGGCCTCTGAACTTTATGATCTATCGTGGTTCTTGTCTTCTTGCCTTGCATTTTCCCGTGAAGTATTGAACTGTGTTGATTTCATAACCTGCTTATTTTTCTCTCCCGTCCTAACGAATACTAGAGTGTCATCTAGGTTGAAGCATACACCTCTGTCTGCAAATAAGTGATGCTGGTAGAACCTAGACTTGTCGAACTATTATTAGGGGGATTGAACTGTTTCCTTCGTAGAGTAATTGTAATTGAAGTGTTTGCCGTGATAGTGCCAGAGTGTTTTCTATAGATGTGTCGTTATAAATAAATACCTTTATATCTTTACACCGAAGCCTTGTTGCGTGTTTGCTTGTCTTACTGTGTAGAATTGCCCTATATTGTATACTCCACATACTGCCTAACTTCTTGAGGGAAGTCTGACTGCTCAGCCACAGCTACCAAGTGAATCTGTGTGGTACAGACTGCTACCAAGTGGGTTTACTGCCAAACACCTGTAGTCCTAAATCTTTTGCAGTAGTCCCAGAGGGAACTGCACAGGTTTCCGCCTAACACTGGCGTGTGCCGCTCATCGTGCCTCATTGATGAATCACCACTGTAAATGCTGTATTGTTTACCGCATATTAGAACCCTGGCCGGTGAATATCCCTTTCCCATTGGTCTATTTGCGGGCTATAAGAACCGGTATAGCTCGCAGTTTCATTATGGCCCGCAAATTTGCCCTTTGCTTTCTTCAGCTCAGAAAGTTGTGCATCAACAGTGATTCACCACCATCTAGTGGCCAAAGTCAAAATTATATTTTCCTACAAACACTTTCCTTTTTCGTTTAATAGTTTTGCTAGTGAAAAGAATAGCTTACTAAAAATAAGCATGACATATTTTTATCATGCTATTTTTCATGGTTTTTTTTTAAACTTAAATATTTCCCCAAAAATCAATGTAACAATAAAAAAAATTACATTTTTAAATTAACTTCTTTCGCTTTGCCCATGGGTTCCAATAGCTTTATTGACCTTGCCCTCGGGCCACACCGTCGTTATGGGCTCGCATACCTCTTTAAAGGCCAGAGCGCAACTCGGTCTCCAGAGAACATAACGCCCATTACGGTCCTCAGGCGAGGTCTATAAAGCTATATTATTCCCATCCACGTCTCCCCACAATGCGCATGCTGATCTGCAGTAGCACCTATGTACACCTGGTGCGTTTCCACTTACAGACATATCCAGCCTTATTGGAGCACTCTGGCCACTTTCATTGTCACTGCCATACCTACGGTCGATTGTTCCCCCGCCTGCCCACTTCATCTTGCACACCAATCGTGCTTGGAGGCGACACTTGCAAGCAGAGCCTTGCACTGTTCATCAACCCAAGTCTGAGTGTTTTCACATCACCTTTCGCTTACTTCTTTGCACATTCTCTGTCCACTTGCACATGCACAACAAAGTAGCCCCTTGTTTCATGAGGCATGGCTTTACCTGCGTGTACTTTTATGATCTCTCATGTGCTCTTCAAAGTGCTTTACATTTTGCCTACTTGTACTCCATTTGTCATGCCTGCTTTTCATCAATTATGGATTTGGATCTTGATAAACTATAGATCCAGTCTACTACCGGACCCGACCAGGCAGCCTGTGCACTGCACGTGGACCATTTCTTGGCTGCAGCTACCTTTTTGACCTGGCACACTGTGCACTGCACCTGAACCCTATTGTGTCTGCAATTAACTATTTTGACATGGCACCTGAGCCCTATCTTGTATGCAACTACCTATTTTGGCATGGTAGCCTGTGCGCTGCACCTGAAGCCTACCTTGTCTGTAACAACCTGTTTCAGCATAAGCTTTTTCTACACAGCTGAGGTAGCCCCCACACCAACTCTTTCTGTACCAGATATGCGTTTTCTAGCACTTCACCAAATGTACCATGCAATTTTTGTAAGATAGCGCCTAGATGCTCTGGGTTTTGCACACTGAAATCAATGCAAAAAATAAAACTGTAAATGGCTGAATTCTATGGCCTCAGGAGACAGGCAAACTGGTGGTTTGTGGATTCAAAGGCTTTATATTCTGTGGTGGTTGAGTGCACAGATTGCGGGACCGGAGTTTGATTGCTGGACATATAGCCATGTTTATAAGGTGGGTGCATCGGTGCTCTTGGTGTGGATTGGGGACTCTTTTCTGTAACAGTGGTGTGGGTGGGAAAAGCTTAAGCAAATATCCCTGCCCGATTCATCCATACTGCATTGCCCAAGGACCCGTGTTGTACGTACCTGGATGCAAAGCTTGGGCATTTTTTGTTTTCTGTTATTGTGAAAAGGTCCTCTAGTGGGTGGCCCCAAGTATACTGGTGTTGAAAAAAAATACAATGACAAACTTTGGTCCACAAAAACACCTCACCTTGTTTATCCTTCTTTTAGTCTTTTGCCCCCCTTTTTTCTTTTTAATTCAAATTGAAAATCAAAGTAGCAAGTCTTTTTCTTTTCAAATCAAATTGAGACAGAGAATTAAGCCAACATGTGTTTCAAGCATTGCTAATTTTAGCTAGGCTCTTCTTCAAGACTTAAGTGCTTTTTCTGCTCTACAAATACAATTGTTGATCAGTTAAAAGCCAGCCAAAACAGATCGAGGGAAAGATTAATTCGAACAACATAGAAATCAATGTCACAATAATCATGCATGATCAAAGGCAAACATTAAACTGGTGTTGAGTTTTCGTGTTCTAATATCAGAACTCTGCTCAAGCTTTCCCCCAAACAATTGTGTTCCCTGGAAAATGCTATGCTTGAATGTAAAGTTTCTTTGGCTGCCCCAATGACTAGATGTTTTTTTGAGTGGGCTCTGCCTTTTTTGTTGATGCAAAACATGGCTGTAGTTTGTGTTGATGAGGATGCACTTTCCTGTTAAGATGTTTTTGTAAAGAGACATTTTGATTGCGAGTAGTCCAAACTAAGGTATGTGGTGTTTTGCTTGTCCACTGTCCCTGGACAGTGAGGTGTTGGCATTGCAGTTCCATTGTTACCCGTGCTGGTGGAGTTACAAAATATCTTCCTTGCAACATATGGTTCTTTGACCACCATTGTTGGCTTTTTACCACCTCTTGTGAGGCTACCACTAGTTCATCCCACTCACCTGCTTTTTGAGACCATTTTCTACCAGCCACTGATGTATTGGATGCATTTTGAGACGAGCATGTAGAATGATAAACATGCACAATGCCATAATTCCTACAATTTTCTTGACCTTTCTCACAGATATCAAATGACCTGCTGAGTAACAAGATATTTCTGCTTGCACTCTTTCTGGAGATGGATAAGCCATTTCCCTTTGAGTGTCCAGTACTGTTCCTGGAAACTTTCTATTGATTGAGAACCCTAGATTGTGGTTTATATTGACTGGTTCTTGTGTATTTTATAGACACTTTCCCATTATCAGCCAGTGAACTAGATAAACAAGTTACTTACCCCAGGTAACGTTCTTTCAACTGGAGGTTCCTCCAACGTATTCCTCAGCTTTGACATGTAAAGTCCAGCTTTAGCTGCTTCTGAAAACTTTTTAGGCAGAGCATGCCATGCGTCTATGGTGTCGGCTCAATGTCCTTCAAAGGCCTCCGTTGAGGGTGATGTCATCAGAGGTTATATGTAGCACGCGCAGCACCCGTTGGCCTCCGTTCTGTTTTTCCCCCTCCTCGTGTAGCCAAGATGCCCATAGATACGGGCATTACAGTACTCAGCCTTGGTGGAATGGAAGCTGCAATAGCATGTGGGAGGGCGATGAGGAATACGTTTGAGGAACATCCAGCCGAAAGAACGTTACCATGGGGTAAGTAACTTGTTCTTTGAATGGATTATGTACTCCAAAGTATTCCTCATCTTTGACAGACTCCCAAACCAAAGCAGTATCCATGATTGGAGGAGGGTGTAGAAATATATATGTATTAAGGACTCTCAAGGACAGAGCAAAGAATTGCCTTGCCAAACATAACCTCTTGAGAATGGGAGGCATCAAGAGAATAATGCTTTATAAACGTGTGTATTGATGATCACGTTTCAGCATCACAGCTGTTCTTAATAGGCACCCCCACCCCCTTTGAAGGGCCATCGAAGTGGCCATGCCCCTGGTGGAATGAGCTTGCAAAACTTCAGGAGGGTCTTTCCCTGCTAGTCTGTAGCACTCAGAAATTGCCAAAATTATCCACCTAGATAAGGTCTGTTTGGTAACACCCAGACCTAGTTTGTGTCCTGTATACCCTATGAATAGTTGATCATCAAACCGTATTTTGGATATTCGAGATGTAAAAGCTTAGTGCTCTTCTAGGATCTAGCCTATGAAGTCTTTCCTCCTCCTTACCATGGTGAGGTGGAGGATAGAAGGAAGGTAGTACAATGTTTTGGCTCAAATGAAAATCTGAAACGATTTTCAGCAAAAATGAAGTTTTGACCTTCAAGACAACATTGTCCTTGTGGAAGACTGTAAAGGGTGGCTTTATTGACAGTGCCTGCACTCGCTCACTCGGCGGGCTTATGTGAGAGCAATCAATAAGATGGTTTTAAAGGTTAACAACCTTAGAGGACATGTGTGTAAGGGTTCAAAAAGGGCCCACATTGGGAACTTTGAAACCAGATTTAGGTCCCAAACCAGAACCTGGAAAGGAGAAGGAGGGTACTGAGCCCTTTCAGAAATTGAGTCACCAGTGGGATTTAGAAATAAGAACATTCCTCTGACGAGAGCTTAAAAATGGACAGCGCCACCAAATAACCTTTGATGGTACCAATCTGGAGCCCCAGATTGGCTAAGGATAGAAGAAAAAATAAAACATCTGGTGTTTTACACAGAAAAGGAGCTACATTATTTTCCTTGCACCAATTGCAAAACTTGTTCCAATGGCAACGGTACAAAGATTTTGTTGCTAGTTTTCTGGCGAAAGCAAAACCTCCATAACATCATCCGGGATGTCCCAATCCTTATAGCTCAGTCTTTCAGAAACCAAGCGTGAAGGTTGAGTGTGTTGACCTCTGGATCGAGAACCTGACCCTCCCCTCGCGAGAAAAGGTCCTCTCTTTCTGGAGGATAGATGGACATGTCCAGAAGGTCCCGGTACCACGTTCTCCTGGCCCAATCCAGGCCCATTAGGATCATGTGTTTCTTGAACTTTCTCAACGTTCTTATCACTTGAGGAATGACGGGGACTGGAGGAAACGCGTAAAGGAGTGGAAACTCCCAGTCCACCACAAATGCGTCTCCTAGTGCTCAGAGAATCCACCGCCGCATTCTCCTCTAAACTGCTGATGGAGAGATTCTTTCTTGAATTGCCCAGTACCAGAGTTGCATTGCTTCTTTGCACAGTGGTAGTGACCCGACACCTCCTCTCTTGTTGAGGTAGTACATGGCCACGGTGTTGTCAGTCATTATCAGAACATTATTTTCCTGTACACAGGGCAGAAAGGCTTTCAGCGCTAGTCTGATTACCCTTAGCTCCAAAAGGTTGATGTGTAGTTTGGACTCCAATGGAGACCAGCGACCACTGACTTGTCAGGTCGTTGGCATGGACTCCCCGCCCCGTAAGGGAGGCGTCTGTCACTAGAGTTATCTCTGGCCATGGTTGCCAAAAGGGTTCTCCCTTCAGAATATTTTCCTCGCAGGCCCACCACAGAAGATCCTGTGAGACCCTAGTTGGAATCTGAAGTAGGTCCGTCTTTCCTGATAACTGGGACCATTGTGTTCTTAGAGCCCACTGAAGGGATCTAATTCTCAGGCGGGCCTCTGGTACCAGACAAATGAAGGATGCCATGGGGCCGAGCAACCTCAAAAAATCTAAGGTCGGAAGACTCTGGTAACCATCTGAAGAATGTCTTGAGCCCTCACCTTGGGTGGTGAACTCTTTCCCAAGGATGTGTCTAGTACAGCTCTGATGTATTGGAGCTGTTGCAGTATTTTATGGGACTTCTTGTAATTGAGGCAGAAGCCCAATTTGTGAAGAGGGGTAGGTAACTGAGATGATCCAAGACTTGTTCGGGAGAACGCGCCCCCATCAGCCAATCGTCCAGGTAAGGGTAAGTGTGAATCCCCCCCCTCCTGACTTGCTGCCACCTCCACCGTTAAGTTTGGTGAAAATAATAATGAGAACCGCCAACTGCGTACCTCAGGTATTTTCTGTGCTTGAGATGAATTGGCACATGAAAATAAGCATCCTGAAGGTCCAATGACACCGACCAATCCTGAAGTTGGAGGGCCTGAAGGATCTGAGAAAGTGTGACCATCTTGAACTTGTCCTTCCTCAGGAACTTGTTCAAGTATCTCAAGTCCAAGATGGGTCTCAGTCCTCCATCCTTTTTTGGGAATAAAAAAATATGGGGAGTACCATCCCTTGTTTCTCTCCGATACAGGTACCGGTTCTATAGCACTTTTCTCTAGCAGGGTTAACACTTCCTGCACAAGGAGCAGACCCGGAACCAAAGAGTGGTTCCCCGGTGGATTGCTCTGAGGTCTTTTCATAACGAAGGCAGTAACCGTGGGCTACTGTTTCCAAAGCCCATGCATCCCAAGTAATGTCTCGCCATTCTTCCAGATGCAGAGACAGTCTGCCCCCCACTGGTGAACCGTGATTCAAGACCTCAGGGTGGTGTTGTGGCGGTGGCTGCAGAGGCCGATGGTAAGGAGGCTAATGCTTGAGCTGGCTTAGCACCTATACCTCATCCACCATGAGGGAATCTTCTCTGGCATCTGACCGGCCATTACTCTCACCCTTCCAACTGAGTAGTAGCAGCAAAAAGATCTACCCCTCCAAGGATATCCACTGGGACAAAAAGGCTGAGGTTGCCCAACAGCGGCGCCTAAAGATTTGGCTACCGCCACCTTCGAGGTCTGCAACTTCTCAAGTCTCTCGTCAGCCTTGTTGCCAAAAAGATGACACCCGTCAAAAGATATATTGAGAAGTCTAGACTGCACATTCGGTGCACAACCAGACTTCCTCAACCACGCAAATCTGCGAATGACAGTGCTGGTAGCCATGGATCTGCTGATGCCATCCGCATTATGCAGTCCTGATTGCAGGGATTCACAATTAGCTTCCATGCCGTCCTTAATAGCTAGAAAGCCACCCTTTTCTTCCCCTTCAGGAATGTGCTCTGCCGCCATGGATATGCAATCCCACAGATTATACAAACATTTTGCTAGGGCACAAATGGAGTTGGCAGATTTCAGTGCCATGCTCCCTGCAGAAAATACCTTTCTTGCCCATCCATCTACACGCTTGTCATCCCTATCAGGAGGGATGGTAGGGTACGCTGCCTGTTTTGAAGTAGCTGTAGCCGCCTACCACTAGACTCTCTGGAGTGGGGTGTTTCGACAAGTAGTCAGGGTCACTACTGGAGGGGCAGTATTTCTTTGTCAGATTCTAGTGCCGGATTGGTCTTCGGAGTTTCCCAGTTTCTAGCCACCTTTTTTTGTAATGCCATATGGAAGGGCAACACAGGGTGAGTCTCAGGACCCTTAACCAAAATATCGGTTAGATCATCTTGTTCATAAGGGAGTTGTGGCTTACTCCATCCCATGTACTCTACAACTATGGACATGAGTTACCTGTACGAAGCGTCAGCATGCTCGCCATTCTCAGGTCTTCCAAACTCCAGTTTGGGTGAAGTATCAACTCCACTTGCAGACTGTAAATTGTCATACAAGTCCTTCATTCTGGACTCCTCTGATATAAAGCACTCTGGCACGTTGGGTGTCCCATATTGCAACCCAAAAGGAGCATCCTCCTCATCAGAGCGTTCTTCATCCTCATAGATTGAAGCAAGTGACTTGAAAAAGTCCTTCTTGGGCAGAGGAGCATACATTTTGTCAGGTTTGGAAGAAAAAGGCCTCAATGACGACAAGGCCTTTGTTGGCGCCGAAATAAGAGGGTTGCTTGGCTTTGATGCGACAGCCGGCGTATGTGACGCAGCTGGCGTCAATGTCAACATTGGCGTTGAGGGCTTGGCACCGAGGGCGTCGATGGCACCGCCGGCATTATAGGTTTCTTTGGTGCCGAAGACCTTGATCTTTCCTTGTGCTTATCACTGGACCTTGAGGGCTCCCAATGTTTGTCAGGCTGTTTCCCGGGCTCGAGGGCACGTCGGAATTTTGGGCGAGACTTATCTTTACCGGCTTCCTTCAAAGGCACGGATGGAGCACAAACTTGTTTTTCTAATATTTTGAGCATTTCCGATCGGAATGCTTCCCATTCAGCTGGGGTCGTTTTTTGTGTATGGCAAGCTACCCTTTCGGGGGGAGGCGTTGGACGAAGAAGTCGACTAAGGCGACCTGCGGTGCATCCTCTTCGACTTTTTCGATGACGACGATGATTGGTGCGAGCCACTCCTAAACCTACAGCGCTTGGCATTCTACCTCCGAGGAGAGTCACCTCTCGACTTATCCGTCGAAGGCTTAGGGGATCAGGGCTTTGGGTCTTTTTCCTACCTGGAGTTTCCCCTTCTGTTCCCTTGAGGCCTTTCCTGTCATGGACTGACACTTGGAACAACTCGACGTATCGTGGTCCTCCCCAAGGCACCACAAGCAGATACAGTGCAGGTCAGTAAGAGACATCTTAGACCCACAGTCCCGGCATTTTTTGAAGCCCGACTTCACTGTTGTTGGGAGTTGGCGATGAAGACATTCGAAGAATAACTATCACAAAGTTATATAGTAACTATTCAGCGCGCTGAATTTCGTTAACGAAGCAAACGCTGTAGCGGAAAAAAGAACTCAGGCCAACGGGCATCGTGCGTGCTGCATATAACCTCTGATGACGTCCTCCTCGATGGAGGCCTTCGAGGGACATCGACTCGACGCATGGCACCATCTCCCGAAAACGTTTTCCAAAGCATCTGAAGCTGGATATTACATGTCAAAAATGAGGAATAAGTTGGAGGACACAATTCATTCGAAGAGGATAAACAGGAATGGCATTGTGGCGCAGAGGTGCTGCAATGAGGTGGTAAAAAAGGAAGAACTTTTCAACGAATCTTCAGTTTATAGCGGCCAGAATGACAAAACTACACTGACTTGAGCTTCAGCAGACAAAGTGGCAGCCAGAAAAGGGAACAGCTCAGGGGACCAAAAAGGCAGCCGGAGGTGGACCAACCACCAGTACCTCAAGTCTTATCACCGTTCAGCTTCAGCCAATTGTCACTCATCCATTTCGCCACAGATTCCAAACAGAGCCTCAACCCAGAGGCAGTGTCAGGTTGTAAAAGTTCTAAGCAAACAACAATGTGTGTGCCTTCAGCATAACACAGGAAGCTGTGGGAATGGATGAGCTTTGCCAAAGGCTGAATATAAACATTGAACAGGATAGGAGACAGGGCTGAGCCTTGAGGGACCCCACAAGTAAAGGGGGACTGAAGAAGAGCAAAAGGTAAAAAGGGAGAGACAGATTGAGCCAGATCAAAAAAGATTTCACCCAGGACCGCGCAAAATCCAGCAGGCCTGCTAAAGCCAGACGATCAAGCAAGGCAGTACGATCAATGGTGTCAAACGCAGCCGATAGATCAAGTGAAATCAGTGCCCCGACACTATCCCGATCATAGAGCCGATCAAGATAATCCACTACTGAAACTAGCACACGTTTTGTGCTACAACTTGGGCGAAAGCCTGATTGAAAAGGAGTGAAAAAAGGCTACTCTTCAAGAAAGACCCTAAGCAGGGGAGTGACCAAAGATTCAGAAAGCTCAATTAGGAAAGGAAGGAGGGAAATGGGTTGAAAATGTATGGAGAGTGCTGGATCCAAGGAAGGTTTCATTAAAAGTTGAACCATCACTGCACGGTTCAAGGAAGGAAGAATAAAACCAGATGCAAAAGAATGGTTAACCACCTGGGCAACCAAAGAGGCAAGTGTAGGCATGATTTCCTTGAAAACAACAAGAGGGATAGGGTTCAAAGGAGAAGCTGATTTAATTCTATTTGTTTCAGCAACAATATCAGCTGGAGCAAAAAGATGAAATGTAGACCGTGAGTGTGGTTGCCAAAGGGCTAGACTGAGAATCAACAGACCTCGAACCAGAGGATAAACTATTCTCACAAATTATAAAAATGTTTTAAAAAAATAAGTCTTCAGTGAATCACAAAGCACCTGTGAAGTGGAAATCATCAGAGAAGGAGTCGAAATAGAAGAGAGTGAACGCACACGAGTAAATAGCTCCTTGGATTAATTTAAAGCAATTTGAACACGATTTGTAAAAAAGCACATTTCGGTCTCAAAAATGGCCTTATGTTAGGTAACAGTAGCCTGTCGCAAAAGAACCTTAGCAGACAGGCCACCCGCCATTTCCTTTCAGTCCGTCTTTGACAGAGCCGTAGCTCAGCAAGATGGGCATTCAACCAGGGCCCAGAGGTACGAGAATGAAGCTTGGAAGATTTGAGGGGAGCAAGGAGATCAGGTGTACTAGTAAAGGCCTGGAGAAGAGTAATCCTATATAAAACTTGTGAAGAAGCACAGCTGGCGAGGCTTGCACAACTGAGGGGGCCGATGAATCACATAGCCATGTTTCAGTCACACAGACCAGTTGAGTACTCAGTCATAAGATCATAACATAATGTAGCATGAGATACAAGCAAACGGGCAATAAACAAAAACCATTTAAAAGCTCATTTCTGCAAGAGTCTTCATTTCTGCTTGTAAAAGTCCTGGGTGATGATTTTCACATTTTTTGTAGCGAGGTGGTAGACTGCACTATATGGATATCAGTTCTATTCACTTGGACTGCGCTTAGTATCCACTTCTCTGTTGTGATCTCCTTTGATGCATGCGCGAATTGTTATTTTTCGTACTATGGGAGAGGTCGAGATTGGAGAGTCAGTTTGCTGGAAGATTGTGGAGCGGAAGGTGAAACCCTGACTATGAAAATTACATCTTCTGAAAGGAGATCTGAACTGACCTCTTTAGGATATGGTATTCTTTCTGCGCTTTATCAAGCGCACAATCCACAGCCTTTATGAATAGGAAAGAGTCCTCTAGAGGCTTGTCTATTATAGCAGCCTGTGTTTCTGGACGAAAACCAGTGCCCATTAGCAAAGCCAATGTTAACAGACACAAATGGATAAGTCTTGCCAGAGATCTGGCCTTGCGTCTTCAGGATATTGGGTTCTTTCTTGGCTTTTTCGAGCGCATCATCCAGTTTTTCTAATAGTAAAGAATCTTCTAGAGGCTTGTCTTTCAGAGAAGCTTGTGTTTCTAGTTGAAAACCCAGTGCCCCTTAGCCATGCATGAATCTTACCTGCTCCTGCATCCTGATGACCTGCAGTTTCGACTACATTTAGCAATTCTTTTATTAGGACATCAATCGATCGCTGTGCCCGCCTGTCCTACCGTCAGCAATTGATGTGGCATCTGCCCCCGATATCGTATAGATGAAAGTTGAAGTTGTCATCTTGTGTTATAAGGCATACATCATTTTGCTCTCTCCCGGGTGGTGGGTTTAGAAGAAGAGAGTGATGTTACGCCCCTCTTTCCGGCCATTGTTATGACACGAGAGTAGTGTGCGTTTGCCCTGGATGTATCCGTGATCTGCAGACACAGGCAAATACATTTTCTCAATGCTCACATTCAGTGCTTTCTTGTAGGCTGCTTTCAAAAGAAACTGGAGTGGCAATTTGGTCATTTAGGCCGTTTAGTAAAGGAACGCAAAAAGCCACAATGTTGTGTTCTTCTAGGGCAGGGATGCACAACTGTCGCTGTTGGAGGGCCAGATGTAATTTGCAAGCCTTCTGTGGTGGGCCAAACTGTCTAAGGGGTACTGCAGACTTTTTGCACTAGAAAAATGTCAAAATGAAGTGAGAGAAGAACAAGTTACTTACCAACTGTAACTTTCTTTCGACTGGATGTTCCTCCCACGTATTCCTCATCTTATGATAAATAATTATCTCTAGCTTCGCTGCTTCTGAAAAGAAATTCTCGGCAGACGGCGCTGTGCTCGAGGTCGTGGCGTCGATTGTCCCTCGACAGACTCCGTACTCTGTCGACATCACCGATGGTATAAATAGCTCGAGCCGCGCCCGTTTCTTCAGTTCTGTTTTTTCGATGAAAATATAGGAACACCCAGGCATGCCCCATGACAGATACATTCTTCATGAGAGGAAAGTGTAAGAATACGTAAACTGTACTGCAGGGTAGGATGGGAGGGTCGATGAGGAATACGTGGGAGGAACATCCAGTCAAAAGAACGTTACAGTTGGTAAGTAACTTGTTCTTCGAATGGATTGTGTCCTCCCACGTATTCCTCATCTTATGATAGACTCCCATAGCAGTGGCAATTTTGGAGTTGGGAGTACTAATTACAGTTTTCATGGACAGAATGCAGAACTGCCTTGGCAAATAACCCCTCATTGGAGGAGGCAGTATCCAAGCAGTAATGCTTGATAAAAGTATGCATTGTTTTCCAAGTTGCAGCTGAACAATTATCTGCTGCCGGAAGTCCCCTCTTTAGAGCCGCAGAAGTAGCCATTCCCCTTGTAGAATGGGCTCGAAGCCCATCTGGTGGATCTTTTCCCGCCAATATGTAGCATTCAATTATGGCCAAAATGATCCAGCGGCATATGGTCTGTTTTGTTACTGATAAACCCAGTTTATGACCAGTATAACCCACAAACAGTTGGTCATCTTGTCGTAATTTAGACATCCTCGAGATGTAAAAATTAAGAGCCCTCTTGGGATCTAGTCTATGCAGTCTCTCCTCTTCCTTGCCCAAATGAGGAGGAGGATAAAATGTTGGTAGTATTATTTTTTGTGACAAATGGAAGTCTGAAACTACCTTTGGTAAAAAAGAAGGTTTAACCTTAAGGACTACCTTATCCTTATAAAAAAACAGTATATGGTGGTTTGCATGAGAGAGCCTGAAGTTCACTAACTCTGCGGGCTGATGATAGGGCCACAATAAGGACAGTCTTCAGTGTTAGTAGCCTCAATGCACAGGAGTGCAGAGGCTCAAAAGGTATGCAAGTCAAATATTTTAGTACTAAATTTAAATCCCAAGTTGGGACATGAAAAGGTACTGGAGGGTAAACGTTAGTAAGCCCTTTTAAGAATTGAATGATTAATGGTATTTTGAAATATGAAACCTCTTCTGAGGTGCGCTTGAAAATGGACAGCGCAGCAAGGTATCCTTTTATTGTTCCTATCTGTAGCCCCAGATTGGCTAGATGTAAGAGAAAAGAGAGCACCATTGGAGTGCCACATTGAAAAGGGTCCACATCCTTATCTTTGCACCGGTTACTAAACCTGTTCCAGCGACATCTGTACAGAGATTTTGTTGCTGGTCTACTGGCCCGAAAGCAAGACTTCCATTACGTCATCCGGAAGATCCCAATCCTTGTATCTCAACCTCTCAGAAACCATGCGTGAAGGTTGAGTGTCTTGACCTCTGGATGGAGAACCCGACCTTCCTCTTGCGAGAGAAGATCCTCTTTGTGGAAGACATATTGGAGGGCAGATGGACATGTCTAGAAGGTCCGGGTACCATGTCCTCCTGGCCCAATCCGGGGCAATTAGGATCATGGTTTTCCTGAATTTTCTCAACCTCCTGATTACTTGAGGAATCACGGGGACTGGGGGAAACGCGTACAGCAGTGGAAACTTCCACTCCACTACGAATGCGTCTCCCAGAGCTCCTCTTTGAGGAAATTCCCTTGAGCAATACTGATCGCACTTCCGGTTGATCGCGGTGGCGAACAGATCCACCTGAGGGGTTCCCCAAAGGGCAAAGATATCCAGAAGGACTTCCTGAGCCAGCTCCCACTCATGAGAGACCGTGCTCTGCCTGCTCAGAGCGTCTGCCGCAGTGTTCTTCTCTCCGGCTAGGTGAATTGCTGATAGAGAGATTCCTTCTCGTATTGCCCAGAACCATAGCTGCATTGCCTCTCTGCACAGTGGTAGTGACCCTACTCCTCCTCTTTTGTTGAGGTAGTACATGGCCACCGTGTTGTCCGTCATTATCAGGACATTCTTTCCCTGTACAGAAGGCAGAAAGGCCTTCAGCGCTGGTCTGATTACCCTCAGCTCCAAAAGGTTGATGTGTAGTTTGGACTCCGATGGAGACCAACGTCCGCGGATTGTCAGATCGTTGGTGTGTGCTCCCCACCCAGTGAGTGAGGCGTCCGTCACTACTGTCATCTCCGGCCATGGTTGCCAAAAAGATTCTCCCTTGAGAATGTTGTCGTTGCAAGCCCACCATAGAAGATCCTGAGCAACTGCGCTCGGGACTTGCAGAAGATCCGACATATTCCCTGAGAACTGGGACCACTGAGTTCTGAGTGCCCATTGAAGGGATCTCATTCTCAACCTGGCCTCTGGTACTAGGAAAATGCAGGATGCCATGAGGCCGAGCAACCTGAGAAAATTGAAGGCCGGTAGACATTGGGCATTCTGGAACGTCATTACCATCTGCTGGATGTGGAGAGGCGAGGCTTTTCCCGAGGAAGTATCCAAGACTGCTCCTATAAACTGGAGCTTTTGGGATGGTATCATGAGACTTCTTGAAATTGAGTGAGAAGCCCAATTTGTGAAGGAAGTGGCAAGTGATCGAAAGATGTTCCTGAGCTTGTTTTGGAGAACTTGCTCTGATCAACCAGTCGTCCAGGTAGGGGTTGATGTGAATACCCCCTCTCCTGAGACTCGCTGCCACAACTGCCAACAGTTTGGTGAAAACCCTCGGGGCGGAGGTCAACCCGAATGGCAGAAACTGATAATGAGAGTTGCCAATCGCGAACCTCAGGTACTTTCTGTGCTTTGGATGGATTGGCACATGAAAGTAAGCATCCTGAAGGTCCAATGATACCAACCAATCTTGGAGTTGGAGAGCCTGAAGGGTCTGAGAAAGAGTCACCATCTTGAACTTGTCCTTCCTGAGGAACTTGTTCAAGTTTCTTAAGTCCAAGATGGGTCTCAGTCCTCTGTCCTTTTTTGGGATGAGAAAATAAGGCGAGTACCAACCACTGTTCCTCTCCGCTACAGGTCCCTGTTCTATGGCACCTTTCTCTAGCAGGGTTAAAATTTCCTGCAACAGGAGCGGGTCTGGAGTTTTTACGGAGTTGGCTCCCGCTGGATGATTCTGAGGCCTTTTTTGGAAGGGGAGACAATAACCTTGAGCTACTGTTTCCAGTGCCCAAGCATCTGAGGTAATGCCTAGCCATTCCTTCATATGCTGAGAGATCCTGCCTCCCACTGGTGTTTTGTACAACAAGGTCTCAGAGGGATTTGGACGCGGCTGCGGGAGTGGCTGAGGGTACAGATGCCGCTCCTGAGGCTGATTTTGCACCTCTTACTCGTGCTCCACGAGGGAAGTTTCTTTTGCCCCTTTCAGAAGCCTGTCCTCTTCCTCTACCAAATGAGGAGTAGTAACGAAAAGAACGACCCCTCCAGGAAGATGAGCCGGAATAGGGTTTTAGAGGCTGGCCCATGGAGGCACTAAGCGATTTAGCTGCCGCTTTCGAGGTCTGAAGTTTTTCTAGGCTTTCATCAGCCGTACTGCCAAACAGCCTTGTGCCATCAAAGGGCATGTTGAGGAGTCTGGCTTGCACGTCTGGTGCAAACCCAGACTTCCTCAACCACGCAAATCTGCGTAGCACAATGCTTGCAGCCATGGATCTGCTGATACTATCAGCAATATCCAGTCCAGACTGGAGACATTCCCACATTGCCTCCTTCCAGTCTTTGACTATATTCAGGAAGCCTTCCCTTTCCTCGCCTTCCAGAATATGCTCAGCCGCCGCCGAATACAGTCCCGCAGGGTAAGGGTAAACCTGGCCTGGGTACAGGTGACATTTGTCGATTTAAGGGCCATACTGCCTGAAGTGAAAACTTTACGTGCCCAGGCATCAACTTTTTTATCCTTTCTATCTGGAGGGATAGTGGGATATGCAGTTTGCTTTGATGTGGATGCTGCCTGAATAACTAGACTTTCTGGAGTCGGATGCCTGTTTAAGTATTGAGGATCTGTATCAGCTGGTCTGTATTTCTTGGGGAAATTACTATCTGCAGGAGCAATGCTGTCAGGCTTTTCCCAATTTTTCTCCACCCTCCTCTGAAGAGCCCTGTGAAAGGGGAGAACTGGATCTTTTTGAGGACCTCTGACAATTATATCCGTCATGTCATCTTGTTCAAAAACGGGTGAAGTGTTACCCCAACCCATATACTCAATTACTCTGGTCATAAGACTCCTGTACCCTGAGTCTGCAGGATCAGGTCTGGCAAACTAATTCTGGGGAGGTTTCAATTCCACTGGCAGAATGTCACTCAGGTCTCTCATTTTGGACTTTTGATCAATGAGTTCCTAAGGAACTTGTTTCGTGCCATATCAAACTCCAAAGGGAGTAACTTCCTCTTCCTCCGAGCCAGATTCCTCATAAATTGAGGACATGGACTTAAAGTCTGACCTGGGCAACGGAGTAAATCTTCTTTCTTCCTCTACTATACGCGTCAAAGGAATAGAAAAATCCTTCGAAGTTGTCGAAGGAATCTACGATGACTTCGAAGATGACTTCGATACAGGCGTCGAGGTTATTTTTGGTTTCGATGGCGAAACGGTCGACACCGATGAAGTCGTCGAAACCTTCATCGACGTATGTTTTTTATATGGCACCGGAGAGGTGCTCGACTCTCGAAGAGTCCTCGACGACTTGTCGTCGACTCGAGTTTTTTTCGAGTATCCTTGACACTACCGTTTTTTACCAAGTTAGTCTTAGACTTCCCTTTGTCGTCCAATGGAGCGACCTTAGGGGTATGGCTCTTCCGAGGTTCATTCGAGGGGGTCGGGGCCACATTCGCGAATACCTCCATCTTTTTACGAAATTCTTCTCATTTTCTGGGAGAATCCGATTTTGTCGGACATCGAATTTCTTCAGTCGACTCGGAAGATGATGATGAGTGAGATCTAGGTCTCCTCTTCATTTTTTTGGACGAGGAAGAAGAGTATCTCGATCTACTCCTAGATCGAGATCTCTTTGAATGCCTATGGCGATCCGATTCCTTCAAATCAGTCGCTTTATGTTTTTTGGACGAAGCCTTCTTAGAGGCTTCCCTCCCCACCAACAGTTTACCTCTCTCACAAAGCGCTTTCTCGGATTGGCAGGAACCACAGTCGTCAGACCGGTGACTGGAACCGAGACACCAGAGACAAACCTGGTGGGGATCCGTGATCGACATTTTGAATCCACAATCTAAACACTTCTTGAACCCAGTCTTGGGTGTCGAAGGAGTCGAAGAAGACGACATTTTCTTCACAGAAGATCTGAAGCGCGCCGTTCTCGATAGCGAAGCGATCGGAAAAACAGAACTGAAGCAACGGCGCGGCTCGAGCCATTTATACCATCGGTGACGTTGACAGAATACAGAGTCCGTCGAGGGACAATCGACACCACGACCTCGAGCACAGCGCCCTCTGCCGAGAATTTTTTTTTCCGAAGCAGCGAAGCTGGAGATAACGATTTATCATAAGATGAGAAATACGTGGGAGGACACAATCCATTCGAAAGGGCGCATTCTTAAATGTACTTATCGACTTTATTGTTTAATTAATTTTTCTGAGAAAATCCTGTAATGTTGAATTGGAACGTAATGAAAACATCTTTGTTAGAGGAAAGGACTTGAGGCCCGTAGTTAGCAAAACAAGTATGCTGACAAAATAACTCCAAGCCTGAGAGGTGTACTTTTTGTCCAACTGGATTGGGTTTTATTTTGGTAGGCTTTTTAAAGAAATACATTACATTGCAGATCCACTTATCCAATACCATGTTCCATGTCAACTCTGTCATGCTTTTATAACTACAATATCATAAAATAAATAATCTAAAGAAAAAAACAGTTTCAAATGCTCAACCCTATTGTATTGTGTGCTTTAGAAGATTTTAGACCCATTTTTTTTTTTAAAAGTCACTGCAACTTAAGATGTTAGACATTTACATCAGTCAAGCTTGCAACCTTTTGCCATTCACTACTTTTTGCCTACTTATTTTTTTTCACTTGGTATGGTGATTTTGTTCTTGTGACGAAGATATATATGTATATATATATATATATGACAATGCATTACTTACCGTAAAAGTATTTCTGATGGTTGTATCTGCTTAGATTCACATGCTGTGCATAGTCCGACATCCAGTGGTCACTGCGGAGTATTGCATTTTGTTTTTCGTAGTCGAAAAGGGACGTCGACAAGGCGTGTCTGAAACACTATCCCTATAGTGACGTGCGTTGTACCCACAATCCCTCACGCGTCAAGGTCCCCCTGTTTGTATTTTTCTGCCCTGAGGGAGCCTTCTAGACGTGAGTGAGTACAGAAAAGAGAGATATAAAAGGAAGTCTATGTTCCTTCCATCCGAGCGGGGAGGAAGGGTGGGCGCATGTGAATCTAAGCAGATACAACCATCAGAAATGCTTTTACGGTGAGTAATGCATTGTCTTCTGATGTTTGTTAATCTGCTTAGAATCACATGCTGTGCATAGACTAGCGAGCAGTACCCGGAGTTGGCGGTGGGTTATGAGAAGGAACAGTAGAGAAAAGATGTCTTAATACTGCCTGTCCCACCTGGGAGTCAGATCTAGAGTGTGCATCAAGACAGTAGTGTTTTGTAAAGGTGTGCACAGAACTCCAGGTAGCCGCTTTGCAGATGGACTCAAGGGGAACATTTGCAATGAATGCTATGGACGCCCCCGTGCCTCGAGTAGAATGTGCTCTTGGCCTAAAGGGCAGTTCTCTCTTAGCAAGAGTATAGCAGAGAGTGATGCATTGAACAATCCATCTAGAAATAGTGGACTTAGAAACTGCATCCCCTTCTCTTCCTGCTGCCACCGAGACGAAGAACTGATTAGTCTTCCTCAGTGGTCTGGTTCTTTCCATGTAGAACATGACCGCTCTGCGCACATCTAGTGTGTGCAGAGTCCTTTCTCCCAAGTTGAAAGGATTTTGAAAGAACACTGGTAGTTCTATAGACTGGTTAACGTGGAATTTTGAGATGAATTTTGGAGCAAACCTTGGGTGAGTGCGTAGAACCACCTTATCTCTGTGAACTGTAACGAAGGGGTCTAGAACAGAAAGAGCCTGAAGTTCACTTACTCTCCTGATGGAGGTGATAGCTATTAAAAAAGCAGTCTTAATAGTGAGGTGTTTAAGAGATGCTTTGTGCATGGGTTCGAATGGTGAGCCCATGAGTCTGGTAAGTACCAATTTAAGGTCCCATCCGGGAGCTGGGTCAGCTATCGGGGGGTGTATTCTCTTTACTCCCTCCATGAAGGCCTTTATAACAGGGATCTTCCACCACAACACCTTGAGTTGGGAAGTGGTGTATGCAGAAAGTGCCGCTAGGTGGACTTAAATGGAATTGAACACTAGACCTGAATCCAATAGGTGGGTCAGGTATAGAACAATATGTGTGGGAGAGCAGTCAATCGGGTTGATGCTCTTACCCCTGCACCAGATGACAAACCTCTTCCATTTGCTAGAATAGCAGTGGCGAGTGTTAGGTTTTCTGGCTTCTTTGAGGATGTCCATGCATCTCTGTGGGAGCTGTAGATGTCCGAATTCTATGATCTCAGGAGCCAAGCTGCTAAGTTCATGTTCTGGGGGCATGGATGCAGGGTCCTGCCATTGTCTTGTGACAGCATGTTGTATGGGCAGGGGAGTTTCACTGGGGGAGATAGAGACATCTCCATCAAGTGAGCGAACCATGGCTGTCGGGCCCACATTGGGGCCACCAGTATCATGGTTACTTGTTCCTGGTGCATCTTGTGCACCACCTTGTTGAGAAGGGGAGTCGGGGGAAAAGCGTAAATAAATTTCCCTGACCATTGTATCGACAGACCGTTCCCCTTGGATTGGTTCTGGGGGTACCTGGAGGCGTAACTTAGGCATTGTGAGTTCTCCAGGGTTGCGAACAGGTCTATTTCTGGGAATCCCCATTGTGTGAAGACCCAGAAGACGATGTCTTCGTGCAGTCGCCATTCGTACTCTTCGGGCAGGGGGAAATCTCTGCTGAGTTTGTCTGCCAGCAGATTGAGTTCCCCTGGTACATGTTGTGACAGTAGGAACATGTCTTGTTTGAGAGCCCACTTCCATATATTTTGGGCCAGTTTGGACAGTCCCGGAGAGTGGGTTCCCCCCTGCTTGTTGATGTAATACATGGCTGTGGTGCTGTCTGTAAGGACCATCACTGTCCTGCCTTGTAGGTGTTCCTGGAAGGCTTTTAGCGCCTTGAACACCGCTAGTAGCTCCAGAAGATTGATGTGTTTGGATGCTACGTTCGGAGTCCACACTCCGTGAGCAGTCTGATGGGATAGGTGAGCCCCCCATCCTGTGAGGGATGCGTCTGTGGTTAGAGTGGCTTCCGCCACGGGTGTGGCAAAGGGTTTCCCTTTTCCCAGGTTTTCCTTTGTCCACCACCGTAGCGAGAGAACCAAGGCCTGCGGGACCACCACAAGATCGTCCCATAGTCCGCTGGCCTGACACCACTGGCTGTTGAGCCACTCTTGCATTGGGCGCATGCGCAGGCGCGCGTGAGGTACCAAATAAATACACGACGCCATCATGCCTAGCAAGCGCATTGCTTTGCGTACCGTCACCTCTCGACCGGTCACATATTGAGGGATCTGAAACAGCATGTTTTGGACCCTCTCTTTGGAGGGGAAGACGAGGCCGTCCTTTGTTTGAATTAGAGCCCCTAGGAATTGTTTGATTTGGCTGGGGTCTAGGCTGGACTTCTTTTCGTTGATGGAGAAGCCCAACTGGAACAAAAGGTCTACAGTCTTTTGGGTATTGGAGAAGCATGTTTCGTAAGAATCCCCTGTTATGAGCCAGTCGTCGAGGTAAGGGTAAACTGGGATGGACAACCTGCGCAGGTGGGCCGCTGCCACTGCCAGCACCTTCGTGAATACCCTTGGTGCTGATGCTATGCCGAAGGGTAGCACTCTGAACTGGTAGTGTTTGCCCTCTATCATGAATCTGAGGTATTTTCTGTGCGCTGGCAACATTAAAATATGAAAGTATGCATCTTTCATGTCCAATGTTGTCATGTAATCTCCCTGTGATAGCAGTGGGATCACTTCCTGTAAGGTCACCATACGAAACTTTTGGGGTTTGATAAATTGTTCGCTGGGCGCAGATCTAATACAGGGCGCATGGTTAGATCCTTTTTGGGTACAAGGAAGTACACTGAATAAATACCTTCCGTTACCTGAGATAGAGGCACGACCTCTATGGCTTCTTTTTCCAGCAGTTGTTGTACTTCTTGGAGAAGGATGGCACGATGTTCCGGTGTCATGCGTCGTCCCCTCGGGGGTTTGAATGTTGGGGAACTGTTGAATTCGATGCAGTATCCGTGGGCTACGGTGGAAAGTACCCAGCGGTCTGACGTTATACCCTCCCATGCTGGAAGAAAGGATGTTATCCGGCCCCCGACCGGTGTTGCATGGGAGGGGACGCGAATCTTCGCGTCACTTGGTGTTGTTGGGGGCTTGAGAGCCTTTGGGGGTGGACCCCCGACCTCTTCCTTTGCCCCGGCGCTGGCCTCTTTGGCTGTACTGCCCACTATTGGTCTGGAAATTGGTGGCAGGGTACTGTTCTGCTGGTTTTGTTGTTGGCGTTGGCCACGAAAAAAGCGTTTGTTGCCATAGCCGCGTCTGGTAGAGGGCTTAGAGATTAGGTCAAGAGTTTTGATAGTATCGAACTCTTTTTTAGCCATCTCCAGAGCCTCATCCACCGCTTTCCCGAAGAGGTTTGAGTCCAACAGGATTATTTATTAAAGACGCCTGTGTCTCCGGTTTGAACCCTGAGTTGCGCAGCCATACGTGGCGTTTTAGGAGTATTCCCTGAACCAGGGAACGTCCCGCTGTTTCTGCAGCATCCAGAGAGTTCTTTACAATACTCTGGTTGACCTGGGTTCCTTCGCCAATAGTTGTTAGCAGGCGTGTACGTAGTGGTTCCGGCGCTTCTTCGGCGTCTTTTCGCAGTTTGGCCCACTGCGCGTCCGCATAGCTAGCGAGCAAAGAATTATTGTTCGCAATTCTTGCCGAAAAGGCAGCCGAGGATGTAACTCTTTTTGCAAGGGCATATAACCTCTTGCCCTCCTTGTCAGGTGGTGCCTCACTGGTGGAAAGTGGTACCCCTGCCCTCTTTCTTGTATTGGTTACTACCAGGGAATCCGGAATGGAATGTCCCCTGATGTACAGCGGGTTTGAGGGTGAAGGAGTGAAAAGTTTTTTAATTCTAGGATTAACCCCTCTGATTAGTGCGGGTGTGGACAGCGAAGGGATGATTCTTCTGTTCACCGAAGCGAGGAGGGGAATGGTCTGACTGACCGGGGGTTTCTCCTTAATTACTCTTTCCACAAAGTCTAATTCAGGAGAGAGCTACCCAGTGTCCAGTTCGAAATGTGCTGCTGCTCTGCACAACAGGGCATTGAATGTGGGCTGATCGTCAATGGGAGACGTGTTTCTAACAGGTGAATTGTCAGGAGGATTTAGGTTCAGGACATCAGTGTCGGAATATACCAATGGGGATTGCCAGGGGTGAGAAGGTCCTTCTTCTGGATTTTCTCCGAAGCCTTCTCCTACCAAGTTTGGGCTGTCTTCCAGACCTTCCTCCTGGTTCCGTCCCTCTTCATCGTCCACAAAATCATCCTCCTCCTCAAAGTAATGTTCCTCCCCAGTGAGGTCATACACACTATGGAAGTCTGAGGCTGTGTCCTGGTGGGGATTGACTAGTCTCGGAATTTTGGCCCTGGGGTCCTCCTGAGGCCCTTCTCTTGTTCTCTTGGGAGTGGGAGGGTTCTGGGTATTCATAAACCTCTCCATTCTTTCCATGCAGAGATGGAGCCTTTCTATGGTTTCATGGGGTACCCCTGAGCGGTCTAGCGGGGGAAAATTAGTGTCCTGTATCTGAAAACGGCTCGACCTCTCCCACAACGTCGAGGAAAGTGTCCCGTCGCCCTCCGAAAAGCCTTCAGGTGTGTTGGGGGTCCCCTCGACTGAAGGGGGTAGTCCCTGCCTTTCTTCGGGCTTTTTCGGCGTGTCTTTCGACCTCTGCGTAGCGCTCGACGTGTCTTTCGGCGTACGCTTGTGGGCGTCGGCTACCACGATCCTCGCCAAGCTCTCAGCGACTCGTTTGTCAGCGGAGGGCTGTGGTTTCGACGTTACGGGTGTCGATCGCTCTACGGCAGCATGCGCTTTCTGCTGATGCGCGCCGGCCGATGATTTGGGGGCGGCGCCCTTATTTGCCGAAAACCCAGTCGCTGGTCGCGAGGAGGCCGCCGGTGGAACCTGCGTCTCCTTGGGCGCTGATGCTCTCTTCGCCTTCGACGAAGAAGAGCCATGGGTTGTGTGCTTATGTGTGGTCTTGTGTGCGTCAATGTCGCCGGGGTGTTCATCCCTATAAGCAGGACGTGAGCCGAGCCCGTCGGGGCCGGGGACAGACGAAGCGCGTGAGCGCTCTTTAGGGGGGTTTTCGACTTCCGTAGCGGAGGTCGTGTTATCACGTTCCTCGTCACTGTCGGTGGTAGCAACGGTGGGTGAAGCATCGGCCTTCGACATAGCGTAGGCCGCCCACCTCTTGACCCTACGGTCTTTTAGAGTCTTTGGCTTAAGAAGCCGACAAGCCGTGCAACCTTCCTCTTTGTGATCGAGGGGCAAGCAGCGGTTACACCGTGAATGCTTGTCCTTCCAAGTAAACTTGCCCTTGCAAAGCGGGCAAAACCTAAAGGGTGTCCTCTCCATAGCCGAGGTAATAAATCGTGATAACCACCCCAAGGGAAAGGAAGGGGAAAAGGAAAGGCATTCTCAGAAAAGAACCAGAGATGTCCCACGACCCCCACTCTCCCTACTGTATATGGCCTGCGAGGCCAGGCCACGTGTTCGGCAATGCCGAAGGATCTCCTCCGCTCGTCCCCTCCGTCGAAGATCTTGCTCGGCGGAGACAGCTTCACAACAGCGTCGAGGGAGGGATTGATATGTTCTATATTAAATAGGAAAAACGACCAAAGGTCGAGGAGATGAAATCTGCAATGTCTCTCGAGGAGCTCCGCGTAAAGGCGACCAGTAGCTGGGCGGAAAAAAACAATCTGAGGGACCTCGACGCGTGAGGGATTGTGGGTACAACGCACGTCACTATAGGGATAGTGTTTCAGACACGCCTTGTCGACGTCCCTTTTCGACTACGAAAAACAAAATGCAATACTCTGCAGTGACCACTGGATGTCGGACTATGCACAGCATGTGATTCTAAGCAGATTAACAAACATCAGAAATATATATATTCACATTTGTTTAGCGCACAGGCAGCCCGGAGGGCATCGTGGCGCTTGTTACAGAAGTAGCAAATGACTTATTGTACATACAGTGAAGTCATTACTTAGTTACAAGAGGTGAAATGCAGTTGCAGAAGAGGAGGAAAAGAGAGTAGACAACTAGAGGGATGACAGTGTTAAACAATGTGGTTTTTAGTTTTTTGCGGAAGGCCGAGAGAAGTTTCTGCTATATATAGATATATATGTTAATGAGGATGAAGGTGTTGGCCTTTTATTTGTTTTTACTCTGACCTTTAGAGAGGAAAGGACCAGAAAAGGGCTGCACCTCATTCTTGAACTCCTCTGGCCTAGAGGGCCATAAACCATGATGTGAAGGGCCGCATGTTGTGCACCCTTGTTCTAGGGGGTCTTCGATGTTGCTGGTGTTCACCAGATTCCAGGCCAAGACTGGCTGTTGCCTAAGCAGGGCTGCATAACCCCATTGGCCCTGTTGAAGAATTAGTTTGGGTGAGGCTGATCAGTGGAAGTACAACTGTACATCGTCTGGAGGGTCCATGGGGTATTCTGATGGATCACCAGCTAGGGGTGTTCCAGGGATCGAAATAAGGATTTGACTAGCAGGAGCTGAGAACAGCAACTTGGTGTTCGGCATCACCCAGAATGCAGGATCTACCTCTTGGTAACCAAGAGCTGCAATACAGTGTTTTGCAAAAGTAACTCAGATAAAAGACAAATACTATAACTAATTATGAATAGTTATGCTTTAAATGTCTTCTATATGTGTCCAAATGCTCATTTATACACATTGCCAAAGACACATTTAATGATGCATAGGTAGTCCAATGTAGCTCCTGGTAGCGGTTAACATCAGGTCAACCAGGCTCCCTTATGCTATGACCAGGAACTAAATAGCTCCCAGCAATTTCAAACCCTGGGTGTTCCACCTTCCTCCACTTCTCTTTCAAGTCAGCTGGATAGATGAAAACCACCCCCCAGGGCTTCCACTAGGGTGACACTAGGCCCTGGAGCAGGAAGGCGTGCTTGAGGAATCAGTCCTTGCTAAATTGCGAGACATCTGCAATGTATGTCATTGTACAGACAAAAGCTGAATTCCCCCAAACCAATTTAAGAGGCATAGAAGGTGTCTCTGCAGGGATAAATGTATCCTCTTCATGTGAGAAAATGATCTGCTCTTCTTGTTCATCCTTGGAGGACGAAAATTCTAGGCGCTCCTTTTCAGTGCAAAGTATGACGTTTGGCTTGTACCCTCAGGCTGTTTTTTTCAGAATCAAAGTGACTGAGTTTGTATGTGTTTTGCCCAGGGTACACAGGCTTTAAAGCGTGCAGCAATCTTTCTCTTTTGAGTACCACAGGAAAGAGCGTTTTAAGGAAGGCTGAGTTTCTATGGAGGAATTTAAGCCAGGCGCCCTGTATTGCTTTTAAGAGCCTTTAGACATTTTGAACCAGGTTTGGATTAGATTCACCCATCAGCGTCCGATTGTTTGAGGTTTCAGCACTTTGTGTGTGGGTCGTCACTTTGGTCTTCTACTAACACTTGTGCTTGGCATGTATAAAAGTCACATGATCACTAGAGTAAGTATCACCCAGCGATAAGCAGGCCCTTGGAAGATAGGGACGACAGTGATAGCGTCTCTATAGAAACCCCTTCTTTCCAGGCTCCTACGGGTCAGCTCAGTCCATTTGTTTTCAGTTCCTCAACCGCGTAAACTTCTCAGAGGCAGAGGTCAGTGTTCAGTCGCTGCCTCCAAAGCGTTGTCTGTCCAGCATTTTATTTGATGCTGCTTGAGCGTCTTTAGTTTACAATTTTTACACATTGAACACTTGTCATCTGTGTGGCCCCCTGAAAGGCAAGGATTACAAACCCTACGTAGGTACTTCTAAGAAACTAAGTTGCAGGCTGGGTACAATTAAAATGGAGTTTTCTCTATTTGAAAACACGGAACAAAAGCAGCTTTTAAATGTAGGAGCGTGGGGTGTGGCTGCATTTTCAGTATTAGGAAAGATTTCGGCTCCCATCCTTCTCTCCCTACTGTTATGCCAGACAGCTTTTGTGACTGGAATTCGCTGTCCAGCATGGTATTGCATGGCTGATGAAGTCTGTAGACAATTGGTGTAGACTGTAAGTATCAAATGATGTGCAAAGTCAAGGAACTGAAGCATGCAGGATCTTGGGTAAATTTAAACATAGGGTTGCGCTAGCGTGACGGTAACACCCCAGTCGACACCCATTTACTTTGGAAGTAAACAACTTGTACTACTCGGGAGCAAACACTTGATGCAGCCTATGTCAAGCATGCACATTTAAATAGATTGACATGCCTCCGATACATAGCAATAAAACTTACATTCTGGTTTGAGAGTCATATGCCTCGGTTTTAAATTGTAGGTCTGAATGACATGTTTTTTTTCTTACTATACTTCAGTACGTAGCGTAACAAATCCTGGATCTTACAAATGCTGCAATTGTACTTCACACACTGCATCTTGATGATCATCCAAATAGCTAACAGAGGGATGGATGGGAAGTTCGAGTGATGCCCAATTCAGTTGCTTTTTCTTTACATCATAACCGATTTCAAATGGTGCTAGACAACATTTGAGACTCTGAACACCAAAAGAGATCGGTAAGCATGTGCAAGGGAAAGTGGTTGATCCTTTAAGGTCATACGTTATTCTCAGCCACATGGATCATGTGCTTCACATCACAAGGTAGACGGCTCCTTCAGATACACGTTACTTGCTTTCTTTTAAGGAGAAATACAAACATTATACTGACATTAAATAGCTTAAGTATATCGTACAAAATAACCAGTTCAGTGTATATGCCCGCTTTTGATTTGTGAAATTTCAAATTGTATTTGAATATCTATTTATGAAATTATTACTGATTTCTAGACAGGAATCAATATACAGACAAAAGCAGGGCATGGGGAGCAGAAAGGAACTTCCAGTGAATTGGAGAAATTCAAAGAAAGGATAAATATTCAGTGCAACCTGCATATTTCTATATCCATTTGCTTTCCTTTGTTTCTAAAGATAAGCTTTGTATGGTCGTAATCATTAATAAGGCACCACCCCATGCTCAGTACAAAAGAAAAGTGATTTAACGCAGCGCTAAAGTAGTGTTCTCGGGTGCAGTGAGTGGTGGTTATTGCAGGAGGGACAAAACCGGGTCTCGTTGCACCCACTGTTTTGTGGGAACACCTTTTTTCAAATGGCTCCCTTTTAAACTACTGTAGTTTAAACATTCATAACAGGTTTTCAATTTAAAATGTGCTAAGGCAAGTTCCTGTTATGTACTGCCTTGTCTTAACTAGCAAAGAACAAGTTACTTCTTACCTTGTAACGTTCTTTCGATGGGATGTTCCTCCGACGTATTCCTTATCTATGATATTTGTATCTCCAGCTTGCTGGCCTCGGAAATTTTTTTTCCCAGTAGAGGGCGCTGTGCGTCGACTTCCGTCGAGTAGGTGCTCCTCGACGGCCACCGTATCGACGCCGAAGTCATCATGCCTATAAATGGCCACGTGCAGCGTCCGTTGCTCAGTTCCGTTTTGTAGAGTAAAGTAGTTATTGTATGAATGGTTACTACCCTTGAAGGAGCGTAAGCTGCAACCACAAGGGAAATGTTACTGCGGGGATGGATGGGAGGGGCGATAAGGAATACGTCGGAGGAACATCGCATCGAAAGAACGTTACAAGGTAAGAAGTAACTTGTTCTTCGAAGGGATTGTGTCCTCCGACGTATTCCTTATCTATGATAGACTCCCATAGCAGTGGTATGTGATTGGAGGCGGGAGTAAGAGATGCCATATTACCCTTTAAGAATGAACAGAGTGTAACACAGCTTTGCCAAATCTAGTCTCTTGACTAGAGGAGGAATCCAGGCTATAAAATTTGGTAAAGGTATGTGCGGACGACCATGTGGCAGCCGCACATATGTCTCTAATTGGTACCCCTCTTTGAAGAGCTGAGGATGCTGCGATACCCCTGGTCGAATGAGCCCTTAGATTTTGAGGGGGCTCTTTCCCTGCCAGTTTGTAGCATTCCAGAATGGCTAAAATAATCCATCTGGAGATGGTTTGTTTGGTTATTGGTAATCCTAACTTATGTCCTGCGTAACCTACAAAGAGTTGGTCTGCTTGTCTAATTTTAGCAAGTCTACTGATATAAAAACTCAAGGCTCGCTTAGGGTCCAGCCTGTGTAGTCTCTCTTCCTCTTTCCCTGGATGGGGAGGAGGATAGAATGAAGGTAATCTTCTGAGTAATGTGAAATTCCGAAACTACCTTTGGGAGGAAGTTAGGCTTCACCTGTAGCACTACTTTGTCCTTGTGAAAAGTTGTATGAGAAGGTTTACAAGACAGGGCTTGTATCTCGCTAACCCTTCTAGCAGATGTTAATGCTACCAATAAAACAGTTTTGAAGGTGAGAAACTTCAATGAACAAGAGTGGAGTGGTTCAAAAGGATCACCCTTTAGGAAGTTTAAAACTAGATTTAAGTCCCATAAGGGAACTTGGAATGGTCTTGGAGGGTAAACATTAGTTAGACCTTTCAGGTATTGTATTATCAATGGAATTTTGAAATACGATGGCTCCTCTGCAGTGCGCTTAAAGATAGATAGCGCTGCGAGATAGCCCTTAATAGTGCCAATTTGAAGGCCCGAATTTGCCAAATAAAGTAAGAAGGATAACACTGCAGGTGTACCACATGAAAAGGGTTTGATATTCTTTTCTCTGCACCAGCTGCAAAATTTATTCCAACGGCAGCGGTATAGAGTCTTAGTTGCTGGTCTTCTGGCCGAAAGCAACACCTCCATGACGTCATCTGGAAGGTCCCAATCCTTGTACCTCGACCTTTCAGATACCAAGCGTGAAGGTTGAGGGTCTTGATGGCTGGATGGAGAACCTGACCTCCCTTCTGCGAGAGAAGATCCTCTCTGTACGGTAGACGAATTGGAGGACAGATGGACATGTCCAGAAGGTCCGGGTACCACGTTCTCCTGGCCCAATCCGGGGCAATTAGGATCATGGTCTTCCGAAACCTTCTCAACCTCCTGATCATTTGAGGAATGACAGGGACCGGAGGAAACGCGTACAGAAGTGGGAACTCCCAGTCCACTACGAACGCGTCTCCTAGAGCTCCACTCGGGGGAAATTCCCTTGAGCAAAATCTGTTGCACTTCCTGTTGATACTGGTGGTGAACAGATCCACTTGAGGGGTTCCCCAAAGGGCGAAGATCTCTTGAAGGACTTCCTGAGCTATCTCCCATTCGTGGGAGACTGTGTTCTGCCTGCTCAGAGTGTCCGCTGTCAAGTTCTTCTCTCCGGCTAGGTGAATTGACGATAGAGAGATTCCTTCCTGAATTGCTCAAAACCAGAGCTGTATCGCCTCTCTGCACAGTGGCAGTGACCCTACGCTTCCTCTTTTGTTGAGGTAGTGCATGGCCACTGTATTGTCCGTCATTATCAGGACGTTTCTCCCCCGTACAGACGGCAGAAAAGCCTTCAGTGCCAGTCTGATGGCTCTCAGCTCCAACAGGTTGATGTGTAGTCTGGACTCCGATGGAGACCAACGACCGCTGATGGTCAAGTCGTTGGCATGGGCTCCCCACCCCGTGAGTGAGGCGTCTGTGACTACCGTTATCTCCGGCCATGGTTGCCAAAACAGTTCTCCTTTCAAGATGTTCTCTGGAGAGGCCCACCATTGAAGGTCGTGGGCTACCTTGTCCGGAATCCAGAGGAGATCTGTCATCCTCCCTGAGAATTGTGACCACTGAGTCCTCAGTGCCCACTGAAGGGATCTCATTCTCAGGCGAGCCTCTGGCACAAGGAATATGCAGGATGCCATGAGGCCTAGCAACCTCAAAAAGTCATAGGCTGGGAGACGTTGGGCATTTTGAAACCTGGTGACCATCTGCAGAATATCTTGAGCCCTCACCTCCGGTGGCGAGGCTTTTCCCCAGGGACGTGTCCAGGACTGCTCCAATGAACTGGAGTCTCTGTGATGGTATCATCTGTGACTTCTTTAAATTGAGGGAGAAGCCCAGTGTCAAGTTCTAAGTCTACCTCCCCCTTCTCCTCACCTGACTCTCCTGAGGTGGATTCTTGACGGCCAGGTTCAGTCTTCTGGAGTCTCCTTTCTTTTATCCTTGCACCTTTGGGTGCTCGAATCTTCTTTTCGTGCAGGTAAGGTCTAGCCCCTCCGGAGGCCACCTTGACAGAGGCAAAGACCTGTCCTAGGGGAACCCCAGGGGGCCAGCCTCCAATCTAGGGAAAAAGCACGAGGCAGAAAAAACCCTAGTTCATAGATGATCTGGATGATGATTCGAAGAGATGGCACAGCTGCTCTTGTTGTGGATCCAGATAGGTGAAATTACAATCCAATGGTAAAATGGATAAACCTCGCGGAGGCGAGCAAAACACAGCATAGGACTGGGGTACAGAATCAAGTAAGAAAGGAGCTGCCGAGATGGTAGTGGACGAAAGGCAGTCGAAAAGGAATAGAGAACACGGTGCGAAGGAGAGGCACTGTGTCCAAAAGGTTGGAAGTAGAACCAACACTGCTGGCGGAATGGATAGGTAAGAGAGGAAAGGAAACGAGCGTAGTTCAGGCTCGCTACGGGAGGGCTGTAGAAGGAGTTGAATCACGGAAGGACGATACAAATAAACAGCACTCGGAGCGTTGAAAGAAACAGCAACAGATACAACGCGCCGAGCAGGGGGGCGGAGCCTGCTTTTAAAGGCATTGCGCCATGTTGGATGAGGACTAGAAAGATCCTCGGTATCGGAACTCCCAAGGCAAAGCGCCATGTTGGATGAGGACTAGAAAGATCCTCGGTTTCGGAACTTCCATCGACTCCAGCATTTCCACTCCTGGTTCCTGACAGTATACCTCCTTCCTCTCGGGGAGCCCCCCGGCTTGCCCGGGTGGAGATAATGGAACTTCCTGAGAAGTCTGGGTGCGTGGATGTGGCTAACTGGTTCCCAGGTCCTTTCTTCCACTGGATAGCCCTTCCAGTGTACCAGGTATTGGAGTCTGCCCTTGCGGTATCTGGAATCCACCAGGTAAGCCACTTCGTATTCTTCCGGGATACTTCGTACCTGGGCGCGACCCTTGTGGATGGGTCTAAGGAACGGATCTTCCTTATACTCCTTAAGTAAGGATATGTGAAAAACCGGATGAACTCTCTTGAGGTAGTCCGGAAGTCTGAGCCTGTAGGCTACCGGATTGATTTGTTGAAGGATAGAAAATGGCCCAAGATATCTAGGGGAAAACTTCCCAGCATGAACCCATCTAGGTAGGAATTTGGTTGACAACCAAACCAGTTGACCCACACCCCAGTTGGGATTAGATCCCCGGTTCTTATCTGCCCATCTCTTTTGAGTCTGTAGACTGGCCTGGTGTGCCTTCTTGGCAAGACCATGAATTTCCTGTATTTCCTGTAAGATACCATCCAAGGCAGGGATCCTTGTGGCTGGAGAACTAAGACCCGGTAGATGTTGAGGATGATACCCATACGTGCACAAAAAAGGGCTCATTTGGATAGAGGTATGCAGAGTGTTATTGTATGCAAACTCTGCTTGCGAGAGGAAATGGTACCACCTCTCCTGCTGTGGACTGCAGAAACACCGCAAGTATTGTTCTAGGCTGGCATTCAGCCTTTCTGTCTGCCCGTTACTCTGAGGGTGGTACCCCGAGGAAAGAGCGCGGTGGATTCCTAAAGTCTGACAAAGAGAAGTCCAAAATTTGGACGTAAACTGAGATCCCCTGTCCGATACAATAGTCCGGGGTAATCCATGCAGTCGGACAATGTCTCGAAGAAAGACCTCAGCGGTCTCAGAAGCGGATGGTATCTGCCTGAATGCAGAAAAGTGGGCCAGCTTGCTGAAGGAATCTATTGTGACCATTATTACTGTCATGTTGTTAGAAGGAGGGAGTTCGACAATGAAGTCTGTAGACACGTGTTCCCATGGTCGTGATGGTAAGGAATGCTGCTGCAAGAGACCGAGTGGTTTGCCAGTGCGGTATTTATTAGAAGCACATATAGAGCATGAAGTGACATACTGGTGCACATCCTTTCTTACCCTTGGCCACCAGAAACCTCGTTGCAGCAATTCATAGGTCTTTCGGATTCCGGGATGTCCTGTCAAAGGAGAATCATGACACCAGGAAAGAATGAGTTTCTGCAGTTCTTTAGTGGGAATGAAAAGTGCGTCTTCATGGTAGTACAACCCATCACTACGTAAGCGGACCGAAGAAGGGAGTTCTGTGCAAGCCTGATATTGAGGTATCAGGTCTTGGAGGAAGGAGACAGTAGTTGCTAAAACCTTAAGATCGGGGAAAATACGGTCATGCCCTTCGTAATTCCCTGAGCTGTCCCCTATGCTTCGTGACAATGCATCCGCCTTCTTGTTTTCAGAGCCGGGTATGTAGGTTATCACAAAATCAAATTGCAAAAAAAAATAAGCCCACCGGGCATGTCGGGCATTGGTACACTCCATTTGTTGGAGTACCCGAAGGTTACGATGGTCCGTTCTGATGACAAAACAATGGGCAGCGCCCTGTAGGAGATGACGCCATTCTTGACAGGCTAATTTGATGGCCAATAGCTCTCTTTCCAGAACAGAGTAATTGCGTTCGCTGCTGGTGAGGGTCTTAGAATAGTATGCCACTGGATGTTCACACTCATCCGCGGCCTTCTGCAATAGGATAGCACCTATCGCTCCTATCGACGCATCAGTCTCTAAGATGAAAGGTTTGGTTTGGTCTGGTTGTACCAGAACAGGAGCAGAAGAAAAACACTCCTTAAGGGTTAGCATAGCCTTCTGTTGTTCCTCTCCGAAGACAAACTTGACACCCTTCTTTAGCAGGGAGGTCAGAGGAAGCACTAGGTTGGAGAAGTTGGGAATGAACCTTCTGTAAAAATTTGCTAACCCTAAGAAGCTTTGTAGCTCCTTGACGGTATTGGGTTCTCTCCATTCCCTGATGGCTTTAACCTTACCTGGATCCATCTCTATGCCTCTTTCTGACAAAAGGAATCCTAGGTAGGATACAGAGGTGGTTTCGAATTGGCACTTCTCCGGTTTAGCTAATAGCTTGTGTTCTCGAAGACGTTGTAGTACTCTCTTAACCAGTACCCTATGCTCGGTTAATGTCCGGGAGAATACCAGGATGTCGTCCAAGTACACTACAACAGATACGAACAACATATCCGTGAATACCTTGTCCATGTATCTTTGAAAAATGGCTGGGGCATTGACAAGTCCGAATGGCATCACCCGATACTCGAAGAGTCCAAATGGGGTGCGGAACGCCGTCTTCCATTCGTCCCCTCTTCTTATCCTTAGGAGGTGGTAAGCGCCCCTTAGATCCAGTTTGGTGAAGTAAATAGCCCCCTGTACTGCCTCCAGAATATCTCTGATCAAAGGCATGGGATACCTGTCCCGAATTGTCACCTTATTCAAACCTCTATAGTCAATACAGGGACGTAATTCTGCACTATCCTTTTTTGGAATAAAGAATAAGGAGGCACCACAAGCGGATCTAGACTCCTGAATAAGCCCGTTCTGAAGATTGGAGTCTAGGTAATACCGTAGAGCCTTTCTTTCAGGGAGAGACAAGGGATACATCCGTCCAAACGGAACTGTGGCATCCGGAAGTAGGTCGATACCACAGTCCTCTGCCCTGTGAGGAGGTAACTCACGTGGTTGGATGTCTAAAAACACCTCCGAATACTCTTGGTAATGTGTTGGAACCAAAGCGATGATAGCCGGACTTAGAGCAGGACCTGCCCTTCCGCCCTGGTGAGTTAAGCTGATTGACTGGTTCATACAAGTGGACCTACAAAAGTGCGAATTAAAGCTCACTCTATTGGTCTTCCAGTTGATCTGAGGATTGTGTCGTCTTAACCAAGGGATACCAATGACCACTGGAAAGTGCGCAGCTCGGATCTGATCGAACACCAAATATTCGGAATGGTGGCTCAATTCCATCCTCAAAGGTATAGTCTCTTTAGTAATAGGTCCGGAAGATAAAGGCCTCCCATCCACACCTTCTACAGGTATGGGAGTTGTCTTTGGTCTTGAGGAAACCTGATGTTCCTTAGCCCAATTGGAGTCCATAAAGTTTCCGGCTGCTCCACAATCTAACATGGCAAGAACTTCAGTGGGACTCGAGTCAGATAGCCACAACTTGACACGGAACACCATCAGACTGTTTTCCTCGGGGTTATTCATGGGTCTTGAGCAGTTGCAAGGGTACTTAGCAATTCCCCCGAGACTTCCCTTGCGACAGCTCGAGGGTTGTAGTTTTCCTTCCGCCTAGGAGGAACTTCCGGACAGTTTCTTAGTAAATGTTTAGAGGAACCGCAGTACATACACAATCCGGCTTCTCTTCTTCGTTTGCGTTCCTCAGGGGTGAGAGGTCCTCGGGTGGCTCCTATTTGCATAGGTTCTTCAGGAGTGAGGTTTGACCTGGATGTGGGAGAAGGAGCTGGTAGACCGATAGTCTGAGGGGTGCCTCTGATTCGTCTTCTTTCTTGTCTCCGTTCTGATAGACGGAATTCGATCTGTAGAGATAGAGTCATCAGTCCTTGGCAGGACAAGGGTCGAGCTACACGAGCTAACTCATCCTTGATTTCATCGTGTAGCCCTCTTCGGAATATTGTTTGTTGAGCAGAGTCCGGCCAATCCGCCTTAGCCGCCAATCTCTGGAAGCGGGATATGTAGGTCTGGACGTCTGTGTTCCCTTGTGTGACATCTAATATAGCTTCCAGGGAAGAGTAGACTACTTCTGGTCTGTCGAACCTTTCCCTAAAGGTTTCCACAAAACGGTCATAGTCATTCAGGGAAGGATCATTTCTGGCTACCAGGGGAGTGGCCCAAGCCAGTGCGTTGCCAATGAGGTTGGCAATAATAAATCCGACTCTGGACTTGGCGGATTCATAGGTATGGGTGCGAAAGGCAAAATAAACATTGCAGGCGTCGAGGAAGTCCTTTAATCCCCCTGGGTGACCATCATACTTGCCAAAAGAAAGGGGCATAGCGGGTAGATCCCCGCGGTCGTCACGGTGTAAGACCACCTGTTGTCGGAGGGCGATATTCTCAGTTCTCAGTGCTTGGACTTCTGCAGTTAGATTCTGCATAGCTGCCACTAGTTCTTGGTATTGTTCCAAGGAGGCCATGGTTTTACACGGGCGTTGTATTCTGTCAAGTTCTAAGTCTACCTCCCCCTTCTCCTCACCTGACTCTCCTGAGGTGGATTCTTGACGGCCAGGTTCAGTCTTCTGGAGTCTCCTTTCTTTTATCCTTGCACCTTTGGGTGCTCGAATCTTCTTTTCGTGCAGGTAAGGTCTAGCCCCTCCGGAGGCCACCTTGACAGAGGCAAAGACCTGTCCTAGGGGAACCCCAGGGGGCCAGCCTCCAATCTAGGGAAAAAGCACGAGGCAGAAAAAACCCTAGTTCATAGATGATCTGGATGATGATTCGAAGAGATGGCACAGCTGCTCTTGTTGTGGATCCAGATAGGTGAAATTACAATCCAATGGTAAAATGGATAAACCTCGCGGAGGCGAGCAAAACACAGCATAGGACTGGGGTACAGAATCAAGTAAGAAAGGAGCTGCCGAGATGGTAGTGGACGAAAGGCAGTCGAAAAGGAATAGAGAACACGGTGCGAAGGAGAGGCACTGTGTCCAAAAGGTTGGAAGTAGAACCAACACTGCTGGCGGAATGGATAGGTAAGAGAGGAAAGGAAACGAGCGTAGTTCAGGCTCGCTACGGGAGGGCTGTAGAAGGAGTTGAATCACGGAAGGACGATACAAATAAACAGCACTCGGAGCGTTGAAAGAAACAGCAACAGATACAACGCGCCGAGCAGGGGGGCGGAGCCTGCTTTTAAAGGCATTGCGCCATGTTGGATGAGGACTAGAAAGATCCTCGGTATCGGAACTCCCAAGGCAAAGCGCCATGTTGGATGAGGACTAGAAAGATCCTCGGTTTCGGAACTTCCATCGACTCCAGCATTTCCACTCCTGGTTCCTGACACCCAGCCTGTGAAGGGAGTGGCAGACATAATCTAGTTGGATCCGAGCTTGTTCCGAAGAAACTGCTCTGATCAACCAATCGTCCAGGTAGGGGTAGACGTGAATCCCTTCCCTCCTTAGACTTGCAGCCACAACCGACATTAGCTTGGTGAAGACCCTCGGGGCGGAGGTCAGCCCAAATGGCAGAACTCGAAATTGATAGAGAGTTGCCAATTGCGAACCTCAGGTACCTCCTGTGCTTGAGATGGATAGGCACATGGAAATAAGCATCCCGAAGGTCCAGAGATACCAACCAGTCCTGAAGCTGGAGGGCCTGAAGGATCTGAGAGAGAGTTACCATCTTGAACTTGTCCTTCCTGAGGAACTTGTTCAATTCTCGTAAGTCCAGGATGGGTCTCAGTCCTCCGTCTTTCTTTGGTATGAGAAAGTAGGGGGAGTACCAGCCCTTGTTCCTGTCCGCTACAGGTACCGGTTCTATGGCACCTTTCTCTAGCAGGTCTACAACTTCCTGCAAGAGGAGCAGATCCGGCACTTTCAGAGAGCTGTTCCCTGGTGGATGTCTCTGAGGGATGCGTAGAAAAGGCAGGCAGTAACCTT
This sequence comes from Ambystoma mexicanum, assembly GCF_040938575.1. Lineage (NCBI taxonomy): Eukaryota > Metazoa > Chordata > Amphibia > Caudata > Ambystomatidae > Ambystoma > Ambystoma mexicanum. The sequence goes on from NC_090938.1 coordinate 60,386,736, forward strand.
GGGCAACTGTCTCCAATGCCCAAGCATCTGACGTAATAGCCTGCCATTCCATCAGATGGTGAGTTAACCTGCCCCCTACAGGTGTCTTGTGATGGGAGACCTCAGAGTGGTTTGGGAGCGGCTGATGCAGTTGCCGAAGGTAAAGCGGCTCATGCTGATGCGGCTTTCTTTCCTTTACCCCGTCCACCACGGGTACATTTTCCTTGGCCTCTTTGAGTCGTCCGTCCTCTGCCTCTTCCATATGAGGAATAATAGCGAAAGGACCTTCCTCTCCAAGAGGATCCTGAGGGACGAAAATTAGTTTGTCGGATTGCAGCTCCTAGTGACTTAGCTGCTGCTTTAAATGTTTGTAGTTTTTCCAAACTGTCATCCGCCTTTTTACCAAATGGGGAAGAACCGTCAAAGGGCATAGTTAAAAGTCTGGCCTGCACGTCAGAAGCAAAGCCGGACTTTCTCAATCACGCATGCCTGCGGATTGTGGTACTTGCCGCCATGGCCCTGCTGATACTGTCAGCAGAATCAATGCCAGTTTGAAGGGACTCACACATTGCATCTTTCCTATCTCTGATGATATTTAAAAATGCGTCCCTTTCTTCTCCTTCCGGTATGCAGTCAGCCGCCGATGAAGTACACTCCCAAAGAGTGTGGCTGAACCTAGCGAGCGTACAAGTTGCATTAATAGATTTTAAAGCCATGCTACAGGCTGAGAAGACTTTCTTAGCCATGGCATCATATTTTTTATCATCCCTATCCTGAGGAGCAGTGGGGTAAGCAGAAGTACTGCCTGATGAAGTTGCAGCCTGGACCACAAGACTCTCTGGAGTAGGGTGCTTAGATAGGTATTCAGGGTCAGCAGCAGATACCCTATATTTCGCTGACAACTTCTTGTTAACCGCAGGGACAACTTCAGGAGTTTCCCAGTTAGTTAAAATCTTTCTTTGTAAAGCAGAATGAAAGGGAACCACAGGATCCTCCTGTGGACCTTTATCCAGAATAACTGTGAGGTCATCCTGTTGAAATACAGGTGAAGGCGCAGACCAACCCATGAACTCCATAATTCTTGACATTAGGGTTCTATAAGGGGCATCAGCATGTTCCCCTGGGTCTGGTTTGACAAATTCCACTTCTGGGGGAAGTGTCTAGGCCACTTGCTTCCTGTAATGCATCCTGAAGGTCTTTTAACCTTCTTTCCTCAGAGGCAAAAGTCTCTGGTTCAGGTAATGTGGTCCTCTGCAGCCCAAAAGGCCTTTCTTGATCAGAATCTTCCCTTTCTTCAAAAATTGAAGTTAAGGGGGGATGCTCTGGTCTATGAAATGGTATAAAACCCATCTCTAAGGCAGAGGGAGCCATCATCAGTGGCCTTGAAAAGGTCGATGTCGTCGACGCCAACGTAAAAATCCTCGAAGGCGCCGAGAAAACTGTAAGAGGCCTCGAAGAACTCGAGAGGATTGGAATCCTGCTCGAGGAAGTCGACGACGTTCTCGACGTCGTGTCGGAGGCTCTCGGTGTAACCGTTGGCTGTGGAGTAGCCGTGGGTCTTTCTTTTATCGGCGTCGATGTCGGCGTCGACACGATCGACGGATGCGTCAAAGAACCCTTCGATAATGGCGTCGATGGCGCCGATCAATGTTTCGAAGGGGCTTTTGACGATGGCGTTGAAGATGCTTTACTTCACGATGGCTCATGGCGCTTTCGGGTCGACTCTTTCGCCGGGTGCTTCGACTCGCAGCGTTTAGATTTTTTGGGCTTTTCACCCGGGGTATCACCCTCAGCTGACTTCGAGGGGGACGAGGCCGCTTTCTCGAAGACGCTTAGCATCTTTTTTCTGAATTCCTCCCACTCAGCTTGAGAGCTGTGTTTTGTTGGGCAATTTACTCTTTCAGGGGAACTAGAAGACGACGATAAAGGGGATCTTCTTCGTCTTTTTTTCAAGTGTCTAGACCTCGACGAGTGGTGGGAGCCACTTCGAGACCTAGACCGAGAATGCTTTCGACGGTGAGGAGACGAATGTCTCGACTCTACCACGGAAACTTTCGAGGAAGTTAAAATTGACTTACCTCTCTCGAGCTTCCCCTTACGCTCCTTCAAGGCTTTCGCCGTCATGGATAGGCATTCCTCACACTCCGAACACTGGTGTTCGATTCCCCGACACCACAAACAGATCCTGTGAGGATCCGTCAACGACATTTTCTTCCCACAGTCTCGGCATTTTTTGAAACCGGACCGAGGAGTCGTCAGGTCGGAGGAGGAAGCCATCGAGTACGAGTCGGTTTTCTCGAGGAAATATGAATATATATCGACTGATGAACTGAGCAACGGTATTCCGAGGCACACGAAGCGCGGAAAAACGGAACTGAGCAACGGACGCTGCGCGTGGCCATTTATAGGCATGATGACCTCGGCGTCGATACCGTGGTCGTCGAGGAGCACCTACTCGACGGACGTTGACGCACAGCGCCCTCTACTGGGAAAAAAAATTTCCGAGGCCAGCAAGCTGGAGATACAAATATCATAGAAAAGGAATACGTCGGAGGACACAATCCCTTCGAACTACACAACTAAAGTGACCAACAATGCTGATGTGAAGGCCTTCAATAGTGTAAGGGAGCGACACCAGAGTTGCCAAAGGACTTAACTGGCTAATAGTAAATGCTAGGATTTATTTTTTCCAACAGCCTCACTCACGAAAGTATGCATTCGACAACCAGAAAAGTGGTATAAAATTAAAGCACAGAAAACACCCTGCAATCATTTCAGGCCCCAAATGTTACCGTGGTAAAAACTCCAGATTTTGACCGTCTCTTAAGTAACCCCTCACTGTCTGCCATGCAAGGATATACAAATCTGAGGTTAATTTTCATTTGGCATACTGCCCATCACTTGAACTTGTGGAATATCAGGATTAAAGAACATCTATACAGAGTTCAAAGTCATGTCACCATTACAGCAGAGCACCTTACATTCTTACATTCTTTTAATTCTGAAACTCGGTACTGGTAGTTAAACTATTTGTACGTTTTGAGCCGCAACTTTAGCATGCCAAGACAGTTTCAAAACAAGAGTGCATATTTTAACTAACTAGCAGCAGATCTGATATTTTGGTAACACAGCATTGTAGCACCTAGCCCACTAAGCAGCCCGGAGAATGGCAACAAGCATTCATTTTGCCGTTTTATTTGAAGAAATCACAGCAGACTAAACTGAAACAGAATCAATTCTCCTCAGCTTTAGGTACACAGAACAGAAGTAAATGACAACATTACCTCTAGCTAACGCGATAATGCAAGTCAATGCATCTATGCACTTTCCAAATATACTCAATAACTTCGAAGCTGCTTTGGTTGCCAGGGGAGTTCTTCACACACAGAATAAACATTTGAAACGAAAATGTTCCATATCAGTCATCGACTTCAACCAGTTTCACAATGTTATTTACTTAAGCAACCACTTTTTCCTTTGTCTGCCAGCTTTCCATGAATCTTCTGGACCAGGGCGGATGCTGACATTCTTGCTCCTAGAACACTGATTTCAAATGGTGCTAGATACAAAGATGGTAAAATCTAAGCCACCATGTGAAACCAGTTTCCAAGGGAAGACACGATGTTCTAGTCTTCTGGAATAAGGTAATTATGATATTCTCTCAATGTAGGTCAATAACTTGAATATCACCAAATGAGTAATCGGCCTATAATTAACAATGTTCACAGCCATGAATGAGCGCATTAAAGTTCACGTTCACATCTATAAAAAGTGCAATTAATTTACTTTCATATTGAAGTGGTTTATCGTAGTAAGAATGCCAATGTAATTTTGATGAATAGGATGGTTCTGATGCTGAGGAAATAAAACTTGTAAATAAAACACTGAAGAAAGTACACGATTTCAGCGAGATCCTTCAACATACTGTACACACCTACAAAGAAAAAAAGATATACATTAAAAAAGTTGTCATTGCAACAACTCAAACAGCAAGACATCAAGTGTCAACAATGTAAACCAAGGTGCATGATTGGTAGAAACATGGTACTTTAACTACATATGTGCTGGGACATTTTAACAGGGATTCAAAAACAGATCAGGCATAAGCATTTCAAATAGGTAGTCAGAACAATTTGATCATGCTGAACACTGCAGCTTTTTAAGTAGGACAACAGAAAGAGTTTGCACTCAAAACAGCTTTTCATTCATCTTTGCTGGGAAATGCAGGCGTTGAGCCAATGAATGCTGCACCATGTTAAAATAATTCCTATAATTTTGATAAACCCATGTGTACCTGCAGCCATTCTAGAATCAACTGGTCAGGCAGCTATGTAACTCTTGTCATGTCAGTTTTGGGGCAAGGAATATTTTCTAGTCAGCGTGTATACTCGCTTTTCTTTGATCTGGGGAGAAGATTCTTATTGTTCACTTGATGGAGGTTAGGAAGGGAGAGCCAGACCGTTGAACGCGACATTACAGCTTTTGTGGGAATAGTACAGAAATGCAAGCTTGCGGCGTCATGCAAGGCTAAAATCAGCTGAAGCAGGGATTTCGCTCTATGTTTCATATACAAGGATTGATTTTATTTTCACAAGATTATGATAGTTTGGGAAGTAGACTACTTGGACTGAACCGTCTCGATCATGCTCCTGCAAGTGTGATTATTTACTCTGGGGTGGGGTAGTGGCGTAACCCACCGGGAGATTAACTGCGGAGGCGCTTGAGGACACAGCACGCACTTAGGTAATTAGGGAGGCTATCCTTACCAAGCACCAGCGAGCTGTAGGAGAGCTGGATATTGGAACGCAACAGTCGCCGGGAAACCTGGACTATAGAAGGTTCCCTAGAAAGTGCAACAGCAAGCACTAGAGAGGATGCACTGGTGTAAGGCAAGATTGGAGAAAGGTCCGACTCTAGCCGAATCAGTTTGTATAGAGAAATTCCCTAGAAGGAAAGCGTACCAGCTTGCTGAGGGGAAACAAGGTTCACCATCTGTGAAGTAAACGTAATGTGAAACAGAAAGGTCTAGCTTGGTGAGAGAAACAAGGGGTATCATTCAAGAAGTGGAGAGAATGGAACAACAGAGAGCAGCGGAGAGATAACCTGGTAGCAGAGTGAGAATACCACCAATTTAGAAGGAGAATAAAGAAATATTATTGATGAAGGAGAAAGGAGTTTTGAGCGGAAAATTGAGCCTGAGGTTTACTGTGAAAACAGTAGAGCGGCTTTTAAAAGGTGCTGTTAGCTGGCGGGTTCGTTTCCTCGTGCACGAGTGACTCCAGCATCCGTACCAGACAACAAACGCCGCATGTAGCTATTGTGAACTTTGTGGGCGTTGATGTTTGGTGCCGAGAGCCTGCCCCCAGTGTGGGCTGATCTACAAATCCTTGGTTTACACGCTTCTGCAGCTCGCTTCATAAGCTGCTTTTAAAAAGGTGCTGTTAAAAAGGTTGGTTCTTCACCGCGTGTACGAGTGACTCCGGCATCCATACCGGACAATAAACGCTGCATGCAGCTATTGTGAACTTTGTGGTTTGACACTACATTCATTGTCTGTGGACTTTGTTATGTTTTACCGGTGTTAGCATTAGTTAACGTTCGTTTCGTTTTTCCTTGCCAGAGGGCGTTGACGTTTGGTGCTGCGAGCCCGCCCCCAGTGTGGGCTGATCTACAAATCCTTGGTTTACGCTCTTGAACAGCTCGCTTCATAAGCTGCTTTTAAGGTGCAGCCACAGCCCAGCCACCTTTTGCCTTCTGAAATTGTTTTATTAGTTTCTGTTATAGAAATGTCTATGTAGAAGATTGCATTTATATGCAAGTGTTTTTACATTTCCAGTCTTAATCTTACGTCCGAGTTGCTCTGCTCATTTTCTTAGTACACACGGTTGCTGGAACGAGTTAGCTTTTAACAACCTATACAAGCATAAAACATTTGAACATTCGAATACTGTAACGTATGCAATCCATTTTATATACAATTCCCGCGTCCTCTTGCCCTAAACGTAAACAGATGGGGAGCATGCCGCGAAGGCGTTCTGTAGGACGTACCCAACACAGAACAGATCAATCGGTGAAACATATGATACGTCCTGGAAATATTCAACCATTTTGGTTTAAAAATAACAAAGACGACAAACCTTTCCGTTTTGAGCCTATGTCCGAGGTGTCGGGTGCATGCTTTGAAGTCTGAGCAGAGAATCATTTAAATCCAGCCGCTGTCTCAGACAATACTGATAAGAAATTGTTAACTCCCTTACTTTGCAAACCAGAAAAGCTGTTATAAAAATGGAGTTAGAGATAGCATGTTGGAGGCTTTTAAATCCGAATTGTTGGCTGTAGGCCTAAAAGCAGGAGCAACAAATTTAAATTTGGATTTACCCCGGTCCATGCTAGTTCTTCAGAGGTACCCATCTCTGATACTCCAGGGCCAAATAAACAGATTACATTGCAGTCCCAGGTAATTAGAGAATTGGACTCCAACTCTTCCTTGTGTGATTAAAGTGATGAGGAAGTCCACTCTACACTCGCCTGAGGTGTCGATTATTCATTCAGAAAATGTATCCGGTGGGGCCTCTTTATGTGGCTTGACCCGGAGGCAACCTATATCAAATGCCTCGTGTGCCCGAGACATGCCACTAAAGATCGTCATCTGTGCTAATTGAAACTACTTTACATGCAATGAATCTTGCAATTTCTTCCCTGTTCATTATTTTAAAGTGTAGAACTGAAACTCAAGTTGCAAAATAAACAGATTGACAAATTAAATAAATGGCAAATAAAGGTCTGCCCTTCATGCAGAACACAATTTAAATATGCCAATGATATGGTGAGTGATGATAAACCTTAGACTAAGAAGACGCATATATAGCTGATATTATTACTGATGAAAGAGCCAATACTTCACCTTTCTTTGCTCAAATCATCTCTGCAGAGGCTAGTGTTTTGAATAAAGAAACAGATGATGCTGTAACACCCCAGGCACCAATGCCCTCTAATCACACGATTCCAGCCGATTTAGACATCAAGCAAAAACAAGCTTATACTATTTTTTCTAAGAAATCTCAAAATAATCGTGTCACTAATAAATGTATGGCTCAGGAAAAAAAAAAGACTAAACAATGTAAACTTGCTCAAAACAAAGTTCAATCCGTATCTAGATTTTTTTTTAAAGCGCTATCGCTGCTGAAAAAACAAATTATCTTGGCAGCTGAAGCTGTTCAGAAAAAATATACACCTGCTATAAATAATCCTCCAAAACCCTATGCTCCTCTAGATGAATTGATTGAGGCTGCTGAAAATGTGAAAAGTTCGGCAGTTTAATATAATGATGAAACTGCCAGCTTGGCCGCTATATGGGCAGAAATCTGCAACGAAGTTGATAATTACATGAGTTCTCAAAGAACGCAACCTCCTGTGTCCCATATTGATGCTATCTTTGATTCAACACTTAATCCAAACACTGCACTAAAGACAAAAGCGATTTTCCAAAAAACAAACTCTGCTCCACATGATGTTGAAATACATCCTATACAGCCTGAGTTGCAGAACGATAAAACTATGCTTAATCCCATTCTGAATAAGCAGGTACTAAACCATGCTGAACAAGTAACCATGCAACTCCCGATTAAACATTGTATTAGACAAGCAGTGGAACAATATATGAACAACCAGCAAGCGATATTGCAAACTTATAAAACTGATGTTGATGAGCCTAAGGTTCAACAAGTACCTGTTCAAGCAAGATCAGCTTCTAAATTTCACACAATACCGATAAGAGACACAAAAGACATTAGCTGCCAGCCTCTACATAAGCCAAATTCTCAACATACTAATATTCTTCCACTGGCAACAAAATTGGCATCACGAAGGCACCACCTGCATTCATTAATTATTAAATGTAGGTAGTCTCTGTATGCAAAATACAATCTTAATAGAAGTTGTATCCTGGCCATTCTAGCAGACATACCATCCCTTGAAGATAATCGAAACCACAGATATTGAACAGATTGAATTCATTTATGATGACAATCTGTTTATCACCAGAATTTGGTTATGTTCTAGAGTTATCTTAAACACCATTTGGTTGGCGCAAACTTAGGCTTTGTACTCCTAATTGATGATATAAGATCCAATAAATTGAACCCTCCCAAAACATCTATAAGTCATGAGCTGGTGGCGAGGCCTCACTTTCCTCCAAAAAATATGTTACAACCTCACCTCCCTTGCAAATGTTCCTGCTCACAGACATAACTATCTTCCAGCTCAACCAGCTGTTCACTGTCACTGGTTAGCTGGAACACCAGAGGTTATAAACACCTGTTAAAAACCATTTCTAATGATCTGGAAGTACAAGATATTCTATTACAGGAGACATGGCTATCAGAAAGACCATCTTGGGATAACCTTTTTATTCTTCTAAACCCAGCAATACGTTCAACAAAAGGTCATCCTATGTCAGGTTTAATAATTGCCTTGAAAAATAGCACCAAGATAATCCTTGAATATCAATCCTTTCCCCAACTCTTATATGCAATTTATCCAAATCATTGTAAATGAAATTAAATACACCATTATTAATATTTATTGGAACCCAGTCGCGATTTCCTCTGATAGCTTCTTTGAAGAACTGGAGGCGTTATGGCAGAAGATCATCAAAGCACGCATCTACGCTAACATCATACTGGCTGGTGATTTAAATTTATATTGTATTGGCGATTGCAGTAGTCGTGATAATTTGCGCCTGACACGATGGAACAGTTTTGTAAAGGCTAGGAATCTAATAATGGTATCTATAAATCAACATTCATGATTTATATATGTAAATCATGAATATTTTTCATCAAAATCACACTTCAAGGTGAACTCGACCGACCAGAGTGATCATGAGATACTGCATCTAAAGTGGAGTGTGCAGGGAAATCACTACGGAAATGTCAATGCCAAATACAAAAGAGATGTGGTGGTTAGTAATGGTCAAAACAGATTACGTTGGACCGAAGATAACCTTGTAGAAGTCAGAATTGTTCTAAAAGATACTATTAGTAAATGCCAGAATTCCGGCTACAAAGATGATTTTGAAAACAGCAGTCTGTTACAACTATTCACCACCAAATATAAAAAAAGAAAAGGCATGCTCCCACTCACGTATTTGATTTCGCTGTACAAAAACAGAAATCTAGGTTTAGATCCGAGAAAAGATCTGCCCTGCTTTTACCCAGAGTCCAGATGGGTAACCTTAAAATTCATTAAAAGTAGACATAGGAATTGGCAGAGAGCGCATCGAGTAGCTCTCTATCAGAAAGATGGAGAGCCTATGTTAAAGGCGATGGGCTCCAAAAATACTTCACAAATATAGTAAGAAATTAACACTCCCAAATTTCAATGCAAATAAATGATGTTTAAAAAAGCCAATGGATAGCGCACTTTTCGAAATCATACGCCAAACCAGACACGTTCATACAGTTTAATTTACAAGCTCTTGAAGCCTGTTTTTTTAAATTCTCTGTTGAAGATATATTATATAAATAAATCTAGCCGTTCGCGAGCACCTCGACCTGACGGTCTCTCGAACTTAATGTTGAAGCAATTGCCAGAACTATGGGCCTCAATTCTTTCTCACCTATTCTTGCAAACCATTAATACTCAAAAAATTCTAATCTTGTGGCGCCATTCCATCATTGTGCCAATTTTCAAGAAGGGCGACAGACAAATTCCGTCTACTTAAAGACGGATCGCCCTTCTTGATTCTCCAGGTAAAATCTTTGCGAGATTGATATTGAGAGATCTGCAAGAATGGATTGAGTCGTCAAACAAATTGCAAGATAGATTTCAGACTGGCTTTGTGGCAGGAAAAGGAACAATGATTAATCCCTCCTCGCTCAATGCTATTAAGTCCCTATGTCAATATCAAAAACAGCCACTATTTTTTAGAATTTGTAGATTTTAGAGAGGCATCTGATTCCCTTGACCGAGCTTTAATATTGAATAAACTTATAAGATTAGGATGTCCTATATCTTTAATCAAGGTGCTTGCGTTATTGCATTCTGACACTTCCATGCAAGTCAGACTCACCTTTGATGGTCAGATGACATCTCAGTTTAAAACCCATCGTGGCCTCAAGCAAGGTTGCATACTTGCAACTACAATTTTTAATCTATTTATTCTAGACATGGGCAATAAATTTACTAACATCAACTCTGATCCACCTAAGCTAGGATTACAACAAATTGCATGGTTACTGTATGCAGACAACCTCATTTTACTATCCAAAACGCAAGGAGGTCTGCAAAGACTCATTGAAAGTCTTTCAGTATATACAATAGAGAACCATATGTTGATTAATCTAGAAAAAACGCAGATCATGGAATGTTGCAATGCAAAATGCTGTCCGTGCAAATATTTTGTGTGGACGTTTCAAAAGGTGCTCATCCTAACAACTTCGGAATATAAGTATTTGGGAGTTGTGATTAATGACTCTCCAAATGAGTCTTTGTATATCATCAACATCAAAAGCAAGTTATGTGCTTTGATTTCACAAGGAAAAGTTATATTGTACAAATATGGTAAATTTACTCTCTCATCCGTAATGACATTCTACACCTTAAAAGTGACCCCTATTATCACTTATGGCTCTTAGACTAGATCTCCAAGAGGTCGAATATTCTGGGATCGCTTGGAGAGGAAATGTTGGCGCTCTGTGCTCAACTTGCCCAGCTTATTACCTGTCTCTGATTCGTTTTGAATAGGGAGCTCTTTCTCTATTTAACATGTATGCATGGAAATTGTGTTCTTTAAGGAAATGTCTCTTATCAGTCAAGCACCAAGATTTATCTCACATTTTAGCATTGCATTTATTGCAAGCATGACACCCGTTTCATATTAAAATGGAGAATTTTTACATTATATGTACTGGTCAATGCTGATATTACAATCGAATTGTTGATCAATGATCCTAGACGAGCACAACTGAAATTATACCAGTGGGACTGGATTGACACTCTCAATCAATGTCAGTGCTAAAAGGGCAATCATTTAACTTTCTTTGGTTCTAAATAATTCAGAACTATGGAGTCATATTTAATTAAATACACTTCTGCAAAATTTAGGAATCTATTTATGAGATTTAGACTCAACCTCTGACAAACCAGAGACATTTTATGCAGACGTGGAGTTTTACTAAAACATGAAAATGTATGTAGGTTTTGTAATTTGCCTGACCAGGCAGATACCTTAACAGATCATATTGCTAATTTTACGGCTCTGGCCTAAATCCGTATAAAATATTTTAGACATCTGTTCAACAATAGACTATCAACAACAGAAGAATTCTGGCAAATAATGGGTGCTACACAATAAACCCTTAGAATCGCCACTATTCAATACCTACAAAGTATAGGTTGGTCGAGTTCAATACCTTGTTCGCCTGATCACCACACCCCTGCCATGATGGATTTGCTAGCCATGCTCGTTTTTATGTATAACATGTACTACATCTCTGCGCTCCAATGTTGTAACTTATGCATATGTAACTAAGTTTGCTGCAAGTAACAGAGCCATAATGCCCCTGGCCTGTCTGTGCGCTATATAAATGTAAAAAAAATAAAAATAAATAAATAAATTAGGGTCGGACAACTCAGAAATCGAAATGTAATCTTATCTGGTGTGAATTTGATTCATTTTGTGTGATTTTTTAGTGCTTTTTTTATAATCTAAATGGTTATTTTATTAATATGATCAAATTCTATTTTTGTATTTTGATTGTATTATATATTATTGTTTTGTGTATATTGAAAGGTTGATTCATCAGCCAAACAATAAAAAAAAAGAAAAGGGAAGATACAGATTTTGAAGAGAGAGGGAAGGGTACCATATTGGAGTAGCGATAGGTACCAGAGGGATGCATCAATAACCACCACGGTCAATGACACCAGATTGTGTGCAAGACCCTGACCAAGGCAGAGCAAAAGCCCTAGAAGAAAAAGGGTGGACCTTCCAAACACAAACCAAGAGGGCCACACTCCCTAAGGGAGCAGCAACAGCAGGAGAAAAGTCATACTTCTTAAGAGTCCTGATGCAAGATACTTTTATAAAAAATTTAAAAAAAACATTTAAAAAAAAATTCAGACACTGGCGTGTCTTTTGGTCAACTTTAGGATTTTGGTAGCCAGTTTTGAATATTTGTTGGACTACTGTAACAGCACAAAAGCTATGAAGCAAACCTTTGGCGTAAAGAGGGAAATTCCTACACTTTTGGTTATTTTGCTTGAGAAAGACGCCCTCCCCCCCATCCCCCAAAGTCTAATTTCAGGGACTGACTGGTGAAGCGTTCTTTAACCCTTCACTTCGGAGGCATCTTACACCCTGGACATCAAAATATATTTAGCTTGGCCACAGATATCCCGACACTTTATGGTTTAGTTAAACATAATTATATATAAAACCTCAACACATTTTTAGTTGTCAGTCTATTTCTGGTGGCACAGGTAACTGGTCCCCAGTCCATACTGTGGGACCGCGCCAAAGGGAGCAGTATCATAGAGCAAAAAACAGAGTGGAGAAGGGAACAGGGGAGAGAATTGAGAGAAAGCAATCGAGAGACCCACCCAGTTAATCGAAGTTGATCCATCATGGGTACTGCAAGGTTAAGATCTTGCCCAGAGCTTGTTGGGGCATTAGCCCAAACCGTGGTCTAAGCCGAAGTCAAGATGAAGGAGAAGAACAAGTTACTTGTTACCTTGTAATGTTCTTTCGATGAGATGTTCCTCCGACGTATTCCTTATCTTGATAATAGATCACTTCCAGCTTGCTGGCCTCGGAAAGAATTTTCAGTAGAGGGCGCTGCGCGTCAACGTCCCTCGAGTTGGTGTCCCTCGACAGCCTCCGTATCAGCACCGACGTCATCGTGCATATAAATAGACTCGCGCAGCGTCCGTTGCTCAGTTCTTTTTTGAAGCTTAAGAGTAGCTGTGCATGAATTGGTTATTGACCTTGAAAGAGCGTAAGCTGCAACTACAAGGGAAGTTTTACTGAAGGGATGGATGGGAGGGGTGATGAGGAATACGTCGGAGGAACATCCCATCGAAAGAACATTACAAGGTAAGAAGTAACTTGTTCTTCGAAGGGATTGTGTCCTCCGACGTATTCCTTATCTTGATAGACTCCCATAGCTGTGGTGTATAAACGGAGGTGGGAGTAAAATTGGAATATTTCCCTGTAAGAATAAACAGAGTGTAACACAGCTTTGCCAAATCTTATCTCCTGGCTAGAGGAGGAATCCAGATTGTAGAATTTTGTAAAGGTATGTGCTGACCACAATGTGGCAGCCGCACATATGTCTTGAATCGGTACCCCTCTTTGGAGGGCCGAAGAGGCTAGAGCATTCTAGAATGGCTAAAATAATCCATCTGGAAATGGTTGGTTTTGTGATTGGCAATCCTAATTTGTGTCCTGCATAACCTATAAACAGTTGGTCTGCTTGCCTAATCCTAGCAAGTCTGCTGATTATAAAAGCTCAAGGCTCGCCTTGGATCCAGCCTATGTAGCCTCTCTTCCTCTTTCCCAGGATGGGGAGGAGGATAGAATGAAGGTAAGGTTATCTTCTGAGTGATGTGGAATTCAGAGACTACCTTTGGGAGGAAATTAGGCTTCACTTGTAGGACAACTTTGTCTTTGTGAAAAATGGTATGAGGTTTGCAAGATAGAGCTTGTAATTCGCTCACTCTTCTGGCAGATGTCAAAGCCACTAGTAAGACTGTTTTAAGGGTGAGAAATCTTAATGAACAAGAATGGAGTGGTTCAAAGGGAGTAACCATCAGGAAATTTAAGACTAGATTTAAGTCCCACAAGGGAACTTGGAAAGGCTTTGGGGGATAGACATTAGTCAACCCCTTCAGAAATTGGATTACTAGGGGTAATTTGAAATATGATGGCTCCTCCGCAGTGCACTTGAAGATCGACAGCGCTGCGAGGTAGCCCTTAATCGTACGAACTTGAAGACCTGAATTCGCTAAATAGAGCAAAAAAGATAACACCATTGGTGTACCGCATGAAAATGGTTCGATATTCTTTTCTCTACACCAGCTGCAAAACTTGTTCCAACGGCAGCGGTATAAAGTCTTTGTTGCTGGCCTTCTAGCCGAAAGCAACACCTCCATGACGTCATCTGGGAGGTCTCAATCCTTTTATCTCAACCTTTCAGAAACCAAGCGTGAAGGTTGAGAGTTCTGATGTCTGGATGGAGAACCTGACCTCCCTTCTGCGAGAGAAGATCCTCCCTGTGTGGAAGACGAATCGGAGGGCAGATGGACATGTCCAGAAAGTCCGGGTACCACGTTTTCCTGGCCCAGTCTGGGGCAATTAGATCATAGTCTTCCGGAATCTTCTCAACCTCCTGATCATCTGAGGAATGACAGGGATTGGAGGAAAAGCATACAGAAGTGGAAACTCCCAGTCCATTACAAACGCGTCCCCTAGAGCTCCTCTCGGGGAAAATTCCCTTGAACAAAACTGATCGCACTTCCTGTTGATTCTGGTGGCAAACAGATCCACTTGAGGGGTTCCCCAAAGGTTGAAGATCTCTTGAAGGACTTCCTGAGTTATCTCCGACTCATGGGAGACTGCTCTGCCTGCTCAGAGCGTCCGCTGTCAAGTTCTTCTCTCCGGCTAAGTGAACTGCTGATAGAGAGATTCCTTCTTGAATTGCCCAAACCCAGAGCTGCATCGCCTCTCTGCACAGTGGCAGTGATCCTAGGCCTCCTCTTTTGTTGAGGTAGTGCATGGCCACTGTGTTATCCGTCATTATTAGGACATTTTTCCCTTGTACAGATGGCAGAAAAGCCTTCAGCGCTAATCTGATAGCTCTCAGCTCCAACAGATTGATATGTAGTCTGGACTCCGATGGAGACCAACGACGACCGCTGATGGTGAAGTCGTTGGCATGGGCTCCCCACAGTGAGGCATCAGTGACTACTGTTATCTCCGGCGATGGTTGCAGTTTTCAAAATGTTCTCCCGACAGGCCCACCACTGAAGGTCTCAAGCCACTTTGTCCGGGACCTGAAGGAGATCTGTCATTCTTCCTGAGATTTGCGACCACAGTTCTTAGTGCCCACTGCAGAGATCTCATTCTCAGGCGAGCCTCTGGCACAAGGAAGATGCAGGATGCCATGAGGCCTAGCAACCTCAAAAAGTCAAAGGCTGGGAGACGTTGGGCATTTTGAAACTTGGCGACCATCTGCAGAATATCTTGAGCCCTCACCTCTGGTGGCGAGGCTTTCCCCAGGGAAGTGTCCAGGACCGGTCCGATAAACTGGAGTCTCTGTGATGGTATCATCTGTGACTTCTTTAAATTGAGGGAGAAGCCCAGTTTGTGAAGGAAGTGGCAGACATAATCTAGTTGGATCTGAGCTTGTTCCGAAGATACTGCTCTGATCAACCAATCGTCTAGGTAGGGGTAGACGTGGATCCCTTCCCTCCTTAGACATGCAGCCACTACCAACATTAGCTTGGTGAAGACCCTGGGGGCGGAGGTCAGCCCAAATGGCAGAACTCGAAATTGATAACGAGAGCCGCCAATTGCGAACCTCAGGTATTTCCTGTGTTTGAGATGGATTGGCACATGGAAATAAACATCCTGAGGGTCTAGAGATACCAGACAGTCCTGAAGCTGGAGGGCCTGAAGGATCTGAGAGAGTGTCACCATCTTGAACTTGTCCTTCCTGAGGAATTTGTTCAATTCTCGTAAGTCCAAAATGGGTCTCAGTCCTCCGTCCTTCTCAGCCTTCTGCTGGAAAATAGGGGGAATACCAACCCTTTTCCTCTCCGCTACAGGTACCGGTTCTATGGCACCTTTCTCTAGCAGGTCTAGAATCTCCTGCGAAAGGAGCGGATCTGGAAACTTCAAAGAGTTGTTCCCCGGTGGATGACTCTGAGGGGGTGCGTAGAAAAGGCAGGCATAAACCTTGGGCAACTGTCTCCAATGCCCAAGCATCTGACATAATAGCCTGCCATTCTGTCAGATGTTGATTTAACCTGCCCCCTACTGGTGTCTTGTGAGGGGAGACCTCAGAAGTCTAGAGGCGGCTGACGCAGATGCAGAGGGCAAGGAGGCACCTGCTGCTGATGCAGCTTTTGTACTTTTAACCCGTCCACCGCAGGTGAATCGTTTTTGGCCCCTTTGAGCTGGCTGTCGTCTGCCTTTTCCGAATGCGGAATAAAAGAGAAAGGACCTACCCCTCCAAGATGTTCCTGAGGGGCGATACAGAGTTTGACGGATTGCAGCTCCAAGAGATTTCGCTGCTGCCTTGGATGTTTGTAACTTCTCAAGGATTCTTACCACCCAAGAAAAGACCCGTAAAGGGCATATTCAAAAGTCTGGCCTGTACATCTGGAGCAAAACCAGACTTTCGCAACCACGCAAATCTGCGGATTGTAGTATTTGCCGCCATGCCCCTGCTGATACTGTCAGCAGAATCAATGCCAGTTTGAAGGGACTCACACATTGCGTCTTTACCATCTTTAATGATGTTCAGCAATGCTTCCCTTTCCTCTCCTTCCAGGAGACAGTCAGCCGCAGATGAAGCACACTCCCAAAGTGTATGGCTGAATCTTGCGAGCGTGCAAGTAGCATTAATGGATTTAAGTGCCATGCTACATGCCGAGAAGACCTTTTGTGACATAGCGTCAAACCTTTTATCATCCCCGTTTTGTGGAATAGTAGGATATGCAGATCTACTGTTCGATGAAGTTGCTGCTTGTACAACCAAACTCTCTGGGGTTGGATGTTTGCTCAAATATTCAGGGTCAGAAGCAGTTAACAAAAAACTATCTGCCAAATATAGCGTAACTGCCGGGATAACCTCAGGGGTTTCCTAGTTGACAGATATGTTTCTCTGCAATGCAGTATGAAAGGGAACCACAGGATCTTCCTGTGGGCCTTTAAGTAAAATGTCCGTAAGATCATCCTGTTGAAAAGAAGGTGAAGGTGTAGACCACCCCATGAACTCTATTATTCTGGCCATTAAGACCCCATAAGGGGTCTCAGCACGTTCCCCTGGGTCTGGTTTAGCGAATTCTACTTCTGGAGAAGTATCTAAACCACTTGCCTCATGCAAAGAGTCTTGAAGGTCCTTCAATCTATTCTCTTCAGAGATAAATTCCTCTGGTATAGGTGTAGTGGTCCTCTATAACCCAAAGGGTCTTTCATGGTCAGAATCCTCCCCTTCCTCATATATAGAGGACAAAGCTCTGAAATAATCTGACCTTGGGTATGGTTTAAAACCCATGTCTAAAGCAGAAGGGGCCAAGCTTGTAGTCACCGGTTGAGAAAATGTCAAAGTTGTCGACGCGGAAGTCAAAGGCTTCGATGAAATCGAAAAAGGCATCAAAAAGTATGAAGAGGCCTCGAAGAACTCGAGAGGATCGGAATCCTACTCAGAGTCGTAGAGGTTATCGACGACATCCTCGAGGTAATGGTGGAAGCCCTCGGTACGTCTACTGACTGAGATGTAGTAACAGCAGTAGGTCTGTCCTTTCTCGGTGTCGACATCGGCGTCGAAGACGGCGTCGATTCGACCGATTTGTGTGTCGACCGGCCCTTCGATAAAGGCGTCGACGCAGATTTATGAGTCGAAGGAACCTTCGACGACGGCGTCGATGACGCAGTCTTACTGCCTTTGCTCGAGGGTTGATGACGCTCTCGGGCAGTTTCTTCCGCCGGGTGCAACGACTCGCAGCGTTTCGATTATTCGGGTCTTTCACCCAGGGTATCACCTCTAGCAGTCTCCGAGGGGGTCGAGGCTGCTTTCTCGAAGACGCTAAGCATTTTTTTACGGAATTCCTCCCTCTTAGCTGGAGAGCTGCGTTTCGTGGGGCAGGTGACCCTTTCCAGAGAAGTAGAAGAATACGAAGAAGAGGGAGATCTAAGATGCCTCTTTTTCGAATGTTTAGATCTCGAAGACTGATGGGAACCGCTTCGAGACCTTAAGCGAGAATGTTTCTTGTGACGGTGAGGAGACAAATGTCTCGACTCTGCCGAGGAAACTTTCGGAGAAGTAGAAGTTTTAAGAGTCTTACCTCTTTCTAGCTTCCCCTTATGCTCCTTCAAGGCTTTCGCCGTCAAGGACATACAGTCCTCGTATTCCGAACAGTGATGCTCCGATCCCAGGCACCACAAACAGATCCTGTGAGGATCCGTCAACGACATTTTCTTCCCACAATCTCAACACTTTTTGAAGCCGGACTGTGGGGTCCACGGTTCGGAAGAGGAAGCCATCGAATGAAGAAGATATCTTCGAGGAATAATAAGAAATACTTGAAGAAAGAACTGAGCAACACGATTCCGAGGCCCACGAGGCGCGGAAAAACGGAACTGAGCAACGGGCGCTGCGCAAGTCTATTTATACGCACAATGACATCGGCGCCGATACGGAGGCTGTCAAGGGACACCAATTCGAGGGACGTCGACGCGCAGCGCCCTCTACTGAAAAAAATTTCCGAGGCCAGCAAGCTGGAAGTGATCTATTATCAAGATAAGGAATACGTCGGAAGACAAAATCCCTTCGAAAGAGGCATATCTACTGAGACAAGAATCACAGCCCCACAAGTGAGATGATTAATCCATGGGGATTGAGTGCCTTTAACAGACTACTCCTGTGGTAGCAAATGACTGCTAAGTGGGAGGGAGAAGAGAGGAAAAACGCCACTTATCGTTCTTAAGCCCAGGAACCAGTAGGCGGCACAAAAGACCAGGCAGGCCATACAAGACCAATCTTCAAGAGGTTTTCGTCCGCACTTAAAATACTGGTATCACGGTTAAATATCGCAGACCATCACTGCAAAGCCCAAAAGAACATATTTTTGAAGTCCCATTTCACTGCATATATACGTGGGGGGATGGGTAACGTTAATACAAAACATGGAGGGGTATAGAGGGCTCCAGGGGGCTCCCCCTGCATATATAGGTTTGTTTGTTTTATTACTTGTAATGCGCACCAGACCCAAAGGTATCAGGGCACAACAGATACAAGAATATGCAAAGCTTAGTTACAGTGAGTCATACAATGCAATACATTAATCTACAAAGCAGGATATACAGATATTACAGGTATTGTACATAGAAATGAAGTTACCACCATGGGGTTAGCAGGTAGGTATTACGAGTTGCATTTCGGCTATACAGTCGTGCAGATTAGTGGTCAGTGGATTTTAACCACGAGATAGTATTGGATCTGAAATTCTGGTAGGACTGGTCTACTCTTAGGAAAGGAGGCAGGGAGTTCCATAGGTTGGCCGCTTTAACAGGGAAGCTGTTGCCACCAATCGTGGATCGTTTGGATCTGGGGATGGCCAAGCAGTCCAGGTTTGCTGATCTAGTTGGTCTTGGGAATGTCCGTTTGTGGAATCTCTCAGAGAGGTAGAGGGGTGGAGAGATGTGCTCTCTTATGGAGATACCTAAGGCCGCTCTAAGGGCATTGTTTTGTAGGGTTTGGAGTCTAGTAATGATGGATTTGTTAGAGCCTATGTATAGGGTGTTACAATAGTCCAGACGGGACAAGATGAGGGCGCAGGCCAGGATGTACAGCTATTGTTCAAGAGAAATGGCTTACCGGTTCTAATGAGTTTGCACGTGTACGCCATGGAGGACACTAGCATGTTGACCTGTTTAGAGAAGGATAAGGTAGAGTTGAGGTAAAAACCTAATGTTTTTACCTTCTGGGCTACCTTAATGAGGTTGCCGTCAATTATGAAGGAGGCGTAGTCTGGTCTTCATTTTTTTAGGTTGGTAAGGGTACCCAAGATGTTGTCCTGTTTTATCATCATTCAGGCATAGACCGTGCATGGCCATCCATGCCTGGATGATGACGTACACTCTATTTACCAAGGCCAAATCCTTGTCGTAATCCCCTGTAAGTGGGAGGAGGATCGGAGTATCATCTGCATATTTAGTGTAGGTGATACCAAGATGGTCCATATCATTGAAAAGGGGCTTAGTTAAGATATTGTACAGTGTGGGCAAGTCGCAGGACCCCTGTGGCACCCCGCAGGTGATAGGTATGGGGTCTACTGCTGAGGGTGAGAAGACTCATTGTTCTGCCGCTTAGGAAAGATCTAATCCAAGTTATGGCATCTTTGGAGAAGTGTGCTTCTGTGTCGAGATGGTTGCATAGGATCGTATGATCCACCAAATCAAAAGCAGCTGAGTGGTCCAGGAGTAGCAGCAAAGTTGATTTGCCATTGTTTCTAAGCTCGTCGACTTGGGTTTTGAGATTTATGAGGGCGGTCTCCGTTCCATGTTGTGGACGGAAGCCTGACTGTCTGGCTCCTAACAGGTGGTGTAATTCCAAGTATTTTTGAATTTGCATGTAGGCCACTTTATCTATTATTTTTAGAAGGAAAGGGACTGTTGTGATTGGCCTATAGTTGGTGGGATTTAAGGGCTCTGGAGTAGGCTTTTTTAAAAGTGGGAGTACCTACGATTCTTTGAGGTTAGTAGGGATGGTGCAGGTGGCAAAGGACGCGTTGATGAGCTTGGATATGAAAGGTGACATGTCTCGAGCCGCATCCTTGATGAGTTGTTCCGGGCAGAGATCACCCTGGCAATTGGTTGGTTTGAGAGACAAAATCATTATTTCCACCTCGATGATCGATACTTTAGAGAAGTTAAATCGGATGGGATGGTTTTCAGTTGTGTTCACGGATAATTTAGGTGTGGGTGGAACATTCAAAGATGCTTTTTTTTGGGATATTTTATTTTGTAATGCAGATAATGTATTGGCTAGTGCGTGTTGGATATCTGAGCACCATTTTTTATCTTTGGTGCAAGTGTCTGGTATTGCAATGGGAGACTATAGCTCTTTAAGAATAGTAAATCATTCTTTCATATTGGAATTAGCTTGGGAGATACAGGTGTCTTATGATTCCAGTTTAGCAAGGCAGATTTCTTTTTTGTAGAGTGATGAGAGTTTTGGAAGCTTTAGTTTGTTGGCTTCCAATGGTAGTAGTTCACATGCAGCCTCGCAGTTTTTTTGTTGCCTTACATTTTTTAGGAATAGTGTAAACCATTTGTTTAGGTTTTTTGATTGATTGGTCTCAGTTTGAGAGGGGCAATCTGATCTAAGGAGGAAGCCATCATTTTGTTATACTCATTGACCATGCTTTCTGGGTCAAAACTGTTAGGAAGTGAGTTAAGGGTGGGGAGAAAAGAAGGGATGAGTCTATCCACTGTAATGCTCTTTTTATTTCTAATTAAGGTGGGTGAAGCCCTAGGGGCATGTATTGGAGGGGCAGGGGGGGCGGTTGTTGGTGGAGAGCGTAAATGAGAGTAGGTAGTGATCAGTCCAGGCTGGCGGTGAAGTACAATCTAGTATTCTCCCTTTGTTGTGGGTGGGGGTTTTGCTTCTTTGGGTAAGGCCATATTCTGATAGGATGTTTGCCGTTGCTAAGGCAGACTGATCCGAAGGGTCATTGAATCCCAAGTTGAGGTCCCCAAGTAGTAGTAACTTGCGTAGAGCTTTTGAGGTTACTAGGTGCAGTGCAATCGGGCAAAAGAAAAAAAGATTCAGTATTTTGGGCTTTGCAGTAATTCCTTCGATAAATACCTGTGCCTGAGTGACCATGTGAGGAAACCTTCAGGCGGGATACAGCTATGGCCTTGTACTTTACTAGAATAGGGAAACCTTCACTTGGTAGATAAAGTGCTACTTAGTTAAGGATATGTAATTATCTTGGTACTTTTGTTTTGTACACCGACACCTTGGTGCTGTTGCTTTTAGTTATGTTGTGTTCCAGTGTACTCCAAAAGTTCCCCAAGGCCTTTTTTAGCCCCGTGGTTTATGTGACTAGAATAAGGAAAAAAAACAGACGGTCAAGTCTCTGTTGATGCTTGCCATCACAGCTACTGGTCCAGTCAGACCTACTAGCAAGCAGCAAAACTAAGCCAAATTCAACAAATGCACAACATTTTTACACCTATATAAGATGGGAGTATTAATATATGATATGGCATTTATAACGCGCCTATACACAAGTGTTTCAAGGCACGACGAGGCAAGGGAGGGGGAATAAAAGGAAGACAGACAACGATATTAATAGGCCAGGTGTCATTCAGAACGCGCAAGTGCATTGGAAGGAGGAAAGGGAAAGGCATGGGGGAACAACAATGCCATATGCATGAAAAATATTACTCACCTAGGAGTAGTCGTTCTGCTCCTTTTATCAGTTTAGATTCACGTTTTTCAACATGTACTGGTTGGCCCAGGGTATTACACGTTTTTTTCCTTCCAGCAGAGACATTTATACAGGCGTTTCATCACTCCATACGTTCAGGTTCTTACAATACCTCTCGGGGCTTACGACCTCAGACTGATTTTCTGCAATTGTGTTAAAACGAAGATCCAGTTTGGTCAATGTTTTGCATTAGACTTGCACAGGGTGTCTGTCTGGGTTGGCAATTCCAGACAAATACATGGATAATTTTTAATCAATTTGACTTAAAAATATTGTCATTAGTTAAAATAATGAAAATAAAACCGTTTCTTTCTATGAATCTATCTGTAAATAAGCCTACTACATATTGTTATGCAGTTTGCAAAACAATTGAGTGTCAAGTCTTTCGTTAACCCTGTTCATATGATTTTGATTTTTGATGTTTTGGGTAACTCCAACTCTCATTGGAACATTTACATTTATTTTTGTGCCTTAATCTACACATGTAACAAACGGTTCCTAGTGATTGCATCGACAGGTCAAAGCAGAGACAAAAAAAAAAAAAAAAATCGTTGAATGCATTTAAAAAATAAAATGTAATGTGAGATGTAGGGGTTCCCTCCAACCCACCTTTTTTAATGGTTTAAAACACATTTTTACTAAACCCTTCACCATTGAAAAAAAATGCAGTCAATGTTTTTTTCCCAATGCTTCTTTTTCCATGGAATGGTTTGTCGATGCTTTGTTTTAGATGCAATGACCGGATACCTAACAAACTAAAAGGTTTTGATTTTTTTACATATACCCCATCTTCATTAACTTTCATTTAGCCATTGAACTCTATCATTTTCTAGGTGTATTTTTGGGGTCCCCGTTATGACATTTCAATAAAGTACAGATTTTCAACTCCAGCATAGTTAGTTAATTAATTGCCACTAGATAACTTTTCTTATCCTGTTTCCAGGGCCACAAAGAAGTTTGAGCAAGCAAGGAAGAACGTAGTCGAAGGACCATGCAGACGAGGAACAAGTTACTTACCTGTAACTGTTGTTCTCCAGCATGGGTCTGGCATGGATTCACATGCTCATGAATATTCCCCGTCGTCAGGCTGGGAATCCTCGGTAAAGAAAAAACCAGTATCAGTTTAGTTTCTGATCTGTCTTTCGTAGTAACAACCAATCACTGGTCTCTGCGTCATACTGACCACAGCCAATGACTGCCCTCTACCTAAGCACCGCCTCTGGCAGCCATCTTCAGATTTGGAAGCACGTGAAGTGGCAGTATGACCAAGTGAAGAGCCGCAGAGGGGTAGGCGGGAGGGTTCGCATGTGAATCCATGCCAGACCCATGCTGGAGAACAACAGTTACAGGTAAGTAACTTGTTCCTTCTCCAGCATGGGGTCTGGCATGGATTCATATGCTCATGAATAAAGAATACATAGCAGTACACACATGCACAACCACGGGAGGTGGCAAAGGCTCAACATTAAGCATTGCATCAAACTCAACATTAAGCATCTTACCTCCTCACCAGGCTCACCTCAGGCGAACAGGTTGCGCAGCACTGCTTGGCCGACCCTGGACTCCTCCCTGGAATCCCGATCGACGCAGTAGAACTTCGTGAAGGTGTGCGTCGACCTCCACGTAGCAGCCCTGCATATGTCCAGCAGGGGCACACCAGAAAGGAACGCCGTGGTAGCTGCGATCGCTCTGGTGGAATGGGCTCTCGGACGGCCGGGCAGCGGTCGGTTTGCCAACCGATGACAGTACATGATACAGCCGGAGAGCCATCTGGAAATGGAAGCCTTCGAGAGAGCCTTCCCCTGATTGACAGGTCCAAAGTTCACAAAGAGTTGTGACGTCTTCCGAAAACACTTTGTGCGGTCCACGTAGAACTTCAGCGCTCTAGCCACATCCAGCGAGTGCAAAGTCCTCTCAGCCGGCGACGAAGGCGACGGGAAGAATACAGGCAACACCAAGGGTTCGTTGAGATGGAAGTCCGACGGTACCTTGGGCATGAAGGAGGGGTGCGTCCTGAGCACCACCCTCGTGTCGTGAAAAGTCAAGTACGGGGCCTTGCAGGAAAGGGCCTGGATCTCTCCCACCCGTCGTGCGGAGGTGATGGCCACAAGAAACGCTGTCTTCCACGACAGAAACTTCAACGGGGCCGAGTGCAGAGGCTCGAACGGAGGTCCCATGAGCTTGGTCAGCACCACGTTGAGCTCCCACGCCGGGGCCGGAGCCTTCACCGGCGGGAACGATCTGAACAGTCCCTTCATGAACTCTTTCACCAGACGATGAGACCACAAGGACGTCCGTCCCGTGGTCCTGGTGTATCGGGAGATCGCAGCCAGATGAATCTTGATGGACGCGTGTGCCAGTCCAGCTTTGGCCAGCGTCAGCAGGTACGGCAGAACTTGGGGAGCCGTAATCCGTAGAGGGTTAATCTTCTGTGCGTGGCACCAGACAGAGAACCTCTTCCATTTGTGTCCGTAGCATTTAAGAGTCGAGGACGCCCTGGCCTTTGCAAGAACCTCTCTGCAGTCGGCCGGTATGTCGTATCCTCCAAACTCTAGCGCTGCAGGAGCCAGGCCTGCAAGTTCAGCGATTTCGGGTCGTGGTGGAGGATGGCGCCTCCTTCCCTGGAGAGCAGATCCGCGTCCACCGGCAGCTTGATTGGCGGGGACGCTGACAAGTCCAGAAGGTCCGGGAACCATATCTGCCTCGGCCACGCAGGTGCGACAAGGATCATCCTGCACCGTGACCTCTTGAGCTGGTTGACGAGCCGGATTAGCAGTGGCAAAGGAAGGAACGCGTAGAGGAACAGGCCCTCCCAGGGGAACGAGAAAGCATCGCCCATGCTCCTCGCCTGGGGAAACCTGCTGGCGAACCTCCGGCACTTGGAGTTCGTCGCCGTCGCGAACAGGTCGATCTGGGGTGTGCCCCACCGTCGGAAGAGGCGATCCACTAGATCCTGCCATAGTTCCCACTCGTGGCACGAGCGCAGCTCCCTGCCGAGTGAGTCGGTGATGGTGTTTTTTATCCCTGCCAGATGAAACGGCACCAGAAACATCCCTTGGGCGACTGCCCAATGCCACAGGTCCTGCGCCTCCTTGGACAGTGCTGGGGACCTGGTTCCGCCCTGTTTTCTGATGTAAAACATGGTGGTGGTGTTGTCGGTGAAGATCCTCACCACCTTGCCCTTGAGGGACGGAAGGAAGGACCTGAGGGCCCAAAACACTGCACGGAGCTCCAGGACGTTGATATGTAAGGATTTCTCCGTCGGGAGCCAAAGGCCCCTTGCGTGCAGATTTTCGGTGTGCGCTCCCCACCCTTCCAGGGAGGCATCCGTGGTCACTGTCTCCTGGTGTGCTGGGGTCTGGAAGTCCATGCCCGCCGTCAGATGCGCGCGGGTGCCCCACCACCGGATCGCTCGTCGGAAACTCTCGTCGAGTGTGATCCTTTCCTCGAAGTTGCCCGTCGTTTGGATCCAGCGCGCGTCCAGGAACTTCTGCAACGGGCGCATCCGGAGCCTGCACATGGGAATGAGGTAGATGCAGGAAGACATCATTCCGAGGAGGGACTTGATGGACCTCACCTTGGCCGCGTCGGCCACCAACATCCGTTGCACCTTGCCCAGGATGGTCCTGGTCCTCTCCTCCGACGGGGAGGCCAGAAGGGACACTGTGTTGAGCCTCGCTCCCAGAAACAGAGCGTCTTGCGCGGGTACCAGGTGGGATTTGGCGTAGTTCACGGAGAATCCCAGGTCCGTGAGAAGTTGGACGGTCCTTGCCGTGTGAACCACGGCGAGCTCCCTCGTCTTGGCTCGGATGAGCCAGTCGTCCAGATAGGGGTAGACGTGGATCCCCTCGCGGCGCAGCTGCGCCGCCACCGGTGCGAGGCACTTGGTGAACACCCTGGGTGCCGACCGTAGACCGAAGGGGAGGGCTTTGAACTGGTAATGACGCCCTTGGACCACAAACCTGAGGAATTTTCGGTGCCCCTTTAGGATGGGAATATGGAAGTAGGCATCCTCCAAATCCAACGACGACAGGAAGTCTCCTTCCTCCAGCTGACCCAGGACGTGCTGGAGGGTGACCATCCGGAACTTTTGCGCCTTGATGAACTTGTTCAGACGTCGCAGGTCCAGGATGGGGCGCCATCCCCCCGTCTTCTTCTTCACGAGGAAGTATCTCGAGTACACTCCGGAGCCCCGAAGCCTCTTTGGGACGAGTTCGATGGCGCCCTTCCTGAGCATCGCCTTTACCTCCAGGAGAAGTTGAGGGACGTGAAGTTCTTTCCTGGCCACGGGGGGGACGCGTGGACACCTTCTTTGAAACTCGAGCGCGTGGCCCCGGGCCAAGGCGTCCAGCACCCAACGGTCGGTGGAGATGGACTCCCACACGCTGACGAAGCTCGCCAGCCGGCCTCCCACCGGGGTGCTTCGGTGGGGGCCCGACCCCACGGTCGGTTCAATCCTGCTTGGACGAGGCTTTGCCGCCTTGACCTCCTTGGCGACGACGGTGGAGTCCGCCAGACTTGCCTCGTCCTCTGTAGGCCTCCTGAGACGACGAGCGGGCCGCTTGACGGTAGGTGGAGAAACCGCCACCGGAACCTTTGGAGGCGCCCTTGCCTCCGCTGCTCCGAAAGGGCGTCCGTCGTTGCTGCAGAACTCCCAGGGCCCGGGCCGTCTCAGTGTCCGCTTTAATGGCCTGAAGGGAATCGTCCACTGTTTTGCCAAACAGGTTGTTCCCATCGAAGGGCATGTCCAGGACTCTGGTCTGAACGTCTTGACGGAAGTCCGTAGCCTTGAGCCATCCACGCTGCCTAAGGCAAACGCCGTTGCCCAACTGGCGGAACCCAGTGTCGGCGATGTCCGTCGCAACGGTAATGGCGTGGTCCGAAGCCACCTCACCTTCCTGCAGGATCTCCAGGGCCTCTGTCCTCTTGTCGTCCGGCAGGAAGTCCAGCAGGGGAGCCAGTTTGTACCAGAGCTCCCTGTCGTAGCGGGCCACGATAGCCAAGGCGTTGGCCGCTTTAATCGTCGTCGCTGCCGACGAGATGACTGTGCGTCCCATAGCGTCCAATTTCTTTCCCTCACCATCCGGTGGGGAAGTCGATGTGGAGCCGCACCCCCCCCCGCTTTCTTCCTGGCCGCCGCAGAGACGACGGAGTCCGGGGTAGGCTGCGCCCGGAGGCACAGGGGGGCCGTGTCCGGGACCCGGTACTTCTTCTCGTACCGGTCTCTTCTAGCTGGCGTCGTGGAAGGGTTCTTGAGGAGGGTGAGGCCCTCATCCCAAATGTCGTCCAATAGAGGCACTGAGAGGACCATCTTCCTCTTGGCCTCGCGCCGCTGATAAAGGAAACCTTCCTTCTTCTCCTCAGGGCAGAGTTGAAAAAGCTCGGATGCCCTGGAGATCATGGAGTGGAACGATCCAATCTCGTCGGGCGGAGAAGCCCTGGTGGGAGGCGACGACGGTACATCCTCGTCGTATACCTCGTCGTCCGTACCCGTCGCTGCCGTGTCAGTCCCCGTATCATCCCCTCGGGTGGACGGGGAGGAGGGCTGGAAGGGGCGCGACGGCTGAAAAAGAGGCGGAGGGTGGATCCTTCTTTTCTTGGTAGGGGGAACACCAGAAGGTCCCGGTTCTGGGTCCCCCGACGGGAGAGGTTCCGTCGGCAACGGTAGTCTCGTCCTGATCTCTGAGCATAAGGACTGTATAGCCAACAAAATGGCCGCCGAGTTGTCTCGCGGCGCTGGCAGAGGGGAATCCGACGGGCGATCAGGGGCCCCGTCGGTACCCTCGACGATGTCGTCGTCACCTGCGTCGGGATCCATCCCGACGGGTCGGTCTTCTTCCACGCCGTGGCCGTGGCTTAAGACTTCGACCAGCTCCTCCTCCGAGGTTGAGGCCGAATCTACGACGACGCCCTGCCCCCCCCTTTTTCTTCCCCACGGGGGATTTCACGGGGGTCCTATCGATGGGCACAAAAGATGACTCCCTCCGAGGTGGCAGGGAGACTCTGAGCCCCGAGGTCGCCACCACTGGTGTAGCCTGCACAGGCTGAGCCAGGGCCGCCGCGACAGTTTCGATAGAGGGCTTGGCCGGATGGATTAAGGCCTTCACCACCTTAGGTGCGCTCACCGCCTTATCCTTGAGGGGGGGGACACCGCCTCGCTCCCCCTCCGATGGGGCCTTCGAGCTCGACCGGGGCCTCTCCAGGAGCTTCGCCGGGTGCTCGGCCTTCCTCTTACCCGACCCAGAGCGTTGGCTCGTGGTTGATGGTGCTGGGGAGGGTGCGCCCTGCCTGGCGCCCGTAGAGCCAGACCGTTCGGCGCTCCCGGTGCCAGCGGACTCGCAGTGCTTGGCCTTATGTTGGACCCCCGTCGCCGGGGCGTCCTCAAAGGACTTAGAAGACCGCTCAGATTTCTTCTTCTTCTTCTTCTCGCCGGACGGGCTCTTCCCTTCTAGCCAGTTGGCGAGACGTTGATGGCGGTCCTTCATGGTCCGCTCCGACATGTTGCC
This sequence comes from Ambystoma mexicanum, assembly GCF_040938575.1. Taxonomy (NCBI): domain Eukaryota; kingdom Metazoa; phylum Chordata; class Amphibia; order Caudata; family Ambystomatidae; genus Ambystoma; species Ambystoma mexicanum. The sequence goes on from NC_090938.1 coordinate 60,415,445, forward strand.
GCAAAACGCACAGTCCTTCTCCACGTGCGTCTTGTCCTCATGTAGGCAGTAGAGACAAAAGGAGTGTTCGTCCTCCTTGAAGACGTTCTGCAGCTGGCATCCTGGGCAGACCCTGAACAGCTTTCCGGGCGTCGAGCTTCCCTTCTCCTGGGCCATGACCGGGCCTGAGAAACTTCTGGAGTCCTCCAAAAGCGTAGCTCGACGAATCTTCACCCTTGAGGGGCGCAGACGAATCCGACACGGGTCCCCGTTGATCGGATAGTGAGTCGGTGGAGCTTGAGGCTCTTTTGACCGAAAAAACGAAGTTTTTGAGAAAAAACGTGAAAAAATAGCACTAACGCTCGAGAGCAATAGCACGAGGATCCCAACACATGAACGTGCGGTAAAAATCTGAAGATGGCTGCCAAAGGCGGTGCTTAGGTAGAGGGCAGTCATTGGCTGTGGTCAGTATGACGCAGAGACCAGTGATTGGTTGTTACTACGAAAGACAGATCAGAAACGAAACTGATACTGGTTTTTTCTTTACCGAGGATTCCCAGCCTGACGACGGGGAATATTCATGAGCATGTGAATCCATGCCAGACCCCATGCTGGAGAAAAAGAATTACAATATACTTTTTAGCAAGTTGTGATGAAGTCACAAGAGGTGGGACAAGAGAGAAACTTCAGGGCTCCATTTCCTCTGGGTGCCAATGCGGCCTTACCCACCACAAATGCAAGGGTGAGAAATATTCTGATAAGTTCTCTCTTCTCCAGTCTGCTGACCAGATCCTAGGTGGAAGATCTTCCTGGATCTTGAAGGTGGGGAGGGCTAAAGACAACTTACGAACAGGGACTGTGGGAAGGGTGGTGGAATACTGTGGCCACCATTACGAACATGAGAATATGGCCCATTGACAAGCCTGAAGTAAGGGAACCACACTCCCCAAGCTGGAGCTATTATATAGAGAACAAGAAGGCCAAGTTGAGAGGAGAGTGGGTACTCTGTTTTCATTTACTGGCTATTGAAGCAGACAGAGGGAAATGCAAAGCCCAATAGGAAGGGAGAGGAACTATGTTCAGTGGAATTGATTCTCCTTGAGGGAGGGTCACTGGGACTCTGAGCACAACAGGTCCTTGTGGACAGTGAGCCATATTTCAAGGGAACTATTGGAGCATGCTACACCTTACACAGGAAGAGGTGAAATATTTGTGTACAAAGGAAGGAGAGGAGAAGGTCAAACATCTAAGGAAGGACGAGGTGAAACATCTAAAAGAAGTTTGGGCGTTCGGAGAGGCATCTATGAAAAATAGTAGAAGGGCGAATATCCAGAGGGAGGAAAGCAAGAAGGTACCAATTGCGATAGAGGAAGGCAAGGAGATAAGAAGAACATCTAGAATTTGAGGAAGGGGAGGAGGATAACCAAAAACAAAAAGGAGCTTGAGCAACATGAAAGAGGAAAGGGTTAGGAACAAGTGGAGAAAGGGCGGGCCAGGAAGAAGGTTGCGCGTATACAGCTGGTGGTGGAGTGAGGAAAAGACCAGAAGGAAAAGCGAGGAGGAACAAGCATTGGGAATATAGAAGAGAGGTGTATAGCTCTTTCATGATCTTGATCGGTAGCATGCTAAGCTGTTGGAGGGGTCTGAGATATACTGGAGATTAAGTGTTTAGTGGGGGAGATCTATGCTCCCTGCCCTATGTTTAGCTTTGAGAATTTGAGACCAAACCAGAGAGTAGAACTTAAAAACTGTTCAAAGAGGTCCATCTGCCAACCTAAGGAAACCAGATTGTGCTGCAAACAGTACAAGAAGCCCAAAAGTGACCTTGTTGACCCCTGCATCATCCAAAAAGATGGCGCCAAGAAAAGTTGTTCAGGACATTATCAAATCTGAGTAACTCTGCGACTTGCGCAGGGAGGAGAACCTGAATCAGGGGAGCAAAGTAAGGACTGCGGCGCCAGGTCAGAAAGAAAGTGACCAGGCACCAGATCATTAACCACAAGTGCTCTAACATAATCACGGTTAGTTCAGCCAACCCACATACACTTGGTCAGAAGAATAAAAACTAGAGTTTAAGTTTAGTTTCAAATCAGCTGTTAATTCCCCAGCTAAGCAAATGAGAATTAGTGTTTGAGAATCAGATTGTTTGCACGTGGAGAACAAAAGGGCAGTTCTGGGATCAGAAAGAAAATGTATTCTCAATGTAGACTTTTATACTCCTAACCCATAGTTCCTACTCCTCTGCATTCTTTACAGATAGCTCATCGAACAGGGCCAGGTCCAGCAAAACGTTTTACCAGCATAAAGAACATTGTCCTTACATTTATTTTGGCAGTGGAGCATGGTACATTCACACCCTAGGCTAGGCCTTTATAAGTACTTCCCTAGACTTCACCTGTCCATTTCCCAATCCCATGCTATCTATTGAAAGCAAATAAGAGCTTGTAATAAGGAAATTCTGTAAAAAGTGAGGTATGGTAAAAATGGAGAAACAACTGAATAATTTCAGAGTTTGGGGTTCGACAAGTGCGTGTGCTAAGCTGCACTGCTGCCTCTCTGAAGATCGATGGAATGGTTAAGATAATACAACCCAACTGGATGGCAAACCATTAGGCACCCTATTGTTTATGGATGACCCAGTACTAATATCCAGACTGCAAGTCATCGCCACTAACAATTCAACAATCTACAGATGTTAGGTAACATTTTGGTTTGGCAATTACTGCAAATAAAAAATACTCTGGACAAGTACAAAAGTGACACATTCAAATCGGATGAAGTTATTAACCCCTTGGAATATTTTGGCTATCTTGGTGAAGGGGCATGCAACAATGGATTCTTGAACGGATTTTTAGTTAAGAGCAGAGGTTCTATTAAACCCGAGAGCAGGTGCACCCTGATTTAGAAAAACATTTGGCAGTAGAAGAATTCTCCAGGCCTTAGAAGATGAAGGGACGGGGATTCTAGACCCAGCAGCTCCAGGGATGGCAGCCTGAAGGCTGTGCTCCTGTACCCTCTATACTCATCTCCTTACACAATGTCTGACTCCAGCCCTTCTGAAACAACCCGGCCAGCGAAGAGGCAGAAAGGGGGTGATGAAGATAAGAAAGACAATGAAAGGGGAGAAGACAAGCTGTTGGAACTCCTGACCAAGGTGACTTCTGACATTGCAGAGATCAAGACAAAGCTGTTTGCTTCAGAAGACAAATATGTTGAACTGTCCACTAAAATTAGCTCTGTGGAGGATCACTAGCTCAATGGATGAAGATACCCGGAGGATGACCGAGCATGAATACAATGCTCAGCAGGAATAATGTTTGCATCGCTGGATTTCCTGAAATTGAGAAGGGTTGTCCAATGGATTTTTGGGAGAAAGGTTTGTCCAACATAAATAACTTGGATCCAAAAGTGCCCCTGGAAATGGAGAAAGCACATAGATCCTTGGGTCCTAAACCAGCTCTGGGGCAAGGACTAAAACACATTGTGGTGAAATGTTTGAGATTTCCTGTGAAGGAAATGATTTTTAAAAGGGCACGCAAGTTGGGGGACCTTGCCTGCGGAGGTAATAAAACAATGATTTTTGGGGACTTAAGTAGAGATGTCCTGGAGAAGAGAAGAGCCTTTGCTCTGGCCAAAGACAAAGCAAGAAGCAAAAACCTGAAATACTACAGGTGTACCAAGCAATTTTTAAGAGTAAATCTGGATGGCCAAGCCCACTCATTTAATGATTATCGTGGGGTAGAAGCTTTTCTAACTGACCTAGACCAAGATCCCATTGAGGAGTGAAGAACACAGAGAAATACCACAACTGGAAAAAAGAAAAAGACGATTCCTCTTGTTCTCTTTGGATCTAAAGGATGTTTTACAATTATGTTTTACCATGGTTTTTCACTTCAATATGCATATACATCATCATTGTGGTTACTTCATATGTTATATGACTTTTATTCATGTTGCTGTGATTGTTACCGTTAAATACAGCTCCTTAGTAGTTTATTTTCATGCTGCGGCATGAGCGAAGAAGAAAGCACAATTAGAGTAATGGACCTTCCAACGTTCTGATTTGCGCACGTTGCAGAAGACCCGGTAAGGGTTGATTGTCCACATCGGTGGGTGGATCAGCTGTCATGGCATCAATGACCGCATCAAAGCGGCGTTACAGCGGGAAGTAAGTCCCTCTGACAGTGAGCAGTTTAAACTGGTGAAAATTGAGCTTAAGAAGGCCTGAACAGAGATTTAAAAGGTAACGATCGGGTGGCTTGCAATAACACTGCTGGTTGCGTGAACCGAATATTTGACCGTTTCGGTGCCTTCGTCTTTCTACTGAGGTGCAGCCAATCTAACTGCTCAACAGCGTCAGTTAACCATAGAAAATCTAATTCTAATGCATTTTTAAATATGGAATATAGGCAGATAATTATAGTGCGACGAAAACAGCTTGCAGACATGAATGAAAATTGTAAATGCAGCGATGTTCATGTTAACCCATTGTGTGCATACTTGCTGCATTTATGTGATTTAAGTCACCACTGAAGGAAATATGAATGCAGAATTAGCACCCTACTTTAACTGCCTACACTATACACCTGGAGTACCGAGTACCCTGAAGCACAAAGGTGTGCTCTAGTTATTAATGCATAAAATGTAATGACATAGAAGTACAATACATTATTCAAAGTTCTTGAAGGCTCTTGTTAACATGCACTTAGGAAGAGATAAATTATTATGAATACTTGATGCAGTATAGAGAAATATCTAGTGGGCTTGGTCAAGTTAAATGGAATGTTCTTATATGCATTATTATATATACAAACACATGAATTTAAGGATGCAAAAGCTGTTCTAGATATTTTAGGAAGTTAGATCTACTGTCTGGTAGATTATATGAATAACAGATGGTAAGGGGGAATTGTAATAGACGTTTGGGGATGTGATGCTTTACATGTCAGCAATAGGATTGAGGGTTCCCAATACCTTTTATATTGATTGTGGTTTCATCTGGAGTGGTGTTCTTGTATTTTGGGTACAACTGTGCTCGGATGATGGGAATACTACTGATGTCATTGACCTATGGTTGGGTCCATAAGAATATCTTGTGATCCAATAATGGAACTTGGGTCTATGTTTACAGACTTTATCAATAACAGCCCATTTTCAGTGCTGTTATTATTCGTGGGAACAGTCATATTTTAGTCTGGGTTGGAACTTTTCATGGACTGTTTGACATGCAATTTATTTTGCAATCATAGTATGTCATTTTTGCTTTTGCATGCTATTATTGTGACTGTTTATACCGGGAAATGTTGACTGATATTGAGATTGTTATTATATTTGGGTGGGTGATGGGAGGTATTGGTCATGAGAAGTTACTATAATACTTGTGGGGAGGAAAGTACTGTGTGATGATGGTTGAATGAATGGGCACTGGTCAATGGCAGGTTATGGTTCGGATTGATGTATGCTTTGTACATTTATCTATTCATATTCAGTCTGGCCTTTGCCAGTGTTTTTTTTTGGACAAAGCTTGTCATGTCTCCTTTTTGTTCTTTGTTCTCTTTATAATTTTTTGTTTTGTCCTCTTACCTGTTCTACATGGGTGCCATTGTGTGTGCTGTGTGTTCTCGAAGACACAAGTTCTAGAATTACGGCCCGATATGTTCCTATAGTTCTCATGTTTGTTTTCCGATGGTTTAAAGGATGATCCTTTAAAATATCTACCAATGTTTTTTATTAGTCAATGTAAAACAAATGCATATATTGATTTAACTGTGAGATAGGGGAATTGTCTTTCGTGACTTGCAATGTGAAAGGGCTGAATTGTCCAAGATCAAGGAAAAAAGTACTAGCGAGAGTATGGAGAGCAAGGGCTGATATCATTTTCCTACAAGAAACACACTTACTCGAATCTAAACGCTTAGTAACCAATTCAAGATACTTGAAAAAATTGTCTGACATTCCTCAAAATCCAGGGGAGTCTATTTTATTTAGGAACGGTATGCGTTTAGTGATTGAAAGAGTGGCCATGGATGGAGAAGGACAGATGATTTTTGCAATGTGCTTCATGGCGGTAGAATATTCACATTAGGTTGTATATATGGTCCTTGTTCACCAGGGAAACCCTTCTTTGATGTGGTCACATGTTTATTATGTGGTCTGGGTGGGGAGATATTCAGGTGGGGATTTTAATTGCATGATTGATCATAAATAGATCACTCCACTGCGTGCAGGTTTACAAATATGGGAGTGAGCAAGGAGTTTAGTCTTTTCCTGCAGAGATTTTATCTGGTGGACATATGGAGCGTTCATGATACAAGTCAATTATGACACACCTGTACTCAAGTGTTTCTAGGCACGACAAGACAAGGAAGGGGGACAGAAGGAGGACAAACCAACCATCTTACTAGGCCATGTGTCATTCAGATTGCATAGGTGCGGGGAAGAGGGAGGGGAGAAGTGCAGGTAGCTCAATAAGTGTTGCCGGAGGGTGGCACATAAGTACAGAGAAGAGACTGTAGGGTTGTAGATACAGGCCCTTAAGTGCAGGGAAGCCCGGAGGCAGTGCGAGGGCAACTGGACATGCAGGAGCATGGGCCAGAGTTCAGTGGGTGGCCAGGTGACCAGTGCGCAGAGCAGTCAGGGACATCAGCAGGGGAGAGGAAGAGAGAAAGTGGAAGCGAAAAGGAAGCGAGTTGCTTCCGGTATCAGAGGTGGTTCTGCTCAAGTTTGAGAGCGGCAGGGAGGTGTAAGGAAGTCATGGTGGCAGTTCAAGGGTGTTAATTAAACAAAGATTGCAGAGTGGAAAAACGCCTAAACTAAACTAAATCTAAGATGAGAGCAAGCGTCAACCATCAAATGAAAATAAGACAGTCCTAGTGATGTTGTGTCAAATAAGAAGGGCCTATACTAAGAAACCTATTGCCAAACCTTACAACTAATACAAAAGGGTGTGGGATAGTTCTCAAGAAAAAGTGTTCACAAATATTATCATCCCAGGAGGATAGCTCAGCGGCAACGTGCGTGACTTGGAAGCACGACGACACGAAACACAGGTTCGATTCCCAGGTCCGCGCTTAGAAACCTGTGAGTGTTTAAGCACGTTATAAATACGAACAAAAAAAAAAAAACTATTCCTGTAACAGCGCCTCAATGCCTGCGGGCTGTGTGAGTGCTTTAAAAATGTAAAATAAATAAAATAAATAAGTCAGGACGCCTCCCCCACGTTTGGAGCACAGGCTAGGGTGGAATTATGGAGCGCAGCACACACCAGAGCTTCCTCAGCACGAGTCAACAGTTCTGTTCCAATTCATCAGGAGCCTCGATGGCCAAGTCTAGTTTGCCTTGAAAGTCTCTTGCCTTCGAGGGCCTGACTTATTCAAATTGCAAAACAAAAGTTCCTTCAACAAAAATGAAAGTTAGTTTGCTGGTTTTACCAAGAGTGATGGTTCTTCACCCCTTGGATCTACCTCTTCCGGGCTTGGATTCTAAAACAGTTCCTTTCAATATGGAAGCCTTCGGTGGTTGTGGTTTCCTGGCCCAGAGGGCCTTATAGGTTTACCAAGAAAAGAACTAACCAACAAAGTTCTGTCTTATGTATTTCTCATGTGATGGATTAACCCCTGGCTCCCCCTCTTCCGGGCGCAGACCTCTCTGCTTTCAGCTTCCCTGCACCGGGTTTACTATGGCTTTTCCTTCCTTCACAAATATCAATATCTTTTTACACAGTTCCAGTGGACATCCCTCGGCCGGGTTCACTCTTGCCAAGTTCACATTCACTTATACTTTCAATGTTCATGGGATTCACTTCCCTTACTTTCATTATAGTTCTTGGGTCAAAGGCTTTCGACTGTACAGGGATTTTGCTTGACCACTGTGACCTATATTGGCGGCTTTCCTACGGCCTTCTGGTATCTGTAGTTTCACTCAGATGGGGATTGACCAGGGTTTTTCGGAACACCACCGACGTGGTACCGGTTCCCTTTTACAGCTGGTCTCCCCTTTACAATGTTACAGTTCCATTAAACGTCTCTCACTTTGTGACTTTCATTCACCACAGCCTGTTTCTTATTGGCTCTCCCCTCGACTCACTGGCTGTGATGAACTGCTCGGTGGTCCTCTTTATTGGAGTCAAGGCCGGTACCACAGACGCAGGAGTCTCCCTCGCTCTGGCTTATTGGCGTCGATACGCTCCGTGTACCGTGACATCTGCTGCGGCACACTTGGGCTATTGTCCTCGGTCTTACATTTCTTTCAGCGGAAGGTTCGTGGGGTTTTGTCGAAAAGGGCAAGTCGTGTCTCTCCTCGTCAGCCTCTCAATATTTGCCGCCTTTCTCCTCCTCTTGAACTGCCGGGTCTGGATAGCGGTCTCATTGTGCGGTCTGCTTGCTCCTACTGTGCTCACTTGCTCCACCTTTTATCCCTGTAGGGAAGGGAAAGGGCTTTCAGGTGTGCGTGATTCTTGTCAATTGCCTGACTTTTGTATGTTAGGTATAAAGCTCTGGTGTTCATGTTAGGAAAGTGGGGGCAGTTTTCGAATGTCCTACGTGGTAGGATGGGGTAGAGTTATTGAAGGAAGGGGGATACTGCGTCTCACCCGTCTGTGTCCCACTCCCACTCCCAGAGGATCCCCCAAGGATCGCCCATCCAGGTGATCCTCCCTCACTGGTCCACCCCCCAGGAACTGTATCCAATAGCGCTGGCCGTGTCCCAGCCACCTGGATGACAGATCCCCAGGGAGACACCTTACGGTTTCTCAGAGGCCCCAGTCACGGAAAGAGATCTGCCCCTCACTCTCTGCTTGGAGAAGCGTTTAACACTCAGAGTTGGAGGCGGATGAGCTGAGAGCTTTTGAAGGAAGATGTTTAGGAAGAGAAAATTGGAGGTAGCATAGTCCCAGGTCTCAGAAAGCCTTGCGGACGATGCAAAGGGTCTTGAACTTGATCCTTGCAGCCACAGGGAGCCAGTGAAGAGATTTCAGAGCTGGAGAGACACGAATCGTGGGCTTGAGGACAAGGACAAGTCTTGCAGTCCTGTTCTGGATACTTTGCAAAGTTTGAAGCGTAGAGACAGGCAGATTTAGAAAGAGGCTGTTGCAATAGTCCGGCCTAGAGAGGACCAGGGCTCGGGAGACAGCTTCTGGGGGAAGTGAGAAAAGGCAGAATACCTCTCAGGAGGTGCAGCTGATAGTGTGACTTCTTAGAAACAGCAGAGATGTGAGGAGAGAAGGAGAGGGTGGTGTCGAAGATGACCCCAAGGTTCTTAGCCTCAAAGGAAGGAGCAAGAAGAGGGCCCAGGGTGGGAGGTCAGAGAGAGGAAAGGATGAGGAGGAACGGAGCTGTACTGGCATTAAGGCAGAGATCATTGGCGACACACCATTCCTGAATTGCGGCCAGACAGTCTGATATGGGAGAAGAAGCAGAGGTGGCTGAAGGGAGCCTGAAAGAGAGCCGAGTGCCATCCGCATAACATTGAAAATTGGAGCAGAAATTAGCGAAGTGGTGGGAAAGAGGTGCCAGGTAGTGGTTAAAGAGCCAGGGAGAGTGGTTAGACCCCTGGGGAACACCACGAGTAGAGAGATAGAGAGAGGGAATATCCCAGTTATACCTGGGAGGGCCGGCCAGTGAGAAAGGAGGTCAACCAGGCCAGGGCCTGACCAGTGATACCCAGGTTGTCACGGAGGCGATTGTGCGGGATGGCATGGTTGATTGTGTCAAAAGTAGAAGACAGATCGAGGAGAATGAGGACAGAAGCAGGTTAGAGTCAAGATTAGAGAGCAAGTCTTCACAGGTATTCAGGAGAGCACTCCTGCCATGGATTACTATGTGTCAATCGCTCCTTTTCTAAAGGCCATTTTCCCGACAGCATTAAGGAAGCCTGGATCTCACCCTTATTTAAAAAAAAAAAAAGAGACTCTCGATGTCAACGACCCAGTGTAACATTTGTCCAATAACTAATGTTCCTTTTCTTGGGCAAGTTGGCAACGAACCAGTAACAAAGCTATGTGCAGGAAAACAAAATTTGCGCAACTGCCCAGTCTGGTTTCCGTGCCTGTCACGGAACCAAAACTGCCCTCTTAGACCATAAGTCAAACATCACTGACAGAGGCGGGCACGCTCTGCTGCTCCTCTTCAATCTGTCGGACACTTTTGATCTTGTAGATCACACCATCTTGGCCGACAGACTAAAACAAGTGGGCAGATGCTCAACTCTTGCAGCCAATTGGCTTAGATCCTTCCTTGGTCCCCGTAATGTCTATGTAACCAAGGACAATACACATTCCTCCAAAGCAACATTGACTTCAGGGGTCCCACAAGTATCCTGCCTCTCACCGCTATTGTTCAATGTTTATATAAAACCCCTGTGTGACCTTCTCTCCTCTGCGGGTGTACGTTTTGCTAACTATGCAGACGACACCCAGATTGTGATTGAAATTTCAGGCCACTACAGCAAAGACCTTGGAATGATAAACATGATCTTCAACAGCATACTATCTTGGATGGCTAGAAATTCCCTAGCTTTGAACAATAAGAAAACCGAGCTACTCATTCTGAACACACAAATCAAACTCAAAAGGCTTGAACTTAACCTGATTAAGGTCTCCGAACACGTGAAAACTATGGGGATCTATTTTGACCCCCATCTTTCATTTGAAAAACACATGCTCCATCTTAAATCTTCATGTTCTTATTATACCCACCTGCTTTGGCAACTCCGTCCTTATCTCTCATAGGCAAACAGGGCCATGATCGCAGCTGCGATTATTAACACTAAGCTACTGTTTGGCTCATCTCAGGCAAACATAAGAAGCCTCCAAGTGATTTAGAATGGAGCAGTTCGGGCCGTTTGTGGCATTAGCCGACATACCCATGTTACCAGCGCCGTAGGAAATTGCATTGGCTCTCAGTCAGGCAAAGAATAAGATTTAAAGGCATCATGATTACTCACCATTGCTTAACAGGAAAAGCTCCCCACTACCTGAACCAGAATCTCCAAAATACCTTTTCGGTGTACCCTTCGATCAAATAAAGACATTTTACAACAACCTTGTGTCCTGATGAAAAAACTGGGCAATACACGTTTTAATGCCTGGGGCCCCCTCCTCTGGAACCAGCTGCCATTAGCCCTTAAAAGCAATGAGTCAACCGTTCAATTAAAAAAACAATTGGGACATCTGTTTGACTCGGGTCCAGATTAGTTCTATCCTGGCCCTTTCTGTATGACTTGCCTGCCTTGACTTTAATGCTTTTTGTCCAGTGAGCGCTTAGAGGCCCATGGGTGTAAAGCGCTATATAAAAAAGTGAACAGATAGTTTCTGTGCTTCTGGCAGCTCTGAGGTCAGACTGGTGGTCATGGAGATAACCAACAGATTCAGTATGCAGATTAAGGTGGGAGATGGCCAGCTTTTCCAGGAGTTTGCCCAGGAAAGGTGTGATGGAGATCAGGCGATAATTAGCCGGAGAGGAAGGATTGGCAGAGGGCTTCTTTAGCAGGGGGTGCACAAGGAAGTGCTTAAGGAGCGAGGGGAAGGTTCCAGTGGCAAAGGAGTGATTACAGAAATCAGCCAAGGCTGGAGCAAGGGTGTCATTGTGGTCCTTGATGGTTCTGGATGAGCAGGGGAGAACCTGCTTTGACAAGACTTTTATAGATCGACTGGTTTATAAACATAGTCTGGGGTGAACAGGGGAAAGGAGGAGGAAAAGCAGCCGAAGACAGTGTATGGGAGCGAGGGGTCCAAAGGCCCCCTCGCGTCGTACGCTCCTCAGTACAAGGCTTGGACCACGTGCCTCCAGTAGCGGGATTGCCCCTTACCCTTATGTGAAGTTAACCACGGTTGACTGCTACATAGATGGGACTACTGAGCAGGACATGGGGCATCCATATTTTGTGCCCCCTTTCGACTCCATCTTGGGTAAACAGGCCTCACTGCGATAGTACAGCAATGCTCAGCTCCCCTTCCACAACAGCAGCCAAGGACAGAGACACACACATAAGGCGCGCAGCCAGCTGGCTGGCCCCCACCCTTGCACTCCCCCTGCGAAGGAAAGCTCTGCGCTTCCATTCTCACGCTGAAGCCAGAGAAAGTTGCAACAATCAATATGCTACAGTTTTCTTCCTCTGAGATCACTGTTCGCCTGAGAACCGGCATGTGAACCAGAATGAGCTAAGCACTTTCTGCTCGATTCGTCCTCATAAATGTGCAAGCCACCCACCCCCATTAGAACAATTTATTGCCATCCTGACCCTGCACCCCCTGTAAGGTATTTTTCAAGTGCCAGACCCTCGCCTGTGCTGCGAAACCCACCCAACACACCCACTACTAACCTTAAGCATTTTTACTACTATATATGTTTTTACTTGTACTAATGAGTTTGAAACCCAACAGATATGCGAAATACAGCCTGATTCTTCTACATGCACAATAAGGTCAAGGCCTCCAAATAAAGCCATGAATGACCCAATTGTACTGACAATAATCATTGTGTGTGACTTAGGTAGAAATGTGACAAGTAGCATAAAATGTTTTAAATAATTTGTTATTTAGTGTGTAACATATTAGCTTAGGTAGTGACCACAGTGACCGGACCCTGACCTGCATGGAGCACAAGATATTTGACATCTGTTAGCTACTCAGCCAACCAGGAGGAAGAGATGCTACCCACACCTACAGCACCACACCGTCTGGCCAATCGGGTCCATTTAGCATTTTTTGTTAGTTATTTTAACTAATATAAATATGAGCATGATGTAATGAGAGGGTTAGAGTTTTTGGGTTATTTCCTAGCTGTAGAAATAAACCATGCTTTGAACTCTTGCAGCCGGGGCTCAGTGCCTCTTTCCCCGACAAGGGGTTGTGTCTGCTATTTTATTTTTTCTCTCACACGTAGTAAGACGGGGAAAGGCACCTACATTTTGGTGACCCCCGCAACGTGATTTAGAGAGGTGCCTTGAGGCCTGCGCCGCCCGGCAGCGAGATCCAGGGCGCCCCCCAGCAGAACCATCGCCTCTGCGGTTGACCAGACTGTGCACACCAAGAAGAAAGGGTCAAGGGTTCCCGGTTGACGAATACCTGATCGAAAAAGCTGCTCGCCAAGGCAGGCCACGGCTTGGTTGGGGGACGGACCTGAGCGAGGTCCGGCCGTGAGCGGCGACCCTCGGAGTACCTGACTGAACACATGGAGTTCCGGTTGCAAAGACCCCAAAGGAAGGTAAGGGGAAATACGGGAAGAAGGGAATTAGCAACAAAGGGAAGGTAGCTAAGAATAGGGTCTGCGTGAGCGACGGTGAGGCTTTTCTGATCTATCTTTTATATGGCCATTAGGTGTTGTAAGAAGTGAGAAGAAGAGAAGTGGTATCCTAGCCCGTAGGGGGTAGAAGGCGGCGCTGCGTAGCATTTGTCCCGACCGGGTGCAGAATAGAGATAAAGAGAAAAATAGTAGGGGTCTCGTGTAGGCTCGGAGTAGTTTTTAGAATATTCTTTTTCCGTGGAAGTAAGAAATCTTGAGACATAATAAAGGTGAAAGAGGTGGGGAGTGAATGCGAAATAGTAGGTAGTATAGGGAAGAAGAAAAAACAGGGACAGTAACGGGAATAGGGAAAGAACAAACGCGCGCAGGAAGTGCATGTGTATGTTGCATGATTATATGTTTGTTGGTCTGCTTTTATGTATATGTCTTGTTGAATACGCTAAAGTATTTTAATACAAGTAATTTGTGATTGATATAAGGTAAAGCAGAAGAAAAACTGTGAGGGGTGACCAGGTAACACCTCTCAGAAAGCTAATGTGGCATATGGTAATTGTGAGCATTGATAAAGAACGTATTATTTCCACATATTGTAACTGACATACTAAGTTACAGGTGGGAAGAGATTCAAGGGTACTAGAATACACAAGAAAGGAAAAGAAACATTGCCATGGGGGGAGTAACACCACTAGCACATATTTGCCAGCACCTTCCACTTTATAGCGACAGGATACAGAAGTATCACGATCAGTGGATCACTGAGATAAAGGGAGACGGGGTCACACCAATTTGGCAAGAAGGAGGATCATTTGACAAAAGAGTGTTGGACCTAGTATCAACACATTTGTTAGCGCGATATAAAGGGAAACAGTTACAGAATCAGAGAGAAGTGTTACATTTATGGCGAATGTTTGAGGAAGTTGCCCCCACAGCAGAGGTAGGTACCAGCCGAATGATAGAAAATCAGAAAAACCCCAAAGAAGTAGGCAGGACACCAAAAGGGGAGTGCTCAACAACTACAACCGAAAACGAAGTAACAAAAATCTATCCCTTAATGACTAGGCCAGCGGTAGGGTTTAGTGAACCCCTGTATATACCACACAGCCCCACTGCCCAAGGCGGGGCAACAGCTCCCGAACCTCCACCATATGACAAAGGAGGCCTGTATGGCCCCACGAGCGCGCCTCCTGTGGATATAGCACGTTTAACAGGTGATTTGAACCGTCAGCTAGCACTCGCACAAATGGAAATAACACGGTTAAGAGCTTTATGTGACAAAGGGCAAATGCTGCCAGGGGGAGGGGAGGTACCCCGCTGTCACTGGCAGATCTCACACCCAGATAGGGACAGCAAGCAATGCAACCCCAGTAGCCTCGGTATCAGGACAATCTATAGCATCGCAAGGGACGTCATCGCAGCAGAGACGAGAACAAGAGTGGCAGTCAGGACAGTTCCTGTTCCAATTGAATAACAAGCCAGTGAGGATTATACGATCAGATACACCGGAGAGTCAACAAAGTGGAGATCAGGGTGAAAGACAAGGAAGTGAACCCAAGGTAAATTGGGAGGATAATAACGAGCTAGAGTCAGAAATAGAAGAAATATGGGAAGATTTAGATGAATACGAAGAGGCAGCTGCCGCAGAGGGGTCCCCACTACCAAACCGCTGTTACCCAGACACACTATCGCCACCATTATGGCAAGGTAGATTAAGACAACTAACAGGGAGGATAGGAAACATACTGGTAAGTAAAACGTAAAAAGGGAAGACAAGCAGAACGGGAAAGAAACAAACTCCAAATGCCACTGATACATAAAGGAGCAGGTAGGCCAAACTATATTCCGTGGGCCCAAATGGACAAAACCAACTTGTTAAAACTCCTTCCCCCGCTGACGGGAGGGGCAGGTAAGTGGATACATGTATTTGAGAAGAACACGGCAGGTGTGCCGTTAGCTATAGGTGATGTAAAACGTCTATTAGTTTCAGCAATCGGGGACCAAGCAGACACAATCTGGGAAATGGCAGGGTTCCCGGGAGTAACGATGAGCTGTGACCGACACGATGGATCACCATTTAACAATGTTCGAGCACTAGTGTGGGATGCATTGCAGCATGCATTTCCAGATGTTCCAGATTTACATGCAGTGATGCAGTGCACGATGGAGGAGAACGAGGATCCTGCGCAATTCATTTTGCGAGTGCAAGATTTATGGAGAAGCGAAACTGGTACGGCATGGAATCAATCAACAGCTTTATTCTATTTTATCATTAAAAAGGGGTTGCCAAAAGAGGTGCAGAAGGCCTTGGACAAAATAGCTGGGATCGAAGCCAAAGGGTGGCCTGAAATTCAGAGCATAATTGTACACCACTGGAGGAGGATGAAAGAGAAGGAAAAGGAGGTCACGCAAAAGAGGCTGGCTGACGAAGCAAAATTAGTACAGACGAAATTAGTGAAGGTCGCCGCCATTACTGCCAGTGCAACAGCAGACAGAGGAAACGAAGGAGAGGAAAACGCGGAAGGAAGGCCCGTTGGGATAGCAGCGCAGTGGGTTGGAGAGGACCAAGGACAGTGGAACGGAGAGGAACAGCCATGCCAAGGATCGCAGTGGCAGAACAGGCCGGCCCAAGGAAGAGGTGGGTACCGCGGACAAAGGGGAGGATACGGAGGAATGGGAAACAGAGGGTATGGTGGGCAAGGACCAAGGGGAGGACAACAGGGGTCATGTTGGAATTGTGGAAGATGGGGACATTATTCACGAGATTGTAGAATGCGACCATCAGGGTATTTTCAACAGCAACAACAGCAGCCCATGAACAATGAACAGGGGTGGGGCTGCCCACACCCAGGTAGCCCTTGTGGAGCTCCAATGGGGAGGGAGAGGACAACAGGATCAATACTGCTATGACCCCCAAATGCAACAGAGACAGCCAGCCCCACAACAGCAGCAGCAGCTACAACAGCAAAACGCACTACAGCCCATGGTGAGACAAAACCCAGTTGGGAACATAAACAATAACCCTTTTGCAGCGGCTGCAAACGGTGCCCCTGCACCATTTCGCAGCGTAACGGTCGTGGGTGATAACGTTTTTGTCAATGCCAGGTCAGCAAAGATACCAAGACTAGGACAGCCCACAGGGAGCACTTGCGTGTCCAGTCCTATCCACCACACAAAGTGCAAATGAGGGCGGTTTCAGCTCTCGGGAAGAAATTTGGAGACACAGGGGTTCTCTGGGGCTATTTTAAAAGTTCCTTATACAAAAGATCTTGTTGTAAGAGTGAGGGGAAAAACAGTGCGTGCACCCTTATTGTATTACAAAGACGCGCCAATCAATTTGATGGGACGAGACTTGCTCAGTTATACATGACCATAGCCTTTACTGAAAGAGGAATAGTGTGCTCGACGCCAGGGGTATGCCCCGTAGGGGCACTCTTAATAATAAGCACGATTACAAAGGAAGTTGCAGTAAGAGGGATTCCCATTGACATGTTCGTCTATGGAATACAAGTATTAGCCCGAGTAGTGCCTGAAATAACACAAAAAGAGTGGAGAATACCATCCGACTTTATATTCCGCCCAATCACACCAACAGATGTAATACCAGGCACAATTATGTCTATAGACATTGAGGCAGTTCAAGTTTCCAACAAACGCATTGTGGTCATAGGCCTGGACACGCAAGGACGCGAGTGGAGAAGTGTGCTATGTATAGAGCCAAACATAATGCTAAAAGATATTACTGATTAAGAATGGTTTACTGATTACGAAGGGGATGGAGAAATAATAATGGAAATAAGCATAGCATGTGACATTATGATTCAATACAGAGAAATACACAACCCACTCACGGCTAACATAAAGGCCCCACTGACAATATTTGAAGAAGACATGGCCAGGGTAACACCTGAAATTTGGACTACAGGACCACACGATGTAGGATTGTTACACGAGGTAACTCCCATAAAAATAAAACTGAAACCAGGTGCCCTCCCACCAAGAGTGAAACAATACCCCATATTCAAAGAAGCAGAGGAAGGTATTAGAGAAACAGTGAATGCACTCCTAAGCCAAGGTACCTTAGTGCCATCAACTTCCCCATGCAACACAGCGATTTTTCCAATTAAAGGGATGGTCTAGTAAAAATGTTTATTTTCCCCTGGGAGCACCGGAGACCCAAAGTAATAGCCACAGCAGGCAGAAACACACGCTGTTGTGTTGGAAAACGCTGCGGTTTTTCTTTCCAAGTTTCTCAGGCTCCTCCGAGCCGGAGGAGCCTGAGAAACTTGGAAAGAAAAACCGCAGCATTTTCCAACACAATAACGTATTTATGTTTGCGGTCGCTTCAAAAGCGACCGCAAACATAAATACGTTTTTAAAGCTGCGGTTTTATTTCTAAGTTTTCCGGGCTCCTCCAGCCCGGAAAACTTAGAAAAAAAAAACGCAGCTAGTGCTTATTTTAAAAAAAAAAAATAAATAGCATTTACCGAGATTCAACATAGGAAGTTTTAAAACAGAGAATGCTAGTATTTTCTTTTTTATGTTGCCTATCTATTTTTTAAATACAAATTTTTAGTAGACCATCCCTTTAAGAAAGCAAAAGGAGGGGCATGGAGAATGGTCCAGGACCTCCGCCCACTCAATGACGTCATCCAAAAAGAGTTCCCTTTAGTGCCTAACCCGTCATCAATATTGTGCAGTATACCAAAAGAGGCAACTTGCTTCACTGTCATTGATCTGAAAAATGCCTTTTTCTCTGTGCCACTTGCACCAGAGTCGCAGTACCTTACAGCTTTTACATTAGGAAACAACAGATATGAACATCGCAGACTCCCACAGGGGTATTGCGAGAGCCCAAGCATTTTTAACAGAGTACTACGAGAAGACATTGGCAACATAGATGTAGGGAGCACCATTATACAGTACGTAGACGATTTACTCATCTGCAGCAAAACAGAAGAAGAGTGTAGAGAAGACTCAACAACACTGCTTAACACATTGGCTGCCAAAGGATACAAGGAGGACAAAGGAATGTTACAATACTGCCTTGCTGACGTTGTGTACCTTGGCCAGCAAATATCTAAAGATGGAAAAAGATTACTACCAGACAGAGCTGCAGCCATTCGACACATTATCATACCAAAAACAGTGAAGGACATGCAGACATTTCTTTGCATATGTAACTATTGCCGAGCGTGGATCCTCGATTACGCAGCATACACACGGCCAATGCTACAAGCACTGAAAGAAGCACAAAAGAACAGAGCCCCAATAAAATGGACACAGGAGACAATTGCCCAATTCTCTCGATTAAAAGACCTTATTTCAGACGCCCCAGTCATTGCAAATCCAGCTTATGAAAGGGAATTGTTCCTGTTTTCACACAGCAATGGAACATTAATGACAGCAGTAAGACATCACTAGGCCACAAACCATTGGCATACTACAGTGGAATATTAGACCCAGTAATGCAGGGACATTTCGCTTGCGAACAGGCCCTCGCTGCAGCAGCCTTCGCCATTGAGAAAAGTGCCACGATCGTAATGGGATGTTCAGTGACGCTATATGCGGAACACTCGTTATTTGCTATCTTGGAAAGTTCCAAATCTACCCTCACAACACAGAGAGCCTCTGCTTATGAAATAATAATAATATCAAGTCCAGATGTACATGTGGTCAGATGCAAGACAGTGAACCCAGCCACCTTCATTACAGAGCCATGCACAACTGAGGATTTAAAGGAACACGATTGTAGCACATATGAGGGAGAGGGTGATGACATTCCCAAAGCAAGCGAAAACGCCCTTACAGAAGGAGAAATTTATTTCAGAGACGGGTCAGCATCCATAAATTCAGAGACAGGAGAGAAACATGTGGGGATGGCGGTAGTGCGCATGGAAGAAGACACATACGAAGTGATTGTTCAAAAACACCTCCCCTCACACTACTCTGCACAAGCAGCCGAACTGACTGCACTAATCAGTGCGTTACACACAGCCAAAGATTGTGCCGTGACAATATATTCAGACTCAGCTTATGTCACCACCACAGTTCACTCAGGACTATCACGTTGGCGAAGGAGAGGGTTCAGAAGAGCAGATGGGTCCCCTGTACAACATGCCACGTTGCTAAATGAACTAATAGAAGCTTTAGCAGAACCATCGGTAGTAGCGAAGGTTAAATGGCAAGCCCATACCCATAACACAGACGCCGTCTCATTGGGGAATGCGGCAGCCGACGCAGCAACGAAGGAGGCCTCGTACTTCAATAAGACACCAACATCAGAGTACATTGTAAAAACAACCACAGCAGAGCAACCAGCAGGAGCATACAATAACACGCCCATAGCACAGTTGATAGAACTCCAGAGAAGGGCCCCACCGGAAGAGCAGGAGTTGTGGGGCAAACGAGGGTGTAAGCAATCAGCCACAGATCTCATTTGGAGACAGGAGACGACAGGCAAGGTAGTGATGCCCGTAGAATTATTAGAAGTAGCATTCCAACAACTGCATTTCCCAGCTCACGTTGCAAAACAACACATTGCCTCAGATATTCAAGAGAATTGGTTTGTTCCTAATCTACACGAATATTTGTCTAAATTTGTGATTGAATGTACTACATGCCAAACTTACAATTCAGGAATGACATTACGAACCCTGCGTGGCACTTTGCCACGCCCTACAGGTCCATTTAGAGAACTACATATCGATTACGCCGATATGGGAGAAAGATGTAATGGAGCAAGATACTTGATTGTGGTGCTATGCCCTTTTTCACGGTGGGTAGAAGCGGGCCCCTGTCCCCATCCTGATGCAAAATGTGCTGCCAAGTTCCTTGTGCGAGAAGTATTCTCGCGGTGGGGAATATGTGACGTGATCCGTTCAGACAACGGCACGCACTTTGTGAATGACCTCTTCAAAGAAGTAACCTCCCTTCTGGGGGTGAAACACAAACTATGTTCGATTTATCATCCAATGGCCAACGGAGTTGTGGAGAGGATCAATGGGCTGCTCAAAAGCAATTTATCGAAATTATGCAGCACGTTGGGTAAATTGTCTGCCCCTAGCACTGTTCCAACTCAGAAACCAACCATGCAAGGATCATCATTTAAGCCCGCGCGAAATCGTAACGGGAAGGAAAATGCACACACCGCTCTCCCCAGTTAGGAGGGCGTCTGATGCGCACAGAGCTGCCACAGTGCTGGGAGCAGAGTTTAAGGAATACCTAACACAGCTAACGCGTGCAGTACGCAGCATAGCAAAACAAATTGTTTCACCATTTACTGAAGATGTAGCAACAGACACCTCCATGCCGACAGCAGACAGCCCGGAGGGGCCTTTAATGCCAGGGGAGCAGATTCTTGTTAGAAATTTTGTAAGAAGGTGGAATTCACCAAGATTTCATGGTCCATACACAGTGGTGTACAGCACCCCAACTGCAGTAAAGTTACAGGGTTAAATTACTGGGTGCACCTCTCAGATGTGAGAAGGGCACACAGTGTTACACCTCCCCAAAATGAAACCGACTGTGTGGATGCCATCACTGGCACAGGTTGACATGATGAAAATTACAACTTAGACAGGGAAAGTATAGGGGAAAAGCAAAGGTTTTACATATTTTGCCTCTCTCTCTCTCTTTTTCTTTTCTTCTCATATAAATCGTGTTGTTTTTTTCTATTTTTTCCTCATTATTTCCATGATGAAATGAAAAGAAATTGTTAAATGCCCGAGTAAAGAAATGAAAAAGAATGAACAATTGCAATTATGTTTCTTTTCATATGACTTAACGAATTTGTCTCGCCCACATAGGTTCAACATGAGCCAATGCGACGAAATGGCTGAGCAAGCTGAAATATTAGATAGAAGGAACAAGTTACTTACCTGTAACTGTTGTTCTCCAGCATGGGTCTGGCATGGATTCACATGCTCATGAATATTCCCCGTCGTCAGGCTGGGAATCCTCGGTAAAGAAAAAACCAGTATCAGTTTCGTTTCTGATCTGTCTTTCGTAGTAATAACCAATCACTGGTCTCTGCGTCATACTGACCACAGCCAATGACTGCCCTCTACCTAAGCACCGCCTCTGGCAGCCATCTTCAGATTTGGAAGCACGTGAAGTGGCAGTATGACCAAGTGAAGAGCCGCAGAGGGGTAGGCGGGAGGGTTCGCATGTGAATCCATGCCAGACCCATGCTGGAGAACAACAGTTACAGGTAAGTAACTTGTTCCTTCTCCAGCATGGGGTCTGGCATGGATTCACATGCTCATGAATAAAGAATACATAGCAGTACACACATGCACAACCACGGGAGGTGGCAAAGGCTCAACATTAAGCATCACATCAACTCAACATTAAGCATCTTACCTCCTCACCAGGCTCACCTCAGGCGAACAGGTTGCGCAGCACTGCTTGGCCGACCCTGGACTCCTCCCTGGAATCCCGGTCGACGCAGTAGAATTTCGTGAAGGTGTGCGTCGACCTCCACGTAGCAGCCCTGCATATGTCCAGCAGGGGCACACCAGATAGGAACGCCGTGGTAGCTGCGATCGCTCTGGTGGAATGGGCTCTCGGACGGCCAGGCAGCGGTCGGTTTGCCAACCGGTGACAGCACATGATACAGCCGGAGAGCCATCTGGAGATGGAAGCCTTCGAGAGAGCCTTCCCCTGATTGACAGGTCCAAAGTTCACAAAGAGTTGTGACGTCTTCCGAAAACCCTTCGTGCGGTCCACGTAGAACTTCAGCGCTCTAGCTACATCCAGCGAGTGCAAAGTCCTCTCAGCCGGCGACGAAGGCGACGGGAAGAACACAGGTAACACCAAGGGTTCGTTGAGATGGAAGTCCGACGGTACCTTGGGCATGAAGGAGGGGTGCGTCCTGAGCACTACCCTCGTGTCGTGGAAAGTCAAGTACGGGGCCTTGCAGGAAAGGGCCTGGATCTCTCCCACTCGTCGTGCGGAGGTGATGGCCACAAGAAAAGCTGTTTTCCACGATAGAAACTTCAACGGGGCCGAGTGCAGAGGCTCGAACGGAGGTCCCATGAGCTTGGTCAGCACCACGTTGAGCTCCCACGCCGGGGCCGGAGCCTTCACCGGCGGGAACGATCTGAACAGTCCCTTCATGAACTCTTTCACCAGACGATGAGACCACAAGGACGTCCGCCCCGTGGTTCTGGTGTATCGGGAGATCGCAGCAAGATGAATCTTGATGGACGCGTGTGCCAGACCAGCTTTGGCCAGCGTCAGCAGGTACGGCAGTACTTGGGGAGCCGTAATCCGTAGAGGGTTAATCTTCTGTGCGTGGCACCAGACAGAGAACCTCTTCCATTTGTGTCCGTAGCATTTAAGAGTCGAGGACGCCCTGGCCTTTGCAAGAACCTCTCTGCAATCGGCCGGTATGTCGTATCCTCCAAACTCTAGCGCTGCAGGAGCCAGGCCTGCAAGTTCAGCGACTTCGGGTCGTGGTGGAGGATGGCGCCTCCTTCCCTGGAGAGTAGATCCGCGTCCGCCGGCAGCTTGATTGGCGGGGACGCCGACAAGTCCAGAAGGTCCGGGAACCATATCTGCCTCGGCCACGCAGGTGCGACGAGGATCATCCTGCACCGTGACCTCTTGAGCTGGTTGACGAGCCGGATCAGCAGAGGCAAGGGAGGGAACGCGTAGAGGAACAGGCCCTCCCAGGGGAACGAGAAAGCATCGCCCATGCTCCTCGTCTGGGGAAACCTGCTGGCGAACCTCCGGCACTTGGTGTTCGTCGCCGTCGCGAACAGGTCGATCTGGGGTGTGCCCCACCGTCGGAAGAGGCGATCCACCAGATCCTGCCGTAGTTCCCACTCGTGGCACGAGCGCAGCTCCCTGCTGAGTGAGTCGGCGATGGTGTTTTTTATCCCTGCCAGATGAAACGGCACCAGAAGAATCCCTTGGGCGACGGCCCAATGCCACAGGTCCTGCGCCTCCTTGGACAGCGCTGGGGACCTGGTTCCGCCCTGTTTCCTGATGTAAAACATAGTGGTGGTGTTGTCGGTGAAGATCCTCACCACCTTGCCCTTGAGGGACGGAAGGAAGGACCTGAGGGCCCAAAACACTGCACGGAGCTCCAGGACGTTGATATGCAGGGACTTCTCCGTCGGGAGCCAGAGTCCCCTTGCGTGCAGATTTTCGGTGTGCGCTCCCCACCCTTCTAGGGAGGCATCCGTGGTCACAGTCACCTGGTGGGCTGGGGTCTGGAAGTCCATGCCCGCCGTCAGATGCGCGCGGGTGCCCCACCACCGTATCGCTCGTCGGAAACTCTCGTCGAGCTTGATCCTTTCCTCGAAGCTGCCCGTCGTCTGGATCCAGCGCGCATCCAGGAACTCTTGCAACGGGCGCATCCGGAGCCTGCACATGGGAATGAGGTAGATGCAGGAAGACATCATCCCGAGGAGGGACTTGATGGACCTCACCTTGGCCGCGTCGGCCACCAACATCCGTTGCACCTTGCCCAAGATGGTCCTGGTCCTCTCCTCCGACGGGGAGGCCAGAAGGGACACTGTGTCGAGCCTCGCTCCCAGAAACAGTGCGACTTGCGCGGGCACCAGGTGGGATTTGGCGTAGTTCACGGAGAATCCCAGGTCCGTGAGGAGTTGGACGGTCCTTGCCGTGTGGACCACGGCGAGCTCCCTCGTCTTGGCGCGGATGAGCCAGTCGTCCAGGTAGGGGTAGACGTGAATCCCCTCGCGGCGCAGCTGCGCCGCCACCGGTGCGAGGCACTTGGTGAAAACCCTGGGTGCCGACCGTAGTCCGAAGGGAAGGGCTTTGAACTGGTAATGACGCCCTTGGACCACGAATCTGAGGAATTTTCGGTGCCCCTTTAGGATGGGAATGTGGAAGTAGGCATCCTCCAAATCCAACGACGATAGGAAGTCTCCTTCCTCCAGCTGACCCAGGACGTGCTGGAGGGTGACCATCCGGAACTTCTGCGCCTTGATGAACTTGTTCAGGCGTCGCAGGTCCAGGATGGGGCGCCATCCTCCCGTCTTCTTCTTCACGAGGAAGTAACGCGAGTAGACTCCGGAGCCCCGAAGCCTCTTTGGGACGAGTTCGATGGCGCCCTTTCTGAGCATCGCCTTTACCTCCAGGAGAAGTTGAGGGACGTGAAGTTCTTTCCTGGCCACGGGGGGGACGCGCGGGCACCTTCTTTGAAACTCGAGCGCGTGGCCCCGGGCCAGGGCGTCCAGCACCCAACGGTCGGTGGAGATGGACTCCCACACGCTGACGAAGCCCGCCAGCCGGCCTCCCACCGGGGTGCTTCGGTGGGGGCCCGACCCCACGGCCGGTTCAATCCTGCTTGGACGCGGCCTTGCCGCCTTGGCCTCCTTGGCGACGACGGCGGGGTCCGCCAGACTTGCCTCGTCCTCTGTAGGCCCCTTGCGACGACGAGCGGGCCGCTTGACGGTAGGAAGCGAAACCGCCGCCGGAACCTTTGGAGGCGCCCTTGCCTCCGCCGCTCCGAAAGGGCGTCCGCCGTTGCTGCAGTACTCCAAGGGCCCGGGCCGTCTCAGTATCCGCCTTGATGGCCTGAAGGGAATCGTCCACTGTCTTCCCAAACAGGTTGTTCCCGTCGAAGGGCATGTCCAGGACCCTGGTCTGGACGTCCTGCCGAAAGTCCGTAGCCTTGAGCCATCCGCGACGTCGAAGGCAAACGCCGTTGCCCATCTGGCGGAACCCAGTGTCGGCGATGTCCGTCGCCACGGTGATGGCGTGGTCCGAGGCCACCTCACCTTCCTGCAGGATCTCAAGGGCCTCCGCCCTCTTGTCGTCCGGCAGAAAATCCAGCAGGGGAGCTATCTTGTACCAGAGTTCCCTGTCGTAGCGGGCCACGATAGCCAAGGCGTTGGCCGCTTTAATCGTCGTCGCCGCCGACGAGATGACTCTGCGTCCCATGGCATCCAATTTCTTTCCCTCGCCGTCCGGCGGGGAAGTCGACGTGGAGGCCGCACCCCCCCCCGCTTTCTTCCTGGCTGCCGCGGAGACGACGGAGTCCGGGGTAGGCTGCGCCCGGAGGCATAGGGGGGCCGAGTCCGGGACCCGGTACTTTTTCTCGTACCGGTCTCTTTTCGCTGGCGTCGTGGAAGGGTTCTTGAGGAGGGAAAGGCCCTCATCCCAAATGTCGTCCAACAGAGGCACTGCGAGGACCGTCTTCCTCTTGGCCTCGCGCCGTTGGTAAAGGAAGCCTTCCTTTTTCTTCTCCTCAGGGCAGAGTTGGAAAAGCTCGGATGCCCTGGCGATCATTGAGTGGAACGATCCAATCTCGTCGGGTGGAGAAGCCCTGGTGGGAGGCGACGACGGAAAATCCTCGTCGTATGCCTCGTCGTCCGTACCCGTCGCTGCCGTGTCAGTCCCCGTATCATCCCCTCGGGTGGACGGGGAGGAGGGCTGGACGGGGCGCGACGGTTGAAAAGGAGGCGGTGGATGGATCCTTCTTTTCTTGGTAGGGGGAACACCAGAAGGTCCCGGTTCTGGATCCCCCGACGGGAGAGGTTCCTCCGTCGGTAGGGGAAGTCTCGTCCTTATCTCGGAGCATAAGGACTGTATAGCCAACAAAATGGCCGCTGAGTTGTCTTGCGGCGCTGGCAGAGGGGAATCCGACGGGCGAGCAGGGGCCCCGTCGGTATCCTCGACGATGTCGTCGTCGTCACCTGCGTCGGGGCCCATTCCGACGGGCTGGTCTTGTTCCACGCCTAGGCCGTGGCTTAAGACCTCGATCAGTTCCTCTTCTGAGGTTGAGGCCGAATCTACGACGACGCCCTGCCCCCCCTTCTTCCCCACGGAGGGTTTCACGGGGGTCCTATCGATGGGCACGAAAGAAGACTCCCTCCGAGGAGGCAGGGAGATTCTGGGCCCCGAGGCCGCCACCACTGGTGCAGCCTCCACAGGCTGGGCCAGGGCCGCCGCGACCGTTTCGATAGAGGGCTTGGTCGAATGGATCAAGGCCTTCACCACCTTAGGTGCGCTCACCGCCTTATCCTTGAGGGAGGGGGCACTGCCACGCTCCTCCTCTGCCTTAGAGCTCGACCGGGGTCTCTCCAGGAGCTTCGCCGGGTGCTCGGCCTTCCTCTTACCCGACCCAGAGCGTTGGCTCGTGGTTGATGGTGCCGGGGAGGGTGCGCCCTGCCTGGTGCCCGTAGAGCCCGACCGTTCGGCGCTCCCGGTGCCAGCGGACTCGCGGTGCTTGGCCTTATGTTGGGCCCCCGTCGCCGGGGCGCCCTCAAAGGTCTTAGAAGACCGCTCAGATTTCTTCTTCTTCTCGCCAGACGGGCTCTTACCCTCCAGCCAGCTGGCGAGACGTTGATGGCGGTCCTTCATGGTCCGTTCCGACATGTTGCCGCAAAACGCACAGTCCTTCTCCACGTGCGTCTTGTCCCCATGAAGGCAGTAAAGGCAGAAAGAGTGTTCGTCCTCCTTGAAGACGTTCTGCAGCTGGCATCCAGGGCAGGCCCTGAACAGCTTTCCGGGCGTCGAGCTTCCCTTCTCCTGGGCCATCTCCGAGACCGGGCCTGAGAAGCTTCTGGAGTCCTCCGAAGCGTAGCTCGACGAAATCTTCACCCTTGAGGGGCACAGATGAATCCGACACGGGTCCCCGTTGATCGGATGTAGGATCGGTGGAGCTTGAGGCTCTTTTGACCGAAAGAATCGAAGTTTTTTGTGAAAAAGCGCGAAAAAAAGCACTAACGCTCGAGAGCAATAGCACGAGGATCCCAACACATGAACGTGCGGTAAAAATCTGAAGATGGCTGCCAGAGGCGGTGCTTAGGTAGAGGGCAGTCATTGGCTGTGGTCAGTATGACGCAGAGACCAGTGATTGGTTATTACTACGAAAGACAGATCAGAAACGAAACTGATACTGGTTTTTTCTTTACCGAGGATTCCCAGCCTGACGACGGGGAATATTCATGAGCATGTGAATCCATGCCAGACCCCATGCTGGAGAAATAGGGATGCCACTAGGGCCAGTAGATTAAATAATTTGGAATGCGTTATAAAATATGCTGCCATACTATTTGCAATAATGATGTTTTATCTTATTTGGTATAATGTTGTTATATGTGGCAAATGAAATGAACAAAGGGGGAGCAGAACTGATATGACAAAACCAGGGTCTAAACTAAGATGGACTGAAGCAACGGCTATTTTGAAGGACACTTATAACATTGAATTGAATAGTACAAATAGAACGTTGCCCCTTGTACAATTGCACGTAAACAAAACTGCTATTCCATTATTGAATAATACTGGAGCTAAGGAAATAGAGCTTGGATGGAATGTAAATGATGATTACTATTGGTTAACTAATCCCAGAAATACAAGCATGAGTACACACACTGCACCAGAAACCACTACTGAACACACACGTCACCATGAATATTCCCGCTGCAATATCCACGAGTTGGTACCCAATTAAAAAACAGAAGGAGGAGAAAAAGGGGGTGGGAAAAAACAGATACAATATTTATCATAACCTGGGGTTAGATGAAATAGAGGACCCCCAACACCCTGACCAATCAAACAAATGGTATTCAGATATGAGCACCGCAGCAAAGCAAGCAAGTAATGAAAGTTGTTACGTGTGCTCACTTATTCCTCACGCAACTGGAACCCCAAAAATGTTAATCCCACAGGAAGTACCCTTGTCTGAGGCCCAATGTTTGATTCATCTGATGCTGTGTAGAATAAAAAAGACATTTCAAGCACACACAGTCACTATGGAAAACGAACAAACTTGCACTAGCAGACGACAAGGAGTAATCTGCCTCCAGGAGCCATTTTTCATTATAAAAGGGACAAGATATGCAGATGACAAGTGGCATGATGAAACGATTGAATGCAAAGCTGAGGGGCTTCGAGGGCTGCCAGATGAAACATACGAATGAGCAAAAGAAACGTGCATCCCCATCTGGTCACAGCATATCACCAAGCTGACATGGGTCACACCCCTGGAGAGACCCATAAAGATTCAAAAGGAAATACCGCACAAACTTTGCTTCCATGGAGAAGGGAAGGTGAACATGGGAACCGTGTGGCAGTGTAATAAGACTTTAATAATGCCAGTTATGAAGAAAGGCACTGCTGCATTAATGGACATATACTGGATCTGTGGCAAACGAGCTTACCTGCATCTCCCAGCATCCTGGAGGGGCACTTGTGCCCTAGCCACACTTCACTCAGCACTAATGGTGATAACAGAGAGCCACGTCCAGTTTACTGCAAGGTCTTCGGCTGAAACATCGACAGCAGGCCAATCGACTGACACATCGGCAGCAGGGCAATCGGCTGAACCATCGACAGCGCCCGACAATCACAGAGCCCCCAGCATACGAACTATTGTCAGAAGAAACTTTGAAAACCAAGTTGTCACGCAGCAAAAGATCCAATTATATTTCGTCCAAATTGTCAGAACTCCTTGCTGAAATCCCGCAGCAGTACAAGCTTTTCTCATCTGCAGAAACATTTTTTGCATCATTTCTAGCACCAGGCTTTCAAGCAAGGGCAAACGCGAAATGGCTGCAGATAACACGCTGGGAGCTCATCCAGCTGGCCAACGACACTGAAGAAGGATTCAACATCATAAAAATAGAGCTCTGAGCATTGCGCCTGATGACGATGCAAAACAGATCTGTCTTAGATCTTATCACGGCGATGGACGGTGGTGTTTGCAAAAAAATTGGGGGGGCGTGTTGCACGTTCGTACCAACTTCCTATGCTGATAACGGGACACTGTCACATGTGATAACAGCAGTGCATAATTTAGGAGAAAGAATGAGAGCAGAAGGTGGAGTAGACAACACGTGGTTCGACGATCTGTTCAGCTGGATACCATCATGGGTGAACATCGCAGCAAAGATACTCATTCCCATCATAGTCTTTCTTCTCCTAATATTCTGTGTGTGCCAACTGGGACTAAGATGCTGTGAAAATAATATGGCTAATTCAGCAATGATGGTAACAGTGGGCCGACAGACAACTGTGGCTACCATGATAGATGCCCAAGTACAAACCGGAGAATACACCACACCACAGTATAGGATGACTGCCATCTATAGACAGTATGGGGATGTGGTTGATAATCCACATTACACTACCATTAGAGAACCAAAACACTTGCTGTGGTATAACGAGGTATGGATAGATTTAGATGGGGATGGTGGGATATACTTAATGGTCACCCCAGAAGAATACGCAAGAAGAGGTAACAGCTTAAGAAGTGTGTGCAAAGCATGGATGCCAATAAAGGGTACACCTGCTTGGGATGAGGCTGTCGCTGAAGCTGAGCACTACCGAAGGGAGAACGGAAAGAACGAGATAAAGTAGTTTGTTACTTTAGATGTAACGAAAGGGGGGAATGTATGGGAGCGAGGGGTCCTTACCTTAGGCCCCCTCGCGTTGCACGCTCCTCATTTCAAGGCTTGGACCACGTGCCTCCAGTAGTGGGATTGCCCCTTGCCCTTATGTGAAGTTAACCATGGTTGACTGCTACATAGATGGGACTACTGAGCAGGGCACGGGGCATCCATCTTTTGTACCCCCTTTCGACTCCATCTTGGGTAAACAGGCCTCACTGCGATAGTACAGCAATGCTCAGCTCCCCTTCCACAACAGCAGCCAAGGACAGACACACACATAAGGCGCGCAGGCAGCAGGCTGGACCCACCCTTGCACTCCCCCTGCGAAGGAAAGCTCTGCGCTTCCATTCTCACGCTGAAGCCGGAGAAAGTTGCAACAATCAATATGCTACAGTTTTCTTCCTCTGAGATCACTGTTCGCCTGAGAACCGGCATGTGAACCAGAATGAGCTAAGCACTTTCTGCTCGATTCGTCCTCATAAATGTGCAAGCCACCCACCCCCATTAGAACAATTTATTGCCATCCTGACCCTGCACCCCCCCTCTAAGGTATTTTTCAAGTGCCAGACCCTCGCCTGTGCTGCAAAACCCACCCAACACACCCAATACTAACCTAAAGCATTTTTACTACTATATATGTTTTTACTTGTACTAATGAGTTTGAAACCCAGCAGATATGCGAAACACAGCCTGATTCTTCTACATGCACAATAAGGTCAAGGCCTCCAAATAAAGCCACGAATGACCCAATTGTACTGACAATCATTGTGTGTGACTTATGTAGAAATGTGACACGTAGCATAAAATGTTTTAAATAATTTGTTATTTAGTGTGTAACATATCAGCTTAGGTAGTGACCACAGTGACCGGACCCTGACCTGCATGGAGCACAAGATGTTTGACGTCTGTCAGCTACTCAGCCAACCAGGAGGAAGAGATGCTACCCACACCACCACACCGTCTGGCCAATCGGGTCCATTTAGCATTTTTTGTTAAGAGTTATTTTAACTAATATAAATATGAGCATGATGTAATGAGAGGGGTAGAGTTTTCTGGGTTATTTCCTAGCTGGAGAAAAAAACCATCCTTTGAACTCTTGCAGCCGGGTCTCAGTGCCTCTTTCCCTAACAAGGGGTTGTGTCTGCCATTTTATTTTTTCTCTCACACGTAGTAAGACGATGAAAGGCACCTACAACAGCCCAGGGCTGATAGAGGAGGAAAAACATGTATGCGTCTTAGACAATTTGCACGTACACCACAATTATTAATACAAGTTTTAACAGAACAGATAGAAGTTCAATTGGGCATTTTAATGGTAGTAAGCCGGTAGTGTGCCCAAACGTGTTTCGGCCTTCCCATGAGGTCTTCTTCAGGGATACAATACCAATACATATTAACTATAGTTACAGTAACCAAAAGAAATCAAATTCATACATTACCAAACGAATTTGCATACAGATTCCACCACAACAATACATTATCGTATTTCAGCACGGGTTATAAAAAGGAAGAAGAGACATATAATACACTGTTATAAATGTATGTCCCCCTACACTTTCTAGACCCTTCACCTAACGCCTTTGCTTTATTATACAAATGTGTCCACAATATGGCTCCAGAACCCTTTACCTGTCACCAATACCATATGTTCACCAAAACCAAGCAACGTGTGCATGTCCGCATCAATGTAATACGTATTGTGCCTTACACCCATTGTCGAAAAGCCTACACAAGTGCCCAACCCACTCCTTGGCACTTTGTAGTCTAACTGTTCATTACTATTTCTTGATCTATCTGCATTCACTCTCTAATATGTGTTATATGTTATATGGGAAAAACACAAAACAAGTTACCATATTCTAACTACACTAACTTACAGAGAACCCCATTTCCACAACAGCACTACTAATCACACCTTTACCTTATTTGTTCCAGCCGATTGCACATTTCCCTTGTGTTTTCATGCACTTATGTGCTCTCATCATCATGAAATTTCTCTCCAATATCTAAAAAAGTAAATAAAGGGAACCAACATTACCGCTCGTGTCTATAACCACTTTCCAGAACTTAGTCCACATAATGGCAGCACATTGCTAAACCCATGGCCCATCCTTAATATACATGCTGTCTGCCAAACGTCAACAATCAAGTTCCCCACACAGTTTTAGCCCTTAGCATTCTCATGCTTAGAGCCTGTCCATATGTACTATAACAAACATCACCACATTATTTACTATTCCTTATGAGCCAGTCACATTCCAAGTAGCCCAGTGGCACAATCTGCAGTGATCCCCGCAACCTCAACTCCAAAACGTAATGAGAGTGGAAGGCCCACCTTGTTCATGGTCCTTGTTACCATAGCGGCGCAGAGCACAGCCGTCATGACATTCTCACGTCCCACTTCCTTCAACCAATTATCGTGCGAGCAGGAGCCCGCCCTTGCTTTGTTCATGGCCCGTTTCCATGCCGACGACAAATGCGCAAATCACAGCACTTTTCACGTCCCATGTCCTTCAACCAAAGTTCAACAGTTCGGGCAATATGCATCTGCAAATTATCAATACATATACCCTTCACAACTTTCCTACTCTCTTTAGAGGACAAGGAAGAGGAGCTAGAGGAAGAGAGCGGACATGATGTCCTGAGTTTTAATGGTGAAATGAGAAGCCAGGGCCGTCCAGAGGGTATGGGAGGGAAAAGGAGAGGTATAGACTGCAACAGGATTGGCCATCTCCTTGCAGATTTTGAAAAGTTCAGCCAAGTTGTTAGATGCTGCAGAGAAACTGGCTTGAATGTAGGGTCTCTTAGAGGACAGAGCGCCTGTACTTTGGAGTAGGCGACAGGCCAGTTTCTCAGAGGGTGCGCCTGATGCCCTCCACTTCCTCTTAGCCACCCTACACATGTGTTTAAGTGCGGCGAGGTCGGAATTGTACCAAGAGTTGCATGTACTTGGATGTGGGCTTCAAAGGGATCCTCATGACAGGGGAAATGACGTCAAGAGTGTTAGAGATAGAGAGATGAAGGTTAGAGAGGGCTGTGTCAGCCAAAGGCGTAGGAGGAGAGAAAGAAGCAGTGAAAGCCTCAACCGGCACACTTCATGGGCCGGATGACCAAGAAGGTAGGTCTTAGTGCTGGGGTCGGCTTGACCTGAGGGGTAGAGAGAGAGGTGGGAGGAAAGGAGAACGTGGTCACCCCAAGAGAGGAGTGGTGAGAGGGTTAGAGAGGGGGAGGTCTGAGGAGAGCAGAGCATCCAGGGTGTGCCCTGCAGAGTGAATCGGACCTTGCAAGGAAGGAATTGACATTCTACTCCCCTGTACATGACTCGTATTCAAGGATTGTTTATATGTTGGTATCAGACAAGCTTATTGACAAGGTTCTTTGTGTGGATATTAGGGGACGCGGGATCTTAGATCATGCACTGATGGGCTTACAGTTGGAATGGTCTGTAGGGAGTCCAACTTTGTTAAGTGGCATCTAAGGTCAGGCAGTTTACAAGCTACTGGGGTAGTTTTTGGGTTTAAGAACATTCATTGAAGTTTACTTTAAAGAAACTGTGGGCACAACCAATATCTTGATGGTTTGTGATCATTGCAAAGCTGTGATGCGAGGGGAATTGATTTCTAGGACATCTCACTGCAGGAAGAAAAACAAACAGATCTGGAACTGTTAAGGTAGAGCTTACTCACCTACAGCGTAGAGGTGGGCGAGCTTGGCAAAGCCTGGGAATGCTCCAAAAGGGGTCTCCAGCCCGACGCTCCTTTCGGGCCGGTACCCCACCATGGCTGCCCAGTCCACAGCACAAACAAACAAAAAACAAAAATAAATAAAGGGGCGCATTTATTTTTTCACAGTTGCCCGTTTCTTTCCATTTTACCTGGGCCGCGGGGAATCCATTGGGGATTTGGGCAAAGATAAATGCCATTGAAATGTCCCTTTTACCTAAAGATCTTCATGTCATTCAATCGCTTCGCAGGAAATTCTCGAAAAAGCTGTTGAAGAAAATTGACAAGATTTTTCAGATCTTCTTGTGGGGTGAAAAGAAAAAGCCGAAAAACACCAAGATGCATTCTGATGCATGGTGTTCGCGAGGGTAGTTTTGGCTACCTGGATCTCGTTAAGTATCACAGAAGATTTCTATTAAAAAAAGGCAGCCCATTACTTTACATCTGAGAGTGCATTGGAACCACATTGGCTAACTACAGAGAAGAACAAGTTACTTACCAACTGTAACGTTCTTACGATTGGATGTTCCTCCCATGTATTCCTCATTTTAGATATATCCTTACCTTTAGGTTTCGCCTTGGAAAACTTTTTCTCTCTCCAGCAAAGGGAGCTCCACTTGAGGCCGTGACATCGATGTCCCTCGGCGGCATCCGTCGAGCACCAACGTCATCCACTGTATAAGAGCCTTGAGCGCGCCCGTTGGCTTCAGTTCTTTTTTTTCGTATATTATAGTCCATGTATTTTAATTAGTTAATGGCGTGCCTTTTTTGACCCATGCCTTAAAAGAGTTTAGAGTGTAATTCACGTAAATTGTACTGTGGGGTTGGTTGGGAGGGTCGATGAGGAATATGTGGGAGGAACATTCAATCGAAAGAACATTACAGTTGGTAAGTAACTTGTTTTTCGAATGGATTGTGTCCTCCCACGTATTCCTCATCTTAGATAGACTCCCAAAGCAGTTTTGTATTGGAGGTGGGAGTACAGTATCTTTTTTAATTGTGTAGGGAATGGAGTACAGATTTAGCAAACAGACTTCCTTGAGAAGAAGTCGAATCCAGTGCATAATGTTTTATAAAGGTGTGCATGGATGACCATGTGGCTGCTGAACAAATATCTTGTACAGGGACACCCCTTTTTAGTGCTGTTGAAGTTGCCATGCCCCTGGTTGAATGAGCTCTCAGTCCATCAGGTGGTTCTTTCCCAGCCAATCTGTAACATTCTGTTATGGCTAAAATTATCCATCTGGATAATGTTTGTTTAGTTACCGGAAGTACCAGTTTGCGCCCAGTGTATCCCACGAAAATTTGATCACACTGACGAATTTTTGCCAATTTAGAGATTGGCAAACTAAGAGCTATCCTGGGATCTAGTCTATGAAGCCGCTCCTCTTCCTTGCTTGCACAAGGAAGGTAAAAAGTAGGTAAAGTTATTTTCTGTGACAGATGAAAATCCGAAACAATTTTTGGCAAAAAAGAAGGTTTAACCCTATCCTTATAAAAGATGGTGTGAGGAGGACCGCTCGAAAGCGCCTGCAACTCACTTACCCTGCAGGCTGATGTCAATGCTACAAGGAGTATTGTTTTCAGAGTAAGGAGCCTTAGTGGACAAGAATGTAAAGGCTCAAACGGAATACATGTGAGAAATTTTAGAACCAAATTCAGATCCCACACTGGAACCTGGAAAGGTATTGAGGAAAAACATTATTTAAACCTTTTAGGAATTTAACTGTCAAGAGTATTTTGAAGTAAGATTCTTCTTCAGAAGAGCGTTTAAAGATGGATAGCGCTGCTAAGTATCCCTTTATCGTCCCAACCTGGAGCCTCAGATTGGCTAAATGTAACAGAAAAGATAAAATTGTGGGGATATTACACTGAAATGGGTCCACATTCTTTTCTCTGCACCAGTTACTGAACTTGTTCCAACAACACCGATACAGAGATTTGGTTGCTGTCCTTCTGGCCGAAAGCAAAATCTCCATCACGACATCCGGAAGATCCCAATCCTTGTATCTCAGCCTTTCAGAAGCCATGCGTGAAGGTTGAGTGTGTTGACCTCCGGATGGAGAACATGACCTTCCTGTCGCGAGAGAAGATCCTCTCTTCTTGGAAGACGTAATTGGGGGCAGATGGACATGTCCAGAAGGTCCGGGTACCACGTTCTCCTGGCCCAATCCGGGGCAATTAGGATCATGGTTTTCCCGAACTTTCTCAACCTCCCGATTACTTGAGGGATCACAGAGATTGGAGAAAACGCATACAGAAGTGGAAACTCCCATTCCACCACGAACGCGTTTCCTAGAGCATCTCTTGGGGGAAATTCCCTTGAGCAGTACAGTTCGCACTTCCGGTTGGCCCCGGTTGCGAACAGATCCACTTGAGGGGTTCCCCCAAAGGGCAAAGATCTCTTGAATGACTTCCTGAGCTATCTCCCACTCATGAGAGACTGTGCTCTGCCTGCTCAGAGCGTCCGCTGTTGTGTTTTGCTCTCCGGCTAGATGAATTGCCGATAGAGAGATCCCTTCTTGTATTGCCCAGAACCAGAGTTGCATCGCCTCTCTGCACAGCGGCAGTGACCCCACTCCTCCTCTCTTGCTGAGGTAGTACATGGCCATTGTGTTGTCCGTCATTATCAGAACATTCTTTCCCCCGTACAGAGGGCAGGAAGGCCTTCAGCGCTAGTCTGATTGCCCTCAACTCCAAAAGATTGATGTGTAGTTTGGACTCCGATGGAGACCAACATCCACTGATTGTCAGATCGTTGATATGGCCTCCCCACCCCGTGAGTGAGGCATCCGTCACTACTGTTATCTCCGGCCATGGCTGCCAAAGAGATTCTCCTCTGAGGATATGATGTCTGCAAGCCCACCATTGTAGATCCTGTGCTACTTGGCTGGAACCTGCCGCAGATCTGACATTTCCCCTGAGAACTGAGACCATTGAGTTCTGAGAGCCCATTGAAGAGATCTCATTCTCAATCTGGCTTCTGGCACCAGAAAAATGCAGGATGCCATCAGACCGAGCAACCTGAGAAAATCGAAGGCCGGAAGATACTGGGCATTCTGGAATTTTGTTACAATCTGCAGAATGTGGTGAGCTCTCTCTTCGGGAGGGAAGCTTTGCCCGAGCAACTATCCAGGACTGCTCCTATAAACTGGAGTTTCTGTGATGGTATCATGTTTGACTTTTTCAGAGAAAAACCTAGTTTGTGAAGGAAATGACAAGTCTTGGACAGATGATCCTGGGCTTGTTCTGGAGAACGCGCCCTGATCATCCAATCGTCCAGATAGGGGTAGACATGAATCCCCCCTCTTCTGAGACTCGCTGTCACCACCGCCATCAACTTGATGAAAACTCTTGGGGAGGAGGTTAACCCGAATTGCAGAACCCGAAACTGAAAATGAGAATTGCCAATCGCAAACCTCAGGTACTTTCTGTGCTTGAGATGGATTTTACACATGAAAGTAAGCATCCTGAAGGTCCAATGATACCAACCAATCCTGGAGTTGGAGAGCCTGAAAGATCTGAGAAAGTGTGACAATCTTGAATTTGTCCTTCCTTAGGAACGTGTTCAAGTTTCTCAAGTCCAAGATGGGTCTCAGTCCTCCGTCTTTCTTTGGAAAAAGGAAATATGGGGAATACCAACCCTTGTTCCTCTCCGCTACAGGTACATGTTCTATTGCACTTCTCTGTAGCAGGGTCAAAACTTCCTGCAACAGGAGCGGATCCGGATGTTTGGCAGAGTTGTATTCCGTGGGGTGATTCTGAGGTTTCTTTAGAAAAGGAAGGCAGTAACCGTGGGATACTGTTTCCAGTGCCCAACCATCTGAAGTAATGCCCCGCCATTCTTCTAGATGCTGTGAGATCTTGCCTCCCACCGGGGTCTTGTGGGTCAA
The DNA here is from genome assembly GCF_040938575.1 of Ambystoma mexicanum. Lineage (NCBI taxonomy): Eukaryota > Metazoa > Chordata > Amphibia > Caudata > Ambystomatidae > Ambystoma > Ambystoma mexicanum. The sequence goes on from NC_090938.1 coordinate 60,452,650, forward strand.
AACCTCAGTAGTTTTGTGGCAGCTGCAGCAGCGGCTGAAGGTACAGATGCCGTTGCTGGGGCAGATCTAGCACCTTTTCCTCGCCCCCGAGGAAATTTTCTTTGACCTCTCCGATTGGCCTGCCCTCTTCCTTTTCCAATTGAGGAATAATAGCGAAAAGGACGACCCCTCCAGGAAGTTGAGCCTGTGTAGGGGAGTTGCTGAGGTTGTCTTATATCGGCACAGAGATTTTGCCGCCGCTTTGGAGGTCTGTAGCTTTTCCAAACTTTCATCTGCCTTGCTACCGAACAACCTCTAGCCATCAAAGGGCATTTTAAGAAGCCTGGACTGCACATCAGTAGCAAACCCAGACTTTCTTAGCCACGCAAATCTACGTAGCACTGTGCCAGTCGCCATGGACCTGCTAACACTGTCAGCTGTGTCCAAACCTGATGGAAGGCATTCTCCCGACGTCTCTTTTCCATCCCTTATAATAGCTAGAAAGCCATCACGTTCTTCACCTTCCGGGATGTGTTCAGCTGCCGCTGACATGCAGCCCCACAGGGAATATGTGAACCTTGCATGGTACAAGTTACATTAGTAGACTTCAAAGCCATACTGCCGGACGTAAAGATTTTTCTAGACCATGCATCCACCTTTTTATCGTCCCTATCTGTAGGGATTGTAGGGTATGCTGCATTCTTTGTGGAAGTGGCTGCCTGTACTACCAAACTTTCCGGAGTTGGATGTTTGCTGAGGTATTCCGGATCAGATGTGCAGGGTCTATATTTTGCCACAAACTTTCTATTTACTGCCCTATTGCTTCGAGACGTTCCTATGCAGAATTAACCCTTCTCTGTAAGGCAATATGAAAGGGTAGAATGGGGTCTTGTTGGGGTGTTCCAGATAATATATCGGTCATGTCATCATCTTGACAGACTGGTGAACTCCAACCCCACCCCATAAATTCTGTAACCCTGCTTATAACTCATATCAAGCTGTTCCGATGGATCTGGTTTGTCAAATTCATACTCTGGAGAAGTCTCCAGGCCACTTGCTGTTTGCAAACATTCTTGCAGATCTTGAATTCTTGAATGAGGGTTAATTAACTCCTCTGGAACAGATCTTGTGCCAAATTTGACACCAGCAGAGGTGACTTCTTCCTCTTCCGATGAATCTCCCTCATAGATGGATGACATGGTTCTGAAAAAATCATGTCGACTCTCAGGTTGAAAAACCTTTTCAGGCAATACAGGTTTTTCCCTTATTAAAGGCTTGGGCGTCGACGAAAACGTCGATGGCGCCAAAGTTTTAATCACATCCTTCAACGTCGTAGAGGGAGCTTTCGACGACCTCGATGCAATCGTCGAGGGAGCTGTGGAAACCGTTGAAGGAGCCTTCGTGGTTTGAGCGTGAACTCGACGTAGCTTCCTTCGAGGGAGTTGTCGACTTCGATGGCGTATGTTCTTTCAACGCCATTTTGTTTCCCTCTGCCTTCGATTTATGCACCAAAGAATCTGTCTTTCGAGGTGATCGAGAAGAGTCTCTCAATGACGCTCTCGACGTCTTTTTATCAGTCTTCCTTGTTTTGGACCTTCCTCTGTCACTTTTCTTTTGAACAGGAGCATGGTCTTCTTTAGCTTTTTTTGAGGGGGTGTGGGGCGCGTTCTTAAAAATGTTTAGCATGGAAACTCGAAAAGCTTCCCATTTACTCGGAGAGTCATGCTTTGATGGACATGCTATAACCTCCTCGAAGAAGTCGAAAAGGATGAGGGAGATCGATGTCGTCTCTTCTTAGCCTTTTTAGATGACGAAGACTTTCTCGATCTACTCCTCGAACGATATTTTTTATGATACTTTTTTGAAGACTCGGACAAGTCTTTCTTTTGTAAAGTAGACTTCGATAAACCCTCCCCGATCGCCAGTTTACCTCTACGCTCTTGTAAGGCTTTGTGGGTCATCGACTGGCACGAACCACAATCTTCAGTACGGTGGTCGGAACCGAGGCACCAAAGGCAATTTTTGTGTGGGTCTGTCAGGGACATCTTTCCACATTTTAGGCATTTTTTAAAGCCCGTCTTCGGTGTGGAAGGGTTCGAAGAAGACGTCGCTTTTTTCACAGAAAAGACTGAAACGCCGTTTAACTCGATCCGAAGCGAAGCTAACGACAGGCGCGCTCGAGGCTCTTATACAGTGGATGACGTCGGTGCTCGACAGATGCCGCCGAGGGACGTCGACGTTGCGGCCTCGAGTGGAGCGTCCTCTGCTGGAGAGAGAGCATTGTTTCAGAGGTGAAACCTAAAGGTAAGGATATATCTAAGATGAGGAATACGAGGGAGGACACAATCCATTAGAAAGATAGATTTTCACCGTTCAGTTTGTCTTAACATTTATTCTATGGAGAGAATGCCAAATGTCAGAAATAAATTACATTCCAGTCATGCGACTCGGGAGACTCTTGCAGTATGGCCAACTGATACTGACTGTGGTTGTTTTACGGGCACTCACTTTGGCATAATCCAAGTTTACAAATGGCGGATAAAACTTTATGCTGGCAGAGTTGGATATCGAGAGGAATTTTAAAGATAGGTGATGTGCTATGGGATGGACAGATGGTGCTATTTACAGAACTGCGACACGCTTTTGGACTAGGGAATTGGGTAGGTTTAGGGAATTGGAATCACTTCTGATGCAAAGACTTGATATGTTATCAAACCCTTTGGGGACTGAAGCATGTGGATGTGTTATATTTTCATTTTCACCTCGTACGGCGTATACCTACCGTGCTATGATGCCTATGGACCCCTTATTTGAGGATTCATCGGATAAGTTGCGACAGACTTGAGAAAGTGATGTAGGGTGCAGTATTTCAGAAAAGGAATGGGTACATGTGCAAAAAAAAAAAATGGTTTTAGGAGTAAAATGGACTTGAATTTGCAACTTATCCAACAGAAGATTGTGGGTTGCTTTTATTGGACTCTGGTACGTATGCACAGTTTAGGTTGGATTAACAATGACATGCTGGAGTTATGGAAGAGTGTGGATCCTTGTTACATATGTTGTGGAGTTGCCCTAGGGGAAGTGATTTTTTTGGACAGGATAGATAACAGTGCTATCCTTACATTTTCCGAGATTACCTTTTCAGACTCCTTATTTGGCATAGGAAGATGTGAGATTGCCAGACAATACAGGCAATGGATTAATCAAGTGCTGATGGTGGGAGCAAAACAGATTCTGAAGTTGTGCAAGACCAGGAAAGTCATTGGTGGAGGATTGGTTGAATGATGTACAAGTTTTATCAGCCAGAGAATTTCTTTTCATAAGCAGGATCGAGAAGATGTTTATTTGGAATTCTGGTCACCATTTAATAATTCATATTGTATATAGGGGCATGGATCAGTAGTGAAGAGTTTGGGTGGTTTGTGTGTTCCCGTGTTTAACTGTCTGTGGCGAGTCGTAGTGTTTTGTGTATTTATTGTTTATTTGGTGTGAACTCAGAAGATCGACCTGCAATGGGTGTGTAAGGGGCCTTCTCTTGTCCAAAATTTCCTCTGGCCAAAACTAAGAAATTAATAAGAGTCATGTTCACATTTTTAAAAAAAAAAAAATTATTTACTTGTTTATAATCAAAGACAATTTGATTTTTACAAGACGTTGTTTCGTATAGGAAACAGATTGTACAAAGTGAGTAGTATCAGTATAAAAGAAAAAGAAAAAGAAGCAGGAGAAAAGAGAAGAGCTCGAAAAACACGTGGTGTCCAAATTTACAGAAACATCAAAGTTTGTTTAGTCAGTTAATTTGCAAGTTCTGGTTTAAACTCCGAGCTGCTTCTAAAATCTTTACTACCGCTGTTGACCACTTGGTTCTGTCTCCTGCGATCAAACTGCACCACCATGTATTTTCCTCTCTGAGAGATGCATCATGCATCAGAGGCAGCAAGTAGGCTTCCAGCTAAAACGCGGTTCTGGTGCAAGTCAGAAGTAAATAAAGTTTCCACTATTTCTGGGTCCGAACAGAATCTACAAGTTCGTGCTTCAGTTTTCGTGCAGATGGCTAAAATTTCCTGCATTGGCAGTTGATTGAATCTTATTCTCAAAGGATTTCTGCATTTTATTATTAGGAAATTTTATGCAATAATTCATAGGTTGATTGAGTTTGTTTGTTGTTGCTGGTAAATGAGCCAGTAGCTTATTTCCTATTGCTTTCTCATCGGTTTGGATCCAATCTTCTTGGGCTATTTTTTTCTTGATTCTGTTGGGGTTCAGAATGAGGTCTTCTGATGAGCAGGCCAAATCTGATAGTTTTTTGTAAGTCTTTGTTCCCAGTTATTTAAGGCTCTGCAGCGGCCTTTGCTGAGTTCGATCTGGACCAGCTTGTAGATAGGGAGGGTATCTGGAAGGATGATTTTCAGAAAGTCTCATCTGACTTTGGTCGACTGATGCTTGCAGCGATAGTAAACCCAATTCCCGCCTGACAGCTGAGATAGATGAAGATTTAGGCAGACCTAGCACGGCTTTCCATAAGTAACCTTCCAGCTTTGTCCATATGGTGTTGTCAATGTTCAGCGCAGCGTCCATGAAATAGATTGATGGCACTACCTTTTGTTTATAAAATTGGATCGCCGGAAGAAGCGAGAATTTACCATATTTCCGGTCTACTATTTTAGTTTGAGTTGTCAAGATTTTAATTTTTGACCACAAGGCTGAATGGGTCGCACTTTCTGACCTTTTTGAATCTATCATGATTCCCAAATATTTCATTGTAGAAACGGTTTCAACTTTTATGTTATTCATGTACCAGTGGCCTCGATCTGTAGTTGCTGAACGACTGTTCCCCATCGTCAATATTTTTGATTTATCGATGTTTATCTCCAGATCGTTATCATTGATATACTTAGCCAAGTTGGTGAGTTGGCACTGGAGTCCAATTTGGGTTTGATCCATGAGGATCAAGTCGTCAGCATACAACAGTCTAGATATTGCAGTGTTACCCAGTTTGGGCGGGAAAGCTCTGACCGCTGGTTGTGTGTACTGGAAGTCTCCCATAAAGGAAATGTATAGGGCCGGAGCGAGCGGGCATCCCTGCTTCACGCCACGCTCTGATGGAAATTGGTCCGATAACATCCCTTGCCGATTTAGACGAACTCTGAGTTTGGTGTCCGTGTGCAGTGTGATCACAGGGCCTAAAATTTTTGCAGGGCTGTTCCACTTTGTTAATTTCGCCCACAGCTTTTGGCGGCTGATCTTATCAAACGCTTGTGTCAAGTCTATGAACGCAATATAAACTACTGGAGCACCATTTTTTACATTTTCTTTTATGATATTCAGAATCAAGATGTTGATGCTGGTGCTTGTGTTCTTAACAAAGCCCGTGTGAAATTTGTCCAGACAAGGCGCAGATCTCGCCCATTTATGAAATCTGGTTAGTAAAAGGGTAGCAAAGATCTTTCCCATGATGTTGAGGAGGGCAATAGGGAGATAATTTGCCGGGTTTTCTCTGTTACCCTTTTTAAAAATAGGTACTATTACCGCGTCAGTCCATGTTTTAGGTATTTGCCTAGTAATCATACATTGCTTGAAGATTTTTGTTATTAGGGCGGCCCATTCCTCAGGATGTTGTTTTAGATCTACGTTGGTTTAACCATCTGGACCAGGTGCCCTAGAAGTTTTTTAATTCAGAATTGTCGCCAGGATTTCATCGCGATCTGCCAGGTCTTCCCACGATGATGTTATACCACATGTGTAACTACTGGAAGTTTGCGGTATAGGAGCGAATTGAGATGGGAAGAAGGTTATCCACGCCTGTTCCGATACAGCGTTAGACAATTGATTGTTTGTCTCGTCATTTTTATTTTTGATCAAAGCCCAGAATTCTCTAGGATTTTTCGATGTTAATGTCTTCAGCATTTGCTCCGAGTCATTTTGGTACATTATTCCTTTATGCTGTCTCAGCCAGGATCTATATGATCTGGTTGCCGCTTTGGCGATGACTTTTTGCTCATGGTTATTTGAGACTCTGGCTAAGCGATTCAGTTTGCGCATTTGTTTTCGTTTCATAACCAGTTCGATGTCATACTCGTGTACACCTTTCCCTTTAGGTCGGGTACAGATTCCTTTTTTTTCCCTATGTGGCAGAAACAAGGGAATGTAGGTCGGTCTGTTTGTTAAGTCCATCGTGCTTTTGCTGAGTGCATCAAATTTCTTTGCGATTTCCTTGATGTTGGTCGCTGTGAGTTGAATTCGCGACGACTTCCGCGCTACCTCCACCTCGAATGGATAGACTTGCTTGGGAGTGGTTTCTGACTCAAGAGTCATTATCAAAAGGTTATGGTCACTGGATTTAGTTCTATATACCTCAAAAAAGTCAACAAAAGGGAGAAGAGAATATGAAGTAAAAATGTGATCCAGCGTTGCTGACGTTTCAGCTCGTTCCCAAGTTGGAAACCGTGGGAGCTGGCCTCGAGCTGATGCAACGTTGTGAAATTTTCTTGTGTCCATAAAATCAGACCACACAGCGCCTCTCACAGCAGAGGGGCAAAGATAGGGGGTAGGAGGAGGTTGATCGACTCTAGCGTTCAAGTTGCCACAGATTATGATGTGGTCAGTTGCCAATTCAGTAGAGAAGGAACAAGTTACTTACCTGTAACTGTTGTTCTCCAGCATGGGTCTGGCATGGATTCACATGCTCATGAATATTCCCCGTCGTCAGGCTGGGAATCCTCGGTAAAGAAAAAACCAGTATCAGTTTCGTTTCTGATCTGTCTTTCGTAGTAACAACCAATCACTGGTCTCTGCGTCATACTGACCACAGCCAATGACTGCCCTCTACCTAAGCACCGCCTCTGGCAGCCATCTTCAGATTTGGAAGCACGTGAAGTGGCAGTATGACCGAGTGAAGAGCCGCAGAGGGGTAGGCGGGAGGGTTCGCATGTGAATCCATGCCAGACCCATGCTGGAGAACAACAGTTACAGGTAAGTAACTTGTTCCTTCTCCAGCATGGGGTCTGGCATGGATTCACATGCTCATGAATAAAGAATACATAGCAGTACACACATGCACAACCACAGGAGGTGGCAAAGGCTCAACATTAAGCATTGCATCAAACTCAACATTAAGCATCTTACCTCCTCACCAGGCTCACCTCAGGCGAACAGGTTGCGCAGCACTGCTTGGCCGACCCTGGACTCCTCCCTGGAATCCCGATCAACGCAGTAGAACTTCGTGAAGGTGTGCGTCGACCTCCACGTAGCAGCCCTGCATATGTCCAGCAGGGGCACACCAGAAAGGAACGCCGTGGTAGCTGCGATCGCTCTGGTGGAATGGGCTCTCGGACGGCCGGGCAGCGGTCGGTTTGCCAACCGATGACAGTACATGATACAGCCGGAGAGCCATCTGGAAATGGAAGCCTTCGAGAGAGCCTTCCCCTGATTGACAGGTCCAAAGTTCACAAAGAGTTGTGACGTCTTCCGAAAACACTTCGTGCGGTCCACGTAGAACTTCAGCGCTCTAGCCACATCCAGCGAGTGCAAAGTCCTCTCAGCCGGCGACGAAGGCGACGGGAAGAATACAGGCAACACCAAGGGTCCGTTGAGATGGAAGTCCGACGGTACCTTGGGCATGAAGGAGGGGTGCGTCCTGAGCACCACCCTCGTGTCGTGAAAAGTCAAGTACGGGGCCTTGCAGGAAAGGGCCTGGATCTCTCCCACCCGTCGTGCGGAGGTGATGGCCACAAGAAACGCTGTCTTCCACGACAGAAACTTCAACGGGGCCGAGTGCAGAGGCTCGAACGGAGGTCCCATGAGCTTGGTCAGCACCACGTTGAGCTCCCACGCCGGGGCCGGAGCCTTCACCGGCGGGAACGATCTGAACAGTCCCTTCATGAACTCTTTCACCAGACGATGAGACCACAAGGACGTCCGTCCCGTGGTCCTGGTGTTTCGGGAGATCGCAGCCAGATGAATCTTGATGGACGCGTGTGCCAGTCCAGCTTTGGCCAGCGTCAGCAGGTACGGCAGAACTTGGGGAGCCGTAATCCGTAGAGGGTTAATCTTCTGTGCGTGGCACCAGACAGAGAACCTCTTCCATTTGTGTCCGTAGCATTTAAGAGTCGAGGATGCCCTGGCCTTTGCAAGAACCTCTCTGCAGTCGGCCGGTATGTCGTATCCTCCAAACTCTAGCGCTGCAGGAGCCAGGCCTGCAAGTTCAGCGATTTCGGGTCGTGGTGGAGGATGGCGCCTCCTTCCCTGGAGAGCAGATCCGCGTCCACCGGCAGCTTGATTGGCGGGGACGCTGACAAGTCCAGAAGGTCCGGGAACCATATCTGCCTCGGCCACGCAGGTGCGACGAGGATCATCCTGCACCGTGACCTCTTGAGCTGGTTGACGAGCCGGATTAGCAGTGGCAAAGGAGGGAACGCGTAGAGGAACAGGCCCTCCCAGGGGAACGAGAAAGCATCGCCCATGCTCCTCGCCTGGGGAAACCTGCTGGCGAACCTCCGGCACTTGGAGTTCGTCGCCGTCGCGAACAGGTCGATCTGGGGTGTGCCCCACCGTCGGAAGAGGCGATCCACTAGATCCTGCCGTAGTTCCCACTCGTGGCACGAGCGCAGCTCCCTGCTGAGTGAGTCGGCGATGGTGTTTTTTATCCCTGCCAGATGAAACGGCACCAGAAACATCCCTTGGGCGACTGCCCAATGCCACAGGTCCTGCGCCTCCTTGGACAGTGCTGGGGACCTGGTTCCGCCCTGTTTTCTGATGTAAAACATGGTGGTGGTGTTGTCGGTGAAGATCCTCACCACCTTGCCCTTGAGGGACGGAAGGAAGGACCTGAGGGCCCAAAACACTGCACGGAGCTCCAGGACGTTGATATGTAAGGATTTCTCCGTCGGGAGCCAAAGGCCCCTTGCGTGTAGATTTTCGGTGTGCGCTCCCCACCCTTCCAGGGAGGCATCCGTGGTCACTGTCTCCTGGTGGGCTGGGGTCTGGAAGGACATGCCCGCCGTCAGATGCGCGCGGGTGTCCCACCACCGGATCGCTCGTCGGAAACTCTCGTCGAGTGTGATCCTTTCCTCGAAGTTGCCCGTCGTTTGGATCCAGCGCGCGTCCAGGAACTTCTGCAACGGGCGCATCCGGAGCCTGCACATGGGAATGAGGTAGATGCAGGAAGACATCATTCCGAGGAGGGACTTGATGGACCTCACCTTGGCCGCGTCGGCCACCAACATCCGTTGCACCTTGCCCAGGATGGTCCTGGTCCTCTCCTCCGACGGGGAGGCCAGAAGGGACACTGTGTTGAGCCTCGCTCCCAGAAACAGAGCGTCTTGCGCGGGTACCAGGTGGGATTTGGCGTAGTTCACGGAGAATCCCAGGTCCGTGAGAAGTTGGACGGTCCTTGCCGTGTGAACCACGGCGAGCTCCCTCGTCTTGGCTCGGATGAGCCAGTCGTCCAGGTAGGGGTAGACGTGGATCCCCTCGCGGCGCAGCTGCGCCGCCACCGGTGCGAGGCACTTGGTGAACACCCTGGGTGCCGACCGTAGACCGAAGGGGAGGGCTTTGAACTGGTAATGACGCCCTTGGACCACAAACCTGAGGAATTTTCGGTGCCCCTTTAGGATGGGAATATGGAAGTAGGCATCCTCCAAATCCAACGACGACAGGAAGTCTCCTTCCTCCAGCTGACCCAGGACGTGCTGGAGGGTGACCATCCGGAACTTTTGCGCCTTGATGAACTTGTTCAGACGTCGCAGGTCCAGGATGGGGCGCCATCCCCCCGTCTTCTTCTTCACGAGGAAGTATCTCGAGTAAGGCGCCCTTCCTGAGCATCGCCTTTAGCTCCAGGAGAAGTTGAGGGACGTGAAGTTCTTTCCTGGCCACGGGGGGGACGCGTGGACACCTTCTTTGAAACTCGAGCGCGTGGCCCCGGGCCAAGGCGTCCAGCACCCAACGGTCGGTGGAGATGGACTCCCACACGCTGACGAAGCTCGCCAGCCGGCCTCCCACCGGGGTGCTTCGGTGGGGGCCCGACCCCACGGTCGGTTCAATCCTGCTTGGACGAGGCTTTGCCGCCTTGACCTCCTTGGTGACGACGGCGGAGTCCGCCAGACTTGCCTCGTCCTCTGTAGGCCTCCTGAGACGACGAGCGGGCCGCTTGACGGTAGGTGGAGAAACCGCCGCCGGAACCTTTGGAGGCGCCCTTGCCTCCGCTGCTCCGAAAGGGCGTCCGCGCTTTAATGGCCTGTAGGGAATCGTCCACTGTTTTGCCAAACAGGTTGTTCCCATCGAAGGGCATGTCCAGGACTCTGGTCTGAACGTCTTGACGGAAGTCCGTAGCCTTGAGCCATCCATGCCGCCTAAGGCAAACGCCGTTGCCCAACTGGCGGAACCCAGTGTCGGCGATGTCCGTCGCAACGGTAATGGCGTGGTCCGAAGCCACCTCACCTTCCTGCAGGATCTCCAGGGCCTCTGTCCTCTTGTCGTCTGGCAGGAAGTCCAGCAGGGGAGCCAGTTTGTACCAGAGCTCCCTGTCGTAGCGGGCCACGATAGCCAAGGCGTTGGCCGCTTTAATCGTCGTCGCTGCCGACGAAATGACTCTGCGTCCCATAGCGTCCAATTTCTTTCCCTCACCGTCCGGTGGGGAAGTCGATGTGGAGGCCGCACCCCCCCCCCGCTTTCTTCCTGGCCGCCGCGGAGACGACGGAGTCCGGGGTAGGCTGCGCCCGGAGGCACAGGGGGGCCGTGTCCGGGACCCGGTACTTCTTCTCGAACCGGTCTCTTCTAGCTGGCGTCGTGGAAGGGTTCTTGAGGAGGGTGAGGCCCTCATCCCAAATGTCGTCCAATAGAGGCACTGAGAGGACCGTCTTCCTCTTGGCCTCGCGCCGCTGATAAAGGAAACCTTCCTTCTCCTCAGGGCAGAGTTGAAAAAGCTCGGATGCCCTGGAGATCATGGAGTGGAACGATCCAATCTCGTCGGGCGGAGAAGCCCTGGTGGGAGGCGACGACGGTACATCCTCGTCGTCCGTACCCGTCGCTGCCGTGTCAGTCCCCGTATCATCCCCTCGGGTGGACGGGGAGGAGGGCTGGAAGGGGCGCGACGGCTGAAAAGGAGGCGGAGGGTGGATCCTTCTTTTCTTGGTAGGGGGAACACCAGAAGGTCCCGGTTCTGGGTCCCCCGACGGGAGAGGTTCCGTCGGCAACGGTAGTCTCGTCCTTATCTCTGAGCATAAGGACTGTATAGCCAACAAAATGGCCGCCGAGTTGTCTCGCGGCGCTGGCAGAGGGGAATCCGACGGGCGATCAGGGACCCCGTCGGTACCCTCGACGATGTCGTCGTCACCTGCGTCGGGATCCATCCCGACGGGTCGGTCTTCTTCCACGCCGAGGCCGTGGCTTAAGACTTCGACCAGCTCCTCCTCCGAGGTTGAGGCCGAATCTATGACGATGCCCTGCCCCCCCTTTTTCTTCCCCACGGGGGATTTCACGGGGGTCCTATCGATGGGCACAAAAGATGACTCCCTCCGAGGTGGCAGGGAGACTCTGAGCCCCGAGGTCGCCACCACTGGTGTAGCCTGCACAGGCTGAGCCAGGGCCGCCGCGACAGTTTCGATAGAGGGCTTGGCCGGATGGATTAAGGCCTTCACCACCTTAGGTGCGCTCACCGCCTTATCCTTGAGGGGGGGGACACCGCCTCGCTCCCCCTCCGATGGGGCCTTCGAGCTCGACCGGGGCCTCTCCAGGAGCTTCGCCGGGTGCTCGGCCTTCCTCTTACCCGACCCAGAGCGTTGGCTCGTGGTTGATGGTGCCGGGGAGGGTGCGCCCTGCCTGGCGCCCGTAGAGCCCGACCGTTCGGCGCTCCCGGTGCCAGCGGACTCGCGGTGCTTGGCCTTATGTTGGACCCCCGTCGCCGGGGCGTCCTCAAAGGACTTAGAAGACCGCTCAGATTTCTTCTTCTTCTTCTCGCCGGACGGGCTCTTCCCTTCTAGCCAGTTGGCGAGACGTTGATGGCGGTCCTTCATGGTCCGCTCCGACATGTTGCCGCAAAACGCACAGTCCTTCTCCACGTGCGTCTTGTCCTCATGTAGGCAGTAGAGACAAAAGGAGTGTTCGTCCTCCTTGAAGACGTTCTGCAGCTGGCATCCAGGGCAGACCCTGAACAGCTTTCCGGGCGTCGAGCTTCCCTTCTCCTGGGCCATGACCGGGCCTGAGAAACTTCTGGAGTCCTCCAAAAGCGTAGCTCGACGAATCTTCACCCTTGAGGGGCGCAGACGAATCCGACACGGGTCCCCGTTGATCGGATAGTAAGTCGGTGGAGCTTGAGGCTCTTTTGACCGAAAAAAACGAAGTTTTTGAGAAAAAACGTGAAAAAATAGCACTAACGCTCGAGAGCAATAGCACGAGGATCCCAACACATGAACGTGCGGTAAAAATCTGAAGATGGCTGCCAGAGGCGGTGCTTAGGTAGAGGGCAGTCATTGGCTGTGGTCAGTATGACGCAGAGACCAGTGATTGGTTGTTACTACGAAAGACAGATCAGAAACGAAACTGATACTGGTTTTTTCTTTACCGAGGATTCCCAGCCTGACGACGGGGAATATTCATGAGCATGTGAATCCATGCCAGACCCCATGCTGGAGAATTAGTCTATGGTTTCCGCAATGTTGTCGCAGAATTCCGTGTTGCTTGTTCTCTGTGGATTCCAATAGACAATGATGGCGAGGTTAGATTTCACTTTACTCCTCGATGAGGTCTCTGTATGGAACCACTCAGCTAAAAGAGCTAGCATACCGTATGATTCGGCTACTTTCTTTTTAATGGAAATACCCGATCCAATTTTAATTGCGGTTAGAAGGCCTGAAGAGGGTCTTCCAAACAAACCTTTCACCGCAGGAGAGATGTACGTTTCGTATCCATCAAGCACTGGTATTTCCATTAGCCACGTCTCCTGGAGGCAAATAATGTCAAAATGGCTCAAGTCAAATGCGTCTGGTTTTGTCAGATGGTCGTGGCCCCTCGTGTTCCAAGAACGCATGATACTCCTTTTCTTTGGAGGGCATTCAGGTTGTAGAGCTACAGTAGACGTCGTTGAATCTTTTGGTTGTTAATTTTGAGGGTTTGGATTTAACACCTTTTTCAACCATCTCCAGGGCCCTGACGGTTCCCGTTTTTTATTGTTTTATTGTTCACATTTAGCCATCCCAGACGTTTACCAATTGTGGACCACAGTGGTCCCAGTCATGCCAGCACACCACGCATCCTGGCACCCAGGATGTTTATTGGAACAAGACCGCTCCAGCGCATACACACCAAGGCATGCAGAAGCCTGGGAAAGCTACAGTTTGTGTGGGGCTTTGCATGACCAAATAAGCAATTACTCGGGTCTGCTCGACCTGGGGAAGGCAAAGGGACAAAATGGCCAAAAGGAAAGAACAAAAGAAACCGTGGCATGGCCATTTTAGGCACTGGCCACTGTCCTGGGCCAAACATGTTAAATGCAGTTTAGACCATAGAAAAGAGTCAAGAAATGGTTTGGAAAGAGGATTCTAGAACTCGGCTCCACGGATGGCAGCTTGAAGGCTCTGCTCCTGTGCCAGGATTGAACCCTCATCCTTGGAATGGCTGATTCAAATACAACTGAAACAATTCAACCAGTGAAAAGGCAGAAAGTGGGAGAGGATAACCCTGAGGGAAGAGAAGACAAACTGTTGGAACTTCTAACTAAAGTGACCTTGGACATAGCTGAAATCAAGGAGAAAGTCTTCAAGGCAGAGGAGAGGTATGTAGAGCCGACATCTAACATGTACAGAGTGGAGATACATCTCACTGGAGTGGATGGGAAGGTTTTGAGGATGGCTGATTAGATATGGGACTTTTCAAGAATGACAAGCTATCCCTGAAGCTCCATGAGCAAGAACAAACAAACGACGACAGAATTGCAGGCTTTCAGAAAATGTGGAGAAAGGCAAGCCTATGGATTTCTTGGGAAAAAGCCTTAACTACCTTAATAAAATTGGATCCAAAGATACATGTGGAGATGGAGAGCACTCGCAGGAGTTTGGGTTCGAAACCTGCAATTGGCCAGAGACCTAGGCATTTTGTTGTGAAATTTTTAGTTTCCCGTCAAGGAGATGATTTTGAGGAAAGCGCGTGAGCTTGGTTATGTTTCCTGGGAGGGGTTACAAAATCATGGTGTTTGGAGACCTGAGTAAGGATGTGTTGGAGAACAGGAAGGTGTTAATGTGGCAAAGGGAGGAGCAAGAGTAAAAACAAATGATATGGTATATCCAGCCATATTTCCTGTTATTGATGACCAGTTACACTCTTTCACTGACTGGTCAAACATACAGGCGTGTGGTGGTTATCTACAGCTTCACTTGAACAGCTAACAATGCACAGACATGTGGCATGAGTTCCTGAAGCCTGCGTTCAGTTTGCCAGTCTGCCGTTTATTGACAGGTATGGTCAGCTTGCTACTTTTAGTATGTCAAAAGGCTATTTGTTCGATGAACTTGCTGGTGCTATTGCTTTCAGGAGGTGCCCTGCAAAGGTTTCCCGGTGCTCATAAGTTAAGGCAAGCCTTGCTTGGCTTGCCTTTCCATCTTGTTTTTCAATGAGCAGAGGCGCCTGGTCGTGTCTCCACCCAGTGACTTCAGCCTACATGCCTAGCTTTCATTATAAAATCTAATAGCCGTCTAGCACACTGGTGGTGGGCTTCCTACATCCCCTTGTGTAGATTGTATATTAAACATGCCACCTTAATTCTGGGTCCCTAGATGATTCTTTCTTGAAGGTTCTAAACGCGCACCATTTTAGGGCACTTTATTCAGAAGGCTTCCCGAAATACCAAATATGCTTACTGCAAATTGTGCTATGACCCTATCCCACTTGTATCTCAATCTGCTGGCTAAGAGCAACCTAAGCTTGCATACATTTTTAGGTCACTGCTCTCGTAGTCCTCAATTCCGCCATTTGGCTGCTATTACCTCGCATGAAAGTTGTACCTTTCCATTAGTACATTCACCTTCTCTGTAAATCTCTAATCTCCGCATCAGGATCACACACACATCCTCACCTTCCTAACTGCTGCTAATTGATGAACGCTTCATTGCACTGCTACGTCTGGCAAGGGTGGGGACTGAAGCAATTACTTCACGCCAGAAAACCCTACCACCTTCACTTAATAAACCTTAAACTTTTAAAGTTAGACTGTACTACCACATATTAGATGTGAATGGTTATTCGTGCCCTAACAGCATCACTATACTGAGCTTGCATGTAGCTTGTGCTCCCAACACCATTGAGTGTGCCTAATAGCATAAAAGTTGAAATTAGAAAATTTCCCCAATAGCATCACTGTCCTTAAATTGATTCCAAAAAGTGTGCCTAATAGCGTCATCTCTAGTTGATGGAGCTGAATTTAGAAAGTGTGCCTTATTGCGTAACTGTGGTATAGTTAAACTTAGGAATAGCGTAATAGTGGAATAGTTGATTTCAGATAGTTTGCCCAAATTAACATCTGTGCTAAAGTCAAATCTAGAAAGTGTAACTAATAGCGTCACTGTAATATAGTTGAATTCAGAGCATGTGCCTAATAGCATCTCTCTGCCAAAGTCTGAATTTAGAAAGTATGCCCAATATCATTGTTGTGCTAAATGCTGAATCTAGACATCGCGCCTAATAGCGCAACTGTGGTATTGTTGAACTTATTGTGCCTAATGTACGCCCACGCTCCTGCTCTCATGCTTGATCGCAGGCGCTTTACTGATAACCACCATATCACACTACTGCGCTTACTCTCCCCTATACACCATAATTCAACTAGAACACAGCTGTACTATGACACATTCGGTCTAGCTGTTCTCATAATAACTCCACATCATCCTAATAAAACATAACTAGCTGAGCACATCCCTGCTAGATTAAGCGTCTACTCCGGCCTAATGCAGCCATAACTCAGTCTGGGTGTCCACCCTCCAGACTGAACATATACTGATTTCCTCAGCACCACACCTACCGCTAAGAAGCAGCTATCATGCAAAAACCACACCAGCTGCACACATATCCGGTGCACCCACACACCATACCACACTCTCTCTCGCTACTGACTGAACTGCGGTTCCTGAGGGCGTTCAACCTACCAGCACTTTGGCATTTATGTAGCGCCTTATGTATCATTGGTATGATCTCAAATAACATAACATTTTGTGTTTGTTTTGTTTGCGTTATATCTAGGAAGATGGCTTGTACTGTGCGCTCATCTTTACTGTCGAGGATTGTATATAGTTATTTAAGAATTGTTATTTGGATTGATTGAAGATTCATTTGTTGTCGAGTGGGTTTGATCCTAGTGTTACTTCTATTTGAATTGGATTGTTTTTTTTTCTATAAAATGTGAAAGGATTAAACAAAATAGACAACATAAAATAAAAAGAAGTTGCAGGGATAAAGCTCAGTACTTTATTAGGGTGGAGGTACACTAAATTACAAGATAGGAAATACATTTATGTGACCTTGCTGTTTGTGATGAATCCTGCAGAGTCCTCAAAAGGACCCAGTCACCTTCCAGGTGGCCAGGGAAAGGCAGACACTTTCTGATCCTGACCTTGTGGGTGGTGTTCTGAGGGATGATCACCTGGAAGGAGAAAGGGCCCAGGGGAATAAGAGGACTCGGTTGGGTGAGATGTGATATTTATCTCCCTCCAGGGAAGAAATGTCAATGATACCAAAATCTGTAATGGCTTGTTGTCAGAGAGCTTTTAACTTCCCAAGTTGAACAGATTAATGTGGGTGAAAACATTCATAGACCGCGCATTGGAAGAAATAAAAACCCTTTTAAAAACAGGCAGACTCAAAGTGGAATGCTCCCCTTCACCCCAAAGAAAAAGTTAAGAAAAGTCTGAAAATAATACCAATGTAGACGGTACAAATCTTTATTTCGCTGTAACGTCATGTCTGTCAAATTATCCTTGTGATATTCCCTTAAGGAATATGATTAGGAAAAAGAAATTAGCATGAAAACATTCCCATTAGAAAAACTGATTTTTGCATTGAGGACTCCAAGTCCCATAATCCCCGAAGTACTGGGACGAAGAAGAGGGCTAAAGAGGAACAACATTGCAAGGAGCAGCTTGTTAATTGAAATTACTCACACCTCAGTGAGACTTGGATGTTTAAAAGGCCCCCTCAGATGCAGGCCATTAGTAAGAAGAAGGAGCAGAGCAGTAGTTGTAGGTGGAGGAGATGTGAATTCTCCATGTTGCAGCAGAAGCAGAGATTGGAGGAGAAAGACAGCTCCAAAACCACTGTCGATTGTCTAGCAGTAAGTGAAGCTTGCCTCCTGGTGTCCTGAATTGAAGAGGCTGTGCAGCCGGAAGCGAAAGTTTGAAAAGCTTCTCCCACAACAAGGTTGTCTTTGGATGCAGGCAGGCACTGGATAGCCTTTGGAGCAGAGGAATCTCCATGTGCAAGTAGCGCAGGTCACTTCAGACTGGAAGGAGCAAATTGCCTGACCGCGAGGAGCTGCAGAAGAAGATGACCCGGGAGTAGTGTTGGGATGGAGAGGAGTTTACCCCCCCCACCCTCTAGGAGCTTACAAGTAAGGCGAGCAGCTCGATATAACCTACAAGGGGGGGGGGGAGAGAAGGGGACAGCCCCCTCCTCCAGGTTACATATAAAGGCCTGATAGCGCATAGAAGTAGGTGAATAGTACTAGCCATGCCCCTACCCCATGACTCCATTTTGTATTAGGCCCAGAACAGACACTCTGAGGGCTGCAGGGCTTGTATCCCAGGTTCACACAGAGGTGCCAAGTCACTGGCACACAAGACCAGCTCCGCACAAGCCCTGTTCTCACGGAAGTCCATTTCCCTTCTGTCCCTCCAGTATTCTGAATATTTAATATCACATTCAGGAATGCGCCCTGCACAGAGCGCGAGACAGTACCAGGCCCTGCAATACACCCATCCATCTCCAATAAACTGCCATTATGGCCTCTGACCCCACCCAGCCAGGCCGCAGCCAGCCAACCTCCACCGACCCAACCCCCAGGCCCTAACCTCCTCAAGGTGCCCACCACAGATCGATAGCTCACACGACTGTCTTCACAATCCCAACACACGTCTCCTGTAACATGAGGTACCAGGAAGGATAAATCCGAGATCAATTCCCCGGGGGAGACCTTGGGGACAGGAACTGCGGTATTAACGAAATCCCGAAGGTAGGGGTCAGTAGAACTGTATTTCAATCTCCTTTCTCTCTGGCACCTCTTTCCTCTGATGCCCAGGTGCCTGCCATAATGAATGAATATCCAGTCTTAGTTGTTTAGCTTAGATTAGATACACTGTATTTATGTGTGCCCGATCTTCACCGCCTGGATGAACCCAGCTGACCCACATGGACCAAGATCAACAAGGAAAAACCATTCAATTAGCGCCCAGCATCCCGTATAGAGCAGGCCATTGTGTATGCCAACCGCCAATCAGCCATGTTGATTTGTACCCTATGCAATGATGTCACTGATGATGCGTTGTGCCTTCTTAAAGTGCTGCTTGTGCAATTTTTGGCACGGCCGTCTCGAGCCGCAGAGTTCTTTGCTGGCATTTGCCTTTTTATACAAGTAAACATTGTTATCCTTGCAACCTATCTCTTGTCTTATTCCCTGGTGGGTTGAATTTACACTTGAGTGTGCATATAGAGGTCTGTGCATTCATTAGTGAGAGAAACTGACACGCACGCCATACCCGGGAAGTTCACAAAGCTATTGTGACACCGGAGCGCTCCATAATCGCACGCATGCTCAGAACAGGTACTTTGAAAGAAAACGCGCAGAGGGAAAACCAGGAAAGAAGGCAATTTGGAATAACAAAATGACAGAAAGCATTATTTGGTAAAACAAACTGATTTTCAGCATGCAGGTTTGTTTGAAAGCCAGCAACAAGGTGACAATTTCAGTTTCCAATGCAAACCACCATTGCCCAAGCCAAAACAAAGTTGAAACAAGGCAATTTAATACTAACAATCATTGCCGAAGTCAATAGAGGGCAAACAAGAATCCAAAAGGTTGTAGAGCTTATTGCCCATGGTTGAAGTGCATAAACGTAGCTGGTAAAAACCCACATTGCCAAAGAAGAGAGAGTGAGACCATATTTTTCAGTATCTGGTTAATGAAGAGGTGGGGAAACCTGAGTGCCAGGAAGGCTGCCCTTCTGGTAAAGGATTTTCAGAACTTGCAGAGGTTTTGGAAATCACAAAAGTGTAATAAAGAACACCAATGTGAATCTTCTTTTCCCTGAAGAAATTCTTAAAACTTGGTGTTGTGAAGCAAGAGACATTACTATGATTATTTATAGCGCACACATACACAAGTGTTTCAAAATGCGACGGGGTAGGGGAGGGGAAACAAGGGGGTACAAGACAACGATCTTAAAAGGCCCAGTGACATTGAGATTGCACGAGTGCAGGGGAGAGGAAATGGGGAAGTGCCGAGGGAAGGGGAGGAGGAGCAAGTGCAGGACATAGGATCTAAACAACAAGAAACAGAAGTGCGGCCTGCAAGTGGCAGGGTTGCCAGAGGGCAGTGCAGGTGTGCAACTGCGAGCGCAGGGACCTGGGCCTGTAGTTCAGAGGGTGGCCAGGTAACCAGTGCAGTAACAGACAGAAGATCAGCAGGGAAGAGGAAGAGAGAAAGCAGAAGAAAAGAGGAAAGTCTTGAGCTGCTTCCGGAACCATAGGTGTTTCTGCTGAAGTTTCAGAGAGGCAGGGAGGCTGTTCCAGAGGGAGGCACCCGCCAAAGAGAGACATCTGCCCCGAGCGCGTTTCTTGGAAAAGCGCCTGAGCCTCGGGGAGTTGGGAGCGAAGGGCTCGAGTAGGAAGATTTTTCGGGAGAGAGAAAGCTGGAGATATTTTGGTCCCATGCCCCAGAAGGCCTTGTGGACAACGCAGAGGGTCTTGAATTTGATCCCTGCAGCCACTGGGAGCCAATGGAGAGATTTCAGTGCTGGAGAGATACGATCCCTGGGGTTGAGGCCAAGCACAAGTCTCGCAGTCCTGTTCTGGGTGAGTTGCAGAGGACAGAGTAGAAGCAGGCAGATTTAAGAAGAGGCTGTTGCAATAGTCAAGTCTATAGAGAACCGGAGCTCTAGAGACAGTGATTCTGGGGGAAGGTGAGGAAAGGGAGAGTAACTCTGAGGAGGTGCAGTTGGTAATTTGGCTCCTTAGAGACGTTGCAGTTTTGAGGAGAGAAGGAGAGTGTGGAGTCGAAAATTACCCTGAAGTTATTCGCCTCGCGGGTGGGAGCAGGAGGAAGGCCAAGGGAGGCCAGCCAGAGAGTGAGGGAAAGAGGGGTGCAGGTGTGCCAATAAAGGATCTCCGTCTTGCTGGCATTCAGGCAGAGATTGTTGGCTGCACACCATTCTTGGATTGCAGAGACAATCCGGGATGAGAGAAGGGGAGCCTAAAAGCGAGGTGGGTGTGATCCGCATAGCACTGGAAGTTGGAGCAGAGAGCAGCAATGCGGTGGGCGAGAGGTGCGAGGTATTGGTTGAACAACCAGGGAGAAAGGTTAGACTCCAGGGCAACACCGCAGGTGGAGAGATGGAGAGAAAGGACCCCAGTTGGACCTGGGAGGGTTGGCCAGAGAGGAAAGAAGTTAACCAGGCCAGGGCCTGATCAGTGATACCCACATTATCACGCAGGCGGTTGAGCAGGATGGAATGGTTAACTGTGTTGAAGGCAGAGGAGAGATCAAGTAGGATAAGGACAGAGGGGCGATTAGCATCAAGGTTAGAGAGCAGGTCTTCACGGATGTTCAGGAGAGCAGTTTCCGTGCTTCTGGCTGCTGTGGAGTCAGACTGATGTTCATGGAGACAGCCAACAGATTCAATGTGGAGATTAAGCGGGGAGAGGGCCAGTTTTTCCAGGAGTTTGCCCGGGAAAGGAATGATAGAGATCGGGCGATAATTAGCCAGAAGGGAGGGTTCGGATGTGGGCTTCTTGAGGAAAGGGTGCACAAGAGTGCTTCAGGAGGGAGGGGAAGGTGCAAGAAGGGGTTGCAGAAGTCAGCTAATGCTGGGGCATAGGTGTCAATGTGGGCCTTGATGGTTTTGGAAGAACAGGGAAGAACCTGTTTAGATGGCATTTTCATATATCGGACTTGTCTAGAAACCTCATCAGGGGAGAAAAGAGGAAAGGCAGAGAAGGGAGGGGGGTGGTCTCGGGGGGAGGGGGGGAATGAGAGCGTGGCAGGCGAAGCAGCAGAGCCTCAGAGGGTGGACAGAATGTCCTGAGTTTTGGAGATGAAGTGAGAAGCCAGAGGGGGGCCTGGGAAGGGACAGGAGCGGTAGAGACAGCAGCAAGATTGGCCAGCTCCTTGCAGATTAAGAGTTCGGCCGAGTTGTTAGATGCCGCAGAAACGCAGGCTTGGATGTGAGCTCTCTTCTTAGTGAGGACAGAGTCGATCTTGCCTTTGGAGCAGGACACAGGCCTGTTTGTCAGAGGGTGAACAAGATGCCAGCCATTTCCTCTCAGCCACCCTACACTTGTGTTTTAAGGGTGACGAGGTCTGAGTCATACCAGGAGTTGCACCTGATTTTAGGCTTAATGCGGATCCTCATAACAGGGGCAAGTGCATTGAGCATGTCAGAGATAGCAGAATGGGACATGGAAAGGACTGTGTCAGGGTGTGAGTCAGCCAGAGGTGCAGGAGGGGGATCGAAAGATATGGCAAAAGCCTCCGCTGAGACATGCTTTATGGGTCGAATGACTGAGAAGGTGGGTGACAGTGTGGGGGAAGGCTTGGCCAGAGGGGGCTGGGAGGAGAAAGGAGAGAGAGGGGGGGGAGAATGGAGAGGGAGAAAGGAGAGGGAGAGAGAGACACAAACGTCATGGAAGAGTCCCGTGGCAGGACAGGAAGCATCAAGGTGGATGTTAAGGTCACCAAGGAGGAGGAGCTGAGTGGTTGAGGCCAGGGAGGGAGGAACAGAGGTTCGCCCATTCAGAGAGGAAGAAGGTGATCAGACCAGTTTGGCGCTAGATAGTAGCCACTGTGAAAGTGGCGAGAGAAAGACGAGAGAGAGCGAGCAAGACTACTGACCAGGCCTTCAAAGGAGGATTAGGCCTGCATAGGAAGGGAATAGTTTCTTACCTGCAACTCCATTTCTCCAGCATTGGTATCTTTCATGGATTCACATGCTTAGAATATTCCCCGTCGTCAGGCTGGGAATCCTCTGTAAATTATATAGACCTTTTCCATAGGAAAAATGTCTACACTTTTGTGTCCTATCTACGTCGTTTTGGGCCGCGTACGCCTGCGCCACTAGGACGTAGAGGTATAAGTAGCCCCGCCCCCGCGGCTCTCTCAGATTTCAACCGTCTTCCAAAGTAGTGGGTTTACCTCGAGTATCTCCTATTTTTGCTAGGTTGTGCATATTTCTTCTTCGACTTCCCTCGCAAATGTCTGGAAAGGTGTTGTTACGTCCGTGTGCTACATGCAGTCTTAAAGTATATGAAGGTGATGGGCATATGGACTGCATTTACTGTCTTCACCCTCATCATTCGGCTGACACGTGTGAGATCTGTCAAGGCTTCTCCCAGAAGACCCTGAAGGACCGAAACAGACGCCTGGTAACTTGGCTCAATGACGGGGTGGGTGCGTACCCTGCATCGGAGGTAGGCTCTACTGCCTTGAGATCTAAATCTCCGGTGCCCCCTCATCGCTCTGAGTCGGCAGAGCCTCCGACGAAAAAACCACGTTCATCGGATAAACGCCCCGCTGACAAAAACATCCTGCGAGGGACTCTTCGTCAAAGAAAACGTCATCTTCTTCCTCCTCATCAAAACAGGAGAGAAAAGATTGATTGCAATCATACTCGGGAGACCGCCATGGCTCTACCTCGAGTCGAGTGTCGTCGACCCACAAGTCGAGTGCAAAACCGGCGAGTACGCCCCAAGACTATGCACCAAAAACTTCGTCGTCGACAACGGCCAGATCGTCAACATCTTCTTTGCCATCTGCGCCTGCTCTTCCCGTGATCACTTCGGCGGGTCAAACAGCGGTTATGGAGAAAATGTCGTCGACGGTGGCACCTTCGGCGGGTTGGCTACCAGAGGTTTTCGACCCGATCTTGCCTGAGGCCTTGTTGCAACCAGAAGCAGCCTTCTCCATCTCGTCGGCGGAGGATGACCGTGGTCCGATCGTACAGCCAACCGATCTGGGGTTACGTGCAACCAGTTCGGTGGAGCTCCCGAGTGGCAGTGCAATCCCAGCCGCCTCTTCCTTGCTGAATCCCCAGGCAGTATTGTCCCTGGAGATGTTGAACACGTTACAGAAGCTGTTGCAGCGTTTGGACATGCAGTTGCCTCACACTAGTGTCCCGACAGTACTGCAGGCTACGCCGGTCGTCGCCGAACCAGGCCCGGCTCCTCGCTCGACGACCAGAATGCCTACAACTTGCCCGGTTGAGGTTGTTCCGGCACTTTAGGGACAACAATCATAATATCTCTCAGATGAGATTTGCGATTTTGGAAGTAGTGCACCCTCTACAAAGGGGAGGTGATTTACCTAAACTACTTGCACAAAAAGAACTATATTGGATCCACAAACTTGATGCAATGTTCCCTTTGGGGCTCAACGAACACTATATTACTTGGGTCCTTTTATCTAAGAATTTAGAATTGCTGTCAATACACTACTTGTTTTACTATCCTGTTTACCACCTTTAGCCCAACCTCACTCTTCTTGGTTAAATAATGAAGCTGATGAAATAACTGCATGGCCACCATTAGATTGTGCACTAATCCGACGGGCAGCTTGGCGCCTCTTAAATTTGACTATATATGTAGTTCAGTTTGTCTGATCATATGTCTTATGATACCCTAATATATGACTAAATTGTGAACCATTTATGGGCAGTGTAGCGGGCTGGCCCATATATCATGATAATAGAATTAATTATACCCAGAACAGGGTTCATTAACTCACCCTGATATTTTGCTACGCTTGGTATATGAATTCCTTTTATCCTCTTCTCATCCACAACTTTTGACCCAAAATCTATTCCAGTCAACTTATGTCTGTACACAACCTTCATAAAGTTCCCTCGCTCGACCTATGACACCAGTCCTACACTTTAAGTTTGTCACTATTCTAACACATCACTCCTTCGCTCTGTGCGCCTGATACCTTTTTGCACATATACTGAGCTATCAGAACCACCAAACCCCAGCGCGGGTTTTCTATGAGCAGTGGCATATAACAACAAGCAACTTTATCCTCCTCTCCACGAGATCATCACCAGTTGGCTTAACTGGTGACTTTCCCTAGGCGGTTTACATTTTTTTCAATGTTTTTCTGATCAGTCTTAAGCTTTTAAACTATCACAAGCTGCCTTTAATCAGGAGCCGCTCGCACTGTTAGGCTGACCCAAGCTACTATCAATATGAGGCATACTTGTTTTCATCTCATTTTGCCTTAACATTTCACCTCTCCCTGCAGGGAAATGGAGTTGCCCGGCCTGTGTTTGTTTACACATGACGTCAGGCACGCGTTTGCGTGATGACGTCATGTGTTTAACATCCCGGACCCCTTGGTCTGCTGCCTCGCTCCTTTTTTACACTCGGCACTATCCCAATGGTAGTCACAATATCTCCACTATTGTGATACCCTGTCTTTTATTCTTTTATTTGTAGCACATCTTCCGATAATGACCCAATTTGAAGACGTAGCGTCACACGCATCAGCGTGATGACGTCACACCTTTTAACGCAACATTAACACACACAGCATTGACATTGGCGTTCCTTTGGGCTCTGGTGTCCAGTTGGCAGTACTGTGGGTACACAGGTAAGAGCTCCTCACCTCTAATTACACTCCCTATGCAGAATCCTGTTCCTACGTCGCCCTTTACCTCCTTCAAATTCGGCTATACCTTGATATTATTCCACCTCTCTATTTCTATTCCTTTTAGTGACAGTGGACATCTGTTGTACAATTCTTCCAGTCACTGGCTACAATTTAAGTATTTCCAAGCCACCTTCTTGGTTTCCTGATTACTGTGGGTTTCACACCATGGCTAAAGATGATTTTCCACCACCCAGATAGATCACTATCAATCGTAAGTGTAGTCCCAAGTTGATTATTGCTCGAGCCTTTCCTGATTACTGCACTTATTTACTAGTCTCTGATACCCACTTCCTTTCTACAGATATGAGTGCGTTGACATTACTAATTTAGTACTGTTTGGTCAATTACTGGGGATCCCCTTCCCGGATCCACCATCTCTTCACTTGAAGATATTTTTATATATTCACAAGGTTAGAATTTCCTTTTCTGTTTTTCAGACCACTTTTGTTATAACCACCACATGACCTTACAATATTTCTTAACACATTGTCCAGTCTATTACGTAAGCTCATGATGCTGACTCACTTTGTTTTTATAAATTGTAACATTAAGGGAACTATTGAGTTTGAAAATGTTAGCCCTTGGGTGTCATTGCACCTCGAAATTATGGTATTTAGCGCCAATGATGCTCATTTAATTAGCCTATATACTGTTTTCAAGTTGGTTGTACAAGCTGTTTTTGTAAAATTGTTATCAATTGAAAACATTATTCTAATGTAAATTTTGTACATATCTTTCCTTAGAACTGTTTGATTTGCCCCTGATTAAGAGTGTCGTACCACTCAAATTGAGTTGGGCCTTCTACAATTTCAATATCAAGAATAAACATGAATTTCGGTTCTTGTGTCCTACTCTGACTGAATGTTGATTTCTTCAATAATTGACTTCCCTGAGCTTTTTTCATGCTAAATGTTTCTTTAAAAAGATATTATTAGAAATACTGTTTAAAATACAAATTAATTGTTGGTCTGGTCATCCAGATATTAGAAAGTGTGCAGGGGACGCGAGTTCCTTAATTGGGAACTTTTCTGTTTCTTATTACTTTACGCAACCTAGGTGTCAAGGTTGCCTATCTCGCCTCTGCACCTCACATCTATTCTATCATTTCTTTCAATTTCCTACTTTACACACTAATCCATTACAAGATTACCTACACTAATAGAGTGTGCCATATTCGTCCAATTTTGTTTCTGGCACGGAAGTAAGCCAGGTGAAAGTTGATAAAAGTGCTATGAAGTGGTATTAACATTGCTGAAGCATCCTGAAAAAACGTTTCATTGCTGAAGCAAGTGTTAAATAAAGTAAACACCATTTGTTGAATAGGCGCCCTTTCAAATATCCAATAAATAAAGAAGTGTATAGTAATTTCTAAACAAATATGTGGTTGCAGAACAATTCTGGCAAAGACAATTTATATAAATTATATGAACTCCGTAAATGTTTTTGGTTTATGCGAAGAAGAACAAGTTACTTATCCCTGGTAACTTTCTTTCGACTGGATGTTCCCCCCATGTATTACTCATTTTATGATATCTTTATTTCCAGCTTCAGATTCTTCGGGAAAATGTTTCTCTTGGCAGAGGGCGCTGTGCGTCGAGACTGTCAACTCTATGTCCCTCGAGGGGTTCCATCTTGGCGGACGTCATTGTTCGGGTGAACGTGAACAGATAAGCCAATCGTCCAGGTAGGGGTAGACGTGAATACCCCCTCTCCTGAAACTTGCAGCCACCACTGCCATTAACTTGGTGAACAACCTCAGGTGGAGATCAGCGTGAATGGCAGAACTTGAAGCCGATAATGAGAACAGCCAATGACAAACCTCAGGTAATTCCTGCGCTTGTGATGGATTGGCACATGAAAGTAAGCATCCTGAAGGTCCAACGATACCATCCAATCATGGAGCTGGAGGACCTGAGAAAGTATGACTTGTTCAAGTATCTCAATTCCAAGATAAGTCTCAGTCCTCCGTCCTACTTGGGGAATAGGGGGAATACCATCCTATGTTCCTCTCCATCACAGGTACTGGTTCTATAGCACCTTTCTTTAACAGGGTCAGGATTTCCTGCAACAGGAATGGATCTGGAACATTTAGCGAATAGTTTCCTCGGTGGATGATCCAGAGGTCTCTTTATAAAGGGGAGGCAGTAACCCTGGGCTACTGTTTCCAGTGCCCATGCATCCAAAGTAATTCCTCGCCATTCTTTCTGATGCTGCGATAGTCGGCCTCCCACCGGGGTGTCGTGAGTCAAGACCTCAGAGTGGCTGATGGTAAAGATGCTGTTGCTTGGGCGGGCTTTGCACCTCTCCCTTGCCCCCCATGAGGGAATCTTCTGTCACCTTGCTCTTCCAACTGAGGAGTAGTGAAAATACCTACCCCTCCAAGATGATCAGCCTGGATGAAAAGGCTGTGGCTGACTTTAAGGACTTGGTTGCCGCTTTGGACGACTGCAGCATTTCAAGCCTTTCGTCAGCCTCATTTCCAAATAAATGGGATCCGTCAAAGGGCATGTTAAGGAGTCTGGATTGTACATCAGGTGCAAATCCAGACTTTCGCAACCAAGCTAATCTGCAGTGCTTGCCACCATGGCCCTGCTGACGCTGTCAGCAGTGTCCAGATCTGATTGCAGAGACTCACACATGGCCTCCTTGCCATCCCCTTATCAGGTTCATGAAGCTGTCTCTTTCCTCATCCTCAGGGATGTGATCAGCTGCCATCGCTATGCAGTCCCACAGGGTGAATGAACTATGCAGACACATGTAGTATTAGCAGACTTTAAAGCCATGCTGCTAGCAGTAAAGACTTTCTTTGCTCAAGAGTCAATGTGTTTGTCATCCCTATCAGGGGGTATGGTTGGGTACGCAGCTTGCTTGGAGGCAGATGTAGCTGCTTGTACTACTAGGTTTTCCGAAGTTGGATGTATTGATAGGTAGCCAGGGTCGCTACAGGACTGCCTGTATTTATTTTGTCAGATTTTTGTTTACTGCAGGGCTGGACTCAGGAGCCTCCCAGTTTGCCTCAACCTTTTTTTTTATAAGTGCCAGATGGAATTGTAATATAGGGTCATATTAAGGACCATTGTCCAATATTATAAGTCAGGTCCCAGGAATTCCACTACTCTCGACATTAGGCTTCTGTATCATCCGCATGATCAGCCAGGTCCCGTTTCCCAAAATCTAGTTCTGGGGAGGTGTCTTCCCCACTAGCTGTCTGTAGGGTGTCATGTAGCTCCCTAACCGTGGTCTCTTTTGAAATGAGGGGATGTGGAGATACTTGCCCTCAGCTCTCTCACTGCTTTCCTAAAACAAGCTAATAGGTGCACATCAGTAAGTGGTCAGTTATCTTCTTTATTATTACCGCCACCGTCAATGTGTCTTATAAAAAATAAAATAAAATGTTATGGTCATATTGGCCAACTTCGATTTTAGAACGGATTGTGAAATCTACCAGTTAGTATCCTGTTGCTGTTAGATACAATTAAAATGATGTATAATTTTTCGAGTCCTATTTTCAAATATATGTAGGACCTCGGAGTTGTGGTAATCAGCCCATCAACTCTTAAAATTGTCAACCGGTTTCAGCGGAGTGAATAGCTTGCCGCCTTCTTCAGGACGGAGAATCTTGCATTCTCAATGGCACTCTGATTTCTTCACAGATGTCCACTAGATGGATCAATGGAGAGTTTTCTCTGGATTTCCCACGGGCGGTACAGCTTGTGTCCTAATCCCTGTAGGGTTATAAAAATGGACAGAAGGGGGAAGTCTTCAGTATACAGGATATAGAACTACTTTGACAGGAAGTGTTACCTGTAGTATCACTGGATAATCCCTGGTGAAAGCTTAATGGGTTGTCTTTGTGTGCTTCATTATTTCCTGCTCACATAACCTACAAAAAGAAGGGTTAAGTATCTCCACACCCCCTTGTAGGCGGCACAGCATCGCTAATCTAGGGATGGGTGTGCCACAAACTTGGGGACACAAGATATTTGTACACAGGGCCAATGAGTTACTACAGGGACTCAGACCTAGGAATAACTTAACTTTTAATGAAGTAACTACTGTCTACTTTGTGCTATAAATATTGGGGCGTAGACAAGTAGTGGACGCCCTCTTGACTTCTACTGTTAATAGCTCTTTTGAAATGAAACATTCAGGTACATTAGTATTTTTTATTTTAAATACTAGGAGTATCCAATTGGAGACCACACAGAGGGGTATCATCTGTGGTTTCATAGCCCTCATATATAGACTAAGCATCTAAAAAAATCCTTAAAATTAAAAAGGTTTAAAAACCTTTTCTTGTCTTTTTTGTAGTAAAGGCGTCAAAGAATGTACAGTCGGCGTTGACTGTTTTTGTATCGGCGTCAATGCTTTTGGCGTCAGTAGCTTGACTTTGGTCTTGTGCTTCGAAGGACTTGACCTTCAAAGGTTTCTTCAACGATTTCTCGTCAAGTACTCAAAGACTTGAGTAATCCTAAGCCTATGGCCCGGGCTCGAGGGCACCTTGGCCTCATGCTAGTTATCAACCCTAGCATAGCCACTTTTCTTAGGTTTCGATGAGGACGGGGCCTGATCCTTAAAGATTTTGCCAATTTTCTTCCTAAAAAGTTCCCACACCTCCTTGGAAGAGGAGTCAGTTGGGCAGACTGTGCTCCTTTCATCTGAGGAATAAGATGAGGAAGAAGAAGGTGATCTATGCCTTCTCTTTGAATTTTTTGATGACTAGGAGTGTCGAGTGGGATTGTTTTTTTTTATACCTTTTTTTGTGAGGAGAGGAATTTACCCACCAAATTTTTAACTTTGCACTCATTTAAGGCCTTACCGTTATCGACTGACAGGATCAACAGTCGTTGGTTACATCCTTGCCCAGGCACCAGATTCTTATCTTATGCGGGTCTGTGATGGACATCTTGGCGCCGCATCTTAGGCACCTTTTGAAGCACGTCTTTGAAGTATTCGGAGCTGAAGACTCTGGAATTTTTGAAGTTTTCGAAGAAAACTGAAGTGCGCCATAATTCTCAAAGCAATCACATTTGCGAAAAAATTGAAGTGAAGCCAATGGGCACTGCGCGTGGTATATGTACTAGACGATGGCGTCAGCCGAGATGGAAGCCCTTGAGGGACATCGAGTCGACCGAATTGACACACAGCACCCTCTGCCGAGAGAAATGTCTTTCCGAAGCAGCTGAAGCTGGAAACAAAGATATCATAAGATGAGAAATACGTGGGAGGACAATCCATTCAAAGGTTATTTTTAATATCACACTTGTGTATAGGCGCGTTATAAATACCATATCATATCACAAGCAGAAGAGAAGGAAACCTTGTTTAACAATCCCGAAGTGTTGTAACTTTTTGTTGCCAAGTGGAAATCAAAAGAAGTGCATTGGAAATTTGCTACAAGGCAGGATTTCCTTATTCTTTTGGAACTGCTAGAACCTAGGGAAGGGAAATTCACCCATATTATAAGGGGAGACAGTTATCATACTGTGAACTTTAACTGTTACAATTGTTGTTTTTGAGCTGCCAGTATTACCTTGTTGAGTTGTTGTATGTGCAGGTGTGAGGGATAGGAACCTTTTTGTTAAGAGTGTTTTCCTTAGTTTATTTTAGGCAGACATATCCTCGTGAGAGTAGGGATTGTGAGGCGTTTATCCTACCTTTTTGAGTTAATAGGCATCTTTTGAAAATCCTTCCCAAAGTTGCCCACGTCACATTTCTGACCCCTCAAATCCCTCTCCCACAACGCTGCCAACTCTGGTGCAGAAACCATAAGTTGGTCAGAGAGGGGTAGAGCCACTAGCATGCTTGAACCCAACTATATTTTTCACTAGACTTTGGCAAACTATTTAACTAGAACCATACAGAGGTGCCCTAAAGGATTTGCTTGAAACCCATACGGCAACGGTGGAACCCAGGATGAAACATGTTAGGGGAAATGCTCACAAAAATCAATTTGAGGAGTTTTGGGTAAATCCAGAGAAAATCAGTGGTAAAGCTATAAAATATATATTTCTTTATTTATTAATAAGCCTGGAAAAAGTTCAACCTTTCAATAGAATCAATACGATAAAAATAAAATTCATCCAAAAAAAAAAAAAGAAATACGATACCTTTCTATATAATTTTAAAATTCATACCTATAAATTCACACATAAACCACATATTCAATATAATCACGTTCCTTTCAGTGCATATCAATAAATAAATAAATACAATAATGAAATACTTAACTTGTTGGCCCAATTCCTACAAGCTCGAATTCATTTTAGGTGCCGACTAAAACTTCATCCTCTAAAATATTTAATCGTAAAAAGAAATCTTACCACTGCTAAAATGTATGAAATATGTGGTCCACTAAAAATCATTGCCCACAGTTTTTCTTCTGTTAAAAACCTGTGATTCTCAAAATACTTGGTCAGAAATAACGTCCTTTTCTCCATTAATTCCAGGCAGACTACCAACAGGTGTCTCAAGGTTTCCTACTCATCCTCATTAGAGCAGAACCGACAACATCTTTGTTTTATTGGCCATTTCCCCCTGATACCTTTAACTTCTTTTGTTGGCCACAAATTAAGTCGTGATCTTAAAACCCAGATCGATATTTGCAACAATGACATTTCTTTAAACATTTTCAATACAAAAACAAATTAAATTGCATGCCAAAATATTTAAACACTTCTAATCCAATCAAACCACCACAATATTTAATTGGCTTTGTCGGGAGTCGCCAACAACATGTCTAAGTGATATCTGCTGCCATTAATACTTCCAAACAGTCTTCCTTCCACTTATGTAAGGATCGCTCTATTTGGACTTCCAATAACTTACAAATTACAGGTGAAAGCGAATTTAATAGACACTTCCTAAGTAGAGCCAGCTTTCCAACGAGAGGAGCCCCAGTTCGTAATGGATTATTTGAAATGGGAAGCATGCTGGGAGGGCCAAAACCTTCCCCCTGTCCCCCAAAAAGGCCCTCTATCCAATTCCAATCCAGGTTTCTATGATGAGATTCTTCTCCATAAATCAGAGTTGGAATAACCGTTTGCTTATAATAAATGACCACTGGGTCATATGAAAATCGTTCAAACTTTTTATGGATAATCCGAGCCTGCGCAGTCGCTGTTCTAGACTTTTGTCTCATTTCTTCTCTATATGGAGCTTCTATGACATTGTAATTTGTGCAGACATCCAGACATCTATTCATTCACAATTAATAATGGCGCTTTATGCAGGAACCAATTAAAAGAAAGTTTCTTTCTGTGATGTCAGAAGCAGCACATTAGATTTGTTAACATTAATTCCAAGTGCATTCTCATTCGCGTAAGCTTCCAACATCATTAAATTGTCTCTGTAAACCAACTGGCGTCTGGGCTGAAAGAACCAGATCTTCTGCATACAGGAGCCATGAAACTGGGCGTTTCCCCAATTTTGTTGGAAATTAAGCAGCTCTAGACAAATTCCCTAAGATCAGCAATGAAGAGGTTAAACCGAGCATGGGCCAAAATGCACACCTGCTTTAACCCTCTATAGGTGGGAATCGATCTTGTTAACAAGCCCCTATGATTCAACCTAATTTGAATAGAGATTTGAGAATACAATTATTGAATCACAGCCATGAGGTGTTTAGCATCCACAGTTATATTGTTTTTGAAGCAGCCTTCCTCGATCTACACAAAGGCTAACTTAAGTCTATGAATGCCAAATAAACTGGGTGGCCTGTTTGTATAATCAATTTTAACCAGACAAAGTCAGAAGATTAACCACAGTACCAAATCCTGGGACAAACCCGGATTAATATTTGTATTTATTTGTATTTATTATTTGTATTTATTAAGTTTATATAGCGCTTCACACCAAATCAAAACACTGCTTCCTTAACTCATTTTGCTAAATCCCTCAATACTAAACGAGCAAATATTTTTCCCAGTGCATTAAGGAGAGCTAAAGGACGATAATATTTAGGGGCCTCTCGATCCCCTTTCTTAAATATCAGTATAATTACCGACTTTTTCCAGGTACTTTGTATTCACTTTAATTCCAAAATTCGTTTAAATAAGGTCTCTAAAATAATAGCCCATAACTCAGGATGGAACTTAAACAGAGTTTGATAAAGCATCAGGCCTTGGCGCCCGCAAGGTACTCGCCTTAGAGATGAAAGTCATAATATCATCCAGATCAAAGAATAAGCCCCAATCACATTGTTCAATAGCTCCCCTTATGCCTTGTGAATTCAGAGGCAAAGCGAATAAATAAGAAAAATACTTCACCTGCACTTCTTCTGAAATAGGGTCAACTTGTAATGATAATTATTGGACTCCATTATACATTTTTAATAGAGACCATATTTTTGCACTATTTCTCGAGGCCATTGTTGATGGCACTTTTTTGGCATCTCTCTGGGTCAAAATGCTCATGTGGCCTCCAAGCCAATTCCTATACCTCAGTTTTAAAGTTCTCATATGAGTGTTTCTGCTAGCCCAATCCAAATCTTTCAGTGCTCAAATTTTCAACCTGAATTGATTTTTCCAAATGTATATGTCTTCGTCAAAAACGTGTTGTGTAAAGCTACCACAGTTATGAGAATTAAACTTCTGGACCAACAAGTTTGAAACAGCCCCATTCAACATGCAAAAATCTCTCTCCCCCATCAGGGCGAGACACTTTTTTGCTCTCTGGTCCATCGGACAGTCCTGAGCGGGAGACGGGTTATATTTAGATCTCCAGCCATTAGAAATTGCAATGTTTTAGGGTCAGTGGCACACAAATTTAACAGACTCGCTTTGCCCTCAATGAAGAGATCCATATTAATACCCAATGGGTTCCAATATAAATGTAATAACGCAAAATGACCCTGGATCATTCCCTCGCCATTAGTCCAATGTAGTGTTAATTGGAAAAATGGGTAATGCACCCCCAGGCTTCCAGGAGAGCCCCAACCCATTTATTTCGACAAGCAGTTAATAACCCAGAAGAGGGTCTACCTTTGGGCTCCTTACCGGCCTCTAAGAGAAGATCCCAACATGGGGTAATCAGAGAATTAACCTTTTTAACAAATGTTTAAATCTCTGTTGTTCCATGACCCCACAGAGAGTTGTGGTGAAGAACTTACTTTGGATGGCTAATAAGAGTTGGGCTCCTGGAATCAAAGCTCCTCGTAACCATGACCGGTCCTCTGATGTTACTCTCTGGGGGATAGTTTTAATACATTCAATGTCGCGACCCCCCCCCCCTTGAGTTTTTATGAGTACACGTAGCTCTCAGGGGAAGAAAGGGAGATAACTAGGAGGGGATGGTTTGGGAACCCCTCCTAGTTGCGATTGAGGTCTTTTATCTACCTCCCGATTTCAAATCCCAAACCACGGAATTGGTCTTTAGCTGTAAAAATAACCTCTTGTAATAACTGTGAGGGAATATGCAGAAAAACTATCCAAATCATAGCTATTCACAAATTCAATTTGTGCTATATCACTTGACTGAATAACCCTTAAACATGGAATGTCAAAAAGTCTCAGAACCTTCAACCTGTTCAAAATTTAACAGCTTTGATAAAGGAACAAGTTACTTACCTGTAACTGTTGTTCTCCAGCATGGGTCTGGCATGGATTCACATGCTTATAAATATTCCCCATCGTCATGCTGGGAATCCTCAAAAAAGAAAAAAATCAGTTTCATTTTCGTTTCTGAACGGTCTTTCTGCTAGTAACCAATCACGGGTCTCTGGGTCATACTGCCCCCAGCCAATGACAGCCCTCTACCTAAGCCCCTCCTCTGCCAGCCATCTTCAGATTTGGTAGCACGTAAAGTGTTAGTAGGACCAAGAGAAGAGACGCAGAGGGTTGGAGGGAGGGGTCGCATGTGAATCCATGCCAGACCCATGCTGGAGAACAACAGTTACAGGTAAGTAACTTGTTCCTTCTCCACCATGGGGTCTGGCATGGATTCACATGCTCATGAATACAAGAATACATAGCAGTACACACATGCACAACCAAGGGAGGTGGCAAGGCTCAACATTAACTATTTCAACAACTCAACATTAAGCATCTCTTACCTCCTCACCAGGCTCACCTTAAAGCACACAGGTTGCGCAGCACTGCTTGGCCGACTCTGGATTCCTCCCTGGAATCCCGGTCGACGCAGTAAAACTTTGTGAAGGTGTGCGTCGACCTCCACGTAGCAACCCTGCAGATGTCCAGAAGGGGCACACCAGACAGGATCGCCGTAGTAGCAGCGATCTCTCTTGTTGAATGGGCACTCGGACGGCCGGGCAACGGTGGGTTTGCCAACCGGTGACAGTGCATGATGCAGCCGGAGAGCCACCTGGAAATGTAAGGCCTTCCCTTGATTCACAGGGCCAAAGTTCACAAACAGCTGTGATGTCTTCCGAAAACTCTTCGTGCGGAAGCTACATCCAGTGAGTGCAAAGTCTTCTCAGCCGGCGACAATTCGACAACGTTGAGATGGAAGTGCGACGGCACCATGGGCATCAAGGAGGGGTGCGTCCTCAGCACTACCCTCGTCTCGCGGAATGTCCGATAAGGAGGCTTACAAGAGAGGGCCTGGATCTCTCCCACTCGTCGTGCAGAGGTGATGCCACAAGAAACGCCGTCTTCCACAATAGGAACTTCAGTGGCTCCGAATGCAAAGGTTCGAATGGAGGGCCCATGAGCCTGGTCAGCACCACGCTGAGTTCCCATGCCGGGGCCGGAGCCTTCACCGGCGGGAATGAGCAGAACAGTCCTTTCATTAAACTCCTTCAACAGGCGGTGAGAACACAGTGACGACTGCCCCGGAGTTCTCGTGTAGCGGGAGATAGCCGCCAGATGAATTTTGATGGATGCATGCGCCAGTCCCGCCTTGGCCAGCGACAGCAAGTACAGCAGCACCTAGGGGGCCGTAATCCGTAGAGGGATGATCTGTGCACGGCACCAGACAGAGAACCTCTTCCACTTATGTCCATAGCATTTAAGAGTCGAGGAAGCCCTGGCCTTGGCAAGTACCTCCTTGCAGTCCACCGGGATATCGTACCCTCCGAACTCTAGTGCTGCAGAAGCCAGGCCTGCAGGTTCAGCAATCCTGGGTCGTGATGCAGGATTGCGCCTCCTTCCCTGGCGAGAAGATCTGCGCCCGTCGGTAGTTTGACTGGGGGGATGGGGGGCGGTGACATGTCCAGAAGTTCCGGGAACCATATCTGCCTCAGCCATGCCGGTGCGACGAGGATCATCCTGCACCGGGACCGTCTGAGTTGACTGATGAGTCGCAGAAGCAATGGCAACGGAGGGAACGCATAGAGGAAGAGGCCGTCCCAGGGGATGAAGAATGCATCGCCCATGCTCCCCGGCTGGGGAAACCTGCTGGCGAACCTCCGGCACTTGGTGTTCGTCACCGTCGCGAACAGATCGATCTGGGGATTGCCCCATCGTCGGAACAGGATCTTGATGAAGCTCCCACTCATGGCAAGAGCGCAGCTCCCTGCTGAGTGAGTCAGGGACGGTGTTCTTTAGTCCTGCCAGATGAAAGGGTACCAGGAACATCCCCTGGGTGATGGCCCAGTGCCACAGATCCTGCTCTTCCTTGGATAGGGCTGGGGATCTGGTGACCCCCTGCTTCCGGATATAGAACATCGTGGTGGTGTCGTCGGTGAAGACCCGTACCACTTTGCCCTTGAGGGACGGAAGGAAAGACTTGAGGGCCCAGAACACATCCCGGAGCTCCAGGACGTTGATGTGCAGAGACCTCTCCTCTGGGAGCCAAAGGCCTCTTGCGTGGAGATCTCTGGTGTATGTGCCCCATCCCTCCAGGAAGGCGCCAGTCACCACAGTTTCCTGATGTGCTGGGGTCTGAAAATCCATGCCCGCCGCAAGATGCGTGTGGGTGCCCCACCACCGGATCGCTTGGTGGAAAGTCTCATTGAGGGAGATCTTGTCTTTGAAGCTTCCCGCCACTTGCACCCAACGGGTGTAGAGGAACTCCAGCAGCGGCCGCATACACAACCTGCAGTCGCACGAGGTAGATGCACGACGACATCATGCCGAGCATGGACTTGATGGACCTGTTGTACCTTGCCCAGGATGGCTTTCATCCTCTCCTCTGACGGTGAGGCCAGCCGTGCCACCGTGTTTGAGTCTGGCTCCCAGGAACAGGGTGTCCTGTGAGGGGCCAAGCAGGACTTTGCAAAGTTTATCGAGAACCCCAGATCCGTGTGCAGGCGGACGGTCCTCGCTGTGTGGTCGACGGCGAGTTCTCTTGACTTCGCTCGAATGAGCCAATCGTCCAGGTAGGGGTAAACGTGGATCCCCTGCAGCCGCACTGACACCGGTGCCAGGGACTTGGTGAAGACCCTTGGCACTGACTTCAAACCAAAGAGCAGTGCCTTGAACTGGTAGTGCCGCCCTTGAGCCACGAAGCGTAGAAACTTTCCGATGTCCTTTGTGTATGGGGATGTGGAAGTAGGCCTTCTCCCAGTCCAGCGACGAGAGGAAGTCGCCTTCCTCCAGTTGTCCCAGTACGCGCTGAAGGCTGACCATCCGGAACTTCTGGGATTTTATGAATGTGTTGAGTCGGCGGAGGTCTAGAATGGGCCGCCAGTCTTCTTTCGGACAAGGAAGTACCGCAAGTATACTCCAGAGCCCCGGAGCCTCTTTAGGACAAGTTCTATCGCGCCCTTCTTCAGCATTGATCATACCTCAAGAAGCAGTTGTGGAATGTGGTTTTCCTTCCTGGCCACAGGTGGAAAATGGGGACATTTCCTTTGGAACTCCAGAGTGTGCCCGTGGGCCAGGGCATCCAGCACCCAACGGTCGGTGGAGATTGACTTGCACGCGCTTTGGAGGCACCCTGAGATTTGCTTCCGAAAGTCCGAAAGGACGGCCGTCGCTGATGGAGTGCCCAAGGCCTGGGCCGTCTCGGTGTCCGCCTTGATGGCCTGCAGTGACTCGTCCACTGCCTTGCCGAACATGTTGTTCCCGTCGAAAGGGCATGTCCAGTACCCTGGTCTGCACGTCCTGGCGAAAGTCGGTGGCCTTGAGCCAACCACGCTGGCCAAGGCAAACGCTGTTGCCCATCTGGCGAAAGCTGGTGTCGACAACGTCTGTGGCCACCGTGATGGCATGGTCCGACACCACCTCACCCTTGTGCAGGATTTCAAGGGCTTCCGCCCTCTTGTCGTCTGGGAGGAAGTCCAGGAGGGGAGCTATCTTAAACCAAAGCTCCCTGTCGTAGCGGGCCACGGTAGCGAGAGCGTTGGTCGCCTTGATGGTCATCGCTGCAGAAGAGATGACCCGTCATCCCATGGCGTCCAGCTTCATTCCCTCGCCGTCCGGCAGAGAAGTGGAAGTTGATGCCGTCGCCCCTGCTGATTTCTTCTTGGCCGCCGCAGAGACCACCGAATCTGAGGACGGCTGCGCCCTGAGGCAGATAGGTGTGGAGTCTGGGACCTAGTACTTCTCGTACAGGTCTCTCTTTGCAGGGGCCGTGGACGGGTTCTTCAGAAGGGACCATCCTTCATCCCAGATGTCATCCACCAACGGGACTGAGAGAACGGTCTTCCTCTTGGCCTCCCATCGTTGATAGAGGAACCCCTCCTTTTGCTCTTCAGGGCATAACTGGAAAAGCTCTGATGCCCTGGCGAGCATGGCGTGAAAGCAGCCAATTTCGTCTGGTGGTGACGCCCAGGGAGGGGGTGATAGGAGATCCATTACGTCGTCACCACTGTCGTCCGTCCCCGCCGTCGCCGTCTCATCACTCGTTGGGGGGGGATGGAGGTGAAGG
Source organism: Ambystoma mexicanum (assembly GCF_040938575.1). NCBI lineage: Eukaryota > Metazoa > Chordata > Amphibia > Caudata > Ambystomatidae > Ambystoma > Ambystoma mexicanum. Next base: position 60,491,288 of record NC_090938.1, read on the forward strand.
ATGGAAGGGTGGGGGAGGATGGACTCGCCTCCGCTTGGGTGGAGGACTCCCCGACGGGCCAGGTGCCGCTGGATCGTCCATCGGAGGCAAGGGTAGCCTCATCCTTATCTCGGTGCACAGGGTTTGCAGTGCCAGCAAAATGTCATCCTGCCTGTCCGTCGGCGGTGGCATTGGTTGTGACGGGAGCGTCTGCAGCAGCGTGGTGTCTGTTCGTCGATCTGCCGCTCTTCGTCGGCTCTGCCCTCACTCTCTACGTCCACCTCGTCGGGATCCTTCCCGCGGCCCAGACTTTCTCGAACCTCTTGTCCAGGGTTGCCTTGACGACAGACAGCTCGTCCTCGGAGGAGGTATCCGAGTCAGTTAGGACTAGCTCGCCCCCCCTCTTTCTCAGCCCGGGGTTTCACAGGGGTCTTCTCGATAGGTTGGAAAGCCCATTCCCTCTGGGATGGCAGGGAAACTCTAGGCCTGGAGGTCATCTCCACTGGTGTCGCCTCTACAGGCTTCGCCAGGGCCGCCACGACTCCCTCAATCGAGGCCTTAGCCGGGTGAACCTGGGCCTTCACGACCTTTGACGAATTTGAGGCCTTCACCCTTGGCTTTCTCAATTGGGATCGACCGGGGCTTCTCCCAAAGCTTACCTGGGTTCTCCGACTTCCTCTTCACAGAGCCAGAGCGTTGGCTCGTGGTTGACGGCATCTGTGACATCGCGCCCTGCCCCGAACCAACGGCGCTCCCAGTGCCCGCGGTGCTTTGTTTTTTGTTGGGCCCCTGTCGCAGGAGCGCCCTCAAAGGTCTTAGAAGACCGCTCAGACTTCTTTTCATCTGCTGCTAGGCTCTTCGCCTCCAGCCAGTCAGCAAGTCATTTATGACGGTCCTTCATGGTCCGGACGGACATGTTGCAGAACGCACAGTCCTCCTCCACGTGCGACTTGTCGGTGTGAAGACAGTAGAGGCGCCGGGAGTGCTCCTGGGCAGTTCCTAAACAGCTTGGATCCAACGGGGGCCGAATCTCCTTGGTCCTGGGCCATGTCCACACGGGGTAGGCGTCAAGGGTCTTCCGGAATCCTCCAATAAGTGAAATTCGACGAAAATTCGCCTTTGAGGGACGTAGAAATTTCAGAAACGGGTCCCTGTTAGTCGGAAGATGAATCGGTGGAGCTCTATTTGATCGAAAAATGAAGAGTAAACTCTTTGGAAAAACGCAACATGCAGTAAAAGCTCGAGAGCCAAGCACAAGGACTCCCAACACTTGAACGTGAGGTAAAAATCTGAAGATGGCTGCCAGAGGAGGGGCTTGGGTAGAGGGCAGTCATTGGCTGGGGCAGTATGACCAAGAAACCAGAGATTGGTTACTAGTAGAAAGACAGTTCAGAAACAAAAACTGATTTTTTCTTTACTGAGGATTCCCAGCCTGACGACGGGGAACATTCATGAGCATGTGAATCCATGCCAGACCCCATGCTGGAGAACGCTTGCGTCCTTTCCAGGCAGAGCCGGTGGGTAAGAGCCATGTCTTTTTTGGATCTTAGGTTAGCAGCCGTTGATGGTAATCTAAAAGAGGACTTTTTACTTCCTCTCCCTAAATTACTTCAGCTCACTTCCCTCTCAATTCTGGTTGAGAAGGATTTGACAGCATCTTAATATACATTTTCCCTAAAATGCAGCAATGGTCTTCGTCATCATACACGGCAGGAACAAACCTTGATTTTCTTTAGGAGTCTTCTCTGTTCTAATGTTTGAAATGCTGGTACTGATTGATCCTCTCGATTATCATTGTCCAAATCCTGATAAAACTCACAAAGTGTATAAATGAGGTTGGGCTGGAAAAAAGGGATTCAAATCATACCCCTGCCTCAGAGTCGGTGATGGCTACAAAAGGCTTGTAAAATCTTCAATCAAATGTGCGGTTACGTTCAAAATGTTGCTATCGGGTGGGGAGGAGGTAATGGCTTCTAATGTATTACCTTCTGCCAACCTACCTTCCCTTACCAATTACCTTGGCTCCAGTGTCAAGATTATCACCATCTTGGGGGTGTCTTTCTGTGGTTGGCCCTCTGCCTCCTTTGCTCTTCGGTTCAATCTGGGTGGGGTGGAAAGAGCCCATAAGAATTTCCTTGATGCTGAGGTAGAAGGTTTAGCTGCTCGATTTTGATATTTTTTTTTCTGTTTTGAAGATTTTTTCCATGATGCTTGAGAAAATTGTAAAGACTTGGCCTAACTGTTTGTCTTCAGGCAGTTTCAAGGGGGAAAGTTGGGGGTCCTGGGTGACCGCCATCCCCTCCTCCAAGGAGGATTCCCGAATATGGATTAACCCCTTCAAGGTCAGTGGCGATTTAACGGGCACCCAGTCACCTAAATCTACGGCGCTACAAAGGCCAGTGGAACATCAGACATTGAGAATATTGCCGGTTTCCCCTACGAACAAGTTACGGATTTCGGTACCCATTATGGATATTTGCCCCTCAATACCAGAGACCTTACTGTTAAGAGTAGATAGAACTCTAGCCCAAATGGCCATGTTAATAATTTTTCTAACGACAGCATGGAGGTATTCATAGCTGATAATGTTACTTCTGTAGACACGAGACCAAAAGACCTTCTTGGAATCGGCTAAACAAAGGAAACTGATGAAGTCGTGGTGTCGTCCCTGGATTCTGCGTATAATATTGGGGAGCCAGATAAATTCATCTTTTGTCACCTGAGCATCCTGCCCCTGTGTCTATTGCACTAGAGCCACTTCGCTCGCTTCCCTCACTAAGGGGGATATCAGCTGAACACAATGGGAGGACACCCGAGGTTCCTTTCTAGAGATATGGTATGTGTCCCAGCCCCATTTTGCAATGGGGAAGCTCCAACTCACAAGACTCCCTTGATAACAAGTCCTTCCATTGCAACAGCAGGGCAAGTTGGTCTTCTCTAAAATGGACCGGAGCCAGTATAATTTCTGGCCCCCCAAAGCGGTTCAACTCCTTCCCTCCCCTTGTCTTCTCTTGGTAGAGGAGGCATCACCTCTACTATGTTAAAATCCGAGGCACTTAGAAGAGCGGAGTCCTTAGGAGTGTTTATCAACCCTATTTCCGCCATCATTACACCTGCCAGGAGGGCAAAGTGTGTAAATTCATCAAAAATAATCAGGGTCTCCATAAACTCCTCTGGCCCCTGGTTTGACAGACTGCAGAGAAACCGGGACCGCAACTTGGTGTGATTGCATCTACCTCCCAAAGGGGAAACCTCAAATAGCCCCAGATTTTCAAAATCAGCCGCAGGGTTTGATCCTGGTTTACCCCCGGCAATTTCTTGGAAGCTCCCTTAGCAGCCACAGCAGAGGGGGAAGTAACCTGCTTTTGAAAAGCGGTTTCCTGGTGTAAAAACTTTGGCATTTTTTATTTCAATGTGTAAGCACAAGACATCTTAATAAAGGCTAGCAGCAGCTAAAAAGAAAAGTATGTAACTGTTTGTCACCGATGGTGTTTTCTTATAGGCGAATGTCAAAGATTCCCAATGCCAATATTTCATTTTGTCACGCCTCGCCCAGCAGAACAGCACTCACGCGCACTCGAACGTCTGTGTGTGTGCACACCGGGTGGCATTTCTATCGAAGTCCTCAATAGGTGTGGGCATGTCTCTGCTCCGCTGGTATAGAGACGAAAAAAAGAAAAAAAAACTGACCACGTTTTTTTAAAGCAGGCAATAAAAACATAGAAGTGTAAAATCCGAGGGCAAAGTCGATTACAATTTCGCAGCCTCTGAAATACAAAAGATGTATCCCACAACAGAACACCACTCAAGGTGCACTTGTGTGCTATAAATATTAGAAAAGATGGCTAAACCAATCAAATCTTAGAAGATATTGTGACAAACTGCATGATAAATGCCACAATGCGAGTATATGAGAAACGAATCATATAGAACATTAACTAGATTGGATTAAACCACAACTGTATACGTTTGAAATTCTATTTTGGTATAGTTCCACTTGCGACCTTTACTAAGAATTGGTGCACCAAAAATTCAGACCTTTGTCCCTAGTTTCCAAGTGTAAAGGAAGATTAAATCCTTTTACTGCTTTTCTGTCCCAAATGTCTTATTAAGACGCAGGGGCCTAAAGCTGATACTTATGGTACAAGATCTGGTAAACCCCGGCCTACGTTATGAATTAAATCCATAGCATCAAGTTTGAGGTCAGTAATGATAAAGAGCATGCATGAAAGTGCATTTAAAAAAAAAAAAAAATCAAATGATTGAAGTTGGTGTTCATTTATCTTAAAGTAATCAATTATCCATTGCCGTTTGACCTCTAGGATGGGAGTTAGAAACATTGTTATTCACATTAAAGATATATCCAGGTGCTACGATCAAGGTTCGTCTAAGGGCATATTTTGTTAGCTTGCAATGTTAACTATATAGATTGAGAGTTGTCTCTTATTTACATCATGGACACCCTAGTCCTAGAAGTCTTTTCCAAAAAAGTAGCGGACATGGTTTTAAGAGGAAGTTACCCTTTAATCCCTTTCCAGCACTAAGACAAGAACCCCACAGACTTCATCTGTGGGTTTGAGAGGTCATTTGGAGCTCCATCTTCCATCTCTACTTCCAAAACAAATCCTGTTTGCCATCAGGTAGGTAAGCGGCAGAAGCTCCCAATGATTTTCAGAAGTCTCTGCCGTGCATGCCTATTGCAGCCCCAGTGAAAGTTCCTCCAAAGGCTTACATTTTTCAGTTTTTGTTATCTGGGGAAGATGGAGACGAGCACAGTGAGCCAGAAGGATATCTTGTTAACGCTGCTGCCATTAACAGGATTACACCTGCAGATTCTTTCCCAGCAAAAGCTGCATCGGGTCTTGTCCTCTACATCTGCAAGCATATCGGAATGCAAAACTTCACCTTTCTACGATGGAAGGACTCTCTCCATCTCCCTCAAATCCAAGAGCTTCCAGATAGAATATTACAAGGGGAGGATTATAGTACGGACTGAGTGCCGCTTCAAGATGAAGACAGGGAGTCGATAAAAGGTTCAGTGAAGTTATGAACCTTCTTGGGCGTCATGCGACCATTTTATTTCTTTTTGGTGGAATGCTTTTCATTTTATGAATGGCAGTACAACATCAACCTTTTATGAGTACTACACAAAGTATTTGGTGTATTCAATTTTCTGTCCTTTCCTGATGCCCGAATCACAGACACATGACGCAGACATTATGCCGTCATGATGCGTGTGACGTCCCGTATCACATGAGTAGCACTTACAGTATATCATGAGCGCAGGGCAGGAGGCTGGTTTTCCAGCTGTTCCTGCCCCGTGGCTCGTGAGATGAAGACTTCCAAGAGGAGATTATACAAAGTACCTGTTCCATTGGGAACTCATTCCTCAGAAGAAGGTGCTGAAAGACGATTTTTGGTTCTTTTTTTACAGCGCTCTTTGAGGCAGAGGGGGAACGTTTTTTCTCTGACATTTATTACACTGGTTGACACAGCATAAACACACAAAGTGTGTAAGCTATGAGCTCTTCTGCTATATACATTCAAAATAACGATGGGCATGCAATATTAGATATTCATTGAAATTTCCTTTCAGATTTATTTTTTAGATCAATTTCCATGGCAGCTTGACTTTATATCGAGTTAAATCTGAAGATAGAGGTTAGTAGGATTTTGTGTTTGAATCAACAGAGATCAATTGATCTACGTTTATCAGCAGTTGCAATCCTTTTTTTTTAATGAATACTGGAAGACATTACATAATCACCTGAAGGAGTTAACAATTCCGAAACGTTTAGTGACTAGAAGAGGAGCGATTGAATATCCAATAGAGTCTTAAATTTGACATAAAATAGATGGCTGAGGAACGGTTTACCTATTCTCTTGAAGGGAATCACTTGTTGTATTTGAGTTGAGCACAAAAAGTATCTTTGTGTACTATAGATATTCAAAATCTAACAAATCAAACACAAACATTGTAGATTAGTTTCATTTACACTAGGGTTTCCCCTACAAGAGTACCTGGGCATCTCCTGGAGTCTCAAGGAGCTTTTGCACTTACTAGTTTCCAGTCCCCTAGCCGGGGACTTAACCGAAGCACCAGAAGCAATTACGAATAGAAATCAAGCACAGCATTTAAGCCTATTTAATGGATAGTGCATCCCTACATCTTTCTTTTCTTAACTCAATTGAAAAAGCTCAGATTTCGACATGGCAGAAGAAGCCGGCTTGTGACCCATTTGGAATTTGGAATAATTAAGTTGGCTCTAAGGGTGTCAGTATTTCCTTCTACAACATCTCACCTGTGGTGGAGTTAAAACATGGTAAACAATGGAAAGGGAGCCTTAACAGCTGGGCCATAGAACATGTTTTGTCTACCTCCTTGCCATCAGCAAACTGTTGGTGGGGGAGCGTCTAAGCCAGTGTTGGGGAACCTGTGGCCATCCAGATGTTTTGTCTACGACTCGCATGATCCCTCACAGGTGACTTCACTGGCTATGGCTAATAGGAGTTGTAGGCCAAAACATCTAGAAGGCTGCAGGTTTCCCACCACTGGTCAAGGCACAGTTTGTCCTCCTATCAGAGTCTGTATTTTGCCTCAATGTATGTATCCAATGGGTGAGGGCAGAGTAAGACTCAGTACAAGCTCTCCTAGTCTGATGTAATATCTGGGTGTAATGGGATTCCTGTTTTTGGAGCTTTACACAAATAGACAGAAGTCTGCACTCCCACCTCTGCCAGTGAAGGGGCAGAGACCCAGATGCTCAAAATCTCCCTTTGCTCTTAATCCTTCCATAGAATGCTTTGTCTGAGTTAGAGATCTACTCCTAGTCACCGTGAGGGGCATCCCTATCTCTCGAAGGAGAGTCATGGAGTCCAGGTGAACCTTGGAGATGCCTCTTCCACTGAGATTTGGGCAGGGGCAAGGCAGTTGAAAGAGGCCCGGTTAGAAGGGCAAGCAAAGTTACCAAAGGTAGAGCGGAAGCACCCAGGTGAACTGTAAACCAGTACCTGCACGTGACGTTGACAGGTGTACTGTACTCCAAGGGATCATGTCCCAAATATCCCTAAAGAATTCCTTCATGGCTAGAATAGCTTCGTTCTGATTAAACTTTGGAGCAAATTAAGTTTCCTTTGTGTGCGAGGTACTGGACAGAAAGGGAGAGGGTAGGAGGGCCAGCTTATTGTGAAAGTGGTTTATGGATGGACAAGGGCTGGAGATCTGGATACCAGCACTGGTCGCGCTCTGATTGAGCAACAAAGTAGATGAATCACAGGAAGTGTGGTAGGTCAGAAGGTGACCAACAGATGGGTGCCATACTCAACAAGATGTATTGTAAAATAATAAAGAAAAAGACTGGTGGACGTGGCTTGAGGCGCCGGCAATGCGGACGCCTCACTCATTAGGAGCTCTGTGGGGCGCCTGGGTTTTCGCTGTTATATGTCTGAATAACGTTTCTGAATCCGGCATGGGGACATTACACCAGGTGGCGGAGCCCCTCCTGTGGTGAACGCTCCAGCTACAGAGGAAAATCGGAGTGCTGAAACCTCAATTCGAGTACACCGAAGTGGCGCACTGGTAGCTGACCCGATCCCAAGATGGCGGCCACCTGACACGGCCGGCCCGTGGGAGGAGGAACTGGCCTCACCAACACCACAGCTCCCGCCTGGCTGCTCCAGGACCTGAGCTGGATGGTCTCTCACCCATATCCCGGCCCGGGTAAAGCCTAACACCTACCTCGCTTTGTCCCTTTGACCTTGACAAACTATCCCAGAGCCCTCCTGGTAACTCGGCCTGGACTGGACCTTGCTGCCTGAAGCCTCGGTGCATGGGAGGGCGCCGGGGGTTTGGCGGAGACTAGCAGTGAAGAGCCCCCCCACACCGCAACCTGAGGGGGCCCAGTTTCGCCCTGCCCCTCGACCCGCTTGAGTGCAGGAGGGGAGAGGAGAGGCCTCGGCCGTATGAACACCAGCGACTGCCGGGCCCATCCAGACAGTGAGCCTGCTCCACACTAATCTAACATCAACGCCTAACGGGGCCCACACTGGACAGACCCCGCATCTCTGCATCACCGCCTGGAGCCCCGCTGGGCACGCACTAGCATGTGCAGGGGCCCTGGGGGAAAAACCACCCGCTGCTCCACCACTAGTTTTGGGGCTGCCAGCTCCCCCCGCCCCCTCGACCTGCAGGAGCGTGGGAGGGGAGAGGGGAACACCCGGTCTCCTTGCTGCTGGTAGCTGCTGGGTCCCTCTGAACTACAAGCCCGCCCTGAACGGACCCGATATTACCGGCCTGAAGGCACCACCGGGTGAGCTCTGCCATCCCCGCGGAGGCCCGGTTGGGAAGTGAATCACCCACTGCTCTGCTGCTGGATCCAGGGCCTCGATCTCTCACCGGAGGATGGGCCTGCCACAGCGGGGGACTGATGTGCGGAGAGGAGCCCCCATCACCAGCCACCACGCAATCCTGACCAGTAGGTTGGCTTCAATACCAGCTGGACACTAGAGTGCCCCCTTAAAGGCAGCCCAAAGTCCCGGGGTGCACAGGGAGATGGGTCAGGGGAGGCTTGCCCTGTCAGTTTCCTTTGGCTGGAGTGAGCGGCCTCTTAGCTACACGAACGCTGCATACCTGCACATCACATTTGAGCCCTACCTAACGGAGGAGGCTATCATAGGCCCTGCAGATAACAGAACCCTGCATGAGGCCAGCAGCAAGCCTGACAGCTGGACTGGTTCTCCCCCTCCTCTAGCTTGGGCACAGGGGGCCCATCCCACCACTTCTACCCAACTTCGCCTGGAGCTTCGTAATCGCTCTTTGTCCAGTCACGAAGCCCCTTCCTTCAAAGACTTAAGCTGCCCCAACGGCAGGGAAACACTGCACCTCCGAAACAGCTCATGTCCCGCCACCAAAACAGCGATCTAGCGGTGGGGGGCCCAACCTACTCTATGGACGGCTGCGGGAGACGCCAAGCTCTTCACCGGCCTTAGCCAGGCGACCTCCACTAACAAGGTAGGGGCACCTACCATTGCACTTTGCTGAAACATGCACAACCAACTAGGGGGACGTAGGGGACCCACTCTTCACATGCTCCCATACCGCTTTGGGCCACCCTTAGCAGAAGCCATTGGGAAACACCCATCCGAACAGACAGCGGCCCAGGCACCAAGATGTCCAAGCACAAGGGCCCAAAGTCAGCGTACATAGCCAACCTGCTGCAGCTGAAGGAAAAATCCAAACAGCCGGATCCCCCCCTTGACCCGGCCCTCATCGCCTACGAGATCCCAGGGTCAATGGGCCACAAAGGACAATATCCAGGGCCTTTTAGCGGACATCAAGATGGAGTTCCGCACCTGTATGTCAGAGGTCACGACTAAGATAGAGGGCCTGGACAGCTGCGCAGAGGAGGTGAAACATAGGGTTGGGGACACAGAAGATCAAGTCTTGGAACACTCGGCTCAGATAGCGGAGCTGCAACGGAAACGCCAGTCTCTGGAGGACAACACAGAGTGTGCACCGCAAACAGGAAGACTTGGAAAATAGGGCCCGCAGGAACAACATCCGCATCAAAGGGGTCCCCACCTCGGTAACGGACCAAGCCCTTCCCTCCTACATCAGGGATCTCTTCCAGACCCTGCTCCCGGACTGTGATAAGTCACTGCTCCTGCTGGACCGCACGCATAGATTGCGAGGTCGCAGGAGTATCCCTACGACCGCTACCCCTGAGGTGATCACAACTTTTTCACCACAAAACAAGAAATTACAATGGGCAGCTGGTCACAAGGTGACCTTACATACCAGGGAGCCACCATACAGCTTTATCAGGACCTGGCCGCCTCAACAGTTTTATCTTTAAACAATTTTTACTGATTTTATTACAACCAAAACAATATGCAACAGACTTGCAGTACATTTTGTAATATTTAAAAATTTAGATTTATATTTTCGTGTCTGCTGCCTGCCCCTCTCCCTCCCCCCCATCCGAGCCTACTACATTTCTTGATTTGCACCCGTTTCTTCTTAAGGGGTTCCTTTTTCTGTGTCTTCATCAGAAACCTGGTCGCTCGACCAGTCCTGGGTAGGCCCATACAGTGTGGAAATTAAGTGCTTCCAGGCCATTGGAGATTCTGCTTCTTCCTCTCCTCCTCTACACCCAGTTTTCTGCTATACTGCTGTTTCAGCTTCAGTCCATTTCTGGAGGTCTCTCCACCAGACTTCTATCCTAGGTCTGTTGCATGCCTTCCATCCCATGGCAATTCTACGCTTGGCAAGTATGTACGCCAAGTCTTTTAATTTGCTTACATGTTTTAGTTGGTGTGGCCTAGGGAATCCACCTACCAAGCATGCCCACGCTGATCTGACATTTATTTTGATCCCCTTCTCATCTAGCCGGTGGGCTACTTCCCAGAATTTCCCAATTTCTGGGCATGCCCAAAACATGTGTGTCATCCCCGCATTCGGGGCATGTTTGCCATGTTGCGTTCTTGAATCTGGCTATTCTTTGGGGAGTCATATATGCCCTGTGGGTTATATAGAGCTGTATTTGTTGTAGCCTCGTGTTCCTAGACACTTTCTTATGGTACCCTTGGGCCCGCTCCCACATCCCAAGTTGCATGACTAAGTTTGTACCCACCTGTATCTGCAATGTAACGTAACCCATTTTGACTTCTTTCAATTGTAACTGTAACCAGATCTAACTTATGCGCCCGTATGCCCCTGGGCCTGGCTGCGCTTTATAAATAAATACAAATACAAATCCCATCACTCATGGGCACCTCCACCTCTTCTTCCCAGTCGTGTCTTAATTGTGCCACTGCTTTCCCCACTTTGGACATCAATAGCTCATAGTCTGGATATCTCATGCCCTCCTTCTGCTACATCATATATCGTTTCCATGGTAGCGTCAGGTTGCTCATCTAATGTTACTTCCGACCATGTCGCTTTAATCCGCCGTACCATTCTGTTATATGTGATATATTGTCCCTCTTGCAGCCCCGTTTCCTCCACCAACGCCCCAAATACCTTTATCTCCCCTTCTTGCCATATGTCTCCCATTGTTACAATTCCCACCGGTTCCCAGTGCCTCCTAATTGTCTTTTTAGTTGCCCTTTCCCTCCTGCCAGTGCAACTAGCGGTATTTGTGGTGAGCACTGGGTTGGGTTCTCCATGACGTGTCAGGCTCTTCGCCACACTTCCCATCCCAGTACCAGCATCTTTGAGCGCTCTTTCAACTCTGGTTTGGGCAGCCATATCATTTCTTTAAGGAAGTACGGGGCACATTCTAATCTCAACAATCTCGATTCTGAGGTGGGGTCTTCTGATAACCACTTGGCCACATAGTGTAGTTGACTAGCTAGGTAATAGATCTCGTGGTTCGGCAGTTTTATACCCCCTTTATCATGTGTATTCTGCAACTTCCAAAGGGCGATTCTGTTCCTAGTTCCGTGCCATAAAAACCCCCTGCATATGCTCTGTGGCTTCATAAAGAATCGCCCTGGTATCAGGTATGGTATATTACCAAAATAATGTAATAGTCTAGGCAATAGCACCATCTTCAGCAGCGCCCCTCTTCCCATCATTGCCAAGGGGAGCTTAGACCAGAACCTCATACTATTTTCGATTTTCTGTACCGCTTTCTCAGTGTTATGCTGATGTTCCGCATCCACCGTGTGATAAATATCTATTCCCAGGTATCTGAACGTATTTGGTTCCCATGGTATTTGTAAGACCGGTAATTGATCGTATGGGACTCCTACATACCTCCCTAGTGGGAATATGCATGATTTTCTGGGATTCACTGCTATTTCCGATAGCAACACAAATCGCTCCATCACTTCCAAGATATATTGGAGATTTTCTTCAGGGTATCTTAAGTACAGCAGCATGTCGTCTGCGTATAACTAAATAAAATGTGGCTCCCCTTTTATTCCGATCCCTATTACCTCGTACTGCTGCCTCGGGCATATTGCCAGGGGTTCCAGTGCTAAGATGTAAAGCATGGGGGACCATGGGCATCCTCGTCTAGTTCCCCTGGCCAATTGCCATCTTTCGGAGATGATAGCTCCCGTTTTTACTCTGGCTAGCGGTGCACTATACAATAGTTTAACCCATTTGAGGTACCCTGGTCCTGTCCCATAGTGAGTCAGGGTTGCAATCAGCCAGGGCCATTTGACAGAGTCAACGGCTTGTATTGCATCTAGTGATACAATAGCCATTTAACCCGAGTCTTCTTTTGTGTGTTCTATAACCCGGTGAGGTCGTCTAAGGTTGTCAGATATGTTCCTGCGCGGGACATATCCTGTTTGATCCAGGTGTATTGGTTTAGTAATGATCCGTTTCATTCTGTTTGCCAACACCGCTGTGAGTATTTTGCTATCTTGATTCAGCATCGATAGCGGTCTGAACGATCCGCAATCCTTGGCTTGTTGGGTTTGGGGAGTGGGACAATAATTGCTTCCCTTGGGGATTCTGGCAGCCACCCTGTCTCGAATGATTCATTTAGCATGGTTAGCAGCGGTGGAAGCGCCTCACTTCTGTACATTTTATAAAATTCACTGCGGAGCCCTCAGCCCCTGGGGTCTGGCTAGTGGGTAGGTGCACTACCACCTCTTCTAGCTCTTCTAGAGTGATCGGGGCATCTAGGTCCTCTCGCTCCGCCACGCTTATTCGAAGCAAGCCTATGACCTCCAGTGTGTCCATTATTTCCCCGCTGTCGCTGCCTTCGTCATCTCCATAAAGTTTCTGATCGTATTCAAGGAACTCACGATTAATACCCTCTTGGGTGTCTGCTAACTGCCCATCCTCCCCTGTTATTGCTCTGATCGTGGGTCTCCCTTTTGTACCACCATGCCAACATCCTTCCCGGTTTGACTCCTCCCGCGTGTTGCCTCTTTAAATACTTTTTATAGTTCAGATTACATAGTCTCTCCCAGTATTCTGCACATTCCTGTTGCAGTTGGCTTACAGTTTCGGCATCCTCCTTCGAGCACCCCCCCTTCCTCAAGGTTATCTCTAGTTTGGTTTCAGCCTGATTTAAGTCCCTTAATATACCCCCTGCAGCCCTTTGGATTTGGCCATTGCCATCCCTCTCACCACCACCTTGAAGGCTTCCCACAGTGTGCTGGCTGACTCCACGCTCCCAGTATTAATCTCAAAGTACCTTACAATCTCTTCTCTCAGATCCTCAAACATTGTATTTTTTAATGCTTTGGCTCTGAGTCGCCAAGTTGGTATCTTGGCTCTTGGGGGTCGGTCTTGCCATATTAGAACCAACGGCGAGTGGTCTGATAGGAACTGTGCCTTATATTCTATCTGTGTTATTTCTGCTATCACCTCTTGCGTGGCAAACATGTAGTCTAGTCTTGTGTACAAATTCTGTGGGGCAGGGTAATGCGAATATTGTCTGTCTTGTGGGTGGTGCACCCTCCATGTATCCTCTAGCCGGATATCTGTCAACAGAGTCTGCAGAGCCTTGGCAACAGGGGCGGGCCTGACTTGTTTATTATCTGTTGGGGTTTAAAGGCATGGTCTAGTAAAAATGTTTATTGTCCCTACGGGTCGGCCATGTTTTTTTAAGCCCAAGTGGCTCGATTTTAGAAAACTTTCCTATGGACCTTACCAGAGTTTTCGTCCATTAAACGCACGCGAAAACAAGCACGAGGAAGCCGCCATTTTCTGCTAATCCTATCTTTTCCCCCCATCGCCCTGGCTGACCTGATTTTGCGGCACTAAATGAATTCCCCCGCTCCTGAGCCCGTCATCAGCAGACTCGTACCACCCATTTCCCAACGCCAAAGCACGTCTCGTAACATTCGCTGCGCTTCAGCTAATGACGTGTCGCCATGGAAATGGCAGGACGCCTCTTTCCTCAATAAGTATAAACAGACCGTTTCACAACACACAGCAGCAGATTTTCGATTCCATTCCTCTCTCTGTGTTACTTTGAGTATTCTGTGACTCGTTTCAGTGCTCTGGTCAGCTACCTTCGCCGCTTGTAGCCCGTGTGAACACCTGTACCATCTCGGTAAATTATTTTACTCGGTTTACCACACAATGGCTACAATAATGCCCTACATGTACGAGCCCGAGTATACCGAGGAGGAACTACTGGAAAGGGAAGCACGCGAAAACGATTGGGATTCGGACGGCAGTTGGCAGGACGAATCAACAGATGAAGAGCCTGGGCCTAGTCGAATGGACGGCGTCTCCACCTGGTGCACATGCAATCGGTGCGAGCCAATGCCAACTGAGGACGAGAACTGCTGCTGCCGAGAAAACTTGGGATGCCTGGCCTACATTTCGGAAGGCGAGCCACGACCGCAATGCATCACCGAGCTGCCACACTTCAGGGCAGCCTGCCTCACACGGGCCGTGTTGAGAATATTGATGGTGCTTATGCACGAACTTCGCGCAACTGTTCGTCCTCGTAATCCGAGTAACGAGTAAGTATACTCTGCTTGTCATGCCACTCCCATTTCATGTTCTTCTACTATATCCAAAATTACATCTACATATCATTGTAACGCATGTAAGTCGTTCAATAGTGTGCATTGTCTAGATAGCATTTTTCCGTGCAGAATGCCATTAGTTACAAGAATTGTCATTGACAACAAACGTTTATTAAACTTATCTTGGTCATTTAAAAACAGTTTGTTTCATTCCTTTTCACAGGTGGTACAGGCTGGTGGCCTATCGTTCCTTTACATGGTGGCTCCACGGGAGGCTTGGACACCGCGTTCGAAGAGTGATACCCGCCTGTGCCGTTCGTGCCATTAGAGAAACGTTCCCGAGTGACAGCGGTCAGTACAGGGGATTTTCTCTCGCTGTGCTGCAACCTGACCTGTATAATCTTTAAAGTCTTGTATTTTTGTGTCATGAAAATAAGATACAAAATAAAACGCCACATATATTTTAACGTTTGTTTCGATTTTTTAAATGAATCAAGTGTGTCTCCATTCAAGGATGGACGTCAGACATCTGTGCTCCGAATGGGTGAAGGTCTGGTGGCTGTGAAGCAGGGTGGTCACTATCTATCTAAGCTAACATAAGATATTCTCGATAATGCATGCATTAAATAACACTTGTTCAAAGTCTTTCAGTGGGTTATGTCTCTATAAAAGTCACACATATGTCTATACTAACAATTACCATTGGATTATACAGGCCTTAGGGTCTTGACCATTATAATACACCGGTTGAAGTGTGGGTCTGTGCTCACAAGAATCTCCGGTATGTGGCATTTGTTATTGATAAGCAACAATATACTGATATAAAGGCGGTTCGCGCCAGTGGATGCGCGCTGGCATGGGGGGCTGTCAGGGGCGCGAAAGGCCAAGGTGCCAAACTACATGTACACTTCAAAAGGTGTCCCACGCCAAGGGGCCATCGGTCACATGGCCTCCTCAGACCCCGTGTCTCCAGCCAGGCCTCCCCTTGAAGCAGGCCGCCCCCCCTAAGACCACGACATACATACGTCATTCATTCTCAAACACACCCCTGTTTCTAATACTTTATAAACCACTTGTTATGTCTCATGAGAACATCTTTGTGCTTTGCAAGTCAACTCCTGAACGTGTTACCTGGCAACCACTGAGATCTACACTAATCTGCTCGTCGTCATGCTATCCGTGAACTTCTGTGACCGCTTAGAGCAAACCCATCAGTGTGCTACCTGTGGCCACCCACCTATTCTCCTGCAACATACTGCTCTGCTTGCTGAATCCAACTGTTTGTTGGTCAAGGTAAGGCCATGTGTATCCTAGTCATATTTCGCAGATTTTTAAATTTCTATCTATTTGCGAGTTGAGTACACAATAGTGCTAGGTTCATTGGTCTCATTGCTATTGACTTGAGTTTCCATTGCTATGCTATCAATAGATCTATTTATTTTCATCTGTGTCTATTGTCATCGAATTGCACCCTTCGGGGGTCCAGTCTATAATGTAAGCATATTTCCTTCTCGTGCAATACAGAACATCCAAGGGATGAGTCACATGTTCAGTTTTTAGTCACATCATTTATACATTTCTGCAACTTATGCAAATACTAAGCCGCACATAATGAACTGGTATAGTTCCTGCGACCAAAACAAACCTTGCATTCAATATTGTATGATTCATTTACTTTTGTATCAAATCTTTATTCTTGAAGATTGTATAATAATGTCGATATTTACTTTTCAGATTTATCAACAATGCCTGCCTGTTCGATTAGCGGTTGCCCTTCGAAGACCCATGCTAAATCTGAAGGCACTACAATGCATGTATTCCCGAAAACTGTTGATCGAATAAGAGAATGGGTCAGACATTGCGGATATCCACTGGATGAGCTGGAAAGTAGAGTCCAACAAGTCTTCCAGGACAAGAGGGGTTATCGATACCGCATCTGCAGCCGGCACTTTTCCTTGGACATGTACACAACATCTTGGGTAACAAAGAAGAATAAACGGCGAACGACACGGAAATTGCTCGAAAACGCTATTCCCACTCTATTCGTCCACATTCCGCCACTGGTGAGTCAAGTGTCCGGATTTAGCTTCAGGCCTTGCGGTAGCGTGTAGGTATCCGAACGGATTAATTGATATTGTAGGTGTTCTATCCCTTGTAATAATTTCGATATTGATATGAGTGTATAGTTTTTTGAATAATGACATTTACCAATATATTCTTTTTTGATTTCATAACCCACAAACGCAATGTATATATATGGGAACAGGGAACTGTGCTGTATTGAGCATTTTACAAGTATTCTGTCGCCTTACATGGCTATTTTTAATATTGGCATTTCATTATCAATTATTAATTTACCTTTACAACTTCTTGACTATCCCTTGAATCTGAAGCAAGAACATTCTACATCCTTGACGTGGTCGCAGTTATCAACCACTTCTAGCGCGTATCAGGTAATCTTACTAGGCTAATCCGCTACACACCTGTTTTATGCATGCCAAGTAATATTTTTATTTTATCGTGTAATCATTTTACCGAATGTTTGGTTAGTGCTTTCCAATTGATATACACCTTAGTTATCGTCCACTGGTGTTTGTTTTCAGTTATAATTAGTGTTATCCATACTAATGCAAGTACTGTCTTTCAGGGAGATGCTGAAGCGTCCGCCACATCTACAACATTTCTAGATGTCCAACAGCTGGAGGTATGGATACTGACAGCTCCATCGAGCGTCATCATCAGAGCTGGAATTCTTGTCGTTTGATTGTTCTACACAATGTTTCATTCGTGGTTAGCCGTTGATATGTACCTGTGCTGTCGACCGCAGGTGTGTGTTATGTTTTCACTATTGTAATCCTCACTAATGCAAGTACTATGTTTCAGGCAGTTGATGGAGCAGCAACCCCTGCACTTGATGCAGAGCCTGACATTCAAGTAATTCCAGGGGAAGTGGAAGCGGGACCATGCGTATACGAATCGGCGCAACAGCTTTCGGAAGTGCGCACTACATTTGCAACATCCATAGATATTCTTCAGCAGCACGAGGTATGGATAATGACAGCTCCATCATGCGTGATCATATAACGTGATTCCATTTGCTATACTTTATTCCCTATTAACGCAAGTGCTGTGTTTCAGGGAGACGACGAAGCTTCCACTACAATCACAACATCCAATTTAGATGATGCAGATGTAAATAAATCGGAGAAATAAGTCGATGAAATGTGATCATATTTAGATTTTCCTTGATTCTTTTGGACAATGCATCATTTGCGGTTATCTCTTTATATGTACCTGTGCGTTCGACCCCAAGTGTGTGTTATGTTTCCAATATTGAAAAGCATACTAATGCAAGTACTGTGTTTCAGGGAGATGCGGATGCCTCCTCTCCAATACAACCATTCATGGCAGTCCATGCAGAGCCAGAGGTATGGATACTGACAGTTCCATCGAAATAGATCATCACTGGTCGAATACTTGTCGTTTGATTGTTGCACACAATGTTTAAATCGTGTTTGGCTATTGAGATGTACCTGTGTGTTCGTCCTCACGTGCGTTTTATGCTAACAATATTTTGATACATAGTAATGAAAGTACTATGTTTCAGGGAGACAATGGAGCCTCATTCCGTGCTGTCTATGCGGATACAGAAAATATAGTCGTTGCAGCGCAAGAGGAAGGGAGGACATGCGGAAACGAATCGGAGCTACAGCGTGCAGATGTTGAAGGTCGAGTCAAAAAAGTTGCAAAGAAAAAAAAAACAAAAAAGGTTAGTTACAAACAGTTCATAACTTTAAAAAAATGTTTGTGCTGGGGACTATTTTATGTTTTTTCCAGTCAATTCTACTACACTCCATCTTGTGTTTAAACTGAACATCCCTTTTCCAATCTCTCCTCCAGTTACCCGTGGGTGTCAGAACTATACACACACAGACAGTGAAGCGAATGAGAGATGTGGCTTGCCAGACCGTGTACACTATGGAGGAACTATTAATTGAGGCGAGGCGTGTTCAGGCTCGAGATGCTCATGTCCAATGGCCAGAACATGAATTAACTGTGTTTGGAGACTACAGCAAAGTTGCATTGGACCATAGCTACAGTGCGACCGCACCACCACAAGAAGATGTTATTGAATGTATTGAAGATAGCTCTGAAGTAGTTGCAGATCAATTTACACAATCTACACCCGCCAAAAATTTGCCACCAAAAAACCTGTGGACATTGTTGTGTTCTCCCATCAATGTTGAAGTAATAGATGTCGAAATGACAGAGAATGAACCAGCCGCAGCATCCATAGACGCATCAGAACTTGATATCCGCGATATTACTTTCCAATGTGTTGAAATCTCCACAACGTCACAGGCCGAAACAACGTTGACGCAGGATGACAGTCTAATGAAAGAGAGCAAATACATTGTATTCGACAGTTGTTTGATGGAAATTATAAGTATGCTGAAATGTGTGCATTCCATTAGAGGGAAAGTATGTGGGAAGCCATTGATTAATGTGACTCGTCAAATAAAAGGCAGTAACGTCAAAATAAATGCCGCCTGTAGATTAAATCATAGGTTCTCATGGTCTGCACAACCGATGCTGGGGAAACAGCCAGCAGGCAATCTACTGTGTGCGGCTGCATCACTTTTTAGTGGCTCCAGTTTTAGAAAGTTAGAGGCTTTCTTTCAGTTTGTGGGACTCATTTCATTTGTAAAGCGCTGTACTACATATACCAACGTGATTATCTATTTCCGGCCATTAGTGATGCTTGGAAAATTGAACAATTGTCTCTAGCAAGTACATTCGAAGGCAAACGATTCAGGCTAGCCGGCGATGGACAGTGCGACAGCCCTGGATTTTCTGCCAAGTACTGCACCTACCACTTTCAGGACATGGATAGTAAGAAAATTGTGAGTTTGGTGGTCGTGGAGGTAACACAATGTACATCCTCAGTGGCCATGGAGAAACTAGGATTTATAAAATCAGTGGAATATCTACAATCAAGGGGATGCACATCGACCTCATAGCCACAGATAGACACGTTTCAATTGCCAAGACAATGAGAGAGCAGTTCCCACATATTAAACATCAATTTGACGTATGGCATCTTGCTAAATCAATCAATAAGAAAATCTCGGCTGCAGGGAAAAAAAAAAGGTTTATTAAGTATTTTGCAGTGGTCACATTCTATCAGCAACCATCTTTGGTGGAGCTCAAAAACTTGTGAGGGGTCAGTGGAAATACTACTTGAAAAATGGCGGTCACTGATGCACCACTGTACCAACGTTCACCGCTGGACAGCAAAAGAACATTTCCATCAATGTGAACATGGCCCTTTGTCCCCAGAGGAGGCACGGAAGAAGAAGTGGTTGATTCCATCTTCACCGACACACAAAGCCATTGAGAAGATTGTTTTCGACAAAACTCTATCAAGAGATTTGAGAGGACTGACAGAATTCTGTCACACAGGAGATTTGGAGGTGTTCCACAATATGTGCCTAAAATACAGGCCAAAGCGCTTGCATTTTAGCTTTCGGGGCATGAAACATCGCACTCTACTAGCGGTCTTGGCCCATAACAGCAATGTCGGACGTGAACAATCTAGGACTAGGGGTAAAGTAAGGATGCCTTGCTACACTAAGGTGTTTTCAAAACGAAGTAAGCAATGGGTGATCAAACCAGTCTATGATGAAATGCAGTTCGACTTTGTGAAAGGCCTTATTGTTGCTGTGTTAGAGAAGCACAGATATGGAATTTTGGACGTTTCTGTGCAGAGCAGTGATCCATTGCCACCGAACATTGCGACTGTGCCATGCCCACCCGAAGCACAGCTGATTGTGAAGTACAAATCCCGGTTTAAATAATTGCAATACGATTGTCTTTTTGTAAATAAATGTTTTTGTACATTGTACCTGTAAACCTAACCCCTACCTTCACCATCATGGGTGGCGAACAAGCTGGGTGTCATCTTTGAATTCTCTCTATTCACCTCACATATGTGTATGTATATATTTTTCTCATGTCTCATCTCATGTAAATGTAAATGCTGCGCACTATTAACGGAGGGGAGGCTTGCGTATTGCAAATAATAAAACAAACAAACAATAAATCTCACTTTTAACTCAACTCCTGTGGTACTTTATACTTTCCCTGACCTTCCGCCAAAAATTAAATGTCTCAATTTGAGCTGCAAAGCTCGCAGACAACGGGGACAAAATTGGGGCACTTGGAACGCGCCAGCCAAGCGGGCCGTGGCATTTGGGAGAGAAGCCAGTTCGCATTTGCACATTGAGGCGCACTACATAGACGGATTCTAAACTTCAAGTTCTCACAGATGCCTATACTACGTGATGTTGCAAATAAAGAATGCGAAGGACAGCGCCCAGATGAGGCCCACAAGTCGCACTGAAAGTATAAGGGTCTATTGTTTTTTGACCTTGAGACAGGGACCATGCCGAAAGAACTACATTTGAAGGGAGTGCGCAATAACGTAAGAGACGATAAGGCAGAAAATTCAGAAACTAGACCGAGTTTCATTTTAGTTCAGTATACGAAAAATCGTTGTCAAGAGCACGGTCTGTTTTACAGACTGCATTACGAAGAGACACAATGGAAATTTCAAATATAATGTAAGTAAATCTTTACAGGCTTTTATACCGGAATGAAGATTTAATGAATGGATGCATGAATAAATGAATGAATGAAGAGCTAGGAAAAGCAAGTAAAACGTGTTCGTTGTGGGCACATGGGCATGCAGGTCCACTGGTCTCACCGATCTCGGTCCTTGGCCAAGCCACTTTTCCCTGCACTGCCTACCTGCACTACGGGACTGTCTCTGTATCCTTCAGCCCCTTCTCCCGGCATTTACCTTGCACTTGCCACCAGCTGGTCCTATTAATTAATTTGTATTCAACTAACCATGTACAGCCCTTCCCCATGCGCGATCAGAAAGACACCTGGCCTAGTAGGATCGTTGTCTGTCTGCCCTTGTTCCCCACCTGCCTAGTCACGCCTAGAAACACTTTAGTATAGGCGCGTTACAAATGCCATATCATATATCATATCATTCCTCACGCATGTAGACTAACTGTCGTTTATCATTTTATCTCGATTTATCTCGTTACTTTTCGCATTGATTTTAGAGAGGAACATACTCCATTGAACTATCCTTGCAAGCAAATAATTTCTGATCGGCCGTAATAAATAAAATGAGTAATATTAATGAAGTTCGGCTAGCGAGACTAATTATAATTTTTTTGTTTTCATAACAGGTATTTGATCCCATTCTGCCACTGCCATCTGTTTGAGACACCGGCGGATGGATTCTTCAGCAGACACCTGCAGCTTTGTGTCAACAACTGGAGCACGATCACCATATTATGGGACGATCGCCAAGGGCCCACATGCCCTTACGCTGTACTAATGGCTAGAAACAACTTATCAACCTTTAGGCTGGACTAGTGCCTAGTTGATGGAACAGCCTTGCGGTTCACTGTGCTTCCAAAGTGATTCTTTTTACGAAAATGAACACCCTGTGTACCATAAAGGAACAGCGCGTGACTCAAGATGAAACGGAACAGTTATTGCGGATACAGATGAAAGAAAATAAATGGCTTTCGGAGTTCATATGGCAATTGCTGAATATTCTCTAAACATTTAATGTCAAATAAATTTACTTTAAAATGAAACAGCAACACTGTACATTTGGTAAAGTACAGTTTCATATTCCGAATTGTGACGTGCTGTGTTGTGAGTTGATCTGTGTTGGTTTCCGGGTTCTGTGTGGAGTCGCGCAGAAGACGACTGGGTGTGTTTGCCTACGCAGCACAGTAACGTCACGGAGAGAGGCGGGGAATATGAATGTTTTGATAATCTCAGGCTCAGGGGCGGGGGAATTGATTTAGTGCCGCAAAAGCAGGACAGCCAGGGCGATCGGGGAAAAGATAGGATTATCAGAAAATGGCGGCTCTCTGGTGCTTGTTTTCGCGTGCGTTTAATGGACGAAAACTCGGGTAAGGTCCATAGGAAAGTTTTCTAAAATCGAGCCACTTAGGCTTAAAAAAACATGGCCGACCCGTAGGGACAATACAAATTTTTACTAGACCATGCCTTTAATGTGCAATTAAAACCGCCACCCCAGATCACCGCTCACCCCAAATACAAGCTCAATTTGTTGTATATGGTCTTGAAGTATGTCACTGTGTCCTGATTCGGGGCATGTGTGTTAATAATGCATATTTCTCTGTTTTCCACCAGCCCACGCATTGCCACCATCCTCCCATCCGCTTCAACTGTGGACTGTAGTAATTGAAATGGGACACAAGGTGCTACCCACGTGATCGCCCCCCTGGCATACGCCGAATATGTTGCCCGATAACGGTTCCCCTCCCATTTCTTCTGGATCACCTCCAATTTCTCTTTCGTGAGGTGAGTCTCCTGTATGTAGGGCTATATCTATTTTCTGCCTTCTTAGATGCATCATGACCTTGTTCCTTTTTAGGAAGCTATTGAGCCCCGACATTCCAAGTAATCACCTTAAGATCCCCCATGTTCCAGCCTCTTCCCACCCCCCCCCCACTGTATCCTCCCAACCCCTACCCCGAGAACTGATGCTGGTGTATGTAAGCTTGTTCCCCAACTTAAACTACCCTAAACTGTTAACACTCCAAACCCCCAAACTCCCTGCCCTCCCCCCACCCTTCCCTTCCCTAACTGTTGCCCAGCTCCATCCCTGGGTCTCGGGCGCTTTTAGTCCTTTCTCGGCTAGCGGGTACTAGGAACTCAGCAGGAGGTTACCACCCTATTGGTAACCTATCTAAACTGTCTAGCGGTGGCTGGGCGCCTGGCAGGGGTTTTCGCACCAGGGCTCTGTGTGCTCTCTCCACCGCAAACCCGCCACTGATTTCCGTAGTAGCATGGTCTCGACATACTCCATTGGGTTCAATCCTTCTCCCTCTGGGAGCCCCACAATGCGTATATTGTTCCTTCGGGCCGCCCTTCCGCTTCCTCTGCCCTATTTTCCAGATTAGTCCCTTGTTGCTTGAGTATGTGGATCCCCGTGGTGTGTGTAGTGCAGGTCACCTGGTTTGAGGTTGCTGTCTTCTCCAGCTCGCCCGTGCGCTCCGATATTTTCTTGACATCCTGTCTCAGTAGGTTGACATCTTGTACTTCCCCAATTTTAAGGTCCAGTGATGTTTTGAGCTC
The DNA here is from genome assembly GCF_040938575.1 of Ambystoma mexicanum. Classification (NCBI taxonomy): domain Eukaryota; kingdom Metazoa; phylum Chordata; class Amphibia; order Caudata; family Ambystomatidae; genus Ambystoma; species Ambystoma mexicanum. The sequence continues at coordinate 60,514,910 of NC_090938.1, forward strand.
TGCCACGGGTGCCTCCAGTTTAGTTTTCCCATGTATTTTTTAGATCCGCAATAGCGTCTAGGATCTGCTGGTCATTACGCCCTGGTGTGGGGTCTGTTGGCGGGTTTTTCTCCTTGTTCCTGTGATTGTCAGCTGTTGGTGGGGTTTTTGTGAACTCATCCATTGTTGGCTGTTTTCCTTTGGTTTTGGTTAGCCTGGACGCCATTGTAGTAGCACCCAAGGTTCTGGTTTACCTTGATTGGGGCCTGCCCCGTGAGTCTTTCGGTTTGTCCAGTGACTGGTCTAGTTGCGGGGCTGTCTGCCACACTCACAGAGTCTTAAGGAAATCACCGTCCTCAACGCACGTACAGATGCATAGAACGGGTGTGGAGGCTCAACTGTTAGCTTAACTTGCTTCTGGTTCTGACTTTGGTTTTTGATGTGCCTCTTTGGTGTCACCCAGGTGTCCGTCCTGTGGTCCGGGGCCTTATATTGGCACCCGACTATGGCGCTGCTGGCAGCTTGTCCTTCTTGTATTGTGGTGACTTTCTGTACTTGTGCGCTTCTATTCAGCCCTTCTCGGGGAACAATTATGATGCCCTCTTCTGCTTCAGCCCTCTGACCTGCGACCGCTTGAGCCCATGCTTAGCACTCACCTATGTGTCCCATTCCTAGTACTCGGTTGGTCTGCCGATTAGTTGACTTCAGGTTCAGCTAATATTATGTCTTTGGGTGGCGGTGCTTTTTTCCAGTATCCCTCTTTTGATCCTGTTTGTTCGTGCACCTATATCCAGTGTGTTGAGGTGCTATTTCTTATTATACCGAGTATGTGGGCTCTTGCAGAGTCTCATAGCCGCTTCTGCTGCGGTTGGCGTGCTTCCATTGTTTCCGTGGCTTGCATCACGTGTGTGCCTAGCAGCTGCGTGTGTCCTCTGTGGCACTTCAATGATTATTCGTGTTATGATGTGGGCTTCATGCCCTTTGTTACTTTTACTCTGTGGGTTGTCCCATGCCTCCTAGCAGCTTCCTCAGCTTCTTTTCGTGGCCCTCAGCTCCGCCTCTATTCCAGCTTCTCCACGTTCTGAGCTTCGGTTCTCTTCAGCACGCGGCTGCCAGCCCCACCTGCCGCACCGCTGGGGGGTGGGGGTTTGTGTACAACAGCACGGGCCGACACCAGCGCTGTCCGCTTTATGTGATGGAGCTCACCTGCTAACTGGGGCGCAGGGGCACCAGCCTCCGGGCTGCTCCTGCCGCCGAAGTACAGAGCTGGAGTCTCGCACTTCAGTGTCCGTCTCCAGGCTACCCTTTCATCCTATCTATAGGACCAGTAGTCATCTTGCATTTCACGTTGTGTTCGCGCTTAGAGCCGCTCCTGCTTCTTCGTACCGGCTTTGAGGGCACACGGTCCTCATCCGTGTCGCTCCTCGGCTGCAATCTACAGGCTGCTCCTCTTCTTCTGTGTTGACGGCGGGACCGCGTGGCACACTGCTTCGCTTCAGTAAATGATAGCGTGGCACACTGCTTCGCTTCAGTAAACGATAGCTTGTTCACTACAGTTTGTTTATATTATCGGTGCGATCGCGCGGCCGCGGGCTGCGTTACGCTTCAGTGTCAGTTCATGTCACAATGTAGCCGCCACCGGTCCTTTGTTCTGTAGGCGCCGCCATTTTCCGCCCTTCCTTTGTTGTCGGGCTCTCGCTCGTCTCGCCTTTGCCTTGGCTTCTGACCTGATGGGACTTCCACGAACATTGTCCTGATGTGCTCCGCGTATTCCCCCAAGTGAATCTCCGCTTTTGATGTGATTCTGTTACTTTGAAGGATGCATGTGCATTAGGATAATAACAGATCTGCGGGAGCTACAAAAGGAGACGTCCTATCCCATGGCTGTCAAGCCACGCCCTCCCAGCCGCCTCAACAGCTCAACGTCAGAGAGCCCTTTGGCCGCTGACTACTTTCTTGCAGGATCGAAAGATCAAAATATCGATCAAAATATCGGTGGCTCTACCCAGCCGCCCTCCAATTCCCGTTTGAGGGTCAGACAAGGGCGATCCACGCTCTTGAGGAAGCCTGTGGCATCCTGGGGGGGTGGGGGGGTGAGCCTTCGACCCCTGAAGATCTGTCTGCCTCCCCAGCAGACAAAACACGCAGCTCAACGCGCAGTCGCTGGATGAAAGTCCCGAAAGGAGGGAAGCCCCCGGCCGCACACGACTAATAACCAACTGTTGATTCTCCATGCCGGAAACTATACTCATCACCCGGGCGTCCCACGTAATGCTCCAGCCAAGTGGATGGACAGTCACTCCGGCCCGAGGCCCACAGGGCCTAGATTAGTTGACTTTTGTTTTTCCTTTTGTTGGGTTGGGCCCCTTCCCGGCCCTCTCCGTTACTGGGCCACATAGGGCCCTGGTTTGGACAATGTTAAAACCCGGTTGCAGCTGAACTGCGTATATAACCTTCCACTGGAAGACTCTCCCCAGCGGATGGCTAATCCCCCTCAACCACCCACCTGATCACTGAAGGCAACCTGCAGACCTCACCCCCCCAGCACATATCAAACTACGTTATATCTCACTGAATGTTTGGGGCCTGAACTCTCCCGTAAAACGCAGGTCCACCCTCTGTCGCTTGCAGGACCTCCAGGCCTCAGTGGTATTCCTCCAGGAGACGCACCTCTTGGCGGAGGACTTCCCTAGGCTACGATGCCTGGCGTTCCCAACACAATACATGGCTTCGGGAACCAGCAAGAGAGGGGGCACAGCGATCCTGCTGGCAAAAGGCAACCCCCTTTAAAGAGAGGGGGATTCTGCAGAGCCCAGATAGCAGGTTTGTGGCGATTAAAGGGGAGCTCTATGGCCAACTCCACACACTGATCGCGGTCTACGTGCCAAATGACGGTCAGGAGACCTTCTTCACAGACCTGGAGTCGTCTCTTCTCCCCTTTCGAGGGCGAGGTGGTCCTGGGCTGTGATTTCAATGGGGTTCCCAAACCCTCGCTGGACAGGACAGGTGCCCCATCGCCCAGGGACTTCAAGATTGCTCTAGGCCTTTGTTACCTGTTCAGAACCCTGGGTGTGGTGGACAGCTGGAGGGTCCTCCATCCGGATACGGCAGACAATTCATTTTTCTCCCACGTCCACCACTCCTCATCCCGAATAGACCTGATCCTAGCAAGCCTGCAGCTCCTGCAGTTCACAGACGAAGTTGAAATTGGCACAAGGGTTCCGTCTGATCATGCCCCAATTCTTCTCACTGCAAGGATCTTTGACCCGGACCCCCCGGAAAGACGCTGCTGGTCCTTGTACGAGCCAATATTACATGACATGGCGGTGTGCGATGCAATATCTAAGGCGATCAATAACTACTTTAAGGAACCCCCCCCCAAACTCACCTCTATGGCAACAAGATGGGGAGCCATGCAGGCCGTAATTAGAGGGGAATGGATAGCCCAGGCCGCCGCATATAGGAATAGGCAAACCATAAGAAGGAACCAGCTGGTGGGGGAAATGGCTGAGGCAGATGCGACCCTAAAGATGAAATTGTCACCCAAAGCGGCCAAACTGGTGAGGTTAGCCCGCACGAAACTGGAGGTTCACTACGCCGAAGACACAGCCCAGTCCCTGATTAAGACAAAGCAGAGTTAATGCGTAAATGGCAATAAAGCTAATAGATACCATTAGCCAGAACCTACCAACAGAACCACATCATCGCACAGAAGGACCCGAGGGGTAGAACTCTGTATGGGGAAGAGGCAAAACTACAAGTAGCGGTAGCCCATCTAGCCGACACTTTGACCTCTGCCCCTCGCCCACAGGCTCTCCAGGAACAATTTATAACAGGCACCCGACTACCACACCTCTCGGAAACGGACAGAGCGACCCTGGAAGCCCTAATCACGGCCAAAGAGGTGGAAGAAACTCAAACCCCTGAAGCCAAGGGCCCCAGGGCCCGATGGTTTCCCACCCAAGTTCTACAAACTCTTTCGCCCCTGCTTCTGCGCCCAATGACAGAGCTCTTTAACTCCTTCCAGGACACAGGTACTATATAGCCCCCTCTATGCAAGAGTCCACCACAATCATGCTCCTGAAACCCGGCAAAGACCAGAAAGAATGTTAATCGTATAGACCGATATCACTTCTTAATGTGGACGCAAACGCATACTCAAAAGTACTGGGGAACAGGCTGGCGCGAGTCCTACTGTATCATAGATCAAGACCAAGCGGGATTCATCAGACGAAGAAGCACTGTGGACAACATCCGCCGAACGCTCAACCTCATCAAAGTGGCGACTCAAGACCGGCAGGGCCTGGCATCCTAACCTTGGATGCCACCAAAGCCTTCGATAGGGTGGACTGGAATTTTATGCATCTTACATTGGAGGCATTCCAGTTTGGCCGTATATTCCAAAGGATGCTATTAGCCAACTATAAAGCCCCAAAAACATCACTGCGGCTGAACCAAAAGACCCCAACCTCGATCCCGCTCTCGTGTGGGACGAGGCAAGGCTGCCCGCTCTCTCCACTGATCTTTGCCCTGGTCATGGAACCATTCGCCCAAACGCGATCCAATGACAAAATTACTGGGTTGGGCATAAACAATGAGCAGTTCAAGATCTCCTTGTATGCCGACGATGTGATGATCTCCATCACCAACTGCCAGGCCTCTTTACCCGCCGTTCCAACCGAACTGCAGGCGTTTGAATGAGTGGCTGGATTCCAGGTGAACTACTCCAAATCAGAGGCACTGGGCGTTAACTTAGACGCTCCCCTCATAGCTACCCTCCAAGCACTGTGCCCGTTGACATGGAGCACCGTTTCATCAGCCTACCTAGGGATACACCTCACAGCGGACCGAAAACAGCTGTATGCAGCTAATCCCCCACCTCCCCCAACCCCTATTCAAGGAGCTGGAGAATGACCTGCAACGCTGGGACAGCCAAGAAATCTCTCTGCTGAGACTGGTCACAGCATGCAAAATGAACTTCCTCCCTAGATTGCTATACCTGTGCTCCGCTCTCCCGGTACCCCCTCTCCACCGAAACAAGCCTTGGAGGAAGCTTGAGAAATTTGTCTGGAGGGGGCGCAGGGCTAGAATACCAATGAAAGTCATGACAGGAGCAGCAAAATGGGACGGTTTAGGTATGCCCAACCTCATGAACTACTTCTTGGCGACCCAGCTGGCAAGCACCTCAGCCTGGGCTAAACAGGAGTCCCCCCCCGAAGTGGACTCGCATCGAGCAAGCTAAATGTCAGCCACAGCTACACTCCCTACTGCATGTTCCAGGGGCCCTCCGGAGCCGCGGACCATGGATGCTATCCACAACCAAAGCAACTCTAGCCGCATGGTCATGGGCCCGCAGAAGGAAGAAATTGCCTAAAGGCTTGAGCCCGCTCTCTCTGGTCATCTGGAACCCTGACTTTGCACTGGGAATGGAGGCAGCAGGCTTTAGCTGATGGACTGCGGGAGGCCTTCGGTCCATCTCTCAACTCTACGAGGGCAACGCCCCGCTCAGCTACGAGGAATGCAAGGGCTGCTTCCAGTTGATTAAGAGGGAGAGGTTTATATACGCTCAAACTGCGCCACTGGATCTCGCAACCAGCTGTTCGTCAAGGGGCCACTCGGGACCTACACCCCCTCGAACATGCGCGGGGCAAGGCACACACCGGGGGCGGATCGCCAGCTGCACCGCCTCCTCCAAGAAGGTATGTTCAAGGTCAGACCCCCATACATGGCCAGATGGGAAACGGACCTGGGACACCCCATCGGGGACCAGGCATGGGTGGAGATATGGACTAGGATCTACTCGACCTCCAGATGTGTCATGTACAAGGAGTGCACCCTAAAGCTTCTCCACCGCTGGTACTATTCCCCAGTTCGCCTGCACCATTGCAACACATCTATAGACCCGAGCTACTGGAGACGCTGTGGCGAACGGGGGTCCTTCTTCCATATGGGGTGGGGATGCCCAACAGTGCTGTCCTTCTTGGAGGGGAATCATACAAATCATCGAGGACAATACCCAGCGCAGGCTGCCGATGGACCCAGAAGTGATCCTCCTGGGTGTAGCAAGCCCAGACTGCTATCCTAAAACACGACACTCTGCTAAACTGCTTACACATCTGCTACTAGCAGCCAAAATCACAGTGGCACGTAAGTGGAAAACACAGGAAGGCCCCCTACTAGCCCTCTGATGGATAAAAGTTTGGGAAATACTGGTGGCTGAGAAAGTCACACCGGTGAGAGAAGGGGCCCTCCACCGCTTCACAGACTGCTGGGCTTGAGTGCTGGATTACCATAGCTGATTCCCAGTGCTGACCTTCCAACCTCACCTGGTGACAAACTTTCCAGGGCCATGGAGCCCAGTCTGATCCCTAGTCCACCAGAGCATCACGAACATGGAGGTGGTCTCGCTGAGGGGATAATATGCTTGTTATGCTGTAACCGAAATAAAGATGTTAAAAAAAAAAAGAAAATGCCTAACTTTCCCTATCCCAAGGGTTTTCCTACCCAACTCAACTAAACACTTGTGTACAGACGTATTATAGACGCCACATCATATCATATGGTGCTCATCATCAATAGTGAATTCCGTAATCAAAAGTAAAATATCTGTCCTCCATCCAAAACTAAACAATGCTGACCCTACCACTAAGGAAAAAGAACTAAAGTCCAGGAAAATGACTCCCTTCTCCTGTATTAGCTAACTCAATTAGGTTATTTAAAAAATAAAAAAAAAATCCTAAAATAGCCATCTTTCTACAATTTCGTTCAGAAGAGGATTTTCCCAGTTTTCGTCTGCCCCTGAGGGATCTTCTGGATCAAAGTTATGCATCTTTGTTTTTGGTTCTCTTGGTCTTTCTTGGATGTTGATAAAAGTCTCTTTCTCGGATTGACTCTCACCTTCTTGGTTAATCACTTCCCCCAGTAAAGTAATAATGGTAATCCAAGTATTGGTTCTCACTCTCTTAGTTAGTTCTCTTCTCACTTGGAGGAACCCAGGGGTGATTCGCACCATTTTGGTTACAGTTCTCCTTAGTGGGATGAGTAGAGTGCTCACCATACTCTTACTCTCCTTGATACTAAGATGATTATTCGTCCAGTATTTATTCTCAGACTCCTGGGTACTGGGACGAGTATTATCAGCCCAATGGTTATTCTCACATTTCTTAGTACTGGAACTAGTATAATTATCCCACTAGTTCTCTTCACTCGTCTTATTAATGGGACGCTTATACAAAGTTCCTGCATAGTCTTCACTCTTCTTATACGTCTGCCAATCACTGGGACAAGTATGCAGGGTCCCCAAGTGATCTGCACTCTTCTTATGCTTTTGCCAATCATTGGGACAAGGTGGCTGTCCCCAATCTTTACGTCTGTTACTCTTAACATCTTTAATACTGTGATGTGTGGGAGTATTATACACCTTAATAACCCTTAAGTATAAATAACCCTTTCCCCAGGTCTCCTGCTCTCCCAGTTACCTGCTTTGTAACTAGGCTGCGTCTCTGGGTCCTTGTTCTTGAACTTCGTTATCTGTTCTGTCAGGATAGTTTTCCTATTCGGTTTCGCTTAGAACACGCTCCAGTGTGTCCCTGCATTAGCGGTATCAACTCGAGGAACATGCTTCTCCTTGCCTTCCCAGCCACCGCTTCGGGGAACCTTCCTTGAGCTCCAATCAGGACTGCCGACTTGCTTCCCTCTGTAAAGGGAACCGGACACTTCAGAGGCCCGTTCCCACTTTTCTTCCACGCATCTTCTTGGGTTCCTTCTGGAACTGCTCTCCGTATGACAGACTTTATCGGGTCTGTCTGATATCGAACACCAATTAGCTACTTCAATCCACCAGCCACTCACCAATGTAGGAGACTGCGTCTTCCCCGGTCAATCAGCTTCCCTGGCAAAGCAGTTTTGAAACTTACGGCTTGCGCTTCCCTTGGCCTCAGTCGTCATCTTGATAGTCCTAGCTTTGTGTTTTTGCGCATTAATTGTTATGCCCCCTTTAGGTTTCTTCGTCCCAGTTGTTAACAGATCATTATTCTTCCTGTGATTTCACTTGTTTCAGTATCAAATGGGTATTTGTATTCTGGTGACACATCACCATAGCAAATGGAGGTTTCTTCAGATTGTCCGTCCACGTGAAATCTGCTACGATTTCTCAGTGAGGTGCAAAGGCAGTTCCTCCTTGGAACGGGAGTCCTTATCCTCAAAGGGGGCTGGGGACATTTGCTGTTTTCTACTGTTTACGTAAAGGTCAATATCTGGTATGCACAATGTGGGGGTGGAGTAGGTTTTTCATTCAGGAATAACTCATGGTCTTCTAGAAAAAATCTGCTCGGGAAATCGGCTCAAACATTTTGAACCCCTGGCAAATGAAAGCCGTCAATGACAGGTTAATTTACAGTAGCCAATGCCACATCCCCATAATATCCATCGAGAGGATCCTGGTCTCACTAGGTTTGCTGAGATAGGTTATTGAGGTATCGTTGTCTGTCTGCATCCATCTCTCAGTCGCGTTGGCATGACAGAAAAGCCTTTAAAGATAGGTGCGCTGCTCAGAGCTCTAGCATACTGACGGGATAGGTCCTTTTTTTTCACTGACTAAGTCCCTGAAGTTTTGAGAAGCCCTCCCACTCCCACTGCATTGCCAGCCTTTCATACACACATCCCTAACCAGCGTCTGTTGTAGTTACAGCCTTTAGAACCAGAACTCCTGGAGGAAACTGCCGTTGGTGAAGTTATCCCATGGGTCCGTCAGTTAGGACCACTGATACTCTGCAAAGTCCTGAAGTAGCTTCAGGAAAAGTCTGTTCTTCCGATCCCACAGAGCAATTGTGCCATCACATTCCTCCACCTATATTTAAACATACTGAATTCTGTCTATGTAGCAGATCTCCCTGTATGAAGTGCATTTGTCAAAAAGCACATTTTCATCTGAAGACAGTGATTGAAAAAAGGATGGGAGGAAAACGGATGCAATGAATACAGAGGTTACTCATCGTAGTAGCTAATGTACTCCTAGTCCATCTTCCTTCATACCAGGTAGACTTGTTTTATCCCACTGATGACCCAACAGCCCCACACAAAATCACCTCACACTTCAGAATCCTTGCACATTGTAGCTACACTTACACCATCTCTGGGGAGGTAGGATGGGGCGCATGTGAATCTGTAAAAAAAAAAAAATATTAAAAAAATACCAATACTTGAAACTATGCCTATGGTTAAGTAACTATGAATTCGCCAGCATTGGATATTTATAGATGAACGTGCTTATTGAATAGATCAAGAGAATGGCAAAAAATAATACCCCAGAAGAACAAGTTACTTCTTACCTGGTAACGTTCCTTCGATGGGATGTTCCTCAGACGTATTCCTTATCTTTGATAATTCGTCTCCAGCTTGATGGCCTCGGAAATAATTCTCAGTAGAGGGCGCTGCGCATCGACGTCCGTCGAGTTGGTGTCCCTCGACAGCCACCGTATCAGCGCCGACGTCACCATGCCCATAAATAGCCACGCGCAGGGTCCGTTGCTCAGTTCCGTTTTGTAGCATAAGATAAGCCATGCCTGAATTGGTTATTGACCTTGAAGGAGCGTAAGATGCAACCACAAGGGAAGTATTACTGCGGGGATGGATGGGTGGGGCGATAAGGAATACGTCGGAGGAACATCCCATCGAAAGAACGTTACCAGGTAAGAAGTAACTTGTTCTTCGAAGGGATTGTGTCGTCCGACGTATTCCTTATCTTTGATAGACTCCCATAGCAGTGTTGTGTAATTGGAGGTGGGAGTAAAAACGCCATGTTTCCCTTTAGGAATGAACAGAATGTAAAATCTTGTGAAGGTATGTGCGGACGACCATGTGGCAGCCGCACATATGTCTCAAACCGGAAACCCTCTTTGGAGGGCCGACGAGGCTGCGATACCCCTGGTTGAATGAGCCCTAAGATTTTGAGGAGGCTCTTTCCCTGCTAGTTTGTAACATTCCAGAATGGCCAAAATAATCCATATGGAAATGGTCTGTTTTGTTATCGGTAGTCCCAATTTGTGCCCTGAGTAACCTACAAACAGTTGGTCTGCTTGCTTAATCCTAGCAAGTCTGCTGATGTAAAAGCTTAAAGCCCCCCCTTGGGTCCAGCCTGTGTAGCCTTTCTTCCTTTCCCCGGATGGGGAGGAGGATAGAATGAAGGTAAAGTCATTTTCTGAGTGATGTGGAATTCAGAAACCACCTTTGGGAGGAAATTAGGCTTCACCTGTAGGACAACTTTGTCTTTATGAAAAATTGTATGAGGGGGTTTACAAGATAGAGCTTGTAATTCGCTCACCCTTCTAGCAGATGTTAGTGCCACTAATGAGACAGTTTTAAGGGTGAGAAATCTTAGCGAACAAGAGTGGAGTGGTTCGAAAGGAGTACCCATCAGGAAATTTAAGATTACATTTATGTCCCATAAGGGAACTTGGAATGGTCTTGGAGGATAGACATTAGTTAATCCCTTTAGAAGAACAGGTTACTTCTTACCTGGTAACGTTCTTTCGACGGGATGTTCCTCCGACGTATTCCTTATCGTTGATAATACGTTTCCAGCTTGCTGGCCTCGGAAATTTTTTCTGTAGAGGGCGCTGCGTGTCGACGTCCGCCGAGTCGATGTCCTTCCACAGCCACCGTATCGGCGCCAACGTCACCATGCCCATAAATAGCCACGCGCTGCGTCCGTTGCTCAGTTCCGTTTTGTAGCATAAGAAAAGTCATGCCTGAATTGGTTAGTGACCTTGAAGGAGCGTAAGATGCAACCACAAGGGAAGTTATCACTGCAAGGATGGTTGGGAGGGGCGATAAGGAATACGTCGGGGGAACATCCCGTCGAAAGAACTGTTGGGGAGAATTCTCTTTTTATGCTGAATATCCTAACCTAGTGAGTCCCCCAGCAGCTTTGCTGGATTTCTGGAGTTTGTTTTTTTTCCATCCTGCCAAGAGTGAGACTCTTTTCCTCCCACTCTTGGACATGAATGTGTGTAATTCCTTTCAATGTCAATGTGTTCTATGGGCGATGGGGTCTTTTACTCCATAGGGTCTCATACGTTTTTTTATGTGTGTTACACCGCACCCTACGTGCCGTAACACTGGGGCGTCCTAGCGGACCTCCACCATAGACTCCATACCCAGGGACTGACTACTGTCTCCCCGGGCAGGTAAAGTCACCATTGGCTTTACTAGACCTAAATTTACTAACAGAACTAGTACAAACCATCCTATTGTGGACGTACCAGTAGGGGTATTTCGATTACTCCTAGGTCTGTTAGTCGAGGGGGCACTGTCCCGTCCCCCCTCGTCGAGTTTTGGCTGGTGGCAGTGGAAACTACTTGTTATGTTCGACCCCGAACATAACCCTATGGGATTCTTCCCATTGTTGGAGATTGATACTTTTTCTCGTTAATCTCTAACGTACCACCAGTCTACTTATCTTAAATAAGTTTATCGGATGGTATTTTCTGCCAGAACTCGGTTTTTAAAATGGCGTCTGTGTTCGTCTCTGTGACTCCTAAACCAAAGGTTGAGCCCTTTGTTCCACTTTTGGCGGGCCTCTGTACAGAGACCCTCCAAAGTGGTGCCATTCTGTCTGGGTTACCACAGGGGTGTGCCTTGCCAACTCCGGTCGCACTCTGGAGTGATTGGCCCCAAGTGGTGAGCCTCCCCGTCTTGATTGACAGCTAGGCTGAATGAATGGGGGTTTTCTGCATAAAAGCAGGGCTTTTGGGACTGGATCTTCAGAAGTCGCCACAGGACCTAAGAATCCGACGAGGGTAACGCTGAGCCGACCTGCACTACGACACTCCCGGTGGAGCCCTGCGGAACCGACTCACCACTTCCCGACGACAGAGGAGATCTCCCTGCCGGAGAGTCTCTTCCCCTGACTGGTGGGAACAACCAGTCCCCTTTGCCTTTTTCTTCGCCTCAGGACGCAGTGGTCGAATTGCCCGTGCAGAGCACCTCGGCAACCGGATAGCCACTACCCCTGTACCGCGACCAAAAGGTGGTGCTTTGTGACGGAGCACTCCGCGGCTGGTCTCTTCCCTGGTGGTGCACCGGACTTCACTTGTATTTGACGACGAGATCATCTCTACTCTTGGCAAAGACCCGACGTGCATCCACCACCAGGAACAACTGCCTCCGCCGGAGCTGTCTCTCCACAAACAAGGTACCGTGTCCGCCTGGCTTCCCTTTCGATCGGTTCGAGTGAGGTGTCTTAATCCTCTCCTGTCCGTTGGGTCGCCTCCAAGCTTTCTCACGTATTGTTCTGAACTGGTTCAATCTGCCGATAACAATTTGCTACAAAGACTTGAACGCATTTCCACTAGAGACTTTTTGGGACATACCGCCTTGCCTCTCTCAGAGTGGGCCTGGCCTCTGAACTTTATGATCTATTGTGGTTCTTGCCTTCTTGCCTTGCATTTTTTCCGTGAAGTATTGAACTGTGTTGATTTCGTAACCTGCTTATTTTTCTCTCCCGTCCTAACTAATATTAGAGTGCCATCTAGGTTGAGGCATACACCTCTGTCTGTAAATAAGTGATGCTGGTAGAACCTAAACTTGTCGAAATATTGTTAAAGGGATTGATCGTTTCTTCTTCGTAGAGTATTTGTGATTGAAGTGTTTGCCGTGATAGTGCCATAGTGTTTTGCATAGATGTTCCGTTATAAATAAATACCTTAATATCTTTACACTAAAGCCTCGTTACGTGTTTTCTTGTCTTACTGTGAAGAATTGCCCTATATTGTATACTCCACATACTGCTTAACTCTTCTTGAGTTAAGTCTGACTGCTCAGCCACAGCTACCAAGTGAATCTGTGTGGTACAGACTGCTACCAAGTGGGTTTACTGCCAAACACCTGTAGTCCTAAATCTTTTGCAGTGGTCCCAGAGGGAACTGCACAGGTTTCCGCCTAACAAGAACGTTACCAGGTAAGAAGTAACTTGTTCTTCGAAGGGATTTTGTCCGCCGACGTATTCCTTATCTTTGATAAGACTCCCATAGCAGTGCTATGTAATTGGAGGAGGGAGTGATGGTGTTATGTATCCCTTTAGGGATGGACTGAATGTAATACGGCCTTGCCAAATCTGGTCTCTTGAGCAGTGGAGGAATCCAGATTGTAAAATTTTGTGAATGTATGTGCGGACGACCATGTGGCAGCCGCACATATGTCCCGGACCCGTACCCCTCTTTGGAGAGCCGAAGAGGCTGGGATACCCCTGGTTGAATGAGCCCTGAGATTTTTGGGGTGGCTCTTTCCCTGCTAGTCTACAACATTCCAGGATGTCCAAAATAATCCACCTGGAGATGGTTTGTTTTGTTATGGGTAGTCCCAACTTGTGACCTGAGTATCCTACAAACAGTTGGTCTGCTTGCCTGATCCTAGCCATTCTGCTGATGTAAAAGCTGAGAACTCGCCTAGGGTCCAGCCTATGTAGCCTTTCCTCCTCTTTCCCCGGATGGGGAGGAGGGTAGAACGAAGGCAAGGTAATTTTCTGAGTAATATGAAATTCAGAAACCACCTTTGGGAGGAAATTAGGCTTCACCTGTAGGACAACTTTGTCCTTGTGGAAGATTGTATGTGGGGGGTTTACAGGAGAGAGCTTGTAGCTCGCTCACCCTCCTAGCAGATGTTAGTGCTACCAATAGGACAGTTTTAAGCGTGAGAAACCTCAGCGCGCAAGAGTGAAGTGGTTCGAATGGAGTGCCCATTAAGAAGTTTAAGACTAAATTTAAGTCCCATAAGGGAACCTGGAATGGTTTTGGAGGGTAAACATTAGTTAGTCCCTTGAGAAATTGTACCACTAGAGGAATTTTGAAATCCGATGGTTCCTCCGCAGTGCGCTTGAAGATAGAAAGCGCTGCAAGATAGCCCTTAATAGTGCCCACTTGAAAGCCTGAGTTTGCCGAGTAGAAACGATAACACCGTTGGTATACCACATGAAAAAGGGTCGATATTCTCTTCCCTACACCAGCTGCAAAATTTGTTCCAACGGCAGCGGTATAAAGACTTTGTTGCTGGCCTTCTGGCCGAAAGCAACACCTCCATAACGTCATCAGGGCGGTCCCAATCCTTGTACCTCAACCTTTCAGAAGCCAAGCGTGAAGGTTGAGGGTTCTGGTGTCTGGATGGAGGACCTGACCTCCCTTCTGCGAGAGAAGATTCTCTTTGAGTGGAAGACGGATTGGAGGACAGATGGACATATCTAGAAGGTCCAGGTATCACGTTCTCCTGGCCCAATCCGGGGCAATTAGGATCATGGTTTTCCGGAATCTTCTCAACCTCCTGATCATTTGAGGAATAACAGGGACTGGAGGGAACGCGTAAAGGAGTGGAAACTCCCAGTCCACTACAAACGCATCTCCTAGAGCTCCTCTCGGGGGAAATTCCCTTGAACAAAACAGATCGCACTTCTTGTTGTTGCTTGTGGCGAACAGATCCACCCGAGTGGTTCCCCAAAGGGTGAAGATCTCTTGAAGGACTTCCTGAGCTAGCTCGCACTAGTGGGAGACTGTGCCCTGCCTGCTCAGAGCGTCCGCTGTCAAGTTCTTCTCTCCGGCTAGGTGGACAGCCGATAGAGAGATTCCTTCTTGGATTGCCCAAAACCAGAGCTCCATCGCCTCTCTGCACAGTGGCAGTGATCCTACGCCTCCTCTTTTGTTGAGGTAGTGCATGGCAACCGTGTTGTCCGTCATTATCAGGACATTTCTCCCCTGTACTGTTGGCAGGAAAACTTTCGGTGCTAGTCTGATTGCTCTCAGCTCTAATAGGTTGGTGTGTAGTCTGGACTCCGATGGAGACCAACGACCGCTGATGGTCAAGTCGTTGGCATGGGCTCCCCACCCTGTGAGTGAGGCGTCTGTGACTACTGTTATCTCCGGCCATGGTTGCCAAAACAGTTCTCCTTTCAAGATGTTCTCTGGATAGGCCCAATATTGAAGGTCGCGGGCTACCTTGTCCGGAATCCGGAGGAGATCTGTCGCTCTCCCTGAGAAATGCGACCACTGACTTCTCAGTGCCCACTGAAGAGATCTCATTCTCAGGCGAGCCTCTGGCACAAGGAAGATGCAGGATGCCATGAGGCCTAGCAACCTCAAAAAATCGAAGGCTGGGAGACGTTGGGCATTTTGAAACTTGGTGACCATCTGTAGAATATCTTGAGCCCTCACCTCTGGTGGCGAGGCTTTTCCCAGGGAAGTGTCCAGGACCGCTCCAATGAACTGGAGTCTCTGTGATGGTATCATCTGTGACTTATTTAAATTGAGGGAGAAGCCCAGTCTGTGAAGGAAGTGGCAGACAATCTAGCTGGGCCTGGGCCTGTTCCGAAGATACAGCCCTGATCAGCCAGTCGTCCAGGTAGGGGTAGACGTGGATCCCTTCCCTCCTTAGACTCGCCGCCACTACCGACATCAGCTTGGTGAAGACCCTCGGGGCGGAGGTCAGCCCAAATGGCAGAACTCGAAATTGATAATGAGAGTCGCCAATTGCGAACCTCAGGTATTTCCTGTGCTTGAGATGGATTGGCACATGGAAATAAGCATCCTGAAGGTCCAGAGATACCAGGCAGTCCTGGAGCTGGAGGGCCTGAAGGATCTGAGAGAGAGTTACCATCTTGAACTTGTCCTTCCTGAGGAACTTGTTCAATTCTCGTAAGTCCAGGATGGGTCTCAGTCCTCCGTCCTTCTTTGCTATGAGAAAGTAGGGGGAGTACCAGCCCTTGTTCCTTTCCGCTACAGGTACCGGTTCTATGGCACCTTTCTCTAGCAGTTCTATAATTTCCTGCAAGAGGAGCGGATCTGAAACTTTCAGAGAGCTGTTCCCCGGTGGATGACTCGGAGGAATGTGTAGAAAGGGTAGTCAGTAACCTTGGGCAACTGTTTCCAATGCCCAAGCATCTGACGGTACAGCCTGCCATTCCGTCAGATGGTGAGTTAACCTGCCCCCTACAGGTGTATTGTGTGGAAAGGCCTCAGAGTGGTTTGGGGGAGGCTGATGCAGATGCCGAGGGTAAAGAGGCACCTGATGCTGCTGCGGCCTTAGTACTTTTGACCCGTCCACCTCGGGTGGATCTCCTTTGGCCTCTTTGAGCCAGCTGTCCTCTGCCTTTCCCGAATGCGGAATAATAGCGAAAGGACTTTCCTCTTCCAGAGGTTCCTGAGGGGCGAAAAGAAGGTTGGCGGATAGCAGCTCCTAAAGATTTTGCTGCTGCTTTAGAAGTCTGTAACTTTTCCAGACTGTCATCAGCCTTTTTCCCGAATAATGAAGAGCCGTCAAAGGGCATATTCAAAAGTCTGGCCTGTACATCTGGAGCAAAGCCCGACTTTCACAACCACGCATGCCTGCGGATTGTTGTACTTGCCGCCATGGCCCTGCTGATACTGTCAGCGGAATCAATGCCAGTTTGAAGTGATTCGCACATGGCATCTTTGCCATCTTTAATAATGTTAAGGAAGGCTTCCTTTTCCTCTCCTTCGGGTATGCAGTCAGCCGCTGATGAAGCACACTCCCATAGTGTGCGACTGAACCTGGCGAGCGTACAGGTGACGTTGATGGACTTACTACAGGCAGAGAAAACTTTCTTCGCCATAGAGTCGTACCTCTTGTCATCTCTATCCTGTGGGACAGTAGGGTAAGCGGTCCTACTGCTAGATGAAGATGCCGCTTGAACCACCAGGCTCTCTGGAGTCGGGTGTTTTGATAAGTATTCAGGGTCAGCAGCCGCTACCCTATACTTGGTTGATAATCTTTTATTGACTGCAGGGATAACTTCGGGAGCTTCCCAATTAGATGCAATTTTCCTTTGTAAGGCTGCATGGAAGGGGACCACCGGGTCCTCCTGTGGGCCTTTGTCTAATATATCTGTTAGGTCGTCCTGTTGAAAAACAGGTGAAGGCGCAGACCAACCCATAAACTCAATAATTCTTGCCATAAGGGTTCTATAGGGTGTTTCGGCATGTTTCCCTGGGTCTGGCTTAACAAATTGCACTTCTGGGGAAGTGTCCAGCCCACTTGCCTCATGTAGCGACTCCTGTAGGTCCTTCAGCCTTCTTTCCTCAGAGGTGAAATCCTCTGCAATAGGCAGTGTGGTCCACTGTAACCCGAATGTTTCCTGGTCAGAATCTTCCCCCTCTTCATAAATTGAAGAAAGTCCAGGGTACTCGTGACCTCTGAAATGGAGTAAAACCCATCTCTAAGGCAGAAGGAGCCAAACTCGTCGTTATTGGACGAGAAAACGTCGATGCCGATGTAACAGGCTTTGAAGGCGCCGAAAACGGCGTCGAAAAAACTGGAAGGGGTCTCGAAGAACTCGAGAGGATCAGGATCCTACTCGAGGGCATTGACGACGGTCTCAGCGTCGTGCCGGAGGCCCTTGAAATCACCGTTGGCTGTGGAGTGGCCTTGGTCCTCTCTTTCATCGGCGTCGACGATGGCGTCGAGTCGGTCGACTGATGCGTCGAGGAACCCTTCGACAACGGCGTCGATGGCGCCGATCCGTGCGTCGAAGGAATTTTCGACGACGGCGAAGACGGTGCCTTCTTACCCGATGGATCATGGCGCTCTCGGGTGGAATGTTTCGCCGGGTGCTGCGACTCGCAGCGTTTTGATTTTTTGGGTTTTTCACCAGGGGGTATCACCCTCAGCTGTCTTCGAGGGGGTCGAGGCCGCGTTCTCGAAGACGCTTAACATTCTCTTTCTGAATTCCTCCCACTCAGCTTGAGAACTGTGTTTAGTGGGACAGGAGACCCTTTCTGGGGACACAGAAGACGACGAGGAATGGGACCTTCAACGTCTCTTTTTTGAGTGTCTTGATCTCGACGAATGGTGGGAGCTGCTTCGAGATCTAGAATGGGAATGTTTGACGGCGAGGAGACGAATGCCTCGACTCAGCCGACGAAACTTTCGAGGTGGTTTTGGCGGACTTACCTCTCTCGAGCTTCCCCTTGCACTCCTTCAAGGCTTTTGCCATCATGGACATGCAGTCCTCACTCCGAACAATGGTGCTCGGATCCCAAGCACCATAAGCAGATCCTGTGTGGATCCGTTATTGACATTTTTTTACCACAGTCTCGACATTTCTTGAAGCCGGATCGCGGCGTCGTCGGTCCTGATGAAGAAGCCATCGAGAACGATAAGGTATATTCGAGTAGAAATAGATAGTTATCCTGACTGAACTGAGCAACGATGTTCCGAGGCCCCACGAAGCGCAGAAAAACTGAACTGAACAACGGACGCAGCGCGTGGCTATTTATGGGCATGGTGATATCGGCGCTGATACGGTGGCCGTCGAAGGACATCGACTCGGCGGACGTCGACGCGCAGCGCCCTCTACAGAAAAAATTTCCGAGGCCAGCAAGCTACAAACGGATTATCAAAGATAAGGAATACGTCGGAGGACACAATCCCTTCGAAATTGTATTACTACGGGTAATTTGAAATACAATGGTTCCTCTGCAGTGCGCTTGAAGATCGATAGCGCTGCGAGATAGCCCTTAATAGTGCCAACTTGAAGGCCTGAGTTTGCCAAATAGAGTAGAAAGGATAACACCGTTGGGGTACCACATGAAAAGGGGTCTCTTCCCTACTCCAGCTGCAAATGTGTTCCAACGGCAGCGGTATAAAGACTTTGTTGCTGGCCTTCTGGCCGAAAGCAACACCTCAATAACGTCATCAGGGCGGTCCCAATCCTTGTATCTCAACCTTTCAGAAGCCAAGCGTGAAGGTTGAGGGTTCTGATGTCTGGATGGAGAACCTGACCTCCCTTCTGTGAGAGAAGATTCTCCTTGAGTGGAAGGCGAATTGGAGGGCAGATGGACATGTCCAGAAGGTCCGGGTACCACGTTCTCCTGGCCCAGTCCGGGGCAATTAGGATCATGGTTTTCTGGAATCTTCTCAACCTCCTGATCATTTGAGGAATGACAGGGACTGGTGGTAACGCATAAAGGAGTGGGAACTCCCAGTCCACTACGAATGCGTCCCCTAGAGCTCCTCTCGGGGAAATTCCCTTGAACAAAACAGATCACACTTCCTGTTGTTACTGGTGGCTAACAGGTCCACTTGAGGGGTTCCCCAAAGGGCGAAGATCCCCTGAAGGACTTCCTGAGCTAGTTCCCACTCGTGGGAAACTGTGCCCTGCCTGCTCAGAGCGTCCGCCGTCAAGTTCTTCTCTCCGGCTAGGTGAACTGCCGATAAAGAGATTCTTGGATTGCCCAAAACCAGAGCCACATCGCCTCTCTGCACAGGGGCAGTGATCCTACACCTCCTCTTTTGTTAAGGTAGTGCATGAGCACTGTGTTGTCCGTCATTATCAGGACATTTTTCCCCTGTACAGATGGCAGAAAAGCCTTCAGCACTAGTCTGATTGCTCTCAGCTCTAACAGGTTGATATATAGTCTGGTCTCCGATGGAGACCAACGACCGCTGATGGTCAAGTCGTTGGTATGGGCTCCCCACCCCTTGAGTGAGGCATCTGTGACTACTGTTATCTCTGGCCATGGTTGCCAAAACAGTTCTCCTTTCAAGATGTTCTCCTAGCAGGCCTACCACTGAAGGTCTCGAGCCACCTTGTCTGGAACCTGAAGGAGGTCTGTCATTCTCCCTGAGAATTGCGACCACTGAGTTCTCAGTGCCCACTGAAGAGATCTCATTCTCAGGCGAGCCTCAGGCACAAGGAAGATGCAGTATGCCATGAGGCCTAGCAACCTCAAAAAGTCAAAGGCTGGGAGACGTTGGGCATTTTGAAACTTGGTGACCATCTGCAGAATATCTTGAGCCCTCACCTCTGGTGGCGAGGCTTTTCCCAGGGAAGTGTCCAGGACCGCTCCAATGAACTGGAGTCTCTGTGATGGTATCATCTGTGACTTCTTTGTGAAGGAAGTGGCAGACATAATCTAGCTGGATCTGAGCTGTTCTGAAGATACAGCCCTGATCAGCCAATCGTCCAGGTAAGGGTAGACATGAATCCCTCCCCTCCTTAGACTTGCCGCCACTACGGACATTAACTTGGTGACGACCCTCGGGCGGAGGTCAGCCCAAATGGCAGAACTCGAAATTGATAACGAGAGCCGCCAATTGCGAACCTCAGGTATTTCCTGTGTTTGAGATGGATTGGCACATGGAAATAAGCATCCTGGAGGTCCAGAGATACCAGCCAGTCCTGGAGCTGGAGGGCCTGAAGGTTCTGAGAGAGAGTTACCATCTTGAACTTGTCCTTCCTGAGGAACTTGTTCAATTCTCGTAAGTCCAAGATAGGTCTCAGTCCTCAGTCTTTCTTCGGGATGAGAAAGTAGGGGGGAGTACCAGCCCTTGTTCCTCTCTGCTACAGGTACCGGTTCTATGGCACCTTTCTCTAGCAGGTCTACAATTTCCTGCAAGAGGAGCGGATCTGGAACTTTCAGAGAGCTGTTCCCCGGAGGATGACTCTGAGGGATGTGTAGAAAAGGCAGGCAGTAACCTTGGGCAACTGTCTCCAATGCCCAAGCATCTGATGTAATAGCCTGCCATTCTGTCAGATGTTGAGTTAACCTGCCCCCTACTGGTGCCTTGTGAGGAGAGTCCTCAGAGCGGTTTGGAGGCGGCTGATGCAGATGCCGAGGGTACAGAGGCACCTGCTGCTGCTGCAGCTTTTTTATTTTCAACCCGTCCACCTCGGGTGAATTTTTTCTGACCCCTTCGAACCGGCTGTCCTCTGGCTCTTCCGAATGCGGAATTGAAGCGAAAGGACTTACCTCTCCAAGAGGTTCCTGAGGGGCCATATGGTGTCTGATGGATTGCAGCTCCCAGGGATTTTGCTGCTGCCTTTGATGTTTGAAGCTTTTCTAAACTGTCATCCGCCTTCTTACCAAACAAAGAAGAGCCGTCAAAGGGCATATTCAAGAGTCTGCTTTGCACATCTGGAGCAAAACCAGATGTTCACAACCAAGCAAATCTCCGGGTTGTTGTACTTGCCGCCATGACCCTGCTGATGCTGTCAGCAGAATCAATGCCAGTTTAAGGGATTCGCACATTGCGTCTTTACCACCCTTAAATGATGTTAAGAAACGCTTCCCTTTCTTCTCCCTCCGGGAGGCAGTCAGCCACTGATGAAGCACACTCCCTAAGTGTGTGGCTGAACCTTGCGAGCGTACAAGTAGCATTCATGGATTTCAACGCCATGCTGCATGCAGAAAATACTTTTTTGGCCATAGAGTCATATCTCTTGTCATCCCTCTCCTGTGGAACAGTAGGGTAAGCCGATTTACTACCTGATGAAATTGCTGCCTGAACAACCAGACTCTCCGGAGTTGGGTGTTTGGATAAATATTCAGGGTCAGCAGTAGACACCCTATACTTGGCTGATAATTTTTTGTTAACCACCGGGATAACCTCAGGGGTTTCCCAGTTTGCCAGGATTTTCCTTTGTAATGCCGCATGAAATGGTACCACAGGATCCTCCTGTGGACCTTTAACCAAAATGTCTGTGAGGTCGTCTTGCTGAAAAGCAGGTGAGGGTCTAGACCACCCCATAAACTCTATTATCCTTGCCATCAAGGTTCTATAAGGGGTTTCAGCATGTTCCCCTGGGTCTGGTTTGGCAAATTCCACTTCTGGGGAAGTGTCCAACCCACTTGCTTCATGTAAGGATTCTTGGAGGTCCTTAAACCTACCTTCCTCAGAGGTAAATTCCTCTGGTACAGGAGTTGCAGATCCCTGCAACTCAAAAGGTCTCTCCTGATCCGAATTCTCCCCTTCTTCATAAATAGATGCTAAGGCTCTGGAATGATCAGATCTTGGAAATGGTATAAATCCCATTTCCAGAGCAGAAGGG
This sequence comes from Ambystoma mexicanum, assembly GCF_040938575.1. Classification (NCBI taxonomy): domain Eukaryota; kingdom Metazoa; phylum Chordata; class Amphibia; order Caudata; family Ambystomatidae; genus Ambystoma; species Ambystoma mexicanum. The sequence goes on from NC_090938.1 coordinate 60,536,721, forward strand.
GCCAAATTCGTCATAATTGGCTGAGAAAACGTTGACGACGTCGATGCGGACGTTAAAGGCTTCGAAGCCATCGAAAAAGGCATCGAGAAAGTTGGTAGAGGCCTCGAGGAACTCGAGAGTATCGGAATTCTACTCGAGGTTGTCGACAACATGGTTGTGATCGAGGCTCTGGGTATGGCCACTGGCTGTGAGGTGGCCGTGGGTTTGTCCTTTCTCGGCGTCGAATCGACTGACCTGTGCGTCGAAGAAGCCTTCGATAATGGCGTCGTAGATGCAGATCTATGCGGCGAAGGGATCTTCGACGACAGCGTCAAAGACGCGACCTTGCCTTTACTCGAGGGTTTGTGACGCTCTCGAGTAACTTCTTTCGCCGGGTGCTGCGACTCACGGCGTTTTGTTTTTTCGGGTCTTTCACCCAGGGTATCACCCTCAGCAGTCTTCGAGGGGGTCGAGGCCGCTTTCTCAAAGACGCTAAGCGTCTTTTTCCTGAATTCCTCCCACTCAGCCTGAGAGCTACGTTTTGTGGGGCAGGAGACCCTTTTCGGGGAAACTGAAGACGAGGAAGGGGATCTTCGACGTCTCTCTTTTTTGAATGCTTAGATCTCGAAGAGTGATGGGAACTGCTTCAAGACCTAGAACGAGAATGTCTTTTGTGATGGCGAGGAGCCTAATGTCTCGACTCTGCCGAGGAAACTTTTGAAGAAGTTTTAACTGCCTTACCTCTCTCGAGCTTCCCCTTATGCTCCTTCAAGGCTTTCGCTGTCATGGACATGCAGTCCTCGCACTCCGAACAATGGTGCTCGACTCCCAGGCACCACAAACAGATCCTGTGAGGATCCGTCAACGACATTTTCTTTCCACAGTCTCGACATTTTTTGAAGCCAGACCGTGGAGTCATCAGTTCGGATGAGGAAGCCATCGAGTACGAGTCGGTATTCACGAGGAATAATTAAGTATATTTGACTGAAGAACTGAGCAACGATATTCCGAGGCACCACGAAGCGCGGAAAAACAGAACTGAGCAACGGACGCTGCGCGTGGCTATTTATGGGCATGGTGACGTCGGCGCCGTTATGGTGGCTGTCGAGGGACACCAACTCGACGGACGTCGATGCGCAGCGCCCTCTAGTGAGAAAAGAATTTCTGAGGCCAGCAAGCTGGAGACGAATTATCAAAGATAAGGAATACGTCGGAGGACACAATCCCTTCGAAGGTGGGTTTGAGATTGCCATCACTTGAACATGTTTTTCAGCACTGCGTGGTCCACCACTAAATCTGCTTTGGTGACTTATTGAGATTGGGTTACAAAAGAAACCTTACACAAGTAACACCATAAAACATCTATTGATCATAAGAACATTTCAATACATTAAGATCCTAAAAAAAAAGAAGTTAATCATCCATACAAAATTTAAAATTAACATTGGTTCTAAATAGAAATTCATAGTTAAAGACTGTACAATCAATTGATCAGGGTCCCCCAACGTATCAAAAAGCATATTTACTAGTCTGTAAAGTGCTAGCAGCAAAGCAATACTATTACCCTCCATTAACCTGTTGCATAGGGAGTCACTAGCCCCATCAAACAGGTTTTATATAAAACAATTAAAATGATGTTTTCTTAAATCATCAGTTGACTCACAATATAGTATAGATTTTTCAATGATTCTGAACAGACGCACCTCTTCCATAAACGGCAAGCTTTGCAGATTTTTCCAGATCCAATCTTTGGCAAATGCACTCAAGGTGCAACCCTCATTTTCTACTCACATCTCGGATGTCTCTAAGAATTCAAACTATCAGCTGCACCTCGTCAGAGGTATTCTTCCTTTTCTCACTTTCCCCCAGAAGCTCACTGTCTCCAGAGTTCTGGTCCTCTCTAGGCTGGATTATTGCAACAGCCTCTTTCTAAATCTTCCTGCCTCTACTCTTCAACCTATACAACTTAACCAGAACAGGACTGCAAGCCTTGTCCTTGGCCTCAAGCCCAGGGATCATATCTTTCCAGATCGGAGATCTCTTCATTGGCTTCCTGTGGCTGCAAGGATCAACTTAAAGATCCTCTGCATTGTCCACAAGGCTTTCTGGGGCCTGGGACTGCTCCACCTTCAACTTTCTCTTCCAAAACATTTTCCTTCTCGAGCTCTCCGGTCATCCACCTCCAACTCTTTGAGGGTTAGACGCTTCTCCAAGCAGAGTTGGGGGCAGATCCATCTCCTCGGCTGGGGCCTCCCCCTCTGCAACAGCCTTCTTGCCTCTCTCAAACTTGAGCAGAACCACCTCTGGTTTTGGAAGCAACTCGACCTCCCTTTTCGCTTCCGCTTTCTCTCCCCTGCTGATGCACCCGACTGCTCTGCGCACTGGTATCCTGGTGACCCTCTGAACTCTGGCCCAGGCTCCTGCATGTCCAGTTGCCCTCACACTGCCTACAGGCTCCCCAGCACTTAAGGGTCTGTATCTGCAACGTACGATCGTCATTTTGTACTCCCTAGTTTCCCTCCTCCTTGTCTTGTTGCACCTAGAAACACTTGTGTACAGGAGCATTATAAATGCCACATCATAAGGTGGGCAATTGATTTAATTAAAACTGAATGTACACTAATCTAGCTTGATTACATGGAAAAAGGTAAATGTATCTGGATACATTTTGTCCATTGGTGACAAAACACGCATATTCTTTATACAAAGAATATTGACTCAACTGCTCCATCGTTTCTCTCCAATCCAGATCATATAATTTTTCATCCGTTTTAAAAGGGATTGGTTAGAAATTAATTTTAGTTAAGTCAATTTTATCTAAAATGGAACTCCTCTTTAAATCGAAATCATTAAGGGAGGACTGATCACAGACAAAATGTCCTTTCAGTTTATACACAAGGATTCATTCGGCGGAGCATGTATTTTTGCATAGTTACGTAGGCGATTCCAAGTCACTATCGAATGTAGAGAAATTAGGCCCATTGAGTTTGGAATAGAAAGGGGTAAACCGAACGTACGTTTCCACATACAATCTTGTAGAGTCTTTAAATAGGGTCCAATCTCAACTAGCAGGATATCTTAACCGTAAACAAGTGTCGGAACAAGTTTTGTTAGATAGAAACGCATAAGAGGTAGTAATGAAAATGTGCACATCCTTGCGAAATATTAAACAAAAACAGTGCATCCCTACTAATGATCATAACTAAATGATTTTGATAATCACAGCTCCGTATTATCTTGGAGTCCAAGTGTAATTGGTCTGATATTAAACACCCACTTCTTCAAAATAAAAAGTTTTTTTAATTATTAACATACGCAATTTAATGATACATCAAACATCTAAGTGCAACAAACAAAATGTGCAACAATCAATAATATATAGCTCAGGTTTGATAAATCAAAGCAGAAAAGGAAAAAAAGAAGGGAGAAATTACTCTAGATTCCCAAATGAGCATGCTACAATCTCACGAAAATCTCTAAATCATAAATGTGAATGTTACGAATATACCAAACACATCATATTTGTGACATAATATATAACAAATAATCCCAACAAATGGACATTACACATCTAATTCAAGGTATTATACAGTCTGGTAATGTATTGTGTACAAAATATGTCTAGAGAAAGACCAGGGCCCAGTTATTTGTCTGGAAATTTCAACCTGGAAAAAAAGGTGCCTTAAAAAAACCACCTAATGCTATAGGAAACTTGTTCAATTATGCTCCTATCCATCTGATTTATGTCATCTTTTAGGGTCTTTAAATGCAGGGTGTCTCTGCCCATCCTTGCGAAAACATGTTTGGATTGGGCGAGCAGTGGCTGCGTCCTTGCTTTAAGTCTTTCGCCAATAACATGCTCTGGCGTCTTTATTCAAACATAATGCTTCCAGAACACTGTAGGCAATTTCCATGCAGCTACTTTGAAAATGCCACTGGGTCGCTCTACCCCTGGTTGAGTGAAGTGGGCAGTCACTTAACAGCAGTTGCTTATTCGACATTTGTAACATTGCTTAAAGCAATCCATCAAACACCTGGTTGCTTTGCTGACTGCTCGCCCTTTTGAAACCATTCCATAACCTAAGAATAATTGCGACAAACAAATCTTTCCCTCTGTCAGTGTAATACAATCCAGAGAATTAAGATATTTTTCTACCATGGACACCGGCTTTTGCACCAGGAAAGAAACTTCCTGATTCAGAAGAAATTCTGATACTATTTTGGGAAGAAAGAACAAGTTACTTACCAACTGGTAACGTTCTTTCGATTGGATGTTCCTCCAACGTATTCCTCATCTTAGATGTATTCCATCCAGCTTTGCTGCTCTTCGGAAATGTTTCGGCAGAGGGTGCTGTGCGTCGATGTCGAGTCGATGGTCCCTCGAAGGCCTCCGTCGAGGGTGACGTCATTGTGTATATAAGTAGCACGTGCGGCGCCAGTTGGCCTCAGTTCTGTTTTTCCCCCTTTTATCTTTGATCTTGTACTGTGTAGATTGTGCCGGCAGACAAGGTATCAGCCTTGCGAGATTTGAGTTGGCAATAACCCGGAAAAATCTACAGAGGGGTAGGCTGGGAGGGCGATGAGGAATACGTTGGAGGAACATCCAATCGAAAGAACGTTACCAGTTGGTAAGTAACTTGCTCGAGTGGATTGAGTCCTCCAACGTATTCCTCATCTTAGATAGACTCCCAAAGCAGTTTGACAATGCATTACTTACCGTAAAAGCATTTCTGATGGTTGTATCGACGAGGAACTCTTCGCTGGGGTCAAGCTGTAAACTGCAAGGAATCGGACAAGAGTGAAAGTCAGACATGTGAACTCTTACGAACTACATACTTTTCGGAGTCAATATTGTTCTGGAACTCACCAATTCCTTCGAGCCAGTGAAGCAACTGGTTATCAACGCACCCCTACGCTCAATGCAGGATGGAGAGCTCATCTTTTCAAACCATCAGGTGAGACTATAAAAGGGGACATCAAAGGTGATCTGTGGGGAGAACAGCGGGGGTGGGGGGGGGGGGATTTACGCTCCCTCCAGACCGCAGCTGTCCAATTCAGATCGACGCCTCTGTGGGAGCCAGGTGAGCGTAACAGGAAGGCCCTCCCTTTTCTCCCCCTGACCGCTTCGGGGTACCTCAAGAAACCCTAGAGAGACTCCAGTTCTGTATGGACAACATGGAGAGGTTTATGGAGATTCAGAACCTCCCAACACCCAAGAGATCAAGAGAGGGACCTCAGGAGGATCCCAGGGCCAAGTACCCCAGACTGTTTGATCCCCCTCAAGAGGATGTAGAATTATATGACCTCACTGGAGAGGACCCCCACTTTCAGGAGGATGACGAATTCTTAGGCAATGAAGGGGAACAAAACCTAGAGGAGGAAGGTTTTGAAGACAACCCGGATATGGGTGATGGGGGCTTCGGAGAAGACCCAGAAGAAGATCCTTCACAGCCCTGGCAGTCCCCATAAGCGTTTTCAGACCCTGAAGCCATAAACCTGTCCCCACCCAAAGACTCACCTATTAGGAATACATCTCCTATAGACGATCAACCTACCTTTAATGCACTCCTACACAAGGCAGCAGCGCATTTTGAGATCGAGACCAGGGAAACTTCTCCTGACATCGACTTTGTAGAAAAGATCATTAAGGAGAAACCCCCCCCCCGTCAGCCAAACCATTCCCCTCCTCGCCTCAGTAAAGAGACAAATTATTCCTTCACTATCCACTCCCGCGTTGATCAGAGGGGTCAACCCGAGGATAGAAAAATTATTTAGTCCTTCTCCATCGGACCCGTTATACATCAGGGGCCACTCTGTACCAGACTCCTTAGTGGTGACAAATACCAGGAAGAGAGCAGGGGTCCCGCTGTCAACTAGCGAGGCACCACCAGATAAAGAGGGTAAAAAATTATATGCCCTAGGAAAGAGGATTACAGCCTCAGCTGCCTTTTCCGCAAGAATTGCCAACAACAACTCTTTGCTGGCAAGTTACACAGATGCACAATGGAGCAAACTACGTAAGGACATTGAGGGTGTACCGGAACCCCTACGTACTCGCCTTCTAGCCACGGTGACTGAAGGGACCTTAGTCAACCAAAGCATCATTAAAAATACTCTGGATGCTGCAGAGACAGCTGGGCGTTCCCTAGTCCAAGGAATCCTACTCAAACGTCATGTATGGCTACGTAATTCAGGCTTTAAACCTGAAACACAAGCATCTCTTATTAACAAACCTATAGAAGAGGCAAACCTCTTTGGTAAGGGGGTGGATGAGGCACTAGAGACCGCAAAGAAGGAATTTGACACAATCAAGACACTAGATCAAATTTCAAGGCCTCCCAACAAACGTGGTTTTGGCAACAAACGTTTTTTTAGAGGCCAATGCCAGCAGCAACAACAGCAGCAGCAGCAATACTCTGCAGGTAACTGGTCCTCTAACCAAGGCACCAGTGGACAATATAACCAAAGAGGACAACGTCGTGGCAAGGGAAGAGGTCGGGGTCCCACCCCTAGAGGTTCCCAAGCCACCAACAGCAAATGACTCAAAGATTCGGGTCCCCTCGCATGCTTCACCGGTCAGGGGCCGGTTAACATCCTTTCTTCCAGCATGGGAGGGTATAACATCAGACCGCTTGGTACTATCAACCATAGCCTGCGGCACTGTATAGAATTCAACAGTTCCCCTACGTACAGACCCCCCAAGGGGGCGACGCATGTCGCCAAAACACCTCGCCATCCTTCAAGAAGTGGATCAAATACTAGAAAAAGGAGCTATAGAGGTTGTGCCTCTATCCCAGGTAACGGAAGTTATTTATTCAGTGTACTTCCTTGTACCCAAAAAGGACTTAAACATGCGCCCTGTACTAGATTTGCACCTAGCGAACAAATTTGTCAAACCTCAAAAGTTTCGTATGGTGACTCTACAGGAGGTAATCCCCCTGCTTTCACAGGGAGATTACATGACAACACTGGATATGAAAGATGCATACTTTCATATTTTAATGTTGCCAGCGCACAGGAAATACCTCAGGTGCATGATAGAGGGCAAACACTACCAGTTCAGAGTGCTACCCTTCGGCAGAGTATTCACAAAGGTACTGGCAGTGGCAGCGGCCCACCTGCGCAGGTTCTCCATCCCAGTATACCCTTACCTCGACGATTGGCTCATAACAGGGGATTCTTACGAAACATGCTTCTCAAATACCCAAAAGACTGTAGACCTTTTGTTTCAACTGGGCTTCTCCATCAACAAGAAGAAGTCCAGCTTAGACCCCAGCCAGATCAAACAATTCCTAGGGGCTCTAATTCGAACAAAGGACGGCCTAGTCTTCCCCTCCAATAAGAGGGTCCAAAACATGCTGTTTCAAATCCCTCAATATGTTGCCGGTCGAGAGGTGACGGTACGCAAAGCAATGCGCTTACTAGGACTGATGGCGTCATGTATTTATTTGGTACCTCACTTGCGCCTGCGCATGCGCCCAATCCAAGAGTGGCTCAACAGCCAGTGGTGTCAGGCCAGCGGACAATGGGACGGTCTAGTGGTGGTCTCGCAGGCCTTGGTTCTCTCGCTACGGTGATGTCACAGGAAAACCTGGTAATAGGGAAACCATTCGCCACCCCCGCAGTGGAAGCCATTCTAACCACAGACGCATCCCTCACAGGATGGGGGGCTCACCTATCCCATCAGACTGCACACAGAGTCTGGACTCCGAGCGTAGCATCCAAACACATAAACCTACTGGAGCTACTAGCTGTGTTCAAGACACTGAAAGCCTTCCAGGCACACCTACAAGGGAAGACAGTGATGGTCCTCACGGACAGCACCACAGCCATGCACTACCTCAACAAGCAGGGGGGCACTCACTCTCCAGGACTGTCCAAGCTGTCCCAGAACATCTGGAAGTGGGCTCTCAAAGACAACAGGTTCCTACTGTCACAACATGTACCAGGGGAACTCAATCTGCTAGCAGAGGAACACAGCAGAGACTTCCCTCTGCCCTCAGAGTACGAATGGCGGTTACACGAAGACATCGTCTTCGACGTCTTCACACAATGGGGATTCCCAGAAATAGATCTGTTCGCAACTCTGGAGAACTCACAATGCCAAGATTACGCCTTCAGGTACCCCCAGAATCAATCCAAGGGGAACGGTCTATCAATACCATGGACAGGGAAATTTGTTTACGCTCCCCCCCATAAACCGCCCCCCCGACTCCCCTTCTCAACAAGATAGTGCACAAGATGCACCAGGAACAAGTTACCATGATACTGGTGGCCCCTATGTGGGCCAGACAACCTTGGTTCACTCACTTGATGGAGATGTCCCTATTTCCTCCAGTGAAACTTCCCTGCCCGTACAACATGCTGTCACAGGACAAGGGCAGGACACTACATCCATGCCCTCAGACCATGAACTTAGCAGCCTGGCTCCTGAGATCATAGAATTGTGACATTTACAACTCCCGCAGAGATGCATGGACATTCTCAGGGAGGCTCGAAAGCCTAACACTCGTCACTGTTATTCTAGCAAATGGAAAAGATTTGTCATCTGGTGTAGGGGAAGGAGCATCAACCCAGTTGACTGCTCTCCCACACAAATTGTTCTGTACCTGACTCACCTACTAGACTCAGGCTTGGTGTTTAACTATATTAAAGTCCATTTAGCTGCACTTTACGCATACACCACTTCCCAACTTAGTGTCATGGTGGAAAGTCCCAATCATTAAAGCCTTCATGGAAGGAGTGAAGAGGATCCACCCTCCCATAGCTAACCCCGCTCCCGGATGGGACCTAAATGTGGTACTAACCAGGCTCATGGGGTCTCCCTTTGAACCCATGCACAAAGCAACACTTAAAGACCTCACTCTTAAGACTGCTTTTCTAATAGCTATCACCTCCATTAGGAGAGTAAGTGAAGTACAAGCGCTCTCTGTACAAGACCCCTTTGTTAGAGTTCACAAGGATAAGGTGGTTCTACTCACACATCCTAGGTTTGCACCAAAATGTATCTCTAAATTCCATGTCAACCAGTCAATAGAACTACCAACGTTCTTTCAAAATCCTTCAAACTTAGGTGAGAAGAGCCTGCATACACTGGATTAGAAAGACTAATCAGTTCTTTGTCTCGGTGGCAGCAGGAAGAGAAGGAGATGCAGTTTCGAAATCCACTATTTCTAGATGGATTGTACAATGCATCACTCTCTGTTACACTCTTGCTAAGAGAGAACTACCCTTCAAGCCCAGAGCACACTCCACTCGAGGCACCGAGGCTTCCATAGCTTTCATTGCAAATGTCCCTCTTGAGTCCATTTGCAACGCGGCAACCTGGAGTTCTGTTCACACCTTTAAAAAACACTACTGTCTAGATGCCCACTCTAGATCCGATTCCCAGGTGGGACAAGCAGTATTAAGACATCTTTTCTCTACTGTTCCTTCTCACAACCCACCTCCAACTCCGGGTACTGCTCACTAGTCTATGCACAGCATGTGATTCTAAGCAGATTAACAAACATCAGAAGACAATGCATTACTTACCGTAAAAGCATTTCTGATGGTTGTATCTGCTTAGATTCACATGCACCCACCCTCCCACCCTTCCTCCCCGCTCGGATGGAAGGAACATAGACTTTCTTCTATAACTCTCTTTTCTGTACTCACTCACGTCTAATAGGCTCCCTCAGGGCAGAAAATATACAAACAGAGGGACCTCGACGCATGAGGGATTGTGGGTACACTGCACATCACTATAGGGATAGTGTTACAGACACGCCTTGTCGACGTCCCCTTTTCGACTACGAAAAACAAAATGCAATACTCCGCAGTGACCACTGGATGTCGGACTATGCACAGCATGTGATTCTAAGCAGATTAACAAACAGAAGTATAATTTCTCTGGAGGAGGGGTTAGATTTTTCAATGCCCTTAGATGGGGGAATAAAGCACTGCTTTTCCAAAAGTCAGTTCCTTAGACTGGGAAGCATCCAGGCTATAGAATTTTGAAAAGTTGTGTAGTGAAGACCAAGTTGCTGCTTCACAAATGGATCTTATTGGAACACCTCTTTGAAGGGCTGTCGAAGAGGCGATGCCTCTGGTGGAATGAGCCTTAACCCTTCTAGTGGGTCTTTTTGTGCTAGTCTGTAGCATTCTGAAATGCAAAGCACGATCCAGCGTGAAATTGCCCGTTTTGTCACCGATTGTCCCAGTTTCCTTCATGTGTAACCTATAAACAGCTGGTTGTCCACTCTAAGTCTGGAAAGTCTAGCGATGTTAAAGCTTAAAGCTCTTTTTGGATCCAACCTGTGTAATCTTTCCTCCTCCTTAGTAGGATGGCGTGGAGGATAGAATGCGGGTAAAACAATTTTCAGATATTACTTTCGGTAAAAATGATGGTTTAACCCTCAACAAACCTCTGTCCTTATGGAACACAGTATAGGGTGGCCCAGGAGACAGTGCCTGCAATTCGCTCACTCTTCTTGCAGATGTTAAAGCAACTAAGAAGGCAGTTTTCCATGTTAGTAATCTTAATGGACATGTGTGCATAGGTTCAAAAGGAGCACACATTAAGAATTGTGAGATCCCAAATCGGTACTTGAAATGGGTGAGGAGGAAACACATTAGTGAGTCCTTTTAAGAATTGTATTATCAAAGGAATTTTGAAGTAGGAGCATTCTTCCGACAAGCGCTTGAAAATGGAAAGCACCGCAAGGTAACCTTTTATTGTTCCAATATTCAGACCTCTATGTGCATAGTATAGAGACTTTGTTGCTGGCCTTTGTTAGGGAGAATTCTCTGTTAAGGCTAATTTCCCAAACCTAATGAGTCCCACAGCAGCTTTGCTGGATTTTTGGGGTTTAATTTGTTCTCCTGCTAAGAGTGAGACTCTTTTTCTCCCACTATTAGGCATGATTTGAGAATGTCCTTTGACTTTGTAATGTGTTTTTTGGGCTATGGGGTATTTTACTCCATAAGGCTTCATGTGTTTTTGGTAAGTGTGTTACACCGCACCCTCAGTGCAGTAACACAGGGGTGTCATAGTGACCCCCAAACATAGACTCCATACCCTGGGACTGACTACTGTCTCCCAGGGCATGTAAAGTCACCATTGGCTTTACTATTCTTAAATTGTGAACAGAACCAGTACAAACCATCATATTGTGGAAGTACTGGTAGGGGTAATTCGATTGCCCCTGGGTCTGTTTTTCAAGGGGGCACTGTCCAGTCCCCCCTCGTTGGGTTTCTGGCTGGTGGCAGTGGATACCACGCGAAATATTCCACCGGAATATTTCCTATGGGATTTTCCCATTCTTTTTAAACGCACCACTTTTTTGGTGCAATGTTAAAGATACCGCCGGGTTATTTATTCACCGGTTGGGTCTTTTTGCCAGGACTCTGTTTTAAAATGGCCTTTGTGTTTGCCTCTGTAACTCCAACCCAAGTCGAGCCCTTTGTTCCACTTTTGGCGGGCTTCTGCACTGAAGCCTCCAAAAGTGGTGCCACTCTGCCTGGGTCTACCGGATGTGTGGGAGGGGGGAATAGGCACCCTGGACTGAGTTGCCTTGGCAACTCAAGTCGCACTCTTGTGTGATTGGCACAGTGGTGAGCCGCCCGGCTCACCACTTAGCATGTTTGATTGACAGCTAGGCTGATGAATGGGGGTTTTGCTGCATAAAAGCAGGGCTTTGGGGACTGGAACTTGAGAAGTCGCCACAGGACCTAAAGAATCCGAAGAGGGGAGAAGCTGAGCCATCTACATAGACGACACCACCGGTGGAGCCGTGCTGTACGAAACTCACCACTTGCCCGATGACAGAGAAGATCTTCTTCCAAGAGAGTCTACTTCCCTTTGAGCTGGTGGGACCAACCAGTTCGCCTTTTTCGCCTTCCTGGATCGTCTCGTGGTCGAATCGCCCGTGCCAAGTACCCCGGCGGCCGGATAGCCACGCTTCAACACTCGTGCGAATAAAAGGGGTAGTACCTTTTAACCAGGAAACTCCGCGGCTGGTTTCTTCCCTGGCAGTGCAATGACCTCCAGCTTTCCTCCACGTCGAGATCTTCTCTTCCCCTGGACGAAGCCCCGACTTGCACCCGCTGCCAGGAACAACTGCCCCCGCTGGAGCTTTCTCACCATTTCAGGTACTGTGTCCCGCCTGGTCTCCCTTGCAACAGACTGTCCAAGGTGTCCCGTAAATCCTTGACACTCTATCCTGGGGTGACCTCGGACCCGTTAACATTACCGATCTAACTTGATCCAACCTCTTTTTGACTTTCCTGCAAAGACTGAGTGCATTTCCACTGTGTGATCTTGGGCACTTTCCGCCTTGCTCTCTCCAAGAGTGGGCCGGGCCTATGAACTTTTTGCTCTACAGTAGACCCTGCCTTTCTTGACTTGCTGTGGTTCTTTAAAAGTGTTGGTACGGTGTGATTTTCCTATTCTGCCTTCTCTCTCCCTTTTTAAACAAATTATTGGAGTGCCATCTATGGTTACGCGCTCACCTCCGTTTTGCTAAATAAGTGGTGTCTTAAACTAGACTCGTCAAATAATTAATTAGGGAGGTGTATATATTTCTAGTGACTGTGTTTGAACTTGCTTGACATTTAGTGCCAGTGTATTTTTACAAGTGTGTTTTTAAATAAATAATTATATACTTTTATACCAAAGCTCTGGTCAGTGTTTGCTTGTGCTACTGTATTTTTAGCCCTATTGTGTTTACTCTATATACTGCCTAACTCTTCTTGAGAGAAGTCTGACTGCTCAGCCACAGCTACCAGGTAAATCTGGATGGTACAGACTGCTACCAATTGGGTTTACTGCTAACACCTGTAGTCTTAAACTTTTTGCAGTGGTCCCTAAGGGAATTGCACAGGTTTCTGCCTAACAGCCTTCTTGTCGAAAGCAACACCTCCATAACATCTGGAAGGTTCCAATCCCTGTATCTCAGCCTTTCAGATACCAAGCATGAAGGTTGAGCGTTTTGACCTCTGGATGAAGAACCTGACCTTCCATTTGAGAGCGAAGGTTCTCTCTCTGAGGAAGAAGTACTGGAGGACAGATGGACATGTCTAGAAGGTCCGGGTACCACGTTCTCCTGGCCCAATCCGGGGCAATTAGGATCATGCGGCTCCCGAAGCGTCTCAGCCTCCTGATGACCTGAGGAATGACGGGAATCGGAGGGAACGCATACAATAGTGGGAAATTCCACTCCACCACAAACGCATCGCATCCCCGAGGGCTCCTCTTGGGGGAAATTCCGTTGAGCAATACCCTTCGCATTTTCGGTTGATACCGGTTGCAAATAGGTCTACTTGAAGGGTTCCCCAAAGGGCGAAGATCTCTCGAATGACTTCCTGAGCCAGTTCCCATTTGTGGGACACCGTGCTCTGCCTGCTCAGAGCATCTGCCGTCATATTTTCTTCCCCGGCTAGATGAATTGCCGTTAGAGATTCCCTACTGAATTGCCCAATACCAGAGCTGCATTGCCTCTCTGCACATAGGTAGTGACCCCACACCACCTCTTTTGTTTAGGTAATGCATGGCCACTGTGTTGTCCGTCATTATCAGGACATTCTTTCCCCTGACAGATGGCAGGAATGCCTTCAGCACTAGTCTGATTGCCCTCAGCTCTAAAAGGTTGATGTGTAGTTTGTACACCGATGGAGACCAACTACCGTTGATTGTCAAATCGTTGGCATGAGCTCCCCACCCCATGAGTGAGGCGTTCGTGACTACTGTGATCTCCGGCCCTGGTTGCCAAAAAGGTTCTCCGTTTAGGATGCTCTCTGTACAGGTCCACCATAGAAGATCTTGTCAGACCTTGTTCGGAATCTGAAGAAGATTTGTCATTTGACCCGAGAACTGGGACCACTGAATCTTTAGAGCCCATTGAAGGGATCTCATCCTCAAGCGTGCCTCTGGCACCAGGAAGATGCAGGATGCCATGAGGCCGAGCAAACTTAAAAAGTCGTAAGCCTGGAGATTTTGGGCATTTTGGAATTTGGAAACCATCTGAAGAATGTCTTGAGCCCTCGACTTGGGAGGCTAGCTCTTTCCCAAGGATGTGTCTAATACAGCTCCTATATGTACTGAAGCTGTTGGGAAGGTGTCATTTGCGACTTCTTGAAATTGAGAGAGAAGCCCAGTCTGTGGAGGAAGTGGGGGGTGACTTTCAGATGATCCAGTGCTTGCTCGGCAGAAGGCGCCCTGATCAACCAATCGTCCAAGTAGGGGTAGACATGAATCCCCCCTCTCCTGAGGTGCGCTGCCACCACTACCATTAATTTGGTGAAGACCCTCGGGGCGGAGGTCAATCCGAATGGCAGGAGATAGTGTGAGTCGCCAACTACGAACCTCAGGTATTTTCTGTGCTTGAGATGAATCGGCACATGAAAATAAGCATCCTGGAGGTCCAATGACACCAACCAGTCCTGAAGTTGAAGGGCCTGAAGGATCTGAGAAAGGGTAACCATCTTGAACTTGTCCTTCCTGAGGAACTTGTTCAAGTTTCTTAAATCCAAGATGGGTCTCAGTCCTCCGTCCTTTTTGGGGATCAAAAAATACGGGGAGTAGCATCCCTTGCTGTTCTCCGCTGCAGGTACTTGTTCTATAGCACCTTTCTCCAGTAGGGTTAGAACTTCCTGCTGTAGGAGTGGGTTCGAAGACTTCAACGCGTGTCTCCCTGGTGGATTGCTTTGAGGTTGTGTTAGAAAAGGAAGGCAGTAGCCTTGGGCTATTATTCCTAGAGCCCAAACATCTGAAGTAATGGCTTGCCATTCTTGCAGATGCTGCGACAGCCTGCCTCCTACAGGTGTTTTGTGATGCAAGTCCTCAAAGTGGTTTTGTGGCGGTTGTTGCAGCCGCTGTTGGCAGAGAGGCTGCAGCTGGAGCTGGCTTTGCACGTTTTCCTCGTCCACCGCGAGTGGCCTTTTTCTGGCCCCTTTGACTTTTTCTGGCCCCTCTCGCCTTTCCATATAAGGAGTAGTAACGATAGGATCGGCCCCTCCACGATTGTCCTTGCGCACGAAAAGGCTGAGGTTGCCTAATAGCAGCTCCTAAAGATTTGGCAGCTGCTTTTGAGGTCTGCAACCTCTCAAGGCTCTCGTCAGCCTTGTTGCCAAAAAAAGGTGAGACCCGTCAAAAGGCATGTTCAGAAGGCGGTTCTGTACGTCCGGTGCAAAACCCGACTTCCGTAACCACGCAAATCTGCGCATTAACGTGCTATTGCCCATGGACCTGCTTACACTAGCCGCAGCGTCCAATCCAGATGAAGGGATTCCTGCATGGCTTCCTTTCCATCTCTAAAGATGGCTAGGAACCCTTCCCTTTCTTCCCCTTCTGGTATGTGCACTGCCGCCATTGCGATGCACTCCCACAGAGTGTACGAAAATTTTGCCAAGGCACATGTGGAGTTGGCAGATTTTAAAGCCATACTCCCAGCTGAAAATACCTTCCGTGCCCAGCCATCCACATGCTTATCGTCCCGGTCTGGAGGGATAGAAGGGTGCACAAGTTTGTTAGAAGCTGTGGCTGCCTGTATGACCAGACTCTCGGGAGTTGGATGTTTTGACAGATAGCCGGGGTCGCTACTGGCCGGGCGGTATTTTGAGGTGAGGGATTTATTTACCGGAGGAATAGAATCCGGAGTTTCCCAATTCTTGGCCACCCTATTTTGCAAGGCTACATGAAAGGGTAGTACTGGGTCTTCGGTGGGACCATGGTCCAATATATCTATTAAATCATCCTGGATGAATTGGGCAGGTGGTCTAGCCCATCCTAAGTAATTTACTACCTTCGTCATTAATTGACGGTATGATGGACTGGCATGCTCTCCTGGTTCTGGTCTGCCAAAGTCATTCTCAGGAGATGTGTCAATGCCACTTGCATTGTGTAAAGATTCCACCAAATCCCTCATTCTGCTTTCTTCTGAGATCAAGCATTCTGGGACAATTGGGGTGCCATATTCTAGCCCAAAAGGTACATTTTCCTCATCAGATCTGTTCCTCAAAAATTGAGGTCAGGGACTTGAAAAACTCCTTCCTGGGGAGAGGCTTGAAAACCTTCTCTGGGAGAGGAGGAGTAAGAGGTGTATTACAGGTTTTGTAACCTTATCCTTCTCTTTTTCTGGCTTTCCTGGCTTGGCTGGAGCCTTTGGCGCCGAGGGCTTCGGCGTCGACAAGGGCTGCTTCGAGGGCGTCGAGGCGGTTTTCGAAGATTTTCCCTTCGAGGTGTGATGGATCTCGGACGGCGTCGGTGACCTCGGTCGACTCGACTGTTTTTCGCTCGGCGTCCTGGAAGGTTCCCTATCCTTCCTTTTTCGATCACCCAGGCTCGAGGGCGCACAAGTGTCAGAGCGATGACACTCCCGGCCGGATTCTGAAGAAGGCGCGGCCGAGGCTTCGCTTTCTCAACACCTCCATCATTTTGACCCTGAATGCTTCCCACTCTTCGGGAGACGAATGTTTCGTGGGGCATTTCAACCTTTTCGGAGACTCGTCTGCCGACGAGGTGGAGGGAGACCTGTGGCGTCGTTTCTTCGATTTTTTTGACGAAGACGACAAGCGATGGGAATCACTTCGGGACCTGGATCGATGACTTTCGCGTCGAGGAGATTTCTCCTCACGGGATCTCTACTCGATGCTAGAGGCTTTACGATGAGTTTTGCGACCTACCTGTAGCTTTCCTCTCCTTTCTCGCAAGGCCTTCCCCGTCATCGCCTGAGACTTTGTACAGGCCCCCATGTCGTGGCCTTCTCCGAGGCACCACAAACACTCTCGTGTGGGTACGTGATCGACATTTTTGAGCCGCATGACTTGTACTTTTTGAATCCCAATTTCGGGGTCGTGGTCGCCGTCGATGACAAGGACATATTTCGATATTATTTATTATTCTTCAGAGTACTCGAGGCATGCCGAATCTCCGAAGCAACGTATACTACAGAAAAACAGAACTGAGGCCGAAATTTTTTTCGAAGAGCAGCAAAGCTGGATGGAATACATCTAAGATGAGCAATACATTGGAGGACACAAGCCACTCGAAATGTGGATACTTATCATTTCATATTGCAACTCTTCTAGCTCAAGTCATAGCAATCAAAAAGGCAATTTTCCAGGTCGCAAGCTTTACATACGCTGAATACATGTGCTACCTAGGAGGCACAAAATGAGATTACATCATTTTAACTTGCGTGTGCAATGGAGGATTGATTGGCTGCTCATAATGCATCTGTATCGAGCCATCTTTGCTGTAACCCCAACTATGGAGATGTGCTGCAACTTATTCTGGCTACATGTTGTTGGGTTTACATTTCTTTCTGCACACCTATGCAGTATCTTTTCAACTTCCTAAAGCATGTTCTATTGGTGGTCTACGCTCTAGAAAGGGACGTTTTGTGACGATTCATGGGATTCCATCTTTTCTTCCCAGGAGGGAGCCTTTACCTATGAGGCTAGGGATGTGATGCCGCTACCCAACATTAAACCAAGGGGTAGTAATAAGTGGGAGGACCACATAGGGAGAGACTCCACCCTGGAGGATAAGGACTCCCCTTTCCTTTATGGAACTCCTTCCTAAAGGACATCCCGACACCCTCTCACCCTTCTAAGGCATCAGCCCTTCAAGCCTCTATTTGTTACTGCGATGCTGACCCATTCACACATACACCTTTTACTAGTACTGAGAAGAGGAAGAATCAAAGCTGGATTCTAATTGCAATCATCATTTATATAGCATCCTTTCTCCATTTGTATGGTCTTAATGTGCATTGTGGTTGTAAAGCCCTAGGGGACCGAAGCCCATGTATGGGAGATTCTAAGAGAAGTTTGAAAAGTGTGTATGCATTCTGCCAGGTTAGGACTTAGGAGGGTTGGCTGGGTCCCAGTAGGCAGCCCTGAGGTCAGGCAAGTGGGTGGGTGCTGTTGATGGATTAGATTTGATGCGTGTCCAGCTAGACCAAATACATTTTTACGTAAGTTGTCACTGTATAGTAATGGCAGAGATGTTGAGGTACATCAGTATGTTTCAGTGTGGACGGCTATGCGAGCTGCTACACTGGATTTGCATAGCCATAGCTGCATTCTAGACATCCTGCATGTGAAGCCGTGCCTGCAGCATGTGTCCACAGACGTGGTGAGAGTACACATACCTTGGTCTCGGACACCTGGAAAGTGGAGGCTACGCCCTAACTAGAGACACAGCAACAACTAGAAACACCCAAACCTGGGACAACTAGCAAGTAGGAGAAACGTCCAAACTAGGGACAAATCAGCAAGCATAAGTATCTAGATTTGAGACACCCGGCAAGTGGAAGAAACACCCAAATCAAGGACACAGCAGCAACAGCAGTAGTGGGACAATGCCTAGGGTTGGGAAAATGGAATGGTGGGCAAACCTCTAGGTTGGAGACAGCGATGGAGGGGAAACCCAAAGAATTGGTACATCTAGATTTGGGATAGCAGGACAGGGGGATAAGTGCTTCAATGGGGACACAACAGTAAACATAGAAACACCCATTTGTGAGACCTTGATAGAGGGATAAACACCTAAAAAAGGGGACACAACAGTAAATGCATAAAGACCTAGACTTTGGATACCTGGAAGGGGGAAAACACTCCTAAAATGAGGACTAAAACAGTAAATGCAGAAACATCTAGGCTTGGGATCGAGGGGGGGGGGATGCCTACAAATGGGACAGAACAGTGAATGCAAGGGTACACAGCAGTAATAGGACTACTACTTACTAGCTGTATAACGTTGGTGTACTACGTTTTGTAGGTGAAAAGAGTGGTACAGCTTTCGGAATACAGTAATTGATGTACTCCCTACCCAAACCACATTTACCTTGTTAGTTGCTGCTGGTTGACGGTTGGCCTGCTTCCCAGGCGAAGAAGGGCAAACACGGACTGGAGCTGCTTCTTTTGGGGCTGCCCTTTGCCTTGGGGCCCTTAGCTGATAAGTTTTGGACATGGTGGGCATCGCAAGGGCAGAAAGGCACCGAACCTGGCCATGGGGCTGGAGGAATGGCTCTGATCAGCGTGGAGGGAAAACAACAACGCTACGCCTGTTGGTTTAAATGTATCCATTCCTAACAGAAGAATAAGTTACATATGTTGCAAGGTGTATACTTGTAACAGTGTTGTTATAACTAGGTGATTCTTGAAACTGTAGACTATTACCATTAAGGTCTGCCTTCCTTGAATTACACTGCACCTTTCTAAAAGTCTAAATAAATTGGTTTTACTCCACATGAATAGCATGCTGCCATTCCAAATATGTATCATTAGGTTTGACTCACCTTGAGCTGCTCACTGCCACTCTGAATAAGGTCATACTTGGCTTGAACACCAGAGGCACAATGTTGGCTCCCATAATTGTGTCTATGAGCTATAATATGACACCTACCTTTCCAAATATCGATCCCTGCCTACATGTATGCAAAATAAACCATGACTTCAACAATACATAAGTGCACCAGTGTTTCCCTGTTCCACATGCACGTCACAATTCCTCTGCACCCAACCACAGCCCCTCTCCCTCCCACGACAAGCCCGGCTATAAAGAGTGCTTGTTGGTTGGCAGCCAACCATACTGAGACGAAGAGGGAAAGGAGTGTAGTTCAATCCACGAAAACAAAAGACTCTTCGTTCCCACTGGGGAAGGTCCAGCGGTTCCTGAATAAAAGTACTAACCTTCAATGTTCAAGGAGCTCGGGTCGAAGGCAGAGCCGTAGTGAATACTGACTTGAGTTGGGAGAACTGCTGTCAGGACAGAGAGTGGCCCATCCAGACCATACGAGAAAGGTGGAGATAAGCAGCCAACCCAGACTGAAGAACTCCAGGAAGTGACGTGACCCAAGGAGGGTAGACAGGCTGGTTATAAACAACGCTGATCCTGCCACGGCATCAAAGGAAGAGGCATACCACCAGGAAGAAAACAGCGATCGAACCACAGAAGTGACGCAGTGGAAAGAAGCAGCCTGGACCCCACAAGAAGACAGAGTGACACTCACCCTCAAGAGAGAAGGTAACAGGCATAGTGGGAGACCCGGGATGGTGCCAGGATATAACCGCATCAAGGTTGCGTTCCCTCGTCACAGCGCTGACCCCTTTGAAATTCAAGAACGGGAGTAATCTCCATTGCCACAGTGGTGACTCCAATAAAACCCATAGAGAAGAAACATTTGGGAGTAATCTCCCTCATCCCAGTAACAAGAGAAACCAGAGAGAAGAAGCAGCAATTGGGAGTAATATCTGTCGTTACAGTGGCAACACTAAGAGAAACCCGAAAGAAGGAACACTCGGGAGCAATCGCCCTTGTCCTAGTGGTTACACTAAGCGAAGTCTAACAGAAGAAACACTCGGGAGCAATCTCCCTCATCACCCGTTTAGCAGGAGAAGAACGCTATTCTACCGGTATTTTGTTTTATATAAAAGTTGAACTCAATACCTTGAACTCTCTTCCTAAATATCTTCCTTCTCGAGCTCTTCGCTCATCCACCTCCAACTCCCTCAGGGTCAGTCGCTTCTCCAAGCAACGAGTTGGTGGTAGATCTCAGTTTTAGGCCAGAGCCTCCCTCTGCAACAGCCTCCCTGAAATTTGAGAACAATCTTCGGTTCCAGAAGCACCTCAAAACCTTCCCCTTTGCTTCTGCTTTCTCTCCTCCTCTCCCCTGCTGAACTCCTGGCTGTAATTGAAACTGCACTGGTCACCTGGCCACCCTCGGATCTTGAGCCCAGGTCCTCTCGCCCGCCAGTTGCACACCGCACTGCCTCCCTGGCAACCCCCGCACTTGTGGACTGTTTCTGTATCCCTACAGCCCACTACCTGCCTTGACACCTGATGTCTTCATTCACCCTTGCACTTGCCACCAGCTGGCCGCACCTTTTACTTATGGCTTCGATTTATTCTACTGTTGATCTCTTGATCGCATGTTCTCATGTACTGCACTTTCCCCTCCCCCTGCACTTGCGCCATCTCAATGTCACCTGGCCTAGTAAGATCATTGTCGGTCTTCCCTCTGTTCCCCCTCCCTTGCCTCGTCGCGCCTTTAAACACTTGTGTATAGGCGTGTTATAAATGCCATATCATAACTATTTTGTAACTTAGTTGTAGGGTTAGATTAGGTTTTGGACAGAGGACAGACTTTTTATGATCCACACCCTGATGACGAGCAGCCAAGTTATCTTAGAATAGATGGGGGTAACCCAACGTTAGAACTTTATCCTTATTTAATAGAATTCTTGGAACACTCTGCCTTGGTGTCCGATTCCTTACTCCACCTCGCCAGTTTTCATACATTCTTGAGGAGCTTCAAATATAGCAACAAGAGGTATGGGTTTCTACATATCACTAGACGGTCCAAGAAACATAGCTAATGGGCCTACACTGCAGCAATCAACATCACAAGACTCTTCAGATTGTGAACAACTTTGGCTACCACAGGCAACAGGGCAATGGAAAATAGAAACGTTTGGGTTCAGTTCTCTGCAAAAGCGTTTCCCACCGACCTATCCTGAGGAAGTTGGGACACAGATCTTGCACTTGTCGATGCAATTTCTTGCACAGGTCTAATTTCTGACTCCCCCCTTGCCACCCAAAATCATAAAAAAGTCTACCATTGCTCGATCCAATTCCCACCCAGATAGATGTCTGTGAGCATATTCTGCTCAGACGATTTACATGAGTGCTTTGTACCCCTGGAAAATGTTCTGCCAGCCACGAACTGTTTGGCAGCACACATCCTCTGTAGTGGTGCTTCATTGGACAGCCTTTGTCGCGCCTTGCTTTTTAAAAATATAATACATGCTCATTGTGCAGTCTACCTTCACCAGCACATCTATCCAAAACCTGCCCTTAAAAAACTGTTCAAGCTAATCTGACTCAACTCCATTAACATTTATATGAAACAACTTCTGGAGATTTACGACCTGTGCACTACCCCTATCCTTCCAGGTAGACATCGATCAATATGGAGATTTCTGCTTCTGCCGGTCTTAAGAGCATGCCTCGTTAAGCTGTTTTTCATCCACCACACCAAACCTTTCTTCATTCATTCATTCATTCATTCATTCATTCATTCAAATGAAATCGTCCCATTTTTCCAAAACTTGCTCCCATTTCAGATCAAACTATTCTTTCAGTATCCTCATTTTTAGTCTGCAAAACAGAATTATCAGAATGTATGAAGACCTGCAACATTTTGAAGTTTGTGACTGAAATTCTTAACTTGGTACACTCAAAGCCCATCCACTACTGGTCACTAGGCTGCGCTCTAATGCAGTTACTAGAATGCAGCTCACAGCCAACTTTGCTCCCAGAAATTAGATTTGATTACCTGGCTGAAATACTAATTTCTCGGTTTATTGTCAAGTACAATTATTGAAGCATGCATCCAACAGCTTTGCGAAGGCATTTGCTGCGATCTAGAAGAAGCCAATCGTTGCGGTAGATGTATATCTAAAACCCCTCCCTTCTTAATTGAGCCACCATAGGAGGCAACATTTTTGTAAATGCCAAAGGCACTGACTGTAGGCTGAACGGCACCAATCTAAATTACCAATGGTCTGATACAATGGGAAACCAAGAGATACTTCTGATGGCTTCTGTGAATCAGGAAAATGAAAGTAGGAGTCTTAAAGATTAAGTACACACTTCACTGGTTCAACAGTGGCATCACATTCGCCAATGTTAGAATCCTGAAAATTATGGGCTTTATGAATGTGTTTGGATATCTTGGGTCCATAGTCAGTTGTGCCTTTGGTAGACTTAATTGGATGAATTTCCCATTCCCTTTTCTGTCAGTACTACTCTACAGAGCTTCTTCATTCTTCATGATAAAACACTTGTTTAGCAGTTTTAAACGGAGGGTGATTGAAAGATTCTTTGCAAGGAACCAAACAAAATATTTTTCTGAAATTGCAACTATGACCTTGATTTATAATGTGGAAACCCCATTTGTCCACTGCAATCCACTCTCATTCAGAGGCAAAATGTGGCCTTCCAGTGATCACACCTGGGAAGGCCTATTGAGAGTAGAGTTGGCTTCTTTTATTATGGGATGCACTTTGATGCGTTCTCCACTTGCCTCGAACTCTTTGGAGTCCTATAGAATGTTTGCTTACCCTGGGGCTGATGCTACTGAGTGAATCTGTACTGTGAATAGGATTAGTTAAGATCTGGACGTGGTGTTAGAAGACACATACTGACTCTACCCTTTGAGGACAATGACTGCCACTATTATGGGCCTGTAGACTCTTACATGCCCACTTCCACTCCTGTTAGTACGCTAGCCACTGAAGAGCTGCTTTCTAATGACTAGATAATATGATACCTTGGCCTGGACTTCTGGACTAAAATCTATAATACTCAATCCTCTCGTATTTCCAGTAAGCAGCCTGAAATTCTATACCCACCACATCTAGCACTGTCCATAATTGTAATTTATAACACGCTTAATACCCAGAGATTTCTAAGCGCGGACCTGGGATCGAACCTGTGTTGCTCCACATCGCCTTGCTTCCAAGACAAGCGCCTTGCCCCCGAGCTATCCTCCCGAGCAGATGTTATGGGACAAAGGGAGTGTGAAGGAAAAGGTGCCTGCAGGGAACTTCCGCGGGCGTCAGGGAGCAAAGCGGTAATGAGACGGCAGGGGAGGGTGACGAAGGAGGAGGCGGGCGGCAGCCTGAGATGGGAGGGAGGAGGAACAGGCGATGGGACAGGCGTGAGGCGGGGAGCCTAATAAAAGGACGTTTTTTTAGCTGTATTGAGGAGTGAGCGAGGTGTACGACGGCGAGGAAGAGGACTGCGAAAACGAACTGTTGAAGGCCGCCTGCAAGGAGTTGTTCGCCTGGGCATATTAAGAGGAAACTAGGTTGACCGTGCGGGAGCCGGGAAGGCAGCCTAAGTCCAGGGATGCCAGGAAAGGAAGTTTGACAGAAGCATGAGGAACCGGCAGACGAGCAAGAGCCCACGCGGAACGCCACCACCGAGGGGAAATGTGTTTTCTATTTTTGTTATCTGAGCGGGGAAAAGGAGTAGAGGGAAGTGCTCTCTACTTCAACGGCATACTGCAAGGAAGAGCACGGTGGAGCCGAGGCCGCGGATCATCGCCAACGAGGGAGAACTCCAGACCTGAAGAGTGTAGGACTGGCCTAGAGGACTGCCTAATTAAACCTCAGAACTCTGCCAATGTGGGAGTCACAGCAAGAATCACCAGAAGTTGTTTGGAAGGGTTTAGGAGCTAAACTCCGAGCTAGAGACTGGACTATCAAAGGAAGAGGCAAAGAAGGCAAGGGGGTTCCTGTGAGTTAACAACCACCCCATCCCGGACTAGTGACTAATGACTAGATTATTGGTCCTCCCCACTCAGGAAGTCGGAAGCAGCTGTGGCCTACTGTGGCATTGTGGCTTGATGTCCTAGCTCCTCGTCCATTCAGATGTTCGGTCCTTTCCTTGAATATTCCCGACATTGCCGTGAGTCGTATCGAGAGCGAGGCTGGCTGTAGCGGGAGCGTTTCCTCATCCATGCTGCCGGCATTTCGGTTGTTTCCCGGAGCGTTTACCGGTTCCTGGATTTTTCTTGGATCCAGGAAGGTCCGAAGCTTGAATATATCTTGGCACGGCTGGGGCAATGTCTTGGTAGGCGGATAAGCTGTGGCTGTTTGAATAAGGTGCAAGAGAGTACAAGGAAGTACTCGGGCTGTGAAAGTTTTCTTGCATAAGCCTTCTGTACATATCTCCTATAGTGAAGCACATAGCATGCTATTTTGGAATTGGGCTAAAAGTGCTGATATTTTCTGATTAAATTATGCCTGGGGCACGATAAAATGGGAGAAATGGTGTACAGAAAAAGTCTGTTATTCTGAAAAAAAAAAAAAAAGGATACAACTGCTCCAATTTCTGAACTTTTCCTAGCTCTCGCTAAGCAAGGTCCGGAAGCTATGTCTCCGGCCACTACCCCTTCCACCACCTCTACAATTCATGAGGGTGCCCGGTGCCCAGAAGTGACAACGATTACCCCTGGGGCCACTATGTTGACCCCAAAGGAGGATCGCTTATCAGCGGTATTGCCATTAACCTCAAGCAGGAGGCAGAGGCTGAGCATGGTGAGAGCCGATGTACTCCCCGTCTCTGTTGAAGAAAACCCTGAGCCTTATGACGGAAACCGAGAGCCACCTCGTGGGATAGCTAGGTCGAAATCTGTGTAACAAAATGTAACAATTTTACCACCGACTTTTGTGTATGGATGGACTCTTTGGGCAACCTTGTGGGGAACTATCATAATTAAAAGTTATATCTTTCACTCCCTCTATCGATTTTATCGACACAATCGCACTTGGGTCAAAAGGATAATTGGTACCAAAAACGATCCCCAATTTGAGAAAGCATCTTTGCTTCCACAACCTTCACAGGCGACCCCCGTTTGCTTGGGCCCCGAATCTAACTTCCATTCAATGGTAATGCCCCCTGGCCTTCGGCCTGTAGGAGGAAGGCTCCTGTCGGGTCCCAACACCTCATCATCGGTAAATGTAAGCAACCCCCATGGGCCGATGTCAACCGATGAAAGCTCACACTACTCTAAGCCTGCTCAGGAAATTGCGAGTAAGGAAGTCATTGATGCCGACGATTAGGGACGAGAATATAGGAGATTTTATAATGGACAAGAGGAATGTCATCACTAATACTGAGAAACCACTTGGGAAAGAATCTAGAGAGGCCCTAAAGAAAACGGTTCTGGCTTGGTTTCGCCAAAGAACTGGACCAGGTGTGGTGAGAGGTTTTGACTTGAAGATTGTACGAAGGCTAGAGATTAAAGGCTGGTGCTCCCAAGAACATAGAGAGTGCATTCTGGTTGGATGTGGGGCCAGTAATTTGCCATCTTTTCTCAGCATCTGTAAATATATGCATAAGGGCTCTTCAAATCTAAATGTAATAGTGGGTTAACCCGGGGCTTTGTTCTTTTTGTCTCAAGCCTGGAGTTTACCTTGAGGCATTGAGTCTGGGTTATGTTTTATTGTCTTTTTGTATGTTTTATTGTATGTTATTTATTGCTGTCTTCTGTCAGCGCTCTGGTGCTCGCGGGATTTCAGAACTTTATAAATAAACAAATAAAATAGTGCTAAACTAACCGCATTTTTAAGGTGGTAGAACTAATACATTTGGGTACTGAATTCCTCGGTATCCGTGTGTTCTCTTGGCCAGTCCCAGCCGGTAAGAAGTGGTGGCAGCGGTGGGATTGGGAAGAGAACACCATGGAGGCCATATTAAAAGCCCTGGGCGAGGGCCAACACCAACTACATCAGGTACTGCAAATCCAGAGTCAACAGGCCCAGGCGGATCAGCAGACCTTTCAGCAAGCATCACAGATGCAGCAAACCCAGTTGCTGGATGCAGCCAACATAGAAAGGCAGGCCCCGGCGCAGGCCACTGTCTTGCAGAAACACATATCCGGGGAAGACCGTTTTGTTAACTTTGAGAGAGTAGCCCGGAATGCACCGTGGCCTCAGGTTAAATGGAGTCATTACATTGCGCCCTTGATGACTGGGGAAATGCAGAGCGCCTACCAGGCTGCCAAATCACACATGGGATACAGCATATGTAGACATGAAGAAAGTTGTCTTGGAAAGATTTGGCTATGACTTTAATCACAAGAAATCAGCATAATCGCAAAGCCAGTCTGGAAGCTTTGGAACGAGATAGTGTACACGAGGTCCCAGTGCTGACTCACACCAGCATTTACCCCACTGCGAGTGATCAGATGAACATTAACAATGACAAAACATTAAACACAGAGGGACATCCTAACAGAACACCAACGAGAGAGCAGCATCACTGCCCATGGAAAATTGACAATGCACGTTGTCCTTAAGACAATGTTGTTAAATACTTGATCACTGGTATATCATGCTGCAGAAGTGTCCGACTATTACGGTTGCTAAGTTGGACCTTGCTTACCGACGGAAACTTGGTTACAGGAAGCCAATCTGCACTCTATTCAACTAGCCACACCCCTAGGTTATAAGGCTCTGCATATAGACCGAATGGGACAGAGGGTGGCTATAATCTTCAGGGAATGTTTTCTCTGTAGATCCCCTGTATTTGATGCCTGTGAGGCCATGTTGGTGAAACTCACCCTGAATTACACATTTACACTTAGCATCCTCATTCTTTATCGTCCTCCTATTGCCACTCCTCTCTTTGAAGAGCAACTACTTGCATTTTTAGAGTCCCACACTAAGACTCAAGCTCCATTATTAGTCTTTGGAGACTAACTTACGGCATCCGACCCTGCGGATAAGGAAGTGAATGCCTTGTTAAAAACTCTTAACGGTATCGTATTAGAACAACTTGTAAGCATGCCAACTCACTAAGAGGGTAACACCTTAGATTGGATACTATCCAGAAACCAAGCTATCTCCCCTCTGGATGTTCAAAATTGCTGTGGTCTGATCACTACACCATACAGTTTGATATCATGACTCCCAAGAGATCAAGCACAAGAGTACGTGCAACTCCTAAACCCAGCCTCCTGAGAAGTACCAGCAATGTCTCTCACAAGGCATTTGAAATTGCTGTACATCCCCCGGCCAGCTTCTTTGGATGTGCAAGGCCCTCTGGAGTATTATGTTGCAAAGCTCTGTACCACTCTAAAAGAGGCCTTTGAGAAACTTGCACCCTTAAGGATAACACTTAAAGTCAAACCAATTATAAATCAATGTTTTTCTCAGGAAGTTACAGCAGCCAGAAAGCTTAAGCACATTGCAGAGATGAGTTGGAGGAAAACATCCCTCAGACTCCTCCCTTACAATATACAAGGAGGCAGCTAAAAACTATCAAAGAACCATTCTTAAAGCCAAAAAAGATAAATTAGAGGAACGGATCCTGGTTGCAAAATCTAGCTCCAGAGAGTTGGTCCTAATCCTGAACAAACTCAAGGGCATAGTTCCTGACTCCTCTGTGACCATTTATGATGCTTGGTGTCAGGAAATACATGATGGGTTCACCAAGAAAATCAGCCAACACCAGACACGCATCTTAGTCGACACACACAATAATAGACTTAGAATGCAAGTTAACACCGGTCAACACCAAGGCAGACGTTACTGTTGGCATGTTCGTCTTTCACTCAGTAACAGTTGATGAGGTTTCAGAAATCATGGCCAGAATGAAACCCACGCCCGGCAAAGGAGACATTCTCCCAGCCTCATATTTTAATTAATTCTTCTCCACCATCGGCCCATTGGTCGTAACATTCATCAAATCGATCCTTCCAGGAATGATCCATTCCAGACTGCATCAAAAAGGCATGGATCTCCCCTCTGCTAAAAAAGGAGAAAATACAAAGTTGGCCAAATGGGTGTTGAGTACAAAACAAAATGGCACACCTAAATCCGAATTACACTAACAGACACATAATGCAGGATGACACAGGAATTGCAGGACAGCAGTACAGAGATGGGTCAGTGGAAATGTAGTTCAGGGAGTTTAAGCAGATCGGGGGGTGGGGGGGTCAGTGGAAATGTAGATCGGGGAGTGAAAGCAGAGTAAGTTTCACCATAGACCAGGGGACATCTGCAATGTGAATGACTGGAGAGGCAGAGGGAGTGAGTCGTCGAAGCAGCCACCAAGCAACTGACAGTACACGTGTGATGGCAAGAAGGGAGCCGGGGGCCGTCACAGTCCAGAAGTACGTGGAAGGAGTAACCTACATGATGGAGCATAGGGCCCAGAAGCCCGGGCAGGAACAGACAGTGCCTTAGAAGGGGGAGGGCTTCAGCCTGCCGGTGCTCCCAGACCATAAGAGTAGTCAGTAGGGTGAGTAACTTTAACTGACTTCTAAATCCCTTCCCCTTTTCTCCATACCTTTGTGAGACTACAAATGCACCGTGACCAAGGAAGGATGGTCGTGCAGGAATAACCAGAACACGGCAGCCTGCTGATTGCCTCCCACTAGGGTGCTCATCTGTAAACATTCTTCAAAGCCTCCGGACTGAATCTGGAATCCACATAGGAGCTGGTGTCCAGTGAGTAATGCCTACAGAAAAAATGTCAACTGGACCAGGTGGCAGCCTAGTGAATGTGTTTCAGGGGCAGGTGTCTCTAGAATGCTTTTGAAGCCGATTTGGCTCTAAGTGCGCATGGATTATTTATTTGTAACATTTCCGTAATGCCTAGACCCAAGGGCATCACAGCGTTTTGTACAGAGCATAGGCAGGAGAAGAACAAATTACTTCTTACCTGGTAACGTTCTTTCGATGGGATGTTCCTCCGACGTATTCCTTATCTTAGATAATTCGTCTCCAGCTTGCTGGCCTCGGAAATCTTTTCTCTGTAGAGGGTGCTGCGCATCGACGTCCAGCGAGTGGATGTCCCTCGACAGCCACTGTATCGGCGCCGACATCACCATGCCCATAAATAGCCACACGCGGCGTCCGTTGCTCAGTTCCGTTTTTGTAGCATAAGATAAGTCATGCCTGAATTGGTTATTGACCTTGAAGGACAGTAAGCTGCAACCACAAGGGAAGTATTACTGATGGGATGGATGGGAGGGGCGATAAGGAATACCTCGGAGGAACATCCCATCGAAAGAACGTTACAAGGTAAGAAGTAACTTGTTCTTCGAAGGGATTGTGTCCTCCGAAGTATTCCTCGTCTTTGATAGACTCCCATAGCAGTGGCATGTAATTGGAGGAGGGAGTAATAATGTCATGTATGCCTTTTAGGAATGAACCGAATGTAATACAGCTTTGCCAAATCTGGCCTCTTGACTAGGAGGAATCCAGGTTGTAAAATTTTGTGAATGTATGTGCGGACGACCATGTGGCAGCTGCACATGTGTCTCGGACCGGTACCCCTCTTTGGAGGGCCGAAGAGGCTGCGATACCCCTGGTTGAATGAGCCCTAAGATTTTGGGGTGGCTCTTTCCCTGCCAGTTTGTAACATTCCAGAATGGCCAAAATGATCCACCTGGAAATGGTCTGTTTTGTTATGGGTAGTCCCAACTTGTGACCTGAGTATCCTACAAACAGTTGGTCTGCTTGCCTAATCCTAGCCAGTCTGCTGATGTAAAAGCTTAGATCTCGCCCTGGGTCCAGCCTATGTAGCCTTTCTTCCTCTTTCCCCGGATGGGGAGGAGGGTAGAACGAACGTAAGGTACTTTTCTGAGTGATGTGAAATTCAGAAACCACCTTTGGGAGGAAATTAGGCTTCACCTGTAGGACAACTTTGTCCTTATGGAAAATTGTATGGGGGGGTTTACAAGAAAGAGTATGTAATTCGCTCACCCTCCTAGCAGATGTTAGTGCTACCAATAGGACAGTTTTAAGAGTTAGAAATCTCAGCGAGCAAGAGTGGAGTGGTTCGAAGGGAGTACCCATTAGGAAATTTAAGACATAAGGGAACTTGGAACGGTCTTGCAGGATAAACATTAGTTAATCCCTTGAGAAATTGTATTACTAGGGGTAGTTTGAAATATGATGGTTCCTCCGCAGTGCGCTTGAAGATTGATAGTGCTGCGAGATAGCCTTTTACAGTGCCAACTTGAAGGCCTGAGTTTGCCAAGTAGAGTAAAAACGATAACACTGTTGGTACCACATGAAAAAGGGTTGATATTTTCTTTCCCTACACCAGCTGCAAAATTTGTTCCAACGGCAGCGGTATAAAGATTTTGTTGCTGGCCATCTGGCCGTAAGCAACACCTCCATGACTTCATCAGGGAGGTCCCAATCCTTGTACCTCCCCCTTTAAGAAGCCAAGCGTGAAGGTTGAGGGTTCTGATGTCTGGATGGAGAACCTGACCTCCCTTCTGTGAGAGAAGATTCTCTTGGAGTGGAAGGCGGATTGGAGGACAGATGGACATATCTAGAAGGTCCGGATACCACGTTCTCCTGGCCCAGTCCGGGGCAATTAGGATCATGGTTTTCTGGAATCTTCTCAACCTCCTGATCATTTGAGGAATAACAGGGACTGGTGGTAACGCATAAAGGAGTGGGAACTCCCAGTCTACTACGAACGCGTCCGCTAGAGCTCCACTCGGGGGAAATTCCCTTGAACAGAACAGATCACACTTCCTGTTGGTGCTGGTGGCGAACAGATCCACCTGAGGGGTTCCGCAAAGGGCGAAGACCTCTTGAAAGACTTCCGGAGCTAGCTCCCACTCGTGGGAGACTGTGCTCTGCCTGCTCAGAGCATCCGCTGTCAAGTTCTTCTCTCCGGCTAGGTGGACTGCCGATAGAGAGATTCCTTCCTGAATTGCCCAAAACCAGAGCTGCATTGCCTCTCTGCACAGTGGCAGTGACCCTACGCCTCCTCTTTTGTTGAGGTAGTGCATGGCAACCGTGTTGTCCGTCATTATCAGGACATTTCTCCCCTGTACTGATGGCAGGAAATCTTTCAGCGCTAGTCTGATCGCTCTCAGCTCTAATAGGTTGATGTGTAGTCTGGACTCCGATGGAGACCAACGACCGCTGATGGTCAAGTCGTTGGCATGGGCTCCCCACCCCGTGAGTGAGGCGTCTGCGACTACTGTTATCTCCGGCCATGGTTGCCAAAATAGTTCTCCTTTCAAGATGTTCTCTGGATAGGTCCACCATTGAAGGTCGTGGGCTACCTTGTCCGGAATCCGGAGATCTGTCATTCTCCCTGAGAATTGCGACCACTGAGTTCTCAGTGCCCACTGAAGAGATCTCATTCTCAGGCGAGCCTCTGGCACGAGGAAGATGCAGGATGCCATGAGGCCTAGCAACCTCAAAAAGTCGAAGGACGTTGGGCATTTTGAAACTTGGTGACCATCTGCAGAATATCTTGAGCCCTCACCTCTGGTGGCGAGGCTTTTCCCAGGGAAGTGTCCAGGACCGCTCCAATGAACTGGAGTCTCTGTGATGGTATCATCTGTGACTTCTTTAAATTGAGGGAGAAGCCCAGTTTGTGAAGGAAGTGGCAGACATAATCTAGCTGGATCTGAGCTTGTTCCAAAGATACAGCTCTGATCAGCCAATCGTCCAGGTAGGGGTAGACGTGGATCCCTTCCCTCCTTAGACTCGCAGCCACTACCGACATTAGCTTGGTGAAGAACCTTGGGGCAGAGGTCAGCCCAAATGGCAGAACTCGAAATTGATAATGAGAGCCGCCAATTGCGAACCTCAGGTATCTCCTGTGTTTGAGATGGATTGGCACATGGAAAAAGGCATCCTGAAGGTCCAGAGATACCAGCCAGTCCTGGAGCTGGAGGGCCTGAAGGATCTTAGAGAGAGTTACCATCTTGAACTTGTCCTTCCTGAGGACCTTGTTCAATTCTCGTAAGGTCAAGATGGGTCTCAGTCCTCCGTCCTTCTTTGGTATGAGAAAGAAGGGGGAATACCAGCCCTTGTTCCTCTCCGCTACAGGTACCGGTTCTATGGCACCTTTCTCTAGCAGGTCTACAATTTCCTTCAAGAGGAGCGGATCTGGAACTTTTAGAGAGCTGTGCCCCGGTGGATGACTGAGGGATGTGTAGAAAGGGTAGGCAGTAACCTTGGGCAACTGTCTCCAATGCCCAAGCATCTGACTTAACAGCCTGACATTCCGTCAGATGGTGAGTTAACCTGCCCCCTACAGGTGTTTTGTTTGGAAAGACCTCAGAGTGGTTTGGGGGTGGCTGATGCAGATGCCGAGGGTAAAGAGGCACCTGCTGCTGCTGCGGCTTTAGTACTTTTGACCCGTCCACCTCGGGTGGATCTTCTTTGGCCTCTTTGAGCCGGCTGTCCTCTGCCTTTCCCGAATGCGGAATAATAGCGAAAGGACTTTCCTCTCCCAGAGGTTCCTGAGGGGCGAAAAGGAGTTTGGCGGATTGCAGCTCCTAAAGATTTTGCTGCTGCTTTAGATGTTTGCAACTTTTCCAGACTGTCATCAGCCTTTTTACCGAATAAAGAAGAGCCGTCAAAGGGCATATTCAAAAGTCTGGCCTGTACATCTGGAGCAAAGCCAGACTTTCACAACCACGCATGCCTGCGGATTGTAGTACTTGCCGCCATGGCCCTGCTGATATTGTCAGCGGAATCGATGCCAGTTTGAAGAGATTCGCACATGGCATCTTTGCCATCTTTAATGATGTTAAGGAAGGCTTCCCTTTCCTCTCCTTCCGGTATGCAGTCAGCCGCTGATGAAGCACACTCCCACAGTGTGTGACTGAACCTGGCAAGCGTACAGGTGGCGTTGATGGACTTCAACGCCATACTACAAGCAGAAAAGACTTTTTTTTGCCATATAATCGTACCTTTTGTCATCTCTATCCTGTGGGACAGTAGGGTAAGCCGATCTGCTGCTTGATGAAGTTGCCGCTTGAACCACCAGGCTCTCTGGAGTCGGGTGTTTTGATAAATATTCAGGGACAGCCGCAGCTGCCCTATACTTGGCTGACAATCTTTTATTGACTGCAGGGATAACCTCAGGAGTTTCCCAATTTGATGAAATCTTCCTTTGCAAGGCTGCTTGGAAGGGGATCTTTGTCTAGTAGGCCTGTAAGGTCATCCTGTTGAAAAACAGGTGAAGGCGCACACCAACCCATGAATTCAATAATCCTTGCTATCAGGGTTCCATAGGGTGTTTTGGCATGTTCCCCTGGGTCTGGTTTGACAAATTCCACTTCTGGGGAAGCGTCCAGCCCACTTGCTTCATGTAATTATTCTTGTAGGTCTTTCAACCTTCTTTCCTCAGAGGTAAAATCCTCTGAAACAGGTGGTGTGGTCCTCTGCAACCCAAAGGGTCTTTCCTGGTCAGAATCCTCCCCTTCTTCATAGATTGAAGATAATCCGGGGTACTCTGACCTCGGAAATGGTGTAAAACCCATTTCTAAGGCAGGAGCCAAACTCGTCATTATTGGGCGAGAAAACGTTGATGTCGTCGACGCCAATGTGACAGGCTTCGAAGGCGCAGAGAAAGGCGTTGAGAAAACTGGAAGAGGCCTCGAAGAACTCGAGAGGATCGGGATCCTACTTGAGGTTGTCGACGACGTTCTTGGTGTCGTGCCGCAGGCTCTTGGTATAACCTTTGGCTGTGAAGTAGCCGTGGTTTTCTCTTTTATCGGTGTCGATGTTGGTGTCGATTCGATCGACCGATAATTCGAAGAACCCTTCGACAACGGCGTCGATGGAGCCGATCCATGCGTCGAAGGGATCTTCGACGATGGCGAAGATGGTGCCTTCTTACCCGATGGCCCATGGCACTCTCGGGTGGACTCTTTCGCCAGGTGCAACGACACGCGGCGTTTCGATTTTTTGGGTTCTTCACCCAGGGTATCACCCTCAGCTGTCTTCGAGGGGGTCGAGGCCGCTTTCTCGAAGACGCTTAGCATTTTCTTCCTGAATTCCTCCCACTCAGCCTGAGAGCTGTGTTTTGTGGGGCAGGAGACCCTTTCTGGGGAAACAGAAGATGACGAGGAAGGGGATCTTCGACGTCTCTTCTTTGAGTGGCTAGATCTCGACGAGTGGTGGGAGCTACTTCGAGACCTAGAATGGGCATGCTTTCGACGGCGAGGAGACGAATGCCTTGACTCGGCTGAAGAAACTTTGGAGGAGGTTTTGACTGACTTACCTCTCTCGAGCTTCCCCTTGCGCTCCTTCAAGGCTTTCGCCGTCATGGACATGCAGTCCTCACACTCTGAACAATGGTGCTCGACTCCCAAGCACCACAAGCAGATCCTGTGAAGAGCCGTTATCGACATTTTCTTTCCGCAGTCTAGACATTTTTTGAAGCCGGACCGCGGAGTCGTCGGTTCGGATGAAGAAGCAATCGATAACAAGTTGGTTTTATCGAGTAAATATAAGAGGTTTTATCTGACTGAACTGAGCAACGATATTCCGAGGCCCCACGAAGCGTGGAAAAACGGAACTGAGCAACGGACGCCGCGCGTGGCTATTTATGGGCATGGTGACATCGGCGCCGATACGGTGGCTGTCGAGAGACGACTCGGCAGACGTCGACGCGCAGTGCCCTCTACTGAGAAAAAATGTCCGAGGCCAGCAAGCTGGAAACGAATTATCAAAGATAAGGAATACGTCGGAGGACACAATCCCTTCGAATAGTTCTTTACTGTTGGAGCTTGCATTGGCGATTCCGACACTGTAGCTGTTTGATTTACAGGCGACAACTGCTTTCTTGTAGGTGCAAGCCACTAAGGCGAGTGCCACCTAGTTGGGGGTGCTTTTTTGCATAAGTGTTCTAGGGATCTTTTTTTCCTACGTAGGATGACTAGTTTCTCCGAGAACCAGGTGTTAGGTTTGGTATTTTTGGAATTTTTCTTTTGATCAGAGCATGCAGATCGGTGAATTGGTTGGCAAGGTTGTGAGCAGAGTTGGTCTGAGTTTGGCCATTGGTACTAAGCGGGGCTATAAGTGAGGGCATTAGATCTTCATGCTTGAAATTACAAGTATTACAGACTTGCACAGGGCTCAATGTCGTAACTAGGGTTTTGTGGGGCTTAGTCATGGAGAGATTGAAGTAGATGAGGAAATGGTCAGACCAGGGCACTGAGTCGATGGCTGAGATGTAGATGGTTGCATTGGCCATAATAATCCATTCCAGGATGCACACCTTAGAACGAGTGGGGACAGTTATCAGTTGGGTGAAGCTCATGTCTCAGAGAGCGAGTGCAGAGGCTTTGGGGTCAGTGGCATTGTTATAGCAAAGGTTGAGATCACCCAAAATTATGCATTTGGTTGAGGGTTTCATGAAGGGCGTGATAAGGAGCGGGATGTCAAGGTCTGGACAGCTGGGTCCATTAGGTTGCCCATAGACCAAGAGTAGGTTGAAAGTTGCTGAGGCTCAGTGGCGAGCTGAAGGAGCAACATTTCATAACCTGGGGTGGTAGATAAAGGGCATTGCCGGATTTGTAGGGAGGATTTAGCGATAGAGCTATCCCACCTCCTATCGCATTCATGCAGTCCGATCTGAAGATAGTATAGATGGGACAGGTGGCTAGGTAGAGCAAGGGACCAGAGGCGTCATGAAGGCATGCTTCTGGTGCTGAAAATGTCTATGTGAAGTTCGAGGAAGATAGTGTATTTCAATGGCATGAGCACCCAAGGATCTAACATTAATTAGTGTACATTTTAGGGCCTATGTTTGCTTAGAAGGCTTTGCAGGACTGGTGAGAAGGGGGTGTTTGTTGGGTCATGTCAGGAGGCAATTCTAGTCCTCTCATTCTGGGGATCCTTTTAGAGCACAAGTGATAGTGGTAGTAATGAGAGTTCTAGACCTAAGTCTATGTTGGCAGGAAGCGTCCAAGCATGATAGAGTGCTGCCTAGGAACTGGGTGCAAGACGTAGGTGTTAGGCTATGGGCAGGTGTGATCGGTGCATCAAGCAGGTTAGGTGTGACTCTACAATGTGATATCTCATCACAGGCAAGTGTTGCACGTAGGCCAGAGTGTGCCAGGCAGGGTTTGGGAGATTGTGCGCTAGTCTGGCAGCCAAACACAGAGCCGCGAGGAGGAGTGGAGAGGGGTAGAGTGATGTGGGCTATTGTGGGTTTAAGCGTGGTGACTTTTGGGGAGTGTTGGGTAGGGCGAGTTACCCTATGGGTTCGTACAGACATGCAGAGTAGTATAGGGCTGCGGCACGGCTGGTGCGGGCCGAGCGAAACAAGGTTAAAGGTCCCCAGTGGTGTGGGTGCCTGCGGCATGGTAGGAGTAATGAGACGGGGTGTGGTGCGGAGCAGGAGTGGTGCGATTATGGTTTGATGCACCCTAGGGATCGGTGAGCCGATCAAGCACTGCTCCTCAGAAGTGGGTGGGGTGGGCATGATAATGCGAGTGGTGGGTCACAGGATAGTGAGACGATGCATCCGCCAACGTTGGAGTGCTTAGTAAGTACAGATGTGGTCTGCGAATGTGTGCATTGACTAATGGATGCACTAACCACCGGTGGAGGCGGTTTGCCAACTTGAGTGTCTCGGCACTAGTCCGGTATCAAAATCGGTGCAACACAATGCGCTTCAGCGCCAATACAATGCACTGCAGGTAGAAATGAAGCAGGGGGGGGCCAACAGGAGAATCGCAGGTTTATTCAGATGTCTAGGTCAGTGCAGCACAGTGCGCTGCAGTGCAATACAGGTAAGAAAGCTGTCTGAGGCGGGAGGGGGCCGTCAGAAGCGTCTCGGTTCAGAACAATAGTCAAACTCTGTGCAACAGTGCTCAGCCGACCCAATACCGCATAATGCAAGTGAAAGATACATTGGAGGCGGCAATAGGGGATGGCGTAGAATTGTAGGTGGGCTTACAAATATGGGCGAATGAGGTGCAAAAGCACCTCTTAACTTTGTATACAGGGTGATCAGCTTGCAAGGGCGGCAAACTAGCAGAAGAACAAGTTACTTCTTACCTGGTAACATTCTTTCGACGGGATGTTCCTCCGACGTATTCCTTATCTTTGATAATACGTTTCCAGCTTGCTGGCCTCGGAATTTTTTTCTGTAGAGGGCGCTGCGCGTCGACATCCGCCGAGTCGATGTCCCTCGACGGCCACCGTATCGGCGCCAACGTCACCATGCCCATAAATAGCCACGCGCTGCGTCCGTTGCTCAGTTCCGTTTTGTAGCATAAGAAAAGGCATGCCTGAATCGGTTAGTAACCTTGAAGGAGCGAAAGCTGCAACCACAAGGGAAGTTATCACTGCGGGGATGTATGGGAGGGGCGATAAGGAATACGTCGGAGGAACATCCCGTCGAAAGAACGTTACCAGGTAAGAAGTAACTTGTTCTTCGAAGGGATTGTGTCCTCCGATGTATTCCTTTTCTTTGATAGACTCCCATAGCAGTGCTATGTAATTGGAGGAGGGAGTGATGGTGTTATGTATCCGTTTAGGGATGGACCAAATGTAATACGGCCTTGCCAAATCTGGTCTCTTGAGCAGTGGAGGAATCCAGATTGTAAAATTTTGTGAATGTATGTGCGGACGACCATGTGGCAGCCGCACATATGTCCCGGACCGGTACCCCTCTCTGAAGAGACGAAGAGGCTGCGATACCCCTGGTTGAATGAGCCCTGAGATTTTGGGGTGGCTCTTTCCCTGCTAGTCTATAACATTCCAGGATGG
Organism: Ambystoma mexicanum; assembly: GCF_040938575.1. Lineage (NCBI taxonomy): Eukaryota > Metazoa > Chordata > Amphibia > Caudata > Ambystomatidae > Ambystoma > Ambystoma mexicanum. The sequence goes on from NC_090938.1 coordinate 60,574,755, forward strand.
CCAAAATAATCCACCTGGAGATGGTTTGTTTTGTTATGGGTAGTCCCAACTTGTGACCCGAGTATCCTACAAACAGTTGGTCCGCTTGCCTGATCCTAGCCATTCTGCTGATGTAAAAGCTGAGAGCTCGCCTAGGGTCCAGCCTGTGTAGCCTTTCCTCCCCTTTCCCCGGATGGGGAGGAGGGTAGAATGAAGGCAAGGTCATTTTCTGAGTAATATGGAATTCAGAAACCACCTTTGGGAGGAAATTAGGCTTCACCTGTAGGACAACCTTGTCCTTGTGGAAGATTGTATGTGGGGGTTTACAGGAGAGAGCTTGTAACTCACTCACCCTCCTAGCAGATGTTAGTGCTACCAGTAGGACAGTTTTAAGCGTGAGAAATCTCAATGCGCAAGAGTGAAGAGGTTTGAATGGAGTGCCCATTAAGAAGTTTAAGACTAAATTTAAGTCCCATAATGGAACCTGGAATGGTTTTGGAGGGTAAACATTAGTTAGACCCTTGAGAAATTGTACCACTAGAGGAATTTTGAAATACGATGGTTCCTCCGCAGTGCGCTTGAAGATAGAAAGCGCTGCGAGATAGCCTTTTACAGTGCCAACTTGAAGGCCTGAGTTTGCCAAGTAGAGTAGAAACGATAACACCGTTGGTGTACCACATGAAAAAGGGTCCATATTCTCTTCCCTACACCAGCTGCAAAACCTGTTCCAACGGCAGCGGTATAAAGACTTTGTTGCTGGTCTTCTGGCCGAAAGCAACACCTCCATGACATCAGGGAGATCCCAATCCTTGTACCTCAACCTTTCAGAAGCCAAGCGTGAAGGTTGAGGGTTCTGGTGTCTGGATGGAGAACCTGACCTCCATTCTGCGAGAGAAGATTCTCTTTGAGTCGAAGACGGATTGGAGGGCAGATGGACATATCTAGAAGGTCCGGGTACCACGTTCTCCTGGCCGAATCCGGGGCAATTAGGATCATGGTTTTCCGGAATCTTCTTAACCTCCTAACCTCCTGATCATTTGAGGAATAACAGGGACTGGTGGGAACGCATAAAGGAGTGGAAACTCCCAGTCCACTACGAACGCATCTCCTAGAGCTCCTCTCGGGGGAAATTCCCTTGAACAGAACAGATCGCACTTCCTGTTGGTGCTTGTGGCGAACAGATCCACCTGAGGGGTTCCCCAAAGGGCGAAGATTTCTTGAAGGACTTCCTGAGCTAGCTCCCACTCGTGGGAGACTGTGCTCTGCCTGCTCAGAGCGTCCGCTGTCAAATTCTTCTCTCCGGCTAGGTGGACAGCCGATAGAGAGATTCCTTTCCGAATTGCCCAAAACCAGAACTGCATTGCCTCTCTGCACAGTGGCAGTGATCCTACACCTCCTCTTTTGTTGAGGTAGTGCATGGCCACCGTGTTGTCCGTCATTATCAGGACATTTCTCCCCTGTACTGATGGCAGGAAAGCTTTCAGCGCTAGTCTGATCGCTCTCAGCTCTAATAGGTTGATATGTAGTCTGGACTCCGATGAAGACCAACGACCGCTGATGGTCAAGTCGTTGGCATGGGCTCCCCACCCTGTGAGCGAGGAGTCTGTGACTACTGTTATCTCTGGCCATGGTTGCCAAAACAGTTCTCCTTTCAAGATGTTCTCTGGATAGGCCCACCATTGAAGGTCGTGGGCTACCTTGTCCGGAATCCGGAGGAGGTCTGTCATTCTCGCTGAGAATTGTGACCACTGACTTCTCAGTGCCCACTGAAGAGATCTCATTCTCAGGCGAGCCTCTGGCACAAGGAAGATGCAGGATGCCATGAGGCCTAGCAACCTCAAAAAGTCGAAGGCTGGGCGTTTTGAAACTTGGTGACCATCTGTAGAATATCTTGAGCCCTCACCTCTGGTGGCGAGGCTTTTCCCAGGGAAGTGTCCAGGACCACTCCAATGAACTGGAGTCTCTGAGATGGTATCATCTGTGACTTCTTTAAATTGAGGGAGAAGCCCAGTCTGTGAAGGAAGAGGCAGACATAATCTACCTGGGTCTGGGCCTGTTCCGAAGATACGGCCCTGATCAGCCAATCGTCCAGGTAGGGATAGACGTGGATCTCTTCCCTCCTTAGACTCGCCGCCACTACCGACATCAGCTTGGTGAAGACCCTCGGGCGGAGGTCAGCCCAAATGGCAGAACTCGAAATTGATAATGAGAGTTGCCAATTGCAAACCTCAGGTATTTCCTGTGCTTGAGATGGATTGGCACATGGAAATAAGCATCCTGAAGGTCCAGAGATACCAGCCAGTCCTGGAGCTGGAGGGCCTGAAGGATCTGAGAGAGTTACCATCTTGAACTTGTCCTTCCTGAGGAACTTGTTCAATTCTCGTAAGTCCAGGATGGGTCTCAGTCCTCCGTCCTTCATTGGTATGAGAAAGTAGGGGGGGGGGGGGGGGGGGGGAGTACCAGCCCTTGTTCCTGTCCGCTACAGGTACCGGTTCTATGGCACCTTTCTCTAGCAGGTCCATAATTTCCTGCAAGAGGAGCGGATCTGGAACTTTTAGGGAGCTGTTCCCCGGTGGATGACTCTGAGGGATGTGTAGAAAGGGTAGGCAGTAACCTTGGGCAACTGTCTCCAACGCCCAAGCATCTGACGTTATAGCCTGCCATTCCGTCAGATGGTAAGTTAACCTGCCCCCTACAGGTGTCTTGTGTATGAAGGCCTCAGAGTGGTTTGGGGGCGGCTGATGCAGATGCCAAGGGTAAAGAGGCACCTGCTGCTGCGGTTTTAGTACTTTTGACCCGTCCACCTCGGGTGGATCTCCTTTGGCCTCTTTGAGCCGGCTGTCCTCTGCCTTTCCCGAATGCGGAATAATAGCGAAAGGACTTTCCTCTCCCAGAGGTTCCTGAGGGGCGAAAAGGAGTTTGGCGGATAGCAGCTCCTAAGGATTTTGCTGCTGCTTTAGAAGTCTGTAACTTTTCCAGACTGTCATCAGCCTTTTTCCCGAATAATGAAGAGCCGTCAAAGGGCATATTCAAAAGTCTGGCCTGTACATCAGGGGCAAAGCCCGAATTTCGCAACCACGCATGCCTGCGGATTGTTGTACTTGCCGCCATGGCCCTGCTGATACTGTCAGCGGAATCGATGCCCGTTTGAAGTGATTTGCACATGGCATCTTTGCCATCTTTAATGACGTTAAGGAAGGCTTCCTTTTCCTCTCCTTCGGGTATGCAGTCAGCCGCTGATGAAGCACACTCCCATAGTGTGTGACTGAACCTGGCGAGCGTACAGGTGGCGTTGATGGACTTCAACGCCATACTAAAGGCAGAGAAGACCTTCTTTGCCATAGAATCGTACCTCTTGTCATCCCTATCCTGTGGGACAGCAGGGTAAGCAGTCCTACTGCTGGATGAAGTTGCCGCTTGAACCACCAGGCTCTCTGGGGTCGGTGTTTTGACAGGTATTCCGGGTCAGCAGCCGCTACCCTATACTTTGTCGACAATCTTTTATTGACTGCTGGGATAACTTCGGGAGTTTCCCAATTAGATGCAATTTTTCTTTGTAGGGCTGCATGGAAGGGGACCACCGGGTTCTCCTGTGGGCCTTTGTCCAATATATCTGTTAGATCATCCTGTTGGAAAACAGGTGAAGGCGCAGACTAACCCATAAACTCAATTATTCTTGCCATCAGGGTTCTATATGGTGTTTCGGCATGTTCCCCTGGGTCTGGCTTTACAAATTCCACTTCCGGGGAAGTGTCCAGTCCACTTGCCTCATGAAGCGACTCCTGTAGTTCCTTCAGCCTTCTTTCTTCAGAGGTGAAATCCTCTGCAGTAGGCAGTGTGGTTCTCTGTAAACCAAATGTTTCCTTGTCAAAGTCTTCCCCTTCTTCATAAATTGAAGAAAGACCAGGGTATTCTGATCTCTGAAATGGAGTAAAGCCCATCTCTAGGGCCGAAGGAGCCAAACTCGTCGTTATTGGACGAGAAAATGTCAATGTCGTCGACGCCGTTGTAACAGGCTTCGAAGGCGCCGAAAACGGCATTGAAAAAACTGGAAGGGGTCTCGAAGAACTCGAGAGGATCGGGATCCTACTCTAGGGCATCAACGACGGTCTCGGCGTCGTGCTGGAGGCCCTTGAAATCACTGTTGGCTGTGGAGCCTTGGTCCTCTGTCATCGGCGTCGACGATGGTGTCGAGTCGATCGACCGATGCGTCGAGGAACCCTTCGACAACGGCGTCGATGGCGCCGATCCGTGCGTCGAAGGAATCTTCGACGACGGCGAAGACGGTGCCTTCTTACCCGATGGCTCATGGCGCTCTCGGTTGGAATGTTTCGCTGGGTGCTGCGACTCGCAGTGTTTTGATTTTTTGGGTTTTTCACCCGGGGTATCACCCTCAGCTGTCTTCGAGGGGGTCGAGGCTGCGTTCTTGAAGACGCTTAACATTTTCTTTCTGAATTCCTCCCACTCAGCTTCAGAACTGTGTTTGGTGGGAGAGGAAACTCTTTCTGGGGACACAGAAGACGACGAGGAATGGGACCTTCGACGTCTCTTTTTTGAGTGTCTAGATCTCGACGAATGGTGGGAGCTGCTTCGAGATCTAGAATGGGAGTGTTTTCGACGACGAGGAGACGAATGCCTCGACTCAGCCGACGAAATTTTCGAGGAGGATTTGGCTGACTTACCTCTCTCGAGCTTCCCCTTTCGCTCCTTCAGGGCTTTCGCCGTCATGGACATGCAGTCCTCACACTCCGAACAATGGTGCTCGGACCCCAAGCACCATAAACAGACCCTGTGTGGATCCGTTATTGACATTTTTTTTACTGCAGTCTCGACATTTCTTGAAGCCGGATCGCGGCGTCGTCGGTTCTGATGAAGAAGCAATCGAGAACGATAAGGAATATTCAAGTCGAAATAGATAGTAAACCTGACTGAACTGAGCAACGATGTTCCGATACGGTGGCCGTCGAGGGACATCGACGGACATCGATGCGCAGCGCCCCCGACAGAAAAAATTTCCGAGGCCAGCAAGCTGGAAACGTATTATCAAAGATAAGGAATACATCGGAGGACACAATCCCTTCGAAACATCTTTAGGGAAAGCGGCTCAGAAGGAAACTTGCCACCATTTCCCCCAGACAACCCGCCAGCCACGACCAGACAGGGCACAAAAGGCTCCAGTAGTCTTAAAGGTCTGCTTATATACCTCCCTAACAGACCGAAGACCTACAAGCTTTTGTGTGCTCCAGATAAAACCTTGTGTTCTTGCTACATCTAAATTGTGTAAAATTCTGCGTCAAAAAGATCCAGAAAAAAGAAAAAAAAAAGGAATAAAATCTTCTGGTTGCAGTAGAATTGTGTTGCACCTTTAAGGGAGGTGGAAGGCCTACGCGTCAGCACCACTTTCTCCCAGAAAAACTGGATGCAAGGATCTGTGCCGATGAGGGCCTGCTACTGCCAAATGTGCATAGCCTGTGTGAAGAACACAGCTTTCCATGAAACTGGTTATATAATCTTTGATGCCATTGGCTCGAAAGACCTACCCTTCACTATTGCTACGACAAAAGCAAGGTCCCACTGGGGCCTCGGTTTTCTTCTGGAAAAGAAATATCTAGTAAACACTGTATAACACTCTTGATGACTGGATTCTAAACTAGGAGGACTATCTTACCCTCAAGCCAAGCTGTAGAAGCTCCAATCGCTGATCGGTATGTACAGAGGCATCCAATTTTGTTCCTGACAAAACTGGGCTCGATAAATATGCCAGCACGTCGTCCAGCAACAAGGGATTAGTACTTTTGGCCAGAGATCAGTGGAATAGTCTGCTGTATTGTCTCCAGTCTCTCAGTGTGCGAGAAGCTAACACCACTGTATTTATTTCCTCTCCTATGCTTCCATCAGCACACAGCCTATTCCATTTTCACTAGCAATCGTGTACAAGTAAACTTCTGAATCACTCTTGATCCTCTTCAATATAGGGGCATCCAACAAGTTCGGTTTAATGAGCTTATACTCCTGGTCACAATACTCCTCCCAAAATAATGTGCATTATTCTTCATTCAATTTCTCATCCCCTTAAAATGTATATTCCTTATCATTTTTCGTAATAATCCTCCCCAAAAAAGATGCCAGCTGCCCTTTATTCGTAGGAACTTTTGCCACTGCTTCAATGTCATAATGCTTTGGGTCAAACCCCTGCTTCGACCTAAATAATCCACCTTATACTTTTTTATTCAATCGATATAGTCACACTTGCCTCACACAAAATCTTCAGGACACTTGCTCATCTTCTAAATCCTTTCCCTACACCAGAATACTGTCTTGATAATAATTAACACAGCAAACCTCCCAACAATTTATCCGTGACACTCTGGAAGACACTTGAGGCAGAGATCAGTCCAAAAGGCATCCTCCCATTCCTGTAACAACCAAAAGGGTGTTATAAAAGTGGTAAATTCCATTGAACTGGCATGCAACCTAACCTGGTGGTATGCCGACTTGAGATCTAAACAGGAGTACATATTCGCCCCCGAAACGTCGGAGATCAGTTTGTTAATCTTTGGAAGCAAAAGCAGAATCACATTTATTCAACACTCTCGAATCTACACATAACCTAACCATGCCACTACTTTTCCAGGCTACCACAAACGGACTCTTCATTCTGCCACTTCACGCTCGTCTATTATATCTTCACTCTCTTAATGGTATCTGCTTTTAAAGCTACAGGAACCACTTGTGCCATCACCCTCACAGGAACAACATAATTCCTAAGCCTAATCTTGTGTACAAAGCCCTTGAGGCAACCAGTGTCCCTTTTAAAACACATTTGGGTACCGAGCTTAAATCTCGGTGTGAATCTCCATCACCCACAGGTTCACATACCACAGTCAACACTTATTCAGGGTGTTCGGGATCAACTTTATCCCCAGCTCAGCCTGGGAATAACATGACAATAAATGAACGTCTTTTTCGTAACCTGAACATAACCCATTGCCTTTCTGTCTTTAAACAGCAACTTCGCTTCAAACAGCCCATCCTTGTCACCAGTATTGAGTTCGTACTTGGGGCACGCTGAGTGAGTATTCTTTGTTTCTAGTGACAATTGCCCCAGTCTCCACAGTTCTTGCCCGCACCCCCAACCTCCTTCCTTTCAAATGCATACATTACACAATCACCTTATATTTCACACTTTCTTGATGGAACCCTTTTTCTTTATAACTGAAGTATTGCTCTAGTTAATTTACAAATATATTCCCCATTTAAAATGCAGTTTTATATATGTAACAATATGGCTATGAAGTAGAGAACGTTTAAATGAGTAAAATGTCTTCTCTTGCGAGTGCCACAAGTCATGGATCTGTAAATGATCCAAGACAGCGCCCTACACAGAGAGAGGGGGCATCCATCGTGCTAGAGATGGAGGGGTCCAGGTTATAAGAATTATTTCTCCCAAAAAGATTGGATTCCTGACCAGTCAAAGTCCTCTAATTTCTGCAGAAATCCAGACCAGAGCAGCCAGTGGCTGGGAGCCTGCTTCTAGTGACTAGCCAATTGCAATTTATTTTGCCCCATGGATAGCCTGGAGAAGATGACGAGGACCCAAGAACACAAGAGGCCCAAGAGACAATAGGGCCAGTAGGGATGCAGAGCCCTGAACCTGTTGCACAACTGAGCAATCAAATTCATCCTATTCACTGGGGTTTGGTCCCCCGATCCAGCTGTCCCACACAGAAAAGATGTATGGGGCCTAGTGGGAAGGTCAAATACTCTTTTTCCAAATGATCGACAGTCCCACCAAGAAAGCCAGCTCCAGCCCTCTCCCCATAGCTTTTGCCACATGAGACGGGACTGAGACCTCACCAGTCGTCTAGGTAAGGGAATATGGAAATGCCCCCTTCCATAGTGTAGTTATGATAAACTCCACCACCTTCAAAAAGATTATGGGTACTGTGCGGAGGTCAGAAGGGAGAATTATGTATGTTCGATGAATGAAAACAAGCTTATGGAGAATCTCAGAAACCTTTGATGTGGAAGCCGGGGAGGGGGGAGCTATGCATGTAGGCATTTGAAAAGTCCACTGCACAGATCTAGTTCTCCTTCCGCATGGAAGTGTAAATGTGTATGGGTGTGAATCTCTCAGGGGAAAGAAGAGATTGAACTGGCAAAGTTCAAGGTTCACCCTGCAACCGACTTTTACCTTTATCTTGACAAAGATTCAGGAATAGAATCCTCGTCCAAGGCCCTCATCTGTCCTGGGGATGCTCTCCATAGCCCCAAGATCCCGTAGCTTGGCAATCGTGGACTAAAAATGTGGAGCTAAATTGGTGAGGGGCGTGAGACCAGAATAAGTGTGAAAGGGATCATGTAGCCCCCAGCAATCATAAAAGTTCCAAGGATCATCTCCTGCCAGTGGTCCAGGTGCAGAGTCACTCAACCTCCAACAGAGGTAAAATGGGTCATCGGCACCTGTGTCTCATTGCTCTGCCTTAAAGTCTCAGGCTTGGGTGCGGGGAAGACCCCCTTGGTCCTAGGCTTCTTAATGGTGGGGCTACCCGAGAAAGAATAGTCCTGCCTCTCTCACTCGTTATGGGAGCATTGCTGGAAGACCCATCATCTGTGAAACGGCCTGCCTTTGTCCAACTTAGTGGCTGAAGAGGAAGAGGCATTTGCCGACAGTGTGTAGTTGGCAGTTAGGGATTTGGCCAGTAAGGAGTCAACCATTTCTTTCATACGTCTGGGGTTAAATGGCCCCCAAGGCCATAACTAAAGGCCGGAATCAGTATGAGGGCTCCCCAAAATGAAAGGCCTGCTGTGAACTAAAATGGAAATAAGGCCCTGCAATTTCAAATCGAAAAGGAGCGGAATTAGGCATCAACACTTAGAGATGCCTAAAAGTGTTTGTTGCATTTCATAAAGGAAAGACATGAAACAACAGATGAAAAAGGTCTTGGAGAGCAGAAGTCCTATTGTCAGAAAGGGTAGTTTCCAGCAGGTTAAATGAAAATGCCCAGATCATGAGCAAGCCTGCTAGTTGGGTTAGTTGGAATTCAAAACTATCTCTCCCAGTGCCTTGTGAGTCATTATAGTTAAAGTGTTGCCCCAAAGAAGTCATTTCACTATGAGCTGAAAAACTATTTGTCTGTGTGTTTAAATGGTGTTCTACAAAACGAATTTCTATTTGTATCTGTCATGTTAAACCCAATCCGATTTCCTATTGTGAGTAATCTATTTGCCTAGAGCCTACCTGTTATTTACCTCTCCTTTTAACTGAAAACCGATATTCCTCTTGCAAGTTCCCTATTGCCTAGAACTTGCCTGTCATTTGCAGCCTTAGTAAAAACAAGTGTCATTTACATTTTCTTTTCCCTGGAAATTTACCTTAAATCTTTTTAAAACCGTTTTTCTCTAATCTGTTCCTCTTCCCCTACTGTATGGTGATAACGACTGGTATGTTCTGAAGCCCTATTGGTCTCCTAAGAATAAACAGCACAAAGTACCTTGTGTGCTGTCCCATAGCAGTTGTCCTAAGTAAAACACAATTTTTCCTGGTACAGAAAAACAAATTGTCCTATTCATTGCTCGCTCCCCATATTGTTTCTGAAAAACCCACATAAAATCCGATTTTAACCTGGTGTTCCCATTCCTTGCCACTGCCTTTCATTTAAAGCGGACAAGCCTAATGGAGGTCTGGGGGAGGGGTGAGGGTTGCTGAGAATTAAGAATTCTTGGTGTGCGCATGCACTTTCCTGTGGGTTGCATTCATTTTCATGGTTTTGAACTGTTTTGATAGTAGTGGTGAAATCAGTAAAGGAAATCTTTGTGCTATACATGTTCGAGTTGTCTCGGTGTGCCACTGGACTAAAAGGACTCTGAAGTAAGTGTTGCCACACCTTGGCGGCCTTGGTAACTGTTTTTCCATTAAATCGTAATTAATAAAATATTTCTTGATAACACACCGGCCTGGTTCCGGGTCTTCTGTGACACGGGGTGCTTGTGGAGGTTCGGTGCAAGACGTGTTGGAGGCCTCTTAAATTGGGATTGTAAAATAAAAAAGGAGGTTTTATTGTGCGCCAAATTCATTGCATGGGAAGAGATCCCGGACTTGCTTGTGTTGTATAATATATCATGACATAAGGACCTTGTCTATTTTAGCATGAAAAAGCCGTGTGGCACTAAAAGCAAAGCTAAGCAATTTCTATCCAGCGCACAACAAATATTTTGTGCTATTCAGCCATGCCTGCCTTTGGATGTCCATGCCAATGCACATACCCCTCATGGCAATGGCTGCTTCCTGCATGTCACCAGCCACGATTTTCACCACAGTCACGTTAGTCACAAATTGTTCCATTTATGTTTGGGCAGCCACTTCACAAATTAAGTAATATCCCACCACAAACTGATGGTACACACTGCGAACATGGCGTCAGCATTTGTCCGATAGAGATGCAGGAAAGAATTTGTATAGGTCTTTTTGCCAATTGCATCCAACACATTCTCTTTCTTTTTTTTAAACAACTTTATTTATTACTCAAAGGCATACAAAAGCACAGGATTGGTACATTTCCCGAAGATAGGTCCTTATTGTCTGGCAGGATACTGTGTATCACCTGCATACTTGCTCTTCAGGGCAACAGTCGTTTGCAAGCCCTCGAGTATTTTCTGGTTTACCCCTATTCCCCCCTCTATACCCTCTATTCCACCAACGTTCAAACTCCAACTTTTGGAATGTAGAGATCCAACTGAGTGAGGACTTTAGTAGGCAACTGTGTCCTAGTTTTTCCTAAGTAGAAGTTCATATGACATGCATGCTCCTGAGTAGGTGTGGCTTGAAATATTGGGCTTCTTTGTCCTTCACTAGGTCGTGAAAGGGCGACCATATAGTCAGGAACTGTAGGTACTTTCCAGAATTGAGGGCGCATATCTTCTCCATGGCCATTACTCCCCAGACCTTGACCCACCTTCCAGTTCTGTGCTAGGGTCATTCTCGCTGCCGATAGCAGATGAGTGATTAAAGAGGCCCTGGGCCCTGACATTGCATACATCCCTTCTATGGGCACTCCCAGCAGGATTGATTTTGGGGACATTGGTAGTTCCACCCCTGTAATGTCTTTGATGTGGCCTAATATTTCCTTCCAGAACGTATTCGCTTTGGGGCATGTCCACCACATGTGGAATAGGTCGCCTCTCTCTCCACATTTCCTCCAGCAATTAGGCGAGTAGGACTTGTTGATTTTATATATCCGCTGGGGGGACAAATACCATCTGAGGCATAGTTTATATGCAGATTCTTTAATCGTGGTGCATCTTGAGGTTCCCTGTGCTCTTGCCCAGATTTGATTCCATTCCTGCTCAGTAATGGGTTCGTCCACGTCCCTTTCCCAGCTCACTTCATATGGGAGCACATCTTCCGGTTGTGCCTTGATGAGTAATCTGTAAAGTCTGGTCACTCCCTTCGATGTCTGACCTTCCTGTAGGGTCAGTTCAAGACCGGAGAGTGTTGTCGTGCCTGCCTGCTTTACTGTTGGGCGAGTTATCCAGTGCCTAATGTGTGTGCATCTAGAACAACCTTTTTCTTCAAGGCCGAATTTCTGCTGGCATTCTGTGAAGAGCAGTGGGGTACCATTATTATGTAGGTCTTGCAAAGTCAATGTGTCGGCTCCTGCCTATCCTTCCCAGAACTTTTTTTGGAGGCCTGGTGAGGAGTCCAGGTTGTGCATCAGAAGAGTGCTGGGGCCTAGTCCTCGTGAGATTCCCTTCCTTTTCCAGGCTTTGCCCAGTTGAGCAGGGACCATTTGGTCACCTTTAGTAGGGGACCACCTTTCTCTCGATCCCGGATTTTCAGGCTTAATGGAGCTTTTAGAGGGGTGGACGTGGCCGCTTGCTCAATTTGACACCAGCCTTTGTGGTTTTCGGGGTTTGCCCACCTTAACATAGGGGCTAGCTGTGCTGCCAATATGTATCCGTTTACGTCCGGTACTCCCAGGCCTCCAAGAGTTGACAGGCGCATCATGATGCGTTTCTGTATCCTTGGTGTCTTCACTTGCCAAATAAACTTAAATATTGCATTTTGCAGCATTTTGATCTTGGCCGGAGGTAATTGACATCGGGATGGCACCCACCACGTAGAGGAGTCGGGGGAGGATAGTCATTTTTACTGCTGTGATTCGGGCGAACCACGACAGTTCCTGAGTTTCCCATTTAAGCATATCTTCCTGCAACTGTTTCCATAGGGGGGTTATGTTCGCCTTTTATAGTTCGTTTAGATTGCATGTTAGGCGGATCCCCAGATACTCCAGTGAGTCTTCCAACCAGGGCACTGGGAAGTTCTCCTCCAGTTTCTTAATCACTTCTCTCTTTTCCGTGATGTTCATTGCCGTAGATTTAGAGAAATTGATGGCGAACCCGGAGACCTCTCGGAATTCCTGTAATTGTGACATTGCTTGGGGCATCGTTACTTCAGGGTCTCTCATGAAGAGCATAATGTCATCGGCATATAGCGCGATTTTATGGGTCGTCTGGCCGAACTTCATTCCCCCGATTTCCACATCCTGCCTGAACCGCGTGGCACATGGTTCCATTGCCATCGCGAATATCAATGCGGGAGCGGGCATCCTTGTCGCGTGCCTCTGCAAACTTTGACATACTCCGAGCTTTGACCATTGAGTGTGAAACTTGTTGACGGGATTTGGTAATTAGCTAGCACCATGTTCGTGAATTCTGGACCACATCCAAAGACTTCCAACACCAGTTCCAGGTAATGCCAGTCCATACTGTCAAATGCCCGTCTTGCATCCAGAGCGGCCTCCGCGATCGCTTGTTGTGTTCGTTTCCCTGCATCTATTACATTTATTGCTCTTCTCACATTGTCCCGAGTGTGTCGGCTTTCGATAAATGCCCTTTGATCGTCATGAATTATGCCCGGGAGGACCTTCATCAGTCTTGTTGCTAAGATATTTGTGTATAGTTTCATGTCGGTGTTCAGCAATGGGATAAACCGGTGGTTAGAACACTCATGGGGGGCTTTTCCTGGTTTTAGAGGAAGTATGGTCGTGGACCGCCCCATATCTGGCGTTACCCGCCCCTCTTCTCTGGGTTACAAAGCTTTGTCAGCGGGGCCAAGAGTCGCATAAGGAAAGTTTTGTAGTAGCCGTTGCTGAACCTGTCCGGACTGGGAGCTTTCCTCGTCGGTAGTGCCGAGATTGCGGCGCTGATCTCCTGCGCTTTGATGGGGCTTCCTAGATTTAACCTATTTTGTTCGGCGATCTTTGGCAGGGGGGTTGAGCGGATGTAGGAGAGTTGTCGCTCCAGATCCTGGTTCTTTCCACACAGGAGGTCCTCATGGAATTTCATCATTATTTCAATTTTTTCTTGTTCTGCTGTGTGGGGAACGCCGTGCTTGTCGTGCAGTTGCACGATGTAGTTTCGGGCCTTTCGTTTTCTTAGTTTAGCGGCCAGAAATCTATTTGCCTTGCCCCCATGTGTATAATAGGACTGTTTTGCGTTTAATAGTGTCTGGGCCACTCGCTTGCCCATGTGGTTCTCAAGCTGAGCTCGGATCTTCCTGACCTCTCGTAGGGACTTCCTTGTTTGTCGGGCCTTATGCTGGGCTTCAGCTTTCTTCACCTCTTTTTCTAGCTGTTGCGTCACCAGGGCTCTATTCCTGTAATATGTTGCCGCTTTAGATATAAACTCCCCTCTAATCACCGCCTTCCCTGCATCCCATACTCCACCCCACCCCCAGCCCACATCCCCGTTATCGTTTTCTTTGAAATAATTATTGATGGCGCTTTCCATGTGGGCTCTTAAAGCTGGATCTTTCAGGAGGAGTTCATTTAGTTTCCAGGGTGGCTTCTGCTTCCGCCCTCCTGCCCCCCCAATCCACCCCTACCATAACTGGAGCGTGGTCCGAGCAGTATTCCACCCCTATTTCGACAATCGTTATCTGGGGGATTAGAGTAGCCGATACCAGGATCATATCTATCCTGAAATAGCCTAAGTGAACAGACGAATAATGGGTGTACTCTCCGATTCCCTCGTGGAAGAATCGCCAGGTCTCTATGACGCCCAACTCTCTAAAGAGGCGCCCAAGTGCCTGCCTGTTCTTTTGGTCCGCAGCCATGGTGGGGGGGTGTCTTATCCAACGCCGGGTCCATAACGCAATTAAAGTCCCCGCCTACTATCAATTGGCCCTCCCACCAGCTGCCCAGCTGGCCCAGTATGTCAGAGAGGAACACATCCTGCCGTTTGTTGGGGGCATAAATGGCTAGAATTGTGTATACGCAGCCCTTTATCGTCCCTTTGACCCCGAGGTATCTTCCCCCCACTGTCCATACGGAGTTGTAGTTTTTTTAATTCTAGGTCTCGCCCCATCAGGATGGCTACTCCCCCCCCCCCCCAACTAGATACATAATATTGCTGAGGGAAGGCGCGATGGGCGATCCTCTTCTCATCTTTCGGGAGGAGGTGGGTCTCCTGTATGATCACCACTGAAACCTTCATTGCTCTTAACCTTTCCAGTATTGCTCTGCACTTTGTCGGAGAGTTCCGCCCCTGTGCATTCAGGGAAATTACGTTAGTTTCTGCTAACCTCTAACTGTGAAGGGATGCCCACCGATTTAGTCAAACCTTGGATTGCCATATAGCCTCCCTCGCCTACTTTATGCTGTTTTATTCTACACTGGATTTTTCGGTAGAAGTCGATCCCGCCATTCCCTTCCCAACTCCCTCTGCCCCCTCTCCCCCCCTTCTCCCTTGCATTCCAACCTCCCCTTTGTGGCCCCTGTGACCGGGATGTCCCAGAATCCCCCCCTCTGATATACTGGGGCTTAGGGTCACTATACAGGGCATTACTTCGAGAGGTCTCAGAGAACCCCGACTCGGGTTGGATTCCAAGATTCGGCACCTCCCAGCTCTGCTTCTGCAGGCCTGTAGATGTGAAATGTTCACCTTCAGGGTGTTGTAGGCTTCCTTTGCAGGATTAGGGAGTGTGTCCTGGGCAATCATTGTTGGGCTTCCTGTTGTGATGGAGCATGAGTTGGGCCCTTGGGATGTGGTTCTCTCCTGGGTCTGCTCCTACGTGTTGTGGACCATTCCCATGGATTGGCCCCCCGTGGACTGGTTGATATGGACCCGGCCACTTTCTTCTCGATTCTGGTCTCCCTCCAGCCCCAACAGCGAGAGGCCCTCATCACAACTGCTTATTTTCCTCTGTCTAACCTCACAACTGAATGTTAGGCCAAACGGGCACGACCAGCTATAGGGGATTTGTTACTCTCGCAGAGCCCTTGTCACCGGACGCATTAAGCACCGCTTGTGTAGGGTGGAGAGCGCCAGATCCTGGAATAGCTGGATCGGGCTCCCGTTGATTGTCAGATCAGTGGTAGATCTGGCTGCTTTCAGAATCCTTTCCTTTATGGCATAGGATGTTAGTGCCACCAGCACATCTCTGTGGCGAGCCCCTGGCTCCGTTCTTCAGGGTCCGACACGGTGGATCCTGTCAAATCCTATCGTCGCGTAGATCCCCGCCCGGGACCGACTCAGATAGGCCCTTAATTCGAATGTTGGACCGTCGTGACCCATTTTCGAGGTACTCTGCTTGTATTTCGAAGTTATGCGTGGCTACTGCTAATTGGTCCAGCAACTGGCTGGTTTGTATGGATTCTTCCGATAGATTGGAGAGGCCACTGTCCATTTATCGACTCTCTCCCAACTCGTTGATCTCTTTCCGAACTTCTTGTAGTGAGATTTTTAGGTCTTCCCGTAGCTAACCAATTTGGGTCTGGAATGCATTTGTCATTCTAGTCTCCATGCCCTTCAGGCATGCCAACAAGTCCTCCCTGTCTGAGTCCATTGTGCTTGGGGACGTATCTGGCGTTGTCTCCGTAATATATTGTGGTGGCAAAAGTGTGTTGGTGTATTGTGGTTGTTGTCGGCCCCAGCACCTGGCCAGTTGGTTTTCTTGGTTTTTGCAGGATCCTCTCACTTTTGGGGGTGCGCTTTTCGTCCTGGCACTGATCACTAGTATCTCTCTTACGTTGTGCCCTCCGCTGGGTCTATGCTGTCCGTGCGACAGCAGTATTAGTGTGGACAGTTTGTGGGGCCAAGGGCTGTCCGCCCGCCCCTGGGGGACCCAGCAGTATCTTCCCGCTGATAGAAATGCAAAAGGGGGCGAGTTGTAGCCTCCCTTATCACCTGTTTTTAGCTGTGGCACAATGCAACTTTTAATTTTCAGGGCTTACAGCTTAGTGAGTGCTGATGAATCCTTGTCCTCTGAGCCAGACGGGCCCCCAAGGGCCCGTCTGGCTCTGAGGTAATACTCACAGAGCCTTTGACCCACTCCTCACCAACTCCCTAGGAGCGGCTCCAGCTGACAGCCCAGCTGGAGCTCCGGTCGGTGATGGAATATTGTGAGGGGGAGGAAGGGCAAAACTCCCACCTTACTGCTCTGGCGTCGGTAGCTCCTGCCATCACCGCGCTCCCTGGCGGGGCTCGCGTCCACACCTTCAACTTCCAGGCCCCTCTGCACCTGCGCCGCTCCGTCACACTTGCTGCTCTGGAGCTGCCCCCGCTCCTGCCGATGACCCTCCTCGATGCGATGGGCCTCCGTCAGCTGTCTCCCCGTCCTCTGCTTGGGAGTGGGGGCCGCGCGGGCCACATGGTCCTCCACCCGCCGGATCCCAAGCTCCGCCACTTATCCGGCAATGGGTCCGCAGGCCGTCCCCCGGCCCCGCTGCGGATGTTTGCGGGGCAGTTTCCGGCATAAACTGACAGAGGGGTTCCCCTGCCTCCCCTCTGGTCCGTCTGGTCTGTCAATGCTGCCGATCTGCTTCTCCTCTGGAGCGGAATCCTCCCCTGGCTTCACAGAGCCCTCTGGAGCTCCCTGACCCCTTTGTGGATGCAGGTGCCTCCACCGGTCCGCCAGTCGGGGAGCGCACTAGAAGCCCCCGGCTCGCTGGATTGCCGTGGGAGGTCCGCTCGCTCTCCGTTGGTAAAGCCTTGCCAGCAGGGCTCTCCTCATTCCCAGCCTCCTTTGGGTCTTCCACACCGGAGCTCCCGTGCGAACTGCGCCGTTGGTGGAATGCCGTATCTTGGAGCACTTACACGCCAGCAATGGGAACTCTCGCCTAACCACACCTGTAGTCACTGCAAATCTGTTCTTGCTGGTGTTTTCAGCACATTTTCACATGCTTTTGACCCCTTTCGGTTCCTGCTATTGCGGAGCTCGGGAGACGTAAGTCTTCATCTGCAGGCGGCCATCTTGAAATCAACACATTCTCTTTCTTAACGGAGGACACATGAAGAGGCAGCAGATGAGTGCTTGGACTGGAACAAGATTGCAGCCATGACCAACCATTGGGGGGGGGCGATTAGATTCTAGACACGGGCCTCATCAAGAGTTGGACGGTAAGCCCTAAATGTGGCCCTAATGGAATTAGAGCCACCAATATCGCTCCGACAGATCATGAGCCAGCGGCACTACAGCTGGAGGAATCTGCGCCGATAACATGAAGCACATACACTGCCATATCACAAGTCTGTGTACGGCAGTATTAGCACTGACAACACAGCGCAATTAGCCCCAGCATCCAGGTGGGGTTAAATGAACACAGGTGGCAGAAATGAAGAGGGCTACATAAGGCACACATCTTCCCCAAACACTGTTTTCAACACCATGCTGCCACTAGCCATTGCGAGCTGGGACATGCAGCTGCTCATGCTGTGCCTGGAAGTAGAGAGGCAGGACAACCAGCCCTGGGGGAGGAAGGTGGGCAGAGGCGCCAAGCAAGGTGTGCACTGATCCCTAGGATCAGGCCCTCACCCTGGACCCTCACTGACAGCCAGTTGGTCAGTACCACCTAAACAGGGAGACCAGCACAGAGCTGCTCACCACAATACAGGATGACATAGGGGGCAGGATTAACATCTGTCCAGCTGCGCCTCCACAGCTAAAGCTAGTGTCTGTCCTACAATTCTTAGGAACTGGCACCTTCCAGCACTCTGTGACCATGATGCACAGTATGGCACAGCCCACATTTGGTGCAGTGTTGGCCCAGGCTCTGGATGCCCACCTGCGGTATGTTCAATGCCACATCTGTCTGGTCAACGCCATGAAGGCACAGTTCTATGCCGTTGCCCAAATGCCAAAATGTGTTCACAGCCCTGGACTGTAAAAATGTTGCGTTGGTGGTGCCCCAGGCCCACGAAGCACTACCACTCCCTGAATGTGCGGGTGACCTGCGACCAAACCTGTAAATCACCCACTGCTGTGCCCGCTACCCTGGTTCCACCCACGATTCCATGGTCCTACGGAACAGTACACTGCCTGGATACATAAAGAGGCACAGGGGACAACGGACGTGGATAGTGGGTGGGTAGAACTGAGTGCACGCAGGCGCTGCAATGCTTCTGACCAAATTGGGGGTGAATATCCCCACAAAGCATGGCATGAAAAGCAAATGCAAAAGTCGTACCTCCCCACCTCCCGCACCAACATCACAGTACAGCCCTGGGAACATGCACATGTTGGATATACCCGGACGGAGAAGCCAATGACCACATTCAGTAGCAACTTGAAACAAACATGACTACAGGTACCACAATGCAACATGCATAATCCAAACCAATGTCAAACAAAGTGCCACATCGCATCACACAAAATCAACCCTGCCAGAACACCGAGCCTACAATGCCGACCCGCTGCCCCCTGGAGTCCGGGGTGCGTCGATAGGAAACCCATGAGGCCACATGTACAAGAGCAATACACTGCCGCAAGACAGCCAGCATGTCCGCTTGACATGGCACCGACAGACACACAGTAATATCTGCTGCAAGGGAACGGGGTGCGTGTTAAGTAAAGACAATGCATGATACGAGTAACACAACATGCACAGACCTTCCACAGACACATGCCACGCAATGAAGCCCCATATGTATGCACATGATGTTCATTGCCCTGATGCTGTGAAGTGCCATCCCCCCCCCCCCTCCCCCAATACACTGACTCATGGCTGAGCCTCTCTCTGTGCAGGTGACTTTGGATACCCGCCTAGGCCAACAACACCTCAAACAGCATAGGATCTTGCCCACAACCACGCTCACAGCAGGACTCTGTGTGCATAGGGCAAAACTTTGGCCTCCTGAAGGCCTGTTTCCGCTGCCTGGACAGTACAGGAGAAGCCCTGATGTACGCACCTGAAACGGTGGGTACAATTGTGCTTGTGTACAGAGAAATGTCCCTCTAGCCACTGACAAGCCCTCCCCTACCCCCGAGGATGAGGATGCAGGGCCTGTGGCAGAGGTGACTGCACGCATTGCCAGGGACGTTGTCAGGAATGGCAGAACGGCTTGCCAGAGACCGATAGACAATTTTGTTCAATACATTCAATGGTACATGCTATGCACCCCTGTGTGACACTCGCCTCAATAAACACAACAATGACACAATGAGGAATGTCCATGCATTGATGCAGATCAAATATTTTAATTTAAGTAGACTACCATTCCCCCTCCCCCTCTCATAGCCAACTCCCACACACACTATCCCCCCTCCCCTCCCACCACCAACTCCCCCACACACCATCACCCCTCCCACCATCAACTCCCCAGCACGCCCACTGTGGGAAAAATGTGCGACAATGTCACATCCGTGCTCCCCACCCGCATAGGTGCTGTGAGAAACCCAAGGGTATTCTCACTCCTAATCCCCTTGGATCCTCCGCACAGGTAGCCAGCAAAAGGCCATCACTCTTGGATCCTGACCCTGGGGGTGAGATGCAAGGGAGGATCACCCGAGTGGAAGGTGACCTGACAGTACTGAGACAAAGAGGCAACTGAAAGTTATGAAGATTACCTCTTTTCACTACTTTGGTACTGGGACGAAGAATATGCCTGCAAGGAACTGAGGGTCATGCATGTCCCTATAATCAAGGTCAGGCTGGGCCAAACAGGTTCACACACCTGCAGCCTGTCAACAAGATGCATGCATATAAAGGGAGACTAGCCCACCAGCCTAGGGAGAAGGAGCAACAGAGAGACTAGAGTGTTGAGGAGCAGCGGGAGACCCATGTGAGCAGGCAGCCGTGGTGGTCCAGGAGGAAGAACCAGGACGCCGACAAAAGATCCGGAGGACTTGTGGGACCCAAGGTGAACGGGCTTTGTATGTTCCCCATACCTGGAAGCCTCCAAAGCTTGACACAAGCAGCAGGAGCTGCTGGAGAGTGCTGAATGCAGAGGATGCGGTCCGCGTATGAAAACAAGCATCGAAGGTGACAGCGTGAAGGAGAAACTACGTGGCAAGCGAGTGAAGCTCGCACCAGTGGGATTCCCGGCTTCGGGAGCTGAAACTAAGTCGCAGGAATCATCGGACGAACACAAAGGAGGTTGGCAAGAGATGCCCCAGCGCCAGGAAGCTGCAAAGGACCTCCAGTGAGTAAAAGTCTGTAAACTTGAACAATTGAGCGCATATTGAATGCCGAACTATATGAAAACATAACATTGAAGAAAACAAACAGTGAATATTAAACTCATTAATAGTTCTGCTTTGGAACAAACAAGTGTTCAGTTGTTAGGGAGAATTCTCATTTCATGTCTAATTTCTGTTACCTAGTGAGTCCCTCAGCAGCTTTGCTGGATCTTTGGAGTGGTTTCTTTTCCACTTGGTAAGAGTGTGAGCTTTTCATCACTATTACTTGTATTTGGCCATGTGATTTTACCTGTTTTTGGGTTTGTGGGCTCTGGAGTACACCACTTCAGTAGCCCCCTTCTTTGTGTGTGTCACACAGCACCGTCTGTGCAGTGGCACAGGGTTGTCGTTTCGACTTCCCACCGACTCCATTTCTGAGGTGACTACTGTCCCGCAGAAAAGGGTAAAGTTATCATTAACTTTACTTAGTCAATCTACCACAGATCCAGTACACCCCATCTTCCATGGAGTACTGGAAAGGGTTAATTTGTATCCCTTTTTATCTGTACCTCCTAGAGCATTGTTTCGCTCTTAACATTTAGACTTGGCTGGTGGCAGTGGTATCTACCCTACCTTTTCTACCGCAATTATATTAGATAAACGGGGCATTGTTCTTGGCTATTATATTAGCCTCGAACATCAAACCCGCTTGACCAAATAGTCTTTCTTTTGGTTCCGGTTGGGTTTATTCGCCATTTCTTTTTGTTAAAGTCCTTCTTGTGTTTTACTTTGCGCAGCAAACTAGGTTTGCTTTCTTTGTTCACCGTCTTTTGGTGGGCTTCTGCTCAGAAGCCCTCCTCAAGGCACCTGGGTGTCTAGGTGGGCTGAATGTGAGGGAGGGGTGTAGTCACCCCCTGCACAGGGTATCCTAGGAAACCCAAGTCGCACTTTGTCATGATTGGCTAGGGTAGTAGTCCGGGCTGGACAACCCCTCTGCTGGGTGATCGACAGCCAGGCTGTGTGGATGGGGGTTTTTCGCATAAAAGGCAGGTCTCTTGGGCTAGAAGTCAGAGTCGCCACTGGAACTACAAGGAACCGAAGAGAAACGGAGAGAACGATGGCTGCTGCAACTACCCCGTCCCGGTGAAGCCCTGCTGCAGTCCTGAGCTTTCTGCCCTTCAACGACTAAGAGGAGATCCAGTCGGGAGTCTTCTTCCCTGGAGTCTGGTGGGGATAACCAGCTCGTCTTCCACAGCCAGAGGATCCTCTTCCTTGGTCAAAATCGCTGCACACAGCTGTAGTGGTCCGGATAGCCATTTGAAGAGCCTCTCCTGTGTTTTTAAGGAGCGCACCTTTTATTCGTTGTCGCTGCTGCCGGCTTCATCCCTGTGTGGTGCAGACCCCCTTCAGATGTCCTCCTTCACAACGAAGCTTCAGGAATCGTGGGTCTGCGGGAAACCAACAGGAAAGCCTGCCAGGGCACCAGCTGCATCATTGGAATAAGTTACTGTGTTCTGCTTGAGGAAACTGGGTGAACTCCTTTTCTTCATTTCCAAGGCTTGCCCTGGTCTTCCCTCCTTATAACTTTTGCTTTCGAACATTGACAATATCGAAGTACTCTTGGCTACATTGAATCGCAAACTATCTCACTGTGTGATCTTTGGCAACAGGCCCCAGTGTCACTTGACCCTGGCTCCGGCCCTTTGACTTTTGAACTCTTGTCTATGAGTGTTTCTCGATTCTGTCTGCCTAACCAAAATATTGCCTTGATTTTTGCCTCCAACTCCCTCTGAGTATCTCTGGTGCCAAGTGTGTTTTTGCCCCGGTAGCATTTCATGTCACGGATACGTGTTTAGTTAGTAAACCGAACTGTCAAAAAGTGATCGCAATCGTATTTGCGGTAACGTGTTTTGTGCATAACACCGGTTCATTCAAACACAGTGTACTTGCCTTGAGACATACTGTACAAAGTGAATTGGTTAGTTGTAGTTAATTTAACGTGTGGTTTTTCTTTGTTTAATAGAAGTGTTGTGTTTATAACGAATGGTTTAAAAATAAATGTATTTATATTTTTCTACCTGAAACCTTGAGTCAGTGTTTGCTTGAGTCACAGTAATTGTGGTCCCTTTGTGTAATCTCTGCTACTGCTCATATACTCTTGAGATAAGCCTGGCTGCTCCGCCACTGCTACCACGCTGACATAGTAGTACAGGCTTGTACCAAAGGTAAAACTTGTATTGCCACCTGTAGTCTTAATTGTGTGTCGTGGTCCCTAAGGACACTGCACAGGATTCTGCCTAACAACAGTACAACCCGAATATAATTAAGCAACATAAAACCACTTTTGAACTCTGAACTGACATTCAACCATAAAGAATCTATGTTGCACAACGAGTTACATTTAACCAGACAGATGAATATCTTAGAGGCTGAAGGAAGCCTAAACAATCAACTGTAATGATGAGTGCAGGGTGGCAAAGTTACAACTTGACAAGGGGTGTGTGACACATGGTACAGCCACAAGGCAACGAGGAGAAGCCAGAGGAATAGAAGAGTACACCCTAAAGCCAAGGGGCCAATAAAAGGAGTCAAGTGAAGGAGACTTGGTGCACAGGAGCCAGTGCCAAGAAACCTGCGTGTGGGCCAAGTAAGGATTCCAGGGTTCCTGGCTGCCGGCCTGTGATGGTGGACCGTGCGGTCTGATAACTGCATCTATACCAGAGAGCCCTGAATGGAGAAAACTAAAAGGACACCACGAAGCAAGCCCAACAAAACTGCTGCAACAATTTTGAA
The DNA here is from genome assembly GCF_040938575.1 of Ambystoma mexicanum. NCBI lineage: Eukaryota > Metazoa > Chordata > Amphibia > Caudata > Ambystomatidae > Ambystoma > Ambystoma mexicanum. The sequence continues at coordinate 60,597,925 of NC_090938.1, forward strand.
AGGCTAAAGCAAGTGAAGTCTTTGGGAAGTGATTCCTGAGGCTCGGGGTATTACACCTGTTCTCTTGGAATTAAAGTCCCGAGATCCTTTTTGCTTGGACAATGCAACTTAAAGCTTGGGGAAGGTTTTGAACTATATCACCTTGAACTGGAGAAGGTAAACTGAGACTTTTTTGTTAATGGAAATTCCGTATGCTTGGGGAGAACTTGAATATGCTTGGGGAAGGGGAGCTGAAAGAAGCTCAGAATTTTACACTCAACACTGTTCCTTTTGACTTTGATATCCCTACACATTTATTGGTAATGGTTGCGAGGGCAAGGATAGGTTTTGGAAACTGACTATTAAGTTGAACTCTGACTTTTCTTAGTTTCGTTCGGGTAAGGAAATCCCACCATAGCATAGGGCAAGTTAGGCTTTCAACCATCCTGACATTCAAGTTAATAAATAGCTTTGGTTTGAACTTAAGTGTCTGTGTCCTTCTTCAGGATGCCTTCACAGTGGCTCTAGTGATCTAGGCCCCAACTGGTGCTCAGACCGTAGCCTGCGGGGTGCTTGGCTGTGACCCCCTCAGTGGGTGTTGTCGAACTTGAGGGTATTGACCCTGGCCCCCGGATGTGCTGAAGAGTCAGTTAGTTGCTTTGTTCCATCGACTCCGCAAAGGACGAAATCCCATCCGTCAGCTCCCCGACTCATTGCCCATACAGCGTCATGGCGGCAGTACTGGCAGCCGCCTGTGCCCTGCTCACATCCATTCCCCTCACAAGCCTGCATGTGGCCCGCAATCGCGGATGGCCTGTATATGCAGGGAATGTGTGTGGCCAATGGCCCATCTCCCGTTGCCGTCTCTCCATTTCATCCAGCTTCCGGAAGATGGATTAGCTCAGTGGTTTGAGCTGAATGGGAGAGGGGCTATGCACAGTGTCCGGACTGTAGGCTGGTGTTCCACATGATGGCGTGACAACATCCGGGTCAAGTGTCTGGGCATGCTGGCAGCGAGGAAGGTTCTGTGTGTGATCTCTCATCAAGCTGGGGCACTGGGCTCGTATCCCCCTCGCTCTCGATGGTGGCCCTGCGAGAAGGTGTGGCCTCCGTGTGCCACTGCAGGAGTGGGTGCAGTGGACATGGAGGTGGTCCTGGTGGCATGTGGTGCTGGCACAGGGCCTGCGCTGCCACCTGCAGGCTTGGCCCTGCAGGGTCCAGGTGTGCATGGTGGTCCTTGCGCCTTGGCGTGGCTTGTGTGAGCCCTTGAGGGGCGGTGGTGGCAGACCTTGAGGTGTCACTTCCCCGACAGGCTGGCCGCACTCATCCTCCTCAGGTGCTTACGGAGATGCGCAAGTGCCTGCAGGAGACATTAAATGTTGTCAGGTATATCTTTTCACATGTGTTTGCATGCAAGACACATTAGCTACGGTACAAAGTGGCATCCCACACATTTGGGGAGATGGGCATGGTTGTTCAAGGGACATTGCATGTGGGCACAGCATTGTGGGAATGGTTGCAGCTTTGGCCTGTGTGTGGTGAAGGCAGGATATCCATGCTGGAGCAGCTGCCGTATTATATACATGCTTGTGGTCCCTCATGCCTCCACATCCTCTCCCCGGATGACACATGCCTTGTGGGAGTGGGTGTGGTGGCTTAGTCTATGGCACTGCCATGGCTCCATGGGGCGCTGTTGTGCAGCCAGCAGTCTAGCGCTGTGGTGTTCTGCGTTTAGCTTGCTGCACCAATGTTGGTGTAGGGGGTGGATCATGTACCTCAATGGGGTGCATCTTCCATCCCAACATGGGGCAGGCCAACTGGACCCCCAACATGTTGGTGCAACTGCTGTCCCGTATCGTGGTTACTCACGCACCACAATCCTGCTGGTATAGGTGGTGTGGTGTGCATTGCACTTAGATTGATTGCTTGCCACCCCTTCACTCTGCAGTACCACTCAGGGGTGCACATGGGTCCCTGCCCCCTGGCTGATGTGGCACCCCGTCACTGCACCTTGTTAGCCAGCCCAGCTGCTGGCATGTATCCCTGTCCACTACTACTTGTGCTAGGCTGACATTTATGCATGGTCATTTGCTGTGTGGTTGGTGGAGGGTGGTGGTTGTCTCACCTCCCGCCTCCTGGCTGCTGGCACCCGCCTCCGCCCCCCTCCACATTGAGGATGGTGCTGCATTTCTCCTCCCATGCCGTCAGGACTAGTGGTTTGATGTATCCGCCTCCAGTTGCCAGTGACTCCTGGCGGTGGTGAGGGGAGTCCCTGCACCAGAGGTCGTTCCACCTTTTACGGCAGTTCTCGGGATCACAGGGGATGCTGCCCACTGCAGTCCCCTTCTGGCTGATGGCAAGCAAGATGGCAGTCTTGCGCTGGCTGGTTGTCTTCCTTTGCCTGCCGCCATAAAGCTCATTCCAGTGGGCCACTACCTCCATCAGTGAAGACAACCAGTTTTTCCTCACTGAATTTAAGTTTGCTCAGCCGGTTTATCCCAGGAGGATAGCTTAAGGGCAAGGTGCTTGCCTTGGAAGCAAGACGACACGGAGCAACATAGGTTCAAACCCCGGGTCTGCGCTTAGAAACCTCTGGGTATTAAGCGTGTTATACATAACCAATCATATTAGCCGGCTCTCTAGCACCTTCCCTCTGATCCTCTCCCGAGACACATTTGCAGTGTCTTTCGAGTCTGGATGGATGCAGGAAGTGGGTAATTCTGGTTGGATTGAGTTTTGAAAGAGGGCACCGCCATGCGCCAGCGATGATGCTATTTCCACCAGTGCCAATTGCGCCGGGATGGCGGCAGTAACACTTAGCTCAGATATTTCAACGGTGCACCTTGATTCAGTTAAATTTCCACCAGGTGGTATTAGCTTTACCGCTGGGGTGGGGCGCATGTTCATGCCAGGTATTCAGCGCCAATACCGCTGCACGTCCCAGCGATAACGCCAATTCTGCTTGGCAGAAATTGTGCCAAAATACCACTGTATTCGTGATGAGGCCCGCAGTGTGCCCCCCATCCCCCCCAGGTTGCCTATACTTGGCATCTAGATGGCCCCCTGTGGGGGCATTGGAATGTGACGAACCTGGGGACAACCTCAGTGGGGTTAAGGCTCACTAGAAGACCTGTCATAGTGCTCCTGCCGCCTTGTGAGGGATAATAGTCATCAGTTATTGCCTTCCCGGCTATGTATGACATATTGTAATATGGACCTTCCTGTTAAAAAAACATGCATACTTCTTTCTTGTCCCAGTAGGCCCATAGGAACAACACCCGAGTAATAACATCACACCTGCCGAGAACCACACAGTGCAGGCTTGCTATTCCAAACAGCAGACCAATGTTAGGAACTTAAGATGGGAAGATGGAGACGTACCATACCCAAGGCCAGTTGGAAAACCGGAGGGACACGGAGCACACAGGGAGATTGCGGCACCAGGCGCTTCAAGGCGTACACTGCACAGCCGAGCAGAAGAGCTGGGGTAACCCGACAAGCATGTGAAGTTGTGAATGAAAGGCGGGCAAAGGACCAATACGCGAATGGAAAAGAATACGAACATAAGAGTGTTACAACATTGGGAAAGTCCTGGCAGGAGAGTACACCAGGCCCCTTATTGTTTATATGTCAGGAGACTCACCCCTGAACTGTGTTGAATATAATATACAAGGAAAGAAAGCAAGTCTTGTGAAGGATTGAAAAAGACCAAGCAGGGAACTTTATTTGTGAACTTGGAGAGGAACCCTTTCTACAAAGAGGAGGGTAGTCTTTCCACAAGGCAAACCAATTCCAATGAATTAAAAGTAGTTGAAAGACCAAGATGATGGAAATACTTTCTTGGTATTTTTGGGTAACTTTCAAATCACTGTGCTGAAAGCAAGCAAGAGGAAAAAGTAAAGAAATCTTGTAAATGTGTGAAACCCCAGGTAAGAGAAACAAGTCCCTTGGAAAGAAGAGATTGTAAGGAAAAGAAAGTCAATCTCTTGATAGGAAATCCTTACCATATATTTGAAAGTGGTGGAAAGGCAGAGGAGGCAAAGATTGGTGCTCAAGCGACTGAACTGTGAAAGAACTAAGAAACTTAGAGGAAGCGAACCGCTTTCCAATGATGCTAGAACTTTAGGTTGTTTATTTCTTTGACACGCTTTTGGAACTTGTGAACTACAGCTGCAAAAGGCAGCTAGAGAACATTAAACCCTTTTGCATTTTATGATGGGTTTAGCGTGTGAGAGTCAGCATAGGGTTTTGGACATAGGACGGAAGATTTTGACTTTGGACATCTTGACAGACCACAGTACGTTTTATTGAGGAAGGGAGGGAAATCCCTCCTAGAGCAAGGGAAAGATGGGCCTTTCTCCAACCCATGTCTTTTAATAAAAGGTTTATAGTAATCAACAGTATACCTCTGTGTCAGAGTTTTACAATACCTCACACTTACAAGAGGCAAGAAGAGTATGGCGTATCAAATCACTGCCTTACTATAACCAGTCATCGGTTTCAGGATTTGCAAGCCAAGAAACTGCATCACCCTCACAACCCCCTCAAAGGAGGCCCTGGTAGATGGCTAGGTTTGGACCCAATCGTCCTAGAGTGTGTCAGGGCCACCCTGGGAAGGGCTTCTGGAGTCTCCCGATAGGAGCTCTTGCCCAACCCCTGTCAAAGGCTCAATACTGCCTGAAGGGGTGGTCGGCAGAGCTTATGGCCCTAGAGGCAGGGTGTGTGCTGTTCCAGTGGACGGGCTCATCGCTGTGGATGGAGTAGCGCCAGTTGAAGCAGTGGTGTGACTGGGGACGGTGCAGATGGCGAAGGTAGTGGTTAAACTGGTACAGGCTATGGGATTATGCCCTTACTAATGTTCCAAAAGAGAGATCCTTTATGGTCTGGATGGTTGGAGGGGGCATTATCTGCATTAGGTTGCACCAAAGGTGGCTTTCTTCTGAGATGGTGAGGTACACACTGCCTCGCAGAGGAAATGGGCCCCTAGGGCCTGGAGGACATCTCAGGTTTTCAAATAAGCTTAGGAAACCTATAAACCATTGGTGTTTAGTAAAACCCAACTGAGGCGGTACTGTCCTAGACCACTGCACTGATGCCATCTGCCCCGGCCTGTCCTGTATTTGGAAGCTAAACAAGCTTCCCCCATCACTATCCATCACGGGAACGTTCTCCATAAAGATCATCATCACCCGAGGGTTCCCGTCTGTAGAAGAGACCAGAGTAAGCAGACTTGGTTCTCTTCACAGGAAAGCCAAGGACTTTGGGTGCACTGCAGTTCCTTCATCGAGAACCCTGATGTGCAGGGTTTTGGTGCAGTGTGAGGCTGCCCCAAATAGAGAGCACTCAAACTCTGAACTACTGATGCTCGTAGCTTGTAAAGATGAAGCGGAAGTAGCAGACTTGCCCCATCTAAGTCGATGCCCGTTGGGACGGGTTCCAGAACTGGTCTTAAGGTTTGGTAGACCTCTTTATGCCCTCAGACCATTTGGATCAGATACTTTACCCATCCTGTGAAGACTCACCTAATCTTTTGGCAGAGCCGTTGGTGAACCACATGCATAACACCTCATGGCTACCCCAGTAGGATCGGGTGCAGTTACCCTGATCTCCATGCTGGTCCACAGAGAAGGAACACCCTTGTAGTGAGCCCGGGTTGAAAAGCTGTTGTGACCTATTAACCAAGTCCTGAAACATGAAGACACTGAAAACATACTTTCTGAAGAGAAAGCCTAGATGCTAGCAGGCCAGATACCGGGAATGGAGGGCGAGGGAGGGTGGGTCGAGGTGTTGTGAGCGTGTCAGCTGACGTGAGACACCAGGAATGGTATAAGGCAGAATGTTTCAGGAATGGTATAATGGAAGAATGTTTCTCTCACTTCGCCAAACAAAAAATGTATTTTTATTTAAAAATAAATAAATAAATTAAAAAAATAAAATAAAAAAAACAAATACCCGAGAGAAAGGGATCGGCAACAGGGAGCATGCCAGGGAGTGGCCAGTGTACTGGCATTCCCTGCACAAGCATACTCAGCAAGATGGATATTTTTTTTTTTATCTGCTGGGCAAAGTGCTCCAGTCCCCCAATGGAAGGGGACGAGATGTTGGAGTACTATGCATTTTCTAACTGGGATATTGCCACCTCAAAGTCTTGGAATATTCAATAAGCATTTGAATTTGAAAAGATCAGATGCTGGAGACCTTTCTCACTACAACATCCCATCCCCTTTCTTCCAAACTGATGGGAAACTATTATGCAACGTGAAGGGAAGAAGGAGGCGACACCCAAATTGACTTGCAGAACTAAGCTAACCAAAATGTTTGAGGATCAGATGGTCGAAACCGGGTAACAGCTCGTGAGCTCGCATCCAAAGACTAATGTCAGCAGAATGCTTGAGGTATGGCCCATATGGCAATCCTACAGATGTTCTTCAGTCTCTAAAATGCCACTCAAGCAGCTTTTGACCAGACCAAGTGTCTTTTGGGGCAACCTGATGCTGTACTTTATAGATTTCCAGGATGCATGAAACCACCTAGTGAGTGAAGGTTTTGGAAACCAAGACATAGGTAATTGCTGCTTTAGTGATAACGATTCTTCTAACCTCTCTAATGTAGGGGTCTGCATGCCCATCAGCACTAGATACCATAATCTATGGTGCAGAATCATGGTAGACATAGTTCAAACATTTGGAGAGCCAAAGGTTGCAGACCACTGCTATCGAGCAATAGAGATAACATTTCAAAGTACTGGAAACCTCTAAGATATTCATGTGCAACCTGCTGCCCTACAGACATTCTGGCTATGCCCCGTCGCCATTCAATATGCTGGCTAGGGTTGAAGGGAGCTGCAAGCCAAAATATCTGGAGGACTGCTTGTTTCTCCCCAATGGTCTAGGTCAGGCAGAGCCCTCCCTCGAGGGCTCCAGGATAAACACTGGTAAGCTCACCTCCTGATTTAAATAAAACGGTCACCACCTTAAGAAGCAACAGTTAATTGCTCTCAGCTATTGTTTCGAAGAAACTGAATAAAATGTTCCTTGCAGCTCAGTGCCGGCAGCTCTCGGGCTCAACTGTTCAATGTCAGGGCTACTGAAAACACTGTCTTCTAAGGTACCATACCGAGTTCAGCCGAGTCCATGGGATCAAAATACTAAAAACTCCCGCAATGAGCATTCGCATTGCCACACTGAATTTTCTTAGTGCATTGAACTTGGAGTAAGAGGAAACCATTTTTTTTTAAACAATTTTTATTTTTAACAAAACCAAACAATACAGCTTTAGAACGTTCATAATCAATTGAAACCAACACATTATACATTTCCCGTCCTCCCCTCTCCCTCCCCGTTAACTCGAGCCGTTTCATCAGTGACTTCAACATTAGCATTTTCGGGAATCTCAGTGCTTGTTGACTCATCTGAGTCTTCTGTTTCGTGGCTGACCTGATGAGGGGCAGCCATTGAGGTCACCAGTTGCCTCCAGGCTATCAGGGGACCCACTTCTTCTCCCCCTTGGTGACAGCTTCAAACCAAACCATAGTTTCTGCTTCTGCCCATTTTAGGAGGTCCGCCCACCATGTCTCCACTCTAGGCCTATGGGCCGCCTTCCAGCACATCGCAATCGTGCGCTTGGCCAGGACATATGCCAGGTCCTTCATTTTGTTGATATGTTTTAAGTTACGTGGCCTGGGAAAGTTCCCAAGCATGCATGCTCCAGCAGACCCCACATCCAGCGCCACACCCCCACCGGCCATTTTCGTCTTTATTTCTTCCCAGAATCTATGGACCTCTGGACACGCCCAGAACATGTGCAGCAACTATGCCTCCTCCTCTCCACACCTGGGACATTTCTGTATGGCGGAGCCTCTGAACCTGGCTATTCTTCCCGGGGTCAGATAGGCTCTATGGGTAGCATACAGCTGGATCTGCTGGAGTCTCAGATACTTGAATGTCATTGTCTGCCAGGGTATCTGCAGGACGGGTAACCTTACCGATGGGGTGCTCCTATACCTTCCCAAGGGGAACAAGCTAGATTTCCGGGGTTCACCGATATGCCTGAGAGGGTGGCGTAGCGATCCATCACCTCCAGCACATATTGCAGATTTTCTTCCGGGTAGCGCAAGTAGAGAAGCATGTCATCTGCATATAGTGATATCGGGTGTGTGCCCCCTGTCGTGTGAATCCCAACGTCCCTGTACTGTTGCCGCAGGTATATTGCTAGCGGCTCTAATGCCAGGATATATAATATGGGTGACCAGGGGCAACCCTGTCTGGTCCCTCTACTGAGTTGCCATTTGTCTGAAATCGTGGGTCCAGTTTTAACTCTCGCAATCTGGGAGCTATATTCATATATATATATAGCAACTGGACCCATCTAGTATATCCTGGTCCCATTCCGGATCCTTTCAGGGTCGCTTTCAACCACGGCCACCGCACTGAATCAAAGGCTTTCACCGCGTCTAGAGACACGATAGCCATCTGTCCCGAGTCTTCCTTAGTTTGGTCTATAATATGGTGCAGTCTCCTGTGGTTATCTGTGACATTTCTGCCAGGGATATAACCCGTTTGATCAGGGTGTATCAACTTGCCGATTACTCTCTTTAGTCTATTGGCTAGCACTGCCGTGAGTATTTTGCTATCCTGGTTAAGCATGGACAAGGGCCTATATGACCCGCATTCTGTGTCCGGCTTGCCTGGTTTCAGGAGCAGGACGATCACTGCCTCACGGAGGGACACCGGCAGTTCCCCCCGCTCATAGGCTTCATTAAACATGGACAGCAGCGGCTGGAGTATCTCCTGCTTGTATGTTTTGTAAAATTCGCTAGGTAACCCATCTGACCCAGGCGCTTTGCATGTGGGGAGGTGTTGGATCACCGCCCCCAGTTCGTCCGCTGTAATGGGGGCATCTAAGTCTGTGCGTTCTAGGTCGTCTAAGGTGGGCAGCCCCATATCCTCTATTGTTTGTAGTATTTCCTGGCTCATATCCTCTTCTGTATCTTCATATAATCGCCTGTAGTACTTGAAGAACTCCCCGTTTACCCCCTCCTGTGTACTATAAATGCGTCCTTCAGCATCCCTGATCTCTCTGATCACCGACCGAGGGGTCTCATTTTTGTATAGCCAGGCCAGTAGTCTACCTAGCTTGTCCCCCCCCCTCCTGCATGTAACCTCTCTGTTTATTTCTTATAGTTTAATTTGCATAATCTGTCACGTCTCCCAGTTTGCCCACTACTAGGCAACCCACGATCAGCCCGCATTTACCTGGCACATCACATCGGGGCACAAGAACACGACCTTCTGCTCGACACTATAGAAAGAGGACTGGTTTTCCAGGTGTTTTCCGACCTTCATTGTCCTGGCAACTCACGTGGAAACTCTCGTATGCCTTGCAGCACCGCCGAGGAACACAGCGATTCACGCGTCACGTGAGGTGAACTGCTGCCAATCACGTTCACCCTCTGCTATCACGTGATTTTCCCACGCTGCCACGTTTTTTGCATCATGTGACTACAACTAACAGTTAAAAGCGCCGGAAACCACGTTGGCAGCGCTTCTCAGCTGCTTGTCGGAAGGACTGTTTGGCGTTATTGTTTTCATCAAGGATTCATTGGCTCTACGACCACAGACTGTTTTTTGGATACTCTACTTCTTCTTGGCTTCATCCGTTACCTTGCTTGCTTCCAAAGATATTCGACCCTGCACCTTCTCAACGGATTGCAAACGGATTATCCCTTTGCTTGGACCTTGTGCTTTGAACTGGTTTTTGACCCCATTACGTGTTTTTGGACTCCTCTTGTGCCAACTTGCCCAGGTGTGGAACTACTACCCTAGCCTCTCTGAAAACCCGGCTCACTGTCCCTGCTGGTTGCCCCTAGTGCATTACAACCTAACCCACAGCTCATCTAGGTAAGTCTTGCTACAATCAGTTCCTTATTGCTGTGTCCATATTGCATTAGTTGATAAGCGTCTATTGCCTTACAGCGGTCAAAGGGGTTCTTCCGGCGTTTCCTGGTTCCAGTTGACGGCTCACCACACCTGTGGCCTCAAAGATTGCACAGACAGTATTTGGTCATTCTATCTGCGTGGTACTTGGGGACGGAGGTATTTAATAATCGGCACGACCATCAAGATCAGAACACTATCCCAGAGTTCACTACAGGCTAACTGTAAATCTTTTATCTTGGCGATGTGCTCTCGGGCGGCCTCCTCGCTTCGAGTAAGGTCTTCCAGCTCTCTTTCGGTTTTGTGCAGTTCCCGTTTGATAACCCCTCGGATTTTGATATGGCTACCCCACGCACCACCACCTTGAATGCCTCCCATACTGTTCCCACGGAGCGTACACTACCCGTACTGATTTCAAAGTATTCCTCGATGGCCACCTTCAGATCCTCCTGAAATTCCGCATCCTGTAATGCCTCAGTTCTGAGCCTCCATGTCCGGATACGCGCTCTGTGGGGTTGATGTTGCCACTCTATGACCAAAGGCGAATGGTCAGATAATACCCTGGCCTTATATTCGGCCCCCACCATTTCCCCCGCCATTTCCACCCCAGCAAACACATAGTCCAACCTTGTGTGCAGGTCATGTGGCGCTGCATAATGCGAATACTGCATATCCGTTGGGTGTAGTTTCCTCCACACATCCTCCAGACCAAGGTCTGTCAATAGTGTCCTCAGTGCTTTAGCTGCTGGCACTGGCTTCCCCGATTTGTCGTCTGACCTGTCTGTTCTGGGGTTCAGGGTACAATTGAAATCCCCTCCCCAGACCATCGCGCCACCGATCAGGGGGCTCATTTTACAGTATAGGGACCTGAAATATGCTGCAGTATCATGGTTAGGAGCATACAGATTAATAATGTTCACCTCCCTGTTTTCCAGGATCCCCGCCATCACCACCAATCTGCCCTCTGGGTCTATTGTTGAGCTGAGTAACTGAAACGGAACGTGAAGCACCACCCAAGTGATCACCCCTCTTGCATATGCTGAGTATGTGGCAGCTATGACATTACCTTTCCATTTCCTTCTGACCACCTCCAGTTTTTCTTTGGTGAGGTGGGTCTCTTGTAGCAAAGTTATGTCAATGTGCATCCTCTTTAGGTACATCATCACTTTGTTACGTTTTAGATAACTACTGAAGCCTCGCACGTTCCAGGTCACCACTCTGAGATTACCCAACGCCATCTAGTCGATGTGCTCCTCCTACACCCTCCCTTCCCGTGTCTTCTCTGATGGCCCGTTGTCCGACTCTTAGCCCTCCACCCCCCTAACAACTCCCTCCCCCTTTCCAAAAACTCTACCCCACTGCACACACCCCTTCCACACCCCACCTTACCCAGCCCCAACAAATGCCCAGCTCCATACTGGATCTCAGGCCCACCCGCGTCTGGCCCTACCTCGAAACCGAGGACTAGGACCCAGCGGGGCGTCACCGATCTAACAGTGACCTAACTAAGTGTACTATTGAGGGGTTCAAGGATTGTCTCCCAGGAGCTCTCGCCTGTCTGAATGGGATAGTTGCATCCAACGGATCCTGCTCACGCGTGTTTGCTGCAACATATTCCCCAAAGCTTATTTAACACTATATTCAGAAACCTTATCAGCATATAATGCTGTAGCACACCCCCGCCAGCCTTATTTAATACTAAATTCTAGTCCCAATGTCCTGTGTCAAGTCACTAAGGGTGACCCAACTGCGTGTTACTTATCTTCTGCAACTCCCGTCTGGATGTCCGGTTCTTGAGGACGACCCTGCGTGTCCAACCAGTCCATAGCATCCTCCGGCATCTCGAAGAACAGAGCTTTGTTTTTGTAAAACACTTTCAATTTGGCTGGGTAGAGCAACACATATCGGTGACTGGCCTCTCTCAACCTCCTTTTCACCGCCCCGAAGTTCATCTTGCTGCGCTGTACGTGCAAAGTGTAGTCCGGGTACGCTGTGATCTTCGCCGGCCCCCTTTCTATCGTCGTCCCCCCCCTTCCGGAAGAATTCTAGTATCTTTTCCCGATCCCGATAGTTCAAGATCTTTGCAATCAGCGGCCCGGGTGGCCCCTCGGGGGCGGTCTCCTTGTCAAGGCTCTGTGCGCCCTCTCGACCGCAAACCCCTGGGTCAGTGCTCCGCCAGCTATTTCCTGCAGCAGCATGGATTCTACATATTCCGTCGGATTAGGCCCCTTCATTCCTTCTGGCAGACCTACAACGCGAATGTTGTTGCGTCTGGCGCGCCCTTCCGCCTCCTCCGCCCTGTTCTCCAGATTGCCCACACGCTGCACGAGGGCATGTAGTTCCGATCCGTGGGCAGCGCATGCCGCCGTGTGCGGGCCATCTTCTTTTCCAGGTTTCCAGTGTGCTCCGCGAGCGTGCGCACATTCTGTCTCAGCAGATTGACTTCCTCCTGAACCGCTCCACTTTCAAATCGTTCATTGCTAGGACCAATTTGGTCTCCCAGGCAATTTTCAAGTCTGCAATCGCTGCCAGCACTTCTTGGATCGTGCCCGGTGTCTCTGCCGCTACAGGAGTGGTGTTCGTGCTTTTACCGCCTTCTGCGCCTGTGGGCGTCTTGGCATAGGCCTCCAGCGTGGGCGGTTTGCTTTTCGGTCTGACAGTTTTGTTAGACATCATGCAGTGCTGTTCAGGCGTGGGCCAGCGGCGCCTCACCTCACACAAAGGTCCGTGTGTCACCAGACCGCTCTTGGCGTGTCCGGGGCCGTGCCAGCTGTATTCTGGTGTGTCCTTGTCGCTCTCCCCACGCCTAGAGTGGGCTGTGTCCTCCCACGTATCTACGTTCACGCAGTGTCGTTACCCAGGCTCCCGCTATGTACCTTTCAACAGCAGGTGGTCTTTTACAACCACTGACCCAGCGCTCTCTCACTCCGGTGCTCTATGAGCACCAAGGTCATATAGCCTGTGGCCACGCCACAGGGCCATAGAGGTCGTCTGGTACCAAGTCTAGGAGCCAGCTGATGCTCCAAAGTTAGCCGTCCATATGATCACGCTCCTGTAGCTCGCAGCGAGGTCCCACCAGGCTCAGACCTTGTTTGCTCTCCTTGGGGCAATCCTGAGCTTAGTTTGGTCCCAATTAGTGTTCCAGCTTGGGTGCTGCCCCACTCTACTACCAGCGAGGGTGCACTATCCGAGCTCCCACGTTGTCAGCCACAGCTACTGAGCTGCTGTGGCTAGCCTGCTGTATGAGAGGGTCTTATGCCAACCTTTGCTGCAGTACAGATGTGTTGCCTCTCAATGAAGTATGCACTGCCAGGGGGCTCAGATGCGCACGGTTTACGGTGCCCTGCGTGCGTCTGCTCCAAGCCCCATGGGTAGTTCGGTGTTTTCTTTAGTTTGCCATGTCCCCACATGGCCAGCTGGGGCACCCCACGGAGTCCATCGATCACCAGCCCCTCCGTGGCTGTCCCCTGTTAGGGCCCAACACCGCCTTGGATCTTATTTCCGTAGGCAATCGATCCGGTGTCTCCGAATCGACCGCTCGCCTGTGTCAGTCTCGCGCCACTTGAGATCCTCTCCCCGGGGGCCTGCGCTTTCCCCCGCGCCGTCAGCCGGGGGCGTCCCAGGGTTTTCGGCGAAGCCGCTCCAGGGCTCTGCCGAGCGCCTCCGATTCCCAGGCGCTGCAGGTCCCAGGCGTCTGCAATCCGGGCTCCGCACCCTCGGAACCGCCCGGGTCCTGATGTAGCCTCCCCTGCCGCGGCGACGCGGCACTGTCCACACCGTGCTTGCTCCCCTCCACTCTCAGGCACGTGAACTGCAGGAGCCTCTGTGCCACCTCGGGCCACCAGGTTGAGCGTCGCCGCCACCAGCTCCAGGCGATCGCACTACGGGCCGCAGTACAACGTCCCTGCCGTCCGGGCCGCAGTACAACGTCCCTGCCGTCCGTGTCTCCGGTCTCTGCCTGCACACTGGCTCCGCAGGGCCTCCGCCCCCCCGACCAGTTCTACGACCGCTTCAAGGCAGGACACCTCGCACTTTTTGGGCCACTATTGTCAGCACGGCATGCGCCGTGCCGGCCGACTTTATCTTCCTCAGCCTCACAGACCTTTTATGGCCCTTTGTCCAGTAGCGGCCATCTTGGGCAATGTCCTATTCGCAGGTCGATCGCCTCCTTCTTTAGGCTCCAGTTTCGTCAATATGCCGCTCCACAGGCTGTTTGGGCACTTGTGTACCCCCAGCATTCGTACTCCATCTGATGCGCCATGGACCTGCTCATTCGCCAACAACTATCATTTTCGATCAGTATCGGATCTGCCAGAGCTCCCTTGAGAAGCGTCCTTTCACGTAGCCATCTGGCTACACACCCCCCCGCCCCCCAGTAAGAGGAAACAGTTATTGCCTTTGTCTCCCCATTGAATCAGGGAGTCCTATATAGGAAACTTAACTACTTCAAAGAAATGGAGTATAAACTTCCTCATCCATTGTATCCCCTTCCCATCATGAGATAGGGGCCATCAAGGTGGCATTCTGAGAAGACATGAATTATGCGTTACAGCCTTCAAATAGACATGTATATGTTCAAGGGACACCTAACTTGATCTGGACTTTAATTCATCCTTGTAGGTTGAGCTGATGGCAGGATACAAGGATACATAGATGACGTTTCTGTTTTGATTTGTATAGCTGTGATTTTATAACGTTTGTGTTATGATGTAATTGATGAATTTTAACATGATTGATTTTAAGTTTTGTAATGAATAATTGAAAAGTTAAGTATCAGCTAATTCAATAAAAAATAATATTAAGCTTGCTTTATTGAGGTGAATGGTTTAGCGAAGGCAATAAAGTGCCTCTTTAGGACTCGGTTTTGAGGGGAGAAAAGATCACCTCCCTTACTCGCATATATGCCCCAATCGTGGAAAAAGATGATCACCAGCTTGAGGCTGGAGGAAGCCAAGGTACTCGTAGAAGAACCTCATTTAGGGAAGATGAAGCGGTTAGGAACCCTTAGGAGAGATCAGTCGCAGATGTGCAGGCATTTATTGCGGATCTGGAGTGTGGTGCAGCCTGTAGGACAGCCATGATCTGAAAACCTAAGATGTTCGTAAACAAAGTCGTTAGGCACCAGAGGGCCAAGGAAAGCAAAAGTGAGCAGTGGTTAAAGAAAAACCAAAATTGACCCTTCTGCTGGCTCAGAATATATGTTAGTTGCGGAAGCATGTGGAGCGAGGTATCCAACAACAACTCCTGCGCTTGTGAAATACCTTTACCAGTACGGGAATGGGAGGAAATGTTTATAAAAATTGGTCAATCCGCTGAAGTCGTAAAGCGTCCCCAGTAACAGCTCTCCACTGGCATTCAAATGCCTAGAAAGGACACTTAACATGACTGACAAGGAAGAAAAAGAAAAAAAAAAAACACACCACACAATAAGTGAATTAGAATAAAGCAAATTAAATTGCAAGTGACCAGCACCCATTAACTATTTAGTCACAGCCCTATTATAACACTACTCTAAGCTTAGGGCTTTACCTTTTAGCAGACTTTTTAGATATTCCCCAGTTCCATTTAGTTTTGTCACTGATGTTCTTGCATGAACTTGCTTGTACTTTTTCTCAGTTGGAAAACGCTGACTAGGGACGTTTGTGTGCAGAGGATGAAGGTATTCCCCAGGGTGGATATAACCAGCTTAATCCAGAATAGACAATGCGACAGCACATAAGCAGCTAGAAGTCGTCATGGGGTGGAAGTATAACGCCCCTTGGCAGGGATTGAAACACTGGTAGTCATCATAACCATTACTGGTCCCTAACGACAGACACTGGGAGAATTAATTAGTTCATTGTTTTGAAAAGAGTGGGATAAGTGTGCTAGGAATTTTAACAGTATGTTCTTAAGTTTTGATTCAGACTACAGACAGTGACTTAGATGAGGGGTCTGGAGGGCGGACAGGTTTAGTGTGGTCAGTTCCCACTCAGTGTAGGTTGCTGTTTTACCTTGGCTTTCAAGACAACAAATAAAATTGACTGCCATCATTCTAAAAATGGATGCAAGTGCCTGCACCCTCCCCCCCCCCGACAAGCATTCTGAGCAGCTGCAAACTGGTCCATGGGGAGATGTCCGGAGTTAATTAACATTTCCTCTCACCCCCCTTCCAACTTGTACAGCACCCAAGAGTCTGCTGAGTGTGCCTGCCCTGCACAGATAGACCCTGCCAGATGCCTGGCCCGAGAAATAAAATCCTTAGCAATGGCTCAGTTCCACAAATACAAAGATTGTCGAATGGGGAAAACCTGGTCCTGCCCAGTTTCTAGCATTACAGAGCTGTGAGAGTGGACTCAGCTTAATACAGCAAGCACATCTGTATAATGCCAGTTATTGGGCGTTATGGGGGGTGGAGGAGAGCTTTCAACCTGGGGGTCTCAAACATCCAAGGAACAAGACACGCTCAGTCAGCTGGTGAGAGGACTTCCTTCAACAGCTGGAGAGAAAACCAAGTTCAGCATTTTAGTGATGGCTTGCGCCACGCGATTGGCATAGGAAGCCTCACCATCTAGTCATTCAAGTAGGGCTACATATTGTGAGAAACTTGAAGGTTCCTCCCCGACTAGTCCTTAGGGATCTATCGTCCAGGTGGAAAGGACACTGCCATCGCTATTGGATCCAGTTCCTGGGGGTGGACCAGTGAGGGAGGATCACCTGGATGTGGGGAGGTCCTCGGGGAGCGGAAGTGGGACGCGGTATCCCCCTTTCACCTTTTTCCCAGCCTACCACGTAGGTTACTGAAACTCTGCCCCCCCCCCCCCTTTTCCGACACTAACACTTTCGCACACCACGAAAGACGACGGACAAACACCAGAGCCGCCTACCTGACTTGTCCCAACACAAGGGTCAGGCAATTCACCAGAATCACACACCCGACTACCCTTTCCCTTCCCCACAGACATAAAATGTGGAGCACGAGAGCATAATACAAGCAAGGCAGACCGCACAACAAGAAAGCTAACCCAGCACAGCAGTTCAAGAGCAGGAAAAAGACTGCGAGTACCGAGGGGGTGACCAGGAGAGAAGCGATCTTGCCCTTGATGATGGCACAGACAGGAATAGCGCAGCAGTTCATCACAGCCGGTGAGTCGAGGGGAGAGTCGATAAGAAACCGAACTGTGTTGAACAAAAGTAGCAAGCTGCAAATTGAGGAAAGTACAAAGAACTGTTAATGTAAGAGGGCTACAGGAGTCCGGCACCGCATGGGTGCCCACTCGGGAAACTGTGGGCGATTACCCCATTGTTGAAACTACCGCTACCAGAAGGCATTGGGAAACGCAAGAAAAGGGGTCAAAGTGATCATACTGTGTGAATAGCAAAGTCGGCAACAGTAAACCCGATGGAGGGACGCCGATGAATAGTGGGTTGACAAGAGTGAACCCGGCAGAGGGATATCCACAATGAACCGTTTAAAAAGACATTAAAACTCGTTAATGTCACAGAAGAGATTGTTTTGAGAAGCTGTAGTCAACCAGACGGAGGGAAGCGAATATTGAGAAGGGTCTGAGCCCGGAGGAGGGGGACACAGGGGTGAAAAGGCATGACCCAAAGTACATGCAGAAAGGCATTCTATTAAGTTAGAACGGGAGCGGTCATTTCGGAAAGATGGCAGCTTAGTAGAGGCACAAGACAGGGATGCCCCTGTTCTCTGATGTTGTACATCCAGCGTTGGAACCTCTGGCGATATACCTGAGACAACAATATGAGGAAGTAGGGATTAATGGAAGGGGGGGACCACACTTAATACCACTGTATGCAGACGATATGCTACTATATCTGAGGTACCCAGAAAAAAACCTGCAATATATCCTCAAGGTACTTGAGCGATTCGCATCACTCTCGGGTATCGCGGTAAACCCTAACAAGTCCTGTATATTCCCCCTAGGACAGTATATAGGGGTCCCACACGACAAGCTACCAGTACTGCCAGTACCCTAGGTGATAGATACCTGGGAATCGATATTTACAACACAACAGAGGCAGAACATATAAATAACACCGAAAAAGCCCTAACGAAAGTTGTCAATAGTATGAAGTTCTGGACCAAACTCCCCCTAGCCATGATGGGGAGGGGGGCTCTATTGAGGATGGTGGTATTACCCAGATTACTGCACCTCTTTGGGAACATAACATACATCATACCGAGGCGCTTCTTCACTAAACTCCAAGGCATATGCAGAGAATTTTTATGGGCGAACACAAGGAACAGGATAGCCCTATGGAAATTGCAAAACACGACAAAGGAGGCATAAACTTACTTGAGATTTATTACCTGGCCAGCCAACTGAGATACGTAACTGAATGGCTAGCTGAAGACTCTACAGCAGAGTCCAGGCTGTTGGGACACGAATGTGCCCCTCATTTCCTAAGAGAATGGATCTGGCTTCCTAAACGTGAAACATGGAAGAGCTCAGGTATGCTGGTATGAGGGAGGCAAGTGTGGCGTAAAATGTGCCAGTCCATAAATAATCCGACCC
This sequence comes from Ambystoma mexicanum, assembly GCF_040938575.1. NCBI lineage: Eukaryota > Metazoa > Chordata > Amphibia > Caudata > Ambystomatidae > Ambystoma > Ambystoma mexicanum. The sequence continues at coordinate 60,616,358 of NC_090938.1, forward strand.
CATATTCACCGCAAGTGCCGCTAGTGACACTTACCGGAGGAGACGCCCAACTAAGGAAATCGATCCGTACATACCGGTAGGGATTGCAACGACGGGCGATATATTGCAAGAGGGGGTGGTAAAGGGATTTGATGCGCTGGTAGAGGAAACAGGGTTACATCTGGGACAACATATAACCTATACCACATTAGTACGAAAGGGGAAGGAGACATGGTCCGAAATAACATTAGAGGAGCAACCAGACATAGCCATTGAAACACTGTATGACATCTCGGAAGGAGGACACAAGGTCTCCCGGGTATATGAACTACTGATGTCGAGAGTGGGAGGGGAGGTGACACAACTAAGACAGGAATGGGAGGAGGAAGCCGGAGAACCATTGACGGATGGGCTATGGGTAAAGAGGTGCCACAAAAAAGTGTCCAGGAATGCGAGGCTACAACAAATACAACTGTATATAACCCATAGAGCATACATGACCCCCCTGAGAATTTCACAATTTAAAAGGCGCGGAACCACAAAAATGTCCTAAATGGCAGGAGAAAAATGCCGGGCTGATACACATGTTCTGGGCATGCACTGAAATAAGAAGGTATTGGGGAGAGGTGGCCCAAAGACTGAACGAGAGAGAGATTAACCTGAATATAGACTCGATATGGACATGTATGGTGGAAGGGTTCCCAGGCCACGCCAATTGAAACACGTTAGCAAACTTAGAGACATGGCCTACATACTGGCCAAGTGCAGGATAGCCATGGGGTGGAAAGCACCCAACAGACCCAAGGCGGAGGTCTGGTGGCCCGATCTCCGTAAATAGTCTGAATCTGAAACAGTTGTATGGGGTGAGGCAGCTAACAACGGGGGTGAGGAATAGGCGGAAACCCCAACAGCCTGCAAACATCTAGTGGCCACACTCTGGGGCCCCCATCCAAGGGAGCTCAAGTACAGAATCTCCGGAGGATACTGACAAGGAAATACCTCCAAAGAATAAAGAGCAAGGGGATGGAACGGGGTAGGCTTGTTGGAGGGAGGGATAAAGGAAACAGTAGACATGAAGCACATGTCCGCATCATGCAATATAATACAAGAACTGTAGGAATTGTTGATTGCTAAATGTAATGTTTGTTTGGAAACCAATAAAAATTGTTTAAGTCTTTTTTTTTTTTAAAGGCGCTCTTTTATTTTGGATACATCAGGTCATCAGAGGCAATAGACTTTTTGTAGAAAAGAGACAACCACCGAAGGCCCGGATAGCTGAGAGCAGAACTGTTGGCTGGTGCTGGGAAAGCTTGAGCATGTGCTGTGCTCCGGAATCCTACCTTGTCCCGTGCTCAAAACGTGGGGAAGGAGACTTCTTTCTGGCTCGGGCCCCTTACATCATCCCACACTTTTCTGTATTTAGTTGGAGGGATTGGTAATAGGTTTTGTTAGTTTTGGTAGTATAGACCATTTTATTTTGACAAGGACTGCCTTATTTTTATCGGATGGTCATTGCTTGTTCCCATCTTAGATTTAGGTTTAGATTCGGTGTTTTTACAACCCATGTATACAGTATAATAAAGAAACCTTGAACTGTGATCCCTTGTCTTTATTGTTTCCACTAGGAGTTCCTTACAATAAGAATGCCTTCTTTCCAGGAAGCAGCCACCACAGCTCCCATGACCTTCAGGAATTGGTACTGTAAGTGAAGATTCACCACTGAAACTGCTGCGTGGTGGCCAGATGGGAAGATCCATGAGTTTTACAGATTCATTGTCTAAATCCAATCGCCTCTTTGTAGAGATGAGAGGATCTGTGCCGGCATCACCTTTTGAATTTCCCAGGGGATATGGGGAAGAAACATGAGGAGGCAAAGGTTGAGACGCAAACTGCAATAGCAAACCTGGCCTTCTCAACCCCAAAGGACTGAGAACACAACGTTAGGCCTTCTCTCCACGGTTCCACTCCAAGATCTAGGATTTTGCCAACATCAGATGGAGAGTCTTGTGGAGAGGAAGTACAACAGCTGGGAGGGAGAACGTGCAACCACCTCAAATCGCAGAGCATCTAGGCATCCCGATTATCCGTTTCCACCGATTTTGGAAGTGATACCAACCCTTCACATCGGTGCTATTAATCATCTTCTGTCACTCCTCGTTGCTTGAGATTCTAATCTCCATCTAGGGAAGGGGCGGGGGTCGGGGGCAGAGAACCCTACTGTTATGGAGGAAAAAAAGCCTGAGGAACAACAGTCTTACACACTCCTTCCCTGGACCTTCTGCTGAAAACCCCAGAAGTGTCCGACACGGCCTGCTTTCTAGAAGGAAGAAGCAGGGTTTGATGGTGGCTTTAAAATGGCAGATAACAATTTGGCATGCAGAGTGCCCATCTTCCTTATTCAACAACTCAACCATGGTGGAATTGAACAGTTGCAGTTCATCAATTAGGAGATTCAACTTTGTCCTGGGCGTCTGAAAAAAACATTGTTTAGTACTTTTTAGCCTGCTTGCTGACCAACCCAGTACACATGCCTTGGACACAAATGCCAATATGGTCGGCCTTCTCTTCCAGGTGATCATTAACAACCATTTTACCCTTCACCACCCCTACAGATAACTTCTCCCTTTCATCCTACAGAAGAACCTGCAAACCCTGCTACCTCAAGACAAAACCTGGCCTTACAAGAGGCCAGAGCCGCGTCAACATTTGCCCGACACACATGTAATGACTAGTTAGCATAAACACTCTTCCCTAGGGAATCCAAGGCATCCTCCACCTTGCATGGAGGAGCCGAGGATGAAGTTGTGGACAAGTGTTTGGCTGCGAGAGGGCAGATGAAAGGGTAGCCAGTGACATCATTGCTTAGAAAAAACAATGCTAGCAGAAACAGCGGTCATAAAATAACATTTTAATCAAAATTGACATTGTTGAATAATGCTTTAATACATACTTTGTCATAGTCTTGTGGAGCTGGAGTGGTGGCAACTCGGCTAACATACACTGATCAAAAGTGATTGCTAGCAGACGCGCACAAGGCCATGAAAGGCAAAAAGGAAAGGAGGCAGAGTAATAAAGATCAAACCGCAATGGAGGAGTAGCAGGAGAGGGTGGTGGGGCTTGCGCGGGGCAGTGGTGTGAAAAAGGGTTTCACAGGGTGTACCGCTGTATGTTATTGCCCAAGTGAGGACCCTAACCAAGGAATACACCAGCAGAAAAAGATGTTCACTCCAGCTGACACTCCAGCTGACACGGAATGGCTTACAAAGCAGGCCATGTTATTCATGCGCCGGGAATTATGATTTCACATTGGCGATTAGGTTGTTCACTGCGAAAGTTGTTTTAGTAAGGAACCAATTTACTGTTCTTCGATTTGAATCCCAAAACTGCGATTGCAGCTTTCATCGATATTCATTACTAGTCCTTTGGCATCATGGAATAGCGATGTAAAATGTCACTTTATTTATGGAACAGTATATTTCACAAACTGATTTAATAATGGATAAATCACACACAACCGGATGAAATCACCATAGAGTTGGCTGGGAGGGATAGCTCCCCATCCTTCATCAGTTTATACTTGGCCTCCAAATCTTTGCTGGTTTGCAATAGCATATTCTATTCCCCCCAGGCATCCTTCACCTCCGCAATCACACACTGGGCATAATAGGAATGTCCATCTTAAACGCTGTCCCTTGACACAGACCTCTAGTTTCTACTGCAGCACATGAGTGTGCTGTGGGGAGCCCAAGAATATTCCATGTCCACAAAAACCTCTTATGGGACTGCTGCACTCTATTGGGTGTGCTTGCGTCTGCCCCATCCACCTGTAGCCAGTCAACATTAGGAGTACTCTACACCCTACTCACAATTGTAGATTCTTTGGGTCTGACCTGGTGCATTTCCCAGAAGCAGCCGCTTGGTTGCCATTTCTCTGTACCCGTGCGTAAATGGGTAGCCCATGGCGCTTCTACAACCCTAGTAGGGCCACTTATGATGCACAGTTAAGGGCCTGGTGGTGGCTGATTTGGATATGGCAACCAACACTTGGGAAGGCAAGGGCAACGCCTGTCAGAAATAACAATGGGCGCTGACTTGGAGGGTATTTAAAGGCTTCTTTTAGCCCTGCACACAGTGCCCAAAAGAGAACCTAGCCAACAAACTCTTCAGACACCCCTCAGCCGAGCCAGTAATGGACCGTTCACTTGGCGCCATCCCCAGCAGAATCTGCTCTGCAGAGGGCAATCCAACTGGGGAGGGCCTGCTTGTTAACATCCCTGCCTGTACAGTCACCAGGGAAACGCTGCGAGATTTCTAGATGTCCCTTATCCGAGAGACATAGGGCTTCATTCCAAGGTCGGCGGGTTGCGCCGACCCAGAAATACTGAACCCGCTCCCTGACTATCCGGTGCCATGGGACATTGCAAGTCCCGGCGGAGCGGGAAGTCGGGCGGCAACTTTGGTAACTCCCCATTCCCGTAGACTCCATGGGAGCGGGGAGACGGAAGCACCAGCACCGTTGCTAGGGGTGCCGGTGCATCAGTGACTACTCTGCCTACTGGGGCAGAAGCGCACAGCAGGGTCAGACCTGCTGAGTGCTACGGCCCCTGAAGGCAGACTCTTAGTGTGGCGGTCCAGTAACAAGGGTGCCAGTAAGCTAACCGGCACCCTGGTTTCCGGAACGCCACACTCGGAATGAGACCCATAATATCTTAGAGCCACTCAGTGAAACCACTCCTCTGCCTTAGAATGAAGCAGTGGGAGAAAAGAGAAAAATTGATCATTTGAAATAGTTCGAACTCTTATCACGACCGTAGGGAGGGAGAGTGTTCTGGCATGTAAGGTCCCCTCCCTGGAGAAAACATGGTTAGGGTGCTTAACAGTAATCGCCTGGAGCTTACCCAACACCCACCTAGCAGAATGGATGGCAACGGGGCGCTGTTGAGCAGCCAACAAGTACAGCCGCTTAGCTCTGCGATACAGTGGAACACTAGTCTACACGATGGCAGCGATAAGAACCTAAACATCTATAATCTGCGTGCTTCTGCGCACGAAACATCAGCAAACATTCTGTCGGAGTTTCAACTGTGGAGGAGCCCGCTGTGCGAGACCCAGACCGTTCAAGCTGAGGGGGTGCTCCTCCATGGGAGGAGGACTACCGCGGCCTGCTCCGAACCCAAAATTGGCACACATACACACCTGTCACTTTTGGAACCTTCTATCGACGTCCCTACCCAGCCTCCTCCCTCCCGACGGTCGGCCAACACACGGCGCCAGGCGGATTGACCCCGAGACGACCACAGGGACCCCATGGAGGGGAACTGGGGCTCCCCCGATCCCGAGCTTTCCCCCACTATCGGATCCTATGATCAGGCATGAAACGCAAGGGAGCCCAGCAACCACACTACACCGATCAACCCCCCTCTGGGTGCTCCTATGCCAACTGCTGCCGCTCTGGTATGGCACGGAGGGAGAGAACACTGCCCCCTCCATAAGAAGCTACCGCTGCCTGCAGAAGCGTTACATCGGCACTCGTGCCTAACTTCCACCCGGGTCAAGCTGCGCCTCTGACTCATCCCCCTCCGAACCCCACTGCAACGCACGCTTCAGATGAGCGGCGGCCAGGCGCTGGGGATACGTGCATTACCCTGCAGAACTCGGGCTGTGATCGAAGCCTCCTCGAGAGTGCCTCAACCCGACCATATTCGGAATAGCGGAATGCTGGGGACACTGTCTGAGCTTTCCCCCCTACTCCAGGTCTCCCTCGAGCGGCACCTCGCAGTACACCCTTAGTCGCACGCTTGAGAGGGAGAGCGCTGAAACCGCCAGCTACGCCGTACACATACAGCACTGGACCCTGGACGAAGAGGTGGCAACTGCACCACATCACAGCCTGCTCATTGGAGGTCTACACAGGGCATAATCATTTGCAGAATCCCGGGAAGGCCGGATGCTCATCTGCACATCTCTGGTACACCGGAGCACCTGCCATACTGCCTGGCGGCCACGGCTGAGCCGCCACACAAGGTGAGGGCCCAACCCCTCAGCAACATCAGTATTCTACTCCCCCAGCCACTCCTTTGGACCTCTTGTAATACACGCGCTATATGGGCTTGCGGCTCCCCTCACCTCCCAGGAGGGGCGTGATGTCAATCTCTGCGCTGCTCAGCTCTGCCCAGCACAGGCCCTGCCTCTGAACACACTTCCCGCCCTGCGCAAAAAGGAAATCGAAGCTACCAGCCTACACCCGAGCCCACGGACGTGCAACTGAGCGCAGGCCTCATCCCCAGCGTGGACACATGTTGGTGGTCCTCCCCACGCAAACATAACCGCTCCACATAAGCGACACACACGGAACTGCCTCTCTGCAACACAACCCATCGGCGGTGGCCCTCCCAAACAGATGTGTAGCTGCTCAACCACAATCAGTGCAACTAACGCTCAGGTGATAGGGTCTACTAATGTGATTTGTTCTCACTGCTGCAACCCTTCTCAAGGCTGCCCAAACAGCAGTACCCATACCAGAGGGCCAGAGGGGGCCAGAGAGGGAATAGGCACAACCCTTCAACGTAGTTCTCCCATGGACCTCCCCATACGTAGGTGCCTTAAGCGGAAACAGACTTCAATCAACCCGCTGCTCCATCCTAGGAGGAGCTCCACTCCTGGATTGTCTCACCGAAGGGCCCTCTTGGCCACAACACTGCCCGCTCACGACCACCACATGAGAACGCCGCACAGCTCAAATTCGGGAGAACCGCCGAGAATAGCAACCTACCACCACCTCCACGGGGGGCATCGCTCGATAACAATCTCAGCCGGCAACCCATCTGAACCCAGGAAACCACCACTTTTCAGCTACAAGTTTTCAAAGCGCCGATCTCATACCAAACACTCCACTCTCATTTCTCTGCAACTAACATGACCAAGGGAGCCAACGAAGGGAAAAAAGCAGGGCGCAAGGGACAAATTCGCCAAGCCCACACCTCGGATGACCCGCCACAACTACAGCCCCCATCAGAGTCCTCACACTCACCTACTAATCCCTCCACACATCCCAGAACCCTCAGGCATGATGGAGGCAATGGCTAAGGGATTTGCAGCGGTACATGAAAAACTGGATGATATTACAGCTAGCGTGGCCTCCATACGCTCCCAGCTGGCCCAAGAGAGGGCCCGGATAACCAAGGGCAAAATCTGTGCCACCGAGGACAGCATTTGCACTCTGCAGGACACAGTAGACACTCTCTAAAGATATGAAATCGGTCAAGAGCAAATGTGATGACCTAGAATCGCGCTGTCGAAGAAATCTCATCTGGATAGTTGGGGTACCAGAGGACGCTCTGACCGGGAACAAGGAGCTGGTGGTTGAAAATCTACTGAAGGACCTGCTGGATCATCCATCCCTGTCCCCATTCTTCGCAGTGGAGCAAGCACACTGAGCCCTCTCACCCAAGCAAAAACCAGGAGACTTCCCCAGACCTATCATTGCAAAGATTCTAAGCTACTGCGACAGAGACGCACTCCTCCGGATGGCCGGTGACAAGAAGGAACTATGGCTGGGATCCCATATCATTCATATATTCCCAGATATTTCCATCCATGTTCAGCTGGAACTTCGCCAATTTATCGGAGTTAAAAAGATGCTTCGTCAATGGAATATACAATATACTATGCTGTTCCCGGCTCAGCTGAAGATACAATTTCGAAGGAAGTTATACTTTTTTACGGTCCCCGGCGAAGCTGTAAAATTCATTGAGGCACAAATTCCAATTTTGAATACTTCAGATGGCCCAGCTGAGTGAGAAACAATCCTACTTAGATGTTATACTTGAGCCATGATCCCGGGACCCTCGCTGCGACATGAGTAGATAGCACCTACCGCAAGTCAATGCCACCTTGGCATTTACTAAGCTTTTTATATGGTATTGATATTTTATGATCTCACAAACATTGGTGTTAATCAAATTGCTAACAATCGTATCGAAGTTTTTTGAACTGTGAATTATGTATTATTTTGAATTACTAAGTTTTCTATTTCATGTGATGAATATGAATGATTGACTAATGGTGATAGTTGTAAACTTGTTGATATGAAGTTTATTTATAATTGATAATTGTTAAAGTTAAAAAAGTTCATAATGAACTATGAACTATACCAATAAATTAAATAAATAAATGGCACCTTGACACTTGCTAGAACTGGACGAAAATATCCCCCTTGGATACACTGTGCGGCAACAGCCCTCCCTTTTGCTGTTGCTTGTGTGGAACATGTGTTTTGCATCTTAGCCCTGTCGGGATAAGGGGTTGGTTTGGGCGGCTGAAAGAGCGGGACGTTCACACTGCTGGGTTGGGAGTGGCAGTAAGGGGGGGGGGGGAGACGCACTGAGTCCAAAAGATACTACCAAAGGGCAGGTTGCGCTCCTTTACTGGCAAACTGGGTGGAAACTTACGAAAACCTGGTGAATGGGTTAAGAGGTACACGGGAAGCAGACTGCGAAGGCAGTGACACTGAAATTACACACAGGAATAACAATGATCCATTAAAAAAGGTAATGGCACAACGTGTGAAGATTCTAAGCTGGAATGTCCGGGGACTAGGGAACTTTACAAAGTCACGTAAAATAATTTCATATGCTCACTGGCAAAAGGCCAATATACTTTTGCTCTTAGAAATGCATGCCAAAGAAAACACTTGCCGCAATATAGCCCTCTAATTGGGGGAGGGGAGGCGCCAGATATTACACCTCTTTTTCCACTCAATCCAGGGGGGTCATAATAAATGTCCACAAATCCCTGAAATTTGTTTTAAAACGTATACATGTAGATCCAGGAGGTGAGATTCATCATAGTGCACGGCCTAGAACTCATACTCATGAACACCTACTGCCCCAATATAGACACTAATTCTTAGAACACTTGTATGACACCCTAGCTGGGTACTATGGGCTACCTCCAATATGTGGGTGGGTGCAGGGGGGGGGAGGGGGGTGAGACAAGAACCTAATTCTCGGTTGCACCCTAGACGGGTCCAACAAGGCCCCCACCCCCAAACTCGTGCAGCTCGCCTATTAATATCCGTCATGCAAGCACTTGAACTCAGAGACGTATGGCGAACCACACATCCGCAATCCAGAGAATATACATTCTACTCTTCGGCACAAGACATGTCGTCCCGATTAGACTTCTTCTTTATGCCTGCCTCTCTAGTGGGAAGAGTGCAGGATGTAGATATCGAGCCACACATCCCGTTTGACTACTCCCCGGTTTTGCTAACACTGAAATCGAAGGCGGGCCGGTCCAATTCCTCTTGGAGGTTTAAATCCACTGCATTGCAGGATGTGGTATTCAGAGCGCACATCAAATCCGACATGGATACCTTCTTCCCTGCCAATGCACCGGATGCCACCTTTCAGGCCATCAGGAGGCAGACCTTCAAAGTTTTTATAAAAGGGGCATGGCAATGTCGAGAGAGGCCGGTGTGCTTAAATGCATTAGAAGGGACCTCGAGCCTTCCGAAAGGACACAAGAATCTTGAACAAACACTCCTGGACCTCTGACCCGGCATTGCTGGCTCAAATCCATGCAGAACTGGATCCGTTTGAAGACCACGACTAGAGAGAAACTCAATATTTCTCTCGCCTGGTCGCGGCCAAGAAGTATGACGAGGGCGATAGACCGGGGAGAACTCTGGCGAGGATGGTCCGTGCCGAGCAAGGCAGAGACCAGGTGGACTGCATCTTATATATAGAGGGCAATAATAAGTGGTTCGATGAGGATGTGGTTGCATTATTCTGCAGCTTTTACCATCCACTGCACCAAAACCAAGTGACGAACTAGCCATTCATACACTTCTCATTAACATCCCATTGCCCTGCCTCAGTGCTCAAGCGAGGGATGACCTGGAAATGCCAATCTCCCTAGAAGGAATTGTGGCGGTTATCTCCTCCCTGCCCAAAAGTAAAGCCCTGGGCCCTGATGGCCAAGTTCTACCATGTTCTGAGGGGTCCAGTGAGGCAGTCTTTCATCAGAGTGCCGTGTTCTAGGGGGTTGAGTGAGGCGGTATTGCTTCAGACTGCCATGTTCTAGGGGGTTCAGTTAAGCAATTTTGCTTCAGATTGCCATGTTCTAGGGGGTTCAGTCAGGAAGTCTTTCTTCAGAATTCCATATTCTAGGGGATTCATTGAGGCAGCCTTGCACTAGATTAGCTATGTTCTAGGCGGTTCAGTGAGGGTGTCTTGTGTAGAGTAACCCCTAAACTCTCACACCAGAGAGAATACAACCCACTAGGGAAAAAGGCCCAGCACACCTCTTGCAAGGAGAACAAGGTTTAATATAAGAAAAAATACAAGTACGCGCCAGCAAAGAACTATGCTGCCATGAAGCACACTGACAAAAACAGCATGAACAATAGGTTTTAAAAAAGGTACACAGCATCATAACGGATGTACATTACATAGGTTACAAATCCAAGTAGCTGGTTGGTGCTATCCTATACACATATAGACGGCTCCTTACAGGATGCCAGGTGATTGGTCCCAGCACCCTCTCTCCATCTTCTTCCACGTGTGGATCTTCATCTACCGTCATCAGGTATAACGGCTCTAATTGGCAATTATAGTTATACAGGTCATTATTTCTTAGCTTCTATAGTGCACCTGGTACCAAGGACATGAGCCAGGCAGATATTTTGGAGGTTGTGATAACTTGTCAGCACTATATGAACCCCTGCTCCAATCCCAGACATGTTGGCGCCTCAACCACTTTCCCACCCACAGAATACATTCGTTACCTTCTCCCCTGGCACCGCGCAGCATAAATCACATGAACGAATGGTGGGGCAGCCCGCCCCTGCCCTCTGATCTTCTTGATCGATTGGACACTTTACAGTTTTATGGCCATAGGTCTTGGGCTGGTCAGTGTACATAAATGTTGGTGTCTGGGTCATGGGCTGCTATAACTTATAGATCTGGACGGTGAAGGTCTAAGCCTTCACCCCCTGTTCTTGCGGAATAACTCTTCAAAGACCCATTCTGTCCCTCTCTTGGTCTTGCAGGACACATTCCTACTGGGTTGCATGCACTACTAATAAGACATTATAAAGAACTGTGTGTGTGTGTGTATTCAAGAAATTAACCTTCTGTGAAGCTACTAGGGCTGCGAGCAAAGGATGCACATACAGCCTTCTAAACTCCAGAACAGGATGTAAGTGTACTAGCATAGCCATGGCACTAGGCCTCAATTTCAAATTGGCGTCCAACTTCTAAAATGGAGTTCCATTACACACGTGATACTAATATCAAAATAAATCCACTACAATCCAGCTTTTATAGGTGAGCCCTGTGAGAAACCAGAGTGTATTGTCACTCCTTCTCCCCCTGGATTCTCTGCTCAGGTGGCCAGGGCCCGGCCTTTGCTGTTGGATCCAGAACCTGCAGGTGGACAAACAAGGGAGGATCACCTGGGTGGAGGTTCCTTGGGGATTAGGAGTGGGGTACACGTGAGATGCGGTATCCCTTTTCCTACAGGTGGCAAATCTACCCTTACCCCACCCCACAACCTCATTAGGCTGCGTTAAAACATCTCCCTTCATTTTCCCACCTGTATACTCACTGTGCGCCCCCCTGCCCCCCTGTTAGTCACGGTGCGCCCCCCTGCCCCCCCGTGAGTCATTGTTGCCCCCCTGCCCCCCGTGAGTCATTGTGTGCGCCTCTGCCCCCCGTGAGTCATTGTGTGCCCCCCTGCCCCCCCGTTACTCACTGTGTGCCCCTCTGCCCCCCCGTTACTCACTGTGCGCCCCCCCTGCCCCCCCCGTTAGTCACGGTGCGCCCCCCTGCCCCCCCGTGAGTCATTGTTGCCCCCCTGCCCCCCCCCGTGAGTCATTGTGTGCGCCTTTGCCCCCCCGTGAGTCATTGTGTGCCCCCCTGCCCCCGTTACTCACGGTGTGCCCCTCTGCCCCCCGTTACTCACTGTGCGCCCCCCTACCCCCCTGTGAGTCACTGTGTGCCCCCCCTGCCTCCCCCATGAGTCACTGTGTGCCCCCCTACCCCCCGTGAAGTCACTGTGTACCCCCTGCCCCCCCGTTTAGTCACTGTGTGCCCCCCTGCCCCCCCGTTAGTCACTGAGCCCCCGTCTCCCCGTTAGTCACTGTGAGCCCCCCTGCCCCCCGTTAGTCACTGTGTAACCCCCTCCTCAATTCCATCCTCTACTACCTTCCTACTCCCCCTTCTCTCCCCCCTCTCAGCCCTCCTCCTCCTAGCACTTACTCCTGTCATCTGTTCCGTGACTCTTGACAGCAGCTTGTCTGTCTCCCCTCCTCCCCTCCTTGTTCTTCTCCCTCCTCCCCTGCTTTTTAAAATTGTCACCGACATTTTTGCTCAGTAGCGTGCCTTGTTCTCCTTCCTTCCCCCCTCCTTCCCCTTGCCCCCCCTCCCACCCCGCCTCCTGTTACCACCTGCACTGCGTAAATTGTCGTCAGACATAGTAATGTTACTGCTTGCTTTGTTCTCCTTCCTATCCATTACCTCTTACCTTACTTGTTCTATGCACTTGCACTATCAGAAATGTCGACAGGCCTAGTATGATAGTTATTTTTCACATTCTGTATTGTTCAAGGACTTTTACTGAATGAGCTGTATTTTCCTATGTCCTGTATTTTCCTATGTCCCCTCCCTCCTTGAAGCGCTTTGAAACACTTTGTGTATAGGCGCTATATAAATAAACGATTATATCATATCATATAATACTGTGAGGAGGAAGCCAACATATCCCTCTAACAAGGTCAGGCACAATCAGGCATTTGACAACACCCATACATACCTGAACTCTATTGCCTACCACTTTAGTACTGGAGGGAAGAAAAAGACAGCCGAGAGTCAGGAATGACCTAATTTGGTTCAGGCAAGGGAAGCCAAGAACTCACACTTGAAACCCCTTAAGAGGGGTCAGGTGTATAAAAGGTAGAGCCCTCAGCATTGTAAAGGAAAGAAGATAGTAGAGCAGAAATGGTCACAAATGCAGGAACAAAGTCAAGGTACAGCCTGACCTAGCAGAACGCCAGCTACTCTGTCCCCCCAGCGACGCTGACCTGTGGTAGACCCTTAACCATTGAATCCTTTGACTCCTGGCTTAAAGTATCACTAACTCCTCTCACGCCTCGCAGCCTCACGCAAAGGACCATCCCCGAAATGGTTCCCACCCCACCGGAAGACTTTCAAAATCAAAATAACTCTTGCGTGCAAATGGCGAGCATCTAAAACCGATCTCAGCAGATCTATGTTCGCCCTCCATCGCTGTAATTACAAATCCGCGATCCGAAAGTTCAAAATGGCCTATTACAATAAACAAATTCTGAACTGTGGCAGCAGCAGCAAATAACTCCACAAGATCATCTCCAAATTTGTGAAACCTACTTGCACGTCTGCCCAAACCACTCCCACGCAAACACTCCGACTCCATCTCGCTACATTTCTACAACACTGCACTTGATAGGATGGCAACCCTTAACACCAAACCTTCTACCCTCACCCCTTCCCAAAATCTACACCTTCTGATCCTGTTGCCCCGACGACCTTTATGCCAACCTTTGACTCTTTCCAACCCAACTCGAGACGAGTTCCTAGATCTACTATCTGGAAGCAAACCCGCTGGATCCCCCCCACCCCGCTTCTCTTCTGCACAGGAGAACATGCACGATCCATACTTAACGACTCCCTCACCTCCAACACCTTGCCAGAAGCCTTTAAAATCGCGCATGTCAAACCGCTTCTAAATAAAAAAATAAATAAAAAAAGGCATCCCTCGACCTCATTGACCCGAAGAATTACAAGCCGAGCAACACCATTGACCGGGCCGCTTACTCCCAGCTTAACTGCTTTGTAGAATCCAACAAACTACTTGACCCCGCAATCAAGCTTCAGACTGCGCAATGGAACCAAAACCACTCTGATCTCCATCTGGGATGATCTCAAGGTCATGGCAGACTGAGGGTTGTGCAGCACTGATTCAGCGAAGGGATTTAAAACCTGCTTAAGTTAGCCGATTAGAGCTACATTTGCAAATACCAGAGAAAGGTCTACTGCCCATTATTTAGTGAACAGGCACGAATACTTTATATCAAGAAAATTGCCATACCAGTCATTGATATCCCTGCCTTGTATGTAGAGATACGATCTAACATACTTAATCATCATAATGGTGGTTCCAGCTCGCATAACTATGCGCATTTGATCTATACGAGCGGGTGTTTTCAACACTGCTATTACTAAATGCTCATTTGAAGGAACAAGTTACTTACCTGTAACTGTTGTTCTCCAGCATGGGTCTGGCATGGATTCACATGCTCATGAATATTCCCCGTCGTCAGGCTGGGAATCCTCGGTAAAGAAAAAACCAGTATCAGTTTCGTTTCTGATCTGTCTTTCATAGTAATAACCAATCACTGGTCTCTGCGTCATACTGACCACAGCCAATGACTGCCCTCTACCTAAGCACCGCCTCTGGCAGCCATCTTCAGATTTGGAAGCACGTGAAGTGGCAGTATGACCAAGTGAAGAGCCGCAGAGGGGTAGGCGGGAGGGATCGCATGTGAATCCATGCCAGACCCATGCTGGAGAACAACAGTTACAGGTAAGTAACTTGTTCCTTCTCCAGCATGGGGTCTGGCATGGATTCACATGCTCATGAATAAAGAATACATAGCAGTACACACATGCACAACCACGGGAGGTGGCAAAGGCTCAACATTAAGCATCACATAAACTCAACATTAAGCATCTTACCTCCTCACCAGGCTCACCTCAGGCGAACAGGTTGCGCAGCACTGCTTGGCCGACCCTGGACTCCTCCCTGGAATCCCGGTCGACGCAGTAGAATTTCGTGAAGGTGTGCGTCGACCTCCACGTAGCAGCCCTGCATATGTCCAGCAGGGGCACACCAGATAGGAACGCCGTGGTAGCTGCGATCGCTCTGGTGGAATGGGCTCTCGGACGGCCAGGCAGCGGTCGGTTTGCCAACCGATGACAGCACATGATACAGCCGGAGAGCCATCTGGAAATGGAAGCCTTCGAGAGAGCCTTCCCCTGATTGACAGGTCCAAAGTTCACAGAGAGTTGTGACGTCTTCCGAAAACACTTTGTGCGGTCTACGTAGAACTTCAGCGCTCTAGCCACATCCAGCGAGTGCAAAGTCCTCTCAGCCGGCGACGAAGGCGACGGGAAGAACACAGGCAACACCAAGGGTTCGTTGAGATGGAAGTCCGACGGCACCTTGGGCATGAAGGAGGGGTGCGTCCTGAGCACTACCCTCGTGTCGTGGAAAGTCAAGTACGGGGCCTTGCAGGAAAGGGCCTGGATCTCTCCCACTCGTCGTGCGGAGGTGATGGCCACAAGAAAAGCTGTTTTCCACGATAGAAACTTCAACGGGGCCGAGTGCAGAGGCTCGAACGGAGGTCCCATGAGCTTGGTCAGCACCACGTTGAGCTCCCACGCCGGGGCCGGAGCCTTCACCGGCGGGAACGATCTGAACAGTCCCTTCATGAACTCTTTCACCAGACGATGAGACCACAAGGACGTCTGCCCCGTGGTTCTGGTGTATCGGGAGATCGCAGCAAGATGAATCTTGATGGACGCGTGTGCCAGACCAGCTTTGGCCAGCGTCAGCAGGTACGGCAGTACTTGGGGAGCCGTAATCCGTAGAGGGTTAATCTTCTGTGCGTGGCACCAGACAGAGAACCTCTTCCATTTGTGTCCGTAGCATTTAAGAGTCGAGGACGCCCTGGCCTTTGCAAGAACCTCTCTGCAATCGGCCGGTATGTCGTATCCTCCAAACTCTAGCGCTGCAGGAGCCAGGCCTGCAAGTTCAGCGACTTCGGGTCGTGGTGGAGGATGGCGCCTCCTTCCCTGGAGAGTAGATCCGCGTCCGCCGGCAGCTTGATCGGCGGGGACGCTGACAAGTCCAGAAGGTCCGGGAACCATATCTGCCTCGGCCACGCAGGTGCGACGAGGATCATCCTGCACCGTGACCTCTTGAGCTGGTTGACGAGCCGGATTAGCAGAGGCAAGGGAGGGAACGCGTAGAGGAACAGGCCCTCCCAGGGGAACGAGAAAGCATCGCCCATGCTCCTCGTCTGGGGAAACCTGCTGGCGAACCTCCGGCACTTGGTGTTCGTCGCCGTCGCGAACAGGTCGATCTGGGGTGTGCCCCACCGTCGGAAGAGGCGATCCACCAGATCCTGCCGTAGTTCCCACTCGTGGCACGAGCGCAGCTCCCTGCTGAGTGAGTCGGCGATGGTGTTTTTTATCCCTGCCAGATGAAACGGCACCAGAAAAATCCCTTGGGCGACGGCCCAATGCCACAGATCCTGCGCCTCCTTGGACAGCGCTGGGGACCTGGTTCCGCCCTGTTTCCTGATGTAAAACATGGTGGTGGTGTTGTCGGTGAAGATCCTCACCACCTTGCCCTTGAGGGACGGAAGGAAGGACCCGAGGGCCCAAAACACTGCACGGAGCTCCAGGACGTTGATATGCAGGGACTTCTCCGTCGGGAGCCAGAGTCCCCTTGCGTGCAGATTTTCGGTGTGCGCTCCCCACCCTTCCAGGGAGGCATCCGTGGTCACAGTCTCCTGGTGGGCTGGGGTCTGGAAGTCCATGCCCGCCGTCAGATGCGCGCGGG
This sequence comes from Ambystoma mexicanum, assembly GCF_040938575.1. Lineage (NCBI taxonomy): Eukaryota > Metazoa > Chordata > Amphibia > Caudata > Ambystomatidae > Ambystoma > Ambystoma mexicanum. The sequence continues at coordinate 60,633,005 of NC_090938.1, forward strand.
TGCCCCACCACCGTATCGCTCGTCGGAAACTCTCGTCGAGCTTGATCCTTTCCTCGAAGCTGCCCGTCGTCTGGATCCAGAGCGCATCCAGGAATTCCTGCAACGGGCGCATCCGGAGCCTGCACATGGGAATGAGGTAGATGCAGGAAGACATCATCCCGAGGAGGGACTTGATGGACCTCACCTTGGCCGCGTCGGCCACCAACATCCGTTGCACCTTGCCCAAGATGGTCCTGGTCCTCTCCTCCGACGGGGAGGCCAGAAGGGACACTGTGTCGAGCCTCGCTCCCAGAAACAGTGCGACTTGCGCGGGCACCAGGTGGGATTTGGCGTAGTTCACGGAGAATCCCAGGTCCGTGAGGAGTTGGACGGTCCTTGCCGTGTAGACCACGGCGAGCTCCCTCGTCTTGGCGCGGATGAGCCAGTCGTCCAGGTAGAGGTAGACGTGAATCCCCTCGCGGCGCAGCTGCGCCACCACCGGTGGGAGGCACTTGGTGAATACCCTGGGTGCCGACCGTAGTCCGAAGGGAAGGGCTTTGAACTGGTAATGACGCCCTTGGACCACGAATCTGAGGAATTTTCGGTGCCCCTTTAGGATGGGAATGTGGAAGTAGGCATCCTCCAAATCCAACGACGATAGGAATTCTCCTTCCTCCAGCTGACCCAGGACGTGCTGGAGGGTGACCATCCGGAACTTCTGCGCCTTGATGAACTTGTTCAGACGTCGCAGGTCTAGGATGGGGCGCCATCCTCCCGTCTTCTTCTTCACGAGGAAGTATCGCGAGTAGACTCCGGAGCCCCGAAGCCTCTTTGGGACGAGTTCGATGGCGCCCTTTCTGAGCATCGCCTTTACCTCCAGGAGAAGTTGAGGGACGTGAAGTTCTTTCCTGGCCACGGGGGGGACGCGCGGGCACCTTCTTTGAAACTCGAGCGCGTGGCCCCGGGCCAGGGCGTCCAGCACCCAACGGTCGGTGGAGATGGACTCCCACACGCTGACGAAGCCCGCCAGCCGGCCTCCCACCGGGGTGCTTCGGTGGGGGCCCGACCCCACGGCCGGTTCAATCCTGCTTGGACGCGGCCTTGCCGCCTTGACCTCCTTGGCGACGACGGCGGGGTCCGCTAGACTTGCCTCGTCCTCTGTAGGCCTCTTGCGACGACGAGCGGGCCGCTTGACGGTAGGAAGCGAAACCGCCGCCGGAACCTTTGGAGGCGCCCTTGCCTCCGCCGCTCCGAAAGGGCGTTCGTCGTTGCTGTAGGACTCCAAGGGCCCTGGCCGTCTCAGTATCCGCCTTGATGGCCTGAAGGGAATCGTCCACTGTCTTCCCAAACAGGTTGTTCCCGTCGAAGGGCATGTCCAGGACTCTGGTCTGGACGTCCTGCCGAAAGTCTGTAGCTTTGAGCCATCCACGACGTCGAATGTTGCCCAGCTGGCGGAACCCAGTGTCGGCGATGTCCGTCGCCACGGTGATGGCGTGGTCCGACGCCACCTCACCTTCCTGCAGGATCTCAAGGGCCTCCGCCCTCTTGTCGTCCGGCAGAAAATCCAGCAGGGGAGCTACCTTGTACCAGAGCTCCCTGTCGTAGCGGGCCACGATAGCCAAGGCGTTGGCCGCTTTAATCGTCGTCGCTGCTGACGAGATGACTCTACGTCCCATAGCATCCAATTTCTTTCCCTCGCCGTCCGGCGGGGAAGTTGATGTGGAGGCCGCACCCCCCCCCAGCTTTCTTCCTGGCTGCCGCGGAGACGACGGAGTCCGGGGTAGGCTGCGCCCGGAGGCATAGGGGGGCCGTGTCCGGGACCCGGTACTTTTTCTCGTACCGGTCTCTTCTAGCTGGCGTCGTGGAAGGGTTCTTGAGGAGGGAAAGGCCCTCATCCCAAATGTCGTCCAACAGAGGCACTGCGAGGACCGTCTTCCTCTTGGCCTCGCGCCGCTGATAAAGGAAGCCTTCCTTTTTCTTCTCCTCAGGGCAGAGTTGGAAAAGCTCGGAAGCCCTGGAGATCATGGAGTGGAAAGATCCGATCTCGTCGGGCGGAGAAGCCCTGGTGGGAGGCGACGACGGAAAATCCTCGTCGTATGCCTCGTCGTCCGTACCCGTCGCTGCCGTGTCAGTCCCCGTATCATCCCCTCGGGTGGACGGGGAGGAGGGCTGGACGGGGCGCGACGGTTGAAAAGGAGGTGGTGGATGGATCCTTCTTTTCTTGGTAGGGGGAACACCAGAAGGTCCCGGTTCTGGATCCCCCGACGGGAGAGGTTCCTCCGTCGGTAACGGTAGCCTCGTCCTTATCTCGGAGCATAAGGACTGTATGGCCAACAAAATGGCCGCCGAGTTGTCTTGCGGCGCTGGCAGAGGGGAATCCGACGGGCGAGCAGGGGCCCCGTCGGTATCCTCGACGATGTCGTCGTCGTCACCTGCGTCGGGGTCCATTCCGACGGGCTGGCCTTCTTCCACGCCTATGCCGTGGCTTAAGACCTCGATCAGCTCCTCTTCTGAGGTTGAGGCCGAATCTACGACGACGCCCTGCCCCCCCTTCTTCCCCACGGGGGGTTTCACGGGGGTCCTATCGATGGGCACAAAGGAAGACTCCCTCCGCGGAGGCAGGGAGATTCTGGGCCCTGAGGTCGCCACCACTGGTGTAGCCACCACAGGCTGAGCCAGGGCCGCCGCGACCGTTTCGATAGAGGGCTTGGTCGGATGGATCAAGGCCTTCACCACCTTAGGTGCGCTCACCGCCTTATCCTTGAGGGAGGGGGCACTGCCACGCTCCTCCTCTGCCTTAGAGCTCGACCGGGGCCTCTCCAGGAGCTTCGCCGGGTGCTCGGCCTTCCTCTTACCCGACCCAGAGCGTTGGCTCGTGGTTGATGGTGCCGGGGAGGGTGCGCCCTGCCTGGCGTCCCGGAGAGCCCGACCGTTCGGCGCTCCCGGTGCCAGCGGACTTGCGGTGCTTGGCCTTATGTTGGGCCCCCGTCGCCGGGGCGCCCTCAAAGGTCTTAGAAGACCGCTCGGATTTCTTCTTCTTCTCGCCAGACGGGCTCTTACCCTCCAGCCAGTTGGCGAGACGTTGATGGCGGTCCTTCATGGTCCGTTCCGACATGTTGCCGCAAAACGCACAGTCCTTCTTCACGTGCGTCTTGTCCTCATGAAGGCAGTAAAGGCAGAAAGAGTGTTCGTCCTCCTTGAAGACGTTCTGCAGCTGGCATCCAGGGCAGACCCTGAACAGCTTTCCGGGCGTCGAGCTTCCCTTCTCCTGGGCCATCTCCGAGACCGGGCCTGAGAAGCTTCTGGAGTCCTCCGAAGCGTAGCTCGACGAAATCTTCACCCTTGAGGGGCACAGATGAATCCGACACGGGTCCCCGTTGATCGGATGTAGGATCGGTGGAGCTTGAGGCTCTTTTGACCGAAAGAATCGAAGTTTTTTTGTGAAAAAGCGCGAAAAAAGCACTAACGCTCGAGAGCAATAGCACGAGGATCCCAACACATGAACGTGCGGTAAAAATCTGAAGATGGCTGCCAGAGGCAGTGCTTAGGTAGAGGGCAGTCATTGGCTGTGGTCAGTATGACGCAGAGACCAGTGATTGGTTATTACTACGAAAGACAGATCAGAAACGAAACTGATACTGGTTTTTTCTTTACCGAGGATTCCCAGCCTGACGACGGGGAATATTCATGAGCATGTGAATCCATGCCAGACCCCATGCTGGAGAATAGTTATTCCTCATTCCCGTACTCCGATTCCCTTGGAGATACGGGACGCGAGGCACTGCCACGTCAACACGCTGATTGACGTTGTGCAGCGCCCTGCCGAGGAAACCATGGCAACTAATAAAACAAGGAAGTGAACGCCATTCACCTCCTTGGACACACGTACTTCTTGTGCTCCGACACACATTTGAGTAATAAGGTAACTACTACAGTACGTGTGGTTATATGTAACGTTATTCGAAAAGATTCACTTTAATTATGGATTACTTATATTTAGTTACACTCATATCCCATTTTTATTTACTTTTCTACGCAGCATTCGAGGGAGACAGTTGTTACTCCACACACTCGATTGGGATGAGTAATACATGGTATATCCAAGTTGAACTTCAGGTACACTTGCTCTTTTCAATCCCGTTGGGGCATCATTGTAAGATTATTTAAGAAGTTTTATACATAAATTCTTTTCCCTCATTTGCATTTTTCTCTTTTTTTATTTTCATGATTTGCACTCCTGTTTTACTACATCCTGTGTGCACGCGGGATGCGGTATGTATCTGTAATGTATACTTTCTTTGATTACACCCTTTGTGATATATTGTGAACATTCCATGTATATGATATGATGGACTTAATTTGTTTAAATTATTAATTTTTTGTGGTTCATTAGATAAAGCATATTACGTTATGGTTTTTGCCCTGAGGAAGGAGCTAGACTCCGAAATGCATAGGCACTGTTAACCATATGTTTTTGGCAATCAACTTGGATGATGTTGAGCTTACTATGCATATTGATCAACACAATGATCAACATATTTTGAATATTCATTAAATTATGAAGAAATACGGTACAAATGGAACTCGAATTAACTTTATTTAGAAAATAATCACACCACGCAGTTCTTGGAACACAAACGTGAGCACCAGTCTTGGCTGGATGGTCCATCCAGCCTCTTCTTTTTTTGTTTAAACCCTTAACACCAAACCTTCTACCCTCACCCCTTCCCAAAATCTACACCTTCTGATCCTGTTGCCCCGACGACCTTTATGCCAACCTTTGACTCTTTCCAACCCAACTCGAGACGACGAGTTCCTAGATCTACTATCTGGAAGCAAACCCGCTGGATCCCCCCCACCCCGCTTCTCTTCTGCACAGGAGAACATGCACGATCCATACTTAACGACTCCCTCACCTCCAACACCTTGCCAGAAGCCTTTAAAATCGCGCATGTCAAACCGCTTCTAAATAAAAAAATAAATAAAAAAAGGCATCCCTCGACCTCATTGACCCGAAGAATTACAAGCCGAGCAACACCATTGACCAGGCCGCTTACTCCCAGCTTAACTGCTTTGTAGAATCCAACAAACTACTTGACCCCGCAATCAAGCTTCAGACTGCGCCATGGAACCAAAACCACTCTGATCTCCATCTGGGATGATCTCAAGGTCATGGCAGACTGAGGGTTGTGCAGCACTGATTCTCCTTGATCTGTCAGCAGCCTTTGACACAGTTAACCGTTCAATCCTCCTTGACCGCCTCCACTCCCTAGGAATCCATGGCTCAGCACTCCAATCCATTGCCTCCTTCCTCAGCAACAGGAAGCAAATCGCTTTCCTCTCCCCTTTTGTCTCAACTGCTTGCGCTGTGAACACTGGAGTACCCCAAGGCGCCTGCATCTCTGCTCTCCTTTTCAACCTCTATCTGACCACTCTACCAGGAATCATCCATGCACGCAACCTCTCCTGTTACGACTACGCTGATGACCACATGCATTAATTACCGTGAAAGCATTTCTGATGATCGTTATCTGCTTAGATCGACATGCTGTGCATATAGTCCGAAATCCAGTGGTAACCGCGGAGTATTGCATCTTGTCTTTCGAGAATCAAAAGGGGACGTCAACATGGGCGTGCCTTTAACACCATCCCTAACGTGACTTGTAAGTAGTGTACCCAAAATCTCTCATGCGTCGAGGTCCTCCCCGATTGTAATTTTTTCTGCCGTGAGGGAGCCTTATGGGCTATTGTGAGGGAGTACAGAAAAGAGAAAAGCAGTAGACGTCTATGTTCCTTCCATCCGAGCGGGGAGGAAGGGTGGGCGCATGTGAATCTTAGCAGATACAATCATCAGAAATGCTTTTACATTAAGTAATGCATGTCTTCTGATGCTTGTTAATATGCTTAGAATCACATGCAGTGCATAGACTAGCGAGCAGTACCCGGAGTTGGAGGTGGGATCTGAGAAGGAACAGTAGTGAAAAGATGTCTTAGTACTGCTTGTCCCATCTGAGAATCAGACCAAGAGTGAGTGTCTAGGCAATAGCGTTTTACAAAGGTGTGTATAGAATTCAAGGTTGCGACTTTGCAAATGGACTCTAGGGGAACATTTGTAATGAACGCTATGGAAGACCCTGTGCCTAGAGTAGAGTGTGCTCTAGGCTTGAGCAGTTCTCTCTTAGCAAGAGTGTAGCAGAGTGTGATGCATTTGACAATCCACCTACAGATCGTAGATTTGGAGACAGGGTCTCCCCCTCTACCCGCTGCCACTGAAACGAAAAACTGGTTCGTGTTTTAGTGGCTGAGTTCTTTCCAGGTAAAACAGGACTGCCCTGCGTACATCTGGTGTGGGCAGGCTTCTTTCCGCCATGTTGGAGGGGTTCTGGAAGTAGGTTGGCAGTTCTATGGACTGGTTCACATGGAACTTTGAAATAAATGTAGGCGCAAACCTAGGGTGATCGCGCAGAACCATCTATCTCTGAACTGTAACAAAGGGGTCTAGAACTGAGAGGGCCTGTAGTTCACAGACTCTTCTTATGGCAGTGATAGCTATTAAGAAGGCGGACTTGTAGGTAAGATCCTAAAGACTTGCTTTATGCATGGGCTCGAAAGAAGACCCCATAAGTCTGGTCAATACTACATTTACGTCCCATCCGGGAGCCGGGTTAGGAATGGGGGGGGGGGGGGGAGAAAGAGGGGGAGTGAATCCTTTTTACTCCTTCCATGAAAGCCTTAATAACTGGTATCTTCCACCACAACACCTTCTGTTGAGACGTAGTGTAGCCTGAGAGAGCAGCTAAGAAAAAACTAGGACAGAGTCTATTAAGTGAGTCAGGTACAATAGAATGTGGGTAGGAGAGCAATCAATGGGATTGATGCTCTTGGAATTGTACCAGATGACAAATCGCTTCCACTTACTGGAGTAGCAATATTGGGTGTTAGAGAGGCAAGGAAACCTAAGTATGTTCATGCATTTCTGAGGGAGTTGGAGGTACCCGAACTCTATGATCTCAGGAGCCAGGCCGCTAAGTTCAGAGTTTGCGAGCACGGGTGAAGTGTTTCTCCCTTGTCCTAAGATAACATGTTATATGGACAAGGTAGTGAGAGAGACATCTCCATCAGGTGAGCGAACCAGGGCTGGCAAGCCCACATTGGGGCCACCAATACAGTGACTGGTACCTGGTGCATCTTGTGCACGATCTGGAGTACGGTTGTTGGGGGTGTGGGGGGGAGGGGTAAACAAATTTCCCTACCCATGTGATCCAGAGACCGTTCCCCCTTGGAACGGTTCTTAGGGTAACTGGAGGCGTAATCTTGGCATTGAGCGTTCTCCAGAGTTGCGAAACAGGTCGATCTCTGGGAAGCCCCATTCTGCGAAAACGTTGAAGACGATGTCTTTGTGTAATCGCCATTCGTACTCCATGGGTAGTTGGAAATCTCTGCCGAGTAAGTCTGCTAGAAGATGGAGTTCCCCTGGAACATGTGACAGCAGGAACATGCGTTTTAGAGCCCATATCGAAATGTTCTGGGACAGTTTGGACAGCCCTGGAGAGTGAGTGCCCCCTTGTTTGTTCAGATAGTACATGGCCGTGGTGCTGTCTGTGAGGATCAGGACCATCTTTCCCTGCAGCTGTGCCTGTAAGGCTTTTAGCGCTTTGAACACTGCTAACAGCTCCAACAGATGTATGTGGCTGGATGCTACTCCTGGGGACCAAACGCTGTGCACCGTCTGCTGAAGCAGGCGAGCCCCCCACCCAGTGAGAGATGTGTCTGTCGTTAGAGTGGCTTCTACTGCTGGGGTAGTGAAGGACTTTCCCTTCAAGAGGTTTTCCCTCGACCACCACTGCAGAGAGAAAACGAGGGCTGGCGAGACAACCACTAGATTGTCCCATTGTCTGCTCGCCTGACACCACTGGCTGTTGAGCCACTCTTGCATTGGACGCATGCGCAAACACGCGTGAGGAACCACATAAATGCAGGACGCCATCATACCCAACAGTCGCATAGCCTTGCGTACCGTCACCTCCCGACTGGCTACATATTGAGGGATTTGAAACGACATGCTTTGGACCCTCTCGTTGGAGGGGAAGACAAGGACGTCCTTTGTTCGAATTAGAGCCCCTAGGAACCGCTAGACTTGACTGGGGTCTAGGCTGGATTTCACCTCGTTGATGGGAGAATCCCAGGCTGAATAAGAGGTCTATTGTCTTTTGAGTGTTTGACAGGAATGTTCTGTAGGAATTCCCTGTTATGAGCCAGTCGTCGAGGTAAAGATGAAATGGGATGGATAGCCTGCGCAGGTGTGCTGCTGCCACTGCCAGTACCTTTGTAAATACCCTTGGTGCTGAGGCAATGCCGAAGGGTAGTACTTTGAACTGATAGTGTCTGTTCTCTATCACGAATCGGAGGTATTTTCTGTGAGCTGGCAACAAAAATATGAAAGTATGCATCTTTCATGTCCAATGTTGCCATGTAGTTCCCCTGTGTAAGCAGGGGAATTACTTCCTGCAGAGTGACCATACGAAACTTTTGAGGTTTGACAAATTTGTTGTTCGCTGAGCACAAATCTAGCACAGGGCGCATGGTGAGATCCTTTTTGGGTACAAGGAAGTACACTGAATAGATACCCGAAGAGGTATGACGTCTATGGCTCCCTTTTCCTGCAGGATCTTGACCTCTTGCAGCAGGATGCGCAGGTGTTCCGGCATCAGGCATCTTGATCGTGGAGGTCTGATTTGCAGAGTCTGGCAGAATTTTATGCAGTACCGTTGGCCACGGTCTTGAGTACCCACTGGTCTGTTATCCCCTTGAAGAAATGATGTTAGACTTCCCCCGGCCAGGGAGGCATGGGAGGGAACCCGGATCTGCTGGTCATTTCTGACCCAAGGCTGGGGAGCCTCTAGGGTGGAATTTTGGACCCTTCCTTTTCCACGTCGTTGACCTCCTGGGGGATACGGGGTGGCGTAGCTGGTTCCCTGAGGAGAGGACTAGTATTTTCCAGAGCCATATTGGTTGTGAGGTGAGCGAGATTGGCCACGAAAGGAAAGTCGAGAACCACCCGCTCTTATTTGGGAGGTCCTCTGGGAGATTTGATCCAGGGTCTTGAGGGTGTCGTGTTCCTTCTTAGCTGTCTCAAGCGCCTCGTCAACGGCTTTCCCCAATAAGTTGGTCTCCTCCACCGGCTTATTTATCAATGAAGCTTGGGTTTCTGGTTTGAAACCAGAGTTCCGTAACAAGGCGTGCCTCTTCAGGAGGGTACCTTGTGCCAAGGTTCTGCCAGCTGTTTCTACAGCATCCAAAGTATTCTTGAGAATACTGTGATTAACCCGTTTGCCCTCAGCTACAATGGAAATCAGGCGAGCCCGCAATGGTTCAGGGACTTCTTGAAGGCCCTCTTGTAGCATGTTCCTTTGTACGTCTGAACAGCTAGCCAACATTGTGGTGTTCGCTATGCGAGTGGAAAATGCTGCGGCCGTTGTGACTCTTTTCCCCAGTGCGTATAATCTTTTGCACTCCTTGTCAAGGGGTGTTCCCCTGTAGACAGGGGGGCCCCACGTCCTCTTCCTGGTTGTAGTTACCACCAGGGAATCTGGAGTAGCAGGTCCCCTAATGTAGCAGGGATCAGAAGGGGAAGGGCGAAACAGTTTTTCGATTCTGGGAATGACAGCCCTGGTTTGGGCGGGTGTCGTCAATGAAGGAGCCAAACGTTTTTGGATAGAATTCAGTAATGGAATAGCCTGGCTGGCAGGTGGCCTTTCTTTTAAAATGTCCTAGACAAAATCAGCCTCTGGCACAGCTAAGGTGTCAATGGGATCATCCACAGGATCCCCAAAGGGGTATTCATCTTGAATGAATTGGTCCAGAGGCATCTCATCTTCAGTGAGATCATAAGTCTCCCTCCTCCTGAGAGTAATCAAGGGTGTTTTGAAATTTTGCTACAGGAGTAAAAGGGCTCTCCTCTCGAGGCCTTTTGGGTGTGAACTTCTCTGAGAATTCCACAAATTTCTCCAACCTATTCATACAGCCCTCAAACTTCTCCCTGGTCCATAATGAGGAACCAGAGGAGTCTAGGGTGGAAAAGGCTCTTCTAGCTGATCTTCTCTAGAACGCTGAGATCTTTCCATTATCATTGAAGAAAGAGACACGGGGCTCTCTGAAAAGTCTTTGAGGTTCTGGTGGTTGTGGGGTGTCTTCGGACGCATCCTTAGACCTAGCTTTAGGTTTCGACTAGTCCTTCGACCGTTCTCCTAGATTTGCAGCTGTAACGATCTTCGCGATGATTTCGGTAATACTTGGTGTCACAGGAAAATTGTTGTACTGGGCCGGCGGTTGCGCGGTTGTTTCCGGCGTAACCAGGGCTTTGTGCGGCACCGGCACCTTCTTCTGACGAGTCTCGGCGGTCGCATGAACATTGGTGGTAGTGCTCTTTGATTTAGACTGCCCGGATACATGCCGCACCTGCCGTTGCCCTGCTGATCACAAGGATCGGTGGGCACTGCCGAACTATCCGGTGTGCCTGTTGGCGCTATGGAACGCTGCGACTGTTTTGTCAAAGACAGACCGGGGCTGTGGGCTTATTGTGGGAAGAATGTGCGTCCTTGTCACCGGGATGTACAGTTCCCATAGCAGGACTCATGTCGTGCCTTTTGGGGCGGGGGAGGGATGACGCGAAGCGAGGGCGCTCCGCCGTGAGGTCAATGGCCTCCGAATTGGAGCCCTGGTCGTCACTAAGCCCTTCGTCACACTCAACGGCTGCGGCAGCGGGGGTGGGGGGATCTACTCCTCTCAGCCTGCGACATTCCGTAGGCTGCCCACCGCTCAACACAGCGCTCCTTTATGTTTTAGGATGCAGGAGCTTATAAGCCGCACAGGCCACATCGTTGTGTCCGAGGGGAAGGCACTTAAGGTGTTGAAACCCAAATTATCCTAAAATTTCTCAAAACAAGCACCAACCCACGTCCCAAACTTGAAGTATGTCTCAGTAATATTGACAGAACGATGACAAGAAACCACCTCCTTCTGAAACCAGATAAAACTGAAATCATGGTGTGCGGCAATACTGCCCTTCTCCCGCAACCACTCCCATGGTCCCCCTCCCTTGGGACCTCCCCCTCTTCCAAAATAGTCAAAAACCTTGGCTGCACTATGGACTCAGGCCTAACCCTCTCCCGTTAGATCAATAATGTATCCAAGTCCTGTCACTACCACCTCAAACTCCTCATCTATCGGAACAGACTAGCCGCTGTGATGTCTACTGTTATGACGAGACTGGACTATGCCAACTCCTTATACCTGGGAGCACCGGCATACCAACTTAAACTCCAAAGAGCCCAAAGCGCTGCAGCCAAACTCCTTCTCGCCCTGGGACACAGACCACATCTCTCCCCCCTCACCACAACCTGCACTGACTCCCTGTCGGACGAAGGGCCACCTTCAAAACCCAATTCATTACCCACTGAGCAGTGCGCAAGACCGACCCAACGTACCTACAAGAGAAGATAAAAAGCTACCTCTCATCGTGCAACCTAAGATCAAGCACTGCACTGAATTGGAGGTAGTGATTCCAACCTCCAATTCAGCCAGGATTGGAGGATCCACCTTCTCAACCTTGGCTCCAACTCTGGGGAACTCACTCCCCCCACACATTCGACACACCCAAGATTACATGGCCTTCCGTAAAGCTCTAAAAACCTGGCTCTTTCCATAAACCCGATTAAGACCATCTAGGGCCGCCGACACCCTGCAACCTGCAGACGAATGTTTGAGGAGATATCTAGCAATAACACCACTGAAAGCAACTAATAAGTCACTCTGAATGCAGCTATTGCGAAACGCATAAATGAAATCCAGAACAGGGGGCTCGTAAGAATTAATCCCCCACTTAAGACAATCACCTCTCCTATTACTCTGCTCACTCTACCCTACAACAACACACAATAGAGGGCAGCTGCACCCCTCGATCAATTTCGGCCTAGCTGCTCACATTCGAACAATACTCCATGAGCACCTTAACATCCTGCTACAATGCAGCTATACACCATGTAAAAACATCCTAGCTGCACACATAGGCGTCCTACACAGGCCTAACGCCATCGGAATCCAGCCTCGGCGACCAACCTCCAGACTGCACACATTCAACTGATCTGAATATCACCACACCTAATGCTAGGCTGCAGCTACCATCAGGCAATCGCATCAGCTGCTCACATATTGAGTGCACCCTAGCACCCTATGATACCCTACTGTCTCGACTGACCTAGACTATGGTCCCTGTGGGCGTACAACCCACAAGTGCTTTGAGGTCACATCAATGATATATAGAGCGCTATATAAATACCAAATAACATATGCAGCTACACTAGCCCCAATCCTGCTGCTGGTAAGGGAGGAATCCCTCCGTCTCGGCGTCCTCCCAGAATCTCTGAGGGAGGCCCTTAATCACAGTAATGCTAAAGCGGGATAAACCTAGCAATGAATGTGAGTCATATAGACCTGTGTCCCTTATTAACTGACACCAAAATGTATGCGAAGGTCCTGGCCAACCGCCTTCTCCCGCTGATGCCTCACCCGATTCACCCAGATCAGGCTGGATTCATCTCTAGGAGGTCCACCAATGTCAACATTAGACAGCTGTTTAATATAATAGCTAGTATAGACCCTGTAGCACAAGCAGTGGCGGGAACTATAGACACCCAAAAGGCATTCGACATGGTTGCCTCGGAATACCTATTCGCAACACTGGAAACGATGGGGTTCGGCCCCAATTGCCGAGTTATATTAAACTTTTATATACACAACCAGGAGCCAAGGTCCTTGTTAATGCATGCACATCCGCGACATTTCAGCTCGAGGGCAGGGCTGCCCATTCTCCCCTACCCTCTTCGCCCTGGTCACTGAGCCTGTGGCGGAATATATTGGGGAACATCATAGTCTTCTGGGAATTCGCCTGGTTAGCTCCCCCGAGAATTTCACTATATGCCGATGATGCATTATACGTTAGAGACCCCTCAACCAACTTGATACCAATATTTGAAGACATCACGCATATAGGGGAACTCTCAGGCTTCACGATTGACTTCTCGAAGTCTGAGATATTCCTCCTCACAGATGATACCTTGGACTGCCGCAGAACTAGCTCTCTTCAGTGGTTCCCAGCCTGTATGAAATATCTGGGGGTGTGGGTTTCGCACTCCCAACCTGCCCTCCTTCAAGACAACTATGCTTCACTTCAAGTATACACAGACCAGAATGAACAAGTGGAAACCCCCCCCCCCCCACTCTCCCCGGCCGCTAAACTATCGCTAATTAAGATGACAATACTCCCCAACCAAGATGTTATATACATTATGTCCCAACCTGGCCTGGGAAACCTTACTTGTCGGAATGCACGGGCTACTCGCGCAGTTCCTATGGCACTCGGGAGTGGTCCGCAAGAAATGGGTGGAGATGACTTACCCTTACAACAAAGGAGGATTCACTGCTCCAAACCTAGAACTATACTGGACAGCTGCCCAAGCGCAGTTTGCCACATTCTGGTACCCCATGACATCACTCCTCCCACACGTAAAACTGGAGTCACTGGCCGCAGCAGATTCTGATTTTAAAACGCTAATACTAGACCAACGCTACAAAGACGACTGCCCATTCGATCCAGTCGCATCCACACAACACGCACAGCGCTCAATATTTGCTCATATGGGAACGGATAAGCTCTACTATCGGTGGCTTCCCTATGGAAATTCCTGACCTACTACCAACATGGGACAAGGCAATGCAGACAAAGTGAGAACGACTGGACTACAGGTCCTGGAGCACGTCTTCCCCTAAGGCAAATTCATCACACCCTTTACTTGGAAACCTGGTGATGGAAATACTGGAGTGGACCACCTTCAATATTACAGGCTACGTGCAGGCATATCGGCCAAATGGCCCTTGTACCCATCCGAACCCCCTGAAACCTCATGTCTGGCCTACATTGCAAACTCCCGAGACTGTAGATACACTCTCTCGACACTTGATAAGATCCTGCTGGATACCACTTCACCACTCTCGTGCGCTCCTGCTGTATGGTCCCGAAAACTAGGCTCCGAACTCACAGATGACCAATGGGCCCACATGGGCAGACACACCAAGAAGGTCTCGATAAATTTTCTATTCAAACTAATACAATTCAAACTCCTGAATAGGCTCCATTACACACCGGCCAGGCTGTCCAAAATGGCCCACTCACATCCTCAGCCCTTCCCTAGATGCTACCACTCTCCTGCGGACCATCTACATATGTTCTGGGCATGCCCTCAGGTGGGGGGAGGTTACTGGAACCAAATAATTGACATAATATCTGAAGTGTTGATACCCCGCTCGAGCGGAACCCACCATGTACACTCTTTGGCATTTGGCCGTTCATTCATAGCAAAATTCACCGTGCATTTGTGTCGATAGCATGTATGATTGCCAAGAGAGCTATTTTATTCAAGTGGAAAGATAACATGGGCTCAGGAATGCGAAGACATAATCCAATCCAGACCTCGTAATGCCTAGGTCGCCTTTCGAACTTATCTTTGTATGCTCCGTGATCCAAATTGATCTGTAATGCGTCAATTCCACCAAATGTGCCGTGTAGCATCTCTGTGGGCTTTATGCAATGCATCTATTCTTGTTGACGGAACTATGTAAAATAAAATGTATGCTGTTGCTCTGCATTCTCGTTGCCCTGTACCACTTCTGGCAGTAATAAATAAAGGTTTAAAAAAAAAAAAAAAGAATGGATGGCAACAAGGACAATGAGATTCAGGATGAGCAATTTTAAAGAATTTAAATTTAACTGCTCAAACGGAGCAGCCATAACCTAAGTTCGAGGTTTAAATCTCCACAGAAAAACAATGTACTGGAGTGCGGGTAACTGGTTTGATAGTTCCTGAAAGAAACTGCAGAACAAGGGGACCCGGGTTGGAATGAGTCCTGCTTGGATGTCTCCAAACACCAAAATAGCAGGAAGATACTATACCCCCTTCAGTGTGTCAAACCAAAAGGCCATGCTGGGCCAATGAAAGCAGAAAATCCAACACAGAGGAGGTTGAACAGATAAAAGGATCCAAATTCGGCCCACAGAAGTAAGGTGAAAATATGTGCCACCTGAAGTCATAGATGGAGTTGGTGGTGGGCCTCTTGGCCAAAAGGAGCACATGGAGAGCTGTGTTAGAAAGGTCTCACTCCTATACATCAACCAAGTTGAGGCTTTATGAGGGTTCGGTGGAGAACCCTCACCTCTGAAAGGGAGAGTAGGAACACACTCCTTAGAAGGCACCAAGGAGGACCAATTGACATTACCAGATGTTCCAAGTAACAAGTCCACCAGGCTCAGTCCAGGGTGATAAGAATCACTGTGGATCCTAATGTCTTAAGTCTCCAGGGAACCAGGGGAATGCCAACAATGTGTGGGAATGCATAGAAGAGTGCAAAGTTCTACTCGAATGAATGGAACCTCCAGTGCTTCCCGCCCAAGGATATTTAATGGAGCAGAACAACTCACGCTTGCTGTTGGCACTAGAGACAAAGAAATCCACTTCATGGGGCAAAAAGGCATACATCCTATAGAGCCTTCCGGCAGAGCTCCCACTCAAAGGAGTCAGACATCTCCCTGAAGATGCACAGATGACACTCTATAGAGCCGAGAAACAGACTCAACACCTCCTTTTACAGAGGCAGCAAAGCCACTGTACCCCGCTTGGTGGGATAGTGCATGGTCAGAGGGTTGTGTGGCGGGTCGGAAGGAGCCGGCGAACACTTGAGGGACATCTTTACTGGTGTTTATTAAAATAATAAGGATAAGGCCTATCTTTCCCTGGGGAGAATCCCTGCCTATGTAAATAACTAAGGGGCTCATCAGTCGTCAGGAAGTTCCAAAATAATATGTCCACAGTCCACAACTAGTTCCAACTGACCGTATCACTATCTTTATTAACTTAAATTATATCAGGAGAATATCTCCCTTCTCCTTGTCTCCTATGGCAATGTCTCTTCTTTACTCCAAAGTTCTCTTTAGTAGGATATCTCTAAATAGTCTCTAATCTTTCACAATGCACTTGGGTTTTACCCCCTCCTTATGGGCAGTTTTCCGACACTCCTTGTTCACACTCTTTATACTTTGATCACTTTCTTGTGACTGGACCTCCCCTCCACCCTCCTCTCTCTCCTGGGGTTGCTCAGTTGGATTAGCTCTCCTCTTGTTTGGTTCACTTGATTTCACATGCGTTGGTGAGGTAGCATGGTCATGAATGAAGATTCCTGAGGATCTGTTGGCCAGGAAGGATCTGATCAACTCTGTGGCTGATGGTGAAAAGTATGCTGTTGAGGAGAGGTGGTTGCAAAGGGTCTGATGGTCAACAAGGAAATTCTACTGAGTGGTCGAGCATCATAAGTAGGGCGAGTTTGGCAGCATTCGTAATGATATCAAGTTGATTTTTCAAATCGAGCAGGGCAGATTCAGTTCTGTGTCTGGGGCGGAATCCCGACTGGCGGATACCCAGAATAACCAGGTTACTCACCGTAGTGACCACCGTACTCCTAGTCCATAGTCCCCTTTCCTCCATACTTATGGGACATCTCTCCGTCCTGTGGGACGGGACCGGAACACTTTGAAAAAGCATCAAAAATTTAGCAAACATTTTAGTCCTTCCTCTCTTTCCGCGCGGGGCACAGCACACTGCCGTAACCCCGCCCACCTTGGCTCCGGCCCGCGCATCGCCCATCAGTCCTTTTCTATCGCCAAGTCAGAGACCTTTAAGCAATTAAAGAGGAACCTTATTAGATGGGACGGCGGGCAGGCGTATCGAGGAAAGGGGACTATGGACTAGGAGTAAGGTGGTCATTACGGTGAGTAACCTGGTTATACACCTACCTCCCGTCCCCTTTCCTCCATACTTATGGGAGATTCCCAAGCACTCCTCACAGGAGCTACGGGTGGATGGAAAACCCCTTACTGAAAAAGTTTCTTCAGCATAGCTTGGTCAAACTGAGCATCAGATCTGGAGCTCAGGTCTAGACAGTAATGCTTACAAAAAGCCGATGGGGAGGCCCAAGTAGCCGCCTTTGCGATGCTCTCCGAGGGGACATATTTCTGAAAGGCAACTGCGGCTGCCTTGCCCCGCACCAGGTGTGCATGAATACCTTTAGGAGGCTGCAGGCCTTGGACAGTGTAAGACTCCGTAATACAGGCAGCGATCCATCTGGAAATAGTCGCGTTAGAGGCCTGCTTACCTTGTGGATTACCAAAGGTCACTAACAGTTAAGAGTTCCTAAATTCGGAAGTTCTGTCTAGATCGAACTTAAGAGCCCTTCTGACATTCAAGCAGTGCAGAACCCTTTCCGCTTCTGATGCAGGGTTCGGGAAGAAGACCGGCAGGGAGATTGATTGATTCAGGTGGAAATCAGAGACCACCTTCGGCAGGAAAGAAGGGTTTGTCCGTAGGACCACCTTATCCTTGTGAAAAACCAAGAAGGGATGCTCCACCGACAAAGCCTGAAGCTCACTCACACGCCTCGCCCAGGTAAGGGCAACCAAAAAGGACATCTTCCAGGTCAGGTGCTTGAGGTCCACCGTGGCCATTGGTTCGAAAGGTTTATGGCACAACGGCGTAAGGACCACATTCAAATCCCACGACAGGTGCGGATTACGAACCGGGGGATAAAGGCGTGTCAAACCTGCGAAATGTCTCTTAATCACTGGATTAGACAGAGTAAGAACATTGGTCCGTAGGTAGGTAGGTGGATACCGCCAAAAGATAAGTTCTGCATGACAGAACGTGAACTCCCGACTCTGCAAGGTGATATACAAAGGACATTACAGTGTCAATTGTAGCCGGCCTTGGGTCCAGTTGTTTGTGTAAACACAAATGACAGAATCTGAGCCATTTGCTCCTGTACTGAGACCTAGTCAAGGGTTTCCTGGCTGCATGAATAATGCACATGTTATCCGCAGACAGGTTGAGATGTTCTAAAGACTTGAACTCAGGCACCATGCCGCAAGTTGAACGATTGTGGGGAGGGGGTGCCACAGCGTTGATCCCCCCCGCCCGCCCCCGGTGAAAAAGATTGGGACTCAACGGTAACCTGATCGGTGGACACACCGACAAGTGTTAAAGTTCTGAGAACCAAAACCTGGCCAGCCAACACGGGGCTATGAGCAGGAGAGAACAGTTCACCGTGTTCTTCAGCTTGCAAATCTTCCGGTGAATCAGAGGCAGAGGCGGGAAAGCATAAGCCCTCATGTTGTGCCATGGAATCTCCAGAGCATCACCCAGAGAGGAGGCTCCCAGCCAGTTTCTGGAGGCGTACAGAGGAAGCTTCTTGTTTGCTGCTGTCGCGAAGAGGTCCACTTCTGGAGTGCCCCAACGCAGGAAAATCCTGGAGAGGATCTCCGCCTTCAACTCCTACTCGTAGCGGACCATCATCTGGCAACTGCCAGCATCTGCCGTGACATTCAGCTGGCCCGGAGTGTGTACTGCCACTAGCCAGACACCATGACAAATCCCCCACTCCCAAATCTGGACGGACAGGTTCACAAGAGGGGGAGACTTTGTGCCCCCTTGCTTGTTGATGTAATACATTGACACCACATTGTCCGTGCGCATACAGACCACATTGTTGGCAATGATCGGTCTCAACGCCTTGAGCGCTAGGAAAATCGCCAGAAGCTCCAGATGATTTATGTGGCGGAGCTTGTCCTGAGGCGACCAAAGATCTGAGACCTGAAGAAGATCCAATGTCGCACCCCACCCTAGAAGGATGGAGTCCGTCGTGATCGTCAGGATAGGTGCTGGTTCTAAAAACCCCGCCCCCACCGACAGGTTGCTGAGAGACTACCACCACTCAGGTCCGCTCTCATGGAATCCGGAATCATTATCAACTTGGAGTCCGGATCCACAACCTGACGCCAAGAACTCCGAAGAGCCATCTGAGTCCGCCTCATCTTGAGGCGAGCAAGAGGAAGAGCCAACACGCATGAGGCCATGAGGCCCAGAAGCCCCTGCAACCACCAGGCTGACATGCTCTCCGACTGCGCAAACATCTGACAGGTGGCCAACAGATCCGCCATTCTGTCCACGGTCAGGTACACTCTGCAGTCGATCGTGTTACAAACAGCCCAAGATGGAACAGGAGCTGAAGGAGAGACTGAAGATTGCACGCAGCTTTCAAGGGGCAAGGGCTGCGTTAGAGCCAGTTGGCCAAATACGGTTACACATCGATACCCTGCAGACGAAGATAGGCTGCAATCACCGACATCTTCTAGAAGACACGCGGCACCGAGCGGAGGCCATAAGGAAGCACTCGAAACTGGAAGTGCTCCTCTCCCACAGAGAAACGGTGACATCTCCTGTGTGGACTCCAGATCAGAATATGCATGTACACATCCTGAAGGTCCACCACGCTGAGCCAATCGCCCATCTGCAAGGAGGACCGTATCTGGCCGGGCGTGATCATGTTGAATTTCTCTTGGGGTAGGAAAAGATCGAACTGGGAAAGGTCTAGGATGGTGCGCAGGCCAGCCTGGTTGGGTTTGGGCACCCCCAAGGGGAACAGGTTCCACAGCTCTAAGGTCCAGCAGTTTCTGAACCTCGGCTTTTAGGGAGGACGATCACGACTGCTGGAAGGGAGGGTTGAAGGGTGGGGAAGGGGGAAAGGGCAAGCGGAAGTCCGCGTGAGCGAATGACAAGACCCACCTGTCCTCGGTGATGGTCTGCCACGCCTCCCAATGAGACGCTATGCGCCCTCCTACCGGGGACTAGTGCGAGCGCAGAGAACGCTCATTTTGCAGGCTTTTCAGTGGTGTTACCACCTGAAGCCGAGGAGGAGGCTGAGGAGTGGGAGAAGAACCGAGTCCGTTGCTGCCTCCGGCAGTTATTACCCGAAGTGGTGTCCACTCTGCGTGATTTCCAATCTAGAAACCCTCTGAAAGCAGAGGAAGGCTGGCTTTGAGACAAAGCTCTCTGGGTTCTAAAAGGAGTTTTAACTAGGATGGACAAGGACTTCACTGTCTGGGTGCTGTCCTTTGTTTTAGTCCGCTCCACATCCGTTGTGGAATGGAAAAGCTCCTTACCATCAAACGGCAGGTCCAACACCTTGTCCTGCACCTCCTTTAAGAATTTGGTGGCATAAAGACCCTGGCATTGGACAATCCCGCCTTAAAGTCCTCCAGCTTCTCGACCGGAATGAACTCCTCGAATTCTGACAGACCTTTCCACATCTTCATATTCGCCCCGGCTAACCAGTTCTGCATTGGCCTGCCGGAGCTGCAGGGCCGAGTTAGCAAAAATCTTCCTCCCGAGGGAGTTGAGGAACTTGTCCTCTTTCCCCAGGACCCGAGTAGCCGTCGTACAAGAGGATGCTGCAGACCTGGATTGTAAAGTGGCCGCGGCCACTACCGTGGAGGAGGAGGGCGGACAAGATGATGGGGCCACTTCTTCTGAAGAATGCAGCCTGTATCGTGCGTCAATTTTCTTATTGACGAAAAGTCCAGAGTGTGGTTTTTCCCAGGCCATACAGACCTCGGCCAAAACGTCCTTCTGCAAAAACAGGCCGGTACGCGTTCACCTTGTCTCCAAAGGAGACAAGGTGAACGCGCCCGAAAGCACGCCCTCCTGCGGAGCGGGTGCCTCAGGCACTGGAAAATCCAATAGGCACATCATGTCCAGTATCCGGTCGTGAAAAGCTCTAATAGAGCGAGGCTGGTCTTCGCTGTCCTGATCGCCCTGCGCATTATCCGACAGGTCAGGGTCCTGCTGAACCGTGTAAGGCACCGCCTTGTCCACAGGGGACAACGGAGGCAAGGGCGGAAGGGGCAAGGGCGGCGCCGGTGGAACTATCGGAGGCGCGGGTGGAGCCAGGGGCACCAGCGGGCATATCTCCCTAAAAAGACCCTTGAAATAATCCCTCATGGGGTCAGTACGCATGAGTACCTGAAATTTGCCGAAAAAAGCGTCCTCCAGAGAAAGCTTTGGAGCTGCCGGAGAAGGCCTCTCATGAGGGGGATAATTCCACGGACGCAGAGGAGAGGATTGCCAAGCCGGCCCATCCCCTGAAGTGTCCACATAAATCAAGGGTGCCAAACCCACAGGCAGCAAGATTTTATGCGGAAGAGGCATCCGAGTGTTCCAGTCGTAAACTGGATGTAACGCGTGCGCAAACGGAACCTTGTGTTCACCTACAGAACCGCTTCCCCACACCGGAGGCGGATGGCGTAGTTGTGGGAGAAGCTCCCAAAACAGCTGCCATTTTGCCGCCACCTGAGGGAAACGTGTGGAAGTGAGGCAGGGGGTCCCAGTCGGTGTATCAGGGGTCTTCATTTTAGCCTTTATGCAAGGAACCTCGGCTGAGCCAGTACTATGCAGCCTGCAATGTTTTTGCGACATACCAATAGCCAAACTAACCTTCACAGGAAGGACCTCGGCACTGCCGGTAAAGGAGGAACTTCGACTCCTTGCCCCCTCAACAGTTCTGCCATCGCCACAAAAGCAGGAACGGTGAGAAACAGCTTTCACCGATAAGGCCTTCTCAGGCCTCTCAAAATGTTGGTTTCCTTAGCCTCTATACGAGGGGCTTCAGACCCAAGTCCGGTAGTAGCCTTTACAGTGCGGGCCTCGAACATGCGTTCGGTAACACCAAGCCCAACCAAGGCCTCTGGGCGCACCCCAGTACTTTTGAAGGAAGCCGACAAAGAGGCCTCAGAGCGAGCTCCGGTACCCCACGATTCAGTAGAACTAGGTCTACAAGCAGCCCTCACAGGAGGGGCCTCGGAGCATACTCCGGTATTCACAGGCCTCTTACAGAGACCCTCAGACAAAACTCTGGTACAATTATTAGGCACAGAAGGCACCTCGGGGCAAGCCCCGGTGCTAGAGTGGTCGACGCTCCTCCCGGCTCGGGTAGAACCCGGGAAGGTGTCACCCGACCGGGGTGCTCTGAAATGTAAAGAACTTACCGGGCGTTTCTTCTTTTCGTCGATGAAAGATTGAAAATGCGAAGGAGGAGTACGTCGAAACGCCTCCTCCCACCGCTCTAACCGACGTTGAAGTGCCCGGACCGAAAGGGAATCACAATAAAAGCAGGAGGCCCAATGGTGATCCGGACCCAAACACTCAAAGAGGATCGGGATCCGTCCTCACGAAGCGTCGATGACAGGAGGAACAAACTGGAAAGTTTAGTTTAAATGACAGACTATTACGTGATCCCTAGCGAGAGCCAGAGGAGGAAAAAAGGAAGAAATTCTTCTGCAGATGCTAAGTGCGTCCAGTCCTGAACAAGCGGAGAAAAGGACTGATGGGCGATGCGTGGGGCGGAGCCAAGGTGGGCGGGGCTATGGGCGTGTGCTGTGCCCCGTGCAGAAAGAGTAAGGACTAAAATCTTAGCAACATTTTTGATGCTTTTTCAAAGTGCTCCGGTCCTGTTCCACAGGACGGAGAGATGTCCCATAAGTATGGAGGAAAGGGGACGGGATGTATGAGTATGCGATTGTTCTCAAGGTATTGTTGTTCCGGGATGTAGATGGCTTGGTCAAGGATCTGGAGGATGAAGGGCATGGTTGCGATAAGACGGTAGTTTGTGGGGATGCTGGGATCAAGGGACTTTTTTTGCAGGGGCAGGTCCCAGGCTTCATTCATGGAGGTAGGGACAGTTTTTGAGGTGAAGGAGGAATTGACGATGGCTGTGATGATTTGGGTGAGCGTCTTGAGTCAATCTTTGATAATTGGCCCGGGCAGGTGTCTCCTTTGCATCAGGATAGCTTTAGACTTCCGATTAGGTTGGCAACCTCAAGTTCTGAGACTGTGTGGAAATCAGAGGGGAGGGTGGCACTTGGTGCGATGGGATGCGGGTGCGATGGGAGAGGGCTGGGGTGGTTTTGAGCGCATGGCAAGTTGTTTGAGGTGGATTTTTTAATTGATGAAGCTAATTTTCCGGTGAGGGAATCTTGAATTGGGGCACCAGATGTGGTCTATGGTCAGGTCAGGGAGAGGGGCAGTGGGTGACTCGAGCTCTCGCAGGATCGAGTAGAGCTCACGAAAGCTACATTTGGCATTGTTAATTCTGCTTTGGCAGTGAGGATCTCCTTTTTGTATGCTTTGGCGAGGGTGCTGAATTGAGCTTTGGTGGTGGTGCAGGAGGGGTCCCTTCTCCAGGCTAATTATGGGGTGCGCTTTTTGGCATCAAAGGTTTGTCAACCGCCCGGGCGATGATGGTGTTGTTGTAGAGGTTAACTAGAGCTTCAGGGTGGGTTGCTGTGGTGGGTGGTTTCTCGAGGACAGAGGAGCAGGGCCAGGCTGTCCTTGTTCAGGTTTTTGGTGCAGCGAGCCAGGCCTTTGGGTTTTGTGGGGTGGGAGGGACTGGGCAGTTTGCCGATGGGGATGTCGAAGGAAAACATGTGATGGCCGGACCATGGGCAGTGTGTGGTGGTGGGGTTGGTGAAATTGCAGTTAAGGTCGGCAACCCAATCGAGGGTGCGACCTTGGGAGTGGGTGGGCTCGAAAGACCGTTTTATGAAGCCAGCTTGGTTGAGCGATGAGGCTAGGCTGGAGGCATGGGAGTCTGTGGGGTCACTGAGGCATAGGTTATGGTCTCCTAGGATTAGGAGTCTGGCGTTGGGCTTGATGGAGGGGTTGATGCTTTGCAGGAGGTCTATGAGGTTGAGGGAGATGGAGGAGGGGGAGAGTTTGGGGATGATGGATTTGCAGCGGGGACGGGGAATGGTGGTGGTGCCAACAGTTCTGATGGCAAGTGTTTTTGTAGATAAATGCAACACTGCCACCTTTGTTTGGGGTTCTGTCACTTCTTAGGATGGCGTAGCCTGAGAGAATGGCGATGGAGAGAGGGGGGCAGCAGCTGGGTGGAGCCAAGTCTGTGTTATGGCTAGTAGGTCTAGGTCGTTGGATGTCAGGAGGGCATGAATTTCAGGGGCATGAGCTGTGACTGATCTGTCGCTGATCAGTGCGCATTTGATGGGCTTGTTGGCTGGGTGCACCAAGGAGGAGCATCGCAGTTGTTTTGTGCAGAGCTGTGGGGTGGGTGGAGTTCGCCAGGTGCGCGATCTGAGAACTTGTTTCTGGTGTGGAAAGGAGGCAGGGCGGTAGGGGCAACTCGGGGTGCGCAGCGATGCTGGAGACAAGTTTCGTGTTGATGCGAGTGTGGGCTAGCTAATGGGGGTGGCTTGAGTCAGGGCCATGGGAAGTTGGTGAGGGGTGAGATTGCGTGGTGGGAGGGTGGTAGAGGAGAATGCGCTTTTGCACTTACCTGGGATCCAAGAGTACCGAGACTCCATGGAAGCAGTGTCTGGCTGGAATCGAGTTGTGAAGAGATTGGTTTCTGCCTTGTGAGGCGCCTACCACATGCGGCGCACAACACCGCCCATTGGCCTGCGTGGTCTTTGCCGCAGTGGGTTCGGTTGTCTGGTTTTAAAGGCAGGACAGCATTAAGCGTACGTTGTGTGGCATAGTCGTAGCAGAACTCGATCGGCAGTGTAATGGCCGGATAAGACAGCGAAAGCTTCAGCTGCAACCACCGACAAAGGCAAGAGACCAGACCTGCTGCTTGCTCCCGTCCTCTGGGTAGGCACTAGTTGCACCTGCGGTTTGACTCCTTCCTCTGGTTAAATTCTCTGCTCCCACCTGTGCTTGCTGCCTTTCTCTTCATAAAGCTCTGCCGACACCTTTCTCTGGGTGAAGCGCCTCTGGGTAAAGAGCTGCTTTTGAGCCACTGATTCTGCCTTCCTCTGGAACTGTGGGACATCGATCTGCTTTCACCTGTACATAATGAGTTATTTTAGTTTGGTCTTCAGCCACAGCTCTGGATCTTCGAATGTTCTTCAGATCCGATAGTCCCATAGATGCTACGATTGTGGCTGGTCTAGGGAGTTCCTAGCAGAATGTCAGTCTTTGTCCCGTAAAGAGGAGGCTCTCCCAGTGAGGTCTCATTTTCCCAGCAGGCTCACTTCCCTAGCCTCAAAAGGGGAGGATTCACCCCTGGGGAGAAGGGATGAATACCCTTGGTTAGTCAGTTGTCTGTCAAAGTCAAGACACAAAAATATTGAACAGAAGTAAGGAAAGCCACCAGGACCAGCCCGATGGCCCACAGTTCCAGCAGATTGATGTGTACCTATGCCTCAGGGGGCAACAAACGCCAGTTCAAAGTCAGACCTTCCTCATGGGGGCCCAACCTTTTAAGGGGGTATCTGACTATTGTAAAATGGGGCCAATAGCAACTTTGGGGCAACTGACTAAGCATGTTGTCTCGCAGAGTCCACCATAGAAGATATGCGGACACTATAAGTTACCCAAGTCCTTGTCAATACATGTTGAGATCCCACCTCCATAGGAAGCGTGAGTATTGGTAGGAATCCAGAGTCAGTCATGGCCCTGAAGAGTATACCCGCTGAGGGGTCAGCAGCGCAACCTTCAGGCATTCCCGCAACCTGAAGAGATCACTCACTAGACCACCATGGACTCAAATAGGGAAAGATCCCCAAACTTACTTACCTAAACAGTCCCGGACAGCAGACACCAAATCAGACTACAGCGTTTGCTTTCCAACGCAGCCAATTCCTTCCAACATCGAGCATCAGTGGAAAAAAGTGCTTGTGGCTCAGCCCCATTTTAAAGCTCTTCCGTGCACATAGACACCCCGGGAGGAAAAAGAGAAGAGGATTGGTGAGGGATGAGCAGCCAACTGGCACAAGGGGAGTGCTATGTAAGCAGGGGACAGAATTCAGAAGTGTGGGTGTATCTGCTGAGGTCAGAGGTGGACAGCAACCAAGACACCAAAAGGAGCAAGAAGGAGTGGCATTGTGTAGTGAAGATGTGTGGTGCAAGTGAGGCATGGGCTTAGGAGTGCTATTGGTTCTACAATGTGAATGTTTGCGTTTGTGAGGCGTGTGTACATAGAGAGTAATTGAGGCAACCATGAGAAGACTGTTACAGGGTGACTGAGTAGTAGTAGTTTAGGAAGAGGTGGTGGGGTAGTAGTGTGGGAGGAGTAGTCTGGGAGGAGTAGTAGTTCTGGCAGGCGTAGAGAAGAAACATCAAAAGGTGGGGGCAGGACACAGGAGGAGTGAAACATCAGAGGGACAGAGGAGTCAGGTAAGAAGATGCAATCAAAGTAGATGGGTAAGGCGACAGGTGGTGTGATTGAAATCGGAGGAATTTCACAGAGTAGTGCATGGTGCAATCACAATCCCTGTTAGACCATTAACCTTTGGTGAGTAGAAAAGTTAGGCAGTCAACGAGGAAGTCAGTGAGTCTGCATTTAGAGAATCCCCATTAGTCCATGACAGACAGACAGTGGGGGTCACCAATCGGTAGCACCAAGCATATTCACAGACATCTTGGTTAGGGAGGCGGGTAAGGGCAATATGAGAGGGAGAGACAGCCCTAGGACCCCCAAAGTGCTCAATAAAAACCCTTGAACCGTCCTTAAGACTTAGTGTTTTATGTGCCAACTCGGACATGTGGTGTCTGTAGTGGGATCAACTGACCCAGACAGAGGTTGCTCTATGCAAATAGAAACAGACGAAGAATCAGAAGCAGGCGATTCCTGGCTGACTGACTAAATCCAACCTCACGTCTGCGAAGGCTAGGAAATCGGAGTAGAATTAGAATTCCTAAGCCTAAACCCAGTATCCGAAGAAGTGGAGGACTCTGCAGAAAGCACTCAGGCAGACAACCAACAAACCCAGAGCACACCAACTGAAGAGGTGAATGTCCTGGTGGAGACATCCAACCAGATCTTAACACACAAGAGGCCAGACAAAAGACTCGCCAGTGGAGAAGGACCAAAGCTGGTGGAAGCAGGCTGTCTAAGCTAGGGACACAGAAATTCAGAAGAGAAGCCTCTCCCCCCATTCCGGTACTTGGGGTTAAATCTACCAATACTGGGAACCCAGACCAAACCAAGATGGAAGATCTTTTACAAGCCCTGGCCGAAGGCAAACTATAGAGCTGCTGTGAAAAACCAGAGGGTGTTTCACAGCCCTGTCCCCAGGGATCCCGTACTCAAGTGGCCAGGGAAAGGCCATCACTTTTGGATCCCGACGGTGGACAAGCGAGGGAGGATCACTTGGGTAGGGGGGGTCCTTGGGGAGTGGGGGTGAAGCACCCGAGATAGTGAGACATGGTATCCCCTTTTCGTTAACCTATCGAACCCCTATCCCTGCTTATTTTATGGGAAACTACAACTCCCATATTTCCTCCCCACTTCAAATTGACAACACTACTGAGCCGAGGAAGATGAGGAATGAGGCCAGGAGGATTACCTCTACTGACTTGCAATGGCTCTGTTCCTCTAATGAGATCAGGCAAGTCAGGCACGTAATACGAACTACACACACCTGCCACTTGTTAAAACTCTGTCAGGATAAAAGGTGGCGCGCACAGGCACACGCTGAGCGAGGCTGGGTGCTCTTTCTGGGCTGATGCGAACCAGGTTATGGAAGTTGGAAGGCCAAGGGGCTGATCAGCTGCTGCAGAGAACGAGAAAGAGCCAGGCGAGAATTCCATCTTTTCGGGAAGCGTTCCACGACCGAAAACCAGTGAACGGAAAGGAGAAACCTTCAAAGTGCTTCCAGGCGGACCACTTCCCTCCCATGTGAACGACTGAGTTGGGGAAGGAGCAAAGGAGGCGTTGGCAACAGCCCGGACTGCTATGGAAAAGCAATGAGGATAGAAGCCCAATTAACAAACCAGGTGAGTTATCGAAGGCCAACGAAAGCTGGTTTGTGTTAAGAGCAAAAGAGGCATGTAAAACAAATTGAAGGTTGCGCGTGTGCCGATAATACACACAAGAACAATGATTGAATGCAGAGAAAAGTATAGAAAGTAGAATAGGGGTCATGCGAAGCGGAATTGCACATTCGAAAGTCTCAGTTTCCCATTTTCCATTACTCAGAACATTTCACAAAGGCAAGAAAGTAACCGCAATCCTGAACGAGAGTTGATTGAGTGAAAAGAAATCTATATAAAACCGCCAAGAGGGCAAAAGTAAAACTACAAGTACTAAGGAGCATTGGTGTTGTTAAGATTGTTGATTGTCAAATTGTTTAAAAGGAGGTAGAAGTGGTCATGCAGAGCTCTATGTAAAATCTGTGCAGTTTCAAGAGAAAGAGATGGAATAGAACATGGGGAAGGGGACCCCACAAAGCGAAAGACAGGCTTGTGCCCGGCTGAAGGAAGGCTGTACTGTATTTTGGTAAAGTGAACGCCAAAAGCAGAACTGCGTATTTGTGGTAAGGCGGACGACACCTAAATAATTGATTAGACTGTCAAACGCTTGAAGCCCAAGCCTGAACTTTTGAATTGTACCAGCAAGGCAAAGTGTGCAAGACTGATAGAAGTGCCATCCACCTATCTGTTTAAATAAACTCTCAAGAACCCATGCTTCTGAACGCGGGGATGGGAGTTGTTACCCAAGCCATTCTGACATTTCTTTTAAGACAATATTGTTCCTTTACACATTTGTCATTTGAGAAGGAGGGCAAGGTTAGGTTTTCTTTGTATAGGCCTTTTTATTTTGACTAGCCCGACTTGGATTCGTTTGTTGTTTATGTTATGGGTGAGATTACTCCCATTTTAGAGTTAGACCCAGTTAGGAATTTCATCAACCCCAGTAAACCACAAAATAAAGGTTTTCGAAACTTGCATCTATTGCGTCTGTGTCTACTGTTGATACCATACCTTCCTTACACTGCCAACACCAGGAGACCATGGCTGCCTTACAGAATGTGATGACCTGTAGACGTGAAGAACCTGCCGTTCAGCCGACCATCCTACAAAAGCTAGGTGTTAGGGAGAATTCTCATTTATGGCTAATTTCCGTCACCTACTGAGTCTCAGCAGCTTTGCTGGATTTCTGGGGTTTATTCTTTCCACCTGGTAAGAGTGTGAGCCTTTTTCCCACTCATACATGAGTTTTGCCATGTGCATTTCTACTTTTTGTGTGATCTTAGGCTCTGGAGCCACACCACTCCATGAGCCCCACTTTTTGTGTGCGTTACACAGCACCTTCAGTGCAGTGAGACAGGATTTTTTTTTAGACTTCCCACTGACTCCATTTTTCTGGGGCTGACTACTGTCCCCCAAAAACATGTTAAGTTACCATTAACTTTATGTAGTCACTTTAAACTACAGACCCAGTAACCCCCCCCCCAATCTAACATGGAGTGTTGGAAAGGGTTAATTCCTACCCCTTTTGTCTGTACCTCTTGGAGCTTTGTTTTGCTCTCTTAACATTTAGACTTGGCTGATGGCAGTGGTACCTACCCTAACTTTTCTACTGCGATTATACTATATAAACGTGGTACTGTTTTAGGCTATTGTATTAGCCTTAAACATAAACCCGCTTGACCAAATACTTTTTATTTTGGCTCTGGTCAGGTTTAGTCGCAATTTCTTTTTGTTAAAGTCCTTCTTGCGTTTTACTTTTCGCGCCAAACCAGGTTTGCCTTCCTTGTTCACCGACCTTGGCGGGCTGCTATCCAGAAGCCCTCCTTTGGCGTCTGGGTGTCTCGGTGGGCTGAATGTGAGGGAGGGGTTTAGTCACCCCCTGCACAGGGTCTCCTTGGAGACCCAAGTCGCACTTTGTATTGATTGGCTGAGGTGGTTGTCCGGACCGGACAACACCCCTGCTGAGTGATTTACAGCCAGGCTTTGTGAATGGGGGATTTTCTCATAAAAAGGCAGGACTCTTGGGCTGGAAGCCAGAGTCGCCACTGGAACTGCAAGAACCGAAGAGAAGCGCAGACGGCTGCTGCAACTCCCGAGTCCTGGTGAAGCCCTGCTGCAGTCCTGAGCCATCTACCCTTCTATGACAGAGAAGATCCAGTCCGGAGTCTTCTTCCTTTGAGCCTGGTGGGATCAACCAGCTCACCTTCCACAGTCAGAGGACCCTCTTCTTGGTCGAAATCGCTGCTCACAGATGTAGTGGTCCGGATAGCCATCTGAAGAGCCTCTCCTGTTTTAAAGGAGCACACCTTTTATTCACCATTGCTTTGCTGCTGCTGGCTTCATCCCTGGGTAGTGCAGATCGCTCCAGACGTCCTCCTTGTCCCCACGACTGAAGCTCCCAAGAACTGTGAGACTGCAGGAACAACTGCCGCACCAGCTCTCTTCAACGAATAAGGTACTGTGTCCGACTTCGAGGAATTGGGGTGAACCCTTCTTCCTCAACAAAGGCTTGTCCTTTTCTTTCTTCCCCCTTATAACGTTTGCTTCCAATTGTGACAATATGCAAGTACTCCTGGTAATCTCGAATCGTGAACTGTTCTAACCGTGTGATCCTCGGAAACAGGGCCCCTGTTACATTTGACACTGGCGCAGGCCTATTGACTTATCTACTGGTTAGAAGGTGCCCTCTGATTCCATCTGCCTTGACAAAAGTATTGCCTAGGATTTTTATCCCCAATTCGCTTGTGATATTTCATGTGCTAAGTGTGTTTTGACTTCGGTTACATTTTTTCCAGCGGGTACGCTTATCTTTCGTAAGACCTAACTGTCATTACTGTCAAAAAGTGATCGCATATGTACCCCCGGTAATGTCTGTTTCACAACACCGGTCTGTCAAATCCCAAGGTACTTACCTTGAATTGTTCTGCACAAGGAGAATTGGTTGTGTGTAGTATATTTGAATTGTGGTTTTATTTTAATAGAAGTGAAGTGTTTTGTGAACAGATGGTTTAAAAATAAATGTACTTACATTTTTTAAACCAGAAATCTTGAGTCAGTGTTTGCTTGAGTCACAGTAATTGTAGTCCTTTGTGTAATTTCTACTACTGCTCATTTGCTCGAGAGAAGTCTGGCTGCTCAGCCATTGCTACCACTCTTTCTGTGTAGTACAGGCTTGTACCAAAGGTGAAATTGTATTACCACTTGTAGTCTTAATTGTGTGCAGTGGTCCCTAAGGGTACTGCATATGATTCTGCCAAACACTGGTGTACAGCAGTGGGATTTTTGAGTATAGTGATTACACTTGGAGTGCTGCTATTACCTTAGGTCAACTAACCACAAGGCTAAATACCACTATAGTCTATTAACTGAAAGATCATGTCAAATATGGAAAACTACAGTGAAGAGAACCTCAAACTACACTGCTGAGGTTTTGAGAGCCATGTGTAGAGAACAGAGCCTCTCTGGCAAAGGAAAGAAATGTGAACTGGTTGCTAAGTTATTGGGAAAACAAAGTCTGGAGAGTGGGTCAGAAGGGCCTACCATTCCAGCAAATGAATGTGGATAATGATGTTTGATTTTGAGAATGTTGGATTAGAGGGAGTAGATGAGTCTATGTCAGAAGGCCCTACCACTCCTCTACCTGCCCAGAAGCCACAACCTCTGTCCACAGGGACCCCACCAGGTCCTACACTCACTCCTGAATTTATTGCCCTTGAGAAAATGAGACTTGAATTGGAAGTGAAACGTATTGAACCAAAAGAACGTCTCCCATCCGTGTTTGTAAGCTTCATAAGTCAATCACTCAGTTGTGCCACTCCACTACTCAATGAGTGCACAATCTTGTTCCTTCCTTGTCCTTGCTTCTAGCGTCAGGAAATTGAGGACAAGGGAACTAGATGTTACACCTTTTCGTCATCGCTGCTTTGTACACTTACATAGGTGGAAAATGTGCAGTTCCGCGCTTTGTTGTGCAGATGCGCGATCTATTTCTGTCAATACCACCAGTTCTAGCGGTACTGTGGTTCCACGTCATCAGTGCACGTCAAGGACAGGTCACATGATTCTTCCACGCAACCAGCTGACTATTACGACATGTCATGTGACGCTATATCAGAACCGAAGGCTTTCGCCTTCGCGCGTCGCTTCTGTATTTCAGGACGCTCCGTAAGTTCGAACTCTAGGCTCTCCCTATTCTAGTGTATTCAATCTTGCATGGTATCTACCATTCCTTTTTCTCTCTTACCTTATAGTGTGCCCTTCCAGCGCTTCCTTCCAACCATCTCTACCTTTCACTCCGAGAACCCTCCACCTCTCAGCAACAACTAGATTCCTCCAAATCCATCCGTAAGAAACCCCTCTCTTCTCCCAATCGATTCTATCATTCCGCTGTCCTCCTATATTCACCTGTTGTTTTCTCCCGTTAGAACCTGTGATACAGCCATCAAATCGGGAGGTCTGCGCCTTGGATAAACCACCTGTCTGCAAGGATCTCCGACAACACACCTAGGGTTTTTTCCCCCTTGAGGGTTTCCCTGGGGGTCCTGCCTCTTCCTGTTGAAGTTTCTTTCTTCCCTTCCAGCAGAGTGGGGGTCTCAGGACTCTCAGGGAGGCTTTTCAATTCCGCCGCTGCTGTCCCGGTTCCGGCTTTCCGACCAGGTTAGTGGAGTTTTATATCTCATTCTGGACTATCAGATTAGAGTGTTACAGTAAGCGACGCCCTATAAAGAAACTCTCTAGCTTGGTCGGAGCGGCGGTGCAGGGATGGAACAACAAATGCAGCAGCTAATGGCTGCTATGCAGTCTATGTCTATTGAAATGCAGAGTCTTAAACAGGACAATGCACAATTAAAACAACAGTTGACTCGGGCCTTTTCTGAAACCCCTCCCGTTACTCTCTCCTTGGGCAAGTATGATGGTGACCCACATAAGTTGAAAGAATTTCTTGATAGTTGCATCATTCAGTTTACGTTCAAATCTCGATTCTTTCCCACGGATAAGGACAAGGTAGGATTTCTCATTTCACACCTAACGGGTCCTGCCCTTGCTTGGGCTACTCCGTTAGTCACTTCCGGAAACGCTGTATTGGATTCCTATCCAGCGTTCTCCAACAGTCTCAGGTCCATGTTTGGTCGACAAGAGATTTCGGTAGCCACGCAGGAAAGGCTTCTTGATCTCAGGCAAGGTCAGAAGGACCTTATGTCCTATATTACTCGATTTAAACAGTTATCTTCAGAAACCGGTTGGCCTGATGACGGACTACTCACTCTCTTTCGACGAGGACTTGCGGAGGATTTGAAGGATGAGGTGTCCAAGATCCCACGGCCCGCGAATCTGGCGGAGATGATATCTTTGACTATGCAAATAGACTACCGCCTTCAAGAGCGTTCTATCGAAAGGAAGAAAGGGAAAGGTCCTCGTCTCAACCCTGATATCTTGGCCCTACAACATAAGACCACTCCTTCTGAGGAACCCATGCAGATAGGATCTGTTAGAGGTCCTATTTCAGCCATAGAGAGAGAACGACGGAAGGCCTTGAACCTGTGTATGTATTGTGGGTCTTCTTCCCATTTGTTACGAGATTGTCCTGTTGTCCCTCCTCGCAGATCCAGACCTTTGCCGTCGGGAAACGCCAAGCCCCTACCGTAAGGGGAACCACGGTAGGAGTACAACTTCAGGGTTCCCCGATAGAAGAAGAGTCCACTTTTGAACCATTGGCTATTAACCCCTCCATGGTTGTACTTTCATTGACCATCTTGTTGCCTGACCGTAACTTGATGGACATACCAGCTCTGCTCGACTGCGGAGCCGCTGGAAACTTCATTGATGATAAATGGGCAGCTAAGAACGGGATAGGCAGAACTCCTAAACCCTTTTCTACACCTATCTTAGGAGTCGATGGTAGTCCATTAAGCTCGGGACCTATACGAGAACAGACCAAACAGCTAACTTGTTTGATCGCCTCTCATAAAGAGTCATTGGTGTTCGATTTAATCAGAGCGGCTCACTTCCCCATTATTCTTGGTCTGCCTTGGTTGCGATTACACAACCCCTACATAAATTGGAAGGCAGGAACACTTTTTTTGGGCTCGGAGTACTGTGTCACACATTGTCTTTCACGCAATTCGGTAGGCCTATATATTCCATCAGAGTCTCCTCCTACCACCGAATTGCCTTCCATCGGTCATTTGAGTATGATTCCCAAATGTCATCAACACTTTCTCAGGGTGTTCTCAACTCCCCAGTTTCCAACACTTCCGCCTCATCGAAGGGATGATTGTCATATAGACCTGCTTCCAGATCAACCGGTTCCGTTTGGACGAATGTATGTTTTGTCCCAACGGGAGAAGAGTGCCCTTCGAGAGTATCTCCATGCTAATATCCAGAACGGTCTCATTACCGAATCTAAATCTCCCGCTGGAGCTTCTTTATTTTTTATTCCAAAGAAAGATACAGAAGAATTGAGACCGTGCATAGATTATAGAGGGCTCAATAAGATCACTATTCCTGACAAGTATCCCATGCCATTGATTAAAGACATTCTTGAAGCCGTCCGTGGAGCTACTCTCTACACTAAATTAGATCTCAGGGGAGCCTATCATCTCATCAGAATCGCTCCGAATGACGAATGGAAAACGGCCTTTCGAACCCCTTTTGGACACTTCCAGTACCAAGTAATGCCCTTTGGCCTGGTTAATGCGCCGGCTGTGTTTCAACGGTTTATGGATCACCTTTTCGCCGATTTGCTGCTTCATTGTGTCGTCATTTACCTCGATGACATTTTGATATTCTCAGACACTCTTGAAGACCACATCCAACATGTTAATCTAGTTCTGAGTCGTTTGCAGACGAACCATTTGTATTGTAAGGCAGAGAAGTGTGAGTTCCATCAAGCTCAGATAACCTATCTTGGATTTGTCATCTCTGCAAATGGGATCTCTATGGATCCCAGAAAGGTTTCTGCCGTGCTAGATTGGCCAGCTCCTTCCACCGTCAAGGAGGTTCAGCGATTTCTCGGATTCGCAAATTTCTATCGGAAGTTCATTCCTTGTTATTCTGAGACGATTCTACCCATTACTCGACTACTCAAGAAGGGGATCGTCTTCTCTTGGAATCCTTCTGCCCAACAAGCCTTTGAGACCTTAAAGGGTTTATTCATCTCCGCCAGGGTCTTACTCAACCCGGATCAATCCCGCCAATTCATCCTTGAGACAGACGCTTCTCATCACGCTCTAGGAGCTGTCCTTCTACAAACAACTGATTCGGGGGAGGAGAGACCGGTGGCCTATCTGTCAAAGACGTTTACCTCCTCAGAACTACACTACTCTGTTCTTGAAAAAGAGTTATTGGCCATAAAGAAGGCTTTCGAAGAATGGAGACATCTTCTACTAGGATCTCCCCATACCATTGTGGTCCGTACAGACCATCAGAACTTGAAAGTACTACAGCAGGCTCAAACCACCAATAGTAGACAAGCACGGTGGGCGTATTTCTTTCTGCCTTACCGAATCGAATTCACCTTTCTCCCAGGAAGCCAGAATCTCAGAGCCGATGCCTTATCTCGAAAGAAACCACAGGTTTCGCAATTCAGCTCAGAGAAGATGTTTCCTCAAGCAAGATTTGTGGCAGTCATTTCCGACTTTCTTCAACTACTAAAGCTGGATACCATTAAGAATCAATCTGAATGTGAGAATCTTCTTTATACCCACCATCTTACAAAGGATCAAGGATTGTATTTCCACGCAACACAGGTCCTAATTCCTTCTAGTGTTCTTCAATCTGAGGTTCTTCGGATGTGCCATGACTCCCGAGCTGCAGGTCACCGGGGAATACAGACTACTCTGGATTTGATACAACGTTATTTCTGGTGGCCAAACCTTCAGGTCGATGTTCAAGATTATGTAAATTCCTGTACAACATGTATCCAGTCTAAGGCTTCACGAGCTCCTCCCTTTGGCTTACTTTCCCGCATGCCGATTCCCGAGAAACCTTGGCAAATCATCTCCACTGATTTTATAGTGGATCTTCCCCCTTCCTCAGGTTACACGACAATAATGGTCACCATTGACTACTTGACCAAGATGGCCCAATTCATTCCCTTAGTCAAATTGCCAGGGGCAGCCCAAATGGCTAGGATCTTCATTTCTGAAGTGTTTTCTAGACACGGCCTACCTGAAGTCATAGTCTCTGACAGAGGGCCACAATACACTTCTCAATATTGGAAAGGAGTCTGTCACTTCCTAGGCATTAAGAGGGCACTCAGTTCGGGTTACCATCCCCAGACCAACGGGCAGACGGAGCGTCTTAACCAAACTCTAGAAGGATACCTCCGCTGTTACGTCTCAGCAGCTCAGGATAATTGGTCTGAACTGTTGTCTATCGCAGAATTTGCTTACAACAATGCCAAGCACACTGCCCTTAAGACTAGCCCCTTCTTCTGTTCATACGGGTTTCACCCTTCTTTTGTCCCTACCATTACTCCCTCCCCCTCTAAATTACCAGGGGTGGACTGTTTGATAGACATCATCCAGTCTGGCCAAAAGAAGGCTCGGTTGGCCCTTCAAGAAGCTCAGGATCGAGCCAAGCGGTATGCAGACCAACATCGACGCAAATTTCCAGAACTACAAGTAGGGGACAAGGTTTGGTTGGCCTCTCGGTTTCTTCCGAAACACTTAGTCCCTTCTAAATTATCTCCTAGGTTCTTTGGTCCTTTCAAGTTGGTATCTAAAGTAGGCTCGGCAGCAGTTCGACTGGCTCTCCCGGCGGCCTGGTTTCGCATTCATCCTGTTTTTCATCTATCTCAAGTGAAACCAACTGTAGCTGATCGTTTCCAACGCTCCACAAAGACCATTCCACCTCCGGTGATCACTGATACCGGGACAGAATATGAGGTGGCCGGTATATGTGACTCCCGCTACCGCAGGGGTCAACTACAATTTCTTATTGACTGGAAGGGGTATTCTCCGGCTGAAAGAACGTGGGAACCTGCTTCTGGTGTTCACTCTCCCCTTTTGATTCAACGTTTCTTTCGTTTACACCCGGGGAAGCCCGGATCGCCCCCCAGGAAGAGAGGGCATACTGTTACACCTTTTCGTCATCGCTGCTTTGTACACTTACATAGGTGGAAAATGTGCAGTTCCGCGCTTTGTTGTGCAGATGCGCGATCTATTTCTGTCAATACCACCAGTTCTAGCGGTACTGTGGTTCCACGTCATCAGTGCACGTCAAGGACAGGTCACATGATTCTTCCACGCAACCAGCTGACTATTACGACATGTCATGTGACGCTATATCAGAACCGAAGGCTTTCGCCTTCGCGCGTCGCTTCTGTATTTCAGGACGCTCCGTAAGTTCGAACTCTAGGCTCTCCCTATTCTAGTGTATTCAATCTTGCATGGTATCTACCATTCCTTTTTCTCTCTTACCTTATAGTGTGCCCTTCCAGCGCTTCCTTCCAACCATCTCTACCTTTCACTCCGAGAACCCTCCACCTCTCAGCAACAACTAGATTCCTCCAAATCCATCCGTAAGAAACCCCTCTCTTCTCCCAATCGATTCTATCATTCCGCTGTCCTCCTATATTCACCTGTTGTTTTCTCCCGTTAGAACCTGTGATACAGCCATCAAATCGGGAGGTCTGCGCCTTGGATAAACCACCTGTCTGCAAGGATCTCCGACAACACACCTAGGGTTTTTTCCCCCTTGAGGGTTTCCCTGGGGGTCCTGCCTCTTCCTGTTGAAGTTTCTTTCTTCCCTTCCAGCAGAGTGGGGGTCTCAGGACTCTCAGGGAGGCTTTTCAATTCCGCCGCTGCTGTCCCGGTTCCGGCTTTCCGACCAGGTTAGTGGAGTTTTATATCTCATTCTGGACTATCAGATTAGAGTGTTACACTAGAAGTGAACTTTTCACACTTCTTATACTCATCTTGCCTAAGTCATAACAAAAAAAGACAAGCTTAAGCAAGACATAATTATATATTTTTTATAAGGTAAAAATCAATCAGAAAAAACGTATAGTACAACAATTATTCACAATAACATACATAAAATGTAAACAAAAAAAAAATCACATTAATTTTCTAATATTCAGATCTCAATCAAGAAAGTCATATTGCAACACCAATTATTCACAGTAACATATACATAACGTGTAAACAAGAAATCACATTCATCTTATGGTATTCAGATCAAAGAATCTCCTAAATCATATCAACTGTAACTTATTGTGCGACTTATTTCAGGAAGCAAGAGAAGAAACCATTTTACATACCGACATATGTATCTAAAATGCGCACCTTCCCAAAGTCACAAGTCCTTTGTGTTTTTACCAGGGCTATCTAAACTATCCTCGTAAGTCCATATTATATGTGGAGTCTGGGTCTTGGACTTACAAGATATCTTTGTATTGCCTACGTGTTAAGGTAAAAATGTCACACCATGTGGAAACTGGCGTCTAAACCAGATTTGTCTTCAACGTTTCCTTTAGTGTGCTCACGTTTCGGTAGGTATGTAAAAATTTACAACCACCTTCTTCAGGGCGTCCTGTTGATAGACCCAAAACCGCCACTCTGGACATACGCTGGGGCCGACTCGGCGCATGTTAATTCCAGGACAACACCAACTCCTTTTGCATTTTAACCACCAGAGGAAGATTTCAAGGGAAAACAGCAACATTGAGATGGATGTCTCAGGCGACGCTCCTTTCAATGCACTGATGAGGTCCTCGCCGGTCTCCCACCACTGTGCGCTGTGGGCTCTTTGAGAGAGGATGGAATCTGCCTGTGTAGTAAAGTTGCACTCATAGGAATGTCTTCCTTCTGTCACAGTCGGAAACCACTGGTGAAACGTATTGAGGAACAAACTGCCATGAAACATCTAGAGTTAAGGCTCAGGGAAATGGAGGTGGCTCATGCTTTAGAGATGAAGAAATTGTCTTTGGAAAATGCTTCTCTCCCTGAATCTTCTAGGTCTTCCAGCCCTAAGAAACCTGCATGCCAAAGGAAATGATTGGTATGTACGAGACTAAACTTGATGTTTTGGATTGGTTAGCAATGTTTGAGTTTAATAGTGGGATTCAGGGTATCACAGGGAATCAGTTGATTCCTTGGCTTTTCTCTAGGCTTCCTCCTGTTGCAAGTGATGCTATAATGGAAATGGGGGAGGAGGATAAGCAGGAGTATGAGTGTGTGAAGCTAGCTTTGATGGTTAGATTTGGGAAGACCCCTTCCCAGTACCTTAAGAGGTTTAGGACCCTCAAAAAGCATGATGGTACCCCTTGGGCTACCTGGGTGTGTGAATGTTTGAAAAACTTAGATGGTTGGGTTAAGGGTTACAAAGTGAACACTTATGAAGGTTTGAGGAATCTTGTTATGTTGGAGTCAATTTATGATGCCTGATCTCGTGAGCTTAGACAGCACTTGGCTGATTCAAAGGAGATAGATCCTAAGAAGTTAGCTAAGTCTGCCGACTTGTGGGTTGCCAACAGGGCTAACAAGGATTCTGGGGCTGAAGGATGAGGGAAAGCAGCCCAAGAAAGATAACAAGGAGAATTCCAATAACTCCCATACAAAAGAGGGCCCCAAACATAACCAGGGTAAGCCATAAGGGAAACCGAATCAGACTAGTGTAGCATCTGGTCCCAAACCAGATGGAGGTCAGAACAAACCCCCATTCATTCAGGCATTTGGGAAATGTTTTGCTTGTGGGTTAACTGTCCATGTGAAAGGAGATCCCAGATGTAAGGGTAAACCTTCAGGGGTCCACACTGTCTCCTTAGCCTTCTCCCAGGTGGAAGAAGTACCTATAGCCAGTGGAAAATTTCAGTTACTAGCTGATGAGCCCTTGAGAGACTCAGCTAGTGTTTTAGTGTCCTTGGGAACAACAGAACTTAGAGGTCTACAACTCAATCCCAGATAATACTAAAGAGTATTATAAAGATAGTGTTCCTGTGAATGGTCAGGAGACACCTGCCAGCAGAGACACTGGAGCTAGCATAACTGTGGTTGATGAATGTATTTTCAAGGTAGAGGATGTTGCTAAAGCACCCAAACACCTAACCAAGTTAGCTGAAGGCCCTGTGCAAATGGTTCCCCAGTTACCAGCTCTCATCCAGTGTAATGACATGACTGTCAGAATACCTGTTAGTGTGCAAAGTGGCGTACCTGGGAGGGTTCTGTTGGGCAATGACCTGAAACCTCTTGGAGTTGTGTCTAGAAACCCCAGACCTCCCGGTAAAAGGAAGCAGGAGCTCACAAGGTCTGCAAGGGAGAAACCTTTGCGAGGCTCTCCTGGGGACTTGATAGAAGAAGCTATCACTCCAAGTCCACAGGATGGACTTACTGCTATTGCAAGTAACAAGGAGAAAAAGGGGAAACCCAAGTCTACCAGCAAGAAAATCGCAAGCACCCATGTGCCTACAAGGACATCACCAAGACTGTCCAAAGTCACACCTTTGACTCCTCCACCAGCTGAGGTTGAGTGCAAGGTTCAACCCTGTGTGGTGCCACCAGATACTGAGGACTCAGATCTGGAAGAAGATCTTACTCTGGTTGGAGATCTTGACCCTGTTGAACATCCTGAGCTGCAGTCTTTACTGGCAGAAGGTGGACCCAACAGGGCAGACTTCAGCAGAGGACAGAGTATCCTACTCTTAAAGGTCTTCGCCTATAGGCAGCTTCTCAGCTTGATGGGGAAGAGCTTGGGAAGTATAGGTTGCACTGGGAAGATGGCCTCTTATACAGTGAACCGACTGAGTCAACCACTGGAGACTGCAAAAGACTTGTAGTACCTCTAGTGAACCGAATCCAGTTCCTACAGTTAGCCCACAAGATACCTTTGGCTGGTCACTTAAGTTTTAAGAAGACCAAGGAAAGGCTCGCTCTACTTCTACTGGCCTAAAATGGGTTCAGAAGTAGACAAATTCTGTAGGAGCTGTCACACTTGCCAAACCTCTGGGAATAGTGGAGCCAAGAATGTGGCACCTCTGGTGCCTCTCCCAGTGGTGGGAGTTCCTTTTGAGAGGGTAGGGATTGACATCGTTGGTCCTCTTGATCCTCCCACATCTTCAGCTAACAGGTTTAGCCTGGTTGTAGTAGACCATGCTACTAGGTATCCTGAAGCAATACCTATGAGAACTGTTACGGGTCAGGCTGTGGCTAAGGCCCTACTTGGTATTTTTACCAGAGTAGGTTTTCCTAAGGAAGTGATATCTCGCAGGGGATCAGCACTAGATGCAAGCCACGTGGAAAACCTGTGGAGTCACAAGTTCTCTACTGCCTACCATCCACAAACAAATGGACTGGTGGAGAGGTTTAACACAACTATGAAGAGCACGATAGGTGCTTTAGAAGAACCCCTTAAAAGAAAGTGGGACCTTCTACTGCCATGCCTTCTCTTTGCATATAGAGAAGTCCCTCAGGAGGGAGTAGGTTACAGTCCCTTTGAACTTCTCTATGGCCATCCAGTCAGAGGTCCATTGGCCCCGATTAAGGAGGGGTTGGAGAATGCTCCTTCCCCCAAGCCAGTCAGAGCGACTGACTATGTGATAGGTCTCCGGAGGAGAACATCACACATGATGGCAGAGGCAAGTGATAAGTTGAGGGCTGGTCAAGCTCTGGTCAAACATTGGCACGACCAGATGGCCAACATGGTTGCGTTCACTCAAGACCAGCTTGTTCTCGTTATGGTACCCACAAGGCAGAGGGCCTTCCAGGACAAATGGAAAGGACCCTTCAAAGTTGTGGGTAAACTTGGAGAGGTGAACTATCTGGTGGACTTAGGCAATCCTAAGGAGGCTCCTATGTCTCTAGACCTGAAATGGGAGCTTTGCTTCTAGCTTCAGCTCAGGAGGAGGAGGAGAGTGAACCACTGCCTGACCTCCTCAGGGGCTTAATGTTCGTGGTATCATGATGCATCGTGAAGTTAATGCATGTGTCTACGCTGTTGAGCCATGTGTGTCCGTTCTGTTGGAGAAACACCAACAGAACGGACTGCCTGACGAAACGCGTAAGAGAAGAACACAGACAAAAATGACGTGTGTGATCACATTCTCACCAATCAGTAATGCAATTAGGAAAACTATGCTAGCTCACTGGAACCTACTACAGGCAGACACCTTTTCACCAGAGACACCAAGATCAGCAGAAGAAAAAACCTGAAAAATTATCTGGTGCATACCTACCCCACCGAGAAACCTAAGAGGCAAGACCAAACCACACTATGGCATCTCCCACCCGTAGTTGGACATTACCGCTGTGGAAAATGTTTGGTGTGCCACCTCACACAAGATCAAAAAGAAATAACCCTCAATGGCACCATATGGAAGTATAAAACATTCTCCAACTGCCTTAAGAAATGGAGCATCTATATGATAAAACGTCCATGTACATAGGGAAAAGCAAGCAGGAAGTGAGGCAAAGAATCTCTGAACACAGATCATGACTCAAGAACAAGATTGAGGACAAACCAATGGTGGCACATTTCGTTAAAGAGAAACAAACACACAGAACTCAGATGGTGTGTCATCCAAACCGTCAATGCCAAAGCCAGAGGGGGCGTTAGGGACTTAGAACTGAGGAAACTGGAGCAAAAATGAATACACTGCTTAGACACGGTGAGAAATTGATTAAATGTTTGTATAGAG
Organism: Ambystoma mexicanum; assembly: GCF_040938575.1. Lineage (NCBI taxonomy): Eukaryota > Metazoa > Chordata > Amphibia > Caudata > Ambystomatidae > Ambystoma > Ambystoma mexicanum. The sequence continues at coordinate 60,675,320 of NC_090938.1, forward strand.
TGGAACCTGTTCTTCTGCACACACATGTGGTTAAGAGGCTACAGACTATGCACAAATTGAGTAATGTGGCATAATGTTAGATGCCAGTCATGTATGAATCAGCATGTCTATGAATACCAATACCTATCAAATGTTTGTATAGAGTGGAACCTGCTCTCCTGAATACCCACGTTCTTAAGAGGCTACAAACTATGCACAAATTGAGTAATGTGGCATATTGTCAGATGCCAGTCATGTATGAATCAGCAGGTCTATGAATATGTGTTCGGTGGAAACATGTGCAGTTCCCTCTGGGACCACTGCAAAAGATTTAGGACTACAGGTGTTTGGCAGTAAATCCACTTGGTAGCAGTCTGTACCACACAGATTCACTTGGTAGCTGTGGCTGAGCAGTCAGACTTCCCTCAAGAAGAGTTAGGCAGTATGTGGAGTATACAATATAGGGCAATTCTACACAGTAACACAAGCAAACACGCAACAAGGCTTCGGTGTAAAGATATAAGGGTATTTATTTATAACGACACATCTATAGAAAACACTCTGGCACTATCACGGCAAACACTTCAATTACAATTACTCTACAAATGAAACAGTTCAATCCCCCTAATAATAGTTCGACAAGTCTAGGTTCTACCAGCATCACTTATTTGCAGACAGAGGTGTATGCTTCAACCTAGATGACACTCTAGTATTCCTTAGGACGGGAGAGAAAAATAAGCAGGTTACGAAATCAACACAGTTCAATACTTCACGGGAAAATGCAAGGCAAGAAGACAAGAACCACGATAGATCATAAAGTTCAGAGGCCAGGCCCACTCGGAGAGAGGCAAGGCGATATGTCCCAAAAAGTCTTAGTGGAAATGCGTTCGAGTCTTTGTAGCAATTTGTTATCGGAAGATTGGACCAGTTCAGAACAACACGCTAAAGAAAGCTTGGAGGCGACCCAAAGCAAAGGTGAGGATTAAGACACCTCACTCGATCCGGCAGAAAGGGAAGCCAGGTGGACACGGTACCTTGTTTGTGGAGAGACAGCTCCGGCGGGGGCAGTAGTTCCTGGTGGTGGATGCACGTCGGGTCTTTGCCAAGAGTAGAGATGATCTCGTTGTCTAAGAAAAGTGAAGTCTGGTGCACCACCAGGGAAGAGACCAGCGCGAAGTGCTCCGTCACAAGGCACCACCTTTTGGTCGCGGTACAGGGGTAGTGGCTATCCGGTTGCCGAGGTGCTCTGCACGGGCAATTCGACCACTGCGTCCTGGGCGAAGAAAAAGCAAGGGTGACTGGTTGTTCCCACCAGTCAGGGGAAGAGACTCTCCGGCAGGGAGATCTCCTCTGTCGTCGGGAAGTGGTGAGTCGGTTCAGCAGGGCTCCACCGGAGGTGTCGTTGTTGCAGGTCGGCTCAGCTTTACCCTCGTCGAATTCTTAGGTCCTGTGGCGACTTCTGAAGATCCAGTCCCAAAAACCCTGCTTTTATGCAGAAAACCCCCATTCAGTCACCCTAGCTGTCAATCAACACATGCTAAGTGGTGAGCGGGGAGGCTCACCACTTGGGCCAATCACACCAGAGTGCGACCGGAGTTGGCAAGGCAACTCGGTCCAGGGTGCCTAAACCCCCTCCCGCACCCCTGTGGTAACCCAGACAGAATGGCACCACTTTGGAGGGTCTCTGTATAGAAGCCCGCCAAAAGTGGAACAAAGGGCTCAACCTTTGGTTTAGGAGTCACAGAGACGAACACAGATGCCATTTTAAAAACCGAGTTCTGGCAGAAAAGTAAACTGATGGTATGTTAGAGATTAACGAGGAAAAGTATCAATCTCCAACAATGGGAAGAATCCCATAGGGTTATGTTCGGGGACGAACATAACAAGTAGTTTCCACTGCCACCAGCCAAAACTCGACGAGGGGGGACGGGACAGTGCCCCCTCGAGTAACAGACCTAGGAGTAATCAAATTACCCCTACTAGTACGTCCACAATAGGATGGTTTGTACTAGTTCTGTTAGTAAATTTAGGTCTAGTAAAGCCAATGGTGACTTTACATGCCCGGGGAGACAGTAGTCAGTCCCCGGGAAGGGAGTCTATGGTGGGGATCCTCTAGGACGCCCCAGTGTTACAGCACGGAGGGTACGGTGTAACACACATAGCAAAACATATGAGACCCTATGGAGTAAAAGACCCCATAGCCCATATAACATATTGACATTCAAAGGAATTACACACATTCATGTCCAAGAGTGGGAGAAAAAGAGTCTCACTCTTGGCAGGATGGAAAAAAACAAACTCCAGAAATCTAGCAAAGCTGCTGGGGGACTCACTAGGTTAGGAAATTCAGCCTAAACAGAAAATTCTCCCTAACACTTTGCCAGTCATGTATGAATCAGCAGGTCTATGAATACCATCATCCATCTGCCATATGACTAGTGCATAAGTGTCTTGATAGAGCAGCAAGTCATCCTGTCATTCCAGACACAGCACATCTCTATTCACCAAGGGGCCACATTAGACAAGTGCCCACTTTCACATCAAGTGTCACCAGCATAAGGTCCCTGCGTGTAAATATACGCACTGGCATAATCTGATAGGTTCCCCCATCATGGTCCATGGTATGTAAGAGTAGACCTCGACCCAGAAAACAGTGTTTTGACATTAGGCATTTCACACATGCCCTTTTGACACCACCTGCAGCCGCCGTATAAAGTGAGAAGCATGGCAGTTGACCAACCTGGCGAGTCTAGTGGTACTCTGCTTACACAGCCGATGTAAGCAGCCCACAGAGACACTAATTTTGATCTGGGAGCACTAACTCCCCACGCAGGCGCACATCGATCCATGGTCGCGTAGCCAAGTACGACGCAATCGTATACTGGACACACGAATGCGCATGTTAGCCCAACACTACCGCAGACACAGCCCACCACGAAGGAGGCTGCCACAGCTAAGACCGTACACCGCACAAGAGCGGCATTTTCTTTTCTGTTCTTTGTCAACTAGATCGCCATCAAGTAGCTATTAAGTCCCACTTTCACCATGCGGTAACTGCGGGGCTATCATTCTGAAACACCAATAGTAGATTGCACGCCACGAACCGGCATCCACTAGTTAGAGTTTGCCAACGCTAGTGCATGACAAATGGCTGCACACCAAGAGATGCAGCCTTTCACTTTTGGAACCAGCTGGATACCAGACTCTATTTAAACAGGATCAAGCAGTCAAAGGAGCACGGAAGGCACCTTTAGAGAAGAACTCTTTATATCTTCTCAGTACCTGTGACACCGATACCAAACGCTCAGGTAGGACACTTTATAGCACACACCCCAGGTATCAAGAACCCTGAAACACCATTGTTCTGATGTTATTCTTTTACTTTTAGATGTTTCACTCATGGGAAACACCAGTGACACCACTCAGTCCACTTCCACAGTCCTGAAGACGGCATTAGAATATAATATCTATTTTCATGCCAGAAACACCACAAGTGTCGACTAGACAGATGTTTTGGTTATAGAAACCACATTCTAAGTCACGACATGTACTAACCCCCACAGTGATAAAAACAACTGCAAATTGTTATTATATGAATATTTAATACGATATAATTTGTACTAATTTCCACACAAGATGGGGTTAAAAATGAACATGCATGTATAACGGCCTCATTAGGTCCTTTTTATGCCACACTAGATAATAAAATTTGTTGAATTAACAAATGTATAATTGGGTGCTCTTGAATTTATGTTCAGATCAAATGTTATGATCAGTAATTGTGTGCTATAAACACTACCGGAAAGTGCCAGACAGGTGGGGTAGTCCATGTCCCTGTGTTCTATAAATTGTCATATACCCTCATGACATAGGCATCCCGTATCAAAAGAGGGCCCTTACTCCTTGTATATTGTAAACTAAAGAATGCACCGGCTAAATTTCAGAGGATGGTCAATCAAGTTATGAATGGGATGGAGGACTTCTGCATGGCATACTTGGATGACATTGAAGTGTTCAGCCCTACATGGAAAGAACATATTGATCACCTAGGATATGTTTTGCAGGCTCTTGAGCAGGCCCATCTGACCATAAAGGCAAGTAAATGTCAAATTGGGCAGAACAAAGTGGTCTACCTTGGACGTGAGGTAGGAGGGGCCGAAATAAGACCATTGCCTAGCAAAGTACAGGCTGTACGAAACTGGGCCACCCCTACTACTCAAACCCAAGTGAGAGCCTTCCTAGATCTCACTGGGTACTACAGGAACTTCATAGATAACTATGGGACCATAGCTTATCCCTTGAATGTGATCTCCTCTCCAAACTTTCCTAAAAAGGTCAGATGGAATGAGGAGTGCACTCAAGCCTTTGAAGGCCTAAAGAAAGCCCTTTGTCAAACTCCAGTCCAAAGATCTCCTGACTACCACCAACCCTTCATTGTACAAATTGATGCTTCAAATGCAGGTATAGGTGCAGTCCTTAGTCAGCTGGATGAGAAAGGTAGGGAACATCCATGTGTATCATCAGCAGGAAGTTAAAGGATCCTGAGACAAGGTGGGCAAAAACAGAACTTGAATGCTTTGCTCTTGTGTGGGCACTGAAGAAGTTTAGACCATACTTGTATGGATCTACTTTCATTATTCAGACTGACCACCAACCCTTGAGATGGCCGATGCAAATGAAAGGGGAAAACCCTAAACTACTAAGATGGTCAATCTGCCTGCAAGGGTTTGATTTTACCATTGAGCACAGAGTAGGCAGTCACCACCAAAATGCTGATGGTCTCTCTAGGATGTTTAAAACCGACTATAGGTAGGAGATCCTTCCAGGAATGGATTAGATCCTCCTGTCCCTTAGTCGGGGATGGGGAGAGGGGGGAGGGGGGAGGCGAGTGTTAGGGAGATTTCTCATTTATGGCCAATTTCCCTCACCTAGTGAGTCCCTCAGCAGCTTTGCTGGATTTCTGGGGTTTATTTTTTCCACCTGGTAAGAGTGAGCCTTTTTCCCCACTCTTACATGCGTTTTGCATTGTGTATTTCTACTTTTTCTGTGATCTTGGGCTCTGGAGCCACACCACTCCATGAGCCACACTTTGTGTGTGTGTTACACAGCACCTTCAGTGCAGTGACACAGGGTTGTCTTTGAGACTTCCCACTGACTCCATTTTTCGGGGGCTGACTACTGTCCCCCAGAAACATGTAAAGTTGCCATTAACTTTATATAGTCACTTTAAACTACAGACCCAGTACCCCCCATCTTACATGGAGCATTGGAAAGGGTTATTTCCTACCACCTTTTGTCTTTGCCTCGTGGAGCTTTGTTTTGCTCTCTTAACATTTAGACTTGGCTGGTGGCAGTGGTACCTACCCTAACTTTTCTACCGCGATTTTACTATGTAAACGTGGTACTGTTTTAGGCTATTGTATTAGCCTCAAACATAAACCGGCTTGACCAAATACTTTTTATTTTGGCTCCGGTCAGGTTTAGTCGCCATTTCTTTTTGTTAAAGTCCTTCTGGTGTTTCACTTTTCGCGTCAAACCAGGTTTGCCTTCTTTGTTCGCCAACCTTTGGCGGGCTTCTGTCCAGAAGCCCCCCCTTTGGCGTCTGGATGTCTAGGTGGGCTGAATGTGAGGGAGGGGTTTAGTCACCCCCTGCACAGCGTCTCCTTGGAGACCCAAGTCGCACTTTGTGTCGATTGGCTGAGGTGGTTGCCCGGGCCGGACAACCCCCCTGCTGAGTGATTTACAGCCAGGCTGTGCAAATGGGGGATTTTGGCATAAAAGGCAGGACTCGGGCTGGCACAGTCGCCACTGGTACTGCAAGAACCGAAGAGAAGCGGAGAAGAAGGCAGCTGCTGCAACTCCAGAGTCCCGGTGAAGGCCTGCTGCAGTCCTGAGCCATCTACCCTTCAACGACAGAAGATCCAGTCCGGAGTCTTCTTCCCTTGAGCCTGGTGGGATCAACCAGCTCACCTTCCACAGTCAGAGGTTCTTGGTCGAAATCGCTGCACACAGCTGTAGTGGTCCGGACAGCCATCTGAAAAGCCTCTCCTGTTTTAAAGGAGCGCACCTTTTATTCACCATTGCTTTGCTGCTGCTGGCTTCATCCCTGGGTAGTGCAGATCACTCCAGACGTTGTACTTGTCCCCACGACTCCAGCTCCAGGAACCGTGAGTCTGCAGGAACTACCAGGAACAACTGCAGTGGCACCAGCTCTCTTCAACGAATAAGGTACTGTGTCCGACTTCGAGGAACTGGGGTGAACCCTTCGTCCTCACCAAAGGCTTGTCCTTTTCTTTCTTCCCTCTTACAACTTTTGCTTCCCTTTGTGACAATATCCAAGTACTCCTGGCAATCGCGAATCGTGAACTGTTCTAACCGTGTGATCCTCGGCAACAGGACCCCTGTTACATTTGACACTGGCACAGGCCTATTGACTTATTTACTGGTTAGAAGGTGCCCTCTGATTCTATCTGCCTTCACAAAAGTATTGCCTATGATTTTTATCCCCAATTCTCTTGTGTTAATTCATGTGCTAAGTGTGTTTTGACTTCAGTTACATTTTTTCCAGCGGGTATGCGTTTCTTTCGTAAGACCGAACTATCATTACTGTCAAAAAGTGATCGCGTATGTACCCCCGGGAACGTCTGTTTCACAACACCGGTCTGTCAAATCCCAAGGTACTTCTCTTGAATTGTTCTGCACAAGGGGAATTGGTTGTGTGTAGTATATTTGAAGTGTGGTTTTATTTTAATAGGAGTGAAGTGTTTTGTGAACAGATGGTTTAAAAATAAATGTACTTACATTTTTTACCCAGAAACCTTGAGTCAGTGTTTGCTTGAGTCACAGTAATTGTAGTCCTTTGTGTAATCTCTACTACTGCTCATTTGCTCTTGAGAGAAGTCTGGCTGCTCAGCCATTGCTACCACTCTTTCTGTGTAGTACAGGCTTGTACCAAAGGTGAAATTGTATTACCACTTGTAGTCTTAATTGTGTGCAGTGGTCCCTAAGGGTACTGCATATGATTATGCCTAACACTAGGCACATGAGGAGATCCTTATGCCTTCAACAAACTTTAAAGGGTTGTGGAGATGGCAGGCTCGCATCGAGAGCAGAGGACTAAATACATTGCCCCAATGCGGACAGGTACACAAGCTGTTCAGGCCCTAAATCCAGGTGGACAGACCCCTTATGATGGGGCATTTTAGAACAAATGGGACAAGACAGAGAACATTATAGATTTTGTCTCAAGATATCTGCGCCTCAGACAGGGGGAGCTTCAGAGGCCACTATCCTATCGAGTAAGAAACCAACTGAACAAGCAAGACCAGCTCTATGAAGAAGCCAAAGAGCAGCTTGTCTTGGAACAATTTGGAGATTCTCCTCACCCTCAGCTCCAAAACGTTATATGGCAGCTACATGAGCCCACCTAACCCATTCAACCCGCCAATACCCACCAACTGGCCTAAATGTGTGGGGGGAACCAAGAAATCGGTAGAAATAAAACCATTAGGATAACAAAATTTTTAAAAAAAGATGACCAGGAGCTAGTCCTTCAGTATCTGCAGTGTGGAGAGACCCCCCTCGCCCCCAGCATCTTCCATGGAGACTAGGAAAACCTAGTTCTCCCACTTAACCAGACGTTATCAGGATGTTAAGCCTGTAGGAAGCCAGGTTATATTTTAGGGGTAGTCAAGGAACCAAAGAATATTTCCTGGGTGAGGATCACACAGCTAGCAACCAGGGACATGGGCAGGTCTCAATGAAAAGGGAGGAGTGAGAGGTCCGAGGAGGACTCCAGAGTCAGCCTTAGCCATGCAGAGAGCCCAGCAAATGGGACACAAATTGTGTGCAGCATTTGTCTTTTGTGATGAATCGGATGATGTCATGACTCCTTTCTGATATAGCCTCTCATGTGGCCAGGGGCGGCACACTACCTGATCCTGACTGGGGGTGGCTATTTGAGGGTGGACCACATGCAGGGGGGGGGGGGAGCCCCAGGGGTGGGGGTGGGGATGACATTACATCATCAGTTGAGGCACAATATCCCCCTTTCAGATTTAGGGCTATTCCCTCCATCCCTCGTGCGCCCTAATGGCATACTGCCATCAGACCCTTCAACAACTTGACAATTTTACTGACAGTATTCCTCAATATAACGGAGCAAAAGAGAACCAAGGAGCAATGACGATTACTCCTAATGTGAAGCAACACTAGCAGTCTAGGAGCTGGAAGGCGGCAATTGGCCTGACATGGTTTAAAATCATGCTGGGAAAATAAGCATGGAGTTTGTCTTCTAACCCAGCTGTGGTGAGAACAGCTGAGGAGAGAGACCGGGAGGATGGCTGCTGGCAGCGCAGGAGATCCACTGCTTTCGACACGGGTCAGAAAAGCCAGATGGTCTTGCCAAGTCGTGGGAGTCCAGGAAACTATCCAGAGAAGTTAACAGGTCGAAGCACTGCCACCAAGACGTTGAGAACAGAAGAAGCTGCCAACGGGAGCCGAAGGCGTGGTGGAAGCGTACCGCAGACGGGACACACACCGACATGAGAGACGCAAGGAAACCGAAGGAAACAGAGAGCTGGAGGAAGCCTGAGCAAGATAACGGGGCCCCTGGAGCATTTGATTATGACACAAGAAGTCCAACCAAAAGAGTCTGGAACCCATAGCCGCATAGAAAATACATGCGGGGAAAACAGAGGGGTAGAAAGAACTGAAATGCAAAGATTGGTAATGTCAGGAGAGTATTTATTTATCATTACATTTGTAAGGCGCACCTAACCCTCGGGCATCTGGGCGCACCAGCTTAGGAATATGGTTACAGATTCAGCAGTCTAAGAGTTGGTTACAATTCGGCAGACTTAAAGGATAGTTCCGGGACTTTTTTTTTATTGTCCCTATGGGTCGGCCATGTGTTTGTAAGCATAAATCGGTAGATCGTAGGAAACTTTCCTATGGACCTTACCCGACTTTTCGCCCATTATCGCACTCGAAATCAGCCTCCATTTTGTGATAATCCTATCATTCCGCCGCATCGACCTGGCTCACCTGCCTTTGCGGCACTAAATCAAATCCCCCGCCCCTGAGCCTGACATCAGCAGACGCGTACTGCCCATTTCAAGCACGTCTCGTGTCAACAATCGCTGCGCCTCAGCTATTGACGTGTTGCCATGGAAATGGCAGGACGCCTCTTTCCCCAATAAGTATAAACAGACCGTTTCACAACATACAGCAGCAGATTTTCGATTCCATTCCTCTCTCTGTGTTACTTTGAGTATTCTGTGACTCGTTTCAGTGCTCTGGTCAGCTACCTTCGCCGCTTGTAGCCCGTGTGAACACCTGTACCATCTCTGTAAATTATTTTACTATCTTTACCGCACAATGGCCACAATAATGCCGTATATGTACGAGCCCGAGTACACCGAGGAGGAACTACTGGAAAGGCAAGCACGCGAAAACAATGGGGATTCGGACGGCAGTTGGGAGGACCAGTCAACGGATGAAGAGCCTGGACCATGTCGCATGGACGGCGTCTCCACCTGGTGCACGTGCAATCGGTGCGAGCTAATGCCAACTGAGGAGGAGAACTGCTGCTGCCGTGAAAATTCCGGGTGCTTGGCCTACATTTCGGAAAGCGAGCAAAGTCTGCAGGAAGGCGAGCAAAGTCTGCAATGCATCACCGAGCTGCCAGAGTTCAGGGAAGCCTGCCTCTCACGGACAGTGTTGAGGATGATGATGGTGCTTATGCACGAACTTCGTGGCACTGTTCGTCCGCGTAATCCGAGTAACGAGTAAGTATACTCTGTTTGTGATGTCAGTGATGCCACCACTATTTCATGGTCGTCTCCCACATATAAAATTACATTTACATATCATTCGAACGCATGTAAATTGGTTCCATATAGTGCATTTTCTAGATATAATTTTTTTCTAAGAAAAATGACATGTGTTACCTGAATCGACATTGATAAGAAAGTTTGGTCAGTTTAATACAGTTTGCATCTTTTTTTTTCACAGGTGGTACAGGCTGGTGGCCTATCGTTGCTTCACTTGGTGGCTTCACGGGAGGCTCGGACACCGCGTTCGGAGAGTAATACCTGCCTGTGCGGTACTTGCCATTAGACAACATTTCCCCAGTGACAGTGGACAATACCGCGGATTTTCCCTCGATGTGCTGCAACCTCAACTTTACAATGTGTAATGTTTATTATTTATGTTTAACTAAAATCTAAAATAAAGCCCAACATATATTTTAACAATGGTTGTTTTGATTTTTTAAATGAATCTAGTGTATATTCTCCTGGGAGGGTGAGGTATTTATAAACTCACCCCCCTGCCTTCCATGTAGTAGATCCTGCAGCCATCCTCTTACATTCAGTTAGATGGCCTCTCCTTGGTGAGGCCCTGCGGCAAACGGGTCTTGTCTGCACGACCACCGCCCCGATCCACCCCCCCCGCCCTATCAAAGGCAGTTCGCACCAGGGTACTTGCGCTGCTGGCAAGTGGAGCTGTCAGGGAGCGATAAAGGCCAAGAGGTGCCAAAGACCATGTACACTTCAAAGTGGTCTATAGAGCATGGGTTGTTGTTCCCATGTCTACCTCCAGACCCCGTGTCTCCTGCCAAGCATCCCCCCTCACGCTGGACGCCCCCCTGCAATCCACATAAGTGTGTCTCCATTCACGAGTCTTCCTGTGTCTTGTCTGCACGACCACCGCCCCGATCCACCCCCCCCCCGCCCTATCAAAGGCAGTTCGCACCAGGGTACTTGCGCTGCTGGCAAGTGGAGCTGTCAGGGAGCGATAAAGGCCAAGAGGTGCCAAAGACCATGTACACTTCAAAGTGGTCTATAGAGCATGGGTTGTTGTTCCCATGTCTACCTCCAGACCCCGTGTCTCCTGCCAAGCATCCCCCCTCACGCTGGACGCCCCCCTGCAATCCGCATAATGCCACGACATATACACGTCATTCATTCACAAACACACCCCTGTTTCGAATTCTTTATAACCCACTTCATATTTCTAATGAGAACTTCTTTGCGCTTTGCTAGTCAACCCGTGAAGGTGCTGGTTATCTGCTCTTCGTCTCTGTGAACTTCCGTGACCACTTTGAGCAAACTCGTCAGTTTGCAACCTGTGAACTGCTCCCTGTTCTACGACAAGAAACTACTCTGATCCCTGCATCTAACTGTTTGTTCGTCAAGGTAAGTCCATGTACCATAATCATTTTGCGTCCAATTTTTTAATTTATATCTATTTGCTAGTAGTCATCAAATTGCATCCATGTTTTCTTTTCGTTCACGACAGTACATGCAAGGAACTAGTCACATGTTCTGAGTTTAGTCAAATTACTTTTTCTATTTTTTGAAAGTTATTGAAATACTTATCCGCATGTGAATAACGTGTATAGTTCCAAGAACCAAAACGGACCTTGCATTGAACCTTTTATGTGTCATTTAATGTTTTAACACATTGGTATTCATAGAGAATTGTTGATCTTTACTTTTCAGAACTTTCCATAATGCCTGCCTGTTCCATTGGCGGTTGCCCTTCGAAGACCCATAACAAATCTGAAGGTACTATAATGCATGTTTTCCCTAAGACAATAGATCAGATAAGAGAATGGGTCCGATATTGCGGATATCCAGCCTCTGAGCTAGAAAGTAGAGTCCTAGAAGTCTTTGCGGACAAGAGGGGTGATCGATACCGCATCTGCAGCAGGCACTTTAGCCCAGACATGTACTCCACATCATTGCTAATAAAGAAGAAAACACAGCGAGCGAGGCGAAAATTGCTCTCAACCGCTATTCCCACTCTATTCGTCCACATCCCTCCACTGGTGAGTCAAGTTTACGTATTTGTCTCTCGGCCTTGCGGTAGTGTGTAGCATTAGCTAACAATAATTTCCCCATTTATGTATCCACTCAATATGAAGGCGGAAGATTCTCCATCCGTGTCGTTATTGCAGTCATCAGCCACTTCAAGCGCCTATCGGGTAATCTTACTTAGCTATTCTGACACTGACTTGTTTTAGGCATGTAAATCAATAGTTTTAATTGATCGTGTAATTATTTTACCTAATGGTACACCACAGTACTCGTCCTCTAGTCTTTGTTTTCAGTTATAATTATTGTTATCCAAAATAATGCAAGTACTGTCTTTCAGGGAGATGCTGAGGAGTCCAACGCATTGACGACAACCGTAGATGTCACTCAGATGCTCGAGGTACGTTTCCGGACAGTTCCATCGATGGAGATCATCAGATCTTGCATTCTTGTAGCGTGATTGTTACACACAATGTTTCTTTCGTTTTTAGCCATTGGTATGTCCTTCTGTCGTCGCCCTCCTATGTGTCTTCTTTTTTCAATATTGTGTTCATTACTAATGAAAGTCCTATGTTTCAGGGAGTCGATGGAGCATTAGTCCAAGAAGAAGGGGGAGCATGCAGTTACGGGTCGGCGCAACAGCTTGCAGAAGTGTGCACCGCAGTTACAGCGTCCCTTGATGTTCTTATGCATTTCGAGGTATGGATACTGACAGATCAATCATGCGAGATCAAATGACGTGATTACATCCGCTATACTTCCTTCTTTATTAACGCAAGTACTATGTTTCAGGGAGCTGACGGAGCTTCTTCAACAAGAACATCACCCCTAGTAGTTGATGCAGATCTCTGGGTGGTGACACTTCCAACGATGGAGCAAATCGAATCATATTTAGATATCCATTATTTATTTTAGACAACTGATCATTTGTGCAGGTCTATTTAGATGAGCCGTTGACGCCTGCAGAAAGTTTATGTTCTTTTAAACAAAATAGAAAACCATACTAATGCAATTACTGTGTTTCAGGGAGTTGCTGAAGCGTCATCTTCAATAATATCATCAATGGAAGTCTATGCGGAGCCCGAGGTATGGATCTTGACAGTTCAATCTAACTAGATCAACAATGCGTGAACTATTGTCGTTTGAATGTTCTACACAATGCGTTCATTCGTGTTTTGCTATTGAGATGTACGTATGGGTATTGGTCCCCAAGTACATTTTGTGTTTTCAATATTATTATACATACTAATGAAAGTTCTATGTTTCAGGGAGTCGATGGAGCCTCAGTGAGTGATGGATGTGCTTATCATGAAAATATAGTCGTTGCAGCGCGAGAGGAAGTGGAGACATGCACACACGAGTCGGAGCAACAGCGTCCAGATGTTGAAGTTCGAGGCAAGAAAGTTTCAAAGAAAAGAAAGCAAAAGAAGGTTATTGTCCTGTTCACTATATTATGTTGTCTTTCACTGTCAATAGTTCAATACTGTAAGTTGTGTTTAAACTGAACATCCCTTTTCTAATCTGTCCTCTAGTTGCGAGTGGGTGTAAGAACTAGATCTACACAGACAGTGAAGCGAACGAGAGATGTTGCTTGTCAAACCTTTTGGCAGGGACTTGAGACTGGAGATGCATCGTGCCAATGGGAAGAATATGAAGTGATTGACAACGGAGCTATACCACCACCAGCCATTGATAGTGAATGTCCTCCTGGTAGTTTGGATGCAGTCGGAGATCAATTCACAGAATCCACACCCGCAAAAAATAAGAGCGCGCGAAAGTTGAAGACATTGTTTTTTTCTCCCATCTCCGGACAAGGAACAGATGTTGCAATGGAAGAGAATGAAGTGGACGACAATGAAACACCATCAATATCACTCAGCATAGCGGAAGACGATATCAGAGATTGTACCTTTCATGCGAGTGACATGTCCTCAACGTTACAGGCCGAACCAGCTGGGATGCAGAGTGACAGTATAAGGAAAGAGGCCAAATTCATTGTATTCGATAGCTGTTTGATGGATATTATTATGATGATGAAATGTGGGCATTGGGTTGGTGGGGAAGTATGTGGGGAGCCATTGATTAATGTGACTCGTGCAATTCGAGGCACTAACCTTAAAATACATGCCACCTGTACACAATATCATCCGTTCGCATGGTCTGCACAACCCATGCTGGGGCAACTGCCAGCAGGCAATCTACTTTGTGCAGCGGCCGCACTTTTTAGTGGTTCAAGTTTTAAAAAGTTACAGTATTTCTTTCAGTTTGTGGGAATCCATTTCATTGCGAAAAGTCAGTTCTACAAATACCAAACCGATTATCTATTTCCAGCCATCAGCGAAGCTTGGAGAATGGAAAAAATGTCAATGGAAAGTACATTCGCGGGCAAACGCTTCAGGCTAGCCGGTGATGGACAGTGCGACAGCCCAGGATTTTCAGCCAAGTACTGCACCTACCACTTTCAGGACATGGAAAGTAAGAAAATTGTGAGTTCGGTGGTCGTGCAGGTGTCACAAAGTACATCCTCAGTGGCCATGGAGAAAGTTGGCTTTGTAGCATCATTGCAAGAACTACAATCGCGGGGAATGGTGATCGACCTGATAGCCACGGACAGACACGTTTCAATTGCCAAGACAATGAGAGAAGAGTACAAAAATATAAATCACCAATTTGACGTATGGCATCTTGCAAAAACAATCAATAAAAAATTGTCGGCTGCAGGAAAAAAAAAAGATATGCAAGGTATTTCACAGTGGTCCAAGTCAATCAGCAACCATCTTTGGTGGAGCTCAAAAACATGTGAAGGGTCGTTGGAAATTCTACTGGAAAAATGGCGGTCAGTAATGTTGCACTGTAGCAACGTACATCGATGGTCGACAAATGAGCATTTCCACAAATGTGAACATGGCCATTTGTCCACAGAGGAGGCACGGAAGAAGAAGTGGTTGATTCCTTCATCACCCACTCACAAGGCCATTGAAAAGATTGTATTTGATAAAACTATAACACGAGATTTGAGGGGACTCACGGAATTCTGCCACACAGGAGATTTGGAGGTGTTCCACAATATGTGCCTAAAGTACAGGCCCAAAAGATTGCATTTTGGCATGGAAGGCATGATAAATCGGACTCTTCTAGCGGTCTTGGCACATAACCATAATGTTGGCCGTCAACAAAGTAGGACGACCGGAACTTTAGGGACGCTTCGCTACAATAAGGCCTTCACTAAAAGAAGTAAACAATGGGTGATCAAACCAGTGTTTGAGGATATGCAATATGAGTTTATTGAGAGACTTATCGTAGATGTCCTCGATAGGCACATACATGGAGTGGTGAACGAACCTATGCAGGGGACAACTGCATTGCCACCCAACATTGCCTCTGTTCCATGTCCACCTAAAGCAGAGCTCATTGAGAAATACACATCACGGTTTAAATGATTGTAATTTGATTGTCTGTTCTCTCGAGTATCCTCATGTTGCAGGCCCATTGCAATTAAACCAAACAGTAATATAAATCATTTTTACAAAAATTATAGAATGTTTCCGTATAACAAACACATGGCCGACCCATAGGGACAATAAAAAAAAAAGGCACGCAGACAAGATGCCCTTACACTAACTGCAGCTAACTAGAAATGTGTGCTCGCTCAAAGTGAAGGTCAGCTGCTTTGATGTTTTGCTCGGGTGGCGGAACGGCCCACGACCCAGTATAAGGTTCTATTGTGATTTGACCTTGACAGGCCGGGACCATCCTGAAAGACTAAGAAAAGATAATGAATAAAATTTCAGAAACGAAACGATGAGCCACGTTCATTAGAAGAAGCAACGTCGGCAAAGAAGGAGTGGTGTTTCGGGTCTGCCCTACACAGAGACACAATGGAAAATGCAAATATAATGTAAGTAACTTTTGATGAGTTTATACCGCAATTTCATTACTATACAGTGGCTTTAAAGACGGGTTCAGTTGTACTTGTTCGTTCTATGTGGCATATTGTTTTCTACCGCGCACTATCTTGAGGAGAAACATCTGCTTTTACTGAAGCACCTCAAAACCTTCCTCTTTGCTTCTGCTTTCTCTCTCCCTCTCCCCTGCTACAACTGGTCCACTGTCTGCGACCTCGGTCCTGGGCCCTTCCACTCTCCACCTGCACTGCCTCCCTGTCAACCCCTGCACTGGGGGACCGTCTCAGTATCCTACAGCCCCCCCTTCCCAGCACTTGTTCTGCACTTACCTTGCACTTGCCACCAGCTGGCCCTATTTATTTATTATTTTATGCTACTTACCTTGTACTCCACTCCCCCCCCCTCCCTGCCTCGCCACGCCTTTAAACACTTGTGTACACCCAGTAGCGCTGTCCTCGCTATGATTTTAATAAGGATCTGATGGTGAGACTAATTTCATTTTTTATGTTTTTAGGTACATCATTCACTACTGTCTGTCACGAGTACCAGACACCGGCGGACGGCTTCTACAGCCGCCAGTTGCTTCTCCGCGTGAACAACGTTACCACCCTGACCATTTTATGGGACGATCGCCAAGTACAAGTATGCCCTTACGCGGTACTAACGGTTAGATGCAACATACCTACCGTTGTGGTGGCCTAGTGCCTCGTTGTTGGAACAGCCATGCGATTATCAGTGCGACCGAAGAGCTTATTTTTATCGTAAACCAACACTCTGTGTACTGCACACGAACATCGCTTCCCTCAAGACGAACTAATTTGGATCGAGAGCAAAGAAAAATGCAAATCGCTGAATATTCTCTAAACATTTGATGTCCAATAAACGTACTTTGCCAAATGTACAATCTTGCCGTTTGCTTTTAAACCACGGTTTCACATTCCGAATTGTGGCGCTGTATTGTGAGATGCTCTAAGACCCTGTGTACAGCAAAGGACCATCGCGTTCCTCAATACGAACTTTTTGGAACATGAGCAAATAAAAATGCAAATCGCTGAATATTCTCTAAACATTTGATGTCAAATAAATGTACTTTACCACATTTACAATCTTGCGGTTTGATTTCAAAGTACAGTTTCATATTCCGAATTGTGGTGCGCTGTATTGTGAGCTGATCTGTGTTGATTTCCGGGGTCTGTGTGGAGTCGCGTAGAAGACGCCTGGGCGCGTTTGCCTACGCAGCTCAGTCACGTCACGGATAGAGGCGGGGAATATGAATGTTTTGATAAAGTCTGTTTCAGGGGCGGGGGATTTGATTTAGTGCCGCAAAGGCAGGTGAGCCAGGTCGATGCGGCGGAATGATAGGATTATCAAAAAATGGAGGCTGATTTCGAGTGCGATAATGGGCGAAAAGTCGGGTAAGGTCCATAGGAAAGTTTCCTACGATCTACCGATTTATGCTTACAAACACATGGCCGACCCGTAGGGACAATAAAAAAAAAGTCCCGGAACTATCCTTTAAGGATATGGTTACAAGTTATGCAGATCGTACATGGAGCATACTTACGTATATGGTTACAGGTTATGCAAAAACAGGAGGTGGTGCAGGCTTAATGCATTGCATAGCGAGTTATGTCCGCTTAACAATATGGTTACATGGTCGGGTGCAGGTCATACCAGCATACTGACAGCTAAGGAGAGTGAGACTTGGTGTCTTATACCAGGCGAAGCTAAGTGTATATAAAGTGAACTATATAAAGAACGTTGTGGCAGGACAGTATACCAGGCAAAGCCAAGTGGGTGAAGTGAACTACAATTAATGTGAATAGGAACCTGTGATGGGAGTATACCAGGTGTTTTGCGAGTCAGAGAATCCCAAGGAGGATGCATGCCCTTAGGATTTTTGAATTACATTGAATGTGAGAAGGGCTTTGGGAAGGGAGACATTTCCACTGGAATAAGTTGCAACATCAATAGGAGGGGAGTTATCTTCTTGAGTTACAAAGACCTTGGTTATTCTTTTGAACTTTTGTTTTGGTGGAGAGAAACCTGGGGAATGGAGCGATTCCCTGGAACTGTGAACATAATTCATTTGGTACTTTAGTTGGATTTACACCTTTTTGTTGAACTTGAACATTTGTGCACTTTGCAAGTCAGAGACGTTGCCCTTAGCAAGAGTTGAGTGTGAGAGCTAGGATAGGATTTCAGAGACAGGACATTTTTGCTTTGGACATCTTGACGCACGACAGACCTAGTTTTGGTTGAGGTAGGGAAATGCCCCCTAGATTAAGCTTAGCAAGGCATTTTCCAGCCCCTTTAGCATTCTATAGACGTTTATGAAAAACACCACGAGTCATCTGTGCCCGTGTCTCATTCTTGGCTCTTCTCACTTGCAGAACCTTATCTCTAGCCTTGCCTCTGGGTACATATACTTGCAAGTGTTTGTTCCCAATTTGAGATACTGCCACGGATGAAAAAAAAAGAAGAGAAGAGCAGCATGACATCAAAAGAAAAAAGGCTCACAAAAATGAAGCTCTAGAGTCAGCCGCAGAGACGTGATCACTTCTGCAGCCTGGGAGAAGAGGCACACCGGCTGCAAACGTGCAAGGCCCTAAAGCTGAAAGACACCGAGCAGGACCGGCGGGAGTGAGATCAGAGGTGGAGGTGGATGGTGACAAAGAACAGTAGGTGGAAGGAGGGAGCGGCAGCAGGAGTAACTGTGGTTCTGCAGTGCGAGTGCAGATTTGTGAGATATGTGCATATACAGAGTAGTGCAAGGTGTGAATGTGAGAACACTGGTAAAGGGTGAAAGATGGGTGACTGAGTACTACTCTGAAAGTAGCAGTAGTGTAGGAGTAGGACTAGTAGTGCGGGAGGCAGAATAGCACTAGTGTGAGAGGAGGGGTTGGAGAAGTCTGGGAGCAGAGAAGAGTTAACATCCAAGAGTGGAGGCAGGAGTGAAACATCAGAGGGAAACATCAGAGGGATACCGGATTGGAGCAGAAGCAGAAATCTGAGTTGAAGGACTAAAGGGACAGTGGGCGTGATTGAAACAGTTGAATTCCGCAGAGCAAGTGCAAAGCACGATTCCAATCCCAGTCAGAACACTAATTTTGGGTGAGAGTAGGGAAAGTAAGGTAGTCCTTGAGGGAGATCGCGAGCCTGCATTTTAGGAATCCCTAAAACCTTGAAATCCATGGTGTCAAATAGGTTACTCTCCCTATCTGGAGGCAAAGGAAGAAATGTAGCCTACTTTGAACCTACATTAGAGGCGTGCACCTTGGGCATGGGCTGGGTTGACAGACATACAGGATCCGAGAAACATTGACAATGTTTGCAAGGTGAGGGGCCATAGATTGTACCAGGGTAGACTTCTGCCATGCAGCCATACAACGAGGCAGCTAGGTATACTTCAAGGATTCTCTCCCAGTATGCTGGTCAAGTAAAATTGGACCACTGGCCTTGAGGGTAAAGACAGTGCAAGTCTCCACAAAGGTTTTCTTGTAAGAGGCCCAAGGTTTGTCATAGGCTGAAGTGTGAATCAAGTCAAGCTTTGGAGAGATGAACAAGTTACTTACCATAGCTGGTAACATTCTTTCGATGGGATGTTCCTCCGACCCGGCGGAGACCAACGGCCACTGGCTGTCAACTCTTTGGCATGAGCGCCCCAACCTGTGAGGGATGCATCCGTCACGAAAGTCACCTCCGGCCATGGTTGCCAAAATGGTGCTCCCTTCGTCAGATTGCCTTCGTCGGCCCACCATAAAAGATCCTGGGCGACCTAGGTCGGAATCTGAACGGAATCCGACATCCTGCCGGAGAACTGGGACCACTGCATCTTGAGAGCCTACTGCTGGGATCTCATCCGCAGCCTGGCCTCTGGCACCAGGAAAATGCAGGATGCCATGAGGCCGAGCAACCTTAAGAATTCGAATGCGGGAGACACTGGGCACGTTGAAACTTGTCCACCATCTTCAGAATGTGATGAGCCCTCACCTGGGGAGACGAACACAATGCCAGGGATGTGTCGAGCACTGCTACGATGTATTGGAGAAGCTGGGTAGGTGTCAAATGTGACTTTTATAAATTAAGAGAGAAGCCTAGCTTTTGAAGGGAGTGGCAGGTGATCCAGGGCTTGCTCGGGAGAGCGTGCCCCGATCAACCAATCGTCCAGGTGGAGGTAGATGTGAATCCCCCCCTTTCCTGAGATACGCTGCCACCACCACCATCAGCTTGGTGAAGACCCTCGGGCGGAGGTCAATCCGAACGGCAGGACCCGAAAATGAAAATGCAAGTCGCGAACCGCAGGTACTTATCGGCACATGAAAGTAAGCATCCTTGAGGTCTAGAGACACCAACCAATCCCGAAGTTGAAGGGCCTGGAGGACTTGAGAAAGAGTTACCATCTTGAACTTGTCCTTCCTGAGGAGCTTGTTCAACCAACGCAAGTCCATGATGGGTCTCAATCCCCCCAGTCTTTTTCGGGATCACAAAATAAGGGGAATACCATCCCTTGTTCCTCTCCGCTACAGGCACCAGTTCTACAGCGCCTTTCTCCAGCGCCTTTCTCCAGCAGGGATAGGATTTCCTGCGCAAGGAGCGGATCCCGACACTTCAAAGAGAGCTTCCCTGGTGGATTGTCGGGAGGCCTCTGCCAGAAGGGCCGACAGTAGCCATGGGCTATGAACTCCAGAACCCACACATCTGAAGTAATAGCCCGCCATTCTCCAAGATGCTGTTCAAGTCTTCCCTGAACCAGCGAACCATGGGACATGGCCTCATGACTGAGCGGATGCGGCAGTGTCTGAGGGCAAAGAGGCAACTGCCCGAGTGGCTTTGGCACCCCAAGTACCTTGCTTGCCACCCCTTGTACTTTGACTGGCAGCTCCTCTCGATCTACCAAAAGAAGAGTAGTACCGAAAGGAACCTCCCCTTCATTGCTGTCCCCTAGGACGGAAAGGCGGAGGTTGACTTACTGCAGCGCTCAAAGACTTTGCTGCAGCTTTGGAGGTCTGCAACCTCTCAAGGCTCTCGTCAGCCTTGCTGCCAAACAGATGAACACCATCAAAGGGCATGTTCAGAAGACGGGCTTGCACATCAGGAGCAAACCCCGACTTCAGCAACCATGCAAACCTGCGTACCACGGTGCTCGCAGCCATGGACCGGCTGACACAGTCTGCCGTGTCCAAACCCGACTGAAGGGATTCGCACATGGCGTCCTTGTCTTGCACGAGGGCTAGAAAACCATCCCTTTCCTCCCCTTCGGGAATATGCTCAGCCATCAAAGACGCACAGTTCCACAGAGTGTGTGAATCACGATAAGGCACAAGTCGAGTTGACAGACTTCAATGCCATACCCCCAGCCAAAAATACCTTCTTTGCCCAACCATCAAAGCGCTTATCGTCCCCATCAGGAGGGATGGTATGGTACGCAGCCTGCTTTGAGGAGGCCGTAGCCGCCTGCACCACCAAACTCTCTGGAGTAGGGTGCGTCGATGAGTAGCAGTGGCCAATACTGGATAGGCGATATTTCTTCGGAAGCGACTTACTAACTGCCGGTAGACTCTCCGGAGCAGTCCAAGCCGCCACCATCCTCCTTTGCAAAGCCATGTGAAACAGCAACACTGGGTCAGTGGGCGGACCTTGATCCAGGATGTCTGTCAAATCATCCTGAGCAAAATCAACAGGTGGACCAGACCACCCAAAGTATTCTGTCACCCTTGACATGAGACGCCGATAGGAGGAATCCGCATGCGCCCCAGGCTCAGGTCGGCCAAACTCGACCTCCAGAGAGGTGGTCAAGGCCACTAGCGTCATGCAATGACTGATGAAGTTCCTCCATCTACTATGCCCAGACAAAAGGTCATCAGGGACATCAGGAGGCACAGGCAAGGCCATGTCATCAGACAGTTCCTCAACCTCTGAAATATCCTGTAAAGGTTGGAAAAATTCCGAACTAGGAGGAGGAACAGAAAAGGGCTCAAAAATAGGCCTCAGACTTATTGGTCGCCTTCCTCGGAGGTTCCACAGCCCTCACGGGGACCTCTGTCAAATCCTCCACAAACGGCCTCGAGGGCGCCGAAGGAATCAGCGTCGACCGAGACGCCGCCGAAGACTTCTTCGAGGACGGAGCCCCTAGAGAGTGTCTCTCGATGGACACGACGCAGATGGCTTTGACGTCTTCTTTGAAGGCTTCACAGGTTTCTGACGGTCTCGATGGCGCCGAGGACCGGGACCTGGCACGGCTATGGCGATTGACGGCACCCGATGATCGTGCCGACCACCCGAGCCAGAAGGCATGCGAGTGGTGGACCTAGCCCGTTCCCCGCCAGCTCCTTTCGAAGATGCGGCTGGAACTGTGCCTTGCGACTCAAAAATCGCAATCATCTGCTGGATGAATGCATCCCATTCGGCCGGCGACGAAGACTTGGTGGGACAAGTCAACCATCTGGCGGAGTCCTCAGACGAGGAAGGCGACCGGTGACGGCGCTTCCTAGAATGCCTCAACGAGGCAGAGGAATGGCGGGAACCACTCCTAGACCGAGACCCCCTGGATTTTCGCCGACACAGAGAGTAGCCCCTCGAGTCATCGGTCGAAAGCCCAGCGGACTTCGATTTACGGGGCTTAGACAACCTAACTACCTTCAATTTCCCCTTACGTTCCCGCAAGGCCTTAGACGTCAGGGACTGGCAATCCTCGCAGTCGTCTGTGGCGTGGCTTTCGCCGAGGCACCAGAGGCAGATATCGTGCGGGTCTGTGATGGACATCTTTGAAACGCAGTCCCGACATTTTTTAAAGCCAGACTTCGGGGTAGTAGAAGAGGAAGAAGACATCGTACACGAAGAAAGAATCGAGCGCGCCGAGGTTCTGAAGCAAACACGTTGCGGAAAAAACAGAACTGAGGCTACGGGCGCCGTATATATAACATCCGGTGACATTGACCCTCGACGGAGGCCCTCGAGGGACAACGGATCGACACCATCGACGCAGGACGCCCTCTGCCGAAAAAGTTCCAAAGCAGCACAGCTGTGGACATTACCCGTCATAGATGTGGAATACGTCGGAGGACACAATCCCCTCGAATTTGAACCCACACTGCAGTAGAAGCTGGCTTAGCCAGACAATCTTCCTCCCTATAGAACTTCTCACGAAAGTCTGCCACCGGACCGGAGTCAAGGGGCTCAAAACCATAAGGAATGGGGTCTCATTAGATCAATGCCATATTTTAAATAAATGGACTCTGGGAAAACAGCATACTCCAGTGAAGTGCAGACGCTGTTGGCGCAGACAGTGCCATAGCCATGGAGGTTGGTGCTGAGGTTTTGCTGCCAAAACGCAGGGCCGATCAGCACAGGAGGAAAACAGTCTTCACAGTAGGGGCCAGAACCAAGCCAAAAGAGGTGTGGTTGCAGCTTTAGAATGGGCTGTGCCGACTTCAGCAAGTGTAGTGGGACCTTGCTCCACCAACGTTGCAGAGGTCGAAGCAGTCTGTTACTGGGCAAAGATGCCAAGCATCTGAAGCCAGACCTTTTCTCACTGTTCTATAGTGGAGTAACTAGCGGGGAACGGCTCCGGAGTAGGTGGTGCTTAACCAAGGAGTCCGATTGTCGCTGGAATGCAGACGAGTTTTCTTTGAAGTGACGCCTTGAGTGCTTAAGAGAAGTCTCCTCCCATGCTTCTACTTTACCGTCCTTCTCAGAAGAGTTATTTTAATTGGTTGATCCAGAAGAGAGGGCCATTTTGAAGGATCTTACGCTGGAGGCTTCTACTGCGTCATCATATCCCCTTGTTTAAGGAGATGTAGCTCCTTTACAGCATGCTCGCCGAGAGCCTTGGAGTGCACAAATTGGCAAGATCTGCAATTGTGTGTCATATTTTTTCCAAAGGATATCAAACTGGGTCCGATTTTGTAGAAAAACAGAGGCTGGGTGAGGCGCGCACTCTAGTTCCCAGTGTTAGATACCTGCTGCATTTCAAGTTGCTGTTCTCCTCCAAGCGCTTTCATGTCTCTAACAATCATCAGGGAGGCTGTCTTTTCAGGTGTTACAAATTTGTCTCAATAGGTCTCAAGGAATTGTGTTAGCTGTACTCTCTTTAAGGTAACCAGGAACCAACTCCCCTTCAAAAACAATTTTTTCCTGGGGGTGGGAGGGAAGAGAAAATCAATGATGCCTAGGTAGGGCATGGTGACCCCGGTGCCGCTGCCTCTAACCGCTGCCTCTAAAGCCCGGTACTTCTGAACCAATTTTGTAGAAAAACAGTCTGGGCGAGGCGCAACACTGACCTTTGCCTCCCGCAATCATTGTACGGCTTGAAGAATAAGGCAGCCGCAGTATTAGGCAAGGCAACATAAAAATGTATAGCAAGAGCCATGCGGCATTCTGGAGCAGCAGAGAGTGCATAAAAAAGTGGTTCGTGGCTACGAGGGCCATGTAGGACGACGTGTTCTGGAGGAGCTCCTGTGATCCTGCAACGATCCTGACAAATAGTGCATTAATAAATGCCTATGATCGTTGAAATTCCACATGCCACCTTATGAACGGGCGGCCGTGCCCGCTGAACTTTGGAAGCATATGAGAGGAGCCACGACGGAGTTATTCATGGAATGAGATTCTGAGAGCCGGACAGAAGGAGGAGGCAAAATGGCCGACTGAGGGTCATAACAAAGGAATCAGCTGGCCGCGGGATGACGAGGCGGCTGCAGCGGACTGGAAGCGAAACTGCATAGCACAATGAACAGAGCTCCCTGTGACAATATGCGAGCCTGAACTAACCCGAATGCCCGAAGCGCAACGGATGGTGATGTGTGGGGAGCCTTGCACATGTGCACGAGTTCCTCTGCCATACGGCAGCAGAGGCTCGCGGGCCGCTGAGACAGCTGCGAACTGCAGCGGTAGCACCCGCTCGCACGAACTGGATGGTGGCGGGGGCTGTCAGGGAGCGGGACTACAACTTCAGATCTGACAAAGAGCCGGGAGGATACAATGTTTCCAATGGGTGCGTAGCCCAAGGGAACGAAACTGGACAACGGGGCACATGATCAAGAGGCCATAGAACAGAAGCTGCAATCCGGATGCACAGGAGGACCGCAAGGAAGGCAGCGGAGCAACATGACTGCCAGTAGTGACCAGAGCGCTCTGGACGGTCGCGCAACGGCAGCGCTGGGAGGGAGCGTGAGGCGGTAAGCCACTGAATCGTGCTCCGTGAGAGTGCATGCTGCAACGAAAGGCAGAAGCACGTTAAGGAACACCAAACACTGGTCGCTCGATTGTATTAGAGACAAAGGATACGGGGGCCACCCAGATGAAGGAAGGGCCGCAGCCCCAGTGCTGACGAGGGGCGCATCGGCTCCTCAGACAGCTGATGCGGATGTTCGGTGGAAGCCCCCAGGTGAGAAGTGAAGTGCGTGGGCTGCGCCATAATTAAAAAAGCAACGGCATTGTGAATAAAATGCTTGGAATGGAATCTGGCTGGCATACAGCACTGTGTCATGACACTTCCTAGTACAACCACGGTACATCCAATGGCGCAAACGCTTTGGCCAGACGCATGATCATCACTAACATCCTGGCACTGACCCAACAGCAGTGAAGGAGGGAGAGAGCAGACCGGCAGGCCACTGTAGACTGCCCAAGACAGGGCGGGGGGGTGGGGGGGGGCGGATGAGCCGTTGTGGTGCTGGTGTCCCCGAGCCTGGGAGGCGCCGACGACATTGGACCTGGGTGTGCATCCCCCCCAACCCGAAGCGGAGCGAAGCACGCTGCCCGGCATGCAAGCCCAGTTGATGGTGGACTCAGGATGCGAATGGAGGCTGCAAGGCCCATGTGTATGGCCCGACAACTGAAACTGTGGACCTACAATTGCAGTAGTCACCCGCCGGAGATCCGGACACGAATCATAGGGCATCCCCGGGGATGCACAGAGGAACTGAAGAGAGGACTCATACGATTACGTGGGAGGGCACAATCCATTGCGCCGAACAAGAGCTGGGCTTGGAACACCTCTGGAGGCGGCCTCCTTGAGCGCGAGAGACTGCAGCGGGTTGCCCCCCGCCGGAACTGCAGACCACAAGTGGTGGGGCTGACCTACGACCTACAGCTGTAGCGCCATGTCCAACAAACCTCCAAGACATAAGGGGAAGCAGCCTACGTTGGACGAATATGCCAGGATGCGCCCGGCCCGGAAGGTGCCAAGAGCAGGGACAGGCCCCCTGCGGGTAGCATGGCTGTCACGGGCACAAACCAAGAGGTCCCAGCTGCAATTGCAGACCTGAAGTTGGCTTGGGAGGCCAAGCTTGAGCTGGCTGTGACTGAACTGAAAACAGCGCTGGACCGCAAGGTCGGAGAGGTGCAGGAAGAGGTGAATCTTCTCCGGCAGGATGTCGGGTCACTGGCGGAGTGCACCGAGAACCTCGAGAAAGAGGTGAGCCCGAACACGGCGGACTGTGCTTCACACAAGTCGGAACTACACGCCCTAGCGCAGCGGGTGGGCAATTTGGAGAATAGGGCGGAGGAAGCGGAAGGACGCGCCCGGAGGCGGAGGAATAACATCCGCATTGTGGGCTTGCCAGAGGGAGAAAGGGGCCACAACCCCACTGACTAATTGAATCCATGTTGTTGCAGGAGATACCTGGAGGGGCTCTGTCTCAGGGGTTCGTGGTGGAAAGGGCGCATAGGGCTCTAACAAGGAAGCCGCCACCGGGGAACCCGCCTAGGCCAGTGATCGCTAAGATCCTTAACTACCGGGATCAAGAAAGGATACTAGAACACTTCCGCATAGGTGGAACAATTCAAAAGGGGGCAGCAAACATAACGGCCTACCCGGACTATACCCTGATGGTGCAGCGGAGTCGAATGAACTTTGGGGCTGTCAAGAGGAGACCGAGGTAAGCGGGCCATAAGTATATGTTGCTTTACCCGGCGAAATTGAAAGTCTTTCACAAAAACAGAACCTTGCTTTTTGAAACTCCGGAGGATGCCATGGGATGGCTCGATATGCAAGGCTGCCCCCAGGAGCCGGACATCCAGACGAAAGGAGGAGATGGAGGAGATAAGTAATGCGCAGTGGGGGCACCTGAAGGTGGTGCGGCTTGGGACTACGGGACTTGACTATAGTCAGTGATGCGGCCCATTGGCCGGTAACACCAGATTGGAATCGAAAATGAACCACGAGCACTGACTATTGCTTCATTAAGGAGCCTTGCAGAGCTAGTCTTTACACCCCCATCTAGAGATTAGTTAGGTCACCAATAGTGTGGTGACACCCTGCTGGGGTCTTGGCCCGAGGTTCCAGGGTAGGCCCAAACGCGGGGGAGCCTGAGATCCAGGGATGGAGCTGGGCAGTTCTTGGGGTAGGGTGAGGAGTGGGGAGGGAAGGGGTTGTGTGCAGTGGTTTGTTGTAGTTGAGGAAATGGGAGCAGGAGGGGTGGGGAAGGGGAGTTGGGAGTGTTTGTAGTTTTAGGAAGTTTGAATTGGGGAACCAGCTAGGTAGACTGAGACGGAAGTGGGATCTGGACTGCACTGGTGGGAGGGGAAAGGGAACTCTCATAGACCATGGGGTATCTTAAAATAATTACGTGGAACGTCAGGGGACTTAATAGTTATCTGAAAAGGAACAAGGGAATGTTGTACCTACGCAGGCAAAAGATAGATATTGCACTGTTGCAGGAGACTCACTTGACACGGGAAAAGATGGAAACGATTGCGAAGAAATGGAAAGGGGTTGTGGGGGGGCTCAACATACTCTGCTTACGCTAGAGGGGTACTCATCGGGTGGCACCGCACGTCCCGTTTCAACTGTTGCAGGAGGTGGCCGAAATGGATGGGAGGATGGTAATATTGCGGGGACTATTGGAGAATAAGGAGATCAGTATTGTAAATACATATGCCCCCAATCAGAATACGCAGCGTATTTTAGGACTCTATGCAACAACCTTAGCATGTGCATGGGTAGTGTGGTGATTTGGGGAGGGGATTTTAATTGTGTACTAAACCCCAGGGTAGATAGATCAGATAGCAAGTTTGAGAGACCCACTCCAGCGGCCAAAGCATTGCAGACACTGCTAGACGACTTTGGTCTGGCAGATGTCTGGAGAACAAAACACCCCCAAGAAAGGCAATATTCACACTACTCCGCCCCGCAGCAGCTACATACGAGGCTGGACTATGTCTTTGCCACGGCGGAAGTAATAACAGAGATTACTCAGGCAGAATATAAAGCGAGGGCCCAACAAGAGCAAGGATTCCGACATAGCGCCTCCGGGCGGAGGCGCTTAAGGATCCAGTTTTTAGGGAGGATATAAGGGAGGAGATTATAAATTACTTTGAGGTGAATACGGGTAGCATTGACTCGGCGAGCACATTATGGGAAGCCTTCAAGGTAGGGATGCGAGGGGTAGCCATAGCTAAATCAAAAGGCATGCAAGGGTGGGGGGGTGGGGGGGAGTGTTGCCGAACTACAAGAAACAGAAAGGGAACTAGAAAGGGCATTAAATAAAGGGGGCAGAGACACGGAGCTGATACTCAAACTGCAACAGAAATGTGCGGAACAATGGGAAAGGCTGTGCAACCTCAACTATAAAAAATATAGAGACAGCATGCGGGAGGGGATAAAACAGGAAGGCTTTTGGCATGGTTATATAAGAGTGAAACTCCCAGACCAACGATCAAAACGATAACGAGAGGAAATTGTACTGTAGCGGATACCCAAGAGGGAGTTAACCAGGAGTTTGCGGATTATTATAAATTGTTATATGGGGATGATGAGGGGACGTAGTCACGAGGAAATAATGGAAACATTAGAAGACATACGACTGCCTTGGTTAAGTGTTGAGGAAAGAAGAGCTGGATGCACTGATTTCTTTGGAAGAGTTAGAAGAGGTGGTGAGACAGCTGCCTACGAGTAAGACTCCGGGGCGGACGGGTTCCCTAGCGAATTTTACAAAGTTTATAGGGAAGAAGTGCTCCCCCTAATGTTAGAAATGCTAAATGAGGCGTTTGAGGTGGTACGGTTGCCGGAGTCACTCAGGGAAGCGATCATAATACCGCTTCCCAAACCCAACAAGCCGGGGCATAGCTGTGGCTCTTACAGACCGTTGTCGATGTTGAACCAAGACAGCAAGATATTGACGGCGGTCTTGGCAAACAGACTGAGGAGAGTTATTGACAAACGTATACACCCCGATCAGACGGGCTATGTCCCGAACAGAAATATAACACATAACCATAGACGAATTCGAGTTGTCGAATGGGAGAAGTAAGCACGAAGGCGAAATGGCGATTGTGTTCCTAGATGCGGTTAAGGCTTTTGATTCGGTCAAGTGGCCATGGCTGCTGGCAGCCCTGGCGGGTTACGGAATGGGGCTGGGATACGTAAAATGGGCGAAGGTGCTATACAGTGAACCGCTGCCTAGAGTTAGAACAGGATCAGCGATATCCAAAGATGGGAACTCAGTAGAGGCACCAGACAGGGGTGCCCGTGGTCCCCAATGCTCTATATACTAGTCCTAGAGCCCCTAGCAATATACCTGAGACAGCAATATGACACTATAGGTATTGAGGTGGGAGGGGAACGACACTTGATCTCCTTATATGCGGATGACTTGCTGCTTTACTTGAGGTATCCGGAAGAAAATCTTCAATATATCCTGGAGGTGATGGAGAGATATGCGGGGCCGTTTGGGATAGCGGTGAACCCTCAGAAATCTAGTATTTTCCCGCTAGGCAGTTATAAGGGAACTCTTAGGGGGCGGTTGCCGGTGTTACAAATACAATGGGCGGCGAGTACCTTCTGGTACTTTAGGATAGATGTGTACCATATGGTTGAGGAAGAACATAGGCACAATACTGGAGGTAGCTATTGTGAAAATCGAGAAGTGTATGAAATTCTGGGTGAAGTTGCCCCTAGCAATGATGGGACGAGGGGCAATGCTGAAGATGGTGGGCCTACCTAGGCTCCTGCATTATTTTGGGAACATTCCATACCGGATACCCAAGACGTGTTTCACTAAACTGAACAGCATGTGTAGGGATTTTCTGTGGCATGGTACCCGGAATAGAGTGGCGCTATGGAAGATTCAGAACTTTTATGAAAAAGGGGGGATAAAACTGCCTAATTATGAGGTTTATTATGTAGCGAGCCAGCCAGCTGTAATACATCGCCAAATAGCTCTCAGACAAAGTGACCCCCAAATTTAGGCTGTTTGGTCATGATTGTGCCCCATTTCATTTAAGAGAAATGATCTGGCTGCCCAAGGCAGACATGGGAGAGCGCCCCAAGATGAGGCTTGGGTGGAAGATGTGGCGCCAGGCATGCCGGATGATGGGGAACCCACTCCCATGCTCCCTGAGGATACCGTTAGCTACACTGGCAGGGGGAGATAAGCAATTAAGAATGATAATAAGGACCCATTGGGAATCAGTGGGGTTGGTAACGATGGGAGATATCTGGCGAGAGGGGACTATTATGGATTTTGAAGTGCTAGGGGAGGAGGCGGGATTACATACGGGCCAGTATATTACATATCACAGAATGGTGCAGAGAATTAGGAAAACATGGCCCGAAACAATATTGGAAGAAGAACCAGATGCTATCATAGATGTAATATTTGCTATAACGGAAGGGGGACATGAGATTTCTAGACTGTACGAGATGATGATGTCTAAGGTCGGGAAAGAAGTAACACAATTGAGACTAGACTGGGAAGCGGGAGTGGGGGCCTCGATAGACGATGGGATGTGGGAGCGGGCCCTGGGATACCATAAGAAGGTTTCAAGGAACGCCAGACTGAAACAGATACAACTGTATATTACGCATAGGGCATATATGTAACGCTCACCTGATTCCCGTAGAGGCGTCGGTCTTGACTGGGCGTATACCGTATCTGCAAAGGTGATGTGTAACACACAGCTGGCTCTTTGGGCTGGACCTCTGTGCACTGTATGTCTGACTTGAAGGGTAAGATGTCTGCAGATAGAAAATATGGGATTAAGGAACTGGGTTATTGAATGTCTCTCCCTTCTTCCCTTTCTCTTCTCCTGTAGAACCCCAAAGGTTAACGCTCTCACCTTAGGTAAGTGAACGCCGTGCTCTCCATCTGCCTCGGGGCAGGGTGCTGTAACCAGTTTCTTCACTGGATAAGGGGAGCAGGCCTCTTGACTTCAGAGGACTGCTGTCCGTCGTTTACTGCACGAACGGTAAGTTTCGAGTAATTCTAATGTCTTTAAAGTCTTTAGTAATGATGTTTCTTGTTTTGCAGGGTTCCGGCGATGGCGGATGACGGGCTGAAGTGAGTTGAAGATGGAGCCCGTGTGATGAATAGAAGCGCCTGGAAGCACGTAAGTAAGCGCTTGTTGCCTGCTTCACGATGCGCTCTAACTGTCTTTTTATTTTGCAGGTACAAGTTCGGAGCGGCTGCAGGGTGCCGGAATACCCACTGGGTTAGATGTGGAAAGGAGTAATGGCACGTGAGTATTAAAGTTCCCCAATGTCTTTAAACGCACCTTGTTTTGTCTTTCAGATGCGGGATGCAGCGCCGAAGGCCTCCGGAGCGTGCGAAGAGTTGGTAAGCTTTTGTCTTTCAGATGCCGGAATGCAGTGTGAAGACCTCCGGAGCGCACGAAGAGTAGGTAAGCCTTTGTCTTTCAGATGCCGGAATGCAGCGCGAGGCGTTGGTGACAGCCGATGGACCAGGTAAGTGAAGAGCTGTCACTGAAGACCGTAATGCTAACCTGTTCTTTCTTGTCTTTATAGGTGTTGCTGAAGACTGGATTCAGGATGGTAAGCCTTTTTCCTTAGGCCCAGGATCAGATGCAGAAGACACGATGAGCGTTCTGCTGCAGAGGATGCAGAATAACGCAAAGCAAGATTCATCCATCGGGTCTGGTTTAAATAGCCTCTTGTAGTGCTTAGGTGTCTCCTTCCACAGCCACGCCGAGGTAAGAAAAGAGTTCCTGCTTTCCAGAAGAGTTCCAGTGTTCTGAATCTAGGGAGTGGCTCCTGCCCCACCCAACAGGAAAAGTAGTTCCAAACAGAAGAGGATCAGAGGCTCAACTGGCAGGCAAGTAAGCAGCATGGTCTGCTGCAGGTAAGTCCACCCAAGCATTATGAGCCCGGCGCTTCCAGCGCTGGGACTGGGCATATTTATGAGCCTGGTGCCACTGGCGCCAGGACTGGGTCCAAAAGGTCCCAATTGGGACTGGTTGGCACTCGGAACCTGGGTTATGGATCTGCTTCCAAGGGAGTTGGGAAAACCCTGACCTTTTGGAAGCAGAGATCATGACAATATATGACACCTCCGAAAATATCTAGGTTTGATAACGCCGGACGACAGGCATGTCCCAAATGTGATGAGGAAAATGCTGACATGGTACACATGTTTTGGTCATGCCCAGTGATTGAGCGTTTCTGGGATGAAATAGCACAGAGACTGGCGGAAAAAGGGGTCACTATCGTCATAGACACGGCCTGGGCCTGCTTGCTAGGAGGGTTCCCCAGAGCACAGAAACTTAAGCATGTTAGTAAACTGAAGGACCTAGCATAGGTGCTCGCAAAAAGGAGGATTGCCATGGGGTGAAAGACATGTCACAGGCCACGGGTAGAGATGTGGTGGAAGGAGTTGCAGAAATGGGCAGAGGCAGAAACTATGGTATGGCAAGAGGCAAGCAATGTAGGTGGAGAGGAGGAGGCGGGAACTCTGATGGCATGGAAATCATTAATAGCGGAATTGTTTGGAACACCACAAGATCTGTCGGAATCCACGGAAAGTGAGACCCCACCACGTGAGGCAGACAGAGTGTTTGGAATAAACAGGCTCGTAATTGGGGGTGGTATATGGGGAGCAGTGACCGGAATTAAACGATGAACAATTGAACTGTTGATATATGCACTGCGTGTTTGGTTTGTATTGTTGTTGGTTGGAATAAATTTACCAGGTTACTCACCGTAGTGACCACCTTACTCCTAGTCCATAGTCCACTTTCCTCCATACTTCTGGGACATCTCTCCGTCCTGTGGGACGGGACCGGAGCACTTTGTAAAAAGCATCCACATTTTTTTCAAAAATGTGTCCCTGCTCGCTTTCCTGCACGGGGCCCGGCACGCGGCCGTAACCCCGCCCACCTTGGCTCCGCCCACGCATCGCCCATCAGTCCTTTTCAATCGCCAGGTCAAAGACCCATTAGCAATAACAGAGGAACCTTATTAGAGGGGACGGCGGGCGGGCGTATGGAGGAAACGGGACTATGGACTAGGAATAAGGTGGTCACTACGGTGAGTAACCTGGTAATACTCCTACGTCCCGTCCCCTTTCCTCCATACTTATGGGAGATTCCCAAGCACTCCTTACAGGAACTATGGGTGGATGGAAATACCCCTTACTGAAACAGGTTCTTCAGCACAGCCTGGCCGAACTGAGCGTCGGCCCTAGAGCTCATATCGAGGCAGTAGTGCTTACAGAAAGCAGATGGGGAGGCCCAGGTAGCCGCTCTAGCGATGGACTCCCAGGTAACATACTTCTGAAAAGCAACCGCAGCTGCCTTGCCTCGCACCTGATGCGCATGAATACCCTTAGGTGGTTTCAGCTTTTGGACGGTGAAAGATTCTGTGATACAGGCAGCAATCCATCTGGAAATGGATGCCTTAGACACCGGCCTGCCCTGGGGTTTACCGAAGGTCACAAACAGTTGGGAAGAGCTCCGAAGCTCAGCAGTCCTGTCCAGGTAGAACTTAAGAGCTCTTCGGACATCCAGGCAGTGTAGAACCCTTTCCGCCTCCGAGGCAGGGTTCGGAAAAAAGACCGGAAGAGAAATCGACTGATTCAGATGGAATCCGGTCACTACCTTTGGTAGGAAAGCTGGGTTCGTCCAGAGGACTACCTTGTCCTTGTGAAAAATCAAGAAAGGGTGCTCCACCGACAATGCCTGGAGCTCACTCACTCACTCTCCTCGCCGACGTAACGGCTACCAGAAAAGACACTTTCCAGGACACCTACTTGAGGTCAGCTGTAGCCATTGGCTCAAAGGATTTATGGCACAGCGCCGTCAGGACTACATTTAGGTCCCCAGGCGGGTGCGGACTACGAACCGGAGGGTAGAGGCGTGTCAAGCCTGCAAAATGCCTCTTAACCACTGGGTTACACAGAGAATAAGAGCACTGGTCTATAGCAAGATAAGCGGAAACCGCTGAAAGGTAAGTTCTGCATGACAGAACGTAAACACCCGACTCTGCTAGGGAGGACACGAAGGACAGCACTGTGTCAATCGTAGCCACCCTTGGATCCAACTGCTTTTCCAAACACCAACAGAACCTGAGCCATTTAATCCTGTATTGGGATCTGGTCGAGGGTTCCCTGGCTGCCTGGATAATACGCATGTTATCCGTAGACAAGTTAAAAAGCTCTAAGACTTGAACTCAGGCACCATGCTGCCAAGCTGAGCGATTGTGGGGAGGGGTGCCACATCTGCTGTTCCCCTTGATGAAGAAGATCTGGGGTTACTGGTAACCTGATCAGCGGAAACACCGACAGGTGTTGAAGTTCTGAGAACCAAAAAAACTGGCCGGCCACCACGGGGCCATGAGCAGAAGGGAACAGTTCACAGAGTTCTTCCCCTTCCCAATTGGTCGATGAACTAGGGGAAGAGGCGGGAAGGCGTAAGCTCTCATGTTGTGCCATGGAATCTCGAGAGCATCCCTCAGAGAGGAGGCTCTCAGCCCCCCTCTGGAGGCATACCGAGGAAGCTTCTTGTTTACCACCGTAGCGAAGAGGTCCACCTCCGGTGTGCCCCAACGCAAGAAAGTCCATGAGAGGACCTCCGCCTTCAACTCCCACTCGTAGCTGACCACTGTCCGCCGACTGAGGGCATCCGCTGTGACATTCAGCTGGCCCGGGATGTGCACCGCAAGCAGCCAGACGCCATGAAGCATGGCCCACTCCTATATCTGGATGGACAGATCAACCAAAGGTGCCCCCCCTACAGGCAACAATAAATTGTGCGGAAGGGGTATCCGAGCATTCCGGTCATAAACTGACCGAAAAGGATGCGCAAAAGGCCGAGAAACCAGCCCTACACCTGAGGCCGATGGCGAAGCTGTAGGGGTAGCGTTCAAAATGGCTGCCACGGTTGTGGCGGGAACGGGTGCCATTTTGTCATCACCTGATGGGAACTGCGGCACGTGAGGAAATGGGGCAGGGGTCCCCGACGATGGATCAGGGGTCTTAACTTTAGCCTTAAAATAAGGAACCTCGGCAGAACCGGTACTATGAGGCCTGGAATGTTTCTGCGACATACCAACCGCCAAATTAGCCTTCTCAAGAAGGACCTCGGCGCTGCCGGTAAAGAAGAATTTCCCTTCTTTGCCCCCTCAACAGATCTGGTGTCGCCACATGAGCAGGAACGGCGGGAAACAACCTTCACCGATAAGGCCTTGCCAGGTCCTCAGAAATGTTGGTAGCTTTAGCCTCTGTACGAGGGACCTCAGACCCAGGTCCGGCAACAGCCTTACTCGCGCGGGCCTCGAACATTCCCTCGGTAGCACCAAGCCCCACCAAGGCCTCGGGGCGCACCCCGGCATAAGAGCCAGTCGTCCAAATACGGATACTCATGGATACCCTGGAGACGAAGTTAGGCGGCAATCACCAACATCATCTTCGTGAAGACACGCGGCGCTGAGCTGAGGCCAAAAGGAAGCACTCGAAACTGGAAGTGCTCCTCTCCCAAAGAGAAGCGGAGATATCTCCCTTGTGGGTTCCAAATCAGGATATTCATGTACGCATCCTGAAGATCCTCAACGCTGAGCCAATCGCCCGCCTGCAAAGAGGAGCGTATCTGGCTGGGCGTGATAATCTTGAATTTCTCTTGGGGTAGGAAAAGATTGAACTGGGAAAGGTCTAGGATGGTGCGCAGGCCAGCCTGGTTGGGTTTGGCCACCGTAAACACCCGGGAGTAGAAGCCCTCCCCTCGCTCCCCAAGGGGAACGGGTTCCACAGCTCTGAGGAGCAGAAGTTTCTGAACCTCGGCCTTGAGGGAGGGTGAGCCCGACAGCTGAAAAGGAGGGTTGAGGGTGGGGTAGGGGGTAAGGTAAGCGGAAAACCCGCTCAAGCGACTGACAAGACCCATCTGTCTTCTGTGATGGTCTGCCACGCCTCCCAATGAGACGCAATGCGTCCTCCCACCGGGGTCTCGTGCGAGCACGGAAAACCCTCATTTGGCAGGTTTATCGGTGGCGGTGCCACCTGAACCTGATGAGGAGGCTGAGGAGCGGGAGAAATACCACGTACGCTGTTGTCTACGGCGGTTATTCCCCGCAGGAGTATCCACTCTGCGATTTTTGCGGTCGAGGAAGCCCCTAAAACCAGAGGAAGGTCGACCTTGCGACAACAGCCTTTGAGTCTTGCAGGGAGGTTTAACCAGAACAGACAAAGATTTAGCCGTCTGAGTGCTGTCTTTGGTTTTGGTGAGCTCTACATCAGTAGAAGAATGAAAAAGCTCCTTACCATCAAATGGAAGGTCCAGGACATTGTCTTGCACCTCCTTCGAGAACTTAGTGGCATGCAGCCATGCTTGCCACGAGTTATCAAGCCCTAACATCAGACCCCGAGCCGAGGTGTCTACGTGATGAGCCGCAGCCTCCAGGAGATCCTGGGCCAAGACCCTGGCATCGGAAAAGGCCTCCTCTGAAATCCTCCAGCTTCTCGACCGGGATATGCTCCTCAAACTCCGACAGACTTCTCCACATCCGCATGTTAGCTCCCGCCAAAATCAATTCTGCATTGGCCTGCCTGAGCTGCAAGGCTGAATTGGCAAAGATTTTCCTCCCTAGGGAGTCCAGGAGCTTGTCCTCCTTCCCCAAGACCTGAGTCGCCGTCGCGGAGGAGGAGGAGGAGGAGGATGAAGCTGCAGGTCTGGATTGCAACGTGGCCGCAGCCACCACTGTGGAGGAGGGAGGCGGACAAGACGACAAGGCCACTTCTTCCGAGGAATGTAGCCTGTACCTCGCGTCAATCTTTTTATTGACAAAAAGTCCAGAGTGTGGCTTTTCCCAAACTCTTCGGACCTCGGCCAGAACGTCCTTCTGCAAGAACAGGCCGGTACACTCCAAAGGAGACAAGGTGAACGCCCCAGAAAGCATGCCCTCCTGCGGAGCAGGTGCCCCGGACACCGGAACATCCAAGAAGCTCATCATGTCCAGTACCCGGTCATGGAAGGCTCTGGTAGAGCGGGGCAGGTCCTTGTTGTCCTGATCGCCTTGAGGGTCATCTGACATGTCCGGCTCCTGCTGAGCCGAGTCAGGCACTGCCTTGTCCACTGGGGACAATGGCGGCACAGGCGGAAGCGCAGGGGGAGGCACCGGCGGAACCACCGACGGGATGGTTGGAGCCAGAGGCGCGGGTGGACATATCTCCTTGGAAAGCCCCTTGAAATATTCCCTCATGGGGTCGGTGCGCATAAGCGCTTGAAACTTACCGAAAAAGGCGTACTCAGGAGATTGTTTCGGAACCTGAGGAGGCCTCTCATGAGGTGAACAAACCCAGGGACGCAACCGGGATGGGTGCCACACCGGCCCCTCCGCCGACATATCCACATAAATCAAGGGAGCCGCCCCCGCGGGCAACAAAACATTGTGCGGAAGAGGCATCCGGGCGTTCCAATCAAAAACTGTCCGGTAAGGATGCGCACAAGGGACCTTAGGTTCACTCGAAGGACCGAATCCTACACCAGGGGCCGATGGCCTAGCTGTAGGGGTAGTACCTAAAATGGCCACCGTGGTCATGGTGGGAATGGGCGCCATTTTGTCCTCATCTGAGGGGAACTGCGGCACGTGAGGAAGTGAGGCAGGGGTCCCCGTCGATGGATCAGGGGTCTTAATTTTAGCCTTAACGTAAGGAACCTCGGCAGAGCCGGTACTATGAGGCCTGGAATGTTTCTGCGACATACCAACCGCCAACTGAGCCTTCGAAGGAAGAGCCTCAGCACTGCCGGTAAAAGAAGAAACCTTCTTTGCCCCTCAACAGATCTGGTGTCACCACAAGAGCGGGAACGGTGCGCTGTCACCGACAGGGCCTTGCCCGGCCCCTCAGAACTGTTGGTAGCCTTAGCCTCTGTACGAGGAACCTCGGACCTAGGCCCGGTAGAAGCCTTATCGGCACGGGCCTCGAACATGCGTTCGGTAACCTCAAGCCCAGCCAAGACCTCGGGGCGTACCCTGGTTTTGTTTTTGAGGGAAGCCGAAAGAACAGCCTCAGAGCAAGCTCCAGTAACCCACGACTCAGTGGAACTGGGTCTACACACAGCCCCCACAGAAGGGGCCTCGGAGTGTACTCCGGTGAACACAGACCCCTTACGGAGACCCTCGGAGAAAACTCCGGTAGAATTATTAGGCCCGACAGGCACCTCTGGGCGAACCCCGGTAACAGAGCGATCAACGCCCCTCCCAGGTCGAGAGGAACCGGGGAAGTTATCCCCCGGCCGGGGTGCTCGGAAAATCAAAGAACTTACCAGGCGTTTTTTCTTCTCGTTGATGAACGCCTGAAAATGCGAAGGAAGAGTCCGACCGAACACCTCCTCCCACCGCTCCAACCGACGTTGAAGAGCCCGGACCGAAAGGGTGTCACAGTAAAAACAGGAGTCCCAACGGTGTTCCGGACGCAAACACTCTGAACAAAAAGGATGGGGATCCGCCCTCGCGAAGCGACGGTGACACGATGAACAGTCTGGAAAATCTAATTTAAAAGACATGGACAGACTAGTAAACGAACGCTAGCGAGAGCCAGAGAGGGAAAAACGGAAGAAAAACTTCCGAGGATGCAAGTGCGTCTGGCCCCGATCGTGCGGAGAAAAGGACTGATGGGCGATGGGGAGCCAAGGTGGGCGGGGTTACAGCCCCGTGCCGGGCCCCGCGCAGGAAAGAGAGGAGGGACACATTTTTGAAAAAAATGTGGATGCTTTTTACAAAGTGCTCTGGTCCCGTCCCACAGGACGGAGAGATGTCCCATAAGTATGGAGGGAAGCGGACGGGACGTAGGAGTATAATAAAATTATTTAAAAGAAAAAAAGATTTATGGGAGAAAGAAAGCCATTAGAAAACACAAACATCTTAAAACATAGGCAAATGGTTGAACATCTACTGCCTTAGGTTTGATGCAGTAACACAAACTTGTAGTTTTAATGAAAGTTAAAACTTGCATATGCCTACTCTTAGACCATTTCCCTTAATTGTTTGGAAACAGGTTATTAGATACTTCAAAATACTACAACATTATATAATTTTAACACAAACCAGGAGGAGTTCTTGGCAAAATAACAATTCCCTGTATTTCGATCTCAAATCAGTAATGGATTCACAATCTCGTGACCCACTTATGTAAAAAAATAAGCCTGGATGCACAATTTAAGAACACAAAGTTGAGCTTTTTTGTATCGTAACAATTGCATTGGTATTCATATTCTGGCATAAAAGAGGGATTTGAAAGAGAAGAGAGGGTCCCCAGGAAAGCCCCTCTGAACTCCTATAAGCCTGACAGCCCGAAGAGCCAGAAATGCAAGATGCCAATCACTGTTTGGGCCAGCCCCCAGGAGAGCCAGTGACTTCTACATATGCAAACAGATATTCTCTCAGACAACGATTCAAACCTTATCCAGCTGACGTCTTCGTGGATACACATGCCTCAACACTGGAACTGGTTGACTAATGATAAATATCCAGTTGTGCTGACAGAGACACAACATAGTAACGTTAGCCATGAAGCAAACTTGCATCCCTGCACGAAGTTACACGGACACACATGGGCACGCACGAAGAAGGAACAAGTTACTTACCTGTAACTTGTTCTCCAGCATGGGTCTGGCATGGATTCACATGCTCATGAATATTCCTCGTCGTCAGGCTGGGAATCCTCGGTAAAGAAAAAAAATCAGTATCAGTTTTGTTTCTGATCTGTCTTTCTTAGTAGTAACCAATCACTGGTCTCTGGGTCATACTGCCTCCAGCCAATGACTGCCCTCTCTCTAAGCCCCGCCTCTGGCAGCCATCTTCAAATTTGGTAGCACGTAAAGTGGCAGCATGACCAAGTGAAGGGCCGCAGAGGAGTAGGAGGGAGGGCTCGCATGTGAATCCATGCCAGAGCCATGCTGGAGAACAACAGTTACAGGTAAGTAACTTGTTCCTTCTCCAGCATGGGGTGTGGCATGGATTCACATACTCATGAATACAAGAATACATAGCAGTACACACATGCACAACCACGGGAGGTGGCAAAAGGCTCAACATTAAGCATTACATAAACTCAACATTAAGCAACTCTTACCTCCCCACCAGGCCCACCTTCAGGCCAACAGGTTGCGCAGCACTGCTTGGCCGACTCTGGACTCCTCCCTGGAATCCCAGTCGACGCAGTAGAATCTCGTGAAGTTGTGCGTCGACATCCACGTAGCAGCCCTGCAGATGTCCAGCAGGGGCACACCAGACAAGAACGCCGTGGTAGCAGCGATCGCTCTGGTCGAATGGGCTCTCGGACGGCGGGGCAACGGTCGGTTTGCCAACCGGTGACAGCGCATGATGTAGCCGGAGAGCCATCTGGAAATGGAAGCCTTCGAGAGAGCCTTCCCTTGGTTCACAGGTCCAAAGTTCACAAACAGCTGCAACGTCTTCCGAAAACTCTTCGTGCGGTCCACGTAGAACTTCAGCGCTCTAGCCACATCCAGCGAGTGCAAAGTCCTCTCGGTCGGCGACGAAGGCGACGGGAAGAAAACTGGTAGCACCAAGGGCTTGTTGAGGTGGAAGTCCGATGGCACATTGGGCATAACGGAGGGGTGCGTCCTCAGCACCACCCTTGTGTCGTGAAAAGTTAAGTATGGAGGCTTGCAGGATAGGGCCTGGATCTCTCCCACTCGTCGTGCGGAGGTGATGGCCACAAGAAAAGCTGTTTTCCACGACAGGAACTTCAACAGCGCCGAATGCAGAGGCTCGAATGGCGCCCCCATGAGCCTAGACAGCACCACGTTGAGTTCCCACGCCGGGGCAGAAGCCTTCACCGGCGTGAATGATCGGAACAGTCCCTTAATTCCTTCACCAGGCGATGAGACCACAAGGACGCCCGTCCCGTATTTCTGGTGTATCGGGAGATCGCAGCCAGATGTATCTTGATGGAAGCGTGAGCTAGTCCAGCCTTGGCCAGCGACAGTAGGTACGGCAGTACTTGAGGGGCCGTAATCCGCAGAGGGTTAATATTCTGTGCACGGCACCAGACAGAGAACCTCTTCCACTTATGTCCGTAGCACTTGAGAGTTGGACTCCCTGGCCTTTCCAAGAACCTCTCTGCAGTCAGCCGGGATATCGTAGCCTCCAAACTCTAGTGCTGCAGGAGCCAGGCCTGCAAGTTCAGCGACTCCGGGTCGTGATAAAGGATGGCGCCTCCTTCTCTGGAAAGAAGATCTGCATCCGTCGGCAGACTGACCGGTAGGGACGCCGGTGCGACGAGGATCATCCTGCACCGGGACCTCTTGAGCTGGATGAGTCGGAGCAGCAACGGCAACGGAGGGAACGCATATAGGAACAGGCCGTCCCAGAGGAACGAGAAAGCATCGCCCATGCTCCTTGGTTGGGGAAACCTGCTGGCGAACCTCTGGCACTGGAGTTCGACGCCGCCACGAACAGGTCGATCTGGGGTTTGCCCCATCGCTGAAATAGTCGGTCCACTTGATCCTGGCGTAGTTCCCACTCGTGGCACGAGAGCAGCTCTCTGCTGAGAGCGTCGGCAATGGTGTTTTTTATCCCTGCCAGATGAAACGGCACCAGAAACATCCCATGGGCAACTGCCCAATGCCACAGATTCTGGGCTTCCTTGGATAGGGCTGGGATCTGGTTCTGCCCTGCTTCCGTAAATAGAACATCGTGGTGGTGTTGTCGGTGAAGATCCTCAACACCTTGCCCTTGAGGGACGGGAGAAAGGACCAGAGGGCCCAGGACACTGTCCAGAGCTCCAGGATGTTGATGTGGAGCGGCTTCTCCTCCGGGAGCCAAAGGCCTTTCGCGTGAAGATCTCTGGTGTGCGCTCCCCACCCCTCCAGGGAGGCATCCGTCGTCACCGTCGCCTGGTGGGCCGGGGTCTGAAAGTCTGTCCCTGCCGCTAGATGAGCGCGGGTGCCCCACCACCACAGGTCTCGTTGAGGGATCCTGTCCTCGAAGCTGCCCGTCGCTTGAATCCAGCGGGCATCGAGGAACTCCTGTAGAGGGCGCATCCGAAGCCTGCACAGGCGCACAAGATAAATGCAAGAGGACATCATCCCGAGGAGGTACTTGATGGACCTCACCCTGGCCACGTCCGTGGCCAGCAGACGCTGCACCCTGCCTAGGATGGCCTTTGTCCTTTCCTCCGACGGCGAGGCCAGACCTGTCACTGTGTCGAGTTGGCTCCCAGAAACAGTGCGACTTGAGAGGGGACCAGGTGGGACTAGGGGAAGTTGGTGGAGAACCCCAGGTCCGTGAGCAGCTGGACGGTCTTCGCTGTGTGTTCTACGGCGAGCTCCCTTGTCCTTGCGTGGATGAGCCAATCGTCCAGGTAGGGGTAGACGTGGATCCCCTGCATGCGCAGCCGCGCCACCACTGGAGCAAAGCACTTGGTGAAAACCCTGGGTGCCGACTTCAATCCGAACGGGAGGGCCTTGAACTGGTAGTGCCGCCCTTGGACCACGAACCTGAGGAACTTACGGTGTCCTTTTAGAATGGGAATGTAAAAGTATGCATCCTCCAAATCCAACGACGACAGGAAATCGCCCTCCTCCAGCTGTCCCAGCACGTGCTGGAGGGGGACCATCCGGAACTTCTGTGCCTTGATGTACTTGTTCAGTCGTCGCAGGTCCAGGATGGGTCCGCACCCTCCTGTCTTCTTTTTCAAACGGAAGTACCTTGAGTATACTCGGAGCCCCGGAGCCTCTTTGGGACAAGCTCGATGGCACCTTTCTTGAGCATCGCCCTTACCTCCAACAATAGTTGAGGGACATGGTTTTCCTTCCTGGCCATGGGAGGAATGCGGGGGCACTTTTTTAGAAATTCGAGGGCGTGCCCCTGGGCCAGGTTATCCAGCACCCAACGGTCGGTGGAGATGACTCCCACACGCTGACAAAATTCGCCAGCCGGCCTCCCACCGGGGTGCTTCGGTGGGGGCTCAACGCCACGGTCGGTTCAATGTTGCTTGGAGGACGCCTTGGCCTCCCTGGCGACGACGGCGGGATCGACCCGACTTGCCTCGTCCTCTATAGGCTTCCTGCGATGAGGAGCAGGCCGCTTGGCGGTACGTAGAGCCACCGCCGAATCCCTTGGAGGCACCCTGCTTGCCTCTGGAGCTCCGAAAGGACGGCCTTCATTGCTAGAGAACTCCTAGGGCCTTAGCTGTCTCCATGTCCACCTTGATGGCTTGGAGGGGGACTCATCCACTGTTTTCCCAAACAGGTTGTTCCCGTCGAACAGCATGTCCAAAACCTTGGCTTGTACATCCTGGCGGAAATCCGTCGCCTTGAGGCACCCTCGTCGTCTGAGGCAAACGCTGTTACCTAGCTGGCGGAAACTGGTGTTGACAATGTCCGTTGGCACCGTTATGTGTGCTCCGACGCCACCTCACCTTCCTGCAAGATCTCCAGGGCCTCAGCCCTCTTGTCGTCCGGTAGGAAGTCTAACAGGGGGGGGCAATCTTGTACCATAACTCCCTGTCGTAGCGGGCAACGATCGCGAGGGCATTGGCCACCTTAATTGTTGTTGCCGCCGACGAGGTAACTCGTCGTCCCATTGCATCCAGCTTCTTTCCTTCGCCGTCCGGCGGGGAAGTTGACGTTGAGGCCCCCCCCACCCCTGCTTTCTTCTTGGCCGCCGCTTAGACGACCAAGTCAGGGGTCGGCTGCGCCCTAAGGCACAAAGGGGCCGCGTCGGGGACCCAGTACTTCTTCTCGTACCGATCCCTCTTGGCAGGCATCGTAGACGGGTTCTTGAGAAGGGCGAGACCCTCATCCTAGATGTCATCCAACAGAGGCACGGCGAGGACTGTCTTCCTCTTGGTCTCGCGCCGTTCGTAAAGGAAACCTTCCTTCTCTTCGGGGCAGAGCTGAAAAAGCTCAGATGCCCTGGCAAGCATAGCATGGAAAGACCCAATCTCGTCGGGCGGGGAGGCCCGGGCTGGAGGCGATGGGAGCTCCGTCCCGTCGTCACCGCCGTCGTCATCTGTACCCGACGTGGCCGTGTCAGTTCCCGTGTCATCCCCAGGTACGGGGGACGTGGGCAAAGGTTGAGCAGGCCGCAAGGGCTGAAAAGGCGGGGCTGGATGGGTCCATCTTCTTTTGTTTGGGGGACTTCCCGACGGGCCTGGCTCTGGCTCCTCCGTCGGGCCTGGTTCCGGCTCCTCCGTCGATGGTAGGGGCAATCTCATCCTTATCTCCGAACATAAGGATTGTATTGCCAACAAAATGGCCGCTGAGTTGTCCTGCGGCTCCGGAAGCGACAGGCGCGACGGTTGACTAGGAACCTCGCCGGCGTCCCCATCGCTCTCATCGTCTCCTTCGTCGGGATACCTCCCGTGGGACCGGGCCTTTTCGACGCCCTCGTCGAGGCACTCCAAGACTTCAACCAGTTCCAACTCGGAGGCTGTGTACGTGTCCACAATGGCCACCGGCTCCCCCCCCCTCTTTTTCCGCCGGGCTCTTCACGGGGGTCTCCTCGATGGGCCTGAAAGAGGCTTCCCTCCGCGGTGGCAGAGAAACTCTGGGCCCCGAGGTCGCTTCCACTGGTGTAGCCTCCCCAGTCTGCGCCAGGGCCGCCGCGACTTCCTCGATAGAGGCCTTAGCCGGGTAAATCAAGGCCTTCACCACCTTCTGCAGGCCTGTGGCCTTCACCTTGGGGGTGAGGGGGGGGGGGGGAGACACACCGCCTCTGTTCCCCTCAGCTGGATCCTTCAAGACCGACCGGGGCCTCTCCAGAAGCTTCGCCGGGTTCTCGGCTTTCCTCTTCCCTGAGCCAGAGCGTTGGCTCGTGGTTGATGGTGCTGGAGAGGATGCGCCCTGCCTGGCAGCCGAGGAGCCCGACCGTTCGGCGCTCCTGGTGCCCGCGGACTCGCAGTGCTTTGCCTTCTGTTGGGCACCCGTCGCCGGGGCGCCCTCACAGGACTTAGAAGACCGCTCAGACTTCTTCTCACCCGACGGGCTCTTTC
This sequence comes from Ambystoma mexicanum, assembly GCF_040938575.1. Classification (NCBI taxonomy): domain Eukaryota; kingdom Metazoa; phylum Chordata; class Amphibia; order Caudata; family Ambystomatidae; genus Ambystoma; species Ambystoma mexicanum. Next base: position 60,720,209 of record NC_090938.1, read on the forward strand.
CTTCCAGCCAGTTGGAGAGACGAGGATGTTGATCCTTGATGGTCCGTTCCGACATGTTCCTGCAAAACGCATAGTCCTTCTCCACGTGCGTTTTGTCCTCATGAAGGCAGTAGAGGCACTTCGAATGCTCGTCCTCTTTGAACACATTCTGCAGCTTGCATGCAGGGCAAACTTTGAACAGCTTTCCGGGCGTTGAGCGTCCTTTTTCCTGGGCCATGTCCGGGGTAGGCCATAGAAACTTCTGGACTCCTCCAAGAAGCGTAACTCGACGAAAACTTCACCCTTGAGGGGCGTAGAAAAATCCAAAATGGGTCCACGTTGATCGGATGTAGAAACGGTGGAGCTTGATGCTCTATTTGACCGAAAAATGAGAAAATCTCTTTGAAAAAACGTGAAAACGCAGCAAAAAGCTCGAGAGCTAAACACGAGGACTCCCAACACCTGAGCGTGCGGTAAAAATCTGAAGATGGCTGCCAGAGGCGGGGCTTAGGGAGAGGGCAGTCATTGTCTGGGGGCAGTATGACCCAGAGACCAGTGATTGGTTACTACTAAGAAAGACAGATCAGAAACAAAACCAATACTGATTTTTTCTTTACAGATGGTTTCCCAGCCTGACGACTGGGAATATTCATGAGCATGTGAATCCATGTTGGAGAACATGCTTACATAGTTCTATAGTTGGACAGATGCATATAAATGCTGTCAGAACCCTTTATTTTCTTTAATTAGCCAAACGTAGAAATGCAAGAAAGAGATGCAGAGCAAGCTTGCAGCTGCTTATTTGCAAATAACCAAATGGAACTACAGGGTTGTATAAGGAACCTGGAAGAACCAAGTACCACTAACCCATAAGGAAAATAATACAGTATAGACTTCTAGAAATCATAGCATAACTATTGTAGTATTACATGAAGTCACAGGCCTCATACTAAGGGACAAAGGAAAACAGATTTTGCAGCATACTGTCTAGGGCTGGTGCTCGTAGCCAAGGTCAGAGATGAGCAGAACATTCCTGGCTCCAGGGACAGGGAGCCACCTGCAAAATAGCAGAATAAATCCTCACTAATTGCAGACAGAAGAGCTCAATTTTGCAGTCTTCACCCATGTGATACGGCCGAGCCGAACAATAGCCATTTACCCGCTGTGGGAAGAAGAGCAGTTCCCAGCAAAGCAGTCAAGAGTGGATTCTTGTTTTACAACATTGCAACCTGCAGTGTTCCGGACTATTGCAATTCATTATATCTGGCCCAACCCGGGTACCTTATTGGACGTCTGCAGCTAATCCAGAATGCTGCTGCCCGTTCTATCATACATCCGCCTTTTGGAGCCCATACGACTCCCTTGTTGAGACAACTACACTGGCTCCCAGTTGCCCAGCGGATGCTGTTCACGTCCATGTGTATAGTACACCGGGCCTTCCTTGGAATGAGAGCAGAAAATCTGCAAATAAAGTTCACTACCTACCAACCCACTCATATTGTCCACTCTCAAACCAGCTGGCGGGTGGCTGTGCCTTGTTTTAAGCTGGCCCGTAAGGGCGGCCGTGCCTTTTCAGTTGCTGCTGCAAGGGCTTGGAACTACATTCCCATTTCTTTGCGTGACATCTCTGATCACCTTGTTTTCTGTCGTGGATTAAAAACCCTCCTGTTCTAAATTGCGCTAGGGAATCACGATTTGCCTTTGTCAGCGCCAAGATGCCCTCGGGTGTACGTGCGCCCATATAAATGTCCTTAACATAACAGGCACTCTCTAAGGCGAGGCGGTTATGTAAGTGGCAACAACGGGGACATAGTCTTTCTCATCAACTTGATAAGGAACAGAGCTGGGTCCCAGGCCTGAGGAGACCCACTCCAGTCAATCAGGGAACACAAATCCAGGGGTGGATGGCAAAGAGCAATGGTAATCCTGCAACAATGTAATAGTTTTTGGAGAAGGTTCAGGCAAAGCCACCCTACATGCAAAGGCCAGTCAGACCTCTATAGGTGCCGTCTATAGGCACTACCACCTCAGCTACCAAATAGTGTAAGCTCTTGGCGAAGAGCCCCAACTTGTGATGACATGTACCAACAAAAGCCCCCGACACGGGCTCAGGAGCTGCGATTGCTGGAGAATCATTTCCTGTATGATCCCAGTCGGTTATGAAAAATAAAGAACAGTTCTAACTTGTCCTTAGCCGAGTCCTGCGTCTTTTACCAGAGGAGGGTTCGTTGGGCCCTGGGTACTCTGCCGAACGGTGATTGTGTAGCACGAACCCCGGTCCTCTGGTATACCTATCCAAAAAGGACAATCATTGAGCCTCGCTGTGGATTACTCATAAAGAGACAGCACATCCATCAGTCCTTGTTCAGGTAGTGATGCAATAAGCACAGCAACATCAATCCTCGAAAGTCTCCTGCAGATTTACTTTCTAAAGTAATTAGGCTCCAAAAAGATAAACCACAAAAAAAAACCAGTAAAATGGATCAGGCTCTGCACGCTCATTCTTTAAGCGGTGATGCAGAAGGATATGAAGATTCCCTTTTCTTACCACAGTACTGCAGCACTAAAGACTTTACAGCTTATGAATGGGAGCAAAAGCAGCAATGTTGGCCAAAATGCTTTCTGAAATAAAAACAAACTGGCTCACCAATAATAAAACAAGTGCTCTTAAGTGTAATACTCAAGTGTAATGACTCCCTTCTTGGCTTTCATTACCATATTTTCACGTACATTTTCACATAAACTGGTTAACGTGTCCTGTTGCGATGATCGGAGCCTCTTTCCTGCAGTAGAAAAAGCAATTCATGGCCAGATACCCACACCTTCATTACTCAGTATGTGATGCTACATAAAATGATCACTTTTTTTTTTATTTTATTTTTTTACATGTTTATGTAAGACAATAGCAGAATAGAAAGAAACCTTGGTCCTGGAATCCGAGAGCCCAAGAACAGCATGTGCCAAACTTGCAGAGCAGATGGCCTACTGGATCAAATGTTAGTGTTAACCCTCCATTTTATGGCTCAGCTCGAGACTACTCGCCAATGAAATCTGGTCCGGCACTTCTGACTGGTCTATGTTTTACGCATTATTTTCAATCAGCCCCAATTACGAACAATGGCTATTGTCTAGCGTTGAATAACAGCTATTGTCAGTCATCAAATAATGACATGAAAACAAATGTAAGGGGCAATAAGCATATTTAAACCAAAATGGAAGCTTCCAGGTATCACACCAAGCATTAACTAAGGATGTAATGAAATTTAAATTCACTATACGTATTTTAAAAGGACCTGCAAAGTAAAATATTTAACAGTATAAACTAGTGAGCAGGATGCACAATTACCATTTGCAAGTTACTACCCAGTCATAAAAAGTCACTTGCCACCTAGATTCTACACATCCAGCAAACATGTCTTACTCGCCAACAGTCTAGTGCACATTTTGAGCCCTACCAGTGACTACTATTAAACATTGAGTTAATGTCATTGAATCATACAAGACATATGCAAACAACTTTTGTCCTGCCTTCAATTCTCTGTAGCCCCTTTCTTCCTCTGCCACCTCATTTTCCACCCCCCCCCTCCCTTCACATTTTGGCCCCTTGAAGCATTCCGTTTGCATGCAACACACTCTGTGGAAGTGCTGATATTACTATTGCTAGCTATTGTAAGTGCTACCCTCGAAGACAAACATTTATAATGGATAAATGACTGTAAGGATGGACAGACACAACCGATACCTAGCATACGCAGTAAATACAAACTTTTACACCACCTTCTTAGATACCCACCAGCCAAACATACACTTGCCAAACATGGCATCTGCACCTAAAGCTTTTCGCTGCTGCAGGTTTTTGCTCTGCTCCGTTTGCTTCTTGCTCAACTGAATAGGCAAAGCCTTGTCTCAGTCAATGGAAGGAAGCCCTAGACCGCGAGGTTGAAAATAATAAAGTTACTCACCGTATTGACTACCTTACTCCCAGTCCATAGTCCTCTATCCTCCATACTTGTGCGACATTACATCCTTCGGGACAGGACCGGAGCACTTTTGTAAAAAAGCATACAAATTGAAAAGGTCTTCTATTTTTACGCGGAGTACCGCACGTGACCGTAACCCTGCCCTCCTGAGCTCCACCCCGCGCATCGCCCTTCAGTCCTTTTCTATCGCCAGGTCCGAGATCATTTAAGTAATGCAAGAGGATACTTTTTAGAGGGGATGGCAGGCGGAAGTATGGAGGAAAGGGGACTATGGACTAGGAGTAAGGTAGTCACTACGGTGAGGGACTTTATTATATTCCTGCGCCCCATCCCTTTCCTCCATACTTATGGGAGATTCCCAAGCACGCACCTGAATTAGTCTGGGTGGATGGAAAACCCCTACTGAAACAAATTCTTTAGCACAGCCTGACCAACCTGGGCATCAGCCCTCGAGCTCAAGTCCAAGCAATAATGCTTACAAAAAGCTAATGTGGAAGCCCACATAGCCGCCTTGGCAATGGTTTCCCAGGGAACATACTTCTGCAAGGCAACAGCAGCCGCTTTGCCCTGTACTAGATGAGCATGCCTTTGGATGGTTGAAGGCCTTGAATGCTGTAAGCTTCAGAGATGCAGGATGCAATCCATCGGGAGATGGTTGCCTTGGAAGCCGGTTTCCCTTTGGGATCTCCGAATGTGATGAAGAGTTTAGAGGAACCCCTTAGTTCACTTGTTCTATCGAGGCAGAATTTCAGGGCTCTCCCGAAATCTAGGATGTGCAAGAATTTCTTGGCATCTAATGCCGGATTCGGTAAAAAGACATGTAATGATAGAGATTGGTTCAAATGAAAATTGGTAACCACCTTGGTTAAAAAGGAAGGATGAGTGTGACGCAGCACCTTATCTCTATGATAAGTAAGGAGCGGGTGTTCGATAGAAAGAGTTTCAAGCTCTCTTACTCGCCTCGGTGATGTCACTACAATTAGGAAGGCAACCTTGCATGAAAGGTATTTCGGGTCAAAGATGAAGGAGACCCGCAATATGCCTTTTTATGACTGGATTGGTCAATGAAAAAACTGCTGTCTGTGGACAGGTAGGCCGCAATGGCAGATACGTTCTGCAAGACAAGACATGAATGCCTGAAGTTGCAAGGTGGGACACGAAAGATAGGACTGTGTCAACCGTAGCATGCCTATGGCCAATTTGCTTTAGCTAAGCAACAGTGGCAAAAACGGAGCCATTTGCTTCTATATTGAGACCTCGTAGGTGGTTTTCTGGCTGCTTGGATAATACGCAAATTGTCCTCGGACAAATTAAACTTGCTAACAATCTGAATTCAGGCACCAGGCCACCAAGCTGAACGATTGTGGGGAGAGGAACCACATCTGGTGATCACACATGTGAAGCAGGTCGGGAATTAACATTTAACGGCAATCTAATTGGAGGAAGAATCGACAGATGCTGAAGTTCTGAGAACCAGAATCTGGCTGGTCATCAAGGAGCTATAAACAAGAGTGCAATCCGATGTATTCCTGAGCTTGCAGAGTGACCGATGAACCAGAGGCAGTGGCAGGAAAGCATAGGCCTTCATGTTGTGCCACGGGATCTCAAGAGCGTCCCCTAGGGAGGATGCCTCAAAACCGTTCCTGGATGCATAAAGAGGAAGTTTCTTGTTTGTAAAAGTCACAAAAAGGTCCACTTCTGGAGTGCCCCATTGGTGAAAAATGGTGAAGAGAACATCCGTGTTCAGTTCCCACTCATAGCTGGCTGCTGACTGGCGGCTGAGTATTCTGCAGTTACATTAATGTGACCCGGAATGTGTACAGCCAGCAGCCAAATGTCGTGCTGGATGGCCCATTCCCAAATTTGAATGGCCAGGTCCACAAGGAGAGGTGACTTGGTGCCACTCTGCTTGTTGATATAAAACATCGCCACAGAGTTGTCAATACGGACCACCTTGTTCGGGATGGACGGTTGAAAAGCTTTTAGCGCCAGAAAAACAGCCAGGTGTTCCATGATATGAAACTGCCTGGCCTAAAGTGTTCACAGATCGAATACCTGGAGATGATCCAGCGCTGTGCCTCACCCCAGAAGGGAGGAGTCCGTGGTAACCGTCACTTGTGGGCCGGGTTCCTGAAAGGAGGCCCCCACGGAAAGATTGTTGGTCGAGAACCACCATAGTAGATCCGTCGTCATGCAGGATGTAACTGGGATCACCTTGGAATCAGAGTACGAAGCCTGAGACCAAGAGCTCCGATGAGCCAGCTGAGTACGCCTAATTTTCAGACGTGCAAGAGGAAGGGCAAACACGCAAGAAGCCATGAGGCCCAGAAGTCTCTGAAACCAGCAAGCCGTCATGTGCGAAGACTGGAGGCAGAGCCGACACGTGGTGGATAGATCCTAATGGTGGACAGGATTGATGAACACCCGGTAAGATCGTATTCCAAAGAAAACCCAGGAAAATCAGGTCTTGGGGGACCATCATGGAAGATAACCGCCAGTTCACCGACAGTCCAAGGTGGAACAGGAGCTGGAGGAGAGACTGGAGATTGTTCAATGCGGTCTGTGGACAAGGAATGCATAGGAGCCAGTCGTCCAAATACGGATATACATGAATGCCCTGTAGCCGGGGTAAAGCTGCGATGACCGACATCTTCGTAAAGACACGCAACGGCGAGCTGAGACCAAAAGGGAGCACACAGAACTGAAAATGTTCTCCTCCCAGACAGAACCAGATATTTCCGATGCTGCCTCCATATCAGGATGTGCATGTATGCGTCCTTAAGGTCCACTACACTGAGCCAGTCACCCTTCCGAAGAGAGTACTTTATTTGGCAAGGCGTGATCATCTTGAATTTCTCTTGGGGAAGAGAAAGATTGAACTGGGAAAGATTGAGGATAGTGCGCAGACCAGTCTGGTTGGGTTTGGGCACTAAACAGACGAGAGTAGAAGCCTTCCCCTTGCTCCCCGAGGAAAACCGGTTCCACCACCCTGAGGTCTGGAAGTTTCTGTAAATCGGCTGAGGGAGGGTGTCCCGATCTGTTGGAAGGGAGGGGCAAGCAAAAGCCTGCCGAGCGATGGACAAAACCCACCAGTCTTTGGTGATGGTCTGCCACTCCTCCAGATGAGATTGATCCTCCCACCCGAGTCTCGTGCGACGGACAAAAAAAAAAATATAATTTCGCTGATTTGTCGGCAGGGAGACTACCCGTCCCTGGAGAAGAGATTGATGGGCGAGAGAAAAACCGACCACCTTGCCATCGTTTTTTGGCGAGCCCCGCCAACCGGAGCTTCAGTTCGAGGCACACAACGATCCTGAAACCCACTGAACCCAGAGAAGGAACAAGTCTGGGACCCCAACCTCTGGGTATAAAGGGCCTTAGCTGGAGCTTTCACCAAGACAGATAAAGATTTGGTGGTTTGGGTACTCACTTTAGTCTTTGTGAGTTCCTAGTCGGTAGAATGAAACAATTTCTTGCCATCAAAAGGTAGGTCCAGTACTTTGTCTTGCACTTCCTTTGAAAGCTTGTGTCGCGTGGAGCCACGCCTGGCGGGAGGTGTCAACCCCCACCATAAGACCTCGAGCTGAGGCATCTATGTGGTGTGCCGAAGCTTTCAGTAGATCCTGTGCCAACACTCTGGCGTCCGACAATCCGGCTTTAAAGTCATATAGCCTATTGCAGGAATGCACTCCTGGAAATCGTCTAACTCTTTCCACAGCCTCAGATTGGCTGCTGCCAGGATGAGCTTGGTGTTCACTTGACGAAGTTGGAGCACCGAATTGGCAACTTGCCCAAGGAGTTCAAAAGTTTATCCTCCTTGGATAGGATTTGAGCCGCTGAAGATGCAGAGGCCGGCTTGGATTGGAGGGTGGCCACAGCCACCACAGTTGAGGACAGGAGCGGACAAGCCGATAAGGCCGTCTCCTCAGAGGTGTGAAGCTTGTATTGAGCGTCAATTCTTTTATTGATGCGTAACCCAGTGTGGGGTTTATCCCAGACTTTGCGGGCCTCAGCCAAGACGTCTTTCTGGAGGAAAAGGCTGGTGTGCTCTTGAGGTGACAGGGTAAAGGCTCCCGAAAGCACTCCACTCCTGAGGAGTGGGGTCTCAGGTACTGGAATGTCAAGGAGGGCCATCATATCTAGGACCTTGTCATGGAATGCTCTCACCGAGCGGGGCTGCTCATCGCTGTCCAGATCAGCATGAGGCTGATCCAACGAGGCAGGAACTGGTCCACCACGCATACCGCAACAGGTTTTAAAGTGTTGTCCCGGTCCGCCAGCGTCTTTTCTATGGGAGACAACAGGGGCAGAGGAGGAAGAGATGAAGGAGGTCCAGAAGGAAGCAGTGGGGGGGGGGGGGAGTGGCACCACCGGAACCTGCATCGGAACAGTCGGGCCGAAGGTGGGACAGGAGGCTCAGGGTACATTTCCCTGAACAGACGCTTGAAATGCACCTTCATAGGAGAGTACATGAGCATCTGAAACTTCCCAAAAAAACCTCAACCTCAGCCGAAGGCTTTGGCATTGGTACAGGCAGAGGCCGCTTGTGAGGGGCATGCCGCCATGAACGCAAGGAGGTTGGTTACCATGAAGGCCCACCACCGGCCGGGTCCACGTAAATCAGTGGAGTGGAAGCAGGAGGTAGCGAGACTGTATGAGGCAGCGGTGTCCGAGCGCGCCAGTCAAATGACGGACGGAAAAGATTTCTGTTGTCCACATGGCGTGGAAAAGACTGCTCAGCCCCAAAAGGAATGCTCCCAACAGCAGACGGCGCAGCAGACGGCGTGAATGTCAGTGTAAGAGGTATTCAAAATGGCCACCATGGACCATGGACGTTGGGCCGCCATTTTGTCGAGACCTGAGGAGAACTGCGTCACATCTGGAGATGAGGCAATTGTCTCCTCGGGGGAGTCAGGGGACTTCAACACCTTAGCTTTGACACAAGGATCCTCGGCAGAGCCGCTACTGAGTGGTCTGGGATGTTTAATGGACATCTTAGAACCAGCCACAAAACAACCTCCAACGGAAGAACCTCGGCAGAGTCGGTAGAGGAGGGGTAATGGTCCGCAACCACCCTCTTTGCCCCCTTGACAGAACCGGTACCACCACAACCCTGAGCGTGGGACGGTTGAGGGATATACCTCACCAACAAGACCTTTAAAGACAGTCTCTAGGATCTGTTGGTGCTGACCTTTGCCTCAACAAGAGGATCCTCGAGTTTTAACCAGGTATGTAAAGCTCCCTCAAGAGGGGCCTCGAGCCATGACTCGGTATGGAAAGCTCCAGAAAAGGAGACCTCAGGGCGAACCCTGGTATCCAGAGCCACACATGAGCTGGGCTTAACCCTAGCACAACAAACTGAACGATGTGAGGTACTGGCAGATCCGCTGCGGGAACCCTCGGAGAAAATTCCCTTTCTGCACACACCTCTCAAACTCCAAACCAAACACAACCAAAACCTACAGCACAACAAACCGCACAAACTTCACTACATTGCAACAACAAAACAAAAAACACACAGTCTTGCACAACTGTACACGACGACCAACGGCCACAAACACCCCAGGCCCAGCCAACGGACCCACCGGGCTGAGGCCGCCAACAGCACATCACTGCTCTCTTGCGCTGTTCCTGCTTCCTCCCACTAACTCAACCTCCCCTCCTCTTTCAGAGCCGCCAGAGTGCCAGGGGACCCCTCCAGAGGTGATAGTGCACAGTACAAATGTCCTTTAACATTAATATAACATTAACATTCCGGTACGCCCATTAGGCTCCTGGGGTACTTCAGGGGAACCCCTGGTGACAGAGCTACACAAGCCCCTCCTGGACCTGGAAGACCCCGGAAAGGAGTCCCATAGCCGGGGCGCGCTAAAAAGTAAGAACTTACCAGGCATTTCTTCTTTCCGTCGATGAAAAGAAATTAGATGGAGGAACGCGCTGAAACACCTCCTCCCACCGAAGAAGACGACGCTGGAGTGCCCGGACGGAGAGGGAGTCGCAGCAGAAGCACGAACCCCAACGATGTTCCGCGCCTAGGCACTCCATACAAAGAGAGTGGGGATCCGCCCTAGCAAAGCTAAGTTCGCATGAAGAGCATGACACGAATCCCAGATGCTCCGGCATAGGCGGAGGACAAGATGACAGAGGAACCGGAGCAGGAAGGACAAAGGGAATACAAATACAATTCCCAGTGATGCTAGTGCGTCCAGCCCCGACCGCGCAGAGAAAAAGAACTGAAGGGCGATGCGCAGGGGAGGGCAGGGTTACGGCCACATGCAATACGCTACGTAAAAATAGAAGGACAAGCATTTTCAATTTTGATGCTATTTTACGAAAGTGCTACGGTCCCGTCCCGAAGGACGGAATGTCTGGAGGAAAGGGGACGGGACGTAGGAGTATAAGATAGCGAGCTTCATCAGTCTGAATGGCAACATATGGGACACTTCTATCTATATTACTTTTTGTTGGTATTAACATTTTTGTTACCTTATTCATATGTCTAGGACAGGCTGGTGGCAGTGAATCCTGTTTTGTACATGTTTCCAGTGCACTCACTGCACCAACTTTACCGCATGATGGTTAGGAGAACCAACCCATATATTTTAAGCCAATAGAAAGTCACTCGCTCTTGTAGATTGGTAACACCATACAATATACTCAGACCGTGCACTTATGGTTGACAGATGAGCTACTACCCTCACAGGTACAGGGCTCGTAAAATCCACTAGAATTGGCGGGTAGTTTTTAAGAAGGTGGAGTACCATTTGCATGCTGCACAACCTTGCTGGAGAATATGGAGATGTTAGAAACTTATTTTTCGATTTACTGCAAACACACTTTGTTTGCAGTAAATGGCAAAAGTTTCACTGTGCACGCTCAACAGCATTGCACCAAATATGAAGTGTGCTTATGGAGACATGCACCAAGTGTGTAAACTAAAGAACTCGTACTGCAGGTCTAGTGAGATTTCTAAGAATTTTCAAGGCGTGAGGTACATAGATTTACTAGGTCTCACATGGTATAGAACTATATTACCTCCATTAGTGCAAGGTGTTTTAGGGGGGCAGGACAGGTTGTAAAGAAAATTTAAAAAAAAAAAAAAAACAAGAGGCTGATTCACATTATGCTGTCGCTCTACTACAACAGTACACAGTTCACCACAATAGGTCACGCCACACCTTAGGGACATCAAATAAACGTTTTTAAAAATAGAATTACAAGTACAAAGATGGAGGAGAGGTAATTGAACTAGGTAATGTAGAGTTGTCCTAAAAAACAAATCATTGTACCTTTAAAGCAGAGATGTAATCAGGCTGCCACAATCATAAACCATACAATACTCAAGTAACCTAACATTCTGTAAAAACATGTTTTGGGACACACTATTTAGCGAGCAAATAAAAACCAGTAATGTGAGCTCCTTCCTTAAATTAATGAAAGATTTTTACCTGTCATTGCAACTTGAGCCAACAGAATCTTTTGTTTAGAATATGAGCCCTCCCAGCGCCAATCACACGTCAGCTCAGACACTTAAGTTAATGAGGCAGCCGTACAGGGAAGACAGTCACGTCCAAGCTGGATTGCTGCCAACATGGAGACAGAGCAACGTAAACAACTTTCCCAACGCCAAAGTGATGACATTTACTCCCTGAACAACTCTCCCTGTAAGTACATCAGTAAGCTGGTTTCCACTGATCTGAAACCAATACCAAAGTCCTTCCTTTACCAAGCACGGGTTACAGTGGCACAAGCACATGCCGGCTTCTAATCACTGCGTCACATTTGCCATGTTCTGTGAACTACACCATTGCGATGCTCATAGCTTTAAAAAGAGCACACTGGTTAGAACCTCTACACAAATTAACTGTACATAGATATTTATCACAAAAGTAAAGCAAGAAAACTCAGGCTACACTTGCAACAGTTTAAGCAGGAAGTAGGAAAATAAATGGGTACATTTTTCATGCTGTCACTTGCTAGCAACGAGAACAATGCTTTAAAACAGATGCCTGTGAAGCCTGCATCATTTTTTCTGAAATCATAAAAACAATGACAAACAGGGGACGCCTATCACCAATGCTAGAAAGCAACATAAATAAAATTGCTCAAATGGCACAACAAAACTGATCGGTGTGTAGAAGGTAGGAAGAGGCAAAGGCACCACAAATGCAATCACTCAGATTAAGTCACATATATAGATACATACATACCTCTGAATCCACAGACGATGATCCATTTCTGTTTGTCGGTCGTCTCACTATGCATATAAGAAGGTTCTAGAATCTCTAATCGACATCTCCACAGCTTCTGCGTGACCGAGTTCGCACTGCCTTTTTGCATCCTGCATTGCAAAAATCCCTGTGATAAGAATGGAGTCCATAGTTGCAATTACAAATTTATTTTCCAAGGACGCTGTATAGTTGTAAAAAAACACATTCCCAATGCAGAAAAAAATAATATTACTGGTGCTGCTCTCCCTCTCCATTCTTGCTGCAGCACGACTGCTTCCAGCTGACCTATCCACAGAGCCTGTTCTCCTTCACTCTCGCTTGCTTTCAGAGCACTGTGACGCAGCTAAAAATCCTCCAGCCTGCTCTCTGTGTCATTACAGAAGAACTGCAGCTTCTCGAAAGAACGAGTGCCAGCAGCTATGCCAGTGCTACTTAGCCAATCCATGAACAAATAGCCTTCTGAACTCTGCAGCAACATAACATTGTTTACCATAACCTCTCTCTCTCTGGCGCACCTGCATAATTTTTACATTTGTAATATTGACTCAACTGCACAGCCTTAACTTCCTTTGCCATACACTCATCTGCAATTGTAATCTGCAATGCAGATGCAGAACACAAGGAGTAAAATTAAAAGGTGACTAACGCTGCCAAAACCTCTGCCTGGCACTGTGAAGATGTTTGCACCTATATGCTTCAGCAAGATCTTTTTTCTCTGACAATTGTGGACATCATGCGAGAGGATAAAGTTACCTATATATCAATTCCTGTACTGCTATTCTAAGCCCCTCTTATCTTCCACCAATGGAGGGGTACATTGCCTTTAGGCAATTTCAAATCCTCATGCACCCTTACACAAGCTTCCCAATGCCTTCATGAGCTAGTTGAACACATACACAATGCCAACAATGCGAGGGATGGACGGTAAGCATTGGTTAGAAAAAGGGGAACAAAAACTGGTTATATAGTGGCACTATAAAGGCTGCTTTATCTACTGTTGTGCACACCTCTGAAAGCAATGCATCTCATTTCCTTGCAATTAAAGGGGGGAGGTAGACAGCATGGGACTTTCAAACATCAAACAAGCATGTTCTGAGAATATCGCAACTACTGAAGCACGCAGAGCCTTTAAATCACTCGAATATATAGTGGAAAACACCATTCTGGATGCCAGGCATTTGGGATTTAGCCCAGCTCTTGGAAATGAAAGAGTCCCATTGGCAATCTTGGATAACTAGAGTTGTCAGACAAATGCACGAATAGCCATTACCTGTGCAGTATTTTGTCTGTTTTGGATATGGAGGACCACTTAGAGCTTCAGAAAATGGCTCTGCAATGGATAGCACTTTCTTAAACATAACTGCTGCTCTTCTACCCCCATTTCAGTCAAACTTCTCCCACAAATGTGTGGTTTCTCGAGGCTCAGCACTTCGCGATGTTGTGCAATATTTACATTCTTCATATCATGAACTGGAGAAGAACAAGTTATTGACTCGATTTCCCTAAAGGGTTTCCATCTTAGCTGACATCATCGTTATACCATGCATAGCGCCCGTTCGCTTCAGTTCTGTTTTTTCGCCAACGTATGCAGAATTAATGGCCTTGATAAGTGCCTTTAAATTATCAGACCTCAAAAGAGTGCAAGGTCCAAAGCTCTGATTTTCTACAGTGGGGTAGGTTGGGAGGGCAATAAAGAACATGTGGGAGGATCATCCAGTCGAAAGAACGTTACCAGCGGTAGGCAACTTGTTCTTTGCATGGATTGTGTCCTCCCACCTATTCTTCATCCATGATAGACTCCCAAAGCAGTATTAGGTTCTTTAGTTGGAGGGAGTAAGAATTGAGAGTTATTGTGTGTCCAGAATAGAGCATAGTTCTGCCTTCCCAAATATTCCTTCATTGTTAGAAGTGTCCAAACGGTAACGTTTTGTCAACTTGTGGAAGGTGGACCAGGTAGCTGCCTCGCAGATGTCCTTTATCAGAACTCCCCTTGAAGGGCAGATGAAGTTGCTGTGCCCCTAGTGGAATGAGCCCTTAAAACCGTCCGGGGGAATCATTCCCAGCTAGCCTGTAGCACTCCGAAACAGCCAGTATGATCATCTGGATAGGGTCCGTTTGGTGACAGACCTAGTTTCTGTCCTTAATATCCAATGAAAAGGTGGCCCTGCTATCGCAACTTTGCCATCCTCGAAATACAAAAGCTTAGAGCTCTCCTCGGACCGAGGCTATGGAATCTTTCCTCTTCTTTGACAGGATGAGGTGGAGGATAAAAAGGACGGAAGTACAATTTTCTGCACTAAATGATAATCTGACACAATCTTCAGTATAAAAGAAGGTTTGACCTTAAGGACAACCATATCCTTGTAAAAAGTGGTGAACTGTGTTTTACAGGATAATGCCTGCAACTCACTCACCCTGGAGGCCGATGTTATCGATGCAGTCTTAAAGGGCAGGAATGGAGTGGCTCAAAAGGAGCGCACGTCAAAAACTTAAAAAACCAAGTTAAGGTCCCAAGTTGGTACTTGGAATGGTGTAGGCGGAAATACATTTGAGCATCCTTTAAGAATTTGAATTAAGGGTATTTTGAAATATGCCTCTTCCGAGGTGCGCTCGAGAATGGAAAACACTGCTAGATAACCGTCGATTGCTCCAATCTGGTGCCCCAGATTTGTCAAATGTAGTAGAAAAGATAACACCGTAGGTGTATCACATTGGAAAGGGTCCACATCCTCTTCCCTATACCAGCTGCAGACACTGTTCAAAGGGATTTTGTTGCTGGCCTTCTGGCAGAAAGCAAAATCTCCATTACGTCATCCGGGAGGTGCCAATCCTCGTACCTCAGCCTCTCAGAAACCATGTGTGAAGGCCGAGTGTCTTAACCTCTGGATGGAGAACACGACCGTTCTCTCACGAGAGACGGTCCTCTTTGTGGAAGACGCATTGGAGGGCAGATGGCCATGTCCAGAAGGTTCAGGTACCACCTCCTCCTGGCCCAATCCAGGGCTATTGGGATTATGGATTTCCCGAACTTTCTCAATCTCCCGATGACGTAAAGGACGGGGACTGGAGGAAATGCATACAAGAGTGAAAATTCCCAGTCCACTACCAATGCCCTAAAGCTCCTCTTGGAGGAAATTCCCTTGAGCAAAACAGTTCACACTTCCGGATGACACTGGTCGCAAACAGATCCACTTGAGGGGTTCCCCAAAGGGTGAAGATCTCTTGAACAACTTCACCACTCGTGGAAGACTGCTCTGCCTGCTCAGAGCATCCGTTGCTGTGTTCTCCTCTCTTGCTAGGTGAACTGCTGGTAGAGAGACTCCTTCTTGAATTGCCCAGAACCAGAGCTGCATTGCTTCTCTGCACAGTGGTAGTGACCCTACACCTCCTCTTGTTGAGATAGTACATGGACACTGTGTTGTCCGTCACATTCTTTCCCCGTACAGAGAGCAGAAAGGCCTTCAGCGCTAGTCCGATTGCCCTCAGCTCCAAAAAGTTGATGTGTAATTTTGACTCCAATAGAGACCAATGACTGATTGTCAGATCTTTGGCGTGGGCTCCCCACACACACTGAGGCATCCGTCACTACTGTTATCTACGGTCATGGTTGCCAAAAAGGTTCTCCATTCAGAATGTTGTCCTCGCAAGCCCACCACAGAGACTGCTCGGAATTTGAAGGAGGTCTGACATCCTTCCTGAGAATTGGGATCACTGTTCTGAGAGCTCACTGAAGGGAGCTCATTCTCAGGTGAGCCTTGGCACCAGAAAATGCAGGATGCCATGAGGCAGAGCAACCTCAAAAAGTCAAAGGCTGGAGGAAGCTGGGCACACTGAAACTTGGTGACCATATGCAACATGTCTTGAGCCCTCACCTCGGGTGGCAAGCCCCCCCCCCCACTGAGGTGGGTCGGAAGAAGGAGTCAGACACATATTGGACATTTCTTTGGTATTTATTCAAAATAATAAAGAAAATGTTACCCTATTGCTATAGGATGTTCCCTACCTAACCAAACTAACGCTGCTCGTCTGTCATCAAGAAGTTAAACTAAAAAATGTCCTCTGCCAAAAATCTAATCCACCAGACCCTACCACCAATACTAATTAAAGCTTGTCAAGAGAAGGACCTCTCCTGGCTGCTTCCCCTCGGCCGTCTGTCTCGAGGCTTTACTTCAGGGTTCTCTTAGTTGATAAATATATGTGAAAAGGTCATCCCCTACAAACAAGTTTGTTACGATGGTCTCGTCTGGTTCTCAGTGTCTTATTTATGAGCTCCTGCCAACTACTCGTAGGTCTGGTATTCCAGATGACGTAATGGTTACCAGTATTCTCAGTATTTTCCTTAATTATGTTCTTAAAATAATCTCTTACAGTGCTTTCTCTGACTGAGAATGTCACTCTCTTTCCACTAGACCCTTAGGTGTTTGCTAAATCTTGATCATGGGTGAGGCACCACCACCCCTGGGGCCGCCCTCCTACGCTCCATCTCTGAGCCCTTGGCGAAATATGTAATAGGACTCAGTGCTTTTCAAAGTCTCTCATTAAGGGAATTCCCCCACTCTTCAACAGTTGACTTTGGTAACTTCTTCCACGCTGCATAAGAGTATTCTTTCCGGCTTCCTCAAAATATTATGCTTAATATCTCAACCCACTTTTCGTTGGTTTCTCGTGATATATACACTCATGCTTTTTCAATGTCCCAAAATCAATATTGCAGATTTCACAATTTCCTTTCACTCAAGATATGATCCCCGGCGACTCTCCCCCCCCCCCCTTCTCCATTCGACCCGGGTACCTTTGTTCGTCGCAGGTGGCGTTTTGGCGCTCACGCGGATCTGCTGTCGGTTCCCTCCCTCCCTCCCTCCCTCCGTCCCTCCCTCCCCCCTCCTCCTCCTCCTCCTCCTCAGCATGGTTAGACGGACCCCAGGGCCACCACAGTACTTACATGGTCTTGCCACCACATCAGGTGGTCCTCCAAGCTCTGTCATGACAGCAGCTTTTAAGATGTTTGGGTTGGCAGGTTTCCGGCGTCTTGCTCCGGCGTTCTCCACTTCTTGGATTGCTGCGGGCTCCACCCTGCCCCTCCAAGGAGTTGCTATGTCTGAGGGCTTCCCCTGCGTATGGCTCCCTCACTTCTCTGACCTACTCGTCCTTATTGCATACAAGTTTGCTCTTAAAAAGGTATATTCCCCTTTATTCAGGCGTCATGGTTGATCCAGTATTGCCTGTAGCCAAACAAAGGTACGGTATTCATTACTGGAGGCAGTCCCATATATGCAAATAAGGTGGCTTGCATAGGGAGTGCCTTGTGGGAATGGGGAGTCCCTCCCACAGTGGTCTCACTTGCCCAGACCCCTAGGGAGGGTACTCCAGAGCGGGCTCACCTGCCTAGCCTCAAAGGGGGGTGGCTCCTGCAAGAGAGGGGGGGGGGGCGACTACTCTTGTTTAGTCAAACTACTGTGAAGGCATCATGAAGCAAGACACAGACAACAGACATTTTCAATCCAAAAGATATGTATTAACTTTAAATGTCAGGATGGTATAAGGTGGGATGGAAAGTTTGAGTCAAAGAGGTCATCTTAAAAGTCTGTGTCCAAAACCTATGCTTGCCCTCACAACTAAAGCTAAACAGTGTGTAGGGATGTCAATAATCAAAGAATTGATTATCAACATAAATGTTCTGAGCTTATTCCAGCTCTTGGCTTCCTTTTCAGCTCCCCTTCCCCAAGTTCAAGAAAGTTCCACAAAAGTCTCATAATTACCTTTCTCACGTTCAAGGTAACAGTTCCACGCAATCCTCGGGGTTACCTTCCGCAAGTTCCAAGCAACACAGTTCAAAAGAAAAGGGTCATGAGGCTTCTTCGCAAGACAATAATTGCAGTCTCTCAAGTCGCAGGGTGCCCTTCCTCAAGACTTTAGCTCGGCCACTCGTACTTGTTTTAGTCTTTTAAAAAGTTTAAAACGCAACGTCAGTCTAGCCCTCTTTCTGGATTGCCTCATCCGTTCACTTGCAGTGCCACTTCTTGTTTTATTCCACAATGTCTTTTGGTTCTCACAGTTCAGGACTCACTTGTAAAGGCGCAGTTGCCAGACCACACGGTCCACCCATCACAGGACATGTAACCCTGATCCTTAGGCTGCTCAGCCCACAAAGGTTCTTCAAGACTTGTCCCTGTGTACAGAATCATATTCCTTTAGGTTTCTCTTTGTTGGCCTCTTGGCTTTATGTGCAGTATTTACACTCTGACTTCTCCTGGTTATCCCATTTACTCTGCCATAACGTGTCACACATCTCTTGCCAGTCTTTGACCTTGCCGCACTGCATGTACCCATAAAGTTCACTTTGTGGTGGTCTTGTTCATGTCCCACCTATCTATGGCATGCTCTAATATATCGTTGTCAAACTGGCACCTTCGCTTGAGCTGTCCTCTGCTACTTGCTTTGCCTATAAGATTTTACTCAATTCCATATTCAATAGGCTTAATTGCAAGGTTTCATTAATTTCGGTATTCAACAGATATTCAATATGCTTAATTTCAAGTTTCCATTTAATTCAGTATTCATCAAGTTTAATTTCAAGTTTCTGTTTAGTTTGTTAAATCATTACCTAGCCACAGCCCGCTAGAAACACCCCGGCTGTCGAGTGCCTCTCACCGGTCATCGGGTGTTCCTCAGCGGCTCCAGGTGCTCCTTTCCTGCTTCGTAGGTCGGCGGGCAGGTCTTGCCCATGCTAGTTATGCCGCTGCCTCTGTAAGGACGCAGATGGCGTCCTGCTCTCTGCTGCATTTTGCATTCTGGCTGCTGTTTCCTCGACATGGAGGCTCCCACTCATGTGCAAACCCAATGGCCCAACTGGCCTTGGGTTAGACAGGCTATCGGGGATGCTGGCCAGCGTCCTAGCTCCTACACAGGTCCCACTGTGGCTGCCTCCTTCGAAAACTGGTCCCCTGCTGGTCGTCTTCCCCACAGGCCTCCCAGTTTCCCCCCTGTGGTGTTCTCTGGCTCCATCATTATACACCAGCAACCACTTCAAGTTGAAGGTATGGATCTTTAATTAGGTTTGCCCGACTATGATTAAGGGCACATGCCTGACTCTCACCACACTCTGCAGTGTGAGAAACCGGACTGTGTCTCACCCGCTAGTCCCTGAAGATCTGTCATCCAGGTGGCCAGGACACAGCCATCGCTATTCGATCCAGTTCCACCTGGATGAGGAGGGGTCTTCAGGGAGTGGAAGACCGAAGGTTGAGACGCGGTACCCCATTCCTTGTTAACACCTTTTCCCCATGCTGTAGGATATTAAACTCTACCCCCTTTCCCCCCCGTTCCAACACTAACACTTTCTTACACCGTGACAAACAACGGACTAACACCAGAAGTTTACCTGACATGTCCCATCACAAGAGTCAGGCAATTAACAATCACACACACCTGACGGCCCTTAATCTTCCACAGAGGGATAAAATACAGAGCACAAGAGAACAAGACTAGCAAGGCCGAACGCACAAGGAAGCAGTTATTCCAGACCGGCAGTTCAAGCGGAGGAGAAATGCAGCAAGACCTGAAAGGACGACGAGGAGTGAATTGCCCTGGTCCTTTTTAAACGCAGACCTGTGAAGCCCCCGAAAAGATCACAAGACCGGGAAGTACAGCTGGTGTGACAGGTGGCACGGTGCACAGGGGCCTCACACGTTGATAACACAGGCGGGGAAGCACGCTGGCTACTGTGGTACTTTCAGAAGCAAGACAAGCCAACTGGTTCAGCACAGCCGGTGAGTCGGAGAAAGCCGATTGCAACCTGCAAGGCTGCAATCAGCAAAATTATATGAACGTAAGGAACTTGTTGTAGAGAAGGAGCCAAGTACCCCCACCTCAACCATCTCGCCCATACTGCCTATATGTTGGGAACCAGAGTGTGAGACACGTGCAGGACCATTGAAAATACAGATACCAAAGAGAATCCTGGAAGCAAGGTTCCCATTGAGAAAACCACACCTGCATACAAGACTGTATGATGGTCATTTGAATAAAATCCCAGGAGAAGCAGAGCAAATGTCTTGAACGGAATGGTGACGTCACACAAAGCCAGACTGACGTCCATAGAAGAGATGCAGAGACAAGAGAATCAAGATATTCTATAAGGCATCAAGAAAGTATCAAAGATAAGTGAGATCTTGGGCTCAAGATGAAGAAATGTATGCTATAGAAACAATGAAGATATCAAGTCATTTTACACGTGTACATATGCAAAGAAACGCAATCAGATAAAGTATTCTTGAGGCTAGCTAAGTAGTGAATAGATGTATACATATATAGGAACAAGTAAAGAATGGACGATTCCACTACTTGTTATAGCAGAGCTGGACTAGAAAAGGAAGGCCTTTCCAGTGCATCGCAGTTGAAAAAGCAATTGAATTACAGGAGTGAATCTTAAAAGGGCGAGGCTGGATGAGTCCCAAGATCGTATTGTACTGGGATGAGCAGACATTTGTTACAATCGTGTGAAAGAACGAAACTCCCGTTCAGAAGGTCTATTACATAAAAAAAAAGAAGAATAGTATTTTAAATGCACCAGAGCTCAAATATGTGGTCTCCAGTCACATGGAAGGATGAAACTGGACAAACATGACGAACCACACCTATGCACAGAGCGTGCCTCTACTCCTCTGAATTCTTCAGAGCAAAAAACATTTCCAAGGCTGAGTTCAAAGCCTAATTGTTGTGCAGACCACTGAGATGATGATAGATTATATGCTTATTAGTGGGAAGCTATGGTTATGCACAAACAAAGGGGGTTCTGGGAGTTTCTCTACTACCGGCCTATATCCCGGGTTAGAGTCTCAACCAGAGTCTTTACAGTCTTTGTCCTGTCCCAGGGCAGTCCAGCACCGAAATTCCTGGCAATTCTCTTCTGAACAAAAGTACCAACAGCAACCCCAGACATGTGTTTAGGCCGGATTGGGCCTAGTCAGTGAGGTGGAGCTGTGCCTCGCTAATTTGTGGGAAGATATGGCTATGACTAGCTCACCAGCACCTGGAAGTCCAGCCTCCGTGCTGCTAACGTAGGTTTTAAAGTACTGATGGATTTAAGATGCTGGGTGGCTGCGTAGTTAAGGGCCCTATAGTTTGTGTAACCAATGGGACGTCGTGTATTTACGAACGTTCATAGGGACCCATTTAAGGGGAGGGCTTAGTTTCCCCCACCTGATGTTAAGGAGCCTATCACTTACTTAGACTAGTATGGAACGTATACCTAGATGTTCCCTCTTATCCAATCACTTTCTCCAGTAGGTTTTTGTAGTTTGCCACATAGGATGACATTAGCAAATACATAGGTCAACGTCATCAATGACAAGTTTTTACTATAAGTATGATGTTTATGAAAATCGTTAAGACCATGCTGCAAGACATCCCTTGATGTCCGTTGTACTCCGTTTTAGATAATATTAAAACAGTCAACCTTTTTTTGCAAACTACCCGAGTAGTTTAGATTATTGATGTTTGAGTAACTTTTGCATCTCCATTCATCTCTATGTATTGTTACCTCGTCTTAAAGGGCTGGGTTTGTCCCCGTTCACGTGGTAGCAAAGAGAGCCATCGACCTAAGTAAGCTTTGGGGTTCCCGGCAATATCGGATGTCCTCTGCCATTCGGCTGAAAGAACGTGAAGCTCGCTGTAGATAGCGGAACCAGTTTTTAAGATGAGCCTTGCAGGCGCAGTTGAGACAGGTCCCTCGGTTTGTACGAAATCCTCTCCCGACTTCTACAGGAAGCTGAATGGACGGAAGGTTGAAGCGGCTGATAAAGAGGCAGCAATCCCAAGTCGGAAGTCGAAAAAGCAAATGTTAAGTAAAAACTGACTGAGGTTGCAAATCTGTGAATGGGCAGTGAGTGGAGAAAGTGATAAGGGAAAACAAGTAACGGAGGGAGGTTGGCGTAAAAAGCAACTGGAGACGATCAGCGTCGAGTAATTGACTTGAGGAGAGGATCCAAGCAATTGAGAAATCTTGAGACGAGGACGTCATGTGTCCCGCGTCATAGCACGTGACAGACAGGTGTATCTAGAGTCCCATTAGCGGATGACGTATACTACACAGACTTGTTTAAAGACAGTCCAAAGAGAATGACTCCAATTCCAATCGGGATATTTTTTAGGGGCGAGGATAAGTCTCGAGGATCGTAGACTGAGATACAGGTGGCTGGTTGAGTATGTTCGTTTGTCTGTTTGTTTTATGTGATATATACATATCTAGTGTAGAAATAAAAGAGGAATTAAGAAACGTGAAAAGGAAAAAAAACACAAGATTCAAGAGTTCTTTATTTGTTGAAATTGAACTGATGATGTTTAACAAATAAGTAGATTGGAGTAAAACGTGATAGAGTTTGGAGCTGCGACGGTTGGTGTACGCTCATATTATATTATTTTTCTTGAAATGTATTGTTGAAGTGCAAAGAGTAAAGGTGAGTATTGACAGTCAAGTGTGAAGAGTCAAAATGGAGGATATTACTCCACTTACACATCTGTGCAAGCAGTTGCCAAAACACCCACCCAAGCTTAAGCAGTACAGTGCAGAATGGGTTATGGGCATGGCAGCCATGGCCACAAGGGGGATCACTATCGAAGGCAGTTTTACAACACATGATGACATATTTGCACGCAGCATTCACAGGAAAAGTTAGACAAAAGGCTAGTGAGCTTAGAGCTTTGGAAAATGTACAGGAGGAAAGGGAAGAACCGCCTCCTGAGGATTGCAAAGAGGGGGGGTGAGGAGCCTTCTGCTTCCCCGCTGCGCCTGAAATAAACGGCGATAGCAAGAAAGATTACAGATTGTACCCATTAAGAGAGATTAGGCAGCAACAGGGTACAGCAATCCGGCATGCGAGTCGCCTGCGCAAAGCAGCGATGAGGGTGCAGAAAGAATTCCCAAAAAAGAAGTGATCTCTAAAGGAGAGAAGTGACCGACCAAGTACATCCTTAGATATAGGACAGGAAATAAAGATATGGAAAAGAGGCAAGGATAAGGCTGATGAGGTAGTGCTCATACAGAACGAATGGATGGGCAGTTAGATTTTGCTCAAACTTGATGGCAAGAACATCGAGGATGTAAGGCAAAGGGAAGATTGAGACGAAAGAGACAAAGGATAGAGAGAGAGGAACGGTTAAAAGAAGATGGGGCGAAAAGAAAAAAAGATAGTCAAACACGGGAACAGTTGCATCAAGATGAACAACTGAAAAAGCAGGAAAGGGCAGAGGAGCAAAGAAAATATGGCAACTGACAGAAGGCAACTGATGAACGAGAAAAGCTAGAAAGGAGGATGAAGAACAGAAATGAAGGGATAAAAGAAAACAGACGTAGAGACGAAGAAATACAAAGGTAAAAAATGAGAGAAGATATATGAAAACGTGATCTTGAACGTGTAGAAAAAGAATGAATGGATCCAAGTCCAATAGTGGCATGGGAGGACATCCAGAGTTCTTTCCAGCACATGAACCAATGCCAGGTCCATCTAGAGGATGATTGTGACTCTAGAAGCATAGGGGGCGCAATCGATAATGTTTATCATGATATGAGGACTAAGAAAGTACTGAAAGGAAAGGGTTAAAATTATCAACTCGAGAGTACACAGCTGTACAACAAAGATGGAGGCTCATGTAGTTTTTAGCCTAAATAGTTGTCTTTAGACTAACAAACAGGCGAGAAGCCACACAAGTTGGGGACAGGATATGTCAGACGAGGACAGAGAAACCTTCCGTGGGTAGGAGGAAGGTAACGCATGTGGTCCTGAAGGAAGTTTGTCAATGGACAATTAAGTAAGATGGTTGGATCTAGACCCACCTATGTCTCGGCCATCAGAATCTCTTGACACGGCTAGATCGAGATCACATGGTGAGAGGAGGGACTCACCACCTTATGTGAGCAGGTTAAGATTGCTGCCTGGAAGAAGGAGGTGCAGAGCCATTGTCCCTGCTATGGACAGTCAGACGAAGGGGGATTAATGTGTTTGGGATTTTGCAGTTTCCCTGGTTAGAGAAAGGGGGAGCCAGATCACAGTATATACCTTGGCCACAAATGGATAAGGATAATTTAAGGTGTAAACTCTAGATTTTAACTTCTGGCGCTGGGAAATGGATACACGAGTTAGAGAAAATGAAAGGGGGAAATAAGTTAGCCATAGGGGATGTTAATGGTGTCCTATTCGATATCCTTGGGGAAAAACCAGACGACATTTGGTTGAGAGCAGGATACTCGAGTGTCACCACGTTGAACACGGCTCATGATGAAGCACCACTCTAGGGCGGCAATCTGGAAAGCGCTTAAAGAGTGCTGTATCCGGACATGTTAGATATGGGAGCTATAATGACAAATAAGATACAGGAAGGGGATGACCCTCTTGTTCATATTCAGAATTTTCAGGAGGAATGGAGCTTGGAGACGCAAGAGCCTTGGGGGAAATCTACACCTGTGTTATACATATACTATGCCAAGGGCTACCAGAGCCAGTACAGAAGCAGCTCAAGAAATTGGTGGGCATGGAAGTAAAGCCAGGGTCATAAATACAGCTGACCATTGCGCATTATTGCAGACTGCTGCAAGAGAAGAATCGAAAGAAAGACGATGCTAGGAAAGGTGAAGAGGCAAAACGAGTGCAAAAGAAATTGTCAAAATACGCCATTGAAGGGGCGATGTTGACTAGCGGAGAAGGGTCAGGTTCACAGCAAGCAGCAGGTATGCCACAGGTGAATAACCAAAGGCAGTACGATCAAGGTAATAGTTGATACCTTGAGGTAGAGGAAATTTCAGGAATAGAGGCTTTCAGAATAATCAGGGCAATTTCCAGAATAACCAGAGTGGGTTTCAAAACACACAGAATGATAGTTAAGGCATGCAGGAAGGGCAAATTAGAAGATCTCCTGTATGTTGGACGTGTGGTATGTCAGGACACCTTGCACGCATAAATAGAAGCAAAGGATTTGTGCCAAATGGGCAATTCTTAAGAAGGGGTACCACAAACCCGCCTGCATACACTCAACTGAATGGATAAGGGTTTGCTCAAAATCAGACAGTGCAGAAAACACAATCGGCAAGAATGCAACCAGGTTTGCAAACACAGCAGACAGCAATGAATCCACCAGAAGGGCAGTCGCAGCATTCACCCATGCGGATACAGCATAGCACAGGCACAGGACAATTGATGACTCCTATGATGGGGGTGTCACTGTCGATGAAGGGAATCCTTTCACAGGTACAGGCATGAGAATGTACCCACAATAGGACAACTCACTGGGAGACTTTATGTGTTCGATACTATCAGTGACGCCAAATCCTCAAGAGGAACCGAGGGTTCACGTCAATATAGGAGGCAAATCTGTTTCTTTTTAGTAGACACAGGTGCAACACGCTCATGTATGCAAGAGGGGAAATATACGTCTGGAAATGCCATGAATACTCAAGGTTTCACAGGAGCTACAAGTAGAGTTCCTTTTACTGAAAAATTGTCAAGTCTCTATAGGAGAATGTGACATGTCTGTTCCATTATTATATTCAAGAGACACCCGTCAATAAATTAGGTTGAGATTTAATGACAAAGTTGAACATGACGATTTTGTTCACTGATTAAGGCATAGTGTGTTGAACGCCAGGAATGCATTATTTAAATGTGAGTTAATTTATTATGGCGTTTTCAGGACAAGTGGCCATACGAGGAGTACCGTTAGAACCAGAGGTTTTTCACTATGGGGTGCGCATACTGTTAACATGGCTACAAATATGAGAATACCTGATGAATTTTTATTTAGGCCAAAAATACCCATGGATGAAGAGGAAGGAAGTGTTTTTCTTTAAGAATTGCAAGCAGCCATAGTATTAGGAGAAATGGCTTTGCTTGATGGAACTGATTATGAAGGCAGACGATGGTGCACAGTTATTGCCATTGGGGAAGGTTATAGATTGAATGACGTCACTGATGAGGATATGTTTGGGGACATTCGGTCAGATGACGAAGTAATATTTGAAATGAGTATTACTTCTTGGGTACGAGCAATTAAACGTGAGGTTCCTCAGAAGATGATGTTAGCACGGAAGTGCCCCGAGTATTTCAATGAAGACATGGGCGTAAGTGCCAGTTATGGACAACAGGTCCTTATGACGTAGGCCTATTGAAAGGGGCTGGAGAAGTAAAGATTAAATTGAAACCAGGAGCAATTTTACCTCGAGTATGACAGTATCCCATGTCTCGAGAGGCAGACGAAGGTAGCTTAGTGACGTCAGAGACACTGTGTAATACGTCAGTGTATCCTGTGAAACAAAAGTAAAGGGGGGGGGTCGTGGCGTTTAATTCAGGATTGACGCCCGATTAACCAGATTGTGGAGGCCGAGTTTACTCCAGTTCCTAATCCTGCGAAAATGTGATGTTGTATCCCTGTTGAGGCGCGATATTTCACTGTGATTGACTTGAAAAATGCATTTTTCTCAATCCCATTGCATAAAGACTCAAGATCGGATGTCATTTACGTTCAGACAAAAGAAACTGAAAAGCACAAGATTGCCTCAAGGGTATTGGGAGTCTCCATCGATTTTCAATAGAGTCCTGCAGAAGGACTTAAGCAATTTTGATTTGGAAATGGTTGTATTGCAATATGTAGATGACATATTAGTCTGTAGCACCTCAGAGGAAGAGTTCAGACGTGATTGTATTCAGTTGATGACCATTCTTGCAGAGAAAGGATATAAAGTACACAAGGAGAAACTGCAGCATTGTCAAGAAGTATTTTATATAGGCCAGTTAATTTCACATGAAGGCAGAAAGTCACTCCTGAGAGGGCTGAGGCTATTTTGAAGACAGCAAAGCCACACACGATAAAGCACATGCAGAGATTTCTGGGATTATGCAATTACGTGAGAGCATGGGTATTTGACTACAGTTCATATATAAGGCCCTTGTTGCAGGCTCTGAAAAAAAGCGCAGGCAACTCAAGAGAAAAATTGTCTTGACTGAGGAAATGGAAGAAGGGTTTGATGAGTTAAAAGAAATTTCACAGCTCCAGTTTTAGGGATTACCAATTATGCAGAGGAATTCTTATTTTCGCACACGAATGGCACGGTTATGACAGCAGTTCTCACGCAGAGAAGCATGTTGGGGTACAAGCCCCTTGCACATTGCAGTGAGATTCTAGACCCAGTAATGAGGGGTCACTTTCCTTGCAAACAATCTTTGGCAGCCGCAGCGTTCGCCATTGAGAAGGCTGCCAGCATAGTAATGGAGTGTTCCATGACGTTATTTGTTGAACATGCTTTGTTTGCCATTTTGGAAATGCCTAAAGGCACGATGACTTTTCAAAGGGCTTCTGCCTACGAGGTGGTTGTATCAAATACAGTGATTAAAATAGTCCCTGCCATGTTTGCAGCAGAACCACTGGCAGAAGACAAGCATGCACATGATTGCTCGAACTATGAGGAATTCTATGAATTCCAAGGGTGAAGGAAAATGCTTTGGCAGCTGGGGAGATTCTCTTTGACGGTTCTTCTAGGATCCATCAAAATGATGGACAGAGATATACAGGTGCCGCTGTGGTGAAGCACATGGCCAATGGGGAGTTTGAAGTATTGATAAGTGCACGACTACCGTCTCACTTTTCGGCAGAGGCTGCAGAATTAGTGGCGCCGATTGTCGCACTCGAGAATCACGCAGACCAGGAAGTAACCGTGTACAGTGACTCCGCCTATGCGACTCCAACAGTGCACGCAGGGCTAGCACGTTGGAAAAGGAGGGGCTACCTCCAAGCGGACAGCACTCCAGGGGAGTTATTCCGAGACTTAACGGTGCTTTTCAGCATTTACACATCGACTATGTCGACATGCTGCAAGTCTGTAATGGATACAGATATATGATAGTAGTGGTATGTCCCTTCTCAAGGTGGATTATTTAGTACGAGAAGTGTTTCCTAGATGGGGAATACGTGAAGTATTAAGATCAGATAATGGCCCTCATTTTGTTAATGAAGTCTTTGAACAGATAAGCTTGTTGCCTAGTATCAAGCACAAGTTTTCATCGGCTTATCACCTGCAAGCGAACAGAGTCTGTGAGAGACTCAACGGCTTGCTTAAAAAAGGAATAGCCAAATTGAAGCTTACCCTGAAAAAAGGATTGTTGCATTGCCATTGTATGCATGGAGAAATCAACCAGCTGACTACATGGAAAGACACTGTCAAAATTGTTCCATTCTTCGGATGATAAACCCCCTTGAACATCACACCCAGAAAGAGCCTCAGTTCCAGGCAACGTAACAGGACATATGAGATGGGACTATCACGTGTTCATAAGACTTATGACCTAGCCGTGTCTTTTTTCCCCCCTTCCCCTTTCCTCCCTTCCACTACCCAGACGCCCATCTTGGTGTTGAACCTCCAGGACATTAAATGTGGTGATCCAGGAGACAGTTAAGGTTAATTTGTTGTTTATAAATTGTTGTTTGAGCACAGTAGTATACTAGTAAAGTGATACTTTGACGCTGGCGAAATTTTCGCAGGTGCTGTTGTTCTTGTAATTCTATACTAAATGCCAATAAACAAATTTTAAAATTAAATGGAGAAATCAACCAGGCTCCGACCACCATCTCACGCCCCATGAAATAGTGACAGGGAGGCGGATGAGGACACCCCTCACACCTCTATCTAGAACTATAAGTGATGCCCAGAGGACAGCAAAATTGGTGGGAAAGGAGTTACGAGATTAACATGTATAACCACAAATATCTGTCATTTCAGATCAGCTCAAGCGGAAGGGGTGTGGGACACAGAAGGAGATAATACAACAACCAAATGTGAAGAGCTAGGTCTTCGCAAACCTTTTCCTGGTGATCAAATCTTGATCAGGAATTTCACTAGGAGATGGTACAAGCCACGCTCTAATGAGCCATTCATCGTGGAGGACGTAACACCATCAGCAGTGAAGGTGCAAGGCAGAAGTGCATTGATATTTCTTGGAGACGTAAAGATCTACGCTGGAGAACCGCCTTCAACCACACCCCAGTCGGAAGCAAGCATCGGGGGAAGAACCTCTACACATGCAGACTAAGTCCATGACGAGATAGAAGGACGCAGAAGCTGTCGAATAGACAGATAAATAGTGCATTGGACTGTGGCTTGTTTCGGGACACTTTAGGATTCCTAAAAAAAAGGAGCTAAGGGAAGCCATTTGTTCTTAAGCCACATTGTTGTTGACATTGAACTGAGACATGTTGAAGTCTTGATCGAGAAAGAGAATGCAAGATATGGAGTTCTTTTTCGACGACTGAAAGAGAACAATTCCCCGATTCCTTTCTCACAGTTTCTTTTCAGAGGTGCACATGGTGGTGCCCAATGCCAACGTTCATCTGGTCATCCTTGCTATTTTTTTATCTATATTCTTCGTTCTTGCCCTGTGTTGGTGAGAACTTTTGAAGTTCGGAATTTCCTGCAAGATCCTAAGTCTGGTCCAATCGTGAGGAGATTGCTTGCAGCAATAATAGATCAAGTTCTCCAGCTTCTGGAGTACAGTGGGGAAAAACAAATGCCCCTACCGGCTGATAGACTGGATGGCGTTATTTGATTGAGGAATGCCCGCATCTTCGCAATTTGAGAAATCCAAGGAATAGCGTGTACTCAATTAATTGTTACGTGATATCATTGAACAAGTCAATCTATATTCTGAGAGAACCCGAGGAAATCCTGAATGAGACTGTAAGAGATCCACAATTATATCGTCTGAAGTCATTTATTTCTTGCTGGAGGAGAATCTTCATTTCGTCTGGTGAAGGGACGATTCTTTTGTCTGCATTGGTAACTTTGTTGATCGTCCTGCAGCAGTCAGCTGATCGAGAAACATGTGAAGCAGACTCAGCAGCTCCCAGAATATTTTATGATGTTGCCCGATTAAAAGTTGTTTTTTCCTTCCTTAAAAAAAGATCAAGAATGGGCAGCGTCAATAGCAATAAAAGAATGGCCAACAATGAGAGACCTCCATGATGTGCAAGAAGCCATTGTTTTACGAAGTGGGCTTACCTGTACGTACATGTATTCACTAATAGTGCATACTGCTTACTATCTAGACCCAAATAGAGCAAAGATTCCTATGTATCTTTCTATGCAGAAGGAGGGTACAGATGTGGCAACTACAAGGCAGCTGAGACCTTATGTAATTGTCCCTACTCTATAGGTACATTCAAAAGGCACCTAGTCCTGCGATAGATAAATCTAGGCTTCCTTTTGGGAGTAGGTCACATATGGAGATTATAAAAGACATTTTTTTGACTGCATATTATGTTAATAGGATGAGACCTTTCTCCTACACAGGTAGCACACTTAAAATCAAAGTCCACTGACGAAAGTTACTATGATTGGTCCAGTAATAAGGAATTATGCTGACATAATTCAGGAGAAGATTATAGAAGAATATAAAAGAATGGGACATATGAGAGGAGCTAGGGTGGATGGTCACGAGTTAAATGATTACCTGGATAGCCTAGCACACTTGGGGAATAACATATGGTATCAACATATAGAAGTGGGAAGAAGGACCTCAAAGAAGGAATGTTTTGCATGTGCCTTAAAGCATGGGGAAGTCTAAAATCTTCATAGCTATCGAAATAGGCGTCGAGACTGAACATTGTCTATCGCACATAGCACTCTGTCGTATTAGAGGGCAGTTCATGGACCGAACAGCCTATCTCAAATGGGCAACTGAACGGACATATCCAGATGAAGACGACTATGTCCAAGACAAGAAGACAAGAAATAGGGTGCATATTAAGAATCACATGATCAGATACGAAAAGCTTAGAGTAAAAGGAGCTGGAATCAGATGGGAAGTAAACAGAAGACTTGAAAGTCCAGGAAAATCTGCAGAAGAAATTCATAGATGGAAGAATAGAGGCCAGATGCAGCTTTGGGGATCAGTGTTATCACCATATGGATGCGAAGAAGGAGTGGTCCTGCAGAGCCTGGGTGGTCATTGGTTTTTATCAGCCAACAATTGACATAGTACAGAATGGATGCAAGCCTCTATGGCCAAGGCTTGCTAAACTCTTGACATGGGTCGAAGATAAAGGAGGACCCTTGCAGATAGTGCTTTTGGAAAGTGCAAAACTGTGCTTCAGAAACAATGGCACAAGGAAAGTCAGAGGGAACAAGAACTGTGGTCGAATTTTGGATGTTAATCCTGGATCACTACTGGGCTTGTGGATCCAGAGCTTATATGAAGCTACCCAAGCATTGAGGGGGGTGGGGGTGGGACGATGCTCACTAGTAAATGTCCATGTTCCAGCATTGGTGATTCCTAAAGTGACCTGAACATTGACAGTTTTCCTAAAGCAGATGCTCACCTGAGGAAGACGAGATCTGTAGAGCTGAAATCGAATAGAGAGAACTATTTCTCAGCCAAGTCAATAGAAGCTTTTGAATCCATCCCATATGAACACAGATTGTTCAGCCAGACTTAGTCGATATGCACGATGATCTTCATGCCAAGGATTCAGGTAAGAGTAAATACTAAATGGTTACAGATTACCAGATGGGAATTGTTGGTGACAATCAACAGTACCATAAAGGGATTCAATGCCATCAGGGAAGAGATGTGAGCCATACGACTGATGACTCTTCAGAATAGATTTGTCCTGGACATGATAACAGCCATGGATAGAGGGGTTTGTGGAAAAATCAGGGAATCATGTTGCACATTTATACCTTCTGATGATGACCAGAATGGAACCTGGACAGAGGCCACAGAGATCCTGACAAAACTACACGTCCAGATGACAGACTAAGTGGAAGACATTGCTGATAGCTGGTTTGGATCAATCTTTTCTTGGGTTCCACAATGGATGGCAGACACGTTCAAGTTCCTTGGAGCCCCGATTGCGATGGTACTGCTTGGATTCTATAGGATTATCCTAATCTCACAATGCAAGAAAACGGCAAAGAAAGGCATAGGGATGAAGAATATGATTGATGCTGAATCAAGATGGCAGGCCAGAGATCTAACAGATGAAGAAATCAGAGATTTTGTGAAGGCCAGTATCCGTGCACCCGAGGGAATGAAGTTCCTGTATCCAAAGAACCATAAGATGTATGTGGGAAAATTGATCTATTGCCGTCCAAGTAGACAGTGCATGCCCTGGAACAAGGATGATCATGTGAAATCAGCTGGATGCCTGAAAGGAGTAATAAAACATATGTAAACCAAAGAAGCATTACGTCTAGATCTCATCTTCCGAAGAAAAGGATAATGGGAGAGTGGTCGATGAATCGCCCATAAGGGGGAAGAGTAGAGAAGGAGCCAAGTACCCCCACCCACCTCAACCATCTCGCAGTGCGAGTGCAGTACCATTGAAAATACAGATACCAAGGAGAATCCTGGAAGCAAAGTTCCCATTGAGAAAACCATACCTGCATACGAGACAGTACAATGGCCATTTGAATGAAATCCCAGAAGAAGCAGGGCAAATGTCTGGAAGAACGGTATGGTGACGTCACACAAAGCCAGACTGACGTACATAGAAGAGATGCAGAGACAAGAGAATGAAGATGTTTTATAAGGCATCAAGAAAGTATCAAAGATAAGTGACATCTTGGAATCAAGATGAAGAAATGTATGCTATAGAAACGATGAAGATATCAAGCCATTTTACACGTGTACATATGCAAAGAAACACAAGCAAAGTATTCTTGAGGCTAGTCAAGTAGTGAATAGATTGCGGCATGCACCAACGTATACATATATAGGAGCAAGTAAAGAATGGATGATTCCACTATATGCTATAGCAGAGCTGGACTAGAAAAGAAAGGCCTCTCCAGCGTGTCGCAGTTGAAAAAGCAATTGAACTGCAGGAGCTAATCTTAAAAGGGCTAGGCTGGATGAGCCCCAAGAAGCCCAGGTCGTATTGTACTGGGATGAGCAGACATTAGTTACAATTGTCTGAAAAAACAAAACTCCTGTTCAGAAGATATGGACAAAAACAAGGAAGACGTCAGAGATCTTTAAAAAAATAATAAATAAAGTGAATTGTATTTTAAAAATGCACCAGAGCTCAAATGTGTGGTCTTCAGTCACGTGGAAGGATGAAACTGGACAAATCACACCTAGGCAGGGAGGCAGAGCGTGCCTCTACTCCCCCGAATTCTCCAGAGCAAAAAATATTTCCAAGGCTGAGTTCCAAGCCCAATTGTCGTGCAGACCACTGAGGTGATGAGAGAGGATATGATAATTGGTGGGAAGCTATGGTTGTGACCAGCTCACCAGCCCCTGTAAGTCCAGCCTGCGTGCTGCCAACATAGGTGGAAAAGTACTGACGGATGCAAGAATGCCAACCAACGGTAGGGGCCTGCGTAGTTATGGGCCCTGTAGTTTGTAACAATTGGGACGTTAGGTATTTAGTGACGTTCAGTGACCCGTTTGAGGGGAGTGCTTAGTTGCACCACCTGATGTTAAGGAGTCTATCACTTTCTTAGACTAGTATGGAACGTATACCTAGATGTTCTCTATTATCCAATCACTTTCTCCAGTAGGTTTTTGTAGTTTGCCACATAGGATGACGTTAGCAAATACGTAGGTCAACGTCAATGACGAGGAGTATGATGTTTTTTTATGAAAATCATTGCCGAGACGTCCGTTGTACTCCTGTTTTAGATAATGGATATTAAAAGTCAACCTTTTTGCCAACTATCCAAGTAGTTTCGATTATTGATGTTTGAGTAACTTTTGCACCTCCATTCATCTCTAAGTATTGTTACCTCGTCTTAAAGGGCTGGGTTTGTCCGGGTCCATTGTGAACAAAGAACTCGTGTGTTTTGAGTTTCTGGGAGAGCAAGACCAGGGTCAGCTGCAGAGTGGTCAGGCGCAGAAGTGCTCATTTGAAGGACTCTGGCTGGCCCCCTTTTTGTGTGTTGAAACTACAAGAAGGCCCTAGGAGAAGGCAGCATGAGGCGTCATAGTGGTCCTACAAGGATCACGTCAAATTCTTTGTACTATCGAAAGTCTCTGACCCATTGCCAATCGAAAGCTAGGGGAAGGAAAAATAAATAAATAAATCACACTTTCTGCGAAGATGAAGCAAGTAATGAACTGGGTTAGAAATTCATGAACTTTGGTGAAGATGGCTTTGTGAACCCGACGTAGGGAGGCCAAGGGAAAAGCTAAGAAGTCAATCCTGCATCATGAAAACATTAAGTGAACTGTGAAATTGGCAAATGTGAACCCGGTTGAGGGATGCCTGCGAATCTGGGTGAAGCATGATACATCAGAGAACATTGTGTGGATATTAAAAGTGAAACGCCGTAGTGAACCCGACTGAGGGAGGCACATGTTACAAGAAGGATCCGAGCCCGGTGGAGGGAGATCCTAGGAGCGAAGAGCAATCGCCCAATGTGCAAGATCACTGAAGGAACTTCTGTTTCTTGTTTTGATCCAGCAGGCGTTCTAAGGCAAGAGACTTTGCAGAAAAGAGATTTGGCCCCTGAAGGTCTGGGCATCGTTGAATGGAATTGTGAACCTCATGCTGGAGGGGCCCAGGAGTGAGCTGTGCACAGAAGTTCCGCCTTGTCCCATGCTTAAAACGCAGGGAAGTGAGACTGCAGCCCTACCATCCTGATTTATCATTTTGTGAACACTTCCTTCACCAGAAAATAAGGTTTTCCGTCACTCTTTTAACTTAGTGGTAAGGAATGGCAATAGGTGTAACCTGATATAACGGATCTAACACGATATCAATTGATGACAAAACAACTTTAATATATGCACCAAGCTTCTCCTGTTCACATTGAAAGTACCATGCAATGCCTTGACAAAGTCAGATAAATGGAGAAACATAAGCACATGCCACCACCTGATCTATGTTGGCTCAAAATAGGATTGGTCTACAGTACCTATTGTTCATCATGGAACCTCTAATAAACTCCTAAACAGTGTTTATATAAACCATATTTATGGTCTTATTTCCTACCGTAGCACCTCACCTAACTTTTTTCTATGGTAATGGGCCTGTCATTCTGGTTAAGATAGCACCTTCTATTTCACCCAGATACATCAGATCTGCTAGGGGATTCCTTTTGCAAACACAGTTGCATAAATCGAAGGCTGGATGGGAGATATTTCAGCTACCTAGTTCCACCTTAGTTTTTTCTTGTGCATCTCAGACATTAAGAGCTTCTCAATCTCTAATCGGAACGAATTACCTACCTGATCATGCAATATTTTAGGTTTAATGATCTTTATTGAGATTATAAGAGGTTAAGAACAATACATATTTATAATATTGCAGATATTCATGAAGAAAAATATTAATCACAATATAATCAAGAGGAATACGATAACATTCGAAAAACTAGTATCCAAATGAGTAGGGCCATAAGAATAGTTAAAGAGGGAATTTCCAAAAGATTGAGATCGGCAAGTTCATAAACAAAAGACTTACAGCGGGCACGAACAAGGGGACATACACAATACAGACAGGACGACAGGGGGGTACATATAGCAGTATGATATGTGGCATATTTTGATTCATAGCATTGGAGAAAACCCGATTAACAAATAAAAGGAGTAAGGCGATGCTCAAACAGAAAGGAACACACTCAAATACCAAAAGCTCAGGTACCATGCGGATACATTAAAACAGGTTGGATGACGTATAAAAAAAAGCCCTTTGGCATTATATTTGGGTATAGTATCCAGGCAGGTGGCCATACATAGTTCAATTCTTTGTACATGACAGATGTTGTTCCACCAGCCCCTGGTGGATACATTGTGTGAATCCTTCCAGTTGGTAGTGAGGAGCTTCACGGCAAGGGCAATGAACAGATCATATAGCTTGGCAGAAGCATGTGATTTGATTTTCGTGACTGCCAGGATACCCCAAAACATTATTCAGAAAAGATAGTGGAACATCAACTGTAAAAAGGAGTTTAATTTCCAAGCTTCCCGCCAGAACTTAAGCAAATATGGACATTCAAAAAGCATGCGTTCATAGGAGGCAGGGGCACTACTGCACGACCAACATTTATCATCTGCATTTTTTGGGGATTTGAATAATTTCAATGGGGTAATAAATGCTCCGTGAATGAAAAAGAACAGATGTTGTGTTATATTGGCTGAAGCAGACATGCCCCTGATCCCAGCATAGAGACCAAGTGTGGTCATGGAGAGCATATCCCAGGTCATGTTCCCATGTCAAGCGCACAGGCCAAACAACAATCACAGAAGTCAAAACAATTTAAAATTTTGAAGCCTTACTATCGGAAACCATGGTTAACAGCTAGAGTCTAGAGGCATCAGGCGTAAGGATGATGTTTGAGATATGATGGAGTGCATCAAGGCATGCCTTGACCAAGTTATTATAAAAGTTGAAGTCAGAAACAGGGATGGAAAAGAAACTTCAGTTGTTGCGAGGGAATGGAGGTGCCATTGACAATTTGATGCCTCTTTTCAACCAGGATTTACGATATAAAGCTCTATTATTAATTGTAATACATTCATTGTGCCAAAGCAACAGAGAGAGGTTCTTGGATGGGGTCTTAGTGTGAGGGAAGAGGAACAGTTTAAGAGCAGACACAGAGGACTTATTGGGGTAAGACAGGGCCGCAGAAGTGTGATTAAATACATAAGTAAGGTCAGCTAGATCACAGGGATGTATCAGGTGTTTTTTTAACACACACCAGGAGGGGGATGTCTGAGGAATTGGGAGGAGCAAACCAGCAGCAAGATTGTTTAAGAAGGAATGCTGAATGATTTCAATTGAAGTCCGGGAACCTAACCCCACCCATGTCATAAGGGGCTTTTAACTTGGCAACAGCAATCCTCTTACATTTACTAGAGCCCCATAAGAAATTGATAAGAATTGAGCTGACTGATTTGAAAAATGAGGGAGAAAGGGAACCGGGAGGAGTTGCAAGTAATATAAAACAATGTGGGACATCATCTTAATTGTGCGAAGCCGACCTCACCAGGAGATGTAGAGGGGAGACCACATTGAAGCTAATTCTCTGAGTCTGTCTAACAATATTTGCATGTTTGACTGGTATCAGTTACTGAGGAGGCAAAACGAACACCAAAATATTTAATCGAATCATTACACCATTTAAATCCAAAGACATCCAAGTCATGTTTGATACAAAAGGAGTTTAGGGGTAAAATCTCAATTGTAGCCCGATACTGGGGAAAATTGATGAAGTCCATCAAGCAGATGTGGAAGATGTTTGGGATTCCCATTAAGGATATGATCAGCAGCAATTTTAATAAGCGATACCCCACAGGGGATAGCGGGAATGTTTGTCTGATCTGATGAGTTCTAGCAAAGGTTCAAGAGTGAGAATAAAGAATAGGGGAGAGGGGGGCAGCCTTGTCTAGTTCCTCTATACAAGGGAAAGAAGGATGAGGATTGACCATTAATGTTAGTAGATGATTTGG
Source organism: Ambystoma mexicanum (assembly GCF_040938575.1). Lineage (NCBI taxonomy): Eukaryota > Metazoa > Chordata > Amphibia > Caudata > Ambystomatidae > Ambystoma > Ambystoma mexicanum. The sequence goes on from NC_090938.1 coordinate 60,757,829, forward strand.
GACAGGAGTAGAGAAGTTTATTAAGGAAAATAAACTGCTTGCCACAGCCGTGTCACCAGAGAGATTCAAACATAAAGTCCCAGTTGGCCCGGTCGAAGGCTTTTTCCGCGTCAAGTGCAACTGCACCATAGCCCGGTCTATCTTTCTTGTCCTTAGAGACTACATGAAAAGCGACAAGCAATAATCTAGCATTAGCAGATGTTACATCCCTTCACATAACCCACTTGGTCAGACTTTATCAAAGCGGGAAGAGAAGCCTCCATTCTGTTGGCGAGAATTTTAGCAAACATCTTGCTTTCAACATTGATGATAGGGATTGGTCAATAGTTACTGGGAAGGGTGGGATCTTTATCAGCTTTGGGGAATAAGAGGAGTAGAGCCTCAGAGAAGGAGCCGGAAGAGGATTTCTGAGAGATAAAGTAAGAGTATAACAATTTAAGTTTAGAGGTAAGGGAATGGGCCAGGCGATCATAAAATTCAGTAGAAAGAGCGTCCAGCCCGGGGCCTTTCCTTTACCCAGCCATTTAATGGCACGAGTGATTTCAGGAAGATATTGCCCTCTAAAATGTGGGGATAAGAGCGTCTATTGATTTTGCTGAGAAATTAATCTATATTCTCGTAAACAGTAGTTTTGGAGGTGTACAAGTCTGAATAGAAATGTTTAAAATAATCAGGGTGATTAAGGGAGGTGCCAGATTTATCTTTAATGTGTGATATATTTTCTTTCCTTTCTAGTTATGAGATAAGAGGCGAGTGACTTCCCAGCTTTGTTGGAAGTCTGGTAAATCTCGGTCTTATATTGTAATAGAGTCCCAGCTACTAACTCAGTGAGCTCATTAATTTGGAAACGTATGGCCATGACCAGATGAAGGTTTGTTGCATTGGAGTCTCGATAGAAATGTTTTTCAGTGTTGGACAGTTGGATATATAGATCATCAAGATGTTTTTATACGTTATTTCTTTTTTTTTTTTTACCCCAATAAGCCATAATATGGCCTCCAAGCGCAGCCGTAAACGTGTCCCAATTGGTAACTACGGGAGTTTCATAATCTAGATTTTCAGCAAAAAATTGTTGTAGGAATCATTGAATGAACCGCAGATCTTCCAACAGGCTTTTTGATGTCCTCAAAGTTGAAAGAAGTGCAAACAGGGATATGATTGGAAATGATATTAGAGATCGAAGAGTCATTAATAGTGCCCATAAGAGATGTGGAAGAGAAGATGTAACGTAGGTGGGAGAGGGTCATGTGGAGGCGAGCGAAACGTGTAATCCAACTGTGTTGGATGAGAAAGCCTCCATGAATCTACTAGGCCGGTTTTAGCCGGACAACTTACAAAGGATTTGTGGGTTTTAGAGGTTTGAACACACATTTAGATTTCATATCTAAAAACAGTTGAGGACTTGATTAACATTGTCACACATGGTGAGATCCTTTTTGAGAATCATTTGTTTCATGGAAACCCAGAAGCCTGGATCCGGTAGGGTAAGACCATAGATATTCAGAATGGAAACATGATCAGTCCCAATCAAAAACTTGCCCCATACCCATTGCCCATTGGCGTAAGCATCTTGGCCCAGAATCTTTTTCTTGCTGAGAAGTATAGCGACTCAATTATTCTTACCCACCGCAGGACTTGCAATGACCTCTCTGATCCAAAGGGATTAGAGTTTCATCGCTTTGGCACTTGATAGGCGAGTTTCTTGTATACATGCCACTGATGGCTTGAATGTGCGGTGGGATATCATTTTGCACCTCAACCCTTATGTTCCAAGTGACACTGTTAAAAATCATGAAGACAGTTAGGTAAATGTGGGGGCAAAATAAAAACCTGTATTAAGCACAGAATACAAGCAAACCAGAGTAAAATGTACAGAGCCATGACAATAAGAATCAATGAAGTATGGACACGATTAGGACCTCCAATAACATGCAAAATACATAAACGGAAAACACACAAGGATGAGGGGATGGGGAGGGGAAGTCTGACCAAGGACTGCCCATTTGGAGTCAAAAAGTGAGGAAAAGCCTTTGAGTCAGGGAAATTAAAAAAAAATTCAAATAAAATCAACATATATGACTCCGGAACAAAAAGATGATCAGACTGGGAAGTGGTGAAAAAAAAGGAAGACAAGGCAAAAGGGGTAGGTGACACCTACCGAGCCATCAAAAAGAAAAAGATGACTTACAGCAGGAGAGGGACACCACAACAGCGCCTGACCCACCAATGTTAAGTTAGTACCGGCATAGAAAAAAGCCCAACAAGGGCAGGATAATAAGAACATCATGTTCCAGAAGAGGTAGAGGCGTTAACAGGCGACGATGTATCCATGCCCTCCGTTTTAATGGAACGGATGAATGATTTCAGATCAGCTGGATCGTCGAACATGGCAGTACATCCCTCATGGGTGACTTTGAAGGAGCAGGGGTGATATAAACCATATCCGAGATTGAGCTGCTTCAATGCTGGGCAGAAGGAAACAAATTATTTTCTGCGTAGAGCCATAGTCCTCGCCACATCCTGCGAGATATGTAGTTTATTTCTATGGCAAGTGAGCGAGTTTTTCTCTTTGATTTTTGAGATTATTACCTGGAGCCGAGAATATTCACGCATGAAGACTAGGGGGTGCAGAATTTCTCAGTGGACCCATACGATGAACATGCTGTATATTAAATGAGGTCTCTGGTGGCAGATGAAGTAAGGCAGGTATTAACTTCTGCAGAAATGCGATGGGGACCAACCTTCACAAACCTCAGGCAAGCCTGAAATGCACAGGCTGTTGCGCCTACTTTTATTTTCCAAATCCTCATTGTGTCGCTGGAGGTCTGAGGTTTTTACGAGCTGCGCCAGCCTAGGAGCAACATCCTCCACAACACCAACCCTTCTCTCTACCTCACCCAATCCATCTTCAAAGCCCTTCCACCTATCATCCAATTGCTGAAGTTTTTGATTAGCAGTCTCGATAAACGGCTTGAGAGCTCTAATTTCTTGCATGATAGTCTCAATAACTGGATCCGCCAAGCTGAGCGGAGGAGCGGAGTCGCTCTTGGGCCTTTTCAGGTTTGTTGAGGGCAGGTTAGCCTCTTCATTAACAGATGATATTTTTTGATTTTTCTTTCAAGAGGCCATTGTAGCCAGAGGAGCTTGATGAGGGACACCAAGAGTGAGAACAGTTGAATAAAAGATGTGGCAAAGGTAGAGCCAGAAGGAGGTCCCAATAAGGGCTTGTGCACACAATGATGTGGAGGACGGTAGCTAAAACTACACAACAGCCAGAAGTAAGCTCCAAAGAGTTTAAAAGGAACACAATTTCCAAGCTCTGAATTAACTCAGATGACAGATAAAGTCAAAAAATGTGTATATTGCCTTGAAATCCTTTTTATATCCACTCCTTTTCCTGCTTCATATGAATATAAATATTCAACAACGTTCTTTTTCCATACATTCCCTAATACTCCCAATTCCCATTCAGTGTGGATTCCGAATTCCATTCAGTTCAATGTTAAAGAAAATTCCTTTTCCTTAGGCAGAAAAAAAGCAATAAAATGTCACGAATATTGTTAAAGTTATGAAAACTTAATGTAGGCTGGAAGTAGTTTAGCAGTATGATAATTCCTCATGTGGTGGCGCTGTTGTGATGTAGAAACCGACATGGCCCAAGGCTGCGCACTGCCTTCCGAACACTAGAAGTTTCCTCATGCGAGGCGGCCGTTGACAGGAGCAGCAGGCGCTCGTGAGAAGAAGTAATGCACTCTAGCTGCAGAACGTGAGCACGAACGTCGGAGCTTTGCTGAAACTCAGCCAGTGTCCAGCACCAAATTTGCGGCGAGGAAAGAGGGTCGGAGCAACAGTATTAGGCGGCCATCATGCGAGGCGCCAAGTCACGCCCCAGGATAACCAATCTAAAAGTTAACAGTAAGCAGTGGAATGTTGTGGAGGACCCTAAGTGTTACGCTCATCTGGTATCCACAGGGGCGCCACACGATACTGGATGGAGGTCTAAGTGCTATCCCGGACCCCTCTCTGCTTGGTTATGTGCCAGACATTGGGCAGCACCTATAACAGGAGAATGGAGGGTAAAGATACTGGTTCTGTGATGAGTGGACTCCCACCTCCCTCTGGTCCAAATCTCACCTTAGGTTTTTGTGCGTTGAACTCTCCGTCCTGCGTCTCTGTGCAGGGGCGCGTGGTTGGTGCGGGCGTTCCGTGGACCTAGTTGCTTCACTGGTCCGTGTGCCCTTATGTCGGGTCCAGACCAGCTGTGACTGACTCTGCTTGCTGTCTCCCAGGTGAGTTACAATTTATTTTCCTTCTTTATTCTGTCTTTTGTTCCCTCCGTTTTCTCAGCGTCTTGCTCCACTACGCTGTTCCCTAACAAGGTCTTTGTTTTTACAGGGATGGTTGCGATATCGTAGTTGCCACGCCGATGGCGAAGGCCAGTGAGTTATTGATGCGGAGCACTGCCCTGTTTATTGGTGTTAATTGCTAACCTGTGTTCTCTTCTCTTCTTTGTACAGGTTGCAGTGAGGTTCCAGAGTGACGAGCAATCGAAGCACTGCTTGCCCGGGTAAGTGCTTTGTTAATGCGGACCTTGTTCCTTCTCCCTTGCAGGTTGCGGTGAAACCCGGAGATGGGCGAGGTAAGAGATGCGCAGGGTGCTGTCAGGACTCGCTGCTTCCTAGGTAAGAATTGTTATTAATGCTGTCCTTGTTTCTTTACCTTTGCAGGTTGTGGCGAACGCTGGAGATGGGCGAGTTAAGCGAAGCGCAGGATGGATTCAAGGCTGGTTACTTCACAGGTAAGTGTTCTTACTTGCAAATGCTGTTCTTGTTCTTCGAAGGTTATTGATGGAATCCGGATCTAGGGCTTCAGGATCAGGCCGCCTGAGAAGCAGATGGGCAGGAGCTGGACACGGCGAGTGTTACGCTGCAGGAGTGCAGAATAACTCGAAGCGTGTTCTGCTGTTTGGGTGTGGTTTAAATAGCCCAGGTAAAGTAGTTCCAGGCCAAGTAGTTTCAGGCCCAGCCACACCCAAAACTCTAGACTGCATGGCTTGGTTCTAAAGTAATTAGCTGCGTAATAGGCCTAAAACTGGTATTGCTTTATTCCTGATAATGAGCCGGACGCCAAAGGCGCCAGGACTGACTGCATGTATGTTTCTGATGGAGTTTTAAGGCCCTTGGGGGCAGTGTGAAGGGCTGCGAGGGGGTTGTTATACCCAAGGGGGTCAGGGGCATGGATCGTGACAAAGTCAACAGACCACACATTCACAAATGGGCACTTTACATAGCACCCAAGCAGAACCTGACACAAGAAATGAAGTCCTAATGCAAATTGCAGGAACAGATGATAATTCCTGATCTACGGGAGAACCTTTAGTAAACAGAGTGTTAGGAATGGCTTGAGAAAAATTCCTGGAATATAACCAAAGTAGTATTTTGCAAGGAGTTCATATTTATCCCCAGCCAGGAGCAAACAGTCTCACATTTAGTCTAAATGGGAAAGTGGTCCATGAACAGGGGACAAGCTAAAAAGCAACTACTTAATTTCTATTTGTTGGGGTCAGAAGAAGCTAGCTCAGAGCCTCTAAGCACACAAAGAGTAGATCAAATGCGAGACCTATTCAAACACTACCAAAGGGATGGACTGTTCACAAATGCCCATTCTTGATGTAATGGAACAATACGATTAACAGTTTATCACGAGAATATATGAATGGATCACTGAAAGTGGCTTTCTAAGGCCAGAAAGAAGGTGTTAAATTGAGGTGGACGCACAAAACTGGCCTGTCCCCAAAACATTTATAGACTTTCGTCCACTGACTGTGACAGATGCAAGTCAAACTAATTTTAAAGAAACAAAGCCAAAGAAGCAATGTTGCCATCATGAAGTGACTGCTATCCAATACATAAAATAAACATCTTTTTACATCAGATATGTGTTACTCCAAAACCAGCCTACCGGGGGAAGGTGTGGAATACTGGTGGGATCATAGGAGAACACAACACTGCTGTGCCGTGGAGTATCACCAGGTGTCCGGACATGTTCATGCCCTTATACCCATGCCCTTTTACCCTATCTGCCCATCATGTATATACTGTATAGGAAGTTAAGCATGAAGCCAGTTCTGTGGCTAAGAGTACTGTGCTGCAGGGAGGACAGGAAATTGGACGTTAAGATAAGGGCAGCAAGGGTCTGCCATCATTAACTATGATCTTAGGGCTAGCTGGTTCTACCATGTCTTGCAGAAGAAGATTCATCAGTCATTTGTATTTTTGGACTTTTAGGTCTGTATTAAAATGGGGAAAAATTACCACATGTACAAGAATGAAAAGACTACAGACCAAAACTCCAGAGACCCCCGCATCTTACCTCGAGTGCCTTCACTCCCTCCCGCCTCCCTTCCTGCCCCCCATCCGTGTTTGGTTCCCCAGGTCATAAGTGACTTCTCCAGGGCAGCCCACTACCTGTGCAGCCCTGCGGCGTAGGGCCCGTGGCAAAGGGCGGCTCCCACTGAGGCAGCCCCAGATCGTGTCTCCAGGTGCCCGCAGGAGAAGCCAGCAACCATCCAAGTAAGTGCGTCATAGGTGGGGAGTAGAGCAAGTACTCTACTCTGGAAAAGCCTGCCACTCTACATTACCTTACCTCTGAATTGTGATTTTAATAATGCTGCACCCAATTAAAATTGTGAACATTAGCCTGCGCCAGACCCAGGCAGGATTGTGAATGTTAGCAATGCCACACTTGGTTACTATTGTGAACATTGGCCTGCATCACATCTAGACAGGATGGTAAACATCGGCAAGTGCCACACTTGGATAGAAGAACAAGTTACTTCTTACCTTGCAACGTTCTTTCGATGGGATGTTCCTCCGACGTATTCCTCATCTTTGATAGATCATCTCCCAGCTTGCTGGCCTCGGAATTTTTTTTCAGTATAGGGCGCTGCGCATCGACGTCCCTCGAGCCGATGTCCCTCGACGGCCTCCATATCGGCGACAACGTCACCACGCTTATAAATAGACTTGCGCAGCGACCGTTGCTCAGTTCCGTTTTGACATTAACAGTTTTACATGAATTGGTTATTGACCTTGAAGGAGCGTAAGCTGCAACCACAAGGGAAGTATTACTGCGGGGATGGATGGGAGAGGCGATAAGGAATACGTCAGAGGAACATCCCATCAAAAGAACGTTACAAGGTAAGAAGTAACTTGTTCTTCGAAGGGATTGTGTCCTCCGACGTATTCCTTATCTTTGATAGACTCCCATAGCAGTGGTGTGCAATTGGAGGTAGGAGTAAAACGCCATGTTTCCTTTTAGGAATGAACCAAATGCAATACGGCTTTGCCAAACCTAGTCTCTTGACTAGAGGAGGAATCCAGTTTATTAAATCTTGTGAAGGTATGTGCAGATGACCATGTGGCAGCCGCACATATGTCTCGAACCTGAACCCCTCTTGGAGGGCCGAGGAGGCTGCGATACCCCTGGTTGAATGAGCCCTAAGATTTTGAGGAGGCTCTTTCCCTGCCAGCTTGTAACATTCCAGGATGGCCAAAATAATCCATCTGGAAATGGTTTGTTTTGTTATCCGGAGTCCCAACTTGTGCCCTGAGTAACCCACAAACAGTTGGTCTGCTTGCCTAATCCTAGCAAGTCTGCTGATGTAAAAGCGTAAAGCCCACCTTGGGTCCAGCCTATGTAGCCTTTCTTCCTCTTTCCCCGGATGGGGAAGCAGATAGGATGAAGGTAAAGTAATTTTCTGAGTGTTGTGGAATTCAGAAACCACCTTTGGGAGGAAATTAGGCTTCACCTGTAGGACAACCTTGTCTTTATGAAAAATTGTATGAGGGGGTTTGCAAGATAGAGCTTATAATTCACTCACCCTTCTAGCAGATGTTAAAGCCACTAATAAGACAGTTAAGGGTGAGAAATCTTAGCGAACAAGAGTGGAGTGGTTCGAAAGGAGTACCCATCAGGAAATTTAAGACTAAATTTAAGTCCTATAAAAGGAACCTGGAAAAGTCTTGGAGGAGTAACCATTAGTTAATCCCTTTAGAAATTGTATTACTAAGGGTAATTTGAAATACGAAGGCTCCTCCGCAGTGCGCTTGAAGATAGATAGCGCTGCGAGATAGCCCTCGATAGTGCCAACTTGAAGGCCTGAATTTGCCAAGTAGAGTAGAAAGGATAACACCGTTGGTGTACCACATGAAAAGGGGTCGATATTCTCTTCTCTACACCAGCTGCAAAATTTGTTCCAACGGCAGCGGTATAAAGACTTTGTTGCTGGCCTTCTGGCCGAAAGCAACACTTCCATGACGTCATCAGGGAGGTCCTAATCCTTGTATCTCAACCTTTCAGAAGCCAGGCGTGAAGGTTGAGGGTTCTGATGTCTGGATGGAGAACCTGACCTCCCTTCTGCGAGAGAAGATTCTCCTTGAGTGGAAGGCGAATTGGAGGGCAGATGGACATGTCCAGAAGGTCCGCGTACCACGTTCTCCTGGCCCAGTCTGGGGCAATTAGGATCATGGTTCTCTGGAATCTTCTCAACCTCCTGATCATTTGAGGAATGACAGGGACTGGTGGAAACGCATACAGGAGTGGAAACTCCCAGTCCACTACGAACGTGTCCCCTAGAGCTCCTCTCGGGGGAAATTCCCTTGAACAAAACAGATTGCACTTTTTGTTGGTACTGGTGGCAAACAGATCCACTTGAGGGGTTCCTCAAAGGGCAAAGACCTCCTGAAGGACTTCCTGAGCTAGCTCCCACTCGTGGGAGACTGTGCCCTGACTGCTCAGAGCGTCCGCCGTCAAGATCTTCTCTAAAGCTAGGTGGACTGCCGATAGAGAGATTCCTTCTTGAATTGCCCAAAACCAGAGCTGCATTGCCTCTCTGCACAGTGGCAGTGATCCTACGCCTCCTCTTTTGTTGAGGTAGTGCATGGCCACTGTGTTGTCCGTCATTATCAGGAAATGTTTCCCCCTGTACAGATGGCAGAAAAGCTTTCAGCGCTAGTCTGATTGCTCTCAGCTCTAACAGGTTGATATGTAGTGTGGACGCCGATGGAGACCAACGAGACCGCTGATGGTCAAGTCGTTGGTATGGGCTCCCCACCTCGTGAGTGAGGCATCTGTGACTACTGTTATCTCTGGCCATGGTTGCCAAAACAGTTCCCCCTTCAAGATGTTTTTCTGGCAGGCCCACCACTGAAAGTCTCGAGCCACCTTGTCGGGAATCTGAAGGAGGCCTGTCATTCTCCCTGAGAATTGCGACCACCGAGTTCTCAGTGCCCACTGAAGAGATCTCATTCTCAGGTGAGCCTCTGGCACAAGGAAGATGCAGGATGCCATGAGGCCTAGCAACCTCAAAAGGTCGAAGGCTGGGAGACGTTGGGCATTTTGAAACTTGGTGACCATCTGCAGAATATCTTGAGCCCTCACCTCTGGTGGCGAGGCTTTTCCCAGGGAAGTGTCCAGGACCGCTCCAATGAACTGGAGTCTCTGTGATGGTATCATCTGTGACTTCTTTAAATTGAGGGAGAAGCCCAGTTTGTGAAGGAAGTGGTAGACATACTCTAGCTGGATCTGAGCTTGTTCCGAAGATACAGCTCTGATCAGCCAATCGTCCAGGTAGGGGTAGACGTGGATCCCTTCCCTCCTTAGACTTGCAACCACTACCGACATTAGCTTGGTGAAGACCCTCAGGGCGATGGTCAGCCCAAATGGCAGAACTCGAAATTGATAACAAGAGCCGCCAATTGCGGACCTCAGGTATTTCCTGTGTTTGAGATGGATTGGCACATGGAAATAAGCATCCTGAAGGTCCAGAGATACCAGCCAGTCCTGGAGCTGGAGGGCCTGAAGGATCTGAGAGAGAGTTACCATCTTGAACTTGTCCTTCCTGAGGAACTTGTTCAATTCTCGTAAGTCCGTCACTCTTCGGTATGAGAAAGTAAGGGGAGTACCAGCCCTTGTTCCTCTCCGCTACAGGTACTGGTTCTATGGCACCTCTCTCTAGCAGGTCTACAATTTACTGCAAGAGCAGAGGATCTGGAACTTTCAGAGAGCTGTTCCCCGGTGGATGACTGAGGGATGCGTAGGAAAGGCAGGCAGTAACCTTGGGCAACTGTCTCCAATGCCCAAGCATCTGACGTAATAGCCTGCCATTCCGAAAGATGTTGAGTTAACCTGCCCCCTACTGGTGTCTTGTGAGGAGAGTCCTCAGAGCGGTTTGGAGGCGGCTGATGCAGATGCCGAGGGTAAAGAGGCACCTGCTGCTGCGGCTTTTGTATTTTTACCCCGTCCACCTCGGGTGAATTTTTTCTGACCCCTTTGAACCGGCTGTCCTCTGCCCTTTCCGAATGCGGAATAGAAGCGAAAGGACTTATCTCTCCAAGAGGTTCCTGAGGGGCGATATGGTGTCTGATGGATTGCAGCTCCTAGGGATTTTGCTGCTGCCTTTGAGGTTTGTAGTTTAGAAAAAAACTGTCATCCGCCTTCTTACCAAAGACAGAAGAGCCGTCAAAGGGCATATTCAAGAGTCTGCTTTGCACATCTGGAGCAAAACCAGACTTTCGCAACCAAGCAAATCTCCTGGTTGTTGTACTTGCCGCCATGGCCCTGCTGATGCTGTCAGCAGAATCGATGCCAGTCTGCAGGGATTCACACATTGCATCCTTACCATCCTTAATGATGTTGAGAAACGGTTCCCTTTCTTCTCCCTCCGGGAGGCAGTCAGCCGCTGAGGAAGCACACTTCCAAAGTGCGTGGCTGAACCTTGCTAGCGTACAAGTAGCATTTATGGATTTCAACGCCATGCTACATGCGGAAAATACTTTTTTGGCCATAGAGTAATATCTCTTATCCCTGTCCTGAGGAACAGTAGGGTAAGCCGATTTACCACCTGCTGAAGTAGCTGCCTGAACAACCAGACTCTCCGGAGTTGGGTGTTTGGATAAATATTCAGGGTCAGCAGAAGACACCAGATATTTAGCTGATAATTTATTGTTAATCGCCGGGATTACCTCAGAGGTTTCCCAGTTTTCCAATATTCTCCTTTGTAATGCTGCATGAAATGGCACCACAGGATCCTGCTGGGGACCTTTGACCAAGATGTCTGAGGTTGTCTCTCTGAAAAGCAGGTGAGGGTGTGGACCATCCCATAAACTCTGTTATCCTTGCCATCAAGGTTCTAGATCAGCATGTTCCCCTGGGTCTGGTGTGGCAAATTCCACTTCTGGGGAAGTGTCCAACCCATTTGCTTCCTATAGGGATTCATGGAGGTCTTTCAACCTACCTTCCTCAGAGGTAAATTCCTCTGGTGCAGGAGTTGCAGATTCCTGCAACGCAAAAGGTCTTTCCTGATCTGAATCCTCCCCTTCTTCATAAATAGAAGATAAGACTCTGGAGTGATCAGGTCTTGAAAATGGTATAAATCCCATTTCCAGAGCAGAAGGAGCCAAATTCGTCATGATTGGCTGAGAAAACGTTGACGTCGTCGACACGGACGTTAAAGTCTTCGAAGCCATCGAAAAAGGCGTCGAGAAAGGTGGTAGAGGTCTCGATCAACTTGAGAGTATCGGGATTCTACTCAAGGTTGTCGACGACATTCTCGTGCTCGAGGCTCTGGGTATGGCCACTGGCTGTGATGTGGCCGTGGGTTTATCCTTTCTCGGCGCCGAAGACGGCGTCTATTCGACTGACCTGTGTGTCGAAGAATCTTTCGATAACGGCGTCGACGACGCCGATCTATGTGTCGAAGGGATCTTCGACGACGGCGAAGACACAACTTTGCCTTTACTCGAGGGTTTGCAACGCTCTCGAGCGGCTTCTTTCACCGGGTACTGCGACTTGCGGCTTTTAGATTTTTCGGGTCTTTCACCCAGGGTATCACCCTCAGCAGTCTTCGAGGCCGCTTTCTCAAAGACGCTTAGCATCTTTTTCCTGAATTCCTCCCACTCAGCCCGAGAGCTATGTTTTGTGGGGCAGGAGACCCTTTTTGGGGAAACGGAAGAAGACGAAGACGAGGAAGGGGATCTTCGACGTCTTTTTTTTGAATGCTTAGATCTCGAAGAGTGATGGGAACTGCTTCGAGACCTAGAACGAGAATGTCTTTTGTGATGGCAAGGAGACGAATGTCTCGACTCCGCCAAGGAAACTTTCGAAGAAGTTTTAACTGCCTTACCTCTCTCGAGCTTCCCCTTATGCTCCTTCGCCGTCATGGACATGCAGTCCTCGCACTCCGAACAATGGTGCTCGATTCCCAGGCACCACAAACAGATCCTGTGAGGATCCGTCAACGACATTTTCTTTCCACAGTCTCGACATTTTTTGAAGCCGGACTGTGGAGTCGTCGTTTCGGGTGAGGAAGCCATAGAGTACGAGTCGGTATTCATTGATATATTTGACTGAAGAACTGAGCAACGATATTCTGAGGGCCCACGAAGCGCGGAAAAATGGAACTGAGCAACGGACGCTGCGCAAGTCTGTTTACACGCGTGGTGACGTTGGCGCCGATATGGAGGGCGTCGAGGGACATCGGCTTGAGGGACGTCGATGCGCAGCGCCCTCTACTGAAAAGAAAATTGAGGCCAGCAAGCTGGGAGATGATCTATCAAAGATAAGGAATACGTCGGAGGACACAATCCCTTCGAACAACAAACATTATCAGTAACTTCAACCTAGATTGCTCCTGCTGCATTGGTTCATAAATCCACACAACCACTCCATCCCATAGCATTATGCTTACTCTCCACTCTACACAGTCACAAAATTTAATTGCAGCTATACCCCTGGTAAATTCGGCCTAGCTGTTCACACACAAACATTACCCCATGAAATACTGCATCACTCTAATAAACCACAGCTATCCCATGACAATCCAGCCTAGCTGCGCACATAGGCGTCCTACAGGCCTAACGCAGCCAGAACCCAGTATGGGTGTCAACCCACCAGACTGCACACATTCACCACCACACCTAAACGCTAGGATGCAGTTACCATCTGGCAATTACATCTGCTGCACACATAACTGGTGCACCCACACACCCTTCGACACCACCTCTCTCTACTGACCTGGACTGCGGTCCCCAAGGGCGTTCAACCTACCAGCGCTTTGAGATCATACCAATGATATATACAGCGCTACATAAATGCTAAATAACATCTACTGCGCAAATGCACTCGTCAGCTACTGGCAAGGGATGAAGGGTCATGGATCCCTAGCCCACTCCTCAATCTATTGAGTAGGACAAGGGGTATTGGCCACCACAAGGAGGTTCAGTAGATTCTAGCCAGGAGAAAACCCTGGAGTGACGAGTGGGTCACAAACCCAAGTTTGCTCCGCCATCTGGTGTTACCCCGAATAATACATCTGGGAAAGAGCAGGGGTGGGTTCCCAGAGCATGCAAGTAGTGGTAGAGCAAGGAGGCCATTAATTCCAGAGGTGTAGTGGATCCATCTTGACCACCCAAACCAACTCGGATACGTCGGCTCTGGCTTTTGAGTATTCACCACATGCAAACCATAGCCCTACTTATTATGCAAAGTGGTTGCAAAGTGAAGCAGTCCGCAGGCAGCAGGTGAGGGGATAAAACTATTTCCACTTTACTCGCTGCTTGCAGGTATTGTCAGCTAGCCTTTTCATCCAATTTACACACACTACTGGGCGTGGACCATCAGTCGAACATAGTGTTTAACAGCCCAGCTCAGCCTCGTTTGTAAGTGTGTACCGCTGACCGCGGTTATCAAGAAAGACTGTACACTTGACTAAGTGAATAACAATCAAACTCCGACTTCCGTAACCTGGTGTGGAGACTATGGGGCATTGGTCCTTTGATCCACGTTGTTCAAACGGATTTCATAAACACTCGAAACCAATCTTTTTACCATAGTTTCTTTGCTATTGGAGGTCCGTTCCTAAATCGTAGTCAAGCAAAGTGGGGAAAATATGGGAGACTCGCAACAATCCGCTGGTTTAGCTTCGAGTTCAGACTACTGCGGTGGACACCTTTGCTCATGCACACTGCCCCATAGATGTGAGGGTGGAAATCGGTTTAAAAAACGATTTTCCCCGTAATACCTTGGAGCCATTAACTGGGACACTAATTGAGATTTCCCCCCCATGAATCATCTCACACGAAGGACTCAATTGATCTATCTGAAGAACTGCACACCCGGAACATTTCCAATCAACCAGAATCCGTGTCCTTACGGGAGGGCAGTCTCCAACTAGACCTGTGGGTGGGGGAGGGGTATAACGGTATCTGTGCAAGAGGATAGGGAAGGTTTAGGAGCATCCAAGGTCTAGACATTTGGGCAAACAGCTCAACACTAAATTAATAACATTGAGTGCCAACCAACATTGCTGACAGCATGGAAGACATTTTGCAAGCTAAGCAGCGTTTTTTCTATACACACGCTACTCCCCCACCCCAATCGTGCCAAGCAGTGGTAGAGGGGCAAACAAACGGCGCATCTGGTCAATAATAAATCAATTATCAACTCACCCAATCTGAACATCGGTGGACAAAGAGGGGGAGAATGCTTCTGTTCAAGAAGGCTCCGGAGGAGCAGAGCCAGTTGGCATTCTAGTTCGCAATGAAAGGACGCAGGAATTTGACCTCACGCAAACGGAGAAGAGGAATCCGGACCGTGGCTCAAGGTTGTGGGGAGGACAGCGAGTTCACTCAAACTGACCCATTTTGGGTACCGGATGTACCGAATTCTATGCACGAGGAATCGGTTCAGACCATAGAACCAAAAACTAAAAGAATGGAGCAGCCATCCAGAGACTCTCAAGCTGCCCAGATACTACAACAAAACGGCATAGACTGACATCTCATACAGAGGACTGCACTCCTAGGGAAGGAACCATAATCGGATGAAGACCCGCTACTTGACCTTACAGCAACACAAAAAGAAGATCTGCCAGCATCTCAATTAGAAGATCACCCGCTGCCCAAACCTGTAATAGATGCTAGCAGGAGCACAGCTTTTTCAATAACTATGGCTCCATTTATGAACCTATACGAAAGTGTAGCCGATCAGTTGAAAGACCAAACAACAGAATTGCCAGGCAAAATCGTAAGATTTGCGTTGAAAGTTTTCTCTCGGCTCTGCAGGGGAACTTGGATAAGAACGCAGAACAAATTCTTCAGAGTATAATAGACCCCATAATCAACGATAAAAAAAAAAGTGGTCCAAAATCTTGAATCAACAAAAAAGTCCTTACTTCTATCGAGGTGACATGCGATACTAGCCTACAAGCACGGGCTGATGATGACCTAGAGATTATAGAGTGCTCTGACACTCATGGAACAGTAGGAAACTGCGCAGGTGGTACAGACATAAGGCGGGAAGCACCCCTAAATCCATTACCTACCAAAGAGAAAGTTGAAGCAGTTAACCAAGGAGAAAGAGCAAATCAGGTGGGGCCAAACAGGAAAAGCAGAGAGAAAGGAAAGCCGTCTCAAGTAAACAACCCCGTGCACCTAAAGCACAGCTGCCTCAACCATCGAAAAAGACCTACGAGATCATCTCTAAAATACCTGAAACCGCTAAACACATGAGGGACCAGGAAAGGTTGCCTCAAAGTAAAAGGGAAGCCCTAAAATCATCATCGTCAAATAAAGCGCTCTCAAAAAGTAAGGGCGGAGATGATGTTGGACTTGGGTCTAACACATCAGTTAGGAATTTAAGGGCCATTAACTCAATGCAGAGCGTGGCAGCGGTTAGCTAAAGTCGTGACCCAACGGTGTGTCCAACTTGGGAAGCACACAAAAAAAAAAAAAGAAAAAAAAAAAAATCATTGAATGCCCACAACAGGAACGATGAAGCAAAAGGCGAGAGCCACTCAACTGATGTCCAGCAGATTTGAATAAAAAAATAAAGGGTAACAAAACAGAAGAGGATGAGACCGAGGCCTTGATCAAATCGCTCCACTTTCTCTCACGACCCAGAAGAGGAGATATGGACTAAGGAGTTGCCTTTCCAACGCACAGTTAAATGGAGATCAAAAAGTCAGGTCAGCTCACAGATGAATGATTCATTAAGTGAAGCGGGACATGAGGAAGAAGAGGAGGTTGCCGGTTGGCAGACGGAGCCAGACTCCATTTATCCACCAAAAACGTCAATGACCCGAGACCTTAGAACAGGGCAAAGGAGAAGCCCCCAGGTGTACAACGGAAAAGCTCACCAGGTAGATCAGGGGCGGGGGGGGAGGGGCACGCCACTAGGGAATGAAAGAAGAGCGATTAGGACTTTAGAACAAAGAAAACTCTAATTAGATGGTCTAGCCCCCTGGTCTAGCAAAGGGAACACGCATTGGGTCTCTAAAGAAGACCTGTGATGCGATTCTGCAAATACAAGTACCAAACGAATAGAAGACACAAGCAGAATGAAGCTATAAAGGATTCTACGGCTAAAAGAGGACATTATACTCAAGAGCAAATGTATTGCGACTTGTCCATAGCCTGCCATCTTTAATTACCATTCGCTCCGATGACCTTCACCTAATAAAATTCAGAGGAATAAGGAAAGATGGTGGTGATCTATTTTGCATCAGCAAAGATCAAGCATCTTCTACAGTGGGAAACAGCGAAACTAACAATGGGCTTTCCGTTAAAAGAACAAGAACCGAACGAGGTGGTCTCCAAGGGACTGATAAAAGAAAACAAACAAAGGGTCATCCCAACCGCAAAGGAATGGCAGGTTCAACAGTACTATTTCTAACTGTAGAAACCAGAACGCACCCAACTTTAAACCAGTGTACAAAGATAAGTCTAAGAAGAAAACCTCTCTCCGTATTGTGGTGGAAAACACCTACTCCTCACGGGACAGGAGAGACATCATGAACAATCGACAGATGGCTGTAGAGGAAGAAAAATCGGGCCGGCAAGCAGCCGCTCTGGTGTCTCGCTCATAACGCCATTAGTCTAGTGAAGGAGTGGATCACCGACACTTTGTATTCGGAAGCTGGAATACAAGGGGGCACAGGCACCTGTTCGGTAAAGGAGAAATCAAATTTGAGCTATTTGATGCCATCGGTCTCCAGGAGACTTGGTTAAGAAATGATCAAATTCTTGAAGAATTTACTACACTCATAAAACCGGCAACAAAAGACCTTACGGGGCATCCCATGGCGGGACTGCTCACAGCATTAAACAGTGGTTTGAGGGTTATTCTAGCAGAAAACGTCTCTCTCCCCTTATTCAGACAGCGTTATTTAAAATACCTGGTTCCCATGACGTGAAAGAAAAATCACTACTGATATGTAATTTGTGTTGGAATGCCAGCTCGAAGGTAATGAATGAGATCGATGAAGCCAGGGAGAAATGGATTAATCTGGACATCATGGTTTGTGGTGACCTCAACATCCACAGCTTTGATGACAAAGTTTTGATTTTTTTTAAAAATACACATCAAATTCAGGAGAGCCAGTATTAAGAGGTTTAACAGGGAGGAACAAACTTCTCCAGAGAAACATCTAAATAATTAAATGGTACTAGAACTGGATACATACCCCAACCCCAACCTGGAAAAGGGGTGATGAGAAACATTCTAGATTATAAATTTCTCTGAGAATATCCGCGAGAATGTTAACAGCATGGAGGTTGTACACACCACGTCCAGTGATCACAACATCCTGAAGATGTCTATTTTGGAAAAAATGTCAGCTTAAGTAGTCTCCAGTAAGGAGCCTATCGGTAGGAATAGATTGAGACTAACATCTGGAAACATAAGTTCTTTAACAGCTAAATAAACAGAAGCCTCGACACAAGCACCCTTGGATTATCCAAGTTATTTGACGGCTTACCGGGAAAAGACCAGTACTGGCATGAAAAAAAATCTTTATCCATCATCATAAGTTTGATTCTGAAGTATTAAAATAAAAAGGAAAACGTTAAATATTCTTGAAGAGTCAAAGATTAGTTATGGGCGCTAGTCTCTGAGAACGAACACGGCAAAAATGGCCTGTTCTTTGGGAAGGTAGTCTGCAGCCACACTTTAGCTCACTGTACCTTTCACAGATGGTAAATATCCATTTGCATATCAGTCTTTGTCCCCAGTCCCCTCCACCCCCACATGGGCAGTCCAGCACCAAAATGCTATGGCAATTCCCTTCTGAACAAGAGTACCAACAGCAACCCCATACACGTGTTGTCAGCCTTGTTGGGCATCATTAGTGAGGTGGAGCTGTGCCTCTGAGAACAGTGAGCAAGGGGTACACGTCTGGACAAAGACTGATCTGCAAATGGATATTCTTAAAAGAGCACACAAGAAACTGCCAACAGCACTTTCAGATACCCTCAAGATGGGTAAACAATATTACAAAAACTGGTTAAAATTTGCCTTACCTCGGGGCGCTGCTGAGCCGGCGAGCAAGATGGCCGCTTGAGCGGAGGGCTCCCGCCAAGCAGAATCCGTTCATTGTGATGAATCTGATTACACCCTATGCTGCAGCGTCTCTCTACTACTGGTGGACGGGGGTGTGTTTGCTGTCTTTGTGTGCTGCAATTCAAGTAAAATCAGCGTCTGTGCCCTGTGCCATAGGAACTGATACGTGGCGGACCACTGTTTGGGAAGGCGGGAAGCGCTGATCTCATCCGGCGTGGTGTTCCCGCTGCATCGGATCAGGGCGCTCACTCTGCTGATTTGCTGAATATTCCCATTGTACTCCTGGTCGCGGGCCATAATACTGAAGTGCCACCAGCTGGAGCTGTGGTCGGCGAGGCGGCGGTGCAGGCTTGGTGCGAGTGGGTGCTGTGAGGAGTCCCGAGCACGCGCCCGAGCTTGTGCTTTGGCCCCCCCCTCTCCCCCTGGAGAGGAAGTACGGCTTCTGCAAGCCTTGCCGGGAGCCAGGAGCCGAGATTGTAGGCTGACTCTGGCTTGGTGCTCTGCACCCCGAAGCCAACAATCGGCTGCCCACCCGAGGTGAGGAGTGTTGCGGGTGCGGCAGTCTTCTACCGGTGGCCTTGCACGACTGCACTTTGGGGGGCGCTGCAGTCAGCCCTCTTACAGGCCTCTACAAGGGGGCAGATTAACCCCTGTGCTGGAGCTGTATTGGGTGCCACGCCATCTTAAAGCCCGGCGGCCCGCTCCCTGTGGGGGTGCTTTGTGGCCCTGCGCCTCACTGCACCATCTGCTGGATGCCGGTGGATGAAGTGATGACTGTTGATGTGGCTGGAATATCCATGCTCCTGGTGCTTGAGCCGGCGCAATCTTCTGAAGACTGACATTTTATAGACAGTGCTTACGCAACAGTTTTCAATAAGGGAGCCCATTGTTGTGTGGAGCGGACTGAACTCTGGAAACACCATACTAGCGGGAGCCAGTTGGGAGCTTGTGGTACGTTTCTGAGGTGCTGGTGGGGATACTGCTCTGGCTGCTCTTTGAAGCTTGCTGTGGATGGGTTGCTATTGGCCCTTAGGATATCTGTGGTTGAAATTATCATCGTGGCACTTTATTGCATTGCCTGTGCTGATCAGCCCTGCTGTGATGGCATTGTCCGTCTGCGTGCCTGTGCTGCAAAGATCTGTGGCCAATCGACAGAAACCTGTGCCGGCTTGTCTCCGCCAGCCCCCCTTGTACCCTGCACCATTTGGGTTGCTGTGCATGCCAGTGGCTGGCTTGTTCTCCCACTCTTGTCTTTGTGGCGCTGGTGCCTTGGTGGTACACTCCCTGCTTTGGCTTTCCACTTCTGCCCTGGTGACAACACCCCTGAGTCATGACCAAGGGAGGGCGCATCTAAGAAGGGCCCAATGCACACATACCAATACTTCTGCCAAATCCCCCGTCACTGTGGTTGATCCTCGGGTGGATGATCAATCCCCCCTCCCTTATGCCATCGAGGGAGGACCGCCTGATGGCAACTGTGCAAAACTGCTTTCTCGCCGTAAATGTCAAAATGGATGATATTGTCTCCAGTATTGGCACCCTGAAGTCAAAATTGGAAAGGGAGGGAGCTTGCATCACTGAGGTCGAGACCAGAGTTGGTGTAACGGAGGATCAAGTTGCAAAGCATGGTTGCGACATAGCTCATCTCCAACAGGAGTTCAACAGAGTCCGAAATAAATGTGACGATCTTGAAATCGTGGTTGCACCGCAATAACATTAGAATTGTCAGGATTCCCGAGGGGCCCTGTAAAGGCTCGATGGAGAAATTCACTGAAAACGTACTCAAGACCTTGTTTGATCCGTCGGGACGCTCGTAGCATTTCCTTGTGGAAAGAGCGCATCGAGTCCTGGCCCCGGTTCCTAAGCCGGGTGCTCCTCCCCGAACAACTGTGGCCAAGCTTCTAAACTATCTTGACAGGGACTCGATCCTGCATATGGCCCGTGAGCATGGTGTGCTGCGATATGAATCCTCCGACATTCACATATATCCAGATTTTACGACGGATGTGCTCTCCCAACGAAAGTCGTTTGATCCTGTTAAGAAGTTGTTGCGGATGCATCAGGTGCAATATGCTCTGCTATACCCGGCCAAACTCTGTTTGGAGCATGGTGGCAGGGCCTACTTCTTTGAAGAGCCTAATGAAGCGATATCGTATATTGAGGTCAACATTCCCATCCCTCTGCTGCGTCGGGACCGTGGTGGATCCTCGGCTTCTGCCCCAGACATTATGAATAACGATTGATGCTGCCAGCCATACTTCCTAGTCCACACTCTTAGAAGGGGTGTAAACTTTTCTGGCGGGGGGTGACTGTACTGAAGTGGTTGGCCATGCATTTTGGTTCTTGGGTGACCTCACAGTGCACCCCATGGAGTTTGTGGAGTTCTTTTATGCTTGGGCACTCATCGTCAAGGTTTGGGAGAGGAGGGTGGGAGTGGGTGTTGGGGGATGCAGGTGTTCATTTTCTTGTAATTGATGCAACTGTGAATGTGGTTTTAACAGGCTGTTATTGTCCATTGTTAAGATTGTTTAATTATATCTTGAAAACAAGTGAAGGTCTCTCCAATTTCAATATGCATAACTCATCTCTGCACAAGGCCAGTCGGAAGGCGATACGCATATTGTTCTGGTCATGAATAAACTGAATGCTAACCTAATTTTTCTTTCTTGGAACGTGCGTGGCCTCAACCACCCCATTAAAGCCTGGAAGGTGTATGCTTACATGAATCGCCTTTCACCCAAAATAGTTATGCTTCAGGAGACTCATTTGATTAGGGACCCATCCCCGCATATCATTTGGGGGGGGGGGGGGGAATAATTCTTGATTGCACCCTAGACCGTTCAAGAGACACGCAGAGGGAGCTGTCTGCAGCCGGCCGTATGGTAGTGAATGTTATGAGCCATCAGGGCCGATTGACCCCTGATGCAGTCGTAACTCATCCAAGCGCGAGTATACGTATTACTCCACTGTGCATGATGCTCATTCTAGAATTAATCTATGGTTAATTCCTGTCTCTCTCATGGCACAAGTTGTTGACTCTGCAATTTACCCTCGTACCCTATCTGACCACTCTCCCGTCACACCGACACTAGGCTGGTCTGATGCTGTGCAACTACGGCCCCTATGGCATATGCTGATGCTGCACTGTCCGAAAGCTAACACACTGAATCGGTGGAATTCTTCCTGAGGAACACATCGTTGGTTCCCCAGATGGGTACAATCTGGGGGTCCTATAAGGTATGGTATGGGTCAGGGGTAGGCCTGTGGGAGGCTGCTCGAGACCAGGAAAAAGCTTGCTGAGGTTGAGGTAGAATTGAAGAACTTGGAAGACGAATACGCACGTACGGGTGAAAGGGCATTACTTGGTTGCATTAAGAGTAATCTCTTGAAGTTCAAATAACTTGCAGACCTAGAGGTCCGTTTGCTATACTGCCCTAACCAGGCTAGGGGATATGGGGAGGCAGACAGGCCAGGGCGCAATTTGGCTCAGGCGGTGCGAGGGGACATGAGCTTACATCACATTTCACGAATTCAGGGGGTGTCAGGTGATATCATCAGTTCCCTGGAGGCCGTAAATGCAGCGAGTTCTATAGGTCGCTCTTCTCCAACACAGACCAGTGTTCCCCGGCGGAATTGGAGCATTATCTTGACGCTATTACGCTTCCCAAACTCAGAGGAGGCATGTCAAGAGCTAGATCTCCCCCTTACTACCAACGAGATTGCGGAGTCTATCAAATCTCTTCCCCTCTGGCAAGGCCCCTGGTTATGTTATGTTATTCGATATTTGGATAGCGCCTACTGCCATTGTTATGCACTGTGGGATGGAAGACCCTTTGGAAGACCTTAGTCTGTGCAAACATGGAAATAAATCAGCATTACAGTGCATGCAAATAGTAATTTGAATTAGGTGACTGTTCAATTAGTAGTGATGACTTGTTTAAAATATTATAAAAATCATGCAGAGCATTATCAGGTACAGAGATGACTGCTATGCCAGTGACTGACAGCGTAACCAAATTCTTTGTGGGACTCAGTGTATTCTATGGTTTGCAGTGCAAAAAGGGGGAGAATGGGCATTATAGTCTATAAACCCCTAGGGCAATTGTCTACTTTACATGCAAAACACATGCACACTAAATAACGGTGTTAAAAACAACCTGCAACCCTGCACTCTCACCACTGGCTTCTTGCATACAGGTCCAATTTCACTAGCTCATCTCTCTCTCTCTCTTTATACATTATATCCCCATGTGCACCAAGACGAGTTGGAGGATGAGGGAGGGAAGGGCTAGGCCGTCTGTAAACTCCAGTCAATTACAATAAGCAACAGCTAAGGGTTATTGGAGGCAAAAACCGGCTACTTGAAATTTGGGGTGGAAGTCATGAAAGACCAAAAAATGAGGCTTACTACAAAGAAATGGAAATATGCCAATCACGATGTCAAAGAAAGTTTATTACAGCCAACTGCAATTGTCTGGGTCTCAACACCCCCACAATGCATGCGTACAGACACCGTGGCGAGAGAGAGCCCCTAGTCAACAGGAATTACCTCTGATATACATTTACGATAACATACGTTACACTTGTCCAGCCCCCTCATGTGATAGGGACCACAGGGTGCATGACCTTTCCACGTAGATGGTATTACCAAGACAACATATTTGCATTTTCCTCTGTCGTCCTGCAGACAATTTACTGTCTGGGAGCAGGGCAAAGGAGTGCGTGGGGGCATATTGTGTTCTCTGGTACAAGTTAACATTCTCCGTATAACTTCTCTATGTTGCTCCTAGAGCCTAAAGTCAGTCTGCTCTAAAGCTTGGGAATAGAGTTCTTTTAAAGAAGCATGTTGCAGATGCACATTATTACAATTAATGGTTCAGTGGAGAAAACATTTCGAGACAGGTGGGCACCTAACTTCTAGATTAGCTATGCTTCTGCAAGGACTTCAAGGTTTTACAGTGTAAGACAAATCGTCATTGCAGCAATAAAATTGTAGTATGATGTGAAATGTGCTTAGGCCAATATGCATACCTTATAGGGCACGATCCTTTTCAGTCACCCATTTTGCCTTGCTTAGCGTGCTGAGCAATGTCTCAAAGCTCATTCCACCATGCTGAGATGCTGTGCCCAGTGGCCTGCAGGGAATTCTGCCCATTGGGGCAGGGCAATAAAAGCATTGGTAATTTCACCAAGAGCTCTACCTTGCAGTCTCCCCATCATACCACAGTGAAAATTCCCTGTCACTGCCATCAACAGTCATAGACACCAGGTGTTGAAGTGGCACAATGCCTTCAGTATCCACAATGCTGCAACGGATTGATTATATGTGGAGCAGAAAAGAGGGGACTTCTCAAAAACATGCTGCACCTTGACGTATAAAGGTGATGTGGGTGCAACAGCCGCAGGATGGTGAAGAGCAGTGTAGTGACAGACCGGGGTTCTAGGGATGGGGCATATGATGGGGTTTCCAAGAAGTGTCCCATCACAAGTTTGTAGTCTCTCAGGCCCCTTTCTAGCAAAGGTTCTCAGGGGGCTTGCTGTACTTGTGTCACGGCTATAATTGTGTTAAAGGAATGGTAAAGTTCCAGGCCTTTAAACACCAGGTGTAGAATTTAGCCCTTAACTATCCTGATTGAATTTTGCAGCCATAAACCAAGCCTATTGCATTGGCCTCCAAATACAATCTTCATGAGGTAGTATCATTATGGTAGATTCCATCAAATCACCAGCTTAATCTACGGTAAGCCAGACCTAGACCGCAGTTCATTTTCCAAGGGTTGAAAACTTTCAAAATCTGCAATCTCGCCTACAGCCTTTGATTACCGTTTGCCTGATGAAAATTAGGGACTACAATTTTGTATACCTTGTGCCAAGGCTGCCAAGAAGCTTGTTCGATTAAGAGGCGTAGGAAGACATTCTATACTGTGGCTGCTGCCATTACAGACGACTACGCTCGAGGTTGAGCTGAAGCAACTTTCAGAAGGTACCGACGTGTCCCACAGATCAATTTGCCTACAGACAGGCTGGACAAAATGAGGTTGCGCCGAGACCTAAACGTCATCTAATTTGTCCTTTTGGAAGACGATTCAGAAGCTAGCTTTACCTTTGGAGGCCGAAACAACCTCCTTGGAAGCAGGCGTCTCATGAAGAGAAAGATATACTAGCACCATTAATGGATCTCCCCTTGTGCTGCGTACTTAACAAAAAGGCCGTACACACAAATTAATCAATACGTTCAGAGTTAGAATGAGTTTAAGTTTAAAATTCACATGACAAAATTTAGGTGCTAGCCACTTGACTGATGATTCCAATTAAATGTAATCAATGATAACAGAGGAAAGCAAAGCAAACAGATTCATATTGAGATGCCTATGCATTTCGAACAGAGGTCCGTCATCAGGGATGTGTGAGCTTTCAAGATAGTTGGGAAATGACGAGTTTAGGACAGTTTCTTAAGTGCCATCGGCACAGCTTCGTTTTAACCCAGAGGCCTCTCCTCTTAACCGCATTGTGGGTTGACTATCCTGATTTTAGATTACACACATGTTCATCCATTTTGAAGGACATCAAACTATATAGGTTTTTATCTTTATATTTTTGCACGATTCATATCCTCAAAGTCCAAAACGCATCGGCATCACTCTTTTATCATCGATTGCATTTAATTAGAATCATCAGCCAAGTTGCAAGCATCTAATTTTGTCACGTGACAACTTATTCTAACTTGGAACATATTAATTTGAGTGTATGGTCTTTTAGGCATTTCTGTTGAGTACGCAGCACAAAGGGAGATCCCTTGGTGGTACTAGTATAGTTGGAGCACCCCCGAACCAGGGGCGAATTCCCTGCAGGACTCCTTATCTTCCACTGACTATACATCAGTTTATTGGGATTCCTTTAAAACCCATTTGTCTTACCTCTATGGGTCCCATCCATCGGTATTTCATGAAGAGAAAGCCCCTCAAACCTGAGAAATCACATTAAGTGACGGTCATAAAAGGCATGTGCCAAAGAAGGGCAAATTACATCCTAGATCACCCTGAACCCCCAACAGGTCGTGGTTGGTAGGCTGCGCTCTGGTAGCTAGTGTCAATAGGCCTACGAGGAACCCTTCCGGAGCTGGAAACCCACACAAAGTAGATTCTGGGCTGGGGCACTGAGGAAACAAGGGACGAATAAACATCCTCAACTTCCCCTCCTAGAACCATGTCAACACCCGAGGCACATCCTTGAATAGGACTTGGCAACAAATGAGGCATTTCGTAAGGGTCATCCTTAACAGGGTGTCGTAAAAAGCACACATTTGCAATGTGTGATCTTGGCCTAGACACACATGAAAAGCATGGGGATCAGATGCAGAAATGCACCCTTCTCGGGAGGCGTAGCTAGAAAACCCTATTTGCAGTGGCATAAGCTGGCAGCCCAGAGAGGCAGGAGAACCATTGAAGAGAAAAAAGAAAGGAAAATACAAATCTGAGGAGCAGCGTGGGGGAGTAAAGAAACAGGTCAGTGCACAAATAGACATACAGTTTGCAAAGCACAGCTAAATGGACTGGAGGCAGGTGTAGCCGTAATCAGGGCATGCAAAGGTGGAGCTTCTATCCATGTATGCGAACCAGCTCCACAGCCAAATGTGTGTTTTTTTCCACCAATACATTTCCAGTATTAACCCCATGCAGGGACATCCCTTAAAAATGGAGTAAAAAGCACAGCCAAGTTTGAGATTAGTAGCTGCATACACACACAAAGATATGGCACATTGCAATGGCCATTGTATCTCATGAATATTTGTTTGGGATGGCGTACTCTTGCAAATTACAGTACAATGCTTAATTCAAGTGGATTATAACCATCACAAAGTATACCATGCAGTGGATTTAAATACTTTCCCCATTTATAAATTGATACTGCCATGTGTTCGACCAATCCAAAAGGCAAGATTACACCAATATATCATTGACTTGATATTCCGACAATGCTATTCTAATTGTTGTGCAATTCACTGCAAATATTATCTGGATGAAGCAAGTCTTTAAGGATTGCTTAAAGCAATCAGTTAAGAAGATGGATTCATTTAGAATAACATAGGCATTGAGAAATGTGATGAATTGAGAGGTTAGCAAAATAACGCGTCAATGGTGAATTACGATTAGACCAAGTTACCCAGATAACATTTACAATGTATTGCACAACAAAGGTCCTAGTTTTTCCTCCCAACCATACAATTATTTCAGTCATGTTCAAAGGCTTCTGGATTTGCCTGGTGGTACCCACGAACTTCCTACACCACCTGCTTGAGTGATGGTTCTTAAGCACCCAGCCACAAGTTCACAGACCTGTGGAAACCTAATTTAAAATTTCAACTTTCGTTTTCATGGCTCCATAATGAGTAGTTATCGTTGCAATAATGGTGTGCCAACTGACCATGTTACTAGGTCTTTATTTAGGAGTATGTTTTACAGTTACTGGACATACTCTATGTGGGTGTGTTGGTACTGCTTATTCTGAGCAATGAAAACCGTGTGTGATAAAATGTTTAAAAGGATTACGAGAGGACTGCAGCAGATAGTAGATATTCGATAAGGCTACTTTTTCTTTCAAGATGACCTTGCTCTGGTCTTCTCCTCTGGTCCTCTCCATTCTTGTCCAGGTCGGATAATGCCTCTGGAATTGATCTTCAGTGCTTTGTGCTCCTTTTCTATTACTTTCTCTTGGCAGTTCCTTCAGGACATTGTGAGATTGGATGGTTGGCCCGGCAACTCCAAAGCGTGGATTTAAAACTGGCTATGCATGTTTTGTGGGCGGGACTAGATTCATTTTTGACATGTTAAACCATTGCCTCGTTCTTGTCCTAAAAATACAGATTTTCGTATCTGGCTGTAAAGGGAAGGCAAAAAAGCATTTAAGGACACAGATGTACATTGTCCACCATATCTACCGTGGTTCTCATTTCCTACTAGTCTACGCTGAGTTCAAGGAGTGAAAGTTGCCAGATGTCCAGGACTAAATTGTGAGTTGTTCTTTCTCTACTTTGATCTATTTGAAAAGCTGTCGGTTGACTCAAAGAGAAAGATCCCGTGGATGAGTCGATATGTATAGACTTGATGGTTAATTACAGCTACCTACGGTCACGTTAGTGGAGTGCTTTCAGGTTTTTAACTCCCTCTTTGATACAAGCAGTTCTGTAAACGTGAATGCAAAAAGTACTCAGGTTTATTACAATTGCAACTTTCAAATACAGCTTTCCAATATAAACAGTATTGCGGTTTGTGTGGGGCATAGTATGCCTACATATGGTGCCGTTGTGTGAGTAGAGGGAGAGAATTGGGTAATTTATAGCATCCCTCTGATGTGTCGGGTGCAAGATCATAGTCGGAACATTTTACAATTTAACATCATGGAGCATAAACTCAGTGGGGGCCAAAATGACAGTGGAACATCAGGGAGCAGACACGTTGTGGGACACGAGAGATTAACATGAAGCTATTGGTGACATAACTGCTCCCTCCACTATGAATCCTATGAACCTTTATCCCCCACTAGTGCTTGCCTATGTGTTATTATATACTCCTCTATTGGATATCATTTATCATGCCTGAAAAAGCCCAGAAACCAATTTTTTTCAGTAGATCCAAAATAACATTTCCTCTCACCACAATGTAACTGGACGTCAACTGTTCAAATTAAGTCACGTGCTGGGCGCTACATCTACAATGCTTTTTGTTCGGGACATCAACCTCAGTCCAGGCAACTTCATCTTCATGTACTTTCTGTCCTTCCCTAGGATACACAAGATACAACATCGCCACATGGTCCTTGTTACAGATACGGCAACAGACATTAGATGAGACCAATGAAAAAAAAAAAGCAGGAGGTCAGACAAACATTGTTTGGTCAAGACCAAGTTGTTGTTATTTTAAACAGTGAATATTGTGTGCAAGTTTGACTGTCTTTGTAAAAAGAACCCTCCCCTAATTAAAGTTTATGATCATTCACTGTTGGTAAAAAATAAAAAAATAAAATTAAATAAATAAAATTAAACATAACAAAAAAAACCTTCAGGTGATGGTTATCCCTGTTCTTTTGCCTTGATTTGAGTTGTTCCTCCCAACCGCCAAAGCCTAACCGAGAGAGTGGAACCAATTGGGTGGGCCCTGCCTTAAAAGTTCTTAGGACTCCCAAAGTAGGGGCACCCATAAAGTTATGCCATATATACATCTTCCAGAGCTGCTCTGGAAGAATAGTGTCACTCTATTCAAGGAAAAAGATTAATACATAAAAATAAGTCAAGTCGAATTAAAAAATGTATTTGATTTCTTAAAGAATTTTTTTTTTTTTAAATGATAAAATCACAAATCTTTGCATAATAGCATCACATTTTTCAAATGACGCAAGCAATATTGTCTTCTACTGAATGCCCAAATCAATAGACTAATTCAGTTGATGCATAACAGTACAAATTCAATTCTACCAACAGGGGCGCCCCTGTTAGCAAGTACCGCTTAACCCGCTGGACACGCTGTCGGATTTGGCTGTTTGGATTTGGCTTCTGTGCCGAGCTACAGCCTTGAAAGGTATATATGGAGTGATACTGACTGTCACTGTGCCACGAGGACCTTGGGTGCTTGAATAGCGTTTGGACTCAATTGTTTGTTTGCTTTCAGCAAAAAACATTTTCCCAAGTGTTGGGACATGCCCCTGGAGGGACTGGACATTGTTGGTTCTGGATTTTACGGGCGCACCCGCACCTGTTAGCAAGTACCGCATTCAAGTACGGCTTAACCCGCTTTGCCTGCGGGGGCTGCGGGATAGCGGGAACTTTCTGATTGTGTTACCCTCAGCGTAGCTTGACATGGCATGCTGATAAGGTAGCCTTTAATATCTGGGTGGTGTATAAATGTTTAGACAAGTTTATTCATTGACGTCGTGTATGCCTACAAACTTGTCTTACCAATCCAATATGGCTTCCTTTAGCGGTGCATGTACTTCTCACAAAACAATCAATCTTAATCCATTTAGACAGACAAATATGGTCAATAGCTTCCATCTCCCGAGTAACAATTGCAACAAACGCTCCAATGGAGCCGAGCGGAAGCAGCAGCTATGCCTAAATTACAACACTTCTTCGAACAGCGTCAGGTACAGCAAGGAGGAACTCTGTATACACATATGTGACATAGAGGAACATCAGTCTCAGTTCCTCCGATGCCCCAATTGTTATTATCGGATGCAACTACGTTGCACACGGAGGAAGGTCCAATTAATACCCTTCCGAGTTCAGAACCTCCAAGTACGGGCGATACCTCAAAGATTAGTTATCAGTATATGGGGGATATCTTGCTTTATGCGAGTCAATGTGAGTCGCCAATAATTATTCGTAGTGAACAATCTTGTGAACAAGTGAGTACACCTGTTGATTCTTCCATGCAGGGTAATACATCTGTGCATGACCATCCTACACCGTGGCAATGTCCTAAAGGACAATCACAAAAGCCCAATATTTCCCCCATCAGTGATGATGGAGGTAATTAGAGCACGGGCAATTCTCAGTCGCACTGCGCCCAAGAGTGCAATATAGGCATGTGTTGCAAGTAACTGAAGAGAGATGTGGTTATAAGTCCGATGGATTTATTTGCAACGTAGCCTGACGTGCAGAGATGGTCTGAATTTACGGCTGATAGAAACTTTAAAAATGGTCAATGGGGTAGTAAAAGGTGATCTCCCGGCGAAAAGCACATGACAGATAGAAAATTCCTCTAGCATTATTGACTATGTATATGTCGATGAGAAACTTTTGCCACAAATTTCATCTATGAATGTTATATCCCAAACTTGTAGCGATCACAATTTTATTCTTCTAGCATTTGATGGAAGCTAGCAGTATCAGAGATAAGACGGCAACACCTCACGCAATCATTTGAAATAAATAATGCAAGGTCGCGTTTGTCCTGGACTCTCTCAAAGTTGAGCAGATTTGGCAACTTGATTGAATTACATATTGCACAAAACTCTGTAAAGCAATATACTCAAATCTTAGATCAATTCAAAGCTGTCAAATGTGCGCACTGCTTTGATGTTGAAATATGCAAATGGAGAACAGCTTACCTTAAAGAATGTAAGCTGATACTAAAAGAAGAAAGCCCATTAATGCAAGATACTCTTGAGATCGGCTAAATGCCGGTATACTAATTGGGTCCGAGCGCGTAGAGCAACACTATTCCAACATGACAGTGAGTTTTTTAAAGACCATTGTCTCTAAAACATCGGCAGAAACATGGTAACTACTTAATAATCAAAGTAGTTACTGCCAAGTTGATGCTCAAGCAAATGGTGTAGAAGAAAGACAATGGATTGCACATTTTCAAGATTTATATGCTGAGGTTTCATTTGATGAATTCCATTATTCATTACAACCCAAATCCGACTGGAATCTTGATTGTCCTATAGATACCATCATCAACTACATCAAAAGGTCTAGCCACTCTTGGCCAGCTGGGCCGGATGGCATAAATAACATCATGTTAAAGACCAACCCATATTTATGGGAAAAAATAACAAATCTTAAAGAAGAAGCGCCTCCCTCTGTTGTGTCAAACTTCCCTTATAGTACAGTCAAATTATAGGCCACTAACCCTCTTAGATATCAGGGAAAATGTTTGCTAAATGTATACTCAGAGACTTTAACAGCTGGACACTGTCACATAACCATCGTGACTCACAGCAATCAGGGTTTGTGGCAGGTATGGGGACGGCCATACATTTGTTTGTTTAAATGCTTTAAAGGCTCAATGTCAACATGTTAAGCAACAGGTATGTTTTGCCTTTGTAGATCTACACTCAGCATTCGACTCAGTATCAAGAGTGCTATTGATGAATAAACTCAATCGTGATAAATGTCAATCTACTTTGTGTGACATATATATATATAGCTTTCATTCAAATACATCTATCCATAACCGCCTCAATCTGAATGGCCTACTCTCTGCCTCCATACCCACGTCCCGTGGATTCAAACAGGGTGGTCTGCTGGCGTCTGCCATCTTTAATTATTTTATCTACGATGTTAGAGGTATTTAGTCTGTTCAGATTCACCTAAAATTAATGGCTCATCGATTAAGGCCTAAATGTACGCTGAAGATTTGGTTCTAATATCAAAAACACCAAGTGGCTTACAAAAACTGATATCAGCGTTCGAGAAGTATATTAATCAAAATTAGCTGAAAATGAATACCACTAAAACTCAGACTGTCCTGTACAGTTCAACTAAGACAGGACATAAAATTAGACCATGGGTAATTAACCAAATCAGGTTAGAGGTTGTGCCGAACTATACCTATTTGGAGATGCTTTTTGAGAGGTCAACGAAAGCTGTGGGCCATCTGGCATGTATTGAGCGCAAACTGAAAATAGCAATATCTCAAAAAAGAATTATAATGCATAGATATGGTAACTTTTCCCTAAATCCGGCCATTTTGTACTGGAAATCAAGAGTTACACCAACAATACTATATGTCCTAGAAACGAATAAACCTCTCCCGTCATGTACCTTCGATCGATGGGAATCAAAATATTGGAAACATAACAGCTTCCTTAATGCATTCCAGTTTCCTTCTCTCTATGCAATGTACCAGTGGAAACTATGTGCCCTCTTTCGTAAATGTTTGATCTCGACTCCTATGATGTTGAGAACTTAATCTGAATATATGTTTATGAGTCAGCATACATTTATACAATGTTGGCTACTAATGATCTATAGAATCCTGTCTGACGCTGATGTTACAATCGCTCTATTAATTTGCAATCCGGATAAGGCGAAACACAAAATGTATTGTATCCATTGGATCGATAAGAGAATGTCTTGTCTGCAATATAAACATAACTAAAGGCAGATTCTGCCCAAAATTGATGGGTAACAGAAATATTTGGAACGCACTCTGGCTGTATTTTATAGGTTTGCCATCTTACGCCTTCGATTCAACCTGTGGCCGACTAGGGATTTGTTGTTTTAAACATAAGATACTAACTTAAGCCCGAAATAATTGTTTTGCCAGGCACATGAGTCTCCTGAAACTAGTGAACATTTGATTGTAGCTTCCCCGGCTTTGATCAAATTAAGAGCAACTAATTTTAGAAAATACAATAAATATTTGGGGGGCATGAATGACTAAGCATGCTGGTCACTCATTTTAAACACTCCACATACATCTATTCAAATTGCAGCTGTGAACTTTTTGAATCTTGAAGTAGATGGACTATGAAGAATATGTGATTACTTAAACCAAATGCAACAGAGTGGTTCAATCACAGCTTGTTGGATGTACATTTTCGTGTGAGTATTTTATGTTATGGATTTTAAGTTCATTTTAAGATCTGTTCGTAAAAAAATTTTTTAAAAAAATGGTAAAGTTGATAATTTCTGCTGATTCAATAAAACAAATTCTACCAACACTTATTTTACTTGCAGATTGACAGTTAGATTTACATCAAATGTACCCTATATCTCAACTATCTTCAAGAAATGATACAGGACAACTCCTACATTCTAAATTAAGTTAATTTTGCATGATATAATCATTAATGTGATTTGCGATTCTACATACAAAAGAGTATGCGCCACTATGGCCTCAATCTGGAGTGTATTATTGAGCCTCCCATCTATTGAAGTGGATATAATAGTTTTGTTGTTAATTATGTATTACTCTCTGGAACCTTAATAGTAATATTAATATTATGACCAATTAAATGTGTGGACTTTAAAGGAATAGGTTTGTGAAATATAAAACTTCTGTGCCTCAGTCTCCAATATGGATACCAATTACGCATCTAAAGTCTTTACATGCCTATATTTGTTGGAAAGTTGTTTAATACCTAAATCGATTAATGTTTTAAGAATCTGCTCCAATGTCAATTAACACTAAATATAATCAAATTACTATTCAAACATGGCTCATCTCGGGTCGGTTTTCTGCCATAAATAATCCTTCCATCAAGTTGGGAGCAAGAAACCTTCTCACCATTGGCGTTTTCTATATATGGAAACGTAACTGAAGTTTGAAATAACACGCAAATCTATTCCACACGAATTCAGGGAATTCTACTTTGCGGCATATGCGACCCCAAAGTTAAGGGCTGCAAATACATCCAAAAAAGAATTGCGAGTAAAAATACTCCCAACAAACAAAACAGGAAAAAAAAAAAAAAAAAAAAAAAAAAAAAAAACACACACAGGAGTGTGTGCCCCTGCTTTCACTGTTGGAGCAAAACGATTATTGCTTGGTTTGAGGAGGTTAAAAGGTTATAAAATAAAATTAAAATTCACTGAAATGAAAACATGAACCGTTTGCATGTTTGTCCCGAGTGCATTCCCATATTTACAATCAGTGCTCCAGATTTTTGGAGGTGGAGTATTTTACTTCCTATTTTTACACTTTGAGTGCAAAAGTGATTTCAAGAGTAAAATGTATGAGACATCCAGCTTACGTGCAAAAACCGTTTGGAAATCATCACTGTGTGGCAGCTTTCTGCATTGTTACAGAATACACTTCTTTATTTCTCCAACATATGGCCATTTGATTGCTCCTGTATATTTAAAATTTTGAAAAACACAAAAACCTAGCAAGCTGCATATAAAGCAAACATGAAGTGTATTGTGCGTTTTGAGGTTTGATAGCAGAAGGGTCTTTTGATGTATAATTAAAGTCCACATTTCCTGGAACTATTGCCATCTAATGGCATGCCAATGTTCCGATATAACAGCGCAGAAAGGCAAAGACACCATGCTAAATTCTGTACCTAATCTCACGGTCAAATTGTTATTTATATAGCATAAAGAGGTCTGGGAAACCCTCTACCGGTACAAACATGGCCCATTGACCTGTTCTTGGGTGGGTGGCCCCCGGGAGAGTCTCAACCACGCTTTAGCTCACTATACTTTCCACAGAGGAGCAATGCCCATACACATACCAGTCTTTGTCCCACCCATAGATAGTCCAGCCCACCCATAGGTAGTCCAGCACCGAAATGGTAGGCAATTCTCCTCTGAACAAGAGTACCAACAGCAACCCCAGACACGTGCTTCGGCGTAGTCGGGCCTCATCAGTGTGAGGTGGAGCTGTGCCTCTCCAAGCAATGTGAGCAAGGGGTCCACCCCTGGTTTGCCCTGGTAACTTCGGGTGAGAACCCAAAGTTCCCAAAATTTGCATAGAGGGGTCTGGTACAGACACGGCCCATTGACCTGTTTGTTCTTGGATGGATGGCCCCCGGGAGAGTCTCAACCACGCTTTAGCTGACTATGCTTTCCACAGAGGAGAAATTTCTACCATTCGGTGCTGGACTACCTATGGGTGGGACAAAGACTGATATGTGTATGCTTACAAGCTTCTCATGGTCCACCAAATCGAAGGCTGCTGATAAAGCCAATAGCATCAGCAGCCCTGTCTTGTTTTTATCGAAGAGAAGAAGCATTTCCGTATGTAGGTCCACCAAGGCACAAAACCGGATTGCCTCCACTGCAAGACCTCTGCGCCTTCCAGTTGTTCCTGAAGTTGGACTGTAGCCATATTGTTTATTTTTTTTCAGCAAAAGGGTACATTCAAAATAGGTCTCAATACCGAATAATCCTTAGGGGCCAGACTTGTTTTTTTTTGGTCTATCAAAGGAGACACTGCTACCTTTTTGAGGGAATCAGGGACTATGCTATCCCTAAAAGTCGCATTAATGAGATGAATCAAGAAAGGTATAAAGAGTTAGCTATTTGCAAGGAGGATTTTAGAGGGAAGCGTATCTCCATCAAAGGTGGACAGTCTCATAGCTTTTAGGATGAAAGTTTATCATCATGGAAAGGTATAAAGGAGAACTTAGGTTGTCCTAATTGTTCCCTTTCCTCGTTCTCTGCACATACCTCTTAATTTAACTGTTCCCTGTTCTTAGCAATGTTTGTGTGGGCTTTGGCTATATTGTCTGAGAAGGCCTTCTGAATGTTTTTACAGTCAGTGTTAGATGGCATAATAGCATGTGAAATGGCTTTGGGTTTTTCTAGATCTCCAAGGATCTCGAACAATATCTTAGTCATTCTTGGAGCTATTAAAATATTTTTTGGCAAGGAGGATCTCCCACATATCATTTTTTTCGATTTGTCAATGCTGCCCTGTGTACCATTTATGATTGTTTTTTTCTCTAAGGGGCTTGGTTTTAATATGCGCTACCTGGTCCAGCAGGTCAGTTATCACCTTATCATATTCAGCTACCAGCAGCGCAGGGGGTTGGGGGGTTTACGTTTGATGTGGAATTCAAGAGGCTGATAAGGCTGCTCGCTAGGTCTTCGTGGCTAATTTGATTGTAATTCCTAATAGTCACATTGTACAATAGGTTTTTATTATGAAGGGATCGGTCGCAGCGCAGCGCTCCTCCCGTGGAGAAGCACAGCAGCCTCAGTGCATAGCTGATGTTGAGCCTGCAGACGTGAGAGACATGGTCATACGGAAATTGACAGAATGAAAGGCTGAGTCGGGTCCACCGTGGGAATCTAATGTGTGAATTGCAGACCGGCCCCATGTGAAGGTCGCCATTTCTACAAAAATAAAATGGATCAGATGTTAACGACAATATGAACCTAGTGAATTTGTTGTCTAGCTATGTTACTCATATGAGTATCTTATTGTTTATAGTGAAATCATTTGAACTTTCCCAAAGGAAATATGGGTCACAAGGTATCAGCCCAAGCACAGAATTACGTTGTTGTTATTTGGAAAGATGTTGGTCCCAACATGTATTGCTTCCGTAGTTTTGTTGTCAGCGTCACTAAGCAACACGCTAGTGGCCCGTTTTCACTTGTTATAGTTTTAAGTAGTTGACGACAACTGCAGCTTCTGCAAACTTGAAAGGGAACGTAAGATCCATCCCTTACACCACATTTGGAAGAAAATACGAATTATTGTATTACACCCGCGCTTTGAATATTTGGAGCAGTGTGTTGCCTTAACTAGTGTGGCGTAAAAACCAATCAAGCAACTTTGAACTTGTAAATTACCTGTGAATTGCTTTTTGTATTCTAGGAGTGACTGTGCGCTTGCATTGGCTTAACACGCTAGATTTGAGGGTAACTGAGTGCCCATCAGCAGAGGTCGCATCCTGGATCTCTGCCGCGTGTCACTCCACCTCTAGGTCTTCAAGTCCCAGAACGCCTGGCTGTTAGAAAACGGGCTGCAGGCACGCCAGCGCCAGTGCTTCGTAAGCCAAGCGGTCTTTCACCGGTCCTCTGCATCCTAAGGCCACAGACCATGGCTTTTCCTGCAAAGGGACTTCAATGAAATCTCTTCCACAAAACGGTAAGAATGGGGGGAAAAAACCTTCAGGTCTCGGGCTTAATCTTGTGCACCTTACCCGCAAAGAAATGGCACGTAATTTCACGCTACAGACCATGGAAAGAGATAAAGCAGAAACAGGAAAGGTTTACAGCTTAGTCCCACAAGACCACCACGTACAAATACGTCCAATGGGGAAAATCATAAGGAGAAGGACGGGAGCCAAAAAAAACCTTACGGGTAGATAATGAAGGCAATCAAAAAAACGTAAGTCTGCTATGTTACGTTAGGAAATGTTTTAAGCGCACTACCACCTTAAGGTATCTTGGCGCTAGAGAGTCAGGCATACATCCACAACCAGAAGGAAAAACAGGACCAGATCGCCTAAAACAGAAATGCCTTACCGCCTTTCTAAAAGTCAGGTGGTTTGAAAGTTTCTTTATGGATAGCGGCAGCTCGTTCCACAGTATAGCAGTTGGTATGGAAAAGGCCTTGCCTCCAGTCTGCAAACATCGGTAAGAAGGCACAACAAGCAAATCAGCAGGTGCGGAGCGCAGCTGGCGGCTTGAATAATAGTGTGCAAATTTAGCACAGAGGAACTCGGCACCCTGGTCATGCAGAGCACAAAGGACAATGCATAAAGCCTTAAACCCGATACGTTGGGTCACTGGAAGCCAGTGAAGGGACCGTAGTACCGGGGATATGTGAGTTCTGTAAGGTGTGCCTGTTGCGACCCGTGCAGCAAGATTTAGCAGACGTTGCAGACGTTGAATCAGCCCCTTTGGTAGCACCAGAGAGAGTTGCAATAATCCAGCCAGGATAGCACCAGACTGCCACCACCGGCAACAAAGAGGAGCAGGAATCATAGGGAGCACTGCAAGTACCTTCGACTGCAAATGTCCCGCTTGGCAGACAACTGCTACTTAGCAATCCATGGATAGAGAAGCCGACAGACTACACCGAAGATTTTCACCTTCCCTGCTGGGGCGGGGCGGGGACCAAGAGGAGGCCAGAATAAAGAACCCAGAGAGATCGGGAGGGCAACCCACCACCAAGACATCGGTCTTGTCTCTGTTCAATTTAAGCCAGTTGTGCTTCATCCAATCCCCCACGGCAGCCAGGCACCCCCATAAGCGCGATGACATCTCAGCCTGATCAAGATCTAAACGGATCAGGATCCAAGTGTCGTCGGCAAAGGAGTAGCACCTGACGACGAAGGAGACACACAAGTGCCCAGATGTAGATATTAAATTGAATCGGAGACAAGGAGAACCCCTACAGGACACCACAGCTGAGATGACAAGGGGCAGATAAAAGGCGGCATAGCGAGAGTCTGAGTACGATCCAACAGGAACAAGGTGAACCAGGCCAGTACCGAACGAGATATACCCATCTGGGCAAGACGAGACAACGGGATGGGGTGGTCAACAGGGTCGAATGCCACTGACAGATCTAATAAAATCAGGGCACCCACCTGAGTCCACCAGCCTTGCCATATCGTCCTAGACAGAGACCAGAACACTCTCTGTGCCTCTGCCAGGTCTAAAGCCGGACTGCAAGGGTCCAGGAGGTGAGAAGATTCAAGAAACGTGGAAAGTAGAGGGCGACACCAGGGACTCTAGTAGTTTCATGAGGAAAGGGAGAAGGGAAAGTCTGCCTGCTAAACACACAATCACTAAACAAACATGCAGAAGATGTGCATGACTTAACAGATGAAGCTATAGATATAGCTTGTATCACAGACAAATGGATGCAGGAACCGATAAGACCAACATGTTCCGTCGCAGTCACAGGTGGTTACGTGATCCATCAAAAAGACAGGGAGACAGGCACCGGAGGGGGAGTTTGCCATTATTGCGAGAGACACTATCCATATGTTTCCATCAACCACCTCAAGTTCGGGTTGTGAAATACTTCATCTTAAAACACTCCCCCCACAGATAATAGCTGCATTAACATCATACTATCATATAGACCTCCCTCCCTCATCTCAGAGTTCAATGAAGATATTGCCCAGCAATTAAACACTCTGAAAGGCACTAACACTGCAACATTGGTATTAGGAGATTTCAACAGATGGCACGGGAACACAAAAGATAAGGAGGCAATCTTCTTAGAGGAAAATATTAAACAACATTGACTTCAGGATAGTGAACTCAGATCCCACCATGGAAAATGGCAACCAACTGGATTGGGTTATAACCAATAACCTGGAAACCAACCGGGTTTATAACCAAACCTTGCATTTGGTCAGACCACTCTACAGTGACCTATTCACTGACTATAAAAGTACCAATGAGGGACATCAAGCGAAATGAGCCAAAAAATTAATCAGCAACAGAACTACAAAACAATAGAGGCCGTACATCTTGAACGATGCATAGAGAAAGTACTAAAGGATTCTAAAGAGGAAGACTTGTGTGACAAATGGTTGCAAATTTCCTATTACATTCCAAACAAATTGTGGAACAACAAGCACCTCTAAAAACTAAGTCAGTAAGGCCTAATAATAACAATCAGAAATGGTTTAACCATACCCTAGTTGCACGGAAATAAAAAGGAGAAGAGAGAATCCATCACTAGAAA
This sequence comes from Ambystoma mexicanum, assembly GCF_040938575.1. Lineage (NCBI taxonomy): Eukaryota > Metazoa > Chordata > Amphibia > Caudata > Ambystomatidae > Ambystoma > Ambystoma mexicanum. The sequence continues at coordinate 60,797,113 of NC_090938.1, forward strand.
ACAAAGAAAGATGGAAAGTGAGAAAACCTACAGAAACTGCATATGTGACAAAAAGCAGCAGAATACTCGACTAGTTTGAAACAAGTGTCACCGGGCCAATATTACCTTTTTAAGTGTTGAGATTCCGAGCCACCAGGGGCCTTTTCACTTCAAAAAAGTCACCACAGAGGAAATGCTAAGAATCAAATTCCAATGAAACCTACCACATGCGCCGAAAACATAATTCCTCCAAAAGTCATTTTTGAAAATGCAAACATTTTTGCCCCTCTACTGACTAAGATGGCGAATGCCTCCTTTTGACGGTCATGTCCCGGATAACATCAAAAACGGTTACCATTACACCCTTGATAAAGAAGAGTTAGATCAAAGAGACCCAGGAAACTTAAGACCAATCACAAACTACAATTTCCTTCTCAGTGTTTGACAAGATTGCCACCCCTCAATTGCACACACATGTAGAAGCTAATGATATCCTACATAGCCAGCAGTCCTGGTTTCATGCAGCCCACAGCACTGAAACGTCAATACTGGACCTACAGTCCGATATGTTAAGCATAGTGTAAAAGGGTAGTACTGGGCTACTTATATTTCTAGATCTCAGTGCAGCGTTTGATCTCTTGGATCACAACCAGCTAAAACTTGCGCTCGAGAAGGTTGCAAACTGCTCCACAGAAGCAATTAGCTGGCTATCGTTTCTCTCAGACATAAGGTTCCTTTGTGCAGTCCTTGATAAAAATCGGAGCACTTTTCACAAATTACGCTGACGACACCCAGCTGGTGGTCGAATTGAGTGGAAACTACCCCGAGGACAGTGCCAAAGTAGAGGCACTTTACAAATCAATTGAGAATTGGATGAACAAAATAATTGGTTGTACTTAAATGCCAAGAAGACAGAGTTTATGGTCTTCGGTAACAAACAGGCTAGGGAAAAACTTAATCACCAATATGAATCCTTTCTCATTAATGGATTCCCAAATAAATGAGGTCAAGAAAGTAAAAACATTAGGGATCTTTATGGAAGCGTCCCTTAGTGCGGAGGCGCAGGCCCTGCAACTAAATCAGAACTGCTCCTACTACCTCAGGCTCCTTAGGACAATCGGCCCATATTTGATCAAGAGAACTCTACAACAATTGCAAGAGCAACCATATTGTCCAGACTATGGTAATGCACTCATGCTCGGGGCCAATAGGGAGCACATCACCAAGTGCCAAACAATTCAGAATAGCGCAATATGGATCATAAAAAGGAAGACTAAAAGCAAACACATCAGCGACGACAGAAGAAATATGCATTGGTTATCAATAGAGGAAAGAAATCATTTTAAGGCCCCGATACATAGGTGCCTACACAGGAAAGCCCCAGCCTTCCTCAAACGGAAACTGGTCGCCTACAAGCCGAGTCGGGTGCTCAGATCAGATTCAAAAAGGCCAAATAGAGGTACCAAGGTTTAAGAAAGCAAATGGATTAGGCAAAGCATCCCACATCAAGGCCGCCACCAAATGGAATAATCTGTCACTAAAGATCAGGCTGAAATAGAAATATACCATATCCCGCAAAAAACAAAACCCAACTCTTCAGATAATAATCCACAAACCAGTCTAATGCCTATATGACACTATCCGTATGATCTAGGTTGTCTTGTGACCTGGATTTGTTGCATTGTTCACCGTCTTCATGTTGGCGCCCGATGCTTGCGAACTTACAGCACGATACAAACAAATAAAATAAATATTTTTAAAAATGATCGGACCAAATACAAGGACAAAAGACCAAGATGGTGAGGGCCAGATTTTTGCGCGCACAATCCAAAATATTACCTAGTTTATGGGTGGGATCTTTGTGTCTTAAGTCGTTGCGCCAGGTGGCTTCCGTATCTTGGGGATTATTATACCATCAATTAAAATGTCCCAACACCAAAGTTGCATTATTCGGTTTATCTTGGCAAGAATGGCATGTCATTTGGGGGACGGTAAACAAGGATTAAATTCATTCAGTAGTTGGGGACAAGTGTGATCTCAACATAATTTCACAATTTTTACAGCTAATAGTGTATGGAAGAAGTGCAAGTCTTCAAGTGCAAGTCTTCACAAGCTACCATAGCTGCTCTTCCTCCCTTTCCGGCGTCTCTATTGTGTCAAAAAAAATGTATAGCCTGCCGGCATGGCAAGGTGTATGTTGGGGCCGCTGGAGTCTTGCATCCAAGTTTCTATTAAACACAATCTATTGGTACGGTACACTATATACTCACCCACATTCAGGGCATGCTTATCTAAGGATATGGTGTTCAGAGGCGTAGCGTAACTCGCATTTTTATAATTTCTTTCTCTCTGACCGCCAGACCAACAGAGTCCTCTACAGTAATTCCAAGATAAATGTCCCAAATCCTAAACCATATTTTTCATAAAATGATAGACGCACCAACCTTTCCTAATTATTGATTATGATAGCATTAACAATGAGCATTCTTTCAAATAATATAAATTTCATTGTGTAAGCTGTAATTAAGTATTTACTTTTCACAAAATGTATAGCTCTCAAAAACTATTCCTAGGACATATTGAAATTACAGGTATAGGATAGCAATGTGCAGTCCATATAGGTCAACTGTGATTAAAAAAAAAGAAAAAATGAAAAAAAAAATCATAGCATTACGAAGACAACCATACATTTCCTACAATATTTCTGAAACATTCTAAATTTTCATTAACCACTCAATTTTCCTAGACATAAAATAATATTGCAGAAATAAACAACTGACAATTTCCCCATCATCTCCAGTGATCACTTCTAAATGCAATATTGCACAAATTACAAGATTACAAGATTACACAGAAATATTGAATTTGACGCAACCGTACCTAAACACATTAGTGAATAACACATAGGTAACCCTTAAAATTATAGGTAGAAATGCTGCTTTTGTTCGTTAAAATCACAATTAAATTCAATTCCCTATGTATACCTTTTGGATGCAGTACTGCCAGTTCATCTATCCAACAGAGTTCTCTTTGGGGTAATCTTTTGTTTTTGTAATGGCTCTAATCTGATCATGTCTTAATACAAACCACTCCATTCCTTCTACGCCTTCAGTATGTGTAATCAAGGCACATAGTGATCACATCCATCATAGAAATGTATTTAGATGATTCAAAATATTTTTTCTGTAGTTCTATGAAAATAATGTGTCTTATACATAAGTTTATTTTTGCATCAAAGTTTGCATAATGTCCTTAATATATTGTAACGACTGTTCCAGTAGGCGTAAGTGATGTTTTATTAGACCTTTTGTGAGGATTCTGTTTTCTCAAACGTTATAACGTACTATTCAAAAAATATTCAAGTGCAGCAGTCTGAATCATTGGGTGTAAAGTACTTTGGGGTTTTAATTATTTATACTCTGCTTCATATTAGGAATTTAAACCAGTATATTCCTGCCTCGCAAAAAATAACTGTAGTTCCTCCTTGCAACTTATTCAATGTAGACCTACATGGTCTCTAAATAACTTGCATTACATGTTATACAAAACAAAGAACAAAGCTTTCATCTACAGCGTGATAATGTTAGGTTTGACACATTGACAGATGGGATATCTTCTAATAAATCAGCTTGCCTTATATTCATCTGCTCCAGATGGTATTTCATAAGCATCTACGTTTCCGATACCAGTTGTATAGCTTTGATAAGAATATGAGCTTATTACTCTACCTCTCCACTCTCACAAACTGATTATGTACTCGATTGAAATGTTCTCTTTTTTTTTTATAAGCCAACTACAAACTATATCAAATTTGTATGTCAATCTCAGCAAACTTACTATTAAGTTTCCAATTCCTTTTTGTAACTATCAAGTTTGATAACACTGTAAAGTTGATGTCAATTGACCTTTAGAGCAATGGTAATTTTTAACTATTTCTTTATCAATTCTAGGCAGTGCCTATGTGATAAAATAAAAATAGACAAATCTAACATATGATTTGACACCTTTCTTCACAAACTGAAGATGATCTTTACATAAGCTAGGTTGTAGATTCACTCCAAGACCTCAGGGATCAAAATTAAGATGGTATGAGCAGGAGCAAAAAGCAGCTGCGACTAGGAACAACCATGGCAGGACAAGAGGCTAGTAAATTCCATTCCACAAATCTAACTTTCACAGAAAATGCAAAAATATCCTTTTGCCCATTATTTTGGATAGCTTATATATGAAATGTTGTACAAACGTGTTATAGTGTTTATATATAGAGTGTCCCAAAGGCAGAGTTAAATTCACAAAGGTGTGTTGGTTCTGCATCAGTTGGCCTGGGGAGCAAATATACTCCTGGTAGCTGTTGGTGTCAAGCTAGCCAGGTTCTTCTAGACTACAAGCAGGATCTAAACTCCTAGCTCCCCCCTTTTTCAAACCCTGAGACATCATTTAAGAAGAAAATTAAAACAAAAACCTCTCCTAAAGTTAAGGTATGCAATTTCTGGTTTATTTCTCTACAAATTAGATGTAATGTGTTCACATTGTTCCTTAGTGCTAAGATTTTGACAGTATTAAAAAAGTGTATAAAGAACTATGGCATCTTTGAGACCTGCCTACGTTCAGGTTGCGTTTGTAGCTGTACAAAGTGTTTATTAGTTCTAATATTATGGTTGAATGTATAATGGAAACATAAAAAGTAATTTGCGTATTTTCTGTAGACGTTGGGTTTTCGTTAGATCAACTTCATTTTTGTATTAAAAAGTTCTCATTAGATCATAATTTTTTTTTTTTTTTTACATAGTATTGCATCTAGAAAATGTGTTTTTGCTGTATGACTATGGCTTACGAGTACACTACTGTGGGGAGTAATAGGTTGGGTGTACAAGTGCATGCCGCAAGACGTGGCGTACCAGTGTGTTGTGCAATGTATGCGTACATTTACCTTTCGTACATGTAGAGTTGTACGCATGTGTGAATTTTACTCACAAGGGAAAGCTTGAAAATAAGCGATTGTGCGGTATGAGCATGTGGCTTACAGAGAGTGGTGTGTAAAGGTCCACAAGTGGTGTGTTTGTATGGTTTATGAATATTTGAAAGAAAAACCAGTCGTAAAAAATAGACTGAAAGAAAACTAACCACATGTCGTATGGTGTTGCATGCGGTCAGCTTTGCAGGAGTAAAAAATAAATAATGATGCATTCCCCACCCCCTTTACCTGTTACCTCGCCGCCTGGTCCACTTCTGCCCTGGGTCCGACACCACGGTCCCTTTTAAATTCAATTATACTTTATTTGGTTAAAAACATTTTAACCTTTTCAAAACAAATCAAATACAATGTTATTTCAATATAAATTCACTAGATTCCAATAGAAACAGCACAATTAAGAAAAGTACCATAGGTGCACAAATGTATCGCATACCAATCGCAATGTTAAAATTCTAAAAGAAAGTTTTAGATTATTTAACAAGGATACTGCAGCTATATTCAGGGATATACGTTCAGCATTAATAATTCTTGCCCACATTTCAGCAGGTGAAAGCGATTTAAAAGCTTAGTATTAAAATCCTTTCTAAGTTGTAACAGGGCCGAGCAATCAGTGATCAAATGCACTAAGGTTTCACTACTCCAAGGTTTTTATATTCCTTCCGTCCCCTTTTCTTTCCCCACACCCCGTCCCCAATAATAAGCCAATTTGTACAAATATATTCGGCCGAACGGTAGAGGCCAAATTCAGTCAAATGCACCATTCGGCCAAATATATTTGAACAAATATACTAATACCGTTTGTATGGCATCTGCATGAGGCTCTCAAGTGATGTATTATTTTGAATGAAGTAATATGAAATGCGCATGTTATATGGGTCAGGTAAATATTCGAATTTGCAACGAAGTAAAGCATATAGTTTCTTTACACTTAATACGCGTACACAAGACATCTCTGATACATAGTATATACGTAAGCAAATGTATGACACTTAGGCGGGACTTCTATCTTAATATACATTTAACATGTAGCCTATGCGGAAAACATGCATCACCTATACGTTTTCTAGCATTGTGTGTTTAGTATCCAAAAAGGGTTGTAGGAGTTTGTTTCTTTGTGCATTCGTGGGTGATTCTCGTATTTGGCACGGGCATGGCTGGGCCCAAGAAACTGAGAAAGAGACTATGGCAAAAAAATCCAAATAGGCCATCACCGAGAAAAGTGTTTGTCCTCACCTTTCTAAAATGTTATTTTGGGCCTGCCATCTTTTGTCTTCTGGCTCTAGCACGGCAGTGAAACAAGGATGGAGTGATATCAATTAGCAGATGGCTAAAATGCTACTGCATGCTAACATTTTAGATGCTAAAACCATTACACCGCAAGTCAGGAAAAGACCATTTTCATGCAGGGCATTGGTTTAAAAACCCTTCTAGCTGAACGTTTTCACTTACAAAGTCAATGCTAGGCTTTTTAAGAAGACCGATATTCACACCTGTATTATTTATCCTTCAAAAAGTCCTTTCTGCAGTTGGCTGGTTCTCAGTAGAACACAGCTGTGAAACGCCAGAGGGGTCTTGCTTGCTTGGCCTGCTCTTTTTGCGCAGATCTCCTGGCATTTCCAGTTTTACCAATCCATACCGGGTCGGTCCTTTATTGTTTTGCTTTGCCCGCAGTACTATCAATACATTTTTATCAAACTATTTTCATATAGCGCTCACATTGCGTTTCTGCAGCTTTAATGAGCCGCAGAAAATAAGGATGCTAAAGGAGGGCCTCTCAGTGTTGACCTTTCTTTTTCTCAAGTGCGAATATAAAGAGTGTGATGGGACAGAAAGTATCCTAGAACTTCAAATATAGACTAATTTCAGAGACACTGAATTTTCCAAAATAACCACATGGACCTTTAACATATTTGCCTATACAGAGATACACCTGTACCTGATTCTTTATGCATGTGCAGCAAAGATGACTTCCAAATCTTTGATCTCTCCCCATGCTGTCTGCACTCCATCTGCCTTTGAATTCTCACCCACACCCCCACCCCCTCCCGCCGAGGTTATCCTCTCCCTTTATATTTCTCAGGGCACTGTATTACACTTCTGCAACCATCTGACCCTGGGCTTCTCTGTTGCGTTTCCTCCCCCATTAGCCTCAAGGGTGAATTACACCCCATGTGAGGCATTTAGAACAGCACCCAGATGTCTATGGGCTAGGCGTGCTTTATAAATAAACTAAACTCCTCGGTAAGTGGCATGTTTTGTTTATTTCCCTGCTGCTTTCTCCTCAGTGTGTCCTCTTTTTTCTGCAACACCTCCTTACTTATGTGGTACCAACAAATAACCTGCACTGCAAACTTTGCTCATATCCAAGTATTTAATCTTCATTAGGTTGTGCACACTGCAGTGCGGGTTTATATATTTCTGACAGCTCTGTTTTATCACAGAATCTGTTCTGTGAGAATAGCAGTATCTAGAGGGAAGTGTTTCATGCAGGTGCTGTACGTGGGTACAGAGTGTGGCTGATATTTACCACGCTCTGGTATGGTGCTGTAGAGGTTTGCGTTAGTTCAGGGCTTCTAAAATCTACTAACCCACTCGCATTGGCAGGTAGATATTATGAAGGGCGAATACCATTTGCATGACACTGGCCCCGCTGGGGAGTATGGGGATGTTTGAAACTTTCATTTGACATTTACTGCAAACAAGCTTGGTTATACCGACATGCGCCATTTTACAGAAAGCACCTGTAAATATTTTGTCCGCTGTCACCATGGGGCGAGTGCATTTCTCATACATCAAGTAAGTAAGCTGTAAACTAGGGAACTCACCATGCAGGTCTAGTGGGATTTTTAAGGCTGGTAGTGTGTGCTGTTTGTGTGCCCAGGACTGGTGCCAAATTATCTGTGGCGAGATGCGTAGGTGGTGTTGGAACCTCTAGCACAACAAAGGGTCAGGATATCTGTAATAAAGCATTTGTAGAATTTGAAGCACTGTGTGGAAGAAGGGCGTTTGTGATACTGATGAGAGGGGGTATTTTTGGTGTCTGGTGAGATGTGTTCCTCGGCACTGCCGCACACTCACCTGACCCAATGTAAAGATTGTGCAGCACTTTGTGTGTTTAGCTCTGCACTATATGAAGGGTTATATGTGTTGTACTGTGTGGGGTGCAGCATGTGCCTTCCCACTTATCCTGGTCAGGTCTGGCAGGAGTACAAGCAATGTCAGAATCGGTATGAAGAAGGTTGCTTAATTACTGGTAATCTTCATTAATCTTACTCTTCCGTGCCCCAGGACTAAAGTCTGAGGTCCAACTTCCATGTCAGGAACCCATTATACCTTTCCTTTATTGCCTATATGACCTGCCTTCACCACTCAGAACACCTCTCACATCCACTATCACGTATAAGTTGCACACAACTTAATACAGAATAGCCCATTTCACACCGCTGAAGGGCATGCAAGGTGGGGTTTCAAGTTCTCATGAGGAAGAGCAAGACTAGGAGCAATGAAGATACAAGTAAATAAATTAGTCCATTACCTCCACATCTGTCTTCTTCGTCACAGTATGTCTGAAAAACACAAAAGACCCCGTTGGTGCTGCACAAACACCAATCTATTGCTAGTCGACGAGACCAATCATCCTTGAAAGTAAAGGCCAGACCTCAAAACCACTTACCCGAAGGAGATCGACCCCTTGCTAAGGGAAAATGAAGCTGGTGCATCCGGAGGACTCTGGTTGGTCCAAATGGCAGCCTTGCATGGGTCTTAAATAGGCACTCCCCTATTCCAAGGACATGGATATCCCTCTAAAGGGGGGACCTTGGACAGGGCCAGGGAAGATGATCTTCACCACCCGATACAACATTTAACTGTTTGCCAGATGCAATGATACCTGAACAGGCTCCCGACAGACAAACCTACAGTCCAATCCAGAGAAGCCTGCACAGCCCTTTTCAAAGCCAACCTGTGCCACCTCTCTCCAGAAGCTAGGTTCAAGAAAAGATGGTAAACCACCACACACACCTTCAGACACCCATCCACTGTAGTATGCAACTCCCTCATGAATTACTTAAACTCCAAAATACACACCATGGCAGCCCTCCCCCCCAGCTCTCCCACTCCCAAACATTCCAACACATGGACACCTTCCACCCTATCAACACAAACACCCTAGTTTCCAAAACTTAACATGCATACTTCCTGGATGATGCATTCCCACGTCAAGCTGCATCCAGTTGCATTACCACCCTGCTCCCTACAGGTTATAATCACTACTGTCTCTCACATGGCACTATCCCCATCGCACTCAAAATGGGACAACTCTCACCCCTCCTCAAAAAAACATCTTTCAACCCCTTCTCTCTGAAAACTACCACCCCATTACTATCCTATCATACCTTGTCAGAATCACGGAACACTCTGTAGCTACCCAACACAACAACACATCACCACAAACAACCTATTCAACCCCTTCCGATCTGGGTCACAGCATTGAAGCTGCTACTCTTTACATCCTCGATGACCACCACAGCATCAGACAAAGGACACACACAACACTACTCGCACTCCTTGATGTCTCTGCAGCCTTCGACCACATCATTCTACTAGACATCCTAGCCCACAGGATGGCTCTTTCTGGCACCATACTAGACTAGTGCATCTCCTTTCTCACTGATAAGAGGCATTGTCTCTTATCAATCAGACCCCACCCCTGTCAAGCAAAGCAAGGCACTTCCCTATCTCCACTCCTCTATATGTTGAATCCACTGGACAGACGCTTAGCAAATACAACATACTTAAAGGACACCCCCTTCACAACTCCACACCCACAAAATCTGTCTTTCCACCACCACCAGGTGGATGGCTACCCACTTCCACAAGCTCATCCCTTCCAAAACAGACCTCATCTTGCCCCCCACCCAATCATGGACAACCCACACACATCCCTCTCTACACCCGTTAAATCCCTCGACTTCACCATCAACCCCCACCTTTCTTTCGTACATCACATAGCCAGTCACCAAAACAAGCAATCTACAACTACACCTCCTGTGCAAAATCAGACATAGCGGTCCTCCTGACAACTTCTGCACCGCAGTCCAAGCATTGTTTCTTTCATAGCTGGACTATGGAAATGTTCCTCACTTAACTACCCAACAACACCCCTGCAAGCCATACAATCTGTAGCAGCCACTCATCCTCCACCTACCCAAACATTCACACATCACGTCCGCTCTTTCCCAGCCCCACTAACCATACCCCAGAGAATTGCCTTCAAAAGGACTGTGCCATCCACCTCAAAACTCCATCTTACTTTCATGACAAACTCAGTGATTGGAGCCTGAGCTCAAACCAGCTGCTGGGTATTGGTCATCACAGAGTAGGCCAGAGCTACTGCCGAGGAACCAGGAGCAAGTACCCAAAAATATAAGCTTCCACATGAGAAGTACACTTGTGCCCATCCATTATATTTAAGTGTGTGCTAGATATGTTCTAATTCTTCTTATGAATATTCTCAAATACTCAGTTAATGCCACATATATGTGTTTGTAAGGCACAAGTTGACGCAGGGAGCCAAAAGTAGCTCCTGGTAACTGTTGGTTTCAAGCTAACCAGGCTCTCTTGGGATAGGAGCGGGAGCTAAATGGCTCCCAACAATTTCAAACCCTGCAAACTCAAACCCATCACCCAAACAAACACCAAGCCAGCCAACACATTCTGCACATCCACTCTGCAAAGCCACATGCACACAAAAACAAGCATTTACCCACTAGGTACGGAACACCCGACCTCTCCACATAGCACTGCATCCTCCATCACCACTTTCAGAAAGTCTCAAAACACACCAGTTTCCTCGCACACAGAACATGCCCTCCTACACCGTTCTCACCTGTCCATCCTAATCTTCCAATCCTTTCCTGAAAAGAAAAAAAAATGTGTAACATCTTTTTTCAATCATTTGAATAATGTAAGGTGCTCCGACACCCCCTGGGTAGGGCCAGCGCTAAACAAACATTCAAATAAGTAAATAAAAAAAACAGCACCAAATCCTGAGCTTGGTGATAACACATAAAGGAAACCAGACTGCATTTTCAGGAATGGAATTGCATACATCAACCGCCCCATCACACCCAGCCTACCCCCCCCCCCCCAAAACCCCATGCCACCACTCCTTCGGGGAAGGAGGTCACACACCACATACAGACCTACAGCCGAAGGCGCAGCCCCATGCCCAGTAACTCCTACCTGCAGGCAAAGACTCCCCGGCAAGATCTGCTCCGCAGGACAGCCGCTCACCGCATGAATCCTCAACTGGACACCCTCATTGAGCACAAGACCCAAGAGGACCTCCTCCTCGCACCCAGGGCATGGCAGGCGGTGCAGACAGAAGGGAGCACCTTGAAGCAGATCTCGAACTAGCAGGCTGCACAGCACCCGCCGGAGTACCTATGAGGATGGCTGGGGAAATAAAACTAATACGCGATGATTGATGGGAAAGGCTCTCAAGAGGGGGCGTGGGGGGATAAGTGGGTAAAAAAAGGAAAAGGTTGGAAGGGGTTCCTGGCGGAGATGCAGGGATCTCGGAAGCACTGGGAACGAGGGCAGTGGAGGGAATGCAAATGATGGTATATGGAGGGGCGTTGCACCAAACGATGGTATGTGGAGGGGCGTGGCCTTCGTGTAAGTTTTGAGGGAATGTTGCTTTCGGGCCCCTCTTTCCCCGCATCGATGCCAGGGTGTTCTCTTCTGCTGACTCACCTGCTGCCGTCTGGGCGGCTGTGACGCACTTCGTGGCGTTCGCCGCGTAATGCGGCTCAGAGGGCAGCCGCCACGTCCTTTCTAGAATACTCTTCGCTGAGGGGAGGGGGGGGGGTTCGTCTCGCTCTTTCCTTCCGGAAAGCCGCTCGACGCCTGCCCTCACGGCACGGACGGGCCACCTCAGGTACAGCACCTGCGCCCGCCCCCCGCCCTCCCCGCTGGAACCACGCCCCTTTTCCCTCTTATTGGGCGCCGCCCATACGCCTCTTCCGTATCTCACCCAGAAGCCCATTGGTTCGGCCGGGGATACTGCGTCGTTGGTCTTCGCTCACGTGCGCGTGACGCATGTTTACAAACATTGGAGCGAGCAACCCCACCGATAGCCAGCTTTTCCGTCACGTGGATGCCGCGCGCGCGCTGGCGGTCCTGCTTTGCTGCTGTTTACCAGCGAGGGCGCGCGCGGGCGGCGCGCTGTGCTTTCAACCGTCTCTCACCCGGGCACGAGCTGTCGCGGCTGCGCAATGGTGCAAGGCCTCTTCTCAGCCTGCGTAGGGATGTTGCGCAGTTTTATTTAAGCAGGTCCCTCGTCACGATCTGGCTGTAGCCTGCGTGTCTGACTGCTCAGAACATGTGACGTTCGCGGTGAGGCACGCATTTTATTTTTAACCTTATACACAAACACAAGCTGCCTAAAACAATACCAAATAACCAGCGAGTTGCTCCAAAATAATCACGTATCACTGTGTGCTTTAATTTAAACACGATTTAGCTGTTACAATGCTATCCGCGATTACAAGATACGATTGATATGCTTTTATGAATTACGTTGCAACCCTTTTATATTTCTTGAAGCTTTTACAAAAACATAATGTCAGAAAGAGCTGTTTTCTTAGGACCAGATGCTGAAAAGGGACTTTAATTTCCATAGTTCTCAACCATTTGTGTCACAAAGGCGGGTGAACGCACCCGATTTTGTTTTTGGCGAGTGCGGGCCCATTGAAATGAATGGGCATGCAGGAGGCTTGCTTGGCGGGTGAGTCATGAGACGAGAGCTATGAATTTCCTTAAGTATACAAATAAATAAAATGAACAACAACCCACAGCATCAAATCTTAGTGACATCCCCATACTGCTTAACCCTTTTAATCCCCCTGGGTGCTTGAAAACAGCAGAATTCATTTTGAGCGGGTGAGAGCCCTTTGAAGTTAATGGCCGCGTAAGGAGTTTGGTGGATGAAAGAACTAATTCCAAGGAGCTTGACATCCGCTAAAAGTGTGAGTTGAGAGCTATGTGACAAGATCTCCTCACACAGGTAAGAGTATACAAGCTCTTTATTGCATGGACCCCACAGGCACCACCTCCTCCTCCAGCGTCCCTGATCAACCGGCCGCTGTGGAATGTTGACTCCTGAACCGGCATCAACATTCCACAGGCGCCCGTGCACATTACAACATATCCTCTTCTCTTACATAACAAAAGTATTAACAACCTGTAAAACAGTTAAATGCAAAACATGAATTGAACAAATGGAAACATAAACGGTAACATATATGTGACCTTCATACATAACAAAATGCGTTGCAATAATGCAGTATCATTATAAAAACCATTGCATCTGAAACGCACAATTTTGCACACTTAACAAATGTAGTCTCTAAACCTTATAGGGGGCCCACACCGCCTGGCAAGGCGGCCCCCTTCTTGCCCATCAGATTGCTGAGCAGGAACATTCTGGCACTCCACATTCACAGCTGAGCTAGAAGGGCCTGGAACAACCTCTTCCTGTTCACAGCTGACCGCTTGTGAACCCACAGGATCATAGTCCAGCACTGTTTCCTGAGACTCCAGATTAAACTCTGCATCTGAACCATCAGCACGCTTGCGGCCATCCACCACCACCCGTCTCTTACTCCACACAGAGCCATCCTCCAATTGTACATGACCCTTTCCAACCTTAACAACTCTCCTCGAGGGTAAAAACGTGCTGTTGGCTTTGTGAACCATCCTGGGATTTTTTATGTGCACATCATCCCCAGGCTTTACGCTCAATTCCTTCCTGAATTTCTGGGAAGAGACCATAGCTTCCTGGCACGCCAGAATACTGCGATGTATAGCCTGTAGATCCACATTACATGGCCCACCACCACCCATAGCCAGAGTTCTCAACATTGTACCTGCTTTTTGCCCCTCATGAGCTGAAATGGAGATCTCCCCGTAACCACAGCAGGGGTTCTCCGATATGCAGCCAGGTACTGTGTCACAACTTCCTGCCAATCCAAACCATTGGCCAAAGCCAATTGTATAGCCGACTTAATAGTACCATTGGCCCTCTCAACCAATCCATTTGCAGATGGATTATATAAAGCCGTCCGGTAATGGGAAATGGCATGCTGCTCCAAAAATTCTCTCATAGCTCTGGATGTGAACTGCACACCATTATCTGTAACTAAACTGGCAGGTAATCCCTCAAGATCATATACTTTCCTAAGAAAAGCAATAACAGAATCGGTATTGACACTAGCACGGGCCGCCACTTCAATCCACCGGGACGTATAGTCCACCAACACCAACAGATATCTACACTCAGGCTGTAAGCATTCAAAAGGACCCATAATGTCCAAAGCCAATTTGGTCCATACTTGCTCAGGAACCTCTACTGGATGTACAGGTTGGGGATGCAGTACTTTGCTTTTATCACTGACAGAACATGCCTGACAGCCTTTCACCGCCTGTTCTACATCCTTGTCCCTGGACGGCCACCAGTACTCCTCCCTAAGTCTCCTCTTAGTCAAAAACCGACCCAAATGACCGACATGCGCCAATTCCACCATTCTACCTCTTAGACTTACAGGGGGAATTAACCTGACGCCTCTGGACACACCCAGGGACCCTCAGCCAATTCATGCAAAACTTGGGCATAGCCTTTCCCCTCGGGTTTATGCTTGACGGTATGCCAACCTTTGACCAGACCTTCCCTAATCCATTTCAATTCAACATCAGCCTCAGACTCCACATCCCACAACTACTTCTCTACAGCAGAGGCCACATAAGCAACCTGACACCCCTGCATGTCCTCCTCTTTCGCCAACCCTGCCTGACTGTCCGCCTCCATCACAGGCAAACGGGATAAGCAGTCCGCCACAACATTAAACTTCCCTGGAAAATATTGCAAAGAGAAATTGTAATCCTGTAGCTCCACTGACCACCTCGCAATCCTCGGGGATTCCGCCATGACACCTTTGGTAGAAAACACTTGCACCAACGGTTTATGGTCCGTCCTGACAATATACGGTATATCCCACAGAAATGTCCTGAAATGTTTTGAGGCCCACAACACGGCCAAGGTCTCTCTCTCAATTACCGAGTACCTAGTTTCCACATCTCTCAATGTTCTTGAGGCAAAGGCCACCGGCATCCATTCACCATTCACCCATTGTTCTAGCACCGCACCGAAGCCCACCTCACTCGCATCCACGGTGAGAACAGTCTTGTTTTTGGATCACATGACTTCAGGCACGGAGCATTTTCCATATCCAACTCAAATTCTGCCCCACACTCCTCAGACCACACAAATCTGACAGACTTCCTCATGAGGGCTCTCATGGCCACAGTCTTTTCAGCATAATTGGATATAAATTTAACATAGTACTCTGCAAGGCCCAGGAAAGCCCTCAGCTGATCTTTATTGACCGGAGCTGGTGTGTCTCTCAACACCTGTACCAGCTCCCACTTGGGACTCACACCTTGCAAATTCAGGGTATGTCCTAAATAGGTCACTCCCTCCACATCCACCTGACAATTGGTTAATTTCACAGTCAAACCTCTCTCTTTAAGAATCTGCATGACCTTCCTAACCCTAACATCATGTTCTTCCCTGCTACTGCCCCACAGCAAGATATCGTCTTGAAAATAACTGACTCCCAACACTCCTCCAAACATCTGCTGCATCAGCCGCTGGAACATGGCAGAAGCTGAAGCAAGGCCAAATGGCATGCGACAAAACCGGTACGCCCCAAAAGGAGTCCCAAATGAAGTCAGAGGCCTAGATTCAATGTGCAGGTCAATTTGATGATACGCCGTTGACAGATCAAAGGTGGAAAAATACCTGGCATCCGCCAATGTCAACAACAATTCGTTAATATTCGGCAAAGGATGCCAATCCACCCATATGCTCGAATTTAGCTCCCGGAGATCCACACACATTCTGATGCTCCCGTCACCCTTCTTGACTAAAACCACGGGAAACAACCACTCCAACGACTCGATAGGCTCAATTATTCCCGCCGTCTGCAGTTTGGCCAATTCTGCTTTCAATGCCTCCCTCGCTGCTACCGGCACTCCCCTGACTTTGTGTACCTTGGGGACTGCACCCCTCTTCAAGACAATGCAATGGGTAAAGCCTCTGAGCTTACCAAGAGGGTCCGAAAATACCTCAGGAAACTCACTCATGAGCACTGTTGGGGTAACTATGTCGCTCTGCCCCGCTCCCTCCCCAACACTGAGAACCAGCACTTCCTCACCAGGATGAATCTGTATTTTTAGAGCTGCCTGCTCATCCCAACCCAACACACTAGTGCCCTTTGAAGCCACATACAGTTTACCCCAAGTTTGCCTCCCCTGAAGGAACAATTGGACCAATTGTATCCCAGTAGATCAATGGGACTCTGCCCATATGCACATGGTTTGATGTCCGGAGCCAACAAAGTTGAAACCTGTTTACCCAGTACTTCCTGATATACTTCAGGAGCCACCAGTGTGTAAGGTGACCCTGAATCCACCAGCATATCCACAGGATGCTGATCCACCAATACCGGCACCCAGGGACCCTTCTGCCTACTTCCCTCCACGTGCAGTATCACACCCTGACCAGATCCGCCTCCTGATGCACCTTCTGGCAACATGGTGGAATCATCCGGAGCCACATTAGCCACCACCTGCCCCTTACACATGCGTGCAAAGTGGCCCAGACGCTTACATTTCCTACATTCGACATTGCAAGCAGGACAGGCCTTAGAATCAGCCGCATGACTGGACCAGCCACAATTTTTGCACCCATCCTTGCTCTTAGACCCCTTACTCCCTTGACCAACCACTTCATCCAAACCCTTCTTGTTCCTTGGCATTACAGCATGAACCATCTCCCTAGACACATCTCTTTCAGTAACAATTTGTACACTCGTCTTAGAAGCTTCAATTGCTCTGGCAATCTCCAACACCTTATCTAATGATGGATCACTCTCAATCCACAACCTCTCTCTGATTTTCTGATTGGATGTCTTCATCATAATTTGGTCCCTGATATGTTCATCCCCATTACCAGGAAACCCAGTCGTGGCCATGAGTGCACGTTATGCCGTAACATAAGTATCTATGCTTTCCGTGGAATCTTGCGCCCTGGAAAATAATTTATACCGCTCTAAAACCACAAACTCTTTTACCAAAACGCATTTGCAGTTTCCTTAAAGCAGTCTCGTAAGCACTTATAACCATCTCTCCCTCACCGCCCCTTGAAGCATTACATTCTCTCCAGGCAGGTGACGAAAAACCCTCAACCCCTCAGTACCAATACAATTGAGCAATGCAGCTTCCTTTTCATCATTGTTGAACTTTGCACCACCGGCGGCCCTCAGGTACACTTTGAAGGCATCCACCCACTGCTCCCAAGGGGCAGCAGGTTCACCAGGGTTTGGCAAAAAGGCAGGTGGAGGCCTGGCAGCTGTATGCAACATGTCAAAATTAGGATGCTTTGGTCACTAGACCCCAAACCGGAATCTGCCCACCACTCTCGGAGCCTCTAGGATTCTTGTCCCCAACCAATGGGTCAGAGTCTCCACACTGTCACCTTGACTACGTGCACCCACACGTTAAATGCAGTACTCCCAACCAGCAGTTGGCACCGGGTGAGTCAACACAGGGCCGTTAGAGGCAATCCTTGTTGGAAATAATCCAAAACCATCCGTGAAATGAACCCTCCAAAGAATCACAGCCCAGCATGCACCAGTCGCCACACCTACCGGTGCTCCTTAGCAGCTGTATGCCCCAACCTTGCTGTCAATGGCCCATTCAGATGGCACAGCCGTGGTAAGTTGGCCCTTACCACAGAGCACGTCTCCGAAATGACCGTGGAACGTGGAGGGGACCAGCCGCTATTCTCGTCTTTCCTCTGCCACAAGAGACAAGCAGCGGTCAGCTGACCTGGCAGCCGCGCTACACAGCGCCGCTGTAGCCCCTCCTCCTCCTCCCTCGAAGATGAGCCGTGAACAGCTGACCTCGCAGTTACAGGGCACCCGTCTCCTCCTGCTGCGCATACGCGGAGACTCCAAAGGTAGATAGCCCTGCCCCCTGCTGGCAGCACTCTTCAACACAAACGAAGGACACAGGGAAAACACGCATCCGTGTCGCGTCGCAGGCCACTCCTTCACCAGTGTCCCGGGTGGATACCTGGGCGGCTGCCGGAGACCACCGCTAGCCTCACCAGGCTGTGGCTCACACAGCTCACGCAGCAGCGAAACGGCGAGGCAAAGCCGCTCACATGCAGGCGGGGCCCACCTGCAAACCGCCACTGCACTGCCCAACTCGTCGGGGGCGACAGCGCAAGCGGCACCAATCCTCTGGTACCCCACGGGACCCCCAGCAATCCTCTGGCGCCCAAGAACAGTCTTCGGCTGTGGTAGTCGCCGCCAAAACTCTGGCGTCCCAGCGCTGATCAAGCTGGAGGTGGGCCTGCAGCAGCAGGGACAGCCGCCCAACGCACGCGTGGAACCGGGCTCCACACAAAGCCTCGTCGCCAATGACAAGATCTCCTCACACGGGTAAGAGTATACAAGCTCTTTATTGCATGGACCCCACAGGCACCACCTCCTCCTCTAGCGTCCCTAATCATTTCCGCTGTGGAATGTTGACTCCTGAACCGGCATCAACATTCCACAGGCGCCCGTGCACATTACAACACTATGCAATCCCACAAATTCTGTCCTGTCTCTGCCTTAATGGTGCAAAGCCAGGGTTAAAAATTGCTGGGCGCTGTTTAGGTCTTTATTATAGCCTAGGAGATGCATTTGGCTCGTAGGCCTACTGGTGTCATGCAAACATACCCATGCAACAATGACCCTGTTTGGGAATCTGCATGATGCCATATGTACATACCCCCTCACAGATGGTCGCCACAGGCCTAGCCAAAGCACATCAACACTTCCTGAATCATAAATAAGCTCTCGACTTTAGCCCCACCACACTCTCCCACATCAACAACTAACCAACCTCAAAGTGCTGTAGTTTATCAGATATCTGCTCCCTCCAACCTTGATTGGTTAGCTCTCTGGTCTTAACTGAACCCCCAAGGCAGCCCTCTGCCTGGTAGCCCCCAGCGGCTAAGGGCCCAAGGCAAAGGGCGGCTCCAGGAAGTGTCTGCAGGGGAAGCCCGTAGCCAGCCGTCAACCAGCAATGACTAGGACCAGTACAGTAAGAGTGGCCTGGGTGGAGAGTAGAGCATTTACTCTACCCCGGAAGCCTAGCCGCTTGGCAAACTTATCTAAAACTGTGATTATTTCCCGCTGCTGCCCCCCCCACACTGCCAAATCTAGCTATGTTTAGTACTGCACTCAATTGCCTGGTTGGGGTTAGCCCTTTCTCCCACTGCGTAGGACACTTGAATCTAGGTGCAGGGTCCATCTCTGCTTAATATATGCAGATACGTACTACATTATGAAAACTAGTCCCAATGGTATAGGCCTCTCTACTCCAGACCGGGACATATATCGCTCCAACCGATCAAGCTCGCTGCTTACGGTACATATATCTCACACCACTAGCGTGGACACAGGCCGCAAGCATAGCCATTCATCCATGCTCGATAGAATACGCCTACGGCTAAGCACATCCGGCCTAGTGCACACATAGCCGTCCAGACTGAAACATCTGATGTACCTCAACACCTCTGCCACTAGCATACAGCGACCACCACCCGAAAGGAATTTGGTATAGCTGGCCTCACATAGACTCTCTCAACAATAGCAATCGATCTCTAACCCTCAACAGCACCCACCCACGTGCCTGACCTCTCCTTGGGTTGCTTAAATTGAGCTTTGCCAGCCACCCAAGTCCTAGAACGGCAACATGCATCCCCTATACTAAATTCCCTAGAATTTTCCATTCATATTCACCAAGGGCGTTCGACCAAGGAAAATGCGCATTGAGGCCACACAAGTGGGGGAAAGAGCGCTATATAAAAAACAAAATACAATACAATACTATGGATAATATACTCCCCAAGTTTCTCCACCAAACCCATAGAAAGCAGACTGGCAAAGAGGCACAGGGTATTTCTCACCTACACCCATCGACACCACAGGTTTTCAGTCTGCCTCTCCCACTAAGGACCCCTTCTATTTTCTTAGAGCCAAGAAAAGCAAGGCCACCAATAGTGGCAGAAGGGTGCTATACAAGATCACTTACATTCATTACACTTATAACACCGGTTTGTATCATGCATGGGAGTCAATTTGCATCTAGCTATAGAAGAGCTCCTAGTGTCCAGAGTTATCGCCTGCTTACTGGGTGATGCCAGAAACCCGGCAGCTGCTTTTAGCACTTAATAAAGTCCTTTTCATGTCACTGCAGAAGATTTACCTTCTTTAGGCAAATGGGATAGAAAATGTACCACCTTTGGCAGATGTGCGGTGGTATCCGGAACTTCGCCACACTCTAGTGAACTCAAACTTTCCAAACTGTGTGATGGATAACCCTTGGAAGTTTGAGGGACTAGGATTCTCTGATGATAGAAGAAGCCCTTGCTGTAAACCCTTTTATGGACAAGGACTTCTGAAATTCCATACATTAGAGATTGAAGGCACACATGAAGAACTGGGTTGTGTGTGTTGCTGTCTAGGTCAAACAAAAGGAAATAAAAGATCAGGAATGGGATCCCTTTGGACATCTCGGACAGGGCTGGATACCAAACCAGAGAAGGCTAAAGTGGGGTTACAAGGACCACAGAGGATTTCTGTATTTTTCAAATGCTGAATAAGACTTCGGAATCATTAAAACAAAAGAAATGTGTAACACTTGATTCTCGCTCAATTCCGGCTCAGAGGCACCCTAAGCCTCTCCTGCTAAAAAACCTTGTGAGATGGTTCTTATGGTGCAGCAAAAAAAACTTCTTAATATTCAAGGACCCAAAGAAGACCTATCCTGTAAAAGACCAACAGATGAAGCTCCAATCGCAGGAGTTCTGAAGGTGCCAGGAATAAATGTGGGGGAGCATGGTGAGGCTTGGACCGACTTGAGTCAAACAGTGGCTCCCGCATGACCCTCATTTGGCCACCCACCGGATCAACCATCTCATCGTTTGCATTGTGCGCCCACCTACCCCACCGCAACTTCGTGTTATGTCCCTCACACAACATGTTTGGCTGGGGAACGGCCAGGAAGTGCGTTGATCAACCTTAAATAGAGGCTGATGGGAGAGGCCTTTGCCTCCCCCCCAACACCTCCATCAGCTCTCTCTGGCTGTTCCCTTCTTGTGGAGTGTCCATACAGTGTTCAACAAAGACAGCGTTCCTCTGTGACCACAACAAACAACATCTTCCACCTAAGGTACGTTTCCCAGCCGATCGCTAGAGGAACATCAGCTCCACGCCAGCTGCACTTCACCCTGTCCCTTTTACCCTCCACCATTCTTTTGCACTTTCAAATTCATTTTGGACTTGTATGATCTTACCTCCCATTCCGCCGCCATTCTGCTCCAGCCCCCCCACTACACGCCACTTCCATTCCCCTGTTGTCTATCCCCCCATGTCACCGCCGCCACCCCATTCACCCTAGCTCTTCACTCATCTCTAGCTGTGCTCCTTTCTTGGCCTTCACTTTTGGATCCTTGTGTTTCAGAGGATGAATGGTTCGGACTTGCCATCTGTTAGTATTCGTGTTGTCTTCTAGTTTTTGACAGCAGCATTCCTAATATTGCCCTCCTTGCAGACAACTTTTCTCCCAGCATGAAACAGTCTCTCTGGCTGGATCTGGGTTCCTCTATCTCCTGAACTATTGTTAGCAGGACGCATTTTAATGCACTCTGCCTCTGGGTGCAAAGGATGTCCCTTGGTACTGCACCGAGACTGATGCAGCCTGTTCGCTGTGGGTTGAAGACCCACTCTCTGGTCTTCACAGGGTTTTTTTTAGCCTCCTCGAGTGCAGCACCTGACTCATGTGATGAAAGAAACACTTCAATCTTTTGATGGTAACTCATCATAATAGGTAATTCATGCATGAGCCCATTGGACTAGAAATGCAAATGAGGATTTTTGATCTGCAGGAATGAAAATGAGAACATTTCAGACCAGTTTTGATAATTTCATGGTCTTGGATGTAGTTCCCGTTTGGTTGTGTACAAATTAAAGCAGTTTCAGTTTTTTCTTCTAGGGGCCAACATACAAGGCTTTTTTTTCTGCTCAGGAATATAGATCTCTGTATTGGTATATCTGGTATACGGGAGTGATGAGCTGGAATTATGCTTCATTGATTGTTTTAAGCATGAAACGATAAGACAGATTTCAAAATTACATCAAGATTACTAAGTTGGTTGGCTGTGGATGGATCCAGAAAACGTGTTTTGCGCCTAAAAGTTGGAAGGTTGCTGCTTGCTGCAGGCCCTGGAGAACGATCTAATTTGTTCCTTCTTTTAAACATCTGAAGAGTTTACACCTAAAGTACTGAATATGCATCAATGTTTTTTTGGCCTGTCGTGGTGGGGGGGTTGGGGGGGAGAGTGTGGAAGGGGGCAATATTTTCTCCTGTGAGAGTCACTATTAAATCTGCAGTGATCCAAGGTGTGTCCCTCTGAGAGGTTTGAAGTCGGAACTTGTCAAAAGTTACAGTAGTAGAAAGACAAAGGAAATCTTCAGTATGTTGAAAGGCAGGTCAGTGTTTTGATTAAGCTTCACAAACACTGATTTTCTAAACTCGTGCCAGTACCACTGCTCTTTGGAAAAAACATGATAATCTTCAAAAGAAAGCGGTTTGTTTTGTGCAAAATCTTATTAAAATTTTGCTCGTAGTAGGTGCATCACCGAAGGAAGCAAAATTGTTGGCTTGATTGCGGTAGAGAAGAGGTGGCATACAAGTGGGACGCATAGCCTGCAGATGTAATTTTGTTATTAGCCTCTCCATTGTTTGCTGCAGGGCCAGCCCAAAGGATACAGGCTTTTTCACCCACTCTGCTCAAGCAACACCCACATAGGATTTTCTGACCTGCATTAGCCTCCCACTTTCTAACAAAGAGACTTTGAGAACGTACTTTTCTTCATGGAAAAGCAGGATGCACGGGTACATAGTACTCCTCCCTAGACTGGTAGCACACGTGTCCCTATGCTCTAGGGAGGCTCCCATGAATGGAAATAATGATTTATTGACTGCACACGCTTATAATGGTACCCTGCTGACTTAATCCTGAAGCCTGTCAACGCCCCAGTGAAACCCTCATTTGTAACCCTAAATTACTCCTTCATGGCTGCAGGAAACCAGAAGTTCTAACAGTAAACATTCTTGCTATGGATCTGCTTCCGTTCTTCATTGAGAACCACTGCTTCTAAGAACTGATGGCGTGCTCGTCACCAAGGTGGACGTTTCTATGCTGCCATTATTTCTCAAGGTTTCAGAGCTGTATAAAAGGTTGTTAGACAGCTACAGAAGGATCTGTGAGTCAGAAGGTGACTAGAGAGGGTGCACCTCACCATGAACATGTGTACAAGTGCGCTGATCAATAGCTAGACCACTGTAACTGCACTTGGGTCTCCTCTGCCAAGCCACACACTGCACACATAAAATCTGCAACAATGCACCTTCCAGCCTAATGCGCCATACAACGTAATTTAACATACAATTCTGACATGGTATGTTCTGCTTGCAGAGCGTTGACCAGATGTCACAAAAGACATGTAGTTCGAAATTTGAAGCTGTTACCAGAGTGAATTGGCTTAAAACTGGCTCCTTCATAGCAGACAATTGCAGCAATGTCTTGGCACCCTGTACCAGGCAAAAGGAATCCACAGTTTATGTTTTGTTCATGTGATAATCCTTGTGACACAATTCCCAAAAGAGCCCATCCTTACAGACATTTCACTGTGTGCTCATAAGGTGTGTCCCCATTCAGCCGCTTGTATACCCTGTAAGGAAGGAATGGTATCAACTT
This sequence comes from Ambystoma mexicanum, assembly GCF_040938575.1. Taxonomy (NCBI): domain Eukaryota; kingdom Metazoa; phylum Chordata; class Amphibia; order Caudata; family Ambystomatidae; genus Ambystoma; species Ambystoma mexicanum. Next base: position 60,821,007 of record NC_090938.1, read on the forward strand.
GACAGACACACATGATCACAGTTCAAGGGTGTTTATTGAACTGTACAAATTGGTGAGATGAATGCCTAATCCAAACCTAAATCTAAGATGGGAGCAAGCTACAAACATCAGTTAATGATAAAACCGTCCAAGTGGAGTCTAGTCAAATAAAAAGGGCCTATACTAAAAACCTATTGCCAGTGCTTACCACTATGCTACACAATAGTGTGGGATAATGTTCACAAGAAAAGAAAGAAGTGTTCACAAAATGATAAGTCAGCATGTTATGGCTGGGTCTCCCTTCTCCACGATTTTAGCATGGGACAAGGGGGACTCTTGAGCACAGCACACTCCTGGGCTTCTCTGTCATGAGGTTACAGTTCCTTTTCTCAATATCGGGACCTTATGTGTCCAAGTCTCTTTCCTGCAAAGTCTCCTGCTTCAGAGGGCCTGATGTGCCATTAACAACAAAACAAAAGTTCCTTCTGCTAATCTTTACATTGCGTGATTGCTTTTCACCCTTGGATCCCCTCAGCCAGGCTCTGATCCTTCTTTCAACGTTAGCTTCCCTCAGTTGGGCTCAGACCAACCACTCACTGCGGATATCCCTCATTCCGGTTCACACTTGTCATCACAATGTTCACAGGTGTATTACTGCTCGCATCCCTCAGTTGGGTTCACATTTGTCAAACTTCACAGTTAACTTAGTTTTCTCACAATGCAGGATTCACTTCCCTTGGCTTTCTCCTGGCATCCCTCCGTCGGGTTCACATTGCCATTTTATCACAGTTCAAAAGAAGTCATTCTAGACCCCTTAGGTTCTTTCTTTCAGCCAACAGGCACGCTTTGTCTTAAGCCCCCAGTCAGGCTTTCCTTTAAGCCCCCAGTCAGGCTTCACACAGTTCTGTCATCACAATGAATGCGCAGGCATCCCTCAGTCGGGGTCACATTTGCCTACACTACATGCCAAAGACATTTTCGGCTTCACAAGGGGTTTGACTTGACCCTCGTATAACCACTCTGACAGCTTACGCCAGCCTCCCCTAAGGCCTCTTGATATTTGTAGTTTCAAAATTCTCAGTACAAATCATTCTCCTGCTGCAGGAGAGGGGGCACCAGCCTGAGACCTTCGAATGAGCACCCACGTGGCGCCGAACCACTCTCTTTGCTGCCAATTTCACTGACAAAGTTCACCAGGGTCTCACTCTTAGGGTTCACAAAGGGTCTCCCTCTTCCGGGCTCAGACCCTGCTCCCAAGAGTTCTCTCCCCAAAAGTCCATAAGGGTCTCCCTCTTCCAGGCTCAGACCCCTCTGCCAAGGTTCCTAAAGGGGCTCTCTCTGCTCTGCCAGGCTCAGACCCTCCTCAAAAGCTCACAAGGGTCTCCCTCTGCCGGACTCGGACCACTCTCAATACCTCAAAGTTCACAAAGAAGACTTCCCTCCGTCGGGCTTGAAATTCCACTCACAATTCACAAAAGGGTTTTGGGATTTGTAGTCCCCAAATGCACTTTCTGGATTTTGCTCCCACTTCTCAGGGGAGGACTCTTGCTGTGGGTACCGCCAGGCAACCTCAGCTGCCCCATGGCTTGACTTCTGGAGGTCCAGCTCCTCTCCATAGTACAGTGTTGTGATTCTGGAAATGCATCGGAGGGACAGGGCCTCCGTATCCTTGTCCTTTACTATTTGTATCGTGTGTTTTGTCGTGTTTTCCGCGCAGGAGTTCATGAGGAACTCCTGGCGGTGCAGCTCTCTCCTTTGGTTTTGGTGAACAGACCCATGGGATACCCTTATGGCACCCATGGATAGGGGTGCAACCCTGTGCCCCTGGTGTATGGTTTTGGGCACCTGTGTGTGACCCACAGAGCAGGGTACGGGCTGGTGGCCGCTTTGTGCTGAATTGACTGGTGCCCTGAGCGTCCTCCATTTTGGGATACCCAGGCCCTGTCATTGGAATCAGTAGATTCCTGATGGAGACAAAATGGCCCCCATGGCCTCTTGCCTTCCATCGCCTGTTACCTTGATATTCCCGAAGTCCCGAGAAGCCCTGACTCTGTCCCTTCTCCCGACTGGCAGTTGGGTGGAAGTTCCATGGGGAAGTGCTGACCAGACTGGCTGGAGCCTTCCCAACGACCGTATGTTGTTGGTACGCCTGTGGGTGGGACCTGGGTGAATGGAGTGTGTGACGAATACGCATTCTGTGTTGTGGGTGTCTAGTATCTGGTGTTTGACACAATGACTGAGACAGCACTTCCTGAAACTGGTATGAATGTAGTGTGGAGTGTTGAATGGCTGGGTACTTGTCCCAATACACATAACTTGTTGTGAGTGTCTGGAGAGGAGTGAATGGCCTGAATGCACTATGCACCTGATTGGCTTCCTGCCTGCATGAATGCCCTTCTGACCGATTGGTTGCCTGAGTGTGACCCAGCAGAATGAATGGGAGATCAACTAGTATATCTGGGGGCCTCTCACTGCTAGAATTTGTGTTCAGAAGCTGAAGTCCACTACGATGAGTAACTGGAGTAACTGAAGCGTGACCTTGAAGCCCTGCTGGATGAGAAGAATTGCTGGTGCTCTCCTTCACAATCTGAAAGCTGATGTGCCTCCAAGGACTGACCCAGAGAGGACCTGGTAAGGCGCCCTCTTCCCGAGCTACGAGGGACCATCGTGCACCAGCAGATCTTTGCCAAAGCTCCCTGGTAGACAGACCTTCGACAGGCTGCCGACCCGAGACGGGGACCGCCGCGGAATCACAAAGAGAAACGCCCGGACTGTTGTCCGCCACTGTCGACGACCGCCGTTGCCGACTAGAGCCGCCGTGCTCCCGTTTGCCTAAGAACTTCATTTGAACCAGGGACGCTCTCGTCCGCATCGTCGCCGGTGTATCCTGCTGGAGAAGGCCTGACCGTTGACACGCCGAGGAGCATCCGCCGGTGGGTTTCCCGCCACCCAAAGACCACAGAGACGCTGACGACTCGACGCCCTTGCCGGGCCACAGTTCGTCAAACTCTTTGCGGTCCAGAACTATCGACACCGAGGTGCCCCGCACGCCTCTTCTTGCAGGAAGTTTACGCTTCCCCGTCAACGAGCAGCGCTATGAATGAAGCTGCCACTTCACTGTCGTAGCTCACCCTGTTCTTCGTCGGACGTTTGACGACCCGCGACTCCTGCCTTAAAGGGAGGGCACTCAAGAAGGGCCCTCGATTCCCCACCGAGGAGCGATACAACGCCAGGTACTTTGGGGTTGCAGAACTATTGGGAAGTCTAGTGTGAACAATATATGGACTGGGCTTGTATCTTTATCCTACAGGTTGCCCAGGTGGGGGATCTCCACACAGAGCTGTGTTTAACGGTAGTGACCAGTATTCTGCCAATTGTTCAACCATCTTGCTTTCCTTCCTCTCTTTACTGCTGGTTTCCTCTTTATTGATCTCTGTGACAATTTGACAGTATAGTTGATGCACTTTAATGAGATCTGATAATATTTGTGGTACCACTGTAGAACTGTATATATTTACCATTGTTGATTTTCTGAGCACAAAGTGCGTTATCGTGATATTGTATATAACCTTGAATATTAATTATATAAAGAATGTGTTTAATCGATACAATGTGTGGACATTCCTTTGTGGGTGCTTGGGGACTACACTGTACTTAAGAACCAGCCTGCATCACCTTGCAGAGAAGCTAGGCCTTGATTGTTCGACTATGTTACCAATAATAGTTTTGGCTGGGGTCCTCTGTGCCGCCCCTCTACCATATAGAGAGCAGAAGTACAGATACCCCCCTCCAGTCTTTACAAGTGTCCTCTGGAAACACAGGGCCGGTTTCAGGGCAGAATTCACATCCAGGTCTCTCAGGGTCTCTACAGCTCTTCTGGTCTTCCTCCGGCTTCTAGTATCCCCAACTCGCTCAGAGTGTACTCTCCTGCTCCGCCTTTTATACTTCCTGGGAGTAGTGATTGGATTCAGGTGTACATGTTGTGAAGGGAGGCCTAACTTTGCCTGGCCTCATTAGTGGGACAGTCTGATCCAGAAAGGGGGGAGTCTGTCTTCTGTGTCCACGATTCTATGTTGGTAATCCTTATCCTCCCAATCTATCTCCTCCTCGTCCCAGTGGTTCTAGGGAAAAACAGTGTGGATGGATTATGAGAGTTGTTGTTTTTCCGAAGAATACTGGAAAAACCATGTGGGTTCATCAGGGTGAAGGGGGTAACTGTAGTGTTGTGTACACATGGGTTGTTGTAGAGCACGAGGTGACATATGTACTTTCCTTCTCTCAGTTCTCTGATGCTTCGCTTCTGGTTTGGTATCTGTTGGAATTGAGGGGTGGAGGGAGTAACAGTATGGGTTCTGAAATGGTGTATGGTAACAGAAGGAATGTCGGGTAGGGAGGTGTTAATACATTGTCGCTCACAGTGAGTTGTCCGTGAGAAAGTGTCTGTGTCTGAAAAGAGAGGGCGGGTGAGTTTCTATATACCCTATTGGGTAGGATGGGGGAAGGTGTCATACAGTAAGGTGTACCGCGTCTCACCTGGGGTATTCCCCCGAGCATAACCCCAGGTTCCCCTACCCAGATGAACCTCCCTCACTCGTCCACCCCCAGGGTTGGGATCTGAGAGTGCCAGCTATTCCCTTGCCACCTGAATAAGGGATTCTTGGGTGTATTTGGGAGAATGCCCTCAGGTTTCTCACAACCCCTCACGATGCATTGGTCTGCTTCCATGGCACACATCATTCGCCACACTACCAAATCAATCTGGAGGTTGCCACTCACTGTAACTCCACCCCCTATGTTATTGAAAGTCTTCTTGAACAGCACTTTGCCATAATTGATTTCACCATGACACCCCAACAAGCCAAGGTATTAGGTGGCACTGCTCTATCGACAAACATGTGACACTTATATCACCTTGTATGAAAGTTACTGCAGCCATTCGAGTAAGCAACGGTCCGAGTGAGTCACAAGGAAGCAGACCTCTGTAAAATTCTGCCACTAATTTTCCTTTGGGATAGGTGCCTGGACAACCTGGACAACTTGAGTGTGGGGCTGAGTGCAAGATGATGCAGATCTAGGGATCCTATGTTGGAAAATGCTAATGTGCTTGCTGACTTGCACGTGTTTATAAAGAGTACCTTTTCGCCACTTTTATGGATGCAAATTCTGGGTCCTTCTGACAGTACTTTTCCCTGATCAGCTCACTAATTTAGCAATGCAAACAAAATTGGTAACCATAGGACAAGAAGCCTTCATTGATGAAGACTGGTCCCGCTTTAGCAGAAGGGAGATGTTGATCTCTATGTACACCGGTTTGCATCAACCTCTGGTGCGATTGCCATCTTTTCAGTATCAACCTCTTTACTGGTGTGTCTCATGTCCAAGATTATGGTTCTATAGCCTCAGATATTGTAGCAGCATGTGTTCAGGAAAAATGCTCGTGTAGTGAAGGCATCATGAAGTAAGACACAGTCAACAGATTTAACTCTCTAATTGAAAGCTTTATTTTTCTAAAATGTTATGATGAAGTAAGGCCTAACTTGCCCTATACTAAGGTGGGATTTCCCTTTCTAAAGAAAACTAAGGATAGTCTGCGTCAGTAAGTTCAAATGAAAAGTCTCTCTGTGTCCACAACCTATACTTGCCCTCACAACTAACTGTATACAATGTGTAGTGATGTCCGCAGCAAAAGGAATAATGTTCAAAAATAAAGTTCCAAACTTCTAGATATTGGCTTAGACTCAGCTTCTCCTTCCCCAAGTTTAGTACAGTTCCACAAAGACCTTGCTGTTCCCTTCCCCAAGAGTTCAACACAGTTTTCAAAGTCCCAGGGTTCCCTTCCACAAGAGTTCTGCACAATTCACAAAGTCTCTGGTTTCTTTTCTATGTGTGTTTTCTCCAGTTCACATCATCTCAGGTTTACAGTCCCCAATAGTACAAATCTTTCAACGTGAAAAAGGAAGAAGACAAATCAATACCATTTCAAACCTTTTTGGTCATCTAAGCTTTTGCTTTTCTCTGGTTAGATTCTAGGGGTTGCCTTCCCCAAGAATTTGTCTCTTTCAACTTTCAAAACCAATATAATTTCCAATCTTCCAGCTTTCAAAAACTATACCAGTTCATCCAAGCGTTTCAATATTTCACATACAGGGCTCTTCTTCTTCATTTGTAATTCATTTCAACAACTGTTGCCAAACACAAACCTCTTGACATTTGCTTTCCTTGACTCTTTCTAAGTGGAATCTTTCGGTCTAGGTGCAGTTATTGGGCCATACGGTCCACCCATTACAGGTCACGCAACCGATATCCCTGTGCACTTGATTATTGCAAAAGTAAACTTTTTAGCCTTTCTTTCCTTGGCTTTTTCCAAGTAGGGATCCCTCGGTCTAGGTGCACTTGTCGGACCACACGGTCCACCCATTACAGGTCATGCAACCGATACCCCTGTGCACTTCAACATTTATTTTTAAACAGTTTAAATTGATTTTCTAACATGTTCACCATACAGTTTAACAACAAATATGCATGTCAATTCACATGTACAGTCTCATGTTGTATTTTCTCCCCCCCTCCTCTAATCTCGCCCCCTCTAGCCTACCAAACCCTTCCACCTTCCTCAACCTGTACCTGCGGGCAGACCCCCTTCTTCTTCTCTAGAGGGCTGTCTTTCTCCAGGCTTGCCTGGTCATACCCAGATAGCGTTGTCACTATTTGTTTCCAGGCAATCAACGTGTCTGCTTCCTCCTCCCTGCCCTCTCTGTTTGCTGCCTCTTCCCACACCATTGTTTCGGCATTCGCCCATTTCTGAAGATCATGCCACCAAGCTTCCGCTTTGGGTCTTCCACACGCTTTCCAGCTCATTGCTATCCTACATTTAGCTAGTATGTATGCCAGGTCTTTGAGTTTACTCACATGTTTTAGTTTACTCGGCCTAGGGGGAACCCCCCCCCCCCCCAACATGCATACCCACAGGGAGTTCACATCTAAGTTTATCTCCTTTCCTGCCATGAGGTGAGCCACCTCCCCTCAGTATCTCCTTATTTCGGGGCATGCCCAGAACATGTGTACCGTTCCAGCGTTCACGTCCCCACATTTTGGGCATGTCTGTGTACCAGCGTTTTTAAATTTGGCTATCTTTTTAGGGGTCATGTATGCTCTGTGAGTAACATATGGCTGAATCTGCTGCAACCTCACGTTCCTTGATACTTTTTTGTGGTATCCCTACACCCTGACCCACAGCCCGTCTCCCATTGATTGCCCCACCACCTCCTCCCAGTCTAGTATCATCTGGATTACTTCTTTCCCCACCTTAGACATCATTAGCTCGTATATCCGGGAGACCTCGTGGCCCCCATCTGATACGTCATAAAATATTTCTATAATAGCCTTGTGCTGACTCGCCAGCACTTCATCGGGCCACGTAAGTTTTATTATCTTCACCAGCCTAGCATATGTGATATATTGCCCTTGGTGTAATCCTGTGTCTTCCACCAATGTATCAAACTCTTTCACCTTCCCATCCTGCCACACATCCCCCCAAGGTCACTATGCCCGTCGGTTCCCACTGTCTTCTGATGCTTCTCCTCATTTGCTCATCTGCCCCCTCCAACGCCACCAGTGGTATCTGTGGGGAACACGGGACCAAGTCCCCCATTAACTGGCATGGGAATTTCAATTTTAGAATGCCATGCTATTTTCAATTTTAGACACTGCTTTTTCTGTATTATGCTTATGCTCAACTTCAGTATTGTGATATACATCTATTCCCAAGTATCTGAACATTTCTGTTTCCCACTTTATCTGTAGGACCGACAGTTTATGTTGTGGCATTCCTATGTATCTACCTAGGGTAAATATAGTGTACTTTTTCGGGTTGACTGTTATGCCAGACAGCCTCGCGTATCTATCAATAACCTCCAAAATATACTGCAAGTTATCTTCAGGGTACCTCAGTGTTAGGGAGAATTCTCTGTAAAGGCTAATTTCCCAAACCTAGTGAGTCCCCCAGCAGCTTTGCTGGATTTTTGGGGTTTATTTTTTCTCCTTCTAAGAGTGAGACTCTTTTTCTCCCACTCTTAGACATGATTTGAAGTGTTCCTTTGACTTTGTATGTGTTTTATGGGCTATGGGGTCCTTTACCCCATAGGGCTTCATGTGTTTTTGATATGTGGGTTACACAGCACCCTCCGTGCAGTAACCCAGAGGTGTCGGCGCGACCCCCAAACATAGACTCCATACCCTGGGACTGACTACTGTCTCCCAGGGCATGTAAAGTCACCATTGGCTTTACCAGTCTCAAATTGTGAACAGAACCAGTACAAACCATCATATTGACTGGTGGCAGTGGATACTACTTTTTATATTCGATCGCAAATATATTCCTATGGGATTTTCCCATTGTTCGAGGCTAGCACTTTTTAAAATAGCCTCGAACATACCGCCGGTTTATTAAATTAATATAAATTCACCGGTTGGTATTTTCTGCCGAAACTTGGTTCCAAAATGGGGTTTGTGTTCGCTTCTGTGACTCCAACCCAAGTCGAGCCCTTTGTTCCACTTTTTGGCGGGCTTCTCCACGGAAGCCTCCAAAAGTGGTGCCACTCTGTCTGGGTACCACAGGGGGTGTGGGAGGGGGTTTAGGCATCCTGGACTGAGTTGTCTTGGCAACTCAAGTCGCACTCGCTTAGCATGTTTGAGTGACAGCTAGGCTGAATGAATGGGGGTTTTCTGCATAAAAGCAGGGGTTTGGGGACTGGAACTGGAGAAGTCACCACAGGACCTAAAGAATCCGAGGAGGGAGAAGCCGAGCCGACCTGCAACGACGACACCACCGGTGGAGCCCTGCTGAACCGTCTCACCACTTTTCCCGACGACAGAGGAGATCTCCAGCCCGGAGAGTCTTCTTCCTTTGACTGGTGGGGATAACCAGTTTGCCCGTCTTTTCGCCTTCCTGGACCATCTCGTGGCCGCCTTGCCTGTGCCAAGCACCCCGGCAACCGGAATACCACGGTTTACAACTACCGCGAAGAAAAGGGTAGTACCTTATAACCAGGAAACTCCGCGGCTGGTTTCTTCCCTGGCAGTGCAACGACCTTCAGCTTTCCTCCACGTCAAGACCTCCTCTTCCTCTGGACGAAACACCGACTTACAACCGCTGCCAGGAACAACTGCCCCCGCTGAAGCGTTCTTCCCATTTTCAGGTACTGTGTCCTGCCTGGCTTCCCTTGCGACAGGTCGTTCGGGGTGACAGTTAATCCTCGACTTTCTAACCTGGGTTAGCCTGGGGCCTGTTAACTAACTTTTCCTGACTTGATCTCAATCTTTTGTGAACTATCTACAACGACTCTTTGGGCATAACCCCACTGTGTGATCCTGGACACATTTCGCTTGCTCTCTCTAAGAGTGGGCCTGGCATTTGAACTTCCTTGCTCTCCAGTAGACTTTGCCTAACCTGCCTCACTGTGATTCTTTGAAAGGTATTGAAATTGTGTGCTTTCATAACTTTGCCTTTTCCCTCCCTTTTTCTATAACTTATTAGAGTGCCATCTTATGTTAAGCGCTCACCTCTGTCTGAAAATAAGTGTTGTTTCTCACTAAGACTTGTCTAATAAGTAATTAGGGTTGTACATATATAATAGTGACTGTGTTGAATTTACTTCTTTTTGTGCTAGTGTAAATTACAAGTGTGTCTTTAAATAATTATATACTTTTACACTAAAGCTCTGGTCAGTGTTTGCTTGTGCTACTGTATCTCTGTACCTATTGTGTATACTCTATATACTGCCTAACTCATCTTGAGAGAGGTCTGACTGCTCAGCCAAAGCTACCAGGTAAATCTGGGTGGTACAGACTGCTACCAATTGGGTTTACTGCCAACCACCTGTAGTCCTAAATCTTTTGCAGTGGTCCCTAAGGGAACTGCACAGTTTTCTGCCTAACACTCAGGTACAGCAACATGTCATCTGCGTACATCGATATCAAATGTTGCCCTCCCTTGGTGCCGATTCCTACTTCTCCATATTGCTGATATGGTCGCGCCCATTCTGAGGCTAGCCAATGGTTTGGGGTTTAGCAATTGAACCCACTTTATATATACGGGCCCGATACCATATTCTTTCAAAACCACCAATAGCCAAGGCCATTTGACTGAGTCAAAGGCTTTCACTGTATCCAGTGAGATTATTGCTGCATCCAGTGAGCTACCCCGTGCCTGCTCTATAACGTGATGAAGTCTTCTTAGGTTATCCAATATGCTCCTGTGTGGGACATACCCGGTTTGATCAGTATATGAGTTTATTGAAAACCGGCCTCAACCTATTTTCCATCACTGCCGTGAGTATTTTGCTATCTTGATTGAGCATCGAGAGCGGCCTATAGGACCCACATTCCGTGTCCGGTTTGTTGGGTTTAAGGAGCGTAATAATGATCGCTTCCCGTAGGGACTCGGGCAATGTGTTTGTGCTAAACGCTTAATTTAACATTGCTAACAGCGGGGGGAGTAATTTCATCCTATACGCTTTGTAAAACTCGGTCGGCAGTCCACCTGTCCCTGGGGCCTTATTAGTAGGCAGTGACTTGATCACTTGTTCCAGCTCTTCTAGCGTTATTGGGACCTCTAGTTTCTCTCTTTCAACCGCCTCAAGTGTAGGGAGAGTAATCTTTGTTAATGCTCCCTGCACGTCTTTTTCTTCGCCCTCAATATTGTCAGTATATAGTGCCTTATAGTATTCAAGAAAACATTTGTTTACTCCTTCCTGGGTATCCCGTATCTGCCCATCCACTCCTCGCATTGCCTTAATGGTTAGTCTGGGGGGGTCTAACTTTTATATAACCAGGCCAGTAGCTGGCCTGGCTTGTCTCCTTCCGCATTGCTGTCTCTCCACATATTTGTTATAGTTTGTGACATAGCCTTTCTCAGTGGTTCTTGCATTCTTCCTGTAATTGGGGGATCTCGTACACTCCTGCATTATTTTTTCTAACCTCGTCTCTGCATTGTGTAATTCCCCTACTATGCCTCCTTGCAGCCCTTTTGATTTTGATACTGCTGCTCCCCTCATTAATACCTTAAACGCCTCCCACAAAATCCCGACCGAGTCTACACTGCCGGTATTGTGTTCAAAATACTTATTTCCTTTCTCAGGTCATCTCTGAACTCTGTGTCTTTTAATGCTTCGACCCTGAGTCTCCATGTCGGGACTTTCGCCCTGGGGGATCGGTACTCCCAGAGGACCATCGCCTTATATTCTGCTTGCGTCACTTCTCTCACCAGATCCGGTCCCGTAAATATATAACATAGTCTGATATACAGGTTTTGTGGGGCAGAATAGTAGGAGTATTCCTCATCCTACGAGTGGTGCATTCTCCACACGTCCACCAGCTGAAAATCCAGCAACAGTGCCCCCAGGGCCTTTGCCGCGGGGGCAGGCCTTCTGACCTTCTCATCCGATCTGTCAAGCCTCGGGTCCAAGGTACAGTTAAAGTCCCCTCCCCATATGACTGTCCTGTCCATGTATGGGCCCATCTTGGTATATAGGCTCCTAAAATAGACTATAGTGTCTTGGTTGGGGGCGTACACATTGATAATGCTCACTTCTTTATTTTCCAACTTCCCCCCTATCAGCACCATTCTCCCGTCTTTATCCACAGTGGGCTGTAGTATCTTAAACGGGACATGTGGCGCTATCCATGTTATTACCCCTCTGGCATACGCAGAGTATGTTGCCCCCAGGGTTGTCCTTTTCCATTTTCTTGTTACCACTTCCTGTTTTTCCCTGGTTAGATGAGGTTCCTGTAGCAGTGCAATGTATATTTTCTGTCTTTTCACATACATCATGACTTTGTTCCGTTTATTGTAGTTGTTTAGCCCTCGCACATTCCATGTTGCTATTTTCAGGTCCCCCATACAAACTGTTTCCCACACCCCCCATCTCCGCCCCAGCATCCTCATTTTACTTCGTGGCTTGTGGTTGTAGGCTCTTTATAACTCCCCAAACTCCCTTTCCCTCCTCCCTTCTAACACCCCAACTTTCCCTCCTCCCTCCTCCCTACCCGTCCCAAACTGTTGCCCAGCTCCTTCCTTGGATCTCAGGCTACCCCGCATCTAGTCCCTTTCTCGGCCTCAGCCGATACTCAGAACTCCGCAGGAGGATACTGCTCTACTAGTAGCTCAACTAAACCAGCTGCTGGGGGGTGATAACATGTTCCATCCGTGTCTCCCGCATTTATCTAGCAGTTTGCCATACACGCTTACATCTTAAAGCTCTTCTGCGCACATATCGCCTTAAACTTCCCTTAATACTTTTTCTATATTCTAGTCCAAAGTTTGTGTCATAGTTGTATATAAACATCACCACCCCTGCTCAGTGCAAAGTATGTCTCAGAGAAACACAGGTTCACTTATCTGGTCTGCTCTCTGTCTGGTTGTCTGCTCCTGCTGTGCAGTTCCGCACGTCCAGCCATACCGTCGCCTCCTCCGAGGATTCGAAGAAATACGCCCTGTTATTCTGCATCACCTTCAATTTCGCCTATACAGCAGCATGTATTTATATCCAGCCTCTCGTAGCCTCCTCTTAATGGACAAATAGTTCAGCCGCTGTCTCTGTACCGAAAAGGTGTAGTCTGGGTACGCCGTGATGGTTGCCGATCCCCCACTTATGGTCCCTCCTTTGTGGAAGTGCTCCAGTCCTCTCATTCTGTGGTAATTCCCATTAGTACCACTGTGCTTCTATTTTCTTCATTAATGCTCATTACTTGTTTTTGTTCTATACACGGTCCCAATATATTGTTTCTGTCTTTCAGTCACTTCGTTATTCAATGGTACATGTTTCAACTTTCAAAAGCAGTTGTAATAGTTTGCAGCTAGTTCGGTATTCAAATATACTGGCTTTGGCCTTCCACTGTATGTTCTTAACTTGGTCAGCATTCATACATGCTTGTTTCCAGCCCCCAGAGTGCCCAGTGTTCCCTTTTGTCACACCTCAGAGAAGAGTTCCCGCGCCTCAGACCCGTACAGCGATTTCTGGAAGGCATGCGCTCATCAAGAATGGTAAACACAAGTCTTTTCCAGCCGTTCGGCAGGGGATATGTCATTTCTTTGCTGCTCCGTTCCTGCGACATTGGAGGTTGCTGTGGAAACGGACTACGGTGCTGGAGGTTGCCGCAAGACTTCTGATTCCTCAGTAGCTCCCCAGACACGTGGTCACTACCACCAATGAATGCCCAGAACCTCGTTTCAACTCAGGACTCCTAAGCCTTGACAACCCGCCAAATGCTGTTTCTGTTTGAAGTTAGCTCCCGGCTCGAAGTTCCGTCTTCTTTTCGTGTGCCTTTCATGTTATTGGATTCCCTGTGTACCGAACTGCGCTTTGCATACACAGAGTTCTCCTGTTATGTGTCTTGGTTTGCCTGATACTCCTGTGTACCGAACTCCACTTTGCATACACGGACTTCTGTTACGCGTCTTTGGTTTGCATGATATTCCTATGTACTGAACTTCGCTTTGCATACACGGACTTCTCCTGCTACGCATCTTAATTTGCCCGATACTCCTGCGTACTGTTGTGTCTTGACTGTCGTGTAGCCGAAGAGTCCTCTGTCCACAAGTGCCGCACAGAGAGAATCAAAAGTCACTCTCTGTGCCGCCTTTGAGGCCACAGGTGGGAGATATTCTTTCCGGAACTGCGGTACTCGTGGAACCCCGAACCACTGTAAAGGAAACACCGGTTAAGTGTCAAGCCAAAACAGTTTCAACAACCAATCAACAAGTAAGTCGAACGGTCTTACCAAAAGGTGTCTGTGGAGTGGCGGTTTAATTTATGGGAAGGTTCCGAGACCCAGCAAAGCTGTTCTTCCAGAAGGTAAGTATCCCAGCAAGATTACAAGTGCCAGGCCCACCTGATGCCAGAATCCGCACAAGAAGGGCGGAACGTAGAAGGAGTCTGTGAAGCAGTCCGTGGTCGTAATAATGATCCAAAAGCAAGTACCAAAGCCAAGGGTTATCCATTGCCAGTCCGTGAAACAAATCCAAGGTCAAGATCCAAAAGGTGAGAAACAAGAAGGTATGTAGCGCCGTACAGGAATCCGAAGAAACAGATGTGAAGCACCGAAGCCCCGCAACAGAGCCGTTTAAATACTGGCTCTGCTAATTCCTCCCAGTCACATGACCTGCGAGCGCATCACGTGAGTGTAGTCCAGAAACACGTGAGCGGAAGGCGGCGGCCATGTGACGCGGAAGAAGTCGGCCTAGCAGCCGCCACGGAAGACGCCAGGGAGGTAGACGTCTCGACGTGCAAAGAGCATGCCGACCCAAGCTTTGTGGCAGTCGGCGCCGTGGCAACTGGGGCGAAGAGACAACCTGTGAGTCCCGGAACCGGGCCAGAGGGCGAGGGGTGTTCGGGGCACGGGGATGAGGAATGGGACCCCCAGAGGGAGTGGAGTGCGTGACACGTACCGAATTCTGCTTTCCCTACACGGACTGTCTCTGAATTCCTGTATACCGACTTTGCTCCCAAAGACTGCCTCTGTCATGCTCTTTTGGAACTGCTGTGTATCTACTTCATCCTACCATTACCCGGATTGCTCTGTCTTGCCTCCAGACTACGAGACCTTGTTCTCAACCTCTGTGCACACAAGGATGCTCTGCAGCCAGTGCACCTCCCCGATCCTAGTGCGCCCCTCGTGCCGCCCGGGTCAAGTCCTCCTGTACTAACTTTCCCTTTTATTATTTTCTCCTGTCGTTGTTGTTTTGCTAACCTACAGCATCATTACGCTCACACTTGCTTGCTACAACCGTAAGAACCTCCTGTTTTCATATTGTTGTCTGTATTTCTGCTGTAGCCCATGGAAAACATTGCAAACCTCCCTTTTACTTTTGTAGGGTTAAAATCATGCCGGTTACCATCCACTAACAGGGATGGGAACAGTCGGCACAGGTGGATATATAGCACTATTACCTGTCAGACAGTCTTTACTACCTATTGACCTGTGGATTCCTTTCTTTCCAGCTGGTTCTGTAGCGAGTGCTATCCCCGCTCATTTAGGTGATTAGCCCCTCTGTCTGTCTGTTATTCGTTCAGCAAAGGGGCATATCATAGAAAAGAGTTTCCCTCTGAGAGGAGGCTCAGGTTGTACAACCTGGGCTCTACAATCAATCAGGAAGACCCTCTCTCCTCGCCTCATCCATTCACCAGATCAGTGAGTAACACCTTCTTATCGCTCACCGATATTGTGCCGCGGCTCCTTCGGGTTTCTCGGCTTCGCTTCCCAGCTTCGATTCGCTCCGCCTTTCTTTCGCAGGAGCTACAGCGAGCAGTGTTCGCCGTCTTGGAATATTGTAGCACATAGCCCCATTCTTCCCCAGCGGAAGCTACCAAGAGCACCACTCGTTCTCTCTGAGACTTGCAACGATCAGGACGCTTTGGTGCTCCACAGCTCCTGCTGTGAGCACCGGACAGGAAGGACAGCAGCATCTCAGACCCTTTCACGACCAGCCTTGGCCCCAGTGGCTTTTCCCCACTCCTCCTCTGCACAGTTTCTCTCAAGCCGGTTCCTCTCCAGCCTGCCCCGCTCCTCCAGGCTGCGTCCTTCTCTCCAGGGCGTCTCTCCCATTGTGCTGGGCGGTCACCCTTTTTATACACCTGGGACTTGGCAAATGATTGCAGGTGTGAGTCTTGAACTTTGATTGCCTCACCATGATGAAGCCTATTAGCTGGTCATACCTGACTATTACACCTAAACTCCTCCAAGGCCCTCTTCCTCGTCTCAGTACCAAAGTGGCGTTTAGGGAAGTTTGAATGAATGGAAGTGTGCATAACTCCTAGTTTGTTTCTTTCTCATTTGGGTATTGAGCTGATATTTGTACGTATTACCAAGAGGAGGCTGATATGTGTTGATCCCGCCCAAGTGAGGATGTGTCCTCCTAGTTGGTCTCTTCCTTGTCCCAGTATAAAAATGGCATTTCGGAGGGCCATTTGGAAAGAAAGAAAAGGGAAAAGGTTGACAGTAACCCATAAAGGCTTTTTGGACAGAAGCTTCATCATGAAAAGAGAATGGGGGATACCATGTTTCACCAAAGGACATCCTCTCCCTATTCCCCAAGTTCCATCCACCCAGGTGATCCTCCCTCGCATATTCACCCCCAGGGTCAGGATCCAAAGGCGATGGCATTGGCCACCTGAGCAGAGGATGCTGGGGAAAACGAAGTGAGAACACCCTCGGGTTCCTCACAGTGTGCACTAGGTCAGTCACTCCAATACTGGCAAGAAAAGAAATCCGTCGGGCCTGAAGTTGCAGAGGTCGGGATAGAAATTCATAGCATCCCCCAGTATGTGTTGTGACGAATCAAGGAAATTATTCCCTTCTCACCAATGGGGAGCCCCCCCACCTGTAATGCCCGCTCTGCAACACCGTCCCCATGGGTCAAGGCAAGTGGGACCTCACCGGGAGGGACTCCCCTTAGTGGAGAAGGATTACCGTTCCTGTGAGGAACTCCGGAAACCATTACACATAATGGCATGCATAGGACTTTCTAAAATACCAAGGACTTACAAGTCTCAAGACGTGGGTGAAGAAAGTCACGCTATACCATTATCAAGATTAAAGTTAACGTGTCCCTTCAAATACAAGTCTCCAATCAACTGAGACGAGTACGCCGAACAACGTAGAGATGGGTACATGAACGCAGGCAAGGAAGCCCCCCCATCCTGCGTTACACCTGAAGGAGGTGGAGCAGAAGCGAGCCGCAAAGCTAACGACATTCAAGCTAGCGCTGAGCTGAAGGGGGAGACGCCAGAGATACAGCAGATGAAGGAGCAAGGGCTGGAGTCTAAAGCAAGGTGGTGGCGTGACCACAAAGGACATGTGGTGGGCGGTTGGCCCCCAAACTAACGCTGATACCATTTTGAGAATGAAGCAGCAGTCAGATCAGTAACCTGGAGGAACAGCAGGATGCCTGGGAGCGAGAGAGAGAATCCCAAGAAGAGGATGCCAGCAACAGTGAGCTGACAACAACGAGGAGTGAAAGAGAAGCTCCCAGACAGGCTCAGAGCACTGAGACATTCCCCTATGTTGTTGAAGTTAACAGGGAGAACCGGAAGACCGAGAGGCCAAAAGAGAATAGTTATACAGTTCAAGAAACTTGTGCCAGTAAAAGTAAAGACCAGTAAAGACCACCAAAGTAAACCATATACAAAACAAAGAATATTGGAGCGAGGTGAACCACAAATGTCTAGAAAGCCAGAACTACAGAAGAAAATGTAAGTTTCCAGGTTGTTCTGAGTTCTCTGAAAAGGATCAAAGACAGTATAAAAGGTCAACGAATTATTTATTCTTCAGGAGGAAAGAAAAGCTAATAATGTCATGAAAGGAACCGCATGAACTGATACAGCAAGTAACTAAAGACTATCTAAATATGACCTATGAACAGGAAATGTCAGTCTCCCATTGTATTTGGATTACCGGCAGCTCTTCACGCGGACTACCCAGGAAGATCTTTAACGTGACGTGAATTAAATACGACAACTCTTTAAGGGAGTTTTAATTGATCTTTTTTCAGCCAACCTAATTAAACCTGAAGGGACCTTGACAGCCACTGACATCCGGGACCTTCCAGTCCACCCAGACCAGACTCACGCAGCTAACGCTAGATGAGTGCATTGATGTACAGAATGATACATAAAGATAACTAGGAAATAGATGGACACAGCGCTCATCAGCGACTTGTCCCACACAATACCATCACTGAGGTAATATTAAAACATCTTAGTAACACAAGTGTTTTTTATTTACAGAATTTGTATCAGTCAGTTGACAGGCCCACTCTGTCATGAACTTCAGATCACGCCCCTTTTGGACCTCCTGGTCCATGTCTCAACGGGGCTTACATTCCGTACTACTTCCAACATGGCCGTCCAGAGCTGAAGCCCTTGCTCGCTCCATGCGCTGAACGCGGCGTGATCTATTTATAGACCCTGCCTTCTGCGGCTCTGCGCGTCTCAATGCTATTGCAGAGTAGCCCAGACGTGTGTTTGTTTCCTTGTCCCAGTGCTATTACCCACTCCTGTCCCTTTCCCCCTTCCTGGTTCCGAGCATTTCTAAGCCTTTCCAGCCTCCCGGATTCCTGGACTCCGCAATCCCGGAACTAAACGCAACCTGGAACCAGACGAGACTCGAGCAGCGCTGTTCAAGACCAGGAGCGTTCGCAAAAAAGCAGCGATCGAAGACACCGGCAAACATCGGACCCAGGTGAGAAGGGGGGGATCTCCTTGACAGTTTGAGACACCACCCGATCGAACCTAAAAACGAGATGGAAGCCGCCGTGCAGGACTTAATGCGACGCATGCAAGAATGATCAACCAAGGTTCAAAATCTTAAGGCGGAAAACGCAGCGCTCAAACAGTTGGTCTTATCCCGGGGTTCTGCTACAAAGGAGGGTGCCCTGTTGGGCGGTATTGTTGACAAGTTTGATGGTTCGGCAAAAACACTTCGCGGATTCCTGGATTCATGCCTGGTCCACTTTACCTTTAAGCCCTATTTACTCCTACGTCCCGTCCCCTTTCCTCCATACTTATGAGACATCTCTCTGTCCTGTGGGACGGGACCGGAGCACTTTGTAAAAAGCATCCACATTTTTTTCAAAAATGTGTCCCTCCTCTCTTTCCTGCGCGGGGCCTGGCACGTGGCTGTAACCCTGCCCACCTTGGCTCCGCCCCGTGCATCGCCCATCAGTCCTTTTCTCCGCACGATCGGGGCCGGACGCACTTGCATCCTATGAAGTTTTTCTTCCGTTTTTCCCTCTCTGGCTCTCGCTAGCGTTCGTTTACTAGTCTGTCTATGTCTTTTAAACTAGATTTTCCAGACTGTTCATTGTGTCACCGTCGCTTCACAAGGGCGAATCCCCATCCTCTTTGTTCAGAGTGTTTGGGTCCGGATCACCATTGGGACTCCTGTTTTTACTGTGACTCCCTTTCGGTCCGGGCTCTTCAACGTCGGTTGGAGCGGTGGGAGGAGGTGTTCGGTCGGACTCCTCCTTCGCATTTTCAGGCGTTCATCGACGAGAAGAAAAAAGGCCCGGTAAGTTCTTTGATTTTCAGAGCACCCCGGCCGGGGGATACCTTCCCGGGTTCCTCTCGAGCCGGGAGGGGCGTCGATCGCTCTGTTACCGGGGTTCGCCCTGAGGTGCCTGTCGGGCCTAATAATTCTACCGGAGTTTTCTCCGAGGGTCTCCGTAAGGGGCCTGTGTTCACCGGAGTACACTCCGAGGCCCCTCCTGTGGGGGCTGTGTGTAGACCCAGTTCTACTGAGTCGTGGGGTACCGGAGCTTGCTCTGAGGCCGTTCTTTCGGCTTCCCTCAAAAACAAAACCGGGGTACGCCCCGAGGTCTTGGCTGGGCTTGAGGTTACCAAACGCATGTTCGAGGCCCGTACTGATAAGGCTTCTACCGGGCCTAGGTTCGAGGTCCCTCGTACAGAGGCTAAGGCTACCAACAGTTCTGAGGGGCCGGGCAAGGCCCTGTCGGTGACAGCGCACCGTTCCCGCTCTTGTGGTGACACCAGATCTGTTGAGGGGGCAAAGAAGAAGATTTCTTATTTTACCGGCATTGCCGAGGCTCTTCCTTCGAAGGCTCAGTTGGCGGTTGGTATGTCGCAGAAACATTCCAGGCCTCATAGTACCAGCTCTGCCGAGGTACCTTATGTTAAGGCTAAAATTAAGACCCCTGATCCATCGACAGGGACCCCTGCCTCACTTCCTCACGTGCCACAGTTCCCCTCAGATGAGGACAAAATGGCACCCATTCCCGCCACGACCACGGCGGCCATTTTAGGTACTACCCCTACAACTACGCCTTCGGCCCCTGGTGTAGGGTTCGGTCCTTCGGGTGAACCTAAGGTCCCTTGTGCGCATCCTTACCGGCCAGTTATTTATTGGAACGCCCGGATGCCTCTTCCGCACAATGTTTCGTTGCCCGCGGGGGCGGCTCCCTTGATTTATGTGGATACGTCGGCAGAGGGGCCGGTGTGGCACACGTCCCCGTTGCGTCCCTGGATTTGTCCACCTCATGAGAGGCCTCCTCAGGTTCCGAAACAATCTCCTGAGGACGCTTTTTTCGGTACGTTTCAAGTACTTATGCGTACCAAACCGATATTTCAAGGGGCTTTCCAAGGAGATATGTCCACCCGCGCCTCCGGCTCCAACTGTTCCGTCGGTGGTTCCGCCGGCGCCTCCCTTGCCCGTGGTGCCTCCCCCTGTGCTTCTGCTTGTGCCGCCATTGTCCCCAGTGGACAAGGCAGTGCCTGACTCGGCTCAGCAGGAGCCGGACCTGTCAGATGGACCCTCAAGGCGATCAGGACAACGAGGACCTGCCCCGCTCTACCAGAGCTTTCCATGACCGGGTACTGGACATTATGATCTTCTTGGATGTTCTGGTGCCTGAGGCACCTGCTCTGCAGAAGGGCGTGCTTTCTGGGGCATTCACCTTGTCTCCTTTGGAGCGTACCGGCCTGTTCTTGCAGAAAGAAATTCTGGCCAAGGTCCGAAGAGTTTGGGAAAAGCCACACTCGGGACTTTTTGTCAATAAAAAGATTGACGCGAGGTACAGGCTACATTCCTCGGAAGAAGTGGCCTTGTCGTCTTGTCCGCCTCCCTCCTCCACAGTGGTGGCTGCGGCCATGTTGCAATCCAGACCTGCAGCTTCCTCCTCTACGACGGTGACTCAGGTCTTAGGGAAGGAGGACAAGCTCCTGGCCTCCCTAGGGAGGAAAATCTTTGCCAATTCAGCCTTGCAGCTCAGGCAGGCCAATGCAGAATCGATTTTGGCGGGAGCTAACATGCGGATGTGGAGGGGTCTGTCGGAGTTTGAGGAGCATATCCCGGTCGAGAAGCTGGAGGATTTCAGAGGAGGCCTTTCTGATGCCATGGTCTTGGCCCAGGATCTCCTGGAGGCTGCGGCTCATCACGTAGACACCTCGGCTCGGGGTCTGATGTTAGGGGTTGATACCTCGCGGCAAGCATGGCTGCATGCCACTAAGTTCTCGAAGGAGGTGCAAGACAAGGTCCTGGACCTTCATTTGATGGTAAGGAGCTTTTTCACTCTTCTACTGACGTAGAGCTCACCAAAACCAAAGACAGCACTCAGACGGCTAAATCTTTGTCTGTTCTGGTTAAACCTCCCTTCAAGACTCAAAGGCCGTTGTCGCAAGGTCGACCTTCCTCTGGTTTTAGGGGCTAACTCGACCGCAAAAATCGCAGAGTGGATACTCCTGCGGGGAATAACCGCCGTAGACAGCAGCGTACGTGGTATTTCTCCCGCTCCTCGGCCTCCTCATCAGGTTCAGGTGGCACCACCACTGATAAACCTGCCAAATGAAGGTTGGCACGAGACCCCGGTGGGAGAACGCATTGCATCTCATTGGGAAGCGTGGCAGACCATCACAGAAGACAGATGGGTCTTGTCAGTCGCTCGAGCGGGCTTCCGCTTACCTTTACCCCCTACCCCACCCCTCAACCCTCCTTTTCAGCTGTTGGGCTCACCCTCCCTTAAGGCCGAGGTTCAGAAACTTCTGCTCCTCAGAGCTGTGGAACCCGTTCCCCTTGGGGAGCGATGGGAGGGCTTCTACTCCCGGCTGTCTACGGTGCCCAAACCCAACTAGGCTGGCCTGCGCACCATCCTAGACCTTTCCCAGTTCAATCTTTCCCTACCCCAAGAGAAATTCAAGATGATCACGCCCGGCCAAATTCGCTCCTCTTTGCAGGCGGGCGATTGGCTCAGCGTGGTGGACCTTCAGGATGCGTTCATGCATATCCTGATTTGGAACCCACACAGGAGATATCTCCGTTTCTCTCTGGGAGAGGAGCACTTCCAGTTTCGGGTGCTTCCTTTTGGCCTCAGTTCGGTGCCGCGTGTCTTCACAAAGATGATGTCGGTGATCGCGGCCCATCTTCGTCTCCAGGGTATCCATGTGTATCCCTATTTGGACGACTGGCTTCTACGCAGCCCTTGCCCGTTGGCAGCAGCGGACAACCTCCAGTCTCTCCTTCAGCTCCTGTTCCATCTTGGGCTGTTGTTGAACTGGCGGAAATCCTCCATGATGGTCTCACAGGACCTGACTTTCCTGGGTTTTCGTTGGAACACGATAGACTACCGTGTGTATCTGACCGGGGACAGAATGGCGGATCTGTTGGCCACGTGTAAGATGTTTACGCAGACGGAGAGCATGTCGGCCTGGTGGTTGCAGAGGCTTCTGGGCCTCATGGCCTCGTGTGTGCTGGCTCTTCCTCTTGCTCGTCTCAAAATGAGGCGGACCCAGATGGCTCTTCGGAGTTCCTGGCGTCAGGCTGTGGACCCGGATTCCAAACGGATAATGATTCCAGATTCCATGAGAGTGGACTTGGACTGGTGGTCATCTCTTAGGAACCTGTCAGTGGGTGTCGGGTTCCAGGACCCAAGCCCCATGGTGACGATCACGACAGACTCCTCCCTTTTCGGGTGGGGTGCGACGTTAGATCTTCTTCAGGTCTCGGACCTCTGGTCACCTCAGGACAAGCTCCTGCACATAAATCAATTGGAGCTTCTGGCGATTTTTCTGGCGCTCAAGGCGTTCAGGCCTCTCATTGTCAACAAGGTGGTTCGCATAAGAACGGACAATGTGGTGTCAATGTACTACATAAAGAAGCAGGGGGGAACAAAGTCTCCCCCTCTCGTGGATCTGGCCATTCAGATTTGGGAGTGGGCCGTGCTTCATGGGATCTGGCTGCTTGCAGTGCACGTCCCGGGCCGGCTGAATGTCACTGCAGATGCCCTCAGCCGGCGTACAGTGGTCAGCTACGAGTGGGAGTTGAAGGCGGAGATCCTATCATGGATTTTCTCGCATTGGGGCACACCGGAGGTGGACCTCTTCGCCACGGCGATGAACAAGAAGCTTCCTCAGTACGCATCCAGAGGGGGGCTGGGAGCCTCCTCTCTGGGGGACGCACTCGAGATCCCATGGCACAACATGAGAGCTTAGCTTACGCCTTCCCGCCTCTTCCTCTGGTTCAACAAGCAATTTGGAAGTTGAAGAGCTCTGTCAACTGTTCTCTTCTACTGATAGCTCTGTGGTGGCCAGCCAGGTTTTGGTTCTCAGAACTTCAACACCTGTCGGCGTGTCCGCCGATCAGGTTACCAGTAACTCCCGATCTTCTTCACCAAGGGGAACAGCAGATGTGGCACCCCTCCCCACAATCGCTCTACTTGGCGGCATGGTGCCTGAGTTCATGGCGTTAGAGCCTTTGGGTTTGTCTGCGGATAACATGCGCATTATCCAAGCCGCCAGGAAACCCTCGACCAGATCCCAATACAAGAGTAAATGGCTCAGGTTCTGTCATTGGTGTTTGAAGAAAGAATTGGACCCGAGGGTGGCGACGATTGACACGGTGCTGTCCTTTGTATCCTCCCTAGCAGAGTCAGGGGTTCATGTCTTGTCCTGCAGGACTTATCTTTAGGCGATTTCCGCCTACCTCTCTACAGACCAGTGTTCTTATTCGTTATCTAACCCGGTGGTGAAGAGACATTTTGCTGGTTTCACACGCATCTACCCTCCGGTTCGTACTGTGCACCCGCCCTGGGACTTAAACGTAGTCCTGACGGCGCTGTGCCATAAACCTTTCGAGCCAATGGCTACAGTTGACCTCAAGTACGTGTCTTGGAAAGTGTCCTTTCTGGTCGCCGTTACGTCAGCGAGGAGAATGAGTGAGCTCCAGGCATTGTCGAATAGAGGGGACGGCGGGCGGGCGTATGGAGGAAAGGGGACTATGGACTAGGAGTAAGGTGGTCACTACGGTGAGTAACCTGGTAAATTTCTCGACTCCTAGGGCTAAGGTGGGTTTTATCATATCCCACCTTTTCGGCAACGCCTTTACTTGGCAACATCCCTTGTTAACTCCGGCGATGCCCTCCTAGATTACTACGATGGGTTCATACAGGCCCTTAAAGGCATGTTTGACCGTCCAGAGCAGGTCTATACTGCCCAAGAACGCTTGCTGGACTTTCAACAGGGCTCCCAAGATATGCTCACTTATGTGACCAGATTTAAACAATTGGCTAAGGAAGCAGACTGGTCCTCTGAGGCTAGTTTTACCCTGTTCAGGAGAGGCCTAAACGATGAGATCAAGGATGAACTGGCCAGGGTGGCCAGACCAAATTCATTCCAAGCACTAATGGACCTGGCCTTGCAAATAGACTTTCGCATCCAGGAAAGGAAGGCTGAAAGGAAGAAATCCAAGGGAAACCCACCCAAGACGTCCTTTGAGAGCACAGTCAGAACGGACGCAAACCCAAGTCCAGCCCCAGAACCTGAACCCATGCAAATTGGAGCCTTTTGCGGACCCATATCACCTCAAGAAAGATTGAGATGGATCCATACAGGTTTGTGTATGATTGTTCTTCAGACAAACATTTGGTCAGAGAATGTCCTCTGGCACCTCCTCGGCGTTCGGGAAACGCCAGCTCCCGATCTTAAATGGAGCAGAGATTCGGGAGAGAGATGTTTGCTCCACATCAATTCCATCCTTGAACTCTCCTGGACAAAACAGTTTGGTGATACTACAGGCCTTCCTGTCGCCCTCCAAAGACAAGACCTATCCCATTCTGGCCTTGGTGGACTGCGGAGCTATGGGAATTTTCATTGATCAAGACTGGGTTGTTAGTCATCATATTCCGTACGAGACACGAAACACCCGTCAATTGCTTCCACCGCTTGCATGAAGACCCCTCTCTTCAGGACCCATAAGCCTGCAGACTAAAGAGATCCAACTTTCCATAAACCATCATCAAGAGCGGATTACATTCGACATCATTAAGTCAGCCCATTACCCCATGGTTTTGGGTATGCCCTGGTTACAAAAGCACAATCCGTATATCAATTGGACAGCAGGATCATTATTCCTGTGCTCAGAGTTCTGTATGTCCCACTGTCTATCCCTGGATCCCTCCTCGGTAACTCCTAAAAAACCACCAAGAGACCAAGAAACACCACTCATGGTTTCCAATATCATACAAGTTCCAGAGGCCTATCAGGGATATGCTGATGTATTTTCTACTGCCATAGTCCAGGCCTTACCCCCTCACAGGCCTGAAGACTGTGCCATAGATATGGATCCCTCAGCTGTAATTCCTATCGGCAGAATGTTCATTCTTTCCGAACCCGAGAAAAAGGCCCTTCAGGAATATCATAAGACCCTCGAAATCTCCAGCGGGTGCTTCATTGTTCTTCGTTCCCAAGAAGGATACCAAGGAACTCAGACCTTGCCTCGACTATAGGGGCTTAAATCAATGCACCCTCAAGGATCGGTACCCTCTGCCCTTGATCTCGGATATCCTGGAAACTGTGAGAGGAGCCGTTATATTCACCAAATTGGATCTCAGGGGTGCCTACCATTTGATCCGTATCCGGGAAGGAGATGAGTGGAAGACCGCCTTTCGAACACCCTTTGGCCACTACGAGTACCAGGTCATGCCCTTTGGACTAGCCAATGCCCCAGCAGTGTTCCAACGTTTTATGGATAGGGTGTTCTCTGATATGTTGTTTTTCTTCGTCATTGTCTATCCGGACGACATATTGATTTTTTCCAAGGACCCTCTGAAGCATGAAGGACATGTTAAGGCAGTTCTACAAAGACTCTGGGAACATCACCTCTTAGCCAAGCCTGAAAAATGTTTGTTTCACGTTACCTCTGTGCACTATCTGGGATTTATCCTTAGTCCAGAGGGGATTGGCATGGACCCTTCAAAAGTAAAGGCCATTCTCGCCTGGCCTACTCCCACGTCCGTGAAACAAATCCAATCCTTCCTAGGACTAGCCAATTTCTACCGGAAGTTCATAGCCACCTTTTCTGAGATTGTACAACCCATAGTGGCTCTGCTAAAGAAGGACACCCCATTTGTCTGGTCAACATTACAAGAAACAGCATTCCAGCGTTTAAAGACTGAGTTCACACAAGCTCCCATTTTGGCTCAACCCGATACAAGTCGACCCTTTTTAGTGGAAACGGATGCCTCTAATTACGCTATACGAGCAGTCTTGAAGCAGAAGATGGAGGACGATTTGGAACACCCCGCTGCTTATCTGTCAAGAACCTTAACTCCTAGTGAAACGCACTACTCCGTCCTGGAAAAGGAACTCTTAGCCATTCGCCAAGCCTTCACTGAATGGCGACACCTACTTCTGGGAGCCAGACATCCTGTCCAAGTCCGTACTGATCATCGAAACCTTCAGATTCTACATTCACTGGAGTGCAGGAACAGTCGTCGGGCACGTTGGGCCTACTTTTTTGCCCAATATCAGTTCCACATTACCCATGTCCCTGGATCACAGAACCTGATCGCTGACGCCTTGTCTCGCCGTCCTGACTACGTGACCACTGAAGATAAGGCATTTCCTAAAATGTTCTCTCCCACGATCTTCGTAGCCCAAGCAGTTGATCTCCTGGAAGAAGTCTGATCCAAACTCAATCCTCGGAATTATGGAAGGACATTTCAACACAAAATCTCTGGAAATTAAGAGCCAAGGAAGGCTACTTATTCAAGGACAATGCACTACTCATTCCTACACGGAAGTTACAGCAAAAAATAATAAACCTTTGTCATGACACACTCCATTCCGGGCATCAAGGTATCACCAACACCCTCCGTCTTATACAGAGACAGTTCTGGTGGCCTAAAATGAAGTCTGACGTGCAGCAATACATCGAGGCTTGTATAACCTGTGCCCAAAATAAACATAACAGGAGACCGGCGGGTCTTCTTCTGCAGCCCACTCTACCCTCTAAACCATGGGAAATCATCACTACAGACTTCATAGTGGAGTTACCACCTTCCTGAGGATATACTACCATCATGGTCACCATAGATTTGTTTACCCATATGGCCCATTTTACGCCACTGACAAAACCACCCTCCTCTTCAGAGCTAGCTGGAATATTTCTGGAACACATATTCCGACTACATGGGCTTCCTTCCAAGATCATATCTGACCGGGGTCCCCAATACATTTCACAATTCTGGAAACACCTCTGTCGGGTACTAGGAATCCAACGTGCCCTATCTTCAGGATATCACCCCCAAACCAACGGAGCCACAGAACGTGCAAATCAGACCCTGGAACAATATCTCCGATGTTTTGCCACCAAGGTCCAGGATGACTGGTCTCTCCTGATACCCGTTGCGGAATTCGCTTACAACAACTCCGAACACTCAGCGCTACAGAACAGGCACTTTTATTGTAGCCAGGGTCTTACCCTCGGTTCTTCCTTACCCTACACCAGTACGTACTGTTGACTCCTGGATCGAAACTCTTATCAACATTCACTGGGAGGCTAAAGAACACTTAGAGAAAGCCAGATTATAGACCAAGAGGTATGCGGATTCCAAGAGAAGACCAGGTTCTTCCTATACGGTCGATGACCGAGTGTGGTTGTCATCAAAACTACTTCCCCGACACTTACGACCAAACAAGCTGGCTCCCCGCTACTATGGTCCATTTCCCATCAAGGAGATTATCAATCCTGTCTCATACCGAATCAAGCTACCTGACTCCTGGAAAAGAATTCATCCAGTTTTTCACACATCCCTATTGAAACCCTACATCCAATCCTCTCGAAAATCCAGTAGACCACCTCCTCTACTGGTTGACAACCAACTGGAAAATGAGGTGTCCCGGATTTGTGACTCCAGGTATAAGCAGGGCCATCTTCAATACCTAGTGGAGTGGAAAGGATATCCTCCTAGCAAAAGGACCAGGGAATCTATTTCGAATATCAAGGCTCCTCGGTTGCTCAGAAGATTTCACCTAATACACCCGGGCAAACCTGGAGGGAAAGGCCTTCGGAGGAGGCATGATGTCATGAACTTCAGATCACGCTCCTTTTGGACCTCCTGGTCCTTGTCTCAACGGGGCTTAAATTCCGTACTACTTCCAACATGGCCGTCCAGAGCTGAAGCCCTTGCTCGCTCCATGCGCTGAACGCGGCGTGATCTATTTAAAGACTGCGCTTCCGCGGCTCCACGCGTCTCAATGCTATTGCAGAGTAGCCCAGACTCCTGTCCCTTTCCCCCTTCCTGGTTCCGAGCATTTCTAAGCCTTTCCAGTCTCCCAGATTTCTGGACTCCGCGATCCCGGAACTAAACGCAACCTGGAACCAGACGAGACTCGAGCAGCGCTGTTCAAGACCAGGAGCGTTCGCAAGAAAGCAGCGATCGAAGACACCGGCAAACATCGGACCCAGGTGAGAAGGGGGGAACTCCTTGACACACTCACAGGTTAGTGTAGAGATACTCAATTGTCCTTTATTAACAGACAGATGAATCTTAATGTATATGAGTTGATTAAAACATCTCCTATTGTTATTCATATTCACAGAACTCAACCTTCCAGATATCTATACCTGAAGAAGGACATAGATGGCCCGAAACACATAGTAGCTGATAGGGATACTAACACACCTGCTATCAAGATATCAGGATACTTATTGTTGAAAAATTGTGAATGTTATAGAATTAAAACAATAGCATGTAGTAGAATTGGACTTAGTTGAGCACTATCTTGAGTTATGTATAAACAATCAAAGATTAAGTAATGATGAAAAATAGTATGCATATCATAATACAAATGTATCAGTCAATTGTGCTTGAAGATTTTTTTTTTATCTTTATTTGTTTTAGTTTTTACAAACTTTTACAAAATTTTTAAAAGAGGAAAAGAAAAACAATTCATAGCTTTAAAACCTTATGAATACATAATTTACAGTTTACAATTTTACAATTTTCAATTCACAATTAATTATTGTACATTACATAATAATTGTGCAATATTAGTTCATTAATACAATCCTAATACAACTTAATAGAATGTATTCTATTTCACACACCTGTTCTATAAACGCTAAAACTCTTATTCTCAAGGACATTGGTTCTCCATGTAGCATTTTCATCCATAAAAGATCCCTCAGTAACCATACCATACATTGTAGACAAAGTCTTTAAAATACATTTCCCTTTTAATTGCTAGCTCACAGCATTCAGACATGAGATGGCGTAAGGTTTCCAACTCTCCCTTGTCTTTACAATATCTGCACGATCCGTCAACAGGGAGTTGTCTAGCTCTTGTACTTATTATTTCATTAGTCAACAACACAATCATGCGAAATCTCATAAAACCAACTTTCATTTTTTTACTTGGAAATTTCTTTAGATATTGCTCCATTTCATTTACTCCTTTCCCTGCAGATAGTATTTGAGTATATAGCTTCGTGTCACTAATTTTCAAACAAGTTTTTTCCCGATCATGCAACTTGAGTCTTTTCTTTACCAAGTTAGGGTTTTTTCCCAATAGTTCCATAGTAGCACCTATTTCTTAGAGTAGAGCTTCACACTCTGATCTTAGCTGAGCTATAAACCCATCGGTATCATTCTCTCTGAGCAGGGCATAAAGAGTTCTTTCCTTAGAAACATTTATTCATAAGACCAAGTTTCTTCCACTGAATCAAACTAACGAGTGATTGTATGCCCAGTTCATATCTTATAGCCTCTATGGGGATACATTTAGGCAGAAAAAAATAGTATGGATCTCCAGATTTTGCTTTCGATCGCTTTATATTCTGTCTCCATCATTTTTGGCCAGAATTCGGTACCATACATAATTGTAGGCAGTAGCTTACTTTTATAAAATTCTCTGCATGGTTCAACGGAGAATTTACCATACTTATTATCCACTCTCTTCATTTGAATTAGCATACCGTTGACTTTTGAATTGAGATAATTTATAAAAAAGGTTTTGCTGTGCTTAGCTATCACAGGATATCCCAGGAATTGAAAGTTATCTTTAACTATAAGTTTATTGCTATCCCAGTTCCACACGAACCTGGACTTACCATATTTTACAGATCCTTTTGTGAGCTTGATAACAACAGATTTACCTGAATTGATCTTTAGTTCCATTCCCAACATATAATTACCAAAAGTTGTAATGAGTCTTTCTAGACCCACCGGCGTAGAGTCTATAAGCAGAAAATCGTCGGCATAGCTCACCCAACTAATTTTCAATTTCCCAATCTTGGGAGAAACCAAACCTGAAGCGTCCAATGCCATTCCTACTCCTGCAACATAGAGATTGTACAAAGTGGGTCCAAGACTACATCCTTGTCTAATGCCCTTCTCAATAGAGCACTCTCTAGACAGAAGGCCATCTGAAACCAGTCTAATCTGTGTTTTAGATTCATTGTGCAGTGATGTAATAATCCTCACTAGCCCCTTTGGGATACCATAACTATCCAGCCTCTGCCACAGAAGATTTCTATTTACACAATCAAAAGCTTTGCTTAAATCCATGGATGCAACATAAATTGGTGCATCCAAAGATTTCCACGCAAGTGTCTGCAGACACTTTATCAAGAGTCCTCCACAGTCCTTACCCATATTTCTACGGAATCCTATTATTCTAGGATCAAGTATGTTCATCTCTAGAATCCATTCATTGATTCCTTCCAGAATAATGGCAGTAAATGTTTTGGAGTCTGCATCCATAATACTGAGGGTACGGTAATTCTGAGGATCTACCCTTGAGCCCCTTTTAAAGATTGGCACCATATAAGATAATTTCCAAGAGTCAGGAATGGTTTGAGACTCCATTATATCCTGGAATTGAATGTAAAGAATCTTGGCCCATAGGTGTGAGGAGTGCCGCAAGACATTGTTAGTTAGCTTGTTAGGTCCAGGGGCTCTGGAGGGGTTTGATTTCTTTATCTTCTCCATGATAATATCTATGGCGATATCTAAGTCCCATTTCTCAATTTGTGGCGTTTTCTCTAAAGCAATTTCAGATGTGTACATGTGTTCAATATAGTTAATCCAAACATCTTCAGATATGGGATTTGACATCTTTTTCCAATTCAGTTCTTCTTTATAGTTTATAAGGTCCCAAAAGGCCCTTGTGTTTTTACCCTGCAAACTTTCTAGCATCTTTTCCCCATCTACCTGGGTGATACGAATGTGTTCTAGTTTTAACCAGTTGGTATACCTCTGCTTTAACTTCCTGATTTTTTTCGACATCGTTCATACAAAAAGTAGGACTCTTAGTGATTTTCCTTATATCCCTTCGAAGTTCGTTTTTTTCATCCTAATTTCTATAGAGTATGCATGTTTGTGCTTTTTATTATGATTAGTCATGGATGTAGAGTTTGCCTCTAACACAGTTTTCAGGTATTCAGGAAAGCCCTTTACTGAATACCTTTCAATCTTATCTTCTAATTTACAAGTATTAAATTCAGTCAGCATAAATATATTGAAATCATTCATTTTTCTTTCAGACCAGCACACACGGTTTCCTCTATAAGTCACCCTTAGATTCCCTAGATTTGTATCACTCCTTTTGGGGTTATTCGGTAGCCATTTTAATTCTAACATTAGCATCGAATGGTCACTCATACTGGTTTCTTTCACATAAAAGATTTTTACTTTTTCAAAGATATTGGCTGAAAGAAAAATAAAATCAATCTCAGAGCTAACGCCCCTAGCAGCCCATGTAGCCTTTTCATTTTCCAACCTTTGCAGCCCCCACCCTGAAGCCCAACTCAACCACATACCACCTTCCACTTTTTTCCTTTTACCCTTTTCCACATTTTGGTGGTCAGTCAGAAAACAGTCCAATAATTCCACATCATTCAGGTTAAAACTCGCATTAAAGTCACCAGCAAGTATTACACTTGCATCGCCATATTTGCCAAACCATTCATCAAGATGTGTGTCAAGTTTAGCCAAAATTATAGAGAGATTGGAATCCGTGGTTCTATAAACATTCAACAGGAAAAAAGTTTATTTATTATCCCCCACTATTCTAGACCACACTGTTCCAAGAATTTCACCATATATGTCACACTCTTCTTTTTGCTTTAACAAACCAATTGCTTTTTTAACAAGAGTAGTTATTCCACCTTTAGGTCTACCCAACAGACCTTTTATAGCCGGGATAGAGGTGGTTACAAAACCATCCCACAAGAGCTTCTCTGTAAGCCAAGTTTCTTGTATGAAGAGAAACTCTGACAATTTAAGGGACGCACAAATATCACTATTACCTGTTAAATGTTTATTTCCCCTAGAATTCCAACTCAAAATTTTTATAATGCTGTCAGGCCTAAAGAGGTTGGGTTAAAGCTCTCAATTGCGCAATTGAGTCTTCAAGGACCTCTGCCACTCTCCTTAGTTTCAAGTTTTCACTTTTATCTATGTGGTTTGCATGGTTTATAGTGATAATACCGAAATACAAAATCTCGAAAAAAAGAATCTCGAGTTCAAAATCTCGAAAAAAAATATCTCGAATTTTTTTTTTAATACGTTTTTATCTCGAAATGGGGGGGTTCCCCCCCCAACCCCCCTTTTTTCTATTTTTTTTTAATTTTAACCCTTTTTTTTACTTACCTGACCCCAAAAACACATATAACTAAATAAATAAATAATTCGAGATTTTTGTTTTTCGAGATTTTGGATTCGATATTTTTGCAGTTCGAGATTTTGTTTTCGGTTTTTTGACTGACCACCGGTTTGCATCCTGTCTTACAGATTTATCCCGGTTCCACCGGAGGTCATTTTTCTCTTCCATCACTTCCTTTCGTTTTCCCATATCCCTACATCATAACCATATTTGTGAAGGCTATCTGCCTCCTTCATTATAATGTTCCTAACCAGTAGAGAGTAGATCAACAACCTAATGTAGTCATATCTCCAGCCATGTATGAAATCCACCAGTTGTATGTCTTCGGATGTAATTAGTCTTAGTTCAGGGATTTCCTGAAAAAGTTCCAGGATTTTCTTCCTATTTAGAGAGACTGGACCTCCTTCCTCGAACAAATATTGTAATATCAGCCCGGGTGCATTTGGGTATTTGGGTTTACAGAGTTTCCAGGGTCTCAATCCGTAATTACCTTCCCCACCCCCATTCATTTGTTCCTTAAAACTACACTGATTACCATTATTAAGTTATTCTTCACTCTCTTCCATCCTCACTCTTGCCCCTTCATACTCTCTACCTACTTCTATTCTCTTATTCCTTGGTTCTTCACTTGTTGTTCCTGTAGTGGGTTGTGGTTCACTCCAGTTCTTTTCTTTCAATATCTCCCTTACTATATTCCTAACACTTTCTTCAACAGTCATTTTTTCCACTTCTTTTGAACTTTCTACTTTTCTATCCTTTTGTTTTTCATTACTACTTTCGTACATTTGTCTTTCTCTACCTTTGGGATATCTATATTCTTCTTCTTTTTCCATATCACCACTTATTTCCCATATACTCTCCCTCCCATCACTGTGAGGAGTCATATATTGGTGTTTCGGGGGCACTGGTATCAGGCGTTTTAAAGATGTCATACACAGCACTTACTTCCTTTACTTGTAAGGGGGATTTGGGTAGATCAATAATTTGTTTTCCTTCCTTTCCCTTGTTTGTTATTTTCCCGGTTTTATTTCCCTTAACCAAGTCCTTAGATGTTATTTCGTGGTTTTTTGACCCACGTCTTCCTTCATTTTTGTCTGGGTTTTTCCCCTTAAGTGCATCCTTCAGTCTTATATCTGAGTTTTCATAATGAGGACCATTTTCAATGGAGTCCCCTTCCTTAGAAGCCTCTTTATTGGCCTCTTCAACAATATCACTGATTACTTGTTCACCAGTTAGCCCCTTTCCTATGTTACGTAGGAATTTTAATGATGACGCCTTTCCAGTTTTTAATTCTGCTGCTTTTAGCACTCTCTGTTTTCTTTTTCCCTTTTTTTCGCATTTTTAGATACGACTAGTTTTAAGTCACTGTCTTCTGCCTCGTTATTTTTACCTATTTCACCCAAATCTTCAATGGAGTGTTTAGTTGGTCCTATATCAGGGCTGGGTATGTCATTCTGTTTGAGTGTTCTATTTGCATCCTTACTATTTTCAACTCCTTTTGCGCTATTCACTTCGCTGGCAGGCGCTGCTATGTTGTGATCCAATATGACTTTGCCCACATTTCCGCTTCGAAATTCCATGACTTTTATTCTCTCATACATTTGCTCCAAGCACACTGTTTGTTTAGAGATTTCTGTCTGGAGCCACTCTTTTAGTTCGCAAAGTGTGACTATTATAAAAGTCCTTTCCCTACTAGCGTTATTGAGATTACCGTCTTTGAGAAAAACTTTCCCCAGTCGATCACCTTGTGAGCTCTCTATTTCTTCGCCCATCATAGCGAGCTGTGTTATTCTTCCCTTGGTGAATATTAGTGGGGTATCTGCCATGGAACTATTTTGTGTATCTATGCTTTCAGAACTTACGCTCCGATCTTCAAAAGATTCCTTCAGCTGTCCTCCCCCCTCTGCTTCATCATCAAAGAGGAGCTGAGATTGGGGAGGCACTACTCCCTCCCATTTGCTCTTCTCCCCCTCCATTTCATCTGCAATTTTTGCTAATTCAACATCGGTACATTGTGGAGGTTCGCTCTCAACACAGTATTCATGAAAATTTGTACTTAGGTTTGGGGAAGGTGGAAGGGGCATCGCCATAGCCTTTAAAAGGGTACTTCTCCAAGTATTAAAGACTATGGGACCTAAAGCTAAGTCCTTTTTAGAGCATATTGTCTTTTTCTTCATGTCTTCTTTATTCTTAATTGACAATACTATTAAAAAGGAATAGCTGTAGTTTACATGCGTATTTAGGAAAAATAAATAATTGTACTAAGTGCAAATGGCGACTAACCGGAGATCTAAACAGTTTACCTAGTATTAAGTTAAATACAATCTTTCTGTAGATGACAAGAGTTAGAAAAAGCTTTTATCCCGTTATTTATAAGTAAGAGATTGAAATCTCTGTTGTTTTAAAAAAAAACATACTTTGAAAAATTGCATATGCGTCAGGCGGTCATAGTTTTAAACAGATACCTACTCCCAATTTATAACAAGCGTGTGTTCATTTACTAAGAATAGTTTTCCAATAGCTTGCCAACTCAGAAGACTTCAGTATGGAAAGCTACCAGCACACGTGCAAAAGTTTAGGAAACGGCGGCTAAACAAATGTTTTCCGACTCAGCATCATAATAGTGAAAAGCAGAGCTGTAAATTATCTAGTGAGTTATTTTCACGATCACACGTTCACACTTACGTGAGATAATCTATTTTTCATAAATAGCTGCCGCTATGTTATTACGATACCTCGCGCTTAAAGAGCAGAAAGATCTTTGGTAATTGTTGTTGCGATATAACTGATTCTTGATTCAACAGACAGTCTCACTATAAATGTGTGACTTTCCCTCCATTACGAATTGCAAACTAAATAACTTTCTAACAGCTGACAAGAAGTGTGCCAAAAAGATAAAGAAAACACATTTGTCTATCCGTATATGTTCCCCATTTAAGCTCTCTACCGACAGCCGGCTATAGACTGCCTTCGTGTCCTTTTGAGCGTTACAGGTTGCAAAGCGTACGAAACCATTTCACAAGAAGGCGATCGGTACATTCTTACGGAGCTCTCATACCTCTCACGTATATCTTCATTTTTTTGATCTAAACAGACCTTACGAGCAGCGAGTGGTGTTTACAAAAAGAAGTGAAAACACGTCCTTTTTTGAGCTTAAGAGCAGGCGAACAAAATCCTTGAATTCGCAGCCTCCAGCCCCCAGCTCCCGGCTAACAGGCACTTGTTGGCACTTGCTTGGTGCGCCCGGCCCTCTTGAAGGATTCTGGGAGCTGGGGGCGGGGCTTACCTAAGAAAGGAAAAAATATACGGTTTAAAGGCTTTTAAAAGCTTATTAAGTATCTAAAAAGTACTTTCAATGCAAATAGGGTCCAGTTGATTTGTGTGAGCTAAAAGGCTCACCCTTAAAAGATGAAAAAAATGGAAAATTCCAAAGTTCAGCCACAGCACGTCAGAGCGGCGTATCCGGCAGGCTAACAGGCACTTGTTGGCACTTGCTTGGTGCGCGCGCGCAGGTGCGCGTGGCCCGGCCCTCTTGAAGGATTCTGGGAGCTGGGGGTGCGGCTTACCCTTAAAAGATGAAAAAAATGCAAAATTCCAAAGTTCAGCCACAGGACGGCAGAGCGGCGTATCCGGCAGGCTAACGGGCACTTGTTGGCACTTGCTTGGTGAGCGCGCGCAGCCCGGCCCTCTTGAAGGATTCTGGGAGCTGGGGGCGGGGCTTACCCTTAAAAGATGAAAAAAATGCAAAATTCCAAAGTTCAGCCACAGCACGGCAGAGCGGCGTATCCGGCAGGCTAACAGGCACTTGTTAAAAGAAGAAATGAATACCTCATTTTTGTTGACAACTGAAATGTACAGTATATTGATATGAAGTTAACCTTTTATGATAAATGAATTGACATAGTGAATATTTAATTAACTTGTCAGTTATTGAGTATGCCCCTGTTTGCACCTAGTTTGCTTCTAGGAGCCGACTATCTCATCAGGCTTTTTAGAGATGTCTGTGATGTGAGGAGAGAAGGAGAGGGTGGAGTCGAAGATGACACCAGGGTTTTTTGCCACACAGGAAGGCGCAGGTAGAAGGTCCAAGGAGGGTGGCCAGAGTGAAAGAGGGAAAGCGGGAGCAGCGGTCCCAACGAGAAGGATCTCAATTTTACTGGCATTCAGGCAGAGATCATTAGAGGCACACCATTCCTGAATCGCGGATAGGCAATCGGGAATGAGCGAGAGAGGAGAGGAGGCTGAGGGGAGCCTGAAGGAGAGCTGAGTGCCATCCGCATAACACTGAAAGTTGGGAGAGAAGGTTGAGATGAGATGAAAAACACACATTCAACTTAACTGGAAAGTTGCAACAGGTTGGCAGCTGCAGGCCTCATGCTACCACGGCGGACACCGGCAGACACCACTGGATCTGCCCTTATTCACAGGCCCTTCGCCAAGGGGGCTCCCACGTTACGGGCTGCCTAGGGTGACAGCTAAGAACAGGCCAGGCACGAATCGGACCACAGTAAAATGTACTTTTAAAATTAAATACTTACGGTGCTTTCAGAACCTGTGTGGAATGTTTGTTAAAACCTTGTGTATTCTTCTGGCTCTTGCCAATACAGGTTTTCCCACCAATACAGGGTTTCCCTTAACCTGCAATTCTTGAACTATTTTGACTGTGCTCAACACTTCACTTCTCCTTTCTTGGGTTTTCCTTGGCTTTTGCCAGCACTTGTTTCCAACAATTCACCACGTGGTATCTCTCATGGCTCAAACACTTCTCTTACCCAGTCATCGCCTTATCTTCCCCCGTTAATTCTGCCAGGGCAAGAAAAAAAGTCAGTCTTGGTGTGGGAACATGGGAAGAGGGAGAATACTTATCTTTCCTGGATGTGCGGGTTTGCCATATTATATGGCCACTCAATACATCGCTTCTATTTCCCATGGCATGGCCCACATTACCACCCCCATGTCCCATATCACTACATCTTCCTCCCAGTCAACACTGCCTGGCAAATAAAAGAAAAACGGTCACTCTTGGTGTATGTGAGAGAGAATACATTTTTATCTGAGTGTGCAGGTCTGCCGTCTTCCATGGTCATTCAACAGACTGCTATGAGTTCTTCTGACATGGCCCCAGCACCACCCCTTGCTGCACCATCACCACCTCTCCTTCCCAGTCGACTCTGCTAGGGGAAGAAAAACAAGTCGGTTAGTCTTGGTGTGAGATTCATGTCTGCTCCTGTGATGACGTTTTGTCCTCTACATTGGTCATTTTGCTTCTCCTGGCCTCCTCCTCTGCCGCTGCTCGTTAATGGTGCTGTTGTTGTGCCAGTGGCTGCTGCCTGGCCTAGCAGTCATACCCCTTTCTTCACGTTGCGGTGTGTGAAGAACCCTACGGATCCCTCACGGAAACCCTGCCTAAAGTCTCCTCCCAGGTGGCCTGGGGAATGCTTATGCTTCCTGATCCCAACCCTGGGGGTTGTGTACTGTGGGAGGATCATCTGGGAGGAGACGGGGCCCACGGTGGTGAGGAGATTCCGTGGGCTGAGACACAGTATTTCACCTCTGGAAGGAAGAATCTTCCCAAGATACCTAAAGAGGTAATGGCTTATCGTCCTTTTAATATCCCTAAACCTCATTTTAAATCTGGGGTTGTGGACCCTAAGGTTGTAAAATCTGAGCAAACTTTACTAAAGAAAGATCTTTTTGGTATCCCAAGCTAAACACCTTCCTCAATCTCAAGGTTTTGATATAAAGGAGTATGGAAATGTTGTCTTCAATAAACTACCTCCCTCGATAACAGATAATTCTCATAGCCCATTAATCTACCCTGGAAAGTAACTTAAATGTTACAAAAACTAACTTTAACTGGAACTACAAGTCCCAGAATTCCAAAAGTACTGAGACGAGGAAGAGGGCTGAAGATGCATGCAGTTGTAACAGTCAAGCAATTAAGCCTAACTGCGATTGTAGTAGTCAGGCAATTAGGCTTATCAGCCCACACCTGAAGGAACCTGGGAGGCATAAAAGGCCCCCCCGGGTGCAGGCAGGAGGTAGTAGCTGGTACGTGATCTGGAGTGCAGGCTGCAGCACTGTAAGCAGAAGGAAGGCACGAGGCAGGCGAACCAAGCAGAAGTGGGAGAACAAGAGGGATGCCGGAATGTGGCGACAGCAGATTTCACCATGTTCTGAGAGAGTCCTCTCCACCCAAACTATGAAGTGCAGAGGCTGCGCAACGAAAGACGTGCAGGAGAAACGGTTCTCCTCATGTGAGCCTGATTGCTGTGGTTGCTAAGCTGCTGCCGTGCCAAAGACAGAGGCAAGAAGCAATTTTCAAGCAGAGAGTTTCAGGAGTAGAGCGGCCAGACTGGAGACACATGTTCAGGAGAAGGGTGTGGGTCCCCAGCAAGCCAGAAGAAGTTGTAGTAGAAGTCGGTAAAGCAGTTTGATCCGCAAAGCAAGTGTTTCAGAACCCCTTGAGAGAAGCACAGCGTTCTAAAGCATTGCACGAGCCTTGCCGGTAACAGTAACCAGCTCCTTTTCCACATGCAAAGACTTCTAAGCGAGTAGACGCTGATTGTTGTAGTGAAAATCCTCTGTACAATGGAATTGTAACATACGCATATAAAGTAAAGAGCTACTTACTCGCATAAGAAGCTATTGCTTGTAAAAACCCATTGTTCCACTATTGTAAGGCTATTACTGTTCAACAAGTAGTCGCGTGTCTCTAATTAAGGAGAGGGAACGCTGATAGAACAATTTCCGAACATTTAACTTTGACGATTCAAGAATAACAATCTTTACTGTGGGAAAACTACATTAAAGAATGGTCGCGTGTGACTTATTGTGATTCTCCAAGGAGGCCTGAACGCTATTCTTTTCTTCTTTGGGAATACAATCACACATCCACCTTTTAAAGCTTGAAAACGACATCAAAGAGTGGTTGTGTGTTCCTAATTGTAGTTCTTACCGAATTAATGAACCCTATATTTTGTACAAAAGGGACATATCTTACATAAAACCATTGAAGAAGAAAACAAGCACTGCCTAAAACCAAGAGGTCCACATACTAATTGTGAAGCTGACTCTTTCTCAAAGTATTAGAGCAATCCAGCTGCGTTGTGAAGTTAATAACAATCAAAAGCCCTAAAATACAAGTATGCAAGTATTACCTGAAGCTAAGAGTGGCACCAAGGTTTCTGGGTGGTTGTTTTGGCTGATAGTTGGGAGAAAGGTGGGGGTAAAGCTGGGGAAGGGGAACCGACTGCTTGTAAAGACTATTTTGAAGCAGATGCAGCGTATAATGCCCAGGACTGTGGAGGCCAGAGAGAAAAAGTCTTGTAGGCAAGCCTAGGTTGTCATTGTGGCAATTAGACAAGGGAGGCTAAGTGTCTGCCCCTATGAAGAAAACTATTCAAAGGAAGAGGGTCTTGCCTACCTGAGGAGGTTGACTTTAAAAATCTATCTTGTCAAAGTCTGTGTAAAAGCCATTGAAGCTGTGGCAGTAGTCCAAAGTATTGGAACTCAAGAGGTATATCTGGTTGTCAGTAGATGCTACATTACAGTTGTCGAAACCAAGGTGAAATATTGTGGGACAAAGGTGACTGTTCGCATTGTAAAACAAGGAGAAATATAGTTATTGAAGTAGAAGCAGCAGTACTAAGAAATAATCCTGACAAATATACCATTTTGAATCTATAATCTAATCTTGAAACTATAATTCCAAGAATCCTAACTGTTAACCAAGAACTGTGTCTCATTGACAGTGTGGGCATTGCATTTTCTTGTGAACTGTGACAAATCTTCCTGTGGGAGGGACAAAGGTTTGTGGCCACTTGGGGCTATTTTGCTATAAGTGAATAGTGGATAACTTCACCCAAAAGAGGAGATTCTTTGGCAGATGAACGTTTGTTGATGAACTTTTACTTTGACTTTAAAATCATGAAGAAATTAGACATTTTCTTTCTATGGTTGAACATTTTCATGAAACGACTTTAAATCCTGGGGAAGGGAAATCAACCAGGACATAAGAATGTCATTTAGGAAATGTAAATACTGTTCATGTCATGTTACATAGCCATACCTTTTCTTTATGAATTTGTTGTTTAGTTTGAGGGACAGTTATCCTGTGTTAGAGTGTATTCCCTTACCTTTTAGACCTGGCAGGGAATTACTTTGCAGAGTAGGGACATTGAGGCATTTTGATATATTTTCTTTTACAATAAAATGTCATATTTTGAAAGATCTTGAAACAGTTGTCCACCTCGCATTACTGACCACTCACAGGTGATATTCCAAGTGCAGGGCTAGGGCAAATGTACCCAACAAAAGGTTGCTAGTCACGGCTCTCCTCCAGATGCTCTGCCCATGGTGGTTGCAGCAATGATGCCAGCAGCCTATCTGGCAACTCCTGCTGGAGGAGTGAAGTGGTCAACGATGATGGCCTAGTTGCTGCTGGCTGGTCTGGCTGCAGCAATTGCTTGTTTGGCAGTGGTGGTTGCTGGCCTTGCTTGTGGTTTGGCATTGGTGGCTACTGTCTGGTGCTGGTGGCTCATGGTCTGGTAGTGGCAGTTGCTGGTCTGGTGGCTCATTCTTATTCCTCCTTTGTTCTTGTGCTGGTGAAGTGTACTTCTCTACGCCCTGAACCTCCTATGTCCATAATGTAGACTCTGGTTGCTGGTCCAGCTTCTGATTTGGCATTAGTGGCTGCTGGTCTGGTGCTGGTGGCTCATGGTCTGGTGGTGGCAGCTGCTGGTCCGTAGGTGGTGGCTGCTGATCCCAGCAGTCGTGGCTGCTTACCCGTATGTGGTGGCTGCTCGTCTGGTGATTGCTGGTCTGGAGGTGGTTGCTCCTCGTTCTGATTCTCTTTTGTGTTTCCATGCTGTTGTGGTGTACTCCTCCTCTCCCTGATCCTCTGCCTGATCACTCTCCATAATGCAGAATCTGGTAGGCCCCTCCATCATATTGACTGGCAACGGAAGTTCAAGTTCCTCAAAATATGAAGT
The DNA here is from genome assembly GCF_040938575.1 of Ambystoma mexicanum. Classification (NCBI taxonomy): domain Eukaryota; kingdom Metazoa; phylum Chordata; class Amphibia; order Caudata; family Ambystomatidae; genus Ambystoma; species Ambystoma mexicanum. Next base: position 60,862,429 of record NC_090938.1, read on the forward strand.
TGAAGGGGTGACACACTGGTATGCCACCTACTCGTGTGAATAATCTTCTGGCTCCCTCACTGAAACCCTGCTTAAACTCTCCTCCCAGTGTACTGGGGAAGGCAGATGCTTCCTGATTCCAACCTTGGGGGTAGTGTACTGCGGGAGGATGACCTGGGGGGAGACAGGATCCAGGGTGGTGAGGAGATTCTGTGGGATAAGGCACAGTATTTTTCCTCGGACAGGAAGACTCTTCCCAATGTACCTAAAGAGATAATGGCTTGATGTTGTTGTAATGTCCCTGCCTCTCATATTAAAACTAGAAATGTGGACACAAGTCTTTTTTTACCAAAGGAAAGATCTTTTTGGGTATCCCAAATCAAACACCCTTCTTACTCCCAAGGGTACAGTGTAAAGGAATCTGGAAATGTTGTCTTTAACAAATTGCCTTCCTCTATCTATAACAACTAATTCCAGCAGTCCATCTCCTAATCAGTTCAGGTAAATGAAATCTACCCTTAAAATAACTCAAATGTTAGAAGAACTAATTTTACTGAAGGGGACTACAAGTCCCAGTATCCCAGAGGTACTGGGATGAGAAAAAGGGCTGAAGAGGAATGCAGTTGCAGCAGTCAGGTACTTCGGTCAATAGCAGTTGCAGTAGTCAGGCAATTGAGCTTAACAGCCCACACCTGAAGGAGCCTAGGAGGCATAGTAGGCCCCCTTCGGTGCATGCAGAAGGAAGGAGTGGAAGGAGCTGGAATGTGAGCTGGAGAGCAGACTGTAGCAGTAGAAGCAGAAAGAAGTCACAAGACTAACAAACCACACAGAAGTGGGAGAACAAGAGGGACGCTGGAACGTGGAAGCAGCAGATTTCACTTGCAAGTTCTGAGAGAGTCCTGTTCCCCCAAAATATGAAGTGCAGAGGGTGCACGGCGGAAAACGTGCAAGATAAAGTTTTCCCCATCTGAGCCTGATTGCCGTGGTCGCTGAGCCGCAGACATGCAGGAGACTGAGGCAAGAAGTAATTATCAAGCCGAGGGTCTTGGGAGGAAAAGGAACTCCCAAAACGTGTGGGTGTGAGTCCCTAGCGAGACAGAAGCAGTAGAAGTTGTAGTGGAATTTGGGAAAGCAATGCAACTCGCAAAGCAAGTATCGAAGAAGCTAGTGAGTGAAGCACAGCGTTCCAACACATTGCACATGCCTTGTCCGTATCACTATCCAGCTCCTTATTGACTCGCATATGGCTTTATGCAGGTAAAAGGAGTTTGTTGCATCTTAAGTATTTTTACCAATGATAATGTAACACCCGCATATACAGTGAAAGACCCATTACTCGCGTGGGAAGCTAAGGTTACTGAAATCCATTGTTCCATTATTAGAAGACTGTTGATGTCTAACGGAGGGGTCGCGTGTCCCTAATTAAGAAGAGGGAATGCCATTAAAACCATTACCGAATGCCTAACCTTGATAGTACACGAGTTGCAGGCTATACAGTGTGATAACTACATAAAAGTGAGGTGCTTGTGCCTAATTTTGATTCCCAAAGGAGGTCAACATTGTATCCTTTGTCTTTACACAGGAACAAAATTTTATATCCATATTTAAACCTTGAAGTCTACTTTAAAGAGAGGTTCTGTGTGCCTAATTGTGTTTGCAACTGAAATCGGAATCTTGTACTCTATCCAGAAGTGACATCTCTTTCTTTTCCATGAAGTAAAGAGTATAAACTGCTGAAGAGAACAAGCATTACCTAAGCCAAGAGGCACCCCATATTAATAGTGAAACCAGCCTTTCTAAGATTTAAAGAGCCATACAGCTGCACTGCGAAGGTATTAACAATCAAAGGTTCTCAGATACAAGTATGCAAGTACTATCCGAAGCTAAGAGGGTGGCACCAAGGCTTCTGGATAGTTACTTAGGCTGATAGCTGGCAGAAAGGTATACAGGTAAAGCTGGAGAAGTGGATCTGGCTGCTTGTAAAGAATACTTTGAAGTAGACACAACCTGTAGTGCCCAAGACCATGGAAGCCAGAGAGAAGTGAGTCTTAAAGGCAAACCCAGGTTGTTATTGTGGTCGACAGACTAGAGAGGCAAAGAGTCTGCCTCTTTTGAAGAAAGCTATCCAAAGGAAGAGTGCTTTGCCTACCTGAAGAGGTTGACGTGTATCTTGTAGAAGCCTGTCTAACATTTCAAAATGTGCAGTAGCACCTGGAGCGTTCCAAGTGCCGTATGGGGTTACCAAAATAAATGATCTCAGGCCCAAATAACTGGGCAGACTCGAGGAATATGGCAAAATACTACCTTATTATCAGTTCAATAAAGAAGGAAACCTTGCAAACAAACAGATTGTAGTTCACAGACTCGCAATGCATTTCAGTTACACAAAGGGTTTTGTACCTCAACATACTTCAGCTATGAGGTCATCCTATGTGGCAAACAGTTAAAAATCTACCAGGTGGAGAGATTGGTTAGTTTATATGAGTGTTAGTATCATCGTTGGATGCCCGTTATCTACTAGGTACGCCTTGAACAACCTCTAACTACATAGGAAATACTGATAATAGTATAACAACAGCAGTGAATAGGCTTCTGCAACAATGTATGGACCACCATTACATATGCCCTCATGATTGGTTGGCACTCTCTTTCAACCTTGTATATTCATCTTGTTAGTAGCACGTAAGCAACGAAATCCAGGTGCAAGGGAACAACGTCCAACAACTGCCTTTTCTTAGCTAATTAGCCTACCATCTCTCATCAGTTTTGCCCTAAGCCAAGACTTCTTCTTTGTAGTTGACCTTGCTGACTGTTCTCTTCCTTGGAACTTTGAAGTGAGTGAAAGTACATTGATATCTTCGTCTGGAGTTTTCTGAATTATAATTGTTCTTTTTTTATAGGCCTTCTTTTCCAGTCTTGAATCACATGTGAAGAGACCAGAATTTTGTCCATTCTGTCCTTCCATTTAGTGCTTTTGATTCAATTATGTTGGGTGCTATTACGCTCCTCAGCCTCTGGAGACTTGGTTGCTCCGTCCTGCATGTGCTTTCTGCATTTTTGATTGTACAATACTCGGCACTCACAATTATTCACTTCTTTACTTAATCTAAGAGAAATATGTCCTGTGTACATGGCTTATCCTCTTCAACTCCTTGTGTGCCTTGCAGTTGCTTCTTGCTGCCGCATCCTTGAATTTAATCCAATCAAATATCTTTTGTTCTTGAACAGATTTGTATTTCGGTGACTGTCAGCACTGCATATTTCTTCTCTAGAGGCTTCTCGCTTACTAGTATACTATGCCAATGCACATTTTCTCAATATGGCTGCTTTACTCGCGTTATATTTTCTTCTTTAGCAAGCTTCTACATTGTTTTATCTACCTTGCATTTCTGTATGTATATGTTGCTTAAATCTCTTGTCACTTAACTTCTTGGTGTATATGGTTTTACTTCGTCACTTCAGTCACATCTTCATTCTCTAGATATTCATACATCGAGTTCAGTGGCTCCTCATATCTTCTCTTCTTCATGACGTCACTTTACATCTGTCAGACTTTACTTCTAGTTCTTTTATATCCAGTGGTGTCTTTAGGCTCATGTCTACTGCATCAGTTCGGGATACGTTCGATTTGTTTGTCTGAGTGCATAACGTCTCTCATATCTTCAATGTGGTATTGGGATAATAACAGGTGTCATGCACAGTGTTTCCTTGTTGTTCTTCCAATATGACAGAGATGGGGGGGCTCTATAAATGACATGTACATCTGCCTCTCTACATTCTCCCCTCTGGTCGAGTCCTCAACCACCTCCTCAGTTTGCTTCACCTTTTCTTCACACTGTGGTTTCTTCAGAATTCTTATCTTTGTCATCCCACTTAGGCCACCTCCATTCTTTGTGTTCATCCACACTCCAGGTCATATAGCAGCACTCACCAGTTGGTGTACAGAACACCAGCGTCCCACATAGTTGTTATGGATACTGAAACTTCGTTGCTTGGGGTGCCATGGTACTTCCTTTCAGGTGCTCACGGGTTGTGTTTTCAGTCTGTATGTTCGTGAGCCACAACATTTACGTTGATCATTATCTTCATTCCGACTGATTTCTTTGCTGTCTTCTTACATTGTCCTATTATTATTCTTATAAGACAGAATCCCAGCAACACTAACACTAGTATTGCTGCCAGGATTTTGAAGTCCTTTGGCAACCAGGTTGGAACCCATGAGAACAGATATGAAAACCAATCTTCATCTTCGGTTTCATCTACTTCTTGCACCATTTTCTTATGCAGGGTTGACAACAGAGTTATAGCTTCTGTCAGGGTTCCATTTTCTCCATCACTTGGCATTTGCTGCAGCTTGAATTCCTGGCATGAATATGGCTGTAAATATAACTGCCGTTGCACTGAACAATTTGTGCTCATCTGCAATGTCGTAAGAAGCTTCTGTGGATTTTTCTGACAGTTTTCTCTCTTCTGTTGGGTGAGGTTGAGCGACCTCTTCTTTTTTTGACGTGCAGCCATTTTCGGAAAGTTGGCTATGTGGAGATCACTTTGGGGGATCATGTATTACTACCATAGAAAATATTCCTCCCCATTGTATAGGTAGCTTCATATAAGCTTTAGATCCACAGGCCCAATAGTGGTCCATCAACACGGCAGTTCCTCCTTTCATTCCTGGTACATCAATTATTTGCTTGCATCCTTTTTTTTTCTCCAACTTTGTTCAGAGCCCTGTTTCTGTAACTCAGTGTTGTATTCCTCATCGCAGTATGTATACAGGCCTGTTTCATCTTCAATCCACGTTAATAACTTTGAATACCTGGCCCATTCCTTGGGACATCCAACATTTACTACTTGCACTATCTTTCGTGGAGATGTCATCAATAAGTGTGCACTGTATCCCAAAAATCCTTCTTCCCATCTTTTGCTAGTGGCTACTTGTCCATATACCAATAGCTGAGGTCTCTCCCAGCATCCTGGCAACCCTAGTGTTTTCCACGTGTCTGCACAATCCAGTCTATTTTGTTCAACAATCTTTACCTCTCCTCTATTCAGACCACTCTGAGTGCAGGAGCATTCTTCTCTTCCAATTTGGGTCTTTTATCATCTTCTGTGTTTATATGTAAGCATCTTCATATGGGAACGTTCTCTTTGAAATCCCTTGTAGGGTTGCCCACTTCCCATCAAATTGTCCTCTTGGCATGCATGCTGCTAGAGGGCTGAGACACTTCGCATTGTGTGTAGGTATTTCTCTTGCTATAAATGTTCTAGCTTTGCTCATGGCATTAGACATGAGAGAACATGCATAGCAACTCTCATCTGGTGTTCTTCTCCCCACCTCACTCAGGTGCTGATACCACATGTTATTTTTTTAATGGGCTGCATTATCAGTCAGTAAGAAATAGCTTTATTCAGCAAATTTGCCATTAGCACACAAATTACAAAACATCATTACCTTGATCTAAAATAAAAATGTGAAGATCACATTATTTATTGCATTAAAAATTGATCAACAATGTTTTTAGCAAAAGAAAACAAACAGAAATCACTTTTAAAACAGCAACAAGAAAAAAGGAAGAAAAAAAGAAAGAATAACGTAATCTTAAAAGTAATCCGGAAATAAGGAAGTCAAATTCTTGGGACAGGACATATCTCCACACAAACGTCTTTGAGAAATCGGACTAGTGCAATTATGTTTTTTATGCTGTGGCCCTGCATTAACAAGTTCCACCATATTGAGGAGTCCAAAAGTGCAAAATGTGAAAAAAGTGATCTAAAATGTTTTGTGCGAAGATCTTTCAAGGATATACACACCATGACCAAATGTTTTAGAGATTTCTGTTTCAGAGGGATTTTTGCAGGATCAGCAGTGGTTATTTTTTGACCTGCTTCTTATGGCCTGGATCTTGTTTGTGAAATGAAGATTCAATTAGGCCCTCATAAATTGATCTCTGACGCTTTTGTCCAGGAATCGTGCCAAGTAGGCGCAAACTGTGTTCAATTTGCAGCCCTCAGTTGGTAAATGTGCTACAGAATGATGAGCATTGGCAGTTTCCAAAGTTTGAATCCAATCATAGATTTTCAGTTTTGTTTTAACTTGCGTTGGGTTGATTACCAATTGTTCCAGCGAGCTTCCAATTTCTGCCAGGCAGGCCGTCATTTGGGAACGCCAGTCCTGCAACAATGTGTTGTCTCCCTGTATCTTTTCATGATGGATCATCTCCAAAGTTAGCGGTCTTGGGGTAGAGCAGCATTTCCCATATAGAGCTAGTCTATTCCATTTAACTATACACTTTAGAGAGTTAATCCCCAGCTCCCTACGAAGGATCACCATCGGGATGGATTGCGGGACACCCAAAACCTTCTTCCAAAACACCCCCTCGAGTCGGGCCCACAGGGACTGTGGAATGTGGAACATGACGTCAGCGCCATATGTTACCGCTTGTGAAAACATTAGCTTTATAGAACCGTAAGACTGGAAGAATGGAGAAACAGCCAAACTGTCGGTTTAACGCGCAGGCCTGGCAAGTTAGTGACTTCATTTTTTCCATTAAATAAGATGACATAGGAGCCTCTGGTCTAGAATTACTTAACCAGGTGCCCAAATACTTAAACAAGTCCACATGTTCTATTTCCATCTATGTACCACACTTTGACAGTTCTTAATCCTCAGCGATGATCCGAAGCTCATGGTCTTTGTTTTACAGTTTATTTCAAGGCCGTTGTTGTTAATATAGTCTTGAAGTGAGTTAAGTTGCCTCTGTAGACCAATCGGGGTCTGGTCGATGAGTACCACATCGTCAGCGTATAGCAATCGTGGGAGCTGGAGTCCTCCGACCTTGGGGGGGGAATTATCTTGTTTCCAGGAAGGCATCAGGCATGTCCTCTAAGAAGAAGTTGAAGAGTGCCAGGGCCATAGGGCATCCCTGTTTTACTCCCCTTAGTTTTACTTCTCGGCACAGTGACCAAGCCTGGCTTAGTCTCCCTCTTAAGGTGGTTGTCGAGTGCATGGCCTTAATTGGATATAATATGGACTTTGGGCAGTTCTTTTTAATCCATCTTGATCCAGAGCAAAGCCCGGTCTACCTGGTCAAATGCTTGGACTAAGTCCACAAAGACCATATATATCTTACCCTTCTGGTCGTATGAGTTTCCCTTCAGGATTTGCAGCAGCAAAATGTTGACAGCATTGCCCAGCCGCTTCACAAAACCTGTTTGGAAAGGGTCGAAAGAGTTACTTAATCAACACCAGGTATGGAGGTGGTCCAGGATGATAGAGCTGTACAATTTACCAATTACATCGAGGAGAGTAACCGGGCGATAGTTTTACGCATCATGCCGATTACCTTTTTTGTGGATGGGACCACGATCGCTCTCCTCCACGAACTAGGCACCTGATGGGATATTGAAATTTGTTTAAACAGAATGTATATAAATATTTCAAAAAAGGTAACAAGTGCTCCTCTCCAGAAAGAACATGACATGATAACCTGTTCTGAGATGAGAGTTTGCAGCACACGCTTTTTGCTCACTGTACCCTTCACAGATGGGAAATAACCATTTGCATATCAGTCTTTGTCCCGCCCACATGGGCAGTCCAGCACCGAAATGCTATGGCAATTCCTCTCTGGACAAGAGTACCAACAGCAACCCCATATACGTGTTTCAGCCTTGTTGGGCCTCATCAGTGAGGTGAAGCTGTGCCTCTCTGAGCACAGTGAGCAGGGAGTCCACATCTGGTTGCCCCAGGTAACTCAGAGTGACCAACCCCAAGTTCCTTGCAAATATTTCAAAAAAGGTAGCAGGCTGTCATGAATCGACGATTCCGACACTTCTGGTCAGCCTGGTCAATCAATCAATGATCATTTCTCTCCGACCCTTCCTAACATGGCCGACGCCAGGAAACTGTTAAGAACTGGTCTTTCTGATTCGCTCTCAAGCTTCCTTGAAATTAGACACGCCCCCACGGCTCGGCACGTCTCAATGCTACACTTGTCTGTACTCCTCGTCCCGGCAAGTTGTGTAACTTTCTCTCTCCACCTCTGTATTTTCCTGTGCCCAGCAAGTACTGTTATCCTACCTCCTTCCTGGTATTCCTTCCTGAGCGGTACCGCTACCTCTGCCTTCCGGAGCAGCGCGTGCCGCTTAGTCATTCCCGGTTAGGTCCTCTCTTATCCCAGACCCTTCCCGGGTACTCCCTGGAACACTGAACGTTCTCCGACTCCTGGCAGGTTGCAGCCTAAGACTTCTGCACCTGTTACCCGCCAGCAGCCTGGATTTGGCGGAAACAAGACCCTACCTCTTCGAGACCCTCTCCTCCAAGAAAAAGAAGCCTGTGAACACCAGAAAGAAAACAACAAGTATCAAACAGGTGAGTAACAAATCCTAAGACTCAGATTCTGACAGTTTGAGACGCCCGCAAACACATACTGTTTCCCCAATGGAGGCTGCCTTACAAGACCTCATGAGAGGAATGCAGGAACTGTCTACAGAAGTTCAGAACCTAAAAGCAGAAAACGCGGCCTTAAAACAGCTCGTTCTATCCAGGCATTCGGCATATCAAGAAAGTGCATCAGTAAGAGGCATAGTGGATATATATGATGGCAACCCAAAATCATTACGCTCCTTCCTTGATTCACGCCTGGTTCATTTTACCCTTAAACCCTACTGTTTCTCTACTCCCAGGGCTAAGGTGGGGTTTATGATCTCTCACCCATCTGGCAATTCATTAGCCTGGGCGACCCCTTTGGTGTTTGCAGGGGATTCGTTGCTTGACAACTATGACGGATTTGTTACCGCCTCAAAGGCCATGTTTCTAGGAGTAGCACTTGGTGCTGGAAAGAGACTCACGGCAGCCACATGGGGTTCGGGGGACAGGATAACCATTGACAGATGGTCCAATGAAATGGACAGATACGCCTCCCTGGAGAGGCGAATTTATAATGCAAGGGGCTCCCCCCGTAAGTTCCAGAAAATATGGGGAAAATGGGAACTATAAATGCTAAGACCAAAACAAGGGACAGCGGCGACGCCCTACGCAGCTGCCGGGTGGAGGGTGCGGATTTCCGAATTCGAACCCCAGCCTCCCCCCCCCCCCCGCAGAACCACACAACTGTCAAGGAATATGTTGAGCATCCTGTCTATTGCGATCTTGATGATAGGTCTCCTAATGTCTTTTGTGTACTCATGCTGAAAGTGCTACCTTTCTTTTTCTTCTTTTTGTTCTCTGTTTAACAAACCAATAAAAAAAGATTTATTTAAAAAAAAAGGAAGGCGATGAATGGAAGACTGCATTTCGAACTCCCTTAGGCCACTACGAATACCTAGTGATGCCATTTGGACGAGCCAATGCTCCTGTTGTATTCCAACGTTTTATGGATCAAGTCTTCTCTGACATGTTGTTGCTTTTTGTCATAGTCTACTTGGATGACATATTGGTTTATTCACATGACCCGGCTCTGCATCAGGAACACGTCACCTTGGTCTTACGTCTGCGAGACCACCATCTGTTGGCTAAACCCGAGAAGTGTATCTTCCATGTATCCACGGTTAAGTACTTATGATTCGTACTGAGCCCTCAAGGAGTGGCTATGGACCCAACCAATGTCGAAGCCATCCTCTCCTGGCCAGCACCAACCTCAGTTAAACAAATTAAGTCATTCTTAGGACTTGCTAATTTTTACAGGAAATTCATCCCTACCTTCTCATTTATCGTGCAACCCATTGTCAGTTTACTGAAGAAAAACACCCCCTTTCGCTGGACAACACTTCAGGAAGCCGCCTTTCAGAAACTCAAACATCAATTCACGACTGGACCCATCCTGGCTCAGCCAGACACCACCAAACCCTTCCTGGTAGAGACTGACGCTTCAGACTATGCAATTGAGGCAGTCCTCAAAGAGGAAGCAGAAGATGGACATGAGCATCCCACCGCCTATTTGTCACGGACCTTATATCCTAGTGAGACCCATTACTCAGTCCTGGAAAAGGAATTGCTTGCCATCAGACAAGCCTTTACAGAATGGCGTCACCTCCTTTTGGGCGTTAAACATCCCCTGCTTGTAAGGACTGATCATCGAAACCTCCAAGTTCTACAGTCTATGGAATGCAGAAATAGCCGCCAGGCATGTTGGCCTTTTTTTTTGCCCAATATCAGTTACGCATTCAACATGTTCCTGGTCCTTCCAATGTAATTGCTGATGCTCTCTCCAGAAGACCTGATTACATCCCGGAAGAAGCACCCACCTTTCCCAAGATGTTTTCTGACAAGGTATTCATAGCCGAGGCCAACTCACTTTTAGACAGCATACGCTCAGAGATTGCGACCTCGGACATTTGGGAGGATTACATAAAGGACAATCACTGGGCACTTTCATCCAAGGATGGATATCTCTTCAAGGACAAGAATCTGGTTGTTCCCACTCAAAACACCCGGACCAAGATCATACATCTTTGCCATGACACATTCCATTCCGGGCACTGAGGAATCAAGGCCACATATCAAACAATCCGGAGGAACCTTTGGTGGCCTAAAATGCTCTCAGATATACGTCCATATGTACAAGTCTGTACAGTTTGTAACCAGAACAAGACCGACAACAAGAAACCAGTGGGATTGCTTCATCAACCGGACCTGCCATCTTGACCCTGGGAAATGATTGCCACCAATTTTATCGTGGATCTCCTTCCCTCAAAAGGATACACCACCATAATAGTTGCTATAGACCTATTCTCTCATATGGCCCATTTTACTCCTCTAACTAAGTTACCTTCGACACATGACATGGCAGGTATCTTTGTTACGCACATTTTTCGATTGCAAGGCCTGCCTTCCAAGATCATCTCCGACCGTGGACCCCAATACATCTCCAAGTTCTGGAAACACCTTTGTCAGCAGTTAGGCATTCAACGTGCCTTGTCTTCGGGGTATCATCCTCAGACAAATGGTATCACAGAGAGAGTAAACCAAACCCTTGAACAGTATCTACGGTGCTTTGCCTATAAGGTCCAGGATGATTGGTATTTATTGATTCCAGTAACTGAGTTTACTTACAACAACTCTGATCACTCCACGACCAAGACCAGTCCATTTTTTTGCACTCAGGGGTTCCATCCATCTGTACTGCCCACACTCTTACCCCAGACCACGTTAACTCCATCAGTGGATTCTTGGATTGCCCAGCTGGTTTCAGTACACAAACAAGTCAAGGAAGGCCTAGAAAAGGCAAGAATGGACATAAAAATATTTGCTGATGCCAAAAGGTGACCTGGGCCTTCCTATTCTATTGGAGATAAAGTTTGTCTCTCTTCCCGATACTTACCCAGGCATCTGAGACACAACAAACTGGCACCCCGTTTTTACGGTCCTTTAATTGTGACTGAAATAATCAACCATGTGGCCTACAGACTCCGAATACCGGAATCCTGGAAAAGAATCCACCCTGTTTTTCATTCATCCTTATTGAAGCCATTTCACCAAGCCACCAAGTGAACACCTCGGCCTCCCCCACTCCTTGTCAACGACCAAGTCGAATTTGAGGTCTCCAGGATTTGTGATTCCAGATACAGAAGAGGTCGTCTTCAATATCTGGTGGAATGGAAAGGTTATCCGCCAAGCAAGCGAATTTAGGAACCAGTCTCCTACATGAATGCTCCCCTCCTTTTACACCGTTTTCATCGGACTCATCCGGGCAAGCCTGGTGGATTGGAGTTTAGAAGGGGGCATGCTGTCATGAATCGACGATTCCGACGCTTCTTGTCAGCCTCGTCCCTCATTCAATGATAATTTCGAGGGGATTGTGTCCTCCGACGTATTCCACATCTATGACAGTAATCACCACAGCTGTGCTGCCGCAGAATTTTTTTTCCACGTAGGTGTCCTGCTTCAATGACGTCAATATGCTGTCCTCAAGGGTTTCTGTCGAGGGTCGACGTCACCGGATGTTATAACTAGGATTCTTCTACTTTGTTTGTGAAAGTTTGAGAATATGTCTTCGTCTTCTTCTACCCCGAAGTCGGGCTTCAAAAAGTGTCGGGACTGCGGTGCCAAAATGTCCATTATGGACCCACACGACGTCTGCCTCTGGTGCCTTGGAGAGAGCCACGCCACCAACGACTGCAATGACTGCCAGTTCCTGACTTCGAAGGCCTTGCGGGAGCGGAAGAAGAAATTGTCAGTAGGTAAGGTTTCTTAGCCCCGTAAATCGAAATCCGCTGGGCTTTTGACCGACAACTCGAGGGGCGACTCTCGGCGTCGGCGTAAATCCAGGGGGTCTCGGTGTCGGAGTGGGTCTTGCCATTCCTCTGCCTCTTCTAGGCATTCGCGGAAGCGCCGTCACCGCTCGCCTTCCTCGTCAGAGGACTCCGCCAGACAGCGTGTTGCGTGTCCCATCAAGCATTCCTCTCTGGTGGAATGGGACGCGTTCCGCAAGGAGATGATGGCAATTATCAAATCTCAGGGCACCGCTCCGTCCGCGCCTTCGAGAGAAGCTGGTAAGGGACGAGCTAGGGCCACTGCTCACACGCGGTCAGGCTCGGGCAGTCGGTGCGATCATCAGGAGCCGTCGAGGTCCGGAACGGACAAGGTTGATCGCCATAGCCGTGCCAGGTCCCGGTCCTCGACGCCGTTGAGACCATCAGAGCCTGTGAGGCCTTCTAAGAAGGCATCGACACCGTTGGCGCATGTCCGTCGAGGGACTCTCTCGAGGCTCCGGCTCCAAGGAAGTCGTCGACGCCATTAGCGCCGAGGCCGTCGAAGGACATGCTTGGGGCTCCGGCCTCGAAGCCGTTGTCGAAGCCGTCGGTGCCTCGGTCGACGCCAATTCCATCGGCGCCCTTGACGCCTTTTGAGGAGAATTTACTGGAGGTGCCCCGGAGGGCGGTGGAAACTGAGAGGAATGCCCTCTGCAAGTCAGTGAGGCCTGTCTTTGAGCCCTTCTCTGGTCATCCCCCCAGGCTTGATTTATTCCAGCCTTTGGACTACATTTCAGAGGTGGAAGAAGGGTCGGATAAGGAGGGGGTTGTGCCTCATGAGGTTCCTGGTGACCTGTTGCCTGGTCACAGCCAAATGGAAGCCCTACGTCAGTCTTTACATGAGGAGGTTGAGTTTGGTAGACCTGAGCCTGGCACACATACGCAGTCTTTGTACAGGCGTCTCACGTTGAGGGTGACTGAGTACTTGGGATGGTCTGTGCCACCTGTTGACTTTCTGCAGGATGCCCTGACAGTTATATTGGACCAAAGTCCGGCCACTGACCCGGTGCTGCCATTTCATATGGCCTTACAAAGAAGGGTGGCGGCGGCTTGGTCTGCTCCGGAGAGTCTCCCGGCAGTGGGTAAGTCGCGCTTCTGAAAAAATACCGTCCAGCCAGTGGTGACCCCTGCTACTTGTCTACACACCCCACTCCGGAGAGTTTGGTGGTGCAGGCGGCTACGGCCCCAGCGAAGCAGGCTGCCTACACTACCATCCCTCCTGATAGGAACGACAAGCGCTTTGATGGCTGGGCGATGAAAGTATTTTCATCTGGGGGTATGGCTTTAAAGGCAGCCAACTCCGTTTGTGCCTTAGCAAGATTCACTCACACTCTGTGGAATTGTGCATCTTTGGAGGCTGAACATATCCCTGAAGGGGAGGAACGGGATAGCTTCCTAGCCCTCGTACATGGATGGCAAGGATGCCATGTGTGAATCTGTTCAGTCGGGTCTGGACGTGGCAGACTGTCTCAGCCGGTCCTTGGCGGCGAGCACCGTGATGCGCAGGTTTGCGTGGTTGCGGAAGTCGGGGTTTGCTCCTGATGTGCAGTCCCGGCTTCTCAACATGCTCTTTGATGGTATCTATCTTTTTGGCAGCAAGGCTGATGAGAGCCCTGAGAGGTTGCAGACCTCCAAAGCTGCAGCGAAGTCGTTGAGCGCTGCAGTACGTCAACCTCTGCCTTTTAGTCCTAGGGGACACCAATGGAGGGGAGGTACCTTTCGATACTTAAAAAAAGAAGGTGGGTGAGGCGCGGACTCCCGGTCCAGGGTTAGATCCCTTGCTGCAAATCAGGTACTCAGTAATAACGGAGGGGTGTCGGTTGCTGGTCACCTGAACAGAAAAAAACGTTTTCACTACAGCTACCAGAATCCTTTGAGTCTAATTAGACACACCTGCTCAACAGCCTCCCTGATGATTATTTGAGATAAGAAAGCGCTAGGAGGAGAACAACTACAGACCACAGAACTGCAGCTGAGGGATTTAACCCTGTTATTACTGAGTACCTGATTTGCAGCAAGGGATCTAACCCTGTTATTACTGAGTACCTGATTTGCAGCAGAAGGGATCTAACCCTGTGAATATTTGTCCATTTTGGGATTTGACCCAGCTACTTATTATATTTTTTGCAACAGGTTCAATTGACCAGGACCGGGAGTGCGCGCCTCACCCACCTTCTTTTGTGTACCTTTCGATACTACACTTCCTTTGGTAGATCGAGGGGAGCTGCCTGTCAAAGGGGCCAACGCAGGAGTACCAGAGGTGGAAAACAAGGTACTCGAGGTGCCAAAACCGCTTGGGCGGTTGCCTCCTTGCCTTCAGGCTCTGCCGCAGCCACTTCCGCTCAGTCATGAGGCCATGGCCCACGGTTCGCCGGTTGGGGGAAGGCTGGCACAGCATCTTGTAGAATGGCGTGCTATTACTTCAAATGTGTGGGTTCTGGAGATCATAGCCCACGGCTACTGTCTTCCTTTCCGGCAGAGGCCTCACGACAATCCACCGGGGAAGCTCTCTTTGAAGAGTCTGGACCCGTTCCTTGCGCAGGAAATCCTATCCCTGCTGGAGAAAGGCGCCATCGAACTGGTGCCTGTAGCGGAGAGGAACAAGGGATGGTATTCCCCATATTTTTGGATCCTGAAAAAAGACTGGGGGTTGAGACCCATCATGGACTTGCGTGGTTTGAACGAGCTCCTCAGGAAGGACAAGTTCAAGATGGTTACTCTTTCTCAAGTTCTCCAGGCCCTTCAACTTCAGGACTGGTTGGTATCTCTCGACCTCAAGGATGCTTACTTTCATGTGCCGATTCATCCCAAGCACATGAAGTACCTGAGGTTCGCGGTTGGCGACTTGCCTTTTCAGTTTCGGGTCCTGCCGTTCGGATTGACCTCCGCCGAGGGTCTTCACCAAGCTAATGGTAGTGGTCGCAGCATATCTCAGGAAAGGGGGGATTCACGTCTACCCCTACTTGGACGATTGATCAGTTGCACTCTCCTGATCAGGTCCTGGATCATCTGTCCGTCACCTACCACTCCCTTCACAAGTTGGACTTCTCCCTCAACTTAAAGAAGTCTCACTTGACCCCTACCCAGCGGCTCCAGTACATCAGAGCAATGCTCGACACATCCCTGGGGCAGTGTTCGCCTCCCCAGGCGAGGGCTCATCAAATTCTGCAGATGGTGGACAAGTTTTAACATGCCCAGAGTCTCCGGCGTTCGAGTTCTTGAGGTTGCTCGGCCTCATGGCATCCTGCATGCCCAGAGTCTCCGGGCGTTCAAGTTCTTGAGGTTGCTCGGCCTCATGGCATCCTGCATTCTATCGGTGCTGGAGGCCAGGCTGCGGATGAGATATCTGCAGTGTGCTCTGAAGATGCAGTGGTCGTAGTCCTCTGGCAAGATGTCAGATCCCGTTCAGGTGCCGCCCTCGGTTGCCCAGGATCTTCTGTGGTGGGCCGACGAAGGCAATCTGATGAAGGGAGCACCATTTTGACTACCCTGGCCGGAGTTGACGATCGTGCCGGACGCATCTCTCACGGGATGGGGAGCTCATTCCAACGAGTTGACAGTCAGTGGTCGTTGGTCTCCGTCGGAGTCCAGACTCCACATCAATCTTTTAGAGCTGAGGGCTGTCAGGCTAGCCTTGAAGGCTTTTCTACCATCTGTGCGGGGGAAGAATGTCCTGATTATGACGGACAATACAGTGGGCATGCACTACCTAAACAAAAAAGGGGGGGCAGGGTCACTCCCACTGTGCAGAGAAGCAATACAGCTCTGGTTCTGGGCCATTCAGCAGGAAATTTCGATTGCGGCAGTTCATATGGCCGGCGGCGGATGCTCTGAGCAGGCAGAGCACGGTCTCTCGCGAGTGAGAGTTGGCTCAGGAAGGTTTTTTGGAGCTCTTCGCCCTTTGGGGGACCCCACAAGTGGATCTCTTCGCCACCAGTGTCAACGGGAAGTGTGAAAGATTCTGCTCGCTTGAATTTCCTCTAAGAGGACCCTTAGGGGACGCGTTCGTAGTGGAATGGTCCTTCCCACTGCTCTATGCGTTTCCTCCAGTCCCTGTCATTCCGCAAGTGTTGCGGAGGTTACGGAGGTTCGGTTCCCGAATTATCCTCATTGTTCTGGCATGGGCCTGGAGCGCGTGGTACCCGGACCTTCTCGACATGTCCATCTGCCCTCCACGCCGTCTTCCCTATCGAGACGATCTGCTTTCACGGGAGGGGGGTCGGGTTCTCCATCCAGAGGTCAAGTCTCTCAGCCTTCATGCTTGGTATCTGAAGGGTTGAGGTATACCTCCCTGAAGACGTGATGGAGGTGTTGCTTTCGGCCAGAAGGCCAGCAACAAAATCCTTGTACCGTTGCCGTTGGAGAAAGTTCTGCGACTGGTGCAGGGTTCTGAATGTTGATCCTTTTCAGTGTTCAATTCCTGTGGTTCTGTCTTTTTTGCTTTCAGTAGCTCACAAGGGCCTGTAAGGGGGTACCATTAAGGGTTACCTGGCGGTGCTGTCCATATTTAAGCCCTCGTCTGAGGAGTGTTCTTATATTAAGATTCCTTTGATTCCTAGTTTCTAAAAGGGCTAACTAATGTGTTTCCACCGTCTCACCGTTCCAGGTGCCGGGATGGGAGTTGAACCTAGTTCTAACATTCCTAATGGGAGCTCCGTTTGAGCCCTTACATTCTTGCCAATTGAGACTGTTGACCTTTAAGACTGTATTTTAGTTGCGGTTACTTCCGCTCGCAGAGTGAGTGAGTTGCAGACACTTTCCACCACGGCACCTTTCAGGGGGTTCAAAACGACAGGGTTGTCCTTGGGGTTCGGCGTCCTTTTCTTCCGAAGGTTGTGTCGGAATTTCATTTGAGCCAGAATGTAATTCTTCCGGCGTTCTATTCTCCTCCGCATCCTGGTAAGGAAGAGGAGAGGCTCCATAGGTTGGATCCGAGGAGAGCTTTGAGCTTCTATCTCTCACGGATTTCCCGAGTCAGAGTGGACAATCAGCTTTTTGTAGGATACGCTGGAAGGAGTTTAGGTCAAGCTGTTTCCAAGCAGACCTTGTCCAGATGGATCATTTTAACGATCTCTGAATGTTACCGTTTGGCGGGTAAGGACCCTCCAGTAGGCTTACGGGCTCATTCTACTAGGGGTGTGGCTGCCTCTACTGCTCTGCAGAGGGGTGTTCCCATTCGTAATATTTGTGAAGCAGCCACATGGGCCTCTGTCCATACTTTTGTAAAACACTATTCCCTGGACTCTATCCATGGGCAAGATTTGGCCTTTGGTAAGGCGGTCCTCTATTCTGCAATTTGATTGGGCATTCTAAAATTCTAAATTCTTTTTCCCACCTCCAGATGTTGGTACTGCTTTGGGAGTCTGTCATAGATGTGGAATACGTCGGAGGACACAATCCCCTCGAAGAGCAAGTTACTTTCTTACCTGTTAACGTTCTTTCGATGGGATGTTCCTCCGATGTATTCCACATCGCACCCTCCCAGCCTGCCCCTCTACAGAATTTCTTATGCAATTGCAGTTTACGTTTCCGCAAGGCTTTCTGCAGTCATACTGGCAGGAGATTGGTGCCTCACGTTCTGGGGAAAAAACTACAACTGAGGCTACGGCGCCGTGCGTCCTAGATATAACATCCGGTGACGCCGACCCTCGACGGAGGCCCTCGAGGACAGCGTATCGACGTCATCGACGCAGGACGCCTACGCCGGAAAAAAATTCTGATGCAGCACAGCTGTGGTGATTACTGTCATAGATGTGGAATACGTCGGAGGAACATCCCATCGAAAGAACGTTACCAGGTAAGATAGTCACTTGTTCTTCTCTCCGACGCTTCCTAACATGGCCGATGCCAGGAAACTGCAGGTCTAGTCTTTCTGATTCACTATCATGCTTCCTTGAAATTAGACACGCCCCGCGGCTCGGCGCGTCTCAACGCTATGCTTTCTACTCCTCGTCCCGGCAAGGTTTGTAACTTTCTCTCTCCGCCTTTGTATTTTCCTGTGCCCAGCAAGTACCGTTATCCTACCTCCTTCCTGGTATTCCAAGAAAAAGAAGCCTGTGAACACCAGAAAGAAAACAACAAGTCTCAAACTGGTGAGTCGCGAATCCAAAGACTCGGATTCTGACACAGGCGCTCCTCTGCAGAAAGAACATGGCATGATAACCTGTTCTGACATGAGAGTTTGCAGCACATGCTCTTTGCTCACTGTACCTTTCACAGATGGGAAATATCCATTTGCATATCGGTCTTTGTCCCGCCCACATGCTATTAGTATTTTGCAGGTTATCATGCCATGTTCTTTCTGGAGAGGAGTGCCTGCTACCTTTTTTGAAATATTTGTAAGGAACTTGGAGGAACTTGGGGTGGTCAACCTGAGTTACCTGGGTGCATCCAGACGTGGACTCCCTGCTCACTGTGCTCAGAGAGGCACAACTTCGCCTCACTGATGAGGCCCAACAAGGCTGAAACACGTGTATGGGGTTGCTTTTGGTACTCTTGTTCAGAGAGGAATTGCCATAGCATTTCGGTGCTGGACTGCCCAGGTGGGCGGGACAAAGACTGATATGCAAATGGATATTTCCCATCTGTGAAAGGTACAGCGAGCAAAAAGCATGTGCTGCAAAAATCTCATCTCAGAACAGGTTATCATGTCCTGTCTTTTTTTATCAGGGACCAGAATTCACGAGGGGCGTGGCCTGGAGTCGATGGCGAGCAGAGGCTGATTCGCCGAGCTCCGGCCGAGACGCCGTTTTCGAATCCTTTTTCTCCGGCTTCAGCGGGTTAGCAGCCCCCTGAAAAGAACGCAGAGGTGTGTGAGGCGATCCCGCACAAAACCTGCTCGAGGGGTCGGACTCTCCGGCCCCCCAGACGCCGGCGCTGATCATCAAACGCACTCCCTCCCCCCGCCGCGCCTGGATCCAAGATGGCGGCTCACAGAACCTAGCGGAGCCTCCGCGTAGCACCCCCACCAGCACATCCAGGCGGTGAGCATCGTGGAGGAGCAACACAGCGGAGCGGGCCTCATCCCAACATCCGACCGTGGCTGACACCCGATCCTCGCCCTACTCCTCTATCACCACGTCGGAAGGCCTCGGTCGACACTACGTGCCGGTGTTGCCCTATTTCCGGAGCTCCACCGAGACACAAACTGCATATCGGAGACGGCGGCGGGGAGCTCACCTGCTTCCAACTCTCTCCCCTCCACCGGAGAACTAGCCGAAAACAAACACGCTGCGTATTCCGGGGACAGGAGCACGCGGCGATACCATCGGCCTCCCCCCACTGGGCCTGCATTCTTCGGCAGGGAGGCCGCTGCCGGGGGGCTGGGCCAGAGGAGCTGCTGGGGCACCGGGCTGCTGTGGCCCGTTGCCTCGCCCAATGTCCTGGAATCAGGAATGACCCGGAAAGCCGTGACGATGCGCCAAGTCACGGAGCAATCGTGAGCACAGCCCCGGCTGCCCTCCCCAACCACAGCCTGCATTGTCCTTGCAGCTGGGCCGCCCAACTGGACTCCTCCACCAGGAGGGGACAACCCCGGCCTTCCCCTCCTGGGCCTACATTCATCTGCAGGGAGGCCGCCGCTGGGTGGCTGGGCCGGAAGAGCTGCTGGGGCACTGGGCTGCTGTGGCCCGTTACTTTGCCCAAAGGCCTGGAAATAAGAAACGACCCGGAAAGCCGTGACGGTGCGCCAAGCCGCGGAGCAACTGTGAGTACGGCCCCCACTATCCTCCCCAACCACAGCCTGCATTGTCCCCGTGGTTGGGCCGCCCAACTGGACTCCCTCGCCAAGAGGGGACAACTCCTGCCCTAAGCGCCCCAACACTACCACCCCTAAGCCCAGGGACAGCGACACAGGCGCTAGGACAGCGGATAGAGCACCTGGAAACACGGAGAAGTGCCCCACCTCAGGCGCCCTGGACAGACTCCAACTACTGAAATAACAACTCCCCAGGGCACAACCCACCCTAGAACACCACTCCGGGCTACATAAGAGAGCGGCCCTGAACTTCACCCCTCCAGACTCAGGACTCCGGGGCAACCACTATTACGTCCCCAACATGGCCGCCAAAAATAAAACCAGGGCCGCCACCATGGACTCCTTTGTCTCAGCCGGGGCAAAGACTCCCACCCAAGTCAGGGCCAGCTCCACCGAAACCATTCGCTCGCAAGAGACGGACCCCAAAGATAACCACTCCCAGATAATGGATGCTATTGCCTCATTAAAGACTCACATCGACTCCAAGATAGACGAGTTCAAAATAGACATACAACTCATTCGCCAAGATGCCCGCAACTTAACGGAAAGGGTGACGGTCATGGAGAAAACCACAGAGGTGGGGTCCGCGGCCGCGGCGACCCTACAATCGGAAATTTCGGACCTGAAAAGGAAGGTCACATTCCTAGAAGAAAGGGCGGAGGAGGCCGAGGGTCGGGCCAGACGAGGGAACATCAGAATCTTAGGTATCCCGGAGGGGAATGAAGGCCTAAATACCACGTCCTATGTGGAAACCCTGCTGCTACAGGAAATTGGGGCCGGCAAACTGACTCAGGGATTTGCGGTGGAGAGGGCCCACAGGTCCCTACAGAAACGACCCCCCCCCTGGATCACACCCACGGCCAATTATAGCCAAGATACTAAACTTCCAGGACAGGGAAACCGTATTAAGATATTCCAGGGAAACTGGCCCTATTATACAGGGCGACGCTAAGATTTCCATATACCCGGACTACACCCAGAAAGTACAAAGGGAGCGGAACTCGTTTGTTCCGATCAAAGCAAGGCTTCGCCAACTGAACCTTAAATACAGATTGCTGTACCCGTCCCGCCTGAAAGTTATCCACAAAGGGCGAGCAATCTTCCTCGAAAATCCGGAAGCGGCCAACATGTGGCTAGAGGACAATAACCTTGCTGATGGTGCAGATAACCCAGGTGGGGAAGACTGAACCTCGGGGGAGCAGAGCCGGACCCCAGGGACCCTCCACACCATCCACACATGAAGCATAAACAGCCGGACCCAAGCAGGTAACCCAATTAACAGTATATCATATGGAAACGACCCTCGTTTGGCCTCGCCGCCTCGCAGCAACCCCGCCCCCAGCGAAAGAACCAACCGGGCGAGTCTCTGCCCGACCCAACTCGCGCCCGACTCCCGGATGGGTACAGACGGCGCGGGAGCGCCTGTGCACCGCGACATAGTTGTAGTCGCTGGGCGCACCAGTTTGAGTTATGTTATTAGTTCAGTTAGTACCATAGTCTTCGTTTTACTGATGCTTGAAAATACCGGGATGGCCACAGGATACGCCTCAAGAAACGACGAATCAGAGGCCTATCGCTTACAACTTATCAACCACGCTCTGATGCCACACTGGGCCGCCGCGGCTGCCCCCCATGCCAAACCCAGAACACCACACCAATGGCACCACAACTCAATGTCATGACGTGGAACGTAAGGGGAATGGGCTCGTACCTCAGGAGGAACCGCATACAGTCCTACCTCAGGAGGAAGAAAGTCTCGATAGCGATGTTACAGGAGACACACCTCACCGAGGACGCTCTGTCTAAACTGGCAGACCGATGGGAGGGAACTGTGAGAGGATCCCCATATTCCAAATACGCAAGGGGTGTGTTAATATGGATAAACCCAAATGTGCCCTTCCAATTACATGGATGTGAATCTGACAAGGAAGGCAGATACGTAATAATGTGGGGAACTATGGAACAGACCCCGATCTGCTTAGCTAACACATATTTCCCGCAACACGGAATCCCGTCGTACCTCAACACATTGAGCTCCAAGCTGACACACCACCGAGGCCAAACCTTCCTATGGGGAGGAGACTTTAACTGTGTTATGGACACAACTATGGACAGATCGCTTCCTCCCCCCCAATCAAGCAACCCTGCTACCCGTGCCATGACGGAAACACTAGACCAACTCAACCTAGTGGACATCTGGAGGATACAACACCCAGCCGATAGGAGTTATTCCCATTACTCAGCCCCACACAACGTCCACACAAGGATAGATTACTTGTTCATCGATCGTGACGAAGCCCCGCTGGCAATAACCACAGAGTATCTGGGGAGATCTATTTCCGATCACTCCCCGCTAATTATGCAATGGAGGCAGAGAGGACCCAGACCCCCGATCCCCATGTGGAGAATGCCTTCCGCGACACTAGAGGACCCACAGTTCAGAGAGGACCTTGCCGAGAGACTAGAGGAGTACGTCGATATCAATAAAGGATCCGTCTCCACTTGGAGCACACTGTGGGAAGCCATGGAGGTGGTCACCAGAGGAGAAATCATATCTAGAGCTGGTGGCACCCGCAGACAACTAAAGGCATCACTTGAGGCCCAAGAATCAGAGATCACCCGCCTGGAGTCCACCCTCGACACCTCCCCAGGAGTCGAAACGGAACTGAAAACGGCCCGAGAAAAATGCCAGCTCTCCTGGGACAGGCTGGAAAAATTTGACTTCGCCACATACACCGCTCGATCCCACAGGGAATCAGACAAACCAGGTAAGCTGTTGGCCTGGTTGTGCAGAAGAGAGCACCCTAAACACTTACCAACAGAAATAATAGATGCAGATGGTGCATCCCACAGGACACAGATGGGGATCAACAAAGCATTTGCCGAGTTTTACTCAAAACTATATGCTCATGAAGCCCGGATCCCCACCACTGAAATAATAGACACCCTGGATGAGATCGACATACCCCAAATATCCAGCGAACAGAGAACTGAACTAGACATGGAAATTACTCCCGACGATATAAGATGGGCCATCAGGTCGCTCCCCACCTCCAAGACCCCAGGTAGCGACGGGCTTACGCCGGAATTTTATAAAGCATACGAGCCCATTCTCACCCCCATCCTACACGAAGTCTACCAGGAAGCTTACACAAACGGGATCCTCCCCAACACCATGAGAGAAACCATAATCATCCCCATGCTTAAGCCCCACAAACCACCCACTGACTGCGACTCATACCGACCCCTGGCCATGCTCAATTACGATAGCAAGATCCTCACCTCAATACTGGCCAGCAGACTTGCTAGAGTGCTAGGGTCCATAATCCATGAGGATCAGAACGGATTTGTCCCAGGCCGCAACACCACAGCCAATTTGAGGAGGCTCCAACACATCATGGCCGAAACTCATGACTCGGAGGAAGATCTAGCGATACTGTCACTTGACGCCATTAAGGCCTTTGACTCCATCTACTGGGAGTGGCTGGTGGAGGCCTTGCGGGCTTTTGGCTTCGGAAATGGCTTCATCAGATGGGTCCAGGTTCTCTACAACTCCCCAGTGGCCAGGGTCAAGACAGGCGGAACGGTCTCAGAACCTTGGAAAATACAGAGGGGCACGAGACAAGGATGCCCACTTTCGCCCATGCTGTACATACTGGGACTGGAACCGATTGCCTTATACTTTCGTCAGCAGCTCTTTGACGCCGGCATCAAGGTGGGCAACGTTTATAACATAATATCATTGTACGCTGATGATGTTCTCCTGTACCTAAAAGACCCTGAGCTCAATGCACCGACAGCACTGGAGGTACTCGACAACTATGCGAGATACTCCGGAATCCAATTTAGCAGACACAAATCCTCAGCATTCCCCCTGGCCGGATTGAGAGACGCCTCAGCGGAGGACCTTCCGATCATAGGGATAAAATGGCAACCCGAGAAGTTCAGATACCTGGGGATTAATCTCAGCCACACCCCACAGCTCACACATGAGCACAACACAGAAGCAGCCGTCACCAACCTCCGACGGTCCATAAAATTCTGGTCTAAACTCCCACTGGCAATGGTGGGGAGAGCGGCGATTGTCAAAATGATAATCCTCCCTCGCTTTTTATACTTCTTTGTGAACATTTGCCATTACATACGGCCCCCTTTCTTCAGGAAATTGGAAGCTATTATCAAGGACTTTTTATGGGGACCCCACAGACATAAATTGTCACTGGCCACACTAACCCTTCCACATAAAGAAGGCGGAATAAAACTTCCAGATCTCCAGCTCTACTACCTGGCCGCCCAGCTCAGTCACATCACGAGATGGCTGTCAGACGAATCTTCAGCTGAATTGGGGCTACTGAAGCAACCCCACACCAACTTAACTCCCAAGGAAACCCTATGGAATCCCCTCTGCTGCTCTTCGGAAACCCCTATGGTCGTCGGGCTTGGCAGACAGATATGGACCAGGACTTGCCACATCAGGAAGGTGCAACACCCATACTCTCCGGACCATCCCATAATGGCAGATGTGTGCAAGAAGGAGGCAGACCTCCCCATAGCAAGGAGGTGGGAGGAAGCCGCGATATACACATGGGGAGACATGTTTGAAGATGGAGTGTTCAGGGACTTCGAATCGATGCAAGAAATCGAAGGGCTACCCAAAGGCCAGTTCCTTTGGTACCATAGGCTCAAACGTACCGCCAAGAATCAGTGGCCCACCTGGCCAGAGGAACCTACCTCGGACCCTCTACTACAAGAAATGTATGACCTCTCTGATGGATGGAGACCTGTCTCCAGGTTATACAACAGGCTCATCGACAAACCTAACCCTAAGGGAGCGACACTGAGGGCAAAATGGGAAGTGGACCTTGCAGCCCCGCTCACTGATAAAGAATGGGAAAGAGCACTAATATTCCCCAAGAAAGTGTCAAGAAACTCCAGATTTGGCCAGATACAGTTGAACGTCCTTTATCGAACTTACATGACCCCCCACAGAGTTGCCTCGTTCAACGCGAAGGTCCCACCGGTGTGCCCATGGTGCGAGAACGACAGGGCAGACATGATCCACATGTTCTGGTCCTGCACCAAAGTGATGACACTCTGGTCGAAAGCCAAGCAATCCTGTAGAGACGCCGGCATGGAGCGATACGAATGGTCACCAGGAGAGTGCCTATTGGGTACATACCCCAGACCGAGTAAATTCAAACACCTCGTGAAACTAATGGACATTTCATGTATACTCGTCAAGAGGACCATAGCGATGGCTTGGAAGACACCAGCGGGCCCCAGACATGAGCGCTGGTTAAACGAAATGGCGAGGTGGACGGCTGCGGAGACCAGAGCCTGGCAGGAAGGAACTACACCCAACGGGGAAGCCACAAGCGGCTCCCTGGTCGCCTGGAGGGCCCTTCTGACGGACATGCTCTTCGATGCGGACCATAAGCCCCCTTGAACACCTGTTGTGGTTCATAGTAACAGGCTCCCACCATCACAAGGTATATGCCTCCTGCAGCTGTTCCCCTCCACTTCCTGAGAAGTTACACTCTGGACTGAACCACCATCACGAACTCCACTTACTACATCACACGAAGACTATCGTTGTTTAAGATAAGTTTCCTTTTGTTCTTTTCTTTCTCCCCATCTTCTTCTTTCCTTCCCTCTTTTTCACTTGTTCAATTCACGAGTTTGTATTGTTTTACCTTATCACGAAACCAATAAAATACTTTGAAAAAAAAAAAAAAAAAAATCAGGGACCAGAATTCACGCGGGTCCTTGTCAGCTAAAGCTTTCAACATAGCCTCTGCGTTGTTCTGATATCTCTGATACTTTGATGTACGTAACCAGTTTTATAGCTTGACCGTGCCAGCTTGGCTTCAGCAAGGTCTTTCAATAGACCTGATTTCTTAGCGACGCGGTTCAACTTACTCAAAAGTTTTCTTTTAGTCATCAAAACAGTGCCAAAACAATGTTTAGAGGTCTTTACTAGTTGCCCTCGTTTTTTGGTTTTAAAGCGAAACTCCTCCAGCAGAGGTGAGTATTCTACTGATGTAGCAACTGTCGCATAAGATGTTGTTAAAAACTGTATCTTTATGGTAGACAGTCTAAGGCGTGTTCCAGCGTTGCAGGGTTCTCTCGGTGGCGGTTTGTAAACCTGGATGTTTCCAAGCCATAAGTAGGAGATGGTGATCACTGTGAATTGTCTTGATCACCTGAAAATTGGTGACCAGGGGTAGAAAGTTGGCAGATACATGGATGTAATGAAGGGTTGATGAATGACCCAGGTTTTCCCATGTCGCCACAAGAGTTGCCGTTAAGGAGTGACATTGCTCTGCAGTCCATCAGTGAATTCCATAGATTACATCTCGCATGTCAGGGGTCATCATAATTCTAGCCTGGTTCTTTATTTGTTTTCACTAAATCTGGTAAGTTTAAATCGCCACAGATGATGGTGTACTTCGCCTGCTGGGTGATCAAGGCATCGTCTATATGTTTAGTACCCTGGCTTATAAATACAAATCGTCCAAAATCAGGGGCGGGTTCCAATAGACCTTAATTATTGTAATTTTACTAAAGTTGTTTCGACCAGCAGAAAGAGGGTCAGATGCCCATTCAATCACACTCTCTTGAATAAGGTGATGCGTTGAAGCAGACTTCAAAAGGTACATGCAGCGCCCTGATTTTACTGCTGTGAGAAGACCCGCCGATAGACAGCCGACAGCCCCCTTAGTTGCAGGGCTAATTGACAGCTCAAAGCCATCTAGTGCTGGTTTTTCGTTAGCCATGCCTCCTGGAGACAAAGTAGGTCATAGTCTCCCTGATTGACGTCAGTTGGTCTTAGCAAATGGGAAAACCCCCTGGTATTCCAGGAGGCCATTTCAAAAATTCTGGCAGGACTGATGTTTTGGTTGAATGATGGTCTCCCTGTTGTTCAACTAAATTGCAGCTCGGTTGCTAATCACATAAAAGCAATAATAAAATCAAGTTACACTTAAAAGCTGAATTGTCACGTGTAAGGGAGGCATGCTATCACAAGTATGACTCCTGACAGAAGAGGTATAATTAGCTATTGTTAAGGACGGCAAAGAGGCCATGTGCGAGTCTCTTCAGGATATCGGGATTGGATTCTGCGGATAGCATCAGCAGATCCATGGATACCAGCACTATTACGGGCAGATTTGCGTGGTTGAGAAAGTCGGGTTTTGCACCTAATGTGCAATCTAGGCGGGGCGTGGCTTGAAAGCCATGGGATAGGATGCGTTTCCTTAGGGCTCCTACTGATCCAGCCAAAATCCTGCTGCGCACATACGCCGAGAACCGTGCACTTTGGAAATTATTGGAGATATTGCTGTGTGAATATAAGAAGAACGCCATGCTCACAGGTGGGCAGTGAACCGAAGCGCGTAACAAGAGTTATGGGCAAATGAAAGTCAGAAGGTTTCCGCTGAGGAAAAAACAAAATGGCGATTGGCCCTAAACAAAGGACAGTGCTCGCGAGTCACGGAAAAGATCAGAAGTGACTGCACCGCTAATGGGAAGGAGTGCGACTGCAGCTGGCAAGGGACGCCGCAACGGCGTGGAAGGTAGCTGGCATGCTGATCCTTACCACCCTGACAATCATGCGAACCACCAGGAGAGAATGAGCAGAGCAACAGTATGTGCCCCAGGAGAGAGCCGCGCACAAGAAGCGAAACCCACACACCCCTTCATTGTCGGCGGAGACTACCGGGAGACTGCATTATGCTACAGGTGCACATCAGTGGGAAGCTCTCACGGCGGATCGGACAGAAAGGGGCCCTCCCCAGTATACTAATATCACAGTGGATAAGGAAGTGAGCAGAAGAGAACGGCATGGACAGAGGTCACGCACAGCAGTGTGAGCTAGACTGCGAACGGCCCGAAGCAGTGTGGCGCAAGACGATCTAGGGTGAGAGTCAGCTGGGAAGAACGACAGTGAGCTATATGTAGCTAGCGGAACGAAGGATAAGGCTGAGAGGCACATGTACAACGAAGCGGACCCACAACACAAAGGACCCGCAGAGACACAGCTGACTGCGGTGTCCGAAGTAAGAGCATAAGCAACGGTGGCCGTGCGCTCTTAAGGACCAATCGCCTATGAGTACCAGAGACACATGAAGTAAAGCATAGCCTTGAATCCCATCAAAGCAGGACTCACAGAATGAGAGTGTACGGTGCCCCTGAGGTGTAATGGAGAGGAACGAAAAACCGTAGCCAGCTGAAATAGGCACCCTTACAGGAGCCTGTGGCCTGGCGCGTAACGGAAGAAACAGACGGATGCACTTCACTGCATAGCGTTTACCAAGGAGTTGGCATATACAAAGGGGCACTCGCAAACAAGGCGGTACAAACTAACGTGCTGCGCCGTCTATGTCAGTAGTTACCCACAGAGTTCAGAGAGGGGTTGTGGGCACCAGGAAGCTCTGGGGAAGATTACATCTGGATGGGGAGCCGGCGGAGTTAAGGGGCCATTAAGTACTCTATAAGACACCACGAAGACAGGAGCATAAGTGCGCAGCTCCAGGCCCAAACAAAAAGATACTACAACGCTGTGTGGACACTGCTGGGTTCAAGCCACATGTGGTGCTTGCAGCCCGGCCGTTGAAACGATTACATTCGAATGAATAGCCTGGAATGAAAGTAAGCTGGTGAGGAGGGGAAGACATGGCGAGCGTCTTGCGCAGGAGGAGCATAAACAGTATGCCAGATGGTGTGCACAGTAGAGAAGGGACATACTGCAGCGGCGGATGGGAGTGAACAGCTACCCCTGAGTACCCGGGCCCAACACTTCCAACAACGTGGACGTGGAGAAGAAGTAGCCTAAACATTGAGCATTGTGCATAAATGAAGAGTAAGCAGTGTGGACTACGGATCTAACACAAAGGCTCCCCCACGTAGGTGTCACCGCACTGAAGTGACAAGCGCTGCTGAAGAAGCCATAGACCCTTGGAGGGCGGGTCAACGCGAATGCCAACTCTGGGCCTATGCACAACGAACGGCGACTAGCATAATCACCAGTAGACAATAAGTGAGAGCCTGAATTCCACTGAGGAGCAAAGTACGGCCTCACACAACAAAGCTGGTACGCCTAGGTAGATACTCCGGCCGTCACTGGCTCAAATACTGGCTCCTCGGTGCAAAAGTCAAGAGGCGCTGCGTCAGCGCAGCTCTTATTACATAAACCGAGACACTAGAGAATAGAGGAGACCATCCCGGCAGCCACTGGGATGGCAACCAAACGACCCAAAACTAAAGGGAAGCAGCCCACCATGGACGAATATGCCAGAAACTACCAACCTACAGAGGGCACCAGCAACAAGGAGAGGAGCCCACAGACAGACACAGGACCGACGAGAAGCGAAAAACAGATCCTAGAGGTGATAGCATACTTAAAGGTCACGTGGGAAACTAAACTGGAAGCAGCCATGGCAAACCTCAAGACGTCTCTTGAATTCAAGATCGGTGCAGTACAAGTGGACGTCAACTTACTGCGACAAGACATCAAAGTGATAGCGTAACGCACAAGCAAGCTGGAAAAAGAAGTTCAGACAAACACTACCACTTGCAAGGTGAACGCCTCTGAGATTCATACACTGCACCAACAAGTGAGCAATTTGGAAAGCAGGGCTGAGGAGGCCGAAGGCCGGGCCCGGAGGAACAATGTATGTATAGTAGGGCTCCCGGAAGGCGAGGAAGGCTCAAACCCCACAAACTACATAGAAACCATGTTGCTGCAAGAGATCGAAGGAGGGGCACTATCCCAAGGATTTGCGGTGGAGAGAGCTCACTGCGCTCTGACACGAGACCGGCCCCAAGAGCACCACCGAGGCCGATCATCGCCAAAATACTAAAATACCGAGATAAGGAAAGAATCCTAGAGTACTTTCGCAAAAGAGGCACTATAAGGAGAGCATCTGCAGCAATAACAGCATACCCAGACTACACACTCCAGGTGCAAAGACACCGACTAAACTTTGGAGCTGTAAAAAGGAGATTGCGGGAAGCGGGCTTCTAATACATGCTGATGTATCCTGCGAAACTTAGTCTTTCATAAAAACAAGGTATTGTTCTTCGAGACCCCGGAAGAAGCTATGGACTGGCTGGATGCACAGAATAGTCCGCAGAAGGCGAAGGAGCAACGCGAGCGCAGAAAGGAGAACTGAAACATCGGCCCGGAACGCTGAGGTGCTGTATATATAATGACAATGTGACTTGAATATAGCTCCGCATAATCTTGGGAGAAGTTAGGTTGTACAGACACGGGGCAAGGCAATTCTTTTTGAAACACCAGAAGAAGCTGCAAGTTGGCTAGGTGCTCAGGGCTGCCCAGCAGACGCAGAAGGCTTGGAGCGCAGGGAACGGGATAGGTGAACCTGCTCTGCAATAAGGTCTACTTAGTCTTTTTATTAAAATAGTGGTATATACCTGAACTGATATTCGGGCTAGTATGCAAGAGGTAGATATTGACTGTCTGCCCAATCAACATGCGGACTTCTGGTCTAGAATATACACAGGGGCAACGTCAGGCAGCGGGCGGACGTGTTCAACAAAATGAAGCTTATATTGGGAGATACCAGGGTATCGCGACCTTACTCTCAATAGGTAGATTAGTCGAATCACCAGTAGGGTGATATCCCCCCGTTGGCTCCCAAGTACGGGCAGTGCCAAGAAAGGGCTAGATGCAGGGTCGCCTGAGATCCAGGGATGGATCTGGGCATTAGTTAGTTAGGTGGGTGGGAGGCGGGAGGGGAGGGAGTTGGAGTGTTACAGTTGGGGCAGGTGGGTAGAGTGGGGGACAGGAGGGAGGGGGGGACAACAGTGGGGGTTGGGTAAAATATGGAGTGGGGGAGGAAAGAGGGGGTGGGAGGGATCAATTAAGATGACACAGGAGCTCAACATGGAAGGTCCACAAACGCAACTAAATCTGTACAGGAAAAGGTGGGGGAGAAGGGCGGGTGGAGTAGGATATAGCTGTAATGGGGGACATCAGAATTGTGACCTGGAATGTACACAGGTTAAATAACTATATTAAGCGCAATAAGGTTATGATGTATTTACACCGGCAAAAGATAGAAATAACAATATTACTAGAAACCTTTTAACTAAAGAGAAACTAGAGTTGATAAAGAGGAAGTGGAAAGGGACCATAATGGGAGCCACATATTCAGTATACGCTAGGGGGGTCCTTATATGGATCGCGCCCCATGTCCCGTTCAAACTGTTGCAACAACAGGTAAGAATAGATGGGAGAATGGTTCTAGTAAAAGGGATAGTGGGCAAGAAAGTAGTCAACCTTATTAACATCTATTCCCCGAACAATGATAATGCACCTTATTTTAGAAATCTGCATGCCACTGTTAACCCATACATGGAAGGAGCGGTAATAATAGGAGGGGACCTTAACTGTACACTAGACCCCAAGTTGGACAGGTCAGACGACAAAAGAACCAAGCCTAGCCCGGCTGCAAGGGCCCTGACCACACTCATACGAGAATTCTAACTCACTGAAATATGGAGGAAGCTCCACCCCAAATGTATGGGATATTCACACTATGCAGCCCCACTTGACTTATACACCAGGTTAGACTACATACTTGTGTCTAGTCCCATGGTGGAAGAGATCAGAGAGGCGGAGTACAAGGCAGCAGTACTTTCGGATCATATCCTACTATTGGTGACATGGCAGATCTCGCCGCCCAGGCCTAGGATTCCGACATGGAAACTTCGTGCAGAAGCACTGAGGGATACCATGTTCAGGGAAGACCTCAGAAAAGCAATACAGGAATACTTCAAACTAAATGCTGGAAGTGTCGAGTCAGCTGGCACACTCTGGGATAGATTCAAGGTAGTGATAAGAGGGGCAGCGATATCAAAGTCGACTGGGTTGCTGGGTGGCATAATGGTTATCCACAGAAAAGGAGATTGAGGCTTAAATGCAAGAGGGTCGAGACTCCCCCGAAAAGACTGAGGCGATGAGATACCTGACCAAAAAATGTAAATCCCACTGGGAGAGATTATGTAACCTCAGCTATAGGAAATATATAGAGAGACAGCATGCTGAAAGGGATAAACCAGGCAGATTGTTAGCCTGGTTGTGTAAAAGTGAGACCCTGAGATAGGTGATCCGGGAGATGCGCCGCGAGGATGGCGCACTCGAGGACACACAAGAATGAGTAAATGAGTGCTTTCAGAGATACTACCGCAAATTGTATACCGATAAAACAGAAGTAGAAGAAATTGACATAAATGAAGTGCTGGAGGACATTATCCTACCCAGGCTAGAGGAAGCCGATAGAGAACAGCTTGAGGCACCACTGGAATTGGAGGAACTGGAATATGTAATCTGTAACCTACCCACCAATAAGGCGCCGGGGGCTGTTGGCCTCTTGAGTGAATTTTACAAGACCTACATGGCTGACCTTCTCCCACCACTGCTTGCCATGCTAAACGAGTCGTTCGAACGGGGTAGGCTGCCAGAGACTCTGAGGGAAGCGGTCATCGTTCCGCTCCTCAAGCCGGGCAAAATAGACACTGATTGCGGATCCTCAGGCCGTTGTCATTGTTAAATCAGGACAGTAAGATCCTTACTGCGGTGATGACAAACAGATTGAAACCACTGATAAGTGCCCTAATACATCACGACCAGACAGGATATGTCCCCCAGCGGAGTATTTCCGATAACCTTAGGAGATTGCACCATGTTATAGACCAGACCGCTGGAAGCTCCCAAGAATTGGCGATAGTCTCACTGGACGCAGTCAAGGCTTTTGACTCTGTTAAGTGGCCCTGGTTACTAGCGGTCCTACAGAAGGTTGGTATAGGACCGGTATATCTGCAATGGGTGAAATTATTGTACAGTGGGCCGATTGCGGACAGAGTCAGTGATATCAGAAAGGTGAACGCTAAGCAGGGGAACCAGACAGGGCTGCCCTTGGTCTCCGATGCTGTTTATTCTAGCACACTAGAGCCCCTGGCGGCATACCTCAGATATCAATATGGGGAGGTGTGCATCACAACGAAAGGCGGACAGCACTTGATATCACTGTATGCGGATGACATGCTGTTCTACCTAAGTTACCCTGAAGAAAACTTACAATATATACTAGAGGTACTAGATCGATATGCACTAATATCGGGTATAACGGTAAACCCACGGAAGTCCTTGATATTCCCACTAGGGAGATATATAGGAATACCTCAAGACAGGTTGCCGGTGTTACAGATTGAATGGGCGGTAGACACCTTCAGATATCTGGGGCTAAATGTGTACCACAGGGCGGTGGATGAACACAGGAATAACACAGAGCAAGCAGTATGACATTCTGGACTAGGCCGCCCCTATCCATGATGGGAAGAACGGCATTGCTTAAAATGATAGTATTGCCCAGGCTGCTACACAACTTTGCAAATGTCCAGTACCTGATACCTAAACGCTTTTTTAATAAACTCCACAACATCTGTAGAGGGTTCATCTGGCATAATACTAGAAATCGGGTAGCCTTATGGAAATTACAAAACCACATGATCGGGCGGGTATTAAGCTACCCAATTTTGAGGTGTATTACCTAGCGGGCCAATTGCAATTTGTAGCTAGATGGCGCTCCGAAGACACCACTTCGGAGTCCAGACTATTGAGGACGGAATGAGCCCCGTATTTCTTAAATGAATGGATTTGGGTAACTGAGCCCCCGAAAAGTAGGAGAGCGGCGCTACTGACCCTGGGTAGGAAGATCTTGCATAGGACCTGTGTATTGCTGGGAAGCCGGACACCGTGCTCCCCGCAGGTGTCTTTGGTGACATTAAAGGGGATAGATGATCAATTGAGACGGGCTATAAGGGAACACTCGGAGTCGGTGGGGGTGACAACAGTAGGAGATGGGTGGCGAGGAGACGGCAGAACAGAGTTTGATAGCTTAAGCGAAGACACAGGCCTACATAGTGGGCAGTATATCACGTATGTGAGATTGATGGCAATGGTAAAAAAGACATGGGGCCTCATTACACGGTAGGAGGTAACCATGGCGCTATTAGCGCCATGGCTACCCCTTATCGCCTTCTGGGTCTGGGTAGGCGGTATGAGGAGTTACCCGGACATTCCGACCCTGGAGGACCCGGTAAATCCCCATGCCAGTTACCATTCCCCATTCCCATTCGAGCCCCCATAGGGCTCAATGGGAATGGGGAAGGAGCTAATAACGGTACCGCTATTAGCGGTAACGTTATTAGCTCTGAAGTCCCTCAGCGGGTCCCGTCTTTAACGTGTGGTCTGACCACACGTTAAGGACGGGACCCGCTGAGGGACCTCATAGTAGGGCGGTAAGGGATTACCGGCACTGGTGCCCTTACTGGTGCCGGTAATTCCTTACCGCCTACCTTGTAATGAGGCCCATGGTCAGAAGTAGAATTGACCCAGCAGCCAGACGAGGCTATACAATTGTTCCAAACAGTGTCAGAGGCCATGAGGTCTCCAGAATTTACAAAATACTGATGTCTAAAGTGGGAAAGGAGGTGGCTCAGACGAGGCGAGACTGGGAAG
The DNA here is from genome assembly GCF_040938575.1 of Ambystoma mexicanum. NCBI lineage: Eukaryota > Metazoa > Chordata > Amphibia > Caudata > Ambystomatidae > Ambystoma > Ambystoma mexicanum. The sequence goes on from NC_090938.1 coordinate 60,896,958, forward strand.
AGGAAAGCAGGGAAACAATGAGTGATAGGTTATGGGAAAGGGTGCAGGGGTACCACAAAAAAGTGTTGAGGAATGCCCGATTACAACAGATTCAATTGTATATTACTCATAGAGCATATATGACCCCAAAGAGAATTGCTAAATTCACAAATGCGACTACACAGCGATGCCCGAAATGTGGGGTAGAAAACGCTGGGATGGCACACATGTTCTGGGCTTAGGTGGAAATAGCGGGTTGACTGGCTTCTAAGTGGATTAGTGGTAGACTCCTTGTGGGCATGCATGGTGGGAGATTCCCTAGACCGCGCAAACTCAAGCATGTGTGCAAACTCAAGGACCTGGCCTATATTTTAGCGAAGAGAAGGATAGCCATGGGATGGAAAGCTCAGACGAGACCCAATAGATACCTGGTGAAGGGACCTTCTGCAGTGGGCTGAGGCGGAAACGGTGGTCTGGAGGGAGGCAGCATGTAGAGGGGGCGAGGAGGAAGCAGAATCATTGATGGCGTGGCAGCACCGTATTGCATCTCTGACGGGCATGGGACCCGAAGAATTGGACACGGAAAGCTCCCTGGATTATGTAGAAGAAGAGACAGTTGTGGATTAGTGGACCGTGCTGACCTTTTTTATAGTGACTTTAAAGAGGGGGAGGGGAAGAAAAAGAGGGGGGTGGGTGTGGGTAGTTTATGCACTATGTTCAGGTGCACTGTTTGTTTGTGTTGAAATTAATAAAATGTTTACAAAAAATAAAATAAAATGTGCAGTGCAATCTAGGCTTCTCAACATGCCTTTTGACGGGTCTCATCTTTTTGGCAACAAGGCTGGTGAGAGCCTTGAGAAGTTGCAGACCTCAAAGGGGGCAACCAAATCTTTAGGCGCTGCTATTAGGCAACCTCAGCCTTTTCGTCCCAGTGGGCACCCTTGGAGGGGTAGATGTTTTCACTACTAGTCCTCAGTTGGAAGGGCAAGTGTCACAAGTTTCTCTCTTTCTCACCTGTTTATCCTTGCTTGTGACCTTGTTCGGTGCAACTTCCTTTTTTTTCACTGTCCGAGACTTGTACAGGCCGGGGCGCGAGTCTTCAGGTTCCAGCGTGAGGCAGCCGGCTGTCCTTAGCCGGATGGTGTTCAGTATCCAGGAATGTAGTCATGAATCCAGGAAGGAAGTAAGAGTCCTATGCTCGGAGAGTGTCCGGGACACCGCAGGACCGAGCACAAGACGAATACGGAAAGAGGATACGGGCTAGCGGGTAAGGAGAGAATCGGACGGGATTCCAGGAAACAAAAGAAAAAAAAGGAAAGGTAAGGAACTGGAAATAGCACGGCAAGCGGACTCGAAACACACGTCTACCAACTCCAAGCAGTTGCATTGAGACACGCAGAGCCGCGGGGGCGTGTCTGTTTTCTAGGAAGTCGAGCATTGCGCGCAAAGGCTAGAGCGCAGCGTTTCAGGCCCGTTGGCCATGTTGGAAGGATCACTGAATATATGCCGTGGTGCATCATGGACCATGAAGTCCAAAAAGGGCGAATTTGGTGGTTCATGACAGCAAGAGGAATGGCCAGTCGAAGAGGCCACAGAATAATTCTTCATGGTGGTAGAGGTGCAAAGCCAGCTCAAGCAGCTACCTCCTTACCACCGGCCTTTGCAGCAGCCGCCACATAACGACTCTGAGGTCTTGAGTCACAGTTCACCAGTGGGGGGCAGATTGTCTCAGCATCTAGAAGAATGGCGAGATATTACTTTGGATGCTTGGGCTTTGGAAACAGTAGCCCACTGTTACTGCCTTCCTTTTATATGAAAACCTCATAACAATCCACCGGAGAACCACTCTTAAATTTCCATTTTAAATTAACTTTATCCATCTGCGGCCAGGGTATATATTGTGGTGCCCTCCCCTTTCTCTAATAAAAGAAATTGTGTAAATCCTGTTTTACAATCATATCCACCTACGCTTCTTGTCTTAGTGGGGCTAGTTTTGCCTGATTGTCTTTGTCCTGGCAATGACCTTAATCTACTTACATAAGGTGGGAACATTTCCCCTACACTTTGTGACCATCCTTGTGGTCTTTCAGGATATGATATAGGTTCTGGTGTTTTTGTTTCCGGTTCTCCTGAATCTGACCATTTCACCCCTATTCCTACGTTTGCATCTATCGAAGAGCCACATGCGCCCTCTTCCAGTGCTCTCTCGTTTTCTTCCCTTTCCTCGTCTGACATCATTATACCCCAACTCGTATGGCTGTTATTCCTTTCCTCGTCATAAAGATCTAGTTTGCTTATGGACAGTGTTCTATGCTTGTTCATCATTGCGTCATCCGATCTATCTCTTGTTTCTCTCGGTGGAGATCCTTTGATACTCCCTCTAGTCTCATAGCCATCTTTTTTCCTCATCTGTCTATATAATTCCCCAATACTTTTCCCTTTGCTGTCTGCCTTATGCTCATCAGCCATGTCGGTACTCTAGGAAGCGGATTGTGTGTTCCCACATATTCCTTATCTTTGATATTTCCAATATCCAGCTTTGCTGCTTTGGAAAAAAATGTCAGCTGTGTGTTGCTGTGTGTTGAGTCAATGTCCCTCGGAGGCCTCTGTCTCAATGTGGACGTCACCAAAGTTATATGTAGCACGAGCTTCAGTTCCTTTTTTCCACGCTTACGCTTCGGATATGGTGCGCTTCGTTCCTTGACAGGAATATCTTCAAACCTTCTTCGATAAATTCTATTCTACTTCAAGTGAATCGTGAAAGATGGCTTCGTCTACGGCGTCTTCCACTCCCAGGTCGGGCTTCAAAAAATGCTGAGAATGCGGTGCCAAGATGTCGGTTACGGACCCCCATAGGATCTGCCTGTGTTGCCTGGGGTTGAATCATCCGTCGTCGGAGTGTGAGGACTGCCTATCCATGACAGCCAAAGCCCTGAGAGAGCGTAGAGGGAAGCTTGCGGCAGGTAGAACCCAAAAATCCCCTTCGACTCCGTGAAAAAAACCTAAAATTTCAGACCAGAGGAGGACAGTGTCTCCTCGTCGAAAAAAGAATAAACGTTCTCGGTCACGTAGTGGTTCGCACCACTCCTCCTCTAGACACGAAACAGCGCCATAGATCACCATCTTCCTCGTCTTCAAGTTCCTCACCGGAAAAGGTTGTTTGTCCCTCTAAGTCTAGGTCTCCGGCCCAGTGGGAAGAGTTTAGATTATGAATGTTAAAGGTGTTCGAACGCGGCCTCGCTCCCCTCAACTACACCAAAAGGCCATGCTCCGGTCAAAAGGCAGCGTAAGTACAAAAGCCATTAGTCTCCGGACCCGGCGGCCAAGGCTCCTCGAGAGCGATCGAATCCCTCGAGTTGAGAAAAAGTCCCCTCGAGGACAGAGCCATCGACGCCAAAAGATTCGACACCAACAGGGTTGTAAAGTGCGTCATCAACGCTATTGACGCGATAACTGTGGAGAAGCCATCAACGCTTCACCCTCCTCGAAGTCACATGTGTCGAAGCCATCGACAATCTCGACTGTTTCGGCTCCTGTAACCACAAATATAATGACAACTACATTCTAAAAAATATGTACTCCTTTGCTGCATCTGATTATTTAAAATCCCTCTTCTCTATTTATGAGGATGCAGAAGAATCTTCTAATGAACCTTTTGGGTTGCAATATTGAACACTGTCAGTGCCTAAGGCATTAATTTCAAAGATTCGAGAATGAAGGACCTGCAAGAATGCCTACATGAGGCTAGTGAGTTAGACACCTCGCCAAAGGTGGAATTTGGCTGGGCATACCCCGGGGATCACGTAGAAGTGACATACAGGCAACTTATGTCAAGGGTTATGGAATATGTGGGGTGGTCAAGACCAGTCTTTGAGAAAGACGATCTTACTAATATCTTGGACAGGGGACCACAAAAGGACCCATTTGTACCTTTGCATCAAGCCTTAGAAAGGCGTGTGGCTGCCAACTGGGAGGCACCAGAGGTCATTTCAACTGTTAAAAACAAAAGTTGACGGTGAAGTGCAGGGTTTCGAGCTCTGAACCTTTTTACTTGTCCAAGCACCCAACACCAGAGAGCCTGGTGGTTCAGGCGGCCACCTAGTAGACAGAATGCCTATCCTACAATCCCTCCAGATAGGGACGACAAGTGTTATGACGCCATGGACAAAAAGGGTTTTTTAGGCAGCAGTATGACCTTGAAATTGGCCAATGCTATGTGCACGTTAGCAAGGTTAAGACGAGACTGGTTTCTAAACATTGTCAAGGATGGGAAAGATGCAGTGTGCGGATCCCTCTAGACTGGTCTCAGCTCTGCTGACAGCATCAGCAGAGCTATGGCGGCAAGTACAGTGATGCGTAGATTTGCCTGGTTGTGGAAGTCTGCATTTGCCCCAGATGCACAATCTAGGCTTCTCAACATGCCCTTTGACGGCACTCATTTATTCGGAAACAAAGCTGATGAGAGTTTGGAGAAGCTGCAAACTTCCAAGGCAGCAGCCAAATCCCTTGGTGCTACAATCAGACAACCTCCAAACGGCCCCACGGGCAGACTCTGGAGGGGTAGGTCCTTTCGTCACTGCTCCACATTTGGCAGGGGCAGAGGACAGCCAGCTCAAAGAGGACAAAGAAGATTCCCCCGCAGTGGACGGGGAAGAGGTACTAAGACCGCAACAGCAGCGGCTGCCTTACCTTCAGCCACTGCGTCAGCCGCTCCAAAACCTGTCTGAGGACTTGATTCACAAAACTGCAGTGGGAGGCAAGATTGTCACGGCATCTGACAGAATGGCAGGCTATTACTTCAGATGTGTGGGCATTGGAAAAAGTTTCCCAAGTTTACTGCCTCCCTTTTCTACAAAAACCTCAGAGTCATCCACCGGGGAACAACTCTTTCAAGGTTCCAGATCCGCTCCTTAGGCAAGAGATTTTAACCCTGCTAGAGAAAGGTGCTATAGAATGAGTACTTGTAGCGAAGAGGAACAAGGGTTTTTACTCCCTGTATTTTGTAATCCCCTAGAGGGACGGAGGATTGAGACCCATCTTGGACTTAAGAGACTTGAGCAAATTCCTCAGGAAGGACAAGTTCAAGATGGTAACCCTTTCTCAGATCCTTCAGGCCCTCCAGCTTCAGGATTGATTGGTATCATTGGACCTTGAGTATGCTTACTTTCATGTGCCGATCCATCTCAAGCACAGACAGTACCTGAGGTTCGCCGTTGGCGGTTCTCATTATCAGTTTCGAGTTCTTCCATATGGGATGACCTACCCTCCGAGTGTATTCACCAAACTGATGGCGGTTGTGGCAGCAAGTCTCAGGAGGGGTGGAATTCACGTTTACCCTTACCTAGACGATTGGCTGATCAGGGCCAGTTCCCCAGAACAGGCCTTGGAGCATCTCCGCTACACCTGCCACTCCCTCCACAGACTGGTCTTCTCCCTCAACGTCAAGAAGTCCCACATGATACCATCACAAAGACTCAAAATCATTGGGGCAGTCCTGGATGCATCCCTGGGAAAAGCCTCCCCACTAGAGGTGAGGGCTCAAGAGATTCTGCAGATGGTGACCAAATTCCAGAATGCCCAGCATCTACCGGCCTTCGATTTTCTGAGGTTGCTCGGTTCATGGCATTTTTCTGGTGCCAGAGGCTCGCCTTAGAATAAGATCTCTCCAATGGGCTCTCAGGACTCAGTGGTCCCAATTCTCAGGAAGGATGTCGGACCTCCTACAAATCCCGAACAAAGTTTCACAGGACCTTCCATGGTGTGCCCGACGGGAGAACATCTTGAAAGGAGAACCATTTTGGCAATCATGGCCGGAGATAACAGTAGTTACGGATGCCTCACTCACAGGGTGAGGAGCCCACATCAACAATCTGCCAATCAGTGGTTGTTGGTCTCCATCGGAGCCCAAAGTACATTTCAAGCTTTTAGAGCTCAGGCCAATCAGACTAGCGCTGAAGGCCTTTCTTCCTTCTGTACGGGAAAGAATGTCCTGATAATGACGCACAACACAGTGGCCATGTACTACCTCAACAAGAGAGGAGGTGTAGGGTCACTGTCACTGTACAGAGAGAAATTGCAGCTCTGGTTCTGGGCAATACAAGAAGTAATCTCTCTGTCGGCAGTTCACCTAGCCAGAGAGAAGAACACGACGGCGGATGCTCTGGGCAGCCATAGCACAGTCTCCCACGAGTGAGAACTAGCTCAAAGTCCTTCGAGAGATCTTCACCCCAAGTGGATCTGTTCATGACCAGTGCCAACCGGAAGTGCGAGCTGTACTGCTCCAGGGAATTTCCCCCAAGAGAAGCTCTAGGAGACGCGTTCGTGGAGCACTGGAAATGTCCACTCCTGTATGCGTTTCCTCCAGTCCCCGTCATTCCTCACGTAATCAGGACGTTGAGAAAGTTTGGGAAATCCATGATCCTAGTGGCTCCAGATTGGGCCAGGAGGACGTGGTACCTGGACCTTCTGGACATGTCCATCTGCCCTCCGATACGTCTTCCAGAAGGTCCTTTCTTGAGAGGAGGGTCAGGTTTTCCATCTGGATATCAGATCGCTCAGCCTACACGCATGGATTCTGAGAGGCTGAGATAGGATTGGGACCTCAGGGATGACGTTATGGAGATTTTGCTTTCAGCCAGAAGGCCAGCAACTAAATCTTTGTACCACTGCCGCTAGAATAAGTTCTACAGCTGGTGTAGTGATAAGAATGTTGACCCTTTTACATGTAATACACCGATGGTATTATCTTTTTTGTTACACCGGGCTAATCTGGGGCTCCAGATTGGTACCATCAAGGGATAATTGGCGGTGCTTTCTGTTTTTAAGCGCTCTTCTGAAGAAGTGTCTTACTTTAAGATGCCTTTTAATAATGCAATTTTTAAAGGGCCTGGCAAATGTTTTCCCTCCAATACCTTTTCAAATCCCACTTTGGGACCTCAACTTAATTTTATTAATACAAACCAAACTTGCAGTGCATACAGTAACATTATAAACATACATCTCTGCAACATGTCCACTGTTTCTCCCCTTCCCTCCCTCCCTTACGAGCTGATTCCCTTCCGTGTTCTGTTTCTGCATCTTGTGATAAGGATTCATCCTCCATATTTTCCGTTGGGTCTCGTGGTAACCCAAATAACTCCGCTATCAATTGTTTCCAGGCTATCAGGGTCTCAGCCTCTTCCTCCCCACCCAACATTACTTGCATCCTGCCATATCACAGTTTCCGCTGGGATCTCAACTTAGTTTTGAAACTTACGATGGGAGCGCCTTTCGAGCCATTACACTCCTGTCCTTTGAGGGTACTAACTCTAAAGACCATCTTTTTAGTAGCAATTACATCTGCCCGAAGGGTGAGTGAGTTACGGGCTTTATCCTGCAAGCCTCTTTACACTATCTTTTATAAAGATAAAGTTGTACTCAAGGTGAAGCCCACTTTTCTCCCCAAAATTGTCTCTGAGTTTCATCTCACTCAAAAGATAACGTTACCATCTTTTTATCTTTATCCACATCCTGGAAAGGAAGAGGAAAGGCTTCACAGACTTGACCCTAGACGTGCATTGAGCTTTTACATCTCCGGAACGACACAATTAAGACAGGATGACTAGTTATTTGTGGGCTATTCAGGACACAAATTAGGTTTGTCAATTACCAGACTCTTTCCAGATGAATTATAATAGTGGGGAAAGATCCTCCGGAACACCTGTCACTGCTTGCAGAAGTTAAACCCTCTTCCCGGTCCAACCCCTCAGCCTCCTCCTCACCTGCAGTATCGGAATCCTCAGTTTGCACAAGTTTCTTCTTCCACAAAGCCTTTTTTTTGTTAGCGGATAAGGTCTACCCCAGAAGGAAGCCACCCTGACCTTGAGCAGAGAGCTCTTGGGGTGGGGAGGCCCTCTTCCGGAACAAACAATTTGGGGGAAAAAGCCTGACGGCACAAAAAAAACCCTCAGGGCAGGTGTTGAGCAGGTACTGGAAGATGTCTTCTAAGTTGTAGAGTAGCCAGGAGTCGGAACCTGTAGCACCCAAAATATGGATGGGAAGAACTGGAGTCTGCAGAAATAAGGTCCGGAAAAAAACAATAAACAGCAGGGAGGGTAGAGCAGAAATTGCTGAATACACGGAAGGAAAGAAAAGAGGAGGAAATGACTGGAGCTGGAGAAGCGGCAGGCAAGAAGAAAGAGAGAGAGAGAGACACGGCCAAGAAGAGGATCTGGGGGGCCGTGGAGAGGGGCAAGGAACCAGGGACAAAGAAATGAAATCAAGCGAAATGAAGTACACAGGGAGCGAGGAAAACTCGTAAGTGTCTCACCCGGAGCCTGACGCTAATGGGTTGCAACGCGCAGGCTTCCGGGTGAAACAGACGGAAAAGGCTTCTCGCGGCCGAGGCTGCAGAAGCTAGTCCGTCAAAAATGGAACATGGAGGAGACATGCTGGGAACCTCAATGGCTGCCCAGTCGCCACCGAGGCCACACGCCCCAGTGTCTTCGGCATGTGACAACACCTTCAAACTCATTCAACCAGGAGCATGGTAACTTCTTCTGCTTTACAGAAGGGAGTTCCAATAAGGGATATATGTGCAGCTGCCACACGGTCGTCTGTACACACCTTCACTAAACATTATAACTTAGACTCTTCTACTGATCAGGAATCTGCATTTGGCAAGGTAGTGTTACATTCTGTGCATACACACCCATGAAATACGGCTGAGAGACGTTGGTGCAACTCTTCAACAGTAGCCTGTTTGTCTCCCTGTGTGCTGCTAATTGTGAATTCCTTGGACGTCCTGAGCCGGTATTTCACCAGCCGGGGTTGGGAGAGGTACAGCTTTACACCAGATACCTAACCTCATTGCCCCAAACTGCATTTGATAGAAGGGCCGCGTGCCCAAATTACACTGTCTGTTCTCCAAACTGCATTGATAGGCCTCTCTCCCACTATACAGGTGTCTCAAACTTAGCAGATAGAAGGGCCGCCGTGCCCAAATTGCATTGTCTGTTCTCCAAGCTGCATTGATAGGCCTCTCTCCCACTGTACAGGTGTCTCAAACTTAGCAGATAGAAGGGCCGCCGTGCCCAAAGTGTATTGTCTGTTCTCCAAACTGCACTGATAGGCCTCTCCCACACTATACAGGTGTCTCAAACTTAGCAGGGCCGCCATGCCCAAAGTGTATTGTCTGTTCTCCAAACTGCACTGATAGGCCACTCCCACACTATACAGGTGTCTCAAACCTAGCAGGGCCGCCGTGCCCAAACTGCATTGTCTGTTCTCCAGACTGCTTTGACAGGCCTCTCTCCCACTATACAGGTGTCTCAAACCTAGCAGGACCGCCGTGCCCAAATTGCATTGTCTGTTCTCCAAGCTGCATTGATAGGCCTCTCTCCCACTGTACAGGTGTCTCAAACTTAGCAGATAGAAGGGCCGCCGTGCCCAAGTTGCATTGTCTGCTCTCCAGACTGCATTGGTGGGCCTCTCTCCCACTATACAGGTGTCTCAAACTTAGCAGGGCCGCCGTGCCCAAGTTGCATTGTCTGTTCTCCAAACTGCATTGATGGAAGGGCCGCCGTGCCCAAATTGCATTGTCTGTTCTCCAAACTGCATTGATAGGCCTCTCTCCCACTATACAGGTGTCTCAAACTTAGCAGATAGAAGGGCCACCGTGCCCAAATTGCATTGTCTGTTCTCCAAACTGCATTGATAGGCCTCTCTCCCTCTATACATTTGTCTCAAATTTAGCTGGGCCGCCCTGCCCAAAGTGTATTGTCTGTTCTCCAAACTGCACTGATAGGCCTCTCCCACACTATACAGGTGTCTCAAACATAGCAGGGCCGCCGTGCCCAAAGTGCATTGTCTGTTCTCCAAACTGCACTGAAAGGCCACTCCCACACTATACAGGTGTCTCAAACCTAGCAGGGCCGCCATTCCCAAACTGCATTGTCTGTTCTCCAGACTGCCTTGACAGGCCTCTCTCCCACTATACAGGTGTCTCAAACCTAGCAGGGCCGCCGTGCCCAAATTGCATTGTCGTTAAGGGAGACGGAGACTAAAGAGAGCCACTGTTAGAACCCAACTATATAACTATACAACCTTTAACTCCACCCTTACACCCCGACCAAGACAACAACTAGACTAAAACAACTTGGAATCGTACAATGCCGCGCAAACGACCCACAAGAGGGAAAGATGAGAAGAAAGAACAAACACCCAGAAACTTCAACTAAGAACCGCAACAACAGAACACACCCCCACAGACAGGTTCAAAGACCGTACCAACACTGAAAGAAGAGACAAATCCCTTTACCTAACTCCACACCTCACTGAGACCTACTCACCAGATCGAATCAACGCGACGCCAAAACCAACTACACTGAACAACCTACCAACATCACGAAGAAGGACAAACCCCACCAGATACAACAAGCACACAACTGAAGCAATAACACCATACATCACCAAAGTAAGAAGAAACCCCAACCCACAAGCATGTCCCCTGGAAGACGAACCAGATGAAAACAAAAACCCTAGACTAAACCTAGAAGAACTACTCGAACGCCGACAACCTGAAACCTGCTCCTGAACAAGATCAGAAAACGACCCTAACAAAAAAAGGCAAACCAAGCTACACCTCTAAACTCCACTGCAATCTAATAAATGCAAGATCCATGTCAAAACACTCTACAGAGATCTTCGACCTACTCGACGACAACGGCATCGACATCCTCTTCATCACAGAAACTTGGCTGGACGACAACCACAAAATCACACTCCAAAGCTGCCTTCCAGCAAACTTTAAATGCCTTCAAATAAACAGGAAAAACAAAAAAGGAGGAGGCATCGCAATAGCATTTAAAGAGCAGCTGAAAATAAGAACAGACGAACCACTCAACATCCCCAACTGCGAGTCCATGGTCATACACCTAACAGCTAGCCCAAAAACCAACATCACATTCATCCTGGTGTACAGACCCCCAACTTATGATGCATCTTTCGTCGACAACTTCATAGAAGCCATAACCAACATAGCCATCAACCACGAAAACCTAATCATACTGGGGGACTTCAACATCTGGTTCGAAGACAGTCATGCCAACTCCCAAAACTCACTGATTGAACAACTCGCCACCATGAAACTACGACAACTAGTAAAAGGGGCAACTCACTCGGCAGGACACACCCTGGATGCAATATTCGCAGAGGAAAAACTCATCACCACAGCACCGCCGATACAAATACTGTGGAGTGACCATCTCATCATCTGATTCGTAATCACTCTGCCTACTCAAGTCTACATCCAACCTCCCAAACTTACAGCCACCACAAAAAGAAACTGGAAAGACGTCAAAAAAGGCAACCTATTCGAACAACTGGAGTTAACCAAGCCCTCAACAACAGAACTAGACCTAGCTGACCTAGACGGGAAAGCTGAGATACTACACAAATGGATTGCAGATACAATTGACAAGATGGCCCCAGAAAAACCATTCACACCATCAAAAAAGAGAGCAATGGCAAAATGGTTTACCCCACTACTAAGCACCATGAAAAAAGAAAACAAAAAGATGGAAATGGAATGGAGGAAAGATTACAATCCAGACAAAAAAACAATGTTCCAGAAGCACATTCGCGCATACAAGAAGGAAATTCAAAAGGCAAAGAGAAGGCATTATGATGACAGAATCACAAATGCCACCAACACACAAAAAGAAATGTTCCGTATCATTAAAGAAATGAGAAACCCACCAGGCTGTGACAACACCCCAACCCCCTCGGAGAAACTATGCAACAACCTTGCAGACCACTTCAAAAAGAAAATCAATGACATCCGACAAACCATCCAACAGAGACCAACCAGCAGCGACTTACAACCAAACAAACCTAAATCAGAACCGCAGCACAAACTCAATAACTACCCTGAAATATCAGCAGAGGCATTCGCAATGCTGATAAAACACAGAAAGAAAGCGGGCTCACCGATGGATCCCTGCCCCCTGGACATCTACAAATCAATCCTCGAACAAGGAACACCAGCAGAATACTTCAGAAACCTTCTAAATCTATCACTGGCAACAGGAACAGTACCAAGGATCTTCAAATCGGCTTACATCAAACCACTTCTGAAAAACACAAGCAGGGACGTAGATGACCTCTCCAACTACAGACCAATCTCCAACATCCCCTACCCGGCCAAACTCCTTGAAACCTACATATACAAACTAACCCAAGAATATGTTGAAGAACACCACCTGCTAGACCAAGCTCAAGTCGGCTTCAGACCCACAAGAGGTACAGAAACAGCACTACTATCCATCTGGGATGACCTAAAAACAAACACAGACTCCAACACAACATCTGCCCTTATCCTGCTCGACCTCTCCGCAGCCTTCGACACAGTTAGCCATGACACCCTAACCAAAAGACTAGAAGACATAGGCATAACAGACACAGCGCTACGCTGGACTAAATCATTCCTAGCAGACAGAACTGAAACCGTCTGGATCAAAACCTTCAAATCCACCCCACGAGTCAACGACTGTGGCGTACCACAAGGATCCTCACTATCACCACTGTACTTCAACATCTACCAAACCCCAGTAATCAGAATATTCAAGAAACACAACATCAAATGCTACAACTACGCAGACGACACTCAAATCATCTACAAGATCGAAGACACCCAAGCCGATCATTCAAACTTAACCGACTGTCTAAAAGAAGTCTTCAACTGGATGAATGCCAACAACCTGAAAATCAAACCAGGAAAAACCGAAATCATGATCATATCCAAAGACCAAGAGAAGGAAACCGCCATCCCATGGCCAACGGAAATGGGATCTACACCATCACCATCTAAGGTAGTAAAAAATCTGGGAGTCCTGATGGACAACACCCTAACCTTAGAACCGCAAATAAACGCAACAGTCAAGAAATGCTTCTTCCTCCTCCACACGGCAAGAAAAATACTACCTTTCCTCTCCTTCACACACAAAACACTCACCATCGTCGGCCTCATCATGTCAAGTATCGACTATGCAAACAGCCTCTACCTCGGTATACCGGAATACCTACTGAAGAAGCTACAACAGATCCAAAACGCAGCAGCCAGACTACTCCTCAAACTATCCAGAAGAGACCACATTACCCCGGCCCTAAAAACACTACACTGGCTCCCAGTAAAACAGCGTACCATCTTCAAAACAATGTGCATGACGCACAGGGCAATCAGCGGACAAGGAGCAGAATTCCTACAAAAACAAATAACAATCTACAAGCCAAGGAGACCGCTCAGGTCAACCAACGAAATCCGACTGGAACAAAAACCTTACATCAAGAAGAAACTCGGAGGCACCGCTTTCTACCACTTAGACGCGAAAACCTGGAACAACATCCCAAAAGTAATAAGGAACACCAAAGATCACCTTAAATTCAGAAAATTACTAAAAACCTGCCTCTTCAACACCAGAGACTAAAACCAAAACAACAATAAGACAAACGACTCATCAAAAAAGGACATTGACAAACCCCTAGAACCGACAGAAGTACCCTGAGCACCAGTAGGGCTGACGCTGGACACAGGGGTCCACCCGCGAGACCCAGGGAAACGGAGGCAACAACTCCAACCAACCCTTACCATCCCCCACCGCCCGTACAGCCACAACTAGGTACCACGGGGCTGTGGAACGGACAAGATACCACCAATCACCACACAATCGGAAGTATGGACACTAGCAGCTGCGCTAGTCATGTGGAGGGGGTGAGGAACATGCAAGGTTATTAAGGGAGCGGGCGGAGGGGACAGCTAAATCCTCAAACGGCCTCGAATGCAAAAACGGGCACGTACCTCCTAAGGCCCAGGGTGTACAAGCATCCCGTCGTGTAAGATTACACGAGCCCAACCGGTTCAGTCCAGGATAGAGATACAAACTAACCAATACCACTAACAATTTCCTTCTCTGCATACACCTCTCAAACTCCAAACCAAACACAACCACAAACCTCTAGCGCAGCAAACTGCACGAACTTCACTACACTGCAACTACAAAACAAAAAACACACATAGACTTGCACATCAGCACATGACGACTACCGGCTGCATACACCCCAGGCCCAGCCGACGGAACCACGGGCTGAGGCTGCCAACAGCACATCACTGCAATCTTGCACTTTTCCAACCTCCACCCACTAACCCACCCCTCCCTCCCTCTTTCAGAGCCGCCAGAGCGCCAGGGGACCACTCCGGTGGTGATAGTGCGCGGTACAAATGACCTTTAACATTAACCTCTTGTGTTTGTAATCCGAGTACGTGGACTCTTGTAGATAGAACTTTGAACATCTTTCTTCTCATTTCCCTAGGTCTGCCAAGCCACACCCACATTTACCCAGCAAGCACTACAATATCACGGGTGCACGCGCATTCGCGCGCACTTCGTGGGAGTGCTTTAGGAGTGCTGTTTGGCTGTTCGGCTGTTCAGCTGTTCAGCTGAACAGCTGATAGCTGATGGCTGGCAGCCTCCTGACCAGCGCTAAGCTTGCCAGACTTGTTTCTCTTCAGAAATCGATAAGCGTTTTCCACAAGTAATCCACTGGATGGAACCATTCACTCCAAAAAACTGGAATGCCAGAGCACGTTTCCTCCATCTGCAATGGTTGAGAATGCTGATGCTCTGCCTGCTCCTGGCGCGCCTCTTTTGCCACGCAGAATGGTCTCGCTAGCACCTGAAGTGGGAAATACGATACCCAGTAACCGCCCAAAGAGGTTGAAATCTCTTGGCACGGACATTAGGAATTTCTATACTCCAATTACTGTGGCCGCAGTGCGTGCCGTAGGTGAAAAGCCAGAGCCTGAGAAAATGACTGAAACATTTTTAGCGTGCTCTGCAGACCTATTATTCTCATGCTTGCTCAATTTCCACATACAGCGTCTTTGGCAACTGGCTCATTTACAATCCCTGAGCCTTTGCCTAAAGTCGCAAAGTCTATTATCTTGCCGCATGCAGTTCGCACTGCGACTGTGCACTCAGTACTTTCTCAGAACGCACCTTCACTCTATTCTCAAGTTCTGAAAGCCCCAACTCTGGCACCGCGAGTGAGTGGCTGCCTCCTGATAGCTGGTTCACAGCTGCATTGTGGAGTGGAAGACACGAGTACATGTGTTAAACCAGTTTTTCGAAATGATGGCTCAAATCAATGCCCCTTGCAAAAGTCTGTATGCCCCCTAGAATTGAATCAAGTAGAGGTTTCTATCAAAACCCATGTTTCCGCTAATAGTCCTAATACCCCGCCACCCGAAGGTATTGTATATGAAACCCAACCTGAAACATTCATGTCAGCTTATAGCTTTAATCTATCCCAATTTCCAGAACTTTATACTGATACCCGAGCATCGTCAACTGACCTTTCTCATGTCACTAAGCTGTCGTTTGCCAAGCCCACTCTGCGAACATCATTTGGGCTGTCAGCTTTGCAAACCTCAAAAAATGGCGCTTTACTTAATGCTTTAAATAACACTCTATGAATCTCTTTATTAAAAAAAAGAACTTCATCATGAGATACTATTAAAGATTGATGCGAAAATGGAAACCATTTTAGATAATGCTAACTTGTTAAAAGAAAATCTGATCAATTGACTGAAGCGGTTGAAAAAACCAGTGCTACAAGAACAAAATGAGATAGTTAGCCTTTTAAGTTCGGCTGCTGACATGACCTCTAGTTCTATGGTCCCATCTAAGATAATGCGGCCGATTATGCCAGTCCCAGCACTGGTCCCGGATGTGGACGATGTTATTTTGATTTGTTCCCCTACATGCTTGTCTATGGAGGCATTAGCTGAAGAAAATTTCATATCCAAGCCCCCGTGGGATGTTCTGGCAATTGATGGTGATATCTATCAGTCAGGCGGCGACAGAACCTTTATTTGAAGTTTTCCAAAAACCTTGGAAAAAAAAGAATGGGAAATCCCGTTTAATTATTGATTCCAATAGCATACAAAACAGAGTATTGAAACCCAAAAAAACAAATAAAAAACACTGCAATGTGCAAAACCTTGTACCCCTATGTCCCGTCCCCTTTCCTCAATACTTGTGGGACATTCCGTCCTTCGGGACGAGACCGAAGCACTTCTGTTATAAAAGCATAAAAAATGAAAAATGCATCCTACTCTTTTTACGCGGGGTACCGCACGCAGCCATAACCCTGCCCTCCTGAGCTCTGCCCGCGCATCGCCCTTCAGTCCTTTTCTCTGCACAGTCGTGGATGGGCGCATTTGCATTACCAGGAGATTTTTCTTGTTCCTGTTGTCTTCTCTCCTGCTCCGGTTCTGCGGTCGTGTAGTCCTCCGTCTATGCCGGAGCGTCTGGGATTTGTGTCCTGTTCTTCATGCAAACGCCGCTTCGCTAGGGCGGACCCCCATTCTCTCTGCTTGGAGTGTCTCGGGCCGGACCACTGCTGGGATTCATGCTTCTACTGCGATTCCCTTTCTGTCCAGGCACTCCAGCGCCGTTTTCTTTGGTGGGAAGACGTCTTTCAGCGTGTTCCTCCACCTCATCTTCAGCTTTTCATTGACGAAAAGAAGAGATGTCTGGTAAGTTCCTTACTTTGTAGGGCACCCCGGCCGGAGGACTCTTTCCCGGGGTCTTCTCGGTCCGGGAGGGACTTGAGCAGCTCTTCCACCAGGGTTTCCCCTGAGGTGCCGCTCGGGCCTAATAGGCGTACCAGAGTTTTCATCCAAGGGTTCCCATGTCAGACCTGACCACGTTCCGAGGTTCACCTGTTAGGTGCTAAACTTCAGCCCAGTTCATCTGGGGCGTTGGACACCAGAGTTCGCTCCAAGGACTCAGTTTCTAGTGCTTAGCACACAGAGACCAGGGCACGCCCTGAGGCCTCCTTTTTTGGAGCTTTCTGTACCAAACCACGGCTTGAGGCCCCTCACGAGGGAGCTACACATACCGGGATGAAACCTGAGGTTCCTCTTTTTGAGGCTAAGGTCTGTACCGACAAAACCGAGAGACCTACTCCTAAGGTCTTATCTTTAACGGTGATTCCTCAGCATTCCCGCACTCAGGGTCGTGGTGATACCGATTCTGTATCTACAGAGTAGACTGTAACTACTCTGTTACCGGCTCTGCCGAGGTTCCTCCCCTGGAGGTTAATTTTGGGGCCACCTCCAAGATGTCCAGTAATCATCTGAGACCCCCCAGTACCGGCTCTGCCGAGGATCCTTGTGTCAAGGCTAAGGTTTCGCTCAAGTCCCCTGACTATCCTGAGGAGACGATTGCCTCATCTACACATGTGACGCAGTTCTCTTCAGACATCAACCAAATGGCGGCCCACCCCTCATGGTCCACGGCGGCCATTTTGGATTCTTCTTTACACCTGCGTTCTCGACGGCGGGTGCTGAGGATCTTAATTCTGGGGCTGAGCAGCCTTTTTCACCTCAGGTGGAAGGTAAAAATCCATTCTGCCCTTCTTATGACTGGCGTGCTCGGATGCCACTGCAACATACTGTCTCTCTTCCACCTACTTCTGCTCCACTGGTCTATGAGGACCCGATCGGTTGTGGGCCTTTCTGTCAACCATTTTCATTGCGTTTGTGAGTGTATGCCCCATATGAGAGGCCGCTGCCTACCCCAGCGCCTAAACCTTCATCAGAGGATGTGTTTTTGGGAAATTTCAGAGGCTCATGCACTCTGACCCTATGAAGGAGTATTTTAAGGGTCTTTTCAAGGAGATCTACCCTGAATCTTCGCTTCCACTCCGGCGGCTCCAGCAGCTCCTGCGGTGGTACCAGCTATTCCTCCTGGTCCCCCTCCAGCTCTTCCTCCCCTAACCCTGTTGTCTCCCATAGAGAAGACACCGGTAGAACGGCATAGCACTTTAAAACTTGCGGCGGTACAACCGTCTGCTCCCGATTCGCTGGATGACCCTCAAACAGATCAGCATAGCGATGAGCAGCCCCGCTCTATTACAGTATTCCATGACGGGGTCCTGGATATGATGGCCCTCCTCGACATTCTGGTACCTGAGGCCCCCGCTCTGCAGGAGGGGGTGCTTTTCGAGGAGCGTTCACCTTATCACCACAAGAGCGCACCGGCCTGTTCCTCCAGAAGGACGTTTTGGCTGAAGCCAGTATGGTCTGGGATAAGCCCCACACCGGGTTACATATCAATAACAGAATTGATGCTTGTTACAGGCTCCACACCTCTGAGGAGATAGCTTGGACGTCTTTTCTTCCTCAATGGTGGTAGCTGCGGCCACCCTGCCGACCTCTGCCACCTCAACGGCTGCGGCTCAGATTCTCTCCAAGGAAGATAAGATTCTTAACTCCTTGGGCAAGAAAGTCTTTGCCAATTTAGCACTGCAACTTCGCCAAGCAAATACAGAGCTGATCCTGGCAGCAGCTAATATGAAGCTGTGGAAGGAGATGGCTGATTTCCAGGAGTGTATTCCTGCGGATAGGCTAGACGACTTCAAAGCCGGTTTGTTGGACGCCAGGGTGATGGCACAAGATCTCCTGGAAACTGCAGCACACCATGTGGATACCTCAGCTCGAGGCCTGACGGTGGGAGTTGATACCTCCCACCATGCAACAAAGTTTTCGAAGGAGGTGCAAGATAAAGTTTTGGACCTTCCCTTTGATGGCAAGAAATTGTTTCATTCTTCTACGGATGACAAACTTACAAAGACCAAGGCGAACACCCAAACCGCCAAATCTTTGTCGGTCCTGGCAAAGGTCCCAGCTAAGGCCCCTTATATACAAAGGTCAGGGTCTCAGTCTCAATCCTTCTCTGGCTGCAGGGGGTTTCAGGACTGCCGGACGCGCAGAACTAATCCTCTGGTTGGCGGCACCCGACGAAAGCAACAACGTGGTTGGTTTTTCTCTCGTCCATCAGCCTCCTCACCAAGGGCAAGTAGTTGCCCTGCCGACAAATCTGCAAAATGATATTTCTTGTCGGTCGCACAATACTCTGGTGGGAGGACGAATCCCGTCTCATCTGGAGGCGTGGCAGACCATCACCGAAGACCGTTGGGTTTTGTCCATCGCTCGGGCGGGCTTTCACTTGCCGCTCCACCCTACCCCACCCTTCAACCCTCCCTTCTAACAGACCGGGACACCCTCCATCAGAGCCGAGGTTCAGAAGCTTCTAGATCTCACAGTGGTGGAACATGTTTCCCTTTGGGAACAAGGGGAGGGCTTCTACTCTCGTCTGTTCACGATGCCCAAACCCAAACAGGCTGGCCTGTTAACCATCCTCAACCTTTCCCAGTTCAAACTTTCTCTTCCCCAAGAGAAATTCAAGATGATCACACCCTGCCAAATAAAGTCCTCTCTTCGGAAGGGTGACTGGCTCAGTGTAGTGGACCTTCAGGATCCGTATATGCACATCCTGATATGGAGGCCGCATCGAAAATATCTGCGGTTCTCCATGGCAGGTGAGCAGTTCTGTGTACTCCCTTTTGGTCTCAGCTCGGCGCTGTGTGTCTTTACAAAGATGATGTCGGTCATCGCATCTTTCCCTCGGCTACAGGGTGTTCATGTATATCCGTATTTGGACGACTGGCTCCTACGCAGCCCTTGTCCACTGACGGCTTTGAGCAATCTCCTGTCTCCTCCAGCTCCTGTTCAACCTTGGGCTGTCGGTGAACTGGCGGAAATCTTCCATGACGGTCTTCCAAGACCTGATCTTCCTGGGTTTCCGTTGGAACACGATCGACTCCAGGGTGTATTTAACGGCGGACAGGATTTCAGATCTATTCGCCACATGTCAGCTCTTCATCCAGTCGGAGCACATGACGGCTTGGTGGTTCCAGAGGGTTATGGGCCTCATGGCCTCGTGCGTACTTGCTCTTTCTCTTGCTCGGCTCAAAATGAGGCACACGCAGCTAGCTCTTCAGAGCTCTTGGTGTCGTGCTTCGGACTCGGATTCCAAGATGATCCCAGTTCCATCCTGCCTGATGACGGACCTTCTATGGTGGTCTTCGACCAACGATCTAACAGTGGAGGCCTCCTTCTAGGAGCCCTGCCCACAAGTGACGATTATACAGACTCCGCCCTTCTGGGGTGTTGCGCGACGCTGGATCATCTCCAGGTTTTCGATCTATGGACGGCGCAGGACAGGCAGTGTCATATAAATTATTTGGAACTCCTGGCTTTATTTCTGGCGCTGAAGGCTTTCCAACCATCCATCACGAACAATGTGGTCCGGGTCCGCATGGACAACTTGGTGTTGATGTTTTATATCAACAAGCAGGGTGGTACTAAGTCACCACCTCTTGTGGACCTTGCCATTCAGGTTTGGGTATAGGCCATCCAGCACAGCATTTGGCTACTGGCGTACACATTCCGGGGCAATTCAATGTGACTGCAGATTCACTCAGTCGACAGACAGCGTCCATCTATGCGTGGGAACTGAACATGGAGGTCCTATACACCATCTTTCGCCAATGGGGCACTCCAGAGGTGGACCTCTTTGTGACTGCTACAAACAGGAAACGTCCTCTCTATGCATTCAGGAACGGCCTCTGGGCCTCCTCTCTAGTGGATGCTCTCGAGATTCCGTGGCACAACATGAAGGCTTATGCCTTTCCGCCTCTTCCTCTGATTCATCGGTCACTATGCAAGCTCATGAATACATCGAATTGCATTCTCCTGTTCATAGCTCCTTGGTGGCCAGCCAGATTTTGGTTCTCAGAACTTCAGCATCTGTTGATTTGTCCTCTGATCAGACTGCCGTTGATTCCTAACCTGCTTCACCAGTGCGATCAGCAGATGTGGCACCCCTCCCCACAATCGTTCAACTTGGCGGCCGGGTGCCTGAATTCAATTCCTTAGCGCAGTTTAACCTGTCTGAGGACAATATGCGCATTATCCAAGCGGCCAAGAAGCCCTCTACGAGGTCTCCGTATAGGAGCAAGTGGCACCGTTTTTGTCACTGGTGTTTAGCTAAGCAGCTGGACCCCAGACATGCTACAATTGACACAGTCCTTTTGTTAATTTCTCATCTGGCAGCTTCAGGCATTCATGTCTTGTCTTGTAGGACTTACTTGTCGGCTATTGCCGCCTATCTGTCCACTGTCAGCTGTTCCTTTTCTTTGACGAACCCAGTCATTAAAAGGCATTTCGTAGGTTTATTGCATGTTTTTCCACCTGTACGCAATCCTCATCCAAGGTGGGATTTAAATGTGGTTCTGACCGCCTTATGCCATAAACCATTTGAATCCATGGCTATGGCCGGTCTGAAGTACCTTTCATGGAAGGTTACCTTTTTGATTACAGTGACTTCGGCAAGGCGAGTATTCAAGCTTTGTCCGTGGAACATCCGTTCCTTACCTTCCATAAGGATAAGGTTGTGCTCAACACTCATCCTTCTTTCCTCCCTAAAATAGTGACTGATTTTCATTTGAATCAATCTATCTCATTACCTGTCTTTTTCCGAACCCGGCCTCCGATGCCGAGAGAGTATTACACAATTTAGATGTCAGACAAGCTCTGAAGTTCTATCTGGACAGAACAACCGAACTCAGGAGCTCCTCCCAACTCTTTGTTACGTTCGGAGACCCGAAAGGAAAACCTGCTTCAGAGGCTTCCATCTCCCAATGGATTGCCTCCTGTATTTCAGAAGCATATACCATTCAGGGCCTTCAACCTCCGAAGGGCATTCATGCCCATCTTGTACATGGCAAAGTGGCTGCTGTTGCCTTCCAAAAATATGTCCCCTGGGAGACCATTGCCAAGGGAGCTACGTGGGCTTCCCCATCAGCTTTTTCTAAGCATTTCTTCCGTGGACCTGAGCTCCAGGCCGATGCTCAATTCGGTCAGGCTGTTCTTAAAAACCTTTTTCAGTAAGGAGGTTCCATCCACCCGTATTACCTGTGAAGAGTGATTAAGAGTCTCCCACAAGTATGGAGGAAAGGGGACGGGACGTAGGAGTATAACAAAGTTACTCACCGTAGTGACTACCTTACTCCTAGTCCATAGTCCCCTTTCCTCCATACGCCTGCCCACCTTCCCCTCTAATAAGTATCCTCTATTGTTGCTTAGATGGTCGCAGACCTGGCGATAAAAAGGACTGAAGGGCGATGCACTCGGCGGAGCTCAGGAAGGCAGGGTTACGGCTGCGTACAGTACCCCACATAAATGGAGAAGGACAACATTTTTGATGCTTTTTAAGAAAAGTGCTCCGGTCCCGTCCCGAAGGACAGAATGTCCCACAAGTATGGATGAAAGGGGACTATGGACTAGGAGTAAGGTAGTCACTACGGTGAGTAACTTTGTTAAAAAATGGCCTTTCTTAATGTCGTTTCTACTCCTTTTAGGACAAAGGCTGATGCAAATACAGCAGTAAATCATAAAGATCAGCCTGCATGCTTAACAAACACCATACCTTTCAACAACTTGGCATTAGCTCCCTCGCCTGATTGTTTAAATTATTCAACATACTCTATTACTACTATGCCGGAAGACATAGTAGAGTCTAGAGTCCCCCGTAGCGATGGTGGCTTGTTGCGCGGCTAATCCTATTGTAGGCCAATTGCCAAATAGTGACAGTTTTCAAACTATAGAGCAAAAAAGAAATTTGATTTCAAACAATGTCAAGTGGGGTCCTACGTTCTCAATCACTTTGAAACAGGACATAGCTCAAGATCTACATATGGCATTAGCCTTGTGTCCTAGCCCAAAGACTTTGCCGCTCCGTATAGCCTTGCCACACAAAATACCAACATCTTTGGATCAACTTCCCACGAAATCAAAAACTCCCAATATTAACAACCAACCCTACACTCCTAGAGCACTCCTAATAGAAGACCAGGAGTTTACCAATGTCCAGATGTTAGGCAGAACGAGAAGTGACCCGTATCCAAATAGAACAACCATACTAACAGTGTTCAGCGGGTTAAAAACCTTGGACAGAGTTAAATCACATGATATTCAATCCATCTATTTTTTTAAAACCACTAGGTCGGGTACTGTAAACATCAGAGTTCCTTCGCAGATAGTACGAGAATGCATATGGAAAGAGAGAACAGCATTAGAAAAAAGGGGATTAAAATGATCAATTTCAAATTCAATCCAAACAGTTAAGCTCCAAAGTGCTAAACATTGCAAGCCCACTGAAACTACTATTCACCCTAGATTAGCAAGTCATATGAGTGATCCGTTAATACTGAAGGATGAACAGGGTTACTACAACAATAGCTCCCCTAACCGTTTGCAAGTTGAAAATGAGAAATCAAAAATACCTGCAAAAGGAGCCCCAGGTATCATGGGCTTGGCTTCGGTAATCATTCCAACAAAAGCAAGCAACCCTCTTGCATCTATAGAGTCAAGCAGAAGCCAAATCTGTGGTGTGCAAAATTGCTAGCTGGAACACGAGGGGTTTTGCACATCTATTGGACCAAAAACATGCCTCCCAGCTTTTATTTTATGACATCATAATACTCCAAGAAACCTGGTTATATGATCAACCAGTATGGCCAAATCACGAAATTGCATGGATACCGGCCATTAAACAGCAGTTAGGCTGACCTGTGGCAAGGTTACTGATTGCTGCCAAAAAAATAGATAAATGCAAATCTTATCCCGTGGGCATCGCCTCATCCGTGCCTACAATTGGTTGAGCTGGAAATAGTTAATCCAGACCCTGCTTCATCGAATAAATTTGCCATTTTTAATATATATTGAAACTCAGCAACTCTTGATGAAGAGATATTCATTAATAACATTTTAATGCTTGACATGATTGCAGGTGATCCTGAACCCTATATCATTCTGATAGCCGGGGACCTAAACATGTCTTGCTTTGCTCGAAATTCTGGCCAAAAAAAAGTTCATAGTAAACAGATGGAAAAAAGAAATCTGGTCATTTTAAATCTATGTTGTAATGCTGACAATCCTCCAAGACCAACGTGGAGAAGAGGAACTTTTACTGCGATAATAGATTATGCATTTTTATCAATTCCTGTGTTGCCCCTTCTAGAGAAGGAGTTAAGTACCCCCACCTCAATCACCTCACCAATCTTTCCTATATGTTGGGGACCAGAGAGTGAGACACGTGCGGTACCAATGAAAATACCGATACCAAGGAGAATCATGGAGGCAAGGTTCCCATTGAGAATCCCATACCTACATACGAGACAGTTTGATGGCCACGCGAAGGAAATCCCGGAAGAAGCAGAGCAAGTGAATGGTCGAGACTAATGGCGACGTCACACAGAGCCGAGCTGACGTACATAGAAGAGATGCAGAGACTAGAGAATGCAGATATTCTATAAGGCATCAAGAAAGTATCAAAGATAAGTGGCATCTTGGGATCAAGATGAAGAGGCGTATACTACAGAAATGATGAATATGTCAAACTGTTTTACACGTGTACAGATGCCAAGAAACGCATGCAGACAAAGTATTATTCAGGCTAGCTAAGTAGTGAATAGGTTGCGGCATGCACCAACATATATAAATATATATATGCAAGGGCAGAGCTACGTTAAAGAAGGAAGGCCTCGTTTCCGGTGTGTCGCAGTTAGAAAACAAGTGAATTACAAAGTGAATCTCAGAAAGGCGAGACTGGATAAGCCAGGAAGCCAAGGTCTTATAAGGCTGGAGTGAGCAGACATTGGATACAAATTGTGTGAAAGAAAGAAGCTCCTGATCAGGAGGCATGAACAAAACAAGGACGACGTCAGAGGTCTATTAGACAATAGTATTTGTAATACACAAGAGGCTCAATTTTGTGGTCTACAGTCACGTGGAGGGATGAAGTTGGACGAACATGATAGTCACGCCTACGCATGAGGGCAGAGCGTGCCTGCACTCCCCTGAATCCTCCAGAGCAAAGAACACTCCCAAGGACAAGTTCAAAGCCCTAATTGACAGCAGACCACTGAGGTGATGATGGATGATTATGCTAATTGGTGTGAAAGTATAGTCAAAGACGAGTTCACCAGCACCTGGAAGCCCAATCTGCATGCTGCTAGACGTAGGTTAGAGTGCCAACCAATGGTAGAGGACCGCATGATTAAAGGTCCTATAGTTTGTGTATCCAATGGGACATTGTGTATTTAGTGACTTTCATAGTGACCTGTTTTAGGGGAGGGCTTAGTTGCCCCACCTGATGTTAAGAAACAAATCACTTTCTTTCACTGCCTTAGACGAGTATGGATCGTATTCTTAGACATTCCGTTAGACCCTATCACACTTGCCATTAGGTTTTTGTAGTTTGCCACATAGAATGATGTTAGTAATATGTAGGTTGACGTCACCTATGGCGGTTTTTTGCTATAAAAGAAAGCTTATTTTCAAGATGCATTGAGAGTTCTTGCGCTGAGACGTCCGTTGTACTCCCTGTTTTAGATCATTAATATTAAAACAGTTATCCTTTTGCCAACTACCTGAGTCATTTCAATTATTGATGTTTGAGTAATTTCTGCATCCCCATCTATCTCAAGGGTATTGCTACCTCATCTTAAATGGTTGGAAGACCCCCAGTTCACGTGGTAGCAGAGATAGGATGGTTAGCTCTCCATCGAGATAAGTAAGCTTTAGGGTCCTGGAAATATCGCATAACGTCTGCCATTTGGCTGAAAGGACGTGAAGCTCCCTGTAGATAGAGTTTTTTAAAAGTAACGCAAAGTCTTGCAAGCCATGTTAGACGGGTCCCTTGTTTTCAGGCAGAAACTCCTCCCGGCATCTACAGGAAGCTGAACGGACGGAAAGTTCAAGAGGCTATTGAGGAGGCGTACGATCCAGAGAGTCGGAAGTTGAAAAATCAAATCATGAGTAAAACTGAGTGAGGTGGCAACAGTGTGACTGGGCAGTGGGTGAAGAAAGTGATAATGGGAAAACGAGTAACAGAGGGAGACTGGGAAAAAGTAACTTGAACGATGAGTGTTGAATATTGAGTAAAATTGACTTGCGAGAGGCCGAGCAATTTAAGAGGTATTGTCAAGAGAGGCCACGATAAAGGATACGCCCTAAGTTATCTGCGTTTAAAGACAGTTTAAAGAGGTCGATTCACATCCCATGTCGGGATATTTTTAGATGGTTGGACAGTCTTAAGAGAGAAGACTGGGATATACGTGGCTGGTCGAGTATATCCGTTTGTCTGTATGTTTTATGTGAATTGTATATGGTGAAAAAGCAATAGAGGAATTGATAGACAGGAAAAAGAGAACATGTGAATTGTGAATAAATTATCTATTTTTTGGTATTGAACTAATGGTGTTTAGTGAATACATAGATTAAGGTAAAAAACGTGATATAGAGGGTTTGGAGCATGCAACGATTGGTGCACGCTCATATTGTTTTATTTTTCTGAACCGTATTTCTGAATTATGCAAAGTGTAAAGGTGAGTATTGACAGTCAAGAGTGACATGTCAAAATGGAAGATATTACTCCGCTTATACACCTCTGTAAGCAGCTACCCAAGCATGCACCCAAGCTTAGACAGTACAGTGCAGAGTGGGTTAAGGGTACTGCAGACAAAATGTACATGCCATGGCCACAAGGGGGATCTCTATCGAAGGCAGTTCTGCAGCATATGACAACATATTTGCATTCTGCATATACAGGAAAAAAGTTAGAAAAGCGACTAGCGAGTTTAGAGCTCTGGAAGATGTACCAGGAGGAAAGTGAGGACCCGCCTCCTGTAGATTGGATACTTAATGTATGGAAAGAGGGGGGTACAGGGCCTTCTGCTCCACCCGCCGCTCCTGAAGCAGACAGCGATAGTAGGAAAGATGACGTGCTTTACCCATTAAGGGAGCTCAAGGCAGCAACGGGGTATAGTAACCTAGCATATGAGTCGCCTGTGCAAAGCAGCGACGATGGCCCAGAGAAAAATACTGAGAGAGATGTAAGGTCCCGAGGGACAAGGAGAGACACGAAAAAGAGAGAAGTGAACAACCAAGTACATCTCTAGATATAGGACGAGAACTAAAGTGATTGAAAGGAGAAAAAGAGAAAACTGATGAGTTAGCACTTATACAGAACGAATGGAGGGTGGACAGATTTTGCTCAAACTTGATGGTAAGAGCATTGAGGACGTAAGGCAAAGGGAAGATCGAGATGAGCAAGACAAAAAGGATAAAGAACGAGAGGAAAGATTGAAAAACGATGGGACAAAATTAAAGGGTAGACAGAGACGGGAACAGTTGTATCAAGAGGAGCAACTGAGAAAGCAGGAAAGAGAAGAGGAACAAAGAAAGTATGAAACAGGTAGAGGGAAATCGAAGAACGAGAAAGAGTAGAAAGGAAAAGAATGGAGGAAGAACAGAAATTAAGGGATACAAGAATGCAAAGACATAGAGATGAGGAAATACGAAGGGCAAATGAAAGAAGTGATATGAAGGAAAAAAGAACAAGGGTAAGAGAGGAGGCGAGTAAGCGAAGATAATTTGATGAGTTAGAACGAAAGAGAAGACAGAGAGCATGCGATATTGATCATATGGAAAGTGCCATATTGTTTGCAGACAGTACTTTGTGGTCGATTATTATTCTTTTGAATTCTTTCATGAGCCCATATGATTTATATAAGTGTGAGGAGATGAGGACCTTTAGAAGAAGAGAGACCACTCCACTGTGGTGTTTAACTCCCGTTTTACAGTGCCCAAATAAAAAATCAATTTTTGTTCCTGTTTTGTGAGGAGCAGATCTCTATTGCCACCTCATGCAGGTGCTGGAATAGTTTGAATTACCTCAGGCTGATAAAAAATAATCATGCCTCCATAAGATAAACTCTGCATTAATTTTAAAGCTGGAAGGTCAAAATAAATATGCCTCTAGACAGATTGCATGGGAGTTTTGCCTCTACCACACTGTGAATGCTTTTTAAATTTATTTTATTTTGTTCATTTTTGACATATTCATGTTTGTTTATTTTGTAGTGGGTTCCGGGTTTATAAAAAAAGTACAACGACTAAGAAGTACTCAGCACTACCAAACTGCCACATTATCTTGCTTCCCTTGTCCCGAAGACAGCTATACTTGCATCAACAGACAACGTTTTTGTGCATTGCCTGATTTTTTTTTGGTGTCATTAGCCGAAACATATGTCGACCTCCACAAAACCAAACCTAAGATATTTAACAGGTTTTTTTCGTGTGATAGAGCTAACTCAACTAAACAATGCTCTACCTCTAACTGTTTGATGTTGCACATTGAGTGCTCACACAATATTTCTTGTTTCTCACGTACTAACCCCACTAAACCTTTGTGCATTTGAGACTATTCAGCTTTGACACAAAAACGTATTTGCTGTAATCACAGTGTGTATCCTCTTCCTTTTTAATGGAATTTTTTTAGATGGATTTTACCGTGATTAAAAATAAAAAGTAGTTTTGTTATTATTTAGTGGTTGCTTTCTCTTAATATTTTGTCTTTTTTTTCTTTCTCTCTCAACATTGCTGTAAAGATCTTTATGAAACATGTCAACATTGCTATCTGCATTTTGAATCTTAGACCAGTTGAGTATAACTATCACACCCAACTTTTTATAATAAGTAAACAAGTGTTCTAGTGGTTGTTTTCCCCAGCGACAGACACATCATTCACCTGACTGTGGTTTCAAGGTCACAGGGTCACCATCCCTCCTTTTGTTGCTCTCCTCACTGCCTTGTGATCCCTGAGGGTGGTGCTCCCAGAAACCGGATCCCTCCTAACACTTAAACAGCTTTCTACCGCCATCCAAGAAAGAAACTTACCCCATTCTGGCATTACTGGATTGTGGAGCCATGGGGATTTTTATAGATCAGGATTGGGTCACTACCCACCACATTCCATATGAAACTCGAGACATCATGCAACAGTAGAGGCCATCGATGGACGACCTCTCTCTTCAGGACCAATCACCCTGCAAACCAAAGAGATCCAGCTCTCGATAAACCATCATCAAGAGATGATCAAGTTTGACATCATAAAGTCTGCCCATTATCCCATGGTACTGGGTATGCCCTGGTTACAGAAGCACAACCCATACATCAACTGGGCAGCAAGCTCCTTGTTTCTTGGCTCCGAACATTGCATGTCTCACTGCCTATCCCTGGATTCCTCGTCAAGATCCTCTGAAGGTACGCTGACAGACCAGCAAGGACCACTCACGGTCTCAAATATTATCCATGTCCCGAGAGCATATCAGGACTACACTGATGTGTTTTCAACTGCCATAGTTCACGCCCTACCCCCTCACAGACCTGAAGACTGCGCTATTGATACTGAACCCTCGGCAGTGATTCTCTTTGGAAGGATGTTCATCCTATCAGAACCAGAGAAAAGGGCCCTCCGAGAATACTTGGATACCAACCTAGAAAATGGCACCATACGACCATCCAAATCCCCAGCGGGAGCTTCATTGTTTTTCTTTCCCAAGAAAGATACTAAGGAGCTTAGGCCTTGCCTTGATTATCGTGGTCTTAATCAATGCACCCTCAAGGACCGCTACCCATTGCCCTTAATCTCGCATATCCTGGAAGCGGTGAGAGGAGCCGTAATCTTCACGAAATTGGATCTCAGAGGTGCGTGCCTACCATCTGATCCATATAAAGGAAGGTGACAAATGGAAAACAGCCTTTAGATCACCCTTTGGTCACTTTGAATACCTGGTCATGCCTTTCGGACTCGCCAATGCCCCAGCGATCTTCCAACATTTTATGGACCGGGTGTTCTCCGATATGCTGTTCCTCTTCGTCATAGTTTACCTGGATGACATACTGATATACTCAAAGGAGCATCTCAAGCAAAAAGAACATGTCAAGGCAGTCTTACAACGGCTACGTGAACATAAACTCCTGGCTAAACCCGAGAAATGCCTTTTTCATGTCTCTACTGTTCACTATCTCGGATTTGTCCTTAGTCCAGAAGGAATTGGAATGGACCACACTCAAAAATAAATTCCATACTATCCTGGCCTGTTCCAACTACTGTGAAACAAATTCAATCCTTCCTGGGGCTTGCCAACTCCTACCGGAAATGTATACCTTCCTTTTCAGAGATAGTTCAACCGATCATTACATTGTTGAAGAAGGATACTCCCTTCCTCTGGACCGCAGCCCAAGGCGAAGCGTTCCAACGTTTGAAGTCGGAATTCACACAAGCCCCATCTTGGGTCAACCTGACATTGATCGACCTTTCCTAATGGAGACTGATGCCTCTAACTACGCCATCTGAGCAGTCTTAAAGCAGGAATTCAAGAACAAGTTGGAACACCCCATCGCTTATCTCTCGCGAACCCTAACTCCTAGCGAGACCTATTATTCTGTTCTGGAAAAGGAATTGTTGGCCATCCGTCAAGCCTTCACAGAGTGGTGTCATCTACTCCTGGGAGCTAAATATCCTGTTCAGGTCCGTACGGATCATCGGAATCTCCAAGTCCTACAATCCATGGAATGTAGGAATACTCGTCAAGCCCGTTGGGCCTTCTTCTTTGCACAGTACCAGTTTCAGATCCATCATGTACATGGAACACGCAACATAATTGCTGACGCCCTATCCCGACGTCCCGACTACGAAACTCTGGAAGATCGATCCTTCCCAAAGATGTTTCCCAATACAGTTTTCATAGCTCAAGCAATCACTCTCCTGGAATACATTCGGATTCAAACCCAGTCCTCTGAGATCTGGAAGGAATTTACTGGGAAGAATCGATGGAATCTTAAAACCAAGGACGGGTATTTATTCAAGGACAATGGCCTGGTCATTCCCACACAAAGACTGCGACAACGGATTACAAGCCTCTGTCATGATACCCTTCATTCAGGACATCGTGGCATTACCAAAACTCTCTGTTTAATACAAAGACAATTTTGGTGGCCAAAAATGAAAGTTGGCATCCAGCAGTACATCCAATCCTGTGCAGTCTGCAATCAAAACAAGCATGATAACAAGAGGCCGGCGGGTCTTCTACTCCAACCAACACTACCAGCAAGGCCCTGGGAATTTATTGCTACAGACTTTATTGTTGAACTACCACCTTCCCGGGGATACACAACTATCATGGTTACCATTGATTTATTCACTCACATGGCTCATTTTACACCCTTGTATAAATTACCATCTTCCTCAGAACTTGCTGGAATCTTCCTGGAACACATATTCCGACTTCATGGACTCCCTTCCAAGATTATATCAGACAGAGGTCCTCAATACTTATCTCAATTCTGTAAACACTTATGCCGTATACTAGGAATCCAATATGCCCTCTCCTCAGGCTATCATCCACAGACCAATTTAGCTACAGAACGTGTGAACCAAACCCTGGAGCAGTATCTTCGTTGTTTCACCACCAAGGTTCAGGACGATTGGTCTCTTTTAATACCTGTGGCTGAATTCGCCTACAACAATTCGGATCACTCTGCTGTCAAGACCGGCACCTTCTTCTGCAGGCAAGGATTCCACCCTTCGGTTCTACCATCCCTTCTCCCACATCCTACACCAGTTCCTACAGTCGACTCCTGGATTGAAACCCTCATCAATGTACACAAGGAAGTCAAAGAACACCTCAAAAGGGCCCGAGCTAACACCAAGCACTATGCAGACTCCAGAAGAAGACCAGGACCTTCCTATGCAGTGGGTGATAAGGTCTGGCTATCCTCGAAACTACTGCCTCGACACTTACGACCTAATAAGTTGGCTTCTCGGTACTATGGCCCTTTTTCCATAAAAGAAATCATTAACCCAGTGGCCTTCCGACTCAAATTACTAGACTCCTGGAAGAGGATCCACCCAGTATTTCACACATCTCTAATGAAACCATACGTCCAGACCTCCTGGTCTGCTCCAAGATCTACCCCTGTGGTTGTCAACGACCAGCTAGAATACGAAGTGTCCCGAATATGTGACTCCAGGTACAGACGTGGTCAGCTACAGTATCTGGTGGAGTGGAAAGGCTATCCACCCAGTGAACGCACCTGGGAACCGGTCTCAAACCTAAACGCCCCCAGGCTACTTCAAAGGTACCACCTTATACACCCGGGCAAACCCGGAGGAACAGGCCTTCGGAGGAGGCATGCTGTCATGAACCCTCGGACGTGTCCTTTCTGAACTTCCTGGTCCCAGACCCATAGGGGCTTGCACTCAGCAGTACTCCCAACATGGCCGCCAAACTCGGAATACTGTTTACCAGTTTCCGCGCCGTATGCATTACGTTCTATAAAGCGGACACGCCCCCGCGGCTCTGCGCGTCTCAACACTACCGATTGCCGTGGCTAGACTTGTGCTGCCGTAGTTCGCTTGTGTTTTTCCTTTGATTCCTGGTATCCGATTCCCCTAAATTCCTCCTCCTTCATTCCCCCTCCTTTTGTCCTCCTTGCATCTTGGATCTCTGTGCACTCGTCTTCCGTGTGCACTCTTTACTGTTTTCCTGGATTTCCTCAGACTTCCCGGACATCTGAACGTTCCCAGGACTCGGAACGCTGAACGCATGCTGGAACCCGAGGACCTGCACTCAGGGTTCTACAAGACCCGAACTGTACGAAAGAAAACTCCATCGAAGAACTCCCACAAACAACACAGACAGGTGAGAAGGGGGGAAACCTGTGACAGGAAAATCCTTGGGCAGTGCCAGAGAATATGTCCCATCGTGTCTAATGCGCCGCATTCTCTCCAGCAATTGTCTGTTTGGGAGATCCCCATCCTATGTAGGGTGGAGGGGGTTAAGTTTAGCTGCTGCACTGTTTTAAATTTTATCTCTCTATTCCTGAGGTTGGTGCAAGCCTGTGGTATGGCGGTGAAGTAATTTAGTATGTCAGACACCTCTATTTGGACCCCCAGACCTTCATACCAGTTTTAAGCTAATGTATTGTTCCGACCTTGGTCATTCGGTAATGCCATTTGGTAAAATGTGCAGAGATGAGGGAAGGAACCAAGGTGTCTCTCCATCTTCGTCTCGCAGGGAGCGGGGGCTATAGGGCTTGGGGGGGTGTGCCATGTGGCTTTGTATAGTGGAGCAAATAGTGTGATATGTGAGCCAATCTCCCGCCCTAAGCCGAGTTTCATGCTGGTATCTTGGAACTTCTGCAATGTCGTCCCCTCCAGTATGTCCATTATCCTAACACTGGTCCATTCTAGTTCCTGCTTAGGGTGAGTTCTGCGTGGTAGCCCATATGATAATAACACCCTGATACTAGACCACAGTGGTGCGTGCTTAGTTTGAATCCCTTGTATTACCCTGAGTCTGTGCCATTGGGTGAGTGTAGTTCCGAGTATGGGGTGGTTTCTTATATTGGGCGGGAGCCTACTTGAAGGTGTGGCCATTGTTTCAATTGGATATAGGGGTTTCATCAGCTCGACCTCCATTGTCCTTGAGCTGGAGTCGTCTGCCGCATCAAGCCATCGCTTTACCCAGCACACTTGCGCCGCTTGGCAATAAGCTTTGAGGGACGGGGCGGCGAGACTACCGTTCGCTTTAGCGGCTTGCAGGACTGAGAGGCAAATTCTCGCCTTCTTACCTCTCCAGATGAATTTGGATATTGCTTTGTCTAATTCCGTTAGGGAGGTGGTTGTCGGGCGAACCGGGATCATCATTGCGATGTACGTATGTTTGGGGAAAGAGTTCATCTTCAAGGCATTTATCCGCCCGGTCACAGAGCGGTTCAGGATGTTCCATCTCCTCAGGTCTTGGCATATGTCAGTTATTTTATGGGGATAGTTTAGGTCCCTGAGGTCACCCAATGAGGCGCTAATAAGAATCCCAAGGTATTTAATATACTGCATTTGTAGAGAGAAGTGGGGCGCCCCCCACCCCTCGGGTCCCAGGGCATGTCAGGCCGCAGCGGCATGACCTTGGACTTGCTCCAATTGATTTTATATCCCGCCATTGGCCCTATCTCTATCGGGAGGGTTGTGGGCCTGTTGCTAATATATAGTAGCATATCATCGGCGTAGAGGGATACCCAGTGTTCCTCTCCACCTTGCACAATGCCCGTCTGGCCCGTAGCTTGATGGTGATTGGCTCTATGCATACGGCGTAGAGCAGTGGTGATAGCGGGCACCCTTGGCGCGTGCCTGATTGTAGTAGGAAGGCTGGGGAGGTAATGCCATTGGTTACTACGGCAGCTGTATTGCCCGTATAGAGCAGCTTAATCATCTGGGCGAGGTGTGGGGGGAAGCCGTACCGTGGTAGTACTTTGAAAATGAATTCCCATTGTACCTTGTCGAAGGACTTTTTGGCGTTGACTGCTAGTATTAGTTCTTCTAGGTCCCGATCACCAGCAACTAGATGCAGCAATCTTCTTATATTGTCACTTGAGTGTCTGTTTCGTATGAAGCCCGATTGGTCTTTGTGGATGATGCTAGGGAGACTGTTTTCAATGGGCTTAGTCAGGCATTTCGTGAGGATCTTGGCATCCGTGTTTATAAGAGAGATGGGCCTGTACGAGCTGCATGCTGCCGGGTCCCTTCCACCTTTGTGAAAGACTATAATATTTGCGGCGAGTATAGATTGGGGCAGGTGGCCTAGGGTTCTTGCCTCTTTGAAAACTTCCTCCAGCCTGGGCGCTATATCTTCTGCATTTTATATTGCTATATTGCTATAACCCTATGCATTATCCACAAGGCTTTCTGGGGCGTGGGTCCAAAATACCTTCAGCTATCCCTCTGCAAATACCTCCCGTCTCGAGCTCTTCGCTCCTCTACCTCCAACTCCCCAGGGTCAGTCGTTTTTCAAAGAAACAAGCTGGGGGTAGATCTGTCTTCGGCTGGGGCCTCCCTCTGGAACAGCCTCCCTGCCACTCTAAAACTTGAGGAGAACCATCTCTGGTTCCGGAAGCACCTCAAGACCTTCCTCTTTTCTTCTGCCTTCGCTCCCCCTCTCCCCTGCTGATCTGTTCTCTCTTGGCACTGGGAACCTGGCCACCCTCTGTCCTTCGGGCCCAGGTACCTGCTCACCCTGCCACCCTCCCGCACTGCCTCCGGGCCACCCCTTGCACTGGGGTCTGTATCTGTACCCATACAGCCCCCCCTTTTTCTTCCTGCACTTATCAGACCTACCCTGTTTGCTGCCTTAAACCTAGCACTTGCACATTTCTGGCTGCATTACCACTGTTTGTTGCCTTTATTATTTATTTATTGTTATTTATCTGCTTCCCCTCTGCTTCGCACTTTCCACTTCTCCCTCCTTCCATGCACTTTTCCCCTCCCCCTCTCCCATGCACTTGCACGTTCTCAATGTCACTGGGCCTAGTAAGATCGCTGTTTGTTCTCCTCTGTTCCCCTCCCTTGCCTTGTCGCGCTCTGAAACACTGTGTACGAGCGCGATAGAAATATAATATCAATCAATCTTCATTCAGCTCCTTATAGAAGTCTATGGGGATCCCGTCAGGTCCAGCGGCTTTACCCGCGGAAAGAGCAGATATGGCGTTAGATATTTCTGCGGCCGTGATTTGGGGCCCCACGGTTTGTTCATGGTCTTCAGGGATTTTAGGGATCTGAATAGAGTCAAGGAAGCCATCAATTTCTCGGGCCGGGGAAGTGTCTGAGGCAGTGTACAATTCCTGGTAAAATTCTTTAAATCTGGCATTAATCTGGGCGTCCCCATGTAGATATTTCCCCTCTTTGTCTTGAATAGAGACTATAGTTTGCACTGCTTGCCTTTGTTTTAGGGCCAGGGCCATTGACCTAAAGGGCGTATCGCTCTCTATGTAGTACGATTGAGACCAGCTGTTGTATCATTTTTGGGCCCTATCGGTCGATAACTGGGCGATTCTCGAGCAAAGTTTGTTTAGTGTAGGCCTCAGTAGTTTATTCCTTTTTCTTTTGTGTATTTTCTCTACTTTTTCTAATTCCTCTGTTAGGCGGGCTGCTTCCTCCCCCCACGCTTTACGTTTGTGCGACCATCTCGATATACATTGTCCCCTCATGAAAGCTTTGAAGGCGTCCCAGCATTTATGGGTGAAGTAATCCTGAACAAGATTGGATTCCCAGAACCGCTCAGTGTCCTTTGCTAGGAGTTCCACCAGGTCCCAGGTTAAGTCTCCAGGGGTGGTGGGGCTGACGGTGTGTGTTTGGGGGGGTGATTCATAGACGGACTGGGGCATGGCCTGATAGGGTGGTCGGGAGGATCGTGCAATCCTTCACAAGGTAGCATGAGTTTGCGGGGATAAGCCAGTAATCAGCCCAGAGTAGTTGTCGTGTGGGTGTGGGTGTGAGTAGAATGTGTAGTCTTGTTGTTGGCCGTACGTGTTTTGCCATACGTCAATCAGGAGGAGGTCATGTATTATGGTCTGTAAAGCCGTCCGCTTTTGGAGTGAACTGGCACTGCCCGTAGTGTCCCCTTGGCGGTCGAGGAGGGGGGAAAAGGGGAAGTTGAGGTCGCCTCCTATAAATGTGAGGTTCCCCATGTACTGGGCACAGGTCGCTAACATTTTCGTAAAGAAATGTGGGGTGTCAGTAGTTGGCGCATAAATGTTGAGGAGCGTGACGGTGTGGTGATACTTAAGTCCTTGCGCGAGTGTGAATCTACCCTCCTTGTCGACCACTGTGTGTTTGACCTGGAACGGGATCCGCTTGTTGATTAGTATGGATACCCCTCTTTAACCGTGATATGGGGAGTGGATCGCTGAACCCACCCAACCCCTTTGTAGCTTCGCTGACTGTGTGCTCCCTAGGTATGTTTCTTCAAGGAAGATTATGTCCCCCTGAACGTCCCTTAAGTTGTTAAGCATTCTCTTGCGCTTGATGGGGCGACTCAGGCCCTGGATGTTTGGTCTCAGAAGGTTAATGTCAAGTGCCATAGGTTGTGTGAGTAAGATTAGCTGGCCTGTTGTTTATCGTGTGAGTCTTATTTAGTATGTGGCAGTGTGCGGTGGCAATGTTTTGGTAGCAACGCTGGATTTCCCTGGCAGCGAGCATCTCAGGATGACTCCAATGTGAGACATAATAAACTTTCAACCAAACCGAACATTTCAAACGTTGGGTAGGCCTAACCTGTAGCCTGATCCCAACAGATGGCACTAGTGCCCAGGCGGGAGGTGGAGGGCGGACACTGCCTGATGAAGGTATTTTTAAGACGATATCTGCTATGATGGGACAGGGCATCCTAGTGACGTGAGAGCCACTGTGTAATACCGCAATTTATCAGATTAAAAAAAGCAAAAGGAGGGTCATGACGTCTAATTCAGGATATGAAACCAATTAACCAAATTGTAGAGGCCGAGTTCTCTCGAGTTCCTAATCCGGCAACAATCTTATGTAATATACCTGTTAAGGCACGTTATTTCACTGTGATTGACTTGAAAACGTCATTTTTCTCAATCCCATTGCATAAGGATTCGCAAGATCTGATGTCTTTTACGTTCAGACAAATTCGTCCGAAAAGCACTCGTTTACCCCAGGGGTACTGTGAGTCTCCATGGATTTTCGATAGGGTCCTACAGATGGACTTAAGCAATATTGATTTAGAAAGTGTTGTGTTGCAGTACGTGGATGACTTACTAGTCTGTAGCACCTCAGAGAAACAGTGCAGACGTGATTCAATCCAGCTAACGATTATCCTTAGAGACAAAGGATGTAAAGTAGACAAAGAGAAATTGCAGTATTGTCAAGAAGAAGTTTTGTACATAGGCCAGTTAATTTCGCATGAAGGAAAGAAAGTGACCCTGAGAGGCTATTTTGAAAACAGTAAAGCCACTCACGATAAAGCACATACAGAGATTTTTGGGACAATGTAACTATGTGAGAACATGGGTAATTTTTTTTTTTTGGAATTCTTTTTATTTTTTTAATTGCATAAAGACAAATACAACTTGACAAACTTAAACCCCTACCCCCTCCTCCCTCCCTCCCAGCATTTGCCATATCGCCAGTAGTTTCTCATGCCCACCCCTTTCTCTTCCGATGAGTCAACTGTGTAGGTCCAACAGTTTGAGTGTCTGTGGTCCCCACTACTCTCTGAAGTCCCCTTTTAAGTATGTCAGAGTCTCGCCGCATTCCAGAAGTTCCCAAGATTGCTATTTGACCGCATGAGTGGCCCATTCCAACGATACTATCTCCCACATTTTCGTCAGCCAATCTTGCTCCGTTGGGATCATGGGGCACCTCTGTGCGATGATGGCCATTGCAGCTAATGTAAAGATGACTTTTGCCTTAGCTTGCCCTCTCCCCATTTCCCCCCCACGCCTTCCCATTAGAATCTCCCGGGGGTCTTGACTTGCACCCTCCCCGAACGCCTGGCCCTTTGCCCGTGAGATGTCCCTCCAAAAGGGTCTGATATAGGGGCAGTCCCACCAAATACGTGCTGCCGTACCCTCCTCTCTGCATCCCCTCCAACAAACCCCAGGCGTTGTTGGATATATCGCGTGTAAGCGGGCCGGAGTGTAGTGCCAACCAAACAAGTACTTGTACCAAGCCTCCTGTAGTTGGACGGCTCTTGCCACCTTCAGGATCAACTTCCACAGCCACTCCCAGTCCTCCCTCTCCATTCTAACTCCCAGGAGTCGCTCCCATCTGCCCATATACGCCAACTTTACTGTCTGGCAAGCACTCACCAAGAGCCTATAGAGATCCGAGATCAGCCCTCTGGACCCTTCATGCGCCAAAAGATACTGTTCGAACTGCGTCGTATCACGAGTAGCTGATCTTCGTACCTCCGTTGACATCACCCAGTGTCTAATCTGATAATATCGGAGTTGTTCCCCTTTGCCCACCCCGAACTCCCGCTTGCACTCTTCAAACGTTTTCACATTCTGGCCATGAAACATGTCCCTGATAGTCCTACATCCCCCTCTCTTCTATTTGTGGAATGCCCCCTTTTCCAACCCCGGAGTGAAGTCCCTATTGTTGAAGATGGGGGTGAACGCTGATGGGAAGGTCGTGATCCCCAGTTTCTCCAATGCCCCATCCCAGATCTCGACCAACCCCTTTGTTATGGTGCTCATATATAGGTGGGGCGGCCGCAACCGACGCGGGAGCCACAAAACCTCCCCCAGGTGATACCTAGCCACCGCCCAAGCCATCTTTACCCATTGTTTGGTATATTCCTCCGCAAACCATTCCCTGATTACCCTGAGCTGCGCGGCTTCATAGTATCGACGAAAGTCTGGCAGAGCCAGACCCCCTCTCCCTTCGGCACAGACAAAAGCTTTCTGGCTATGCACAGTCTCTTGCCCTCCCAAATGAAGCCCTTGACTGCCTTGTCTAGTTCCTTGAAGAAGGTCGCCGGGACGGGCAATGGGATAGCCTAATATAGGTAAAGCAACCAGGGAAGGACCACCATTTTAAGTGCCGACCCCTTTCCCAACCAGGATATCCTAAGAGCACTCCACTTCCTGAGGTCTTTTTTAATAGATGTCAACATGGTTACATAGTTCGCCCCATACCATCCCGCTAAGTGGGGGAGACCCTGATCCCCAGGTATCGTATCCTGCAGGGCTCCACTTAAACAAGGAAACAGCCTTCAGTGCCCTTGCCTCACTTTCGCACAGCGACAGGTTCATTATTTACGACTTTTGCATGTTCACTCGCAAGCCCAAGATTTCTCCATATTTAGACAAAAGCTCAATGCTCGCCTTAATTGACCCCGCTGGGCTTGTCAGAGTGAGCAGCGTGTCATCAGCGAACGCTGCCACCTTATGCTGGTACCCCACAAATGGGATGCCGTGAATGTCCGTTGCCTCCCATATCGCTAAGAGAAGGGGCTCGAGGTATATGGCATAGAGCAACGGGGAGAGAGGGCAACCCTGCTTTGTTCTGCGCCTTAATTTAATTGAATCTGACATCGTTCCATTCACTCGAATGCGCGAGGTGGGGTCCTTATAATTCGCCTGTACCATGCTGATAAATTCTGCGCCCAAGCCCATCCGCTCCATAACTTGAAACAAAAACGACCACTCTACCCGATCAAACGCCTTCTCGGCGTCCAGGGCTAAGAGAATCGCCGGGGTGGACATCTTCTGCGTTTTCTCAACCAGATGGGCTACCCGCCTGATGTTGTCGGCCGTCTGCCTTCCTAACACAAACCCCATCTGATCTTGATGGATCAGTGAGGGGAGGTGCCCCTCCAACCACTTTGCTAGTATTTTGGTATAGATTTTCACGTCCATGTTTATAAGAGTGATGGGTCTATAGGAGGTACATTCTTCCGGGTCCTTACCTGACTTATGTAATTTTGGCCTCCTCTATTGATGGGGTAATGCGGTCCATAGTCCCAAATGTGTTGAACAACTGTGCGAGATGTGGGATTAGTATGTGAGAAAAGGATTTATAAAAGGAAGCAGGGTAGCCGTCGCGTCCCAGAACTTTATTACGGGGGAGTGACTCTATGGCTCTCACCTCGTATTCCGTGATAGCCTGTCCAAGCTCCTCCCTGGACTCCCGGGAGAGCCGGGCGAGGGGCAGCGCCCCCCATGAAGTCCCTCTGAGGTTGAGGCGCTGGGTCTTTTGACAAATACAGGGTTTCGTAGAATCTAGCTAAGTGCCCTTTTATCTCTTTGGTGCAGGTCCCACCTTTCATCCAACATGGCCGTGATCACGTTCTGTTCCCTGGTGCCTCTCAGTAGATTTGCTAGAAGAGAGTCGGCTTTATTGGCCTTCGCGTAGAATTTCTGCCTGACCTTTAGCATAGCCCCTTCTGCTTTTTTGGTCCGTAATATCCCCAGTTGGCCCTCAGTTAGCCTGTATGGGCTTTCCTTGTAGGGGCCTCCCTCAATCTCACCCTTGAGGCCTCCACCTCTCCTTCCAACTGAGTTTCCAGCACCCGCATCTGTTTATTCCTCTCTGCTTTCAGAGCGATGAGTTCCCCCCCTTAGAGTGGTCATGAACGCATCCCACCTCGTGCTCAGGCCAGTATCCGTGCTATTATTCCTTTCGAAGAATGCCCTAATGTTGTTCTCTATCTCCTCCCGGATCACCTGATCCCTTAGGAGTTCCTCTGGAAGTTTACAGCTCCACACCTCTGCTCTTCGTTTCCCCAGCTGCATATTCATCTGCACTACCTTGTGATCTGCAATCCCCATGGGGGCGGCCTTCACCCGCTCCAACCTGCCTACCAGACTCGCCGAGACCCAGATATAATCAATTCTTGATTGGGTTCTATGGACGTCGGAGAGAAACGTATAACCCTCTTCCTCCCCCAGCAATGTTCTCCACACGTCCCTTAATCCCATCCCCTCAACCCGTTCCTTAAGCTGTGGGGAGGACACCAACCCCCCCCTCCATTCGCGTGCTGTGTCCGATCCAACCTCTTGTCCCAGGCCAAGTTAAGGTACCACATCAAAATGATTTGCCCCCTCGCAAAGTTCTCCAAGGTGCCCAGAATCTCCCACATGAACCGGTCCTGTCCCACATTTGGAGCATATACCGATGCAATCGTGAAAAGTGTACCCATGTGGTCGCCCATCGCCATGATGAACCTCCCATTCTTGTCTCTAAGAATAGCTTGGATTGTAAAGTCCATTCCCCTTCTAAAAGCCAGGGCCACTCCCCCTTTCTTAGTGGGGCTTGACGCAAACAGAATCTGTGCAAAGCCCTTCAACCGCAGACGCCCTTGATCCTTTTGCAACAAGTGGGTCTCCTGCAGCGTTAAAACATTAGGTGCGTACGTCCTGGTAAATTGTTCCAGCTTGGTCCGCTTAAGGGTGGAGTTTAGCCCCCTCACATTATGTGGTAGCCACCTGAATGCCGAATGGAGAACTGACAAGCCCCCCTGTCCTGCCCTCCCGTCTTCTGCCCAGACCCTCCCTTGGCCTCCCTCACCTCCCACTCGCTGGGGTGTCCCCCTCTTCCGCCCCTTCCCCCACCACCCGCCACCAACCCGGTGCTGCTTGTGCTGCTCCACCTGACGCTATGGCCCCCTCCTTGTCCCTCTCCCACCCTGAACCCCCAACCTAGGGCGAGACTGCTCCCTCCCCCATACCTCCTAGTCACTGTTCCCCACCTCCGGACAATCCCATCCTTACTTGTTCCAATATGTTTTCTACTCCTCCCTCCTAGGCCCTGTATGATGCCCAAGTTCCCACAACCCCCATAGAACTCTTGGGAGATAATCCGATCAACTAGAACCCCCTGCACTGTGGCCCTCCTCCCCCTCCGCGCCTCAAGCTTTCACTCCCCCGGTGGGGCCGCGCAGCGCAACCCTTCTCTTAACCCGCTCTCCCACCGTAGCCCACTCCCAGGGCATACTCTTTTCCCTTTGACTCCCCCGGGCTGGCGGCCCACCTTCGTGGCCCCCCCCCTCGTTATCCAACTCCAATCTCATTATACTAGACGCCTCCTGGAGCGTAGTTGCCCGCCTCTGACTCCCCTCCCACTCAAACATTAAACCAAAAGGAAAAGTCCACTTATATTTTGTTCCTTTCTTGATCAACTCCTTCAAAACTGGACCCATGCTCCTTCTTTTCATCACCATACTCACGGCCGGATCTTGAAACAATAATATTTCCTGCCCTTTGTAGAGTACTGGTTCGCTCTGCCTAGCCGCCCTAAGTATCGCTTCCTTATCTGGCAAAGGCGGCCACAACATCCTGAGGTCTAACGTTGGGTCCTCCATAGATCCAGCCGACTCTATGGACCCTGTCCAATTCAATCAAACCTGTGACGACTTCGCCCAAGAGCTCTGCAAATATGCGCTGACATTCTTCCCTTAGTTGTCGATCCGTCACTGCCTCCGATAATGCTTTGATCCTGATGTTGACCCTTCGGGATCTGTTCTCAAGGTCCTCTAACATAGCCTCCATATTTCTTGTTGCAGTGTCCAGTCGATTGATAGCCTCACTATTAGCCATTGTATCCCACTCGCTTTCCTGTAGTCCTCTTTCCAACAAGTCCGTCCTTTCCCCCAACGGCGCCACTTCTTGCCTCGTCTCTCCAATCGCAACGTTGAGATCGAACCTCATTAACTGAAACTGCTCTTGAAAGGTTTGAGCCAGAGACTCCCTCAGGGACTGCATTTCTCCCCTAAAGTCTTGCCTTGTCATCTGCGCCGGCTCGTCCTCCGCTCCGTTGCCCTGCCGCTGTTTTGGGTGGCCGCTGCCGCTTTTACTCAAGTCCTTGCTCTCCATTGCTGGCCAAAACTTGGGTAAAGTTCCTTGAGGCTCCCCAACGTGTTGACCAGTCTTCCCAGTTTTTCCCCTGGATCTGGAAGACATCTATATCGTGCCCAATTCGCAGCCCCACTGTGTTCTCGACAGCAGCCCAAGTCCTCCGGCGCTGCCTCAGTGGCCTGAGACTCCTCCGACCGGGTCCAACTATTGTCCTCTCTACTGGGGGGGTCGTCCTCTCCTGTCAAAGCCCCCTTTTCCAGCTCTCCAGTTATCGGGGGAATACTGGATGCTATTTCAAATGTTCTGGTCCCTGGGATGGGGCAGTGGAGAAACTGGGGATGTTGTGATGTGAGGCCTGTGGAGCTGCTCCATCTCCTGCCCCCTATG
The DNA here is from genome assembly GCF_040938575.1 of Ambystoma mexicanum. NCBI lineage: Eukaryota > Metazoa > Chordata > Amphibia > Caudata > Ambystomatidae > Ambystoma > Ambystoma mexicanum. The sequence continues at coordinate 60,940,276 of NC_090938.1, forward strand.
ATAGGATCCCGTGTGACCTTGCCTGATTTCCAGGCCCTACAATAGGTTTCTGGTCTTCAACTGGGGAGGAGGATGCAACCCCCCTACTGTCCACACCGTTCTCCATTTGGGCCTCTCCCCTTATTTTCAGCCTGTTGGGGTTATTCCAGGCCCGCGCTGCCTGCCAACGTTCCTTGCCTGCCTGGCCTCGTCCTTCGGGTTGCTTATGGTCCTGCCTGGGGCCCTCCCCCGCCTGGGGCCCACTCAGCCCTTCAGGCGGCCACCGTGCTTCCCCACAGTGGGAGGATTCGCTTGCTGTAGGGGGTCCCCAGCCAGGCCGCTGCCTCCTCTCCCTCTGCCGAGTCTATTAATCTACGCCACTCCAGGCGCCCCAGCACTCCCTCCTCTCCCCAGGGCCTGCTCCTGCTGCGCAAGCCTCGCCTTCCTTCCTTCCCTCTCCTCACCTCAGGTACAGCGTGCTGTTTCCTGGGGAGAAGGTGCCACTCTCTTCCCTGCTCCGCGTCTTCCTGGCTGGGGGCTTTGCAGCAGGGCTCCACGAGGAAGAGCAGAGGACGCTGCGTCTGTCACCTCGATGCCACTGCCTCCGCTGGACCGCCCTTGCCTCCTCCGAGCTGCATCCCCAGGCACCGTTCTCCGGGTGCGCCCGGGGGCCCTCCTTGCCGTCTGTGGGCACCAGGACGGCTCATTCACTCGCGGCTCACCGGCCTCAGGCTTCGCCCGGCGCAGTTGCAGTCTGCACTACACGGCTGGTGTTGGCACTTCCTTTCCGGGGAGCCCGCCTAGGTCTCTTTAACACCGTGCTCCACTAGACCTCCAATCCTCAAAACTCCGGCCTGATTGCTGGGGGTGGGGCTGCCGCAAAACAGGCGGTAGAGGTCCGGAGCAGCCGTAGGCACGTCTACTCGATGCCGGTGGCCATCTTGGAATTAGAGCATGGGTCTTTGATTACAGGTCATACATAAGGCCCTTGTTGCAAGCTCTGAAGAAAGCACAGGTGAATCAAGAATAAATTGTTTGGACTGAGGAAATGGAAGAAGGGTTTCATGAGTTAAAAAAAGGCAATTTGCACTGCGCCAGTTTTAGGGATTCGCAATTATGCAGAGGAATTCTTTTTGTTCTCGCACACGAACGGCGCTGTTACGACAGCGGTACTCTTGCAGAGATTACAATGGGATTCTAGACCCAATGATGAGGGGTCATTTTCCGTGGGAACAGTCTTTGGCTGCCGCTGCGTTCACCATTGAGAAGGCTGCTAGCGTAGTGATGGGTTGTTCCATGACGTTCTTTGTGTCATGATGCCCGCTCCCGGGGAGCCGGTTCAAGCCCTGTGTCCCCGAAAGCAGAAATCCAGTCCCCAAGGAAGGACCCAGCACAGCAACCCCATATAGGGGCCCAGGCTCATAAAAGACATCAGTCCTGGCGCCATAGGCGCCAGGCTCAACTTGGAAGTGCTTGGGTGCACTTACCTGATGCAGACCATGCTGCAGGATCCCGGCCTCCTTGAGGCCTGAAAGAAACTACTTTACCTGTGGGACTAATTTACCATCCGGGCATGGCCGGGGAAGGATACATACCTGATTGGAGGAAGGATACATACCTGGAACTTCTTCCAAGGCTATTTAAACCCCACCCGAACAGCCACACGTGCTTCGCGTTGTTCTGCATCTAGCAGCTGGACGCTCACCGTGTCTGCTCCTGCATCCTGACTTCTGCCACGCCTGCCAGCATCCTGGATCACCTGCAAAGGAAGAGAAGAAGAGAACAGAAGAAGGAAAAGTCCTTACCTGCTAAATCCGTATCCCGGAGACATCTCGCCGACAATCCTGAAAAGGAAAAGGAAGACTTTTATTTAAAAGCTCATCGCGTCGATCGCTGCAGCGCCGCATTCCACTCACCTTTACTGGGCGCCTCCATGTTCAGCAGCGATCATCCGGATTCGCAGTCACGCCCCAGCGCCTAGGGAGAAAAAGACCAGAACAAAAGGTGAGAGAGAGAAGGGAATAAGGAAAGCTAAATCTCCATGTTAAGACTTACCTGTTGATTCATTCCCTCTTCATTTCGGGTCCGCGCCGCATCCTGGCATTTCCGGACCCCGGCCCCTAAGGGGAAAAAGAGATTTCAGCGTTAATGAGCGAATGAAAAGACATTACCAAAAAAACGCTGATTAAAGACTTACCTGATTTCTACAAGGATTTCACCTCTCATCTCGGGTCGGTGCCTGTTCCCCGGCATTCCGTACCCCGGCCCCTATGGGGAAAAAGACACTAGCATTAGTACACTAATGCATGGACACAAGGGGAACCTCTTATCAAAAAACTTACCTGGAAGCCAAGCAAGTTTGGTTCTCACCAATACTAAAATCCAGTGAAGTAACTGGATACCAACGCGCCCCTGCATCAGAAGCAGGATGGAGAGCTCGTCCTTCCAGACCCTAAGGTGAGACGCTACGAGGAATCACAGAAGGGTTTCGAGGAGGGTGAGAGGGGAAAGTGGGAGGCTGATTGCGTTACCCCGCAGATAGTTAATCCCCTATTTTCGCCTAAAGAAGGATACTTCTGCGAGCCAGACAAGCCAGATTTGGGGGCCCGGTCCAGTCCGTCTTCCGAACCCTGCGCATCACCTTAGAAGAGGTCACAGCAGCGCGAACCAGGCCAGCGCCTCCGTGGGAGTCAGGTGAGCGTTACAGAACGCGAAGCCTTCCTACAAATTCCCACCCAGGCGCTATGGAAAGTTCTGAGACTGATCAATTGGCCCAATTACTGGGGGAATTACGGGCCAAAGTACATGCCGCTCGTCAAGAGACTAATGCCCTCAGGAGGGAATTAATAATATCAAAGGAAAGAACTGATGACCTGGCCAGACAGCTTTTGCAAGTTCAAGCTGGGCAAACTCCTCTACCCGGTTCCGGAGGGAACACCGCTCCTGTGGTTTCCAGTAACCCTGTGCAGATTAATCTACCTGGAAACATGCCGCTGGCCCCATCCGAACGCTTTGCTGGGGACCCCAAACAGATTCGCCGTATTCATGAATCAGTGTCGTTTGCACTTCCTATGCAGACCTGGGGCCTTCCCTAATGATCAGACGAAGGTAGCCTTTGTATTGTCATATCTAAGCGGCTGCGCTGCCGATTGGTCAGTTCCACTGGTTACTCAAGATGACCCGATTCTCCGTGATTTTCAAAGGTTTCAAGCAAGCATGGAAAGGTTATTTGCTCGACACTCTCAGGGGCAGGCTCTGGATGACAAACTTCTATCCCTGCGACAGGGCAATCAGGACCTCCTATCCTATATTGCAACCTTTAATAGACTAATTGTGGAAACAGGATGGCCAGAGGATAAAAGAGTCACGTTGTTTTATCGAGGCCTACGCGGAGAACTTAAAGATGTCTTGGCCCAAGTTGTAAATCCGCCCCAAGAATGCACAGAGTATATAGACTTAGTGGTCCAATTGGATCACAGACTTCAAAACAGAAAAGCAGATCGGTCCAGGTTTGAGACCCGGGTGTTGGTCAAGACCCATCCTAATCCCAAGGGAGTTGATGTCTCTGAGCCTATGCAAATTTGAGGGGTTAAAGGACCCTTAACTCAAAAGGAACGTGAAAGGAGGCGGCAGTTAAAACTATGTCTTTATTGTGGCAATTCTGGACACTTTCTACGAGATTGCCCGGCAAAACCGCCCCGAAAGGCGGTAGGAGCCGCTGATAAAAACCATGAAGACTGTTTCGGGAAACGACTCTGCCCGGCAAGTGTAGGGGTCCGCTTGCCGAGCTCGAAAACTAACTCTCAGACCTCGCATTTCATTGTGCCAATGGTTCTCGTAGATCCAGAACAGCCTAAGCGGTTGCATGCAAAAAAGGCATACATCGATAGTGGGGCTATTGAAAACTATGTGGATCGTGAATTGGTCTCTAGGATTAACCTCCCTCTCCGTCCTAAAACCAGCAAAGATGTCATCACCACAGTCGATGGAACTGAAATTGCCTCTGGACCGGTAACACATTCCACTACTGAGGTGACTCTTATTGGTCCCGACGGCCATCGGGAGGGTGTTGTGTTTGATGTAATCAAGGCTCCACAGTTTCAGGTTATTCTTGGAATCCCTTGGTTAGAGACACATAATCCTCAAATTGATTGGCGAGCTAAGAGAATAACCTTCCCGGATTGTACACAAACCTGCTACCCAGAAAACCTGAAGATTAATCTAGCATCTGTAACCTCTGCCTCCATGCAACTACCTCCGGAATACCAAGACTTTCAGGACGTCTTTCAAAAGGAACAGGCCAACACGTTACCTCCTCACAGATCGTATGATTGCCAAATCGATCTGGTGCCCGGTGCACAACCCCCTTGTAGCAGGATTTATGCCCTTACCGAACCTGAGAATCTGCATTTGAGACAATATTTGGATCAATACATAGCTAAGGGTTTTATTCGCCCGTCAAAGTCCCCTGCATCCTCGGCTTTGTTCTTCGTGCCCAAAAAAGAAGGCGACCTTAGAACTTGTATCGATTACCGCGCATTGAACCAGATAACGGTTAAAAACCGTTATCCTCTGCCTCTGATCCCTGAACTCCTTGACCAGGTGCATATACACCAAGTTAGATCTCCGGGGGGCTTATCTGGTACGAGTTAAAGAAGGCGACGAATGGAAAACTGCCTTCCGTACTAAATACGGATTATTCGAGTACCAGGTGATGCCTTTCGGATTGTGTAACGCGCCGGCTGCCTTCCAATACTTCATGAATGATGTCCTTCGGGAACTCATCGATGTTTGTGTTGTCGTATATATCAATGACATTCTGGTGTACTCCTCTTCGGAATCTGATCACAGAAAACACGTCAGGGCAGTACTTGAAAAACTGCGCCAACACAAACTATTTGCTAAATTGGAGAAATGTGTTTTCCATACCACAGAAGTCGAGTTTCTAGGTTTCATCCTGACACCCAAAGGAGTCCGAATGGACTCAAGAAAAGTGGATGCCATCCTCAAATGGCCATCACCTAGCTCTGTAAAAGGGGTTCAAAGCATGCTCGGCTTTGCCAATTTCTATCGCAGGTTTATCCCGGAATTTTCACGCGTGGTACAACCCATTACTGCACTCTTGAGGAAAAATAAACGTTTTGAATGGTCTGAAGAAGCCGAGCAGGCCTTTCAGGATTTAAAAGCTAAGTTTACCTCTGCACCTATATTGAAACACCCGCGTCCAGATCTCCCTTATGTCGTCGAGACTGACGCATCCAGCCTTGCCATGGGAGCTGTCCTGTCCCAAAGAGATCCCGAAACCAACCAACTGCATCCCGTAGCATTTTGGTCCAGAAATTTCTCGGCACCCGAGGTTAATTATGCAATCACAGACAAAGAACTGTTAGCCATTAAGTCCGCTTTTAAAGCCTGGCGGCATTATCTGCTTGGCGCTCGACATACCATCACAGTGATCACTGATCACCGAAATTTACAGTATTTGAAAACCGCCAAGGCTCAGTCATCACGGCAGCTCCGATGGGCTTTGTTTTTCGCTGAATTTGATTTCGTGATTACCTATCGACCTGGCTGCAAGAATGGCAAAGCAGACGCCTTATCCCGAATTGGAATGGGAGAAACTGATACAAACTCAGAACCAGTAGCAATAATTCCCGAACAGAGGATTCTAGGCATGACTTCGTTACAGACGCTTGAAGACATTCAAGCCAGAGTGAAACAACTCCTGGGCCCTACAACCTTACAGGATTGGATACAAAAGGGATCAGACTTTACCATAGATAATGGTTTACCTTATTTTCAAGGACGCTTATTCCTGCCACATAAGGAATTACACGAACTAGTTATTTCCGGTTATCATGATGCATTAATAGAGGGACACCCCGGTATTGCCAAGACAGAGGAAAAGGTGAAACGACAATTTTGGTGGCCCTCTTGGCGAAAAGATGTTAAATCTTTTGTGATGTCCTGTGGAGTTTGCGCCCAAAATAAAAGTCAAAAGAAAAGACCAGCCGGTCTCCTTCAACCTCTAGACATACCGCCAGCACCCTGGCACACCCTATCAATGGATTTTATTACGGACCTGCCTCCTTGTTCGGGGTACAGTACTATTCTGGTAATTGTGGATTTGTTTTCCAAAATGGCCCACTTTATTCCTTTGAAAGGTTTACCTTCAGCTTCTGTCCTAGCCAAAGAATTCCTCGAAAATATTGTTCGGCTACATGGATTCCCATCTATACTAATCTCTGACCGGGGAAGCCAATTCATTTCCCACTTCTGGCGCAAATGTTGTCAAATGGCGCAGATCGACGTAAGATATCGACCAGTCACCACCCTCAGACCGATGGTCAGACCGAGAGGACAAATCAGACCCTTGAGCAATACTTACGGTGTATGTTACAGCAATCTGAAAGCAACTGGAAAGACATTCTTTGGATAGCCGAATACGCATATAATAATTCGGTACACTCTGGAACTGGCCACAGTCCTTTTTATACTTTGTTTGGGCATCACCCTCGAACCTCAAACCTTGACTCACCTCAGAATCTCGGAATGCCTGCAGTAGAACATCTGCATTCTACAATTACCCAAGCCTTCAAAGAGGCAACTACGCATTTACAACAAGTCAAGAGAAAATACAAGGAGAATGCTGATCTACATCGGAGTGAAGCACCTCTGTATCAGATTGGGGATCAAGTGTGGTTAGCTACCAGACATTTACCACTCAAAGGGCCTCGAACTTTTAACCCAAACTATCTGGGGCCTTATTCTATTACGGCAATAATTAACCCAGTGGCTGTTAAACTTGATTTACCAGCTAGTATGCGAATTCACCCTGTTTTCCTGTGTCACTTCTGAAACCAGTGGTACCCGGAACCCGACTACTCAAACCTCCAGAACCTATTCTAATAGATGGGGAGCCCGAATTCGAAGTGAAGAACATTTTAGACTCAAAAATGTTTAGGTTAAAACTGTCCTACCTAATTGATTGGAAGGGGTACGGACCTCAGGAGAGGTCGTGGGAACCCAGCGAACATGTGCATGCACGATTAGTCAGGAAATTCCACCGACTCTTCCCAGACAAACCAAAACCCCCAGAGGGAACAACCTTGGGAGGGGCCTTGGGGGGGAGTGCTGTCATGATGCCCGCTCCCGGGGAGCCGGTTTAAGCCCTGCGTCCCCGAAAGCGGAAATCCAGTCCCCAAGGAAGGACCCAGCAACCCCATATAGGGGCCCTTTGGACAGTGTCCTGGCGCCTATGGCGCCAGGCTCATAAAAGACATCAGTCCTGGCGCCATAGGCGCCAGGCTCATTATGGAAGTGCTTGGGTGCACTTACCTGATGCAGACCATGCTGCAGGATCCCGGCCTCCTTGAGGCCTGAAAGGAACTACTTTACCCGTGGGACTAATTTACCATCCGGGCATGGCCGGGGAAGGATACATACCTGATTGGAGGAAGGATACATACCTGGAACTTCTTCCAAGGCTATTTAAACCCCACCCGAACAGCCACACGTGCTTCGCGTTGTTCTGCATCTAGCAGCTGGACGCTCACCGTGTCTGCTCCTGCATCCTGACTTCTGCCACGCCTGCCAGCATCCTGGATCACCTGCAAAGGAAGAGAAGAAGAGAACAGAAGAAGGAAAAGTCCTTACCTGCTAAATCCGTATCCCGGAGACATCTCGCCGACAATCCTGAAAAGGAAGACTTTTATTTAAAAGCTCATCATGTCGATCGCTGCAGCGCCACATTCCACTCACCTTTACTGGGCGCCTCCATGTTCAGCAGCGATCATCCGGATTCGCAGTCACGCCCCAGTGTCTAGGGAGAAAAAGACCAGAACAAAAGGTGAGAGAGAAGGGAATAAGGAAAGCTAAATCTCCATGTTAAGACTTACCTGTTGATTCATTCCCTCTTCATTTCGGGTCCCCGCCGCATCCTGGCATTTCCGGACCCCGGCCCCTAAGGGGAAAAAGAGACATCAGCGTTAATGTGCGAATGAAAAGACATTACCAAAAAAACGCTCATTAAAGGCTTACCTGATTTCTACAAGGATTTCACCTCTCATCTCGGGTCGGTGCCTGTTCCCCGGCATTCCGTACCCCGGCCCCTATGGGGAAAAAGACACTAGCATTAGTACATTAATGCATGGACACAAGGGGAACCTCTTATCAAAAAACTTACCTGGAAGCCAAGCAAGTTTGGTTCTCACCAATCCGAAAATCCAGTGAAGTAACTGGATACCAACGCGCCCCTGCATCAGAAGCAGGATGGAGAGCTCGTCCTTCCAGACCCAAAGGTGAGACGCTATGAGGAATCACAGAAGGGTTTCGAGGAGGGTGAGAGGGGAAAGTGGGAGGCTGATTGCATTACCCCACAGATAGTTAATCCCCTATTTTCGCCTACAGAAGGATACTTCTGCGAGCCAGACAAGCCAGATTTGGGGGCCCGGTCCAGTCTGTCTTCCGAACCCTGCGCATCACCTTAGAAGAGGTCACAGCAGCGCGAACCAGGCCAGCGCCTCCGTGGGAGTCAGGTGAGCGTTACACTTTGTTGAACATGCATTATGTGCCATTTTGAAAAAACCTAAGGGCACATGGACTTCTCAAAGGGCTTCTGCCTACGAGGTAGTTATATCGAATCCGGCGATTAAAATAGTCTGATGCAGAATAGTGAATACTGCCATGTTTGTAGCAGAACCACTGCCAGAAGACGAGCTTGCACACGATTGCTTGAATTATGAAGAATTCTATGATGAAATCCTGAGGGTGAAAGAAAATGCGTTGGCAGCTGGGGAGATTCTTTTTATTGATGGTTCTTCGAGAATCAATCAAAATGATGGACAGAGATATACAGGTGCCGCTGTGGTGAAGCACACGGCCAATGGAGAATTTGAAGTACTGATAAGTATACGACTACTGTCTCACTTTTTTCGGCACAGGCTGCTGAATTAATGGCACTGATTATCATGCTTGAGAACCATGCAGACCAGGAAGTAACAGTGTACAGTGACTCTACCTACGTGAAGTCGACGGTACACGCAGGGCTAGTGCGAGCACACGGCACTCCAGTGCAACACACAGCCTTATTGGACATGCTTATTAGAGCACTACAACTCCCAGTAGCCATTGCACACTAAAAGGGCAGACTTTATCTCAAGTGGAAATCAAAAAGCAGATGAGGAAGCGAAGCAAATTGCATGTTCAGAAGTTATCATGTTAATTGACACGCCTGATGTGAATGAAAGCATGGTGGTGATGATGAGTGTGTCTAACTGTTATAATAGCTTGTCTAGGACTCAGCTAGCAGAGATATAAGGGGAAGCGGCCCAAGTCGAAAAAAGACTTTTGGACGCAGAGAGGGTGTTCTTTAAACCCCTCTGAAGCATTGTGGCGACAAGACAGCGCTGGTATACCGGTGATGCCTGTACCCTGTAGCTACACTACCCTGTGCACGATACTACAGAGAGCCTCGTCGCAACAATTGCAGATGATTGGTTTGTTCCCAATATATTAGAGCATGTTGCATTTTATGTACTAAATTGTATCGTACGTGAAAAGTTTACTGCTGGGCACACATTGCACACAATTAGAGGAGTTATTCCGAGACCTAATGGTCCCTTTCAGCATTTACATATTGACTATGTTGACATGCTGCAAGTATGAAATGGATATAGATATATGATAGTGGTAGTAAGTCCCTTTTTGAGGTGGTTCGAAGCTGGATCCTGTATACATCTAGACGCCACCTGTGCAGCCACATTATTAGTACGAGAAGTGTTTCCTAGATGGGGAATATGTGAAGTATTAAGATCAGATAATGGCCCTCATTTTGTAAATGAAGTCTTTGAGCAAATCGGCTTGTTGCTCAGTATAAAGCACAAGTTTTCATCAGTGTATCGCCTGCAAGCGAACAGTGTCTGTGAGAGACTCAACGGCTTGTTTAAAGAGAGAAAAGCCAAATTGAAATTGACCCTGAAGAAAGAATGGTTGCATTGTCTACCACTGGCATTGTATGCGTTGAGAAATCAGCCAGGTTCAGACCACCATCTTACCCCACACAAGATAATGTCAGGGAGGTAAATGAGGACACCTCTCACACCTCCGTCTAGAACTAGAAGGGATGGCCAGCCAACAGCAGAATTGCTAGGAAAGCAGTTACGTGATTATCTTACATGCATGACTTCAAGTATCTCTGTCATTTCAGATCTGCTCAAGCGGAAGGGGTGTGGGGCAACTCGGAACATACAAGGAGACGTTACAGCAAACAGAGTTAAAGAGCTATGTCTTCCCAAACCTTTTCCCGCAGATGCAGTCACAATCTGCAACTTCACTAGAAGGTGGCACGAGCCGCGTTTCAACAACCCCTTCATAGTGGAGGATGTTACACCGTCTGCAGTCAAAGTGCAAGGCAGATGTGCTTGGATATTTCTCGGAGACGTGAAGATCTATGCTGGAGAACCCCCTTCACCTCCACCCCCATCAGAAATAAGCATCGGGAAGAACCACAGCACGTGCAGACTAGGGGCCTCATTACGACCCTGGCGGAAGACCATAGTGCTAACCATGGTCCATGCTGGTAAATTACCGACTCCGCCATGGAGAAAAGGGGAATTACCACCCCATTACAAGGTTGGCGGGGCGGTAATTCCCCCTTCTTTTTTCTTTTTCTTTTTTTATTGAAAAACTTCAGTTTGAATTCAAGAGACAAACTTTTGTTTCAACAGAAAAAGATCAATTCACAAACGAGAAATAGACTCCACCAGTGTTATAATATAGACTCTTGCTGGTAACTCTATTTGAGATAGTCTATTTTCCCCCTTCCTCCATGGCCCTTCCCCATTCCCATTTTTGCCCCATAGGGCTCAATGGGAATGGGGAAGGCGCTAAGTACGGTGCCGCAAATTGCAGCACCGTAATTAGCACCAAGGTCCCTTTGCGGGTCCCTACTTTAACGGCTGGTCTACACCAGCCGTTAAGGTCGGGTCCCGCAAAGGGACCTCGTAATTAGGCGCTAATAGGTTAACGGCGCCGCAGCCTTTTACGGCGCCGTTAACCCATTAGCGCCTGGGTCGTAATGAGGCCCTAGGTCTATGACAAGGAAGAAGGACGCAGAAGCTGTTGAATAAAGATAAAGAGTTAATTGGACTGTGGCTTGTTTCGGGACACTCTTTTCAGTCACTAAAAAGGAGATAAGGGAAGTTATTTGTTCTTCAGCCACAGGTGTTTGTTGACATTGGACTGAGACATGCTTAAGTTTTATGCCTAAAGGAGAGCATGCTCGATTTGGAGTTCTTTTTCGACAACTGGAAGAGGGAGCAGTTCCCGGATTCCTTTCTCAATGAAGTACTTTTCGGAGGGGCCTATAGTGGTGCCCAATGACAACGTTTCACGGATCGGTCTTGCAGTTTTCCTGTTTATTTTACACGCTTAACCTGAGCTTGTGGGGAGAACTACTAGCGTTCATCTGTACTTGCAAGATCCTAAGAATGGTCCAATTGTGAGGAGATTGCTTGCAGCTCTCATTGAGCAATTATGTCAGCTTCTTGAGTTTAGTGGGAAAAACACAAATGCTCCTATCACCAGAGAATGGCATAGACTGGTCAGTTTGGTGTTTACTACCTAATTGAGGAATGCCTGCATCTGTTGGGAGACAAACTGATGTCAGAACCTTCCTGAGAGATCCGAGAAACAATGCAGTGCACAATGAGATATTGAGAGACATCATAATACAAGTGAACGGGTACTATGAGAGAACATTGAGAACTGAATGACACTTTCGAGGGAGAAGATCCAAAAGTCTACTGGTTGAGGAACTTTGTTTCATGCTGACCGAGAATCTTCATGTCGTCTGGTCAGAGGCCAATTTGTGCTATCCACTGGGAATGTATGTTCATCATCGAATAGCTAGCTGCAGCTGATCAAGAGGAACTTTTGGAGCAGAGGCAGCAGCTTCCGGAAGTAGTGCATGATGTTGCCCCATTAAAGATTGTTTTTCCTTCCTTAAAACGTAAAATGGGCAGCATCAATAGCAACTTTGTCATGGCAGATCACGAGAGACGTCCACATTGTGTAAAAGGTTATTGCTGCAAGTAGTCCTATCTATGTATAATTAATTACTCTTGCATTTTGTTCATAGTGATACTGCTCTCATTTACAGTACGCACTGCTTAATATATGGACGCAAGTGGAGCAAAGATTCCTGTGTATCCTCCTGTACAAGAGAAGGGTACAGATGTGGCAACTACAACTACAAGGCAACCAAGACCTTATGTAATCATCCCTATCCCAGTAGATGATGTAACATTTCCTGGGTCGATGACGAATGTTACTAGACATATTTCTTTAGAGAGAAGTGTTGTGGAGATTGTTCTTGAGCACCAGAGACAGGTTAGAAAGGAGAGACAAAGGACGAGATTGTCTAGGAATGAACCTACACATGTAGCACATTTAAAAGCACCCAGTCCACTGACAAATGTTCCTATGATTGGTACAGTGAGAAGAAACTATGCTGACATACTTCATGAGATGATTATAGAGGCTCATAAGACAGAGGAGGACCCTTGCAGATAGTGCCTTTGGAGAGTGCAAAGCTGTGCTTCAGAAACAATGGCACAAGAAAGATTGGAGAGAATCAGAACTGTGATCGTATCTTTGAGGCATCAGGAATGAACATTGGGACAGCAGTGAACATGGATCACTATTGGGTATGCAGATCTAGAGCATATATGAGGCTACCCAAGAATTGGGGAGGAACATGCACACTGGTGAATGTTCATATTCCAGCGTTGGTAATTCCTAAAGTGATTTGAACCTTGACAGTTTTCCAAAAACAGCTGCTCACTTCAGGAAGAAGAGATCTGTGGAGCTGGTTAGTCGAATGTAGAGGGAGAACTATATCAGTAGAAACCTTTGACTGCATTCCTTATGAGCACAGACTGTTCAGTCAGACTTAGTCAGTATTCACGTTGATCTTCATGCCGAGAATCCAGGTTGGCGCAAATACCAAATGGCTGCAGATTACCAGATGGGAATTGCTGCAGACGATCAACACAACCATAAAGGGATTCAATGCTATCGGAGAAGAGATGAGAGCCATAAGAATGATGACTCTTCAGAATAGATACGTCTTGAACATGATCACAGCTATGGGTGGAGGTGTTTGTGCAAAAATCGGAGAGTCATGTTGCACATTAATACCTTCTCACGATGACGAGAATGGCACCTTGACAGAGGCCATAGAGATGCTAACGAAGCTACACATCCAGATGACAGACGAAGTAGAAGACATTGCTGATGACAGTTGGTTTGGATCACTCTTTTCTTGGGTTCCACAATGGATGGCAGACATGTTGAAGTTCCTTGGAGCCCTGATCGTGTTGGTGTTGCTTGGATTCTGTGCGATCAAGATAATAATCACACAATGCAAAAAGACAGCAAAGAAAGCTATAGGGATGAAAATAATGATTGATGTTGAATCAGGATGGAAGGTCAGAGACTTGACAGATGAAGAAATAAGAGACTTTGTGAAGGCCAGTATCCATGCACCTGAGGGAACAAAATTCCTGTATCCAAAGAACCATAAGAAATATGTGGGAAGATGGATCTACTGCAGTCCAAGTTGACAGTACATGGTCATGACTTGTAACAAGGATAAGCATGTGAAATCAGCTGGATGCCTGAACGGAGTCATAAAGATATGGATCCCAAAGAAGCTTTTCTTCAGATAAGGATGTCTAGATGTGAAGGATGATCTGAGAGTGGTCAATGAATCGCCCAGAGGGGGGAGTGTAGAGAAGGAGCTAAGTACCCCCACCTCAATCACCTCACCCATCTTGCCTATATGTTGGGGACTGGAGAGTGAGACATGTGCAGTACCAGTGAAAATACTGATACCAAGGAGAATCATGGAGGCAAGGTTCCCATTGAGAAAATCATACTTGCACACAAGACTGCATGATTGCCATTTGAATGAAATCCTGGAAGAAGCAGAGCAACTGAATGGCCGAGACGAATGGTGACGTCACACAGAGCTGAGCTGACGTACATAGAAGAGATGCAGAGACTAGAAAATGCGGATATTCTATAAGGCATCAAGAAAGTATCTAAGATAAGTGGCATCTTGGGATCAAGATGAAGAGGCTTATGCTACAGAAAAGATGACGATGTCAAGCTGTTTTACACGTGTACAAATGCAAAGAAACACAAGCAGACAAAGTATTCTTGGGCTAGCCAAGTAGTGAATAGGTTGCGGCATGCACCACGATATATATATATATTTCTGAGGCTTGTGGAATCTGCTTAGATCACATGCTGTGCATAGGCCGACATCTAGTGGAAGCTGCGGAGTATTACAGTTTGTTTTTCGAAAGTCGAAAATGGGCGTCGACACAGGCGTGCCAGTAATACTATCCCTAGTGTGACGTCCACTGTACCCAAGATCCCTCACGCGTGTAGGATCCTCAGATTGTTTTTTTCCGCCATACTGGTCGGAAGCATCTTGCGGAGTTCCCTGGCCTTAGCCATACTTTTGCTGTTATTATAATTTTAATTCTTATTCATTCCCTTCCCCACCCCAACGTCGACCCTCAACCTCGACGACGGCTGGAGAAGTCATCGACCGTCGACTGCTGCACGACGGATCTGGGCCTCGGTAGGCCGCTGGCCTCGGCCCGGGCCTAGTAGGCCGCTGGCCTCGGCCCTTACAAGTAGGGAGAGTGGGGGGTGGTACATACTCTTCACTCTTGATATATAGTTACATTTATATATATTCCTACACTTAGCAGCCCGCTGCCTTAAGGTGCGTATGGAGGGTACCCCTTTTCAATTCTGCCCCAAGTGCAATCGCAAATACCCTTGGGTCGACAGGCACGCCACGTGCAATCTCTGCTTGCCGAGGGATCACCCCGAAGCGAACTGCAGAGCGTGTAGTAGGTTTAAACCTAAGACACTTAAGGACCGTTCGACAAAGCGTTGGGCCCACCACGCCAGGCAGGAGGCCATGGCAGCGGAGGGCGCCTTCAGCGATGGCAGCGACGCCGTACTTTCGGACGGCGAGGGCATTACGGCGTCGAAAGACAGCCGACGAGCGCAGGTCCCCGACCTCGGAAGGTCGTCCGGCAAGGCGGCTATGGGGAAGACCCCCGGCGACGCAAGCGCTACACACCTAACACACACTAAACACACTAAGACCAACCGGACCTCGACGACGTCGACTTCCCGGAAAGAGGCACAAAAAGAACGGTCCGACTCGGTGTCCTCTGGGCGCTCTCGATCGAGATCGCCTCACGACGCAAGGCAATCATCCACTCTTGCCAAGAGTGCCTCGCTACACACACTAACGGAAGTTCGATCGTCGGGAGACGAAGACGACTTCCACCCCCAGGCCGCGCTCCAAGATACCGAGACCGCGGTTAACATCAGTGAGGCCCCACACCCGAAGCACACAGATACCTTTCCAGACCCTCGACGCCAGGCGTCGAAAGTCTCTGGGGCCCCCAAGGGACAGGGAAAACATTTTTCCACGCACGGAGAAGGGGGGAAACAGCGGAAAGCACAGCCTTCCACCCCTGTAAAGCCTAAGCAGACAAGCAAACACAAGTCTACCCTTGAAAATAAATCACCTGCTAAAGTAATACCCTGTTCCAGGGAATGGTCCAGTGAAGACATAGACAGGGTTATGTCTAGGATGTCTTCCTTGGCTGATTTTTATGATAAGAACCCAGAACACTTTCTTTCATATAACCCTCAAGGGGCCACACCCTCAGGCTCCTCCGATCCTATCCCGCTAAGTAAAAAGCCCCGGGTCGAAAGACCTGAACCCTTCAAGGTTCAGCCTTACTCCACTCCATATTCTACTCCACTCCCCAGTTATCAGGGACAAGTTTTCCCTGAAGAGGACCAGGAGTTTGCAATTATGGAAGAACAAACCGGGACAGATTACTATGCAGAGGATGAGGACCTGGAGGAGGGAGAAGATGAGCAGGAAATTTACAGAGTAGATTCCCCAGTACAAAGCGAAGCCCCAGTTACTGACTCTCCAGTTGATAACCAGCCCCTCCTTAACGAGGTTCTCGCTCGAGCAGCGGAACACTTCCACATCGACACCCACGGTGTACAGGAGGAAAGGGACTTCGCGGAGGAGTTTGTAGGAGAGAGAAGACCGGTCGCTCAGACCATCCCTATCCTCAAATCCATCCAACGAAGAATAGATCCTTCCCTGGTGAATCCTAACCTCACCAGAGCTGTCAACCCCAGAATTGAAAAGATTTTCCGGGCAGCCCAGTCTGACCCTCTGTATATAAAGGGACATCTTAAACCAGATTCCCTAGTGGTGACCAACACTAGAAAGAGGGCTGGCACGCCCTTATCTTCATCAGAAGCTCCTCCCGACAAGGAGAGCAAAAAACTTTACGGGTTTGGCAGAAAGGTAGCCTCAACGTCCGCCTACCAAGCAAGGATTGCGAATTCCACCACCCTGTTGGCTAGTTACAATTGCCATCAATGGGAAGAAGTCGCGGCGCTCATTGCCTCTGCTCCAGAACCGTTAAAGGGCCAGCTGGCTCGGATCTCGGCAGAGGGGAGAGCCGTGTCTGGTTGCATTTTAAAAGCAACTTTCGACGCCGCTGACAACGCAGGGAGATTGATAGCAGAAGGTACTGTTATCAAGAGACATGCGTGGTTACGGCAGTCGGGATTCAAGACAGAAACCCAGGCTTCTTTAATAGACAAGCCAGTGGAACCCGACCTATTGTTTGGGAAAGCGGTCGAAGACGCACTTAAAAATGCCAAAGATGAATATGAGACTCTCAAATCCCTTGGCCAGCTTACCAACAAACCCCCTAACCAGAGGGGGAACAATAATTTTCGTCGCCCACGCGGCCAAAATTCACAAAGAGGCAACTATGCCCAGGGACAAGGTACACAATGGAATAACAACCAGCAGTCTACCCAGAGTTACGGCAGGGGTAACAAGAGAGGTCGTGGAAGAGGCAGAGGCAGCCCCAACAAGGGCGGTGGCACGCCTCCACCAAAACAGTGACGCTCAGTTCAGGGTCCCTTGCCACGCAACCCCAGTAGGGGGACGCATTTCCACCTTCACCCAGGCTTGGGAAGGGATCACCTCAGACAGATGGGTGCTGTCAACAGTATCCGCAGGATATTGTATAGAACTACTGCAGCGTCCCCGGAATCATCCTCCACGACAAAGAGTGCACTCCCTAGAGCATCAAAGGATCCTTCTCGAGGAGATCGCCATTCTGCTAGAAAAGGACGCGATAGAACTCGTCCCAGGACACCAGGTAAACAAGGGTATCTATTCAACTTACTTCCTTGTGCCAAAGAAAGATTTAACAATGCGCCCAGTATTGGACTTACGGCCTGCCAACAAATATGTCAAGCCCCAAAAATTCCGTATGACCACGCTACAAGAGGTAATCCCCCTCCTAAAAAAGGGGGATTACATGGCAACCTTGGATATGAAAGATGCTTATTTTCATATTTCCATGCTCCCAGCGCACAAAAAGTACTTGCGCTTCAAGGTGGACAGTCGCCACTACCAATTCAAGGTACTGCCCTTCGGGATAGCTTCAGCACCAAGGGTATTCACCAAGGTACTGGCGGTGGCGGCTGCACACCTACGCAGGGAAGCAATCCCGGTGTACCCTTATCTGGACGACTGGCTCATAACGGGGGAAACCCCAGGAATTTGCAGGTCAAACATTCAGAGGACTATCGACCTCCTCCACGAATTAGGCTTCTCCATCAACGAGAAAAAGTCAAGTCTGGTGCCAAGCACCTCAAAACAGTTTCTAGGAGCTATCCTAGATACTCAGAAAGGATTGACCTTCCCTTCGGAAGAGAGAATTCGGAATATACTTCTGCAAATTCCGCATTATCAGTCAGGTCAACAGATAACAGTACGCAAAGCTATGCGGTTACTGGGCATGATGGCGTCATGCATTTACCTGGTCCCCCACGCGCGTCTGCGCATGCGTCCCATGCAGGAATGGTTGGCGAAACAGTGGTCTCAGGCAAGTGGTCATTGGGACGATCTAGTGGTCGTTTCGCCAACACTCGTACAGAGCCTACACTGGTGGACAAGAGAGAATCTCGCAAAGGGGAAACCCTTTTACGATCCCGAAGTACAAGCCGTGGTGACTACAGATGCATGCCTGACTGGGTGGGGAGCTCACCATCTCCACCACACAGCTCAGGGTCTCTGGTCTCACTCAGTAGCCAAGAACCACATCAATCTGCTAGAGCTTCTGGCAGTATTCCGAGCGCTAAAGGCGTTCGAGCCCCATCTACTGAACTTGTCGGTGCAGATCAGGACGGACAGCACGACAGCCATGTTCTATCTGAACAAGCAAGGGGGGACTCGTTCGCCAAATCTGTCCAAGCTTGCCCAGAAAATATGGATATGGGCACTCAGACGGAACATCTTCCTGTCATCGCAACATGTTCCAGGGGAGCTCAATTCCCTAGCGGATGCTCTAAGCAGAAACTCCCTCCCAGAAGAACACGAATGGGTCCTTCACAGAGACGTAGTAGAAGATCTCTTCTCTCAGTGGGGTTTCCCCACTATAGACCTATTCGCCACAAGCGAAAACAAACAATGCCCAGGATTTGCATCCAGGTTCCCCCAGCCGGACTCCCAAGGGAATGCCCTGTGGATGAACTGGTCAGGGATGTTTGCGTACGCTTTTCCACCAACTCCTCTCATCAGGAAGGTGGTGTACAAGATGAACAAGGAATCTATGACGCTCATCCTAGTTGCTCCCATGTGGGCGAGACAACCATGGTTTCCACACCTACGCAGGATGGCGGTGTGCGAACCCATCAGACTCCCAGCCTGGTACAACCTACTGTCCCAGCAACAGGGTCAAACAGTGCATCAGGAACCCAACTCTATGAACCTAGCAGCATGGCTCCTGAAGTCATAGAGTTTGGACATCTCAAATTACCACAGAGGTGTATGGACATTCTAAAGGAGTCCAGGAAACCAAATACAAGGCACTGTTACTTTGATAAGTGGAAAAGATTCGTTATCTGGTGCCAGAATAAACAAATCAACCCGGTTGATTGCACTCCTTCCAACGTTGTGACATACATGCTCCACCTGCTGGATGCAGGGTTGGTTTTTAACTCGCTGAAAGTACACCTGGCAGCCCTCTCGGCTTACACCACATCCCATAACAAGGTCTCGTGGTGGAAAGTACCAGTGGTTAAAGCCTTCATGGAAGGAGTAAAGAGACTTCACCCTCCTATTTCGAACCCACCGCCAGGATGGGACCTCAACGTGGTGCTAGCTAAGCTCATGGGACCCCCATTCGAACCCATGCATAAAAGTAGTCTCAAACACCTGACTTATAAAACGGCCTTCTTAGTAGCCATTACCTCCATAAGAAGGGTCAGTGAAATTCAGGCTCTGTCAGTGCAGGATCCTTTCTTTACTATCCACAAGGACAAACTGGTTTTACGCACACACCCTAGGTTCTCACCTAAATTCATATCCAAGTTCCATGTAAACCAGTCCATCGAGCTTCCGGCTTTCTTCCAGAACCCGCAAAGCTCGGCTGAGGTGAAACTACACACCCTAGATGTGCGTAGGGCGGTCCTATACTATGTAAATAAAACCAGACCGCTAAGGAAAACAGATCAACTGTTTGTCTCCGTAGCTACAGGCAGAGAGGGGGATCGCGTCTCTAAGGGCGCTATCTCGAAGTGGATTATCAACTGTATACAGCTGTGTTACTCTCTTTCTGACAAGACTCTGCCTTTTACGCCAAGGGCCCACTCTACTAGAGGCTTTGGTGCCACTCTGGCTTTCATTGCAAATGTTCCCCTCGACACCATTTGCAAAGCGGCTACTTGGAGCTCTATTCACACTTTTACTCAGCATTACTGCATTGACACTCATTCCAAGACAGATACACAAGTGGGACAAGCGGTTCTAAGACACCTGTTTGCTCATGACCCTTCTCACATCCCACCTCCTTCTTCTGGTACTGCTCGCTAATCTATGCACAGCATGTGATCTAAGCAGATTCCACAAGCCTCAGAAGGGATACATTACTCACCGTAATCGTATTTCTGATGCTTGTATCTGCTTAGATTCACATGCGACCCACCCTTCCTCCCCTCCGAGAGAAGGCGCATGATTGCTTGTAGTCTTACCTTTTCTGTCTATCTGCTTGGATTATCTGTACTCACGCTACTCCTCATGCTTCCTCATGTCAGAAAAAATACAATCTGAGGATCCTACACGCGTGAGGGATCTTGGGTACAGTGGACGTCACACTAGGGATAGTATTACTGGCACGCCTGTGTCGACGCCCATTTTCGACTTTCGAAAAACAAACTGTAATACTCCGCAGCTTCCACTAGATGTCGGCCTATGCACAGCATGTGAATCTAAGCAGATACAAGCATCAGAAATACGATTACGGTGAGTAATGTATCCCATATATATATAAGTAAATAATGGATGTTTCCACTACGTGTTATAGCAGAGCTGGGTTAAAGAAGGAAGGCCTCATTTCCAGTGTGTCCAGTGTGTCCAGTGTTTCCAGTGTGTCGCAGTTAGAAAAGAACTGAATTACAAATTGAATCTCAGAATCCCCACACTTGCCATTAGGTTTTTGTAGTTTGTAGGATGTTAGTAATACATAGGTTGACGTCACCTATAGTGATTTTTTTCCTATAAAAGAATGCTTTTTTTCAAGATACATTGTATGTTCTTACACTGAGACGTCTGTAGATGTCTGTTGTACTCCCTGTTTTAGATAATTGATATTAAATAGTTATCCTTTTGCCAACTACCTGCGTCGTTTCAATTATTGTTGTTTGAGTAATTTCTGCATCACCATCTATCTCAAAGGTATTGCTACCTCATCTTAAAGTGCTGGAAGACCCCAGTTCACCCTTGTGAAAATTATTGAAACAGATCTCAGTGATCGCAATATACTCCAGATTGAGCTTGTGAGAACTGGGCTCTGTACTCGCCAAAGTTACGGGCACCAAGTATCCATCACACAAGGTCAAAACAGACTAAAATGACATCCTGCCATGCTTGACGACATCACTCGCAAATTAAGAACTGATGAAAATACCCCATTAAGGTATGATACAATGGATTACACACATTTACTTCAAAGTTATCACGTAGTCCAAAAAATAGGAGTCAAAGCAATGAAAAAAGAAACATGCAAAGGGAACTTAGGCTACTAAAGGCAATGCCGCCAGAGCTCACGCGTATGGCTGTTACTAATTTGTGCACCAAATATAGAAATTTTATACTCAACATAAAGCATTGATTAAACAAGTTGAGAATGAATCTATACTAAGAACGTTGCCAAAAAAATCAAGTAGTGCAATTTGGAGCTTATTAAATCAAAAACCACAATCATGCTCTGGTTTAATGCTTAATTCGGTTTCTGAAGCGGATTGGAAATCTTATTATAGTGTCATATATGCTGACCCAGAGCACACACCTTTAGTGATCAAGCTCCCAAATGGCCAGACGGACCCTAAGTTTGACATACTTGACATTAAACTTCTAATTCAAACATTTTGCACATCTCCTGCCCCCAGCCCGGACGGGCTCTCCAATGCTGCTCTTAAGAAATACCCAGAGAAATGGCCAATCATACTTTATATGATATTTAATAGGATTCAACCAGCCTCTTGGAAACGTTCGATAATAGTTCCGTTATACCTGAAAGGTGACAGACAGCTTGTGGCAAATTATCGCCCTTTGGCGCTTCTTGATATACCAGGGAAACTATACGGCAGGATCTTCCTTAAAGAACTTAATAAGTGGCTGATAACTGCAGGTCAGACTGATACTCTCAATCAGGATTCGTCTCTGGGTTGGGACTGCTGTAAACCTTCTAATTCTAGATGCACTAAAAAAATAAAAAAACTTGACAATCAGCCTCTATATTTTTCATTTCTAGACTTTCAAGTCGCTTTTGACTCAATATCTCGTAAAATATTGTGGGCAAAACTAGTTCAAGCTGGCTGTCCAAACTATGTATTACAAACCATACAGCAGTTCTATTCGGAAACCTCTATTCAGATTAAACTAAATCAGCAAGGATTGTTATCATCATCGATTGCCACAACTCGTGGGCTCAAGCAGGGATGCATATTCTCAGCAACGCTCTTTAATTTCTATATCAAGGGCATGAATGCGGATTTTCAGACATCCCATTCTTTTCCTCCAAAGGTGGGAGCAGTCATCTTACCCACCTTTTTTATGCAGATGACCTGGTGATTATTGACTGTACCTCAATAGGTCTTCAAAGACAACTGCAAAACCTTTCAACCTATGCAGAGAGCCATGAGCTAGCAATAAACATCTCTAAATGGAACATAATGAAATGGAATTGTAACACAAACAAGTTGAAAGCATCTAACTGGATGGTAAATGGTGTGAGACTAGTACTTAAGTACCTGGGTCAGTTAGTTAGCGACGTAAAGAATGAATACCCTTAACACAATTATTTAAAACATAAGACCCTGGCCCTAGTGTCGCAAGCAAAACTATTGCATGCCAAATATGTTAAATATTCTTATTTACCTGTGATAAACTATTGTAAAGGAGATTATAAAGGAAAGGTAGTTCCAAGTCTGACATATGGGGGGCATACGAAACCACCTGAGATACAACCAGACTGGTTGTTATTGGAAGGTTATTTCTGGAAGGGGTTACTCCCTATCCCTAAGTCATTCCCTATCTCGGTTGTGAGATATGAATTGGGTTTGTTATCATTAAGTGCTACAGTCAGCTGGAATGCCATGATTCTGTATGCAAAGTCTAAAACGAATGAGAGATATCAAGCATCCTTGCTTTCTGTGGTGGAAGGTTCTCCAGGAATAAGCAAACATCTTTTTTCTTGGGGTAAAACCTGTGTAGAATCCATGAAAGCAGCTGACATAACCTTAGATTTACTGACCAGGAACCCAGTGATAGCGAAGACCAAATGGTGGACTCATGATTGGATTAAAACCAGGGAGCAGTGTTTAAAGTATAAGTTATTCAAGCATGGTAAATTTGCCCATAAAAAACGTAATGCTGTCCCTAAATATTTGATTAGGTTTCCAGACCAATCTTTTAGATCAGACATCATGAGAATTAGATTTCATTTATGCCCCACTAAGGCGCTATTAGCAACTCTCTTTACAAAAATCTATGATGTAACATGTAGATACTGTGTGAAGCAGGATCAAAGGGAGACTCTTAAGCACATAGTGGTAGAATGCCTTCCTCTGAAGGAAATTCAAACTGAATACCTATTCGAACACTTGTGTGACTATTCTTATCTATCTGTGAATGACCTGTGATTGTTGATTGTGATTATCATTGAATTTGGATTTGGTTAGATATCTTAGAAAACTTGAACTCTTAAAAAGTAGTAGTGTGTAAATGTTTTAATGAGTTTTGTTTTGATTATTTTAATTGAATGTGATGACAAATCCTTTAATCATGACGTACATGTGTGCTCCAAAGATATTAAGTGAGTATGTAATTTATAATGCAAAGTAATTAAGATTCCTATTCTGTTACATTTGGAAAAGTTGTATTAAAAAAGAAAAAAATGTGTTCATATCATACAAAATTTGGTCTCCCTCCTCCAAGTTAGTTAAACTGCGTATTCCTTATCGCCCCTCCCAACCTATCCCGCAGTAGAATTACACTTGCGGTTACAGTCTACGGTCTCTCAGGAGGAATAGCCGCAGGCACCAGATAATCCTTCACTCTTAAAAACTGAACTGAAGCCAACGGGTGCTGTGCGTGCTACAAATACCTTTGGTGACGTCGACATCGAGACGGAGGCCTCCGAGGGACATCGAGTCGACAGGCATCGACGCACAGCGCCCCCAGCTGAAAAAATTGAAAAATCCAGTTGTTACCAGTGGTAAGTAACTTGTTCATCTCGTGCAGCTCCCAGCCTGACTGTTGGACCTTCTCTCTTTTTCCCAGCGTTCTCGTTCTTCACCTGGTATTACACATTTGTTAACAATGTGTTTTATTTTGTCCTCCCTTTACTCTCTACTCCTCATTTCCTCTTGGTCTTCCTTTCTTCTCATCTCGCTCTTCTCTTCCTCTTCTTGCCTTCTCTGCAACCGTCTTTCTTTCATCTCTGTGCTTCTATCGCCTCACGTTTCTTCTCCCCGTCTTTTCTTTCTCTCTCCTTTATCTGCTCATCATACCTTCTTTGTTTTTCCTTTCATTTCCTCCCTTTTTCCTTCTCATCTTTGTATGCCCTTTCTCGTTCCCTTTCCTTTCTTTCCTTTGCCTCTTTCTTCTCTTTCTTTAACATCATCAATACCCTTTCCATCTAATTTGAGTAATATTTGTCCTCCCATCCATTTATTCTGTACTATTGCTACTACACTAGCTTTATCTTTCTCTTCTTTTTGTCTCTTGGTCTCTTCTTCTATCTCGATCAGTCTGCCCTTCTCTCAGTACGTCCCTCATTTTTACTACGTCTGGAAATATATTGTTTTTCTTTAATCTCATTCACTACTATAAGCGGGGGTTGCTCATGCCAGATTAATATACCCCACTGCTGCTTTTAACTCCTTCAGAGGATAAAATCCTTGTTTCTACATGGTTGTACTATTGTCTTCAGGAGGAGAAAAAGGATCCAAGGGCACTGTGCCCTCCCCTACATGCTGATTAAGCATCCACTCCCTCTTGGGTGGGTCTTCTTTCTCGCTCCGATACAATTTCCGTAGCTCTAAAATAGCTAACCTTTTTTGTAACCTCTTCCCTGCATACACAGCATGTAAGTATGTTGTCATGTGTTGAAATACTGTTCTTGATAGGGAAGCCTCTTGAGGCCAAGGCATGAACATTTTGTCAGCCGTGCCTCTTACCCATTCAGCATGATATTTCCTAAGCTTAGGTGTGTACCTCTGTAATGTTTTGCACAAGTGTAAAAGAGGAGCGTCCTCGATGGTGACAGCTTGTTTTTAACTTGTCAATAATTACCGGACCTTTAATTCTGTGATTACTCTAATTAATGAATGTTATATCAGCATTATTCTTCCTTCTTTCACAATGCTTCATATACCACAACAATGAATTTGGGCAAGCACCATCAATCGCCGCCATTTCCGAAGAAGGATTCTTCAAACAGTTTTCAAGCCTACACAATAGTATTCTCTTTGCTTCTTCGGTACAGTTCTTTCGATTCTCACTGTCCTGCTGTTTTATTAACGACAATCGAAGAATCTCATTTTGCTATATTTTTTACATCAGCTGGTATCCTCCTATGATTGCGCCAATCGCTTGTTTTTAGGGTCTCATAAACAGCCACATTATTACTATCGTTCTCTTTCCAGTCAAACAAATCAACTACTTACACTGACATATTCATAACCCCAAACAAATGTACACAACAATTTCTACGATCGTCTTTCTTTACTCTCTCTAGCAAAAGTATTAATCCCCATTTTACCCCATTTTGGAGTGTGAGACACATCCTTCATGTCAGCCTTCCCTCAGGAATCCCTATCTTAAATTCTCCTTCTTGCAGTGTGATGCATTCCCTTCTATCTCCTTGAGAATAGGTATTCGAGGTATCTCTTCTTAAATAAATCCTGTTATGTTTTCCCCCCCATCACATGCAATACAATCCCTCCCCTTTGTCACTTTTGATGTTCAGCTTATGGCCATTGCTCAGTTCGAGCCCTTCGGTATCGACTCTTACCCAATCGACCACTTCGCCTTTAGTCTGCGGGCCGCCCGTTGCAACCATACAACAATTTCTTCAAAGAGGCACTTGACGACCGTCTT
Source organism: Ambystoma mexicanum (assembly GCF_040938575.1). Classification (NCBI taxonomy): domain Eukaryota; kingdom Metazoa; phylum Chordata; class Amphibia; order Caudata; family Ambystomatidae; genus Ambystoma; species Ambystoma mexicanum. The sequence goes on from NC_090938.1 coordinate 60,966,065, forward strand.
GGTTTAACGTGTGATTTCTCTGCTCTCCATGGGAAACGCTGCAATCTTCTGGCTAATGGTGGAAGACATCAAGAATCCGAGTGTCTGGATCTGAACATCCAAATTGCTGCCAAATCTGCAGTAGCACCTAGAGCGTTCCAGGTGCCAGATGGGATTACCAATATATGATCGCAGGCCCAATTAACCGGACAGATTCAAGGATTATGGAAAAATACAACTTTATTATCAGTTCAATAAAGTAGGTAAACCTGGTGAACAGATTGTAGCTCACACACGCAACGTATTTCAGTTACACAAAGGGTTTTATACCTCAACATACGTCAGCTATGACATCCTACGTGGCAAAAAGTACAAACCTACCGGGTGGAGGTAATGGTTAAGGAAACATATATATACCAATAGTTTATATGAGTGTTATTATCATCATTGTATGCCCCTTATCTGGTAGGCACGCCTTGAACAACCTTTCACTGCCTGAAATACTGATAATAGCATAACAACAGCAGTGGATAGGTTTCTGCAACAATATATGGTCCACCATTACATAGACCATCATGATTGGTTGGCACTCTCTTCTAACCTTGGACATTTGGCTCGTTAGAAGCACGTAAGCAACAAAACCCAGGTTCCAGGGAACAACGTCCGACAACTGACTTTTTTAGCTATTTAGCCTACCATCTCCCATCAGTTAGGCCGTAAGCCAAGGCTTCTTCTTTGTAGTTGACCTTGCTGACTCTTCTCTTCCCCAGAACTTTACAGGGAGTGAAGGTACATTGCTATCTTCGTCTGGATAGGCCTTGTTTTCTAGTATTGAATTACGTGTGAGGACACCATGGTTTTGTCCATTCTGTCCTTCTATTTAGTGCTATTTGATTCAATTATATTGGGTGCTATTACTCTCCTCAGCCTCTGGAGACTTGATTACACTGTCCTGCATGTGCTTTCCGCATCTTTGATTGTACAATACTTGGCACTCACAATAATTCACTCCTTTACTTAATCTAAGAGAAATATGTCCTACGTACATGGCTTATCCTCTTCAACTCCTTTCGTGTCTTGGAGTTGCTTCTTGCTTCGGCATCCTTGATTCTGAGGCAAGCAAATATCCTTTGTTCTTGCACAAATCTGGATTTCAGTGCCTGTCGGTACTGCAGCCTTGGTCTTTCTCTTCTCAAGGCTTCTCACTTACTATTATACGATGCCGACGTCCATTTTCTCAAAATGGCTGCTTTACTCATGTTATATTTCCTACTTTAGCAACCTTCTACATTATCTTATCTACCTTGCGTTTCTGCGTATATACATTGATTGCATCTCTTGTCACTTATCTTCTTAGTGTATATGGTTTTACTTCGTCACTTCGGTCACATCTTCATTTTCTAGATATTAATAATTCGAGTTCAGATGCGTCCACATATCTTCTCTTCTTCATGACGTCACTCTACAACTGCCAGACTTTACTTATAGTTCTTCTATATCCAGTGGTGTCTGTAGGTTCATGTCCATCACATCAGTTCAGGGATACATTCGAAAAGGTGGTCTGAGTGCATAACGTCTCATATCTTTGATGTGGTATTGGGATAATACCAGGTGTCGTACACAGTGTTTTCTTGCTGTTCTTCCAATATGACAGAGGTTAGGGGATGGGCTCTATAAATAACATGTACACCTGCTATAAAAGTACTGAAGCTTTGGTAGTAATTTGAAGTACTGAAACTGGTGGTATATCTAGTGACAGTGGAGGCAACATTGCAGTGGTCTGAACCAAGTAAAATACTGTGGGACAAAGGTAACTGTTCTTATAGTAACACCAGTAAAAGTGTGGTTGTTGAAGTGGAAGCAGCAGCACTAAGAAATCATCCTGACGGATATACCAATGTAAATACTCTGACTGTAACTAAATTAGTCCTAACTGTTGATCAAGAGCTGTGTATTATTGACAGTGTGGATATAATATATATATATTTTTTTAACTGAGTAAAACTTTCTGGAAGAAGATACAACACATTGTGACCAGGATTACGATTGGTGCTATTTTTCCCTGAAAGTTGAAAGTAGATCTTTCATCCAGGAACAAAGATTTGTTACCAGTTGAACTTTGGTTGATTAACTTTTACTTTGACTTCGAACTGTTAAGAACGGGTATAAACCTTTCTTTGCTGAACATTCAAAGTTGAGCAAAAAAGAAAAAGAATCCGATTTGTTGCACCAAAGTACATTTATTTATTTAATTGTTTAGTTCAAAATAGAAGAACAAATGCATCTTTTGTGCTGATAATAGAATTTGTTGTAACCCCTCGACACGTGATTCTCCACCTTTTTGCAGTGGTTCATCAGGAGGTTTAATAATGCAAAAAAATGTTATGACTATTGAGTGAGTATTTGGGCTCAATATTCACTTCATAATTGCCATTTTGTAAATTGAAAAGGAACACTTATTAATGTTACTCGTGTATTTGTCCAATTTTATTTCTTAAGCTTCAGATTGCGTGCTGGTTTCCAGCACGCAATCTGAAGCTTAAGTAATGCTCAATAGTCATAAAACTGTTTCGCATTATCAACCCTCCTGATGAACCACTGCAGAAATGTTGAGTAACACGTGTCAAGGGGTTACAACAAATTCTATTATCAGCACACAAGATGCATTTGTTCTTCTATTTTGAACTCAACAATTATATAAAAAATTGATTTTGGCGCAACATATCAGATTATTTTTCTTTTTTTCCTTAGGTTAGTATTGAGTATACTGGACAGCCTCAGTATTAATTGAACCATATCAAACAAACATGTTTACAAATCTACCTTTCACCATAATGTAATCAGGGACTCGCCACCAGTTACTATAAGGTTGTGTTCACACATCTACATTCTAAATTTGACTTTGAGACAGTGTGCCAATATTTCTTGTTATATTGTATTGCAATATATTTTCTTTGTATGTTTGTTGTTTAGTGTGAGGGACAGTTATACTATGTTAGAGAGTGTTCCCTTAGCTTTGTTCAGTCAGGGAATTCCTCAGCAGGGTATGCACAGTGAGGCATTTTTTAATATATTCTCTTTAGTAAAATGGCATATTTTGATAAATTAACAAGCAGTTGTCTGCCTCGCATTACTAACCCCTGGCACTTGACAATGGTGGCTTTCACGGAGTCCAGTTCGCTAGTGGGTGGGTGTAATGCAGTCAGTGCTGGGCTGGTGAGCATGCGCTTGCTGAATACAATATTTGACAGCTGTAAACCCCAGCTTTGCTCTGCAGCTGCTGCTCGGCTTAAAGGTGGCTTCAAGTCCTGCTACTCCTCAGTATATTAGGTAGTATAGTGCTACCACTGCTTACCTGCGTACAAGGAATGGCCTCCTCCTGTCTCCATCCTAGAATTAATTAATACAAAAATGAAGTGTGGTTAAATCATGTGGAGGGGAACGGCTGAGGGAATAGAGGGATAAAAGAAGGGAAAGGGAGGAAAATGTAAAAAAGCATGAAAGTGATTTGCTAGTGCTGCGGCTACTTCTTGCTGGTACTACTACCTACTGTTCTGGCTGAGGGTCTTTCCCTCTCTCAAAATGAAACAGGTGTGTGGTGACTGGGAGTTAAGGCTCACTTATGTAGGCAGGGTCACACAAGTCCAGCAATCACTTTGCTTTGTTTTGCTCTTCACTTCACCCAAAGCGATATGGACATAGCACATGCACGAATTAGAGTAACAACCTTTTTTGTTTGTGTGAAACCTGGGGTTATTCTCCCAGTAAGACCTGGAGGATCCCTTATTCAGGAGGCCAGGACACGGCTATCACTGTTGGATCCAGTTCTTGGGGGTGACCAGTGGGGGAGGATCTCTTGGATAGGGGATCCAGGGGTTGTGCTTGGGGGAGTACCACAGGCTAGACGCGGTATTGTGCCAGAGAGGAGAGCAAGGCGAGACATCTGAGGCTTTCATGGGCTGTATGGCATCTGCCTCCCTTTCTTGTGTTACATCTCTCTGGCCCAGATCCAACAAACTCTCCATATGTAATCGATCCTCTAAGGCCCCAAACCTGGTTACATCCAAAAAGTATAACTCCCAGAATCTTTGTTTCACCGGTCTCCATTTGAATACTCCCTATCCTTCTTCTTTCTGTTCCTCTGATTATTTTTTTCCACACTCCCAACCTGATCAAACAAAATATTACGATTCCCACAATCCCCCTTGTTCATTTCACGATCCCAGCTAATCTCATTTACCCTGCAAACCCTACCAATCCCGTCCCTCTGATTGTCATCTTCCGGACACCCAATCTAATTTGATACAACACTACCGTTCTCACAACCCCTGTGTTGTGTTCTACATCCCGGTCATTCTCGTCCATTGCACCAACCGTCACCATCCCATACCGTAAGCTACTATGACACTCCAACCTTCCACTTTTCCAGCACAAATACCTTTTCACACAATAGACAACAGACTTGTAATAAACCTGTCTACCTGGCATGTCCCAACCCGAGAGTCAGGTAAAGTCAGGCAATTGACTTAAACCATACACACCGGACGGCTCTTTCCTTTCCCCAAAGGGATAAAAGGTGGAGCAAGAAAACGCAGTACGAACAAGGTGAGCACAGCAGATAGCACAACCCGATGGCTACCAAGCGGCAGTACAAACGAAGGAGAAAGGCGGCAGGAATCGAGAGGGTGGCGAGGAGAGAAGTGACCTTGCCCTCTTCTTCCTAGGCCAGCAGAACCTTAGTAAAAGAGAGCCTAAAACCACAAACAATAGCACAAGTGTCCTGCAGCAGGTGTCAAGGGTACACGCGTTAAGCTTATGCCGATAAGCAGGAGCGAGGGAAGCTCCCACACCCATGGTATTCGGCCTTGACTCCAGGGAAGCCAAAGGCTAAGCGGTTCATCACAACCAGTGAGTCAGGGGGGACCGATAAGAACCGGGAGATGTTGAGTGACAATCGCAGAAGTGGCAAGCTTCCAACCAAAGCTATTGAACTTTGAATGAACTGTTGCATCACGTGGATGCTATCTCGAGAGACTCTGTCATGCCCCATATAAGAGAAACCTCAAGAACCAGAAGGCCGTAGGAAGGCCTGTGAAATAGGTCAAAGTAGTCATACAGCGGGTCAAGCAAAATCCCTGTACAATGGAAAGACTTTGATCAGCAAACAATGTGAAAGAAAGGGTGGTCCGAGCCCGACCAAGGTAGATCGAGGGGTGAAACCATCACCCAAAGTTGTTTGATAAAGAAACTGTGATAAACAGAAGTTAAAGAAACGGCAAGGGTGAACTCGAAGGAGGGATGCTGGAGATGAAGCGATCGCCCAAGTACTAGCAGTCAAGAAGGTCAGCCCAGAAGAGGGGGACCAAGGGTGAAGCAATCACCCTATCTGTACTGTGACATTACAATTGAGAAGGGTCAGTCAAGAAGAGGGGGACCCGGGTTGAAGATGTCACCTTATCAGAATTGTGAAATACGATATGAAAAGGGGTCAACGCAGAAGAGGAGGGTCCACGGGTGAATTGGTCACCCAGTGACCACTGGAAAAGAAATTTCATTTGTTAAAGGAAATTTTTTTATATTGTTTGAACACGTCAGGTCCTCGAAGGGAAGAGACTTTCCAGTGCAACGAGACTTGGCCATCGACGGCCCTGACTGCGGAAAGCTTAAGGGTTAAAGCTGAACTGTCATCTCGTGCTGGTCAAACCTGAGAGTGTATCCTTAGAACTGTCATTGGAACTGTTGTCTTATGCTGGAGAGGCCCCAGACCGTACTATGCTCCAAAGCTCCCATCTTATCCCATGTCCAAAACGTGGGGAAGGGAGACCCAGACTACCGCATCATGACATATTATTTGCGAACACTTCTTTCTTTCTTGAGAACTATCTTACACACCTTTTGCATTAGGTGTGAGGTTTGGCAATATGTTTCTTAGTATAGGCCCTTATATTTTGAGACAAAGCCACGAAGACTGCCTTATATTCATTTGATGGTTGACGCTTGTTCCCATCTTTGATTTAGGTTTAGATTAGGTGTTTTTACAACCTGCATACAGCATTTCATTGTTCATTAAACACCCTTGAACTATGATCACTTGTGTCTGTCTTACTTGTTGTCACCATGAGTTCCTCACATCTTTGTCCGTGACTAAGCATGACACAAAGTGCATTTGTGAGTAACAGAAATGCCTGTTTCTCCTTGTCCAAAGCTAAGAGTGACGCGAAGCAAATGTGTACAAAAAATGGCTTTTTTGCTTTGCCTAAACTATAGCATTTTGCAAAGCACATACATGAAGAAGAGAACTACACCCTTTGCTTTGTTCGAAGTGAATCGTGACGCTATGCGCATACGTGTATAAGGGAATTACATGCAATGTGCAAAGCACGTGCTTGGGGACAGTGAAAGGTATCGTGAGGTACCCTTTAAGAGAGTGAGTCATGACTGTGTCATGACTGGCTCCCAATAAAAGGAGCCTTAGCCGGCAAGTGCAGTTAGTTCAGCCGCAGACTGCATGACTGGCACTTCTGTCTCTGTGTCTCGTTTGAACATGGCAACTGGGTCACCTGCTGGGTGCTCCCAACACTGATCGGGACGGCCCGTGTGTACATGTGACCGCCCCACAACAATAGCGACAAAGGGTCCGATGCCCTGCGATGTTGGTGCGGCCGCTTGGTAGCCTCCAGTGCCCTGCTACTGCCAACATGATGTGCGCTCCTTGATCGTAGCTTTGAGGAAGGAAAAGGAGAGAGAGGGCGAGAGTGGGGGAGAGAGTGCTCCTCTTTGGGTGATCCTGGGATGAGAAGGCAGTGAATTATAGATTCTCTGTAAAGATTTGCAAAAAAAATTGAATTGTGTTCTGTGAGAAACCTGAGGTTGTTCTCCCATATACTTCCCTTGGATCCTCTGTAGAGGTGGCCAGGGAAAGGCCATCGCTATTGGATCCCAACACTGGGGCCAGAGAAGCAAGGGATGATCACCTGTGTGGAGGGGACTGGGAGTGGGATGACTTCAGGTGAAACATGATATCCCCATTTTCCCAATTACGACCTAGCTAACCCTTCCACGACCTTTATGGATTATTGCAAATCCCCTCCCTTCAATTCAACATGTGGGACACTTGGCAGTACTGAGCCGAGGAAGAGGCAACTGACAGTAATGTACATCATACACTCATACTACTTTGGTACTGGGCCGAAGAAGATGCCTGCAAAGTGGTATGAAGGTCAGATTGAGAGAATACACCTGCAATCTGTTAGAGAGTTGCAGGTGTATAAAAGGAGCAGGAAAAAGCAACAAGGGGAGCAGCAGCATAAAGACTGGTGTGACAGACACAGAACCTTGGGATAGAGACGAGCAACTGAAGGGAATTGCAATGAGAAGGTCTGAAGTGCACGGCGCACCGGGATACTGATGACTGCAGGGAGAGGTGACCTGAGACAGCTCATAGTGGGAGCAAGAGCTCAGTGGAGCGGCCTGGCAGCAGAAAAGGGAGCCGGGTGTAACGGCTGCCCTATTCCCTTTCAACTAAAGTGCTTGTTTCCCATTGCAGAGAGGCTGGCCCAGGGGTGTATAAGGGGCAGTGGTTGGAGTCCAAGCAGCAGAGGCTGCTGATTGTGTGCTCTGCGCTGCGAGGACTGCTTTTTAAGAGACCAGTGAGTTTCGAATGGATTGTGTCCTCCCACGTATTCCTCATTTTATGATAATTCGTTATCTCCAGCTTTACTGCTTCGGAAAAAAAAATTCTCGGCAGAGGGCGCTGTACTCGAGGTCGTGGAGTCGATTGTGCCTCGACGGTCTCCGTACCGTGTCGACGTCACTGATGGTATAAGTAGCTCGAGCCGCGCCCGTTGCTCCAGTTCCGTTTTTCCGATCGCTTTGCTATCGTGAACGGCGAACTCCGAGATTTTCTTCGTGAAAATGTCATCTTCTTCAACTCCTTCGACACCTAAGACTGGGTTCAAGAAGTGTATCGATTGTGGATCGAAAATGTCGATCACTGATCCTCACCTAGTTTGTCTCTGGTGTCTCGGTTCTAGTCACCGAATTGACGACTGTGGTTCCTGTCAGTCCATGACCGAGAAGGCCCTTCGTGAGAGGAGAGGTAAACTGTCGGTGGGGAGGGAAGCCTCTAAGAAGGCTGTGTCCAAAATGCATAAGAAAGCGACCGATTCGAAAGAATCGGATCGACATAGACACTCCAAGAGATCTCGATCTAGGAGTAGATCGAGACACTCTTCTTCCTCGTCGAAAAAACTGAAGAGGAGACATAGATCTCCCTCTTCGTCATCATCTTCTGAGTCGACCGAAGAAATTCGATGTCCGACAAAATCGGATTCCCCCAGAAAATGGGAGGAATTCCGTAAAAAGATGATGGAGGTTTTCGAGAATGCGGCCCGACCCCCTCGAAAGAACCTCGGAAGAGCCATTCCTCTAAGGTCGCTCCATTGGACGACAAAGAGAAGTCGAGAACTACCTTGGTAAAAGCCAGTAGTATCGAAGATACTCGAGTCGACGCCAAGTCGTCGAAGGCTCCTCGTGAGTCGAAGACTCCTCGAGAGTCGAGCACATCTCCGGTGCCTCATAAAAAGCTCAAATCATCGAAGGCTTCGACGGCTTCATCGACGCCATCGGCGTCGACTGCTTCAGCATCGAAGCCAAGAGCGTCTTCGACACCTGTATCGAAGTCTTCTTCGAAGTTCCCGTCGACAACCTCGAAGGATTTTTCTATTCCTTCGAAGGAAATTGTTGAGGAAGAAAGGAGATTTACTCCATTGCCCAGAACAGACTTTTTTAAAGCTATGTCCTCAATTTATGAGGAATCTGGCTCGGAGGAAGACAAAGTCACTCCCTTTGGAGTTTCATATGGCACAAGACAAGTTCCTGAGGAACTCATTGATCAGGAATCTAGAATGAGAGACCTGAGTGATACTCTACACTCTGCTAGTGGAATTGACACCTCCCCAGAGTTAGAATTTGCCAAACCTGACCCTGCAGAACATGCAGACTCAGGGTACAGAGGTGTTATGAACAGGGTAGTAGAATACATGGGTTGGGGTAACACTTCACCCGTGTTTGAACAGGACAACATGACAGATATAATTGTCAAAAGTCCCCAAAAAGACCCAGTTCTCCCCTTTCATAGGGCTCTTCAGAGAACAGTAGATATAAATTGGTAAAATCCTGATAGCATTGCTGCTACAAATAGTAATTTCCCAAAGAAATACAGACCAGCTGGTACGGATCCTGAATATTTAAACAGACATCCGACTCCAGAAAGTCTGGTTATTCAGGCTGCATCCACAGCAAAACAAACTGCATATCCCACTATCCCTCCGGATAGAGAGGACAAGAAAGTTGATGCCTGGGCCCGTAAAGTTTTCACTTCAGTTAGCATGGCCCTGAAATCGACAAATGTCACATGTACCCTGGCCAGGTTTACCCATACCCTGTGGGACTGTATTTCGGCGGCAGCTGAGCATATTCCGGAAGGCAAGGAAAGGGAAGGCTTCCTGAATATAGTCAAAGACGGAAAGGAGGTAATGGGGGAATGTCTCCAGTCTGGACTGGATACTGCTGATAGCATCAGAAGATCCATGGCTACAAGCACTGTGTTGCGCAGATTTGCATGGTTGAGGAAGTCGGGGTTTGCACAGGATGTGCAATCCAGACTCCTTAAATGCCCTTTGATGAACTGGAAATACTTTGTATCACAGTGGTCCCGTTTCTTAAAGCGGAATGGTTTAGAAAATCTTGGCGAATTGGGAAGTTCTCTTACAGTGAAAGGCATACGTATTCCATAACTGGCTGAATGAAAACAAGAACGTGTTCCTAATTAATACCCAGAGAATGCTGAATTGAATATGAATTTAATAATTAAGCAGGAGATACTGCATGTTGCCTTTAACAGTGAAAGGAACTGTGCAATCATTAAGACTCCATGCATATTGCATTTTGGAAGAAACAGAACTTTCAAGATGTAATAAATCACAGAATGCTAAGTAGTGAATCCCATTACTCCTACGTCCCATCCCCTTTCCTCCATAAATGTGGGACATTCCGTACTTCGGGACGGGACCGGAGCACTTTTGTCAGAAAGCATCAAAAATGAAAATGTTTGTCCGTCTTCTCTTTATACGCGGGGTACCGCACGTGGCCATTACCCCGCCCTCCTGAGCTTCTCCTGCACATCGCCCTTCAGTCCTTTTCTCCACACGGTCGGGGCTGGACGCACTTGCATCACAGGGAAAGATTTTTTGTTCCCGTTGTCCTCCTCTTCTGCAGAGGTTCTGCGGTTGCTTAGTCCTCCGTATATGCCCGAGCGTCTGGTATTTATGCCCTGTTCTTCATGCGAACGTCGCTTCGCTAGGGCGGATCCCCATTCTCTCTGCTTGGAGTGTCTTGGTCTGGACCATCAGTGGGATTTGTGTTTCTACTGCAATTCCCTCTCAGTTCGAGCACTCCAGCGCTGTCTTCTTCGGTGGGAGGAAGTCTTTCAGCATGTTCCTCCACCTCATCTTCAACTTTTCATCGACGAAAAAAAGAGATGCCCGGTAAATTCCTTACTTTTTAGGGCGCCCTGGCCGGGGGACTCCTGCCCGTGGTCTTCTAGGTCCGGGAGGGGCTTGAGCAGCTCCACCACGAGGGGTTCCCCTGAGGTGCCTCGCAGGCCTAACAGGCATACCATAGTTCTCTCCAAGGGTTCCTATGGCGAACCTGCCAAGACCGGACCACGTTCCGAGGTTCACCTGTCAGGTGCTAATTTTCAGCCCAGTTCATCTGCGGTTTTGGACCCCGGGGTTCGCTCCAAGGTCTGTTTCTGGAGCTTTCCCTCTAAGACACCGGGGTACGCCCTGAGGCCTCCTCTTCTGGAGCTTTCTGTACCAAGCCACGGCTTGAGGCCCCTCATGAGGGAGCTACACATACAGGGAGGAAACCGGAGGTTCCTCTTTTCGAGACTTAGGTCTGTACCGACCAAACCGAGAGGCCTGCTCTGAAGGTCTTGACTGTGAGGTGGTTACCTCGGCATTCCCGCGCTCAAGGACGCAGTGATACTGGATCTGTCGAGGGGGCAAAGGGGGTGGTTATAGACGGTAACTCCTCTGTTACCGGCTCTGCTGAGGTTCCTCCTCTGGAGGCTAATTTTGGGGCCACCTCCATGATGTCCAGTAAACATCTGAGACCCCTCAGTACCGGCTCTGCCGAGGATCCTTGTGTAAAGGCTAAGGTGTTACTTAAGTCCCCTGACCAGCCTGAGGAGACGGTTGCCTCATCTGTGCATGTGATGCAGTTCTCTTCAGGCATCGAAAAAGTGGCGGCCCAACCCTCATGGTCCACGGCAGCCATTTTGGATTCTTCCCTTACACCTACGTTCTTGACGATGGGTGCTGGGAACCTTAATTTTGTGGCTGAGCAGCCGTTTCCACCTCAGGGTGAAAATCTGTTCCACCCTTCTTTTGACTGGCTTGCTCGGATGCCGCTGCCTCATACTGTCTCGCTTCCACCTGCTTCTGCTCCATTGATCAATACAGACCCGATTGGTGGTGGGCCTTCCTGGCAACCAACCTCATTGCGTTTGTGGGGGTACGCCTCGAATGAGAGGCCTTTGCCTGCCCCAGCGCCTAAACCTTCATCAGAGGATTTGTTTTTCAGGAAATTTCAGAGGCTCATGCACTCTGACCCTATGAAGGAGTACTTTAAGGGTCTTTTCAAGGAAATCTACCATGAGCCTCCACCTTCCACTCCAGCGGTTCCACCAGCTCCTGCGGTGGTACCACCTCTACCACTTGGTCTGCCTCCAGCTCTTCCTCCCCTACCCGCGCTGTCTCCCATAGAGAAGACAGCCGTCTGCTCCCGATTCGCTGGATGACCCTCAAGTAGATCAGAATAGCGATGAGCAACCCCACTCTGTCAGAGCATTCCATGACAGAGTCCTGGATATGATGGCTCTCCTAGATATTCCAGTACCTGAGGCCCCCGCTCCGGTGGAGGGAGTGCTTTCGGGAGCGTTCACCTTGTCACCACAAGAGCGCACAGGCCTGTTCCTCCAGAAGGATGTCTTGGCTGACGCCCGTAAAGTCTGGGATAAGCCCCACACCAGGCTACATATCAATAAGAGAGTTGACGCCCGTTATAGGCTCCACACCTCTGAGGCGATAGCCTTGGCGTCTTGTCCGCTCCCTTCCTCGACGGTGGTAGCTGCGGCCGAGCTTCAATCCAAGGCGGCCTCTGCGACCTCGATGTCTGCGGCTCAGATTCTATCTAAGGAGGACAAGAGTCTGGACTCCTTGGGCAAGAAAGTCTTTGCCAATTCAGCACTTCAACTTCGTCCTGGCTGCAGCTAATATGAAGCTGTGAAAGGAGTTGGCTGATTTCCAGGAGTGTATTCCTGCGGATAGGCTTGACGACTTCAAAGCCGTTTTGTCAGATGCCAGGGTGTTGGCACAAGATCTGCTGGAAGCTACGGCTCACCATGTAAATACCTGAGCTCGAGGCCTTATGGTGGGAATTGACACCTCCCGCCAGGCATGGCTCCATGCAACAAAGTTTTCGAAGGAGGTGCAAGATAAAGTTCTGGACCTTCCCTTCGACGGCAATTAATTGTTTCATTCTTCTACGGATGGGGAACTTACAAAGACCAAGGCGAGCACACAAACCGCCAAATCTTTGTCGGCCCTGGCGAAGGTCCCAGCTAAGGCCCCTTATTCACAGAGGTCAGGGTCTCAGTCTCGATCCTTCTCTGGCTTCAGGGGGTTTCAGAACCACCGGGCGTGCAGAACTGAACCTCCAGTTGGCGGCACCCGTGGAAAACAACAACGTGGTCGGTTTTTCTCTCGCCCATCAGCCTCCTTTCCAGGGGCAAGTAGCCTGCCTGCCGACAAATCTGCAAAATTATATTTTGTGTCAGTCGGACAAGACTCTGGTGTGAGGACGAATCTTGTCTCATCTGGAGGCATGGCAGAGCATCACCAAAGACCGGTGGGTTTCGTCCATCACTCGGGCGTGCTTTCGCTTGCCCATCCCCACCACTCCACCCTTCAATCCTCCCTCCCAACAGGTCGGCACACCCTTCCTCAGAGCCGAGGTGCAGAATCTTCTAGACCTTAGGGCAGTGGAACCTGTTCCCCTCAGAGAGCAAGGGGAGGGCTTCTACTCTAGTCTGTTCACGGTGCCCAAACCCAACCAGGCTGGCCTGCGCACCATCCTCGACCTTTCCCAGTTCAACCTTTCTCTTCCTCAAGAGAAATTCAAGATGATCACACCCTGCCAAATAAAGTCCTCTCTTCGGAAGGGCGACTGGCTCAGTGTAGTGAACCTTCAGGACGCGTATATGCATATCCTGATAAGGAGGCCGCATCGAAAATATCTGCGGTTCTCCCTGGGAGGGGACCATTTCCAGTTCTGTGTGCTCCCTTTTGGTCTCAGCTCGGCGATGCGTGTCTTTATGAAGATTATGTTGGTCATCGCATCTTTCCTTCGGCTACAGGGTGTTCATGTACATCCATATTTGGACGACTTGCTCCCACGCAGCCCTTGTCCTCTGACAGCTTTGTGCAATCTCCAGTCTCTCCTCCAGCTCCTGTTCCATCTTGGGCTGTCGGTGAACTGGCGGAAATCTTCCATGACGGTCTCCCAAGACCTGATTTTCCTGGGTTTCCGTTGGAACACGGTCGACTCCAGGGTGTATTTGACGGCAGACAGGATTGCGGATCTATTCGCCACGTGCAAGCTCTTCTTCCAGTCAGAGGACATGATGGCTGGGTGGTTCCAGAGACTTCTGGGCCTCATGGCTTCGTGCGTACTTGCTCTTCCTCTTGCGTGCCTCAAAATGAGGCGTACTCAGCTGGCTCTTCGGAGCTCTTGGTGTCAAGCTTTGGCCTCGGATTCCAAGATGATCCCAGTTCCATACTGCATGATGGCAGACCTTCTATGGTGGTCTTTGACCAATAATCTGATAGTGGGGGCCTCCTTTCATGAGCCCTGTTAACAAGTGACAATTAGCACGGACTCCTCCCTTCTTGGGTGAGGCGGGACGCTGGATCATCTCCAGGTTTTCGATCTATGCACACTACAGGACAGGCAGTTTCATATAAATTATTTGGAACTCCTGGCTGTTTTTCTGCCACTGAAAGCTTTCCAACCGTCCATCACGAACAGGGTGGTCTACATCCGCACTGACAACTCAGTGTCAATGTTTTACATCTACAAGCACGGTGGCACCAAATCACCACCTCTTGTGCACCTTGCCATTCAGATTTCGGAATGGGCCATCCAGCACAGCATTTGGCTACTGGTGGTACACATTCTGGGTCAATTCAATGTGACTGCAGACTCACTCAGCCGGCACACAGCAGCCAGCTACGAGTGGGAACTGAACACGGAGGTCCTCACCACCATCTTTCAGCAGTGGGGCACTCTGGAAGTGTACCTGTTTGCCTGCTCTACAAACAGGAAACTTCCTCTTTATGCATCCAGGAACGGTCTAGGGCCTCCTCCCTAGGGGACGCTCTTGGAATTCTATGACACAACATGAAGGCCTATGCCTTCCCGCCTCTTCCTCTGATTCATTGGTCGCTTTGCAAGCTCAGGAATACGTCAAATTGCACTCTCCTGTTCATAGCTCCTTGGTGGCTAGCCAGATTCTGGTTCTCGGAACTTCAGCATCTGTCGATTTGCCCTCCGATCAGACTGCTGTTGATTTCCGACCTGCTTCACCAATGCGATCAGCAGATGTGGCCTCCCTCTGCACAATCATTAAGCTTGGCGGCCTGGTACCTGAGTTCAAAACCTTAGCGCAGTTTAACTTGTCCGAGGACAATATGCGCATTATTCAAGCGGCCAGGAAACCTTCTACAAAGTCTCAGTACAGGAGTAAGCAGCTTTGGTTTTGCCACTGGTGTTTAGCTAAGCAGCTCAACCCCAGGACTGCTACGATTGACGGTGTTTTTTCATTCATCTCTCACCTAGCAGCTTCAGGCATTTTTGTAGGACTTACTTGTTGGCTATTGCCACCTACCTGCCCACTGACAGCTGTTCCTTTTCTTTGACAAACCCAGTCATTAAAAGGCATTTTGCAGGTCTATTACATCTTTTTCCACCTGCATGCAATCCTCATCCAAAATGGGATTTAAATGTGGTTTTCAACGCCTTATGTCATAGACCATTTGAACCCATTGCTACGGTGGATCAAAAGTACCTTTCATGGAAGGTTGCTTTTCTCATTGCAATGACTTCGGCAAGGCGAGTCAGCGAGCTTCAAGCTTTGTCTGTGAAACATCCGTTCCTCACCTTCCATAAGGACAAGGTCGTGCTCCGCACTCATCCTACTTTCCTTCCTAAAGTAGTGACTGATTTTCATTTGAACCAATCTATCTCACTACCTGCCTTTTTTCCATACCCGGCCTCAGAGGCCGAGAGAGTATTACACAATTTGGATGTCAGAGGAGCCCTGAAATTCTATCTGGACAGAACGACTGAACTCCGGAGCTCCTCACAGCTTATTGTTACGTTCGGGGACTCGAAAGGGAAACCTGCTTCAAAGTCTACCCGATGGATTGCCTCCTGTATCTCAGAAGCGTATACCATTCAGGGCCTTCAACCGCTAAGGGCATTCATTGCCATCTTGTACGTGGCAAAGCGGCTGCTGTTGCCTTCCAAAAAATATGTTCCCAGGGAAATCATTGCCAAGGCGGCTACGGGGGCTTGCCCATCAGCTTTTTGTAAGCATTACTGCTTGGACCTAAGCCCCAGGGCCGATGCTCAATTCGGCCAGGCTGTTCTTAAAAACCTTTTTCAGGAAGGAGTTTCCATCCACTCGTTTTACCTGTGAGGAGTTATGTTATGTTATGTTATGTTAAAGGTATTTGTACCCCGCACCGTCACCAACGGTGTTGGTGTCATGATGCCTGCCCCCGGAAGACCAGACCAGGCCCAGCAGCCCCGGAAGCAGGCATCATGCCACTTGGAGCATGCCCAAAAGCCCCAGTTAGGGGATGTTTGGGTGCAGTCCTGGCGCCTATGGCGCCAGGCTCATAAAGATAAAGTCAGTCCTGGCGCCATGGGCGCCAGGCTCATTATTGATAACTTACCTGAAGCAGACCATGCTGCATACTCACCTGAGGCAGACCATGCTGCATGAAGACTCAAGCCAAATGAGGCTTAGGAGGGACTATTTTACTGAAGGGACTATTTTGTTACTTGGGTGGGGCTGTGGAAGAATACTTACCTGGAACTTCTTCCAAGGCTATTTAAACCACGCCCGGACAGCCACACGTGTTTCGCGTTATTCTGCTTGCTGCAGCGTAACGCTCACCGTGTTTTTAGCAACTCCAGTCTTCAGCCACGCCCGCTTCAGTCCTGGGACTCCTGAAACAAGAAGAAAAGAAGGATAAAGGTTAGAGCAGGAGTTTTAACTTTAATCCTTACCTGAATCCTGATCCATTTCGCCACGGAGCTGAAAGACAGAAGTCTTTGAAGCATCGCTTCGCATTCCTACGGCGCTGCGCTGAACTCACCTGCTTGGCGGTAGTTCAGCATTCCATCACGCTCTCTCCATCTCGCGGCCGCCCTCCGACACCTAAGGAGACAAAGACAGCAAGGTGAGCAAGGGGACTCTCTAAGGCTATACAAGCTACCCCCAAGGACTTACCTCATTTACCACGGGGGTCTCACCTCATCTCAGGTCGGCGCAGTCAACTCTGCTTCATCGCCGTACCCTGGCCCCTAAGGGGAAAACCACAATAGACTTACCTGAATCTTACCAATTGCCATTTGGAAATCTTCGAGTGGATTAATCGGCAACCTGCAAGGAATCGGACAGAGTGAAGATCAGACATTTGAACTCTTATGATCAATTGGACTTTAGAGTCAATACTGGAACTCACCAATTCCTCTATGCCAGTGAAGTAACTGGTCATCAACGCGCCCCTGCGGTCGACGCAGGATGGAGAGCTCGTCCTTCCAAACCATCAGGTGAGACTAAGGAGGGGACATCAAGAGTGATCTGTGGGAAGACAACGGGAGTGGGGAAGGTGGGTTGACACTCAATTCCACGGGTGGTTAATTCCCCTTCTCCTTTGCAGAAGAATATTCCTGTGAGCCAGACAAACTAGGCTGAGCGGGCCAGTCCAGTCAGTCATCTCGGCGCTACACGTCATGCTGGTGGAAACAACAGCGGCCCAGTTCCGGTCGACGCCCCCGTGGGAACCAGGTGAGCGTAACAGAACGTGAAGCCTACCCACAAATACCCACCTGGGCGTCATGGAGACCTCGGAAACTGATCAGTTGGCCCAATTATTAGGGGAATTAAGGGCCGAAGTGCATTCCGCCTGCCAAGAAACCAATGCCCTCAGGAGGGAACTGATAGTGTCAAAAGAACAAACTGATGAGTTGGCCAGACAACTATTACAGAGCCAGGCTGGACAAACACCTCTACAAGGACTTGGGGCAAGTCCAGCTCCTGTACCATCGAGTAACCCGGTGCATATAAATTTACCAGGAGCTGTTCCTTTGGCTCCACCTGAACGCTCTGCCGGAGACCCAAAAGGGTTTGCAACATTCATGAATCAATGCCGCTTGCACTTTTTATGTAGACCTGGAGCTTTCCCAAACGATCAGGCCAAGGTAGCCTTTGTACTGTCATATCTCAGCGGCAGTGCGGCGGATTGGTCCATTTCACTAGTTAACCAGGATGACCCGATTCTTCGAGATTTCCAGGGTTTTCGAACAAGCATGGAAAGACTATTCGCCCGACACTCCCGAGGACAGGCTTTGGACAACGAACTTTTATCCCTACGGCAAGGTAACCAGGATCTTTTATCTTATATTGCAACTTTCAATAGATTAGTAGTGGAAACCGAATGGCCTGAAGCCAAGCGAATCACATTATTCCATCGAGGACTTCGGGGAGAACTCAAAGATGTTTTGGCCCAAATCGTGAACCCGCCTCAAGACTGTGCTGAATATATAGATCTAGTGGTCCAGCTCGATCGCAGACTTCAAACCAGGAAGGCTGACCGAACCAAGTTTGGGAACAGGGTGTTGGTTAAAACCCACGTAAGCTCCAAGGGAGTAGATGTCTCAGAACCTATGCAAATCGGGGGGGGTTAAAGGACCCTTAACCCAGAAGGAAAGAGATAGAAGACGGCAACTACAATTATGTTTATATTGCGGAACTACTGGTCATTTTCTTCGGAACTGCCCTGTAAAACCACCCAAGAAAGTTATAGGAGCAGCAGACGAAAACCATGTGAAATCTGACTCGGGAAACGACCACGCCCGGCAAGCATAGAGGTCCGCTTGCCGAGCTTAAAGAAGGACACTCTGACCTCGCATTTCACCATACCCATGGTCCTTGTAGATCCAGAGCAGCCATCACGCATGCACGCGGTAAAGGCGTACGTAGACAGTGGAGCAATAGGAAATTACTTGGACTGGGAATTGGCTACCAGGATGAATCTATCTCTCACCCGCAAGACCACGGCCGATGTTGTCACCACTGTAGATGGAACGGAAATTGCCTCTGGACCCGTAACTCATTCCACTGCAGAGATGACATTGCTGAGTCAAGATGGGCATCGAGAGGCTATGGTGTTTGTGGGGCCTTAATTAAGTCAGTTTCAGCTGATACTGGGGATACCTTGGTTGGAAAAACATAATCCCTGTATTGATTGGCGAGAGAAGAGACTAACCTTCCCAGAATGTGCTCACACCTGCTACCCAAGGAAAACTCAAAACTCAGTCCTGGCCCCAGTAATTCCAATAGCCATACAATTACCTGTTGAATACCAAGACTTTCAGGATGTCTTCCAAAAGGAACAGGCAAACACCTTACCACCTCACAGATTGTATGATTGTCAAATAGATCTTGTACCTGGAGCACAACCACCTTGCAGCAGAATCTATGCCCTTATGGAACCTGAAAATCTCCATTTGCGCTAGTACCTAGACCAGTACCTTGCTAATGGCTTCATTCGCCCATCCAAGTCCCCTGCATCTTCAGCTTTGTTCTTCGTACCTAAAAAGGAAGGCGACCTTAGAACATGTATAGACTACCGCGCACTGAATCAGATAACCATCAAGAATCGATACCCACTGCCTTTGATCCCAGAACTACTAGACCAGGTGAAGGACGCTTGTATATACACGAAACTAGACCTTCGGGGGGCATATCATCTGGTACGTGTCAAAGAGGGTGACGAATGGAAGACTGCTTTTCGCACCAAGTACGGACTATTTGAGTACCAGGTGATGCCCTTCGGACTATGCAATGCGCCAGCAGCCTTCCAGTTCTTCATGAACAATGTCCTCCGAGAGCTTATCGACGTTTGTGTGGTCGTTTACATCGACGACATCTTAGTATACTCTTTATCAGAATCTGAGCATGTAAAACACGTCCGAGCAGTCCTAGAGAAGTTACGCCAGCATAAATTATATGCTAAACTGGAAAAGTGCATCTTCCACACTACGGAAGTGGAATTCCTTGGATTTATTCTGACCCCGAGAGGAATCCGGATGGATACACGGAAAGTGGATGCCATTCTTAATTGGCCTTCGCCAAGTTCAATCAAAGGAGTTCAAAGCATGCTTGGCTTTGCCAATTTCTACCGCAGGTTTATCCCGGACTTCTCGCACATTGTACATCCCATTACAACGCTATTGCGAAAAAACAAACGCTTTGTGTGGACAGAGGAAGCCGAGAACGCCTTCCAAGAGTTAAAAGCTAAATTCACATCTGCTCCCATATTAAGACACCCGCGCCCCGAGCTTCCCTACATAGTGGAAACAGATGCATCCAGTTCAGCCATGGGAGCAGTCCTTTCCCAAAAGGATCCCGAAACTAACCAGCTTCACCCAGTGGCGTTTTGGTCAAGAAAATTTTCAGCCCCCGAATTAAACTATGCCATAACCGACAAGGAGCTGCTGGCCATCAAGTCCGCCTTCAAGGCTTGGCGGCACTATCTACTGGGTGCCAGACATACCATCACGGTCATCACCGATCACCGCAACTTACAGTACCTAAAGACAGCCAAAGCCCAATCTTCGCACCAACTCCGTTGGGCATTGTTCTTCGCCGAGTTTGATTTTGTAATAACCTATCGACCAGGTTGTAAGAATGGTAAAGCAGACGCCTTGTCCCGATTGGAATGGGAGAAGCTGAAATAACTTTAGAACCCGTACCCATAATTCCGGAACAGAGAATCCTTGGCCTGACATCCATACAGACACTGGAGGACATTCGAAACAAGATCCACCAACTCTTTGATTCCGTTGCCCTACAGGACTGGGCAAAGAAAGGTCCAGAGTACTCTGTCATCGATGATTTACCTTATTACCAAGGCCGGCTATTTTTACCGCAAAAAGAACTACAGGAACTTGTCATTTCCCATTACCATGACACCTTAATAGAAGGGCATCCGGGTATTGCAAAAACCGAAGCTAAAATTAGGAAGCAATTTTGGTGGCCCACCTGGCGAAAGGATGTCAAGTCATTTGTCATGTCTTGTGGCATTTGCGCACAAAATAAAGGGCAAAAGAAAAAACCTGCTGGATTATTGCAACCATTAGACATACCACCTACCCCTTGCCATACCTTGTCATTAGACTTTAACACGGATTTACCCCGGTACCAAGGTTACAATACCATTCTAGTTATTGTAGATCTTTTTTCTAAAATGGCCCACTTCATTCCTTTAAAAGGGATACCTTCAGCTTCAATCCTGGCCAAGGAATTCCTTGAAAATGTTGTCCGCCTGCATGGATTTCCTTCAGTGTTAATTTCAGATCGGGGCAGTCAATTCATTTCACATTTTTGGAGGAAATGCTGCCAACTGGCACAAATTGATGTTAGGCTTTCGACCAGTCACCACCCTCAGACCCACGGTCAAACGGAGAGGACCAACCAGACTCTTGAACAGTACCTCCGTTGTATGCTACATCAGTCTGAGGGGAATTGGAAAGACATTCTGTGGATCGCAGAGTATGCGTACAATAATTCCGTACACTCAGGAACTGGACAAAGTCCTTTTTTTACCATTTATGGGCACCATCCTAGAACCTCGGATTTGGACTCACCCCAGCATTTAGAGACGCCCGCAGTGGACCATCTCCACGCTGTTATTACACAAGCCTTTAAAGAAGCAACCATCCATTTGCAAAAGGCTAAGGAAAAATACAAAAAGGATGCGGATCAGCACAGAAGTGAAGCTCCTCAATACCAAATAGGGGACCAAGTATGGTTAGCCACTAAGCACTTACCACTCAAGGGGACTCGTACCTTTAACCCCAGTTATTTGGGACCTTTTTCTGTCAAGGCAATTATTAACCCAGTGGCCGTCAAGTTGGACCTACCTGCTCATATGTGAATCCATCCCGTCTTCCACGTGTCTCTTTTGAAGCCAATGCAACCAGGAACTAGGCTAACCACTCCACCTGAACCTATCCTCATAGACGGGGAGCCCGAGTTCGAAGTCAAGAATATTTTGGACTCAAAAAGAGTGAGATCAAAACTCTTTTACCTAATTGACTGGAAAGGTTATGGTCCGCAGGAAAGGTCTTGGGAACCTAGTGACCACGTGCATGCACCTCGTTTAGTGAAGAGGTTCCATCGGGAATTTCCAGACAAACCACGGCCAAGGGGGAGAACGACTTTAGGAGGGGCCTTGAGGGGGAGTGCTGTCATGATGCCTGCCCCCGGAAGACCAGACCAGGCCCAGCAGCCCCGGTAGCAGGCATCATGCCACTTCGAGCATGCCCAAAAGCCCCAGTAGGGGCTGTTTGGGTGCAGTCCTGGCGCCTATGGCTATGGCGCCAGGCTCATAAAGATAAAGTCAGTCCTGGCGCCATGGGCGCCAGGCTCATTATTGATAACTTACCTGAAGCAGACCATGCTGCATACTCACCTGAGGCAGACCATGCTGCATGAAGACTCAAGCCAAATGAGTCTTAGGAGGGACTATTTTACTGAAGGGACTATTTTGTTACTTGGGTGGGGATGTGGAAGAATACTTACCTGGAACTTCTTCCAAGGCTATTTAAACCACGCCCGGACAGCCACACGTGCTTCGCATTATTCTGCTTGCTGCAGCGTAACGCTCACCGTGTTTTCAGCAGCTCCAGTCTTCAGCCACGCCCGCTTCAGTCCTGGGACTCCTGAAACAAGAAGAAAAGAAGGATAAAGGTTAGAACAGGAGTTTTAACTTTAATCCTTACCTGAATCCTGATCCATTTCGCCACAGAGCTGAAAGACAGAAGTCTTTGAAGCATCGCTTCGCATTCCTACGGCGCCGCGCTGAACTCACCTGCTTGGCGGTACTTCAGCATTCCATCACGCTCTCTCCATCTCGCGGCCGCCCTCTGACATCTAAGGAGACAAAGACAGCAAGGTGAGCAAGGGGACTCTCTAAGGCTATACAAGCTACCCCCAAGGACTTACCTGATTTACCACGGGGGTCTCACCTCATCTCGGGTCGGCGCAGTCAACTCTGCTTCATCGCCGTACCCTGGCCCCTAAGGGGAAAACCACAATAGACTTACCTGAATCTTACCAATTGCCATTTGGAAATCTTCGAGTGGATTAATCGGCAACCTGCAAGGAATCGGACAGAGTGAAGATCAGACATTTGAACTCTTATGAACAATTGGACTTTAGAGACAATACTGGAACTCACCAATTCCTCTACGCCAGTGAAGTAACTGGTCATCAACGCGCCCCTGCGGTCGACGCAGGATGGAGAGCTCATCCTTCCAAACCATCAGCTGAGACTAAGGAGGGGACATCAAGAGTGATCTGTGGGAAGACAACGGGAGTGGGGAAGGTGGGTTGACACTCAATTCCACGGGTGGTTAATTCCCCTTCTCCTTTGCAGAAGAATATTCCTGCGAGCCAGACAAACTAGGCTGAGCGGGCCAGTCCAGTCAGTCATCTCGGCGCTACACGTCACGCTGGTGGAAACAACAGCGGCCCAGTTCCGGTCGACGCCCCCGTGGGAACCAGGTGAGCGTAACAGTTGGTCCCCAGGCTCTCTGGCGGATCTGTAAACGAGAATGCGGGAAGGGTTAGTAAGGTGAAGGGGAAGTAGGATAGTGAGAGGAATGGTGTTCTGTTGGCAGCTTCAACTCGGTATACACCGGTTGCTGAGCTTTGGTGCGAATATTGGATTGATGTCAGTCTGCGTGTGCTGTTGGTGCGGCTTATGTGTTGTTGCGGTGTAGTGAAGTGGGTGCGACTTGTTGGGTCCGTTTTTTTGAGTGAGATAAGTATGCAGAGAGTTTGAGCTTATATTGGTTAGTGGGTTATATAACATTTAACATGCTAGCATTCACAGTTCTGTCTAAGTGTGGCACTTGCTAACCTTCACAATCCTATCTAGATGCGATACAGGCTAGTGTTCACAATTCTATCTAAGTGTGGCACATGCTAACATTCACGATTCCATCTAGGTGTGTCATTAGCTAGCCTTCACACTTCCATCTATCTAAGTGTGGTCCCTGCTGACATTCACAATATTATCTATGTGTTTCACATGTTAACATTCACAGTCCTATCCAGATGCAACGCAGGCTAATGTTCACAATTCTATCTAAGTGTGGCAGATGCTAATATTCACCCGTATTACCTGCGAGGAGTGCTTTGGAATCTCCCACAAGTATGGAGCAAAGGGGACGGGACATTTGTTTGTTTGTTTGTTTATTTATTTGGTGATGCGCACCAAACCCTTGGGTAGCTGGGCGCAAAGGAAAACAGTACAGGTATACTTGAGCTTAGTTACAGGCTATGGAAGGCTACAGGCATACAAAGATAATTTGCAACCACTTGCAGGTTACAGTGAGGGCGTGGTGTAATAGATTACATTTTACATGAAACAGTCAAATCGTACAAGCAGTAACAGGTTCAGTAGGTGTGGTAGACAGTCCAGGCTGACGCAAGGGTGGCCAGCTGGCCGTGGAGCAAATATTAGGGTGGTAGGTATCAGGAACCATACTACGTGTTAACACTTGTTTGTGTGTAACCAATTCAACATGTTGCGTCTGAATTTAGTGTAAGGTTGTTGAGTTCTGATGTGTAGAGGCAGTACATTCTATGCTAAGGCTGCATTGACTGGGAAGCTAGAGCCACCAGCTGTGGTTAGTTTAAATCTAGGAATCTCTAGAAGGTGGACATTGGTCAATCTCATTGGTCGTGTGCAAGTTCTCCTGTTTATTCTTTCTGAGAGGTATGGTAGTGCTATGTTGTTCAGACACTTGGAAGTGAGTGAAACTGTCTTGAGAAGAATCCTGTCAATGTTTAAGCAATGGACATCTCTTCTGAATTTGGAGATGTGCTCTCTTTTGGGGATATTTGGGGCTGCTCTTAGGGCGTTATTTTGCACCCTTTGGATTTTGTCAGTGATGTTTTGTTGGCGCCTGAGTACAATGCGTTGCAATAGTCCAGTTTGGACATTATAAGTGCATTGGCCAGGTGACACAGCTAGTTTCGGAGAGAAAAGGTCTGCTTAGCCGAATAAGCTTGCAGGTGTAGGCAGTTGAAGATGCTAGTGCGATGACTTGTTTCTTCAAGGTTAATGTGTAATTGAGGTAGAAACCTAACATTTTAACTACCGACATTACCTTGATGGAGTTGCTATCAATATTTAAAGAGGCATAACTAGGGCTGAGTTTTTTTAGATTTGTCTCTGAACCTAGGATCAGTATCTCGGTTTTGTCGTCATTCAGGCAGAGGCCATGGGATGCCATCCATACCTGGATGAGGAGGTATATCCTGTTTACTAAGGCCGTGTCCTCTGGGAAAGTTGCCCGAAAGGGGAATAAGCATCTGAGCGTCATCTGCATAGTTAGTGTAGGTGACACCCAGTCTGTCCAGCGTGTCGAATAGGGGCTTAGTAAAGATGTTATACATGGTAGGTGAGACAAAGGATCCCTGTGGTACACCGCATGACGTTAGTATGGGGTCAGCGGTTTGCCAGGAAGGACTGAACCCAGAGTACGGCATCACTTGAGAAATGTGCAGCTGACCTGAGGTGATTACATAAGACTGCATGATCCACCAGATCAAAGGCTGCAGGTAGGTCAAGGAGGAGTAGCATAGCTGTCTTCCCATTGTCCTTCAACTTGTCAATTTGGGTCTTAAGATCAATTAAGGCTGTTTCCGTGCCATGGAGAGGGCGGAAGCCAGATTGATGTGTTCCTAATAGTTGGTTGGCTTCGAGGTAGTCCTGAATTTGAAGGTAGACTACTCTGTCAATTATTTTTAGTAGGAAAGGGACTGTAGTGATGGGTCTGTAGTTGGTCGGGTTGGAGGGGTTCAGTGTTTGTTTTTTTAGCAGGGGGAGAACCAGGATTCTTTGAGGTTATTTGGCACTGTATTAGTTTTGAAAGAGGCATTAATAAGCTTCTAAATAAAAGGGGCTAGGTCTCTAGCTGCGTCCTTTATAATTTGGGCCAGGCAGCTATCTCCCTTGCAATTGGATGGTTTTTAGGGAGAGGATAATTTTCTCTGTCTCAAGGATAGACATTTTTGTGAATCTGAAGGGTGTGGTGGTTCTGACCGGTATGGGTTGGTCAGTGGGTTGCTGCTCCGAGGGGGGCAAGGAGGCCTTTTTAATCGCTATTTTTGATTGGTGGGAAGCAATTTTATTCGACAAAGCATTTTGTATGTCGGTGCACCATTGCTTATCTTTAGGGACGTTGTCAGCAGTCGGGATTGAAGCATCCATTTCCCAGAGGATAGTGAATAATTCCTTGGTGTTGGACTTGGCCTTTGAGATTCTATTGTTGAAAGTATTTTTTTTTTGTGCTGATTATTTCTTTTTTATAGAGTTTGGAGTGGTCAGCTAGCTTTGTTTTATTCTCAGCTGTCGGAGAATGACACCAAGTAGATTGAAGCTTTCTTTATTGGAGCCTTAATTCTTTGAGTTAGGGCGTGAACCATCCATTAAGGTGTGCTTTTTGTCTACCTTTGCGAAATTTGGTAGGTGCAATAATGTCCAGCGCCTTGGTCATGGATTTGTTGAAAAACTCAACTAGAATGTTGGGGTTTGCATTGCTGGCAAGGTTGTTAATGGACGAAAGGAGATGAGGGAGTCATTTTTCTGCTGTGATGTCCTTTTTACCTCTAGTAGGAAGTGGTGCCATGATAATGGATTTAGGGCTAAGAAGCTCTAGAGTAGCGAAGAAGGAGATTAGGTAGTGGTCTGTACAAGATTGCGGGTCAATGTTGGTGATAGCAATGTTACAGTTCAGATCGGCCACCCAATCGAGAGTCCTTCCTTTAGTATGTGTAGAGGTAAGGACTTTTTGTGTGAGCCCATAATCCGTCAGTATAGTTGCTACTGATTGGGCATGTTTATTATCGGGGTCATTGAAGCCCAGATTGAAGTCCCCCATCAGTAGGGTCTGAGAGGAATCTTTTGTGTTATTAGCTAGAAGGCTTGTTAGGTCCTCCTCGAAGGTGCCCAGTGGACCCGGGCCTGTATACCAAATGGATACTTACAGTTCGGTTACTTTAGAGGGGCATTTTGGCTGTGAGTATCTCGCATGATTGGCATGATAGTGGGGTAGCCAATCTGGTGGATCGGTTAGTTTTGGAGATGATAGCTAGACCGCCACCTCTGGCATTAGGTCTGTCAGCTCTAAGTATATGGTAGCCATTAGGTATGGCTAACATAAGTGCGGGTCCTGCTGCCTCATGAAGCCAGGACTTGGTTATAGCAAGCAAGTCCAAGTCTTCCTTGGTTAGGATGTCTGCAATTTCAGTAGGATGTGCCACACATGATCTGGCATTGATGGGCGCTCCAGATAGGGTGGTTGTGCTATTGGTTTTAAGGTAGGTGGGAGTTTAATTAAAGGGGTGTTGGTACTCTTCATAATTTTTAGGGTGGTGGCATGTGTCGCGGTAGGGTTGCTATGCATACCCTTCGGTCCTGGTCTGGTCAGAGGTGTGCCGGCTTGGGAGGTATTCCATTTAGGCTTACTGTTTTCGGATTGTTTGAAATTAGTTTTAGGCTCATAGAGTTGTGACAGTCTTGCTCTAAGTCTCATGGTTCTGTCCTGGGGTGGGCATGCTGAAGTAGAGATGGTTGCCATAGTGGCATAGAGTCCTAATAAGAGTATGAGTGTCTGGTTCCTCTGAATTTTGCTCATATTCATAAGAGAGTCAGGGCCAGCGTTGTCACAAAGTGTGCTTCACAGGTTGTCATGGAACAGTCTAATTCCAATTGTCACAGAGTAGTCTAAATGCAAATATCATAGAATAGTCTAATTTCAGTTATCATGGAATAGTCTAGATACACGTGACACAGTATAGGCTGAAAGCAATTATCATGGAGTAGGCAGAATGTAATTATCATAGAATGGGGTGAAAGCAAATATCACAGAGTGGGCAGAATGTAAATATCACAGAATGGGCAAAATTCGAATATCATAGAATGGGCTGAATGCAATTGTCACAGAATGGGCAAAATGCAAATATCATATAGTGGACTGAATTCAAATATCGCAGAATAGGCTGAATAAAAGTATCACAGGATGGGCTAATTTCTGGAGACATGATGTGGCAGTAACATGTTTGTTTAGGTTACATAGGCTAGTGCGGTAGATGCAATGGCCACAAACTGTCAGGATCAAGTGGCAAAGGCTGGCGCAGAGCATGTGACAGTCGTTACAGTAGGCTATGAGATGTGTTAGTTTAATTTGTACTGCACCCTGTAGGTAGCTCCATGCACGGGTAGGTACGCATTCGATACGGTAGGTCAATAGGCATGGCAGTGTCTGGTAAATGTGGCAGTCTGTGGACAGGCTGAAAGGTCAAAATACAGTGTAGGCTGAATATAACTATTGCGCTGTAATGCTTAGATAGCCGACTGGCGTGAGCAAAATGCAGCGATCTGTGGACATCAAGAAGACGGAGCAAGTTGAGTGCACAGAACAATGGTAAGTACTAAGATGACAATAAAATGCCCTTGCAAAGACGGGGCGCAGAAGGCTCGATATACCATTGAGTGGTACGTGATATTATACCTGTGGCATGCTCTGGGTGTGTCCTGTAGCTTGGACAATGTTATGAGGCGAAGTCCGGTCTAGGCATAGTCCTCAAGATCCTACGGGCAATCTCGTGGAACACCAACATTATGGCGACTTGAAGGTAGAGGTGTGGTCGGATAGGGGTCAAGTTGCGCTCGTACAACAGGTCAGTAGTTTGTAGAAACCGCCCTCTTCAACTAACCTTGTTCACTTGGTCTCCTACTGCTCAATGCATGTATGTATTAAAAGAATAATATCGTCCAATGTAACACCGACGGACCTGAATTGTATGTAACTAAGTATAAGCAACACTGTAACAAGCGCCACGATGCCTTCGGTCTGCTGTGTGCTCAACAAATGCGAATAAATAATAATAAATAGATATACGGTCGGGAGCCTTGTGTGAAGGTGGCTGGACTGGCACATGCAGGAGGAGTGGTATCGAGAAGTCCCTTTTCCTCCATACGTCCGCCCGCCGTCCCTTCTAATAAGTATCCTCTATTATTGCTTAAATGGTCTCAGACCTGGCGATAGGAAAGGACTGAAGGGCGATACGCAGGACGGAGCTCAGGAGGGTGGGGTTACGGCCATGCTCGATACCCCACGTAAAAAGAGAAGAACAAACATTTTCATTTTTGAGGCTTTTTGATAAAAGTGCTGCGGTCCGTCCCGAAAGACGGAATGTCCCACAAGTATGGAGGAAAGGGGACTATGGACAAGCAGTAAGGTAGTCACTACAGTGAGTAACTTTGTTATAATTATATAGAATCCTGAGAATAACTTTATTATCTGAAGAAAGGAAGTAAACATGCATGGGCCTAAGAGTGGATAAAGAAGAACGCCAAGGCCCCCTTTTCTTTTGTGTGTTTTGAACTGTGATGGAATACAAGTCTTGGAGAAGGGGATCCCTGAGACTTCCTTACCCTTTCATTTTAGTTGTGAACTACAGTTAAATACAAGCACTGGAAAAGGGAATCCTGAAACTGTATAACTCTTTCTTTGTGCTTTGAACTTTGATGTTCGAAGTTGGTAAAGGGAACCTCGAGAATTGTTTCCAGACCAATGTACTCTTGAACTTGAAACAAAAGACAATTCTAAGGCTTTTTTGTGGAACTGGTTTTTATATTTGGAGAAAGGGTGCAGAAAGAAAGCTGCGAGCTGAAAGAAGCTCAGAGGTTTTGTTGAACAGTTTCTTTTGATTTTTACATCCCTACACA
This sequence comes from Ambystoma mexicanum, assembly GCF_040938575.1. Classification (NCBI taxonomy): domain Eukaryota; kingdom Metazoa; phylum Chordata; class Amphibia; order Caudata; family Ambystomatidae; genus Ambystoma; species Ambystoma mexicanum. The sequence goes on from NC_090938.1 coordinate 60,995,272, forward strand.
TTGATTTATTGTAATTGCGATGGCAAGTATAGGTGTTGGACACAGACAGACTTTTAAGTTGAACTCTTTGATTCAGACTTTCCTTAGTTTTAGTTAGGTAGGGAAATCTCTCCTTAGCAGAGAGCAAGTTAGGCCTTCAACCATCCTGACATTTAAGTTAATAAATATTCTTTTGTTCAACTTGATATCTCTTGTCTGTGTCGTACTTCATGATGCCTTCACAGTTCACTCCGCGTTCTGAGCTGAAAGCTGAGGTAAAGGCGCCACGCTGTGAGCTCTTTCATCGGAGCAAGGAAGAACAAAAGGAACAGTGAGGTGCCTGCAATGCACTCCGGAGCGATGGAAAAGGAAAAGAAGTTGCGAAGCTGCTAGCACTTGTTTGAAAACACGCAGGCCCCACCCTAGTGGCTGCCGGCGGCACTTCATGTCTACACTCTGCCGTTCTGGCACTCATCCTGCAGTGTTATCGACCATCCCCAAGTGCAGCGGCAGTCCCAGAGAGCCACGGCAGGGTCCCCCTCCCTTTCTGGAGGTAGATTCTGTAACACATCCCAGCCAGACCTCCAGGATGGTTGGGGGTGATGTCCTGGCCTTGGGCACCCGACTCCCATGCGGGTTGACCATCCCCGAGCCCAGCCTGGAGCTCTGGCTGGGCTGCATTACAGACTTTCCCTGTGGGGAAGAATGGGGACCCTGCCGGAACTGCCACTGGATGTGGGGTCGGTCGACTCACATGGGAGACAGCCACCCAAGGCCAGGGACATCACCCCTGACATATCCTGGCGCTCTGGCTCGGCTGTGTTACAGAATTACCCTTGGGGATGGGATGGGGACCCTGCCGGGGCTCTCTGGGACAGCCGCTGCACTTGGGGATGGTCGCCACATAGGGGAGACAGCCCACCAAGGCCAGGGATATTACCCCCGACTATCCTTGAGCCCTGGCTGGCCTGCGGTAAAGCTTCTTCCTCTGGGAAAGTTCGGGGACTCTCCCGGAGCTCCCTAGGATTGCTGTTGGACTTCTGGACAGTGGGCACTTTTTCTTTTCCACCCAGATAGGTGCACCCACACATGTGAGGTACCGTTTTCGTCAGGACACCTGTGGGAATGCGGGACGGTAGGACATGTGGTGTTGGCGGCATGTTTCCGTGGGGGTGGGCAGAGGGAAATGTTTGAAAATTGTGGGGGCGGGGGTTGCCGAATTACAGACTTTGCCGGGGATTGTGGGTAATGCATTCTTGGGCGATTCATGCAAGTCAGAGTTCTGTGGATTCCCATGGGTGTCTTCTTTTCGGAAATGCATGGGGTTTCCTGTTTTCCTTGGTGGCTCTGACACCCTAGGCCCAAATCTGTAGGTTGTCCACAAGAGCAAAATCCCGCAAAATCTGCTCTGCTAAAAGACTTGAGGTTACCAGTGGATTAGCCTTTTCCCTCTGCACCCAGGTAGGTGCACCCACACATATGAGGTACATTTTTCATCGGGACACCTGTGGGAATGCGAGAAGGTAGGACATTTGCTGTGTTTACTTGGTTTTAATAACATTTCGATGCATTTGCTGCTGCAGTTTGTCACAAAACTCTTTCATTTCCAAAATGTGACCTACTTTTAGTCACTGCTTTAGGCACTACACACTTTTGTAACCTGCACAAGTCACCAACCCATCAAAAGGTCTGCCTGTGCTCTTTCAGAAAATGTATGCTTGCCCTTCCTCATCACATTCGTTTTCCTTCTTACACATGCCAAATACGTCTGTTTAGGCTGTAAGCATAAAAATCCTGTGTACCATGGCTCCGTTTTTGGCTTGTGGTATGCTTGTTTTGTGAAACATTACGAAAAATGTGTGATTTCGTAACTGGAAGAGTCGGGGGAATGTAGCGGAGCATTGCTTTTCTCAAAATGTACAGAAACCATTGCCTTACCGAGCCAACCGTGTCCACCACATACCTTTTTTTCTGTCATTTTCCCCAAACTATAGACATTTTCCCTACATAGTGGTTGCCTGACCTGCGCTAATCGCCCCTTCCTAAACTTGGAATTTTGTCTACTTTTCAGAAATGTGTGCCTTTCTTTCATCCCATTCAGCTTTCCTACCCTCCACTTCCATTCCACCAATGCATGTCCTATTGGGAAAAAAAGGCCAAAATCGCTTACCTCTCACAAAACGGCTGGGAACCATATCAAAATATGTTTTTTTTGGTTTCCACTCAACCTGTTCTTGAAAGCCTGGAAAATGGCGAATTCAGCACAGCAAACCATTTGTTCCTAGCTCTTACAAGGAACAGATCACAAGCTTCTTTGTACATCATTTTATGGGCATTTTCTGAAAACCCCCAAAATCTTCTACCTTTTTGGTTATCTTCACTCGCCCCCCTACAGCAAACTAGGATTCCTTGGTGGCGTTATGGCTGCCTACATGTGGGAAGAAAAGGAGCCAAATTTGTCCGAGATATCTCATGTAACAAAAAGGTTACAAGGGATTGATTGGCAACAAAATCATCAAAAAGGCCTTGGCACTGGCACAAGGGAAACCCCTTGGCAGTTAAGGGGTTAGTAGTTAAGAGTCTGAGTCATGACTGTGTTACGACCTGCTCCCAATAAAAGGAGCCTCAGGCATGTGCAGTTAGTATGGTGGCAGACTCATGACTGGGACTTATTGTCTCATTTTGGTCTGAAGGTTGACGCAGTGTGATCACGATACTGCAGCCCCCTGCTGATCTGGGTGATCCCCGTCCTGTGTGTGTAGCCTGGGCGCCACCATGCCACTGTCCAGCTGTGTCATCCCCGCTACATTGAAAGCCCAGGTGGCCCCTGGCGATTTTTGCCCGCTGTGTGAACACAGCAACCGAGTAACATGCTGGGTGCTGCCCTGCACTTATCGGGACGGTCCGTATACCCATAGGAGTGCCCCACAACAAAATGTATGACATCATTACTCATACACGATTTCGCAACAAAACTTTACCAGGACACATTTGCTGCAGCTGTGCTCAGCCATTTTGCATTTCACTGCGCCAAAATGGAGCAAATATCTGTGAAATCCGGGTGGAATGTTCACATGGTGAAACTCGGTCGTTTCGCTCCACAACACCTTGCGCAGGTTTATTTTCTTCCTTGCACTGCTGCACATACATGCAGTCCCTTCCATTACCCCTGCTCTTTGGCATCAGTGCTTGCGTGGAGGGAGCGTTAGCATTGCCCAGGTCACAATTTCAAGAAACAAACAGAACTATGCATACCCCATCCTCTGTAGGGTCTGCAAAGCTTTGTGAATTTCTACATTACTGTGTATACCACACATAATTAAACTGTGAAGAAATTAAGAGAGGGCTCACAAAAGAGTCCTGTAGCACAGAGACCCACCGGGAAATCTTCAATTCCGTGTAGACCAGTCTTACACTTTCTGACAGTTGTATGCTTTTGGGCACCTCTGGCTCTTATAGGCACATGTACAGACACCTAGGATATCGCACCCAGCTCCTCTGGGTGATTTACTCTTAAGTGTGTTCTGCATTAAGGACCACTCACTTGTTTACTTCTCTCTAAATCAAGGTTGTTTCCTCTGGGTAAACCCCACATTTTGTCAGTGCACTTGCAGTTTAGATAGCTTTTGCTTGAAAAGCATAGGTTCAGCCAACCTTGCACCTTACTCTACTCTTGCTTGTATCCTTTTTTTAGTTGATACTAGTACCAATGTTTTCATTGCTATGATACCCCAAGCCAGTTTACGAACTGTATGAACTGAATGTAAGCAGGCTGAGTTTGCATGGACAAAAGGCTGCTGCACTTTGCGGTGCCCTTGTTGATCATACATTTCCGTAGGGTTGCATGCAGGACCACATTCAAATTATTTTCACTCTTTGCCAAACGTAGAGGATGGTTCCTTGAACATGAAGACATTGGTTAGCTTTTCTGTATTGAGTTCTTTGGTTCCACGTCAGTGGATTTATACGGCTGTGGCCTTGGTGGCAAACTTTGTTTCATATTAAACATGACCATAGACACAGAGAGCCTCATTATGAGATTGTCCTTATTTCCTGAGAAATTACCACCAACCGCAGATACAGTTACCGCCACTTGATTTATCTGATTTACCACTGGATTATGAGGGGTAACAGCCCCACTCCTAATCTGGCAGTAGTAGTCCCATGCACATGACAACATGGGAGATTTTGAGGGTTTACTATGTGTGGTAATTCTCCTTGCGGTAATTCCTCCACTTTGATTAAAAGTGGAGCTACATCCAGCCAAAGGTTGGAGTTATTTCTTCCACTTTACCACTGACATCTTTTATATGTGATTGACACAGTACTGTCCTAGCTTCGTTTATTTTTATTCAGTTATGTAATGTGATGTAAATAGTGTGGAATGTACATTGTTCTAGAGTTTTGTTGTCTCCAAGTACAGTGTAAAGGAATTTGTTTGGAAACGAGTTGAGCTGTTTGAGGGGACTGGAGGAGGCTTAGGGCTGTTTTTAACGTTTGCTCGCAAGACGATACAACATAAAGAGACTGCAATTAAAATACTGGTGACAAGGATCGCTTTGGGCAGCCCCAGCAGGGCCTGTGTCCTGATCTGCAGCAGTGTGTGATCCGTGCATTGTCCCCACAGCTTGCTGGCTGGTTTGATGTACGGAGTGAGGTTTGGCCCGAACAACGTCCGGGGGACATTAGCCCTGAGGAGGGGAGGAGGATGCATTGCTTGTTTTTGTGTGGTGGCCATGCTGCAAGCGGCGACCCCGGTGCTCCTTATTTTTGTTCGGAGAGTTGGCGTGACCTGCTTGACTGCACCGCCTGCTTGCTGTGGTCATGAGCGAGGGCTGCCCTGTGCACTCTGTGTTGATTTGGGGCTGGCGGTGTCGTCCGCGGTGATGGCGTACGGCTGTTGTCGACAGTTTTGCCAACTCCCCAGTAAGGAAAGTAGCTATTGGCTGGCTTAAAAGTAGCTAGAAGTAGCTAAATGACGCCATTGCCTAATTTGCATAATTTGCCATGTGCATTATGGGTGATATCAAGTGCGCAAGGAAGTGTCCATATTCATCAGCTATCAGACGGGATTATGCATCTGTCTATGCATGTGGTATTTATAAAGTCCTAAGGCCCACGGTCAACAAGAATAAACCGATTCAATGACATGTCTGAAAATCCATCTTTAAGATCAATGTGTGGAATTGTGCAACAAGGAACAACACACAATATAACTCATCCAAATGTTTGCAGTGTAAAGTGTAAGAATGCAGGCCACTTGCATATCACAGAAATGTTTAGCATTTTTGCACACACCTCCACTATTGAACTTCATTGCTGGCCTGCAACACCCACTGATGGCTCAATCCGGTGGCCCACAGAAGCAGCCATGCCAGTGTACATTAACCCTGACCTGAAGCTTTCTCTTCTGTTTCTGTACTGGGACTGCAGCTCTGCTAACGCACCTCGCCCCTGACATGAAGCAGAGAAACAGTTCCAGAAGTGCTTAACAGACTTTTTGAATGGTAGGCAAGCGGGCGTTTATGATGACATGTGATGCAAGTTATGCAGTTTAGAGAATATGTATTTAGAAACAATCATCAAAATTATTACTCCCACGGTTAGCGAGAAATCTAGCTACTTTTTTCTATTGGTTTGGAAACCAATAGAAAAAGTGTAAGTCTCCAAACCAATGGAAGAAAGTAGCTAGATTTCTCGCTAGCCGCTTTTTCCATAAAAAGTCGCTAGGGGTGTTGTGCTTTCTCGCTAAATATAGCGAGAAAGTCGTTAAGTTGGCGACACTGGTTGGTGATGGCCATGCCTGCATCAGGAGGTCGGCAGCCATTACCAGTCAGGCAATCCACATTGAAGTATCCGTTGGCGGCCATTACTAGGACAGGCTACCTAACATTCCATGGGGCGGCTATTTCTGGGTCAGGCCTTTGTGATTGCACGCTGTCTGCTGTCCTAGGCAGCAGCCATTTTGTGATCAGGCCTGTGATGATCCTTACTGTGTGAGTCTCCTACATAATAAACTCAAAATTTGGTAGTGTGGAAAGTGGTTTTGAGGTGCAGCAGCCTTCTGTAGTGCTAGTTAATTGCTAGTGTCGTATTCCAGGAGAGCTATAACCAATGTCAAAATGTTAGGGTGCAGTAAAGGCTGGCCAAGTAAAGGAACTGCTCTGAGAGCATCCACAGATGGAAAAACCTAGTTCTTCTCATTTGGGGCATCTGTTAGCTTGTTAGGCTTTTCCTTGAGGTGGTAGTGCATAAGCGCCACATAATGTGGCAAACTATTGCATGAATGTTGGATTTAGAAAAATAGCTTAACTGCACCAAATAGGTTATGTGAAGAATCCTACGAATTCCTCACTGAAACCCTGCCTAAAGTCTCCTCCCAGGTGGGCAGGGGAAGGCAGATGCTTACTGATCCTAATCTTGGGGGTGGCGTATTGCAGGAGGATCACCTGGGAGGAGACAAGGCCCAGGGTGGTGAGGAGATCCCGTGGGATAAGACATGGGGCCTGCTTACGTGTCTGGCGGTAACCCTGCCGGTGCGACTGGCGGGTTGCCACCAGACCGGTAAAAATATACTGGCACTTGACTTCCCGGTGCCACCGGCTCATTACGAGTCCTGCGGCCAGGAAGTCTGGCGCCGGTAATTTTGTTAATCCCCATTCCCATACAGGCCCGTAGGACTCTGTGGGAGTGGGGACACGGAAGCACCGGTACTGTTGGTAACGGTGCCGATGCTTTGTGATGGGTTTGCTTACTGTGACCGCCGCGCCCTGCAGGGTTAGACCTGTCGGGCACAGTGGCTCCGGCAGGTAAACCCGTAGTTTGCCGGTACAGAAACACAAGTGCTGGTGAGCTTACCGGCACCCTTATTTCCGGACGGGCAAACTTGACATGAGGCCCATGGTATTTGTCCTCTGACAAGGAAAACCTTTTCAGGTTTCCAAAACGGGTAACCCGCATATAGACTCTGGGCTTCCGGACACAAGTATTATAAAAGCTAAGAAAGCCTTACCAATAGAAAGATCTTTTAAAGTCATTCCTGATACATACCTTCCTTAATCACAAAGGTATAGTGTAAAGGAATGTGGAAATGTTGCCTTAAATGGATTGTCTTCCCCTGTACCAACATATTCGAAAGGTGAACTTTTTTAATAACCTTAAGGGATGTAAACCTACCCTTAAAGTTAAACAAAAACGTAAGAGTGGGGACTACATCCCATAATTCCGTAAGTACTGGGACGAGGAAGAGGACCGAAGAGGCATGTTGTCAGCCTAGTCAGGCTATTAAGCCTAACAGCCCACACCTGAAGGAACCTGGGAGGCATAAAAGGCACCTTCAGGTACAGGCAATAGAGAGGAGGAGAGGAAGAAGCTGGAACTGTGACTGGAGTGCGTGCAGCAGTAGAAGGAGAAAAAAGAAGGCACAGAGCTGGCAAACCAAGCAGAAGTCTGAGAACTAGAGGGACGCTGGGACCAGAATGCAGCAGATTTCACCTGCTTGTTCTCAGAGGGTCCTGTTCCCCCAAACTCTGAAGTGCAGAGGCTGCTGTGAGAAACTTGGCTGTGTTCTCCCACCTACTCCCCGGGATCTTCCATTCAGGTGGCCAGGGAAGGGCCATTGCTTTTGTATCTCGCCCCTCGGGGTGAACAGGTGAGGGAGGATCACCTGAGTGGAGGGTCACAAGGGATTGGGAGAATACCCGTGGGCGAAACATGGTATTCTACCTCTCTCCATTTTCCATCAGAAACCACTTCCCCGGCCTTCATGGGATATTTTCAATCCCATTCCATTTCGCCCTCCCCATTTCCGACTAATACTGAGGAGAAGAAGAGACAACCAAGATAAGTGAGGATTGCCTGCAAGAAAGGAAGACTGCCACCTGCTACCATTAGGTTGTCAAGCAAAAGGCTTGAAAGTGAATAAGAAGGGTGCCCGAAGGGGCCTGAGCCTGGGGAAAGGAACCTTAGAGGCCTAACAAAGGTGAATACTTATATGGTGAAATAAGGAGGCATAGGTTCGGGGAAGGGAAGCCTGAGAGAAACTGCGTTATATTTTCGTTTTGTCTGAAGCTTGAAAGGATTGAAGCTTGGGGAAAGGAATTCCCAGCAACTAAAGACACTCAGAGTTGTTTGAATAGACTCCAAGAACTTTGTGGAGAAGAGCTAACGAACAACCTCTTTTTGATTTTGCTGAACTTTGATGACCAACCCACACCTGCTGAGAAGACCACCTGAAACCAGCCTTATATATATATATATATATATATTTCCTTTTTTTGTTAACCCCTTTTATTCATTTTCATAAACATAAGGTACATTTAGTCAATTAACATTCCCCAACTTTCCCCCTCCCAGTGTGCAGAATCCTGTCCTTATGTAGATTCCTTACAAGTGTACGATGTCCATTATCCGTATATTATGGGGACACCATTGTTGCATATAGTCATTCTGTAGGTGTTGAATCACCTGTCTCCATTCCTCTTTAAACGCCTCTTGGGCCCCCTGAAGATGGTAGGTTACCCATTCGAGGAAAATGAAGTTCCAAACTTTTTGCAGCCATTCATATATCGTGGTGCCGACTTTTTCTTCCATTGCTGGGCAATCGACAGTCATACTGCAATTACTAAGATCATGAAGGCCCTTTTGTGTACCTTAGTGAGGTCACCCCGTTCCCATATCCCCCCCCCCCATCCACACCCTTTCCTGAAGTTGCTCTGTGCCATGTACCATCTCGCCCACCTGTTTTTTCACTTCATCCCAGAATTGTTGTATAGCCGGGCAACTCCACCAAATATATTTCCAGTCTCCCTTCCCGGTACACCCTCTCCAACATCTATCTGAAGTGTGGCAAACTTGCTGTGCAGTCTCTCTGGTGTATAGTGCCATTGGAGGAGGATTTTTTGCCACATCTTCCTCACTTGTATAGAGTGTGTATGTTTTTGACTGATTCCCCATGTATATTCCCACTGATTTTTCGATTTTTTTGCCCCTACTGTTTTTTCCCATTTCACCATATAGTTCCAACGGATCTCCTCCCCCTGTGTGTTGAGGAACTTATATAGGTTCGATAATAGTTTCGCCCAGCCCATGTTGTCATGTATGTTTCAAAAGGTGTCAGTTGTCTAGTGGCCACTTGCTTTAAGTGGGGGGCTGCCAGCCAGTAGTAAAGTTGTACATATTTAAAACTATCTTTCCTCGTTAGCCCCAAGGCTTGGGTGCATTCTTGTAATGTCATCAGGTTCCCTCCCTGGTACATGTCCTTTATCGTCCGACACCCTGCCTTTGCCCATTACCTGTACGAGTTTATCTCCATCCACGGTGGAAAATCAGGGTTCCCAAGTATTGGTAGGAATGGGGAGGGGTGTGTCGACAGTGCCCCTCTTTTTATTGCTACATCCCATATCTCGACTCCCACCCCCATCACTTCACTAATCCTAACATTCGAGTGCCTATGTTGGCCCTTCAACCATAGTAAACATGATAGTGGGGATACTGCCACCAACCTATTCTGCTCTGTCCATATGTGTTGTGGGGTCTCGGCAAACCATTCCTTCACTACCCTCAACTGGGCCGCTTCATAGTATCTACAGAAGTGGGGGAGTTCTAGTCCTCCTTGATGTCTGTGCCGTCATCGTGGCATCCCTATTCTTGGGGGCTTCTGATTCCATGTATACGTCTTAACAGCTTAAATTTAAAGATTTAAGAAACACTTTTGGTATTCTAATGGGTTGGGCTTGAGAATGGTATACTAGCTTTGGTGGACCATCATTTTAACTGCCAGCATTCTCCCAACCACAATGTGTTTAAGGGGTTCCATTTCCCTATATCTGACTTAATTCTTTCTTATTGTCCGTTGTAGCTCCCTGTTTTGGACAATTGATATTAAGACAGTAAAATGGACTTTGCCATCCTCCTGAGTTGGTTTGATTGTTTGGTGTGGGAGTTGCTTTGCATCCCATCCACTGCATGACACGCTACCTGTAGAGGGCCTTAAGCTCATACACCTCCCGACCCCGTTGCCCCGACGACCGCAATGCCAGCCTTTGACTCTTTCCAACCCATCTCGAGAGACAAGTTCCTAGATCTACTATCCAGCAGCAGACCCTCCGGATCCCCCCTTGACCCCTGTCCCGCCTCTCTTCTGAAAGAAATATTCTCCTCTACTTGTGCAGGAGAACATGCAAAGTCTATAATAAACGACTCCTTCAACTCTGGCCCCTTTTCAGCGGCCTTTAAAATAGCGCATATCAAACTGCTTCTAAAAAAGGCCTCCCTCGACACACTTGACCCTAAGAATTACCTGCCGATCTCCAACACCAGATTTCTCGCCAAACTCATTGACCGGGCTGCATACTCCCAGCTCAACAGCTTTGTAGAATCCAACAAACTACTCGAACCCGCGCAATCAGGCTTCAGGCCATGCCAGAGAACAGAAACCACTCTGATCTCGATCTGGGATGATCTCAAGGTCGCAGCAGACTGAGGTTTGCGCAGCGCTGATTCTCCTTTGACGCAGTTAACCCTTCTATCCTCCTTGACCGCCTCCACTCCATAGGAATCCGTAGCTCACCACTCAAATGGATTGCTTCCTTCCTCAGCAACAGGAAACAAATCACTTTCCTCTCCCCTTTTCTCAATTGCTTGCACTATGAACACTGGAGTACCCCAAGGTGTCTGCCTCCTGCTCTCCTTTTCAACCTCTATCTGACCACTCTACCTGGAATCATCCGCATGCACAACCTCTCCTGCTACAACTACACTGACAATACCCAAATTATCCTAAGAATTCCCAAAACAAGCAAAAACCCACTCCTGACCTTGAAGCCTGCCTGAGTGATATTGACTGATGCATGACAAGAAACCTCCTCCTTCTGAACCCATATAAAACTGAAATCATGGTGTGCAGCAATACTGCCCTTCTCCTGCAACCACGCCCAGGGCCCCCTTCCCTTGTCACCCGCTCCCTCCAAAATGGTCAAAAACCTTGGCTGCACTATGGACTCGGGCCTAGCCCTCTCCTGTCAGATCAATAATGTATCAAAATCCTGTCACTACCACCTCAAACTCCTGAGATGCATTTGCCCTTATCTCACCTATCCCAACAGACTCGCTGCTGTTATGTCCATTGTTATGTCGAGACTGGACTATGCCAACTCCTTATACCTTGGAGCACTGGCATACCAACTTAAACTCCAAAGAGCCCAAAACACTGCTGCCAAACTCCTTTTTGCCCTGGGCTACAAAGACCACATCTCCCCCGCTCTCTGCATCCTTCACTAGCTCCCTATCAGACAAAGGGCCACCTTCAAAGCCCTATCCATTACCCACCGAGCAGTGCACAAGTCCGGCCCAACATGCGTACAAGAGAAGATTTCACCCTACCTCCCATCATGCACCCTATGATCAAGCACTGCCCTCTTACTAGTGATTCCAACCTCCAATTCAGCCAGTATTAGAGGATCTGCCTTCTCAACCTTGGTTCCGACTCTGTGTAACCCAAACCCCCCACACATTTGACACGACTAAATGGCCTTCTGCAAAGCTCTAAAAACCTTTCTCTTTCCGTAAACCTGATTGAGACCATTGAGGGCCACTGAAACCCTGCAACACCATGGACCACGACTTCAATGACATTGCATTGGAAAGTAATGACAGCCGGCGGACAAATGTTCAAGGATATACCGAGCAATGACACCACTGAAAGTGACTAATAAGTCACCAAGACAGAATCAGGAAACTGCTACCATACATGACAACCTTAGCGTCCTGCATGCACTAGATATGACTGCTGACTATCCACTTAATGAGTCTACTACACATCCATAGCTGTCTCCTGTGCCTTCTCCCTCTAAGTGCAGCTACCGCGAAATGCGTGAATGTAACCCGGAACAGTGGGCCTGTAAGAATAATACATCCACTCCAGACACTCACCTCTCCTAACACTATGCTCAAGCTCTTCTCTACACCAACACACAATAGTGCGCAGCTACACCCCTCGATCAATTTTGGCATAGCTGCTCACATTCGAACAGTACTCCACGAACACTTCAACATCCTGCTAGAACGCAGCTATACCCCATGCAAAAATCGCCTAGCTACAGAGGCCTAATGCCGCCATAATGCAGTCTTGGAGACCAACCACCAGACTGCACACATTCAACTGATCTCTCAATACCACCACACCTAATGTTAGGATGCAGCTACCATCAGGCAATCGCATCAGCTGCACACATACTGAGTGCTCCCCAGCACAATATGATACCCTACTCTCTCTACTGACCTGGACTACGGTCCCCAAGGGCGTTCAACCCACAAGCGCTTGAGGTCATAGCAATGATATATAGAGCGCTATATAAATGCCAAATAACATAACATAAAAGGTCTGGATATTTTGCTCTATACATTTGGCCTAGTGTTGATGTCAATGTTATTCCAAGGTAGGTTATCCCTGTTTTCGCCCCTTTCAACTGCATATCTCAGGATATTTCCCCCACTATCTCCGGTTCTTCAGTTAGGTCTAGTATTTCCGATTTTTGTCGGTTAATTTTAAGTCCGGATGTTATCCCAAAGCTGTCTAGTTCTTCCGGGATGGAGCTTTGCGGTTCTGTTATTGCCACTAATATATAGTCTGCAAACGCTATAGTCTTGTGCTCCCTTCCCACCATCTGTATCCCTTTTATCCCATCCGTGTTTCTTAATCTAGCCAATAATGGCTCCAGGAATATCGCACACAAAAGCGGCGATTGCGGGAACCCCTGTTTTATACTCCTTCCCTGGTTAACCGGTTCCGACACTGCTCCATTTAGGGCAACCCACATCTGAGTCGAGTGGTAATTGGCTTTTACAATATGGAGGAAGTTCTGTACAAACCCCAATTGTTTCATTGTGTGGAAAAATTGCGTCCACTGACCCTGTCGAATGCCTTCTCTGCATCCAGTGACTCGAGAACTGTTGGCTTATGCGTTTTTTAAAATTTTTTCTATTAGATGACAAACCCTACGAGTATTGTCAAATGTATACATTGTTGGAATGAAACCCGACTGACCGGTATTGGGGGCATAAATCGAGGCCAGAGTTAGTTTCCGATCTCTAACAATTATGTTCAGAAAAAGATATCCCCCTCCTTGTCTGCCATAGTTCCCTGCACCTTTATCCCCTGACCATCCCGAAGTGCTATTATAAATCCCACCTTTTCTCCCCCTGCTCCCCTCCCCCCCCAGTTGGCTTGGTAAATTTGTTGAGAGAATCCTCTCAGTCTTAAATGGCGTTTGTCAGATTTCTTAATGTGCGTTTCCTGATACACTAGTACGTCCACTTACATCCCCCTCACAAGTTGCTCCATCTTTTTCCTTTTAATGGGGGTATTTAGTCCCCTTACATTATACGTTAGCACTTTAAATGGCGCCATACTAGTCATGGTCCCCCCTGTTCAATGTCGTTTCTAGGACATTGATTCCACACCCAACCTCCTCCTTCCCTCTTGTCCCTCCCTCACCATCCCCCCTTATCCCAACTTCCCCACTGCCCCCCCTTCTATCCCCAACACCCTGAGGAGGGACCAGGTTCATATGAAAGCTTGGACGCCGTGTCCGCCACGCCTGGCCCTCATACCACCCAGATAAATGCACGTTGGAATGCTAAACCCCACTCTGAGTTCGAAGATACTTCACCCATCCGCCCCTATGGGCCCTTTGCTCCCTGTAACATTGTCAGTTTCTGTCCCTTATTGGGATCTATTTCTTCTTTTCTTCAGTAGTTTACTGTCTCTGGGCTCTTCTGGCCCTTCATTTTCTGTTGGCTTCCTGGCGCCGCTTGTGAACTTTTTCCATTCCCACGGCTTCCTGCGGGGTCTGTCTACCCTTCATGGTTCCTCCTTGCAAATTCAGAATCAGTTCACGTTTCTTTGCATATGGTGATTCTGTGCTGACGTCCTTCCAACTTGAAAAGCGATCCAAAAGGAAACGTCCATTTGTACCTTGTTTGCTTTGACGCTAGATATTTCACCACTGACCCCATCTGCCTTCTCTTCTGTAATGTGGTTAGTGCTAGGTCTTGGTATAGTTCCACCTCTTCTCCATTGATTTGAACCTGGCCTGCTATCCTCGCTTTCTTCAGGATCCTTTCCTTCTGTCCGTAGGATGTGATTGCGACCGGGACGTCCCGTGGGCATCCCCCGGTTCCCCTGTTCGTGAGCCTACTCTGTGTACCCGGTATGTCTGCACCATGTCCTCTGCTTCGTCTGCTAAAATTTCCGCAAAGAGTTGTTGGGTTGTTGGTTTCAATTCTTTATCTCCCACTCATTTCGAAAGATTTTTAAATTCTTATGTTGGATCTCCTCGAGTGATTTTTTCCAGGTTCTCACTTTGTAATTACAGGTTTTGTCTGGCGTGCTAAAAGGTCCAGGGTCTCCTCCATCTTCTGCAAGTCCTCTTCCATACTTTGAAGTGCTCTTTCCATTGTGTCCGTTCTTTCCTCCAGCTTTGCGACATCCCTTTTTGAGTTCCTGTATTGATTGCGTCATTTCAACTTTTAATGTCTCAAATTGTGTTTGAAAAGAGGCCATAAACTTTTCCTGGAATTCCTTGAACCATCTCTGCATGTCTTCTTTGCACATTGCCATCATGCCTTCTGCCCCTGACTCTTGGTTTGGTGAGGTTTGCTTCTTGCCTCCACCCTGCGGGGTCGATGACGAGTCTATTCCCCTGAGTTGTTTTATGCTCAGTATCTATTTTGCTTGGGGAATTTGTTGGGTCGCCGCCACCACCACTTTCCCTCTTGTCTTGGACATGTGGCTATTGGAATCCATTGGTGTGTAGCCCTGCTCCTGTCCCGGCCTCTTTCGATAGTGTGCGTCTTGCACTATCCGTCCTCCATCCACCTTTCCCCCTGCCAGGGCCTAGTAGTTATCTTTTGGTTCCCCGTCCCCCCCATCTCCTTCCTGGGCTGCCATCTCTCTCATTTAGCTAGGCATCCTGTCCGTAGCCCCCTTTTTCACTCTCTTCCCCAGAGTGTTTAATATGTTGCGTGGCCTTTACGCCTGTGTAACCATATGCTGTCTTGGGCCACAAGCTCTCCCTAAGCCCCACCACCGCTGCTTTATTATGAGGGGCTGGGGGGTACCCTCAACTCAAGTTTGTCTTTGACTGCAGTGGCCTGCCCCCCCCCCCCCCCGCCGTGCCTCTGGACTTGTGCGGGTGGCTACACTGACATTGCTTGCAGCGATCTCCCCTGGTGCCTCCTTTCCTTCCCAGTCGCCGCAAGTGTAAAGTATCTTCGTCTGCCCCAAGCAGTCCCTCTCACCTCTCCCTATTCCTTTTATTTAAAAGATTGGGGGTTGTGCAGCCTCACCCGTTGCTGCTGGTTATGCCTGTCCGCTCTAAGCCATGGGCAGCGCCAGGGGATGTTAGCTCTGTGTTCTCTGCGTTCCTGTTCCGTCCCCCAATGGAGACCGCTCCTCGGTGAGCTTCTCTGTTTCTGGCCGCTCTTGGTGCGTCCCCCCTGGTGTGTCACAGACAGGCCCCTTCTTCGTGTGAGTCGCTCCTCGCCTCTGCCTCTCTTCTTTCCCCTTCCCTGGGGGTCGCCAGTTTGTGCGCCGTTCGTTGCCTGCCCTGGGAGGCCTCACACTCCTTGTACCTCTGCTTGCGGGATCGGGCCTGAGCCTTTCACCCTATCTCCCGCGTCGTTATCGATTCCTTTTCCCTTGGTGCTTGACACTGGGTCACTGCGCCCTTTACTGCCATAGCTGTCCGCCCGTACCTCACTGTAGGCTGCGCGGGGGTGCTACGTTCATATGCTCCACGTCCGGCTTTGATCTAGTACTGGAAGCCGCTCTGCTTGCTCCGATCCGTTCTCCCTCGGAGAGATGTCCTTTCCACCGCCAATGTTGCTTTTTTTACACCTTCTGTGCAGCCCTGTGAGGGGAGGCTCTCAAGCACGTCCTCCTCCCACAGTGGCCATCTTGGATCTCCCTATATATATATATTTCTTTTTTAATCACAATTTAAAAGATTTTATTTTAACAACTTTGTTTAAGTCGGTTGCAACATGGAGTACCATTACATGCATCAAGATTAAACCATTGGCAATGAACCACAGACAGCAGATCCCATAGGAGTCTGCCTGCCCCACACCCCATCACCACTCCCCTGCTCCACCTCAGCGACATGTTATAGAGGTTACTGTGCCAGTAAAAAATAGTCTTGTTAATTATGGTTTGCATGTAAAAGCTGGGAACTCAGTGTCATAGTCCAGGAGTGGGGACCAGATCTCTGAGAACTGATATAGTCTGCCCTCTTTGGCTGCTGTAACTTTCTCCACCACTAGAATGTCCCAGAGTTTAATCCAACATAAGGCAAATATAGGGCCCTCTGGAGATTTCCAGACCCAGGTTGTAGTAATCTTAGCAGCCAGGAGGAGTTCAGTAATCAGCTTGGCAGTTCTCCCAGATCTGGGGTATATCCCCGAAACTGGTGCCCTCAGCAGGAGCACTTCGGGCTGAAGAGGGAGCTTAATGTGAGTAATATCCTTGATACAGTCAAGAATCTTCACCCAGAAGGTTTGAATTAGGGGACAATCCCACCACATATGAAGTATGAGCCTCGTGTTCCACATTTTTGCCAGCACGATGGGTATAGGGCCCCCTGCATCTGATGTAACCGAGTTGGGGAAGGTACCACCGAAGCATCAGCTTAAGGGTGCACTCTTTGTTCGTTATAAAAGTGGAGAAAGGTGTCTCCTCAACACGATGTCCAACCGTTCCGGGTCATCCAATGAGCGACCCAGATCCTCCTCCCATTGGGACATATATTTGGGCCGAGAAGCAAGCAGGTCATCTTGAAGTAGTTTATATATTTTAGATATGTTTGCCACCTGGGAACCGTCTTCCAGGGTAAGTTCAATTGGCCCAAGACTGTGAGTGGCCCCCCCGTTTGACTGCAGGGTGCGTGATCCAATGGTGAAGTTGGGCATTTGTGAATCCGTCTGCTTCGGTCCAGTGGAACTTTGCCGTATAAATGTCAAAAGTACAAGACTGGCCATCGTGAAACAGGTCTGCTATAGTGAGCAATTCCCCCCCCCCCTCCAAACCTCACCCTCATAACCCACCCCTGAATGCAGTGTCCAAAGTGACCAGATTGCAGGCCCGGGGTGAAGGAAGGGTTATGGAAAATTGCTGTGAGTTGGCCTACACCTCCCGGGATTCCTTTATACCTTAACATCCAGGCCCAGACTTTTACAGAGGTTTTCGTGGAAGGGAGCAGCAAGGACCATGATTTTCGTGCCGAGTGAGGAACATGTGGCAGTGAGTGAAGTGGCAGTGAAATCGTGTACTGTTCGATGCGAACCCATTTCGATATGTTAGATGGAACCTGCCAGGTAAAGAGCCTCGCCAATTGTGCAGCAGCACAGTATTGACATAAATTTGGAACCCCTAGGCCACCCAGATGTGGATTGCCCATCATCACCTTTTTAGGAATTCTAGCTTTTCTGCCCTCCCAAATAAACCGAAAGCCCTTCCGTTGTAAATGGAGAAGGAGGTTTAGCAGGATCTGCACTGGGAGGGCCAAACATAAGTATAGGAACCGGGGAGGAGGTTCCTTTTAGAGTCCGTAATGCACCCCATTAATGAGATTTCTTGAGTCAACCACTTTACCAGATCAGCTTCCAATGCTTTGAAAAGAGGTGGAAAGTTGGTTGCATAGAGCCATTCCGGAGAGGCTGCAATTCGCACCCCCAGGTACTCCCGGGAGTGCCTGTTCCATTTAATTGGACAAATCGGATGGCGGGAGAGAATGTCTTTCGCGGTTAAGCCCACCCCTAGCGCAGCCAATTTATATGGTAATCTAGCCAATTACCAATCCCTTTATGGAGGGGTTGTTCCATATCTTTTGGGCCAGGGGCTCCATTATTAGGGACAATAACAATGGGGAGAGCGGGCAACCTTGCCTAATTTCTCAGGTGAGTGGGATGGGGGCTGTATGTCGCAGGTCAACTGGTAAGGAGGTTTTCGGGGCACTCTAGTTAGCTAAAATAATTTTACGGAAAATGGGTCCAAACTGAAAAGCTTCTAGGGTGGCCATCATGAAAGCCCAGTCGACTTTATTGAATGCCTTTGTAGCATCCTGGGCTAAGAGTTCCAGCTTAGGATGATTTGACACCGCCACCTCGACCAGGTTTAGGGCCCGACAAATATTATCCCCTGTCGACATACCCTGACTAAATCTTGTTTGGTCCGGGTCGATAAGTTGGGGGAGGGCTCGTGACAATCGATTGACTAGGACTTTTGAATAGATATTGGCATCAAGGTTAAGCAATATAATTGTCCAGTAAGAGGCACAATCTTTAGGATCTTTCCCCAGTTTTAACAATAAGCTTGTTTAGGACGTTTGCACGGAGGGGGTGGTGTATCCGGATTGTTGAAAGGAGTTGAACAGAGCCATCAATGGAGATACCAACTGGGCCCGAAAGACTTTATAGAATCTAGTCGTGAACCCATCTGGGCCAGGGGCCCAAGACTTCAACGACTTGATAACATTACGGGGGGGGGGGTGCAGACATAGTGTTTGTCAGATGAGCGGCAGCTAATTGAAGCTTTAAGTCTTCCACATACTGCATATTGCATCTTCCCCCAGAGTGTCTCGTAGGCCCACTATAAAGTTGCGATGTGTCTAACCTTGGCCAATTTTATGACTAAGAATCTGTTAGCCTTGTTTCCTTTGGCTTAGCATCTCTATATCGTGGTTAAAAGACGGTCTCCTCCGAGTACAGGGCTTTGAATTTATTATGGGCCAGCTGCAGGGACCGATGACTTTTAGGGGACCACCTCTTTTTATGTTTACCTCTGCCTTAACTATTTCTTTCTCAAATTGGGCCCGCGTTTTCCTCTTATGTTTCCGGTAGGCTGCTGTATTGGCCATACGTTCACCCCTCACAACCACCTTCTTTGGGTCCCAGATGATTGCCACTGATGTGAGATTGGTAGTATTGTCTTGAAAGTAGTTGCAAATAGCTTTTGCTATTGCATCCCTCAGTGGCATGTCGTTCAGGATCGCGTCAAATAAGCACCAATGTGGCCTCGGAGGGGGCGCCAGGTCACAGATGTGGGCTGTCAACCGAACTGGGGCATGGTCAGATAGGATCTTGGGCTCGATCTTCACTTCATCCACTTATGGGAGAAGAAGGGGGTAGCCAAAGGAGATCAGTATAGGAGGAGGTGTGGTGAACATGGGAAAAGAAAGAGAAGTCCTTATCTTTGGGGTGAAGCAACCTCCAGGTGTCGACCACCCCCATAGCTCTAAAAAAAAAATGGAGCATGGCCAGGGCAATCATAAAGTCCTTTAAAGTGGGATTTTGAGCTCTGTGCATCAGGGGCACCGGAACTCCATTGAAATCACCCCCAATTATAACTTGGCCTTCGAAAAAGAAGGGGAGGAGAATGGATTCCAGCTCCCCCAGAAATGTTTCCTGTCCCTCGTTGGGGACATAGATCGAGATTAAGGTATAGAGTTGTCCAAATAGTAGCCCTTTAACCCCTGTATATCAGTCCCCCGGATCCCACTGAGAGTTCAGTCCCGTGAATGGGGTTTCTTGAGAGATGAGAATGGCAGTCCCCCTTTTTTGTTCCGGTGGGGCCATGGAATTGTATGGGGAAGTCTCTGTTCTGCAATCGTATCACGTTTGGTGGGTCCAGGTGAGTTTCCTGTAGCAATGCTACCAATCCCTTTAAGTTTTTCAGGTGTAGTAACATCAATTTACGTTTTATTGGGGAGTTCAAGCCTTTGACATTAAGCATTACAAAAGTAAGTTTCTGGTGGGGTGAACGCATCTGTTGGGGTTCGGGATCCTCCAGGGTGGAGGGAGGAGACTGGTAAGCTTCATCCGCCATGTAACTGCCTCTGGGCTCCAACTTCACGTGTCAACCGGGTTTTAGGATAAGAAAACCAAACCAGAAAGAGCAAAATTAAAAATAAAGTCCAGTTTATGAACTGTAACCAGAGTATAAAACTGAAATAGGGGCCTTCGCCCTGTCTGCCATTGGGTGCCATCGCAATCCCGGCAAGGCATGGGCCGTGTGAAGCCTGGGGCTAGAAGAACTTTGCTTGCCAGTATGTTGCCGGAAAACCTGTGGACAGTCACAAGTAGAGTGGGGTTTTGCAGGGGCTCGTTGTTATGTGGTCAAGTTTGTTGCAGGGATGCCATGGGTTTCCGCCCCTTGGTCACCTTTGTCCAGGTGTTGCGTTTCGGTTTGGGAGCATCCCATTTCAATAGTGTGGGAGGTTTTATAGGAGAGACTGGATCCTTGTCAGGAGCGGCATATTGTAAGATGTCTTCTTCTAGAGAGCTGATGGTCCGTGTTGTGTCCCCCAGGGTAAATTGCAGTGTAGCGGAAAACAGCCATCGGTATCGGACCTTTTGATCTTGCAGGAACGCAGTCACCGGTGTCAGACCGTTTCGCCTTTGTACCGTCGCCATAAAAGGATCTTGGAAAATGTGTGGAGGTGCCCTGTGGAAGGTAATCTCCCCCTGTGTCCGGCTAGCTGCCAGGATTTTCTGTTTCACAGTGAAGAAGTGGACATGTGTGGGGGCATCCGAGGACAACCCCTACGGGTACATAGTCTGTGGGTCCGGTCTAGAAGAAGCATTGCTTTGTCGAGGTGCGGTATGTAAGGAACTCATGGTGGCAACAGTAATGACAGACACAAGTGATAACAGTTCAAGGGTGTTTATTAAACTGTATGACTGGGTGAGAAAAATGCCTAATCTAAACCTAAAGCTAAGATGGGAGCAAGCTACGACCATCAAATAATAATAAGGCAGTCCTAGTGGCGTCTTGTCAAATAAAAAGGGCCTATGCTAAAAAAAACGATTTCCAATGCTTACTACTAAGTTACAAAAAGAGTGTGGGATAATGTTCACCAGAAAAGAAAGAAGTGTTCACAAAATGATAAGACAGGATGGTAGGGCTAGGGTCTCCCTTCCCCACGTTTTAAGCATGGGATAAGGCAGGACTTCTGAGCACAACACACACCTGGGCCTCTCCAGCACGAGGTTCATTATTCCATTCAACGATATCAGGACCTTCAGGGGCCAAGTTTCTTGTACCAAAGTCTCTTGCCTTAGAAGGCCTGCTGAACCAAAATAACAAAGAAACAAAAGTTCCTTTGTTGATCTTGCACCACAGGCGATTGCTCTTTGCCCCTTGGATCTCCCTCCGCCAGGCTCGGATCCTTCTTGCAACTTGGGCCGCCCTCCGTCGGGTTCACTACAGCCTTTCACTCTTAACACAATCTTCTCGGGTGTATCAGTTCTCACCCTGGGTCGCTCAACCGGGTTCACATTTGCCAATTTCATAGTTCACTTTGTTTTATCACATTCGGGATTTACTTTCGTAGCTTTTCCACTTGGCTTCCCTGCGTCGGGTTCACTTAGCATACATTTCTAAGCACAGTTCATGGTTTACTTCATATTTTTAGAAAGCGTGCTTCCTTTTCCCTAGCTTTCTTTCAGCAATGGGTCAGAGACGTTCGATTGTACAGAGGATTTTATGTGACCTCTGTAGGCGCACTCGGACCCTCACGCTGCCCTCTCCTAGGGCCTTCTGGGAGTTGTAGCTTCACCACAAAACAAAGGTGCCAGCCAGAGTTCTTCGAATGAGCACTCCTGCGGTGCCTGACCCCTCTGCAGCCGACCCTTCTCTCGGTTTTCTCAAAAGTTCAAAAAACAAGTTCTTTGTTCACATATAATATTGCCACTTGCAACCTTGTGCTCAACACAGTTTTGTTTGCTATCACCTTTCTCCGACTTACTGGCTGTGTTGAACCTGCTGGTCTGTTTCGTCTCTGGAGTCAAGGACGGTACCACGGTAGCCAGCGTGCCTCCCAGCCTGTGTTACCCTTGCGGGAGGACCCTGTGCACCGTTGACACCTGTCACACCACATGCCAGCTGTACTACCCAGTCTTGTAATGCTTTTAATCGGAGGCTTTGCAGTCTTGAGTTGAAAAGGGCAAGGGCAACTCCCTCCTCGTCGTCTTTTCAGGTCTCGCACCTTTTCTTCTCCTCTTGAACTGCCGGTCTGGAATAGCTGTTCCCTTGTGCATTCAGCATTGCTCATTGTGTGCTCTCGTGCTCTACCTTTTATCCCTGTGGGGAAGGTAAAAGGGGCCTTCTGGTGTGTGTGGTTCTGGTCAATTGTCTGACTCTGGCCTGACCCTTGTGTTTGGACATGTCAGGTAAACGCCTCTGGAGTTAGTCCATTGTCTTTCTCTGTGTAAAAAAGTGTTAGTGTCGGAAAAGGGCGACGGGTAGAGCTTCTAAATTTTCTTCTGTGTAGGATGTGGGAAAGGTGTTACAGGGAATAGGGAACTGTGTCTCGCCCATTGGTGATCCTCCCGCACTGGTTCACCCCCAGGAACTGTATTCAGTAGCGATGGCCATGTCCTGGCTGACAGATCTCCAGGGACTAGCGGGTGAGACACCTTCAGGTTTCTCACAGGTAGAAGAGTTTGGAAGAGATTCCTTACGTATTCATCCAAGACTTGATTTGGCATTGAGGAGGATACCTCTTTAACCCAGAGGTTGTTTCTTTGGCTCTTTTCTCCATATCTTCTTGTTTGTACTCCATGACCTCACTTTTCTTCTCCAGTACCTGAATCCTGTGTTGTAGCTCGGTTACCAGCGTGATTTAGTCCATCGCCTGGTCCTCAGCCTCCACAAATCAACGTTCCACCTCCAGGACTTGTTGAGCCAGACGGTCCACCTTTGTTGAAATATCGGTCATCCAGCTGCGAAATTCTGTTTTAATTTCTGACATAAAGGACTGAAGGCCCTCCTTTGTGCCTAGTTGACCTGTGGGGTGCTCCGGCGTGTGGGTTTGAGTTGTTGCTGCCTCCATTTTCTTGTTTCTGTCCAGGGGTTTCAGGATGAGAGCGATATCTGCTGTCTTTGAAAGCTTCTGTTGTTTGGCCATGGTTAGAGTGCTTAGTGTTGGCAGGGGCACCTCTCTCAGCATGCCCTGCTAAACTCTAGCTGTGATCCCTTGCCCCGGTGCTAGACCCTCCACCTCCACTTTGCCAAGGAGGGTGTGTTCTATAAATGAGGCCAGGCTCTTCAATCAGGGGTCATGGAGCACCCGCTTACCGGGTGGTAGGGGCTGAGGCCACGGCTCCCCTGAGTGTGGCCTTGGAGTGAAAACTGCACCATAGAAACCCTGGGGTACTCCCCTCTGCGATTCTCTGTTCTTCAGCTCCCAGTTGGCGAGGGCCGCGGGACGTCAGCTGGTGCTCTGTTTATGTACAATCCCCCCAGTGGTGGGAAGACTGCAGGGCTTCTTTTCCTGCACACCGGGAGTGGCTGATGGACCTGGTTTGGGGGGTGGCTCCTCACCTCTGCTCCGGACGGGAGCTTGATTTTGACCAATCCCGCGGCTCGGGTGGGCAGACTCCATAGTGCAGGACTCCCTCAGCAGGTGAATGGACACTTGCCATAGTGGATCTCTGTGATGGACATTCTGCTCAATCTAATCTGCCTTATTGCTTGCGCTCACCACGGGCGGGCTTCCGGGTCGGGGAGGTTGATGGGTGACAGAAGGAGTCGTCTCTCAGCTGATCACCGCCATCTTAGGGTAAGCTCCTCCATGGGCACAGCAGAGCTATCCTTTGACATAAGTGAGCTTGCGGGCGGTCTTCTGATTTCGCACTCTCCCCAGCTCTGCCCCTCACTTGCACGTACCATGCGCTTGGGTTGTTAAGGCACACAGTCTCCCAATTGGCTCATAAGGACATTTACCCCGTGCTTCTCACGGAGGCTATCACAGAAGCAACCGCATTGCCGGTGCTTCAAGCCACGCCCATTGTATTTATTAAGAGACTTCCTGATATCTGATATGATATGATATGTTATTTATAACATGCTTAATATCCAGAGGTTTCTAAGCACGGACCCGGGGATCGAACTTGATCGAACTTCCTACCACATGTTATCAAAGAGTGAGGGCAAGCATAGGTTTAGACACAGACGGATTTTGGTTTTGGACTTTCAGACACGACGGCCTTTAGAAACATCAGTTGAGGGAACCATCCCTTTAGAGTTAGGGCCAGTTAGGTATTACACCATCCCCAGCATTATTGTAAGTAAAGGTTTTGAAACTATAACAATTGAGTCTGTGTCTCTCTTGATATCATGCCTGTCTCGCACTACTCAGCGCAATAAGTGCAGAGAGGCTGTCTTTCCCCATGTGAGCCTGATTGCCGTGGTTGCTGTAAAGAAAACGTGTTGGAGACCAAAGTGAGGAGCTGTGGGCGAGTTGCAGTTCTCAGGATTGAGAGGGGCTCCTTAGTCCAGTGGCCGGACCGGAGACACCTGAGCAGAGGAATGATGTGGGTCCCTGAACAGCCAGAAGTAGAAGTTGTGCTTTAAGTCCTGGAACTCGAGCAACCCGCAGAACAAGGATAGCAGATGCCGGTGAGTCAAACTTGGCGTTCTGATTTCTTGTGCAAGCTTTGCCAGCAACAGTATCCTGTCTGTCTTTCCTTTGCGTAAGAAGTAGAAGCGAGATGAAGTTGGTTGATCCATTGTTTCCTTGTTAACAAATGCAAGTAACACTCTTCTGTGAATGGAAAGGTTTTCTTTTACTCCTGTAGAAGTTAAACGTTACCAGAATTGTTAAACTCTTAAAGTCCCTAAACTTTATGAAGGAGTGGTCGCATTAACCTAATTTTATTTCCTACGCAGAGGGTGGTTGCGTTTCTTTCATTAAACAAAACGACCATTATGAAACACCATTGTTAAACACGTAAAGCTTTGATACTCCATGAAAAAGTGGTTGAAGTTATCATCGTTACTAAGAGAAATCAAACGTTTCACTTAATAATTGAAGTTGGAGCGAGAGCCAGCATTGATCAAGCCCTAGAGTGTTCCCCTATTGAGAGTAAAGCAGCCTTTTCTCAAAGCCAGAAACTGTACTAATGAACATTGTGAGCCTACAGAAGATCAACTTCTCCAAGATCAACTTTGTCTAATATACAAGTGTGCAAGCATTATCTAAAGCTAAGGGAGTGGCACCAAGGCTTCTGGGTAATTGTGGGGCTGACATTGGCAAAATAGATAAAGGCAAACCTTGCTGATGAAATACAAGACTGAAGTGGTTGTGGTTGTAGAAAGACAAGAAAGGCAAAGAGGCTGCACATTTTGAAGAGATGTTCACAGGAAGAGGGCCTTGTCTACTTTAGGGTATTGCAGTGCCTTAAAGTCAATCTTGTCCAAACCTGTCTTTACGATATAAAGTACTGAAGCTAAACCTGTCTACAATTCAAAGTACTGAAGTTGTGCTGGTATATTTTTGGTTGTCAGTGGATGCAAGACTTCACTAGTTCAAATGAAGTAGAATGCTATGGGTCAAGGAGAGTGTCCTCATGGTGAACTGTGGTATAAGTAGTAGAAGCAGCAGAACTAAGAGGTTATCCTGACTTATATAGCTACTATTTCTAACCTGAAGAGATGAATAAGCAAGACCTTTGTTCCATTAACCTTCTCGAAGATGTATTTCCTTTTGGACTGTGTCAAGTTTGGAAGTGGCAAAAAGTCATTGTGGCAGAGAAAAGCATTGATACTATTATGAAGAAGTGGAAGGTCTTTACTTCAACAGAAGAGGAACTTTTGCTCTTGTTGGTACTGTGGTTAACAAATCTTTACCTTGATACTGACTTTTCAAGAACTGATATTGACTTTTGAAGAACTGATCTGAGACTAAGTTACCTATGTGGATTTCCTTATATTCTTTTGGTTGAACATTAAAGAGAAATATACTGTTAGTCGTGGGGAAGGGAGTTCACCCAGGTTGTTAAAAGGTTATCAATATATTATGAATCTCATTGCTGATGTTAAATGAATTGCCATATATTTTGTTTACAGTGAGGGCCAGCATTCCTGTGTCGATTGTTTCCCCTTAGTTTTGTTAGGAATGGAAACCCACAGAAGAGTAGGGCATGTGAAGCATTTTGATAACCTTTTCGTTCTAATAAAATGGCCTATTTTGAAAAAATATCAATTGCTCACCCTTCACAGTTCTTTGCAAAAACATGAACAAAAAGTGGTTAGCGTCCTGCAGGAGCTTTCCCTTCTCGGCAAGATGCTCTCAACAATTTTAGAAGTGCTGATGGTGGCATTATTGGGCCATTTGTGGCTTTTCTTATGTAGGGAGCATCTGTGAGGCTGCTACATGTGGAGGATACCATAATATGACGGGATTTTAGAAGCGTGTGAGGCTCAGCTTGACATTCAAAGGTAGCCCCTGTTAGGATATACCTTGCACATAACGACTTACCCGGCATATGCATTACTTTACTTGCCATATATATTTCTTTTTTATTTGTGTATTAGTGCCCAAGGAACTTTTCACTTGCCATACGATAGCAGCATTTGCAAGGTTATACCTTACATATGATGCCTTACCCGCCATATACTGCAATTATTTGGCCATTGCAGCACTTGCCATTTGATTGCAACACCTTCTAGGCTATATGTTACATATGATAACTTAGCAGCCATATGGAGTATGGTGACCTGGGCCCAGCCAGTGATTTTCTGGACCATCTTGATCTCCTTCTATCCTTTCTTCTTCCTTCTGTGCCACCCTTTTTCCTTTTGGGTGACTTTAATCTCTCTTCTTCTAATCCTTCTTCTCTTGACCTAATCTTTTCCTCAATGCCTTTAGCCGAGCCTGTGTCTTCTTGTCCCTTCTATGCCTCTGATCACTTTTTACTTTCCTTTTCTCTCTCTCCCCTTACTCTTTCTACTACTGCTCCTTCTTCATCTACTTTTACTCGTTGCAATCTTCGATCCTTTGACTATGTATCTTTTCTCTCTTCTCTACACTCTTCTCTTCCATCTATTCCTACTTTCTCTTCTTTGTCTCCTAATGTGGCTGCTAGTACCCGCCATTCTACTTTACAGTCTGTACTTAATTCTGTCTCCCCTCTTTGTTCTTTTGCTCCCACTCGTAAATCTCATCAGCCTTGGCTTACTTCTGATCTTATCTCCTTCTGCTGCTGTCTGCCTTAAGCTGAGCAGTACTGGAAAAAATATAGATCACCGTCTGATCTTGCTGCATTTTCAACTTTACACTCTTCTTTTAACTCTGCCTTACTTTAAGCAAAGAAATCATACTTTTTGGATTTTACTGTTTCTCTTTCTGACAGCCCTCGTCATCTTTTCCATCTTCTCCACAACATCCTGTCTTCTAAATCTCCTGACGCGTCCATCCTTTGCATCTCTTTCTACCTCTGACTTTGCTAGTTACTTCACATCTAAAGTTGCTAATCTTCGTTCTGCTTTTGCTTCTTCTCCCACTCCTCCTTCTTCCAATTTACCTTCATACTCATTCTCTCCTCTTACTGATTCTGTGTCACGTCCCCAGTCACACATCGCACTACCACCATGTCCCCCATGTAATTCCCGACGGCGGTTGGACTACAGTTCATGTTGAGAAAGAAAGGGTTTGCTCTCAAACTGCGCACACACATAGAATAATAAGCAAATGCAAATTAAATGAGTGGTTTTAATCAGAACTGGTGCAGCCTGACACGTGTTTCGAGCTTCCCGCTCTTCTACTGAGGCTTAATCTTGGCTAGTGTGTATTTTGAATACAAAGGTAGAAGTTGAGTAATCTGACAAAGTTAGGCGTGGGCTCCCATTATTTTGCAGTTGCACGAATGAATTTTCAGTAAATTATTATCTTGCAGTACGTTCACTGCTGTGAACCACATAGCAGTGAACGTACTGCAAGATAATAATTTACTGAAAATTCATTCGTGCAACTGCAAAATAATGGGAGCCCACGCCTAACTTTGTCAGATTACTCAACTTCTACCTTTGTATTCAAAATACACACTAGCCAAGATTAAGCCTCAGTAGAAGAGCGGGAAGCTCGAAACACGTGTCAGGCTGCACCAGTTCTGATTAAAACCACTCATTTAATTTGCATTTGCTTATTATTCTATGTGTGTGCGCACTTTGAGAGCAAACCCTTTCTTTCTCTAAATTCCAATTTCTAGTGGGAATTTGGCAGGCTCCTACTCAAGCTCTCAGCCGCAGCCCTATCACAGCCACATAAGTTGCCGTTCTATGCGCTGTATCCTGCTGGCCTTTTCTGCCACTTTTTCTTCAATACAGTTCATGTTGGCATAGCAAACGACTCAAGAGAAACTCCTTTCCGACACAAGCCCCTTACCTCCAGTGCCGGTTACCATGGAGACTGTCCACGCCACTTCATGGTCTTCGGATTGGTTTTGGGCCCTGTCGCGTTAAGCGACACATGATCAGGAAGTGACAGGCTCGATTGGTTACACGAGACGAGGAGCATGCATCATGTGATCAGGAAAGAAGCATCGACGCGCTCACGTGACACGGAGCGTAACACGTGATGCACTCACATGACTTTTTTGCCTTTCAAAAGATTCGAGCGAACGCTCACACGTCGCTTCACAGCTGCTTACGGCAAGTTTCGTAGAGCGCTTTCCCTGCTTCTGTTCCTTGGAATCCTTGATCACAGACTGCCTCCACGGACCTGCTCTGCTTCTCCTCGTTACCTCTGCTTTGGCGATATTTCCGGGATTAAAATACAAATTTGTTTTCCCTCGGACTTGCTTTTGCATATCTCTAGCTCTCTTCTCAAGTCTCGTCATTCTAAGCTCTCCGCTATCCTTTTTCTTCTCCATCTATCCGCAGCATTCGATACTGTTGATCACACTCTTCTTATTTCCTCACTTTCTTCTTTGGGTATTACTGGGTCTGTCCTTGAATGGTTCCACTCCTATCTTTCTCAGTGGCCCTATTGTGTAATTTAGGCCAGTGTCACACTTGTCACCCCTGTTACGTCTGTTCTCAACGCTCCTCGCCTTCGAGGGGCACACTTTGCATATAGAACGGCTAGATCGTTCTATACGAAATGGAGATTGTTTTCTTCATTACCCGGGAAATGGCGTTTTCAATTCATACGCCGTTGATATCACGTTTTATGAAGTCAAGTATTGTGTTCTCCTGCTATGTACTTAGCAGCGCATTGAACTTACGTGAAATGCTTCTGATTGATGTTTCTACAGCGTTTGAAGCTTGGTTCCTGCGTCTTCCTCTGATCTGTTTCTCGCAACCGTATTCCTCACTCCAGTTACCCAACAGCCGCTCTGTTAATCGCGGCACACTTCCTATTTTGTTTTCCATCTTAAAACTGACACTTCGGGTTTGTCTGCTGCCCAGCTCCAAAGCGGATTCTGGACTCTTGTTTCCTGCCTGCTTTTCCCCTCGCTTCAAGATCTATACGCGAGGTGGCGTATCATTGATACAATTACAGTTGACATGCCGAGCTCTGCTACTGTTCGAGCGAGGTATTCTCCTGTTGGTACACAGCTGCAGGATTACGACGTCTGCTCAGTTTCTCAAGGTACAAATATGTAATACATGAGTCAAAAAGCCTAACATTCCCATAATACCATTTTTGGATTACAAACTCAGCTAGTGCTTATTTCTGCTGCGTATATATTTCCAGCTGAGAGAATCTCCCAGAGAGTTGAACACTATTGATATAACGTATTGGTTACCGTTTTATCCCTTTCAAGAACGTTAAACCAGAGTTGCTTTATCCAAAATGTCTGCATTGTCTTCATGTGCACAATACTTTATGGATGCTATGCAGAAGTGCACCAAGCCGGTTCTAGTGTGACCCTCGTGCCGTTCGGGATTAGTTCCTGTACTAACCTCCCTGTCCCAGTCGTTGTTTTTCCTTGGATTTACCTGGTGGTTCTGTTACTGATTATTCTACATATGCCAACAGGTTAGTGCAATACTTAATGCTTTGATAAAACCCCACAGTCTTAGTGCCTACATTGACATAGTCCTTACTTTTCTCATACAGCTTGGCGAGTGTTTGTGTTCCACGCCCTTGCCATTGATTCCTCTCTCTGACTGTGGTTTTAGTACAGTCATAGAGTGCCATCAGTTGGAAGGTCTTAATTTGACCAGATTCATTCCATCCGAGCGCGAATATTGCATCATCAAGACCAGGAGACTGCCCTCACCACTTGTATCCTTTAAGGTGGTCGTACGACCTGTATCCTTTGTTTGTTCATACTCTAACAAGGTTTTTATTTGATACGGGGTTCAAACCATGGAGGGTTTAGATCAGCCTATGACAGCCAGACACATCTCTTCCTCACTTCCTCTTCTCTATGGTGTCTCTCAAGGTTCTGT
The DNA here is from genome assembly GCF_040938575.1 of Ambystoma mexicanum. Taxonomy (NCBI): domain Eukaryota; kingdom Metazoa; phylum Chordata; class Amphibia; order Caudata; family Ambystomatidae; genus Ambystoma; species Ambystoma mexicanum. The sequence continues at coordinate 61,025,489 of NC_090938.1, forward strand.
ACTTGGTCCTCTCCTTTTTTCTCTTTACACTGCCCCACTCTCTGCTCTTATTTCTTCATTTAATCTTTCCTTTCATCTGTGCGCAGATGATACACAAATCTTTTTCTTCCTTTGACTCTATACTGCACTCGACTGTATCAACTTGCCTTTCTGCTGTCCAAATCTGGATGTCTTCTCATTTTCTACAGCTCAATCCTTCTAAGACTGAGGTTCTTCAACTATTCAGTCTACTCTTCCTCCTCCGGCTCTCTTTTTTCTTCCTTCCTCTCTGCCCGTTTCATCTTCTGCACGCAATTTGGGGGTTATTTTTAATCCCTCGCTTTCCTTTAAACTGCATATCTGGAAAAAATATATTATGCGCCCAGATACCTACGGGTTAGGTTCGCTTTATAAATGCACACATAAATAAATAAATATCTCTTCTATTGCTCGCTCCTGCCGCTATGCCCTTTTTAACATCTGCCGTACTTGCCCCTTTCTCTTATTTTAGGCTACTAAACGTCTTCTATTTTGTGTGTTGTGAGGGGTCAGAAATGTGAGATGTTCAACTTTTTAAAGAGTTTTTAACTTTAGCCATTTTATTAAATGGAAAGGTTGAATAAAAGCTGACCCTGATGAGGATTTCCCTGCTTAAAAACAAACTAAAGGAAACACTCTAACAAAAGTATATCTGTCCCTCACACTTGTACATTCAATAAAACAATAAGGAAATGCATGGCAGTTCAATTCAACAAACATTCATCCAACCATATTCGTAATATGGCCACTGTCTCTTAACTGGGTGAATTCCCCTTCCCCAGGTCTGAGCAAGGTTTTGCTCCACAGTTCAAAAGAAATCACGACATCCTGGTTTGGTACAAAGTTCCAACACAGTTCTTGAGGATTCACATTTTATAACAAAAAGGTCTGTTGTATCCACAATATACCAAAGGAAATAATGTGCTCCAACCCCTCCTGGAGAAAGAACAGGTTTTATGTTAGTCTTCTTCTGTAAACTCTTTGCTTGGGTATTGCTTGTAAGGTTTTGGTTGGACTAAAACTTCCCAACTGGGTTGCTGGGCCTTCCACCAACTTGCACGTTTGCTTTAACAGTCACTTTGGATTAATAAGTAAAACTTTAGTTGTTTTCGTATAATTCGGTATTCCAAAGTGTTATTGCTTTTTTCACTCACACGTGAGTCAAACTGCCTGCGGTGAACATGTGAATAACGTCGGAGCGCTCTGGAGTCACTCGCAAGCTGTGAACTCACCGGATAAGTCGCTCCTGCCTGCTCCGCTTGGTGTTCGCAGGTCTTCTGACGTTGTGAGTCCTTGAGATCAAGCAAACAGCCTCCTCTGGTCCACCTCAGCTCGCGCCACTCGATAAAGCTTCTTCTGCTCCAGAGATGCTCAGTTGCAACCCAGCTCTTAGGAAAGATTTCCATTTTATGTGTAATTTTCCTTCCAGCTGTACTCTCCCAAACTTTTTGCTGCTGCTTAACACTATAGCCTGACTTTGCCAGACAAGCACAGCCTTCAGCTGCACTCCTCTTGGCTTTCGCTCACTTTCAATGGGGAAACTGACATGCCCTTAAGACAGTCAGTACTGGGAGACTTTGTTTCCCTTAGCCCTTTCCCATATTGCAACTTTTCTGCAACATGTAACAAGTGCACAATGTACCTAACTGTACAGTGCACTTGGGTCTCTTAGTCATTTCCAAAGACCCTAGATACTCTCGTAGGACTTTTTAGGAGATGTGCAGATGTGTCATGGGCAGGACTGGTGGCAGCTTATCGTTTCTTATAACTGTAACCCTTTCTTGCCTTTTTAACTGTGATTACCGTGTTTGGCACAAATAGATGGCCTTGCTCCAAAATGGCCATGCCACAAGGTTCTCTGTCCTGTCCTTTGGCCATCTTGCCCCTTTGCCTTCCCCATTTCGAGCCGACCCGGGTCAGTCCTTATTTGGTCATGCAGTTTCCCGCGAAATGCCAAGCTTTCGCGGGCTTCTGCATGCCTTGTGTGTATGCTTCCAGGATATGGGCTTGGATGTCTGTTCCCAATACACATCCTGGGTGCCAGAGAGCCTGGAGTGCTGTGAATGCCTGGGACCACCGTGGTCTGTGATTGGTCCACGTATAGTATGCCTGAATGTGAGCAGATCTTCCATTGGGTCCTCTTCGTTTTGGCGCAAAGGAGATTCTGGATAAGAGAAGCCCCCAAACAGCATACCATGTCGATCTCTGGAGTTCTCATTGAATGAAGGATAGGATCCAAGTATCCTGAAGCTGAGAAGCTGAGTCGATGAACCGCTGGTGAAGCGCTGGAAGGTGCATCCTGAGCCCGCTGTCGTCCCGTGGGACCCCTCTGCATCTGGTCGTCCTAGAAGGTCTGCGAAGACACTTCGACCCATTAGAATAGTGGGACCAATTTTTCTCAGCACCTTCAACAAAACCTGCAAGCAAGCCTTCTCGGAAGTGTTCCTGGGCCAACCAGTGGGCTGACCAGTTTATGCAGGACCTTTGCTCTTTCTCTGCCGCTGTTTTGAGGAGGCCCTCGAAACTTGGTAAACTGCTAGCTCTGTGTCCACGGCACCCTCACACAGAATTTCGTACACTTGGCGTTCCCAGGTCTGAAGTGAGACGAGTGCGCCAAGACCGGAGCATACGCGGTTACCGTGTCGCCCAGCCGTGGTGACAATCTCTGCAGGTGTGCTGCATCTGTGACCCTCTTCCCCCTGAAGCCTGCTGCAGTGAAACTGGCCTGATCCATCCACCATGGGGGGGAGAAATCGCCACTGTCCCGTTTGGGAATCATCGATGTATCTTTTTCGTTGAAAGCCGCAGAGCCGTCATATTGCCGCTTTTGAACCTGCAACTCAAGTGGACTTGACTGGCGAAGTTTGGTCTGGAGTGCACCGGGGGTCGGTGAGTAATCGCAACCCTAACCAGTGGCCCCTAGTGCCTCCATCCATTTTTTCACACAAGTGGCCCCTGAGGGCTCCTCTCCTTTCCACTGCTAGTGCGAACTATTCCCGAACCTTGGATTCACCTCTGCCTTCAAGTGGGGGCCCTCCTCGAATAGTGGGAATCTATTCTTCATCACCTCACCCTCTGCCCTGAGCTGATGTAGACCCCTGAAGAGAACCCATTGGAACAACCGCGTGTGCTTGCATTGCATGTACTATTGAGCATAAGGCTCCTCTACTTCGGGCTTGGACTGCCTCTTAGTTAGGTGTGTATTTGATGTTGAAGGGGACTAAAGACTATCTGCATTGCCTGTTTCCTTCCCTTCTAGGTTGTGGACATATTTTGTGCCTTTAACCCTTTAGACCCCCATTGTCTTGTATATATATATCTTGATAGTATTGTGTTGGTTTATGTAGTATTGCTGTGATTCTCTTACTGTGTGTTGAGTTACAAAGGCCTTGTAATAAATATGTTTATATTTTTGATATATACACCTGTCTGAGAGTAATTTGTAAGTGTCCTTGCTTTGTGTGTTCATTGAGGTCCTTCAGTCACCCTCACCCCACCTGAGACCTAGGGCCTCATTATTCCCCTGAATGGGGAAATACCGGGCCATTCCGACCTTGGAGGGCCTGGTATTTCCCTATTCAGGAAACCCGGACCATCCCCATTCCCTTTTGAGCCCCGATAGGGCTCAGTGGGAGTGGGGAGCATGCTAACAACGGGCTCATTAATGACGGGCCCGTCGTTAGCATGCTGGGCCGCTCGCGGGACCCGCTAAAGACAAATGGTAAAACCAGACATCCCGAGCGGGTTCCGCGAGCAGACCTCGTAATGCAGGGGTATGGGTTTAACAGCGCCGGCAGCTCTACCGGCGCCGTTAAACCCATACTGCCAGGGTCGTAATGAGGCCATTAGTCTTGACCGCAGACCCATAGCTACCTTGATTGGTCTGGCTTGCCCAGAGGTTACCCTGTTCCAAGAAACTAGGCTGGACTTCTGAACCTCTGCCCACCAGGTCAGAGTTCAGAAATCTATCTTAACACCAGCCACCTGAAGGCTCTAATGAGGGTATACTTCCCTCGCTCACTGTCTTCTCTCGCCGCTAGTTTCACTTTCCTCTGCATACGCAGCCCGCACTGCTTTCTCCCCTCCTGCTGCCATTACTGCTACTGCTGTTCGTGATTTCTCCCTACCTGCACCAGCTGGCCTTTTTAAGCCCCTCAGCCTCCGTCAGGTGTAGGTTGTTTACACTAATAATCTGACTGCTCCTACAACCCTATTCCTCTGCATCCCTCTTCCTCGTAATCCTTCTAATAAACTGTGCTGCTGGATTCGAATAGTTCCAGCTGGTAAGTGTGTAGAACGAACGCCGATCGGCTGGAACTATTTGAATCTAGCAGCACAGTTAATAGAAGGATTGACCACCTCACCAGGGGTATCCCACCTTAATCTTATTCTAACATTCAGAGACCTTCTGTGGATCCTTTAATTGGCAAATTTCTTCACCTCAATCTATCAGCATACCAGCAAATAAGCTCAACCGAAAGAGCCCACTGAATCCCTCCTGATGAGCCACTCAACCAGAGTGGTGAAACACGTGTAGAGGACATTAGACAACTAATTCAACAAAGACCTAACAAGGCACAAGACATCTATCCATGTGGAAAATGTACATGATATCATTAAGGCAATCACTCATATATAGACCCATGAGGACACTAATCATTTATATATATGGAACATTTCATAATCAAAAAGAAGAAGATCAACCCTAAATTGGACACAAGAGGAAGATCAACCCTAAATTGGATGACTACAGGCATATCTCTGAATTAAGCTAACTTAAAATTCTATTTTGTACAAAATGTACCTGAAAACCTACATTAAATCTACATCTAAACAAAAATCACAGTTGTAACAAGCAAGCCTGATGTTTTTTTGTAAACAGTAGCCACACAGCCCACGCTTTCTCTTCCTGTATTATTTGTTTCCAACTTTCCAGGATTCTATAGGGTTTCTTGTGGACTACTTGTCCCGGAGGGGTACATATGTAATGATATACTCCCTTTACTCTTCCTGGTTCAGATCTAAACACATCAGGCAACTGTTGTCAAATAGATCTTGTTTATGATTTTGAGATTACTCAGGAGAGATTAGTTGCTTAACTTCAACCTCTTCTGACAACAAACTGGTTCCTATGACTGAAGTGTTTCGTTCAGGGTCTTCCCGCCATTCTTTAAGTAGATTTACATGATATATATATGTGTCTTAATTTTCCGATCAGCTTGAGAGATTTTATAATTATAAGGTCCCATCTGCAAGTTTCACATGGCCCATGCCACCTCGAGAACATCTTATTCTTGGATGATGGAAGGAGAACTAAAACCTTTTGGCCTCTAGAAAAAGAGCTCATAACCACTTTCTTATCATAACACTCCTTTTGATGTTCTTGAGCTCAGGCTATATTAGAGTGTACTATGTTCCTAACTGCAGCCATATGTTCTTTCAATCTCTGAGCCGTTTGGGACAACGGAATAGTGGCCCATTCTCTTTCTTCCGAGGTTTCCCATAGCATGTCTAATACATCTCTACACTCCCTTCGATAAACCAGCTCAAAAGGGGAAACCCCTGTGGATGATTGGGGCATTTTCTGAATGGCAAATAAGGCCCATGGCATCATCATGTCCCCATTCTTCCCATCCACCTCCAAAAGTTTCTTTAAAATATGTTTCAAGGTTTGATTCAATCTTCCTACTAGTCCATCGGTTTGAGGTTGATAAATGAAAGTTCTTAGGGTTTTCTTTTTTCAATATTCAAATGTTTATTTTATTCAGAAGGTAAACACAAAATTACATCAAATTACATGTTCAATCAAACATTTCCAAAAACTTGACCAAAGCACACAAAAAAAACAGAGAGAGGTAACAACCAGCTATTCTATACACAGCCATATTCAATGTACATCCACCCTTCAATGATGACACACCTCTCATTCACTGAGGTAAAAGAAAAATGAGCAGGTCAAGTTGAACGCCGTCTTGAAAAATGTTCAACTTTTTCTTCCCCGTCCCCACCAGAAACCCTCCCTCCCACTCCCACACCGCCAGGGAACCAACCACTTTCAAAGACACCATGTTTACCAATTCCTCAAACAAGAACATAACCATTGTATACAACAGTAATACTCTATGAATGCCCTGTTGTCTTTAGCAGAATCAGGAACCCCACAAAGTTTTTAAGTGTTGCATACTCACATAGGGACAGCACAAGGAACCAGGGCCACTGACGGGAGGGTTGCATTCAAATGAAAAAATAAAGTCTACATACATCAAACCCCATCCTGGGAGGGCCCGGTTGGGGATAGCAATCTCTGGCTTTCATACTAGGACAAGAACAGAAGCCATTCCATTCCCCTTATATTATGTGATTCAGATAAAGTCACTGTAAGGCTCTCTAAATTATAAATATCTTATGCTTCATGCAACAATTCCCCATGTGTGGGAGGGCAAGGTCACTTCCAATATATTGTCATACATGCCGTGGTGGCAAAAAATTAATTAGCCACCACATGAGTGATTTTAACATAGATCTCTCCATCATTTGACAATCCAAAAAGGAGCAACAAAGGAGCCAAGGGCCTCTCCATCCACCTATAGCCTTCACCCAAGCCAACACCACCTTCCAGAAAATCTGCATGACCGGACACTCCTACCAGACATGCCAATAAGTGCCAACATTACCACACCCCCACCAACACATTGGGCTAGAACCTGGAAACATCTTGGAGAGCAAATCTGGCGAAAATTGCCAACGTCGCAATAGCCTGTACCCATGCATCTAATATTGCACGGCTATCGATGTCGAACATAGGCTTTGACACATGTATAGTCAAGGATCTCTGCCCTCTGGAAAGGGAATGTCTCATGCCCAGTGCTGTCTGGCCATCTGCAGGCATTCTTCACCGGCTCCCAATAGAACAAAGCTTCGATATTCGGCCCCTAGAAGCCACATGAGTGTCAAGCATCTGTTCAAAAGCCGTCAGAGAACGACTTAAAAGGTTATTCCAGGATCGATCTGTGAGCACTCCCTTTAATTGCAAATACATACAATTAGACAGTATGTCCACACCAAATATCTCATCTTAAACCGATTTGGAGAGAAAAGAGCCCTCCTTCCATAGCTGGCCCACTCGTACTAGGCCTTTCTCATAACAGGACTGAAATCGAAGCAGTTTGTGGATCTGGTACCAGATCGGGGAGCCCAAAGACAACTCGGGGGGTGGGGGGGGTCGGAGACCAGGTTGTTATACCTTGCGGAAAAGCTGTTTTCTGCCATAACCCCCACAAGGTGGCGAGAACCAGGTGTTTCCTGACACTCTGTGGGAGGCGATACCATGGTACCCACAACCATTCCCCTATCATACTGAGGTCATCAAATTGTTCTCAGGGTAACCCATTGCTTTTCATTAGTACCCCGAATGTGGTCCAGTCATATCTGTAACTGAGCTGCCTTTAGTAGTTCCACAAATCAGGAAAACCCACCCTGTGTCTTTCGGTTGTATCAATGTGGTGTAAGCCACTTGTGGCTTTGCTGAATTCCACAAATATTTCAAGAGTTTGTTTCGCCTCCACAATAAACATGCTAGAAACAAAAACAATAAACGAGGGAGGATATTCATCTTGATGGTAGTTAGACAACCCACCCAAGAACAAATCAACTTTGTGCATCTCACCAGATCTGAACTAATGGCGGTCCACAAAGGGTAATAATTGGCTTTATACAACTGCATCAGGTCTCTACAAAGAGTGACCCCAAGACATTGCAGTCCTTTCGACTGCAATCGAAAACCACTCTGGGTTACCCTGCTACCAAGATCCGGTGAGAGGTCCGCCAGAGGCAACACCTCTCATTTACCATAATTTTATTTAAAACCAGAGCAAGCTCCATATGCCCCTAACGCCTCTTTCAATCCAAACAGGGAGGTTGCAGTTGTGACATACATCAATACGTCATCAGCAAAAAGTACTAATTTGTATTAACCCAGAAATATTTCCATCCCTACAAATCTTATCTGCGAGTGGCTCCAGAGTCAAGGCAAAGAGCAGGGGGGAAAGTGCCTCTCTGCAAAGGGAAAAAATCCAACAAGCGACCATTCACAGACACCTGTGCCTTCGGGTTCTTGTACAAAGCCCGAACACCTTCGAACAAGTGAGAATTAAAGCCCATTTTATCCAAGACTGCCCTAAAAAAAGAGTGGGTCCTTTTCATCAGTCAATAGAAGTGACTAAGTCAAGCGTTTTGCAGATATTATCCGCCCCCTGTGTTCCTCGCACAAAACCTGCCTGATCACTATGTTTTTTTTTCCAAGAAATTTTTATTAAGAGTTTCAAATGTAACAAACACATGAAGAAACACAAAGACCCTCTTTCCCCCAACCTTTTACCCCCCCCGCCCGCCTCCCTCAGATCTAAGAGTTCGAGTGGAAGCCCATCTCCAACAATGAAATAAGATGAAAATGTATAAGTGTTCACTCCGGTTGGACAGGCAAGACATCAAACCTTTATGACAGATGGTTTGCAAATGAGTTAAAGCGCTGGCCCTCTCAAGGCATAACGGGTCCGATTCATCCTGAGGGCGAATTATTCCCAGCAGTTCCATAGCCTTGGGACACCAGGCACGGCGGGCTCCTGCCTTTAGATATGACAGCAAGTTAGACCAGTCTGACACAAACTGCATGTGGAGCCCCTGAATCGTATAAGTGAGCCATTCCAAAGCCAGCAGCGACCACAGCTTCGCCACCCATTCATATTCCTGTGGAGGGTCTTTCGATTTCCACTTCCGGGCTAGAACCAGAGCCGCCGCCAGCATCATTAACACATAGAGTTTGCGGTCCGCTCTAGTAGATAGAGAAGAGAGCATGCCATTAAGACCCAATAAGTCCCTCTCTCTATTAGCCCCGAGTTCTAGGTCCAGCACCTGGGTGACTGCCTGCTGAACGAGCGACCAAAAGGGATTAAGTTTTGGGCACTCCCACCACATATGAGCCCAGGAGCCTGTTGCCCCACATTCCCTCCAGCACAACTTGGATACATCAGGGGACATTTAATTTAGTCTGAGTGGGGTCAGGTGCCATCTCAACATCCGTTTCAGCCAGATCTCCCGAAGCTGAAGAGATCTTGTAAGCTTTGGGATCTGCAACCACAACTGAACCCACTCCTGCTCCTCTAGGTCCCCCCCTACAACCCGCGCCCATTTGAGCATTCATGTTCTGGACTTCAGGGGTTGGTCCCGCTTCATGAGTTTGTATATGGATGACACCACCCCTTTATCTCCCTTGTCTGTGTCTAGATACTTTTCAAACTGAGTGAGGGGTCTTGTACCCGCTTGAGTGATCGATGGATGAGAGATCCAGTGCCTAATTTGGAGATCGAATACTTCTCCAGCATGGGGTCTGGCATGGATTCACATGCTCATGAATATTCCCCGTCGTCAGGCTGGGAATCCTCGGTAAAGAAAAAATCAGTATCAGTTTCGTTTCTGATCTGTCTTTCGTAGTAGTAAGCAATCACTGATCTCTGCGTCATACTGACCACAGCCAATGACTGCCCTCTACCTAAGCCCCGCCTCTGGCAGCCATCTTCAGATTTTTACCGCACGTTCAAGTGTTGGGATCCTCGTGCTACTGCTCTCGAGCGTTAGTGCTTTTTTTCACGTTTTTTCTCAAAAAATTTCTCTTTTTTCGGTCAAAAGAGCCTCAAGCTCCACCGTTTCTTCATCCGATCAACGGGGACCCGCGTCGGATTCGTCTACGCCCCTCAAGGGTGAAGATTTCGTCAAGCCACGCTTTTGGAGGACTCCAGAAGTTTCTCAGGCCCATCTCGGACATGGCCCAGGAGAAGGGAAGCTCGACGCCCGGAAAGCTGTTCAGGGTCTGCCCTGGATGCCAGCTTCAGAATGTCTTTAAGGAGGACGAACACTCCCTTTGTCTTTACTGCCTACATGAGGACAAGACGCACGTGGAGAAGGACTGTGCGTTTTGCGGCAATATGTCGGAGCGGACCATGAAGGACCGCCATCAACGTCTCGCCAACTGGCTGGAAGGGAAGAGCCCGTCAGGCGAGAAGAAGAAGAAGTCCGAGCGGTCTTCTAAGACCTTTGAGGGCGCCCCGGCGACGGGGGTCCAACAGAAGGCCAAGCACTGCGAGTCCGCTGGCACCGGGAGCGCCGAACGGTCGGGCTCTATGGGCACCAGGCAGGGCGCATCCTCCCCGGCGCCATCAACCACGAGCCAACGCTCTGGCTCGGGTAAGAGGAAGGCCGAGCACCCGGCGAAGCTCCTGGAGAGACCCCGGTCGAGCTCGAAGGCCCCATCGGAGGGGGAGCGAGGCAGTGACCCTCCCCCCAAGGAGAAGGTGGTGAGCGCACCTAAGGTGGTGAAAGCCTTAATCCATCCGGCCAAGGCCTCTATCGAGACAGTCGCGGCGGCCCTGGCTCAGCCTGTGGAGGCTACACCAGTGGCGGCGACCTCGGGGCTCAGAGTCTCCCTGCCACCGCGGAGGGAGTCCTCTTTTATGCCCATCGACAGGACCCCCGTGAAACCTCCGGCGGAGAAGAAAAAGGGGGGGCAGGAGGTCGTCGTGGATTCGGCCTCAACCTCTGAGGAAGAGCTGATCGAAGTCTTAAGCCACGGCGGTGGCGTGGAAGAAGACCAGCCCGTCGGGAGGGACCCCGACGTAGGAGATGACGATAACGTCGAGGGTGCCGACGGGGCTCCTGACCGCCCGTCGGACTCCCCTCAACCAGTGCCGCAAGACAACTCGGCGGCCATTTTGTTGGCTATACAGTCCTTATGCTCGGAGATAAGGACGAGACTGCCGTTACCACCAGCGGAGGAACCGCTCCCGACGGGGGACCCGGAGCCAGGCCCTTCTGGGAGCCCTCCCCCTAAGAGAAGAAGGATTCATCCTCCACCTCCTTTTCAGCCATCGCGCCCTGTTCAGCCCTCCTCCCCGTCCACTCCACGTGGGGATGATACGGGGACTGACACGGCCGCGACGGGTACAGACGACGAGGTTTACGACGAGGATCTGCCGTCGTCACCTCCCACCCGGGCTTCTCCGCCCGACGAGATTGGATCGTTCCACTCCATGATCGCCAGGGTATCCGAGCTTTTCCAGCTCTGCCCGGAAGAGAAGAAGAAGGAAGGTTTCCTTTATCAACGGCGCGAGGCCAAGAGGAAGACGGTCCTCTCTGTACCTCTACTGGACGATATTTGGGATGAGGGCCTCGCCCTCCTCAAGAACCCATCCACGACGCCGGCTAGAAGGGATCGGTATGAGAAGAAGTACCGGGTCCCGGACGCGGCCCCCTTGTGCCTTCGGGCACAGCCGACCCCGGTCGTCTCCGCGGCGGCCAGGAAGAAAGTGGGGAGGGGCGCGGCCTCTACATCGACCTCCCGGCCGGACGGCGAGGGAAAGAAATTAGATACGATGGGACGCAGAGTCATCTTGCTACGACAGGGAGTTGTGGTACAAACTAGCCCCCCTGCTGGACTTCCTACCGGACGACAAGAGGGCGGAAGCCCTAGAGATCTTGCAGGAAGGAGAGATGGCGTCGGACCACGCCATTACGATTGCGACGGACATCGCTGACACTGGATTTCGCCAGTTGGGCAACGGCGTGTGCCTTAGGCGGCGTGGATGGCTCAAGGCTACTGACTTCCGTCAGGATGTGCAGACCAGAGTCTTGGAATTGCCGTTCGATGGAAACAACCTGTTTGGGAAAACAGTGGACGATTCCCTTCAAGCCATCAAGGCGGACACGGAGACGGCCCGGGCTCTTGGGGTTCTCCAGCAACGGCGGCCGCCCTTTCGGAGCGGCGGAGGCAAACAGGGTGCCTCCAAAGGTTCCAGCGGCGGATTTTCCACCTACCGTCAAGCGGCCCGTTCGTCGTCACAGGAAGCTTACAGGGGACGAGGCAAGTCAGGCGGACCCCGCCGTCATCGCCAAGGAGGACAAGGCGGCAAAGCCTCGTCTAAACAGGACTGAACCGGCCGTGGGGTCGGGCCCCCACCGAAGCACCCCGGTGGGAGGCCGGCTGGCGAGCTTCGTCAGCGTGTGGGAGTCCATCTCCACCGACCGTTGGGTGCTGGAAGCCCTAGCTCAGGGTCACGCGCTCGAGTTTCTAAAGAGGTGCCCGCGCGTCCCCCCTGTGGCCAGGAAAGAACATCACGTCCCTCAACTTCTCTTGGAGGTAAAGGCGATGCTCAAGAAGGGCGCCATCGAGCTCGTCCCAAAGAGGCTTCAGGGCTCCGGAGTTTACTCAAGATACTTCCTCGTGAAGAAGAAGACGGGAGGATGGCGTCCCATCCTGGACCTACGACGACTGAACAAATTCATCAAGGCACAGAAGTTCCGGATGGTCACCCTCCAACACGTCCTGGGTCAGCTGGAGGAGGGCGATTTCCTGTCGTCGTTGGATTTGGAGGATGCCTACTTCCATATTCCCATCCTAAAGGGACACCGAAAGTTTCTCAGGTTCGTGGTCCAAGGGCGTCACTACCAGTTCAGAGCCCTTCCCTTCGGATTGAGGTCGGCACCCAGGGTGTTCACCAAGTGCCTCTCACTGGTGGCGGCGCAGCTGCGCCGAGAGGGGATCCACGTCTACCCCTACCTGGACGACTGGCTCATCCGAGCGAAGACGAAGGAGCTCGCCGTGGAGCACACGGCAAGGACCGTCCAACTATTCATGGACCTGGGATTCTCCATAAACTACGCCAAGTCCCACCTGGTGCCCGCGCAAGGCGCACTGTTTCTGGGAGCGAAGCTCGACACAGTGTGGCTTCTGGCCTCTCCGTTGGAGGAAAGGACGAGGGCCATCTTGGGCAAGGTGCAGCGGATGCTGGTTGCGGACGCGGCCAGAGTGAGGTCCATCAAGTCCCTCCTCGGAATGATGTCTTCTTGCATTTACCTCATCCGCCTGTGCAGGCTCCGGATGCGCCCGTTACAGGAGTTCCTGGACGCGCGCTGGATCCAGACGACGGGCAGCTTCGCGGAGAGGATCAAACTCGACGAGAGTTTCCGACGAGCGATCCGGTGGTGGGGCACCCACGCGCATCTGACGGCGGGCATGGACTTCCAGACCCCCGGCCACCAGGAGACAGTGACCACGGATGCCTCCCTGGAAGGGTGGGGAGCGCACACCGAAAATCTGCACGCGAGAGGCCTTTGGCTTCCGACGGAGAAGTCCCTCCATATCAACGTCCTGGAGCTCCATGCAGTGTTTTGGGCCCTCAGGTCCTTTCTTCCGTCCCTCAAGGGCAAGGTGGTGAGGATCTTCACCGACAACACCACCACCATGTTCTACATCAGGAAACAGGGCGGAACCAGGTCCCCAGCCCTGTCCAAGGAGGCGCAGGATCTGTGGCATTGGGCCGTCGCCCAAGGGATGTTTCTGGTGCCGTTTCATCTGGCAGGGATATAAAACACCATCTCCGACTTGCTCAGCAGAGAGCTACGCTCGTGCCACGAGTGGGAACTACGACAGGATCTAGTGGACCGCCTCTTCCGACGGTGGGGCACACCCCAAATCGATCTGTTTGCGACGGCGACGAACTCCAAGTGCCGGAGGTTCGCCAGCAGGTTTCCCCAGCCGAGGAGCACGGGGCGATGCTTTCTCGTTCCCCTGGGAGGGCCTGTTTCTATACGCGTTCCCTCCATTGCCATTGCTGATCCGGCTCATCAACCAGCTCAAGAGGTCACGTTGCAGGATGATCCTCGTCGCACCTGCGTGGCCGAGGCAGATATGGTTCCCGGACCTTCTAGACTTGTCAGCGTCCCCGTCAATCAAGCTGCCAGTGGACGCGGATCTTCTCTCCAGGGAAGGAGGCGCCATCCTCCATCACGACCCGAAGTCGCTGAGCTTGCAGGCCTGGCTCCTGCAGCGTTAGAGTTTGGAGGATACGACATACCGGCCGACTGCAGAGAGGTTCTTGCAAAGGCCAGGGCGTCCTCAACTCTTAAATACTACGGACACAAATGGAAGAGGTTCTCTGTCTGGTGCCACGCACAGAAGATTAACCCTCTACGGATTACGGCTCCCCAAGTACTGCCGTACCTACTGACGCTGGCCAAGGCTGGACTGGCGCACGCGTCCATCAAGATTAATCTTGCTGCGATCTCCCCATACACCAGAACCATGGGGCGGACGTCTTTGTGGTCTCATCGTCTGGTGAAAGAGTTCATGAAGGGACTGTTCAGATAGTTCCCGCCGGTGAAGGCTCCGGCCCCGGCGTGGGAGCTCAACGTGGTGCTGACCAAGCTCATGGGACCTCCGTTCGAGCCGCTGCACTCGGCTCCGTTGAAGTTCTTGTCGTGGAAAACAGCGTTTTCTTGTGGCCATCGCCTCCGCACGACGGGTGGGAGAGATCCAGGCCCTTTCCTGCAAGGCCCCGTACTTGACTTTTCACGACACGAGGGTAGTGCTCAGGACGCACCCCTCCTTCATGCCAAGGTGCCGTCGGACTTCCACCTCAACGAACCCTTGGTGTTGCCTGTTTTCTTCCCATCGCCTTCGTCGCCGGCTGTAAGGACTTTGCACTCGCTGGATGTGGCTAGAGCGCTTAAGTTCTACGTGGACCGCACGAAGTGTTTTCGGAAGACGTCACAACTCTTTGTGAACTTTGGACCTGTGAATCAGGGGAAGGCTCTCTCGAAGGCTTCCATTTCCAGATGGCTCTCCGGCTGTATCATGTACTGTCATCGGTTGGCAAACCGACCGCTGCCTGGCCGTCCGAGAGCCCATTCCACCAGAGCGATCGCAGCTACCACGGCGTTCCTATCTGGTGTGCCCTTGCTGGACATCTGCAGGGCTGCTACGTGGAGGTCGACGCACACCTTCACGAAATTCTACTGCGTCGATCGAAATTCCAGGGAGGAGTCCAGGGTCGGCCAAGCAGTGCTGCGCAACCTGTTCGCCTAAGGTGAGCCTGGTGAGGAGGTAAGAATTGTTTAATGTTGAGTTTAATGTAATGCTTAATGTTGAGCCTTTGCCACCTCCCGTGGTTGTGCATGTGTGTACTGCTATGTATTCTTTATTCATGAGCATGTGAATCCATGCCAGACCCCATGCTGGAGAAGGAACAAGTTACTTACCTGTAACTGTTCTTCTCCAGCATGGGTCTGGCATGGATTCACATGCGAACCCTCCCGCCTTCCCCTCTGCGGCTCTTCACTTGGTCATACTGCCACTTCACGTGCTACCAAATCTGAAGATGGCTGCCCGAGGCGGGGCTTAGGTAGAGGGCAGTCATTGGCTGTGGTCAGTATGACGCAGAGATCAGTGATTGGTTACTACTACGAAAGACAGATCAGAAACGAAACTGATACTGATTTTTTCTTTACCAAGGATTCCCAGCCTGACGACGGGGAATATTCATGAGCATGTGAATCCATGCCAGACCCATGCTGGAGAACAACAGTTACAGGTAAGTAACTTGTTCCCTCTGCAACTCCCCCAAACCAAAGTCCTTCTTGCACTGCTCAAATTGTTTCACCTCCCCATCCGCCAACATATCCCGGATCATGTGGCAACCCCCCTGAAACCAGGTGTCAAATGACGGGTCTCCTGCGACCGCTGGAGTAAATTGCGGATTGTCATGTATGGGCATATACGGGGAGCGGAAAGTAGTGATATGCGCCCTTATAATAGCTTTGTCCCAGGCGTCCCCTATGGTGGACGTGATATCGCTGCAGTACATTCTGGGCTGTCTGTCCTGCCTTGGCATCCACAGAACCCCTTCCAAGTCCCCTCCCACCACCGCCCTATCCATGGACCTCCACACTTTCCCTCTATTATCCCTCTGCCAGTATCTTATGACCCTGAGCTGAGCTGCCAGGTAGTACACCCTAAAGTCCGGTTCCCCAACACCCTCATGGGATGCCAGAGCCTTCATAAGGGACTCGGCCGCCCTCGCTTCCAAATGAAGCGGCTTGTTATCTTTTGTAGGGCTCTATAGAAGGACATCGGGATACGCACAGGGAGGGCCGAGAAATGGTACAACAGGAGAGGGAGGATCGCCATCTTCAGGGCGTTGATTCTGCCCAACCACGAGATCCCTAGGGGCCCCCAATCTACCAGTTTCAATTTCACCTTCTGAAGGAGCAGAGGATAATTTACGGTGTACAAGTCGCCGAGGTTCCTGGTCAGATGAATGCCAAGGTACTTTAGCGAGTTGACCACCCATCTAAAGCTATACGCTTTCTTAAGGTCTTGGACCGCACTGGGTGACAGGGTGAGAGGGAGAGCCTCCGATTTATGGGTATTGATTTTTAGACCTGCTTCATGGCCGAACCTATCCAGTTCTCTCGTCACTGCTAACAAGGAGGTGATCAGGTGGGTCAGTGTGAAAATCATGTCATCAGCAAAGGCTGCGATCTTATGGCTCTGTCCTCCAAACAGGACTCCCTCTATGTCTACAGCCGATCTCACCGTTTGCAGAAACGGTTCCATGTGGAGAGCGTAGAGGAGCGGAGACAACGGCAGCCCTGCTTAGTCATACATACCGGCGGTGAAATTTGGCCATTTATTGCTAAGTGTATCACTGGATCATGGTAATTTGCCTTTACCCGCGCCAGGAAGCCCGGGCCGAATCCCATTCTACCCATAGCCTCTAACACGAACCTCCACTCCACGCGATCAAAAGCCTTCTCTGCATCAATCGCCAAAAGAAGGGCCAATCACCTGCCATTATCTGAAGTTTGCCTGCTCCTTATAAAACCTGCCTGGTCCCAGTGAATTAGTGTGGGGAGGATCGCTTCGAGACGATTGGCCAGAATCTTGGTGTGGATTTTAGCATCAACGCGATGGGACGGTAGGAAGCGCAGTCAGTCGGATCTTTGCCCTTTTTGTGGATAATAATGACCTTGGCTTCATTCATAGAATCGGGGAGATGCCCTGTGGAGCCAATAGAATTGAACAATTTAGTAAGGATGGGGATTAGGACCTCTTTATGTGTTTTGTAAAATTCAGACATGAACCCATAAGGTCCCGGGGCTTTATTGGACGGCATGTTGTTAATCACTCTGCGAACTTCGTCCGTGGTGATCTCAACCTCCAGCGCATCCCTATCGTCCCGCGAGATCTGACAACACCCTGCCAAGCGGAGGTATGTCTCCTGCTCCGCGCATGATGGATCATCCGACCCGTAGAGGGCCATGTAGAATTTACAGAATTCCCCCTCTATACCTGGATTCCTAGTAAGAAGGACTCCTCCCTCCCCTTTTATTTATAGGATAGTTTTATCTCCTGATTCCTTCTGTAGCTTTCTGGCTAGTAAACGGACGGCCTTGTTGCCCTTAATATAAAACTTTTGACGCAACTTGAGGAGGGTGCGTTCAGCAGCCCTGGTCTGTATTACGTTAAGCTGACCCCTCACTGCTCTAAATTCCCTTCCAACGGCTGCCGACGGCTTATTCCCCATACGAGACATCACTTCTTTAAGTCTGAGTTCAAGTTATTGCTCCTCTGGTCTCAGCTCCCGTTCCCTTCTGGCTTTTATGGCTATAATCCTGCCTCTAATTGTGGCTTTGAGGGCGACCCACCAAATTTGGGGGGTTGTGTCCTCCCATTTATTATGGCTGGTATACTCTGCTACCTGCTCCTCCACCTCCTTAACCAGGATAGGATCCCTGAACAGCGAGACTGGATACCTCCATTTCCATATACCTGTGGGGCCTTTCGGAGTAGAGAGCGTAAAGGTGAGTGGGGCATGATCTCTGAGAGCAATCGCCCCTATCTTGAGCGCCAAAGCTCTTCCCATCAATGGTTTTGATATCCAGACATAGTCTATCCTCGAATGCGACCTGTGCGCATGCGAGTAGAAGGTGAAACCCACTGCATCCCCATAGAGTTCCCGCCAGACATCAACCAGGGCCAAATCACGCATTTTCTGTACCAGGTCTCCCGACGGTCCCACCTGTGCTTCCCAGGAGATGGAGCTCCTGTCTTTAGAAGGGTCCCATGCTAAATTAAAGTCGCCCAGCAGGAGAATATTAGCCCTGGCAAATTTCCCAAGGCGGGCGAGTGTATTTTGTATGAAGGCATCCTGAGCTTGGTTGGGAGCATACAGGGTCGCTATCGTGAAAGTCTCCACCTTTCCCTCGAGAATCAGCGCTAAATATCTTCTGTGGTTGTCCTTTTACATGGTGCTGATGGTGAGGTCAAGCCCATCCTTCAGGGCAATAAAGAAAGACCCCCCCCCCTTCTTGTGTGGTTGTGTGGCCTGAAATAATCGTGAATATCCCCGAAATGTAATCCTATGGGTGTATCTAGTGTGCACATGGGTCTCCTGAAGAGCCAGTACGTGGGGTTGTTCGCGTCTAAGGAACCTCTCCACCTTCATCCTCTTAACCTGGGAATTGAGGCCATTCACATTTAGTGAAAGGCACTTCAAAAAGTCAGCGCTAGCCATATCGCAAGTTTGTCGAGATCTTGCTGCCCCGCTCGGGGCCTCGAAGTTCACCGCCGTTTACCACATGAAACAGCTCTTCCACCATATGGCGCGAGACGGGCTCCCAACTCCCGAACCCTGGATCCACCCTCTTCTCCCACCCCCCCACAAACCAGGTGAGTCTGGCTGGCACCAAGCTCCCTCGTGACCATTCCACGAGAGCCAGACTCAATAACAAACCCGGAAACCTCCCACGCAGGATAACCCAATCCCATTCCAAGGGCCCGCCCCTCCTCCCTCCCTGCTTCCCAAAACACCCCAAGTATGCTGCCCGCTAACTGTTACAGAAAAGCTTAAACTGATGCCCTCCCCGGACTCAAATTTGGTGGCCGCTTAGCTTTACAGGGGCCTATGTGCCCGTGGGGGCACCCGCCTCACTCGAAGGACCCTTCGCTGTACCAATGTTAGCGTCCCTCCTGGGGTCCAGGCGCGTGGTTTTTTTCTTTCCTCTCTTGGGTTTAGTGGTGGACCATTCCCAAGGTCTGCGCCCGGCAGGCTGTGCCTCCGGCGGCTCCGAGGGGGGCAGCGATCACTCCTCCAGACCAAGCAAGGCCAGACCCTTGTCACAAGTCGTAATTTTATGGTGGGATCCTTGCCAGGTGAAGTACAGACCAAACGGGTGTGCCCATCTGTACCGAATTTGCTGCAAGCGTAGAAAGGACAGGACCGGGCCCATCCGTCTCCTTTTAACTAACATAATCCGCGCCAGGTCTTGGTACAGAGCGATTTCATGACCATTGTGGGTGATGCGCGTGGCCCTTCTCACCTTTTCCAAGATCTTCTCCTTTAGCGCATAATTATGGAACGCCACTAGCGCATCACGTGGACGAGAACCCGGCTCCGGATTGCGTGGGCCCTTCCGATGGACTCTGTCAAATTGCATGTCTATGTCTAAGCCAGAGTCTAGCAGGTCGCCAAAGATAGCTCCTGGTCTGTGATCTTCTCTGGGAGGGATTTAACCCTAATATTCGCCCTCCTAGACCTGTTCTCCAGATCCTCAGGTTGTAACTCCAAGTTCTGAGTGGCTGTCGCCAGAGTTTCTAGGAGATTGTCCACTTTCCTCACGTCCTCGATCAGCTCTTGGATGGCGCGCTCATTAATGTCCACCCTCTCTTCGAGTTTATTAATGTCTCTTTTTATTCCCCTAAGGCCTTCTGCCAGGTCTTCACGGAGCTTGTCCATCTGTAGCTGGCCCGCCGCTGTGATCTTCTCCACCAAGTCTGCCATGAATTGCGATAGCATAGCCTGAGAGATCGGTCTGTCTCGGTCCTCGTGGGAGACCAGAGACACATTTTCCTCTGTGGTTTTGGCTGTTTCCTGGGCGGATGTCATCTCTGGATCTTTTAGCCAGAATCTCGTGAGGGGGTCCTCCGTTGGTTTCCTGGGGCCTTTTCCCTGGGGTGGGTTCTCTTTCCCCTTATTTCTGGACATCACAATTCAGGCCAGAGATATCTAACAGAAGACTGGGACACCAGGGCCTTATCCCAGGGACCAGCGGGGCCACCCAGGCCTCAGGCTTGGTCAATGCTACTGGACTCTGATCCTCCTCCGGTGTTTTTCCAAGGGGGGGATGCCGCTGCAGAGCAGGCCCGGATGCGCAGAGCAGCGCGGACTTCGGCTCCAGCTGGGGCAAGATCCTGTGGATGTTCCCGGTACCAAAGTCCAATGCCCCAGCCACAGCCCAGTGCAGTGCTCTGGGCCTCCCACCCGGGGGCCCACGTATCCTTATTTCTCCTCTTGGCACCCCCAGCTTCTGGGGGCCGGCGCTGCTGTCTGGGGCCACTCAAGCCTCTGCCAGAGCTGCTGCAGGACAATCCGCGGACCCGGCACTGCCACCGCTCCCTTAACCAAGGCCCTTCCAGAGGGGGGGGGGGTTCTCCCACCCCCCGTGGGCATCCCTGTGCGGTGTTCTCAGACGTTCCAGGGGTTGGGGGGGGTCGCTCTCCTCGCCCGCCGCAGGCAGTGCCCAAAATGGTGCACCTCCCCCCAGGCCGCCCCCGTACCTCCACTGCCGTGTCCACCTCCGCTATCAGCCGGGATCCGAGCAGGGGCCGTCCACCCCCCACCTCCGTCGGGGCCCAGAGGGGGCCGTCAGCTATTCATTGGACCCGCCATGGGAGCCTGTCCACCTCGCCTCGGGCTCCGGCGGATCTCTCCACCTCAACTAGCCGCCGGGCGAGGACTTGACCACCGCCGCTGGAGTGCCGCCAGCAGCGCGTCGCTGTCCTGTGACCGGGGCGGCTCTCTCGGGATGAGTGTTGCCGCTGTCAACCCAGAATGCAGGGGAGGGCCGTAAGTGGGGTGGGCAAGAGAATTGCTTTTGAGAGATCAGCAGCTCGGGGCGCGACGTCCACCTCCCTACGCGGCCATCTTGGAATGATCACTATGTTTTAAAGTAGGCAATAACTTAACCAAACGCTCCGCCAACACACTGGAGTAGATCTTTATGTCTACATTCAGAAGAGATATAGGGTAGTAAGAGCCACAATCAAGCCTATCTCTGCCTTCTTTCACAATAATCCTCGCTTGGATAAAAGAGTCAAGCTCCACTACCCCATCCATTATACTATTGAAAAGAGTGGATTAAAACAGGGCTAACAAAGAGCCAAACCTCTAATAAAAACACTCCTGTATAGCCGTCGGGGCCCGTAGCCGAACCCAATTTAATTCTGGCAATAGCTTGTAAAATCTCCTGGGGTTCTATCGGTGCATTCAGAATGGCTAAATCAACCGTTCCAACTCTAGGAAGGTTAGCATCTGCCAGATATTCTTCTATTAGATGAGCTGGGGCAGATGCGTCACTAGTGTCCAAAGCCCTATAACATTGAGGAAACCTCTGAACAATGCCTTCAGTAGCCAACAGCTTGTCTCCCACAGTGGTGGTCTTTATTTACATGATCGACGTATCCGCCTGTTGCTTGCGAAGCCTCTCTGCTAATAAGGTGTGTGCTTTTTCGTCTTTCTCAAAAAATCTTTGTTTCAACCATCTAAGTTGAAACAGAGCTGCACCCCTCTAAATATTGTGCTACTCTTGCCTAAGATCAACAATAACTTTCAGATTCTCTTCCTGATCAATTAGGTGATCATACACAGCATTCTCCCGAGATCTGATCCGTTCCCTCATCTGTGCATCACGCAAGGCATGAGTCGTCTTCTTTTCCGACCCTTCTGCTATAATCTATCTATTTATTTATTTATTTTTGCATTTTTATAGCGCACATACAGCCCAAGGGCATCGCTCGCGGCGCTGTTACTTGTGGCATGCTTAGTTACAAAATCACATGGGGTACAATACAGTTGCCAATGCATTTGGCATAGCATACGCAAGCGGAACATAGTACAGGGTACATACTTTATGACAACATCCATATATATAAGGATTAGTGCAATGTTTCAGAACGTTGCGTCTGGGAAGGATTTAGGTGAAGAGCACAGTTTTTATGGCTTTACGGTATGCTAAGTGGGAGGTTTCTCCTCGTAGGGGTGGTGGTAGTGTGTTCCATTGCAGACCTGAAAGGTAAGGGAAGCTAGCAACCCCGGCTCGGGACCTCTTAGCTCTGGGGACTGTGAGCATGTTTGCGTATTGTGTTCTGTTTGGTCTTGTGGAGACTGATGGGTGGATTATTTCAGAGAGGTATGGTGGAGCCATATGATGGATACACTTGTGGGTGAGGGCAAGCACTTTGAAGAGGATTCTTTCTCTGACTGGGAGCCAGTGTACCTGTATCCTAGATGCAGTGATGTGTTCCTTTTTGCGGATGCCTCTGGCTGCACGTAGAGCATTGTTTTGTATTATTTGCAGTTTGTTCATGTTTTTAGTGGAGGTGCCTAAGAACAATGCATTGCAGTAGTCTAATCTAGATCCTGTGATAGCTCTGGCGATGGTGATATAGTTGTCCTTGGATAGGAAGGGTCTGGCTGCTGTCATGAGCTTGGCATGGTATGCTGCTGATGAAGCGATGGCGTTGACTTGCTTTGTCATTGTTAAATTGGAATCGATAGACACCTAGTGTTTTTACTGAACTGGCTACATGTATTTTAATTCTATCAATCATAAAGTGGCTGAATTTGGGGTCAAGCTTATTGAGGGTTTCCTTTGAACCAACCATGAGTAGTTCTGTCTTGTCTGAATTAAGGCAGAGCCCATTGGTTGCCATCCAGGCTTGGATTGTGTTGTAAATGTTGTTAAGTGTCTTGGAATCGGTGTCATAGTCCCCTGTTAGTGTGAGTAGGATCTGGGTATCGTCTGCGTAATTCGTGTATGTGATACCCAGGGAGTCTAAAGTGAAAAAGAGGGGTTGTGTAAAGATGTTATAGAGGGTGGGTGAGATGCATGATCCTTGTGGGACACCACATAGGATGAAAGTAGGTGAGGCAGAGGCCATGTCAGAGAATACTTGCATGGTCCTGCCTTGTAGGAAGGAGGTGATCCAAGCGGTAGCGATAGGAGAAAAGTTGGCTGTGGTGGAGAGGTGGTGGCATAAGACCTTTGGTCAACAAGATCGAATGCCGCTGATAAGTCTAGGATGAGGAGGAGGAGGAGGAGGAGGAGGAGGAGCAGAGCGGGTTTCCCTGAGTCTCTTGCATCGTCCATTTGGTTTTTTAAGTCAAGTAAGGCTGTCTCAGTCCCGTGTCCTGGGCAGAAACCTGCTGACGCAGCCCAAGGAGTTGGTTCTCCTCAGCCGAGAAAGGAGGCCTGAAAGCTGGTCCTGATAAGAATGGGAGTAGGTTGTCTTTAGTAAATTGCCTAGAACTTGCCTAGAACTTCTTGCGAGGGCTTGGGGCAGGAGTGGCTCTGATATCTTTTTTCTTCTGGTAGCAGGGATACTGAAGTGGATGACATTATGGTGGCACCAGGGGGTAGGTGTGTTGGCTGTGATGGAGATGGGACAGTTGTGCTGGGCTATCCAGTCTAGGTGCATGGTGTTGGAGAACCCAAAGGTTTCAAGGGCAGCCTTGAGTGCCTTGGCTGCTGGGTTACAATGGTCATTGAACCCTAGGTTGAGATCACCTAGTAAGATGGCTTTGGTTGACTGTTTCAAGTTCTCAGAGAGGAGGTCAGACAAGGCTGTTTGGAAGTCACCTATAGGACTTGGTGGTCGGTAGATGAGGTGTACTGTGATGGTACACTGGTTGGCGAGGTTGATTTTGGTGAGGAGGTAGTCACTGGTGTTGTTTGTCTTTATCTATTTTTCTGATGGAGAGGGAGTCTTTAGCTATCAGGGCTACTCTGATGATGGTGTAGCCTGGTGGAAGGGCAAGGGATAGCACAGGGCCTGATGCTTCGTGTATCCAGGTTTCTATTATCATAAGGATATTGAGGTCGTGGGTGGTGATGAGGTCATTTATATCTAGGGCGTGTGCATTAATAGATTGAACGCTGATCACGGAGCATCTTAGATGCGAGCTGTTAGGGTTGTTTATGGCCTTGTTGTTGGCGGGGGTAATGTGACGAGTCCCTGTTGTGGTGGTCGTGTCGTTGGTAATGTTACTGGATGTCACCTCATGGGGTGGGTGGGCAGGATTAGTTTTGGCACTGGTGGTGGTGCTAGATATCACTGCAGGGAATATGCATGCAGTTTTGAGCTAAGTACCATCATAGTTGGTCTGTTTGACAGGGGGCACATGTATGATAGTAAATGGTGATATAACATTAGGTAAACGTGGTAGGTAAGCATGTGGTATTGGCATCATTGTCATTGTCAACATAAATGGCAGGATGTTGGATAGGACTGGGTGATACACTATTAGCTAAACATACACTAGTAGCATCATTGTCATTGTCAACATAAATGGCAGCATGTTGGATAGGGCTAGGTGGTAGTGTCAGTTGGATTTGCGGTATTTGCATCATTATAGTGCAGTAGGTCGCGGGGCATGCGAGCAGTGGCAGGTGCACCGTGGTTCGTAGTACTTGGGGTTGCATCACGTGCATCAGGTGGTAGGCAGATAGTGTTACTATTGTTGGTAACTATATTAGTTGCCAGTGTTAGTTTTCACGGTCAGGTAGTGACCTTTGACCATAGCCCTGGTGTGTACTTGCTGGGCTATACTTGTCCTGTGCCCTGTGTGCTTATTGCGGTGCTGGAGAAGTGCGGGATGGCTTGGGGGCGTTGCCGTATTGGTTCTGTATTGGAGACGCATACGTCTATTGGTAGGATTAGGATAGTACACTTGGTGAGGGCTATCTGATGGCAGCATGTTGACCAAATTGCTTTTAGGGGCACACAGACAACGAGGGTGTACAGTGGGCATACGGGTTTAGGGTAGATTCTAGCACATTCAGGATAATATAATGGATGGGTGCGAGTGGACCGCCAATGCAGCGCGCAGCGCATATTCAGGGTTTTTGGACTTGCCACTTGGGCATATGCAGGCTACTCACGTGGGAGATCATCTTTATAGGGGCCCGTGCAGCGGCCCATCACGGACAGGTACAGACAGGCCTGTGCCTTTCACGGAGTGCCTTTACCAGGAAGCCGGCTCACGCCTTCCGGTGAGGGTGGGCCCAGTAAATGCAGCAGCTGGGGCAATCGCTCGCATCGGCCTGTTTCTTAGCAACGGATGCTAAATATTGCGGCGGCCATTTTCTCGTCTCCATGCGGCGTGCAGAAAGGGCAGAACTGCATCAGAATCCTCTGCAGTGTAGTGAAATGGCGCATGTAGGGTAGCTGGCAAGGTGTGCAAGTGCTGCACAGTGATCCAGCATGTAGATGGCGTCGGGGGCAGCAGGTGTGTCGTCGAGTTCTGGATCAGTGGAGCGTGGCTGTTCGAATGCTACGTTTCTCCAGGGGTCATCGAACGGATCCGAGCAGGACAAAGGAGGGGCTCCAGCCCTCCCTACGACTCGCTGTGTCACTGAATGGACCGTGAAAGGTCACCTTTGCAGCCTCCCACACCATATGCTTGCTAACCTCCCCAGTGTCATTAAGTTACATACACATTTCTTCCTGGCACTTGTCACAAAACACTGAATGTTTAAACAAAGTGTCATTGCAGACCCAAGGTTTATTAACAAATGGACGATGACCCAAACCTATAGTCGCCAAAGCCATAACATGGTCCGACCATGCCACCACTCTAATAGAGGATCCTATTATATCCTAGGCCCTACTAGAATCCACAAGTATGTAATCAGTGTGTGTATAGGTTTTGTGTGGTATCGATTAAAAAGTGTGTGATCTAATTTCTGGGTGAAAAAACCTAACTTTGTCAGTGAAATGATATTTAACAAAAAGGTCACCCAATGACCGACCAACTCCCTAGGCTGGTTGCGTCTCTCCCTCCCTTGGAGAAAACCAGTCTCTCGAAGAATCTGCTAGCGTGTAGAGTTAGCACGACAGATCGTAACCCCCGTGCCCCATCAATCAAGCATAGAGATGGACTCACAAAATGCTAGCTGTTGTTGATTGGGGGCATATAATACATAATACAACGTTACCTCAACCGCATTCAACCTTCCCCTAATGGCCAGAAAGCGCCCCTCATGCATTACCTAGCTCTGTAACAATTCGAAGCCAAGTAACTTCTTAAACAAAATCCCCACACTAGCCTTTCATTCCAAACCGGATGCCCAAACCACTTCCCCAACACCATTTCCTCTGATGGAGAACTCTTCACCCTTTTTAAATTTCGTTTCTTGGGCAAACAATACATCCACAGCAGACTGCTTAAACTCCTTCCACAGCCTGGATCTTCTTTGCAGCGAATTGAGACCCTTAACATTCAGGAACCCAACCTTCAAGACTGCTGAACTTGTCATTAGTTTTCACAAATAAGTACAACGCTGAAAGCAACAGTACTAAATCTGATCACAACCATAGCATTACAATTCCACACAATACAACAACGGTTTCCACTGTCATCGACAAGAAAAACATGACCCAAACAAGTCAGTTCATTTCTGCAGGTTCCCTACCAAAGCCCCCCTCCCCCAACCCGCCAATCCCCAAGAACTCACCTACCACCCTATTGTGGAGACAACCCTATGAAATTAGAGCCACCCAGATGGGTCCCTTCCACCCATGGAAAGCGATGTAGCAACAAATAAGACAGTAAACTAAATCAGAACCCCTGCAAGGCCCTGCATCCAGGGTACACCAGAGAAAAAAGGAAAGAGACTGGTGACCAAAAGGTTTTCCTTTAAAAAAATAAAAATAATAACCTTCTGGAGTGTACAACTCTAACTTACAAACCGATCATCACCAGATCTTAAGAATCAAACACAAACCCTGACCGAAAACCAGAAACGACACATTCCAAAACATAAAACTCTCAAGGAGTGTTCAATTTCCAAAACTTCCTGGAGCCCCTACCCCTTCCTTTTTGTGGTAATGCTTGGCAAATGCTAGCAGTTGATGGCAGTCCCTTCAATTACCTGGTAGGCTTCTCGGCCAAAGCACCATCCTGCAAATGTCCCAGTGCTCCTTCCCCCTCTGCCAATGTGGTAATACGATAATGCTCTTTGACATGTTCGAAATTGAGGGAGAAGGGAAAGCCCCACCTATAACGCACATCATTTTCTCTAAGCCACTGTGTCAACGGGTGGTACTCCTTTCGCTTATTCAAGGTGAGGGCGGTTAAATCTTGATATATTCTCACTGTGGAACCCTCATAGGTAATTGACTCCTTCTCCAGTGCTATCTGAAGAATCATTGTTTTCTGAGCCAAATAGTGGCATTTAACAATCACTGAGGGTGGGCCTACTGGGGGTCCCCCACCTCTATGCACCCTGTCAAACCCAATATCTGGAAGGTCGGACCCCTCAAACAAGGAGACTCACAGACGTCGCACAGAGCATTCCAGAGAAGACCCAGATTTCCCTTGATTTTCTTTTAGGCCCATTATGCGCAAATTACATCTCTTCTCCCTATTCTCGAGGTCATCAATTTTAGTGACCAAGTCCATCTATATAGTTTCTAGGTACTGTAGCCAAGCATCTGTCTTCATGTCCACTAAATCAATGGAATGTTGGTTGTTTTCTAGCGTCTTCATTCTGCCCTCCAATGTTCCAACTCTGCCCTTCAACTCTGTGACCGAGGCCTGGACCTCACTTCTCGTAGACAATTTCATCCAACAATAGTTGGATATCTGCCTTGGTGGACCCTTTCTCTGAGCTATCAGAAAAGTTATGAGGAGCATCCATCATCTTGGAGGGACTAGCAAAGGACTGCAATAAACTCAAAGTTGCGGGATGTGGGGTAGACTCCGCCAGGATGATCAAAAAGTACTGAGGTGAACCAAATCCCTGGCACCTGTCAAAAGCAAACATTCCAATTGCCACTTACAAATATCAGCACAATCCAGAAGCACTTGTCACACTATTACTTTAGAATGGGGTCCAGGAAAATCAGTGCAGCGAATTTCCACCCACCACCGCAATGATAAAAGAGAATTGGACCCCTTTTGAACTCCAATGGGGAAGGCAATAGTCAGCTTTTAAATGGAGCAATCTGCGGACTCTCGAGTGAGTACCTTCCCAAAGAACAGGTCATTTAGCCATCTTCGTTCCCACATAGGGGCGCCTATAGCTTATTTTTTTGATAGTTTAAGGGACCACAGTTTAGTCACCCAAAGTTTTCTAGGGTCATCCAGACGTGTAGCCCTTGCTCACTGTGCTCAGAGAGGCACAACTCCACCTTACTGATGAGGCCCAACAAGGTTGAAACACGTGTATGGGGTTGCTGTTGGTACCCTTGTTCAGAAGAGAATTGCCATAACATTTCGGTGCTGGACTGCACATGTGGGCGGGACAAAGACTGATATGCAAATGGATATTTTCCTTCTGTGAAAGGTACTGTGAGCTAAAGTGTGGCTGTGGACTCTCGAGTGGGTACCTTCCCAAAGATCAGGTAATTTAGCCGTGTTTGTTCTCACAGAGGGGCTCCTATGGACTATTTTTTTAACTTTGTAAAGTTTTCAACTTTAGCCATTTTATTATATAAAAAGGTTGGATGAACGCCTCACTATCCCTACTCTGACAAGGATTTCCCTACCTAAAACAAACTAAAGGAACCACTCTAACAAAAGGATATCTGTCCCTCACATTTGTACATTCAATAAAATAAG
The DNA here is from genome assembly GCF_040938575.1 of Ambystoma mexicanum. NCBI lineage: Eukaryota > Metazoa > Chordata > Amphibia > Caudata > Ambystomatidae > Ambystoma > Ambystoma mexicanum. The sequence continues at coordinate 61,054,018 of NC_090938.1, forward strand.
GAAATGCATGGCAGTTCAATTCAACAACTACAACCATACAACCATATTCACAATATGGCCACTGTCTCTTCTCATAACCTTGATGAATTTCCCTTCCTAGGTCCGAGCAAGGCGTTGCTCCACAGTACAAAAGAAATCAGGAAATCCTTGTTTGACACAAAGCCTCCAACACAGTTTTTGAGGAGTCAAATTTGATAGCAAAAATTTCGGTTGTATCCACAATATTCCAAAGGGCATAATGTGTTCCAACCCCTCCTGGAGTAAGAACAGGTTTTATGTTTGTCTTCTTCAAGTAACCAACAACTGTCTTTGGTCCTCATCACAAGTTGGGTGGTATCCTGGCGATAAATCCGCCGGGATACCACCCAACACAAATAGCATTACCCGAACTCGGTCCGGCGCTATTAGGTTAGGGTAAGGCTGCAAGTCCCCATTTTGTTAGGAGTCCGTAGGACTCTGGGGCATGTTGGGTGCTATTGCTACTGGCGCTAATAGCGCTGCGCTAATAGCACCGCAAAAGGGCAGAAAGTGCAAGATTTATCTCCAGCTCCAAGGTGGAAGTAAATTTGTAACTTTCCGCCCAAACCCGAGACTGGGCGGAACGGTAATGCAAAGGTAATGCTATTACCGCCACATTTTTACCGCTCTGCACAACCCCTGATGAGACCCTTTATCAGGATGATTTACCATAACTTTGAGTTGCTGTCATGGCCACTGGTCCAGGGTCATTACCTTCATGCCCTACAGGGTCCCAATGGACCCAGTACTGGCATCTTTGGCGGCAAGCTCATTTGAAAGTGTGCTCTGCACACAGTGTGCCTAAGGCACGTGCATCCAGGCCGGGCGCGGCCCTCCAACGACATTGGAAGCACGTGCAGAAGTCGGAGGGAGTGGTAAGGTGGGGCCACAAGGCGGGGCCTAAAGGGAGTGGCTGGGGCCAGGCTACATAAACCCGCCTCACCCGTGTGCTGGCGCTTCGCGTTAGTCTGCTGGAGCAGCGTAACGCTTACTGCTGTCTACAGTTCCTTACCTGTTTCCAGTTCATCCAGTTCAGCTTATCTTCTGTCTCCGGAACTCCATCCTGCAGCTACCGCACGCATCTTACCTGAGACCAGCCACGCCATTTCTCGAAGCACTGCTACTCGATCCAACTCTGCAGCTACCGCACGCATCTTACCTGTCTCCGCTGAACCAACTCTTGCAGCTCCTTGCATCCTTACCTGTTCCGAACGCCCGACAACACGGGAGTCATTTTCCAGCTCAGCATCCTCGCGGATCTCTCCATCTGGCAGCCGACAGGTATTCGGAACATCGCTTGCCTTCATGCACCGTCTGGTTAAACCTGCAAGGGAGACAGAAAGCACAAGGTTAGCAACTGCATAAACTTTTAACTCCTTGGTCGCGCAACTCACAAACTTGCGCACCAGCCGGAAACCCAACTTACCTACTAGTGGACTCTTCTGGATCCTCTTTGGCATCGTTAAGAACCATCTTCCATCACCGCGACTCCGTGGACCATCTTCATACCTAAAGGGGAAAGAAAGGACACTTTAACGTTACGGACAATAATCATTGGAAAAATCAACACAAAATATTACGGACAATAATCATTGTCACAAAAACTTACATCCAAGGCTGGATTGGTCGCAGCCGGTCTGGGCCACCACGCAAAAGTACCAGTGACGCAACTTGGTCTGTCCACAGCACCCCTGCTGAGAGAAAGCAGGACGGAGAGCTCATCGTTAAAAAACAACAGGTGAGGACATATGGGAAAACGCATGCTCACATCATTCTGGCATGAAGGATCTGTGGGGGATCGCACGTCAACCGCAGCATTCTCATTATCTCTTGCCTTCTTCCAGGGGTTTAACCATCAACTCGAGCAGTCTATATTACCGCAGTCGAGAGAAGAGCCCGAACCTGAGGAGTCCAGTCCAGGGAGGGCGCCAACCATGCCCCAACGCCCCCGCAGAGACCAGGTGAGCGTAACAGTTCAACACAATAAGTATGTTTGGTGAGAAACATGAAGGTGTCTCACCCACCAGTCCCCAGGGATCTGTCATTCAGGTGGCCAGGGCACAGCCACTGCTTTTGGATCCAGTTCCTGGGGGTGGACCAGTGCGGGAGGATCACCTGGATGAAGGGTCCTCGGGAGTGGAGGTGGGACACTGGAAGTTAAGACGTGGTATCCCCTTCCTTGTAGCACCTTTTCCCCATCCTACCAGGTATGATACCTAGGAACTCAAACCCCCCCACCCCCTTTCCCGACACAAACATGTTCTCATGGACAGTTCACTGTGAGCGACAACAGACTAACTCCAGAGCTGTATACCTGACATGTCCCAACACAAGGGTCAGGCAATTACTGATAATTACACACACCTGACTTCCATTAGACTTCCCCACATGGATAAAAGGCGGAGCACGAAAGCACACTCAGAGCGAGGCAAAACACCTGAGGAAGCAGCAGTTCCGAGATGGCAGTTTGATATGAGGAGAAAGAATGCAGGACCAGAGAGAGTTGCAAGGGGGGAATTGCCCATGGCCTTTTCAGAGGAAGAAAACTGTACTTTGACGAGTCTTCGAGGATAAGAAACATAGAACCGGGAATTAAAGCTGAAGAAAGGTGCGTTGTGTGTCGAAGATACCCGGGGCTTTCCCGCATTGACGACTGAGATGGTGAGGAGCGATTGCCGCCGTGGCACTGTCCTTGACTGCGGCACCAAAGCTGCTCCAGTAAAGTCAGCACAGCCAGTGAGTCGGGGAGACTGATGTGTTTAAGGCATATGAGATGAGCAACACGAATATAATTGAATATCCAAGGAGCGAGTGAACGTTTTAGATGCCACATACAGAGTGGTCCTGTGCCACGTGGGTGCTCATTCGAAAGTCTCTGTAAGGTATACAACTGAGATGGTAAAATTGTAAACTGTGAAATCGAAGTGGTCCTGCAACGGGTCAAGCCAAACAAACCCTGTGCACATTTGAAAGTCTTTGATAGCAAATAAGAACTGTAATTGGTCCGAACCCGGCTGAGGGAGATTAATTGAACAAAGGAGATCTGGGCCCAACTTGGTGGATCCGGGGTGAACCGTAAGTCACCTGAGAGAAGATTGTGGTAAAAAAAAGTGGATCTGAGCCCGGCTCAGGGGGATCCATGGTGCAGAGTGAATCACCCTACTTGAATACTTAGAAAGGAACTTTTTTGTTTGTTTGATACATCAGGCTCTCCGGATCAAGAGACTTTTGATAACTTAAGAGACTTGGGCATAGAGGGCCCTGATGCTTGTAATAGAACTGTGTCCTTGTGCCGAAGAATCCCAAGAGTGTGCTATGCTCGAGTGAACCGCCTTGTCCCGTGCTGAAAATTTGGGGAAGGGAGGCCAACGGCCTGCACATCCTGACTTATCATTTTGTGAACACTTCTTTCTTTTTCATGAACATTTCCCCACACTATTTGTAAATCAGCTGTAAGGATTGGCAATGTTTATTTTTAGTATAGACCCTTTTAATTTTACGAGACTCCACTAGGACTGCATTATTATTATTTGATGGTCGTAGCTTGCTCCCATCTTAGATTTAGGCTTAGACTGGCGTTTATCACACCCATAAACACCCTTGAACTTTGGTCACTTGTGTCTGTTTTACTTTGATACTACGCCTTCCTTACATAAGGTGTCGGGTGTGGGATGTGATTCAACTGATAAAAATTGTAATCCATGCTGATAAATTAACCTCGCTTATTTTTGGCGAACAAACAATTTGTGATCCAATGGAGCCTTATAGCGAATAAGTGCGGATGAGACTGGTTGATTTTAATAATCGACACATCAAAGGAAATTACTAAAAAATGTGCTATCGAATTAACAACACTTGAAGAAGAGATTAAGAAACTAGTCAATCTAGATGTTTTTCCAAAAAGGATAGCAGAGATTCGTAGTATAATGGTAGACTTTCAGGAACAAACCATGAGAGACTGTATTAGACGTCTAAAAAAAGATCTTACTGATTTCAAACATGCAAAGGCGTACAGATACACTAAAGAAGATTATGTCCCAATGCATGCACAGGATTTTAACCAAGTAAATACCAAACAGGTACACTTTAGCAACACCTCATATAGTTCAGGAAGTTCTGGAGACGATGGCAACACTAACGATCAAAGCCGTAATAAAACCAATCATGGTACGGCGAGAGGCAGAGGTAGGTTTAACCATCAATGTAGACCACAAATGGGTTACGATTTGAGAACAAGGGACACTTCAGCACCTTTTTTGGACAGGGGCCAGATGCCCGGGGATTACGAACCCTGCCAAACGAGAAGCCGCACGGCCTATTGATTACTCTTTCTTCGTATTCCCCAACACCGGACGAAATTAAAGTGGTAAACAAAGGGTTTTTGAGTTTGTACCTACCAACAAGTATGATAAGTTTACCACACGGATGGAGCTGCAACAGCTCTTCAAGCAAATAGATTTAAGACAGTATTTTCAAGAGAATCCATCAGAAGATTTAAACAGTGGTTTTCACAATGCCTCGACATTCAGTCTACCTACGACAAGTCACAGTCCAGAAGGCATAATATATGCTATTGTATTTTGAAGATGTACAAGATCAATTATTGGCTGTTTCCATTTAGGACAATTAAGATCGTATGTTTATATTTATTTATTTGCATATTTTTGTTCAAAGAAAACATTTTTAGCTAAAACAGTTTGAATATCTTTTATCGACCATAACTAGATCTTTCCCAAATGCAGTTCATACCTTTGTCTGGGTCTTTCCTTTACATTTAGAAAAGATAAAGATACTTAACATTAAGAACATTAAACATTAAATCGTTTCCAATAGAGGCTCTAATATAGTCCAGTAGTATTGGCCCATAGCAATTAGTAGAGGCATTTGGATTTCTCCTTGTAGCAGTTGCCACCAATCATCTGCCGATAAAGTTCTGAACTTCTCTAAAAAACGGCCAAAGTTCTCAGTTCGTTTCCCGGTAAAAAAACAAACACCCAATAAATAGATGAGAAAGAATTTCTTTTATTTCTGTTTTTTTGCAAAACCTACATCTGGAATTACTTTTATCTCCCTGCGATCGTACCGCGTTGGTTTCATTATTTCTGCATAAGTTAAATCAGATCCTCATAAAGGCTGTCTGAATCTTGGGCTTTGGAGATTTACGCAGGTATGATTGAATCACACCTTGTTTCCTTGATTCCATGGCTAATTGCGTGTGTAATTTTAGAGATCTTACTTCATCCATCGTTTCAATTCATTCTGCTTCAAACTGTTGTTTTCCCCCCATAATCAGATTTGTTAGACGATCTTCTATCGAGCAACAATTTCTTCGAGGAGGTTAGTGCATTGTTTCCCTCAGGTATGCAGATATTTATTAGAATTGGTCCGAAGCGCCTTACTAATCCCATCTATCATATAAGGTGGGTTGGGACAGCTAGATTTACTGAAAAGCTTAAGAGTTTCCAGTCAGCTGACGATTTTGAGCGAGCACAATCCCATGTTGCTGTACAAAAGACACTGGGGGTCATTACGAGGTTGGAGGTAATGGAAAAACGATGCCGGTAAGGGATTACTGGCACTGCATACCGCTCCTGGCTAGTGTAACGCTCACCTGATTCCCGTAGAGGCGCCGGTCTTGACTGGGCGTATACCGTATCTTCAAAGGTGATGTGTAACACACGGCTGGCTCTTTGGGCTGGACCTCTGTGCACTGTATGTCTGACTCGAAGGGTAAGATGTCTGCAGATAGAAAATATGGGATTAAGGAACTGGGTTATTGAATGTCTCTCTCTTCTTCCCTTTCTCTTCTCCTGTAGAACCCCAAAGGTTAATGCTCTCACCTTAGGTAAGTGAACGCCATCCTCTCCATCTGCCTCGGGGCAGGGTGCTGTAACCAGTTTCTTCACTGGATAAGGGGAGCAGGCCTCTTGACTTCAGAGGACTGCTGTCCGTCGTTTACTGCACGAACGGTAAGTTTCGAGTAATTCTAATGTCTTTAAAGTCTTTAGTAATGATGTTTCTTGTTTTGCAGGGTTCCGGCGATGGCGGATGACGGGCTGAAGTGAGTTGAAGATGGAGCCTGTGTGATGAATAGAAGCGCCTGGAAGCACGTAAGTAAGCGCTTGTTGCCTGCTTCACGATGCGCTCTAACTGTCTTTTTATTTTGCAGGTACAAGTTCGGAGCGGCTGCAGGGTGCCGGAATACCCACTGGGTTAGATGTGGAAAGGAGTAATGGCACGTGAGTATTAAAGTTCCCCAATGTCTTTAAACGCACCTTGTTTTGTCTTTTAGATGCGGGATGCAGCGCCGAAGGCCTCCGGAGCGTGCGAAGAGTTGGTAAGCTTTTGTCTTTCAGATGCCGGAATGCAGTGTGAAGACCTCCGGAGCGCACAAAGAGTAGGTAAGCCTTTGTCTTTCAGATGCCGGAATGCAGCGCGAGGCGTTGGTGACAGCCGATGGACCAGGTAAGTGAAGAGCTGTCACTGAAGACCGTAATGCTAACCTGTTCTTTCTTGTCTTTATAGGTGTTGCTGAAGACTGGATTCAGGATGGTAAGCCTTTTTCCTTAGGCCCAGGATCAGATGCAGAAGACACGATGAGCGTTCTGCTGCAGAGGATGCAGAATAACGCAAAGCAAGATTCATCCATCGGGTGTGGTTTAAATAGCCTCCTGTAGTGCTTAGGTGTCTCCTTCCACAGCCACGCCGAGGTAAGAAAAGAGTTCCTGCTTTCCAGAAGAGTTCCAGTGTTCTGAATCTAGGGAGTGGCTCCTGCCCCACCCAACAGGAAAAGTAGTTCCAAACAGAAGAGGATCAGAGGCTCAACTGGCAGGCAAGTAAGCAGCATGGTCTGCTGCAGGTAAGTCCACCCAAGCATTATGAGCCCGGCGCTTCCAGCGCTGGGACTGGGCATATTTATGAGCCTGGTGCCACTGGCGCCAGGACTGGGTCCAAAAGGTCCCAATTGGGACTGGTTGGCACTCGGAACCTGGGTTATGGATCTGCTTCCAAGGGAGTTGGGAAAACCCTGACCTTTTGGAAGCAGAGATCATGACAGCTAGTCTGACTCAACAAGCCGGTATTAGCGCCACCGCTGATGGCATGCTCCCCCGTACCGGCATGCGTGTGGGCACGCGGCCCTTGGGCCCAGAAATAGCGGGATGGCGCTAACAGGAGGACATCACAAGTCAGACAGACATGCAAATACTGGCATCATGAAAGCGGTAATGAGGCCTAACGGCAATAACGGCATTGCGAACCACCAGCAAACAGCAATGTGCAGTATTCCCAACTGCCACAGTTGCACACAATCAGCACAGGTGGTGGCAATGGAGTCTGGCCCAGCACAAAAGGAGCACTTCCACACACCACACCCCTCACCACACCAAAATGATTTCCCTTGTAGTAGCAATAATGGGGCTGGAGGACATGCTTGCATTGCTACACCAGCAACAACAACAGGCACCACAGAGGAGACGCAGGAGGAGGAGGGTGAGACAGTCTCAGCAAGCCCCACCAGTGCAGCCAGTGGTATCAAACAGGCAGCCCCCAATTTCTCACATCACAGCCTGTCCATTCAACCTAACCCCTGAGCAGATCCACACCCTGTACCGTCTGGACCGGGACACCATCACCACCATTGTGGACATGATACACAATGACATTGTTAGCCTGATTGAAATACGCACCGCCATCCCACCTCTACTGAAGGTAGTGTCTGTGCTCCACTTCTACCAGCACACAGTGGGGCACATGCATGGCATATCTCAACCCTTATTTTCTTGCATGCTGAACCAGTGCTGGATGCCCTCCTGAAGCACACAAGGGACTAAATATCCTTACCACGGACTGCCCAGGAGATCTTTGACAATGAAGTTGGCTTCCATGCACTGGCAGGCATGCCAAATTGTATTGGTGCACTTGACTGTACCCATGCGGAATTGGTGGTCCCGCATGCAACAGAGGTGGTGTACCGCAATCGTAAGCCATATCACTCAATCAGTGTGCAGATGGTATGTGACTCCAGCAAGATCATCACACATTGTTGTGCCCGATTTCCCCCATCAACTCATGGCTCAATGGTCCTGCGGAACTCCACGCTACATGGAGCGACATGCAGGACGACGTGCCTGGCTACTTGGTAAGTTGCATGACAGGCACATGGCAGTGAAATGGGGGGAGAGATGCACACACCAGCATGGTGTCATTGTTGTGGTTACAGCACGATGTCCACATCCCAAAACACTGTGCCCCAAAGCATCCCAAACTGACCATGACCACCAATTCCCATAGCAATGAAGTAAGCTGCACACCTATCACAACATGGCAAACTTTAAACCAACCCACATCCTACAACACGTGTACCACCCATCATCAGACCTCACCCTCCGTAACACAATCCAGCAACATGCTGTGAGTATTCACAATGTAAATGTCTGCAGCAAATCACCACACAGGACAAGCATCCATGAGAGTGCACAAAACAAAACCACAAAGGGAATCCACTGCTTGTCACAGGGCCACCACCACAGTAGTGCAGCATGTCACCATGGGAATAATCAGTGCTGAATGCCAAATTATGCAGAGACTACTGCCAGCGATGCCAGTAAGAAAATCATACACATCACATATATATCACAAACACAGCGGTATGCATCCACAATGCATGAGCAACATCAAGGCAGTGTACACCGTGTATCATCTTGAAGATGCAATCCACACCATAAGACCATGGGACAGCACACATTGAGGCAAGAAAATGTGTGCATACAACCAGGGACATGTGCATGTGACCAACATATATCTGCAGGCATGTGTGATAAGTACCGCTGTTGATCATGAATCTACTAACACCTACCTTATTTTGCTCCCATACAGGTGATAGTGGCTATCCCTTGAAGCCGTGGCTCCTCACCCATGTCCGAAACCCGCAGAACAGGCACAAGTAGGACTACAATCGTTCCCATACCCGTACCCGTGTGGTCATCGAGCAGACCTTTGGCCTGTTGAAGGCACGTTTTCGCTGCCTTAGCCGGTCGGTTGGGGCACTCCTCTACAGGCATGAGAAGGTGGCCAAGATCATCATGGCATTTGTCATGCTGCACAACATGTGTATCCGACGGAACGTGCACCTGCTCCCTGACATTTAACTGCAACCACCAGGTGATGAAGAAGGGGATGAAGAAGATGTGGGTGCACATCATCGCGCTGCCGATGCACAGGAGGGATATGCTGTTCGCCACTCTGTGATTGGACACTATTTCTAATACACATGGGTGCAGAGGGTGCCATGAAAGTGGGACCAATGGCACTGGGTGTCGGAGTACATGTACACTATGCACTGTAGACCAATAAATGACACATATGCAATGAGGAACATCCACTCAAGTATTATTTCTGCTACACAACGGGTGTATTAAACTGTTAAATAGTACAAAGTGCTCATACCCTCCACCTCAAACACACCCTCTCCTCCCCCCACAACTACCCCACAATCCCTCTCCCTCCTCCCCCTCCCCCACAACTAGCCCGCACATGGTGTCCAAGCAAATGCTGCAGGTGACTGCGTCAATTGCCTTCATCAGGCTGCCCCATCTACTTCTGTTCACTTCCCGCATCTGGTGGCAGCATGTCCGATCGCCACAAGGTGCGTGCAGACCTGCGAAGGGGGCTGGTCTGAGTTGAGCTAGAGGATGATGCCGTGCCCGCTTGCTCCTGTCTCGGGGCAGGACGCTCTGCCTCCATGGCATCTATTATGCGGCAAAGGACCTACCTCAGAGCAGACGCCTCCTCGCAGATACGCGTGGACTGGCCTCAATTTTCTGTCTCAGGGACGCAGTGTTGTCCCGCCCCTCCTGCCTTGCCTGGGCACCGTTGGAAACAAACTGCCTGACTAGGGCTGTCGGCTCCTCCTGGCGCTGCACCGTATGTTCCATTTGCTGAACCCCATCCCGGACACCAGTTGAGGTGGATGCTGCATGTGTCAAATTTGCAAATTTGTGTGGCTCCTCTGTGGGGCTCATACTCCCTTGACCTAGCTCCCCTCCAGACTGCTCCCATGTGGAATTGGTGGTCCCGCATGCAACAGAGGTGGTGTACCACAATCGTAAGATATATCACTCAATCAATGTACAGATGGCATGTGACTCGAGCAAGATCATCACACATTGTTGTGCCTGATTTCCCGGATCAACTCATGACCTGCGGAACTCCACGCTACATGGAGCGGCATGCAGGACGACGTGCCTGGCTGCTTGGTAAGTTGAATGACAGGCACATGGCAGTGAAATGGGGGGAGAGATGCACACACCACCATGGTGTCATTGTTGTGGTGACAGCACGATGTCCACATCCCAAAACACTGTGCCCCACAGCATCCCAAACTGAACATGACCACCAATTCCCATAGCAATGAAGTAAGCTTTACACCTATCACAACATGGCAAACTTTAAACAACCCCACATCCCACAAAATGCGCACCACCCATCATCAGACCTCACCCTCCGTAACACAATCCAGCAACATGCTGTAAGTATTCACAATGTAAATGTCTGCAGCAAATCACCACACAGGACAAGCATCCATGAGAGTGTGCAAAACAAAACTACCAAAGAAATCCACTGCTTGTCACAGGGCCACCACCACAGTAGTGCAGCATGTCACCATGGGAATAATCTGCGCTGAATGCCAAATTATGCAGAGACTACTGCCAACCCTGCCAGTAAGAAAATCATACAGAACACTACACATCACATATATATCACAAACACAGCGGTATGCATCCACAATGCATGAGCAACATCAAGGCAGTGTACACCGAGTATTATCTTGAAGATGGAATCCACAACCTAAGACCAGGGGACAGCACACATTGAGGCAAGGAAAAATGTGTGCATACAGCCAGGTATATGTGCAGATGACCAACAAATATCTGCAGGCATGTGTGATAAGTGCAGCTGTCCATCATGAATCGACTAACACATACCTTGTTTTGCTCCCATGCAGGCGATAGTGGCTATCCCTTGAAGCTGTGGCTCCTCGGCAGAGCGATGATGTGCACCCACATCTTCTTCATCCCCTTCTTCATCACCTGGTGGTTGCAGTTCAATGTCAGGGGGCAGGGGCACGTTACGTCAGAAACACGTGTTGTGCAGCATGACACATGCCATGATGATCTTGGCCACCTTCTCATGCCTGTAGAGGAGTGCCCCATCCGACCGGCTAAGGCAGCGAAAAAGTGCCCTCAACAGGCCAAAGGTCTGCTCGATGACCACACGGATACGGTTATGGGAATGATTGTAGTCCTACTCGTGCCTGTTCTGTGGGTTTCGGACATAACAGGCACGAGTAGGACTATAATCGTTCCTATAACCGTATCCGTGTGGTCATCGAGCAGAGCTTTGGCCTGTTGAGGGCACTTTTTCGCTGCCTTAGCCGGTCGGATGGGGCACTCCTCTACAGGCATGAGAAGGTGGCCAAGATCATCATGGCATGTGTCATGCTGCACAACATGTGTATCTGACGTAACGTGCCCCTGCCCCCTGAAATTGAACTGCAACCACCAGGTGATGAAGACGGGGATGAAGAAGATGTGGGTGCACATCATCGCGCTGCCATGCACAGGAGGGACTTGCTGTGCGCCACTCTGTGATTGGCCAATATTTCTAATACACATGGGTGCAGAGAGTGCCATGAAAGTGGGACAGAGGGAACTGGGTGTGGGAGTACATGTACACTATGCACTGTAGAGCAATAAATGACACATATGCAATGAGCAATGTCCACTCAAGTATTTTTTCTGCTACACAACGGGTGTATTAAACTGTTAAATAGTACAAAGTGCTCATACCCTCCACCTCAAACACACCCCGTCCCTCTCCCCCCACAACTACCCCACACTCCCACTACCCCCTCCCCCTCCCCCCACAATGCCCCCACACACCCTCCCCCCCACAACTACCCCAGACATGGTGTCCAAGCAAATGCTGCAGGTGACTGCGTCATTTGCCTTCATCAGACTGCCCCATCTACTTCTGTCCACTTCCCGCATCTGGTGGCAGCATGTCTGATCGCCGCAAGGTGCGCACAGACCTGTGAAGGGGGCTGGACTGAGTTGAGCTAGATGATGATGCCGTGCCCGCTGGCTCCTGTCTCGGGGCAGGGCGCTCTGCCTCCATGGCATCCGCTATGCGGCAAAGGACCTGCCTCAGAGCAGATACCTCCTCGCAGATACGCGTGGTACTGGCCTCAATTGCCTGTCTCAGGGACGCAGTGTTGTCCAGCCCCTCCTGCTTTGACTGGGCGCTGTCGGAACCAAACTGCCTGACTAGGGCTGTCAGCTCCTCCTGGCGCTGCACCGTATGTTCCATTTGCTGCACCCCATCCCGGACACCAGTGGAGGTGGATGCTGCATGTGTCAAATTTGCAAATTCGTGTGGCTCCTCTGTGGGGCTCATGCTCCCTTGACCTGACTCCCCTCCAGACTGCTCCTGTGTGCTATCATTGGTGGAGTACAATGGTGTGACCTGGGGGTATGGTGGGGGACTGGGAGTGGCAGGTATGTCTGTTGAGTCATCCTCCACAGAGACACCCCTGGCCTTGGCTCTGCACATCCTTGTCTGTCTGGGGTGCCTTGGCTGCCGCCTCCCCAACAGAGCTGTTCACAACTGAAAGGGCCCCATCGGCCACTTTCTCCTGTGCAGGAGACACAGATGTTGTGGGGACTGTAGCTGTAGTAGTGGCCCTTAGCCGCACCAGTGATGTGGCATCCTCTGGTGCCTTCCCCTTCTGTGCCAGTCGTGGCTTTCCTGGTCCTTTTGATGTTGAGGCCTGTTGCCTTCCTCCCTGCCCCTGGCCCTCTTTCGGGGAGTTGTTGCCTGTGCTGCTGAGTCTCGGGCCTAGCTGTCAGCATCTGAGCCTGTGGGGGACCTAGAGAGGGACAGCATCAGTGATGTTTCTACAAGCATCATGCATACATTGGTATTATTGCTGTTCTACACATTAGAGGGGAATCGGTATTGGAGTTTTCACAATCAGGTTGCTTGCTATATGGGTGGAGCATGCAGGCATCCGTCAGGGTCACCCATGTTTGAGGTGGTGTATGCTGTGTGACATGCATTTTGTCATGATCACTGCTTCCAAGGAGCTAGGACCAGCCCAACGTCCTTGGAAGCAGGCCCCTAACCTTCATCCTAGGCACCAGCCGGTCCCCACTGGGACCTTTTGGACCTTGTCCTGGCGCCGGTGGCACCAGGCTCATCAAAGTCACTGGTCCCGGCACTGGAAGCGCCGGGCTCATAATTTGTATGAAGATGCTTGGGTGGACTTACCTGCAGCAGACCATGCTGCTTACTTACCAGCCACATAGGAATCCTCTGTGAGCCGGGACTACTTTCTTACCTGGGTGGGGCAAGCTCCACTCCCTGGATACAACACTGGAACTCTTCTGGAACAGGAACTCTTTTCTTACCTAGGCGAGGCCGTGGAGGAAGACGCCTCATCACTCCAAGGCTATTTAAACCACACCCGATTGATGAAACGTGCTTCGCGTTATTCTGCATCTGCAGCAGAACGCTCACCGTGTCTGTTCCAGTTTTCTTCTTTCCGATCGTGAACCTGCAAGAACAAACGCTTACCATTCCTGTATCCAGCCTTCAGTAGCACCTGCAAAGACAAGAAAACAACAGGTTAGCACGGCAACCTTCACGCGCAGCGCTTTCCTCACCTGATCCATCGGCAGCTACCATCTCTTCACGCTGCTCCTCCGCCTGTGAAGACAAAAGCATAGTTATTCCTGTGTGGAATTACTTACCGGCACTCCGGGAATTCCGGTTTTCTTCAACGCTGCAATCCTGCACCTGAAAGACAAAAGAAGAGACATTAGACAGGTATTTTACTTACGCGCCATCGCGCCCGCCACAATAGGGCGCCTGCAAATACTCCGGCGTTTCCAGCGTCTCTTCAACACCCGAACTCACAACTGCAAGGGAAAAGAGACAGAGAGCTTTTGAAAAGCAGGCAACCGGCATTTACTTACGCATTTCCAAGCGCGTTATTCCAAGACTCTGGCTCGAACTTCGGCTTTCTTCACACCATCTTCTACCTCAAGAGCCCTGCAAGACAAATAGAAAAAGCATTATACAGAGCCCTGTTCCACATTAACGTGCCCACGCACCTAAAGACTGTAAGGACTTAAAAGGTGTCCGGAAACTCACCGTTCGTGCAGTTAACGACGGTAGCAATCCTCTGATGTCAAGAGGCCTACGTTTCACCCAGTGAAGGAACTGGCAACGGCACCCTGCACCAGACGCAGATGGAGAGTCCAGCATTCACCTATCTAAGGTGAGCACGTTGACCTTGGGGCTCCACGGAAAAGCGAGGAAGGGAAAGGGAGAGAGATACCCGACAACCCCAGATCATTAACCCCATATTCTTTCACCTGCAGATATCTCACTCTTCGAGTTAGACACACAGTGCGAAGAGGCTCAGCCCCGGAAGCCAATCGAGTCCTGCACTTCACTTTTCGAGTCACAGACACCATCCTGCCAAGACCGGCGCCTCCGTGGGAATCAGGTGAGCGTTTCTGTTGTGGAATGCGTTCAGTGTGACTAATGCCGTTTCCATGTTTGTGGGGTGTGTGTCAGGGATGGCATTGGCATGCTGCATGCATGTGTCAGTGCTGAGGACGGCATCTAGGCAGGGATGTGTCCATGTGTCTGTAATGGGCCACGCATTACCTCATACTGTATATTTGAGGACAGGACTACCCCCTCGTATACAGTATTATGCCAGCCTTTTTGTCCTGCCGACCCTAGGCTGTCCCTTATGTTACATGCATTACCTCATGGCACGGTCAAATTGGTGGACTATCATCATACTTTGCATTACAGTTTTTTCTTAGGGCACTCACCTCCATCTGGCGATGAGGTGGCACCACGTTCCATCTCCCCCACACCACCTATCACCTCAATGCCAATGGTGCTGGCGCAAATTTCCTCCCACCGTCTTAGTTTGATAGGGGAGATAGGGCCACCACCAGTAGCCAGGCCCTGGCTCCGGTTGGCCGACATTATGTTTCGGACTCTGAGACGGAGGTCGTCCCATCTCTTGCGCACTTCCTTCACTGTGCAGGGGGTGTTCCCGACTGCACTCACTTTTTGGGCAACAAGTTGCCAGATCTCTTTTTTTTGGATCTGAGCTTCTCTCTTGAGTTTGTTGGCAAATACAACCTCAGCTTTTTCTGCCAGAGTATCTGCGAACATTGTGAACTCATCCTCCTTGAAGCGCTCTTTACGCTGCCGGGCTGCACCTTTTTTAACTGCCTTTGACATGATGCTGGTGGTGATGATGTATTTCTGCTGTCGCAATGAGGCTCCAGGTCCTGTGTAGTAAGGATGGCAATGGTTTGTGTTTTTCAAGATGGGCGCCGTGCCCTTCCCGTTCCGGCGCGATGACGCTACTTCCGGTACCGCTTATTAGCGGCCACCGCTATTAGCGGTCCCCGCTAATAGTGGTGGCCGCTAATGCCGTATCCATTGATGCCGGCCACGTTATTTTGGGGTGGACGGCTGCGGTAGTGCTGTCTGCCCTTTCCATGATGCCGCTAAGGGGCATTTTTGGGATTATTGCGGCATGCCGATACCAGCATGCCACTACGCTCGTGCACGCATACTCGTAATAGCCCACTGTTAGCGGCCTCTTTCCTACACGGACACGGTATTTGCTCCATGCCGGTAAAAACTGTTTTTACCTCCTACCTCGTAATGTCCCCCACTGAATCTTTTAAAATGCTTGTGATTCAAATCCCCAGGTACTTAAAGCAGTTTACCTGGTCTATTTCCAGATGTTTCAGAAACCATTGTTGTGTTTTTGTTTTCTTTACCGTGCAGCCTTTTCCCAACGTCATGATCTTAGTTTTGCTGGTATTTATTGGCAGGTTATTTGCCAACGCATATTCGCGCAGCCGATTTAATTGTCTTTGGAGCCCTATTGTGGTGGGGTCAATCAGGACCAAATCATCTGCATATAGGAGATGGGTTATTCTCATAACTCCAAACTGGGTGGAAAACTTCTACAGGCTTTCATGAATTCCTCCAAATTAATGATGTAGAAGTTGTAGAGTGCTGGCGCCAAGGCACATCCCTGCTTAACTCCTCTATACGTAGGACTTTCTTCTGTTAGATCGCCTTTCATTGATAGACAAATACGTATAGACGTGCCTGTGTATATAGACCATGTGTTTGTACCAGCAGGTCTGGCGTGCACTGTTTCTCTGCCAATTTATCCCATAGACGCTAGCTGTCTATTCAAACTGTCAAAGGCCTTGGGAAAATCTACAAATGCCAGATGAAGTTTGGTGTTATTCTCGATGGCTTTGTTCTTCAGAAGATTGATCAGAAAGGCAGGAGGTGCTGTACCAAGACCCTTGACAAAGGCTGCTTGAAAACGATCATTCAGACCTTTTTTCTGAGTCCAACTGGTGAGCCTCTTGAGAAGCAAAGTGGCATATAATTTCCCCAGCACATCCAGCAACGCTATAGGTCTATAATTAGCTGGGTCCGAGTAGCTACCATTTTTTTTAATTTATTTTTTATTAGCTCTTTGGTTTACACAAAAAAGGAAAACCTTTGGCTATTCCAACAAAATAAAGAACTAAACTGAACAAAATCAATAAATCAGTAAATTGTTCAGTTAATAAAAAGCAAAAGAAAGTGTTATAGAAACAAAACAGAAAAAAGTATAAAAATGAGAATTAACAGAAAAATCGAAAAAATCACAATTAGAAGCTAAAATTCTGTAAAATACGCTACAAATCTTAGTAAAAGCTCATACAAAAAAGCCAGCATAGTAGAGGAGGCTCTGTCCTTTTTCAGTCTCCTTGCTCTTCCTCTTCTTTTAAATTACGAAATATTATAACTGAAAGTGTCCGCTATGGTTCGGAACCTTGTCGTCAACCTGTTTTTGAATCTTCTCCCTCTATTTTCTCAAAGATAACCAGCATAAATTTTGTTACCGCAAGGTTATTTGAAATCTTGTCTCCTTCCAGCAAGTGTGTCCACCAGAGGTCAATTTCCTTAAATCTATAATCCTGCCAGATGTGACCTAGATAGGTCTATCTTTCCCCTCTCAAGGTTGGGCATTCTAGCAACAGGTGTTTCAAGGATTCCACTGTCTTTGCCTTTTTGCATAATCTACATTCCTTTGGTTCTTCTTTTCTTCTCTTTCTATAGTGATTACTTCTACTTGGCCAAAGATCGAGGCGTAGTTTTAAAAAGCCCATTCTCAAGAAACAATTAGGGAATAGTGTTAGATATTTCGGTAGCCTGCTCAGCTTTCGCGGAACTGCCCAGAAGTCTTCGTACCCTTGATATTTGTAGAGGTCTTCTAATGTTTCAATCCAGTCTCTGGTGTACATTTTTTTTTCACTTGATCCGGGTTGCTTAGTAGAGACTCTTCCGTTTCGTTCAGGTTACAAAGGATTATCTGACATGTCTTAGACCATTCGGATAGTATCGGCTCCGACCTGTCGGCCATTGCTTTTTTTATAGCTGCGAAACCACCCTTTGTCAACGGTTCCAGGCATTTCCTGAAGAAGGACATTATCTTCCACTCTGGGATGACTTTCAATGAAGATAATGGCAATTCTCTTCGAATTATTTGAATTGGGAAAGATTTTGGCAGTTCCAAGGTTGTTCTCCAGAATATGCCTTCTAGACGGGACCGTGTGTTGGCATCTAAAAGAAGCAAGGTTTGTGATCCATAAGTGAGGATTGCCACCACTTTTGCTCGATAGAAGTCTATCAGGGGTTTCAAGGAAAATCGACAGAAACGCGCTAATAAGATCTTTGCTTGGCCCATCAAGTTTCTAAGTTTTTTGTTCTCAGATCTAGACATCTTGGGGCTTCATTTCTGTCTGTGTTGACGCAGACCCTCAGGTACGTAAAGTTGGACACTTCCATTATCTTTTTGTTGTTTAAATACCATTGAGCATGTTTTGTTTTTTCCCCTTTTTCTTTTTTACCATTTTTAAAAATTGGTATAATATTCACTGTTTTCCAGGAATGTGGAATGGATTTGGACATGAGCACATTTTTGAGCTTCAGAATCGGAATCAAAGCCCATTGATCAGGATTGTCTCAGACTACGATGCTGGGTAGGCTATCAGGCCCAGGCGCCCTGGAAGAACTCAGCCCTTTAATTAAGGTCACCAGATCATCATGGTCATAAGGCAGGGTCCAAACAAGCAATGTTTTGACCAATTGTATCCGTTTTCCACCAGGAGATGCATATAGAGAGCCGAAAAACGTGGACCACACTTCTTCTGATACACAATTTGTCTGGAGTGATGATTGGTTTTGCTTCAATTACTGTATGAGGGACCAGGTTTCTGCCGAGGATTTGCTACTCAAGGAACTCCGCATTAGTTCTGCGTCATTCTGGTATTAGATCTGTAGCTAATATACCAGGATTTATAGTATGCTTTCAGCCGTCTGATTTCCGCATCCCTGGAGCTGGATGGATATTTCTTTTTTTGTTGTCGAAGAAGGTTTCTCAACTCTTTTCTTAACCAGTGCAGCATCATAACAGTGGGAATGTAGTTTTTCTTTAACTTGGCATTTACTTTTTATCCGGGACGTCAAGAGGATAGAAGTGTAATCAACTTGGCTCATAGTCTCAAGTACGGTCCTTTCATTCAACTTGTCTGAAAGGGATTTTAAAGTTTTCATTATTGCTTGAGCATTAATTTTCAAGCGATAGCCATTGTTAATCACTTCAACCTGAGTATGTATTGACGGTTTAGATCACTAAACCTCATTGTACCAAGATAGTTTGAGCCAATTGTGGTCACTTCTTGCCAAATTCAACACTTCCAGGGACCTAACATTCATAAGTAGATTTTGAGAAACAAAATGTAGTCGATTGTCGACTTTAAAGCCCCTCTGTTCCATGTATGGTGCCTCTTTAGATTCTTTTTCATAGCATCCATTTATCACATGTAGATCGCGGCTTAGCATCAGTTCTAGCGATAAATTGATCTTGCTAGAATCGCCAGCGCTGGGTTCCTCATTATCGAGTTCTTGCAAATGCTTCATAGATGGATAGGTATCATTAAAGTCTCCACAGACGATAATAGTAGAATTTGTCCAAATATAAGCTTCATCAATGGCTTTTGCCAAATGATCCCTCATATCTTTTGGGCTAATATCTTTCACAGTCCAATAGATGTTAATTAGAATGAGATAAGCCGTCACGTTCGTTGCTTTACTAGTTTCATGGAACCTTCTCAGGATTAAGTACTGACGAAAGGGGCCCATCTTCACATGTCTAACCATCTCATAGTTTGAATTATTACTGACCAAAATTAACATGCCTGCACACAGTCTTCCTGTGGGCCTTTGAATGGCCGGATTTAGAAATACAGAGAAACCGGCCAGAGATGGTTACAACAGTAGCCTTGTTTTTTGGAAACAGATGAAGTCCCATTCGTCCCAAGTAAGTGATCCCTCCTCTAAAAGATGGAAATACCCCCTTGTATTCCATGATAGAAGGTTTACCAGATTATTCTCAGAGCTTCCTCGTGGTAATTGTTATTGTTTTTGGTTTGGAGTCAATAAGGCTGGTAACCAAGCCCAAGATAATTTGTCCATACGTCTCTTTGAGGAATGCATTTACTGAGAGGTCCTGTGGTCTGTATGACATCAAGACCTTTGGTGAAAGTAACAGATAATTCTTGCTCTGCTGATCTTGTTTTAATCGCATCTCTTTGTATCTGCCTTTTCAATATCCTAGACGGATCGCTAGGATGTTGTTCGATCTGGCAAGAACCTCTTATTACCATTAGGTCTTAGGTCACATACTGTATTTGATCTTCTTTCTCCTACAGATTTGTCGCAGGTTACAGGCTTTTCTGCGAGATCCGTTAGATCAAAGCTCATCAGTAGGAAACTTGGTACGGCAGTTAATAGTAGGTCTTTTACTATAAGAGAAGTCAGATGAAGGTACACAGTGTCAGGAATAGAGGATGGGGCAGACAAGGAGTGTTACATTATGCACAATGAAGTGCATTGGAGAGCTGGGGAAGCAAAGACTACATTTCCCAGCAGACTTAGCAGCTGCTTGTAGTCCTGCGTTGCGCGCGCGTTACCAGCTGTCTCTGATTACTCAAAGCTTATTAACCGGCAACGGCACCAGATAGGTGCAGCTTATTTTGATTTGCTAGGCGTTATGCTGTCGGAGGAAGCAGGAGTTCGGGGTGCGCCGAGCGCACTGTTATGCTGACGGTTGGAGGACAAGCGTTTTCGGCAGGAGGACAGACACGCTGCCGGCTCGCCTTTTTCTGCAGAAGTTCACATCATCCGGGTAGTCCCGTGGAGCTCCCGGACTAAGGATAAGTACGGGAGGGAACTGTGATATACTACGGTCCTTGACAGACAGACTAATGAATTGCCATGGCGGTCTTGGGAGATGGGGATTATGTCTAGTTGTTGGGTTATAATCACCCTTGATGGAACTTGTGTAATTACGAACGTTCAACTGCAAAGGGGCCAGTGCCACAAGTCATTGTTGGTTAAGTCACAACAGTTCCTAGAATCAGGAAGTTATGTGTGTTAGCAAAACTAGTGCTGTTAACTAGAGTCTGCTACTACATGTGTTTTACATTCTGTTACATGTCGCTTATGCTTGCCCACGGGGCCATGTGTGTGTTTTATCATGCTGGGAAACTTCCTATTTGTTTGCTTCATCTCGCTTATGGCAAAGTGGTTGTGACGTGTTCATGTTGAATTTCCATATACAGGTATTAGGCAGGATTAGGAGGCAGGTTGATTAGGAAATATTCTCATTATGGGTGCATCTGTTAGTTCTACAGGTATCACGTATCTGAATATGTATGATAGGGTTGTGTAGGTCAGGTTTTACCCTGTGTTTCCCCAGTCCTATCCAAACTAGGTATTTCCTTACCCTCTTTCCGGTGTTCCTCATTCCCCCACCCTATCCACAACCTCTCCCTAATCCCTCTTCCCCCATTGGCTGCCACGTGGTGTCCTGTGTACTTCTATATCAGGTACCTGTGCCCACCATGGTAGGAGCGGTCGATTCATTCGGCTTCTGTGGTTCGGGAGAGAGTGTCGAACTCTCTTCCCTTACAAAGTGTGATTGTGACACACAAGATCTGACCTCTTCTCTCTTATGAACTCAACCAATATAAAATCATCGCTGGTGATTTCTCTCAATTGTGGGATAAAGTGATATAGTTTTACCACATTGTTTCTATTTAGGATAAGATGGTCTTGATCCTTGGTCACTCTTTCCAATTTCACTGAGCGAGAATAGTCTTTAGCAACATGTGTGGTATTGGTATAACTTTCTATTTTCAAATACTTTTGCAAACATATTGCTCTAGGGTTGGCTGCAGATCAGGATTCTGTTACTTGCCTAATTGATGCAGTAAGTGCTCCTTTCAGAGTTGAGCCTGAAGGGAGAAGATTGGCAATATCTTGTTCCGAATCCTCAGTAGGTCTCGGGTTTGAAAGGCTCTGATTCCTCAATGACCTTATCGGAGATGTTTTTTCTTTAAGATTAGGCCTTTGCAGACCATTTTTAGCAGCTTGAGTGTTTGCCTGCTCGATCAGCCTCTCTTTTCCATCAATGTTAAAAAAGGGTGTTCCTCTTCCTCATCGTCGGTTTGTCAATCTTATTCACTTTTACTACTTCATTTTGATCACAGTGTATATCAGCCTTATCTCTACCTTCCACCTTTTCTATATGGGTTTCTGGTTGCAGCAGAGTATGATTCTCATTCGATTCAATTGAGTATACTGAGAGGTCAAGAAGAGAATTTAGCTCCTCCGGCATTAGATTATCCGTCAGTTCATTCTTTCATGATCGTATCGGTTTTTTAGAGTCAGTTTCTTGACATTTCTGGTACCAGATTTCTCCACATTTTTACTGTTTTTAGAAGGTAATGAAAGTTTCTTAAGAAAAGAGCAGGAGTCATTCCCTCTGGAACGCAGAGAGGATTTCTGCATCCTAGATTGTGCGTTTTTCAATTTCGTTTCATATAGAGGATAGGTTTTAACTCCTTCTCCTTTCTCGTGCATATGTTTCTTTCGCCGAGTGGTGGGCACTATTTATTTTGGGTTTTGAGGGTCTTGCTCCATATTACTAGGGCTCGTTAGTGTTGATACAGGAGAGGCCATTGGCAGTACCGAGGCCATAGTAGTCGAAAGCATTTCTATATTATTTAGGGGGACCTGAGAATTCTCCTGTTCGAGGGGATTAGGTCCTCCGACATATTCCATATCTATGACAGTAATCACCACAGCTGTGCTGCTTTGGAAAGTTTTCGGCGTCTGCGTCCTGCGTCGATGACGTCGATGCGCCGTCCCCGAGGACCTCCTCCGACGCCCGACGTCACCCGATGTGATAAGTAGGACGCACAACACCCGTAGCCTCAGTTCCGTTTTTTCCGCAAACGTGTTCGCTTCGTGAATCTCGGTACGCCTCGACTCTTTGGAGTTTGTTGTATTCTTCTCGGTTCTTTGAACCTGTTCAGTTTTTGTGAAAACCTGTTCGTGACGATGTCTACCTCGTCTTCAACCCCGCGTCCGGGCTTCAAGAAATGCGGGGACTGTGGGTCCAAGATGTCGGTAATGGACTCGCACGATGCCTGCCTCTGGTGCCTCGGGGAGGCCCACGACACGGACGACTGTGTCGACTGCCAGTCACTCACGGCCAAGGCCTTGCGGGAGCGCAAGAAGAAGTTGTCAGTAGGTAGGGTGTCTAAGCCCAGGAAGTCGAGGTCTACGGGGCTCTCGATGGATGATTCGAGAGGCGACTCTCCGCATTATCGTCAGAGGTCCGGTGGGTCTCCTTCCAGGAGTCGGTCTCGCCACTCCTCTGCCTCTTGGAGGCATTCCCGGAAGCGCCGCATCAGTCGCCTTCCCCGTCCTCTTCCGAGGACTCCGCCCGTCGGCGGGTCGCTTATCCCACCATGCAAGCGACACCGGAGGAATGAGCTTCCTTCGGGAAGAAGATGTTGCCGATTCTTGAATCGCAGAGCACCGGTCTGTCCGCGCCTCCGAGTGGAGTCGGTCGTGATCAGTCAAGAGACACCGCTCGCACACCTTCGGGCTCAAGTGGTCGGCACGGTTCGCGGGAGAGGTCCCGCTCGGACAAGGGTAAACGTTCTCGCCATGCCCGTTCCAGGTCCCGGTCCTCGACGCGCTCGAGACCGCGTGCTCCTGTGCAGTCTTCGAGGAAGACTTCGACGCCTGTGGCGCTGAGGTTGTCGACGACCTCTCTCTCTCGATGCTCTCCCTCCGAGGGGTTCGTCGACGCTGCCCGCGCCTAGGTCGTCGAAGGACACGCTCGGAGGACTGGCTTCGAGGCCTGTGTCGACGGCGCCGATGCTGGCGGGGCTGCAGCTGACGTCGACGCCGATTCGCTCGACACCGAATCGCTCGACGGCGATGCCGATTCTCTCGGCGCCGGCGCTGACTCGTTCG
This sequence comes from Ambystoma mexicanum, assembly GCF_040938575.1. NCBI lineage: Eukaryota > Metazoa > Chordata > Amphibia > Caudata > Ambystomatidae > Ambystoma > Ambystoma mexicanum. Next base: position 61,077,541 of record NC_090938.1, read on the forward strand.
GTGCCGGCGCCGACTCGTTCGGTGCCCTCGACACCTTTCGGCACGGGGGTAGCCCCTAGAAAGGCTCTGGCTAAGGTCAGGCATAGCTTTGGTCCCCAGGTGTCTTCCTCTCACCACCTGGAGTACATTTCAGAGAGTGATGAGGGCTCTGATGAGGGCTTGGTTCCGGTTACGGTGCCGGATGAGCTTCTCTCGGGCCATAGCCAATTTGATGACCTGAGGCAGTCACTGCATGATGCCAGTGGACTGCACACCTCTATGGAGGTGGAGTTTTGTAGGCCGGAGCCTGGCACTCATGCCGATTCTTCGTACCGGCGCCTTATGTCTCGGATCACAGAGTACTTGGGATGGTCGGCTCCCCCAGGGGAGTTTGTTCAGGATGATCTCACGGACATCCTCGATCTTGGTCCCCCCACTGACCCGGTACTGCCATTTCATATGGCTCTGCAGAGAAGGGTGGCGGTGGCTTGGACTGCTCCGAAGAGTCTCCCGGCAGTTGGCAAGTCTTTGTCGTGAAAATACCGTCCAGCCAGTAGCGACCCCTGCTACTTGTCCAGGCACCCCACTCCGGAGAGTTTGGTGGTGCAGGCGGCTACGGCCCCGGCAAAGCAGGCGTCGTATCCTACCATCCCTCCGGATAGGGACGACAAACGTTTTGATGGCTGGGCGAAGAAAGTGTTTTCTTCAGGGGGTATGGCGCTTCAGTGGAACTGTGTTGCATTAGCGGCTGAACATATTCCCGAAGGGGGCGAATGGGATGGTTTCCTTGCTATGGTTCAGGATGGCAAGGATGCCATGTGTGAGGCCGTTCAGTCGGGTTTGGACATGGCAGATTGTGTCAGCCGGTCCATGGCGGCGAGCACCGTAATACGCAGGTTTGCGTGGTTGCGGAAGTCGGGGTTCGCTCCTGATGTGCAGTCCCGGCTCCTCAACATGCCCTTTGACGATGAACATCTTTTTGGCAGCAAGGCTGACAAGAGCCTTGAGAGGTTGCAGACCTCCAAAGCTGCAGCAAAGTCGTTAGGCGCTGCAGTTCGACAACCTCCGCCTTTTCTTCCTAGGGGACAACAATGGAGGGAGGTTCCTTTCGCTATTGCTCGTCCTTCAGTAAAGCGAGATGAGCTGTCAGTCAAAGCAGCCACCGTAAGAGTGCCAGAGGTGGAAAACAGGGTACTCGAGGTGCCAAGGCCGCTCGGGCAGTTGCCTCTTTGCCCTCAGGCAACGCCGCAGCCGCTACCACTCCGTCATGAGGCCAGGTCCCTTCGTTCGCCGGTTGGGGGAAGGCTGGTGCAGCATCTTGTAGAGTGGCGTGCCATTACTTCAGATGTGTGGGTTCTGGAGATCATAACCCACGGCTACTGTCTTCCCTTTCGGCAGAGGCCTCACGACAATCCACCTGGGAACCTCTCTTTGAAGAGTCCGGATCCGCTCCTTGCTCAGGAAATTCAAGCCCTGCTGGAGAAAGGCGCCATAGAACTGGTGCCTGTAGCGGAGAGGAACAAGGGATGGTATTCCCCTTATTTTTTGATTTCGAAGAAAGACGGGGGATTGAGACCCATCATGGACTTGCACGGTTGGAACAAACTCCTCAGGAAGGACAAGTTCAAGATGGTTACTCTCTCTCTCAAGTCCTCCAGGCCCTTCAACTTCAGGACTGGTTGGTGTCTCTCGACCTCAAGGACACTTACTTCCATGTGCCGATCCATCCTAAGCACAAGAAGTACCTGAGGTTCGCGGTTGGCGACTCGCACTTTCAGTTTCGGGTCCTGCCGTTCGGATTGACCTCCGCCCTGAGGGTTTTCACCAAGCTCATGGTGGTGGTGGCAGCGCATCTCAGGAAAGGGGGGATTCACGTCTACCCCTACCTGGACGATTGGTTGATCAGGGGGAGCTCTCCCAAGTCCGGGATCATCTGTCTGTCACCTGCCGCTCCCTTCACAAGCTGGGCTTCTCCCTCAATTTAAAGAAGTCCCATTTGACGCCAACACAGCGGCTCCAGTACATCGAAGCAGTACTCGACACATCCATGGGGCTGTGTTTTCCTCCCCAGGTGAGGGCTCTTCACATTCAGCAGATGGTGAACAAGTCTCAACTTGCCCAGACTCTCCCAGCGTCCGTGTTCTTGAGACTGCTTGGCCTCATGGCATCCTGCATTCTTCTGGTGCCAGAGGCCAGGTTGCGGATGAGATCTTTGCAATGGGCACTCAAGCTCCAGTGGTCTCGGTCCTCCGGCAGGATGTCGGACCCTGTTCAGGTGCCGCCCTCGGTCGCCCAGGACCTTCTGTGGTGGGCCGTCGAAGGCAATCTGATGAAGGGGGCTCCATTTCAGCTGCCCTGGCCAGAGGTGACGATCGTGGCGGACGCATCCCTCACGGGATGGGGAGCTCATGCCAACGAGTTGACAGTCAGCGGTCGTTGGTCTCCGTCGGAGTCCAGACTCCATATCAATCTGTTGGAGTTGAGGGCCGTCAGGCTAGCCCTGAAGGATTTTCTGCCGACTGTGCGAGGAAAGAGTATCCTGATTCTAACGGACAACACGGTGGCCATGCACTACCTCAACAAAAAGGGGGGGGCAGGGTCACTTCCTCTGTGCAGGGAGGCGATGCAGCTCGAGTTCTGGGCCATCCAGCAGGAAGTTTCGATCTCGGCTGTTCATCTGGCCGGAGACGGCGGACACTCTGAGCAGGCAGAGCACGATCTCTCACGAGTGGGAGCTGGCTCAGGAGATTCTCTTGGAGATCTTCGCCCTTTGGGGGACCCCTCAAGTGGATCTCTTCGCCTCCAGTGTCAACCGGGAGTGCAAAAGGTTCTGCTCGCGGGAATTTCCTCCAAAAGGAGCCTTAGGAGACGCGTTCGTGGTGGAGTGGTCATTCCCACTGCTGTACGCGTTTCCTCCAGTCCCCATCATCCCGCAAGTACTGCAGAGGTTACGGAGGTTCGGTTCCCGGATGATCCTCATTGCTGCGGTGTGGGCCTGGAGGACGTGGTACCCGGACCTTCTCGACTTGTCCATCTGCCCTCCACGTCGTCTTCCCTACCGAGACGATCTCTCGTGGGAGGGGGGTCAGGTTCTCCATCCAGAGGTCAGATCCCTCAACCTTCACGCTTGGCTTCTGAAAGGTTGAGGTATAAGGATTGGGACCTCCCTGAAGACGTGTTGGAGGTGTTGCACTCGGCCAGACGGCCGGCAACAAAGTCTCTGTACCGTTGCCGTTGGGGTAAATTCTGCGACTGGTGCAGAGTTAAGAATGTGGATCCTTTTGAATGTGACATTCCCATGGTTCTGTCTTTTTTGCTTTCTTTGGCCCATGGGGGCTTGCAAGTGGGGACTATTAAAGGTTACTTGGCGGCGCTGTCCATATTTAAGCGCCTGTCCGAAGAATGTTCCTATTTTAAGATTCCTTTAATTTCTCAGTTGTTGAAAGGGCTCACTAATGTGTTTCCTCCGTCACCTTTTCTGGTGCCAGGTTGGGATTTGAATCTAGTTCTTAAGTTTCTTATGGGTGCTCCATTTGAGTCTTTGCATTCTGGCCCTTTGAGACTGTTAACTCTGAAAACTGTGTTTTTGGTTGCGGTTACTTCCGCTCGCAGAGTGAGTGAGTTACAGGCACTTTCAGTTAAGCCACCCTTCACTGTGTTTCATAAGGACAGGGTTGTCCTTCGAGTTCGTTCTTCCTTTCTTCCGAAGGTGGTTTCGGAATTTCATTTGAGCCAGAAGGTGGTTCTTCCGGCGTTCTATCCTCCTCCACATCCTGGTACGGAAGAGAAGAGGCTCCATAGGCTTGATCCTAGGAGAGCGTTGAGCTTTTATATTTCGCGCATGTCCCGGGTCAGAGTGGACGATCAACTTTTCAGTGGTTACGCTGGAAAGCGTTTGGGACAAGCTGTGACGAAACAGACTTTGTCTCATTGGATTATTTTAGCTATCTCTGAGTGTTACCGCTTGGCGGGTAAGGACCCTCCGGCTGGCTTGCAGGTCCATTCTACCTGTGGAGTGGCTGCGTCTACTGCCCTGCAGAGGGGTGTTCCTATTCGTCACATCTGTGATGCAGCCACCTGGGCTTCGGTACATACTTTTATATGTCACTACTCCCTCGATTCCATCCGAGGGCAGGATCTGGCCTTTGGCAAGGCAGTCCTTTCTTCCGCAATTTGATTGGGCATGCTAAATTTGTGTTCTAAATTCTTTTCCCACCTCCTTGCTTGGTACTGCTTTGGGAGTCTGTCATAGATATGGAATACTTCGGAGGACCCAATCCCCTCGAAGAACAAGTTACTCTCTTACCTGGTAACGTTCTTTCGATGGGATGGTCCGACGACTTATTCCATATCGCTTCCTCCCTACCTTCCCCGCTGCAGAATTTCTTATGCGATTGCAGCTTGCGTTCCGCAAGGCCTTGTGTGTCTGACTGGCAGAAAACTGGTGTCACACGTTCTAGGGGAAAAAACGACAACTGAGGCTACGGGCTTCGTGCGTCCTACTTATCACATCGGGTGACGTCGGCCGTTGGAGGAGTTCCTCGGGGACGGCGCATCGACGTCATCGACGCAGGACGCAGACGCCAAAAATTTTCCAAAGCAGCACAGCTGTGGTGATTACTGTCATAGATATGGAATACGCCGTCAGACCATCCCATCGAAAGAACGTTACCAGGTAAGAGAGTAACTTGTTCTTCTTTGAGGCCGATATCAACCGTCAGGAGAGTTTTAACAGGCTTAATATGGTCTTCACTTATTGCTGGAAGGATTTCAGATGGATCAGCATCCCTGATTCCCGTCACTGGTTGAGATGTCTTCCTGCACTCACAACTCTTCTTCAGTCTCTCGGGCACATCCAAAATGGCACATTCAGCACCCTCAGATTGTTTCAGCACTGTAATAAATCCTTCTACAAAAATCATTTTAGAGTGAATCATGGCAAGGAGTCTGGTATGATTAGCTAGGGTTTAGTGTATGTCTTCGTAAAGTTTCATGAAAGGCGCCAATGCAATGGTGATCATTGACATTTGAGCCAATGAATCATGTTTACAAGGTCTAGCATAGAAAGTATCTGGATGGTTGGCCGTTGATTGCACCGAGTCCTTATTAGGTAGGTTGTTATTTGTATCTAGATGGCTAATCCACAGAGGGAAAATCACCTCATTCATTAGCTCCACTCCAGAAACTGGACCAAACCTTTGCCTTTCATTATGAATATGGCCGTTGGAAATAACTTTCTTCCTTTCCTCTTGTGAATCTACCAAAGGAGATGGTAACTGGTCAGTGAGCCTTTTTCTTATCAAAGAAGGTTTAGTTGTACACTCTCCTGCATTAGGCTTATCAGTAGCTCCAGCTTGAAGGCTTCCATGGTCAATGGCAAAGGGCTGCTGCCCTGTCATACTCCTATTTTCCTCTTGTCATTTATTATTATGGAATTTATAAGACAACCTTGCATTGGAAATGTTAGGTCGTAGATGTCAGCATTTATGGAGTCTACAAGCTGAATGTCCGATGACAAGCTTGGACGTTTATTCATTTGTCTGTTGGTGCTGAAACAGACATTTGTTGGCATCTCTATATTAGGACAGCCCCCAATCGGTTGCTCGCGTATAAGACGTGTTTCCACAAGGCTTGACACTTCAAGCATTCTGCGTCAGTCAAAGTGGCTATTACACTTTCCAGTGGGGCGATCACAAAGTTCTTATCAGATCTTGAATTGCTCAGGGAAGGTTTCGATAGACCACTGACTTGTTTTGATGGCCGTGTGCTCGGGTTGTTGGTTAAAGGGCCATGAGGGCCAGATTTTTCCTTCCTTGTAGGACCGGACCATTTCCATTTCAAATGAGGCGAAGCTATTTGTGGCAAATCCAAGGGGACTGTACCACCAACAGACGATTGATCTTTTGTTGGCCTCCCATCCAGTGAAAACCTAGCCACTTCCATTGGATGACAAAACCTTTATTCATGGTCAAGGACCTTCGGTATATTTACTAGATTAGCTACTGTTGAAGATGTAGCCGGTCGGTTGCGACAGGAATATGTTGTACAGGCCTTCATTTTTCTTTTTTCTCCGGTGGATATTTCCGGTGTTAGTAGAATCCCTCTTTCCTCTTCCCTGTTTTGCGTCTCCAGAGAAAAACGAGAAGCCGGTACCGGAGCAAAGAGAGCAGCCGACAGCTGAACCTCCACAGCCGGTGAACACAAAGGGCTTGTTTACCCTCTTTCTGCAGTTACATTGAGGTCTGGGTCAGGGAGTGAGATAGTACGGAGCCGCATCGGTATCCAGTTCTAATTTCGAAAAAAAAGTTTCTACACACAAAACCTTCGAATACAAAGTTTTGGAAAAAGAAATTTGAATGCTTTTTTTAATGTTAAAGGGTTTAGTTTAGTTTCGTACAGTTCATTTTTTTTTAAAAACGTGGATTTGGGGTGGGGGGACCCCCATAAAAAAAATGCATTCGAATTTTTGTTTCGAAGGGATTGTGTCCTCCGACATATTCCTTATCTTTGATAATTCGTCTCCAGCTTGCTGGCCTCGGAAGTTTTTTCTCTGTAGAGGGCGCTGCGCATCGACGTCCGCCGAGTCAATGTCCCTCGACAGCCACTGTATCGGCGCCGACGTCACCATGCCCATAAATAGCCACGCATGGCGTCCGTTGCATAGTTCAGTTTTTCCGCGCTTCGTGGGGCCTCGGAATATCGTTGCTCAGTTCAGTCAGATAAACCTCTTATATTTACTCGATAAAAACAAATCGTTCTCGATGGCTTCTTCATCCGAACCGACAACTCCGGGGTCTGGCTTCAAAAAATTTCGAGACTGTGGAAAGAAAATGTCGATAACGGATCCTCACAGGATCTGTTTGTGGTGCTTGGGAGTCGAGGACCATTGTTCGGAGTGTAAGGACTGCATGTCCGTGACGGCGAAAGCCTTGTTGAAGGAGCGCAAGGGGAAGCTTGAGAGAGGTAAGTCAGTCAAAACCTCCTCGAAAGTTTCTTCGGCCGAGTCGAGGCATTCGTCTCCTCGCCGTCGAAAGCATTCCCATTCTAGGTCTCGAAGTAGCTCCCACCACTCGTCGAGATCTAGACACTCAAAGAAGAGATGTCGAAGATCCCCTTCCTCGTCATCTTCTGTTTCCCCAGAAAGGGTCTCCTGCCCCACAAAACACAGCTCTCAGGCTGAGTGGGAGGAATTCAGAAAGAAAATGCTAAGCGTCTTCGAAAAAGCGGCCTCGACCCCCTCGAAGACAGCTGAGGGTGATACCCTGGGTGAAAAACCCAAAAAATCGAAACGCAGCGAGTCGTTGCACCCGGCGAAAGAGTCCACCTGAGAGCGCCATGGGCCATCGGGTAGGAAGGCACCATCTTCGATGCCGTCGTCGAAGATCCCTTCGACGCATGGATCGGTGCCATCGACGCCGTTGTCGAAGGGTTCTTCGACGCATCGGTCGATCGAATCGACGCCATCGTCGACGCCGACATCGACGCCGATAAAACAGAAAACCGCGGCTACTTCACAGCCAACGGTTATACCCAGAGCCTCCGGCACGACGCCGAGAACGTCGTCGACATCCTCGAATAGGATCCCGATCCTCTCGAGTTCTTCGAGGCCTCTTCCAGTTTTCTCGACGCCTTTCTCGGTGCCTTCGAAGCCTTTCACATCGGCGTCGACGACATCAACGTTTTCTCACCCAATAATGACGAGTTTGGCTCCTTCTGCTTTAGAAATGGGTTTTACACCATTTCCGAGGTCAGAGTACCCCAGATTATCTTCAATCTATGAAGAAGGGGAGGATTCTGACCAAGAAAGACCCTTCGGCTGCAGGGGACCACACCACCTGTTTCAGAGGATTTTACCTCTGAGGAAAGAAGGTTGAAAGACCTACAGGAATCTTTACATGAGGCAAGTGAGCTGGACACTTCCCCAGAAGTGGAATTTGTCAAACCAGACCCAGGGGAACATGCCAAAACCCCCTATAGAACCCTGATGGCAAGAATTATTGAATTCATGTGTTGGTCTGTGACTTCACCTGTTTTTCAACAGGATGACCTTACAGGCATACTAGACAAAGGTCCATAGGAGGATCCTGTGGTCCCTTTCCATGCAGCCTTACAAAGGAAGATTTCATCAAATTGGGAAACTCCTGAGGTTATCCCTGCAGTCAATAAAAGATTGTCAGCCAAGTATAGGGTAGCTGCGGCTGACCCTGAATATTTATCAAAACACCCGACTCCAGAGAGCCTGGTGGTTCAAGTGGCAACATCATCAAGCAGCGGATCCGCTTACCCTACTGTCCCACAAGATAGAGATGACAAAAGGTATGATTCCATGGCAAAAAAGTCTTTTCTGCTTGTAGTATGGCGTTGAAGTCCATCAACGCCACTTGTACGCTCGCCAGGTTCAGTCACACACTGTGGGAGTGTGCTTCATCAGCGGCTGACTGCATACTGGAAGGAGAGGAAAGGGAAGCCTTCCTTAACATCATTAAAGATGGCAAAGATGCCATGTGCGAATCTCTTCAAACTGACATAGATTCTGCTGACAGTATCAGCAGAACCATGGTGGCAAGTACTACAATCCGCAGGCATGCGTGGTTGCGAAAGTCTGGCTTTGCTCCAGATGTACAGGCCAGACTTTTGAATATGCCCTTTGACGGCTCTTCTTTATTCGGTAAAAAGGCTGATGATAGTCTGGAAAAGTTGCAAACATCTAAGCAGCAGCAAAATCTTTAGGAGCTGCAATCCGCCAAACTCCTTTTTTCGCCCCCCAGGAACCTCTGGGAGAGGAAAGTCCTTTCTCTATTATTCCGCATTCGGGAAAGGCAGAGGACAGCCGGCTCAAGAAGGCCAAAGGAGATCCACCCATGGTGGACGGGTCAAAAGTACTAAGGCCGCAGCAGCAGCAGGTGCCTCTTTACCCTCGGCATCTGCATAAACCGCCTCCAAACCACTCTGAGGTCTTTCCACACAAGACACCTCTAGGGGGCAGTTTAACTCACCATCTGACGGAATGGCAGGCTATTACGTCAGATGCTTGGGCATTGGAGACAGTTGCCCAGAGTTACTGCCTACCCTTTCTGCACATCCCTCAGAGTCATCCACCGGGGCACAGCTCTCTAAAAGTTCCAGATCCGCTCCTCTTGCAGGAAATTGTAGACTTGCTAGAGAAAAGTGCCATAGAACCGGTACCTGTAAGGGAGAGGAACAAGGGATGGTACTCCCCCCCCCCCCCCCCTACTTTCTCATACCGAAGAAGGACTGAGACCCATCTTGGACTTACGAGAATTGAACAAGTTCCTCAGGAAGGACAAGTTCAAGATGGTACCTCTCTCTCAGATCCTTCAGGCCCTCCAGATCCAGGACTGGCTGGTATCTCTGGACCTCCAGGATGCTTATTTCCATGTGCCAATCCATCTCAAACACAGGAGATACCTGAGGTTCGCAATTGGCGGCTCTCATTATCAATTTCGAGTTCTGCCATTTGGGCTGACCTCCGCCCGAGGGTCTTCACCAAGCTAATGTTGGTAGTGGCTGCAAGTCTAAGGAGGGAAGGGATCCACGTCTACCCCTACCTGGACGATTGGCTGATCAGAGCTGTATCTTCGGAACACGCTCAGAACCAGCTAGATTATGTCTGCCACTTCCTTCACAAACTGGGCTTCTCCCTCAATTTAAAGAAGTCACAGATGATACCATCACAGAGACTCCAGTTCATTAGAGCGGTCCTGGACACTTCCCTGGGAAAAGCCTCGCCACCAGAGGTGAGGGCTCAAGATATTCTGCAGATGGTCAACAAGTTTCAAAATGCCCAACATCTCCCAGCCTTTGACTTTTTGAGGTTGCTAGGCCTCATGGCATCCTGCATCTTCCTTGTGCCAGAGGCTCGCCTGAGAATGAGATCTTTCCAGTGGGCACTAAGAACCCAGTGGTCACAATACTCAGGAAGAATGACAGATCTCCTCCAGATTCCGGACAAGGTAGCCCATGACCTTCAATGGTGGGCCTATCCAGAGAACATCTTGAAAGGAGAACTGTTTTGGCAACCATGACCGGAGATAACTGTAGTCACGAACGCCTCACTCACGGGGTGGGGAGCCTATGCCAACGACTTGACCATCAGCGGTCGTTGGTCTCCATCGGAGTCCAGACTACACATCAACCTATTGGAGCTGAGAGTGATCAGACTAGCGCTGAAAGCTTTCCTGCCATCAGTACAGGGGAGAAATGTCCTGATAATGATGGAAAACACGGTGGCCATGCACTACCTCAACAAAAGAGGAGGTGTAGTGTCACTGCCACTGTGCAGAGAGGCAATGCAGCTCTGGTTTTGGGCAATTCAGGAAGGAATCTCTCTATTGGCAGTCCACCTAGCCGGAGAGAAGAATTTGATAGCGGACGCTCTGAGCAGGCAGAGCACAGTCTCCCACGAGTGGGAGCTAGCTCAGGAAGTCCTTCAAGAGATCTTCGCGCTTTGGGGAACCCCTCAGGTGGATCTGTTCGCCGCCAGCACCAACAGGAAGTGCGATCTGTTCTGTTCAAGGGAATTTCCCCCGAGAGGAGCTCTAGGGGACGCGTTCGTAGTGGACTGGGAGTTCCCACTCCTTTACGCGTTTCCACCAGTCCCTGTTATTCCTCAAATGATCAGGAGGTTGAGAAGATTCCAGAAAACCATGATCCTAATTGCCCCGGACTGGGCCAGAAGAACGTGGTACCCGGACCTTCTGGATATGTCCATCTGCCCTCCAATCCGTCTTCCACTCAAAGAGAATATTCTCTCGCAGAAGGGAGGTCAGGTTCTCCATCCAGACATAAGAACCCTCAACCTTCACGCTTGGCTTCTGAAAGGTTGAGGTACAAGGATTGGGACCTCCCTGATGACGTCATGGAGGTGTTGCTTTCGGCCTGAAGGCCAGCAACAAAGTCTTTATACCGCTGCCGTTGGAACAAATTTTGCAGCTGGTGTAGAGAGGAGAATATCGACCCTTTTTCATGTTGTACACCAACGGTGTTATCATTTCTACTCTACTTGGCAAACTCAGGCCTTCAAGTTGGCACTGTAAAAGGCTATCTCACAGCGCTATCAATCTTCAAGCGCACTGCGGAGGAAGTATTGTATTTCAAACTACCCCTAGTAATACAATTTCTCAAGGGATTAACTAATGTTTATCCTCCAAGACCATTCCAAGTTCCCTTATGGGACTTCAATCTAGTCTTAAATTTCCTAATGGGTACTCCCTTCGAACCACTCCACTCTTGTTCGCTGAGATTTCTCACTCTTAAAACTGTCGAATTACAAGCTCTATCTTGTAAACCCCCCATACAATTTTCCATAAGGACAAAGTTGTCCTACAGGTGAAGCCTAATTTCCTCCCAAAGGTGGTTTCTGAATTTCACATCACTCAGAAAATTACCTTACCTTCGTTCTACCCTCCACCCCATCCGGGCAAAGAGGAAGAAAGGCTACATAGGCTGGACCCAAGGCGAGCTCTAAGCTTTTACATCTGCAGACTGGCTAGGATTAGGCAAGCAGATCAACTGTTTGTAGGATATTCAGGTCACAAGTTGGGACTACCCATAACAAAACAGACCATTTCCAGGTGGATTATTTTGGCCATTCTGGAATGTTACAAACTGGCAGGGAAAGAGCCTCCCCAGAATCTTAGGGCTCATTCAACCAGGGGTATCGCAGCCTCTTCGGCCCTCCAAAGAGGGGTACCGGTCCGAGACATATGTGCGGCTGCCAGATGGTCGTCTGCACATACATTCACAAGATTTTACAACCTGGATTCCTCCACTAGTCAAGAGACCAGATTTGGCAAAGCCGTATTACGTTCGGTTAATTCCTAAAAGGGATACATGACATTATTACTCCCACCTCCAATTACATGCCACTGCTATGGGAGTCTATCAAAGATAAGGAGTACGTCGGAGGACACAATCCCTTCGAAGAACAAGTTACTTCTTACCTTGTAACGTTCTTTCGATGGGATGTTCCTCCGACTTATTCCTTATCGCCCCTCCCATCCATCCCCACAGTAATACTTCCCTTGTGGTTGCAGTTTACACTCCTTCAAGGTCAATAACCAATTTAGGCATGACTTATCTTATGCTACAAAACGGAACTGAGCAATGGACACCGCATGTGGCTATTTATAGGCATGGTGACGTCGGCGCCGATATGATGGCTGTCGAGGGACATCGACTCGGCGGACGTCGACGCGCAGAACCCTCTACAGAGAAAAAATTTCTGAGGCCAGCAAGCTGGAGACGAATTATCAAAGATAAGGAATACGTCGGAGGAGCATCCCATCGAAAGAACGTTACAAGGTAAGAAGTAACTTGTTCTTTTTGATGGTTTGTTGTCGAAACTTTTGTATTTCGAAACTTTGCCTTTCGAAAAAGTCACCATAAACCGCTACATCGCTATGTGGGAACTCGGTCTAGTGAGTACGGGCGAAGTGGCCTCTAAATCGACCCCCCCCCTTGACCTCGAGTAACAGTGGCCGTTAGTGTATGGGGGAGTCAAGTCAGCAGACGAAACAGAGTCTCCCGTAGGAGATTGCACTGGCACGCTAGATCCATACAGGGAATTCGTTCATCGGGAGCTACCGAAGTCTCATCACATGAGTCAATATGGGTAACCCCCTCGGAGGGAGGGGATTTGGACGGACTAGGCGGTTTAAATCCACCATCCCCCTCTTTTTCAGATCCAGAAGTCTTACCTTGTGATGCATTTGGGGTGCTACTGCCTAAAGTGATTCTTGTGGCCGTACCTTCAATCCGCCCACGGGGCCCTCTTGGTAACATACGCGTGGCTGTCGGGTGATCAGTACCTCTTCTGGCTCCCACGGCACTGACTTTTCCACAACCACAAGTCATTTACAATTCACCACAGCCCACAGACTATGACTTGGGGGGCAGAGTGCACTCGGCACAGAGCACCGAACACCAAACACTCTGCAGTCACTCCGCAGCCGCTCCTCTACGAGATGAGTGTTTATAGTTGGTCTGCCTCCTTGCTGCAACACTGTAGAAAGACTGCCAATAGAAAAGCAGTTTGCCGCCACACCGCCACCAAACACTCTGCAATCACTTGAATATGGGCACCATGAATGCCATCATATAGCATTTTAGTTTGGGTCCCGCCGCAAGCAGTTACCGTAGCAATGGCCTTTGGAATCAGATTGCGGCTCGTTTTCCATCCCGTTCTAAAATGGCCACCATGATGTACCGCAAACTGCGTAGTCATGTGGTATTGCCCTAACGCCAAGCGCTTATTTAAATCACGGCACAAAGCAATGATGAGTGTGCTGCTGGCGTAGTGCCAATATGAGTATAAGGATGCTGGACGTGTGAGCCACATGGACGATTAAGTACGTTTTCCTGCGTGCATTTCTGTTCTGATTGGGCATCCTCCGAGTAGAGACAAGTGTATTAGCAACGCTTACACGGTGGGCCTCATTACGAGTCTGGCAGTAAACGTGCCGGAAATTCCAGCAGGTTCTCGCCGGACTCGTATTACCATTCCGCCTCCGTGATTCCCGGAATCACCGGGGCATTACAACCCCAGTGACCTGGTAAGTCCGGAGGCGAAATTCGGTAAATCCCCATTCCCATGGAGTCCTGTAGGACTCCATGGGGATGGGGAAGTGGAAACACCGGCACCATCTTGTAATGGTGCCGGTGTTTCCACGTCCGCCTGCAGGCGGGTGGTGTTAAACCCGCCAGGTCAGACCTGGCGGGAATGACACCCTCCCCCCCTGCAGAACTCGAGATCAGCCGGTACGGAAACAGCGGTGGCAGCGGGTTTACCGCCACTGTAATTTCCAGACCGACTGACTTGTAATGAGGCCCAGTGTTTTTTTGAGAAGCCTCGGGATTAAGACAGACTGTGTATTTTTTTTCTGTTGACAGCCCGTCTGCCGTTTCGTTATTACTGATTCATTCAGACGACAGTATAGATTGAAGCAATCGTTTGTTCGATACCGTTCGGGCTACCTTACATCCCTCACTTCCACAATATTGGACAAACAAGCGTATAATACGTGGAATAGTGAGTATGCGCAGTTTTCCCACTTGTGCACATTGTTTGAAACTGTGAGTGCAATTGTACTTCTGGCTCTACATGTTTTTGATTGTCAGCATGTATGTGATTCATCTAATAGTTGCACTACAGCTTATTGATACGAGTTCTAAGCACTGGAATACTGTATTCTATTACAGATTGCGTGTGATATCGATGCTCTAAAGTGAGCAATAGGTGTACCAAGACGATCCCTAGTGTATCTTCTATCCACACCACAAATATCCCTCCAGACTCATCACAAATACCCAAGTAAGTTTAGTTCGGTGTAGAGATGCCATCTTAATGCACCAGTTGGGTGGCGTGCAGTGTTGTTTTTTTTGTTGTTTTTTCTAAAAATAGTGTTGAAAACGAGTGACCTATGGTCACTAATTCTTGGTCCATACTTTTATGCCTCTGTAGGTAGGAAGCCATATTGGTGTATTGAGACCCCCAGTTGCATTACTGTTGAAAGTGATTACAATAGGTAAGAGAGAGAGTGCTGTGTTTAGTGATTTTGACACTTACGAGTATAGCACTTAATTTTGTCGAATACTTTTTTGACCAACAACAACTAGTAATAAGTTGCTTTAATTTCTGTTCAAATTACAGAGTATCACAATTTAAGTAAGAGCAGGATACACTGTTCATAAAGACTGGTGTTGACACAGAAACCTAACAGAAACCCCCTGAAGAATTTCCCACAATTGTACATACCAATAACTGTATGGGAATGAAACATGTTGGGTTACTTCGAGTCATATTGATTATGTTCTATGAATTTGTGCGATCATTTTAGAGTTTTTGAGTATGTGTTAATAGGTTTTAATGATTCACGTGCTGTTTTTTGATTATTTGTGAGTGTTGTGAATTATATAGTTTTTTGTGTTTTGATAGGTAGTCTGTGTCTAAATATCACAAGAGTGCAAACAATTGTAAATTCTTATCAGTGTTTGTCCTGTGTTTTCTTAATATGTGTTCTCTTAAAAAAATGAATTTTGAATAAAATGTATATTTTTTATATGATAAAAGGTAAATCTAATTCCTTTCCCCTTTTAGATGTGCTCTTGATTCTCTGTATTTGAACTAATATTAGTATCCTGTCCTGTGTGAAGTCTTTTTAATAATTGTCGTACCATCAGAAGAGAAAATAGAATTGTTGAACTCCTCGACTCTGACCGTGTATCCACGCTAAAAGAGGTTTTGCTCCCTCAACTAAGTATCGACTGGTCAACAAGATCTGTTCTTAAAAACTCAACTATTATTAGACATCCTTCCTCTCTCCCATTACAATATACAACAGTGGGATCAAATGATACTGAACGTTCGACCAGCCTTTATTATTAGACATAGTGCCTTAAAACCCCTTGCTCCTGAACCTATCTTTTTTGGTACCCAATTGCCATACTTCGCAGGGCCATCAGGGCTAGAGCTCAACCTACTGAAGTCAATCCCTTCGGCAGAATCAGAATCAGACGACTTTGAAACTTTATCTGAGGGAGTCGAGACCTTTTTTTTCTGATTCAGAAAAAAACACAGAAGGCATCCTTACCCCACCGGAAGCAAAGGCTGACCTGGCTAATGTCATAGCCCAG
Organism: Ambystoma mexicanum; assembly: GCF_040938575.1. Lineage (NCBI taxonomy): Eukaryota > Metazoa > Chordata > Amphibia > Caudata > Ambystomatidae > Ambystoma > Ambystoma mexicanum. Next base: position 61,093,174 of record NC_090938.1, read on the forward strand.
TTTGCCGCCCATCAAATGCAGGCTGAAGCTAGAATCCAAGAAAATCGAACAAAATTGGTTGAGTTGCAAGCTAGACCCCTACGACCACAGGGGTACTTCAACCATACCTAGATGGCGAAGATCTAGGGATTTCTTCTTGAATTTCGGACGCTAGCTGAACAACTAAAACGGAAAGAGAACCTTAAAAGGTTCTATTTGGCTCCTCTCTTGAAAGGTGAACTACAAACCGCCTATCAACTACTTAATCTTACCCATGGACCCACCTTTGTAGCCATCAAAGAAGGATTGTTGAAAAGACTGGGACAAACTTGCAATTTCTATCGACAGAAATTGAGGGCCATTAAATTAAACCCGGGAGAAACTACCCTAGACATGGGTGAACGTGTCTGTAGCCCTTTGGATCAAAAACAAATCCCTAGAAGAGTTAATAGAGATGATCGATCACCTTAGCACAGCTCACCAATTCCTTGCCCTCTTTTTTGTAAAAAGCCATCTTACAGTTAAGTCGACATACCCTAGCCATGGCCATTGAAACTGCACAAAACCACTTGGATGCAGCTAAACAATTTCCCTCGGTGCATCGATGGGAGGAACAGAAAGATTACAAACCTATACACCGACCGCAATCTCAGGGAGTAGACAAACAAGGGGGGTCATACAGAATCAATGAAGGGATACCAAAAGAAATCAAGAGATCTGACCCTAAAACCAAAGACAAAAGTAGAAGAGAGGAAACTAAAGGAATCAGACCACCCCCTGCTATCTGCTTTCTCTGTAGAGAAACCGGGCATTTAGCTAGACACTGCCTGCAAGATTTAAGGGGTGAGCCTATGGAAATAGGCTGTTTAAAGGGAGAAAAGTGGGAAGAACCCGAAGAGGATTTAGAGACCTTTAGCATATGTTTATGTCAGTCTTCTGCTGACTTCACATATGATAAGGCTTGAGTGAATGGGAAGCAAGTAAAGCCATTAATTGACTCGGGTAGCAAGCAAACTGCTATACCAGCTGACCTGGTCACAACAAAGGATCTCGAGAACACTGCCCTAGTTAGAGTTACCTGTGTACAAAGGGACAATGAAGTATACCCCAAACTACCCATACTGAATTGCTGGCAGTCAAATTACTACTCCCAAAACTCTCCAATATGGGACTGGGAAAAACAGAACCCCACAAAACTCCTTCAAGATATAAAGAACGTATGAAACTCGAGTCAACCCTTAGAGAGTTCATGGGTTACTTTAGAGAGAGCAATAAAACCACTCCACCTCTACCTACATCGGCAAAATAAAATCAATGGAATATGCAAAAGTTCTTGGACATATCTCATCCCTGTTCTCTCCCAGGTCTTAACAATGAATAACCTGGACAAGAAACAGGCTATCCACCACGCATAGGGGAAGTGTATCTGAGAAACCTAAAGGTGTCCCACCCGCCCATCCCTGGGGATCTTTCATCCAGGTGGACAGGATACGGCCATCGCTTTTGGATCCAGTTCCTGGGGGTGGACCAGTGCGGAGGATCACCTGGATGAAGGGTACTTGTTGAGTGGAAGTGGGACACAGGAAGGTAAGACGCTGTATCCCCTTCCTTGTAACACCTTTTCCCCATCCTACCAGGTTGGATACCTAGGAACTCAACCCCCCCACGTTCCCTTTCCTGACACAAACACATTCTCACAGACAGTTCACCATGAGCGACAATGGACTAACACCAGAGCCATATACCTGACATGTCCCTACACAAGGGTCAGGCAGATTCAGGCAAATACTGATAATTACACACACCTGACTTCCATCAGACTTCCCCACACGGATAAAAGGTAGAACACGAAAGCACACTATGAGTGAGGCAAAACACCTGAGGAAGCAGCAGTTCAGAGATGGCAGTTTAATGCAAGGAGAAAGACAGCACGACCAGAAAGGGTTGCAAGGAGGGCATTTTCCTTGGCCTTTTCAGAGGAAGGAAACCACTACTTTCATGAGTCCTCAAGGATAAGAAACCGAGGACCAGGAATTAAAGCTGAAAAAAGGTGCATTGTGTGTCGAAGATACCCAGGGCTTTCCCGCATCGACGGCCAAGGCGGGGAGGAGCGATTTCCGCTGTGGTACTGTCCTTGGCTCCGACAACAAAGCCGCTCCAGTAAAAGTCAGCACAGCAGGTGAGTCGCGCAGACTGATAGCAGACTGGTCTGTGTTGGAACCAAGGTTACAAGTGGCAACTTGTATGAAGAAATTTGCAAGGAACAGAGTTTAAGGCGCATGAGATGAGCAATGCAAATATAATTATTATCAATAAAGTATATTCGGAAATAAATCCCCAAACAGAATCACAAACAATGATGCACAAAGTTACAACAACAATTACAACGATTGAAAACAGTCCATATAAGGCATATTTTGTACAAGAAAAATATAAAATTGATTGAAATAACAGATGAAAAGAAAATGTACTATCTCATATTACAAATAGTTTGTTCTGCCGGTACCAAGCTTTTCTTAAAAATTCTAAACAGCCCCATGCCACTGGGGTAGTTTCAGCACGCAACAGAAAAATCAAAGCAGGTCTAACCTGACTAAAACCTGCGTTTTTAAGCAGGGGTATAATAGTCCTCTTTCTTATGTCCTGATAAGCCGGACAAAACATTACAAAATGTAAGAGATCTTCCTCTGGCCAATCACAGCATGTACAAGCTGTGGACTGTTCCATACACGACCAGTTCTTTGTTCCCGTCCTAAGCCATAAAGTGTTAAAACATGCCCGGGCCAGTGCCCAGCGATCAGAAGTTGATAGCTGTGCAGAAGATATGGCTGAATGCCCTCTAAACCTGAAATAAGCATAGGCTTTCTATTAGACTCAACCCTGAGTCCAGGTGTTTCTCTGTTTGACACAATGATTGAATATCCACGCAGTGAATTAACTTCTTATATGCCACATACAGAGTCGTCCGGTACCAGGTGGGTGCTCATTCGATAGTCTCTGTAAGGTATCCAACTGAGAGTGTAAAATTGTAAACTGTGAAATCGAAGTGGTTCTGCAACAGGTCAAGCCAAACCCTGTGCACATTCGAAAGTCTTCGGTAGCAAATTAGAACTGTAATTGGTCCGAGCCCGGCTGAGGGAGACTAATTGAGCAAAGAGGATCTGAGCCCAACTGAGGGGGTTCTGGGGTGAACTGTGAGTCCTTTTGACAATTGGAAGACTAGAGGAAATATTTCTCTAGACCACGTGTGAACAGCCCTCTACACTATGGTACTATACAATATATTCACAGGGTCACCTGTTTCCCTTATGCCATTCGTGTCTATTCACTTGTATATGTTTATTTTACATAGAATCATCACATACTCTTTGTTATATATCAAAAATATCTTTTTATTAGTTTCGCTCTAAAACATAAAATCTTAAAAAACAATGTATACACTCTTATTCTATCTAGACTGTGCATACATCAATCTAAAATAGACAATACATTTTCACATCATAAGACTATATTATAACAATATTCTGTGATCACTTCATATCTCAATATTTATGATTTTCATATTCAATGAATTCACACATGGATCAATAATTTGAAACCCTCTCCAAGTGAGACGGTCCACCTTAGTCCATATCACTTTCACCTATCAGTGCTTACTCCACTCATTCACACTGCATTCAACCATGCTCCCAACATGTTTCTTTCCTTTAGCATTGATAATAATTTCATCGGAAATTCATCAGGGGTAAAAGAACCACATTCAATTGTCATATACAGTAGTCTGTTTTCTTCTTGGGATAAATGGGGGATCCACACTTAGTACCTTCCTTTGTTCCTCTCATCAAGTGAATACAACAAATGGATGTCTGTGGGAAACAAGTAGAGGACAATCGACTCTTAATGTTCGATACATCCATGTTGTATATTTTATTACATACAACTAGCTGTGTCTAATATCACAGCAGGAGGAAGTTACTAGCTATAATACTCCTCCTCTATATCTATCAGTGACGTATCCACCCTTGGTACATGGAACAGGTTTCACATGGTTCAGTCTCATTACAATTCCTTTCTCTTTTTAATAGTTATTCAACTTTGTTTTCTCTACTCAGGCCTCCTCCTAGTTACTACGAGGTGAACACCTTGAGGCTATACAATTCCAGTGTTCGGCCTTATTACACTTTTTCAGCCTTCTTGGGGCTAGAGAGGACAAATATCGAAATACTTGGGCTCAGAATCTAGGAATAGTTACATCCCTATACATTAAAAGCAGTCATTCATTAATTTCTGCTCAGTTTCAAAGAAGAGTCATTCTTCCTCATTACCCCACAAGAATTCTTACCCAGATCACCAATATTCCATTCATTGGTTTCTGCTTTGCTACTTTTGAATATCTTAGTTGTCACGAGTTCTCGTCTTCTTGTAGTTATTACACTTTTTCAGCCTTCTTGGGGCTAAAGAGGACAAATATCAAAATACTTGGGCTGAGAGTCTAGGAATAGTTACATCCCCATACATTAAAAGCAGTCTTTCACTTTTACTCGCCTTCTAGATATTACCAGTCACCCTATGGACAAATTTAGCCTTACCATTTTTGGAAACATTCCCAGGGCTGATGATGTTCTCTACATATCACTGGGTTGTGGGTTGTCGTTCCTCCTTTACGTTGGTGGCTTCATATGTCCCAATTGTAGCTAACCCAACTACAATAACTGGGCACTGCAGTTTTGGAAAAAGCACAAACAAAAATTGATGTCAGATCGATCACCGTGTGCTTTTAACTATCTGGGCAATATAGATCGTAGTGTTATATACTATAATACTCTTCACCACTGTTTTTTTTGTCTTATTAATGTACTTCCTAGATCGGGTATTATTCCCTACGTCTGTCTGGGCTGGGACGAGAGTCTCCTCCTCTCGGTACGTGAGGACATGTCTCACACTTGTTATAGAGGATATCCTCTATAATCTCAAATCCGTTTAGGGGAGTACTACTTCTTTTCTTGGAATACATTTATCGCCCTCACTAAGTTATGGCACATTTATTTACTACCCGCATCATTTTAGTTTAATTGTGCCTCAATGTGGTATCTTACCTGTTTTTTCTTGCAGCGTCCTCAAACTGTCAGCATTCCTTCGGTGTGGCGCTCACTTACTCCTTTGCCGACCTTCATTTCCTGTTTTTATCGGGAACTCTCTCTGTCATGTGACCATTACGTCACGTGGTTCCCTTGGTGGTGGGGAGGTGCTTTTTTCTATAACTCCAGTGTTTAGTATGTGTTTCGCCTACGGCCCCCTTTAATTGGCTTCCATTTCCGCGGTCTGCCTTCCCATGCTGTCACACGGCGTTCCTCTAGACGCCGCTTCCCCTTAGCTGTCGGAGGCATCAGCAGCTCCTCTATCCAACGGCATTTCACCGACGGCTGGCTCCATCATCGTCACTGATCTATCGTTCGCGGGCACACCATCAGCTCCGCCATCGAAAAAAACGGACTCCTGCAGCATCAACACACCTGCGGGTATGTCCCATCAGCATCAGTAAGTTGTACCTATGCTCTTCTAAATTTGATTATATGTTTTCAATATAATGCAGATACTGTTAATCGCAGTGTGTTGCACATTTCTTATAGATGTTCGTTTTGTCCCGATTAACTTACCGCTTTGTCAGACTGTGAGTCACCAGAGAGAAGATTGTGGTACAAAAGGGGATCTGAACCCGGCTGAGGGGGATCCAGGTTGAAGAGTGAATCGCCCTACTTGAATACTTGGAAAGGAACTTTTTTGTTTGTTACATACATCAGGCCCTCTGGATCAAGATACTTTTGATAAGAGACTTGGGCATACAAGGCACTGATGCTTGTAATAGAAAACTGTGTCATTGTGCCAAAGAAGCCCAAGAGTGTGCTAATCCTGAGTGAACCACCTTGTCCCGTGCTGAAAGCGTGAGGAAGGTAGGCCAACAGCCTGAATATCCTGGCATCATTTTGTGAACACTTCTTTCTTTTTCATGAACATTTCCTCACACTAATGAGTTTTGTGGAAAACGTGGCCCCAAAGGAAGGGTTTGTGGGTGCACACCACTGAAAGAACAAGAGCTACCGTTGATTTTGAAGGGATAGGAACGGCTGCAGCCGTGTGGTTAGACTGGTGATTTTCCACTATCACCTGTATAAAACTAGAGCTTGAGAGGGTACTAACCTCACAGACTGCGCTCAGTCATACATATGCCACATCAATGTGGTATTAATTTAGTAGGGTTTTGGATTTAAAAAATGAGTAAGTATGAGAGACACCTGGTAAGTGTTTAGAAAGTAAGGTTCCTGTATTTCAAATCCAACAAAAAGGCAAAAGTATTGTTTGCATACATTTCAATTTTAACCAAAAAAGGGTGAAAAGCCACACTTTGGTAATCAATTAGTCATGCATTGAAGCGACTTGGTCACACTTGATTATTTACACATAAGCTAGATATACATTCAAAAAAGAAGAAACTTGTTTTCGCCAACACGTGTTTCAACCTATCTAGGTCGTCATCAGGGCGTAAAGTGTGTAATAGTTGGTACAATTAACATATTCAATCGGCAATCCTTGTTTGCAGAGAGAGTCTGGGGAGGGAACAGACACAGGCGGGGAAGGGCGGAGAAAATGCAGGAGAAAACCATGTAATAGAGGGAAGCAAAAAAAAAGGGATAGAGAAAGTAATTAAGTGTTAGTGACAGGATAAGTAAACTTGACATATAGGTTAGCATTTTCATAATTAACTATATTTTTAGCAGTTAATATAATTCTTAATATTCAACTAGGGAGCTTATATATAACAAAGCAACGGCATTCGGCGATTTCCCAATATGTTAATATTTACTTTCCGCATATTGATGGAAAACACGTGGAATGGTTAGTTTGTATCAGTCAAAACACCATACATACAAGTTGCCATGACTAAAAAGAAAGATCTAAAAGACCATGCTTATCATAAGCGTGTCTCAGAGAAAGGAAATAGTGATAGGTTACCTTTTGTGCAGTTATGCCTAACGTCTTTAGATCATATACTTTCTTGTGGCGTTTATATATAAGTCACATTGGGAGTCCAGAATTAGTTTTTTACTGGAAATCAGTTTCCTAAAAGGACAAGAAAGTTTGGTGTGAGCCTAAATGTTGCAAAAGTCCTCCCTCTATTGTGAAATGCGAGATATAGATGCTGCAGCGAGTTTAGCTCTTATATAAGGGTTTACTTGAAGAGTTACCTGAAAGGTCAATAATTTTGTTGCAAGTAATTACAAATGTCCAACATGATCTGTCATTATATATTCATGCCGTATTCTGAAAAAATAAAAATAAGTATAAGTGTATGTAAGTCAAGGGCATTAAGTTTGTTTTACCAGTTTCGTGTGATTATGAATGAAAGAGTGCCCAGCATGTTATTATTCAGAGTTTACCGGCTAGAGTGCAATCCACCGATTGTTATCTTACGCCGTCGGGCCGTGACTGAAGCATCGGCGAGTACTTGCCGTTGCTATAGTAGCGTGACGAATTCTTCCGGTCACGTGATGCATCACGTGTCCCGGAAGTGAGTGAGGATAGCAGTCGGATTGTAAAAAATATGTACACGTTTTTTTGTCAGTAGGCCAATTGCGAGAGAATTGGGCAAATAATTGATTTCGTTGATAATAATGCAGCCAATATCTACGTACTCGTGTATCTGCAATGTTAGTGCTCAGGGATCTAAGAGGTAAACTGGTCATATGATTGGTCACCTGTCCATGGTTGCTGGGCAACTGTGGTCAAACAGGAAGGGTTCGCCAGTATTCGAATTTTCCTACACGGCCTTGTTGTATGTGTTTGACTCGGATACAAAGTGAATAGGCCTGGAAATTAAGATTAAGGATTTCATTAACTGCCGATCAAAGTCTTTCTTTTTAGTCACAGCAATTTGTATGTATGGTATTTTGACTGATACAAACTAACCATTCCCCCTGTTTTCCATCAATATGCGGAAAGTAAATATTAACATATTGGGAAATTGCCAAATGCTGGTGCTTTGTTATATATAAGCTCCCTAGTTAAATATTAAGAATTATATTAACTGCTAAAAATATAGTTAATTATGAAAGTGCTAACCTATATGGTCAAGTTTACTTATCCTGTCACTAACACTTAATTACTTTCTCTCTCCCTTTTTTTTGTTTCCATCTATTACATGGTTTTCTCCTGCATTTTCTCCGCCCCTCCCTGCCTGTGTCTGTCCCCCCCCCAGACTCCCTCTGCAAACAAGGATTGCCGATTGAATATGTTAATTTTACCAACTATTACAAACTTTACGCCCTGATGACGACCTAGATAGGTTGAAACACGTGTTGGCGAAAACAAGTTTCTTCTTTTTTGAATGTATATCTAGCTTATGTGTAAATAATCAAGTGTGACCAAGTCCCTTCTATGCATGACTAATTGATTACCAAAGTGTGGCTTTTCACCCTTTTTTTTGGTTAAAATTGAAATGTATGCAAACAATACTTTTGCCTTTTTGTTGGATTTGAAATACAGGAACCTTACTTTCTAAACACTTACCAGGTGTCTCTCATACTTACTTACTCATGTTTTAAATCCAAAACCCTACTAAATTAATACCACATTGATGTGGCATATTTATGACTGAGCGCAGTCTGTGAGGTTAGCACCCTCTCAAGCTCCCATTTCCTCGCACTATTTGTACATTAGCGATAAGGATTGGCAATAGGTTCTTTTAGTATAGGCTCTTTTATTTTAACAAGATTCGTCTAGCACTGAATTATTATTTTTTGATGACCGTAGCTTGCTCCCATCTTAGATTTAGGCTTGGACAGGCGATTATCACACCCTTGATAAGGTTCAATAAACACCCTTGAAAGGTGGTCACTTGTGTCTGTCTTACTTTGATACCATGTCTTTCTTACAGTTCCAACTATTCCTGGAGCAAGAACAGGTTTAAACACCAACATGTCTTTGTTAGGATAATTTGCAAATACTTTAATCTCAAAATAAATGGTGTGTTCCAACTCCTCCTGGAGTAAGAACAGGGTTTATGAGTTGTCTTTGTTAGAACCACAGTTCAGCACTCTCATGAACTACTAACTGGTTTTCATTCATGTCAGGCCTTCTACATTAGCAACTTGGGTTTGCCCGTCTGCCTATTTAATACTTCACAAAAGAACAAATTGTGCTTCAATGTTAACTTCCAACTTAGAACAACAACAACTTCACAAGGTCTAGTTGACATCAAACTTTAAACAATTTTCAGGGAAACAAGGAATCACATTAGTGCTCTTTATGACTCCCCTGCAACTATTCTCCTCTCCCTCTGACTAATCCTCTTCAGAGGGGTAGCCTGGTTGCTACCTTTCTTTCCCCGCTACACCAACAACCAAATAGTGACCAGGATATGGTCTTACTCTGCTTCTGTCTTGGCTTTGGAAATGTGTGTTGTAAGGAACTCATGATGTCAACAGTAAAGACAGACACAACTGATCACAGTTCAAGGGTGTTTATTGAACTGTATAAATGGGTGAGAAACCCCCCAAATCTAAACCTAAATCTAAGATGGGAGCAAGCTACAACCATCAAATAATAATACGGCAGTCCTAATGGCATCTTGTCAAATGAAAAGGGCCTATACTAAACAACCTATTGCCAATCCTTACCGCTAATTTTCAAAATAGTGTGGGATAATGTTCACCAGAAAAGAAAAGTGTTCACAAAATGATAGGTCAGGATGGTATAATTGGGGTCTCCCGTCCCCACGTTTTTAGTACGGGACAAGGCTTGACTCTCGAGCACAGCGCCCTCCTGGGCTTCTCCAGCACGAGCTTACAGTTTGTTTCCAAAATATCAGGGCCTTCTGCGGCCAAGTCTCTTTTACACAAAGGACCTGATTCATGGAAGTGTTTTATAATAGCGGAATCCCATTGGAAAACGTTTCATGAATCCGGCCCAAAGTCTCTTGCCTCAGAGGGCCTGATGTGCTATAAACAACAAAACAAAAGTTCCTTTAAATAATCTTCCTGTCTGGTGATTTCCCTTCAACCGTGGATCCCCCTGAACCGGGCTCCGATTCTTTTTGCAATATTGGCCTCCCTCAGTCTGGTTCACTATGGCCTTTCAATCAAAATATCAGCAACTTGTCACATTCAAGAGTCTCAATGTCTTTTTAAACAACAGTTCACTGTGGACATCCCTCTGCCGGGTTCACACTTGTCGACACAATGTTTATGGGGTGTTACGTTTTTCTCTCATTCAACGGCATCCTTCAGCCGGGTTCACATTTGCCAGTTTAACACAGTTCACTTAGTTGTAACACCTTTCAGGATTCAATTCCCTTAGCTTTCCTCTTTACTACGTGTCAAAGACTTTTGATTGTACAAGGGGTTTTACTTGACCCTTGTATGACCACTTTGACCTCTTACGTCAAGCTTTCCTAGGGCCTCCTGGTATTTGTAGTTTTAACAAAAAGGGGACCAGCCAGAGTCATTCGAATGAGCGCCCACGTGGCGCCGGACCACTCTGCAGCTGGTCTTTCACTGGGCTTTAAAAGTTCAGTAACACACACGTTTTTTGTTCATAAATTCTTTCAATTCATATCATGTTACCGTTTGCAACCTTCGGTCATCACAGTCTGGTTTGCAATCTGTTCTCCCTCCGACTCACTGTCTGTGCTGAACTCCTTGGCGTTTTTGTGTCTTTCTCATTTCATCTCTAAAATAAAGGACATCCTGGCCTCCCTCTCTTCTCCCCCTCCTCCCTCTACTCCCTGCTCTTACCCTGGCCCTTCTCCAGCCACCTCTCCTCCTTCCTTCTCTGCCCTCCCCCTGTTCTCCCCCGACAAGGTTTCTAGACAAGTCCGATCTATGAAAGTCTTGTCAAAGCAGGTTCACCCCTGTTCCTCCAAGACCACCAAGGACCACATGGACACCATGGGCCCTGCTCTGGCTGACTTCTGCAACCACTCCTTTGCCACTGGAGTCTTACGTTCCCCCCCTGAAGCACTCCATTGTACACTCTTCTTAAGAAACCATATGCCGACCCGTCCTGCCCGGCTGACTATCGCCCAATCTCCATCACTCCTTTCCTGGGCAAAGTCTTGGAAAAGCTGACCATCTCCCAGCTTAATCTTAATATTGAATCTGTTGTTGGTCTCCGTGACCATCAATCTGGCTTCAGAGCTGCCAGAAGCACGGAAACTGCTCTGCTGAACATGCGTGAAGACCTTCTCTCCAAACTTGATTCCACACCCCTTGTGTCCTCATCTTACTTGATCCCTCTTCTGCCTTTGACACAGTCAACCATGCCATCCTGCTCAACCGTCTCTGTGACAACCTGAGTATCACAGATCAGGCTCTTGCTTGGCTGACCTCTTTCCTCTCCGATCGACCCTCCCAGGTCCAACTTGGGTCCTTCCTCTCCTCTATCTCTATCTCCATCTGTGGTGTTCCCCAGGGGTCTACCTCTCTCCCTGGCTGTTCAACCAATACCTGGCACTTCTTGCCCACCGCTTTTTCACTTTCCGGCCCAACTTTCAGTGCTATGCGGATGACATTCTACTCATTTTCCGGCTCCCTTCAGCTGCCTCTTCTCCTTCTCTCATCTCTCACTGTCTGTCTGCTATCCAGGAGTGGTGTGCCGCCGATGTTCTCTGCCTTAATGCCAGTAAGACCAAGATTCTCCTCATCGGCTCACCTGCTCCCTCCTTTCCTGTCACTCTCTGGCCGGCCTCTCTTGGCCCTCTTCCTGCTCTGACTTGTGAGGCTAAAAACCTTGGGGTCATCTTCGACTCCACACTTTCCTTCTCGCCACACATCTCCGACGTCTCTAAGAAGTCACACTACCAGCTGCACCTCCTCAGAGGTATTCTTCCTTTCCTCTCCTTCCACCAGAAGCTGTCTCCAGAGCTTTGGTTCTCTCTAAGCTGGACTACTGCAACAGCCTCTTTCTAAATCTGCATGCCTCTACTCTCGGCCCTCTACAACACTTCCTCAACAGGACTGCAAGACTCATGCCCAGGGATCGTATCTCTCCAGGACTGAAATCGCTGCACTGGCTCCCAGTGGCAGCAAGGATTAAGTTCAAAACCCTCTGCATTTTACACAAAGCCTTCTGGAGCCTGGGGCCTCAATATCTTCAACGCTCTCTTCCTAAATATCTGCCTTCTCGAACTCTTCGCTCATCCGCCTCCAACTCCCTCAGGGTCAGTCGCTTCTCCAAGCAACGATTTGGTGGTAGATCTCTTTCTTCTGCTGGGGCCTCCTTCTGGAACAGCCTCCCTGCCTCTCTGAAACTTGAGGAGAACCATCTCCGGTTCCGGAAGCACCTCAAGACCTTCCTCTTTGCTTCTGCTTTCTCTCCTCCTCTCCCCTGCGGATCTCCTGGCTGAAACTGAACCTGCACTGGTTACCTGGCTACCCTCTGATCTTGGGCCCAGGTTCCCTCCCCGCCAGTTGCACACCTGCACTGCCCCCATTGCAACCCCTGAACTCTGGACTGTTTTTTTTCTGTATCCCTACAGCCCCCTACCGGCACTTGACACCTGATGTCTGCACTTACCCTTGCATTTGCCACCAGCTGGCCGCACTTTTATTTATTGTCTTTATGAATTTACTGTTATCCTATGTACTGCACTGCCCTCTACCCCTTGCCCACGCACCCCCTGCCCCTGCAATTTAATGTCACCTGGCCTAGTAAGATTGTTGTCTCTGTCTTCCCTCTGTTCCCCCTCCCCTTGCCTCGTTGTGCCTTGAAACACTTGTGTATAGGCGCATTATAAATGCCATATCATATCATATCTGGAGTCAAGGACGGTACCACGCTAGCAAGCGCGTCTCCCCGCCTTGGTTATCAGTGCGGGAGGGCCCTGTGCACTATTGACATCTGTTATACCACACTGCAGCTGTAGTTCCCGGTCTTATGACTCCTTTCACTGAGGCTTCGCCGTTCTAGGTCGAAAAGGGCAAGGGCACTCCCCCTCCTTGTCGTCCTTTCAGGTCTCACCGACTTTCTCCTCCGTTAGAACTGCAGTCCTGGAATAGCTGCTTCCTTGTGCGTTTGGCCTTGCTTAAAGTGGGCTCTCGTGCTCTGCCTTTTATCCTTGTGGGGAAGGGAAAGGCCATTGGGTGTGTATAGTTATTGTCAATTGTCTGACTCTGCCAGACCCTTGTGTTGGGACATATCAGGTAAACGGCTCTGGTGTTAGTTTGTTGTCTTTCACGGTGTAAGAAAGTGCTTGTGTCGGATAGGGGGACGGGGCGTTAGATCTTCTAAATATCCTACAGGGTAGGATGGGGAAGAGCTGTTAAAAGGAAGGGGGTACTGCGTCTCACCCGTTGGTGTCCCACTTCCACTCCCTGAAGACCCCCCCATCTAGGTGATCCTCCACCACTGGTCCACCCCCAGGAACTGGATCCAATAGCGATGGCCCTGTCCTGGAAACCTGGATGACAGATCTCCGGGGACTAGCGGATGAGAGGCCTTCAGGTTTCTCAGTGTTTATATCATCTAATGAACTGTATTTTGCAACACCTTGAAAGCAAGTCTTATATGGTTTACTTTGTTTCTGTCTTGGCTTTGGCAATATGTGTTTATATCATCTGATGATCTATATCTCGCAACACACAAACAGCAAGTCTTACAATTCCTGGGGTTCCCAATATTCCCCTCTCGCCTTGAGCAATGTTTGTTGTACTGGTTTTGCTGGGTTTCTAAATACTCTTGGCTTGGGTTTTGCTTGTAAGCTTTTGGTTGGACTAAAGCTTTTCCACAGGGTTTATGGGCCTTGCACCAACTTGCATGTTTGCTTTCACAGTCACTTTGGTTTAATAAGTAAAACTTTAGTCGTTTTCATATAGTTCGGTATTCAAATGTGTTATTATTGCTTCTTTCACTCACACACGAGTGAAACTGCCTGCAGTGAACACGCGGATAGCATCGGAGCGCTCTGGAGTCACGCGCAAGCTGTGAACTCACTGGGTAAGTTGCTCGTCCCCGCTCCGCTTGATGTTCACAGGTCTTCTGACATTGTGGCTCCTCGCGATCAAGCGGACAGTCTCCTCGGGTCCATCTCTGCTTGCACCACTCAAAAATGGAGCTTCCTCCACTCTGGAGAGGCTAAGGTGGAACCTAGCCACCAGAAGCCTCTAATGAGGGTATACTTCCGTCGCTACTTCCGCTTCCCGCTGCGCGACCTCTGCACATCAAGCGTTCAATGGACAAGTGTCTTTCTTACGCTTCCCACTGTGCAACCTCTGCAACAGGGTTGACTTGAGGCAAAGACCCTCTTCTCTTGCCTCTAGCTTCACTTACCTCTGCATACACGGGCCACACTGCTTTCTCCTATCTTGCTTCTCTTGCTGCTCCTGCTGTTCGTTTTCTCTCCCTCAGGTTTAGGTTGTTTACACTAATGAGCTGACCGCTCCTACAGCAGTATTCCTCTGCATTCCCCTTCCTCGTCCCTTCCAACAGAGTGAGTTTTCTTAACCTTTTCTACTTTGCAATAAGCCATTAAATGATTGAGATTTCTGGGGAAATTAAACAAGGGGATTTCATCTTCTTCCTGCCCTGTTCGACCCCTTCCCCCATCTGATGCTCCTGCAGAACACCACCCCCAGGGTCGGGATCAGGAAGCATCTGCCTTCCCCTGGCCAAGGAGGAGGGTCCCAGGTCAAGATTCTGGGAGGAATCGCTACTGATTCATCACACTAGTCATTTCTCATATTGACTACTGCTATTATCTTCTTCTTGGCCTTCCTGCCTCACATCTACTTCCTCTCTGATCTGTTTATAAGTCTTTGGTTTGTCTTCTCTTCACTTTACCTTTTCGCTCCTCTATTACATCCTCTGGACTGCCTATTTCACTGCTTCCCTTTGAATCACGTGTTCCCTCCCATTTTCTTTCAATTGTTTTTAAATGTACTCACGGCTTGGCTCCTCCTTATCTTTCTTCGCTAGTCTCGTTCTATTCTCCCTCTCGGGCTCTCCGATCACAGAATCTGCTTCTTCTCACTGTCTCCAAACCCCGCTATGCTTCTTCCCGTTTCCAATCTTTTGCCCTCTAAGCCCCTAAACACTGGAATTCTGTCCCTCTGCTCTTCTCCATCTCTTTGTATTTTTCAATCTAACCTGAAAGCTCATCTTCTCTCACTTCTTTCTACTTAGTGACTTTCTGTTTCTCTCCCCCGCCTTCTGTTTTTAGCTGTTTTTTTGCATTATCGTGTACCTTTTTTCTAATATTTTGTAATAACGCTTTTCGCGAAAGGTTCTTTATAAATTCAATAAATCAATTAAATGAAATGGAAGCAATATTGGGGTATTTGAAGTTACACTTGGCATATGACTACTGCATCTCTTAGGGCATACCTTAGATATTGGTTGGTGCCAGTGTCTTACAACTGATGGCATTTGCATTGTTGGGGATGAGTTGGTGATGTTTTGGTATAATTTACATGTTGTAATAATACCAGCCATAATAACCTTATTATTCGCATGGTGACGGATGAAACCTGTTGGCTTTGCCAGTGCTTATTTTAAAGGGCAACGCCAATTCACATTACTTGGACAGTTGCATTTTCACAACATGTCCAGCAGGTGACACCTTTGAGCTGCAAAACTCTGCTATCATTATTTCCTTCATGCTTTGCTGTATTAACACATTTATGCAATTTTGAAAGGCTTTATTTGGATTTTTCTTTCCAGGTAGGTTGTCTTAATTAAATGGAATATATATGCATATATTTGGGTTTGCACGTCTTATATGTGCATGTAGTTGAGTTTGCATGTCTTTCATTATATCATGTCTGATTCCCATTCATGTAGTGGACTCCGATCAATTAACTCATACTTATATTTACATCACAGGCGTTAGTATAACAGTGCTCTGTGTTATTTATATGTACCTCAGAAGAATGAAAGGCCGAATCAACCCGGCCTGGATTTAAAGGAGCGATGTTAAAAGCAAACCCGAATAATCATTTATGATGCCCTCACAGCGTCTCCCGTGTCATGGCTCGTCCTACATATGTATTGGGCCTTCTCATGGGAATATCGGACTTGAGTGTGTGGAAGTGAAAAGAGTGGGGAGGTGGGAGAGGAAGGTGGTAAATGAATAGTACATGAAGATGGGAAGAATGCCTGGTTCTGCTTGATGTGCGGAATCTAGCAATGGGTGGATCGGTCAGCAGGTTATGGTGAAGTGGTAAAATGAGCAGTAGTGATCCCTTTGTAGGATGGCGATTTGTAGGATCTAAATACTTCAATTAAAAGGGGGGGTGCCTTTGGAAGCGCGATGGGCTGCAAATGTGCGCAATCGGTCCCTTTTGAAGTGTGGTAGCAATTACATTGTAAATGTGCATTTTTTCCCAACTCAACAGGTGGATTTTTAAATTCTAGAAGTGTGCTTGCCTGGGCTGTCTATCAGAACTGAGTCAACGGTTGACTGAAGCAGACAAAAGTTGAGAGGCAGTCACATCCTTGGAGGCTAAACCTGTATGGCGGCAACCCAGTGATGACTTGAGTCCGCGGCCAATAAGAAGAAGTCTGGCCTGCGTAATGACGCCTCCTTAATCTCACTAGGGTTATCAATAAAGAACCAATCCGGTTGCCTTTAACAATTGCAAGCTGAAGAAGCAAGTAAGGAGGAAAGCCCGGAGGCCATGGCTAGCAGACATAGAGAAAACGCACAAATCGGTGCAAATGACTTGGATCACTTGACGTTTAAAATAATAACACAATTTATTATTCTCGATTGGTCCATCAGAGTGAAGAGAATCTCCTACTTCATGAAATCCAATCTGGCATTTGCTCCAACATGAGTACAGAAACAAGCAGCCTTTTCCTGAAAGAGGAAATTCGAAAAGCTCTTGACAGCAACACACCAACAACCCTTGCAATGCTTTGCCTGTGGGTTGTGTCAGATACAGTCAACCCTTCGATTTGCTCAGGGACAACGTGTTTACCTTAGGACCAGGACGATGCCATGCAACAACTATTCCATGCCACTTGGAGCTTTCGGAACCTGGTAGAGTCCAGCTTGAAGTGCTATAAAAATCACCAATATAGAAAACAGAACCTCCTAGAAAGTGTGATAATACATATGGGAATAGATGGTGCTGCCTTGGATTGGATCACTAAGCACCTGGATGATCACAACCTGAGGGTCTAAGCGGGGGACTTCGACATAACCCTGGAAATTTGGGGTTTCCCAGGGCTCCATCTTGTCCTCATGACTAATGATTATATTAAAACCCTAGCACGTATCATTAAACATTTCTCAAAATCGTTCTAACTATTTGCCAATGATTCACAGGTACTACGGAATTTAGAGCCTGATAACAACAGCAACCTTCATATCACTAAAAAACTTCCAGAGCATCCAGGATTGGGCCATTGATAACAACTGTGGTTTAATGCCTCTGATACAAAGATGGTCTTTTTTGCCTTCCCTTTCCCTAAAATGCTACTGTTCAAATGGCTTCACCTTAAAGTAACAGTGCTTACCCCCATCCGACCAGGTGAAGAACCTATGTCTCATTTTTAAAACCAAACCCTCACTACACCCCAGGCCGGGGACTCCATCAGATAGCCCCTTCCCACGTGCTTGAACTTATATTGTTATCAAGAACGTTGCACTAGGCATAGCCGAAGAGGATTTTATAATCATATTTGTATTTTTTTTTTATTGTTTTCCTTTTGATACATAGCATACAAACAATAAACACAAAAACAATAATACACAACGAAATTTAGTTTATATAACCAACCACACTTGCTATAATCTAATACCACCACCCACCCGACCCTGGTTCCCACCCGCCCGTTTGCCTCTAGCACTATCCCATGTCTTATGTTCGCTTACCTCACTATGAGCGACAGCCCCTACACAGTGTCCTGTCAACCTGTTAATGACCTCTACCTTTACTTATGGTGTGCTGGCCCCTATAATGGTCTCAGTGGCCTCTGGAGCGTATAAACCTTGCACCAGGTCTATCCATGCAGACACCCCGTCATCTGCTGACGGAGGGTTGAGATGCACAGCCCCCTCCATACCTCAATCTCCTCCTGCACCCATTTCCTCAGGTCCCTCCACCAATCTTCAACATTAGGGCCCTTCAGCGTTTTCCAAGCCATTGCTATTTGGCGTTTGGCCAAAATATATGCCAAATCCTTCATCTTGAGAATGTGCCTCACGCCCTTTGGGTGTGGGAAACGACCCAGCAAGCATGCCCCCGGGGAGAGAACATCTAGTGTCAGCCCTCCCGTTTGCAGTCTGGCTGCTGCTTCACCCCAATACCTATGCACCTACCTATGCACCTTGGGGCACTCCCAGAACATATGTAGTATACCCGCTTCTTCAGAGTTACACTTCAGCATAATCTGGTACCTGCACCTGGATATCGAGAAATCCATAAGGGGGTCAGATAGGCTCTGTGTGTCACAAACAGCTGAATCAACGGCAATCAAGCACTTCGGGACACTCTCTTGTGATAGCCCAGACCATCCTTCCATTGTGTATAAGAAAAGGGGGCTCCCAAATCCTCCTCCCACTTGCGCCTAACTACCAATGGGGCGGGGGCCTCCCGTAAGCAATAGCTCATATATCCTCGATATGGTGTGTGTCCTATCCGAGATGTCATAGAAGGTGTCCACTACTGTATGCTTTTCCAATGACTCCCTCCAGGCTGGCCAACGTCCCGTTAACTCCCTCTTAATTGTGCAGTATACTAAATATTGGCCCCTGAGGCAATTCGACACCGTCAACTAGTACGCTGAATGGTATAAAATGAGTATCCTGTAATAAGTCACCTATCGTGACCACCACACAGGGTTCCCAAGCGGCACGTATCCCCTGCCTTGCCTGCGCGGAGCTCGATACCACTGATGCTAAGGAGGTCTGGGCAGAGATTGGAGCCATCAAACCTATCAGTTTGAGCACCCTATCCCACAATCGTACCCCTAAAGACACCAGGAGCGATCCAATACAAGCCCTCGGCCTACTGGCCCACAGCCATTCCTTTAAGTAGTATTGCGATACAGTGCACATGAGCATCCTCGTTGCCGGGCTGGGGTCGTCTGCCAGCCAGTCAACTACAAATTGCAGCTGTCCTGCCAGGTAATACAACTCAAAGTGTGGGACCCTAATTCCTCCTTCATCGTAAGGTCTACGTAGGGAGATCAGCGCTATCCTAGACTTACCACCCTTCCACAGGAAACTCACACATACCGCATCTAGTACCCTAAAGAAGGACCTTGGTACGTAGCGAGGGACGTTTACAAAACAGTGTAACAGCCGAGGCAGGACCACCATTATCAATAAAGCCGCTCTGCCCATTACTGACAGTAGCAATCTACTCCAAAACTGCATGGAATTTTTTATCCCCTCCAGGATACGCCCAGTGTTGTTCTCATGTACTATTGCTGTGTTGTGGTATATATTAACTCCCAGGTATCTGAACGTGTTTACTGACCATTTCAATGCCAAGACCGGGAGTGTATGCTCACTCCTACCGGCAAAACCAGCTAATGGGGAAAAGGGAGGATTTATCCATAATGATCTTTATCCCTGATAGCTCTTCAAACAGCAGCAAGGCCTCCATTACCAATTCCAGGTTGTATTCTAGATGTATAGCAAGGTGTCATCAGCGTACAGTGATATGAGGTGGCGAACGTCATCTAGGGCAATGCCCGCCTCAAGGTACTCAGACCTCATATATTGAGCTATTGGTTCCATGGCAAGGATGTACAGCAGCGGGGACAGCAGGCATCCTTGTCTGGTCCCTTTTTCAAGTTCCCAGGAGTCTGAAATGTGTCTGAAATGTGTCTACCAGTTTTTACTCTAGCATTTGGCTGGGTGTAAATCAGCCTCACCCATCTCAGATACGTCTGCCTAAAGCCCAACTTGCTCATCACTGCATAAAGCCATTCCCACCTCACCAAGTCACATGACTTGACCGCATCCAGCGTTGCTATTGCACACAGGGTAGTCCAGGACGATGTATAATCAATGACATCGTGCAACCTACGTAGGTTCCAGGACATATTTCTACCTGGGACATACCCTGTCTGGTCTGGGTGGACAATCATGTGGATCACGTGCTTTAAACTGTTTGCCAAGGTAGCCGTCAGGGTCTTACTGTCCTGATTGAGCAAGGGCCTGTACGAATCGCACCTCGTGGGTAGCTTCTGAGGTTTCAGGAGCGGGTTGATAATTGGTTCTCTCAGACTAAGAAGAAGAACCCCTGCCTCAAAGGAGTCCTGAAAGGCACCCAGGAGCTGGGGGGCTTACTCATCTATACATTCTTTATAGAACTCTCCAGGCAGGCCATCTGAGCCCGGGGACTTGCCCGTGGGCAACACCCAAACTGTGCATTTTATTTCTTTCAGTGTAATAGGCTCACCTATTGACTCAAACAGCGGAGGTCTATTTTGTCTAGCACCTCCCCAACATGCGCCTGCGAAACCTGGGGACCCTTGTGATAGAGGGTACTGTAAAGTTCTTTGAAGGCCGCGTTAATTTTGACCTCTGTCTGTTATGGAGCTTCGTTCTGCACTTGTATCACATGAATTGGGCTCCTATCCTCCTCTCTCTTGTACAACCAGGCCAGTAACCTTCCTGGTTTATCTCCTTCCTTATGTTGTCTCTCCATATACTTTGCATAATTGTGTTTCCCCAGTCTATCCAAGCACTCTCCGCACTTGTTCCTGACTTTACTATATCCTCCACTACCCCATTCCGCTCTTCCCCGGATGGCTCCGCTCGCCGTAGTTGGTCCTCCATTGCAGTTAACTCCCTACCCACCAGTGTCTGGACACATTTGGATACTGCTATGGCGGCTCCCCTGATGACATCCTTAAGGGCTTACCACACTGTACCCGCGCTTGGAACGCTACACTGGTTATGTTGGACATATTCTACAATACTTTTTTTTAATGCTGTCACGAAATGGAACATCTCGTAAGGAGTCACTCCTAGGTCTCCACGTAGGAACTGGGTATCTAGGGGGTGTATACTGCCATTGCAAGCTAAGAGGCACGTGAACGGACAGCACCCTACCACTGTATTCCGCAAGCGGGAAGCCGTCCATAATCTCTTGATTGATAAAAAAGTAGTCAATCATGGTATGGACTGCGTGGAGAGCAGTGTAAAGCGAATAGTGCCTGGTGTCTGGCTGCAGTATTCTCCAAATGTCTTTCAGGCCAAATGCCTCCAAGAGCATACGCAGGTACCTGGCCTGTGGGGCAGGTTTACTCATCCTGGTGTCAGACCTATCCATTTGCGGGTCTAAAGTGCAATTGAAGTCTCCTTCCCATAATACTTTACCATTCCTATAGGGGCTAAGCCTATGATACAGCGACTGGAAAAACCCAGCCACATTATGATTAGGTGAATACGTATTGATCAGGCATACCTCCAAATGTTCCAGTAATCCTTGTACAAACACCATTCTGCCTTTAATCGTCTGTTTTCACCTGTGTTACCCTGAAGGTTACCGAAGGCGATAGCCAAATCAGCACCCCTCTGGCATATGCTGAGTAGGTAGAACCAAACACCTGCCCCCGCCATTTACCTGACAGCAGGGCCTGCCGCTCGGCAGTTAGGTGTGTCTCTTGCAATAGTGTTATATCAATTTTCCTCCTGCTCAGGAGGGAAAAAAACTTTACTACGTTTCACAAAGTTGTTCAAACCCCTCATAATTCAGGTAAGTGCATTGATCGGACTAGCCATCGATACAGCAAGGTTGAGACCAGTCCCTCCCATGTAGACCCACCAGGCACCTCTTGAGTGCCCAACAGGCACTCCCCCTTCATCAATAGTCCCTCTCGGGCTTCGTGGCGGCAAACCTTGTCCCGTAACACCCCCCCTATCTCCCTCCCCAAAAAACAATAGCCCCACACAGTCACCCATGCGCAGGCAAGAAATAACAAACACCACACATGGGAGAAAGAAGAAACCCAAAGAGGCCCCGGAGATCAAAGCATTTACTACAACAGGATTAACATTTTCTTCTGAAGGTGTGTATCCCCAACTGGTCTCCAGACAGTATACTGTTAGCTGAAGAAGTCAAATGAAGGAGGGAGGTGTGGTACCAAGAAACAAGCTTTCCCAGGTGATGTCCCACCCATCCCGTGGCCCACACTGGGCGCACCCGGCCCAGCGTGTTAATATCCGGCCCAGTTAATCCCTCAGTCTCTGCAGACCCGGTTGCTCCTTGGTCCTGGTCATCTTGTCCGTCCTTGGCCGAGAATATCTTCTGTGTCGAGCCAATCCTGTGCTTCCCCGGGGAGTTCAAAGAAAAGGGCCCGATTTTTATACACGACCTTCAGACGCGCCGGATATATCAGCATATATTTCAAGGCGGCCGATCTCAGCCTTGCCTTGACTGCCCAAAACTGTGCACAACTCTTCTGTACCTGAAAGGTGTAATCAGGGTACACTGCCAGGTCTGCCCAATCCCTGCGCAGGACCCCCCCACCCCTGCCTCAAGAACGCAAGGATCTTCTCACAGTCCTTATAATTTAGGACCTTTGCAATTATGGGTCTAGGAGGGCACCCCAGAGGGGGTCTTCTTGCTAGGGCCCTGTGCGCACGCTCAATCGTGAAGCCCTGGGTAAGGTTCCCCGGGCCTATCTCCTGTAAAAACAAGTTCTCCATGTACGTGCTAGGGTTGCTGCCTTCTGCACCCTCTGGCAGGCCCACAATCCGGACATTGTTTCTACGGGCCCTCCCTTCCGCTTCCTCTGCTCTGCTTTCAAGCAAGCTGACCCTCTGTTTCAGGATACGGACCTCTTTACTCATCTCCTGGCATCCCTCCGTGTTGTCTTTAGCCTGGATTTCCAAACTGGAGGTCCGCTCTGCCAGGCCTCTGACATCCAGCCTCAGAAGTCCGACATCCACCTTGATTTCCTCTATCTGTGTGTTCAGAGGGACTTTTAATTCTGCAATAGCCAGAAGCAGTTGGTTGTGCCTTCCTATAGTGCCCCCCTCTTTCTTCTGCGCCGCTACCATTTGCACAGCCGGTGTCTGCTCCTGTCGTGGGGTCCTGGCAAAGGCATCTAGAGTCGTCTGAGCGGCCCTCTGCTTAGCGGCTTTTGAGGCCTCTTAGGTCAATTGTATGGCCCTGCTGCGAACAGATGTTAAGGGCCACCTGTCAGCTGTGGGAGTACTCCTCTACACAGATGCTGGGCTAACCAGGAGAACAGCCCTCCAGGGACTTCTTCATCTTGAGGTCACCCTCAGATAACGGGAAAGCAACTCCAGGAACCCCAACCCCAGCGCCACTGACCTTCTAACAGTTATCTTGCTGGCATCACGTTTCCTGCTAGCGTCTCTGCAGGGACCCGACCCCCTCCTTGCTGCAGAACCCGGTAATTGTCAGGCAGCCGCAGCAATGTCGAATACTCCTCCTTCCAGTGCCACCAGGTACCTGCGCAATTCTCCTGAACTGCTAGGTTTTCAGCTCTCCACACATGTCATCTGCCCAGCGGTGGTTCCTGGGTTCCAGACAGTGTTGAGGCCCCCAGACCCCAACACACCGGTTCAGTTTTCTGCCCCCTTCTCCAGTGACCCCGACACACACCAGGGGTCCACTGCCACAGCTGCCCAGCCTCCTGCTGCAGGCAGTCAATCCTTGTTGTGCTTCTTTCTAGCAAGCCATTAAACAATGTTGCGATGCAGGGACCCTCTGCTCCCCATATGGCTGTCTGCTCCTATTGGAGCCCTCCACAGGCGCCCATCAGTGGCCACCCAGCTATTCCACGACCACAGATGCAGCCGTAGTGGAGTAGAATGACCCCCAAAGATCCCGCCCACAGACTGGGGACAGAACCTCTGGCAACGCTTTATCCATACTCCTGCGTCCCGTCCCCTTTCCTCCATACTTAATGGGACATTCCGTCCTGTGGGTCGGGACCGGAGCACTTTTGTAAAAAGCATCACATTTCTCAAAAATGTGTCCTTCTCTTTTTACGCGGGGTACCGCACGTCCGTAACCCCGCTCTCCTTAGCTCCGCCCAGCGCATCACCCATTAGTCAATTTCTCTGCGCGATCGGGACTGGACGCACTTGCATCTTCAGAAGATTTTTTCCTTCCAGTGTCCTTCTCTCCTGCTCCGGTTTTGCGGTCGCGTAGTTGT
Organism: Ambystoma mexicanum; assembly: GCF_040938575.1. NCBI lineage: Eukaryota > Metazoa > Chordata > Amphibia > Caudata > Ambystomatidae > Ambystoma > Ambystoma mexicanum. The sequence goes on from NC_090938.1 coordinate 61,117,297, forward strand.
CCGTCTATGCCGGTTCATTTAGAATTTCCTTCTTGTTCTTGCAAGCAACGCTTCGCTAGGGCGGTTCCCCTTGCTCTTTGTTTAGATTGTTTGGGTCCGGATCACCGGTGGGACTCGTGTTTCTAGTGTGATTTCCCTCTCGGTCCGGGCACTTCAATGTAGTCTGGAGTAGTGGGAGGTGGTGTTTGGGCACGTTCCTCCTCCGCAATTTCAGAGTTTCATAGATGAGAAGAAGAGACACCCCGGTAAGTTCTTTCATTTTTAGGGCACCCCGGCCGGGGGACTCCTTCCTGGGATCTTCCCGGCCTGGGAGGAGCTTCATAAGCTCTATTACCGGGGTTTCCACTGAGGTGCCTTCCAGGCCTAAAAAAGGTACCAGAGTTTTCTCTGAGGGCTTCCGTAAGGGGCCTGCCTGCGCCGGATTACAATTAGAGGCCCCTCCTGTGGGTGCTAATCGATGGTCCAGTTCTATTAAGGCTGTGGGTACCGGAGCTTGCTTCGAATTCTTCTTGTCTGGAGCTTCCCATACAGACACCCGGGCATACACTGAGGCCTATGTAGAGGTTTTCTGTACCGAACCAAGGTTCGAGGCCCCTCTTGAGGGAGCTGTTACCGGACTCTGTTCCGAGGTTCCTCTTTCTCAGGCTAAGGTGACGGACAGAACTGAGAGACCTGTCAAGGTCTTGTCGATGAGGTGGATTCCTCAACGTTCCTGTCTTTTCAGTGATACTGGTTCTGTCGAGGTAGCATAGAGTGAGGTCGCTGACCGTAATTCCCCTGTTACCGGGTCTACCGAGGTTCCTCTTCTAAAGGCTAATAGTATGTCTCAGAAACTTCCTAGGCCACACAGTACTGGCTCTGCCGTGGTTCCTTGTGTCAAGGCTAAAGTCAAGGCCCCTGACCTGTCTGTGGAGATCCCTGCCTCACTTACACATGTGATGCAGTTCTCCTCTGACACCGACAAAATGGCGCCCGTTCTCACGCGAACTACGGTGGCCATTTTGGGTTCCTCCCTTACACTTCCGCCATCAGCGTCGGGTGCTGGGAGCGTGCTTTCAGGTGAACATCGACTTCCTTGTGCGAATCCTTGACTGGGATGCTCGGATGCCATTACCGCACACGGTCTCGCTTCCTGCTACATCTGCTCCCTTGATCTATGTTGATCCAGCTGGAGGAGGCCCTTCTTGGCAGCCCTCTCTCTTACGACCTTGGAGCTACCCCTCTCATGAGCGGCCTCTGCCCACTCCAATGCCTAAGCCTTTGGCGGAGGATGCCTTCTTCGGAAATTTTCAGAGGCTCATGCATTCTGACCCCAGGAAGGAGTATTTCAGAGTTTATTTTAGGGAAATCTGCTCTCCAACGCCTACCACTGTGCCGACGGTTTCAGCCGCAGTGCTAGTTGTCCCGACAGCTGTCCCACCTCTACCTATTGGCCCACCTGCCCCTGCCTCCCTTGTCACCAACAGACAAGTCTTCGGCAGAGCCAGATGTGATGCAGGTCGATTCGGACGCGGTGGATGACACGCAAGTGGATCAGGATAGCGAGGACCAGCCCCACTCTGTTAGAGTATTCCATGACCGGGTTCTGGACATGATGTGTCTTCTGGATGTACCAGTACCTGAGGCACCCGTTCCGCAAGAGGGGGTGCTTTCTGGTGCGTTCACCTTGTCTCCCCATGAGCGTACCGGCTGGTCCTCCAGAGGGACGTTTTGGCCAAGGTCCGCAAGGTCTGGGATAAACTACACTCTGGACTACACGTTGACAAGAGGATTGACGCTGGTTATAGGCTTCACACTTCGGAAGAGGTATCCTTACCTTCTTGCCTGCTCCCTTCCTCCACAGTGGTGGCGGCTGCCATGCTATAATCCAGACAGACTCCCGCGTCTTCTACAACGGCGGACCAGATTCTGGCCAAGGAGAACAAGTTGCTTGACTCCTTGGGAAGAAAGATCTTCGCTAATTCGGCGCTGCAGTTGCACCAGACGAATGCAGAACTCATCTTAGCGGCGGCAAATATGAAAATGTAGAAAGATCTATTTGAATTTGCAGAGTTTATTCCTGCGGACCAGCTAGATGATTTTAAACGTGGCTTGTCGGATGCCAGGGTTCTGGCGCAGGATATGCTCGATGCCGCGGCACATCATTTTGACACCTCGGCTCGGGGCCTCATGCTTGGTGTTGACACCTCTTGTCAGACTTGGCTTCATGCCACAAAGTTTTCTAAGGAGGTCCAGGATAAGGTTCTTGACCTGCCTTTTGACGGCAAAGAACTGTTCTATTCTTCAACGGATGTGGAGCTGACTAAGACTAAGGACAGCACTCAAACAGCCAAGTCCCTGTCCGTGTTGGTGAAGCCGCCATTCAAGGCTCAGAGAACGTCATCTCAGCCTTGATCCTCCTCTGGTTTTCGAGGGTTTCTGGATCGGAGGGCATGCAGAGTCGATCCTCCATCTGGGAACTCTCATTGGAAACAGCAGCGAGGCCGATTTTTCTCTCGGTCCTCTGCCTCCTCTTCACAATCAGGCGGTCTCGCCGCCGAGAAGTCCGCTAAATGATTTTTTTCGGCACTCGCACGAGACCCCGGTGGGAGGGCGCATAGCGTTTCACTGGGAGGCGTGGCAGACCATCACCGAGTATCAGTGGGTTTTGTCCATTGCTCGGGTGGGCTTCCGCTTCCCCTTCCCCCTACTCGACCCATCAATCCTCCCTTACAGCAGTCGGAACGCCCTCCCTCAGAGCCGAAGTCCAGAAGCTTCTGGAACTCAAGGCGGTGGAACCCGTTCCCATTTGGGAGCGAGGGAAGGGCTTATGCTCCCGTCAGTTTTACGGTGCCCAAACCCAACCAGGCAGACCTGCGCACCATCCTAGACCTTGCCCAGTTCAATCCTTCTCTTCCCCAAGAGAAATTCAAGATGATCACGCCCTGTCAGATAAAGTCCTCTCTACAGAAGGGCAATTGTGGTAGACATTCGGGATGCGTATATGCATATCCTCATTTGGAGTCTGCATCGGAAATACCTGCGGTTTTCCATGGGGGAGGAGCATTTCCAGTTTTATGTGCTCCCGTTGGGTCTCGGCTCGGCACTGCGTGTCTTTACAAAGATTATGTTGGGCATCGCAGCTTTTCTTCGGCTACAGGGTATCCATGCGTATCCGTATTTGGACAATTGTCTGCCACTGAAAGCCTCGAGCAACCTTCAGTCTCTCCTCCAGCTCCTGTTCCACCTTGGGCTGTCGGTGAACTGGTGGAAATCCTCCATGACGGTCTCTCGGGACTTGATTTTCCTGGGTTTTCGTTGGAACACGATCGATTGCAGATTGTACCTGACTAGAGACAGGATGGCAGATCTGTTGGCCACGTGTCAGGTGTTCATGCAGTCGGAGAGCATGTCGGCCTGGTGGTTCCAGAGGCTTCTGGCCCCCATGACTTCATGCGTGCTGGCCCTTCCTCTTGCTCGTCTCAAGATGAAGCGGATGCAGATGGCTCTTCGGAGCTCCTGGCTTCAAGCAGTGGATCCAGATTCTAAAATTATATTGGTTCCACCTTTCATGAGGACGGACTTCTTGTGGTGGTCTTCTCTCCGCAATCTGTCGGTGGGTGCTCCTTTTCAGGACCCTTGCCCACTGTTGACTGTCACAACTGATTCCTCCCTTCTGGGTTGGGGTGCGACATTGGATCATCTTCAAGTTTTCGATCTTTGGTCGCCACAGGACAGACAGGTTCATATAAATGATCTGGAGCTCCAGGCGATATTCCTGGCGCTGAAAGCACTCAAACCAGGCATTGTCAACATGGTGGTCCATGTCCGCATGGACAATGCGATGTCCATGTTCTATAGCAACAAACAGGGGGGTAGCAGGTCTCCCCCACTTGTGGATCTTGCCATTCAGATTTGGGAATGGGCTATTCAGCATTGTATCTGACTGGTAGCAGTACACATCTCGGACCAGCTGAATGTCACTGCATATTCCCTCAGCCGACGAGCAATGGTCAGCTACGAGTGAGAACTGAACACGGAGATCCTCTTGGATATTTTTCGCTGTTGGGGCACTCCAAAAGTGGACGTCTTTGCGACATCGACAAAGAGGAAGCTTCCCTTGTATGCCTCCAGGAACGGACTCGGAGCCTCCTCTCTGGGAGGTGCTCTCAAAATTCCATGACACAAAATGAGGGCCTACGCTTTTCCGCCCCTTCCTCTGATAAATCGAGCGCTTTGCAAGCTAAGGAACACAGTGAATTGCTCTCTCCTGTTCATGGGACCTTGGTGGCCGGCCTGGTTTTGGTTTTCGGAGCTTCAGCATCTATCGGTGTGTCTGCCGCTCAAGCTTCCGCTGGTTCCCGATCTGCTTCACCCGAGCGGTCAGCAGTTGTGGTACCCCTCCCCACAATCATTCACCTTGATGGCCTGGTGCCTGAGTTCAGATCTCTAAAGCATTTCAATTTGTCACGGTTAACATGCGCATTATTCTGGTGGCCGGGAAACCTTCGACAAGGTCTCAGTATAGGAGTAAATGGCTATGGTTCTGCTACTCGTGTTTAGCTAGGCAGCTGGACTCCAGGGAGGCTACTATCGACACATAATCGGGCATTCATGACTTGTCCTGCAGGACTTATTTGTCAGCTGTCGCCGCTTATCTGTCCACTGACCAGTGCTCCTTTTCACTGACGAATCCGGTCATTAAAAGACACTTTGTAGGCCTATTACATCTTTACCCTCCTGTTCGCAACCTGCATCCAAGGGGGCATCTGAATGTGGTCCTTACGGCCTTGTGTCATAAGCCTTTTGAGCTCATGGCTACTGTCGATTTTAAGTACCTTTCGTGGAAAGTGTCCTTTTTGATTGCTGTGACTTCGGCAAGGCGTTTAAGTGAGCTTCAGGCCTTGTCGGTAGAGCATCCATTCCTTACTTTTCATAAGGATAAGGTCCTGCGGACGAATCCCTCCTTTGTTCCGAAGGTGGTCTCTGATTTTCATTTGAATCAGTCAATTTCATTGCCTGTCTTCTTTCCAGACCCGGCCTTAGAGGCCAAAAGGGTTCTACACTGCTTGGAGATTTGAAGAGCCCTTAAGTTCTATCTGGACAGAACATCTGAGCTTAGGAACTCTTCGCAGCTTTTTTTGTGACCTTTGGAAATCTGCAAGGAAAACCGGCCTCGAAAGCAACAATCTCCCGATGGATAGCTGCCCATATTTCTTAGGCGTTTACCATTCGGGGTCTTTGGCCCCCAAAGGGAATTCATGGTCATCTTGTGCGGGGCAAGGCAGCTGCCGTTGCCTCCCAAAAATATGTTCCCCCGTGAGACCATTGCGAAAGCGGCTACCTGGGCCTCCCCATCGGCTTTTTGTAAACATTACTGTCTGGACCTGAGCTCCAGGGCTGATGGTAGGTTCGGTAAAGCTGTGCTTAGGAACCTGTTTCAATAAGGAGTTTCCATCCGCCCGTAATTCCTGTGAGTAGTGCTTGGGAATCTCCCATTAGTATGGAGGAAAGGGGACAGGACGTAGGAGTATTATAGTTACTCACCGTAGTGACTACCTTACTCCTAGTCCATAGTCCCCTTTCCTCCATACGTCTGCTGGCCGTCCCCTCTAATAAGTTTCCTCTGTTATTGCTTAAAGGTCTCAGACCTGGCGATAGAAAAGGACTGATGGGCGATGCGCTGGGCAGAGCTAAGGAGGGCAGGGTTACGGCCACGTGCGGTACCCCAAGTAAAAAAAGCAGAAGGACACATTTTTTAAAAATTCTATTCTTTTTACAAAAGTGCTCTGGTTCCGTCCCACAGGACGGAGTGTCCCATAAGTATGGAGGAAAGGGGACTATGGACTAGGAGTAAGGTAGTCACTACGGTGAGTAACTTTATTACTCAGGAGTGAGCTTTATTTCTTGTATGCCTCTCCCCCAATGGGGAGGAGCTCAGGCTGTATTCCTTGCTGCTAAACAGATAGTGACTGATTATTCACAATCCGCCCTCAGGAGTCGAGTGCCTTGGCAATGTACTCTGCTTCGGGCGTCCACCCAATGGTGCCTGGGCAGCCGCGTCCCGCGGCATCACTGTAACTCGCACTCAGTCCAAATGTACCTCGCAGAGGTGTCTTTATGGTGGTCCGCCCGACCCACGGCCCATCAATTAAACTGCTATGTGCTGTACGACCATGCAGCGTGAGCGGCGGGCCACCAAGGGGCCACATGCCTCAGGCAGCGCACATCCCAGCCCGTCAGCTGTTCCTGTTCCGCCGCCAGTCCAGCGCTGCCGCGTCCTCTCACCCACTCGCTCCCCTAGGCTCCAGCCCCTCCACTTCGCGGTCCACAAATCCCTCTGTGTCGGCCGCACTGTCAGTCCTGCATAGGCATAATCCGCCATGTAGGAAGGAACTTATTGCAGTCTCCAGCAATCCACAGACTCTAAACAGCTGCTCGATGTGTTAGCACCATCAATAGTTCTGCAGGCCATTGAGGGCTTGCCAAGGGTAGGCAGCGCACCTCCCAGTCACTCCGCCGTCCTCACACCGCCTGTCGACCAAGACCGGTGTGTCCTTACAGCTGTGCGCCCTTCAAGGCCCCCGCCTCCTTCTCCAGTTGGTGCTCAAAACTCGCAATGTTACGCTGAATGTCACTTGTCAACCCCGTTTGCGACTTCCCTTCACGGCGGCTAGCACCAGTAGTTAGTGCTCGCTTTTTCGAAGGGATTGTGTCCTCCGACGTATTCCTTATCTTGATAGATCATCTCCAGCTTGCTGGCCTCGGAAAAAAAAAAATTTCAGTAGAGGGCGCTGCGCGTCGATGTCCCTCGAGCCGATGTCCCTCGACAGCCTCTATATCGGCGCCGACGTCATCGTGCGTATAAATAGACTCACGCAGCGTCCGTTGCTCAATTCCGTTTTTCTGCGCTTCGTGGGCCTCGGAATCGCGTTGCTCAGTTCGTTAGTCAGAGAATATATTCTTCATTATTCCTCGAGAATACCAACTCTTACTTGATGGCTTCCTCATCCGAACTGACGACTCCACGGTCCGGCTTCAAAACATGTCGAGACTGTGGAAAGAAAATGTTGTTGACAGATCCTCACAGGATCTGTTTGTGGTGCCTGGGATCGGAGCACCAATGTTCGGAGTGCGATGATTGTAGGTCCATGACGGCGAAAGCCTTGAAGGAGCCTAAGGGGAAGCTTGAGAGAGGTAAGACAGTTAAAACTCCTTTCGAAAGTTTCCTCGGCAGAGTCGAGACATTCGTCTCCTCGCCGACACAGGAAACATTCTCGGTCTAGGTCTCGAAGCAGTTCCCACCACTCTTCGAGATCCAAGCATTCAAGTAAGAGACGTCGAAGATCCCCTTCCTCGTCTTCTTCTTCTGTTTCTCTGGAAAGAGTCACCTGCCCCACAAAACATAGATCTCAGGTTGAGTCGGAGGAATTCTGTAAAAGGATGCTTAGCGTCTTCGAGAAAGCGGCCTCAACCCCCTTGAAGACAGCTGAGGGTGATACCCTGGGTGAAAGACCCGAAAAATCTAAATGCTGTGAGTCGTTGCACCTGGCGAAAGAAACTACTCGAGAGCGTCACAAACTCTCGAGAAAAGGCACTGTGCCATCGATGCCATCATCGAAGGTCCCATCAACGCATAAATCTGCGTCATCGACGCCATTGTCGAAGGGCTCATCGACGCATAGGTCGAGGGAATCGACGCCGTCTTCGACTTTGACGCCGAAAAAGAGCAAACCCACGGTCGTCACTACCTCACAGCCAGTGGTCATACCCAGAGCCTCTAACATGACTTTGAGGTCATCGACAACCTCGAGTAGGATCCCGATCCTCTCGAGTTCTTCGAGGCCACTTCCAATCTTCTCGACGCCTTTTTCGGTGTTTTTGAAGCCTTTAACGTCTGCGTCGACTACGTCGACATTTTCCCAACCAATTATGACAAATTTAGCCCCTTCTGCTCTGGAAATGGGATTTAAGCCATTTCCAAGGTCTGATCATTTCAGACCTTTGTCTTCAATTTATGAGGAAGGGGAGGATTCGGATCAAGAAAGACCCTTTGGGTTGCAGAGATCTGCAACACCAAAACCAGAGGAATTTACCTCTGAGGAAAATAGGTTGAGGGACCTTTGAGAATCCTTACATGAGGCAAGTGGGTTAGATACTTCCCCCAGAAATAGAATTTGCCAAACTAGACCCAGGGGAACATGCTGAGACCCCTTACAGAATTTTAATGGCAAGAATTATAGAATTCATGGGTTGGTCTACACCTTCGCCTGCATTCCAACAGGATGACCTTACAGACATTTTAGTTAAAGGCGCACAGGAGGATCCTGTGGTTCCATTTCATGCTGCATTACAAAGAAAAATATTGGCTAACTGGGAAACCCCTGAGGTTATTGCTACGAAGTTCGTTGGTCGTGTAGAGTATGAACAACCCCTCTGTCCCCAAGAAACACCCTGACAACACCAGAAATACTGTCAGCGTGATTATTAAGGCCACAGGTGGAAATCCCCAAGCCAGGACGCGGGACAGCCGGAAGAACCCCTTGAGCGCTGTAAGGCAAGGTACAATGGTTATGTAAGTAGGAAAGCAGAACACAATCTTCCCAAATGCAAATACCAAAACACTGGAATACCTGTGAGGACTTGTGTCTTTCCCAAGGCTGAAAGAGGCGTGAACCTCCAGACTGTGGCTGGACAAGGCTGTAAGGTAGAGCAGGTAACCACCTATTGTAGAACCGAGGTCCTAATGAAACACGTGATCCGTAGAGAACTCCAGGCAGTCCGAGGTCAGAAAACAGATGATTCAATGTTCCAGAGCCAATGAAGGGTTAAGCAAGGACAATCCGTGTAACAAGCGTAAGTCGGCAATAGGCAATCCAAGTTCCAGAGTCAGTGAAGGGTTAAGCAAAAACGATCCGTGGAGCAAGCGTAAGTCGGCAATAGGCAATCAAGTTCCAGAGTCAGTGAAGGGTTAAGCAAAGACGATCCGTGGAGCAAGCGTAGGTCAGAATAGAACAGTTCCTGAACGAAGAGAGAGCGTCACGTGATCCTAGTTGAAACAGCTGTGAAGCAACGCCTTCGGTTTTCGAACTCCTTTTATCCCTGGAAGGGACGCACGTGACAGTATCACGTGAGACGTGAACCGAAAGCGTTGTAGCGTTGCTAGGCAACTAAGAGTCACGTGATCCGTGACGCGCCGGGCAGCGCCGGTCTCCGCGAAGGATGTGAGTTCCTGGAGTGAAGGAGTCTCCACTTGGTTTGCCACAGCCGTGAAGGGCGATAAACGCCAGCTCCGCCAAACATGCCATGCCGTGCCCTGTTGTGTGAAACGTGAGTGGGAAACGAAGTACATGAATCTGTGTGTGTGTGCCGGGGAGCGCGGATAGAGGTAGACGCGGAGGGGCGTGTCCTTGACGTAGTAGGAAGCGGTGTGACAGAATCCCCCCTCAAAGGCCCATGACCACGTGGGCTAGCAGGGTTGTCCCTATGAAACCGCGACACCAGAAGCGGAGCCCGGACATCCCGGGAGGGAACCCAGGAACGATCCTCGGGACCATAGCCCAGCCAGTCCACCAGATATTGAAGGCGACCCCGATGGTAACGGGAACCAAGGATAGCACTAACCTCAAAAACGTCCTGGGAAGACATAGAGACAGGGGCAGGCGGGACAAGGACACGAGTGGGAGCAAGGTACGGTTTGAGGAGAGAGGTATGGAACACCGGGTGGATCCGCCAGGAAAGGGGAACAGAGAGTTTGAGAGCCACGGGATGCAAGACCTTGGTAATCCGGTAAGGGCCCACAAAACGGGGCAACAGTTTGCGACAACCAGGGATCCGCAAATGTCTGGTCGACAGCCACACCCGGTCGCCCACCTGATACTCAGGAGCCTTCGCCCGCTTGCGGTCAGCCTTAGTCTTCATCACCGCTTGGGCTTCACGGAGATGGACCAGTGTCTGGGCATGCACACCGGCCAGATCGCGCACACAGGCATTAGCAGCAGGAGTGGCAGAGGGGAAATCAGGGAGCGGCAGGGTGCGCGGATGTTGTCCATACAGAGCATAAAAGGGAGGAGAAACCAGTGGTCGAATGACAGTTGTTATACGCAAATTCAGCGAGGTATAACAGTTTGGACCAGGAGTCTTGGTACTGAAGGGACAGGCACCGCAAGTACTGCTCTAGAGCCTGATTCACCCTCTTGGTCTGCCCGTCGCTCTCAGGGTGATAAGCCGAAGAGAAGCGAGCATCTATACCCAGGAGTTTGGTGAGAGCGTGCCAGAAACAGGACGTGAACTGCGATCCACGGTCTGAGATGATGACCTGCGGTAAACCAAAGAGACAGAAGATAGTTCTAAAGAACAAGCGAGCCAGGGTTGGGGCAGACGGTATGCCTGTGCAGGGGATAAAGCGGGCCATTTTGGTGTACGAATCGACGATAACCCATATGGTATCGTAGCCTTGTCTGCGGGGCAGGTCGGTGATGAGATCCATAGAGATGGTGTGCCAAGGCCTGGGAGGTACCGGTAACGGTAAGAGTAGCCCTATAGGCCGTCCCCTGCGTGGTTTGCATTGAGCACATATGGAGCACGTGTTAACATAATGTTCAATGTCTTTCCTCATGGAGGGCCACCAGCACCAACGTTGTAACAAGTCTAAAGTGCGTTGTTGCCCTGGATGGCCGTTTATAGCAGCATCATGTGACCAGGCTAGTGCCTGGTTGCGTACATCGCATGTAGGGAGGAACAATTTGCCTTGGATGAATGGTAACCCCTCATGAAGGGCAACGTCCCATTCGGTGAGTGCATGAGGATTTTGGGAAACCCATTGTCTAATGTCGGTAAGCATGGTGGGAGATGGCGTACACATACAGATAATATGGCCTTTTCCTAGTAGTGTGTCGGGGAACAGAGACAATGACTCCCCACCAGGAGAACGGGATAAAGCATCAGCCTTGCCATGGATGCGACCTGGTCTGTGTTTGACTACAAAATCAAAGGCGGCAAAGAACAAATGCCAACGCACCTGCCTGCTGTTTGCACATTTCAGGGAGGCCAAGTCTTGTAAGTTTTTGTGGTCTGTATATACCACCGTCTGATGCTTTGCCCCCATGAGATGATGTCGCCACGCTTGTAGAGCGTCCTTGATGGCCAATAACTCTTTCTCGGTTACAGTATAGTCACTATAGTGTGATTCGGCTGCCAAGAATTTTCATGAGTGATAGGCTACCGGATGCAAACAAACCGTGGTTGGGCAAGGCTGAGACAGTACCGCACCTAGAGCAAGCGAGGAGGCATCTGCCTCCAGAATGTAGGGGAGGTCGGGATCGGGGTGTTGCAAAACAGGGGCAGAAACGAACCTGGCCTTGAGTGCCTCGAAAGCCTTCTGATGTGTAGGGGTCCAAGAGAACGGGACAAGAGGGCTGGTCAAAGCGGTAAGAGGAGAAACGATAGAAGAGAAGCTGGCGATGAATCGCCGGTAAAAATTAGCGAAGCCGAGAAAGGACTGGAGTTGTTTGATGTTAACGGGAGTTGGCCATTCAGTGACAGCACGAACCTTAGACAGGTTCATGGACAAGCCCCCAGGGGAGATGTGAAAACCCAGAAACTCCACTTCCTTTGAATGGAATAAACATTTTTCAGGTTTGGCGAACAAGGCGTTTGCCTTGAGGCGAGAGAGTACCTTCCTAACATGACCGACGTGTTCCTCCAGGGAGGATGAGTAGATCAAAATATCATCCAGATATACCACCACAAACGTATCCAGGATGTCCGAGAATACGTCGTTGATGAATCGTTGGAACGTCGCGGGAGCATTACAAAGCCCAAAGGGCATTACTGTATATTCGAATAAACCCTGTTGGGAGCAGAACGCCGTCTTCCACTCATCCCCAAGCCGCATACGAATCAGGTTGTACGCTCCTCTTAGGTCCAGCTTGGTGAAGACAGAAGCCTTAGTCAACCTGTCCAGCAGCGTGGATATGAGCGGAAGCGGGTACCTGTTTTTTACGGTGATGGAATTTAACCGTCTGTAGTCCACACATGGACGAAGATCGCCCTCCTTCTTTGGCACAAAGAAGATCGGACTGGCAGCTGGAGAACAAGAAGGCCGTATGTGACCCAACTTCAAAGCCCGATGTATGTATTCCTTAAGGGCTTGCTCCTCTGACTGTGACAACGAATAGACCCTACCCCTGGGAATGGGAGCCTCCGGAACCAGGTCAATCGGACAATCGTATGGTCTATGTGGGGGTAGACCCTCAGCAGTGGCTTTATCAAAAACCATATGGAAATCGTGGTAGGCAACGGGTATGTTAGCTGTACCAGCCCCCACGGCGTGCGAAAGCACAGGGTCTGGAACAATGTCATCGATATGGGTGGCAGCCATGGCACCAAGGATCGTGGCAGGAGTGGACAGCGGGTCAGCTTCGATGAGACAAAACTGTTGACACACCTCGGATTCGAACGTGACTTGTCCGTTTCCCCAATTGATCAACGGGTTGTGTTGCCGTAACCAGGGTATTCCCAATATGATGCCGAACTGTGGTGTATTGATAAGATCAAACTACATGGTTTCCCTATGGATGTTTTGTATCACCACTTCCATCGGAGCAGTCTGGAACCTGATTGGGCCGGAAGACAGGGAAGTGCCGTCCACGGCGTGTACAGGTTCCGGGTGTTCTTTCCTGACCAGGGGCAGATTGAGACGATGGGCCAAGGGAATATCGATGAAACAACCAGTGGCCCCAGAATCAACTACAATATGAACTATGTGTGCGATCTCCCTAGTGGGCTTCAGTAGGGCATGAACTACCACTGGTCTGACAGGCCCAAAGGTGGGTTCAGAGGGGGTCATAGACAGGCTCGCCGGTGCCCCCTGTATCATGGGCGAGCCTTCTGAAAAACCGAGGTTTTGTTCTTGGGGCGTCGGGGGCATTCCCTTACAAAGTGTCCGTTTAACCCGCAATAAAAACAGGCATTATCGTTTCTCCGACGTTCTCGTTCGGATGGTGTTATCGGACTACGGATACCGCCTACTTGCATGGGTTCAGCAGGGGTGGTAGAAACGGAATGTCCAGATTGACTAGTGAATGTTGTTTCGGCCCTTCTCTCGGATCTCTTTGCGTCAACTTGTAAAGCAAGATCCACCAGATCCGAAAATACCGAGGGAAGGGCAGGAACCACTGAGCGTGCATCCTTCACGGCGTTGCATAGGCCACGATAGAATACGATTGCCTTTTTCTCCTCTGGCCAGGATGTTTCAGCAGCGAGTTGGTTATACCTAGTAATGTATTCTATCAATGTTTGTTCACCTTGTGTTAGATCCAGGAGTTCGAGATCCCTTGATTGGGCCTTATAGCGTGTATCGAAGACTTTGGCCATTTCTGATACAAGAAGATCAAAATCATATAGAGCGGGATGATCGTTCTCCAGCATTGGGTTCGCCCAGGTGGCCGCCACCCCAGACAAATGGGACAGAAGAAACGCGGCCTTTGTAACAGAATCGGGAAACGCTAAGGGCCTGCACAAGAAATGTAATTTGCATTGATTAACGAAAGTACGATACTTCCGAGGGTCCCCCTGGTAGCGTTCTGGCGCAGCAAGAGGGCAGGTGTAGGAAGCAATACAGGAGTGGGTGCAGGTGCCGTGACAGGTGCTGGTTGGGCTGGGGGAACTGTGTCCCCGAAATCGGCATCCGTGGGTAATGGCAAACGTGTGCTTTGTAGGGCGTCCAGACGGTGATGTATGGCTGTCGTGGCGGTAGCCATGTCGGTCTTGAGGGCCGCCACTGCCTGCAACAAAGCGGTCACTGGATCCCCGGCGGAGGGATTCATACTCTGGGCGACCAAAAAGGCTTCACAGTCTGTTACGAAGTTCGTTGGTCGTGTAGAGTATGAACAACCCCTCTGTCCCCAAGAAACACCCTGACAACACCAGAAATACTGTCAGCGTGATTATTAAGGCCACAGGTGGAAGTCCCCAAGCCAGGACGCGGGACAGCCGGAAGAACCCCTTGAGCGCTGTAAGGCAATGTACAATGGTTATGTAAGTAGGAAAGCAGAACACAATCTTCCCAAATGCAAATACCAAAACACTGGAATACCTGTGAGGACTTGTGTCTTTCCCAAGGCTGAAAGAGGCGTGAACCTCCAGAGTGTGGCTGGACAAGGCTGTAAGGTAGAGCAGGTAACCACCTATTGTAGGACCGAGGTCCTAATGAAACACGTGATCCGTAGAGAACTCCAGGCAGTCCGAGGTCAGAAAACAGATGATTCAATGTTCCAGAGCCAATGAAGGGTTAAGTAAGGACAATCCGTGTAACAAGCGTAAGTCGGCAATAGGCAATCCAAGTTCCAGAGTCAGTGAAGGGTTAAGCAAAAACGATCCGTGGAGCAAGCGTAAGTCGGCAATAGGCAATCCAAAGTTCCAGAGTCAGTGAAGGGTTAAGCAAAGACGATCCGTGGAGCAAGCGTAGGTCAGAATAGAACAGTTCCTTGAACGAAGAGAGAGCGTCACGTGATCCTAGTTGAAACAGCTGTGAAGCAACGCCTTTGGTTTTCGAACTCCTTTTATCCCTGGAAGGGACGCACGTGACAGTATCACGTGAGAAGTGAACCGAAAGCGTTGTAGCGTTGCTAGGCAACTAAGAGTCACGTGATCCGTGACGTGCCGGGCAGCGCCGGTCTCCGCGAAGGATGTGAGTTCCTGGAGTGAAGGAGTCTCCACTTGGTTTGCCACAGCCGTGAAGGGCGATAAACACCAGCTCCGCCAAACATGCCATGCCGTGCCCTGTTGTGTGAAACGTGAGTGGGAAACGAAGTACATGAATCTGAGCGTGTGTTCCAGGGAGCGCGGATAGAGGTAGACGCGGAGGGGCGTGTCCTTGACGTAGTAGGAAATGGTGTGACAGTTATCCCGGCGGTTAACAAAAAGCTATCAGCCAAATATAGGGTATCTACTACTGACCCTGAATTTTTGTCTAAACATCCAACTCCAGAGAGTCTGGTTGTTCAAGCAGCAACTGCATCAGGCAGTAGATCGGCATACCCTACTGTTCCACAGGACAGGGATGACAAAAGATATGACTCTATGGCTAAGAAAGTTTTTTCTGCATGTAGTACGGCGTTGAAATCTATTTACGCTACTTGTACGCTCGCAAGGTTCAGCGGCTGACTGCCTCCCCGAGGGAGAAGAAAGGGAAGCGTTTCTAAACATCATTAAGGATGGTAAAGACGCAATGTGCGAATCCCTTCAAACTGGCATTGATTCTGCTGACAGCATGAGTAGGGCCATGGCGGCAAGTACTACAACCCGCAGATTTGCGTGGTTGCAAAAGTCTGGGTTTGCTCCAGATGTACAAGCCAGACTTTTAAATATGCCCTTTGACGGCTCTTCTTTGTTTGGTAAGAAGGCGGATGACAGCCTAGAAAAGTTACAGACATCCAAAGCAGCAGCAAAATCCCTCGGTGCTGCAATCCGTCAAACGCCATATCGCCCCTCAGGAACCTCTTGGAGAGGTAAGTCCTTTCGCTTTTATTCCGCATTCAGAAAAGGCAGAGGACAGTCGGTTCAAAGAGGTCTAAAAAGATTCACCCGAGGTGGACGGGGTAAAAATACAAAAGCCGCAGCAGCAGGTACCTTTTTACCCTCGGCACCTGCATCAGCTGCCTCTAAATCACTCTGAGGACTCTCCTCACAAGACACCAGTAGGGGGCAGGCTAACTCAACATCTGACGGAATGGCAGGCTATTACATCAGATGCTTGGGCATTGGAGACAGTTGCCCAAGGTTACTGCCTGCCTTTTCTACGCATTCCTCAGAGTCAGCCACCAGGGAACAGCTCTCGGAAAGTTCCAGATCCGCTCCTCTTGCAGGAAATTGTAGACCTGCTGGAGAAAGGTGCCATAGAACCGGTACCTGTAGCGGAGAGGAACAAAGGCTGGTACTCCCCCCTACTTCCTAATACCGAAGAAGGACGGAGGACTGAGACCTATCTTGGACTTACGAGAATTGAACAAGTTCCTCAGAAAGGACAAGTTCAAGATGGTAACTCTTTCTCAGATCCTTCAGGCCCTCCAGCTCCAGGACTGGCTGGTATCTCTGGACCTTCAGGATGCTTATTTCCATGTGCCAATCCATCTCAAACACAGGAAATACCTGAGGTTCGCAATTGGCGGCTGTCATTATCAATTTCGAGTTCTGCCATTTGGGCTGACCTCCGCCCGAGGGTCTTCACCAAGCTAATGTCAGTAGTGTCTGCAAGTCTAAGGAGGGAAGGGATTCACGTCTACCCCTACCTGGACGATTGACTGATCAGAGCTGTATCCCCGGAACAAGCTCAGATCCAGCTAGATTATGCCTGCCACTTCCTTCACAAACTGGGCTTCTCCCTCAATTTAAAGAAGTCACAGATGATACCATCACAGAGACTCCAGTTCATTGGAATGGTCCTGGACACTTCCCTGGGAAAAGCCTCGCCACCAGAGGTGAGGGCTCAAGATATTCTGCAGATGGTCACCAAGTTTCAAAATGCCCAACGTCTCCCAGCCTTCGACTTTTTGAGGTTGCTAGGCTTCATGGCATCCTGCATCTTCCTTGTGCCAGAGGCTCGCCTGAGAATGAGATCTCTTCAGTGGGCACTAAGAATTCAGTGGTCGCAATTCTCAGGGAGCATAACCGATCTCCTTCAGGTTCCAGACAAGGTGGCTCGAGACCTTCAGTGGTGGGCCTGCAGGAGAACATCTTGAAAGGAGAACTGTTTTGCCAACCATGGCCGGAGATAACAGTAGTCACAGATGCCTCACTCACAGGGTGGGGTTGCCCATACCAACGACTTGACCATCAGCGGCAGTTGGTCTCCATCGGAGTCCAGACTACATATCAACCTGTTAGAGCTGAGAGCAATCAGACTAGCGCTGAAGGCTTTTCTGCCATCTGTACAAGGGAAAAATGTCCTGATAATGACGGACAAAACAGTGGCCATGAACTACCTCAACAAAAGAGGAGGCGTAGGATCACTGACTCTGTGCAGAGAGGCGATGCAGCTCTGGTTTTGGGCAATCCAAGAAGGAATCTCTCTATCGGCAGTTCACTTAGCCGGAGAGAAAAACTTGACAGCGGACGCTCTGAGCAGGCAGTGTACAGTCTCCCACGAGTGGGAACTAGCCCAGGAAGTCCTTCAACAGATCTTCACCCTTTGGGGAACCCCTCAAGTGGATCTGTTCGCCACCAGCATCAACAGGAAGTGCGATCAGTTTTGTTCAAGGGAATTTCCCCCGAGAGGAGCACTAGGGGACGCGTTCGTAGTGGACTGGGAGTTTCCACTTCTGTACGCGTTTCCTCCAGTCCCTGTCATTCCTCAAATGATCAGGAGGTTGAGAAGGTTCTGGAAAGCCATGATCCTAATTGCCCCGGACTGGGCCAGGAGAACCTGGTACCCGGACCTTCTGGACATGTCCATCTGCCCTCCAATTCGTCTTCCACTCAAGGAGAATCTTCTCTCGCAGAAAGGAGGTCAGGTTCTCCATCCAGACATCAGAACCCTCAACCTTCACGCTTGGTATCTGAAAGGTTGAGATACACGGATTGGGACCTCCCTGATGACGTCATGGAGGTGTTGCTTTTGGCAAGAAGGCCAGCAACAAAGACTTTATACCGCTGCCGTTGGAACAAATTTTTCAGCTGGTGTAGAGAAAAGAATATCGACCCCTTTGCATGTGGTACACCAACGGTGTTATCTTTTCTACTCTATTTGGCAAATTCGGGCCTTCAGGTTGGCACTATCAAGGGCTATCTCGCAGCGCTATCAATCTTCAAGCGCACTGCAGAGGAACCATCGTATTTCAAGTTGCCCTTAGTAATACAATTTCTGAAAGGATTAACCAATGTCTATCCTCCAAGACCATTCCAAGTTCCCGTATGGGACTTAAATTTAGTCCTAAATTTCCTGATGGGTACTCCTTTTGAACCACTCCACTCTTGTTCACTAAGGTTTCTCACCCTTAAAACTGTCTTATTAGTGGCATTGACATCTGCTAGGAGGGTGAGCGAATTACAGGCTCTATCTTGTAAACCCCCTCATACAATTTTTCATAAAGACAAAGTTGTCCTACAAGTGAAGCCTAATTTTCTCCCAAAGGGGGTTTCTGAATTCCACATCACTCAGAAGATTACCTTGCCTTCATTTTATCCTCCTCCCCATCTGGGGAAAGAGGAAGAAAGGCTGCATAGGCTGGACCCAAGGCGGGCTTTGAGCTTTTACATCAGCAGACTTGCTAGGATTAGGCAAGCAGACCAACTGTTCGTAGGTTACTCAGGGCACAAATTGGGATTACCGATAACAAAACAGACCATTTCCAGATGGATTATTTTATCCATTCTGGAATGTTACAAACTGGCAGGGAAAGAGCCTCCTCAAAATCTTAGGGCTCATACAACCAGGGGTATCGCAGCCTCTTCGGCCCTCCAAAGAGGGGTACCGATTCGAGACATATGTGCGGCTGCCACATGGTCGTCTGCACATACCTTCACAAGATTTTACAACCTGGATTCCTCCTCTAGCCAAGAGACTAGATTTGGCAAAGCTGTGTTGCACTCTGTTCACTCTTGAAGGGGAACATGGCAATTTTACTCCCACCTCCAGTTACACACCACTGCTATGGGAGTCTATCAAGATAAGGAATACGTCGGAGGACACAATCCCTTCGAAGAACAAGTTACTTCTTACCTGGTAACGTTCTTTCGATGGGATGTTCCTCCGACGTATTCCTTATCGCCCCTCCCATCCATCTCCTCAGTAAAACTTCCCTTGTGGTTACAGCTTACGCTCCTTCTGGGTCACTAACCAATTCATGTAAAACACCTGTTAACGTCAAAACGGAACTGAGCAACAGACGCTGCGCGAGCCTATTTATACGCATGATGACGTCAGCGCTGATACGGAGGCTGTCGAGGGACATCGGCTCGAGGGACATTGACGCGCAGTGCCCTCTACTGACTTTTTTTTTCAGAGGCCAGCAAGCTGGAGATGATCTATCAAGATAAGGAATATGTCGGAGGAACATCCCATCGAAAGAACGTTACCAGGTAAGAAGTAACTTGTCCTTCTCTGCCTCCACTGTTCAGCTCCTCCAGACCCCTTTGGTCTCCTGGCAGGCCGCCATCTTGCTACCTGCCCGCACTTCTCCTTTCGCTCCGTGGTAACCTCTGGGTCCCTCAAACCGGCCGTAACTTCAGCACTGTGCTCCACACACTTTCCTATTGCTTATACATGTGTCGGATTTGAGCAATGCACTGCCAAAACAGGATCAGTAGTCGGATCAGCTCTTCCCAGGCACTCCTAACGGCTCCATGGCAAGCCACGCCTCCCTCGAGGATTTCATAATCATTGGCACCTGATCCCAGAAATTCACTTGGCTACTCACATCCCCGTTCAAGTTCTCCACCTCATCCATCATCTGCTGCTTCCAACTCCTCAGCTGCTCTCTTTAGTAGCAGCAGTGTTAACTTATTTTCAAAATGACCTTCCCCCGGGAATCGCACAGCCAACCAGTGGACCCATTGAGCATGACCTATGGTCATAGCCAGTGGCCACTCTGCCAAAGTTACTGAGTGAATTAATTCCCCGCTTTAGTCTCCCAACCCTCATCAAATGAAAAGTGGCACGTAAGCCAAACGCTGTTTGGGCGCAGGTCACTTGTAGGAGATATTATTACTCTAGAGGGCTCCGGGTGACAAACTCTAAAACACAAAAGAGAGATCCCTGTACAGAAAAGATGCCATCCCCTCCCTCAGAAATCAACTAGCTTTTATCCCTTTTGTATTCGTATTGGATTTATTACAAAGTCAGTCATCAAAGTTAAACTTAATAAAACTAATTAGTGACTGCATTATATGTTCCATTCAAAACTAGGTGCCCTAAGTTAAAATACACAGTTAGTGGATAAATAAATCTTGCAGCTGACCAAGGGAAGCCGCACATGAACTTGAAGCCTGCCCTTGCAATCTAGCAGAAGTCAATTCAAAATGGATCAATTCAATTCAAAATGGATCCATTCAAAATGGATTCCAACTCGGTCCTGCCTTGTTCTTTTTCCACAAGACCCATGTTGTACTCATTGTAATATATTTTTTACCTCACAGTTGACACAGGTACAGACTCTCATTGAACATACCACCCAAAAGGAGGAGTGGGCACAGTATAAAAGCCTCAAGCCAAGATGCTCAGTTTGGGTTGCATGAGCAGGATGCTCTCGTTGGGGAAGATTGGATAGTGCAGGAGTGAGAAGAGGCAGAGGAGATTGGCAAGGTGGCAGCCATGGATAGCAGGAGGAGAAGGAGGTGATGAGAGCTAAGATGGTAATGAATGAGGGTATAACATCAGAGGGTGAGAGAGAAGATGAGGTGGTGGTGAGAGCTAAGAAGGTGAAGAGGGAGGGTATAACATCGGAGAATGAGAGGGGATGGGAGGAGGTTCTATAGTCCAAGGAGGAGGAGAGAGGGATCTGGAGGAGCTGGAGAGTGGAACCCCACAAGCTGGAGGTGGCAGGAAAGGTGATACGGAAGGAGGTAGTAAGAAGGAGGTGGCTGATGTCTTAAGGAGAAGACAGGAGGCAAGAAGGACATAGTTGGAATGCTGCTTAATACGAATCTGCAGATGTTAGTTTGCAGGCAAGATATCAAGGGTGTAAAAGAGACTAGGAGGATGGACTGAGGAAGAGGAAGGAGAGGACATCCTTTGCTGCAAGGAAGGTTGTAGGAGTTATCAAGAAGAGGTGGAAGCAGCTAGGAGGTGGAAGGAAATAATAAGATGGGGCAAGAATTAGTTGATCCTAGGAAGGACCAGACGTGGGAGGAGGAGCAAGATACAGTGTCAGTGACATTACAGAAGTCTTTCTAAACAGCCCTTACATTGTTTGTAGCAGGGTGTGTAATCATTTGTGAAGTCATTTGTGATATCATCAATGATTTCATGGATGATGTCATTTGAGATGTAATCTATGATGCCATGGGCGGCGTTATGAGTAACTCTATGGCTGAGTTATCTAATTATTTGGGTTTTGTTTCTTGGGCTGCCACTATAACGTCCCTTTGACAAGGTCTTTTTCACTGATATGCAAATCTTAGAGGAGAGGGAGAATGAGAGAGAAACAGCATATGTATTTGTCTTTTGATTATTTTGAGTGTAGTGTTCACCACAGAGGTGGTCTCTTGATGCTAAAGAATCCGTAATGGTGAAGGAAACATGCTGTGGGGTAAATTTTGTTGGAAGAGCCAGGTTTCAAGGGATTGTCGGAAGAACAGGTGATCTTTAGTGTTCTTAGATGATGTCCTGATGACTTGATTGATTGAGTGCAAGATATCCCAATTATATCATAAGATAAGATGTCATTCCAGGATAGAAATAGGTAGATGTATTAAATATATGTTCACAATTGAATTTCTAATTAAATGTTATTCATTGCAGCCAATGCCAAGTTTAAGGCTTGGCAAGGCAGAAGGCCCACACGATCATGGAGGCATGACTGCTTTTCTTTTCCTGTTGTGCTTGCTTCACGTAGGTGCTTAGTCGCTTAAATTGCATTTACCAGGTTTGTTTTTATCTGTCTGCTGCATTCAAAGAGTGTAATCGGTACCCAGTATCCTTTTGTTGCCAAATCCCCTCAGATTGTGATATCTCATTTAGCCAGGTGGTGATCCAGCACACTCCATCGCGTCCCACCAGAAATGGAGACCACAATCCAAGAAAATTATAGCTTTGTTTTCAAGATGTCACAGGTGGCACAAATATCACTGAGAGTCTCAGAGGTGGTGCAAGGGTTTTTACTAAAATCTTTGTTGACCTTAAGGCCATTCTCTCTCTCTCTCTTTCTTTCTCTCTCTCTCTCTCTCTCTCTCTCTCTCTCTCTCTCTCTCTCTCTCTCTCTCTCTCTCTCTCTCTCTCTCTCTCTCTCTCTCTCTCTCTCTCTCTCTCTCCCCTCTCTCTCTCTCTCTCTCCCCCTCTCTCTCCCTCTCTCTCTCCCTCTCTCCCTCCCTCTCTCTCTCTCTCTCTCTCTCTTCTTATATCGACCCGCCCCCTAACCTATGAATCACTGATTCCTGTGGCGGGTCAGAAGAAGGACATGGACTCTGATCTTCAATTCTTTCTTATTTTTTTATTAAAGTAAAAGTGAGAACTCCTTTCTTTCGCTAATCTGTGGGTTTTCCCTACCTAACAGAAACCAACTAGGGTTCTCGTCAATTGTCAGTGAGTCCAGTCTGTCCGCTGTCCAAACTAATCTAACCTAACCCTATCACTACAAAACAACTAAGGCACAGGAGAGTGACTCCCTTCTCCTGTGGGGTGGATTCGTAGCAAGTTTCCTTTTAATAAAGTATTCCCAGATAATTCTTTGTGACTACTTTTATCAAGTCATACAGTTCACATATTGGGCTCTTCAATTTCTCTCTTTTATTTTGTTTTCTCGTTATCCTCTTTGTTTTGTTTTCTCTTTCAGCTTGGAGCTTTTCTGCTCTTTTCTGATTAGTCACAATTCACTATTTCTTTTCATTCAATGTCCAATCCTTCTCTTGACTAGGACAAACAACACAGTTCCAACAGTTCTTATGTATTTCAAAGACTGGGATTTTACTGGGACAAGTATGAGTGCTCCAGGAATGATTCTCACTCTTTCAGTGCTTGTTCTTTACTGGGACGAGTGTGCGCATTCCCATAACAATTGCTGGTCCCCCTCCCTGGTCTCCCGTTTTACCCATTACCTCTCTCTTGTAGGGACACGTCACCAGGTCTCGACTGAGATTGAGGTTTCTTATTCTAAGGTTCAATGTGCCGATCACGTCCGGTTCCCTGAACCGTCTTTACCTTCTTTCTTTCTCGTCAGCCAGGTCCCCTACTGTGTTAGTTGTCTCAGCGTTGTGTCTGGACTCCCTGGTCCACCGCTGAGTGTTAGATTTATTACACTGGACTGGAACTTCCCCGGCGTAACAACAAAGTCCTTGTTCTTTGTCTTACTTGTGCTCTGCATTACTCCAGTGGTTTCTTCATCTCAATATCAGATAAATATTTCCATTCAGGTTTTCTTACCGATTCTATATAACAATAACAAACATCAACTTGTTCTTCATGTTGCGTTCCAGTCGAGTTTCTTAGCAGTGGGTCTATAGGTGGGCTGGCTAAGGAGTTTCTCATCGGAATGGGAGTCCTTGTCCCCAATGGGGGTGTCTGTCCCGGTAAGGTCCTGCTTGTCTCTATCTCCTAGGAAGGGTATTGCATTGCAGGCTCACCTCCCTATCCTCACAGGGAAAGCCCCTTCTCCCCCGGGAGAAGTGACTGAATCTCGCGATTCATCACATCCCCCAGTTAGTAGATATGGAAGGTAGTGTCTAAAGCCTGTCCTGGACTGGTTGCGAAGACCTACAGGTAGAACTGCTTTTTGGAATGGATTGTGTCCTCCCACGTATTCCTCATCTTTGACATCTCCAATATCCAGCTTCAGCTGCTTCAGATTTATTTTTTACGTCAGCGGGCACTGTGCATCGATGCGGTCGATTCAATGTCCCTCGAGGGCCTCTGTCTCGATGATGATGTCATCAAAGGTATATATAGCACGCGCAGCGCCCGTTGGCTTCAGTTCTGTTTTTCAGAGTAAGCTTTCACTTAGTGATCTACAGCGCGCTTCATATATTTCTTCGAGAATTATCAACAATGTCTTCATCTTTGGCTCCGACTACCCCGAAGACTGGATTTTAAAAAAAGGCCAAGATTGCGATGCGGAAATGTTGCTGGCGGACCCACATCGGGTGTGCTTGTGGTGTCTTGGTGTGGAGCACAAGACCTCTACCTGTCAGAAGTGTTAGTCGATGACTGGAAAAGCTCTGAAGAAGTGTAAAAGGAAATTGGCGATAGGTAGAATCCCCCAAAAATCTCCTTCGACTACCCCGTCGAAAAAACATTCTTCCAACGAAGCGAGAGATGACTCTCCTCGACGGAAGAAGACTAAAAGGTCCAGGTCTCGGAGTGGCTCCCACCACTCCTCGTCATCGTCGAGGAAATCGAAGAAAAGGCATCACAAATCGCCTACTTTGTCTTCATCATCTGACTCCTCCCCAGAGAGCACTATATCTTGCCCCACTAAGGCCTCTACTCCGGCTGAATGGGAATCATTCAGGCAGAAAATGCTAAAGATTTTCGAGAGCCAGAAACCCTCGAAGCAAGTAGGCCATGCTCCTACTGCACCTTCTGAAGCCTGTAGAGAAAGGGCTTGAGCCAAATCCTGCTCGCCCTTGAGCCTGGGACAAAGGCCCGATTCTCATCGAGATCCGTCGAGGCCTTGACACAATGAAAAATCATTGAAGAATCCTTCGAGCCATCTGAGAAGTCGACGACAAAGTCATCTACGCCTTTGACACCATCAAAGCCATCTACACCATCGACACCCAAGGAATCTTCATCGAAGACATCGACTCCATCGACATCTGGCTTGAAACCATCGAAGCCATCAACGTCTTTGCCAGTAATTCAGAAAAGCTTCACACCTTTGCCTAGGAAGGATTTCGTAAGTCACTCACATCCGGACAATTAACCTTGATGACAATGATCCAACCTTTGGATTGCAATATGATATTCCTAATGTCCCTAATAGTTTTAATCTTGGTTGCAGGACCTGCGTGAACATTTACAGACTGCCAGTGTAGTAGACACTTCACCAGAGTACGATTTTGGTAAGCCAGAACTAAATGATCACGCAGATGCGTCTTACAGACAGTAAATGTCCAGGGTCACTGATTTTATGGGGTGGTGCAGGCCTGCCCTTCCGTTCGTACAGGAGGACCTCACGGATATCCTGGACAAAGGTCCTGAAAGGAATCCAATACTACCTTTTCATGTCGCTCTACAAAAGAGAGCAAGTGCTAATTGGAAAGCAACGGAATCAAGTCCAGAAGTAAATAAAAATGTGACCCAAAAAAATAGGCTGCTTGTCTATACATCCTACCCCAGAAAGCCTGGTGGTGCAAGCAGCTACAGCTACCTCCAAGCAGGCTGCCTATCCGACCCTCCCAGCGGATTGGGATGATAAGCGTATAGACGCCTGGTCCAGGAAAGTTTTTCTGCCGGGAGCATGACTCTCAAATCAGCCAACTTTACATGTGCCCTTGAGAAATTCACCTACACCCTACGGGACTGTGCATCCATGGCAGCTGAACATATTCACGATGGGGAAGAAAGGGACGGCTTCCTGGCCATTGTAAAAGATGGCAAGGAGGCCATGTGTGAGCCACTTCAGTCGGGTTTGGATTCTGATGACAGTATCAACAGAGCCATGGTGGCAAGCACCATGATAGACAGGTTTGCGTGGTTGAGGAAGTCTGGATTTGCATCGGACGTGCAGTCTAGACTCCTCAATGTGTCTTTTGATGGGTCTCATCTTCTTGGCAGCAAGTCTGACGAAAGCCCTGAGACGCTGCAGACCTCGAAGGTGGCAGCCAAGTCTCTAGGTGCTGCTATTAGGCAGCCTCAACTCTTTCACCCCAGTTGAGCATCTTGGGGGGGGGGTAGATCCTTTTGCTACTATTCCTCAGTTGAAAGAGTGAGAGGAATGGCTGGTCAAAGAGGTCAAAGAAGATTTCCTCGTGGTGGATGAGGGAGAGGTGCAAAGCCCACCCAAGCAGCAGCATTTTTACCATCAGCCACTGCTTCAGCCACCTCAAAACCTCTCTGAGGTCTTGACTCATGACACCCCGGTGGGAGGCAGATTGTCTCAGCATTCGAAAGAATGGCAGGGTATTACTTTAAATGCTTGGTCACTAGAAACCATAGCCCAAGGTTACTGCCTACCCTTCATTGAGAGACCTCAGAATCATCCACAGGGGAGCCATTCGTTAAAGGTTCCAGATCTGTTTCTTGTGCAGGAAATGTTGAACCTGCTAGAGTAAGGTGCTATAGAGCCGGTACCTGTAACGGAGAGGAACAAAGCATGGTATTCTCCATATTTCCTAATCCCCAAGAAGGATGGAGGACTGACACCCATCTTGGACTGTAGATACTTGAACAAGTTCCTCAGGAAAGACAAGTTCAAGATGGTCACACTTTTTCAGATCCTTCAGGCCCTCCAACTCTGGGTTTCGATGGTGTAATTGGACCTTCATGATGCTTATTTTCATGTGCCAATCCATCTCAAGCACAGAAGCTTTGAGTTCTGCCATTCGGGCTGATCTCTGCCCGAGGATATTCACTAATCTGCTGGCGGTGGTGGCAGTGAGTCTCTGTTAGGAACACCCCTAAAAGTCTTTGGAAACACTGGAAGATTCACCATCATCGGCGCACCCAGTGGAATCCAAGATGGCGCCTGTTGGATCACGTTTCCACTACCTAACAGTATAGGTCTAGTTCTCGCATTCAGTTTCCACGTGACCACTCCTACTTATACACAGGAAATCTATCACGCTCTGCGTTGCTACTCACTCCCGTGTATGCATTGCTTCCTAAACCCTTGGTTCTGTGCTCTCCAGCACTCCTTTCCCTTGCATTTTTCATTTTTCTTTCTTCAGTTCAGCTCTGCCGTCCCTGGCATTGCGGCGCCTTTTTCCCCGCTCGGCTTTTGCCGTACTAGCTGCTCGCAGCGCCTTTCCTCAGCTCAGCGTCTACCAAACTTTGGCAGTTCGCTGCTTCCTTTTCCACACGGCTTGCCGTGTTAGCTGCTACTAGCCCTTCTCGGCTTCTTCTTCTCCGCTCCGGCACCTGCCACTCCTGTACTCGCAGCTTCTATTGCGCTTACCTTCCTCTGCTTCGCTCCGCCGTCGGCCTCTCTCACCCGCGGCTCCTCTTCTCCTGCTGTCACTTTGTTTCTTTCTCCTCTCTTACCTCTGGAGTCTCGTCTCTCGAGTGTCAGTTCGCTTCTCCTGTACTGTTGGGGTTCTCCCCAGGTCCTTACCTTGGATTATTCGTATTCCGCATCCAGTCTTCAATTGAAAACAAGCTCACTATTCTCCTTCTTCATTGATCCTGCGGACTACCATTCTACACAATCGGAACCTGTCTGATTCTGGGTTTTCTTCCCCACGAGGGTTTCCCAGGAGGGTGGCCCCCTGGGTGCACAGAGTACTATTCACGGTCTCTGGACTCCTGGGGGGACGTCTCTCTCTTCTCTACAAACATCCGGATAAGAACCGAAGATTCGTGAGTACCATTCCTGGCATAAATAGAAGGCGAGGTGTTGAAAGAGATTGTAAGAGATAGCAACGCCATGGAGCAGCAGATACAGCAGCTCGTAGCAGCTGTACAAAATCTCAATACCGAAATGCAAACCCTGCGCAATGAGAACACCATGCTTCGCCAAGTAGTACATTCAAGAATCAAACTGCCTCCAGGACCCCTCCCAATGGGGAAATATGACGGCAGTCCCAAGAAGCTAAACGAATTTATTGACTCTTGTACGGTACAATATACATTAAAACCGGCCTTCTTTCCTAACGACCGATCCAAGGTCAGCTTCATGATATCCAACCTATCAGGGAGTGCTCTGGCATGGGCCACACCCCTGGTGACTACTAATAATCAAATCTTAGACTCTCTAGTCGGGTTCTCCAATAGCCTACAGGCCATGTTTGGACGCAGAGAATTAGTGGTCTCTGCACAAGAAAACCTCTTAGACCTGAAACAAGGAACAATGGAGATTCTGGCGTACATAACACAGTTCAAGCAACTGGCACATGAAATGGCCTGGGCAGATGACGCCCTCATTACTATTTTTAGGAGAAATGTAAACGAAGAATTGAAGGACGAACTGTCTCGGGTGCCTCGCCCACATAACCTTGCAGAGATGATAACACTCGTTCTACAGATGGATTATCGTATCCAAGAAAGGTACTTAGAAAGGAAGAAAGGAAAAGCCAAAGGACCTTCTCCCACTGTACGAAGCGAATTTGCCAAGACCTCACAAACCCATGCGGAAGAACCTATGCAAATAGGAATCACCAGAGGGCCTCTTACCTCAGAAGAGAGAAACAGAAGACGCTCTTTGGGTCTCTGTATGTACTGTGGTTCGGACAAACATGTTTTAAAGGACTGTAATCTAGTCCCTCCCCGCCGCTCGGGAAACGCCTTCACCCGTTCATAAAGGGAACCATGAACGGGCATGGAACTCCGAGTTCCCTCAACGGAGTGGCTAATTCAACTCAAATGGTGGTTTTACCGGTAACCCTCCGATTCAATGACGTTTCCATCGAAAACGTTCCAGCTCTTGTAGATTGCGGGGCAGCGGGTCTTTTTATGGATACCGATTGGGCTTACAAGAACAAGATACCCCATATGGCTAAGGAATTACCTGTCCCAGTCGAAGGAGTA
Source organism: Ambystoma mexicanum (assembly GCF_040938575.1). NCBI lineage: Eukaryota > Metazoa > Chordata > Amphibia > Caudata > Ambystomatidae > Ambystoma > Ambystoma mexicanum. The sequence continues at coordinate 61,145,612 of NC_090938.1, forward strand.
GATGGAGAATCCTTATCCTCTGGACCCATACGAGCCAATACCTCCCTCCTCACTATGAGGATAGCTTCCCATGAAGAGGAGGTGATCTTTGACCTCATTAAGGCAGCTCACTACCCGGTAATCCTGGGAATACCTTGGTTGGCCAAACACAATCCCTATATCAATTGGAAAGCTGGAACCATGTTTCTGGGATCAGAATACTGTATCTCCACATGTCAACACAACGGTGCAACTGGTATACACGCCTCCAATGCACCTGTAATCACTCAGAACTCTAACGCAGTGGTGCTAAATCTGAAATTGTTACCGGAATGTTACCACGAGTACCGTAAGGTATTCTCTAACGAGGAATTCAAGGAACTGCCTCCACACAGGAGAGATGATTGCAGTATAGATCTCCTGCCAGACGCGCAGATCCCATTTGGAAGGATGTACACCCTATCTAATCCCGAAAAGGAAGCCCTGAAGGAATATCTTCAGGCAAATCTACGCAACAGACTTATCACTGAATCAAAGAGTCCAGCTGGAGCGTCCTTGTTTTTCATACCGAAAAAAGACTGCAAGGAGCTGAGACCCTGCATCGATTACAGGGGGTTAAATAGGGTCACCTACAAGGATCGATATCCCTTGCCTTTGATTCAAGACATTTTAGAAGCGGTAAGGGGTGCCTCCGTTTTCACCAAACTGGACTTAAGAGGCGCTTATCATTTGATTCGGATCAAAAGCGTAGACGAATGGAAGACGGCATTCCGCACCCCTTTTGGGCATTACGAATATCACGTTATGCCTTTCGGCCTGGCCAATGCTCCATCAGTTTTCCAAAGATTTGTTGACCACTTGTTCTCGGATTTATTACTTCATTCACTGATCGTACATCTTGACGAGATATTGATCTTTTCTACCAGTATACAAGAGCACATTTCTCATGTTTCAGAAGTACTACGTCGCCTTCAAGACAATCACCTTTTCGCCAAATTAGAGAAATGCTCGTTTCATCAAGAAAAAATTCCTTACTTGGGCTTTATTCTTTCCAAAGAAGGGGCTTCCATGGACCCCCACAAGGTACAAGCCATTTTGCATTGGAAGGCTCCACAAGGAGTCAAAGAAATCCAAAGGTTTGTTGGCTTCGCGAATTTCTACAGGAAATTTATACCCAACTTCTCCAAAGTCATCAAACCATTGACAACGCTTCTACAGAAAGGAAGGAAATACGTTTGGTCTACGGAGACACAACAAGCCTTCGACGAACTTAAGTCTGCCTTTTCATCCGCTCCCATCCTTAGACTGCCGGACCAAACCAAACCGTTCCTCCTAGAGACTGATGCTTCTCATTCGGCTATAGGAGCGGTCTTGAAACAGACGTCTCTTAGCGGCAAAGAGCATCCCATTGCCTATATGTCGAAAACCTTGACTTCCTCGGAACAAAACTACACGGTTCTGGAAAAGGAATTGCTCGCCATTAAAAAGGCATGCCAAAAATGGAGACATCTTCTGGTAGGAGCAAGACATCCCATAACTATCAGAACCGACCACAGGAACCTTAAAGTCCTTCAGAATTTCGTGTGCCAAAATAGCCGACAAGCCCGATGGGCCTATTTTTTTCTTCTTTTGACTTTCATATCACCCATATTCCAGGCACCTGTAACCAAATGGCTGATGCCTTGTCTCGCAGTACACAAACAGTAGACGGTACAGTTAAGGAGAAGATATTTCCGCAAACCACTTTTGTTTTTGTAGTCTCTTCATTTCTCCAAGATGTCCGCAGTCAAATAAAAGACATAAAAGATAGTGATATCCAAAATTACCAGCTTCAGGAAGAACATTGTCTATACTACTATGGCACTAGTCTGTTTGTGCCTACAGAAGATCTAAGACAGCAAGTATTACACATGTGCCACGATCACAAAGTAGCAGGTCACAGAGGAATAGCCAACACTCAGGAACTGATCAGCCGTCATTTCTGGTGGCCCACCTTACCTGCAGACGTCAAACACTACGTTTGTTCTTGTATCATCTGTCTCCAAGAAAAGACACCAAGGAGACTCCCAGTAGGAAAACTGGTCCAACCCACTCTACCCGACCAACCTTGGGAAAAGATTTCTACAGATTTTATTGTAGAACTACCACCTTCAAATAATAATACCACTATAATGGTAACTGTGGATTCGATGACTAAAATGGCACACTTTATTCCCATGAAAAAACTCCCAACAGCAGCTCAGATGGCCTCCTGTTTTTTGCAGACAATATTCCGATTGCATGGACTAGGAATACAACGGGATCTGACCTCTGGATACCATCCACAATCTAACGGTCAGACAGAGAGGCTGAACCAGTCTCTAGAACAATACCTTAGATGCTTTATTTCGGCTAACCAAGACAACTGGGACGACTTCCTTCCCTATGCGGAGATAGCATACAATAATTCTCAACACTCTGCTACCAAAATGTCTCCTTTCTACTGTACATACGGATATCATCCTGTAATAATCCCTACCACTCCTCCCAGAATTACCAACTCTCCTGCAGTAGAAGAATTGGTAGCCAACATTCAGTCTGGGCATGCCCTGGCCCTTAGAGCTCTAAAGGAAACACAAGAAAGGACTAAAAAACAAGCAGACAAGCGAAGGTCCCAAGAACCCACTTACCATCAAGGGGATTTGGTATGGTTGTCCTCTCGATACCTCCCAAAAAGACTGATACCTACTAAACTGTCCCCCAAGTATTTTGGTCCATTGACCATTTCTGGAGCAGTAGGGAAAGTGGCATATCGCCTTCAGTTACCTCCTACTTGGTCTAGGATACATAATGTTTTCCACGTCTCTCAGCTAAAGGCTAATGTTTCAGACAGGTTCCAAAGGCAAGATAGAAACAAACCTTTGCCTATTAACTCCTCCGAAGGACAAGAATATGAAGTATCGGCCATAGCGGACTCCAGATACCATCGGGGAATCCTTCAATATCTCCTAGATTGGAAAGGTTATGGACCGTCCGACAGGACTTGGGAACCAGCTTCTGCAGTTCATGCACCTGCATTGGTGCGCCGATTCCACAGGTCTCAACCGTGGAAACCTGGACCTTCCACCCCACGGGAAGGGCATACTGTTAGGAACACCCCTAAAAGTCTTTGGAAACACTGGAAGATTCACCATCATCGGCGCACCCAGTGGAATCCAAGATGGCGCCTGTTGGATCACGTTTCCACTACCTAACAGTATAGGTCTAGTTCTCGCATTCAGTTTCCACGTGACCACTCCTACTTATACACAGGAAATCTATCACGCTCTGCATTGCTACTCACTCCCGTGTATGCATTGCTTCCTAAACCCTTGGTTCTGTGCTCTCCAGCACTCCTTTCCCTTGCATTTTTCATTTTTCTCTCTTCAGTTCAGCTCTGCCGTCCCTGGCATTGCGGCGCCTTTTTCCCCGCTCGGCTTTTGCCGTACTAGCTGCTTGCAGCGCCTTTCCTCAGCTCGGCGTCTACCAAACTTTGGCAGTTCGCTGCTTCCTTTTCCACACGGCTTGCCGTGTTAGCTGCTACTAGCCCTTCTCGGCTTCTTCTTCTCCGCTCCGGCACCTGCCACTCCTGTACTCGCAGCTTCTGTTGCGCTTACCTTCCTCTGCTTCGCTCTGCCGTCGGCCTCTCTCACCCGCGGCTCCTCTTCTCCTGCTGTCACTTTGTTTCTTTCTCCTCTCTTACCTCTGGAGTCTCGTCTCTCGAGTGTCAGTTCGCTTCTCCTGTACTGTTGGGGTTCTCCCCAGCTCCTTACCTTGGATTATTCGTATTCCGCATCCAGTCTTCAATTGAAAACAAGCTCACTATTCTCCTTCCTCATTGATCCTGCGGACTACCATTCTACACAATCGGAACCTGTCTGATTCTGGGTTTTCTTCCTCACGAGGGTTTCCCAGGAGGGTGGCCCCCTGGGTGCACAGAGTACTATTCACGGTCTCTGGACTCCTGGGGGGACGTCTCTCTCTTCTCTACAAACATCCGGATAAGAACCGAAGATTTGTGAGTACCATTCCTGGCATAAATAGAAGGCGAGGTGTTAAAAGAGATTGTAAGAGTCTCAGGAGAAGGGGGATTCATGTCTACCACTGCCTGGGAGATTGGCTGATCAGGACGCGTTCTCCCGAACAAGCCCTAAATCATCTCAGCGTAACCTGCCACTCTCTCCACAAACTGGGCATCTCCCTCAATTACAAGAAGTCCCATATGATACTATCTCAAAAGCTCCAATTTATCGGAGCTGTATGGATACATTCTTTAGAGGGACCTCGCCACCCGAGGCGAGGGCTCAAGACATTCTGCAGATGGTCACCAAATTTCAGAGTACCCAGCATCTCCCAGCCTTCAAATTCTTGAGGTTGCTCGGCCTCATGGCATCCTGCGTTTTCCTGGTGCCAGAGGCTCGTCTGAGAATGAGATTACTTCAATGGGCTCTCAGGACACAATAGTCTCAATTCTTGGGCAACATGCCAGACCTACTTCAGGTTCCAAACAGGGTCGCACAGGATCTCCTGTGGTGGGCCTGTGAGGACAAAGTTCTGAACAACGTTTTTGGCAACCATGACCGAAGATAACAGTAGTTATGGATGCCTCACTCACTGGGTGGGGAGCCCACGCCAATGATCTGACAATCAGCGGTTGTTGGTCTTAAACATCAATCTTTTGGAGCTGAGAGCAATCAGACTTGCGCTGAAGGCTTTTCTGCCCTCTGTAAGGGGGAAAGAATATCCTGATAATGACGGACAACACAGTGACCATGTACTACCTCAACAAGAGAGGAGGTGTAGGGTCACTACCACTGTGCAGAGAGGCAATGCAGCTCTGGTTCTGGGCAATTCAAGAAGCAATCTCCCTATCAGCAGTTCACCTAGCCGGAGTGGAGAATACGGCGGCGGACGCTCTGAGCAAGCAGAGCACAATCTCCCACGAGTGGGAACTAGCTCCTGAAGTTCGTCAAGAGGTTACCCATCAAGTGGATCTGTTTGCGACCAGTGCCAAATGGAAGTGCAAACTGTTCTTCTCCAGGGAATTTCCCCCAAGAGGAACTCTAGGGGACACTTTCGTAGTGGACTGGGAGTTTCCACTTCTGTACGCATTTCCTCCTGTCCCCGTCATTCCTCACGTGATTAGGAGGTGAGAAAGTTGAGAATATCCATGATCCTAATTGCCCCGGATTGGGCCAGGACGACGTGGTACCCGGACCTTCGGGACATGTCCATCGGCCCTCCAATGCATCTTCCACAAAGAGAGGACCTTCTCTTGCGAGAGGAGCGTCGGGTTCTCCATCCAGAGGTCAAGACACTCAGCCTCCACGCATGGTTTCTGAGAGTAGGAGGTACAAGGATTGGGACCTCCCGGAGGACGTAATGGAGATTTTGCTTTCGGCCAGAAGGCCAGCAACAAGGTCTTTGCTCTGCTGCCATTGGAATACATTCTGTAGCTGTTGCACGGATAAGACGGTGGATCCTTTTCTATACAAAACACTGTAGGGTTATCTTTTCTGCTGCATTTGGCAAAACTGGGGCTCCAGGCTGGAACCATTAAAGGTTATTTAGTGGAGCTTTCCATCTTCAAGCGCTCGACAGAGGAAACGTCATATTTAAAATACCTTTGGTGGTACAGTTTCTAAAGGGACTCACTAATGTGTTCCTTCCATCGCCTTTTCAGGTTCCGGTTTGGGCCCTTAATCTTTTTTTTAAGTTTCTCATGTGTGGACCATTTGAACCACTCCATTCATGTCCCTTAAGACGGTTTATAGTCATAATCTCGAATACAAATATGTCGAAAGTCAAAAAGTCGAAAAAGAAATGTCGAAAACAAAAATGTCGAATTTATTTTTTATGACGTTTTTTTCGAAATGGGGGGGTTCCCCCCCCCAACCCCTGTTTTTTCTTTTTTTTTTTTTTTTGTTTTTACCTATTTTTTTTATATAAACTAGAGCCCAAAAAAAAATATCGAAAAAAAAAATAATTCGACATTTTTTTTTTCGACATTTTTGATTCGACTTTTTTGCCATTCGACATTTTCGATATTATGACTGGACACCCCTTAAGACTACTAACATTCAAACCATCTTGTTAGTAGTGCTAACATCAGTCCGTAGGGTGAGTGAGTTGCAAGCACTATCTTCTAAACCACCTTTTACAGCCTTTCATAAGGACAAGATCGTTTTGGGGTCAAACCTTCATTCCTACCTTAGGTCATATGAGATTTTCATTTAGGACAAAAGATAGTATTACCTACATTTTATCCTCCACCTCATCCTGTCAAGGAAGGGGAGAGACTACACAGACTTGACCCACAGAGGGTTCTGAGTTTCTACATTTCAAAGATGTCAAAGTTTTGTCTGGATGACCAACTGTTCATATGATACACTGGTCATAGGCTGGGACAGGCTGTAACCAAACAGACCTTGTCCAGATGGATTATTTTAGCTATTACTGAATGCTATAGGCTGGCTGGGAAAGATCCCCCAGAAGGCTTGAGAGCCCATTCCACTAGGGGCATGGCTACTTCTTCTGCTCTCAAAGAGGTGTTCCAATAAAAAACATTTGTGAGGCAGCCACTTGGTCTAAAATTCACACTTTTACAAAGCATTACTGCCTTGATTCCATCTTAAGTCAGGATGGAAGCTTTGGGAAAGCAGTCCTTCATTCGGTTCACAGCAACATTGATGACAAAATTGGTACTCCCTCCGCCAAACGAATACTACTTTGGGAGTCTAACAAAGATGTGGAATACATAGGAGGACACAATCCATTCGTAGAACAAGTTACTTACCACTTGTAACGTTCTTTTGACTGGATGTTCCTCCCACGTATTCCTCATTGCCACTCCCAGCCTGCCCCGCAGTAGAATGTCCATGTTGTTGCAGTTTTACGCTCCTTCAGAGTCTAGTATGCTCGAAACCCGTTTAAATGCTGGTCGTTCTACTGGAAGAACGACATGAAAAAACAGGGGCTGTGCGTGCTATATATACCTGTGATTACATCATCCTCAAGACGGAGGCCCTCGAGGGACCACATCGACGCACAGCGCCCTCTGCCGAAAAATCTTTTCCGAAGCAGCAGAAGCTGGATATTGGAGATATCAAAGATGAGGAATATGGGATGAACATCCAGTCGAAAGACCTTTACCAGCGGTAAGTAACTTGTTCTTCTAACTAAGGCTCGCCAGGGACTTCTTAGCTGACCTCTATTCTATCTAGTGGTTAGTGTTCTACTCAGATTTGGGATTGTGCCCTACAAATACCTTGGTAGATTCAGACTCCACCTAACACGTCCACTCTCCCTTTCCTACTCTTCCTCCACACGGATACCTCCAATCCCCATCCTTTTGATGTTCTCACTCTTCTAGTTTTTACCTTCACCCTTTGATTTGTACTTCTCCCACGAAACCACTACTCCTCTCAACAATCTGGCCATGTCTACCCCAACTAGGGCATGTATGTGCATTGAAAAGGCATAAGTAGTGGGCTACGCCCCACCCTATTTCCTTATGTGGGGTTGCAGCGGAATGGCCATGGTGGCACTGCACAGTAAGTGTTTGTATCACAGGGTTTGTATGAGGCATCCCAGAGTTAGTTTTCCTGTGATGATTGTCTGTTGGCTGCATATGCAGGATGCTCTACCAGGGCCCTATCTCCTCAGTGGTGTTGCTGCTTGCCTCCTGGACTTGATGGGTTGTCTCTAAAAAAACAGCCAGACACTGGCAAATATCTTATCTTAGAGGCAAGGACCTAGAAAAAGGTGGTCTGGACAGATGCATGCTGGACAAAGTTGGTGGGGGACAGGAATTGGGGCCCTCTCAACTGCCACTGTTCACCTCAGGGGTAGGTCTGGCTCTGGATTTTTTCCCTGGTAGGTCTCCCTCTCCCGGCTTAGAGGGTTACTGGCCTTTTCACCAAAGAACTGATCTGTTTTCATAATGGTTGATGATATTTCTTCTGTCGTGCTCTACCGCATTTTCCTCATACAAGGAATTATAGCAATACAACAGTTTTAAAGCTGAACTGTGCACAATGAGTGCTGTGGAGTCTGCCCCAAAGATGCATACCAGACACTTTTACTCAATAGAAATAGGCAAATATCCCAACTAAAAATAGAGAGTAAATATATTCTCACCGTAAAAAAAATAGGAATTAACATTACATTAACAAAGACATAGGTGGTCTAATATTGTTATTGCCGGATCTGGTTATGAGGAGCATGTGTTTCACAAACATAGCAGTTGTAGATAAAAAGATAAAAACAAATATATATATATATATATATATTTTTATATATATATATATATATATATATATATATAAAACTTTGTTGAGGGGACGTTATCGTTAAGTTGCCCCAACAAAAACCTGTACACTTCACTACTAAAAAAATACTTTCCACCTCCCCTTTATACTTCAAATTAAAACCGAAAAACCCCTGAAATTTGACAGTTATGGTAAACTAAGCCCCCAAACCTGCCACCACCCCTGTGCACTGCTAACACTAACACCCAGACTATGAAAGATGTAATCTCAAATGTCAATGGTGACATCAATGACGACATCACTTGTTTAGCCCCTTTCTTTTCGTTCCCTGCCATACATATATATGTACATTCAGTAAAAAAAATTCACTAAAGGAATGTTATACTTCACAGTGAAACCGAAAACCACTGCACATTCCCCCATTATGGTAAGCTAAACAACCATAACTCGCACCATCTGCGTGCATTGTTAAGACTAACACCCAGGACATCAAAGATGACATCACAACTTAACCATACGTCCCCTTAACAAAGTTTTTTTTGTAGTGAATTTAACTGGTTTTTGGGAGGGCAACTTAACCCTAACGTCCCCGTAACAACGTTTTTTTTGTAGGGAATTACATAGGCTTTTGGAAGGTGCAACTTAAGCATGAAATGGTGGCAATGAAGTCGTTCAGCAGAGTATACACTGTAATCATATGATTTTGAAAGATATGTAGTATAATGTATGTACTTGACATAGATTTAACATAGAACATACAGAACCCCCTCCTTAAAGATATTGAAAGGGACGGACTGAGCGCCTGTTTGCGGACGGGGTTGGACAGCATCAACATGACCCAAAGAGGCGGTGGATAGCTGAAAATGTACTACTGTCTTACACAAAAAATGTGCAAAGTAGAAGAAGGAAATAAAGATAATAGAAGTAGTAATAAGTAAATATGGAAACCGGAAGTTAGGAAAAGAAAACCACACATTTAATAACCATGTAAAATAAAGTGGATGGTACCATAAAAAAGAAAGGATGCCTCCAGCGTAATCACTTCACAGAAACTCGGCAGCCTAGAACGACAGTAGACGGACGCAGTAGGACGAAGGGACATTACAGCAAAAGAGTGAGTACAGGTCATGTTTTTATATGGGTGATTTTTTTTGTGGTATGTAATGCATAAATAGTAATTTCTTTCTGTTGTTGTGACTCAGAAATGGCAAGTACTTTGGAGTGGCTGGAGGAGCATTTCCCATATGACGAAATGTCTGAAGACAGCGACAATAATGGTACAGAGTGCTATGCATATGCAAAATAGTGACCAGTATTTTAGAGGCATTCAACCTATGGAATTTATTTTTTAACAGACCAGGAAAGAAAAGAAGAAAGGGCAACAAACGAGACAGAAGAAGACAGGATAAAAAGGATAGAGAAGAAAATAGACACATTGAACGACAATTTTCAAAGTTTACGGGAGTTTGTGGAGGACTGTGTGAGAGGAAAAGTTTGTTATCATTGCCCCACCTGCACCTGCCCTGCTTCTCCATTCCCTAGTGAACCATCCCCAAACCTTGAACTGGAAAATAGATGGTGTGACGAAATATCCATCCCTTCTTCCCCTCACAAATCTTCTCCTCATAACCAGCCCGTGTTGAATCCTAATTCACCCATATTTTTTTCCGTGTCCGCTTCCCCTGCTATTTCTTTAGATTGATGTGTGTGTGTGTGTGTTTAAAATGTTTTTGTGCAGTAGTTGTAGAGAAAGAGTGTGTGTGTAGATTTTTTTTTAAAAAGACGTAAAATGTTTGCGAACAGCGCGCCTGTTCGACCTATCCGCAAGCAATGGAATGTGGGTGCTGTCTAATGTGAAGTAAGACGGATGTGATGTGTGATTGCACCATCTTTAGAAAATGTGCATACATAAACAAAAAGGGGTGCCCAAATGATATACTACGTCGGCGTACCGCTTGGAAACGAGATAATACATGGTCGTAGAACACATAAGATGTCCGGAATGGGTGTAAATGAGTAAAAAGGGAGTGTGTGAAGGACACTATAGCGGTCCGTATTGGGCGCAGTCAAAATGGTGCCGTCCATAGAACAGGCACGGTGGCCGGCAAGTTCATAGGCAAACAAAATGGAGTTCTCCTAAGAACACTGGAACTGGCCGTACAGTGAGCATAGCATGCGTGCACATGCGCAGTACAAAGTATTGTGAACAGCGCGCCAGTTCCTAACTGTCCGTCTCACTTGTGTCGCACTTTGAAGTAGTTTGAGAACCCGAACAGTGTCTGTAGGACACTTGTGCGCATGTTTGATTCTTTGCATTTGCTGTCCAGGGGACTTTCATTATGGGGGCGGATGTGTTGAGGACGTCATCTTGTGACCGCACCTACGCTGAGCGTGGGGACTAGTTTACGTGGTTTGTGTGCTTCTGCAACAATAAAAATGAACTTGTAGACACAAGGCAAAGTTCTGTGGAGTGTAAACATTTTATTTCACACATCCCAACCAATAGGGCACCTCAGGAGTTGCTGTGTAAAATGTGTGTACCGCTTTGTAGGGATGAAGACGGTCACAAGGCACACCCATGCACTCTTACAAAAGGCCACGCCCCGAGCGCATCTTCATTGTCCTGCTAGCTATAGCAGATTGAGGTGCGTTGCCTTTACTGCTTTCGTGACCAAAAGGAAATTAATTGGTATGGCTTCCATGGCTGCTGTTGGGTTATTAGCCTCTGTACCACCCCCAAAACACGCCACCATCACCACCTCACCAAGGGCCTGCAGAGAGATATATGGGTGAGGATGTAGAGATTGAGGAAGAAGAGGAGGAAGAGAATGAAGTGGAGGAACTCCACACTAGGAGCACTTGTTGGGAGTCGTGGGTCTGGCAGTTGTTTTCCGTTTATGGGAACGTACCAAAAGCATGTGAAGTGTAACCAGTGCGATGTGGTGTTGAGTCGCGGGAGATTTGGAGCGTACAGTTTTGGTACGACAACCATGAAGCAACGCCTCACTTTGTTCCACACTGCGGACATTCGCAAGGTGGTGCCATGTGAAGAGCGTAGTCGTTTGAGTTCCTCCACAGCATCCTCGGAATCTGCTCCTCCCACCACAAGAGTCGCTCCTGTGGGGGAGCGCCTCCCTCCAGCTGCTTCACAAGCCATTCGCAATGCTGTGGACCCTTACCTTTCAAAGATGACAGTAGTGTGCACGTATTGTGACGCAGTACTCTGCAGGGGGGAGAGTTTTCGAAGTGCTTTTGAGGCTGCAGTCACCGAACACCAGAAGATTTGCTCCTTACCTAAATAAAGATCACCCGTTATATTTGTCTGTTGAGTTGCCCTTTCTTATCCCTGTGGCTGGTGTCCCTTCCTTACCCTCCTTTCGCCTCTTCTCCCAGTGTGTCGAGTGCTGTTAATTAATGAACGTTAAAACAACAAAAATGACAGAAAAGGCTCTTTTCAGAGCCGCCTTTCTCAGTGTAATAATAGAACTATGAAGAGAAGGCTGTAGACCCCTGCGCAGTTCAGCAAAAGTTTATGGACAGTTATAGAGGGGAAAAAGGGAGGGTGCAAGCGGCGCAAACGCAATAAAGTGTACGTTGGGAGTAAGTGGCGGCTCTGAAAAGGGCCTTTTGGTGGTTTGTTGTGTGGGTCAAAAACTGTGGATTGGGGAAAACGGATTGTCAGATAGGTTAGTGTGATTGCAAAAGAGGGCGCAATGCATTTTGTAAATTGTGAACAAACATCTGATTACCAGCATATGTGAGGTGGACTCCATCTTTGCGGAAAATGAAACTGCTACGAAACAAAATGTTATCATTGTGGAAAGAGGACATGCCAACATCTCTTACAAAGGCACACAAAGCCTTATTCACATTGCGTCTCGCTTTCTCCATTTGTGGACCAAATGCAGAAGAACGCAACCATTTTTGTCTTTGGGCAATATGGGAAAAAAATATTTGAAAATTTGGAAACATGTCCATGAGCTTCGGGAGTCCTTCCTTCATCGCAAATTGTAAAGAAATGCCAGATACATGGCCTAAACTGTTTCCTCCACAATGAATGATGAGTATATCTGGAGGACGCTCTGTAAAGTAACACAAAGAGGTACCAAGTCCACCCATCTCATGCCACGCACGCCATGCCAGTTCACTTCCGTATGTTGAAATCCGAGATTTGTAGATAAACTGCAGCTTTCTGCATGCACCTTCAACCAATGTATCCATGAGTCTCCCACAATCCATATAATCTGTTTCCGAGCATGGAAAGCCATGGCTGTGTGGTGTTCTGTGATGGAGAAGACGGTCTTACTAAAGTACGTCGGACAGAACACACCTACTGAACTTTATGGACCAATCCCTAGCTCCGCTCATTCTCATTTACATGCGGCTCCACTCTTCAATCCCCGGTGGTGATATGTGCTGGCAGCTAACTACTGCCATGTTTACGGACATGTACAGGATCTGAGCGTGACGACGGTACATTAAAGTACTATTCCTCTTTTTCCCATTTAAGGTAGGCTCTGAAAAGAGAGGGTTTTTTTTGGCCACATATCGTACAGACATGTGGTATTATGTATTTTTTGTATTTTTTGTCCTTCCTTTACTCTTGCAAACATTACAGAACCTTCTGTAAAGCAAGTCTTATGTTCCAAAAAAACATTGCATTTCCCAAAGAGGATAGCGCAACACCATCTCCTTCAAAGTAATGTGCATTGCTTGGAGCAATGATATCGTGGCTACAAAAAAACATACCAACTTGTAGCATGAATGCACGCATGCCGCGATTGATGATGCACCTCCCGATGCTTTGATCTGGACAGAAAACAGAAGTGTTGTACCATTGCACTCTCGGGAGTAAAGCAGAAAACAATTACTTTCGATGTTGGGAAGATGGTCATGAGTGCTTCAACCAACTGTGCCAAATCTACCAACAAAGTACGCAAAGTCAGGTATCCCAAGTGGTAAGCACCGTAGTGCAAAATTACCACATGAGGAGTGGTCATTAGACGCATGACTCTGCAAACTTGCAGAATTGCCGCAGCATTGGCATCGGTGTCAGTGCTCCACACCACCTCCACTCCTCGCACATCGAAATGGTGTGCCACATGCCTACTCTCGGCATAGTGTTGTAAGCCTTGCACAAAAATGTCTCCAAGCAGCAAAACCCTGACCCTCTGCACCTCTGCCATTTTCAGTGTGCGCACCGTCTTTCGACAAAAAAGACTAATGTGAACATCGGATTGGCTTTTGCCTACAGTCGTCTTTCCATGGAGGATTTGCTGTAGAAACCTGTATGTGACACGCCCTGCCAGCGGAAAAGCGTTGCCTACGTGAGGCACATAACTCTTACCCAGTCCTTCCACCCTTTCTACAGCGGTACCAAAGCGAGTCCCTTATTGGACACAACTAAGCGGGCGCACAATCATCCACCAATCACATAGAACATTGCTAATTTTAACTCTGTCATCAACATTGCGCACTTCAAAATTATTGTCGATGATTCTTAATGGAAATTGCATACCATTGCAAAGCACCTACTTCACAAGCGACTGTGCAAGGATTGCAAATTTCTACGTACAGCTCCATGCATGTGGACATGCATCAGTATAGAGTACAGGTATGTACATTTTAATCAGAGTACATGTGGAAGCCTTATGATTTAAAATAGACAAAGTAATGGCGGTAAATTTCCATAGGGAACACATAACAACGCTCCCCCTTTTAAAGTGCAAGAATCCCGATTTGTCATTAACAAATCGCACGACCGCTTACTGTCTTCTGCATAACCTCTACATATGTTGCAAGCATGCCTATTTAGGCACAGCTCTCAACCATTTTTGTCTTAAAGGTGGGTGTAATCAGCCAATTTTTTTTTGGCGTCTGAGACGCCCATTGGATTGAATGGCCGTGCAGGAGGCTTGGCGGGTGAGTCTGCCCTTTACAAGGCGGGTAACACCCACCAAAGTGTGTAAGTTGAGAAGTAGAATTTAGGGCAGACCTCAATTTTGTATATGAAAATGTCGGAGTTCTGTACTCTGTACTGCGTACAGTAATGCTACTTGCAATGTGATCGTATGAGAATAGTAATCGCTCCCGATTGTGGTGCTGGCATGACCTTCGGAGGGTCTCCCAATTTTTGGACATCGTGCTTTTCATTAAGAAGTGCAAAATGTTTGCCCATCTAGTACTTTACCCTATCGCCTACAAACCTCTCTCGTATGCATACTACACTTTGTAAAGACCAAGGCATTTCCAAACTCTTAAAAAATGTAGTTATTTTGAAGGACTTTCAAGTACCATATTGAAAGTAGTATGGAAAGACTGCACAGAGAGAAGTGAAATGTGCACTTGGACTGGGTTGAAATATGAAAGTTAAATCCTCTGACGAAAGAAGTACAAGTAAAGTCTGCAGTATCATGACCGCTGCAAACACACAAAGTAATTGATATCGTTTTTTTAATTCACAGTGAAGACTACTGTCCTGAGAATCAACAGCATCTACACTACAAACGACATATCCGAAGAAACCTGGTCATCTTGTACAAAAAAGTAAGTACATCACAACCTTCATATTGTAACTACTCCTTAAAGAGGCTGCGTGGGTTATTTGTTTATTTTGGGCACCAAAGCAAGCATTAATTTGTAAACCATTCTACCTACAAATATCCATTTAGTGAACAAAAAATAACAGGTAGAATGGCTGACAAATCCCTGTGTGTTTGGTACTGAAATAACATAGGGAATCCTTAGAAGGGTAGATTGTGAAAATAAGTTGTGGTAGCAAGTTTAGGCCATTTCGGTTATTAATATTGGTTCTCGTCACAAGTAGGGCACTTTGTACTCTCATCTAAAGCACATTGTACTAGTATACAAACAGTAAAGTAGCCTTACCAAATGATAGTTAGAGGTCACTGTGCGTTAACACACCATGCCAAAGAGCTTCCCCATCGCACTTATGCACACATGCACACAGCACACATACATTGGGTAACAGACCAAAGTATACTTTTCTTTTTCAATAGACACCAAAGAATGCCTACCAAAAAGCAGCTCCGTAGAAAGGAACGCAGAATTAGAGCAAATAAAAATAAAGGTGCCCAATGTAAGCATCCACCTGTTGTAGAGTTAGTGGATAATCTTGGTACAAACCACCTAATGCAGTTGGGTAACATAATAAAGGAAGTCTCAACTACCGAAACTGTACCTCCTCCATCAAAAAGTGTCACAAAACACAGAAATGTTGTCAAAAAAACGGCTGCCAGTACAGCTTACAATGTTCCTAATAATCCTGATAGTGTAAGAAGAACCCATAGTAAAAAAAAGTATTTTAGCAAAAATGTTTTGTCACAGAGTCCTTCAGAATCTACTAAGAAGAGGACCAAAATCATATTCGCCCCTTAAAACGTACCGTAGAAAGTTAATTCTACAAGCACTGATGGACAGTGCAATACTTCTCAAAAGGAAGTTGTTCCTATTAGTGTTAAAAAGGATGAAAGCACTAACAAAACTAAGTACCAAACTACAAATGAAACTCAGCAATAAACGGAATGTGAACAAAAATAATTGTATGCATGTTTGTGGTGGTGAATGGAGTCACACAACAACCACAGAGCCATATTTTAATGAAGAAGCATACAAACAAAATCAAACACATTTGCCATCCATAGCAGTGAATGAGGGTATGAGAAAATCAATACTACCATCATGGAACAAGAAACACTGCTTACAAAACTATATTCTGAAAACTCAGAATTAACTCTTGATTCAGCAGAACCACACCGTCCAGTATACAAATGGGCGTGCACATCAATGTGTGCCATTCCAAACAAAGCTTTCAAATCTTTACGTCAGTTCCTCAATCAATATATAAAAGGTAAAGACAAAAGTAAAATGAAAGTGCTGCAAAATATGGATATTTGTGTAGTGCGGAAAGTCACAGGACTAAAAGGACATTCATTAGCCTGCATTTCTGGCCCTATTTGCAAAAGTACCTTCCATGATATCAAAAGAATAGCAATACATCATCCCAAAGTAAGAAATTTTGTGTATAAAATATACTGTGCAAAAAGTCCAGCTTCAGAATTAGGCAATTTAAATACCACTCTTCTGCATGGTACACCCAAATACTTACAAGAAGAAATGGACCGTATTCACAAAAAGTATTTTGGAAGTGAAAGCCACGTAGAAAATGCAACAGTTTTAGAGCATAGTAGCGACAATTCTGCACATAGCAACCTTCTATTACACACATACAGAAAAGAAATACTAAAATTTAAAAAGGTCATCGGCTGAAGTACCAAACCATGTGTGTGTATGTTGCTGCAGAACATTTTACAAAAGGAACACAAAAAATGTGGACATAGCATACAAAATAGAAAACAATGAAGACTAAATGATTTGAATTAGCTTTGTACCTTTTAGCTGAAAGCAAATATGAAATAACTGAATGCCTAATATGTTGCAGTTACTGTACTGCAAATTTAGACAACAACCACACTCCTTCACGTGCAATTACAAATAATTTGGAATTTTTTCCATTACCAAAAATCCTGCAGCAGCTCAATTTGTATGAGAGCATAATAATTCAAACAGTTCAGCCATTTCAAGCAATTATACGCCTTATTCCAAAAACAGCAAATTTACCTTCCTCTGAATTGGTGAAAGGAATTTGTGGCAAAGTAGTTTACTTGCAATTATATCTAACGGAAAATGTGCACACTCTAGGAGTGGAACGTTCAATAGACCATTCTTTAATAGTCTTGGTAAATGGAGTACCAACAAAGGATAAACAATTTTGGCAACAATTAGTAGACTTACACAAAGTTCCACAAGCATTGCAATATCTAAAAGATAACAATGAGTACTACAAGGAAATAAATATTGATGAAAGCTTAAGGCAAACAACTGAAATAATTCAAGAGCCATCAGAAACTGGGCAATTCGAACGTCTGGATCCAGCTACAGTATCCACTCTTTTGGACCATTACACAATTCATCCATTGCATTCCAATGAAAGTATAGATGATGCACTAGAAACTTACCAAATGCGACAAACCATAGGGTCACCAATGAGTATTTGGGAAAAAAGTATAGAAGCACATGCTTTTCCACTGCTATTTCCTACTGGCAAAGGTGGGAGATACGGTGATAGACCCACTCAGATTGGGGCATCAGAATACCGCTCATTACGAATGAATTTGCAAGATCTCAGATTTAGGCAAAATGTGGAATGCATATTCCACCTACTCTATGAAAGTGAATTAGCAACACTATGTAATGGAGTTGTACGCATTCTTAAATCTGGAACGCACTTTCAAAATATGTCAGCTACGCAGTTAATACAAAAAGTACAAGAAAAAGATGAGGTTTTACAATCAAGTATAACAAATTTGTTTGCAAACATGCGTGGTACAAAGCAATACTGGTTTAGACAGCACAGAGACGTGCGTTGCATGATCAGAAACCTTGGACCACCAACTTGGTTTGTTACGCTAAATTGTGCAGAATATGCATGGGAAGATTTACATGAGTTCCTACGCATAGCAAACAGCAACAAAAACAACATAGATATATTAACACCTGGAGAACTTTGCTCTCTAGATCCAGTTAATGTCTCAAGATATTTCCATCATCGTTTCATTGCAATGCTACACTTTATTTGCAATAAAACTGTTCCTCCCCTTGGAGAAGTACAACACTTCTTTTGGAGAAAAGAATATCAAGCGAGAGGAGCACCACATATTCACATGCTGTTATGGATCAAAGGTGCTCTGAAATTTGGGCACGACAGTGATAGCACTGTTTTGCAGTTTATCCAACAATATGTCACATGTGAAATCCCTTCACAACAGACACATAGTGAGCTGCATGGGCAGATTTTACAATTTCAATGACACAAATGTTGCAAATATTGTCGCCATAAATATAAAAACAAAGATAAATACTACACCAAATGCCGCTTTGGTTTCCCCAGACCAGTTACAGAAACAGGTGAAGTAAACAACTTCATGTCTTCAGTTCGACATAGTGTTAAAGGTAAATCACCTAAAACACGCATTACATAAAATGAAGGGAAGAATCAAAATATATCAATGATTACAATGCAATCATTGCCCTATTATGGAATGCAAACATAGATGTCCAGTACATTGCAGACAATTCAACTGCTGTTGCACGATATGTTACAGCCTACTTAACAAAAGCAGAAAAAATAGAGCTTCAAGACCTCTGGGATGACCTAGCATCAGACAAAACATTATCACAGAAATTGTACAGCCTAGGCATAAAAATACTCTCTCATAGAGAATGTGGGGCCTATGAAGCAGCAGATCGTTTAACCGGCACTGCTTTGTATGGAAAATCAGACAACATAGTATGGCTTAGTCTTGGTCCTGCAAAATCTAGAAAAAGAGTGCTAAAATCATATGAGGACATAGAAACAATTGCCAGAAATTATCCCAACAGCCAAGACATTTTAAAAAACAGTTTACTGGACACATACTATCCGAACAGGAGTACCACTCTGGAAAGCATGTGCCTATACCACATAGCTCAAAACTTTGCATACAAAAATTATGTAAAACCCGATGAAAGCAAACGTAGATATAGAGTGACCGATTGTGAAGGGAGCTTAGTGAAACTTTACAAACGAAGCTTAATTAATCATGTGAAATTGTCATTAAAAACTCCTCAACAGAAAGAACTATATTACATGTCTCTGTTAAAACTTTTCAAACCATGGAGAAAAGAGGAAGACATACTAGATAATTATGAGTGCTATGAAGATGCTTTCAAAGCAAATGAAAGCACTATCACCGATGTTAACTTTACGCAGCAACAGGAAGAAGAAATTCAGGCCCAACTAGATAAAGACTCTTCCGACAGTAGTCAACCTTCTGTAACAGGAAGTAAAGAACCACTAGGACAACCACTAATAGCAAATGAGGCTGAAGTTGCTATGGCAGAAGTAGAAAACACCATGTATCAGTATCAAGAAAATACAGAGGACTTAACTGTACAACAAGCAAAACTTAACAACGATCAGCATACCATTTTTGAAGAGGTAACAAAACAAATTGTGCATGGCGTTCAACACGAGAATAAAGAATGTACCTGCCAAAATTACAAACCTATACTGCTGTACGTCGGTGAAGCTGGATCAGGGAAAACATTCTTAATCAAAATTATCAGCAAGTTCCTTCAACAATTGACAAACAACAAACTGTCAGCTGTTGTAACAGCCCCCACAGGTTTAGCTGCCTACAACATAGGCGGTGTGACTACACTGATTACTACTGCTTCTAGTAGAGCATCAAAATAAATTAGACTACTACAAACTTTCTACAGAAGCTGCAATGGAATTACGTAGAGTATTGAAACAAATGAAAATGCTGCTAATAGATGAAATGAGCATGGTCTCCAATCTAATGTTGGCTTTGATTCATCTCAGTTTGCAAGAAGTACTTAAAAGTAATAACGAAGAACGGAGATCTTCTACAATTGACACCAGTAAAAGGTTAACCGATTTTTAAAACCTTAGGCCACAAACTCTGTCGGAAAACTGTTGGCAGCATAGGTAATGTTAACCTTTGGCAACATTTCCAATACAGAGAATTAACTGGGAACATGCGGCAATCTGCAGATCTCACTTATGCCAACATCTTAAAAAGTATTAGAGTTGGTGTATTATCGCAAGAAGCTTAAGCTGTATTGAAAAAGCGGCATATACATGCACTTTATGGCGATCATGCATGTGCAACTGATGTTATGGAACAAATAGCGCACAAAAATGTCAATTGTATGGCCTTAATGCCAACTCTAGCAAGCTGTTTCAAATTCAATGAAACAATGTTAAAGAAAGAAATGCAAGCAATAATAGAACTTAGCGCCACAGACAAACTAGACATACATGGTTTGACAGTACCCATGTGTGAGCAAGCCACAACAAGACAAAATAGTTTAGAAAATTCATTCTCCAACACAGCTGGGTTGGAAAAAGTATTGAAATTATCATTAAATTGTAGAGTAATGCTTAAACGTAACCTTGACGTAGAGCAAGGGCTAGTTAATGGAGCACTGGGCACAGTTGTTGGCTTTCAATCATACCCACGTGATAGCAGCATTCATTTTGTAAATATTCGCTTTGATAAAGTTTCAGAAGTGAAAAGGATAGGGCGCTCAATGGCTCGATTTCTTCTCTTCAAAGACATGTATGTACGTAGAGAGCAATTTTCTCTAACGCTTGCATATGCAGTTACCATTCATAAATCCCAAAGTCTTACCCTAGAGAAAGCATTGATAGATATAGGAAAGACAGTGTTTAAGGAAGGCATGAGCTACGTAGCATTATAATGCTTACGTACACTTGACGGTCTATTGCTAATAAACTTTGATTCAAGTAAAGTCAAAGCTGTTATTCCTTGCATTCTAGAATAGAATAGATTGCGTTCACTGTACACCCCTCATCTGAAACAATACCTTGTTCAAGGTAAAGTGAAATGTGGTAAAAGAAAAGTAAACGAAACAGAAATGCAACAGAATGCAACAGTAAATTCCGCAAAAAAAGAAAAGAAGCTAATGTTTCATCTATTGCCGCAAACATAGAAGAACCTATTAGGGAATGTAAACCAGGCACATCGGCAAAGAAGCAACAGAAAAAACGAAAAATGCACTCAGATACAGAACTTGCTGGCCCATTCAAATTTACAAATGAAAGTGGGGTGAGTTGCTATGCAAATGTAGCAATGAATATTCTATTTCAATTGCCACCAATTGTTAACAATATTTACCTGCACAGCACAGACCAATTCTGTTTGCACATGTTAGTGCTGCATAGAATTGCAACAAGCAATCCTGAAAACACATACAGTGTTCATGGAGTAAGGCAACAATTAGACGACTGTGCTGGAATGGTGAGATTCACTATGAACTCACAAGAAGATCCACAAGAATGTCTAATGTACATACTATTAGTGTTGGAAAACAAAAGCATACCTGTAAATGAAATCTTCCAGATTTCGTACATGTGGAAACATACATGCACTCTCTGTAACAAAGTGATACAGGAAGAAATCCCAAATGAGCCATTTGTGTATATTTCCATGCCAAATTGTGAGAGCATTCCATTTCAGCAACTTGTACAAAATGCAAACCATGGCAGATTATGTAGTATTTGCAATTCAGACAATCGCTCTACCTTACTGATACAATCACATAGTGCCTACATAATAGTTATGCTTCTACCTTATAATGCAGATGGCACCAAAAATAACTGCAAACTAACTGGATCTACACACGGTCAAGTGTCACTTGGAAAGAAAACCTTTACAACAGTAAGAATAATCTACCATGCAAGAGCTATAACCAATGCAGGTCACTACACTGCATACATTAAAAAGAATTCTGGATGGTTTGAATGTAATGATAGCACCATTACTCTAAAGCAGAGGTTGCAACTAACCTAACAAATGTGTATTTAATGTTCTTGAAGCCAAAATTTACAAAATAATGTTTACTTCAAAATTGTCAACAAAGTATGTGAAAGACTACAAACAGAATACGCCCACAGGTATCTAACTACCCAACATGATGGAAGAATGACACAAATAAATGATAATCACAGATCGTTGGAAACAAATGCACTGGTATAATATGCCTATAGGTATCTAAGTGTTGGTAAAAATCGGCAGGAAGGCAACAAAGAAAACATTAACGGGAAAGATGAAGGAAACTGGATGTAACAACGACACACATGAATGAGTATCAAAAATCTGTAGGAACAAATGCTCAGTTAGAAAACGCCTACAGGTATCTAACTGTTGTTAAAAATGGGCAGGAAGGCAACAAGCATAACATTGATTAGAAAAATGAAGAAAACACTGAAAGGAAAAAATGAAGTACTTAGTTGCATAAGAAATGAAGTTTTTTTTTAATCCGACAAGGATTTTTTTCCCCAGACCCAAGGATTAGAAAAGCAAACACAGAAACTGAGTGCAATGCACAGTACCCTGGTTTGTAAACTAAATATGAGGGTCTAAAAAAAAGTTAACTGTCTATTATGCAATTTGAAAAATGTGGAAAAACTGCAAACATTAACACACCTTTTTCTTTCATCACAGAAATGGAAAAAGTGATACTTCCGCCAAGAATAATAACCAATTTATAAAAAAAGTATGGATTTTGAACAAAGTAAGGAGTAAGTATATTGGCAGGCATTTTCTATACATGGGAATCAACTCAACTCATCTATGGTAGTAATATGCTGCAGTGCCTGTAGGCTGGCCTTTCATCTGCGGTAAGTAACCTACCACCTACCCCTTACAACCAAGTTTCAAGGAGTACAGTTCCTATCCACAACCATCGCTGCATATGTAAAACATGGTCCTTGTAAATTAGCTGCTTATAAATGTACTTTGCGGACCATCGTCTGCAGCCATGAAGTGAAGAAACTAGGGCATCAACACAACAACCACAATCCACCACACCCATATTAACTTGTAACTCCACTGCTTATGACTTCAGTCTTACGTTCATGGGCTTTAGCCATGCACCCAAGACTGCAGGGTCTCCCCACAACTACCTCGGTGATGTGTGGTAGTGGGGGTTATTCTATAGGTGTGTTATGATTAAGTACCTCTGCCCAGAGGCTTCCCTCCTACGTGTATGTCTGTAGATATTACATGGGATGGGTGTGCAGTGTCTTCCAACTCTAGTACTTACCACTTTGTTCTTGGTTGCATGGCCTTCGGCCGTGCACCCAAGACTGCACGCACTCCCCACAACTTGCCAATCAAAACGCAAAACTACGGGTGTATGCATGAGTGGCACATGTGGAGGTGGTTGTGACCAGGGCCTACAGTCTTGTAAGGCCTTCGGTCGACGGCCATGAATCCAAGACTCTAGGCCTTGGCCACAACCACCGTAGCATGTGACAACCATGGGAGCGTACTAATGAATATAATAATAGCCATTGGAAACAGTAATGTATTCACAGCATGTAGGCAATTTCAATGTTCCATAACACCACACGTGTCCTTACAAATGTAACAACTCCCCCATGCAGTGCACAGGCTCAAATTCTGGCCTAATTGGACCCCTCCTTTTCTGTTCGTGCAAGGAGGCCATAGAACATACGTCATTAAGTAGGTATAAGAGTACTGTGCGTATAAGATGTCCATACACATTACATCATGACGACCGACCCCCAGAACAAGTGCATTAATTATCCATATGTTAAGACTGTAGCCCATGGCCACTACCACCGTAGCATGTGGCACCCATGGCGGCGTGCTAATGAATATAAAAATAGCCATTGGGAAAAATAATGCGTTCACGGCATGTTGTCAATTTCAATGTTGCCTACCTATACCCGTGTGCTTTCACGAGTTACAAATTTCCTGTCCACTACATGGACTGAAGTGTTGCAGATTTCCTGCCCACTACATGGACTGAAGTGTTATCATTATTACCCCCCACATTTACTGTACGTACAAGGTGTCCATAGAATTACATCATGACGACCGAAGAACAAATGCATAGATCACCCATTTCTTATTGTCTGAACCTTTCCCAATGCTCTGTGACACCGCAAAATAGGTTAATAAAAAAAGCATGTGTACGCTGGATGTTTCTCCGCTTTCCGCGGATCCAAGATGTCGGGCGTATCCAAACCATCTGACGCAGAACACGTCTCACAGCAGCCAATGGGCAGAGACTTTGCGTGTACTCGGTCATGACGGCAGCCCCTTAGCCAATCGGTTTCTTGTTCGCCGACCGAACAGGGAAGTGTGAACGCTGAGCGAACATAGATATCACTAATTATTTCAAACCTACTTTTTCATAATTATAAATAAACGTACTGCACGTATGGTGACAAAATTACAAAAGCACGCTTTTCTGTACCTGCCGCAGATTTCGTCAAAATCCGTCCAGCGGTTTCACCTGTAGCCGTGCGCAATGTTTTTCCCCCATACAGTCTATGGGAAAAAGACGTTTTGCGACCCCCCCTATAACTCTGCTCCCCCTGGACGAATTCTCACCAAACTTTACAAAAAAATTCAGTGTGGCCCAAATACTTTTTTTTTGCAAAGTTTGGTGAGGATTCGTCCAGCGGGAGCGGAGTTATAAGCCGCCCAAAAAAAGTGCTCTTCCTATGGAAACAGCAACTTAACCATAACCACTGTCGTGGCCATGTAATATATATATATAGGAAGTTTGGTGAGGTTTCATCCAGGGGGGCCAAAGTTATAGGGGGGTCCCAAATATATATTTTTTTCCATAGACTGAATGGACAAAAACTTCGCGCATACGTACAGCCCAAACCGTTGGATGGATTTTCATAATATTTGCGGCAGGAGCCGCGACTTAGTCCCGAAAGCGTACTTTTGTAACGTTGGTGATAATCCGTCCTGTACTTTTTTAAAAAGCAGGTAAAATGCACGGGTGGTGAAGTGTATCCGTGCATACTGTGCCGATTCGCGGGTACCTCCTGAGGCGACTACCTTGTGTGGTGACTGCAGTCAGCCTTCGTTATGGCACGATAGGTCCTGAGGCGACCTCTTTCTTTGGTGAGTGCTGGCAGGCTCAATTGCAGATGGGGAGAGGATTGCACATGACATGAGCATTTTCACAAAGGGTGTACTATGCTGTGTTGTGTGTGGTAAGCCCCTAGCGCCTTGGATGCATGGCTGGAGGCCTTGCACCAAAAATGATGTCCACTGATTGCAAGTAGGTTTCACATTGTTGCCTTGTGTGTGGTTTGTCAGTATTGTACACATTGTTGTTTGCATGGGTGTGGTGATTGTTAGCACATCCTACAGTTTTGGGAGCATGGCTGGAGTCAACAGTCCTGCAGTGTGCCCACTGGGTGAAGTGTTGGAATACTGTGTGTATAGAAGTGCATAGGGTTCCAGTGGATGTTTTATGTGGTTGGGTTGTGGCCATTGCGCATGTTACTGAGTACAGTACTGTACTATGATGTATTGGTTCTGTGTACTTAATAGAGTGCTGGGAGCAGGGGTAATGTTCCGATGATTTTGTGGTTTGGTTGGCAGTAGTAAAATACTATGTGAATGGAAGTGGGTAGGAGTGCCAGTGGCTGTATTACGTTTGTGGATTCTGGTACCTGGCCACATGTTCGCATTACGTTGCGCTGGGTGTGGCCAAGGCCTAGGCTCTTGGGTGCATGTTCTACGGCCTTTGGCCATGCATCCAAGAGCCTAGGCCTTGGCCACACCCACCGTAATGTAATGCAGACATTCATGCCAACACTGTGATAATGCTATATGGATGCCAAAAATATGGGGTTATTTCTTTTTTCTCTTCGCTCCTTAGGATATGTTGTTACAACCATACGTTGCTGCATCGTACACAGTTTTAACTCTGCATCTCTCCGAGGAAGGTCACTTAAAAGAATGGTTGTGGAGGACATTTTAGATTTGGTAGAGCACCAGAAATGAGCTGACATGGACATGCGTACACTACCATATGGTGTAGGTTATTGCACTTGTTGCACATTAGAGAACACAATGCCACAATTTGTGTTTGCTACAGTTTGCCCCTGATAAGACCCTTTCAAATAGATTGTGTCCTCCTACGTATTCCTTATCTTTGATATTTCCATATCCAGCTTGCTGCTTTGGAAAATAATTTTCAGTAGAGGGTGCTGCGCGTCGATTAGTGTCGAGTCGATGCCCCCCGAAGGACTCTTGTCTTGATGTTCACGTCATCAGTGGTATAAATAGCCATGCACAGCATCCGTTGCTCAGTTCCGTTTTTCCACGCTTCATGAGCTTCGGGAACGTGACGCTGACGTTCTGTGAAGAGAACACATTCTTAGAGTTTTTGTCAAGAAAACCTTTGATTCATCGGTACGAGAGGGCCTCTACGTTGGCTCCATCGATGCCTCGATACGGCTTCAAAAAGTGCCGAGATTGTGGGCAAAGATGTCCTTGACAGACCCCCACAGTGTCTGCCTATGGTGCCTCGGGCCAGAGAATCCCTGTTCAGAATGCGAGGAGTGGCTGCCGATGACGGCAAAAGCCTTAAGGGAGCGCAGAGGGAAGCTGGAGAGAGGTAGGCCTAAAAAATCCATTACCCCTACCAAGTTTACCTCAGACGAGTCGAGACGAGTCGAGACCGCTGTCTCCTTGTTGAAAAAAACACTCCCGATCTAGATCTCGGAGCGGATCACATCACTCATCCGTTTCGAAGCACAGTAAAAAAAGGCATCACAGATCGCCTTCGACATCATCCTCCAGTTCACTGGAGTAACATGCCCTGCCAAAAACAGCTCCCCGGCTCAGTGGGAGGAATTTTCTTAAAAAATGATGAAGGTGTTCGAGAACACGGCCTTGCCCCCTCGGAGACACCTAGAGGCGATACCCCAGGAGAAAAACCTGATAGAGACAAAAGCCGTGAGTCGTCAACCTTGGCAAGACTTACTCCTCGAGAGCGTGACAAACCCTTGAGTCGAGTCAAAGCCTCTTCGACGTCCTCGAGGCCAATCACAAATCCGTTGAGGCCACTGATGTCTACATCGACAGTGACAAGTTTAGCTCCTCCTGTAATGACTGCTATTGCTCCTTCCTCTTTAGAAAAGAGCTACACACCTCTACCACACTCTGATTATTTCAGAGTTTTATCTTCAATTTATGAGGAGGAAGAGGATTCAGCTACAGAAAGACCCTTTGGTCTAGAACATGGGTGCACAACATACGGCCCGCTGGCCAGTTGCGGCCCGCCATGCTATTTTGTCCGGCCCGCGAGGCACAAAGACTTTCCTAATGGAGGGCGGCCCGCTAGCAGCATCGGCCGCCCTCCATTAGGAAAGTCTTTGTTGTCTTCCGGGCCGGACAAAACACTGCCCTCATTGGCTCTGCACACACGCACCACGTCGCTCCTATGTGCCACGTAGTGCATGTGTGCTGCACCAATGGAGTGCCAGCACTACGGCTGGCAAGGTCCATAAGGCTTGATGCCAGAAGGCATTTCAGCCTTGGACCAAGCCAGCCGTAGTACGATTCCAGTTACCTCGCCAGCGATCCAGCTTACCTGCCTTCCAGCACGTCTCCGGTAAGTGGTCTGTTTGTGTTTGTGTGTCGGGTCTGTTTTGCTGTATGTTTGTGTTGTGTATGTTGAGATGGGGGAGCGGGGGGGTGCCGGGTGTGCATGAATGTTTGTTTTTGTATGTTTGTGTTGTGTATGTTGAGATGCAGGGGTGGGGGGTGTCAGATGTGCATGAATGTTTGTTTTTGAATGTTTGTGTTGTGTATGTTGAGATGCGGGGTGAGGGGTGTCGGATGCGCATGAATGTTTGTTTTTGAATGTTTGTTTTGTGTATGTTGAGATGCGGGGGTCGGGGGCTGTCAGATGTGCATGAATGTTTGTTTTTGAATGTTTATGTTGTGTATGTTGAGATGCGGGGGTGGGGGGTGTTGGATGTGCATGAATGTTTGTTTTTGAATGTTTGTGTTGTGTATGTTGAGATGCGGGGGTGTCGGGTGTGCATGAATGTTTGTTTTTGACTGTTTTGTTGTGTATGTTGAGATGCGGGGGTGGGGGGGTGTCGGGTGTGCATGAATGTTTGTTTTGGAGTGTAAGTGCGGTGTATGTTGAGATGCAGGGTCTGTATGTGTGCATGCTTGCTAGTTTGTATGCTGAGTTGGGGAGTGGGGGGTTCGGGTCTGTATGGGTGCATGTTTGAGAGTGTGCTGATTTGGGGGGTGGGAGGTTCGGGTCTGTATGGGTGCATGTTTGAGTGTGTGTGCTGAGTTGGGGGTGGGCGGTTCGGGTCTGTATGGGTACATGCTTGAGAGTTTGTGTGCTGAGTTGGGGGGTGGGAGGTTCGGGTCTGTATGGGTTCATGTTTGAGTGTGTGTGCTGAGTTGGGGGATGGGGGTTCGGGTCTGTATGGGTGCATGTTTGAGAGTGTGCTGATTTGGGGGTTTGGGGGGTTCGGGTCTGTATGGGTGCATGTTTGAGTGGGTGTGCTGAGTTGGGGGTGGGGGGTTTGGGTCTGTATGGGTGCATGTTTGAGTGTGTGCTGATTTGGGGGGTCAGGGTTCGGGTCTGTATGGGTGCATGTTTGAGTGTGTGTGCTGAGTTGGGGGTTGGGGGTTGGGGGTTCGGGTCTGTATGGGTGCATGCTTGAGAGTTTGTGTGCTGAGTTGGGGGGTTCAGGTCTGTATGGGTGCATGTTTGAGTGTGTGTGCTGAGTTGGGGGTGGGGGTTCGGGTCTGTATGGGTGCATGTTTGAGTGTGTGTGCTGAGTTGGGGGGTGGGGGGTTTGGGTCGGTATGGGTGCATGTTTGAGAGTGTGCTGAGTTGGGGAGTGGGGGTTTGGGTCTGTATGGGTGCATGCTTGAGAGTTTGTGTGCTGAGTTGGGGGTGGGGGGTTCGGGTCTGTATGGGTGCATGTTTGTGAGTGCTGATTTGAGGGTGTGGGTTTGGGTCTGTATGGGTGCATGCTTGAGAGTTTGTGTGCTGAGTTGGGGGGTGGGGGGTTCGGTCTGTATGGGTGCATGCTTGAGAGTTTGTGTGCTGAGTTGGGGGGTGGGGGGTTCGGTCTGTATGGGTGCATGTTTGAGTGTGTGTGCTGAGTTGGGGGGGTTCGAGTTTGTGCCTGAGTGAGGATGGGCGCCCCTGGGGAATAGTGTTTGGTTGGTGGTGAGGGGGCCATGGGGCATAGTGTTTGGTTGGGGGTGGGAGCCATGGGGCATAGTGTTTGGTTGGGGTTGATGGGGCCATGATGCATAGTGTTTGGTTGGGGGTTGAGGGAGCCATGGGGCATAGTGTTTGGTTGGGGGTGGTAGCCATGGGGCATAGTGTTTGGTTGGGGGTAGGAGCCATGGGGCATAGTGTTTGGTTGGGGGTGGGAGCCATGGGGCATAGTGTTTGGTTGGGGGTTGAGGGAGCCATGGGGCATAGTGTTTGGTTGGGGGTGGTGAGGGGGCCATGGGGCATAATGTTTGGTGGGGGGGAGCCATGGGGAATAGTGTTTGGTTGGGGGTGGTAGCCATGGGGCATAGTGTTTGGTTGGGGGTAGGAGCCATGGGGCATAGTGTTGCACTCCAAGAGAGAACCCAATAATAAAGCTTAAAACAGGCACAGTTAGGAGATGTACATCCTTTGCTTTTTGAGGAAACCTGACTCAACGAAGGCCATACTCCTCTTGGGCAACCCAAACAGCAAAGTATAGCAGTCCAAAATAATGGAATGTCCAATCAAGGATCAATAAAATATATATAATTTAATTAAACAGACGATATACAATAACTAAATAGAAATAAATTATAACAATGGAAAATGTGCAGTACAAAATGTAAGTTTGAAATGCAAATAAATATCGTTACCCCTCAAAAAACATTCTTGTTCCATGTGTTTAATACAAATTGGGGGTTGAAAAAGCCTCCTGCCACATTTAATTTTCGGCCCACTACAGCCCTCATGTAAGGTACTTTCGGCCCTCTGTCAAAATCAGTTGTGCACCCCTGGTCTAGAATGTGTTAGACCTCACATTCCAGAAGAACTAATTCCAGAAGAGGTCAGATTGAAAGATCTGCAGGATTCCTTGCAGGAATCAAGTGGAATAGATACCTCCCCAGAGATAGATTTTAGCAAGCCTGAACCAGGGGAACATGCTGAGAGTAATTATAGGTTACTTATGAACAGGGTCATGGAATATATGGGGTGGTCTAGGACTGCACCCGTATATGAACAAGATGACCCCACGGACATACTTGATAGAGGACCACAAGAAGATCCTATCGTAGCCTTTCACAAGGCTTTACAGAAAAAAGTGTCCAGCAATTGGGAACCGCCAGAGGTTATTCCTGCAGTCAGCAAGAAACTCTCAGCAAAATATAGAGCTTCATCTGCAGACCCTCCATACTTATCTAAACATCCAACCCCAGAAAGCTTGGTGGTTCAAGCTGCAACTTCATCAGGAAGACAAACTACATATCCCACAATCCCGCAGGATGGTGACGATATAAAGGTTGACGCCATGGTCAAGAAAGTTTTCTCGGCCTACAGCATGGCGCTAAAGTCTGTAAACGCCACATGCACGCTGGCAAGATTCAGCCACACCCTTTGGGAATGTGCTTCAATTGCGGCTGACCGTCTCCCAGAAGGGGTGGAACTAGAACATTTCTTGAATATTATCAAGGACTGGAAGGATGCGATGTGTGAATCCCTCCAACCCGGTCTCGACTCTGTTGACAGCATCAGCAGAACCATGGCCGCTAGTACCACAATTTGCAGATTCATGTGGTTGTGGAAATCTGGATTTGCTCCTGATGTGCAATCCAGACTTCTGAATATGCCCTTTGACTGCACCCATGTATTTGGTAGAAAAGCTGATGACAGTTTGGAGAACTTGCAAACTTCCAAAGCGGTGGCCAAATCCCCTGGAGCTGCAATTAGACAAACTCCAAACCGCCCCTCAGGTACGCCGTGGAGGGGTAGGTCCTTTTGCTATTACCCCACATTCAGAAAAGGCAGAGGATAGCCAGCTCAAAGGGGCCAGAGACGATTCACCCGTCGTGGATGGGGCAAAGGTTTCTAAGACTGCCTCTGCAGGTGCTGCTTTACCCTCAGCTTTTGCTTCAGCCGCATCAGTAGCCCATCAGTAGGAGGCTGGTTAACTCAACATCTGACAGAATGGCAGGCTATTACTTCAGATGTTTGGGCATTGGAAACAGTTGGCCAAGGTTACTGCCTGACTTTCCTACACACACCTCAGAGTCATCCACCGGGGAACAACTCTTTGATGTTTCCAGACCTGCTCCTTATTTTGGACCTGCTAGAGAAAGGTGCTATAGAGCCGGTACCTGCGGCGGAAAGGAACAAGGGTTGGTACTCCCCATATTTTCTCATTCCGAAAAAAGACAGAGGAATGAGACCCATCTTGGACTTGCGAGAATTGAACATGTTCCTAAGGAAAGACAAGTTGAAGATGGTTACACCTTCTCAGATCCTTCAGGCCCTCCAACTCCAGGATTGGTTGGTATCTCTGGACCTTCAGGATGCTTACTTTCATGTGCCAGTACATCTGAAGCACAGAATGTACCTGAGGTGCGCCATTGGCAGCTCTCACTATCAGTTGCGGGTTCTGCCATTTGGGCTAACCTCTGCCCCGAGAGTCTTCACCAAGCTAATGGCGGTTGTGGCAGCGAGTGTCAGGAGAGGGGGGGATTCACATCTACCCCTACCTGGATGACTGGTTGAACAGAGCGAGTTCCCCGGAACAAGTTCAAAATCCTCTAGATATTGTTTGCCACTCACTCCACAGGCTGGGCTTCTCCTTCAACTTCAAGAAGTCTCATATGATATCATCTCAAAAACTCCAGTTTATTGGAGAAATCCTGGACACATCGCTGGGAAAAGCCTCGCCACCAGAGGTGAGGGCTCAAGACATTTTACAGATGGTGACAAAGTTTCAAAATGCCCAATATCTTCCAGCCTTCATCTTTCTGAGGTTGCTCGGCCTGATGGCATCCTGAATCTTTTTGGTGCCTCAGGCCCGCCTGAGAATGAGATCCCTCCAGTGGGCTCTCAGGACCCAGTGGTCACAATTCTCAGGAAATATGTCAGATCTCCTTCAAATACCGAACAGAGTTGCTCTGGATCTTCAATGGTGGGCTTCTCGAGAAAATATCTTGAAGGGAGAACCCTTTTGGCAACCATGGCCAGAGATAACGGTAGTGAGGGACGCCTCACTTTTGGGGTGGGGAGCCCATACCAACGATTTGACCATCAGCGGTTGTTGGTCTCCATCAGAGTCCAAACTGCACATCAACCTTTTAGAGGTGAGGGCAATCAGACTAGCGCTGAAAGCCTTTTTGCCCTCTGTACGGGGAAAGAATGTCCTGATAATGACGGACCACACAGTGGCCATGTACTACCTCAACAAAAGAGGGGGTGTAGGGTCACTACCACTGTGCAGAGAGGCAATGCAGCTCTGGTTTTGGGCAATATAAGAAGGAATCTCTCTGTCAGCAGTACACCTAGACAGAGAGATGAACACCGCAGCGGATGCTCTGAGCAGGCCGAGCACAGTATCCCACAAGTGGGAACTAGCTCAGGAAGTCCTCCAAGAGATCTTCGCCCTTTGGGGAACCGCTCAAGTGGATTTGTTTGCAACAAATGCCAACAGGAAGTACGAGCTCTACTACTCCAGGGGATGGTTTTTGTGGTGGACTGGGAATATCCATTCCTTTACGCATTTCCTCCAGTCCCCGTGATTCCTCATGTAATAAGGAGGTTGAGAAGGTTCAGGAAAACCATGATCCTAATTGCCCCGGATTGGGCCAGGAGAACGTGGTACCCGGACCGTCTAGCCATGTCCATCTGTCCTCTAATTCGTCTTTCACAAAGAGAGGATCTTCTCTCGCAAGAGGAGGGTCAGTTTCTAGATACGGATACCAGAACTCTCAGCCTTCACGCATGGTTTCTGAAAGGCTGAGGTAGAAAGATTGGGACCTACCGGATGAAGTAATGGAGGTGTTGCTTTCGGCCAGAAGGCCAGCAACCAAATCACTGTACCGCTGAAGTTGGAACAAGTTCTGCAGCTGGTGTAGAGATAAAAATGTTGACCCTTTTTCATGCAATACACAGACAGTGTTATCTTTCCTTTTACACCTAGCAAATTTGGGACTCCAGATCGGCACAGTTAGGGGTTACCTAGCAGCACTGTCCATTTTTAAACGCACTTCTGAGGAACCCTCGTACTTCAAAATACCCTTAGTTATTCAATTTGTGCAAGGGTTGACTAATGTTTACCCCCCAATTCCTTTTTAAATCCCCCTGTGGGACCCAAATTTAGTCTTAAAATTTCGAATGGGTACTCCTTTGGAACCCCTTCATTCGTGCCTGCTTAGATTCCTTACCTTCAAAACTGTTTTTCTAGTGGCAATAACTTCTGCACGGCAGGTGAGCGAGTTACAAGCTTTATCCTGCAAACCCCCTCAGAGTGTCTTTCATAAAGACAAAGTTGTTCTACAGGTGAAGACAAATTTCCCCCCAAAGGTTGTGTTGGAATTTCATATTACTCAAAAGATAAACTTACCTTCATTTTACCCTCCTCCTCATCCGGGGAAAGAGGAAGAAAGGCTGCGCAGACTTGACCCAAAGCGTGCTTTGATCTTCTATATTAGCAGACTGGCAAAGTTAAGACAAACAGACCAATTATTTGTGGGATACACAGGTCACAAGCTAGGTCTAGCCATCACCAAGCAGACAATTTCAAGGTGAATTATTCTAACTATTATAGAATGTTACAAATTGGCAGGTAGGGATCCTCAAGAACATCTGAGGGCTCATTCTATCAGGGGTATTGCAGCTTCGTCAGCTCTTCAAAGGGGAGTTCCGGTAAAAGACATTTGTGCAGCTGCCACATGGTCGTCTGCACACACCATTACTAGATTCTATAGCTTGGATTCCTCCCCACTAACCAGGAAACTCACGGGGTAATTCATAGATTTCAGCGCAGAGGCAGCGCACGCGAGCAGCGCAGAGAGGTAGCGTGCACCAGCGTGCGCCAGCCGTGTGCGCTAAACAGCATTCTGGCACACTGCGTATTCATGGAATATCAAAGCCATTTTGAGCGCTGGCGCAGAGAACATCCCGCAGCGCCAGTTACGCCCCCAAGAACGCCCCTTACGCAAGGATAAGGCATTGAAATCCCCAATGCAGCGCAAAGGTCCGTGCTAACCCTGCACCAGTTCACAGGGCCGGTACAGTGTATCTTGGGGGTGCGTGGGAAGTTCAACACGCGATAGGCCTTGTGCAATCCGGGTACGTATATCTTGTGGGTGCGCGGGAAGTTCAACGCGTTAGGCCTTGAGCGAGCAGGGTACGTGTATCTTGGGGGTGCGCGGGAAGTTCAACACGCGATAGGCCTTGTGCAAGCGGGGTACGTGTATCTTGGGGGTGTGCAGGAAGTTCAACACGCGATAGGCCTTGTGCGAGCGGGGTACGTGTATTCTGAGGGGTGCGTGGGGAGTATCACACGCGATAGGCCTTGTACGAGCGGGGTATGTATATCCCGGGGGTGCGTGGGGAATTTCACACGTGATAGGCCTTGTGCGAGCGGGGTACGTGTATCTTGTGGGTGCGTGGGAAATTTCACACGTGATAGGCCTTGTGCGAGCGGGGTACGTGTATCTTGGGGGTGCGCAGGAAGTTCAACAAGCGATAAGCCTTGTGCAAGCGGGGTACGTGTATCTTGGGGGTGCGTGGGAAGTTTCACACGCGATAGGCCTTGTGCGAGTGGGGTACGTGTATTCTGAGGGGTGCGCAGGGAGTATCACATGCGATAGGCCTTGTGCGAGTGGGGTACATGTATCTTGGGGGTGCGCGGGAAGTTTCACATGCGATAGGCCTTGGCCGAGCGGGGTACGTGTATCTTGGGGGTGCGCAGGAAGTTCATCACACGATAGGCCTTGTGCGAGCGGGGTACGTGTATCCTGAGGGGTGCGTGGGGAGTATCACACGCGATAGGCCTTGTACGAGCAGGGTATGTATATCTTGGGGGTGCGCGGGAAATTTCACACGCGATAGGCCTTGTGCGAGCGGGGTAGGTGTATCTTGGGGTGCGCGGGAAGTTCAACACGCAATAGGCCTTGGGCGGGCGGGGTACATGTATCTTGGGGGTGCGTGGGAAGTTTCAGACGCGATAGGCCTTGTGCGAGTGGGGTACGTGCATTCAGAGGGGTGCGCAGGGAGTATCACACGCAATAGGCCTTGTGCGAGCGGGGTACGTGTATCTTGGGGGCGCGCAGGAAGTTCAACACGCGATAGGCTTTGTGTGAGCGGGGTATGTGTATCTTGGGGGTGTGTGGGAAGTTTCACACGTGATAGGCCTTGTGCGAGCGGGATATGTGTATTCTGAGGGGTGCGCGGGGAGTATCACATGCGATAGGCCTTGTGTGAGTGGGGTACGTGTATCTTGGGGGTGCGCAGGAAGTTTCACACGCGATAGGCCTTGTGCGAGCAGGGTACATGTATTCTGAGGGTGCGCAGGGCGTATCACACGCGATAGACCTTGTGCGAGCAGGGTACGTGTATCTTGGGGGTGCGCGGGAAGTTCAACACGCGATAGGCCTTGGGTGAGCGGGGTACGTGTATCTTGGGGGTGCGTGGGAAATTTCACACGTGATAGGCCTTGTGCGAGCGGGGTACGTGTATCTTGGGGGTGAGCGGGAAGTTCAACACGCGATAGGCCTTGTGCGAGCGGGGTACATGTATCTTGGGGGTGCGCGGGAAGTTCAACACGCGATAGGCCTTGGGCGAGCCGGGTACGTGTATCTTGGGGGTACGCAGGAAGTTCAACATGCGATAGGCCTTGTGCAAGCAGGGTACGTGTATCTTGGGGGTGCGTGGGAAGTTTCACACGCGATAGGCCTTGTGCGAGTGGGGTACGTGTATTCTGAGGGGTGCGCAGGGAGTATCACATGCGATAGGCCTTGTGCGAGCAGGGTACATGTATCTTGGGGGTGCACGGGAAGTTTCACATGCGATAGGCCTTGGGCGAGCGGGGTACGTGTATCTTGGGGGTGCGCAGGAAGTTCATCACGAGATAGGCCTTGTGCGAGCGGGGTACGTGTATTCTGAGGGGTGCGTGGGGAGTATCACACGCGATAGGCCTTGTGCGAGCAGGGTGCATGTATCTTGGGGGTGCGCGGGAAATTTCACACGCGATAGGCCTTGTGCGAGCGGGGTACGTGTATCTTTGGGTGCGCGGGAAGTTCAACACGCGATAGGCCTTGGGCGGGCGGGGTACGTGTATCTTGGGGGTGCGCGGGAAGTTTCACACGCGATAGGCCTTGTGTGAGCGGGCTACGTGTATTCTGAGGGTGCGCAGGGCGTATCACACGCGATAGGCCTTTCTGCGAGCAGGGTACGTGTATCTTGGGGGTGCGCGGGAAGTTCAACACGCGATAGACCTTGGGTGAGCGGGGTACGTGTATCTTGGGGGTGAGCGGGAAGTTCAACATGCGATAGGCCTTGTGCGAGCAGGGTACGTGTATCTTGGGGGTGTGCGGGAAGTTCAACATGCAATAGGCCTTTGGCGAGCGGCGTATGTGTATCTTGGGGGTGCGCGGGAAGTTCAACACGCGATAGGCCTTTGGCGAGCGGCGTACGTGTATCTTGGGGGTGCGTGGGAAGTTTCACACGCGATAGGCCTTGTGTGAGCTGGCTACGTGTATTCAGAGGGGTGCGCAGGGAGTATCACACGCGATAGGCCTTGTGTGAGTGGGGTACGTGTATCTTGGGGGTGCGCAGGAAG
Source organism: Ambystoma mexicanum (assembly GCF_040938575.1). Lineage (NCBI taxonomy): Eukaryota > Metazoa > Chordata > Amphibia > Caudata > Ambystomatidae > Ambystoma > Ambystoma mexicanum. Next base: position 61,182,164 of record NC_090938.1, read on the forward strand.
TTTCACACGCGATAGGCCTTGTGCGAGCAGGGTACATGTATTCTGAGGGTGCGCAGGGCGTATCACACGCGATAGGCCTTGTGCGAGCAGGGTACGTGTGTCTTGGGGGTGCGCGGGAAGTTCAACACGCGATAGGCCTTGGGCGAGCGGGGTACGTGTATCTTGGGGGTGAGCGGGAAGTTCAACATGCGATAGGCCTTGTGCGAGCAGGGTACGTGTATGTTGGGGGTGTGCGGGAAGTTCAACATGCGATAGGCCTTGGGCGAGCGGCGTATGTGTATCTTGGGGGTGCGCGGGAAGTTCAACACGCGATAGGCCTTGTGCGAGCGGGGTACGTGTATCTTGGGGGTGCGTGGGAAGTTTCACACGCTATAGGCCTTGTGCGAGCGGGGTACGTGTGTTCTGAGGGTTGCGAGGGGAGTATTACCGCGATAGGCCTTGTGCAAGCAGGGTACGTGTATGTTGGGGGTGCGCGGGAAGTTTCACACGCGATAGGCCTTGTGTGAGCAGGCTACGTGTATTCTGAGGGGTGCGCGGGGAGTATCACACGCGATAGGCCTTGTGCGAGCGGGGTACGTGTATCTTGGGGGTGCGCGGGAAGTCCAACACGCGATAGGCTTTGGCGAGCGGGGTACGTGTATCTTGGGGGTGCACGGGAAGTTCAACACGCGATAGGCCTTGTGCGAGCGGGGGAAGTGTATTCTGAGGGTGCGCGGGGAGTATCACACGCGATAGGCCTTGTACGAGCGGGGTACGTGTATTCTGAGGGGTGCGCGGGGAGTATCACACGTGATAGGCCTTGTGCGAGTGGGGCACGTATATCTTGGGAGTGCGCGGGAAATTTCACACGCGATAGCCCTTGTGCGAGCGGGGTACGTGTATCTCGGGGGTGCATGGGAAGATCAACGCGCGATAGGCCTTGGCCGAGCGAGGTACGTGTATACTGAGGGGTGTGCAGAGAGTTTCACACGCGATTTCGCTGGGCGAGCGGGCTATGTGTATTCCTGGGGTGCACCAACGCGAATTGGCAGTGTGTGTCCTCCCAGGAGTGCCCTCTCCCCAAGCCCTGCAGGCAGCCCACAACACAGGGGACTACCTGGCACCCCAGGCCATGCCCCCCAGCCAGTCCACATGTCGCCATGCACAAGTGAGCACCGACACATGTCCCCCTGGACCCCCACCCAAGCAGCAGTGACAGGCACCTGCCAGCAGGCCCCGACTCATGTCCCCCCACCCACTCACCCACCCAGCAGTGATGGGCACCTGCCAGCAGGCCCGACTCATGTCCCCCCACCCACTCACCCACCCAGCAGTGATGGGCACCTGCCAGCAGGCCCCGACTCATGTCCCCCCCCAACACGTCATCATGATCCACACTCATGGCCCTCAAGGCAACCCAAATCCCACCCCACACGACCCGAGTCCAAACACCCAAACAAGTATTCCATCTACTCCACGTTGAAATCACCATGTCATGATAGATCCCAAATAAGAAGTATGCACAATAATACATGTCCGTCAGACACACACAATGGGGGCAAGTGAATGTGAAAACCCACATCGGGACATGCACAAAAGAAATGAGAGAATACCACACAAATGAAGTATGAAATCAAAATGTATTAAATACAAAATCAACAGAATGAAAGAAAATCACACAAGAAAAAAAGTAAATTAAAAAAAGGCTGGATGTCCAAAATGAATAAAAAAAATATGAATGCAGAATCCAAATAAATCCAAATGAAAATGGCTCCAAAGAGTACGTCCATCAAACCAAATCCAAAGGTAAAAAAAAATTAAAAAAACATTGCTTCATGGGTAAAAAAAATGCAAACAATTTGAATCCTTTCCGGAACTATGTGCAATTAAAAAATCCAGGGTCCATGAGCCCAACAATCCAAAGGAAACCTACAAAAAAACCTTACCTAATAAATAACTATATACAAAAATGTGGGTCATAGTCCATGCGCCCCAAATGAAAGAAAAATAGAAAAGAATCTTAACACTAATGAACTATATACAATGGCAGCGGACAAGTCCAACGGCTCACTTGTTGATGCCCTGGGCCAGGGCATCATCAAACTCCTCTTCAATGTCCTGGAGGCGGGCCTGTTCACTGGCCCAGAGGTCTCTCAGGGATAATGCCATGTTCACCTCCAAATCCCTGCAAATTCCCTCGAGGCACTCAGCCCGCCTCAGCACCCTGCGCATGGAGTTCTCCGCCCTGACCATAGTGAGCCGTGCCTCTTTGGCCCGCCACCACTCCGCATCTATTGCCTGGCCCAACCGCTGCCACACGGAAGACACTCCCAATCCAGGGTCCTCCTGCCCTTGGGCCGATGCCTGCCTGTTACGCTCACCTGGTATCCACAGGGACGCCACCCAGCCGGGTTACTCGCTGGTATGCTTCTCAGCTTTGCCCAGATGTGGTCTGCGGGGAAGGTTCTGCCTTAAAATACAGGAGGACTGTGTTCAAGGCTGACCGACCGGGGTAAGGATCCTCCCTCCACCCCCATATGATTTCAGTCCCTCTGGCGCCCTCCCCTCACCTTGTGGTAGAATTAGGCGTGCTCTCCGTCCTGCCTTCTTTGCAGCGGCGCGTTGTCTTTCATGGGCGAGTGCGGTCCAGTTACTTCACTGACGCCGGCCCGTTTGATATTGTTCAGGTAGGTCTTATAGCTGTTCTTTAGTTTTGTTGCTATCCTGCATGCCTTTCTTTGTTTAAAATGTCTCTTTTTTCTCCCTTAGTTATGCAGAGCTTCAGCGCGGCGAACTGGCTTGGTTGAGCCCCGCTGGTAAATGATGGCGCATTAAGAGCGCTATGATGCGGTAAGTAAGCACTATGCGCAGCGCTGCAAAGTCTTGCCTTTGCTAACCTGTGATTTCCTTCCTTGTAGGTCGCGGTGTTCTTCAGCACGAGTGGAATGTCCGGAGTGGTGCCAGCCGAGAGGCGACGAGCCAGGTAAGCCTTTTGAGCAGTTCGTAATTTCTAAATGTCTCTACTGCTTTCTTTAATGTTGCCTCTATCTTCCTCTTTCAGGTTGTTCTGTCTGGGAGGAGTGCAGATTCGAGGAAGCTGTTCTCATTAGCTGCGAGTGTTTAAAGATGAAGACTGCAGGTAAGATGCTGCTGCTAATGATGTTCCTTTTGTCTCCTTGCAGGTTCTGCTTCTCCGAGGTTCGAGGGAATAGCTGGACATGGTGAGCGTCACGTTGCAAGCTGCAAAGTAACGCAAAGCGTGCTGTCTTGCTCGGGTGTGGTTTAAATAGCCCCAACAAAATAGTCCAGGTAAAGTAGTCCCTAGGGTACCACACCCAAAACACTAAACCGCATAGCTTGTTTCTTAGGAATCAAGCTATGTGGATGCCTCCATGTTGGCTGACAATACAATAAAGTAGTTCCCAAGCAGATTGTTTTTCATGGTGTATGAGCATGGCGCCATAGGCGCCATAGGCGCCATAGGCACCAGGACTGGCCCCATGAGGGCTTTTGAAGAGGATGCCAGGCTCTAGAGGCCTGAGTCCTGACTCCACCTGGCCAATGGGTTTGCCATAGGGGGGTTTGGGCGAGGGTCGTGACACTGCCCCTCTGATGTCGATGGCCCCGATCCATCATCACTCCCACCTTGAGCCTCCTGCTACCGTGTATGTGCCCTGCCTTGTGATGCCTACATGCCCTCCTCCTGCTGGTGTCCAGTTGTTGGGGTGGCCACCCCTGCTGAACCTCTGACTCCCGACTGTGGCAGGGATGTGTCCTCCACCAGCCTGGCTGCTGGCTGAGGGGCAGCTCTACAGGTTTGCCCGGTGACATTTGGGCAGGTAGATGGCACAGAGGACGTCTGGCGCATAGGGGGTTCAGTTGAGGAGGGGGTCGGGTGAAGACCCAGCACATGGAGGAACGCAGTGCTGGTGAACTGTCCCGGTAGGTTGACGCGGTCAATGAGGATTTTCAAATGACTTGCATTCTCCTCACGAGAAGCCTCCACGTCATCCCGTAATCCACGTTGACGCAATGCCACCCCATCTAGGACAGGCTCAACCCGGTCACGGATTGCCACGTCCGCAGGGAGAGGAAGGCCAGTTGTTGTTTGCGGATCCCCTCCCTGAGAACGGGTCTGGACGTAGGCATCCCTGGTGGTGCGGGATGATGCAGTCACAGGATCGGGGACAAGATTACACACAGGCACTCCGTGATGGCCTGTGCTGCCTCCTGTCCCTGCCCCTGGACTGCCCCACTAGCACCACTGGAATCCCCACCTCCAGGCCCCGTGCGTGGGCCTTCCACGGCCTCCTCCTCAACCAAACCCTCCACCAACCTGGATGACTCTGTGCCATCTACCTCCATGGCCACCTGTGGGGACTCAGCTGCCCCTTCTGCTGCCGAGGAGTCCACCTCCGACCTCCCCCTCTTGGACCTCCCCTCAGCAGCTGCGGCTGCGGACACGGCACCAGACTCCTCACTCTCCACAGAGATGACAACTTGGGAGGGGAGCTGGGCCTTGCGTTTCTGACTGGCGGTGGGATCCCTGCCGCTTTGCTCCACAGCACCGTCACTGCCCTCTTCATCAGTTGACGCTGCAGACAGGGAGAGGCAAAACACAGGCATCAGGGCACTGTACAATGGTCCGATACACACATGACATTTGCACATGTGTGGCAGTGTCAAACTACACAGATGGCATCACACTCACCAACACACATTATTTCCACCCACACACACGCGCAAGTTAACAGGACTGTTGCATCTGGCAGCAGCATCCATACACATACAACAGCGTGAGCATCCGAAGGTTAGTCTGACGTCACATGCAACATGGGGAGTGCCAAACACATGCACACACGCCACCAGACATACATGCATATGTACATCTCCGCCACCTGTCGCAGTGAAATCATTGCCATCCATGTCACATCTGCTAATCAGCCTCCTGTCGGTGTCACATGCATCCATGGTGCATCACAGTGGCACACATGTCAGATACACACACGCACATGTACGTTGTTGTGCACATACATGAAGGTGGAACCAGCTTCCATGTGTCACACGACAACCATGCCACAGTACATACACATAATTCAAAGCATGTGTGTACCGACACATGTATTTGGCACCCATGCATTTCAACACATACACCATTGATGTGCCTCACACATGACTGGACTCACATGCGGCAGGCACATGTCCCTGTACATACACATCCATACATGGCCCTTCCAAGACATATGTCCAACCTGCACACTCCTGCCACACCTCATCATGCACTGCGTCCAATCAGTATGCATGTACACTTACCGCTCGACTCGGGACGGGTCTGCTTCTGAAGGATCTGGCATTGGAGCACTGGGTTTGTGCATTCCAGGACCCTCATCTGGATGTTGCTCAGGCGGACCCGGCAACCCTCTGTCTTCAAGAGGCGCCGGGCCTGGCTGATGGTCCTGGACCTGAAATCCTCTCAGCGCTTCCGGAGGTGTTGCATGTCGCGGGCTGCCACCCCCTCCACGTTGATGGCAGCCACAATGTCCTTCCAGATCCCCTTCCGTCCTTCATTGTTGGCGCGTGAACTTCCAAAGAGGGCATCATAATGCCCCAGGACTTGCTCCACCAGGATGCCAACTTCTTTGGCACTGAAGCTGGCAGCCCTCTGCCTCTCTGCTGGGAGGTTGCCACTGGTGCCAGATGGTGTTGTGTCAGACATGGCAACCCCCGAGGCAGGTGTGGGTGTGCAAGGGTATACCAGTCGGGAGTCTTCTGTTCCAGCACGGGTGGTCACAGCAACTGACCCCTGCAGATGGCTGACGTGCAGGCACCAGATAGCAGGGCACGTGGCCAGCAGGCAGGCAGGCAGCAGCAGATGGCAGATGAGAGCGTGCTCGGGGCTCTGGGGGGCAGGAAAATGGCCTTCAGGGCAGGAGCGTGGTCTTCCCTGTGTTGTCGCGTGGCCAGCTTGATAAGGAGTGACTTGGCACATGAACAAGAGTGCACGTCAGTGTGTTTTTTGAGGAAAGGCCCTTAGTGCGTAAGCGTGTCTGTTACGTTACGTGCACGGGCGTTTCCCTCGTGACGGGTGCATAGTGAATCAGCACGTGAAGAAACAGCACGTACACGTCTTAATGCGTGTAATTGGAGAAAAGTCCCTTAGCGCGTACACGCGTAAGTGACGTTGCACGTGTGGGCTGTTTTAAAAGGTACATGTAGGACGCCATTTTCTTGTACATGCTTTTTGTGGAGAGCGAGCGGGTGATCCTTGTACTTCTTGTCGGTTCACACGTGATTACTTCACAACGGTTCCAGTTCGTACTCCTTGTATACTCAGACAGAGTTCTATTCTTCTTTTGGCGGGGGTGTTGCTAACGCGCACACGTGCGTATTTTTCAGGTTCTTTTTCCAGGCAGACGGTGAGTCGCGCTCGTATTTTCCAACTGTGGTTGCCCCCGTGTGTCGCCTACCCATTCAGAGGTCATTGTAGCCTGCGTGTACCACCTGTACGCTTATTTTTGTGTTTCTGGGTGCCACAGCGTAGTGCGGGTTCCTTATTCCACGCACGGGGTCTACCAGGGGTCACGTGCACATTAAATTTTGTTTTCGCGGTGCTTGTGCGTTGCGGGACCCGTCATCTTCCCCCAGGGGTCACAGACAGCCTTGCTAGAGCACCAGGGTATGTATTCCATCTAGTACACTACCCCTTTCACCCCAATTGCCCAGGACAATTGTTTACTGCAACTCCCATTCGCACAACATCATCAGTGTCATGGTTGGGAGGCGACCAAGCGGTAAGGGAGGCAAAGGTGGCCGACCTGCAAGAGGTGCACGCGGTAGGGACGTGGCCAGGATGTGCAGGGTGGCCCAAGAGGCAAGTGTGTGGAGGACCAATCAGGGACACCTATGCTCCCCCCCAATGGGTCGGGTGATGCAGCTGACACCATCCCAGCTCAGGCCTTGTTACCCCCCCCCCCATATTGTCAACTGAACCGGCACAGGATGGCTCCCAGGCTGACTTCTGTGTCACCAAGTCAAAGCCACGTGTGGCGGTGAAAGTTGCTGTCACCAGGCCCCGTGGATCTGGGACAGCAATGTCATCTGCTGCCCCAAGTAGGCAGGGTGAGGAGGCTGCAGGGGTAGCTGCAGCTCAATCTACCCCAGCTCCGAGTCTCCCAGCCGGGACAGTGTTCGTCCAAGTCCATCACACCGAGGTTGGTCCTGCCAAAATCACCCAGCAGCCAATGCCTGCAGTGAGACCTTTGGTCATAGTGCCTTTGGCTACTTCCAGTGCCTAGTCCACCTGCGCTTCAGCCTCTACCAACCAGAGCGGCGTAAGCCACTAAGGGTCCGCACCACCTTCCAAGAGGAAGAAGGGTGCTCTTGCGGTACAGGCTGGGACCCCAGACACGGCTACCCACTCCGGCACATCAAGGAAGCCTAGTTTCAATGATGCAGAACTTTATGCACTTGTGGGCTATGTGTCAGCCATTGGCCGCAAAATGGTGGTGGCTGCAGGGTGCAAGACTACGCCTGCTCAACGTAGGGCCCACTGGCAGACCATCGCCGACCACATTAGTTCCCTTGGATTTGTGAGGCGCACAGCTGATGATTGCTCTAAGCGGTGGAATGACCTGAAACGCAGAGCAAAGAACAAGCTGTCTTACAACATGTCTCTACTGTGGTGACTGGTGGTGGGTCTCCACCAGAGGAGGAACAACTCACTGAACATGAGTCTATTGCTGGAGCCTTCATCAAAGAGGATCAGATCCAAGGCGTGGAAGACCTACCAGATCTTGAAGCAATGTCCAGTGAGTGCCCATGCATGTGTGTGCAATCCATGTGTATGTTGCTTGGGTGATGTGTTCTGATTGAGTGCCAGGTGAGGCTGTGTAGTCATGACTGCTATGGGTCACCCATGTGGTCCCTCCAAACCATTCCCCGGCCTTGGGTTTGGGTTTCAACGTATCCCTTCTGACCTCAGTTGAGAATTTGCACCTGATTACTGCACTTGCCCTTCGACTGTCATCTTGCCACAACTTTGTTCATACTGTTTTCCTGTTCATTCTGTCTGATTGATGAAATCCTTAGCATTTTTACCACACATTTATGTGCCATACTGCCCCAAATGTAACATACTTCAGTCATACATTACACCCCACAATGGGCCACATTTCTTACCTTATTATGGGAATGATTTCACCAATCAGGCTGATTGAGTAATGTGCAGCTACACATGGCCTGCACACAATCATTTTGGGGCCCTGTTTGAATGTTGATCATGACAATTGTCTTCTGTCATGTCGAAGTGAACAACCATTGATGTATCCATGTGCCTGACATCACTACATCAGTGAACACTGGCTTTGTTGCAGCGTGTGGCACATGCGTGTTTTGTCACACTATTTTGCATGTTTTATTTCATGATGTCCATCCCACATGGATGGGTGGCAGTACTGATTTGCTACCATCAGGGTGTCCTTGTGAAATCTGCCATGGCTAGGCTATGTGCCATCTGTGTGATGGCATGTGTCATGTATGTATATTGGCCATGCCACTCACAGGCTAATGTGTGATGCCAGTGCTATCCAGCATGCAGCACATGTGTTGGTTTTCCATCTTGGAGTCCTCAGTGTCTGCTTTTTGCCTCCCCTTCCAACTCATGGACAGTGCATGCATGCCAGAGTTATTGTCATGTGTGACATGTGTGATTTATGTACTGGATGTCTGCCTCGTCATGCCTATGTGTTTGTGCTATGATGCTCATGCATGTCTCCATTAGTTATGTTTCATGTTTTTGCAGGTGATGAGGCACCTGATGCTGTTAAGGAGGAGGAGATGGCGCAGAGCCAGGAGTACTCAAAGCCACAACCGGCCACCAGTTGAGGACGTGGGGTGGTGGTGGGTGAAAACCCAATCCTCCTATAGACCATACTGTCCACGGGTGTCTCTGGGTACACCTCCGGAGACCTCTATGAATCAGGTGCTGAATCGGACATTGAGACATATGTTCCGTCGCAGGTGAGTGTTTCTGGCAGGGATCCTGTTCTGTCCAACCCACCTGCACCGGGGCTAGACCCCTCTATGGGGATTTCAGGGTTGGAAAGCCCGCCTGTGGCGGTTACGGATGCAGGGTCACATCCGCCATATTTGCTCCTGTTCCTGGGCCAGCAGATCAAAGGAGGAATGCAGTCCTGCATCCTGAGGCAGTGCCAGCACAGCAAGGTGCACATCACCTTTCCCCAAACAGGTGTGGTGCCTGCCAACGCGGTGGCCGTGCACCACCAGGCAATACTGTGTGGGAGAACTCCATCTACACTATCTACACTATAGCAGCACAACAGGGGGCATTGTGCGAAATGATGGCTCAGGCAATGGATAGGGTGGCCACTTCCATTCTCCCCCCTGAAAGGCAGATGGAGCTCCAGCAGCAGGCAACAGAGTCCATTTGCCACTCACACAGGGAGGACATGTTGGCGTCCGACAAGGAGCGACGGGCTGGACTGGAGACTCTGCACACAGCCATATCTGTGGAGTCACAGGCCCACAGGGAAGCCCTGAGGTTGGAACATAGCTCCCTCACAGATACTCTGTGTGAACTTGAGGTGTCCCGGAGTACAAGGACAGAACAGCAGCTGGAGCAGCTGACACGGACACTGTCAGCTGAGCTCCAGGCAACCCGTCAGGAGATCCGGGCATCACGTGAGGCCATGCAGGCAGAAATGCATTCTACCCGCGAGGTGCTGCATGGGGATCTCCGTACCATCATCCTGCAGAACCAAACCTTTCAGACCCGCATGCTTGCTGCCATGGAGGAGCATGCCAGTGCTTTGCGTGGTCTGCCTCCCATATCACACCCACCTTCTAATGTACCACCAGAGGGTGATAACAGCAATGGCAGTTCTCCCACTGTAGCGTAGCCGTGCAGGCCATGAGCCCATGGAAGGTTTTTTTTTCTCAACATCCACGCTTGTGGGTGTTGGGGTGCACCCTGTACCTCATCCCTCCTGGGTGGCCTCCCCCCCGGTCCACACATGGCCATTTTAGATTTTTTGTTTTTTTTTGTTTACAGTGTGTTGCTTTGTGTGGCTCCCGTAGGCATCCACTGTGTATTCCAGCTGGGCACATGCAGCCTTGTCCTGTCTTTGGGTTAGATACTTGGGTTCCTGACACACACACCCCTCCTGCTTCCCCTTTCCATGGGCTTGCAAAGGGTGTGACCAAGTGACAGTAACTTACACAGTGACATTGGGCTCCCATAAATTGTGTGGACAGTCTGTAGTCAAAACTGTGTATACATCCCTAGTGGGTATTGTTATAGAAATCTCCACTGCATGGTGGATTTATGTATGGTTCTACATCCATGACTTTTTCCTTATATACATGTACCTTCTTCATGTCTAAACAAGCCCGTCTACTTTGCAGATGCAGTTCATGTTGTATGCAAAACACTGATACATTTGACTTCCAGCAACACTCTGCAGTTGTAAGGGGTCGATTTGCTGCCTTAGTCAGGTTGTGACACTTGCACTACTTTAATTTTTTTTTCTCATATATTGCCACTGTTTGATCATGTACTGATGTTTTCTCTTGGTGGTAAGTATTTGTTCATCTGTGTTGTTTTTTTGTTCATTATTGAGAGCAAATTGTCTGTGCCCTGTTTCCATTTGGGACAGTGCACTTTGTGACACTTGTGTCATGTCTTGTGCATTAATTTGGTTGCTTTCACATTGTATGCCATGCCATGGTGTTTTGGGAAGGTGAGATGGGGAGGGGTTGGGTGACATGCCACTATTTTGATGTGGTATTTTGCAAGGAGGTAGTCCTTCATGCTGCATGCATGTGTGCCTTTTTCTGACACAGCATTGGGTGTCTTTGAGTAGCTAGGGATGCACACAATGTAGCACTTCCAGGTGAACAATCTCAGGCTGGTGTGGTTGTGACAGTTGACTGTCCCTTTTGTCATCATCATTGATTGTGAGCTGGTATGTGCCAGGCCTGTGTGCACTCTGCAGGGGTGGGATTTTAGGTGAAGTAATTTGCCACAAGCTGCGTACGGGCTGCCTCACCACATGCCCTTTCAGCTCCCATGCGCAGTGGCCGTGCATGTGGTTGGGGATGTGGGGGCACTACCATGTCCACTGGCACGCCCCGCCGGGTTGCAACGTTGTTCAGGACACATGCTGCCACTATGATCCTGCACACTACTGGGGGCGCATATAGCAGCTGCCCACCAGAGCGGTCAAGGGAGCGAAAGTGTGACTTGAGCACTCCGAATGTGCGCTCCACTATGCCCTGGGTTGCAATATGGGCTGTGTTGTATCTTACCTCGGGTGGTGTGGTGGGGTTCCGAATTGGCGTCATCATGTAGGTGCTCAGAGGGTAGGCACTGTCTGGGAAGGTGACAATTGTTGTCATTAGTGCGATTTTCACATTTCTCTGTCTCTGACATGCATGCATGTGCAGAGGCATTTATACTCGCCAATTAGCCATGTGTCGCCATGCCGGCCAGCTTCCAGGTCCCGGTTTAGGGGTGACATTCTGAATATGAAACTATCATGGCTGGACCCTGGATAGTTGGCATATACTGAGGTGATGATTCCCTTGGCATCACATACAACCTGTACATTGATGGAATGCCAGTGCTTGTCCCTGGGAGGACGTGGAGTCACATGGATGCAATCAATGGCACCTAGCACTTTGGGGAAGTGTGCCACCCCGTAAAATTACTGGACAACAGCCTGCCTCTCTGCAGATGTTCTGGGCATGTATATGTGCCTGCGGACTGAGGGGTGTGCAGTCATGATGGCCAACACCTGGTGTAGGCAGCGCGACTGCGTGGCCTGTGACACCCCCCCCCCCACTATGGCACTTGTCCGCTGAAATGAACCAGTAGCCAAGAAGTGCAGTACATTGAGCACCTTTTCCAAGGGGCTCAGTGCTTGGGAGCACAGGATACGTGATGTGAGGCCATCCTCCCACTCCCTGACCAGTTCTAGGATTATGTGTGGTGGAAACCTGTACCTCCCATACACCTGGTCATCAGGCATCCCAAAAAGGCTGGTCCTGGGTAAAGAAATGCGGGGCCTGGCTATCCTCCTCCTGCGGTGTCCCACGACCACTGCTGCGAGGAATGGTATATTCATCGTAGCGTCTGAGCTTGTTTGTTGTTTGCGTGCACTTTTATGCTGCGCGGGCCCGCTTATGCCTCCTTCCTGCTGGCGTACGTGTTTCCGGATTAGCACGTATTTTTGGCGCACAGATTTCCCCTGTTCGATTTCATGAATACATGTTGTTAGCGTGTGTGTGGGCGTTGCGAGCATTTACCTCCTGTACTTCCCCCGTAATGTCCACATTTTCACACGTTGTTCCCCATTCCGCATGTTACGCCCCGTGTTCCGCCCACTTTTCTTTTGTGCGCTACAAGATGTGCACTTTCCCTGTGTGCGTAGCGCATGCCGTTTAGTGACGTGTGCGCCCGCGTGCGCCACCCACGGATTTGGCGCACATACCAGGTTTTACTAGCGCAGCGCATTCCATGAATCGATGAACGGCTGCATGCGCGGCTTTGGCACACGTGCGCTGTGATTTCACGCTTGCGTTCCCCTTTTCGGCACGCATTTATTCCATGAATTACCCTGATTTTTGGAAAGGCATTATTGCATTCTGTGTATACTTAAAGGATACACATTTTACTCCCTCCTCCTTTATACTTTACTGCTTTGGGAGTCTATCAAAGATAAGGAATACGTGGGAGGACACAATCCATTCGAAGAACAAGTTACTTACCCATGGTAACGTTCTTTCGACTGGATGTTTCTCCCACATATTCCTTATCACCCCTCCCATCATTCCCTGCCTTGTAGTTACAGTCTGCGCTTCGTCAAGGGTAGTAGCTGTCTCATCCTACACAATACCTAACTCTTCAAAACAGAACTGAGCAACGGACGCTCTGCGCAACTATTTATACCACTGATGACTTCGACATAAAGACTGAGGCCTTTGAGGGACATCGAATCGACAGTCATTGACGCGCAGCGCCCTCTACTGAAAACATTTTTCCAAAGCAGCAAGCCGGATAGGGAAATATCAAAGATAAGGAATACGTGGGAGGAACATCCAGTCGAAAGTACGTTACCATGGGTAAGTAACTTGTTCTTCTTAGGAAGTGCACTAAGATACTGCACCATGAAAGGAATTCCTCTGCATCACACATTTAAAATATGGGCAATGTACACAGCCACCCACATAAAGTTGAAGGTGTACTTCACATACCCATTCATGAGATGTGTTCTTTATAGAAATGCTTTTGAAACAAACATATCCCATTACAACAAAAGGAGCAATTCACAATGACCTACCCTTACACTACATAATTGGTTATATAAATCTCTTCAGCTACATGCGTATGCTGTTATTCTTTTCCCCCCATCCAGCATCGATCCTCCAGATAACGATGAGCATCTACACACCGCTTATGGTACTCTTGTAATAATTGTTCCACAATTCGTTTGTTGGCCTGTGAAAGGTGTTACATGGCCAGTAACGTATCAGGTATCTGTGAATGCAGAAGAATAAGAATACATTTCAGTAGCCATTTTCAGTGGCAACGTAATGGACAAGGGCTCTGAGGGAAGGATGTCACACAGGGTCCTATATGGCCGGTTCATGCACCTTAGGGTGAGGTACTGTGTGTTAATGATTATCGTCGGATGTTCAACCACAGGCTTGCTGCCTGTTTTGTAGGTGGCACTCTCCTTCCACAGCTACACACATCCCCTTCGTCTTTCAAACGTTGCCAACAGACCCTTCTTGCATGCGTTTGCTTTTCACAACAGATGTCACTGGCAGCAAGTGTTGTCAGACCTACAGCACATTCTCTTTGTGTGTGCCCAAAAAAAACATACAAAACAAAAAAATTCTCCTACAGGACCACTCCGACTGCAGGAAAATGCAGGAGGTGTTTTTCCAAACCATTCAACAGTAAAATATTAGCTGTCCACGTCTGTGTGCCAGCTGATTGCTATATGCGTCTCTGACCATTATTATTTTTAATACAATGAAGGCACGTAAAACTGTTAAGTGTTTGAAAGGTCATTGTAAGGACAATACCACAAACCTTTTAGCACATTTTACTTTTGTACTCCAGACATGTTTGAATGGCCTGGAGAACCATGTGAACAAAAACAAACACCAATCATAGTTCTCATTTAGGCAGAATGCTGCAGAAATGGTACTGCAATGCAACGTGCACGACTACTCTTAAAAATCCCATTACATTGCAAATGGACAAAGTGTACAGCGCTGTACGTTAATAGTTACCTTTTATTTTATTTTTGAATTGCATAGAACCTCTACATTTGGAGCAATTATTGTGTACCACTCAAGCCTATTTTACAATGATCTTTTCCCTTGTTGATAGAGGTATGGTAGGTTTCCATTTCTGCCCACCATGCGGCTACAAATACAAAATCAGGCGGCAACGTGTTACCATTTCATCATGCATTTCCAATGCTTAGTACTCCAGTTACGTAGAACTTACTTTTAGGTACATGGAGACATGATGGTACCTTATACATGGTGCAATGAATGTACAGCTGACACAATATATAAATTTACATTTACGGCCCGTATCTACTATTTATATGTGCAGTGTCTTACGAATCAACGGTGTTTGTTGGCAGACTGTGTGCAATGGCTGCCCATACGTAGGTGGCAGGGTCATCTTACGCACTATAGTGCCTTTGGGGAAGGAGATTTTTGGGCCTCTCCTTCATGAAAGGAAACAAATTCCTTTACAACTTCTTCAACAATTGTACGTGCTTTCTAATGTTTGCAGTATAGTGACCTAACCTGGTTGTGTCACCTGTGTTGTAGATTACGGCTATTGGTGTGAAGGTTTTGTTGCCAAGTGTTACCTGTCCCTGTGTGAAGGTAGTAAGCTTGCAGTTACTTTCGTTTCCATCTTCATTGTACGTTGAAAGCATTCATATTACGAATTGCCTATGGGATTGTATATCTAAGGTCAAACGATTATCGGAATTGCAAGGCCTACACAATATGCTATGGTTTGCATTTTTTACCACTTGCTGAAATAGAATGGAATCACAGTTAGGTATTGATACATAGAGAAAACGTTTGTTAGGGACTTCTTCCTGAATGCCATGATTGCAGAGAGTGCATGTATGTTTCCACGTGTAGGAAATCTGAAAGATTTCATTTATGGGTATGTTTTTGCTTTCCAATACCTGTACTTAGTACATTACAACTTCCTGTGGATCTCCTTATCTGTTTAATGTGCATTTACCATTCAAACGCAGTAGTCCAATTCCTGCCTTATTCCTGAGACACTGCAACTGTTTCCAGGATTGTGTGCAGTATTTCTGTGCAGGCCTATTATTTCTAAACTCAAGTGGTCTGAGCCGTTTCAATAAATGTTTTGAACAATTGCTGCCATTTGCAATACAGCATTGCTTGCTACATTTGCATTATCATTTACACCAATTGTATTGGAAAATTTGAATGGACCAGGCAGTTTTGTGTCTGAACACATTTTGCTTACTACACTTTGTAAACGAGATTTCTTACACTAAAATGGTGTGTTGCTAACATTTTTGCATGGTGGAAGGTGCTTTTGCAAGCTGGTCCAGAAATGGAGGCTAACGAATGTCCTTGTACTCCTGTGCATTTGCGCACTGGACAGGAGTTCATAGTTTGTAGTAATTTACTTTTTCCTTTGTCATTGCCTTTCACATGGTGCTTGAGGAACTGCTGCAACGACTTGATAGAGTTGTGGCGACCGTTACAAATTGATGTGCAAGGCCATTTGTAGATGCGCCACATTGGTTCGGTACCAAGGATAGTGGCATCTAAGTTTGCTGGGGATATTTCTGAAAGCAGTGTTTCTTCTTCCATTATGCTATTGTCTACCTTTTCATACCCTCGTACAGTGCTATGTATGGCAATTTGGTTTCTTTGCTCTTGTTTGTATGATTCCTCATTGAAGTATGCCTCTGTGCTGGTGGTGTGCCTCCACTCACTTGTACTGATGTTGCCAAAGGTATCTATGCTGATATTGTATTTGTTTCAAAGTAGTGGTAGTAGTTTAGAGATTCATTTTGTTAGTGGTTTCATTCTCATTAAATTTAATAGAAAGAATTTTCGTTTCAAGAGCATTGCACTGTCTACATCAGTTTACAGATTACATTTTTGCTGTATGGTTTAATGGTTGAGCGTGATTCGTCCCGTCTACTTATAAGGTTCTGAAGGACTCTGTGGTGGAATTCTTTTTGTAAAATTACTTTTTTGGAATGCTTCCTTGTAGTGACATTAGCATTTGTACACAGTCTATTACCAGTAGTGACAGTACCAGTCTTTTCAGTACCTTCACTAGCTTTGTTGCTATTTCTACATTTTGACAGAGGCATTACATTCTCCTTACTGGTGGGTGCTTTCGTTTTCCTTAGTGACTGTATTAGCTGTTCTCTTTCAACTTTCAGTACAGAATCTGCTAGGGGTGGATGGCTACTTTCTATGCTTTTAGGTAGAGCTGGTCTATTTCTGCATTGTTTTCTATGGAGTTCCTTTTTGCTAGGCATTCTGTAGCAGCTGTTGGAGAAAAAAGGAAAGTGTAGGTCTGTACATTTTGTGATGTATATGTGTGCATCTAGATAAGAAAACCCAGTTCCAGAAACAAATCCAATCATACAAGAAAGAAATTCAAAAGGCAAAGAGAAGGCATTATGATGACAGAATCACCAATGCCACCAACACACAAAAAGAAATGTTCAACATCCTAAAAGAAATGAGAAACGCACCTGGTTGCGAAACCATGCGACGACTGTTAAGATGGATTTCTGAACTCTGACTTGGTGGGCAGAGTTTCAGAAGGCCAGCCTAGTTTCTTGGAACAGGGTAACCTTTGGACAAGCCAGACCAATCAGGGTAGCTATGGTGGGCGGTCAAGACTAGGGGCCTCATTACACGGACAGCGGTAAGGGTTAACGGTCACCGTTAATGGCAACGGTGACCGTTAACCCTTACCGCCGTACTACGAGGTCCCTTTGCGGGTTGGTGATTTAACGCCTGCTTTTTGCAGGCGTTAAAAACCAACCCGCTAAGGGACCTCGGAGCTAATTACGGCACCGCAAAATTGTGGTGCCGTAATTAGCGCCTTCCCCATTCCCATAGAGCCCTATGGGGCAGAAATGGGAATGGGGAAGGGCAATGGCGGAAGGGGGATTTACCGCCCCACCAACCTTGGAATGGGGTGGTAAATCCCCTTTCCGCCAAGGCGGTGCCGGTATTTTACCGGCATGAGCCATGGCGCTAATAGCGCCATGGCTCACCGCCTTCCGTGTAATGAGGCCCTAGGTCTCAGGAGGGGTGAGGGTGACTGAAGGACCTCAATGAGCACACAAAGCAAGGACACTTAAAAATTACTCCAGACAGGTGTTATATTAAAAATATAGAAACATTTATGACAAGGCCTTTGTAACATAGACTATAGCAGAAGAATCACAGTAACACTGAGGACACCAACACAACACTATCAATACAATGCATATACAAGACCATTGGGGTCTAAAGGGGTTAAATGCATGAAATATGTCGACAACCTAGATGGGAAGGAAACAGGCAGTGCAGATAGTCTTTAGGCCCCTTCGACATCGATAACACACCTAACTAAGAGTTAGTCCAAGCGCTAAGAAGACGGGAGTCTTGTGCTCAATAGCACATGCAGTGCAAGTGCATGCGGTTGTTCCAATGGGCAAAATGGGGTCTCTTCGGGGGTCTCTAGCAGCTCGGGAAGGTGGATGAGGCGATGAAGAACAAGTTCCCACTATTCAGGGAGGACCTCCACTTGAAGGCAGAGGCAGTTCCAGAGTGCGGGATGGAGTCGCTAGTTTGCACTAGCTGTGGAAAGGAGAGGGACCGCAGGGGCCACTTGTGCGTAAAAGGGGCCCTTGGCACCAAGGGCCACCGGTTAGTGTTGTAAGTACTCACCGGTCCCAGTCGCACTTGGACCCAAACTTTGCCCGTTCAGTCCACTCGGGTTGCAGGTTCGAACGTGATAAAAAGGACGTCTCTGGGGCTTTCAGTTCTTATGTTACAGCAATGATTCCCAAACGGGACAGTGGCGATTCCTCCGCTCCGGGTGGATGAATCGACCCAGTTTCACTGCAGCAGGCTTCAGGGGCAAGAGGGTCACAATTGCAGCATACTTGCAAAAGACGTTGCCGCGGCAGGGCAACACGGTAACCGCATTTACTTTGGCCCTGGCACATTCCTCTCACTTCAGACCTGGGAATGCCAAGTGTATGAAATTCGGTTTGAGGGTGCCGGGACATAGAGCTACGAGTACACCAAGTTTCAAGGGCCTCCTCAAAACGATGGTGGAGACAGAGCAAAGGTCCTGTGTAAGCTGGTCAGCCCACTGGTTGGTCCAGGGACACTTCCGAGAGAGCTTACTTGCAGGTTTTGGTGAAGGTGCCGAGAATAGTTGGTCCCACTATTCCAATGGATCAAAGCGTCTTCGCAGAGCTTCTAGAACGACCAGATGCAGAGATTTCCCACAGGACAGCAGGCTTAGGGTGCCAAACCGTCCAGCGGTCACCAGCGGTTCCTCGACTCAGCTTCGTAGTTGCAGGATACTTGGATCCTATCCTTTTGTTCAATGAGAACTCAGGAGATCAACATGGTATGGGTGTTTTTGGCCTCCTCTTATCCAAAGTTCCCTGCGCGCCTAAATGGAGAGGACCCAATGGGAGATCTGCTCACAAACACACACTCCATACGTGGACCAATCACGGACCACAGTGGTCCCAGTCATTCAGGGCTCTCCAGACTCTCTGGCACCCAGGATGTGTATTGGACTCAGACGTTCCAGCCCACATCCTGGAGGCACAAGCACAAGGCATGCAGAAGCCTGCTTAAGCATTGGGTTTCGCGGAAAAGTGCATAACCAAATAAGGACTGACCCGGGTTGACTCGACCTGGGGAAGCTGAAGGGACAAGATAGCCAAAGGACAGGACAAAGAACCTTGTGGCATGGTCATTTTGGAGCCAGGTCACCTATATGTGCCAAATGCGGTTAACGCGGTTAACATGGCAGGAAAGGGTTAAAAAGAATGCGAAAGATAGCTGCCACCAGTCCTGTCCATGATACATCTGCACAGTTCATAAAAAGTCCAACAAGAGTTTCTAGGGCCTCTGGGAATTGACTACAGACCCAAGTACACTGTACTGGAAGGTACATTATGTACTTGTTACCTGTTGCACAAAAGTTGCAAATGGGAAAAGGACTAAGGGAAACAAAGTCTCCCAGTACTGACTGTCTTAAGGGCATGTCAGTTGCCCATAAAAAGGGGAGCTGAAGGCTTTGCTTCTCTGGCAAAGTCAGTCAAAGGTGTCTAAACAGCAAGAAAAAGTGTTAGGGTGTACACATGAAGGGAAAATTACATAAATCTTTCCTAACAACGACTTGGCCGACAATTTCAAGAACAAAATCAACGACATCCGACAAATCATACAAAACAGACCAACCAACCCTAATACTCAACTAACCGGACCTGATGAGGAGCCACAGCACAAACTCCAAAACTTCCCAGAAATATCAGCAGAGGCATTCGTCAAGCTGGTAAAACACAGCAAGAAAGCGACATCACCAATGGATCCCTGCCCCCCTGACATCTACAAATCGATCCTCGCACAAGAAACGCCATCAGAATACTACAGAAACCTCTTAAATCTGTCACACACAACAGGAACTGTACCACGATCCTTCAAATCAGCATATATTAAGCCGCTTTTAAAAACACAAGTGGCGACGTGGAAGACCTCTCAAACTACAGACTGATTTAAAATATTCCCTACCCGGAAAAACTCCTCGAAACTTACGTATACAAAATAACCCAAGAACATGTAGAAAAACACCAGTTCCTAGACCAAGCACAAGTCAGCTTCAGACCCGCAAGAGGAACAGAATTGGCACTAAAATCCATCTGGGACGACTTAAAAACAAAGGCAGACTCCAACACAACCTCGGCTCTGATTCTGCTCGACCTCTCCGCAGCCTTCAACACATTAAGCCATGTCACCATAAACACAAGATTGGAAGATGTAGGTATAACGGACATGGCAGTGCTCTGGATTAAATCATTACTAGCAGACAGAACAGAAACCGTATGGATAAAACCCTTCAAATCTATTCCACAAGTTAACGACTGTGGAGTACCACAAGGATCCTCACTATCACCACTATACTTCAACATCTACCAGACTCCAGTAATCAGGATCTTCAAAAAATACAAAATTACATGCTACAACTACACAGACGACACTCCAATCATCTACAAAATCGAAGATACTCAAGCCAATCATTCAACCCTAATAGAATGTCTTAAAGAAGTCTTTGACTGGATGAACGCCAACAAAATGAAAATCAACCCAGGAAAGACAGAAATCATGATTATATCCAAAAGTCAAGAGAACAACACCTACATTCCCTGGCCGACGGAAATGGGAACCGCGCCCACACCATCTAAGGTAGTAAAAAATCTGGTAGTCCGAATGGACAACGCCCTAACCTTAGAACCATAAGTAAACGCAATCATCAAGAAATGCTTCTTCCTCCTTCACACAACAAGAAGAATCCTACCTTTCCTCTCCTTCATCCACAAAACACTGACAATCGTCGCCCTCATCATGTCAAGAATCGACTACGCAAACAGCCTCTACCTCAGGATGCCAGAATACCTCCTGAAGAAATTACAATGCATCCAAAATGCAGCAGCCAGAATCCTCCTCAAACTATCCAGAAGAGATCACATCGCTCCAGCACTAAAAAAAATACATTGGCTCCCAATCAAACATCGTATCACGTTCAAAACAATGTGCATAACACACAGGGCAATCAGCAGACAGGGAGCGGAATTCCTACAAAAGAAAATAACAATCTACAAGCCAACAAGACTCCTACGATCAAGCAATGAAATCCGCCTGGAACCACAACCATACATCAAAAAAAATCTAGGGGCTCCTCCTTCTCCCACCTGGCCGCAAAAACCTGGAACAACATCCCAAAAGAAATAAGAAACACCAAAGACCACCTAAAATTTAGAAAACTTCTAAAAACCTGGCTCTTCAACACCTCGGAACCAAATTAAAATAACTAAAAAATCAAACAGGAAACACAAAAAACAGATTGACAGAATATATGATGGCACAGACACTCCCAGAACCAACTAAGGGAAACTTCTGCAACAAGAGAAACGATGGTAGGTGGAATAGAACACAAGCGACAACCCCATGAGTTCAAAATTAGCATACATGCCCAACACTATCCAACAACCTTACCCACTCCATGAACATTAGCAAAGTGCCACACTTAGATAGAATTGTGAATGTTAGCAAGTACCACATTTAGATAGAATCGTGAACATTAGCCTGCGCCGGACCGAGACAAAATTGTTAATGATAGCAAGTACCCCATTTAGTTAGAATTGTGAACATTAGCCTGTGTCGCATCTAGATAGAATTGTGAAGGTTAGCAAGGGCCACACTCAGATAGAATTGTGAACATTAGCCTGCGTCACATCTAGACAGGATTATGAATGTCGGCCAGTGCCACATCCAGATAGAATAGAGAATATTAGCCATTGCCACATCTAGACTCCATTGGGAATATTATCAATGCCATAATTAGATAGAATTGTGAATGCTAGCTTGATTCGCATATAGACAGGTTTTGAAGCTAGGTCAGTACCACATCTGAACATAATAGTGAATAGTGGCGTGCGTCATATATAGACAGGATCGTGACCTTTAGCCAGTGTCGGATCTAGATAGAAATGCAGAGATATTCACAAGCCACACCTAGAAAGAACATGGAAATTTAGCACATATCACCTCTAGATAGCAGGGCCAATAACCAACCCACTAACAATCTCACCCCTCTGCATACACCTCTCAAACGCTAATCAAACACAACTACAAACCTTAAGCACGACAAACCGCACAAACTTCACTACACCGCAACAACAAAACAAACTACATATAGCGTTGCACAACAGCACAGACCGGAAAGCGCCCCCAAGCTCAGCGAATGGTGTTAACTGAACTGATGCTGCCAACAGCACATCACTGCACTCTTGCACTTATCCCGCTCGTTCCCACTAACTTCCCCCCACGCCCTTTTCCTTTTCATTGGGCTTTATTTCCATCCCCGTGCCACTTTATCCTACAATTGGCCCGTGTGCATCTTACCACCATCGGGCACCACGAGGATCCGACCACTCCAAGATGGCCGATCCGACCTGCTGATGTTGTCCCTAAAGCATAGCCTCGTCCCATCTGTGAATCCGATTGGGAGAAGCGCTATACATCTCCACCAATCGACCACCGGAGGCGAGAGCCGGCCCACCTCCTGGAAGGCCCACGGATGCAAGGCTAGTGCCTGTTTTGAGCCTGTTTTGCCGTGGTTGCCGATTGCCAGCCCGCCTGGCTCCTGCACAAGGTAACTCTGCCCTCTTCTATGCAAGGAATTCCATGTTAACCCAATATCCAACTTTGCTACATCTCACACTTAGGCGCCAGCATCGTTAACATTGGTGACTACAACAGCGAAGCTAACTATCCTTGCCCCACTAACTGCACGTGAGCCCTCTGCTATAGTGCACACCGTGTTCCTGCCTATCTTGTCGGCACACGACTTACAGTACATCACGACGAAGTCAGCCGCTGGCACGTTGTCCCTCGCCTTACAAACTTGACATTACCTGCCATGACACTCACCATGTTTGATTAATATGTCACAGTACCACTTGGGCATCACTACTGCTACATGTGGGCAGACAACTTCCCGACTGGTCATAAAGCAATGTTTGTTTATACTGCACTTCTTTCTACATTGATATGTTTATCATGCCATGCTATCTCACTTGAATTGCTATCCTCACATTCTAAGTTTGCCATTGAATTGCCATTAATCAAATTCCAGATTTTAGCCTGTTGTTGCCTTGCCAGTATCTGTTGCTAAGCCTGTAACCCATGTGCAACTTCACAGAACACGCTAAGACTGAACTCAGACCTAATGCTTTGCAGACAACTGTCTTATCTCAAACCTAGATGCTACCAATGTACCATAGTCATTCTGTCTGATGTTAAATCTAGGTGTCACCCTTTGCCTTTAGTCATACTGCCGTACTTCAAATCTAGGTGTTACTAGTGCATTTTTGCCTTGCTGCCTCATGTTAAATCTAGATGTCACCCAGTACCTCCAGCCATACTGCTGTACCTACCTGAATTCTAGGTGCTACCACAGGGCACTGTACTGCTAAGTGTCTCCCTAGCTCATTGTATTTTGATCTAGAAATGCTGACACAAACCTAGATACTGCCACAGGGCACTGTACTGCTAAGTGTATCCATAGCTTACTATATTTTGGTCGAGAAGTGATGACCCAAACCTAGATATCACCACAGGGCACTGTACGGCTAAGTGTCTCCTTAGCTCATTGTATTTTGGTCTAGAAGTACTGATTCCAACCTAGATATTGCCACAGGGCTCTGTATTGCCATTGCATCTAGCACTCCTAAAATGTACACTACTAGGAGCCCATTGACCTGCATGCCTCTTGTCCTAGCCACTACGCTGTTAATAAACACATTGGTAAACTATTACCCTCCCACCATCATAATAGCACCACACCCACTTGGGATCAATGTAGAAAGGCCTTCCAAATTAACCATGCAAGAATCACTGTTATCTCTACCCTGCACGATCCCTGTCAGAAATAGCAGACTCCGGGCAAGACTGCCTAAACTGTATGAACCACTTGCCAGAACACTAGCACCTAGTAACAACAGATCCCGCATTTCACCTGTCACCAATATTAGTAAAGCCAAAGGTAACCAACCACAAATAACACAGACCACAACACCAGCCGGCCTACCTTGCCATACTCTTAAAGGAGCTTTAATAAATGCTAGATCGCTGGTAGCACATGCCATCGAGATATCGGAGATCATACAGTTAGAACAACTAGACCTATTAGCAGTCACTGAATCCTGGTTGCACGCCGCGGCAGGCCCAGCACTATCACTAGCTATCCCTAAAGGCTACCCTATCCTTAGATCAGACAGAACTGAGGCACGAGGTAGAGGAATTGCACTCATTGTAAAAGATAACCTACCTATCAGACTTATATCACACCTGGATACCAATTAGAGCGAGAACCTATCAGCCAAACTTAACTTAAATTGCACCCAAACTCTTACAATCCACCTAATATACAGGCCACCAAATTCCATTGGTACCTTCGAAGATGACTTATCTAATATCATATCAAACAATTTAAAAAAACTCTTCCCAAGTCATTTTATTAGGAGACTTGAACTTAGGATATAACGACCCAAAAGACGCACATGCCTCTACTGTGGCAAATATCCTCACAGAACAAGGTCTCACCCAAAAAGTACTGGACCCTACACATTCTGAAGGAAGAACTCTGGATTGGAAAGCGGACCATAACTGTAATGCGACCATCTCTTCCAATTCACCTGTGTTATGGTCAGACCACAATCTGATAACCTTCACCATCAACACTGAGAAAACTATTGCCCCGCCCGCACTACTAGCTCCCTCAGTCCCTACTCGCAACAAAAAAAACATCACTTGCTATAAACTACTCCCCCTCATCTATTAACCAACTTGCCCAACAATACCATTATAACCCCGCCCACTATTTCTGACACACTAACACGATTCAAATTCTCAAAAGTTACTATTCTTGAAACAGAAAAGTCAATACTCTCACTCAAACCCTCTAACTGCCATGGTGATCAGTGCCCTGCCCAACTCATAAAGGATGCAGCCAGAGAACTGTCACCTTTTATCACTAAATTGATCAACGCATCATTTAGGGCCAACAGCATCCCCACTAACCTTAAGGAATCCTGGGTGCTCCCTTTACTAAAGAAACAAACTTTAGACCCTCTAATTCCCACGAACTACCAACCTATTACCACGGTACCATTCCTCCTGAAAATCATAGATAAAATAGCCTATCTGCAAATTCAAAAACATTTGGAATCCAATCACCTGCTGGGATCTAGACAATCAGGCTTCCGGCCCCAACACGGGACTGAAACTGCGTTAATTGACTTGAAGGCCCAGATCGATAACCTCAGGGACAGAGGCGACCTAGCTCTCCTCTTGCTTCTGGACTTATCGGACGTTTTCGACCTGGTCGATCACCAGGTCTTGTGCAGCCACTTGGACTCGGCAGCACACTTCTCCCCAGAAGCTATAGCTTGGATACAATCCTTCCTCAGTGATCGTACCATGAGAGTATTCTCTCCCATTGCTTCAGCTGACCCTATTCCTATCACGTGTGGTGTTCCCCAGGGTTCATGTGTCTCGCCTACCTTATATACTATTTTCACTAAGCCCCTTTTCGATGATTTGGATCATCTGGGTATCACCTACACTAACTATGCAGATGATACGCAGATCCTCCTACCAATTACCGGTGATTATGAAAAGGATTTGGCCTTGGTAAATAAGGTTTACCTCATCATCCAGGCATGGATGGCCTCTCATAGACTATGCCTGAATGATGACAAAACAGAGATCATCATCCTGGGTACACAACTATCGTTAAAGAAACTAAGCCCAAATTACTCTGCCTTTAGCGTCGACAATAACATCGTTACAACTGCTTAGGAAGTAAAAACATTAGGTTTTTACTTGGATTCTGCCTTAACGTTTAACAAACAGGTAAACACGTCCTCGGCCACAGCCTATACCTGTAAATTAATCAGAGCTGGCAGAGCCTTCCTTTCTAATGACAGCTGTATCACCCTTGCTAGAGCTCTTATATTATCAAGACTTGATTACTGCAATGCCATGTACATTGGGGCGAGCAAGCAAACCACTAAGAAAATCCAACTCCTGCAAAACAACGCCCTTAGAGCCGTGCTCAGAATTGCCAGGAGAGACCATATTTCGGACACCAGAAGAGCTTACAACTGGCTGTCGACAATGGACAAAATTAAACTTAAAGTCGCCTCCCTTACACATAAATGCGTAAACAAAGCGGCCCCTCGCTATTTTATGGACAGAATCATTACTAAATCTGAGACAAGACCAACCAGACAGTCAAATACTAATTGCCTCCTGACCCCTAGATTCAAAATTGGCCAAAGTGGGAGGTAACAGCTTCCAGGTCAAGGCTACCCAACTATGGAATTCACTCCCTACCCTACTCAGACTAGAATCATCCTACACAAAATTTCGCACACATCCTTATAAAAATGTTCAAAGATTCTGATGGCTAAGCGTGATTTTGGCGTTCGCCCTCTTCACCTAGAACCTACCCTCCTCTACTCCCGACCCCACTCGGTATGCCGTTCGCAAAGATTTTGCATAAATTAATTTTGTATATAATGTATAAATATTCTCTGCGCTATTACCATGTTAATTGTAAAAAATTGTAAAAGTGCATTTTGTGTATAATGTATATTGTATTGTATATTATGTACAACTAAGCTGTGAGCAATCTTATATGATGCGCCCGACTACCTGTGGGTTTGGTGTGCAATACAAGTAATAAACTAAACTAAACTACATCCACCAGAGCGCCAGGGGACCACTCTGGTATGTACGTGGTACAAATATCCTTTAACATTAACATTAATATTGATTCTTCCCTAAGTCAGGATGGAAGCTTTAGAAAAGCTGTCCTCCATTCTGTTAATTGAAACCACTGATAGCTAAATTTGCACTCCCTCCACCAAAGCAAACTGCTTTGGGAGTCTATCAAAGATGAGGAATACATGGGAGGATACAATCCATATGAAGAACAATTTACTTACCCCTGGTAACGTTCTTTAGACTGGATGTACCTCCCACGTATTCCTCATCACCCTCCCACCCTACCCGCATTAGAATTTCCCATGCTATTACAGCTTTCGCTCCTTTAGAGCCTAGTACGTCAAACCTGTGTTTATGCGGGTAGTTCTACTGGAGAATAGTACGAAAAAACAGAACTGAAGCCAACGGGCGCTGCGCGTGCTATATATGCCTTTGATGACATAATTCTCGAGACAGCATTCTCGAGACAGAGGCCCTCGACAGACATCGAGTCGACTGCATTGACCCATAGCGCCCTCTGCCGAAAAACAAATTCCAAAGCAGCTCAAGCTGGATATTGAATATCAAAGATGAGGAATGCGTGGGAGGAACATCCAGTCGAAAGAACGTTACCAGGGGTAAGTAACTTGTTCTTCTCAACCATGGGAAATAAATGCCACCAACTTCGTTGTGGATTTACCATGTTCACAAGGATGTACTACTATAATGGTTACTCTGGATGCATTGACAAAACAAGCCCATTTTGTTCCTTTTCCTAAACAACCTTCTGCCGCCGAAATGGCCATTGTATTTCTCCCCAAAATAATGGATGGACTGAATGTCTAAATCAAACCACGGAACAATACCTATACTGTTTTACCACATCTACGCAAGACGATTGGGTCTTCCTTCTAGCTGAGCTTGCATATACTAATACTGTGCATTCATCTCTATGAACCTCTCCAATCCATTGTAACTATGGATTTCATCCCAAAGTCTTTCCTCTTGATATCATTCGACCTGTACAGATACTTTGGGGAGATCGACACATCACCTCTATAGAAGAAGGACACAAGATCGCCATTGAGCAACTACAGCACACCCGTCAACAAGTTAGTTACTGTGGACAAGCATCGCTCCCAACAGCGTCTGGGAGAAAGTCTGCCTTTCAACTAAACAATTACCTAAAAGATTGAAGCTGTCCAAGTATTCCCCCTGTTACATGAGACACTTTCGCATTAATCACATCATCAATCCTTTTGCCATTAAATTGGCCTTACCCTCCTCATGGAAAAGGATCCATGCATAAAACCGTTTTATCCAGTGATTGGGCTCGTAAAATGAAAGCTAGACCACCTCCTCAATTGATTGATGGTATTCCTGAATATGTTGTTCGACGCATTTGTGATTCATGTTATCTTTGCACACATCTTCAGTATCTTGTTGACTGGGCTGGTTATGACAACTCGGAACGGTCTTGGGAACCAGTTTCTCGCATTCACACCCGCATCTGATATACCAGTTCCATCGTCTCCATCCCAGGAAACCTGGCTCATAGCTCCTTGGGAGTGAGGGGGACATGA
Source organism: Ambystoma mexicanum (assembly GCF_040938575.1). Lineage (NCBI taxonomy): Eukaryota > Metazoa > Chordata > Amphibia > Caudata > Ambystomatidae > Ambystoma > Ambystoma mexicanum. The sequence goes on from NC_090938.1 coordinate 61,210,357, forward strand.
TGTCAGAATACTCCTCGCCAGTTCCTGGTCTCTCTGGAATCACTGGCGCTACTCATGTAACCTCTCTCCATTACGGTGCAGACCGATCCAATATCCGTGGTCTAGTGATTTTCAGCATGCGCCCGACGCTGCATATCCGAGACACCACGGAAGTAATTCAGTGGAACTCTGCTTCTCAACACAGGTATTTTTTAATGCTCCTCTTCACCTGTGTTCCTCCGATTTTCTTAATTCTTTTCAATATCTTTGGTCTTCTTCCTCGATTTTACTACACTGTAGCACTGGAATTCCTCGTCTCCTCCTTTGACTTGCTGCCTGCTCAAGCTGCTCAAGAAAGTCTTTGTTCATCAACAGCTTCACCTCCGGTCCGTTCCTGAGGGTTTTTCTGGCCTTGCCTTTTCCCTCATGGTCCTGCTGTCCGGGATCACTTGCTGTCCGGGATCACTTATTCTGGTTCTAGACTTACTACTAGAGCCATTGGGGGGAGGGGTTTGGTCTCGCTTGGTACCATTGCTCTTATCTGACTGCAATACACCTTATCTACTTCTAAACGAGGTGGAAAGTGAGCATAAGCTATAATAGCCTCAAGTTGTCACATTAGTAGTTTGAAGAGGGGCGAGAGAAAGTAACAGGAAGTAAGACTGGAGGGTGAAGGTACATAGTAGAGAATATATCTGGGCTAGAGATGGGAGTGTCAGGGAGAGCACAGAGAGATGGTGGGTGGAGTAGTAGGGAAGAGAGTATGAGGAAGAAAGGGGGAAAGTGACAGAGACATAGGGAGTGGAACACCAGAGCATGGAATCATAAGACCAATGGGGGCCTCGTGTCTGCAATGTACAAACCCTTATATTGCATCACATTGGGGAACTCGAGGCAGGGACTACATAGATTGCTCCCAGAGGGAGCTTTAGATAGGTAAGGTGGTTGCCTTTAGGCCATAGTGTATTAGGAGTTACTGGTCTCTAGTGACAACCTCGTGTTTGAGGGACGTCTGGGTTAGGGATGGAAAGGCCTTCATTAGACGAGATAGAGGGCCACAACCCGTCTCAAGCCCCTTTTCTATTCTGAAAATAGAAACCCTTAACTGTCTTCAAGATTTTGTCGGTTCTGGAGGCCACATGTGACACAGGTCAATTTGCCCTAATAGTCGTAGCAAGTCACTACGTAGCAATATTTAGGTGGGCACAGTGTATTGTTTTTTGGGAAAACCCAGACAACCACCTTGATATAATACTGACCCAGCTACACCCCCGGTCAAAGTTATAGTCCACTGTTGAAGTGTTTTTGTATTTACTTGCTGATGCAAACCCTTTGTGTGTGTCTCCCTCTTCATGCATAAAGTGCTCGATATTTAGCTCGCACCAGACCAAGTCATCTAATAAAAGTTACATTCTGCAGTGCAGCCAGCTGTTTCAGAACTGCGGTTATCAGGCACAGCAAGTGGTAACATGACATCAGGCCACTTTCTTTTCTTCTCGCCCTAATGTTCGCCAAACAAACCCTTTTGTTTATGCTGCAATATTTCATTAAGTTGAGGACAGCCTAGCAACCCGCGGGTTTGGAACAGTTGAGCTGTTGGAGACAGCAACCACACCCCAGCGCTTTATGGCTGGGGCGGGTCTGCTGTTAATTGAAGTAAAGCAGCAATGCTTCCTGAATAGAAATTGCAGTATAAACATTTCTTTGACCAAAGCGGCATATTGTTTTAACCGCGTTAAGCTTTTATGCTAAGAAAGATTGTACTTCTCTGGGAACATTCTGATTTTGTACAGCCAGCGCTCGGATCTGAACACTATGTCGCGCTTGCATGATGACTGCACACTGAATTTGTGAAAAGTAGTACAAGCTCTTGACTTGTTCATGGCTCTAAAAGGTATTTCTATCATCTCAACGTGTGTGGTGGGCTTGGGTGCGCTAGTCCTATATTCAGAAATGTGATAATGTAAGTAATCTTATCGTGCCGACTCACCGACGTACCACATGGACCAGTTATTATGGCACGCGCTGGTCGACTACTCTCGTTTGACCAAACCCTTGTTACTTCTCCATATTACTAGTCGCGTTGAGTACCACACATTATACCACATTTGTTTTCCTTGGGAGACGCCTCAGTTTAAAATCTCATCCCTTACAGTCACCTAGACCTAGTGGTGATTGCCTTCCCTGGCAATTTTACCCTCAATAACAAGTCAATTAAAAAATAAAGGAAAAATGCTGAACAAAAAACATGTAGCATCAGGCAAATAAGCCCCTGCCCCCTGGCCTTTGGGTGCCTACAATTCACCACACCCCATGTCTGGGGATGCCTGCCCTCCTGTCTCCTATGAGAGTGGCCATATTGGTTAGGTCACCATGATGGCCTTACTTCACGCCCGCCTGCTTCCCAGCCTAGCCGCGCCTTGCCGCGCCTTGCCCTAGGTGCTGCCGTTGCTCGAAGTTCGACAGTTCCTTGCAAAGCCCCATGCCATTGCTCCGCATGCTGCGCTAGGCTCCGGTCTGATACGCCCAAGTGTCAACGTAACGCAGCTAGGCCCATTGAAAGTCTGCTGATGTTGCTCTGTGCTTCCCGGGCCAAGCTGCTCAAATGGCCCAGGCACAGGGCACTTGTCAACCATCCTGCTGAGTTTTAACACGGGTTGACCCAGATGTGCCCCACCGCCCCGAGGTAGGCAATATGCGACAACTCCCCAGGGAAAGTCACTTCTCGGCTCCCTGTGTCATCACTCACTCCTTCCACCTGCTCAGGTATTATTGCTGTATCATGCTGCACATCAATACCATTATTGACCTCCCCTCAGCCAATCCGAATGTTTAGAGTGCAGTCAATAGCTATTTGTAATCAACCTTTCCCAATTTATAACTGGGTGGTGGGTCATTATCCCGCAATAATGGCCCTATCCCGAGGCCTGTGAGGCTATACTAATAACAGTAAACGTATCGCGCATACATTTTGCAGCAAACAAACAATATGTGAAATTACACTGGTATATGTGTGCATGTTTCGGTACAGGTGGTAAATAAGGTATAGTAGCCTGCATTCAGTCAATATATCTAAAACATTGCAGAGTAGATCATAACACCGAAAAACACTGCAAACATTAAATACATGAAGGGTAGTGTGGGAAAAGGGCTTAAAATGGGTGGGGATGGGGTTGCGGCAGCGTTATAATGGTAAAAAACAAGGGATGGGGTGGTATTTTGTCCGCAATTAAATTTACCACTCTGTAATTGTGGTCGGTAAGATCACATATAAGCTAGTAGCCCTGTCCCATCAGTGGTATATTTGAGGCAAGGGCTAGACCCTCTTTTTTACCTTCCTGACGATATCGTATTTACTCTTAAACTTTGATGTCATTAATATGTTGAAGCGATAATTAGTGGAACCCTTTGATTTGGTGTCTGAAAAATGAGTTAGAAGTCTTCTGTTGAAGTTCGTGTCCTGCTTTTGAAGATTGATTTGATTTATTTGTAAAGCGCACCTGACGTTATTGTATGTGGGCGCAGATGTAACATACAGTAATAAATCAGCCGTCTTTGACGGTGCTATCAGTTCAGAAATTTTGCAGGCAAATGAGTAAGCCTCATATTGATCCTAACAGAACAAGTGGGCCTTCTGTAATAATCGTGTTACGTTCTCGAATGGCTCTGGAGAGCCTATTGCAGAGTTTCGGGACATAGGGCCTCATTACGACCCTGGTGGTCTGGATACAATGGCACTGGTAATCTTGCTAGTGCCGTTGCATCCGGACCGCCATACTACGTACGAGCTGTGATTGCGGGTCCCTGTCAGTCCGCCAGTTCTGACCTGGCGAGCTGACAGGCACCTGCGAGCAGCACAACTCGTGGACCGGTGCCGGTGCGTCCGAGCTCCCCATTCCCATTCAGCCCTATGGGGCCGAATGGGGATGGGGAGTCCCTTATTGCCGGCACCCGCGAATGGGCAATTACCGGGTCCGCCGACCTCGGCATGACCCGGTCATTGCCCATTTGCGGGTGCTGGATAAAATGCAACTCCGGCAGCAGCCGTGCCAGTTCTATGGAGTAATGAGGCCCGTAGACCCCGAACCTCCGATCTCCTTTGTTCTGATACCTTGATCCTAGCTCTTCCATGGTTTGCTTTCTTCTTGCTGCCGCTCTTCACAGATATCACAACAGCTCAGCTCCTAAGTGTGGGTGTCTCTGCTTTTCCTATCTTTGTAACATTTATTCGCTTTGCCAACTCGACCAGCATTGAGGCACTACCTTCTCCATTGCAGTTCCTTTATTGTCTTTCCTTGATGTAAGTATTAGACAACCAACAGAAACAGAAACAAATGGATGCTGGGTTGTGATTGAACATAAGTATATTGTAGAATTATTTTGAGCTCGGAGAGTGCATCTGTCATCGTAAGTCCTTTCAATCTTAGACTTACATCCTATAATAATGTAACTTGTGTTGGTCTGTCTGAGTGTCTCTTTTTAAATGCACATGTAGCCATCTGATTCGCCTGGTCTTAATGGTTTGCTTTTCTGAGTGCAGGTGAAGCACTGCAGATAAAGACATAATCTACCCGTCAACACATGGACAGCCCATTATTCTAACAACAGTCAAACCTTCAGCAACGCGTCATTCTTTATTTTGGTTTCTATGGAGAATTAGAATATAACGGACAGAATGACCAGAAAAAGCACTTGTATGTTGTTGTTTGTTTAAATAAGTTCCAGCCTGTGCAGTTTTACCTGTTTCTTTGTGCTCCAAATGTTTTGGGAATAAGGAATCTGCAGTACATTGATACAAAGTTATTTAACCAGGGCTTCACAGCTCAGTGAAGTGTGAAAGCGGTGCCCATACATTGACAACCTTTTGAGCCACCAGAGTGGGTATAAGTAGAAGATTTTTTTTTAGGTGGGCGTGAGCCCATTTAGGTCTATGGACAGGTATGCGGCTTGGTGGGTGAATGAATTAACATCGTGGAGGATGACTTCTGACAAAAGCAGGTGAGTTGACAGGTTTGTAGTAGAACGCATGTCTCCAAGTTCAGTTATCAAGGCCTTGGCCACAAACTAACATCCACAAGATCAGAAGTGAAAGAGATGTGGTGTCCCCAAGTTAAATATGGACAAATCCTCCATGTTGAGTGACACAGGTGTTTGGTGGCGATGGGGTTGCGGCGCAGATTGCGAGCGCGGTAACTTCACCCTCCACGTGCGGCCACAAGGTAAGAGATTGCCGGAGGGTTAGTAACATTGCTACACTTCACGGAACCCCCTGACCTTGCACATCTGTCCCATTCTTCCTTTTGCACACGCCTTGTTCCCCCCTCGCTTTTGTTCCACGCTTCGCCTGTGACCATTGTATTGTTCAGTCCACTGTTTTGCCTTTCACTACTGTATTGTCTCCCATTGCACTGCCTTGCATTCCTCTTACTTCCAGGTTTCCTTTGACTAACAATGTTTTGCTTTGTTTGTTTACTATTGTATTGTCTACGTGCTGCATTTCTTGCATTTCTCTTCTTCCCCTCTAAAACCCCTTTTTGACCACCAGGCGTGTATTCTGTACTGTTCTTGCATTCCCACGCCTTGAGTTCCATTGTAGTGTGGCCCCTCTTGTGTGACCACCCCTGTGTTCCTCCCCCCTGTTTGCGCCTAGCATGTGACCCCCCTGCCTAGGCTATCCCCCTTACTCTCCGCCCACACCCTCTGTGGTGCTCTCTGTCACCCCTATCTTCTCTAACTGCTTTTCTCTTGACTATCCTATCCCTCTCACTAAGTCTGGCAGGAAGAAGCTCAACAGGGACATCCTGGTCTCTTACCCAGGCCTCCCTATCGCTGATACCTACACAAGTGCTTCCTCCAGACTGACCTTCACCGACATACTCTTTGTTGTTCCCTCTCCTGGCCTGTGGACCCCAAATAGGGTCTCTGTTCTCTCTCCATTTTCCTCCTCTCCCATTATTGCTGGCACCCGGTGGGAGGCCCTCCTGGCCCCCTCCACTCCTCCAAGACCATCTTTAATGTCTACTTAAATTGTACCGTCTTGGTCCAGGGCCCTCAGGCCAATCTCCTCCTTTTTGCTAGATGCTTCCTGCATCTTATCAACTTCCCTTTTTTCCCCTGCTATTCCTATCAACTCCTCTCTGGCTCCTCTGTTGACTCCTTCCTCCGCCACCTCCCTGGCACCCTCTGATATGATATGGCATTCATAACACACCTGTACACAAGTGTTTGCTGCTTCTTTGGCCGCTCTGCTGCCTCCTTCCTCCGCCGCCTGTCTGGCACCCCCCGCTGCTTCTCTGGCTGCTCTGCTTTCTCCTCCTTCCGCCACCTCTCCGGCACTCTCTTCTTCCTCTCTGAATACCCTTCCACCTCACCCTTCCACCATGGATGTTCTGATCTCCTCAGACCTGCACCTCTTCATCCCCCCACTACTCCTCTCTCTTTGACTGACCACTTTCTTCTCTCCTCTCACCGGTCGCTCTCTGCCCCTCAGGCTAAGCCATCCCCAGCACTGCCACCCACCTTCTCAGTCATCCGGCCCATGAAGCGTGTGTCAGTGGAGGCTTTCGCCACTACCATCTCTTCTCCTCCTACACCTTTGGCTGACTCACACTCTGACACAGCCCTTTCCAACCTTCTCTAACACTCTTGATGCCCTTGCCCCTGTCATGAGGATACGTTTGAAGCCTGATCCAAGTGCAAATCTTGGTATGATTCTGATCTCACCAGCCCTAAGTGCAAGTGTAGGGTGGCAGAGAGGAAGTGGAGGGCATCAAGCACATCCTCTGACAAACTGGCCTGCCACCTGCTCCAAAGGCAATCCATACTCTCTGTCCTCTCTAAGAAGAGAGCCTATATCCAAGCCCGCATCTCTGCGGCCTAAAGAACTCAGACAAACTTTTCAAAATCTGCAAGGAGCTGGCCAAACCTGCTGTAGTCTCTGTGTTACAAAGTAAGTTAAAAGGATACACTTGCTGTAGGTTACTTCACAGGTAGTTTATTCATCCACATCAGCTTAACAGGCTTCATCAGGTTACATCAAAGGATCTAGGAAAATATTGTGGAGAACCCACTGGCTCCCATCACCCAGGCTACATCTCTATCAACTGCCTGGATCAGAACACCAACCACACCACATTCCACTCAGACATACAAGGTTCCACGCTGACATTCCACACTGACATCACCACTCACCAGACCATAGATACAGGGACAAGGATCAGACATAACAGACCCTTTGCACAGCCTTGGCATCTCATTACTCATCACCACTAAAACCCAAGACTTCCTGTCCACTCTCTCTCTTCCTCTACATCCTCTTCCTCTCCCTCCACCATTCCAGGCCCCTATCCGGCTGCTTCTCCTCTTCCTTTCTCCTCCTTCCCCCTGTTCACTCCCGGCGATGTTTCTAGACAAGTTCGATCTATGAAAGTCTCGTCAAAGCAGGCGCTCCCCTGCTGCTCTAGAACCATTAAGGACCCCATTGACACCCTTGCTCCAGCCTTGGCCGATTTCTGTAATCCCACTTTTGCCACTGGAACCTTCCCTTTCCCCCTTAAGCATTCCCTTGTGCACCTCCTCCTTAAGAAGCCTTCTGCCGATCCTTCCTCTCTGGCAAACTATCTCCCGATCTCCATCACTCCTTTCCTGGGCAAACTCCTAGAACAACTGGCCATCTCCCAGCCTAATCTACATACTGAATATGTTGTTTGCCTCCATGACCACCAGTCTGGTTTCAGAGCAGCCAGAAGCACACACTGCTCTTCTGAACACCTGTGAAGACTTGCTCTCCAATCTTGACTCTAACCTTCCTTCGAGTGGATTGTGTCCTCTAACGTATTCCTCATCTTAGATATTCCTCATCTTAGATGTATTCCATCCAGCTTTGCTGCTCTTCGGAAATTTTTTCGCCAGAGGGCGCCGTGCGTCAATATCGTCGAGTCGATGGTCCCTCGATGGCCTCCATCAAGGGTGACGTCATCGGGTATATAAGTAGCACGCGCTGCGCCCGTTGGCCTCAGTTCCGTTTTTCCGCAGTACACGTTGCTTCGGAGATTCGGCGCGCCTCAAGTTCTGTGAAGAATAGTAAATAAACGAATATGTCCTCTTCATTGACGCCGACCACAACCCCGAGATCGGGTTTCAAAAAGTGCAAGTCATGCGGTTCAAAAATGTCGATTACAGACCCGCACCAAGAGTGTTTGTGGTGCCTCGGAGAAGGGCACGACGAATGCCTGATTTCGGAAGAAAGCATAATGAGGGACTTGGTGGAATCTTTACACAATGCAAGTGGCATTACCACATCTCCTGAAAATGACTTTGGCAAACCAGAACCAGGACAGCATGCCAGTCCATCATACCGTCAGTTAATGACGAAGGTAGTAGATTACTTAGGATGGGCTAGACCATCAGCCCAATTCATCGAGGATGATTTGACAGATATATTGGACCATGGTCCCACCGAAGACCCAGTACTACCCTTTCATGTAGCCATGCAAAATAGGGTGGCCAAGAATTGGGAAACTCTGGATTCTATTCCTCCGGTAAATAAATCCCTCACCTCAAAATACCGCCCTGCCAGTAGCGACCCCGGCTATCTGTCCAAACATCCCACTCCTGAGAGTCTGGTCATACAGGCAGCCACAGCTTCTAACAAACTTGCGTTCCCTTCTATCCCAACAGACAGGGACGATAAGCGTGTGGATGGCTGGGCACGGAAGGTATTTTCAGCTGGGAGTATGGCTTTAAAATCTGCCAACTCCACATGTGCCTTGGCAAAGTTTTCGTACACTCTGTGGGAGTGCATCGCAATGGCGGCGGAGCACATACCAGAAGGGGACGAAAGGGAAGGATTCCTAGCCATAGTTAGAGATTGAAAGGAAGCCATGCAGGAATCCCTTCAATCTGGATTGGACACTGCAGATAGTGTAAGCAGGTCCATGGGCACTAGCACGGTAATGCACAGATTTGCGTGGTTACGGAAGTCGGGTTTCGCCCCGGATGTACAGAACCGCCTTCTGAACATGCCCTTTGACGGGTCTCACCTTTTTGGCAGCAAGGCTGACGAGAGCCTTGAGAGGTTGCAGACCTCAAAAGCAGCTGCCAAATCTTTAGGGGCTGCTATTAGGCAACCTCAGCCTTTTCGTGCGCCAGGACAATCGTGGGGGGGGGCGATACTATCGTTACTACCCCTCATATGGAAAGGCGAGAGGAATGGCCAGTCAAAGGGGCCAGCGAAAGGTCACTCACGGTGGACAAGCAAAACGTGCAAAGCCAGCTCCAGCTGCAGCCTCTTTGCCATCAGCAGCTGCAACAACCGCCACATAACCACTTTGAGGACTTGCATCACAAAACACCTGTAGGAGGCAGGCTGTCACAGCATCTGCAAGAATGGCGAGCCATTACTTCAGATGTTTGGGCTCTTGAAATAATAGCCCAAGGTTACTGCCTTCCTTTTCTAACGCAACCTCAAAGCAATCCACCAGGGAGACACCCTTTGAAGTTTTCAGATCCGCTCCAACAGCAGGAAGTTCTAACCCTGCTGGAGAAAGGTGCTATAGAACCAGTACCTGCAGCAGAGAAGAACAAGGGATGGTACTCCCCGTATTTTTTGATCCCCAAAAAGGACGGAGGACTGAGACCCATCTTGGATTTAAGAAACTTGAACAAGTTCCTCAGGAAGGACAAGTTCAAGATGGATACCCTTTCTCAGATCTTTCAGGCCCTTCAACTTCAGGACTGGTTGGTGTCATTGGACCTCCAGGATGCTTATTTTCATGTGCCGATTCATCTCAAGCACAGAAAATACCTGAGGTTCGTAGTTGGTGACTCACACTATCAGTTTCAAGTCCTGCCATTCGGATTGACCTCCGCCCCGAGGGTCTTCACCAAGTTAATGGTAGTGGTGGCAGCGCACCTTAGGAGAGGGGGGATTCACGTCTACCCCTACCTGGACGATTGGTTGATCAGGGCACGTTCTGCCGAACAAGCACTGGATCATCTGAAAGTCACCTGCCACTTCCTCCACAGACTGGGCTTCTCCCTAAATTTCAAGAAGTCTCAAATGACACCTTCCCAACAGCTCCAGTACATAGGAGCTGTATTAGACGCATCCTTGGGAAAGAGCTTGCCTCCCAAGTCGAGGGCTCAAGACATTCTTCAGATGGTTTCCAAATTCCAAAATGCCCAAAATCTCCAGGCTTACGAGTTCTTAAGGTTGCTCGGCCTCATGGCATCCTGCATCTTCCTGGTGCCAGAGGCACGTTTGAGGATGAGATCCCTTCAATGGGCTCTAAAGACTCAGTGGTCCCAGTTCTCAGGTCGAATGACGGATCTTCTCCAGATTCCGAACAAGGTTCGACAAGATCTTCTATGGTGGACATGTACAGAGAACATCCTAAAAGGAGAACTTTTTTGGCAACCATGGCCGGAGATCACAGCAGTGACAGACGCCTCACTCATGGAGTGGGGAGCTCATTCCAACGATCTGACAATCAGCGGTCGTTGGTCTCCATCGGAGTCCAAACTACACATCAACCTTTTAGAGCTGAGAGCAATCAGACTAGCGCTGAAAGCTTTCCTGCCATCTGTCAGGGGAAAAAATGTCCTGATAATGACAGACAACACCGTGGCCATGCATTATCTAAACAAAATAGGAGGTGTAGGGTCACTACCTCTGTGCAGAGAGGCAATGCAGCTCTGGTATTGGGCAATTCAGGAGGGAATCTCTTTAACAGCAGTTCATCTAGCCGGGGAGGAGAATATGATGGCAGATGCTCTGAGCAGGCAGAGCACGGTGTCCCACGAATGGGAACTGGCTCAGGAAGTCATTCAAGAGATCTTCGCCCTTTGGGGAACCCCTCAAGTAGACCTATTTGCAACCGGAATCAACTGGAAGTGCGAAAGGTATTGCTCAATGGAATTTACCCCGAGAGGAGCCCTGGGAGACGCGTTTGTGGTGGAGTGGAATTTTCCACTATTGTACGCGTTCCCCCCGATTCCCGTCATTCCTCAGGTCATCAGGAGACTGAGACGGTTTGGGAACTGCATAATCCTAATTGCCCCGGATTGGGCCAGGAGAACGTGGTACTCGGACCTTCTAGACATGTCCATCTGTCCCCCAGTACATCTTCCTCAGAGAGAGGACCTTCTCTCACAAATGGAGGGTCAGGTTCTCCATCCAGAGGTCAAAACTCTCAACCTTCATGCTTGGTATCTGAAAGGCTAAGATACAAGGATTGGGACCTTGCAGATGACGTCATGGAGGTGTTGCTTTCGGCAAGAAGGCCAGCAACAAAATCTCTATACCATTGCCATTGGAGCACGTTTTGCAACTGGTGCAGAGAAAAGAATGTCGATCCTTTTCTATGTTCTATTCCGGAAGTACTGTCCTTCCTCTTGTCCCTAGCGCTTAGAGGTCTAAATGTTGGTACCATTAAAGGTTATCTTGCAGCGCTTTCCATCTTCAAACGCTCGTCGGAAGAATGTTCCTATTTCAAAATTCCTTTGGTAGTGCAATTCTTAAAGGGACTCACTAATGTGTTTCCTCCTTACCCATTCCAAGTGCCAATTTGGGATCTCAATCTGGTTCTAAAATTCCTAATGTGTGCACCTTTTGAGCCTTTGAAAACTTGTCCATTAAGATTACTGACATGGAAAACTGTTTTCCTAGTTGCTTTAACACCTGCAAGAAGAGTGAGCGAATTGCAGGCACTGTCTTCCGGGCCACCCTATACTGTGTTCCATAAGGACAGAGTTGTGTTGAGGGTTAAACCCTCGTTTTTACCTAAAGTAGTATCTGATTTTCATTTAAGTCAGAAAATTCTTTTACCCGCATTCTATCCTCCACCTCATCCTACTAAGGAGGAGGAAAGATTACACAGGTTGGATCCAAGAAGAGCTTTAAGCTTTTACATCTCTAGGCTTTCCAAGCTTAGAGTGGACAACCAACTGTTTATCTACACCGGAAGGAAACTGGGTCAATCGGTGACAAAACAAAAAATAAAGCACTGGATTGTGCTTTGCATTTCAGAATGCTACAGATTAGCACAAAAAGACCCACCAGAAGGGTTAAGGGCTCATTCCACCAGAGGCATCGCCTCTTCGATAGCCCTTCAAGGACGTGTTCCAATAAGGTCCATTTGTGAAGCAGCAACTTGGTCTTCACTGCACACCGTTTCAAAATTCTATAGTCTGGATGCTTCCCAGTCTAAGGAGCTGAATTTTGGTAAAGCAGTACTATATTCAGTCATCTAAGGGCATTGAAAGATCTAACCCCTCCTCCAGAGAAATTATCCATACTGCTTTGGAAGTCTATCTAAGATGAGGAATACGTGGGAGGACACAATCCACTCGAAGAACAAGTTACTTACCAACTGGTAACGTTCTTTCGATTGGTTGTTCCTCCAATGTATTCCTCATCGCCCTCCCAGCCTACCCGTCTGTAGATTTTTCCGGGTTATTGCCAACTCAACTCTCGCAAGACTGATACTGTCTGCCGGCACAATCTACACAGTACAAAATCAAAGGTGAAAAGGGGAAAAACAGAACTGAGGCCAACGGGCGCCGCGCATGCAACTTATATACCCGATGACGTTACCCTTGACGGAGGCCTTCGAGGGACCATTGACTCGACGACATTGACGCACGGCGCCCTCTGCCAAAATTTTTTCCGAAGAGCAGCAAAGCTGGATGGAATACATCTAAGATGAGGAATATCTAAGATGAGGAATACGTTGGAGGAACATCCAATCGAAAGAACGTTACCAGTTGGTAAGTAACTTGTTCTTCTGTCCTCATTCTCCTTGATCTATCCTCTGCTTTCGACACGGTGAACCACGCCATCCTGCTCAATCGTCTCCGAGACAACCTGGGTATCTCTGGTCAGGCCCTTTCCTGGTTGACCTCCTTTCTCACTGATCGACCCTCCCAGGTCCAACTTGGGTCTTTCCTCTCTTCTATCTCTCTCTCTCTACTTGTGTGTACCACAGGGGTTTAACCTCTCTCCCTGGCTATTTAACTACTACATGGCACTGGCCCATCGCATCTCTACCTTCTGCTTTAACTTTCAGTGTTATGCGGGTGACACCCAGCTCTCCTTCGGGTCCCCTCAGCCTCTGCCCAGCTCTCCTTCAGGCTCTCCTCAGCCTCTGCTGCTCCTTCTCTCATACCTGACTTGTCTGTCTGTCCGCAATTCAGAAATGGTGTGCCGCAAACAATCTCTCTCTTAATGCCAGTAAGACTGAGATCCTCCCCATTGGGACTCCTGTTCCTGCCTTCCCGCTCTCACTCTGGCCGCCAACCTTGGGCCCTCTACCTGCTCCTTCCAGTGAGGCTAAGAACCTTGGGGTATCTTCAACTCCACCCTCTTCTTCTCTCCTCACATCTCTGACGTCTCTAAGAAGTCACACTATCAGCTGCACCTCCTCAGAGGTATTCTTCCTTTTCTCACTTTCCCCCAGAAGCTCACTGTCTCCAGAACCCTGGTCGTCTCTAGGCTTGACTACTGCAACAGCCTCTTTATAAATATGCCTGCCTCTACACTTTGCCCTCTACAACTTATCCAGAACAGGACTGCAAAACTTGTCCTTGGCCTCAAGCCCAGGGATCATATCTCTCCTGCCCTGAAATCTCTCAACTGGCTCCCTGTGGCTGTGAATATCAAGTTCAAGACCCTCTGCATCGTCCACAAGGTTTTCTGGGGCCGGGAACCACACTCATCCAACGTTCTTGTCATGGGTATCAGGCAGGTAGTTGGGACAAGCTGGGTGGAGGCTTGGCAGCTCTGGCATAGGCACACAAAGAACCCATAGCAAATCCCTCCTTTAATTCCTTCCTAGTGTTTTGTAGTAACTTCCTGGTTACCACTTCCTGTTGCCAAACAGGAAGTGCATGATGATTCATGAGCTCTCTAGTGTTTGGGTGTGGCTGGCTATATAAGCCACACCCAAGATTCTTCCAGTGCTTTGTGTTGCTTACTGTGAGCTGTATCAGCAACACACTTGCCGTGCTCTGGATCAGCCAGCTTCTGCTTACCTGCTCCGCATCATCCTGCTTCTGCTTACCTGCTCCGGATCATCCTACTTCTGCTTACCCGCTCCGGATCATTCTGCTTCAGCTTACCTGCTCCGGAAGCACCTCCGTTCTTACTCCACGCCGCAGCTATCTCCAGTCAAGTGGGGACTTCTACACTGGCACCTGTAAGAAAAAAGAAGAACTGCGTTAACACGCGCACATCAATAACCCTGCGCATACTCACCGAATCTTCCCGCAATGTTGCAATCCAGGTCAGTTGTACGAGCGCACAAACCCCTGCAAAAGAAAGAAGAGACATTATTCATTGCGCTCGCCCCAATAACGCGGACACTTATTTCACTGCGCTCGCAGTGCATACTTACCAAAAGCCTCCGTGTATACTTACCCAACCACCAAGTCTCCCATAGCGCTAAACCCGGACTCGAGGCGCTAATACCACATAATTTCTCCTGCAAGGGAAAGGGAGAGACATTACCAGGCGCGCTCGAATTGAAGGCGCTGCGCAAACCTACCAGCAGCCAGCTTCTACACGCAGCGCTACTCACCCATGAAAATACCGGCAAACAAAGACAATACGGACGAATTTGGACACTCAACATTCTCCACGTAACGTTCACTTGTGGGAAGAACTTTCTAGCCAGTGAGGAAACTGGCACCTTGAACACTCGGCCTCGCTGTGAAGGCATAAAACAGCATTTGGCATCTGAACTCAGCCTACAGACATTGGCACCAATCACATGAGTGAATCGCGCCCTTGCAAATGCAGGATGGAGTGCACACCCTACTAAAGATCAAGATAAGCCCATAAGGGACATGACTGCACACAGTAAAGAGAGGGGAAGGGCCCAGGGGAATAAGGTGAATTCTCAGGTCTGAGTGTACACCTTGTATTTGACAGGTATTCCTCTGGGTGAAATGGGAAGTGAAGACTCTGGGTCAAGGGAGACTCGTCCATCGCTGCAGCAGAGACACAGGTGAGTGTGACAGAACACAAAGCCATGCTCAATACCTCTGCCCAAGCGATGGAAACCTCCGAGGTAGACCAGCTTTCCCTATTGTTAGATGAACTACGGGCCCAGGTGCATGCAGCCCGCTCTGAGACAAATGCTAAGGTGCGAACTGGTAGTCAACAGGGACAAAACAGATGATTTGGCAAGACAGCTCTTACAGACCCAAGCTGGTCTAGCACCCCTACCAGATGGAGTTCCTCAGGGGCAGCCTACTGTGGCACCTGTAGCCACACCTGGTCAGGTATTGCTTCCAGGCAAAATCCCTTTAGCACCCCCGGAACGCTTCTCTGGGGATCCCAAGAAATTTGGAGCGTTCATTAATCTTTGCCAGCTACACTTCATATGCAAACCAGACACTTTTCTGAACGACCAAGCTAAAGTTGCTTTCGTCCTCTCCTATTTAGGAGGGCACACAGCGGACTGGTCTGTCCCGTTAGTGCTTAGGGACGACCCTTTACTGAGAAATTACCCAGGTTTTTAGCATGAACTGGAAAAACTATTTGCCCATCGGACTTGAGGTCAGGCCCTGGATGATGAGCTACTCTCTCTGCGACAGGGTGGTCAGGATCTTATCTCATATGTCGCCACATTCAATCGCTTAAGAGCCGAATCAGGTTGGCCAGAGGAGAAACGAATAATGTTATTTTATCGAGGACTGAGAGGAGAATTAAAAGATGTCTTGGCGCAAGTAGTAAATCCTCTGGGCGATTGCAGTGAATACACCGACCTAACTATGCAACTAGACCACCGGTTACAGGATCGCAAGGCCGACCGAACCAGATCAGAGCATAGACCAGAATATGCCCGACCAAAGGAAGTGTCCTATCGACAGGCTTCAGAAACACACTCATAGCCCATGCAATTGGGTGTTCTCAGGGGACCACTCACCAAGGCAGAGAAAGAACGGAGGCGTTAGGAAAAACTTTGCTTATATTGCGGCCAATCTGGTCACTTCCTTCAGAACTGTACGGTTAAACCTCCATGGAAGACAATGGGGGAACTAGATAACACAGGGGAAGACACAGGTGCGGTAGCGGAAAACTCCAATGCCCGGCAGATGTAGAGGTCGGTCTGTCCAGCCAGGAACGGAGCACTCAGATCTCAATTTCAGTATTCCTGTGGTTTTGGTAGGCCCTTCACAGCCCACCCGAATGCATGCCCTCAAGGCTTTCATAGACAGTGGGGCTATTGGGAACTACCTCGACATAAACACTGCAAAGCCCTTGGGATTGGCATTCCACTGTAAGGACATGTAGAAAGCGTGACAGCTGTGGATGGCACACAACTCCTTTCGGGCCAGTAACACAGTGTATTTCCACCATCACCTTAATCTGCCAAGATGGTCACAGGGAAAGTATTAGATTCAACCTTATCGCTGCACCCCAATTCCAGCGGATTCTTGGGATACCGTGGTTAGAGACGCACAACCCAAAGATAGATTGGTTAGCTTGAACCTTACTCTTTTCCACAGAATGCGCCTCTTGTTACGACAACAATGGGATCCAGGGAAGCCCATTGTTAGCTTCACAGGAAAAGATAGCAGGTTTAGGCTTGGTGGGCACTTTACCAGAGGAATACCAGGAGTTCCAGGATGTGTTCGCGAAGGAGCAAGCTAATACACTACCACCACATCGAGTTTACGACTGCCAGATCGACCTGCAACCAGAGGCACAAGTACCGTGCAGCTGCATTTATGCATTAACCGAGGAAGAAAACGCTCATCTATGTTCCTACTTGGATCAATACCTGGCCAATGGCTTCATTAGACCATCTAAGTCACCAGCTGCCTCCCACTCTTCTTCGTACCGAAAAAGAGGGGGACTTAAGAACGTGTATTGATTACTGGGCCCTAAATCAAGTCACCATAAAAAATAAGTACCCGTTACCTCTGATAACAGTACGCATAGACCAGGTGAGACAAGCAAATATTTTCACCAAGCTAGACTTACGCGGCGCATATCACCTGTTACGCATGAAGAAAGGGGACGAGTGGAAGACTGCGTTCCGTACCTGCTATGGCTTGTATGAATACCAGGTCATGCCCTTTGGGCTTTGCAATGCCCCGGCTGCGTTCCAGCATTTTATGAAGGATGTGTTATGGGAACTCCTTGATATCTGCGCAGTCGTCTACATCGATGACATTCTGATCTACTCCACCACTCCCCAAGAACACATAACCCGCGTGCGAGCTGTGCTCCGCAAACTGCGTGAAAACCAACTGTACGCAAAGCTAGAAAAATGCTCCTTCCATGTCACTGAGGTGGAGTTTCTGGGATATGTACTGACACCGCAGGGGATCAAGATGGACAATAGAAAAGTGGAGGCAATCCTCACTTGGTCCTCACCTACGTCTGTAAAGGGAGTACAGAGTTTCCTAGGGTTTGCAAACTTTTATCTACGCTTCATACCAGGATTCTCACATATTGTACATCCAATAACGTCCTTGCTGCGCAAACACTGAAAGTCCGAACGGACACCAGCGGCGGAAGAAGCTTTCCGAGCTCTCAAGGAAAAATTCACCTCATCCCCAATACTGCAACTCCCACAGCCCAATTTACCGTACATCATGGAGAGGGACGCTTCAAGCATTGCCATGGGGGCCGTATTGTCTCAAAAAAATCCTGAAACCGGATGCCTTCATCCCATTGCCTTTTGGTCAAGGAAATTTTCCCCAGCAGAATTAAACTATGCGATTTCTGAGAAAGAACTCCTAGCAATCAAAAGCGCACTGTGTGAATGGCGACATTACTTACTAGGAGCAAAACATACCATCACAATAATAACAGATCATCGGAACTTGCAATACTTACGCTCAGCAAAAGCTCAGTCTTCTAGGCAGCTCTGTTGGGCCCTATCCTTAAAGGAATACGACTTTGTAATCACCTACCGCCCCAGAGTTAAGAACGGGAAAGCAGATGCGTTATCCCGCATTGGCACAGGAGATGAAGTCTACAATGCCCCTAACCCGGTGGAGATCATACCCAGTCATAAAATTCTCAGCCTCTGCATCAGCCCATCACCGTTAAATACACTGCAGGAAGCAATAAAAGAAAATATGTCTGAAGAAGACCCACTGGCTTGGGACACAAAGGGAGATCAGTTCACCATTCAAGACAAACTACCATACTACCAAAAATGGCTCTACGTTCCAACTAAGGATCTGCAACAAGCAATCATATCAGACTACCACGACTCGCTGTTAGAAGCCCATCCGGGTATAGCCAAAACCATGAAGAAAGTAAGCAAATCTTATTGGTGGCATATTGCCACCTACATAGGCACCTGTGAGGTGTGTGCACAATACAAAACATCCAGGCAAAAACCAGCCGGCCTCCTTCACCCAATCACCATTCCACCAGCTCCCTGGCACACAGTAGCAATGGACTTCGTCACTGACCTACCTTCTAACTCAGGTTATAATACCATCCTCGTAGTAGTGGACCTCTTCTCCAAAATGGCCCATTTCATAGCTCTAAAAGGTATTCCCTCAGCTCAGACCCTGGCACAGGTTTTTCTAGACCGAATTGTCAAGTTACATGGATTCCCTACCGTAATCGTTTCTGACAGAGGCAGCCAATTTGTATCTCGTTTTTGGAAAACATGTTGTGCCCTGGCAAGAGTAGAAGTCTGTCTGTCTTCTAGTCACCACCCTCAAACGGACGGCCAAACCGAGCGCACGAACCAGACCATGGAACAGTATTTGCGCTGTCTATTACACCAAGCAAGCCGAAGCTGGACAGAAATTCTATGGATGGCGGAGTATGCCTACAACAACTCAACACATTCATCAACCCAAGCAACACCCTTCTTTACTATATTTGGTCGAAACCCCAGAACGTCGGTCTACGATCCGCCAGAAAACATTGAAATGCCTGCAGTAAAGAATCTACATGCCAGCATCATGAAAGCGGCCAGAAAAGCCAGCAGGAACCTACAACAAGCCAAAGAAACACAAAAAAGAAATGCTGATCACCATAGACGAAAAGCCCCTGATTATCAAGTGGGAGACTCGGTCTGGCTGGCAACCAGACACATCGCTTTAAAGGGTCCCAAAAAATGTCAGCCTAGATACATCGGCCCCGTATACAATTGAAAAAGTAATTAATCCGGCAGCCATGAGACTGGCGTTACCTCAACATATGCGTATACATCCCGTATTTCATGTGTCACTATTAAAACCAGCACACCCAGGAACCCGAACTTCCACACCTCCCGCACCCACACAAGTGGGTGAAGAAGCACCAGAATATGAGGTCAAGAACATATTAGATTCCAAACAAGTACGGAAGACCCTGTATTATTTGATTGACTGGAAGGGGTACGGACCCCAGGAAAGATCATGGGAACCCAGCACACACGTGCATGCCCCCCGATTGGTGCGGAAATTCCATCGGGACCATCCTGAGAAACCAAAGCCCTCATACACACCATTGGGAGGGGTCTTGAGGGGGAAGACTGTCATGGGTATCAGGCAGGTAGTTGGGGCAAGCTGGGTGGAGGCTTGGCAGGCCTGGCATAGGCATACAAAGAACCCACAGCAAATCCCTCCTTTAATTCCGTCCTAGTGTTTGTAGTAACTTCCGGGTTACCACTTCCTGTTGTCAAACAGGAAGTGCATGATGATTCATGAGCTCTCTAGTATTTGGGTGTGGCTGGCTATATAAGCCACACCCAAGATTCTTCCAGTGCTTTGTGTTGCTTACTGTGAGCTGTATCAGCAACACAAATGCCGTGCTCTGGATCAGCCAGCTTCTGCTTACCTGCTCCGGATCATCCTTCTTCTGCTTACCTGCTCCGGATCATCCTACTTCTGCTTACCCACTCCGGATCATTCTGCTTCAGTTTACCTGCTCCGGAAGAACCTCCGTTCTTAATCCACGCCGCAGCTATCTCCAGTCAAGTGGGGACTTCTACACCGGCACCTGTAAGAACAAAGAAGAACTGCGTTAACATGTGCACATCAGTAACGCTGCGCATACTCACCGAATCTTCCCGCGATGCTGCAATCCAGGTCAGTTGTACGAGCGCACAAACCCGTGCAAAAGAAAGAAGAGACATTCATTGCGCTCGCCCCAATAACGCAGACACTTATTTCATTGCGCTTGCAGTGCATACTTACCAAAAGCCTCCGTGTATACTTACCCAACCACCAAGTCTCCCGTAGCGCTAAACCCGGACTCGAGGCGCTAATACCACATAATTTCTCCTGCAAGGGAAAGGGAGAGACATTAGCAGGTGCGCTCGAAATGAAGGCGCTGCACAAACCTGTCATGATGCCTACCTCTAAGGAGCCAGGCCGGGCCCAGCAACCCCAGAGGCAGACATCATTTTCCCCAGGGAAGTCTCAGCTGCCCCAAGTCGGGGCCCTTTGGACTCAGTCCTGGCGCCTTAGGCGCCAGGCTCATAGCGGACCCCAGTCCTGGCGCCTTAGGCGCCAGGCTCATAGAAGAGGATATGTGTTTAAGTGCTTGGGTGCACACTTACCTGATGCAGACCTTGCTGCTTCATCCAGGCCCTCTTGAGGCCTGAATGGGACTACTTAACCTGTAGGACTACTTCACCACCCGGGTGTGGTCGGGGAAAGATACATACCTGATTGGTGGAAGGATACATACCAGGAACTTCTTCCAAGGCTATTTAAACCCCACCCGAACAGCCACACATGCTTCGCGTTGTTCTGCACCTAGCAGCTGGACGCTCACCGTGTCAGCTCCTGCATCCTGACTTCAGCCACGCCTGCCAGCACCCTGGAACACCTGCAAGGGGAGAAAGGAAGAGAATAGGAGAAGAAAAGCCCTTACCTGGTAAATCTGCATCCCGGAGTCATTTCTCCAACGGCCCTGAAAAGGAAGACATCATTTTAAAGGCATTTCGTTTCGATCGCTGCAGCGCTGCATTTTACTCACCTTTGCAAGGCGCTTCCATCTTCAGCGATCTTCCGGATTCAGCTACGCCCCGGCGCCTAGAGGAAAAAAGACAAGTACAAAGGTGAGAGGGAGAAAAGGAATAAGGAAAGCTCAGTTTCCTTTTAAGTCTTACCTGTTGGATTATTCACACTGCATTTCAGGTCCTGCCGCTTCCTGGCATCTCCGGACCCCGGCCCCTATGGGGAAAAAAGACGAAGACATTGAATGAGCGAATGCAAAGACATTACCTGAGCGCTCATCCAGAACTGTTTCACTTCGGGTCGGCGCCATATCTCCGGCACTCCGAACCCCGGCCCCTAAGGGGAAAAAGACATAAGCATTAGCGCTTGCTGCAATTAGACAACGAACATTATTATTAAGCTTGAACTTTTGAACAGAACTTTTACAGCGCCTTACCTGAACAGTCAAGCTTACCTGAACTCCCATCAATCCTCAATCCAGTGAAGTAACTGGGTTTCAACGCGCCCCTGCATCAGAAGCAGGATGGAGAGCTCATCCTTCCAAACCCTAAGGTGAGGCTTCACGGGGAATCGTGGAGGAGGTATCGTGGAGGGTTGGATGGGAGTGGGAGGCTTGAGCATTGTTCCACAGTTGGTAATACTCCCTTTTCACGCACAGGAGGGTATCCAACGAGCCAGGGAAGCCAGAATAGAGGGGCCCTTCCTGTCCATCTTCAGAGTTCTGCGCCTTCGACGCCGCGCCTCCGTGGGAACCAGGTGAGCGTTACAGAACGCGAAGCCTTACCACCATTTCCCACCTGGGCGCTATGGAGACTTCCGAGACAGATCAGCTGGGCCATCTTTTAGGGGAATTACGGGCAGAAGTGCACTCAGCCCGCCAGGAGACTAATGCTCTCAGAAGGGAACTAATCCTATCCAAGGAAAGAACTGATGATCTGGCCAAAAGGTTATTGCAGGGCCCGGCAGAGCACACTCCTTTACCTGTTTCCGGAGATATTTCTACAACAATGGGTTCGAATAACCCAGTACAAATCAATCTACCTGGACACATGCCTTTGGCCCCGCCGGAACGTTTTGCGGGGGATCCCAAGAAATATGCCGTTTTTATGAACCAATGCCGTTTACACTTTTTATGCAGGCCCGGGGCCTTCCCCAACGACCGGACCAAAGTAGCCTTTGTACTATCTTACCTCAGTGGCTGTGCTGCCGATTGGTCTATTCCATTGGTAAATCAGGATGATCCCATTCTCCGGGATTTCCAGGGCTTCCAGGCCAGCATGGAAAGATTGTTCGCTCGACACTCGCAGGGACAGGCCCTTGACAACGAACTGCTATCCTTACGACAAGGTAATCGGGATCTTTTGTCCTATATCGCCAGCTTTAATAGACTAGTTGTGGAAACCGGATGGCCTGAAAATAAAAGGATCACATTGTTTCATCGAGGCCTGTGCGGAGAGCTTAAAGATGTTATAGCTCAGATAGTAGATCCACCCCAGGCCTGCGCAGACTACATAGACTTAGTGGTTCAACTTGATCACAGACTTCAAAATAGAAAAGCAGATCGGCTCAAGTATGAAACCAGAGTACCTATCAAGACCCACGTTAACTCCAAGAGTACTGACGTTTCCGAACCTATGCAAATTGGCAGTGTTAAAGGACCATTAACGCAGAAGGAACGAGAGAGAAGGCGACAAATGCAACTTTGTCTGTATTGCGGAACTTCCTGTCACTTTCTTCAAAGTTGTCCAGTTAAACCACCCAAGAAGGTGGTTGGAGCCACTGATAACGAGTTATTGACACCTGGTTCGGGAAACGACCTAGCCCGACAAGCGTAGGGGTCCGCTTGCCGAGCTTGAAAACAAACTCTTTGACCTCGCATTTTGTCATGCCAATGGTGCTTGTGAACCCAAAACAGCCTCGGCAGTTGCATGCTATAAAAGCATACATAGACAGTGGAGCTATTGGAAATTACATAGACCGTGAATTGGCTTCCAGGATTAAGCTTCCTCTCCGCCCGAAAGTAACTCAAGATGTAATTACTACAGTTGATGGAACCGAAATAGCCTCAGGGCCTGTAACGCATTCCACAGTTGAAATCACTCTGGTGGGTCTGGACGGACATCGGGAAGCAATCGTGTTTGATGTGATCAAGGCCCCACAATTTCAAGTACTTCTTGGAATCCCTTGGTTAGAAACACATAATCCGAGAATAGACTGGCGAGCAAAGAAGATAACTTTTCCTGATTGTGAACCAACCTGTTACCCAAGGAATCCAGCTATGGGTCTAGCCTCTGTAACTTCCACCCCTGTACAGCTACCATCTGAATACCAAGAATTCCAAGACGTTTTTCAGAAAGAGCAGGCTAACACCTTACCTCCCCATCGATCTTAAGATTGCCAAATCGACTTGGTACCCAATGCACAACTACCTTGTAGTAGGATTTATGCTCTTACTGAACCTGAGAACCTGCATTTGCGCCAGTATTTGGATCAATACCTGGCCAATGGTTTCATTCGCCCATCAAAGTCACCAGTCTCTTCCGCTTTGTTCTTCGTACCTAAAAAGGAAGGAGACCTTAGGGCCTGTATTGACTACCGCGCCCTAAATCAGATAACGATTAAGAATCGTTACCCTTTGCCCCTGATACCTGAGCTTATCGACCAAGTAAAAGATGCTTGTGTGTACACCAAGCTAGATCTCTGAGGAGCTTACCACCTGGTACGTATAAAAGAGGGCAACGAGTGGAAGACTGCATTCGGCACCAAATTTGGGCTCTTCGAATATCAAGTAATGCCCTTCGGTTTGTGCAACGCACCTGCCGCCTTTCAGTACTTCATGAATGATGTTCTTCGGGAACTTATCGATGTTTGTGTCATTGTTTATATTGACGACATCCTGGTGTATTCCTCCTCAGAATCTGATCACAGAAACCATGTTAGGGCAGTTCTTGAGAAATTGCGCCAGCAGAAATTATTTGCCAAGCTCGAAAAATGCGTTTTTCATACCACAGAAGTGGAGTTTCTCGGATTCATCCTGACACCTCAAGGAATCCGAATGGACTCGCGGAAAGTGGACGCCATTCGCAAATGGCCATCTCCTAGCTCTGTGAAGGGAGTGCAAAGCATGCTTGGCTTTGCCAATTTCTATCGAAGGTTCATCCCGGAATTTTCTCGAACTGTTCAACCCATCACAGCTCTCCTAAAGAAAAATAAACGCTTTGAATGGACTCTTGAGGCTGAACAAGCCTTTCAGGACCTGAAAACCAAATTCACCTCTGCACCTGTATTGAAGCACCCGCGCCCAGATCTCCCTTACATCGTGGAAACCGATGCATCCAGTTCGGCCATGGGAGCTGTCCTGTCGCAAAGAGACCCAGAAACTAACCAACTACACCCTGTAGCCTTTTGGTCCAGAAAATTCTCTCCATCTGAACTCAATTACGCAATTACCGACAAAGAACTACTGGCTATTAAATCAGCTTTCAAGGCTTGGCGTCACTATCTTCTCGGTGCAAGACACACCATCACCGTAATTACGGACCACAGAAATTTGCAGTATTTAAAGACGGCCAAAGCTCAATCTTCGCGACAACTCCGATGGGCTTTATTCTTTGCGGAATTTGATTTTGTAATTACCTATCGCCCTGGCTGCAAGAATGGTAAGGCAGATGCCTTATCCCGGATAGGCATGGAAGAACCCAATTCGAGTTTAGAACCTGTGCCAATCATACCGGAACAAAGAATTCTGGGCTTGACTTCATTGCAAACCATTGAGGACATCCAAGCTCAAGTAAAACAGCTTTTTGACTCTTCTGCCTTACTGGAATGGAGTCAAAAGGGTCCTCACTACACCGTTAAGGATGATTTACCCTACTTCCAAGAGCGGTTATTTCTGCCAAGTAAAGAATTGCAGGAACTTGTCATTACCCGTCATCATGAATCATTAATGGAAGGACACCCCGGTATCGCGAAAACAGAAGAAAAGATCAAACGCCACTTCTGGTGGCCTTCTTGGAGAAAAGACATAAAGTCATTTGTGTTGTCTTGCGGAATCTGTGCCCAAAATAAGAGTCAAAAGAAAAGGCCAGCCGGCCTACTTCAACCTTTGGACATTCCACCAGCACCTTGGCACACCTTGTCAATGGACTTTATAACTGACCTGCCTCCTTGTGGTGGTTACAACACGATTCTCGTAATAGTGGATCTATTCTCCAAAATGGCCCATTTTATCCCTTTAAAAGGATTGCCGTCAGCTTCCACCTTGGCCAAGAAATTTATGGAAAATATAGTGCGGTTACATGGTTTCCCTTCCATATTAGTCTCAGACCATGGAAGTCAATTTATCTCCCACTTTTGGAAGAAATGTTGCCAACTAGCACAAATAGACATGCGGTTATCCACCAGCCACCACCCCCAGACCGACGGACAAACCGAGAGAACGAATCAGACTCTCGAGCAATATCTGCGGTGCATGTTACACCAATCCGAGTTGAATTGGAAGGACATCCTTTGGATTGCAGAATATGCATACAACAATTCAGTGCATTCTGGAACCGGACAGACTCCTTTTTATACCCTGTATGGTCACCATCCTCGGACCTCTGACCTAGATCCACCTCTGACCCTGGAGATGCCTGCAGTAAATCACCTACATTCCACAATAACCCAAGCCTTCAAAGAAGCTACAACCCACTTACAGCAAGCCAAGAAAAAGTATAAAGAAAACGCTGATTTGCACCGAAGTAAAACTCCTCCTTACCAAGTAGGAGATCAGGTATGGCTAGCAACTAAACATCTACCCCTCAAGGGTCAGCGAACTTTTAATCCCAGATTCATTGGGCCTTACCCCATCAAAGCTATTATCAACCCAGTCGCCTTTAAACTCGATTTACCATCCAACATGCGGATTCATCCCGTTTTTCACGCATCTCTTCTAAAACCAGTACAACCTGGAACCAGACTGTCTGAGCCCCCAGGCCCTGTCCAAATTGATGGAGAATTAGAATTCGAAGTGAAAGACATTTTAGATTCCAAGATAGTTAAGTCGAAACTCTTCTATCTTGTTGATTGGAAAGGATATGGACCTCAGGAAAGATCTTGGGAACCCAGTAACTATGTTCACACACCACGATTAATTCAAAGATTCCATCGAAGAATCCCGCACAAACCAAAACCCCCGGAGGAAAAGACCTTGGGAGGGGCCTTGAGGGGGGGTACTGTCATGATGCCTACCTCTAAGGAGCCAGGCCGGGCCCAGCAACCCCAGAGGCAGACATCATTTTCCCCAGGGAAGTCTCAGCGGCCCCAAGTCGGAGCCCTTTGGACTCAGTCCTGGTGCCTTAGGCGCCAGGCTCATAGCGGACCCCAGTCCTGGCGCCTTAGGCGCCAGGCTCATAGAAGAGGATATGTGTTTAAGTGCCTGGGTGCACACTTACCTGATGCAGACCTTGCTGCTTCATCCAGGCCCTCTTGAGGCCTGAATGGGACTACTTAACCTGTAGGACTACTTTACCACCCGGGTGTGGTCGGGGAAGGATACATACCTGATTGGTGGAAGGATACATACCAGGAACTTCTTCCAAGGCTATTTAAACCCCACCCGAACAGCCACACATGCTTCGCGTTGTTCTGCACCTAGCAGCTGGACGCTCACCGTGTCAGCTCCTGCATCCTGATTTCAGCCACGCCTGCCAGCACCCTGGAACACCTGCAAGGGGAGAAAGGAAGAGAATAGGAGAAGAAAAGCCCTTACCTGCTAAATCTGCATCCCGGAGTCATTTCTCCAACGGCCCTGAAAAGGAAGACATCATTTTAAAGGCATTTCGTTTCGATCGCTGCAGCGCTGCATTTTACTCACCTTTGCAAGGCGCTTCCATCTTCAGCGATCTTCCGGATTCAGCTACGCCCCGGCGCCTAGAGGAAAAAAGACAAGTACAAAGGTGAGAGGGAGAAAAGGAATAAGGAAAGCTCAGTTTCCTTTTAAGTCTTACCTGTTGGATTATTCCCACTGCATTTCGGGTCCTGCCGCTTCCTGGCATCTCCGGACCCCGGCCCCTATGGGGAAAAAAGACAAAAACATTGAATGAGCGAATGCAAAGACATTACCTGAGCGCTCATCCAGAACTGTTTCACTTCGGGTCGGCGCCATATCTCCGGCACTCCGAACCCCGGCCCCTAAGGGGAAAAAGACATAAGCATTAGCGCTTGCTGCAATTAGACAACGAACATTATTATTAAGCTTGAACTTTTGAACAGAACTTTTACAGCGCCTTACCTGAACAGTCAAGCTTACCTGAACTCCCATCAATCCTCAATCCAGTGAAGTAACTGGGTTTCAACGCGCCCCTGCATCAGAAGCAGGATGGAGAGCTCATCCTTCCAAACCCTAAGGTGAGGCTTCACGGGGAATCGGGGAGGAGGTATCGTGGAGGGTTGGAAGGGAGTGGGAGGCTTGAGCATTGTTCCACAGTTGGTAATACTCCCTTTTCACGCACAGGAGGGTATCCAACGAGCCAAGGAAGCCAGAGTAGAGGGGCCCTTCCTGTCCATCTTCAGAGTTCTGCGCCTTCGACGCCGCGCCTCCGTGGGAACCAGGTGAGCGTTACAAAACCTACCAGTAGCTAGCTTCTACATGCAGCACTACTCACCCACGTAAATACCGGCAAACAAAGACAATACGGACGATTTTGGACACTCAACATTCTCCGCGTAACGTTCACTTGTGGGAAGGACTTTCTAGCCAGTGAAGAAACTGGTGCCTTGAACACTCGGCCTCGCTGTGAAGGCATAAAACAGCGTTTGGCATCTGAACTAAGCCTACAGACATTGGCACTAATCACATGAGTGAATTGCGCCCCTGCGAATGCAGGATGGAGTGCACACCCTACTAAAGATCAAGGTAAGCCCATAGGGGGACATCACTGCACACAGTAAAGAAAGGGGAATGGCCCACGGGAATCAGGTGAATTCAGGTCTGAGTGTACACCTTGTATTTGACAGGTATTCCTCTGGGTGAAACAGGCGAGGTGAAGACTCACGGTCAAGGGAGGCCCGTTCATCGCTCCTGCAGAGACACAGGTGAGTGTGACAGTTCTCTTCCTAAGCATCTTCCTTCTCGAGCCCTCTGCTCATCCACCTCCAACTCTCTGAGGGTCAGACGCTTCTCAAGGCTGAGACTGCAGGGTAGATCTCTGTCTTCGGCTGGGGCCTCCCACTGGAACAGCCTCCCTGCCTCTCTCAAACTTGAGCAGGACCACCTAAGGTTCCCGAAGCAACTCAAGACCTTCCTTTTTGCTTCCGCATTCTCTCTCCCTTGCTGATGTCCCTGTCTGCTGCACATACTGGTTACCTGGCCAACTACTGAACTTACGGGACCAGGCTCCTGCACGACCGGTTTGCCCTTTCACTGCCTCCGGGCCTCCCATCCTCTTAAGGGACTGTATCTAGAACCCTACAGTCTCCTGACTCTCTGCACTCATGAGCCACCACCCGGCTGCACTTACTAGTTACTTTGGACCCCCTCGCCCCCCCGGGCACTTTTACCACTCCCTCCCCGCCGCACTTGCGCAATATGAATGACACAAGGCCTAGCAAGATCGTTATTTTGTTCTCCTTCCTTGTCTTGTCAAGCCTAGAAACACTTGTGTGCAGGCACGTTATAAATGACTTATTATATCCCATCATAGGGTTTAACCACATTCTACAGTGTTTGTTAAAAAAAATGATCCTGCTAACAGAGGTTGCTATGAGAACGTTAAATGAAACGCCAGCGATTGCACTGGGTGCAACCTACTTACTAATAAAAGAGGGCACTCAACAGTTTAAAGGAGTTTCAAGGGATTCTTAGGACAATAGCTTTAAAAAAACATTATTAACACAACCTTTATCTCATTTTATTTTTGGTACTCACTTTACCCTTGCCGATTGATAGTTCTGTAACAGTAGCTTAAGATGCATCCAGCCTAAGAACATTCCCCTCAAATAGTCACTGTTGTAGCAGTCAGCAAAGATTTCCCGGTACCGCTGGCAAGGCTAACACATCTTTTCTATGCCTTTGCACAGTTTTATCCAAATCTAACACAAAGTAACCAGTGAAAAGCCATGTGAGATGAGAAAAGCAGGTTTCCTGATCACGTTCACCTGACATCACTCGCAGCTCCACTGGACAGTGAAACGGCTTTAGAAACTTTGGATACAGGAAGTGTTGGAACCACTAATGCCAGTTTAAGCATGGTGGTTGTTGTTGAGGTGTACAGTCCAAGAAGACAAACCCAGCAGCTGGAGTAGGGTACCGTACCTGTAGTATGCAGTAAGGTCAAGAGGAACTACACACCCCGACCACTGGAAAATGAGGATGTTTGTCAATAGCAGGTGTGTGAGTAGCAGAGGACGTACACCAGAGCCAGGTGGAGTAGCTGGAGAGTTTACAGAGGGTGAGCAAGATGCTGTAGACACCTAGAAGTAGAGGGACAGTCTCCATAACCATAGAGTAGTGTGTCTTCGACCACCAGAGTAAAGGGGGACGCAGGAAGAGAAGATTACAAAATGGTCAGGTGCCAGTTGAGACAAACACTTGGAACCACAGTGACAACACCAGTGAGGGGAGAATTGCTGCATGCTGGAACCTATAGGAAAGGTTTCTAGAGCCACTGAGCATACAATTTGAGAGCGGCTTCCTGGTGCCATGTGAATCTACCCGCTGATCAAGACCGGCTGTAATTGATGTAATGTTATGTTGATTTATACTGCGCACCGCTACCACCAGAGGGCAGTCTCCAGGCACTCATGCGGCTCTGCAACTAGGGTTGTATTTTGTAGTGTGCTAGAATTGTCTGTTGTAGTAATAATAAAGTAGATATTTTTATACAACCTTGAGTGGACAGTCCCTTTTATCATTGGGTAATAATTGTTGTGATGAAACTAACCAATGATCCACAACCTTGCAGAGATAAGCCTGCCGTTCCGTCCACGTTACCAGAAATTGGACAAGGAGGTCTTATAATTCACTTGTATTCCAATGTGTTTGGATCCCTTTTAGTGTACTAGAGATGTGGGGTTGATTGATGGTTTAGAAACTGATATTCGTCCCTGGACCACTGGTGCCCCGGAAGTTGATTTGTCACATTGGTGACAAGCGGTCGGATCAGTTGAAGCCTTGTGCACAGCTTAGTCACCCAACAATAAAAGTACTGTTGCAGGAAATATTTTGTCACTTCTAGGTATTAGTAATAGTCATGGAGCTTGTCATGGAGACTGTAAAAGGCATGACCAAGGAGGTCCTGCACGTCTTATGTCAAGAGAGGGGACTTCCCCACAGCACAAAGGTTAATAAACCTGAGTTGCTGACCAGCCTCCAAGCTTGGGTAGAGGCAAGGGAATTTGGGGAAAAGACCCCAGGGGATGGGCTAGGCCCTGCCTACCCGAACGGACAAGACTTTCTGGAGGGGGAAAATGACGAGGATGACCGCATGAGCAGCGTTTCTCGCCAATCATCCTGCCGGGGGACAAGTGTAGTTTCTCAAAACTCCAGAGTGTCAGCGAGGACAGGGGCTAGTGTGGCATCCGGCAGGTCCCAGACCTCAGCACAGTTTATAAGCGGCCCAGTAATTGTTCTGGCTGTTAATGAGGTGGCGGCTAGAAAGCTCCTCCGCGAGGAGAGGAGACTAGCTCTAGAGGAACAAAAACTGCAGGACCAGGTCACCATAGAGCTGCACAATCAGGCGCTTGAAGGGCAGAAAGAGGCCAACAGGTCTGCCTCTAGTGAGAACAACAGTAGTGGCTCGAACCCGAGTGCCCGGGATAAGCCCAGACGACACATCCCCAAAGATTTAGTACAAGCTTATGAGGTGGGGAAGGATATTTTCCACTGGTTTGACACGCTTGAGCTGCCATTCCAGCTACAGGAGGTTGATGAGGTACTGTGGGGTGCTGCCCTGATGAGTTGCTTACCAACACCAGGGACTGATGCAATTCTTCTGTTAACTCCTGAGGAAAGGCCCGTTAATGAGAGCATAAAGGCAGCTCTACTCAGGAAGTTCTGTAAAACCCCACAACAGTATCTAAAGAGCTTCAGAGAGCTCGGAAAGAAAAGTGGGCAGACATTTGAAGCGTTAACACACTTGTTGAAATATCTGAGCGGGTGGGTGACTGCTAACAAAGTTGACACATTTAAAGGGATGTACGATTTGATTGCGTGTGAGCATGTGTTGAAAAATTGTGCTGCTGACCTACACCAGCATCTAGTGGACAAGACTATCACAGACCCCAGGGAGCTTGCAAAGCCTGCCGACAAGTTTCTGAGTACTCAAGTCCAGAAAAAGGCTCAGGCGAGCACACCCAAACCGGAAGAGAAATCTGCAGACACAAAAGTAAGCAAGGATGGGAAGGACAAAGGTCCATCCCAATCCTCTTAAAAGTCATGTTCCCAAAAGAACGAAGGGGAACCCCCAAACTCTGGTTCAGCCATGCATACAGAAAAGAAGAGCGCAGGCACCCCTAACAGTGGGACACCTTTGTTCTCACCACCCAAAGGTTGTTTCGTGTGTAAGGAGCTGGGCCATAGGAATGGGGATCCTGCTTGCAAGGGCTTACCCAAGCAAGCCATAGTGAATGTTGGACTCGTGGAGGAGGCCATCATTAGTGTGGGCCTCTCAGAGGAGGATTTCCTACTAGGCCAGGGAGTGGCCGAATGTGGATTGGTTACACTGAGAGGGAATGGTACTGGATCTCCAGAAGAGACCACATTTCCCAATAATACTCAACTCTATCTAGAGCACGTGTACATCAATGGACACAAAACTCCTGCGGTCCGAGACACCGCGGCTAGCGTCACCTCTGTCACCTGGCAGTGGGTACAGCCAGGCCAGTATTTTGATGGGTCTGATTTGTGCGTAAGTGGATTTGATGGTAAGAGTAAGTGCCCCTTAGCGATAGTAGAGTTCAGCTGGTAAGGTGTAATGACCCAGCGCTGTGTAGCGGTGAAATATTCCATCCCTGTCCCATGTTTGTTGGGTAATGATCTTCCTGATCCCGAAATAGTCGCAGCAGCTATACGATCGAGGGCCAAACTCCAGATTGAACACTCTGAAAGTGTTAGGGCCTGGAGTGCTTCCAAAGGGCTTGTTGGAAGGACCGGCATGGCAGGTAGCCTCTAGTTTAGTTCCAAATACTACTGAGTCACCTACTCCTGCGCGAGAGGGCCTAGTATCCACGGAGGACGCTACTTCGGTAGCAGGGACCCTGTGACTTAAGAGTTGCCTTCTGCAGCACAGGAACTGGAGGTGGAGGACCAGGTGGGTGCAGATCTAAAGGGTCTGCCCAAGCTGGATGAGTTCACATCAGCTGGGGGCCCAGATCAGACGGACGTCTACACAGCCCAGAAAGAGTGTCCCACTCCGGCATGTCTGCGGAAGTAGGCAGAGCCGACAGGCTAAGGACGAGGCCCCTGGACTGTTCAAAGTGTACTGGGAGGATGGACTCCGGTACAGTGAACCAAAGGATTCTGAGGGCGAGGACACCAGAAGGTTGGTGGTTCCCCGATATCACAGAAAATTCCTCTTGGATTTGGCTCACCAAATTTCTTTAGTGGGTCACTTGGGAGTGACTAAGACATTGGACCGGTTGTCTGCACACTTTTACTGCCCGCAGTTTGGCGTAAAATTTAAGAAGTGTTTCTGGTCCTGCCCGATTTGTCAAGCTTCTAGCAAGTCAAGTGGTGCCACAAAGGCCCCCTTAATTCCACTACCGTACTTGGGTGGCCTTTCGAGAGAATAGGTATGGATATTGTAGGTCCTTTGGATCCTCAAACCTGCTCAGAGAACAGACACTTCTTTGGGTGGTGGTAGACCACGCCGCAATATATCCTGAGTCTGTCCCTCTGATCAAAGCCCCTGTGGTTGCAAAAGGCTCTGATTGGGATATTCTCCCGTGTTGGATTCCCCAAGAAAGTTATTTCTGACAGGGGATCAAACTTCATATTAGCATATATGAAGGCTATGTGGGAAGAGTGTGAAGTCACCTATCGTTTCTCTACCTCCTTCCATCCACAAACCAATGGGCTTGTTGAGCGGTTCAACAAGACCCTGAAAGGCACGATAGGTGGCTTGGAAGAACACCTGAGAGGAGAAAATTGGATATTCTCCTGCCATGCCTTCTGGTCGCCTACAGGGAGGTGCCACAGAACAGAGTAGGGTTTAGCCTCTTTGAGCTTCTGTTTAGACACCCTATACGGGGTCACCTCAGTATAGTGGAGGAGGGATGGGAAAGCAAACCCTCATCCTTGGAACGAGATGTGGTGTACTATGTACTCTGCCTTCTGTCTAGAATGGCAAAGTACAGGGAACGGTCGACAAAGAATCTAAATGCCAGTCGGGAGCTGATGAAGCACTGGCACGACCAGAAGGCCACAGTGACAGTCTATTATCCAGGCCAGTGGGTGTGCATTATGTAGCCTGCCAAACCCAGTGCCCTTCAGGACAAGGGGACTGGGCCGTACTATGTGCTGGAAAAGATCAGTGAGGTGAATTATCTCATTGACGTGAAAGGACCTAAACAGATTGCAGGGTCTTTCTCGTCAACCGGCTCGGTCATGGCGTTAGTGACTGACGGAGAGACAGAGGAGGAGACAGATCCTCTCCCTGACTTCCTACACACTGAAACCACATGTGGGTTAGTTGAATTTGAGGGAGAGGCGGTCCCTGGGCTTGAGGCAAAGGATACGTCTTGCGGTTCTGTTCTGGATGAGTTTTAGAGGGCGCAGAGCAGAGGCAGGGAGCTTGGGAAAGAGGTTATTGCAGTTGTCAAGCCCTGAGATAACCAGTGCTCTGGAGACAGTGAGCATCTGGGGGAAGGTGAGAAAAGGAAGAGTACCTCTGAGGAAGTGCAGCTGGTAGTTGGACTTTTTAGAGATGTTCGAAGTGTGAGTTTAGAAGGGGAGAGTGAGTCAAAGATGGCCCCAAGGTTTCTTGCCTCGCATGTGGGTCCGGGCGCAGGGCCAAGGGAGGTCGGCCAGAGTGAGAGTGGGAAAGCAGGAGTCTCAATGCGGACAATCTCAGTCTTACTGGTGATGAGGCAGAAGTTGTTTGCAGCATACCATGACTGAATTGCGGACAGTCAGATATGAGCGAGGTAGAGGAGGTGGCTGAGGGTAGCTTGAAGGAGAGTTGCGCGTCATCCGCATTAGACTGGAAATTAGAAGTGGAGCTAGCAATCTCACGTGCCAGGGCAGCCATGTAGACATTGACGAACCAGGTGGAGAGATTGGAGCCCTGGGGAGATGCTGCAGGTAGTGAGAGTGATAGTGGAGAGAAAGGGTCCAAGTTCCACCTGTGATGGGCAGTCTGACAAGGAGATTAGCCACGCCAGAGCCTGACCAGTGATTCCCAGGGTTTCACGGAGACGTGCATTCAGGATGTTGTGGTTTACCGTGTCAAAGGCAGAGGAGAGGTCAAGAAGAATAAGGAAAGGGGGGTTGTTAGTGTCAAGATTTGAGAGCAGTTCTTCACAGGTGTTAAGAAGAGCAGTTTCCATGCCTCTGGATGCTCTAAAGCCAAACTGATGGTCGTGGAGGCAACCA
This sequence comes from Ambystoma mexicanum, assembly GCF_040938575.1. Classification (NCBI taxonomy): domain Eukaryota; kingdom Metazoa; phylum Chordata; class Amphibia; order Caudata; family Ambystomatidae; genus Ambystoma; species Ambystoma mexicanum. The sequence continues at coordinate 61,244,837 of NC_090938.1, forward strand.
GCAGATTCAGTGTGGAGGGTGAGCTGAGAGATAGCCAGCTTCTCCAGGAGTTTGCCCAGAAAAGGAGTGATAGAGATGAGACGGTAGTTTACCAGAATGGAGAAGTCGGCAGAGGGTTTCTTAAGCAGAGGGTGCACAAGGGCGTGCTTAAGAGAAGTTGGGAAAACTCCAGTGGCAAAAGAAAGGTTGCAGAGATCGGCCAAGGCTGGAGCGAGTGAGTCAATGTTGTCCTTAATGGTTTTGGAGGGGCAGGGGTCCACCTGTTTGGATGAGGCCATCATAGACCGGACTTGTCTGGCGACCTCATTAGGTGTGATGGGATTGAGAAGAGAGAAGTGTTGGAGGGGCCGAGGGAGGTTCTAGGGGTGTTGGTGTAAGAATTGGTGTGGAAGTGAGAAAAGAAAGTATGTCATGGGTTTTTGCAGTGAAGTGAGAAGCCAGGGCCGAGCAAAGGCCCTGGGTGGGTGTGACAGAAGAGGAGGCTGCTGCAGGATTGGCCTTTCCTTACAGACTTTGAAAAGTTTGGCCATGTTGTTTGGTGCCGCAGAGATGCAGGCTTCAATAAAGACTCTTTGTGCAGATGCAGTCGATATTGCCTTTGAAAGAGGCAGCAGGCCCGTTTGTCAGAGGGCCCTCCTGACTCATTCCATTTCCGTTCAGCTGCCCTACACTTGCGTTTAAGGGCAGCCGACTCAGAGTCGTACCAAGAGTTGCACTTTTTGGAAGGCTGCAGTTGGACCCTCATGACGGGGGCAAGAATGTCAAGGGTGTTGGAGATAGAGAGGTTGAGGTTAGCGAGGGCTGTGTCAGGGTGGGAGTCAGCCGCAGGAGTAGGAGGCGGAAAGTAGGTGGAGGCAAAGGCAGCCGCTGTCACTCTTTTCATAGGTCTAGTGACTTTGAATCTGAGTGGTCGCGTCGAGTGTGCCGATGCAAGGGGAGAGGAGAGCTTTAAGTGAGAAGAGAGTGGTCTGTCCAAGAGAGAGAGGTATTGAGAGGGATAGAGAGAAGGATGTCGGTAGAGATGAGAGCACCCAAAGTGTGGCCTGCTATGTGCGTGGAGCCAGAAGGTAAGAGAGAGGTAGAGGGAATTGCATAGGTTGCGGAAAGGTCCTGAGGAGTCAGGATGTTGGATAAGGCCAGGGACACCATCAAGGAAGACGTTTCCAAGATGTTGTCCATAGGAGTGATAGAGCCACCCCACAGTCCATGGGCTAGCCCAGTGGTACTAGTCCCTAAAAAGACAAGTAGTGGGAAGACTGACCTGTTGGGCACAGCGGCTCCGGCAGGCAAACACGTAGTTTGCTGGTCCGAAAACAAGGGTGCCGGTAAGCTCACCGGCACCCTTATTTCCGGACCGGCAAACTTGTAATGAAATAATGTCTTAAACGATCTGTGCAAGCCTGCGTTCCTAGCTTCCTGAGTGGCTTGCGCCATTCCCCCGAGCGTTATTAAAAATTGTTGAATCGTTTTTTTCCAGTGTCATAATTGTACAAATCGCTACAGAGCAAAATCAAGCCTTTTTTTCTAGCTTACTCCAGAACTTGACAGGTAGGTGAAGTAAGGATAGCGTGTTCACACGCTCAGATCAGAAATACAGAAGGGGAACTTTTTGTTTTCCGGAAGATCGGCATTCTGTTTATACCTTGGCCTCTTAGCCACTTCCTAATCCAGTGCGGTCAGGCCTTTCCTGGTTCCTCCATACCCACAGACGTGTCACCTTCAACTCTACGCTTCTTTTCCTGTTAGAAACGATTTTACAAAAAATAAATCTGCTCTCCAATTTACCGATGTGTCTTTTGTTGAAAGGCACAATTTCCTGGTGCTGGAAAAAGTTATTTTGGTTTAAGCTGTCGTTGTAATTCTTTATAAATGATTTGATTCTTCCTGCAATAACAGTACAGGACCGGAAATTAGGCATGACTCCAAGGCCCACCTTCCAGACATAAAAAAAAACCTATATTTTTAAATATACAATGTTTGATATGGGATTGTAGGCACATTTTTTATATGGGTTTGCAGGGCCAAATTCAGAGTGCTTTTTTCACCACTTTTAAGGTGCGTAAATGGCAAAAGCACACACATTCTGCAGTGCACATACAGAGTAGCTGCTGTGAAGCAGTACATTTGCATATTGCTGGCAGAGGGCATGTTAGGGGACTATTGATGCATATGCAAGTGTGGAAGTAAGTCGCTGTAGTGAAGCAATGAACCTGCAGATGGCCTGCAGAGGCCGTGATAGAGGAGGGACTGACGCACATGTAAGTGCATCAGTGAGTCACTTATGTGAAGCAGTGCACCTGCAGATTGCCTGCAGAGGGCGTGTTAAGGGAGGGACTGATCACAAGAAAGTCCATTGCTGATCCATTGGCATTCATTTCACTGTGCCTGGTGTCCCCGTCATAGACCGGATAACCTTAGATGCACAATGCTTAGAGGTGTCTGCTCATTCTAGGCATCAGCGTTTCTACCCAGTTTAGAGGCTGGCCCGGCCCCTGCATGCGGGCAATAGAGGGCAAGCCCACATAGCGGGCTGGCCCTCTGGTCACCCCCCGGGGTCCACATACACCCCACCTCCTCCTCCCGGTCATGAGGGGGAAGTAGCGTCCCCCGGGTCCAACACATCTGGCCGCAGGGCTGGGGAGCGCATATAAGGCGGGGGGCTGCGGTCGCTCATCCTCTTGTTTCCTGCAGCCCACCCGTTTCAAGTTCGTTCCTGGTTGTCAATCTGTTGGAATCTGTAAGCATCGAATAGACCTAGTGGCGCCGGTGGCCAGGTTACCCCTGGTGGGTTTGTTGGCCTTAATTCATGCTCCATTTTGTACCCTTTGCCGGCCGCCACAACGGGGGCAATTTGTTTAAAGATACTCGTGGGGCATTGTTATATTGTGGTGCAACACATTTCCCCGGCGCGGGATTGGTTGCATATGAGTCGGCCGCTGAGCCGTTGTTTTTTTTAGATGTTTGTGTCCGCGGCCACTGCGCCATTGAGCTTAGTAATGCAAAGAATTTGCCAGCTGCTGCGCTGCGGGTTGTCTCCCAACTGATAGTTATGGGCAGGCTATACTGTAATATGTCACCGGGCCAGTTATGTAGTGTTTCAGATGTGGCTTTCGAAAGCCGCCCAGTAATAGATGTGTTTTGCTGTGCGGCGGCTGTGCCTTTTGTGCATTCCCTGTGCTGCCCTCGTGCCATGCTGCCTTGCCACCGCAATGGCGTACTATATTTACCGAATATTAAACAAGTTTGCCATGATGATGTGTGTCGTGCTATGTGGCGGCCGTGCCGCTTTGTGCATTCTCTGTGCGGCCCTCTGGCTAGGCTGCCTTGTGTTACTCACCACTCCGAAATAGGCCCAAGACGTGGATGAATGACCTTGGAGATGATGGTTGTACAAGAATCGATATTCAGCCTTCCATCCCAGCTCCTCTGAGCACAAGACTCAGGCTTCCTCAAAGAGGGGCTCTTTTCTACAATGTACCTCTCTGCTGTTTTGGTTGGGACAGACAGAGGTGTCAATTGAATAAAAGAGCGGGGAGAACACACACCGCCAATACCAATGCTGCAAAGGAATACAAAGATATTAGACAGTGTTGAAAATAAACCAAGTAATCAGAACAGTTGTATTTTACAGGAAACTACCTAGGTAAGTATTGGAGTGGAGCTTCCATGGGGTGGATCTACAAAAAATATGAATAAACACAATGAGTGGGAATAATTCTAAAGAGACTTCCTAAAGTATCGAACCAATAACAACTAACCTGAATATGAATATTTTGAGGATGGAAAGTAGTCCATGAAACAAAAGACAACGAAAGGAGAAAATAACAAACAGGAATGTTAGCATAGGGAAATAGCCCCGAACGGCACGAGGGTCGCACTAGTGCCGGGTTGGTGCAGTATCAGCAGAGCGTTTATATGCACTTGAAGACAGATTCACAATATAGTCACTCAATGTCCCAGAATCCAACAAAAGACAATGATCAAAACAAGGCCGTGGAGAAAATTAATAGCAGAGGTGGAATTGCCAATTACAAGTATGTACCTGAGCACACACGCATCCAGATAAGGCGTAGAAAAGTTTCCGGATTGTTCACAGCAGGAAGCAGGATCCAATAACGTTATCACGGATAACACTCTGTTAACAGTGGCACAGTGCACCCAGGTAAGGTTTGGGTGGTTGTGCTGAAGTAAGGTGGACAGATAAGTACACACACAGCGGGAAGTAAAAACAGAACAAAGAGTAGGCAAGTGTAGCAGGGAAATAAAGGTACAAACAAACTGGATTCCCTCTTGCGGTGTATGCAGAAATGGGAAAGAGTGTTCCACAGACCCTAGGAAAAACTCCAGCCTTCTACACAGATTGCTATAACAGAGGACCACGCTGATTGCTCATGGCTGGGAACAACAGCAGTGGTTGTCTCTAAAACAGAAACGAGACAAGGGAAGGGGCAGAGGTTGCCTGCCGGAAACCAACAGTCAAGCTCTGTACAAAGGGATCTACATACAATACAAGAGAAGACAAGAACAGAAAAATCCAGGGAAAAGGAAGTCGATGAGCAAACTAGCGGAAGGAAATGAAGGGAAAGCAGTATAACTGAAATGGACAGGGATCAAGAACAGAGGGTTGAAAACAAGGAAGAAAGCAAGGGAGCAGCAGCCAGGAAACAGGGGGGCTACAATAACCGAAAGTACTAAATGCAGGTAAACTGTTGTGGACTGCAGGAGACTGTAGAGTGCAAGGTAAAGAGCTCAGAGGAGCAGGACAGCAAGGAGCAGGGCTGTAAGGAAGGGAGCCCAGAGGAAAGGGCTTAGGGCAGCAGAGTGAAGCAGGCTACAAGGCAGGGGGTCCAGAGGACAAGGGCTGTAGGCAGTGGAGAGAAGCAGACTGCAAGGCAGGGAGCCCAGAGGACCAGGGCTGTTGGCAGCAGAGTGAAGCAGACTGCAAGGCAGGGAGCCCAGAGGACCAGGGCTGTTGGCAGCGGAGTGAAGCAGGCTGCAAGGCAAGGAGCCCAGGAGAGCCGGCAGCAAGGAGTGAGCCCAGAGGAGCAGGGCCGCTGACTGTAGAAGGCTGCAGAGGACTGAAGTAGGCTGCAAGGCTGGAAGCCCAGCGGACAAAGGCTGTAGGTAGAAGGCAGCGGAACGTGATCGGCTGCAAGGCTGGAAGCCCAGCAGACAAAGGCTGTAGGTAGAAGGCAGCGGAACGTGATCGGCTGCATGGCTGGAAGCCCGTGGCCAAAGGCTGTAGGTAGAAGGCAGCAGAGCATGATCGGCTGCAATGCAGAGAGCCCGGCAGGGCACTGGATCAAAAGCAGGAGAAAGCAGGAACAGCATACAAATATTTGTAGCTCGAAGCAAAAAGGTACTGGAAGGACTCTTAATGCAAGAGACTGAGCCCCTGCAGGGAGCAGCTTAAATACCGCTCTGCCCAGTGCTGAGGCAGGCTAATTGGCTGCACCTGGATCAGCAAACCTGAATACAATCTGCCTCCTCCCTCTCTGATCCTGAGCTGGTGGAAGCAACGCTGATCCCTAGGGCTTCTGGGGATTGTGGTTCCGATGATGATGAATTGGAATGGCCAGGAATAGATAGTAGTAGCAAAGTGCATTGTGGTACGTGTAGTTAGTTGGGAAAAATAGAAAAGCACCTAAGTCACGCAAATGGGAAATAAGGTCCAAAATGTGAATAGGGATTGTTCCAAGAGTATTCTGTTGGTAAATAAATAACAATTAGTCCATAATGTTCGCCAATGTGTGCGCCCATGGCGCAGGCATGACAAATGTTCCGAGTCAAAAGCCAGACGAGCACGACAGGAATAAAGGAGGAGGCAAGCCAATCCAGAAGCCAGGCAAGGGTCAAAACCAGGAAAGCAGATTAGAAATTCGTGCGGAGAAGACACGAAGTATTAATGGACGTAACCGCTGTAGCTTGTAACGCTAATTAGCAGCAACAACCGTATGGGGGCGTGTCTTACCGTATGTCTCCCACGTACAGGACGTGTCAGCTGACATGGACTCCGTCGTAGTTTGTACAGGTGCCATGGCAACCTGTATCTGGTCCACAAAAGGAGCTTGTAAAGGAGTCGTATTCTGCAAGGAAGCCCGCAGGACAGCCCGAAGTGTAACAGCATCCTCCCCCAAAGACTCGGCAACCCCCTGGAGGAATGGAAACTCCTCAGAAGCTCTGGACAATGTAAGTTGGACAAAGGCTCCCAGGTACGGTCCTCAGGCCCATAACCAATCCACAAGGTAGAACAACGTACCCCTAGACACCCTGCAGTCCAGGATGCGCGAAACCTTGTACTCCTCCTCTCCATCCACCAAGATCGGCGAGGGACGTGTAGGTAGACGAGTTCCCTGGATGAAAGGCTTGATCAGGGAGACATGAAAAACTGGATGTATACGCCATGAGCGCGGCAGGGAGAGCTTGTCTGCCACAGGATTTATAACATCAGTAATGGCATAGGGTCCCACGTATTTAGGCAAAAGCGAGTGTTTGCCTGCAATTCGTAAATTACGGGACGACAACCACACCTTCATGCCGCTCTGATAGACCGGTGCAGGGGATCGATGCACATCGGCATATTTTTTGGCACGGTCTTGAGCTCGGAGCAAATGACAGCGTACATCTCGATGAATCTTTTCAAGATCTCTCACGCAGTCTCTTGCTGCTGGATTGACAGCCGGTAATACCGGATCAAGTGGGAGTGCCCTAGGATGACCACCATACAGGGCAAAAAAGGGAGAAACCCCTGTTGACGTATGCATAGAGTTGTTATATGCGAACTCCGCGTAAGGCAGAGAAGTAAACCAAGACTGTTGGAACTGAAGGCATAAACAGCGTAGGTACTGTTCGATAGTAGCGTTGGTTCTCTCAGTCTGCCCATCCGTCTGAGGATGGTATGCCGAGGAATACCTGTCCTCGATGTCCAGGGAAGCTGTAAGAGCCTTCCAGAATCGTGAAGTAAATTGTGTACCACGTTCGGAAACAATGACCGAGGGTAAGCCAAAGAAACGAAACACATTTGTCATGAACAGTCTCGCCAATTCCGGAGCCGAAGGCAAGCTGGAACAAGGTATGAACAGTGCATATTTTGTGAAGTAATCCACAATCACCCAAATGGTGTCATGACCCTGGACTTTGGGGAGTTCCACAATGAAATCCATTGACACCATCTGCCAAGGTTTGTACGGAACAGGCAGAGGTTGTAATAAGCCTACTAGTTTGGCTCTAGAGGTCTTACATTGAGTGCATATGGAACAGGTCAAAATGTAGTCCTTTACATCGCGAGCCATGGAAGTCCACCAAGCCCAACGCCGTAAGGCCTCAAGAGTTCTTTGACTTCCTGGATATGCTGCAACCAAAGAATCGTGGGACCACTGGAGAGCTAAGGTTCTAGCTTGACCTGAGGGTACATAGACACGCCCTTGGATAAATGGCATACCCTGAATTTCTTCTAGGTTGAAGTCAGTGATTTCTTTTGGATGGGTTGAGACCCAATCAAGGATGATTAAACGCAAAGAGGGCTGAACCGAACACCCACGAACAACTTTGTTCGGTAGGAGAGGAAGTGCTTCGACCTGTTGGGACTGGCCACCCGCATGGAGGCGAGAGAGAGTGTCAGCCGAAACTTGAGCTTTAGCAGGACGGTATGTAATAACAAATTGATACTGTGAAAAGAATAAATGCCACTGCGCCTGTCTATCTGAAAGGTATTTCATAGATTTGAAGGCAAACAGACTACGGTGATCCGAGTATACCGTTACAAGGTGTTTGGCCCCCAGAAGGTGATGTCTCCAATCCAAGAATGCGTCTCTGATGGCTAAGAGTTCGCGTTCCGTGATGCAATAGTTCCTTTCGTAAGGTGTCAATTTACGAGAGAAGTAGGCAACAGGATGAATCTCGCCCGAATGAGGACAGGTTTGTGACAACACCGCCCCAAGACCATGACCCGAAGCGTCAGCCCCAACAAAAAAAGGAAGATCGGGATGTTTGAGGACAGGGGCGGAAGTGAAGCCTTTAAATGGCACCTTGGCACTTGTCAGGGAGGTAAGAGGTGCACAGATTTCAGAAAAGCCATTGATGAAGCGTCTATAGAAATTTGTAAATCCCAGGAATGATTGCAAAGATTTGACTGAATTGGGCACAGGCCATTCCAGGATACCACTAATTTTGGACTGGCTCATGCGCACCCCGTTGTTAGTAAGGTCATACCCCAAAAATTCCACCTCTGAGGCCTGAAATATGCACTTTTCGGCTTTTACAAACAATTTGTGATCCCTCAGACGTTGGAGCACTGTTTTGACATGTATTTCGTGGTTTTCCTGGTTTCGTGAATAGATCAAAATGTCATCCAGGTAGACTACAACAAACTGGTCAAGGATGTCATAAAACAAATCGTTCATGAATGCCTGAAAGGTGGCCGGGGCATTACATAGCCCAAAGGGCATGACAAGGTATTGAAAGAGACCGTAACATGTTTTCAAAGCGGTCTTCCATTCGTCCCCCTGTCTCATACGGACCAGATTATAAGCTCCTCTGAGATCAAGCTTAGTAAATACTTTGGAGGATCCCAACTGATCAAGGAGGACAGAGATCAGGGGAAGTGGGTACTGGTTTTTTATGGTAGCTGCTTTCAATGCACGATAATACAGGGACGTAAATCCCCTTCCTTCTTAGGAACAAAGAAAAGCGGTGATGCAATTGGTGATTTGGATGGACGAATAAATCCCATGGCCAAGGCCTTGTCTATGTACTCTTTAAGTACTTCGTCTTCTTTGAGAGTGAGTGAATACACCCTGCTGGATGGTATTTTAACCCCAGTATTAGGTCTATTGGGCAAGCATAGACTCTATGTGGAGGTAAAGTCTCTGCCATCCCTTTGTCAAAGACATCCGCGTAGTCTGCATATTGAGAAGGTACCATAGAGACAACGCTGTTAGAAACGCTCCAATATGCATAGTAGGAGAAACCAGTGCCCTGACAGGACTATCCTGGGTAATTCCAAGCAATGTAGTGCATCGAGTATTGCATATATTGGAAGGGAGCTGAATCTGAGATGTCGACCAATGGATGGCAGGGTTATGAAGCTTCAGCCATGGAATACCCACATGATGCATAGTGCAGCAATGACTGATTGGATCTGCCCTCCTAATCTTGTCTGCTTAACCCGTAGAAATATTCTCCTGCACGTGGATGGATTTAGCCACTTGTGGATTCAAGTGATGGCACCCCCACAGTCCTCCCCAACTAATCACCTCCGAAATGCCCTCACAGCAATCTCACCTTATATTCTTGAAAGATGAGCTCTCCATCCTGCGTGGATTTGCAGGGGCGCGTCGATTCCAGTTACTTCACTGGTTAAAAGGCTCGGGAGAGTTCCGTAGAGTATTGACTCTGAGGTTCCTGGTGAGGACCAGTAAGTATTAAGTTCATAGAGTTCAATATGTCCGATGTTCACTCTTGTTCCCCCCTTCCTTTCTTTTCTTGCAGCTGGCTCGTGAAAAGATGCTCTTGTGGCAGCTGGTGGCGCTCAGGTAAGAGTCTGTATTACCCAGCGCTGTCCAGTAAATGTTGCACGTAGAAAACGTGTTGTTTTGTCTCTCCTTACAGATGCGGCACGTGAAAATATGGAGCCTCACAAAAGGATGCCTCCGGTGGTAAATCAGCTAAGTCTATGGTGGTAAGAATTATATTTGTTGGTTCCCTCGGCTCACCTTGTGGTTTTCTTTTGTCTCCTAGGTGCCGAAGTTCGGCGAAGAAATGATGGAGGCAGCGCCGACCCGAAGGATGCTGTGAAGACTGGCGAGTATGGCGCGGCGCTGCAGTTGGAGGTGCGGCGCAGGCAGAAATGATGTTCTTTACAGGTCCGGAGACGAGATGGATCCAGAATCAGGTGTGGAATAGAAATAAGTTCGTTTTCTAACCTTGTCCCTTTCTTTCCTCTTTGTTTTAGGAGCTCCCGATTCGAGGCGGGCGTGGCAGAAGACTGGATGCAGGCTGCAGGCACGGTGAGCGTTACGCTGCTGGATGCAGAATAACACGAAGCGTGTGTTGCTGGTTGCGTGGTTTAAATAGCCTCAAAAGTAGTCCCAGGTAAGAAGTCCCTAGAACCACACCCGAGTAAAAAATAGTCCCTGTAGAAAAATAGTCCCTTTCAGGCTTCATGTTGGATTGGAGTCATTTGCAGCATGGTCTGTCTGAGGTAAGTAATGACTATGAGCCTGGCGCCTTAGGCGCCAGGACTGATTTCTACTATGAGCCTGGTGCCTAAGGCGCCAGGACTGAACCCAGATAGCCCCTAGCCGGGGCTGCTGAGGTTTTACTAAATGTCTAGATGCCTGCTCCCGGGGCTGATGGGCTTGGTCCGGATGCCTGGGGGTAGGCATCATGACAGCGAGTTACCATTCCAGATACAAGGATTGAACCGTCCACTACATTTCAGGTATAGCTTTGCGAATCAGTGGTATCCCTGACATAGAGGCAAAGCATTGATCAACATAATTACCCGTTGCTCCTGAATCAATCACTGCTGTTGTCTGGAATGAAACCCCATGATTCAGGGTAAATGTAACAGGTAGGCGAACTAGATGGCTCGGGTTCTGTAGTGTAGAGTCCAAAGGTGAACTTCCCGACGTAGGGACTCCGTCTACTGTCGGGATTTGGCATTTCCCGCCTTTCTTTTGGGTTTTTTGGGACATTCAGGCAGTAAATGATCAGAGGCCCCACAATACATGCAGAGATTGTGCGATCTACGATATTCACGTTGAGCAGGGGTGAGTAGTCCCCTAACCACACCAATCTGCATAGGTTCTGGCGCAGGAAGTGAAGAAGACGAGGCCTCTGCTGGAACCATGCTGAACAAAGCAGGTTTCTTTTCGCCACGTCTTTCGGATTTACGGGCATCAATCTGAAGGACTTAATCTAGCAGTTCCCCAAATGCCATGGGGACTACAGGAACAGTGGAGAGGATGTCCTTTAATTCATCTGAGAGGCCTTGATAGAAGACTGCAGTTTTCTTTTCTTCGGGCCAGTCAGTTTCTGCTACCAACTGATTGAAACGGGCCAAATAAACCAATAGGGAGTTGTTCCCTTGTCGATGCTTTAAGAGTTCCAGGTCAGTAGCTTGAGTAGTATAACGTGTATCAAATACTTTACTCATCATAGCAAGAAGGGCATCACAAGTGTAGAGAGCATGACTGTTGGATTCTAACAATGGGTTAGCCCATGCGGCTGCAGTGCCTCCTAAATGTGACAAAACAAAAGCCGCTTTAGTAGTAGAAGTTGGAAATGAAGAGGGACGGCACAAAAAATGCAGTTTGCATTGGTTGATGAAGTTTTGGTATTGTTTAGGATCGCCTAGGAAGCGTTCAGGAGGAGCTAGAGGGTACTGGGTTGTACGCATGATAGGGTTTGATTCCTGCTGTGGAGGTGGAAACCCTGATCCTGACGCTGCAGCACCAGCACCAGCCATCTGTAGCGCTGGTGTGGTAACCAAGGCCTGAATGGCGTCCATATGTTGGCGCAGTGCCTCTTGTGCATTGGTCAAGTTGGTTCGTAGATCCGTGACCTTTTGCACGATTTGAGTCAAAGCATCACTGGCCTCCGTGGACATTGTTCGTGGCTGCTAATTCTGTTACTCACCACTCCGAAATAGGCCCAAGACGTGGATGAATGACCTTGGAGACGATGGTTGTGCAAGAATCGATATTCAGCTTTCCATCCCAGCTCACCTGAGTACAAGACTCAGGCTTACTCAAAGAGGGGCTCTTTTCTACTATGTACCTCTCTGCTGTTCGGTTGGGACAGACAGAGGTGTCAATTGAATAAAAGAGCGGGGAGAACACACACCGCCAATACCAATGCTGCAAAGGAATACAAAGATATTAGACAGTGTTGAAAATAAACCAAGTAATCAGAATAGTTGTATTTTATAGGAAACTACCTAGGTAAGTATTGGAGTGGAGCTTCCCCGGGGTGGATCTACAAAAAATATGAATAAACACAATGAGTGGGAATAATTCTAAAGAGACTTCCTAAAGTATCGAACCAATAACAACTAACGTGAATATGGATATTTTGAGGATGGAAAGTAGTCCATGAAACAAAAGACAACGAAAGGAGAAAATAATAAACAGGAGTGTTAGTATAGGGAAATAGCCCCGAACGGCACGAGGGTCGCACTCGTGCCGGGTTGGTGCAGTATCAGCAGAGCGTTTATATGCACTTGAAGACAGATTCACAATATAGTCACTCAATGTCCCAGAATCCAACAAAAGACAATGATCCAAACAAGGCCGTGGAGAAAATTAATAGCAGAGGTGGAATTGCCAATTACAAGTATGTACCGGAGCACACACGCATCCAGATAAGGCGTAGAAAAACATCCGGATTGTACACAGCAGGAGGCAGGATCCAATAACGTTCCGAGTCAAAAGACAGACGAGCACGACAGGAATAAAGGAGGAGGCAAGCCAATTCAGAAGCCAGGCAAGGGTCAAAACCAGGAAAGCAGATTAGAAATTTGTGCGGAGAAGACACGAAGTAGTAACGGACGTAACCGCTGTAGCTTGTAACGCTAATAAGCAGCAACGAGCCCCTTGAAAGACGGTGGTTTTAAAGCCGTATGGGGCGTGTCTTGCCGTACGTCTCCCACGTACAGGACATGTCAGCTAACACGTCGTAACTCCGTCGTAGTTTGTACAGGCGCCATGGCAACCTGTATCTGGTCCACAAAGGAGCTTGTAAAGGAGTCGTATTCTGCAAGGAAGCCCACAGGGAAGCGCGAAGTATAACACCTTGCCATCTCAATGCTGCAGTATAATTTCCAAGTATTACAAAGGTTTGCCATTTCGTGTGCGGATTTAAGCCTGTCATGGTCTCCAATTTGCACGTGTAGCACGTGTATGTAGTGCACATTAATTTACTTGCCACGGCTTGTAGTCACTGTGAGTGGGTGTCATGATCTCTGCTTCCAAAAGGTCAGGGTTTTCCCAACTCCCTTGGAAGCAGATCCATAACCCAGGTTCCGAGTGCCAACCAGTCCCAATTGGGACCTTTTGGACCCAGTCCTGGCGCCAGTGGCACCAGGCTTATAAATATGCCCAGTCCCAGCGCTGGAAGCGCCAGGCTCATAATGCTTGGGTGGACTTACCTGCAGCAGACCATGCTGCTTACTTGCCTGCCAGTTGAGCCTCTGATCCTCTTCTGTTTGGAACTACTTTTCCTGTTGGGTGGGGCAGGAGCCACTCCCTAGGTTCAGAACACTGGAACTCTTCTGGAAAGCAGGAACTCTTTTCTTACCTAGGCGTGGCTGTGGAAGGAGACACCTAAGCACTACAGGAGGCTATTTAAACCACACCCGATGGATGAATCTTGCTTTGCGTTATTCTGCATCCTCTGCAGCAGAACACTCATCGTGTCTTCTGCATCTGATCCTGGGCCTAAGGAAAAAGGCTTACCATCCTGAATCCAGTCTTCAGCAACACCTATAAAGACAAGAAAGAACAGGTTAGCATTACGGTCTTCAGTGACAGCGCTTCACTTACCTGGTCCATCGGCTGTCACCAACGCTTCGCGCTGCATTCCGGCATCTGAAAGACAAAGGCTTACCTACTCTTCGTGCGCTCCGGAGGTCTTCGCACAGCATTCCGGCATCTGAAAGACAAAATCTTACCAACTCTTCGCACGCTCCGGAGGCCTTCGGCGCTGCATCCCGCATCTGAAAGACAAAACAAGGTGCGTTTAAAGACATTGGGGAACTTTAATACTCACGTGCCATTACTCCTCTCCACATCTAACCCAGTGGGTATTCCGGCACCCTGCAGCCGCTCCGAACTTGTACCTGCAAAATAAAAAGACAGTCAGAGCGCATCGTGAAGCAGGCAACAAGCGCTTACTTACGTGCTTCCAGGCGCTTCTATTCATCACACGGGCTCCATCTTCAACTCACTTCAGCCCGTCATCCGCCATCGCCGGAACCCTGCAAAACAAGAGACATCATTACTAAAGACTTTTAAAGACATTAGAATTACTCGAAACTTACCGTTCGTGCAGTAAACGACGGACAGCAGTCCTCTGAAGTCAAGAGGCCTGCTCCCCTTATCCAGTGAAGAAACTGGTTACAGCACCCTGCCCCGAGGCAGATGGAGAGCACGGCGTTCACTTACCTAAGGTGAGAGCGTTAACCTTTGGGGTTCTACAGGAGAAGAGAAAGGGAAGAAGAGAGAGACATTCAATAACCCAGTTCATTAATCCCATATTTTCTATCTGCAGACATCTTACCCTTCGAGTCAGACATACAGTGCACAGAGGTCCAGCCCAAAGAGCCAGCCGTGTGTTACACATCACCTTTGAAGATACGGTATACGCCCAGTCAAGACCGGCGCCTCTACGGGAATCAGGTGAGCGTTACAGTGGGGGCCTATGTTTTTCAACCGTCCATCCCGAAAAAAGTAGTCCGTATTCTCACGGACAATTCTGTGGCAGTGTTTTACATCAGCAAGCAGGGTGGCACCAAGTCACCTCTCCTTAGGGACCTCGTCATACAGATTTGGGAATGGGGCATCCTGCACGATCTTTGGCTCCTGGCTGTACACATTCCGGGTGATATGAATGTAACTGCAGGTTCACTCAGGCGCCAGTCGGCAGCCAGTTATGAGTGGGAATTGAACACAGATGTTCTCTCCACCATTTTTCGCCACCGGGGCACTCCAGAAGTGGACCTCTTTGAGAATTTTACAAACAGGAAACTTCCTCTGAATGCATCCAGAGACGGTCTCACGGTGTCTTCCCTGGGAGACGCTCTCGAATTTCTGTGACACAACATGAAGGTTTATGCTTTTCCTCCGCTGCCTCTGATTCATTGGACACTCTGCAAGCTCATTAAAGCATCGAACTGCATTCTCCTCCTCATAGCTCCTTGGTGGCCGTTTTTCGGAACTTCAGCATCTGTCGACTCTTCCTCCGATCAGATTGCCGCTGATTCGCGACTTGCTACACCAGTGCGATCACCAGATGTGGCACCCCTCCCCACAATCGTTCAGCTTGGCGGCCTGGTGCCTGAATTCAAATCCTTAGCGCAGTTAAATCTGTCCAAGGATAATATGCGCATTATCCAAGCGGCCAGAAAACCTTCTACGAGGGCTCAATACAGGAGCAAATGGCTATGTTTTTGCCACTGGTGCTTAGCTAAACAGCTTGACCCCAGGCACGCTACGGTTTACACTGTTCTTTCATTCATGTCTCACCTTGCAGTTTCGGGCATTCATGTCTTATCTTGCAAGACCTACTTATCTGCCATTTGCGGCCTACCTGACAGCTGTTCCTTTTCTTTGACTAATCCGGTCATTAGAAGGCATTTTGCAGGTATTCTGCATCTTTTCCCGCCGGTACGTACTCCCCATCGTAAGTGGGATTTGAATGTGGTACTCACCGTTTTCTGCCATAAACCATTTGAACCTATGGCCACTACCGATTTCAAATACCTTTCGTGGAAGGTCGCTTTTCTGATTGCTGCGACATCGGCAAGGCGAGTTAGCGAGCTGCAGGCTCTTTCTGTGGAACATCCGTTCCTCACCTTCCATAAGGTTAAGGTTGTGCTCCGCACTCATCCTTCTTTCCTGGCTAAGGTAGTCACCGATTTTCATTTGAACCTATTGATCTCTTACCTGTCTTGTTTCCTTATCCAGCATCGGATGCCGAGAGAGTCTTGCACAACCTGGACGTCAGTCAGGCAAGCCTTATAGTTTTATCTCTACAGAACAAGTGGACTCAGGGGCTCCTCACAACTCTTCGTCACATTTGGGGACCCGAAAGGGAAAATGGCTTCCAAGGCAACTATCTCCCGATGGATTGCCCCCTGCATTTTAGAAGCCTATACCATCCAAGGCCTTCAACCTCCGAAAGGCATTCATGCTCATCTTGTATGTGGTAAAGCAGCTGCTTTTGCCTTCCAAAAGTATGTTCCTTGGGAAGCCATCGCCAAGGTGGCTACGTGGACTTCCCCATCAGCTTTTTTTTGGCATTATTGCTTGGACCTGAGCTCCAGGGCTGATGCACAGTTTGGCCAGGCTGTTCTTAAGAACTTGTTTCAATAAAAGATTTTTTTTTTCATCCACCCTAACTACCTGTGGTGCGTGCTTGGGGATCTTCCGCAAGTATGAAGGAAGGGGACGGGACATAGGAGTATAACAAAGTTACTCACTGTTGTGTCTACCTTGCTCCTAGTCCATAGGCCCCTTTCCTCCATATGCCCGCCCGCCGTACCCTCTGAAAAGTATCCTCTGTTATTGCTTACATGTTCTCAGAGCTGGCGATAGAAAAGGACTGAAGTGCGATGTGCGGGGCGGAGCTCAGGAGGGCGGGGTTACGGCCACGTGCAGTACCCCTCGTAAAAATAAAAGAAGGACAATAATTCAAATTTGTGCTGCTTTTTACAAAAGTGCTCTGGTCACGTCCCAAAGGATGGAACGTCCCACAAGTACGGAGGAAAGGGGACTATAGACTAGGAGTAAGGTAGTCACTACAGTGAGTAACTTTGTTAGACTGGCAGTCATGAAAATCAAAAGCGGATGCCCGCTCCTTAGACTGACTGGCAGTCATGGAAACTAGAAGTTGATGGCTGCTCTTTGTATAATGGCAAACGGGGAGTGGCACGGGTCACCCCTTGGTTATTATCTTGTTTACAGATGTGGCTTGGACCGCCCCGATTTCTGTGCTCCAATAAACTGCAATCTAATGTTTCCAAACTGCAACTTTTTTTGTGTGTATTATTATGAGCTGATTACTCATTGGTCTCATTGCTTTATTATTATGTAAAGGGGGGGTGCAAAGTGGGGGTCCCCCGCTATGACTTTTCCACCTCGGAAGACTAAAACGGAGACTGAAAATGTACAACACTAATTTGCAGCGACTGCTCCTTTAAGGCCCGTTATTGCAAATGCTCTCGCAGACCCCGAGTATCCCACCCACTTTGGTCAGTGAGCCAGTGCACACGTTGGGTTTGGAATATGCATGAAACTTAGGTTTGCACAAATGAGCTAGTTGCAGGTCCCATCCTGCTGCAGCTAGTGCCTCCAACACCTCTCAAGTCCCTTCTATGTATTTGGAACAAGGAGGGTGCAAACTGTGGCCGCAGAGAGGTAAAGTGCTGCAGTTCTTTTGTGAATTAGCTGCACAGTGCAGTAACTTGTGACAAAGCCTTGAGGTAATCCTCTTTTGTTGGCAACTTATCCAGAGAACAATTTTCCTTGAACCACCAATATGAAAATCTCCTTTTGAGATAATGTCCCCCTTATTTCTATTGTGCTTGTTTGGGGAGTAATCATGTTAAACGGATTATTATTTTCTACTTTTTAA
The DNA here is from genome assembly GCF_040938575.1 of Ambystoma mexicanum. Taxonomy (NCBI): domain Eukaryota; kingdom Metazoa; phylum Chordata; class Amphibia; order Caudata; family Ambystomatidae; genus Ambystoma; species Ambystoma mexicanum. The sequence goes on from NC_090938.1 coordinate 61,262,192, forward strand.
ATAATTTATACTCCTACGTCCCGTCCCCTTTCCTCCATACTTTTGGGACATTCCATCCTGTGGGACGGGACCGGAGCACTTTTTGTAAAAAAGCATCAAATTGAAAATGTGTCCTTCTCTTTTTACGTGGGGTACTGCACGTGGCCATAAGCCCGCCCTCCTTAGCTCTGCCCATGCATCGCCTTTCAGTCCTTTTCTCTGCGCGGTCGGGGCTGGACGCACTAGCATCACTGGTAAGACCTTTTTCTTCCTGTTGTCCTTCTCTCCTGGTCCAGTTCTGCAGTCGCATAGTCCTCCGTCTATGCCGGATCATTTGGGATTTGCCACTTGTTCCTCTTATGAACGTTGCTTCGCTAGGGCGGATCCCCATTTTCTCTGCTTGGAGTGTCTGGGACCGGATCACCGTTGGGATTTGTGTTTCTTCTGCAACTCCCTTCCGGTCCGGGCACTTCAGCGTTGTCTTCGTCGGTGGGAGGAGATCTTCCAGAAGGTTCCCCCATCGCATTTCCAACTCTTCATCACAGAAAAGAAAAACGCCAGGTAAGTTCCTTACTTTTCAGGGCACCCCGGCTGGGGGACTCCTTCCCGGGGTCCTCCAGGTCCGGGAGGGGCTTCAAAAGCTCTGCTACCAGGGTTTTCCCTGAGGTGCCTCGCAGGCCCAATAGGTGTACCTGGGGTTTTCTCTGAGGGTTTCCGCAGGGGCCTGCCTATACCGGATCACAATCCGAGGTTCACCGATCAGGTGCTAATAGCCAGCATCGTTGTGCTGAGGCGTTGGTACGGGAGTTCGCGCCAAGGTCTTCTTGTCAGGAGCTTCCCACACAGACACCAGGGTGCGCCCTGAGGCTTTTGTTGGGGCTTTCTGTACCGAACTACGGTTCGAAGGCCCTTCTCGGGGGAGCTATTAAGACTGCACTCTGTTCCGAGGTTCTTCTTAACGAGGCAAAGGTGTGTACCAACAGAACTGAGAGGCCTGTTAAGGTCTTGTCTGTGAGGTGGATTCCTCAGCTTTCCCGCACTCGCAGAGTCACCGGTTCTGTTGAGGGGGCACAGGGAGAGGACGTCGACCGTAACTCCTCTGTTACCAGCATTGCCGGGGTTCCTCCTTTGGAGGCTAATTGAAGGGACAGGATGTCCAGTAAACATCCAAGGCCCATAGTACCGGCTCAGCCGAGGATCCTTGTATCAAGGCTAAAATTTCAGTCAAGTCCCCTAACCAATCTGTGGAGTCAACTGCCTCATCTACACATATGACTCAGTTCTCCTCAGATGTTCACAAAATGGCGGGCCTTCCCGCATAGTCTACGGAGGCCATTTTGGATTCTTCCCTCACACCCACGCTATCGACTGTGGGTGCTGGGAATCTTTTTTTCGGTGTACAGCCTTTTCCACGCAACAGTGTGAATCCGTTCTGCCCTTCCTATGACTGGTGTGCTTGGATGCCACTACCACATTCGGTCTCGCTTCCTGGCAGCCTCTTCCTCAGAGGATGCCTTTTTCGGGAAGTTTTAGAGACTTATGCACCCTCGCCCCTTAAGGGAGTACTTTAAGGGCCTTTCTTGTAGCTCTGTCACCAAGGTTTTCCCCTGAGGTGCCCCAAGGGCCTAACAGGCGTACCAGAGATTCCTCCGAGGGTTCTGCCGGACCAGCCAGTACCAGATATTGTTCTGAGGTTCATCATCACGGTGCTAAAGTTAAGCCCAGTTCGGCTGTGTACTGGGATACCAGGGTCCACCCTGAGGTCTCTGTTTCTGGAGCTATCTCGCTCTAACCAGGTTGAAACCTGAGGTTCCTCTTGTGGAGGCTAAAGTCTGTACCGAGTCCCGACTCGTGTCCCCTTTTAAGGGAGCTTTACGTACCAGGTTGAAACCTGAGGTTTCTCTTGTGGAGGCTAAAGTATATATTGACAGATCGGAGAGGCCTTCTATGAGGGTCTTGTCAGTGAGGTATTGTCCTCAACCATCCCACGCTCGGGGTTGTGTTTGTACCGATTCTGTCGAGGGGGCAAAAAAGGTGAACAGCAACAGGCCTTCCAGTATCGGCTAAGCCGAGGTCTCCATTGGTGGCTAATTCTGGGTCAGTTTCTAGGATGTCCACTAAACATCCTAGTTCTGCCAGCACCAGCTTTATTACATCCCCTGACTGCCCTGAGGGGACAGTTGCCTCATTTTCTCCTATGGCAGCTCTCTTCAGGTGTTGACTAAATGGCGGCCTAACTTCTTTGGTCCATGGCAGCCTTTTTGGATACCTCCCTTACACCAACTTTCATGACGACTGGTGCTGGCAGTGTTTCCTTTTGAGGCTGAGCAGTTTTCCACGTTGTGTGGACAACAAAGACCTGTTTGTCGGTCCTGGCAACAGCTTCAGCTACCCCTTGTAAACAGAGGTCAGGGTCCCAGACTCGGTCCTTCTCTGGGATCCGGGGGTATCAGGGTCGCTGTGCGCGCTGATCTCAAAATCCTGTTGGTAGCCCCGCCTCAAGTGGCAGCAGCAAGGTGGTTGGTTTTTCTCTCGGCCATCAGCCTCCTCTACAGCGACAGGTAATCTCCCTGCCGACAAATCACCAAATTATATATTTTGTCGGTCTCACTACACTTAGGTGGGGGGACGAATCTCGACTCATCTGGAGGCATGGCAAACCATCACACAAGACTGATGGGGTTTGTCCATCGTTTAGGCAGGTTTTCGCTTGCCCTGTCCTCCTACCCTACCCTTCAAACCTCTCTTCTGACAGATCGGGATGCCCTCCCTCAGAGCAGAGGTACAGAAACTTCTATACCTCAGAGCGAGGGAACCTGTTTCCCTCATGGACCAAGGGAGGGGCTCGTACTGCTGTCCTTTCACAGTGCTCAACCAGGCTGGCCTGCGCACTATCTTCGCTCTTTCCTGGGAGAAATTCAAGTTGATCACACCCTGCCAAATAAAGTCCTTTCTTCGGAAGAGCGATTGGCTCAGTGTGGTGGTCTTCCAGGATGCGTAAGTGACATTCCGACTGGAGCCCGCATATGAAATATCTGCGGTTCTCCGTGGGAGCAGAGCACTTCAGTTTTGGGTACTCCTTTTGGTCTCGGCTCAGCGAGACGCACCCGGAAACTCCTCTGAGGGACCCCGCAGCGGTCTCCCAATCCCGGATCTTCTTCCAAGGTTCCTCATTTGGGGCTAAGGCTACCAGGGTTCGCCCTGAGGCTTCTCCACCTGGAGCTAGCTGTTCCGAGTTTAGGCTTGAGGCCTCTCTCGAGGTGGCTATAAGACCAGGGTTAAACCTGAGGTTCCCCTGCCTGGGGCTAAATCGGTCACCAATAGAATTGAGAGTTCCTCATCTAGGGTCCTGGCTGTAAGGTATATCCCTAAGCCTTTCTGCGCGCGCGGCTGTGGTGAAACCAGTTCTGTTGATGGGGCGAAAGAAGGGGGTCACGTACGACAGACCTTCCAATACCGGCTGTGCCGAGGATCCTCCACTAGAGGCTAATTCTGGGGAAGCCCCTGACGTACCGAGTAAACACCCTTGATCTGCCAGTACCAGCTCTGCCAAGGTTCCTTGTTTCAAGGCTAGGATTGCACGCAAGGCCCCTGACTTCCCTGGGGAGACTATTGCTTCACTTGCTCCTGTGACGCAGTTCGCCCCTGGTGTGTGTTAATGGCGGCCCAACCTCTGTGGGCCATGGTGGTCATTTTGAATACCTCCCTTAGAGCGAGGTTTTACATCAACAAGCAGGGCGACACAGACTCTCCTCTCCTTGTGGATTTTGTCATACAAATTTGGGTTGGGCCATCCAGTATATTGTTTGGCTCCAGGCTCCACAATTCCCAGGTCACCTCAATGTGACCGCACATTAATTCAGTTGCCAGTCGGCATCGGTTATGGGTGAGATGAACAGCACTATCACCTTCAACTTTTCCAGCAAGGTGCCACGCTAGAGGTGGTCCCCTTTGCAACTTGTGGCTTAACATGTAACCTTATACTTTCCCCTCATTGCCTCCTATCTATTGGTCACTCTGTAAGCACATCGGACTGTTGCCAAAGCAGCAACGTGGGCTTTTCCACCAGCTTTTGGTAAGCATTACTGCTTAGACCTGGGCTCCAGAGCCGATGTTCAATTCGGCCAGGCTGTTCTTAAAACCTTGTTCAGTAAGGAGGTTCCATCCACCCGTATTTCCTGTAAGGAGTGCTTTGTTATCTCCCAGAAGTGTGGAGGAAAGGGGACGGGACGTAGGAGTATAAAAAAGGTTACTCACCATAGTGACTACCTTACTCCTAGTCCGTAGTCCCCTTTCCTCCACACGCCCACACGCCGTCTCCTCTAATAAGCATCCTCTATTATTGCTTAAATGGTCTCAGACCTGGCGATAGAAAGTGACTGAAGGGCGATGCGCGGGGCGGAGCTAAGGAGGGCGGAGGTATGGCCGCGTGCTGTACCCCGCGTAAAAAGAGAAGAAGGACACATTTTCAATATGATGCTTTTTTACAAAAAGTACTCTGGTCCCGTCCCACAGGACAGAATGTCCCAAAATCATGGAGGAAAGGTAATCACTATGGTGAGTAACTTGGTTATTTTTATCGAAGTGAGATCTGGTTTAAACCATATAGCTTACACACTGTTTTTGTAAAAATATTCACATCACAACACATATTAACAAATATAAATTAATATTAAACCGTTAGAATTTTTTTTTCTCCATGCATTCACACAGATACAAATAATACTTCCAGGTTTTTTCATAGATCTTCATGCCAGAGTCCACTCGTTTTTAAGCACTGTAATAATGTACCCAATTTAGTTTACTTGTATGTGCAGTATTTCTGAGTCCGCTGTGCTGCCGCAATTCTGACCTATGTGTACGTTTGTGCCAACAAAGAGATGGGCTGGTTTGTTGGCAGCACCCCCTGCATCCGAGTGCACAATGTGTCTGTCTTCCCCACCTTCCACAGTGTCCTTTTCTGCACTGGCACTTTCTGTGTGGAGGTGAATATTAGTATCCAGGGGCCAGAAGGACTTTTCCTCACATGGCAGTTAAGAGGGCCCAAATCCGCCCCTCCTGTAGACAGCATGTTTCTGTTCAGTCCACCTTTGACTTTTGCTATGCACCATTACAAGATACTTACAAGATATCCTGTTTCTCTATTTCTTTTAGCAACAAGTTATCAGAACAAGAAACCAAAAAGCATCCCAAAGTGAAGGTGGATCTAGTGCCCTGCAAATCTGTTAAACCCTGCATAGCTATAAAGAAGCATGGCACCCAACCTGTGGCGTATTGCCATTTGGCAAGTGTGTAGAAGCCCTGGCCTTTTTTGATTTTTAATAAATTAATAATTTAATAACATGATGTGGGTAATTCTATCTCAGAAAAAGTAATCTGCTAATCAGATTCCCCTTTCATAAACTGCATGCCAAAAGCATAGTGTACACCTGTGACCAGCTGCCTCAGTGTGCTGATCTGCAACACCTGCTCTACCAGTGACACAGAGCAGGTTCAGAGGGTCATGTATGCCCTCTTGAAGGCTGCAGTGACAGCTAAGTCTCTGCAGCCCAGCAGCTGCATTTAAGATATGCAACCCTGTTTCCAAAACTACATAACTATAAGACTGCTGTCCCAGTGGCAAGTTAATCTCTAAATGTAAGCCATATCTGAGTTTTAAGGAATGCTTTCCAGCATCTCTCATAGTTATCCAAGCCACATCAATTTGATGTCACACGTGTGTCAGCCCAGTGAGCCCAGCACAGCTGTGAAAAAATTATGTGTATTCTCCCCAGACATGCTGGACATTGCCAATGCTGGAAGAATTGTATCCTGGATGGGGGGAGGGTGGGATTGCCTCTTTTTGTTCCTTTTGTGGGAGGAAGATAAGCACCTTCCCCAGAGAGACAGCCACTCCACAGGAAGCTGTGCTGGGAACAGGATTCAAAGGGCACAACCATTCGCAAAAGGATAGGTCTCACATCAGGGTGCTGCAGATCTAAAGGCCTTTGATACTATTGTGAAGGGAAGGTGCGGTTTTTTGCAGACAGAGTGAGCTCTTTAAAGCCAGAGGAAAGTCCCATCATCTTGTTTATCTCTGCCTCTGTCTTTCCTTCCTGTCCCCTTCACTCTTTGTAGCAAAAATACTTTGGGTGTGATGTCCAAATGCTAAGTCCACTTTATCCAATAACAGGGATTGGACCCCTAAAGCAGGCTAGTTTTAGTCCTATCACCTGAGGGCTTTTGCCTTTAAAAGAAGGGGTTCCCCACCACGTCTTTGAATCTTTTGGACTTCAACCATTAAAGATTCCGTTGGACCCAGTTGGGAGCCCAGTCCTTTCCAAAGTGCTCCAGTTCTGAGGTGAAGACAGGTGGTCTAAGGTAGAGGCAAGCACTGTCCCTTAAACATCCCCAGGGACCATTGGGGCGAACCTGCTGCTGGAACATGACCTGCCTCTTTGCCAGCCACAGTGGTACCCAGGACCTCATTGTGTTGTACGACTCCTGCAGTTGTGTACCAGCCTCTCCGTGTTTGGGAGCCCAGGGACATGCAACATGTGATTGTGTCTAGGTGCTTTCCTCTACAGGCTTTGTTCAGCCTGTGCTCTGGTGTATGCCGGTTGATAGCATTTTGCAGAGCGAGGGTACACTGGAGAATCGAGGCAGGACCGAGTCCACACAGTGCCGAGAGCAGAGCGCTCTATGCGGCTTGAGAAACAGTCTGTGAACGCCAGCTGGAGCCGGAGCAGTGAGCATCCACTGGTGAGATGAGAGACGAGATACACTGCACACTTGAATTTCGTGCTTGTCCCATACTGCTGAGTGCCTATCACTTGCCTTACCTTAGTCTACTTGGTAGCTGGCTTGTTGAAGGCTTGTGATAGTTGGGGGACAAGCTTGGGGGGACACGCGAGTGCGAGCACACGACCGCAGGAGCGTTTGAGTACTTAAGAACTCCCATTTAGCCACATAGCTTTATGGCCTACAAGAGACTTATTGGTTATTTTTAGCCACAATCAGTTACTTTAGAGCGTGCATTCATTGTTGTTCACTGCTACCTCAAACCATGGTTGCGTGAGCAGTGTCAATAAGAAGACTCGCTCGCTGGCCCAAAGGAAGTTGTTCCTGAGCAAGTACGTGAATTGGTGCTACAATTGTATAGTGGCTCGTAAACATTTAATTTGCTATGAGGGCCCTTAACAAAACGCCTATGTTACTATAAAGCGAACCCTTGTTTAGCAGTTACAAAAGCCTATCAAAAAATTCACAAAGACATCCAGGTTCTGATCCTGAGGTGGGTGCAAATGGAACATTAAAGATTAACCTAAAGGTAAACAGTGTTTTACCCTGTTGAAATAGGCTGTGAAACCTATGCATACAGTGTGACCGGGCGACTGCAGGATTACATCCTTTGATCTCGGCTACACTAGGTAAGGAGGCTCCACTTATTTCTGCCCTGCTGGAGACTCGGCAGACCTCTGCCGCTTGTTCAGGTCAAATCGTGAGTTGAATTTTTTTGCCTGGCGCCGCCTGTAACGGGCTACTAAAGAGGAATTATCTAAACTCCTATGGGACGGTTTCTAATCCAAACTCAGTATTCCAACTAATAAGAAGGGTCAACAATCTAATTATAACCTGCAGACCCAGATTGGCAAAGAAGCTACGAAAAAGGCTGACAGCACTGTGGCCAGAGGTAGCACGAATAGCAAAATTAAGAGGCAAACGCTGTTAAGTAAAGGCACAATTACCGTCTTCTTTCCAATGAGCGCCTAGCCCGAGAAGAGCTCGATCGTGCTGGAAGAAATTACGGCAGTAATCTACATGATGCAACTAGTTATGAGGACATTGATAATAACTCCCTTTTAGACCTTTGCCTCTCTTTGCAAAGGTTGATGAACCCAGCTTTACTGAAACCTACAGAGAACAATCTCCAAGAACTACAATAATTGCACTGTGAAGATCAGTTCCAGCCTTCACTGGCATCAGCAAGATTATCAGCCTCGCCCAACCCTGCTATACCTATGGCAGGGTCGGCTTTCAGAACTATACCGGAGGCAATTGAAGACTCTTTCCCATGTTCCTCTGACTTAGCGGAATTACAATCGTCAATGGCCTCATTACAATTTGCTATGAAAATTCTTTAGAAACTGTGCGGTCGTATTCTGGAGAATACGAGAAATAACCTTCCAGTGAGGTCCGGGACTAGCAACACTAAAGAAGAAGATGAATGTAATCTATCGGAAGCAGTTCGGATCTTAGAAAAGCCTGTTATGAACCCTGAGCCCTATTTGAATGTTACAAATAACTCAGTAATATTCTACTTGCGTAAACAACGTCGGTTAGCGAGAAGGGCAGCTATGAGCAGACGGCCGTGTATGGTAGCTTCACCACTCCCTGAAACAGGCCAACCGGAAAAACAAACAAAAAAAGCTAAAAAGTGGGCATCATTAGCCAAAAAACGAACCTCTAACGGAGTGGTTCGTTTGACCAGTTGTCTCCTTACTAATAAGGGTAATGAGTCTCTTGATGTGGATGTGGAAACATCAGAACCTGTGTTGCTTCAACCGCATGAGAATCTAGATAAGGTTTCTTCTACTCCAAATAAGAGCTTACGGTCGGTCTCTCCGGCAAGGAAAACACCCACATCAATCCCTCCAAAGAAAGCAAACCCAGCCAGACTGTCCGGCAATCGAATTTGCATAATCAAAAACGTATATCAAGAAAGCGAGTGCAAATGGTTAACAAGATCAGAATTTATGATCAGATTATATTCAGTCCTGCAGCTCCGAGTACTGAAGTCGGATGATTTTGAATATAGCGAGCCACTTGAAGGAACGTATCAGCAATCCATTGCAAATTCTTAGCAACAGCTCAAATGATACGCAGCCACAAGGAGAGTTTACTGGTGGCTGATGTTGAGATCGACGTAGACCCCGAGCAAGAAGACCCAAATTGGCCCAAGAAGGATGAAAAGTTAGCTAAGAAGGTGGCCAGAGTGCCCCATCTGCTGACAGGGAAAAAGGTTCAGATGACTGACGTTCAGAACATACTAAAGTGGCTTGCAGAATCCCTCGCAGTGGTCGTGCGAAAACATTGAAGTTATACAATTATCTCTTGGAACTGCAGAGGCTTTACCCAATTATTCTCCCCCGCAGTTCCCTGCCGCATATAATGAACCATACCTGTATATGCCTCCAGGAAACCTGGTTGATTTCCCCTGTTATAATGAACGGATATTTGATATACCAGTCATTAGCAAAAAAAGGTGTACGAGGAAGGCCCTATGGGGGTCTGATCATCAGTGTATTGCATACTGTAAAATCATGTTGTAAAAACACCAACTGTGACGATAATGTTATTGAAATGGAAAGTTACCATGGTGGTGGTATGGAAAGAATTCTGGTAATCAGCCTATATACTCCACCGGGGGCTAATCTAAGGGAGTTTATACAGGAGGCCATGCATGATTTTCTGGTCCAATGGACTTTGGTCACCTGGCAATAAAGGTATCATAGTTACTGGCGACTTTAATTGCCATATGAAAGTGGGCAAGGGGACCTCTGTTAATCGTCATTTAAAATCCAAGAGTGTAATGACTCACTCTCTTAATGACCCCGAGGGCCTATGTTGGCTGGACTTTTTCTGTAGCTGGCACCTGGTAATGGTAAATGGGAGGACTCTTAGTGGTTGCCCCGGGAATCACACCTGGAAAGGTGGCAATACTCTGAGTACGCTTGATTATATATTTATTAGTCCCGAAATTGCATCCTGAGTTAAGGACATGAAGGTAAATCCTGATTTGTGGAGTGACCATGACTTACTTACCCTAACATTTGTTGCTGACGAAGTTTACCATCATTTTAAACCAATGGGAAATATGCAAGTTAACCATGCCGTAACCCATATACATTGGTCGGAAACAAATATAGCCAAAGCAGCCCAGGCAGTGTCAGCAGAGCCTACACTTGATTGTAATGTATTCGTGACAATGTCAGTAAGCGTGACTGAGAAATGGATCTCCTTATTTATGAGCACCCATGCTACCTCAATTGTGGGGATGATTGGAAATGAGTTTGTTAAAAATAAACCCTATGATAGGAGCATAAGAGATGCCATAAGGGAACTTAGAGCGGAAATTCGTAGGGCAAATAAAATCAGCGCTACTAATGAGGCCTTTTATTCCACCTGTAGGGCAATCAAGAATAGGTTTAGATCTAGGATGAAATCAAAGAGACATTTAGAGAAAATCACACGATGGCAGGAAACAATCCAAGTGTTCTGCTGTAAGAATACCAGAAGTATTTGGGTATTATTGGGGAAAACCAGGGGCAATGGGAAAACTCTGATTAACCCCATTGGTGCACAGCAATGGGTGAGTTTCTTGGAAAGTCGTAATATTCCGGCTAGTGAAGAAGACGTGGTTGTAGTAAACTCTGCTCCTCCTTGTCCTCCTATTAAAGTGACCTACGATCTGCTACTCTCTAAGATCAAGAGTTCAAAATCCGCTCGAGCACCAGACCCTAACGGTCTAGCTAATATTGTACTTAAGAGCAAGCCAGAATTTTGGGCAGGGCTTTTAAAAATACTCTTTGAAAAAGTATTAGCTCAAGGGAAAATGCCACCATCATGGCAAAATGCCATCTTAATACCAGTATTCAAGAAGGGCAACAAGATGGAGCTGGGCAATTATAGACTTCTGTCTGTTAGATTGCACAGGCAAACTCTTAGCAACACTCCTACGGAATGAGCTACAAGGGTGGGTGGATAAGGCAGGCCTGCTCAGTCGATTCCAAAGTGGATTTAGACAGGGGTATTCCACAACACGTAATCTAATTATGGATACCCTACGCACGAGAGCTAGGACAGGTAGTAATCCACCATTGTATGCTCTTTATGTGGATTTCAAAGCAGCTTTTGATTCGGTACCTAGAGAAAAACTACGGCTAAAATCAGGGGGTGTCGTGGCTACCGAGTCATGGAATAGGACATGCTTCCTCGGAATCTCCTACAGATCCTGAATCAATCCGTACAGAAAACATGCTAAATGTTGCCTGTGATCTCGAAAATTGATCACATGGACGTATGAAGGTGTGCTGCATACCAGCTGTATGTGGCGGATATACTGTAACTAAGATTTGCACACAACGAAGTTCTTCAAGTTGCGGACGTTCACAAATGAGAAAAGCAAAATAGTGGATCCTGACAGCCAAAGGGACTGAACAAAGAAGCTGTTGATGTGAAGAAATTACTGCTTCGGATTGCGCTGTGAGCGAGCCAGAGATGATAGCAGCATTCTACAACAATAAAGGGAGCAGCGATTCACGGTCTGCTCAGCTGGCGGTTCAGCGGATGCCTGATGCGGGCGAACAAAGAGGCAGCCTTCTAGGAAAACAGAGCGCACATTAGGAGATGGTCCGGTAGACCCTGCGATTGATTACGGAGCCCGTGAGTGAAAGCGCACATATCTGCTGCCCTTTGTCTTGTCGTGGCGCGGGAGCCGGGTACGAGCGACGGAGAGTGTCATACAGAACGAAGCGAGGCGCAGGATGGCCTGCAAGCCCATGATTACAAAGTAACAAGGTATGCACGGGCTGGAACTATACTAGATGCAGCTGCAGGCTGACAGAAGGCTGCGTAGGCACGGAGACACATTGTTAACGAGATATTGAAGTGACCGCATGATACAGAATACACGTCAGCAACTAATGCTAGCTGGGGCATGAACGAGGGAGCTGCATTTCAAGGATAACATCAGATGCTAGCGGAGGCCCGCAGAGTGAAATGAGACAGACAGGGATACATTATCAATGATATACTGTGGCGGCCGCATGATACTGAAATGCACGTTGTAACGAAAGCCAGCTGAGCCCAGAACGAAGGTGCAGCATGTTAATAGTAACATCAGATGCTAGCAGAGGCCTGTAGAGCGGAAAGGTACATGTGGGCCGTTAGCGGTGTGGAGGCGTGGCCTGTGCATGACTGTTGCATCCTGAAAGTGGATGCAAGCATAGACCTCGAATGTTGTAATGGGACACAGGTTATAAGAAGTATTTCAGCATGCTGGGAGTGATCCAGCTGCCTGTACCAACGTACCACTATGTACTAATACTGAGGCCAAGAGATAATACGGGACCCTTACCGGCCTGATACAACAAGCCTGGCCTGGTGGGGATTTGATCCATTTGTGTCACCCTGAGGCAAGTAAAACCCCATAGCAAGGAGGGCTGGTGGGGCACCATGACAACTAAAAAGACACTGTAATTGCAGCTCCTGTATTGAAGTGTGCTTACAGGAGAGAAATAGCCCATGTCAGAGACACCCTCAGACCATTTTACACTGTAGGTCGGAATGTGCGAGCAAGAATACAGGCTCAGCCACTGTGTATTACTCCTGACCTGTTTACCAGGCACTGTTCCCGGAGATCTAAGGAACGGTGGGTGTAGCTCATCTAAGGCGACAGGGGTGGCAGAAGGGCTGCTGGTGGAGGTATCAATGCAATTGATAAGCGTACACATAGCCTGCCAGTCAAGGATGACACCTGGCACAAGATAAGAGCACGAATGTTGCAGGTGTGAACCACGATGATCAGAGGTGACGCTGCACTGCCTTGAGTGGTATAGGCCGGACACAGTGTTTGGTGGGCGGGAGCGATCCACACGGCACACCGGTTCATGCACCTGAGCTGAGTGATAGACAAATTGTGCTTGGGCTGGAAACGCAATATACATATGTGACACATATTGCCAGCGATTGTCGTCAGTGTAAAACATGTGACTTTTTGGAAGCATAAAGGATATTTATTATACGTGCAGTGATGGCATCCAAGGTCAGCAAAGTGAAACGGAAACAACCCACGTTGGATATTTTCGCTAAGCCGTCACAGTCACGGACGCATCCTTTAACACTGAGGGAATTCCGCATTGAGTAGCCACCCCATCGCGAAGTGATCAACAGATCCTCGAAGCCATAGCGGATTTCAAATCTTTGTGGGAGACGAAGCTCAACGTGGCCATGGCAGAATTGAAGAACTCATTGGAATTCAAAATTGATGCGGTCAGCATAGATGTCAACCTCTTGTGACAGGACGTACGAATGCTGGCAGAGCGCACAAATGGGTTGGAGAGTAAAGTGAAGACCAATACCGACACCGGTAAGGCCAACGCTGCGGAGGTCCACATTTTGCAACAACAGGTATGCAACCTAGAAAGCCAAGCGGAGGAACGAGAAGGAAGGGCGCGACGCAATAACATAAGGGTGGTGGGGTTTCCGGAGGGAGAAGAAGGTATGGACCCGACAAACTATGTGGCGAATATGCTGATACAGGAGATAGGCGCGGGAGCGCTTACTCAGGGGTTCACGGTGGAAAGGGCACACACAGCCCAAGCAAGGAAACCCCAACCGGGAGCCCCTCCCAGAGCGATCATCGCCAAGATCCTGAACTATAAACATAGGGAGAAAATCCTGGAACACTTCCGCAAAGGTGGGACGATCACTAGAGCGTTAGCCACGGTCACAGCATACCCTGACTGCACCTTAGGGGTACAGAGACAACGACTACAGTATGTGGCGATCAAGAGGCAGCTGCGAGAATCTGGCTTCAAATACATGTTGTTGTACCCAGCTAAACTGAAAGTCTTTCACAAAAACAAGGCGTTTTTCTTTGAGAGATGCCCAAAGATGGTGCGAGCTGGCTAGACATGCTGGGTCGCCCGGATGGACCGAAGAGTCAACCACGGAATGAGCAGGATAAGTGACCCAGTATTGTTCCATACTGTATTATAAACTGATAAAGTGGATACCAAATTCTAAGGGGCTTAACAAGGTTGTATAGAAATGCAGACATTGGCTGCTGTTCACTCATGAGGAAGAGGTCTCTGGCCACACATACGTAGTAAATTGCAATATGTGCATAATATGGCTTCTATGTAAACTAGCTTAATGCAGGAGACCGTGAGGAAATATGTCCTTACCCCCCTAGTAGTTGATTTAGTTGGAGTGCCAATAGTAGGGTACCCCCCTGCGGAGTTCCGGCACCGGTAGGGCCGAGAGGACTAGATGCAGGATAGCTTGAGATCCAGGGATGGAGCTGGGCAGTTGGGAATGGGATGGGAGGGGCCCGGGGGGAGGTTGGGGAGGGAGGGAAGGGAAGGGTGTTGGAGGGGTTATCGGGGTATGAGCCTACAATCACAAGCCACAGAGGAAAATAGGAGAGTGGGGGCAGAGACGGAGGAGTAGGAAATGGATAGAATGGGAGACGTGAGGAGATTGAATTCTTATATTAAGCACAACAAAGTGATGATGTACTTGAAAAGGCTGAAGGTGGACATTGCATTGTTGTAAGACACTCACCTGAATAAGGAAAGGCTGTGGGTATTAATGAGGAAATGGAAAGGAACGACCCTGGGGGCAGCATACTCGGTATACGCCAGAGAGGTCCTCACATGGATAGAATGACATGTCCAGTTTAAATTATTGCAATATACCATAGACAGGGATAGGAGGACGGTACTGATTAAGGGGTTAGTGGAAAATAAAGAAGTAAACATTTGTTTATGCCCCAAATCATGATACCACGAACTTCTTTAAGAATTTGTATGTTAAGATTAGCCCATGCATGGATAGGGCAGTTATATGGGGTGGAGACTTCAATTGTACATTAGACCCGAAACTAGATAGATCAGACGGAAAGGTCGATAGGCCTGCCCATGCAGCAAGGGCCTTGCTTTCCCTGTTAAAGGAATTTAGATTGGGGGATGTGTGGAGAATACAACACCCACGAGATAGAGGGTACTCACATTACTCTGCCCAGAAAACCTATGCATCAGATTGGATTATGTATTCATCGGACCAGAGTTACTGGAAGCAGTGACACAAGCAGAATATAAGGCTATAGTTCTCTTAGACCATCCGCCATTGATAATAACGTGGCAGATCTCACCCCCTAGGGCGAAAATCCCGACTTGGAAACTTAGGGCAGAGGCATTAAATAAAGGACACTGTGTTGAAAGAAGAATTGAGAAAAGACATAGTGGAATATTTTGAATTCAACACCGGAAATGTGAAATCGGCAGGGACACTGTGGGAGGCATTTAAGGTTGCAAGGGCAAGGGTTGCGGCTATATCAAAATCGAACGGGATGCAGGGTGGCATTTTATGAGAACCGAGTAACACTAAGAGAGAGCTAGAAACTAAAATGCAGGGACGAGGGAAATCCCCGGCGGATGCAGCGACCATAAACCAACTACAGCAAACATTCAGAGTGCATTGGGAGAGACTATGTAATCTAAATTACAAGAAATATGTGGAGAGCCAACATGCTGAAGGTGACAAACCAGGCAGGTTGCTAGCATGGCTATACAAGAGCGAGGCCCCAAGGCAGGCGATCAGAGTAGTCAAGGGAGCAGATGGTCAGTTACGAGACACTCAGGAAGAGGTTAATGAATGCTTTTACGAATACTATAAGGATGTGTATGCAGATGTGGTGCGTGAGGAAGAAATAGACATGTTAGAGGCATTGACAGAGATGGCTCTGCCTAACGTAGACGCGATAGAAAGGGAGTGCCTGGAAGAACCTGTGATGCTGGATGAACTAGATTATGTTATCAAGACTCTACCCACAAATAAAGCCCCGCGAGCGGATGGTCTGCCAAGCGAGTTCTATAAGACATATAAGATGGAGTTGCTCCCTCCAATGCTAGCCATGTTAAATGAAGCATTTGATGCCAATATGCTGCCCACATCCCTTCGGGAAGCGATAATCATCCCGTTGCTCAAATCTAACATGCCGGAGATGGATTGTGAGTCCTATAGACCACTTCCGATGCTTAACCAAAACAGTAAAATACTTAGAGCGGTAATGGCAAATAGATTGAAGCCCATTATACACAAACCTATCTACTCAGATCAGACGGGTTATGTCCCGGGGAGGTGTATATCGGATAACCTTAGGAGGCTTCATCATGTCATAGACCGGACTGAGGGGAGCTCCGAGGAAATAGTGATTGTTTCATTAGATGCAGTAAAGGCTTTTGATTCGGTTAAGTGGCCCTGGTTGCTGGCGGTGTTAAGGGAGTACGGAGTTGGGCCCGGCTACCTGAAGTGGGTCCAGCTGTTATACAGCAATCCATTGGCCCGAGTTAAAACGGGGGCGACCATATCTGAGCAATGGTGATTAAGTAGAGGTACTCGACAGGGTTGCCTATGGTCCCCAATGCTTTTTATTCTAGCACTGGAGCCCCTGGCGGCGTATCCAAGACAGCAATATGGGGAAGTTGGTATCAGCACTAGAGGAGGGCGACACTTAACTCGATGTATGCAGATGATATGTTGCTATATTTAAAATAGGTGAAAAAGCAGGTGGGGTGACGCAGGGCAAGATGCTAGACAAATCCAGCAAAGACTGGTTAGGTCAAAATGGCGACAAGCATTGCAGGCTGCACTTTTTATTAACTTTGCACTGCAAGCTTGTCCATTAAGTTGGAAAAATAATTTCTGCCACTTTAGAATACGATACTGGAGAGGTGTTGTAACTTTGTAATTTTTGCATTTTCTTAATTTGCTTATTTTTCTATTCTTAATTGATGGAATAGTTGCAGTCAGACTTAGAATTGTTTTTTGGACTGTGCATGCAGTTTGAGACTGGGGGCAGTATCAGGACCCTATTAAGGTATCCTTTTCTTTATTTCCATGCTTCCTATCTCGTTTTGTTCTCTTTCTCCAATCTGCTCTGACCCTCTCCGTATGATTGGTTCTTCCTTCCTTTCTCCCTGGGGGGCGATTGCACTTTGCACTTTGTACTCATCCTGCATTGCAGGGAGTTCAGGTGGTTATCATGCACTTTATCTGTACATATTCCATATTTATTGTCTGTTTTTATGCTGTTTTATCATGGATTCAGCACCATATGTTATGTGATTCAATATGTAAACAATAAAGACTAATTTATTTTATTATCCTTGACCTGGCCTATCCCCTCATTTGGGCTCCCATTTTGAAGGTTACTTACTTTGCTTGATTTGTCTAGCATCTTGCCCCGCGTTACCCCCACCCCCTTGTTCACTTGTTTAGTTACTCCCCAGGGTTAACACGGTAGGGGACGCCTATCCTTGATCAAATGCTATATTTAAAATACCCAGAGGAGAATCTACAGTACATCCTAGAAGTAATGGAGCAGTACGCAAAGTTGTTGGGTATGACAGTTAACCCTGAAATGTCCAGCATATTCCCTCTGGGAAGATATTTGGGGGTGCCGGAAGACAGACTTCCAGTGTTACAGATAAGGTGGGAAACAGAAACGTTCAGATATCTGGGAATAGACATACACCACAGGGTTGAGGTGGAGCATGAACAGAATACACTGAAGGCAGTGGCCAATATTAAGAACAGTATGGTATTCGGGGCCAAGCTACCACTGACCATGATGGGGAGAGGGGCGCTGTTGAAAATGGTTGTGCTGCCCAGGCTCTTCCATTATTTTGCTAACATTCCGTATATGATACCTAGCCATTGTTTTGATGACATGAATAGTATATGCATGGAGTTTATATGGCACAATTCAAGGAACAGCATTGCGCTATGGAAACTACAAAACCCATATGAACAAGGAGGCATTAGATTGCCCAACTTTGAAGTGTACTAACTGGCCAGCCAACTCCAATGCGTGGCACGATGGCTGGCGGATGACCACACGCCTGAGTCTAAGTTGCTCAGAACAGAATGCGCCCCTCACTTTCTGAATGAATGGATGTGGTTGCCGACACAGCAGCGAACAGGAAAGACGAGATTGCTGAACGTGGGTAAAGGAATATGGCAGCGGGCCTGTCGGATGTTGGGAAATCCAACGCTGTGCTCTCTGCATATTCCGCTAGTGGCATTAGATGGGATTGATGACCAGATGAGGAGGATACTCATGGGCAATGGGAAACCAAAGGTATAGCGACCCTGGGAGATGTATGGCAAGATGGGAAAGCGATAGAGTTTAACGCGTTGGTGAAGGATACAGGATTACACCGAGGACAATACATCACATATGACAGATTAATTAAGATGGTTAAGGGCAAGTAGTCAGTGATGGTACTGGCTCAGCAACCTGATACTGTCATAGAAACATTTTGTGATGTGTCGTAGGGGGGTCATGAAGTCTCTCGGATATACGAACTGAAGATGTCTCGGTGGGGAAGGAGGTGATTAGGGCAAGACGTGATTGGGAAGAGGAGGCGGGAGAGTTGATGGGAGATGGGCTGTGGCGCAGAGCGCAGGGGTACCTGTCATGCGATGGAGCAAGTGGCGTATCTGGGACCTTTGGAAGAGTGGCCGCATTAGATGTTCCGGCACGTTGTTTTCTCAGCGCGCCTTGCCGGTCTAGTCGTTGTAGTCACGTCAGTCCCGGATGTATTTATCCTTTTACTTCTGTCTTACTGATGCGTTGCAACGTTAGGCTTCCCTGTGTTGGTAACGCTCGTTTGTTATTTCCCTTGCAGTTCCTACTTCCATTCTTTCCTCTACCTTCGGGATTCCCCCTCTCTCTCTCTTTTCTTTTACCATCTCTCTGGCTGGTTCTCGCACCTCGTTCTTTTCGCCATTTTCTGGTGAAATTCGCTGTTGCCCTTCTCTTCCTTCCCCTTCTTCGGTTCGCCCTTCTACTTACCTTGGATCTCTGTTATTCTCTGTCTTCTTGCTGTTCGGTCCACTTCCGGATATCCTTCATCGGACTTGCCTTCCTGATTTCGGAGTCTCCGTACTACTGCTTCTCGTTGGAACTGTCTACAACTGCATCCGATCCTGTGGAGGGTTTTTTTATGCCTCTGGCTTTTTCCCCTTAACAGACGTGCACAGGGATCCGTCTACAGCTCACTATTCTAGTGGCACTGTGGCTTCCTTCCGTGGTCGTCCTTATCTTCTAAAAAAGGAGGAACAAGAAGAGGAGAGATTCCAAACCAAAGTTTAAAGGTGAGGAGGAAGGGGAAGGAGGGGAGACAGAGTTTACTTCCAAGAAAGAGGACATTACTGAACAGTGTGATAGTTTGCAACGCCCTCAAACAAACATGGCCACACCACAACAACTCCAAGAACTTGTAGCAGCGGTCCAAAATTTGAATCTAGAGGTTCAGAATTTAAAGAGTGCCAATACTACCTTACAACAGAAGATGATTGAGAGGGAACAAGCCTCTAATGATCTTCCTCCACTCCCATTGGTCTCTGGGAAATTTGATGGTGCACCCAAAAGGGTGAAAGAATTCCCGGATGCCTGCAATCTTCATTTTTCTTTCCGGACCCATACTTTTTCCTCTGACCATGCCAAAGTAGGGTGTATGTTAACCCACATGACTGGAAATGCCCTGAGTTGGGCCACTCCTTTAGTTAACCAAACTGATCCGGTTCTGCAAGATTATACTGCCTTTAAGGCACTTCTACAGCAAACCTTTTTGAGAACTGAAATCACATGCATAACATCTGAAGAGCTCTTGGACATCAAACAAGAAAATCAGATCTGTTGTCCTATATCACATCTTTTAAGCAAGTGGCATCTGAGGCAGGATGGCAAGAGCAGGCACAATATGCCATATTTTGCAGAGGCTTAAGAGAGGAACTTAAGGATGAACTTGCTCGCATTGCCCGGCCTCAAACATTTGCAGATCTACTTACTGCCGTACTACAGATCAACTTCCGACTGAATGAACATCGCTCTGAGAGAAGAAACACCTTTCTTTCCCCGAAACACTTCCTCAGCCTCCTCATCGACCTCACGACAGGCGAAAGAGGAACCATGCAGATCGGCACAACTCGAGCCCCTCTTACCCCAGAAGAACTGAAGAAACGAAGGGAAGGCAGCTTGTGCATGTACTGTGGGTCCTCCACGCATTTGATAAGAGACTGTCCAGATGTCCCTCCTAGACGATCGGGAAACGATCACCCTTGGTAAGTGTAAGGACTAACTTCCGAGGGGCACAATCAAGTCCTTATGCCACTCTTTCTGTGACGTCTTCCCTAACATCTGAAGACTCCCGTCTCATGGTAATTGTCGTGTCTCTGAGAATAGGTGACTCTGACATCCAGACCCAAGCCTTATTGGATTGTGGAGCCGCTGGGAATTTCATGGACACACAGTGGGCTGAAAGATGCGATTACCCCGTGTAGCCAAGCCAGAAGATCAGAAGGTCGAAGGGGTAGATGGCGAACCCCTTAGTTCCGGCCTAATCACTCATACCACTGAACTCATCATGAATATCCACCAACATTCTGAAAAGATTGTGTTCGACATCATTCGCGCAGCCCATTTCCCTCTGATACTAGGCATTGGTTGGTTACGAAGGCATCACCCAACTATCAATTGGACCAAGAACATTCTAAGCTTTCATTCCACTTTTTGCAAAGAGACATGTCTTCCTGAGCCTCATTTTGATACCATCAAGGCAGTGTGCAGTTCGGAGAAAAGTGCCATACACTGCTTACCAACCTTCCTTAAGGACTACTCGGAAGTAGTCACTGAAAAGATTCCGCTCGAACTACCTCCTCACCGCGCAGAAGACTGCTGCATTGAACTCAAGATGCATTGGTCCCTTTCGGACGGATGTACCCTTTGTCTCTGGAAGAAAATAAATTCCTGAGAGATTACCTGGATAAGAACCTCGCTAACAATCTCATTCAACCATCTAAGTCCCCGGCAGGCGCATCCCTGTTCTTCATACCCAAGAGGGGAACACAGGAACTACGTCCCTGCATTGATTACAGGGGTCTTAACAAAGTAACGATTAAAGATCGCTATCCCATGCCACTGATCTCCGAAATTATTCAAGTCGTTCAAGGAGCAACTATCTTTACCAAGTTGGATTTAAGGAATGCTTACCACTTGCTCCGTATTGCTAAGGGAAACTAATGGAAGACAGCATTTCGCACCTCTTTTGGTTTATACGAGTATCAAGTTATGCCTTTCGGATTAGTCAATGCTCCTTCAATTTTTCAACGATTTATGGATCGTCTTTTCTCTGACCTCCTCTGTCAAACCACAATCATATACTTAGACGACATTTTGGTGTTCTCTCAAACCAAAGAAGAACATGAGGAACACGTCAGGGAGGTTTTTCGAAGATTGCAAGCCAACCATCTCTCAGTGAAACTCAGCAAATGTGTTTTTTCTACTACTACCATCCCATACTTGGGCTTCATACTTTCCGAAGTTGGATCCCCAAAAAGTTTCCTCCATCTTGGAATGGCCTTCTCCCAAAACCATCAAGGAGGTCCAGAAGTTTCTCAGTCTGGCCAATTTCTATCGGAAGTTTATTCCAAACTTCTCTCAACAGGTTTTGCCCATCACTTCTCTTCTGAAAAAATCTTCATTGCCCTTCAGTTGGTCCAAAGATGCAGAAGACAGCTTTTGTAGTCTTAAGCAGTCTTTTTGTTCTGCCCCCATTCTTCGCCAAACCGGATCAAAGTCTTCCGTTCATCTTAGAGACCGACGCCTCCTCTGCCGCTGTAGGAGCAGTCTTACTACAGCACCATTGTAATAAGGACATCCCATTTCGTATTTTTCCAAGACACTCACCAGCAGCCAAAGAAATTATTCTGTAATCGAGCGAGAACTATTGGCAACAAAGCTAGCTTGCCTGGAATGGCGCCATTTACTTCAAGGGGGAATGCATCCTTTCACTATTTGCACGGATCACAAGAACCTTCAGGTCCTGAGACAGTTTGAATGTTTCAACACCCGTCAGGCCAGGTGGGGCCATTTTTTTGCACAGTTTGAATTCAATATCTCTTACATACCACGTCCTCAGAATCTTTTGGCCGACGCTCTTTCTAGGCGTAGCGATTACATGATGGGCACAGAATCCACGAAAGAACTCACGTTTCCCCGATCTAAAAGGATCTGTATACTCTCCACCTTTTTGCAACAAGTCAGAGATGCCTCAGGAGGAGCCATTGAGATCGAAAGACACCCCAAGAACCTGAATTACGATGTCAAGAGTGGACTCTACACCGTAGATGGTAAACTGTACCTACGCACGCCATCTCCAAGGAAAGTGGCGTTCTTCTGGTGTCACGACTCGAGGATCGCAGGACACAGAGGACTCAAGAGGACATTGGATCTTCTCCAAAGGCATTTCTATTGGCCGACCATGAGTAAAGATAACACTCTATACGTTCAGTCTTGTTCCGTCTGTGTTCGTAGTAAAAATCCCACTCAAATACCTTTGGGGCTTCTAGAGCCCAGCCCTGTACCATCAGGTTCCCGGAGGACGTTGTCTACAGACTTCATAGTAGACTTGCCGAAGTCCCAAGGTTATACTTGCATCATGGTGACTGTAGACTCCTTGACTAAACTGGCACACTTTTCTCCCTTACCAGTGTGTGGGAGAAAGGGGCCAGCAGGCCCCTCTCATCAATCACTTCTCAGTACAAGACTCGGACCAAGTGCCTCCAGTAGTGGGTTCGCCCCTTGGCCTTATGCAATGTTAACTTTGGATTACATTCGCGTAGATGGGACCACTGAGCAGGACACAGGGCATCCATTTTTGTACCCCCTTTTCGACTCCATCTTGGTGGCCAGGCCTCACTGCGATAGTACGAAACGCTTCTCTCCCTTTCCTCGCAGCGCCCAGGCGCATGGCACATGGCCCCCACACTCATTCCCACTCTGACTGGAAAACTCTGCGGCTCCATTCTCACGCTGAAGCCGGAGGTATTTGCAACAACTAATAAATGTAACGCATCACTCTTCCTCTGAGATCACTGTCCTGCATGTGAACCGGCATGAACTAATCCCACAGCTCGTTCATCTCCACAAATGTGTCCTTGCCCCCACACCCTTGCCAGTGGAAACTTACTGCCATTCTGACCCTGTGTCCCTGCAAGATATTCCTTTCATGTACCAGACCACTGACCACGCCATAATGCCCACCCAGCAGACCCCCAACTAACATTAGACCCCTGCTGCAGTATATTGTGCCCAGTACTAACAAACACCACATACCTGAGATTCTTGTAAGCATAAACTTACACTCTGGTCATTGTATTCTAGTAGTGAAGATGCCTAACCTATGACTTGTATAATCCAAAGGTTACAGATGATATAAATACCTGTGTGACTTTTATAGAGATATGACAAATTACTGAGAGTCTTTGAATCACTATTATTTAGTGCATGCATTATAGAGAATGTATTATGTTAGCTTAGATAGTGACCACCCTGCTTCACAGCGACCTGACCTTCACCCATCCAGAGCACAGATGCCTGACGTCCATCCTCCCGCCAACCGAGCAACGAACCAAGAGGACGAGATGATGCCCACACCTAAGACACCACCCTGGCTGACCAATCCGGGTCCAACATAGTATCATATGTTAGACGCATCATTGTACCTATAAAATGTACTGTAACGTTAACTTTGCCAGAGCGCTCTCAGAGATCTAGATAAACTTTTCCTTGAACTCTCGCAGCCCGCTCTCTTTTGCTTTATTCCCTGTCCCGGGAGTATCTGTTTTATTTTCTTGCACGTGTGAGACAGGGAGGGCACAAACATTTGGTGACCCCCTGCGACGTGATTGGGAGAGGTGCCTCGAGGCCACACCGTGCGGTGAGATCCGGGATGCCCCCAGCAAAACCATCGCCTCCGCGGCCGACAAGCCTGGGCGCACTACAAGAAAGGGTCAAGGGTTCCCGCTTGACGAATACCCGACTGAAAATCTGCTCGCCGAGGCGGGCCACGGCTTGGTTGGGGTGCGGACCTAACTTGGGTCGGACCGCGAACGGAGACCCTCGGATCACCTGACTGAACACGTGAGTGCCGGTTGCGATGGTTACCAAGGAAAGGTAAGGGGGAAATAGGAGGGAACAGGGGAACAGGTGGTAATGGGTTATAGGGAAGAGTAGGGCCTGTGTGAGTGATGATGAGGCTTTTCTGATCTGTCCTTTATATGGCCATTAGGTTTCGTGAGAAGTGAAGAGAAGAAGAGAAGAGGTATCCTAGCCCAAACGGGGTAGAAGGCGGCGCCGCGTAGCATTGTCTCGTCCAGTGCAGATAATATAAGCGAAGATAAAGAGAAAATAGTAGGGGTCTCGTATATTGAGTAGACTCGGAGTAGTTATTTAGAATATTCTTTTTCCGTGTAAGAAAGAGTTCTTGGTGAAGAGTAAAAGGGTGTAAGAGATTGGGAGTGAGTGAGAAGAGTAGGTGGAAAGGGTTGGTAACGGGAACAAAAGAGGAAATAAAAGCGCGCAGATAGTGCATGTGCATGTTACGTGTTATATGTTTTTCCATGTCCTGTCTATTGTTTTGGTGAAGAGCATCAAAGTATTGTAATTCATTTATTGGTAAAATGGTACACATGTGAAAGTGAACTGTTGAATTTCGAAATGCAATAATTACAAAAGTAGCAGTGAATGTTGATACATAAAAATTACTAGCCATTGAGAAATTCTTGATATATTGTTGGTGGAACGATGATTATTGGGAGAAAACATCGTCATGGGGGGAATAACACCACTAGCTCATATTTGTCAACACCTTCCATTATATAGTGAAAAGATACAAAAGTACCATGATCAATGGTTGACAGAGATAAAAGGAGACAGTGTAACGCCAATTTGGCCAGAAGGAGGGTCATTTGATAAGAGAGTGTTAGATTTAGTGTCTACGCACTTGCTAGCAAGATATAGGTGGAAACAACTACAGAATAGAAGGGAAGTGCTGGATCTATGGTGAATGTTCGAGGAAGTGACCCCCACAGCGGTGGTAGGTAAAGAAGGACAAACTGAAAAACAAAAATCACAGGAAGAGGTAAGCGGAACGCCAAAGGGCGAGTGCACAACAACCACAGCTGAAGGTGACACAACCAAAATATATCCGTTAATGACAAGACCAGCAGTAGGATACAGCGAGCCCCTCTATATACCAGAATGTCCCACCCCCACTCCCTCAAATGGAGCGGTAGCTACAGCACCACCACCCTACGACAAAGGAGGCCTGTATGGCCCAACGAGCGCACCTCCCGTGAATTTAGCACACTTGACAGGGGAATTAGACCGCCAGTTAGCACATGCACAAATGGAGATAACACGGCTAAGAGTACTCTGCGATAGGGGCCAAATGCTGCCTCGGGGAGGGGAGGTGCCTCCATTATCCAGAGCAGATCTCTCACCCCCACCAAGCACAACAGGGGAACTAGCACCAGCCACGATCCATATCGTCTCAAGGAGCACACATACCACAAGGGCGAGAAAAAGAGTGGAGATCGGGGGAGTTCCTGTTCCATCTGAATGACAAACCAGTGAGGATTATACGCCCAGCCACCCCAGAAAGTGAGAGAGGGGAAGGACACAATGAAAATGACGAGCAAGAGGAGGAAATAGAGGAAGTGTGGAGCGATCTAGATGAATACGAGGAAGGAGTGGCGGCCGTAGGGTCCCCACTACCGCATCATTTCGATGACATGGATCCATGATCATCCCCACGATGGCAGGGTAGATTAAGACAGCGAACAGGGAATATGTTGGTGAGCAAGGTGAAGAAGGGGACAGTAAGTAAAACAGGAAAGAAACGTAAGTTACAAATGCCACTGATACATAAGGGAGCAGGTAGGCCGCACTATATCCCATGGGCCCAAATGGATAAAAATAACTTGTTGAAAGTTCTCCCCCCACTTTCAGGCGGGGCTGGGAAATGGATTCATGCATTCAAAAAAAAACACACGGCAGGGGTGCCACTAGCCATAGGCGATGTAAAAAGTTTGTTAGTATCGGCATTCGGCGATCAGGCAGACGCAGTATGGGAAAAGGAAGGATTCCCAGGAGTGACAATGAGTTGTGACCGCCACAACGGATCACCGTTCAACAACGTTCGAGCGCAAGTATGGGACGCATTGCGGTGTACGTTTCCAGACATTCCAGACTTACATTTAGTGATGCATTGTACAATGGAGGAAAATGAGGATCCTACGCAATTCGTACTACGGGTGCAAGATTTGTGGAGAAGCGAAACTGGCACGGCGTGGAATCAGTCCACCGCCTTGTTCTATTTTATCATCAAAAAAGGGCTCCCGAAGGAGGTACAGAAGGCCTTGGATAAAATAGCTGGGATAGAAGCCAAGGGCTGGCCAGAGATTCAGAGTACAATTGTACACCACTGCAGGAGGATCAAAGAGAGGGAAAAAGAGATAGCACAGAAAAGGCTGGCAGACGAAGCGAAACTGGTGCAGAACAAATTGGTGAAGGTCGCCGCCGTAAACGCCAGCGTAACAGCAGACAGAGAAAACGAGGGGGATGAAGAAGCAGGAAGTAGGCCAGTGACAATAGCAGCATTGTGGACGGCAGGAGAACAAGGACCGTGGAACGGAGAGGAGTCATACAACAGACAACAGTGGCAAGAAAAACCGGTAAGAGGAAGAGGTGGGTATCGTGGCCAGAGAGGAGGATTTGGAGGTATGGGGAATAGAGGATTTGGTGGGCAGGGGATGAGAGGAGGACCGCAAGGATCTTGTTGGAACTGTGGGAGATGGGGACACTATTCAAGGGATTGCAGAATGCGGCCTTCAGGGTATTTCCAAGGGCAGCAGCCCATGGAAAATGAACAAGGATGGGGATGCCCACATCCAGGTAGCCCCTACGGATTACCAATGGGAGGGGGAAGACAACAAGACCAGTGCTATAACGAACTCCAAATGCATCAAAGACAGCCACCCCCACAACCACATCACAGCGCGCAGCAACCCATGGCGAGACAAAACGCTGTAGGCAATGCAAATAGTAACTGTTTCGCAACGGCTGCAAATGGTGCACCTGCACCATTTCGTGGCGTGACAGTGGTCAGAGACAATGGGCCTCATTACACGGTAGGCGGTAGGGATTTAACGTTACCGGTAATGAAATACCGGTAACGTTAAATCCCCATGCAAATCACAACCCGACACACCGCTATTAGCGGCACCGCTAAGTACGGTGCCACTAATAGCGGGCAGTCCGCGTGCGCGCGACCCACCATCCCGTAAATTACGCCATGCCGCTATTAGCACAGCATCACAAGTTGAGCGGACACGCCAATAGCGGCATTGGTAAAGCCCCCCAAACCCCTTACCGCCATGGCGCAAATACCGGCATCGCGAACCACACGTTAAGAGAACTGAGCAGTGTTCCCACCTGCCACAAGTGGACACAATCAGCACAGGTGGAGGCAATGGAGACTGTGGCAGCTCAAAAGGAGCACACCACACCCCTTCACACACCCTTTCCAACACCAAGATGGTTCCAATACTAGCAGCATTACATGGGCTGGAGGACATGATTGCAGCCCAGCTGCAACAACAACAGGCAGCACAAAGAAGACGCAGGGGTAGGAGGAGGAGGAGGGCAAGACAGGCACAGCAAGCACTACCACGGCACCTAATCATACCACAGAGGCACCCACCAATCCCCAGGATCAGAGCCAGTTCATTTAACCTAACCCCTGAGCAGATACACACCCTGTACCGTCTGGGCCAGGATACCATCACCAGCATCGTGGACATGACACACAATGACATTGTGAGCCTCATAGACATCAGAACTGCCATCCCCCCTCTACTCAAGGTGGTGACTGTGCTCCACTTCCTGGCCACAGGCACCTACCAGCATACAGTGGCCCAGATGCATGGCATCTCCCAACTAGTATTTTCACGCACGCTGAATCAGGTACTTGATGCCCTCCTAAAGCATGCACCTGAACACATATCCATGCCACGGACTGCCCAGGAGATTGCAAACCCCAAAGTAGGATTCTATTCACTGGCAGGCATCCCAAGTTGCATCGGGCTCATCGACTGTACACATGTGGAATTGGTGGTCCCACATCGCAATGAAGTGGTCTACCGAAACAGGAAGCAATTCCACTCCATCAATGTCCAAATGGTATGTGACGCCAACAAGATAATCACACATTGCTGTGCCCGATTTCCCGGATCAACCCATGACTCCATGGTCCTGCGGAACTCAACTATCCCACGCTACATGGAGCGACAAACCGCACAACGTTCGTGGCTACTTGGTGAGTAGCAGGGCAAGCACATGGCAGTGTGATTGGGGGGGGGAGAAACATACTCCAACTGGATGTGATTGGGGGGGGGAGAAATACATACTCCAACTGGGTGTGATTGGGGGGGAGATAATACTCCAACTGGGTGTGATTGGGGGGGGGAGAGATACATACTCCAACTGGGTGTAGCTTGTCATCTGTCTGGGAAATGCACATAAAGATGTACGCCAATGTCCATCTGGGAAGGCCGCAACGTACTAGAGATGAACCGACATGCAAGTATGAGCTACACTACACACCAGAAATTCCAGGTCTAGTAGCATCAAACATCCATTCACATACCCATTGCACAACATTGTACGCCACAAAATGGCCAGATTCCGTACGTGCCATGAAGATAGTCATCCGGAATCAGTCCAGCACAACATCAATAATGCAATGTGCCGTATGATGCATGCAAAAGGATCAGCCCTAGCCATACACATTGCATTTCACCACGCACCTTTACCACCACTGAAGTGATGCCTCACTGCATGGCAACATCTATGTTGGAATGGCAGTACAACAACAGTGAGGAACAAAATCTGCCTGGGCCCAGGGACACCTAAGACCTCGCCTCACCCAGGACATGTCAATTACTGTTGTAGACAGTAATGGGGCATGTCTACTTGCAGGGTCGAGCTCACCCTTGCACATTGCTGTCACACGGACTATCTGCATGTATGCCATTGACTGTGTACTGGAATCACTATGCAATGTCAATTTGTGTGATATGAACAGGCGGCTCTGCAGGTGAACAGTAACAGGACCCCATTCGTTCCCCAATACAGGTGATGCGGGCTATCCCCTGAAGAGCTGGCTCCTCACACCTGTACGGAACCTACAGAACAGGCACGAAGAGGAATACAATTGTGCACATACCCGTACCCGCATCGTGATCGAACAGACTTTTGGCCTTTTGAAATCACGGTTTAGGTGCATTAGCAGGTCTGGTGGCGCTCTCCTGTATGGCCATGAGAAAGTGGCCAAGATCACCATGGCATGTGTCATGCTGCACAATATGTGTATCAGACGGAATGTGCCACTGCCCCCTGACATTGAAATAGAAGCACCTGATGAGGATGATGAAGCTGATGAGGACGGAGGCGAAGGGGATGCAGGACATGCAAGAGGGGATGGCCAGGAGGGACGTGCTGTGAGACAGCATCTGATCAACCAAATATTCTGAGGGACATGTTTTGGTACTGTCACATGGACATGGGTAGTGATGCACTAGTGTATATTTAGAAGTACGCAATGAACACTGTCTCCAATAAAGTACACAAACACAATGAAGATGTCTAAGTCTGTGTTTTAATTAGACACCAGTGTATTAAGTAACGGAAAGATAAAAAAGTGCATGTCCCAAAACATCCCACCACCCTTTCCCCCAACCCCCACAACAGACCCATAACACCCTTGCCCCCACCCCCCACAACAGACCCATTACACCCTTCCCCCACCCCCCACAACAGACCCATAACAGCCTTCCCCCCACCCCCCACAACAGACCCATAACATCCTTCCCCCCACCCCCACAACAGACCCATGACACCCTTCCCCCCACCCCCCACAACAGACTCATGGCACCCTTCCCCCCACCCCCCACAACAGTTCCTCATGTGTCTGCCATGTTTGCGTTGGCCCATGCACGCAGAGGAATCGCCATTAACCCCTATTGGCCATTGTCTGTAGCAGCATTTGGAGGATGGCCAGACGTGCGCCTGGTGGTGCGTGTTGAGCGGCGGAGGGAGCTTTTCTGTGTTGAGCCGGCAGATGACGATGGGGCAGACTGTCCTGGTTGTGAGAAGTGGCGGTCCATTGTGTCGGCTATGCGAGTAAGGACCTCCCTGAGCCTGGATATCTCGTCACACAGCCTGTCAGTTCAGGCGTCCATCCTCTCAGTGGAGTGCTTTGCCGTCTCCACAATATCCTCCCTGAGATGGGCAGCCTCCTCAACATGCTGGCCAACCAGCACAGTCAGTTCCTGTTGACGCTGCAGGATGGTGGGCAGATGGAGGGCAGTGCTGGGTGATGGTGTACTGGATGCTGTGCCCTCAGATGCATCCATTGCAGCAGGTGAAGCCACCATGGGGGACATTATGGCTTGAATGTTGTCCTCAACAGTAACATCAGACCCAGGTGTCTGGAATGGTGCTGGCTCTGGCGTTCTAGGGGGGCTTGGGGTGTGCATCTCCATTGGGCCAACTATAGTGTCCTCAGGATCAGATAGGGGGGCAGTGGCGGCTGCCTCTCCAGCGGAGCTTGCCGCAGCTGATGGTGAGCCCTCAGTGGCTGGTATTGGTGGCTGTGGGTTCACCTCCGGTGGTGGGGCTGCAGTTTGTGGTGCAGCTACTTCTGCCCTGGCAGTGGCACTCCTACGATGTTTCACACTCATCAGGTGTGACCTTCCCCCCTTGCCCCTGGATGTTGTGGGGGTGTCCTCTGAGTCCTGTGCCCTTGGCCTCTTACTCGTAGCTGGTGCCTGGGATGCATTTGCGGCATCCTCACCATCTGTATGTGAGCCTGTCGGGGACAAGAAGGGGGATGGCATTGGTTGCGTTTCAATATACTTAATGCAGAATACATCAATGATGCAGTTGTGGCCATTGGGACTTAGTAGTTGTGGATGCAGGTGATGTGCCAGTTCAGTGCCTTATCCATGCATGGTTGTGTTTGGAACTTGTCCCTGGTGCTGTGTGCATGTGTGTGTGTTTGGGTCTGACACTGACATGGTGAGGGATGGATGCATGTGTGGATGTGTGTCCATGCATGAGAGGATTCTGTGCTCACATATGGGGGGAACAGTACGTTCACATAGCATCCTGTCATGTGTACACTCACCTCCATCTGAAGTGGTACCCACGCCTAGCTCCATGGTGCCTACTCCTTCAATGGATTCCACAGCGATTAGGTTTCCACAGGTCTCCTCCCATTCTTTAAGTCTGATGGGTGAACCAGCTCCACATGCACTGGCGATTCGGTGGTTTTCGGCAAGGATGCCCCTCACCCGCAGTCTGAGGTTGTCCCACCTTTTCCTGCACTCACGCACAGTGCGGGTGCTGGTGCCCACTGCACTGACTTTCACTGCAACTTCTTCCCAGATGGCTTTTTTCTTAAGTAGTGTCGGCTGCCGCATGTCATTGGCAAAAACAACCTCAGCATTCTCAGCCAGGGTCTGGGTCAGCATGTTCAACTCCTCTGCTGTATATTTTTCTTTGCGCTGCCTGTCAGTGCTTTTTTTGAATGCTTTGGGCATGTTGAAGGTCTCCCGGATGATTTTCAACTGCTAACGACTCCAAACAGGTCCAGGGGTCAGAGGATGGCAATGGATTGTGTTTTTGAAGATGGCCGTCGTGCTCTTTCCCGTTCCTGTGCGATGACGCTATTTCCGGTTCCGCATTTTAACTGTCACCGCTAATTGCGGGACCGTTATTTGCATGCAGCAGGAGGGCGGAGGTGCAATCTGCACTTTCGTTGAGGGCGGTAAGTGACTTTTTTTTGGGTCTTTACCGCCATGGCGGTAGGGGGTTTACCGGCATGACACTATGCTCGTGTCCGCGTACTCGTAATGGTATGCTATTAGCGCCCTCTTGCGACGGCGGACACGTTGATAGCGCCATGCCGTTATTTTGGGGTTTTTACTGCACAAAGTGTAATGAGGCCCAATGTCTTTTCAGTACCAGGGCAAGAAAGGTATACAGAATAGGACAGCCCACAGGGAACACTTACGTGTCCAGTTCTATCCACCACCCTACGTGCAGAAGAGGAACCACTAGTGGGGGCCGAGATAGGAAACAAGCAGTTTATCTTCATGGTAGACTCGGGAGCAGAAAAATCATGTCTTATGGAAGGGTGGTTTCCGCTCTCAGGCAGGAATTTGGAAACGCAGGGGTTCTCTGGCGCTATTTTAAAAGTTCCTTACACTAAAGATCTTGATATAACAGTGGTGGGGAAAACCGTGCGCACACCCTTACTGTACCACGAAGACACGCTAATCAATTTACTGGGCAGAGATTTGCTAAGTAAATTGAACATGACCATTTCGTTTACTGAGCGGGGAATAGTGTGCTCCACCCCAGAGTATGCCCAGTACGAGCAATGTTGATGATTAGCACAGTGATGAATGAAGTTGTGGTGCGAGGAATACCCATTGACATAGACATGTTTATTTAGGCATCAAAGTATTAGCCCGAGTGGTACCAGAGATAACGAGAAAGGAATGGAGAACACCATCAGATTTTATATTCCATCCAATTGCACACACAGATGTTGTGACAGGCACGATCATGTCCATAGACATCGAGGCAGTTCAGGTATCAAGCAAACGCATTGTGGTCATAGGATTGGACGCGCATGGGTGTGAGTGGAGGACTGTGTTATGCATAGACCCCAACATAATGCTAAGAGACATAACTGATGAGGAATTATTCACTGACAACGAAGATGACGGAGAGATAATAAGGGAAATAAGCATACCATGTGACATCATGATACAGTACAGAGAGGTACACAACCCACTTATGGCTAGCATTAATGCCCCGCCGACAATATTTGAGGAAGACTTGGCAAATGTGGTGCCTGCAATTTGGACTTCAGGCCCCCACGATGTAGGATTACTCCATGAGGTGACACCAATAAAGATAAAACTAAACCCCGGTGCCATACCGCCACGAGTGAAACAATATCCCATATCCAGAGAAGCAGAAGGAAAAAAAAAGCAAAAGGAGGGGCCTGGAGGATGATCCAAGATCTCCGCCCACTCAATGACGTCATTCAAAAGGAGTTCCCATTAGTGCCTAACCCGGCATCAATACTGTGCAGCATACCCAAAGATTCTACATGTTTTGCTGTAGTGGATTTGAAGAATGCTTTCTTCTCCATACCACTTGACCCAGGCTCGCAGTACCTGAAAGCATTCACACTAGGAAACAACAGGTATGAGCATCGCAGACTCCCACAGGGGTATTGCGAAAGCCCGAGCATTTTCAACAGAGTACTGCGTGAAGATATTGGAAACATAGATGTAGAGAGCACCATTATACAATACGTAGACGATTTACTCGTCTGCAGCCCCACAGAAGAAAAGTGTAGGGAAGACCCCATAACACTATTAAATGTGTTGGCCGCA
The DNA here is from genome assembly GCF_040938575.1 of Ambystoma mexicanum. NCBI lineage: Eukaryota > Metazoa > Chordata > Amphibia > Caudata > Ambystomatidae > Ambystoma > Ambystoma mexicanum. The sequence continues at coordinate 61,295,321 of NC_090938.1, forward strand.
AAGGGGTGTAAAGTGGACAAAGGAAAATTGCAATACTGCCTGGCCGACGTTGTATATCTCGGACAGCTAATATCAAAAGATGGGAAACGAATACTCCCAGATAGGGCAGCTGCTATACGCAACATGATCATTCCTAAAACAGTTAAAGAAATGCAAAAATTCCTCAGTATATGTAATTATTGCCGAGCATGGATCCTTGATTACGCAAAATACACACGCCCACTGTTACAAGCATTGAAAGAAGCACAGAAGAGAAGGGCCCCAATAAAATGGACACATGACATGATGGCACAGTACTTTAGAATAAAAGACCTCATTGCGGATGCACCAGTACTTGCGAACCCAGATTGAGACAGGGAATTTTTCTTATTTTCACACTGCAATGGAACACTGATGACAGCAGTGCTTACACAGAAAACATCATTAGGGCACAAAACATTGGCCTTTTACAGTGGAACATTAGATACAGTGATGCAAGGACACTTCGCGTGCGAACAGTCCCTCGCTGCAGCAGCTTTCGCCATTGAAAAAAGCGCCACAATCGTGATGGGATGTTCGGTAACACTATATGCAGAACACTCATTATTTGCAATTCTTGAGAGGTCAAAATCAACGTTAATAACACAGAGAGCAACAGCGTATGAGATAATAATTTCGAGCCACAACGTGCACGTTGTAAGGTGCAAAACAGTAAACCCAGCAACATTTATCACAGAACCATGCACCACAGAGGACATGCAGGAACATGATTGTGCCACCTATGGAGGGGAGGGCGATGACATTCCTAAAGCGAGCGAAAACGCCCTGAAGGAAGGAGAGATATATTTCATAGATGGGTCAGCATCGATAAACGCTGAAGTAGGGGTGAAGCATGTAGGGATGGCTGTGGTACGCATGGAGGAAGATGGCTATGAAACAATTGTCCAGAAGTGCCTCCCGTCCCATTACTCAGCACAAGCAGCAGAATCAACTGCATTGATTGAGGCACTGCATACAGCCAGAGGATGTACAGTAACAATATACTCAGATTCAGCATACGCAACAACCACAGTCCATTCAGGGCTATCCCGCTGGCGTAGGAGGGTGTTCAGAAGAGCGGATGGCTCACCAGTATAGCACGCCGCATTATTAACTGAACTGATAGATGCATTAGGAGAACCATCGGTAGTGGCAGTGGTGAAATGCTAAGCCCATACCAACAACACAGACGCAGTCTCATTGGGAAATGCGGCAGCCGACGCAGCAGCGAAGGAGGCCTCGTATTTCAATTCAACACCAACAATCGAATGCGTTGTAAAATCAGCCATTACAGAGCCATTGGAAGAGACGTACAGTAACACACCAATAGCGCAGATAATAGAACTACAAAGGAGAGCACCACAGGAGGTGCAAGAGTTGTGGAGCAAACGAGGGTGCAAACAATCAGCCACAGACCTAATTTGGAGATAGGAGACAACAGGAAAGGTAGTGATGCCAGTACAATTACTAGAGGTAGCATTCCAAAAGCTGCACTTCCCAGCCCACGTAGCAAAACAACATATTGCCGCAGACATCCAGGAACATTGGTTTGTCCTCAATTTACAGGAACACTTGTCAAGATTTGTAGTAGAATGCACAACGTGCCAGACATACAATTCAGGAATGACATTGAGAACACTATGTGGCACTCTGCCATGACCAGTAGGACCATTTAGAGAACTACACATAGATTAAGTTGACATGGGAGAGCGATGTAGCGGAGCAAGGTATTTAATTGTAGTGGTATGCCGCTTTTCCAGGTGGGTGGAAGTGGATCCATGTCCCCACCCAGACGCGAAGTGTTCAGTGAAGTTCCTGGTGCGAGGGGTATTTTCTCGTTGGGGAATATGTGATGTGATAAGATCAGACAACGACACACACTTTGTGAATGACCTTTTCAAGGATGTGACGTCACTCTTGGGGGTGAAACACAAACTGTGTTCCATTTATCATCTGATGGCGAATGGAGTGGTGGAAAAGAGCAATGGATTACTCAAGAGTAAACTATCAAAATTATGTAGTACCCTGAAGAAAAACTGGGTGTATTGCTTACCCCTAGCACTGTTCCAACTCTGAACTCAACCATGTAAGGATCATCATCTGAGCCCCCATTAAATTGTCACTGGGAGGCGAATACATACACCACTCTCCCCGATTAGGAGAGCATCAGACGCACACAGAGCTGCCACAGTGCTGGGGGGGGAATTTAAGGAATACCTGACCCAGTTAATGCGCGCAGTACGCAGCATAGCGCGACAGATAGCACCACCTTTTACTGAGAATGTGGCAACTGATACTACCACACCAGCCACAAACAGCCCAAGTGGGCTGCTAATGCCAGGAGCACAAGTGTATGTCCGAGTTTTGTGAGAAGATGGAATTCACCCAGGTTTCATGGCCCTTACGAGGTTATATATAGTACACCCACTGCAGTGAAAGTCAAGGGATTGAAATATTGGGTGCACTTATCAGATGTGAGGAGGGCACGCCATATTACAATCCCCCTGTGAAACTGAAATGTAAATACTTGTATATATATTGTGGTGACTTAACAAATTTGTATCGCCCCTCGAGGTGACAATTGGCCCAACGAACAACAATCGTGGAGAATCAAATAATGCTAGATAGCAATAGGGAATCCATTAGGGCTAATAGATTTAGCAATGTTGAATGCTTTTTAAATTGTGCTGCAGTGTTGTTTTCAGCAATGTTGTTTTTTTATGGCCTGGTACTACACACTTCTATCTTTGGTTAATGACATGCACAAGGGGGTGAGCGGGGCTAGCTTGATATGGACTGGGGTGAGAAGGCTCGCACTTGATATGGACTGGGGTAAAGACAATGTGGAAAGAAACATATGACGTTGATGCGAATGGTACAAATTTAATGCAACCTCCAGAACACACCGCCGCAGGCCCAAGTGTCTCCTTGTTACTTCCAAAGATAAATATGAGTAATGATTATGAACTTAATGAATATGATGGCGATTATTATTGGCCAAATGATGTGACTAACATAAGTACACATTCACAAACAACCATACACCCTGCCTCACATTACGCTGCTGCTACTGATGAGTATACACATGCAATATTGAACAACAATGACACAGCCTGGGCTGGAATGTTTCCAATACATTACAAAAAAGTGATAAACAATAAGGAAGGAGGGAGAAGCAGAAGAAAAAGGGGGGCGGGAGGGAAAAGATACGACATTTATCATGACCTGGGGTTAGATGAAATAGAAGACCCCCGCCACCCTGATCAATCAAATAAATGGTATTCAGACATGAGTGCCACGGCGAAGCAAGCAACAAATGAAAGCTGCTACGTCTGTTCACTCATTCCGCATGCATCAGGAACACTGAAAATGTTAGTACCCTAGGAAGTACCTTTGTCGGAGGCCCAATGTTTAATTCATTTGGTTTTGTGCAGGATAAAAAGCACCGTCCAAGCGCACACCGTCACAATGGAAAAACTGGAGAATGAGAGAACATGCACAAGCAAGCACCAAGGAGTAATTTGCCTTAAGGAACCGTTTCTTATTATCAAGGGGACGAGGTATGCAGAAAATAAATGGCACGAGGAAACTATCGAATGCAAAGCAGAAGCGCTCCGAGGGCTATCCAACAACACCTTCCAATGGATAAAAGAAGTATGTACTGTTACGTTCACCTGGCTCCCACAGAGGCGTCGATCTGAACTGGACAGCTGCGGTCTCCACCAATGTGACGCGTAGGGCCAAGATGACAGACTGGACTGGCCCACCTAGCTTTGTTTGCTTGGCCCGTAGGAATATTCTTCTGATGGTTTGAAAAGATGAGCTCTCCATCCTGCATTGAGCGCAGGGGCGCGTTGATAACCAGTTGCTTCACTGGCTCGAAGGAATTGGTGAGTTCCAGAACAATATTGACTCCGAAAAGTATGTAGTTCGTAAGAGTTCAAATACCTGACTTTCACTCTTGTCCAATTCCTTGCAGGTTGCAGCTTGACCCTAGTGAAGAGTTCCTCGTTGCAACCGGTAATATTCTGGTAAGGATTTGTATTTTCCAACACAGTTCGATAAAATAATATCAATATGTAACCTGTTGCTTTCTCCCTTATTCAGGCGCTGAGAGAAAGTATGAAGTCTCTGGGAATAATACCTCTGGCGGTAAAATCAGGTAAGTCTATTGTGGTGAGGAGGGTTCCCTTTGATAGTCCCTTTGTTTCACCTTGCTGTCCTTTTGTTTCCCCTTAGGGGCCGGGGTTCGGCGAAGATGCAGTGGAAGCTGCGCCGACCCGTGAAGAGGAATAGTACCCCCGGTGGTAAAATCAGGTAAGTCTATGGGGGGGGGGGGTAACTAATATTCCTCTGTGTATTCCCTTGGCTCACCCTGCTGTCTTGTCTTGTCTTTAGGTGCCGGGATGCGGCGGGAACATGCAGGAGGATGCGGTGGAATGTGAAGATGCTGCGAAGGCCGGTGAGTTCAGCGTGGCGCTGCAGCAGGTGAGGCGACGCGCATAAAATAACTTCTTTCTTCCAGCTCGAAGGCGCGATGGATCGGGAATTCAGGTAAGGATCGAAGGTATTGCTCTTGTTCTAACCTTTTCTCCCTCTTTCTCCCTTTTTCTAGGAGCTCCAAACTTGAGGCGGGCGTGGCAGAAGACTGGATGCAGACTTGCAGGCACGGTGAGCGTTACGCTGCTGGATGCAGAATAACGCGAAGCGTGTGCTGCTCTTCGGGCGTGGTTTAAATAGCCTCCAAAGTAGTCCCAGGTAAGTATTCCTCCCCAGCCCCACCCGAGTAAAAAATAGTCTTTAAGTAAAATAGTCCCTTCCAAGCCTCATTTGGCTTGGAGCTTCTTGCAGCATGGTCTGCATCAGGTAAGCTTGCAGCATGGTCTGCATCAGGTAAGTTCTACTCTATGAGACTGACTCTCCATATGAGCCTGCCATGGGTAGGCATCATGACAGCACTCCCCCCCAAGGCCCCTCCTAAAGTCGTTCTTCCCCTTGGTTTTGGTTTGTCTGGGAAATTTCGGTGGAATCTTTTCACCAATCGAGGTGCATGCACGTGGTCACTACGTTCCCAAGACCTTTCCTGTGGTCCGTAACCTTTCCAGTCAATTAAATAAAAAAGTTTTGACTTCACCATCTTGGAGTCCAGGATGTTCTTAACCTCAAATTCAGGTTCCCCGTCTATAAGGATGGGGTCTGGTGGCTTGGTTAGTCTTGTCCCTGGTTGCACTGGCTTCAAAAGTGACACATGAAAGGCAGGGTGAATTTGCATATTAGCAGGTAAGTCCAACTTGACGGCCACCGGGTTGATAATGGCCTTAATAGAGTAAAGTCCCAAATATCTAGGGTTAAAGGTCCGCGTTCCCTTGAGAGGTATGTGTTTTGTGGCCAACCATACTTGATCCCCTATCTGGTACTGTGGTGTATCACTTCTATGCCGATCAGCATCTTTCTTATATTTCTCGTTCACTTGTTTTAAATGTGCAGTTGCCTCCTTAAAGGCTTATGTAATCATAGCATGTAGATGGTCCACTGCAGGCATTTCTAAGTGTTGGGGTGAGTCAAGGTCTGAGGTTCGAGGATGGTGCCCATATAGGGTATAAAAGGGGCTTTGTCCAGTTCCAGAATGTACTGAATTATTGTATGCATATTCGGCGATCCAAAGAATGTCCGTCCAATTACTCTCAGTTTGATGTAACATACAACGCAGGTATTGTTCAAGGGTCTGGTTGGTCCTCTCCGTTTGACCATCGGTCTGGGGGTGGTGACTGGTCGATAATCTCACGTCGATTTGCGCCAATTGACAACATTTCTTCCAAAAATGTGAAATGAATTGACTGCCCTGGTCAGAGACCAACACGGATGGAAATCCATGTATGCGAACAATGTTTTCGAGGAATTCTTTGGCCATGATTGAGGCTGAAGGTAATCCTTTTAAAGGAATAAAGTGGGCCATCTTGGAAAAAAGATCCACAATAACTAGAATGGTGTTAAATCCATTACAAGGAGGTAGATCAGTAATAAAGTCTAAAAATAAGGTGTCCCATGGTGTAGGCGGAATGTCTAAAGGTTGTAAGAGTCAAGCTGGTTTTTTCTTTTGACTTTTGTTTTGGGCGCAAATGCCACAAGACATCACAAATGATTTAATATCCTTTCGCCAGGTGGGCCACCAGAATTGTCTTTTAATTTTAGCTTCAGTTTTTTGCAATACCTGGGTGCCCCTCCATTAGGGTATCATTATAATGGGAAATGACTAGCTCTTGTAGGTCCTTGTGTGGCAGAAATAGCCGCCCTTGGTAATAAGGCAGATCATTGGTGACATAGTACTCTGGGCCTTTCTTTACCCAGTCCTGCAGGGCTGTAGGATCAAAGAGTTGCTGGATCTTTAACTGAATGTCCTCTAGTGTCTGTAGAGTAGTCATGCCAAGAATCCTTTGTTCGGAAATTATAGGTACTGGTTCTGGGTTCACTTCTGCCTCTCCCATCCCTATTCGGGATAAGGCGTCTGCTTTACCATTCTTACAACCTGGTCGATAGGTTACCACGAAATAGAACTCGGAAAAGAACAATGCCCATCGGAGTTGACGTGATGATTGGGCCTTGGCTGTTTTTAAATACTGTAAGTTCCGGTGATCGGTGATCACAGTAATGGTATGCCTGGAACCGAGAAGATAGTGCCGCCAAGCCTTGAAGGCGGATTTAATGGCTAATAACTCCTTGTCGGTAACCGCATAGTTTAACTCGGGTGCCGAGAACTTTCTGGACCAAAATGCTGCTGGGTGAAGCTGGCCAGTTTCAGGGTCCTTTTGAGACAGGACAGCTCCCATGGCTAGACTGGATGCATCAGTTTCCACTATGTATGGAAGGTCAGGGCGCGGGTGCTTTAATACAGGTGCAGACGTGAATTTCGCTTTCAGCTCTTGGAAGGCATTTTCAGCTTCTTCAGTCCACATAAAGCGTTTATTTTTTCGCAAGAGTGCTGTGATGGGATGTCCGACATGTGAAAAATCTGGGTTGAATCTGCGGTAGAAATTGGCAAAGCCGAGCATGCTTTGTACTCCTTTAACTGAACTTGGTGATGGCCACTTAAGGATTGCGTTCACCTTTCGTGAGTCCATTCGGACTCCCTTTGGGGTCAGGATAAACCCAAGAAATTCAACTTCTGTGGCATGAAAAACACATTTTTCTAGTTTTGCATATAGTTTGTGCTGGCGTAATTTCTCAAGGACTGCTCGGACGTGCTTCACATGGTCAGATTCTGAAGAGGAGTATACCAGAATATCATCGATATATACGACAACACAAACGTCAATGAGTTCACGAAGGACATCGTTCATGAAGTATTGGAAGGCTGCTGGTGCATTGCACAACCCGAAAGGCATCACCTGGTATTCAAATAACCCATACTTAGTGCGAAAAGCAGTCTTCCATTCGTTGCCCTCTTTTACACGTACCAGATGGTATGCCCCTGGAGATCTAATTTAGTGTATATACAAGCGTTCTTCACTTGGTCTAGTAGTTCAGGGATCAGAGGCAATGGGTATCGGTTCTTAACAGTTATCTGGTTCAATGCGCGGTAGTCTATGCACGTTCTGAGGTCACCTTCCTTTTTGGGCACAAAGAACAAAGCTGAAGATGCAGGGGACTTGGATGGGCGAATAAAGCCATTGGCAGGGTACTGGTCTAAGTATTGTCGTAGGTGAAGGTTCTCAGGTTCGGTAAGGGCATAGATCCTGCTACAAGGGGGTTGTGCTCCGGGTATGAGATCAATTGGACAATCGTACGATCTGTGAGGAGGTAAGGTGTTTGCCTGTTCTTTTTGGAAGACATCCTGGAATTATTGGTATTCTGGAGGTAGTTGCATGACTGCTGTGGTTACTGTGGCCAGGCCTGCGTTCTGATTTTTCTTTGGGTAACAGGTTTGTGCACAATCCGGGAAGGTTATTCTCTTCTCTCGCCAATCAATACAAAGATTATGTGTTTCCAACCAAGGTATCCCCAGTATTATTTGGAACTGTGGGGCTTTGATTAGATCAAACATAATAGTCTCTCGATGCCCATCCTGACCCAATAGTGTCATCTCTGCGGTGGAATGAGTTACAGGCCCAGAGGCAATTTCGGTCCCATCGACTGTGGTGATGACATCTGATGTGGTTTTTCGGCAGAGAGGTAGATTCATCCTGGAAACCAATTCATAGTCCACATAGTTTCCTATGGCCCTGCTATCAATGTATGCCCTTACTGCATGCATATGCGATGGCTGCCCTGGATCTACGAGGACCATTGGTATGATGAAATGTGAGGTCTGAGTATCCTTCTTCAAGCTCGGCAAGCGGACCTCTACGCTTGTCGGGCGTGGTCGTTTCCCGAGTCTGACTCCATATGGCTTTTATCAGCAGCTCCTACCACCTTCTTGGGTGGTTTTACAGGGCAATCCCGTAAAAAATGCCCAGAAGTTCCACAATATAGACACAATTGCATTTGCCGGCTCCTTTCTCTTTCCTTCTGGGTTAAGGGTCCTTTAACCCCTCTGATTTGCATGGGTTCTGAAGCATCTGCTCCTTTGAGGTTAGCGTGGGTTTTGACCAACACCCGATTCTCAAACTTGGCTCGATCAGCCTTTCTGTTCTGAAGTCTGTGATCTAACTGGACCACTAAGTCTATATATTCAGTGCAGTCTTGAGGTGGGTTCACGACTTGAGGCAAGACATCCTTGAGTTCTCCTCGAAGCCCTCGATGAAATAACGTGATTCGTTTTACCTCAGGCCATCCAGTTTCCACTATCAACCTATTAAAGGTCGCGATGTAGGATAGAAGGTCCTGGTTACCCTGTCGTAGGGACAAAAGTTCGTTATCCAGGGCCTGTCCTTGGGAGTGCCGGGCAAATAGTCTTTCCATGCTCGTTTGAAAGCCCTGAAAATCCCGAGGAATTGGGTCATCCTGAGTAACTAGTGGAATTGACCAATCAGCTGCACTGCCGCTGAGATATGACAATACAAAGGCTACCTTGGCTTGATCGTTTGGGAAGGCTCCAGGTCTGCATAAAAAGTGCCAGCGGCATTGGTTCATAAACACGGCAAACCTTTTGGGATCTCCGGCAAAGCGTTTGGGTGGAGCTAATGGAATATTTCCTGGTAGGTTTATTTGCACAGGGTTACTCGATAACACAGGAGTTGGATTTCCCCCGGAACCAGGTAGGGGTGCTTGTCCAGCCTGGCTTTGCAATAGTTGCCTAGCAAGGTCATCAGTTCGCTCCTTTGACACAATCAGTTCTCTCCTAAGAGCATTGGTTTCTTGACGGGCGGAATGCACTTCAGCCCTCAGTTCCCCTAGTAATTGGGCCAATTGGTCAGTCTCTGAGGTATCCATAGCGCCCGGGTGGGAATTTGTGGGTAGGCTTCGCGTTCTGTTACGCTCACCTGGCTCCCACAGAGGCGTCGATCTGAACTGGACAGCTGTGGTCTCCACCAATGTGACGCGTAGGGCCAAGATGACGTACTGGACTGGCCCACCTAGCTTCGTTTGCTTGGCCCGTAGGAATATTCTTCTGATGGTTTGAAAAGATGAGCTCTCCATCCTGCATTGAGCGCAGGGGCGCGTTAATAACCAGTTGCTTCACTGGCTCGAAGGAATTGGTGAGTTCCAGAACAATATTGACTCAGAAAAGTATGTAGTTCATAAGAGTTCAAATGCCTGACTTTCACTCTTGTCCAATTCCTTGCAGGTTGCAGCTTGACCCTAGTGAAGAGTTCCTCGTGGCAACCGGTAATATTCTGGTAAGGATTTGTATTTTCCAACACAGTTCGATAAAATAATGTCAATATGTAACTTGTTGCTTTCTCCCTTATTCAGTCGCTGAGAGAAAGTATCAAGTCTCGGGGAATAATACCTCCGGCGGTAAAATCAGGTAAGTCTATTGTGGTGAGGAGGGTTCCCCTTGATAGTCCCTTTGTTTCACCTTGCTGTCCTTTTGTTTCCCCTTAGGTGCCGGGGTTCGGCGAAGATGCAGTGGAAGCTGCGCCGACCCGTGAAAAGGAACAGTACCCCCGGTGGTAAAATCAGGTAAGTCTATGGGGGGGTAACTAATATTCCTCTGTGTATTCCCTTGGCTCACCTTGCTGTTCTTGTCTTGTCTTTAGGTGCCGGAATGCGGCCGGAACATGCAGGAGGATGCGGTGGAATGTGAAGATGCTGCGAAGGCCGGTGAGTTCAGCGCGGCGCTGCAGCAGGTGAGGCAACGCGCATGAAATAACTTCTTTCTTCCAGCTCGAAAGCGCGATGGATCAGGAATTCAGGTAAGGATTGAAGGTATTGCTCTTGTTCTAACCTTTTCTCATTCTTTCTCCCTTTTTCTAGGAGCTCCAAACTCGAGGCGGGCATGGCAGAAGACTGGATGCAGACTTGCAGGCACGGTGAGCGTTACGCTGCTGGATGCAGAATAACGCGAATCGTGTGCTGCTCTTCGGGCGTGGTTTAAATAGCCTCCAAAGTAGTCCCAGGTAAGTATTCCTCCCCAGCCCCACCCGAGTAAAAAATAGTCCCTAGGTAAAATAGTCCCTTCCAAGCCTCATTTGGCTTGGAGCTTCTTGCAGCATGGTCTGCATCAGGTAAGCTTGCAGCATGGTCTGCATCAGGTAAGTTCTACTCTATGAGCCTGGCGCCTATGGCGCCAGGACTGACTCTCCATATGAGCATGGCGCCATAGGCGCCAGGACTGCACCCAAACAGCCCCTAGCAGGGGTTTTTGGGCTTGCTCAAAATAATTTGATGCCTGCTTCCGGAGTTGCTGGACCTGATCTGGGTCCCCGGGGGTAGGCATCATGACATGTACCCCAATCTGGTCGCAACATGTCACAAAGCTAACGTGGTTCACAGCACTGGAAAAACCTATCAAAATACAGAAAGAGGTACCACATGTACTGTGTTTCCACGGGGAAGGGAGAGTGAACATGGGGGAAACAAAGAAATGCAACAATACGGTAATCATACCTGACATGAAGAAAGGCACCGCTGCACTAATGGACATGTACTGGATTTGCAGCAAACAAGCCTAGCTACACCTCCCAACAGCATGGAGAGGTACTTGTGCCTTAGCCACCCTTCATACAGCCCTGATGGTAATACCAGAAAGCCATATCCAAGGAACAACGAGAGAATTGGCTGGCATATCGGCAGCAGGGTAATCGGCTGAACCATAGACAGCGCCCAAACTAATGATAACAGATGCTCCAGTTTACGAACTTTTGGCAGAATATGAACTGATGAAAAAACTGTCACGAAGTAAAAGATCCTCCAACTATATCTCATCCGAATCATCGAAACTGCTTGCTGAGATCCCACAGAAATACAAGCTCTTTTCATCAGCAGAGACATTTTTCGCCTCACTCCTTGTCCAGGGACTGCAAGCACGAACAAACGCCAAATGGTTGCAGATAGTGCGCTGGGAGCTCATCCAACTGGCTAACGACACTGAAGACGGGTTCAACGTTATAAAAATAGAGCTCCGCGCACGGGGCCTAATGACAATGCAAAACAGATATGTCCTAGATCCCCTCACGGCAATGGACGGTGGTGTTTGCCGAAATATTGGGGGGCGTGTTGCACGTTCGTGCCAACTGAAGATGCTGATAACGGGACACTTTCACATGTGATAACAGCAGTACACAATTTAGGAGAGAGGATGAGAACAGAAGGAGGCGCAGAGGAAAGCACATGGTTCGACAATCTGTTCAGCTGGATACCATCATGGGTAAACGTGGCAATGAAAATACTCGTCCCCATCATCGTCTTTGTACTCCTATTCTTCTGTGTGTGCCAACTGGGACTCCGGTGTTGTGAAAAGAGCATGCCTACCTCAGCTATGATGATGGTAACAATGGGCCGACCGACAACGGTAGCTACTATGATAGATGCACAAATACAAACGGGAATACACCACACCGCAATACAGGATGACAGCCATTTACAGGCAATATGGGGACAGGGTTGATAATTTGGATCATACAACGATAAAGGAACCAAGGGAGTTGCAATGGTACAGAGAGGTATGGGTGGACTTAGCTGGAGATGGTGGGATCTACTTGATGTGTACACCAGACAAATATGCAAGAAGAGGGAATAGCTTGAGAAGCGTATGCAGGGCATGGATGAAAATAAAGGGTACCCCAGCGTGGGACGAAGCAGTTGCAGAAGCTGAGTACTACCGAAGGGAGAATGAAAAGAATAATAAATAAATATTTGTTACTTTAGATGTAACAAAAGGGGGGAATGTAGGGGAGCGAGGGGCCAGCAGGCCCCTCTCATCCTTCACTTCTCAGTACAAGACTCGGACCAAGTGCCTCCAGTAGTGGGTTCGCCCCTTGCCCTTATGCGATGTTAACTTTGGATTACATTCGTGTAGATGGGACCACTGAGCAGGACACAGGGCATCCATTTTTGTACCCCCTTTCAAATCCATCTTGGTGACCAGGCCTCACTGTGATAGTACGAAACGCTTCTCTCCCTTTCCTCGCAGTGCCAGGGCGCATGGCCCCCACCCTCGTTCCCACTCTGACTGGAAAACTCTGTGACTCCATTCTCACGCTGAAGCCAGAGGTATTTGCAACAACTAATAAATGTAACACATCACTCTTCCTCTGAGATCACTGTCCTGCATGTGAACCGGCATGCACTAAGCCCACAGCTCGTTCATCTCCACAAATGTGTCCTTGCCCCACACCCTCACCAGTGGAAACTTACTGCCATTCTGACCCTGTGCCCCTGCAAGATATTCCTTTCATGTACCAGACCACTGACCACACCATAATGCCCAACCAGCAGACCCCCATCTAACATTAGACCCCTGCTGCAGTATATCGTGCCCAGTAGTAACAAACACCACATACCTGAGATTCTTGTAAGCATAAACCTACACTCTGGTCATTGTATTATAGTAGTGAAGATGCCAAACCTATGACTTGTATAATCCAAAGGTTACAGATGGTATAAATACCTGTGTGACTTTTATAGAGACATGACAAATTACTGAGAGTCTTTGAATCACTATTATTTAGTGCATGCATTATAGAGAATGTATTATGTTAGCTTAGATAGTGACCACCCTGTTTCACAGCGACCTGACCTTCACCCATCCAGAGCACAGATGCCTGACGTCCATCCTCCCGCCAACCGAGCAACCAACCAAGAGGACGAGATGATGCCCACACCTAAGACACCACCCGGGCTGACCAATCAGGGTCCAACATAGTATCATATGTTAGACGCATCATTGTACCTATAAAATGTACTGTAACGTTAACTTTGCCAGAGCGCTCTCAGAGATCTAGATAAACTTTTCCTTGAACTCTCGCAGCCCGCTCTCTTATTGCCTTATTCCCTATCTGGGGAGTGTCTGTTTTATTTTCTTGCACGTGTGAGACATGGAGGGCACAAACACCAGGATAGCCTACAGCCATCGAGATAGCAGAGGTGTTTGTAAGAGATGTATTCCGGCTTCATGGTATTCCCACAAAGATTGTTTCCGACAGGGGCTCAATATACTTCTCACTTCTGGAAGGCCTTCTGTGAGAAGTTGGGGATAGACAGAGCTCTGTCCTCCGGTTTTCACCCTCAATCTAATGGGCAACCGAACGCTTAAACGGAACCCTAGAGCAGTACCTCTGTTGCTTCATTAACTCACAACAAGATAACTGGGTGGCACTTTTACCCACTGCAGAATTCTCCTACAATAACACAATTCATTCTGCTTTAGGTATGAGTCCTTTTATTTGTACCTATGGTTACCATCCCCATTCCATTCTACCTATTTCTGGATTGACATCTAGCATTCCTGCAGTAGAATCTTCCTTGGCTCTGATTCATGAAGCTCATAATAAAGCTAAGATAAGCCGGCAGAAAGCGGCTCATCGCAATAAGACCCAGGCTGATAAACACCGTAGACCAAGCTGGGAAGTCGGGTCTAATGTCATGCTCTCCACCAAATACCTACCCAGATGGGTGAAACCCTCTAAGCTGTCTCCACGTTACCTTGGTCCCTATGAAATCCTACACAAGGTTAACCCAGTGGCCTTCTGCCTCAAACTCCCTGAGAGCTTACAACGGGTTCATCCTGTATTCCACTCATCCCAACTGAAGCCGTTCCAGGTCGATGAATGGGATCGAACCTCTAAGAAAGTATCAGTACCTTCTGGCTCCAATGGAGATGAATATGAAGTCGCCCAAATCTATGATTCCAGATACCATCGGGGAAGACTGGAGTACCTTATTCACTGGAAGGGATACCCTTGGTCAGAAGATTCCTGGGAGCCCAGATCCCACATCCGTGCCCCATTGTTGGTCCATAAATTTAATCGGGCTCACCCGGGTAAACCCGCAGGGGTACAGCATCGGAGGGGGCATTCTGTCATGCGATGGAGCAAGTGGCGTATCTGGGACCGCTGGAAGAGTGGCCGCCATTAGATGTTCCGGCACGTTGTTTTCTCAACGCGCCTTGCCTGTCTAGTCGTTGTAGTCACGTCAGTCCCGAAAGTATTTAGCCTTTTACTTCCGTTTTACTGACGCGTTGCAACGTTAGGCTTCCCTGTGTTGGTAACGCTCGTTTGTTATTTCCCTTGCGGTTCCTACTGCCATTCTTTCCTCTACCTTCGGGTTTCCCCCTCTCTCTCTCTCTTTTCTTTTACCATCTCTCTGGCTGGTTCTCGCACCTCGTTCTTTTCGCCATTTTTTGGTGAAATTCGCTGTTGCCCTTCTCCTGCTTCCCCTTTCTTCGGTTTGCCGTTCTACTTACCTTGGATCTCTGTTATTCTCTGTCTTCTTGCTGTTCTGTCCACTTCTGGATTTCCTTCATCGGGCTTGCCTTCCTGATTTCGGAGTCTCCGTACTACTGCTTCTCGTTGGAACTGTCTACGCCTGCATCCGATCCTGTGGAGGGTTTTTTATGCCTCAGGCTTTTTCCCCTTAACAGACGTGCACAGGGATCGGTCCACAGCCCAGTATTCTAGTGGCAATGTGGCGTCCTTCCGTAGTCGTCCTTATCTTCTAAAAAAAAGAGAGAAGCCATCCTTGAGGAGAAAGAAGAGGAGAGATTCCAAACCAAAGTTTAAAGGTGAGGAGGAAGGGGAAAGAGTGGAGACAGAGTTTGCTTCCGAGGAAGAGGACATTACTGAACAGTGTGATAGTACCATAAAAAAGGTATCCAGGAATGCAAGGCTGCAACAAATTCAGTTGTTCATCACCCACAGAGTGTATATGACCCCCGGGAAGATAGCCAAGTTCAAAAACGCTGGGACACAGACATGCCCGAAATGTAGAGATGAGAACGCTGGAATGGTGCATATGTTTTGGTTATGCCCCAAAATTAGATGATTCTGGGGGGAGGTGGCACACCTCCTGGCAGAGATAGAGATAACTTTAGACATAGATTCCCTGTGGGCGGGGATGTTAGGGGGGGTTCCCTAGGCCGCGTTACCTTAAACATGTAAGCAAGCTTCAAGGCCTAGTGTACATACTTGCCAAGCAAAGGATTGCTATTAGCTGGAAGGCGAATAGGAGGCCAAGAGTGGAGGCTTGGTGGCAGGATCTCCAGAAATTGACAAATGCCGAACAGGGGTGGGGAGGACGAGGCGAATGCGCTGGTGGCCTGGAGACACTTGGTGGCATCTCTGTCTGGTGGTAGGTCAGGAAGTTCAGAGGATGGTGACTCTTTGAGTGATGGAAATGTGGAGACGCCCGTAAAAGAGGCTGAAGCAGATAGACGTGTGGGGTGGGCTTGGGGGGGTTGAAGGGAGAAAATAGACGTGCACAGACGTGCACAGTGATCGGTCCACAGCCCAGTATTCTAGTGGCACTGTGGCGTCCTTCCGTGGTCGTCCTTATCTTCTAAAAAAAAGAGAGAAGCCATCCTTGAGGAGCAAGAAGAGGAGAGATTCCAAACCAAAGTTTAAAGGTGAGGAGGAAGGGGAAAGAGTGAAGACGGAGTTTGCTTCTGAGGAAGAGGACATTACTGAACAGTGTGATAGTACCATAAAAAAGGTATCCAGGAATGCAAGGCTGCAACAAATTCAGTTGTTCATCACCCACAGAGTGTATATGACCCCCGGGAAGATAGCCAAGTTCAAAAACACTGGGACACAGACATGCCCGAAATGTAGAGATGAGAACGCTGGAATGGTGCATATGTTTTGGTTATGCCCCAAAATTAGATGATTCTGGGGGGAGGTGGCACACCTCCTGGCAGAGATAGAGATAACTTTAGACATAGATTCCCTGTGGGCGGGGATGTTAGGGGGGGGGTTCCCTAGACCGCGTTACCTTAAACATGTAGGCAAGCTTCAAGGCCTAGTGTACATACTTGCCAAGCAAAGGATTGCTATTAGCTGGAAGGCGAATAGGAGGCCAAGAGTGGAGGCTTGGTGGCAGGATCTCCAGAAATTGACAAATGCCGAACAGGGGTGGGGAGGACGAGGCAAATGCGCTGGTGGCCTGGAGACACTTGGTGGCATCTCTGTCTGGTGGTAGGTCAGGAAGTTCAGAGGATGGTGACTCTTTGAGAGATGGAAATGTGGAGACGCCCGTAAAAGAGGCTGAAGCAGATAGAAGTGTGGGGTGGGCTTAGGGTGGGGGGGGGGTTGAAGGGAGAAAAACGATGCAAATGTAACGGATGCAAATGTAACGTTCCACTGTATGTCGCTTATAATGAAACCAATAAAAGTTGTTAAAAAAAAAACTATGGCTAAAATTAGAGTTAGTAGGATGCCCAGATGGATTGCTGTACTACTTGAGGTTATTACATCAAAACACTAAAAAGTGTCCCTTAAACTTGACTCCCAGGGGAATATGACCAACCAGATAGTCCAAAATGGGGGAGTCAAACAGGGTTGTGTAACGGCACCTTTACTCTATAACCTATTTGTCCATGACCTCCCAGTGCCATATCAATAGTACATAACTGTCCACCGATGATTGGCACAGCCCATTGCCCAGTATTAGCTTATGCTGATCATCTTGTCATTCTTCTTAGATCTGACCCCTTTCCATAAAAGGCTCGGTGGACCATGCACATAGATTTGAACAGTATCCGTTGGACAACAGGAAGCCAATGAAGTTGTCTCAATATGGGTGTCATATGAGCACCAAAGGGAGGACGGATAATGGAGCGAGCGGCGGCATTCTGTTGTAGCTGCAGGCGCCCAATAAGATAACTGGGTTGGGCCAGGTATAATGAGTTGCAGTAGTCCAGGATGCTAAGGACCAAAGCTCCAACTACAGATGCCTGACTGGCCGTAGGAATGAAGGGAAGGACTTTCCGAAGGACCCTAAGTTTGAAATGGCCCGATTTACAAACTGTTCCCACCTGTTCATCCATGGTAAGGGTCGCTGAGAAACATACACCCAGATTCCTGACGGATAGAACCGGTATCGCGAGGGGTCCTAATGAGGAGGGCCAAAAGTCGGCTGTCCAAAACAATTGTGGAGTAGCTGTACCCACAACCAGAACTTCGGTTTTGGAACCTTTCAGTTTAAGCCAATTCATCGACATCCAGATACCCAGCTCTTCCAGGCACATTTTTAGCCTCTTTGCTGTTTCCGGTTTAGTCAGGTCCAGACGGACCAATATCTGGGTGTCATCCGCGTCAGAATAAAAACGGAACCCATGAGATTCAATCAGAAAGAGTAAGTATCTTATGTAGATGTTGAATAAGATGGGAGAGAGTGCCGATCCCTGAGGTACACCACAGGATAGAAAGACCGGGACAGAGCAAAACGGAGTCATCGACACTGATTGCGAGCGACCGGTCAAGAAGGTTGTGAACCATTCGAGATCCTGGCCAGCTATACCGGCTTCAAAGAGGCAGGAGATCAGAAGTGCGTGATCGACGGTGTCGAAAGCAGCCGACAGATCTAACAGCAGGACTGCTCCGACACCACCCTGATCAACAAGGCACATAAGGTCATCCATCACCGAGTTAAGCACAGATTCAGTGCCTCTGCCTGACTGAAAGCCTGATTGAAATACATCAAGGAACTGAGTGGATTCCAGGAAAGTAGAAAGCAGAGGGGATACCAGCCCCTCCAAAACTTTCATCAGAAAAGGCAGGAGGGAAATCGGGCGATAATTAGCCAGCACTTCAGGATCCAAAGAGGGCTTCTTAAGCAAGGGGATTACCAATTCATGTTTTAGGGAATCCGGGATGGTTCCCATGGTAAATGAATGATTGACAGCTGACGTAATATGATCAATCAAGTCAGAGGATATTTCTTGCAGAAGAGCCAGTGGTATTGCGTCTGTGCAAGATGCAGGTTTGAGTTTATGGATCACAGATATGACTTCAGTATTGGAGAAGAGGGGGAAGGTCGACCAGTGGCCTTTAGTAGGAGGAGGCTTCACAAAAACTGGGCCAGCCAAAATGGCTGCAGCCTGAGTCTTAATATTGTCTTGAATAGTGGTTATTTTAGAGAGAAAGAAGGTAGAGATAGAATCGCAGAGCTCTTGGGAGGGAGGAACGATGTCCTGAGGTACTTTAGGTGTAGAAAGAGACTGTACCAAGTTAAATAGCGCCTTAGGTTTGTTGATGGCTACTTCCACCGTATGGGCGAAATAAGCTTTTTTAGCATTGATCACTTCTTTGTGATAAGCGGCAAGTGTGTTACGATAACGGGTTTTGGAGTGTGGGGAGTAACTCCTGCGCCATTTTCTTTCTGTCTGCCTGCACTGGAGTTTGCTGTCGTTGAGTTCTTGCAAAAACCAAGGCTCTGGTGGACGACTGCGTCGTTGTTGACATAGCTTATAGGGTGCTAAAGCATCCGCTGTGGCAGTAAAAGCCTCCTGTAATGTATTTAAGGAGCAGCACACCACAGAGATGCAGTGAGACCGAAGCATATTAATAAGTTTAGGCTTAGGGACAGCTTTTCAGCTGCGTTTGTGAATCGTAGGCTTTGTAATGACAGTGGGAGCAGCTGATAGAGAAATGGAAAAAGGCACCAGAAAATGGTCCGACCAAATGAGTGGTATAGGACTAGCCATATCAGCATAGGAGGGGGGTGTAAAGATTAAATCAAGAGTATTACCTCTCCTGTGGGTAGGGACGAGGACCCCTTGAAGGAGGCCCAGATCAGACATCAGTAGGGCGAACTTAGCAAAAAGTTTGGCCGTGCTGGGATTGCTGGGCAGATTAAAATCTCCCATGGTGATCAAATCAGGATATTTGGTTTGGAGTTCCATCACAAGTGACGGAAATTCAGTATAGAATAAGCTATCGCCTCCAGGGGGTCGATAGACCAGCAAAACTGTGAGAGTGCAGGTTGGCGAGATAGAAATGTGGGTCAGGATGCATTCCATTTTTAGGGAGTGCTTAGGAATCGAACTAGTGACCTTATATTTGGTTTTATAGATTAAGGCAACTCCACCACCAGGGTGGAGAGAGACATGATCCTCTTGAACCAGAGAGTAGTTTTCAGGCAGGGACTGAACAATCACTGGTCCCGATGCCCCGAGGTCTCTCTGAGCCAGGTTTCAGTAAAGAAAAGAAAATAAGGTCCTTACTGGAAAGAAGGTCATAGCAATGCAGATGATGAGCAACCAGGGAGCGTGTATTAAGTAGAGTACACTACAGTTCGGCGGGTGGTGTTACCTCCCTAGTAGTAGAAGCATTCACAAAACCTGTAGGCCATTTCGTATTAGCTGGGGCATAGGATAGCAAAGTATTGCGTAAGGACCAGCCCGCAATGTCACATACTTCAGTTTGCTGTGCTACCTCCTGCTTCCTCCATGCACGGACAGGCACAGACAGGCTCGCCCTAAGCGTGCATGATTCTTCACCCCTGGGTCCCCCTCTTCTGGGCGCAGACCCCTCTCGAATATCAGCCTCCTTGCGGTCAGGTTCACTCTGGCTTATATTCTAAATACCTTTCTCGGTTGTATTCATGTGTCGTTGGGGTGATGGCTTCTCACCTCTGGGTTCCCCTCTTCCGGGTGCAGACCCTTCTCAACTGTTTGCCTCCCTCCTTAAGGTTCATTCTGGCTTTTGCACAGATACTTTCTCCTTGGTATTCATAAATCTTAATGTCTTTTTAAAAAGTTTCCCGTGGACCTCCCTATGCCGGGTTCTTTTTTGTCAACACACTTGGCCTCATTTCAAGTACTCCGGTCCGGAATTAACACTGCCGGTAAAACCATACCGGCACCGTTTCCATGTCCGCCCAATCATGAGCCGCGGCCCCGGTAATAGCACCACCCTCAACCGCTACCGCGGAAATAGGGGTCCCGTTAAGTCCGTCTGCACGGAAACCCCTCCGTTACCGTCAACACGAAACACCGTGAGCATCACAACTAGCGCGGACACGGAAATACTGGCAAAAAAATGGCGTAAATACCGTGATCACGGTAGTGGAACCGCCGCCACCGCGAACATGGCGTTATACACTGCCTGCTGAACTGAATCAGGGCACAGGTGCACCAAATCATCCCAGCTGGACCTAGCAGGCCACTGGGAGCCTACAAAAGGGCCACACCCAGCCCAACACAACACAGAACCATGCAGGCAGCAGGTCTAGTAGGACTGGGACTGGGCCTACTCAACCAACAGGCAGCACTGCACATGGTGGCAGTAATGGCGCAGAGGAGGAGGCGTAGGCGGAGGAGGCGCAGGCGGCAACCAGCCAACCCTGCAGCTATGGCAAACCCCATTGCCCAGCCAGCCCAACCCCGCCGCCAGCCAGCAATACCACGCATCAGGGCCTCACCCTGGAACCTCACCCCAGGACAGATCCACACAATATACCAGCTGGACCGTGCAACAATCCTGCACATCACCGCCATGATTGAGGACAAAATCAGCAGCCAAATTGACACCCCCACCGCCATCCCCCCCCTCTTGAAGGTTGTCTCAGTACTGCATTTCCTTGGCACTGGCACCTATCAACACACGGTTGGTGAGCTGCACGGCATATCACAACCCTGTTTCTCAAAGATCCTGGTACAAGTACTGGATGCCCTGTTGCGCCATGTGTCGGAACACATAGCCCTACCCCGCACCCTCCCCGAGGTCATTGCCACCAAGTTGGCCTTCCATGCCATAGCAGGCATGCCAAATTGCATAGGCGCAGTTGACTGCACCCACATTGAGCTGACAGTACCACGTGCAATTGAGGCGGTGTTCCGCAATAGGAAACAGTATCACTCTTTGAATGTCCAGATGGTTTGTGATGCCATGCAACTGATTACACACTGCTGCGCATGTTTCCCAGGCTCATCACATGACTCAATGATACTGCGGAATTCCACGTTGCCACGGTACATGGAAAGCTATGCCGGACAAAGCACATGGCTATTGGGTGAGTACAGCTGACAATGCTACAACCTTGTCGAAGTGGTGTGTGTGTGTCCAGGCCAATGAGCATTGTGAGTGTGCCGCTGTGACCGCACATGCATCACCCCCCTTCCATCTACCAAATACACAGCGGATGCCAAACATCATGAAGGAAGACATGACAGGGCACCACAATGTGCCTGTGTACAAGCTGGCACAGCCAATCCCGTCACTGTCCCATGAACCTTGTGCCACTGCAGACACCCACTCTCAATTGAAACACTGCCTCAAAAGGCACGAGAGGCGTGTAAATGAGACGACGTGTATTTACTACTTCCGTACAGTGGAGTCACTCTGCCATGTGTGGACAGCACTGCACCGTGACATGCACACAATCAAATGTCACCCGCAGGGCACAGTAAACATGCAAGTTAATGTGTAGGCCCATATCCAGTTAGCGACATACATTGTGATGCCCAAAACATAGCTCCATACACTGCATGGTACATATGCATGAATGAATGATGATACAAGAATGCACAGCAGCAGATGAGGACATGATGCCACAAACACTGACATGTTCCCCCATCTACATCCCATGTAGGTGATGCGGGATATGCACTCACGCCATGGCAGATGACACCTGTACGGAGACCAAGGAACAGGCATGAAGAGGCATACAATAGGGCACATATCCGTACACGTGGAATGATTGAGAGAACATTTGGACGGCTGAAGGCCCGTTTCCGCTGTCTGAGCAGATCTGGCGGATCACTGCTGCACAGCCCAGTGAAGACGGGTAAAATCAGGCTCGTATGTGCCATGCTGCACAATATATGCCTGCGCAGGAACATCCCAATGCCACCAGACGCAGATGAGGAAGATGGGGATGGAGATGGGGATGGGGATAGAGATGGGGATGGAGATGGGGATGGGGATGGGGATGGAGATGGGGATGGGATGGCACCCCCTCCCCCTGGGGGTCCACATGATGGCTAGAGAGCACGGGATGCCCTGATTCGCATTTACTTTTGAGTCACAGCACATTCACAGAAATGCACGAACATGGTGACCACAATGAATTAATAGTTGCACTGCAAAATAAATGATCAATGTCCACATATGTATGTCTTGATTCGAAATGGTGATGTATTGATGTAATAACAACAGGGAAGGAGGTGCATTGGTTAGGGAAGCTGTACATCCGGGGCCACCCACCACCCAAACGTGCCCACCCCTACCCAGGCCCCATTGTTCAAACCCCCAAAACTACCTACCCCACCACCCAAACGTGCCCACCCCCACCCAGGCCCCATTGTTCAAACCCCCAAAACTACCTACCCCACCACCCAAACGTGCCCACCCCTCTCACACCCTTGTAGTCCACATGTGTCCTGCACTGCCCCACACACATGCCATCACTTCCGTGTGCGCTTCTGTGCCTGTGCAACCTTGCCCGAGGGACCCGTTAGCCTACTCGAGCGCCTCCTTGGACTGGCAGTAGTGGAGCTGGATGGGGTGGTTGTGTTTGATTGCACAGAATCTGGGATTGAGGGGATCCGTGCCAGATTTGCCTGTTGGCCAACCAACATGGCCTCTACAAGCCTGGAGGTGTGGTCATTGCCCTCCCGCACATGGCGGCAAGGGTTACTATAGTGCTTGCAAAGCGTCCGATGGATCTCGACAGGCGACGCACTGAGGCGCTGTAGCTCTCCCTCTGCAGCCTGGATTCCTCTAGCTGCCTCTCCACCAGCTGGGTGAGGGTAGCCTGCTGCTCCTCCATCCGCTACATGCGGGCATTCAGTTCGGCCATGGATGGGGTGGGCGACCTCATGGGACTCCTCAGTGATGTGGGGCTGAACTCCAGCTCATGGAAGGAGCCCAGGTCTTCCAATATGGGCATCTCCCCCTGTGGCCCCGTTTCCGAGTGCTCTTGCGTGGCACTGTAATCACTGCAGGCCGCCCCCTCTGCATTGCTGCTGCCTTCGGTGTTGTGTTGGGTGGCCATGATAGGTTCCCGTGGCACCTGTCTAGACTCAGGCAGTGTGGAGACGGTGGGGATGTCGGTGGTGGTGGTGGGCGGCACATCTGTAGTGGCTGGTAATGTGGCCAAAGGTGCAGAACTGCCGGCAGCATCCTCCTGTGTGGTGGCGGTGGCTTGTGTACTTGCCGGTGCAGATTGGCTGGCCTGATGTGCAGTATCACTGTCACTTGAAACGGCTTTGGGGACACAAAGGGCATGCAATTAGTGTTGTTGTGGTGGCAGATGGGTGCATCACATGCGTCATTAAGATTGTATATTGAATAGTGTTAGTCACATGCATCTGATTGCTGGTGTACGCATTCTGTGATATTGGTTATCATACGGATCATGATGGGTCCTTTGGCCCACACATGCACTGCGTGGGGGGGGGTTGTTAATGGGTCCTTTGGCCCACACATGCACTGCCTGGAGGGGGTTGTTAATGGGTCCTTTGGCCCACACATGCAGTGCCTGGGGGGGTTGTTAATGGGTCCTTTGGCCCACACATGCACTGCCTGGGGGGGGGGTTGTTAATGGGTCCTTTGGCCCACACATGCACTGCCTGGGGTGAGGGGGTTGTTAATGGGTCCTTTGGCCCACACATGCACTGCCTGGGGTGGGGGGTTGTTAATGGGTCCTTTGGCCCACACATGCACTGCCTGGGGGGGGTTGTCAATGGGTCCTTTGGCCCACACATGCACTGCCTGGGGGGGGGGTTGTTAATGGGTCCTTTGGCCCAGTACTCACAACTGCATATTTTCATGTGGCATTCATGTTTGGGCACTTACCGGCATCTGCAGGTGGGCTCACTCCTGCCTCAGCCTCCCCGATACCATGGATTCCCTCAAGGTGGAGGACGCTGCTGCAACGCTCCTCCCATGCTTGCAGCCTCAGTGGGGAAGGGGGTCCTCCGCCTGTCCGACTGCTGCGTTGGCGGTGCGTGGAAATGAGGTTGCGTACCCTCAGCCTCAGGTCGTCCCAATGCTTGTGGCAGTCCTTCACGCTCCTCACTGTCACGCCCACAGCGGTGCACTTGCGTGCAGCTTCGGCCCACACCTCCTTCCTCCGCTGCTGTGTGGCACGCCGTTGGTCGGCGCTGAACATCTCCGCATTGTCCACAATGTGCTCCACCAAGACGGTTAGCTCTGCCTCGCTGAAGCGCTGTTTGCGCTGCCTCTGAGCAGGAATCCTGGCAGACATGCTGGTGGTCCCTTTTGGCTTCTCAGAGTTAGGATTGTGCTTGTGCTGACTCTGGATGGCAATGGATTGTGCTTTTATATGATGGCCGCCTCTCTGTTTCCTGTTTTGGCGATCATGGTATTTCCGGTTCCGTGTCCGTGGTGGCGGAGGCGGACACGGGCTTTGTGCCACTTGTGGCTGCGTTATTTCCATTTCCGTGGGGTTTTCCGTGACAACGGTAACAACGTTTCCGAGTCCGTGTGGTGCGCGCGACCGACAGCGTGTAATCGGACGTTTTTTCCGCAACCTTGCGGACACAGAAACATTTTTACCGCCGTCACGGATTTTGGACGGTCCCGGACTGGCAGGTTGTAATGAGGCCCACTGTTTCTTGGGACTTTAGACTTCGCTCCTCTTTATTGGCATCCCTCCTTCGGGTTCACTCTTGCCACTTCGTATTTCCTTTTGCTTTCTCTTGATGTGGGATTCACTTCCCTTACTTTCTCTTGATGCAGGATTTACTTCCCTTGCTTTCTCAACAGTTTATTGGTCAAAGACTTTCGACTGTACAGAGATTTTGCTACACCCCTGTCTGACCACTTTGACCTTTCTTGGCGGCTCTCCTAAGGCCTTCTGGTAGTAGTAGTTTCACTCAATATGCTATTAACCAGAGTCTCCAGTGAGCACCCACGTGGTGCAGATTCCCTCTGTAGCTGGTCTTCCCTTAACAATTTGTAGTTCTTTGAACTTTTCTCAATGTACCACTTTGCGACGTACATTTAACACAGTTCGGTTTCTTATCTGCTCTCCCCTCGACTCACCGGCTGTGATGAACCGCTTGGTTTCCTTGTATCTGGACTCAAGGCCGGTACCACAGTAGTAGGCACCTATCAGCGTAGGCACGCTCTGTGTAGCATTGAAATCTGCTGCGTCTGCTGAAACACAATTGGGCTATTGTTTGCAGTCTTAAGATTCCTTCTGTGGAGGTTTCACAGGCCTGGCTTCTCTCCTTGTCACCTTCTTGGTTCGTGCCATCGTTCTCCTTCACTTGAACTGCCATGCTGATTTAGCTCTCTTGTCGTGCTATCTGCCTTGCTCGTATTGTGCTCTCTCTCTCCACCTTTTATCCCTGTGGGAAAGGGAAAGGGCTGTCAGGTGTGTGTGATCCTGGGCAATTGCCTGACTTTGCCTGACCCTTGTGTTGGGACATGTCAGGTAAACGGCTTTGGTGTTTGTCTGTCATTTTTCATAATGTGCGAAAGTGTTTGTATCGGAAAAGGGGGGGTAGAGTTTCTAAGCTTCCCATATAGCAGGATGGGGAGAAGGTATTAGAAGAAGGTGGATACCGCGTCTCGCCTGTCGGTGTCCCACTTCCACTCCCCGAGGACCCCCCATCCAGGTGAACCTCCCTCACTAGTCCAGCCGCAGGAACTGGATCTAATAGCGATGGCAGTGTCCTGGCCCCCTGAATGACAGACCCCCGGGGACTGGTTAGGGAGACACCTTTAGGTGTCTCTCAGGCCCCAGAGACTTGCTAGGTCACATTAATCCCTTTTTGAATTCAAGAACGTATCCTTTTAAAGAACATTGTGGTTATTACTTGCGTGACACCCCTGCTTCATGACTTGGAGTGCTGCTATCTTTGCTTATTCTGTGTTCTTTCCTCAGGGGCCGGTTTTGGGTAATGTTTTGCTGGTTAGTTATCATTGTACTTGGTGTGTTTAAACAAAAAGAATATATATATATATTATATAATATATTATTATATATATATATATAAGCTTCTTTGGACAGTCCTTTATTTCGGACTGTTATATGTCGCTGTTTGGGTTGTTACTGGACCACATTTACACCCTTCTTGAGAGTATAGCATTCCCTCTGCTCACATTACTACAAAAGTCAAAGGAGGTATATCTCTTAACTGTGCCTGTCTTACCTTATGTTTGTGTTGGCACTTGGTTTGTAGAAGAGCTAGGGCTGATTAGGCCCTTGGGCCTCTAGACAGCCTTGCACTCCTGCAGGGCAGAAGTCAATTCCTCACATGACCACCATCAATCAACACTGATCAGTCCCTCCCCCATGAGCCCCTCCACATTATTTATTACCCTAAACCCACTCTCCACATATATTTGCGGCATGATTTGTTGAAAGTAATTAGATGAAATTGAATTCGATTAATTCTCCCACGCAGTAATGTACCTATGCCCAGCGGGAAGCTGCGTCCGTACGCGGACAGCATAAGCACCACACAGGGCTGCCGGCGAGCTTGCTCAACAACCCAGGAGGTCCGTTGAGCACCAGGGGTAAAACGGGGATCTCTGTGAGCCTCTCCCAAGTGTACTTAGTGCAGGGACACACAGACTCGGTCCCTGGAACATGAACACGAACAATTGCACATCCGGCCGCCATCGTTTTTCCGTAGCAGCCCACCATGGGAAAAGTCAGAGAAGGTCAGCTTGCTACTTATCATTTTTCGCTTTTCTAACATGCCCTGCGTGTGGAAGACATGGCCAGATTGGACAGTGAAAAAAAGATAATATGAGGCAAGAGGGGGATATTAGGAAGCATCCAGAAGCAGTAAATGTGGGTTATTTAGTGAGTCAGGAGAGTTGACTCCTCCTAGAAAACAATAACCTAGAGACCACAAGGATGGACAAAGGAGTAACGGAATGTGGGGGCAATTTCTGAAGAAGGTAAGCTATTGGCTATAGGGTGAAAGTGGCAGGTGCTAAATAAGACATGTGAGGGAGGTATGGCCCTAGGGCTGACAAAAATATTAATAAGAACCTGTGAACGTTCTCTGATATTTGGAGTGATTCTTGTGCCATTAGTGACAACAATTGGAATTGCATTACCACCATGACCCCTTCCCTTATCCCAGTCCTTATATCAATGAATTGTACTTTGGTGAATCGCGGTGCTGCGATCAACACAAGAACCTTACCCAGGACGGCCTTGTGGTCGTAGTGACGCTACCTGTTGGAGCAGGATGGCGGCCACAGTGGCACAGCTCACGGCGCATGGAGAAATGGATGGGCATCTAGTCCTTGGCCTGCTGGGTCTTGAACACCGGGAGCCAGGATGCCGTCGTCCTCTTCTCTGAAGGATGGAAGTCAATGAGAGAAGACAGCAGGGAGACACTTCAGGGCCTCAGAGGAAAGAGCCTAGTCTTTTTCCTTCACCAGCGACAGGAAAAGTCCCAGATGTTTGGAACTCCATAGAGCCTATGGGAGGACCCACGTTCAAATACCCATAAAGAAACCTGGGGAAATGTAAGAGGTACATAACATTTAAAAAGACCACAGGATAAAAGAAGAATACAAAAGCAAATAAAATGAATCTACAATTGAAGTAATAGAAGCCCAACTGCCCAACAGAAGGACCGGAGTGGAAACCCCCTGCCACCCAATCCTGTAAGCAGGGTTTTCCACCAATCTGCAGCCAAGATGATAAGGAGGAGGCTGGCTATAAAAGTAGAGCCAACTCATTCTGAACGTGCCTTAGCCAGGGACAGGTTCTGTGTACTTCTCTTCACACGCTGCTGCATGAAGAGGAGCTGTATCCTGAAGGAGGAGTTGCTGCCATGGGGGAAGGAGTCTCGTCTACCCTGGAGCACTACCTGCCTGGAAGCTGCCTAAAGAGTCGGGAGGAAACTGATTTACCAAGGGGAAGAAGAAGAGTACCCCTGCAGCCCATCTAAGCCAAAAGGGTAGGAAGATTAGCTAACCAGGGGGAAAAAGGAGAGTACCATACAGCCAGAAAGGTGAAAGAGCTGAGAAGCCTGGGAAGAGGCCAAGGCAAAACCTTGCTAAGATCCTAGTAAAGAGAGATCAGGACAGAAGCAGGATCCCTGAGAGGAAGATGGGCAAAGATCACCTGAAGAGGAGAGGGATGACAATCCAGGTCAAAGAAGAGAGAAGGAATGTAATAAAGACTCCTGAAGGAAAGCAGAGTCATGCAGAGAGAAAGAGTGCTTCATTGCACCATTTGATTTAGCTATTCGGACAACGCACTTTCAAGGAACGTTTGATTCAGGAAACCTTTATTTTAAGTGAAAGGATTACTTGTGACAGGCGAGTTTACTTTATGAGATTTAGTACTTTGGGTCACCTTTTCTCTGCATAGGTGAAGTGCACCTTCAGTTTGCATTATTCACACAGGGATGAACTTCTAAATCATTTACGTTTGAATGTTTTGCTTTATTATATAAACCCTGTTTTGGATACGGTATCCGGTTAATTTTTCGAAAAACATATTTTCGAAATGCAATTTTGTCGAAAACAAAATGCAAAACATTTTTTTTAAATGTTTTATTTATTTTATATGTTTTTTTTGGTATCGTTAGTAAAAAAAAAAAGTGTCACGACTGCTTGAGCAACGCCATTATTATTACATGGGCAAATGTAAGTGGGGTAGCCCAACTGGCTGCTTGACAAATGTCATGGATGGAGGCCCATTTCACCTCCACCCAAGAAGTGGCAACACCCTTGGCGGATAAACTTTGAATCCTTGCAGGACAGTCCTTGCCCACCAAAACATAAGCCAGCAAAATAGTTTATTTAAGCCAATGGTTTATTGTTACATGTCCTTCTGAGTTCTACCAAGTAAGACAGCTGAACCTCTCCAACATCTGGGAAAACCAATACCCCTCCCCCTGCTTCAGTAAAATCAAGGAGAAGAGCAGGAATCGTTATCGTGATAGCAAAAACAGATGAAAGGGACCCTTGGTGATCCAGCCATTTTCTTTCAATTGCCATGCTGCCTATCTCCAATGCTGCAAGAGGACAGAGCTTGGGTCCCTGTCTGGTAGCAGGGGTGCACACCACCATGGCGCAATCGAGATGACCTTTGTACGGCAGCTCCTCCTCTTCTGCGCTACCCTGGGAATTAGGGAAATGGAGGAAAGTTGTTAACTAAATCCACGGGCCACTGAATCGCTAGAGCATCCCACACCCAATCCCCTTCCTCCCAATGCTGGGCATTGAAGAGTGGGAGATAAGTGTTGTTTCTGGAGTCAATCATGTTCACTGGGCAAGCAATGGACCTCCTAACTCAAAAATCTTTGGTTGCATGGATCACTTCAGGGATAAGGGAAATGATTGGCTCATGACCTCATCCACTGTGTTCTCTACACCCCTTGATGTGAGATGCCTTCAGAGAAGAAGATTTTATTAAAATGGATTGTGTGCTCCCACGTATTCCTCATCTTTGATATATCCAAGTCTGCTTGCAGTTTGTTTCGGAAAATGTTTTCATAGGGTTGAGCGTCGTGCAGCATTGAGTCATGGTCTTCGACGGCATCCGTAGTGTCCCTTGCCGGGACATCGTAGGTGGTATATGAAGTACCTGTGTTGACCGTTACCTCAGTTCTGTTCATACCGCATTGTTGCGTGCTTCGGAGCTATCGCCTCAGTGAAACTTCGATTGCGTTTAATCTTCAATTAACTTCGATTCGATATTCGACATGTCCTTGACAGTGAAGATGAGTTTTAAACGTTGTGCAGACTGTGGGGCAAAAATGCCCATAACAGACCCTGACCATTTCTGTCTGTGGGGTTTGGGGACAGGCCACAAGGTGGAGGACTGTGGCCCATGTCAATCTATGACAGCAAAGGCCTTGCGGGAATGGAAGAGAAAACTTGAAGTAGGTAAGCTCTCTCCCAAATACCCATCCAATACCCCTTCCAAAAGAAAGTCGTCCTCCGAATCAAGGGATGTATCTTTTGAGAGAAAGCGTCCAAAACATCGGAGACGCTCGAGAACACGGCGCTCGTCTTCTCACAAGAAGAGCAAGAAGCAATGTCACCGATCCTCGTTGTTGTCTTCTTCCTCCTCTCCCAAAAAAGTGTCTTTCCCTAAGAAAATGTTGACTCGTGCTGGATGGTAACATTTCTATTTAAAATTGCTTGACTTTTTCAGAGGCAAGCTCCTCCAAGTGCCCCTCTCAAGGAGTCAACGAAACCAAGCCTCCCTTCCGCGTTTGAGCAGACCAGAAGGGAGTCTAATGTATTCCCTTCTCGCATGCCTAAGAGCCTGGGAAAAGAGGCTCCTCAACGCAAGTCGAAGGAGTCTTCATCGACGCATGAGAAAAAACTAGCCACAAGGCCTTCATCTCTGGTCCCAAACCTTTGTTGAAGGTATCAAAGCTGTCAAGTTTGTCAGCTGATCCTTTGTGGCATGTAATATATTTGAAAACATTGAAGCATTCAAAACCGTCGGCTCATTTGTCCACCACTTCGGGAAAATCATTGATACCCCTGGTGCCTTCGACGCTATCAGAGCATTCTGTTCCTCAGAAGGCTTCAAAATCTGTTGTGGACTCGACCAAGTCATACAAGCCCCTGCCTCGACCTCATTTCTTCAGATCTATGAGTTCCATCTTCGAGAAAGATGAGGAGGAAGATCTAGCTCCTTTTGGATATGAGTTTGGAACTCCAAATGTCCCATAAGAGCTTATATCTCTGTAATCTAAGAGGCAAAATCTGGTGGAGACACTTAAAGAGATCAGAATTTTGGAAGCATCTCCTAAAACTGAATTTGGGAACCCAGAAATGGCTGTATACTCTGATCCTTCTTACAGGTCTGTAATATGTAAAGTTGCTGAATATCTGGAGTGGTCAAAACCTGCAGCTATTATGGAGACTGATGACCTTACAGATATTTTAGATAGTGGTCCAGTAAAGGAAGCTGTACTCCCTTTTTCTTTTGAGTAAGAGTCATGGAAAATTGTCTGAAGCCAGATTCCATACCACCTGTGAATAAGCTGTTGACTAAGCTTCTGTAGACCCTCCTTTCCTTAACAGGCATCCTATACGAGAGAACCTGGTTGTTCAAACGGCAACGGTATCATCTAAATCTGCAGCGTACCCTTCAACTCCTGCTGACAAGGACAACAGGAAAATTAGTGCATTGGGTAAAAGCGTGTTCAGTGCAGGAAGCATGGCTTTTGGGTCAACCAATGCCACAAGTGCCTTTGCTAAATACACGCACACCCTTTGGGGTGTAGCTGCCCTTGCAGCGGACCATAGACCGGAGGGAGAAGAAAGAGATGGGTTCTTAAGCCTAATCCAAGATGGAAAAGATGCCTTGAGGCAATCCTTACAGTTTCGTCTTGATACAGTACATTTTGTAAGTAGGTCTATGGCTGCCAGTACTGTGCTTAGAGGTATGTCATGGCTCAGAAAGTCTGGTTTTTCAGCAGATGTCCAAGCGCATTTGCTGGTCATGCTTTGTGGCAACGCGCTTGTCTTGGAAGCAAGGCGACACAGAGCAACACAGGTTGGAATCTGGGCCCGTGCTTAGAAACCTCTTTGCTATTATCATAATTATACCTTTTGAAGGAACATTTCTATTTGTTGAAAAGGATGACAACAGTTTAGAGAAACTGCAGGCTTCAAGGGTAGCAGCACAATCTTTAGGGGTGGCAATCAGACCATCACAACCCTCAGGGCAAGGGTGAAGAGGACACCCTTTTTGTTCCTATTTTTCCATCTCCAGAGGAAGAGGGCAATTCTCACAAAGGGATCAGAGGAGAACGCATCAAGGAGCCAGAGGCAGAGGTGGTACAAAACCCGTGCAACACCCACAGAGTTACCCTCTGCTGCAAGTGGAACAGCAAAATTACTCCCTCACCCACACGTCTATGGTAGGAGGCACGCTGTCACAGCATCTCCGGAGTTGGCGAAGCATAATTTGCATGGGTTCTACAAACGGTAGCTGACGGTTACTGCCTTCCATTCCTAAAGAAACCACCAGATTGCCCCCCAAAGCCAGATCTACCTTGGTTGCAGATCCCCTCCTCCAACTGGAGATTCTTATCCTGTTGGAGAAAGGTGCGATAGAACTGGTACCTATGGTGGAGAGAAACCAGGTTTGGTACTCTGCCTACTTCCCAATTCCCAAGAAGGATGGAGGAGTGCGACCCATCTTGGACTTGAGATGCTTGAACAAGTTCCTCAAGAGGACAAGTTCAAGATGGTAACTCTTTCGCAGATCCTTCAAGCCCTTCGACTCCAGGATTTGTTGGTGTCATTGGACCTTCAGTATGCTTACTTTCATGTGCCCATCCATCAGAAGCACAGAAAGTACCTGAGGTTCTCATTATAAGTTTCGGGTTCTGCCATTCGGGCTCAGCTCAGCCCGAAGGGTCTTCACCAAGCTTATGGCAGGGATTTCACATCAACCCCTACCTGGACGACTGGTTGATCAGGGCTTGTTCTCCAGAACAGTCCCGGAGTCATCTCAATCGCACCTGCCACTTCCTCCACAAGCTGGGCTTCTCCCTGAACTTCAAGAATACCCACTTGACACCTTCATAGAAGCTTCAATTTATTGGAGCAGTCCTGGATTCAGCCTCGGAAAAGCTTTGCCACCTGAGTTAAGGGCTCAACATCTCTTGCAGATGATGCAAAATGTCCAGAGTGCCCAACATCTTCTGGCCTACGACTTCCTAAGATTGTTCAGCCTCACGTCATCCTGCATTTCTCTTGTGCCAGAAGCCCGTCTGAGAATTAAATCCCTTCAGTGGGCTTTCAGATCCCAGTGGTTTCAATTCATCCGGCAGAATGACGGACCTTCTCCAGGTCCTGACGAAGGTCGCTCAGGATCTTCTGTGGTGGGCCAGCTGAGTGAATGTGATGAGAGGAGAACCCTTTTGGCAACCATGGCCCGAGATGACAGTTGTGACAGCCACCTCCCTTGCAAGACTGGGAACGCATATGAAAGATCTTTCAGTCAGCGGATACTGGTCTCAGTCGGAGCCAAGACTCCATATCAACCTTTTATAGCTGCATGAAATCAGACTATTGCTGATGGCCTTCTTGCCCTCAATACGGGGAAAAAAGTGTCCTGATAATGAGGGACAACACAGTGGCCATGTACTACCTCAATAAGAGAGGGGCGTGGGGTCACTGCCCCTGTGCAGAGAGGCAATGAAGCTCTGGTTCGGGGCACTGAGAGAAGGAATCACTCTTCTGGCAGTTCATTTAGCCGGAGAAGAAAACACGCGGTGGACGCTCTGAGTAGGCTGAGCACAGTCTCCCATGAGTGGGAGCTGGCTCAGGAAGTCCTTGTAGAGATCTTTGGCCTTTGGGGAATCCCTCAAGTGGATCTGTTTGCGACCAGTATCAACCGGAAGTGTAAGCTGTTCTGCTCCAGGAAATGTCCCCAGAGTGGAGCTCTAGGGGATACGATTGTAGTGGACTGGGAGTTCCCACTGCTGTGCACATTTCCACCAGTCCCCATTATTCCTCACGCCACCAGGAGATTAAGGAAATTCGGGAAAACAATTATCCGAATTGTTCCGGATTGGGCGAGGAGAACATGGTGCCCAAACCTTCTAAAAATGCCCGTCTGCCCTCCAATTCTTCTTCCCAAAAAGAGGACCTCCTCTCACAAGAGGGATGTCGCATTCTTCACACAGATATCATGACTCTCAACCTTCACGCCTGGTGTCTGAAGGGTGAGATAAAGGGCTGGGACCTTCCGGAAGACATAATGGAGGTGTCGTTTTCAGCTGGAAGACCAGCAACTAAATCCCTATAACGCTGCCATTGGAATACGTTTTCCAGCTGGTGCAGGGAAAATAAACTTGATCCTTTTACATGTAAACCTCCTACGGTTCTATCTTTTTTGCTCCACTTGACTGATTCTGGGTTACAAATGGCCACGGTGAAGGGCTACATAATGGCACTGTCAATTTTTAAGAGATCTCTTGATGACATATCGTACTTTAAAGTGCCGATTGTAGTACAATATCTTAAGGGCCTAACAAATGTGTTTCCACCCACTTCCTTTGTGCCAAAATGGGACTCAAAGCTAATTTTGAAATGTTTTATGGGAGCTCCTTTCGCGCCTTTACATTCGTGTCCATTGAGAATGCTTACTATAAAAACTGCTTTTTTGGTAGGTATCTTTTCTTTGGACTCCCTTCCTTTCATCTCTCCCCACTCAAATCTATCTACCACTCTGCCATCCGCTCCCTCTGCCTTCTCTCTCCTCATGACTCCATCTCCTCTTACCTCACCTCTCTAAGTTGGCTCCCATTTCACTCCCGGCTCAAATTCAATTTCCTCTGTCTAGTCTTCAAATCCCTCCATGGTCTTGCCCCCCCACCTTTCGCCCCTCCTCATTTTCCACACTCCTTCTCGTTCTCTCCTCTCTGCTGATCTCTACCTACTCTCTTCTCCACCACCACCCTGTGCCCCTTCTCACTTCCGCTCTTGCCAACTGCTTGCCCCTTACTACTGGAACCGCCTTCCTCTCTTCATCCGCTCTACTTCCTCCTTCACTTACTTTCATACCTCTCTAAAATCTTATCTCTTCCATTCACCTCCTTAAAACCCTTTTCTTCCTCTCTTAATTCTACTAGTATTCCCACCCACACCTCCTACTCCTCTTCCTACTTCCCTTCCACCTCCCTCTCTCCTTTCTCTCTACTCCCTCCTACCCCATGCCCTGCACCTTTCTAATCCTCATCTCTTCCTTCCTTCTCTCTTTCTCCCTCTGCCTTCTCTCTTACTTCTGCTCTCACCTTTGCTCATACCTCCCACATCTTCTCTCATCCTGGCCCCTCCCTACTCTTCTTCCCCTTCCATAATGTAAATTGTTTTTGTACACTTTTCTGGTTTAATTCAATTGTTATGTAATGATTGCTTTATCTTGTTTGTTCCTCTTTTAAAGCGTTTTGGATTAAAACGCTAAATAAATTCAATAAAATACAAATACAAATCATGTCTGCCCACAGGGTAAGTGGGCTACAAGCCTCGTCTTTGAAGACTCCTTTGACATCCTTTTTCAAGTACAATGTCGTTTTAAGAGTTCAATCACCCTTTCTTCCGAAAGGTTGTGTCAGAGTTTCACCTTGCACAACCAACAGATTGTACTACCAACATTTTACCCCCTTCTTCACCCACCAAAGGAGGAAGTAAGACTCTATCATCTAAACCCAAAAAGGGTGCTGACTTACTATATTACACTGGCAGCTAATGTTCGCCAAGATGATGAGCTTTTTCATTGGTTACGCTGGGCAAAGATTAGGTTTGGCGGTCACAAAACAAACAATTTCTAGATGGATTATCATGTGCATAACATAATACTACTCTCTGGCAGGCAAAGATTCACTTGAAGGTTTGAGGGCGCATTCCACTAGAGGGGTGGCTGCTTCCTCGGCTCTAGAAAGAGGAGTGCTGGTGCAGGACATCTGCAGAGTGGCAACCTGGTCGTCCCTTCATACTTTCAGTACATTTTATTATATAGACTCATTGGGAGAGGAGGCCAAATTTGGCAAAGCCGTCCTTCATAATATCAACTACTAAAACATTCTTGGCACCCATCTCCTGAGACAAACTGCTTTGGGAGTCTATCAAAGATGGGAAATACATGGGAGGAGAAAATTGATTTGAAGAACAAGTTACTTACCCGTAATGACGTTCTTTCGATTGGATGTTCCTCCCACGTATTCCTCATTGCCCTCCCATCCAACCCCTCTTGCTTGCCTAGAATTTCCGTGTCTTACACCTTCCTTTCTCGCAACTTCAAGGTTGTCTCCTTTTATGACACAGCATGCAAATTAAAAGAGGAAAAAACTAGACCTGAGGTAATGGTCGGTGCACGTGCATCATATACCAGCGTCAACCTCACAGCGAGGGATGTTACGGAGGCCGTCGAAGACCATGACTGTTGTGAAGCCCTGGGTGGAAGGGCTGTTTAGCGGCTGTTCCACAGACTTTTGTCAACACTTGTACTTGGAGTACATGTAATTGTGCAAGTATAGAACGGGTCCACAGATTAAAACATCTAGGATACAATTTATGCAATATTGCATCCATCCAAATGTGGAAAAACATGATTAGGGATAAGATAAAACCTCTATGTGGCCAAATGAAAATTATTTATTGTAGATATTGTGAATATTCTATGATTCCCATATTTGAATTCTACACATTAAAAGTTGAGGCTGATTCTGTATGGGTTAGACATGTGTTTGCACAAAATTGGACCCTTTTTGAATCAGATGCAAGCACTACTTTGGAAATACACACTCAGACTTGCAAAAGCACTACCAAACGCTATCCTACGACACGAATGAGGCATTGTTTCACTAGCAGCAAGACTTAATTGGAGGAAACTTAATAACTTTTCAAAAATCCTACACCCTCCTTCGAACTCATTGTACGAAAACGTAGCCGACATGTTAGAGGCTAACACTCCATGCTCCATCAAGAAATATAATGAAGAGATATTGGGATTGTTGGAGCAAATCAATGTGACTACGGTTGACTTACGGGAACGTCCAGCTTATGTGAAGTTAAAACTTTTTGAAAATGACTGGATAAGTACTATCGAGACTATGTCAAAGTATAAACAGTACACTGAAGTGGCATGTTTTACCACCAAACGTATTCCTCGACAAAAATATCTAATGCAGTTTCCAGGCAATATTACACTTGACGGTGTACTGTACATACTTTGAGACATCTTGTATCCAATCTCTTGGTGAAATAAACATCAGCCTCACTGAGTTCGGGAGAGAAATGTTGTGGATCCGTGGATGTGGGGTTACTTTGATGTTAGGTTTGGTCTGCTTTCTGAAAATACTTGATTTAGAACTTGAGAAAAAAAGTAACTGTAAAGGCTTGCACGGACGATGTATGGTATATGTCACAACAACTGAATAATATTAAGACATAAGGTTGTTAGATATGGCTAATCCCGACCAAATGCCTCTTTGATGGGATTTTAAATGTAACTGGAATGCCGTTGGGATGTATGGGTCAGCGGCTTCACAGTTTTGAAACTTTTTTTCTTCTGCGAAATATAATTATTATTTTTAATCATTTGTAATATAATTGTAAACATGTTGATAAGATGAATCGGTATTGATATAGATATGTAACTATACGATGAACTGAAAACGATTACATATATGTAAACACCAATGAGTGCGTAATGCAATAGTTGTAAAAAGTTAGTGAACGAAACTAAAAACAACTTGATAAATATTTTTTTTTATAAAGACCATGACTCAATGATGCACGATGCTTGACCCTATGAAAAAATGTTCCAAAGCAAGCTGCAAGAAGACTTAGATATATAAAAGATGAGGAAAACGTGGGAAGAGCATTGTGAGGATGTCATAACTATTGTACATAGTTCATGTTGTCATTGGCACGTGGATTGTAACTATGACAACATCTTTGTGTATGGCTCCAGAATGTTGATGAGGCCATACACGAAGATGTTGCTGTGAAGGAAGCTGGCCTCCTGGGGGCTCCTCCAAATAAACCAAGTTATATATATCAGCGCTCGTAATGTGTTTTACGGATCACAGGTGAAACACAACAATTGGCGACGAGGATCTATTCAACAGGAGGGAGCCCCCGGGTAGCGGGAAGAGATTTGGGACGGCAGCCGCACTGCCGGTAACGCAGTTTTCATTTGGAAGTAATTGGAGTGCAACGACCTTAGTGACAGATGAGGTGAGCGGCGCAGCGAACTATTGCAAATTCAAGCAATTGGAGCCTGAAATAGATGTAAGAAAACCTCACGGCGGCAGCATCTTATGAACGCTCCGCAAGCCGGAGATCAACTGCTGTTGGCATTAGAGGAAGGCACCTCTGTACGTGCCATGCGTGCCGCCGTTTTGGGTGCTGCCGGGCAACGCTGGCTAAATAAACAATACGCGGCTGCATAATATACGGAGATTGCGTAGCAGTTTCGCTACCAATGAAAGTAATGGACAAATGAGCAAAGACGCCACGGATCACAAATAAATCAGATACATAGAAAGGAACGTGTACTGATATTCATGTATTTTGATGTGTACTCATATGAGGAAATGCAATACACGATGGGCAATGACTGTGGAGTATTTTAAGTGAAAGTCCATTTGAGCAGCAGTTTCTTCTGCGGGAAACACAGCAACATACAGCATTTATTGGAGTAATTCAAGTGAAAGTACATTTCAGCAACAATTTTTTCAGTGGGAAAATACAGTAACACACAGCAAGTGTTTAAAAAAAAATTTTTTTTTTTTTTGCAGTTTGAACACAACATGCAGAGCATAGCTGCCCCAGTAAAATGTTTGCCACTACTGGGGAATCCAACATGTCCTTGGGAACAAAGATAATTTTCAAGTGTACCTGAGGGCAGTAGGCGTCTCAAAGTTCAATGATGACCAAAAAGAGGCTACTCTTTTAAATTGTATAGGAGCAGAGGCACTCAGGATATTCAGGACATTGCCTGATTTGGAACATGATGAAGAAAGCTGGGGAGAGTCTTCAAGTACAGCAAGGAAATATGACATAGCGTTTGCCAAACTTAATAAACACTTCGGAAATAAAACTAACATTGTATTGGAGAGGTACAGATTTTTCACGAGAAAACAAAGTAAAGATGAAAGTATAGACTCCTATTTGGCTGCATTGAGAGGATTGATGGCTACATGTGCTTTTACAGGAGTGGCAGAGGAATACTTGAGAGATCAGATGGTTTTGCACGTAGCGGATCCACGCATTCAACAACGTCTGTGGCAAGCGAAGAACCCGACATTAGAGAAGACAATTGAGATAGCAAGGTCGATTGAACTAGGTGAGAAGTGTATGAAAGAGGTTCAAAACAAAGTGGAGATCGCTGAGATAAAATCAATTCAGGATATGGATGATGGTCAGCATAGCAATCAGGAAGAAGATTTGATTGCCATGGTTAAGAGATTAGTTAAGTCCAATGCAAGCTGTGGTTCTGGACAAGAGAGAGGGGGCATGTTAAGAAAAAATAACAGATGTCTAAATTGTGGATGGTATAGACATGCAAATGCTGAAAGAGACTGCCCAGCTGTGTCGGCAGAATGTTACCGATGTGGTCAATTAGGTCATTTTGGAAAAGTGTGTTGCAACAGTAGAGAAAGGGGCAGATTTAACAACCGGTATGGAAGAAATACTGGTAGATACAATAGAGGAAGAAGTGCAACAATGACGAGCATAAAGGCATTGGAGGAAATTGGTGGATCTAAAAGTTTGCTAGCACTAGCTGATCGATTTGAGGATAGAGTACAGATACTTGCCATTACACCAGGTGAAAGTGGAGTGAGACCGTGGGTCCCAATGGAGATAAACAGCATAACTTTACACGTCATGGTTGACACTGGTTCGCCATATACCATGGTTGATGTGGAGACATATGTGAACATATTGAAGAAAAAGATGGAAGAGTTACAGACGACAAAAATTAAAGCAACGGGTTATGGTAAAACCCCCATAAACATTATTGGTTTCGTTTGTGTACATTTAAACTTTGAAGGAAGAAAGACATACTGCAGACTGTATGTGGCTGATAATGGGTTTTCAATAGTAGAATGGTGGGAGCAAGCATCATTAAGAATCAGAATTCACCCAGGTGAGAATGTACCCATTTTATGTATCAATGAGAACAGTTGTGACACTGCAGAGAATTTGGCAAAGTCTTTTCCCAAAGTATTCAATGATAAAATTGGTTTGCTTAAAGGGTTTGAACATCGCATCATACTCAGAAGAGATGCGAAGCCAGTGAGTGGTACACAAAGTGAGAAAAATACCCATTGGTACCAGGGAAGCGTTGAAGACTGAATTAGAAAAGTTATGCATGCAAGACATTATTGAGCCCATTGAAAGTTCGGAATGGTTATCCCCAATAGTACTTGTTAAGAAACCCGATGGATCTATCAGAATGTGTGTAGATTTAAGAGACTTGAATGCCAATATTTGGATAGATCGACATCCTTTGCCGAATATTGGGGAAATGTTGACCACCATGAAGCCAGCAAAGTATTTTACGACGTTAGACCTGTCGTCAGCATATCACCAAGTTGTGCTGGAAGAAGAGTCTAGGCATTTGACATCTTTTATAACACCGTTGGGGGCTTTTAGATACAAGAGAATGCCTTTTGGATTGGCTTCGGCATCCGCTGTGTTCCAAAGGTTGATGCATCATTTGTTTGAAGGATTATATGGAGTATATTATTTCCAAGATGATATCTTAGTGTCAGGTATGTCTGAAGAAGAACATGATGCAAAGTTGTTAGGTGTGCTACAAGTTCTGCAGCAGAAAGGAATGACACTAAAAATTGAAAAATGCAAGATCAAGAAAAGTGAAGTTACTTAGTTGGGTCATCGAATAAATGCTGATGGGATAAAGCCAAAGGAATTATTAGTGGACACTATCCTCAAAATTTCTGAGCCCAAAAATAAGGACCAACTTCAGAGTTTCCTGGGGTTGACAGAATACTACTCTAAATTCATTGATCATTATTCAGACAGAATGGAGAGAATGAGGAATTTAATGTGCAAAGGAATGAAATTTGATTGGTCTGAAGAATGCAAACGAGAGTTTGAACAAATCAAAATTTTAATCAACAAGGCACCAGCGTTAAAGATGTTTGACTCGAGTGCAAAGACAAGAATATCAGTTGGTGCAAGTAATATAGGACTAGGAGGTGTACTGGAACAAGTACAAGGAGGTGAAATTGTTCCCATTGCTTTTGCCTCGAGGACATTAAGAGGTGCTGAGAGAAACTATTCGACAATAGAGAAGGAAGCTCTTGGTGTCAAGTGGATATTAGAACATTTCAAAGGTCTCATTTGGGGCATTCCAGTGGACATTAAAACAGATCATAAACCGCTGGTTCATGTTCTAAACTCAAATAACCCTCACATGACGTCCCGCGCATAAGAAGATGGACACTGATCATCATGCAATTTAACGTGACTATAAAATACACTCCAGGAAGAAACAATGTGGTAGCAGATTGTCTTTCTCGTCTACCGTGTGAAGGTGTTGTGGCTGAATGTGATGGCAAGGAAGGAGCAATGGAAGAACAAGATAGGGATTGCATCATAGCTCAAGTGCATCCCAGCATCTGAAAATAGGAATAGATTGAAGCCAGAGAATGTGACCCAGAGCAAGAAATGTTGAGGAGAGCCATTGAAGGTGGTTGGAAGGACACTGATGACAATTTGAAATCCTGGGAGAGATTCAAAGACGAGTTGTCAAGTGATAAGATATGTGTCTATCGAGGAGAACGCATTATACCGCCGGCGAACTTGAGGAAGAGGATTATGGATATTTCCCATGAAGGCCACTTGGGTAGAATGTTGACAAAGAGAAGAGTAAGGGAAGCCTATTGGTGGCCTAACATGTGGGGTGAAATGGAAACTCTGGTCAGAGATTGTACCGCATGTGCAGTGAGCGACAAGAGTAAATCGACACGTGTCACTTCATTGCAGCCAGTAAATATACCCAGTGCAGTGTGGACAAAATTAGCTATTGATATAGCTGGACCGTATGAAACATTGGGATCACAAAAAATGTACCTTATAGTCTTGGTGGATTATACGTCTAAATGGGTGGAATTTGGTGTTATTGAGGACTCTGTGTCGGCTATCAAAGTTGTGAAGTTTTTGGAGGAAATTTTTAACAGAGAAGGAGAACCGCAAGAAATTGTGTCAGATAATGGAGCTCAATTTATGTCCCTGGAAATTCAAATTTTTTTGAAAGATAGAGCCATTAAACATAGCACTACAGCCTTGTACCATCCAATGGGGAACGGTTTGGTGGAGAGGATGAATCGTTTCATAAAGGGAATTATTCAATTGGCTGTTGTGAATGGTCTACCGTGGAAAGAGATGCTCAAGGAAGCCCTCAATACATACAAGGTTACACCACATTCGGTGACTGAGGAAGTTCCTTTCACATTGATGAGAGGAAGAGTATCTGCAAATAGGCTAAGGCCTGCTTGGATGATGAACAAAAGAACCAAAGAGGTAAACCTGGAAGAAATTGTCAACAAAGTAAAAAAAAAACAAGAAGAGTACAAGTGTTATTACGACAAGCAAAAACATGTTCAGGAGAGTCAAATTGAGAAAGGTGATTGGGTGAGAGTGAAAGAACCAAAACGCATAATGAAAGGAGAGTCAAAGTTTAGTCCTCCCCAAAGGGTGATAGAATGTACAAAGAAATCGGTGATTTTAGAGGATGGCAAGAAATGGTCATCTGATGATATAGTTTTGGCAAAGGAGGAGGAAGTGATGAGAAACGAAAGAGAACGAGAAATTTATGGAGAGACATTTATAGATAAGACAGTTGGAGATAAGTTTGATGAGTCAAGAATGATGTGCAAAGAAAGAACACAGGGAAAGGAAACACAGGAAAATCCACATGAGAGAAGGAATGACAATAGTCAGCCAATATCAAGACACAGGAAAAGAATGTGGAAACATAAACAAGACTATGTGTATTATTGAGAACCCGAGAACATGACATGGTTCCAGGATTTTGTTACACATCTTGTAACATATGATCCCTTGTATCCTTTATGTTGGTGGAAATTTAAAGTTAAATATTTATATCATAAATATAGCAGAAATGTTACTTCAGAATAGCTCTATATTTTTAAAATATTATAAATTGAGTTGTATTTAGAAAGGGAGATGTGAGGATGTCATAACTATTGTACATAGTTCATGTTGTCATTGGCATGTGGATTGGAACTATGACAACATCTTCGTGTATGGCTCCAGAATGTTGATGAGGCCATACACGAAAATGTTGTTGTGAAGGAAGCTGGCCTCCTGGGGGCTCCTCCAAATAAACCAAGTTATATATATCAGCGCGCGTAATGTGTTTTACGTATCACAGGTGAAACACAACAAGCATCCATTCGAAAGAATGTTACCACGGATAAAATGGATAAGTAACTTGTTCTTCTGCCCAAAGACTAAATCAGTCCACTACCAGCCACAGACAATAGGATTGAGTGCACCCTTTTGCAGTTGACAAAAGAGTGCCTGGGGACCACTCCAGTGGTGACGGTGCATGGTACAAATACCTTTAACATGAACATATGCCAGCGAGGGGTTGTGGTCAGTCGTGACCAAGATATGGGCCTCAAAAGCTTGTCATGCTACTAAGATCAGCCCTGCACATGCATCCAGACCTTTGTTGGGTCCTGCTGCCACTAGTGGCGCTAGTCCCTTGGTAAACGTCCAAGGGGCCAACCTCATCCCAAAGGGAAGAATGCAGAACTGGTGATGGTCAGAGCCTAGGGCCAATCTGAGGAGCTTCTGGTTCCCTGACACTACTGGAACCTGGTAGTCTGCATCCAGGAGGTTGAGAGATGCAAGCCAGCTCCCTTACCCGAATCACTGTATAGGGCGGGCATACAAAGTAAACTGGATGATGGATAAGGGGGCGGTCTCTATACAAAAAAGGGAGATTATTGGAATCACTGTGGGTAAGGCAAAGCTTTTTCATTGATGTATTTACTGGGACGAGGAAGAAGGATCTGGCAGAAA
The DNA here is from genome assembly GCF_040938575.1 of Ambystoma mexicanum. Lineage (NCBI taxonomy): Eukaryota > Metazoa > Chordata > Amphibia > Caudata > Ambystomatidae > Ambystoma > Ambystoma mexicanum. Next base: position 61,339,171 of record NC_090938.1, read on the forward strand.
TTATTCAATTACGAGGAAGAGGGAGCAACGCAGGGATAACATTACTATTTGGTGCTAAGCACAGAGCTTTAAGTGGGCTGGGTTAGCTGGGACAGAGCCACGGCAGTCTCCCAAAAGGTCTCCCGATCTGGGCCCCTGCCGGGACTATCCCTCGACTAGCCCCAGACAAACCGACTCCTCAGGCAGCCCGCGTAGCCAAAGCACTCACAGTTAGAGGGCTGCCTGCAGATGTCAGCACTTTAAATTGGCTGCCTGTCACCAGCCCAAAGTAGCTAGTGAGAGGGAAGGGGAGAATTAGTTAAATGTTATAGTGGGGAAAGTAAATGTCGTTGTAGCTGCAGGAGTCTCTAATTTTGTTACTTTCCGTAATTGTATTGTACAAAAAAGGAATTCATTTTTGAGTGGAGTGGCGGAGAGTGGCAGTCAAGCAGTCATCCCTACCTGCTGAGTCTGTTCACCAAGTCCATTCCTTTCTGAAGGTGGAGCCTGCTGACCTACTACAACTACCCTTCCAACTACCCTTCCATACCGCGGAGCGGACGCGGAGTGGCGGAGAGTGGCAGTCAAGCAGTCATGGCTGTCGTGACTGGTATGACTGCCTCTCCCCTGGCTCCACAGGAAGAGGAAAATGGATGGCTACGAAGCTGTCATCCCCGCCAACATTCAGATAACTTTCTGCTGGCTGAACTGCCAGACCCTATGAAGACACTGGCAAATACAGCTAAATCCTTAAAATCTTGTAGGAAAAAAGTCGGGAAAAAACCCCCCAAACTTCCAATACGTCAACTGAGAGAAGACCCTCTATTTACATCAAACGACATTTTGCAAACATCTGCTCAAAAAGCAAACTTTTGTTCCCTGACTGACCAGCCCCTACCGCTGCCTCTCAAAAATACGCCGATTGAAAACCACACCTTTCAGCACACCTCGCCCCCGCTTGCTCGCTTACCATCTGTCCCCGGAGGGGGAGATGTGTTCGCAGTCGGGCGGGCGAGCTTCTGTGCTCGCGGGGCTGTGCTTGGGCCTTCGACCGCTGGCGATGTGATCGGTGAGGCACAGCAAGGACGAGGGCGTGCTCCTGCCGCCCCTACCACTCGGACGGTGTGGGACCGAGACGAGGAGCGAGAGTGTCCGACGCCCGCCGTGCATGTGGAGCGCTCGGCCCCCCCAGAAGTAACGGCTGCATCGGCCTGTCGTAGCGTCTCTGCCCAGGTACACGCTGAGGCGGCTGGAGCCGCTGCGCAGAGCCCGTCCCAGGCAAAGGAAAGGGCGGTCTCTGTGGAGCGGCAGTCAGAGCTGTACCCGACTGATGAGGGCGATACGCCCCGAGAGGCGTCATCAGAGCTGGGGGCGAGTGGCTCCCTTGAGACGTTTGAGCCCCGCCCCCATAGCTCGTCACATTTGACTACATTGCTAGAAGTACAAACAGCAAACACAAAGAAACGCCCCAGGCTATCCCCTGTTCGAACCTACGAGAAAAGAAAGAAAACTTTAAAACTCAAAAGTGGTAAACAAAATCCAACAAACCTACGTAAATTACAAAGCAAAGATACAAAATCAAAGCAATCTCTAAGTAAAAACAAACCAGTCAAAGATAAGATCACGAAACCAACTCTCTCGCCTATGGGAACCTTGGTGAAATTCTTTGAAAAAAAACACCAAGCTAACAGCCGCACTAGCTCATTGACAGAGCTTACTGATGCTGAACTCCTCGACGCTGTTCTCGACCTACAGCCATCAAGCAAACTTAGAAGAACTGAAAACTGTCCAACTCCTAGAACAGACCCTCGCAATTTCAAGCGACCTACTTCAGAAAAAAGATTACAGCCCGAAAAAAATCTGGAAAATAAATTCATGTTTGGGCAAACACCCACGCATCTTATACCTACTGAATTTGTCTTTGGCCTAGATCCGGTGGTACCTCAAACGTCCAGCCCTGTCCCACATCTCAGGGACCCTCTGGCTCCCACAGCGATTTCCGTTCATCCTGCTGATGACGCTGGTGTCCAGACATCTGACCAAAGAAAACAACAACTGGAGGCTGAATCTCCTCCTCCTCCATTACCACTACTCTCACCTGTGCTACAAGACAATCTAGGAAACATTTCGCTCAGTGCTAAAAAAAAGACGACTTCAATTCCAAACGAACATGTCAAATCTTCAAAGCGTCAGCAAACTGATTCTCAGGTTCCACCTATTGCTGATAACAAAGGCAACAGAAAATCTTATCAAGATCTTGAGCCTTGCCCCGACATACCAAATTCCTGTGCCCATTCCACTTCTTTACAAGACTCAAGTCGTAAGTCCACTACATCTAGTAAAGAACCATCATTAAAAAAGCCAGACCTACTTTCATATATGTCGGCATTATCCATTGCCCTAGTCCCTTTCACCAAACTATATGAATCGCTGTATGATACTCTAAAGGACCACACCGTCTTACAGGCGATGATGCATACCAAACTCATCTTCCTAGAAGGCCACATCACTGCTCAAAACGAAACAAGAAACCAATCACCCTCAACCGCGACGGCCATAGATGCGCGCCTTCAAGCAATAGAAACTACATTGACCCGTTTGGAGAAAAGAACTTTTCTAAACTGCTCTACGAGCGCACTTACCATCACTGCACCTTCGATTGACTTGACGTCCTGTACCCCACAGATCCCTATCCCTTGTGCTAAAACAAAACTGGCCCATAAAAAAGACCCATCAATATCGTCTCAACCCACAAACGGATCGGCCTCTAATATTGTTTTGGTGATCAGCGAGGAAGAAAATCAAAATAAAAAATCAGCAGCACAACCAGATCAACCGTACTCAATTTTTGCTGCGAAATCAACACATGCCACCCCATTGCTGACTTTGGAAGCACCCAATACAAAAGCATCTTCTACAAAAACGATGGCTCAAGTAGACAAATCAGTTTCTGAATCCCAAACTCAACCTACCCTCCAAACTCACCTGTCACAACAGGAATCTGACCTTCTGAACTGCCTTCACTCACTTGAAAACCAAGATCTTAAAATCTCAGCAAAACTCACAGAGGAGTCTGAGCCCATTACAGACCTGATGAACCTCTCAGAACACCATGGCGAAGCAATCTCCCCAATGCCACCAGGCCAACGAAATCCATCGTCAGACAACTCCATTGCTGCAGCGCTGCATACAAAGACCTCTTCGAAGAACACAAGTCTTAGAAGAACGTCGAAAAAAAATTGAACTGTCAACCCAATCCAGGACAAAGGCAGTCACAATAAAAAAATATAGAGATCCTGCTCCGTCTCAGAGTGATAGGACAAGCTACAACACCAACAAACCCGGCCTGGAAAGGCGTACTCGACCCTCGACTGACTCTCAACAGTTTTCAGATTCTCACGAAACCCCCCGATACCATCCACAAACTTCATCTCGGAATCATCTACGAGAGGACAGTCCCAAAGAAAAAAAACATCATGCAAGAAAATCCTCTAGTTCTAAGACAATCTCTTACCAAACGCTCAAAAAATCGGCCAAACCATCGGGGAAATGGATTCTAAAATTAGAACAATCTAGGGAAAATCGAGATAAAGTTACATTAAACAGAGGAGGCAAGCTGACGCTGATACATCTTATACCAAAATTAACACAGATTTCTTCAGATGACTTGTGGATAGTTGAACCAAGTCACCACCACGGAAGAGCGGTTTGCCATCTCCATATTATATCAAGAAAAGTTAAGGACAAATTGATCGACCAAAAAAAAGACTTCCTAAGTTTGGGCTATCACCTCTCACTACAAACGATGATAACAGAAGAAAAGAGCTACAAGCCCAAGGAAACCACTCGAACATTCAACAAGAACTCTAAAGAAAAAAATAACTACCCAAGGACACATCGAAACTTTGATACTTCTTCGCATAGACAAAACTCAGATCATCGACCAGCTCAACCTAAGCGCCATCACAGCCCAAAGGTGACCTTCTCAAATAAGACCCAACATAGGCTGATTCAAACTTCACTAACATCTAAAGAGAAATCTGGCGACCGAGAAACAGAAGATCCGAAGACAAAATCAGTTTTTGCAAAGATCGACAAACAGTAGTAGAAAACTTAATAAAACCATCCAACTGGAAGAAAACGCTACAGTTTCGTCTGATAGATATTCAACCTCATCCAGCTTCTGGGCATGGCTCCCAAAGGCCTTAGCATCGCATCGTTCAAAATAGCAGTCCAAGAATCTGATTGACGCTTCACCTTTGACGACAAACCAAACCTGCAGCGTGTTCGAAATTAAGCTAGCCAGTTGGAACACTAGGGGCTTTAAACATCTTACCTCGATCAGTGATACAAACTTGGGCTCCTTTGATATATCGTGTCTCCAAGAAACTTGGCTGTCTAAAACACCCACACTCGATGGATACAATCTTTTCCTGGCCCCGGCGACAAAAGGCCAAATGGGCCGCCCTTCCTCTGGTCTGCTTACCGGTTTGCGAATGGATAGAGGCTTTGCAGTAACTAACATCATCGTCTCAAACCACTCTTTATTAGCACTTTTGCTAACTTGGTCATCGCTATCATCAGACGGAGTTTATTACCATCCTATCCCCGTAGCGATTCTCAACGTATACTGGAACCCTGCAGCAATCGACCAAAAGAAATTCTTAAAACTGATTGAAAACACGATCGACGAGGTACGATTGATTTACAACACCTTGCATATTATAATATGTGGAGACCTGAACGCTTGCTGCACACAGAAAACAATCAAAAAACAATCCCTGAGTGAAGACCGAGGAAACCAATGGATGAAACTGATGAACTCAAGAAACCTACATAATCTTGACGTAGTATACAAAAAGAATAATCGATTACCAACTTGGACAAACGGGCAACTAAAGTCAACAATTGACTATACTTTTGTCTCGGAACCCATCATGCTGCTAACAACCTCCTTTGACGTTGTTCACACAACATCTAGTGATCATAATATTCTTCAAACCCCTTTGAAAACTTCATATTCAAATCCTGATAGATACGAAACTGCGGTCGAACAAACGCCTCAAGGCACTAGACTGCGTTTAACAGCACACAGTATTCGAGACCTCACAAACCTATACATAGACTCGTGTTCTACATCGACCTCTGAATTGGCCGACTATGCCCCTTTGTTGAACACCTATAGAATACCGAGAGGGGAAATCTAACAAAAACTAGCAAACATTCCTACATTCGTATGATAAAGTGCTGGTCCAGAAACGAAGGGCTTTCAGAAAAGCCAAAATAAATGCATTGAAACTAACGACGATGGAAAGATCTAAAATAATCAAAGAAATTACCAGAAATTATAAAAACTGGGTGAGATCATATAGATGGAAACTTCACCAACAAGATGCAGAAGCCATACTAAAATCGATTTGTTCCAACAACTCAAAAGAATTTTGGTCTCTGCTGAACAAATCATCTTCATCCAACGATTTGAACATGGCGAATAGTATTAGCGAATTCACCTGGGCTGCCCATTTCAGCTCGCTCTTCGAAAATCCTACACCAAACTCAACGGCTAGCAACACCTCTCAGATGACGCTAGCCGTACCTAAAAACACAAGGACAATTGACTCCTGGACACAACTTGATGACCTGGAAGACATATTAGACATCCTTAAGAAACTGAAAAAGTCCAGGGCTCCAGGCCCCGATGGGATTACAAATTTCGATTTAAAAACCCATCCGGACGAGTGGGCTAAATTTATAAGAACAGTCTTCACCAGATGTGTGGCATCTCAATCTGTCCCTCCTTCATGGCTTTCTGCCATAGTGGTACCAATTTACAAAAAAGGAGATAAACAAGATCCAACGAACTATCGCCCCATCGCTTTATTGGACCCCATAGGGAAAGTCTTTGGGACATTACTTTTGAAAAAATTCCAAGTCTGGGCGGCCAACGCGCCATGCAATGACAATTTCCAAACAGGATTCAAAAAAACGTTGGGAACAGCTATTAACATCTTTACGATATCTCTTCTGAAAGCTAAAGTAAAGGAGGGAAACCTGAGAATATTCATGGCCTTTATCGACTTCTCTAAGGCTTTCGACAAAGTCGACCGTTCTAAACTCTGGGAGAAACTGACAATGTGGAAATGCCCAAGGGCAATCTTAAATCCCATCATAGCCCTCCACTCAGACACCAGCATTAAGATACGGCTGAACCAACAAGGAAGCCTTTCCACCGAAATTGTCACCAAGAGAGGTGTCAAACAGGGCTGCCCTCTGGCCCCAGCACGCTTTCTTGCCTATATGGGAGATTATCAGTATACAGAGTCGTCGATCAGATCATTTCCACCAAAACTTGTGAAAACAAACATCAGCAGATTAGTCTATGCTGACGACCTCATTTTACTTGATATGACCCCCATAGGCCTTCAACGACAACTCTCTAATTTACAAGAATATTGCTCTGAAAACAACCTGGAAATCAACATTGAAAAGACAAAGATAATGGTGTTGGAGACCTCGACCAAAAACCAAGAAAAATTCGACTGGAACATTGATAAAATAACAATTGAAAAAGTCAAGAATTTTAAATACTTGGGTGTTGTCTTAAACACCTCAACAAAAGAGCTGGCCATGCAAGAATTTCTCTGGGACAAAATTTGTAACTTAGCTACAAAAGGGAAAGCTATTGATAGAAAGTTTGGAAAATTTTCGACAATTCCACTGCTAAACTTTTACAAATCAAAGGTGGTCCCTACTGTGACATACAGCGCTGAAGCCATGCCCTATCTGCCAAAAACACTCTGGCCTAAGCTGGAAGCTTATTTTTGGAGGTCAGTTTTCTCTTTACCGAATTCAACTCCGGTTCCCTTGATTCGTCGAGAACTAAGCTTGCTATCTCTCCAAGGTTCGGTAGAGTGTAACACAATTATGCTCTATAGAAAATGTATACTCCCAGACTGCACCTATATCCACGGTCTGATACTTAAAGAACTGCAAACATCAAGCGGTAAAATGCTCACCCGATGGAAAAAAGAAAATTTAGATCTGCTGAAAACAATAGAGTGTGCTGAAGAGGAACTGATAAATAATCCAACAAAGATACTTAAGAAGCTAAAAGAGATGGATTGGATCAACACGCAAAATCTATCGACTGATTATAAACTTACCTCACATCTTCCCCCTATGGCAACAAAACTGAATGTTCTGCAAAATTACATCAAAATATTTCCGAGCCGACCAGCGCGTAACTTGATAATGCGAGCGAGATTGAACTTGCTTGATTGCAATGAAATACGCTACATTAGAGGTCTGTCATTATCTAACAGCTGTAGATTTTGTAACGAAGACAAGGAAACAATTTGTCATTTACTGCTTTCTTGCCCTGCCACAAAGGAAATACGGTTGCCCTATCTGAAATTCCTTCTGCGACATTCGAAAACGAATGATGAAGAAACATGGTGGGCACGGATGATTAGTGGCCATCGAACAACATGGCAACTAGCTACTTTTAAGATTCTTCAACAGCTAACAGAAAAACTAGAGCTCAAACGAATTCAACATAATTAAGACCTTGTTCTGTTTTGGATCAAATAAAATAATTTCACCACGAGACAGCCAGAGGACTAAAGAGAAAAGATGAAAGAGAAATGATAACCCATTTTCGAAGAAAAAATGTTGCAAAAAATCAAGTATTTCATTATAAAATGTCAACAATAAAAAAAAAATTTAAAAAAATTGGAAAATAGAAAAGGCATTGCCTCTTCTTTTTTCTAATCTGAATTACTGACACATGTAGTAAGCCCTTTATCCGCGTAGCCTTCGGGCTAAACGGGCTGACTGCTGCATGATGTCTCTGTACTCAGAAACAGGACGACAGCTCTCCTTTTGTTTTTGAGGGAAGAGTCATCACGCAGGAAGGAGCTCTTTAACCACACCATTAAAGGACTACCTGCTGAGTGATGTCTCTACTCAGAAACAAAAGGAGAGGCCCAGGCACTCCAGTACTCCTCCTGTCTCTGAGTACAGAGGCATTGCACAGCAGGCAGTCCTTTAATCAAAAGAGCTGCATGGTTAAATGGTTGCCTGTTGGGGTCCGTAGGCAACCCTTGAATCACACGGCTCCTTGAATGAAAGGGCTGCCTGCTGCGTGTGAGAGCTGGGTCACATCATCTGCTCCTAAAGGAGGGGCTGAGTGCACCAAAAGTAATAAAGTCAGTGCGCCCCAGCGCTTATGCTTTCGCTATTCACCCCATTATTGGAGGGGGCGGGGGCTCTCGTTGGGCGTGGCCACGCCCCATAACGAGAGCCCCCTCGATTTACATCCCACTTAAAAGTACTGTCTAAGTGGATATCCACAGGATCTAGAAATATGATTCTCCTCTATTTCGATGGTGCAGCAGCTGTGCAACATGGAACTTGCTCGGTAGCAATGGACATTTCGTGCTGCTGCCTTAGTACAGGGCTAGCCGAATGCAATAAACGGGGACCAGCAAGAATAATGAGCAGGATCTTCCAAACGTCGGCTCCAGGGTTACAGCGCAGCCATAACAACGGTGACGCAGAATGGACACAATGGCGCCCCAGCTTCTTAAGAGCAGTTTGCTGCCAAGGAAAACCCGTGCAGCTGAACACAATACCGGCCCCCTTAATGCTGCCAAAGCATACTTGAACTCAGAAGTAGTAGTGCAATAAACGAAAACTAGGATCCCGAAATATGTTAAAGCAAAAATGAATTCCATGTTATGGTAATGATAAGCCGTTCATATAAGAAATCAACACTCATTACTATAAAACAATTTCGCGTGTGATACAACCCCTTTTTATGACTGCAACCTATATTTCTTTCACATCAAGTGTGTGTTTTGTTGTGTACCCTGGGAGGACTTTAGGCTGCTGTTGAGACCAAAGACTGAAAAAGGTTAGCTTCTGCTGGTTAGCTGGAGTCAGATGTTGCACTGACTGCATTGACTGTGGGGATCAGGAAGGGAATGCCAGGTAAACCTCTCCACCTGACAATAAGTAAAAATAAGTGTGCATCCTCCACTTGGCCCTCAACTGAAATTCATCAAAGAAAAACGCGTATTTGCAAAACCTTTGAATTAAGGAAAATCCATGTCTCTATTTTACAAAGCGCACAGCGCAAACGGTTTCCCAGGGAAGCTTAAGTTTGATTAATAGTGACTGCAATACCATCATTCTTAACAGTAAGCATTAGCACATTGACTAATACATTATGGGCTATGCTCATTTGCAATTCCTCATTCATCCATACGCCACAAACTGAGCAAAGGCCAAACTCTGCCCATGCCAAGTATTCTTAATACCTACGCTTAATGTGTAATTACTAGTGGTAGTCAAGTGGGGTACAAATGACACACAAGAGTGCAAGAATGTGCCACAAGACCAACAGATTTGTTTGGGAACAGAGCACTAGCATGGCTCTTGGCAGTCAATAGGTGGTACATAACCAAACAACACCTACAAGCTTTCTCATATTCCATTTCCACTTAGCAATAGTTTCGGCTGATAGGTGGCGCAAGCACTACTTATTAGATAAAACTAACAAGGAATCATTTTGACTGGTGCTGAAATTCCCATGCAAACTAGAAGATGGGATGGAAATTCACAAGGAGCAGGGTAGTGCGCAGAGGAAAGAGCAGAGGGTACACCAAGTGTGTTTTGGAAGTAATCATCCAGAAAACCAATGCAGAGGGTGCAAAGAAAGAACCAACCTGTTCAATTAGAGGCTCTGGAAAGCAATATCAAGAATGCTCACTCCTTACAAACTGAGGTGTTTTAAATATTGGCTGTTTTTCGGTGGTGCAGAGCCAAAATTAGTGCTGCAGCTATCGATGGGAGACTGCTGCGATATGAAAGGCAAACGTAAATCCTGGTTGTTGTTTGGCTTCTTTGCCCTCTGTCTCACTGAGCAGCCATTTTAGGGCAGTTTGAAACTATTGAAATGGCTATTGAAGATTGGAGACAGGTGGGATTTGATAAGGGACTCATAGCCTTTGAGTTTAGCTTTTTATCCACCCCCTGACCGGACATGACCATGTTAGTCTCTTTGCCCATTTCCACCCACTAGGTGCCCCTTCCCTTCCAAACACACACACCTGGTGTCTGTTAGAAAATATTTCATTTGTGTGCAATTTTCTCTCCATTTATGGAGCCCCCAAACTTTTTGCTTTTGTGTGGCTATCCTAACCTGACTTTTTCCAGTGGAACCCAGCCTTCAACTGATCTGCCCTGGGCTTTTGCTCACTTATTTTGGGGCAACTGACACATCCTTCAGGCTCTCAGTACTGGGAAACATTGTTTCCCATAGTCTTTGACTATGTTGCCATTTCTTGGTAACTTTTTAACAGTGCACCATGTACCTTCCAGTACGGTGCGCTGGGGTCCCTTTTTGTTTTATGGCCCTAGACACCCTCAAAGGATTTTTAGGTGATTATACCTGCCTGGGACGAGCTTGTGGCAGCAGTTACTTTTCATAATGTTTTCATTTCTTTTTACTGAGTTAAACCGCATTTACCGTGTTTGTCTCAAGACTGTGGCCAGGTCCGAAAAATGGCCGAGCCACAAAGTCTTTTGTTGTGTCGCATGGCCATTTTGTCCCTTGCCTTCACCCAGGTCGAGTAACCCGGGTTTTCCTCATTTGGCCATGCAGCATCCCGCGAAAACCGATCTCTTTCACAGACTTCTGCCTGTCACGTATGTGTGCCCAGGAAGAGGGCTGGGACTGTAGTCCCAATCCACACTGCTGGTGCCAGGATGTCTGGAGTGCCTGAATGACTGAGGCCACCGTGGCCCGTGATTGTTCCACATCTGGGATGCCTGCAAGAGAGCAGGTCTTCTATTGGAAGTCCTCAATTTTGACGAGAAGCTAATCTTGGATAAGAGATGGGGCTATGCAGCCATACCAGGTCGATCATCTGTGTTCTCACTGAATTACAGAAGGAGCCAAGTTTCCTACACGAAGAAACAGACTTATGAAGCTGCCGGAGACGCTTTGGAAGGTTTTGGCACCCTTTGCCCTCTGCTGTCCTGTCAGACCCCTGCTTTCTCATTCGATCAAGAAGGCCTGCCAAGGCGCTTCGCCCCATTGGAGTAGTGGGAACAACTACTCTTGGCGCCCCCTGCTTACCCACCGAACGAGCCCCTTCAGAAGTGTTCCTGAGCCATCCAGCAAACTGTCCAGCTCTACCTCAAGGTAACATGCAGCACCGCCACAGTCTCGAGTGCAGACCTGAGACTTGGGACTTCACTTGCTTATGGTCCGTGCATTCTCGCGGCAAATTTCGCAGGCCTAGCTCCTCACAGTCCCGAATTAGGAGCCTGAGTAATGCTGCCCGCATCCACATTTCCCGCGTCACTACCTGGTGGTGACCGTCGCTATAGTTGCCCTGCTGCTGTGCTCTCCTGTGCCCTGAAGCCAGTTGCAACAGAGGTTTCTTCATACCTCCTTCGGACGCGGAAAAAAGGCAACTGTCCAGTCAAGGACGATCGTTCTCCACCGCAGCCGCTAAAAGCCAGAGCAACACGAAACTGCAGGACTTGAACCTACTAGCGACCTCGACTAAACTGGGGAAGTTTGGTCCGGACTGTGCCGAGGGTCAATGAGTACTTGCATAAATTACCGGTGGCCCCTGGCACAGCTGAGTGTTTTTACGCACAAGTATCCTTTAAAGTTACTCGAACTTGGCTGGGTGCCTGCGCTCCCTAGCTATTCTCACCACTTGAATATTGCTTTGGCGCCAAGGGCAGGGCCCATTCGAATAGTGGGAACTTATTCTTCATTGCCTCAAGCCCCTTCGTGACTTGCTACAGCCCTACAAAGAACACCCACTTTTTGTGTCATCTACGCCATTGAGCGTTTTTACGCACAACGTACTGTTGAGCACAAGGCTCCCCTCTTCTTAGCGTTTGGACTCGAAAGTTAGGGAACAAACCCTGATGGATTACCTATTGCCATTGGTGTACTAAGCTTAACCCTTTCTTTGCAGGTTGTGGGGTTAGCTTATAACTAAATAGCACTAGGAAATGTAATGTATATATACTGTATAGTTTAAGGATTTGTGTGAGATCTTTTCTCATTACTAAAGATACTTGTGCCTATTTGGTCCAGCCGACAATAAATGTATAGATATTTTTCATATACACTTGTTTAGAGTAATTTGTGGTTCGTTGCTGTGAATGCTCATTGTGGGCTTCCGATCACTCTCACCCCTGCTGAGACTTAGTCTTGACCGCCTGCCGAACTATCTAGATTGGTCTGACTTGTCCAGAAGGTCCCCCAGTTTCACTAAACCGAGGGTGGCCTCCTAAACCTCTGCCTACCAGGTCAGAGTTTAGAAATCCATCTTAACAGTGTCTCTTTGAGCTAGTGTTTTATTTTAAAGGCATTCTAATGCTATTTGTGGAGGTATTCTGAAAAGTAATGGCTTAATTGCAGCTGTAAACCAGTTCCTGGTGTAATACAAATGTCTTCCGCAACTTGATTTATAATCAATATGTGTGCTGTTCCATCTATTCCTTGCAATGAATTCCTGTTAAAAATAAGCATTGACAAAACTAACAGGGCGGTCTCTTGTAAAGGTAACAAATAGGCATTTGCCAGGCACTTCTATAATATGCCCAGGTGTTAATACCTAGAACACGGTTGCCATCTTAATGCCTGGTGTTATGGCAGTGCCTGGAAAATGCCTATCCCAATTCTACACAGAAGCCAAACCTTTGGCTTAGCCACTGCTTGTTTCCATTGTATAGCATAGCGTGGCACTTTTAGTCAGGCAGTATTTCTATGGTGTACATACATCTTTTTTTCTATGTTTTTTTAAGTTGTATTTGTACTGCTCCATTCACTGTAGTAGTGACCATTATTGATGATGTGTGCTGGCTAGTGCGATCTTGCACACATTTGATTACAACTCAAAATGTACTTTAAACACACCATACTCACTTAAATGGAGCCAACGTACCCATGAATTATCATTAAAATCTTTACAATTAGTGCCAGTAAGTATTTGCATAAGCTTACATTACTAGTAGACATTGTGAAGACAGGCGTCCACCATCATGCGATGACTAAAGCACAGCAGTAATTTTCACACTATTACAAGCAAAAACAATCATTAAAGTACTTAAGGCAAAGCAAGGCCACATTAAGGCAAAGTGAAGCACTGTTCTGTCCAACCTTGAACATCAGGGACTCTCTTTCTATTACTTTGACAGCTGAGGCAATCTGTTGCAAATAAGGCACATACACAGAATGTTTGTTTTTCAGAAAAGTGCAATGCCAGAAACATGCAACAGTGGTGAATAATGACACCGCTATACATCGCCCACCCTGCTAAATAAGTGGCTAACCCAGTCTCCTAGCGGTCATGCACTCTTCCCTCGGGATAAAACCCCCAAGCTTCAACACCACAAACCGCATGGAATCACACTGGCACTCGGGGCTAACCACCGCCCCTCAAATTCTAGCTAGAATGAACCGTAACATTATGTTACAAAACCTACAAACTTTACTCCATTTCATCCTAGACTCACCCAACTACAAGGACCTAGACTCAGACAAACTGGTTGACCTTTACAATGACACCTTAAAATCTGCTATAAACAATGTTGCCCCTATCAAACTACAAACAGCTAAATCAGTAGCTCATCTTAATAAATGCTTCACAGCTGAAATGAAAACCCTCTGCAACAACAAGAGAGCTGCAGAAGCCCTGTGGAGGAAATCACCTACCCCCGCTAATAAGATAATGTTCACCTCGACTGCTGCCACTTACAAACTGGCCATCCTTAACACCAAAAAGACACTTATAACAACAGAATACTAAATGCCAAATCCGGTACAAAGGAACTTTTCAGCCTCCTGAGGAAACTTGAGTCTCCAGCTCCACCAACAGAAGCATGTGTCAAGGACGCAGCGTGGTGTGCCAAGATACAGAAGGCCCTATCTGACAAAATCTCTCTGATACAAACTAAAATAGAGAAGAAAAAAAACGAGTCTGGCCAACAGCTCCAACACGAACATCCCTTTGGTTACTCATCCCCTGACCTGCCCTCCCTTCTTCCTCTCTCCAGTCACTCCGAACGAAGTGGAAAACATTATCCTCGGCCTAAAACCTTCAAGGTGTCAGGGTGATATCTGTCCCGCCCCAGTTATTAAGGAAGGCGCAAAAGACCTGGCCCCATTCATTGCCACTGTGATCAACTGATCATTCAACACTAGCTCAGTCCCTAATAACCTTAAGGAAGCCTGGGTTATGCCCCTCCTAAAAAAAACGAATGTAGACCCTAACATTCCGACCAATTACAGGTCTATCACTACTGTCCCATTCCTTCTAAAAATACTGGACAGAGTGTCCTTTATCCAAATCCAAAAACATCTGGAGGACAATAATCTACTTCATCTCTGTCAATCTGGCTTCAGACGCAGACACGGTACAGAAACGGCCCTCCTGGACTTAAAAATCCAAATGGATGAGGCCAAAGATAAAGGCAAGCTGGGCATACTCCTGCTGTTAGACCTTTCTGCAGCATTCGATCTTGTCGATCACCAGATCCTTACAGATCACCTAACTACAGCTGCTGTTTTCTTCTCAAACGCTTTGAACTGGATCCAATCCTTCCTATCTAACCAAACCACTAGGGTCTTCGCATCCTCAGCTTCAGCTGATCCAGTCCCTACCAACTGTGGAGTACCCCAGGGCTCCTGAGTCACCCCGATGCTCTACAACATGGTTGTCACCTACACAAATTACGCCGATGACACCCAGGATTCTCATTACGCTGACTGGTAGCTATGAAAATGATTCTAACCTGATAAACACAATCTACCTGGAAATCCAGGCATGGATGGCTGTCCAGAGCTTGTGTCTAAATGTTGACAAGACGGAGCTCTTGATCATTGGGTCCCAGGTTCGACTAAACAAACTCGACCCTCACTATACGTCTTTCAACATGGACAGTAACACCATTAAGGTTGCAAAGGAGGTCACTCGGAGTATATCTAGATTCTATTCTCTCACTTAAGAAACAAGTAAGCGCTACTGCCTCCACAACTGCTTATACCAAGAAGTTGATTAATGCGTGCAAATCTTACCTGTCCCCCAACAGTTGCATCACGCTAGGTAGGGTATTGGTCTTATCAAAGTTAGACTACTGTAACACTCTCTTCTTAGGCTCATCTGAACTAAACCTTAATAGACTACAGGTCCTACAGAATAACGCCTTTAGGGCAGCGTTAAACATCCCTAGGTCTAACCACATATCAAGCCTCAGACGGGACACCCACTGGCTCCGGTTCGCAACAGAATCCCGCTCTGCATACTTGTTATCACGTATAAATGGCTAACATCGTTCCGAAATACCTCTCAGACAAATTCTCTAGAAACCAACCAGCCAGATCCTTCTACTCACACTGCCTCAGCATCCCAAGGTACAACCTAAAAACTGCGGGAGGAGCCAGCTTTCCAGTTCTGGCCGCCAAATGTTGGAACTCTCTCTTACGATCAGAGCCGAACAGTCCTTCTGGTCCTTCAGAGCCAAAGTAAAGAACTAGCTTGCAGACCACTCCCATTAATAGACTCCAAGTACACTCACTCCTCAATTCCTCATCTGCGGATTCCTTTGTGTTGAAACCACTTCTGAAACCTATGCTGTTTGTTCTATTAGCTAATCACTTATCATACCACACAGTCGTTTGCTATTTATCCTGCACTGCCGACCAAACTGTAACCGCTGGCGCCTCTTCCGAGCACTTACCTGTATTAATATGTATACTGTCCAACCTGTAATGAGTCGGCTAGTTCAAATTTCCAATGTACTCTATGTTTTTGCAACTATGTCTCAGGTTCATGCGCCCAGTGCCTCAGGTTTAGGTGCGCTTTACAAATAAATAAATGAACTAAACTAAACTCAGTTACTTCTGGTCTGCGCATGTGCCACTAGCACTCACTTCTCTTTCATTGCTGAGCCACGCAGAGCGAGGCCACCAAAATGGCAGATATGTGCTATACAAGACCACTTTACATTACATCACAAAGACAAATGTGTATGTATACATTGTCCTTCTACCACTCTTGATACCAACAATTTTAGCTTCACGAGGTGTCGATAAAGCCACACTTGTGAGCCAAAGCATTAAAATAATTTCAAGAGCATACACTATCTTCCCTTAAGTTATCAGTCTAAAATCAAATGCATTACTCGATCATTGCGTGCTTAGAAAACAAAAGGAGGATGCACAGCATTATAAAGTCACAGAAACAAGCCTCTGCAAATACGCAGGATCTAAAGAGGCCACACGTGAAAGAATACTAACAGGGAGATGGTCAGGCTTCTTGAAGAAAGAACTGCTACTCCGGGAAACGTGGGGAGAAATGGGAGGAAGATGTCCGCGATAGGACAAGCCGAGAGCGGTCAAGTAGGACAGGGCCATGGGCAGATTGTGAGGTCTGCAGGAAACTGCACCAGCTGCTATGAGGTCATAAAGAAGAGATGTCCTTATTAGAAAGGCAGATGAAGACACAATGGCATTATAAAGAAAAGGACAAGGCGTTTCAGGAAACCAGCAGATTTTTATGGCTTCGAGAACACGGTGTATTTTGGTTCCCCAATCTGCGTTCTGTTCCACAGCTTGTATTTAGCAGTTGGTGAGCGAAGCAGTCCGAGTTTCATATTTTACGACCTTCCCCAGTTGGGATCGCTTTTTGCATTCCAGAGCTGGACCGACCACACGTAGAGCTGGGAACGCGCAGACCATGGCCCCTGACTCCATCATGGTGGTTGTTTTACAGCTCTTTCAAGGACCTTTTCAGCGGTGCAGAGAAGGCCGAGAAGCACAAATATTAGCCAATACAAGAAAAACAACTTTAAAAAAGAAATGAAAGCGGATATAGCGTGTGTAGAAGTCCTGCTCGCGCAACTGACACAATCATAAATATTACCTGGAGCAGTTCTGTGTGAAAAAAAAAGTCCACGTGTCACCGAATGCAGTGATCCAAAGATCATCAGTGACATATTTTTCAATTAACGGCTTTACATACGTTTTTCCGTCTGTTTTTTACGATTATTTGATGTGTTTAATATCCCCTTTGTTGCCTACTTTAAGGGAGGTCCGTCCTATGGCGATGAGATGGGTAATAGGTGCTATTGGCATAGCAAAACACTAATTGCAATGCTCCCCTTTGATGGATTCTATTGCGCATGCCCAGCAACACTCCCTTGATGGCCACCCCCACTGCGATTTTCCATCGGTTTTCACAGCGATGTCATCGGACATCTTGACTCGTGCAGTGGATTGTTTCATTTTTCTCCTCCAGTCTCTTCTTTCAAATAAGTGAGAGTATGCACTCCAGGCTCTGAGGGGGCATTAGGGTTCTGCAACCTTTGGAACTACAGTTCCCATCAGCTCTAGCCATCCTACTCAATGGTGAGGGATCATGGGAATCTTATTTAAAAACATCTGCAGTGCCAGAGGTTGCAGACTTATGCTTCTATGCCATGTAAAATAGGTGTTTTTCTTTTGGCCTTGAATCGCCATGCACTGTGTTTAGAGTGTTTGGGTCTGGTCCATAGTGCAATCCATCTTGCACTGTGCATACTCCTAGTCTACGCATGGGGAATTGTTCAAGCCCTGGGAAAGGACATTCAAACAGGCTCTAACTTCATGTTCTCAGGACTTCATAATTAGAAACGAAAAGGAGATAAGACACCTCCTTTTTTTAGCACACCTCCCAAGTTATATCTTCTTAGATGTCCAAATCCCCAGCAAGGTCCCTTGTAGTTCAGAGGTGGTTGGCTTTTGAACTTCAGCACCCCACCCCACTTATATCTTCTTAGGTGTCAACAGACCTAGTGGGGACCCTTCTAGTTTGGAGGTGGTTGGCCATCACTGTATCAGTGGCCATTCTGAGGATCCCATAACAAAGCTTAACACTCTGCTACACTGGGAATTGCTTAGTAGGGTTTAACGCTGACTTAAGAACCAAGGTGTGATGAATTGCTATCTGTTAAAGTCCTAGCTTTTTATTGATTTTTGTCAATATAAAATATGCTGGTTATTCTGCTTGTGAAATTCCGCTGATAATCAGACACCCTTTCATAAATCTCCATACCAAAATTCTAGTGGAAACATGTGAAGTGGGAGAATGGGAGAAAAGACTCCCCCCAATCTCCTCGCGCCCCTGGCCTAGAGGTTCGCAGCCCAGACACCCGCCACGAGATGAATTGGTCTATCTACCAGACGACCAAACACCCTGGTACAAGAACATACAGATGTGCCCACCAGCCTGCCGGCCAGCCTGCCCTACTCAAGCCGACACCTGCGGCATGGATGAACTCGACTAAGCACTCAACAACAAGCACCTACATCGTTAGAGATGCCATGACGACCTAGCCAACTGTCAAGAACACACGTGCAAACATGCACACCGGACACTCCCACACCAATCCACACGAAGAACATACTCAGTGCTATGACGTAGGTGCCGGATACACCCACTGACGCTTATCTTTATTATTTTTCACATAGGTTTTCCGAAATGCAGAAACGCAAGACGCACAAAGCACTCGTTTACATGCTTGCTGACGCTTCTCCCTACCCTTGCATCGTGATGAAAATACAACGAAGACATGATACTGCCTATGAAGCCATGTGACACCGCAACATAAGTGGCGTGCATTACACATCCCCACCTATGAACCAGGCCCAAGTAGGCCGCAAGCAAGAGCCGCCATGGACACTGAACGAGCAAGAGTACAAGTGCTGACCATGCAGAACGAGCTGACAGCCAAGAGAGCGATGCTGCAACTCGTATGCTACCAGCCGACGCCAAGGTCACACCTGTAAGCAAAACCAGGCACGCAAAGGCAAATACAACTTCAAATGTGCAGAATTCTGCCTCAGCCACGGTCTCTCCTCACGTGACCAAGCCAAACCTGACAAGGGAGAAGTCGCCTGGGTCCCACATCTGGGACACAGGCTGCAACAATGAAATGACCCAATGGACACCTACAGCGATGGGAATGGTCTGCTCTCAGGCCTATGAGCAAATCCACGCATTGTCTGCACGAACACATAGTTACATATTGTTGCAAACGACAGGTACACCGCGAGCTGGGAACAACGATGGTCCCAGGCTGGGGGGCTCGCGAGTGGACCAATCAGAACATGGGGGCACTCATCTCTGACGCCACTAACATTAGCCAAACATTAGGGGTCTTCGTGTAACAATTTTCAAGTATCTAATAGAAGGGACAACCCAAGTATACCACCTGACTGACCCTCAACCACTAACAATGCTCTCTATATGTATGCTATACTAACCCTAGCACTCGAGGAACCAATCCAGAGTGGCGATAGGTTTTTCGCTAACTTTCCCAGGTGACGCAAGTAGCGCGTCATACTGAAGCAAAAAGGGGCCTGCGAGCCCCACGAATTTCGAGAGTCTGGACGGACGCGTACGATCCTAGACCCATCCCTGCCGTTGTTCAATAAACACAGAACCACCTTGCTTCTTGCGTGTGTCTCATACTCATTTTTGGGAAACCCGGGAGGAGTTGGGGCCTCCCAGCCCAGAGGTCCGCGGATGGCCCAGCCGACCCCGGGAGAAACTCCCCGACAAGTTGGAGGCACTGCTGAGATCTTGTTACGATCTACCTTTTTATTTTTCTGAGTACTCTTGTTGCGAGGAGGCCCGGCGGCCCGGCCCCCTCTGCCGCTGCCCCCTTTTTGAGGACTACAGGACCATCGCGGAACTGCGAGAAGACCGGACAGCGCAATCCGGATATTGGCCCTCAGGAGCCGGTTGAGAAGTATCCCGCCCGAGGTTGGCGAGTGTCCAGACGTGGTCCAGACGAGGGGAGGTGGCGAGCCGCTTGGAAGGGTGCACGCAGTCGAGCGGCCCGCATCAAGAGAACTTGGTGAGTATGCCACACCGAACAAGCAATGTGAAGTTGTGAGGGAGGGAGGAGGAATGGAATAAGGGAGGTGGGAGGTGTTACGAAGGTGTGCGGTGAAGATTTGATAAATTAGTGTTGGCGGTGAAGTGATTGGTAGCTGGACAAGTGCGAGAGCAGTCCGCTACGCTACGAAGAAGAGTGGGCAGAGCACGAAAACATCAGTGCGACCGCTCGTAGACACTGATTGGCTTAGGTCGCGACCTCCTGTAAGGGTGTGTGGGTGTGTGTGTGTGCGGTTTCCTACGAATTGGCGATTATTGTTCAATGAGTAGATGAGGATCCCTATTGATCGAGCAGAGAAACTCGATAGATAGATGACGTTTTCCTGTAGGCGGTAGCTAACTCGTTGCCTAATACGGAAGATAATTGGCTGGTTAAGCCCTCCTGTTGAGGGGCGTATCACACGCGAGGCGACACAGCGTGCGCAGTCTGATTATATTATTGGTTACCTTGTTCCAGGCGTGACAAGAGGACAGCTGTGGGGTTAACAGGGATAAATAGCAAAACTTATTTCGAGCATTCTGAAGTGTGAAAGGAACTTACCAGTAGTTTTGGAAGAGGTCGGTGACGTCACCCGTAGGGCTTTCATAGGATACCTCGACCACACAGCGTTGTTGCAGAGTGGTGGGGAAGCGAATAGTGGTAAGGGGGAGGGCACGGAGATCAACAGCAACGATCAAATCGGGTCCAGGTGGAGAGGGGGACGTGACCGCGCACGGAGAACGCCGGCCACGACGAGTGAGGAAGGAGGAGGAGGGGTGAAGAAAAGTGGGACGGCTGTATAAGCACGTCACACGGGGCACGCAGCCGCAGGGGGCTACGTGCGCCTTGGCCGTAGGGGGCCGTAACAGTATTAAGTGAGAGAAACAAAGACAGAGAAAAGACTACATACTTGCAAGCGTTATATTTGACTGTTTTCTTTTTAGCGGACGATCCCAAGTCCCCAAACTACGGGGCCAGGTAAAACATCTGCAATTGTCAAATTTGATAGAGTTTATTTTTAGCAAGGTAACGACTAATATATTGAGGGGATCTAACAACACAGTGCTACCATGTCAAACGGGATAGGATCGGGAGGGTGGGGGAACACCCTCACTACCCCGCTACATCATATATGTAAAACACTGTCACCCCATAGGGAGAAACTAATTGAATACAGCATAGAATGGACACAAGGGACGGACAATAAAATGACGACACCCTGGCCGCCTAACGGCAGTTTCGACCCATATGTCCAACACTCGCTACTGACACATCTACATAACACATACAAGGGGAAGAAGTTGACGCACCATGTGGAGGTGTTTAACTTATGGAGGATGTTCCAGGGGTCCCGACCAGGACCGACCGGAATGTTCACTGTGGGGGAAATAAAGGAGGAGAAGAAGATTAAGGAGGAAGAAGAGAATGGGGAAAAGGAGGTTGAAAGCACACAGTGCGCAGTAAGAGGCCAGGAGGGGGGAGAAGCTTGGCAATGTCAATGAAGCAGAAATAAAAAAGGAGCGGAACGACGACATGCCCTTAGCGAAAGTGGTGAAAAAGGAGGAAGGGGGCTTATATCCTGTAACAGAACTGCGAGAAGTGGTAAGGCAACAACTAACGGCAGCTGAGGGGTATTCGAACCCAGCATACAGCCCACCACCATATACAGCTACAGGTGGCTACACGGGGGGGGAGGTGACAAGTGCGGTAGGGCCAACTTATACAAAGATGCCCGCAAGGGAAGGGAAGACTAGTGAAGAACAAATTGCAGCTATAGGACACGACGAGTGGGTAGCTGCGCAGGTGTTATTAAAATTGCGAGGGACATTAACGGGAGAAGAGAAGGAGGTAGTAAGGAAAATGAACGAGGATGATGACAATAAGAGTGAGATAAAAGGGGAAGGAGGAAAAAGGAAGGAAGGGGAACTGTTACGATAGGAGGAGGAGATTTTGGAGGAACGATTGGCGGAGTCAAGGATTGAGCAAAACGCCCTGATTAAACAGCTTGAGAGGGAGGAAAGAGAGAGAAGGAGAGAAAGGAAAGAAAGTAAGAATGAGTTAGAAAAAATGAGGGAACGAACTGAAGAACGGAAGAGGGAAGCTGAAAGGATGAAGGCGGTAGCAGAAAGGGTATCTCGAGCAGCACAGCGCAACAGGAAAAGGGAGGAAGAAGAGAAAGAAAAGGAAATGGAAATATGGAAAAGAAAAATACTATCAGAAACCGCAAAGAAATTTGAGGAAGGGAGGGTAATAGAAAGCATATTAGAAAGGGAAAGAGAGAGATGGGAAAGGAGGAGAGAGGACAAAAGGATATTAGAAAAGATGAGTAGTGAAGTAATGGAGGAATTAAAAAAGAACAGAGAACAAATAGGGGGAGAAGTAATAGAGAAAAGAGAAGGGGAAAGAGGAGATAGGAGAGGGGAGAGTGGGATAAGGAAATATGTACGCAGGGACACAGAAGAAGCAACAACATCAGCACAACAAGGAGCAATTGATAAAGAAGAAGTGGGAGGAACAGATTTAATATATTTAAAAACAGTGACGATTAGGGGGAAAAAGACAGATTGGGGGTTGTCGCTCCTGGATGATTTTTGCAGCGAGGAAGAAGAAGGAATGGGGGGAGAAGGAAGAAAGGGGGAGAGGGAAAGCTTAGATAAATTGTACATCACCCGAACCAACAGGGAATCACCATGGGCTTGCAGAAGGAAGGAAGAGCTGGGGGAAGTGAGGAAGGAGAGCAAGGAATGGTGGGAAGGCAAACACGTGCAGCTACAACCTCATCATCCCGTCCAACATGTCCACCCACACCCGCCCCCGAACACACACCCTATACCGGCAGGCTTAGAGATCTCCCTGGACGCAGGCAGGAAGAACGAACACACATGCTCACATCAAATAAAGGAAATAATAAACAAAGGGGAAGAGATGAAGGGGAAGCAGCTATGAGCGGGGGAAATATGGACATAACTGATGACATAGGCGACACAGAAGAAGAGGAGGGGTATACGGACTCAACACCGCGACACCCCGGGGGCAGATAGGACACAACCTAATGCCACTTTTGGAGAGAGGAGGGGTTAGACCACAATACGTCCCTTGGAAGCATGTAGACAAGGAAAATATAAAGTGTAGGCTCCCATCACTAAGTGGAGGAGCGGGGAAATGGATATATGAGATGGAAAAACACACTGCAGGACAGAAACTGGCAGTAGAAGACGTGAAGGGCCTACTAATATCAATATTAGGGGATGCAGCAGATGACATCTGGAAGAGAGCGGGCTTCCCCGGGGTCACAATAACAAACACATCACATGACGGGGCGCCATTTGCGAATTGCAGGCATGCATTATGGCAAGCACTAAGGGTACAATACCCAGACACCTCAGACATAGGAGCAATTACATCACGCAAGATGCGTGAGAACGAAGATCCTGTTGATTATATCCAGGAAATTCAGGAGAAGTGGCATATGGAAACTAGAGAGCAGTGGGACAAGACACCGGCAATATTTTATCATATACTAATACAAGGGCTCCCGGAGGCAGTACAGAAACAATTGAAGAAAGTAGTGGGGATGGAAGCAAAGGCTTAGCCGGAAATACAACTGACAATAGTACACCATTGTAGGACGTGGCAAGAAAAGATGAAACAAAAGGAAGAAGATAGAAAAGCAGAAGAGGCTAAATTAGTGCAGAAAAAACTGACTAAGTACACGATGGAAGATGCACTAATAACTACACCTACAATAATGACACCAAACCCCACGCAAGTAGTGGCCGCACAAGATCCCTCCCAAATACAATCACCACAAATTATAACACAACAGCTGCCACCACCCCCACCATACACGGCTAACATGGGAGGAGGATACATGACATCAGGAACTGGATATTATAATAACAACAGGGGAAGGGGAGGAATGATGAGGGGGAGGGGATATGGCTATCATGCACAACAACAAGGGGGAGGATTCAGAAGCCTCTACCCCACTGGGCAACTAGTATACCAGGATAATTCAGGAAGTTTCCCATGGCAGACCAGGGAGCCACCTGTATGTTGGATTTGTGGGATATTAGGACATATGTCACGCACGTGTAGAATGAGACCCTCCACACCAGCATGGGGGGAACAAGGACAACAAGGGCCTACAAGGGAGCAGCAAGGTTACCAACAGCTGCAGGGGCCGCCACAGGGCAGCACGCAGCAACAGTTAGTAACACAACAACAGCCACATACATATTCACTACCACAACAACAGGTATCAATAACACAACAACACCAAGTGCAGCCAGTGCAGCAGCCCACTCAAATACAGGACCATAAAATAACCTCCACCGATACACAGTTACAACAAACACAATTGGGAAGGGTGACTGTCCTGGGACACAACCCTTACACAGGAAGTGGTCAATCATTATACCCACAATAGGACAGCCCACAGACGTCCTTGGTGTGTCCCATCCTGTCGGTAACACCTAATAGTGCGGAGGAACCACGCATTGAGGTAACGATAGGTGACAAAAAATTATCATTCCTTGTTGATACTGGGGCAACCCGGTCTTGCATAAGGGAAGGTAAATTTAAGATGTTAGGGGAGGCCATGAACACCCAAGGATTCTCTGGGGCTAGGGGGTTGGTTCCCTTTACTGATAACATCTCTTTATCTATTGGAGATTATGACATGTCCGTCCCGCACCTGTACTCAAGGGAGTCGCCAGTAAACATACTTGGGAGAGACATAATGAGCAGGCTAAATATGACAATCTCCTTCACGGAGGACGGCATAATTTGTTCCACTCCAGGAATAAACATGCTCACTGCATGGCAAATTCTGCAAGCATCCTGTGGACAGACAGTAACTCGGGCTGAGCCAGTAGATGGCGAACTGTTCCAGTACGGAACAGACATGGCATTCGCATGGATGCCAGGAATAGAAGGGAAGATCTGGAGGAGGCCAGCAGCATATTTGTTCAGACCTGAGACACCAGCCAATGAACCGGAAGAGAAGGTGATTTCAGTGAGCATCGAGAGTATCATAGCAACTGCTGATTATATTGCAGTACATGCCCAAGACCGGGAAGGGAGAGCATGGAGGGCAGTGATAGCGCTGGCTGAGGGATGCAGGCTCACCCAGGTGTCCGATGAGGAGCTCTTTTCAGAAGACAAGGAAGAGGGTGAAATGGTATTCATGATGAGTGTGGATATATGGCTAAGAGTGACATATAAGCAAGTGGCACAGAAAATTGCCATGGCACTTGAAGCACCCGCATCTACACCAGTTCCCTTTTACGAGGAAGATATTGCAAAAGTTCCAACATCTCTGTGGACCACCATTCCCCATGACGTGGGCTGCATAAAGAGTATCGGGGGAGTAAGAATAAAGCTGAAAAAGGGTGCAATACTCCCTAGAGTAAAGCAATACCCACTATCAAAAGAGGCAGATGAGGGCATATACGAAACAATAACTGCCCTAATAAGTAATGGCATACTGGTACCATCAGAATCACCATGTAACATGGTCTTGGCGTTTTATCCAGGACCTCAGACCCTTGAACAACATTGTGGAAGCAGAATACCCCATAGCAGCAAACCCGGCCACAATCTTATGTGGGATTCCAGCAGAGGCCTCATGATTCACAGTGATTGACCTCAAAAATTCCTTTTTCTCAATACCCCTGCATCCAGATTCACAAGACTTGACAAGCTTCACGTACAGAAACACGAAACAGAAACACACCAGGTTACCACAAGGGTACTGCGAGTCACCCTCAATTTTTAACAGAGTAATACAGATGGACTTGGGAAATGTCGAATTGGAAAGTACGGTGCTGCAATATGTTGATGACATAATAATTTGCAGCACAAGCGAGAAAAGGTGCAGGGAGGACTCATTGAAAATGTTGACAGCATTGGCGGAAAAAGGTTACAAGGTAGACAAGGAAAAGTTACAGTACTGTCAGGAACAGGTATTATGTCAACTAATATCCCAACACGGAAGAAAGATTGCACCACAAAGAGCACAGGCTATATCAAACACGCCACTGCCACAAACAGTGAGGGAGCTGCAGCAGTTCCTGGGATTGTGCAACTACTGTAGAGCATGGGTTTTTGATTACAGCTCATACATAGGACCCCTACTTGAAGCATTGAGAGAAGCAAACAAAGGGGACAAAACATTGGGGTGGACAAGGGAAATGAAGGAAGCATTTGACGAGTTGAAGAACGCAATATCAACTGCTCCGGTACTGGCCACCCCAGATTATGAACGTCAGTTCTTTATCTTTTGACATTGCGACTCAGCGGTAAAGAAAGCAGTATTGGCTCAGAAAACAAGCATGGGACACAAGCCAATAGTGTTCTACAGCGGTCACTTGGACCCTGTTATGTTAGGCCATTTCCCTTGTGAACAGAGTCTCGCCACAGCTGCATTTGCGGTAGAAAAATCATCATCTATTACAACGGGGTGCCCAACCACACTATTCGTGGAGCATGCACTATATGCAATATTGAACAAGCCTAAGTCCACACTAACCACGCAGAGGGCGTCAGAGTATGAGATCATCTTGTCTAGACCTGAACTATCAATTGTTAGATGCAGTACAGTTAACCCCGCAAGGTTTATAGCGGAAGTTATTGAGGAAGGTGATTATGCCCACGTGTACGCAGACTATCGAAATGTACTCATGTACTAGAAAAGTTGAAGAGGATGCGCTCAATGGTGGAGAGCTCTTGTTCATTGATGGGTCATCAACAATAGACCAGAGTGATGGGATAAGGAGAAATGGGGCAGCAGTTGTAAAAATGACAGAAGATTTGGTGTGTGTCCCGGTGAAATGTGTACAGTTACCACAGCATTATTCGGCTCAAGCAGCAGAATTGGTTGCACTGATCTTGGCGTTGAAGGAAAGCATTGACAAAAGAGTTACTATATATTCTGATAGCGCAAATGTCACGTCAACTGTCCACTCAGGGTTGATAAAATGGCAGAGAACGGGGTTTAGGAGAGCTGATGGTACACCAGTACAACATGCTCTCTTGTTAGCCGAATTAATTGAAGTAATCAATGATCCCCAAGAAATAGCTTTGGTTAAGTGTCCCGCACACACTAATGGAGAAGACCATATCTCAAAAGGGAATGAAACAGCAGACGCACATGCCAAACATGCGGCGTATTTTGGTGAAATATGGAACCCCCCAGAGTCAGAGAGAGGGAGAGGGAGGGGGATGGCTAAACAGATGTTGATGAAAGAAGGGTACACCCATCTCCCAGCCACACAGATAATGGAAATACAGGCGGCCGCACCAATGGCAGAAAAGGAACTATGGGTAAAAAGAGGATGTACGATGTCCCCAACTGATGCACTGTGGTGTCAGAATAACACTGGAAAGGTGGTCATGCCATTGGCACTGTTGAACACCGCCCTGGCCCAGCTCCATCACCCAGCACATACAGGAAAGGAAGTCATTGCAGCACGAATTAGGGAAGACTGGTTCTGCCCCGAGTTAAATTCTCATGTAACAAATTTTATCAGCAATTGCCTTACATGCCAACAAGTGATAAAAGGTACTATACCCCGGCCAGAGGGACCCTTCCTGCACATTCATATTGATTACGTTGATATGATCAATGTATGTCAAGGAAATAGGTATATGATTGTAGTGGTATGCCCATTCTCCTGGTGGATTGAGGCAGGACCCTGCTCACATGCAGATGCGCTCAGAGCAGCTACATTTCTAGTGAGGGAGGTTTTCCCCAGGTGTGGTGTGTGTGAAGTGCTGCGGTCAGATAACGGCCCACACTTTGCTAATAAAATGTTTCAGCACATCACGTCTTTGCTGGGCATTAAGCATACATTTGCGTGTGCATATCACCCGCAGGCCAACGGTGTATGTGAACGCCTGAACGGCATATTGAAAGAAGAAATAGCAAAGATACAGTTACCAACAAAGAAGAGCTGGTTGTATTGTCTTTCGCTAGCTCTATTTGAGCTAAGGAATAGGCTAGGGTCTGACCACCACCTCACTCCTCACGAGGTGGTGACAGGACGTCAAATGCGCCTTCCTCTAAAGCCTACATCAAGAGCATTCACAGATTATGAAAACACTGCAACTGTTCTTGGTGATGAAATGTATCAATATGTGTCTTCTTTGATTACTAGTGTAGCGTTTGTATCTCAACAGCTCGAGCGCACGCGGGGCGGGTCTAAGAGTTGTCAACAGGAAGACACCGACAAAGAATTGGGAAAAGAAGGACTAAGCAAAATTGCTAAAGGTGACCACATGCTACTCTGCAACTTCAATAGAAAGTGGAACGGCCCACGCTTTACTGGTCCTCATTTGGTAGAAGAGGTAGCTACAAGAGCGGTGAAGTTGCAGGATAAGCGTGCTTGGAATCACCTACACGACGTGAAGATCTACAAACTCCAGACCCGCCCTAGCGTTACCGACAGGGCCATTGGAAAAACAGCGACAGCATCGGCTACAGAGAAGGAGACGTCGACCACAGCTGACGACATTAGTGTCAATACACCCGACCACCCCCCAGAGTGCCCTGAGACAAGTACTGAAATAGACACTGGACACTTGCCCACATCCCATCCCATGGTCACGAGATCGAAAAGTAAACAGACTTCCGCCAATTGAGCCCCAAACCCCCTGCCCGCTAAGGTCACCCACAATTGAAGGACATTGTTTTGTGCACACACATGTAAACACGTGTATGTTTTCTCTTTTTCTTCTCTCGCACATGCAGGTACCGTGTGTAATTGTATTGTTAAGAAAATAAGTAACTAACAGTGTACATTGCCCCGGAGTAGATGCTACCCACGGATGATAACAACCCTGAAGCCCTATCACACCAATTTGTATATCATATAAGAAGGCCAAAGTACCTAAAAAGAAGGAGGGTACGCGTATATTACACCGCATTTGTTTTGGCCATAGAACAATCACTTCCCCATCTTCACCAGCACTTACCTGCTCTAAGAGATAGATCACTAAGGTTGGCGTGGGAACAGCTCTTCGCCTGGGCACTGAACAACTACTTGATAGGGAGAGCTTGATAACAACAACTAACAATAATAACAAGCGTATTGAGAATTTTCAGGCGGGCAACTTTAACGTCGCAAGAATAAGCTGCCGGACTGCAGCAAGGTAAGAGCAAATGCCGGTGAAACTAGCTTTTGTAATAAAAATGATAGGAGTATTGGTCATCACTGGTCTATTGGCTGCCTCTGTATGGCAGAAAAGTTATGCTATCAATATTATGGCTGCACCCAAACCTAACATACCCCCTCCCACGGCTGCAACAGGTGTTACGTCAGGTGGTACTAGCAACCATCTGCATAAGGGAAGTAGAGTTAAATGCAGCACATACTCAGATGATAAGGGTATTGATAATTACATAACAGATTCAGCACACGTCTCGAACAACATGTGGTACCAGCACATGACCCAACTAGGTAAGCAGACAACAGAAGACAGCTGTTATGTTTGCTCATTGATCCCATACGCCATGAGCGCTTCTCGAACATTCGTCGCCACAGAAATACAAGAAAAGACGGCACGATGTATGGTATATCTGGCACTATCCCAAACAAGAGGGCGATTTCAAGGAACGGTGATGAGAATGGAGTGGAAAACGCGTGACACTTACCCGTACGAAAACAATTTCCTCAAGTCATATTTGAGTTACCACAAGAGCAGTTTGCATGCTGAATCGTACAGATACATGACAAGTGGCCCTGAAAAGGGAGAAACGAAGAAAGTAACACTACAATACCTACCATGTGATTGGTACGCCACTGAAGTTCCTGGTACACAAGGCTGTTGGGAAAGGCCACTGGTAACAATAACAGGGAAGGTATACATGAACAACGAATGGGACATAGGAGTGGTCGGTAGCAACATGGTAACAAGAGAAAATATTACCACCATAAAGGAACACAATGACAGATGTTGGACGACATGGGGCAAGTACGTACCCATGCTGACAAGGATGGAGAAGGATGAAGACCCAATGAGCATACTACCGCTGACCGCGCCCAAGTTATACTACCAACACAGAGGAGATGTGGAGGTGGGATACAACACCAACTGTGGAAGCGTGTTAGAATTACCAGAGGGGGTGCTGGAACGGCAGTGATAATGGATCACTATTGGGCCTGCGGAAATAAGGCAAATCACACCCTGCCCCCCTTGTGGAATGGTATATGCACAATGGTACACTTCAATGTACCATCGCTAGTGGTGTCCCAAAAACATGTGAATATGGCCAACTTCCCCAAGATGGATGAAGGGAACAAGAGGAAGAAGAGATCTGTACAATCACAGGAGAGAGAGAGAACAACAACAACAACAATAATGTCCTAAACAGGAAAAAGAGACAAGGAGAACCCCTAACAGGAAACTACCTGTGGGGAAGGTCGGAAACAGCACTCACTTCTATCCCACCAGAACACAGGTTATTTAGCAGAGCTGCTATGTTCTTCTCGTCAATAATACACCCTGGACTACAAACTTATGCAAACGCTAAATGGCTCCAGATAACCCGATGGGAACTAATGATGACCATTAATTCAACAGTAAACGGATTCAATGCAATAAAAGAGGAACTGCGAGTGATGAGAATGGTAGCACTACAGAACAGATATGTATTGGATCTCCTCAAAGCGATGGAGGGAGGAGTTTGCACAAACATAGGACAATCATGCTGCACATTCATTCCTGCTAACGATGCCGATAATGGTACACTTACCGAAGCAGTATCACAACTGGCCCAGATGCACTCCAAGATGATGGTAGAAAGTAAAGGAGTGAAGAAGGATGATAGCTGGTTTTCATTGTTATGGTCATGGATGCCATCATGGCTGTCGGACGGGCTGAAGATTATAGTTGGATGCATAATACTGGCTAGAGCCGCATTGATTATACTAAGGTTTTGGAAGGCCAGGAATGCACGCACCACAGACGAAATGATCGAAATGGTTGGTATGCACCCCTTGATGCCAACTGATGATGACCAGCACACAGACACCATAATAAAGGAAAGAGAAAAACTGCGCGGACAGATCATCGCCAACCACCTAGACCCACCATCCGTAAAGCTTGAAAACCCAAGAAACCAGAGGAGCTATATCGGAAGATGGGTATACTGCAAACCGGGAGGAAGTTGTGTATATATGTATTGGTCATTTGAGGACCATGTCAACCACTACGGACACCTGGGAGGAGTGACTAAAATATGGAGAGTGAGAGGAGATAAAGAAAAGGATATGTTTGTGGTCGACAAGTCGACCAGAGGGGGGACTGAAGTGGGAGAATGGGAGAAAAGACTCCCCCCAATCTCCTCCCGCCCCTGGCCTAGAGGATCGCGGCCCAGACACCCGCCACGAGATGAATTCATCTATCTACCAGACGACCAAATACCCTGGTACAAGAACATACGGATGTGCCCACCAGCCTGCCCACCAGCCTGCCCTACTCAAGCCGACACCTGCGGCATGGATGAACTCGACTAAGCACTCAACAACAAGCTCCTACATCGTTAGAGATACCATGACGACCTAGCCAACTGTCAAGAACACACGTGCAACCATGCACACTGGACACTACCACACCAATCCACATGAAGAACATACTCAGTGCTTTGACGTAGGTGACGGATACACCCACTGACGCGCATCTTTATTATTTTTCACATAGGTTTTCCGAAATGCAGAAACGCAAGACGCACAAAGCACTCGTTTACATGCTTGCTGACGCTTCTCCCGACCCTTGCATCGTGATGAAAATACAACGAAGACATGATACTGCCTATGAAGCCATGTGACACCGCAACATAAGTGCCGTGCATTACATATCCCCACCTATGAACCAGGCCCAAGTAGGCCGCAAGCAAGAGCCGCCATGGACACTGAACGAGCAAGAGTACAAGTGCTGACCATGCACAACAAGCCCAGCGAGAGCTGACAGCCAAGGGAGCGATGTTGCAACTCGTATGCTACCAGCCGACGCCAAGGTCACACCTGTAAGCAAAATCAGGCACGCAAAGGCAAATACAACTTCAAATGTGCAGAATTCTGCCTCAGCCACGGTCTCTCCTCACGTGACCAAGCCAAACCTGACAAGGTGCCAGACCCACGAGGGAGAAGTTGCCTGGGTCCCACGTCTGGGACACAGGCTGCAACAATGAAATGACCCAATGGACACCTACAGCGATGGGAATGGTCTGCTCTCAGGCCTATGAGCAAATCCACGCATTGTCTGCACAAACACATAGTTACATATTGTTGCAAACGACAGGTACACCGCGAGCTGGGAACAACGATGGTCCCAGGCTGGGGGGCTCGCGAGTGGACCAATCAGAACATGGGGGCACTCATCACCGACGCCACTAACATTAGCCAATCATTAGGGGTCTTTGTGTAACAATTTTCAAGTATCTAATAGAAGGGACAACCCAAGTATACCACCTGACTGACCCTCAACCACTAACAACGCTCTCTATATGTATGCTATACTAACCCTACCACTTGAGGAACCAATCCAGAGTGGTGATAGGTTTTTCGCTAACTTTCCCAGGTGACGCAAGTAGCGCGTCATACTGAAGCAAAAAGGGGCCTGCGAGCCCCACGAATTTCGAGAGTCTGGACGGACGCGTACGGTCCAAGACCCATCCCTGCTGTTGTTCAATAAACAGCAGAACCACCTTGCTTCTTGCATGTGTCTCATACTCATTTTTGGGAAACGCGGGAGGAGTTGGGGCCTCCCAGCCCAGAGGTTCGCGGACGGCCCAGCCGACCCCGGGAGAAACTCCCCAACAAGTTGGAGGCACTGCCTAGTATGCTGCTTTAATCAAAAGAC
Source organism: Ambystoma mexicanum (assembly GCF_040938575.1). Classification (NCBI taxonomy): domain Eukaryota; kingdom Metazoa; phylum Chordata; class Amphibia; order Caudata; family Ambystomatidae; genus Ambystoma; species Ambystoma mexicanum. The sequence continues at coordinate 61,371,967 of NC_090938.1, forward strand.
TGCGCTTCCCAGAATGCCTGGCCCACTGCTTCATCTCCACCCCTTGCAGGACAAGGTTGGGTGGATAAGCAACACTGGTGGCTGGCTGGTGCAGCAAGCAGCACACCTGAGACGTGTGCTCTTTAAGCAGGTTTAAAAGCCTCAGTTTGCTTCAGTCCAGCGCTGGTCATCGATGCAGTGTTCTTGTTTGTGACTGATCCCTTGTTCCTGGTTCTTAGCTTAGTGTATAGTTCCTAGTTTCTAGTTTCATGTTCCTTTTCTCTGGATTTCGAAATTAATGCGCATATTAGTGATTTCTGCTTCCTAGATTCCCTTTCTGTCTTCCTCTGTTTTGCAGACAGCACTTCCCAGTGCTTTCCTTTTTCTGTCCAGCCCAGTTTGCCTGTGTTCTATATTCTTTTGACTTTGCCCTATTCTCTTGTCTCAAACACTGGGACAAATTGGGGAAACTTAGCTACGCTAAATACACTGAAAGAAATCACGCCCTGGCCGACAAGCCTGGGAAACTACTAGCATGGCTTTACAAGCGTGAGACCCCCAGAAAACCCACCTGCCATGTTAGAAAGACAGATGGCTCGGTTGCACACACACAGGCAGAAATAAACCAGGCGTTCACAAAATACTACCAGGCCCTATATGCCGACCCCTCACCACCCACAGACACCGAGATAGACGATGTCCTGGACTTCATTCAGCTACCACACCTCGAAAAGCAAATAGCTGATACCCTAGAAGAGCCTATCACCCTTGAGGAGGTCACGGCCATCATCAGATGACTACCCGCTGGGAAAGCACCAGGTCCCGACGGGCACCCTGGTGAGTTCTACAAGACTTATGAAGACATATTAGCCCCACTAATTGCCCAAGTATACAGTGAATCATATGAATTGGGTACCCTCCCAGACACCATGAAGGAATCTGTCATTATCCCACTATTAAAACCCAACAAAGACAGTGCAGAGTGCGGCTCATACAGGCCCTTATCCATGTTAAACGTCAATAGCAAAATACTAACAGCTCTGTTAGCCACGAAGCTGCAGAAAGCCATCCAACTCCTGATCCACCAAGACCAAACGGGGTACGTACCGGGCCGATCCATCACAGAAAACCTGCGTAGTCTGCACCATGTTATATACGGTACGAACAACAAACCAGAAAAATCCGCTGCAGCGTCCCTTGACGCCTCCAAGGCATTCGATTCGGTTCGGTGGAAGTGGCTTCACGCCACCATGACCAAGATGGGAATAGGCCCAACCTTCTTTAAATGGGTTAAACTCACATACACAGGCCCCGCCGTCAGAGTGCGCACCAACAGCACCTCAGACAAATGGAACCTTCACCGCGGCACCCGGCAGGGATGTCCACTCTCCCCCATGATATACATCATAGCTATCGGACCAGTGCAGCATACCTGCAACAAGAATATGGAGATGGGGGCATAGTAATAGATGGCGTGACCCACTTAGTCTCTATGTACGCAGATGACATGCTACTCTTCCTGAAAGACCCGGACCACATACTACCCTACATACTTAAGACTCTAGAGGATTCCATAAATACACCGGGATACAGATCAACCACAACAAATCTTGCCTCTACCCCTTAGCGGCCCTGAGCGAATCCAGCATAGAGAGCCTTCCAACCCTAGCCCTTAAGTGGGAAACCACCTCCTTTAAAGACCTGGGCATCACGATCCACTGAGACCCTAAGACTGAACACGCGTTAAACATGATGAGAGCTAAAGAGGGCTTTGCGAAGTCGATGGACTTCTTGAGCAAACTACCACTCTTGGTGGCGGGCAGGGCAGGCCTCCTCAAGATGGTAGCACTACCAAGACTTCTATACTTCTTCACAAATGTTCCATACGATATTCCGAAGCAATTCTTCAGAGACCTACATAATCTGTGCAGGAAATTCCCATGGCAGGAGGGTAGACACAGAGTTGCACTGGATACACTTCAACGGCCCTATGACAAAGGTGGCCTTAAGGTCCTCAATTTCGAACTCTACTACCTTGCAGGACAACTGAAACATGTGATCCAGTGGATGGCCGATGACATCACGACCGACACCCGCCTACTGCAGCCCGCTGTCCCCCACATGCTGCTTAGAGACCTATTTTGGACCACACTGGCAGCAAAGCAGCACGAACCTTACTTAATCAACCTCGGGACCCGGATATGGAATCGAGACTGCAAAATCACAAACGCAGTCGACCCCTACTCTCCTCACATCCCAATAGCTGCAATCATGACAACCAGACCGGAAAGCCGAAGAGTGATAAGGAACACTTGGGAGCCCCTTGGCATTGCCACCCTTGGTGATCTGGTCAGCAACCAGGGTATCCTCACGTTTGCCGAGCTGCAAGAGTCCTCAGGGCTACCATCAGGGCAGTTCCTGCTACATGGCGCCGTAGTAAACAAACTCACAAGCCGTTGGCCAGCAGCCGCGGATCTGGACATTGGGCACGAGGGCATCGAAAACTTGTTGAGCGCCGTAGAGGGTGGACATGAAACCTCGAGACTCTACGAGACTTTGCTAACCTGCATCACCCAACAAGAGCTCACGTGCAAAGGGAAATGGGAACTGGAACTGGGCCTGCAGTTTCGAAGATAAAGAATGTGAGTCCATAACGCACTATCATAAAAAAGTATCTCGGAATGCTGGACTACAACTTATCCAGTTCTACAACATTCACAGGGCATACCTCACCCCTGAAGTCATCTCCAGATTCAAAGGAGCGAGAACCACCAATTGCCCCAAATGTAACGAGCCCCGCGCAGGGATGACCCACATGTTCTGGGGATGCCAGGTTATACAATCCTTTTGGACACACATCAAGGCGAAGGTAGCCGAGGCAGACATTGCTTTGGAAGTGCAGACACCGAAGGCGTGCATCCTGGGAAGATACCTTAAAAACAAAAAGACCAAGCCCTTAAACAAACTCAAAGACCTAATATACATTCTAGCAAAAAGACGTATTGCTATGGGGTGGAAAAGCCCCAAAGCCCCCATTGTGTCATCATGGTGGGAGGACCTCAGACGATGGTGTGCGGCAGAAACAGGGGCCTGGGAGAACGTGCAATGACAACAGAAGCTCGACACCTCTGAAGATCTTCTACAATGGGTGGCACTTACGGTGTCCCTATTCCACCCTAGAGAGGAGGACTCATCAGAAAGGGATATGGACAGCCCATGATAACTGCCGGTGCTGATCGATCCTAACAATTGAACCGTGTGTCTTGGAAGCTGGGGGGGGAAGGGTGAAGGGATGGTTGTGGTTTTTTTGTTGCCTTTTTTGTTTTTTGTTTTATTCTTTTTGTCTGAATTTGAACTGACACTAAGGTTGTATTGTTATTAAAATAATAAAATACATTAAAAAAAAAAGACTTTGCCCTATTCTGCTGTTAAACCATGATCCTTTAGTCTCTCCTCTTTTATAGATTTAGCATTTTGCCTTTCCTTTCCTGGATGGGGGGGGAGGTTTTGCCTTTGTAATTTCCTTTTCCCTGCTCCTGTTCCTTTACTTTCTCTTGGAATCTATTCCAAGTTTTCCCTTGCACTTCCCCATTTGTTTCCTATTGATTATTAGGTTTGGTGTGCTGTTATAGCCAGCTCCTGTGTGAATGCCTATGTTTTCCTCACTAACCTGTAATCACTATTCCTACTTGTCCCTTGTCATAAGTCTTATGTATTAAGTTATCCTCCCATTGCTGTTATAGCCTTTCTGGGTCCCTAAAACCAAACCTAATGTATGCCTTAGTCAATCTGGTGGCATGTACATCTTCACATATAATCCATGTCTAGTTGTTTCATGATGACTGATAAGAGCACACAATTATAAAACCACAGCAATTTGATATCACACCAGTGCCAGCTCTGTGAACAGGGTCCAGCTTTGGCAGAACTGATGTGTATTGCCGTCTATAGTCTGTCTCCAGAACTGCCACATGGAACAATGGGCAGAATGCTGCCTCTTTGATTCTCCGATAGGAAATCAAACTCCTGCCTCTCTGGACACAGAACCCTGCTTTGTAGGTTTCTCGGGGAACCTCTGTTTAAAAGGCAGCATTGACATAACACCCACGCTCACACTAAGGTGCTGAACACTGGAGCGCCTTTGAAGTCCGCCGGCATGGGAGTGGGTAGAGCTTGAGTATCCAGGAGGGAGAGGTGGGCTGACATAGGTGTTCCACCATCTTGACTTCTGTCAGGGCTCTATACCGTTCCTGTTCCTTCCTTTACCTGCCAGCAAGGGTGTGAAGGCAAAGGACAGCAGCCTGGATGGACCCTTTACAGCAGGTTTACTTTGAATCAATGCTTTGTGACATTTTGCTTTTATAAGGGAGGTGGCCCCTCCTTTTTTGATTCACCTCTGGACTCTCACAAGTAGAAGAAGGATTCATTTGAACCTCGAATAGGGGTTCAATTCTATCCAAATTCCACTCCCAGGTGTTTGAAGGAAGAAGGCGTCCAAGACAGAGGAGCATTCTGTCTCCTCAGAACAGTGGGGGTGAACTGCTGTGGAGCAAGGCCTTTCTGAAGCTGAAATAGATACAAGACCATGTACGAAAGGTGAAGGAGCCCCTCTTGGTGCCAGCCATTTGTTGGACTCAAGGTGCAGTTCTGAAGGGCACACCTTGTCCCTGAGACCCCGAATTAGGCCCCCCAGAAGCAGCTGGAATTCAGTTTTGTTGCCATGATACATATTCAAACCATTCTAACCGGCGCTCAACATCAATGCTCTTTGACCTGCTACAGGACCCACTGTGATGCTTTTGGCACTTAACGCAAACTTTGAACCACTTGCTGCTCTTTTAGCCATCCAGGCGCCTGCTCGACCCATTGCCCTGGATCGCCTCGATCAGCCCTATCGCAGGGTCGACATCATTGGAGCAACTGACTGCATTGCCTAATTCATTGCTGAAAGCCATTGAACTCGCCCATGTTGAATGCTGACTCGAAACAGCTGAGCCATTAAATCACCAACATTTTGACCGACCACCCAGAACCATTGGTAGACTCTGGGCCTCCTTACAAGTGTGGCAGTCTGGAAATAAGGGTGCCGGTAGCAATGTACTGCCACCCTTTCCGGACTACCACACTACAAGTCTGCCGGTAGAAGCCACGAAACTCCCGGCAGACCTGACTTGCAAGGAGTACAGGCCTCTACTGACAGTGTACTCACTGAAGCACTGGCACGTTAACAACAGTGCTGGTGCTTCAGTGACCCCATTTCCACGAGTCCTATGAGACTCAGTGGAAATGGAGATTTACCATTACCGTTGCCCTTGTGATATCCCGGTAGCACCGGGATATCAGGTAGCGGCAGCAGTGTTACGTGTCTTCCGGTAACCCGCCGGCTACCGGTGGGTTTTACCGGCAACACCGTAATGAGTCCCACTGTCTTGATCCATCGGGAGCACACACCTTTGAATCGACTCCACGCCAATCACCAGTGTGCTAGTATTGATATGAATGTTTCATCATTGGCTCAACTGCAGCTAAAGTGCCAAGAAGTCCTGCCTATTCTGTCGAGTACCAGAGACAAGAGACTTTCTGTGACCATAGTGACTTTTAATCCCTGTTCCCTACCTTTGTTATATAAGAACATGTCTGTGAACAGTGACATTTTTGCTCAATCTGATTGCCTGAGCGCCCCTGTGTATCCTCCAGAGTGCCCTTTCACAAAAGTCTGTATTTTCTGTCTCTTTATAGGGGTGGGGTTTTTCTAGTTTTTTTCTGATTAGTTGTTTTGCATTTTATTGTTTGATTAAAGTACTGTGAGGAGTCAGCATTAAAACTTGGACACAAGTGAGTCATGGTTCTGGTCAAAGACCTTTATTAAAATAAAAGGTGGTGGGGAAATGCCGCTCTGTTTCTGCTCTAGAGGTGTGTCCCTGCCTAAAACCAAAACTAAAGGCCTGTCAATGTCAGAATGTCCAAAGCAAAACTGTCCGTTGTCCAAAGTTCTATTCTGACCCTCACAGTCTAATAAATTAACTCTAAGGTGAAAACGGGTAATGTCTTTGTATTGTATATAAGAAAATACTTAACTTCAAAACTAAAGTTCCACAAATTTAGAGGTCCTTGTTCCAGAGTGCGGCTTCCTTCCCCTGATTTCTCTGCACTCTGCTTTAGGTTCTAGGATGTCAGTTCCTTAGTCTTCTCTTGCCAAACAACACAACTGGCCCAAATAATGCTTGGTCCGCTGATCTTTGTCTTGTCAGGATACCTGGTGTACACTCCTGCCAGGTTTTCACTCTCTTTTAATGTTCTTGCACAGTCTTTTGTCAATCCTGATATATATCCTTCTCAGGCTGTTTGTATATATATATATTCAGTGAAAAAACTTTGTCAAAGGAACGTTATGGTTCCAAGTAAAACCGAAAAACCCTTAAAATTCGGCAGTTATGGTAAGCTAAGCAACCATAACTCGCGCCACCACTGTGCACTGCTAAGACTAACACCCAGGACATCAAAGATGACATCACAAATGTCATTGATGACATCACTGATACTCTTACCACAAAGGAACTTAAAGTACGTTCAAAATTTATGCCACAGTTGGCATCTGATAACGTCATTGACACTTTTCAACAAGCAGTTTCACGAGATCTATATAATCTTAATTGCAAAAAACATAACAATTGGATCACTAAGAACAACCTAACTAATTCAGAAAGGAAAGCACTTGTCTCGCTTAAATTGGACTCACGGACAGTGATCAAAGAGGCTGACAAGGGAGGCAATATTGTGCTAATGGATAGGGAGGACTATTTGGAAATGGCATCCAGACATCTAAATACTCCTGGGTGCTATGAATTAAGAACGGATGATTTTCGAAAATCAGCATTGGAACAAGTTGAAGCGCACATACTTAATTGGCATAGAAAAGGATTGATAACGGATGATGAACGCACTTATTTATGGATAAAAGAACCGGTAACTCCAACCATGTACTTCTTACCGAAAATACATAAGCCTTATGAAAGGATACCAGAGGGCCGCCCGATCATGAGTGGGATTGGGTGGGTTACAGAGAATATTTCGGAATACCTGGACCTATTATTCAAACCAAGGGCTATGGTACTTCATTCATATTTGCAAGATTCCACCAACCTTATACAGAAGCTACAAAATTTTACTTGGCAGAGTACCTTCCTTCTAGCGACTCTAGATGTGAAGGCACTGTACACGTCTATTCAGCATAAATGGGCCATGATTGCAGTTGACTATACTTTCAGGCATGAATCAGCCTCGTATTACAACCATTTGAACATGATTAAAGAAATGTTACATCTCACGTTTGATCTCAATGTCTTTACCTTTGACAACAAGGTATACCAACAGACTAAGGGGGTAGCTATGGGTACTAAATATACCCCAGCTTTGGCGAATATCTTCATGGGGATGTTGGAAGACAAAGCAATATACACTGAATCATTTTATTTTTCATTGACAAAATCCAATTTTGGACAAGGTACATCGACGATGTTTTCTGCATCGTCGATATTAGTACAGAGGAATTTTACGCATTCGTGGATAGGTTAAATCTCAATTGCTTTGATATTCAATTTACTGGAGAATGTAACAAACATCGGATACATTTTTTGGACTTGACAATATATTTGGAGGGCCAAGTACTACAAACAACTATATTCAGAAAACCAACTGAAGTCAACTCAATATTACATGCAAAGAGTTGTCATTTTCGACCAACTATTACCAATATACCATTGGGTGAATATATCAGAGCGAGACGCAATTGCAACAGTAACTTAAAATTTGAAGAGGAATGTAATTTGTTACAACGACGTTTCAGAAGAAGGGGATATGCCCAAAAAGATATAAGCAAAGCATATAAGAGAACCAAATTGATGCAGCAGCAGGATACTTTGAGACAGAGACAAGGGAGTAATTTGGAATCTAACATGCCAATTAGCTTCATCACTCAATATTGTTCAGACCACCAGAGATTACGCAAAATTTTGAACAAACATTGGTACTTACTTAAATTGGACAGTCATATTGGTGATTTTGTGAGTGATCACCCACGTGTTACTTTCAGAAGAGCAAATACACTTAAATCTATCCTTAGTCCATCATTATTACCGGACATTGATAGCACTACTCAAGGTACATGGTTACATAAGAAAGATTCTGGTTTCAGGAAATGTGGTGTCTGTCCACAATGTAAATATGCATATCAACGAACAACGGAATTCGAAGACAAAAATGGAAAACGTTGGATCATTAAACAAGGAATCAACTGCAAAACAACTTTTGTAGAATATGGTATCATCTGTGTCTGCCACAAACTATATATTGGTAGCACCAAGAGACAGTTGAGAGTTCGTATCCGTGAACATTTAGCCAAAATTGGCAGTCAAGATCCATCACTTCCGTTAGCTGAACATTGGCAAAAAACACATCAGTTACATCACAAATCGGAAATTAGATTCATTGGTCTCAAACAAGTAACCTTGAACAAAAGAGGTGGTGACAGAGTGAAAGCGTTACGACAAGCGGAAGCAAGAGCAATTTGTTACTTTAATTCGACAAACACAGGTCTTAATACAGATAATGAAATGGTTTCATTCTTGTGAGATGTAGTACATTGCAATCTGGTTTCTCAAGCTCCAATAATTTTCACTGCTATTCTGGATTAAGAACAGGGTACATCGTACATTATGAGGTTACATGTAACCCAGGGTGCTTTAAAGGGATACCCCATTATAATTGGCAGTTCATCATTGTCATTTGAATGTTGTGCTTAATGCTTACCAACTTTTTTGTTTTTAGGTGCAATAGTGCCCGTGATTATGAACAATCAATATTGTGATAGAAACTATTCAAGTATTTAACAAATTTAAATCGGGTCAAGAGAAGCGTATATATGCTTTGTCAGTTTTTCTGGCTTTACTCAAAACATTGATTTACACAGCGCATGTAATTTGTAGAATGCCGGGGGATAGAATGCGGTTTTCAATGACGACGCGTTTCTTGCGTCGCCGTGGTAACCGCGCACAGTGATGACGCCCAGTATAAGAAGGCATACTTAGTAAGCGCTCGGCTTACCTGCCGACGTGTGTGACTGTTTGTGTTCCAGGAACTGGTAAGAGAGGACCGCATATGTTAGGGCTTACTTTCCAATGGGATCTAGCTTTAATGGCACTCGACAACTGTTATCGGATGCAAGGAGTAGCAACAAAATAAGTTATATGTTGTGCTTTCCATATTTGAAATATTTTATTATGTCACATAGTTGATCATTTATCTGGACACATAATGATGGTTAATTACAATTGTCTTTACCACGGAACTTACTGTGGCTCATAAAACTAATTTGTTTTGAAAAAGTAAAAATGGTTTGTGACCTTTAAGTAGAGTTGTTTTGCCCGATTGATGAAGGGCGGGATTTATTCGCACGAGTGAAAATACGTAGTTGCCATGGGCAACCTTGACATACACATTTTATGTAAATTCCAAATTGGACAAATATTATAATTTACCTGTCCTACCTACATTCTTTGTTTAGATTGTTACTGGGGATTTTACCCCGTTACTACTACATGGACATAAGTCATAAGAACTGGTTACATCCAATTTCGGGTAAGGACATGCACTAAGTCGTCAGTTTGTCTCAAGGGACCATTGAAGAATTTGGTTATATTATTCAATGAATTGAAGATCAATGATTACTAATTGGTTCTTCTTTCTTCCTTTTTGTTTTTGTTTTTGTGTTCTTTTTCTGTATATCTAAATTTAATAATGTATCATGATATGCTTGTCTATTTTGGTACACCCATGAATCCTTCCCTTTTGCCCATCCTTGTTTTTCTGTCTAATTTCTTTCATGCTATTATGCATATTCTTTGGTCATGATATTTGAAAACTGGAATTATGTTTTACTTTATAATGCCGCTCATACAAATTGTTCTTTGACTATGATATATTGTATGTCCTATATTATAATTTTAGGTAGCCCGGATTTGAAAAAGGCTCAGTGGAGCCGAAACATGTTATCAATTATGGGCTCAACGGTTCTTGATGATTAATAAATCAGTAACCATGATATAAAATAGTTGGCGCAGAGTCCTGTATTTCCATTAATTAATTTCTTCGGTGTATGGGACGGTTAGGCTTTTCACCGTCCTTATACAGTTGACCTGCGACTTCACTGACCGGATTTTGAAACTTTTACTTTGTACGAATAACTATTGGGATTGTAAGGAGTCGCCCTTGTGGAGCAAGGTTCTTCAAAGCCACAGTTCTTCAAAACATTTTTATGCCTAGGCTGTACAATTTGTGAAATAGTGTTTTGTCCGATGATAGGTCATTCCAGAGGTCTTGCAGCTTTGTTTTTTCTGCTTTTGTTAAGGAGGCTGTAACATATCGTGCAACTGCAGTGGAATTGTCTGCAATGTACTGCACATCTATGTTTGCATTCCATAAGAGGGCAATGATTGCATTGTAATCATTGATGTATTTTGATTCTTCTGTTCTTTTTATATAATACGTGTTCTTAGGTGATTTACCTTTAACACTATGTCGAACTGAAGACATGAAGTTGTTCACTTCACCTGTTTCTGTAACTGGTCTAGGGAAACCAAAGCGGCATATGGTGCAGTATTTCCCTTTGCTTTTGTATTTGCGACGACAATATTTGCCACATTTGTGTCTTTGAAATTGTACAATTTTTCCATGAAGGTCACTATGTGTCCTTTGTGAAGGGATTTCAAAAGTGACATATTTTTGGATGAACTGCAAAACATTGGCATCGCTGTCCTGACCAAAATTAGGTGCACCTTTAATCCATAAAAGCATGTGGATATGTGGTACTCCTCTGGGTTGGTATTCTTTTCTCCAAAAGAAGTGTTGCACTTCTCCGAGGGGAGGAATAGTTTTATTACAAATAAAGCATAGCATAGCAATGAAAAGTTGGTGGACATATCTTGAAACATTAACAGGATCTAGAGAGCAAAGTTCTCCAGGTGTTAGTATATCTATGTTGGTTTTGTTGTTGTTTGACATGCGTAGGAAATCATGTAAATCTTCCCATGCATATTCTGCACAACTTAATGTAACAAACCAAGTGGGTGGTCCAAGGTTTCTGATCATACAATGTACATCTCTGTGATGTCAGAACCGGTATTCTTTCGTACCACGCATGTTTGCAAACAGATTTGTTATGCTTGATTGTAAAACCTCATCTTTTTCTTGCACTTTTTGTATTAATTGCGTAGCTGACATATTTTGAAAGTGGGTTCCAGATTTCAATATGTGTGCAACTCCGTAACATAGGGTTGCTAGTTCACTTTCAAAGAGTAGGCGGAATATGTATTCCACATTTTGTCTAAATCTGGGATCTTCAGAATACATTCGCAATGAGCGGTATTCTGATGCTGTTATCTGAGTGGGTCTATCATCGTATCTTCCTCCTTTGCCAGTATGAAATAGTAGTGGAAAAGCATGTGCTTCTATACTTTTTTCCCATATGCTCATTGGTGACCCTTTGGTTTGTCGCATTTGTTAAGTTTCTAATGCATCATCTATGCTCTCATTAGAGTGCAATGGATGAATTGTATAATGGTCCAAAAGAGTGGATACTGCAGCAGGATCCAGAAGTTCAAATTGACCTGTTTCTGATGACTCTTGAATTATTTCCGTTGTTCCCCTTAACCTTTCTTCAATATTTATTTCTTTGTAGTATTCATTATTGTATTTCAGATATTGCAAGGCTTGTCTAACTTTATGTAAGTCCACGAGTTGTTGCCAAATTTCTTTGTCTTTTGTTGGTACACCATTTACTAAAACAATTAAATAATGCGCTATTGAACGTTGCACTCCTAGAGTGTGCACATTTTCTGTCAGATCTAATGGCAAATAAACTACTTTGCCACGAATGCCTTTCACCAATTCAGAGGGAGGTAGTTTTGCAGCTTTTGGCTGAAGGCGTATTATTGCTTGAAATGGGTGTATTGTTTCAATTATGATGCTCTCATACAAATTGAGTTGTTGCAGGGGTTTTGGTAGTGGGAATAATTTCAAATTATTTGTGATAGCACGTGAAGGAGTTTGGTTGTTGTCAAGTTTTGTAGTGCAGTAACTGCAACATATTAGGGGTTCACTTATTTCGTACTTGTTTTCTGCAAAAAGGTAGATAGCTAATTCAAACCATTTGAAATCTTCATTGTCTTCTATTTTGTATGTTACGTCCATAGTTTTTGTGTTACTTTTGTAAAAAGTTCTGCGGCAACACACACACACATGGTTTGGTACTTCAGCGGATGTACTTTTAAATTTTAGTATTTCTTTTTTGTATGTGTGTAATAGAAGGTTGCCATGTGTAGAATTGTTGCTAGTCTGTTCTAAAGCTATTGCATTTTGTAAATGGCTTTCACTTCCAAAATATTTTCTCTGGATACGGTCGATTTCTTCTTGTAGGTATTTGAGTATACCATGCAGAAGAGTGTTATTTAAATTGGCTAGTTCTAAAGCTGGACTTTTAGCATAGTACAGTTTATACACTAGATTTCTTACATTTGAATGATGTGTTGATATCATTTTGATATCATGGAAGGTGCTTTTGCAAATAGGCCCTGAAATGCAGGCTAATTGATGTCCTTGTAGTCCAGTGTATTTGCGCACTGGACAGGTATCCATATTTTGCAGCACTTTCATTTTGATTTTGTCTTTACCTTTCACCTACTGATTGAGGAACTAGCGTAAAGATTTGAAAGATTTGTTGGGAATGTTACACATTGACGTGCACGGCCATTTCTATACTGGACGGTCTGGTTCAGTCGAATGGAGAGGTAATTCTGAGTTTTCTGGGGATACTTTTGTAAGCAGTGTTTCTTGTTCCATGATGGTATTATTTTTTTCTTCATATCCTCGTCCACTGCCATGGATGGCAATTGTGTTTGTTTGGTTTTGTTTGTATGCTTCCTCATTAAAATATAGATCAGGGGTCGTTGTGTGACTCCATTCATCTCCACAAATATTTAAGAAGTTATTTTTGTTGACATTCCGTTTATTGAGAAGTTTCTTTTGTAGTTTAGTACTTAGTTTTGTTAGTGGTTTCATCATGTTTAAAACTAAAATAAATAACTTCCTTTTGAGAAGGATTTCACTGTCTACGAGAGCTTCTAGGATTAATTTTCTGCGGTAGGTTTTAAGGGTTGTGGATGATTTTACTCCTTTTCTTATTAGATTCTGAAGGACTCTGTGGTGGAACATTTTTGCTAAAATACTTTTTTTACTATGGTTTCTACCTAGTATGTGCAGATTTATAAGAGCAGTGTTAGCAGTAGTGGTAGCCAAATTCTTGTTAAGCAGTTTCTTTTTCGTGCCACATTTTGAAAGAGGAGGCAAAGTTTCTGTAGTTGAAACTTCCTTTGTTTCGCTAAATGAGTGCAATATCTGTTTGTTTCAACGTTTTGTACAAACTCTGGTAGAGATGGATGCTTACTTTGGAGACTTTTATTTTCATTTGCTCTATTTCTGCGTTGCTTTCTACAGACTTGCCTTTTGGTAGGCATTCTTTGGGGTCTGTTGAAAAAAAAGAAGGTATGGGGTTGGTCTGTTTTACAATGTATGTGTGCTGTGTGCATGCGTGTATGAGTTTGATGGGGAAGATGTTTGTGGTGGTGTGTGAATGTGCATTGGGCAGTTACAATGGGCCTCATTACGAGTCCGGCGGTAACTGAGGTGGTAAAACCGCCTGGTTACCGCCAGACTCGTATTACCATTCTGCCTCCGTGACTCCCAGAAATACCAGGGCATTACAACTATGGTGTCCCGGGAATTCCGGAGGCGGAATGGTGTTAATCCCCATTCCCATTGAGTCCCATGTTAAACCCGCCAGGTCAGACCTGGCGGGTTTGATGCCTCCACCTGCAGGAGTTGTGATTGCCCGGCATGGAAACAACGGTGGCGGCGGGTTTATCGTCACCGTTGTTTCCATACCGGGCGATTTGTGATGAGGCCCAATGAGTTGGAAAGGCTATTTTCCTGTTTGTATGTTACTACACTGTGCTTCAGATGAGAGTAGAAAGTGAGCTAGTGGTGAGGAGAAGCATTAATAGTAAAAGTAATGGTATAAAATTAAAACAGGTATTTGTTTTGTAGTACTAACATTCTAAGGCTTGTGTATGTTATTTGTGTTCCAAGAAAACAGGGGTTTGTGTGCCATTCTGCCTGTTAATCTTTGTTTAATAAATGGGGATTTGTGGGCAGAATGGTTCAGAAATCGATGTTTTTTTGGTGCGCAAATTACATAAATGACCCACACAGTCTCTTTGAGGAACAGTAAGAATATAAAGGTAGTATTGTACTTACTTTTTTGTGGAATGACCAGTTTTCTTTGGATATGTTGTTTGTAGTACAGATGCTGTTGATTTTCAGGAGAGTGGTCTTCACTGCAATTGTAAAAGGAAGAAGTTAGTAATTTTGTGTGTTTAAAGCAGTGATGTTAATGTACACGTTAATTTTTAAGCTTTCGTGGAAGTATTCTCGTTTGATATCTCAACACAGTGTATGCGTGCATTTCATTTGACTTTATGCAGCCTTTATATGTTATTTGCCGTATGTTAGTTGAACCTGCTTCGCAAATGAGTACAATTTTAAGTTCATGAAATTCACATGTTTTTTGCAGCTGTGTTGTAGTTAGCAGAGAGGTTTGGAAGTAATAGGTCATTATAGTAGATGGGAAAAATTTGAATACTTTCATATTATAAGTAGGAATGCGAAAAATCGGGAGCACCTCAGACGGAGATGTCACACCAGGAATCGGGAACATTTATTTTTCTCATACGATCGCATTGGAAGTAGCATTAATTTAGGCGGAAGACAGTAAAAAATGTTGACATTTTTTAATGAAAAATTGAGTTTCGCGCATAAATCGGGAGTGATGGTACGTATCTATAGGTTATGTGGGAGATAGTAAAAAGTAGTGCAATTTTTCAATGAAAAATCAGAAGTCTTGCGCTTAAAGCAGGAGAGTTGGTATGTATGAATTGGCTATGCAGATTTAGTGGCATTAATTTGTTTAAATGGCATCATAAGAGTTGCACATGTACTGTGAATAAAATATGCATACCTGTACTTTGTAATCATGCATGTGGGTATGCATGGAGCTCTAAGTAGAAATCCTCGAGACTTGCACAGTAGTTTTTGTAGTAGGTGCTTTGCAATGATATGAGACTTGTATTCAGAGTGATCAACAGTACATTTGAAGTGCGGAACTCTGATGATGGAGTTAGATGTAGAGGTCTTGGATGTGATTGGTGGATGGTTGTGTGACTGCTTAGCTGTGTCCAATGAGGGAATGGATTCGCGAGTGATGTGGAAAGGGTAGAAGGACTGGCTAAGAGTTACGTGCCGCGCGGACACCGCACCTGTCAGCGGGTAGGGCGTGCCACATACAGGGTTTTACAGCAAATCCAGCATGGAAAGGGGACTGAAGGGATTAGCCAATCAAGATGTTGACATTGTTGATTTGTGTAGAAAGTGAGTGAGTGTGATGAAGATGGCAGAGGTGGAGACAGTCAGGGTATTGGTGCTCAGAGATATTTTTGTCCATGGTTTACAGCACTATTCTCAATGTAGGCATGTGGCAAACAATTTTGATGTAAGAGGAGTGGAGGTGGTGTGGAGCGCTGCGACTGACTGCAATGTAGAGCAATTCTCCTAGTTTGCAGAGATATGCGTAGGATGAACAGTCCCCAAGTGGTAGTTTTGCACTATGGTGCTTTCCATTTGGGCTACGTGAGTTCACCTACTTTGCTGGGAGATTTGGAACAGTTTGTTCAAGCAGTCATCAACATCTTTCCAACTGCGAAAGTTAATTTTTTCTGGGTTACTCCCTAGAGCAAAATGGGACAACAGTTCTGTTTTTTGTCCTGATCAAAGTATTGGTAGGTGTGCAATCAATCACGACATGTGCGCTTTCATGTTAAGAGCTGGTATGTTTTTCTTTAGCCACGAGAACATTGTTTCCAGTAATGCGGATTATTTTGAAGCAGATGGTGTTTCTTTATCTTTTTTGGGAAATGCCATGTTCTTTTGGAATGTAAGGCTTGCTTTGGAGCAGGTTATGTGATGATTGTAGGAGTAAACTAAGAAGAAGAAAAAAACAAAAAATACAAAATAACAGGTGTCTGTCAGGCATCTGCAAAAAACCCAAAAAAACTGCTCTTTTCAGAGCCCACCTTAAAGGGGAAATGGGAAACACTAGTTCGATGTCCAGTCATCACGCTGAGATCCTCTACATGTCCGCGGACATGGCAGTAGTCTGCAGGCAGCGCGTATTACATACAGGGATTCTGGGGTGGAGAGGCATGCAAATGAGAATGAGCGGAGCTAGGGATTGGTCAGTAAAGTTCAGTGGGTGTGTTGTGAACTGAGTGATTTATTAAGAACGTCTTTTTCCTGAGAGGAGAACACACAGCTGTGGCTGTGTGTGCTCGAAAACAGATTATCTGGATTTTGGGAGACTCATGGATACATTGGTTGAAGGTGCATGCAGAACGTTGCGGTATATCTGCAGATCTTGGAGTCCATCATGTGGAAGTGCACTGGTATGGAGTGCGTGGAATGAAGTGGCTGGACTTGGTACCTCTCTGTGCTACTTTACAGACAGAGCGTCATCCTGATATAATTATCTTTCATTGTGGAGGAAACAGTTTAGGGCTTGTGTCTGGAATTTCTTTGCAATTTGCAATGAAGGAAGGACTTGAGAAGGTCAGGGACATGTTTTCAAATTGCCAAGTAATTTTTTCTCGTATTGCACAAAGACGAATGTGGCTCCGTTCTTCTTTATTTGGTCCACAAATGGAGAAAGCGAGGCGCAATGTCAATAAGGCTCTTTGTGCCTTTCTAAGAGATGTTGGCATGTGCTCTTTCCACAATGAAAATATGATGTTTCGTAGCACATTCATTTTTTGCAGAGATGGAGTCCAACTTACATATGCTGGCAATCAGATTTTTCTTCAAAATGTACAAAATGCATTGTGACCTTTTTTTGAAATTATAGTCACCTATTTTGCATTACATGTTGACGAATCCAAGTTTTTCAAACACACAAAACACCACCAAAAGGCTCTTTCTTTTCAGAGCCACCACTTACTCCCAGAGAAAAGTGCATTGGTTTTGCTACGGTTGCACCCTAAAATATTGTCTGCCCTAGGACTGTCCGCTGACTTTTTGAAAAATATGCGGGGGACTACACCGTTTACTTGATAGTTCCATTTTTAAACTGAGAAAGGCGGTTCTGAAAAGAGCCTTTTTTTAAAATTTCTGTTGTTTTATATTTTTTGGGATTTTTTACACACGACACACTAGGAGAGGAGAGGAAAGGAGAGTAAGGAAGGGACACCAACCACGGGGATAAGAAAGGGCAGGTAGAGAGAGAAAGATGTAGGGTGGGCCTTATTTAGGTAGGTAGCGGCTCTTCTGGTGCTCCGTGACCGTAGTCTCGAAAGCACTTCGAAGACTCTGCCCCCTGCAGAGTACTGCGTCGCAGTACATACTGTTACGCTCACCTGGCTCCCACAGAGGGGTCGATCTGGACTGGACTGCTGCGGTCTCCACCAATGTGACGCGTAGGGCCGAGATGACCGACTGGACTGGCCCACCTAGCTTTGTTTTCTTGGCCTGTAGGAATATTCTTCTGATGAATTGAAAAGATGAGCTCTCCATCCTGCATTGAGCGTAGGGGCGCGAAGGTAACCAGTTGCTTCACTGGCTCGAAGGAATTGGTGAGCTCCAGGTCAATATTGACTCCGATATTCCCAGCAAGACGCCGTAAGTATGTAGTTCGTAAGAGTTCAAATGCCTGACTTTCACTCTTGTCTGATTCCTTGCAGGTTGCAGCATGACCCTACCGAAGAGTTCTTCGTGGCAATCGGTAATGTTCTGGCAAGGATTTGTATTATCCAACACAGTTCGATAAAATAATGTCCATATGTAACCTGTTGCTTTCTCCCTTATTGAGGCCCTGAGAGAAAGTATGAAGTCTCGGGGAATAATGCCTCCGGCGGTAAAATCAGGTAAGTCTTTTGTGGTGAGGAGGGTTCCCCTTGTTAGTCCCTTGTTTCACCTTGCTGTCCTTTTGTTTCCCCTTAGCGGCCGGGGTTCGGCTAGGATGCATTGGAAGCTGCACCGACCCGTGAAGAAGAATAGTACCCCCGGTGGTAAAATCAGGTAAGTCTATGGGGGGTATTCCTCTGTGTATTCCCTTGGCTCACCTTGCTGTTCTTGTCTTCTCCTTAGGTGCTGGAGTGCGGCGGAAACATGCAGGAGGATGCGGTGAAATGTGAAGATGCTGCGAAGGCCGGTGAGTTCAGCGCGGCGCTGCAGCAGGCGAGGCGACACGCATAAAATAACTTCTTTCTTCCAGCTCGAAGGCGCGATGGATCGGGAATTCAGGTAAGGATATCAGGTATTGCTCTTGTTCTAACCTTTTCTCCTTCTTTCTCCCTTTTTCTAGGAGCTCCAAACTCGAGGCTGGCATGGCAGAAGACTGGATGCAGACTTGCAGGCAAGGTGAGCGTTACGCTGCTGTATGCAGAATAATGCGAAGCGTGTGCTGCTCTTCGGGCGTGGTTTAAATAGCCTCCAAAGTAGTCCCAGGTAAGTATTAGTCCCCAGCCCCACCCGAGTAAAAAAATAGCCCCTAGGTAAAATAGTCCTTTCCAAGCCTCGTTTGGCTTGGAGCTCTTGCAGCATGGTCTGCATCAGGTAAGTTTGCAGCATGGTCTGCATCAGGTGAGTTTTAATCTATGAGCCTGGTGCCTATGGTGCCAGGACTGACTCTCCAGATGAGCCTGGTGCCATAGGCGCCAGGACTGCACCCAAATAGCCCCTAGCGGGGGTTGTTGGGCTTGCTTGGGGTAACTTGATGCCTGCTTCCGGGGTTGCTGGACTTGGTCTGGATCCCTGGGGGTAGGCATCATAACAGCCCTGCCCCAAGGCCCCTCCTAAAGTCGTTCTTCCCTGTGGTTTCGGTTTGTCTGGGAAATTTCAGTGGAATTTTTTCACCAATTGGGGTGCTTGAACATGGTCACTAGGTTCCCATGACCTTTCCTGTGGTCCGTAACCTTCCCAGTCGATTAAATAAAAAAGTTTTTACTTTATCAGCTTGGAGTCCAGGATATTCTTAACTTCAAATTCGGGTTCTCCGTCTACAAGGATGGGGTCTGGTGGCTTGGTTAGTCTTGTCCCTGGTTGTACTGGCTTCAAAAGTGACACATGAAAGACGGGATGAATTCGTATATTAGCAGGTAAGTCCAACTTGACAGCCACCGGGTTGATAATGGCCTTAATAGAGTAAGGTCCCAAATATCTGGGGTTAAAGGTCCATGTTCCCTTTAGAGGTATATGTTTTGTGGCTAACCATACTTGGTCCCCTATTTGGTATTGTGCAGAATCACTTCTATGCCGATCAGCATCTTTCTTGTATTTTTCTTTCACCTGTTTTAAATGTGTAGTTGCTTCCTTAAAGGCTTGTGTAATCGTAGCGTGCAGATGGCCCAATGCGGGCCTTTCTAAGTGTTGGGGTGAGTCAAGGTCTGAGGTTCGAGGATGGTGCCCATATAAGTTATAAAAGGGCCTTTGTCCAGTTCCAGAGTGTACTGAATTATTGTATGCATATTCGGCGATCCAAAGAATGTCTTTCCAATTACTCTCCATCTGATGTAACATACAACGCAGGTATTGTTCGAGAGTCTGGTTGGTCCTCTCCGTTTGACCATCGGTCTGGGGGTGGTGACTGGTCGATAACCTCACACCGATTTGCACCAATTGACAGCATTTTTTCCAAAAATGTGGAATTAATTGACTGCCCCAGTCAGAGACCAATACGGACGGAAATCCGTGTATGCGAACAATGTTTTCGAGGAACTCCTTGGCCAGGATGGAGGCAGAAGGTAATCCCTTTAAAGGAATAAAGTGGGCCATCTTGGAAAAAAGATCCACAATAACTAGAATGGTGTTAAATCCATTGCATGGGCGTAGATCAGTAATAAAGTCTAACGATAAGGTGTGCCATGGTGTAGGCAGAATGTCTAAAGGTTGTAAGAATCCAGCTGTTTTTTTCTTTTGACTTTTGTTTTGGGAGCAAATGCCACAAGACATCACAAATGATTTAATATCCTTTCGCAGGTGGGCCACCAGAATTGTCTTTTAATTTTAGCTTCAGTTTTTGCAATACCTGGGTGCCCTTCCATTAGAGTATCATGATAATGGGAAATTACTAGCTCTTGTAGTTCCTTGTGTGGCAGAAATAGCCGTCCTTGGTACTAAGGCAGATCATTGGTGACAGAGTAGTCCGGGCCTTTCTTTACCCAGTCCTGCAAGGCTGTAGAATCAAAGAGTTGCTGGATCTTTACCTGAATGTCCTCTAGAGTCTGTAGAGTAGTCATGCCAAGAATCCTTTGTTCTGGAATTATAGGTACTGGTTCAGGGTTCACTTCTGCCTCTCCCATCCTTATTGGGGATAAAGCGTCTGCTTTACCATTCTTACAACCTGGTTGATAGGTTATCACGAAATCGAACTCGGCAAAAAACAATGCTCATCGGAGTTGACGTGACGATTGGGCCTTGGCTGTCTTTAAATACTGTAAGTTCCGGTGATCGGTGATCACAGTAATGGTATGCCTGGCACCGAGAAGATAGTGCCGCCAAGCCTTGAAGGCGGATTTAATGGCTAATAACTCCTTATCGGTAACCGCATAGTTTAACTCAGGTGCCGAGAACTTTCTGGATCAAAACGCTAATGGGTGAAGCTGGCCAGTTTTAGGGTCCTTTTGAGACAGGACAGCTCCCATGGCTAGACTGGATGCATCAGTTTCCACTATGTATGGAAGTTCAGGGCGCAGGTGCTTTAATACAGGTGCAGACGTGAATTTCGCTTTCAGCTCTTGGAAGGCATTTTCAGCTTCTTCAGTCCACATAAAGCGTTTATTTTTCCGCAAGAGTGCTGTGATGGGATGTACAACATGTGAAAAATCTGGGATGAATCTGCGGTAGAAATTGGCAAAGCCGAGCATACTTTGTACTCCTTTAACTGAACTTGGTGATGGCCACTTAAGGATTGCGTCCACCTTTCGTGAGTCCATTCGGACTCCCTCTGGGGTCAGGATAAACCCAAGGAATTCAACTTCTGTGGCATAAAAAACACATTTTTCCAGTTTTGCATATAGTTTGTGCTGGCGCAATTTCTCAAGGACTGCTCGGATGTGCTTCACATGGTCAGATTCTGAAGAGGCGTGTACTAGAATATCATCGATATATACGATAACACAAACGTCAATGAGTTCACAAAGGACATCGTTCATGAAGTATTGGAAGGCTGCAGGTGCATTGCACAACCCGAAAGGCATCACCTGGTATTTGAATAACCCATACTTAGTGCGGAAAGCAGTCTTCCATTTGTCGCCCTCTTTTACACGTACCAGATGGTATGTCCCCCGGAGATCTAATTTAGTGTATATGCAAGCTTCCTTCACTTGGTCTAGTAGTTCAGGGATCAGAGGCAATGGGTATCGGTTCTTAACAGTTATCTGGTTCAATGTGCGGTAGTCTATGCATGTTCTGACGTCACCTTCCTTTTTGGGCGCGAAGAACAAAGCTGAAGATGCAGGGGACTTAGATGGGTGAATAAAGCCATTGGCAAGTTACTGGTCTAAGTATTGTCATAGGTGAAGGTTCTCAGGTTCCGTAAGGGCATAGATCCTGCTACAAGGGGGTTGTGCACCAGGTATGAGATCGATTTGGCAATCGTACGATCTGTGAGGAGGTAAGGTGTTTGCCTGTTCTTTTTGGAAGACATCCTGGAATTCTTGGTATTCAGGAGGTAGTTGCATGACTGCTGTGGTTACTGTGGCCAGGCCTGCACTCAGATTTTTCTTTGGGTAACGGGTTTATGCACAATCCGGGAAGGTTATTCTCTTCTCTCGCCAATCAATACAAGGATTATGTGTTTCCAACCAAGGTATCCCCAGTATTATTTGGAACTGTGGGGCCTTGATTAGATCAAACACAATAGCCTCTCGATGCCCATCCAGACCCAATAATGTCATCTCTGCGGTGGAATGAGTTACAGACCCAGAGGCAATTTCAGTTCCATCAACTGTGGTGATGACATCTGAGGTGGTTTTTCGGCAGAGAGGCAGATTCATCTGGAAGCCAATTCGTAGTCCACATAGTTTCCTATGGCCCCGCTATCAATGTATGCCCTTACTGCGTGCATACGTGATGGCTGCCCTGGATCTACGAGGACCATTAGTATGATAAAATGAGAGGTCTGAGTATCCTTCTTCAAGCTCGGCAAGCGGACCTCTACGCTTGTCGGGCGTGGTCGTTTCCCGGGTCTGACTCCATATGGCTTTTATCAGCAGCTCCTACCACCTTCTTGGGTGGTTTTACATGGCAATCCCGTAGAAAATGCCCAGAAGTTGCACAATATAGACACAATTGCATTTGCCGGCTCCTTTCTCTTTCCTTCTGGGTTAAGGGTCCTTTAACCCCTCCGTTTTGCATGGGTTCTGAAGCCTCTGCTCCTTTGGGGTAGCGTGGGTTTTGACCAACACCCTGTTCTCAAACTTGGCTCGATCAGCCTTTCTGTTCTGAAGTCTGTGATGTAACTGGACCACTAAGTCTATATATTCAGCACAGTCTTGAGGTGGGTTCACGACTTGAGCCAAGACATCCTTGAGTTCTCCTCGAAGCCCTCGATGAAATAACGTGATTCGTTTTACCTCAGGCCATCCAGTTTCCACTATCAACCTATTAAAGGTCGCGGTGTAAGATAGAAGGTCCTGGTTACCTGTCGTAGGGACAAAAGTTTGTTATCCACAGCCTGTCCTTGGGAGAGCCGGGCAAATAGTCTTTCCATGCTCGTTTGAAAGCCCTGAAAATCCCGAAGAATTGGGTCATCCTGAGTAACTAGTGGAATTGACCAATCAGCTGCACTGCCGCTGAGATATGAAAATACAAAGGCTACCTTGGCTTGATCGTTTGGGAAGGCTCCAGGTCTGCATTAAAAGTGCAAGCGGCATTGGTTCATAAACACGGCGAACCTTTTGGGATCTCCAGCAAAGCGTTCGGGTGGAGCTAATGGAATATTTCCAGGTAGGTTTATTTGCACAGGGTTACTCGATAACACAGGAGCTGGATTTCCCCCGGAACCAGGTAGGGGTGCTTGTCCAGCCTGGCTTTGCAATAGTTGCCTAGCAAGGTCATCAGTTCGCTCCTTTGACAAAATCAGTTCCCTCCTAAGGGCATTGGTTTCTTGATGGGCGGAATGCACTTTGGCCCTCAGTTCCCCTAGTAATTGGGCCAATTGGTCAGTCTCTGAGGTATCCATAACACCCAGGTGGGAATTTGTAGGTAGGCTTCGCGTTCTGTTACGCTCACCTGGCTCCCACAGAGGCGTCGATCTGGACTGGACTGCTGCGGTCTCCACCAATGTGACGTGTAGGGTCGAGATGACGGACTGGACTGGCCCACCAAGCTTCGTTTGCTTGGCCGGTAGGAATATTCTTCTGATGATTTGAAAAGATGAGCTTTCCATCCTGCATTGAGCGCAGAGGCGCGTAGATAACCAGTTGCTTCACTGGCTCGAAGGAATTGGTGAGTTCCAGGACAATATTGACTCCGATATTCCCGGCAAGACGCCGTAAGTATGTAGTTCGTAAGAGTTAAAATGCCTGACTTTCACTCTTGCCCGATTCCTTGCAGGTTGCAGCTTGACCCTACTGAAGAGTTCCTCGTGGCAACCGGTAATGTTCTGGTAAGGATTTGTATTATCCAACACAGTTCGATAAAATAATGTCCATATGTAACCTGTTGCTTTCTCCCTTATTCAGGCGCTGAGAGAAAGTATGAAGTCTCGGGGAATAATGCTCCGGCGGTAAAATCAGGTAAGTCTTTTGTGGTGAGGAGGGTTCCCCTTGTTAGTCCCTTGTTTCACCTTGCTGTCCTTTTGTTTCCACTTAGCGGCCGGGGTTCGGCTAGGATGCATTGGAAGCTGCACCGACCCGTGAAGAAGAATAGTACCCCCAGTGATAAAATCAGGTAAGTCTATGGGGGGTATTCCTCTGTGTATTCCCTTGGCTCACCTTGCTGTTCTTGTCTTCTCCTTAGGTGCCGGAGTGCGGTGGGAACATGCAGGAGGATGTGGTGAAATGTGAAGATGCTGCAAAGGCCGGTGAGTTCAGCGCGGCGCTGCAGCAGGCGAGGCGACGCTCATAAAATAACTTCCTTCTTCCAGCTCGAAGGAGCGATGGATCGGGAATTCAGGTAAGGATCAAAGGTATTGCTCTTGTTCTAACCTTTTCTCCTTCTTTCTCCCTTTTTCTAGGAGCTCCAAACTCGAGGCGGGCGTGGCAGAAGACTGGATGCAGACTTGCAGGTACGGTGAGAGTTACACTGCTGGATGCAGAATAACGCGAAGCGTGTGCTGCTCTTCGGGCGTGGTTTAAATAGCCTCCAAAGTAGTCCCAGGTAAGTATAGGTAAAATAGGTAAAATAGGTAAAATAGTCCCTTCCAAGCCTCGTTTGGCTTGGAGCTCTTGCAGCATGGTCTGCATTAGGTAAGTTTGCAGCATGGTCTGCATCAGGTGAGTTTTAATCTATGAGCCTGGCGCCTATGGCGCCAGGACTGACTCTCCATATGAGCCTGGCGCCATAGGCGCCAGGACGCACACAAATAGCCCATAGCGGAGGTTGTTTAGCTTGCTTGGGGTAACTTGATGCCTGCTTCCGGGGTTGCTGGACTTGGTGTGGGTCCCCGGGGGTAGGCATCATGACAGCTAAACAATATTGTGACCCTCGAAAGGTAAGGGTCAACATCATTGCGAATGGCCTGTGAAGCAGCTGGGGGGATGCGGTCTCCCACAAGAGTGTCTCTTGTGGTGAGAGGATCGGAAATGGAGCATGCTGCGGAGGAACTCAACCTACTACATTCTTTACATGGTACAACCATGCAAACGTCCACACCGTGGAACGAAGTTAGGTGTCGCTTCATGGTTGTCGTACCAAAGCTGTACGCACCAGGTCTGCCACGACTCAGCACCAACTTGCACTGTTTACAGGTGACCTGGTTCGTACGTGCTTTTGGTACGTTATCATAAACGGTAAACAACCGCCACACCCACGACTCCCGGCGAGTGCTGGTAGTAGGGAGTTCCTCCACCTCATTCTCTTCATCCTCTTCTTCCTCGCTCTCTACATCCTCATGCGTATTTCCCTCAGCAGGCCCTTGGGGAGGTGGTGGTGGTGGAGGGTTTGGGGGTGGTGCTGAGGCTGATGTAGCAACAGCAGCCATGGATGCCTTCAAGGTTGATGAGGTAATCTCCGCTAGAGCACTAAAGGCAGCAAAACTCAATCTACAATTGCCAGACGTACAATGAAGATGAGCTCAGCGGTGTGGCCTTTTATAGGGGTGGAGAGGTGCGCCTCGTGACCATATCGATCAGTCAAAAGCGTTCAAAAAGTTCCAAACAATATGTGGAAAGCTAGGGCCATTGCATGGGACATGTGAAATGGTGATTTTGTATTGTAAAATAATTTGGCTTGTCTGCATAAGTTCTTTTGAAATGTTGCGGAAGTGGACAAAGTGCGCAAATTAGGACACGGGCTCAGCTTGGGTGCAGTCACTTGATGACATCGTGAACACATCCGTGAAGGAAATGGGTGCCCACAGGACAACAAATGCACAGGAACGGTTCGGGTCCTGAAACTAATTAAAAGTGCGACACAAGTGAGACGGACAGTTACACACAGGCGTGATGTTCGCAGGACTTACGAGTGTGGTGCGCATGTGCGCAGATGTTCTGCTGACTGTACGTCCAGGTATAGTGTCCATAGGACACCTCCATTTTGTTTGACTATGGACATGCCGGACACCGCGCCTGTTCTACGGACAGTTCCATCTTGGCTGCGGATGGTACGGACAGGTATAGTGTCCTTAGGACACTCCCATTTGGTCATTTACGGACATCCCGGACACCTGGTGTGTTCTAAGAACAGTTTCATCTTGGTTGCGAACAGTACAGAGAGGTATAATGTCCTTAGGACGCCCCCATTTTGTTGATTTACGGACATCTTGGACAGCTGGTGTGTTCTAAGAACAGTTCCATCTTGGTTGCGAATGGTACGGGTAGGTGTATTGTCCTTAAGACATCCATAATTTACTAATTACGGACAGGCCAAACAGGCGCGCTGTCCGTGGACATATTAACTCTTTTTTTTTAAAATGAGACGTAAACAATTCCATTAAAACTAACGTAACATTTTTTTATTAAACACATATATAGCAATTAAGAGAGAGAGGGGGAACCGGACACTGAAACAAATATAGGGGAATTAGGGGTTTCCACAGGCTGGTGATGAAGGGATGGAAGTTTCGTCGAAACGTTTATGTTGTTCTTGAGGGTTTGGAGATAATTCACTGGGAAATGGAGAAGGGGGACAGGTACAGGTAGTACAGTGGTATCTTATTTTTCCTTTGACGTGGCCCTCCACAAATTGCCTTAACCCATTAAAATTTTCTTTCAGCATGTCCACTTTCTCTTCTATGCGTTTCAAGGTGTCTTGTCTTGCACTGTGGGCCTCATTACACGGATGGCGATAGGGATTTAACGTTACCGGCCATGCCGCTATTAGCACAGCATCACAAGGCCAGTGCACATGCTAATAGCGGCATGGTAAATCCCCCCAAACCCCTTACCGCCATGGTGCTAATACCGGCATCGCGGACCACCCGTTAAGGGAAATGAGCAGTGTTCCCTCCTGCCACAGGTGGACCAAATCAGCACAGGTGGAGGCAATGGAGACTGTGGCAGCTAAAAAGGAGCACACCACACCCCTTCCCACACCCCTTCCCACACCAAGATGGTTCCAAATCTGGCAGCATTACATGGCCTGGAGGACCTCATTGCAGCGCAGCTGCTACAACAACAGGCAGCACAAAGGAGACGCAGGAGGAGGAGGAGGAGGAGGAGGTCCAGACAGGCACAGCAACCACCACAACGGCACCTAATCATACCACAGAGGCACCCACCAATACCCAGGATGAGAGCCAGTCCATTCAACCTGACCCCTGAGCAGATACACACCCTGTACCGTCTGGACAGGGCTACCATCACCAGCATCGTGGACATGATCCACAACGACATTGTGAGCCTCATAGACATCAGAACTGCCATCCCCCCGCTACTGAAGGTGGTGAGTGTGCTCCACTTCCTGGCCACAGGCACCTATCAGCATACAGTGGGACGGATGCATGGCATCTCACAACCAGTATTCTCACGCACGCTGAAGCAGGTACTCGATGCACTCCTGAAGCATGCACCTGAGTACATATCCATGCCACAGACTGCCCAGGAGATTGCAAACACAAAAGTTGGCTTATATTCACTGGCAGGCATTCCAAGTTGCATCGGGGCCATCGACTGTACCCATGTGGAATTGGTGGTCCCACATCACAATGAAGTAGTGTACCGAAACAGGAAGCAATTCCACTCTATCAATGTCCAAATGGTATGTGACGCCAACAAGATAAACACACATTGCTGTGCCAGATTCCCAGGATCAACACATGATTCCATGGTTCTGCGGAACTCAACTATCCTACGCTACATGCAGCGACACACCGGACAACGTTCGTGGCTACTTGGTGAGTAGCAGGGCAAGCACATGGCAGCGTGATTTGGGGGGGGGGAGAGATACATACTCCAACTGGGTGTGAATGGGGGGGAGAGATACATACTCCAACTGGGTGTGAATGGGGGGAGAGATACATACTCCAACTGGGTGTGAATGGGGGGGGAGAGATACATACTCCAACTGGGTGTGAATGGGGGGGAGAGATACATACTCCAACTGGGTGTGAATGGGGGGGGGAGAGATACATACTCCAACTGGGTGTTGACTGGCGTCCGTAGGGAAAATGGACATACAGATGTACGCCAATGTCCTTCAGGGAAGGCCACGATGTACTTGAGAAAAACCCACATGCAATTCGAAGGTGCACAACATTGAGAACAATGCAGGTTGCAAAATATTACACATCCATCCACATTGCACATCATGCCACGCCACATATTACACAAATCAGCAACATGGCATCAAGACAGTAATACAGAATCAGTGCAGCACAACATCAATCCAGCAACGCGCCCTTGAATGTATGCAAAGGGATCACCCCTAGACAAAGCACTGAACCACACACCTATGGCACCACTGAAGTGATGCTTCACAGCACGGCACCATCGGTGTCAGGATGTCAGTACACTAGCAGTGTGGTACCAAATTTGGATGGGCCAGGGACACCTAAGACCTGGCCTCACCCAGGACATGTCAATTACTGTTGGAGGCATTAATGTGGCATTTCTACTTGCAGGGTCGACCTCCCCCTTGCACGTTGCTGTCACAAAGACCATCTGCATGTATGCTGTCAATTCAGAACTTGAATCACAATGCAATGTCAATTTGTGTGATGTGAACAGGCCGATCTTGAGGTGAACAGTAACAGGACCCCGTTCATTCCCCCATACAGGTGATGCGGGCTATCCCCTGAAGACCTGGCTCCTCACACCTGTACGGAACCCACAGAACAGGCACGAGGAGGAATACAATCGTGCACATACCCGTACCCGCATCATGATCGAGCAGGCTTTTGGACTTTTGAAGTCACGTTTTAGGTGCATTAGCAGGTCTGGTGGTGCTCTCCTGTATGGACATGAGAAGGTGGGCAAGATCACCATGGCATGTGTCATGCTGCACAATATGTGTATAAGACGGAATGTGCCACTGCCCCCTGACGTTGAAATAGAAGCACCTGATGAGGATGATGATGGTGATGAGGACGGAGGTGAAGGGGATGCAGGTGTTGCAAGAGGGGATGGCCAGGAGGGACGTGCTGTGAGACAGCATCTGATCAACCAAATATTCTGAGGAACATGTTTCCGTACTGTCACATGGATATGGGGGGTAATGCACTGGTGTATGCTTTGAAGCATGCAATCGACCCTGTCGCCAATAAAGTACACACACACAATGAAGATGTCCAAGCCTGTGTTTTGATCAGAAACCAGTGTATTGAGTGACATAAAGGTGTAGAAGTGCAAGCCCCAAAACATCCCACAACCCTTTCCACCCCCCCACAACAGACCCATAACACCCTTCCCACCACCCCCCACAACAGACCCATAACACCCTTCCCACCACCCCCCACAACAGACCCATAACACCCCCCCCCCCCCCACAACAGTCCCTCATTTGTCTGCCATGTATTCCCTGGACAATGCATACAGAGGAATCTCCATCAACCCACTATTTTCCATTGTCCTTGAAAGGATCTTGAGGGTTGCCAGACGTGCGCCTGGTGGTGCGCAATGAGCGCCGGAGGGGGCTTGTTTGTCTCGACCCGGAAGATGAGGACGGGGCAGACTGGCCTTGTTGGGAAAAGTGGCGGTCCATAGTGTCAGCCATGCGGACAAGGACCTCCCTGAGCCTCGCTATCTCATTGCATAGCCTGTCGGTGTTGGCGTCCATCCGCCCAGTGCAGTGCCTCGCCGCCTCGACAATGTTCTCTCTGAGATTGGCAGCCTCCTCAACATGCTGGCCGACCAGCACAGTCAGCTCGTTTTGGCGCTGCAGGATGGTGGTGAGTTGGGGGCAGTGCTGGGTGACCGTTCACTGGATACTGTGCCCTCCGATGCATCCACTGCAGCAGGTGATGGTAACATGGGGGACATGATTGCAGGGTTGGTGTCCTCAACAGTCCCATCAGACCCAGGGGTCTGGAATGGCACAGGCGCTGGGGTTCCAGGGGGGCTTGGGGTGTGCATCTCCATGTGCTGGCCTAGGGTGTCCTCCGGATCGGATAGGGGGGCAGTGGCGGCTGCCTCACCAGCGGAGCTAGCCGCAGATGATGGTGGGCCCTCGGTGGCTGGCATTGGTGCCAGTGGGTTCACCTCCGGTGGTGGGGCCGCAGTTGGTGGTGCAGCTACTACTGCCTTGGCAGTGGCACTATGACGATGTTTCCTACACGTCAGGTGTGCCCTTCCCCCCTGCCCCTGGATGTTGTTGGGGTATCCTCCGGCTCCTTTGCCCTTGGCCTCTTGCATGTAGCTGGTGCCTTTGATGCATCAGCGGCATTCCTCCCCATCTGTATATGGGCCTGTCAGGGACGAGAAGGGGGATATCATTGGTTGCGATTCAATTTACGTACTGAAGATTACATGAATGATGCAGTTGTGGCCATTGGGACTCAGTGGTTGTGGATGCAGGTGATGTGCCAGTTCAGTGCCTCATCCATGCATGGTTGTGTTTGGGACTTCTCTCTGGTGATGTGTGCATGTGTGTGTATTTGGGTCTGACACTGACATGGCGAGGGATGGATGCATGTGTGGATGTGTGTCCATGCATGAGAGGAGTCTGTGCTCACATATGGGGGTAACAGTACATTCACACCGCATCCTGTCATGTGTACACTCACCTCCATCTGAAGTGGTAGCCACGCCGATCTCCATGCTGCCCACTCCCTCAATGGATTCAACGGCAATCATGTTTGCGTATGTCTCCTCCCATTCCTTCATCCGGATTGGTGAGCCATCTCCACCGGCACTGGCAATGCGGTGGTTCTCAGCCAGGATGCCCCTCACCCGCAGCCTGAGGTCGTCCCACCTCTTGCATTCGCGCACAGTGCGCGTGCTGCTGCCCACAGCACTGACTTTGAGAGCTACCTCCTCCCAGATGGCTTTTTTCTTCAGCAAGGTTGGCCGGCGCATGTCATTTGCAAAGACTACCTCCGCATGCTCTGCAAGGGTCTGTGTTAACATGACCAATTCCTCATTGGTATATTTTTCCTTGCGCTGCCTGTCACTGGTTTTCTTCAAAGCCTTGGGCATGATGCAGGTGTCCCAGATGAATTTGCACAGCTCCCAACTCAAAACAGGTCCAGGGTGCAGAGGATGGCAATGGATTGTGTTTTTAAAGATGGCCGCCATGCTCTTTCCCATTCCTGTGCGATGACGCTATTTCCGGTTCCGCAATTTAACAGTCACCGCTAATAGCGGTGACCGCTAATGGCGCGAGGGCGGAGGTGCTATCTGCACTTTCGCGGAAGGCGGTAAATGACTTTTTGGGGACTTTAGCGGCATGGCGGTAGGGTCATTAACGGCATGGCGCTATGCTCGTGTCCGCGTACTCGGAATGGTACGCCATTATCGCCCTCTTACGAGGGCGGACACGTTAATAGCGCAATGCCGCTAATTTGCGGTTTTTAGCGCACAACATGTAATGAGGCCCTGTGTCTTTTGGTGGACTTTCTTCAATTTTTGCATGGTCTGTTAAAAATAAATATATATATGTTAAGTACACATAAAGTACTGACTATTAATTTGCTTATGCAGAGAATTGTGTACCATTATTATTGCTATCTTCCGACATTTCGCCACGCGGAAAATTCTCCTCCAGCCACTCCAAAGTACTGCACATTTCTGTGTGAAAAAAACAGAAATACATTATTTGTTCTGTACCTCATACAAAAAGTATACAAACATATAAGAAAAAGGAAGTTCACTGACTACTTTCTTGTAATTTGTATTCGTTGTGATTTGTTCGTCTACTGTCGCTCCTAGCTGTGCACTTTCTGTGAGGTAATTACGTTGGAGGCATACCTTCTTTTTGTTATGGTATAATCCATTTCATTATACATGGTATTTAAATGGATGTGTTATGTGTGAGACATGTAGGTTCCAATGGTTATTTATTACTACTTTTAATGTGTTTATGTGCTGCTTTTTAAACTTGTGCAGTTTTTTTATGGCATGATAGAACAATTTCAGATACCCCCTGAGTGTTTGGGTAGTGTTGGTCTCGTCCGCGCCTGTCCATGGACATACGCTCAGCCCGTGCCCTTCAAATATCATTAGCGAGGGGGGTTCAGTATGTTCTATGTTACATGTATATAAAGTAAGGGAATCCTATTAAATTTCTCCCAAATTCACATGATGAAAGTATATATTCAGTAAAATAAATTTGTTAAAGGGATGTTATGATTAAGTTGCGCTACTAAAAGACTATGAAATTCAGTAAACAAATGTTGTTAAAGGGACGTTATGGTTAAGTTGCCCTACTAAAAACCTGTGAAATTCAGTAAAAAAACCTTTGTTAAAGGGACGTTATGGTTAAGTTGCGCTACTAAAAACCTATGAAATTCAGTAAAAAAACTTTGTTTAAGGGACGTTATGGTTCCAAGTTAAACCGAAAAACCACTGAAATTCTCCCGTTATGGTAAGCTAAGCAACCATAACTCGCGCCACCATCGTACACTGCTAAGACTAACACCCAGGACATCAAAGATGACATCAGAAATGTCATTGATGGCATCACTGATGACATAACATGTACATTTACTTTAAATGAAAACTCTGTAGAAGGTATTCTTATTATAATGTTGACCAAAAAGTGTCAAGGATCATTAGAATAAATACCAAGTGCTAATTAGTGTATTAAGCAATGCGTTGATATACGTAGCATTCTATTATGAAGTTCTATGCAGCATACAAAGGTACTCATGTAGAAACATAGGCATTGTGTGCAGCATATGGAGGTGCAATATACATAAGCTTGCCATGTTGAACAGTGAAATGATAACTGTTTTCTTATTAGAGTTTTGGGTACTGTGAAACATGTGATAAATAGGTAATAAAAACCACTTACTACATAATGGCATTATTATAAACAAAACACAAAGAGACAACATCATTTACAAATATGAGTATATACAGGAAAATTGAAGTAAGGAAAAAAACAGCAGCAGTAGCAGCAAGTGTTCATAACCTAACTGATTATCTTTATGCAGAGAAATGATTGCTCTGTTTCAAAGGTGCTACTTACCCTATGCATATGTATCACATGATTTGACTGGACCGTAAGGGAATTACTGTAAAAACATACTTGAAGGATAAGTCTACAAATATAGTACCTTTTCTATTTTTAATTCCTGACTGTTACTGAAGAAAACCATGTGGCCTAGATATGTCAGTAAAGGACAAAAGGGGGAGCCAGACTTGTGATGTCATCAGTGATGTCATCAATTACATTTCTGATGTATTCTTTGATGTCCTGGGTGTTAGTCTTAGCAGTGCACTTAGCATATTCTCCACCTCCTCTATGATTACTCCTTTTCTGGCCTCTGGGATTCGGTAGGGTTTTTAATGGACCACTTTTGCTTGGGGTGTACGACGTATATAGTGAAAACCCCCTTTCACTCTAATTGGTGTGAGGAATATGAGGGCGTCTTCACTTCTTTTTCCCCTATACTCTCCTCCCAGGTGCCCAGGGAAAGGCTGTCGCTATCGGATCCTGACCCTGGAGCTGGATATGCGAGGGAGGACTACCTGGGTGGAGGAGACTTGAGGAGTGGAGGCGCGGCACCCTTAGGTGAGATGCAGTATCCGCCAGTTGCCTTTTTCCAATGAGTCCAAAATCCCCCAGGCCTTTGTAGGCTATTACCTGTCCCTGTGCTATTGTTCCAGTAGATCGTCCCTCAGTAGACACCATTTAGGTATTGGGACGAGGAAGAGACCAACCAGAGCCATTCATCCTCCTTTTATCAATTCTCCCAAACACTAGGGCGCAGCGTGTGCTTTGCGCTCTCACTAATCCTCATTACTCAGTGCATCTTTTTCATCCCAGTACTTTTCGGTTTATGGCACTGGTAGTTTGGTTTTGACAAATTGGAATTAAAGTTTGGCAGAGTGTTTCTAATGGTGTCCAAACAGCCCCCCGCATTTGATGAATGTATAGAGTCAAAAAGAATTTCTTCAGTGTCTTTCCTAGGAGGGTGAGGGGAGATATGACAACACACCATCAATGCATAGGAATGGTTGGGGTATGCTCCAAAGGAATTGGGGAATACCATGTATCATCTAATGAAGACATGACACCCTTCCGAGGGTGCCTCCCCCCTATCTGATCCTCCCTCAAATAACCACCCCTAGGGTCTGGATCGCGTAGCAGCTGCAATCCCATGGCCACATGGGGAGAGGCTACCTCCAGAAGAGAAGTGATGACTCCATCGGATTCATCACATACCCTTCACCTAATTCAGCTGTTTCTCTCAAGGCCTATTGGGAAAAGGGAAAGGAAGTCTACATGTCCCTGTTTTCTTCCTTTTCAGTGTTCTACCGTAAAACAATAGGGCTTCATATCTAAGAACCAGCACATGACCTGTGCATTGCTATCCTTGCAGAGGCTCATCCATTTCAATGGAGGTTGATCTGTGATCTTCCAGTAAGGTAGTACTTGAGGTATGATGCTGCCCACTTGATAGCTAGGGCCTCCATCTCAATAGTGGCTTAATTCTTTTCTCGGGATACAGTTTCCTACTGATATAAAAAATCAGATGTTCAATTCCGTCATGATCTCGTGACAGAACAGCCCCCAACCCAACATCAGAAGCATCTGTAAAATGAACTCTTTGATGAAACCTGCCATCTTCAACTCTGATTTACTACACAATATTTTGGAATTTATCAGAGCACAGCTGATCTTCACCTCTCCACTTTATCTTTTGGGGTTCTACATTCTTAGGTTTATGTCAGGAAACGGAGGCATGGCATTAGCACACCCACCAAGTTACACTTACCGTCTGTAGGTGCGCCACGCTTTCGGGATCCAGTTCGGTCAGTTTCACCTAGGGTCATCCGGCGTAATGGCCAGCCTGTTTCATTTCGGCTTTCCGCGCCGGCACGATTCCAAACACTGGGCCGATGGCAGTTGCCTTGGAAACGATGGAGGCCCGTTTCATGTTTGGTCAAGTGATACGCCATGCCACGTCACGTGACTCACACTTCTTAAGCGGCTCTAGACATATGAACGCCGCTTTTGATTGAGCTCGCGTTTAGGTGCTTTCTCTTTTGTGTTTTTGCCTGGATTTTGACTCTTGCCTGTTGTTTGGACTGCCTGCCTTGCCCCCTTCCTTGAGTCTGTTTTCTGCATTGGTCTCCTGACTTCTTGCTTCGTCCCCTGGAACTGCTCTTGCCTCCTCCTTTTGTAGATTTTTGCTTGCACGCTGAACTGACCTCGGAATCTGCTCTACAGACTTCTATGCCTGACCCATGGTAATACGCTGCTCGTCTGGATATTGACCTAGGACCTCACAACGGACTTCTTTGTTTTGCCCTTTTGCTGGTTTTGTTTCTCCAGGAACTCCATTCGAAACTCACCTTGCCTTTGCCTTACCTGACTCCCAGGATTATTCCACAAAAGCTCGGACATTTGGTCTAGGCGTCCTCATGCTGTCGGGTCCGGTGGCTATTTGGGACTAGAGACTGGCCATCTCAGTTATTGGGCGTCCTCGTGCCATCGGGATAGCTGCTCCTGATATTATCCTTGGAAACCATCACCAGCACTTCAACGTACAGTTTTCAAGTCACAAACCCATTACTAACGTTATGGTAAGCTTTATGCGCTACTCTGGGTAACTACGTTTCTGGTCTTCCTCTTCTATCCTCTCCTTACCGTTCCACCCTTTTGCCTCGCAGGGAACACCCTGTACTTGGATTGAGAATTCCAATACGCACAAGTTTATTTCTGTCCGCCTAGTCATACAGGTCAGTTCCGTAATATATTCCGAGTAGTTTTCATGGTTCTTGACAATTAGCCTGATACCTTGCATTTCTCCCCTACAGGATGACATTCAGATATTACCTCCACACACAGTCAACTCTCCGAAAGTGTCTTTTGGTGTCCCTCTTCTAGTGAATTGCTCTCAGTGGATGTTTATATATCTATCATCCACAGAGTGACATTGCCTTGAAGAATTCTTCGGCTACACTACGGTACTAGGAGCTGACAAATTCTAACAGTTTATCAGTAAGGCAAGACGTGATGGAAGAATACCTTGAGATAAATCATCTATAGTACCCCACTAAACCCAAAAAGGCCCTTAGATCTTTCTTAGTTCTGGGTACTGGAGTTTCTTGGACAGCATTCACCTTCTCACTCTGGGGTTGTACTAGTACGTTACCTACAAAAAATACAAGATAATTGACAGCGGATTGTGCCAAATGACATTTCCTTGGATTTGCTGTGAGTCTCATTTTTCTCAAGGCTCTGGTAACTAGGTATAGGTGATGTAGACGTTCTTCCCATGTTCTACTTTTAATCATTACATCATCCATATAAGCCACACAGAAAAAGGAATAAGGTCTGATAACTTGGTCCATTAGCCTGGAGCTGGTGGAGGAAACAGGGATACATACGGGGCAGTATGTCACATACCATACGGTGGTGTGGCGAATCAAAGAGACATGGTCCGAAGTAGTATTAGAAGATGAACCGGAAGCCACCATAGACATAATATATGACATAGCAGAAGGGGGACATGAAATATCTAGAATATATGAGCTGGTGATGTCTAAAGTGGGGAAGGAAGTGGTACAACTGAGATGAGACTGGGAAGAGGAAGTGGGTACCCCAATGAGTGATGGGTTGTGGGAGCGAGCCCAAGGGTACCACAAGAAAGTGTCAAGAAATGCAAGACTACAACCGATACAATGATATATAACCCACAGAGCGTATATGACACCCCACAGGATAGCCAAATTCAAAAACGCAGGATGACAATCATGCCCCAAATGTGACGAAGAAAATACCGGAATGGTACACATTTTCTGGTCATGTCCAGTAAGAGAGAGATTTTGGGGAGAAATAGCATATAGGCTGGAAGAAAAAGGGATTAAGATAGTGGTGGATACAGTGTGGGCTTGCTTGATAGGAGAGTTTCCTAGGCCACGTAACCTCAAGCATGTGAGTAAACTGAAATACCTGGTGTACGTGCTTGCTAAGAGGAGAATAGCTATGGGGTGGAAGGCATTCCACAGGCCAAGAATAGAAGCATGGTGGAAAGACCTACAGAAATGGGCTGAGGCTGAGACTGCAGTATGGAAGGAGGCGAGCAAGACTGGGGGGGAGGAGGAGGCCGAGATCTTGTTAGCTTGGAAACAACTAATTTCTGAACTATTTGGACCCTTGCAAGATGGGTCAAGTGACTGAGATCCAACAGAAACCATTGTAAATGAATCCCCGCTGCAAGATGCGGAAATAGACCATGAGGAAGAGTAGGCGCGGAAGGGTGGGAGGGAATGGGTGAAGCAGTGGACACAATGTGATGTATATTCAAAATGTTACTATATGCGCTGCAAGGTTGGTTTGTGTTGTTTGTTGAAATAAATTCAAAAAAATATATATATATATTTTTAAAATAAAAAAAAAACTTGGTCCACTAACCTTTGAAAGGTGGCCTGGCCCCCATGCAGTCCAAAAGGTTGTACTTTGAACAGGAGCAATCCAATAGTGGTGGAGAAAGCTGTTTTTTCCTTGTCCTCTGGATTTGCCAGCATCCGTTTGTTAAATCAGTCGTGAAGAGGAACACAGTGCTACCCAATCGATCAATTAGATCGTCTATACTTGGCATAGGGTAATTGTCGAATTGGGACACCGCGTTCACTCTTCTGAAATCAATACAAAAACTCCATGATTGATCTGGGTTGACAACCAGTGCTATTGGAGAGGACCAAGGACTCTGAGATGGTTCAAAGATGTCATATTGTAGCATATGCTCCTCCTCCTCTATGATTATTCCTTTTCTGGCCTCTGGAATTCGGTAGGGTTTTAAATGGACCACTTTCCCTTGGGTGAATGTATATAGTGAAAACCCCCTTTCACTCCACCTGATGTGAGGAATCTGAGGGCGTCCTCACTTCTTTTCCCCTGAGATCCTCCTTCCAGGTGACCAGGGAAAAGCTGTCGCTATCGGATCCTGACCCTGGCGATGGATATGTAAGGGAGGACTACCTGGGTGGAGGAGACTTGGGGAGTGGAAACAGGGCACCCTTAGGTGAGATGCAGTATCTGTCATGACCCTTGCCCCTGGCCCTCACTGGCAAGTCAGCCTTCCAGTTAGGGCCAGGTCAAAGGCCTTAAAACCTCATCGAAGACTCTCTTGGAGTCAGTCCTAGCGCCTTTGGCGCCTGGCTCATAACCATCATGAAGACCAACATTAGAATGGGACTATTTACTTGGGACTATTTAACTTGGGGGGGTTCAGCCAACATGGAGGCACACACATAGCTCAGTTACAAGGAACTGAGCTATGCGGTCTAGTCTTTTGGGTGTGGCAGGCCTGGTACTACTTTACCTGGACTACTTTGGGTGTGGCAGGCCTGGGACTATTTTACCTGGACTACTTTACCTGAGACTATTTAAACTGCACCCAAACAGCAGAATATGCTTTGCGTTATTTGCGTTATTCTGCTGTGGGCAGCGTAACGCTCACCGTGTCCATTTCTTTGATGCCAGCTTACCTGAAACCAAGGACCTGCAGAGAGAGAAAGAACACTACGAAACTTACCTGGAACAGTATCCTGTCTTCAATCCATCGCCGACTTCAGGTCCACTCACCTGAAGGTACGAACTCCATCATCTGGCACCGCATGCATCCTGGAATACCATAACCTGGAAAGTGGAGAAAGAAAGACAGCATTAGTAAACGTTTACTCACGTTTCTTCCCGAATGAAGAAAGCCACACAATTCTTACCTGGGTAGTCATCTCCTGGTCAGTATCATTGCTGGAACATTACGGCGCTCGGCGAGGAACATTGCAACCTGCAAGGAGAGAAAAGACACAGGTTAGCAATATAAAAGGCGAAACAGTGCCGCGCATCGTCATTACTCACCGGACAGCATCGCGCACACCGCGCTTTCGCCTACCGGCCCATGCTCATCTTCAAACTGCATGACAACACCAAAATACCTTTCCATACCTAAAAGGAAAGAAGCAAGACATTATTATTTGAACTAAGAGGAACATAAGAACTGCATATAAAGACTGTACAGCAGAAAACCTACAGAGTCGTAGCATGCCTGGATTCCCACAAGGGGGGCTTGCACCAGTGAAGTAACTTGGTCGCTGCTCGCCCCCCACGTCTACGTGCCCCTGCCACGAGGAGCAGCATGGATAATCCACCTTTTACAATATTAAGGTGAGGAGAGGGGCCAAGGGGGAGGAAGGATTAGAGGCCAAGGGAGGTGGGAAAACATAAAGACAATCTGGTATTGAATCCAGCTCTCCTATATTGCAGACCCATCTTTAACCAGAGGCATTACCAAGGGACCGGGAGAGGGTTTGAGAGTGCAAATAATCCAACCAGGGCTGGGTGCCGTCCCCATGGATACCAGGTGAGCGTAACAGTATCCCCCATTTTTTTATGGATTGTGTCCTCCAACGTATTCCACATCTTTGACATGTAATGTCCACAGCTGTGCTACTTTGGACATTTTTCGGCAGAGGGCGTCCTTTGTCGATGGCGTCCGGTTGATATCCCTCGAAGGCCTCCGTCGAGGGTGACGTCACCGGATTTTATAAATAGGACGCACAGCGCCCGTAGCCTCAGTTGCGTTTTTTCCGCAAATGTGTTTGCTTCGTGAATATGTCTTCTTCGTCTATCCCTCCGACTCTGCAGTCTGGCTTTACAACTTGCCGGGACTGTAAGTCTAAGATGTCGATTATGGACCCGCACCCCATTTGTTTGTGGTGTCTGGGCGTGAGTCATGACATCTGTTCGAAATGCCAGGCTAAGGCCTTGCGGGAGCGTAAGGGAAAGTTACAGGTAGGTCGGGGTACTAAACCCAGTAAGTCCCGAAAATCTGCAAAAGTGTCCATCGACGACTCGAGGGGTGACTCTCCTGGTCGCAAAGAGTCCCGGGGATCTCGATCCCGGAGTGGGTCCCGCCACTTGTCCTCCTCGTCTAGGCACTCCCGGAAGCGACATCACCGATTGCCTTCCCCGTCCTTGTCGGATGATGGCTCAACGAGCAAAGTGGCTTGTCCCACTAAGTCCTTGACTCCGGAGGAATGGGAGGCCTTCAGGGAGCAGATATTGGCAATTTTTCAATCCCATGGCACAGTTCCGTCCACGCCTTCGGAAGAAGCTGGCAGGGAACAGTCTCGGTTCGATGTTCGCTCGCCTTCGGGACCGGGTCCTCGGCGCAATACTCATTGGGAACCGTCGAGGTCCCGATCGGACATAGTTCAGGTTGATCGCCAGAGACGTGCTAGTTCCAGTTCTCGGTCTTCGTCCCCGGCAAAACTGCAGAAATCTGGTAAGGGCATGAGGTCGCGCTGACTCTGCTGGCGCTGTGTCCATCAGATACGGAGGTCGATGCTTTACCTTCATATCAGCCCTTGGTCCCGTCAGCGCCGTTGTCGACGTTGACACCGAAGCAGTTGGCCCCCTTGACGCCTTTGGGGACCTTTTGGCCGGGATACTGTGAAACCTCCAAGCAAGGCTAAATCCAAGTCTGTGAAGCCTGTTAAGGAGTTGAGACCCACTTCTGTCCATAGGCAGGAGTTCTTTCTTCCTCTGGATGCCATCTATGAGGATGAGGAGCGGTCCGATTTGGAATTTGACCCTGTTGAGCCTGATGTGGCTCCTGTCTTTTCTGGGGACAGCCAGTTGGAAGACCTACACCAATCACTACATGATGCAAGTGGCTTAGACACATCTCTGGAGGTGGAGTTTGGCAGGCACGAGCCTGGGGCTCATGCAGAGTCCTCTTAAAGGAGACTGATCGCTAGGGTTACTGGGTATCTTGGTTGGTCTAGTCCTCCGAATGCATTTGTTCAGGATGATTTGACTGATATTTTGGATCAAGGTCCATCCAGTGACCCAGTTCTGCAGTTCCATTTGACTTTCCAAAAAAGGGTGACGGCTGCTTCGCAGACCCCGGATTCTCTTCCGGCAGTTAACAAGTCGTTAACTAAAAAATACTGCCGTTCTAGTAGCGACCCCAGCTACCTCTCCACTCACCCCACTCCTGAGAGTTTGGTGGTTCAGGTGGCTACGGCAACCTCGAGGCAGGTGGCGTACCCTACCATCCCTCCGGATAGGGACGACAAGCGCTTCGATTGTTGGGCACGTAAGGTGTTTTCTGCGGGGGGTAATGCGCTGAAGTCAGCCAACTCCACTTGGGCCGTGGCAAGATTTTCACACACTCTGTGGAATTGCGTCTCTCTGGCAGCTGAACATATTCCCGAAGGGGAAGAAAGGGATGGGTTCCTTGCTCTCGTGCAGGATGGCAAGGATGCCATGTGTGAATCCCTTCAGTCTGGGTCGGACACGGCTGACAGTTTTAGCCGGTCCATGGCTGCGAGCACCGTTATACGCAGGTTTGCGTGGTTGTGGAAGTCGGGTTTTGCACCGGATGTACAGGCCCGTCTTCTGAACATGCCCTTTGATGGCTCTCATTTGTTTGGCAGCAAGGCTGACAAGAGCCTCGAGAGATTGCTGTTACTGCCTTACCTTCCTGGAGTGGCCTCATGATAATCCACCGGAGAGTCTCTCTTTGAAGCTTCCAGATCCGCTCCTTGTGCAGGAAATCTTGATCCTGTTGGCGAAAGGCGCTATAGAGCTAGTGCCTGTAGCGAAGAGGAACAAGGGATGGTATTCCCCATATTTTTTGATTCCAAAGAAAGACAGAGGGACTGAGACCCATCTTGGACTTGTGTTGGTGGAACAAGTTCCTCAGGAAGGACAAGTTCAAGATGGTCCCTCTTTCTCAGGTCCTTCAGGCCCTTCGACTTCAAGATTGGTTTGTGTCTCTGGACCTACAGGATGCTTACCTTCATGTGCCGATTCATCCAAAGCGCAGAAAGTGCCTGAGGTTTGCGGCTGACAGCTTGCGCTTTCAGTTTCGGGTCCTCCCATTCGGATTGACATCCACTCCGAGGGACTTCAACAAGCTAATAGTGGTGGTGACAGCGTATCGAACACGTTCTTCTGAGCAAGCTCCAGTACATCGGGGCTGTGTTGGACACGTCCTTGGGAAAGTGTTCACCTCCCAAGGTGAAGGCTAATCACATTGTACAGATGGTGGACAAATTTCAACATGCCCAGAGTCTTCCGGCTTTTGTATTCTTAAAGGGATGGTCTAGTAAAAAATTTTATTTAAAAAATAGATAGGCAAGATAAAAAAAAATACTACCATTCTCCATTTTAAAACTTCCTATGTAAAATTTTGAGCTATTCAAGCTCAAAATTCGCAAAAGCAAGCACATGGGTGCATCCATTTTGTGAAATGGAGGCCCTCCTGTGCTGGCTTTTGCTTTTGCGGCACTAATGAAGGAAAAGCCAGCCAGCTGTAGTAAACAAAGGCTACCGCTGGGTGGCTTTCCCTTCATTAGTGCTGTAGGCGGAGGACGGGGACCGGAGACCAGAGCAGGAAAGCTGCAGCTGAATCTCGGTAAGTGCTATTTATTTATTTTTTTAAAATAAGCACTAGCTGCGTTTTTTTTTCTAGGTTTTCCGGGCTGGAGGAGCCCGGAAAACTTAGAAATAAAACCGCAGCTTTAATAACGTTGTATTTATGTTTGCGGTCGCTTTTGAAGCGACCGCAAACACAAATACAACTTTATTGTGTTGGAAAACGCTGCGGTTTTTCTTTCCAAGTTTCTCAGGCTCCTCTGGCTCGGAGGAGCCTGAGAAACTTGGAAAGAAAAACCGCAGCGTTTTCCAACACAACCGCTTGTGTTTCTGCCTGCTGTGGCTATCACTTTGTGTCTCCGGTGCTCCCGTAGGGAGCCCGAGAGCCCCAAATGGGAAAGCAGATTCAGGCAGAAACAACGTGGTTGTTTTCCGCAATGCCGCGCGGGGAGCCCGAGAACCCCAAATGGGAAAGCAGATTCAGGCAGAAACAACGCGGTTGTGTTGGAAAACGCTGCGGTTTTTCTTTCCGAGTTTCTCAGGCTCCTCCGAGCCGGTCACTTCAAAAGCGACCGCAAACATAAATACGTTTTTAAAGCTGCGGTTTTATTTCTAAGTTTTCCGGGCTCCTCCAGCCCGGAGAACTTAGAAAAAAAAACGCAGCTAGTGCTTATTTTAAAAAAAAAAATAAATAGCACTTACCGAGATTCAGCTGCAGCTTTCCTGCTCTGGTCTCCGGTCCCCGTCCTCCGCCTACAGCACTAATGAAGGGAAAGCCACCCAGCGGTAGCCTTTGTTTACTACAGCTGGCTGGCTTTTCCTTCATTAGTGCCGCAAAAGCAAAAGCCAGCACAGGAAGGCCTCCATTTCACAAAATGGATGCGCCCATGTGCTTGCTTTTGCGAATTTTGAGCTTGAATAGCTCAAAATTTTACATAGGAAGTTTTAAAACGGAGAATGCTAGTATTTTTTTTTTTTATCTTGCCTATCTATTTTTTAAATAAAAATGTTTACTAGACCATCCCTTTAACGTTAATTTCTAAACTTGCTGCACCTATTCCTGACTTCCTTTACCAGACCCTTGGTGCTGCCATAAATGGTAGAGTTGAATCCCGAGGCTATTGTAACTATTTGGCCTGTTTGAGTAGGAGATGTGAAGTTACCCTTTTAGATATTGGATCTGATCTAGAGACCTTAATTACCAACCCAGCAAAAACCAAATGGGCCCTGCTAGATCGCGATTGGGTAAATACTACTGATGCATTTCACTTCTATGCATCCATGACCCATCTGTCTCATGAGCACAAATGCAGAGGATCCTTTTCGAAGGGATTGTGTCCTCCAACGTATTCTTTATCTTTGATATAATCCATTCCAGCTTGCTGCCTCAGACATTTTTTCCAGTAGAGGACGCTGCGTGTTGACGTCCCTCGAGTCGGTGTCCCTCGACAGCCTCCGTATCGGCGCCGAAGTCATCATGAGTATAAATAGACTTGCGCAGCGTCCGTTGCTCAGTTCTGGTTTTCCGTGCTTCATTGCTTCGGAAACGTAACGCTCAGTTCCTTTCTTCAGAAAAACCTTCTTATTCTTCGAAGATATTTAATTTAACACAATGGCATCTTCACCCGAACCATCGACTCCACGGTCCGGTTTCTAAAAATGTTGCAACTGTGGAAAGAAAATGTCTTTAACGTATCCTCACAGGATCTGTTTGTGGTGCCTGGGATCCGAGCATCACTGTTCAGAGTGTGAGGACTGTATGTCCATGACGGAGCGTAAGGGGAAGTTAGAAAGAGGTAAGGCTTTTAAAACTTCTACCTCTTCAAAAGTTTAATCGGCTGAGTTGAGGCATTCGTCTACTCCTCGTCAAAAGAAACATTCCCGTTTGAGATCTCAAAGCGGTTCCCATCATCCTTCGAGATCAAGATGGGGTCATTCCGAGTAGGGCGCAAAGGGATACTGGGCACCGTTAAGGACATCAGTGCCGGTAAACCCTTTGCGCCCTAGTACGAGGTCCCTTTGGGGCCCCGTCCTTAACGCCTGCTTTTACCAGGCGTTATGGACGGGATCCGCAAAGGGACTTCAGAGCTAATAACCGTACCATAATTTACGGTACCGTTATTAGCACCCTCCCCATTCCCATTGAGCCCTATGGGGGCTCAAATGGGAATG
The DNA here is from genome assembly GCF_040938575.1 of Ambystoma mexicanum. Lineage (NCBI taxonomy): Eukaryota > Metazoa > Chordata > Amphibia > Caudata > Ambystomatidae > Ambystoma > Ambystoma mexicanum. Next base: position 61,416,430 of record NC_090938.1, read on the forward strand.
GGGATTGACATTTTCAATGGGGACTTACCGGTCCTGCAAAGGTCGGACTAGACCGGTAAGTCCCCATTGAACGAGGGCGGACACGGTACCGGTAATGGTGCTAGTCATGACTCTAATAGCGCCATGACTAGCACCAACCTCGGAATGAGGCCCACTTTAAGAAGAGGTGTCATAGATCCCCCTCTTCCTCTTCCTCTAGTTCCCCAGAAAGGGTCACCTGCCACACGAAACACAGCTCTCTGGCTAAGTGGGAGGAATTCTGCAAAAAAATGCTTAGCGTCTTCGAGAAAGCAGCCTCGACCCCCTCGGAGACGTCTAAGGGTGATACCCTGGTTGAAAGACCCAAAAAATCAAAACACTTGAGTAAAAATACTCGAGAGCGTCATGGACCCTCGAGTAAAGGCAATAAGACTGCGTCATCAAACCTTCGACGCAGAAATCTGTCTCATCGATGCCGTCTTCGATGCCGTTGTCGACCCGATGAAGGACAAGCCTAGAACTGCCACTACATTACAGGCAGCAGAGATAACGAAAGCCCCGACCATGACGTCGAGAGTGCCATCGACAATCTCGATGATGAGGAGTAGGATTCCGATCCTCTCGAGTTCATCAAGGCCTTTTCCGACGTTTTTGATGCCCTTTTCAGGATTGTCGAAGCCTACGACATCCACGTCGACAACCACAACATTTTCTCAGGCAGTAACAACAAATTTGGCTCCTTCTTCTCTAGAAATGGGGTTTACACCATATCCTAGGTCTGATTACTTTAGAGCCATGTCCTCCATACATGAGGAAGGGGAGGACTCTGACAATGAGAGACCCGTTGGTCTGCAAAGGACTACAATACCCATTCCATAGGAATTCATCTCTGAAGAAAATAGGTTAAAAGATCTTCAGGAGTCTCTACATGAGGCAATTGATATAGATACATCTCCAGAAGTAGAGTTTGCTAGACCAGACCCTTGAGAACATGCTGAGATACCTTATAGGGCTCTTATGGCTAGAGTAATTGAATTTATGGGGTGGACTACACCTGCACCTTCTTTTCAGCAAGATGACCTTACTGATATATTAGATAAAGGACCCCAGGAGGATCCCGTTGTTCCTTTTCATGCTGCTCTGCAAAGAAAAATATCTGCAAATTGGGAAACTCCTGAAGTTATCCTTGCAGTAAATAAAAAACTCTCTGCTAAATACAGAGTATCAGCTTCAGATCCTGAATATCTAAGCAAACATCCAACTCCAGAGAGTTTAGATGTGCAGGGAGCGACTTCATCAAACAGTAAGTCGGCATACCCCACCATTCCACAAGACAGAGATGATAAAAGATTTGACGCCATGTCAAAAAAGTATTTTCGGCATGTAGTATGGCGCTTAAATCTATCAACACCACATGCACGCTAGCAAGATTCAGCCACACACTTTGGGAGTGTACTTCATCTGTGGCTGGCTGTCTCCCAGAAGGGGACGAACAGGAAGAATTCTTAAACATCATCAGGCATGGAAAGGATGCAATGTGTGAGTCCCTTCAAACAGGCATTGACTCTGCTGACAGTATCAGCAGAGCCATGGCGGCAAGTACCACAATCCGCAGTTTTGCGTGGTTGTGGAAGTCTTGGTTTGCTCCAGATGTGCAAGCCAGACTTCTAAATATGCCCTTTGATGGCACTTCTCTATTTGGAAAGAAGGCTGATGACAGCCTGGAGAAATTGCAAACATCCAAAGCAGCAGTGAAATCTCTTGGGTCTGCAATCCAGAAAACTCCAAATCGGCCCTTAGATACATCCTGGAGGGGTAAGTCCTTTTGTTTTTACTCCGCATTTGGAAAAGGCAGAGGACAGCCAGCTCAAAGGGGCCAGAGACAATTCACCCGTGGTGGACGGAGCAAAGGTACAAAATCTGCATCAGCAGGTGCTACTTTACCCTCAGCATCTGCGTCAGCCGCTTCTAAACCCCTCTGAGATGTCCCCTCACAAGACACCAGCAGGGGGCAGGTTAACTCAACATCTGGCAGAATGGCAGGCTATTATGTCAGATACTTGGGCATTGGAGACAGTTGCCCAAGGTTACTGCCTGCCTTTCCTACACACTCCTCAGAGTCATCCACCAGTGAACAACTCTTTGGAGCTTCTAGGCCCGCTCCTTATACAGGAGATTTACGACCTGCTAGAGAAAGGTGCCATAGAACCGGTACCTGTAGCGGAGAGGAACAAGGATTGGGTATTCCCCCTACTTTCTAGTACCAAAGAAGGATGGAGGATTGAGACCCATCTTGGACTTGCGAGAATTGAACAAATTCCTCAGGAAAGACAAGTTTAAGATGGTAACCCTTTCTCAGATCCTTCAGGCCCTCCAACTTCAGGACTGGTTGGTATCTCTAGACCTTCAGGATGCTTATTTCCATGTGTCAATCCATCTCAAACACAGGAAATACCTGAGGTTCGCAATTGGCAACTCTCATTATCAGTTTCAAGTTCTGCCATTTGGGCTGACCTCTGCCCGAGGGTCTTTTTACAAGCTAATGTCGGTTGTGGCTGCAAGTCTAAGGAGGGAAGGGATTCACGTCTACCCCTGCCCGGACGACTGGTTGATCAGAGCAATATCCTCGGAACAAGCTCAGATCCATCTAGATTATGTTTGCCACTTCCTTCACAAGCTGGGCTTCTCCCTCAACTTAAAGAAGTCACAGATGATACCATCACAGAGGCTCCAGTTCATTGGAGCAGTCCTGGACACATCCCTGGGAAAAGCCTCGGCACCAGAGGTGAGGGCTCAAGATATTCTACAGATGGTCACCAGGTTTCAAAATGCCCAACGTCTACCAGCCTTCGACTTTTTGAGGTTGCTTGGCCTCATGGCATCCTGCATCTTCCTAGTGCCAGAGGCTCGCCTGAGAATGAGATCCCTCCAGTGGGCGCTAAGGACCCAGTGGTCACAATTCTCAGGAAGAATGTCAGATCTCAAGTCACGGACAGAGTAGCTCGAGAACTTAATTGGTGGGCCTGTCGGGAGAACATTTTAAAAGGAGAACAGTTTTGGCAACCATGGCCGGAGGTAACAGTAGTCACGGATGCTTCACTCACAGGGTGGGGAGCCCATGCCAACGACTTGACTATCAGCGGTCGTTGGTTTCCAACGGAGTCCAGACTACACATCAACCTATTGGAGCTGAGAGCGATCACACTAGCGCTGAAAGCTTTTCTGCCATCAGTACAGGGAAAGAATGTCTTGATAATGACGGACAACACAGTGGCCATGCACTACCTCAACAAAAGAGGAGGCGTAGGGTCACTGCCACTGTGCAGAGAGGCAATGCAGCTCTGGTTTTCGGCAATTCAAGAAGGAATCTCTCTATCGGCAGTTCACCTAGCCGGAGAGAAGAACTTGACAGTGGACGCTCTGAGCAGGCAGAGCACAGTCTCCCACGAGTCGGAACTAGCTCAGGAAGTCCTTCAAAAAATCTTCGCCCTTTGGGGAACCCCTCAAGTGGATCTGTTCGGCACCAGCATCAACAGGAAGTGCGATCAGTATTGCTCAAGGGAATTTCCCCCGAGAGGAGCTCTAGGGGACGCGTTTGTAGTGGACTGGGATTATCCACTTCTATACGCATTTCCTCCAGTCCCCGTCATTCCTCAAATGATCAGGAGGTTGAGAAGATTACCGAAACCCATGATCCTAATTGCCCTGGATTGGGCCAGGAGAACGTGGTACCCGGATCTTCTACACATGTCCATCTGTCCTCCGATTCGTCTTCCGCAAAGAGAGGACCTTCTCTCGCAGAAGGGAGGTCAGGTTCTCCATCTGGATATCAGAACCCTCAACCTTCATGCCTGGTTTCTGGAAGGTTGAGATACAAGGATTGGTAACTCCGGATGACATCATGGAGGTGTTGCTTTCAGCCAGAAGGCCAGCAACAAAGACTTTATACAGCTGCCGTTGGAACATATTTTGCAGCTGGTAGAGAGAAAAGAATATTGAACCCTTTTCATGTAATACACTGATGGTGTTATCTTTCTTGCTTTACTTAGCAAATTCAGGTCTCCAAGTTGGTACGATCAAGGGCGGCTACCTCGCAGCGCTGTCAATCTTTAAGCGTACTGCTGAGGAGCCTTCATATTTCAAATTACTCTTAGTAATCCAATTTCTGAAAGGATTAACTGTTTATCCCCCAAAACCTTTTCAAGTTCCATTGTGGGACCTAAATCTAGTCTTAAAGTTTCTGATGGGTACTCCTTTTGAACCACTTCATTCCTGTTCGTTAAGGTTTCTCACTCTTAAAACAGTTTTTCTAGTGGCTCTAACTTCTGCCAGAAGAGTGAGCGAATTTCAAGCTCTATCTTGCAAACCTCCTCATACAATCTTTCATAAAGACAAGGTTGTTTTACAAGTGAAGCCCAATTTTCTCCCCAAGGTGGTCTCTGAAATCCACATTACTCAGAAAATAACTTTACCCTCGTTCTATCCTCCTCCCCATCCAGAGAAAGAAGAAGAGAGATTACACAGGCTGGATCCAAGGCGTGCCTTAAGCTTTTACATTAGCAGACTTGCAAGAATCAAACAAGCAGACCAATTGTTTGTGGGATATGCAGGGCACAAATTAGGGTTGCCAATTACAAAACAAACCATTTCAGGATGGATTATTTTAACTATTATAGAATGCTATAGATTGGCAGGAAAAGAGCCCCCTCAACATTTTAGGGCTCATTCAACCTGGGGTATCCCAGCCTCTTCGGCTCTCCAAAGAGGGGTTCCAATTAAGGACATATGTGCGGCTGCCACATGGTCATCCGCACACACTTTTACCACCTTTTACAGCCTTGATTCCTCCTCTAGCCAGGAGACAACATTTGCAAAAGCTGTGTTGCATTCTGTACATCTTTAAAGGCAAACATTTCATTTTTACTCCCGCCTCCTCTTTATACTACTGCTATGGGAGTCTATCAAAGATAAAGAATACGTCGGAGGACACAATCCCTTCGAAGAACAAGTTACTTACCAAACTGGTACTGTTCTTTCGATGGGATGTTCCTCCGACGTATTCCTTATCGCCCCACCCATCCATCCCTGCAGTAAAACTTCCCTTGTAGTTGCAGCTTACGCTCCTTCAGGGTTACTAACCAATTAATGCAAAGCAAAACTAAACTTCAAAATGGAACTGATCAACGGACGCTGTGCGACTCTATTTATACTCATGATGACGTGGCGCTGATACGGAGGCTGTCGAGAGACACCGACTCGAGGGACGTCGACGCGCAACACCCTTTACTGGAAAAAATTTCCGAGGCAGCAAGCTGGAATTGATTATATCAAAGATAAGGAATACATCGGAGGAACATCCCTTCGAAAGAACGTTACCAGTTTGGTAAGTAACTTGTTCTTCTACCATACATACCCAATTTCCTAATCATTATCATAGGGGGTTGTTATTGAGGCTGCACTCGAACTTGCTTCCGACCAAGTAGAGTAGATCTTGCTCAGGAGAGCCTAATGACAGATGCTAAGAGCAAGTGCAGATTCTGCAATGCTTTCCCAGAAACCATAAAGCATTTGGCCCTCAAAAGTGATGCATTAATGCCAGGTAGGACTACATACCTGGCGCCTTTCTTAAAATATCGAGAAGGCTGTAGTGAGACTTCCGCATAGAAACGATGCTTAAATATCCAAAATATACCTGAAGGTCTAGCATTGTCTGGCTTTATTAAAAGTCTTAATTTGCTGTAAAGTCTGATGAGTACATCCCTGTTGACATTACTAACGATGTGTCTACCCAGTAGGATGTTTTCCCATAAGGTAGACTCTGGACCGCAGGCTTCCTTTAAAGAACTGCTTTGAATAGTAGCCTTTTTATGAAATTATGTTAATTTTCCTTTCTTTTTTATTCTTCAGTTAATGTGTTATCAAATCTTTTTGATATTTTTTTGATAATATGTGCTTGATGGTTTATGCTTCTCTGTATAGGTTCCTTTTTCTTTTTTGTATTACAAGTTGTAAAGGTTTAATTCAAACCATATACAATAAAAAAAAAGATATCTGCACTCATGGTATATCAATGTCACTTTTGCATATTTGATATCTACAGCACCGCGTCTCCACTGCACTTTCACTAGTTAGATATAACAACTCTCCCCTTGTTTTAAATAATCCCAGTGAATGAGGGCAACACCAAAGTACGGACTTTACATGTATTCATAATAAAAATAATTTGTTTTAGTGAATCCAAATCTTCCATAATTCCCAGATTCATATAAATGCCTATATGTATTCACTTGTTTTCATGATCAATGCTTATATTTTTAAGAAACTTGATCCACAACAGAACCCAATTAAAGCATTGAATTGCCCCTTACTTTGCAAAATTTCTTTTGGAAGTTGAGATGTTCAGAAAACCCATTGAAAGAAGAGCTTCCCTCTGTTACAGTTGGCAATGGATGAACGCACATGCAACCACTCAAAGTGATGATTGGAAATGCAGTGCTAACACTGATAATTGTATCCCATTCCCTTGTTACACTGGGCATGAAGGCTTGGCATCATCCATCCAAATATAAAAGTGTAGGCTGAAAGTTTGCCTGTTTCTAGAGTAAATCTTTATCACCTGTCACTTCTCCTCTGTTGGACATCGTAGTTCTCCAGCATGGGGTCTGGCCTGGATTCACATGCTCATGAATAGTCCCTGTCGTCAGGCTGGAAATCCTCTGTAAAAGAAAAAACAGTTTCACTTTCACTTACAAACTATATTTCTCCTTTAAACCAATCACTGTCCTCTAAGTTAAAAGAAAAAACTGTTTCACTTTCCCTTACAAATTGTATTTCTCCTTTAAACCAATCACACTGTTCTGGGTTATACTGCCCCTTCCAATGACAGACCTCTCCCTAAGCCCCTCCCCTGGCAGCCATCTTCAGGTTCATGCCGCACACTCAGTGTTGGGAGTCCTCGAGTTTTCTGTGCGAGCTACTTCTACGTTTATTTTGTCTTTTTGACAGAAAACGGTTCTATTTTTGTTTCGAAAGAGCCTGTGTGCTCTCTTCTCCATCTGCTGACAGTGGGGATCCGTTGTCAGTGAATTTCAACGCCCCTAAAGGGTGAAGATCCTCAAAGATGCCAGAAGGCCGTTGGGCTTCTTTGCGCCCTCCGACCATGACGGAGGAGAAAGAGGAGGGAAGGTTCCTCTTCAAGCCCTGCTCCAAGTGTGGGCTACGGAATGTGTTTGTTGAGGACAAGCACCTGCAATGACTCTACTGCCTGCATGCGGACCACAAGGAAGTGGAGTGCGAGATATGCCTCAGGTTCTCCAAGAAGACGATGAGGGATAGGCACAGTAGACTGGCGGCGTGGCTGAACCCCAAGCTCTCTGCCCCGTGCTCCGACCTGGGTCATGCCTCACCCAGGACCGGCCGGTCCAATGAGCGGTCTTCTAAGTCCTTTGAGGGCGCCTCATCTGTGGTGGCCCAAGACAAAGCCAAGAACCGCAAATCGGAGTTCACCGCAGCACAGAAGGTATCCCTGCCCCTGAGGCTCGAAACCGTTGCAGTGACTTTGGCTAAGTCTGCTGGCAGGCAGCAAAAGGGAAAACCAGCTCAGGACCTGGTTCCAGCCCCTCAGGGGGGAAAAAAGGGGCAGACAAGGAGGCCCCTGACACAGCCCTCCCAGGTCGTGGCCCAAGCCATGGAGGTCTCATCCATGGATGACGAGGACCTGGAGTCCTTACACACTGTCCACGAGGATGTGGAAGAGGGAGACGACGACGACAGCGCAGGGCCTAGTGTTCCAATCCCACCAGCTCAGCCGAGCGATGTGTCTCTGGACATTCTGTCGACCCTTCACACCTTGGTGTCGGAGATCCAGGAGAGAATGCCGCCGGGCCCGGTTCCAATGGTTCCACATGCCCCGATAAGCCACCATCGAAGAAGAGGAAGCGTCATCCGACACCCCGATTTCAGCCTCCACATCCGCATCGGGCCCCCTCTCCTCCAGCGGACCCAGACACGGGTACATGCACGGATACGGCCATTACGATGCGGCGGGTCTCTGCAATTGGTTACGCCACCTAAGGCGTCCCCACTGGATGAGGTGGGGTTGTTCCATTCCATGATCGCTAGAGCCTCAAAGCTATTCCTGCTTGTGCCCGAAAACACCAGGAACGTCAGGAGCAGCACATCCCTCAGCTTATGGTGGAGGTACGGTCAATGCTTGCGAAAAGGGGCGATAGAGCCAGTTCCCCAGCGACTCCAGGGTTCTGGAGTCTATTCTAGATACTTTTTGGTCAGAAAGAAGACAGGGGGCTGGAGGTCCATTCGAGAACCTACGCACATCATGTTTCGTTTTCCCGACATTTTTCTGTGACCAGTGATATTTCTTTTTCACTTTTACATTTTAAAACCGTTTTTATTTGCACACACATGTGCAGGCCATTTTTGTTTTCAATGTCCATGTGACAGGGATCTTTGATTCCTCCTTCCTTTGTAAATTAAAATGCTGCTTTTCAATTGGTATTTACAGGTAGGCCCCTTTCAACATGGCACTTTAATTTTACTTGAAAAACAACAACAAAATCCAGGCCGTTTTTTTGTTTCAGTGTTTAAAATGCCTGCCATTCATGTGAAAGGGACGTCTGTTTGGGGCCTTTAAAAGCACCCCACAAAGCCTACAGGGCATACACGTGTACCTATACTTGGACGACTGGCTGATTCATGCCTGCTCGCAGGGACACACATAGACGACCGTCTGGCTACTAACAAATCTGGGTTTCTCTGTCAATTATCCAAAGTCATGCTTGGCGCCATCGCTGAACGCACTGTTCATAGGCGCCAGCCTCAATACGGTGTCTTGCCTGGCGTCTCCCTCTGAGGAGAGGATAGCAGCCATTCTGGGGAAGGTGCAGTGGCTGTCGTTGACACAAACGGCCATGGTGCGACCCGTCAAGTCGGTGCTGGGCATGATGTCGTCCTGCATCTACCTCGTCCGGCTCTGCAGGTGTCCGGAAGCTTTATAGACAAGATTTCGCTCAACGAAGAGTATCGGCTGGCGATAATATGGTGGGCCATTCGCTCCAACATCGCACAAGGCACGGGATTCCAGAACCTGCCATACCAAGAGACAGTCACTACAGACACCTCCTTTGAGGGATGGGGAGCGCACCCGGACGTCTGCACGCCAGAGGCCTGTAGTTGCCAGAGGAGAAGGATCTTCATATCAACCTCATGGAGCTACGGGCAGTGTTCTGGGCCCTCAAGTCGTTCCTTCCATCCCTGAAAGGCAAGGTAGTAAGAATCTTCACGGACAACACAGGGAACTGCGCTCCTGCCAATTTGATTTGATTTCTGTTTGTCCTTCTCCTGTTTGTGTCCCAGGAGGTCTGCCAATGTGATACTATAGTTGATAATAACATGTTTTTGGTTTTTGTGGTTGACAATAAATTTGCGACACCACACTATATTATGATTCAAGAGGGTATCTGTTCCAGAACCCGTTTGAACAGGAAAGGAAGCTCTTGTTAGATATTTTTCACTTTTTGCCCTTTGTTCTTACACATTTTCACATTCCTTTGCACATGCTTTTCTCTATTTCTTTTTGTGTCTTTATTCGTTGTAATTCATTGGTTATGTGCATTTCATCCGTCTTTTTAACATATATGTGTCAAAGCCAACATTTTGCGGCTATATGGAATTATTAAATTATATGTATTGATCATTTTCTTGTATTGGATTTGACCCTCTCTTCCCCCTTGGTGTTGTAACGTGTGTGATCTTCGTCAGGATCAGGTGGACCGCCTGTTTGCCGAGTGGGGTATGCCCCAGATAGATCTGTTTGCGATGGCGATGAACTCCAAGGGCAAGAAGTTTGTCAGTAGGTTCCACCAGCCGAGGAGACTGGGGGAAGCTTTCTCCTTTCTGTGGGAAGGACTATTACTGTACGCGTTCCCTCTGTTCCCTCTCCTGCTACGAGTCATTGGCACACTCAGACGCTGTCCATGCAAGATGATACTCATCGCCCCGGGGTGGCCGAGGCAAATTTGGTTTGTGGACCTTCTCAGTCTGTCAGCGTCGCCCCCGGTCAAGCTGCCGGTATTTCTGGATCTTCTCACCAGAGAAGGGGGTGCAATCCTTTATCACGTTGCAGGAACGCTGAACCTGAGGGCTTGGCTCCTGCAGCCCTAGAGTGTGGTAGATACGAGTTGTTTGCCGACTGCATAGAGGTCCTCGCCAAGGCCAGGGCGTCGGCTTTGAAGTGCTATGGTCACAAGTTGAAGCGTTTGCTACGTGGTGCCGGTCGTGGAAGATTACCCCGCTGAGGGTCTCAGCCCTGCAAATTCTTCCATATTTGCTCTCCTTGCCCAAGGCCGGCAAGGTACACGCTTCTATCAAGGTGCATCTGACACCTATCTTGTGCTACACACGGTCCCCAGGAAGATCTTCACTGTGGTCTCACCGACTTGTCAAGGAGTTCCACAAAGAACTTTTTCGATCTTTACCGCTGGTGAAGGCTCCTGCCCTGGCATGGGAACTCAACGTGGTTCTGACGAGGCTCATGGGGGCCCCCTTCAAGCCTGTGCATGAGGCCTTTCTCAAGTTCCTCTCGTGGAAAACGGCTTTCCTTGTGACCTCTGCCAGGAGGGTGGGTGAGATCCATGCCCTATCCTACAAGCAACCATACCTGACTTTCCACGACTCGAGGGTGGTGCTGCGGATGCACCTCTCTTTCATGCTGAAGGTTCTGTCGGAATTCCACCTAAACGAGACTTTGCTGTTGCCTGTTTTTTTCCTGAAACCTACATCACCGGTTGAAAGGGCCTTGCACTCGCTGGACGTTGCTCGTGCCTTAAAGTTCTATGTGACATGCACTAAGAGTTTTCGGAAGACTTCACAAGGTCCTGTGAACCATGGGAAGGCCTTGACCAAGCCCTACATATCAAGGCGGCTCTCCGGCTGCATCATGAATTGTCATCGGTTGGCGAACTGACCGGCTGTTCGAGAGCCCACTCCACTAGAGTGATCACTGCGACAACAGCGTTCCTGTCTGGTGTGCTCCTGCTGGACATCTGCAGGGCTGCTACGTGGACGTCCACATACACCTTCACGAAGTTCTACTGTGTCAACAGGGATTCCAGGGAGGAGTCTAGAGCACCAAGCAGTGCTGCACAACCTGTTCGCTTGAGGTGAGTCTGTTCCAGAGGTAAGAGTTAATTGCTTCTGTTGAGCATTGCCACCTCTCGTGGTTGTGTAATGTTGTAATGCTATTTATTCATTATTCATGAGCATGTGAATCCATGCCAGACCCATGCTGGAGAAGGAACAAGTTACTTACCTGTAACTATTGTTCTCCAGCATGGGTCTGGCATTGATTCACATGCGAACCCCACAGCCGTCCCCTCTGCGGCTCTTATGGTCATACTGCCACTTTACGTGACAAATCTGAAGATGGCTGCCAGAGGAGGGGCTTAGGGAGAGGTCTGTCATTGGATGTGGGCAGTATGAACCAGAGGACAGTGATTGGTTTAAAGGAGAAATACAGCTTTTAAGTGAAAGTGAAACTTTTTTTTTATTTTACCGAGGATTCCCAGCCTGACGACGGGGAATATTCATGAGCATGTGAATCCAGGCCAGACCCCATGCTGGAGAACAACAGTTACAGATAAGTAACTTGTTCCTTATGAAATAAAGGATGGATTGGTGGCCTATCAATGGATTAGGAAGGGGTTTGCCTCCTTTGTGCTGGGTCAATTACAGTCAAACTGCAGGAAATAATGTTCTGCATTAAGAAAAACATACAGATGAGGCAGGAGACAAGGCTCACAGGCCTATCGGTTCCCTCTCATCCACACTCCCAGAATAAGTGGTACTGTTAGCTCAGTGATTCAAATTGCCACCTAAGATTTCTCCTGTGGATCACAGAATGTATCCATTTTCAGAGGGGGTAGGTACAAGCTCCTATCACCTAAATTTCGTGACTGGGGGCATTGGTCCTCCCCTTTTTATATACATCTGACCATTAAGAAGAAATCCCTTCTAATGGGAGCTTCATCTTGGACTTGTAAGTAAGCACCAGCTTGGTCTCGATTCAGCTACTTATTTAACTAGACACGACTTGCCTGTGATGCATGGCCTTCCTCTAACCATCCGTGATTGGTTAGCCTTACCAGATATGGAGAATGAGCCTGGGAGCCATCAGGCGATGCCGGCCCCCTAATAAGGTCTGTGACGACTTGCCCTGTCAGGCCACGGACGGCCACACTGGCGCATCAATGAACCTATGGTATGTCACTGCATGCATATCCAAACGACATCCCCAACTTTCAATGTCTAATGTCTTGCCATCACACAACTCTATCTGCCCCTCAACCTTCCTACCCCTCCCCCGGAGTAACGCACCCCATGCAACCATTTGTCCTCTCCGCCACCACTGATCAAGTTTCTCTGAGCTCTTACAACCCATAGCCTCCATCTATTGAAGAAGATATTACTCACCTCTTATCAGTCGAAGCTAAGCCTGCCTCTAGATTCATCGTTTTAGGTGACCTTAATTTAGGCTATACTGGTAGCACTGACTTCAATGCCTAAGCCTTAGAAAACGCCATTGAGGCCTTAGGCTTCACACAATGTATCCTGAGTCCCACCCACAACAATGGCTGAATACTAGCTTGGTTAGTTGAACGTAACTGCAACATTAAGATCAACTCTATTGTGAACTTCAACTGGTCAGATCATAGCATCATTTCCTTCAGCTTAGCTACTGTGAAACTACCACTTGCCACACCAATCTATTCACTGGCCAGGCTCACCAGAAATTCCAGGAATATCACCCCATCACGTATCCTGCCTCTCCTAAATGCTCTCAGTGGGCCTCAAGTCACCTCCAGTAACCCAGCCTTGTTGGTCGAGACTTATAATCTTTCATTACTACATGGCTGAAACACGTGTATGGGGTTGCTGTGGGTACTCTTGTTCAGAAGGGAATTGCCATAGCATTTCGATGCTGGACTGCCCATGTGGGCGGGACAAAGACTGATATGCCAATGGTTATTTCCCATCTTTGAAAGGTACAGTGAGCAAAAAGCGATGGCTGCGGACTCTCAAAGTTGAAAAAACATAGAACAGGTTGTCATTCCATGTTCTTTCTAGAGAGGGGCGCCTGCTACCTTTTTTAAGAATGTCCTTGCTAGAGGCTCTAGACACCATTGCTCCCTTGGGGACTCGCAAAGCCAAACCACAGGGCCATCTCAACACCTGGTTCACTCTAACCTTAAAAATACTGTGCACGAACAAACTTACAGCCGAAATTACATGAAGAAATGCTAACAAAACACACTTCACACACCAGCAAAATACTACAAATTGCCATAATCGATGCAAAAAGCTCCACGTATAATGACCGGATTGACAAAGCCAATTCATCAACTAGAGAGCTCTTTGCCATACTACAGGAACTTGAATCTCAGCTCCCCCGGGCAAATAACTGCTCAAAAGACATCATCTGGTGCACTAACATACAAACCGCCCTTGTGGACAAAATAGTTACGCTTAAAAAAAGACCTTATCAAACAAAACCAATTTGATTACAACAGGCGTCTCACCAATGCCGTTTCCTCCTCTGTCCCAACACAACAATCACCCCATTGTCTTCAAACCTGTCTCAGATCTGGGGGTAACAATAATGATAAAAGGCCTCAAACCTTCCAGATGCCAAAGGGACATATGCCCAGCCCCAGTCATCAAAGACTGTGTGGAAGCACTTGCACCTTTCATTGCCTCTCTTATCAATTCTTCATTCTCCCCCAGCACAGTTCCAGCTAGCTTAAAAGATTGGGTCCTGCCCCTACTAAAAAAACCTATGCTAGACTTGAATATCCCTACCAACTACCATCCCATCACAACCGTCCCTTTCCTCTTCAGAATTTTGGACAGAGCAGCTTACATTCAGATTCAGGTTCGCTTGGAATCTAACAACCTCTTCGGTTTACGCCAATCAGGATTCCGGCCAGGTCACGGCACGGAATCAGCACTTCTTGACCTAAATAATCAAATGGATGAATTCAAAGATGCCAGCAGGATGGCTCTCCTCCTCTTGTTGGACCTCTCTGTGGCCTTCGATTTGGTTGATCACCAAATTCTCTTTGATCACCTTTCCTCAGCAGCCAATTTCTCTGCTGAGGCAACTTCTTGGATCTCTTCTTTCCTCTCCAATAGAACCATAAGGTTTTTCTCACCTTCTGCCGCAGCTCAGCCAACCCTGGTCACCTGTGGTGTCCCTCAGGGCTCCTGCACCTCACCAACGTTTTACAACGTCTTCACAAATCCACTCTTGAACCTTCTCAACACTCGGGGTATCTCCTATTCTAGTTATGCAGATAATACCGAGATCCTTCCACCCAACACAGGAAACTACTCCACTGACAACAACACTCTGAGCGAGGTGTATCACACCATTTAGGCCTGGATGGCACATCACTCACTTCGCCTTAATGATGGCAGGACCAAGTTGCTCTTGATTGGCTCACAACTCCATTTGAACAAACTTGACAGACCTTACAAATCCTTTGTGATTGATGGCATCAATATCCCTGTCTCGAAGGAAGCCAAAACCCTTGGGGGGTCTACTTGGATTCCAAACTGTTTCTTTCCAAGCAAGTAAATGCAATTGCCTCTTCAGCAGCCCATACCAAACTAATCAATGCCAGCAGACCTTTGCTCTCCCCTGATAGCTGCGTTACATTAGCAAGAGCACTAATAGGATCCAGACTCGACTACTGCAACTCCCTATTTGCCGGCACCTGCTCTTGCAACATCAAAAAGCTGCAAAACAGCCTTGAAAATTCCCCAAAAAGATCATATTTCCGCAGCCAGAAGAAAGGTACATGGTTGCCTATGCTTGATCGCATATTATTTAAAACTCTTGCCATCACCCACAAGTGCATCTCCAACGTTGCCTCTAAATATTTGTCCCAAAAGTTCACCAAAGCTCAATCCACCAGACTTACCTGCTCTTCATACACTCAACGCCTCATCACCCTGAGATTCAAACTTCAAAGATCATGGGGTATTAGCTTCCTGGGTATTCATGGCTAAGAACTGGAATGCCCTGCCACCATCATTAAGATGAGAACTTTCATACTGGGCCTTCCGTAAGCACCTTTAAACTTGTCTCTTTTCGCAAGATCGGGAAACTAACGTTGTCCGCTAATGTGTCCCCACTGAAAGAACCTTAAAACATGGCTCTTTTCTCAAGATGGAGAAACTAACATTGTCCGGTAACGTGTCCACACAGAAATCACGGACTATCTCTTCTGCAATTAGTAAACATGAATGTATTGCCTTGCCTTCTATGTTGTATTCTTTTATGTAACCAGTGCCTTGGTGCCTAAGGGTTTAGTGTGCTATACAAATGTTAAATAAATAAATAAAGTTGTGGCAACTGGCTGGTACAGCAGTCAGAAGTAATTCAGCTGCCTAGTGCATGGATAGCTAACCTCTTACCATCCAGAATAAAAGTGACCCCACAAAGCAAGATGCGCTGCTAATATAGAATTGTAACTGAGAATAATGCAATGTTACAAAAACAATGATACAAATTTCAAATTTTTTTTGAAGACAAAGTGATTTTGTTTTGCAGGTGATGTATTTTGTCCTGATTGGATTTTTCGAATCTAGCCTACAAAATCTAGTCTGGTGACACGTGGTTCGACCCACACTGGGTCCTTCTCAAGACAAGACGTAACTAATAAGATGCTGGCAAATGGAAAAACCCTTCAAATGGTTCTGTGAATGATGTATTACTAGATTGCGCCCATGTGTGATGCTTCCTGGTCTAATATCCAAATGAAAACCAGTTAAGGTAAGATTTCACCGACTGAGTGTAAGTATTGCATACATCTGAGTCACGCCCACAATGGAAAGCCTATACCAGGAATCAATTCTCAAAACCAATTAGCGTGTCAATACATGTCCGCAATACCATCCAGATGTGTTAGCCTACAACTCCCAGCAACCCCAGCCAGCATTGGAAGTGGTGAGCGATCATGGGAGCTGTAGGCCAAAAACTCTGGAGGGAGCATGTTGGCCACCACTGGTCTAGGATTTCTGCAAGTCTTGCAATATTGAGTTTACAGGACACCTGATCTGCTCGCTATAGGATTTTCTTGCAGCTTGGTCCCAGTTACATTGATATTGACCTATTGACCATATGCCAAGGGCTAGCAGCTCCATTTACAATGTAAAAATGCCTTCTACAAGCTACAAATGCCCTTTGTATTGTATCTTGTAAGACAAAATTGTGATCTGTATCAGGAAAAACATTCAGAAGTCGCACCAAGAGGGAATTCAAGGGCCTGACCCTTGGCATTAACACATATGAGCTAGACTTGGGCTTCATCTGGCCTCATGCATTCCAGATATGCATATTTCTAAGCAGCATTAATTAAACTTTTGAGTCTAGAAGAATTGCAAGCGTTGTCACTGTGAATAACGGCCCTTACTCCAAGCTGAGAAAACAAATTCTCCATTTCAAATGGATTGTGTCCTCCCACGTATTCATCATCTATGATATTCGTATCTCACCAGCTTCGCTGCTTCAGCAAAAACAAATTCTCGACAAGAGGGTGCTGTGCACAAGGTCGTAGCATTGATGTCCCTCGAGGGCCGCTGTGGCGTGTCGACATCATCAGTAGTATAAATAGCTCGTGCTGCACCCGTTGGCTTCAGTTCTGTTTTTCCGACAAACCCTCCGTGACTGACTTTTGTGTTTGGGCCCTGACTATCGGACCAACGACTGTGACTCCTGTCAGTCTATGACTGAAAATCTCTTTGCGAACGCAAAGGTAAATTAGCGGTGGGGGGGGGAGCTTCGAAGGGCTCTTCGAAGAAATATAAAAAAATCCAGTGTGTCCAAAGAGTCTACTCGCCATAAACATTCGAAGAAGCCTCGATCAAGGAGTCAGTCGAGACAATCTTCGTCTTCTAGTAAGAAGGCGAAGAAGAGACACCACAGGTCTCTCTCTTCTCCCACAGAGGTTATACGATGCCCGACTAGGTCGGATTCCCCCGGCAAGTGGAATGCTTTTAGGGTGGAAATTATGCAAATCTTTGAGAACACAGCCTCGACACTCTCAAAAGAGCATGGCAAGAGTCAGATCCTGGTCGCTCCCCTGGACGACGCAGGAAGGTCGAAAACTACTTCGGCAAGTAGTAAATCTGAGACTCGTCATTCTCGACCCAACTCAAAGGCGTCGAAGGTTTAGACCCGAGAGTCCAGTCGGTCTGTGATTCCGACAAAAAAACATAAGCCGTCGAAACACTCAGCAATTCCATCAATGCCATCGGCAGTGATCGCTTCCATGCCGAAGTCAAATGGGATGACTCCCTCGACGGTATCTTCGATTCCCTCAATGCAAATTCCGGTGCAGGAAAAAATATACAAACCACTACCGAAGTCGGACTTTTTTAGGTCAGTGTCCTCTATCTTTGAAGAGGAAAGTGCCTCAGAGGAGGATGTGTCTCCTTTGGGAGTCAGATATGGCTCTAGAAATGTCAAAAATTAAAGTTTCTTAAACCTGACCCTTCAGAACATGCAGACTCAGGGTACAGGAACCTCTTGAACAGGGTCACTGACTATATTGGTTGGAGTAGGGCCTCACCAACCTTCGAGCAGGATGACATGACGGACATCCTGGATCAGGGCCCACAAAAAGACCCAGTTCTACCTTTGCATAGGGCTCTCCAAAGGAAAGTAGAAGCTAACTGGGAGACTCCAGAATCTGGGTCAGCTGTCAATATGAATTTTACCAGAAAGTACAGGCCATCAACCAGTGACCCTGATTATCTCAGGAAACACCCTACGCCTGAGCTTTTGAGGGACCAAGCGGCAACTGCCACCAGACAGTCAGCCTACCCCTCTATTCCCCTAGATAGAGAGGATAAAAAAATGGATGCTTGTGCTCGCAAGGTGTTTACCTCGGTCAGTATGGCCTAAAGTCCACAAATGTCACCTGTACCCTAGCCAGATTTACTCATACCCTGTGCGACTGTGTCAAGATGGCGTCTGAATGTATTCCAGAAGGCGAAGAAAGGGAAGGCTTTCTGAATATAGTCAAGGATGGCAAGGAGGCGATGGGAGAGTGGTTCCAGGCAGGGCTGGATACTGCTGACAGCATCAGCAGATCCATGGCTGCAAGCACAGTACTGCACAGATTTGCATGGTTTAGAAATTTGGGGTTTGCACTGGACATGCAGGCCAGGCTTCTCAACATGCCTTTCAACGGCTCGAGGTTGTTCGGCAGTAAGGCGGATGAAAGTTTGGAGAAGCTGCAGACCTCCAAGGCGGCAGCTAAGTCCCTTAGCGCCTCCATTCGGCAACCTTAGCAACCTTATTCAGGCTCATCTTCCTGGAGAGGTTGTCCTTTTCGTTACTATTGCTCATTTGGTAGAGGAAGAGGACAGGCCGCACAGAAAGGACAAAGAAAATTCTCTTGTGGTGGACGAGGAAAGCGTGCTAGAACAGCACCAGCAGCGGCAACTGTCCCATTAGCCGCTGCTGCAGCCAACTCTAAGCCACTCTGAGGTCTTGACCCACAAGACCCCGGTGGGAGGCAGAATCTCTCAGTATCTGAATGAATGGCGGGGCATTACTTCAGATGCTTGGGCACTGGAAACCGTAGCTCAAGGTTACTGCCGTCCTTTTCTAAAAAGGCCTAAGGATCATCCACTGGGAACAAACTCTGACAAAATTCCAGATCCGCTCCTTGTGCAGGAAATTTTAACCCTGGTAGAGAAAGGTGCAATAGAACATGTACCTGTAGCGGAGAGGAACAAGGGTTGGTATTCCCCCTACTTTCTCATTCCCAAGAAGGACGGAGGATTGCGACCCATCTTGGACTTGAGAAATTTGAACAAGATGGTGACCCTTTCTCAGATCCTTCATGCCCTCCAACTCCAAGATTTGTTGTTATCATTAGACCTTCAGGATGCTTACTTTCATGTGCCAATCCACCTCAAACACAGAAAGTATCTGAGGTTTGCGGTTGGTGGTTCTCACTATCAGTTTCGAGTTCTGCCATTCGGGCTGACCTCTGCCGGAGGGTTTTTCACCAAACTGATGGTGGTAGTGGCAGCAAGTCTCAGGAGATGGGGGATTCACGTCTACCCGTATCTGGACGACTGGTTGATCAGGGCTCGTTCACCCGAGCAAGCCCAGGAACATCTCAGTATCACCTGGCACTCCCTACACAGATTTGGCTTCTCCCTCAATTACAAGAAATCTCATATGATACCATTCCAAAGACTCCAGTTTATCGGAGAGGTCTTGGACACTTCCTCAGGGTAAGCCTTGCCTCCCGAGGTGAGAGCTCAACACATTCTGTAGATGGTGACAAAATTGCAAAATGCCCAGCATCTGACGGCCTCCGATTTTCTGAGGTTGCTCGGCCTTATGGCATTCTGCATTTTTCTGGTGCCAGAGGACAGACTGAGAATCAGATCCCTTCAATGGGCCCTCAGAACTCAGTGGTCCCAATTTTCGGGGAATATGTCAGATCGTCTGCAGGTTTCCACCAGAGTGGCTCAAGATCTTCTATGGTGGGCTTGCAAGGACAAAATTCTCAAGGGAGAATCTTTTTGGCAGCCATGGCCAGTGATAACTGTAGTGACGGACGCCTCACTCACAGGGTGGAGAGCTCACACCAGCGATTTGACAATCAGTGGTTGTTGGTCTCCATCAGAGTCCAAATTACACATCAACCTTTTGTAGCTGAGGGTAATTAGACTAGCGCTGAAAGCCTTTCTGCCCTATGTATGGGGAAAGAATGTCCTGATAATGACGGACAACACAGTGGCAATGAAGTACCTCAACAAGAGAGGAGGCATAGGGTCACTACCATTGTGCAGAGAGGCAATGCAGCTCTGGTTCTGGTCAATACAAGAAGGAATCTCTCTATCGGCAGTTCATCTAGCCGGAGAGAAGAACACGGCGGCAGAGGCTCTGAGCAGGCATATCACAGTTTCCCATGATTGGGAACTAGCTGAGGAAGTCCTTCAAGAGATCTTCACCCTTTGGGGAACCCCTCAAGTGGATCTGTTTGTGGCCGAGGTGAATCGGAAGTGCAAACAGTATTGCTCAAGGGAATTTCCTCCCAGAGGAGCTCTAGGGAACGTGTTCATAGTGGATTGGGAGTTTCCACTCCTGTATGCGTTTCCTACAGTCCCTGTCATT
Source organism: Ambystoma mexicanum (assembly GCF_040938575.1). NCBI lineage: Eukaryota > Metazoa > Chordata > Amphibia > Caudata > Ambystomatidae > Ambystoma > Ambystoma mexicanum. The sequence goes on from NC_090938.1 coordinate 61,436,627, forward strand.
CTCGTGTAATCAGGAGGTTGAGGAAGTTAGGGAAAACCATGATCCTAATTGCTCCGGATTGGGCCAGGATGACTTGGTGCCCGGACCTTGTGGACATGTCCATCTGCCCTCCAATACGTCTTCCACAAAGAGAGGATCTTCTCTCGCAAGAGGACTTCGGGTTCTCCATCCAGAGGTAAAAATGCTCAGCCTTCATGCATAGTTTCTAAGAGGCTGAGATATAAGGATTAGGATCTCCCCGACGATGTAATGGAGATCTTGCTTTCGGCCAGAAGGCCAGCAACCAAATCTTTGTACCAGTGTTGTTGGAATAAATTCAGTAACTGGTGCAAGGACAAGAATGTGGACCCTTTTCAATGCAGCACTCCTATGGTGCTGTCCTTCCTATTGCATCTGGCCAATCTGGGGCTCCAGATTGGAACAATAAAAGGATATTTGGCCACGCTTTCCTTTTTTAAGCGCTCCTCTGAGGAGGTTTCATATTTCAAGATTCCATTAATTGTCCAATTTCTGAAGGGACTCACGAACATGTACCCTCCAGTACCATTTCATGCCCCAGCCTAGGATTTAAATCTTGTGTTAAAGTATCTAACAGGTATACCCTTTGAGCCTTTACATTCTTGCCCTTTAAGGCTGTTAACATTGAAGACTGCCCTTCTGGTTGCGCTAACATCAGTCCGCAGGGTAAGTGAGTTGCAAGCTCTTTCAAACAAACCTCCTTATACCATTTTTCATAAGGATAGAGTTAAACCATAAACGTTCCACCCTCCCCCACAATTCACACCTTTGTTAAGCATTACTGCTTAGAGGCTTCTTCTACCCAGGAAGGTCTTTTCGCAAAGGCAGTACTTCATTTCATCTATGAGAAGACTAAGGGGGTAATTCATAGAATTTCGTGCAAAAGTGGCGCATGCGGCTGGCGCACAGTGTGCGCGTGGGAATGTCTGCGCCAGCCGCGTGCGCTAAAATCCATTTCCGTGCACAGCGTATTCATGGATTTTAGCCTCCCAAACCAGCCGTGGCACAGAGTGGCGCAGCGACCCTGCAGCAGCGCCAGTTACGCCCCGAAGAACGCCCCTAGCGCAAGGAAAAGCCATCAAAATCCCCAATCCAGCACAAAGGACTGCGCTAACCCTGGACCAGTTTACAGGGCTGCCAAACAGCAAACGCCAAGCGGGGAACGGGTATTACTGGGGTTCTCGTGAAGTTTCACACGCGGTAGGCCCTGTGCGAGTGGGGTACATGGATAACTGGGTTTCACGTGAAGTCCCACACGCGATTTGAGCAGGGTACGTGTATTCTGGGGGTTTGCGGGAAGTTTCACACGCGATTGGCCCTGTGCGAGTGGGGTACGTGGATAACTGGGGTGCGCGTGAAGTCTCACATGCGATTTGAGCAGGGTACATGTATTTCGGGGGTGTGCGGGAAGTTTCACACGCGATTGGCCCTGTGCGAGTGGGGTACGTGGATAACTGGGGTGCGCGGGAATTCTCACATGCGATTTGAGCAGGGTACGTGTATTTCGGGGGTGCGCGGGAAGTTTCACACGCGATTGGCCCTGTGCGAGTGGGGTACGTGGATAACTGGGGTGCGCGGGAAGTCTCACACGCGATTTGAGCACGGTACGTGTATTTCAGGGGTGCGCGGGAAGTTTCACACGCGATTGGGCATGTGCGAGTGGGGTACGTGTATTCCTGGGGTGCGCGTGAAGTTTCACACGCGACTTGAGCAGGGTACGTGTATTTCGGGGGTGCGCGGGAAGTTTCACGCACGATTGGCCCTGTGTGAGTGGGGTACGTGTATCCCTGGGGTGCGTGGGAAGTTTCACACGTGATTTTGCTGTCAGAGTGGTGTACTGAATTTCGGGGGTGCGTGGGGAGTCCTACACGTGAATTGGCAGTGTTGGTCCTCCCAGGTGTTCCCTCTACACCCCCCACAGCCCTTGCAGGCAGCCCACACCACAGGGGACTACCCTGCACCCCTGGTCATGTCCCGCAGGCAGCCCATCTACCATGGGCATGCCCCCCAGCCAAGCCATATGTCAGCTTGCACTACTGATCACCCACTCATGTCCCCCTGCACCCCCACCCCCAGCAGTCAGGGGCACCTGCCAGCAGGCCCCCACTCATGTCCCCCTGCACTCCCACCCCCCAGCAGTCAGGGGCACCTGCCAGCAGGCCCCCACTCATGTCCCCCTGCACCCCCACCCCCCAGCAGTGCGGGGCACCTGCCATCAGGCCCCCACTCATGTCCCACTCATGTCCCCCTGGACCCCCACCCCACAGCAGTCAGGGGCACCTGCCAGCAGGCCCCCACTCATGTCCCACTCAAGTCCCTTTGCACCCCCACCCCCTAGCAGTCAGGGGCACCTGCCAGCAGGCCCCCACTCATGTCCCCCTGCACCCCCACCCCCAGCAGTTCGGGGCACCTGCCATCAGGCCCCCACTCATGTCCCACTCATGTCCCCCTGCACCCCCACCGCCCAGCAGTCAGGGGCACCTACCAGCAGGCCCCCACTCATGTCCCACTCATGTCCCTTTGCACCCCCACCCCCAGCAGTCAGGGGCACCTGCCAGCAGGTGCCCACTCATGTCCCCCTGCACCCGCACCCCCCAGCAGTCAGGGGCACCTGCCATCAGGTGACCACTCATGTCCCACTCATGTCCCCCTGCACCCCCACCCCCCAGCAGTCAGGGGCACCGGCCAGCAGGCCCACACTCATGTCCCACTCATGTCCCTTTGCACCCCCACCCCCCAGCAGTCAGGGGCACCTGGCAGCAGGCCCTCACTCATGTCTCCCTGCACCCCCACCCCCTAGCAGTCAGGGGCACCTGCCATCAGGTGACCACTCATGTCCCACTCATGTCCCTTTGCACCCCCACCCCAGCAGTCAGGGGCACCTGCCAGCAGGCCCCCACACATGTCCCCCTGCACCCCCACCCCCCAGCAGTCAGGGGCACCTGCCGGCAGGCCCCCACTCATGTCCCCCTGCACCCCCACCCCCCAGCAGTCAGGGGCACCTGCCATCAGGCCCCCACTCATGTCCCACTCATGTCCCCCTGCACCCCCACCCCCCAGCAGTCAGGGGCACCGGCCAGCAGGCCCACACTCATGTCCCACTCATGTCCCTTTGCACCCCCACCCCCCAGCAGTCAGGGGCACCTGGCAGCAGGCCCTCACTCATGTCTCCCTGCACCCCCACCCCCTAGCAGTCAGGGGCACCTGCCAGCAGGCCCCCACTCATGTCCCTTTGCACCCCCAGCAGTCAGGGGCACCTGCCAGCAGGTCCCCACTCATGTCCCCCTGCGCCCCCACCTCCCAGCAGTGTGCGGCACCTGCCATCAGGCCCCCACTCATGTCCCCCTGCACCCCTACCCCCCAGCAGTCAGGGGCACCTGCCAGCAGGCCCCCACTCATGTCCCCCTGTACCCCACCCCCCAGCAGTCAGGGGCATCTGCCAGCAGGCCCCCACTCATGTCCCACTCATGTCCCTTTGCACCCCCACCCCCCAGCAGTCGGGGCACCTGCCAGCAGGCCCCCACACATGTCCCCCTGCACCCCCAACCCCCAGCAGTGCGGGGCACCTGCCATCAGGCCCCCACTCATGTCCCACTCATGTCCCCCTGCACCCCCACCCCACAGCAGTCAGGGGCACCTGCCAGCAGGCCCCCACTCATGTCCCACTCATGTCCCTTTGCACCCCCACCCCCAGCAGTCAGGGGCACCTGCCCGCAGGCACCCACTCATGTCCCCCTGCACCCCCACCCCCCAGCAGTCAGGGGCACCTGCCGTCAGGTGACCACTCATGTCCCCCTGCACCCCCACCCCCCAGCAGTCAGGGGCTCCTGCCAGCAGGCCCCCACTCATGTCCCACTCATGTCCCTTTGCACCCCCACCCCCAGCAGTCAGGGGCACCTGCCAGCAGGCCCCCACACATGTCCCCCTGCACCCCCACCCCCCAGCAGTCAGGGGCACCTGCCAGCAGGCCCCCACTCATGTCCCCCTGCACCCCCACCCCACAGCAGTCAGGGGCACCTGCCAGCAGGCCCCCACTCATGTCCCTTTGCACCCCCAGCAGTCAGGGGCACCTGCCAGCAGGTCCCCACTCATGTCCCACTCATGTCCCCATGCACCCCCACCCCCCAGCAGTGTGCAGCACCTGCCATCAGGCCCCCACTCATGTCCCACTCATGTCCCCCTGCACCCCTACCCCCCAGCAGTCAGGGGCACCTGCCAGCAGGCCCCCACTCATGTCCCCCTGCACCCCACCCCCCAGCAGTCAGGGGCACCTGTCAGCAGGCCCCCACTCATGTCCCACTCATGTCCCTTTGCACCCCCACCCCCCACGAGTCAGGGGCACCTGCCAGCAGGCCCCCACACATGTCCCCCTGCTCCCCCACCCCCCAGCAGTGCGGGGCACCTGCCATCAGGCCCCCACTCATGTCCCACTCATGTCCCCCTGCACCCCCACACCCCAGCAGTCAGGGGCACCTGCCAGCAGGCCCCCACTCATGTCCCACTCATGTCCCTTTGCACCCCCAGCAGTCAGGGGCACCTGCCAGCAGGCCCCCACTCATGTCTCCCTGCACCCCCACCCCCCGGCAGTGCGGGGCACCTGCCAGCAGGCCCCCACTCATGTCCCACTCATGTCCCCCTGCACCCCCACCCCCCAGCAGTCAGGGGCACCTGCCAGCAGGCCCCCACTCATGTCCCATTCATGTCCCTTTGCACCCCCACCCCCCAGCAGTCAGGGGCACCTGCCAGCAGGCCCCCACTCATGTACCCCTGCACCCCCACCACCCAGCAGCCAGGGGCACCTGCAAGCAGGCCTCCACTCATGTCCCCCTTCACCCCCACCCCTCAGCAGTTAGGGAACCTGTCAACAGGCCCCCACTCATGTCCCCCTGCACCCCCACCCCCCAGCAGTCAGGGGCACCTGCCAGCAGGCCCCCACTCATGTCCCACTCATGTCCCCCCTACACGAAATAAAGATGCACAGTCATGGCCCACTTCTACACCAAAAAATACCACATCACGCCACCCCATTCTTGAGAATGATTTCCCAATCCACCCCACACTGTATTGCCTATCTCAAGACACAAACCAAAACTCAACTATGTACATCAACCCATGTCCATCACACACATACACTGGTTGGCATTGCTTGTGTAAACCCACAATTTCACATGCATCAACCCAATGAGCAAATCCCACACATGGAACTAAAATATGAAAATGTATTATGTACATAGATAAATAAATGAAACGAAAGCATACGAAAATATCAAACATGAAATGAAAAGCAGGTGAAAAAGATGAGTGAATGAAAATGATAAGCAATGCAAAAAAATTTGAAAGATAAACAGTCCAAACTCTTCCTCCCCCAACGCAAATCCAAAAAAAGGTTAAAAAAAGATATCCATTGTTTCATGTTCATAATGATAAATAAAAATGCGAAATCAATCCATAGTCCAACTATTTGCAATACATTATCCTGAAAAAAAAAACATTACTCCATTTCCATAATGAAAAAAAAAATCCAAATGAATCCATGATGTAACTATATACAATCCATTGTCCAAAATAAAAATCCATTAATCCATGTGCAAAAATCCCCAAAATAAATCAATCCATTGTCCAACGATGTAAAGGGTCCATGAGCCCAACTAAACAAATGAAACCTACCTAAGAAACTACCTAAAAATATAACTATATACAAATGTGTGTGGCATTGTCCATTGACCACAAATAAAAGGAAAACGAAAAGGAAACCTAACTCTAAAAACTATTTACAATGGCAGCAGGCTAGTCCGACGGCTCACTTTTGGATGTCCCGGGCCAGGGCATCATCGAACTCCTGCTCAATGTCCTGGAGGCGGTCTCTTCCATGGCCCAGATGGTTCGCAGGGACGACGGCATGTTCTCCTCCAACTCCCTGCGAATTGCCTCGAGGCACTTGGCCCGCCTCAGGGCCCTCCGCATGGAGTTCTCCGCCCTGACCATCATGAGCCGTGCCTCTTCTGCCCGCTGCCGCTCCGCATCTATAGCATGGCCTAACCGCTGCCACACGGAAGACACTTCCAGTCCTGGGTCCTCCTGCCCTCTGGTCGACGCCTGCCCTCCGTTGACGAAGGCCCCACCCATCATGGCTCTCACCTTGTTGCTGCTGCTGCTGTGCCTCTGCCTGTGCCCTGGCTCTTGCTGCCTGCACATCCTCCTCCGGCTGGGGTGCAGTTGTTGATGTGGCCACCCCTGCTGGACGTCCGACTCCCAACTGTGGCAGGGATGTGTCCTCCACCAGCCTGGCTGCAGGGTCAGAGGCAGCTCCACAGGGTACCCAGGTGATACATGGGTGGGAAGATGGCATGGAGTACGACTGGCGCATAGGGGGTTCAGTTGAGGAGGGAGTTGGAACAAGGTCCAGCAAATGAAGGAATCTGGCCCTGGTGAGCTGTCCCAGTGGGTGAACGCAGTCAACGAGCCATTCGAGATGACGTGCAGTCTCCTCATGAAAAGACTGCAGGTCAGCTTGCATGGCCTGTTGACGCAACGCCACCCCACCCAGGACAGGCTCAACCCGGTCCCGGATAGCCACATCCGCAGGGAGAGGAAGGCCAGTTGTTGTAAGCGGATCCCCTCCCTGAAAACGGGTCTGGACGTAGGCATCCCTGCTGGTGCGGGATGATGCAGTCACAGGATCGGGGACAGGATTACACACAGACACCTCCGTGGTGGCCTGTGCTGCCTCCTGTCCCTGCCCCTGCACTGCACCACTAGCACCAGTGGAATCCCCACCTCCAGACCCCGTGTCTGTCCCTTGCACGGCCTCCTCCTCCACCAAACCCCCCACCAACCTCGATGACTCTGTGCCATCTTCCTCCGTCGGACCCTGTGGGGTCTCAGCTGCCCCTTCTGCTGCCGAGGAGTCCAACTCCGACCTCCGGCTCTTGGACCTTCCCTCGGCAGCTGCGGCCTGGGACGCAGCACCGGACTCCTCACTCCCCGACAAGACGACAACCTGGGAGGGGAGCCGGGCCTTGCGTCTCCGGCTGGCGGGATGATCCCTGCCGCTGTGCTCCACAGCACCCTCTCCGCCCTCTTCTTCAGTTGACGCTGCAGGCAGCGAGAGATAAAACACAGGCATCAGGGCACTGTACAATGGACTGATACACACATGACAGTTGCACATGAGTGGCATTGTTTAACTACAGACACAGCATCACACTCCACGACATACATGTCATTTTAACTCACACACATGAACATTTCAACAGCAGTATTGCACCAGGCAGCACCATCCATACACATACAACAGCATGAACAGCCAAAGGTGAGCCTGACATCACATGAAACACAAGGACTGCACTAGACATGCACACAGGCCAACACACTTACATGCATGTCTACATCTCCTCCAACTGTTGCAGTGATGAGATCGCCATACATGTCACATCTGCCATTCATCCTTCTACATATCAGTGTCACGTGCATCCATGTTGCATCACAGTTGCACACTTGTCAGATACACATACATGCACATGTACACAGTACAGATACATGCATTATGAACCACCATCCATGCCACAACCATGCCAATGTACATACACAGAAATTCAAACATGTGTGCTCCCACACCTGCATTTGCCCAGCATGCTTACCAACACATACACAATCAATGTGTCTCACAACTGAGAGGACTCACATGTGGCAGCCTCACGCCCATGTTCATACACATCCCTACATGGCCCTACATAAACACATGTGCAACCTACACACTACTGGCACACCACGACACGCACAGCGTACTATCAACATGCATGTACACTTACCGCTCGACTCCAGACGGGTCTGCCTCTCAAGGATCTAGACGTAGAGCGCTGGGCATATGCGTTCCAGTACCCTTATTTGATGGTTCAACAGCTGGCCCCGGCGCCCCTTGGCATCCGCTGCCTTAGCGAGGCGCCGGGCCTTGTTGAGGGTCCTGGAAGTCCTAACAGCGCTTCTTGACATGATGTAAGTCGCGGACTTCCACCCCCTCCGTGTTGATGGCAGTCACGATGTCCATCCAGATCCTGGTCCATTCTTCATTGTCGGCGCGCAAACTTCCAAAGAAGGCATCATACTGCCCCAGGACTTGCTCCACCAGGATACTAACTTCAGTGGCAGTGAAGCTGGTGGCCCTCTGCCTCTCTGGCTGGGGGTTGCCAGTGCTGCCAGATGGTGTTGTGCTGGTCATGGCAACCCCAGAGGCAGGAGTGGGTGGGCAACTGGGTCCTGGGGCTGGGCTGTGGAGCAATGGAATCCCAGTCGGGAGTCTTCGGTTCCAGCAGGGGTCGTCACAGCAACTACACTGCTGGCTGACGTGCAGGCAGCAAATGGCAGAGCACGTGGGCAGCAGGCAGTCAGGCAGCAGCAGATGGCAGGTGGGAGCGTGCTCCGGGCTCTGGGGGGCATTAATTCGCCCTTCTGGGCAGTAGCGTGGACTTCCGTGTGTTTTCGCATGGCCAGCTTGATACGGAGTGATTTGGCATGTGAAAAAATTGCACGCCAGCATGTAATTCGAGGAGAGGGCCTTAGTGCGTAAGCGCGTCAGCACACACATGCAATTTCATTGGACCAAAGGCCCTTAGCGCGTAAGCGCGTAAGTTACATTACGCGCGCGGCCGTTTCCCTCATAGCACGTGATGACAGAGCACACGTTGAAAAACTGCACGTCCAAGTGTCATCGCGTGTAATTGGAGGAAAGGGCCCGTGTACATGCGTATCTGACGTGTATGTGTGGCCAGTTTAAAAGCTACGTGTAGGACGCCATTTCCTTGTACGTGCTTTTCGTGGAGAGCAAGTGGGTAAAATCTGTACTTCTTGTCGGTTAACACGCGATTACTTCACAGCGTTTCTAGTTCGTACTCCCTGTTACCTCTGACAGCTCTTTTCTGATTTTTTGTTGGGCCTGTTTCCTCAAACAGAGTTCACTTCTCCTTTTGTGCTGTCTCCTCAGACAGTGTAAAATTCTTCTTTTGGCGGGGGTGTTGCCAACGCGCACACGCATGTATTTTTCGCGTTCTTTTTCCAGGCAGACGGTGAGTTCCGCATGTACTTAGCAACTGTGCTTGCCCCGTGTGTCGCGTTCTCCTTCAGAGGTCATTGTAGGCTGCGTGTACTATGCGTACGCTTATTTTTGTGTTTCTGGGTGCCACAGCGTAGTGCGGGTTCATTTTTTCATGCACATGGTCTACGAGGGGTTGCATGCATGTTAATTTTTGATTTTGGGCTGCCTGTGCGTTGTGTGACCCGTCATCTTCCCCCAGGGGTCACAGACAGCCTTGTTAGAGCACTAGGGTATGTATTCCATCTAGTATCCTACCCCTTTGACCCCCAATTGCCCAGGACAATAGTTTACTGCAACTCCCATACGCAACCCAACATCAGTGCCATGGTTGGGAGGCGACCAAGCGGTAAGGGAGGCAAAGGTGGCCGACCTTCAAAAGGTGGGCGTGGTGGGTGCGGTAGGGGACGTGGCCAGGATTTGCAGGGTGCCCCTATACCCCCATGTGTGGAGGAACAATCAGGGACACCCACCCCCCCCCCCATGGGTGAGGGAAATGTGGCTGACACCATCCCAGCTCAGCCCCTATGGTCATTGTGCATTCCCACACTCCTACTACCCAGTCCACCGGTGATTCTGCCCCTACTGACCAGAGCGGCGTAAGCCACTCTGGCTCCGCTCCAGCTTTAAAGAAGAGGAAGATGGGTGCTCTGGCACGACAGGCTGAGACCCCAGACACGGCTACACACTCCGTTACCTCAAGGAAGCCTTGCTTTAATGAGGCGGAACTTGATGCACTTGTGTCCTATGTGTTGGCACATAGCCACGAAATACTGGTGACTGCAGGGTCCAAGACCACAACTGGTCAACGTAAGGCACACTGGCAGATCATCGCCGACCGCATAAGTGCCCTTGGATTTGTGAGGCGCACATCTGATGATTGCTACAAGCGATGGAATGACCTGAAACGCAGAGCAAAGAACAAGCTGGCCTCAAATAATGCCGCTACTCTGGTGACTGGCGGTGGGTTTCCACAAGAGGACAACAAACTCACTGAACATGAGTCTGTTGCTGGGGCCTTCATCACAGAGGAACAGATCCAAGGTGTGGGAGAACTACCTGATTATGATGCATTGTCCGGTGAGTGCCCATGCATGTGTGTGTAATGCATGTGTATGCTGTTTGGGTGACGGGTTCTGATTTAGTGCCAGGTGAGGGTGTGTGTGCCTGAGTGGTATTGCTCACCCATGTGCTTCATCCAAAACATTCAGCGGCCTTGGATTTGGGTGTGACAGTATCCCTTCTGCCCACAGTAGTAATTTAGCAAAACATTACGGCAGTTGCCCTTGAAGTGGCATCTTGCAACAACATTGTTTGTATTTTTCAGTGTTTGTTCAGGCTGATTGTTTCAATTCTCCCACTTTTGCTATGCATTCCTCAGCCCTATTGTCACATTTGTGACATGCTTCTGTCATTGATGAACCCCACATTGGCCCACATGTGTTACCTTGTTAGGTGAATGATTTGACCATTAAGGCTGATTGAGTATTGGCCTGATCACATACATTTTTGGGGCTTGTTTGAATGTGGAACATGATAGTTGTTTCCTGTCATGTTGAAGTGCACAACCATTGATGTGTATATCGGCCTGCAATCACTGTATTTTTGTACACTGGATGTGTTGCAGTGAGTGGCACATGCGTATTTTGTCACACTATGTAGCATTTTTCATCTCATCATGTCCATCTCACATGGATGGCTGACAGTTCTCATTCACTGACATATGGATGCACTTGTGGAATGTACCATGGCTATGGTACATGCCATCTGTGTGATGGCATGTGTCATGTATGTGTATTGGACATGCCACTCACAGGCCAATTTGTGATGGCAGTGCTACCCAGCATGCAGCAAATGTGTTGCTCTTCCATCTTGGTGTCATCATTGTCTGCCTTTTGCCTCCCCTTCCATCTCAGTGACAGTGCATGCATGGGAGGGTTATAGTCATGTGGGACATGTGTAAATCATGTACTGGTTCTGTAGCTTGGGAGGCCAATTTGTGTGCTATGGTGCTAATGCTTGTTTCCATTTTCTGTCTTTCATGTTTTTGCAGGGGATGACGCACTTGATGCTGTTGAGGTTGAGGAGATGGTGCAGATCCGGGAGGAATCTCAGGCACGACTGGGCACCAGTGGGGGACGTGGTGTGGTGGTGGGTGAGAACCCAATCTTGCTGCAGACCATTCTGTCCAGGGGTGTCTCTGGGTGCACCTCCCCAGACCTCTATTCAGGTGATGATTCGGATGATGAGACCTATGTGCCGTTGCAGGTAACTGTTTCTGCCAGAGATTCTGTTCTGTCCAACCCACCTGCACCAGGGGTAGAACCCTCTATGGGGATGTCAGTGTTGGTAAGTCCGCCTTTGGCGGTTACGGATGCAGGGTCACACTCCACAACATCTGATCCTGTTCCTGGGCCAGCAGATCAGAGGGGGAATGCAGTCCTACAGCCTCAGGCAGTGCCGGCACAGCAAGGTGCAGATCGCCTTGCCCCAAACAGGTGTGGTGCCCGCCGACGCGGTGGCGGTACGCCACCAGGCAATACCGTATGGGAACTATCCATGTACGGTATGGCAACCCAACAGGCAGCATCAGTTGAGATGATGGCTCAAGCAATGGAGAGGGTGGCCACTTCCATTGTCCCCCTTGAAAGGCAGATGGAGCAACTACAGCAGGCAACAGACTCCATTTGCCAATCACACAGGGAAGACATGTTGGCGTCCAACAGGGACGACGGGCGGCACTGGAGACTCTACGCCAATCGATATCAATAGAGTCCCAGGGCCACAGCGAAGCCCTGAGGGTAGAACTCCATCACCTCAGGGAGACTCTTGTTGACCTTGAGGCTTCCACTAACTTGAGGACAGAACAGCAGCTGGAGCGGCTCACACGTTCGCTTTCAGCTGAGATGCAGGCAACTCGGAAGGAGATCCGGGCATCACGTCAGGTGCTGCATGGAGATCTCCGCACTATAATCCTCCAGAACGAGACCTTCCACACCCGCATGCTTGCTGCCATGGAGGATCATACCAGGGCTCTGTGTGGGCTGCCTCCCATAGCACCACCACCTCCTGATGCAGCAGCAGAGGGTGATGAGAGCGACAGCAGCAGTTCTCCCACAATGGCATAGCCATGCAGGCCATGAGCCCATGGAGATGTTTTTTTCCTAACATCCACACAGGTGGCTGTTGGTGCGCACCCTGTCCTTGGACCTCCTGGGTGGCCTCCCCCCCAGCCCCCACATGGCCATTTTTGATTTTTGATTTTTGATTTTTTTTACAGTGTGTTGCCTTGTGTGGCCACCGTGGGCATCCACTGTATTCCGGCTGGGCACATGCAGGCATGTCCTGAGTTTGGGTTAGATGCTTGGGTTCGTGAGACACACACCCCTCCTGCTTCCCGTTTCCATGGGCTTACAAAGGGTGTGCCCAAGTGACAGTGAATTACACAGTGACGTTGGACTCCCATGAGCTGTGTGGGCATTCTGTAGTCAATAGTGTGTATACATTCCTAGTGGATATTGTTGTTGTATTGTACACTGCATGGTGTATTGATATGTGCTTGTGCATCCATGTCTTCCTCCTAATTTGCAGGTTTATTCCTCATGTCTTCACAAGGCCGTCTACTTTGGAGATGCAGTTCATGTTGTAAGCAGTGCACTTACACATTTGCGTGGCAGCAACACTGTACAGTAGGACAGTGTACACTGTACAGATTGTGCTGGCATAATCAGGTTGTAAGACTACCACTACTTTAACTTAGTACTGTCATGTTTTTGCTATGTTTGAGGTTGTGTAGCTGCATTGTATTGTTGGTAAGTATTTGGTCATGTGTGTTGTTAGTTCTACATTACTGGGAGCATATTGTGTGTGGCCAGTTTCCATTAGGGACACTGTACTTTGTGACACGTGTGTCAGGTTTTGGGGATTGCTTTGTTTGCTCTCACATAGCATGACATGCCATGGTGTGTTGGGTGGCGGTGCTGGGGAGGGGTTGGGTGACATGGCACTGTTGTCATGTTGTACTTTGCAAGGTGGTAAAGAATTTAGCAGCATAGAAGTGTGTCTTTTGACGACACAGCATTGGTGGTGTTTGTGGAGGTAGGGATGCACACAATGTAACCCTTCCAGGTGACCAATCTCAGGCTGGTATGGTTGTGACAGTTGACTGTCCCTTATGTCATCATCATTGATTGTCAGCTGCTATGTGCCAGGGCTGTGTGCACTCCACAGGGGTGTGATTTTAGGTGAAGTAATTAGCTACCAGCTGCGTACGGGCTGCCTCACCCCGTGCCCTTTCCCCTCCCATGCGCAGTGGCCGTGCATGTGGTTGGGGATGTGGGGGCACCACCATGTCCACCGGCAGGCCCCGGCGTGTTGCAACGTTGTGCAGGACACATGCTGCCACTATGATCCTGCACACTACTGGGGGAGCGTATAACAGCTGCCCGCCAGAACGGTCAAGGGAGCGAAAGCGTGACTTGAGCACTCCGAATGTGCGCTCCACAATGCCCCGGGTTTCAAGCAATGTGGGCTGTTTTGTATCTTACCTCGGGTGGCGTGGTGGGGTTCCGAATTGGCATCATCATGTGGGTGCTCAGAGGGTAGGCACTGTCCCCTGGGGAGGTGGTGATGGGTATCATTAGTGGGTTGTGACATTACTCAGTATCTGACATGCATGCATGTGCTGTGGCATTTATACTCACCGAGCAGCCATGTATCGCCATGCTGCCCAGCTTCTAGGTCCCGGTTTAGGGTTGACATTCTGTAAATAAAACTGTTGTGGGTGGAACCTGGATAGTTGGCATATACTGAGGTGATGATTCCCTTGGCATCACATACTACCTGCACGTTGATGGAATGCCAGTGCTTGCGGTTTCTATAGATGTGCTCTGATGCCCTGGGGGTACATAGAGCCACATGGGTGCAATCAATGGCACCTAGGACTTTGGGGATTTGTGCCACCCCATAGAAATCCAGGGCGGCAGCCTGCCTTTCTGCAGGTGTTCTGGGTAGGTATATGTGCCTGCGGACTGATGGGCGTGCAGTCATGATGGCCAAGACCTGGTGTAGGCAGCGTGACTGCGTGGCCTGTGACACCCCCCCACTATAGCACTTGTCCGCTGAAATGATCCAGTGGCCAAGAAGTGCAGTACATTGAGGACCTTCTCCAGGGGGCTGAGTGCTTGGGAGCACAGGGTGGGTGATGTGAGGTCATCCTCCCACTCACTCACCAGGTCGAGTATTATGTGAGGTGAAAACCTGTACCTCCCATACACCTGGTCATCAGGCATCCCAAAAAGGCTGGTTCTGGGTGTGAAAATTCTGGGCCTGACTATCCTCCTCCTCCTTCTGCGGTATCCCACGACCACTGCTGCTAGGAACGGTATATTCATCCTGGCATCTGAGCTTGTTTGTTGTTAGCGCGCACTTTTATGCTGCGCGGGTCCACGTATGCCTGCTTCCTGCTGGCGTACCTGTTTCCGGATTAGCGCGTCTTTTTTGGCGCACGCGTTAGCCCCGTTCGATTCCATGAATACGTGTTTTGAACGTGCGTGTGGGCGTACCGCGCATTTGCCTCCTGTACTTCCCCCGTGATGCCCACATTTTCATGCGTTGCTCCCCATTCCGCGTGTCACGCCCCCTGTTCCTCCTACTCTTGTTGTGTGCGCCGCGCTATATGCAAATTCGCTGTGTGCGTAGCGCACGGTGTTTGGAGACTTCCATGAATCGCTGTGTGCGGGTTGCGCTGCGATTTTCGCACTGGCACTGCGATTCGCACGCTTTCGCACACTTGCTTCGAAAATTTCACCGCACATTCATTCCATGAATCGGCCTGTAAATAGTACTCCTGCCTCCTAAATTCTCACTGCTTTGGGAGTCTATTATAGATGAGGAATACGTGGGAGGACATGATGCATTCGAAGAACAAGTTACTTACCAACTGTGACGTTCTTTCGACTGGATATTCGCCCAACGTATTCCTCATCGGCCCTCTTAGCCTACCCCGCCGTACGATTTACGTGATTTACACTTTGCATTTCCGAAGAGCTTACACTCTGTGGCACGCCTACATGGTTCCTCAAATTATATAACGAAAAAAACAGAACTGATACCAACGGACGCAGCACAAGCTATTTATACTACTGGTGATGTTGACACGCCACGGCAGCCCTCGATGGACATCAACGCTACGACCTCATGAACACCGCAATCTGCCAAGAATTTCTTTTTTCGAAGCAGCGATGCTAGCGAGATACGAATATCATAGATGAGGAATAGGTCCAGTTGAAAGAATGTTACAGTTGGTAAGTAACTTGTTCTTCTCTAACATCATTTATATCATTCATAGTAGCAGCGAAAGTAGACACCACCTCTTAATCCTGCTTCGGAACAGACGTTTCCAGTGAATGAGATGGCATTTCACATATTCGTCACCCACTTAATATATTATTCCCCAAAAATCCTTCCAATGGGATTTCTTCTGTCGAAGACACATGACGCTTGAAATTGATCAAACCGGCAAGGGAATGTGGAACACGCTGCTATTGCTTTGGATTCTTACCCCCCATGACCAATGAAAGCAGCCGAAAGCAGCAGTGCAGAAAGTCTCCCTAGTCCCATGCCAAGCCATTGAGCCACCCTACCCTGCTATTTATATCGATTTTTATATTTGGACTACCAGGAACAGTGTGACATATGGGACATTTAACTAAACTAAGACTGTCCTTCTGTGTAGACTTTCATCCGGTGACAACCTATTTGATAGAGCCCATGGTGTATCCTGGGCCTTATTCTGACTTGGCTTCTAGGCAGCATTCTGACAGCCTTCCAGCTTTCTCAGTTGGTCACCTTCTTTCATTGTCCTCCTTGATGCTTTTAGGATTCATTGTGACAATTTAGGTTATTTTTAACCTTTGCGCAATTACAGAAACAGAGTGACAATATGATTTCAAGCTTTATTTAAGCAGATAGGTATGCTTGAGCTCAAATAAACTTTCAGGAGAATGGTCTGTATAAAGTTAGTTTGTTTGGACTTACACAGCATAGATCAATGTCCTGATCCCACTCACTCATTACTCTTAATGATTAAAGAAACCTGCCCCCTGAAGAACTATGGAGTAGTCTGCTGCTTTTTTCCTTAAATTATTTGAACTGAAAACACTGTTCTGTTTTTATTCAATAGTAATTGCATACAACATAATTTACATTAATTGCATCTAAAATGGCATACAATATAGTCCTTTTCATGGTTCGCATAAAAACTGTGAAAGAAAGAGCCCCATTTGGGGAAGCAACGCATGACATTTTCACAAGTGAGAAGCTACAATTGAAAGAGGGGTTGTTGCCATATTTTCAAGAAAACACAAAGGATTTGTTTCTGACATGGAAATAAAGTACTTGTTAAGTTGAGTGCCTTAACATTGTTTTCATTTTTCCCTGGGATTTTGGGAAAATAACACTGTTGTCATATCTAGAATCAGGTTTTTGTTAATGTTTTCAGCTCCAGGTCTGGGAGTTGGGAGTTTCTCTTAATCGGTTACAGACCCTCATCCATATTCACCCAAACAGAGCAAATGCAGTAGCAGTGAAGATCAGAATTGCACTAATTTGTGCTACATACTACATAATAAAGCGATTTGAAATAACACTGGCATAACCAGAATGAGAGGATCCACCTGCAAAATGTGGTGAGGATCCCCTTATATTCTTGACACCCTGAGACCTAAAAAAGGGCCCTGATCCGTACTCCCCCAAACACGTAGGAAAGGCAGCAGCAGAAAAGACCAGGATTCTCTGTCATTTCTGCTGCATTCTATATACTAAAATAATTTGAAAAAACAACGACTTAACACAGAATGAAAAGACCCACGGCAAGATGTGGTGTGGGTGCCCTAAAAATCATTGCACCTTGAGACATGCACAAGGCCTTAGCTCTTGCAGGTGACCCTGCACTGCAAGGGCTGCTGTGCCAGATGCTAAACCCCTGGGAAAATGTACTAAAGGGCGCTTCGACCAATGTGCCAGGCCTGTTTCAAGAACATGTATGTATGTAGGCATGGAGGGTTTTATATGGTGTTATCAAACATACATTCACCAGGCTTTGACAACAGATACATGTTAGACCCAAGATACTTGGAACTCTCCACAGCCATTGAGAACATATAACTTATTTCTACTTGTCCCTGATGGTAGAATATCTGCAAAGGTGTTCCAGGGATTTTCCTATGTAATTGTATTTGAGAGGTGGGATTACGCTGCTCATTGGGAGCTGTTAAAACATCATGCTGGTCCACCTTATCTAGGTATTAAGCAGAAAATGTTTTGTAATACGAATCGAGCAAACATGGAACATACAAGTGCAACTGGGCGCATTGTGGAGTGAACTAACATCTTATTTGTGCCTTTTAAGCAAATCAAGTCCCTCTGTTCTCCTTTTGCACTCAATCCTTGTCAATCATTTGCAGCATCACTGTTTTGGAAGGGTTAATACATTCTCCCATTGACTTCACTTAATAACATTACAAAATCACTGATGCATATTTACAGAAAGATTGCCAATTTGCACTGTTGCCTGGTACTGTTGTGCTTGTTTTCAATTTGGGATAGGCTTTGTAAAAATGATTGATACTCCGAACATCTACAAACATGAGACAATCGCGAACGTTATTGTACAGAACATATATGTCAAATGTATGGCCACCCACCGTGGTCGCTCTGCATCTGTGCACACTGTCTTTAAACACAAAGCCATGCAACATGTATGCCTTGCCCTACACTCCCCCCTCCCCTCCAACCCCCATTGATTCTGGCTCGAAGAAGAAAGTCCTGGGTAAACAGATGTGTTCAATTCTGGTTAAAAAGTCCAATGTCTCAGGCATGATTAGTGTGGCTTCTACCCCTGAGCCATATTAGACTTGTCATGATTCGCTTAAACAATAGAATATCGAAGGAAGGAGCTGAGTGCTGACATTAGCCTCACATCTGTTTATAAATGGGGAAGACTTTCTCTTAGACCATACGCCATACCATTTGCCATGTTATTTGTATCATATAAGGACTCGTCAGATGCTTCATTTGCTAAACAGTCTTGGGAGATGTCTGGCCATGCATTAAATTCACAGCAAGGAGGCACTAGTGCATTTAGGTTTCTTTGATTTTATAGTATTCATTTGGCTCAGACTGAGCCCCTCTTTTGAAATTAGTAGAGGGAAACTGGTCAACTACCTTTAACAGGCACCAAATATCCTTCTAGGCATATCCTTTCTCCCTCACATTATGTGTGCCACAATGGTGCATACTTTCTAAAAGCAGGCATCCATTCACAACATGTGAAAGCCCTTTCCTTGTCCGCTGAGATTGGGAATGCATGGATACCGTCTGCAGTAGTTGCTGAAATTGGGGCTATCCTACTGTATTGCTCTCCTTAACCAGGGGAATGAATACTGAACTAGATGTTAAACTGAGCAGGGGCACCACGAAGTACGGTTTGCACAGTCTTTGTAGAAACAGATCGGGCAATGTACATAGATAGTCCTGTTATGAGCCACACCTCTTTGTCCCTTGGCGGCTCTATACAACAATACAGTCATATCACAACCTGGTCGGATTACAGTTCTGTGTCTGCAACAACATGCTGTTTGTTGGAATGTCCATTGGTGGCTGCTCCTGTCACTGCTTGCCCAGTTCCGTTTTCTTGGGTCCCTCCTTTCAGAGTAGGCCTGTCCGACTGCCCTGACTGATCGCGAGTGGCCACTGATATCAAGGTATTGTCTGGGCTATCGTTCCCGGCATAGTCTTCATCCTGAATAGGCATAATAAATTCAATGAAGTTAGAAAGCTTCATAAAGAGATCTGAAATGCCACTTTGGAACCATCATGCACTCTGATTGGTATGATATTGATGTGAACAGTTGCCAACTATACCATATGGTGACAGCAGATCAATTACAGTAAGAAAAGCAAATTCCATAACATCTATAGTACACCGTGAACATCTTTGTTGATAATTGTTGTTACAATTCGATTGATCCCCTCCTCTTCCATTAATCCTCTCCCATCAAACAAGGACCAGCTCAAGATCAAAAATATAGGAGTATGATAGTTTAAAGAACAGAATAAATGCAAATTCAGGAAAGAAATAATAAAGGAGATGGTTTGGTCACGTACTCTTCCACCATTGGAAGAAACAAGTAAACTGCGCTTCAGACGGAACTGTTGTATGGGAGTGTTACAATTAAACTGTGATGTAGGGACAGATAATGATGTTGGGAGGGTTTACGAACGGAGTCTATGGAGGGGGTGTGGTTGTTTCATACAGCAGGCTATAGAGAGAGGTGGTAATCACAATTTACTCAAATAGATTCGCGACAGCTGCATCCATGCCCCTTTGAACCACTCAACATGAATGTTTGATATTTGCTCTAAATCATTTTACATAAATGACAAGAGACCTTCAAATAAGTTTTGTAGAACAGCATATTTCGGTCAAAAAGCAGTCCTAGACTAGACCTCGTTCACTACCCTTTAAAGCCCAGTACTCACCCACCAATGTGTGTGATGTGGCCAACTAGGGGACTGATTTCCTACACTGGATAATAACATCCAGGCTAGTGGGGGAAGAGTCGTCCTGCATAAGGGTGCAGGGTTCCCTCCCAACTATAATATGCATAATAACTGACAAAGAAAAAAGAATGAGTCAGCTCACAGAAAAGACAACATATAAAAAAACAATGGAAAGGAGAAATTGAAAACAGATTAAAAAAGGTCTTTACTAAGGCACACTTAGTCGTTAGCAGAAAGTGGCATAAAAATAATTCCTGAAGGCAGTTCTCATCCTTCTGATTTGATTTCCAACGTTTTAATATTTTTCCCCCGCAACAGTAAGTGCACAATAACACCATCTTTGTATAGATGCCGACAAGCTTATTGTGCACAATAACACCATCTTTGTATAGATGTCGACAAGCTTATTGTGCACAATAACACCATCTTTATATTGATGTCGACAAGTTTATTGATAATGGCACATTACCTAACATTGTAATACCTATTTTTGGATACATTAGAATTCAGAGGGTCCTCGTTTAATTATATGTTTGAATTACTGATTTATGTCCACTCACTAATCTTTTTTTGTATCTTTACTCATCTTTCCCTTTTTCTTTTTCATATACAAATTGAAAATTAAATTAAATAGTTTTCTTATATTCTAATGTTTATGCAAGAATTTCTTTTTACGTTAATGGTGTTCTTGTTTAGATATATAGTATTGGATGTAAACTTCTTAGTCATGTTTCCTACCAAATTATATTTAATAGTGTTTTTTAAATAAAAAAGTAATATTACGTTTAAAATAAAACTATAAAAACAAATTGTAAAATAAAAATACAGTAACTGGCAAACATACAAATATAACAAAATTATTAAGTACAACAATGCAGAATTGTAAGTCTTTTACCTTTTTAATACAAATGGATTTGCAATGTCTTCATTGATCAAAATTAGTTTTCAAGGATGACCCATAGATAGCCTTTATAGAAACTGGGATGGCAAGAGGGTTAAGGAGTGTAGGTTCTACAGCTGAGTTAAACAACGTTAGCCTCAGATGACCATGGGCTTTCTTGAGTTGAGACAAAGGGGCCAATCAAACACTTTTAAGTTTCTAAGTGTTCCATAATGTTTTTAGAGCTAATGGATATGTTGCACTGGGAGATGATTTAAGTTACTAAGTAAATTTGATTAGATGGAGGCGACCCATCTAAAGACTTGAGGCCCTGAGTTTTGCATCTGATAATTTAGCCGGTGGGTTCCATCTCCCACTGAATACAGGTTAACGACAGAGGGGATCAATGTACTGAGGGCAAGGTTAAGATCTGCTAGCGCAGGATTATTGATGACGTAACACCTTCTCATTTACACACCCAGGTTTTATGTGCATTTTTGTTTTAACTTGCACTGAACATCTACATTTCAAAAGTGCACAAGAATGCAAAATGTGTGCTTTTCATTATGCGTCACTCTTTTGTTGTTAAATTCTTTCACAATTTTAAGACTGCATTTTACTGGAATATTTCAGATGTTGTCTGTCAAGAAACCATAAAAAAGTATTACATTCGGAAATGTTCTTTAATTATCTTTTTTCTAGCCTTTTTAAATAAAATTGACAAGACATAAGTATAGGATATATATATAGAGTATTTTTCAGTAAACAGTGTTATATCAAATGGATTGCTCAGCTCTATAAGGGTAGTGCGAGGCATTTCAGCATTGTAGGCCCTTCATGAGTATGTCTTTGACGTATCCCAGGTATTACTCTGTGTGTGCTTTCATTGGCTATGTCAGATTGTAACACGTTGTTAGATTGGATGCAATGGGCCTCATTCCGAGTATGCAGGTATCCTGGCGGTACAGCCGCCAGGATTCCATCATTTGGCACTTACCTTCACCGGCACTCAGTCCGGCAGCATTGCCGTCGGATTATGAGTGCCGGCAGGCCGGTGTAAATCCCCATTCACGAAGTACCATAGGACCCCATGCAGGGATTTTCCATCAGGTGGCGGTAATGAGGGCTTTTTTGGCCGGTAGGCGCCTGGCTTACCTCCAGCATTCCACGGATACCGGCACTTTTTTTACTGGACCGCCCGACTCGGAATGAGGGTGAATGGCCGGTCACAGGGTACTGTAATAGGATATTATTTAATGGGATAGTGTGGTTGTGTGCGATTAGAATGTTAGAATGGGTCTGGACTAACAAAACTCAGCATCACATTCAGGCTTTTGTATTATTAGTGGAGCGCACTCGTCCAGTCAATGGATGAGCGACTGCCTGTGCGTGCACTTAAAGTACATGCACAGAGCACTGTGAATTATGATACATCCAGGCACATGGACATCTGTGCAGCTTTTATTATTATACACTTCTTATATTGCTTATGTATTTTTTTATGGTATATACAAAAGGATACATGTGCATCGAAAGAAATACTCATATAAATATATGTATTGCACACACACTAGTTGTGTTCTGTATCAGTGTGGTCTTTGTTGGTGGACTTGAGCCCCACTATATGCCCGAGCCCCCCCTCTCTCTCGCTTTTTGCTTCACTGTGTATGCATCCCTCTCCCTGTTTCACTCTGTTAGTCTGCCTCTTACTCCATATCTTGCTGTCTTTCGCTCTCCCACTCTCTCTCTTACTCTGTCCCTCCCTCCCTACTACTCTCTTCCCTCTTTCCGACTCTCTGTGTTCCTCTCTCCCCCGTCCTCTCTCCCTCCCTCCTCTCTCCCTCCCTCCTCTCTCCCATTCTCTGACAGGGATCATTCGTCCTCTCCCACTCTAGCTCACCCCCTCGCCCTCTCTCCCTCCCTCTCCACCCCACTCTCTCCCGCTCTCTCCTGGGGTCCTTCTCCCTCTCTCACTCTAGCGCACCCCAATTTCTTCCCCCTTCCCCTCTCGCATTCTTTCCCTCCCTCTCCGCCCCACTCTCTTTTATTCTCTCCATGGGATCAGTCTTCCTCTCCCACTGTAGCTCACCCTCCTTTCTTCCCCCTCTCGCCCTTTCTCCCTCCCTTCGTCCCCCTTCCGTTCTCTCCCTAAGATCTTTCTTCCTCTCCCACTCTAGCTCATCCTCTTTCCCCCTCTCGCTCTCTCTCCCTCCTTCTCCGCCCCACTCTCTCCCTGAGATCCGTCTTCCTTTCCCACTCTAGCTCACTCTCCTTTGTCCCCCCACCCACACTCTCTCCCCTTCTCTCCCTGGTATCCCTCTTCCTCAGGCTATCCCTCTTCCTGTAGCCAGCCCTCCCTCCCTCCCTCCCTCCCTCCCTCCCTCCCTCCCTCCCTCCCTCCCTCCCTCCCTCCCTCCCTCCCTCCCTCCCTCCCTTCCTTCCTTCCTTCCTTCCTTCCTTCCTTCCTTCCTTCCTTCCTTCCTTCCTTCCTTCCTTCCTTCCTTCCTTCCTTCCTTCCTTCCTTCCTTCCTTCCTTCCTTCCTTCCTTCCTTCCTTCCTTCCTTCCTTCCTTCCTTCCTTCCTTCCTTCCTTCCTTCCTTCCTTCCTTCCTTCCTATGTACATCCAAATACATAAAACTACTTAGACATATTTATATGTGTGTGATAAATAGTTCCATTCGCCTTTAACTTCATGAAGCATAGGTGCTTTGTGGCCATCATTACAAGGACATGTATGTACAGTGTCTCTGGATCAGGACTGACAGCTGTTAGGAAGATCCATGGCAAGCAGCCTTTTACACGGTGTTGCTGACTACAGAGTACTTCCCAAGCGCTACTCTGTAATTCCCGCTGTGGTCTGTACTTTCCAGGCTTCCTTTCCATGAATGTCAGGTTCTGAATCCCTTTCCTGCTGCCCAGTCCTGGTGGTCCTAGCTCTGGCTGCTAGAAATCCTCCCATATTCGGCTAAATAGATGGATGGACTCTGCTTCGACAGCTGTGAACAGTGGCAGAGCTGTCCTGCAGTCCTTATAATCTGCAACGTTTTGAATGGATATGTTTATTAATTCTATACTTAAACCCAAGGCAACCCTGGGGTGAGTGAGTGTGCAAGTTCTACAAGACAGAACATTTCTCAATGCAAGTTAGCAATTATATTTGACATTTCCCTGCGGATCACATGTGGTTCTTCTCGGTATTTAAGTATTTCAAAAATAAAAATCCCACAATGGGTACCCCACAATTCTGATCTCCTACCTTAATTTTGAAGTTTCATTGACGTTGGCAATATAGGACCACAATATATGGTTGCCTTGCCCGTTCCCTCATTCTCCCTCTCGCTAAATAAATATATATATATCTATATATCTATGTATATCTATATATATATATAGATGGGAAAAAAGGACATTTTGGGACCCTCCCTATAACTTTGCCCCCCTCCCCGGACCAAACCTCACCAAACTTTGCAAGTGGCCCATATACTTTTTTTGCAAAGTTTGGTGAGGATTCGTCCAGGGAGAGCAAAGTTATAAGCCACCCAAAAAGTGCTCTTCCTATGAAGAATCGTTTTGGGCTCCTCTTTTTCCAGAAGTGGCCTCTTAAGGCAATCGGGGAGATTTTTTAGTAGTGTGCCTGTACAGAAAACGTACAAATTCTCTTTTTTTAGCCTAAGAATGTATCCTAACACGTGCCACAACCAGAGAAGCAGGTTGACAAAGGTCAACTTAACGAGCTCACAAACAACATTTTAACAATCCAAGACGACTCCAGCAACCAAATACACTGGACATTCACGTGTCTTTCCCCTTACGACAAAAGACAGATGAGTTGTGCATAAAAGGGGGCCATCTGCTTTCTGCCCTTATTTGTTCTGCCAGCTGTAAGAACTAACCAGCCTTTGGCTTCCAGGACTCCAGCTTTGCCTGTTTGAAAGGAAGTAACCACAAAGGATGAGGGCTGCCACAACCAGACCGGTGGTGATGAGGGCAATCAGAGTGGTCTTTGGCTTCGTACTCGCTTGGGTGGTCAGAGTCTTTTCCTCTCCTGCTTGACTGTCATGCTAGAGGGACATAACAAAGAAAGCAGAAATCATTACTGAAGAAGAAGCATTCAATTATACATATACGCCCTCACACAATGTTAGTAGGCTCCTATCACCAATCAGATAACCAACAATAGCACTTTGTGATATTCTTGTGTACCAATTATAATCATTTACATAGCAAGCAATAAAGGCACATCCGTGTTTTTACGCTTGCAGATACGTGCATAGTCCCTGCAAACACCATTGAAGCAGGAGATTTGTATCCTCCGGGCACATCGGATGTCACCCTTTACAGACTCTGGTTGGATCAGGTGCATTCCCCGGGCACATCGGATGTCACCCTTTACAGACTCTGGTTGGGTCAGGTGCATTCCCCGGGCACATCGGATGTCACCCTTTACAGACTCTGGTTGGGTCAGGTTCATTCCCCGGGCACATCGGATG
Organism: Ambystoma mexicanum; assembly: GCF_040938575.1. Classification (NCBI taxonomy): domain Eukaryota; kingdom Metazoa; phylum Chordata; class Amphibia; order Caudata; family Ambystomatidae; genus Ambystoma; species Ambystoma mexicanum. The sequence goes on from NC_090938.1 coordinate 61,461,666, forward strand.
TCACCCTTTACAGACTCTGGTTGGGTCAGGTGCATTCCCCGGGCACATCCACGGCTTCTTCTCATTGGGCCTCATTCCGAGGTGGGCGCAAAGGGATTACCGGCACCAGTAAGGACACCCGTGCCGGTAATCCCTTTGCGCCCTATTCTGAGGTCGCCCAGCGGGACCAGTAAGGTACGTTTGGTCGGACCAAACGTACCTTACGGTACCGTTAGGGGACCAGGGCGCAAATAACGGCCTTAGCATACGCCAGGCTGTTATTTGCGCCCTCCCCATTCCCATTGAGCCCTGTGGGGGCTCAAATGGGAATGGGGAATGGTTTGGTAAATGGGGATTTACCGGTCCCTCCAAGGTCGGAATGGACCGGCAAGTCCCCATCTCACCAAACCGGAGTCGGTACCGGTATGGGAGGCGGTCATGGCGCAAGTAGCGCCATGACTACCTCCATACTCAGAATGAGGCCCATTGAGTCTCTGACCCCTGCCAAGCTCTGGGCTATGGCCTGCAGGAGGTTTGTAGTTTCTTTCTCCTCAATCACTTCTGGCCTTTTCCAGGACCTGGGTAATGGCATCCAGAAGTCTCTTAGTAATGACCCTCAAGAACTGGGTTACACTGACCTGCAATCTGCTTTCGTTTTTTTTATATCTCGTAATCTCTTTTTCTGACTCATTGCACCAACTTTCCTCGCTAACTCCCACTCTGCCTCCGCTCCTTCTGACCCTTTGTATGCTGTCTTGGGTTTCTCAAGTGGTTCAATAAACCTTTTGATTGGACAAATCTGTTTCCTATTAGTCAGGGGCCTTCCGATTGGTCATGGCCTTCTTGTTCCCCTTCCTCTCCATGTGCTACTTGCTGCCCTGCCATCATTTTCAAGTGGTGCAGGTTTTCCTGATTCTGGTAAAGGGCAACCACATAATTGGCAGGACTCTCGTGGGCAGAGGGCTCCCAGACAGCCGCTGCCACCTGGCAGTCAGGTGGCGCTGTCATGGCTGAGATGCTTCCTGATGCACATTGCATTGATGTGAGCTCTTCGGCCAATGCCCAGTCGCATTAGGCAGCTTGACATGCGCCCCGCCTGCCCCTGTATTTCTTCTACTTTTGGCTACCCCATAAGCGTGGAGGAAAGGGGACAGGAAATAGGAGGAAGCATAAGTTAATCACTGTAGTAACTGCTGTACTCCTAGTTCATAGTGCCCTTTCTTCCACATACCCCTCCCACCGCCATCCCCCGACTTCTCAGCTGTAATCAGACATCAGTCAGGTGCGGCCTGAGTGCAAGGTTAAGGAGTGGTGAGGAAGAAGAGGGCAAGGGCTGGAGGTGAGAGGTTGCCGCCGCCTATGCTACCTGCTCGCCTATGTCATTAATGGGGATTTTTAATTCTGGCTGAAAGGTCCCCGTTCCCATCCCTGTGAAGTAGAACTCCTAAAAATATGGAGAAAACGGGATTATAGAGTAAACGTACTGTAGTCACGTTGTCACTATGTTGAGTAACTTATTTCCTGTACATGAGCATACTGCAAAAACATTTTCGAATTTTACTTTTTGGGCAGAGCTGGCATTTCATCAAACGGCAGCCCTGCAAAGTTGAAAGTCTCCGCAAAATAATACGAGAAAGGCAGGGAGAAGCGCTGAGCTAAAGTTACCTTAGCCTTGAGACATTCGGATCCCATTCTGGGAAGTGTTGATATTCAATGCGGCAACGTAACCACGCTGCAAAGCTCCAGCAGAGCGGCATGTTGGAAGTGTAGAAGCCTCTGAATATATGGAGAACGTGTGCGCCATGTTGGAAAGGTGACTCAATGTAGTAAAACTGTACAGATGCCACCATCTCGCCCAGATAGAACTGTGCCTAAGTGGTCGGTTCATGACATATTCTCACTCCTAAACCCCTTGGATCCTCTGCGCAGGTGGCCAGGGAAAGGCCATTGCTATTGGATCCCGACTTTGGGGGCTGAGAAGCGAGGGGCGATCACCTGGAAGGAGGATACTTGTGAACTGGGAGTGGGGTACCCTTGGGTGAGACATGGTATCCCCCTTTCCCCAATGACAATCAACCCAACTCTTCACCCACCTTTATTGGCTATTGTAAGACAGACCCCCTCATTTCTCCACAATACTTGACAGTACTGGAACGAAGAAGAGATAACTAAGAGCAATGAAGACTATGCTCTTCTACCACTCTAGTACTGGGAAGAGGAAGATGCCTGCTAAGAATAGTGAATGCCAGGCATGCTATTTAATGGAAATCAGGCAGGGCTGAATAATCATACATATCTGCAGCCTATCAACAGGCTGCACTTGTATAAATGGGGCCAAACCCAGTGGCAGAGGAAATCAACAGGAGGAGGACTAGGAGGTTGGTGCAGGCAGCAGAGGACTGGACCGCATGGCGTGGGAGTGGGCACTCCCTGGAGCAGATTAGGAAAGTCAAAGGGAGCAAAGGGGGAAGGCTGCCCCGTTCCTTTCCAGACAATTGGCTCGTTCCCCTGTGGTGGAGGACCACCCCAGGAGTGTCTGAAAGCCAGGAACTGGAGCGCCGACACAGAAGGCAGAATGCTGTGTGATCCACACTGCAACACAAGCTTTCAATGCAACCAGTGAGTTTCTAGTGCTCGAGAAACTGTTACGCTCACCTGGTCTCTGCAGAGGCGTTGGGGCATGGTTGCAGCCCTCCCGGGGTTGAGGTCGCACGGGTTCGACTTCGCCCTCTGCGCTTATGTGGTGACTGGGTGCTGCTGCTCGGGACTGCTCCTGCATGGAGAATAGGGGGCGTGAGTATGCCAGCTTGAGTGCCTGATTCCCTTCCAGACCCCTTCTACCAAACCATGGTACCCGTGGGACGCGCTGTTCCTGGAAAGCTCACCTGTTGATTAGTTTTGGCGAGCACTCTGTCCTGCTGCTTCTGGCAGGTGTGCTTGTATGATCTGGACCGAGTTTCTTCACTGGTCCCTAGCACGTGGTAGTCCAGTCCTGCTGTGACTAAGCCACTATACTTCAGGTAAGTGTTCCTGTTTGCCTTTGTCTTTCCTCGTCTGTTTTTGTTGTATTGTAAAGTTTGTTGTCTTGTATTGCTGTCCATTCCACTTTTGATGTTTGCTCTTTTGCTGTCTTCCCTTGCAGGTGATGTTGCTTGGCCTGGCAGAAGCTGCAGAGCTCAATGCGGCAGCCGGAGGGAACGAGGAACGGAGCTTCAGCGGCACAGTAGCTGGTAAGTTGTTAGCTAAAGGGTTCAAATGCGGCGCGGCCCTAGGACAGATGTTCTAACCTTGTCTTTCTTCTTCTTCACAGGGTCCGAGTTATTGGATGCGCAGCGCGGTGCTGCGGCGTCGGGATCAAGATCACTGGATGTCAGGAGATGAGTCTGCAGATGGGGCGATGGAGCACCGGTTTCCTGGAGGTGATTATGCAGGAGAATGCCTGGTTTCAAAGGTAAGTAAATTGGCCCAAACGGTGGTGAGCGTCACGTTGCACGCAAGTGCACAGTAACGCGAAGCACCAGCCTTAAGGATGGAGCAGCTTATATAGCTGAGCTTCTGAAGCCACGCCCACCAGGTTCAGCCTGCCTGCCACACCCTGTGACACCAGATGAGTCAGCACATGAAGACCAGGTTTAGGGAGCCACACCCGATGAGTCAGCACATGAGGATGTTCTCTGGAATAAAGGCTTTCAGCTCCTGGAAAGTTCTTGTAAAATAAAAGCACTTGTGCATTGAAATAAAGTAAAAGCACTCCTGCACTGAAATAAAGTGTTCCTGCTCACATCTCTATAAGAGCATGGCACCAAAGGCGCCAGGACTGAGTCCAGCCAGGGCCCCTGTGTTTATGGGTCCCAAAGGGACATAAGTGAGTCAAGTGACCCATTGCCCCATCACTAGATGGTGTGGTATTTGTGTTCTGGGGCCTGTGGCCATGTCAGAAACCGGTTGTGTGTGTGTGTGAACTGAAGTATTTCCTGAAAAACATTGTATCGGAGTGGTCGAGTGTAGTGAGAAACTCGTTTTCGAAGGTTTGCGGACATTGAATGACTCAATTAAAGGGAAACGTAAAAACTATATCTGTTAACAACACAACGAACGGAAATACTTTGTACCAGAGTGGTTGCATGTGGCAAGGAACGTGTTTTTGAAAGTCTCTGAACACCGAACTATTCAATTAAAGTACATGAACACTTACATTTGTTCAATAGTAAATAAAAGGGAATATCTTGCAAGTGAGTGGTCGCATGTGTCATGAAGCATGTTTTTGAAGGTCTCTGCACATTGTACTATGCATTTAAATTGAAACAAACAATTAATGAACTTCATATGAAGGAAAGACAAACCCTAAGCCAGAGGTTTCATTATTGAATGCTGGATTGACTTAAAACTTTGCTGTTAAACAGAATTAAGACTTTGCTACTAAACCGAATTAAACAGTTGAAATCTATAGGAGGAAAGCAAGTTTAAATCCACCCGAATCATCATATATGGAAGTGCTATAACCCAATCACCATATGCTGCAATATGACAAGAGGTGAAAAGAACAGGCAAAGGATATTGAAGCCTGATTTACAGTGTCATTTTCAAAAGGTGGGAAAGCTACACATTTTGTGTTTCTTTTGGAATTGTGGCCTTTGGAACATGGGGAAGGGAACCCTAAGTCCTGAATGGAAGCCTGTCATTTCAAGGTCATTTAAGTTGTGTGATTTGGAACTTGAGGAATGGACACCCAAGTCCTAACTTGGGGAAGGAAACCCTGATACCTGAAGGAACTATTACATTCTAATACTCAGAAAGGGAACTTTGAGACGTTACTTTGTTGAACTATTTTTATACTTGGTGAAGGGAGTGAAAGAGAGTTGCGAGCTGAAAGATGCTCACGACTTTGTGTTGAACCCAGTTTTCTTTTTGGTTGTGACACCCCTACACATTGTATATTTATAGTTGTGAGGACAAGCATAGGTTTTGGATACAGACGGATTCCTAAATTGAACTCTTTGACTCAGAATTTCCTTATTTTTATTTAGGTATGGAAATCCCACCTTAGAATAGGGCAAGTTAGGTATTTTTCCATCCTGACATTTAAGTTAATAAACTTTGTTGTTTTGAATTTGGAATCTGTTGTCTGTGTCCTTCTTCATGATGCCTTTAGAGAACTCCTGGGCACAGTCTTCCTTGTTTCTTTTTATGCCTCATTGTTCTGCTCTCAGGATGTCCCAGCTCAACTTTTGTTTCATAATATTCAAACTGTAATGCTGCGGATAACAATAAACTTTGGCCTGTCCTCCGAATGAGGGGCAAGAGAGTGTGCTCAGGCAATGCTGAGAGTTGGTTGGCTTTTTTTGTCTGGGCAACTCTGTACATAGTACCCCTGGTCAAACTGCAGAATAATTAATTTCGTGAGTGTCAAGTCTGAGCCAAGAGTGCAATATTCAGCAATAGACTATGTATAAATGTGAATGTTGTTGGTAACAGAAAGAAACGGAATGAAGTAGGCAAACTAGTATGGTAAAATTGAAAAGGTTTTTTTCAGTGTCATGCCATGCTAGACCTTATTTTAGTTTAGGGTGGTGATTTACTTGGGAGTAAGCGAAGAGAGTATTTTGGGTATTTTCCCCACTGTGTGCATCACATTTCTTTAAATAACCTGTTACCTTTTGAATCAGTGTCAGAAATTCCAATTGAACAAGGAATCTTGACCATTGGTTTGTGAAGTAGTTAGTGTGGCGGTACGAGAAAACACACTCCTCTTGCATCAGTGAAAGAGCTTGTTTTGCCTTGTAAGGCTTACTCCCCCAGCTAGCCGACACCCCTCTAAGATCCGCTAATACCTTATAGTACACACACAACCAACACATATGGCCACCACAGGCCTAGCCGCTAGCACATCAACACTAGC